>NC_049239.1:31011012-36088512 GCF_011100685.1 Canis lupus familiaris | reverse complement strand
ACTTGTGTTTTGTGTAATGCCTTCATTAGTAGAAGATTATTAACATATGGCTTCAGGGTTTTGGAATAGAGTATGGATATTACTGAATCCCTTTAATTGACATAAGTTTGAAAATTCTTTTGACTACTTTAGAAGGAAGGCATCTGTTCCCATTTTATTTTTTCCATAGCTTTTCAAATAGTTATTGATTCGTGTGGCTTAAATGTACAATCAGTATGATCAAATATTATCCTTTTGTGTGAAATATTTGATATTTAGTTACAAATTCTACTTTAAGGAAATCATTTGTAAAATATTTAAGATAGACTCTTAACGTATGCAAGTCACTTGATAGATCTAGGATGTAAATACTTATAAATATTAGGGCTACATTAAAGTGAATTTATAATGGCAACTTGAAGATACATATGGCAATTTTTCATTTAGGTACAGAAATGTGATATGCTTATAATATATTCTGTAATTTGTAAATATTTGATTGGATAATTATTTTATGTATTAGCTTACATTGCTTTTAGAGCAACTAATATCTCTTCAGGACTTAAGATAGAATGAAAGACAGAAGGAAAAATACCACTACTTGATATATTTTTAAAGGAAAAACTCCATTTTTTCGTCATCATTTGCAAAATTGTGAAACTTGTCGATATTGAACTTCAGAAACCACTTGATGGTCTTTTTCCACAAATCATGCTTTTCTGTGCTTTTAATGCCTTGAGAAATTTTTGTGGGTTTATAATATTAAGAGAATCAAATAGAAATGCACAAATAGGTATAGTTCATTTAACGTAGATCTTTAAAGCTTAGAGAATTAACCCTACATAACAATTACAAAATCACCCCCCTCCTTTATTTAATTTTGGAGTGCAATTTCACAAATACCAAAGGAGTATTCCCATAGCATACCTGCAGACCCTGGCTGAAATGACAGCAAACTTCAGAGTTTCTACTTGAACCAGAGTGACTCTTCCTTCTACAATGAAAACCTTAGCCAATTCAGTATATCAGGTTGTCGGTTCTACATTTTGAAGATTTTTCAGACCTCCTTGTAAAAAGATTTGGCGCAGTGTAAAGTTAAGTGGTGGGGGAAGAAATACTCCACATATAAAAGCAAGTGAGTTTTTGAAGAGCAGAAAATAATCTCTATGAGAAATTACTTCTAAATCAGTCATGTGAAAATTAAACTTAGCTCTTGTTAACATTTCCGTAGAAATATACATTTTCATTAAGCCAAGTAAACAAAGAAAAAAAAATCCCTAAAAGTAGGCACAATCATTTATCTATATACTCACAAATATATTGCTCTTTTCTGGTCATCAGTATTTTTTTTTCTTGCTTTATTTGCTTCATTTCCTTTAACTTTATTTCCCCTTATTCTTAGAGAGCCTTTCTATCTAAGACTAAATTGATTCTCTGCTTACTTCTCTGTGAAGTCACTTCAGCAGAGTTACTCTTTGGAGTTATGTCCTCATCCCTCATCTGTGTCCCTCAGCTAGAGCGCTCCGTCTGGCGCTGCCCCATCACTGCCCTAAGGCATGTAGAGAGAGGGCTCTGGCTTTGCCCAGTCTGTTCACTGAGCTCCCTTTGAAACTGGTGAGGAGGGAGGTCTACAGAGGGTGGAGATAGATGAACTGGGTGACTATTTGAAGCCAGTGTAATTTGTAAATTTGCCATAAACTTTTAAGTGAGACTTGGGGTGGGTGGCTTCCAGGGTTAGCATGCTTTCAGAGAGCAAAGGGAAAGTGGAAGAGTTTTCATTTTATCTTAGTGGGCTCTGATATGAATGGGTTTTTTTGTGAATTTTACCAAGATTTCAGTAATTGATCTATAAACTTAAAAGATGTCAAAATACCCCTGATAACCTCTCCATGTTACATATTGATATGTATAAGAGGGCATCCACACACAAACCCACAAACACACATAATCGCACTTACCAAGTAATAGTACTTAATACCACCTGAGTGTTAATTTAAGTTTGGAGCAAGTACAGCGTATACCACCTAGGAGAGTATACCTTTATCTGATCTGAACACGAAGAATGAATCAGGGCTGTGATTGATACTTTTGGTCCACTGTGAAAAGTTTTTACACAGTGGGTTATAGAGAAAGCTACGTTTCATTTTGTCAAACCCAAAACATACTTCCTAACTGCCTTTGTATAAAAGCTAACACAACGTGTCAAAAATAAGAGCGCAGCCCTCAACATACATTGAACTGGTAAAAGAAGTTAGGAACGGTTTGGCAAAGATAAAAACATAAAGTTAATTTTTGTATAATTTTCTTTTCATTCACATTCATACCAGGTAGACTCTGTCAAATACCTATAGTAAAGAAGAACTTGTTCATGCATGCAGAACAAAATAAAATAAGATTAAAAGCTCCAGGAAATCAGCCTACTTCAAAAAACCATTAAAGTGTGCCTATCCCTCAAGCTTTACAAATGTGCTAATTGTCGTGTTTCAGTCATGTAAATATGTTTCAGCATAAAGTAACCAAGATTTCCTGTTATAGAAACTCTGCGATCTGGGGGTGTGGGGGGAGGGGGGTACGAAGGAGGACTCAATAACACACTGTAATGAAACCTGCCTTTGGGCAGCACATGCTTCAGTTCTGAATGCCCAGAAATACTTCGCAGGCGCTCTAGGCTGCCTAGCAATGGGGATTTCTAATTCTGGCTAGCTTGACAAAGTAAATACAACTATTGAACATAAGGCAGCTCCTAATAAAAAACAACAATTCCCCCTTGTAAACACCTACATTTGGCCCCATTAAAAATTCTTTCTTCATCCCCAGGAACTAGCAGACCCTGCAATGTGGGGGTCTCAGAGTAACTGAAGAGTAGTTGGGAGATGGAATGCCGTTGGGATGTTTGACGTTGCCATTTCCACTGAGCATTTCATCCCCCATCTCAGGGCTTGGGGGAGCGATGTTCTGCATACGCTGTGGGGCATTATGCAAGCGAACACATTGGCCATTATGCTCTCAGGACTTACTTGTGGACGGCCAAGGGCAAATCAATATATGTTTTACAAAAAAAAAATATATATATATATATATGTTTTACATATGCTGTACTTACATAAAAAAAAAAAAATGTGTGCGATTACCACATTTCCAAAAGGAGTGTTCGTCAGAAGCTGGCAATTTTGAGTCATTTAGTGGGCTGACACTAATATCATAACTTAGACAATTATCTGATTTCAGAATTCCCTGATTTCTGCTTGTTCCCATGTCAGAATTCATCTATTGCATAAACCAATCACTCATACCTCTGCCAGTCCCTAAACTGAATAGCGGATCTGCTGTGATTCGTAAAATCTGTGGGATCTAGAGATCAACCTTGAGTTTACACACACATTTATCTGCTCACAGTTTACTGAGTCAGAGGTTTCAGATTATAGTAAGGAGCAAACATTAGTTTAAATTCTAGTAGACAAAAACAAAGGGAATGTTACCTTTTGCCACCTCCAAAATAGTTTCCAGATGCTTTAAAAGAAAAAAGGAGATAAAAAGAAATTCTCATCTAATTAGTAGTTGGAATTCATTTCTAAAAGAAGTAGTCTTTTTTTTTTTTTTCCAGGCTCAGCATTCAGCTTGAAAACACTGTATGTTCTTAAAAAGTCTTACTATCTACCGTTAAGCCACCTGAGGGTTCATACCTAAAATGCTGCTCCTTAATGTTTCCTCACTTGTAGAGGGTAGAAAGGGGGCTTCCTGGACAAAGCAAGCTTGAAGAGCCTATCAAAATGACACAGTCAGTGCACAGGAAGATCCCAATCTTCTTCCATTTACTTCCATAGCAGCAGTAGGCCCTAAGTCTCAAGCATCTCTCAGCTTGGCCCTGCTGAAGCTTAATTCAAATTCTACGCACTCTGGAGCTTATATGCTCCTGCCTGCATTGTGTGTTCCAGAGCCACACAAGCCTTGGGTAAGCAGCAGTTGGAGACCAGTAAAAAGATTGCCAGAGTGAGAAGCCCTGTGCACAATTAAGGAAAGATGAATGGAAGGGAGTCAGTTGGGGAGATATGGAGAGCCTCGTTTAGGCAGTGGTTCACAAGCAGGGGATCCCAGGGCTGATAGTGGCCATGCGTGACTTATCCATCCCATCCCTTTATCCCAGAGAAGAAGCTAATGGGGGTTGTTTCAAGCATTTCTCTTGTCCAAATTTAGGTAAGTTTAAGCCACCTTATTCTATTACATACTAGATGATTTCTTTTCAGTCCTACTCATGTCAGAACATTAATGAGAATACAGTGTGCAAAGAAGAAATCAAAAGGAAAAAAAGATACTGGCTTTAGTTTGGAAGGTAAAAACATTTTAAGCAAAGCTCTTTAGGGGTAATCTACTTTGTCAATATATGAAATATAAGAGGAAATTAACATGAGTCCCCCATATCTTAAGTGTCTGAAAGTTCAGGAACATTGGGACTGACACTTGGTGGTATTCTTATGACTGTATTGTCCAAAAGATTCTGGCTCACATTTTAAGAAGATTAAACCTAGCAAACCATCCCCACAAACATTATTGCCGGAGTTTCTCCTCCATGAACACTTCACACGGCGCCCAGCCACTCCAGCTAGCATCTTCATGTTGCTTGGCATGAGACTGGGAACCACCACTCCCCACAGGAGGAGGATTGGAATAAGAAGATAATGTGGGTCACTTAGGAGATAGAATATTTCTTCTGAATCAGAAGAAAACAGGATCTAGAAGAGCAAGTATACACCACCTTTTGGAAAATTCTGTCTTTAATAGGACATATCTGTCTGCAGCTCTTGTTTTCTGTTATTAAAAATGTCTGTGCATGGTTTTGTAAGGATATGGGTGAGATGGCCCTCTTATTCAGAGAAATAAATTTACATCACTCCCTTACTACCCTTTGCTCTAAGGATTAAGTCCAAGTCACTTACAAACCCTACACAATCTGATGCCTACTGACCAAGCCAAATTTCTCATAGCCATTCCCTTGTTTGTTGACTACTCAGAAAAGCTGACTTTTTTTCCTGTCCTTCAAACATACCAAGCTTATTCCTGCCTTAAGGCTTTTGCATTTTTTGCATCACCTTTGCCTGGAAACTTCTTTTTCCAGGTCTTCAAAGTCCCTTCTAAATTGAAAATCTTAGCTCAAATGTACTCCCCAGAAAGGCCTTCACCAAATAAGGCACTACCACCCCAGCCCATACCATATTGCCGTGTTTTGTGTCCCTAAAAGCACCTCTCTCAATCTGAATTATCTTTGTGTGCTTTCCTAAATGTTAGCTATCTTCCCTTGAGTCATATAAATGTCTATGTATTGTCCCTTTCTGAAGTTGTAAGTTCTTTGAAATCAGCAGGGATTTTACCAGTTTTGTTCAGTTTTGTCTCTAATACTTAGAAAAGTTGTGGCACGTAGAGTAACGAATAAGAATGTGACTTCGAAGCCAGGCTGCCTGAGTTCAAATTCCATTCTAGTATCCTGAAGCTGCAACAGCACTCCTGCTCTCTTCGGATTTGGTCATGTGATCCACGAGTAGCTGAAAGGGAAGCATGGAAATAGAGTTTTTATTCAGGATGGCCGCCTATTCCAGATTTCTTCTACCAAAGGGAAAAGGGAGCATAGCTACTGGAGGATTATCATCAGTCTCTGCCACAGCCCACGGAACCCAAATATCCATTCACAGCCCTCTTCCCGCACACTTACTGCCTCTTCATGGGTGAGCTGAGGGGAGAATCCTACTGCTAGGAACCAGGAATCCTCTGCCCTGGCAGTGGAGGACTTCAACCCACTTTGTAGTCCCCAGTGCTGCTCCTTGGAAGGAACTTCCTTGTCCATTATCCTCCGTATCCTTTTAGGATGTTATTCCTTGCCCATGATCCTTCGTGGCTACACAACATCACCACCAGAGGGAATGCTTCTGGGGGGCTGCCCGGTTTTTGCAGCCCACTTGTTGATAGTTCAGGTTTGGGGACCTAAGATTATTTTGGGAGTTGAATAATCATAGACTTTTTACCAGGTTTGTGATTTCTTTGGCAATACAATCCCATCAAGACTTTCAAGGGTTCCCAGTCTGTTCACTTCCCTTCAGTCCAACATGCAAGTAATCACAGCCAAAGAGTTGTCTGGACATCGTTCTAGGATTCAGCTGCAGGAAACCAATTGCATCAAATTATTTTATGCAGAGGAGAGTTTATACCAGGAAACTAGGAGGCTAGTGAGACAATTGGAAGGGCTGTAGGACATTGCCACCAAACTGGCCCTCAGGGACACTGCTGCTTTCTCAGGAAGGTGAGGAATTGGGAGGCCACCACTAGGACTGTTGGCTGCAAGCCAACACCTCTGTGCTGTACTCTTGGGGATGGTAGGTTCTCACTACTACCCCTGCAATATTCCTTAACCCCCATGAAGCAAGTAAAACACTGGTCTGGCCTCCACTTCTGCACCTGCCTCTCAACTCCCATGAAGGTATTGACCAGTCACTGGAATACTGATGAAAAAAAAAAAAAAAGGTCCCTGCAGGAGTGCTTGTGAATTGTAGTACTCAGAGCAGCTTCTCTTCCACCTTCTAAATCTAGTACCAATGCACTGAATTCGAGAAAACCAATTCACACCTTTCCCTCCTCTGGAGGTTGGAATGGATGCTTGTCCACCAGAACTGTTACTTTCTAAGACTTGAGTCTTATTTTGTGGCCTCTCTGTTCTACCCACATCCCTCTCACTCTGTCCGTAAGTAGCCTGACTCTATCTAAAGTAATCAATTTGAGGGGCGCCTGGGTAGCTCAGTGAGCTCAGCATCTGCTCAGGTCATGCTCTTGAGGTCCTGGGATTGAGCCCCGCATCTGGCTCCCTGCTCAGCAGGGAACCTGCTTCTCCCTCTCCCTCTGCTTCCATTTGTTCTCTCTCTCTCTCTCTCTCTCTCTCTAATAACTAAAATCTTTAAAAATAAAATGAAATAACTTAAGAGGGAAGGCAGTACCCTTCATGTGACTTTCATTCTCTGAGCTGGCTCCAATTTGGTCACCAGTCCCTTAATGAGGGTACTTCAGCAAGGTGCAGGGGCCCCGGCATCTCCTGTGATGGGTGCCTGCTTCAGTGTGCAGGGCAGAAACAGGTGGGCTTCTTCGGTCCTCTGAGGCCCCAAATTACCAAGCCTTTCATCAGTTTAGACTCTGGGCCACAGGCAGAGCACCTCCTTTAAGAAGTGTGGTCCCTTCTGACCCTTCTTCCAAATTCTCTAGCTCTAGTTCCTTTCTCTTTTATAAATAACTTTGTCGAGGGCAGCCCCAGTGGTTCAGCAGTTTAGCGCCTCCTTCAGCCCAGGGCCTGATCCTGGAGACCCAGGATTGAGTCCCACATCAGGCTCCTTGAATGGAGCCTGCTTCTCCCTCTGCCTGTGTCTCTGCCTCTCTCTCTCTCTCTTTCTCTCTCTCTCTCTCATGAATAAATTAATAAAAATAAAATCTTAAAAAAAAAAAAAAAAACTTTGCCGAAAGTGGCAAGAAGCATCTAATGCAACAATATCCTGAATTTCCCCAGCACTCGCCTGGAGCCACCGATCAGGAGGTATATGGTGTACCTTCCAAGTTATCACAATCATTACAAGGGTCACCAGCAGGCATCCCAGGTGGCTCAGCAGTTTAGCACCGCCTTCAGCCCAGGGTGGGATCCTGGAGTCCCGGGATCGAGTCCCGCGTCGGGCTCCCTGCATGGAGCCTGCTTCTCTGTCTATGTCTCTGCCTCTCTCTGTGTCTCTCATGAATAAATAAATAAAATCTTAAAAAAAAAAAAAAAAACAAGGGTCACCAGCCTTCCAGTCTGCACTCTGACCTCTCCACCCACTTTCCAACCACTAAGCTATTTACATCACAGAACAAGCACTCCATTTTGCAGGCACCAAATTCTGCATAAAGATGACACAGGTTAGGCCGTTATTGCAGTCATCCGAAAATACAGTGGCTTAAATAATATAGAAGCTCACATATGTCTCACTGTAAAGCCCAAATTAGTGACCCAGGGTCTTTGTGTGGCCAGATGGTATCGGGAAGCCTTAAACTAATTTTCTCATGTTGTCGTACCCTCCTCAATGCATAGCTTCCAACTGATGGTCCAGAAAGGCTGTTTCAGTACCCACCCTCAAGTCCACATTTCAGCAAGTGGGAAGAGAGGAGTGAGGCTGGCCTCTAGCATTTGTGCAACCTAGACCACATAATTATTATATGCCTAAATAACCTGAAGCTATCAAGCCAAGAAACCATGAAATATGCAGTATCTTCCTTCCTTCACAAGTACAACTTCCTGGAAAGCCAAGTTTAAATTTAGGGTGTGGGTTCCATTCTAGAACTCAGAGACCTAGGGAAACTTGGCCTGCAGTCCACCCCCTTTCTATTCCCACACCTGTCTCCTTTCCACACACAGGGCCACGTGCAGATGCTTGGGGGCATGCATCCTGCACATCCGAACTCCATCTACACGCCACACAAACCAGTCCCTGGGCTGTTCCTGGGACCCCGGGGTGTGCACATAGACAGTATGATCTACCCTTGAGGCACAAACCTGGAGGATAGACCTGCACAGACTTTGTAGCCATTTGGGCAGGGAGTTCTGAATTCTGAATACCCAGAGCATGTCCTATAAATAAGGGGCAGGTCCCTCACCCCACGAGGAAGGGTGGATCAGGGCCCAGGATGGTGGCCTTCTCGCCACTGGCGGGGAAAGGGGAAGTAAACCCCCCCCGACACACACACACACACACACACACACACACACACAGATCTGACCCTAAACTTAACCATAGCTGAAGATGTAGTGACCAGAACTTAGTCACTCAGGCTTATCTATTGTATTGGCAAGGGAAATTGGGAAATGTGAACTTTATTCTGGGAGGCCATGTGCCTCACTAATATTCGAAGATTCTTTTACTGACTGCAAAGGAAGAGAATAGATATTGAGAGTAAGCTAGCAATCTCTGCCACAGACACATGCCTTTTCACAAATCACACTTTTGTTTAGACAAGTGAGTTCTTCACAATCTGCTTTCAGAGAGGTGAGTTTGGAGGCAAGACAATACTGTCAGATATAATTGACGGTCAAAATAATTGCACACCTGAGCATTTTTCAATGGGCAGCCAGTATGCAATATGCCAGCTCTGAAATTTTGTCTAATTTTCAGATCAATCAGGAAGAACCAAATGAATTGTTTTCGATTCAAAGGATATAGTATAATTATGACATACAATAAAACAATTTTAATCTTAAACCCTGAGAGTGAAATGCATTTTAAACTAAAACTTAAAACCTGACCATGTTTGGGAGAATTTTTTTCCAGACACATACAGCCACTACCAAATGTACACTTACCAATCCAAAAAGAGCAAAAACTGGTTCTGGCATCGTTTCTCTTGGCCTACTCCTACATGAGAAGTAATGCAAAACTTACCAAAATTAGGCAGATGCGTCTTCCACTTTGCAAAATGTTAACCTGATATAGAATAATTGCAATATAACATTACACTGTAGTGATGTAATCACGATGGAATACGTGTAACCGTGTAAATAGAATTTAATATATAAATTATAATTACATAATAGCATATGACACTGATTTGTTTCGTAACTTGAACCAACACTCTAAAATCTTGGGAAGAAATAATAGCCACCCCACGATGATGAATATACCAAGCCTGCTGCATCCGTCTCCAAGAAACCCTCCCCTTTTTCTGTGTAGAGCGTGCCCCCTGCACTAGTGGAGGCACCAGGTGTGCATTTCCCTGGTCAGAACAGGGGAGTGGAGCCCCAGGAGGTCCCCCGAAGCTCACAGGCAGAGGGGGTGCTTCTGGCACCCATCGGTTCACTCTGGCCCTTCTTGAAACTGTAGCTGTCTGCTGGCGGGGGGGGGAGGGTCCCATCCCCATTTGCTCCATCCTCCGTAGGAATAGATCTGCTGAACATTTTTGCACATCTCCCAACATCTCCCAGCCTCCCCTGCAGCCAGCCAGGGGTGGCCCTGGCCAAGTTCCGGACACGAGCGCAAGTGAAGTGTCCAGCTTCCAGATCCTGCCTTCTTGGCCCCTTCTTCCCACCAGCAGAGAGAAAGGAAAAGCCTCAGCCTTGGCGCCAGGAGTGGAAGAAGAGCCTGTTGAGGATGGCAGACCTGTCCTCGCAGCTCAGAATTGCCTACTTCTGGAGATAAAGTGGGAGAGGAATAAACCTCTACCTTCTTTAAGCCTCGTGGCGGAGGAGGTGGGAGCGTGGCTCTGTTCCAGCGCTCGGCCCATACTCTGGTTCTTTCCACTCGCAGCAGTGCCTCATAACCAGTGTGGCTTCAGAAATAATCGGCCAGTCCCCCCTCCAGGTGAGGGCACCCCGCGGCTCTTGAAAGAATCTAGAATGGAAGAAGACGGCGTGTCTTTTATTAATCTGTTTTTTCTCTTCATCGCGTAAAGAGGGGGAGATGCTTTTAAAACTCGAGTAGAGAAGCTTCAGCTTCTGACATTAGTTCTTTTGTCAGCAGCAAAGACATGTACAAAGGACCGCTTTTTAAAATAAGGTGGACCCCAGATGGCCCCTGCAACACAGCCCTGCGTATTTTCGCTGGCCCAGAAGCTAGGCACCTGACCTGCCCCATTTTCACTACTGCGTTACTAAGTACGAGGGAAACAGCTTAGACTTCTTAAATCTTTCCAGAAACCAGGACTGTGATCCCAGTTTCCTCTTTGATTTCTTTCCTGGGCCACAGCAGAGGGCAATGCAAACGCAATACAGGAGCCTCAGTGTAGTGAGTGAGACCTGCTGGCCAAGTCTGATTTTCTGTTGTTGGTGTTTTTAAGTATGTGCGGTTCCTTACATTTGCAGGTTTCCTTGCCTTAATAAACTCACTTATTTTTTATCTCGTCGAACCATATATATTTTGATAAGCCATCTCAACCTCTTTTTTGGAGCAAGAGGAGACATAAATTACTCCTTGATACTGTGGGGACTACTTCTGCATCTCATTTGAGCAGCCTGACCACAGTCTCTTGAAAGGAGAATTATCCCCCTGGCATAGATGAGGACACTGAGACTTACACATAAGAACTGACTTGTCCAGGGTCACACTGAGAGTGAGAGACAGACGGAAGGACGTATCAGACTTTCACTGGCTGCCTCTGTTAAGTGACCAGTGCAGAACCTGTAAGTTCTAAGGTGTTTACAAGTTTTCATGGAGTTTGGCTATGGGAGCGCCTAGCTGGCTCAGTAGGTAAAGCATGAGACCCTGGATCTCGGGGTTGTAAGTTCAAGCCCCACGTCAAGTGTAGAGATTACTTAAAAGTAAAAATCATAAACAAAAAAAATTAAAAATTGGCTGTGTTTTGAAGAACAAAAGAAAAATCTTTTAGAAAGTATTTTGAGGGACACCTGGGTGGCTCAGTGGTTGAGCTTCTGCCTTCGGCCCAGGGCGTGATCCTGGAGTCCTGGGATCGAGTCCCACATCTAGGTCCCTGCATGGAGCCTGCTTCTCCCTCTGCCTGTGTCTCTGCCTCTCTCTCTCTGTGTCTTTCATGAATGAATAAATAAAATTTTTTAAAGTATTTTGAGATATTAACACTGATTTCTGTGAATCTGAGTAATGCAAAGTGTGACTGTTCAGGAAATGTCAATATAAAAAGGATTAAAACAACCCTATTCATCTGTGAAGGGTTAAAATGTACTACATCAAATAGAAAACAAACAGTGCCTGGTGGTTTGGGCTCGGCAAAATATGGAAAATATAAATTGATTAAACTTATTTTAATAGCCATTTACCTGCAATTTGTCTCAAATCCAGGTGTAATCTACATTCATTGTCTTGCCCCTTCTGTCTGGGAACTGTGAGTGCTGAGCATGGGTCTGGCAGGCTGAGAGAAAGGAATTAGGAAGGGAAACTGTGGAGCGAGGAAATCCAGTCCTGTGTGTCTAAAGAACCCATTTACTTGCTGACTCAAGAAGGAACAACATACAGGCAGTGGCTAAGCCCAACAAAGAGACAGAGATGTAGGCAGAGGGGAAAAAAATCTCAAAGTCTGGCTCAGCTTGGTACCCCCCAGAGCTGCAGAGCACAGCACCCCTGCTGCTGTTACTTTATTCTGGCCCAGGGCTTCCTATGGGCCTAAGGGTGCCTGTTGACAGCAGCTCCCCTCATCTGCCAGGGTAGTTTCCCCGCTGTTTCCCACCTTGTAGCACCAGAGAAGAAGGCCCCATTAATCCAGTGGGATCACTGCAAATCACCTAGGCCTCTGTGAGACGTTGGGACTTGTCACATCTTTCTCAAATCCCTTCGCCTGCATGGAAATCATCATCTTAGGGCATTAATGGGAAAAATAGGCAGACAGCCAGATATGCATGTCCTATGTTTCGAGCACAATCCCTTCCTCCCGGAATCTGGGAAGAGAAAACCAGGTGGGGAAAATATCCACTCAAGACGTGAGCTGTGTTTTGGGCCCTTGCCTCAGAACCCCGGGTATAAAATGAGAAGGATGAATATCTTAACTTGGGTTCCAGGGTTGAAAATGGTATGGTATTTTTTTAATAGTCTGGTTTTTATTTAAACCGTTACTCAGTGAAACCTCAAGGTCTGGAAGTTTGTTCGTCCCCGCAGCCTCGCAGCTTTAGTCTAAAGGAGGTCACATGCTATGCAGAGCATCTTACAGCATATTTTTTCAGAAGACAGATCTGG
This sequence comes from Canis lupus familiaris, assembly GCF_011100685.1. Lineage (NCBI taxonomy): Eukaryota > Metazoa > Chordata > Mammalia > Carnivora > Canidae > Canis > Canis lupus. Next base: position 36,075,841 of record NC_049239.1, on the reverse strand, counting down.
GGTACAGCAGCATCTGAACATTTACATGTCAAGTGTGTAAATGCTTTGGAAGCCTCTAAGGAAAAGTCCCTGACACACCTGGCAAGCCTGGAACCTGATCTCTCCTTCTTCCTCACTGCTTCACATCGCACTGACATGGCGCACAGAGGGAGGCTCATAAAGGAAGAAAACACAACCCACTGCTTGAGAATTTAGAGCGCGTCATAAGCTCATTCAAATAACAATCAACCGAGCTGGCAAAATCACTGACATGTTTCCAAGAGCCATCCTTGGGCTCCTTCAAAGGACAGAAGTGTACAACTGGCGTTTACAATGTAGCATTTGGTTAGAAGCATTTAACCATATCAACCAAAATTTTTGTGCTCACAAGTTACACACAAATGATATTTGACTTTTCTTCAAACCCATTCAACCTGAAAGATTTCCAAGCATGTCACACGTCACATTTAGCTACTTTTGCTATGAAGGGCTTTCGGCCAACTGGCTCACGTTCATTGCCTAGAGAAGCAGAGGAAGAGAAATTTTTAGCAAATAGGTAAGCTCCTAAAATAAATTGTATTCTGCTGGTTCTGAACAACTACACTAGTTTCCTCATTTCGATTATCAGGAACGTATGACCCTTCACCCGAAAGCGTCGTGAAGATGTATCAGCTCCACTGTTAAGCAAATCACCATTTCTACATGTCAGAATCCATTCATAATTTAATACCTAGGCCATCTCCATGAGGCTTTCTTCTCCCCTTCCCCCACCTGGTTTCTGCTTTGTCTCTCCCTTCTTGTAGACATAACTTGGAGTGCTCGCTGTGATGGTTGCCAGTGTGCTTGTCTTTACTCATGTTCCTGGATAATGGGGAAGGGGCTCTACTCACCTTACTTCGAGTAAACTCTAAATATTTGTTGAGTCCAGTTGATTTCCTAAATAGCCTAATCACCATCTGACATAATCCTTATGAGGTCCCACCAAAAGTATACACACAAACACACACACACACACACACTTTTTATGGTGTATTTTCTTGAAGTTCCAGATAACCTTCAGATCATGCCTGTATCCCAGGCATTTTTCTTTTGCTCATTAACAGTAACTACAGGATCTTAAAGAAACATGAAAGTTCAAACATATTAAATGTCTCTTTCTCCTCTCTGTGTCTCTCATGAATAAATAAATAAAATCTTTAAAAAAAAAGTGAAGGTTAAATAAATAATTAAATGTCTCTTTCTCTCCAGTTTCTTCACATGAGCACTGATAGAGTTGACACTGCAAAGACATTCATAACCTCAGACTTTAGAGTGATGCATGTCTTTTAGATTCCTGAGCCTTTCATGCTTTCATTTCTGCCTGAAATCCTTTCTGAGGAAAAACAAAAACAAAAAACAGGTTATGAAGAAATGAAAAATTTGTTTAAAACAAAGGAACAAGTATGTCTTTATTTGAGCTTTTTAAAAATCATTCAAGAAATAGACATTTAGCTATTTAATATATGGATACAAATGAGTATTACCCTACGAATATTACTTTATGGATATGACAGCTTTTTCTTGACCTTCTAACATCTTTGTTGATCATGTATCTATAATAGTGTCTTCCATTCTGTATATATTTGTGTTAAAAACTAAGTACAGGCAAACTGAAACCAAAGAAGAGTATTTTCAAAAAAAAATTTTAATTGTTTTAAAATATTTTGATCTTCTGCACACAGTTTGTGTTTACATGACACTAAACAAGCCTTTTCCCAGGAAAGAAATTATCCAGAACATATGCTTATAGGTCATAGTATTTTGACCAAAATAATAATAATAATAATAATAATAATAATAGTTCTGCTTTTTTCATCTTTTTTTTTTTTCTTCCATATTATAGGGAGTTTTCCAAATGAAGAGTTTCAGATAGGTTGTCTCCAGGTCATTTCACTCCTGTAACGCTTTGGTTAGTCATCAGCGGACACTCCATCCTACCTCACTTACCTTTAGCCTCCCACACCCACTCTGTGCCTCACACAGCAGACATGTTCCTTTCAATCTGGATTTTTGTGAAAATTATATAGGCTGGGAACACTGATAGTTAAAGGAATTTGATAGAGATCCTTTTGAAAACCAAAAAAAGTTCTTTTGAAATATGAATATTTCTCCCTAATTACAATAACTGTTTGTATAATTATGGTCAGTCAGTGCATCTGCTTGAATCAGCCTCTATCTGCAGAAAAACAGTAAGATGGGGAGATGTTCAAAGCCACACTGTACTTTTGAAGACATGACCAGTGTCATACATCAAAACAAACTTACCAAGACCATAAACAAATGTCAGAGCTGACTTACCTGGGTATATAAAAAATACTGATCCTTCAATTGGTATCTTTTTTTTTCATTATGTCAGTATTTCTACAAAAATTGTAAGTCCCTAAAGAAAGTATATAGCCTTGAAATAGAATCATCAAGTCAACTTAATAGACAAAGGGAGAAAAGCATTTGCAGGAATCCATAATTACTGAAAAGCTATAGTCACTTTAAAAATAGCATTTTGGAGCCCTGGCAAATAAAGCCCACCAACAACCCCACCATTACGACAAAAGTGTCATTTCTCAAGTTGCGCCTTTATTTGTGCATTTACATGTTCTCATCTTGACCCAAATGAGGGGAATCTGAGCACATTTAGGTCTGGACTCTGGAGACGTTCAGCTGAAGCTTCCTGCCCCAGTGTGTGCCATGACTATAGTCTATAAAAACCTGGGAGGAATAAGATGTGATTACAGCGGGTTTCGGTCTGAAGGAACTGTTTTAGCAGGAATTTCACATGCAAGACTAAATGCTGATCAACAGAGCATAATATTGTATTCTGAAGTGCACTAGCTAAAGCAAAATTAATTTTTTTCTTCTTCTTCCTCTTCTTCCTTTCCTCCTGAAATCTTCTGCTGCAGCGGCTGCATTTGCCTCCAGACTTGTCAGACACAGTGAGCCGCTCGAGCAAACAGATTCCCGCAGCATCCTCCAGGCTGCTGGGCCAGGAGTGTGGCGTGATGGCCGGAGGCAGGAAGCACCTGGACTTCTAGCGATCCCTCCTTAGCCGTTGCACGCGGGATTCTAGGACACTCTCATTACGATCGCTAATAGCTTAGGTAAATATTTTCCTTAACGATTTGACCCTCCAGTCCTCGGAAAACAGTCCGGATTGCGGAACGAGGCCACCGTGCTTCATTTTCCTTAAACCGACTCCTTAGCCGGAAAGACTACAGCAAAAGTACTTTTCAGTTTAAGAGTTGTTTTCGGCCCTCTTTAGAGAAAACAGGTAATTTCATTTTTGAATAAAGCATCAGAAGCTCCAAGTGCCTTGCAGTGGTCACGGGTGTCCGCGCATTAAGGCACTTCGTTCGCGGTCAGTGCCTATTGCAGCAGGTAGTATAAACCAGGATGAAATTCGTAACCGCATACGAACAAGAGTGTCTGTCTATTTCTGGAAAAGTCACTTGCCACCAGAAAATGCCCAGGTTGTTTTTTTTTTTAAGTGGAAAACTCACTTGCTAATGTATGAAGGTTCTAATAAAATGAATTTGCATTTATGCATCCTGTTATTAAATTGATGAATACAAAATATTTCAGGATTAAGATGCCATTGAAGATCAGTAGTCTGCCATAGTAGTTAATAAATATAAAGAGCTTGAGTGACAAAAAGCATAGAAAGAGAAGTTGATGGTCTCCTGTTTAGTAATCCTAAACAACTGAAGTCAGCACTATGAAATTACGTCAACAGGCATAATTCAGAATTGAAATTCAAACTGACAGCTACATTAATGCTGGGGGAAAAGCATGTTTTGAAGCTTGGTGAGATGTTTCTGCAGAACATAGGTCTGAGGCAAAGTAGCAAACTGAAACTAAGTCAGATTTCCATTGCATCAGGGAAGCCCTTGGTGAATTGGGAACACTGGTTGGGTATGCACATTTAGAACCATGCAGACACGTATTGGGGGGCATATAGCACATCGAACCAGTTTCCTTATAAAACACTGGGTTTTTGAATCCTGTTTCCATATTCTCAAAGCTTTTGACAAATAGACAAATAGTGAAGGTTAAAAAGTAACTTGCATTGCAGTGAAAGTATCTCAGTGTTTTAAAGAGCTGCTTAACAATCCATTAGGAGAAACTGAATTTCTAAAATGCATCTTCAGATATGTTAGAATAAATTTTGAAGCAGTTATAACTAGCATTTTTAAGCAGTTTGCTTGTAATACACCACAAATTATACTTTATTTGTTCTTGACAACATTGTAGAAAACAAAGACTAGGTTTTTAAAACTGTCTAACCAATATGATGAATGTCAGTCACTTAAAAAAAAACCCACTGTAGCATAAACACACACTGTATACAGGTTTTATTCAGAATTAGAATAATTGAATCAATGACAGTGATTCGCCAGGATGTCAAATCTCTCCATCATATCCTGTCACTACCAGTTTATTTTTTGTGATCAAAATCAAAAAGACAACTATTTTGTCACCCGCTATTTTATTAGTACTAAAAATCAGGTTTCTTCTATTTTTTTTAGAATGTCTGGTTTATTTTTTTCACTTCTTTTAATTCGAAAGACACAAATTCTTCCCCATTTTCTTTTCAAAATAAAGTTTCAGAATTGATCTGTCAGTTAAAATTAAAGGGCTTTTATATTAAGCAAAGGTGCTTTTAAAATTTAAAGCAACTTCCAAAAATCAATTTAGTCCATAGATAATAAATAATGTGCAGATACTCCACAAAAGCTTTGCTATGTCCTTTGAAAGCATTATGAACAATCTGAATAAATTCAAATGAATATTTTAGTTGGGTTATTATTTTAATAACTCTAACCTTTTTCTTACCATGTTGTGATGCATTTTATACAAACACACAGCGAAACAATTATATAGCATTTGACTCTGAAAAGGAAATGTGAGGTCATCAGATATGTAAATTACTTGTCAAAAATACTTAATAGGTCATTGATTTACTACTCTGGCTGCCATGTCTATAAAATTAACACCCAATTACTAGTTAATATATGCTTCGCAAATAGATAAATACTATAAAAATTGAATGTGTATATTTGAACCCTTACTTTAAATATAACAAACTTTTCGAACTCAGTAAAAGTGCATGTTGAACAATAATAATAGCTGGACTTTCCAAAACTCAGATCCATGTGCTTCGTTGTTCTGATTCACTAGGTAGGTAGGCTTTGTGAAAATAAGCTACAGAGGGATGTATACTTTTGTTCTCCTCTGATAAAAACCCACTCTAAAATGTGTTGTCCTTTCCTCTGGAAACATGATCAATTATCCATATGCTAATCATTTACTACCCAAAAATACTGGTCTTCAGTAATGCTACAGTAGGTATGCAGATCATTGTGATACATTATGAACTCCCTGAACAGATTTTTTTTTTCAATCATCAGCTTGTCTCAGAGATATAAATATTTAAGTAACAGTGCCAAACATAGTATTTGAAATGTCCTCATCTTTTAAATGTTTCTAAATCTTCATAACCCTATATAGTATTCATCTCCTGCATTGGATGTGCCTTCCTTTAACAGGAGTCAATATTTTGACTACCGCACCCTGCTCTCAGGTGCTGAGGTTTTAAGACCTTCTGAATTTCTGTTTAGCCACCACCAGACAATTTCCACATTTGTCTTCCTCCTCTTCCATTTATATTTTATCTCTCCCTCCAGGCAAATACTAACACTAGACCAAAAAAAAAAAAAAAAAAAAAAACACTTCAAAAGGAAGCAACACTCTCTGCATGCAATCAATTCCTTGTCTTTTAATTTTAAAGAATCAGACACACACATACACAAAAGGGAAGGGGGGGACCCCTATTCATTTGTTTAGAGCCCATTATGAATGTCATTTCTAAAACATCCCGTTAGTGCTTTCCAAAGATAGTCTCACCATCAACACCAGCAAACTTAAATACTAACTCTAAGAACTTGCACTTTGAACTTCAAAAATGAACAGTGAAATCTTTCAGGACTGGGCCAAACAAAAACAGAAACAAAAAAATGCCACAGATGAGGTTTATTCTCCAGAAACAGAAAAGGGAAGAATTTGTGTTTGGCCTCGGTGAGCCATACATTATAGAGAGAAGAAAAGCATTTTTTTTTTTTTTTGTAATTGTGTTCCCATTGAGGCCCAGCGCAAAAAGAAATAAGCAGAATACAGACATCATCCAAAGATGGCAAAAACTCACAAAACAAGGCTAAATCTTAATACCGTACAAGTGAATTTTAGGAAGCCTGGTTCTGATTGGGGTGGGGAAAAGGTAGGCAGAAATGCTTCTGTGGGCCGCATCAGGAAGCCAGTTGTTTACCAGTTAAGAGTTAGGAGGCCCAGCTTTGCGGGCCGGGGCGGGGGTTGGGGGGGGTGATATTCTGGAAATTCATTGTAGTAAAAAGCAGGGGTTTTTTTACTCAGTAATTTGAATGTTTCTTATTCAAACGCTCAGTTCTACTTCTGTTCACCTGGTCTTCCTAAGTCAAGTTTGTAGAAAAATCACAGGCTGTCAGTGTTGCGATCCTCCTGAGGACAACACACGTAGGTAGGTGGTCACCATCCTGGAAGATGGCATCACAGCATCCCGGCAGCACTCCCGTGGATAAATACATAAATATACCTAGATCGGTAAATCAATAAAAATAAATGATTTCAACAGCGAGTGAAAGGCCACGTCCCCGGCACGGCTTGCAAGCAGCGCCTGCCATGCTGGCCCGGAGGGTGCCTGGAGCTCCACTCGGGAGGACCACCCGCCCCCCTAGGGTGAAGGCAGAAGGCAGGGCCGCCTCTGTCCTGCTGGACCAGCGAGCTTCTGCAGCTGAGCAGCCACTTCTCTGGGGGCAACGAGGCTGCACCCCGCGCTGGCATGCCCACCCTCGGGGACCCTCCCCCCCTCTCCGCTCCCGCAACACTCCCCTTCTCCCCTTCCCGGCTTCTGCACCCGAAGCACCGCACCCAGTTGTCCAGAGTCGGCGCCGTGGACACAACAGAGCCGTGGGCCAGCCCTGGCTGCCTGACCCTGGCCTAGATCGCAGCCAGTTGGAAGGGGTCCCTTCTCGCGGGGAAGAAGCGAGCCAGCCAGCAGCTGCAGCCCGCACCACACGGCTCCCTGGGCACGTGTCCCTCAGGGACTAGAGGCTGCAAAACGTCAGGAGGAGAAGCATCTGCACGCGCCACGGCACCAACGGCGCGCGTGTGCGAGCGCGGTGGAGGCTGACACGGAACACACCTAGATGCACACACGTAAACACTGCAGTCCGCCCAGGAAGGCGTTTCTGAACGTGCAGCAGCTCTGGTGGGATAAAGTGACTGATACGCAGCATGCCACGCGGCTGAGTCACAGTTCTGTGTTCGTGAGCAGTCCCTTCCCCCAGGAAACAGTAGATGTTGAACCCGAAGGCTCTTCTTTTGAAGCCTCCCAATTAATTTCTATATTTCTGACCACTTGCCTTTGGGGATTCAAAACAAAACAAAACAAAAGAGCAGAGTACAATTCAGTGGACGTGTGTCTTTGTCCCTCGAGGTTTCTGCCTCTGCAAGCATTTCAGCCAGGCTGCCAGGACCCCCAGCTTCTGCCTAAACTTCACAGAGGAGAACTTATCTATATTGACTTATATGTTGCACCAAACAGACAGAAATAAAGGTCTCAGGCGGGCCTTTTCCACCCCACAAAGGCTTATTTTTTTTCCATCCTTTGCTTGGGCTCAAGCACCCCTGCCCTGCGTGCCGCCACTTTAAACATGATCAGATCTGTGCTTCATTGCAAATAACAACTGACCGACAATAGGCCCTGCTTCATAGATTTGGGAATGTTTGGCTTAAGCTGCCAATGACTGAAGGCCTTTAGCTCCCATCGGCCAGTCACAGTCCGCTTTGTTGTTGTCTGTTGATGTGTCTGTGCTCATTATTCCTTGACATGCAACATCCCCCCTCCACCCTCCAACCATCCACAACCGCACAGAAAGCGAGATTCAAATGGGAACAGCTGTAGTGGTTCAATGGGAAATGATGCCTCTTGTGCAAAGGGGAGGGAGAGAGAAAAGGGAGAGGACCTATTTGAGAAAAGCGACAGCTTTCAGAGAGTCTTGTATAAGAAATCTACTTTTGAATATACTTCAGTGAAATCGCTGTTGAAATAGGCCGACAATGGAAATCTGCCCAGATTGAAAATGCCAGCCCTAATTCCAAAGACAATTCCTAGTTAATAGCTTGTTGCATTTTTAAATTATTTCTAGACTGAGTTTTTGAACTAAATGGCTAGCTGGGGAATGTGACCATTTATATGTATGTTGTGGGTACAGATGGGCACTGATCTATACACACAGCTTTGAGTGGAGCTTTCTTCCTAACACATTTCTAATTAATGAAATGATAAGAATTATTTCTTTAAGAACTAGAGTAGGTATGAAAGTAACCGTTGGTTTAGAATGATACTCTAACATGAAAACAAAATTTGTAACACCACACTATAAGGTTAAAAAGAAAATAGTATAATAAAGGAAATACAAAGGCTTTGGCATGGTTTTTACAATCAACAATGGTTAATTTTGATATGTAGTTGTGAACAACTTCAAAACACTTAAGTTTAAAACTCTTGCAAGCACTTTTAATTGATTAGGAATGAATTCTAGATGCACAAAATGATTGGACTGTGAACAGTAATACAACTATATCTAAGAACAATTAATTTTTGCTGGCCAAAAAAGAAAGGTATGATTGCATGAAAATGTGTATAAAACATCTATAGAGTATTCTTGTCAAATATAAATGAAATTAACTTTATTATAGAAATCATTCTGAGGATTTCTAGGGAAGACAAATACTTACATTTTGACATAAAACAAATTGGATTTTATCGAAGACACACTCTACCTTTTAGCTATCAACTTTTTTCTTCCTTGAATTTATATCTTACCCTTTTTTGCACATAAACTTCATCTGTTAACAACCTTTGGAAAACCAACAGATAATTCTTACATAAATCTAGTGCATGTTGTTCCAGGTTTAATTATATGCAAAGGAATGATACAAACTTGGAACATCAGTCCATAAACTATGAACAGACGGGTAGAAGTATTTGATATATCTTGATAAAACTCTTCAATTCGTGGCAAAGCTTGTTGATCATGGTTTCCTTTTTTTTTTTTTTTTTTTTTTTTTCTTAACAACTTCATGACCAACACAGATCAAGCATCCATCCAGTCTAGGTTGTTCTTTTTTCCATAACATACAAATGCCCATTTACAAATAATACACCAAAATGAATAAAAGTTTGGATACCAAAATGAAGATTTGTTCCAAGTGATATCGTGCCTTCTGGATACAAAGGTCCTTGTTTCAAGTCCATTCCCCAGTGGTACAACACAGGACACAACTGCAGAACTGAAGTGCTTCTAACAGCCATTTTTCTTTCCGTCCTGAACGCCCAACTGTGGTGTCCACACAGTCACTGACTGAATTAACACAATATAGCCTTTTTTACTTTTTTTTTTCTTTTTTTTTTCCTTTTTTTTTTTTTTTTTTTTTTTTTTTTACTGTAATCTTGGCCAATACTGAGACATATCAGGTTCACTTCCAGGAACTTGAACTGGAACTGACACACCAGGGGAAATGAGTCCTAGAAGTGGATGAAAGAAATAGCCATGTAGAAATTCCCTTTGAGAGACAAGCATGGACTATGAACTTATAGATTAAAAAAAAAAATCTCTAATACTTTCTAACATTCTGAAGGTATCTCCAAAAATACACCAACGGAGTAGCCCCTTCCGAAACCAGGTAACATGTTTACACATATCTATTCGATCCCAAGTCCTCCCATACAAAAGAGAGAAAAAACAAAACCAAAAAACCTCCATCTGTTTGGATGTTAGGAACTTCAGCAATAGAACTCTTTCTGGAAAGCCAATACAGTACTTCTTCGGTTGCAAGGAAAGGCACGGAGGAGCAGGGAGGGAGAGCAGTCTTCTGACAAGGCCCACCATCCGCTCACTCTGGGGCCCTCGCCGCTGAGCTTTGGCTAATAACCCCTCTCCAGAAAACTTACATTCTCAGGCCCTGCCTTCACATACAACTTCTATGACGAAATTCAGGAAAAACAACTTTGCTTGTTGTCTACCTGGCATCAAGTTACTAACTAGCTTGACTGAATTTCCCCCTCTTGATCAGTTTTCCCCCAGAGAACTAGCAGCAAAGAGTTAAAACACGCCATCACACGAAGCCAGGAGGTTTCTCTTAAGGTTAACTTTCAGTGGAGGGAGGTCCCCCCCTGGCAAAAGAAGCTGTAAAGGCCACCTCCGCGCCTCCCCGTGCGGCCCGCAGAGAAGGGCGGCTCACCTGTGGAAGTGGCGCCCGAGGTGCCCATTGGCTGACTGTTCATGTGGGTCTGCATATGGGGGGGCGTGTAGGTATCGTAACTCCGCCCGTTCACCGAAGGGCTGGTGGGCAGCATGCAGGAGTACGAGGAGGTCTGGCTGGGGACTGGGGGCTGAGAGAGAAAGGCAAACCAATAGTTACTGAGCAGCACGTCACACAGCCACATCCCCAGCCCCCCACCCCCACCCCTGGAGCTGTGCCAACCAGTCTGATCATTGAAGACGCCCTCGTATATTCAGTATGATAGCCTGATGATCGGGCCCCCAACCAGTCCTTCCACACTGCCCACTGCTAGGGTGAAGTTGCCTAAAAGGACTATACGTTCAGACAACTGTCTAGCCAGATGGTTGGCACTACCCATAAAATTAATACGGTTTTTGTCCACTTTCATCTTGGACCTCTGCTGGCATCTCCAGAGAAGCTAGAGCATGAGGACTTGCATTAAAACACACCTCCTCTCCTGCAAATCCAATCTATTTGGGAATCTACTGACCCCCAAATCCTGTATCTCAAGCTTTGGGCAGAGAACTGTGGGAAGAGTTCTCTATAAAGTAGGCTCAGAGTCCCTGGGAGCCTTTCATGGTTGGACTTATGGGATTAAAGATTCTTTAAAGAGGCAGATCAGTAATGATCTCAGATTAAAATGGTCAGAAGTGTCAGTAAACATCTAGCCCTCTCCTAAAAATTAGCTGTGACTTCCTTATAGATCTAAAAGCCCAGTTTCGGTTTTTTTGGGTTTGTTTGTTTGTTTGTTTTTTATGATAGTCACAGAGAGAGAGAGAGAAAGAGAGAGAGAGAGAGGCGGAGACACAGGCAGAGGGAGAAGCAGGCTCCATGCACCGGGAGCCCGACATGGGATTCGATCCCGGGTCTCCAGGATCGCGCCCTGGGCCAAAGGCAGGCGCCAAACCGCTGCGCCACCCAGGGATCCCCCCAGTTTCGGTTTTATCCGTAAACTACCCTCTAAGTGTCTGGACTGGGGACATTAAAGAGGTTTCTAATTCACTTTCTCCTAGGTGAATAAGAGATACACAGAGCTGAGACAAAAATCCCTCAGGAGCTCACACGGAGCTATGCCAGGCCAGCAAGATTGGAGGAATTAATAGAAACCTAATGCCAGGAAGAAGGGAGATGATAGCACTACTCTGTTCTGCAAACTGCAGAAATGTTGAACTTTTCAAGATTCACCATCTCAGAAAGGGGGACACACTAGAGAAGGTTCAGAGGAAGACACCTACCCTTTGCAAAATGGTCGAAGATTTTGGTTAACAGGATGAACTGATGGACAGACAGACCAGCACCGCCCCCCAAATCCAAAATTCAGAAAGTACATTTTCTCTGAAAGGTGGAATTACTAATAACTTTTTCATTTTCTTACGTTTTATTTTTAGATAAGTTGTGTAACTTTCAAAAGTTAGCATCTGAAATAGGTGGACCCCACACCAGTCTATAGGTGGAAACGACCTTAGTAGAGCGGCAGCACCTATGTAACTGCTTCTAAGTGTTTTCTCACATACAAATTTTGTTGTCTTGGCAGAAACCAAGATGCTGCCATAATTTGCAAGACCAAACAAGACATTCAGTTGCCTTATTCTAGTCAGAGGACGACTGTGAACATCAGGTTCAAAGAGGCAAGCAGGCCTTTGGGGCCCTGCCAGTATTTCAGCTTGCATTTGTTGCTAATTCCCAAAATCATTTCCTGGAAGCAACCTGGCTTCTGGAAAATTCCAAAGCAGTTGCAGGAACACCAACCAATGGGCCTTTAATTCCTTAACATATATTAGTTGATCTATGGCCGTTAATATCCAGATGCAATAAAAATCAACATGTGAATAATTCCTCTGAAGTTGCTTCCCTAGCTGCTCCTATTTTAGTCTGAAGACTGTGAAACATCTATTTTTTGTTTCTTTGTTATCTGGAGTTTAAATTCGTCAAAAGACATTCAGTGGTGAGTAAACAGTCTGTGGAACCCCAGCACTGTTTCCAGCAGGGGCTCAGGCTGGCCAGTCTCTCACCATCCGGCACCTTCCAGGTACTGCACAAACAGGAGCCCTGGGAAAGTCACCATGGAAGGCCCTGCTTTATAGAAGGCCCACCAAAAGATCAGTTGTTTGTTTTTTTCCATCAAGAATCCATCCCCCTCCAAAGTTGTAGTCAACCCCACCTGCCTCATGCAACTTCCATCAGAAAGGGCTAGTAGCCCAGGACAGGGCCTTGCATGCAGAGGAGCTGACAAGCATTCTCCACAGAGCTGAGAATAGAGGCAGTTTGTTAGACCAAGTGAAGAACATCAACACAGCCAGGCAGCCAGGAGTGCCACAGACGCATTACATCATTTATGTAATGACGTCACAAAGACACGCTAAACTTTTAGCAAATACCTCTATCCCTTTTCTTATTGTAAGATACAGAGAGAAAACTCATTGTTCTTCCCTATTAAAGTATATCCTACGATGCAAATATAAATCTTATTTCTGATCCTTTTCTCCTTCCTCCCTAGTTTATCACATATACTCTAAATAATATCCAAAATGCATACACCAGTTATGTATTCATTAATATGAACATATTAATAAAACCCAGATTTACGTATATCAACCCCTTACTATCCAATAATGTGCCAGCATTGTTTCTGCTTTCTGGTACAAATTTCACCGGTACCCAAAACACTCCCCATCCCCACCCAACATTATGAAGCTACCATTCTCTCTGAGCAAGAGGCGGATTAACTTGGTTTTTATGGGTTTTTTCAGAGCATGCATCAGTCAATCCATCAATCCAGCTCAAAGACTGGACTGAGTGTTAAAACTTGACTGGTGAGGCCAATCACCGCAGTGAGAAAGGCTCCCGAGGGCGTATGCATGGCCAGTGAGGTCTGCAGGCCCTGACCCACTCCTCGCTTCTCCGGGGCCGTTCCACAGCCAGCCAGGGGCCTCACTTACTTGCATAGGCAGGTTATTCGCCATGGTGAAGCTGGGCATGGGCGGCAGAGCGCTGTACGTGTTTGTGAGGGCTGTGTCTGTCCGGCCCAACATGGAGCCAGAGGTGAAGGAGGAAACTGCAGGAGAAGGACAGTACAGACAATCATGCTGAAAGTCCGAGCCAGGACAAATAGGTTAGACACATTTAGTAGGAGGAGAATGAATATGCAAATTACCAGGCGTGGTGGGTTGTGGGATAGGTTGGTAGACACTGGTGCTGAAACTACTGCTGATGGGGATGTGACTGGGTGTGTTGCTAGCCTGTCTTCTCTGGTTCCTCAGTTTTTCTTCTCTTCTCCATTTGGCCCTCCGATTAGAAAACCATACCTGGAAATCAGATGGAAGGGGTTAGGCCTTTGCCTACTCCCAGCTTAACCTCCCCCCTGGCACCTCCACCCCTCCCCACCCCCAGGACCAGTCCCCCAGGGGCAGCAAATCATTTAGCAGACTGAATCTTCTACTGTTTATATAAATGAATGGTGCTCCTCGGAAGCACCTTTGTCTCCAGAAAGGGCAAATGGTAGGAGTCACAAAGCATGACACCACGTGGTCCCTGGGTACCTGTATTCTTGCTTCAGGTAGATCGATTTTGGCCGCTAGTCTTTCTCGGGCAAACACATCTGGATAATGGGTTCTCTCAAACTCTGAAAGAGTAAGTTGAGTTTTCCGTGTTGCGCCAGAACGACACAAAATGTGTCAACCAAGCCCTAGATCAAGCTGGTTCCCACCTCCCCATTTCTGTCACCTCCAACCAATCCCCTTACAAATGCTACTAGTCCAGGCATTGACTGATGCTTGAAAGAGCTATCCCACTCGAACCAAGTTAAATTTTCTTTGGAATGACATTCATTCGAGGACCCTGCAGTGGCCTGAATGAGCCAAATCATCATTTTTTTTCTTTATGAGAAGTCAGACTCTCACTCTTTGAATTACTGGTACATGAAAAGAAGAAAGAAAACACACACACACACTGAAAAGATGCCCAGGAAAAAAAAGAAAGAAAGAAAGAAAAAAGAAAAACCTTTTCAGTTCTCTATGCAAAGGGCCCTGGCTAAATATAGCTCTTTGTACTGAAGATGTGGCATTTAGTTTGATTTACTGCTTCTCTACTTTGAAAAACTCCATCACCTTTCTCCAGGGCTTCAATTTGCTCTTGGGTAAAGGATGTTCTATTTCTCTGCAGCTTCCGCTTCAGCTGAAGTCGCATTTGGGCCTCATCTGAATCTTCTCCGTTGGAACTGATGGAGTTGGTATTCTCTCCCCCTCCTTCCTGTTGCTGGCAGCCATCTGGAACAAAAAGAATAGGACAGTAAGAGAAATCTGGAATAACTTGGAGCCTCCCAAAGAGGCCTGGGAATAGCCCTACAGTCCAAGAGCACAGTGCATCCTGACAGTCTCACCAAGACATCCTCTGGGTCACTCGGCGTCAGCCTTCTCCTAATAAAAGGCATTAGTGACATCCGTTACCTCTCTCTCTCTCTCTCTCTTTTTTTTTTTTTATCAAGTTTTTACGTTTTTATGTTTTTGTCAGGAAGAGACTTACAACATAGACGTTACAGAGTGGCAGATCTTTGAATAACAAGCGCTGAAGTTTCCAATTAAAATGGCCTTTGATAACTAACCTTGAGTCCCGAATGCCCCGCTCAGTCCCCATTCCCCACAGAATTTATTTACCTATAGCTCTGTTGGGAAAATAGAAGAATGATGTTCAAGATTTCAGCTGATCCATAATCAGTAATTCCTATCTAATCAATTAGATGTTGATAGGTTTGTAGAAAATGCTATTAAGAAACCAAACCAAGCTTGTAATCTTTTTAAAAAAATATTTATCTAGTTTTTATTTGAATTCTGCACAGTCAATTTCATTTTAAAGGTTGTGAATTTAGAAATGCTCGCATTGTTCTGCAGTTTTATTCAACTATTGTATGAGTGCGCTTTGCCTTGACACCTATTACGAGCACAGCTGTAATTATATCATCACCAAGAACAGGCTATAATTGCTGAAAATGGAATTTTATATTTAGATAAAAGGACTGTCCATTCTTTGTAATGTGTTGCACCAGAGAAAAGTAAGATTTCTTTTAAATTTTTAACGTGTAATTTTAAAAAAGAAATAGTAGAGAGTTCACTAACTAGCTAAATATGCTATGCTGCAGCTGAATCCTTGGCATATCATTTAAGTGGTACATTTTTAATTAGGGCATTTCCACCACTTTTAATGTAATTTCTATCATTAAACAGGGGAAAGTTTTATTGTTTTCCCTTGCTGCTTGGAGGGCAAGATGCACACTTGGGCTAGCTGTATCTCGCCTTGCCTCCTGCTCCTGAGGCCACAGCCTGGAGGACTCAGCCCTCTCTAGGCCTCCAGGGCCACTGCAAGCTGGGTCCGAAGTCTTGGGTCCTGAGGCCCCCAAGGGATACCAACAGGGGCTGCCCACCCCCCATCCTAGAAATTTGGCCATTTGGGGGCGGGGAGGGGCCTCTAGGGGCGCCTTGGTGGGAATCGACTTGGCCAGGAATATCATTTATAACCAGGAGACAATAGGCAGCGCCTTCAAAGAGTTCAGGGAATTGTGACAGGATCTAGTGGGATCTTTTCAGGAACTTTGAAATGTTTTAAAACCCCAACTTTCTCCCCCATTTAAACAGGCGGATTCATCGGCACTGGCCACCATATGGGCCCTTGGAGATCTATTGAGATGACCACCAACACTTGAATAGCGAGGGGCTGCTTTTCAGCGCCGCACAATGCCCGGCGAGTAAGGGAAACTATTAAACTCCTGGGGCAGGAGCGTTGGCAAACTTTCGTGGGCAGAATTTTGAGGCCACAATGAGCGCGGACAACAAAAGGATTCTCTTGAGGCGTGCAGCGGGCCACATTGTGTTACAAGAAGCCCAGTCAACAGACTTTTCAGTGAAGTGTGTTAACCCCTCTGCTCTGCTATCATTAATCACTGTCCGAAGAGCAGGCGCCTCAATGCTATTTAGGGCGCTTGGCTGGGGGGATAGAGGGTGGATGGGGGGCCAGGGCAGGGGGTGGGGGGAGGCAGGGAAAGTGGATGGGGACCGGGGCGGGCTGGTGTGGGAGGGGCGGACGGGGAAGGCCGAGAGGATGGAGACCAGGTCTGGGGTGAAGAGGGAAGCAGGGAGGGAGGATGCGGGGACCCTGACGGGGCGGGTTGGAGAGGAGGAGGGAGGGGGCGGAAAAAAGATGGAGGAAGAAAGAGGGCTTCAAAGAGATAGAGACCAGAAAGGTAGAAGAAGGACAGGAAAAAAGTGCTGAGAGGAAAAAGACGCCAAAGGGTCTAAGGAGACAGGGAGAGAAAGGAGAAAAGGAAGACAAGGGAGAGAGAGTCCCTAAACAGGCAGGCTCTACTCTAGGTCCTCCAGCGCTACTTCAGAGACCTGGTGAGTTAGGAGAGGGCTACTTGGCTGAGGGAGACACTCAGTGTGTGGGCACAAGTGTCTGCACTAATTTCCTGCCCCAAGTTTCCAGGTGACTTTCCAAAGTGGAAAGAAAGAAGAGCCCCCTTCCCCCACTTTATTTTGAGATTTGGTGGACGAGAAGGACTTTAGAAATAGCCCTTGGGGGCCAGTTAACTAGAAGTGAGGCCTGTGGGTTATTGCTTTTGGAAAACACAAAAATCTCAGACCATCTTATGTTCAGAGACAGGGGTGCTCAGGGGAACACAGCCCTCTCTTGGGTTGGGGGGTACTCGTGCCTGCCAGGTCACTCATGCCCACCCCAGTGCCTTCTCTGGCATATCTGATCTCACCAGTTAAACAAAGCTACCCAGGTCACCACCTCCCTAGAAGACCCCTGCAAATAACATTCTCTGCTCTCCTTTCTGACATTTTCCCAATTTTAAAACTTGGGAGATTTGCACGCTCTCCTGCCCCTGGCTCCCAGCCCTCACCCCCCAATCTCTCTCTGTGTCTCACTGTCTCTTATACACCAACCAAGGCTCAGACGTGGCTCTCACTGGACACCTGACATTTAGGGGGTCAATGGGATAGAGAGCCCTTTGGAGCGGGGGGAATTAGAGGCCCATCAGGGGAAACCTGAGCCCGCAGGATCCCTCCAAACCCCACAGGGCGGGCGAGCCCCCGCTCCAAGTTTGTCTGCTACTTTCCAAGTAGCAACTGTTGGCAGCCAGGCACTGAAGGAGAGGTCACTCTCTAGGACTGGGTGCCCTTTTCTTTTTCTTTTTTTTCCCCCTTTAGTGGATTTACCTTCCACTCTTAAGGCTTTTAAGAAAATCACACTAAAAGTTGGACAATTCTCGAATTCTCCGTATGATGAACCTAAGTGGCAGACAATTAAGATATCTTCTTTAAAAGGCAACCCCCTCGGAGCGCGCAGAGAAGGGGCCTTCAAGGGGCGCCGTCCACCTTCCAGCCTAATCCGTGAGAAGGCGAGTGAAAGCGCCTCCCATTATCACAGCCCCAGGACCATCTGACGCTGGGGATAGGATTTGTTTCCTGGAAGAAGGAGAGGAGGGAGAGAGAGAGAGAGGCAGAGAGAGGGAGAGAAGAAGGAAAAAAAAAAAAAAGACGCTGGGAAATAAAATCATTCCTTAGTTTCTTAGTGTCTTAATCAGTGAGGCGGAAAACAAGCAAGAAAAGATAGCAACCCGGTTGCGGCACCTTCTCAGCTCGGGAGCGCGGATCAAAACATTGTAGCATCTGTTGAAAAGAGCCTGACTAAATCCTATAGAGGGCCTGGGTATTATGGGGGTGGGGGTGGGGGTGGGGGTGGGGGAGGAGATAAGAAAAAGTGTCTCCGTGATCCCTAAAACCAGCAAACCGCCGGAGAATTGGGGCTGGATAGAGTTGTCTCTTGTTGTCAGGCCGCGCCGTCACGACTTCATTCGCCGCCGCATGGCGTTGATCAGATGGAAACCGTATTTGTCTCCCTCTGAGACCTAACCTCGCCTTATGCTTTCGGAGTAATGGACTCTTTAAAGCCCCCAGACGGCTCCCCGGGCGGGCCGGGGGGGAGGGGGCGGTGGACAGGAGGAGGGGGAGGGGGGGTCGGGGCGCCCAGGGGCCTGCGGGCTCCCGGGCTGCACCTGCACCTGCACCTGCCCCTGCGCGCCCCCCGCGCCCCCGCGCGCCCCGCGCCCGCACCCCGCACCCCGGTTCCTGCGGGCGCGTCCGCGTTCTCCGGCCCGTCGGCGCCTAGAAGTTCCAAGCTCCTGGATGAGCGCCACCTCCCGCCGCCACCAGCAGCACAGGGGCGCTGCTGCGCGGCCCTCGCTTCCCGCCCTCCAGCCGCCCGCGTCGGGCGCCGCCTCCGCTGGAGACCTGGGGCGCGGGGCGAGCGGGGGGGCGGCCGGTCTGCAGCCCCGGGCTGGCGTGCGGGCTCGGGGACGCCGGGGCGCGCGCCTCCTCCAGGCCCCCCGCCACCCTGAGCCCCGGCGCCCAGGGGGCCAGGCCGCGGAGGCCCCGGGGCTCAGCCCCCGCGGGGGAGGGCGCCCCGGGACCCCGGGCTGCAGGGGCTCGAGGCGCGCGCTGCCAACTTCGGGGTGGGGGTGCGCGTGGGGGGGCCCGGCGTGCGCACGCGGGAATCCCACGGCTTCCGAGGTCAGGGAGGGCGTGCGGCCCCGCGCTCCGTCACGCCGGGTCCCGTCCGCGACCCCGCGGCCCGGCGAGGCCGCGCATCCCCGGGTGTGCCCGCTGCACCCCGGAGGCCGCGGGGTCGGGCCGGCGGGGTCGCCCGGGGGAGCCGGGGGCCCGCGCATCGGGAGGGAGGCCTCGGCCGGGCCTGCGGCCGCGCGGGCAGCCGCGGAGCCAGCGCCTCGCTCCCTATCTTCCCAGTGTCCGTCCTATATTGTTTCCTGCTCTTAAAACTGACATGTCTAATTGGCAATTGGTGCCGAATCGTGTCCAGAGGTCTCTTGTGGAACATTTCTACAGCTGTCTCCTTCAACTAGACGCTTATTCATGTCGCCTTAATGAGAAACAAAACGTTCTCTAATGAGCAATTACAGAGCGACAGGATTGTTCCCATAACAAATTCTTGCGAGTGACAGAAGCATCCTTTGTACCAGATATTTCGCATACTGTTACCGATTTTCCCTTCTCGGGCCGGGCTCCGCGGAGGCGCGGGGCACGCGGAGCGGGGCCGGGAGCGCAGGGACCCCGGGCAGCCCCGACCGCGCCCCGCGCCCCGCGCCCCGCGCCGCCGCCCCCGGCCCGGAGCCCCCGGGCTGCGTCCTGCTCCGGGGACTGAGGCGCCACGTCCCATTATCCCGCATATTATCTCCTTGTCACAAGGACAACAAATACCGATTAATCTTCGGAGTAAACTGTTTCCTATTCTTGACCAAGCTACCTCGGGGTGTGCAGGGGAGGGGCAAGCCAACTGGCCCCACCCCACCCCCCATCTGCTCCTCTTCCTCCATTCCTTCTCACGGATCCTGCGACCCTCCAGATTCCTTCTCTCCTCCCAGCTGCCACCACCCCCCCCCCCCCCGCCCTGCACCCCCAGGGAGCAGCTCCGGACACCCCGCAGGCCGGCTCACAGCATCCTCACTCCACCCTTCTGTGCAGTCACCACCCACACAGGGTGAGAACCGGGAGGGCCCAGAGGAGCGGAGGCAATGACCAGAGGTGACCAGAGGCTGTTTGAGTTGGGAGACCACCACTTCCAATTGCCCTATCCTGTACCCCGCCCCGCATCTCGCTGCCCGCCCTTTCTTATGCACCCTACTCATAGTCACATAATTTGTCAATTACGGCAAAAAGCAAAACGATACAATTATGTTTACCTCGCAGGCTGTCAGTGTGTTAACTTGTCACACACTTCTACAGCAAGGGGGCTCTGCCTGCATTTTAATGGCAAATTTGAATAGGGCACCACTCAGCTGACTTCTTACACACGCATATTCCTGCCCATGATATACGTGGGCACACGCACCAGCAACATTCTTACTACTCCTGACCCACGCAACCCTCAAATTCGAAGGCCAACGAGATAGTTCGACAAATACTACCCTCACACGGGGTAAGTCCACGTGTCCCGAGCCTCTAGACAGTCCCTCCGCTACACTCTTCAAGCACAGAAGTGAGGAAGAGGGGGAAAAGTTGGGGGAGAAGATGGGCCAGTGGCTGCCTATATGGAGAGTTTCAAGAGTGGGTGCTCAGGTTTTTACCTTGCGTAGGTTGCCCTGGCACAGAAGTCCCCGGATACCAACCGGGGCGGGTGCCCCAGCTTCCAGTCTGCCCGTTCAACATCCTTAGTTTATCATACATGCCGTCTGCGCCCATCTGTTGCTTTTCGCTAGCCAGGTTGCGAAGAACTCTGTTTATTGATGACACCTGCAAATCAAACCAAAATCAAACCAAATGGTAGCGTCTCCCGAAGGCAGTCCCCTATCTTCCGTCCCCATCTCAGCACACCCACTCTCTTAAAGAACAACCTTGAACACGTCAAAAACAAACAAACAAACAAGCTCCCAGCCATCCTGGGACAGTGGGTGGATTTGCAGAGACATTTTGGACAGAATGACAGCCATCACTTGGGGCGTGGAAACGGAGTTGGGCAGAGAATGCGCGATGGAGAGGGCATTTCCTTCACGGCTGCTGGCTGTCTGTGCTGACCTAATCTTTGTTCAAAGATTTCCTCAAAAAAGACTTAGACTTGCTTTAGAGCCTTCTTTCACTTTGTTTTAAATTAGGGCAAAAGTGGATGTTTGACACCTGAAGGAAGGTTCAGGCAGTCTGAGTTGGAGGAGGTTAGAATTTGGTTTTCGTTTTCCTTTTCCTTCTTGATTCAAGTGCCTTTCCCTGAGCGCCTCCACCCTCTACTTTGCAGCATGCAAATAAGGTGAACAGCTCCCCACACTTGACTCCCATTTTCCAGAAGGTCAAAAAAAAAAAAAAAAAAGGTCAGTGTTTTCCTCTCAACACCCCCAGCTACAGAGGTGACCTAAGTGGAGCAGGGAGGAGACAGAGACAGAATGACACTGGTAGGGAGGAGGAGGGGAGGCAGGTGTAAGGAGAGAGGAAAGAGCATGGGGCTTAGGGCAGGGAGGGGGAATGTTCTCGGTGAACTTACACTTGGTATGTTATCGTTGGTACAGACCCCCTCGGACAGTAATCTGTCTCGGATTTCCCAAGCAAAGATGGACGGGCACTCCCGCTTATACTGGGCTATTTTGCTTACAACTTCTGGAGTCGCTACTCTCGGTTTACTACCACCGATTGCCCTGGGTCTGATGGAGCCAGTCTCGTAATACCTGCCCAGAATTTTACTCACACATCCGTTGGACACCTGCATAGGGGAAGTGGACAGAAAACCACATTATTAATAATTTCAAGACAAAAATAAAATTGTTTAAGTATGCATTAAACAATGACAAGCTTACGTTTTGATTGTCCAGCACTTGGACTTTTGCATCTGCATGGGTCTATAACACAAAAATATACCTTCAATGGTATGAGAACTTACTGTAGAGAGCTTTTTTTTCTTAAAATTACATTTGTAGCCCTAAAAACTACAAATATGATGATACTTTCAAACAGTTTGAACTAAAAAAAAAACTAAATTTTTTTTAAAAAACTGTTTTCTTAAACATTGCCTGAAGATGCATCAAAACGAAGTCAGACTCATTTCTTTGTGCTGACCTTGCTGAAAGTAGTGTTCTATTTTAATGAGCAAAGGAGGAAAATAAACTAAAATGTTACTTATTTTCCTTTAAAAATATGCCCAGTTGAGCAAATGTGAGTTAGGTGGGGAGGTAAATAGCACTTGCCTTTTAAAATCAATATATATTCTTCATGATTATGAAGAATGCAAACAAATATCTCAGAATCTGAGGTGAGCATGGGATGAGGGAGAGGGGAATGAAATTATGCTGGTTTATACAACTCAGCTTATTATAGTTCATACGCTGTTACCACAATTCATGTTTTTACCAAATGAAACGAGAAAGGTGTTTGATTTTTTTTTTAATTCACACGCACATTTTTTTTTTCTTAAGCAGAGGAGTTATCTTATGTGACTGACCCAGGTTGAAAGAGATAGGGAAGGATGTTGGAAGGAAAGGGGAAAGCGGGGATGGCGGGGGAGTGGGGTAGGGATGGGGTGGGGTGGGTGAGGGGGTCCGTAATTAGCAGCGTTTACAGTAAGAAATGAAGAGAGGGCGTTGAGAGTGGAGGGCCGCGGGGGCGGCGAGTGGGGCGGCGCCGGGAGGATCACCTGCAGAATTCGGGAAATGTCGCACGGCCGGGCCCCGCTGTGAGCTAGCTCTACGATCTTCTGCCGGGTGGAGTCCGGCAGTGGCCGCCCGTTGACAAAGACACCACCGAGCTGATTCACTCCGCTGTGACCTGAGGAAAAGGGAGAGGAGAGGAGAGGAGAGCAGAGCAAGGGGGAGAGGAGAGGAAGAGGAGTACAGAGAAAGAGGAGGAAGAGGAAGGAGCAGAAGAGGAAGAGAAGACAACCACAATGCATCCTCAGCTCCCTGCCAGCCCATGCCAACCTCAGCAATTGGGTCCCTGCTATCGATCAAAAACGACAACGGGACCACACGACCATGCGGGGCATCGGGCAGCCCAGCCCCACACAGCCGCGCTCCTGCCCACTGGACTGCAGAAGCGCCAAACAGACACATGCCTAAGAGCAAGAAGGCACGCACCTCACTACCGCTATCACTCCTGCTGTGCCCCGGCCCAGGTGCCCCTCTTCACAGACACCCCAGCCAGCCTCTGAACCCATAAAGTGCAAACCGTCTCTCAGAAAATATCCTCCCAAAGATCCTCTCCGAATGTCACGGCAAAAATGTGGGTTCCACAGAACCCACACCCAATCTCTAAGGTCTCTGGATTGTGGGAACCGTGATAGCAAACCCTACAGCTCTTCAGCGTTCCCTTGGACTCCAGAGTCCAGAAACGTTTGCTGTCACCCTCCAAACTTTGGCGAAGGCACAAGCAGCAGAGTTTTAAAAAAATAAATATATATATTATGATATATTATATATATATATACACATATAATATGATATATATAAAGAGATGGGAAGGGAGTAGAGAAGAACCAGGGCAGCACATCTGTGGCAGGTGAACCCCAACCTGCGCATCCAGTACAGGCGTGAGGGTCGGAGCCCCAGATCGGCTCCAAACACAAAGTAGTCCAGCTTGCAGCAGTGGGGCCAAGAGCCTGGAGTCCATTGCACCGGCCAGAGCTCGCTTTACTTCCGCTGCTAAACTCGGCCTTCCACCCAGCCAACCACAGATATTAGCAAAAAGCGAAAAGAAAAAGAAAGGAGCACACCACAGAGTCTTCTATCCCTCCTTTATCTTGTTATTCTCACCACCTCACCCCCATTGTCTAATCTTAGAGAATAGAGAAAGGGACTTAGCACCCCTCTGCAGCCCCCTCCCCAGAAACCACAGGCACACAAATAAAGCCAATTGCCAATTTCCACTTCCTTAAAAATCTCCAACCTGCAGCCCCGACTCTAGAGAGCAGCCCTTCCAGGAGAAGACGTGGCTTCCTGCTCAGCTCCCTTCTCTCTCTCCTCTCCTCTTCTCTCTTCTCCTCGGAGCCTCTGATAAATTGACTCCAGGAGCCTGAGCTTCTTAGCAATAAATAAGCTCCAAATATAGAAGAGGGGGGAAAATATGATGAGCCTCTCTGACATTTGTCTTTAAAATAAAACTAGCTGCACGTCAAGTTTGAGCTTAATTTCTGGAAATAGGCGGAAGTCGCTCCGGATCATGCATGGAAGGCTAATTGAAAAGATCAGTCGGGGCGCTTGTGGCAGCCTTGTCACTTTGTGACAGTGCTCCGCTCGGGGAAATTGCATCGTCACGACAAACGGGACCGTGATAAAACGACCCTTTCCGTCCCTATTTGTAGATCACTCAGACGAGATTGAACTGCACTCGTTTCCCCTTCGAGGGGAGCCGCGTTTTCAGGGTAGCCGAAGGCTTGGGGCAGAGCGGGGGGGCCCTCACCGGAGGGGGGGTGGGGGGTGCAGAGCCTCAACTCGATGAGAAGTGACAGGCGTTTGGGGGATCTGGGCTCCGACCGGCCCAGAGAGAGCGGGGACATCGCGGGGACACTGCTTCTCCTACAGAGCGAGGCCTAGTCCCCGCTTCCGGTTTCTCCTAAGTTCCCTTTATTGCTTCCCTTTGCCTCCCAAGACCGATCTACGGCTCCAGCTGCTGGCGTCTTCCCTTTGGGCAAAGGGAGCCTTCCCGGAGAGAGGCTGTCCCCAGAGACGGACCGAAAGGCCTTCCAGGCTTCTCCCACCGCCTGGGCAATTCCCAGTCTACGGATGCCAAGGTGTGTGAGGCCGCCTCCATCCTAGGCTTCCCTCCTTCTCCCCCCGTTGCCAAAAAGAACGAGCCGGCCACCTCCGAGCCACCGGGGGCGGGTGCTCGCCCAGGAGACGCCAGGGCCAGGTTGCCTCTGCCAGCATCGAAAAGGCAGCGAGGAAGCGCAGCTCTAAGTCCCCTTCAGAGGTTAAGCCTCAATCATTGTGTCCCTTCCCTAGGGACGCCTGGCGCTCTCGCCCAGTGGCGATGATTACGCGCCTAGAATTCGACCGCGAAGCATCTAATAGGAAAACATATGGTGTCAATTTGGATGCTCTGCGCCTCGCGCACACCCGGGAGCGAGCGGCACAAAGCCCCGCAGGCCGGCCCGCGACCCCGCGCCCCTCGGGGCCTGCCCGCCAGGCCGCGGCGGCCAACGCTGAGCGCTGCGCGGCCGGGCCGGAGCTGCCGGAGCCCACGCCGGAGCCGCGCTGCACGGGGACAGCCCAGCAGCCAGGAGAGGTGGGCCGAAGCCTTTGCCTCCCCACGGAGGGTCCCTCCCGGGCCTGGCCGGGTCTGCACAACGAAGCCAACGCTCGCCACCTTTGAGTGCTCTCAGCACCTGGCGCCCCCCAACCGCGGGAGCACCTGGGGCGGCTGGCGTTCCCAGGGCACATGGATCGGACCCTGGAGGACCCCGAAGTCTGCAGGGCGGCAAGGGAAGGTTGCTAGAAGACAGGCTTTCCCGCACTCCTACCACAGCTGACCCCTGAAACTGCGCCCAGACTCTGCACCTCACAACCCGGGCCTAGTTTCGCTGCGTCTCCAGGCCCCAGGCCGGGGCTCCAGACCAGCCCTGCCGCATAGCAGCACCCACAGACTGAGCAGCTGGGTGGGCTGGGGCCCGAGGGGCCTGGGCAGAGAGAGGACGGAAGGCACTAGAGCCCGGGAACCAAAGGCTCTGTGGGCTTGGAACGAGCAGAACCCACACAGTTGCAGCCACCAGGGCAGGGCTTCTCCAGCTCCAGGGCGCGACACCCACTCTCTTCCCAGACTCAGTAAACCTGCTCTGGTCAGTAACAGCCCCAGGGGTCCAGTTTACCACCTCTACCCCCCCCCCACACACACACACACCCCGCAGGCCAAGGTGCCCGTTCCCTCTGCCTTCTAGGCCCAAAGCTGGGGTGGGGAGGGGAGGAGCTGTCCTGAGAGTGACTGAGGGAGGGGAGCCCCCCACCCCGCCCGGATGGCGGAGACATTCAGTCTTGGCTAAACCCAAAGGGGCCTCCTTCTCCCCGCACAACTAGGAGAAGCCTCCGCCCCGCCCTGTTCAGCCCAGCCTCTCTCTGGGGTCAGAGCCCGGGCAGGGGCGGGGAGGGGGTGTGAGTTACAGGATTTGGGGGGGATGGGGTTTCTCTACCTCGGCTTCGCAAAGTCTAGCGGGCTGTTCCGAAGGGCTCAGCCCCTGTTCTTCCAGGAGCGAGAACAGCAGAGCAAACGTCCTCCCCTCTCGGGTTGCTGAGCACGAAGGGGGGGGCGGTGCGCAGCTGCCTCAGGTCTCCGGGCCTCTTCCCTCCAGCCGGACTGCCGGGCCAGCGTGGACACCCCGAACCTCTGCGCCCTCCCCTGACCCACCAGTCCGCGTGTCCCCAGCCCGAAGTCTGAGAAAGACCAGAGGCACTTACTGTTCTGCATGCTGGCGCTGGCTGGGGGCCGCGGGATCCCACGGGATTCGAATATGGGGCTCTGTTAGCAAAGAACATAGGCGTTAATCCTGGGCCCACGCCAGGTAGGCCTACCTCTCAGCAGAGGATGACCTGCAGCCGGGGCAGGAGAAGGCCTTTCCTTGAGGAAGGGATCCACTCAGTCGCTTGGGGCCATCTGAGGGGCAACCACCTCTGCCCTCCAGAGCATGCAAAATCCACCCTTTGGGCTACAAATAAAATACTCCAGTATTCCCAAGCTGTTTTCCCCAAACCCCTTAGTAGTTAACTCTTGAATCAGGAGAAATGATCCAATTTTGATTTTTTTTTTCTTTTCCCATGTGAACAATGAAGAAGTATTCTGACTCTTTCAGGTTTGGGAGCCCAAAGCAGCGACTGCAGAACTTGCCTGAAATCTGGGATGTCTGTCCACTCTTACAATAAAAGGTCTCACACATCTGCGCACCCCTAGTTAAAGTCTTCCCCCTAAGACAAAACAAAAGGAGAGAAAGGTATGTCAAACTGTGGTTCAAAAGCACAGGCCCATGGACTCTCAGAGCCACACTCTCAGAAACAAAACAAAACAAAACAAAACAAAACAAAACATGCATCTAGGGCTCAAACTACCATAAAACCCTAAATCCCACAGTTACAAGCACATTTCCAGCCTCCTCTCTTGCAGAAGTCCCCACCTTTTAAAAGTGGCTGCTCTGGCCTGGCTTGGGAGAACTGGAGACTCTGACAAGTCAGGGAACCATTTTGCAAAAATATCCAGAACCAGTTAAAGGGAAAGGGAAGAACAAGAGACACAGTGGCGTTAGGAACAGAAGGCCAAAGACTAATGCCTGAAGTTTAGAGGGGAAGGGAGGGGTATCTCTAAACTTCAGGGTGCAGGCTGGGGCAGATCAGAGGGGCTGCAGAGCCCATACTCCTTCCTTAAGGAATTTCACCAGCCCAGTTCTCCCCAAGGGCCCCAGCACCCAACTCTCTGGTTACCCCCTTCATCTTCCACTCTCTCCCTCAAAGCTTCCCAGTCAGGCCCCCACTCCACCCACCTCCCAGCCTTCCTGGGACATTGAAAGTAGCGAGCCCAACTTTTCCCCCCCAAACCTCACTTATTGTGATTAACTTCTCTTTTGGTGTTTAGATCTTCCCCCCTTTTACTGTACTGTGACACACGCTGTCTACCTCGCCTCACTGCTTTAAAAAGTACGAACAGGAGGGGGTGAGCGTGGTCGACAAAGCCTACAGACAGCGAACAATGGCTTCTATTCTCCAGCTCTCCCCAAACCCAAAGAGCAAAACTGAGTCTCCCTAACCAGCAACACAGCTTCCAACCAAATGTACCAACAACCCACCAACTCACAAAGGGAAACAGAGGGACACTTCTAGCTTTGTAAATCCTGACCCACTGCGGGTCCCCCAAGGTTCGCCCTCCACCGCCCCCTCCCTGCCTTGCCCTAAAAAGAAGGTGGGGGGGGGAGAAAATAGAAAAGTAATTTCTTGTTATAAATATCTGGAGGTAATTGTGTTACTGGTGTGAGTTGTTAGGGGCTGTAAAAAGATACAACGGCACCGTGGGGAGCTCAATTGGGAAGAGAGAGTTACAATAAAGAACCTATTCAAGAGGTTTGCAAAAAAAAAAAAAAAAAGGAGGTAAAATAATTAAATAGTCACAGCATTATTTCTCCGTTAAAAAAAACCTAAAATATTCATTCTTTTTTTTTCTGTTTTGCTTATTGTGATTATTAATCTTGCCTGCCTACAAGCAAAGAATTCCAAGAAGCACATTTTTTTTTTCCCTTCGAGGCCATTCATGGTCTAATTTATTAACTAGCTGGGAGGCAGCTTAAATCCATAAAAATAAACTTAAGAGGAAGAATTTTCCCAGCTTCCGAATGTGGCCTGGTAAATAGTGGAGACACCAGAGGGCTACCTAGCTACCTCTAGCTGGGTTGGCTCCCAGGGCCTTCCTCCTGTCTCTCGGCCCCCACAACCACAGTCAGATCCAGGATAGCCAGAAACCCCAACTTTCTTGAAGAATGTGCCTCCCCCAGCTCAAAGTGGGACTCTGAAACCACAAAGTAGTATAGCAGCCAGGGAGAGGGGACACGGAATTCTCCTAGAAGGGGTAAAACTTCCGAAACTCCACTCTGCAACCCGCACTGTACTCAACCACAACCGAACGCCCCCATCCTGGCCCATACATTCTTGAAGCCATTGGGGGGTGGGGGGGAGTCACTAGCTGATTCCAGACAGGCCTAGTTGATTAATTTTTGAAGCAACTGGGAAGGAAGGTAGATGCATTTCAAGTTCCAGTTCAGCTCCATTTCCACCTCCATCTCAGCTAAGAAGCTATTTAATTACTTAAGGAATCGTTTAACACTTAGTGCAGAAGCAACCCGGGAAGCTGGCCACACGGACACCCGGAAGCAGTCGTGGGTGGAGAGGCTAGAACCCCCAGTTGCAGCCAGAGCCCCCCCAGCTCAGCTCAGGGCTTTCTACAGCCCTACTCCAGTAAGAGACTCACTGGGGAAAGACTCTCCAGACACATCTTAGTCCAACGGGGCCTTGGTTCTCTAGGCCACAGGGCCACGACCACCCCCACCCCCCGACTGGAGCCTCAGCTTTCAAATGCAGTGGTTTTAATCACTTAATTCTCAAAATCCATCCCCAAACTCCTTAGCTGGGGTGAAGGGGAGAGCTCACTTTCGGCCCTACCGGCCCCCAGCCAAAGAGTAATTAGCAATTAAGATGACAAAGTTTCACTCTCTAGGGCCAAATAAGATAACAACGAATCACATAGCCTTCAGACGTCTGCAAAGGTTGCCGACTATAAAAAATGTAATGTCAACGGCGATAACTATTATTTCTCCTTGGTAAACTCACCAGGCTTTCAAGCTCTTTGCTTTTCATTTCATTTTCTGCTCCTGCCCCCTCCTCAAACCTTCCCAAGTTCGAGTTAAACGTCCAAAATGGCTTAGGAAGCTTTAGAGAGTATGGGGAGGGGGGGGTAAAAAAGAAACCACGTTCACTTTGTTTTTAAACTTTCTAGAAATCACTCATGACTGGAGGGCCGGGTTTAAGCACTCGAAAAAGAAAGCATTTCCACTTGAAATTCAACTCCATTTCCCCCCAATTACACTTGCTAAAATTCAGGGCTATTATGATCCAGGGAGACTGAGAAAATCTGCACAAGGAAAAGAGGCAACAACTTTATGAACTTTGAAAAGACACTTTTCCTCCTGGGGTCTTAGAATCGAAAAGCTCTCGAATTACTCAGACTAATTAGCTGGGAGAGGATGTGATCAGACGAAGGGGAAAGCCAATGCTTTCCTATTGATTTTTTTTTTTTTTTGAGGCCTCACAAAGAAAAAAAAAAATCAGGAGATCTGGATTAAAAAAAAAAAAAAAAGCAATCCACCTTTCCACCTCGAAACTTGTTGAAACGGCCACACCGGCTGCAGCTTTGTCAGAGGAAGACAAGGAAAAATACCCACCGAAGCGCTGGGAGCTGGAGAATAGGGGAGAGCCCGGGGTTTGCAGGGCGAGGGCGAGGGCTGGGGGACGAAGCCTGGGGAGCAGGGAGTTTTCAAGTCCCGAGCTCTGCGCTCGAGTTGGGGGCAAGAGGCCGGGGGCTCGCTGCAAGCTCCCGCGCCCCGGGAGAGCGCGTCCCCCGCCTCGGCCTGGTGGCTGCTGCCTTCCCGGCTCGCGCCCCCGCGCTCCTCCTCTGCCTGCGGCGCGCGGCTGCCTCGCGGACCCACCGAGCTCCGGCCGCGGGCGGGCGCGGTGCCCCCGGCGCTCGGGCGGCCGCGGGCTCCTCGGGGCCCGGGCCGAGCGCCGCACAAAGCCGGGGGGCGGGCGGCGGGCGGCGGCGGCGCGGCGGGCTGGCTCCTCGGCGCTCCCTCCGCACGCCCGCTCTGTGCGCGCTCGCTGGGCCCTCGGCCGGACAAAGCAGCCGGCGGGGCCGGGGCTCCGCAGCCGATCCCGGGCCCGGGCGCGCGGCGGGGCCTCCTCGTCCTGCGCCGCCGGCCGGGGGGCATTGGGCGACGGTGGGGTCGGGAGCCGCGGCTGCTGCTGCGCCCGGAGCCTCGCTTCTCCCCGCGAGCCCGGCTCGTGCGGGCGCTGGCACCGAGCGGGCCGCCTGCCCCGAGCCCCGCGCCGCTCCCGCTCGCCGGCTGTCGCCCTCCGACGCGGGCTTTCGCTGGAAGTAGAAAGTTTGGGCTCCTGCGTGCAAACTTCTCCGGCCCAACTCTCCCGGCGTAGCAGTGGGGGAGGGGACCGGCCAGAGGGAGGACGGAGAGGAAGGAGGGAGGAAAGGGGGGAGACCTGCCTTTTATATTGCAATTAAAAAAAAAGAAGAAGAAGAAGCAGCAGCAGCAGCAAGAAGCAAGAAGCGGACTCACCTTTATGAGGCATCCTCTCTGGTCCAAGCTCCTGCCAAGTTTTGGTTGGTTGGTTGGTTGGTTGGTTGGGGTTTGGTTTTTTTTTTTTTTTTTTTTCTTTTGCTGGTGTTGTTGCTTAAAGACCACAATGGTTTGCAGTGACGGTGTTTTAAAGGAGTTGCTGGTGAGAGTTTTCTCCACGGGCGCTGCTGGTTTGGTGTGTGAGAGCAATTCTCAGATCCCTGGGAAGGAGACAGAGATTGACAATAAAATGGGCTGTCAGCGGCTGGAGAGTGAGAGATAAAGAGTGTGGGTGAGGGAAGTGGCTGCAGCCAGCACACCTATGCTGATTGGTGATGGCTCAAGTGTGCTAATGTGTGTGTGCCGGCGCCCGGCCTCGCCTCCACCGCTCCTCACTGGCCCATTAGCGAAGCCTGACCTCTGTCATCATCCTCCAGCAAAACACTTCCTCCTGCGCCTGAACCAGAGCGGGAAATGAGGCCGAGCCACGGTTCGCTTTTCAAACCCACTAATCACTCCGCAACATGCAAATGCACCGCTCGCTCCCACACAAAATATTGCTTTATGCAAAGCAGCGCCGGGGCCTCGCGCCAGCCGATTGGATGCTCCCTCTCCCCGCCGGGTGCAATTGGTCCGTTTGTTTGAATATGAATACACTTGTTTTCGGCTCGGATGGTGGGTCCCGGCTTCTCTCCCCGGCGCTGGGCCCCCGAGCCCGGGCTCTGGAGCTGGCGCTCGCCGACATCTCCGGGCTCCGAGCGCTCCGGGAGCCGGCGCTGCACGCACTGTGGCCGCGAACTTGAGGGGTCGAGCGGAGGCCGCTGGGCGGCGGGTCGCGCCCCCACCCCCCACCCCTCCTACCCTACCCTACCCCACCCCCCCCCCCCCCCGGCGCCGGGCGCGGGACTCCCCAGCTCGTGGAGCGAGCAAGTTTCTGCAGCTTCTCGCAGCCCTTTCTTGCCAACTCCGGCGCGGCGTGGCCTGCCGCCCCGCCCCCGCGCGCCCTCCCCTCCCGCCCCGGCTCGACCCGCCCGGGCGCTGGGGCGCGGAGCTCCGCCGCGGCCGCGCCTCGGCCCACCTGGCCGCGGGGAAGAAGAGCAGCCAAGGGGCGTGCAGTGCGCTGGGGGCCCGGCAGCAACTACTCCGGCGGAGGCCGAGGCGAAGCCTAGGCCGAGAGGAGGCCGCCTGGCTGGGGGCTCGGCGAGGCCCGGCGGCCTCCCCAGCCCGGGCCGCCCGGGCCTGCCCACTGCCCCGCTCTCGCTGCCCCCGGCCCTGGCTTCGGTCCTGTCTCCTTTCGGAGGCCGCGGTGCGCAGCGGAGCGGAGGCCCAGCCGCGGCTGGAGAGGCCCGAGAGCAAACACGCCACTTACTTTGTGTACAGAGGGTTCTTGTGAAAAGCCCTGAAGAGTCCTTCCCAAACACTCACCAACTTCTCCCACGTGCCATTTGTTGACTAAGTGCGGCTGCTTTTCCAGGAGCCGGAGAGGAGGGGACGCGAGGGGGAGCGGAGAGGGGAGGAGGGGTGGCGGAGGCCTGGGGTGGAGGAAGCCGCCCGCGGCTGGGGCAGCGTCGGGCGCGGGTCCTCGCCAGCGCCAGCGGGGGTCGGCGTGTGCCGGGGTGTCCCACGGGCTGTCTGTGCGCGGTGCGTGTGTCTCCGCACCGCAACTCCTTCTCCTGGGTCTGCTCCGTCCCAGGAGGCAGCTCCCCTTCAGCTGTTGCCAGAAAGCGGGGAGGAAAGTAAGCAAATGGCTTTTCTCTTCTGACCACACACCAGAAGTCCATTTGTTGAATGCCGGACGATTAGGACACACCTCAGTACACTCCAAAGGCGCCCCTTGGCGCGCGCAGTTAAGGTGACAGGGGAGGGAGCGGCTGTCTGGTCCTGCGAAGTCTGGAGTTGCCTCGGAGCTTGCTGGCCGAGTGGCGGGGGCTGTAGGAGGTCCGGGATGGGGGGACACACCCCAGGACCCAGCACTGGAGAATGGGGATGGCGAAGCTCTGGCGGGGAGGCTGAAACGAAGCCACGCCGGGCACACTTGACTCCTCTTGACTTAGGAAAAGTGCCGAAAGTCAGAGCTCAGCAACCAAGTCTGTGCACCCTGAACTCGCCGCCGACGGGCGATGGGGTGGCCGGCCCCCGGGAGCTGGGACCATGAGGACGTTGCGGGCTGCTTGGGGGCCGCCGGCCTAGCGTGGGCCTCACCCTGTCGTCCCCAACCCGGACCCACTAACGCCGCCAGCGAGGAGCCGAGGCAGAGCTCCGAAGAAACGGAGGCCTCCTCCGCCGGGACCGGGCTGGGGGGTGCACAGCTCGCTGAGCAGCTGCGCCTGCGGCCGGTCCTTCCCGCGCGGCCCAGAAGCACTGGGGAGACGACCCAGGCCAGAAGCGAAGGAGCTGGTGCCCGGCGCTGGGGTCAGCGGCCTCCCGGGCGGGATTTCGGGATTTCGTAGGACCGCGACTTTCAGAGGATCCCGGGAAGTGGGGCAGCGGGCTCAGGTCCCAGACCAGCAGGAATCCGCCTTCTTTTCCTCTCCCTTTTTACTTCCCAAACCGGTGTTAAAGCAGCTTGAACTCCAGTCCATCGGGCACAAGCAAGGGGGGGGGGGGGGGGGGAGCAAGGGAGGGAGAAGAGGCCCAGAGACCGTCCCAACTGGAGGCGAATATCATTTTTACAACCTTTCAATTAGCGATCGAGTGGATTAGCACCTTCTTAAGCTTTGCCTCGGAAAGAAGCAGCCATAATCTTGTTGCTATTTCCCCCCAGGGCACTGGCTCTTTGAATCAGCTCCTTCTCCCACCCCTCAACCCCCACCTCACCTCGGAGAAAAGTTTTAACAACAACAAAAAAAATCATAACAGGCAAGGAGCCGGGAGTGAATGCCACTGACGTCATTGGGTGGGGGTGGGGGTGGGGGTGGGGGTGGGGGTGGGGGTGGGGGCTAGGGAAGGACTCTTGGAAACCCCTCTGCACAAACAAGAAACAAAAAGGACTTGGCTGCTTCCAATGTGTCAATATTTTGGGGGGAGCCCAGCCCGGAGGGAGGCAGAGTTTCCAAAGTTTAAGGAGAGGAGGGTGGAGAGCGAGATGTCCTGTGCTCCCCGGAGGGAGAGGGTCCCTGCAACCGCGCGGGGGGTGGGGGTGCGGTTCTCCTAGGCGGGGCGCGTCTCGCCCTCGGCCAGGTCCCCGCTCCGGGGGCGGCGCGGCCGGCTGAGGGGCCGGGACCGGGGTGCCGCCCGCCGGGGCCAGAGGTGTGTGCAAAGCCGAGGCAACCCTCAGGTCGCCATTTTCATCGCGGCTTCCAGCAGGGCCGCGGCCCACTTGCTGCCCTCCGGGGCGGGGGAGTCGCGCCTGCCGCTTCGGCGGCGCCTTTTCCCGCCTCTCGCCAGGTAGCCCGGCTGCCCCGCCCTGGGGCGCCCGGGAGGGACGTGTTCGGGGCCTGTTCCCGCCGGGGCCGCCGGGGTCATCCCACCCGGTAGGGGAGGCTGTCGGTGCAGAGGGAGTCAGGCTGGGGGACCCGAGCTCGCCCGAGGGCGCCCTGCGCCTCCGGCCGCTGCGGGCGCCTAGGTGCGCGGTGGGGCAGCGCCGCACCCCCGGCGGTCCCCGGCCCTCGTCTGTGCCCACTCCCCCGGCTTTCGGTCCGCAGCCGGCCCCTGGCGAGGCCAAGTCGTGCCCGCCTTCGGAACCCAGGGCCTCCACGCCCCCCTCCTCCCCGGCGCTGCTGCCCCTCCGACCTGCCGCTTCCCAGCGCCGAGCTGAGCGGTGCAGGCGCGCAGGGAAGGGTGGAGAGGAGCTTCTCCTTGACGGAGGCAAGTGTCCAAGTGTCCGCAGACACCTGCTCAGTTTGCAGAGCCTCTGACGGCCCCCTCTCCCTTGCAGGCCCTGGGAAGGTGGGCTCCCCGGAGAGCAGAGCCGGTGAACCGGGCCAACCCGCACTCGGGAGGCAGAGACGCCCACCCACCCCTTCCGCCCACTTCGGGGTGCCTCCTCCACTCGGGGTCTTTCTCCCTTTCCTTTCTCCAGCCACCTGCAGGTTTCCGGCTCACCCAGCTGCCTGGCGGAGCCCAGGGCGCTGGAAAGCAGGGGAGAGCCCGGGAGCCTGCAGGGTGGCGCCTCCAGGCTGTGGCCGCGCTCGGCCGGGGAAACCGCCCCGCTTTCCTGCTTTCGCCCTTCCTCACCTCCTGCCAAATGACAAGGGTGTCAGGGCGCTCTCTGGGGTGTCTTCTTTCTTCCACTGCAAGAGTGTCTCTTTCTCTCCTCCTCCCCCGAAAAAATACTTTTTAAAAGGCATTGTCCAACTGGGTCTCCCAGCGAGGAGATCCCTACAGCCGGGCCGCAGATGGGACTCCCAAGCCTTTGCTTCCCGGACCCTACATGCTGTTGTCCAGGCAGGGACAGGGTCTAAAACTCCTGGTGTGTAGAAGACTTGAAACGCACTGGTTCACTCCGGTTTTTTGCGAATAGGGTTCTTGGGAAAGTTTGCTTTCCAGTTCATCACCCTGGACGGTTCCCTGCCTCTCCTTTGCCTGTAACCTCCTCCCTCCAGAAGGCAAGAGTTCAGCTTCAAACGAAAAGCAAGCCAAGGCCACCTCAGTCCTTTCTCCCTAGAGGTTCCCTCTTAAAACAGCTGCTTATTCTAAAGGCCAGGGACTGAGCCCTGCAATTTGTCCTGGAGCGAAGCAGGGAACAAGCGGGCTGGGAACTGGGGGCTCTGCTGGGGGATTTGAGGTTGGGGAAGGGGGAGGGAGCAAATGTCATGGCTGGCTCGTTGGAGCAGCCAGGGAACCGGAGCTAAGCGTATCGCGCTTTTAAAATGACATTGATTGGGACAAGCTGTTCCCCACCCCAGTAAGAGTTAATCTGCCTGTTAATCAAGGCACTAAGGGCCTCAATGCGAGTTTTATTAGCGATCGGAGACAGAGGCGGCAGCGAGGGATCAAAAGCCGGGATCCCAGATATTTGTCGGTGCGGTCACCAAAAAAAAAAAAGTATTTTCAATTAGAGAACAATTCGGCGCTTTTCATCACTCTCTAACTCTGACTCCTAGATGGTGACTTACAAACCTGGCTAGTGGGGGAGGGGTGGCGTGGAGGGATAGGGATGGGGGTAGGGGGTAGCCTAGTGGCGAGCGGCGGGGGAGAAGCTGCCGGTTGGCTTCGCGGAGTTCGGCCGGCCGGGGAGAGGTTAAGAACCCTCGACCTCGGGCCCTGAAGTCTGAGACCACTCCGAGGAGGAGAGAAAGAAAAATAAAACAACGCAATCAGCACTAATGTCGGCATCCATCCCTCCCTCAGCTCCCCGCGGCTCAGGCCGCCCTGGCGCCCGGTGGCTCTGGGCCCCGAGCGCGCCGCAGCCGGGCGGGCCGCAAAGTTTGCGCAGCGCAGCGAGAGGGACTCTCCTTCCGTCTCTCCCGCGCTGCCCCCTTCTGCCCTGGAGGGGTGTTAGGTTCCTTCGGTTTTCCTTTCAGATTCTAAAATAAATACACGCCCAGGCCCTGGGGAAATCCGAATAGCAACTCATTCAATAATCCAAATTATATGAGAGGGTCTGAGACAGAGAGAGAGGGAAAAAAAAGAGAAAAAAGGACAATCCAACCACAGACGCCCTCGGATCAAGGAGGGCACGGGAGTGAGAAGGCGACAGAGGAGGTCCCCAGCTCGCCCTGGGCGCGGGGAGAGGACTCTGGTCAGAGGTAATTATGTCACTGCGTTTTCTCGCCGTGACAGCCGAATAAACACGATCTCCAATAAACATCTCTAATGAGGGAGGAGGCCCGAGGATGACTGGGTTTGATTTATGACTGGAGGAGAAAGTCCACTTCCCACTGCGAAGCGGGCACCCTGCTCGCCGCCCAGCTCCGGAGGAAGGAAACCGCGGAGCAGAGGACCGGGCCCAGGTAAGGCGCAAGGCCGGTGGGCCACTGCTCTCACTCTCCGGCTTCCCGGGCGAGGTGGGCAGGGGCGGCCGCCGCTCCCGCTTGGGCAGTGATGCCAAGCACCTGTCACAGGTGCCTGCGGTACAGGCGTCCTCCGAAGGTGCCCCCCCCCAAAGTCTAAAGAGGGGGAGCCAGGGCACGAGTGGGAGCGAGGGGCGAGCCGGGACCTGCGGCGGAGGCCTCCCCAGCCGGCGCCCCTGTGCCCTGCCTGCGCCCGCTTGGGGGTCTGCGGCCGTTTGGGGCTGGACTTTCGGAACTTTTCGCTCCGCGGAACCACCCGTTAGCCTGCGTTTGGGGCAGTCGCTTCCCTGACCCACCTCGGAGAAACTTCTGGCCCCCCTGGCTTGGGGCGTCCTGGGGCGGGAGAGTGGCCCGGGCTGCTCGCCCCGGGCTCAGCGGCCAGGCCCCCCTGGCGCCCGCAAGCTTCCCACCGAGCCTGCGAGCGCAGCGCCCGCAGTAACCCGAGCCCGCGTTCTAGCTCAGTGAGAATCGCTAATTATTAGGTCTTCCGAAGTGAAGCTCAAATCACACGCTGGGGCTTTACGCGCTGCCCAGCTCTGCGGGCAGCATTCTTTCGTCCTCCGCTCCCTTCTGAGAAACGAACTCCCGTCTCTAAAGACTTTGTGTCGGTCCAACCATCTACACTTTGCAACCGCTGGAAACTTTTGTTGCGCTCCGCGCGACCCGCGGTGGGGCATTTCCACGAGCTCCGGGCTCTGGTGGGGACTTGACGAGGGCACGTCAGGAACTGCGATTCCGGGGAGTCCTGGGCGCAAACTGCATCCCCCTCCTGCATTTCTCAGGGTTGCAAACGGCTTCTGCAGATCGCAGCAGCAGATCCCCGGCTCCCTCTCCGCGCCCCGCCCCTCCCCCCCCAGCTCAACACCCAAGTAGAAGTCCGGTCTGGGAACTGAAACATTTGGCTACTTTTGCAGGAAAGCATGTTCCGCAAAGACAAGATTCCCCCCCCCTCCAACCCCCCACTACTAGCCCGCGCTCACGAAATCCACCTTTGCAATGCCTCCTTTTAAAAGCAGAAGTCAAGCCCCTGGGCTACTTGGAGGCTGGCTTGGATTTGGGGAGCAGTCGCTGGCAGCGGAGAGGCGGCGCGGGCCCCGAGCCGGACCCGGGCCGGAGCCTGGGCGGTTACCTGGGAGCGGAGGGCGGGGAGGCAGGTGAGCCTGGCGGCGCGGGTTCCCACACGTCTCACCGCCGCTCGGCAGGGGAAGTGGCAGATCTGACAGCCGCGTTCAACGCGAGGACCTGCCCCAGAGTTTAAATGTCAATGATAAGAAAAGAGGGTGCTCAGGCAGGCGCTAACTTTCCTTAATATCCATGCCAGCGCCGTCCTCATTGGCTGCCCGGCCCGCGTGACGTCATGGCGGCTAGAGTTGGGCTCAGCTCCGCGCAGACCTGCGCCGGGGCCGGGCGGGAGCCTCTCCCTCCCCACCCCGAGTCCGGCCCGCTCGGTGCCCCGCTGCGGCCTTCCCGACGCCCCCCTCGGCCTCAGAGCCCCAGTCCGCCCGGCCCTCCTTTGGGGCGTGGAATCCACCCCAAGGAAACCAGTCCTCCTGCGCGCTCCCTTCCTCTCCTGGGCACGCAGGACCCAGCCCCTGGGGTGGCCAGCTACCTTCCCAGGTGCCCATCCGGTCCCCTCCTCCGATCACAGAGGGAGCCACTTGGTCAGAGGGACGTGGAGGCTGCGCCCGGGGTTGAGAGGGGCCTCTGGCAAGAATCATTTTCAGAAAGAGCTCGAGGACGCATGGGTACCCCAATGTGGCTTTCCCGCTTGCAAGTCACCAGCTGGGCACAGACTAGGGCTCCGGGGAGAGACCAAGCGAGCTCTTACCCCGGGCTGCACCAAAGTCCTGGCCAGGCCAACCAGGTTCTTGGGAGGGATCCCCAAACCATCCTGCTCCAGGTTCCCTCGCCCCCTTGGGCTGACCGGCTCCAGCCACATGGCAAACAGTTGATTTTATTAATCTTCGGTGGTTAACTGCTGACTTCGTGGCCTAGAGGAGAAAAATAGGAAAGCCTCAGATCTGAAGTCAAGATTCTCCTTCCAGGGCTGGAGAAAACAACAGAAATTGGGGCTAGGTCGGCATATGGATACGGACCTGGTGGTCTCATGGCTTTTCCCTCGCACCCTCTGCGGACTGGGAGGCAGATTCCTAGAGCGGAGCCTGGCTACCATTCCGTGGGTACTTAGACCCGCGCCTTCATCCTCCTGTCCGTCCTGCTTTCCCCCACCAAACAGGGGAGGGGGCTTCTCAATGTCCAATCCCTTCCTTCTCTGCCTCCATCCGGGTCTGGAACTTGGAAGTGACGGAGATCCAGCCTGGGAGGGTAGGGGGCGCTTGACAAGGTGGTGAGAAGGGAAGTGGTGGGGTGTGGAATTGCCTGCAGGCAGCTCCCGGGAAGCCTAGTCCCGGTAGACCTGGGGGCACCTGTGTGTGGCGGCTGGGAGAGGGAGACCCAGGCCGGAGGAGGGTGCCAGGGCCGGTTCCTGCGCACTTTGCTCAGGTGGGGGTGGAGGAGGGAGAGCGCAGCACAGATGGCGCCGAGGCCGAGAGGTGGAGCGGTTCCTGCTCCCAGCCACAGCACACCTGGACAGGTGTAGGGCTTCGCAACAGACAGGAAGGCGGCTCCAGGTAGCCCCACTGCTGGCTCCTCCTGGCCAGGCCAGCTCCCCGCCGGGCTTTTTAATTTTATTTTTCTCTTTTGCTCAGCCCGTCGAGGCCCCGAGGGTAGAGGAGAGGTGGGGAGAATGGGAGCCCGCTGGTAGAGAGGTCTAAGGGTGGTGGTCTTCTTTTAAAAAGTTAGGCGCACTTCTCATCCCAACACTCTGGTCTTCCAGTGTCAGAGACAAGGGGCGTCCACTCCCCCACCGGCCACTCTCTAACCTAGGCCGGGACCCCACGGCTGTCCAGTGTCCCCGAGCCCCTCTCCGCTGGGGACTGGCGCTCAGGGAGGGGCTTGCCCGGGCTTCTCTGCTGCCACCGGCCTTCTAGTGAGAAGAAGGAGTGACCTAGTTTCTGGGTACTCTTCTAGTTCTCCTCCAGGACCTGGTCCAGCCCCGGGTCCCAGCTGTCCCGAGGTCTCCCCCTCTCCCTGGGGTGCCTTAGAGTCTGGACTGGAGGTAGGCCCTGAGCTGGAGCAGGCCTCCCGACCTCCTCTCCAGCTTCTGCCCGCCACTCGCTCCCCACCCGCCCCTTCTGTCCCGACCGGAGGCCGGCGGGAAGGCTGCTCCCGGCTTGTTTGGAGTCCAGGCCATTAAGCGCAAGCGGATCCCTGCAACCCAGCAGGGTGCTCGACAGCGACG
Organism: Canis lupus familiaris; assembly: GCF_011100685.1. Lineage (NCBI taxonomy): Eukaryota > Metazoa > Chordata > Mammalia > Carnivora > Canidae > Canis > Canis lupus. The sequence continues at coordinate 36,035,839 of NC_049239.1, read as the reverse complement.
CTGGAAACGCCACGGCCCCCGCTTGCTTATCTGCCTGTCAATAAAGGGCGCGCTGGGGCGGCGCGGGAGCGCGGGGCGCTGGAGGCGAGGCTGGAGCAGGCCCCTCTTCCGAGCTCCGGGCCAACGCCGAAGCCGCTCTCCATGTGCCCCGGGCACAGCAGGCAGGGCGGGAGGAGGCAAGGGAAGCCCGAGCTGGGGTCGCCACCAGGGATGGGGCCAGCCGCTGCCGAAGCTCGGTACCCTGTGGCGTTCGGCCCCGGGCGAACTCGAGATCCTCCCAGAACCCCGGGGGGGGGGCTCCCCTTCCAGCCTGCCCCCCCTCCCCGGCTGGTGGACGGCTCGGCCTGGCCCGGCCCCTCGTGGTGCTCAGCCTGCGAGGCCCAGCCGTGCCGCCCTGGGCAGAGGCAGCGCTCTAGGCCCGCGGGCTGGGGGCACCCCCGGAGGCCCGGGGCGTCGTCGAGGCCCGGCGCCCCGGGATGCAGAGTGAGACCCCAGGCAGGCTGCAGGTCGGGTGCGAAGGGTCAGAAACAGGGAAAGAAACCCCTTTTCTTCCGGGCTTCCCATCAGCTCAGACTAGCCCAGCCTGAGATTCTGCGACACCTGAGCTGTCCCAAGCTTCGATTCTGCACCGCAGTGTGCGAGCTCCTCAGTCGCCCGTGTGCGGGGCTCCCAGGCCAGCCCCGGCCTACCACTGCCTACCACTGCCCTGAAGCCCAGAGCTTCCCCTCCAGCCCAAAGGAGCGAAGTGAGCAGTGGTGATGGGGTGAGGGGCCTGAGGTAGGAGGTAGGGATGGAGGAAGCGAGCAAGGACAGATTGGGGAGCAAGGCTTGGTTGGAAGGAGAGGAAGAGGGGAGGATAGATAGAGGTGGGTTCTGGCTTGAACTGTAGCTGGGATCTGTTGTTCTTGTCCAAGGTATGTTTCTCTCTCTCTCTCTCTCTCTCTCTCTCTCTCTCTCTCTCTCCCTCTCCTTAACTGCTTTATGCAAATAAAGCAGCCTCCAGATTGGAGGAGCCCCCACGTTGGGTCTGTGCTACAGGGTGGGTAGGAATTGATGTAGTATTTTTCCTTTCACTGAGAATGGGCATGGAGTCATGCAACAATGGAAAAGTGGAAATGGATTTTTTCCCCTTTAGTATTTTGATTTCATTTTTCTAAGTTGGAGGAGAATACATTCTGTTAACTTCTACTTTTAAAAGTATTATTTTAAAATAATGTGATGCGGTTTAAAATTTTTCCTGGGGGGGTGTGCCAGTTTATAAAGGGGTTTAATAAAACTCTTCCATAGGAAGATTAATGCAGGAAGGGGCAGGAGTCCCTGCCTAACTGAGAAAAAAAAAATACATGTGTATACTGTGTGTCATTTCAAATAACTATACAAGCCAGAAATCCATATCTTATCTCAGGAATTAAATTTACTGGGCAGTGCATGTGGCTCTTGCTCTTTCTCCCCTCTCCTCCACTTCCTCCCCTGTAAGTGGCAAGCTTTTAAAACAAGATTTTGATATTAAATAAAAACTGGAGAAATGTTTTGTTAATCTGAGTGTCAAAAAAGGAAATATGAAGCAAAGCTAATATTTGCTATCTCTTCACTCAGGTCTAAAGACCTGCATAATGGTATGATTTATGTGAGAGTGTGGCTTCTCTGCTATTCAATCATTTTCCTGCTCTCATTGAAAGAAATACTTAGTTTCATCTATTTTCTGTCCATTCTACCCCCACCATAAAGTTTTCTTGGACATCTGGGAAAATCTCCAAATCCTGCAGTTTGCTCTTCCACTAAGGAGACCTCTAGTGCAATCAATTCAAGAAAACTCTGCTTTTCCTCTCCTTCTAAATGTTTTCATGTTAAGTTAGTCTATGGCACCATGTTTGATTTCTTTCTCTCCCTTGTCGGGGTGGAGACTGAGACATTAGCTGAATTCCCTGGGGGTGATTGGATGCAATTCGCTGAAAGTAGACAGGCACGTCCTGGATGTTAGAAATTCACTTTTTCTCAACGTGACAAGGCCGCCTTCGATCTACAATTGTATTTGAATGGGCAATGAGCGGAAAGATCTCTCATCATTAAGTCTGCTTCTACTTTAGCAAAATAACGAGAGCCTTCATTTGCACACAAATGCTCATAAAACTCGGATTCCCTGCAACTCTTTAATAAAAAGGGATGACTGCGTAATTTAAACTGAAGGTGAGAAGGCAGAAGCAGAGAGAGATGGGGGGGGGGGTGGTTTCAAAGGCATCCCCTCCTTTCCCCCAAAAGGTCCATGTGATGGAGTTGACTTTTTTTTTACTTTAAATCTTAAATAAGATGTGAGTTGTAACAAGAGGATTGGCACTTACTCCGTGACCCTTATAATTGGATTAAATATAGACTGAAACGTACAAAAACACACCAAGATTGACACCTGCCAACTGGACTTCCTTATGATTGATTGTGATGCGTCGTGCTGGCAACAATAATGAAATAAATTGTACGGATAAAACAGCACATTTGTCATTTCCGTGCCATGAGTGAGGAAGTCAACGAGTTAGGCAAGCTGTTAGCTGACAGGCGCGAGCGGGAGGCAAGCTAAAGAGATAAATAAGGATTCCAGGCATTGACAGGACAAATTATAACTTGTCACAACCTTTTTAAATTCAGAAGTTTTCAATTAACATATATATTGCTGTTACATATAAGATAAGGGGGCGCACACGTAAACATGCGTGGTGCGGAGGGAGACATCCCCCACCCACCCCCACTCCCCCAGGGCCAAGGGCTTGGGCGCCCAGGCCTCTCCGTCTGCATTCTCGGGTGACAGCCGGAGCACCCCTGCGGGCCATGGGTGCCGGGCCAGCCCGCGGGCGCCGGGGGACTAGGTAAGGTGACTGAGGGCGTTTGAGGCCGAGGGAGGCGGTTCTTTCTTTTCTGGGACACGCAAGTCGCGACTCCAACACCCCTTTCTTCACGGAAGCAGAATTCCCAGCCCAAGGGAGAGCCGGGCCAGGCCTGCGCCCAAGTCTGGCAGGACAGCCTCGGGCTCCCCGCCTGCCCAAGTCGCCCGCAAGGAGTAAGGGGTACAGGGCAGAGGCGTCCCCCTTTCACACTCCAAAGCCTCGGCCTCGGGAGAAAGCCTGAGCTCCTGGACTCGGGATACCAGCAATGGGCGCGTCCTGGGTCCAGGCCCAGGCCGATGACCCCCGGTAGGGCCTGAGGACGCTCCCAGGCCCTGGACGCCGCCTCTGACTGCCGGGCCCAGAGCGGCCCTGGACGAGGTCACGAATCCAGCTCTTTTCGGTGGGACCCAGGAAGAGGCGCTGCTTTCCCCCTCTTCATCCCTTGACGTTTGTGCGCCGGTGTCAGGGGTTCCCGGTTGGCCCATGGGTGCGGACGAGCCCACCAGCAGTATCCTGCGGGCCAAGGCCCGGGGGCTTCAAGTTAGGGGTGGTCGTGGGAGTTCTGAGCGAGTCCAGGCTCGGGCGGGTGGGGACCAATGTGGGTCAAGTTTGATGAGCGCTTGGACAAGCGAGTGTGAACCCCTTATAAAGGTCTCCACCCCAAAGGAGGCTGACCTCTTAGTTTCAAAGCTTGCCCCCACCCGCGAGCTAGCAGCCGGACCTGGCGGTGTGTCTGGGCGCTCCGGGTCCCTCTGCGCACCGACGGCCAGGCCTCCCACCAAACTCCACTTGGAACTTGGGAAAGTGGAGCGTCCCCAGGTGGGGGGCTGCTGGGCTGGAAGTGAGGCCTGGGGGGGCGATGGGGTCAGAACGGGGCCTCGGCCTCGTCCAGTGCAAGGACTCGAGGCCGCGGGAAGCGGGCCGGGGCCAGGGCCAGGTTCAGGCGGGCCGGGAAGGCGCAGCGCCGTTGCCCCCAGCCTGGTCGCCTTCGCTGCCGGCTCCGCGCCCGCCCGGGTCTCCGTGCGCCCCTGTCCTGGGCCCTGGGAGGAGGAGCCCGGCCTGCAGGTCGAGGCCACAACCGGTCACCGCAAATGCTCTGCGCGGAAAGGCGCGTCCACCCCAGGCTCCAGCGTCCTAACCTTCCGGGCCGGCCACCGACTCCAACCCCGCGAAGCTCCGGATCTTCCCTAAGACGGAGCTGGAGAAGAAGGGGAGGGAGGCAAAACACAAGTTACATGGAATTAGCTGGAAGCAGCCGCATTCCCCAGTGACCGCAGCCATTAACATTATAATCTCAAACGCCATTTTTTATGTAACACTATTGTTAGTAAATCGACTCCTCAGGTCCTCTGAGACGCTGACCCCTGGCAATTCAGTGAAAGTGTAATTATCTCCCCGAATCTTGGACAGATTTAAGAGATTACATTTCAACTAAATCTATATCAATGCTAATTCCCCCCCACCCCCTCGCCCCCCCAGCCTGCAGGTGCTGGGCACGGGAGACGGCGTCAGGCCCCAGCAGAACGCCTCACAAAGAGGAGAGGGCTTGCTGCGTACAGGGCCAAAAGAAATGAAGCCCCACATAAAATTACACCTATTTTTTTTTTTTTTTTTTGCTACAAAACCTGGTTCTTATATAGCAAAGTTAAACAAAGCAGCTATGCTAAATTAGCGTTACATAAAGGCGAGTTTAATGCTCGGTTACAGTCAACTGGTGTATCTCTGATGGCTAATTGTCTATCAAAATTAAAGAGAAAAGAACAAATGATTCGTTATAAGAAGGTGTTAAAAGCTTCAACAAAAGGACATTTCACAAATATAATATCGGCAGCTCGGGGATTGCCCGCGGGGTTGTTCAGGCCTCGGCCCTGCACAGCTATGAAAAGTGGGGTGCGGGGTGCTATTTGCCTGGCAAGAGCTCATTTCCTCCCAAATGAGTATAATAAAAACCCGAGAGGCGATATTAGTTGTAAAGATCGGGATTAGCCCTAATAGGCGCGGTGGACGTGCGCTTCAAAGGCGACCCCTACTCTCTCCGCCTGGGCTGGGGGCGGAGGGCGCTTTGCCATCCCGCGAGGACGCCGCAGCCGACTCGCCACTGCCTCACGTTCAGGGACAACGGGGAGCGAGCACGGGTGCGGGGCTGGTGTCGACAAAGGAGAGCAGGCTCCGCGGGCCCCAGCTCGTCCCCGCCTCCTCCCGGGCTGGGAGAGGACGCACCGGGGCTGCCCCAGCATCTCGGGGGCGCGGGCACCGTCCAGCACGTGCCTTTCGGGCGCAGCGCGCCGGCCTCCGGGGACGCAGGTTGCTGCAGCCAGCCCACCCTCCCAGGCTGGGGAGGCTGCAGAAAAGAACACGACGGCCCCCTTCCCCAAGGCGACACCAGATCTACATCTCCAGGCGTATTTGTTGTTCAAAGTTAATTAAACCTGAAAGCAACCAAAATACGCGCGCCAGGCGCACGGAGGCCCATCCCGAGCTCGGGCAGCAGGCGCGCAGCGCCCCAGCAGCGGCGACGGCCGCCCGGGCTCGCTCGCGCGCTCGCAGTCTCTGCAAGAGACTCTGAGGCTGGGGAATAAAAGCCGAAACCAAATCAGGCAGCAAGAGCAACAAACCGTCTGGAAAATGGACCCACGGAGCCGCAAGAATGTCCTTTTTTTTTTTTTTTTTTTTTTTTAATCTTTGACAACTTGTGTCCTAAAGAAAGTGTATTGAAGATAATTGAAATGATTACAATTCATTGCTGCCTGACTTTGAATATGAACAGTCACATAATGACATCCCCGCCATCCAACAACAGTTTAATTTCCATTATCCGACTTCGGGATCCTCGCGCCAGCCGCCGGGGCAACGCGGCGCTGATGCAGAAATCTTGGCTCCCGACTACGTGATTCATCTCGGGGCCGCGGGGGTGGGATCGGGGTGGGGAACGGGCTTGTTCCCTCCTCCTCCGAAACTTGTTCTGCAAATTCCAGGGAGCAGCGGACGCGGCGGGGCCCACAGCAGAGACGATCGCTGTCAAAGGGCCACTTTGCCCGACGGGGCTGCGGGGCGCTGCGGTCTCCGTGTCCCCGGGGGCTCTCGGACTCGCAGGGGACCGTCCCCCAGCTCCCACCCTAGGCGGCCCGGGCTGGGGCACCCTCGCCAGGTCGCCCTCCCGGGGACAGCCGCCCTTCTCTCTTCTTTTTTCCCTTCCTCGGAGCCCTCGCGTCCTTCTGCTCCTGAGCTTCCTTCCAGGCGAGCGCTCAAGGCAGGGTGGAGGGTGGGGCCGACTCCCGAGCACCCTCCCGGATCTGGAAGTGGCCCCGGCCTTGAACTTGCCCCAGCCTCCCCTGCTGCCACCCTACACCCCGAAACCCCAGCGAAAGAGGGAAGGAAGCCAGGGTATTTTGGCACCACTGGGACGCTGGTGCTCACCTTGGGGCGCGGCCTCTGGGCTCTGAGCCGGGGGAGGGGCGGAGAGGGGCGGGGGGATGGGCATTGGGCCTAGACTTACGCAGTGCGCAAGCGCCACTCGGGCCCGCCGCCCCCTTACCCAGGAGCGGGGGTCCCGGGGACAGACCCTGCGCCCCTCTCCAGGAAACTACCGCCTCTTAAAAAAAAAAAAAAAGAAAGAAAAAAGAAAAAAAAGACCATCTGGTAATTGTCTTTCTTTAGATCTTCCCTTAATTATGCTTTTAATTAAAGATGGTTCAAGGCACCGGACCACATGAAGGGCAGTAATTACAAATTACATTACAAACCCGACAGATGTAGCGGGATCTGCTGGGAAAAAGGTACCGGAATAAAAATTCGACTAAACTTTGGGATAAATTAATCGGCGGCTTGGAGAACAGAAGCCCAGTTCTGATTATGTAGGCTCCAGCCAGGATTTAAGTTTTGTGTCATGATTGTTTTCATATTTCTTTGACGTCTATTGATTTGGAGGCAGCTGCAAGCCTTTGTCACAGGAGAGAAGAGCAGTCACAATATATTAGCTTGATGGCATAACTCGAACCGGAGAGGCGAGGGGAGCCGGAGTGACGGGGGCGCACGTGACCCCGCCCGGGGGCCTCGCAGCCCAACCCTAACATTAACTTGTTCCAACAGGAATAATGGAGTCTTACTACTAATGGTCAGAAGGTGCTTTTCTGCCGGGGATGCGGGCGGCGCGAGCTGCGCGGCGGTGGCCCGCGCCCGGGGTCCCCTCCCTCCCCTCCGCTCCCCGCCGCCGTGGAGAGTCCAGGCCCGGCTCGGGGGCGGCTTGGGCTCCGCTCGCACGTCGAGGGGCGCGCCAGGCAGGCCGAGGCCCCACTGCGGCTCCTCCCGGGGGGGGGGGCGGGGACCCCGGCAGGTGTGGTCGGAGCGCGAGGCCCCGGGCCGGGAAGGCGACCGCCCGCGGGACCCGTGCCCCGGTGTCCGCGGGCTCGGGGCGCACAGAAGCGTGACGCAGGCTGTGCAAACAGAAGCGAGCGAGTTGGGTCGTTTCCTTGGCTGAGCGCCGTCCTCGCCCCCCAGCCCCCACCCCGACTGCCCCGGAGCCCCGAGGCTGCGCCCTAGGGCACGTACCTCGGTGCCCGACGCTCCTCCCGGTCCTGCCCGCGCGGGCGCAGCGAGCGCCCCCGGGGAAGGCGCTGGACAGCTCCGCTCGCCCACTCACGGCCTCCTTTACCCACAGGCTCTCAAAAGTCGATACGACCCTCATTTCGACCCACGATTCTGCTAATGCACCTGCCATAGAGGAACGTTCTCCGGAAAGGTGTGTCATCCACGCCTGGTGTGAGCCAAGCCAGCAGGACTGTCGTTGGAGAAGACCCAGCGGCCTGACACCTTCTCTTGCTCCCGGGGAAGGAAAGTTTTCCTTTTGATTCGTCCTCTCACTATGTCTCTCTTTTTCCTTGGCGGTACAGTTTCAGAGAGGAATGTAAATATTTTGACTAGACCTCTGCAGGGGCCTTTTAAACCCCAGGCACAGTCATCGGTGCAATACTGTAGTTCATCGTTTTAAAACTTGAATGTTAGAGTTTGTCTTGCCGGGGGAACCCATAGAACTAAGTGGTGACCCCTCAACTCCCTGTTTGTATAATGAAGTATTCCTTAGCGATTGTCCAAGTTTTAAGGACTCTTTCTGTTGCTGCTGCTTTCTAATTGTTTGAGGGGAAGGAAAATCAATCTAAGAGGCGTGTTGCTGGGCTTGGGGCAAAATCAGATTTCACCATGCTTCACTCTTAGCTCTTCTGTCTTTCCTCCTGTGGGGCATGGACCCGAGGTAGAGATTTTATTTTTATTTTTATTTTTTTGCCAAAGGGGAAATCTTTTTTGAAAAATTCAAAAATTTTCCAAATTAAAACCCTGTTTAGCTCTTCTGTGCATGTGAAGTAGGAATTTTCTTTTCCTGCTTTAGTATTTAATACAAAGCAGATACGTTGAAACAGAATGCAAAGTTCAGAAAAACCAAAATAAGGAGGAAAAGGATGCTAAGGTTTCTCTAGGTTCTGTACATAAGGCAAATAAGGCAATGTGCTTTTTTTTTTTTTTTTCTCTCCAAACTGAAGCAAAACTTGCCAGGAGGCACAACACAGCACTGAATGTGTATTTTATATACATATATTAAAATACATATATATATACATATATATATACACACACATACATACACACACATATATGTATAGCAAACATTCCCCAATATTGATACACCTGTGACTTCATAGTCTGAAAATATTTCTAAACACAGTCATGGTATAAAAACATTGATTTCAATTCTGGTCTTGTAGTTATTAAGGTAGCACTAATGTTATTCTTGATCTTAAAATACTTTCACTGTTAATGTCAGTTGTGGCCACTTTAAACCCTGGATACTCTAGCAAAACCGCCTATAATGTGCTTATTTCTTTATCCCATTCTCCTGTAGTGTAATTAATATTTTTACAGAAAATATTTTGAGCATCCTTAAGTCCTTTTTAAAATCAAATACTCCATGTTTGTGACAAGTAAGGCTGATCATTTTTATTTTGTTTGTAGAAAATTCATTTTACTGAAATAAAGTATAATACTGAAAATTTAAAACAGTCCCATACTATGCTCACAAAAAAGTTTCAAGGTAGAACAAAGAAAATGTTCTTAGAACTGCACATAATATTAGTTATGATCCTAGTGTGTGAGTGTGTGTGTGTGTGTGTGTGTGTGTGTAGGGAATATGAGTGTTTAAGCTAATATTATTCTGTTATTTTATTCTATGTTTCTATTAGAATACTCACTTATGCCCTGTCTTCCCACAGCTTATGTGTGCACCACGAATTTTAATAAATAGAAATTACTCTTAAAAGAGTAAATGGCTCATTGTTCTCTCTTTACAATTTACTTCAAAAAAAATTTTTTTAATGAATCCTATTGCAGCTATTTCCCCTCACTTCTATATGAAAGTGACTGGCAAGTCTCATTCAATTTAAAGGAACTCTAGCACAGAGAATATAGAGATTTTGTTCAAAGTCTCCCTTAAATCTATTTTTGGATTTGGAAACAGAACTGGGCTGGAGGCAACATCAGTGCACATCTCTGACTCCGTATGAGGCTACTTAAAGCAGGTGGCTTTGGGGTTCATTTTGGAAACAGAAGACATACATGGAAGTTTGTGTTACTTACAGACTGACAAGCTATGGTGGAGCTTAGGAGCAATAAAATAACCCATACTCTCATCTGCCTTTGAGTTGCAGGCAAGGAAGAGTTTCCTCTCATTTTCTTGCCTACATTACTTTTTCTGTGTTTGGCAGCTGAACCAGAGAGCAGCCTGCAATATCTTGCCTTTGGGGACTTCCTGTGGCTTTGCTGCATTCCCTAGAGAAGTTCAGAATCCCAGTATCGAAGGAGGGATTACGGAGAGCCACAAACATCATCTTCCCTTTAATCCATCTGGGGCTGATGCAGTATTGATAACAACCTTCCTGTTACTTGACAGTTTCAGACCATTCAAAGGAGAATAAATAATAGGAATTTGGTAGTGGAGGTGGGGATAAAGTAGGGACAATTGGTATACTCCTTTGGAGTGAAAAGATTGGTTTGTATTCCAAAATCGTGGAACCAAGTACAAAATTTACAAATTCCCACTCATTTCTTTCAGAGTGAGTTCTTCTCTCTTGTAGAGCATTTGGATTGGAGCACTGGCACGTTTATTTACCAAGAAATCTTACATTGTCCCTAGGACAAAACAATGCTGAGTTGCTTGAATTTTGTAGCTTTAGTTTGCCTGGCTTTCTCTGCTTGAAGCTACTATGTTAGGTAATAAGGAAGCCCATTTGCATTAGATAATAAGAATCAGGGACAAGACAGACACAATGCTGATTAAACAAAGACTCATATTCCACTTTGAGAGCTCCCTGATAACCAGAGCCACAATCACATCAGTAGGTCAAGCAAAAATCTGAAGATAAAATCAATGTCAGTTTTCTGTCTTGGTGACAGACAGAGACCCACCAGAATCTTATCCAGTAAACCCTGTCATCAAGTACCTCACTGTCATCGATGAATTCAGTTATGCTGTGGGTCAGATCATGCCCCCACCTCCATGGTGATGTTTATAGCATCCCTCACTGTGACACAGACTTGCAAAAACAATATTCTCACAATTATAGCTGTCTGACAACTGGATGGGCTGCTTTGTAAGGTAAGTGTGAGTGGAGACCTTGGAAATGTTCAAGTAGAATTTGGCTAAGTCTGCACGAAGGGGTGGCTGAGAAAATTGACCTATATCCCGAACTCCTGTTCAGGGCCAGCTTCATCAGGATCTTTCCATTTTTCCAAGAACATGTATTTATCTATTGGATAATGTATTAAAGACTTTTAATCTGATTGTTTTGAATATAATTACTCACGTGACTTAATTTTAAAAATTAAAAAAGAAGTTGTGAAAATTCTCCTTCCTACCCTGTCATCAGCCCACTCAGTTCTTAGAGCAACCAATATTACCAGTTTCTTGTGTATAGGGGACTTAAACCACAGAATCTAAGGCCTACTTAATGTACCTCTTTGAAGAGATGGGTCTTGCCATCTGTGTTTTAAAAAGCTTTCCAGAGGCACCTGCGTGACTCAGTCGGTTAAACATCTGCCTTCAGCTCCGGTTGTGATCCTGGAGTCTTGAGATGGAGCCCCGCATTGGGCTCCTCACTCAGCGAGGAGCCTGCTTCTTCCTCTGCTCCTCCCCTTGCTCATGCTCTCTCTCTCTCTCTCTAATAAATAAATAAAATCCCTTTTTAAAAAAAACTTTCCAGATAATTCTGTAGGGTTGAGCACTATAGGCTAAACTGACTTCTAGACTCCCTTCCATCACTTAAGATTCTATGGAAACCTGTAATGTAATAGTATTCATTCCATACATTCCCATAATGTATTCAAAGTATTTTCAAAACCAGTGTACTTGTTGATTCTCTTTGCAACTCTGTGAAATAAATATGTTTTTCTGGTTCTTTTCTCATTTTATAGGACGTGGAAACTAAGTCTTAGAGTTTAAAGGACTCAAACAAGGTAACTCAGCTAGTAAATGGCAAATACAGGTAGCCTTTAAGGCTACCCCAGGACCTAGGCACTTTTACTTTGAGGCCCTGTGCCACATCATATCAAATAATAAAATGTACCTGCAGGTCTGTATAATTATGTGCTGTAAACTTTTTTTGAAAGAGTTTTGAATTTTGCTAGGAATGAATTGTTCACTTTGTTTTTATGATTTAAACTTTATTATATTTATATATAACATATTTAGATTGCAGCTGGTGTGTTGACATTATGTAAATGTTTATTAACGCTGAATCTACAGTTTGTTTTTCATATTTTGGAACTATTCATTTTTGAGGGGGAAAGGATGCAGGCTTGAAACATCTCAAACCCTTTGTGTGTGTGTGTGTGTGTGTGAGAGAGAGAGAGAGAGAGAAAGAGAGAGAGAGAGCACATGAGCAGTAGAGGGGCAGAGGGAGAGGGAAAGAGAGAATCTCAAGCAGGTTCCACGCCCAGTGTAGAGCCTGAGCCCCACCATCCAGAACACAATCTCAGGACCTTGAGATCATGACCTGAATTGAAATCAACAGTTGGATGCATAAGCCACCCAGGCTCCCCATCAAACCCTTTCTTGAAATGGCTTGTATGTTTTAGGTTCTCTACCTGAGCTTCTCATGTTAAATAGCATAAGCCTAAGCTTCTGTAATTCAGTGGACTAAATGAGATGGTGATTCATTTTTCTCCCACCTAACAGCCTGAGGTGTGTGTTTCAGTGTGGCAGACAGCTCTGCTTTATATGATTATTCAGACATCTAGACTTCTCTATCGTCTTGTCTACATGGCTCACAGTTGACTTCAAATTCTCCCTCCTGGGGAGTGAAAAGAGAATGCAGGAAGCATGCCCATAGTCCTTAAGTCTACCTTGGAAGTAGCACACATCCCTTCTTGCATTCCTTTGTCCAGAATTTAGCCACACATTCGCAGCCAACAGCAAGTAGAAGTGGGAAATGTGTCAAAAGATAATGGACAACCAGCCATATCCACAATGAAGGATAATGCAGTCGGCAGGCTGTTACAATACTCCAGGTAAAGAGCTAATGACAAGAGTAGTGAAAGTTGTGAGAAATGGTTAGATTCTGGATGTATTGATTTTTTTCCCTAATGGGGTAGGTAGGGTTGTGAGAGAAAAAAGGAGTCAAGATTTTGGCTGGAGAAACTGGAAAACTGGATTTGCCATTTAAAGAGATGAGGGAGACTGTGTGGGGAGGATTTTGGAGAAAAATGAGGAATTTGGTATTGGGTGTACTGAGTTTGAGATGCCTATTGGAAATCTAAGTGGAAATGTCAGATAAGAGTTGAACTCCATGAGTCTGGAGTTCAGGGGAGCTGTCCAGTTGGGTGAATTTGGGAATCGTTAACAAAGAGATCATTTTTAAAACTATGAGACTGAATGAAATCAGTGGGGTAGTCAGTGAGGTGAGAATTGGTCTGAGGATTAAGCTCTGGGGCACGTTCATGTTTAAGGGTCTGAGAATTGAGGAAAAATCAGGAAAGGCGACCCATGGAGCAGCCAGCTAAGCAGGAGGAGACCCAAGAGAGAGTGGTACAGGAGGCCAAGGGGAGAAAGCATTTTAGGGAAGCGAGAGTAAAGAACTGGTAACCAAGGACAGCATCAAATGCTATAAATAGGTCATGTTGGGTAAAATCTGAGAATTGGCTGTCTGGGTTGTCAGTGTGGAGGTCATTAGGGACCTTGTCATGCACTATTGGGCGAAGCTAACAAAATCTTGTTGGAGTGAGATTGAAACATGAGAGGAGAGAAATTTGAGGCAGTACAAATGCACATAACTATTCCTGTGATTTCTGTTGCAAAGGGAAGCAGGAAAATGAGGTAATAGAAGTGAAGACATGTTTGATGGGAAACCTTGCATTGGGAAAGATCGATGATGCAGAGGACAGAGAGGAGAACTGTCTCATCAGAGTCCATAAGAAGGCAAGAAGGAAGAGGATACAGTGCATACATGGAGGCTGGATCTAGTTGGTAGCAGGAATGGTCTGTCAACAATAATGGGGGAAAGTGTTGATGGGCTCAGAGACAGTTGGGTGAATGTAGCGGTGATGGAGCTTGTTCTTTTCTCATTTTCTCAATAAAATGGTAGGTAAGAGTTCTCTCTGAGTACCTCCTCTCTTGCTTCTATGGGACCCTGCTCTCTGTCCTCAAGTTCTTCTCTGTCCTTCCTGCCATCTCTCATCCATCTTCCAGGTTTTCCATTTACTCTCCTATTTCCTTCCTGCCTCCTTGCTCTCACTCCCTGCCTTTCTTCCTTCCTTTCTTCCTCTCTCCTTCCCCCCTTTTGTTCTAATTTCTTACTTCAAAACTAGGGTGTGAAATAACAGAAAGAGACAAAGGGGAAAAATGACAAGTGACTCCATCAGCTGTTAGCACTTGGTAGAAATAGGGAGAGGCGTCCCTGAGCATGAACTGTGGCTTTGCTGCCTCCTCTCTTGCCATTGTGTTCCTGGACACTCTTGTTCTAGTCACACTGACAGAACTGGAAGAGGGGAGAACAACACTCTCTAAGGAGAGCCTTATAAATAAAACCAATGGCCTAATTGGGTCTAGAACGTTCAGCACTTAGTAGAGGAGGCCACGGGAGGAAGCTCCAGCAAGGCATATCAAAGAAGCAGAAAGTATACTCGTGTTTTTCAAGAAATTATAGGAAGAGGACAGGCTTCAGAAAAGGTCAATGGAGGGGTACGATGCTATCCAACCAGGGGGTGACTCCCCCCATAATTATCTCCTGACTTCATAAACATGTCCCCAGGTGCCTTGGTATAGCCTGTCACTCACTGAGTTGTCAGCCAAAGGTCACCCGTAATTCCCTACCTGGAGAGAGTTTCTGGCTGTGGGCTTATCAGTCTTTGTTTATACAGACCATAATAATTGAATATTAAACTTAGAATGGACTTTGAGGACATCTTTATAAAATATATTGTTCAAATAGATAGGATGTCATTTGGGGGTTGTTTTTATAGCTGAGGAAAACAAGAGTGACAGCACTGAGAGGATTGTAGTGATTTTTCTCAAGGCCACCAGAAGGTAGATGAGAGAACTGGTTCCAGAACCTTCTAGCACCACATTTAGCCTTCCTTCCCCTGTCTCTGACTGCCTCTTTTAAGCTGAAGACATTGTTAGAATCAATTGTATTGAGAAATTTTCTCCAGGCTCTGAAGAGGGCTGGAGCTTGAATGAAGATCCAGGTTCCTGAGGCAATGCCTTTCCTGCCTTCTAGTCAGGTACCTCCATCCCTGTCTCACAGTCCGTTTGGCCCTCAAGCGTGGGCTCAGCCCCACCCCAGCCTTGGGGACCAATTAGGCTCAGAGGCAGAGAAAGCATGCTACTGAGATCCAGGGTTCATAGCTCAGCTGTGATCTTGCTCTGACCTCATATGTAGGGTAAGGAGCTAGCAGCCATTTACCTTGCCACATCGTGGTGAATACCCTGCCTCAAAACTCAGTTTGACCATCAGAGCCCTGAGGCATAACCTTCATTTCTCCTCAGCACTCATGTCCTCTGGATCAGGAGGAGCTAAGCGGTCACAGAGTTTCCCTAGAACAAAACCTAGGCATGCTACTAAATGCACAGACACAGGTTTGGTTCCTTTAAAAAAGATCATTTAAGAAATAACAGTAGGGGCAGCCTGGGTGGCTGAGTGGTTTAGCACCGCCTTCAGCCTAGAGTGTGATCTTGGAGACCCAGGATCGGGATCGGGATTGGGATCGAGTCCCATGACAGGCTCCCTGCATGGAGCCTGCTTCTCCCTCTGCCCGTGTCTCTGCCTCCCTCTCTCTGTGTCTCATGAATAAATAAATAAAATCTTAAAAAAAAGAAAAGAAAAGAAATAACAGTAAACAGGAGCACCTGTGTGGCACAGTCAGATAATATCTGACTCTTGGTTTTTGCTCAGGTCCTATTCTCAGGGATGTGGGATTAGCCCCACATCAGGTTCTGTGCTCAGTGGGGAGTCTGCTTGAGATTCTCTCTCCCTCTCCCTCTGCTGCTCTCCCCACTATTTCTCAAATAAAAAAAAATTTAAAAATAAATCTTTAAAAAAAGAAATAGCAGTAAGCATAATAAGGACAAAAGTTAATTAAACAATACAGAAATTGGGGAGGGGTGCCTGGCTGGCTCAGTCAGTAGAGCATCCAACTCTTGATCTTGGGGTTGTGAATTCAAGTCCCAAATTGGATGTAGAGGGGCAGCCTTGGTGGCTCAGTGGTTTGGTGCCTGCCTTCAGCCCAGGGTATGATCCTGGAGACCCTGGATTGAGTCCCATGTCGGGCTCCCTGCATGGAGTCTGCTTCTCCCTCTGCCTGTGTTTCTGCCTCTCTCCCTCTGTGTCTCTCATGAATAAAAAAAAGTAAATAAATAAATAATTTTAAAAAAATTGGATGTAGAGATT
Organism: Canis lupus familiaris; assembly: GCF_011100685.1. Taxonomy (NCBI): domain Eukaryota; kingdom Metazoa; phylum Chordata; class Mammalia; order Carnivora; family Canidae; genus Canis; species Canis lupus. The sequence continues at coordinate 36,020,034 of NC_049239.1, read as the reverse complement.
ACTTTAAAAAATATATTCAAAAATATATTTAAAAAAAAAACACAGAAAAAATTACAGAAGTTGAAGTAGGAGATGAGTTTTCCCTTCTTTAAGCCTAACTACATCCTTTTTTAGAAGTATCCTTATTAACTATAGATATAGAAAACTTTCAAATTCTTTTCAGTGCTAATTTAATATTTACATACATATGTATCTATACTCTTTTAAGGAAATAAAGGATTTATACCCCTCCCTCAAGGGGAATCATTTAACAGAGATAATCTTTCTAAGTCAAGGCCCATTTCATTTTTAATGGTCACACAGTATTCCATTGTATGGATATGACATACTTTATTTAATGGTGCCATAGTAATGGACATTTAGGTTGTTTGGAACTTATTCCCTTGTAAGCATTGCTGCAGTATGCTTCCCTGCACATATAAGCTTGTGCTAGAATTTTGGAATCTAGACTCCTAGAAATGAAGTTGCTATGCCACACTGTGTGTGTACTTTAAAATTTGGTAGACACTCCCAAACTGTCCTCTCCCCAAATCATGTACCAATCTGCACTCCCACAAGTAGTGCTTAAGTGTACCTCTTTCCTCATACCCTTCCCAGCAATTTGCTTCCTTCTGGAGGTCTGCAAAGAAGCAATCTGTCAGACAGCAGAAGAGGCAAATGAGAATCTGTGTACAATGAATTCACCTGACACTTTGCTGAATCCCAGGGCTCATTCTGCTGATCTGGCTGCCTAAAGGGAGGCCCTCCCTCTTGGCTCCATGGGGAGCCCAGCTGAGGAATGGTTGATGAGGGGCACTGGGGCACTCTCCATTTTGATTCAAAGTCTGCTCCTCAGTCCACTGCGACTCAGGGACAACACGCTCTGATGGCAGATAATATGCTCTATTTGTATTCTAGCTGTGTATAGGTATTAGGACCAAGTGTTTATTCATTTCCATCAAGGAAAGTCTTCGGGCACTGGGTGTTCACCTTGATCTTTAATTGTAATCAGAAAATCAAAGCTCCACTGTCATCTCAAAGGCTCATACAGGCTTCAAACTTTAGAAGGTCTATTGGCCTTCATTCCAAATATGTAGGACAGGTGGATGCTTCCATTACAGGGCTCCCTTCCTATTGCTGTTTCCCCTGATTTAAAATACAGTGCAAAGGAAGAGAAAGCCAGTGCTCACAAAGCCCAAGACTTTTAAAGCACCAATAATTTGCATGAACAACGATGCCCACTTTTGTTTTTAAGACCACTTAATGGACTTCATTTCTTAAATCAGAACCAAAGATTAATCTTTCCAGGCTGAGTCTTTGGAGGAGAACATCTACACATTTTTTTCAGAGGACTTCAAGCTGTAAAAATAATGTGCAATTCATTTTAATGGGTAGTAAAAAGACCCAAGGAAAATGAATCCTTTCATACATACAGTAGATGCTTTTTAAAGGAGATTCACTTATTCCCTTACATTATTTTTTAAGGAAGAGCATTTTTGTTTTGTGAAGTTGACACATTTATAGTAAAAAAATAATAATAAAATAAAAATCAAACAGTGCAATGACCAGCTAACTTTGCATATATCTTTATGCATTTTCATATAACAGATTCCAGAAAGTAAAACTAGTGGATTGAGGGAATTTGTACTTTTGAAAAAGAGTTTATTTATTTAGGGGTGCCTGGGTGACTCAGTCGGTTAAGCTGCTGACTTCATCTAGGGTCATGATCTCAGGGTCCCGGGATCCAGGCCACACTCAGCCGGGAGCCTGCTTCTTTCTCTCCCTCTGCTCTCTGCTCATGCTCTCTCTCTGAGTTACTCTCTCCCTCTCTCAAGTAAATAAATGAAATATGAAGGAAAAAAAAAAAACGCTCCTCTTTAAGTAGGGCTCTAACGTACAACCCCAGGATCAAGTCACATGCTCTGTTGACTGAACCAGCCAGGCACCCCCAAAATTCATTTTTAAAAGGGAATTGATACATGTATCCTAATGATACTGAGAGGTCTGTTGGAAAGCAGTTTGGGGGGGGTGGCAAAGTGGGACAGAAGGCACCCTTGACTGAGGATACAGAAAGTTCTGCTTGGCAGTTACTCTGCTGGAGGTTTTGAAGATATTCTAACACTATTTGTTTAAGCATTTCCCAAAGGCAGAGGAAAGAAAAACCAGTTGGAAACATCTGAGTACAACATAAATTTAGTTTTCCTTGTTTCTCCCAAAGTTGTGTTAATTGCTCAGGTTGCTTACAACGAAGGTTGTTTTGAGGGAGACTTCAGGTGGTCATAGCACCACGGCCACAGAGACAGAAACATAATTGGATGGATTACCTTTTATTATCATTTGGTTTCTCCCCCACCCCCCACCCCGCCTCAAAAGTCTTCATGTCTAAAATCTGCCCAAAGATCAAATGTGTGGTCCATTACATAAGAGATTGACCTAGATTTAGCTTTACTTGACAATTAAAAGTTAAAAGCAAGGAACCAAACCAAAAATAGAATAACCTTGAAAAACATTATCCTAGATTTTGGTGTGCTTGATTTATAGTACTTTACAGATAGTAGTGGTTGAATAGGAAATCTGTATTCATTTGGACTCAAATTGCTTTCAAAATTATAGGGGGAGTATGTTTCCTACCCAAAAGAATGCTTTACTTTCAAGAATCTTAACAATTTAATTTTCTAGAAGCAAATAAATGTCGTATACATTTGGGGTGACGTTTATCATAGGTCCGTGTTCTTAGCTCTTGACAAGAAGATTTAGATCTGTGTATTTTGTATCTATAGCTATGCTTAGCTTGCTTGATATGGCCCCTTCCCCTGTGAGATCACCTCCCAAGCCTTCTCCAGCCTTGAAGGAGCAAACCAAGGACACTTGGGAGTAGTCTGGGAGTTTCATGTCAAGGAGAGGTATGATATTTTGCATAACTACTTCAACCTCTTCTCAGGAGGGTTGGAATGAGCCAGATGAATATAATTATATTAAAGTCAACAATAGAGACTCCTACTTCTGTCAATATCAAAGCAAGATTATGCTCTTAATTCTCAATCTTATTCATATAAGGGTAAACTTCGTTTTAAAAAATGGTTCCTAAAAAAAAAAAAGTTCCTTTTGGGATGCCTGGGTGGCTAAGCAGTTAAGCACATCTGCCTTCAGCTCAGGGCCTGATCCTGGAGTACCAGGATCGAGTCACACATCAGGTTCTCTCCATGGAGCCTGCTTCTCCCTCTGCCTGTGTCTCTGCCTCTCTCTGTGTGTCTCTCATGAATAAATAAACAAAAATCTTTTTAAATATTTAAAAATCGTTACTTTTATTTTTTAATAAGTAATCCACACACATGGTAGAAAAATTTACAATGTGCCAAATAGCATACTCAGAAAGATTCTTCTCTTCCCCTTTCCTGTATCACCCAATTCCTCTCCAAAGAGGCAACTATTATTGTCTTGCGTATCACTGTTGAGATAGTCTATTCATGCACTGTGCATGTACACACACATCCTCTCTGCACCCAGTTCCTCACCACTTCCCCATTACGCCGTCTCTTTGTCTCTTTTCTCACTTAATTCTGTATCTTGGAGATGTATTATTCTAATCCTCCGTATTGAAGTGCTAAATTTATTTAAATAGTTATAGTCTTTTGCTATTACAAACTAAAGTTACAATAAGTGTTCTTAAATACACATCATCTTGCACGAGTATGGGTAGATTTGTTGGACAAGTTACCAAGAAGTGGAATTGCTAGTTCACAGGGTTCATGCATTTTTTTAATTTTGAAAGATAATCAAGCTGTTTGATTAAGTAATACTATTTAGTAGTTCTTATTTAATAAGATCATCTAGCTAAATAAATTAGTAGTGTCTAATTTGTCTGAAGGGACCTCAGAATTTCCTTCTGAAAATGTCTCAACTAGGTGCAAACTGTAAATCTCTGGGATGCACGATCAAGGTATCACACTTGGAGATATGGGGCCCAACTGTCAAAAGCAGACTCACAGAGTACTGCAGATTCTGATGGGCAACAGTAAGTGACCTTGGTGGCTTTGAAGTGTGACCTACAAGGGCTGCCAATGTTGTACACTGCAGGTGGTGCTGCCCGCTATTAATTAGGCTGAACCATGTGTAATTGTAGATGTTAGACCATTTTTCCCCTTGCAATTTTCATTTTCGCTTCACTAGTGGTTGAACTAACATTCTGTTTGTTTGTTTGGTATCTTAGGGAGAACTCCTTAGGCAACTGGGGAGGATTTCTTGGGGGAGGTGGGTTTTGATCCTGGAGAGTGGAGAGACAAGAGTGAGAATCAGGAAAGTGGACACGAGCATTACAAATCAAGGGTATAGAATGCCCCAGGGTATGAGCCCGCCTAAAAGGTAAAAGTGTGAATCAAAGGACTGATGTCTCAAATTTCTATAAATTTTCATGAACTGAAGATGACATTTTAGTTTCCTGCGTAAAGTAGAAAACTGTCACGCAGCAGGAATGATTGGGTCCATTTGAATACTGAAAATTTCAGTTCAACACATGGTCAGTGTTTGCTCTACCAGCATAGACGTTAAAGTGGCCCTGAAGTTCATCATCTTAAATGGTTGCTTCAGGGTTGATTATAGGGATTTCCCAACGTGTGGAGAAGAGTCATCCTGGAACACTGGGATAAATATGCAGTGAGGGGAAGAACATTTCTTTTTAAAACCATAGATATAACATTCTTTAAAAATTATAGACATAATGTAATAACCTTAGAGAGAGTTTAGAAACAGAGGGAAAGCCCCACCTATCATCACCACCCTAGCAAAAACAGTTCTAATTGTTTACATAATTTTTCCTACTCCTTGACCATTTGCTTTCATATTTTTATACCATTGCAATCATAAACTTTTCTTGTTTTACATCTCAGTTTTGCTAACTATCGTTTTAAGGGCTGCATACTAGTCCCTGGAGTGATTATACTATAATTTGTCTTGTTATTTCCCCCCATTCTCAGACATCTCAGGTAGCTTCCCATTTCTTGATATTAAAGTGTCTTTTTGACCTCTGGACCTGAAAATAGACTTCCATCCATAGTCATTTCTTACTAAAGTAAATTATCAGCCACATGGCTTTCCTCTGTCAACAGAGAACTCTATTTCTCCATTTTATTTTACTTTATTTTATTTATTTTTTTTAAAAGATTTTATTTATTTATTTATGAGAGACAGAGAGAGAGAGAGGCAGAGACACAGGCAGAGAGAGAAGCAGGCTCCATGCAGGGAGCCTGATGTGGGACTCGATCCCAGGACTCCAAGATCACGCCCTGGGCCAAAGGTAGGCGCTAAACCACTGAACTATCCAGGGATCCCCTACTTCTCTATTTTATTAATATTAAAGGCATTAATAGGTATAGCAAAGTGCTTAGAATAGCGCTTGGCAGATCCTGAGTACTACATAAATGTGAATTATTATTTTTACCTGTCAACGTATTTTGTCACCAATGTCAAAAAAAGATGTATAAATAAAGAAATTATTGAGAAGATACTGGATCTCCCACAGAAAATTAAGATCAACAAATGGGGAGGAGCCAAGGGAGGCCGGAAAACCACAGCACACATCATGCCACAGGACCTGCCTGGTTTCTGGACACCTCTGTATGTACTGCTGCCACCAAAGCACCAGACCTGGTGGCGACTGTTCCATACCCAGGAAGAATTCTAGATAGCCTTGTGTCTCAAAGATCTGGGTGAGGACACCCAGATAGAGCCTAAGTCAGGTGCATTTGTAGTGAGATGTAGGGCTCTGCCTCCTACCAAAGCTCTGAGGACGGGAGAGGATTTGCAAATGGAAAGAAAGGCTGCTGGAGAGCTGGGGAGCCAATTAGCTAATACCTTCACTTGCTCAGAGACTCCTCACCCACAATCGACTCAGTCAAAAAAGGAAATTTCAACTCAGCTCACTCCCTGAAGGCAAAAGCGTGGGGGACAAACAGCCATTTCCCTGTACCAGCCAAAGTGCCCATGGAAAACCTCCTTTTGCCATTTTTTCCCTACTGGAAAGAGCCTTTGAATAACAAAGGCTTGACTTGAGACCTTGGCTCAAGTCAGTGTTGGTTGCTTTGTTTCCTGGGTTATCAGGTCCTGCTGCAATTAGCTAAATGTCCTTTCTGTCCTCACCCTCAAAATAAGAACTGAAGGTGGAGATGGGGTCAGGATGAAATGTAAATGGTATGTTTCTTAGGAAAAGTCACTGAGAATTAAGAAATTTAATCCAATCTTAAACACGAACAATACTGATTTAGGAAATTATGAACTAGTCAAATTAAGAGAAAGAAGTTGCAACATAATTATATAATTTATGGGGATCCCTGGGTGGCTCAGCGGTTTGGCACCTGCCTTCAGCCCAGGGCGTGATCCTGGAGACCTGGGATTGAGTCCCACATTGGGCTCCCTGCATGGAGCCTGCTTCTCCCTCTGCCTGTGTCCCTGCCCCCCCTTTCTGTGTCTCTCATGAATAAATGAACAAAATCTTTTTAAAACATTATATAATTTACCTAAAAACTCTCTAAGGCTTTCTCACTACTTTAGAACAAAATCCTAATCTTTTTCCCTGACCTAAAAGACTTTGAAGGATCTAGCCCCTGCCTTGCCTGGCTTACATTCCTCACTCCACCCTTTAACCCCACTTATCGGCTTTCTTTCTCATGACTCTTTCCTTGCTTTAGGTCCTTGTCATGCTGCTCCTTCTGCCTGGAAGTGTCCCCTCTCTGCCCAAACCGTCCTCATCCCCAATGACCACTACATCTCTAGTTTCAAGCTAAAACACCCTCTGCTTGCGGGAAGCCTTCTCTAACCCTCAGAACAGGCCAGGTACCGTGTGACATGCGCATGTAGCCTCCTGCTCCTTGTATTACTCATTATGATTGTAATACCTGTTAGACTTAAGTGCCCTGAGTGTGGGAGCCCCAATCATCTCCAGCACTGGTTCCCCTAGCACCTAGGACAGAGCAAACCCTCAAGAAATGTGCAGACAATGAACTGAATGAAAGAATGAATATTAGATCTACCCTAGCTTACATTAAACATGCCCATAAATGTGCAAGTTATTTAAATTTTTTTTATCTTAAAAAAGTTTTGGTTCACAAAAGAACTGCAAGGAGAGTAGAGAGATATTGCAACTCCTTCACCCCATTTTCTGTAGTGTTGACACTTTACAGAACCATAAGACATGTATTGAAACTAAGAAATTAACATTGATGCTCGTCAGCAAAATACGGACTTTATTCAGATTTAATGAGCTTTTCCTTTAATGTCTTCTTTCTGTTCAGGATCCAGTCCATGCTACTTTTAATTACTAGGTCTTCTTGGTCTCTTCCAAGTCATGACTTTTTTCCTCTTTTTTCTTTCTTTGCCTTTCATGGCCTTGACACTATTGATAAGCAGTGGTTGGCTGTTTTGTGGGATGTCCCTCAATTCGGGTTTATCTGATGTTTCTTCATGATTTCTGGAGTTATGCTTTTGGGGCAAGTATACTACAGAAGTAATGTGCCCTTCTTATTCTATTGTGTTAGGGGATACTAAATGTTGATATATGTTATTACAATGATATTAACCTTGATCACTTAGCTAAGGTGATGTCTGCCACACTTTGCCGTGGAGAGTTACGATTTTTCCCTTTCCATATCTATTTGCTGGAGGCAAGTCACTAAGGTGAGCTCACATTGAAGAGAAGGGGAATGAAGTTCCATCTCCTGGAGGCAGAATAATCAAATAATTTGTGGACACATGTTAAAACCACCACCACAATTTGTTTCAGAGGAGATATTTTGAGTCTATGCTACTATTCTGTTTCTACGTAAAATTTCATCCACTAATTTTAGCATTCATCAGGGATCTCGTCTCCCCTAGAGCAATTATTATTATGGTGTCCATGGATTCAATTTTGTACAAAGAATGCAAATTCTTGCTCATAAAATAACTGAAAGCATTGTTCCTGCGGCAGAGTATTCATCTTAGAGGCATGAGAATGAGGGGCTTGGGGGCTTTGCTTTTTCTCTTTTTCTTACCCTAACTTTGAAGTCAAATCATAGCCCTTAATTTTATAAGGTCAAGTCTCAGTTTTCAGCTCAGACTTTTTTTTTTAATGAAAATTAAGACAAGAGAGTGAAAAAAATCAGAAGAGTGCCATGAACAAAGTGGGGTGATTAAATACTTAGATGGAAATCAACACATCACAGGGAAGGTTGTGTTTTCAGTTTCATCAGTGAATCTCATAACTTCTGGAATCTTAGATGTTGCTCCATGCACTAAGTCCTTATCCCTCACCCATGCTCTCTGTGGCATTGTGAAGCCTATTACGTAGTCAATTCTCCCAAGAGAGACCAGGGTGGTGAGAGAATGGAGGGCCAGGAGCTTTATAAATAGGAAAGCTCCGACAAAGAGGAACGATTGGTATTATTATTATGATTCCAATCGCTCAATACAAAAAAAGCAAAAACTTGGCAACATAACTTTGCCTTGTTTCTTGGAACAAAAGTGGAGAATAACTTAGTCTCCATCTGCTCAGGACACTGAAAACAGGCCGACTCTTTACGGAGTGTGTAATCTCCATGGGAAGTGGGATAAAATGATATGGGAGCCACTCCAGAAAGAATCCTGAGTTCTATATTTAAAAAAAAAAGGCAGGGGCTCTGGAAGAGCTTCAAAATCAAGAGAAAAAACCCACAGTGATATCTGAACACTGATGTGGGAAAATATTCAGAGGATGAAAAACATGCAGATAGGAAATCACTCAAAGAATTAGGAGAAAGGTTATTGTGTGACAAAAAAAAAAAAAAAACAACCCTCCCCCCCACCCTTTAACAAATATTTCCTAACAGTACTGTGGAAACTTGACTCTTGACTCTGGGCTGCACCTTGCGTTCCAGATGACTTGTAAAGCAATGATTTATTGGTCCCAGAGCCAGTGAGCTTTGGAACAGTTCAATAAGACAGTGTGGTCTGTGGGTCCTGAATCATTACTTTACCTGGCAACCTTATGACAGCTGCTGAATCTTGGAGAGATCGAGAGGAAATGATGTTGATTTATAGAGGGAGTGGAGTTGTTTGTCAATGAAAATATAATTGTGCTTCTTCCAGGCTCAGGCATCTGTAGGAGACCAGCTCAGCCTTCACTGACAATTTAACATAGGCCAAAATTTGGAAAAGTGAATGTGGTCTTGCAATTTCTTAAGACTTTGTACGTTTGTTAAAGGTTTCACTATAGTTCTATTAATACACTTTCTATAAGGTAACTAGCATAAACTCCTCTTTTATAGTATATCATCTTCTGCGTAATGGTAGTAGAGTGATGCTCCAGTGGTGAGTGTGATGCACAGTGTACATATTACACATCTTTATAAGAATGGTTTTGTATTTTGTCAATAATCATAATGCTTGCCTTGTGTACCTAGGTGATGGGACATGCGTAGTTTCTCTTGCTCTTTACAACGACCATGTGTTCAGCACGTTCTGAAGAATGAGGAAACTGAGACTCAGAGACCTTAGGTAACTTGGTTAAGGTTAACTACACAGTAACAGGGCCAGTTGCCAAAGATTGGAATGTGGCCCCTTGCATAGTCTTGCACTGCACTGGCCCCTCTCGATAGAGTCCTGTTCTGCTAGCTTCCTGTGACCCACTGAACAATAAAAAAAAAAGTGCATGCACCGTGGAGTTTGGAAGGATCAATCAAAAGCAATTCTATTTTCTCTACATTAAGCATCAAAAAATTAAAAGCCATTCAGGCTTGTACCGCAGATGGACAGGTAATAAGCTGTGACCGCTCTTAAGTAGAGCCTCCCCAGGAAGATGCTCTCAGCTCTGGGTGGCAGACACATGAATAAATAGAAAACCCCATCAGAAGAATAATTCTGTTCAGGACTGGGGCTGGGGCTGCTCAGAGAAAGTGGGGATGATGCTCCAATGGACTCCAGAGTCCAGAGGTTCAAAGTCAGAGCAGTGAGAGCCTTGCGTGGGGCACAGAACCTTGGGAGGAGATTTAAACCAGCAGAGAAGGTAATTACCTGAGTAGGAAATGGGCTGCAATTTACTTTCTCCAAAGGTGTACATTCTTTGGTTACTAAAAAGGCATTTGCTTTCAGTACAATAGATAGAGTTCAGTATAATAAATGGATTTTTCTCATCCTTGCAATGGATTTTAAAATCCAAATGATGTGACTTGGGGTATAATTTTTTTCAACCCTACTATTATAGAGATATGTGTATATATATATATATATATATCCGTAATTTATGACATAATATATACTATAATATAAAATATATATCTCTAATATATGAGGATTAAAAATATATATGTTATATATGTGTTATGTTTTTATAATGATTATAAATTATTATAATGGATTATATGTTAATGGTCTTATATCCAGTAAGTTAATGTAGGATGGAATACCTGTTCAAAGCATCGATTTTGTTCTAATTAAGCCAACAGTCTGAAGTTGCTTGTAGGAGAGATAAGGACAAGGTTTAAGCTATTCCAGTCAGGTGCAGTCCCTTATTACGAAGAGGATTTGGTGGAAAGAGTGAATGATATAGTCATCTCATAATTATTTATATCCACACATTCAATGTTTATAATGCTGGTCTTCCAAGTATTTCCAAACATACAAAAGAACTCTTATTTGTTGAAAGCCTTTATTGAAATGATTCCAAGATACCAATAAGGCTCAAGATTTGTTAGAAAATGTGAACATTTAATACTCATGCTAATAACTAAACTACTCCTCAGAAGTCAGCTAGGTGAGTTCCAGGGGTCCTGGGCAATAATCCTGGGGACTAAGAGTCAGTATCTCACCCTTTGCCATGTGTGAGGGTATCTTTTGCTCCCTGCACCTGGCTTTACATTCCTTCCCACCAGGGAACTATCATTTCCTAAGCTGGGAACACCTGTCCACTCTCTGACTGGGATTCGTTGGGAAGCAGAAGAGTCAAGGTGGGCTAACTCCCGTGTTAGGTGTACTCGAGTTTCCTTCCCTGAAAGACCAGGAGAGCTTAGCTCCAATCACACTGTTTCTTGGTCGGCTTCCTCCTCTTGCCCGTGGCAAGCATTTAAATATTTAAGAACTGGGATCCCTGGGTGGCGCAGCGGTTTGGCGCCTGCCTTTGGCTCGGGGCACGATCCTGGAGGCCTGGGATCGAATCCCACGTCGGGCTCCCTGCATGGAGCCTGCTTCTCCCTCTGCCTGTGTATCTGCCTCTCTGTCTCTCTCTGTGTAACTATCATGAATAAATAAATAAAATCTTTAAAAAAAATATTTAAGAACTGAAGAAATTATTGGAGAAAAGTGTAACATTGAATATTGCTGAGAAATCAGAGTGGTTCTAAAGTAAGTCAGTGGATGAGAAGGTAAGTACTTTAATGTAAAGGGAAAGTGCACTGTATAGTATTCATGGGTTTCCTCTCTGAGCCTTCCTTTGAGTCCCCATCACAGGATTAACTGAGTGATTATGGTTAGCCCAAGGTAAGACCCAGGGTGGGCTTTGGGACCTCTTACTCAAAACTGAGGCTCTTGGAGCACTTGCTGACCTCGGCAGTCCTGGGGATGTTCTGTGGAGAGCTGCCCAGTAGTACCCTGTGGCTCGAGACCACTCACACCCCAGTTTCTTCTTCCAAAATGCCTTTCCAGGCAAACACCACTCCACATTGCTGGCCTGGGTGCATTGGAAGAAGGGGAAATGGGGCTCAAATGTAAAGGTTCTCATTACATTCCATTATTATGGAGATAACTCCCCCAAAACTCATTTTCAACAAGGTTTTACCTTAAAGTTTCTTTTTTTTCCTCCTGCTTCCTGAGATTTGCCCAAATGAATTCCAGAAAACTTGGAGAGATTTTTGCCCATCACTAATAAAGTTAAACCATCATTTTTCTCCTTGTCCTTTGCAAATAATGACAGAGCTAGCTGTGTTTCCAATGGGCTCTGATTCTGCATTTTCTGCAGCATAAAGGAAAAACATCTCTTTCCTTTTATAGAAATGCAATCCCCTTGAGGTCGGCCCTTAAAAGCTGTTTTGATCCGTGGATGTTGTTGCTGCCAAATGCTCCAGCTCCCAAACTACCATTATGCATTTTCTCTCGGACAGGGAATTCTAGGATCATCCCTCCTGACCCAATAATAAAGCCATCTATTTCTCTCTGAGATGGAAGATTCATTTATTTTTTCCATATTTCTCCTCGGCAATTATCTCTATTACTACTCGTAATCTGCCCAATTTTTTTCGGTGACATCCTGTGATGAAAGCCAGTGGGCTCATGTTGAAGCTAAAGAAAGGAAAGGTAACTAGGCACAGAAATATCACCTTTAGAGTAAAAAGGGTCAACTTTCAGTAGGCTGATGCTTGAGAGACTTTCGATGGGGAAAGGTGGATGTTGACCTAACATTACAGGAAAAAAAAAATCCCATGTTTAAAATAGGATTGAGTAACATATGGTAGTTCCTTACGGCAGACCAAAGGAAAGATCTGCCTGCAAATGAGGTCAAAGGATATCTTGTTGGTTTTCAAATATTGTCCCAATTATTCTACTGGGCAGCATTTCAGAAGACAAAGAATCCAGGGCATCAATAAAGATGATGAGAATATTCATAGTAATAAAAATAGTAATAGCCTCCATTTATTTAGCCGAGTCCTTTACATTTATTAACTCACCTAATTCTTCCTCTAACTCTTTAATATAGGCACCATTATTTTCCTTGTATCATAGAGAGGCTATATGTTTTGCTCAAGGTCACCCAGCTAGTAAGGAGCAGGGCTAGGATTTGAACTTGCATGAGTCTTAATGCCCGAGTTATGTTCTGCTCAGCACTGTGCTTGACACTGGCAGGGAATATGAAAGAAAGAAGCACAAACACATTTCTTACCCTTAAGAGTCTGGTTTGGGATAGATAATATACTGGAAACTTTTTTTTTTTTTTTTTTTTTTTACACTGGAAACTCTTAAAGAGCAATGAATAATCACATACAATTAAATCCCCTCAGTGCTTAATCCCCAGTGACTAGTTAATTTTTTTTTTATTAGATAGTCCCTGTTCAAATTACTAGTATGGCTTCTGTGCTCCGATTGGACACACACCCACAGGAGCTCAGAGACGATGCGAGGCTTTGTGGGGGTAGATGGGGATAGGTGGGGGCAAGAGATCGGTATTTGAAGCCTGGAGCCTCAGCTTATTGGCTATAAAATCTCATGCAAATCACTTATTCTCTCAGTTTCCTCATCTAAAAGATGTGACTAGTACCTACCCTATGTTGGTGAAAAAGGTGAAATAGTGTGAGGAAAGTGTCTGTACACAATAAAGTCTCCTGTAACAACAACTGCAGAATAACAGCAACAACAGCAACAACATAAGAAATGATACAAAGCCTCAGAAACAGTGCTCTTAAAATTCAAATCTATTGCAAATAAGAGGCCTACCATGGCTACTTGCTTTCTGTACAAACCTGTTTATTTGAAATGGTTTTGAGAATGGGGAATCAGGCCTATTGTCTCAACTCCTGTATGTCTCCTTTGAAAATGCTAAATAACATGTGACAGAGTGCTTGGTCCTTGCTGTGTGATTTTGTGAGTCCTTTTGGCATTTCTGACCAGATAACAAGTGTCTGAAGGGAAGGAATGCAAAATTTTATTTCTTGGTTCTTAGCTCTCCTTGATGGCAATGACAGTGCCTTGTGCACATCAATCCACATGCAGCGAGTGCTTTTTATTAAGAGTGTATTTTTCTACTTAAGGGTCCCTTTCTCCAACATTTCCCCCATCAAGGCGCCACAGTGGGTAAATTCCACCATTTTGGAATTCTAAATATGTAGTTTCACTCTCAGTTTCTGCTTCTGCATCAGGCTGTTTCAATGAGCCCATCCATCCCCTCATGCAGTGCTGATGGCCCTGTTATTCCAAAGGCTGGTAACTGTAATATCACCTGCCCTAGATGAAACCTTCAAGTAATGCTGCAAAAGTTGAAAAACAGGAAATGCAGTGGGTTGGGAAACTGACACCCTCCTGGAAGAGGACGGAATTACAGTATGAAAAAGGAGCTGAGTATCGCACACATGTGGGGACATTTATTCCGTAAACGATCACTCGTATTATTATAAATATTTTAATTCAATATGATCAACCTGGTCCTCGCTTCCTGATTCACCTGTGTGCTCTGGCTTTGGCCTTTTCTGAGGAAATGTTTCTGGAGAAACAAAGGGCAGTGGATTGTCCTTGTTGTGCTGAGAAACCTCTCACCTGCTCAGATCCCTGCCCAGGTGAGAGAATGTGGTTTAGAAAAAGAACTAGTGAATAAGGTCATGCACTCCCTTTACTGTATCATGTGAAATCAGGCCAAGGAAGGAGTCAATAAGAATGTGTGCACATGCATCACATCACTGGCTCATTGGAATCCGAGCTTCCCATTTTTTTAACTAGGAGCAAACTAGAGGTTGATTTAGGATTTTGACTTCCTTCATTTCACACCTCTTGCTGTTCTTCTCTTAGACTTTTCTAGGCTTGAATTTACAGGTGACTTTTTGCCTTTGTTCAGGGCTACCCTCGTCCCTCCTTATTCCTTCTCTGTTCTGAGTGGTGACATCAGGAGTCAGAATACTCGACTTCCAGTCCAGCTCCACCTTTGACCAGCTGTGTTCCACTCTCTGAGCCTTCATGTTTCCATCTGTAAAGTGGGACTTCTGATTCCTGCCCATCTCATAAGGTTATTAGGATCCTGGACTGAATGAATCCTGTCAGTACAAGGGCTTTGTAAGTGTAAATCTATCCCTACTCTGGCTGCTTGCCTGCCCAGCCTGTGAGGAGGATAGGATGGTGGTAAAATATTGAATCTTGATCTTTACTCTGTGCTTTTGAAACTAACAGATTCAGGTGACAAATAAAGAACAATTCTATGCCAATACTGAGAAAACCAATATGCTCGACTTTTAAAAAATGTTGCTGAGTAGGTTATAAACCAATGCGGAAAGTTAAAAATTTCCAGAATATGAAGGTTTTTTTTTCACTTAGAATTTAATGATTATTTCAAAATTGGGATGAAAATAACATTCCTATGAATATATTAATTTTCAAACATGGATTAATAAAAACAACTCTTTTGCATTATTTTCTGGATTCTTTCCCATATCTTCCTCCTTGTCTATCACACAGAGTTTTGAGTTACAGAGGTGTCTATGAAAGGCACATGCTAAGATCACCAATCCAAAGCATTTTTTAAAAAAATTTTATTCATTTATTCATGAGACACACACACACACACACACACTTACACACACACAGAGGCAGAGACACAGGCAGAGGGAGAAGCACGCTCCATGCAGGGAGCCCGACGTGGGACTCGATGCTGGGTCCCCAGGACCATGCCTTGGGCTGGAGGTGGCGCTAAACCGCTGAGCCACCTGGGCTGCCCTCCAAAGCATTTTTGAACCAGATGCTGTTAACAAAGATCAACTACCACCAGTCCCCTTCCTGTATTACTTTATATCTCTTTGAGCTAGAGTTCCTTCAAGGTCACTTTGCCGTAGGCAGCATCTGCCTGGTAATAGTAGATAATGCTGATTGAACACTCTTCATGTTCTAGTCACAATCCTTTATCTGTATGTCATTCAACCCTCAAAATAAGACCACAGGGAAAATGTGGTAGGTTGAAAAGTGAACCTGTGAATGTTCTCTTCTATGGCAATAAAGGGTCTTTGCAGATAGGAAGATTATCCAAGAGGGCCCTGAATTAGTCCGAGTTCTCCAGAGATTATGGAAGCTGAGAAGTCCTGTGACATGCTGTCTGCAAACTGGAAAGCCAGGAAAGTTGATGGTGTTGTTCCATTTCAATCTGAAGGCCTGGGAACCAGGGAAGCTGATGATGTAAATCCCAGTCCAAGGGCCAGAGAAGATGAGATGAGAGAGATGAGATGTCCCTAGTCAAGCAATGAGGCAGGTAAAAAGGGACACATTGCTCCTTCCTCTGCCTTTTGATCTGTTCAGGCTATCAATGGATTAGAAGATGCCCAATCTCCTTTGGGGGAGGGCAATCTACTCTACTGAGTCTGCTTATTCAAATAACAGTCATCCAGGAGCACTCTCACAAGCATACCCAAAAATAATGTTTAATCTAGGTACCCCATAGCCAGTCAACTGACACATAAAATTAAAGGTCACTGGTCCAAGAATTTAGTCACAGGCACTGTTATAAGGAGAAGGTAGAGGGACGTTTGATATATAGAAGGTGATATACAGGACATTTGATATACAGAAGAGAAGGTGAGGTGGCCATGGAGGTGGAAACTGAAGTGATGAGGCCACAAGCCAAGGAATGCTGACAGCCACCAAGTGCTGGAAGAGGCTCAGAATGGATTTTTCCTTGGAGCTTTCAGAGGGAACATGAGCCTGCCGATACCTTGATTTGAGCCCAGTGAAACTGATTTTGGACTTCTGGCCTCCAGAATTGTGAGAGAATACATTTTTTTGTTGTTTGAAGCCACCAAGTTTGTGATATTTTCTTATAGCAGCTGTAGGAAATGAGTATAGCAGATATTAACAATACCATCATACCCATTTACAGATGAGAAAGCCAAATTTGAGGAAAGCCAAAAAACAAGGCCAAAGTCAAAAGAGTCAGTATCTGAACCCCAGGAGTCAGACTCCAGAGTCAGCACAGTTGATCAGTGAGCTGACCAGTGACAGTCTATAACAGTTTTGGCAGGTGCTGGTCCAACGTGTGGTACTTGCTGGGACCATGCACACTATCACTGCTGTGTTCTTCTTCTTTTTTTCCCTTTAATATTTAATATTTAGGTAATCTCTATCTCCAAAGTGGGACCTTGAACCCTGAGATCAAGAGTCACATGCTCTTCCGACTAAGCCAGCCAGGCACCCCATTGCTGTCTTCTCCAATAGTTTTTTTTTTTTTTAAAGACTGTTGGATGCAGAAGAATTGTCCATTTCTGCTTTGAACCACTCAGTGTTTGGGTCCTGAGGAACTAAATCACCACCCCACTTCCTTCTCCATCCCTTTGGCTTCCAGCAAAGCATTTAGAGCTTCCAGACATATTCAGGATGAGGAAGGTTTGTTAAGTGTGACATTGGATCCTGAATTGGCAGAAATTCACACCTCTGGTTACACCAGTAGATTAGATTACAATTTATTGTTGAGTCCTATAATTAGTTATACACAAGGGTCTGAATCATCTCTTGGCCTGAACTACTATCCAATTTCTCCACAGGCAGGACATATAGTGTAACTGGCCTACATAGATAGATCTGTGTGTTGTGCACACATAACTGGATTTATATACATAGCCATTGTGGCTTACAAATAAAGATCTCAATAATAAACAATGACTAGCTGTTTAGGGAATATCATTTACTGAGCACATTTCACGTGCTGGTGTTTCCACGCATTTAGTTTTCACAATAATCCTATGAAATAGTTACTGTCTCCTTTTTATAGATTTGAAATTTTGCAAGGTCGCCAGAGCAAGGAGTATTTAAACTCAGGCTTGTCTTATAAACTGCTTCCAACCACTCAGTTTTCCTGTTTTTTTTTTTTTTAATTTTGCTTCCTTACACAAGATGTTTATTAAAAGCTGTGTGTGTGTGTGTGTGTGTGTGTGTGTGTGTGTGTGTATAGGGGATAGGAAGGTTGTTATGTGATTACTATAAAGGAATAAAAGGCAAAAATTTTGGTTTATCATCATGATTAAAAGGAAGGCTTTGACACATTACTTGATGTTCTCTGTGTTTTAATAAAGTGAATAATATAGTTTAAATTTTAATACAAAGTTTTCTTGGAGGCGCCTGGGTGACTTAGTTGAGTCTGACTCTTGGTTTCAGCTCAGGTCTGATCTCAAGGTGGAGAGATAGAGCCCTGCATCAGGATCTGTGCTCAGCGTGGAGTCTGCTTAAGTTTCTTCCTTTCTCTCTCTCTCTGCCCCTCTCCTCTGCTCTCAAGTTCAATCTTTCTCTCTAGAATAAATAAGCAAATCTTTTAAGAAAATAAAAACAAAATTTTCTTGAGATTGAATATGATTCCATTCAATGAAAATTCACCTAGCTAAAACTTCGGAGAGATTTTTTAGGTTCTTTACCATGGGAAAATGAAAATCCAAAGAAAGAAAAGAAGGCATTTCTCCATCATGAGTAACAACATGAAATTGTCTTAGAAAGGATTCTTTTGTTACACCCACTAAACCAGCGGAAACAAAGAAAGAGAATATATAAGGAGGCACGGGTGCCTAACTGAACCCAGGATGTTGTAGTCGGGTATCAGGAGAAAATGTACACAGTGTATCCCCAGCTCCTAGAATAATGCCTACTTCACAGTTAGGGTTCCATACATATTTGTTTAGTGGAAGAAGGAATGAATTCTAAGTTTCTAGAGAATGGAATCCAATCTGCTTAGCTTGGGTATTAATAAGCCTTTCCGATCAGTTTTGTCAGCATAATGTGGGGCCTTGGCAGGAAGAAGGCATGTGGTTCTCAGAGAAGGAGAACGGTGGATGGAGAAGACACCCCAAGGTGTCTACTAAAGAAGCAATGAGTACATTGCCTTGATGGAGTTGCTGAGCCCCTTTTTCATGGTCTTGTTAGGGAAAGCACTACAGAATTAGGGCCAGGTAGAGGTGATCAGAGAAAAATCATTTTGATCATATTTTATCTTTACACTTTAGAGTATTGGAGCAAAGGAAGTGGAGAAAGTACCTGAGTCTTGGCTTGTTCAGGGAAAGGCCACGCTTCTAAGAACCGAAGAGATCCTTCCCAGGTTGGCCACTGCCTACTTTCTTGACTCACTTGTCTTGTCAACCTCTCTTCATCTGACCATCCCATCCTCAGTACATTCACCATAACTGTAGCCCCATTAAATTCTCATCTTTCCCCAGATGTGCCTGCTTTTTCACACACCAGTGTCTTACCTCAAGCTTTTTCCTCTGCCTGGATTTTCTTTCTCTCATCCTTTGGGTGAACATTTATCTTCAAGGTTTTGTACTTACTCACTCAGAAAGTCTCCTCTGACCTTCTCTCTACATCCTCAACTCCCTTCCCGCTTTTATCCTCTTCCTTATTATAGTGGTAGAAACAGAAAACAGACTCTTGCAGTAAGCTTCAGTATGTGACCAGGATCCTACCGAGTCTTTACCCATGTGACACATGACGGTAGAAGTGAGTAACAAAGCTGGAGCCCATCTATGGAGAGATCATCCTGGCAGTGTGGTAGAAGCATTTGGGGTAGGTGGGAGTACTGCTAGTGTTCAGTGTCTGCTATCACAGATGTGAGTGATAGGGGATGCAGAAGTGGGGATGGATACCTCTAGAACAGTACTGAGAAGTGGATGGGAAGGTCATTTTTTCCGGATGAATAGCACCCAAGTCTGACCCTCGTAGACACTCTGTGAGCTGCCTAATGTCCTCCAGCAAATCTCTCTGTGCTTTCACTATGGAGGATTCCATTGTCTGCAACTCAAAGCTCTTACTAATATTGCACTTCAGCACAGATTCCATGTGTTAATCAAGTTTGGGGTACCGATGCCCTGGATGTGGTAAATACTCAACAAATGGATAAATACATTGGTGGATGGACGTGTCTCCTAGGGAAGTTCTCTAGATTCCAAGGTAGGAATGGGAAAACTCTTGATGACAGTAACATGAATTGAGTTTGAAGAGCCGGGGACTGAGTGGTAAGGACACAAGGGAACCAGAAGGAAGCTGAGGGAAAGTAGGCTTCACTCCTGCCCAATAGAGCATGGAGGCAGCTTTCACTTAGAGTAAGGTCATGCTGTGACCTACACACACCATATTGATTCAATATCTCCAGCAGGAAAAATATCTGGCTAATTTCAAAGAAAATAGCTAAACCTGAGGTTTGGTGTTGTGCTGACTAAACACGCAGTGGGCTGACAGGATCACATTGAAAGGCCAGGTTGGTGGCACATCAATATACAGTCCCAGAGACCCAGCCAAGTAGAAGGGTGTGAATTGGAGATGAGATTGGGTCTGAGGGGTGCATTTCAGGGCTAGAAGTGCTGAGCAAGTGTGGGGGTGATGGGAGGAAGTGAAGGGAAATGTGACTTTCACATTTTGTTTTTTTTTTTTCCTTTTCAATTTTTGTGTGAAGAAGATTGATAATCAATATTGTTGTACACTGTAGCTAAGATATGCTGAGATGTAGCTAGGTGTAGCCACCCTGTTCTATGACAGTAGGCCTTTAATTCTCAGCCTGGCCCACCCCCAATCCTCAGATGGGCTCAGGACAGCAGGTGAGATGGCAGATAGCGGGGAGTGCTTGGGCCCCGATGGTCAGTAGGGTGGTTCAGAGCACTGGGAGCCACGAGCAACTCTTTCTGCCTGTGGCCCTACAGTCAGGACGTCCATGTTTTTTTTAAGGGCAGTTTTGAGAATAAATTACTTTCACCACAGCAAAGTATCTAATCTTTTTTTTAAAAAAGATTTTATTTATTCATTCATGAGAGACACAGAGAGAGAGGCAGAGACACAGGCAGAGGGAGAAGCAGGCTCCCTGTAGAGAACCCGATGCGGGACTTGATCCCAGAATCCTGGGATCATGACCCGAGCCAAAGGCAGAAGCTCAACCACTGAGCCCCCCAGGCGCCCCGAAAAATATCTAATCTTAATAAAAGCTAAGTTCCATTCTGGGCAGGTAATAAATTTAGTGTTGGTCCACTCCTCCCCCTGACTGTCACACTCTGGAAGACTCAGGGCAAGGCCTGCTGGCACTCTGCTACAACAGTGGCAGAAGGGAAGGGGACAAAGCTGGTTGGCAGTGGGAGAACTAAGCTGGCTACAGAAGCGATCCCTAGTTCAAGGCACGGGGCCTGGAGAAGGAGATCCGCGTCAAGGGAGCCCATTCAGAATCATCAATGGAACTTTCAGATAATACACATACCCCTGGACCCTCCCCCAGAGGGCCAGTAGCTCTGAGTGAGGTCTGCTCATCTGAATTTTGAAAAAGCCCCATGACAACCTCTGATTGGACAGCAATCTCAGGCCTAATTCCGACGGCCATCCCTACGGGGAGGGATAACATCATGGAGCAAGGTGTAGGGGTGGTCCAGCTGGCCATGCAATTCAGAGGAACCAGCTGCATTATGAGATCATGGGTAACAGGACCCATGATCCTGGGTTATCGTCCCGGATCTTGGGAACAGGACCCCTAGGAGCAGGTTAGAATAATTAAGGAAGGGAGCCGAGCCCTAGTCCCTGCTGGGATTCAGGTGGAGGCCCTTGGATCTGCGGCAGAAAACCAAAGCATTGGTAGATGACCTTGAGACTCAAGGTCTTTCAGTTTTTCTCCCCAGATACGGGGTCTGGCTTATTGGAAAGAAGACTAGCAACACCACCACAGTAATGGGGACCCTGCAGCTAGATTTGGGGAGCAGTCAAGAGTTCTAGAGTGAGGCATGGGCAGGAGGCCACCAAGAGTCACATCTTGGTGACAACCAAGATGGTTGAGGATCTCACAAAGGCTTGTACGTCGGTCCCACCTGGGGAAGATGAAGGAGGGGAAAAGAGTCCAGGGTTGGTCCAGAACGCTACTGGACCGCCTGTGCCCGTGATGCTTTATCTGTGGGGCCCTACAGGCCAGCTCCACACCTTGGGGGTTGATCCCAATTATTCATCGAGAGGTCCATTTGTAAGCCCCTTAATACAATTTTGTTCACCGAGAGTTTATCCTTGGAAAGTTCCAGAAGCACGTCTCTTATGGGGGTTCTGCTGCTCTTGCCGCCGATCTTCCTGCCTTGATCCCTTGCTTGCCTGGACTCATGCATTTCTGCAATCCATTCATTTTCCCTGGAGACTGCACCTTCTCTACTACAGACGATTTCCCTGATTTCGGTCATCTTCTCCAGGCCACAGGTGCTCTCATTGTCTCAGCCCCTGCCAATTGCCTGTGTGCTCTCCCCTGCTCATGCTGATAGCTCTCCGCCTGCACACGATCCCCATTTCTGCGGCTCCATGGTGCATTCCCAGTTCCTGACTCTGTCCTCCACGGGAGGGACTATTTACTTCACTGCAGAAATCCCATCATTTGGGAGAGGAATGAACTGACTTCTTGGCACAGAGCTGCTAAAAAGACTCACTTCTGAGTCTCTGGGTTGAAAAACACGTGCTTATTTCCTGGTATCTCAATCTCTGGTCCCTGGATTACATAGGGTTGCCAGATTTAGCAAATAAAAACATAGGACACCCAGTTAAATCTGAATATTTGAGATACGCTTGCATTGAAAAATTATTTGCTGTTGATCTAAAATGAAAATATAACTGAGCTCCTGTGTTTTTAATCTGGCAACACTATAACTGCAGCAAAGCCACTGAGCTTTAAGTTAGTAAAACAAAAACAAAAACAAAACAAAAAACCAGAATATTGAATTACACACACACACACACACACACACACACACACACAGGCACGCATACCCTTATGAGTCTGGAGTTACTAGGGCAAAAGACAGCTATTTGTCATTCAACAAGCATTTTCTTCTTTCTTTTAGTAATAGAACCTCCAAATTGATTTTGAGCAAAATTTTGAGGAAAAAAGAAAAGGAGATCTATAACTGGGGCACCCTTGTAACTAGAAGTTGCCAGAGGGATATGAGTGGAAATGATATGTGCCATTTTGGGGTCATGCCTGGAAAGGGAAGGGGCATGCTCCCCACTGCCTTTTCTTTCTCGCTGGCTAGAACACAAACGTGGTGGCAGGAACTGGAGCAGCCACATTCGGATGCGACACAGAAGCTGGGTGCTGGTGTCAAGTATGGGGGAGCAACAAAGTAGGAGGATCTGCAACATCACAACCATCCCAGTTCCTTACATCCCAGTTTCTTCTCTAACTAGAAGGTGAGAGAGAAACAACCTTCTATCTTTTCTAAGCCACTGTCATTTGGAGAGTGTAGGAGACTAACTGGATTCTAACTAGCACAGGTAAAAATAAAAAAATAAAAAAAATAACTAGCACAGGTATCAGTATTAATTCTCTGGAAAACACATTTAGGAGTTCCAGGAGAGCAGAGTTGAAGAGAGCTCTGTAAGCCTTGTTTTCATTAGCCAGAGATCCTCTCTCCTACTGTCTCAGCGCAAGCTCTCAGCCAAGACCTGGGACAAGGATTAGGCAGGAAAGTGGCTCTACCAGTGAATTTTCATTGTTGAGTCAGACTGATCTGGGGAGCTCATTAAAATTCAAATTCCTTGGCTCCACTCTGTGCAATGCCAGACTTATTAAAGTCAGGGAATTTGCAGCCAGAGAATCTGCATTTTTAAGGGATCCTGAAATTTTTTTTCTTTTTAAGATTTTATTTATTTATTTGACAGAGAAAGAGAGACAGCACAAGCAGGGGGAGCAGTAGAGGGAGAGGGAGAGGCAGGCTCCCCATGGAGTGGGGAGCCCTATGCAGGGGACCGATCCCAGGACCCCAGGATCATGACCTGAGCCAAAGGGAGATGCTTGACCGACTGAACCTTCCAGGCACCCGGATCCAGAGATATTCCGATGCACACAGTCCTTGGGCCACACTCTGCGAACAGCTTGTCTGTGAGGGGAACCCTCCGCAATGCTGGACTCCCCGGAAATCCTTAGTGAATTAACTCAGGGAGCTTCTCAATTGCTGCAGAGATGCCGTTGATGGTAGTGTTTAGCAATCTAGAAACAGTGCCTTGGAAATGAATACTTGGAAATATTTGATGGGACACTCAGTGAGATGCAGACATTTAGAAAGTTATGAAGCTTTGCTCTGGATGGCCTGTAAATTCCACAAACATGCACTAATTAGGTAACAAGACATAATCAAATTGCTTGGAGTGATGATTGAAAAAATAAATATTTTAAGGGGCAAGAGGGCAAAATTTAAACACTCTACTCTTCATGCTCATTTCTTTAGTTCAGAATGTTGACTGGAGAGCTGGGTAATTACAAGTGGTAATAAAGCTTGATAATTATACAGTTGCCTGTGTTTACATTGGACATGAAGTCGGGGAACTCACTTCACAAGTGAGCCCGCATAGACGGCCTTTCACAGAGAGGCCTTGGAGAACCAAGTTCCTATCACAACCGAGCAACAGGCAAAGTTGATCATGGCAGAAACCACAGGAGGAGAACAATTAGGGATAAACCTTCAGCCCAAGGGAGGGAGATGGGGATGAGAGAGAGAATAAAAGTGCCAACCCACCAGATAAATAGTAGATATTTTTAAAAGCATTCTACAAAAAACCAAAACCAAACAAAACAACAACAAAAAAATAAATGCATTCCAAGTTCTGTGCTATGTACTGTGTGTGCTGCGGGGGGCGGGGGTGGGGGAGGGGGGGGAACCAAGGGTCTTACAATGTTCCCCAGGGAAGCGTGACACGTTTGAAAGAAAATCACCATTATAAGCCATGTGGGATTCGTGCCAAATCAGTACTGTAGGAGCTCCAGGGATGGAGAAGTTGGGGACAGGACAGCCAGAGGGAGTTGGAGACGGTGGGGACTACCAAGACAAGGTTCTCCAAGTAGCCTGGGCCAAGATGGCAGTTCTTGGTGTTGGAGATACAGGGGTGACCAGGACATAGTCCCTCTCCTCAAGGGGCTCCCATTCTGGTGGGGGGCAGTATCATCAATGCTCTTAGAACACTATGTCATTAGATAGCCATATTGAATTTATTAATCAATATTTATTATTAATGGTATACAGTTGATAAATGGACATTCTCTGATACCAAGTAGAGCTGTGAGGAAGCTCTGATGGCCCCCTGGGTGGGGGCAGGGTGCTGGTGGGTGGTGGGCAGAGATGGCCTGTGTGGAGGAGAGGATGCCTGGATCCAGGCCTGAGGGAGAAGAAGGCGGGAAGGCTGGGAGAAGCCCAGCAGGGCTGCATGGGAGCCAGGGAGGGGAGCTCTGGGGAGAGGGGCCTGGATGGGCAGGGCCCTGAGGCCAGGAAGGGGGAGGTTTTGGTGTAACGAAGGTTACCTGGGTTGCTCAGCGGTTTAGCTCTTGCCTTTGGCCGGCACAGTAGGTGCCCGAGTCATGGAAGCTGTCGCTGCAAGTCCACAAAGGGGCAGCGGGGGTGAGGGAGCTGGAGCTCAGAGAGCAGGCTCTAGTCCTGGCTGCCTGCTGACCTGTCAGCAGCCAACAGCCCTCCTGGGAGGGCTTCCCAGACGGGGCCCATGGGGGAAGGGGGATGGGGAAGGAAAAGAGGTACCTGACCATGGAACCAGTCTAGCCTCCAGGTAGGGGGCGGTTGCCACACAGGCCCACTGAGCTGTGCACACCTTGGCTGACTAATCCTCCCAGGATTGGTGGTGGTGGTGGTGGGGTCTCCATTTCGGAGGGAGTTTGAGTGACTTACCCAATGTCATAAGCTAATGGGTAGAAGTTATTGAGTCCCACCTTTAAAACTCTGGTGTTGTGTGGCTTCCTCTCAGCAACCCATGCAGCTATGAGCCCTTTCTCAAGATATCTCCTTTCTTTTCTTGTTGCCTGTCACACTGGCTGCAAAACCTAACCCATCTGAGTTGTGACCCAGAGACACGTGACTGCCCCTCCTGTCCCTCCAGTCTGAATATGGGAAAATTGTGACTCCTGATGCCTTCCCGGCTCCTCTGACACGCTCAAGGACAAACCCATGGGTTCCACACCTTGTTCCTGTGAGAACAGGTCTATAGCATTAAAACAAACAAACACATGGACTCTGGTTTGTTTGTACCACTACATTCAAAATGGCCCCACGTTGGGTTGTATAAAATAACCCCCATGTTATTATGTTTGTGGGTCAGGGATGCGGATGGGGCACAAGGGGAGGCCGTGTCTCTACTCCACTGGTATCTGGGGCCTCAGTGAGGAAGACTTGAGTGGCTGGAGGCTGAAATTATCTGGCACGGGGGCTGCCCTCAGCCGGAACTGTTGACTACAGTGGCTTATCCATGGTCACTCCATGTGGCTTGGGCTTCCTCCTAAGGTGGCCTCGGATTATTCAGACTTCTCGCGTGCAGATTTGAAGCTCCAAAAGCAAACATCCCAGATGTGGGCTGTATGGCATTTCCTGGCCTAGACTCAGACACAGTGGCACTCCGGGCACACCCTATTAACTGAAACAGTCTCAAGTCTGCCCAGGTTCAAATGGAAGTGACACCGACTCCCTATTTCACTAGAAGGAATGTCAAAGAATTTGTGGACATATTTTTAAATTCACATGCAAATAATAACAACAACAAAAAACCTTAAAAAAAAAAAAACCCTCATAATTTCTAACTCCTCAAAAAAGTCTCCAAAGCCTGAAACAGCAGTTTCTAACCCTTCCTCACAAAGAACTTGCCTATTTCAAACAAAGCAGAAATCTCTCAAAGAAAATACTTATTGTCTTTGTAAGAATAGTGCACACGTATAGCCAACAGTTCAGCATAGCTAAACAGAAGGAATGCAGCATAATGCAATACATGCAAAATATTCTTGGAATCCCAGTGCCTGGAGATGACCGCTGTTAACTTTTGAAGAATATCCTTTCAGATATTTCTCTATGCATATACACGTATCAATATGTGAATAATTTTATATAAACAGGATTATACTGTTGAGCTCTTTTGAAATGTATTCTCTTTTTTCACTCAATCATATGTTAATTTTTCTAGGTTACAACTGAAAATGTTGATTTCTTATCCTGCAGCTGTTGGCCTTTTCTTTCTTCCTAACAGAATCCCTGTTTTAATTCAGGCATCTACCCTTCTTTGAGTGGCAATTTGTTTCCGGGAAAGCAGACTCTATCTCCAGTCCCCAGGGTAAAAGATGATTGGGCTTAGCTAAAATAGCAGTCCATTCCTCTGGCCAGTGACTGGAATAATGATGGAATGTGACGTAATTCTGGCCAAGGCGAGGCCAAGACTGATGGCAGGTTTAGGGGAGTGGGTTTCTTTGATGATTAAACAGAGATGCTCTGGAACTGCCCTTCCACTTTTCCCATATATTGTCATTCCTACACACGATGGCTAAAACTACAACAGCTTCAGGTGGTTTCTTTTTTTTTTTTTAATTTTTAAAATTTATTTATGATAGTCACACAGAGAGAGAGAGAGAGGCAGAGACTCAGGCAGAGGGAGAAGCAGGCTCCATGCACCAGGATCCCGACGTGGGATTCGATCCTGGGACTCCAGGATGGCACCTCTGGGCCAAAGGCAGCGATCCTGGGACTCCAGGATGGCACCTCTAGGCCAAAGGCAGGTGCTAAACCGCTGCGCCACCCAGGGATCCCCCTTCAGGTGGCTTCTGATTTTGGATGTTGGTTTAGATGATAAATGACTTATTGTTTGATTTAGATGAGTGGAGTTGCATTTTTCCGTGACTTACAGCTGAAAGTGTTCTGACTGATGTATGTCCACAGTGAAATCATATAAAATCACATTGAATGGCTGCTTATTATTACTGTATGGGGATACCAGAACCACCTCTGTGAAATTCCTAAATGTTTTCTGAGTCTCTTTTTCTTTTTCTTTTTTCTTCCTCTTTTTTTTTTTTCTGTGATAAACAATGCTGGTGAATATTAATACTTTGATCAATTCAATTTTCAGGCACCTTCCATCCTTCATCAGTCTCTAACCTACAAGATTGGTCCCACTGAGGCACAGGTCCTTAAATCCATGCTGTCAGAGATGAAAGACTGCAACCCTCAGTGTTCCCCACTCTTATTTCCTCCAGTGAAACACTCGGACTTTAGAACTAGACAGAAATGGTTAGAAACCCTCTGCCATTTAGCTGGACAATTTTGTGAGCTTCAGTTTCCGTGCTCTGTAAAATGAGAATAGAAATATCAGCGTTCAGGGTTATTGTCAGGATTAAATGGGGTGGTATACGTCTTACACCTCGTCTGGAGCCTGACTCAAGAGTCATTATTTTTATGTTTGATTATTTACCATCTGGAGGAATGGCAATGAACGAACAGGCCATTACTGGTGAAATGTGGCAGCGAGGTGCTGTTTGCTTTCTTTCCAGCGCGGCCAGGACTTCCTGCTATTTAAAACAATTTGTTTGTCTCTGAAATAATTTTAGATGTTCAGAAGAGTGGCAAAGATAGCATATGGAGAGTTCCCTCCTACCCTTTACCCAGCTTCCCCTAATGTCACCAGGGCACACAGTTATCAAAACTGACAAAATACTATCAATAGTACCGTTAGCTAAACTACAGATTTGATTGGATTTAACCAATTTTTCCACGAATATGCTTTTTCTGTTCCAGGAGACAATCCAGGATGCCACATTGCATTAGGTCCTACTGGTTTTTAGTGGATTTGGAGCTACTTTCTTGGAGGGCTGAGTGGAACACATTTCTGCTGGAAAAATATCCAGATCCAGCCTTTTTTGGGTGCTTCTGATTTGCTTCTGATTTGCCTCCCTCACAATGGGTAGGCATTCCTGTCCTCATCTTATAGGCTCAGGAAAGTTGAGACACTCAATCCAGATCACTCGGAAAGCCCTGGATCCAACTCTGGAGTCAAGTCTGGCAGCCTGGTTCCTGTTTACCTGCCTTTCCAGAGGATGCACTCCCCTGGGCCTTGCCACAGAGCCAGTCCTCCGTGTGTGGCCCCCAAGGGACACGGGGGGCGGGGGGGTGTCCTGGAGCAGGGGTCCTTTGCCTGTGGGCAGAGCCAACTCTGGCCACAACCTGACACTTTCTGCCCGGGCCCCCCCACTCTGAGTTACCTCCTGGCCGCATGCACACGGGGCCCCTTCCTGCCCCCCTCTCTCACTCCTTCCCCAGCAGCTCGGGCTCCGAGAAGTCGCAGCACGTCAATCCTATCACCGAGCCCTGGGCCACAATGCAAAGGCGCCTCCTGGTGTTTGCATTTGAATAGGGACCGAGCCTGAAGTCACACAATGAGGCCCGGGGGTGAGAGTG
Source organism: Canis lupus familiaris (assembly GCF_011100685.1). Classification (NCBI taxonomy): domain Eukaryota; kingdom Metazoa; phylum Chordata; class Mammalia; order Carnivora; family Canidae; genus Canis; species Canis lupus. Next base: position 35,991,184 of record NC_049239.1, on the reverse strand, counting down.
GGGGTGAATTTTGGCAGAGCCCGTCCCTGCAGCCCCTCCCAGGCCACCAGGAAGGCTTGAAGGCGGTTCTCTTCTCCACTTGAAATATCCTAGACAGCGCCCTTCTCTTTCATTCCGCTGGGACTGCCCCTGCTTCTGGGGACAAGAAAGTGACACCCTTTTAGCCAGAGCCTCATGGACACAGTCTGGGAGCTCTGGGGATCTCCCAGATCTGTCACCCAGGAGGGCTGCTGGCTGCTGACAGGTCAGCAGGCAGCCAGGGCAAGAGCCTGCTCTCTGAGCTCCAGCTCCCTCACCCCCGCTGCCCCTTTGTGGACTTGCAGCGACAGCTTCTGCGACCCGGCCACCTACTGTGTGACAACCGTCACTGCACAGCAGCATCGCCCAGAGCTACTCGCATCACTGTGTTCAGTAAGCATCTGGAGGTTTGAGCTACCCAGCCTCCAGTACCTGACCGAGTGTGGACTACAACCTCCACCTGGCTGGCTGCAAAGTCCACAATCCTTCCACCACACCAAATGCTTACAGGACAATTATTCTGGAAATGGGGTCATTGCCAAAACCAACCTTGGGTTCCTGGTGCTGGGAGGGCCATGCACCGGCCCAGGCCAGGCAGCATGCAGATCCCAGGCACTGGAGGACCAGGCTGGTGACAAAGCCCTTTTCTGAGGCACCCACCTGAAGGAGGAAGAGGGCTCTTTGCCTGGCAGGCAGGAGGGCTGTGGCAAGGCCCTGCATCCTGTCAGGGAGTGGGCATTTCCTCATTCAGGTGACACAGCTTAAAGAGCTGATAGTGAATTGCGTCTCTATTTATATGGCAAACTTGGCCTCACCAGAGTGTTACCTGGGGCTGAGGAGCAGTTTTAATCCTTTTGTTTACATTAAGGGAGCTCAGTGAGCTCAGTGAAACCAGCATTGTCTTAATGCCGGAGCCACATTTCAACTGCCCGTTTGCCCTGCGTCCTGATACAGAAACCAGCTTTGAGGGGAATAATCCTAACATTCCGAGCTGTAATGTGGAGTGACTCATTTCCAGAGGCACCAACCAGCCATCTGCCTCTCGGTCATGCATGGCTTTGGGTTGCTGGGCAGGCTTTGGAAGTCTTCACGAAGAATTTGGGTAAGAGCAGCTAATGTGTGCTGAGCTTGCACTACACACCGAGCACTTCACACGTGTTCACTTGGTGAAGCCCCCTAACAACGGGGAGGTGGGCAGAGTGGTTATCTCTACCTTCTAGAGGAAGAAGGGAGGTACAGACAGCTGGAATATACTGTTGGGGTTCACACAGTCATCACATGGCAGGGCCAGGAGTTGAACCCAGGCAGTGTGACTGGAGTTTGGTGTGGTGAGGCCTGGAGAGCCAGAGAGCAAAGGGTTCACCTGGGCTATCTGCAGATGATTTTCTTTAACTTTGGTATTTGCCTTTCTTAATTGTCTACAATTGATGTTTTGTGCGGAAAGGCACAACAATAGAAGGATTTGTACTAGAAAAAGTGAAGACCTTTAGTTAGTGCATCTCTCACGGGACTCTGTCCCAAGGGTGTTCACAGAAAACCAGTTAGGCGAGACCACTGTGCCTCAGGTGGATAGGTGGCAGACAAATCATTGGCCGAAAATGAAGCATTTGCTTATTTACTCATTTGTGTATTGATTCATTGATTCATTCAAAAAAGTATGGAGCGCCTGCTCTGTCCAGGCACTGTGCTGGGTGCTGGGGATGCAATTATGCCTAAAATAAGGTCACTACCCTCCAGGGATCTTCATCCCAGGATGGGGGTGGGGAGGCTGTTCTTTTGGTTCAGCACCAGGTAATGTGTTAAGGCAGGAAAGAGTTGGCAAGTCTGTCTCCTCCACCAGATTTCATATCCTTGAGGGCGGGAGACTGGGATAGATACTTGCCACATATTTCAACCATTGATTCATGTATGCACTTTGGCACTATGCACGGTGGTTGCACACATAGGGTGTGCAACCCACAAACAGCCCCAGTGGTCAGGCTGAAGGAGGCAGAGAAGAGGGTGGTTGGAAAAATCTCCATAAGGACTTGAGCAGAGGTTTCAGAACTGAGAAAGGTTGCAACAGGGTGGGGGCAGGCGGGAGGTAGAGAGAAGGGACTACTTCCAGGTAGAGAGACTAGTGTGTGAAAACTAATAGCACTGGGGAGACTCCCTAGGACATGTGAGGGACAGCTGGTAGTTCAGAAGCAGGGGGTGTGTGGGATGGAGGGCAGAGTCAGGGAAGGATGGGACACGAGGCATGGTCAGGGCCCAGATCCCGGTGGCCTTTGTCAGGCTGAGAAGCTGGCACTGAAATGCAGTTAAGTTATAAGGAGAGAGAATCAAAGGGTGGAGTGAGGGTGTACGCGTAGACAGGGCCCAGGGCACTTGAAATGTATTCTTCTCCTATTTCTTTTCCCTCCCCTTCAGTAAAGGAGTGAAAGGGTACAGCCTCCAGCTCCTACTATGTGCCAGGCCCTGTGCTGAGCTTGTGGCAGCCTTTCATTCTTTTTTTTTTTTAATTTTATTTATTCATGAGAGACACAGAGAGAGGCAGAGACACAGGCAGAAGGAGAAGCAGGCCCCATGCTGGGAGCCCAACGTGGGACTGGATCCTGGGTCTCCAGGATCACGCCCTGGGCCGAAGGCAGCGCTAAACCGCCGAGCCACTGGGGCTGCCCGCAGCCTTTCATTCTTATCAGCCCCATTTTCCAGGTAAGAAAACGGAGGCTCGGAAGGGTAAGTAAAGTGGCGGCGGTGAGGTTTGGATGGAAGCGCATCCAGTTCCCAAAGCATTGCTCTTCGCACCGGCCCGACGGGCAACCTAGAGTGGAGTTAAGCCTCTACCCTTGCAAAGTGTTTCGTGTACCTAAGGCTCACTTGATTCTTCCCAGGACACCGGGTGGCAAATTGGGCAAGATCCCATCACCCTCATTTTTTTCGGGTGGCAAACTGAGTCACAGAGAGAGGGTCGCTGACTGCGTGGCAGCGATTTGAGAGTTTCAGGATGGGAGACGTCCAAAGTACAAAACAGATACCCATCTGGAAACCACACATGGGGACAAAAATAACCCCGAGGCGGTTTGTCTGGGTGGAAGGGGCCCTTGTGGAGGTTTGCAGCTGGAATAGCCGGAGGGGGGGCCAGGCCCAGCGGCCCAGCTAATCCCTTCCTCTGCCCTCGGCCTGCTTCCTCCGTGGCTTTGGGGGCCCCTCCTGAGGGGCCATCTGCAGATCCTCCACAGGGATCCCTCATTTAGCTCTGGAGACCCAGCACAAGCCTGGGTGCAGAATGTTGGTGCAATTTTGACAAGATGCTCACAGAGGTTCAGTGACTAGTTTTAATTAGGCCATCTTTGTTTACGTTTGATGTTTATCAGCTAATTGGCATGGCAAGGTGTGAGTCACACAGCTTTCCCCTGGCATGGAATCAGTTTGTCAGAGAAAAAAACCAGGAGAACAAATGATCCCAATTACGAGAGAACCCACCGGGCTAATTATCGTCCCACTAAGGACAGAACCTGCCCCCTCCTGCTGCTGCTGCTGCTGTGGATGCACCAAGTGCCCTGGGATCCCCCAACCCTTCCCTCCAGCTCCAGAAGTCCAGCAATCCGGGGTTCGGGTCCCTGGCTGGCGGCCTGGAGATGTATTCTCTTGAATTCAGAGCCTACCTGTCCCCTCAGTTCAGGCACATCGGGGCAACATTTCCCCTCTGGCCTGGGATGCTTCTCCCCTGCACCCCTGTCTACGAACAATAACAACTCCTGTATGTTGGACTTTTCCTGTGAGCTAGGTGCTGTTGGAAGAAGCACTTTATACTTGTTTCCCCAATAATTTAATCAGCTGAGTCCTATTATTCTCTCCATTTTACAGATGAAGAAACTGAGGCAAGCAGACATCAAATAACTTGTTTAAGGGCAAGCAAGAGAACTGGGATTCGAACCCCTGCACCCTCCTCCCCGAACTATCACCATGGCACCTGCTCTTGATCATCAGTGATTCTTGACGGGTCAGAAAGCCCCCCCCAAATCAATCAATCAGGATTCTTCGGGCTGATTTCTGGGGCCAGTTCTCCAACCTTCCAGAATAAGTGTTGTCCGGGACCTTCGGCAATGACACAGGTGTTCTGGGCAATGACACAGGTGTTCTGGGCAATGACACAGGTGTTCTGGGCTGCCCAGCGCGGCCGCTGGTAGCCACCAGCCACATGTTGGCTTGCGGAGCAAGTGAAAAGCGGTTAGTGGGATGGAGGAACTGCGTTTTAAATGTTATTTAATTTTAAGTTGAGACAGCCACGTGCGGCTCGGGGCCACCCGGAGTTCCAGCCGGTCAGCACTTACTTCTCCAATGATCCACCCTGTGTTTGCGCCCCCACCCTCACCCCCACCCCCTGCAGCCTCCCCAGGGCTCCCCTCCCCAAGGATGCAGATCTTTCCATTTTCTGCATTCTGCGCCCCCATTTGTAAGCCCCCCCACCGTCCCAGCCCCAGAGGGGCTCGTGCAGAGGAATGCGGTTGGGCCGCCCTTGAGCTGAATGATGATGGGGACCTTTGGAATGTCCACAAAGCCCCGCACCCTCGGCCTCCTCGTCTTCCCTCCTTCGCCGGGGTAACAGATGGCCCCAGCTTTCAGCAGCCGGGCCTGAGCACATTGTCACTCCCAGCTGAAAGTGAAATATTCAGTGGCATTTAAATTAAATAGACTCTAATGCTTCAGTAATATTAATTACGTTTTCATTCATCCCTAGCCTAATAAATCAATGCGTAAAGAGGGGATGCTCGGGAGGCTGGCAGCCGAGTGGGGCCACTGAGCCTTTGTGTGAGCCCGCACACAATGCCCCCATTCTTACCGGGCTGCGCTCGCCCCTGCAAACATCTGTGCTCAGCCCCTCTTGAGGAGGAGCCAAAGTGGTAACATTTACACTCTGCTCGTCCAATTTGTCCCTACACCGGGGCCTGAGTCAACGGGAAATGTGAAGGCCACACCGAAAAGAACAGGCAGGACTGGGATGTGTGTGTGTGTGTGTGTGTGTGTGTGTGTGTGTGTGTGTGTGTGTGTTTTGGAGAGGGGTGGTTTGCAAAATTTCTGGGGCCGAGGGCTAGGGGACTGATGGAGGGGAGTATGGGGCCTGAGACTCCTCTGCAGGGCTGTATCAGACCAGCTGTAACCAGGGAAGGAAGGAGGGAAGAGGGGAGGAAGGAGGGAAGGAAAGAGGGAAGGAAGGAAGGAAGGAAGGAAGGAAGAAGGAAGGAAGGAAGGAAGGAAGGAAGGAAGGAAGGAAGGAAGGGAGGGAAGGATGGGAAGGACAGAGGGGAGGGAGGGGAAACTGACCACAGCTGCCGTGCAATGAGGACTTTGCTTTGTGCCAGGAACTGTGCTAAGCACTTTTGTGGGCATCCTCTAATTTCATTCTCACAACGATCTGTGACATGAAATAGCAACTACTATTGGCCCATTTTCCAGATGAGGAATTTGTGTGTGGTTCCAAGAAATTCATTAGTTTGCTGTGGTGCGCGCCCCTGTCTTTCCAAAGTCCCTCATCTTCACCTCTAAGATCTACTTCTGCCAGAGGAAAATACAGAATAAAGAAGGAGGTCTCTAGGGGGTGTGGTTTAGACTGGGGGGGGGGGGGCAAGGGACCAACTTTTGAGACGTTTGCAAGATTCCCTGGGTTTCTGAGGATTTTTGCCTTTGGGGAGGTCCGTCCTCACCGGGCAGTGCCCCCACCCCACTCTGCGGCTATACATATGTAAAAGAAGCCAATAAAACAGTCCAGAGAGCCGGCCCTCCTAAATCTTCAGCGGACAAAACCTCCCACTTGTGATGCTTCAAAGCTGCCCAGAGCTACCAGTTTACCCCCAGAAGTCCCGACTCAATGCCTCTGATTGGAAAATAAATAGCCTTGCACATAAAAACCGCAGGCCAATTGTGAACCCGGGAATGGGAAAGTGCTTTGCTCAGACCACTGTGGCCAACCCCAGAGCCTGACTCTCCTCAGGCAGCCTCTCCTTAAGGAGATGGAGCGGGAGCCAGGGTGACAATCTGGGTGAAAATGGGAATTTCAAAATGGTTCCTTAGAAAGATTTTATTTAAAAAATTCAGATAATTAACACATAACGTTATATTCATTTCAGGTGTACAGCATAATGAATTAACGTATGTGTAAATTGCAAAATGATAGTTTTGTAAAGCCAGATTTTTAAAAATAGCAAATGATAAATTCTACAAAAATTACACATTTATTGTAGAAAAATCATAAAATACATATAAGGAAAGGAATACATATACACTTAAGGAAAGGATAATATCAGGTGAGTTTTTCTGTCCAGAGCCAACATTCGGTGCATTTCATTCTAGAGAACTTTTGCTACCACATACTGAGCAAAAACTGGACCATAAAATAAAACCCACATTCTAACTTGCTTTTCTCCTCCATTAATGTGGCACAGAACCTTTCCATGGCATTAAATCTGTATCTCCATGGATAAGGAACTAGTGTCCGTGACTTTTGAGTGACTAGTTGTAACTTATGGATGAAACATAGTTTGTTTAATCAAGCATCAACTGTTGGACATTTGGCTTTTTTCTGTTTGTTTGGTTTTTTTTTTTTTTTTACTCTCTCACAAACAATGCTATCGTGCATTTCCTTGTAACTAAATTGGGATGCACAGACATTCCTGGTGAGTACCTTAGAATATAATTCTTCAAAAAGAAATTACTAAATCGAAGTGGATATGTGTGCGTATTTTGAGGGCAGAAATCCCCAGTGTCTATTAGAATGTCTTAAAAAATGACCTGTAGAGCTAAGTCTCAACCCCAGACCCAATCCTACCCAATGTAAATATCCTCACCCTCCATCATATAAGCCTGATACTTTAAGGCAGGTTTGATTGTGCAAATCCAAGCTTTGGAAACTTCTAGTCATCGTGTTGGTGATTATGGCTCAGCACCTGCAGCTCAGGATGAGGGCAGCAGGGCCTATACCTCACCTCCATTAGTGTCCCACAGGAAGCAGCTGAGCAGAGTGCCCCAGCCTGTGGTCCCAGGAGTCAGCCTAGATTCAACATCAGCTCCATCCTCCAGCTGGCTGGGTGCCTTCAGGGAAATCACCCAACCACTCTGAATTTCGGGTTCCTCATTTGCAAATTAGCCGGTGATGCTTTTATCTATTTTATTTCTGTGAAGAGAAAACCTATATAAACACCTAGCGTAGTGGCTGATGCATAGTAAATGTTCATCCCACACCTGCAAGTATACTGTTATGATACCGGCCTAACTCAACCAACATCTTGATTATTCAAGCCTTGGGTTTTTCTTGGAGGCAGCAAGAGAGACCACGAATTACACCCTATGTAAATCTGCCTCCATTACCCAGAAGGTGATTGAATTCAATCTAATCTCAGTTGAGGCTCCGCCACAAACTCCACTTCGCGTTATGCACTGTCGGGGAACAACAGATGAATGTGCTGGTGGGAAGGCCTGAAACAGGCATCAGTAACTCCGATCTAAGGCAGCATGTTGCCAGTGACTTAGTGAGAGGTGCAAATAATGTGTGTGGAGGAGGCATCTCAAGTGACAGCGTACGGGAGGAGGGATTCAAAGTGGAGCTCAGAAAGGCCCAGTAACTTGTCCAAGGTCACACAGTGACCAAGATGAGATTAGACTCCAGGTCTGTGTGGTTAAACCATTTATGTTTGTTTACTCAGTACTGGTAAGCAAAAAAGGTCGAAGTCGCTCTAACGTAGACTAAGGCTGTCCAGTAGAATTTGCTGCAATGACAGAGATGTTCTGTGTCTGAACTGTGCAGTCTGGTGGCCACGAGCCACCTGCGGCTACTGACGCTTGAAATGTGGCCCGGGTGAGGGAGGGACTGAACTTTACATTTTATTTAAATGTGCCTAGTGGCTCCTGTGTTGGACAGCACAGGTCTACACTGACGGAACAGATTTGAAGAGGAGTGGTGTTGAAGGTCAGAGTTTTCAATGACTGGGAAAGAGAGTTGTTTTTTTTTTTTTAAAGATCAAAAGGAAAAAGGAAAGCAGAACTTCATTTGAGAGGAACGGTTAATAATAATTTAAAAAGTAGTTTTCGTGGAGACCCACTATTTTTCCACCCTTGGAGTGATGAGTCCATTTGGTTGATGGGCTCTGACGTTGCCATCTTTGTGGCTCTTTGTCAAGCAGCTTGGGGCCAAGCCAAAGCCCATGGGGAGGGTTCCCTTTGGCAAATGCGTCCCCCCTTCTTCTCTGTTTTGTATTTGGCATTAAACCGAGTAACTGTCTCATGCTGAAACCACCACACGTATCTAATTCCCATTTTGTTCTCTGTCAGATTCAGGCAGAAAGCTGATGGAATAGCTGACACTTTCAGGTCAGAGAAAACTTCCTATCTGTGGTTCTTCATGGCTGGAGCGGTGCAAAGATGCACCAGGCAACCTCAGAGGGAGGTGAGTCTCCCATCAGGAGAAGAGTTCAAGCATGGGCTGAACAATCATGGGTGCGTTGTGTCAAGCTTGCGAATGTCAGATGGGAGCGAAGAGGAAGATGGAATAAAAGGCCTTTTAGGTTATATCTAGCCCCCAAAGTCAGACTCTTTATAAAGCAGCCACCTTAGGACTGTAAAAGTCCTCATCTACCCATATGCCATCATCGGGGATAGACTGGGACCCCACTGAGGTCAGGGCTGTGCCATATTCACCCCTGTATTATCGGGCCAGGGCGTGGTATGTGGCACATGGAAGTTCAGTAAATCCTGAAGGTTGCAGCTGAGCGATCTTTCAGATCTTGGGGTCTTACCCTAAATGTAAAAATGTCAGTATTGATTCGATGAGAGAAAATGCACTATGTAAATTCAGTACAAATTTGGGTTAATGCCTAAGGATCAAGCAACCATCCTAAAAGAATAAAACAGCAACAAAAACAACCATTCCATGGGATGCCTGGGTGGCTCAGCGGTTTAGCGCCTGCCTTCGGCCCAGGGCATGATCCTGGGGTCCCGGGATCGAGTCCCACATAGGGCCTGCTTCTCCCTCTGCCTGTGTCTCTGCCTCTCTCTTTGTGTGTCTCTCATGAATAAAAAATAAAATCTTAAAAAAAAAAAAGCAACCATCCAATGTAAATTTATTAAGTATCCCATGTGTGCCCAGCCCTGAGGGATAAAAGAGAGGGAGAGGACCCACAGGTTCCGTGTCCACACTGGGCTGGTACCATGGTGCATTTGCACACGTTTCATAGTATAGTATCCACAGGCTTGGAACAGGGTTTAACATCCTCATCCTATAGATGAGGAAGCTGAGGCCTGACAAGGAAGCCGAGTCCTGACAAGGAAGCAGGCCACAGTCACATAGATAGTAAGTGGCTGAGGAAAGAGTCAACAGCCTTCAGGCCCAGCCCTAAACTGGTGGATTAAAATTTACATAGGAGGGATCACTGGCGGTGAGGACAGGAGTGTTCTGGACATCTCAACACTGGTGAAGTGTGGAGAGGTCTTCTGTCTCTTTGCCAGAGAAACCACCGCGTCCTCGTGGGTCACAACGGTTGAGGGCCACTGTAGGTAACCTCACCTTCTGATCTCACCCCCCTCGCTCTAATTTTTAAAAATTCATGCTGACAATGGGAACCCCTAAGATTGGGGCCTTTAGAGAAAAAATGAGTGGGAAATATCAGAGAGGGAGACAGAACATGAAAGACTCCTAACTCTGGGAAACGACTAGGGGTGATGGAAGGGGAGGTGGGAGGGGGGATGGGGTGACTGGGTGACGGGCACTGAGGGGGGCACTTGATGGGATGAGCACTGGGTGTTTTTCTATATGTTGGCAAATTGAACACTAATAAAAAATAAATTTATTTAAAAAAAAAAAGATTGGGACCTTTAAACTTCTAAATAATTACTTCAAATGCAAGATGTTTTTTTCCTCCCAGCTCCCTCCCATCGGCCAATTTGTAAAGCCCACTCAGGATGTATGAACCAAGACTGTGTTGCGAGGGGCAGGAACCCAAAACAGAGTAGTTGAATTGTCCAAGTGGCTCATGATGCTGAAAAGGCAAGACCTTGGACACAGCTGATCCAGGTGCTCACGTGATGGTATCAGAACTGTCTCTCAAAAAAAAAAAAAAATAGAACTGTCTCTCGTGTCTCTTTCGGCTCTTCTTTCTTGTGCTTTGGCTCTGTTACCAGGGACGGACACCAGATTTATGTCTCACCTGCTTAGTATCGTCAGCAGAGACAGTCCAACTTTCCCCCAGTAGGGCCGGCATCCTGAGAAATGTAGGGCAATAAATGGAGCTGTGAGCTGCCTCAAGCTGGAGTTTCGTGCTGCATCTGACAGATGTCAGGTAGTGATGGGCTTCCCTTGAAAATTTAAAACATCCTGAGGCAGCCCTGAAGGGTCTCTCTGGCACCCTAGGGAGCCTCAGTGTGCAGTTCAGGACAGAAGGTTGTTGGGTTGCCTTCTTCCCTTGGCTGATCTGCTGCTGTTCTCCTTTTCCTCATCCCTGGCTGCACCCCTTCTTGTGACAGAGCAGTGTTTTGAACCCCATTCTTGGTATTTATTAATGAATCACTTGAAGCAGTTTACTTACTCTCTCTCACCCTTGGTTTCCTATTTGTTAAGTGGTGAGGCCAGTGTCCACCTGGCAGGGCTCCTGTGAGGATGAAATGAGATTATATACCTAAGGTGCTGAGCACACTGCCAGCAAGATAATCCATATTTAGAGTTGTAGCTATTGTTTTCCTTAATATTACTGCTATTATTAATACATGGGACCGATCTATTAGCACTTGGCTCATTTGTGAATGACAGAAATCACAAAATAAGTGGCTTAAATGAATAGAATCTTGGTTCTCTCTGATGCAGAAGTCCAAGAGGAATGTCTGAGGCTGGTGTGAGGCTACCCAGTGCCAGGGATTCAGGTTCTTTCTATCTCATTTATCTACTCTGCAGAGCTCCATTTCCAAGGCACCTTCATGGCCCAACACGGCTGCCGAGTGTCAGCGATCACGTCTCATCCTAGCCAGAAGGAAGAAGGAAAGGGGAGGAGAAGTTCATGCTCTTTTCCCTCCTGGAAATTGCGTACTCAAGGTCCTGCACAAATTGTTACGCTAGAACTTGGATCGCAAGGCTCAGCTGCCAAGGAAAAGGGAAAAATGTCCCGTTATTCTGGGCGGCTGCAGGGCCCAGCTACAAGTTTTATTACCATGGGGAAGGGTAAGCTCTGCCCAGAGCAGGCCAGTGGGAAAGAACCCTGGCATCTGGGTTTACTCTAGATGATGGAGCTCCAAGAAAGCCACGCTTCTGCTGGCTCCAAGGGAAATCACTGTGCAACTTTTGCCACCCGGAGAATGTCAGATGGACTCCAGAATTATAAGAAAGCTGGACGTTAAAACTCAAGTCTGAAGCTCTCTTCCCTGAGCCAAAGAGCAGAGTTGAGTCTCTCCCTTCCTGCTGCCAGCCCCGGGCGGAGGAGAAGCAGAGCACTGGCCCCAGGCAAACTTGGTTTGAGGCCAAATTCCAGAACTCTTGGGGCTGACTGGCAGCCACTCTGTCTGAGCAACCTGGGGGATCCTGAGAAAAGAATGAACATCCGAATCCCAGAACAAAATCGGCAGCGATGATGCTTCTGCCGCCGAGGTCTGGCTGGGAGGCCGCACAGTGGGAAGGATGAGGTCATGGTGACAAACGGGAGAAGGGGGAGAGCTCTAGAATGCAGCAAACGTGCCCAGGAGGGAGAGCTGGGAGCCCAGGGCCCAGCCAGCGTCCGGCCCTCCTTCTGCCGCCCCTGTCTGCGCTTTTGGACTTGGGTCTATCCGGCTAGAAGACGGGGAGCACATCTGCTGTCCTCGCTGCTCTGTAAGGTTGCTGTCAGCAGGAGCGAGGGGTAGGAATGTCCAGAAAATGAATGGAGTTCCTAAAGAAAAAGAGGTTTGGTTGCCAGGGGCTAGGGGGAGGGAGGGACAGAAAGGCGGAGCACGGAGGACTTTTAGGGCAGGGAAAATATTCTGTAGGACACTACGATGGTGGCGACATGTCATTATACATCTGTCCAAACCCAGAGAATGTACTACACCAGGAGCCAACCCTGATGTAAACGAGAAATATGTGGGTGATAATCATGTGTCAGTTTGGTTCATTGATTATAATAAAGGGACCACATTGGTGGAAGATGCTGATGGGGGAGAGGCGGCCAGAGCAGTGTTGGGATGGAGAGGGGTGGGGTGGGGACCTTTATCTTTAAAGAAAGACAGTAAAATAAGTTGACCTTGGGGGTCATATTGCAAACTTGGGGCTGAGTAAGGAGTCACTGAGCAGCTATTAAGAAGAGATCAACCATGTGTATCTCTTGTCTGGTCCAAATGCCAACTAACTATTGGGCTCTAAAGACCAGTAATCAGGAACTGGGTAAACAGTGATTATTTATCAAGGTAAATGTAGTAAAAGAGATGAAGGAGACCCCAGACATCCGTGTCATATAAAATTTGATGGGGTGGTAGTTTAATTGAGAGCTTGGAGGTAGGAAGTAGATAAAAACATGCCTGCCATATTATCTGAGTCTTATTGGTAGGCCTTTAGGTCTTTCCGTGATCATGGCCTTTCACTCCTGTATTTTGGAGGTCCAGTTATTTTTAAGAATCCACAAGCTCTCTTGTTCATCATTCAGGTTTTCCTGCCCTTTGAAGAAAACCAGGATTATCCACTGCCCTGAAGAGAGCACGAGGAGCCCATGCTTCGTGCTGCTGCGGATGAGTGAGCAGGGCCATCCAACAGAACCGTCTGTGATGATGGAAACGTTTTAACCGCGCTGTGCAGCATGTTAGCCACCAGCCGAGTGCTATTGAGCACTTGAGATGTGACCAGTGTGACTGAGGAACTAAATTATTTTAACAAATTTCAACCACAATTTTATTATTATTATTATTATTTTCAACCACAATTTTAAATAGCCCCATGTGTCCAGTGGCCAGTATATTGATTGAACAGCATGGGTCTAGGGTTGTATCCCTCAGTCGTTCTTTTCCTACTCACCCCAGGTCCCTTGGAAATTTCTCTTGTATATATGTGCAAGTGTGTATGTATGTGTATATGCGTGTGTGTGTGTGTGTGTGCACGCAGGGAAGTGACACATGCATTCATGAGTGTATGGGAATGCTGCAGAGCTTCCCATGGATCTAGTTAAGACCCTTGACCCACAAATACTACAGACTCAGAATGAGGGAGCCTCTTACTACATACGGAAAACCTTTTACCTTAAAAAAGCAGAAGACCGGGGATCCCTGGGTGGCTCAGCGGTTTAGTGCCTGCCTTTGGCCCAGGGCGTGATCCTGGAGTCCCGGGGTCGAGTCCCGCATTGGGCTCCTGACGTGAAGCCTGCTTCTCCCTCTGCCTGTGTCTCTGCCTCTCTCTCTCTTTCTCTCTGTCTCTGTCTCTCATGAATGAATAAATAAATCTTAAAAAAAAAAAAAAAAGCAGAAGACAGGGGTGCCTGGGCGGTTCAGTCAGTTAAGCATCTGCCTCTGACTCAGGTCATGATCCCAGAGTCCTGGGATCGAGTCCCACATCGGCTCCCTGTTCTGCGGGGAGTCTGCTTGCCCCTCTCCCTCTGCCTGCCACTCCCCCTGCTTGTGCTCACTCGCTTGCTTGCTCTCTGTCAAGGAAATAAATGAAATCTTTTTTCTTTTCTTTTCTTTTTAAAGCAGAAGACAGGATGGAATCCAGGAAATAAGGCAAGGATTATATAGACTTTCTTTGCTGTACATCTTGTATCCATTTTTGTTTTTTAAAAATGGTCAATACATTTATAGTCCTATTATGTCTAATGGGTCTAAGGTTGGCCCTGGCTTTGCCACCAAGTAGCTGTGTGAATCTGGCATGTGACATCCCTCTCTGAGTCTCTTTCCTTATGGTTACAACAGGGATTGAATAAGATGGTTTAAAACAATGGTTCAGCTCTTCTTAAAGGGTGCATTTGTGTGTGTGGAGGGGGAGCAGAGGGAGAGAGAGAGAATCCCAAGCAGACTGTGCAGAGCATGGAGCTGGACTGGGGGCTCCATCTCACAACCCTGAGATTGCGATCTGAGCTGAAACCAAGAGTTGGATGCTCAACCAACTGTGCCACCCAGGCACCCCACAATGGTTCAGCTCTTTAATATTATCCTAGGCCTCCCAGAATATATACATTTTTTAAAAGAATATATACATTTTTTTGATTGAAAAACAGGTAGATGGAAAAGCTTACTTCAGATTGGTCTAAATCTTTTTTTTTTTTTTTTTAAGATTTTACTTATTTATTCATGAGAGGCACAGAGAGAGAGAGAGGCAGAGACACAGGCAGAGGGAGAAGCAGGCTCCATGCAGGGAGCCTGACGTGGGACTTGATCCTGGGTCTCCAGGATCACACCCTGGGCTGAAGGCAGTGCTAAACCGCTGAGCCACCCAGGCTGCCCAGATTGGTCTAAATCTACAGCAGATTGAGTCAAAGTGTGTACATGTTCTGCAGTGTGCTGCAAAGGAGAAAAGGGGGGCGGGGGGGCACTGCGCCTTAATTAGCTTGGGTACACCTGCTTAAGGTTAGGTAGGTTTCTTGACTTGAGGCCTTCTCCCAACCTTTAATTTGGGAGAAGTGACTCTTGAGCTGGAGGATCCAGTTGCTGCCCTTCCTAAACTTAGTTAACTCCCAAGTGCATCTCTGCTTGAGGAGCTTCTTGCAGGAGGGATTAATGCTTTGTGGGACACACCTAGGGAAAGGCCGATGCAGAGGCAGGGTGAGTAGGTTTTAGGGAGCCAGCTACTTCCCAACTTCAACTCCCCCTGCCTCTCCTGCTGAACGTGCAGGGAAGGGGTCCCCGCACTCAGCAGCGGGGTGAATCCCGCTTTCCCCTGCACAGGTGCAGCTCCCCATGGCTCCAGCTCTCTAGCCTGTTTTGTTCCAGGGCCTATGGTGATTTGCAAGTTCCTCCTCCAGCTCAAGTGCCCTGGAACCCGCTCCCGCTGCAGAGACAATGTTGACTGAGACCCTCAGCAGCACTGTGACCTCTGTGGGGGTTGCCAGCACCTCGCCCAGGGCCGAGTTTGGCTCTACAGTTGTACAGTCGGTTGTAAATTCTGCTGAGTTCTATGGATCCATCTGGATGAAAAGGTCTGTATAAATGCAAGATCATTATCATTATCAGCTGTCCCAGTTGGAGCCCAGCAATTCACAAGCCCACAATCAATGGGGCTTTTCCAACAATTCCAATCTACCCAGCTTGAAAAAGGTGTAATTACATGGAGCCGCATGTCCTCTGGAGAGACAGAAGGCATGTCTGTCCCCACGTCTGTCCCCAGAGTGATGGAGAAAGGAATCTCCCAGGCACCTCATTAGGCACATGGACAGAGGTGCCTCCAGTCCTGCGCAGGCCAGAGACGTCTGGGGTCAACCTGGAACTTGGTCCTGGTAGACAGAGGTAGCCTCTCTGCAGCTCAGGTGCCCTCCGGAGGCCCTGTGGAGGCTCCTCTCTTATTATTATTATTATTATTATTATTTTCTTTTCCTGATTTCACCTGGGATCAGGAAAGACTTGGATTCAGAAAAAGCTTCCTTTCTGACAAGCTGCCTGCCCAGAGCACGCAGAGACCAGGAGAGGCTTCCTTGGTCTCTGGCACTTCTAGCTGTGTGACCTTGGGTAACTTCCTTAACCTCTCCCAGCTTTCTATAATAAAAATGAACACTTTTACCTGCCTGAGTGCGGGGTCGGGGGAGGACCACCTGGTTTTTTGAGCCACCTTGCCTATTAGGATAGAAGAATCTTTTATTCGAACTCAAAGACATTTGGTGCTCTAGGAGGGAGAAACAAAGAGACACACTTAATTTTTATTTTTATCTTTATTTTTATTTTCACACTCAAGTTTTTTTATATATATGTGTTTTAAAGATTTTATTTATTTATTTATTCATGAGAGAGAGAGAGAGAAAGGCAGAGACACAGACAGAGGAGAGGCAGGCTCCATCCAGGAAGCCCGATGCAGGACTCGATCCTGGGACTCCAGGATCACACCCTGGGCCAAAGGCAGGTGCCAAACTGCTGAGCCACCCAGGGATCCCTCACACTCAAGTTTTAAAATGAATCCTTCTGGGGCGCCTGGATGGCCCAGTGGTTGCACGTCTGCCTTTGGCTCAGGTCGTGATCCCCGGGTCCTGGGATCGAGTCCCCCATGGGGCTCCCTGCAGGAAGCCTGCTTCTCCCTCTACCTCTCTCTGTGTGTCTCTCATGAATAAATAAATAAAATCTTAAAAACAAAACAAAACCCAAATCCTTCTGTTTCTTAAACTAAAGATTGGAAATGACTCAGGTGACTTGAAAGCCAGCCCAGAGTCACAGAGTCTTAGTAAGAGGCCAGGTCCCAGAAGTTCTCCAAGGCCTATGCTTGTCCGTCTGCAGCTCACAAACGTCAGAGGGGGTAAGAGCGTGTGGTCCCCCCAGGGGCCTGTCTCGCCCTGAAGTTCTGGTGCCGGGATCTCTAATGAGTCAAGAGGCTTTTCCCTGTCTGGGCCTTAGGCTTCGCACACAATGGCTGAGTCATGTCCCCGCCCCTGCCCCCCTCCCCCCATTCTCTTGAGAGAATTACTGGGAGCTGCTGAGAAGAGATGTGGCTAGAAAGGAAACTAAAGCTAGGGTGGGGGTGGAAAGTGCTTCCCTTGTCAGCTCTAGACACACAAAGTTCAGGCCACTTTCATTCCCTCCAAACAGTCAATTCTGTCCTCAGGCTGGGGAGTGTCCCAGGACAATGACTCCTTCACTTGGGTTCATTTTTAACTTTTAAAAATGGCCTCTGTGACCCGGCAGGGTGAGACTTTGGCCTTTCGGTGTGAGGGAAGTGGTCGTTCTGAAGATATGCTTGACACACACACACAAAATTCTCCTCTGTGACCTTGGGCCACGTCT
The DNA here is from genome assembly GCF_011100685.1 of Canis lupus familiaris. Classification (NCBI taxonomy): domain Eukaryota; kingdom Metazoa; phylum Chordata; class Mammalia; order Carnivora; family Canidae; genus Canis; species Canis lupus. The sequence continues at coordinate 35,974,273 of NC_049239.1, read as the reverse complement.
CTGATAAATAGACTGGCCGGGTGAGGAGTCCAGCCCACTGACCTCCCAGGCGGCCAGAGTTCCCTGTGGGACTGTGGCTATTTCAGAGCATCAAGGGACACCCTTCCCTGTGTCTGGGTGAACCGAATCCAGGCAAGCTCCGAGAGCACCTCAGCCCAAGATCCAGTATCATCTGCAATGCTTGTGGCAAGAACACCCACCCACCAACCCATCCTGGGCGGGTGCGAGTATTCCCCAGAGCACGTCCCCATCTGCAGTGGTGAGAGCGAGTGTATCCTCTTGATGCTGAAGATCATGGGCTCTGCCCAACCAGCTCCCTTGTCCAGGTCCAGTCTTCAGGACTTTGTTTTCCAGCTTCCCACAGTAAAACAGCATGTCTCGTACCAGTGCACACAACAGCCATGTGCATGAAGTCTTAATATTTAATGCTTTATAAGCCTAATAATAAAGAAAAATATTAAGACTCTACTCCCTGTCATTCTTTTTTTTTAATTTTTTTAAAAGATTTTATTTGCTTATTCATGAGAGACACAGAGAGAGAGAGGCAGAGACACAGGCAGAGGGAGAAGCAGGCCCCATACAGGGAGCCCGATGCGGGACTCGATCCTGGGACTCCAGGATCACACCCAGGGCCGAAGGCAGACCTTCAACCGTTGAGCCACCCAGGCATCGCAGGTGCTGATTTTTATTCATGTCCCAGAGTAAGGGGAGTGCACGTAAGGTAAGGAAAGCAGGGTAAGGGAAGTAATGATGTCTTTGAAGTCTACCCGGCACTGGATGTTCTTCTGCTTAAGCCTCAAGACCAGTCCTGGAAGTAGATTTTTATTGCCCTGGTTTTGCAGATGAGGCATTAAACCAAGTATCCAAGGTTCCATGACCTCAGAACTAGGATTAATGCCAAGATGTGTGGCTTCTCATTCTCGGTTGTTCTGATGACACCACATGCTTCCTCTTCACCTTGTTGTCTGCTCCTGGTGCTCTTGCTCCTGACCATGTGACCCAGGTGGGTGGTTTATTCATTTCTCCAAGCCTTGAAATTCTGACCCCGTAAATGGAAATAGCCATATGCGTCCAGCTACCCTCCCTGGGTTGCCATGTGGACAAAAAAATATATGAGAAGGGGAAAGAGAGAGTCCTTCTCTGCCTTCTCCTCAAGCTTTCAGGCCAGTCTCACCCCATGTGGCTCCGGAGAGGAGAACGGCTCCAGACGTGGCCATGGTGGTGTGATTCTAGAGAAATAAACCAGCTTTTTATTCTCCATGCCAGCACGTCTCAAGATGTGGGGTTTTAAAAAGCCCACACCTTAAGATGAAATTCGGTCCCACTGAGACCCTGCAGAGAAGACAATAACAGGTATCAACCGTCTTTCCTCAAGCTTCCTCAACCTGACGCATGAAAGCAATGAGGCAGGAGGGAGGCTGGAGGTGTGTGATAAGGGGTGCAGGTGCTGTGGCCTGTGTGAGATTTTCACTAGGTGAGCTCATGGCCTCTGTGATACTGGGGTGGAATTATTAGAACAAAAACATCCCTGAGCTGTAGCAGCCTAGGGCGATGTTCAGTTGTGACATATAGGATGCTTCATGGAATCCATATTTCCGTCCAATATGAGGATTTTTCAGATTGAACCTCAAGCAGGAAGCTATTCATCTGGCCAAGAAGAGGGAGCTGACATAGGATAGAGCCACAGTCCCGCATAGTACAGGGGTGAGGGGCCGCGGTGCACAGTGTACAGATCGGAGGGAAGCAGAAAACCATGGAGCCCAGAAAATTTCCAGAGCAGCTGTCGATGAGAGGGGTGAGGAAAGAGGACATTTTACAGAGTATATCGAAGAGAGGGGATCTCCTTAGCATTACTTTTAGCAAAGCCCATGGGATTTTTAAAGATTCTTTTTATTTTGAGAAAATTTCTGATCTGGAGAAAAGTTGCAGAAATGTCCCATTTCCTTTGCCATTACTTTCGCTGCCATCCTCTCCCTTGCTCATATTTCCATATTAAACTAGACCAGAGCCAAATTTAGACTACACCACTCAGCCCCATAATTAATTCTTCCCTTTTCTTTTTTCTTTCTCTTTCTTTCTTTTTCTTTCTTTCTTTCTTTCTTTCTTTCTTTCTTTCTTTCTTTCTTTCTTCTTCTTTCTTTCTTTTTCTTTCTTCTTTCTTTCTCTTTCTTTTCTTTCTTTCTTTCTTTCTTTCTTTCTTTCTTTCTTTCTTTCTTTCTTTCCTTCTTTCTTCTTTCTTTCTCTTAGAGAGAGCAAGAGAGAGGTAGGGAAGGGGCAGAGAGACAATCTTAAGCAGGCTCCCTGTCGAGCATGGAGCTCGACTTGGGGCTCAATCTCACAACCCTGAGATCATGACCTGAGCTGAAATGAAGAGTTGGTTACTTAATGGATTGAGCTACCCAGGCGTCCCTCTTCCCCTTTCTGGTAGGACTTGGTGTTAGTTTCTCTTTCAGGCCCAGGATCCATTAAATCACTACCTGGTCATGATTGGTTATTGACTATATACTATGTGCCAGGTACAATGCTATGAGCTAGAAAAAAACACAAATAGCTAACTTTAATTGAATGCTTACTATGTGCTAGGCTTGGAGAAAACTGCCTTTTTACCCATCATCTCATTGAATCCTTATGAGGAGTCCGATAAGGGAGTCCGATTGTGTTATTATTTCTGTTTTATAATTAAAGAAGCTGTGGCCAAGACCTAAGTAAGCTAGTGAGATCTAAGTCGGCTGGTTCAGGACGTGAACCCAGACTCCATAGCCCATGGATTTCTTAAGTACTATGGCTGGTCTCTGGACTCCTTCCTGTATTGTTCTTTGTGTAATCACTTAAGCTAACTGAAGTTAATATATGTATCCTGTCTTGATCTCCTGCCTCTATTTACTCCTTAAAATATTGCGTTCCCCATCCCCATGGGCATCCCCATGAATTTTCATTTTGGTTCCTACTATCTTATTTTGTTCTTGCCACCCAAATTCTCAGGACTTGGGCCCTTTCTCTGAGCCCCAGGATGACAGGCTGGCATTAGAGAGACTTCCTGGTTCATGATGGGCTACCATCTGACTCCCAGGTGACTGTAATCCTGGATTCACCATTAATGAGTGCTTGAGGCTGGGCCAGTCCCCCTGGAAGCCACCATGTTGATAGTTGTCTAATTTTCATGAGTCGCCCATGTCTTTTCTCTGTGGGCTGGGACACCCAGACGAGGTTGCCTGGGGAAGGTAGAACATGGATCTTGAAAGCTGGTAAACTAAAAGACACGAGGAAAAAAAATCACTCATGCGTGGAGAGATACACTAAACAGACTGCTCTAGGAGCATAACAGAGTATGGAATCAGCCGAACAGTGATACTCTGTATCCACATTTTGGTGGAGTCTGTCCTTGAAGCAGTTGGCTTCCAACAGCCCACGGAAGAGGCTCAATTTATCAGGTACATACAGACACTAGAAGACCAACCTTTAGGTAAACCATGCACAAGTTGCTGATAAAGAAACACATCACCCCTTTATTAGAAGCCAAGGAGAAGTTGGTAACGAAGAGGTCACCAAAAAGTGTCAATGCTTCTAAGGTTTTGTTTTGTTCTGTTTTAATCTCTCTCTCTCTCTCTCTCTCTCTGGTCAAATAAGGACAACTGTTATCTAAGTGCCTGAGAGGCATCAAGTGGGATGGAAAGACCAGGAGCCAGATAGCACTAGGGAAATCAGCAGTTCGTTCACGGGGAAACACTGAAGGGGTTCCAACTCACGGATATGAGGATTTGCAGTTTTGAAAACAGCCAAAAGTGACAAAGAAGAATGCATTGTTCACATTGGCAGGCCATGGAAGACTGATGAAATTGTTAGAGTTTTCAAGGAAAACAAACAGTAACCCTCATCACCTGGGTCGCTATCATCAAGTTAGGAATACCTGCTGGGCACCTCAGGTAATGTGGGCTGACTTGAAGACCAACACAACTCATGAGCAACCTATATTTCAGTGTGTGGAGACGTGGACTCATTGGACTGTAACTTGGACCTGGAGGCTGTTGGTCAATTTGTTATAATTTCAAGGTCCCTGACTTTGCCAACTGTCTTGAAGTGGTAGCAGAAGCCAAGAGAAGTAGCTGGATGCAGGGTTAGCTAAGTAGGCAGAGATGACCCCATGCTCCTCCCTTCCTTATTTCTTAGGGAACTCTACACTTGGTGGGATTTCAGTATTTGTTTGGAGGGAGTAGAGGTCATGGTGGGGTGGAGTGAGATTTGTTATACCTTCCCTTTCCATCTCTACCAAGGAACATCAGCTTCTGTTGGAAGAAAGAAGCTGTTTTTTTTTTTTTCTTGCCTCTTTTCTCTTATGTTGAAAGTTTTAAAATTTGTCCAATTTCTTAGAAAGAGGCTTCAATTTGTTCTTTTTTTTTTTTTTTTCTAAATTGTTCAATCTGTTCTTGAGAACTAGAACTGCCATGGTTTTGCCCTCAGACTTTGTTTGAGAGCTAAGAATAGCAGGCAGGGTTCTTAAAGCAAAGTGAGGAATAGCAGAGTGAATTTCTGGACTCTCAAGGGGGCTCCGGGCAGCTTGATGCAAATGAATGATAAGTTAATCGTTGATATCCTAGAAAATCTTCAGCCCAAAGCATGTCTTTTTTTTATATAATAAATTTATTTTTTATTGGTGTTCAATTTATCAACATACAGAATAACACCCAGTGCTCATCCCGTCAAGTGCCCCCCAGTGCCCGTCACCCAATCACCCCCACCCCCCGCCCTCCTCCCCCTCCACCACCCCCAGTTCGTTTCCCAGAGTTAGGAGTCTTCATGTTCTGTTTCCCTTTCTGACATTTCCCACCCATTTCTTCTCCCTTTCTCTCCCTTCCCCCTCACTATTATCTATATTCCCCAAATGAATGAGACCATACAATGTTTGTCCTTCTCCGATTGACTTATTTCACTCAGCATAATACCCTCCAGTTCCATCCACGTTGAAGCAAATGGTGGGTATTTGTCGTGTCTAATGGCTGAGGAATATTCCATTGTATACATATAGACCACAGCTTCTTTATCCATTCATCTTTCGATGGACACCGAGGCTCCTTCCACAGTTTGGCTATTGTGGACACTGCTGCTAGAAACATCGAGGTGCAGGTGTCCCGGTGTTTCATTGCATCTGAATCTTTGGGGTAAATCCCCAACAGTGCAATTGCTGGGTCGTAGGGCAGGTCTATTTTTAACTCTTTGAGGAACCTCCACACAGTTTTCCAGAGTGACTGCACCAGTTCACATTCCCACCAACAGAGCAGGAGGGTTCCCCTTTCCCCACATCCTCTCCAACATTTGTGGTTTCCTGCCTTGTTAATTTTCCCCATTCTCACTGGTGTGAGGTGGTATCTCATTGTGGTTTTGATTTGTATTTCCCTGATGGCAAGTGATGCAGAGCATTTTCTCATGTGCTTGTTGGCCACGTCTATGTCTTCCTCTGTGAAATTTCTCTTCATGTCTTTTGCCCATTTCATGATTGGATTGTTTGTTTCTTTGGTGTTGAGTTTAATAAGTTCTTTATAGATCTTGGATACTAGCCCTTTATCTGATACGTCATTTGCAAATATCTTCTCCCATTCTGTAGGTTGTCTTTTAGTTTTGCCAAAGCATGTCTTGATAGTTTTCTTTGATCTTCTAGGTCCTTTATTTTGGCCCTGAATTATTAATGGCTATTCCATCCTTCATCCCAGTGTTTCTCTCTCTCCCTCTTTCTATCTCCTCTCCCTCCCCACCCTCCCTTTCTCTGTGTGTGTGTGTGTGTGTGTGTTGTGTAGATAGAATTTGTCACATTCTATTGCAATCTGTTATGACCTTCCTTGAGAAGAAAGACTACACCTTTTTTTCATTTTTGCATGCTTGGAATACAGTAAGTATTCAGAAATTAATTGTTAGTTGACTTGAATTACATTTACATGCATCTGCCAGGATCAAGATTCTCTAGAAGGGGGATCCCTGGGTGGCACAGCAGTTTAGCGCCTGCCTTTGGCACAGAGCATGATCCTGGAGACCCAGGATCGAGTCCCACGTCGGGCTCCCTGCATGGAGCCTGCTTCTCGCTCTTCCTGTCCCTGTCTCTCTCTCTCTGTATCTCTCATGAATAAATAAAAGTATTTTTTTTTTTTTAAAAGATGCTGTATTGACTAATGTCAAGATTCCTTCTAAGTCTCCTCATCTCACTCTCTATCAGATCACCCTGTTTACCCCTGGGAGTTTCAGCGAACCTCTCTGATTCTTGTCAAAGATGAAAATCTTAGATGGAAATATCTTTCCCTTCTGTGACTTTCTTAGAAATATAGCACAGTAATTTAAACACTTTTAAAATGAAACAACTTCCTCTAACATGCCTGACATGTCTACTATTATTATCACATTCAATATACACAAATAACATGACAGAGACCAGAGATGCTTTTTTTTTTTTAAAGATTTATTAATTTATTTAGGTAGGGAGGAGCAGAGAGTGAGGGAGAGAGAATCTTAAGCAGACTCTCCACTGAGCACAGAGCCTGACATGGGGCTCGATCTCATGACCCTGAGATTGTGACTTGAGCTGAAATCTAGAGTTGGACGCTCAACCAGCTGAGTCACCCAGGCACCTCAGAGATGCTTTTTTAACAACAGAATTCAATTAATCAAAGTGATCCTTTGCAGAGGTGGTTTTCCCCTCATCAGGGCATTTCCCCTTGTATTTTTTCAGAAGGTTATTATTTGATTGTGATGAGAACAAACTTTTGACCTCAGATGTGATCTGGACTCTGGAGCCTTCCATGTTTTTTTCTTTAGTGTATGTTAGTGTTGCAGAGTTAATCACGCTGGTACCTTGTCTGAGGCCCTCGCAGTCAATATATAAGGGAAACTGTGTCCACTTTCCAAGAACAGAGACATCTCATGTAGGGATTAAGAGTATGGGACAGATTAAGGAAGTTTATCCTTTTAAGCATGAAAACTTTTCTATTATTTTAAGGATCTTAGATGGAAATCTCTTTCAAATACATTACACGCTTACCCATCTTCCTTTTCTGTCTTTTCCCTGCTGATTTCTTTAGTTCTCAGTGTTACACAGAGCTTATCCTTTTTCCCGTGGCTCAGGGCAACATTGCGAGGGAGGCCCTGAGGCTCTTCATTTCTAGGTAGGCAGCTGAGATTGCCAGGCTTCCTCACCCTTCCCTCCTGCCCCCCATGTGGGGGGCAAATTTTATGATTGCAGAAATAACAGAAGTTTGTTGAAATTTTAAATAATATGGAGCTATATAAAGTAGGAAGACAACTTGGAGCGTATCCCTTCAGAATTTTTAAGTGCATAAAAATACATACTGTTTGCTAACTGCATGAGCTTGGTCAAGCTTATTAACTTTTTTGAGCCACTATTTCTTAGTCTATAATAATAGGGTTGGTGTGAGTGTCAATTGAGCCTGTAAAGAGGGTCTGGCATATAGTAGGTGTTCAGTAAACGTTCATTCTCTCCGTAAATGTTCATTCTCTCCTTTAACTTTCTCTTTGATAAACGGGTTTAAGAATTGCCTGGATTTAAATATTAGTTCTATGGGCTCTTCTTTCTGTGAATATTTATTGAGAAGTGACCATGTAGAGTAATGGCAACATGACTGATTACTTTCCACGTGCCAAGTCTATTTTAATCTTTACAACTCCTATGAGGCAACTACTCTTGTCTCCCCCATTGTACGGATGAAAGAACTGAAGCTTAGAGAAAGTAAGTAACTTGTCCAGGGTCAGGAAGCTAGAGCCAATGCTGGGTAGGACCAGGACTCATATGGAGGAAGTCTGACACCAGACCCTAGATGATTAATCACCACATTGTTTTGCCTCCCAACACACTGCAAGAATATAAGAAAGAAGTATGTCATGTATCCAATTGGGAAGATAAAACATGCAGATGCACATAGGTCATTAATTCTTAAATACAGTCCCCCTTGGGTTTATCCTGCCTCATGGCTTCAACTCAGCTCCACATGGCTGAGTCCCACTTCTCTATCTCTGACCTAGACCCTCTCCTGCTCCTGGGGGCTCCATTCTTACTTCAAATGATCCACCAAAGCCACCTCTACACTCCCATCTGTTAGTGGTTCCACTGCTTCTCCCCTCTTGGGCCTGGAGTCTTGGCATCACACTTCCCTTTCTTGGCCTCTATTCTCTTTTCTTGCCACACCGTTCTTTCTTTTTTTGAAAGGTCTCCTAATTCTGCTATTACTCTTCATTTAAAAAAAAAATTCATTTATTTGAGAGAGAATGAGAGAGAGAAAGCACAACTTGGAAAGGCAGAGGGAGAGAGGATCTCAAGCAGACTTCATGCTGAGTGTGGAACCCAGTGTGGGGCTGGATCTTACAACCTTGAGATCAGGGTCCGAGCTGAAACCAAGAGTCAGATGCTTAACCCACTGTGCCACCCAGGCAAAAAAAAAAAAAAAAAAAAAAGCACCCCAGGCTTCATTTCTAACCAGTTGTTTCAGTCAAGCCTTTATTACCTTGTTTCTGGATAATGACAAGAGCTCCACCTGATTTCTTCCACTGCCCCTTCTTTCAATCTACCCATGTAACACAACCATTAATTGTGCCACTCCATGTTGTCTGCAATATCACACACAAGAGGGACTCTGGTGCTCCTTTATTTTCAGACTCTCTTTCTGCTGCTTTTCACTTGAAGGGTCCATCCCAGAGTTTATCTTTCACCATCTCCTCTCCCACCACATGCTCACTCCTGCCCCCAACACTTTTTTTTTTTTAAAGATTTTATTTATTTATTCATGATAGTCACACAGAGAGAGAGAGAGAGAGAGGCAGAGACACAGGCAGAGGGAGAAGCAGGCTCCATGCAGGGAGCCCGACGTGGGATTCGATCCCGGGTCTCCAGGATCATGCGCCGGGCCAAAGGCAGGCACTAAACCACTGCGCCACCCAGGGATCCCTGCCCCCAACACTTTAATACTTAGGCAGCCACTTCTAATGTCCCCCCCACCCCACCCTACTCTTACTCCTCTGGAAGAAAATTCTATGTGTCCCCAGAAGCTGCCTTTTTAAGACTCAGCTCAAGGGGCACCTAGGTAGCTCAGACAGTTGAGTGTCTAGCTCTGGATTTCAGATCAGGTGGTGACCTCAGGGTGATGGGATCGAGCCCACATCAGGCTCCACACTCAGCATGCAGTCTCCTTGGCCTTCTTTCTCTCCTTCTGCCCCTCTCCCCACTTGTGCATGCTCTCTCTCTCTCTTTCAAGTAAATAAATAAATAAATAAATAAATAAATAAATAAATAAATAAATAAAATCTTTTAAAAAAAAGACTCCACTCCATGTTACTGACTCTGGCTCCTTAAAGAACTTGATGTTCTTCAATGCTTTTTTTTTTGTTTGTTTGTTTGTTTTTTGTTTTTTTAAAGATTTTATTTATTTATTCATGAGAGACACACAGAGAGAGACAGAGACATAGGCAGAGGGAGAAGCAGGCTCCATGCAGGGAGCCCGATGTGGGACTCGATCCTGGGACTCCAGGATCACACCCTGGGCCGAAGGCAGGCGCCAAACCGCTGAGCCACTCAGGGATCCCCAGTGCTTTGGATGACATTTGTTCTGTTTGCTCAGGTGGGCATCAGCTTTTTGAATGTTAGGGACCAGGTGTTCTTATTTCGCATCCCCCACAGCACCCAGCACTGGGCCATGTACACAGAATTTGCTCAGTAGATAGTTATTAATTGATGAATCAGTGAGGCAGACAATTATATAAATTAAAAGCATCCCATAGGGACTGCAGTAATTAGGAAAAACTTCATGAAAAATTAAGATTTGTGCTTTGGAGGATGAGCATTCTGATTTTGGGCAAGTTAGGAACAAAAATTTGATCCGTAGAAGGGTTTTTGCATTGCCTCGAGGTGCTAGAGGTGGTCTGGGGGACCTGGGGAGTCTTCACCCTTCTCATGTCTTATACAGCATCCACATGCTGCTGACTCTAAAATGTGTCTCTGTCTAATCCTATCCCCTCAACTGTAGGCTTGGATAGCCAGGGGCCTTGATAGACAGCTCTGAATAGACCTTTCAGATTTCTCGGATCCCCATCTGGATTCCTAACCATGACTGTTGTTCTCCTTTCCTCCTGTTCTCCCCAAAGTCTTCCCCATCTCAGTAAGTCTTCCCCATCTCAGTACTTACATCCTCCTAGTCAGTTGCTCAAGCCTCATACCCCAGAATCAACCTTGGCTCATCCCTCCTACTTGGCATTTAATTCAATGGAGTCCTGTTGAAGGTTATACCTTCAAAATCCACATAGGATCTGACTTCTTACCACTTCTACTAACACCTCTTATCTGGTCTCCCTGCTTTCCTGTTCACCCTCTCTACTGTTTACTTTCAGCACAGTAGGGTAAATCCTGGCAAAATGTAAGCCAGATCTTATCTGAAGACCCAGTCATGGCTTCCCATCTCTCTCAGAGAAAAACCAAAGCCCTTAAAATGGCCCACACAGTCTGGGGTCCACAGTGCCTCCTGGACTCCATTTCCCACAGCTGTCCCTTTGCTTACCCTCTTCCAAACACACAGCATGCCTTGCTACTGCTCCACCTTGCTCTGGTCTCAGGACTTGCTGTTTCCCCTGCCTGAGCCAGTCCTTCCTGATTCTCTCACTTCCTTCAAGTCTTTGCTCATATGTAGTAGGGTGACCTGTATGTCCCTCTTTGACCAGGACAGTCCCAGTTTGCACCTATTGTCCCAGTGTAATTGGGAATAGCTTCCCTTTGCACTTTTAAAGATTTCTACTTTGGAATAAAAGGTACAGTATAGGGAATATATTGAAATATCACTGTAACGGTGACAGGTGGTAGCTACACTTGTGATCACAGCATGACATATAGACTTGTCCACTCACTATGTTGTTCACCCAAAACTAATAATGTAACATTGTGTGTAAACCATACTCAAATTTAAAAAAGTTTCCCAATTTAGACGATAAATCATATATTCACTCTACTCAAATATCACTTTCTCAGTGAGGCCAACCCTGATCACCCCATTTAAATTGCACTGCCTAACAGTTGACATTCCCCACTCCCCCTCTTGTCCTATTTTTTCCGTTGTACTTATTACCATATAACCTGTTATATAATTTGCTTATTTGTTGAACTTAGCATTTGTCATCTATCTCCTTCACTAGAATGTACACTACACAAATGGAGGAGTTTTTGTCTATTTTGTTGACTGATAATATTTCTGTCCCCATTCTAGTGCATGGTAGGAGCTCAAAAAGTGCTTGCTTAAGGAAATGATACGTTTTGGAGGGCAAGTTGGGGAATTCCTTAGAGCCTCATACAGTTTATGAGGAAAATAGACTGAATTACATGATAGCAGACTGTCTTAGAAAATCTAGAATGTGTGCTTGCTGTACTGACCTGCTTACAAAGGATTTTGAGGTAACTTATTAAAATAAAGATCAAATTCCTATCTTGATGTGGTGTGAGGAGTATGATCAAGGGGCATGAATGTTGAAGCGAGAGAATGGGGTGGGAGAAAGGAAAGAGAAAATAATTGTACCAGGAGTCTCAGGGCCAGTGATGATTGTTACAACTGACATAAAACTTAACTCTGAACTTCCTAGTAGCTCATGCAAAAAGGAAGGGGCAGATTATATAGCTTCTACTCCCTACCTCATTGTCTGATTAAAATAAGAAACACATCAATTCAAAGAAGACATATATTTCTAAGTTTTACATTTTTTAAAAAATATTTTATTTTTTTATTTAAGAGAGAGGGAGAGACAGAGCATGAGCAGAGGGGCGCCATCCCAGGACCCTGGGATCATCACCTGTGTGGAAGGCAGACCCTTAACTGACTGAGCCACCCAGGTGGGCTACCCTATGTTTTACATTTCAAGAGGAAATTATCATGTTGATTTTTATAAGTAGGGTAACCACACATCCTGATGGGCCAGGACAGTTTATACATGTTATCCCAGGGAACTTGGTGGTAGTGCCCTCTTTCACACTCAAAAGTGTCTTGGTTTGGATGCCATATTAGAAGGACATACTCTTTGAAGGGACATCGATTAACAGCACAGAAGATGGCTTAAATGTCTGCCTTTACAGAGGGGATTAGACAGGGACCTCAAAGGTCCTTTGGAACCACCAACGCCTTGAGGATGTGTAGGGTTTCTTTGAGAATCAGGGCACTGTGAGCAGCACATAGTTCCATACTTGCTCAGAAACAACTAGAATTTGGGGAAGCTCCTACTGTCAAGAAATTCCTGCAGCTGTCTGGCTCTTAATACTTGCATGATGTTAGGGTCCTTGTTTACCAAAAGCTACAATGATAGGGAACCCCTTCTTGGCTCATTTGCTCATCTTGGCCTTTGCAAGTGACTGGTCAGGTCAGTTTGGATCTGTTTAGGGTGCTGTGGACGCTCTTATGCCTGTTGCTTCCTTAAACAGATTCATGGATCCCTTTCGTGGGGCTGAGTGCAGGTCCCCTCCCATCCACCAACAAGATTTCTTTTACGGGAGCAATAAAATCCAGACCACTCTGTGCTATATTCACAAACTATCTGCTGCTTTCATCAGTGTGATCCAGGTAAGTCCTTTTACCTCCCAAGCTTTCATTTCCTTGTGTGTAAGGAGGATATGACTGCTATTTGTATAGTCCCTTGCAGTGTCATTGCTATAATTCCCCTACAGAGTCACAGAGATAGTTTTTCATTAGTTGTAGCCTGAGCCCAGGCACAGGTATCCATCTTTCCTCAATGCTTGGCACTCTGGGCTGTCAGTACCAGGAGCTCCTCATAGCTCAACCAGCCAGGACCAGCCTGAGGCCCAGTTAGAAGGCAGAGGAAGTTTGCCTACAGCCTTGCTCCCTTCTTTCCGCTTGTCACTCTTTTTTTCTTAGCTCAGGGGTGGTCCTTCAACAATGACAAGATAAGTCAGAACTAGGGTCCTCATGCAGCTTTAAACCTCAAGAGTCCTCCTCGTCAATTTTGTCTCCCCAGCTGTTAGTTAGAGCTGATAATACATCCATTACAGAAATGTAATATATTACATGGCACTTACCATGTGGCACGTGTGGTACTAAGTATTTTGCCACATTTAATTCTCACAACAACCCCACGAGGCAGATATGCGAATGGTTCCCATTTGGAAGTGAAGCCTGAGCCTGAGGAAGATGAAAAGACTTGCCAAAGGCCACATAACTAAGATGAAGCAATGTGGCATTCCAACCCAGGTCTGTGTGCTCTAAAGTGCACATGCGCAAGCAATGCGAGCTGCTCCATTAGACACTGGGTCTATCTTCAAGATGGCTGCCATTAATGTGGTCCATTAAACATGGGCTGATAGGAGAGGAGACCATTAACCTGCCATTTCTTCTAACCTCACATGACCAGTGAGGTGATTTCAAGCCAGGTAGAAGGGGAGGGAAAGAAGCTGTACCGCTCAGAGGGCTCTAAGGCCACACCAACTTAAACCATGGCACTTGGGCCACGAGAGACAAGGAAGCAACCCCTTGGCCCCTCAGAGTGGGCCAGAGCTGAGCTGTGAAGAGGAGTCTAACACCCTGTTTTCTCACCTCTGCTCCCAGGTTACTTCCTGTTTGACAGCCACTGACGTGGATGCAAAAGGCATTGAGAGCCTGAGGCCTTGGCACCTCCACCAGCCCTGCAAAGGTCAGACGGTCTTATCTAGAACACAGCTGAGGAAGCAATTTTCCCAATCACTCTGGGCTAGGAGATGACTTGCTCCTTCTTCTCTCTTTTGTGTTTCTCCTCCACAAAACTCCAGTGCCCTGTGCCAGTGACATCTTTAAAGAAAGAGATAAAAGGGATGGGGCCTGCAGCAGAGGGGTCAGGGAGGAAGAAGGGCTATGCCTGGTCTGGTTTGCCTGGTCCCCCTCCCAACACACACAGAAGGCTCCTCCTTCACTTGGAAGCCTCCTAACCTGAAGTACAAATGAGACCCCCTGGGATCCCAAAATAGCTCCCCTCACAGCTGCACAGCATCCATTTATAGCACAGCCTCTCTGCAGCCCCAGGCTGCTCCTGAGGTGACACATCTGAGGTCAGCGCCTGTGAACACCAGACTCAATGTCGTCTGAGAACAGAACTGTTCATAAAGGACCTATTATGGTCTTGTCACTATTTTTCAGGACTCGTCCCAACCCTCAGAGACTTTAAAGGGCCAAATTTGTTTTGACCCAGAGCCAGGTCACTTTATGTCCAACAATAACCCAGAAGCTCGTCAGGTCCCTTCCTCTGTGTTCCACAGCAGCTGAGAGGGAATGTTCTTCTTGGTGGCAGCAGGACAAACAGTCCCAAATTTCTACTTGGGCCTTGGGCTGAGTAACTTGGACGCTCCCAGGGTAGATCAAACCATCAGGCTTTATGTATATAAGCCTAACTCATTTATAAGCAGTGAGAATTGAGGCCATTAATGCACTTTATCCACTTATGTTATTCATACCAATTCTGAATGTCAAATTATAGAACAAAGAAACACCCCCAACCTCAGTGAGGTGCATTGTACACTTCCTTCTCACACCTGATCTAAAACAAATGAACTTTGACCTGCTTTCTCACGCGTGGCTTATTTAGAGAGGGATTGAAATAGCTCATTGATAACCAAGTGTATTTTGCTTTTCCCCTCCCTATGCTAAGCAGAGCCTCGAGGTCAGGAGTGACCCTGGCTGGCCTCTTGCAGTTTAGTTAGCCCCCTTCTGCTCTCTGTGACAGCCACTGACACTTGTCTTCACAAAACAAACACTTTTTGTTAAAGCAAACTCAGGCCTCATCTGGAGCTTGCCCACATCAGTTTTCTGAAGGCAGGGTTCTTTGTAAAATCGCTGAGTGCGAGCAAGTCTCCACTGCTCCACCTCTCCAGAGTGGAGGCCTGGAGGGAGCGCACAAGTGGTGGGCCATGGACTGGACATGTCTGCTGTGTTGAGGCAATAGAGACCCTAGAGCAGGGTGGCCAAGAACCTAGGTCCCGAAGCCACCATGCTTGGGTTCCTGCCAAATGGCCATTAAATGCCAGGTGTGCGGCTCTCAAGCAAGCTACTCTGGTCCCTGACTGTCAATGCCTCTATCTGTAGAGGAGCTATGGTAACAGTTGTTGACATGAGGTATTCACATATAGCCCTTGATACATATCCATCCTTGGGATTAACCAACCATCTTTGACTTGGAAACAAATCATATCATACATGATCTTTGTTGTATCTTATTTCACAGCTAGTACTTTGAAAAAGTTAAACACCTGTTCCCAGTTCTCAGATCTGAACAAATAAATGGTGAGGGTGAAGTGGCCCTCTGAGACCCCTCTTATCCTTCCCTGAGTCTCCTTCTCTCGGAGCATTTTTTAGAGCCCTTTCCATTGTAATTTGTCTTTGATGGCATAAGGCATAGCCGGGGTGGATCAGAGGATGTTGGCTTAAAAAAGAAGATTAATGAAATCTTGTTTAGCACAAACTTAGATGTAGGGATAATAGAACTTTATATTCCTGTAAGTGAACTTAGAAAATTTGTTTCTTTGTTTGTTTTTAAAAAGGAAAATTTGTTTTGTACTTTGAGCTCTCACCCTGCTAAATAGCAGGATCATAATCTTAGGCAATTCAGTTCCTTTTGTTTCAAAGCAGGGAGGTGGCTGGAGGTAGTAAAATGGGCACCTCTGGGTCATCATTATGCAGTCTCTCTGGCATCTATTGTGATGTTTTTTGTTTTCTCTGGGTTTGGAGTGCTGGTTCTTGGGGGCTGCTTCTGAGAACTTCTCATTTGACTTCAAAGACTCTCCTAGTTTGGCTCTTTGTCGGGCTTTCATGACACACTGGAGAACTGGGGTAGCTGTTTAGGGTCCTGTATGTCTTCATGCCACACTTGAGCTCTCAGGAAATCACCTCGCTATCCTCCACTCATGGCATTCTGTGATCTGCAGGAACTGCAAAGAGGCATCTTGGACTTGCTTGTCTAAACACAACTCGTAGCTACAACAGGAAGGCTACTACCACATCTGCACATGGTTTGGCAGAGGAAATGGGGAAGCCTGGAATTTTCCTCATGAGCCGAGCACAGCCCTTCCCCGACCATTTGGCTGTAGGCACAGGGCACTTCCTTGGGGACCTGTTGGCATCTACACTCACTATTCCTTCTTCTTTTACTCTCTTTCTTCTCCAGCTCATGGCATCTTCCACCTAGGAATGAGAAAATTGTTTGATCATGTCTCTCCTCCACCTTTGAAATAGACTTATTTTTAGAGCAGTTTTAGATTCACAGCAAAATTGAGCAGAAAGTGCGGAGGTTTTCCATCTGCCCACTGCCCCTCCAAGACACTGCCTCCTTCACTATCAACACCCATCCTCTCCCCACAGAGGTGCATTTGTTTCAATCAGTGAACTTACACTGACACATCATTGTCAACCAAAGTCCATAGTTTACATTAGGGTTCAGTCTTGGTGGTAAATGTTTTATGCATTTGGATATTATCTCCTGTCCTTTTCAGTGGGCAAAGGTAGGGATAAAGATAAAATAGACCGTAATTAATTCATATTGATATGTCATTTCAAATTCAAGACTGTGATTTTTTTTTTATTCATAATAAGAAATATATACTTGGTCTTCATCCTCATTTCTGGCACGGAGCTTTTTCTAAAATCTTTGGAATTTCCTAAGTGAGGAGAGCAGGAAAGGTGTCTTTTGTTATGTTAATGAGATGACTCAGAAGCTGACACGTGAGAATGAAAGCTGGTTGCTAGGGGACCCAACCATGTGATTATAGGTTTGGAACTTTCAGCTTCACCCCCCTTGACCTGCTGAAAGACAAGGGGGCTGGAGATTGAGTTCAATCACCAATGATCAATGATTTAATCAATCATGCTTATGTAATGAAGCCTTCATAAAAAGCTAAAAGAAGAGGATTTGGAGAGCTCCTGGGTGCTCAGAGACCACAAAGTTCTGCACCCCTTCCCACATACCTTGCCCTATGCAAGCATTTCTTCCACTGGCTGTTCTTGAGCTATATCCTTTTATAATAAACCGGTGATCCGATGAGTGAACTAGTTTCCTGAATTCTGTGAGCCACTCTAGAAAATTAATTGAATCCAAGGAAGGAGTCTAGGAACTTCTGATTTATAGCTGGCCACTCAGAAGCACAAGTAACAACCTGAACTTGTGATTTGGCATCAGAAGAGAGGGCATTCTTGTGGGACTGAGCCCTTAACCTCCTGAATCCGATGCTTATCTCCAGGTAGATAGTGTCAGAGTTGAGTTGGATTTATAGACACTCGGCTGTAGGGTGTCCATGAAATGCTTATTGGTACATGGATTGAGACCCAACATATTAGGGCAGCCCGTGTGGCTCAGCAGTTTAGTGCTGCCTTCAGCCCAGGGCCTGATCCTGGAGACCCAGGATCATGTCCCATGTCGGGCTCCCTGCATAGAGCCTGCTTCTCCCTCTGCCTGTGTCTCTGCCTCTCTCCCTCTGTGTCTCTCATGAATAAATGAGTAAAATCTTAAAAAAAAAAAAAAAGTCCCGATATATTGGAACGGGGTGCCGAATATCAAGGGTTTTTACTTGTCTTATAATTCTTTCTTCTATGTGACCCGAATCCTGGTTCCTAAGAATCCCAACATAATCATTCATTTGTTTTAATTCACAGCAGGTATACAACAGTGTTAGAATACCAACTTTACCATCAACAATATAATTACAAAAAACAATTTTTAAAAAAAGATTGTATTTATTTATTCATGAGAGACACACAAGGAGAGGCAGAGACATAGGCAGAGGGAGAAGCAGGCTCCCTGTGGGGAGCCCCA
This sequence comes from Canis lupus familiaris, assembly GCF_011100685.1. NCBI lineage: Eukaryota > Metazoa > Chordata > Mammalia > Carnivora > Canidae > Canis > Canis lupus. Next base: position 35,956,471 of record NC_049239.1, on the reverse strand, counting down.
TGTGGGACTTGATCCCAGGATCCCGCATCCTGACCCAAGCCAAAGGCAGATGCTCAACCACTGAGCCACTCAGGCATCCCAGAAAAACAGTTTAAAGTGGTTTTTTTGTTTGTTTGTTTGTTTCCCTCTTCAGTTCTTTTTGCCTTTGAGTTATATCCCACAGGGATACGTGGGCAAATTATTATTGTGTTTTGAGATCCCCAAGTCAGCCTTTGGCAAATTAAAAGCCATGGCTTTTTAAACACCGAAACCAAGAATTATTCTTGTTCTGTCATGAGCAACCCTACCTTGAGGAAATGGATGGCACAAGGTCTGGCTGCTTACACGGGAGGAGGTTTAGAACAGAATGGAAAGTGCTTGGGGAAAACCAATCTGTTAATTAATCATTTGTTTCTTAAAAACACTCCTTATTTTTTTTGGAAATAGATATGATATAAATTAGTCCACATATTGGTGTATGAACTTATGGTTTCCTTAAGATGTATTAATTAAGATGGAAATATGTATTTCCGTGTATATGTGTCAAAGATGCTCTGAAGAAAGTCCTCAGTAGAGGCCACCAGCAGACACTATTGCTAATATTACCCACATCAGTGATAAGAGAGAAGTGGCTTTTGCCCAAGACTCACTTGATCTTTCAATCATGACACAAGTCAAAAGACTTATGTCTTAGCAATTTTTTTTGTTGTCAGTATTGTTGGCTTCTTCTCTCTTGTTCCCTCCCTGTGCCATCAAAATTGAACAAATTTTGAGCCAGGCACATCAAAGGAATTTTGACTGCTGAGCTACAGGTGAATGCTGGGGGAGAGGCAAAGGCACAAAGGTATGGAGTCAGTGCCTGAATTCTAAGTGATGAAGGCTGATGGCACACTCACCCCTCACTTCTTGTTTATAAATCTCCAAATGTCTAGCTCACCACTGGGTCTGATAGCCATTTGAGAAACATGTAATTCAATTATACTGGCTCAGAAGTGGCTCTAGCCTAGACATTTAAACAAGCAGAGAAAATGCTGGAGCAGGTGGTCCTCTGGAAACTAGTTGTTTTCAGTGTTCAGATGGATTTATTTTTTTTTTGGAGGGGGCTGTAGAACCTAGAGCCTGGTACCTGGGACTTGCTGAGGGCTTTGAGAAGGTCAAGTCACCACAAAGCAAAGCGTCTCTTCCTTGTGTGGCCTGCTTTTGCCTTATTACATAGTCTAATTCAAAATTTCTGCCTTTGTCAAGAGCAGGATTTAACAGTTTACTAATCGTTAATTATTTCACAGTAATTATGTTAGTAGTTATAGCAACATAAGTGTATTACTGATATTAATACATGTTACTTATAATTTTCTGTTTAGTCATTAGGCATGGCTCATTTAGGTTTTTAGATGATAAGCTGCATCCTCTGAAGAGCCACCTAGGGCTTTGGTGAGTTCTGATTGGCTGCACTAGTACAAGGTCTGATTGGCCAAAAGTTGGATCAAAAAATTGCACCACTCGTCTTGTATATGTGTTTTAAATTTTATAGAATGTATCATAGCTTTTATTTGTCTTAGCAAATATCTGACAAGGTCCTGATCCATTGATTTTGTGGATGAAATGTTTCAAAACGTCATTGCTTTTCTCTAAAAGCTAGTTTAAAATGCACCCATGTTTACTTGGGTGTTGTGTTCAAAGAGCAGCTGGGTGAATGGAATGAGAACATCCCATTATCCAAGATTTTCTCTTATCTTACTGGACAGGGCAGGGATGTTTTCCTGTGGCTTCTCAAGGCACTTTAACATGCAAGGCCCTAGACTACACTCAAGTGAACCCTCCTATAGCATCAGCATTGGGCAACTTAGTGGAGTAGAAATTGTCTAGAAGGTACAAGGGTACTGGTTTTGGTTGCTCTATTGAAGAGCCACATCATCTTTGCAAAGTACCTTAATCATTTGATTTTTACTTCCCTTCTCTATAAACTGGAATAGGAATCCCTGCCTATCACATCATTTGATAGGATCAAATGAGACATTGGGCAAATATGAAGGCCTTGGTAAGCTGTAAAAAGCCATATGTGTATTCACAGTTATGTAGCACTTGTTGAGGGTCTTCATGGTAACCAGAGCTTTGAACAGTACAGGAAGAGAAGTATTTCCCTCAAGGAGAAAGAAGAATCTTTTTTTTTTTTTAATTTTTTTACATTTTATTTTATTTATGATAGTCACAGAGAGAGAGAGAGAGAGGCAGAGACACAGGCAGAGGGAGAAGCAGGCTCCATGCACCGGGAGCCCGACGTGGGATTCGATCCCCAGTCTCCAGGATCGCGCCCTGGGCCAAAGGCAGGCGCTAAACCGTTACGCCACCCAGGGATCCCGAGAAAGAAGAATCTATTGCCTTTTCCAGGCGTTCCAGAACAGCACTGTTCCACCCTTTAAGATAGTGCATTCACTTTTCCTAGATTGTGCAGGAGTAACAAATAGCCCTGAGATCTCAGTGGCTCATGACAATCACAGCACATTTGAGCAGTGGGTGACCTGCAGCTCTGTTCCATGTGTCTCCACTTAGGGATCCAGGATGAAGATTGTGTAGGCTTTCCTGGAAGAGAAATGACAGTAACAGATCTACATGATGGCTCTTACAACTTCTGTCTGGATGTGACGTATGTCATTGCCCCTCGAATACCATTGACCAAAACAAATCACATAGCCATGCCTGATGTTAACTGGGCTGGAAGTACAATCTTCTTACACGGAGATGTAGCCAACACTTGGGAGCAGTAATGTAAGCCCCCACAGAAGAGAAGTTCATTAGCACAGCAGCCCTCAACTACCAGAACCAATGAACTACTTTCGAGGGACACCTGGGTGGCTCAGCAGTTGAGTGTCTGCCTTTGGCTCAAAGCATGATCCTGGGGTCCAGGATCAAGTCCTGCATCGGGTTCCCTACAGGGAGCCTGCTTCTCCCTCTATCTCTCTGCATCTCTCTCCGTGTCTCTCATGAATAAATAAATTAAGCCTTTAAAAAAAAAAAGAACTACTTTCAAGTCTTATCTGGTGGGTCATTAAGCTGGTTGCTACTGCCACAGCTCTCTCATAGGTTGTTAGGGAGTTGGGAAGTCCTCACTTCCCACACTGGGTCCTTGCTCAGTTAGGAGAAGGAAATAAGCTAAAAGATGCACAGCCCTAGGATTGGGTTGTAGAGGAAATGATGGAAAGTCCTAGTAGGGAAGAATATGCACTGAACACCCTTACAGCACAAAGATGATTTTTAAGGAACAAAACACCTAAGTCACCAGACAGGGAAACAGAGAAAAGCAAATTTGAAACAGTCTTCCCTAGACATAAGGCCATTGGTTTAGAAAGACAATGGTACAAGGACCATCCTCATTCAAATGAGGACTGATTGCAAAAGAAAGGAGGAGGCTGACTGCCATGTTTGGGGGTGATGGTTTTGGCTGGTGTGGCATGCCTGCATCTCCACGGGTATTATTTAAAAGAACATGGACATGGTTTTGAGCAAGTTGAGTAGTATTCTCATTTGAATGGATTCACTTATTTGTCAGCAACAACATGTTCCTGTAAAGACAGAGAGTTAAAGAAACACAGGCACAGGATGCAAATGCAGGTGGGTTACGTGGGAGCAAGAAAGCATTTTGTAATTTCTCAGGCTGTAAGCACCCCTATCTGGTTCCTTACCAAACCCCAGAGCCCCATCTTGTTCAACACGATGAACAAAATGATGTCGTGCTACTGCAACAGAGAAGTGGGTTTGAGAATGATGACATTTAGGAGCAGATCTTGGCTGCTAAGGGAATTGTTTGAAAGTTCAAATCAAAGGGCCAAAGCCTTCTGGTATGTTCTCTGTGCCACAAATTGAGCCTCTGGTTCAATGTTGTCATGGGGATATTTTACATCATGGGATAAGATGGAACATCTCAGAGCAAGGAGTGGCCTTAGTGATCACAGAACCCAGGGCCTGAAGGGCTTGGTCACATCTACCTGGGCAATCTGCCTTAGAGCTCCAGTAAGGACCCCTGTCTCATGGCTTCTGGGCCATAGCACCTTGTCCCACTCTACACTAGCTCCCATTCTCTAGCCCTGAAAAATTCTTTCCCCAGACACAACACTTTTATTAATAACAGATTTGGACTCGTGGTCCTCCCTAAAGGCCTTTCCCACACACCATCTCAAATGATGGCTCCCTTGACGTGAACTCTTGGGCTTAACTGAGCCTCCTGCTGCATTGGCAGGAACCTGTGCAGCTAGCCTTTTAATGTGGGGGATTAGATGAGAACTAAGTACCTGTCCATAAGGGCCAGAGGTGTCAAGGAGGAAGTCCTGAGGCCTGGGATTATGGCCAGTGAGAGAGATATGGCTGAAACTCAAGAGACCAGCTGTTCAGGAGATACAGGCCTTAGATCGAATTTCTTCTGTGAGCCACCCTTGCAACCAGAGCAAATATTTACAGGCTGGGAGAAAACATAGCTTCTTTCTTGCCTTTCCTTCTGCGAATAGTTATGATCAAGAGCTGGGGCTTTCTGTTTCAAAAGCTGGCTTCCAATTCCAGCTTCACTGCTTACTACCTCTGTACTGTTGGGCTCCTTACATAAATTTCTAAGTCTCAGGCTCATCATCTATCGAATTGGGGTAATACTAGTGTCTACTTCATATGGCTGTTGTGGGAATTAAATGAGAGACTGCCCATATACTACATAGCATAGTGTCTGGCACAGAGCTCAGTAATGGTTTCCTATCACCGTTTATATTATTTTTTAATAATGTGTTCTAAGGCATTGGGTGCGTAGCTATGAGGAAGACAAATGTACCCCTGCCCCTGTGGAGCTGAGATCGAGCAATGAACAGGATGCCTTCTCATATGCCCTTCGTGCTCTTTGAAAATTCACGATGCTAATGCTGGCAGATCATTTGGGGATCAAAGGCCAACCCTGTCATTTTATGATTGAGGAACACAGAGGGGAAAGGCTCTCAACAAAGGCCTTGAATTTAAGTCTGTGTGCTGCACTCCTTTCATTCATCCTTCTCTTACTGTTGTTAACTAATTTTGAGATTCTTTTTAAAGACTTTCTCCTTAACAAGCACTTGAATTCTTGAGCTCTGCAAAAAGGGCTCAGCTTTGGGGGTGAGAGAGAGGAAGGGGAAACAACTAAAGGAGTGAAAACGAGTGGAGAAGGTCTGCCTGAGGCCTGTGTTATGGAAACAAACTTGTTCTAACAGCGGAGTTCTGCGCGTAAAGGGAGTCTTTTCAAACAATTCAGAAAAATCAGCTCGCATCAATGATATTCATAGGACAAAGAGGCAAATAACAGGGAATATTTTCTTTTTTCACCTGTCTTGTGCTCTGCAGTTATTCATAAGACATCTTCAGGCCCAGTACTGTGGCAGGTCTATTTTCAAAGATGTCTGTTCCAGTTATTCATTGCGGTGTCACCAATGACCCCACTATGTGATGGCTTGAAACCATTTTATCATATCTCTCAGTTGTACAGGCCAGAACTCAGGCAGGGCATGGCCGGGTGATTCACTTGCTCCACATGGCATCAACAGTAGCCACCTGGTGGTATTCAGCTGGAGGATAGATTGTTCTCAAGGGTCCAAGTGACATTTGGAGGCTTCCCCTATCTGTCTGCATCTTGGCAGGGATGACTTCAAGGCCAAGTTCCACTGGGACCAAGGGCCCGAACCTACACATGGCCTCTCCACTCAAACTTCTTAGTCAGCCAAGCAGAGTCAGATGATCTTTTTGATTTGGCTTTAGAAGTCACAGAACATCACTTCGGCTACATTCTATTGTTGAAGCAGGAATAGGCCTGCTTAGTTTTAAGAGACTGGGACTAGATCCCATTCCTTTGTGGGAGGTGTGTCAAAGAGGTCAAATCTCCATGACCCAAAACTTGGGCTCTAATGTGGAACACATACACCTCATTCTTGCTGAATGGACCCCATGAATTACCATAACTAAGAAGAATGATTAAAAAGTCAGGGGATGAAAAAAAAATAAAAAGTCAGGGGATAAAAATAAAACAAAAACTAAAAAGTCAGGGGAAAAAATAAAATAAAAAATAAAAAGTCAGGGGATGTGATGTGGAGTCTTCATTTCCTGAGAGCAAGGGTTCATGGTAGTTTTGTGTAAACCAATATTTTCCCCCAATTTAATAAATATATTGTAGAACAACTCCTTCTAATTTTGGCCCAGTCTTGTGATAAATGTAATACACAATGGCATTTTGATATGACCATTCTGACATTCATATCTCTTTTGTGACCCTAAAATTGAATTATTAAGCACCTGGCTTAAAAAATACATTATCATCAAACAAACACCAAAGAACTCCTTGCCCACTCCCTAAACATTATCCCATGAAAATGAAATAAGACTCAGAGACGTTCCTGTCACTTTATCAAAGTTATAGCATAGTTAGCATGGATGACTAGCTGTGTGCCAGGCACTGTGCTAAGTGCTTTATATACATGATCTTATTTATTCCCCTTAAGAGCCCTGTGAGGTGACTGTCACGCTCATTTTCCAGAAGAGGACACTGAGGCTTAGAGAAGATAAGTAACAGTCTCAAAGTCATACAGCTAGTAAGTGACTCACTCATTCACTCATCCAACAAATACTTAGTAAGGCTTTCTATATGCCAGTCACTCTCCTAGGAGCTGAGATTATAGCAGGGAACAAAACAGACAAAAATGCAAAGGTTACATTTGAGTGGGGAGTGGGGAAATAGATAATCACAAATAAATAAGACATATATATATATATATATATATATATAGCGGGTCAGGTGATAAGCTCTATGGAGAAAAATAAATCAAGAAAGGAGTCCTGACTCTCATGATGGGAGTAGGTTATTGCTTCATAAGGAGTGATCTGGTAACTTCACTGCCTCCAAGCAAGCCCCTGAAGGAGGTGAGGGAGGGAGCCAGATGGAAATATGGAAAGAGGGAACGGTGCTGGAGCTCAGGATAAGAATTTGACCCCAGGCCTGTCTGGCCCAAGCCCATGCTTATAATCACTCTGCGTATGGGACAGTCCTATAACCTCTGGGATGGCTCTTAACTCCGGAGCTGCTCATACTTGAGCACACAAAGAAGAGTGGGGAGTTCTTGACGCAACTGAGATTCTTGGGCCACCTGCACTAGGTCCCCTTAGGGTCTGAAAACTCACATCTGTAACAAATACCCAGATAATGTTAGATGAGAGGCCACTCTTTGAGGAACACTGTTAAAGAAACTTAGCAAAATGGGACATAAATAGCAGAGAAAGTCCTGTGGGGTTCCATGAATGCTTACGGATGCTGCTGTTTGATATTAACTCCCAATATTCCCATCCCCACCCAACCCAACTCCCCCTAAAAGGGCCAGCTGTTATCTGCTACACACACATGCACAACATGCACACACATGTATATGCTAGGTTAAATCCCTGACAAGTATAACCTCAGTTACCACTTAATCTAATATTAATTGAGAAGCCAGAATCTGAGTCAGAAATTCTGGCTCAGCTAATGGCAGCTGTGTATCTTGGGCAAGTCACTTAACCTCTCTGGGCCTGCACGCATTCTTATCTGTAAAATGACCAGATGGGGCTTAATGATTCCAAAGGTCTCCTTTGGCAGTAGAATTCTATGGCTTATGTGCATGCTAAGTCTCTAGGGTTAGGAATAAAAGAGAAGTTCTAGGTTTGATGTGAGGCTACCATGGCCCACAGATTGTAGTTTTACATTTGGGAATAAAGATACACAGAGGTCTTCATTTTTTATGAAGTTTGATGAGAGAGGGAGGTAGTTATTAGTGAAAAGGAGTGAGTCTCTCCCCTAGCAATGCATTAACCCCATTCTATGAGGTAGGGAAGTGGCCAGATGGAAGAAGGAGATAAAAGAGAATGGAAGAAAGTATACACAGATTACAAACAGCCCACTTCATAACTCTGACAATGATGCCGCCTTCCATCTTCAGCCGCTTGCTTGGGGCAGGCACCCTATGAGCTGGGATTTCAATGAGATAATTTTCCTTCGACATCTTTCCTTGTCTTTCAGATTCAAGACCCTTTCAGATTCTTCTCGATTTTTCTGCTCTCACTATGAGGATTCACGCTCTGTGGCCTCCAGCCCAGATTTTTAGCTCAAAGGGAAGGTACACAGGCCAGACTTGTCCACAAAAGGCAGGTAGTAATGAAGACTGCGTGGCCTGGGAAAGGAAAGGCTAAACCTGACCAAACCAAATCCATTCCTGTCTGAGGTCTGCCTGAGGGCTCAGTTCCTTGGCAAAGCTTTCAGCAGGTTCTTAACCTGTAAAATGGGCAGAATTGGCACAGTTTCTACAACCTCCTAGATGTAGGAGTACCAAGAACTGAGCATGCAGCCAGAAGACCAAGATGCTACTAATGTTGAGCATGCAAAACACAAGTGCCAAACTAGTATAATGTGAAGCTGGGTACTGAAGACACCTAGAACCTCATTCACCTTCTTTAGTGTCAATAATACCCAAGGAAGGGTCACCTGGTTGGCTCAGTCAGGGGAGCATGCGACTCTTGATCTTGGGGTTGTGAGTTTGAGCCCAACGTTGGGTGTAGAGATTACTTAAAAATAAAATCTTTGGGGCACGTGGGTGGCTTAGTCAGTTAAGTGTTGGACTTTGGCTCAGGTCATGATCTCAGGGTCCTAGGATTGAGCCCAGCATTGGGGGGGGGGGTCCCCGCTTAGCAAGGAGTCAGCTTGTTCTTCTCCCTCTATCCTTGCCCCCACTCGTGCTCATGTGCTCTCTCTCTCTCTCTCTCAAGAGGATGAATAAAATCTTTAAAAGAAAATAAAATCTTAAAAACACTACTCCTAATAATAACCAAGACATTGGTTGAGCATCTGCTATTTGCCAGGCCCTCTACAAAGCCCTTTGCTTCCAGAATGTCTCTGGATTCCTACAATTACCCTAAATGGTTGGGTCTAGTTATCATTTCTATTTTTTAGATGAGGGCATTGAAGCTCAGAGAAGTTAAATCTCTTTCTCTCAAGGTCATATAGCTATTAGGTAGCCACGCTGGGTTTTGAACCAGGAACTGTTTTTCTTCCTAGCTCGGGTGGTCAATATCGTGTGCTCTCACCCGGTCTCCATGCATTCAGCTGTGTATTTCTTGGAACAGCAATGTTGGCCTCATAAATCTATAAGCTGATGTTCCAGGAACCCAGCTGTAGATAGCCTCACGGTTTGGTTTACATGGAAATCCATCTTTTGGGGCTACCACTTCATTCGATCTCTCCTTTATCATTGCTTTTTTATTGGGTTTGACTCCTCACTTGGGTCTGCCTCAAATTCCTCAACTACTGACTTGACAGAAATGCCGTCTGCTGCTTTCCCAAGAGACAACTGGGTTGCATTCTAACTTGTACCATAAAATTGCTCCTCACCTCGAGCATCCCCTTCCTTGAAGGCCGGGGTAGGATTATTACCCAGGAGTCCCTTGACAGTGAAAAGAAGAAAGAGGAAAATACACGCTGGGCTCCAAGACCCTTAAGCCTATTGTTGAGGTCACTTCTCCCAGCCTCAGCTTCAAATGGCCTGGGGAGTGCTGCCTGTCTGCCCCCTTCAGAAAGGACAATCCGATTGTAAATATTATCTGTGCTTCTAAGAACATTCGAATGGTAATACCCAAGCAATTACTTTCCTTTCAAGATCATTAAACACAAATCAGACTTGTATTTTAATAGGGCTGCCAATGTCGTTAATGGTGGGGAGGGTGGCATAAAGGGTAAGGTTTTTCCTCTAATGGCTGAATGTTTACATTATTACCCTTTCTGAGAAGCTTGGCTGGGGGAGGTTGCTCAGTGCCGCAGAGGCATTTCTTCGGGTTTCTTGCAGAACGGAATCCCCCCTCTCTTTTGCCACATGTAGCATGAGAGCATTTTGGAGGGATGGCAGTTGTGACGTGGCCCATGACATCCCTTCCATCCTCCCCTGTTACCCACAGTGTCCCTCAGCCAACTCCTCCCCAAAAACATGGCAAGGTCCCCAGAAAGGAAGAGGACAAGGAAAGAATGAACAGTGATTTTCACACAGGAGGCTGGCTCTCACCACTGGAATCCCAGCTCCCCTTTATCTTCCTCCTGTTTAAAGGAACAAAGATATTAAAAAAGATGCTGAAGGAACTGTCAGAAGGCCCGAGCTCTCTGTTCCCACTGAAGGTAGAAGAGCATCACAGATGGGAAGTCTGTAGGGCTGGTTATCTTTCCCCTGACTCCTGGCACCTTGGAGACCACAGGGAGACAAGCCAGTACTTGGGTAGAAGTGGCCACTGGAGTCTGCAAGGGGGCTCCTGGGAGACCCACTTGCCAAAGGCTCTGATCCCAGTGGTGGGGTGGACCATTCCTCACCCAGCCCTGTGGTGCCACTGTGGGTCTTTTTGCTGTTGACCACACAGCATGTCCTCTGGATCTTGTGAAAGTGACCCAAGTGGCCACCCATGGAATGAGGTTCAGGTTCACTCAGAAGCCACCTTGTCCCCACACATTTCTTCTGTCTGGCAACTGGAGTCAGTCTTTTGGCAGGGTCTGATGTCTTTCACTGTTCATTGAGAAATTGGACTACAAAGAGAAATTTTAAATGTCAGCTGGGTCAGATGCTGTATGGGCGGTTTTCCTTTGAATTTGTGGCTTGGGTTTTTTTCCTTTCTTTTTTTAAATTTAAATTCAATTAGCCAACACATAGTACATCATTAGTTTCGGATGTAGTTTTCAATAATTCATCAGTTGTGTATAACACCCAGTGCTCATCACATCACGTGCCCTCTTTAATACCACCCAGGCTTTTTCTTTCTTTCTTTCTTTCTTTCTTTCTTTCTTTCTTTCTTAAACTTTATTGAGTAGTAATTGTCAAATTTAATTGTATATATTGAAAGTGTACCACGTGACAATTTTGTACACATATACATTATCGAATGACTCTTCTGCGTCTCTACAGAGCAAAGTAGTCAGGGCACAGGCTTTGGAATCAGATTGGCCCCAGTTGTAATTGTCTTGGTTGTTACTAACTATGTGACCTCAGGAGGTTTGTTTAAACTCTCTTGATTTCTTCATCTGTAAAATGGAAGTGGGTGGGTGTGCTAATAATACTTATTTCATAGTTATGAGGATTAGAGAGGTGTATAAAGTCTTTCACATAAGCTGCTTCATGGAAAGGGCTTAATTATTTTTCTGGTCTGGAATCAGTGGACTTTGGCTGCTACAGACACTTCAAACACTAAATATATTGATAAAACCAAGTGGTATACTTATTTCTAAGGTCCTACTAAGTGCACAGTTTTGTAGAGAACCTGCTGCTTCACCTCTTGTCCTAGGTAGGTCCAGGAGTGTCAGGAAGGACTCTTTCTTCCTGGCACTCGTTCTTCTCTGGGATGAATATCTATTTAACCTTTTTTTTTTTCCTGCTTGCAGACTCTGTCCAGGTAATTTCATAAAAATTGCCATATTTGTATCTATTCAGTTCATTATTCTAGGAATGGGGCCCAGAATATGGCTTATATTCATTGATCAAGAGACAAAATGGCAGCCAAAATGATTTTCCAAGGCGCAGAGTGATAGGAAGTTTGGCATATGGAGGGAGAGTTGTGTTTGCTCAAGGCCCTGAATGATGTTCCAGAGGCATCTTTTGTGCTCAGATCAGTTAATAATAGACATAGCCATGCTCACTGATTTCATCACTGTGTCTCCCAGCTTTTCCCTCTGGCCTGGTCTGTTTACTTGTCTGAGAGCCTATTTTTAGACAAGGACAAGATCGAACTCTGAGGTCGTTTCAGTGCCCAGCCTACTGGTTTATTCAAGAAAGGTGAGAGCTCTGGGAATTGGAATCTCAATATTTTGGTCTAGAAGACCTCCATTTCTGCCCCCAGAGAAAAGAAGTACCTGAAAAGCAACATTTGAGGAATGTGCATTTAAGGAGTTGCCTTGAACTTTCCTCACTAATAAGGCGAATAATGTAATGATAGTCCCAACTATAGGTTTGGGTACGGAGCCCCTGTAGAGATGAAAGTAGATCAGTGGTAAGAGCTTTTAATGCATTCTCATTTTGAGCTCATAGAATGGGTGACTGTACAAGTCCGGAGTTCAGTTATGTGAGGGGTTTGTGGCTGTACCTCTGATCTTTTATGTGCATTTACAAGTTTTCATGGTCCAAAGTAGGCAGGCTTGACATATCCAAGTCAAGGCTAGCTGACTTCCTTCAGGGAGCTGGTAGAGACAGTTATTTTAAAAGTTTAATAACAGACTTTCTTCTGTGAAATAATATCTGTTAATTACAAAAAAAAAAAAAGATTCTTATTTACAAATAAGTAGAAAGAAGAGAAGAAAATCACCCACAGTCCCATCACTTAAAGATAACCAATGTTAGCATTTGGAGATACTTACAATATTTTTTTCTCTATTAATGGATTTTTTAAAAACATGGTGTGATTGTACAATACCCAAAACTCTTTTCCTGTTAATGTTATGCTGTAAACACGTTATTGAAAACCTTTAAAAAGTGTAATTTTAATAACCATGTAACTTTATGTGGTAAATTTTATCTGATCTTTTCCATATATTGGACACTTAGGTTGTTTCTGATTTTCTGTAATTGTAAATAATATCATGATAAATATTTGTATATGAGTATAAAATTGTTTTATTATTTAAGATTATTTCCTTAAGTCAGAAGGGATAAACGTTTTATAGCTCTTATCCCATAATGCAAGTTAGAGATTATTACGTCAGTAAAGGAGGTGGCTTAATGGCTGTTCGATGTTTCTAAGGCTTTCTTTTCTCTATATTTGTGTACCTATAAGATGTACTATAAGATGGAGGCTTGGTAGATGTTAATTTTTCAATATTAATCATTTGAGGTAGTGTATGAAATATTATTACCATCAAAAAAGTGGTATCTGTAAATAATATCAGGACCTTAAATTGAACAGGCTTTAGCAAAAAAGACCATTTGCTGGCTCATCTAATTAAAACTCCAGAGGCACCATGCATTCAGGCATGCTTGAGTCCAGGACTTTGGTTTTCTTCTCCCTAACCTTTGACTTTGTTTTATTCTCTACCGGCCTAATTCTTAGGCAAGGTCTCCCCTTTTGCTCATAAGATTATGCCAGAAGCTCCATCTTCACTCTACTTTCCCATCAGCCCTAGTGGGGAAAGCTTACCTCTTTCCCAGTAGTCCCAGCAAAATTCCAGATTGGAGACTTCTTGGCTCTGATTGGCCTAAACTGACACATGTGACTGTGGCTAGGGGGATATTACCCTCTCTTTGGCCCAGACTGGCTTACATACTTTTCCCTATAGCTGGACAAAGACTCATCTTCACCTAAACCAACACTGACTAAGACTGGGAGAGACATAGTCCCCCAGCGAGAATGAGGAGGGTGTTAATGGAAGATGGGGGTGGGGGGGATAAGCGCCAGCCAAGCAAGAATAGCAAATGTCCATTAAAAAAGCACTCCTCTCTTAGGAGCTCTTCTTCTAGAATATGAACCTCAAACAAGGTATTATTGCCTTGATAAAGAAAGGAGCTGAGTCCTCGTGATCCTCTACAGGAATCACATGATCATTATCATTTGGCAAACAGGTCACTGTGGAAGCTATTTCTAGGAAACCAAACTCAGTTCTCCCTTTATTCATTTTGCAAATATTTATTTTAGCACCTACCATGTATCATTTCAGCATTTATTTAGCTGCCGATGTCCTCGGTGCTGGGGACACGATTCCCATCCAATCTTGCTTTCTGGTTTAACCTTTTGAAGGCTCTAATGAATTGCCTGAGCTGTCTCTGCTGCACCCTGGCTGTCCATAGGCCATGTATGTGTTTATTTACAACTGGAATGGCTCATTGCTGCTCTGGCTAGCTGGGCTATAATTTGCTCAGGCACTTAAGCTTACTATATATACATATAAAAAAAAAAAACCAACACTGCTTCTTCACTGGCCTTAATTTGGCTGTTTTGTTTGTACTGGAGATTGTCTAAGTGGAGCATTCAACTTAAATGCAGCAGAAATGTAAAACAGGGCATGGGAGAGAAAAAGGTAAGAATTGCCAATAAATCCCCTCAAATGAAGAGAAACTTTCATTTGGCCTTTGAAGGTATTTGCATAACCTAATTTCCTATTCCAGGATCTTTGCAGTTATCCATGCACGTCTGGAAAAAATAGAGTAGTCATTTGTAACGTTACTTGAACGTGCCAACAAATTTTAGTCAGAACATCTCCCTGGGGCGTCATATCATAAAAGTCTGTGTCCAGTAGAGGGCACTGCTCATTCCTTCAACAAACATTGATCGAGCACTGTAGCAGGCACTGTTCTGAGAACGTCCTGGAGCCAGATGAAGATACTGAGGTCAACAAATCAAGATGGAATATCTCCAAATTTGAGGAAGAGTCAGCAACACACAGAAGACAAGGTGCTTGGATGTGGAATCAAGACCCTTCACTGTCACACCTACTCCTTGACCTGGCCAAGTTGCTTTTGTCTTCCTGGCTTCATTCTGTTGATCCTACCATTTGAGAGGGGTAGAGTCAGGAAAGCTAAAGAGGAGGCCACCATGTGAGGAGGTTGGGAGCTTAGGGACTAAACTCTCTGAGGGCTTGTGTTCAATTCTCGGTTCCCCACTCCTTGTGTGTCCAGGGTGGGTTCCTTACCTCTCATCTCAGCGTTCTCAGCTATAATATGGGGTTTATGAGAGACCTATCTCACAGGATTGTTGTGAGAAACCCCCGAGACACTGCAGTGAGAGCACTTAGCCTACTGCCTGGCCTGTGACGAGGTCGTGTGAAATGTGAGCCGCCACTTCCACCATTACTCCTACTATTACACTTCTTGTTGTGATTGTTGCCTGGGCCAACATGTATATTTAGCAAGGCTTATGATGTACCAGGGACACTCCAGTGATGGGAACAGGGCTGTGAACAACCTGGAAGGTTCCTCCGGACCAGGAGCTTAAATCCTAGTGGGGCTTAAATAATATATCAGTAATTATTTATTACTGATAATAAATTCGTAAGCAAACAAACACACCGATAGTGTAAGTTCAGATGGTGAAAAGTGCTCAGAAGGACATAAAATGGAAAAATACCACAGGAAGTGGCTAGAGGTAGGGGGATCTTTCTGTAGGGAGACATTGTGTCCAATATGTGAACCCTTGGGAAGGCAGCACTTTTGTTCGAGACCTGAAGGAGGGCTGCGGCTGGCATCTAAATTTCACTTACTTCCAACTTCACCTGCTGCAACACATGATAAATAAACATAATAAACGCCTTTTGAGAATGCTGATGGGGGTTTAAGAACAGGGCTCAGGTCAAACTTCAATGACCTGTAATACATGAGAGAGGTGTCTGATGTTAATACTTCACTCCTCTCCCTCTCTGCCTCTCTCTCTCTCACTCCCTACCCCCTCCCCCTCCCTCCTCCTCCTGCCTTTTCCCTGCTCCCTCTTCACTTTGAGCCTTTGGGCTTGAGATTCCTTCTGTCCGGAGCCCCCTCTCTCTCTCAAGGAGGTCCCATCTTTGCCTGCTGGCTAATTTCTTACTCTTCCATCAAGATTCTGAGCAATTGGCCATTGCTCTGTGAAGCTTTCCTATTTCTGCTTTCGCCATCCCGTATCCCCTTCATCTCCCACCAAACTGGGTTCCAAACCTCTTCTATTGGCTCACATTATCCTGCAGTTTGCATGTCCTTCTCCCTCAGCAGACAATGAGCTCCTAGAGAGCAGGTTCTGTGTGGTATTTATATCCAGGGCCAGGCAACCTCACATGGCACCGTCCAACAGCACTTTCCAGGGTGATGAAAATGTTGCATCCACACTGTCCAACACAGTAGCTGCAAGAGGCCCTTGAGCACTTGAAATGTGGCCAGTGCCACCAAGAAAGTGAATTTTTCATTTAATTTAAGTTTAGTGAAATTGAAATAGCCAAATGTGGCTGATGGCTACCGTATTATTGGACAGTGTAGATGAGCACTTTATGGAGCACATTCGGCATCACACAAATGACTCTTGGAAGAGCATGTAGTTGCAGAGCTCTCTGTTTTTTTTTTTTTTATAATAGTAAGCTCTTGAAAGATCTATTACTCTAATTTATTTTTAGTGAATTTGGTCCCTTGATTCCATTAATACTCTCCTCTCATTTAATTCACTCGGCCCAAGCAGCCAGTTTATTAATTCATTGTCCCATTGTGGCCCAGCATATAAGCTCTGGGCTCAACTAAAATCTGAATCTGACCCAGATTCACCACTTACCAGTACTATTAGTCATGCACCCACGGCCAAGTTATTTCACCTCTCCAGGACTCAGTTTCCTTATTTGCAAAATAGGAATATGAATACAGCCCAGATCAAAGTTACTTGTGTTGATTAAATAAGATAACACATGGAGAATATTAAGCACATTGTTTGGCATATAGTTAGCACTCCAAACATTAAGCAATTGTTATTTCTTCTTCTTTTTTTTTTTTTTTTTAAGATTTTATTTATTCATGAGAGACAGAGAGGCAGAGGGAGAAGCAGGCCTCACGCAGGGAGCCCGACATGGGACTCGATCCCGGGTCTCCAGGGTCAGGCCCTGGGCCGAAGGTGGCGTTAAACTGCTGAGCCACCCGGGCTGCCCCTATTTCTTCTTTTATTCATGCAAATCACATTTATTGAGCACCTGCTATGTTCCAGATACTCTGCTAAGGGATTGGAGATAAAACATTTTCAAGACAGAACAAAAAGGGGAATATAATCAAAATTGTGAATTCAAAAGGACATGTTATCACAATATGAGCATCAACACCTTATGTTTTAACCAAAATAATCATATTGGAGTCTTTTCAAAGGGGTAAATTTATCCCAAATTATTATTTTTTAACTGATAGGTTCAGAATTTGCACCCACACCATTAAGCCCTGGATACGCGTTTGTTAATTCATGCTCGATCCAGAGCAACATTCCTTTTCATCATCAGGTAATGAATTTGTGTGAGGCATTAAGCTTTTATATTGTGAAATCCAGCTCAAAAAGAAAGATTTTTCTGCTCCTCAGAGGAACTGTGTTTTCTGACTTTGATGTATCATTTATGCATCTCATCCATTATGGATGTGTTACAGCTTTTACATGAGGTACCGACCTTTTGAAATAAAAATAAAACTACATCGTCCCGATCTCTTTCTTGTCCATACTGTTTTCAGAGTACAAGAGATTCTTGTGTTCTGCAGAATTCACTTTGAAGCTCCCTTTCTTTGAAAACAAATGGCAGGAAGGCCCCAAACAACCCAATCTTTCCTATTTCATGGACGAGCTGCGTGCACATGTCTAATTTTAAATTCTGAAGTGCAAATGTCATGTAATGAAAGTATCAGCAGTTACTTAAATGTGGTTAAATATGGAAACTCAGCATAAAGTCGATGTTTATTTGCAGACGGTGACAGTGATAAGGGCAGGAGCCTTCCTGATAAGTGGCTTTCAGCCACTGTTAATCGGCTGATGGATGGATTGGTGCGAGGCTGGTCACAAGGAAGCTCTCCTCCTCTGTAATGGAACTCGCTCATCCGTCTAGTGGAGGGAGGGAGAGAGAGAGAGACAGAGAGTGAGAGACAGGGGAAGAGGGAGAGAGAGAGAGAGACCATGTGTGCAGTTGATTCTCTTATTCTGCTCAGAACAACCTCTGCTGCTAGTGAGAAGAGGCCAAACATCAGGAAACTCTGACCCGAATCAGAATAGAAACTTCAAGACTCACAGAATGTCACAACCAGAAGAAGTCCTGGCAATCATCTAATCCAACCCCAGGATGGTGAGATGAGGACATTTCCATGCAAAAAAATTACACCAGATTTATTAGTCAATGCACATCTATTTGCTTTCTGCTTAAAACCTACAGCTGGTTGCAGAGTGTCCTTAAGGAAATTCCTTAGTGGGGCAGCCCCGGTGGCGCAGCGGTTTGGCGCCGCCTGCAGCCTGGGGTGTGATCCTGGAGAGCCAAGATCGAGTCCCACATCGGGTTCCCTGCATGGAGCCTACTTCTCCTTCTGCCTCTGTCTCTGCCTCTCTCTCTCTGTGTCTATGAATGAATAAATAAAATCTTAAAAAAAAAAAAAAGGAAATTCCTTAGTAAGACATCAAGGCCCTTTATGAACTGGATTCTCTCTCTCTCTCTCTCTCTCTCTCTCTCTTCTCTCTCTCTCATCTCTCCTCTTGCCCTGCTAATATTTCAGTTGGAGGATTCTAGTACTTTGAGCTTCTTGCTTGGACAACTCCAGTTCTAGCTTCAGAGGGTTGCTTGATTGTCACCTCCACAGAAGCTTCCCTGACTCCCCAAGTCAGGGCCCAGTACTTGGTCATCACTGTTCCTTCTCTGGTAGCAGCCACCTATCATATTAGTCTGTTTACTGTTTGCCCATCCTACTTGAGTAGGAGCTCTTTGAGTGCCAGGACATTATCTCATCACAATTGCATCCCCAGGACCTTGCAAGGTACCTGGCACATAGCAGGTGCTCATTGAATATCAGATGACAAAATGGGCTGTGTCGTTATACTATATGGCCACCTCTGCAGTAGACACTAGAGATATAAAGCCAAGTAAGTACAGTGTCTGCTCTGAAAAAATCCAGTCAATTCATTCAATTTATTCATGGCTCTTCCTACATAGGACATGTTGCCAGTTTATCAGATTTGAACTAGTCACATTTCTTCAGTTTTGAGAAAACTTCAGCGAGACACTTGAAGTTCCCAAATTTTTAAGCAATGCTTCGCGATACAACTACCATTAAACGACTGACAAAAGGAACCTCAGAGAATTTGACCCCAATTAAGCAGCCCCCTCACAAATGACAAGAACAAGCTCATATTTGTTGTTCAAAAAAACCACTGCCAGGGTAATCCCACAGCTAGTAATTATTCTCTCTCATACCTGCTCAGATGACAGACAGGAATGAGAAATCAGAGACCTGTAGAATGTTAGGACTTGAAGAGGCTTTGCAATCCCCTAGCCCAGCCCCCTTCTCTTAAAAAGGAGAGAATGGCAGACTGAGGAGAAGAAGTGATTGGCTCAAGGTCAAGTAGCAGGTGAGTGGGTACCCTGGGCCTCAGAGCTCCATGGGCCATGCTTCTTCTCCGATGAATTACCGCTCAGAACCACAACTCTGAGTCTCCCCATGGCAGCTGTCAAGGTGGGCACTGGGGCTGCCCAGCAGCCCTTCTGCTTGGTAACACTGTTCTCATTTTTATTTGAAAGCCTGTCTCTCCCATTCATGAGGAAGTCAATGCCACTCCAGCTTCCGCTGTGCATTCTCACCGACTTAAGTCAACTCAGCACGTTCTACCAAAGCCCTCTGGTTTTCAGCCTGAGTAGAAAGTCAAGGGAGTCCCCGTTGATTCAGACTTAACAAGCATGTGCCTCTCAGCCTAGTGAGGCGGACAGAGCTTGGACTGAAAAGCCTGCAGGCACCTGGCTCATCAGGGGTCTCTGATATTGGGAGGGGGTGTGATCCATGAGCAGAGGCTGCTCTTGGAATAGAGGGATTCATAAGTGCCAACAGGGCCCCTGAGTGACTGCTGGAAGATCATTTCTGTCAAGGAAAGAGCAAAGTCAAGTAGAGACTTTCCTTGGTCTGGCCGGCAGCATTAGGACACTCCCTCTGTTCCACTCACAGTCGAGGGAAGCCCATTTACTGCCATGTTCAGCCAACACGGAGCCTTGCTCGATCTCTGTTTGCAAGTAGTCTTCAGTTCCCAGCCCCCAAATAAATTATTTAATTAAACAATTAATTAATTAATTAATCCATGCAATTTATTAGTTCATGGTGCCAGGTACCATGTAAAGATATGGAAATCTGCTGCTGAGCCTCAAGAGGCTCTATAGACATTGGCCATCCAACATTTTTCTCAGGCAATTTATTTCCATTCAGAAAACATTTATGGCACACCTACTGTATACCAATGTATCCTGCATGAAAGGATGCAGAAGTGAGTAAGATATACTTCTGGTCTTGAAAGGCTCACATGGTCTAGTTGGGGAGTCAGATAAAAAGAGCTACTGACCTCTCACCATGGCCTGAAGCCAGTGGTCTGGGATTAAACCTAACCAAGAACCTTCCCTTCAGCTTCAGCTCAGGCTGTGTTTATTCCATTTTCAAGGGCCCAAGGAAGTTTAAAAACTTATTTTGAAAAAGAACAGTCCCCCTGGAGATTAAGGGCTGAGGACCATTGCTGTTATCTCTTGCTAATGAGAGACAATTCTGGGGACCCGTTGTATATTTTTAAAAACAAGACTAAATAATAGGTTGGGGCTATTTCAGTGGAGTGGCCATGATGCTCATGATGGAGAAATCCTTCTGGTGAGCCCGGGGAGTGGAAGACGCAGGACCTGGTGAAGACCCTGGCACCACAAACCAGAACTATCAGACCCCAAAACAAAAATGCCATGAACAATGAGGGTTCCCTGGGACAGCTTGCCAGCTGGTTGGTATCAATATAATCTGAAAAAGGTGCACTGAAAGTGTATTTAAAATTTGCTAGTGACTCCGGGTTACCAGAATATAAAACCTCCAGTTATAAGACTAGTACATTCTGGGGGTGTAGTGTATAGCATGGTGACTACAGTAAACAATACTTTTTTTAAATATATATTTTAAAGTTGCTAAGGGAATGGATCTTAAATGTCCTCCTCATGAGAAAAATATGTAACTATACATGGTGATAGATGTAACTAGACTTACTGCAGTGATCATTTCACACAACGTAGATTGAATCATTATGTTGCACCCTGAAACTAATATAATGTTATATGCCAATTTTATCTCAATAAAAAAAAATTCTTATAGAAGTTTCTAGTGACCCTATTAGGGCCGCTACTTTTTAATAAGGTGCATTGAAAGCCCACTTCGTGGTAGGTATCTTATATGTCATTACTTCACTCAATGCTCATTAACTGTCCTTGAGGTAGGCATGGTTGTCTAACTCTGCAGTTTGGAAAAGGTGTTTGAAGGCATGTGGTAAGGAAGTGCACAGCTGCTCTAACAGGACTGGCCGCTGATACTGTGCCTCAGGTAGAAATGAGCTCAACGCCCATCCTAGAATCCTAGGGGCAAGGGTCATAGGTATTTTATGTGTTCCTAGATTTTATTTATTTATTTATTTGAGGTTGGGGGGGAAGGGCGGAGGGAGGGAGAGAATCTCAAGCAGACTCCCTGCTGAGCGCAGAGCCTGAGGCAGGGCTTGATCTCAAGACTCCAAACTCTTGACCTGAGCAGAACTCAAGAACTGGCCGCTTGACTGACTGAGCCATCCAGGTGCCCCCATAGAAAATTTTTTTTAATGAGAAACATATCACACATAAAAATGTGCCTTATGTATATGCAGTTTAAAGAGCAATGATAAAACAAACTCTCATATATTTACCACCAAGCTTACAAAGCAGAATGTTGTTACCATTTTGTTGAGGTCTGGTCTCTTGTTCCTTTTCCTTTATCATCTATATATGTATAGATTATTTAGTTTTGCCTGTTTTTGTATAACAGAATGATGTATTATATGTTTTTCCCTGTGATTTAATTCTTTAATATTACGTTTTAGTGATTCACCCAAATTGATTCATGTAGCTGTGGTTTATTCAATTTTACTGCTACATGGCCTTCCAATGTATGACTACGTCACAGTTTATTTATCCATTCTATCGCTGATGGGAGTTTAGATTGTTTCTGGCTTATTAGCTGTGCTGCTGTGAACATTGTCGTGTATATCTGTGGGTGCCCATGTAGAAGAGCTGTACTAGGGCAAATACCTCCAGTGGAATTGCGAGTTTCCAGTACACGCTTGTGTTCAGCTTGATAATGCCAAAGCGTTTACCAAAGGGATTGTACCAATTTTCATTCCCATAATCAGTGGATGTGAGTTTCTATTGTTCTCCAACCTCTTCATCTTGATATTGATCAATTTGTAAATTTTTGGCATTCTGGTGAGTGTAAAATAGTATTTTGTTATGGTGTTGTGGTTATCTAATTATGGTGTTTCCTGAATACTAATAAGTTGAGACATCTTTTCATATATTTATGGGCCATTTGTACTTCCTTTTCTATGAAAGGTGTGTTAAACCCTTTTGCCTATTTTTCTTTTGGGTTTTCTTTTTCATATTGATTTGTGGGAGTGCTTTATATTTTCTGGATATTAATTGTTAGTTATATGTGTTGTAAACATATTTTGAGTTTCAAGCTTTCTCTTTAACTTCTTCAGGGAATTTTTTTCCTTAATGGGAAGAACTTATTTTAAAACTTTTTATTTTAAAATATTTTCAAAACTAAAAAAGTAAAATTAAATAAAATATTTTCAAACTTAGGGAAAGTTTATAAAATTAATACAAAGATTTCCCATGGATTCCAAATATTAGTGTTTCACCACATTTGCACGATCATTTTATCTATTTTCTATTTTCTATATTGAAAATAATATCTTTAAAAATTACATACTCCAACTTATTATTGATGTTTAAAGGTGCAGTTGGCTTTTTAAATATTGTTTTTGCATCTAGAAGCCTTGCTAAACTCTCAAATTCTAAAACATCTGTAGACTGACATATATTTTGGGTAAATAATTAAGGCATCTGCAAAAGGACAGTTTTGCTTTGTTTCCAGTCTTTATCATTCTGTGCTTCACTGACCCATACCTTTAGTCCTAAGCTGAATAGGTATGTTGATAATGGCCATCCTTGTCTTGTTCTTCATCTTAAAGTGAGTTTCAGCATTTCATCATTTTGAATGATTTTTGTGGCTTGTTTTCTTTCTTTCTTTCTTTCTTTCTTTCTTTCTTTCTTTCTTCTTTCTTTCTTTCTTTCTTTCTTTCTTTCTTCTTTCTTTCTTTCTTTCTTTCTTTCTTTCTTTCTTCTTTTCACTTTTTGATGATGTCTATTATCAGGTAATTCCTTTTCATTCCTCATTTGAGAAGATCTTTGTTAAAAAAAAATCCTGAATAGATGTTACTTTTTATTGAATGATTTTTCCTTCATATACTGAAATGATTGTATAGTTTTTTCTTCAGTCTGTTAACGGGGTATATTTCATTAATTAATTTTTTAATATTGCATTCTTGGTATAAACCAACTTGGTCATATACATTATCCTTGTTTATACACATTCAGATTCAATTTGCCAATATTTTGTTCAGGACTTTGGTCATTTTTGTTTTTCTTCTCTCTTTGAGTAATTTGGGCACTTAGTTCAATGCATTTATTTCTGCTACATAAAAATGGGTCATGATTATCTGTTGCTACATTACAAACTATGCCAAACTTAGCAGTATAAAACAACTCAATTATTTATTATTATCTGCTGTGGTTCTGGGGGTTGCCTGAGTTCTACTAGATGATTCCCACTTGGGATTGCTCATGTGTTTGCAGTCAGATGGTGGCTGAGGCTGGTATCTGGAAAGCTTTCTCACTTACATGTCTGCTGCTTGAGCAGGGAAGATGCATACAGTTGGGGCTCCTTGGTACCATTTTCTACCTTTCTGTAATCTCTCCTTGTGGTCATCCAGCATGGCAGCTTTCAGCCAGTTAGACATCTACCACAGACTTCCAGAGCAAGTGTCCAAGAGAAACCAGTCAAAGCTGCATAGCCTTTTCTAACCTAGCTTTGGAAGTCATATGACACCTCTCTGCCACATCCTGTATGGTGAGGAAGTCAAAGCAGGCTCAAGGGGACACTTCACCTTTTGATGGAAGAAGTGTCAACGAATTTATGACATGATTTGAAACCGTCATACTTAGACTGGCCCCATACAATTGAGGAGTGCTTCCTCTGTGGTTTATCCTCCAGAGTATTTATATAAGATTAGAATTAATGTTATTCCTGGAAATTTCAGTAGTGCTAACCTATAACACCAACTGGAATATTTCCTTTTATGGGACAGTTTTAAGCTACTCATTAAATTTAAGGAATAGTTACAGACTCTTCCTCTTTTCATTGTTTTTTGAGTCAGTTTTAGTAAGTAATATTTCTTTAGGAATTTGCCCATTTCATCTAATTTTCAAATTTTATAAATTCGAATTGTATGGTAGGCAGAATAATGGCTCCTCAAACATGTTCATGTCCCACTCCCTGAAGCTGTGAATTAATATGTTCCCTTACCTGGCAAAGGGTCTTAGCAGATATGATTAAGTGTAGGGGTCTTGAGAAGAGAAAATGATCTTGGGTATATCCAGGTGTACCCAGTCAAATTTCATGGATCCTTAAAAGCAGAGAACCGTTCCCAGCTGTAGTTAGAGAGAGACACCCAAGGATGAAAGAAGTGTCAGAGAGTGGGAAGAGAAGGACCTGACTCACAATTGCTGACTTTAAAGATGGAGGAAAGAGTTCATGAGCCAAGGGCGGTGGGTGGCCTCTAAAAATAGGAAATGACCCTCAGCAGATAGCCAACAACTTGAATGAACAAAGAAACAGGTTCTTCCTTACAAACTCCAGAAAGGAATGCACTCCTACTGACACCTTGATTTAAGTCCAGTGAGACCTTTGTCAGACTTTTGACCTACAGATCTGTAAGATCATACATTTGTGCTGCTTTAAGCCACGAAATTTGCAGAATTTTATTATGGTGGCAATAGCAAACTAATACAAGATGTTCACATCTTATTATTTGCTTAATTTTTGTAAAATGTATGATTTCATCCCACTTTTGTACTAATATTGTTTATTTGGATTCTCTGCCATTAATCTTGCTAGAGATTTGTCTTTATTATTCATTTTCTCAAAGTCACAACTTTTGCTTTGATGATTCTCTATATCCATGTTTGTTTCACACTTTCATTAATTTGCAGCTTTATTATTTTCTGTCTTCTATTTTCTTTGGTTTATTTTTCTATCTGCTTAATTTGATTAAACAGATAGATTTTTGGCTTCTTTACTTTAAGATGTTCTTTTTACCTAATATAAGCATTTTAGAGCGATACACTTCCCTGTAAGCAGGACTTTAGCTGAATCCCAGTTTTTATTTTAAAAATACGTAGTATTTTTATTATGTTGCATCTTAATTACTCTCTAAAGTTCATTATTGTTTCTTCTTAGATAATGAGTCATCTTGAAAATGTGATTTTAAATACATAGACAAATGGGATTATTCTAGTCCTCTTCTAATCTAAAAATTTCTAACTTCTAACTTACTGTCAACTACTCAACTCTGCCATTCTCGAAGGAAAAATGTGATGAGCACTGGCTGTTATATGCAATGGATAAATTGTTAAATGCTACATCTGAGACCAATGATGTACTATATGTTGGCTAATTGAATTTAAATTTGAAAAATATGTAAAAGGAAGAAAGAATTAAAGAAAGAAAGAAAGAAGAAAGAAAGAAAGAGAAAGAAAGAAAGAAGAAAGAAAGAAAGAAAGAAAGAAAGAAAGAAAGAAAAGAAAGAAAGAAAGAAAGAAAGAAAGAAAGAAAGAAAGAAAGAAAGAAAGAAGAAAGAAAGAAACCAGGCATAGAACCTACATAAATAAGTGGGCAGGTCCATGTTCCAATAAAACTTTATTTACAAATACACATAAAGGGCTGGATTTGGTCCATGGGTTCTAGTTCTCTAACTGTTGCTCAACAGCCTCTCTCTACTCAGGCCCTTTTTCAGAGAGTCACCAGGACTTCTGTGCATGATGGCTAGTAGTCACAGCATCATTCCTACAATGGTCTCTTAGACAAAGCAAGTCACAAGGCCAGCCTAGATTCCAGGGGTAAGGAAATAGACTCTACCTTTCAAGGGGAGAAGCTGCAAAAAAAAAATTGTAGCAATATTTCATCTCCACTGGTATCTAACCTGTCTTACTGACAGAAATAGAAGTTCAAGGATCATATACATATTATAATTAATAGGCTATTTTTAGAGAAGTTTTAGGTTTACAGAAAACTGAATAGATAGTACAGAGAGTTCCCATGTACCCGTCTTCCTCCACTCCCTCACAGTTTTCTCTATTATTAATATCTTGCTTAGTGTGGTAAACTTGTTATAATTGATGAACCAATATTGAGACATTATTATTAACTAATGTCCACAGTTTATATTAGGGTTCACTCTTGTGTTGTATATGTGTATGGATTTTGACAAATACATAATGTTACGTACCCACAATTTTAGTATCATACAGAACAGTGTCACTATTTGAAAAATCCCCTGTGTTCCACTTAGACATCTCCATCTCTCTCTCTGACCTGGCAACCAGTGATCTTTTTATTGTCCCCATAATTTTGCCTTTTCCAGAATGTTATACGGTTGGAATTACATAGTGTGTAGTTTTTTTCAAATTGGCGGTTTTCAGTTACTAAATGTGGTTAAGGGTCCGCTGTGTCTTTTTGAGCTTAATAATTCATTTCTTTCTGTTGCTAAATAATATTTCATTGTATGGATGTACCATAGTTTGTTTAACCATTCCCTATTGAAAGGCATCTTGATTACTTCAAGATTTTGGCAATTATGAATACAGTTATTGTAAACACTTATATGCAGGATTTTTTGTGTATGTATATTTTCAGCTTATTTCGGTAAATACCTAGGAGCATCATTGTTGGATCACATGGAAGACTATTTTTAGCTTTAGCTCTGTAAGGAACTGCTAAACTGTCTTCCAAAGCGACTATACCACTTTGTATCATCTTTGGTTGGGCTCCACAAACAACAAATGAGCTCCACATCCTGGTCAATATTTGGTGTTGTCAGTGTTTTGGATTTTAGCCTCTCTAATAGGTGGTTAGTGGTATCTCTACCATCTTGGTCAACTCCTGTCACTGTTGTTTTGTTTTTGTTTTTTTCCTGTCGCTGTTGTTTTAATTTGAAATTCCATAATGATATAATGTTCAGAATATCATCATACGGTGATTTGCCATTTGTATATCTTCTTTGGTGAGGTATTTGTTCAAGTATATTGACCATACTTTAAAATTGAGGTGTTTGTGTTCTTATTGTTGAGTATTAAAGATTCTTTGTATATCTTAGATAGAAATCTCTTTATCAGATATATGTTTTCCAAATATTTTCAACCCAGTCTATGACTTATCTTTTCATTCTCTTAAGGGATAATATTTTTAAAAGATATAATAAGATTTTCTCATATATTTCTGTGCTTGTGACATTCTCCCATTATGCCAGGGGCATCTATTGCTTGGAGACAACTGGCCTTGTTCAAGAAGATTGCAAAGGGAAGAGTAAATTTCCAGTTTTGACTTTCAAAATGAGATTTCTGAGTCTCTAACAAAGCTGTAATTTTGAGGACAAGCTTTGTTGAGAAAAAAAAAAAGTGCTTTCTAGAGTCTGTAAGTTCCCATGAATATATCCAGAGTCAAGCCTAGAGAAGGTGAATGTTAAGAACTAACATTAGCCACAAGTGGAAATCAGGATATGAGGCAAAGGGGCTCCTGACACATAGGAAAAGGCAAAAAACCCTACCACCTCTGGTTCTATGGTAGTTAGGGAAAGAGATGGTCCCTTTGCTGTTTCTCTCCACCCGCATGCTACTCCAACATGCCCAATGAACCTCTTCTCTCTCTCCCTATAATATGTGCCTCCCCTCCACCTCCCCCACCCCAGCCCCACTGATGGGATTAATGCCATTATAGAGAAAAAGACACAAGAGTTCTCTCTATCCACTTGTATACACCGAGGAAAGGCCATGTGAGCATACAGTGCTGTCTGTAGCTAGGAATCAAGCTTGTACCAGGAACCAAATCTGTGGGCCTCTTACTCTTGGACCTCCCAGCTTCCAGAACTGTGAGATAATTGCCTGTTGTTTAAGCTACTCAGTCTACAGTGTTTTGTTATAGTAGCTCAAGAGCCTAGCAGAGTACTTGGTTCATGGTGGGTGCTCAATAAATGTTGTAAATAAAGGAATGAATGAATAAATAAGTGAACATATCGGTATCCTTTACTTTCTTATGGTAGGAGTATTTCTGTTTATAGGTTTTGTTATTTTTCCCATATGGTGAGGCCAGCAGATGAGATGACAGCCCTTGAGAAAATAGTTTGTTATACTCATGGACCTCAAGAGGAGAGGGCACACTGTACCATACCACAGGGGACCACAGGGGGAAGCCCCAAAGAGGCACAGGCAGTAAGGGGAAAACGTGAGCAAGAGCCTTTATTGTGGTTTCCACGGGAAGGAACGGGTAGTGGGGAGACAAGTTTAGGATTGGCTAGTTTGAATAATTTTGGCAGGCTCTGGGCATAGAGGTTGTCCCTGGCTGTCTGGTACCTGGGCCTGCAGTGATTAGAGCAGGGAAATGGTGGTCCTAAGTATAAAAGCTCTGTAAAGCTTGGCCATGTGGGCTCCGCACGGGTTGTCTTGCATAGGAAGTTGTGCTTGTAGGTGAGTTCTCTACTATTGTGTTGTCTTTTTTTTTTTTTTTTTTTTACTATCGTGTTGTCTAACACTGGGAGGGACAATCCCTCCAGGGCCCTCCAGGGCCCTTGAGGCCCCAAGATATCAAAGCATCAAATACAAAAACTGGAAATGTGTTGTGACATTTTGACGATCGAGGAACCCTCTCTTCTGGGTCTCTTGGAGGTAGAGCTGTGACCACTGGGGACTTTCATGACCTACCTTGTTAAGACTTGTCAAGATCACATCTTGTCATGGTATCGCCCCTTTTCATGCCAGTTTTTGACACATTTTATTATTCATTCGTTCATTCATTCATTCATTCATTCATTCATTCGTTAGTGAGTACTCACCATGGGCCAGGCCCTGTGTCAGATAAGCCCTGGCAGTTTGGTCAGAGAGACAGCCTAGGAATCAAGCAAAATCCCTGCCTGCCTGGTTAGTACTCTAATGACACTCTCATACAATTATTTTCAGAGGCTTCTTGCCCTGCCCTGGACTTCTTAAACGTAGGAAGGTCCCTTGATATCAAGCTTAGTGACATCTATGGAAGCAGTTTCATTTTTCATAATGGAAGATTCACTCTTAATCAGAGAGGGCCTTTCCTCAGTCTGAGAGCTTTGTCTTTTTTGTGACTTTTAGGGGTAACTTGCAGATTGACAATATCTGCTCTCAAAGTCAAGGCTGGGACTTTAAATAGTATGAAGACTCCAATGGCTAGACTCACAGAGGTAATCTGAATATTGATCACAAATTTTCAAGTGGTCTTGGAAAATGCAGCATGATTTTAGGAGATATTTCCAATTAGCTTGGGCTGTTCAAAGCAGCTCTATGTCTAAGAAAGAGAATGCATTAGAATTTTCTAAAGGGCTTTATCTCCTGAAACAGAAAACATAAATGGTGGTGGGAGAAAAAAATCAAAGTCACTGAATATGGAAATCACCACTTTGGGGTTTATGAGAACCACATCCTGCTAACTCCCTGCTATGCGAGGGAGCTTTCAGAGGTAATGAGGCAAGTTCCAGAGTGTCAAATGTCTGCCTCGCTTTATACTTATGTGAACTCTCGTCCTGGTCCTCCTGCTGGTAGGGTACATGCTCAGCCCTGGCAGAGATGGTGTCTGACATCTCCTTCTAGTCCCCTGGGGAAAAAACCTTGCACACAGCAGGCACTTAATGTACTCTGGTGGGATTGAGTAGAAGAGAAGAGACTCCCCAGGAAGGCATAGGGATGCAAAAGGCTCTCCCTGTTATCTCTTAATCTGCTCTGAATTAGAGACAGCAGCCTGTCTGCGGCTGGGGCTCAGGCTCCTTCCCTCTGGATGGGAAAAGGAAAACTAGCTCATACTAAGCTCTCACCATGTGGCTGGCCCTGCGATAGGCACCTTACAGCACCATTTCATCAATCTTCCCAATAACCCTCTGCAATTGGTATTATTACCCCATTTTACAGATGGGGAAATGGGGGCATTGGAGAATAAGCTCTCCTGAATGGTTTTCACTTGAAAGGTTTCTGAGATCCCACCTGGCTATGCTACCAGCCTGAAAAAGCCAGCTTCACTAAAGTATTAGATGGTTGTGTGGGCACTCTGCACTCAGAAAAGCTTTGATTTTATCGAGCAGACTTAGAAGAGAGAGGTTTTCCAGCCCATCAACCCAGAGACACATTTATCAGAATGGCTGACTGATTGATTCCTTGGAGAGCATACAACAGGTCCTATGGGTCACACAAGGGGGCAGATACAACAGCCATCCCTCTCCTCCCTTCTTCTCCAACTGACGGAACCCACCACCAACCATAGTTGGGGCTGAAAATTCCAACAACTCACCTTCCCAGCCTCATTTGGGGGGGACCAGCTTTGGTTAATGAGATGTAAGGGGAAATCTCCAAGGAGCTTGTGAATAAGATTTCCTCCATGAAAAAGAGAATGACCATCAAGGAAACTCTTTATCCCTTCAGTTCCTTCCTGCTTTGGACAATGTCATGTGATAATGGGATATCTTGACTGTTTTTGTGATTATGAGCAACTGAATATATATATATATATATATATATATATATATATATATATATAAGCATTTTCAGAAAGCATTCTGACTTTTGAAATTGTGGAGAAGAAAATAGTGCAGTGACAAGTCCTGAATAATGACACTGTTGGTTGCGGGGGAGGAGTGGAGATTGAGGGTGGGGAGAGAGCCACAAGGTCAAGGTCAAGATCAGAAGGCCCAGGGCCCTGAAGCAGATAGTGGTGAGGATGTCAAATGAAAACAAATCTGGACTCAGGTAAGGGGAGACATTATTGAAAAGACTATTGCAATAAGGGGAGGCTGACTATGGCCATAGAGAGGTTGCTCTGACCATGAGGTTAGTAAGTGCCCTCACAGTCAGATAGAAAGGAATTTGCTTTTATTGGAAGGAATAAATAAGACTAGAAAGAACCCAGTACAGGAGAATGGGATTAGTGGGTTGTGTTATGGGGTAGCTGTTCAGGGAATGTTTTTCCCTGAGGTCAACTGACTCTCTGGCAGGTCCTTAAATTAATGAAGAGTTGTTCCATGTTTGAATGCTCAAGGGTAGGTCAAAGTTCAAGGACCTGGAGGAAGAACAGAAGCCTGATTAAATTTGGTCAAGTCAAGTTGGCAGGCATTTTGTCTAGATTGGTCAGTAGGGACAAACAGTTCAACTACTCATCTATGAGGGAAAGAATGGATGTGGAGGGCCTGTGTCTGACCGCATCGCAGATTAACAAGGGGGTCTTCTGTGAATCTCACCTGAGTCATATGGGAGAGGATAGTTCTTCGCAGTGAAACATTTCTTGGAACACGAAAGACAGAGAGGGGGTGGGAGCGTAGATTTCTTAATGGTCACTGTTTTTCAGGAACACAGAGGCAACATTGTCAAGAAATTTAAAAAGGTAAAATCAGACCTCAGGGCAGGGTTAAAGTGGTCACTGATCCATCCGGAACTATCAGCTCCCTCCCATGTGCCAGGCACTGTGCTGAGGGGTCCTGGGAACACAAGGATGATTCAGACGTGGTTCTCTTCAGGATCATAGCAAGAGACAAAAGAGAAGGACACGGGTACTTGCAGGTCTCCTAACATCTATGGGCTGCCTCCTGTGGCTTTCCATATACTCAGATTCTATTTTCTTTGGGGACCACCTCAGCCTTGCAAACTGCCTGCCCTGCAGCAGACTCATAACTCCGGGTATGTATGCAAAACTCAAGAGAATCAAAAGCAGAAAAGGGAGAGGTTGTCCAGAATTTGAGCTTTGGGTCTCAAAGTATTTTAAAGGATTAAGCATTTCAGTATCAACCCCCAAAAGCCTTTCTCAGTGATTCTGAATCTTGATTTTTCTTTCTTTCATTGAAGAGCAACGGGGAACTCTCACCTGAGTCCTTATGCTTTAGCTGTAGGTGGAGCCAGGTAGTTTCTCATCCCTCAAGCAGGAAGTTGGATGCCCTGAGAGGTACAGTCACTTTGGTTGGGTAACACAGAAGATCATTGCTGAGATTCAAGAAAGGTATGCATCCTCTTATTCTGGTTTCTGTTTCACCAGGCCTTTTACTAACGCTCACGCGATGGCCTTTCTGAAGGTGGCTAGGGGCAGGGCTTGGGATGAAGGTGAGCAGAAAATGCAGAGCCCCATGCTGCGCCCCAGAAGAGAGGGGAGGAATAGCATAAAAATAAATTTCAACCCAGTCCACACGACTGAAGTTGAAGCCCTGAGTCCTTTGTCTGATCATTGTACCCTGGGGCCTTACCGTTTACAGTCCTGAGTGATGCTGCCTGAAGATGGCATCACCTATCAGAAAGCATGGGCCTACATTTGGTCATAAGAAAACCCTCTGAATATCCCATTCAAAATAAATTTTTGAAGCTATCACCAGAAACTTCCTAGATTATATTAGACTTCTTAGGATGATAGGTATTTGACTTTGCAAGGGCACACAGGCTGATTGCAATTGTTTTCCTTATACTTGACTTTCCCTCAGGTTGTGTGGCTGCCTTTACATTCCACAATTCCTTCTCTCGTCCTTCCCATCTCCACCCCTTCCTCTGGCTCCAGCATCTCAGACATCATAGCCACGACTGCTAAATATTTCTCACTATGCGTTCTCCTCTCCTCTCTTCAGGAAACCTCTCAAATTTTTGCTGAGGATATAGCTGCTCAGCTAAAAACTACCCTTCTATCAGTTTCCCCCTCTATTAAATGGATACTGGAGTTCTTACTTGGCTATTCTGAGAATCAAATCAGATCATACGTTTAAAGAGAAGCATAGTATGAATGAAAGAGCCAGAAGATCCAGATGAATCTCATCTGCCATTACCTTACTGGGTGGTCTTGGGCAGGTCACTGCATTTCCCTGGGCCCATTGCCTCATCTATCGAATAAGGACATTTAGACTAGATTAGATCATCTAGATATTTTCCTGCTCAGACACTGTATGGTTCAAAAAAATCAGACTTTGGTATTATGAAGAGTCAGACTTTAAGCAGCATTTTGCCTATGCCGACTTGGCTGGCACCGGTTCCTGATGGTTGATGATGTGTGTATCACTTCCCAATTTCATAGTCAGGTCATCACGGCAGGTTGAGCTTGGCCATGATGGGAGTATTTACACCACAGAAATTGGCAAATGCTATAAGGCAAAACTTTCTCACCTTCCATGGAGAGCCAGTTGTGAAACATTTACCAGCGTACTATTTACTACAAGGAAAGAAAACCGAAGTCTTTGTATGACTTGGTGCTCAAAGTAGTTAACATAACTAGTAAAACTTAAAATGAAAATGTACAAGTCTGTGTTTATAACATACAGAGGACTGTGAGGCAAGAATTAGAAGTTACCCGAGTCTTGGATCCCAGGTGCCCTGGTCCAGCTCTAGGTTGCAGTAAATGGGCCCCTTGTGGCATGAAGGAGTTAATACCTCTCCCTCAGTGACCAACTTACCTGGCCTTGTTGTGCTGTTGTTACCTCAGATGCGCCATTTTGTAATTTAATTAAAACCAGAAGCTTGAGATAATGGGCTGGTGGTGCCTGCTGCCCCACCCTGGGTGGAAGTTGGGCCCCTGAGAGCAGGAAAAAAGATCTTCCAAGACATCAAGTGATCAGGAGCAGTCATTAAATTATTCCAGTTAATCCAAACAGAGTAGTTACCTGAGGCCCTGAACTCATCTAGCCAAATGGGACCTGTGGTTGGAAAATGTTTGGAGATTCTAGACCAAAGGATTATCTACTTGCTCATTCTCACCATCTACAGTGTCTTCTCCAACGGGTGTTTTGAGGAACAGCAGGTCCTTGATATGTTAGCAGCACCCCCTTTCCCACCCCAAAAGGAGCTGATAGCTAATAAGTTTGGGAAGCATTGGATTTAACAAAGGCAAACTTGTTATCTATGGCAGTACTTCTCAGAGAATTTAACAGGTTAAAGTAGAGCTCCTTGAACTGTCTGTGGTGATTTATAAGACTTTTAAATTTCCAACCAATACACAATCCTATTGCCTCTGTGTGCAGCTTACCACACAATTTTGCCAACACCCAACCTAGATAAGCCCAGTTCAGTGAGATAAATTCATGGCTCATGCATATTCCCCACATGACTTGGATGAGTTCATGGTCACATAATGTCTAGTTGTTATAAAAATCTCTCATTGCGTACCCACTGTTTTTGTATTTATCATGTCCATGGGCCTTACCCTGAGTAGTACTGTGTTAAGTACCTAGCTGGCCTCTGAACGGAGCAGGCTCCTGCCCCAGTAAGTCTTCCTCCCTCTTGCTGGGATTCCCAGGTTTGAGCTGGGCATTGAGGAGTTCTGTTCAGCCATCGTGGAAAGCACAGCTCTGTCAGAGCTGGACATCTGTCCCCACACAGTGGGGGCATTTCTGACCTACCCACATAGAGCAACATTTGAATCTTTGGAGTCTAAACTGAACTTTGAAATAAAAGGCCAACTCTCCTAAACTGCACCAGCTCTAGAGAGGATCAAATGAAAACCAGACAAGTTCCCAAACACAAAAGAAAACAAAATGCATCCAGGGCTCCTTTTCCTCCTCCACAGACCTGTAGGTGCAGAAAAGGCACAGCAGGCACTGGGGGCGGACTTCCATGAAGGCTGCTGAAATAGGAAGTCCTTCCAAGGCAGCTGGCACTGGGCCATTGTCTCTGGGGACAATCTGACCACTCCCGCGCAAGGCAACTCATCTGCAGGTTAAGGGTCACACGTGTCAATTGGACTCGGGCAGCCCTCGGCCAGGGCAGAAGCAGCAGTGCCCAGATCCACCTCCAGCCTCCAGCATCATGTCTCCACAGCTTGACAGGTGGATGCCAGTGCAAGGCAACTACCCCTTCCTTTCCCTTCTTTCTCTTGTGCTGACTCTCGTCATACACCCACACTGGAAGTCAAGTGTAAATAGAAGGCTCTGACTACCAGGTCAGGCTGCTGTCAGGGCTTCCCCCCATTCTTCTCTGAAATGTTCACTGCCCCTGCCAACTCTTTATTCTGTACCTGTCAAAGCTGGCTCCCTCCAATCTCTGTATGGACAGATTCCCTCCTCAGTAAATACTCTCAGTGACCCGAGAAGTCCCTGGAATCAGGCTGTCTCTTTCCAAGCAGAGACAGTTTCAGCTGGGTGTTTTTCCTCACCTTTTCACCAGTCTGCTTGCTCTTCAGTGTGAGGAGCTATTTATTCATGAGGTGGGCCTGGGTCCAGTTATGGAGGTGCTGTGAAGGATTCTATTAGGTAAGGAGGCCAGGATAATTCCCAGCACCATGTTTCTTGCTACATTCCTGCATGGCCTCAATACTGGTCCAGTTAGGGCAAGAGTCTGGAAAGGTTGAGCTTTAGGTAGAGTTGGGTTCTGGGGTCCCCTCCATGTCAAGCGGAGGCATCCAGGCAGCACCATGAGGCAGGTCATTTGTGTAGAAATGACAGTCAATCCCATGGGAGTCGGAGCAGAGATCCCTGAGGAAGGCCATGTGGAGACAAGGAAAGGCTGAGAGAACACCCACAGTTAGTAAGAAGGGCAGCAAGAAGAATTAGGAAAGGAGGCCGGGAGGGAGAAGTCAAAGTAGGAGGGACACTGAGAGCAGATAGTACCTCATCAAGCCAGGGAGGAGAGAACCAACAGTGTTGTGGTTGCCAAGAGATCAAGGAGATTGATGATTGAGAAAAGGATATGGTTGGTGATTAAGGTGGCTTCTGAGCAAGGCAGCCAGGAGAGGTAGTACAAGCTGCACACCTCCAGGGGGAGCCATTCACACCCTTGTGTGTGGGGTGGTGACCCAGCAATTCTGTAGTGCATCACCTGTGTGGCTTCTGAGGACAGCCTGCTCATGAGAATCTTTTCAGCCAAGGGCTGAAGGCAGAAGCCCCATCGGAAGCTGGTGAGATGGAAATGGGAGGTAAGGTAGGAGTTGGGGCCAATGAAGGTGACCCTAGGAAGGAGTCTGGAAACGGAAGAAAGAAAAAGAAACGGCAGCTGGAAAGAATGTCAGGCTTGAGGGGAAATGACACATTTTCCACTTGAATTATAGCTGGAGCTTGGAAATTTGAGCATACTGTAGGCAAAGGAAAAAAACAGCAAAGTGAGAGAGATAAGAGTTTGCTGGAATGCAGCTGTGGAGGGGGAGCAGCTCCTGGCTCTCATGGAGCTTACATTTTGTGAGAAGTGGTACAATAGACGAGAGTGGGGTGGGGCGTGGGGGTTAGGGTTAGATTTGGGGGTCAGGAGAGGCCTCAGAGAAGCCTATCAGAGGAGGTGACCACTGAGCTGAGACTGAATGATGCAAAGGGGCCCATCCTGTGAGAAGCAGGGAGAAGCGTGTACCAGGAATATGCCTTACCTGAGACAACAAGACTTCGTTCACATTCTTAGGAGAGTCTCAAAGTGGCGTCCAAGTGCTAGGCATTTCCACAGGCCCTTACAAATGCTATTTCGGGGGCCATTGAGCCTTTTGGTACTTCTGAGTCACCTTACCTACATCGATACCTGTTGCACTAAGATTGACAAACTTAATTTCCTAATGACGCTCCTCCATCCCCACTGTTCTTAAGCTACCTCTCGCTGCTCAAACTTCTTCTTGAGCCACCTGAAAAATTACACCCCTTATTTTCCAGCCTCTCCCCAATCCCCGTAAAAAGGCCTAGTTCCTTAATGCAGATATTAGCAAGAAGGCAATCTGATTGAAAAAATTCATACTAATGTGTTAGTGACTGAGGTCACCATCACACTCATGAGGATATTTGATTTTATACAAAGGCATTATATGCACCCAAATTAGAGCACTTACTAAGGGCATTTAGGACACATGGCTACTAAAGGATGAATTCTAGAAAGATAAAAATATTTAAGCATGGAGAGCCTTCTTAGATTCCCTAGCATGTTATGTGGCTACTTGCCTATGCCTAAGCCTGGCTTGTTTTCCAGATCTAAAAGGACAAAAAAGACAATTCTCTTCTTTAACAAGTTAAGATTAGAGTAGTTTTGTGGTTTGAGGGCAGGATATGGAGCACAGTTTGATTCTCATGGTACCTGTGTGCTCACCCAACCTCAAACCAGCTTCTCTGGTTGAGGTTTAAAATACGCACCGCACCCCCCTCCCCCAAGAGGGATGAAGACACGTGTGTTGGGTTCTTTCTATGTGTATGTTATCTCATTTACTCTTCACCACACCCCATGATGTAGATGCTATTATGGCCCCCATTTTTCAAATGAAACTGAGGCTCAGGAATGGTTAGTGACCTTCCCAGGGTCACACAGATGGAGCCTCAAAGAGCTGGGGTCCAAACTCAGGTGTGTCTGAGTCCGAAGCCCTAATCTCCCTGCCATGTCTCAGGATGAAAACTCTCTCTTATGGAAGTGATGACCCTGCTGGCTGGGGGCATTCTGAGAACTAGCTGCAGCTTCTCCACTTTTTAAGCTCGTGATTTCCTTCCTCTTTCTGGGCTTCAGTTTCCTCATCTGGAAAACTGGGAGATAGAAACTCAGTGACTGGAGGGCCCCTCCCTGCCCTGAGCATCACCATGCTGAGTGATCCTTCCTGTGACCCGTGGTTCATCTGATCTGCACATGTCAGCAGGGCCCTGGGCTCTCTGCTGCTCAGCTCCTCGGAAAGAGAATGGCAGCAGGTGGGCCAGCCTGGACCGGTGTTGGGCAAGTCCGGGAAGGCCTGGGGAGATGTGCCACTCTGGGGTGCACTCAGCTAGGCCTGAGATTGTCCTGCAGATGGAGAGAGCGTGCATCCTTGTTTGTGACGGGGCCTGAGCCTGGGGCACAGTGAGCGCCAGAGTCTTCCTCACCACCCTCCCAAAGCTACTTCCAAGCTGGTTGAGTGTTGGTGTGTTTTTCCTCTCTCCTTTCCAGTGCCAAGAGGTCAGCTTGAGTGTAACTCTGACAGATGAAATCTGCTCCTTTGGAAACACCCTTTCAAATCCAACCTGAGATGGGATTAAGAGAACAGCTTTGGCTCGTTTTCAAGACTGTCATCTGACGAACATCTCCGAGCTCATTTGGAGGAAGTGACAGTAGAGAGTGAGATTTCAAATCAGGGAAATTGGCGACAGGCTCTGCTCAAATCAGGTCCCCGCCTCCAGCCCGCAGCCCGCGCAAGACAAAAGCTCCAGAGTAGGAAAGTGACACAGCGCCACCTCCCGGCAGTCGCCTGGCCAGTGGAGGCCTCTGGCTCAGGCCAGGTCTCCCCAGCTTCAGGGCCTGCCCAAAAGTTGGAGAGGTGAGACCTGTCCCTGGGCTCCCAGGAGATGGGCACAGGGCGCCTGTGAGAGCTGTGAGGCTCCCTTCATGATGTGTGTGTATGTGTGTATCTCTGTGTCATGCTCTATGCAGCCAATCTGAACCCCGAGTAGGATCTTGTCTCAAGAGGGGCAACCCTCTCTCCTTAATTCACTCTTCGGTAATTTTTTAAGGCAAGATCATATGATGAGGAGATGAACTCTGGAGCCAGACCGCCTGAGTTCGAGCCTGTTTTGTTACCTAATAGCTGTGCAATCTTGGACAAGTTATTTCCCCTCTCTGTGTCTGCTTCCTTGGAAAGAATTGAAGAGTCAATACATGTAAAATGCTTAGTGCAGTGCCAGGCTCCTGACAAGCACTCAACGTGTATGAGTTAATAATATTATTATTCAATTAAACGCAGCTCGTACATATTTCTTCTTCCTCCTTATACCCACCAGGCAGACCCATTTCTAACTTCTTGCTCACTGATATGTTCCATGCAGATGTTTCCAGTTCAAGGAAGATGACGCTAAATCTGTAATTTTGTTGAAAATAAATTGACCGCACCCAAACCCACACCCTGAACTTTGTGTGTGGACTCCTTGGCAGAGCTTGAGAAAGTCATCCTTGGGGAACTCCCATGTCTTTTGTTTTGTAATGCGACCTGGCAAGGCAGCTGGGCAGTTGCTGCTTCAGAATAAACCTAGAAAAGCCAGATGGGCTTGGGGATGATACTGTCTTCAGATGTTGCACTGAGAGTCGACTCACCGGAGAATTTTAGCCCTGCATTTCCCCACGCGTGTCTGCAGAGCGATCTTAGGACGCTGGTGAATCAGGAAAAGCCTCTGTTTGAAGCCTCTCTGCTTCACTTGACCCAGAAGGGTCTCTCCGAAGCTCCATTTGGGGGTCAACCTTGGGAT
Organism: Canis lupus familiaris; assembly: GCF_011100685.1. Taxonomy (NCBI): domain Eukaryota; kingdom Metazoa; phylum Chordata; class Mammalia; order Carnivora; family Canidae; genus Canis; species Canis lupus. Next base: position 35,917,495 of record NC_049239.1, on the reverse strand, counting down.
GCTCCTTGATCCTGATGGAAGGTCTTCCCAACCAAGAGGAAAGATGGTGACGCGACAGGCTGCCAAGGTCGGGGGCTGGCCTTCCTGAAAGTCAACCATAAATCAAAGCCTCCAAGGTGACCACGTGTCACAGACACCGGCTCTGGAGTCTCCAGGGGACGCTGGGCTTGATGACAGGAGACCACCTCTCTCCCAGCCCGTCTGCTGCCAGGGAAGGCCAGCAGGTGGGCTGGCCATCGCCACTGAGGAGGTTGTCCTGCTGTTTAATGAGGTTTAATTCTCCCTCTAAAGGAGGGCCCGGCTCAAACATCTGTCTCATCAAAGGGGTCGGAGGCTTGGAGACACAAAAGCTTCTCTTAGTGCTTCCATCCTCTGGCCTTTATCGCTCCCAGAATCCATCCCATTAGTGTGCTGGGATAGCCGTGACCTTGCCATGTCGCATGCATCTGGGGAGCACAGTTGGGTTTCGGGGAGGGGGGGAGGAAGGCAGGAGAGGCAGGGAAATCCCTTTGAATCCCCTCAGACTTTGCACTTGGCTTCCTCCCGTGGCCAAGACTTAGCCATGACTCACCTGCTTTAGAATGTTTTGTTAGCCAATCCCTGTTTGCTCTAAACCTCTGAAGTGTCAAGATAATAACTGCCAGGGGACTGGGAGGAGAATGGCGTCGGCTGGGGCCTGATAAACAGTCTGCTTGTGGGGGACACCAGGTGACCAACAGAGCAAACCCCAAACCTTCCGATCCATGCCCAAGCATCTGGGAGTCCAGAGGATTTTTGCAGAAAACATGAAGCATCAATATTTTACAGGTAGAGGATTAACTATACAACTTGGGACATCTGGCTGCGGAGTCATAGATAGTCCCGACTGTAGTCTGCCATTTGTTAGCTGTTTGGCCTTGAACTACTTACTTCACATCTCTGTGCCTCAGTTTCCTCATCTGTCAAAGGGACAACTACTGCTGTCAGGACTGAATGACAAAAAGTGATATATTTTATCTCAGCTAGAGCTGACACGTTGTAGACACTCCATCAATAGTAGGCAAGTAACAAAAGTTTTTAAAACATGTACCAGAGAAAAATTCATATTGAGAAATGCCTTTCCCTTGAAATGATTATTACTTTTGTCTTGTTTTTGTAAATTGGGAGAAGATGACTGCCCTGTGTGATGACAGCAGCAGGGTGTCCTGGCCCAGGGAGGACGGCAGGGTAGCTTAAGAGACATCGTGTTAGCCAGGGTTCTCAGCCTCCTCTTGTACCACACCCCTGACCGATGGCATGAGGATGCCCAACACACAGCCATGACTACAGTCAGTGTCACACAAGTGACAAGTCCAAAGCCAGGTTCCATCACTCACCAGCTGCATGACCTTGAGTGAATGATTTAACCTCTCGAGTCTATATATATATATATATATATATATATATATATATATATATATTTAAGATTTATTTATTTATTCATGAGAGACACAGAGAGAGAAGCAGAGACACAGTCAGAGGGAGAAGCAGGCTCCATGCCGGGAGCCCAATGTGGGACACGATCCCAGGACCCCGGGATCACAAACTGAGCCAAAGGCAGACGCTCAACCACTGAGCCACCCAGGCGAACCAGCAATATTAATAGTGTTTACCTTGAAGGTTTGTAGGGATGGGTGAGTGGGTAAATGTGATTGTGTACATAAAACACTGAGGACAGTGCTCAGCACAAAATAAGTGCTCAATTAGAAAGAAAAGCAAGGCAGCTGTGAGCAATGCATGATTTCGGCCCCACCTATAACCCCACCCTCTTTCTCGCTCACTCAGGGAAGCAATTTAGAAAAGTAACATTTCGGGGCACCTGGGTGACTCAGTTGATTGAGCATCCGCCTCTTGATTTCAACTCAGGTCCTATCTCAGGGTCGTGAGATTGAGCCCCACATTGGGCCAGCACAGGGCATGGCACCTGCTTAAGATTCTCTCCCCCAACCCTCTGCCCCTTCCTCACCTCACCCCACCCCTCTTTCTTTCTTAAAAAAGCAAGAAAGCAAGAAAGCAAGAAAGAAAGCAAGAAAGAAAGTAAGAAAGAAAAAGAAAGAAAGAAGAAAGAAAGAAAGAAAGAAAGAAAGAAAGAAAGAAAGAAAGAAAGAAAAAAGAAAGAAAAGACAAAAGAAGAAAGAATAAAGAAGAAAGAAAGAAGAAAGAAAGAAAGAAAGAAGAAAGACAAAGAAAGCAATAAGAATAAGAAAGAGAAAGAACGGCTGGAGGGAGGGAAGAGGAAATACACGAGACCCTTGAATTCCTTCCTTACCTTCCTTCCTCCTTATTCTTCATTCCGCCCACTCCACCTACCACTAAGAAAGAAGAAAGAAAGAAAGAAAGAAAGAAAGAAAGAAAGAAAGAAAGAAAGAAAGAAAGAAAGAAAGATTTCTACTCTCTATGTTGAATCTCTATACACTTGAAATTGATAGAACTGTACGTTAACTCTACTGGAATTAAAATTAAAAAGTTAATAAAAAATAAAGATTTTTGTGTGTCAGAACAAAAGAGAAAGTAACATTTCTGTAGGCTGAACCTTGAGAGGACTCAAAATTGTTTAAAACTCATTCACACCTATAGCTTTAGTCATTATCAGTAACACATTGAGAACAAATTTATAACTGATATTGCTCAAAGTCCTCCAAGGCAGGTGAGTGCAGCTCTTTTCTCCAGACTGCACGAAATCTGTATTTCTTTGCTATGACTGTGTTAACAAGCTCTCCATGAACTAAGTGGCTTAAAACAACACACATGTATTATCTTACAGTTCTTGCGGGTGGAAGTCTGAAATGGGTCTCAATGGATAAAATCCAGGGTATTGGCAGGGCTGTGTTCCTTCTAGATTCCCTGTGGGAGAAACATCCCTTGCCTTTTTTTTTTTTTAAGATTTTATTTATTTATTCATGATAGTCACAGAGAGAGAGAGAGGCAGAGACACAGGCAGAGGGAGAAGCAGGCTCCATGCAGGGAGCCCGATGTGGGATTCGATCCCGGGTCTCCAGGATCGCGCCCTGGGCCAAAGGCAGGCGCCAAACCGCTGCGCCACCCAGGGATCCCCCATCCCTTGTCTTTTAAAGGCTGCCCCATCCCTTGAGTTGTACCACCTTCCATCTTCAAAGCCGGCAGTGATCAGCTGAGTGTTTCCCACAGTGCAATCTCTTGGCTTCTAACTCTCCTACTTCCCTCTTCCTCATTTAAGACTCCTTGTTATTATAGTGGACACACCTCATTCATGCAGGGTCGCCTCTCTATTTCAGGATCAAGGGATTACCAACCTTAATTTCACTGGCAACCTTAGTTTCCCCCTTGTCATGTAATACAACGTGTTCTTAGGTTTTGGGAATTAGGATGTGGACATCTCAGGGTGTGTGTGTGGGGTGGTGGTGGTATTATTTTGCCTAGCACATGTGATAACCTTGAATCTGCTCAAAATTATTTAAAACTCATTCACACATGTTGTTGCTTTAATCATGATCAATAACAAATACTGTGAATGACTTCACAACCCTACTGATCAGAAGTCCTCAAATGCTGGTGGAGGCCGTTCTTTTCTCCAGGCTGCATGAAATGCGAAAAGATAGGGAAAGTATGATAATTTTTTCAAAAAACGAAATGTATTCCATTTAAGTGACTGGTTTTTCTTTTTTTTGGTATTAAAATGGTGGCAGCGGATGATAGTTGACTTTTTCATTTTTAACGTTAATTGGCAGATGTAAACGTTGATACCTCAGTAAGTCAAGGTCCAAGAGTTTCGTGGGAAGGACGGAATCTTGACGGTCTGAGCAATTCAAGGGATGGGACTCACTACTAACCCCTAAGAGCCCTGCCTCCACCCTGCTGGGCCTGGGGCCATAGAACTTTCCACATCCTTCAGGGCCTCCTGTCCTTCTCTGCCTCTTCGTCCACACTTCCAAGGTTTATGGAGGCCAGCCCTTGTGAATTCACAGCCAGGGAATTAGGGACATGGGATGAGTCCTTCCTCAGTTTCCCCATCCGTAGAACTGGAACAACAGAAAACCCACCCTGTCCTTCCCAAGGATTGCAAATGAGGAGAGCGCAGTAAAACTGGAAAGTGCTCTACGAATAGGAAAGGTTGTTTCTATAACTGAAACTTGGACTCTCAGTTTCTGGATCTTTCTGTGGTGTTTTCTGAAGAGTGGGTGAGAGAAAGTGAGAGAGCCCCAGAGGGTACAATTAAGCACTTAGGGAATAGCAGTTTTGTTTCTCTCCAAACAAAAATCCCTAGTTTGTTTGTTTATTAATTGCGGCACATTTAACATAAAATTTACCATCTTAACCACTTCTAAGTGTACAGTTTGGTGGTGTCAGCTATATTCACATCGTTGTGCAACCAATCTCCAGGGCTCCTTTGTCTTGCAAAACTGAAGCTTTATGTTCATTAAGCAGCTCCCCATTTCTCTCTCCCCTCCCAGCCCTTGGCAACCACCATTCTACTTTCTGTCTTGTATTTCTGTCTTGTATTGCTCCGGGCACCAAATATAAATGGAATCATAGTGTATTTGTCTTTTTTTGTGACTGGCTTATTTCACTTAGCATAATGTCCTCAAGGTTCATCCATGTTGTAGCTTGTATGAAATTTCCCTCATTTTAAAAGACTGAATAATATTCCATTGTGTGTTTATGGCACCTTTCGTTTGTCCATTCATCTGTCTACAGACACTTGGGTTGCTTCCACCTTTTGACTATGTGGCTAATGTTGCTATGAATGTATACCAGCATTCCTTTGAGATCCTGCCTTTAATTTTTTCAGGACCTGCCATGCAGTTTTCAATAGTGGCTGCACCATTTTGTATTCCCACTCACAGTGCACCAGCATTCTAACTTCTCCACATCCTCTCCAACACTTGCTATGGTTTGTTACGGTCGCCATTCTAATGGGTGTGACCTGGTCCCCATTTTTTTGTTATCACAAAGGTAACATCTGTTCAGAGTAAAAATATTCAAACGTGCAGAAAGGCAAACACTGAAACATAAAACTCACATATAGTTGCCCCTTCCTTCCTCCTACCTGCCATAGGTACCCATAATCATACTTCTGTGTGGGTATGTCCAGAAAATTTCATGCAAATATATTCATGTCATATTTTTAATTATACAAATGAGATGATACATACATACCACTGCACACTTTCTTTCACACCGTCAGGCGCCTTGGCATTCTTTCCATGTCACCATCAATGGATTGATCTCGTTCCTTTTCACATAATATCCCTTGCATGAAGAAATTATAATTTCAACAATTTACAAGTAGTAGACACTTAGTTGACTTCCAGAACTTTTTTTTTTAATTAAAAAAAAAGTGCCAACAGGGACAGATTGGACAGCACTGGGATTATAGGTGCACGTTCTGGAGCCTGGCTGCTTAGGTTCAAATTCCAGCTCCAGCACCTAATAGCTCTGTGAGCCTGGGCAAGTGGTTTAACCTCTCTGTGCCTCATTTTACTTATCTCAAAAATGGGAATAACAATAGCACCTACCTCCTGAGATTATTGCAAGGATTAAATAGGTGGATATATGTAAAGTTCCTACACTGTAAGATGTGATGTGTGTATAGTTTCTGTTGATATCTTGAATGCATATGTGGTTGTACACTTTTCCGAGTATTTATGGAGGACAAGTTGTTTGAAGTCAAAGTGCTGGACCAAAGGGTATGAATTTTTTCTTTTCATGGACCTAAAATTTTTTTAGTTAGTTTGTTTACTTCAAATACATTATCATTAGCAGGGATACAAAAATGGTTCATACAATCTGGGGTATGACATATTTGAATACGGTTAAAAAGTGCCGAACTGTCCTCCAGGAAGTTTCCACCAACACATTGAATTGCTCAGAAGGCCTCCAGGCTCCAACACTTCATGCATCCCATCACTTTACCCCTATTCCTGGACTATCTCCATCTTCTCTTCCCCCACCTAATGCCAGCCATGCCCCTTCCCTCTTTCTGCCCAAAGAGAAGGAGTTGGAAGAGATGGATGTGCCAAGCCATGCCTGGGGACCTTTTGTGGACATGAACATTTGCTGGGCACCTTCCCACTCTGTCGGAGAGGACTTCTCTGTGTGGTGTCCAGCTCTGCACCCCTCCAAATTCACATTTACCTCCATAGCAAGAAGCCTGCCCACCGCCATCCATCCCAGTACCTCTCCTTTCTCTCCAGTCCCTGGAACTTAACTAAATAATGTGATACACTAAAGCTTACCAAGTAACCTCATTTTTTTCAGGCCCTCCTGGGCAATTAGGATATGAACATTTAGTGTTCTCTCTAGAAATGCATCTTCATCATTTTTGATGATTATAAAACAGTTCATGGTCCCTGTTTAAAAAAAAATGCAAGCAATACAGAGGTATGAACCAAGGTCAAAGCAAAAGTTTTCCCATTATCTCATGTTCCAGGAATAGTCATCAAGTTTTTTTAGATTTTTAAATTTATCCACTTATATTGAGGGAGAGAGTGAGAGAACAGAGGGAAGAGCAGGGGGAGAAGGAATCCTAAGTATGTCCCATTTTCAGGGGGGAACCCGACATGGGGCTCGATCCCACAAGCCTGAGATCTTGACTTGAGCTGAAACTAAGAGTTGGAAGCTTAACTGATTGAGTCACCTAGTTGCCACCGAAATAATTTTCATTAGTCATTCGTTAAATATTCTCTTAGACTCTTTAAAAACACAAAACACACCAACGCAATTATATCACACATATTCTGTAACCTGTTTTTTTCACTGAACGATGGGCATCTCTCCATGACAATACACGCAGATTCATTTTAATGGTGGAATGATATTCTGAAAGGCTTTTTATTAAATACATACTTCTTGGCCTTGGTTCTCTACATTTCAAAGGGGGCATCCCCTTCTGAAGAGGTGTTTGGTGTGGTAGAAAGTGCACTAGACCGGGAGCTGAGGGATTGTTTCTTGACAGCTCATTGTGCATCCTTGAGTAACTAACTTCCTCTTGCTGTGTTAGAAATAAAATAGGGCTCTGCAGGTGAAGACACAAACCTACATCAACTTGTACAGAAGCATTATTTTCACGAGACCAAAATAGTCTTGGATAAGATGAGGACAAGACAAGGTAGTCAAGTGGCTGTATGGTTGTGGCTTGTGGCATCTTCCAGCAGAGCTGCTTCTTTTTTGCTCCAATAACCGAGCTGTCTAGAGACTAGAGGGAACCCAGACCCATGAGCTTAGTGTATATTGTGCTAGAAGGAGAACAGAGCTTATCTGTCCTGCAGGCTTGTTCTCAGAAGGCAGGTTCAGAAACCAGACACCTGGTTCAGGGTTCTTTCACTCCTCCATGCAGCCTGGTCTCCTATAGAAAACAGGGGACAGATTCTGGCCAGAGCAGGGGCAGTGGGCAAAGGAGACTGGCTGCTTTCTTGGCAAAGTCATCCAAGGTCAAGGACAAGAGGGTATCTTGTGAGTGTGGGGAGGGCAATGGCCTGAGAGTCCCAAGGTTTGCATTCTCACTGTTTTTCTCTGCTAGCTAGGCATTCTCTGATCCTTGAAGATACAAAAATTAAAAAAACACACCCACACAGTGAACACTTCTGAAGCATTTAGCATGCCAGGCACAGTTCTAAGAATTTTATACATATACATATGAATCCATTTAATCTTTAGAACTGTTCAATGCGGTGGTACTATTAGTATTCCCATTTTACATTTTACAGATGAGGAAACTGAGATGCAGAAATTAAGCTCCTCGCCCAAGTTCACTTAGAATACAAGAAATAGAGTTCAGCTCTCTGGCTCTAGTCTGTGCTTCCAACCTCTAGTGTTCTTGTTACAGAAGTCACAGCCTAGTGATAATAATGACAGTCTTGACTGAGCACCTATCACGTGCTTAACCATGCCAGGCCCTTCACACTCTTTCTTGCATTTAAAAAAATATTTTATTTACTCATTTAAAATATTTTATTTATTCTTTTCTTTTAAAATATCTTTCTTGCATTTAATTCTAACAATGGCCCCATGAAGGAGGGAGTAATATTCCATTTTACAAGATGAAAAAATTATGACTCCAAGGAGCACATAACAACTCAAGTGGCAAAGATGGAACTTGAATCCAGGTCTCCTTGACTCCGAAGTCTGAGCTGTGAAAGTACTGTGCTATTTTCTATTCTCTGATACAGCCTGTGAACACAGCTGAAGTTGATACATGACGTGGAGATCTGGGTCTGGGCAGCCATTGGCTGCTTGGTCATCCCAGCTGGGCTCTCAGTGGATTTCATTCTGCAGCTTGAGTTCTCCATCACTGGCTCTGGGGTGGTCGCTCAACACCTAGCAGGCACCTCAGCCATCCTGGGGTTGGTAGGTAGAGAATAGACAAGACCTGGGTCCTTCCTCAGCATCTCCCATTAACTCTGGGATGAATTCCTGGCTGCAGCAGCCTCAAGAGGACATGGAGCAGAGGCTACCCCTATACCATACCATGGTTTCAGAGACCCCACAAAGCCTCCCCAGAGGCTGATGTTGCCAGTGTGTTACCAAGCAACAGCCCAGCCCCCTCTCCCAGATGGGCTGCACTTTACCCCTTGTGTAAATGGGCGGCTCAGACTGAGAGCAGGTTCTGATGGACAGATTGGGGCTAAGATCCTAGGAGTCCCGCACACAGAACCAGGAGCCCCACCGTGTGGGTTCAAGATTGCATTCCACCGAGGTTTCAATAAATGTTTGGATGCACTAATGAATGGATAAATGATCTAACAAACTGATGGACAAATGAATGAATCAAAATGAACTAAGAAACAAAAGACTGAAGAAAAGAATGAATCTGTCAGCCAGTGAAGGAACGACTGAAGCCCAGATCCGCCTTTTTGCCTCAGCATGGGTCTAGGTCCTGGGGCCAGCATGTGGGTGAAGGGCCGGAGTTTGAGAGCAGGACAAAAGTGCAGCATCCAGAGCTATCCCATCTGGGATGCCAAAAGGGGGAGCCCAGCTGGCATCTCACGGGCATCTCCCCTCTGGAATCTTGCTGGCAAAAGTGCCACTCCCTTGCTCCCTTTGCCTCCGGGACCGTCTGAGAGGGCAGCCCGGAGCTCCCTCCCGGCGGGGCGGAGCGCTGCCCCAGCCCCAAGTAGAGGCAGGGCCCTAACCCACGCCCTTCCCCCTCTGGGAAGCCACACAGAACTCCAAGTTAATTAAAGCCTCCACTCTGAGAAGAAGGGAATGTTCCATTTGGTAAATTTAGAAACAGCTGGTTAGTTTTACCCATTACTTTTGTGCTAACATCAGTGGCGTTCATTCAACTCTGTCTTTTTATGAAGCTGTCCCTCCAATGCTACCTGATAGCTACTAATTGCTGCAACTACATTTCTGAATTGCAAATTTTCTGCACTGATAAAAACTTTGATTGCCTGTCAGCTACACATAAGGAAAAGATCAGCAGTGCTAAATGAGGGGTTCCACGCTTGGATAATAATGCCTAATGAATTATTCAGGAAAGAATGCTTGAATGAAGCAAACAATTTGAAGGGTTACTAGCAGCCGTAACAGTTCAACAGGCAAAAGAACAAAAGTATCATCCTGAACATTACACTAATGATTAAAAAATGCGTATTAATTCTAGATTTGGAGAAAAAAGAAATGCCAATCTGATTTTAAAGGTTAATCATTATTTTCTCAGTAATGCTCTGATCTCTGGTTGGGGGGGAGGTGATAAAGGGGGGAGAACCCTTTACCAATATTTTGGGATGTATAATATTATGACATAATAGAGTCATATAATTTCACACACATCATTTAAAAATTGTAAATTTCAAATTTCATTGGAAAAGATAACACAAAAAACTAACAGTGCGGCAGCGGAATGCTTGCCAGAGAGAACTTTGCTGAGCGCAGGCGGTACCAGCGCCGAGGACCCCCTCCCTGAAGCAAGGGGCCCTGCAGAAATAGCAAAATGAAATAAGATATATGTGATTAAACATATGCAAATACATATCATAATTAGTGACTCTTTCTGGCGGAATTTGAATGTGTTTTACATATTTTGCAAGTGCGCCAGTGATGCGACTGGAAAATTCTTTCCAAAGCTTCTGCCTGTTGGGTCTGAAACCCAAGAAAACAAACCAATAAATCAGGTTTAAGCTTCTGTCCAATACTGACACATTTGCTGCTTTCATAAAAAATATATTTCTACCACCCAAAGTGCTAATTTGTTTTGACAGATGCTGTGGAGTTGCCAAATATGAGGGGGGTGGGGGGGATCCTGGAAACTGTAATGCAAAATAGTATAATTAAAGATGTTAAAAAATAGGAATTTAACTGCTGTGATATTATGATGTATCTGAATATCTAACGGTAGCTCTTCAGGCAATCAAGATCACCTGGACAGTCTAGAAAGGCCGTGGTACAGCACTGGTGGACTTTTAGGAGTCGTTTTTAATTATGGAATATGCAGCCAACCACTTAACAGCTTCTATGAGATTTTTTTTTTCTTCAGCTCAAAGCCTGTGGTATTAGTCACCAATTAGTAATTTTATTATAAAGATGTTTAATGTCAAGATAACACTCTTCGTTTCTGGCAGTGACGCTGTGCGGTGGCTTGGAAGTCTGACTTCAGGAGAAGAGCTGACCATCTGCCAAGGCCTGCGCACTCACAGATGACTAATGTTTTCCCTGGAGGACTGTGGTTCCCTGTGTTTCTGTTGCTGTCTTTTCGATGTCACAAAGCAAGGTTGATAAACACATTCAAGTCACAATTAAAAAACATTTTCACTGACCAGTTGCCACTGATGATATTATCAGACAGCTTCAGTGGTTGTTGTAACAACGTGTTTAATGGTGTTGATGTACAGGAAAGATGAAGCTGCCCTTTGTCTGGTCCTTCCCTGGCTCTGTGATTCTTTAATGACATTTCCAGGTACCAGGAGTCTTGTAAGGAAATGCTATTCGGCATTAATTGGGCAGAACTCTGGGATTTTCAGGCTAAGCCCACAGGCTGGAAGATCTATCTAAATTGGAACTCACTGAACAAGGTACAAAGTATGGGGTTCAAGTCAAAGCCAATCAATGAGCTATTCAGCTTTTCCCACCTTCAACAAATCCAAGCTAGAATGAAAAGCAGAGTGTTCTACTTTTTTTCTAGTCATGACAACATCACATTACCCTGATGCAACTGCTGTAAGATTTTCAGGAAGGTCAAGGACACTTAGCTTAAAAGAAGAGTAATCTAACTGGGCTTCAGGCCTTTGTTCTGGATGATGAAGGAGGGGCTGGTAGATGGAGCAGCTCCTGGCATTCATTAATCTCCTTGCTGAATATTGTTCGGGTATTACACAGCTGAATCTCCACAACAACCTTCAAAGTAGATGGTACCATTTTCTATACTTACAGATGAGAAAATGGATGTTCAGAGAAGTTACCTGCCGAAGGCCTAACAATGGTGGTAGTAGGATTTGAACTCAAGTCCATCTGATGTCAAGGTCTAGAGCCTTAATCATTGAGCAATATACCTTATAGCGGGAAATATGTCCAGCTATAGCTCTGATAGCTAGAAAGGGACTTGGAGATCATGTAATCCCTCATTTGCAGTGGGTATCTGAGACTCAGATGTGGAGGCAGGAGCCCAAGTCACATTGTGAACTGGTGGCAGAGCTGGGCCTTATTCTCCCCTTCCACTATGCCATACCATCCTTCTTAAAGTGGATCCTAAAGTGGGTGGGTAAAAGGTATGTAACCTTCTTGGTCTTGCCCACGTGCAATCTCAGGATTTCCTGGATTTGTTCAGCCCTTCTCAGGAGTTTACACTTCCCTCCATGATCCCAGCATTCTTGGGATCTCTGAATCCTGGGACACAGCATGAGTCTTTATCATGCTTCCACACCTCCCAGCCTTAGTCCTCTTAGGAAAATATCCATTGCAGGTGAACCAAAGTCTCCTGTGAAGGGCAATAACCATGACTAGTGGGTGGGCACGCCTCAGTGATGACTCTGAGAGTGGAGACCCCACGGTCTTCCTTTTGGAACAATGTGAGAGTAAATGTGCTAACCAGTCAGAGATTGGTTTTGATAAGACCCTCTGGAGGAAGTTCGGTCTACTGTGCAGGGGTCAGCAGAGATCGAAAGTCGCAGAGTGTAAGCAGAAGGCTGGATTTCAGTCGGGGATCCTGGGCCTGTCTAAGTGACTGAGTGACTTGAGGTAAGTTGTCTAGCTTCTCTGAGCTCGAATTTTCCCAGCTGTAAAACAAAGTGTTGATTGGCTGACCACTCCCTGGTCTTCTACATCTTATTTGTTCGGGTAATTCAGGTCTGGAAGCCTGGGAAGAATGAGATCTTCCAGGACTTTGCCAGCAGAAGATTCCTGTTTTAGGTTTCCATTCATGATATTCAGGGGTGCTGGTGGGATTTCTAGTCTTCCTGCAACCCAGAAATTCCAGAGGGAAAAGCAAAATGTGACCTTTTCCAGAACCTAAGAACTGGCTTCATCATTTTTTTTGAACTTTCAAATCATTCTTGAGTTCTTTTTTTTTTTTTTAAAGATTTTATTTATTTATTCATGAGAGACACAAAGAGAGAGAGGCAGAGTCACAGGCAGAGGGAGAAGCAGGCTCCATGCAGGAGCCCAATGTGGGACTCGATCCCGGGACCCCAGGATCATGCCCTGGACCAAAGGCAGGCACCAAACTGCTGAGCCACCAGGGATCCCCTTGAGTTATTTCTTGTATAACTCAGGGATCCCCTTGAGTTATTTCTTGTATCCATTGGGATGACTTATTCTAGGACTGTTGCTTGCGAGCTCTGAGCTATAAAACGGGAATCTCAGAAGCAATCTTGAATGGTGTTCAGAACTTCCTGAGGAAAACTAAGCCAAACCGAACCACAAATCTTTTTAAAATTCAATTAAAAATATGCTTTATTATAGGCAGATTTTGTTGTTGACATACCATTGGTGGTGGTTGTGGAGGTATGTGGAGGCATGGGGTGGGGTAAGGAGACAGAAGCAAAAAGATGCCAAAAGAGTCAAAAAACAAGAGACTGAAGGAAAGTAAGCCCAAGGCACACAGGGGTCCTTACTTTCTCCTAATTTCTGTCCTCTTTATATATATATACAATTGTGCCAAATTGCCATCAATAGTAGCTATTTACTGAGTCCCCATTACATGCCTGGCATATGCTAAACACTTTACCTGTACTAACTAATTTAATCCTCACAACAACCCATTGAGTTAGAAATGCTATTAACCTTCCTTCTATAACTGATGAAACCAAGGGACAGAAATGCTGATAGACATGCTCACATTCACTCAGTAAGTGGTGGAGGCAGGAATTACACCAGGCAGCCTGGTTCTAGAACCTGCTTTGTAACCATTAGGCTCCTCTGCCTTCAGTTCAGTGATACCCACATGGCCTGATTATTTTTTTCTGTTTTTTTTCTGGTATAGAATCCGTTTCCTTCCACACACACATGGAAATCCCTCAACTATATCAAAGCCTGACACAACCAGGCTCGGAGAAGAAGAGGGCATCTCCTTTTTAATGACATAACAGAATTTGTGTCATAAAAAGCTGGGTCTTCAGCAGGTCAGTTTGTACTTGGATGGACTGGACCTTCCAGGGCAATTAAGTTGCTGGATTTCTGGACTTCCTTTGCTCTGTGGAACAATATGCTTCCTTTCTCTCCAGGAGCAAAGAGCTCCTTGAAAGAATGATTTTTCAAAAGCTCATTAATCCAGGAGCACAGTTCAGCTATGGGGTATTTCCCACTGCCTTAACCTTCCAGTACCATCTTGCTCTCTTCAGCTCCAGACGAGCACCCTGGGAAGCCACGAGGCTTTGGTGGGGTAGGCAGCTGTCTGTTAAAATGCTAAATTGATTGCCACCCATCCCGTCCACTTCTGTGTGTAGAGAAGGATTTGAACCTAAGCTGGGTGAGTGAATTAACCCCATGGCCTCTTGGCCTCTCAGCCCTCCAGGCAAACCATGAATCAAATGGAATCTCTCTCATGCTAAGAAGCTGCAGAGCTGTCATTCCATTATGCTTCGCTCAGGGTAAGAGGTCCCTGGAGACAGTGTAATGAGCCACAACTCCTGGGATAGAGGGAGCCACGTTCCCGGGTGTCCTCCGCAGCATGGCCACCATGGAAGCAACACATGCACTGGCACGTTTCTGGGCAAATGACACAAGTTCTTATTTGTTTGTGTAATGAAGGATTATGTCTAAGCTCAAAGGTGAATAGCAGGAGATTGTCAACACCCAGGTGGCCACTTTCCTAAGAAGCAGAGTGAGCCCTTCTGAAGTCAAGGGCGTAGGGAGAATTTTCTGAGTGGAAATGTTGCCTCCATGCTGCTCTGCCGCAGAAAGTAAACCCTGGAGAGTTCGGGAACAGATAAGGCCATTACTAAAGAACCGTGGAGAAATTGTTTGACCCCCTCTGACCCTAACCCCACGGTAGAAGGGGAAAGAGGAAAAGACAAAAACGTCCTTTTTGTCAAGGAAAGAACTTGTGGGTGAAATATTAAGCTCTAAGCTTCACCGCTGGTCTAGAGAGAACCTCCATCTCTCTTACCCTTCAAGGTGCCAGCTCCTCAACAGAGAACACTAGTTAGACACTAACCCGTTTCCTTCTCCAGAGGAGGGTAGAGCCCAGACTAGGGGTCTCCTGGGATTTTTCTCCTCCTCCCATTCTGTCACCCTGTCTCAATGACTAAATTAATTTATCCAACAAATGTTGAGTGCCGACTTTGTGTCGGCTCTCTGGTAGACATTAAGGATAAAATGGTTAAAACACCCAACAGACAAAAGTCTAGAAAGTGGTAGAGCTGTAAGCTCTCAGGAAACCTATGTATCCTGTGAAACCTCAGTTTATATAATGAGGATACTAATATTTATCGCAATCAAAGTGAAAGAACTTGTTTCTAGGACTATCCCTTAGTTGTTAAGTGTTTCTGAAAATATCCAACATCGAAACTTGAATCACTTTTAAGACGCCAGTTAATTCCTATAGAATGGAAGGGCCCAGAAATCAGAATGGCAGCAGCTCTGAGGGAAGAGATTTAGGATGCAAAGTTTGCAAACTCAGATTCCCAAGACGCCGTTCTCGAGTCATACAAATTTCCACCAGTATCTGCTGGTGCTGGCAACATTTATTTTCAAGATGAAATGCCTAGGCCTCAAATTAAATGCCGTTATTATGAATTGCAAACATACCACCCTTTTCAAGCAATTTATACTGCAGAGGTATGGCTGGTTATTGATTACTTAGGCTGAACCAAGACTAACTCATTAAACTAAGCCCTTGCAAAAGAGGCGATCAGAGACCTTCATGCACCAAAAAGTCCATTTTTATTTATTTTATTTTTTAAAAATATTTTATTTATTTATTCATGAGAGACAGAGAGAGAGAGAGAGAGAGAGAGAGAGGCAGAGACACAGGCAGAGGGAGAAGCAGCCTCCATGCAGGGAGCCCGACGTGGGACTCGATCCCGGGACTCCAGGATCACGCCCTGGGCCAAAGGCAGGCGCTAAACCACTGAGTCACCCAGGGATCCCCAAAAGTCCATTTTTAAACCTACCTTTTCCTGAAATCTCCACAGACGCGATTTGTCACCCTAATGTTGATAATCACAAAAAAATGATAGTTTTAGGTCGAACCATGTGAAATTTCTGTTTTGTAGTAGTTCTAAAATGACTGAATATCAGGTGGTTTAACCTAATGGTGGTCATTTATACACGTGCAACACTTTACAGTTTGTGAAATACATTTACAGCCATTATCTCATAAACATGTAGTAGGCGTACGAGGTAGGGGTTACTGATTCTATTTCACAGGTGAAACAATTGAGGCTTACGAAACTCACCATGAATTTACATTTGTTCTTTAGAGGGGATCATTTATAAAGCCAGGGCAGAAAGGATTGTAGCAGCAGCTTACAAGCTATGGGGTTGTGCCTTGATGAGGGGGTCTGCCGTTGTGGCATTGGGGACATTATCCTGTTTCACTGATGTCTCTTGAGTATCACAGACAATAGGTAATAAGTAATCTGCCCACCAATAGGGCAGGAACTTGCACTCAGGTGTTTGAATGCTGATCTAGCATAATCTCTGCCACATGGTGCCTCCTCTCTCCATTTTCTGACTTCTGGCCATTGTCACCCAGTCACTGACTCATCTAAATCACCAGAGCACTTTGCCCGGGTAAATGCTTTCCTACCAGATGGCTGCTCCATGGCCGAGGTGTCAACACATTCAAAATCGTGTGACGCATCCTAGTGGTATTCAACTGAGCCTACAAAACAGAAATGACAATAGTAACAAAACAGTATTTCTCTGTTCCTCTCCCACCTACAAAATTAGGGACTTCTAGCCCCTCTCGAACGCTTCCAAGCCAGTCCAGAGTCCGGAGTAAGGGCTCCACTCTTATTCCCATACGCTGTCAGGTGTCCTCTGTTGTCTCTCTCCTCCTCCAGAGTTCAGCATTGGCACAGACCTCCCAGAGGTGGCTGACGGGCTCCATTAGGATCATTCCCTTATTGAGCTTATTCTTTGCTGGCGTGATGCTGGGAGAGGGTGGAAATAGAAATATGAGTGGCACAACTTTCCCCATTATTCTTAGCCAAGCTTGCTTCTCTCTTTCCATATATAACCCAGATATCCTTGGAGATACAGAGATTGGGTCCCAGCCATCTGTATGGCCTCCAAGGGTCTAAAGTCCTGGCTACATTGTCTGCTAATTCCAAGAGCTTCTGTTCAGGGGTCCAGCTCCTGAATGCCCACGTGCTATTCCTACTTTGCCCATGTAGCCCACTGCCCTCCCCACTCCCACTGCCATGCAGACCTCAACCTTAGTCCCTTCATCAATTTAGATTAAGTTCTGAGTCAAATACAGTGGTGATGGGGTGAGGGGGAATGACTGTGGAACACACAGCCTTACTGTATTCTCTCTTCCCTCCTCCTACCTCTACTCCTCACCTTCTCCTTGGACTGACTTTTAGAGAATCCAATTCTCCTCCTCTATCACACTGCTACCCTCATCCCCAAAGTCTTGGAGCCAGCCAACACACCCTCCCTGGGACCTCACCTCCTACCCCAAGAGGGTTCATCAAGTCATTCCTTCTAACAAATTCTGTGGTTTCCCTTTGAAGAATTCTGGAGGACAGAATTTCCCATCTGAAGCTCACCTCTTATGAGGTGTGTGGTTGCTCCTACATGTAGCCCCCAGGAGGCCACCTTTTGGGGCTACAGAATGCCTGGTCATGTCTGGGTCTATAGCTGCTACACACACAGCCTAGCCTAACCCCTGGGACTTCACTCTGGAAACACGTGGATCTGTGAGGATATTTTGGAAAGGTTAGGAAGCTTTTTAAAAAGTTTTGTTTTGTTTTGTGAGAGAGAGCATGCACACACGAGCAAGGGGTAGGGGCAGAGGGAGAGTGAGAGAGAGCATCTCTAAGCAGGCTCTATAACCCACAGTAGAGCCTGAAGTGAGGCTGGAACTTATGACCCTGAGATCATGACCTGAGCTGCAATCAAGAGTTGGATACTTAACTGACTGAGCCACCCAGATGCCCCCCCGCAAAGTTTTAAATAAAAAAAAAAAAGCTTCAACAACTATGCATAGTTATTTACTTTACAAAAAAACAGATTCTTAAAGCGTCTTGTCAGGGTCTCAAGGACTGTCCCCTTTCCCTTGCACCCCACAGTTTTTTGAAAGTGGAGTTAGGGACTTCATAAGAAATTGAATGAACAAGAGGACTCAGACAAGGAAACATGAGAGCTAAGTTCTAGTCCTTTCTATGGTGGCCAGGGTGGCTTGTGTGAAGTCAGTTTCCCAGCCTCTGAGGATATCGACAAGGTCATGTTTACCTTAGATCACATCGTAGATCACATCGTCCCTGCCTCCTCAGGCAAGACCTCACCTGTGTCCCCAGCTCCCACTACCAAATATTCCTGAAAATACCTGAACAGTGTCCTACATGTGTACAACATAAGTTAGTGGTCGTTAGGGTTTCTGGGCACACCGCACTCGCTTCCGATGACTGTCATACTGTAGCACGGTGTTTTATGAGGTCTACCTCCATCCTACCATTTGACAGGCCCCGCCACAGAAAAGCCAGAAGTCTCATGTCAAGGATTCCAAGTGGTCAGTCTTGAAGGGTTGCCTTTCCCTGTAGGCCATACTCTGTGAGCAGTTTTCAAAACCAGGACTGCTACTGTGTGGAGAGTCTTGCAGACTTTTGTAGACAGCTCAAAAGGTGGGATGCCAAAATAGAGGTCTCACCCCTCTAGGCACTGAGGAGTGGCTCCTAGGCCAGCTTGGGATGTGTGGCTCCTCAGCTTGTCATGGAAATAATCATGGAAGACTCTGCCAGGCTTGGTCTGCACCCAGGGGCGGGAACATGGAGTGAGAGCCCAGCTATAGCAAACAGATGTGGAAAATGGTGCGGAACGTGGCACATCACTGCCCTGTCTGGATCTCAGTTTCCTCACACACACAATGGTTGGGCTAAATCGACAGGTTTTCAAATATGAGGACTTCTTTACTTTTAAGTCAGGTTTACTAAGGTCTAATTTACATATGGTAAAGTGCACACTTTTTAGTATAACGTTTGATAAGTTTTGACAAATGTATGTAGTCATTTAACCACACATGAGATATAGAACACCTCCATCACCCCAAAAGGTTTGCTCATGCCTCTCTGCAGTGAGTCCCAGCCCACCAGCCCTGACTTGGCATCTCCTGGATCTGCTTCCTGACTCTTAAAGTCTTGCCTTTCCCAGAATGGCACATAAATAGAATCCTATCTTGTTACTGAGGTGTGAGAGGTCAATGAATTCAAGTCCTTTATCAAATATGCATTTTGTGAGGACTTCTTCTTTTAAAAATAACAAAACATTTCCAGGAGATTCATATGATCATAATGTATAGTACTAATGAATCCTTTGACTGAGAAAATACATAATAATAATAAGAAACTGCTCTTTTTTTCCCAATCAATGCTTTAAGTGAATTTGTAGCACATTAATCATAACAAAATCTAATATATGTTTAAAAGATTTATACATGGTATTCATTGGGTAGAACGTTTTTGTGAGTGGGATGCTAATACAATGCAATGGTCCTTTTTTTTCCCCAGAAAAATAGTCAAATGTGCATACATATAACAATATTTGCAGTTAATTTCAGAAGGTTCATAGAGGCCGAACATCCACCATGAACTGCCTAGGGATAGAGTCATGCCCTTGGATTAAGCCTCATAGGTTGATTCAGCCCACAGACAGGTATAGCGTAAACATGGGTTTGAGCATCTCTTGCAACGGCTTCAAGGTTCCCCAGAAGTTCATAGTCCACTGTCGGGAGCCTCAGCCTTGGTGACCTCTCAGGGCCTTTCTAGATCAACAAAATCTGCAATCCAAATGACATGTTTGCCCAGTAATGAGAAAAAAAAATCCTTAGGAAAACTGACTATGTTTGCTCCAATATTAGAAAGAAGAGGGGGGAATATCCCTGCCTGGGATTGGTGGATCTCAGCTTCTCTCTTCAACCCTGTCCGTTCATGTGCCAGGAGCTGAGGTTCCCTCTCTAGGCGAGGTGATGAGATTTGGTTCTGAATCAGCGTGTCCATGCCTGCCTTCTTTCTGTGGGCCTCGCTGCAGACTTCTCTGGTGCCTCCCATGAACACACTTAATTGGCCATGTGTCAGCTCGATTGCTGAGCTGATCTAAGTCATGATGAATCTTTCCTGCTCCTTGCCCCCAGCCTCAGCGTGCCACATAATTCTGTATCATCAGCACTCACCATGAATTTACATTTGTTCTTTTTTTTCTGGGTCATTTATAAAGCTAGAGGCAGAAAGAGCCCAAGATATTGATTTGGAGGCACTGTGTTTCAGCCCTTCCACTTTGCTGTTGAATATTCATAACAACAGACACACATTTGAGGGATTTGTGGATGAGAATGGAGGGGTCACAGTCAAGGGATATTTTGGAGAGGGATTGGGCGATTGGATGAGGAAGACATGGGGAGGTAGCACCGGGGCTCTGCTGGTTGTTGGCTAAACAACAGTTGCAGGATAATTCTAACGACCAGGAAGGTGAGGATAAGGGGGAGAGAGAAAGGGATAGGTCATGAGTTCAGGTTTGAAAATACTGATTTTTGAGAAGTCGGCGGAGATATCCAGGAGGAGTTTGGATTAACAGGTCTGCAGCTCAGAGCAGGATCTAGGCTGGAGATAGAAATTTGGGGTCATCAGGAGGTAGCAGTGAGAGTGGAAGACCAGGCCCAGAATTTTATGGATAGTGCTAGGGATATAGACGATGTGTTGCCTTCATTCTTTCTGGAAGGCTATAGAAGTGACTGAGGAGTGTAACTGCCATGTTCCTCATGAGCAAGCAGCCCATTCCACTCTTTGATGTTTATGTCAGGGGGTACATACTTCTACATTTCTTTTTATTCCTTTCAGAGAAAAGCTATTATGTAAAATATATTATCAGGCAATGCAGATTAATAAAATGTTTTCAGAGAACTGCAAGACAGGGCTCGTGTGCACCCCTTACAGAAAAACTGTCCAAACACCTTCACCACATGTATGTGTCCTTCCTCAGTGACCTTCTACCCCACCATCACCTGTGGCCTTGCTCCACTGCTGCCCTTCTACCACAAAATGCTCCATCGCTCCTTTATTATCTTAAACAATTCAGCTCTGGCTCCTGACTTGCATAGTCCTCTCAGTAAAACAAACCCCCTAAAGTTAACCAGGCCCACTTTCTGTTTGTTTGTTTTTTAACTTAAATTCAATTAATTAACATATAGTGTAATCATTAGTTTCAGAGGTAGAGTTCAGTGATTCATCAGTTGCATACAACACCCAGTGCTCATTGCATCACATGCCTCCTTAATGCCCATCACCCAGTTACCTCACCCCCCCATTTCCCCTCCAGCAACCTTCAGTGTGTTTCCTACGATTAAGAGTCTCTTATGGTTTGTCTGCCTCTCTGATCTCATCCTGCTTTATTTTTGCCTCCCTCCCCCTATGCTCCTTTGTTTTGTTTCTGAAATTCCACATATGAGTGAAATAGCATGATAATTGTCTTTCCCTGATTGACTTACTTCGCTTAGCATAATACCCCCTAGTTCCATCCATGTCATTGCAAATGGCAAGATTTCATTTTCTGATGGCTCAGTAATATTCCATTGTATGTATATACCATGTCTTCTTTATCCATTCATCTGTCGAAGGACATCTGGGCTCCTTCCATAGTTCAGCTATTGTGGTCATTGCTGCTATAAATACTGAGTGCAGGTGCCCCTTTGGGTCACTACATTTAATAACCAGACCCACCTTCTTATAAGGAAGTATAACACCAATAGTATTTTTTTAATTCAATTAGCCAACACACAGTACCTATTAGTTTCAGATATAGAGTTCAGTAATTCATCATTTGCATGTAACAGTGCTCATCACATCACATGCCCTCACCCAGTAACACCAATAGTATTGATGTAACATGCTTCTTGTGAGGGAGGAAGGTTGGCTCCCCCCGCCATACCCTAACCAATATAAAATATAGCATGGGATTTATAAGCAGTTGACATTTGGGGCCAGATAATTCTTTGTCATGGGGGCTGTCCTATGCATAGTAGGACATTTATCAGCATTCATGGCATCTACCCATTGGATACCAGTAGCACACACTTCCCACCCCCAGGTGATTTTTCAACATGCTGGGATAAAATCCTAACTCCAACACACACTAATTTTGTGACTTTAGGCAAATCATTCAATCTGTATTTGCCTTGGTTTTCTCATCTATAAAGTAGGAACAATAATGGTATCTACTTCATAGGGGTTCTAGGGAAAGGTAAACGATATAATACTTGCGAAAGACTCAGAATAGGGCCTGCCATATAATAAGTACTAGATAAGTCTTAACTTTTATTATTCCAAAGGGCATACCAACTTATTCCTTCTGATTCTACATAGGACTGTCCTTTCCTTTTTTTGCCCCACATACATATTTGCATCTAATACTGTGTGAATTTATGTAATTATTATGTAAGGAATTGGGCAATCAAAGAGAAGCAGAAAATACTCAGTAAGATTTATCAATCAGTTGCAAAATTGTTAACATTTGGCATATTTATATCTAATATTTTTGCTGTTTTGCATGTTTAAGGCAATATTTCCTCTATGTTTTCTTATATAGAGTTTTTGTCACTTAAGTAATATAAACACTTTCCTTTGCTAATAAAAGCTGTTAAAAAAGGTGGAGTAGGGATTCCCTGGGTGGCTCAGCAGTTCAGTGCCTGCCTTTGGCCCAGGGCATGATCCTGGAGTCCCAGGATGGAGTCCTGTGTCGCGCTCCCGGCATGGAGCCTGCCTCTCTCTCTGCCTGTGTTTCTGCCTTTCTCTCTCTCTCTCTATGTCTATCATGAATAAATAAATAAAATCTTTTTTTTAAAAACGGGTGGAGTAAATGGTGCCAATGTAAAAAGTGTGTCAAGATATATATAGTGTTGGGGATCCCTGGGTGGCTCAGCGGTTTAGCACCTGCCTTTGGCCCAGGGCCTGATCCTGGAGTCCCAGGATCGAGTCCCACGTCGGGCTCCCGGCATGGAGCCTGCTTCTCCCTCCTCCTGTGTCTCTGCCTCTCTCTCTCTCTCTCTCTACGTCTATCATGAATAAATAAATAAATAAATCTTTAAAAAAAGATTAAAAAAAGATATATATAGTGTTAAGTTGAAGCAAACTACTGAACAGTATATAGTGTGATCACATATGTAAGGGGACAGTGGAGGATGTCTGTAAGTGGGAAAGTAGTAGTCAAGTCAGAGTTACCTTGTGGCTAACTATGCAGAGCCTTGGGTCTTTGGATTTATTTGGGAGAGAAATGAGGAGCCATTGGAGGGTTTTGAACAGAAAAGTGACATGATATGGCATGAGATGACATGTGTTCCTTCTCGATAATGTTAAAAAAGACTATAGGGAAACATGAAAGAAAGAAGGCCAAGTTGGCAGAGGTTGGAATAATCCAAGTGAAAGTTAATGGTGGCTTGGACCAAGATGGCAGTGGTAGAGATGTCAAGAGACATATTTTAAAAGTGCATCTAATAGACCGGATGTAAGACGTGAGAGAATGATAGAAGTCAAAGATGACTTCAAGAATTTTGAGAGGATCCCTGGGTGGCTCAGCAGTTTAGTGCCTGCCTTCGGCCCAGGGCATGATCCTAGAGTCCTGGGATCGAGTCCCACATCAGGCTCCCTGCATGAAGCCTGCTTCTCCCTCTGCCTCTCTCTCTCTCTCTCTCTCTCTGTCTCTCATGAATAAATAAATAAAATATTAAAAAAATAATTTTGAACTGGCAGCTGAATGTATGGGATTGCCATTTGCTGAGTTAGAGAGGACTATGGGAAGTACACTTTTGGGGAGAAAGTGATGCGGGAGTTGTTTTGGAAGTAAGTTTAAGAAATCTTTCACCCATCCAGGTAGATGTTGATTGAGCAGCTGGATATATAAATCTGGAGCTCTGGGTAGTGGTACAGCCTGACAACATAAATTTGAAATTCATCAGCATGTATATAGTATTTAAAAACACATGATTGGATGAAATCACCAAGCTAAGTGAATTTAGATAAAGAGGCCCAAGAACTAAGACCTGGAGCACTCCAATGATACAAGGGCAGGCACATACAAATAAAACATCAAAGGGCTGGGAAGGAGCAGGTAGTGAGGTAGGAAGAGACCCAGGGGAACATGGTGTCCTAAAGACCAGGTGAGCATGGTGTTTTAAGGAGAAAAGAGGGATCGGCTCTGCCAAAAAGGAGTCATTAACAACTTAAGTTAGCAACATGGCAGTCTTGGTGACCCATCACGGGAGCTGTTAAGAAGGAATGGTGAAGGATGCTTGGGTGGCTCAGTGGTTGAGCATCTACTTTCGGCTCAGGTGTGATCCTGGTCCGGGGATGGAGTCCTGCATCAGGCTCCCTGCGAGGAGCCTACTTTTCCCTCTGTCTATGTCTCTGCCTCTCTCTGTGTCTCTCATAAATAAATAAATAAAATCTTAAAAAAAAAAAAAGAAGGAATGGTGGGACAAATTCTGGCTGAAGAAGGATCAGGAGAATATGAGATAAAAGTTTAGACAAAGACAAAAAAATTGGTTAAGGTTTTCTGCAATGGAATTTATGAGGAAATATCACTGAAACTTGGCTTGCCCAATCTTAAAAGGGGTGATAATATGACAGCTACACATAGCATTCCTCAAGAGGAAGTTTAGAGGTTCTAGAAACAAATGGTAACGAATAAGCACCAGAATGAACGGGAGTCAGAAGCCCACGATTCAAATCCCAGATGTGCCCTAATTCATTGTATGACTTTTATCAAGATTTGATATCTCTGGACCTCAGGTATCACACATGCAGAATGGGAGTGTTGACCTAACATACTTCTGAAATCAATACGTAATCTTTTTTTTTTAATGAATTAGATTTTATTTATTTATTTATTTATTTATTTATTTATTTGAGAGAGAGAGAGAGAGGCAGGAGACACAGGCAGAGGGAGAAGCAGGCTCCACGCAGGGAGCCTAATGCGGAACTTGATCCCAGGACTCCAGGATCACGCCCTGGGCCAAAGGCAGGTGCTAAACCGCTGAGCCACCCAGGGGTCCCCTTAATACGTAATCTAATATACTCTGATATTCTCTAAGTATTTCAAGATCTCTTCCACCAATTAGTGTGAGTGGCCTTTTTCTCCTCTGGCTGTTCACAGCTCTCTCCACAGGACCTTATCTCTGTTACTGACTCACCCACATCTGTAGACGACTTTGTCTTCTTCGTCACTGAGAAGGGAAGTGATGTCAGCAGGACGGTCTCCAAGTATCTTTCCTTCAATTCACACGTCCTCCCTGCCTCAGAAGAAAAAGAGTTCCTCTTCCTTTCCACCCCATGTCATTACTTTATCACCTCTCATCCCCACGATAAAGTTAGAATTAAAACCCTTGGGTTCATAGGAGTGAGGGAATGGATGGTCTTTCAGTGTTCTGCTGGGGGACATGCTCATCCCCATTCTGCAGATGGCAAAACTGAGCCCCCTAGAGAATAAAATAACTGCTCAAATTTACAGCAGTGGGAAAGGAGGGTGTGAGGCCATGAAATGGGTTTCCCTGACTCCAGTCTCCCTTGGATGGAATGCACCCACAAAGGAAGGGCTCATTCTTCATCTTCTCTGCTGTTTTGCCCAACAGCAGTATCATCTGTGTGGTGCTCTGATTGTTTATGTTGACCTGGCTGGAGACACTTCTTGGCCAGATGCCCATTTGGCAGTCTGCTTACCTGCTTACTACTATAATTTCATAAAACTCTTGGCTGATATAGGGCTCTTCTCAATCACTGAGTTGTACTTTTGCCATCCTAATGCCTGCTATGCAAAAGAATCCACCAGAGTGGAACCTTTTCTATAAAGTTTGAAAACATATGCTTTCATAGTTTGAAACAATATGTTCAAGGCACGTCTGTAATAAAACTATAAAGAATGTGTGTGGAAGTTAGCCATTGCCCCCCAAAAAGTGTTGTAGAAGCAATCACCTAAAATTCAGTACCTTGAAGCCATAGTCATTTACTCTCACGGAACTGGGATTTGGCCCATCTAGGCTGGGCCCTGCTGGGATAACTCAGCTCTGCTCCACATGCCTTTCATCCTTCTCCTTGACTGGCATACCAGTCCAGGCAGGTTCTTTTTATGGTAATGGAAAAGATGCAAAAAAGCAAGTGGGAAGACAGAAGGACTACTGGGGCCTGG
Source organism: Canis lupus familiaris (assembly GCF_011100685.1). Classification (NCBI taxonomy): domain Eukaryota; kingdom Metazoa; phylum Chordata; class Mammalia; order Carnivora; family Canidae; genus Canis; species Canis lupus. Next base: position 35,891,728 of record NC_049239.1, on the reverse strand, counting down.
GCTCAGAACCAACATATGATTTCTGCTTTTTTTTTCTATCGGTCCAAGAAAGTTATGTGGCCAGATGAAGAAAAAGAATAGGGAAATGTGCCCTACCCATAGTGAGAGGGCTCTGCAAGATGACATAGGAAAAAGGTGTGGATACAGCGAGGGGTGAAGAATCAGGACGGGCAATATAATCTACCACAATAACAAAACACAAAAGTCAAGATAGTGTTTGCCTCTGGGATGGGGGTGGGGGCAGGAAGGAAGGTTTATAAGCAGGAGGATGTGATGCACAAGGGGCTGCCATGAATTTGTTGACGTTGTGGTTCTCAAGCTGGGTTGCGAGTTCATGGCTGTTTATTACCTTGCTCTTTATAGAATGCGTATTCTGTGTAGGAAATATTATCTAGTATTTTTTTAAGTTATTGGAGTCAGATGAATGAATAATAAAAGTAAAAGTGACAGCATTGGGAATCTAGGTTCTATACTCTTTCAGCCTCACTTTTTATACTTGTGATTCTCTTGGGGCACCTGGTCGGCTCAGTCATAGAGCATGTGACTTTTGATCTCTGAGTCATGTGTTCAAGCCCCATGTTGGGTGTAAAGATCACTTAAAAATCTTTTCTTAAAAAAGTTTGTTGCTTCTCTTTACTGAATTCTGACTTTCTAATTCTGTTTACTCTCACTTGTCAATATAAATAATGGTTTGGTTATCTGACATCTGGACATTAATATCATCTACATGCATATTTATAATCTTAGTATGCTGCTCACACTTAAAAAAAATGCAGCCCTTACATTCTAACGGAGTTCATTTTCCTTAGTTCCTTGACGTAAACTCATCTAAAACCACAAATTGTTGTCCTGGCAGTTATTAGTCTGGATTGATTAAGTTTGATCTCTGGGTTAATTTCACATGTAATCATATTATAGTTAGTCACACCTAGTGGCTCTATTAATTCAGATGTATTTGCACTTCCTTACCTATTAATTACAACCACCTCTGAAGACTGATTGGGTCTCAGCTACCGAAGAAAAGCAATCCCCATATATCAGGGAACGAATTACTGCCTCCCACACTAGGAGAACTTGGTTGACTTGGACGCTCTGTAGGAATATTATTGATGACATCTTTATTCTCTTCCTTCCTTGCAGCTGAAAGGTGCACCCGCTAAGTGAACCAGAAATACCAAGGCCAGGTCTAAATAGACTACCAGAACTCGCTTGGACCAGGATCTGGAAAAGAAGCAGCAGAAGAGGCACCTATATGAGATCAATACAAGTTTTATCGTAAGAATTTAAAAATATGCATTTGGGTGACATACACTTCACAGAAATTATTCAGCTTTTTCTCTGGATTTAACAAATGTTCACTGACTGAGTGAATTTGGTCACGGGCTGGATAGAAAGTCTGAGGCTGGACGTGCACTTAATCAACAAACACAGTACCCATACTCAAAGCTTGAACCACCTGCTATCCAAGTCTTTAACTTGGAGGGAAGCAGTATTTAGGGAGGATTATTTGAAGGACATCTCTTTCTCTCCAAAACCTATCCTTAATTTCTTCATTCAAGGACCTTTAAAACCATATCTTCACAGCCCTTCAAAGCATTGTTTTCACTGAGGTGCAATTTTCTGTGTTTTTGTCTGCTTATCTTGTGAAATGAAAACCACATTGAGATTTACTGTAAGAATTTTGTAGAGGACATTACACTCTACATTGCTAGGTAGATGAAGCCCTGCACAAGAAAATTCTGTTTGTTCTAGGTTCTAAGAAAAGCTCAGCATCTCCTCAAAGAAAATCGGAATCATATAACAGATTCTGTTTTCCTTTTCACACTGGCCACTAGGAAGCCCAGAGTTAGTTTTGAAGCTCATCTTTAGCAACTGTTTAGAATGTTAATATTTGTACACCTGCATTCTAACTCTCTTCTCCATCTTGATCATTTATTTTAATTTATATTTTTATCAGATTTTAGTCTTAGCTTAATGGTTTTTAAGGTTTTTTTTATTTTATTAAAGATTTTATTTATTTATTCATGAGAGACAGAGAGAGAGAGAGAGAGAGAGAGAGAGAGGCAGAGACACAGGCAGAGGGAGAAGCAGGCTCCATTCAGGGAGCCCGACGTGAGACTCGATCCCAGGTCTCCAGGATCACACGCTGGGCTGAAGGCGGCGCTAAACCGCTGAGCCACCCTGGCTGCCCAGTTTTTAGTTTTAGTTTTGGTTTTTGCTACTGTCCAATTTTGCCACATGTCTGACACTGGAGAATGTAATGGGATATAAGTACATAATAAACATCAAGAGTAACCCTGAAGATATTGACGACAAAAATTTGTGGGTGTAGATGGAGAAAGGTATGGAGAGGGGATTAAGTTAGACAGCCAGTAGGCTGATTGTATGTATACCAGTGCCTCAGTCTTCAACATCACCCAAAGGCAGAATCGTTATCTTTTCTACAGGTAGCAGAGCAGCTCTTCCCCACCTCCAAAGCCTGGGGCTTCCTATTTTTCTCTATCTGAATGCTGTTGACCTTTCCTATAACTCTAGGAAATTCCTGGAAACAAATCAAGGCCACAGTATGAAGGTGTTCTCTGGGCTTGTTCTCAGGCCATTTCCACCAAGTCTCATCTCTGACCTGCACAAAATCCTTCCTCTGCATGACCACCAGCTGGAGGTAGATCTGGAAAACTCTTCTCTACACAGCTGCAGGTGTCCCTGGAAGTTTTGGAAGGAGCAAAGAATAAAGTGCGGTGGAGTAGTTACCCCCCGACCAAATACTCCAGTACGTTTCATTCAATGCTCCTTTTATCTACTGAGACACAGACCTGGGTACTGTGGGGTGATCCAAAGAGGAGACAAGACTGGATTTCCAGAAGTAGTGGGACCAATAATAGTGTCTATTACATCCCAACTTTTAAATATTTTTGCACTGCAGGGGCATTTGGTGGTTCACTTGGTTAAACGTCTGCCTTGGTTTTGGCTCAGGTCATGATCTCATGGGTCATGAGATCAAGCCCTGGGTCAGGGTAGGGGTGTGTGTGGGGGGGTTCATACTCAGCAGGGAGGCTACTTGAGGATTCTCTCCCTTTGCCCCTTTCCCTTGCTTACGATGCTCGCTCGTTCTCTCAAATAAATGCGTTTTAAAAGCATAAATAAATAAATATTTTTAGCACTGGAAACTCTTTGCCCAACAAAATCATGCAGATTCACCTTAGGGAAAAAGAGCAGAGCTGGTTGGAGTGGACTAGGCTCTCAGACCTGCCCAGCCACAAGTCCCTTTGCCTTAATCTCTTTCACCTCTGGATGGAACCCTGGGGTTCCTTGGAGAGCAGCCTGGAGATTATTCACATGGCAGCACCTAGTGGCGAACTGTCTGGGTTCGAATCCTGACTCTGTAACTCACTAGTGCTTGATCTCGGGGGAAGTGGCATAACTTCTGGGACCCTCAGTTCCTTCATGTGTAAAATGGGGCCTGAAATTGTGCTTGCTTCATTGGAGTTGTTGTAAAGTTTAAGGGAGCATTTGACATATTAATTTAATAGTGCCACTTAGTCAATAAGTGATGAGTACTAATAAGCCCTATTAGTCCTATTAAGGACTTATTACTTTTAGTCTTTTGAATGACCTGCAAGTTACTGAATTCAGTAAATGAGGTACATCAACCTCTATCAAGACGAGACCTCTCAAGGAGGAAATCGTTTTTCCAGTCAGGGAAATGGTAAAAAAGCAGTGAAATTATCAACCCGCAAGTTGAGTACCAACACACTTAAGAGGTTTAAAAAAAAAAATCACCCCAAAAATCATATTTGGATTTTTCAAAAACCAACGAAAACTATTTGACTCCATGAGCCTCTGTTCCCTTTTCTGAAGAATGAAGGCAATGAACTCAGGCCCCAGGTTGGGGGAGGTTCAAATGAGGTCTTGAATGTGCCAAGCGTCTTTCGAGCTATTTGTCAAAAAGCCCCAAGGAGCCTTTGGCACCTCGTAGACATCAGTAAATATTTGTTGCTTCTGAATTCTTCCCATCTGGGAAGCTCTCCAACGTCCTGGAATCCCTAGCTCTCCCACCAAGCAGGTCAGAAAAGCAACTTAAAGTATTCATTTTAATGTCCATTTTTCCACTTTTCCCTTGAAAAAAACCACTTACAATGCTGCCAACTTTCTCATTCGGCTTTTTCTGGCCTGGTTGCATCTTATTAAGGGTCACTTCATTCATCAGCATAAGGAAGACTCCATTCTGTCAACAGGAGAGGAAGGGCTGGGTCTCCAGTCACAGGGTAAGGGGGGGATGGCAGGGGGGGGGGGGGGGGACGGTTAGAGATGGAGGGGAAACAGCCACAGGACACATTCAATTAATAAAAAGCTGCAGTTGAGATGGCCCAGAATTTCCAAACAGCCCTTCATTCTTGTATTACCTGCCCTCCCCCACACCCCCAACCAGCCGATCACTGGATGGTGAGGAAGCAGGTGCTAGTTTACAAAGCCTGTTCATTTATTCATTCATCCATTCAACTACTCATTCATTCACAACTATTTCTTAAGTGCCTACTATGTTCTGGGAATAGAATGCTGACCAAAAGTGCGTCCCCCGCCCCCCACTTTCTGTCCTCCCGCAGCTTGAGGGGCAGGGGTGGGAACACACACATCAGCCTTGTGGTCAGAGCTGTGACTAGGGCTCCATCCGGATCCGAAGGAGGTGCTGGCAGGACCTGGGGAGAGGGGTCCAAGGGACATCATATGCAAAGGCCCTACGGAAGGAAGAACATTTTTGAAACATGGACAGGCAAACTTTAGAAAGTTCCTTGTTTTTTGATGGGCCCCTTAGGGGGGGGACGCAGTGGTCCCCCCTTGGAGCCAAGCACTCGGGCAGGAGTCATGGTTCTAGTCCGGGGCCTGCTCACCGTGTCAGTTCCTTCTTGGACCTCAGTTTTCCAGCTGTAAAATGGGACTAAGCCCATCCTCGCGGCCCTAAGAGGAGAGGAGCAAGTGCAGTGTGTGGTCGTCCCCCCCTCCCCAGGGCTGAGCGGATGCGTCAGGACCACCGCGCTCCCCCCGCCGCGGGCCGGGCCGGGGTTCAGCGCCAGCACCCGGCCGCCCCCGCGGCTCGAGGTCGTCCCCTCCTCCCGCCCGTCGGCAACATATGCGCGGAGGAAAGTGCTACGATCGCCAAACGGCCGCCCCCCGCCGGCGCCATCTGCTCGGCCGCGCCGCCCGCCCGCCTCGGCCCGCCGCCCGCCCTGAGCCGCGCACCTGCCCGGGGACAGCGCCCTCCCTGGGGGCGGGGCGCTCCGAGGAGGCACCCCCCCACCCGCGGAACAGCACGTCCTGCGTGGGCATCCCCGACAGGCACCAGTAACCCGGCCCAGGACAGCACCTGCCCGGGGACAGCACGTCCTGCGTGGGCATCCCAGAAGAGCATCAGTAATCTGGTCCAGGACAGCACCTGCTCAGGGACAGCGCCCTCCCCTGGGGGGCAGGGCCGCTCCAAGGAGGGACACCCCCGCCCCCCCCCCCCCCCCCCCCCCCGCCACGGAATAGCACGTCCTGCATGGACATCCCCGACAAGCATCAATGTGTGCTTGTTAGCCATGTGTATGTCTTTTTTGGTGAGATTTCTGTTCATGTCTGCTGAGAAAATGCGCCGCATCACTTGCCATCAGGGAAATACAGATCAAAACCACAATGAGATGCCACCTCACACCAGTGAAAATGTGGAAAATGAACAAGACAGGAAACCACAAATGTTGGAGAGGATGTGGAGAAAAGGGAACCCTCCTGCACTGTTGGTGGGAATGGGAACTGGGGCAGCCACTCTGCAAAACTGTGTGGAGGTTCCTCAAAGAGTTAAAAATAGATCTGCCCTAAGACCCAGCAATTGCACTGCTGGGGATTTACCCCAAAGATACAGATGCAGTGACATGCTGGGACACCTGCACCCCGATGTTGATAGCAGCAATGTCCACAAGAGCCAAACTGTGGAAGGAGCCTCGGTGTCCATCGAAAGATGAATGGATAAAGAAGCTGTGGTCTATGTGTACAATGGAATATTCCTCAGCCATTAGAAACGACAAATACCCACCATTTGCTTCGACGTGGATGGAACTAGAGGATATTATGCTGAGTGAAGTAAGTCAATCAGAGAAGGACAAACATCATATGGTCTCACTAATACGGGGAATATAAGAAATAGTGAAAGGGATTATAAGGGAAAGGAGGGGAACTGAGTAGGAAAAGTTAGAGAGGGACACAAACCATGAGAGACTCCTAACTCTGGGAAACGAACAAGGGGTAGTGGGAGGGGAGGTGGGCGGGGGGATGGGATGACTGGGTGACGGGCACTGAGGGGGGCACTTGACGGGATGAGCACTGGGTGTTATGCTACATGTTGGTAAATCGAACTCCAATAAAAAGAAAAGAAAAGCCTTAATAACCTGGCCCAGGACAGCACCGGCCCAGGGACAGCGCCCTCCCCTGGGTGGTGGGGGCGCTCAGAGGAGGGACCCCCCACCCCCAGAAAGGCACATCCTGCATGGGCATCCCAGAAGAGCATCAATAACCTGACTCGGGAGACAGATATCCCTGGGTTCTCACATCGACTCTAAAACTCGCTGTGTGCTATTGGGCAAGTCACTTAACCTCTCCTGGCCTCTGTCTTATCTTCCGCGAAATGGGTATGATAAGGCCTGTCCTCTAGGATCGCCAGGCGGATTAAATAAGAAGTCTGATGAAAAGGGTTTTAGCACAACACACGGCATGTAAGTGAAACTTAACTGCCATTAATTTTATTCAAAGCCTGCCTTCCTGGGGCTTTAGGGTTACTTGATGGATTTCTGTAGCTCCTTAAAATTTCAGCTTGCTTCCACATCCCTCCTCTCTCACCCTCTTCTTCAAGCATGGATAAAGAAGCAAAAAGATTCTGCTGCTGTTTGGAACGCTACCCACTAGTGAGTGGCTGGGGCACTGGGGGACCCCTGGATTCCTCACCTTGTCCTGACCATAAATGAGACTCAGTTTGCAAAGATCTTTTGATGATTGCTCAGAAACCCCCTTTTGTTATAAAAGGCCACCAAAGGACCCGGCAAAGGAGTGGTTGATGGGAAGGCAGAGCGATCACAAAAGGTAAAATGAGAACAGGAAAAGAAGAGATGAGAAACTCAAAGTAGAGAAGTACTGCATTGGTTACATGAAAGATGGATCATTCCAAGACTTTATCTAATGCAAAGGTAAGAAGGCCTGAGCTTTAGTCAAAAGTCTGTCATTTACTAGCTTTGTTACTTTAGGCAATTGAGTTAACAAATATTCATTGAGCACCTACTGTGTGCCAGGTACCATTCTAGGCTGTGGGATTATAAAAGCAAACAAAACCTAGACCCTAGCCTCAGGGATTTGCAGTTTAATGAGACTCAGATAAGCATGAGTGCCTCATTGGAAAGTGCTATGGGTCCTCAAAGGGAAGCTTTCAACATCCTAGGGGTTTAGAGCAAATCATTGAGTCTCACTGTCCTCATTTTCCCCATCGGAGGCTGGGGACTAACAACGATGAGTAGCAGCCCATTTGTTCTTCACCCCATAACCTAACCTCCTATCCCTACTCCTACAGGCCACCACATTCTCCCCTCCATCAGCATCCAACAGTTGCCACAAGCCTTAAAGGACAAATAGGGAGAAAACTCTAGAAAACACAATATACAGAAAAACATCCTACAACCCAAGAGATGTAAATCATTGTCACAAACACTGATGTCACAGGTTAGCTACTACACACCAGGGTTCTCTAGGTCCTGAACAGTATCAACGGATGATGATGATGGGTGCTGGGGAGAGGCCTGGTAGTGGAAGAGGAGGAGTTGCCTCTCATGGGAGAATGAAGTTCTATAAGGGCCTTCAGTCATCTGACCGCTATTAACAAATGTGGGACTTAACAAATAGGTATTAGGCATATACTCTGTGCCAGACAGTGGACAACAGACTAAACCCCCCGCACTCAGGAACTTATCTCTTCCCACTGGGAGTTCAGAGTGCAATCGAATAATTAAAAAATATCCAGTGGTTGGTGGTAAGGAAGATAGAAACAAAGGGTTAGGAAGTTATGGTGAGTGTGGTTCTGAGCGCTCAAAGAATTTCTCGTCTGAACTTAACTGTCCCTTTGAAGGGAAGCAGATCATGAATATCTAACCCTAGGTAATATGTTCAGTTCACCCCAGCTTTTCTGAAATGATCTTAGATTAGATCTTAGATTTTGCCTTAGATTATACAGGCAAAATGAACTTTTAAAAAATACGCTTAATCTCATTCAGATTCAACCAATGCAACATGTTAACATATATCCTTCCAGAGTCTTTTCCATACATATATGATATATTTGGTCTAAAATGGGATCATAACCTACTGTGTTGTGATAATATTCCATGATAAACTTTCCTTACTGTTAATGTTAGACATATTTCTGCAACAGCATTTTATTTGTTTATTTATGATTTATCCATTTATTTGACAGAGAGAGAGCTAGAGCGTGAGCAGAGGGGGAGGGAGAGAATCTTTTTTTTTTTTTTTTTTGAGAGAATCTTCAAACAGGCTCCATACTCAGAGCAGAGCCCAAAGCAAGGCTCAATCCTGGGACCCTAAAATCATGACCTGAGCTGAAATTGAGAGTCAGACACTCAACTGACTGAGCCACTTAGACACCCCCACTGCAACAACATTTTAAGTAATTTACCACATCCTTAATTCCATGTTCTCAGGGCCATTGTTATCTTCCTGGGTCTTTTGGAACTCTTTCAGGCAACAAAGGAGCAGAGAAATAAGAAGATGTTTCTGAGAGGAGGCGGTGTCACCTTTTGGGGCCCAACTCCTTCCAAAAACAGGTAGCCTGATGTCTTAAATTTGAGGACTGCTTGTGGTTTAAGTCCGGCACCCAGGATCATTTTGCACTAGGAAGAGCCAACCTCTTATGTGTCAATTAGTTTACTGTCTTATTAAATTACTTATCAATAACAATTTAAGGGACCCAGAAGGTCCACTACAATCGCTGACCTGGAGCAATTGCTCAGGGTCCCTAAGGCTCGGTGTCCTCCTTCATGAACCCGGAATGATAACAATACTTGCCTTAAAGAGTTTTTGCAAGGAGTAAATGAGGCAACAAGCATGAACATGCCTGTGCTAAAGCAGGAGGATGTTTTATTGACAATAGATGATAAATGCCAGGACCTTCGCTAAGCACTTTGCATATTTAATCCTCAAGAAACCTTAGTTGGGTTGGTATTTTCATTTCCATTTTATAGATTTGGAAACCAAAGCTAGAGTGTCTAAATAATCTGCTCAAGAAATGGAACTGAAATTCACCCCAGGCCTATCTGAATTGAAAACCCATGTCTTAAAAAAAAAAAAACACTCCACCTGCCTCCCCAGCTACGTGGAACTTGAGTAACCACCACAACCAAATATTCCATTAGCATTTTAGTGCCCAAATTCCCTTAACCCCAAACCTCTGCTAACTCACGTTGTAGGTACAACCTCTTGAAGGAAACTCCTCTGTGGACTTCTACTAAGGACTGAAATGAATGTGTCCAGATTGATGCTTGCAGTTATGTCTAGCTCAGCTGGTCTTCTAGAACCTCTGCCTACAACATGAGCTGGAATGCGCCAGTGCCACTTTTGTTGTGGCACATCTCTGGCAATATCTTTTTTTTTTCAGCTTTATCAAGGTATAATTGACAAATAAAATTGTACAATATCTAAAATGTGTAACATAATCGTTTGATGTATGTATATGTTGTGAAAGGATCCACGCCCACACACACTGAGTTAATAAACACATTTAATCACTTCATGTATCTACCTCTTTTTTGGGTGAGGACATGAAGTTTTACTCTCTGGCAATGTCTTGATGTCAAGAAGCAGGAGTCCTGCTACTGCCTCCCCCACATTGTAGGTTGCCCTCCAGTTCCCTTACTTGCAAAATGAGTAAGATTGTCCTTTACTTGAGCTACGTTCACTTGAGGATAGAATACAGCAGATAGAAATGTTTCCTAGCTTACTAACACAGCTCTTTGTTTCTGATTCGAGCCTTGCTTCCTCCCTGTATCCTAAGTAACTACCATCACCTCTGTACAGGTCAGGTGGGAACCATGTTTCCATCACCATTTGATAGATGTCCATGGGACTCGATTGCAGTGTGTCCTTGTCAATGATGGTTTCAAGAGATGAGCTGGAGATGAATGGCTAAGTTAGAATGGGAATCCCACAGCAGGAGCTCTCCAGCATTACAGAGTTTAGAGAGGCTCTTTTCATAGTATGCTTTTCATGACTCTTTCTCTCAAGGAGCAGCTATTTTACCAAGATGGGTAAGTCAGGATGAGTTCTGACGTCAGCAGCCACCCTGAAACCATCAGTCTCTCTGATCTCTAAGCCATTTGCTACATGTGACTCTATCATGTCAACAACCATTTATTGAATGCCTACTATGTGTCAGGTGAGATCCCACCATCCTATGAACTAGAGATACAGTAGCAAAGAGTACAGATGTAGTTTCTGGGTCAAGGAGCCTGGAGACATCAGCTTTCCTTACGAAAGAGTTTCCCTCAGGATTCCTAATGTCTTTTCTGGCGCTTTGGTCCATAAAAGCACCAGGAAATCCATCAGCTGTAACTTTGTATGCCATAATCCCAACTGTGGACCAAATTCTAGCCTTTTCTTTCAAAAGCACCTTGACTCTTACTATATTTGACTTAAAGCCATGGACTCTGGAACCATACTGCCTGGGTTCAAGTCATGACCCTGCTCCCTGCTACTTACTGACCTAGGGCAAGCTACTTAACCTTTCTTGCCTGGGTTATCTCGCTTGCAAAATGCGATAACAGGAATAATCAACACGATCTAGTGCTTATCATATGCCAGCCAAGTGCTTTAGATATATTAACTCAAGATCTTTATAACAGTTCAACAGGCTAGGCACTGTTAATATCCCCTTTTACAGATAGGAATCTGAGTCACAGAGATATCAAGTAACTGCCAGTTGTGAAACTAATTTTATGAGATTGTTATAGATTTAAATAAGGAGGGTAGAAAGTGGTCAGTGAATTCCTTCTGTTATTATTGATGGCAATTTTAAGTGAAAAAAGTGGGCAAATCTCAACTATGAGGAAAAGCACATAGAAAGATCTAGAAGGAGATATATTAAGACACTAATAGCAAGATGATTATAGGTGACATTTTCATAGTTCTTTGGATTTTTATAAAAGCTTTCCGAATATTTTACTGTGAATAGGTGTTTCTTTAATATTCAGAGAAAAATAATGCTAAAAATCCTGGGGGAAAATAAATGTGGGAAGCTTCTCCTCTGGCCTAGTATTTGAAGGGCCACTTCCTGCTGGTCCTGGTAAGCAGCTCTCGTCTCCTTGAGGGTTCTGGGTTCTGGGGGAGGGTGGTGCCAGGGCCCTCTCAGTTGGTGACCTCCACTTTCAGGGGCAGGAGGGGGCCTCAGGCAACATCCGCTTCCCCAGTGAGTCACAGATCCCATTACTCACTTAGCTTCATTATATCTTTAATTATGACCTTTTAGTCTGAGTGAAAAAGAAGTATAATTTTACTTTAAGAGATATGCCAGGCCTACGCTCCCAACATTTCCAGGTTTCATGGAAATTGCAGGGATCATAGAAATTTAACCTGATAATTACTTCAATATTTCAAGGCACACAGTTTTACTCTCAGAATAATTATGGGTTGTTGTTTTTTTTCTCCCAAATTCTTTTATTTCTCCGTTATTACAGGCTATGCTCATTTCTGTTGTGTATGCTTAGAGACATAGAAGAATGCAGGGCATCCTCATATACTCTGGTCCATAGCACCTTATTGTTAACATTTGTTCTTTGATTTTCTCCTATTATTATTTCTCTTAGACTATAAGTTTTATGTGGGCAAGGAAAGCACGTACTTCATCCACTCTGTCCCCAGCACTTAAAACTTAGCACACAGCAGACATGCAAAAAGTGTTTGTTGAATGAATACCCAAACAAATCTGTTTTTAAGGGATTTTACTAGTTGCATTTGTTGTATTATAAGGAAATCTTGACGTCATCAAGCTCGTGTTGAGTGCCTACATCGGAAAGGCAGCATGGATCCACCATGCCGTAGTAAGCCCTTGGAGCCAGAAGGGTTTCAGAATTCAGAATTTCCAAATTTTATAAAGGGTGTTTTACCTAACTTCCAGCAACAACTGAAGCAGCACCCCGCCATGATCAAACAGCAAATGTGTATGTATACTTTGCTGTGAAAATGTATGAATATACACCTTACTTGGGACAAATAAACACTATAACCTCAAGTCAGCTCAGGTGAGTTTTTGGTGCTTAACAATCCAAGTTGGGTCCAGTTTTGAGCCAAATGAGTTAGAAGAACTTCCGGTTGTTCGGATGTTGGTGCTACCTGGGGACCTGGACGGCCCAGTGCTTGAAACCCAGAGCTGGCATTCATTCAGAGCCACCACTTAATGACTATAACCTTGGACAAATTATTTATATTCTCCGCCTTCAGTTTTCTCATTTCTAAGAGAGAATGACAACAGAGCCTACCACACAGGGTTGTTAGGAGAATTTAACAGTTAGTATGTAAAAACCTGACCCACGGTAAGGGCTCAGTAAATATGAGCTATTAACATATTACCTCACTTCATGATGCAGACAGCTTATGAGACACTCAGTATTTTGGTCATTTGACAGGTGAGGAAACAGGAAGCCCGGCAGGTCAAGAACCTGGCCCAATGTCACACAATGAGAATTTGACAGAGCAAGGGTTTGAAATTCCAACTACAGCATCTTGTCCATTCGACCAACTCAGGTAAATTCTCGTTTCCATTCCAGATTCCTTTTGTCAGCTTGTGCTCTCTGCTTTCCCCTCTCCAGCACTGAATTTTTGAGGGCGGAAAGAAAAAATTAAAAGCCCAGGAAAATTAGAAAGTGTTTAGACACGCATTTTATTAGCAGATCCCGTCTCTCTCCTCTCTCTTTCTTTCTCTTTTTGTTGAAAAGCAAGAGGCAAAAGAACTTGGCACCATTTCCATCATGTCGATTCTTCTGGGTTTCTCAAATGTTGCGACCCCTGGAAAGCCAGGATTCATGCTTACCTCCACTCTTCATTAAGGCGGCCGTGGCCGTGAGATCGGGAAGGCAGGCTGCTGGTGCAGTGGGTGGGCGTGCTGAATAACACCCGAACCACAGCTGGGGCTGCCCTTGTCAGAGTGCCAGCCTGCCTTACCCAGTCTGTTCTCGCCCGCTACCTGGCCCTCGCCCATCTGCTGCAGAATTCATAAAGTGCTGAAGATCACAAACATCTGAACCTATTATAGGTAACATACTTCAATTACATTCTGATTGTGGGCTTGGCTTCCTCCAACCTCGGTCTCTAATGGCACAAGGATCAAACTCTCCCCACAAAAAAGGGGCATTATTCTCTAGATAGTTCTGTCGTTTGGGGTGTGCTTAAGAAGAAGCCATTCTTCTATATGCCATGTGCTTGGGGTTATTCAGTTATCTGGCAAAGGTATCCACAGATGTTAAGAAAATATGAGAGAGAGAGAGAGAGACAGAGTGACAGAGAAGAGAGAGCTGGTTTAAAGCCCTCTCATGGGAACTTACTATGTTTGTGTGTTGATCTATTTGCTTTCTCCATTATGGAACAAGTGATTTGTTAGTTGAAATGACCTTCGCTCTCCTGAGGGTTATCTATCCTGGTTGTTGACTTATATCATGCAATCTGTGACCACTCTTCCAAGGACATCGAAGAATAAACCGCCATATGTCCTCGATCTACTGCTCCCACACGTCCCTGTATATGCCCCTGCCTGCCTGGGAGCCATGGGCGGCCTTGGGGGTGGGGGTGGGGGGTGGCACCCTGAGCCAAGGCAGACCACAGGTTGCCCGAGTGAGAAGCCAGATGAGGAGGACAGCTCAGCCTGTTTGAGGCAACTTTCACTTCCATTTTTTACTGAATATGCAAAACAGCGGTTACAAGACACACACCAATGCCCAGCTGGGCCATATTAAAAGCTTGAGGCAAAAAGAAAAATCAGCAATACCAGTGCTGTTCTTATTTAAACTTTTGATATTCTGTACACACGGAATTTTTGCGTTAACTTTTATTTTTCAAAAATACTGCTTCAGAACCTGATTTATCTTGATTACCCGGTTTTTGGGCACCCCCTTTTTGGCACCCAGGTCCAGACCCGGTAGACACCAAATGAAGAGTGAGAAAGCTGGAATATTTACTCCCCAACCCTTACCCTTCATTGGTCGCAGGTTGGGGTGTATTAATTAACTCTGGCACCTGCAGCCTGCCCCGTGTGCAGGTTAGACGGGGGCCAGCAGCAGCAGGCACAGTGTCTGTTATGGATCAGTCACTGAGGCCAGAGATGTCCTTTCCAAAAACTCTACAGTTTGAAGGAGCATTTCCCAGAACCATATTCTGAGTGGTCCTATGACTCATGAGCACCCTACACAGTCTGTGCAGTCTTTTTCTTTTCTCAAGTTTAGATTTTGTCTTTGTCACCTAAAACCAAAGAGTCCTGATGCTTGCCGGCAGTGGCTCTTCCAGCGTGTTAGGGGAGGGGTGAAACGGAGGTGGGGGGACAGGGCAAGGTTCCTACACTTGTACCATCTTCAGGGCTCTACCCCTCCAACTCATAGCGGGGAGGCTGAGGAAAAACTGGGGGATCCAAAGTCATTCTCACGAAATGACCTTAGATTTTACAGTTGGCACTTTACAGTTCCAAATCCCGTTCACTCTCCTAGTTTTTTTTTTTCCCCCCTTACAAAGGCTTAGAGGTGCAGGCAAGGCAAGCTATAGAATCTCCATTTCACAGAAGAATAAACCGAGGCTTCAAGAGGCCCTTGACCCATCTATAGCTAAGGGGTAGTAGAACACCTTGGCTTCTCCTTCACCAGCCTCAGACCAATGCAGATGCAAAACAACTTGGCCTATCTTAAAGGAGAGTCTTTCCCTTTTCTTCCATAAATGCAAACTTTAGTTTATTGGTTCCATTGCATGAATTCCATAAGGAATGACAAGGGAGTGTTGGTGCTTCTCAGGAAGAGAGATCTTGCCTTTGTCACCTCCAAATCTGCAGCTCCAGTACAGCTCTTCGCAGGAACAAGTGCTCAGTCGATGTCTGTTGAATTGGATTAACACCAAGGAGGGAGCAGCTCAGAACCTTCTGGTACCAGAAGATGCTAGAACGTTTAGAGGCAAGCCTGGAGTGGTAAGAACATTTCCCTAGCATGTACTGGGCCCAAATGCTTGATCTTCCAGGAATCTTCCTGACTCCTACACCCATGTGCCTAAATCACACATGCTGTGTCCACTCAGAAGCTATGGGGCGTCACATTGCAGGTCAATATAAGAGGCTTGATAGAATAGTCTGGTCTTACTGAAGGCGTTTCTTTTCCTCTCCCGCCCTCCAAGAGGACTCTAGGGTTATTCCACATTTTTGCATCCAAAATCTAGAGCAAAAATGAGAGGAGGAGAAGTAGCAGGCATTCTAGACTTAGCAGGATGGAGGCAATTGAGGGAAGTTTGAGGGAAGCGTGTCTATGAGAGCATGGGATATGAGGCCACCATGAGAAGAAAAAAGGGGTACAAGATTGTTGCTGGGGGTTATGAATCAGATTCCCATGGGATCAGTAGACACTACGATTATTTTTGGTTCCTTTGGAAGAGGTATGTTTAAATGCCAAACTACTCAGGACTAAAGTATGTGGGTCAATAGGATGTCATAGGAAGATGAGCGGAGCTGCTGGGGGTATCCAGGCTGAGGCCAGGTGACCCCTCAGTGGGAACGTTGGTGAGAGACTCCCAGGTGTGATTGGATCACCACACCTTTCCAATTTTATGTATCTCCTAAAACTCCCATCCCGGCTAAGGATGGAGAAAGCTCAGCCAATTTGCTCATCCCTGCCACGTTGTCCCTCTCCTGACTTATCAAACGTTAATCAGTACGTACCTCCCACCCCATCTTAATTATTTGCAATGATCCGTGATAGACAAACAACTCTGTAGCTTGAAATCCGCCCCCCCCCCCGCCAATCAGGCAAATATTAAATTATTCACATTTTTCTTGCAGATTTTTCATGAAGCGAGTTGGTAATCAAACGACTCCCAAATGCCTTCACCATTTTATGGTGGGGATCCTGCCCTTCTTCTTAATGTGTGTGTCTTCATGCCTCAGCTACACTCAGCGTTCGCCTTTCCTGTTTATGTTTATTTTGGAAGCAAAATGTGTTTACAAAATCAGTTAAAAAGTGTTAATGATCAGTTTCCAGAACACTAATGCGAATCCAAATTACTTTCACATGAATCAAGACAAATTTCAAAATGCCATTTGATCATAAACTGGTTTAAATTTGTGTTATAAGTAGTGCAGCAAATCTGAATATATGCCTTTTTTTTTTTTTTTTTTTTTTTTTTTTTTTACAGAGACCAGACCAGTTTAAAATAACCATTCTGATGGCATGAGGAAGTTCAGATCAAAAGTCTCCTCTTAGGGGGATAGAAGTTAACTTTTGGGTGTTCACATGGGAGGAGGTACTGGGGAGCATAAACCCAACCAACCAGAGGAAAAGTATTGTTTATAACCGTCAAGAATAGGATTGGAAAAAAAAAAAAAAAAGAATAGGATTGAACTGTGAAACGCCCACGATTTTCATTCATCTTGTTCGTTTTTACTTTTCCAATGCCCAGAATAGGGCGTGGCACATTAGAGGCCCATGACAATATTTGCAGAATTAATGAATGAATAAAATCAGTTGTGTAAATTGTAAAATTTAATCTGAGATTTTATGTTCTCTAAACTGATATTAAAATGATGACATTCATGGCTGGTTAGAACAGAAAATTGAGGGGCATCTGGGTCCCTCGCTCTCAGCTAAACATTTGACTCTTGATTTTGGCTCAGATCGTGATCTCACAGTCATGGGATCAAGCCTCGTGTAGGGCACCATGCTTAGCAAGGAGTCTGTTTGAGATTCTCTCTCTCCCTCTCTTTCTGTCCCTCCTCCCTCAAATAAATAAATAAATAAATAAATAAACTAATTAATTAATTTTAAAAATCTTTTTAAAAAAGAATAGAAACTTGAGAGCCACATCATGGGAAATTACTGATTCCATATTCAGATCATATGCTTCCTTCCTCTGTCCCCTACCCCATGTGGGCTACCCAGTACATTTGTTCCCAGCACTGGGGGTTCTGATAGTCTGGGACACAGGCACAGTGTTGGCTTAAGCTTGGCCTGTTCAGAGTCACAACTGCTGTCCACCTGAATTTACCGGAATGCACTTTTTCCAGTGGGTCCATTACTATCTTTAATGGGTATGGAGACTTGGGGGGTAGCCCTGTGCCACTTCTGGGCTGTTAGAAGCCTTCTTCTCCTGACTCAGATGGCCTAGGACAGTCCTTCCAGAGGCCCTAGGGGCCTGGGGGAAGACAGATCTGGGATCAGAGGGAGAAAGTGAAGCAAGGCTGGGCTATTGGGAGACTTCCACCTCCTGCCCAGGCACCCTTGTCTTGCTTTGATTTGCATACTAGGTTATAAGGTAAGGTTTTCTTTGATGAAAATATTCAGGTGTTATTTCCTTAAAAGGAGTTTAAAATATTTAGCTACAAAGTCCCAAAGGAGCTGGCAAAGGATAAGGCCAGTGATATAGATCCAGCTCCCCAAGGAACTGCCCACCTCTGAGATCATGCATGCATGTGTGCAGAGGGGGGCCTTCATTAGAAAGGATACAGCTTTCGATTCTTTAGGCCATTTTACAAAATCTCCCCTACGTCTCTGTGTTTGGAAATATGTCTAAATCAGGGGCTTGGTTTCCATTCAGAGGTACGTGCAGAAGTGGGGGAAATTTGACTTCTATGTTGCCCAGTGTTCTAAATGTTCCCTTTTCTGGGCTGTCAAGGGCACTTTTGCTCTCGGCACCCAGAGCAGAATCTGATAAACCCATTCATAAGCAACTTTGAGAGAGTCCAAGCTTATGTCCTACAAGGACAAGTAATGGTTTCAGAGAAAGAAGGAAGCAAGGGATTTGTCAGTCAGGAGAAAATCGTGGCTAAGAAGTCTCGGAGGCTGAGGAACCTTCCTGGAAAGCCCTAAGAGCCAGGACCTGCTCCGTGTCCCCGAGTCATCACCTAGACATCAGGCAGGAAACACCTGGCTGGATGCCACAGTCTCTCCTCAACCCTCTAAAGCCAGAACCATGTGAGGGGAAACAGCTTTGGATTACAACCCAATCTCTAAGAGTTCTGTAACTCGGAGGTGCTGAAGTCACCATTCTGAGCTGTGGTTTTCTTCACCTGTAAAAACATGGTAAAAATGTGTTCCTCCTACTAAGCTACTCCAAAAATTAATGTCTGGAAGGTTTTTGACACATAGAAGGTCCTCAATAAATCCTAGCTATTACTGATAGCTACTACTGTCTCCACACTGCTTTGAAAGGACCTAGTGGAGTTTACTTCTAATGGGGAGACATTTTGGTTTTTAAGTAAAATCTACATAAAATCTACACTATGTTAGATGGGATACGTGCTTTAGAGAAAACCAGAATGGGAAAGAAGAATGAAGAGCACTGCGGTTGTGGGGTTTGAGGGGAAGCCCCATTTCTGGTTATAAGAAATTACCTTTCTCTACTTCATCAAGGAGATTTTACTGTCAGATAACTATAAATAGGAAAGCAGAGCCTGGAAAGACACTCACAAATGCTGTCCTTGGGTGGCAGCTGGTGTAGGACTTTGGGTCTTGAGTCTTAGTTTTGGTTTGTTATTTGCAAAGAGGTCTTGATCGCCATTGCACTTGTCTTTGACTGTATTTTCTTACCTGTAAATTGGACATAATAATCTTTGGCTTCTGTACATGAGCTGGAGAAGCCTCCTCATCTCAGATTAACAAACAAGGGCCAGGGTGTGGCCGCTGCAGGTTGCTATCCCAGGAGACAAAACTACTGAAGATACAAAGGAAATAGCCACTCCTCCTCCTTCCTATGCACACACACACACACACATTTTCCCCTCTCTCTCTCTCTCTCTCTCTTTCCTGCCAAGTTGTCAGGGGACTATCGGTATTGTCCTCTGAAATGAAACCTCCCAAGGCAAAGGGAGCAGACTTACACTGAGATAGTCCAGAAGGAGCTCTTCCATCAGGAATGGCCGACTCACCGTGTCCCTTAAAGGTGCTGCCTTGATTTGTGGATTTCAGCATTGTCCAGGCTCCGAGGGACCATTGACTAGTTGCAGGTTGCTGACAAGTGAATGCTTGGTCCTGAGCTGTATGTATTTACTGTACCATATAAATAATAAACACTAATAACTCACTTCATCCCTTACGATTTCTCCATCCATTTCCTGGCCATTTCTGGACCTTTCATCACATACCAGATTGTGTCACTGACTTTTATTGCTGGCTGCTCATGCAGGGTGAGAAATCATTGTTGCCTCATAAATAGCTAGCATCATTTTTTCTCTTGTGGAAAAGGTATTCCAATGCAACCTAAATTTCCAGCAACCAAGAGGTGTTTAAATAAATCATCCCCCATCCATTTGATGAAATTATGCAACCATCAAGAATCATGATTTTGAAAGCTATTCAACAGTCAGGAGAAAATGGTGGCTAAGAAGCCTAGGAAGCCAAAAAGTGCACATCACAATGTCAGGTGAAAAAAAAGCAATACAGAAAACCATATATCCAGCATGATCCAATTTCGCCCGGGCGTTTCTATGTAGATTTATGTGTGTACATTAATGAGATGGCAAGAAAATGCCTAAATTATCCTTTCCGAATGGGATGGTCGTAGTGATTTTTATTTTCCGCACTTTTCAGATTTTCCGCAGTGTACTTTTAGAAGCTGCAAATAGGGTTCTTTATTAAAAATTATTTTTAAATAACATTTTAATTCATTCACTCATAGGTGTTATGTCTCGGTTGAAAACATTTCAAGTTGTTTGAAGACACAGACAGTAGCCAAACAGGGGGAGGCAAGGGGCAGCGTCCGTGAAATCAGCACGACGAAGCTCACTCTTATTTGGAGGCTCCTATTCGGGCCTTTTGTTTTAATTTTTTTCCTCTCTAAATATGAAAAATCCTATCTACACACACACACAGCCCTACATATATAGACATATGGAGTGTATTTTCTGTGTTCAGATTTACACCCACCTAAGAAATTAGCCTATGAAAGCCCCATCACTCACAGAAACTATTGCTGGGGAGGAGGGGGCAATTTTATTTCGTTAATTTTTAACAAATCTCAAATGTTGCCCACATCTCCTGAAGCCCGGAGGAAGGATAATCAAGTCAAGCCCCATTGACTAGCAGAACAGTGAGCTGTGGAAAATGACTTCTCAGCACTCCACAGGGCCACAGCTCCATTTAAATAACATGTTCATTATTCAGATGTTCAGCCTTCTTAAGGGGGCTGTTGACCTGCCCAGGGTTCGCCCCAGCTTCTGGGGACCCTGCGGCACCCCAGGGCCAGCCTCTCATCCATCTGCATCACTGTGCAGCCCCAGGCAGCCCTGCGATGGGTCCTCAAAGCAGCACTGAGGGGGACGTGAGCAGCTCACGACTGTTGTCATTTTACAGATGGAGAAACCAAGGCTCTGACAGATGGGGTGACTTGCCGGCGTCATGCAGCCAATCGGGGGGTGGCCATACCCAGGCGTTCTTCCTCCAAGACCATCGCTATTTCTAACATCTGAAAGCATCTCACACACCAAACCTTCTCTGCACTGGTCCGTTTTGAGAAGGTACAAATGCAATCCGCTAGCTCATGTCAATGTGGACGTTTAAAAGCAGACTGCAAGCAAGCAACCAACAAAGGCAAGAATAACAACCATAGAAAAGGGACAGTTGCAGCAAACATTTTTAAATAAAGTGTAAAAACAGAGTGCAGATTCCGAATTGTAGGCAACTTGCCAAGAGTGGTACCCAATTTTTGGTGTAATCACTGTTGGGCAAAATGCAGCGAGTGGAGCAAAAAAGGAAAATACCAAAAATGAACACAATGCTATTTTTTTTTAATTGAGCAGCTACTATGCACTTTTCTGAGCATCCTACGTGTCGTAGCTGGTATCATCCTTACAACAACCTTGTGAAGTTGGTACTATTATTATCCCCATTTTGCAGGTGAAGAAACCGAATAATGAGGTCACACAGCTGGGCCAGAGAAGACGGAAAAGCAGTTTTGAGTTGTTCAAATGTGAGATGAAGTATAGTTTCCAGCTCAGCCAATTCCTAGTTGTGTGAACGTGGGTATATACTTAACCCCTCTGAGCTCCAAGCCTCTCATTTATTACACAGGGATCAGAAAATGAGGCTCTTGGGACACCTGGGTGGCTCAGCGGTTGAGCGTCTGTCTTCAGCTCAGGGCGTGATCCCAGGGTCCTGGGATCGAGTCCCGCATCGGGCTCCCTGTGTGGAGCCTGCTTCTCCCTCTGCCTGTGTCTCTGCCTCTCTCTCTATGTGTCTCTCATGAGTAAATAAATAAAATCTTTTAAAAAGGTAAAGAAAGAAAGAAATTCAGGCTCTCACCCTTGATGTAAGGGTTTAACGAGGTAACACGGGGAAAAAATCCTACTACCACACTGGGCACATAGTAGATGCTCAATGAATTGTAACCAGTTTTGCTCTCCTCCTCTCCTCTTCTACCTCTCCCTCCTCGCTTCTCCTTTTTCTTTGCTGATTCTTCCGATGGTTCTAGAAAGGGAAGTAGGTGTAGTCGTTTGTTCAACAAACATCCTGGTGCCAAGCACTAGACTGGATGCTGGAGAGAGCACTGGCCCTCCTGGAGACTCATAACCCCACATGGTGACTGACTGTCAGTGGGAGAGCCACAGGGGCTGGGGCCTTCGCATGGAACATGCTCACTGCATCATTCACTTTATCTGTCCTGCCAGCATGTGAGTTTATGACCCTGGTCTCAGGTGACATCAATCAAGAATTTTTGAAGACTCTATGGACACTGTTAGGTGCCTCCTGGTTGAGCCTGATTTCTGGCGGGGCTTTAGTTGCAAAGCTCAAGCTCACCAAAGCCTGTGTTCAACTTTTGTTGAAGATGGGTGTGAAAGGCTGGAGCCCCAAAGAACAAACCCAGGGCTGCGCCACAAGACTAATAAATGAAATCGTTGCCATGAGATATTTCATTAACTCATCCATAAGTCACCCATCTAGTATCTATCTAACCATAGCAGGTTCTAGTCACAGGCAGGGTGCTGAGGATATATATTGACGAATACAACTCTGTTCCTGGCCTTCAGGAGTTCATGGTTGAGCAGAGTTGCCAGCTAGGAAAGAAGTCACAGCTAGTTGGTGCCACAGCCAGGCCTAGACCTCAGGTCTCCCGGTCACAGCAGAGAACTTCTTCCCCTCTGCCTCACAATTACCACCTTCACTTTCCTCCTTTGTGTCGGCAGAGCCGGAAGTCTGGTTCTCATGGCAACCAGACTCTATGCCTCATAGAGTATCAAGACCGTTCACCCAGAAAGTGCTAAAGCAATAGCTTCTGTTATTTAACGCTGCATAACAAACCACCTCCAAACTTAATGGCTTAACATAGTTTTTATTCCTGCTCATGAGTCTGTGAGCTGACTGGACTCAGCCGGGAAGTTCTTCTGCTGGCGGGGCTTGGGAAGCACTCCTGCCATTGTAATCCGATGGTGAGTGGGCTGGAGTTACGTGAGGACCTGAGGACCACCGGGTCAGAAGGCAAAGATGGCTTTCTCACATGTGGTATCTTTTTCCATAGGGAGTCACCCTCCAAGGCCCCACTGGGTGGCCTCTCTCCAGCAGGGTAGCTGGACTTCTTACATGGTGGATGGTTTCCAAGAGCACACAAGTGGAATTATCTAGGCCTTCTTAAGGCTTGGAACTGGTACAGTATCGTTTCCGCCACATCCTGTTGGTGGAAGTGAGTCATAGGAACAATGCAGATTCCTGGGGTGGGGAGGGAGGGGGCCTCACAGGGTATGAATGCCAGGACCCTTGGTTATGGGAACCACCTTGGGAGACAAACTACCACTTGAATGCAAGCAATAGGAACCCAGCTCGGGTCTCAGCTGCTCCACCAGGAAGCAGGCCAGCTAGGCCGAGGCCCTCAGGATACCAGACAGTCTCCACACAGTGATCCAGAGAGGGCAAAGCCCAAGCTCTGGCAATAACTGTTTCCTTCCTCTGCTTTTCTCCTACTCTCCCCCCAGACTTCTCTGGGCAGTTCTTCCTCAGCCTTATCTCCCTCGTGGTAGAGTTTGAAGGATGGAAACTCTAACTGGCAGTCAGACAGTGATTGGCATTGGACCCAATTCTTCATTATGCTGAAAATCATTGTGCCAATCTAAGAGAGACTGTGTGGGATTGTTTGCAACTGATGGCAAATTCTTTTCGCCAAAGAGTGGCAGCTCCTCACATCAACACAACAAAGTATGATCACTCCCGGCCCCCCCCCTTCTTAGCTCAGGAACTCAGCAGGCTTCTAACCCTTCTTCTTATCCCCCATAAGAAATATCTAAATTGACAATGGATAAAACTTGATAATGAATAGTATGAGGACAAATTAAACCATCTAGAATCACAGAATCCTCAAAATCAACTCTCTTGACCTTTCAGGATACTGAGATTTAAACAACCAGAACTCAAGCAAAAACATCAAGCAGTAAAAAAAACACCAACTCAGGACCTTAGGAAAATACTTCACTCTGTTCATAGTTTTGAACCTAAAAGACGGCACTATTTCTAGCGTAAGGAGCCTTTAGATCTTTTGTGTCTATCCTATGTTTGAAATGTTCCCTGGCATATTGTTCTCAGAAGTGGGCCAGAGTGAGTTTCACAAAGAGAAAAGTGCTTGGATTCTGAGAGCTGAAAATAGTCTGTTTTTACCTAATATTTTTCAAACTTAAGCAGCCCAACGAGAGAAATGTACTGCCCTCTGTTGGAGACTTAGCAAAATCGGCCGGGCGGCAAGAAAGCATTGCATCTTCAGCCTTCTGGAGAAAGCCTCCTTGGGGTCTTTTGGCTGAGGGGACACAGATCTCCCATTCAAGTGCAGCGCAAGAAAAATAGAAGTAAAAATGTTAGAGGCGCCTACATCCACAATGATGTGCATTTCTACAATATATCCAGTCATGGGTTTTCAGTTTCAACAAAGAGAAAAATGTCAAAAGTAGTAAGATGTAGGTTTTGGAGAGATCCGTGTTGGTGAATAGTTTACACTGGAGAACTAGACATAGAACTATTTTATTCCAAAGTTTGTGCAACACAGAAATGCCTCATCTGACACCATTAAGACGCTTTATCCTGAGATGACAATTTGCAGGGTTTTAGAAAACCGGCCAAGTTGCCACTGTGGCTTTCAGGAATATGGTCACTTGCATCACACGTAAGTGGTGCACTCTCCCACAAGTATCCGTGACTATTGTTTCCTGCCAGCCAGGTCACCTAGAGAACACAGAGAAAAGCAAACCTGGCCTTTGCCTCTCTTGGGGGGGGGGGGGAGGTGGTGAGATCACCTCAGCAAGAATCTGTTAGGATGTTGACTCAAAGGAAGAGAAAAGGCTACTTTTGTTCGCTCACAGGAAGCCAGAGATGCCCCGAGCAAAGATAACATTCTGCTTCTTCCCTTCACATCTGGAGCACCATTCCCCCAAACACCTGTTTGGGTCCTGGGCTTATTTTAAAACTGTGTTGAGAGGCATGGCATTAGAGAAGAGGACATATGAGGGGGGGAATTGCAGAGGAGGAACTTTCAGTGTGTAAAGGGGTCTTGACATTTCATACGATGGAGAAATGAGCAAAAAAAAAAAAGTATTCCTCACTTTGACTCCGTACATTCCACAGCCAGGGATCTATCCAGAGAAATACTCCTAGAAATGCCCCAACTTAGTTACAAGGAGCTCCACTGAAGCATTGCTTGTGATGATAGCAAGTTGGAAGCAAACAAAATATCTTGAGGGGGAGAATGAGTGCAATAAGTGAGGTTATACAATGGAATACTCCACAGCATTGTCTCTGGCTGTAGTCAGCACATCAGGACAGGGGACATTCTTTTTTTTTTTTTTTTTTTTTTTTTTTGGACAGGGGACATTCTGAAGTGAACAGCGCAAGTCACAGAACGAAAGTGCTCTCTTCCATTTCTGGAAATAAAGTGGTATCATCATAGTTTATGCTTGAAAACTAAATCTGGAGAATATACAATCAATCCATTAACAATTGGAATCTCTAGGGGTTGGGATTATAAAACGTTGTTACTTCTTAAATGTGATCAAACTGTATTGGTCACCATCAGCATATATTGCTTTTGTTATCGGAAAATATGGAAGTTTTTTTTTTTTTAACTGGATAGGTATGTTTTCGTTCTGCAGAAGTACTGTCAGAAGCTACTCACTCATATGTATTAACACTCTAATGATGGAATTAAATTGCTCAAGCAAATCACAAAAAGAAAAATCAGGTGAAAATTAAATATATATATATACATATATGTGTATACATATTAAATATGTATATATACATGCTCAGTGTCTGGCATATAACAGGTGTTCGATAGATGGCTGCTGAATGGTGGAATGGATAAGTGAATAAATGTACAACTTTTTCAATATTCCGTGTTTAATTTGCCACCTCTTTTTAAAAAAATCATAAGTAAATGTGTTCCTTTTGAATAATATCTCCAGTAGCTTTCTCTGACTCCAGAATTCACTTTTTTTTTCTCCCATACATCTTCAGAAACTAAAATGCTAGGGGAAGGAAGACATAAAAACAAGGTTTTAACGTGAGGGAAGAGGGATTTTCACAAACCACCAAAGTGCTACTTCTCCTGGAAGAAGTGCACCCTGGATTTTTTCCAGCTGAATTCTGCAACAAAACCCAAGGAAAATGAACATTAATCTTTTATGAACTAAGCCCCCAAACGAACAGGCTTTGAGCTCAACCCTAATTAGGTTGCATCTCAATATAGAGAATCCTTAACGAATAAGGACACATAACAACACAGGCGAGCCCTCTGCTGGGACTGACTCAGAAACGAAGGGGCTGCCCAGGCCACACTCAACTGCTCTTGTGCATTAGGGGCTCCTGACTTTACCTGGAAAATGCGCGATCATCTTGGATGGGAAGCAAATGGAGTTTTCTCTAACTGAAATTCTTGGCCACCTGGCTACCTCCATGGCCATCTGGGGGTCTGTGGATAAATGAGAAGAGAAAGGGCAAGAAGCGGGGCTCCTAGAGCTAGTGTCAGCAGGTCCAGCAGGCTTCTTGTGTCCAGCAGAGAAGCCAACACTGCCTGTGTTCAGAAACAAGATAACCCACAGATGCACAGGAACCTGATGTGGAAGGCAGGATGGTGGTGTAGAGTCCAAGAGCCCTGGGTTCAAATCCCACCTGGGCCACGTTCTAGTCCTGTGACCTAGGACAAGTTACCTAGCCTCTCTGAGCCATCGTTTCCTATATAAAAGGCGGATAGGTACAGCATGGTGGGGAGGATTGAATGAAATGAACTAAGCCGCCCCCAGACGGCTAATTGTTGAGACATTCATTTCTTCAGCCCTACTATCCCACTCTATCACAAACTTCTCTGTTCTCTCATTTGTTCCTATTCACAGCTTTGTAAAATGAGTTGAATGATCCCCATTTTACAGTTGAGGAGCCTGAGACTCAGAGAGGCGAGGTACTTTGTCCAAGGTAACAGAGCAAAGGAACATCCGGGCTAAGATGTTTAGCGTGTGCTAAACAAGGAAATGGAGCTCAAGTGGGCTGATGTCAAAGAGAGAAAGAACTAGTGATGTTTGACATCTCAGAGTCGGGGAACTCTGGATCATAGAACACGTTCCAGGTCAGCAGAGAGAGGCCTCAGGATGGGCTCTGACGGACTGTTAAGGTGGAGGGGGGGACACCTGTCTCAGAGCAGCTGGGCATGCTACATCCAGCCAGAGGAAAGACATCCATGCTGGAGGACTCCTCCAGGGCCTGTGGGTAACTCGTGGCCCTGATATATAGCACACGTCACTTCATCCTGTCTGTACTGGTTTCTGTCTTCACCCAGGGCAATTTCCCCACCCCTCCAGTTCTCTTCCATGTTCACACATTGGGATGGCCCCTTGATCCCCATGAAACAATTGTGCCAGCATCCTCCCCAATCTTCCTTTTGAGCTGTCCCCCCACCCCACCAGCCCTTGACTTCATTGCGGGGGTCACAACTTCCTCATCGATCCTCTGATGCCATTTATTTGGCTTATGATAAATCCCCTACCCCATACCCTGCTATCCCACACTTGTCCAGCACCTACCTGCTGCCCAAGAATGCCTTATCCTATTACTGTAATTAACTGGTACCATGCTTGAAAGCTGAGCCAGAATCAGAACTCTTGGGTGAAGAAGATTTGCCAAGGGTTACAATGCATGAGAATTGGAGTGGATAGAACTTGGCACCTGAAACCTCTTCCTTCCGCATAGAACTTTCTTCTAGCAACTCATTAACTCTGAGCAGTGTAGTCACATTTCCAGAAGCTGGTGTCTGGGAATCTATTTGGTTTTTACAATCCTGCTCTTTCAATTGCCAGTCCCAGATTATTCCCTCCTCTTCTACTTATGGTCAAAATTTGTTACATTATATAAACTATGATTATTTATTAGAACATGTTGTTTTTATATTAGCCACCATTTATTGTGCATCTACTATATGTCCAACCCTGTGCTAAATATTTTATATATGACCTCTCACCAAACACTTAACAAATAACTCAGAGAGTGGCTATCTTTATCCTGTGGACCTGGACAGAGAGCCCAGAGCATTAAAGGCTCTGGGTGCCCCTTCCATGCATTAACGTTTGAGAATGTCTGGCCTCAGCACTGTGGTAGTCTAGAAGGGGAAAGATAACATCCAGCCAGGAGAATTGAAGTGAGAAGGTAAGAACAGACCTAGTGGGAGGAGAATAGGAGGAAATACGGAGAAACACATTCTAGGCAAAGGAATAGCATGAATGGTGGCCCAGAGACAGAACAAGGAGGACCACAGCACCTGG
Organism: Canis lupus familiaris; assembly: GCF_011100685.1. Lineage (NCBI taxonomy): Eukaryota > Metazoa > Chordata > Mammalia > Carnivora > Canidae > Canis > Canis lupus. Next base: position 35,863,698 of record NC_049239.1, on the reverse strand, counting down.
CATACAGGAGGTCCTTGAAATACTTGTTGAATTGAGTTCTGTTGAATTGCCAGTCTGGCGACAGTGAATGGCTCTTGGATGATGATATACAGTTATGTGAAGGGGAAGGGAGAGGCAAGGCAGCCTGTAGGTGACATCTACCCATGGCTGAACAATCCAGCAAGCAGCTTTCATGTCCCCCTTTTACAGACAAGAAAACTGTCTCAGAGAAATGGCTCATCTAAGGATCAAAAGGCTAGAAAGTCATAGACTCTGTATTCAGACCCAGCCCTGTCTGGTTGTATAGTTCCCGGTCCATTCTCCTCACCATGCAGAGGGAGCAGGGCCTGACTCTTATTTCTGGCCTCCAAGGGCTCCTTGCTGAGCTGACACGGTGTCTAGCTTGGACTGGTCTTGATCAGTGACACTCGTCTCCTTTAAGAAGCAACTGTTTTCCATCCTCCTGACATTTTCTGCACGAGATACAGCAAGGCCGAGGTTCTGGGTGTCCCTGGTTGTGAGGGAGAAGGCTACAAGATGCCTTTGGGCAGGCAGGGAAGCAGCCACATTTAGGGCACAGCTGAAGTCAGCAGGGAAGGCTACGTTGCTCCAAGCAAAGCCCCAGATGGGGCCTCCAATGAGATCACCCCATCGTCCCTGGCTGCCAATTCAACATCTGCTCCCAACATATCGGCCTGCACATATTTCAGACCCACACCCCCAAATCCAGATGTGTTTGTGTCATGAACTCTACACACTCTGCTAGAAATTACTGAGGTCTGAAAAAGGAAATTAGGCACTCACTCAGGCACACACGGACCAGTGACCCAAAATGTTCTGCACGTGTCCAAGGTTCGGGTCACTCACATTTAGGGATCCTGAATACCAGCTTCCACCCATCACTGGCCCTCTACTCTCCTCTGAGGTCATACGTAAAGGGATTGATGTTTGCCTTCAATTTTGTGCCAGCGAAAGGTTTATGAACACGGAGATCATCTTTTGCACAGTGGCCAGGCTCTGCTTTGTTTTTTTTTTTTTTTTAAGATTTTATTTATTTATTCATGAGAAACAGAGAGACAGAGATGTAGAGACACAGGCAGAGGGAGAAGCAGGCTCCATGCAGGGAGCCCGACGTGGGACTCGAACCCAGGTCTCCAGGATCGTGCCCTGGGCCGAAGGTGGCGCTAAACCACTGAGCTACCCAGGCTGCCCCGCTGCTTTGTTTTTATTTAGCAGATTGGTTGGAGCTTCCATTTAGTTTTCAGGCTCTGCATTTTCAATAGCAGAGACTCCACAAATCAAGTGAACTAAGGAACATTGCATTTTGGCCCTGCTTACCTGTAAGGGTTGTCTGGGGGCTTTGAAAACACTACTGATTTAGCCCCAGTGGGAAGGTCTGGACTAGAAGCCCCACCATCCACATTTTTTTTAAAGTTCCTCAGTTGATTTTCATCCACAACTGGTGCTGAGAACCTCTACTGTGGAGATAACCCTCCTGGATTGCTATAAAGCAATAAAAAAATGAGGTGGGAGACCGAGCAGGGGAAGCCTAGGGGCTAAGAGCATTGGCTTTGCCTCACACAGTCGCAGGTAAACTCAACTCCTTCACTGACCTGTCACTCTGGACGAGGCATTTGATCTTTCTAAACCTGTCCCCTCCTCTGTCAGTGGGACTGCATTACTGGACTGGGCTGAAGGAATGCTTAAATTAGAAAATGTTGGTAAAGTGCTTGGCATAGTGCTTGGCATATCATAGGGATCCAGCAAATGGTAACCATTAATGTTATGTTACAACACGCAGATGCACAGGGAGGAGGAGGACAGAGAAGGACCAGAATAATGCCCCTGAAAATGTGAACACCAGTGAGGGGAAGCGCAGGCGATTTTTTTTTCTTTTCTCTTTCTTCCTTTACTATATGCATGGCAACGACTGTTTTCCTTCGAATAAAGGTATTCAGATTATTCTTTATGATGATCATGATAAAAGATAAAGAAAAATCTTCAGATTTTACCAAGAATGTGAAAAATATGACAAAATCAGAGTACAAAACAGTATTTGCAGTGTAAATATAACCATCTTTTAACAGCCAAAAAAAGAAGAAAAAGGCAGCAAAAAATCTGGAAGGTTTCCAGGTAGCCCTCCGAACCCCTTCTTTCCTTCCTTTTGTGTTCTTCAATTTATTTTGTAATGAGAAGGTATCCATTTTATAATAGAAAAAAGGTGTGTTTTGTTTTGTCGCCCTCCCGCCATCCTCCTAAGGTCTACCCAGGCCAATGCTCTAACCCTGGGGCTGCTGAAGCCAAGTCTTGGTCCAAGCCTTCTGGGCTAGGCCACCTGTCCCAGGCCCGGCAAGTGTGCGGGGCCTGAGCATAGGGTCAGAGCAGAGCCTTGCCCTGGGTTCCCTCCAAGGCCCTTAGAGTAGCTCCAGGAGCAATGTGATGTCCTTGTGAGCACGGCCTTCACTGCTAACAGCGACGCACAACCAGTAGGCAAAAGATCCTTTCTCTGCAGCAAGGGGTGGTTGTCACTGAGGTGGGTGCGTCCCCAGCTTCAGCTGCTCCCCGAGGACATACACGCAGGGTGGGTGGACTCCCTGGGTAGCTTAGGTGGGGTCTTCTGGGATAGATTCACAAGGCAGCTGAGAAGCTCTGAGAAGCCAAAAGTTCCTTCTTCATTTATTTGCCATGACTCCTTCATTTAACACACATTTTGGGGTTTCTACTATGTGCCAAGCACCACCTAGCGTGTGAGAAGACAGATAAATAAGACCTAGTCTTTGTTCTTAAGGAGCTCATGGAGGGAAGGACATTGAACTTGCAATGACAGTGCAAGAAGTGCCTTGATGGGAATCTCTGGGTGCTGAACACAAGAAAGGCACAGACGGAGGGAGGAGGCCAGGAAACACCCCGATTCCTGAGACAGGTCTTATCTGATAAGCAGAAATAACCAGAAGTTGGAGAGAAGGAAGTGTTAGTAGAGGGAACCACAGAGATGGCTCAGAGACACAAGGCATCTTCTGGAAACTTCAGGGAAACAAGCAAGATATAAGTGAAGTGTAGGAGAGGAGAGAAGAAGGGGGGTGGGATAGGCAGTGTCGGGAATGCTCCAGAGCTTTCCCTCAGATTCTCCCAAACCTCCTCATTCCCATACCACCCTTGTGGATTTGACCTCATTTATGTCCTTCCTGTGTTTTTTTTAAGTGACTCACTTTTACAAAGCTTCACTTAAATGTACTGCCAAAGAAATTTGGCATTGTTACCATGAATAGAAAATCAATAACACCTGCTTACCATAAGCAGAAAGTCACTTGAAAGTCAAATGTAAGTCCAAATCACTAAATTCTACTTAGATTTTGGTGGGCTGAGCCAGAAGCCTGTATTCCCTTTGTTCAAAAGGGAAGTTAGCATGTGTTCAAGGGCCGTACAGACATATAGAGGCTTTCTTCTGGGTAATCAGAGGCTCAAAGGAGAATTAGGAAAGGAAGAGCTTTCTCATTCTATGATTCAAGTTTAGTGCCTTAGTGCCTAGAGGCTGGGTACTACCTAAGACATTCTCTCCTCCCACTAGAGGTGTGTGTTGCATGTTCTAGAAAACACAGTCCCAGAGAAGGACCCTCTATGGGAGGGTGAACTCATTTCCAAAGACACAGACAGGAAAGCCCAACGAAGAGCAAAAGGAAGCTCACCCACAAACTCACCCTGAACTTTCTGTGCACCTTAGGCAATGTCTCAGGCACAAACTCATGAAAACCACAATTCCTCTAGAAGCATCTAGAAGCTGTCTCTGTGCCTTTCATGGCACAAGACGAGAAGCTAAAATCCCAGGAGCTTCTAGAAATAGTCATTTCTGGCAATGCTCACCACTCCCTAGTTGACTGTGCTAAATATTATTCCTGATGTCCCCCAAAGTGAGCTTTTATCTTATCACAACTTGGTAAATATTATGATGGGTTGTGGGTTTTATTACCACAGAAGTATAAATGTTAACTTTTTCATTTATGCAAGAGGTGGCCAGAAAATCTCAGTAGTGAGAGCTGGAAAGCAATTACATCCTTGTTATTTGGAGGTTTGGCCAGATGTCAAGGGAGTTTATAGCCAAACCACTACTTTGGTGGTGTTTTGTCCCCCAAAGTAATCCAAAAATTAATGTACCAGAAGGAAATAATATGTTTGTATACTACAAGAGAGCTGAGACTTTGCTCTTAGATGAAATACCATGGATATTCCTTTACCAATAAGGAGAGATGGTGCATTGGGAAGTATTTTTTGACTTGGGTTAAAAATGTTTTTCTTTGGTCAGTGATATTTCTGAAGTGGTAGAAAGCTCAGAAAAAATTGAGAAAATGCTAAATGTTTGCATGTGTGTGTGTAGGTAGATGATAGATGATAGATAGATGATAGATAGATAGATAGATAGATAGATAGATAGATAGATGATAGATGCATAGGCACCTAGATACATAAACAGATATCCACACTGAAAAAATGAATTAACCTGCCGGCATCAGATAGAATAAATTGCTCCAAAACTTACTGCAGCAGCCTTCTGTTACGTAGTTGCACGAAACCCCTAGAAGTCAAATGAAATCTTTGCCCGTTCAAGTCCACTTCGATGTACCTGCTGGACTGAGCCCAGTGGAGAAGAACTGACTGGGTAGTTCTGGGACAGTCATTTCCAGAATTCATGGCAACCGCAGTACACTGGACAGGACCTCCGTTTCCCCCAAAGGCAGCTTCTTAACCACAAGGCCCAAAGACTGGTAAGATTTCAGCTAAGCTCAGGTAGCTCAGTTTGCTTTCTTTGCACAGGAGTAGGTTGTTCGTCCATGACCTGTCCAATACATTTGTTGTGTTGTGCTCAAAGATTTGTTTTGCATTTTTAAAAGTTTCACAGGCTCCGTAAAAACAAGGACAGCAGGTAAGTGCACAAAGTTGTATGCACGAGACGTTCATTCTTTTGGTTTTTTCTTAATAATGAAAGGTTAGAAACAAAATGTAAGAGATATATTAAATATTCTGCTGCTGTTAGAAAGACAGGCCTTTATGCATTCACACTGAAAGGTGTTCACCAAGTGGAAAAGAAGTATTTCACAGAATGGTGGACTTCTCTTTCTCTCTCTCTCTCCTAATGTAATCGATGGAATATTTTCCCATTTATATTGAAATACATATAGTTTTATTACATTCACATATGCTTGGAAGTTCTAGAAGAATGATACAAACCAATCTTGAGGGAAATTTGGATCATAGAGGGACTTTCACTACATACTGCTTGAATATTTTTTTCTGATATACTATGCATTTTCAAAAAAGTTTTAAGAAAACTGAATTTTTTTTTAAAAAAAAGAACAAAATGAAAAAGAATTTTTCATGTGCTTTCATGTTATCAACTGAGGAGTCATGAAGAAGCTAACCCAGAAAGCTTATATCAGACCAGAGACTTCTCTGGGTTAGCCTTAGTTCTTGTTTTCAAGCAAACACTGCTTTAAACTTTGGTCCATGTCATGAATCTACATGACAAATCCAGGCTCAAAACACTTCTAATTTGGGGTCACCGTGGGTGGCCATGGAGTGACCCCCTGCTTGGTCTGTGGCTCGATGGAGTCCACTGAGAGCTAACTGACCCACAGAAGCCTAGGTTCACCTAAAAGCCCTCTTCCTAAAAAATCCAGTAACCTCTGGAATACTCTGGATATTTTAACGAGAGGTATCATTTTCTTTTTAAAGATTTTATTTATTTGAGAGAGAGACAGAGAGAGAGAGAAAGCATGAGCAAGGGGGAGGGGCTGAGGGAGAGGGAGAAGCAGGCTCCCTGTTGAGCAGAGAGCCCCATGTGGGGCTTGAGCACAGGACCCTGGGATCATGACCCAAGCCAAAGGCAGATGCTTAACCGACTGAGCCACCCAGACACCCCGATAGCTGTCATTTATTAGACACCAACTATATCACAAATTCTGTTCTAAGCTATGTGCATTACCTTTTCTCTTCATAAAACTTTTGGAAGCAGAAATGATTGTTCCCATTTTACAGAGGAAGAAACTGAGGCCCACGGTGCTTAAGTAGCTTCCCTAAAGTCACAGGCTGGCAAATGGCAAAGCTTGTTGTGCCCCTCTGTCTGCCTGTCTACTAATTCTCTTTATTTTCTAATTTCCAGGCTATTTGAGGCATAAGTGAAGTCCTGTCTACTTAATGACCGTGGGAAGCTGATAACCCTCTGAAAGTTTCCAGTGGGTCCAAAGACTCACTTATTCACCTGCAGTATCTGGCCCATCAGTAATTTTCCCCTTTGGTTGGTACAAATTACTGTAGCAATCAAGATGCATGCATCCCATTGTTCTCTGACATTTAGATATTACAAGCCTTGGATAGTTTTTAACCAAGGCAGCAAAATCCTTTCATAAATGAGTTCATTTCAGGGGGAAAAATGTGTTGGCAAGGAATAAACTATAACTTGTCAAAGGCATGCATATTATTTTTTGCTAAATTCATGTTTTCCCTTGTCGACCAATAGATGAGCATAAAGACTTTTGTAACATTCATTCTGGTAATTCACTAGCGATATCATTATGATATAATATCCTCTTAGCAATAAAGAATAATTTATGGATCCGGGGATGAGGTTTTTAATGATAGTGCTTACAGGATGTTGGCTCATGTGAATTTTTTTCTGGGTTAGATTCTTAAATCCTTTTAATAAAGTAAAATTGAAGGATTATGAGGTAAACACTTTGGTGAGCTCCGGAATACTCATTACTCCCCCTCCACTGTGTGGAGGCTAGTGGCTGGGGAGTGGGTTCTAGCTCTAGGGGTAGACTCTTGACAGTCGAAGCCGACTGCCAGGGGCCCCCTCTGCCCCCTGGTTTAGGAACTCGCTGCTAACCCAATAAGAACATGGCATTCCACTGGTCTGAAGAATTTGTGTGGAGATAAACATGTGGTCTCACTTGGACCAATAAGTTACATAGGGAAGTTGATGGGGGCTTCTGGAAAAAGTGTCCTTACTGTTAAGAGGGACACCCCAGGAAAGCCAGTCTCTGTGTCTGAGGCTATTGTCCTGCCTCGGATGCAAAGCCTGGAATTACCACAGGCACCTCAGTACCACGCTGAAGGTGACATTGGGGTGCAGAAGAGGACTGAGACAGCAGAAGCTCAAAAAACAGGGCCAGAAACATTGGTCCAAATCAACCTCAGAGTCTGCCCTCTTTTTGTGTGTTGATATATGAGCCAACACGTTTTCTTATAATCAAAGCTGCTTTCAAGTTTCTGTCACTGCCACTGAAGCATGCTGTATCCATCAGCTCAGGTCACCTCAAGAAAATTCTGTAGGCTGGGCAGCTTAAACAGCAGAAATGGATTTTTTCACCATTCTGGAGGCTGAGAAGTCCAAGATCAAAGTGCCAGCTGCCTCCACTCTAGTGAGGGCTCTCTTCTTGGCTTGGAGAGACCACCTTCTCACAGTGTCTTCACATGGCAGACATGGAGGGGTGGGGCACAGGCAAGCTCTCTGGTGTCTCTGCTTATAAGGACACTAATCCTATTGTGAGGGCACCACCCTCATGACCTCATCCAGCCCTAATTACCTCCTGAAGGTCCCATCTCCAATGATCATCGCACTGGGAGCTAGGCCTTCAACACATGAATTTGCGGAGGATGAAAACATTCAGTCCATTACACATCCTAAAAAAAATCCTGGTTGCAACCATTCCTTTGATCTAATTCCCACTCTATCACGATATTGTCACAAAAGACTTTCATAGGGACCAATTCTTCAGAGATAAGACCACATCAACCATTCTACTCCATGGACTAGACCCCAATAATAAAGAGCAGATGACTTAACTTGATTCAAGTTGGCTTTCAGCTTTCTTTCTTGCTTCCTCCACAAGGATGTCTAACTCACAGTTACCAAATACGGCCAAATAGGGTTTTCAAAGTGTTGGCAACTCAATCAGAAGAATCTATGTATTGATCTCTGTTGATACAGCTGAGCCTAAACTGAGGCCAAAAGTCATGTAACCTCCTACCATGGGCCGAATGGTGGAAAAGAATTCTTTTTTTTTTTTTTTAAGATTTTATTTATGTATTTGACAGAGAGAGAGAGAGACCACACGCAAGCAGGGGTTGAGGGATAAGTAATCCCCCAGTGGAGCAGAAAGCCCAGAGTGGGGTTTGATCCCAGGACCCTGGGATCATGACCATAGCCAAAGGCAGACGTCCAACCTACTGAGCCACCCAGATACCCCAGTGGAAAAGCATTATAATTCTAAAATATGTTTCAAGGGGAAAAAGGGAATTTTGTTTTTTTGCAGATTTTGATAGAGTAATTAACTTTAAAAGGTATTCCTTTTTTGTTTTATTTAGTAACATACATGAACACCAGGGAGAATACACGTTTCCAGATCTTCTTCCAATATTGCTTATTGACATCTGACCAGGGAGCTTTCCCCTGCTCCCACAGGACTTGTTAACATTCTAAAAATACCCTGGGGAAAACAGTGGTGCATCATTCCCTTCAACTTTCTGCACTGTGATTGGGGGGATGAGAGAGGGGTGTGTGCACATGTGTGTTATGCTGTCAGCTGGAGTGTCACTGGCTGCTTTCAGGAGCAGCATTAATGTGGCAGCTCTGAGTGGCATGTTCCTCCAAGTGGAGAAGGATGGAGCAGGTCTCCAGGGCTGGAAAACACTGAAATGTTTCCCCTGCAAGCCTGCCAGGGTTCCACTACCAAGGAAGTTGCCAGGGTAAGCGCTGGCCCGGACAGCCCATCACATAGAATTGCTCTTTTTTGGAACTGAGGAATTCACACCCACTCTGAGTCTGGCTTGGGCCCATGCCTCTCCCAGCTGGTCCCTTTGAAGGAATCTCAGCTTCCAGAATGTCTGAGCTGCTTGAAAGATGCAAGAATCGCAGAGACTCAGAGAGGCTATCCTCGACACAATGTAAACCTCTGTTCAAGACACTCCATTTGAAGAGGGAAAGCAAGGGTCCTGGACCTCAGAGCTCTTGCTGAAGAGGCCACTGAAGCCAGAAACTGCCAGAGGATTGTGTAGGAAGAATTTCCACAATTTACATGCCTATGTTTGGCCACTAAGTATGAACATTCTGGTACACAATAGAGGCACAAGGGTTTTCTGGTCAGAAAGAATAATACGAAAAGCAAAGCAAAGGCTGGCAAAAGCAAATGCTCTGTCCCCCGGGCCTCATAGATCTCCGGAGACATGCGAATCCAAAGAAAGCTTAATTAAATTTAATGGACAAACCTCTCGGTGCTAGGAGGCATTTTAATGTGATATGGCGGTTCTGGATAGACAAAAATCACTCTTCCTTGCCTCACTGCTCTGTCCTTTAAATGAAACAAACTTCCTGATTAGTGCCATAACTCTCAGGACTGCCCGAGCTCCGCGTGCTCATGACCTCTCCAGGACACCTGAGGGGGCTGCTCGCTAGGTCTGCAGGACACTGGCTACGGGTGTCAGAAGGGAGCCCCCATGCCAAGGACAGTGGGGTCCCAACCACCTAGATACCTCAGTGTTCAGCACAGGACATGGTGCAAAGGGTATCTGATGGATGAAAGGAAAAAAGGAAGAATGAAAGAGAGGGAGGGAGGAGAGAGGGAAAGAAAATAAATCAAGTAGGAAGGGCTATAGGTAGAGAAAGTGTCTTGGGCATAGCTCAGTGAGAGAACAGAAAGGAGAGGGTGTGTTTCTCTAGAAGAAAGCGTTAATAGAACCTCCATATTCCCATTTTGATCACGTAATACTTCTTCCCATCTCCTACCTATCCCCTGCTCCCCCCACCCCTGCCACCCCTGGGACTCAGGAGAAACTGATCCCACTCCTACCTGGGCCTGATAGGCTAAAGCTAATTCTATCCTCTCAAGTGATTGGTTCAGGGAGGATTATGTGATCCATTTGGGGCCAATGGAATGCAAGGAAGGTTTGGGGGGGTCAAGGAGGGGCTGTTTCTGAGAGTTTTCTTGTCCTAAAAGAGAAGTGATCGGCTTTCTTCTTTTGAGTCCTGAAAGATTGCTAACATCCTTTGCTAGTGGTCTGAGATGAGGCCAACTCCTTGAGAAAGGTGAGGTCAAGATAGTGAGTTGGATGCCACTGGATGAAGCCTATCGTGAAGCCTCCCCCCACCCCACCGCCCGCCCCGACGCCTAGGCTTCTAGTTACAGGAGTCGGATCAACAACCTTATCTTTTGTCCACTTTGAGTTGGGTTTTTGGTAACCTGCAACCAAACGTATCCTAACTGATCTACCCTCAATGATTGCTCTTTGAACCACAGCCCAGGAGCAATCTGTTGTCCAACACAGGTTGGAAGTTGGGTGGGGAGGAAATGGAAGAAGCCAGATATCACAATAATATTAACAGTGAACAGCTACTCTCTAAGCCCTAAACTCACCACTCCAAGCCTGCCCACTCTGTTGTGGCTTTTCACCGACCACTCTTTGTAGACTGTACTTAGAATAAGACTTTAAAAAGATCTTTAAAAAGCTACACCTAGCTCTGCTTCTTTGTGACCTTGAGCAAGACACTTAATCTCTCTGAGCCTCAATCTGCTTCAATCCATGTTAAATGGATTAAATGAAGGTTAATAAAGATTCCTATCTCATGCATTCTTCACAAAATTCCTGGGAAGATCAAATATAAAGTAATTCTGAGGGACTCATTAGAGATATCATTACAGTTGACCCTTGAACAGAGGTTAGGGTGCTCACCTTCCTGCAGTCAAAAATCCACATTTAACTTTTGGATCCCCCCAAAACTTAACTACCAATAGCCTACTGTTGCCTTACCAATAACATAAAAAAGTTGATTAACATGTATTTTGTGTGTTATATTCTATTATGTAATGTATTCTTACAATACAGTAAGCTAGAGAAAATAAAATGTTAAGAAAATCATAAGGAGAGTGCCTGGGTGGCTCAGTCTGTTAAACATTTGCCTTTGGCTCAGGTCATGATCCCAGGGTTCTGGGATTGAGCTCCATGTCTGGCTCCCTGCTCAGCAGGGAGTCTGCTTCTCCCTCTGCCCATCCCTCTGCTCATGCTCAGTCTATCTGTCTCTGTCTCTTTCTCAAACAAGTAAAATCTTTTTTAAGAACTAGAAAATCATAAAGAAAAAATACATTTATAGTACTATCCTGTATTCATTAAAAAAAAACAGGTATAAGTGGTACTCATACAGTTCAAACCCATGTTGTTCAATGTCAACACTATTATCTTTATCTGATCTATTTTCCCCCCTTTTATCTACCTGGTCTATCTCCTGGACAATGCTAATATCTGATAACTTAAATGGATATTTAACTTCATTATACAATACTGACTTCAATTCAAACTTTAGAGCTATTATTTCTGCCTGTCTACTTCCAAAATGGATTTGAAGTAGTTTATAATACAAAAAAGTCCAACACAATAAACAACAAAGTAAGAGTACAAGGATGAGAATCAAGTAAAGAGGTAGGGAGATCATTGGACCTGAAAACTCAAATGAAGAGCTACTGTAATTGAACATGATTAACTTAGTTCTGAGCTTCCTGACAGCCAAAGCAAACGGAGGGAATTATCTTTAAAGTCAATCGTGCAATGCCCTATACCAGGCACTGTGAAAGCTATAAAATGAATAATACATGGCCCTAGCTCTCAAAGATATAACAAAATAATAAAGAAGAAAATCCTCTAATAAAAATAAAATTTTTAAAAGTAGTATAAGGCATTACTAAGTAATACAAATATTGTTGTTTACTATCTAGAGAATCTATTGTGAGAGGAGAGATTAATTCTAGTCCTAGGAAAGACCGGATGGAAGAAAGAATATTCGAACTGGATCTTGGTGGGGTTGGAATCTGATCATTTGATATTGGTGGAAGGACTTTCTGGCATGAGCAAGGTACCAGAATACAGTATATTTGAGAAAGATTGACTAATATACTTAGTCTGGAGTATACAAGGGTGCATGTTCTATGTTGTGTGCATGTACATTCACACACATCTCCATGTGTGTACATTAGGTAAAATAGGAGATAAGGTTAGTGAGAGAGACTGGGGTCAGTTTTAATAGTCCTTGAATGCCATGCTCAGGACATTTAACTTTATTCTGTAGAAAATGAGGAAAAAATCGCTGAAAGCTTTTTGATAGGAAAGTAACATGATCATAGCTGTTGTCCCAGTAATACATTTTTGGTGGAATTTTCCCCCCACAGATCAAAATGGCAAGTGTGGCTCTGCTGTGAGCTAATGTATTTCCATCAGAAACTTATCCGAAACTTATCCTTTCCCTGTGCCATTCTGTGTTCACTTGACAATTTTTCATTACATTGATTCTAAGTCAGTTATTCCCAGAGAAAAGACAGAAATTCATCATCTTTCCCTTTATGATTTTCTCCTCTGTCATCAAACACATCAGCAGGCATGAGTTTTATCATAATTCAATTCCCGCCTTCCGCCCACCTTAATTACATGCATTTCCACTTGATAATAATTCACTGGAGTATTCAGGAAGATCAGAAAGTTAAACTTCTGTTTGTCTTGGCAACTTTTTGGGAGAGCTTCTACAGCCAAACACAGGACAGGAAATTCTATCACACTGCCTTTCCATGAGCAAAAGAGATGCTTTGTGGCCTTAAAGGCTCGGAGTTTATCCACCTGATGCAACCAGGAAATTTGCCTTAAAAATGGGGGCTTTGGGGTCCTTATGTTGGGATATAATGAAAGGAAGAAGCACTGATAATGATTTTTTTTACAGCCACCAGCACCAAGAACATTGCTTATTATTCTACCAAACATCAGCCTTGACTCTGATCATTGGAGTAAATGAGTTGAAATTTGCTGATTGATCACTCAGGATCTGAATCCTAGGATAAAACTCAAGTGTTCCCACTTTTTCCCCCACAAATGCTCATCCCATCACTTCTGAACTGAACACACTACTGGAAGAGCCATCAAGTTTAAAGTTAGGGTCTCCAAAAGTCTTCACTGATTCCTCCAGGCTGAGTTAGATGCTACCCCTCTCTGCACTCTCATATAATGTCTTGTGCATCTCATCATATCACTCACGTGCTGCCTTGATGTCTAACATTTGAGTACTTAATATTCCCCATGAATGTTGTGATTTCACTGTCTTCCAACTACCCAAGAGGTAGATACTATGATTACTCCCCTTTAATGATGAGGAAGATGAAGCAAAGCATGGTTAAGTGACTTGGCCAATGTCTTACACCAAAAAGTACTGGAAGTAGAGTTTGATTGGTCATGGTCACATTCCTAGTCTTGCTCTTAAGTTCTTTAATAGAATGTTATCATGATCCATTTCTGTGTGTGCGCCCTTCTACTCCCCTTTGACCCTACTCCTGACGTGGGTGGGGAGAGTGGATTCCCTGGCATGGGTTGGTTTATCCATTCTCATATCCCTATTGCCCAGCACAGCACATAGCAAATAGCAGGAAATACATAAGACATATTTCAACCCATGAAATATATAAGATGAATACAAGAGAAAGTCAAGTGGTAACTCTTCCTGCCAGATTCACTGGTTTATATAAAATCTACCCTGTAATGCTGGTTAAAGACACATCACATCTTCATGGATGAAGAAGAATCCCTGGTATATATCTCTATTAACTTAAGAATGCAGCCACAGACATTTTCCCTTTATGTCGAGTGACCCAATTGTGGGAGAAATCAAAAAAGAAACATTTCTCTAAGCTTACGCCCAAAGAAATATAACTCCAGCTAGATGGGACATGTACAGTTTTACTTTACTTCTAAATAAAGAGGACTTTTTTCTGAAACTGGTGTCCAATCTGCACAAGAAGGATGACTCCATTTCTCCTACTCCATTGCCTAGCACTGCTCTCCACCCAGCCTAGCAGGGGCACCAGCTTGGGATCTGGCCTGCGATGGCACCCCCACTCATATGGTGAATCCAGAAAAAATTCTGGCCACTGCTTGCTTCTTATTTTGCCTAGAGATTCTTTCCAAGTTGTGCTCTAAACTAATGCCAGGGCCCAGACATAATTTGATATGTGGTTCAAGCTGAGGCTTCAAGGAAACATCTGAGCACTGAAGGTAATTGGTTTCTTGGACCTAAGATACCAAAATACAACTGCAGAATGCACTGTCTTCTACAGAAGACCATGTCTGGTGACACTGAGAGTCTCAGAAACACAGTCAAACCTAAAGAGCTGGTCAGACTCTCAGTACCCACTGTCTTTCCTCTAAGATGCCCAGGCACTTGGTGGTAGGGCTTTATTATTTCTGTATGGGTGGTAGGAGACAAAATGTTGTATTTTTGAAATGAAAGCAGAACTCCTCCCAGGAAGAGAGAGAATGTCAGGTCTTGAGGATGAAGCCCCCTGGCCATGGCAGAAGGACAAAGAGGACCAAAGTGCATGGACTGGTAAAGGGGAATTTGGGGGTTGGGAGAGAAAGGAGCAAATCAGTTAAGAGAAGAGAGATTAAGATCAACACAGAAGTAGAAGTGGATTCTCCTTCAAGAACTTCTCCATAGTGGGAACACCCAAAGTGTTTTGAAGAACAGTCTACAAAGTTCCATTTCAAGTTATTTGCTGAGCTGTGAAATCATTCCCTCCTTTACACCTTCAAGCCTTCAGAAGGTCCTCCCAAGTCTTGGGCCAGAAGTACTCTGGAAAAGAAAGTAATTGGGATGATGCCCTACAGGGTGACCCAGAGTGGGAAAAGGGTGGTATACATGGAAGGCAAAGCAGAGAGGAGATGTAGAATTCAGCAAAAAAGGGGAATTCAGATCAGAGGTGACTGGAAGATCTGAGTCCCTCTAAGAACCACTTACAAGATACAGAGAAGAACACCGTGTTCCCCCCCCACCATATGTTAGATGAGGGTTCAAGACAAAAAAAACAAAAAACAAAAAACAAAACCCTCAAAGGCCAGCATGACCCCAGCCGGCTGGGCAATTTGGGAATATCCATGTAGCCGACATTTGGATTAAACATGCATGACATAATCTTTAACATGCTGTAGGGATATTCTTTCCTTTTAAATATAGTACAATTTTGGAGGGGACACAATAATTTTGACCCCTCTTCTAGGATTCCAAAAAGCCCAAGGGAGGATGAGAGGGAAGTACATTTGTATTATTTTTTCCCTCTTAAAAGGATATTCAATATTACAAATTAAGAAATTCTTGACTTAGGAGATTCATGGTTTGCCTCTGATTCTTTGGAACTGGGCTTCATGACTATTGAATCATTATGAGTTGTGACACATTCAGTGATTCACTGGTCAGCTTAACTCAAATCTGATTCATTTCACTCTTCCCTTGTGTGTGCGGGGGCTGTGGCACAGGGCAGGTGGGATGCGACAGAGGGCGTGAAACCAGAGCTGAGAAACAGAACAGCTAGTGTCCCCGTCTGGGAGAAATACTGCCATCACGGAAATGTTCTGGGGGAGAGGGTCTTTCCATCCTCCGCCCCCTCTGCCATGTGGGGTGTGCTTGGCTTCTGATGCTCATTCTGATGCTCTAATTCCTTCCTCTGCAGCCTACGTTCTCCGTGTGTTTGGGTGGAGATATGCTTTAATGAAGAGAAGCAGGGAAATATGGGGTTTGAAGAAGAAATCAAATACCCGAAAACAAGTCATTTCTTGTAGTTCAGATGTGCATGAAACTTTAAATGAAAAAAGGCACATTTTCAGAAGCTGGACTTTCCATTCCCTCTGAGCAGCCCCCCCACAACCACCCCACACACACACAAGATCTCCCACTCCCAGATTCCCACCAAGCTACCCTGAAGCCCTTTGGTGACTGTTGGGACTCTGCATGAGCTGAGCCTAGGGCATATAGGAGACAAGACACAATAAGCATTTCAAGAAACATCTCACAATGTGATCATCAATGTGTAATATGAGCTGGGGGTTAGTTAAATAAAATGTGAAAGCCATATTAATGTCCCTTTTGGCTGTCCAACATAGTATTTCATTTTCCTTTCCAAGGAGGCAGAGAGTAGGGCCAGCAAATAAATTATAGATGAAACCCCCATCATATGTTTATAAATACACTAACATTAGCATTTTACTTCCCCATAAATCTGCAGCAAACACTCAGGCACAAGATAGAAAGCCCTGTAAAACAATGATATATTCTCTGCTCGCAGGCATTGACTAGTGGCCCATTCACTCGCGGTGCTGTTCTTCAAACACGCTCCCTCCGCTCATGCCCCCTCATTTAAAATCCATTTTAATTTAAAGATGCGCAAGGCAGTGCTCGTGGTACATTTACTCATCCTAGTTATACATCATGGAGCAAGGAAAAGAAAATTGTTTCATCTAGAGATACGGTTCAATGTGGTCACCACTGAACAGTAGAGTAATTACCATATCAGGCCCACTCAAAATGCACTCAGGGTGTTCTGTGACCTATCATTTGCTAATCTGCATAGTGAAGTATAGCTTCATAACTATAAATTGCTGACTTAATTAAAACCAGGACCTTTCTGTCATTTAATTACAGGGAGAAAGGTTATTGCTTAAATGCAATTTTCCAAATGTGATTTCTTAACAGTTATTAACTGCTTCACCATCATTTATTGTTTCAGATTTTTCAATTTGAAAATACTCCCCGTGACAGAAGTAATGACTTCATGAAAAACTCAATCTAGAGGGAGGCCAGCCAGCCCATTTGTTTCTTATAAGTGGAGCCGACAGGAAACGGGGAAATGTCACCGGAGGATCCTGGGATGGCTCTCACTTTCAGGGAGTAATTAAAACCCAGAGGTTGGATCAGAAACGGGGAGAGGTTGTCTGGGATATTTTAAAGGTAGTCCCTCCCTTCCATTCTGTCTGACATGTCTGTTTGCCTTAGAAAATATGGTGGAGTCCGGGGGGTAGGACCCGACCATGTGAAGCCCATCAGGCAGCAGAGTGAGCCTCAAGGGGGCCAAAGACACCGCTTGAGGTCAGGCAGCTACCAGACACCAGTTTGAATGCATGTGTAATGTGCTCTTTGTAATATCCCCGCATCTAGGATTTCCTCTCCCATAGGACGAGAACCACTACAAACCAAGATGTGACAGGTAGCCACACAATGAACAGAGCAGTCCACGTTTCCTTTCAACCTATGTCTTTCTTCCATCCTTCAATGGTTGTGTCTTCTCTTTCTCCCCTCACTTTAACAGGTAGCCTAGAGGTCAGGTAAGTAGAGTGAAGCAACTGGTTGAAGTTGGCCAACGGAGATGGCTGAGACAATTGAGCATCCCCCAAAGCACATCTTCCATAGCACAGGATTTAGTTATCGTCTTAATGCTCGTGCGCACTAAATGTGAAGCTGATAAATGCAATTCTTCACTTCCTATTGCAGCTCAGCTCCAGCAGAGGGGCCAAGGATTTAGGTGAGATGGAAATTCTGGTTTTTTTCCTAGATCCTGACAGCTCCATGCTAGAAAGTTTACAAAATGAGCACACGTGCTTACTGCCTCCCAGGACCTGAATGTTGGCTCTGGACAGGAATTACCTTGCTTATTGGCTGAGGAGAACTCCCTGCTTCCCTTTCATTTTAGAAGAGGGTTATAGTTACAACTGCTCTGATGAATAAATGAAAATTCACCGAATTTCTGTATATTTTAGCTGTTTCTTTTGGCTTTATTCATCGTGGCAGATACACGAAGATGACTAATGAGGATTTCATAAAATCTTAATCAGATTATTAATTATCCCTGCACTCTCCATCAGCATTGTGCTTTGCAGTTTTCAAAGTATCTTCATCCACTTAACCAATTTCAGTTCAATTAAGCAAATATTTTAGTAACACAAATATTAAAGGCATGGCCCCTGCCTGGATTCAATCCGGGGGAAGGCATTTGATCCTTAATCTAATTCTATAGGGTAGCAAAGATGTTTTAAATAAGGCCATACCAAACTCATACTCACCACCTTTTTTTTTTTTTTTCAATAAATAAATGAAAACATGCCCAAACTTGATCAAAGTAAGTAAAAGCAAAGCTCGGCACAGGCATTTAGAGACTCCAAGGAACCCAAGGATAGCAACCTACGTAGAACCAGGCCTCCAGTGACTAGAATGGCAGGCCGAGATCCAAAGCTGCTTTGCCTCTAGAGGCCACATGGTCTCCCTCATCCCTGTTCTTCTTTGGGTTTCGGCTCACACCTTTCTTTCTTGACCAGTTCCATTCCTTCCTCTTTCATACATGGTCCAAAATGGACCTATCATGTCTGCTCAGCTCCACTGTGCATCATCAACCACCTATAACTTTGTCTCTTGATGTAAATATCTGGATGAAGTAATCTGGTTGTCTGAATGCTTTCCTATTTAGAAATAGCAAATGATGATTCACTTGCTAGCTGGGCCTCTGGACAGAGCAAGAACTAAAACACATCTCTAGGACAGCAGATCAAAAATTATGATCTTTATTTGAGAGCTAATGAAACTAAACCTCAGACAGGTTAAATAACTTGCTGAGATTCACAGATTATGCGGATGCATCATGTCTACACTCTCTCTCAGTCAGTGCCTTTCCCAGGGTCTAGAAATACTGAACTCATTAAAATAAGAGATTACTATTATGTATAATGCACACAACTGCAGGCTTTCTTATTTGTTATCTTTCATTTTAGTGATTAACTTCAACACTTTTTCTCCTTAACAACTGACAAGAGTACAAATTTAGTTAAAGGGGACATTCTGTTGCTTTAAAATGAGAAAATGAATTATTTCGTTTTGGTAATTAATACAACTAAAGCTCTCATTTGTACCCTATTAGCCAATATATTAGCTATTAATATCACTTTATCACAAAGATGGTGAAGGAGGTTAACAATGACTAAAATACATTTGAGAATTTAATTTGGAAGCCAAATGTTACATTTTTTTTACACACCGAATGCACAATAGTGACGGAGTTAATTTCATTTTTGCTGTGATTACTTTATTGTGGCAGCCTCATATTTTGGTATATAAATCTAGCTTTATCGTGAATGGGATCCAAAAGGGCCCTGAATGATTTGCTTTGAATCTTGGCAGAGGAAATTATTTGGATTCCCCTCTCTACCATCGCCACTGCCACCAGAAATGAGGTGGTTTTGGAGAAACATTGTCTTACATTTTCTGAAATGACCAGTTATTATAAACCATTGTCCAGGGTGGAATGTGTGATATGCAATGGTAAGAGGAGGACAACTGCTGGATGTGTGTGCTGGTGGCTTTTTTGAAGTGGGCACTCCAGTTTGGTCCACTACATTGTGGCTTTAGAGCAGCAAGCTACAAAACCGCACAAGCCTTGTATATACAGGTCATTTCTGGGCTGATCCTGCAATTTAAAGATTGTCAAACTCACAGCAGTTAGACAACTATGCTGATTCTCCCCACCTCCCCCATACATCAATCTGTTTATTTTTATTTGTAATTGTTGGAACAGTTTTATTGAGATATTATTCACAGATCAGTTCACCCACTTAAAGTGTACAATTAAATTGTTTTTAATATATTCACAAATTAATGCAGCCAACACCATAATCAGTTTTAGAACATTTTCACCACCCAAAAGGAAACTTCACATCCATTAGCAGTAATCTTGCAGTTCCTCTAACCTTAGCGAACCACAAAACTGCTTTCTCTAAAGAGGTGCTTATTCTGGACAATTAATATAAAGGGAAATGTGTGCTCTTTTGTGACTGGCTTCTTTCACACAGCATAATGTTCTCATGATTCGTCTATGTGGCATGCATCAGTACATCCTTTTTTATGGCTGAGTAATATTCCACTGTATGGACATACCACATTTTATTTATCTAGTCATTAGTTGGCAGACACTTCGGTTGTTTCCACTTTTTTTTTTAAGATTTTGTTTATTTATTTGAGAGAGAGAGGAGAGAATGAGCACAAGCAGGTGGGGAGGACCAGAGGAAGAGGGAGCAGCAGACTCTCTGCTCATCAGGGAGCCTGACATGGGGCTCGATCCAGGACCCTGGGATCATGACCTGAGTGGAAGGCAGACACTTAGCCAACTGAGCCACCCAGGTGCCCCACGTTTCCACCTTATTTTGGCTATTATAAATAATACTGCTATGAATATTCATGTGTAAGATTTGATATAAACATATATTTTCAATTCTTTTGAGTATGTACCTAGGAATAGGAGGATTGCATTAAAAATATGCAACAGGTTGGGAGGATGGGCAAAATGGGTGAAGGGGCGTGGAAGGTATAGGGCTCCAGTTATGGAAAGGATAAGTCACAGGGATAAAAAGTATGACATAGGGAATATAGACAGTGGTGTTATAATACCATTGTACAGTGACAGGTGGTAGTTATACTGGTGCTGAACACAGCATGAAGTATAGACTTATTAAATCACTATCCTGTATACTTGAGACTAATGCAACATTGTGTGTCAATTATACTTTAAATAAAAAAAGAAAATCATAGAAAAGAAAAAAACAGTAATAGATATTTGAAGAATAGGATTTAATTTAATTTTTGGTGATGATCCATTGAAATATTTTGCCCCTGGTTTAAAAACAAGTATACAAAAGACGTCTTGTATACGTCAGAATTACTTTTCTGGAACTTCCCCGTCATTGGTCTATCTCCTACCTACACAGCAGAACCCTCAAATGTCTTCCTTCCCTCAGTCTAAGTACTGCAAAAGACTGCCTAAAACTCAGCTCAAAGAGATTCTTTCTTCCCTTTTACCTTATCTATTCTATTCACCTTTCCTTACCTATTCTTTTGCTCAGATCTGTAGTTCCTTGGCCTTTCTGGTTTAAATCTTGCTGCCTTGCTGTGTCCTACATTTTCCCTACTATTTTCCTTTATCTGTACAAATGTAGCAAAAATTTCAGGCTAGTAGGTGCCTCAGAGTACCTAAGTGTGTACATGAGAGTGTGTGAGAGTGAGGAGCTGCTGGGCCACAGG
The DNA here is from genome assembly GCF_011100685.1 of Canis lupus familiaris. Taxonomy (NCBI): domain Eukaryota; kingdom Metazoa; phylum Chordata; class Mammalia; order Carnivora; family Canidae; genus Canis; species Canis lupus. The sequence goes on along the minus strand of NC_049239.1, from coordinate 35,842,811 downwards.
GTGGTGGAGGATGGAGAATGAGCAGAAAACATCACAGAGACTATAATTAGGCTGCTTCCAGTCACTCTTAACATTGGGATGTATCTAAACAAAATCCAACTCCGAAAAAATATCTTGAAACAGCAATATACATTTTACTGAAGAGTACTGAGGGCAACTGCCTAGCATGACTCAGCCAGGGTCCTAATGATTCTTGTCACTCATCTTTCCCAGCAGAACCCATTCAGCATGACAGGTGCTCCCTTTCGCCCCTTTGCCTCCCCACAAATCTGTGAAATCTTACATACAAATGTCCTGAATCCTGTCACATGCATAAAGTAATGGCATTGGGCTAAACTGTCTCTTCCATCTGAACAGCCAACGGTTCCACGAAATCTTTGTTTTCAAAATATAAGTGCTTTGCAACAGGGAATTCAGACCCTGAATGAGCCGAATTTTAAAAACTGTGCCTTCACAATCTGCAAAGCAGCTGGCAAGCCCTAAGTCGTATGCCTAGGGTGGTGGACAGGGGCAAAGGGGTAGTTCACAGATCTATGAACTCTGACATCAGACTTCACTAAATTCTTCTCCTTTGGAAGATGCTAGGTTTTTATCTGCTCAACATCCCTCGTCTGCCAAACTTCCTCTAGTAACAAATCTTGCTTCTTCTTGTGCTACTCACAACCCCTCCCTGGTCACCATGATTGACCAAAGAAGATGGCCAAGGGACTCAAGACTGATCAGAGTGTATTTGGGGAAGATTTTCCCAAATAAAAACTAGGAGAAACAACTCCTTTTCATCTTTGTAACAAGCTGTGAGAATGGAATCCTGGAACGGCCCAAGGTCATGTCTCCTGTCATTGGGAGAATCTCATCTAGAGAGTGAAGACAACATGCAGGGCAAGCAGGAGAGAAAGGAAGGGAGCATCATCCTGGTGGTGAAGGTTCTGGATCCTGGCTTCCCAGAGCTCAGATCCACCCTTCTTTTCCCACAGTTTGAGTCTATGAACTAATGAAGTCTGCCTTTTTTGCTCAAGCCAATTGAAATTGCATTTGTATCAAGTACATCCAAAGAATCCTAATAATTGGGAAGAGTCAGCATTTTGCAGGAGCTAAGGGACCAGAGGTTCTAGAGACATACCATATATTCTTCAATTTGCTCGAAGAATGTAACATGGCTATAGGTCTTTATGCCTGTCTCACTTTTTGTGGTTGTTTAAATAAAAATCGAATGACTCCTTGAAAGCAATTTCTCCCTAGTTGTGTTAGGAGCAGGTCTTCTGTGTGTCATTCATTCATTGGTCCTACCCCTCAATCAGAGAATCCTTCATCTACTTTAGAGGGCATTTGTAACTGCCACAAAATGCAGATTCAGGCTATTTCCTTTCATTTTCTGATAATATCATTTATACTTGGCACTTTGTATATTACACATCAGCCATAAGATAGGCCATCAGTTTAAAGAAGGCAAAAACTGCAAGGTTTTTAAGACCAGGTGATTTGACAAATCAAAGGTATTCATATGCATGTTTGCAGTTCATGAAATGAGTATCTATGTAGTATTATTTTTGAGTTATTTGTACTCCAACTTTTTAATCTAAAAGATTGATTTCTTTTTTAAAAAAAAAAACAAGGTGTTAAATCCTCTTCTATTTGAGGAAAATGGCCGTATCCAAACACTCACTCTTTTCCCCTGAATCTCAGCAGTATGAGAAGCTTGGGATAGTTTATTATCACCAATCTTGTCACTGGAACAGGATAGAAAAGGAGCTCAAGCTGTACCAGTGTCTCCATATTACCTTGGAGGGTCATTATGGACAAACTTGGCATCCCTTACTAGAGGTGTCTTATTTGGGTGAGTCTGCATCATCCCCCACAAATCAAAGTTCTTTAAGGTCAAAAACTGTAATTCATACAGCCCAGTTCCAAGGAGAGGACCTGGCATAAGGAGGTACACAATAACCCTGATAATGGGTAATATTTTTAAAGCACCTACTACGTGCTGGCACTCATACCACTCTCATCATGTTACACTTCGGGCTCATTGGCCTTCTCTCTTCCCTTGAACTTGCTAAATCCATCTCTGCCTTAGCATGTTTGCACCAGTCCCCTTTGCCTGGAATGTTTTTCTGCCTCTCCTAGCTCTGATCTGTTGCCCAGGTGTTCAGCTCAAATATCGTCTTCTCAGAGAAGCCTTCTCAGAGAAACTTTCTAGATGACCCTGTTCCAGTTCTCTGTTGCCCTGTGACAGATCCCCATCCCCCAATGGCTTAAAACAGGAATAATCATTTGTGTAGCTCAGGAATCTAAGAGGAGTGAGTTCTCTCAGGTGGTTGCTGTCAGATAAGCATCTTGAAACTTCTTCATCCTACACCTGGCGCCTAAGCTGAAGAGACTCAGCCGAGGCCTGGCATACTTGGCTGCTCAGGCATCTCTCCCTCTCTCTGTGTCCCTCCCTGGGGTCTCTTCACATTGTAGGCATGGGGTAGCCGGGATTCTTACATTTAGCTGAAGATGTCCTAGAGTTCCTATTCTAAGAAAAACCAGTACAATCTCCATGGAGTGTCACTTCTCTGCATCCTATTCCTCCAGGAAGCCAAAGGGCCACCCAGATGCAAGGGGAAGGGATCTAAACTTCTCTTTTAAGCAGTAGGAATGCCAAAGAATTTGTGGACTTGTTTTGGAAACTACCACATGGCATGTATGAAGTAGTCTTGCGAGCATCTGTCTTGGCATAGTATGGTGCTACCTTACATTCTCATTGGTTCATTATCTCTTTAAACAAGCCCCTACCCCAGATACAAATTTTGAGAAGAGAGACCTCATGTGTCTTATTTATCACTGGGTCCCGTGTTTAGTAGAACAGAGGATGGCATTTCGTGATAATAAATATGTATCCAATGAAAATAAATAAATAAATAAATAAATAAGTATCCAATGAATGAAAAATAAATGACAAGGGCTATTTTGAAGTGGCCATCTCAATGAGGTTGATATTTGTGGGCTCCATTTTGGATGATGGGCCCTCCTTTCCTTCCTTTTTGTACTCTTTTCTCCTCATCTCTCTCCCCGTTCTCCCCCCACCCAAATCATTATGAATCCCTGATAAGAGAGACCTAGAATCCTTAGTAGAATTGGGATCCACTGGGGCGAGCTTTCACTCCCCCACTTTTCTGGAGAACAAACACACCCAAGCATGCTGACTTCATCATTTGGCTAAGTGAGGGATACTTACACAACCCTACACCTTGTTTATTTTACAGATCGTAGAATGGCCTGGATCCTGTTTGTTTGTTTGTTTGTTACCTGAGATTTTGTTTGTTTGTTTGTTTGTTTGTTTTGCTTTATTTTTTACCTTTCTTCCAGCCAGATAAGCTGAGACCTGGTCTGTTTCCATTTAAGGGCGCTCATCTGTCTACCTTTCTCAACATTTCTGTCCCTGAGATTCAGCTAGAGATTTCACAAGCTTTAACATTCTAACTACATGTCATTGCCACCATTGTCTCTTGTCACAATCTTAATTCTATGTTCTGATAATAAAACTTCATTAGTGTCTGCACCTCCTTTCCCTTACCTTTGAAATACTGTCTTCTGCTGAAACGATTAGCAGTGCTCTGCGTCATATCATTTGGCTGTCTGACAGCCATTGTGAGTGAGCTAAACTGTGAGAAAATGAAAATTTCTGACAATTTCCATTATCGTCAAATGGAGATATTTACTTGTACAAATATTAAAGGTTATTTAAAGATGTAAACTGACTTCATTTCATTAGAGGTTTGCATAAGGTATTAATTTAAAACAACTACCCATCCTCATTTAAATAAATTACCAATTCAATTTCTGAAAGAAAAATGCCACTTCTCTGGGCTGTGTTTTTAAGTGCTTGCGATGGTAGAAGGATGAAAACAAAAACCTATGAATATTTCAGAAGAAGAGATGTTCAAGTTCTCTTATTGAGTCAGACAATGGGTTATTGTTTGGGAAACCTGACTGAGAGTTGCCCAACCAGATGAGACAGTGAAACATCGCTGACATCAAAATGGGTCTTAGAAAGGGGGTCTTAGCAACTGTGGTTAAATCCTCCTGAATTTCAGTTCTAGGAATTTATCCTGACAAAAAAAATCAGGGTGTGTGCAAATATTTATCGATCTTCAGGGATGTTCATCCCAGTGTTATTTATAGTGGGAAAGAAAGAAGGAAGCCAAAGAAGAAAGAGAATGTAGATATTAGGGTGTAGACATATGATGGCCTGGAGGTAAAGGTGATTAAAAATCATATTGTAGAAGAATTCATAATGACACGTGGAGCTGTTTGCTGTATAAAAAGTGTAAAGGCAAACTCTAAAGAATATACAGGCTATGATATTGTTTATGAAAAGATCAACACCTATTTTTGCGTTGAACAAGGCTCAAAGGAAATAGATACTGATTGATAACTTGGTAGTGGGAGTACTGGTGCTTTTCATTCTTGTGCTTTTATAATGTGAAAGATACCAGTAATCCGGTATTATTCAACCGTTTGCAACTTAATGGTGCGTTATTCCTGCTTAGCTGGATCAGCTCCTCTTTTCATCCAGCACAGCAGGGAATATCTCTGGGTGATTCAGTGAATTAAGGCTAGTGCTATGGGTGTTGGCAAAAGGAGAGCGGGTCAGTCTGATATTAGACAGGAAGTTCCTTACATTTCCAGGACTTGGCACCTTGGGGTCAGTCCTTCCCACTTATGACCTTTGGTATTAGCCAGTAAAATACTCTCTAATTGTTAAATTAACTCCCTTCCTACAAAACTTTCAAAAGGCACTGTTTTTTTTTTTTTTTAAAGAGTGAATTAGTTATCAGTGTGACCTCTGTGTCACAACGTTCCTCTTCCTCCGCCTCCCCCCCGCCCAACACGTAAAGCACAAGGATAGTTTTCTCTCTTTTGGGATGTCCACAGCTGGTAAGGCATTCCAAGGATGAGGATTCCAGAGACTGCTATCCTGTTGATTTACTACTCTCAACATACTAAGTCGTCCTCATAGTAGAAGCTCCAGCCATAACAGAACATTCTAGAGGGCAAGGAAGGCAGAAGAGGAAATGGGGCTGTGTCCCTACTCTAAAGATCACAGGCAAGACTTCTGTTACACCCCATTGGCCAGGACTTGGTCACATGGCCACCGCAAGGGTGCGTTATGAGATGAGAACCCAGAAAATGTGTTTATTCTTACCTGACTCAGTTAAAAATTTTAAGGAAACAAAGGAGAAAATGGACACTGGAGGACAAGTAATAGCCTCTCCCAAAAAATCATACATGTGGGCATCACAGGATGTCATTAGGCAGAGGAGCCAAACCAAGTGTAACTGTTTTCAACATGTTCACTTCCATTCAACCCAGAAAACAGTTCCTGATGCTTGCATTTATTTGAAAACAGTCTACATGCTGCCGAATTCCAAGATATGGTCTCTGGGGAAGAAATAAAACAGCTGCAGCAAATAAAGCAGATGGGAATTAAGAATGCTGGAGAATCTCCAAAATATGATCCCATTGTCCACTGAGTGCCAACTCTACAAAGAATGTATGCTCCAAAATAGAAACTCTATCAAACTTTGAAGCATTTGATTAATGTAAACCTACATGAATAATGCAAGGCTGTGCACCAGGGCTTAGATGTGAAGCAGAGGGAGGAGAAAGATTAGCATGTTCATCTTGGCTTAAAATAAAATTAAGAAGAATTCACAGAGGGAACTCGGGCATTTTGGGGTGAGGGGTGTGACTACTAAAACGGCCACTGCTGACATGATCCTTGGGGGCCTCAGAGCAAACACCAGCTGGCTTGCCAAGGAGATCCCCTCCAGAGGGTAGGCAGAGTTTGTCCTCCTAAGGGTCCCCCAGGTCTAGCCCTGTATGTCTTCGGGTAGAACAGACTGAGCCAGTCATGCATATGTGACTACATGCAGGCCCTCGAGACTCTTACTTGCTCTGTAAATATCTTTCCTATAGTTTGCCAAGACCAGACAGCCTTCCATCAGACATCCTCTCCTTTATGTGAATGATTTCTGTTGAAATGCAAACACCTCTGGGAGGGATTGAACACACATATTATTATAAAACCCTGCCCCTTCTCTTCTGCCTACAAAATTTCTTTTACGAACTTTATTACAAAATATTTTAGATGGGTAAGGAGTCACCCATCGCCCCAAATCATTGTGAAGTATTACCAATGAAGCTGAGGGCCCTTTGACTCCTTCCCTAATCACAAACTATTCCTGGCCCCTAGGAGTAACTACCATCTCGAATACAGTGTGGTGTATCATTCTTAAGTATGGGAGGTCACCTGAATTTATTATCTGGCTCTCAAGCCCATATATCCTGTCCTTGTACTGCTTCAAGCCATCATTGTTTTTCACCAAAGACATTCATTCAGGACACTGTGAGCATCTACTCTGAGCCAGGCACCATAAAAACAGTCTTCTAGCCTCCAGAGTCTTCTAGCATCCATCCAGCTCATCAACATTACAGTGACAATGTTATATTCCTGCTTAAGAACTTCAGGCGGCTTCCCATTGTCTATATGATAAAGTCTAGGCTCCTTAGCATGGCTTCCAATGTCATGCGACCACATTGCTAGGGCTCCTCCCAGAGCCTTGGAAAGGTTAGGGTAAAGATTAAGGTGCACACAGGACTAGCATTAGCTTCACAGCAAATGGCCCTCTGTGCAAATGTTTGCGTGACTACAGTAACAGATTTCTGGGGTATATCTTTACACTTTTAGTAGAAGGAATTAATCAGACATGTATTCAAATCCCAGCTCTGCTTCTTGCCAGAACTTGGGCAAATTGCTTCACCTCTTTGAGTTTCTATTTCTTATTAAGAATAAGACCATCTATGGAATAGACCTATCCACAGACTTATCCATTAGACTTTGGCTAATCACTGAAGTCCATTTGCCCTTCTATGGTCCTGGAATTGTAGCCAGGATATTGTTGTCCAGCTAAGAATCACATTTCCCAGGCACTTGGGTGGCACAGTTAAACGTCTATCTGAGGCTCACTCAGGTCATGATCTCAGGGTCCTGGGATCCAGACCCCTTTTGGGCCCCCTGCTCGGCAGGGAGTCTGCTTCTCCCTCGGCCCTTCCCCCCTGGCTCATGATCTTTCTCATACTCTCTCTCTCTCTCAAATAAAATCTTTTTTTTTAAAAACACATTTCCAAGCTTCCTGTGGGATGTGATTTTACCCTACTTACAAACTAATATGTTAACTTGCTACTGTCTCATTGATGGTGATAGAAGACATGAGACTCCTAAGTCAGAGACAAAGGATTTTATCACCCATGATACAATAAGCAGCATGAACACGTTGGCATTGATTCCTCTTCCCCCCAGGTCTCATGGGGATGATGTGACACACACAGAGGGATGTAATGCACACAGTGGTTTTGGGTTACAACTGAGGAACACTGAGCTTGGGGAATTCACCACTTTTATAGCAGAGAATGAGCAAGCCTGCTTATTGTCCTTGGGGTTTGTGAATGTGTGTGTGTGTGTGTCCATCTGTTAAGCTTATTATCTGCATAAACAGCCATGAGAAATGGCTAGGGTAAAGGGCAATGAGGGCTTCACAGTCTTGGTGCACCCCAGCAAGACATATTAGGGACCCAAGCAGTAATCTCTCCCCACACCTTTTTTTTGAGTTTAGATGTGACCATGTGACTTAGTTTTCTACAAGAGAATTCAAGAGGGCCTTCTCGGGTGACAACTTAAGATCAAGCCATGCCTCACCTACTCCTTCTTTCCCCTTCACATTGGCTGGATGGTGGGAATAGCAATGATAAGTGAAACCTCAGAAACCCAGTATTGAAGAAGGCACAGCTGCCTTATGAGCCTGAATCCTTGACTGACTATGTGCAGCAGAGCTCTCCCTCACCTTAGAACACTCATCTCAAATTGTCATGTGAGACAGAAATAAACTTTTTATTCTAGGAGGCACCTAAAAAGTTAATGTGTTACAGTGACCAGGTCTACTCTTCACAGATCCAACATCTAACTAAGAAAGTTTATGGGAATTAAGTAAAGTTGGAATGGATAGCATTTATGCAGAGCTTACTAAGTGCCAGGCTCTGTGCTAAACATGTACACATATGGTTTCATTAAACAATCACAATAATATTTCAAAGGAGGCCTCGCCATCTCCATTTTACAATTGGAGATCAAAGAGATTAACAAATGTTCTTAAGGTTCAAGGCCTAGAAAGTGGCAGAAATGGGACAAAATCCAGGTCTGACAAAGGCTAAGCCCATGATGGTCTTCAGTAAGCCACATGCTCTCAGGTCTCAGTTGCAGTTTCTTCTCTCTCTCTCTCTCTCTCTCTCTCTCTCTCTCTCTCTCTCCTTTTCTGTCCCACCTATTCCTGATCCCCCCTTTCTTCTTCCCCTCCCTCTTTCCTCCCTTCCTTAAAATTGGATTCCACTTTCATGCAAGATGGGATGCTGTAATGCAATAAATATTGCAGTCAGGAGATGGGAGTGATAGTTTCAGCTTTTACAAGTTCTAGTGTGTGAACTTGATACATCATCTAATTCTTCTGAGACCCAGTTTCCTTGCCAGAATAATAGTATGTCAATAGTAGTTGCCTTATCCCTCTTTTTTTTTTTTTTAATGATAGTCACACAGAGAGAGAGACAGAGAGAGGCAGAGACACAGGCAGAGGGAGAAGCAGGCTCCACGCACCGGGAGCCCGACGTGGGATTCGATCCCGGGTCTCCAGGACAGCGCCCTGGGCCAAAGGCAGGCGCTAAACCGCTGCGCCACCCAGGGTTCCCCTTATCCCTCTTATATAATGACCAAGAGGCTCAATTAAAATAAACTGCATCAAAGGTCTTTACAAATTATAAGACATTCTAGAAATGGCAGGTGTTTTTCTCCACTTACCCCCATTCCATATGTCAGTAGTACACAAAGTATGGTCCCTCAACAGCAGCATCAGCATCACTGGGAACTTGTTAGAAATTCAAATTCTTAGGTCCCACCCAGACCTGCTGAATTAAAAAATCTGGAGTAAGGTCTAGAAAACTGTATTACCAATCCCTCCAGGCGATTCTGATGGACACTCAAGATTGAGGAGCACAGTCACATGTGCTTGGGCATGCACACACACACATGCACACACACACACTCACAACAGATGAAAGCAAGTTTAAATAAATATTAAGTAGAAAAGAAGTCATGGAAGAGCAGCCTGAGGATGGTGTTTGGAGAAGAAGGTTCCTGGGAGGGAGGAGTGGGTTGATGACATGGATGGGGTGCCAGGACTTCTTTCCTCAGTGGAATTTCTCTCTTCTCCCAAAACCAGTGCCATGATCCATGGCTTAGCTACACCAGTGGAAGAAGGCAGAAAAAGTGAGTCTTGACCTCATATTTATTAGGTCTCTTGTTTCTAAGTAAGGTAAGCCTATCATAAACAGTTTTTTGTTTGTTTGTTTTTACAGAGGAGAGGGGAGGGCAGAGGGAGAGAGAGAATATTAAGCAGGCTCCACACTTAGCATGGAGCCTAGCCTGGGGCTCTATCTCACGACCCCAAGATTATGACCCGAGAAGAAATCAAGAGTCAGACGTCCTACCAACTGAGCCACTCAGGCAGCCCCCATCATAAATGGTTTTAGACAAAAATGCAAATGTATTGGCTTGCAAAATTAAAAACTCCAGGGGGTAGTTTGACCTCAGACACAAGCTAGATTCTTAGGCTCAAACCTCATCACTGGGATCCTATTTTTCTTACTTCTTGGCTCTAGTTTCCCTGTTTTTCTCATTACTCTCAGGGTCTTTTTATGGTGGTAAAAATGTCCAGAATTTATCTGTTTAGCAACTCTAGTGTAAGGACAATGTCTGTTTTCCCATAGTTCCAACAGAAATCTGAGGCTGACTCTCCTTGATCTTTCTTGGGACATAAGGCCATCCTCGGGCTGATTAGCATGACTCTGATTGGCCAGGCCTAGGTCACATGGCCAACCCTGGAGGTCAACACAACTGCATGTACTGAAAAAGCGGAGTGTGTTCCCTAAGAGAAAATAGGGCTGCTGTCACCAAAAGGAGAATGGTTTGAACCAAACAGGTAATAACAGCAGATGTTTGCAAGAGACCCTAATCTGCTACCTCTGGAAAGACTGGGCTTGTGAATCAGCCACAAACTCCTGCCAAGGTTCTCATCTTGCCTCTGAATCCTGAGAATTATCTGTGGCAGCAGTGACTGATTCTGGAAGGGGAGACACAGCAGCCAGGGAACAGCAGCTTAAAAAATACTCCTGACCGTATCTTGGTTTCAGGCTTGACTCAACTTCTCCAGTCTCAGGAAATCACCCAGAGCAAAATCTTTAAGCCTCATCGCTCATCCAGCCCCCACTTCCTTTTGCAGCTTTCTGTGGTAAATAAAACTCCACTTGCCTCACAGACAGAGGCCTGGAATCTTCAAGGTCTTTTATGTTTGAGTCCACAATCTGTAGATCAGTGCTATGCAGGAGGACTTTCTCCAGTGATGGAAACATTCTCTAGCTACACTGTGTAATGTGGGAGCCATGAGCTACTCATGGCTCTTGAGCACTTGGGATGTGGCTGTTGTGACTGAGGAATTAAAATTTTCATTATATTTAACTCTAATTAATGTTCAGTTTAATAGCTGCCTGTGGCCAGTGGCTACTGTCTGTATTCTGAATTCCACCAAGCTCAACAGACGGGCTTCAGTTTGAGGCTACTCACTTCCTAGTCTACTCTTCTTCTTAGTAATAAACTCCTGAGCTTTAGTGGATCCATGGCCACCTGGCAAGAGGCTCTATTTGCCAGGCCTTGAAGCTGGCAGGGGGGTAGGGTAAGAAGTCACATGTTAACCGGTTTATGGAATGTGAAGAGAAGTGTTGTGTGCAAGTTTTGGATTAACTCCTTAAAAAATAGTCCCTTGCCCTGGACTTTATCTTCTCCTAGACTGGAAGGCAGATGTGGAATTGAACCAGCCTTAGTCCTCTCAGGACAACACCCTAGGAGATGGTGGACCATAAAGATGGAAAAATTCTGGTTCGCTGAAGTATGTGAGGGAGCAGAGATCCCATATCAGCCATGAGATGCTCACCTTAGGACCATGTGGTGAGAGATAAATAACACACTTTTATTTAAGCCATTGGGTTCTTGGGTTTCTGTGTCACAGCAGCTTAGCCTGTAGATACTACATCATGTACCCAGCAAGGCAGCAGCGTGGGGCAATGTACTGGCGATTCAGATGTCTGGCTCCTCATCAGTTCCACAACTTGCTATGATGCGATCTTAAATTTCAGTGTCCCCTTGTGTTAAAAAGGCATTTGGACGGAATCCGGGATGCGGGAAGATGGAACTCACTTGAGCAAAATAGGGAAAATAATAGCAACTACTTTGTAGGGTCACGAGGAGTAGAGGAGATAATGTGTAAAGCACACTCAGCCCAATGCCTGAGCTACAACAGATGCTCTATCACTATTAGCTGTAATTATTGTTGTTATTATTATTACTATTAAGTTCTGACCCTGACAGATTGCAGGAGGCTGCCTGGAGTGCTGTGTTGACAAGGAGATGAGACCCCTCAGGACCCCATCAGTGCTCGCTGGAAACGAATGCCAGAATCATCCGGCAATGTCTTCCGTCGGCACAGGAGGGGGAGTTCCCTGTAATGAAGTGGATGCTGGATTCCTAAGGCCCCTTCCCCTTCAACTTCACAGAATTGTTTCTATCTATATGAAGCAGCGGAGTCGTGTCCCTTTCTCCTTCTTCCCTACACACACACACACACATACATCACCAAATACTTCAAGGAAAACACAGAGTGGCCCCTCCCATGGTCTTTCACTCTCTGGCCCTCTCTGAACCCCCTTTCTCATTTTTTGATCCTAGGTCCTAAAGATTTAGGAAAAATGCCTAGACATCTCAGTCTTTCCTTTTTATTTTTTTGCCCCCTCAACCTAACTCAAGTCACCTCTCAAGGCCTGGAAGTTGCTGTGTTAAAATGATATTGTTTAGCCAGGTCCTTAAAAGGGAAGCATTTGGAGGATGGGGGTACCCAACAGGCACAACCCCTTCTGAGGATGATTTGGCCTTGCCTCCCTCAATTGGCCTGATGACATGTGGACCCCGCTAACCAGGATTCCGGTCTTCTGGAAATCCAGTCACTAACAGCTTAGAAAATAACCCCGGTCAGAGAAGTCAAATCTGCATTCCCATCCACAGTTTTTAACCTTTTCCAGGGAGATGTTTTATTTTGACTCTTTCCCAAAGTCACCAAAATGAGAGAAATAGTGTGAAGAAGGTTCAGTGGAAGAAAACTGGAAACCAGAATCCACTCAGTATTAATAGTGTTTGGTTTGTGCAGGGTCAAGTCACTCCAACACTTCTATTCCTAAGTCTTTATATTTATCCTTTTATATTGGGGTCAGCAAATGGGTCTGCTTTCTTTTTTTATATATATTTATATTTTTTTATTGGAGTTCAATTTGCCAATAAATAGTATAACATCCAGTGCTCATCCCATCAAGTCCCCCCCTCAGTGCCCAGTCACCCCATCCCCCTGCCCACCTGCCCTTCCATTACCCCTTGTTCATTTCTCAGAGTTAGGAGTCTCCCACAGTTTATGTCCCTCTCTAATTTTTCCCACTCAGTTCCCCTCCTTTTCCCTATAATCCCTTTCACTATTTCTTATATTCCCTGTATTAGTGAGACCATATGATGTTTGTCCTTCTCCAATTGACTTACTTCACTCAGCATAATACCCTCCAGTTCCAACCACATGGAAGCAAATGGTGGGTATTCGCCATTTCTAATGGCTGAGGAATATTCTATCGTACACATAGACCACATCTTCTTTATCCAACATCTTTCGGTGGACACTGAGGCTCCTTCCACAGTTTGGCTATTGTGGACATTGCTGCTGTGAACATTGGGGTGCAGGTGTCCCAACATTTCACTGTATCTGTATCTTTGGGGTAAATCCCCAGCAGTGCAATTGCTGAGTCATAGGGCAAATCTATTTTTAACTCTTTGAGGAACCTCCACACAGTTTTCCAGAGCGGCTGCCCCAGTTCCCATTCCCACCAACAGTGCAAGAGGGTTCCCCTTTCTCCACATCCTCTCCAACATTGCTTCCTGTCTTGTTAATTTTCACCATTCTCACAAGCACATGAGAAAATGCTCCGCATCACTTGCCATCAGGGAAATACAAATCAAAACAGGCCTGCTTTTGTCAAGAAAGCCAGCATCTGTTTTTTTGAATATAAAACTTTATTGGAACACAACCACATCCACTCATGTACATATTGCCCAGGGCCCCGCTAGCCCTGCAACAGCAGAGTCCAGAGATGGCAACAGAGACTGTTGGTTCACTAAACTGAAAACGTTGACTGGCCTGTCCCTTTACAGAAAAGGTTGGCCAATTCCTGTTCTATATTTCAGCAACTTCATTTCAGGCCACTGTTGATTTCTGACTTCAGTCAACCCACCAAGTTGACGCAACCACTCCCATTTGCCCGTGTGTGCTTGTTTCAGTAGCTCTGGTAATGGTGCCCACACAGGCTGTTTGAGTCTGATCTATGTCCCTCCTCTCCTGGTCCAGCACCCTCAGAATCCAACCCCACACCCAAGGAGAGAGGAGAGAAGCAATTCGCTTAGGGAAGCCATAACACACCTTGGTTCTCAGAGACAGCCGGGAACTCAAACCCCAAGTCTGTCATTATATTTTTGGAAGTTCTCTTGGTCTGTCAGATGAGGCCAGACCACCTCACAGTGTGGCTGACAGGAGCCGCCCCTCCTCCGTGGTGGGGAGAATCTACGAAGGATGGAGATGGTACAACTGGAGAGTCCTTGCTGGTCTAATGTGGGCACCACTGCTCAGTTGAGCTAATTACTGTTGTGGGGGAGCACAAGGCCATGTTGCCAGATGTCCAGTTTTTTAAAGGGAATCTGGAAATCTCCTTTGTTTAATATTATTTCCTTTCCTTTTATTTTTTTAAGGATTTATTTGTATTTTAGAGGGAGACAGCAGAGGGAGGGACAGAGGGAGAGGGAGACAAGCAGACTCCCCACTGAGCAAGGAGCCCAACTCGGGGCTCGATCCCACGACCCTGAGAGCATGGCCTGAGCCAAAATCAAGATGTCAGATGCTCAAACAACAGAACCACCCAGGTGCCCCTTGTTTCCTTTTAAAGGCAATCACTACACACTGAGGTTTGGGGCTAATACCTGATGATCCTACGTAAGTTCATCTGCTTTTCTTAAGTATGGTGTCCCCAGCTGTAGAGGGAGGAAAGCAGGAAGAAGTACTCTATCGCATGAGGGTTTTAGGAAGCTTCCTTGTTATAATTCAGGTAAGGTTCTTAGAATGGAGCCTGGCTGGCATGGAGTAAGTAGCCTTTTGGTTTTTGCTGGAGGAGCTCTACATTAAGGTCCCATCTGTGTCGCCTATCTTGATTCAGAGTAGAAGGTCCCATCTCCCAAGGCAGAGACAGTAGAGCCCACCTAGAAGAGAGAACCTTCAGAAGTCTCTGGAGTCCCCTTGTATGAAGTGTGTGTATTGGGGGAGGGGGGAGATACTGCAAGGCACTGTCCCAAATCACATCTGCTGAGACCTTTTCTACTTAAGGGAAAATAAAGAAATAAAGACAAAAAGCTGGAAGGAAAGAAAGAAGGAATGAAGGAGAAAGAAGAAAGAAAGAAAGAAAAAGAGAGAAAGAAGAAAGAAAGACGAAAGAAAGCAATCACAGACATAAATCACGAAAGAGCCATCCCTCCCGACATCACTAACAGAAAGACACAGAAAGACCGAAAGAAATACAAAGAAATCAAGACATACCACTGCAAAGAAAAGAAAAGAAAAGAAAAGAAAAGAAAAGAAAAGGGGAGGTGGAAAATTAGGCTTAGTAAAAACTCAGAGCATAGACAACGTTGTAATTAATGCATAAAATAATGCCCTAGAATCACGGTACAGGGATATAAAAAACTGCTAAGAAACATCATGTTGCAGATTATAATTAATGATGCGTACAGATACTTAAGACATATTGTTGTGCTTGAAAATCAGGTTACAAAATAATGTGTTGAATGAGACTAATAGGGTGCATGTATTTCCACATATCCAAGTAGAAAAAAGACTAGAAAGTCATCAAAACGAAACAAAACAAAACTGGTCATCTCTGGGTGACGGGATTGTGCTTTTTGTGCTTTGTCTTACTTATCTAACTTACATGAACTTCCTAAACTGTCTTCAATAAACCTGTGTAAGTCGTATAATAAGACAAAATGAGAAGTATTAAAAATAATCATTAGGATTGTGATATTACTACTCAGAGCCAAACTGGGACTTTCAGATTCTTTTTCCAAACTTCCAGCAGGTGGCGCAATGGCAATGTCAGCCTCTGGCCGAATTTCACTCCAGCTTCGCAGGATCTCAGATGCTTTGCTGTCCACAGGCCAAGGCAGGCTCCTGCTCCGGGCGCCCTATGGCAGAGAGCATGTTCCCCCGGGGGTGGGGGCTCTGGGAAGAAACAACCCAGACCCAGGGGCTCCTCTTCCCTCAGATCCATGGCCCCAGGGCCCCATTCTTCCCGCCCCAGGAGAGACAACATTGTCAGAAATGCAAGGAGATGCTTTCTTTCTCTCCTCCCTCCTCCACTCACCTCCTGGGCCATAATTTGGCGGAGGGCAAAATTCAAATTCAACTTTTTGATGGGCATTTCTGGATTAGATTGGATATGCAGTTCATCTCAAACCTCATGGAGGGGAAATTTTGAGCTCAAAGTTGTAAAAGGAAAAAAAAAAAAAAGGAGGTAATTGTGTTTCCACAATGCTCTCTAGTTGGGGGGATCCTTAAGGAACAGCAAACTGCATACGCAAAAATGATGGCCATTTCGGTCACTGTCAGCCTCGGGGACCGGGAGGGCAAGGAGCCTGGCAGCCAGGCTAAGCAGCCTCCAGGGATTAAATGGGCCAGAGTCTCTTCTCAGGCCTGGACACACCCAGGGGGATGGATGGGGCCCAGCTGGGGCCCAACCCACGCCTACTCTGAAAATGGAAGCAGCTCTCAGAGGAATCACCTCCACTTCATTTTTACTATCGTTTTGAATCTTAAATCATTTGCCCCCAAGAAAAGCATTCTGAAGGGAATTGAAGAAAAGCATCCAAAAAATTGAATTAAAAAAAAAAAGCCACCAGAGTGTACCAAAAAGAGTCTCCATCCCACCCGGACCAGCAAACACACACACAGTCTGGACATTAGGAATGTTCTGAGCCCTTCACTATTTCTCGCGGTGCTTCAGTAAGCCCCTCGTGCCTGTCTCTGTGTTGACATGAAGGAAAGGAAGGGAGGAAGGCGGGGAAAAGAGGGACATCACAGCTCATCTTGGCAGAAAGAAGCCAAGAGGCTCCTCCTGCCTGGTTTCCGAAGTTTTCACTTACTGATTCTTATTCCTCTTCACCCTCGTGGTGATCCGGATGCCTTAACAGAGGACTGACTTGCATGTGGCCCTCATCTGGGTCAGAGAATCAAAGCCCCGGACGTGTCACAGTTTCTGATCTCAGACAACCCAGCCAATCAGAAGGATCCACAAAAATGATGGACATCGGGGCTGTGGCCGTGACTACACGTGTATATGTAGCTTCACCCCGCAGATGTCCATTCCTGTTCCTGTTCTCCACGCCCCCCGCCCCCACATACACACATGCACGTAACACAGGCTCGCACATGGGGCATTCCTCAGGGCCCTGCAAGAGTGGAGATCACACAACAGGAAGATGAGGCTAAGTGACCCATCTGAGACTATATATCAGTGTGGCTTCAAGGTTAAGAGCTTTGGAGTCGCACAGCCTGGGCTCGAATCCCAGCCCTGCCCCTTCCTGTTGTGATACTTTGGACGGATTACCTCAACTCCGAGTCTTAGTCTCCACCTCTGTTAAATGATAATAGTAATGTCTACAAGGCACAATATTGCAGAGGGGATTCGACAAGATCCTGCACGTGGAACGCTTGGCTCAGTGCCTGGCGGTGAGCAGGCACTGAGTACGTGTGTGTGCCACCAACTATTTTCTGAAAGCATAGGATAAAGGGGCGGTGTGAGATGGCCAAAGTCATTTGTCAATTGAAGGGAAATTTCACCAGAGGCAGTTATGATCAGTGACAAGACTTTTGTTACCGAGACTATTTTAAAAAGACAGTTAGTATGCTTCAAAGCAGATCCCAACACTTTTTTGGAGACAGGCCTTTAATGTCCCTATCTGGGGACATCTGTGTGATGAGTTAGCTGGGAGGGTCTGGTGATCCTCAAACTAACTAACAACCAGCATGACAGGAGCACCAGTCGATGGGAAAGAATGCTGGCCCTGGTGCTGGAGCAGGGTCCTAGAGGACCCCTGGGTGCCAGGCTGCTTCTGTTGGATTTTGGGGCGATCTAGGGAATCCAGGGAGGGAGCTGGGCATCAAGAATCCAGAGGGGACTTGGCAGGGGCTATTGACTAACTGCTACAGAAGAATTTCAGTATTTAATGACCTGCATGGACCTGCTGATGCGCCCCAGGTCTGTATCAGTTCTAGGTCAAGGTATATGGTTCAGTCTCACTCACCTGAACATTCCTTTATCCATCGGCCAGACTGTACAGCCCATTTGGAAATATGCCTTCTTTGGCAAAAGAGATCAATGAAAAATATATGAATGATTTAAGAGCAATCTCTCCTCAGTTCTGGAAAGGTAACACAATGCCAAAACGGCGTGTGCTTGGTTCCTATTCTTTTGTAATGGGTAGAGGCTAAAATATTCAGGAGCCCCCACCCTCTAGCTGTCAACAGCCCAGGAGGGAGCTTACTCCCAGAATGAATGAAAGGAGAGCCCACTAATGCACAAGGGATCTTCTGACGTGGGCTTGGTGAGGCACAGGTCCATGGGGGAATATCCCATAGGTTATGAGCTCTTGGGGTGAAGAGCACCCCAAGCTCTGTGTAACCCCCAAAACACTGTGCCCAATCAATACTCAGTGCGGCCAGCTATTAGTGTGGAACTGAAGCTTTGGTCAGAAAGGAGTGATCATGTGTCTGGGAGCAAGTTTCACCAAGGTGAGGAAGATGAGGAGATAAAATATGAGAGCATGGAGAGGGAGGAATTTAAACCCAGCCTCTGTGGTCTTGTGTATGGGCTCCAGAAAAAGAGGGCTACAAAGCGAAGCTGGAAGTAACGCTTTGTCCCCATATTCTTTGAGAGACCATGGGAGGGTGAGGCAGTGGTCCTTTGCAACTGACGAGAACGGAAGAGGGTAAGAGAAGACACCATTCACCGATCGACAAAGGGCCTAGAGTTGGTGCAGTTTGGCCTCCAAGCCAGCAGAAGAATGGAGCCCCAGCAGCTGGAACGAGCTTTGGGCAGCAACAGAAGTGGGAGACACCTTCTCTTGACAGCATTTTCAAGACTTTGCTTGGAGTTTCCCCCCAAAAGCTCTAGGATCTCTGAGGTGGGAACCAGAGGGCCTGCTGCAGTGGGGCAGCGAGCCAGAGAAATACACGCCACTCGACGACAATGGCCTCCACATCTGGAGAGCCTCCTGCGGTTTACCAAGCACTGTCTCAACCCTAACTCTTCCCAATGGAGGTTATTATTCCTAGTTTCTAGTTGAGAAAGCAAAGACTCAGGGAGGTTAAGGGACAGAGTCAAGGTCTATCATGATAGCTGAGGCCACACTGGGTCAGGTTTTCTGACCCTCAACGAGGTATTCTTAATCAGAGAGGGATGCAAGTGGGGCACATGGGGTGCAACATATAAGGAGGGAAGGACCTGATGAGGGAGGTAGCTTGGGGCACAAAATTGAAGGTGCTTGAAATGGCTCTCAGGGTTGTGCAAATGCAGTCTGCCATCTTAAATCCAGCCCCTAGACGCCTTGCCCACCTCACCCATGCCCAGGCCTTCCTTAAATGACGCGTCTCATTTTGGGGGCAGAGGGCTTTGCCAGAGAAGCATAGTGTTGGGATTGTAAACTGGATATCTCTGGCCCCCACTTGCCTCCTGAGCAAGCCCGGGACCTCACCATGGGCTACGTTCCTTACAGAGAAGTTGCCTGGCATCTCGGTCTGTTTTTGCAGCTAAGAGAGGGAAAGAAAAGGAGAGGGTTGCCACCAGATACGCCGGGCACCACAAACAAACAACAAAAAAGATTCATGTGTTCAATGGAGCTGAATTTTAATTGATACTTTCTCAAACAGTGGTTCTGAACCAACATCCCTCAGCCCCCAAAGATGATGAAGGGGGTGCGGCTTAACGCCACAATTAGCAGACAACCCCACAACAAATACAGTAAACATTAATCATATTAAATATTGAACGCAGACTTTGGTACGCTTGAAGAGCAATGGGTTTGTTTTTTTTTTTTTTAATTTTATTTTACAGAAGACAAAGCAATGATTGTGGAAGAATTATTCCAATGTCAGTGCTGAAGGGAAATAATGTAACATTCTGGAATTTATATAAAAATTACAGCTTTGTTGTGTTTCACACTATATATAGTGATTTAATCATTTGCAGCTGATTAATTTCAGTGAAGGAAAATGTAGCATTATGCATCCCTAATGGGGTTCCAAGGTTTGAATTCTAATCGTGAGTTGGGCACAGTTTAAGTCTAAATTAGCAATTAGCTCGGGCAAGGGACATTTAGGTTGAAATGGAGTCATCTGTTGACATGCACTGAGTCAACAAGAGAGCGGCAAAGAGAATCATCAGAAAGATGTTTGCCGCAGAACACTCTTTGCTAGGTTAATAATTACAATTCCATCCATTAGCAGAATGCGGTTGCACTTTAGAAAACGTTTTCTTGTACATTTGTCTCATTTTCTTTGGTCTTCATCTAAGTCTGCGGAGTGGATATTTGTGCTCCATTTTTACAGCAAGGAAACTGAGGCTCAGAGAAATTAAGGTCGCAGTCAGGAGGAACATACTGTGCCAGTCTTTGGACCCAGATGGTCCATGTTCAAAGCTGGTGCATTCGATGGCCCTCAACTAATGATGGCTCGATTTACAATTTTTTTTGACTCTATGATGGTGTGAAAGCAATACCCCCAGTAGAAACCATACTTGGAATTTCAAATTTGGATCTTTTCCAGGGCTGGTGATCCACGGTGGTAGCCACAGCTCCCAGTTAGCCAGTGGGGGGCAGTGGGGAACAGTGGTACGCCTAACGACCATCCTGTACCCACACAATTATTCTGTTTTTCACTTTCAGTGCAGTATTCAATAAATTACATGAGATGTGCCACACTTTATCCTAAAAGAGGCTTTGTGTTAGAGGATTTTGCCCAGCTGTAGGCCAGTGTAAGCGTTCTGAGCATGTTTAAGGTAGGTTAGGCTACGCTAGGATGTTTGGTAGGTCAGGTATATATATATTTTTAAAGATTTTATTTATTTATTCATGAGACAGAGAGAGAGGGAGAGAGGCAGAGACACAGGCAGAGGGAGAAGCAGGCTCCATGCAGGAAGCCCGACGTGGGACTCGATCCCAGGTCTCTAGGATCAAGCCCTGGGCTGAAGGCAGCGCTAAACCGCTGAGCCCCCCGGGCTGGTATATTACATGCATTTTCGACTTATATTTTCAACTTCACGATTGTTTATCAGAATGAGACCCTATCGAGGGAGATTCTCTGTGCCTCAAGATATTTTCTGGGGAAATTTGCTCCACCCTGAGATTCTCCAGAGAGATGCGCAAAGGTGACAATGATACTAATAAGAGTGACCCTTGATGAAACTTTCACAATGTATCCAGCACTGTGCTAAGCACCTTACAAGCGTGAGCTCGGTTAATCCCGGGGCACACCTATGAGGCAAGCACCATTAACAGCCCTACTTTTACAGATGAGGCGTAGATGAGTTAGGCTACTTGTCCGGGAATCAGTTGGGATCAAGAACCTTGCTTTCTGTCAAAACACTTCGTCCCTCTCAAAGACAGTTCTTAATGCCAGGCTAAGGCATCTGGATTGCTTAGTCCATTTGCAATCTGGCGTGTTTGGTTGTGATGCGCATTTGGGGCCAGGAACTAAGCAAGGTCCCTGTACCGATATGGTCACATCCATTCCCCATTCTCCGCTTGCTCTGAGCCAGGAAGATGAAGCTTCCTGGTGGAAGGAAGCTGAGTGGTGGATGGGCTGAGTCTGGCCAGTGGGAGCAATGGCAGGAGAGAGATAGGAGTGAGGCTCCTGTCAAGCGGTCACAGTGCCCCCCTTGTCTCCAGGTTTAATAACTGTGCCCTGTCCCTGCCCCTCCAGACTCGGGTTGGACACGGTGACCATCGTCACCAGCTCTGGAGCTCAAGGCTCTCCCCTCTCACGATTTCTCTACAGTCTGCCTTTGACCAATGAGTGACGCATAGAAGACCTGCTCCAAAGTACAACCAGGCAGAGGTTGCTGTCAAGAAATCGGACACAGAAGAGTGAAAGACAGTCTTTTGATATTTTGTTTAAACACCCACAGAAAGCTGAGACCAGGATAAAGAGCTAGAGCTGTGTTACACTCTTCAAGCAAACGGAAGAGTACAGAGTGTGTCTCTAGAACCGCCGATCCCTTTGTTCATGCAAACTCCTGACTCCTTGTGCTGTTCCCAAATATCAGGATTCTTTGGAGTCAGGTGACATGAACTCAAATTGGCTTAAGCAAAAGCCAATTTCATTAGTTCATGGACCCAAACTGTGGATCTGGGCTTGGGGGAGCTGGGATCCAGGAACTCCAGCATAAGGAAGATGCTCTCTTCCATTTCTTTTCTGCTTCTCCCTGAACATTGTCTTCACTGACAAATGCAGCCTTGTCAGTGATGCCACTGACAAAAGCAACATTAAAACCACCCATCAAGGCGGGGGGTGGGGGTGACTGGGTGACGGGCACTGAGGTGGGCACTTGACGGGATGAGCACTGGGTGTTATTCTATATGTTGGCAAATTGAACACCAATAAAAAATAAATTTATAAAAAAACCCACCCATCGAAATAAATAAATAAATAAATAAATAAATAAATAAATAAATAAATAAATAAATAAAAAACCACCCATCAGATCGGCACTGGTGATTTGGAGTGAACTTCACTGAATCGGTCAGAGTCCTGGCAGGAAGCTGAATTTCTCAGGTGGTTTAAATTAAAGGATTTTTTAACAAAGGGACTCTTTACAGAGATGTAGACAGGGTTAAGTATACAAATAAGAACTGCTGAAGCACCCAGGCTGGAAGAGGAGGAATCGATTAGCCACATAAGGCTGAAGAAACAGGGCTGCCGCAGCCAGGAAGAGCTATGCCTCAGAGAAGACACCAGATGGGGACTCAGGTGTGAGGGACGCAGCTACTGCCAGCAATGAGAGCTGAGGCAGGGAGGGGTTGGGGCACCCTCACCTCTCTCCCCTCCTGCTCTTGGAGGTCTTGCCAGTAACATGCTCCCGTAGGCCTCACCTGACCAGAAACCCAATTACAGGTGAATTCAGGTGGGACACCTGGGTAGCTCAGTGGTTGAGCACCTGCCTTTGGCTTGGGTTGTGATCCCGGGGTCCTGGGATCAAGCTCCACATCAGGCTCCCTACAAGGAGCCTGCTTCTCCCTCTGCCTACATCTCTGCCTCTGTGTGTCTCTCATGAATAAATAAATAAAATATTTAAAAAAATAAGTGAATTAAGGTGGTACAGGGTTCAAGGGCAGCCTCCCAAGGCTCAGAATAGGACAGAAAAGGCAGATGGTAGAACTCAGGAGACAAAGGGAGACAAACCTGCATGTTCATTTTTTATCTTTTTGGGAGCTAGGGGGTAGGAAAAGTGAACATACCAAAGAATGTTTTGATTTTATATGAGAATTTCCTGAGCATTCCAACATCAACGAAATAACTGACTTTACGCAGAAATCATCCAGAGTTGCTAAAACCATTGAGTGATTAGTTGGTTGGCCACCAGGATATTTGCATGATCCCAAAGAACCCTCTCGAAGATTCCGTGTTAATTACAAAATGGAAGTTATTGTCACGCCAGAGACACCTGCCAGGCAGCTGCTTAACCAAGCAATCCAGCTTAGCATCACCAGTAATAGGACACACTGACACCATGTGCCTCCTCACAGGATGCAATGGGAGGTACACGACTTCAGCCTTGCTGCATTCTTGCAAAAATGTTTACACTGTCTAATCTGGAGGAAATGATCAGGCAAGTCCAGATCACAGGGTATTCTGCAGTGCAACTTGCCCGGACTCTTCAAAAAAGTCCATGCCTTGATCAGTAACAACCGCAAATATCAGGGGTAATTCAAAGATTTTTTATTTATTTATTCATGAGAGAGAGAGAGAGAGACAGAGAGAGAGCGAGAGAGAATCAGAGACACAGGCAGAGGGAGAAGCAGGCCCCATGCAGGGAGCCTGCTGTGGGACTTGATCCCAGGTCTCCAGGATCATGCCCTGGGCCAAAGGCAGGCACTAAACCACTGAGCCACCCAGGGATCCCCATCAGGGGTAATTCAAACCCAGACTACGGCACACAACTTGGACAAATCTCACATACATAGTATTGAGCAAAGGAAGCCAGACTCAAAAGAGACTTTATAAAATGTGATTCCATTTATGCAAAGTTAGAAAATAAGCAAAACCTATTTGGGTGTTAGAAGCCAGGACAGTAAAATAAAAATAAAAATAAAAATAAAAATAAAAGAATAAAAGAATAAAAAAAGAAAAAAGAAAAAAAAGAAGCCAGGACAGTGACTTTCCTTGGGGATGAGGCCGGGGAGGGGGCCCAAAAGAGAATTCCAGGTTGCTGATAACATTCTGTTTCTTGATATTGCTCGTTACGAGGCCATATTCACTGTGTGGAAATCTGTTGTAGCTGGTGCACTCTGTGTGTGTGTGTGTATGTGTGTGTATGTGTGTGTGTCTATCAGAGAGAGGGAGAGAAAGATAACATTAATGTGGCAAAACATTGCCAATCGATAAATCTAGGTGAAGGATATGTGAGCACTGATCATTCATTATGTTATTATTTTAATTCTTCTCTAGGTTTGAAATTTTCCAAAGTAAAAAATTGAGGGAAAAATAGAAATGGTTTAAAATTATTTTTTAAAATGTTCCATGATGCACAAATGGCTGGCATATTATTTATCAGCAGGGGCCTCTGCAATACATTCACATCAGTCACCCACTTATTTAAATATATGCAAACTGCTCACCCTCAGCTAATAGAAAACAAAGAACAAAAAACACAACTATTTTGCATTCATCATGATGCCTAAACAGAAGCCAAATACCTCATCTGGTGCTCAAGCACAAAAATAGCAATCTTTTCCCGTGTTGAGAGAAAACCCACTGTGTTGGGCATACTAAGCTAGCTATAGCTTGGAAACTGCAGAACCATACCTACCGGGCTTTGAATTCCTAAAGGTTATTTTAATGGTAGATGATCTTTACTCTGCTCACTGAATTTAGAACCCAGCTGACTCAGCTGTGACATCGCTGGCAATGTTAACCAACATTCGAACCTTGTTTATCCTTTAAAACATATACTCTCGTTGGGGTAGCAGGAGAAAGAAAACTCAGATTTCCATCTCCTGATGTTTTCAGGCCCAGGCGTGGATAGAAAATCCCAGAAGAGGGGCAGACAGTAAGAGCTAACAAGGAGAACTGCTCTTTGGTTTTGTCTACCTCTAATCCAAAATGGCAAGTTGGCCAGAGACCAGGTGCAGGAGGGTCAGTGTGGAGGGGGGTCGCTCTAAGAAGCAATGGTTCTTACTTTCAAAGTTCTTCATTGCAAAATCCTTATGCCACTCCCGCCTCCATCTCATCCCTTTAACAGCCAAGGCTTCAGGAGGGCACGAGTAGTGTGGCCACTTGGCACTCCGGGAAGTGGAATCTGCCCCTGACCCTCCAATCTTCCAATGCAACTCAAAAGACACTTTTAGATCAGCCCAACTGCCAGCTGTCTGTGAGCCACACTCTGGCGCATTCCTGGAACACGGTAGATGCTCGATAAATATTTGTTGGCTAAGTGAATGAGCAATGGAGAGAAGGGCTGCAGAAGAAGGTGAAGGAGTGGCTCTCATGGAGGACTCTGCAACTCAGAGGGTTTTTCACTGACTTCTGCTCAGAACCCAGCTCTGGAGAGCTCAAGGATGCCATCCAGGATCAGTAGAGATGCACCCTTGGATGGACATCAGCAGGGACCTGACACTTGCAAGGGGCCAGAGTAGGAAAGAAATATCATAGCTGTGAGCCAATTAACAGAAGACATACTAATTTTTAAGTCTGCATGTGATACCCCCAGGAGTCCTTGACTAACTCTGCATTTATAGGCGACTAAGGGGGTGACAGCATAAAAACATAAGAGAAAGAGTCAATGAAATTGGGGTGGCTACTGTTACAACGAGTCCAACATTGTGCTCCAAAATTCTGTATTAAGAGTGAACTATGTGCTAGATCCTGTGCTGTGTGTTTTAAATATGATATTTTATGTAATTCTCACAGCAATCCAATTAGAAATCTATATTATAAAGGAAGAAGCTAAGGCTCAAAGAGGTAACTTACCTGAAGGTGATGGTTAATTTTATGGGTCAACTTGACTGGGCCATGAGGTGCCCAGATATTTGGTTAAACAGTATTTTGGGTGTGCCTGGGGTGGTCTTCTTGGATGAGATCAACATTCGAATCAGTAGACTAAGGAAACAGATTGCCCTCTGCCAGTTTGAGTGGACCTCATCCAAGCTGTTGAAGCGCTGAACAGCAAAAGAGTAGAGTAAGAGGATTCTTTCTCCGACGGACTGTCTTTAAGCCAGACATTGGTGTTCTCGTGCCTTCAGACTCAGTCTGGAACTACACCATTGGCTCTCCCAGGTCTCTAGCCCAGCTGCAGATCTTGAGACTTATCACACGAGCCAATTCCTTATAATGTGTCTCTTTGTATTTATACACAGATTTCTTAACCTTTAACTCAGTATTTCCCCAAATATTATTATGTGCTGCTACTCTGGAGAACCCAAACTAAAACACGAAGATCATGCAATTATATACTGGACATTCTTAGCTGAGACACCCCACTCCCCTTACTGGTAGGACCCACCTCCCACTATGAAGGCTTAGAATGCCAGGTACCCCCCTCCCCAGCTTCTCATTCAGGGCACAGGCATGCACCCCCCACCTAGTCATGTGGAGCTAAAGGAGAGTTTCGAGGGTGGTGTGAGTGTGGGGGCGGGGGAGGGTCTGCAAAAGAGTTTCTTTCCTAAAAAAGGAGCCACCCCAGAGGAAACGGCTCTTTCCAACTTCGTGGAGGATTGCGTCTTCCTGGTGCCAGAAACTACAGCAACGTCTTGCAATCAGAGGGAAGACGCCGCCTTTGTGCTCAGGAAGGCAGAGCACAGAAAACAAAAAGAGAGTCTGAATTCATGACACTACTGTAGAGCCGCTGAATTAACCAAACCTGAAATCACCTGGTCTCCAGATTTCTTACATGACATAATATTCCTATTGTTTAAGGCCCCTTTCCACGGAAGTCTGTTTCCTGCATCCAAAGCATCCTAATTAGCTGATTTAATTTTCACTCTGTGATCTCACATCAAAGGCTGTCAGTTTATCTAGTCACAGGTATACTGACGGCTTCAGTTACTCTTCAGTTACTCTTCCTCATCTACAAATAGTCCCGCAAAATGCTACACATGTCTATACATCTATGCCCATATCATCCATCCCTGCATCCTTCCATCCCTCCATCTGTGCATCCCTCCATCCCTGCATCCTTCCATCCCTCCATCTGTGCATCCCTCCATCCCTGCATCCTTCCATCCCTGCATCTCTCCATCCCTACATCCCTACATCCCTGCAACTCTCCATCCCTCCACCCCTGTACCCCTGCATCCCTCCATCCCTGCAGCTCTCCATCCCTGCATCCCTGCATCTCTCCATCCCTCCATTCTTGCATCCCTCCATCCCTCCATCCCTCCATCCTTGCATCCCTCCATCCCTCCATCCTTGCATCCCTCCATCCCTCCATCCCTCCATCCCTCTGTCTACCTATTATCTATCATCTATCTATCTGAGTTCTGTGGTCAAAAGAAAGTTTGGGAAGCTATGATTGCTGCATTTTATAATAGCTCCTGGAGAACGACGGTGAACATTAGCGAGTTAGAGTCTCTGAGAGGTTCTGCAGTAAAGAAACTTCTTTAACTCAGTATTGTCTCAACTTTTTGTTATCTAATCACAGAACTCTTAATTTGGGCACACACTGTAACAGCAGCCTCGTTCGGGAAACACACACACACACACGTGACTGGGTAACTCTCTCTCCTGAGGTCCCCCCCCCACACACACACACACACTGTAAGAGGGCAATTGTTCCCTCTGAAGGCGGCACTTGTTATCCTGAAGCGCTGAAGCAAAACCTCCAGCACAGGGAGGCCACTTGGAATTTGCTTAGCAAATGTTTACAGAGAGCTGATGTTAATTTCTACACAAAAGATACGGTTCTGGCCTTGACTTAATGTTTGATTCACAACTGCATTCCAGGACCCTCGAGTCTGGCCCGTCATCCTGCTTGAGCTAACCGTACTTGACACAAACAGCTCCCATTCGTGGTGGCCCTATCCCCTGTTTACACCACCCACAGCCCAAGAGGCAATCTCGTGCTTGTGCTTTAACATAAACTTCAGATCACATGCATACTAACACTACTTCATGAGCAAGAAATTATTACGTCTGGTTCATTGACATTTACTTCTGGGAACCATTTCAATCAGATTAATCCGTTTATCTAAATAATCTTCCACTCACTTCACAACATCAGAACTCACCAATACATTTTCTATTGATGCTTCCAACCCTCCTCCTTTATGTGGACCAAGCTGCAGGATGATTATTACCTTGCCGGTCTGCAGACTGAACCCTCATCCAGTGGGCTATGGGGTTGTGGGGGAGCCCCAAATAACCTGTGTCCCATCAGAGTTCAAGAAGGGGGAGAAAGAGCTGGACAGCTAAAAGCGTTGGCGTCAGCCTGTTACTGAGGAGGATGCTTTGGGGAAGAGTGGCTCAGACTGGCAGGAACAACAGACCGAGTGTTAGGACAGGTAGCTCATGCCCCAGTAACCACCAACCAGGAATCTTGGTGGCTGATCAAAACAAAGGCTGATTTTTTTGTTCACACCGCATGCCCACTGTGGCTGGCTGAGGGTCTGCTTGGTGTCATCCCCACCCAGGGCCCCAGCAGGTGGAACACTGGCTACCTGGAATGCTGTCAATCATCCTGGCAGTTGGGGGGAGGGGGGGAATACGAGTGTGGGGAGACCTGCCTTCACTCTTGGAGCTTCTACCCAGAAGGGAGCACCTCGCTTCTGCTCATGTTTCATTGGCCATGTGTGAACCCCATTGCCACAGGCCCCTTACCACTGAACCCCAGAGCCAGAGAGATGTGCTCCCCTAACAGGCCTCACCAGGGAAGCCACAGGCTACCCTTCCTGCCACGTTATCCCTCAGCAAAGAGCAGATGCTCTCTGCAGACAAGAAGATCCCAGAGAGGGGGGTCGATGGGGGTTAGCCTGAACTCCCATCAGGTAAGAGGGCAGACCATGGCCAGGCAAAAACAGTCAAATCACAGCAGGACTTTGACACAACACATTATTATTTCATCACGGTCTTCAGTTTTAAGTTCCCCACCTCACTCTTGAACCCCGTTTGCTTCAGCGTGTCCTCCACCTTCCTCATCATTTACTCTCCCATCACTGTAGCCCGCTTCCTGCTCCTCCAGCATCAGCGGGGAGTCCCACTCCACTGCTGGGCGCCCCGTGACAGGAGCCAACAATCCAGTGGCTGAGTCACACACAGGGAAGTTTATGTTTTGATCAGTGTGCGACAGGCTCATCTGTGACTCGTCCCCATAGGAAGCCTATGGAGAGCACTAAACTTCATTGGATCAATGAAGAGAGAATGATCTCTTGGATCAAGGAGGAGATCATGTCCGGTGCGCAGTAAGTACATTCAAGGTGAGTTTCCACCCTCAGGACTGTTGCTTATCCTGATCCCTTGTGGCATGCCCTTTCTTTTTCTCTTTCTTTATCCCAGTGCCAACTATTCAATGGCAAGCTCAGGTCCCACCTCTTCAGGACATGCTCATACTTCTCTGGCCACCATGGAAGTAGGACCCGTAGCCATGGTTTGTGTACATCTCCGTGCAGTCCTTGGGGCTCTAGTTGTCTGACCTCTGTGGTGATGCTTGACTCTACAAGTTACCTGGCAGTTCAGAGGGGTGCAGGCGATGCCTCATATGCCCTCTGGCTCCCTGACAGTGCCCAGGCCAGTGCTAGACACAGAGCAGCTTTATAACAACTAGTTTCTGGAATGCCTTGGTGTACAGGCTGTGCAGTGCCTTCAGCGAGGTCTGCTCCTATCACAGCAGGGGACACCCGATCACCCTGAAACCCGGGAGACTGTCTCCAGGGTGGTCCATGACTGGGGGTAAGAGGAGACTCTTCTTCCTGGAAAACATGTCAGAGCTGCTAAAGGGAGACTGTTACTCCCCTGAAGCCGGTACGAGATGAAGGAATGCAAACACACATTTTATTATAATTATTGTATCATTCAGTGATCCCAGGCTTCTTGGTCTTTCATTTGCTTGTTTTTATTGGACATTTTTTAACAAGTAAAGAGGTTTAGGGGATCCCTGGGTGGCTCAGCGATTTAGTGCCTACCCTCGGCCCAGGGCATGATCCTGGAGACCCGGGATGGAGTCCCGCAGCGGGGTCCCTGCATGGAGCCTGCTTCTCCCTCTGCCTGTATCTCTGCTTCTCTCTCTCTGTGTCTCTCATGAATAAGTAAAATAAAATCTTTGAATTAAAAAAAAAAACAAGTAAAGAGGTAGAATTTTCCTTGTTAATTACCTAGTAGTTGCATTTGATTCTGGCTTGATGTCAGCGGCTTTTCAGTGAGGTGTCGATGGTAAATGGACTCTCTTGCATAAGTCATTTGCTGTCCTCAAAACAAGAATTCACTTACTATGAGGCAGTTCCTGTTCCAAACATATTATTTGTATTAATCCATTGGATTTTTACAAGAACTATACAAGGGAGGTGCTATGAACGTCAAGGTCTCAGAAATCGGAAAGCAGTGTAGCAGAGAGTTGAGTTATTTGGCTAATGTTCCAGAGCCTGGGGTGCTAGCACCAGGGTTTGAACCCCTGCACTCTGCCTGCAGAACCCAGGTCCTTAACCTCTGATACTAAAGGGCAGGTGGACCAACAATGGGAGGAACCTGGGCCTTCTGAAATCCATCATGTAGGGCATGGCCTTGGGAAACAGACAGACTTGGGTTCAAGTTCTTGCTTTACTGTCTACCAGAAATTTCCTTTTTAAAAGAAAGAACCTATTTTTTAAATTTTTAAAGAAGATTTTATTTATTTATTTGAGAGACAGAGGGTATGAGCAGGGGGAGAGGCAGAGGCAGAAGCAGACTCCCCACTGAACAGGGAGCCTGTCATGGGTCTCGATCCCAGGACCTGGAGATCATGACCTGAGCCAAAGGCAGGCACTTCCCCAACTGAGCCACCCAGGTGCCCCAATTCTTTTAATTTTTATTTTTATAAAGAGAGAGAGTGTGGATGAGCCAGTGGGGAGGTAGTAATGTAGGAATGAGTTAGGGGCAGATGGGGCTAGGCAGGGAACGAAAAGGGAAAGGCCCAGAGTCAGGCTCCTACCTATCGCAAGAAAACAGAGAGAAGACATGAAAAATAGAGAAAAATAATAAACCTGGCTCCCTAGCTCCAAAACGTTTGGGAGCATCTCCCTTTAATGGCTACTAAGTAACTGCAGAAACCCATCAGACCACAAAGAAATACATCATTAAGATGTTATCCATAGTCCCTGCTCAACCCAAAACTGCACAAGAGTCTCAAGGCCGTGGGCTCCCTGGCTAGGTTCTCAATAAAAGACTGCCACTCAAAGCCCTCAGTGGCAACCCTGTGGGACCCTCTCACTTCTCTGTATCTCTGCTTAATAAACTTAGTTTATTTAGAGTGGCTTAGTTCACTCTCCATTGTCTGAGAGATTCATCTTCGACTCCATAAGACGAGAACCTAGCCCTTCCGTATCAATAGGGCAGAGGGAGAGGGAGAGAAAGAGAATATTAAGCAGGCTCCATGCTCAGTGCAGGGTCCAACTCGGGGCTCAACCTCATGACCCTGAGACTATGATCTGAGCTGAAATCAAGAGTCAGATGCTTAACGGACTAAGCCACCAGGCGCCCCTAGACATTTCATTTTAGGCAAGTTACTTCACCTTGCTAGGTCTTAGTTCCTTCATCTGTAACGTGGGGTTAAAGGAAATCAATATATAATGTATCTGGCCCATAGTAAACGCGTAGTAAATATTAGGTATGAATTGTTCTCCTGTTCTCTTTTCTTCTAAGACTAGAATCGTCGTTTCATTCAGACTGTATCCCATCAGAACTCTTCTTACTCAGTTCTGTGGGTTGCAAACAAAGGAAAACAGAAGTGGGGCAGCCCGGGGGCTCAGCAGTTTAGTGTCCTACCTTCAGCCCAGGGCATGATCCTGGAGACCAGGGATCGAGTCCCATGTCAGGCTCCCTGCATGGAGCCTGCTTCTCCCTCTGCCTGTGTCTCTGCCTCTCTCTCATTCTATGTCTCTCATGAATAAATAAATAAAATCTTAAAAAAAAAAAAAAAAAGGAAAAGAGAAGTGTCTGATGAAGGGGAGTTTCTAGGCCGGGCAGCACTGAACAGATCACCAGGCACCTCTGCACAACATCTGTACTCAGAAGTTTTAAGGTCTCTTATGAGACATCCACTGCTTTCTCTAGGAATAAAGATGTGGCCAAGAGGAAAATAAGGTCCTTGAGTATTTATCATTACATCTCCTTAACGCTAACTCCCACCTCTGACTCTTAATCAGATATTTCCAATTTGTTAATAAATCCCAAGTCTAATGACAGAGCTACAAACAGCAAACAAACCAGGGTTTCCTCACGGTTACTTTGTAATATGACAGAGACTCAATCTAGCTGCAAAGAGGGGTGAGCTGGTTAAGTTAGCTTTTTACAAAAAGAGGAACGCTCTTCCATCCTACAATACTGAAGGCAATTTAATAACTTCGTGCAAAAAAATAATAATAATAACTTCATGCAAACCGGCCACGTTTCTCAAGTCGCTGCCTTCCCTAACCGAAACACTGGTTTGGACAAGATTGCTGGGTGGGCAGTGTGTTCTGGAGACGGTCCGCCCGAGCTTGAGCCCCACACTTGTTATGTGGCCTTGGGCCAGTCCCCTACCCTCTGTGGTAGGCTGGAAAACGGCCACTCAAAGACATCCCTGGAAGTTGGGAATGTTACCTCATACGGTAAAATGTCTGTGGGTGTGATTAAATCAAGACTTTTGAGATAAGACGATTAGCCCGGGTGATCTGGGTGGGCCCTCCATGCCATCGCAAGCATCCTGACAAGGGAGAGGCTTGAGCTTAGGCCCACACAGAGAGGGCAGCTGGTGACGTGATGGCAGAAGCAGGGGGACAGGTCTGAAGATGCCATACTGTGGGCTCTGGAGATGAGGGAAGGGGCCAGGAGCCAAAGAATGAAGCCCCAGGAGCTGGGAGACAGGGGGAGCGAATCCCCCCCAGAGCCTCTGGAGAGAACGGAGCCCGGCCTGTGCCCTGCTCTCCGGCCACCCAAACTCATGTGGGGCCCCTGGACCCCAGACCCGCGCCAGAGTACGTGCCTGTCATTTTCAGCCAAGAAGTTAGTGGCACTTTGTTAGGGCAGCCCTGGGTGACTAACAGAGCCTCTAGGAGTTGTGGCCTCTGTGACGAGCAGACGCAGGATGGGGCAGGGCAGGTGCACAGGCTGCACCCGGCAGGGCCAAGGGGAGCGCCCCTCAGCGGGGCCTGGTCCCAGGGACACACCTGGCTCTTCCCGAGCCCTGCAACTTGCCACAGATCCTGCGGTTCTGACTCAGCTGTGGGATTCTCACTTTGCCTCTAGGGGACCCTCTAGGCCCAGGTCCCCAGGGCCCCAGGGCCTCACCAGGTACACAGCTGGCGCCTCCCCAAGCAGGCGTCCTGCGGCCCTCTCAGGGGGACTGAGAAACAGGAGGCCTCCCGGGGTCTTCCCTGTCCACCAGCCCCTCCAGCTGGACACCGGGACCGGGAGAAGAATGGTGATCCCCGAGACGTGCAGCAGAGCACCCCACCCCTCCCTTGGGGGAGAAGAGCCCCCAAGGTCAGCCCGCTGATGGAAGCCCCTTCCACCTTCCCTGTGCACGCCTGTCGAGCCCAGGCATGGGTAAAGCACAGCTCCCCGTGAGATGTTTTATTTTTTTTTTTAAAGCTTTTATTTATTTGAGAACCAGAGAGAGAGAGAGAGAGAGAGGGAGGGAGAAGCAGGCTCCCCACTGAGCACAGAGCCTCCCTCCCCATGCGGGGCTTGATCCCAGGCCCTCCGGGAGCATGACCTGGGCCAAAGGCAGACGCTTCCCCGACTGGGCCACCCAGGGGCTCCTCCTAGTGCAATGTTTTAGAGCAGGGCCACTGCCAGCTCCAGAAGGCTTCTGTGAAGGCTAGAAAAAGTTGCCCTTCCTAGGGGAGACACAGCCCTGAGGGCCCACAACTGGGCAAGTAGGAGGCCTCTTTGTGTAAAGAAAAAAGTACCCCCTCTTCCAAGTGGGCGCAACGCATGCACAGGCTTGGCCGAGCGAGGACCGGACCTGAGGCCCTGCGTACCCTTCACCCGGGTGGCCTGGCTGTGCGCAAGGCTCCGACCAGATGCAGTGTCCCCCCTCGTCGTGCTTGAGAAAAAGTGTTTTTCTTTGAACACAGTGGACACACGATGTGACGTGAGTCCCAGGTGCACAGCCTAGAGATTCGATTTCTCAGCGCTTCGTGCTGTGCTCACAAGTGCAGAGATGGGCTGTCACCACACGACGCCACTGCAGTGCAGTGACTCTATCCCCGGCGCTGCACCTTTCACCCCTGCGACTTGCTCAGGCCAGAACTGCAAGCCTGCACCTCCCACTCCCCTGCACCCACTTTGCCCATCTCCTGATCCACCCCCCGCCCCCGACGACCACCACTTTGTTCTCTGTATTTATGGGTCTGCTTCTGCTTTTTGGGTTTTTTTAGTGATTCATTTGTTTTGTTTTTTAGATTCCACCTGTGAATGAAGTCATATGGTATTTGTCGTTCTCAGTCTGACTTCTTTCACTTAGCAGGATGCTCTCTAGGTCCACACATGTTGTGGCAAATGGAAAGACCTCATCTTTTACGGCTGTGTATCATTCCCTTGTGATACCCCACAGCTTCCTTGTCCGTCCCTCCAAGGATGGACACTTGGGTTGCGTCCATATCTTGGCTGCTGTAGATAACACTGCAGGAAAGATGCATATATCTTTTTGAATTAATGTTTTTGTTTTCTTTGGGTAAATTCCCTGTAGTGGGATTGTTGGATCATATGCTATTTCTATTTTTAATTTCTTGAGGAACCTTCCTACTGTTTGCCATAGGGGCTGCACCGGTTTGCATTCCAACCAACAGCATCACACATTTTTCTTAAGGCTAACGGTGCTCGGTTCAAGGGCTTCACCTTTATTCTCTCCTTTCACTTATGAAATGATGGCAATAGCAGACGGCACCTGCTTGTTTTATCTCTTTTGTGATGCGTTCTTTCCCCCAGCAAAATTAAGTTGGCAACTTTGTCGGTTCTCCATTTGGGACATCTTTCCGGCCTGTAAAATTTATAACTTGGGACATCTCCGACCGATGGGAGGTGCTGCGTGGTGAGAAGCCCTCTGTTCAAGCAAAGGAAAAGTCATTGCAAAACCCAGAGCTGGGCAAGTAGTAAATTAACATCAGTGGCCCCGAGCTGCAGCCATCTGCATGACATCTCAGAACTGCTAGGTTGCTATGGTTATCACTATACCTATGTAATTACCTAGGAAGTTGCTGTCTGTGTGACATATGAGGCCCATGCCATGCAGATATTCAAAAGAGGAGAGATTTTTGTGTCTGAGAAACGTACACGCGAGCCACAAACGCCACTACTGGAAAGCAGCTGCATGCACACAGGATAATAGTCATGCACCCAGGAGCAGCATTGTCTCTTGCCGGCTTTGGTAATGGGATGTGCCTCATGTGAAGTCCACACAGCTGTGGGAAACAGGCCTTGGTTCCAGAGACAGATCTTTCTCAGCCAGGATTCTTTCAATTGCTGGAAGCAGAACAGTGGTCTCAGTGAGAGGGGAGTGAATTGGCTTGCCCAACTAAGAACAGAGTGTTTGCGTCAGGAATAGCTCGATCCAGGGGCTCAGTGACAGTAACAGGACTTGGCTTTCTCCCCATCCCCCTGACACTCTGCTTTCCCCCGTGATTACTGGGCACGGGCTCTCCCCTGTGATGGCCTCACCACATGGTCAGCTGGCTGCCTAAGTCCTAACCTTGGATCCACCAGAAAAAAAAAAGAGAGCTTATCTTTTCCAACAATTCAAACAAACAAAGGTTCTGCGCCTGGGCCTCATTAGCCTCAGTTAGATCACATGCCCAGAATCTGGAGCTGGGTTGTGGGGGAGCCTTAGTTCTCTAGAATATGGTCAGGGTCAAGGGATGGGGCCAAACTTACTTTCACTCCCAAAAGGAGTGTGTTCTGAGTAATCCCCAAAGGGCTATCTCCCAGGCTGCTCATTCTCTTGCCTCTGTCTGCCTCCTTCCTGATCTGCTCTCCCCTCTGACATGCTGCCCTGTAGGGATTTCATTCCCAGGCCCCTGGCCAGCTGGGGCCTGATTGGATCAGACAACGAGAGGCACCAGCAGGTGATCTGAGGAGGGAGGGAGGAAAGAAAAAGAGGTGGGGGTATTTCTTCCACTGCCTCCAGGGCCCCTCTCTCACTGGGCACCAGCCGTGCTGCTTCTTCCTCTGCTGCTGTGCTCCCTGGGCCCCCCCAGTGCCCGTGGTTTGTTCCTTTGATCCTGTCCATATATTGTACATGGAGCCTTAAAGTCTCTTCATTTAAACCAAGGGTTAGCAAATTTTGGTCCCGTCCCAGCCACTTTTCATAAAGATAGGCTTCCTGAATGGAACTCAGCCACACTGGTCACCTGTCACTTAGGTGCTCTGTGTGGCCGGCTGCGACAGGGACGACGTGACTCCCCAAAACCAAAATATTTATATCTGGTCCTTCACAGAAAAAAATTACCGACCCCTGGGCAAACCGTCGTGATGGATTTTGTTTCTGCTGGGACCCTGTCTATTACATTTTCTTATAAAATCTAAGAAGAGAATGCTACTTTTGCTGTGAGATTGGCATGTACATATTAATATAAAAGGTCAACCCTAAAATAATAATAATAATAATAATAATAATAATAATAATAATAAAAGGTCAACCCTGCTGGCTCAAGGAAAGACCACATAGAGGAGACAGGTGTAGCGATTTTTTTCTTTCTTTCTTTTTTTTTTCCCAATCAGTGAGCCCAGCTCTCTCCCAGTCCTTGAGGTGAGGAGTCTAGGACAGAGGATGCTGGCCCCCCGGCTGGCACTCGTACAGACGGCCCACCTGAGTGCTCCAACTCCATTGGAGCATGCCAGTGAACGGGAAAATCAATATGTAAAGAACGAAACCGAAATGCTGGAAGAAAAAGATGAACATTGCTAGGTTTAGAAAATAAAAATGTTCTAAACAGATAAACAGTAAGCATTGCGCTTTGATTTGTACTGTTTTCCAGGCCATAAACTCCTAATATCCACCGACGTTTCATTAAGAGCTTCCATGGCCCTCGGCGTGCCTGCTGCGGCTTGAACAGATTGCTGCAAAAATGTTATCCGAGCTGCAGACCCAATCTTTAGCAATGTTTTACATGGGTGCTAAATGGGGGAGAAGTCTGATCAATCATGAACAGAGCTCTAGTTTAGGGGAAAAGTA
This sequence comes from Canis lupus familiaris, assembly GCF_011100685.1. NCBI lineage: Eukaryota > Metazoa > Chordata > Mammalia > Carnivora > Canidae > Canis > Canis lupus. The sequence continues at coordinate 35,805,929 of NC_049239.1, read as the reverse complement.
AATGCTAGAGTTAAATGAACAATATCTATCATTCTGCAACCCGGTTCTTCCAGGCAATCAAAAAAAAAAAAAAAAAAACTGTAGGCAAAGAGCATTTAGTGGAGTGAGGAACAGAAAAAAATAAAATAAAATAAAAACAGCAATGAACACATGCAACCATATCCTTCGGCTCTCAGAAACAGGGAGGATTTATGTCGTGAATAATAACTTCAGTGAAATAAATGTTCAAATTATGTTGGAAAATTGTTCATTTGGACTCCTAGCCTTTTGCAATCTCCAAAGCTAATCATACTTCAGCTTATGAAATCCCTTGCTAATATATCAAAGCCTCTTCATCTGTTGTCATACTCATTCCCCCAGCGACACCCCCCCCCACCAAAGCTTTCCGAATGACCGGCCAGAATTGAAGGCACTATAGGGGATGCCTTTCTTTGACGATCTCCATCCCATGACTGCGAGGAAGAGGAAAAAGCCCTGGATAAGAACTTGGCAACCCAGAAGTGGATAAATTCTAGGCTGAGCTGAGAAGCCCTGGACAAATTATTAAATCACTCTCTGAGCCTCAGTTTCTTAATCTGTAAAATGGGACCAACCCCCTCTGCCTCTCACCACCCAGGTTCTTACAAGTTCATCTATTTCCATCTGATGAGCATTTACTAAACACCTTTTACGGGTCAGGATGGTGCTGGGTGAGGAGGAGGATGCAGCCCCTCCCTTCTGGAAGCTCACACGCAGAGAAGGGAAGGCCGATGACAGCAGGGACAGCACGCTGTGACAAGCCCGAGGATGGCCAGAGACAGTTCTTCGAAAGAACTCAGGAGGCGCCTGTGGGCCAGAAAGAGCTTCTGGAAGGAAAGGATCTCTAAAGAATTCTTGAAGAATAAGCCAGAGAGGAGGGATGGAATGGAAGATATTAGGGCGCCTGGGTGGCTCAGCGGTTGAGCATCTGCCTTCAGCTCACGTCATGATCCTGGGGTCCTGGGATCGAGTCCCGCATCGGGTTCCCCCCAGGGAGCCTGCTTCTCCCTCTGCCTGTGTCTCTGCCTCTCTCTCTGTGTCTCTATGAATCAATAAATAAATGAACTCTTAAAAAATAGAATGGAGGATATTATCACCCCACAGGAGACGAGAGGTACTGGGAGCATCTTTGCGTGTCACATCCTAAGATTCAAGGTGGGGAGCAGAGGCCCTGGGAAGGAAGGAGTGCTAAGCAGGACCCAGCCATCAAAGGCCTCGTGGTTCTGCTGCAGACCCCGACTTAACCTCCTCAATGGGGAGCCCACTGAAGGGTTTCTGTTGGGGGAGGTGGCCTTTTAGGAAGGCCACCCCCACCCCACCACAGCTGCCAGGTGGATGAGTTAGAGGGGAGGCTGGAGACAGGGAGACCCGCGGGCCAGGGGAGGCGCTCAGCTGCGGAAGTAGGATAAGGGATGAAGGGGGATGAAGGAAACGTGGAATTGACAGGACAGCTTGATAGATTGCTGGGGAGAGGAGAGGAAGGGATGATGCTAGGGTTCTGGCTTGGACAAAAGGGCAGATGCTGGTTCTGTCCACCGAGAGAGCGCATGCTTGACCGTGGTGCTGGCACAAGGTAAGGTACACAGTAGGTGCTCCATAAGTGTTTGCTAACTCCAAGCAGAATCTTATTCTCCTAGCTTCATTCTCCTCCCACCCCTGGTCCCCACCCCACCCCCCTCCACTGCCCCCACCTACCGTACCTCATCCTGCACATCACTGCCTGGTAAATCTTCTTAAAACACCAATTTGTCTGTCAGATTTAAATGGCTCATTTAAATGGCTCAGGATTTCCCCAGGCACCATTCAGAGCCCCTCCGCTCAGCCTCTCTCATCCAGCTCCCCCACACCAAGCAGCCTGGTTTCTGTTTGGCCTCAGTCAGGCTGTCCAGACAGTGGCCCCATGACCTACTGGCTGTCAGGCTTAATTCAGGCTGTGCTCCCCTCCCTGGAGCACCCACCTCGCCTCCCCTTTATTCTCCAAATTCAAATCAGAGGATCACAGAGGAGACCAGGAAAAGAGAAAGCAATTCTCTCTGTACTCCTGTTACTTCTGTTCATTCAAGACAGGCTTAATTCTTTGACATCCAGGCGGCTCATGGGGTCTGCGGTTAAGGAAGTTGCGAAAGGAGAGAAACAAGAGGTAAGTTTATCTAGATTATAGATAAATTGGCTAAGCAAATGTGCCTTAATACATCCTCCTAGCATTCCAGACTTTCAGAGTCCTTTTGATTTTTGAAATCCTTTTTTAAAGCATGAGTGGATTATGACTGTTGGGGGGGCGGGGGAGTGGGAAGCAGTTTTCTTACTGGCCTTAAGCTGTAGAAACTGCTATTCCCGTTCTTTCCACAAATGAACCCACTTTAGTATGTCCCGCTGGGAAATGAAGGCAATTGCTTTATGCCTGGGAATTACCAAAGATTTACTTGAAAGTGCTACCTCACACTCAGTGGGAAATAAGTCTAAATGAAAAGGAAGACAATTAGCCCAAATGTGCCAACTTCGACAGTGTTGGCTGGTTGATTCTGAAAGCCCATTTGTATTTCTAGAATCAAAAGTTGCAAAAACAAACAACAAACAACAGGGCCCCCCAGTAGTTCTCTAGTCCAAGAATGAACAGGGTTACTTTGCAGGCCGCCCATCTTTGTGTCTGAGCCCCTCCCAGGACTCTGGGAAGAGTATCCCACTGGACAAATTGCAATCCCTCAGGTCAAGAAAGCTACAGAGCTACCTGAAACAACCAGCAGACCCAAGGTCTCTTGTCAGTCCACCATGCTTCCCCATTGCAACATGGCACATCCTCTGCTCCAAGTTGTCTTCACTTCCTTTCCAGCCACTAGGGCAGCGTTGCTCAAACTAGGGTCCAAGAACTATCTACACTTGCATTAATGCACAGTCCCTAGCCCGTGCTTCTTGAGCCCAGATCTCTGAAGGTAGGTTCGTTCTTCAACTCATTTGTGTGTAGTCAGACTAGCAAGGCTTCTCTTTTCTTCTAGTATATCGCATTTTCCTTCCATTGTTGTTCTTATCCAATTTAGGGTATTTAGGCCATCATTTTATTCTAAGTATCCTTGCAATTGTTCCCTGCTCTGCAATTCTACTTTGTTTCCCCCGGAAACTCACTCCTCACCCACCTCAATAATGTTGTCAAGTCTCTTCTACTCTCTTCGAGTTATAATTTCCTAATTACTAATCCCACAACCTTGTAGCATCGGACCTCAGTCCCTAATTCTCTAAGGATTTAGAGGCTACCAAATGAGAATTCTCTCCTCCTCTAGACACACACACACACACACACACACACACACACCCCTGTCTCTACTGGTCCCATCCTTCACCTTGACTCTGGACCCCACCTTGCCCTCCTTCTCAGAACCTTACACTTTATTATGCCTCTTCTCTCCTGTGTTTTTAGGCACATTCTTTTAACTGAACCTTTCCCTTTGGCTTTCTTTTCTCATTGTAGAGCATCACTAGAGTAAAAATTACTATGGGAGTCCTCCAATATTCCACTTGGAGAGTAATTGCGTTGATAAGGACATATTCTATACTCAGACACCACACTTGAATATTGTCCATAAATCCTTAATAGAATGAAGAATTATTTAACATAGTTTTTAATACTTGTGATTATAGAAGTTTTCAAATATATTCAAAAGCAGAGAAATTAGTATAAGGAGCCACCACATACCCATCACCAAACCTCAGTAATTGTCATCAGTTCATGGATGTATTCAAAAGCCAATCCCATGTATCAAGTGACCACAAGGTGCAACTCCAGATGAAAAGAACAGATTTCAAAAAATATAACATCCATCCATTATTATAACCAAATAATGGACAGTGATTCCTTAATATCCTCTAATACTCAATCCATAGTCCATTTTCCCAACTGTCTCAAGATGTCTTTATAAGTTGGATTGTTCAAAATCAGGATTCAGTCAAGAGTCCCACATTGTATCTTTGTTATGTTTCCAGTTGTTTTTATCCTGTAATAGTCTCCTTGCCTTTATTTATTTTTTTTGAAAGATTGATTTCTTGGGCCATTTGTTATGCAGATTATCCCAAATTCTTGATTTGGGTGATCATATCCTTACAATGTTGATACCTTGTGTCTCTATTCTTCACACTTCTGGTAAACTGGTAATTACACCAAGAGATTTCATTAGATTTAGGTTCAGTCTTAGTAAGAATACTTCATAGGTCATATTTTTTAAACATGACATAGTAGAGATCACTTTTAGAAAACTCTCCCTCATATCACATCCTCTTCCAACTATTAACCTTTCTATCTCCCCATCCACAGCCAAACATTTCCAAAAAAGGCTGTCTTCTCTCTCTCTCTTTCTTTCTTTCTTTCTTTCTTTCTTTCTTTCTTTCTTTCTTTCTTTCTTTCTTTCTTTTTCTTTCTTTCTTTCTTTCTTTCTTTTCTTTCTTCTTTTTCTTTCTTTCTTTTTATTTATTTATTTTTATTATTTTTTTTAGCTCCTACTCGCTCTTTAACCCACTCAGATCTGGCTTCTGCCCATATTGTTCCTAGAAACAGTAATGACTTCTATATCACCAAATCAAACAGACATTTTTTTTTCAATTCCTATTTTGTTCCAGTAGAAAATTTAGGAGCTTAAAACAAGAATTTATTTTTATCTCTCATGGTCCTGTGGATTGACTGGGATCAGTTGCACAGTTCTCACCTGGGGTTTCTCAAAGGGCTGGAATCATCTTGACATTCAAGATGGCTTCTTTCCTCACATCTGATACCCAGGCTGGAATAGCTAGATTAACCTGCGTCTGGCCAGGCCTCTCTCTCTCTTCTTGGTCTCTCTCTCTCTCCCTCTCTCCTTCCATGAGGCATTCTTACAGTTAGTTTGGACTTCATCACAACGTGAATGTCTAAAGATAAAAGGACTTCTTACATGATGGCTGGCCTCCCTTTGAGCAAGCATTTCAAGAGACCAAGGAGGACATTAAAAGGATTCACATGACCTAAACTCAAAAGTCCCATAGTGTTCCTCTGTGCAGTTTAGTGGTTGAACAGGGGCAACCCTCATCCAATGTGAAGGATGCTCCATAGAGGTATTAATTTCAGGAGGCACCATTCATTGGGGGGTCATCTTCAGAGACTAGCTGTTTTATTTCTTTGACTTTTTAAACAATTATCAGAGCCTCTGTGGACTATTTATTTTTTGAAATACTTTATTCCCTTGTTCCATAACACACCACATTTTTATTCTCTTTCTGCCTCTGATAAAAGTCTATCCATGGTCTTTGCATGCCTCATCTTCCTCTTCCCTTGTCCTGCAGGCCTGACCCTAAGCTTCTTCTTTTTTAGGTCTCCTCTCCCAAAGCCATTTCATTGTCCATAGTTTTGATTAATTCCTAAAACATTCATGATTAAATATTAGTAACTCCATTCCCATCTATCCTCTGAGTACCATACCCTCACTTTCTTGCAACCTCCCCTTGAATATCCAAAAGTACATTCAACTTAGCATGTCCAAAATGAACTCTCCATGGACCTCTTCCTCCAACTGGGGCTTCTTCCATAATTTTCTATATCATCCAATGGTACCATCATTTCCTCTTTTTGCACAGAAACCTGAGGGTCATCCTCAATATCTCCCTCTCTCTCCTTTATTGGCTCTATTCATTCTTTCACCAAATATGTTATTTTCAACATATCTAACATATCTAACATATTTCAGCTACTCTTCCCCACCTCTATCTCCATTATCACCACCTTCTATCCAGATTACCATCTCAAACATGTCAACTTTAGGGCTAACCCTTGAAGAGGGTGAGACCCAGGGCAATGCAAGACAGTACAGAGTTCATCAAAAATACTGGCCCTTGAATGGAGGTCATTCTGCATTGGCATCTTTCATTGGCTCTTTGAGATACTGTTAAAAACAGCAACATCAAAACTGAATTGTAGTGATGTTGGTTAAATGATGTTCATTCTGCAACTTACCACCCTGATTGTGGGGCCCAAGAAGATTCTCCATCCAAGGGAAAGGCCTGCTATCTGGTCTCCTTGCACCCACTCTTGTCCCTTTAGAATTTCTCCATGCAGTAGCAGAAGAGACCCTTTGCAAAATGAAAATATGGGTCATGCTCTCTGCTTAAAATCTCTAATGACTTTCAATAGATCTTAGGATAAGGCAGAAAAAAACTCAGTCCTTAACATAGCCTCCAACATAAATAAGAGACATGGTCTTCTTTCTTTTTTAAATTTTTTTTGAAGATTTTATTTATTTATTAGCGAGAGACACAGAGAGGCAGAGACATAGGCAGTGGGAGAAGCAGGCTCCCTGAGGGGAGCCTGATGCGAGACTTGATCCCAGGACCCTGGGATCATGCCCGGAGCCAAAGGCAGATGCTCAACCACTGAGCCACCCAGGTGCCCCTACCCTCTTCTTTCTTATCATGACATTTTGACCATGAGTACGAGAACTCGGCTTAATCTTGATTGAACAATAAGGAATTTCAGAAGGTATATGTCCCGTATCACAGGAAGTCCTGAGGTAGCGTAGCCTTGGAGCAGGTTGATTCAACAACTCCACCTTTATCAAGGGAGAAGGTTCTTTTCACATGGCTACTCCACCACCCTTGCTGCCAGCTTCATCTTTAGGAGGTGAAGATGGCTGCAGCTGCCCCCCCCCCGACCCCCACCCCTCACATCCAGATTTGACAAAACTCACAGGAACAATTAAAGACTATCTTTTCTTTTGACTCACACTTAGGAACAAGGAAAGTTGGAAGTCCACAGGAAACTTGCCTTCTCTTCTCATTTGCAAGAATCAGGGCACAAGCTGAATTAAATTACTGGGAAAGGGACCACTCCCTTGAACTGGGAGTGAAGGCAGTGTCCCCTGAGACAAAACACTGTGTTCCAGGACATCTGAATTCCTGAACAAAATGGAGATTGTGCTGGGAAGGAAGAGAGATGTGGGGATGCTGGGTAAGCTCTCCAATTTGATCTCACTCCAAGTTCCCCTGGTTTTCTCCACCACGGCTACATGAATCTTCTTTCACATCCTTGTCTGTACCTGCTTCTTTTGGTCAGAATCTTCATACATGCTCTTACCTGCCCCAGGAATGCTTCCCTCTGGGTAAATCCAAAGTATCCTTCCAAGCTCAGCTAAAGCATTACTTCCCCTTGGACTCACCCTTGACACCTGCAAAAAGATCAGATCTCTCTACTAGATAGACCCTCTTAGAACCATGGATTTCTCCCTTGTAGCATTCACCACTGCTGTAGTTCCACATGGATTTCTGTGATTATCCCATCAATACTTCTCTCCGGAAGTATTTCAGACTGTATCATCAGTACAGTGTCTGACACAGAACAAAACCCCAAAACACAAAACTCAAAGAATCATGAGTTGCATGAATGAAAGAGTTTGAAATCAAAGGGAGTGATTTTAGTTAAGGTGACATTTACCTGGGCATTATAAGATCTGTAATCCAAAATGGAAATCTTTTGAGAGTGAAAGGGGTTCACTTAATAATTAAGCCAAGACAATTGGGTAAACCAAGACAGTTCCATGAAAACCAGGATCTATGTTTACCCTCTCTGTCCCTCCACATTATCTAGAATCTTTCCAATACTTCTGTTGTTGTTGTTATTTGTGGGCGTTTCTTTTTGTTTGTTCATTTCAAGTTTTTCCAATACTTCTTCAGGAAAGAATAGGACATGCATTTCCAGAGAACCACACTCACACTGGGGTGCCTCTCTTGAGACTTCCAAGGTGACCTTAGTTTTCCTGGTTTATGTCTATGAGCCTTTGGGGGCACATCATACAACTTAAGTACAGATCCGTGGAGTGTCCATAGTTTGCATATTTTTCTATACCTGATAGTCATCGAGAAATCTGCTCTGTTACTTGCCATTAGTGGGAATGTAATGTGGTCTACCTTTCTGGAGCACAATTTGGGAGTTTATCTTCAGAGTCTTCAGAAAATGATATATCCAGCAATTCTACTTGTAGGGATTTGTTCCACAGAACAATCAGATAACACGCCAAGATATTCGTACAAGAATGTACTGTAGAAAAAGTCCCCAGTCCTCTACCCCTCCCTGGATCCACACCGTTTGCCCATCATTGTGCCAAGCTGTTCTACTCTGTGTGGTTGGCCACATGGCTTGCGCTTTGGCCAACAGGATGTGAGCAAATAGGACACCAGCAGAGGCTTGCGAAAGGGCTTGCACATTGCTGTCTCGGAATAGCCACAGGAACACGCTGGGGCTAGCCTCCTGAAGGATAACTCACCCGGACAGACCAGAACTGCCCTGGTTGTCCCAACTGTGAGCATCCTAAAGAAGCCAGTAGCCACCCAGTCGCAGACATGTGAACAAGTCAAAATGAGGATTGCTCAGCTAACAGGTAGCTGACTGCAAAGGTATAAGTGAGCCCAGCAGAGAACAGCCCAGCCGAGCCCAGAGTAGCTGAACTCCTGCAATCTTGTAAAGTAAACAAATGTTTATTCTTATAAGCCACTGCCATTTTATGGTCACTCACTAGGTAGCATTATTGTGTCAAAGGCTACCTGAAACAATTGCAGTACATTCAATAATTGAAGAGTGGCAGGATATCATGCAGCCATTAGGAATGTTGTGTAGGGGATCCCTCGGTGGCTGGGCAGGTTTGGCACCTGCCTTTGGCCCAGGGCTCAATCCTGGGGCCGCGGGATCGAGTCCCACATCGTACTCCCGGCATGGAGCCTGCTTCTCCCTCCTCCTGTGTCTCTGCCTCTCTCTCTCTCTCTCTCTCTGTCTATCATGAATAAATAAATCTTAAAAAAGAAAAGAAAAAGGAATGTTGTATAGATGGACACTGACTGGAAATGTTCACAAGAGACTGATAAATTAGAGAAGGAATGCAAAACACTGTATACAATATGACACCATTTTCATAAAACATACATGTCTGCACCTGCAAATGAAAGTGTCAGATCTGATATACAACAAGAGGCTTGACATGGTTATCTCTGGGTGGTAGGATTTGGGGTGTTTTTCATCTTTTGTTTATCCACATTTACAGTTCTATAAGAATATGTGTTACTTGCATAATTTTTCAGGCAGAGAAAAAAAACATATTTGTTATGGAATACAACATCTGTTTGATGACCTTTCGGTTTACCAGTAATAAATAATCCTGAGTGGCTTTCAGGTACCTGTTAGGGTAGGGTCATTGGTACTTTATGTCTACAGCATCCTGTGTGGGAAACTTGGAAACATCACCTCTTCTGAGATCCACCAAGGAGTGTGGGTAGTAGAACATACTTCTCTAATCCCCCGCCCCCCACCCCCACCCCAGCAAACCTGAGAAGAGAAGCTCTGTGTGGGTGGAGGTGGCTTCACACCAGCCCCAAAGTTTAGAAGAAACCTATGTTTCCAGCCCCCTGTTAGAGCCAGGACACCGCAGAGCCCCCTCCCCCAGAGACAAGGGCTGAGGACACTGGGAGCCACCAGAGCACCCTGGCAACTTCCTGCCTACAGGGCTTAGTTACAACCCTTGAACAAACAAAAGAGACCTTTCTCTAAATCCCTACTGACGGCTATCAAATTCCATACATTCAGAATAAGGAATTCAATGCCCTAGGGCAGGCCAAGCATCCCTAACACTAATTCCTTCCTCGAAAATAGAAAAGAAAAAGTAAAAAAGAAAGAAAAGCACAAGAAAAGTAAAGAAAGAAACGGAAAGGGAAGGAGGCCTTCCTTCCTTCCTTCCTTCCTTCCTTCCTTCCTTCCTTCCTTCCTTCCTTCCTTCCTCTCTTCCCTCCCTCTCTCTCCCTCCCTCCCTCTCTCTCTCCCTTCCTGCCTCTCTTTCTCTCTCCTTCCCCCCTTCTCCTTCCTTATCCAACATTTTACAGTTAGATCCTCATTTAAAATCTGCCCTACTTTATAGCAACTCTATCCCTGCACTCTCTTTGTCAATCCTCAATTTGTAATAAATCCCACATTCTTTTTTTTTTTTTTTTCCTGCCACAAGTGCTGCTGTTGCTCACACCTGCTTCACGGAGCTGGTGAAATCACACATCAGGCTGAGGGGTTCTACAGCAGCCATATAATAATAGTATTATTATATGTAATCCCATTCCAGCTGGCTGTCCCTAAAAACCTGAATTTCTTTTTCACATTACTACTTATTTCCTCATTTTCCCCCCTAATTTGAGTGGATCTTAAGCTTTTCAATCTTTTCTATGCCCCAAAACCTCTGCTTCTGCCCACTCATACTCCGTGGAGACACTGAGTCTTAACATGTCAGATCCAAAGGCTGGCCTTCCTCCTCCTCCAACTGCCTTCTTGTGTCCTGTTAACCAACACGCGCCCCCCCCCCCCCAGCTGCCACCCCCATCTCCCGCCAAAGTTCTTGGTCCCAATCCAACAGGTTTCCCCAGGACAGACAGGAGTCCATAAGGCGCTCCAGGTGATGCGTGGATCTTCTGAAATTAATGCAGAATTTTGTTCTTGTGTCAATGTTTAGGTGCAAGTACCTGGCTTTCATCTAATTTCCTTGATGGGGATCCCTGGGTAGCGCAGGGGTTTGGCGCCTGCCTTTGGCCCAGGGCGCGATCCTGGAGACCCGGGATCGAATCCCACGTCGGGCTCCCAGTGCATGGAGCCTGCTTCTCCCTCTGCCTGTGTCTCTGCCTCTCTATCTTTCTCTCTCTGTGACTATCATAAATAAATAAACATTTAAAAAAAATTTTTAATTTCCTTGATGGAGAACTTTGCTTCATCAGTTGCCTATTCTTTCTTGCATTTTTTTAGGCTCTTCCATTTTCGACTGGCATCCTCTTCCCTCTCTACAAATAATCTAGGGCCGTGGACAACCATAAAGTATAATTGCCAGGTATATTAGCCTGTCCAGGCCATAACAAAATACCACAGGCCGGGTGGCTTTAAGAACAGATTTTTTTTCCCATGTTTTGGATGTTGGACATCCAATATCAGAGCCCCCGCGGCTGGTCTCTGGTGAGGACTCTTCCTGGATCATAGATAGCCACCTTCTTGCTATATCCTAAGATGGCCTTTCTCTGGTGTGTGCATGCAGGCAAGCTATGAGGGGGAGATCTCTCTCTTCTATTTCTTCTTCCTTTTATAATGCCATTAGTCATATCAGATTAGGCCCCTGCACTCATGAGCTCATTTAACCTTTATTACCTCCTAAAGACTTCATCTCCAACTATTGTCACACTGGGAATTCGGGCTTCCACGTATGATAGAGGGAGGGTAGCAGGCGGGAAACACAGTTCAGTTAATAGCACCGGAGATAAAAATAGCTTGGTCTGAGATATCAAAGTTGTACTCCTAACTCATCTTCCTGCTCTTTAATCTACCCTTCCTGGCACAGTCATCATTAACTGGAGGGAGAGACAGGGAAGTGCCCTTCCCCCAGGTAAGATAACGCTCTGGAAAGTCTTGTTCACTGGAGAGTAGTTCTTTGTCATGGAGAACACTCTGAGCATAATGGTTACTGGGTTCAGAATGTTTACTTTAGAACATTGTCTTTTTTTTTTTTTTTTTTTTTTTAGAACATTGTCTTCTTCACGTGACTCTTACAGCCAGTTGTCTCGGGGCACAATGGCAACTCTTTTTTTTTTTTTTCTTTAGTGTACTTTTGTATGTAGGTGGAATCACTATAGTATATAATTTCTTAACTATATATGCATATTTGCTGATATAACATTGAAATTTTTTTCATAAAATAATTTTTATTGGTGTTCAATTTACCAACATACAGAATAACACCCAGTGCTCATCCCGTCAAGTGTCCCCCTCAGTGCCCGAACAATGGCAACTCTTAAGGGAAAACTGATTGCACCAGTTGCAGAAGAAGAGGTAGCGATCCCAAACAATAAGATCACTGTAGTTGGTGTTGGACAAGTTGGTATGGCATGTGCCATCAGCATTCTGGGAAAGTCTCTGGCTGATGAACTTGCCCTTGTGGATGTTTTAAAAGATAAACTCAAAGGAGAAATGATGGATCTACAGCATGGGAGCTTAATTCTTCAGAAACCTAAAATTGTGACAGATAAAGATTACTCTGTGCCTGCCAATTCTAAGATTGTGGTGGTGACTGCAGGAGTCCGCCAGCAGGAGGGAGAGAGCCGCCTCAATCTGGTGCAAAGGAATGTTAATGTCTTCAAATTCATTATTCCTCAGATAGTCAAGTACAGTCCTCATTGTATCATAATTGTGGTTTCCAACCCAGTGGATATTCTTACATATGTTACCTGGAAACTAAGTGGACTACCCAAGCACCGTGTGATTGGAAGTGGGTGAAATCTGGATTCTGCTAGATTTTGCTATTTTAAGCCTGAAAAATTTGGCATTCATCCCAGCAGCTGCCATGGATGGATTTTGGGAGAACATGGCGACTCAAGTGTGGCTGTGTGGAGTGGAGTGAATGTGGCAGGTGTTTCTCTTCAGGAACTGAATCCAGAAATGAGAACAGACGACGACAGTGAAAATTGGAAGGAGGTGCATAAGACGGTGGTTGAAAAGTGCCTATGAAGTCATCAAACTAAAAGGATATACCAACTGGGCTATTGGATTAAGTGTGGCTGATCTCATTGAATCCATGTTGAAAAGTCTCTCCAGGATTCATCCAGTGTCAACAATGGTGAAGGGCATGTATGATATTGAGAACGAAGTCTTCCTGAGTCTTCCGTGTATCCTGAATACTTGGGGCTTAACCAGTGTGATCAACCAAAAGCTGAAGGATGATGAGGTTGCCCAGCTCAAGAAAAGTGCAGATACCTTGTGGGACATCCAGAAAGACCTAAAAGATCTGTGACTTCTGGCTTTTAGGCTGTAGAAATTTAAAACCATGATGTGATTAACTGTGAGCCTTTAGTTTTTCATCCATATACATGGATCACAGTTTGCTTTTATCTTCCTAAATATGTGAATCTGGGCTCACAGAATCAAAGCCCATGCTTGGTTTAATGCTTACAGCATGAGCCTTGAATAAATACAATTAACTATTGTAGTGTAGGAAAAAAAAAAAAAAAAAAAGAATGGTTACTTTCCCCTTCTACCTACCAGAGACAGAAGGTGATTTTTCTCTTGACACTTTACCATGAGAACCTGGTGGCATTCATGGCGGTAAAACCCATAAAAGTCTCCCCTCTGCCCTCAAGCCTATAGCACTCAGGAGATGCTCATTCTCCCTGTAGTCGACACATTGACTCCAGCAATTCAGCAAAATTGCCATTTTAGTGTTCCTATCAGTTTTTGGTTCCAGCAGCTTCTGCTCCAGGTAAACTAACCGTGGCTCTGCATTCACCTATCTGTCTGGATTTGAGGGTGATGGTTTGCTCTACAATCTCAATTTTCTGGTGGGTCCAAGAAGTCAATGATTCTCAGTTTGTTCAGCTTTTTTTTTTTTTTTTCTGTTATTGTAAATCCAGGAGTGACAACCTCTAAGGTCTTTATTTGTTGAAGCTGAAACTGGAAGTCCTGAGATAGGCTAGTTTTTCATTGCCTGAGGCTAGCTCTTTCATTGGCTACTTCAGCTTTGCCCCTGAAATCCAACAGTTGGTAGTAACAGTCCCGTCCATTTAAATTTATTGAGACTTGTTTTATGGGCCAGAAAATGTTTTATCTTGGTGAATTTTTACACGTGAGAGTAATATGTATGCTGCTGTTATTGGGTGGAGTTTTTTAAAACGTTAATCAGGCCGAGCATTGCTAGAGTTGTTCAAGTCTAGTATATTTTTGCTGATTTGCTACTTGTTCCATTAGCTATTGAGGGAGCATTTTCTAAAAACTTATGGCCAGAGCTGTGTATTTGTCTATTTCTCTTTGCTATTTTTTTCCTTCATTTATTTGAAAGTTTTGCTATTAGGTGCATTAACATTGAGGATTGTTATACTCACTTGATTAAGTGATCCCTATGTGATTGTGAAATGTCTTTCTTTACTCTTGGCAATATTCTATCCTCGGAAATATTCCTTATCTGATATAAATGTAGTCACTCTAACATTCTTTTGATTAGTGTCAGCATGGTCTATTTCTTCTATCCTTTTCACCTATTTGTATCTTTATATTTAAGATGCATTTCCTGTAGGCAGCATACAGGTGGGAGTTGCTTTTTTATATAATTTGACAATCTCTGCCTTTTAAACTGGAGTGTTTCTACAAATTACCTTTAATATGACCATTAACATGGTCAGGTTTGAGTCTATCATCTTGCTATTTGTTTCTACTTATCTCCTCTGTTCTGGGTTCTTTTTTTTCTCTTTGGGATTGAGTACTTTTTATGACTCCATTCTATGACCTTTGTTGGTTCATTCAACTCTTTGCTTTGATACTTCTGTGTTGCTTTAGGGTTTAGAGGAGACTTCACATTAATAATGGGAGTTGAAGAGTCAATTGCTAAGGATGAAGACTCATGGGACCCAAAATGGCCATGCTTACAAAGACATATAGATATAGATGTAGATATAGATACAGATAGATAGATATCTCCACAGCAAATACATACCAACATTAAAGTAAAAACATGCATCCCAACCAAAGGCCATCTCACAGTGGGGGGGTCTGGAAATGTCAGAAGGAGTCTTCTATTGCCTCCTTTTTCTATAAGGGCCACACAGCCAAATGCAATTTATGTCTTGGATCAGGAACCACTGTTGTGTATATTGAACACCTCAGAACCAAGTAGCCCCAGATGGCACCTTGTCCAGTCATGTCCAGTCTTATTCTTGCTACATGGCGGACTCCTCCAGGAGTCTCAATCGATGCCGGAAAGTTGTAAAAATCGCCCCCAAATTTCCTGGACCCTTGGTTTCAAGGCAATACTATGAATGGGTATGTTTCATGCCTTTGCTATGCAGAAACTTAAGCAAAATAGCTCAGATTAAGTCCTGACCCACTGGAATTAACCCTTACAGCATAATCTTTACTATGTCATGGTCTACCATCCAGTGATACTTCACTACTTCATGTGTAATATAAGAACCTTAAAACAACGGACTTCCATTTCTCTCCTCTGGGCCTATATCCTATATACAGTTGTAATTATGTGTCTTACTTATGCATGTGTTATCAACCCCACAATACATTGTTATTATAGTTGAGAAGTCAATTACATTTTTAAACGTTTTAAATAAGAAAAAAATGTCATAATATTTACCCTTTCGGTGACCATTTCTGATGCCTTTGGTTTCTATGTGTTCAGCCAGATTTCCAGCTGGTGATGCTTTCCCTCTGCCTTTTTCGTCTCTCTGGTCCTCCTTTACTGCTTTCTTTTGCATTAAGTGAATGTTTTCCAGTGTAGTATTTTCAGTCCCTTACTGTTTTTTTTCAACCATATATTTTTTGAGTTATTTCCTTAATACTTGACCTAAGGCCTATGTTCTACATCTTAACTCATTAGAATCTACGTTAGATACACGAACTTATTGCAACGAAATATAGAAATGTTCATTCTCGATAACTATTCTCTTTTCCAGCACGTGCTATTATTTTTACACATATTACATCTACAGATATGTTACAAACCTAACAATACATTGCTATAATTATTACTTTATATAATTTTATGTCTTTTAAAGGAGCTGAAAAAAGAAAGTAAAGCAAATATATATTTATAGCTTTTGTTATATTTACCTTTTATTTGCCTTTTCTGGTTCTTTTTATTTGTCCTGTGGATTTGGTTTTATTTATCATCTGATCTAATACAGTCCAATATAGCTTTGTTCCCATCCACTTCCTTTATACTGTTATTGCCAAATATATTATGTATCTATATGTTATAGGCCTAACAATACGACTATATACATATTTTACATATACATTTTAAAATCAGTTATGGGGAGAAGAAATATGCATTTATATTGCCTTTTATAATTATGTTATTATCTTTACTGGTGCTTGTGTGTGTGTGTGTGTGTGTGTATGCGTGTGTGTATTTGAATTAGTTTCTTGGGTCGTTTGCTTTCTGTCTGAAGAACTTCCTTTAATACTTCTTGTAAGGTAGGTCTGTGAGCAACGAATTCTCTGGTTTTGTTTATCTGGCAATGTCTTTATTTCATCACTACTTTTGAAAGGTAGCTTTGCTGGATGCAGGATTTCTGGCTGGTGGGCTATAGGATCTGGTTTCCCTCATTGGCACTTCTTGTTGCCTCTATTTTTTTTTCCCTGTCTTGTAATTTTCTTTGAAAACTGGATTATTTTAGATAACATAGCCTAGAACTCTAGATAGTGGTCTTCCTCCTCTAGGTCTTCTCCTTGTTGTTTGCTTGTTTATTTGTTGATAGTCCAGTTGGCTGGAGTCTTTTAGGGGAAGTCTCTTCCCTCACATTGTGAAGCGTCTGACATTGCTCCTTAGGAGGTGCTACCTCAGACATGCATGGAACCACAGTGGTTTAAGCAGGGCTCTTTTTGACTATTTCCTAGACCACAACCAACTTTAGGCACCACTAATTGCCAGCTAATTGCTCTATAGTTTTAGCCAATGTCCTGGGGCAAAGACAGCTCCCCAGTCAGATCCCATTAAACTCATAATCCTTTCCAGGGGTAATTTTTTGAGATTGGTGTTTGAGGTGTGCTCTGACCCCAGGAGGGCTCTTCTTCGCTGTCTCTTTTCCCGGTTCTCTCTGGTAAACTAGCTGGCTTGTGATTTCATGTGTGTTTTTATCACTTAATTAGCATCCTTTCTTTTTAGCTTAAAGACAGCCCTTTAATGTTTCTTGTAAGGCCAGTTTATTGGTGAACCCCTTTAGCTTTTGCTTTTCTGGAAAACATTTTATTTCTCCTTCAGTTCTGAATGATAACCTTGCTAGGTAATGTATTCTTGTTTGGAGGTGTTTCTCCTTTCAGCACTTTGAATGTATCATACCACTCTCTTCTGGCCTGCAAAGTTTTCGCTGGAAAATCTGCTGATAATTTTATGAAGATTTTCTTGTAACACATTTTTTCTTTCTTGCTGCTTTTAATCTTCTGACATTTTTATTGTAATGTGTTTTGGTGTGGGTCTCTTTGGGTCCTCTTATTTGGAATTCTCTAGGCTTCCTGGATCTAGATGTCTATTTCCTTCCTCAAATTAGGGAAGTTTCAACCAGTATTTCTTCAGATAAGACTCCTGCCCCCTTTTCTCTCTTTTTTCCTTCGGAGAAACTTATGATGAGAATGTTAATGTATTTGAGTCACTAAATGATCTCTACTCTTTTTCACTCTTTTATTTGTATTTTTACTGCTCTGTTTGGGTGAGTTCCACTGCTCTTTGAGTTGACTAATCCTTTCTTCTGCTTAGGCTGTTGAAGGCCTGTAGTGTATCTTTGAGTTCAGTTATTGTATTCTTCAGCTATGTGACTTCTGTTTGGTATTTTCTTATATTTTCCACCTCTTTGTTGCACTTTACACTGTGATCATCCCGTTTTCCCCATTTGGTGAACATCTTTATGACCATTACTTTTAATTCTTTATCAGAGATAAGTATAAGTCACTTCTCTTCATTTTATCTGAGGTTTTATCTTCTGTTTTTTTTTTTTTTTTTTTCATTTGGAACATATTCTTCTGTTTTGTTTTTTGTTTTCTGTTTAGTTTGACTCTCTGTGGTGGTTTCTATGTAGTAGATGAAACAGTCCCCTCTCCCAGTCATGAAGGAGGGGGCTTGTGTGGGAGATGAAACTTGTCACCCAACCTTGCCCCAGGTCTTTGTTGTCTCTCAAACCTTTGTGCTTGCCCAAGCAGTCTATTATAGGTTTAATAGCTCCCAGTAGTTCAGGATGTACCAAGACTTGATAATGTCCCAAAGAGGAGGATCTCAGCAACTAGTAAGTCGGACTTACTAGAAGTCAGACTCTCAGGCATCAGTTTTTAAAGATATGCAAATATATATAGTCCTGTGGGATCACAAGCACAAGCCCCACTGGCCACCAGAGCCAAGCAATGTAAAAGTGTCCCCTGGGAGGAGCCATCAGAGTGGGCACCAGACATGGGTACCCTCTAGGAGACACTGGTGCTCTGGACTGCAGCAGAGGGTAAGGCTAAAGGTAGAGCCTGCCCTCTGATTATCTCTGGAAAGGATCACAGCCCCCCTAGATGGATGTGTAATTAGAAGTCTGCTTCTAAGTCTAAGCCTGATGATGCTTAGCTAATAGGCCTCTTTCACAGCTCTAAGCTGCCTCTTGCTGTGCCCTGGGGGTGGCAGCTGTTTAAGAATTCTGCATCCTTTGATTATAGTGCTGTGGACCCAGTAAATAAGTCTTACTGGCCATCAGAGCTGGGTGATATAGAGGTGCTCTCTGGCAGCAGCCACAAAAATTGGCATACCAGATGCAACTATGAGCTCCTTTCTGGGTGACAGAAAGTAAGCTCCTTTCTGGGTAATTATTAGAGTCCTACAGGACAAGGATTGCAAACTCCTTGGTCTCTGGAGCCAAGTGATCAAGAGAACTCATCAGGCCACAGCAGCAAAAATCAGGACACCATATGTGTGTCAAAGCTCCCTTCCAGGAGATGCTGGTGCTCTGGCAAACGCTTTCATAGGAAGTGGGGAACCTCCTTCACTTTAACCCTGGGTGCAATTGGCCATCCCTGAGCCTGAAGCCGATGAGCCTGAGGCCCAAACTTCCCTATTTCTTGGTTTCTTGGCTCACTACAATCTTGTGGGTCTTGGGATATGAGCCCCATTGGTTTTCAAAGTTAAATGTTTTTGCAAGGTTGTCTCTCAACTGTATGTCTTAAGAGTTCGGATGCTCGATGTGGGTCTCAACAGTTTACAGTAGGTGAACTGTTTTGTTTTTTCTACTTTAAATAAATTACATTTTTGAAATGGTAAAGGAAACCTAAATTCCAAATAAATAAGGTATTTTAAAAAGTAGAGGGTGGCGATGGGAAGAATAGTCATTTTGACATTTGAGGTTCCACAAAAGAAACAAAAAAAGTGATGCCATCCCAGGGGAAATGACATAAACTTCTTTGGATTCACAGCAGTACTAGAATTCTCTGGTAATTCCCACAGGAGCCAAGACTACCTCTGGAACAATCTAAATATTGGAAACCACTAGTGTCTGGCAGAAAGCCAACTAGAACAGGGCAGAGGATGTGCCGCCCTCAATCCCGAGAGTCTGGATCAGTCCCAAGGGCCCAGGCCTGCCTGTGGCAAAGTTGTGAATAAGCAAAGCAAAGACTGTCTCCAATCTCCACCCACTTTCCTATTCCCTTCCCAATCCTTCTCCTCCTTTTAAGCCTTGATCTCTGGGCCTCCTCCCACTCCTCCTTCTCCCCCCCTACTCAGTTCACATCCTGCCTGTGTGATGAGCACCGAAGGTACAAAGCCACCCACCTCAGTGCCCTCACATTTTAATAGGGAGCTCGCCTGCACCCGAAGTAACTGTTGCTTTATTGCTGGAAATTTAAGCCTCTATACTGACGGTGGGTGACATATCTCTTCTTAAGCACCGCACTGCCTGCCCTAAGAAGGTTGTGACACTGAGGTTGACATCCCCACATCTCACCGTGGGCAGGTGGGGATATACAGGGTCACAAGGGCATGACCTCAAACTCCACTGCTCACGCCAACTCACACAGGACCTTATTTTCCCTCATATACCCACAGCCCTGCGGTCTGGCTTAGCCTATCATCTTCAACCTCAGTGCAGATGTCCCTTTCTTTGGGACGCCTTCCCCCAATGGATCCCCAAATGTGGGTCCTGTCCCTCTGATGTACCCCCATAATACTGAACACCTTTTTCCCTCAGCTCTTGTCACACGGACTTGCCACTCAGTTAACCAGGACTCCTCACGGTACTCTGACATTTAGCAGGTGCTTAGTTTATTGAATGAATGAAGGATCTGTACAAACGCTCTAGCTCCGCGGACACGATGACTGTCTTGTTCCCCGTTGTAACCTCATCATCCAGTCCAGTGCTTAGGCCATGAAGGGCACACAATAATTATTCATTACTTGATTCAGATAACTCTTCATAAGAAAAGGTACTTGAATCTATGTTGATATGTCCTGGTATCCTTATTACACAACCCAGTGACCTCTTCTAGACCATCAGGATAGGGGGACAGGAAAAGATAAAGGAAATGCTCTGGGAGTACCGCTGTCCCGGGCTGTGGCAGTGGGCTCCTCTCTTCAACCTCAGCTTTAGTGCTCCAGGGATGCTTAACCTAGGCTCATCAGCGGGGCTTTAGAAGATTCGTGAATCTCCTGACACTTTCATCAAACACTCGTGCCAGTGGCCGTATGTGCATTTTTCTGGAGGGAGACCCGTGGTTTTCAAATGAGTCCCAAAAGGCTGTGACACGGAATCTTTGCTCTTAGACCTGTACCGTCCAATACCATAGCCAGAGCCACGTGCAGCTATTTAAGTGTAAACTTAAAATTAAATCCTCAAAGCCTTAGTTACATTAGCAACCTATCAGGCGCTCGATAACCACTGCCGGCCAGCCCAGACACGGACGGTTTCCAAGACTGCAGAAAGTTCTACAGAGCTTCTCTGTGTCGGCAGCACCACTCTTGCCTTCAATGTACAGACAGGATTTGTTTAAAGCATGTAGTGCTCTGCAAAAAAAGTGCTCCCATCGTCTAGAAGGGAAAGCATCAGCCAGCTGCAATCCCGATTTCCTTTGGGAAATGGGACCATCCAGCAGCCCGGGGCCCGCACTCCGGGCCCTGGGAACGCCCAGGGCTGCTCAGGCTCGCGGGCCGCGGCCTCGGCGCACGGGAGCTGCTCGCTGGGCCCTCCCGGACCTTTGAGTTTGCGACCCTCCGTGGTTCCAGGGGACCTCGGCCACCCTGGTTTCTTTCCAGACTCTCGTGTTTGGGACCAGACTCCAAATGTGCGGGGGGAGGGGGGGTGTGTGTCCAGTTAGGGGCGCATCTTGGGGCGGGGTCGCGGGCCGGGATTCGGGCGCCCCGTTGGAAGTTGGGGAGGGCCAGCGCCTCGCTCCCTCCCTCAGTTCTGCGGCACTGGAGGAAGAGAGGGCGCATTTGATCCAGAACATCTGTTGCTTGACAAAGAACTTGCGCGTCTCCCAGGAGCCCTCCGGCCCCCAGCCCCGCGCGCCGGGGCCCGCCCCTCGCGACCAGACCGCGGGGAGGGGCCGAGGCGAAACCCGAGCCCCGCGCCCACCCCCCGGGCCGCCGACGTGGCTCGGGCCCCCCCCCCCGCCCCCCGCAGCCCGGCGGCCAATGGGCGCGCGAGCCCGGCCGCCCGAGCCTCCCTGCCCGCGGCCCGGGGCGCGCCCCCCGTCCGCTCCCGCCCCGCCCCCGCCCCGGCCCCGTCCCCGCCGCCACCGCCGCCGCCGCCGCGCCCGAGCCCCGCTGCCGAGCCGCCGTCCCCGCCGCCCGCTCGGCGCCCCCCGCCGGCCGCCCTCCCGCCCCGCCGATGGCGCGCGGCGGCCGCGACCGCGCCCTGGGGCTCGCCCTGGGGCTGCTGCTGGCGCTGGCGCTGGCGCCGCGGACGCTGCGGGCCAAGCCCACGGTGCGCAAGGAGCGCGTGGTGCGGCCCGACTCGGAGCTGGGCGAGCGGCCGCCCGAGGACAACCAGAGCTTCCAGTACGACCACGAGGCCTTCCTGGGCAAGGAGGACTCCAAGACCTTCGACCAGCTCACCTCGGAGGAGAGCAAGGAGAGGCTGGGGTGAGCCGGGCGGCGCAGGTGCCCGCGGGGACGGCGGGGCGCGCGCCGCAAAGCGAAAGCGAAATCGGGCGCGCGGCCGGAGGGCGGGGGCCGCGGCGGGGACGGCGGGGACGTGGCCGCGGCCGCGGGAGCCAGGGCGGCGAGGGCACCCCCAGGCCCCTCGGGGGCAGCGGTGTGCAGCCGAAGACTTGCCGCACGTGGCCTTTGGGGACAGTGACAGGATTCTCGCCCACCCTCCCAGTTTCCACATTCCCCGAGTGGAGGGCTTGTGACCCTGCCAAGAAGGTCCCCAGGATGAACGTAAATGGGTAAAAGACTGGTGGGTGGGGGGGGGTTGCGGATGCAGGAGAGGCTGATGCCCGGTGGGAGTTCCTGGGTGGGGGTGGGGGTAGGGGGTGGGGGGTGGGGAGGGGGGCCAGAGGTGCCCTGGCCTTCGGCCTGATAGTAGGGAGGGCAGGAGGAGGGATATAAAAAGCTTGTTGAGGAGACAGAGGGGGATTAGGGGACAGGGAGTGAGAAGCGGGAATGGAAACTGGTCCCCGAGTTTGTGCTTCCAGCACATGTGAGCGGAGGCACCCGGTGCTTTGGCAGGGAGGGCAACAAGCTGGAGGGTGTGGTGGCAGATTGCAGAGCTTCGCTGGTGAAGCCAGCTGAATCGGGAGCCAAGCCTGGAACACAAAACTTCGGTACATCTCTGCACCCTCTCCAGGTCCCCTGGGGATTCACTTGGGCTTGGGCAGAGATATCTGGGACCCTTCCACAGAGGAACCAGCAGCCAAAACTTGATCCCAGGTGGAGGCTGCGCTGGGCTGGGCTGGGCTGGCTGGGCTGGGGAAGGAGGGGGAGAAGGGGGGGGGATCCCAGTAGCCTTGCCTAATGGGCACCAGGCCTTCCTCCCGGAACCTGCTTCCTGGGGGTGGAGGATCTTCTTGTCCTGCTGCATGAAAAAGAACACAGCCATCCCTGTGCTGAGGAGGGCTACCAAAGGCCAACGTGGTTGGTTAAAATAGGAGGCTAAATTATACCTATTGTGTAGGTGCACCATCTGCCTGCTGATAAAAAGATCTTTCAACTTCAAAGTCATCTCCAAACAATCACCCTTTATTTTGCAGAAAAGTACTTTTCTCCGCTGGTTCAGGATTTAACAATGGGGGCCATTGAGGAGTTCGGCCTATTGTATTGCTTTGAAGCACTTGGTAACTGATTTATTCTGGGACCCTGAGAGGCAGCCATGTGCCACGTTGTCATCAGGGAGGAGGCCGAGAGGTCTGGGGATTTGGAGTAAGGAACTCTGCAGTTTGCGGTCCTAACAGCTTCCGGCTTTGATGCGTTTATCCTGATAGGCGAGCCTAGTGGTGAGAAATGGGGCTGGTGGTTGGTCTCCATCTGATGCTTGCATGAACACCTCAGCTTCATTCATTCAGTCATGCAGCAGACCTCTGAATGGCTGTTGTGTGTCAGGCACCAGGTTGGCCGGCTGGCAGACACAAGCCGTATGCTCTAGGCCTCAAAGTACTTAGAATCGCCCAAGCAGACACTGCACGAATGCTGGGATGGCCGCATATACAAACCCCAGTGCACAGGCTCGGGAGGAGGAAGCCCCAGAGCTTCAGGTTGGAGAGAGCGGCTTCAGGGCTCGGGGTTGTCACCTGATGAGAGCTTGTGGGATGGCTCAGAGGTTGCCAGGTGTACAGGCAAGGGCAGGCATTCCTGCAGAGAAAACAATCTGCTCATAAAGGTACTGAAACCTGTTCTGGGGGATGGGGAGTGTTGGGACAGTAAAGGGACAGCACAGAAGTAGGAGGTGGGAGTGGAGGGAAGCTAAGGGCAGAGCAGAAAGGACCTCTGAGGTGGAGATTAGATGTTATCCCGTACACGATCAAATGTCATCATCCCCCAAACTTGTCAGGAATGTCAGACGGCAGAACAGAGAACATAACTGAGGCATGGATGGGGCGATCAGGGGCAGGGGAGTGGCAAGGAGGGCCGGAGAGGGTGAATCTAGACACATGTGGTAGGTAGAACGTGGGTACTTGGCTCTTGACTCGATATGGGGGTGGGGAAGACAAGGGAGGAACCCAGGGGGTCATCTGATCTCTGGCCTGAATCACGGGTTGGGTAGTGGGTAGTGGACGCACCACACACCTGTAAGGTGAAGCCAGGCCATAGGTGGAGGCTTGGAAACGATGGGTGCCATTGGGGACGGGATGGAGCATGAAAAGCCGCCTCTGTCCACAGCTCCCCATGCACCAGACACCCCCTCCCAGCTTGGGCTGCTGAGGGAGGAGTGTGGCTGGATCCAGGCCATCACCACCTGACCCTGGGTTCTGAGAACGTGACCGTTCTGAGGCCCCTGGAGACACGTAGGCCAGGGGCCCCGCAAGGTGGAGGCCCGCAGGCCGCACGCATTCACAGACATGCTGCAAGGTCTAAGAGAAAACAGAAACTACACCCTGAGGGCTTTCACATACACACCCTCATTTCTGGTTTCTCTGGACACCCGGCGACTTTTATTCCCATGTGTCCGTCATTGTCTGGAGCAGAGCTGGGCCGCCTTGCAGGAGGCTGGCCACAGATGTCCAGGTTTGCCCGGGGCTCTGCCTGGAGGCTCTGCACACTCTGTTACTCGCTGGGTGTTTGCTGAGCTCTCGGTCTGTCTGTGATCTAGGGTCCTGTCCTTCGTAAGGCCAGGCACACATTCTCTCCTTTATTCGCCGCAACATCCCATGTAAAGCAGGTGTTCCAATTTAGAGTCAGGGAAATTGAGACCCCGAGAGGCTGTGCTTCCCTGGAGGGGAGCCTCGAGGCTCAGCTTGTTAGTCTTGAGACCTGTTAAAATGGCAAGTGAGGGGACGCATTAAAGCTGTTAGGAGTGCTCAGGCTTTGCTGAGAAAGAGGAGCTCGGGCTACCCAGATTCAGGAGGGCGATGGGGACTTCACATGTCCTCATGCATTCATCCCCCATCTCTGGTTTTTTTTTTTTTTTAATTTAAATTCAATTAAATTCAATTAGACAACATATTCATTGGTTTCAGATGTGGTGTTGTCTAACTTGTCAGTTCCAAATAACTCCCAGTGCTCATCACATCACGTGCCCTCCTTAATGCCATCACCCAGTTACCCCATCTCCTCACCCCCCTCCCGTCCAGCAACCCTCAATTTATTTCCTAGAGTTAAGAGTCTCTTGCGGTTTTTCTCCTCATTTGTAGTTCATCAAAGAGTAACTGTCAATTAGGACTTCTGTTGACAGTAAGAAAGTTTTACCACTGAATTGACAGGTTTCCAGCCCAAAGCAAAGAAACAGATCCCTAATTAACCTGGGTGGCCCCATCGCAGGTAAATGGACCACTAAAGGAATACTTACTTCTTTCTTTCTTTAGTATATTTTTTATTGGAGTTCGATTTGCCAATATGTAGTATAACACCCAGTGCTCATCCCATCAATGCCCCCCCCTCAGTGCCCGTCACCCAGTCACCCCATCCCCCCCGCCCACCTCCCCTTCCACTACCCCCTGTTCGTTTCCCAGAGTTAGGAGTCTCTCATGCTTTGTCACCCTCTCTGATTTTTCCCACTCATTTTCTCTCCTACAGGGAATATAAGAAATAGTGAAAGGGATTATAGGGGAAAGGAATACTTTTTTAAACCTAAGAAATAGCTTCTGGGTATCCTTGATCCACAGGGAGAGCATCCCTAGCTTGGGACCCTTAGACCTAGAGATGGACACTGGTGAGTTCTCAACCTGAAGTTTGCTCTGCATTAGGGTTTAGGGTGCCCCAGGCGAGTCCTATGGGCAGTCGCTGGACCCTGGGCCAGCTGTGGAACAGGAGACACCACTCTTGGACCTGGGCATCTTCACCCTGAGGTCAGGGGCGTCGGCTCCTGCAGCTGCTCAGCTGATCCAGTTTCTTGAATAATTACTGTGGTGTGAAGGCTCCTTCATCGCTGACATCTTAGGCTTTGGTCAATAAGATCTGGTCTCTTTCTGCTTTAAGTTTCAAGTCTTTGAGTCCAAAGTGGTGAGATTTAAAAAAAGAAGAGATGCATTCACTTATCTTTTGGCTTACATAGAATTTTCCTTTATTTCTTCTTCCTCTTCTTCTTCTTTTTTTTTTTTTTTTTGCATTGCCCCTAAAGCCCAGAGATGTAATTTCTTACCCTGATCATAGCACATACTAGCTGTGTGATCTCAGAAAAGTCATCCCATTTCCCTCCGCCTCTGTGCCATCACTCTAAAACAAGGGTGTCGGACTGCACCCGGAGGAGACTGCTAGGTTTCATCTTACACATCAACTCTGATCAGTGGGTGGTGTCCTCCTGCAAAGCATTGTGTTGAGAAGGCTTCTGAGGCACCTCTGGGTTTATCAGGACAGAGGGCATGGCCCTCTCTGGCAGTGTCTGCCATTGGCACGGGGTCAGGGGGAGGCACGTTGTCTTCAGAAAAGAGAAACTTCAAGATCCTTTGCAGCACCATCGGATCATTGATTTTATTTCAGTTGTTTATGCATTTTAGATTCTGCGGTGTTTGATCTTTTTCTGGATCAGGATCACACAAACCTTGATAATAGCCTTGTGGGTTTTTTTGTTTTTTGTTTTTTTTTTTTCTAAACTACAGGAAGATCGTTGATCGAATCGACAGTGATGGGGACAGCTTTGTAACCACTGAGGAGCTGAAAACCTGGATCAAACGAGTGCAGAAAAGATACATCTACGATAATGTCGCTAAAGTCTGGAAGGATTATGATCGGGACAAAGATGATAAAATTTCCTGGGAGGAATACAAGCAAGCCACGTATGGTTACTACCTAGGTAAGAGGTGCTGCACAGCTGTGGCCCGCACAACAAGCTCCTTGAGGGAGCCTCTCTTCTCTCTTGACACATCTACCGCCCACTTGTGTAACATCCTCCTCTGCTTGCTAAGAATGTACAGAGCTGCTTAGTCTGAGTCTGTAGGTGGTGAGCAGTGGGAGGGGTCTGGGGTCCAATAAAAAGTGACTTAGCCTAGGTGGCTCAGTTGGCTAAGCATCGGATTCTCAATTTGGGCTCGGGGTCTTGAGATTGAGCCCCATGATGGGCTCTGCACTGAGTGTGGAGCCTACTTAGGATTCTCTACCTCTCTCTCCCTCTCTCTCCCTCTGCCCCTCCCCCACCTCCCTCTATTAAAAAAACCCCACAGAAGTGACTGAGGTTGCTGTCCAATCTGAGCGGACAACCTCAGAGGCAAAGAGAACAGAGCAGAGGTGAAGCGTGTCTGTGGTACAGTTTCAAAATGTTGCCCAGTTTCAGAAAGCAAAGACCAAGTGGGCTGGAGCAGTCAAGGAAGGCTTCCTGGCGGAGGGTGGTCTGGGAGTTGGGCCTTGAAAAATGGATATATATTTGAAGAGATAGAGACAAGAGGGGAAGGTGGGCCAGTTGGAGGAACAAAGGGGCAGCAGTGCATTCAGCAGTGGGCAGGGTTTGGATATAAGACATGCTTGTTCATGGGGAACGATAGAGGGATGTGGACAAAGCACAGGGTGCAGCCCCACTGGGTACAGGGTAACGAGAGCTAGGAGACAGGTCTGAGGAGAGCCAGAGGAGCACACACTCACGGCTAGGTTCAGGGAGATCGTGGAAGCTAGACAGAAACCTGCAGACAGAATGTCATGGTTACTGGGGAGCCTGTGCATGTTCTAGAGCAAAGAATGATATGACGAAAGCAGAGTTCTGCAAAGAAAAAGCATGGCAGTAGGCCCAAAGCCCACACTCTTAACCACTTGCTGTAATGCCCCCATAAGCTGTTAGGGCCTGGATTGTAGGGGCGGCGACGGGGGTGGAGGTGAAGGAACAGACCCTAAAGCCATCCTGAAAGAAAATGTTTCAAAGAACTCAGTGGCTCGGGACCTTTTGTCCTGTGTGTACCATTTGGGCACGAAGGATGAGTGATCTGGGAGGAGACGCTCTCCTTAGCAGCCCAGTTTAAACACTTCCGCGCACATCCTGCAGGAAACCCTGCTGAGTTTCAAGACTCTTTGGATCATCACACCTTTAAAAAGATGCTGCCCCGCGACGAGAGAAGGTTCAAGGCTGCAGACCTGGATGGTGACCAGACCGCCACTCGGGAGGAGTTCACCGCCTTCCTGCACCCTGAGGAGTTTGAGCACATGAAGGAAATTGTGGTTTTGGTAAGACAAATAGAGCCTGAGCCAGAGCCAAATCTGTACTAAAATCTTGTCCCTTCTTCCAAAGAGAGAGCATTCTTCAGCTTGACAGGAATTAAGAGAAGAACCCTGAAGTGGACTAGGTGGGAAATACCCGCCTACCCGCTGGCTTAGTCGGGACAGGCTGCCCACTGTAACAGCCCTGAGCCCAGCCGTGGAAAACAAAGCTTCTCCCAAGACCAGTGCAGGTGGTCCCCCAAGTCAGGTGGGCCTTCTGGGCACTTCTCCAAGTCCTGTCAGGTACCCGGGCTATTTACACCGTGTACTCGACCATCTTGTGGCTTCCGGGTCATCCTGGCGACAACCAGCTGGGAGACCAAGGACAAGAGAGGGAAAGAAAAGAGGGCAACAGTCTGCCATGATTGTTCTGGCCAAGAAATGGATCCTCCCTCCCTTTCACCTTCCATGGACTCCTTCTAAAGAGGACGAGGCAGGGAGCTACTGTTCAGATGTGGACCGGGCAAGAGCAGATGGATTTAGGGATCAACTAGCTGGACTCTGTCCCATTTTTCAGCCCTGAGGGAACAAGAAAAAGACTCTGAAATGGACTGGTTGATTGTTAAACCATTGGGGAACTTGAGAGTGGGAGAAGGATGTTCCTCATAGGAGTAGGGCTTGGGAGGCCGCATGGGGCATGGGTCTGATTTTGACCCAAGGCTTTGAGGAATGGTTTCCATAGTGCTTTCCATGGCATCAGGTTGGGTCCCAAACGTCTTCATTTTCCAGAACAGTAAAATAATTGCCATCATCTATTTCCCGGGCAGATGTCCCAGGCCAGTTCTAACTGCTTGGATGCTGGGAAACAAGTGGCTTAAGTGTTTGTTCATAATCAACCCTGGACTATTTCCGTTGCCCAGTTGGTGGATGGGGCCCGCTCTTGCCTCATGCTTCACCCTCGTGATCACCATGACACCGAGGACTGGGCAGTGGCCCTAGGGATCTTTTTACCACCCACCATCCATTTAGGATAGGTGATTTGCCAGAGGAACTGAATTGTCCACAAGCGCATCCTGTGCCTCTGGATTGGCTCTCTGCTCCCGGGGTTGGCTGTTGTCTTCCATCCAGGATGCCTCTGAGTTGCTGTGACAGTGGATCGTAAATTCATTTACTTACTCACCCTAGCCGTAATCCCAATTAAGTCAAATATACTAAATGCAGAACATACACGTTCAAAAGTCAGATATGCTTTTACTTTTTAATTGCCCACTGTTTCATATTTTTGTGACACCAACTTAGTGTCCGTCGTCCACTGAGCCCCGGCATCTATTTTTTGTGAGTATCTCGTCCACTGGTACCGCAGGGGATGGTTTGGCTGGATGGTGGAGATGGTTGGCCTGGCAGGGCTTCCTGATAAAAATCAGAGCCCTTCTGGGCTTTTACTTATATTTTCATTTGAAGAGAGTGTTCTGCTCTTAAAATGGGGGGATGGGGGAGGAGGAACAGAAGCCACTGCCTGTTTTTTTACAGATAAGAAACCAATGCCCAGGGAGGTAAGGAGACCAGCCAAAAGTGGCCAAGGATTTTCAGCCATAAAGCCAGACAAAGGACAACCGGTAGACTTCTCAGATTTACTTGGGGCATGTAGCCATCTTGCCTTCTCTGTTCCCTTTTGCTTCCCAGGAAACTCTGGAGGACATCGACAAGAATGGGGATGGGTTCGTGGATCAAGATGAGTATATTGGTGAGTATGGCCTGGAGTCTTGCTCTGCTGGCCCAACTGGGCAACATTCCTGCACCCCCACATCGAGCTACTTTCCCCAGAGGTCTCTGTTAGCAACAGCTGCAAGTCTGATGTTGTCACTCCTGTGCCCTCCCACTGGGAAGGGACTTGTCACACCAGCCCTAGTGGTACAGTATCAGGGAGGCACTCTGGAGACCTCACACGGTGGCTGCGAGCGGGCCCCATGGCTCTGCGAGGTGCCCCCCACCACACTGTCTAGTTTTACCCTTGCAAAATGGACATGGAGATCCCACAGATTCCCAGTGAGGTCCAGAGCAGACTCTGCCAGACGAGAGCCCCTGAAGTCACACTGTGAGGCCCAGAAGTATGGAGCAGATGGAGCTGTGATGATTCCAGCTGTGGAGATGCCCAGGCATCTGCAGAGGGGTAGGGTAGCCTCCTTAGAGGGCTGACTCCTTTTACAGAGTGCACGGCTGCCCCCGGTTGGCCATTTGGTGCCTTTCTTTTTTTTTTTTTTCTTTCTCTTTTTCTTAAAGATTTTATTTATTCATTCATGAAAGACAGAGAGAGAGGCAGAGACACAGGCAGAGGGAGAAGCAGGCTCCATGCAGGGAGCCTGACGTGGGACTCGATCCCGGGTCTCCAGGATCATGCCCTGGGCTAAAGGCGGTGCCAAACCGCTGAGCCACCGGAGCTGTCCCATTTGGTGCCTTTCACTGGGACTACCGAACCTGGCATTTTGTTCTGATGGGCTCCACTTAGGCAGGAAGTTTTCAGGTACCAGGCACCCACCCGTGGACTTAACGGCAGCTGAGTCAGACGCCGCCTTGCTGGTTAGAGCCCTTTGGAGCTGCATAAAGGACTGGGGGAGGCAATTTGGGGCTCTGGCACGTGGCTCCAAGTGGCAGGTGCCTTCTCACAGCAGCTCTTCTGCTCCCAAGTGTCAGTAAAGTATAAGCTGGCAAGTCTTTTGAGGGGTGGGACGATGCGTAAGATTTTTGTACGTGTACTCCGTAGAGCAGTTAATCATCAGTTAATCCCCGGTCAGTGTGAAACTGGAGCCCGCGCCGCCATCGGTCTGTGGTCTGTGGCTGTGTCTGACTTTGCCACCCCAGGCCCAAGAACAAGCGCCTTTGGTAATGAGGAGCAAAGTTTCTTCTAATCATGAGAAATGATATTTGATCCGAAGGCCCGCACGCCGTCGTCCGCCGGTCCGTGGTTAACAGACAGGTAGCTCTCACCAGAGTAATTAAAGTGATCTTGGCGGCCCTACCTCTGCAGAGTAACAGATGCTGACAGGCCCCGCGTCAGGGCAAGCAGCAGAGCCTTCCTCTTGCCTGGTGTGCGTGCGACGGACGGTTCAGAGCCGCGGACGCCTCACCTTGACGGTGGTGATGGAATTAGACAGAAAAGGCTGACGGATTGAAACGAGCAATGTAGCACTTTTGATTAAAAGTGTGTGCTCTTCCTGGCCCTCCTGAACTCCGCATTGAAACAGCGCAGAATCAGGGGCAAAGCTCTGAGTGGCTTTGCCTTAAAGAAACTTCATTCCCTCCTTTAGGTTGGGGGGGCGGTGCATGGTGGGGGGCCTTGTGCTTGAAAATGCAACTCTGAGCAGCTTGCAGTCCGAGAGGCCCGATGTGTGGACTGGTCCAGCAAGTGACTTCAGGCACAGAGGAGCCTTCTTTTCTGGTGGGAGTGAGTGGAACACCGGTGGTGATGTGGGGCGCTGGGAGGAGCACTGGACTCAGGAGTCCTGGCCTCTCCACTTTCTAGCTGTGTGACCCTGTGAGAGTCACATGATCGTGATAAGCCTCAGTTTCCTCATCGGGAAAATGGGAATACATAGCCTGCATGCTTGCGGGAGTAGATGAAGCCCAAGTTAGCTAATAAATACAGACAACCTTCTCTTAAAAACAGTCTGCAGGTGTCAGGTGTGGGTCTGCCTTGTGGCTGAACCAAGGGTCTTGCCTCTCTTTTTCCTTCGTTCATGACCTGCTCTCTCCACCCCCTGGCATTTCCAAGCTGTGTTTCCATTAAAGAGAAAACTGCCCACAGGGTGGGTATCTGTCTTTTCCAAGGAGATCTAGTCACTTAGCAAACAATGCATAAACTTTGCCTTCTTTTTTTCTTTTTTCTCTGTCATTTTGTAAAAGAAGGATAATGATTCATCTTACGGAATTGTTGTAAGGATGAAATAAAACGATCTATGGGAAAGAAAGCCCTTTGGAAATAATACAAACAACAATAGGAATAAGTGGTTAAGACCGGGGTGGAAGCAGAGTGGCCCTGCCCCTATGTAGTCTCAAGCTCATACTGGCTGTGGGTCTTTGTTAAGGTTAAGGGTAAGCCTCAGTGTTTTCATCTATAAAATGGGAAAACCAACAGTATCTACTTCATAAGATTATTATGAAAGTTAAATGAAAAAATTATAAAGTATTTTATATATAATAAATAATACTAATATAATATTTTATATATAAAAACATATATAACATAATAAGGACCAACATTAAGCACATCCTACAGGAAAAGGTTTTTCACCTATACAGTGCCAGTTTGGGTTGTAGAGTTTTTTCACAGAAAGTATCCTACTTAATCTTCATAATAACTCTGTGCTTTGTAAATTATTACCTCCACATAATAGATAAGACAACTTAAGACTTACTGAATTAAGGAACATAATCCCAGTCACTGAACTAAGTCGAGCCAGGATACATCTTCTGGCTCATAAGCTCCCTTCTTTCTATTCCACGAAGCAGCCTTCGTAGTGGATCAATCACTGCGTCGTTCTCAAGAAAGCGCCCACCAGACATTTGGGTTGGGGCTCTTGATTGGTCACCATCTTTCCCAAAACTCAAGAGGTCAGGCTTTCCTTGACTTACTGACTTACCTTCCCACTTATCTTCATAACTAAAGACAACCTTCCCTTCTAGCGGATATGTTTTCCCACGAGGAGAACGGCCCTGAGCCAGACTGGGTTTTGTCAGAACGGGAGCAGTTTAATGAGTTCCGGGATCTGAACAAGGATGGGAAGTTGGACAAAGATGAGATTCGCCACTGGATCCTCCCTCAAGACTATGACCACGCTCAGGCCGAGGCCAGGCACCTGGTGTATGAGTCAGACAAAAATAAGGTATTTCACGATCTTCTAGAATCGTTCCTTGAAGGGACACAGTTTACATAAGATTGGTTCTGTTTGCTTCTTTGGTGATAGCATTGGCCCAGGCCCATGCAGCCACGTCCTGATCAACTGCTCTCACTCTTGCCCTACATGAGACTTGTAAACTTAAGCCAATACCATGATAACCCATGTAAACTAATTAGGCCCAGACATTCCCGAACAGTCCGCTAAGGGCCACACACTTAATTCACTCCCATCTCCCAGGATTACAGAAACGGTAACTTTGTTTGCTGTGGCCCAGGCTTGGATTTAAGAGGTATACCCTGAGTTGCCATAAGATAGGTTTGTTCATTCATACAGTCAGCAGATATTATCAGACATTTGTAATGCGTCAGACACAAGCATGCCCATCCCATTACATCCAAGCAAGCTCGTACTGCTGGCTCTGATACCCAGCACTTCAGTATCTATTAATAAATATCCAAATAAATAAACAAGATTTAGAAAGAAGTCCTGCTTCTTCCCAATTTGATCACTGCCCCCAGTTCTTGGGAGACAGGAGAGTTTTAGAGTCAAGCCATAAAAGGGAAGTGGAATTCTTTGGGGCGTGTTTTGGGGAATGCCAACACTGCTTGTAGACATAACTGGATTCTAGCTTCTGAATTCCTTGAGGACTTGCCTGCTATATTTTACCGTAGCTCTTAAGCCAGGAGGCTGTTCCAGTTTGGTTTTTGGTGGGCAGTGACCGTGGGTGAAGGACGTGCCTAACAGCTTCTTAATTATGCCATGTACTAATTTTAAATGTTGAAAATCCATGAAATTATGAGAGCTTCATGCTGAACAACTGCTCAGAGTTCCCAGAACTTCTGTGACAGAGGTCTTTCCTCCCTCTTACAGGATGAAAAGCTAACTAAAGAGGAGATATTGGAGAACTGGAACATGTTTGTTGGAAGCCAAGCTACCAATTATGGGGAAGACCTCACAAAAAATCATGATGAACTTTGATGCATCCTCCCCATAGTACATACAGCAGACTGTCATAGGCTTTCTTTTATTGTTTTGGATGGTTGCTGCAGTTGTCTCATTTACAGCACTTGTGGCCTCCCCAAAAAGCAAGTTTATAACCTCGGATTGGGGTTAAATTGTTTTCCACCCAATATTTACTGGAAAATAGTCATCGCTATTGTTTCAGTAAGACTTCTCTCCAAACACATTAAAATCTTGGTAAATCACTATGCTCTATGGGGACACTTGCTAAAACATGATTTTTTAGCTTTTTTCAGTAAACATAAATGAAAGGGGGAGAGAATGTGAAAAAGCCTCATATTTAGAAGTTGGGTGGGCTGGGGGGCACCGTGTGGAGCGACTGCTATGTATTTTAACTGCACATTTTTTACATTTGCCACTGTTGAATAGTCAGTGAGCGGAAAGTCTGACGAAGCTACAGTGGTATCCTCCTATGCAGGCTTATTTCAGAGCACGTCTCATATTCCAGATTCTTCCTTCTTGACTTTGTACTCTGAGCTGTCACTGTAAATGGTATATAAATCCTCTGTGCATTTTTCTGTGCGGACCTGCTCATGTGCACAACAAACCCGCATCTTTGTGTTCTTTATTTTTACAATAAGAAGCAATCAAGAAAGATAATGTGAAAAAGAAAGGAATTTTAGAGGTAGGGAAGAAATGAATGTCAGGCATTCACAGAGCTATAGGAAAATGATCAACACTATTATACTTGAGAAAATGTTCTTGTCATGCAAATGAGGTAGGTCTGATCTTTGAAAAAGTGAATAGAAATACAATCCATTTCCTCGCTGATCGCCAGTAAGAATGAAGCAGTGGGATCCTGGAGAAGCTGGTATTGTGGAGTTTTGGAACCCCTCCATCTGGTCCCCTGGACCTGCCCTGGGGTCCACCACACCCGGGAATTAGGAATGTTCCAAGCCGTTGACCGAACTGGTAGAAACAACTTTTACAGGTTGAAATTTTACTTTATAAATAGCGAACAAAATAAAAGGATCCCACTGAGGATTTTCTCCTGTGTCCTGTGGTGTTTGACCTCACATGTGCTATTTGTGACATTCTTGTTCATACAGAATTAACAGCGGGATGGGATTCCATGTGTAAGATGCTAAAGGCTCTGGGCTTTTAATCCAATTACTAGAACGTTTAGAACATGCTCACATTTACTTATTTAACAAATAACATAACTTCCTTCTTTCTCTGCTAGTAAGGGCATCTCCAAGTCTCTGTAACTCTTTGGGATGGGTTTCAAGGCCTCCAAGGTCCGACAGGGTCTGGTCCCTTTCTGCATCAGCATCTCCCTGCCACCCTCCTCTCCACCTCCCATAGCCAGCCCCATTGACTTTCTGGTCCTCCAACATGCCGAGTTTATTCCCAGCTTGGGCCTTTTGCAACTGCTGCCCTCAGATTCAGAACACCCATCTCCCGCATGGAGGGACTCAGGGTGCCTCCACCAGGGGGCCTTCCACACTGCATCATTTACAGTGGTCCCATTTGAGTCCCTGTTTAGATTTTTGTCTCATTTCCCCATTTCATTTTCTTCTTGATACATATTGCCATTGAAGCCACTGCTTCCTAGGGTTGATGTACAAATTACCTCAAAGAGG
Source organism: Canis lupus familiaris (assembly GCF_011100685.1). Taxonomy (NCBI): domain Eukaryota; kingdom Metazoa; phylum Chordata; class Mammalia; order Carnivora; family Canidae; genus Canis; species Canis lupus. Next base: position 35,770,667 of record NC_049239.1, on the reverse strand, counting down.
GGGGCTTACAACAGAAACTTAGTCTTTCACAGTTCTTCAGGCCAAGGTCTGAAATGAAGGGGTTGGCAGGGCCGCGCTCCCTCTGGGGCTCTCAGGGAGAATCCATCCTTGCTGCTTCCAGATTCTGGTGGCCCCAGGTGTTCCTTGGCTATGGCGCATCACTCCACCCTATGCCTCCATTTTATGGCCTTTTCTTCCTCTGTGTGACTTCCAAAGACACTTGTCATTGGATTTAGGGTCCACTTTGATAATCCAGGATGACCTTGTCTCAAGATCCTTACAAAGACTATTTTTCCAAGTAAGGTCACATTCACAGGTTCCAGGGGTTAGAGGTAGACATATCTTTTGCAGGGGGCCACCTTCAACCAACTGCAACACTTGACATGTTCTTGTTTGTATGCTGTCCATCTTCCCCATGCTGCAGTGTGAGAGCAGTGGCCTGGTTGCCCAGGACCTAGAGCAGTAAAGTCTAGTCTATAATAAGTACTCCATAATTACGTGCTGAATGAATGAGAGGTTGTTGGCTTTCATCAAAGAGAATTTCTTCAGGGGGAAAAAAAAAACTGTATAAATAATTAAAAAATAGCTCACATTCTCTGAATGAGAAGTTAAGTAATTTGCTTGACTCCACAGTGATTAAATGGCAGGGCTGGCACTCAAATCCAGGTGCTCCTGGCCCCAAATCTCCACTGGGTTTTTTTGGGTGGTTTTACGCTCCAACCTTCAGATCTGATCCATGTTCCCTTTTTTTCTTGGCTCACCCGTGACATATGATTATATGGTCAGGGAGTGAGAATAACTCTTCTTACCCAGAATTAGGCGGACACCCTTTTTTTTTTTTTTTTTTTTAAGCAATGAAAACCTGTCTTTTAAAAAATGAGAAAATAATATCTTGTAACCTAATTAGAAGCATAACACTTGTAAAAGGTGCTAACATTATTTTCACCCTAAAAGGGAATGCTGGTTGATTTATTAAGTTATGCATAGTAAGATGTTAAATATATTTTGAGCACTAAATTTTTCCTTTCAAGTCAGTGCACATAAGAAGAGAACCCTCACAGAGACTAGTGCTTCTGGGGCTGAATTTAACACTATTTAAAGAAAGAAAACCTTAGCTAGAGGACATAACTGTTAACATGGTGATTTGTAAAGCCTTAGATTTCTAATAGGGTCTGACTGTTTCAAGGAAAACATATTTTTTTTTTCTAGGTAACATTTCAAGTCAGATTATGGACAAATGCTACAAAATTGATCTGTAATGGGAAATACTGTAATGTCACAAAGCATTATTTATATGCTTAATGTAACTCAGAGCATTAATTGCTAGGAGCCAAAATCTGTCCAAGCAAAACACGAACACACATCTCGTACCTCTTGTCTCTTACTATAGGTTTTTGAATGAATTCGAGTGTAACAAAAAAAAAAAAAAATGTAGTTAGAAAATCAGCAACACCTGAAGGTTTTCTTCACCTGCTTGGATTATTGTAGTTGTTTCTTGTTAGCAAAGGCATGAATCCTATCTGCTCAGAAGTGCCCAGCAAACAACAGCGACATGGCTACTTGTTAGCAGCCCAACGAAAACATCTTGTGGAGTTAAGTGGTGGATGGCTGACTGGATGTTTTTAAAAGTCTTTCTAGACTGATTTTGCCACCTTTATAAAAATCTGGCTTCCTCCCAAGAACATGCAACTAAAATCTGGCTCTCTAGGGTCTTAAAACGAGTTTATAGTGCTAGAATTTCCCCCCTAAAAACCAATGAGTGCTGTAACATTCACTGTTTTGGCTCATGATAAAGTATTAAAAACTTGGATTTTTAAGTGGAAAGACTGTGTCATCAGTACTTAAAATGCTTGCGATTTATGTGAACTTGGCGCTCTTTGCACAGAATCCATCTGTACTGTCAATTCTGGTCAGTTCCGAGTCCGAGGCTAGCTAAACGTATTGTAGATGTAACCCATCCCACCATCCTGTGTGTCTTCCGTACCTCTATCACTTTTAAAGTAGAAATTGGGCGCACTTGGGTGGCAAATTCAGTTGTGTCTGCCTTCGGCTCAGGTCATGGTCCCAGGGTCCTGGGATTGAGCCCCTCATTGGGCTCCCTCTCTCACTGCAGCTCTCCCTGCTTGTGTGCTCTCTCTCTCTCAAGTAAGTAAATAAAATCTTAAAAGACAGAAAGGAAGAAAAAAACAAACAAACAGTGTGCAACTCCCACTGAAGCACAGGAAAGAAAATGAATGTAAGGCTTGGTTACTTTCCTATCTTGGAGGTGCTTGGGTAGCTGGAGCACATGGCATTTCTTTTCTTTTACACTAACAGGCACAAACCAGCCACTATTCCCAAGTTCTTGCACACATTTCTCCTGGAACCCTCACAACAACCTCTGAGGCTGGGACCCATTGGGAAGAGGAAGAAGCTGTGCTGTGGGAGCAAACAACTCCACCATCTCAGGGGTCTAAAGCAACAGAGTCCCGTCCATGACAGCTGTGGTTGGGGGGTGTGAGCATCAAACATAGGCAAGCAAATGTGTTTGCACCCCCAACAATGCCCAACGTCAAATAGCATCCTCCTAATTAGAAATGGCAGGGCCAGGATACAAATCAGGTTCATCTGATGGGGGACCCCCACCCTCATAATTACCCCACTATGTTGCCCCCAATTAAAGAGCCTCTTGGAGAATCCACTGTTAATATTGCTGCCATTTTAAACACTGGTGGTCTTGCATGGTGAAATTTGAAAATTCAGGACCATTGGGATGAGATGCAGAGTTGGTGGCATGGAAAGATGGGTCCAAAGGTGTGGCTGGATTGAGTTCTCCCTCTGCTACACAGAAGTTTTGTAGGTAAACAAACAACTCAATAGGTCACCTTCCTCCTGAAGCCCTATTGTAACGTGGACAATAATAATAATAATAATACTCAGCCCTCAGAGTAGTCACAAATACACATAACACAATGCACATGCAAGAACCACAAGGACTGAAAAGTGACACACACAGAAAAGATTTTTTTCTTTTTTTAATTATTTTTTATTGGAGTTCAATTTGCCAATATATAGCATATCACCCAGTGCTCATCCTATCAAGTGCCCCCCTCAGTGTCCATCACCCAGTCACCCCCACCCCCCGCCCACCTCCCTTTCAACCACCCCTTGTTCGTTTCCCAGAGTTAGGAGTCTCTCATGTTCTGTCTCCCTCTCTGATATTTCCCACTCATTTTCTCTCCTTTCCCCTTTATTCCCTTTCACTATTTTTTATATTCCCCAAATGAATGAGACCATATAATGTTTGTCCTTCTCCGATTGACTTATTTCACTCAGCATAATACCCTCCAGTTCCATCCACGTCGAAGCAAATGGTGGGTATTCATCGTTTCTAATGGCTGAGGAATATTCCATTGTATACATAGACCACATCTTCTTTATCCATTCATCTTTCGATGGACACTGAGGCTCCTTCCACAGTTTGGCTATTGTGGACATTGCTGCTATAAACATTGGGTTGCAGGCGTCCCAGCGTTTCATTGCATCTGCATCTTTGGGGCAAATCCCCAGCAGTGCAATGCTGGGTCATAGGGCAGATCTATTGTTAACTCTTTGAGGAACCTCCACACAGTTTTCCAGAGTGGCTGCACCAGTTCCCATTCCCACCAACAGTGTAAGAGGGTTCCCTTTTCTCCGCATCCTCTCCAACATTTGTGGTTTCCTGCCTTATTAATTTTCCCCATTCTCACTGGTGTGAGGTGGTATCTCATTGTGGTTTGGATTTGTATTTCCCTGATGGCAAGTGATGCAGAGCATTTTCTCATGTGCGTGTTGGCCATGTCTATGTCTTCCTCTGTGAGATTTCTGTTCATGTCTTTTGCCCATTTCATGATTGGATTGTTTGTTTCTTTGGTGTTGAGTTTAATAAGTTCTTTATAGATCTTGGAAACTAGCCCTTTGTCTGATACATCATTAGCAAATATCTTCTCCCATTCTGTAGTTTGTCTTTTAGTTTTGTTGACTGTTTCTTTTGCTGTGCAGAAGCTTTTTATCTTGATGAAGTCCCAATAATTCATTTTTGCTTTTGTTTCCCTTCCTGTCATAGATGTATCTTGCAAGAAGTTGCTGTGGCCAAGTTCAAAAAAGGGGTGTTGCTTGTGTTTTCCTCTAGGATTTGGATGGATTCTTGTCTCACATATAGATCTTTCATCCATTTTGAGTTTATCTTTGTGTCTGGTGGAAGAGAATGGTCTAGTTTCATTCTTCTGCATGTGGATGTCCAATTTTCCCAGCACCATTTACTGAAGAGACTGTCTTTTTTTTCCAGTGGATAGTCTTTCCTGCTTTGTCGAATATTAGTTGATCATAGAGTTGAGGGCCCATTTCTGGGTTCTCTATCCTGTTCCATTGATCTATGTGTCTTTTTTTGTGCCAGTACCACACTGTCTTGATGACCATAGCTTTGTAGTACAACCTGAAATCTGAAATTGTGATGCCCCCGGCTCTGGTTTTCTTTTTTAATATTCTCCTGGCTATTCGGGATCTTTTCTGATTCCACAAAAATCTTAAGATGATTTGTTCCAACTCTCTGAAGAAAGTCCATGGTATTTTGATAGGGATTGCATTAAGTGTATAAATTGCCCTGGGTAACATTGACATTTTCACAATATTAATTCTGCCAATCCACGAGCATAGAATATTTTTCCATCTCTTTGTGTCTTCCTCAATTTCTTTCAGAAGTGTTCTGTACTTTTTAGGGTATAGATCCTTTAGCTCTTTGGTTAGGTTTATTCCTAGGTATCTTATGCTTTTGGGTGCAATTGTAAATGGGATTGACTCCTTCATTTCCCTTTCTTCAGTCTCATTGTTAGTATATAGAAATGCCACTGATTTCTGGGCGTTGATTTTGTATCCTGCCACACTGCCGAATTGCTGTATGAGTTCTAGCAATCTTGGGGTGGAGTCTTTTGGGTTTTCTACATACAGTATCATGTCATCTGCAAAGAGGGAGAGTTTGACCTCAGGAGTTTTTCTTAAGGCCCTTTCTGAGCAGGTCAAGTGGGACCCCTCAGGCAGGCCATGCCTATGGATACTGGCTGCTGGTTCATAGTCTTCCCTTCTTGTGCAAAATGTTCTATGCAAGATGGATCTACTACTGGAAGAAACAGACTGCATTAAATGTCAAAGGAATCACACTCAGCACTGTTTGTTGTTGTTGTTGTTGTTGTTGTTTTATTGTGGTGACAACATTCACAAAGCCCTGTGCATATGCAGCAGGGATTCAGAACTTAATTCAAAAGCAGATCAAAAGAGCTCTCTGCAATTTCAAAAACAAAACAAAACAAAAACCATCCAGAGCCCCAACTGAAAAAGGTCATGTGGGGTCTTGTTTTCAGAGGTGGAAACTGAGGCTCAGAGAGAGTCAGCTTGTGGTTCTCCCTTTCCCGGATTCAGGCAAAGGTTAGACTAGAACTCCTTCTCCTACTCTAGCAAATTCACTTTAAAACCTCCGCGATCTCATCTGAAAAATGGCCACAGTAATCCCTACCTCCGAGAAGAGGAATGGGGATTGATCAAGGAAATGCCCAGAAAGTACTTGACAAAGCCAGTGCTCAGCAAAAGGTAACCATTTTTATTAGTATGCGAAGCAGGGTCCTTACACGGTTCAGCTGCAGACACTACTTATTTGTGCTTACTTTTAGGTTTCTGCCCATGGCTGGAGTGAGTAAGCGAAGTTGTGGATCAGAAAACTGTCAGAGGGTTGCTTGTTTTAAATACATGAAAGAAAGGTATTGTTGGGTTTTTTTTCTTTTTTATGTTCTCATCTTTAAAAAAAAAAAAAATAGAGGTTACATCGTTATTACCAGTAAGAAGCTGAGCAGATTTAACCAGTCCTATCAGATGGGTGGTGATCCCAACCCAGGGACGTGTGTGGCCGTGGTGCTAGGATATTAGCCATAAAGGTGCACACAAGAGAGCACACCCGGGAGACTGAGAATCAGATGGACTCCCCAGCTGGAGGACTCTGGGCCAATTGTTTCGACTCTGCAAACCTCCTTTTCCTCTTCTGAAAAAGGCCATAAGAGTACTACCTGCCCTACCGGGTGTCTGGCGGAGACTCTGTGTAAAGCACTCTGCCCCTGGCCGGACACAAACAGACGCTTGATCAGTGGAGCCAGATGACTCTGTTTACAAAAACTTTTAAGGAACTGACAGTCATTTTGAGGGTTAAAAGGTATGCCAAGGAAATCTAAAGAAAACGTTTTAGAAGATAAACAGAATTTTATTTTCTGATGAGCAAACTTCCACGGATGATTCACACAGAAGCTGCACTCATTAGCCTCAGAAGGCCCTTCCTGAAGTCTTCTGGAAGGCCCATTGGTTTGCTGGTGGCTGGATTTACAAAGACATGGACTGAAGACCCAGTGGCACAGGCTAAAGATTCCAAATGGTCCAGCTTGGGGTGGCCAAAGAAAAAGCCATCACTGAGGTCCCAGTGATTGACAGAAGGCAGCTCCTTGGTGGCCTTAGGTGGGAACAGAGCCAGGCGGTAATGCACGCTGGAGTGACCCATTTTCTCCACAGCCAAAGCAGCCACTGGGACCTGAGGAAAGCCGATGGGTTTGTGGAAGGTACACTGATTGGTCACCATGAACCCTACCATGGGAGATGTCAGCAAGCTGGGTTTTCAGGCCGCAGTATCTGGAAGGTTGAATGACAATGCTTATTCCAGGCTCCTGTGACCCTCTATCCCAGCCCAAGAATATGTTTCGGAGTAAAGGGCTCTAGCCTCAGAGGGCCACCATTCACTAGCTGAGTTACCTGGGCAAATTATTTCACTACCTTGTATCACAATTTATACAACAGAATGTTCATAACCATAACACCTACCCCAGGGGCTAGCAGTAGAAATCAGTGAGCATCGTCCTACACGAACAGTTCCTAGATATATAAGCGCTCATCAAACATGGGCTATTATTAGTATTATCAATTCCATCTTATCCTTTCTTCTTATTGCGAATAGCTGAGGAACTTTGGCATCAAATTGAGAGAGAAAACTCACTTATACAGATGTTTACCGTGTCTCTTATCTGTGCTATTAGATTATCATTTCTTTAAAGGACAGTGACTGTGTCTTATTTATTTTTTAAGTCAGTTGACTAGAAATGAGGTTGCCTTGAGATAAATTTGGAAGTTGAACAGGATCAGAAATAAAAGCATAATGCTGAATGACAGTCTCCCCACCACCGCTACCTGTAAGGCCCACTTACGACCTAAACATTTTCAATGCACTGTCTTACTGTTTTCTTTTCTTGAGAAAATAAACTATGAATGTGGGAATTCATTGTAAGGGAACAATCAGGGGCTGCGGAAAGGTTTGACTACCAAGTCGTTCAGTGAATCACTCTTCACAGAAAAGCCACCAGTCTGCACCCAGGGAGGGGACGGCAAATACCTGCGGCCAGCCACCCCAGGCACCTGCTGATGTCGCCCATGGTGACATTAGATAATGTTCCTTTGCTGACATGGAAAACTGTTCAGAGGGACACCTGGGTGGCTCAGCGGTTGAGCACCTGCCTTAGGCCCAGGGTGTGATCCTGGAGACCCGGGATCGAGTCCCACGTCAGGCTCCCTGCATGGAGCCTGCTTCTCCCTCTGCCTGTGTCTCTGCCTCTCTCTGTGTGTCTCTCATGAATAAATAAATAAAATCTTAAAAAAAAAAAAAAAAGAAAGCTGTTCAGTGAGAAAAATCAGGTTACAAAATGGTATGTACCATCTGATCTCATGTGTCATATAAGACATATTGGTTGATGTACTTATTGCCTAGAAAACATTTTGAAATTTGAAAGGATAGACTCCAAAAAACGTTTTCAGTAGTCATCTAGCAGTGGAGTTTTTGGCTAACTTTTTTCTTCTTTTTGCTTGTATGAATTTTCCAGAATGAACACGATTTGCCTTTGAAATAAGAAAAAAAAAGTTATTTTTAAAAATGCCTGAATATGAATTTTATTTAAAAAAAAAACCACCGGAGTAGGATGCCTGGGTGGCTCAGTGGTTGAGAATCTGCCTTGAGCTCAGGTCGTGGTCCTGGGGTCCTGTGATTGAGTCCTGCATCGGGCTCCCCACAGGGAACCTGCTTCTCCCCTTGTCTATGTCTCTGCCTCTCTCTGTGTGCCTCTCTTTCATGAATAAATTTTAAAAAATAAATTTAAAAATAAAAAAATAAAAAAGCACTGGAGTGATGAGTAGCCTAGAAAAGCAAAACTCCTTCTGTCCATTAGGATCCCGCCCCTGGTTACCCTCACTGAGGAGGCTTCCCCAGGAATACCGGAGAGGGAGAAGGGAAACAAGGAAAGAAAAGCCTTGACTCCAAGATCCAGTGAGAATCCAATTCTTGGATTTTCATTCCCATGCTTCTTTGTTGCTATTGCTTTCCTGTTTCTCTGCCACTGGTTTTCTCATTCTTTTAGGACACTGACAGTAAAGAAATAATGCCTCTTTCCACAGGGAGAGGAGTATTTCATGAGCTCCTTGTATCTCTGAGCCAAACCATCATACCCTTAAATAACTGAAATGCAGAGGTACTTGCAACAGTCTCATCTATGGGCACCTGGTCACCAGGGCTGTGCCAGGTGCTTTACATTTTATATTTAATCTTCCAAACAACCCTGCAAGGCAGGTCTCATTTTCTCCATTTTACAGGGAAAAAAGTCAAAGGCAAGTACGCAGTAAGTAGTGGCTTAGGCCCAAACTTCCGGCTCTCAAGGGCCAAAGTTCACACTTTCTCCTCCATTCTGGCTTACTAGATGGTGTAGCCCAAATCTCCATTTGAGTCCAGCAGATGAACTGCATGTTAAGTGTTTCTATGCCTTTAAGAATTACATTTTCCTTAAGTGTTGCAAGTCAGTGTTACTGTGTTTGGACAACAGACCTCCTACTGGCAAGTTCATAATCCAATCTGATTTCCCTGGTAGTAATAACAGGGTACTTGGTGTAAAATTTATCTATTGTTTCTTTTCTTTCTTTCTTTTTTTTTTTAAGATTTGAATTTTTATCAGACTTTATATATGTATATATATATGTACATATATATATATGTACATACTCTGAAGAGTTAAGTCATTGCTCAAGGTGTATTACAAAAAAATAGTAGTTCTCTGACTGGTTATGTTATGGGTTATAATCTAGGTCAAGACGTTCTTAGAATGACCTCCACAGCACACTTACTCTTTGTGAGATACTGAGGGCACAGCACTGAGTAAGAGAATTCCTGCTCTCATAAGTTCTCTAATTTTAGGAGATTGAGGTTGGGGGGTGCGATGTGTGCACTCTTGTCCTCCCTTTGGAAAGAAGGAGTGGCTAGTTGCCTTCCTTTCTGGTTCCTCTTCCATGCTTCCCTTCTTTGTTTTCTCTCCCTTTCTTTAGCACACTTCGTGCACTACTTTGTTCCATACATGTGCTAGACATAGAAGAGAGAGCAGGGAACAACCTAGAGAGTGACTATTCCTGCCCTCGTGTAGCCTTTCTTGGTCTAGAGAGCATGCCATCATGTTGCCGTGTGATGAATGCTATGCCAGGGAAGGCACAGGGGCTCTGCAAGCTTGTAGCAGGAGGCCTGACTCAATCTTGGGTATCAGGGAAGACTTTCTGAGGAAGTAAGAGCTAAGTGGAACATAAATAAAATGTCACAACTATTTAAATGAATAGTAAGGGGAAGAGTCCTCCAGGAGGAGGAACAGCATATGTAAGGGCCCAGCGGCCAGAGATAGTAGGGCACATCCCAGGGATAACACAAGTCCCAGATGGCTGGAACACAGACTGCCAGAGGAGGCTGGGGAGAAGGCAGGAGCCAGACCGGGGAGGATCTTGTTGGGAATCTATCCTGGGCCAACAGAAAGCCAGTAAATGGGCTGTATGCAAGGCTGAGGCAAGATCAAGTTTGTTTAATGAGCATTGTGGCTTTGAACTGAGCAATGGGTTAGAAACAATAATGTCCCCAGGAGAATAATCCAGCAACTACCACAGTCCTGGCAAAGGCAGTAGTGGCATGGGCTAGGATAGTGACAGTGAATCGGAGAAAATGGAATGGAACCAAAAGAGATTTTGCACAAGGTCTGATGTCAAGTCAGACTGAAGGAGACAAAAGGGCCCAAAAGGGCCCTAGATGAAGGGCCTGCTTTCTGGTGATTTCATTTGTGGAAAGAGGGAACGTGAAGAGACCGGGGGTGAAGGTGAGGAAAGTCCTGGGCTCTGTTTTGAACACTAGGATAAACTGAGGTGCCCACAAGACAAGAGGAGGTGCACAGTAAGGATAATAATATCACTAATGTTTACCCTGCCCTGTCCAATGTGCCAGGTCTTCCATTAAATACACAACTGGATTCTGTCCCCAAGAGACCTGTGGGTATATGGGCCCAATGCTCAGAGAGAGGTCGGTGCTGGACACAGGAGTAAAGACACTGCATTAAATCTAAAATTGGGGTCTAGGCAGGTAATGTAAAGGATTGAAGCTGGATGGGTGTGCCACATTCGGGTGTGGTGGGCTCGTGGTGAGCCAGAAAGTAAATACCCAGTCTGACCCTACACAAAATAGACTTTAAAAAATACTGGGCAGACTAAATAAAACTTGTGTGTGGCTAGCCTAGGTTTGTCTTTGTGGCCCCCAATTTGTGACCTCTGGGAGAGATGGTAATTAAGCCATGAGCGGGAGGGGTTGCCCAGGAGACAATGGAGAAGGGTGTGAACTCACATGAAAAACTGGCTTTGGGTAAGCTCCCAGTTGGCTATTTCTTGGGGTGCAGCAAGTGACTGATAAAGTGTCTGATTCCGATGCCACCCAATCACTGTGTGAGGCAGATGCCTACCATCTGTGCTTTCTTATCGCCAACTGGGTAAACTTTAGAACACAGGGATGTTTGGGAAGACCCCTTGTGTTCATCTAGTACAGGGCCCTCCAACACTGGTGTGGATCACAATCTCCTAGGGAACCTAGGAAACAACCAGATTCCCAGTATCCCCCTGGACCTCCCAAATCAGTCTGCAAGGGTCTGGGCATCCTGATTTTGACAAGCTTCCAGGGGATTCTGAGGCACACACCTGGCACAGCAGTGGCTTCTCTAGGCCAACCGCTTTGGGTAAGGAAACAGCTCAGAGAGACAAAGTAAGCTGCTCACCTACGTGCAGCTAGGGAGGAACATGGTCTGCCTACACTCTACTCTCACTCCAGCCCTTTCAGCTGGGTCCGTTAACCTTTCACACCCAGACTGAGTCCCAGCCCAAGGCTGGGACCAATGGGTCTGTGGATGGGTCATGGCTCAGGAAGAGGTAAGCGATGCTCATGTTCCTACCCTGACTCTACCCAACTCCGACAACTGGAGTCAGCGTCACCTCATTCCCCTCTTCCTAAGCTCCTGCCTCATTCCTTGAGTCCATAACTAGGTTCTAGCTTGACTCCTGTGCCAAAGCCCCGCACTTGTGTCTCCCCATGCTCTGGGTGCCCCTGGAGCAGATGTGTGCACCATGGTGCTTCTGGGTCTGTATCAGAAGCCCTGCTGCCATCTGAGGTCTGGAGAGAAGCATCTTTCAGATGGTAGGAGGCCAGCGGGCATATGGCACTGGCGCACCTTTTAAAGGGATGAGGCTATTTTTGTCACTCACTATAAATAGCAGAACTGGCTTTAGCTTGTGGTCAGTTACCTGGAATGCCAGAGCAGGATTCTGGCAACAAGTCTATCCCACCCTCCTGAAACTAAGAATAAGCACAAGCTTGGCAGCATGACCTTAGGGCCATGCCAAGTCCTCAAAGAGCATCACACAGGCAGCTGAAAGGGATATCAGCTCTGGGGAGTCTGCACGAGGAGGCCCCTGCCCAGGTGGTGTTAGTAGGTTATATGTTACAAGGAGAAATAGAGACTTGGGGGAACATACCTTACATGTGAGCATGTCTGAAGTTAAGAGATTAAGATGATAAAACTAACACGTAGGAATGCAGTGTGTGTCTTGCTATAAATACTTTATCTTCAGTCAAGCCTATTGGATGATTTTGCCTTTACAGGATGATTCTGGACAACAGAGCTCATTGAAATTAATCGTATGCAATGTCAGCCATTCCCACCGACGGCAGCCTGCACTGGTTAAGAGCAAACATGGTTAGATCTGGGTTTAATCGTGGCCCTGGCGCTGTGTTGGGGAGTCAATGTCCCCAGAGCCTCAGTGTTTTCTCATCTCTAAAACAGAGATAATAACACAGTCCTGGACTTTTGTGTAAATTAAATAAGGTGATGCGTATTTTATATGTCTTGGCTGATTTCTAAAACTTAAAGTTTTTTGTTGTTATTGCTGCTTGTTTAGTTTTTGAACCTTTGTGAACAGTTTTGGCCTCTAGGGGTGGAGACTTACATTCATCTTTGGGCCAAACTTTTCCTTTACTTTGGGAAGACTCCATGTGTAAGGACCCGGGTAACCAGCCAGTGTGTGGACGCTGGTGATCTCCCAGGGGAACTGTGGAGAAAGGCCTCTGGATTGTTCCTTCTGTTGGTTTTGGGACAGCGGACAACAGCAAAAGGAAGAGCAGAGGCTGGATGAGGCTTGGCGGCTGCCACACTTCAGAAACTTCGAGGAAGACTCAAATGAAAGGGAAGAGAGGATGGGTCCTGCAACTGAGTCAGAATAAGTTTGAGCCAATGTAACTTGCATAGTAAATACTATAGAACTGAACTAATGCTTGCTGCATTGTTATAACAGACAGGGAATTTACTCAAGAGGCACAAAGTCTTGCCTGGTCGGTCTGTGGCAATGGTGTAAGCACACCCAATTGTGGAGTTAATTTTCTTTGATGGAAACCAGCAAATTGACCTAGACCACATCTTGAGTTTTTCTGACTTAACCACATCTCTGGGTTTGGTGCTGGCACCATGGCAGTGATCGGTTCTCTTCTCAAGTGGAGCTTAATCAAAGAGAGACAATAATGAATATGTGGAAACAAACTGAAGGTTTGTTCAGCAGGAGAGAGCTAGGGCCGTGTGAGATGCTGTAATGAAGGAGCCCCCCCCCCCCCCCCCCCAGAATGGAGGCAGGTGGGAGCACAGAGCTTCTAAGGGAACGAAGGGAGGCCAGTGAGGCCCTGTGGCAGGACCACAGGGCTGGAGCGGAAGAATGGTGGTGGATGACGTGGGAGAGGAAGGTTAGGCCCAATCATGCACAAACTGGATTTTAGCCAGAACAGAATGAGGAGCCATGTGGAGCTTTAGAGGGAAGCCGAGTCATGATCACATTTGCATTTCAAGCACAGCCCTTTAGGGAACAGGCTGCGGAAGGCCAGGAGTGGATGTAGAGGCACCAGTGAGGAGACAAGGGGATCATGAGAACTGGGCCAGGTGGCAGCAAACTGGGATGAAAAGCTGTGGCTCCAGAGACATTCAAGGAAGGGTTCAAAGGACCAAAATCTGTGCCTTCTTGGCTGATTGGCTTCCACATCTCACAAAGGTCAGTGTTTGATAGTAACAGCACCTATAGCAAAAGTGGGGCCTCCTCCAACTACCTTCTAGTCTTTGGGGCTATTTTCCCACTTTCTAGCAGAGTATAATTTTAGGTTCAGGGTTTCCAAGTACTTCAAGAATATGATTCCAAACCTAAAGGAAATGACCATGCAAATAAATTCATTTGCAAACTTTTAAGCTGTTTTATTTCCCAAAGGGATGAAAGGGATATTTTGAACAAGCATGACCTGAGGAATACTGAGTTTTTCCTTCGGTTAGTTTTAGCACATATTGGCTTTATTTTAAAGGACAAATGAGATCAAGAAAAAAACAACAAGAAAGAGTCCTTAGAACTAAGGTCCAGGAAGACATGAGACTGAACAAATATCTAAGCAAGCCTTTACTCCATGCTGTGCTTATCTTGTCACTTGGCAATATAAAAATAAATAATAAAAATGATATTTTTAAACCAGGTTGCCTATCTCCAAACATAAGAAGCTGATGTAATGAGCTGGCGGTAGCTCACATTAAGAAAATGCCCAGACCCAGTGGACTGCAGATCATCACCACTGCAATTTCCACAGCGTATGCGCCGGGTCCCCAAACTGAGCAAAACTAATGACAATCATCTGCTGTCAGAGCAGAACAATTTCTTCGCAACAGTGTTCTCGCAGGAAGTTCATTCTGGTAAATCAGTGTCAAAATGACAAGAAAATCCAACATGTCTCAAGAGGTACAATATATAATAAGCAAAAATCTCCAAATCTGTGTTCAGAAACTGAACGTTAAAGGCGCTGATGAAGAACTCAAGACAAGAAAATGAAGGAAGTGGAACAAATTCATTAAAACATTTTGAATAAAAATAAGAAGACCGTGACATTATGCTCAATTAACAGGAAAACATAGTCTTAAAGGGTAAATGTGGTAGACGATGATCCGATTTTCTGGGACATCCAGAAGCTGAATCAACCATTAGAGATGGCTCTGCAAGACAGACGAGGGGAGAGAGAAACTTTTAACCTACACACTAACGATATCATAACTGTCGTGCTTTTTGTCTTTGCAGGACCTGCAGCAAAGTTAGAGTGAGAGATTTCAAAGAAGGCATCTCTGAAAAGCGAGATTGTTCCATCTTCCAAGCCCTCAAATTCAGCAGGCCAGGATGTAGTGATCATTCTTGCGCCTGCTGAGAGCAGGTGGGAACGCAAGAGAAGGAGGTGGGTGACATTTCCCCTACGCACAACACTCAGGGACATCCCTAAAATCCAGCATCTCGCCATTAGTTAGGGACACTGGGAGGAACAAGCAGCTGAAAATACCTACCTTAAATCCACCTGGTGGCAAGAAACACAAAGAATACACAAAGAGCAATCTAGAATACCCAATACACCAGAATGACTCTCTGAGGGCTCTATCTTAAGAAGGCAGAGCCGCAGGAGACAGAGGATGGGGGATACAGGGTTTTCTTCTTTAGATCACCACAGGGTGATGTTGGAAATTGGTAGAATGTCAAGCTTCTACCAGGAAAAGAGGTGACTGAAGAAGACAAATACCCCAGCTCAGAGGGCCCCCCATCAGTCCACGCCTGTGCATGGCTTCAAAGCTTTTTGTATCCTTTGTTTCTTTACAATATTTACTAATTAATTTTGTGGCACAATTAATGCATGTGCAGTGTAGAAAGAAGAGAAAACAGAGATCAATCTAAAGAGGAACATTTAAATTACCCTTTATTTCCTAACTCAGCAATGACCAGCACTGACATTTTGGTACACATCTTTCCAGACTGTTCTTCAGAAAAGGAGATTTTTGTTTTATTCTGAATAAAACCAAGAGAGTACTGCAACCTGCTCTCTTCAATCAATTCTAAGTCAGGAACTTGTTTTCACATTGATAAATATATTTCTTTTCATTATTTTTGATCGCTGCCACACATGACCTTGTATGGATATGACATTTATTGCATCAATCCCCAGGCAATTTTAAAAACTTTTTCGTCTTGAAATACTTTCATAACTTAAGGAAAAGTTTGCAAGGACAGTACAAAGGATGCCTGCATATCTTTTATACAGAGTCATCCATTTGTAACACTTTGCCACATGGGCTTTAGCATTAACTCAGATTACTTCTGAGCTACTTGAGAGTAGGTTGTGCACCTTCCCCTCAAATACACAGCTCAGTGTGTAGTTCCTAAAAACAAGGAGAGCCTCTACCATAACAATAGTACAGTTAGCACACTCAGGAAAAGGAATACATTTTATTCTAATCTAATAGATAAAATTCCAAGTTTACCAGCTATCTCTATAAAGTGCTTTGCTTAAAAACAAGGAGGAGGAGGAGGGGAAGAAGGAGGAAGACAAGGAGAAGAGGGAGAAGGAAAGGAAGAAGGAAACTTCTTTTTTGTGTGGGGCAGGAGCTGATCCAGGTTCACATATGACATTTAGTTGTCATGCTTTAACCTGGAACCGTCCTTACCTTTTATGACATTGATATTTTTCAAGAATACAGGCCAGTTATTGTATGGCCTGACCTTTAATTTGGGTCAGCCTCGTGACTCCCCATGGTTGGATTGCGGTTATGTACTTTTTCTGGAATGCTATGTAAGTGCTAAGGGGCCCTTCTCAGGTCTCACATCTACAGGCCCATGGTGTCCATTAGACCATTAGTGATGTTAATTTTGACCACTCGATTAAGGTATTTATTGTCCAGTTTTTCTACCATATAGTTTTTTTCCTCTTGTCTATTTTATTTATCATGGTAAAATAGACACAACACAAAATTTACCATTTTAACCATTTTTAAGTGTATAGTTCAGTGGTAGTAAATATATTCACATTCTTGTGTATCTTTTCTGTAGATTTCATTTAAAGATTTATTTATTTATTTGAGAGAGAGAATGCATGTGACCAGGGGGAGGGACAGAGGGAGAGAAAGGGAGAGAATCTCAAGCAGACTCCCTGCTGAGCACAGAGCCTGACTCGGGACTCGATCTCATGACCCTGAGATTACGACCTGAGCTGAAATCAAGAGTTGGATGCCCAACTGACTGAGCCACCCCGGCATCTTCTCTACTCTAGTTTTTATTTTTCCTTTTAACAAGTATTTTGTGGGGAGATACTGAGATAATCATAGTCTCATTCTCAGATACTGTTCTTAATAACCTTTCCCTCCACCTCCTACCCTCCTATTTAAATAGTATCCACCAATGATCCCTGCCAAGACAAAAGAGTAAGGCCTTACATTAATTCCGGCCCTTTCCCTCATTCCAGAGACATGGGTAGAAACTTTCTATAGTCATCGGCTCTGAGTCTGGGTGAGGAAATGCTCACCTGGATGATTTCCAATGGCCATTTCGCCCCTGGTAACTTCTGATACCATGTTTAGATCGTCAAATAACTCTTGGTTCTACTTTGAGCCCAACTCTATGCTGGATGTCAAAATATAAAAACGCATAAAGCAACAGTGCCTTTTCTTAAGCTATTTACATTTTGACGGGAGAGACACAAGTGGTACTTAAAGTGCGATGTGGTAAAGGCAACGTGACACTCTGGGCATGGAGGTAGCTCCCAGAGTACAGTAGGAACACAGAGAAGAGGCAAGTCTCACTGCTAGAGTCCAGGCTCATGGAGGTGAGCAACATGTGTCTGTAGGGGCTTGGGTAGTTAGGGGGTAGGAAGAGAGTGTGATCCTACACATAAAATATCAGCAGGGAGCAGTGGGAGATGAGGCTAGAGCAGAGGCAGGGCCAGAGCATGGACTTGGATGGATGATACGGTGTAAGCAGAAGATAACCCAACCAACAAGGTTTGATGATTCACCCTGGAGGCAGCAGAGAAGTCAGGCAAAAGGGCAGCAAATCCAGGGGCAGGAGACCAGTTGGTAGGATGCTGCAATAGTCTGGATGAGCAAAGAGTCTTGCCTGATGAGGACAGTAGGGGTGAGAGTTGTAAGGAGACAACAGATTCAATAAATACCTAGAAGTACCTGAGCATGGCAATGATGGGGAAGGAAGCATCAAGGTTGACGTTCACGTTTCCAACATTTCAGAGAAAAAAAAAGCCATGAGTGATATTACTTATCTCAACTATAAGTATAGTTGTATAGTCGATCACTAGAACAACTCTTCAGATAGATAGGGCCAGTAACTATGATACCCATCTTACATATTATTAAACTGAGATATGGAAAGTCAGAGAGACTTGTAAAAGGCCGCACAACCATTCAACAGGACCACAGAGATACCAAGCTTATCATAGCACATGTACAAAGAGATGATATAGAATTATTCAAAATGCTGGAACCAGAGAACCGTATGCAAAACAAAACAATGACTTGGATCCATACCTCACATTGTAAACAAAAACTAAAAATGGCTCATAGATCAAAATTTAGGAGACATACAGAAGAAAGCACAGGAGAAAATCTTAGTGGTTTTGGGTTTAGCAAGATTTTCTTAAATAGGACATAAAAAACAAGCTATCAAGGAAAAATCAAGAAACTGGACTTTACCAAAATTAGTATCTTTTGCTCTTCAAAACCCACTAGTACAAAACATGAACAGGCAAGCCACAGACTAGGAGAAAATATTGGACAAACCTCTCCAACAAAAGACTTGGATCTAGAATATAAAGTATTCTTACAACTCAATAAGAAGAAGATATACACTACACTTTTAAAATGTGCAGAAGATTTGAACAGATACTTCACCAAAGAACACATACGAATGGCAATAAGAATGTGAAAAGATGTTCAATATCATTACTCTTTAGGGAAAACAAAAATTGCAACCGCAAGGAGATACCCATCGCACACCCACTAGAATGGCTAAAATTAAAAAGATGGACTATACCAAGTGACAGTGATGCCAAGGACTGGAAATGTCAATCCTGATTGCTGATGGAAATGTAACATGATACAACTGCTTGGGAAAAAACTTTGTCAGTTCCTTGAAAAAAAGTAAACAATGCACCTACCATATGAGCCAGCCATTTCACTCTTAGGTATTTACCCAAGAGAAATAAAAGTCCAGAAATTCTTGTACACGAATATTTGCAGCAGCTTCATTTATAATAGCTGGAAACAAGCCAGATGTCGGTTCACAAGTCCACAGAGTACGGTACATCCACACTATAGAATATGAGTCATTAATTAAAAAGGAACGAACACACAACAGTGTGGATGAAACTCAAAATAATTATGCTGAGTGGTGAAAGAAGCCAGACAAAAAAGAGTACACAGTGTATGATTCCACTTACATAAATTTCTGGAAAATCCAAACGAATCTCTAGTGAAAGAAAGTAGATCAGTGGATACCTGGGGGTGGGAAGGACCAGCAGGGACAGATGACCAAAGAGGCACCAGGAAACTCTGGGGTGATGTTCATTATCTCAATTGTAGTGATCGTTTCACAAATGTGGAAATATGTCCAAAGTCATCAAATGGTATGCTTTCGGTATGCACAGCTTATTTTATGCCAGTGATACCTCAGTGGAGATGTTTTTAAAAATACTACAATAGAGGGAGATAAACCAATATCTTAGCAACAGCAAATATGCCAACATCTTAACAAAAATCAGGCTCTGATCATGGGATTATGCAATTATTAATGATAATCCCTTTCTTTTTTTTCCTGAATTTTCTAAATTGCCCAAACTGAGCATGTATATTACCAAAATTTTAAAAAGCTACCTTTGTGGGGTCCTGGGTGGCTCAGTCAGCTAAGTGGCTGGCTCTTGATTTTTGGCTCAGGTCATGATCTCAGGGTCCTGGGATTGAGCCCAGGGTCAGGCTCCATGCTCAGTGTGGAGTCTAAGTTTCTCTCTCCCTCTCCCTCTGCCTCTTCTCTCCCCAACTTGTGCTGTCTGTCTGTCTCTCCCTCTCTCTCCCTGGAACAAATAAATAAAATCTTTTTTTTCTTAAAAGCAGCTACTTTTGTGGAAAAGAAAGAATTAGGTGTACAAAGAAATTTGTAGAAAACGGTCTGTGCTTATGACTCAAGACCATCAGTTAGAAAAATCAAAGACATGACATTTTCTAAATGACAAAGATCCTCTATCCTTTCAAAAGCTGTGGTAGCCGGCAGCCTGGGTGGCTCAGCGGTTTAGCGCTGCCTTCAGCCCAGGGCCTGATCCTGGAGGCCAAGGATCAAGTCCTACGTCGGGCTCCTTGTATGGAGCCTGCTTCTCCCTCTGCCTGTGTCTCTGCATCTCTCTCTCTGTCTCTCATGAATAAATAAATAAAATCTTAAAAAAAAAAAAAAAAAAGCTGTGGTAGGCCAGAGGGGTCTATGTGAGGGTTTTATGTGTTCCACAAGAAGAAAAATATCTAACTCTAAAGCAACCTATGGAGAAGGCAGCACATTAACAAAATGTCTCATTTAGCTGGACTGTCCAGCTCGAATGTCTTCCAAATATATCAGGCAGAGACAGATACAGGGAACAGGGAAAAGAAAGAAACAATACCAGAGAGCAACAGAAGGTGAATTTTCACATGATGTCATGACCCATCATTTCTTGAGTTCACCCAGGAGTATAAGGATTAAGGGATAATCCAACATAATTAGCAAGTAATGGACATTGTATATCCTTAAAAAGAATACATGCTGCAAAGCGCAAGCCAGACCATGGAAAAACACTATTCCACAACTGACCAAATATGGTGAAGAATTATTTATCTGAGTTTCCACTCTTGGAAATATTTGCTAACTCTGTCTGTACCGGGCTTAGGATTCACTCTGGATTTTTATTAATAGTGAAAATACCTTTTTAAAAAAAGCCTTCAGGGAACATATTTCACCTACTTAGATGGTAAGCAATTTTTCAAGCCCTCAGTATTTAGATATCAAGTATTGGGTCTTATCAAGTAGTTTTTCATGTTCATTTATTCAAAAAAAAAGTCACTGTTAGCAACTGTGCTGTGTCTAGAATATAAAGAAACAGATACAACCCATCCCCTCTTGGAGCTGTTCATCTAAAGACTAAGAAATCTATAAACAGTTGCAGTGCAAAATGTCTGTGGCTTCGGAGAATTAAAAGGAAGTCAGAGCAACTACAGAGAGGAGTAGGGTTTCAAAGGCTTTGTAGGAGTTCTCTGCTTAGGAAAAGAGAGACATTCTAGGCAGAGAGGGAGGCACCAAAAATACTGAATTATTCGGTAAACGGCGAGAGCTTCGGCGAGGCTTAAGAATAGGATCCTCTTGAAGGTGATAGGACTTAAAGATGGAGGCCCTTTATCCCACACTGGAGACGTTCAGGCTTTACCTTAGAGGGAACAAGGAAGGATGTTGGTTACAGCTCTTCATTTTAACAGAAATGAATTCATATGATTGACAGAGAGAAAGAAAGAGATGGTCATGTCTTTAGAGACCTCAAGGGCCTCATGCAGTCATGCCTAGAAAGGAGATGGAAGCTTTCCAGAGGGACTTCTCCTCTACCTTTTGTCTCATTTTTTCTTTCTCTCTTCATATCTATATTAGCCAGGAATTCTTTTGGTCATAAGTGACAGAAATATAACTCAGAACAGTTCAGGCTAATGTAGATTTATTGGCTCTTAACAGTGGGAAGTCTAGGCAGATGCTACAACCTGAATGAATCCTGAAGATGTGGTAAGTGAAATGAGCTACTCACCAAAGGACAAACATTGTAGGATTCGACATATATGAGGTGCTGAGAGTTGTCAAATCCACAGAGACAGAAAGAATGGTAATTGCCAGGGATTGAGGGGAGGCGAGAGTGGGGGAGCTGCTGTTTAACGGTCTTAGTCTGGGGAAGATGACAAAGGTCTGGGATGGGTGGTGGTGCACTGGCTGCACAACAATGTGAATGAGCTTAATGCCTCTGCACTGTACACTTAAAAATGGCTTAAATGGTAAGTTGTATGTTATATAAGTTATCATAAGAAAAAATGGGAGAAGTCTAGATTCAACACAACTTCTGGCACTGCTAGATGCAGGGGTCTAGGGACATCCTTGGGATCCTGGCACTCTGTTTCACTCTACTTTCTTCTGTGACGGCTTCATTTTCAAAAAGCCTATCCTGAAGTGCAGGCAAAGATGGCCACTCTCAACTGAAATCATCTGTAGAGCTTATGTTCACAGCCAGAAGCAAGCCTCTCATGTGAAAGTTCCAGCAGAAGTTCAGGGGATGACTGCTCGGCCTGGCGTTGGGCCATGGACCCTTCTGAACCAATCACTGTAGTCAAGGAGTAGAGTGCCCCGATCAGCCAAGCCTGGGTCATGTGTCCAAGCAAATATTGCCAACCCCAGCTCGAGTTACTCTTTCTCTCTAGTCAAGAACTTTTAGCTCCAATTCAGAATTCCTGGGAGAATCTGACCAGCACAGCTTGTCCAATGAACCGTGATGGTGACAATGGGGAGAGTCTTAGGGATAATATGGCAGCTATCGGCCCACTTTTGTGCAGATGGGGTAAGTTACAAGGGTTACTGGAGCAAGACAGATACCTCAAGAGGTTTCTATTACAACAGATAATAGACAATTTTACAGCAAAGTGGTGTGAGCAGTATGTATGAAAATAGTTTTGGCAGCTAAACATAGGATAGGCTGGAGTAGGAGAATCTGATGACAAGAGGATGAATCACATGGCTGCTGCAAAAAGATGACTCTGAAACTTCTAGCTTAGGAGAATGGAAATATAGTGGGGCTGTTCACCAAGAACGATACTATAAAAGGAAGATCAGGTTTGGGGTGGGGTCGGAAGAAAAGGATGATAAGTTTAGCTTCAGAAGTATTTCCTTCAAAATGCCTATGGAACAGCCTGGGGGAGAGGCTCAGAAGGCAGTGGAGACCAGAGTCCTGGAACCCAAGAGAGAGCAGAGCTGGAGCCAGAACTTCAGGAATTGCTGGTAGACAGATGGGTGTTGAAGTCAGAAAGCGTCTGGCAGGGTACATGGTGAGCACAGAGTGGAGGTAGAGAAGAGAACAGAGGGCGAACCCTGCATTTTGGGGGCCATGACAGATGCCCTCAGTGCCCTTCCCATATCTCCTCAGGGCTCAGTTTCCAAATAAGCCCATGGAATCTTACTGAAACTCTCTTCCCCAGGGCCTTCTCTCAGGTTGAGCTTGCTACAGGCCACAAATCCCAGGGTTAACAGACCCTGGCCAATGGCTGATGGGAAGTAGAGGGTAACCAGTCTAGCTTCCTTACTCAAGTGTGTCCCACACCACCTCTCAGGGGTCTCCCTGGGATGCGGCCCCAGCTGCCCACAGCAGTTACTTCCTCATTCATCTCTGCTCTAGCTTCCTTCACCTCACTGCCTCAACATGTCTATTTTACCTGCTTGTCTTAGGACCACCTCTCCAGTAAATCACTTACATTCCAACCCTTGTTCCAAGGTCTGCTTCTAAGGAGAACCCAACTTAGGACCCAGGCACACAATGAAGAGAGCTCTGAGAAGAAGAAGACTGAGGGACCCAAGTGGTGTGAGGAAACCCAGGAGGCAATGATTTCCTAGGAGCCAGGAGGGAGAGAATGAGAGAGGAAGTAGGGCTCCCCTGGAAATACTTGAGTAGTGCCAGATCCAGGAGGAGGGAGCTGTTCCCAGACATCATAAGCCAAATGTATCTGAATCTTCTCTCAGGCCTGCCTGGGCACCCTCATACTTCTCCATTTTATAGATGAGAAAACTGAGGCTTGTCTAGAGTCATAACTAGCAATTGATAGCAGTGAAACCCAAACATAAATCTGACTCCAAAGCCCATCCCTCGAGACTGCTTCAGGAAGAAGCCATGTATTTGGTTCAGAAGAACATAGGGAATCTGTGAAAAAGACCTGGTTGGGAAATAGGCTAGAAAAGGCTTGGAGAAATTCCAGATGGGTCAATACCCATGTGAAGGCCCGGCTGGCAGGCAGGCCTATGAGAAGGGAGAGGCAGGCTGTGATGGGGCACAAACACAGGGACAGGTTTTAGATGTGGCTGGGAGCAAGCAATTTGGACACAGAGGTGAAGATGGGGAAGCTCCTGTGCCAGTGCCACAACAGAAAGCACATTTCATCTCATCAATGATGGTTCGTAATGATGAAGCAATTGTGAACACGGGCATCTATAATCCAGTTAAATGGTTTTGTGAAGAGAAATGGAGCGTACCTTTCAAGTGGTATCCACTCAGAGATTAATAGGAGGTGTTGGACTATGGTTGCAAATGGTGCTGGTGGATCGTTAAGGTACATTGCACCTGTGCTGATGTTACAGCTTGGGAGGTAAGGAAGGAAGGCAGCGTAAGGGGCCCTCAGAGCTCGTGCCTACGTACTGGAAGAGCATGAGCAACAGCAAACAGAGCATCACCGTGGCAGGCACCACTCCTGCACGGGATCTTCTGTGGTCTCCGATGGCCAAAAGGCTCTGGCTGGGAAGGTTATCACTGGGACAAAAGCTTCACCCAACCACTTGACTAGAAAAAACTCAGTGCTGCAGCGCTGCTTCTTCCAGCTGCAGGTGATAGAAAGTCAGCTCAAAAGGCTTACACAGAAATGGAGAACCTTTAGCTCATGGAACTGGGAAGTTTAAGAGTAGTCTCAGGTCACTAGGGATTGAAGCAATGCTCCCAGAAATTAGCCCTGTCCTGCTTTCCTATCTAACTCTGCTTCTGTTTGCTCCTGTGGACATGTCTTCCTGCAGTGAGAGAGGCTCTATCATCCCCACTTGACCACTCACCCCAAAGGGAGCGAGCTCCAGCCTGCCAGACCTGAATATAAACTCTCACTGGTTCACCTTCAGTCATGTGCCCATCTCTGGTTCAATCAGTGAGGCCAGGTTGATGGTGTCATGACCGCCCCCTGGTGTGGTGCTGAATCCACAGCTTCACCAGAACCACATGGAGGAAAGGGGCACTTCTCACCAAGTAAGGGGGTGCCATTAT
This sequence comes from Canis lupus familiaris, assembly GCF_011100685.1. Classification (NCBI taxonomy): domain Eukaryota; kingdom Metazoa; phylum Chordata; class Mammalia; order Carnivora; family Canidae; genus Canis; species Canis lupus. The sequence continues at coordinate 35,746,339 of NC_049239.1, read as the reverse complement.
CTAAAGGAGGAAAGGGATGCTGGGTAAATAAAAACTGAAGTCCCTTGATTAACAGAACTTTCCAAGGGATTCTCAGACCCAGAGCAATGGCTAATATCAAGGCTATATAATTATTAAGAGGCCAGGGCCTTCATGTCTTGACAAGACAGCGAGGAGGGAAGAGTTGACAATCCCTGGGTGACTCCTGTGTGACAGACAGTTCTTGTTGCACACACTGCTTCATCTAGTTTTTGTAACTACATCATCTTTATTATATAGATGAAGAAACAGAGGATCAGAAGGTGAAGTTAATTGCCCAAAGTCACCCAGCTAGTAAGTCTCAGAGCTGGTAAATGGAGGTACAGATCTCCATCCTCTGGCAGTGAGAAAAGTGTTGATTTTTGGTCCCCTTCCTCATCAAGCTTCACTCTCAGAGCCCGACAAATACCTTTCATGACCCTTCCAACCAGATTTTCTTTGGGCTGTTTCCAAAGCTCAAGATGTGCAAGATGTTTCCTCTTTCATCTCTATTTCAGGAGGATGGGATGGGCTATTTTAATGTCCCTGGACAGACACAGAGGGACGTGAGACAATGGAGCGAGGTGGTGTTACTTACACTGCCAAAGCGGTCATAGGAACCCTAACCACATTAACTGGCACCCAGCCTGGCTCTTGAGCTTCCCCTGTTCTTATACCTTGTGTAACAAGTGGATGTTGCAGACTCAGAACATCAAGGATAAAGCAGGAAATTGGAGTCAGTCCCAACTGTCCCTAGTTCCTGCCTTGGCTACGTGCTGGTTATATGACCTCTAACAAGTTAGCCTCAGTTTCCTCATCTGGAAAATGGGAAGGATCACACCTGCTTTAAAGATGCATTATCCTCATTCTAGTGGTTTTGTCTGCAACTTCTGTCCCTTCTGGCCACAGTGGACCAGGGGCATACTCTTGACCCAAGGGAAGAAAAATCACTAGGTGATAAGAAACCACTGATGTTCTACAGATAATTTCAACTGAGAAGAGTAAGGCCATTGCCAAGCCAGTGGTGGGTGCTTCAGGCAAAAGGCCCTGGATGAAGGGGGTTGGCACAAGCTCTTTGGACCCAAGCACAAAAGAGATGAGCAGAGGATGCCAGCCAAGAAGAAAGAGAGCTTTGAGGTAAACAGATAAGAAAGAGAGAAGCAGAATGAGAACAATGACATGGCATCTGAATAACAGAAAAAGAGCATGGGAGAGCCTACCCTTGGCTCCTTTTTCCTTGGTTTGAGTGACATCCCAGTCTCCATTCCACCCGAAGTTTCCATTCCTTGTAATAAAACAATACAGAACACAACACTGAGAGGAGCAAAGGAGTGTTGTGAGAGTTCTTGGTGGCACATAGTAGGTCCCCGATCGGCATTACCACAGTTCTTCCCCTGAACTTAACTGAGAGAGATAAAATTCACTCAAACTGGCCCCATGTGACTACAGCCAGGTCCGTTTTTGGGTCATCTGCCCCTCTATTCCAGAAGCCACGGCCCAACTAACTCTGCAAGATATACTGCACAATTAGTGTGCACCTCTTAGCCTTGGCTAATTACCTCTTTTATCAATTAAAAATATTTTCCCATTAAGCCAAGGAGTGGAGAGGGAGAAAGGAGTCTCCTCTATTTCTAAAGCCTCTGAAAAATCCAGCAAGATAATGTCACTGATTTGGTTAATTTCAGGTGCACATCGGGCCATTCAACCTAGGTGAATTTAATGACTCAGGACAGGTCGGGCGATGAATGTCCCTGTAAATCATTTATAATTGCAAGCATAAAAATTAAAAATCAGTCTGAAGAGCAAGATAACGTAATGCTAATGACGGAGGGCAGTAATCTGAAGATAGAGGTTCCCCGCTTTAATCAGGCCCATTCGGATGACGGAGCACTAAGCCTCTAGGGGATTGTTCTGGAAACAAAAGGCTGGGAACCTACTTCAGTCTTTAATGACTCACCATGATAAAAGAAATTAACTGAATTTTCATATTATAATTATAAAACTTAATAGGGAATTTTTTTCCCCCTTCATACTTTTTATTTTTCTCCTGGTCGAGATAAACCAACATACAGTCTATTCTCCTCACAAGGCTGACTTTAAAAGGCCAGTTATGTTCGGCTACATCATGTTGAAAGTCCAGTTAATAAATTATGTCCAGGAAGAGAAATTGCCAGTGCTCTATAATAGAGACAGTTTTCAGAGGCTAAGAAACTAGAAAATTCTTTGCCTTATTTCCAGTGTTGATGTATATACTGACCCTCTAGGTCAGTCAGAATCAAGAACAAGATGAGGAACAAAACACCAAGTTTGTCCCTTGGGATACTTTCCAATCACAAATTAAATACCCTCTTTCCCTCATCTTTACTGCCTGGTGGATACCGAATCCCTTTTCCAAGTCTTGAATTCAGGTGGAACTTCTTCCAGGAAGCATTCTCTGACCACCACCTCTCCTTCCTCTTTTCCCAGAACTTTCCTACTCTGAAGGTTCACCACTCTTTTTTCTGGGTTTCCTCCGAACCTCGTACATAAACCTCATCCTGGACTTTTCATGCTGCATTATGACATACAACATAGTAAGACTGCATTCTCTCCTCCAAGTTCTTTGAGGGGAGACTATCTGGGGAACATGGCCAACTGACCCTCCAAACACCTGGCCCATTGCAGACATTCCATAAATATTTGTCAGCTGACTGAGATATATCTTAACTATAGGCTAACCTAGAATAGTCAAGTGAGAGAAAAATCAATACCAAGCCCTTAAGCACTGACGAATAAAAATTACAAAGAGAGATGAGTGTGGAGGGCAAAAAGGTGGGGGTTTTCAGTAGATAAACTTCTGCATGCACACACACATGCACACATACAAATTCTTGCTCTTGATGATAAAGAAAAAAAAAAGTGGGTATTTTATCTGAAGCTTTTAAATATTTTCAAGAGTTCTTGATAAAATTACAGTCTTTTTCTGAGCAGCTGGGGAGATATTGCTCCATATAATTTCCTCTCTACATGAACTGTATGTAGTCATATTGTGAGGTGCATTAGTAGAGATTTTTTAGCTGCAAGCAAAAGAAACTGCCTTCAATCAACTTAAGGGGGAAAAAATAAGTCCAGGCATATTCTATTATTTGGACATAAAAGTAGCTCACCAAAGCCAGGAGAAGGCACATGACCAGCTGGGCATCAGAAGGAATGGAACTGAGAACTGGGAAGTTATTCCATCCATAGGAGCTCTCTCTTTCTCTCATGGATCATATTCCCTTGGTCCCTATCACCCTCTATACCAACTTAGTGTGTGTCAGAATCACCTGGAGGACTTTTTAAAATGCAGATTACTGGGCTCCTCTCCAGAGGTCTGAGGAGGAGCCCGATAATCTGCATTTTTCACCAGTTCTCAGGCCACGCTGCTGTTGCTGATCCAAGCACCAACCAGGAGAACCATTGCTCTATACCCATCAGTACACAGTGCAGGAAGACAGCCACCAGAGCTGCTACGTTCACAGGTCACAGCTCTAGCCACCAGGAGAAACTCATTCTGGTGCTGCTGTCAACTTCCTGGGAGATAGAACTGACTGATTAGTTTGCAATAAGATATCCAGCCTGGGCCCCCAGCTATGGCCAGACATATAGCTGATCGTGGCCAAGTGGTACGATTCCTAGGAAGGAGGAGTGAGACAGACACCCCAGTGTGACTGTCATGAGACATAAAGAAGTCTCTCATTTTTACTGGACTAGTAGAAGCCTGGATGCCTTTATCACAAGAAAAGCTCAGGACTCCGGAAATCTACCCTCAACTGAACTAAAACTTGGACTTGCTCTCACGTCTGCAAACAATAGCCCCTATCAACATAGAGAGGGAGGAAGGAAGTGAGTCTTACATCAGACTGTGTGAGACACTCCAGCAAAAAGTGGAAGAGCTTCATCTAGACCAGTGGTTCTTAACCAGGGAAGACTGTGCCACCTTGGGACATTTGGTAATTTCTGAAGACAGTTTTGTTTTTTGCAACCCAGGCTGGGGGTCAGGGGGTGAGGTGCTCCTGACAACTAATGAGTAAAGGCCAAAGATGCTGCTAAACAACCTATAAGGCACAAGACAGCCACCCCCACCAAACAATTTTCTAGTTCAAATGTCAGTAGTGTCAAGGTTGAGAAATCCTGGTCCAGAGCCTACGAGATCCTTAAAAACAAACCAACACACCAAAACCTACAGCCTTTACATCCACAAAAGGGACAGCAGTGCTCCCAATGGTTGAATCCCAGTCCCACCTGCTGAACTGGGGTCCTACATTGCTGCTCGCTGGCTGGGTGACCTTGGGTAAGCCACAACACCTCTGAGCCTTTTTCCACACACATGGAATGAGGTAATAGTGGAGTTGGATGAATTCAATGAGTTAATAGCTGTAAATAATTTAGTCCCATTCCTAGTGCATACATAGTAAATACTCATATGGTTGTTACATATCAATATTCTTATTCTTATTAATTTGTGAATAGAAATAAGACTATCAACAGATTTCTTAACAGAAAGTTTATAGGCCAGGAGAAAGTAGAATGAAAAAAAGAGAAAAAAAGAAAAAAAGTCAACTAAGAATACTATACTAGCAAAGTTATCCTTCAGAAATGAAGAAATAAAGATTTTCCCCAAAAAACAAAAGCTGAGAGAGTTTATCACCACTAGACAAGCCTTACAAGAAACGCTAAAGGGTGTTTGTTCTTCAAGCTAAAGTAAAAGGATTAACATAATATGCATGAATGTGTAAAACTCACTGGTAATAGTAAATATATATAGTCAAAGATTCTCTTATATTATAATGGTGATGCATAATTCACTTACAATTGCTTAAAAATTTTAAAGTATCTTAAAAACTATATTAAATATATTAAAAACAATTAAAATAACTTGCTATTAGATACACAATACAAAAAATGTAATATCAATAACCTAAAATATGAGGGGGGGAGTAAAAGTATAAAGTTTTTGTATGCTATGGAAGTTAAGATGTTATCAGCTTAAAGTAGAATGCTATAAATTTAAGATAATTTATATAAGTGTCATTTGACAACCAACAAAAAATCTTTAGCAGATATACAAAAGATTATGATAAAGAAGTTAAAGCATACCACCACCCCACACACACACAAAAATCATCATACCACAAAGGAAGGTAGCAAGGGAGAAAGCAAGGTTCAAATGATCTACAAAACAGTCAGAAAACAATGAATAAAATGGCAATTGTATATTCTTGCCTTTTCATAATCACTTTAAAAGTAAATGGATTAAATTCTCCAATCAAAAGCCATAGAATGGCTGAATGTAAAAAAAACAAGATCCAGCAATAAGTTGCCTATAGAGACTCACATTAGCTTTAAGGACATGTGACTGAAAGCGAAAAGATGGAAAAAGATATTTCAAGTGAATGGTAACCAAAAGAAATCAGGGGTACCTATACTTATATCAGGAAAAAAAAAACAGATTTTAAGCTAAAAATAATAAGAGACCAAAAAAAGTCATTATATAATGATAAAGGGGTCAATCCATCAAGAATATATAACAATTCTATATATTTATGCACCAAACATCAGTACACCTAATATATAAAGCAAGTACAGAACTAAAAGGAGAAATAAATAGCAATCCAATAAGAATTGAGGACTTTAATACCCCACTTTCAACAATAGATAGATTATCCAAAGAGAGAATCAATAAGGAAACCATAGATTAACAACACTATAGACCAAATGGACTTAACAAACATATAGAACATTCCGTTTAACAGCAGCAGAATACATATTCTTTTCAAGTATATGGAACATCTTTTAGGATGGATTGTATCATTAGGCTATAAAACAAATTTCATCAAGTTCGAAAAGATAAAAACTGTATCAAATATCTTTTCTGACCACATGGTATGAAATTTGGAGGAAAGTGAGAAAATTTGCAAGTACATGGAAATTAAACACATTTCTGAACAACCAATGGATCATAGAAGAAATCAAAAGAGGAAAAAAAATCTGAAACAAATGAAAATGAAAACACAACATATCAAATTTGTGAGATAAAATTTGTGAGATATAACAAAAGCAGTTCTAAAAGGGAAGTTTAATACTTTTTTAAAGATTATTTATTTATTCATGAGAGAGAGAGAGAGAGAGAGAGAGGCAGAGACACAGGCAGAGGGAGAAGCAGGCCCCATGCAGGGAGCCCGATGTGGGACTCAATCTCGGGATTCCAAGACTATGCCCTGGGCCGAAGGCAGATGTTAAACTGCTGAGCCACCCAGGGATCCCTAAAAGAAGAGTTTAAATCAAAGAAAGATCTCAAACTTTACATTTCCAGGAACTAGAAGAATAAGAACAAAGTAGGCCCTAGTTACTAGAAGGAAGGAAATAATAAAAATTAGAGCAGAAGTAGATGAAATAGAGAATAGGAAAAAAAGGCAAAAGATTAACAACATAAATGAAAAATAATAAAGTAATTCAATAAAGTTGCAAGATATAAGAATCAAAATATAAAACCATTTGTGTTTTATAAACTCACAAGGAACTATCAGAAAAAGAAATAAAGAAAACATTCTCATTTACTAAAGAACCAAAAACAATAAGACACTTAGGAATAAATTTAACCAAGGAGGTGAAAGAGTGACACTAAAAATTATAAGCATTGATAAAATAAATTGAAGAAGACACAGATAAATGGGAAAATATACTATGTTCATGAATTAGAAGAGTTAATTATTATTACAATGTCTATAGTACCCAATGCAATCTCAATGCAATCAATCCTTATCAAAATGATTTCATGGATTTGACACCAAAAGTATAAGCAACAAAAGCAAATATAAACAAGTAGAACTAATCAAACTAAAAATCTACTGTATAACAAAAAAGAAAAAAAATCAATAAAATGAAAAAGCAACCCAGAATATGGGAGAAGATATTTGCAAACCACATGTCTAACAAGGAGTTAATACCCCAAATATATAAAGAACTCCTACAACTCAATAGCAAAACAAAGAAACCACCCACCCCAACTCAAACAATTGATTAAAAAATGGCAAAGGATCTGAAAAGACATTTTTCCAAAGAAGACATACAGATGACCAACAGGTATTTGTTTCTTTTTTTCTAATTTTTTAAAAATTTATTTATGATAGTCACAGAGAGAGAGAGAGAGAGAGAGAGAGAGGCAGAGACATAGGCAGAGGGAGAAGCAGGCTCCGTGCACCGGGAGCCCGACATGGGACTCAATCCCGGGTCTCCAGGATCGCACCCTGGGCCAAAGGCAGGGGCCAAACCCCTGCACCACCCAGGGATCCCCCAACAGGTATTTGAAAAGGTGCTTAACAACCCTGGGTATAACCACGGTGCTCCCTGATTACATCAGGGAAATGCAAATCAAAACCATACTGAGGAGCAGCCTGGGTGGCTCAGCGGTTTAGCACCACCTTCAGCCCAGCACGTGATCTTGGAGTCCTGGGATTGGGTCCCACATCAGGCTCCCTGCATGGAGCCTGCTTCTCCCTCTGCCTGTGTCTCTGCCTCTCTGTGCCTCTCTCTGTGTCTCTCATGAATAAATAAATTAAATACTTAAAAAAAAAAACATGCTGAGACACCACCTCCTACCTGTTAGAATAGTTATTATCAAAAAGACAAGAAAGAACAAGGGCTGATAAGGAGAAAAGAAAACCCTTGTGCATGTTTGGAGGAAATGTAAATTGGTGCAGCCACTAAGGAAAACGGTATGGAGTTTCCTAAAAAAAAAAAAAAAAAGAACTATTAAATATGATCCAGCAATTCCACTTCAGGCATTTATCTGAAGGCAATTAAAACACTAACTTGAAAAGATGAATGCCTCCCCATGTTCACTACAGCAGTATTTACAATAGCCAAGATATGGAGACAATCTAAGCATCCACTGACGAATGGATAAAGAAAATGTAGTGTGTATATACAGTGGAATATTATTCAGCCATAAGAAGAAGGAAATTTTGCCATTTGCAGGAACATGGATGACCCTTTGAGGGCATTATGCTAATTTAAATAAGTCAGAGAAAAATGAATACTATATGATCTCATCTATATATGAGGTCTAAAAAATACTGAACTCATAAAAACAGGGCAGATTGATGGTTGCCAGGAGAGAGAAGTGGGAGGAATTGGTGAATGTGGTCAAAGGGTACAAATTTCTAATTATAAGATGAATAAGTTCTGGGGATGTAATACACATACGTCGGAGGATGTAAGGGTGACTATAATTTATAATACTGTGTATTTGAAAGTTGCTAAGAGTGTAGATCTTTTTTTTAAATATTTTATTTATTTATTCATGAGAGACAGAGAGAGACAGAAAGGCAGAGACAGAGGCAGAGGGAGAAGCAGGCTCCATACAAGGATCCTGATGTGGGACTCGATCCCGGGATCCCGGGATCACGCCCTGACCCAAAGGCAGATGCTTAACCACTGAGCCACCCAGGCGCCCCAAGAGTGTAGATCTTAAAAGTTGTCACCACACACACAAAAATTGTAACTATGTGAGATGATAGATGGGTTCACTAATCTTATTGTGATAATCATTGCACTGTTGCCTTCAAGTTATACAATGTTACATGCCAATTCCATCTCAATAAAGCTGGAAAAATCTAATATTAAAAAAAAGGAGGCTAAGCTTTTCTAAAAAAAGAATAAACAGGGGGTGGAGGAAGGCTCGCATTTTTCAGAAAGGAGATACTAGACCTTGTGATCAGCATCATTCTGCATTCTCTCTCCGTCTCATAGCAAAGTGTTCTTATGTTGGCACTTTTCATACTGCATTAGGGAAAGAGAATATTAATCTGAGCTGATACTAATCACCCATGACAGAAAATTCCCACTCTGATCAAACTTTCATAACATATTAGGAGTCAAAAGCCCTCTCCTGCCTCTCACAGGTCAATCTCCGTGCTGCTTATAAGTGTATGATCCTAACAAACATTTGTCCTGCAAAAGGCTCCTTAACGTAGACCAGTGACAATGTGGAATTGAGACTGCAATCAAAATGTTAAATGGCCAATTGACAAGGCCAGCCTCCATCACAGTGGATGGTAGTATACAGTGTTTCCTCGATTCTCCAGAATGCCAGCATAAAGCTCTGCCCACAAAGATGCCACATTGGGAAAGCATTAAATCTTGGAGTTTTTGAGTTGAAAAGACTATAGGTATCTTCTAATCCAATTCTCTCACTTTTCAGCTATCAGTTCTGGAAAGGGACTACTGGAATTTTCTAACCCCAAGATATTAAATCTTCTGTAGGCACTGGACATTAGCCAGGGCACAGGAATCATCTGAAAGTCTTTGCCTCCTAATACAATTTATGATGGACAGTCCTTTAAAATTGAGGGTTTTGTGGTGTTTTAATTTTTACTTGGTTTTGATCCAGTCTGATAGTCTTTGTCATATAATGGATTAGTTACATTTCTTGTGATTACTGAATTGCTTCTGACTTCGTAGTTTGTTTTTTCCATTACCTAATCCATTTTCCTGGCTTCTTACCTCCTTTCTTTTTCTGGCTTCTTTTAGATTGACAAAATTTTTAATAATGCCTCTTGCTTATTCAGTTGGTTTAAAAGCAATGGCTTGTATTGCTATTCTTGTAGTGCTTATCCTTAATATTGTAACCCATCCACTTACCTTTATATTTGTACAACAATGTTCCAAATTAATCAGTAGTTCTATCTTCTTCCCAAATGTGACACAGATGTTAGCATGTGAAAATGACCGTATGGCCCTGAAATATTTACTATCTGAAATAGTTTTCTTCCAGAAAAAATTTGCAGACTCCTGCTTTAGAATAATGGTTTCATGGGGTAGAAAAATTCTAGGTTGACAGTTACTGTCCCTTTGAATATATTATTTCAGAATCTGCTGGTCTTTATTGTTGCTTATAAAAAATTATACTTTATGTTTTAAACAGTTTTACTATGATGTGTCTAGATATAAGTTTTTCTTTATATTTACTGCTTGGAATTAAGCATGCACTTTGAACCTAAGGAGGTCATGTCTTCAGTATCTTTTCAGATACTATTTCTATCTGTAGTATCAGGCCATTTCCTGTGTTGTAGTCCTTGATCCATCCTCCATGTCTGATAGGTTTTTTTTAAATATTACTGTTTTGTTTCATTAAAGTGTCCTTCCTGCTAGTGCCATGTTCTGAATTATCTCTTCAGTGCTATCCTCCAATTCATGAATCCTTTCTTTAACTGTGTATAATCCAGACTTTATCCTATTGCTTTTTTAATTCAGTGATTATAATATTTTATTTCCAACATTCCTAATTCATTTTTGATTGATGGATTGCCTTTCATTGTTTGCTTAACGCCTCTTGTGTGACAGCTTTGCACTTACGTCCATACAGGCTACCCCAATTAGATAGTTTAATGGCATTTCAGGGTTCCTGCCCATGTATTAATGGGAAAACAAAGATTCAGTCATGAGATAGGGGGCAACTTGGTTAAGTTCTTACTTGGAAGCCTCTGTGTTCTCCAACTTCCATCATTTTTCTAGCCCAGTGATTTCAGTCAGGGCTGATTTTTCCCCCAGGGCATATTTGGCAATGTCTGGAGCATTACTGGTTGTCACAACAGGAGGTGGGTGTTTGCTATTAATAGCATCTGGTGGGTCAAGGTCAGGGATGTTGCTAAACATCCTACTGTGTACAGAACAACCCTACTACAAAGAATTATCTGGTCCAAAGCATTAATGGCACTGAGGGTGAGAAACAGTGGCACAGCTCCAGGCAGCGGTCAGCACTTTTAGCCCTTCCACAAAGGAGCTGCACCTTAGCTCTCAGCTTCAGCTCTGAACATGGCCTAGTGAACACTATTAATCTTTTTTACTCCTCACAGGTGGACTTCTTAATCATCCTTGTTGACTTCCAGATCCAGAGTCAGTAAGCCCAAGGGCTCAGCCCCATTCATACTGCATTTCTTGTCTACATAATTATCTTATTTCTGAGCCTAGCCTTTTATACCTCTGCGGTTTTCTACTTTAATATTTTATCTTTCATTACTATGATTTGGAGCAGAGATATTGGGCCAAAGCATGAACAACCCACTGAGCCACCTTGATCGAGGCCAACTCCCTAATGAGGTGAGTCTACCTAAATCAACCATTTTTTTGGCCCTATTTATTTAATGGATAAAAATATCAGATATTGTGCAACATGCTCTGACACAACTCATGGAATAACGAGATACTACCTCCCAGATAGAATCTTCTCAGTTACTTTTTAGCAACTACAATAGGGCTTTCAATAGACTTCCATCTAAAAAGCCTGTAGCTGGCAGGTATAAAAAGATACCCCCGATGAATGCCTGTGCCTTTTGCAGGAGCTTCTTCTGCATTTATAAAATGTAGGGTGGAGATTTTTGAGAATTGCATTTCAAGAAACACAGATTCCTCCCTTGTGACATATGCTCCCATTTCCTTGTGTCTTGGCGATCCTGTGAGAACTGCTGTATAGAAAAGGGACAACTATGAGATGCCTAAGGCAGAGATCTCCATCTCAGACAAGATACTAGAAGCTGACTGTGGAAAGAATTGACCCCTTTATCATTATATAGTGACTTTCTCTGTCTCTTTTCACAGCAGACCCTAAGGTTTTCTGACACTGGATGGAGCACAGCTGTCATTGTCATCTAACATCTTGCTCTTCCAAACCCACTGGGTCTGAGTGATTTAGGGGCAAGACCAGGGCTCAGGTATATGTAGCATTCCACACAGCTTCATCTGATTCGGATGCCACACATCTCCTCCAGCGCCTCCCCTCTAAGGAACCTTCCAGCCCAGGCAGAGGTGTGTTTCCCAGAGATGTGTACAGTGTCTCCTCTATTATTTATCATGGGTCTGCTTCTCGCTCACTCTGGACACATTTGATTGTCTTCATGGGACACAAGGCCCGACTAACTTCTCTCTCTGAGGAAACTGAGTTTGGGTCATGAAGACATGGTCATTGACCTGTGGGGAGCCTAGCTAGAAGGTTATGTAGGATTGGGAGCTTAAGACATCATGTTGGGTGCACTAAGATAGGACCATGTGTACGTAGGGCCAAATGTATGAGAGCACCCAACTGGGGAGCAAGTGGGCACCGAACTCAGCTTGCTATGCTGTGTGCCCAGGAAGGGGCACTTTTTCCTAATTTGCACAAAGTTGTCACATGAGCTAGCAGTGAGTCTTCTGTGCAAGTAGATGAACGTGGAAAGACACCTTTGGTCTGCAAAGATAAGAACAAAGGAAATGGGCAGTAATGATGTAGCTTCAGGGAGAAGCAAAGAGGGAGACGCTGCCTGGGCCCAGAAAGTATCAAGAACTTCGTTCCAGTTTCTGTAATAACCACCTCTACTTCCTGTCCTAGGCTTGTAGGAGATGCCCTATTCTCCTTCTGAAAAATGCCCTTAAATTAGCTTTAATGAGTGGGTTTCTGTTTCTTGCAATTAAAAATATCCTGTTGTAAAAGTATATAAAGTATATATATATATAAAAGTATACACACACACACTTGTGTTGTGTTTAAGCTGCAGGAGGGCAGGGGCTGTATCTCACTCACTACTATATGCTCAGAGCTTAGCACGGTGTCAGCATATAATAGTTGCTCAATAAAGACTTGCCAAATAATGAAACTCTATCTCTATCTATTTTAAATTTATTTATTTATCTATTTTTAAGTAATTTCTACACCCAACATGGGCCTTGAACTCATGACCCTAAGACCAAGAGTCACATGCTCCACCAACTGAGCCAGCCAGCTGCCCCTAAGATTTGCCAGATAAATGCCTGGATGAGAAAGCAGTGACATGAGTGGTTTAAGAAAGTGGCAGCATTGGAGACTCCTCAGCAAATGCACCTGGAGCAACATAAGGATGAGAGTTTCTTCAGTGAAGTTAAATCACTAACATTTTTCACCGGAAGCCACTGCCAAAATTTCAAGTCTAAAGAAAACAGTGTGAGCCCCAAGACTCAGAAAGCTGGAATGCTCCCTTGACAAAAAGAAACCTCACCTCTGTGGTGAAATAAAACCCCTGAAAATTTTTGAAATTAAAAGAAAATCAATACGTTTAAAAAAACTTAATTCCTTCTGGAATCATAGATATCACAGCTGGTACAGCCTGCAAAAGATCAGTCCATCCAGCACTACTGTTTGAAGCAGTAGCTCAGAGAGGTTCAAGAACTTACAAAGGTCTCACAGCAAGGGTAGGGGAAGAGAGCCTGGATTCCATGTCTTTGGCCTCTGAAGACAGTGTTTCCACTATACCAACCTTGGCAAAAGGAGGTTTTTACCTTTTCTCATTTCTCTGCTACTACAGTGAAAAAGACACTTTTCATGATACCCATTGAAACAGTTCCCATTTACTACTTCCAGTTCTTTTAACCCTGGTCAAATGATTGAAGAAATGACTGCCTTTACGCATTTATAAATTGAGCACACATTTAGGAAACAACAACCCATCAAATATGTCAGCTTCACCGCCACTAAAGTTTCAAATGACCAGGTTACCACAAAAAAAAAAAAAAAGTGCAATTTTCTACTGTATTATTGCCTGTGAAATATTACAAGTGCAAAATGTAATTACCTTAATGCTATTTTTGATATCATATCAGCAAATTATGCTGAGTCCCCACTGTGACACTTCTATCAGGCTAAGCATTATCCTGTTGTGAGTGTCGATCCCCAGGGAAAATGAAGTCACTCTAACGGTTTGGATGCTCCAGCAATTAGCCACCTTCGAGACATCCAGGAAAGGCTGATTCTGAGCCACTTATGGAATGTTTAACCTGTAAACATCTAGGACATTTACCTCCTGTTTGTTTTTTTCCCAGTGAAGCCCCAGAGATTCCTCTTTATGTAAGCAAAGGATCATTTTATATAATAAGAACTTTTCTCCTCCTATTTTCCTTCCTAATCAACAGCAAATCCCCCTCTGCTATTAAAACGCACACCACGAAAACTGGAAAGAGAAGTATTAAGTACATACCATGCTGAAGACTAATACCCAAATGCCATGAGGAGAAAAACACACACAATGTGATGTGTTGGAGGATTAGCTATCTTCACATTGAGCAAACAAAAATAATAACTTCCAGCAATCTCTGGAGGCCAGTGATTTGTTTTCTGAGGTTCAGAAGCTTTATCGGGAGATTAGAAAGGATAGAAAACACACACACACACTGAAGCTTTGCAAAATAGCTTCATTTACTTTGGGTATAAATACACAGTGTGCTGAAGTCAGATCCAACTTAAAATTAAAAAAAAAAAAAAACTGTGCAAAACTGACTCTGGGCGCACCTGAGGTACCAATAGCATGCAGACTTTCAAACAATTTCTCTACCAAAGTGAAGGACTCTATCCTCATCTCACTCTCTCTGAGCTCTGTTAAAATTTAAACTGGAAAGATCTTGTGATATAAATGCAATAGTAAGTTGTTAATAGAATTCAGGCTTGTGATTGAATTTGGTAAAAACTGAAGTTTTAAGGCTGGAGATTATTCATAAAGAACTATTTTCTCCGCAGTAAAAAACCAACCTCTCAGAAAAGGAACAGTTGCCTCCAAGTTGGCAGTCTTTTCAGGTTTAGTTGCAAAGATGAAAATATTAAGGTCGGTTACTAGATCTTGAGCATCTCTACATTTTCAGTGTCTATTTTGGGTAGAAAATCACCCCTTAGGCTGCCATTCCATCTGGAAAATGTAATTAATAAATCATCAGCTCTCAGCTCTGCACACTGCCTTATAAAGTGTACCAGAGGAGAGAGAGAAAGACTAAGATCTATTTATTATGTATCAGGTCCAGCACTGCCCTGCAGACTTCAAGTATCCCTGGGTTTCTGGGAAAACAAGGCACTTGGATGTACCTGGACAAACCCGGCTCTCTCCTCCAAGCACACAGAACTGTCCTCACATTATCCTGTTGTGAGGGTTCTCCAAGCACGGCCTTACCACCCATCTCCACATAGCTGGAAAGGGGAGGGAGAGGCTGAAATACCCCAGTGGGGCTTCAGGGCCCATCCAAATGCCCCTCCTGTGACAACAGCCTCAGGAAAGCCAAGTAGGAAGGAGGAGACCTGGTTGGGAAGCACCAGGAACATCCTTAAATCAGAATCAGATTGAACAGGTTCAAACCCAGGCTCTATGTGGCTGTGTGAAGTTGGGAAAGTGACTTCATCTTTCCAAATCTTGGTCCCACTCCAGAGTAAGCACTTGACTATTAGCTATTAGTGTGATCTACATAAACTTATTTAGAAAAGGGAAACACCTCCTGGTGGATTCTGATTTGTCAGGAAAAGTCATCTCAGGATGCTTGGTAGAAGTTGTTCAGTGACACAAGCAGGTATTTTAATGTACATTTTAAAGAGAAAACTGCTGCACAGAGATGTAAATGGCCAGGCCAAGGTCAAGGTGGTGGCTCAGCTCCCTGGTTTAAAGTCTGCCTAAGACTCTGGTCCCACCTTCACAAAGGCTTCATTCCGTCCCTCTAATCTGAATATGTCTCTTATCATCCTTAGGCCAGAAGAACTGTTTTAATGCTACATCAAACCTAAAGGCTTACCTTTATTTTCCTGGGCCTCTTTCGCTTTGAATTTACAGTATTTACTCCCTCCGCCCGCAGTCCTGATTAATGTCTGAATTCGACCATTGCAGTGTGTGTGTGTGTGTGTGTGTGTGTGTGTGTACAGATATTTACATACAATCCCAACCCTCTACAGCTAACTGGAGTGTGATCTTACTTGGCTTCTGGGTTTCTTTACCTCCCTGCATTAGAGCGCCAGGTATTTGGGATTAAATCCAGCCTGAAATGTTATTTGCTCTGTTTAGTGCTTTTATGATGATTCTCTTATTATCTGCATGTGCTTCAGTGCTAATTGTACATTACAATGGTTGTAAGCAGGCTGCCTGCAAGCAAAACAGGAGAGTGGTGGGGGTTTGGAACAAGCTGCAGCTCCACAGAACCCAGGGAAGAAAGGGCCAGAGCAAGAGACACCAATGAAAAAGAGAAAAGGAGGCAACCTGACTTTGCAGCTCCCTGAAAACAGGGCCCTGTGATGCCCCGAGGGACCAAGTAACTGTTTCGGGGCATGTAGCCAAGTGTTCCACCAAGAAGATATTTAAAAGATAAAAATAAATGTTATTCCTAAAATCCTAGGAGGGTGCCCGAAATAAACCTGAATCTTCAGACTCTAGAATCCATATGGTTATATCCAAGGGATGTTTAAAAAGGGAAATATACCATTTAAATTATTAAAACAGACGAAAGACTTTGATGATAGTTGGCATACCAATACAAGCATGAAGATTAAAATAGCCAAATAATAAATTCCCAATCCTGAGTTTGAAAAGAAATTTCAAAATCACCCTTGTGATATCCATGCTACTAAAAGAACTCACAGGAGCCAAGTATGCTTCACCTTCCACAAAAATATTTCCAACAGCTGAGAATCACATTGGGCCTCCGAGTCATGATCTCTAGTGAAAAGCTCCATTTATGTTACATGTAGTTTGCAAGTTTTTTTTTAAAGATCACATATGGCACTATAATGTATCTATGGAGGTTTGATAAATTGCATATAGAAAACAAATTATGTAGTAGTTCTTGGCATTTTTATTAGCTTAAAAATGATTTTAGCATTGACATTTTGCACAGGGTAATGAAACACAAATTATAATTAGAAAACATCTTGGTGTTCATTTTCAAATTCATCTTTTGCAATTCCCAGTTTTCTGACAACTGCTCAGCCACCGGAGATGAGGAACAACCATTACCAGCCTTAAACCGAGCCTCCCCTTCAGTCTCTAGGATTTCAGCTCCTTCCACATTTCATAACTGATCTGGCCGGGACCACTTTACATGAGGTTACTACAGCCTTAGCGTCAGGCCCCTGCACTCACTGGGGTCCCTTTCAAGGCCCTGGATCTAATTTTGTATTTGTTGTTCTGTATTCTCTTTTGTAAACAGAAGTTTTCCCGAATGTATAGATTTCAAGCTGCATAAAACTGCCCCTTGGTAGATGGATGAACCTTCCTTAAGCATCTCGGTCAAGTCATGGAGAGCAAAATGCCAGCCCCTTTCTCCTCCCTTCACAACTAGGGCGTGCTCGCCTGATGTAGCATATCACATACAGACCAGTGCACAGTGGCTGATACCATGAATGACAGGGTCTGTGGGTGATTCTCTTGTACAATGTAGGCCAATACTATATAGTAAAAGATGGTTTCATGAGATTTTTCTTTTGTGAACAGAAGCTTGTTATCAACTAGTCCTTGTTTTTCATACACAATGAAAATTTTCAGATACCTCTGGAGTGACCCTTAGCATTCCAAAGTCATGATTTTGACTGATTTTGAGCAAGCTTAGGTCTTTTAAACTTGCAAAATGGTAATATAGTTTGGCTTTTTTGTCTAACCATTTGAAAATTTCCTAAAAATTCCATTTCTAATTTTACTTGGATTTAAAATTTTAATTTATGGAAGCATAGCTCAATCCAAAATGTTCTGCAAAGTTCATAAAAATATCTAAAATATCTAGTCTCTTTTTCATTTTATCCAAAAGTTTGCAGATTTCACAAAATAAGTATTTCTCTAAAGATTGTCTGGAATCTTTAAGTCACTATGTAATCACATTTCACCTTAGAACTTCTCATGAATACAGCATTAAGAAAATGGGCGAGATCTAATTTTATTGATCACTTCACTCTTCCTAGGCATTTGCTAGTATGTAGCTAATATAAGCCTCAGAATAATTCCATGAGGTAAATACCCCATCCTTACGTTATACTCATGGAAACTGAGGCTCGGAAAGGCAAAGTAACTAGTTCAAATGAAGTCACGTAACCAACTAGCAACTGAGTAAGTGTGGAGTCCAATCAATTCCATGACACTAGACAACTAGGTATGTCAATACACACATAACCTTTCTCATAGTATAGGTGAGAAGAATCACTAAGAAAAGTGATTCTTCTTTTCTTTTTGAAGAAGGGGAGAGAAAGAAAGGCAGAGAGAGTGGTAGGTAGAGGCAGAGGGAGAGAGAGAATCTTAAGCAGCTCCACACGCAATGCAGACTGCAATGCAGGGCTGGATCTCAAGATCCTGAGATCATAATCTGAGCCAAAATCAAGGGTCACAACTTAACTGACTGAGCCACCCAGGCACCCCTCCCAAATCTGGTCATGTGTTACCAGCAGCGTGACAGGCAGAAATTATGACGAGTTGAAGACAAAGCATAATACGATATTTCCTTGAAAAACAAGTAAGTGTGCTGAAATTCTTGGGCTGCTGCTCAACACTGATCAAGGTTACCAAGTCCTGCATCCTGGAAAGCATGCTCGATGCTTGAGATTTCAGAAAGAAACAGACACTCTATGGAAACCAAGACCAGGAAGTAGGGGAGATCCTTCTTAGAGGCACTGGGCTTGGCACCAGACCCCATACTCTGAGAAGAAGAGAAGAGGTCGTCAGGATGGAATCAAAAGACAGTATCTGTTTAGAAGGAAGTTTCTGAGGCTGTAAGCTGAAGATCAGAAAAGAAGGTCATTTATTCCAGAAAGTAATGTCATTGAGATCTCTCAGTGGGGCTCAGTGGAGATGGAGGAGTGCCCACCCAGTTATAAAGCACAAAACTGACAGATTGAATGAGAAATGGGCAGAAGCTGAAACACCAAATCAAGGAAGATGGACAGTCTTTGGCAAGAGAAGAATGGAACTCTAAAATGAATTTGGGGCATAGGGTTGATTTTAGGTCTTCTGGCATCGATAAAAAATGACAGCAGCACTCGATTTGATCCTGAGAATCAATGCCAATTCCTTATTAAACTGTCAATCTTTCTTAGTGTCAACCTTAAAGATCTTGATTCTGTGAATGTACCAGTGAACCTGAAAGCTGCAAGTTTCAACAGCCCTCCTTGAAAAGTAAACACCAGCCTCTCACCCAGAATTTCTGGAACTTCTGGTACCATTTGGTGCCACTTTCATACTGATTTTCCTAATAAGCTACACTGGACTATTTGCTTTATGAATAATTTGCAGAAGATGTCTAATCTTGAAAACTACTTTTAAAATAAATAGTGAGTACTAATTTCTCTAGAGCTCCCAAATAACGAAAATCTATTACTCCCCAGGCTCCACTGGGAAGAATTGTGGCAACAGCCATGCTGGCAACTGGAAAATTTATAAGACCTTGATAAATGTCAATAACTTTGTCCAAATTATTTCTCCCTAAAAGATCATTCCCGTATCATCAGCTCACTTGAGCTCCTTTGGGGCTGCGGAGATGCCAGAAAAAGGATTCAAATCTGATTTCTCTTTTGGGGGTAGAATATAGGAGCTCCTTAGCTTTGCAGCTCCCAAAGAATATGGAATATGGAATATGTGGTGACTCACGTCATTCGTTTGTCTGCACCAAACTTTAAAGTAGGCTGATTCAGATCACCTAGGGAGTGAAGCACTAGCTTGAGCTCAATTACGATTCCAACCTTGATCAACAGTCTACACCAAAACAGAGAATTCCGAACTCGACCCCGCATCATCTTCATTTCAAATCTGGGCAAGGCAAGTATATTTACATGCAGGATCTCCTTTCTTCTATCCCGGTGAGGCAATGAGCAGGATTTCTCCAACAAGAATGAAAGATCAAGACCATTAAGGACAATGTGGTCATCAATGCAGATGCATACATGGAAATATATATGTAACACGTAAATGCATTTGCTGTGTGCCAGACACTGTGCCAAGCACTTTACCTACAGTCTTTGATTCCAGTGCCTGGTACCATCCACATATATCTGCCCACATAAGCCCATGACCCTAACTGCCCACTTGCCTTCTTTTAAAAAATACTACCTGAATGCCTACCGTGTGTCAAACATGCCACAGCCAGGAGGTACACAATCTGGTAGAGAGGACGGGGCATATGATAATGTAATACCGAAGTAGATATAGGGTATAGAAAACATCCTTCTGGGGCACCTGGGTGGCTCAGTAGGTTAAGCAACTGCCTTTGACTCAGGACACGATTCCAGGGTCCTGAGATTGAGTCCTGCATTGGGCTCCCTGCTCCACAGGGGGCCTACTTCTCCCTGTCCTTCTGCCTGCCACTCATCCTCCTTGTGCTCTCTCTCTAAGTAATAAATAAAATCTTTAAAAAGAAAGAAAGAAGAAAGAAGAAAGAAAGAAAGAAGAAAGAAAGAAAGAAAGAAAGAAAGAAAGAAAGAAAGAAAGAAAGAAAGAAAGAAACCATCCTTCTGCTCAGTGGTATGGGACGTGACTCTAGAAGTGACTCCTCCTGGCGTTGGTCCAGTAGGTGTAGGCAAGTCCTGGAGGTCATTCAGCAAAGCAGCCTGAGCAAGCACATACTGGGGGACATCTTTCTTCATCACTGGATCACTGTCTGGTTTCACTGGGGTAGTCCTGCCTGACATTACCACAGAGATGTATTGCTTGAAAGATAACTCCCATGAGCATCAGATGGGCTTTTCTGAGATTGTCCATGGAGCAAGCACACCCACACTACAGAGGGGCAGCCCGTCTTGGGCTTCTCCTTCCACTGTGGACATCTCACCCAGCTCTGCTGCTACAACCACCATGGCTCAACCCAGCCCTGACCAGCAGACCCAATTCAATGGAGGCCGGAGAGTGGCATGTAGATCGGGCTTGGCTCAAGGACAATAACCCAGAAGAACACACGGCTGGGTCATCTGGATTAGGAGAGTCAGCTCTGTCTCACTGCCAACTGGGCCCCTTAAAACCCTTTCCACACCTGCTTCCATCCTGCCTTTGTGTGGCTGAAGCCACATTCCCAATTCCTACTCCAGAAATGTCTTCAGGCATAGCTAGAACCTTCTTTGTCTAGAACCAAAGAGATGAGCTCCTTTCTCTAGCTTCCAAGGCTTCTTTCCTATCTGAGGCCTCCTCTTTCCCAGACTTCCAGTCTAGGATGGTCACCTTCTTCAACGGAGACTCTGCATTTTCCTCTCAGGTGTGTGACCTCACTCAGGACGTCACCACATCAGGTTACGTCTATGGAAAGGCTGCCAACAAAGTGGAAACACAGGCCGCGAGCCTTTGCTGCTCTCACCGGCAGGTTTAAGTCATGATCTAGTCACTCAGAAACAAACAACGTGGAGAATTCTCTCTGGCATACAAAGCAAATGAAATGTCTCCGACCTCAAGAGAGGCACTGTCCAACAGAAACAGAACAAGAGTCACACAGGTAAAGTTAAAATTTCCACATCAGTAGCCACATTAATAAAAAGTAAAGAGAAGCGGGTGAAATTAATGTGAACAGTTTATTTAACCTCATACATCAAAACATTATTGTTCCAACATGTAATTAATACCGACGATTATGAGAGAGATACTTTAGCTTTTTCATACTGTATCTTCAAAGTCCCACCTATATTTTACATTTATAGCACATCTCAATTCAGACTAGCCCCTTTCCCCAGTGGCCACCGCGGGCTACTGGCCACTCCACTGGACAGTGCAGCTCCAGACCCTTACAGTCTAGTGGAGCTGAAAGTTGTTCCCACTCTTTCTACGACATAAAGTGACGTTCAGACTCAGAATCTGTCTCCCTGGCTTAACCCAGGGACGGTGGGTGGTCCAGGACTTTCCAGGGTGAATTTCTTGGCTATCTGTTAACACTAACTGCTCTGTGGATGAATGGCTCTATTCCAGGCAATGGAACGGGCCCCCAAAAGTGGAACAGGGCCAGTGCCGAGCACCATCAGCACCCCAGACTGCCCAACCCTGACTGAGCTCCTTGGGATTCCTGCTATGGTTATTCTTTATAAGGGGGTAAAAAGAGTCTGTTGATACTTTCACAGCTGAAAAAAGTTACCCAAAAGTCATCACAATTGCTGCCTTTGGCTAAATTTTATTCTCTTATCGATCTCTGACCAAGTGATTCTAATGTGGGGGACACTTTGGATATTAGTGAAGGTAGCGGTTAGGAATGCTTCAGTTGCAAGTGATGGAAACACCAATTCAAAGTAACTCAAGCCAAAAATAGGCACAGGGCTCGAGTGCCTGATCAGGACCCCTATAGGGGTGGGAGGCCCAAAGAGGGTGAGCTTCAGGTGAGGCGGCATCAATTCCACCGAGGACCTGACTTCACAGTCTGTCCACTCTGCCTTCCTCCACACTGACAAGACCTTCCAACCTCACTTAGCGGTCGCCCGCAGCTCCAGGTAACCACCCGGGGTCTCAGAGTGACTTCAACAGCAGTGACCTCACGTCCAGCAGAAGAAAAGCAGCCTCCTGGCTAGTTCCCCACAAATCCTCGGATTCGTCTTCTGCCATTGGCCAGAACTGGGTCACAATGTCCATGTCTGAACTAATAACTGCAAGTGACCCATGGCTTCCTCAGCCGGCTTAGGCCAATCAGAGCCCATCCCAGGAGCCAGAGGTGGGGTTCATCCCACCCGAACTGTACCCTGAGGATACAAGGGGGTCCCTCCACGTGAGAAGCAGAAGGTCGACACCGGGGAGGCTCCCGACAAACATCCACCACCATCAGCATCATGTGTCCGGGGTTGTTACTTTATCTTGCCGGATGCGTGGGGATTCGACTGGAGGATTGCTGAATTCTCTGGTAGCTTCAACTATGTCTCACTAAATTTATTTCAGTCCTTCCGATGAGAGTTATGAGAGCTTTCCTAACTCCTAGACTTCTCCGGATGGACAGAAATCTCCCTAGCACAAAGCCTTTAAGAAAGCAAGCCCTCATTTTGGATGGATTTTCTCCAGAGTGCTTTATTGAAATCTCGAATATAATCCAGGCATATTAAAGACATGAATGCCTCCTAAGAGTTAAAAGCTACAGAAAGAGATTTTATGAACAAAGCTCAGGTGTTATCAGCTGGTACCCTAAGATTACACAAGGAAGCCTGGTCAAGCCCACGCCTAGCATGTTTTTCAACAACTAGTAAAAAAGATTTAAGGAAGCCTGTGATGTCAAATCTCTGTGATGGGCCCTTCAAATGCATTTTTTCCCCTCAAGCTCTAAAAGCTTGCCGTGCTAGTTTCTTCTGATGACAAGAAGGCAGGCATACAAGGGGGGAAGGGGAACCCCAGAAGTAAGAAGCAAAGGATGCTGTTTGAAAAAGAATAATTCTTGACATTAAAGTATCCTTTAGTATATTTCTGCTCCAGAGGGCTTTAAAATCTCACATTCATTTGAAAGATGGAATGCTCCTCCTAAGTTTATAATCTATAGCAATTACTGTAATTAATAATCAGTGACATCCATATGGGCAGGAACTGTGTCTGCTCTGTTCACCACCGTGAACCCAAGTCCTGGAACACGGTAGGCATTCAGTAAATATTTGATGCAGTGAAATCAGATTGAATTTATTTGGTCAAAGGCAACCTATTTTAACACACAGCCTGGGCCTGGAGACTATTCCACTCTTCTAATGTAATTCCTCTAGGTGGTTGGGATTGAGGTGACACAGGTGGTGATGGTGGTCAGGGAGCAGTCAAGAACCAAATGCTTCAAGGTGACCTAAAACCAATCCTTCCAACAATTCCACCCCAGATTGCTCGGTGTGGGGGATCCAGAGATGGAAATAACACAAGTTCGTAGATGCTCAGAGCAAGAGGAACCCCTGTGTAGCGATAACACAATGGGATAGAAAACAGAAGGAAATGTAAAGTGTTGTGGGCACAAAGATGATCCCTCGCAGGACCAGGGAAGATTACAAGGAAGAATTTTGGCTTGTGACTGTTCTCACCAGCAGCCTCCACAAAGGCAGTATTTACCGTCTCTGGAGACCCAGAGGAGTGGTGAGTAGGAGGTGGGAAGATCAGAGGGGCCGTGTAATCCTTGGAGCCTTTAACACTGTCTTCACAGATGGACCAGTCCTCCCTTTGCTGCCCCAGGACCCTGGATGCACCCATCGCAGGCCCCCGGGGTCCCCGTCCTCTGGGAACAGAGCCCCAGCCGGGAGGCAGCCCAGTGTCCCAGGAACTGAAGAGTTTGGCAGGGACGGACGGAAAGTACTTGCTTTGAAAGGAGGCAGGGGGTGGTTCCTGCCGTGCTATCTTGTTTCTGGTGGGATGCAACAGACAGTGGTTCTGAAGAAGAGATCACATCCTCTCCGCTAGATAGATCTGTTTTTGCCACATGGTTTTCAGTGTTCCTAATGAACTGTTAACAAGCTGTCAATTAAGTGCACAAATTAGGAGAGATGACACGGAGAGGTTTCTACAACAGAGCATGCTCCCGGGCTGCAAACTACAGACCCTTCCAGAAAACCTGAGGGCCTCCCATTTGGACTTTCCAATGGGCACCTTTGACCCGGCTGGGGGAGCTGCTGCCTGTAGGTCCCAGTCTGGGGCTAGGCCTTAAGACGTGATCTAAAAAGTGATATAATTCTTTTTTTTTTTTTCTTTGCCTCACGCTCAGTGCCGAAACTCCTCTTGGCTCCTAGCAAATCAAACAGTTAATTCTCTGCTGCAACCTGCAAACCTGTTTTACTTAAATGGGTGCCGACGGAAGACTTTAATCTGTGTGACTTTTATTGTCATTTCCTTTCCAGCCAATTGGTCCCGTGGGCTCTGGCGGTGCCTTACCGGGCCCCTCTTGAGGGAAGGAGCTCCTCACAAAAGAAGAAAACTTTAGATGCCATTGTCCCTGCTGCTCCTTCCCAAGGGAGACTCCTACCAGTCCGTCTCACTGGGGGAGCCCTAAATCTCCCCGGCCCCCCCCGTTTATTGCCTGAGGCGGGATGTGAAGGGAACAAGGGAAGGGCTGAGGGCAGCATCAGGGGCGCTGAGGAGGAGAAGGCCGCTGAGCACATCCTGGGGGGCGGCGTGGAGCCCCTCACACAAAGGGACATGAAAGAGAAAGGAAACAAAAATCAGAAGTGCTCCCTCGGTGGGAATTGTTGGAAGGGTCCCTCACACAGAAGTGGGATAACAAAGAGACCAGTTACTGGTTAACTTGAAGAAAGAGCGGGACACGCTGGGGAGAGGGCCGGGGTCTTAATACGATGAACAAAACGGCCCCCCCCCCCCCCCGGGCCTGTCTGTCCCAGGAGCCAGTGGGAGGACTTCTGCGGGGCCGGGGCGTCTCTACACGCATGGAGCTGACAGGAAATGACTGTTCCCATGTCACACCCCAAAGTCGATCCTTTCCCCCCCAGAAAGGCCTCTGCTGGCTGGGCCCTAAGACTTGTGGGGCTGACTCCCCAGCAGCCAGGCCCTCTGGGACTCAGTTTCTCCGCCCACTGAAGGCCTGGAATGATGCCCACTCTCTCCAAATGAAAGGAGACGCCTGGGGGCAGGACCCTTGGCCCTTCCAGAGCCGAGAGGCCAGGCTGGGAGGAGGGCTCCTGTCAGCCTGGGGCCCTAGGGCCTCCCCACCCCCGAGGGCCCGGGACCTTCCCCCCTTCCCGGGGCACTGCTGCCTCCTGCTGACCTGCCTCGCGAGCGTCAGGTTTCTCCTCTGGCTCATCCTCCCCCTCGCGGGGGGCCCTCGGAAGCCACGACCCTCTCCCCCTCCGGTCCCAGGCCCTCACCCTACCCGGCTGCAGGGCAGGGGGTCTGAATTTGGAGTCAAGACCCGGTTTCTGTCCTAACTCTGCCACTCACGGAGTGACAACGAAGACATTTCTTGGACCCTCCTCCCCTCTTTGCTTCCTTTTCTGAAAACAGGTCACCGAGAAATAAAGCTGTTGCACGACTCAAATGAGAAAGCGGAAAGTTGTGTAAACCAGAAGGCAATACGCTAGAAGTTCAGAAATTCTCCCTCCTTCTTTCTTTCTCATTGAAAGTAGCCGCACCCCCTGTTCCGTGTAGAAGGGATCGAAAGGCAGAGCCTTCTGGTCCAAGCAGGGGCAGGGCCCCGGCCCCTCGGCCGCACCCCCCAGTTGTGCTCCGGGCCTCAACATCTGAAAACCACTCCCCTCCACTAATAGTCGCTACGCATAATTGCTCATCAAAAGCATCTGGAAAATAAAATCCATGCGATTACAGATAACACGAATGGAAGCCAGCAACCCCCCCCCCCCCCCCCCGCCCCGGGGCCTTCCAGGGCTTATTCACATCAGACCTAAAGGGGGGCAGACGTGCACCGCTTGGAGTTTATCCATTCATCTTTCGATGGACACCGAGGCTCCTTCCACAGCTTGGCTATTGTGGACATTGCTGCTAGAAACATTGGGGTGCAGGTGTCCCGGCGTTTCATTGCATCTGTACCCTACCGCTTGGAGTTTAAATCTCTTGTCACAACCACCTGGCGTCCTCACGATGCCACCTGCCTCATGCACGGCACCACCCTGCTCTATCCTTGTCTTACACCCACGGTTACTTATCCTTTAGAAGAGGCATCGCTTGTCCATTTTGTGACTCAACCCTCCACACTCATCAGTACACACACACACACACACACACACACACGTACACAATAGCTAGCTCAAAGTACAGATTTCTTAAAACCGGTCCAGGAAGAACGAGCCACAGACTCCCTGGAAGCCCCTACTAAGCCCCATTACCCATCGAAAGAAGTTTCCCAAAGTGATTACAGACAATCGTCCCAGGCTGACTAATGACTCTGCAGAGTCAAGGACGGGCCCGCTCACCGAGGCCCAGCTTTAATTCAAAGTAAGCGTTCCTGCAGGATTCACCACCGCCTCCCCCTCTTTGCACTCTGCCCATTTCATTAAGCATTTCTCCCTCCGCATCTAAATGCTAACTGTCTGGCAGGCTGCAGAGCCGCATTCCCTACCCCCAGCCCCTGAGAGGCCCAGAGGGAAGTCAGCAGGCACAATTATAGCTTTCATGTGTCTTTCTGGAGAGAAGACTTAAGTGTTATTTTATATTTTTTCTCTGAACCATGTCAGTGATTTTCCTCGGGAAGCCCCAGCCTCAGGCTTCCCCCCCACCCCCACCCCACTCAGATCCCCCATGAAAATTTCATAGAAAACTTAGGCAGGCTAAGAAAGGCAGCATTTTTTTTTCCTCCTGAGAGCTATGCGGGCTGCTTTCTGCTACATGGCTCCTGTTACAGAGTCACAGACAAACCCAAGACAGAGGAGGGCTGTAAAATATGAACATGGAAGAGAAGGGGGGGAATGAGAGAAATCAAGAGAGAGCTACTCATTTATAGGAAAAAAAGAATCACAGATTGCTTTCTTTACAAATGAGAGAATCAGGCCTGCAAGGGGCCTCTTTCCGGCTTCCCAATCCCCAAACCAACGCGCCAGCCCACGGGCATCCGTGGCTCTCTTGTGCCCTCTCGTGGACGAAGGTGGTCACCGTCCTTCCCTGAGTGACAGCCAGAGTCTCTTATGCACTTGTCGGCCTTCTTATTACATCATGAATTTTGATAAGCCCATTAGCCAGCCAGGCAGCCAGGAGGAGGATGTCTTTCTCACTTGATGACTACACAATGAGGAGTAATATATTTTAATTTAAACACCATAAACCTATTGAGTGCTTAATTAACTTTAACCGTCTTTAGGGGAATGAAGCCAATTTGAGGGGGTCAAAAGGAGTTGTTTCAATATCAAACAGTTTTACATAGTCAATCCATTCATTCGGCCTACAGCTACTGATTAACACACAAAATTAACATGTTAGTAAAAATTCATATTCAGGCCTCTAGGGAAATTAAGATGCGCATGCACAGGGCATGATTAGCACAGCTATTGTTTTCTCCCAACAATATAATTTAATGGGTTTTTAGAATTACAGAAAGAGAGACTTGGTGCTGGTTTGAATTGATTATTTACCACAATGCTTTGAAATATAGAAAGGAGAGAAAACATCTCAAGCCAAAAGGGCCGGCGAACAGAGGCGGACGGGCTCAGAGTGAGTGTATCTTACTAAGGAGCTTGGCCAGGATGAACCGGCGGAGAGGCAGGCTGGGCACCACAACCAGACGTGAGCTGGGGCCAACAAGAGGAGCGGCTTTTTGGCTGCATGAAAAAGCACAGTAAGAGCTGCCTTCCCAGGGAGGAGGAAATTATTTCATTTAAGATTTAATCATATTACACACACCCAGCCTGTTTCTCAGGTGTAGGGAGATAGGTACCTTATTCAAACACAGATAAAGAGAATAAATAAAAAAGAAATTAAAAAAAATAAGAAGTCAAGGAAAAAGAATAGAGAGCAATAGAATGAGGTAGTCGCCACATTCACAAAGCAAATTTAGTTCTGAGCTTCCTGGCGGCCAAGGAAAAAGTGGCAAGGGCACTGGGATATCTAGTCCTCATTATCCGACGTCCTTAAGGTAACATACAAGTCTGTCTGAATAGAACGTGTTTCCTTCCTCACCCTGAATTAGAGAGATGGATTGTGCGATGGCTTACAGAAAGGTCATTGTGGAAGAGGGACTGCAGGTGTGTTTTGGGCTTAGCAAAAGATACAAAAGCGTGCTTTCGAAAGTACTTCTTCTGTTGATGCTCCATAGCAGGCAAGGGCAAAACTTTTTTTTTTTAATAAATTAATTTTTTATTGGTGTTCAATTTACCAACATACAGAATAACACCCAGTGCTCATCCCGTCAAGTGCCCCCCTCAGTGCCCATCACCCATTCATCCCCACTCCCCACCCTCCTCCCCTTCCACCACCCCTAGTTCGTTTCCCAGAGTTAGGAGTCTTTATGTTCTGTCTCCCTTTCTGATATTTCCCACACATTTCTTCTCACAAGGGCAAAACTTGATGCTGAAACTGGCAAAACCATTTCTGTAGGGTAATCATATAATACAGTCTGGGTATACGCTTTCTGGTGACCCTTCTAGAATCTCCACGGTAATAGTGGTAGCTTTAGGACCCAGACTAGCAGGAAGCAAAAAGGACTTGGTCCTCACACACAATTTACAGGGTCTTTGTAAGAACCTCATAACTGACCCGATTGCCTTCAATCTCTCCCCCTCTCTGAACCATCTCTACACAGCAAGAAATGAATCCTTCTAAAACACTACTTTAGTATACTCCTTCGCTCAGAATCCTCCAGAGCGTCCTTGCTTCCCACATGGATCTACTTTCAGCCTCATCTCTCAACACTACCTCACACAAAGCCTCCGGCCCACGAGGCTGGTCTTTTACCAACCACTCACCGGGCCCCCAAACCCCTGTTCACACCATCCCCCCATTCCACCCTGGGTTGCCTTTCCTCATCTTCAAATCCTTCCTCCTCCACCAAACCTTTCTCTCCTCTCCTCAAAGACTAATTTTCTGCACAAGTAGTCAAGGAGGCCCTTCCCTCTCTGACCCCAACCCTACTCCTGCCATCACCTCCTCTGTAATTCCAGCTTCAGGCTATGAACACCTGCTTCTCCCCAAACTCACTACCAACATCTCTGCCCACATCCTCCTCCTGCCTTGCTCTCTACCCTCTTGCTTTCACCACACACCCTCCTTCAAGATGCAGCTCATCACCTCTTCTGTAAGGTTCCCACCCACCAGCAGGTCACCTCCTCCTGGCCGCACCTCTGCCCACACCCCTTGCATACCCACCACAGCTCCCTGCCAATATGTAGGTCGGCTCCCACCTCCCACCTGCCACACTGGGAGCTCCTCCATGACTGGGTGAGCGTTGCGATGGCTTTTTCTTCTTCTTTTTAAGTCTCCTGTGGTTACCAGTGCCCGGCACTTATTAGGGCCCGTTGAATGAAATCACTAGGTAATCCTCAACCACAGACTCAGAGCTCCCAGGATACAGGGCCGCAGGGCTCTGCTTCTCAGTGCTTCTCATGGGCTGGGAAAGCAGTCCTCCTCTCTGCTTGCTGTTGTAGGGAGACCTTTCACTGTCTGATCGACTCATCCACTGTCAATCTATCTGTCTGCCTCCTCCCCCTTATCCCTTTTCTCTCACCAAAGAAGCCTCTGGCAGGTGCTCAGTCGGTTGAGCATCTGACACTTGATTTCAGCTCAGGTCATGATCTCAGGGTCATGAGGTTGAGCCCCCCACCTGGCTCTGTGCTCAGCAGGGAACCTGCTTGAGATTCTCTCTCCCTCTCCCACCCCCTAATTCTCTCTCACGAAATAAATAAAATCTTTACAAAAAAAAAAGGAAGAAGCCTGGCAGGCAAAAAGGAGAGATACAAGGAAGCAGATGGAGAAAAAGCTAGTGGTTGAGACGACTCAAGAGCACAGCCTCGTTCCTCCTACTTTGACCCAGCTGGCCTTGTTTCTTGGAGCCATGGAAGGCCCGAGGTCCAAAGGGTTTGCTAAAGCCCAGTGCTTTAGTGAAATGAGCGGACCGGCAGCTGTTGGGCTACTTTGACGGGCTGGGGTCAGGGTGACGCAGACAGACACTGGGTTGGCTGGAGCGCAGGAGACAGGACTGAGACTTCTGTACAGGAGAAACTGGGATCTGGGAACTGTGTGTGTGTGTGTGTGTGTGCGCGTGTGTGTGTGTGTGTGTGTGTGTGTGGTTCGGGGAGGGGCAGGCCAGCAGGGCAGGAGGGAGGAGCCTCGGGGTGTGCTCCCAGGCCGGCACCAGGCTGCACCAGGCCTGTCCTTGGAGGAGCGTGGTGTCTCCACGCCTGCTTCCCCTCCTCCTAACTCTCCCTCTTCATTAACCACGTGAGCTCCCTGTTTTTCCACAGGTTTCAGAAGAGGCAAACATTTCAAGCCACATATGTTCACAGGGAAAGTTTTGCACTATTGGATGAAGGGAGTGTGAGCAAAAGCTGCTCAGAGGCACACACCCAATTCTCTGGCTTCAGTCTCCCGGTTGGGTGCATTTTGTTGGGTGCTTCGCTTCCACAAACCAACTGACAGAAGAGGCCGATCCTATCCTGCCACAAGCTTTGGGGGCTCACACTCTGATCCCCCTGCCCGGCTCCACTGCACTGTTCTACAGAATAAGCATAGGCACACTGCAGAGCCATCGGATAACCCAACAGGGTGCTGCTAAAGCAGTTACAAAGCCACCAAGGGAAAGGAGTCAGCTCTCCATCGGATGTGCAAAGGCAAGGTGGCTCCCCTGGGCATCTGAACTGACCACCCCGAAGGGCACCCCTCAGCACTGATGGGGACAGGCTTTCAGGGGGCAGTTTGGCATACTCGCTTAAGTCTTTAAACGTGTGCATTCTCAGGATTCTCAGTTTATTTAGGAATTTATGCCAAATAAATCATCATGGATGTGCTCTATATAGACATTTATTACAGCATTTTTTAGTGAAAAGCTGGAAACATGCTCAATAATAGATTGATTAGTTAGTGAAATTATGGCGTCTGTTCAATAAAATACCAGCAGTCTAAAGTCTCTTAATATTTATCGACAGAAAAAACATATATCCTATCTTATTAAATCAAAAAAGCATAGAATAAATGTTTCTATAGGATCATCCCATTTTCTCTGAAAATATATGTATGTGAATATATGAAAAAAAGTTCTGGAAGGACAGCTACCAAGGCGTTCACGGCAGTTATTGCTCTGTGATGGAGTCATGGTGGCTTTCCATTGTCATTTTTTTTTTCATTAATCCACAATTTTAAATTTTCTAACAATAAAATTGTGTTGCTTTTGTAAAAGGAAAAAGACAACAGGAGTCATTTTTAATTATTTTTTTAAAAGCCAATCATGCAGCTTTACAGCTATTCCTACCCTTTATTACAAATATGATCCTGGATTTTACAAAACCATTACCTTCCTTGGCTAAAATGATTGCTATACAGCACCCGCTCTTCGCCTCTATGGTAACAGAACCCCATCGTTACCCCGGGTGACGCTCACTCAGCTAAATGACTGCCTTTCCCAGCCTCCCTTGCAGATGCTGTGGCCTTGAGACCAAGTGATGCCCAAAGGGATGGATACGGCAATGCTGTCTGGGGCTCCCAGAAAACTCTTCGAGGAAGCGGACTCCCCTGGAAGTTCTGCTCAGCATCTGTCCTTCCTGCCCTCCTCCTACTTGCTGCCACGGGGGTTGAAGTTCTAACAAGCTTTTCTAAATCCATTTTTGTATGAAAAAAAAATGACATTCTTGTTTAAGCCCCATATTTTGGATTCTCTGCACAGGCATCCTTACCACTCGCTGCCACTGTGGGACAACAGTTAGTCGGGGGAAAAAATAAAGGAGGAAAAGAACTTGAAATTCTAAATTGGGGTGGCAAAGAAAGCCGGCAAATACATCAGGGCCGGGGTCTCATGTGCTATTATTTAAAATCATAAATGCTGACATTTACGCAACCGAGGGAGGAAATGCCATTATTGCCGGCATTAGCCGCACGGAGCTATGGCAAGTTGTTTCACTTAGAAGATGTTTAACACGGGTACCGTGATTGTCACTTAATGGGTCAGGGAACCCAGAGAGACCTGCCTTTGTCTGTTAGAGCTTCCTCTCTGCAGATCACAAATATTTCCTTTTATGTTTAGGAAATGTAATTACGTCTAATGCAAATTACAAACCAGAATACCATCACCACGCTTCTTGCTTTTGTGGGGCTTTAGTCTTTTCATTATTTCCAAGCTCTGTAGCCCCCAGAAGGCAAAGCGTAACTCCCGAGACCCTTGGGGGAACATTTAATCATGCCCTTCGAGGAACCGGTCACTGAGCCTAACACTGATGCTGGACAAGGCTCCCAAGGTGACCTTTTAACCACATGCTTCCCCGAACTGAAGATTTCAGGCTCCTCCCTGTTGTTGCCTGACTTATCTGGGTCCAGTGTCCCTTCCTCCCGGTAAAGCTCGGTTAGGGCCTGGTCGCTGGCATTCCCCTAATACGTGCAGGTAGCCTCTCATCATAATAGCTGCCACCTGTCGAGTCCTTACTACGTCGGGACGCTGTGCTAATCGGTGCCTCATATGAGCCATCACACGGGACCCCACAGCAGTCCTAGGAGGTGGGTACAAGTATATTTTATAAATGAAGATACGAGGCTTAGAGAAGCTAATAACCTACCGTTGGCCTTGTAGGATGATTCAAAGATTATGAAGTAATGATCCAACCAAAATTCACCTGGTCCTGGGCACAAAGTCGTACTGTCTTGTAAACCAGCGGCAGCCTCTCATGATGCCATGTGCTTCCCATGGCCTGCGGGGCTCAGCAGCCAGTAGGTACTCAGTAAATGTCAGCTGAATGACTGGGTCCACCGTCAGTTCATTCCTATCCAACTCTACAGACGTAGGTTAAAAATCACCAGATGGAAATGACAATTAGTCCCCACGGCTGGAAGAAATAACCGCAGAGAAACGTGGCTAAACAGAAGTCTATTGACAGGGAATGGTGGCCCATAGTTGAGGACAGGAAGCTCCTTT
Organism: Canis lupus familiaris; assembly: GCF_011100685.1. Lineage (NCBI taxonomy): Eukaryota > Metazoa > Chordata > Mammalia > Carnivora > Canidae > Canis > Canis lupus. The sequence continues at coordinate 35,713,114 of NC_049239.1, read as the reverse complement.
CAAGAGGCACCTTTGTGTTGTTGAGGGATGAGTGGTTGGGAAGAGATCCACATTTCTCCCTCACGGCTCCTCACAGACACAAAACAGAACCCACGGCAGCTTCAAGAACCCGTGAGAAACGGCAACCTGGAAGCAGACCCAGCCCTGTGCTCTGATTCCAGAAGACAATGGCTCCGAACTCACAACAGGACATAGAGGGTGTCCGTGAAGAGGCTCCAGAGACTCGCAGTGGAGAGTCAGCTGGGGCTCGGCCAGAAAGGCCCAACCAACAAGGCTTTTCCTCAGCCTCACCACGAGGCTTGTCCCCGACGTTCTTACAAAGCCTGGTGCTAAATTCTGGTTTAGCGTTGAAGCTGCCCCTACTGAGTCATTATGGACCCGGCACATGATCCTGCCCCGGGAAGGATGTGCGGATTCGGGCAGGAGCAGGCCTCTGCCTCTCCCCGGACACTCTTGGAAACCAGGAAGGGACACATCGCGCAAACTACAGAGACCAGGTGTGTTGTCCACTCCTCCCCATTGAGCCCTCAGAGAGCTTTTTCACAGGCCTTTTTTTTTTTTTTTTTAAGATTTTTATTTATTTATTCATGAGAGACACAGGGAGAGAGAGAGAGAGAGAGAGAGAGAGGCAGAGACGCAGGCAGAGGGAGAAGCAGGCTCCATGCAGGGAGCCCCACGTGGGACTCGATCCGGAGTCTCCAGGATCAGGCCCTGGGCTGAAGGCAGCACTAAACCGCTGGGCCACCCAGGTGTCCCATTCACAGGACCTTCCGACACCTCTCTCACTCTCTGAGACCACCTCAGCAAGGCCCTCCGTGCTTATGGCTGCAGACCCCAGCAGTGGGGAGACTGGGCCCTACGGGGCCAAGCACAGGACAGCCGCCACGACAGAGGGCGAAGCCAAGTGGAGAGCATGGCTTCCAGCAGCAGCACCTGGCCTCCTGGCAACTCCACTGCCAGGCTTGGAGTTGTGCCTGAGTTTTTTGTTTCTGATTTTGACAACTCCCCCCACCCTTGTTTCATTTTTTTTTTCCTTCCAATAGGATCCTCTTGTCAAACCCCTCTTGTGGCTTTGTGAGGGGCCAGATAGCACCAGTCCTGAACGGCTGCCCTCATTTTGCTACGGAAGCTATCTCTGACTCCTTAATCAACCACAGGCTATAAGCTAGCCTCCCTGAAACTGCAATTTTGATTCGTGAAATGACAATGAAACCCCTTGTCCCCTGGCAGTCCACCAAGGCTGCTTTTGCTAAGGTAGCACATTTGGGGGGCAGTACCCTGTTCTGCAACGGACGCTGGGCAGGATCATCACTGGTCTTATCGGTGAGCTCTGTGAGACGTTCCCCCTCCTGAAGGGGAACATGGCAGACTGGCGACGTGGAGGCAGACCCTACAACCAGGTGAGGTTTGGGCCAGACACCCACCATCTCCCCAGTATCCTTCTTCCTTGGCATCTACCATCACCAAGTATGATAAAGGCCATGTCCTCAATAGCCGCTTTATGGCCTCTTCTCTATGCCCAGCACCAGAAGGCCAGACATCAACACCTTCTGTCCGGGCTCCTGCAAAGGCCCCCATCTTTCCTCCACCCTGCCTGCCCACACAGTGTGATTGTGTCCCTTCCCACTCTCCTCTGCCACAACACCACAAGCTGGCTCACGTGAGACTTTCCATCCTCATCCTCATCTTTGACAACCCCTATCCCATCCCTACTCTTGCATTGTGCCCCACCGACACCTACACACCTGTTTGTGGGGGAACCCCTGCTTTAAGTCCATTGCTCACACTCCTTGTTCTTCAAAATCCAGTTCACCACCACCCTCTCTGGGATGAAGACTGTTGAACTACACGCTGCCCACTCCAGGCTGAGTAAGTCACTCATTTTTGCCTCCCCCCGGGAGACTGTTGAGTCTAGAGCATGGTGTGAATTCATCTTTGGGTCTCCAGCACCAATATGGCTTCTGTCTTAGGTAGGGACACTCCATTGTTCCTCTGTCACCACAAGCTCATCTGGATGGAAACCAAGCTCCGCATCTTCACCTCCTCTGTCCTCACCTCTGACAGCTGATCATAACTGGCTTATGTCATTCTCACCAGCACAGTCACGTATTCCTTGCCATCTCTCCTTTGCATGTCCACTTCCACTGCCCTCAGGAGGACTGCATCATCCCACACCTGACCTATGGAAGTGACCTCCTTGGAGCTGACAAGGTGATTATGTCACTCTCCTGCTCAAGATCCTTCAGCGGCTCCCCACTGCCTACAGAATAAGGCCCAAACTCCTTCACTTGCCATTTAAGATCCTCTAATGATTTAGTCCCACCTTAGTTTTGTCATCTCATTTCTGAGCACCTGTATTATGAGGACGTCGCCCTCCTTCCCAACAGAATGATCACTGTTCCTTTCAATCCAGATAAAATATCCCCTTCTTTCCGGGTAAAATCAATCCCTCCATTCAAAGCATTTCTGCAACACACAGTTTATATGTTAACAGAGCACTCCTTTCATTCTGCCTATTATTACATTTGATTGCTTTCATGGCAGACTGGCCTGCTAGCCTGCAAGCTCTCAGGGGCAAGAATCCTGCCTCATCCACCTCTAATCCTCCATGTCGCCTTGAGCACAACAGATGCTCAGTGTATTTCCATTAACCGCAAATGAAGCAAATGAATCGAAGTTATGAGTTGGGTTTAAATAGGTTCACGTGGGTTTGAAAAGCACCACAGTCAAGATCATGTTAAGCAGCAGCTCAGGATGAGAAAATGGCTCTTAAAGAGCTCACAGTATATTTGAGACAACACAGGTGACCATCCAGACATGAAAAGCCACAGAGTAATGTAAGGAAAAACAATGTTCTTCAAACATGCGTGCAGAATGAAGCAGAGGTTGCATACAATTTCTGAAGCCCACAGAGATGTTCTCATGCCACGGCTCTGAATCACACCTCTAGGCTGTAAAATTCTATCAGCTTGTTTGGAGAAACAAAGATTCTCTGAAAACTCTTAATATTGTTGCACATGACTGTTAGATGTGTAATCATGATGGGTCCACAGAGGGAACTTGCCCGGGGGAGGGGAACTCTCCTGGAGCCTAATGGTTAAGAGCCAGACCGCCTGAGTTCAAATCCCAGCTTCATCACTTACTCCTTGGTGACACTGCACGATGCCTTAATCTCTCTGCCTCACTTTTTTCCTCCTACAAGTGGAGAGCCGAATAAACACCTACCTCATTGGATCTTTGGAAGAACTGACTGAGTTAGTATATATAAGGTGCTTAGGACATAGTAAACACTATATCAACACCGACTCTTATTTTTAACTAGACCAACTTTCCCGACAGGGATGGAGACCAATCAGCTAACAAGCATTTGTGTAATATCTAGTATGGAGGTACACTATTCTTTCTTTCTCGTTGATTTTAGAAACTACTTTTTAATGGGAAGTTTGTTTTTTTAAGAGGTTGCCATTTATCAAGCGTTGACTCTTCTCATACAGTATATCAATTACTCATTTGGGAACACGGTATAGCAGCTAAGAGCTTGGACTCTGTAGCCAGGGTGCCTGGATTACCTGCGGGTATCTCCACTATGTGACTTAATCTTTCTGGTTCTCAGTTTCCTTGTTTACAAAAATGGGATAGTAACAGGATCTACCTCTGACCATCCTTGTGAGGATTAATGAGTTGGGACAGGTAACGGCCCTTTGGGATGTTGTTAGTGCTTAATACGTGGTAGCTAATCTTATCTAATAAAGATACTGAGGTACTAAGGACCTGCTATGTGCCAGGCACCGTGCTAGTTGCTGGGGATCCAACAGCAAAAAAGGACAAAGTTCCCACCCTCTAGAGATGTATGTGCTATTATTATCAACCTTAGTCTTGAAATTGGGACTTAGGGCATATTTAAATCTGCCTGAAGTAACTTGCTAGTAAGTAAACAGGCAGTGGCTTAAACCCAGCCAGGGCTTACCCAGAGTATGATCTCCCTTCAACATGGAGCCTTTGGAGTCAGCACTCAGTCTTTCATAACCCTAGGAACCCTGCCCACTGTCTACAGAGTTAGAATTTCAGACAGTTGACCATGATACCATCTTCACACCCCTTACTGCGGGAAGCAGCCCAAGGCAGAGCCCCTAATTGGACCACAGGTGGGTTCCTGACCCCAAAACAGTCCAACTATAGGCTTCCCCTGATCCACGATGAGGCCAGCACAAAAACTTTGCTCAGTAGGGATAATGGTAACTAGAGAACTAGTGAAGCCAATCAGGCTCAGTCTCCCTCCAGGATGTGAACAGAAAACTTTAGAGAGAAGAAAGTCAATGGGATAGAGGACTCAGAATTAGAAAACACTGAAAAAGATGCAGAGAGTGTATGGGGCAGCATCTCTGTTGCTGACAGAGGGCAGAAGCAAAGATCTCAAGCTCCAGGTACTGCGGACAAGACCTTGGACAGAACAACAGTGAATCCATGGGATCTTCACCCACCTATAGACCCCACACCCTGGCAAGAAGCCCCTGTTTTCTGAGAGAGTGCCTAAGACTCTGTGTAGCCATTCAAGGCTCTCCAACCCCAACTTCCTGTCCTGCTTCCTCTTCTACTTTTGCTTTACGCATAACACTCCTGGGGCCCAAACAGACCATGGGTGTCCCTGCTCATACTCTTCTTTTCCCTATGCCTGTATCCTTCAGGCCCAGCCACACTCACTGTCTTCCTGATGCCACCCTCAGCAGGGTGTGGCTCACCACCTGTGACCCTTCTGATCTCCAGTTTCCTCCTCTGCCCACAAATCCAAGTCCTGTCTCCCCAACGTGACTCCAATCATTCTGTGGGCCTAGTGCTTTCTAGTATGTCACCAGTAAACATTTGATGGTTGGCTAGACTTCTGATAATGCACAGAACCATAGGGCTAGAGAAGGAGTTCTCAACCTTCAGCTCTAGGGAGTGATTTGCCCTCCCCTCCCCCATCCAGGGGACATTTGGCATTGTCTGGAGACCTTTTTGGTTGTCACAACTGTGGGGATGTGCTAATGGCATATAGAGGGTAGAGGCCAGGGATATGATCAATGCCCTACAATACACAAGACCACAACCTCTCCACAAAAAGAATTATCATGCCTAAAATGTCAGTAGAACTGACATTAAGAGACTCTGGACTGGGTCCATAAGAAAATTAAAGAGAAACAAGATTTGGGGAATACACTTACAACAATGACATATTGTTAGAAACAATGTTTGGCTAGATGATATTCCTCTGAGAAGTGTTTATGATTTTAGATAAATTACAGTAAAACCCTGTGGTCTCAAGCCCCAGGATAATGCTAATTTGGATATAAGGCAATCAACAATTGGCAGCAAATTCACCCCAGCAATTCCATTCATCTCTCAATAAACAATAGTGTGACCCTACATCTTATGTGGTGGGGTTTTCAGACCCCACTGATAGCATTACGGCGGGGTCAGATTGCAGCTCCACGGTGTTGGCAGAGATCATGAGCAAGCTAATGCCATCCTGGCTGGTGTGACAATCTTTTATCCAATCTGTGGGCTTCACAGGGTTTGGTCCTACTTACCTTCTTTCTAACTTGAATGGCATTTCTCCCTTTGTGTTAGTCATACACACGGCTTTGGAGAACAGCAGAGCCAGACTCCACCCTCAGTTTTGCCAGTGACCTGAGCCTGCACAGTCCTGAAGGGCAGAACCGTGCCCATGTCATCGGCCACCGCACACTCATTGCCTGCAGGGTGAGGGTGCTTGGGAAACACTCCATTCTCCAGAAATCACTAGAATAATGCCCATTCTCTACTCTCATTTCATTCAAACTCAGTTTCTTCACCTATAAGATGGAGAAATTAGCACCAAGGACAGCAGCTGCTTGCAAGAATTAAATAAAATGAGACCATGTGTATCAGGCTCTTGGAACAGAGGTGGACACATGGTTCAATTAATGACTCTCATCCCTCCCACCTTAAAACTAGTAAAAACACCTGCTAGCTCTTCCAGAATCTTGAAAGGTCCCACGATTACCTCCCCAAACCCTCTGTTCTTCAAAGAAGCACTAGCATGCCAGAGGAAGCTCTAAAGCGCTGAGAGTGGAATAGGTTTATTTCTCAGAAACTAATTAAAAATCAAAAGTTCGGCCACAGTTTCCAAGCCAAACTGATTCTCACATGTGGGCTTCGCATTTTAAAGTTTAATTTGATTATGCACCCCTCAGACTAGCAACAGGAATGGATGAGGGCCAGGGTTCTGTCGTTTTATATTTTTCTCAGCATTACCCACCTAACCGCAGGTGCCTACTAAACAGTAAATGAACAAAAGAAAGAACCACAACTTCAAGTCCTAGCGACCAGATCTCCTAAGGGTGAAGACTAGTTATACAAACATGAAAGCTTATCTACTTGTACTCTGGTTCACAACTGGACAGAAAGCCATCAGGATGAAGGCGTTTCATTGTAGCATCAACTTCAGGTAAAACCTCACAGCCCCCATGGCTGCTGCGAGAATTTCCACCAGGCAGTATCTGTGAGTGCACACAGACCGGGAAGTCTGCATGGCTGGGCAAAGCAGTCAAAGGGGCTGGTTCCCAACGAAGCTGGGTTCAATCCCTGGCTGCACCACTTCCTTACTGCAACATCAAGTCTGCATTTCCTCATCTGTAGAAGAGCACTAATACCCCCGCTGCTCTGGGCTGAACCGTGTCCCCCACCCCACCCCAATTCATATGTTGACATCCTAACCCCCAGGACCTCAGATTGTAACTTTACTTGGAGAAAGGTTATCTACTCTAGTGCAAATGAGGTCATCAGTGGGCTCTACTCCAGTATGACTGGTATCCTTCCATAAAGGAGAAATTTGGAGACAGGCCCACAGGGAGAATGTAGTGTGAAGATGAAGCCACCAATAGAGGTGATGCTATTACAAGCCAAGGAGCACCAGAGATGACAAGCAAACCTCCAGACACTGGGGGAGAGGCAGGAACAGATTCCCCCTCACAGCTTTCAGAAGGAGCCAACCCTGCCAACACCTTGATCTCAGACCCTTAGCCTCCAGAACTGTGACACAATACACTTCTGTCATTTAAGCCACTATGGCAGCAAACTAACAGAGAGCCTTGGTGTGCAAAGTTGGCAACTGTTGTTATTACTGATTAGAGTATCACTAGTTGAACGTAACACAGGGAGCAGACACAGGTATATGCTGAACACAGGAGATGTCATATTGTCTGAATATAAAGCAACTCCCTAAATGCCAATCTCCCATTTTTCTATGAGAAAACCGGGGGGAACCTTTTCGGGATATAGATGAAATAGCCCAGTGTCTACTTACAACATTCACACACACACACACACACACACACACACACACATAATCACATGTATAAGAAAACCATACACTGATTTTAGAAATGCTTTTTCTAGTTTCATATTTTGTGAAATAATTTTATTCTAACATCAGTCTTCATCATCTTTATTTATTTTTATTTATTTTTACTTTTTTAAAGACTTTATTTATTCATGAGAGACATAGATTGAAAGAGAGAGAGAGAGAGAGAGAGAGAGAGAGAGAGAGGCAGAGACACAGGCAGAGGGAGAAGCAGGCTCCATGCAGGAACCCTGATGTGGGACTCGATCCCGGGACTGACTCTTGGTTTCGGCTGAGGTGGTGATCTCCTGGTCGTGGCATCAGGCCCCCTCGCAGGCTCTGGGTTGAGCATGGAGTCTGTCTATGTTTCTCTCTCTCTCTCTCTCTCTCTCTCTCTCTCCCCCCTCTGCCCCTCCCTCCCAGAAATAAATAAATCTAAAAAGAAAGTAAAGTGTATCTTCCAAAACTATTAATTTTTTTGTGTATATACTTCCAGAATTTTTACTATGTGTACACATGCATGCTCATACACATGCATATACACACATACATAAACACATTTTAAACAGATAAGGAATCATGCCATAGCATGCTGTTTTGTAACCTGTTCTTATCATTCCATAAATTACATAATCTCCCTATGTAAAGAATATAAATTTATATTATAATTTGTAATGACAGCATAGTATTCGAACACAAAAATTTATTTAGTCATTCCCCTACTGATGGATATTTCAATTATTTCACATTTTTTAGTAAACACAATGAAAAGCTTTGAAATTACAGCTTAGAAAAATGATCATTTCCTTAAGATAAATTCTGAAAAGTAGTATGCTAGTCCAAAAAGGTATACTTAATGTCACTTTTAACCTCAGCTAAACTACAGTTATAACTACTCCCAATAACAATGATGTCACACCTTCCACCTTCTGGTAGAGAAGTACTGCACCACCACTCAGCCACAGCCACAGTGCAAGGCAAGTGTGGCAAAGGGGAGTGTAGGAGCAGACAAATGTCCCTAACTGCGTGCAACAGGGGAAGATTTTGCTGCAGACGCAGGTTAGAGAGGGTCAGAGAATTTCTTTGTACCCAGGAGGAAAGGAGGAAGTTGTGAAGGGGAAGGTGTGTTAAGAGGATAAAAAGCAGTCCACATGTCATGAGCACGGAAAGGAACACCTGGAGACAGCAGAGGCATTTTAGGGATGAGGAACCATGCCACCCCACCCACCCACCCACCCAGGCCGGCGATCAAAGCTCTGGGAATCTTTGTTCCCTTTGTCACATCCTTTAGGAAGCTAGAATCCTGAAAAGGAAAAGCTGAGGAGGATGAACAGAAGCTAGAGCAAGGTTTGTAGCTCCTGGCCTCACTGAGTCTTCATTCTTTCTCATGAGCCAGGTGTGAACACTACCTTCTCTACAGAAGACAAGGCCAGGAGAGCCTCAAAGTGAATGGAGGTTTTTATTTTTAATATATAATTTAAAATGTGCATTCTTTTTTTCCAGGAAAATTCTCCTTCAGAAGAGACTTCTGATTGCAGAAAATATTTCAATGGCACAAATGTCCAATAGCAGGGTGTGTGGTCAATATATGAAGGTATCTCCTACCCACACACGCAGTATAGTTACTACAGTTAGCGTTGAAGGAAAAATACTTACTAGCATGAACGATGTTGTGATGCTGTTCAGTAAGAGAAATTAAATCGTGAAGTAGTGTTATGGTATTATTCAATTCTTACAAAAGAAAAAAATTTAATGTATGAAGAAAAACACCGAAGTGTTCATGGAGGTTACTGATGATTGATGAGTGTGGAATTACTGGTGATTCAGGCTTATCTACATTTTCTAAAGTTTCTATAGGAAAAATTTGTTACTTTTGAAATAAAAAAAAAAAAACACCAAGAAATCAATTTTAAGTGTTCCTCCCACCCAGGGTCAAGACCTAGAATAAGCATACACCTGGCTACAAGCCCTGAGTCTTATTTCTGTGACCTGGCTTGTTCCAGGGCACAGAATTCAAGGCTGGGTAACAGAAAGTAGAGTTCCATTCCATCACCACTATTTCATTCAGTGGGGAAAAAAATATCTTCGTGTGGAGTTCATACCTAGGGTGTATAGGCTAATTCTTCAGTTGTAAGAGCTGCCACTTGTTATGCATTGTCTCCATGCAGGGCTCTGTGCTGAGCATCCTCAAATGATCTCATTTAACCCACCAACAACTGTGAGAGTTAGATACCTTTACTTCCATTTTACAGACAAGGAAATAGAGACCCAGAGATGCAAGTCACCAGCGCAACCCCTAAAAGACCGGTAACTGTAAGAACTGAGTTTCAAACTCTGGTCTGTCTGACACAAAACTCTTGAGTCTTCATAGGCAATTCTTCCTTCTAAAGATCCAGTTTGTTAATATTTATAGAAAATGCATATGCATTGAAAGAGGTCTTCCAAACATCCTGGGTCTGGCATGAAAACCTCCCTCCAGGAAGTTACCAAATATAAGGTAATAGAGGGCAACTGACAATCAAGCAAATTATATCAAACAACAAAGGTAATGAACATAGCACTCAAACTCCTCACTTAATTAATTTACTACCTTTTCTACTAACTGCACTCATATCTGTGGGGTGGAAATACTATCCAGTGGTATGAAACTCCGTATCACTCTCCACCTCTGCATTCCATGACATCTCATGGGTAGCTTGAAACAAGCTACAGTGGTAGGATTACACCATGAAAATCAGCAAAAACTAGAAATCAGGCTTGATTTATTGTTTTGTTGTCTAGACTTAAGGAAGTTATAAAGAAAATGTTACTATAGATCACACTTAAACTTTGCCATCTTTGTAGCCATTTTATTGTGAAAAGCACAAAAAAATAAAAATAAACTGAGAAAATATTCCTCCAGTATTTGAAAGCTAGTATGTACCTCAAGAAAGAAGTAGCTCATGTCATTGACCAGAAGGAGCGAGTCAGGTTCTGGTCTACGTCTTTGTTGTCTCATTCATGTTGGAACTGTGCTCCTTCACCAGTGATGTGAATAACTTCTTTGCTGAACCAGATTGCAACACCCATTTATTTATGGTCTGATTTTGTCACAGTGGTTAGACTGCAACCACAAGTTGGCCACAGATATGAGGTCTGCAAAAATCAACGAGAGCACTCCTGTGATAATGAGACTTACAATAAAGTATGTTGCCTGTGTCAATATTATTTGTAAGTTGGGAGCTATTCCTCTTTTATGTCAGTGAAGTTTATAATAAACTGTTTTCCTGGACAGTCACTTGTGAAACCTGTAAAGCACACCACTGGGTAGAACTGTGGACAACTTACCCAACTCCTTTAGTGGTAAATTCTCGTAATTGTACAGACAAGATCCTTAGTCCCAATTACCCCCAGGGAGGTGAGATTTCAGACCTTCCCCTTCCTGCAGACACAAGCCCCAGTCTTAAAGTCATGTGAACTCTGGGCCCTCTTTACGACAGCTAACCACAGGTCACTCAATAGAGAGACATTCTCCTCTGGACCATGAGCTAGAAAAAAAATAAGCCTGGTAAAACAGTAAGCTTTCCTGAGCCCCTGGAGAGAAGGTCACCACATTTTCTTCTTAGTTACTTGTGAATATCTCATCAGCACATTTACTACGTGACATTGTTTGTTACTGATTTACATGCCAATCCTCTCTGCTGGACCTTGAGCTACATGGAAACCAGGGTGTCTCTGGTCCAGGCCTTGCTGAGCAAGTGTTCGATATTCTTGAGTTCGTGTATGAATGCCTGAACAGACAGAGAAGAGAGGAAAGGATCTCCTTACAAACCTGGCATTGGCAGAAGTCACATGGCTCATTGTGTTATTTAGGTATTTCCTTTAGGATTCAAGAGCAATGTTTCCATTCTGATGCTATATCCAAATGGGTTCAATAGCAAGTCAATTGAAAAAGTCATCCACATTTTTCAAAATATGCTATATATACTTGTTACTCCTCCTATACAAGGCACATGACCATCACATTAATTAACAACATCCATGGAGTTCATACAAATAAATAAGCTGCCTTTGCAGATATGGCTCTTAAATCCGCAAATGTGTGGACTAAAGACACTGTACAAGTATGATGTAGACTCACCACCTCAAGTTCCATATTTGGAGAGAAGAGGGAAGAACAACCCATGAGTGGTTGTGTGCCTGTGTGTAGCAGGAGCAGGTTCCACATGTACAATTTTATCCAGAGATGATTACATCTCCTTTGTTTCAGAAAACCCGGGAACCCATGCCCAGGACACTTTGTGGACAGGAGACTGAGATGCAAAGGGGGTGACAGCTACTCTCCAGAACACAACTGACCCTGAGAGAAATCACAGACAACACTTATACTTGACTTTGCTGCAAAACCATCCAGAGCTTAGGTACTTTTCTACATTGTCCTGGAATTTTTTAAGAGGGTGGTGGAGGTGAGGGTGGTGGGAGATGCCAAGCAATACACGTGAGATAGTTAAGTCATTGTTTAATTCAATCACTAAAACAACAGGCATCAAAATAGCACTAGAACTTTCTTTCGGGGTCCATATAGATTTGGGTACTGGCCCACCTTCCTGATTTCCACGCTTTCCACAGTTTTTAACTTCTCCTTTCAAGGACTGCAAACCAAATAGACAATTTTATCCTTGGAAATTCTCTCTCACTAGGAACTGGGAATTTTCTGACCTCGCAAGCTAATTCAGAACACGTTACCCCGGCAAGGGTTGCCTTGCAAATCACCCAGCATCGAGGGGTTAATCTCACACATTTACCATCCTCCCTCAAACAGGAGCCAGGAACAGGCTTCTATGACAACCTTCCTAAGATGGTGCTACTTCTTCAGAGCACAACAGTTAAAAAAAAAAAAAAAAAAAAAAAAGAGCCGTGCAAATGGAGATGAATGGTACGCAGGCCACCGAGGTAATTAAAAATGTATTTTCCATCTCCTAGTAATTGAATTGTGTACAAGCTGCAAGTTAATGAGGTCATCTACCCTCGAGCACTGACAGGAAAGCAGGAATAATTATCTTTCAATTTTTTCTTATGTAGCAATTAATTTTAACCATTCGCTTACACCCCACTTCCACTCCCCTCAATCCCAGTCAGTCAAAGTCATGGCTAAACCGAATTGACAAGCAATTGATACGGTGGCGGCACGGAGCTGCCGAGGCGGGCAAGGTAATCAAGGGGCTGCAGCTGTTGAGGGCCAAGCGCTTCCAGGTGAACGTCGCCGGAGATTTCGCTTTCTGCCACTCGGAGGACACGGGACACACGGTGGAGGCTGACAGCACATCTGGTGCCAGGTGGGCCGGGAAGAGGCACCGCTGACTTGGGAAGGTAACAGAAGGATGGACAAGGATTGATGGATGGACAAGACTTTGAAACAAAATGTCACTTATGAAAAGGGTCAACCAAAATCGGGGGAGAGATGCTCAGCCACTCGTTAACCGTGTCCTGAGCTTCTTGGAGGGTCCTGGTCCCCATCAGGAGGGGATGGTGGCGGGGGGGGGGTTGCTAATGACTCATGCTTCTAGAAGCCACAAGCACAAAATAGTTTCTTTCCTCATTTAGCTCACCCATCATCATCCTGAGCCCACAGTTCTGGTTCGGGGAGGTGCTGGCGAGAGATTTATCGCAGTTTTGCTGCTATTCGATGGACTCAACCCAGATTGCCTCATGTGGCCTCATGTCAGGAGGGGCGGTGGCTGCAGTCTGTCCCTCTGTGACACCAGCGCGACCGATGCTTAGATCAAGTCCTAGTCATTCCACTCCCACCCCCCCCTTCACTTCTCTAATTGATTAAATTAGGGGAAATTCTCATTTTTGACAGGTTTCCACCAACACGACTAAATATTTACAAGTGAGAGAGAAAGAGATCAGGCCTTTGTTCACTTAGCCTATTACGTCTTATGAAGACTAGAAAGCTCTTAATACTAAGCATGGTGGCCAGATGGCTCAGTTGGTATCTCTTGTCCTGATGCTGCTGTTCACAGCATCTACTTTCATCTTTGCAGGTGTCCCATTACGGATGACAACTTATACGGCCACCTGGTCACCCTGCCCTAGGGTGAATGCTGGGATACGGCGAGGGTAGAAGCTTCCTCAAAGGGAGAAGCCCTCCTCACTCCCCGAGAACAGGTTGCCATGTCTTATTCTTCTCTTCTTCTGAATGTCTCCGTGATGTCCTGCATGAACACAGCAGCCTTGCGCTAAATGCGCATCAGTGCCCTTGTGGAATCCGGCCGGAGATCACAAGTCACTACGGGGAAGTGATGCCACCAGGAACGTGGTTTTTCTATTTGTCTCTGTGCTGAAAACACAGATCTGAGATAAAGCTAGTTTCTCTATTCCCAAACCAAGTTGGGCTTTTTGAAGAATGTCGAGCCAGGCAGAAATACGTGGCTGGAAATCTTTCCATGTTCCTAGAGATTTGCCAAAAGAGAATTTCCTTTTGAAAGTATGACCTGATAGTTTAGAATTAAAGAGAAAGATCATCCCAGAGCAAAGCCAAATTCCTCAGAAGGTACCCACTTGGATACCAAACAGAGTGTCTTCTAGTCGAGGAAGCACAGGAGGCGGCATCCTTTTCCTGTGTTCCTGGGGTTTCGTTTTATCTGCATTCACATAATGTCTACTCCATTGCCCCAAGGGGACCACAGAAGGGAGGGCATCTTAAAGCTAGCCTTACTTTTATCAATGCAGGGGTGACCCTCTTGCTCAGCAGTGATCAGTCTTCAGTTCTATTTTGACCTTCAACTGATCAGATGAGGCCCAGCTACATTATGGAAGGCAATCTGCTTTACTCAAAGGCCTCTGATTTCAAGGAAATCTCATCCAAAATACCCTCCAGAAACATCCAGGATAATGTTTGACCAAATATCTGGGCACCGTGGCCCAGTCATGCTGACAGATACAATGAACCATGATAGGCACACAGGAGTGACAAAGCTGGTGTCATTCCAGAGCATCTCCTTGGCTAAGACCAGGAAGAGGCAGGATTTCTGTGCAGCTTCCAGCCTTCACATCATTTTTCTGTTTTCCCTTTTCTGTTTCCTACTCATGAACGGAGTAGAGAAAGCATTTAGGATGCTTATTGGGAAAGACATATGCTAAAAGGTAATGGAAGAATGTTTTAAAGACAGGATGTAGTGGAGCATGTGTCTACACTGCAGGAGTGATCAGCTGGAGATGTAGAGAGGTATGATTCAGGAGGGACTTCTAGACTAGAAGCTGCTGGTAGAATCATAGAACCCCAGAGCTAACGGGGACTTCTGAGCTCCCCACACCCTCTGCCCACCAGAATGGCAGGGTTAAATAACACAGGCAAGGCTATTTAGCTAGTTGATGGCCCACGCAAGACCAGACCCCAGGTCTTCTCAATGACTTGCTGTTTACTGAGCCCTTACTATGTGTTAGGCATTTATTTTACAGAGAAAACGGAGGTTCAGAGTTGTCCCAACTTAGACACCTCCTAGGGGCTGGAGCTGGGATTCAAACCTGAGAACGTCCGACCCACAGACCTGAATACTTACTTCCCACACTGGACATCGTCCCGGGCCAGCGGTCCCCTCGCCCTGCAGGGATGAATCACCAAGACTCTGAACTCCTCACCTGTAGCTGCTCACACCCTTCTCGGGGAGAAATAGAGCATCCGAACTCTTGGAAGACAAGGGATGATTCTGTCTCCATCTGTGACACACGGCCTCTCAAAACAAGAGACAAGCCTGAGATCAGATGCTTGAGGGAGTCTGCCGAGAACACCACACACATGTCCACACACGTGGAGGTGCTCAGGAACAGACGGCACCACTCCACGTGGTTGTTGAGCAGGAGAAGGGGCCACCAGCGGGAAGCCCCATCATCACCTGCTAATGACTAGCTGTTCCGTCCCCATGCCGAGCCCTGGAACCACCATGCGCTCAGACACAAAGCAGCCCGGCTTCGTTCTTAGCAGCCAAATTGCCATCCAAAGAAAAGACTGCCCAGGACAACAGATTTCTCTGGGGAGAACACAAAACGGTGAGCAGGTGGTTTCCCATCAAAAAGCGTCACCCCATAACTTTCTCTCCAGAGTCCAGGCTGCCTGGTCAGGCCTGGAGAGGAAGACACAAACTGGCTCCAAACAGAGACGTTTTTTTGAAATGCAAATGTACCTTTTGAGTTGCTTTGGGCATTTTATTTTCATAGATAGAAGAAACTTCTTGCAAAAAGGTAAAATGGTGATGATGGTAACGGCTACTGATTACACTTGATAATAACAGTAGCGGGGATTTTATTGAGGCCTTAGTACGTGCCAGGAACTTCACCTGCCCTCTTCAACCTGATCTTCACAACACCTCTGTGAAGGATAGTCTCTTCCTATCACCATTTCACAGAGGAGGAAGGGCAGGCTCCAATTAATTCACTCTCCAAAGACACCTGGTGTGTACATATAGTCACTGAGGTTTAAATCCAAGTCCACCTGATTCCAAAGCCTGTGCTCAGTGTGTGTGTGTATGTGTGTGTGTGTGTGTGTGTGTGTGCATGTGTGTGTGTACACGCAGATGACCTCACATAAAATGTAAAGCACCCTGGGCATTAACAGTCCAAGAAGCAGGAAGGACACAGAAGGAAGTCAAGCTCTCTCCTCACTTTCTCCGTTACCAGGTCCACACGTTAGGAATATAAGGCAAATGCCCAAAGCGCCCCTGTACTCAAGGGGCAAAGGTGGAGGCACCTCCTGCCCTATTGCATTTCCCGACTTTTTTAGTTTTCTAGACATTAGTAAGACATGGGTTCCTGGTGCCCTCCCCAACTGCCCTCATGACATCCACCTGCTGCCTCCTTACGCATCCCTTCTGATACCTTCAATCACACCCAGAATGAAACCCAGTGTCCTTCCCAGGGCCGACAAAGCCCTGCATGATCTGGCTCTGGTGCTTCCCTCAACTCTGCTGAGCTCCCTATCAGCTCCAGACCTTCACATGGACTGCTGTGTGAGAGAGAAAGAAACCTTTTTCTTGTTTCAGGCATGGCACTTGGGAGAGTCCTGTTAGAGCAACCCAGCCACTAGCTTACTCATCCTCTTGGTCTCTGACCTGATATTTAACTTGCCCCACTCTCCTCCAATCTCAGACCTGCCCTATCCACCTGATCCCACATTCTCAGCAGACAACTCGATCTATTTCAGACAGAAAAGGAGGCCAGCATATGGGAACTCTCCCTCTCTCTCAGCTTCCATTATGTAACCTTTTTATGTGACATCTGCACCCAGCCTGCTCCTCCCTTCCCTGCTGGGACTCCATGGGAATGTCCCACCTCCTGTCCTGGCCAGGATTTCCTTCAGGGCTTTGGGTCCCATGTCCCCACTTGCCCTTCAGGGAATATCGGTCATTATTATTGGTCATCCCTTCTCTTTTATAATTCAACCCCTTCCTCCCAACTGTGTCCACAGCAGTATTTAAACATGCTCATGTCTTTTTCATCATAATTATAAAAAAAATACATGTATTGATCACACCACCACCCCTTACCCTCAAACCATCGCTTAGTTACTTCCCAGCAACATTGTTTAAAAGAGTTGCTAGGGCGCCTAGGTGGCTCAGTCGGTTAAGTGTCCAGCTTCAGCTCAGGTCATGATCCCAGGATCCTGGGATCAAGTCCCACATCAGGCTCCCTGCTCAGCGGGGAGTCTGCTTCTCCCTTTCCCTCTACCTCTTTCCCCTGCTTGTGTGTTCTCTCTCATTCTCTCTCAAATAAATAAATAAACTCTTTTTTAAAAAAAGAGTTGTCTATGCTTTCTGTTCCTACCTCTTCAGTTGGCCCCAGCCTACCCCCCTAATAAGAGCTGTACCCCAACACTGCACAAAGAGTCCCAGTTAACTTCTCCAGTGACCTCATATCAAGAGGTTATTTCTTCCTTGCAACTGTCCTCCATGACACCATCCCCTCCTGATTTTGTTCCCACTTCTCTTACAGTCCCTATCGTATTTAATTTTGAGCAAATCTATGACGTAGAACTATTCCTATCTCCATTCTAGAGAGAAAGAAATAGAAACCTGAGATGCTAAATAAGTTGCCCAAAGTGATACAGCAAACTGACAGATCTAGGATTGGAACCCAGACTGCTTACACCAGAGTCAGTGTTCTGAACCTCCATGTGATGTTATCTTCTAGACTCAAAAGGCATACGAGTATGAAAATAGTTGATGGTTTCTTTCCCTACAAAGCAAAGGCTGGCATGTAAGGAAGCAGCAAACTCTTTAGCAAGGGCATCTTGCCTATTCTAAGACTGAGTTTTCCAGGATAAACATGGTCAAAGTGCAAAGGAACATGTGGTCGCATTGGAAGTTGTCATTACAGTGCAAGGACTCCCATCTTTGGAAACCCAAGTAGCGGAGTGGAAAGAGACTTGAATTCCGGTTTAGGTTCTGCAGTTAATTACCTATGTAACCCTGGACTATACTTAACCTCTCCAGGCCTCAATCACCTCCAGCGGAATGATGTAATACCCGCCTTCGCACCTCATAGAGTCTTGTGAAGCTCAAGTAATATCATATAACAAAATATCTTTGACAAATGGAACATACCACTCATATGCAAATAGAAGCAATGGGAGAGATAAACTTGGGGAATCCCCAGTAATGCTTGAGTAATGAATTCCTATCCCCACCTTGTGTGTCCTGGAGAAAGGAGAGCATAGCATGCCAAGTTCTGATCCACAGAACAAACACTGGCTTAGCTCCGGTGGTGTCACCAGCCACTCATTCTCTGACCAGTGTTTCTCTTCCCCAAGCCCAGGTACTTCTGTGATGTCCTACTCCCATTAAAGACTGAGCCATGCCCTCAAGGAGTCAGCTAGAGTCACTGGAAAGGGGCCCCTCTCCTAAAAGCATGGAATTAGGGAACCTCGAAAGCCAGTGAGAAGAGGAGAGGAGTAAGGTTGTGACCAGGAAAGGGGATGTCTGGGGCCATTCAAGTCGCACCAGCAGGTGGCTGGCACTGTGCACAGAGCCTAGGAGTGAGAGCGCAGACAACAACAGCCTACAGTAGCCAGCGCTGTCTGTGGATGTGCCAAGTATTCTTCTAAGTGCTTTATCCAAGAATCCCCTAAGGTCAGCATCCTTATTACCCCATTTTCAGGTGAGGAAGCTGAGGGACAGGGAGGCTAAGCCCTTTGCCCTGTCCTCCATGATTCCAACCTATGCGATCTGATCTAGAACTTGCACTGACAACCACCATTACCCGGCATGGCAAGAAGAGAGACCTCCCATTTCCTGGGCTTTCTCGCCCTTCTCAGACTCCTTCTTCATAATTACAAAGCTTACAAGGTGTATCCGAAAAGAGGCAAAACCTCCACCACTTTTCAGCCAGGACACTTCCCTTGCCAGTAACGATAGCAAAAGAAAAAGAGCTACAGAAGCAGAAAATAACTGCAGTGTACTCTTTTTTTGTCCTCTTCCCATTTTCCTTGGCCACACGAGGCGTTCTTCCCAAAGGGATGCCTCAAACCATTCTATTCATGCACCCCTTACCCTTGACTTTACATCTCTCTGTGATTTATTTTTTATTTTTTATATAAATTTATTTTTTATTGGGGTTCAATTTGCCAACATATAGAATAACACCCAGTGCTCATCCCATCAAGTGTCCCCCTCAGTGCTCGTCACCCAGTCACCTCCACCCCCCGCCCACCTCCCCTTCCACCCCCCCCCCCCAGTTCGTTTCCCAGAGTTACGAGTCTCTCATGTTCTGTCTCCCTTTCTGATATTTCCCACTCATTTTTTTTCGGAGAAGGACAAACATTATATGGTCTCATTCATTTGGGGAATATAAAAAAGTGAAAGGGAATAAAGGGGAAAGGAGGAAAAATGAGTGGGAAATATCAGAAAGGGAGACAGAACATGAGAGACTCTCTGTGATTTAGAAACACGGTCACCTGGTCACCGGCAGAGGGGGAGGTGGCGCGATCAAGGATCCACACCCCCTGCAGGGCCAGCCGCTGGGAGCCCTCCTAGCAGCCTCATGCTCAGCGGAAGGCTTTCACATGGAGCCATCGAGGGGACCTTCCTTTAAAAATAAACTGTAGGGGCCAATGGTGGAGTGACAATCCATTTCTAATGTGGAATGAAAATCTGCTTCTAATACGGAATGCAAATCTATTTCTAATGCAAAGTGAGGGAAAAGCAAGTATGTTTTCTCAGTTATTTTAACCTGACACACAACCTGAGATGAAAGTCTTCCCTAAACTGGCCTTATTGAAGAAGCTCATGTATAAATGTTTTAATTCCAGGAGCACGTGAGCAAGTACAATCATTCGCACCCTCCCGGATGAACAGGGAGTGCTCCTCACTGCTGCTGTTTCGGACTGGCAAGTCACCTGCTTTCTGATAACTAACACTGCTTTGTTATATTTGATCCACACAGTCATCAAGTTTACCAAGGGTGTGTTTCTTTTTATTTTTTAAAAAAGATTTTATTTATTCATGAGAGACACAGAGAGAGAAGCAAAGATACAGGCAGAGGGAGAAGCAGGCTCCATGCAGGGAGCCCGATGTGGGACTGGATCCCGGGACCCCAGGATCAGGACCTGAGCCGAAGGCAGACACTGAACCACTGGGCCACCCAGGTACCCACTAAGGACATGTTTAATTCCAGAGTTTTGGGGGGAATTTTATGGTTGGGCAGGGAGGGAGGAGTCCCTGCAGCATGAACTCTGACCAAATCTACAATCTTCAAAAACAAGAGGACTGTTTCTATGAGCCAAGCTAAAGGATCAGTTCTCTTAAGTCTTCTAGAATAACCGGAAGCCAGCCTGTGCCTTAAATCAGAGTAGGTCTCCCCTCAGGGCACCTCTGCAAACCAGCCAGGGAATGGGTGCCTCTTATCTCTTGCCTCGGGAGCTGAGCACTAAAGAGACAGAAATCTCCCCTGCGGTAAGAGGGCTCAGTTGAGTTCCCTTGCAAAATAGGGCCAGAGAGGACACAGAAAATACTGGCTGCTTCATGGCACCTGTGGCACCTGACATGGAATCATCAGTGTCTTTACTCCCTCGCAACCAGACACCACCATCATCATCATTACTGTTGTTACTGCTCTTGTGGTCCCAACAGATTTCTCTGGCTCCCTCTGTAGTTTATAGAGAACTTCAAATACAGTACTCTCCTTATGCGCAGCGTCACTCTCCATGGTTTCACTTACCTGTGGTCAACCGCAGGCCCCGAAGCAGACGTGGGGTCAGAAGGGCTACATCATAATGCCGATGCCACACACCTCACTTCATCTCATCACGCAGGCATTTTATCATCACACATCATCACAGGAAGAAGGGTGAGTACAAGGGAAGGCTACCAAAGCGAGAAGATACTTTGAGAGAGAGAGAGAGAGAGACCCCATTCACATAACTTCTATGATGGATTATTGTTATAATCATTCCATTTTATTATTAGTTATTGGATTTGGGGTTTTTATTTTATTTATGTATTTGACAGAGAGAGAGAGAGAGAGAGCATAAGCAGGTGGAGTGGCAGGGAGAGGGAAAAGCAGGCCCTGCACCGAGCGGAGAGCGTGACAAGGGGCTCAATCCCAGGACCCCAGGACCATAATCTAAGCCAAAGACAGATGCTTAACTGACTGAGCCACCAGGCGCTCTAGTTGTTGTCATTAATCTCTGAGTGTGCCTAATTTAGAAATTATACTTTATCCTAGGTCTGTATATACAGGAAAAAAACACAGTATATTTAAGTTTCAGTACTATCCGAGGTTTCACGCATCCAACAGGGTCTTGGAATGCACCCCCTGTGGAGAAGAGGGTGCTAAGGTATATTAGCAGAGCTGGCCCAGGGCTTTGGATACTCAGTGCCCCTTCCTCTTGCACCTGTGTAGTCAGGTCACACTTGGGTCCTCTCAGCAAGTAATGCTGTGAGGTCCTCCTCACACTCTCATGCTCATCTTGCCCAGACGCCAGAGTTCAACGGTTGGTTCTACTTTGAAATATCTACTCATCTTTGCCTGACCCCTCCTTCCCTGCACTTCAACTTTATTATCATAAAATGCAAGCAATAGATACATAATCTCATAGGGTAGTTGTGAAGATTTAAGTATATTATACAGAGATACAGACAAAGACATAGATACACATTATAATCAGGATTTTGCATTGCGACCCACAGAAATGAAATCTGGCTACTTTAGGATGAAAAGGGATTTATCAAAAGAATTCTGGAGAGCCCACAGATCTCTCGAAGGGCTGAAAAACAGGTTTAAAGCCAATGTTGCCAGGAATATCACCCAAAATCATATCACAGAGGGAGTCCCTTGAAGAAACCTCTGCCACAGCCACTGTCCCCAGACACATGCTGGATGTTAACACCAGAGCGCTGTCATGATTGCCACCTCAAGCAGGATGTGGCTGCCATCGATACACCCCTCTCTCAGTTCCCGTCTCAACACATCAGCAGCTCCCAGTTCACAGCCTGGGGCAGATGCGTTGCCAAAGCCTGGGTCATTCGCCAGAGTCCTAGCTGCAAAGGAGTCTGGGAAAACAAGTATCTGGCATTTTCAGCCTCCGTAATGTGTGTGTTGTGTGGAGGAGATCCCTGCAGCCCTATGAAGTGTGTTTAGTGGCTAATAGCCAAAAAGAAGGACTAATACTAACTAAGGGAAACTCAATCCAGTACCTGATGTATTAGCACCCTGTACCTTATGTCATTGTACCTTGTGTGTGTTGACAAGTCAGCCAGAACACCGCATTATAAAGATATTCACGACTTCCCCCCACACCCCCCCCAAAACTTCCAACCTGTAAAACCCCCCTATTTCCACACATCGGTCTCTTTATTCTTCTCCCCAAGAAGTCAGTGGCTGCCTGATAAACAAATCCCTGCTAAATGTCTGATAACCTATAATGGGGCACTTAGTGGGATTCCACCCCACCCCCCAACCTCAATCTTTCTATTTTCACAGGAGATTCCAAGAGCCTCAAAGCTTCAAACCCAGCAGAATTTCAGGCAGCTGTAAAGTCTATGTAGTCCCCTACGTAGTCTACGTAGGGGAGTTTGAGGTCCTTAAAGGAAGTCTTTGGACTGAGGCAACCACCCTCTAATAAACACCCTTAGGAAAACAGTATCACCAACTCCCTAACACCCCCTTACCTTTAGGGGGAACTCACATGCTTCCCCAGGTTTTATGTCACTCAATCTTCCCCCAAACCTCATGCGATCTTCAAGATAAGTGTGAGGGCCTTCATTTGGCACATGAGACCCCCAGAAAGGCTGAATGAACCTCCTAAGGCACTAAATCTGGTGACCAGGGGCACCGAGACAGGACACAGGTTTCCTGACTCCTCATCAAACGCTTTCACTTTCTACAGTCCCTGGCGTCCTTCTCCAGGTCTCCACAACAATCGCAGTGGTGTCAGTGAAAGAGAGAACATGGGGATCCAAGAGACAGGCACTGGGAGGCAGGAGGGGCTGTCAGGGGGGAAGAAACAACCCCAAGATGATCCCCTTCCTAGAGCGATTCCATTTGCTTTGATTTAATTCTGAGTGTTTTCAAATGGGTTCTGATTCCACAACATTTACATTCACCAGGAGGACTGAATATAATTACTCCCTTTGTGTCTCAAAAATTGCAAAACTTACGGGATGTACAACAACCACAGAAGGAATCCAGGAGCCAGCCGAGGTGGGGGTGGGGGGTAGGGGGCGGGAAGCCCAATCTGCAAAACCAGTGTGAGCCTTTTTAGCGGCAGCGATGGGGAAAGTGTGCTGTCTCGGAGCTCCGTGATTAAAGCAACTGCAAATTAGTTTCTGCAAAGGTCTTTCCCCTTAAATTGAAAAGCACCGTGTAATGGAATTTCATAGATGCTGCTTTGGAAATGACTTCATACCTCACTCTGTTCAGAGCTGAGAGGTGGCTGCATGGCGTGAATCATAAGAGGCTGAGGCTCTCTTGGGGCTGCCCAACCTTCCTCCCACTTTCACATCTACACAGTCTCGGGCTGCTCATCTCATCCCTTAACCCCGGCAGGGAATTAGTGAGCTCGGAGTGCCGGAGTCACTGCTACACGATTAGCAGTCTTCTCCTGCCCCAAACCAGGCTATCTAGCCACAAACCATGCTTTCCACCAGAGTCAGGCTCCTGGGGTTGCCAGTTGCATAAGCACTGCCCCGGGGGAAATGCATCTTAAATAAAAAGGCTTTGGAAGACTATGGGGTTTCCAGGGCTCTTTAAGATTTCCAGTAGAAACAACTAAGTCAAGGTGACAAAGATTTAACGAATGCTACGACGTTGTTGTTGTTGTTGTTGTTGTTGTTGTTGTTGTTGTTTTTTCACTGTGCTTTCTTCAGGGCAACCCTCAAAAATATAAAAATGAGATTTCCAAATTGTCAGCCGTTTTGCAGGGGAATCAAACAGGTTGCATTCCCATATCAAGCCTGATTGACTAATATTCCCAGACAGCCCAAATCCTCAATGCACTCATGCAAGAAAAATGTATTCACACCTACTATGTGCCAAGCCCTGGGATACAACAACGAGCACAGCTATTAGTCACGACTTTCATGGTGCTTGCAAGCAAATGATGGAGACAGGCTGCTTTCAAATCATTATTCCAACAAATGAAAAACTGCGAACTCTGACAATGCTATGTGGTGGGTGGTACCGAGAGAGCCTGGGAGAGGGGAACCAGACCTAGTCAGCATGCCTGGAAGGTGTCCCCGAGGAAGTGGCCTGTCAGCTGAGAACTAAAAAGAAAAGTTAACCAATAGAAGAGAGACAGGAAAACCCTTGAGGCAGAGAGCCCAGCAGGTGCACAGCCCTACCTGGGCAGCAGTGTGCTGAGGCCTGGGGAAAAGGCTAGGATACATTCAGCCTAGTGAGCACGGAGGAGCATGGCACCAGAGGAGCCTGAGAAGGGACCAGACCCTGCAGGGTTTTGCAGGACATGTAAAGAAGTTTTGTCTTTATTTGGAATGCAAATGGATGCCATGGAGAAGTTGTAAGTGGCAGTGTGGGTGGAGAGACAATATCACACCTGTAGAAAGTGGCTCTCTGGCTGCAGCATGGAGAAGGCCACATTAGGAGGTGGGGGTAGGGCTACGAACTGTCTGGCAAAAACCCATCAGGGTGTTCAGAGCCTTACCTGCCATGGCTGAGACCTGACTCACCCACAATCACAAGGGAAATGGCGCAGCCAAGTCAGGATTTCAGGGTACCAGTCTCCTACCCCGAAACACTCTCCACCGCAGCATTACCTTGTAGCACAATTTTTAAGGTGTGATGTCACCTAGGAGTAAGTTGGTAAATCAGAGTGTATCCCTAGACCTCTCTGGAAAACAGCCCACACACACAGACAAAAGCACTGATGGTGATAAGTAATATAATAATAGAACAGTTAGGTACTGACTCCAATAATGGGATACCAGCACCCACCGGGTGATCTCTTTCCAACCACCTCTGTCTACATATCCTCTGCCTAAGAGAGAAGTTCAATTGTGTGCCCTTCAAAATGATAATAATAAAAACAATTTAACTTCCAGCTGCTATCTATGTGCATGGACACCTGAGATGAGGGAGAGAGCTGGTCCCCCAAAGGACCAAACTGTCCGAACACAGGCTCACCTCATGTAGAAATTTTTTATTTAAGAGTTAAAGTACATTGTGCCCTGTCTTAGTTTGGGCTGCCACAATACACAATATTGTGTTGTACTGACTGGGTGATTTAACAGATATTTACTTCTCACACTTCTGGGGGACCTGAAGTCCAAGATCCAGGTTTTAGCAGATTTTGTTCTGGTGAGAGCTTTCTTCCTGGTTTACAGTGGCCACCCTACTGCTATGTCCTCACAAGGCTAAAGGAGTGAGCTCTGCTCTCTTTGTCTTCCTAATTTTATGGGGATCATGAAGGCTCCACTCTCATGACCTCATCCAAACCCAATTACCTCCCAAAGTCCCTGCCTCTTGATACCATCTCATTGGGAGTTAGGACTGCGACATAGGAATTTTGGAGGGACACAGTCACGTAGTCCACAACATGGTCATTTTGGTAGATTATTTCTTATTAGCTTATCATTTAATAAAAAGATCTACCCAAGATAATGGTATTAACTTTTAAACTATTGTCAATATTTTTTTCTATTTATAACTATCCTGTTAATAAGCATGTTGCACAAATAATCCACCCACAGCTCAGCCCCTTCCTCTCTGCCCAATCTGCTGGGGTGGCTCTTTATCTCTCTGTTTCTATATCTCTCTGTTTCTGTTAAAAATTAATAATTATGCTCCTCAGAAGAGCTTTACGTGAGCCCATCAGTTTCCTTTAACCACTTCAGCCTGGATTAGATTATTTAATTCGTTAGAAATCAGGGCTCTGCAAAAATAATGGAAGGGAAGACAGATGAGCTTTGATAGGGAAGCAAAAGAAGGTAGAGACATAAAAAGGCAGGCCTAAGTGGGTTCCCGGGGTGGCAACCAGCAGAATGAAAGCCTCGGGTGCTAGTAAAGGGAGATACCAAATCCCAGGTTCTTGTGTATCCTTGGTTTGTCCTTGAAGAAGGCCAGTGTGGCAGGAAGTGCCTCATGTTGAACAAACTCCATTTCCTTTTTCTCCTGGACACACTTCTAGACACTTCTAGACATTTTTACTTAGGTGAGGCCATGTGATTTCTGCCTACGAGAGTGTGGGTGGAAGTGATGTATGCCAAGTCCAGACATGGCTTATAAAAACCTCTTGTAGAATCCTCCTTTCTATATCTTTCCGACTCCCTGAGGAACGCAGAAGGCTCTGTTGTCTTAGAGTAATGCTTCTCAACTGGGGACAAATTTGGCCCCTCTCGCCAAGTGTATCTGGCAATGTCTGGAGACATTTTTGGTTGTCACACTGGGAGAATGTCCTACTGGGACCTAGCGGGAGAGACCTGGGATGCAGCTAAACATCCTACAATGCACAAGACAGCCCTCCGTAAAAAGGAATTAGTGAGCCCCAAAATGTCGATAGTCCCATTACTGTGAATTCTGAGCTAGAGGGGAGCAGAGCCACAAGGTGGGTTCTTGAATGACTGTGTGGACACATATGCACACACACACACACACACACACACACACACGCTGACCTGTGTTAGTCATTTTAGCAAGAAGTAAACATTTATCATGTTATATTACTAAGATTTGGGCGTGACTCTATAGCAGCAAGCATTATCAACAAATACAAGAGACAGAGGTTAGTCTTTCTGTGGCGGACAACTCATGTTGCTCTCTTGGCAACAGAGTCCCATCACTTGACAGACACTGTGGAGGTTTGTGGGATAAAAAGCGAAGGGCAGTGAATGCTTGGTCCTATCCATTAAGTCCCTAGGCCTCACGCCACCATGGCAGTGAGTAAGGTCAAGAATGCAGCGGACTCTTCATAGCTCTTTCATTAATGACCAGGGTGGTACCTTCATGGGGAAACTCCTAGCAACTCAGCGGAGGAACACAGGAGGACCCCACACCTGTCTGGGAAAAACACACGAACCGCCAGAAGCAGAACCAGCGCTAACCTCTCTCATTTTCTTCTTTCGTCGTCCCTTGTTTGTGCGACAGACTAGCTGACAATAACCAGCAAGGTCCGTTTAGTGTATGGTCTGGTCTTGCTGTGACTAATAAGATGATTGGTTGTATATATCCTCTTTATGGTTGTTCATTATATCACCCTAACATAAAGTAATTTAATTTCAGTGGGATAATTAGGGTATTTTTAATCTAACTGATAGTCTGAATGAAATGAGATTCTCAGAGGGAGATTTGTGTATCAGGAGACTGGTGACCTCCGGCCCCAATTTTCACACAATGTATTAATCTGACAGCCCTACTTCCCAGGCATACTGTATCCGTACATTTCCGAGCCTGTGGGTTATAGAACACACCCGCAAATGAGATTACTTTATTTATAATGAGATTTCCTTGGGCTCAGGGAGACAGATCATAGTATTTTAACTGAGGCCTTCAGACTGACACAGTATCCATCCGTTAATAGAAGCCCTCAGATGCAAATGTATTCAAGAGGGAGTGTGGCCTTGTCTGGGGTCTGGGAGATGCCACTCAGCAGGAGAAATGACTGAGCCCCTAGGATGCCTGCCTGCCTGGGGCAGCTTCAGGCCTCCCCAGGGGAGAAGCCCTGAGCCGGCTGAGGGCCCCAGGAAGACTGTTCTCACCTGCCCCCATGAGGAAGCCACACCTGTAGAGTCTGCTTGTGGAGCCAAGTTGGGGAATAAGGAAAGAGACCATGGGAAAGTGGAAACCGCAGAGGCTGGTGAGGGTCAGCAAGGAGGGCAGCTGAAAAGACCTACTGGCTACTCCTCAAGCCCCCAAACATACCCTCAGTGACAGTCCCAAACCTTACCAGTAGAGTCCCTCTTTTATACCAGTCATCAGAGGCAGATGCCACCTCTTATGAAAATCTGCTACTGAAAACACTTCCCATTATCCTTTTATTCATTGAGCACCCACTTGCATCAAGCACTGGTCAAGCCCCAGATAAAACCCCTCTTTCTAGGCTATTTGCATCCAGATGATTTTTACTGTTCAAGCCTGCTTGGGAAACTCCTTTAAATCCCTTCTGGAATTTAATTTGAGAGGAAGAAAAAAAAAGCCTGTTTCTCTAGAAGAAATAAGTTTTCTTCTATCAGGTAATGAGAATTAGGTGGCTCATCTTGTTCCCCTGTTTTCTTGGGTGCCAGGAAGCTCAGAGATTAAGATCATGCCCTGGGGAGGTCTCTGCCCCCAACCTCATGTGAGGTTGTAGGAATCTGCTAGATAATTCTGACACATGCACAGACTTGGAAATATCAGGGAGCTAACACCATGTAGGGCAAGACTCTTCCAATGAGGGATGGAACCAGGAGATAAGTGCTCCCCATTTTTATCATGTGGGCAGATAATTCTGAGGCCAGTTCTACATGGCTCTTCAGGGACCCCCAGCCACTGTTGCCCACACTGCTGATCAGCACATTAACATTGGGCTGGCTTTCCTTCTTCTAGTTTATACCTCCTAGGTCCCCACTCTTGCTCCTTGGGATCAATTTCTAAAGCAAACTATAGGATCTTGTAGGCAGGATCTTGTCTCAGCTCTGCTTTTGGGGGAAAATCAAGACTAAGACACTACAGTTCCTAGCTTGAGGAGTTCAGATTAGGGTGACAGGGCATTACAAGAGGAAAAATTCAGTAATGGTACATTAACAATCTATGAGCAGTGACTCAAGCTATTAAAATCCAAGAGCACTGAGCAAGTAGAATAAGTAGGGCGCTACCATAAAGTTTGATTGGAACACAGCCACATTTACATATTGCCTATGGCTGCTTTCCCACTATGACTGCAGAGCTGAGTAGATGCAACAGAGACCCATGGCCAACCAAGCCTAACATATTTAGTATCTGGCTATTTACCAAAACATTTGTGGATCTCTGATATAGAAAATCCAGGACCCTATGGGAATAGAGAGGATGGGCACATAGTCTACTCGACAGGTGGTGGTGGGATGGTCACCAAAAGCTGGGAAGAGACAGAATGCAGAAGAACAGGAGCAGGGGCATGCCAGGAAGAGGCATCATGTGGACCAAAGGCACAGCTGAGCCTCAGCAAACTGCTTGCAAGGAATCATAGGTAGCTTCCTATTGCACAAGAGAAAAGAACCACAAGGGAAGTGATGGGAGATGAGACTACAGGCAGAGATTTCCTCCAGGAAATCGTTGCTGGGTTATTTCTCTCATTTGGGGATATTTCGTTCAATAGACAGAGACACTATAACAAAGAGTGACTGCAGAGCCCGGTTTATACCTTTGACCAAAGGGACTTTACGCTAATGCTCTTCTGATGAATGATGGGAGCCCCTGTTCATAAAGCAGCCTGCTTTGCAGCTGGGCATTCCTGACTTTAGAGACCCACTGCTTTGTCCTCCTCAGGTTGTGTGCCTCGGAGTAGGCCAGCTGTGGCCTCTTGCTCCAGACACACATTGACTCCTCACCGGGACGGTCAGCCCCCACCAGGTGCTCTCACAGGTCTCCCCCACAGGCCTGCTTCAGTTTCCTTGCATGAGGACAAGGCACTAACAGGGGGCAAGGACAAACCTGAGAGACAGACCTACTGCACAAGGAGATGGTGTTTCTTCACATTCCTGGGAAAGAAAAAAACCCGGTGACCCTGGCTGGTCGGACAGTGAGTTGGTTCTTGGTGCTCTTTCAGGGAATACTCATGGAGGGCAAAATATGTGTCCGGCGAGACAATGCACTGGGTATATATAAATGACTAGGGTGCTCACAGTCTAGTGGGGGAGGTGGACATGCTATTGCCAGGGCAGGGGGAGCAGTGCCAACTCTCCTCTGATGGACGCCACAGCTCCTGAGAGGTAAAGCACGGGGCTGGGGAGGGTATTAAAAGCCTACTAAACATCCTAAGGGAATATTCTTTAATGATCATTTTGGAATAAACTACCCTTACCATGTCAACTGCTGACTGGTGAACATATGCACAAAGTACTGAAAGAGACTCCAAAATAGTTTATTCCACAGAAGAGCTCCAAGACTTCCCTGACAATACTTACTTCTACTCTTGGCTGACTTGGTGAACCATTTCTGAAAAAAGCAATGCAAAGGTAAGCTTCAGTCCCAAAAGGACAGAACTTGAACATAATTTGGAAAACAAATTGATGATACCAAGGTGCTGGCACGTACCCATCCATTTTCAATTGTTTCGGATTTGGCTGTAAAGGCTAAGATGGAAGTGGAGAAAACCAGCAGTGAGGGGCTTTGTTTTGTTTTGTTTTGTTTCCAAAAGGAAGCAGAACAGTTAACATTTACTGAGTATGTGCATCTTGTCAAGCACTGGGCTGAGGGCTTCATCATGTGCACCATCTCCCTGAATCTTCGCAACCTTCCTCTGAGGTCCATTCGAGCACTGTGACTGTCTCCACGTTACAGCCAAAGCAACAGAGCCACACAGAGTGAGTAGCTTGTCCTCCAGCCATCCTGGAAGAGGCAGGTGTCACCTGACAGTTTACCCACCGGGGCCGCACCCTTCACCACCGCACCAACTGTCTCCCCTCTCTAGGCCAGTCCCCAGCTCCCGCCCGGGACGTCTTTTTCTTTTTTTTTTTTTTCCAGCAGTTTTGCCCTGAATAGGCTTCAGGATAAGTTCCTTCCTTGTGATAAGCAGGGCCCACGATCTCTGACAGCTGTTCCCCGCTCCTCATCATCCTCTGAAACAATCAGTAAGCATTAGAGAGCACTTTTCCCTTTACAAAGGTGATAATTAGATAACAAGCTGAGATTAAAGTAATTACAGTCAGACAGCTGGCGAGGCAGCACAGTCATGTTGAAATATTGTTGGTACTTCAGCATCTGGTTCTAATAACAGCACAGGCTAAAGGATTTTACATTAATTACAGAACATAATTTAATATAAACATATTTAATTACAATTGATGAGCGATAAACTGTTCAAGAATGACTTAACCCCTTCGGTGTGTCAAAGTGATGGGAACTTTGGGCAGGCTGCAGCCTCTTCCCCTGTCTCTCTCACCCTCCCCCATCATGCCCTCCACAGTTCCCTGGTCCCCTCTCCTACAGAAAATCCCCCTCAAAGATGGAATGTTCTAGATGGCCATGTCGCGATGCATGTACAGCACTGTCCATCTGTACAGAGCCAGGTGAAAGGAGGTGAGTGTGCCAGTGAGGCTGGCATTGCTTTGGCTGGACCAGCTGCCCCTCCTCACATTACCTCACACTGGTGAGACGAGGTTGGCTCTCCTCAGCTGGTCTTCCCCATGTTCTCACACCTTTATGTGGTGTTGGCTTGGCTTCTGACAGTCAGTGAGCCACCTATTAGATAATCCTCAGATCTCCTAGAAAAAGTATGTCATGACTAGGAAGTCCCAGGCCATGGTGGCCACGGTATTTTCACAATTTTGGAGTAAATGTGTAATATGTGGAGACCCCTACATGAGAAAGGACACTCTGTTCTGTCAGGAATTCTTCCTTACATGCTGCTAATTCCTATTCCTCCCCCTCCAAACTGGCAGAAACTGGTCTTGTGTGAAACAGTTTGAAACAAATTAGGACCACACAGACACAATCCTCAATGGATAAAGGACTCCGTCATCATTATCTGTATGTACATCAACATCCCAGATTCATAAATAAGAGAGATATTCAAAAGCCACATACACGAGATGTTATGGACTATATGACTATATCCCTCCAAATTCGTATTTTGAAATCATAACTCCCAATGAGATTAGGTTTAGATGAGGTCATGAGGGTGGAGCCCCCATGATGAGATTAATGTCCTCATAAGAGAAAGAGACTTGAGCTTCCTCTTGTAGCCAAGTGAAGACACACTAAGAAGGCAGCTTGTCCGCAAACCAGGAAGAGGGTCCTCACCAGAACTCAATCATGCTGACACCCTGATCTGGACTTCTCAGCCCCGCAACTGTGAGAAATAAATATCTGTTGTTTACACCACCTAGTCTGTGGTATAATATTACAGCAGCCCGGGCTGACTTAGACACTCCACTAGGTCTCAACTGCACTGAGATCAAGAGTCAACCCAAAGAACTAACAAGGCTGACCCTTCTTTTAAAAGAATGAATAGTCCTGAGTAAGTTGGAAAATTCACGGTCAAATTCCTATGGGACAAATGACATGGAATTATAAACAGCCACAAATACTGTTTTTACCACCTGCTGTGGATTTCAAACTATAAAGCACACGTTCTCCTAAAAGCTACAATGAGTGCTGAAAAAAACAGTTTATTATTCCTAGATAAGCAAGTGTAAGCTATTTCTAGAAGAATTACTGACAGGTGCACACAAAGTAAAATTAGTTTGAAGATTCAGGACCACATAGTACCCAAGAGAGAACAAGGAACACTCAAAGTGAAAGCTGTTCTGTACATAACCTCTTGAAAGAAGAAGAAATTTCAATTCACTAACAGCAAATCTGCAACGTGAGCAAGAACTATAAAGTACTATTTGTAGATTAAGTGTTCCTGTAGAAGTGAGGAAGGGACAGGAAGGGAAAGTAACCAATAAAGCATTTGCTACTTGAAAAGGTACCACTCTGCCATCTAGGGAGGACAGACAGATTGGACAGATGGACACCTACAGTGGGCCACATGTAACCATGACCTAAAGAACTGCTGGACTCATGGAGCTGCACTGAACTGAGTCTCTTTCCTGCTACTTTTTGTCATTTGTTCCTTTGTGTTGATTTTGTCCTTGGCATAATTTTCCACTCTAAGTAAAACAAGCCCCCTGAGTGTTGTGTGTGTGTGTGTGTGTGTGTGTGTGTGTTTTTAAAAGCAAAGGACACTGGTGAAAGTGAAAAAACCCACAGAACAGGAGAAAGCATTTGTAAATTACATATACAATAAGGGCCTAATAGCCAGAATATTTGACGAACTCTTAAAACTCAACAATAAAAATAGAAATAATCCAATTAAAAAATAGAAAAGGGGTCTGAACAGATATTTCTCCAAAGAAGATATACCCAAAGGCCAGAATGCACATTAAAAGATGCTCAACATCAGTAGTCATTAGGGAAATAATCTATGAACCAAAATGAGATAACCACTTCCCACACACCAGGATGGCTAGAATCAAAAAGCTATATAGTCACTAGTGTTGACGAGAATGTGGAGAAAATGAAACGCTCATACATTGCTGGTGGGAATATAAATGGCACAACTACTGTGGAAATCAGTTTGATAGTTCCTCAGTAAGTTAAACATAGAGTTACCATATGACCCAGCAATTCCATTCTAGGTATATGCCCAAAAGAATTGAAAACATGTCCTTATAAAAACGTGTGCACAAATATCCATAGCCGTGTTATTCTTAAAAGCCAAAAAGTAGAAACAACCCAAATGTCCATCAACTAATGAGTGAATAAACAAAATGTGGCATAGCCATACAATTGAGCATTATCCATCCACAGAAAGGAATGAAGTATAATAGAGGTTACAATATGGATCAACTTTGGAGACATCTTGCTAAATGAAAGAAGACAGACAAAAAAGACCACATACCGTATAATTCCATTTGCCAATCCTGGACAATGACGTGTCCAGAACTGGAAAATCTACAGAGATAGAAAGTAGATTAATAGGTGCCAAAGGAAGGGAGGAGAGGGGAACTGAGTGACTAACAGGTATGAGGTTCCTTTTTTGGGGTGATGGTAATGTTCTGGAATCAGATAGTGGTGATGGTTGTACAACCGAGTGAATACACTAAAACCACTGAATTTGTACACTTTGAAATGGTTAAAATAATAGATTTCATGTTATATAAATTTTAATTCAATTTAAAAAAGCTACCAATTGAGGAACTGGAGCTTAATCCCACTGGAGAAGCCAAGAGCCTGTGTAAAGTGGGTTGGGTCACAGTTACCTCAACCAAGAGGTGAGGAAGCTGGGGTATTTATATATAAATTAGCCACTGACTGAATAAGATTGCTTCAATGCAATCCCTATCAAGATCCCAGTGGCATTTTTCACAGAGATAGAGAACAAACAATCCTAACATTTGTATGGAACCACAAAAGACCCCATATAGCTAAAGCAATCTTGAGAAAGAATAGCAAAGCTGGATAGATCATGCTCCCTGATTTCAAACTATATTACAAAGCTTTGGTGATAAAAAGTCTGGATGTGGTATAAAAACAGACACATAGATCAATGGAATAGAATACACAGTCCAAAAATAAACCCATGCATATTTTTTCAATTAATTTAAAATAAAGGAGGCAACAATATACAGTGAAAAAAGGGCAGTCTCCTTAATAAATGGCTTTGGGAAAACTGGACAGCCACATGCAAAAGGATGAAACTAGACCACCATCTTATGCCATACACAAAATTTAACTCAAAATGAATTGGATTTTAACATAATACCTGAAACCACAAAACTCCTAGAAGAAAATATAGGTGGTAAACTCCGTGACATCACTCTTGGTGATATTTTGGATCTGACTCCAAAAACAAAGGCAACAAAAACAAAAATAAACAAGTGGGACTACATCAAACTAAAAGGATTCTGCACAGCACAAAAATCATCAACAAAATTAAAAGGCAATATTCCCAAAGGGACAAAATATTTGCAAATCCTATATCTGATGAGGGGTTAACATCAAAATATATTGAAAACTCATACAAATCAATAGGAAAAAAGCAAACGATCCAATTAAAAAATGGGTAGAGAGGATCTGAATAGACACTTTTCAAAAAAAAACATACAGGTGGCCGACACATGAAACGATGGTCAATATCACTCAACATTAGGCAAAAATGCAAACCACAACAATGAGATATCACCTCATACCTGTTAGAATGAGTATTTCAAAAAGACAAAGAACAACAATTTTTGGCAAGGGTGTGGAAAAAAGGGAACCCTTGTGCACTGTTGGTGGGGATTTAAAATTGGTGTAGCCACCACAGAAAACAGTATGGAAGTTCCTCAAAAAATTAAAAATAGAAATACCATATGATCCAGCAATTCTACCTCTGGGCATTTATCCAAAGTAAGTGAAAACATTAATTTGAAAGGATATATGCATCTCTTTGTTCACTGCAGTATTATTTACGATAACCAGGACATGGAAACAACATAAGTATACACTGATGGATGAATGGATAAGAAGATGAAGTATGTCCACACACACACACACACACACACACACACTCACACACACACTGGAATATTACTCAGCCATTTGCAACAACAAGGATGGACCTTGAGGGTATTATGATGAGTGAAATTAAGTCAGAGAAAGACAAATACCCTATGAACTAATTTATATGTGGAATCTAAATAAATGAGACTTATAGATACAGAGAACAGAATAGTGGTGCCACAGGGGAGAGGGGCTGGAGGGTGAATGAAATGGGAGTCAAGAGGTACAAGCTTCCAGTCATAAAAGAAGTAAGTCATGGGGATGTAATGTACAGCAGGGTGACTATAGTCAATAGTATTGTCCTGCATATTTGAAAGTTGCTAGAAGAGTAAATCTTAACATTTTTTCATCACAAGAAAAGAAACAAGGTTTTGTAGCTTTGTATAGTGATGGATAGTAACTGGATTTATTGTGGTTGTCATAGTGTGTACAAATATCAAATCATTATGTTGTACGCCTGAAACTAGTATAACGGTATATGTCAATTATATCCCAATTTTTAAAAGTCTGTATAAAATGCATCCCAGTGCTAGACACAGAGAAACTTTCAACAGATGTGAGTTATTTTTATAGAAAACTCAATATGGTTATGTAAGTTGATCAAGGGACAGCTGGGTGGCTCAGTGTCTGTCTGCCTTTGGCTCAGGACGTGATCCCAGTGTCCAGGATCGAGTCCCACCATTGGGCTCCCTGCGAGGAGCCTGCTTCTCCCTCTGCCTATGTCTCTGCCTCTTTCTCTCTGTGTCTCTCATGAATAAATAAACAAAATCTTTTAAAAGAATTATAGGTCGATCAAAATTGCACAGCTAATGCAGAGTGGAGGTAGGATTTACTTAGATCTATATATGACGCAGTCCTTTTTTTTTCACAGCACTATCTTTCATATAGAGAATTATATTAACCAAATACATACGAACCATCTTGTAAACATACATCAGAAGGCAATCATGCCAACACTGCATTCAGAGGCTATGACATCTTTATATCCTTACTCTCTCCTTCTCCCTGATGTTGGGGGAAGCAGCTGCTTTTCTCACAAAAAGGCCCGAGGGCTGATGTTATTTTCTGCTCAAGTTTAAATATATGTGTTTTTTTTGTACAGACGCTCATTTGATATTCAAAGCCTGCACATTTGCTGACAATTTAGTGCAAAGGACCAAGATATACGAACACCTGAGACTGCAGGAACAGCAGGGCGACACTTTCTCACTCACGTGTCAGTCCACCTGTTCTCCTCTTGAATAACCTGACTCTCAGCTCAACAAAAGAGTGCACTAGCAGAAGAAACTGGAAGGAATCTCTTCCCATAATGTCCTGCATGTACTCCCAACTAAGGGCATGCTGGAGGAATGACATGAGGAAATGGGGCTCAGAAGCCAAGCCTACCTGATTAAGTAGTGGTTGATAATAGTGTCGAAGTAGCTGTAATACACAGCATTGTTCACATGGCCATACTGGTCATTGTCCTGCCACCTCGTCTGGATGGGTAAGAAGTACCCATAGTCCTCATGGTGTTGATGACAATCCACAACTCTCTGGTTCTTTGGTGATGTCCCCAAGGAACGGACATTCCTAGGAAGCAACCTCGAGACCCAGCAGGCCATAGTTGGTGATTGCTGTCCTGGAGCAGACCTTTAAGAAGAAAGCAACAAAGGATAAGGCTAATGTGCAGAAATCCTGACTGCAGGTTTACAAAAGCAATTTCATTAAATTTTGGCAATTGGTTTCAAAAGGAAATTCGATTTTTTTCCCTAGAAAATAAATCATCCCTGATAATCCAAGTCCTTGTCATAAATCTATTTACTTTTTTAAAGGACTCTTTACTAAAAAGGCTTTTTCAGACATTGACAGAAACAAATGAGGCCTCTTTTGAATTTGACTAGTGGAAATTTAAAGTATATTTGTATGGAGGTCTTCTGTTCCACAAAGTATTTCCAAAGCAAGTTCCTTCCTTCCTTCCTTCCTTCCTTCCTTCCTTCCTTCCTTCCTTCCTTCCTTCCTTCCTTTCTTTTTTTTAAGATTTATTTACTTTACTTGAGAGAGTGGGTAGGGTCAGAGGGAGAGAAAATCTTAAACTGATTCCATGCTAATCATGAAGCCTGAGGCAGGGCTCGATCTCACAACCCTGAGATCTCAACCTGAGCCGAAACTGAGGGTCAGACACTTAACTGACTTCACTACCCAGGAACCCCAGGGTGGGTACATTTATACTGAAATCTATAACACCACTCAGGGCATAAAGATAGAACTCAGGCAACCAGTATAAAATAAAATGTTTGCCAGAAGATATTATCAACTGAGGCTACCAACTATCAAGGCTTTTTGAAAGTGTGTTCTTTCTCTTGGGATGAAAGTAACTTTCCAAAAATGGGGAAAAATTTTTTAAATGCATAACAAAGTGGGGGAATAGCCAACAACCCAACAACAGCAGTTATATGCATTATTCCAGTCTGATATTTATGTATCTGTATATGCATTCTTAAACTGGCCCATACTGCACATGCCACGTCATCATCTCTTGTGCCCAACAGTAGATCATTATTATGTGTACATATTCTTCTACATCATTAGTAATGCTGAGTTCCATAATATTCCATTGTACTGAAACACTACAATTTATCAAATCCCCTATTGTTGCACACTTAGGACTCTGCTTCCAATTTTATTGACTGAGAGTAGAATCTTTGTAAATAAATCTACTCCCCACACAACCACGATAATTTTCTTAGGGTAAACACCTAGCAGCAGAATTGCTGAGTCCAAGGGCAAATAAATTATTAAAGATTTTGATATAAATCAATGCCCTCCGGAAAGGTGGTGCCAACTTAGACCCTCCCCAGCAGTGTATGAGCAGGTCAATTTCCTTGTCAATTTTAAAATGCTTTGTGAATTTGACAGTGTCATTTCTCTCATTTCCATACAAATATAATGAAATGTGCTAAGTAGAGAGATGACTCATGCCACCAGCAATAATAGAAGAACTAGGATCAGAATACACCGAAAGTGGTTTGAGAATCACTATAAAAGCGAGATGAGGGATCCCTGGGTGGCGCAGCGGTTTAGCGCCTGCCTTTGGCCCAGGGCGCGATCCTGGAGACCGGGATCGAGTCCCACGTCGGGCTCCCGGTGCATGGAGCCTGCTTCTCCCTCTGCCTGTGTCTCTGCCTCTCTCTCTCTCTGTGACTATCATACATAAATAAATAAAAATTAAAAAAAAAAAAAGCGAGATGACATGTAATAGAAGAACTGTTGGAGGGATCCCTGGGTGGCTCAGCGGTTTGGCGCCTGCCTTTGGCCCAGGGCGCAGTCCTGGGGTCCTGGGATCAAGTCCCGTGTCGGGTTCCTGGCATGGAGTCTGCTTCTCCTTCCTCCTGTGTCTCTGTCTCTCTCTCTCTCTCTCTCTCTCTCTCTCATAAATAAATAAATAAATCTTTAAAAAAAAAAAAAAAAAGAACTGTTGGAAGCTAAGAGCAAATAATCAAGGCAGCAGGACTTCACAGGCTGTAACCCTGGGGACAGGGGAACACACAAGTGAGCCCTGCCCTTGCTACTGCTGTTCCTCATCGGTGGGTTTGCCAGCTTGCCAGGTGGGCAGGGAATAAAGTCGGAGAGATGGCATCAACCTACAGCTCATGGTAGTCTTGCCGTGTTGGAAGAGGGGACAAAAAGTGATAGGCCGACATCCTGGAGAAAGGTGAACTGTAGAGAAGGTTCCCCTTGGGGCACCTGCTGCCTCCAACACTGCTTGTGCTCTGATGAGACAAACAGACTAAAAACCTAAGGAGAAAATACGAGTCTCATTGTGCTGAGGATGCAAGAATCAGCTTTCAGGGCTGCTGAGGACAAGGGTAAAGACTCCAGATTTTCAGTTTCAACCCGAGAAGGGCTACCCCGTTAACTGAGGACAAGCCTTAAATTGATCAGTTTCAAACAAGCTTGTCTACCCAAATATCATCTGTCAGCAGAAGGAAACTAAATCATCTCTAGAGGAAAATAATACCACTTATAGCCTCTACAACTTCTCATAAACAACGTCTGGCATCCGGTCGAAACCAACCAGGCCTACCAGGAAAGAGGAACAAATGATCAAAACCCAAAATCATTTTTAAAAAAAGACAATAAAGAGACTCAGAGACTCACACAAATTTTAAGACAGCCATGATTGCCAGACATCACAGATGAAGGGCTAACATCTACCCCTAATACATAAGGAACTCTAAATAAGAGGGTTAAGATTTTTAAAAACCCAATAGAAAAATAAGTGAAAGTCACAAAGAGATAATTCACAAATGTTTTTAAATGGCCTTTTAACATATGAAAAGATGAACTTCATAAGAGAAATTATAAGATTCTCTTCATAATAGAATTTATATATACTATTTATGCTATTTATATAAAGCATATGTAAACTCTACACATAGCATAATTTATAACTATGATGAGTTACCATTTCTCAATTATTAAATTTGGTAAAAATACAGAGCTTGACAGCACATTCTTCTGACAGGACTGTAAGGAAAGAGACACTCTTAGACACTGCTGGTGGGAATGTCCCTCACCTCTATGGGAGGAGAATTTGACAATATCTAACAAAATTACAAGTGAGTTTACCTTTTCACTCATATCTAAGAATTTACCTTGAAGGTACACCTTCAAGAATACAAAAATACGTATGAACAAGGAATATCACTATTTGTTATTGAAAAAATATTATGATAAAAGATACACAGAAGACTGGTTGCATAAACTATGGTACATTCCCAGGATGGTATATTCTACAGCTGTAAATAAAAACTAAAGAAGGTGTGATAAGGAGTGATTTCCAGGATGTATTTGCAGTCAGTCAAAATAAGCAAAGTGCAATAAACCATATATAGTATCCTACTTCTGTGTAAGAGAGAAGAGATAATAAGCTCTTTTCTGGGAGATACTGGCTAGCTGGAGCAAGGCAGAGGGAGAGCACCAAGATGGTATCCACAACCTATGTTCCTTGAAAGCAGCTTTATTAGATGTATGCCAAACCTGAAGCCCACTCATCAGAACAAAGCTCCAGGACAGGCAAAAAGGCCTGTTTCACAGGACTGGGGTGTGCTTCAGTCTACTATCTGTGCAATGCCCTGGAGGTGGCACCCTGCCAAGAACTCTCTCTCTCTGATAGCCATAGTCTCCTGAGACCCAGCAATGCAAGCCCCTACCCCACCCCGAGCTACTAAAGCCAGACGATCAAGGGGTGTCCTCTGGATAGCAGCTGCAAAAAACAGGGCACCAAACACAAAGGCTCCTATCCAGGAAATGCTGGTGCTCTAGAGCACGGCAAAGAGAGAGCATAAAGATGGCACCAGCCAGTCTCCATCCCCAGAGAATGTTCCAGCAGTCTACCAGATGTGTTAAATTAGATGCCTATCCTCCAGGCTGATGCTTTAATAAGATAATTATTTATTTATATTTACGAAAAGAAACTCAAGAGGCCTGAACCTGAAACATTATAATGAGGGTGCATTAACAATGTGGATAGGGGTGAAGAAGGGGAAGTAACACTCCGCTGAATATAGCTTTTTGTGTAATTTTGGGGTTTATGTTAATGTTTTACATACACAAGATGATGACAGGGATGATGATGATGATGATGATGATGAAGTTAAATTAACAATGATGGAAGAGAAAGAAATATAAAATGGAATATAAACAGAAACATATGAGCCCAACTATATTTCTAATGAGTGACAATCACACTGAAGGGAAAAATAATTACTTTTTCTTTTTCTTTTTAAAGATTTTATTTATTCATGACAGACAGAGAGAGAGAGAGGCAGAGATATAGGCAGAGGGAGAAGCAGGCTCCATGCAGGGAGCCTGATGTGGGACTCCATCCCAGGACTCTAGGATCATGTCCTGAGCCGAAGGCAGACTCTTAACTGCTGAACCACCCAGATGTCCCAATAATTACTTTTTAATACAGAATTTTGACTCTATACCCTCATCTAAAGACAAAAATTTTTTACAAATACTAAACACTGGCTAGTGCACATGTTTTTTTATAGCAGTAGGGTTAACAATCCTGAAACTGCTTTCTGTGAATCTAAGACTGGGAAAAAAGAGATATGCCAAGGATAATGTGAGCCAAGTTTCTCCCTTGCCAAAAGGATTTACAAATAGAAGAAAAATTAAAATGAACCTTCTGGTGCTAGATTAGACTTTGAAGTATCAATATGAACTCATAGATTAGAGATAGAAAGAGATTTCTTAGCCCCATTGAGCCTAGACACAATGGCACTCCAGTAGCAAAATGATTATACGTAAGTGTCCAGATCTTAGGTGCTACACACCTTTCTCCACAAAAAGAAACCAGAATGCTTTAGAGAAATGACTGATTCCAGTGGTGGGGCAGATAAAATAAAAGACGATTCTGGAATACCTCACTGTGCCAGCAAGTAAAGAAATGTTCAAGAAGATGGTAAAAGTTCATAGAAGCCTAACTGAGGGGGTTTTAAATGACCAAATCTGTACTATTTGAGCATTAAATTTGAAAATAAGATCAATGGGTGGCACCTAGGTAGCTCAGTCAGTTGGGTGTCTAACTTGATTTAGGTTTAGGTCATGATCTCAACGTTGCGAGATCAAGTCCCACATCAGGCCCTTGCTGGGCATGGAGCCTGCTTGGGATTCTCTCTCCCTTTCCCTCTGACCCCTCACTGCTCTCTCCCTTTCTAAAAAGAACAAATAAATAAAATTAGATTAATGAATTATAAACTTTTCTTTTTTTAAAGGTTTTATTTATTTATTCAAGAGAGACAGAGAAGTCAGAGACATAGGCAGAGGGAGAAGCAGGCTCCTCGCAGGGAGCCCGATGTGGGACCCAATCCCAGAACCCTGGGATCACACCCTGAGCAGAAGGTAGAGGCTGAACTGCTGAGCCACCCAGGCGTCCTGATTATAAACTTCTCAAATAAGTCTTCAAAATTAATAAATGGGGTTAAAGGAAAAGTTATTCTTTATGTAAGTATGCCAAGTAATAAGTGTAGAAAGGATAATAGATTTAAAAATCATCATTTTGCAAATATCACAGTAATAACTGATTCAGTCAAGAATCATCAATGGATGCTAAGATACACTAGGTACGAGTTTGGTGAGGAATATAATATTTATATGACCCCCAAATATTTCTCCCACAAATTACTTACCCATTATAAATCAATAACAGTGACTTTATGG
The DNA here is from genome assembly GCF_011100685.1 of Canis lupus familiaris. Classification (NCBI taxonomy): domain Eukaryota; kingdom Metazoa; phylum Chordata; class Mammalia; order Carnivora; family Canidae; genus Canis; species Canis lupus. The sequence goes on along the minus strand of NC_049239.1, from coordinate 35,670,849 downwards.
TGGATCACACACAAAGACAGTATGATTTATCCAAGTCAATTATACCAATAACGAACCAAGAGACTAAGACACAATATCACATCTGTGTCATTTCTGGCAACAATGCATTATCTGAATCAAACATGATGAAGCATCAGAAAAATCAAAATCGAGGAACATTCCACAAAGTAACAGTTCTATACTCTTAAAAAATATCAAGATCATGAAAGATAAATAAGAGTGGAAGAATTATTTTAATTAAGAGAGATTAAATAGCCCTAAATGCATGATCCTAGATCACATACTGGACTGGGAAAAAGTGTAGCTATAAAGATCATTATTGGGATAACTGATAAAATTTGAATTTAAATTGTAGATCACACAGTAATATTGTATCAATATTAAACTTTCTAATTTTGATAGTTATACTGTGGTTATGTAAGATGAATTCCTTGTTTTCAGTAAACACAAACTGAAGAATTTAGGAATAAAGAAGCATGACATCTGCAACATCCTGTCAAATGATTCAGAAAGAAATAATGTGTGTGAATGTGGCAGGGGATAACACCTATACATGGAAGAGAGGGTGATAAAGCAAATGAGGAAAAATGTAACACATTTGTGACTCTAGGTAGAAGATACACAGTAATGCTTTCCATAATTCCTACAAGTTTTCTGTACACTTGAAATTCTAAAAAAAAAATTAAGGCTGATCCAAAAAGATATCATTCATATGTTCAAAAAACAGGTAAAAAATATGATCATTTTACCAGAGCACTGGAATCTACTAAATATAATCATTATATTATGAACTCAGTAGATAGGTAAAACAACAGATTAGTCACAGTAGAAGAAAAAATTAATTAACTGGAACATAGGTCAGCCTAAATATTCAGATTGAAGCACAAACAGATAGATTTAAAATACAAATAAGCGTGACTGACATATATTGGATAGCACTTTTTTAAAGTGCTATTGTTAATAATTGTTGTAATTAAAGTTCTAGATAAACAGGAGGCAGGTAATGAGTAAGAAGCAATAGTTGAAGAGATACAGAAAAATTTCCCAAACTGAAAGACAGAGAGCCACAGATTCAAGAATCACTGTAATGCCCATTTGGTTAAATTAAAGAAAAGCAACCATAACAAAACTGCTGGAACCCAAAGACTCTTGAAGAAAAAAAGACAAGACATTTTACCTTCAAATAACAACCTAAGTTGACTTATTCGATGGAAATAATGGAAAACGGAAGACAAAAAAATGGCACCTTTAAAGTTCTTAAAGTAAATAATTGCAAAGCTAGAATTCTACACCCAGAGAAAATATCCTTCAAAAATGAAATCTAAATAAATAGCCATTTTAACAAAACCTGAGAGAATTCATCCCAGCAGATTTTAAGCAGGACAATGATCCTTAATGGAAGCATAATAAGACAGAAAAGAATGAAGAGTACTGAATAAAGAGTACTGGAAAAGGTACATAGTGGGTAAATTTAAATTAATATTGACTGCTTAAACAATAATATGATTAATATCTTCTGGTTTTTAACATATGCATATGATATAAATATATATAGACATATATTTAAAATAGTCCACAATAGGAGCAAAGGGATAATAGAGCAAATTTAGTTCTAAGGTCCTTGCATTCTTCAGTAAGTGGTAAGAATCCTAACTTAAGGTTCACTGTAAGTCCAGAATGCATGTTGTAACCTCTAGGATAATAACAAAAATAATAGAAAATGAATATTTAATTAACAAAAGGAAAACTAATCAATAAAAACATATTTTCAAATCCAAAAGAAGGAAATATGTAAGATGAAATGACCAAAAAACAGATGAGACAAACAAAAAACGAACAGTAAGGTAGTAGACTTAAGAAAAAAATAGCAAAAATTACATTAGTTGTAACTAAATACGCCAAATAATAGACAAAAATTGTAAAAATTGATTTTTCTTAAACCCAACTACACATTACTTAAATGTAAGGACACAGAAAAGCTTAGACTAAAAAGATTGAAAACATACAAACATCAACAACAACAGAAAAAGGCTGGTATAAATGTACTAAAGACAGGCAAAATAGATTTTAAGAAAAGAAGTAATACTATACAGAAAGAAACTTTTGGTAAAGGGAGAAGTTCAATTAAACATGAAGATCTCACAACATAGTCTCAAATGTAGCAAAAGCTAACAAAACCAAAGGAGTAACAAATTCCCAATCCCAGTAGACAGCTTTAACACACCTCTCTCAGCTAAAAGAACAAGAAGAAAATGAATTAGTTAAAAGAAAATTAGAGCAGTGTGATCAACAAACTTAACATAGCACCCAATGATTATAGAATATACCTGAGTTTCAAGTAGCTCTAGAACAGTTACCAAAATAAAATATACCAGCCTGTAAAAAAAGTCTCAACAAATTTAAAAGAATTAAAATCAGAATATGCTCTCTCACCACAGTGGAACTAATCTAAAAAACAATAACATTGAAAAAACTTTGAAAATCCTTAAATACCTGAAAATCAATTAATAAAGTTGCAAATAACCTAGGAGTTAAGTAAGAAATCATAATAGATATACAATAAAACATTTTCAACAGAATAAAATGCAAATATGATACATAAAAATTTGTGGGATACAGCTCATCTATACTTAGAGAAAATATAATAATTAAGTGAAAAATCTAAGGATGAAAAATCAATGATCTAAGGATCCACCTCAAGAAGCAGGAAAAGGAACAGCAAATTAAACTCAAAGAAAGGACAAGAGCAATAATAAAAGGACAAAAATTAATTAAATAAGAAAAAAAGTATAATAGAGCACAGGTCAGTAAACTTTTTCTATAAAGGGACAGAGTAAATACTTCAGACCTCGTAAGCTACATGATCTATCACAACTATTCAACTCTACCATTGTAGTACAAAAGTAAGCACAGACAATACAGAAATGAATGAATTCAAATGTTTTCCAATAAAACTGTATTTACAAAAACAGGTGATGGGCCGATCTGACCAGAAGCCATATTTTGCCAATCCCTGTAATAGAGGAATACAACAAAACTGAAAGTTGGCTCTTTAAATTAAAAAAAAAAGAAGTAGAAGAATTGATAAAATGCTAATAATACTATAAGGTGGAAAAGAACATCACTACAGATCTTACAGGCATTAAAAATATTAGAGGCATTATAAATAACTGTAGACCAACAAATCTGATAATTCTGATGAAATGGACAGATACCTTTTTTAAAATACTAATTTACCAAAAGCAACACAAGATGATAGATCTAGATAATCCAGATAGTATTATGCCTATTAAAAATAAGAACCTGTAATTTAAAGCCTATTCATAAAGAAAACTTCAGGTCCGAATCGCTTCATCAGTAAATTATTTAAACATTTCAAAAAGAACCAACACCAATCTTATATAAATTATTTCATAGAATGGATAAAATAAAATCACTTCTGAATTCATTTTACATGGTCCATACCAAAACTTAGCAATAAATAATTATTACCAGAAAGAAAAAGTATAAGCCAATCTCTCTCATGAACATAGATGAAAAAAATCTGACAAAACCAAATAAAAATATTAGCACATCAAATCCTATGATACAGAAAAAGAATAGATTTCAACCAAGTTAATTCATAACAGTAATACAAGGCTACTTTAACATCTGAAAATCAATCAATATAATTTACCCCATCAACTAAGTAAGAAAAATTATATAGTCACTAAATAGATGCCGCCCAAAAAAAGGCATTTGATGAGATTTAATGCCTGTTCATGGTGTTTAAAAATCTTGATAAACTAGTAATAGAAGGAAACTTCCTATTCCCCTGAGATTGGGAATGAAAACAGAGTGTCTGATATCATCACTTCTATTAAGCACTGTAATGTTTACTGTACTATTAAACATTATCATCATTGTATTTCCATTAAGCATGGTGATCCAAAGGAAAGAAATTAAAATTATTAAAATTATTTTTTAAGTTGTAAAAAAAAATCTGTGTCATTGGCGACAGATGATATGATTAAATACATAAAATATTCAAAATAATCTACAAATAAAAGTGAATTTAGCAGTCATGGGATATAGATATCATACTTAAAAGTCAATTATATTTCTATATACTAACACTGAACAACTGGGAAATGAAATTTTAAAACAATATCATTGACATTACTATAATATAAGCTATCTAAGAATATCCAGCATCAAAAATACCAGATACGAGGAACAAAGCTAACAAAAAACATGTAAGATGCATACATTGAAAACTACAAAGCATTGCTGAGAGAAATTAAGGAAGGGCTACATAAATGGAGGGATGTACTATGTCCATGGATTAGAAGACTATTGCAAAGTACGTCAGTTCTCTGCATTGATCTTGAAGTTCAATGTAAACCCAATCAAAACTTGAGCCGGCTTTTCTATAAAAATTAATAAACTGATCCTAAATTTTTACTTGGAGAGACAAAAGAGCTAGAATAGCCAAAAGAAACATGAAAAAGAATAAAGTTAAAGAATTTACATGATCAAATATCAAGATGTATTATAAAGTACAGGGTAATTAAAATATTGGTAGTGTATACAGGATAGACAAATAAATCACTGATACAGAATAGAGGGTCTATGAAATAGACCACTCATAAGGCCACCTAATTTATGAAAAAAGTGCTATGAAATGCAATGGGGAAAAGATGGTGTGTTTAATAACTGACTTTTTTTAATGAAACTTTAACCTACCTCAAAGCATGCACACATGTCAATTCCACATCAATTACAGATCTAAATGTAAAAGGAAGAACAATAAACCTTCTGGAAAGTAAGACAGGCTATATTCTTAATGTTGAAGTGAGCAAAATAAATCTCTGAATACAGAACATAAAAATCACTTACCATAAAAGAAAAGATTAATAAATATAACTTCCTCAAATTTAAGAATTTATGTTTATCAAAAGATATCAGTAATGCAATACACACATCCAGCAAAGAACTCATATCGAATATATACAGAGAACTTCTAAAAATCAATGAGAAAAAAATGGACAACTCAATTTTTTTTAAATAAGCAAAAGACTTACATAGGCACATCATGAAAGAGGATATACAAATGGTCAATAAGCATAATGAAAGGTGCTAACCATCATTAACCATCAGGAAAATGCAATGATAACTACAATGATTTCACTTTTAAGCCCCTCAGAATGGCTAAAATTTTATTTTGTTGGTGAGCATGTAAAGCAACTAGAACTTTAATACTCTTCTGGTGGGAGTATGAATGGTAGCTATCATTCGGGAATCTATTTCACAGTATATACTAAAACTGTACAAACACCTATCCTGTGATCCAACAATTCCACTCCTTTGTATATATCCAACAGAAAAGCATACATATGTCCACCCAAAGACACAGACAAGAATACCTATAGCAACATTGTTCACGTAGCCCCAAACTGGAAACAAAATGAATAGTAGGATGGATAAATAGTGGTAGACTCATGCAATAGAGGACTACACAACAATGAAAAATGACTTTCTGATACACATAATCACATTAATATATCTCAACAGAAATAATTTTGAGGGAAAGAAACAAAACACAAAAGAGTACTTGCTGTATGACTGCACTCATATAAAGTTCCAAAATGAATCAGAGTGATTCTTACTTTTGATAAATAATGGGGTGGGACATAAAGAATGTCTTTGCAGCGTTAGTTGTGTTCTACAACTTGGACTGGGTGGTGCTTACATGGGTATATTACTCTGCAGAAACTTATCAAACTTCTTTCACTTGTGAATATGCTGTACATCAAACAAAACATTCTCCCCAAAAGTATGCTATGTGGACAGAAGTTATGTGATTAGATTAAGTCTCCAGTGTCCAGAGGAGTCTGTCATTTTTTTATACAGGGAATTTATCTCTTGTCCACTCTAATGCTAACTCAAAAAAACTTGAGGAAGTTAAGATTCTTCTTCATCCATATAAGGCCTTGTTATATCAGCTGTTTTATGGATGTGCACATACAACCCCAAGCAGACACTGATACAATGGATTTTAACTCTCACTTAGTAAAAAAAGAAAGCAATGTCTTAGAATTTTTGCTGACCTGAAAATAACCTGCCATCTAGGTGACATGTAAAAGGAGAAGGTTCTTAAACGTGTACATTTTTACAGTAAACTTTTTGTAAGGAATAAGCCTTCATCACCTGTACCTTTTGAGAACACAGGTGTTAATATTCATTCACTTGAACACACACAAATATCTCAAAATAAATAAAAGAATGCTCTGCATGGTGCTGAGTACCAGGGGGTATTTTGACTGACCACCAAGAGAAAGTAGAGGAAAAGTATTTTTTAAAGCAATTTTAAAGAACTGTATTGCAAGTAGCAAAGAACACTAGCATACCCAAAGGAAATCAATTTTGACACCTGCTTCATAGATATTCAGATTTTACAAACAATACTAATGGCATTCCAAACCCTTTGGGAAGTGCCCTGACTTCACAAAGTAAATCACCACAAATGGGCACTTGCTGAAGCCTAAGTACGTGGGGGAGGAGGATCCTGCCATGCAAAGAAATTCTCAGGAAACTGTGAAGATATTAGCTATTTTACTCAATTTATTCCAAGCTGAAACATAATAGTACATTATAAATCTCTTTTGATTTTACTTAATCTAATGAAAAAATGTTCATCTTTTTGATAAGTGCTCATTAGCCATTTTTTTCTGACATAAACAGACAAGAAAGATGTTCTTGTGCTGCATTTAAAACACAACTCAGCTAATTACAGTGCAATGACGCAAAGAACAAAATCAACGCACTGAAGTTTCTCACTTGAATTGTCTTTATAGTTGAATTAAAAATCTAACCAAAAAAAAAAATGTTTTAAAGGGCCCCAGCAGTGTATTTTGTACTTGGGTTGAATAATGTTTAAGTAAACAAAGGCCAAATTCTAGCACATGATATAAAATTTAAGATTTTCTAATGTCATTTACTCTCTAAAATTAGTTGCTGAATTTATGAACAGGAGGATTACATGCTTGGAGGGGGAGCAGTGTGATCTCCTTTTGGGAAATGGTGATAAATCTGTATAAGCAACTCACCCAATTTTACCCAGTCCCTGGTAAGGACCAAAAGCCAACACGTAGATAATATGGGGTCAGGGTGGGAGCCAGGCAAGGGCATATAATAGCATAAAGCTAACTGATTGCATAAGAATCAAACTTTCAGCCCAGGCTGATGCCTAGACTTTCTAGGAATATCAGATGGCTTGAGCTTCTTGAAACTCAGAGTATTAATCCACTGAAACTTTATTCTGATCCCATCTAAGAGAATTAATGCCATTTCCCAAAACGCTTGATTCATGCTCCAGGAAGAATTTCAACTACAGTAATCTGATCCTTGGGGTATCTTAAATCCGGCCTATTACCTAAACGATCATTTTACTGATTTTTTAAAGTCATATTTTACTGTTAAATATGTTTACCCGAAGCTAGAAACTTTAAAAATTATTTTAGCTCTATGACACATAATTCATGCATATTGCACCCAAACTCACAAGACAAAAACATCACAGAGAGAAGTAAGTAAAATTGATTACTTAGCTATGTCACTTCTTCCTACCCTATGAAGTCAGCATTTAAATAAACACATGCAGCCTTTTTAAAGCTTGTTTTAATGAACAAACAGGACAGCAAGAGAACAGTCTAAAAAAGACACACATCTGTGTCTGACATTAATTCAAACTGCTCTAATGTGTGTTAAGACAATGGTTCTCCTTCATAACAGAGACAGAAGCACAGTATAGCTGTACCTTGGAGGAAAATACTTTGGAGGTTACAAATTCAGGGTCAAAGAGACAGAGATTCAAGTCCCAACTCCACCACTTGCCCCTCAAGGAAACCTGGACAAGATTCATCACTTTTCTAAGCTTCATAAATGAATAAATAGTAGGGGAAATAATATCTACATTGCTGTTATGCATATTCAGTGAGATGATCAGGAGAAGGCAGTTAGCACAAGGCTTGACCCACTAAGATTCAAATTTCAGCTGAGATTAATGAACCACCAACAGGGCACAAGTCTCAAGGATCTTTCCAGGAGCGAGGAACCATCCTTCCTCCTATCCATCCTGTGACATCTTCAACATTCCAGGGCTGGTTAGAATGAAAAGACAGACCCTTTACCTGTGTGGCGCTAACTGGTCAGTGTCCGTCATCACTCTTACAACTTTGACCCTGTTATTAGCACCCCAACCTAACCATCTCTCTTTCTTACATCACACCCCAAAGTTGTCAGGACAGAAGAGGAACACAGTATCTGGTGCGTTCAGTCATTACGGGTCATTAGAAAAAAACACATCTTTTCTGTAATTTAACCACTGAGTTTATATTTCCATTAACACTGCTTGGCCCACAGGAAATGTTTGCCAACTTATGAGGTAATGGGATGGGTCATGTTCATTTTACTCTGCTTTTGACCAAAGGAAAATGAAACATCAATGTGTCTCAACCCTATACCTACTTATCAAGGTGGACCCAAACACCTCATTCCTCCCCATGAGCATAAGGAATGAAGAGTCTTGCCACCCATGTCGAATGTTTACGAAGTTCCCATAAGTGCCTGAAACACTTCCACAGACCATCTCATTTAATCCTCAAGCAGCCCTAGATGAAAGTACTGACATCCCTCCATTAGGAATGTGAGACTCAGAGAGGTTAAGGAACTTACTTAATGCATGCAGCTAGCAAGTGATGGAGGACTCACATTCAAGTTATCCTAATTCCAAAGTTCATTCTCTTTCTCACAAAACTGTGACACCACAAAGGAGTCCTGGAGATTATCCGCAAACACATCTGGGGGGCATTCACATCAGCACCCATGGGAATAAAACTAGACACCACTTATGTGTTAGCCTTTTCACTTCAGAGGTCATCTGCACGCTTCTTACCAAGTTCATCCTTTCATTTATTTCTGTTTATATTTATGGAACAACTACCATGTCGTGAGCTCTGGGCCAGGTGATAAAGATGAAAACAGCATGTTTCCTAACCTAGATTTTCAGTCACTCCTCCCAGGACTCATCCAAAGCCCAGGGACATCGTTAAAGTCTTTTCCTCAACTACAATGCTCTGGACAAGCACTGTGCTTGAAAACAGAGGAAGTAAGATTTTCCATATGTTACACAAATTAATTTATCAACTTTTCTCTTTACAGCTCTTCAGGCACTTTTTGCTGTCTGAAGTTCCCCCAATGATAAGCAACATATGTGAGGGACTTCACAATCTTCCTCAATTGTCTGAGTTCATCTTCCATTGTTCTCCACCATATGCCTTAAGTTCCAACCATGCTGAACCATTCATCTTCTCCCGACACACTAGGCTCCTGCTCACCTCCGTAATTGTGTATACTACTGTTCCTTCTGTACAACACTCTCTTTCCTCTTAAAACTTCAACTCACCCTGTATGACCCAGCTCAAAAATCACCTTTATTACATTCTCTTTAGTCATTCTCCTCTCCTGTCTACAACCTTCAAAAGTCAGACAGAGATTGATGATCGCTTCATTCATTCATTCAACAAACTAATCCTGGAGTTGGGACAGATTAGTGAACCAAACAGACCGATATCCCTGCCCTTGGGAAGCTGATATTCTTGTGGGAGGGAACCAATAAAAATAAATAGAATACTGGGTGCCTGGGTGACTCAGTGGTTGAGTGTCTGCCTTGGCTTAAGTCATGATCTTGGGGTCCTGGGATTGAACCTCGCATTGGGCTCCCTTCAGGGAGCCTGCTTTTCCCTCTGCCTATGTCTCTGCCTCTCTCTTTCTCTATGTCTCTCAAGAATAAATAAATAAAATATTTAAAAACAAATAAATATAATATATATGTAATTATAGAGAATGTTATAAGGTGATAAGTGGCATGTAAAGAAGATACACCAGGATACTTACTACTGTAACATCACCTGTATGGAGGGAAGGCTGCATGAAAGAGGTGCAATTAAAAGCAATGGTCAGGGATCCCTGGATGGTGCAGCAGTTTGGCGCCTTGCCTTTGGCCCAGGGCGCGATCCTGGAGACCCGGGATCGAGTCCCACGTCGGGCTCCCGGTGCACGGAGCCTGCTTCTCCCTCTGCCTGTGCCTCTGCCTCTCTCTCTCTCTCTCTCTCTCTCTCTCTCTCTCTCTGTGACTATCATAAATAAATAAATAAGAAAATTTTAAAAAATTTTTTAAAAAAAGAAATGGTCAGAGTAAAGCCAATTAAGAAAGTGACAAAGACACACGGAAGGTGAGGGCCTCTGGATACTTTGTACTACCTCTTTCCGTGTATCATTTTGCAATTTTTCATTTGCATTTCAGTCTTCCTTTTTAAGCTAAGAGCTCCCCAGGGGCAGAGACTAACTGAATTATCTTTTGCTCCCCAGCATATAGTACAGCACTTGGCAGGAATTGCTCAATTTATTGTTTGTTGAATGAATAAATAAAAGAAAGAAAATCATCTGCTCCACAGAGAATCAGTCACTTCTACCTCTACATGTTTAAAATGATGCTTTACTTTGTTTGTCTTTAGATCTCCAAACGATCTTCCTGTCCTCTAATCCAGTGACCTCCAAAGTGTGGAAGATGCAGGATGATCCAAAGATGAGAAGCATTGGGAGGCAGGAAGAAAATAGGAGAACTTCCATTCATGTTCATTTTTTTATATCAAGACTAAGAAACAAATTAAGCATCACTAGAATGTAATATATGGGTTGATGCTGATACCTTCACTTAGAGTGGGACCTGAGATGTCCTAAGGAAGAGGAGGATTTTGCCCTAGAATGGCACCCCTCCTTGGACAGGGCAGGAATAAGGAGATTTACACATCATATGTTGCTATAGACTGCATGCTTATATCCCCTCAAGACTCATATGATGAAATCTAATCCCCAACATAATGATATTTGGAGGTGAGGGGTTTTGGAGGTGCTCAAGTTGTGAGGGTGGAGTCCTTATGAAATGGAATTAGTGTCCTTATAAAAGAGACTCCAGAGCACTTCCTCACCCCTTTCACCATTTACACAGTGAGAAGATAATCGTCTATAAACCAGGAAGCCACACCTCACCAGACACCAAGTCTGCTGGCTCCTTCATCTTGGACCTCTCAACCTTCACAACTGTAAGAAGTAAATGTTCGTTGTGTCTAAACCAACAATCCATCCCCCCTAGTTTTTTTTTTTTAAGATTTTTATTTATTTACTTACTCATGAGAGACAGAGACAGAGAGGCAGGGACACAGGCAGAGGAAGAAGCAGGCCCCCCGCAAGGGGCCTGATGCAGGACTCGATCCCGGATCTCAGGATCACACCCTGAGCCAAAGGCAGACACTCAACGACTGAGCCACCCAGGCATCCCTATCCCCCCTAGTTTTTATTTTAAGATCTCTTTTATTATAAAAGTGATATACCACTTGATAAAAACCTTCAAGCTCTAGAAGAGTATTAAATGAAAAATATCAACTTATTACCTTTATGAATATTACTACCAGATTATTCAACATCTTTTTCCCTACTATCTACCCACACTGGTCCTTCACTCCCATCCCATCCCCTTATCTGGATGTCCACTTTCATGGACAGGATTACTAGAATTGTTATATAACCACCAGAATGAGGTCTTTCTGTCCATTCTCCTTAAGAACATTTAGCACTTTTGTAATTATAATACTGTTGCTGTGGTTGTTTAATTAATATCTGTCTCCTCTTCTAAACAGAGGTTCTGGGCAGCCCCGGTGGCATAGCGGTTTAGTGCTCCCTTTCAGCCTGGGGTGTGATCCTGGAGACCCAGGATCGGGTCCCGCATCGGGCTCCCTGCATGGAGCCTGCTTCTCCCTCTGCCAGTGTCTCTGCCTCTCTCTCTCTCACTCTCTCTCTCTCTGTCATGAATAAATAAATACAATCTTAAATAAAACAAATAAATAAAATAAAATAAAATAAAATAAAATAAAATAAAATAAAATAAAATAAAATACAGAGGTTCTTTGAGGGGAAGGACCCACTGCTGTTGTTGTTGTTGTTTTTGTTTGTTTGTTTTTAGTTTGTCCCGATTCTAGAAAGCACTCAACAAATATTGGATAAATGAATGAACATTGACAAGTATTACAAAGAATAAAAGTTCTGGAAAACTAAACCAAAGCTTGTCTTTGCACCTCAGTGACCCCTGGTAAGGGCTGGGAAAGACACAGGTCAGAAATTAAAAGGGCTATTCAGGTCAAGACTGTCCTGTTCCTGGAGTTACCCCAGCTGAGAAACAGTAGCCTTGGTCTATTTAAGCTTATAGGAGACAGAAAAACAATTTCTTCTTTGTACTGTGACCTATCCAAAGGAAGAAGCTTTTTCATCAGGCCCTTCCTTACTTCCCAAAGTTTTCTTCTTCATAAACAAAAGGTTCTGATATCTGAGAAGACTCTCATGTTGAGTGAGACTTATCCAGCCTGACTTAGGAGTGTAAAGGGCCATCCACGAACCAATTCTCTGTCTTGATGGAAAATAAGTGATGTGCACCATGACCTCCACTAGTAAAACATTCTTTGTCTGTAACATGACAAAACCTCACCACTTGGCTTTGGCATCCTGAACACAGCCAAGCAGCACTGATTATCAGACATGAGTAGCCAAAATGCAGGCCTGTTCCAGGCCTACCACACTCACCCTCAAATCTTCTCTTGGGAGAATAAAGCAAGAGTGTCAAAGGCACCCAGTGATGATTGGGCTATTGAGTTCTGATCAAACTGTGTAGGTATCTTCCTTCTTCCCCCTTCCCCCAGGAGTTGGAGACCTAGTATATAAAGATGACAGAGGAAGGCAATCATTTTAGCATAATGATAGTATGGGAAACACCCAATATCAGTTGTTTATCATATTTTAAAAATACTCCCCACCCAGAGAAGATATTGTAAAAATCCCCTCAAACTCTGTAATTCAGTGCTCTGATACCATGTGGTCAAGAACACATGGAATCAACCACAGAAAGGAGCAGAACTCTGAGGATAGGGAGCAAACAAATTAAAATGAAGAGGCCACATAGCAGTAGAGAAAAAAACAGGAGCACAAGAGAAGGAAGATTTACTTGGCCTCCTTGAACCTGCTTCTCCATCTACAAAATGGGAATAATTAATGCAAAGTCCTGGATTTAGGTGTAAAACGTCACCTGCACAAATCTAAGGAGGGGATTCTCTGATGAGAACCAGGGGGTTAGTTGGCTAAAGATCAATATGACATACATGTGAAGTATACAATTGTTTAAAAACAAATACAGTCTCCAGCTGCATGAATTGAAGCAAAATTGTTTGCAGTAAATAAAATAAGAACATGTCTATTCTTTCTGCATGAATCTGAAGTACAAGAGTTTTTAGGGGAACTCTCAAGTTCCAGAGGAAGGCAAGCAGCATGGCAAAGGCCTAGAAGTCACGCTACCCAGGATGGTGGCAGGGATGGCTCCCGCGGCACATGGGAAGCCCAACCTAGCCTCCTCCTGATTAGGACACCACACTTTCTTTATCTATCTCAGCAAACAACAAAGGATTTCATTAAACAGGTCAATTCAACCTAATATTTTATGTGTATCTATGTGTGTCTGTACACCTATATAAGCATTTATTTATATCTTGCTTCATTCGAAAAGGGATTCAAGGTGGTTAACAATGATATATACAAAAAATGCAAAATAGCATACAGTGGAGAATAGATAAGAAAGATAAGTATCGTTTTTTTCTACCTCTCTTCCTCTCCCATCCCCATTTTTGCCTTGGGTTCCCGAGTCACATATGCCATCCAATTTGACCCAACACCTGCTGTGAATGAGTGTGCTTTAGCAGCAGCAGCCTGAATCCAATCTCTGTATCCAGCTTCGTCTTCCCCAGTCCTCTCCTTCAATCTTAACGATGTCATCTAGACACTAGAAACACAGTGGGGGCAAGATGAGGCCTCTGCCTCCAAAGAGTTGCGGGTGTAGCAACCCACCTTCTTCCCAAGAGGAAGAAAGTTTAAGAAATTGGCAACATTGACTTAGTGCAAATTTAGGCACAATAGGATTGCTGCCCCCCCAAAATTTGAAGGACTCTCCTATTACTTACCTTTTTCTTCTGGTTTTGAACTATATTATTTTATGTGCACCTTTATTGGAAGAGGCCTCAAGCTCCTTTTGGATTTAACTAAATGAGAAATGAATCCATATAGCAACATAGCAGAGCAGTTAAGTGCAGGGATATGGGAGTCAGCTGACTTGGTTTCAAATCCAGGCTCGGCTATTGGCTACAACGTTAAATTATTTTAGATTCCTGAGACTTTGGGCAACTTACTTGGCATCTCCTTGCTTCAATCTTCTCTTCTTTAAAATGAGAACATCAATGTTTTGTGAAGACTAAATGGCATGATGCATGTAAAGCACTTAGTCCAGGAACTAGCAATGGTAGCTAGTGATCATTAAATATAAGCATACTTGGGATCCTTGGGTGGCTCAGCAGTTTAGTGCCTGCCTTCCACCCAGAGCATGATCCTGGAGTCCCAGGATTGAGTCCCACGTCAGGCTCCCTGCATGGAGCCTGCTTCTCCCTCTGCCTGTGTCTCTGCCTCTCTCTGTGTGTCTTTCATGAATAAATAAATAAAATCTTTAAAAATATATATAAGCATACTTGAAAATATACATATATATAGAAACATTAAATAATGTAAGCCTACTTGAAGACATATTATGTAAAAAAGGATATCATGATACCAGCGAGTTGAACTGTGATTTTATTTTCATCACTTCTAGAAACAAAGTCTGGGTTTCTAAGATGGAAATTTCTACTCATTACTTTAAAGAATAAGTTTCTAACATCTAAAGTACTTTAAGGGGCGCCTGGGTGGCTCAGCAGTTGAGTGTCTGCCTTCAGCTCAAGGCGTGATCCTGGGGTCCTGGGATCGAGTCCCACATCAGGTTCCCTACGTGGAGCCTGCTTCTACCTCGGCCTATGTCTCTGCTTCTCTGTGTCTCTCATGAATAAATAAATCTTTAAAAATAAAAAATAAAAATAAATAAAATATTTTAAAATGCATAAAATTAAAAACTACAACGCAAGCGTAAATTCTCTGTTGTTACAAATGGATAAGCAGCATGATCCCTCCATCATGGCTGTCACTGGGAGGCAGTTGAGCTACTTGTCCATAAATTCCCTTCCTACCACAAGACTCTGAATTTGAATTAAAATATACTGTAGGATGAGAACAACAAAAAAAAATCATATAGCCCCAGGATGGCCCCTCAGCTTGACTTCAGAAGACTAGATCAGAAGAATGGAGGGCAGTTTTCTGAAGCACAGCAAAGATAAGAGATTCCTGGACCTGAGAAGACTCAGATGGCCAGAGGCCAAAACATAGGGTGCTGGATTATTCTGCTGGGCTCCTGGAAACCAAATGCAAATCTAATTAGCAATCAATCAATATTTATTGTTATCCAGGATTATGAAAAGCTCCAGACACGGTACCAGAAATACGACTGAGCCATGGGAAGAGGCTGAGAAATCATTAAGGATGACAAGGATCACGAACCTTACTTTTTCTCTCGGGAGCTGAGCTATGTCCCCTGAAGCACAGGTCAGAGGTCAGTGTCTTCAGCTACAAGCTGCCAGGCCTGGGTCTCGCATGAAGATACCATTCCTCAGTCCCTGTCCTACATAGTGAGGTACATGCTCTGAAAACCTACAGCATTTAATTCTGGAGACTTGATACATAAGGCTGGTGGTGATCTTCCCAAATATGGATTCTTTACAGAATATTCCCCAGAAGAGCGATAGACAGACAGTAAGGAGTAATCGAGGACCCCCCAGATGGAATATTTTTAAAACTTGCATTTGAGCTCCTAGAAGAGAGGTACATCATAGCCAAATAAATGTGAACATCTGAAAAATACCTGCCCTTATCAGATAATTTTCAAATAAATTGTTACCTTTAAAGCTACTCTCTGGTTCCTTACAGATGAGTGTTAACTTCTGTTCCCCATCAAAAGCTTTTTTATGCATTTAGTTCCAAGTTGTCATGCTGCCTACAAAATCTGCAATGAAGCAATTAGAAGCCATAGAGTAAACAAAATGTGTTCAGTAGAATGGCAGGCTGAGGAAGCAGATCAGAAATATTCACACACTGTCTGTCAGGGTGTTCTCTGGCTTTTTCTCTGTTTTATTCATTTATACTAATGTGTGGACAAGAGGGTTGAAAACATTTTGCTAAGAATGAAACCCTGAGATTTATATGTAATTCCTAAGCTTATCCTTGGGAAAGAAGCCACAATCTGTTTTCAGACAAGACTAAAACACTTGCAATTCCCTTTGAAAAACAACATCCAATCTTCCCTTAAATTGAGATGCCAGAGCAACTAGATTGCGATTTAAATCAGAGAACAAAATTAGTCCAGGTACACCAGGGTGGAAGGAGAAGCAGAGCAGACACTGGTAAATAGCCTATGAATTCAAAATGTAGAGTCTTCCCCCCCTCTGCCCCCAGCCAATTCTGACTTCCAACAAATTAGAGAAATAAATTGGCAGTTCACCTACGATTTGCTGGTAAACAAACATTTTTCACCAGCCACTTCATGACTGTCTTTTTTGCTGTGCCTTTTTAAATTCCATAAAAAAAAAAAAAAAAAAAAAAAAAAAAAAACTGGGATGGAACGATAACTCTCAGAGTTCACAATATAATCGCTGGCAGGGCTCTAATGAAAAACAAAATCTCCACCTCATTCCAACAATTTGCCATAGTAACAGAAGCCTTCCTATTCTGAATATTAGCATGGCCAGAGGGGGAGCTGGAACCTCAGTGAGGGGCTGGGGCTGGCAACAGCAGCTAAAATATTGCATCTCCTGGTTAAAGTCAATGAGCCTGGGGTTTCAAGTTAGTTCCAGAAGCACAAACAGGGACCAATATCAAGGATGGCCTTGGCCGAACACCTTCAAGAGCGGCAGAAATGAACCGACCATCCTAGGGCATAGAGCCTCGGCCTGCTAGGATTTCCTTGTGCTCTGGGTCAAGAGATCCATTGGTTGGTTCTTCTTACAAACTGGAATAAAGGCCTGGCCTCCATCTTCCCACCAAACTCACTACACCTGCGGAGAATCAAAACCCCAGATACATCTGTCCCTCTTCTCTTTGGGTTCTGTAATCAGCAGAGACCTCTGCTGGCAAAGAATGGCGGGGGCAAGGGAGGGAATGCATTCTGATTGGAAGTTTCTATTCCACAGAGGTGCCTTGATCTCTGCAGAAGTGTCCTGCTGGCAGGTTGGCTGGAATCAGACAACTACTACGGCAAGGGCATTTCAGGACTCAGCCCAAGGTGGCATCTCTTTGGTCCAAAAGTTTGCCATCAGTAGAGCACACAATCTGCCTAGCAGGCTTCATCGGCCCCCACCCTCCCCTGAGAAAGGCACTGGTCCCAGGTGAGGGGATGTAGCCAGACAGGACAGAGCCTTCTACAAAATAATTCTTGCAAAGATTCAGGTAGGGATGAAGGGTTGGGGGTGGGGGGAAGAGAGGCCAGAGGTGATTTGCATTAATCTAACATCCTACCATTAAATTCTGCCCAAGTGGGCTTTTGTCAAAACTCATCCCAAACGCTGGGAAGCGATAATCAACTGGAAGCAAAGTGGTTCCCCATCTTTTTTTCATGGAGGAGGTAGGTCGGGAGGTGGGAGGTGGGGTTCTGAAAGATACAGCAGATCACAAATGTGCTGATCTAACAATACTGGTGACATCTCACCCCAGATGGCAAATGAAGGAGACACTGGGATTTAAGGCACCTACACACTTGCCAGCAGATCATGAAGACATAAGGAAAAAACAAACAAACAAGGATCCTTAAATCCATCGCATGGTTTTACAAGAAACATAGGTGTAAAAGCAATCTAAAGAACGATTTTAAGAATAATGTGCATCTAAAACCTCAGAATAATAAGAATTTCCCAAGGCAGAGAAGGGGAATGCTGACAAAATTGAAATCTGTTCAGAGACTTTATTCCAGGGCACGAGGCTGAGTTCCTGCAATGTACACAAGTGGGGTGTAAAGTCAATGGGATTACATTTTCCTAATTATCTTCTGCTTGAGCTTTCCAGCACATACACAAAATGAGATCAGCCGGGACTTGCCTCTCTAACAAATCACTCAGATTTAAACATCGCTCACATAAACAAAGCGGGGTGGGGTGGGAGAGAGGGAGGCACAAGGCTGGGAAAAGACAGAGAAGGGCTTCTTCAATCACAGTTGCAAGGAACAAAAACCTGGAGGGGGGAAAGAGTTGCTGGACCGCCACCAAATCTCCCCCACTGGAGACAAGAGCCCATCTGCTGAGCTCGGCAACTTCGCTTTAACTACCATTCAGCTCGCGTCTCTGCAGAGATCTGTCTGCAGAACTAGCAGATGGACCCCTGCTTCCCCGAGTCGCTGTGTTATTTGTTTAATAAATTTAATTAATATCCATACTGCATTGGATTGCTCCCAGAAAAGGGGCCGAAGTGCTCTCTTTCCCCAATAGCTACATGATGAGTGATTTCCCAGAAAAGAGCAGATAACGGTGCCCCGGGGCCACAGAGAAATTAAAAGTACCCTGTGTTTACATTATTTTGCATGTATTAATTTTTTGCAGTACACTAATATACTTTTTTGAGAGGTATTTTAACTCTCTGAAAGTATGTAATTCCAAAAAAAAAAAAAAAAAAACAACGCAACCTGAAGATTACCTCTTCTCTCAGAGGTTCGATTTGTTGGAATGGTTTTAGAAGAATCCAATTTAACCATATAAGCAACACTTTCATCTGTTTCCCCCAAATGAAGCATCGTGAATGGTAGGGGGGTTTCTTTTGGCAAACAGCTAGCTCCAGGACCATTGTGAACAAATTGAAAAACCTCACCGGTCATGTTGAACTTGTATTATTTCCTAAGCTGAACCATGTGGCCACTGCAAATACAGAGAATAGAAAGGGTCTTGGACAAAATCGAGGCAGTACATGCTTCCTCTTCATTAAGTGGAGTGCCAAGCTGCTCAGTGACAGAGTCCCTGCAATCAACAAGTATGAATTAAAGCAGTGTTTTACTTGCCTTTTTATCCAATGTCATCCTGTCCTTCTGTGCAGCCTATTTTATCTTAACCTAGATTTCCCACAGTGTGTTCCAAGAAAGAATAGTCCCTAAGGATATAGGAAACATTGTACCAGAGAAGGTTACACAGGTTTCTTCACTGCAGGACTTCTCAGAGCCTTTAATGTGCGAAGAGGCATTGTGAATATTTCTGCAGAGGGGGGATGGGGTTCAATATAAAAGGCAGTATTTCCCAAAACGCAGGCATGCGTGGCTCACCACCATATCCCAGGGCTTAATGCAGGGCCTGGCAAATAGCAGGTACCCATTAATATTTGTCGAATGAAATCGATCAGTGGATAAATGAATGAAGGAGCAAAGACATGAACCCCCAATGGTTTTGCTTAGGGATAATCCTTGGATACTCGAAAATGACCATGGATAAGATTTTATTTAAAAACAAACAAACAAACAAAATCACTTTCACACTAAAGAAGAATCGAAGGGACTTGAATCAATTGCCAACTTTGTTGAGTTTCACTTTCAAAGGTGCTATTTCCTTATATTAGCTTTATTTTGCATTTTGAACTCTTCACTAAACAATCAACCCCGTTCCTTTACATGTCATGAAAACCTGATCTTGGAGAATTTTGTACACTTCTAAGCGACTTGGAAATACCATAATTTTGTCTTTGATATGTGTAATACCTTCCTAGAAAGTGAGTAATGAATTCAATTCAATCATAGGCATTGAGCAGAGATGAAGAATTACTCTTTTCAAATGAGTTATTTTAAATGCAACAGCTTACAAAGGCAGAATTATTTTGAGAACTTGTTGATAATCAGAATGTTAAATGTACTAAATCGAAATTAAAGTTTTATCTAATAGGAAAGATTAAAATTTATTGTCATGTAGGTTAACTTTTGTTAACCCTTGTGCATTCTGTGTAAAACAACCCGCCACTGTTCATTTTCCTTATGTAATTTCCCTACAATATTCCATCCTGTTGATATAGCACTGAGTCCACTTGTCTTTCTCCCACGATTTCAGACAACTACAGTCCTTCCTGCTAACCTGATACTCATAGAAAATACACAAAATGGCATTCAATCGTACATATCCAGAATAACGACACGATAAATACCTCCCCTCTAGCTCAGCTGACTCCTAATTTCTAAGCTTAAGAAAAAAATCTTTTACCTGGTGATTTCAAGCTACTGATTGCAGTTTTATATTGAAAGCTCTCAGAAGGCTTTGCTAACAATAAAACCTTTAGGAATAAAAGGAGAAAGTAGAGAGGCTTTAGACAAACAGTGTCTTTTTAAGATTTCCTGTTTCAAAATATTTCTTGAACTGGAGAATAAATTAATCAATAAATAGAACTCAAAAAATATATGCTAGATTTTAGGAAGTAGACAAAAAACAGAAAGGGCAGGAAATTGGTATTTAATGCATGTCTACTATGTGCCAGTCATGGTGTTCAGTACTTGTAACAATAATAAAAATAACCAACGGCTATCACCCAGGTATATGACAAATACCCTGGTAAATCTTTATATGGATTTCTGCTCCTCCCAGTAGATACCATTATAATCTTAAAGTTGAGGAAACCAGAGCTCAGATACGTTAAGCAATATGCCAAAGATCACAAGACTGGAAAGTAGAATGGGGGAGCTCAGATTCAAGCCCTGCCCATCTGACTCCAGCCAGGGTCCATGCTCCCAACCACTATGCTTTCCCACCTCTTATGTCCTACCTTATTTCAGAGGCTATATACAGTAATACTGGGATTCTCTCAGTCCCTGCAGAATGGAAAAGAACATGATGAAAATATTTTGCATTAACAAAATATTGCAGTGGCAGGAAACTGTTAGCACTGATGTGTGTAAAGACTATCCTTGAACTTAAATCTGTTAACCTCGTCCAAATCCCAAGTCTATCTAAACTGGTTTAGCTGTCTTTTCCACTACCAGATTTTCTGGCCCATGTTTCAATGTGACTGTCTCGTGCAGGTATCACTTTTTAAAAAAATTTTTTTTAAAGATTTTATTTATTTATTCATGAGAGACATGTGGGACTCTATCCCAGGACCCAGGGATCAAGACCTGAGACAAAGGCAGATGCTCAACCACTGAGCCACTCAGGTGCCCTGTAGGGATCACTTTTAATATTCGACCTAATGTGACGTGCTATAATTGTTTATATCCCCCTCCACTCCCTCTTCACTTTAGGAGAAGCAATTAATACAGAAAGTGTACTTAACATTAAAACTCAGATGAACAATAACATAAGTAGCCCTCTAGAATTGTCTGCTTTCTCTCCCAAAGACCTTATTTTCCTTCAAGGGAATGGGAGAAATTAATTCCTGGAATAATTTAACAAATATTTTGGTTGTCTATCACTTATAAATATCAATAAGCATGTATTGGGCACCTCCCAAGTGCTCTCTGCCACTAGATGCTGGATAGGATACACTGTTGTCTCTATTTCACACAGATAATGGATTCATTATGTATCGCATCTTGACAACTGATCCCAAAACTTTTCAGCTTGAAACAACAAATCTGTTTCTGCGGGTAGGGAATCTGGGTACAATTCAGTTGCTTGACTCTATCTAGCTCAAGATCTCTCCAGAAGCTGCACCCAAACTGTCAACTGGGTCTGCAGCCTCATCTGAAGACTCAGTCAAGTGGGGAAGGATCCACTTCCACGCTCATTCACCTGGCTGTTGGCAGGATCAAGCTCCTAGAGAGCTGTTAGGCTGAAGGCTTCAGTTCCTTCTTGGCTATGAGCCAAAACCTTCCTTCAGTTCCTTGCTACATGGGTCTCTCCACAGGGCAGCTCATCCTGTAGCAGCCAGCTTCCCTCGGAGACAGAAAATGACAGTGGGGAGAGAGAGAGAAGCTGTAGTATTTATGTCACCTGATCTCAGAAATGATACCTCATCACTTTTGTCATATTCTATTCATTACATGTGAGCCACCATCAGGTCCAGCCTGTACTCAGGGAGAAGGGATTTACACAAAGGTTTGAAAACCAGGAGGCAGGATGCCTGGGTGGCTCAGTAGATGAGCATCCGCCTTTGGTTCAGGGCATGATCCCGGGGTCCTGGGATCGAGTCTTGCATTGGGCTCCCCACAGGGAGCCTGCTTCTCCCTCTGCCTGTGTCTCTGCCTTTCTCTGTGTGTCTCTGATGAATAAATAAATAAAATCTTTAAAAAAAGAAGGTAACTGAAATTGTATCGTACAAATTCACCAAGACTATGACCAAGCTCCTCTTCCCACAGGCAGAGATGCAGGAGAATAAAGATTAAAACAACCAGTTATTTCCTAATTAAAACCACCTCAGCATTTACTGTTAGCAACTATTTTAAGAATGCTTTCTCAGGCTAGAGCAGCGATGAGCAAATCCATTTACCACAAATATAAAACACATCCTCTAACATCAGCTTTAATAATGATGGTGCTATTTCAGTCTCCTTATGCCTTCCTCTGACAGAATTTCAGAGGCAAAGAGGAGTATTACTTATTGATTCCCTTCAAAACTCAATATACATCAAGTAGAGGCCATCAATGATAGATGGTACAAACTGGACATCTCATCCCTGACGCAAAGGAAACACTTAAGCTCCCCCAGAATTTTAATTGCCTTAAGGGAAAAGCAAAGAAGGGTGAGAGGAAATCATTACTAATTTAGAGAGAAATTCATGAGCTGGTTTGGGTATAGAGATTAAATAACATTCCATCTCTCTCTACACCTAAGTTTTCGTAAAGACACTCATTACACACACAAATACATATGTTACAACATGTAATAAGTACCAAGAAGGAAAAAGAAAAGTGATAGACAGTAATAGAGAATTGCTTAGTCAAAGAAAGTCTCTCTAAAGAGGTGATATTTAAGTGAAGGAGAAGGTTCCAGACATGCAAAAAAAAAAAAAAAAAAAAAAAAGGAAGGTTCCAGATGGAGGGAATAGAATATTTCTTGACAAGAGGAAGAGCTTGGCATGCTGTAGGAATCAAGAAAGCCACCATGGGGCAGAGAGTGGAATCAAATGAGAACTCACTGGCTATTGTGTGGGAAATAGAGATAAGGCAGGACTGGCAGCAGGGAGATCTGTTATGAGGCTGCTGTAATCATTTAGGGGAGAGATGATGGTGGCCTGATCCGGTGCACTGTCAAAAGAAACAGAAGTCAGAGGCAAGAAATATTCAGGAAGTAGAAATGACAGGTGAGATTGGATGGGGGTGGTGATAAAGAGGTGGAGAGAGAAAATGAGAGAGAGAGAGAGAGAAATGACTTCTACATGGATGACTTCTGTGTATCTGGATTAACAAGCTGGTGAGCAGTGTACGTCCATGTGACCCATCTCTCTGGCTTTGAGAAAGCAGCTTCCCAGTTGCCTTGAGAAAAATTCTGCAGAACTCAATTCTCACTTTTCATCCTGTCAGCCATGGGTGAAATCCCCCATTAACTGGGAAGTCAGACAGGAAACAGACTAAAATGCCCACAGATGGAGGACTGAGAAGCTATAGAGTATGCATACAATCAAGAAAAGGTCTTCACTGATCATCTATTCCAACCACTTTACTTTAACAGATGAGAAAAGAGTGACTCAGAGCTGTTGAGGAGCCAAGACCAAAGTTAAAGAGCCGGTTAATGGCACAACCAAGGCCAGAATCCAGTTCTTCTGACAGGACAAAATATGAATGAAGCAACACGACAAATGGGTACGATGATTACATGTACTTAATAGCTATGTATTTACCCTTTCCTTTCCTCCCTCCTCCAATCTGGATAAAGAGATTCAGCATTTGAATGCAAATTGGTGGGGGGGGGCATAAAATTTTGCATCCTGTTTTGAAGAGATCCTGCTAAACATATGCTATGGGACACTAAGCTGTAGAGCTCTAAATGTTACTGTATAGAAGGAAGGGAAAGAGAGGGGAGGGAGGGGAAGAAAGAGATAGAAAGGCAGGCAGACAAGGAGGAGAGAGAGAAAAAAAGCTAAAGGTTTTAACCTCAAATTATGTTGTTGAAAATAAACAAATTGGGACCCTTTATGAACCTGTGATGCCTCCTTTGCTTTACTAGGCTATAAAATGGTAATGAAATCCATGTGAAAATTTTTAATATTTTAATTTCCTAAATCTAAGGATCCAATTTTATAATCTTTTTTCACATTTTTCTAGTAGTCCAATTCTAGTTCTTTTCCAATATGAAGAAAGGAACAGATTGCGAATTCAGAAACAGGTAACAAATGAAAAGAGAGAAGATGATAAATACAAAATATCATTATTTTAGCCGGAATAGTCCCTTCCCAAGTGATATTTCAACACTAGAGACTTTCCATTTCACTCCTCAATCTACTGGCATTTACTCTTAACTCTCCTTTACAAACCCGTTCTGATATAAAATTCAGAGAGAAATCTATGTAAAATCTTTCAAATTGTGACTCATCTCACGGCAACATGTTTGACTAAATTCAAGTTCTCAGGAGGGACAACTTTGAGTGAAGTCTTTCATGCAGACTTACATCTCCAAGCTTTAAAAAAAAATGCTTATGTCAACAGATACAATTTTACATGAGAAACAAATAGCTTTCATATACATTTACACCCACCAACAGAGAAAACAATCTAGCCTGAAGCTACCCACTTTTCCTGAAATTATAGACAGCCTATGCAACTTGAAAATATCTGTATGAAAGCTCTAAAGCCAGAATTAATTTTGTTTGTTTTAAGATAGCCACCAAATTTTTTTCCCTCTTAACAGGAAAGTTCGTTCTTAGGGCCAGGGCTCAATGCAGATTTGAAGTTTGGAAAGATCAAATGCTTCTCTTTTTTATTTCATGCTCTCCACTCAGAAGGGCTGGCTCAATTTAGGTAACAGTTTTCCCCAAACTCTCATTACACCCCTCATTGTAAAGCTCAATGTGACTGCTCAGAAAGTTATGAGTCATGGAAAAGAGGAAGTTATAAAGCCTTTCTCCTCTAAACTAAATAATAGCATTTATTGCCAACCTCAGGAGAGAAAAGTCGTATCAGTCTTCCTGCAAGCAAGTGAATCATTTCTATAACTTCCCACAAGATTCTTCTCAAATAATTTGCAAAAAAAATTTGCACAGTCTCCATCAAACAAGTTGAAAACAAATCCCACTGTGTCTCTGTAATTCAGTGATGAATTTATGACTTGGTAATTTTCTTGTCAATGAAAAGATCCAACTTGACCCTCTTCCAATTCAGTACTGCATTTAAATGATACCCTGAAGTTTAAATAATAAACTTTAATCAAGTAACAAAATAAAGCAAACCCTGGCATTTTAAGTATGTCATAAACAAAGACATAAATTCAACCCACCACCTCCCCAAACTCTATCAGGACCTGTGTATAGTGGCTCTGTCCACATCCCATGGGATTCATGGGCCTCCAACACCATCAGGCTGGGCAGAAAAGGTAAAGGGAGAAGATGAAAGGCCCAAGCCTACTATTTTTCCCATGCCTTTCTCCAGTTTGTTCAATTTCTCTACCAAGAAAGCAAAGGAGTTTTTAGAATATACTCATCATAGTGGTCTACCCACAGGAACCCAAAAAAGAGTAGGAGTCCATCATTCTTTTTAAAATAGAGAAATACCACCACTAGCTACAACTAGGTGAATATCCCTTCCATGGACAGACGTTCTCCACTTGGACGCATCCATCAGCCCCATCACCTTGCATCATGTCTCCCCGCCACACGGCCCCCCCACCTAGATGAGAACAGGAAGACAAGCACTGATCTGACATGTGATGTGCCCCTTCCTCCAGAAAAGTAGTCCATCAGGTAGCCAATCACATGCGGGTAGCCCTCTAGCAGCGCCCATGAGGTCGGCTCCTCAGAAGGACACAAATATGATTAGTAGTGGAGGCATGTTCCCAACTGCCCCCATATTAACTCATCTGTGGCCTCCTCCATCTTTTCCACTTGTCACACAGGTGGGAAGGGGAAGAGTAAAGGTGCTGGGCCTGCAGGGAGGAGGTGTGAGCACGTTCCATCTGAAAGATGATGCCTGACATTGACAAATCAAATTCCAAAAATCTTAGACCTAGCTGATGTTCTCACCAAGAGGCATCCAATCCTTGGGAACCACAACAAAATATTGGGGATAGATGAGTTGGTACAAAAGAAGAAGCTAGAATTTCCCCTGCCTGGGCCCATGTCTTCCTCCCAAGCTCTAAAGAGAATTTTATTACCCATCTTTATTAATATTTACACATCCAAAGCTGTGATAACACTGAGTCTTCAAAGAATCCTTAGGCAAATGGCAACAATCTACAGTATCTCAGGGTTTCGCAGACATTATTGGCAACTATGGCACCCTAGGATTTTGCACATACATATTCCTTTTGTGTAGCATTGCATTCACTTTTGAAAAGTTTATCTACCTGAGGCCCAGGTGTGGATTCCTTCTGCCAACTAGAACAAAGAATAAAAGTAGTAAATTTGTATGTGTGTGCACATGTGTAGAAAAGGTTATTAAATATTAGAATTGGAGAGTGAAAATTTGGAGGTAGAACAGTAGGTCTATCAACATGGCCCCCAGGCCTAGGTTAAGAAATATCTTAGGTCTGAATGGCACTTTATAAGCACATCTTTAGCATTTATGAACACATCTGTTTCACTTCAGGAAGCTAAAAGTACCAAGATGTGTCACAATTTACTACAACTTGAAAACAGAATCCTGTACCCAGGTATTGTGTTTCCTCAGGAAGTTTGTACTACCTGTGAGCAGATATATTATCCTCGACATTCACAAATGTGGGAGAAGTCTAAAGACTCTTGAAGCCTCGAAGACAAAATAAATAGGCCAAGTGTGCTAATCATCGGACAAATGTGGAAGGCCAAGATACTTCCATTTAGAGTTTTATGAGGATATTCTAAAGCTTACTTTCCTGCAAGTAAGATTTTCAACATATAAATTTCACTAAAGCACAAACTGAATAGAATCATGTCAGTATAATCCTCACATATTTCTGCCAGCTGGGATCCTGGATGTTGGGATGTGACCGCCTCTCCAGGGGCCTGAAACCACCAATCCGTTTCACACAGGTCACCGCACAGCCATCAGATGGAGACACTATGTGGTCACTACCCTAAGGAACAGATCCAAACCACCTATGTGGAGGGAAAAGGCTACAGCTCCCGTTTCCAATCTCCCAAGCCACCATGGTCCCTCTGCACTGGAGTATCAATAGAGAGACTAAATGAATTGTTTACTTAATTGTACTGTGCAAGCTGAATAATTGCACGCTTTCCAGAAAAGCTTGGTAACCAATGAGATGGCACTGGATCTGCCAAAACCTTTACCTTGAAGCCAATATCCTTTCTCTCTACAGTCTCTCTCCTCTCACAAATAACGGCAACTCTGGTATTATTTCCAGAGGAAGCAAAACCATGGCAGAAACATCAAAAAACATGTCTTTCAAAATAGAAAAAAAAATC
Source organism: Canis lupus familiaris (assembly GCF_011100685.1). NCBI lineage: Eukaryota > Metazoa > Chordata > Mammalia > Carnivora > Canidae > Canis > Canis lupus. The sequence goes on along the minus strand of NC_049239.1, from coordinate 35,643,296 downwards.
TCCATTAAGGTGCACCCTGCTGAGAACTGCTATCTCCCTATATGCCAGTGAGAAACCTGGAGTTACCAACCTTGATTTAATCCTTTATACGCTGAAACAGCCAACAAATGGCACAGTAATCCACCTTTTGGATAAGCAAAATTGGTCCATTAATACAATGACCACATTTTAAGAGGATAAGAGAAATTTCATGAAAATAAAATGGGTTAGAAGCTATTTTCCAAATATCAAATATTGTGCAAGAAGACTAGTAAGACAGAAAATGGAGTATTATTTATGTGTTGAGTCTTTAGGATGATAAAAATCAACTAATACCAAGACAGAAAATACTGAGATAAGCTGTATTGAATGGAAAAAAATACCCGAACGGTAGTAACAATTGAAATTTTGGCCAAAGAAAACCCCACATTACCGAACAAGTCAAGAGAATAAGGCTAAGGGATATGTCTTTATAACTCGTTCACCAAAATTTGCTTGAAGCATTAAAAAACACAGTGGAAGTTCCCAAAACAAAAAACTTGATTCTGGTAAAGGAATTGTTGCAGCACTTCATGTATTTGGTTGTTTTCATTTAGTTATTTCGGCAAGGCTTCAAAGACATGGTTCGAAATTGAAAAGTGTCCCTCCTACCTAGATCTCCAGCCATCTATCCCCCTTTTCGGAGGCATCCACTATCACCAATTTCTTGTTTTCTCCCAGACCATAGACCTAAATATTCTTTAAGCTCTTTTTCATAATAATGTTCCTCCTATATATTCTTGCGCTTGTTTATTTGTTGTTGTCATTTTGTTTTGTTTTTATGCAACAGTTTTTCATTAATAATATCAGGGTCTTTTTCTCCGTGGTAGGTCTGTGTTCATATAGTTTGAGATTCTCCAATGGGCTGTTTCTTCTCAGACGCCATAATCCCCCATGATCCAGGCTAATTGACCACAGGATTAGGACTTTAAAGGAACAGTATGCATCAGAATCTGACAAGAACACAAAGATGCTATTTTTACCCAAATAACCTTCAAAAAACCAAGATATTTAAACCAAAGGGAAACTACAATGTATAGATGTCATGAAACCAAAGTTCTAAGAATGTTTGAGTCTTGACCCGACACTGTTGTCCTGATTCATGGGCCAGTTAGCTTGGATTTTGGAACAACCACCTCTTCCGATTTTTCAGGTGTAGACTGGCCCCAAGCAATATTGGCCTGAGTACCTTTGAATGTGTTTGGGAGTAAAAAAGAGATAATGGGTGTTTTATTGGGAGGTACCACACATAGTCTCAGAGTCCTCCCAAAGAAACCTTGCTGTGACAATACCCAAAAGGAAGGTGATATGAAAATTTCAAATTTATCAGGTCAATTTTTCTTTTTCCTTCCCAAGCCCAACTGAGGCCATGGACGCAGGGGGAAAAAGACCCAATCTCTAGTCCTGATTTTATCACAAACTTAATGTATCCTTGGCCTAATCTCAGTCTTCACATGTATAAAATGAGGTCTTTGACTTTGATGAGCTCCAGAGTCCTTTTTACCTTCAACTTCTTTGGTCCACTATGCAATTTTTCTCCATATATATTGACTTACATACCTGTTACATGGACATAAAATTCCTTTGATTTCCCACAAATTTACTCGCCATGAAATAACAAACTGTATACTTCAAATGTTTTTTAAATCCTTGTCAGGAAAGAGAAGTAACTAGCGGACAGGTGTCATTTTGAAGATGTCTATCTTTCATTCCTTCTCCCATCCTGATTTCTTTTGGGAGTAGTCTCTGTGTACAATTTGGGGGGAACAAGTTCTAATATTTGCCTCCCCAACTACAGCAGATTAAAAGGAAACTGGAAGTTCCTTCTGCCAGATTCTCCTGAGAAATCAAGTCATCCCTAGAACAGACATGTGATCCATCAAATTTTCTCCCACAGGACTCTGAATCTTTACCAGAACAACACAAGAACAGAAGAAACATCTAGAGATCATTCACTCTGTAAGTGGTACTCAGGCAAGACTGCTGAGTAATTCCTGCTATAAGGCTTTCTGTACTTCAGCTTTCCCTTCAATCCTACAAATAACCCCATATCCTTCCAATATATTCTCTTTCTACTATCCAGTGGGTTGCTGTGTAACAATCTACTCCAAAAGTTTTAATGCCTTAAAAAAAAACCAGTTATTTACTTATAATTCAGTAGATTAGTAATCTGGGTCGGGCTCAGCTGGGGTGGTGTGTCTCTGTTCCATGCGGGATCAGCTGGGTTCAGGAATGGAACTAATCTCCAGTCAGCGAGGAGATCCAATGGGGGCTGACTGATCCCAGACTGCCTCACTCACTCACTTACTTGGAAACTGGCTGGAGTAGTCAACTAAAACACCTAGTTCTCCATGTTTCTTCTCATTTTCTAGTAAGCTAAACTGGGCTTCTTAAAATGATGGAGAAATGTTCTAAAATAACAAAAGCAGAAGGTGAAACTTCTCTTCCACCACATTTTATTGATCAAAGGTAGTTTAAAACCAGCCCAAATTCAAGGAGTGGGAAGATGGACTTCATCTGTTAATGAGAAGCATAGCAAAGAAATCTTGCCAAGGAAAGTGGCTGCAAGGAGACATGATTCATTGGAGACCACTACTGTAGTAATCTACCACATTGGAGTTAGTCTCTGTTGCTTGCAACCTGAGAATGAAAACTAATCCACTAATCAGTGAAATGTGACATGGGACACATTAGATTTTGGCAGACTCTACATTTAGGACATGTTACCCCTTTATACCTCACATATTAATGAGATTATTTGGAAAGAATGTAAGTGTCATGGTAGTGGGGCAATGAATTTAAAGGGAAATTATCATGGTTCAAGTCCTGCCAGTTATTCAGGTGTGTAATTTTGAACCTGCACAATCTCTGTGGCTTTCATTTACATTCATTCATTCTGTGACATTCATTTATAAGAATGAATGAATGGAAGAAATGGGGGTGATAATATTTGCCTGAGCTGTAAAATTGTCGTGGATATTCAGAGTATAACTACAGGCAGTCCTCACTGTAGTACAGGACCATAAAAATGACCATGCAGGTTGAGATTGTGCAAGACTGTGAATGAAAAACATTACACCATGGCCTCTAAAAATACCTGTTGAAACATTAAAAATTTCCTCAGTATTGGTTAGAAATGTATGGGGGGAAAATGTTGCTTACTTAGTACATTAAAATACTACAAATGTTGAAAATAAAGTATTTATTTGTAAAAAAAAAAAAAAAGATCTAATCAGATTAGTTTGAAAAGTGCTTGCCTTCTTGTCATTCTATAATGGAGTGAGCATCTTTTCCATGCCCCAGCAAATTGTCCCCTCACTTTCTAACTTCGCATTTGCTTACAACCTTTTATGCTTTGCTTGTATTTTCAATGTCATGAAATGTCTCCAAGAGCTCCTTTAAGTGAAGTTTTTGCTGGTGTCACCTCCTCTGGGACATTTTTGTCCTTTCATCACAGCTACTTCCCTTCTTTATGTCAACAACTTTGCCTTCACTAAGTTCCTCTGATGGCACATCTTTCAAAAGGCAGCAGTGTCAACATGCCCCCTATCAGCTATTTCTTTTCTGTTCCATTTATGTTTGATTCCAACTTTACTTGCAGCATTATCACTTTTTTGTTTCTTTGCTGCACCTTCACTTTTCTGGCCAGTTCTCTCTTTTTGATTACCCCTCTAATAAAATATCACATGGGTTTATCACCAGAGAACAAGGAGGAAACACAAATACATACTTTGCTGTCTGTTTCTGAGCTGAATAACACATGCGCAGTGACAAATCACTGAAAGACTAGAAGAAGTGACATTGATTGGTCACTAATCATGATGTGCATCTGTCACTTACGCACTGACTGGTGGACTAAAGGGCTAGCAGCAGTTTGTACTTTATGCAACTTCTCAGTTAATATATTTGGTAACTGAAATTTGAATGGTATCATTGAGAGACTGGTGTTTTGCAAACTGGGGTACTGAAATTTGGGCCTATCAGAACTATGCAAGCAAGCCCTGTGTATTAAAGATTATGTCAGGTTTAATTACTGCCACAGTTCTATTAAAGAAGGAAAGACTAGACTTCAGTCTTACTATATTAAAAAAGGGGCTGGGGTGGGTACCTGGGTGGCTCAGTCGGTTGAGCGTCTGACTCCTGACTTCACCTCAGATCATGATCTCAGGGTCATGAGACTGAGCCCCATGTCAGGCTCTGTTCTCAGCATGGAGTCTGCTTGAGACTCTCTCTTTCCTTCTCCCTCAGCCTGTCCTCCTACTTGTGTGTGTGTGTATGTGTGTGTGCGTGCTCGCTTGCACAAACAGATAAATAAAAATATATTTTTTTAAAAAGGCAGGGTTGTATTTAATTCAAACATGTCCTGGGCTCCAACACTTTTCATCTTTGCCACCTCCACAGTCTGCAGATTAATGCTAAGTTAGGCAGCCAGGAAGAGAGGAGGAAAAAGTGCAAAAACAAGTACATTATAACCTTCTAAATAGGCCTTCAGGAAAATTCCTAGAGAGGAAAATAGAGCATTCCAAACTCAAAGGCCATCCAAAAGGGAGGAAAGATATTGTTCAAATTAAATAGATCTTTTCATTACTTTTTATGTCCACGACCAGAAACAAAATATTTCAACATAGTTTCCCATGAATGTGGTTGGTGGTCTCCAAAATATCCACTTTCTTTTATTAGTAGCAGAATCCCAATTCTTGGATGATTATGCTGCTACCCAGAATAAAGGACCTATTTCCTTACTTTTCTTACGGGGAAGGGATGCCCACATGATTTAATACTATCCAATAAGATCAAAATGAAAGAATTGTAGGGATTTGGGAGAACCCAACTTATTTGGTTGGGAAAAGCAACATTTGTCCCTCCTATCATCTGGACAAGATATTAGAAAGCACAATCTTAGTTAGACTAGGAGGCAAAGTTGAGAGTAGAAGCCAAATTTTGGGGTCGTGGCACATAAATATAGAAGGTGCCTGAGACACCTGATGATGCACACATCATACCATCTCTAGGCTGGCTCTCTCCACATGACTTTATGCATAGTTAAGCTATTCGATTAGATTCTTTCCTACCCACAGATCTGAATGCAGCTCCTAATTAATCAACTGAATACTCTTATCTAGATAAGTCAGTAGGCTACTTCAATGGCCCAAGTGTCAGTGATTAAATCTTCTATCATTCTACACAACAGAGGTCACAAATGAGGCAGAAACACATGGGCAAAACAGTACCCTTCACATGGTACTGGATATTTAGGAAAGGAAACCTTATGGTTGTTTGCAAAATCCTAGTACAGATTCAAATAATCAAAACCCAAACACAGATATGGCTTAAGAACCATTTGGACCAAAAAAAAAGTAGAGAGAAAGAAAGTACTAGGTCACAGCAACTTTACTATAAATCAGAAACCGCAGGTGGGAAATAGAAGTCCCAAAATACAATTCAGTATAAGGCTACACTCATATAAGTATCTAGAGGAATAAAAAGGAGATGCCAACTCAGTGCTGGTCCCATATCAAAGGAACATTTAACAAACAGAAATTGAGGCAAGAGTGACCAAGGTGGTCTGGATATTCCCGTTTCATGAGGACGGGAGAAGAAACTGGAGTTATGTAACTGGGAGCAAAGAAGACAGAGTAGAGATATGATTGGTATTTCAAATATCCCAAATGTTACCTTGTGGAAGGGGGACTTAGCTTTAATCTGCATAGTTTGAAGCAGAATTGAGACCAATGAGTGAAATAAATATAAAATCCATTTCAACTCAATAGAAGAAAAAATCTTTCAAGAATTAGAACTTTCCAAATTGGAATGCACTGTTCTGTAAGACAGTAAGCTATCTGACATGGTGAATTGGGTGTACTTTTTAAAGTAATGGCCATAATGGAACTCAGGACTTATTCTGAAACTCGGAATAGAAAACAGAAACCCTACTGTATCTTGAAATCCTTGAAGAAACAAAATGACTTTGATTCTAGGGTGACTATCAATGAAAGATACTGAGGAAGGGAGTTCTGCATTGAGTAGAAAACTAGCAGGTGACCCCGCTAATTCTACTGTTCAATTAATACTCTATTTTCCTATTAAATGTGAAGTGGTTAATACACAGTGATCCAGATGTTGAACCATTGCTCCCTGAGGAAAATTATGAAGACTGTATTGGCCAGAACTCTCTCAACTGTAAGTGGATGAAACCGACTCAGGATATTTTGGGGGAAAAGAAGAAATTCAGTGGTAAGGGCAGCCCCGGTGGTTCAGTGGTTTAGCACCGCCTTCGGCCCAGGGTGTGATTCTGGAAACCGGGGATTGAGTCCCACAGCAGGCTCCCTGCATGGAGCCTGCTTCTCCCTCTGCCTGTGTCTTTGCCTCTCTCTCTCTCATTCTCTCTCTGTGTGTCTCATGAATAAATAAATTTAAAAAAAAAGAAATTCAGTGGTAAGAGGTAAATATGACTTCAGACATGGGTACTCAAATAATATGGCTAGAAACCTTCCTCCATCTCTTGGGTCAATTTTCTCTCAGCTAGCCTCAGTCTCAGCAGAGTCTCAACATGCACAAGCCTAGATCACCTCTGCCTACTTCATACTGCATCTCTAGCCAGCAATTTCAATGGTCTGCAGAGAACTCCTTCTTCTCTAAAGTCTTGTAACTGACATGGGCTAATAGGGGACTTCGATTGGCCATGCTTGGGTCACACGAACTGAGAGTAGGGCAAGGGTTGTTTCTACAAGGAAAAGAAGGCTTCTGAAGTAAGGGATGCTGCGAAGATAAAAAATACTAAATGTTCACTACCATGACAATGAATGTGGTAAATTTTTAATGACAACCTTAATGGAATTCCAGAGCTATTCTGAATCTCAAAATGGGAAAGAGAAACACTGTTATATCTTAAAATCCATGAGAAAATAAAGTGAATTTGATTCTACGCCTTAATCTGAAATTCTAATACTCAGGCAAATAACAATTTTAACAAGTCTGTCTTTTCACCAATTCCCCCCACCTTTTTTTTTCTTAAGATGCCTCAATTCACAGACAGCCTCATCAGACAAAGTAAAATAGCAAACGAAGAAAAAAGCATAAAATGTTTATTGAAGTGGATGAAGGCATGGCATGTAAAGAAAAAATTCTTCATTAACAGCTGAAAAAATCTTTCCCTATATTTAATATTTAGGTGGCATATTTCTATTTCAAGAGAAGTAAACATTACAGTCATGAATAGCAAACAGAAACACAAACTCCATTTATTTGTAAAATAAACTCATTTTCTTTTCATATCAATGCAAAAAATGACCCAATGCCATATGTTCCATTTGCCATGATTCTAAGACAGCAAAGCTATACAATTTCTAGATCATTAACTTGTCTTCCTATTTTTCCATGTCTTACAGTTCTGCTAGGTAAGCGTTCGTTCATTCACTTTGATAATGCTACCTTTTATAGGTTTGGTATTTCATTTGCTCAATTACTCCATGCAAAACTACAGCAGCCAGTGGGTGGGAGTGTAGGGAAGAAAAGGGCCCACCCTACAGTTTCTCTAAAAGAACAAGAACTCAAAACTACACTTCCAATGGTTTCAAACAAAAGGGGGTTTTGTCTTTTTGCTAGTCTCAAGTTTGAAAAAGACATACATACGCCCTCATTTCATGTCATTGGAGCCAGGCTGAATGCCACAGAACTCAGGATAGCACAATGGTACCACACAGCAGCATGTCAACTCTGTAAGTAGTGGGTGGCAAGAGGGGCAAGAAGGAGGTGTCCCTGCAGTCATAAGAGAATCATGGAGGGGTCCCTGGAAGAGAAGGGGAGCCATCATGGACTTAAGGCTACCTGCATGAAATCAAAGTAGAGTTCTGCAAATATATCCCAAAATTAGGCCTGAAAAATATAATCCAGTGTCACTGCAATGATGTAAGAGAGAGAGAACCTGAGGTTAAAGCAGCCATGTATCATCCCTATGTTTTCCATTTTTATTACATTGCCTAGCTAACCATAAAGATATTTCTTTTGGCCAACTTGATCCATTCAAAATGGCTGCATGGGACTGAAACCATTATGAAAAAAAATGTACTCAACTTCTAAAACAAGCTATAGAGTTCACACTAACTAGCCTAATCTACATGATTTAGAATATAAAGTCATCAGTAGATGCTTTTCCAAGAAATCGAATAGGAACCAGTACACAATCTGAATATATGAACATATTAACAGGACACAGGAGCAAAGCAGTTATAGGAGACATAAGAGAATGCAAGAACTCATGATAGATGCATGCTTACACTTTTAAAATTTACTACTTTTTTTATGGCGATAAACTCAGGAGTTACAAAAATGAACAGACATAATAAGACCACCATGATTTATCGAGCTTGAATAAATCATTTAATATATCCAGCATGGAGGACCTCACTGAATCTTTCCCTTTTTTTAAATTTAAATTCAAGTTAGTTAACATACAATGTAGCACTGGTTTCACGAGCAGAATCCAGTGATTCATCACCCACATACAACATCCAGTGTTCATCTCAACAAGTGTCCTCCTTAATGCCCATCAGCCACTTAGCCCATCCCCTCACCCACCTCCCCTCCAGCAACCCTCAGTTTGTTCTCTGTATTTATGAGTATCTTATGATTTGCCTCCCTCTCTGTTTTTTTTCCCTCTCTGTTTTTATCTTATTTTATTTTTCCTTCCCTTCCCCTATGTTCATCTGTTTTGTTTCTTAAAGTCTCCATATGAGTAAAATCATATATTTGTCTTTCTTGGACTGCTTCATTTTGCTTAGCATAATTCACTGTAGTTCCATCCACATCACTGCAAGAGCCAAGATTTCATTCTTTTTGATGGCTGAGTAATATCCCATTACACACACACAGCCCACATCTTCTTTATCCATTCATCAGTCGATGGACACTTGGGTTCTTTCCATAATTTGGCTACTGTTGGCAGTGCTGCTATAAACATTGGGGTGCATGTGCCCCTTCGAATCAGCAATTTTGTATCCTTTAGATAAATACCTAGTAAGGCAATGGCTGGGTTGTAGGGTAGCTCTATTTTTAGCTTTTTGAGGAACCTCCAGAGTGACTGCACCAGTTTGCATTCCCACAAACAGTGTGGAGGGGGAGGGGGGGTTCTCCACATCCTCACCAACCCTTATTGTTTCCTGAGTTGTTCATTTTAGCCATTCTGACAGGTGTAATGTGGTATCTCATTGTGGTTTTGATTTGCATTTCCCTGATGATGAGTGATGTTGAGCATCTTTTCATATGTCTGTTGACCATCTGGATGGTCTTCTTTGGAAAAGTGCCTATTCATGTCTTTCTATAGGTAGGTACTAATAAGATCTCCATTTTATAGACAAAAAGTGTGGATATCAGGCAATTTTGTGTAATTACTCTAAAGCCACACAGCCAGCAAATGCAGAGCCAGGATTTTAACTCAACTGGTCTGATTCCAAATCTGTGCTATTAACTATCAGTAACTATCCGTGCTTTTTCTCTTAAGCACTTTGCATGAACTTGCTCATTCAACTTGATTCTCTTAACAGCTCCAATAAAACAGAAATGATTGTCTCTACTTTTCTAATGAAATAATCAAGAAGATAAATCATTTGTTCTAAATTTGTTCTTTGCCCCTCACACTGATGGTGAGGGGCAAAGCCAAGACTGGAACTCATGTGCATCTGACTCTAGAGCCCACCAACATAAATAATACGTCACAGACTGCTACTTGCCCACGAAAATCTATTCTCCTCTTCTTCCTGGGCACCTGTCAGCCTCACCAAAAAATACACTGCTAAGCTTCCTCTGCACCTACATGTGGCCATTTGACTAAGCTCTTACTACAGGAATATGAGTGGAAGTAAACTGGAAACTCTGAGTCAAAAGGAGCTCCCTGGCCCCAGACTCCCTCTCTTTCTCATGAACTGGAACTCCTAGTGGCTAGGATCAACCTTCAGTCACACAGACAATGGCTATATCATAACGGATGACAGATTTAAAAGCTTGGAAGAGCCCAAGTTCCTGAATGACTGCATAGAACAGAGCTGTCCCAAATACCTGGACCACCTTGGAACCATTATGGAAGAGAGAAGTCAGTTTCTACATTATTTAAACCACTGCATTTTTAGAGGATCTTTGTTACAGCAGCTTAACTGATCTCTAACTAATACAGCCAACAGGTATCACACACGCGAGGAAAAGATGCTACAGATTTAGGTAAGAAGGCAGGCATGAGGGTGTGAAAGAATCAGGGAGACTGATATTCTAATTACTGTATCCTTTCTATGAAATCAGCATTGTAATACATTCCTCATTCCTAAACACAATAAAGTATTCTCTACAAAAGACGTCTGCAAAACATCATCTAACGAAAAAAGCAAAACAACAAAAATCAACCACCTGGGATATAACAGACAGAAAATACTGGGATTTTTCATTTTTTGTTGTTACTTTGCTTTAGATCCTTAAACCGACTAAGAATCTTTTTGAAATGTATTGACTCTTGACAGAATTCATTACAACAACCAAGCTACAATCCACTAGATTGTACCAAAACAAAATCTCCTTTAAAACAGATGTACTGGGCAGCCCGGGTAGCTCAGCGGTTTAACGCCGCCTTCAGCCCAGGGCATGATCCTGGAGACCCGGGATTGAGTCCCACGTCGGGCTCCCTGCATGGAGGCTGCTTCTCCCTCTGCCTTTGTCTCTGTCTCTCTCTCTCTCTCTCTATGTCTCTCATGAATAAATAAATAAAATCTTTTAAAAATAATAAAATAAAATAAAAAATAAAACATATGTACTGGGGCACCCAACTGGCTCAGTCAGTGGAGCATGCAACTCTTGATCTCAGGGTTGTGGGTTCAAGCCCCATGTTAGGTGTGGAGATTACTTAAAAATGAAATCTTTAAAACAGGTGTGCTGAAATGAGCCCAAATCACAATACTGTGACATACTAGGCCAATATATCCGGACATCACTTCAATTATCTCATTTCATCCCTACCCTATTATATTGCCTCTCTTTGGACATGTTGTGGGTCATGCAATGCAATCTCCTTTGTCCTCTCTTTGAACAAATATTAGGAAAGATTGTATGGACAAATCTTCAATTATACACCCACCCCTGAATCTGTGGTTACTCAAAGAACCTATGCGATCTTCCAACTGAATCTGAGAAAACTTTAAGCTTTAATTTTTTAATGTAAAAAAGTGCATTTTGAAATTCTTCATTCCTGTGGAAAGTAATTTTCTGAACTACTAAAATGATCATAACTTTGGACACCCTAACTCTGGGTTAGAAATGACAAAAAAGTATTTTAATGAAATGATACAAAGTATTATATTTGCAAAAATGTTCACTAAACCATATTTAAAGTGGAAAAGCTGTAAGCAAAACATAAAACAGCAGAGAAAAGAGAGTTAAATGATGATCCATCCCTAGGGGAAATTTAAGACTGATATTTAAAAACAAATCCAAAAATCCAAAGGAAGAGCACTGAAAAACAAATTTAATCTTTGTGGATATCTTTCAAAGAGATAAAAAAAGGAGATTTGCTTTTTGCATGACCCAGAACAACATGTCAAAGAGAGGCCACATACAGTGTAGGAATTTAAAAAACAGGTTCTGCAAGTCAAATAATATCAAGGAGGAGCAAACAGACAAATGCAAACTGGGGACATTCACAGAACGGCTGCCCAGGCTTTTTCAACAAGTTAATGGCATTTTTTTTTAAGGGTGACTCTGCTATAGATCAAAATAAAATTAAGAAATATAACAACCAGGGGATCCCTGGGTGGCGCAGAGGTTTGGCGCCTGCCTTTGGCCCAGGGCGCGATCCTGGAGACCCGGGATCGAATCCCACATCAGGCTCCCGGTGCATGGAGCCTGCTTCTCCCTCTGCCTGTGTCTCTGCCTCTCTCTCTCTCTCTCTCTCTGTGACTATCATAAATAAATAAAAATTAAAAAAAAAAGAATTAAAAAAAAAAAAGAAATATAACAACCATTGCAATATGGAGATCATTATTTGCATCCTGATGTGCATGAATCAAGATGTTAAAATGACATTTTTGGGACAATCAATGTAATTTGAATATGATTGGGTTATATGTAATATCAAAGAATTACTGCCAATGTTATTAAGTATCATTATGGTACTACAGTTATATAGGAAAACACCCATGTTTTCTAGAAATGCATAACACAGTATGTAAGGGTGAAATGACAAAAGGACTTGGACTTGAACATAGTGCAGTCCCAGTTAACAGCCACCACAACAAAACACGCGTATAGGTGCACACACTACTGTCTACTCGAGTAGTTCCTATTTTGAGTCAACACTGACTAGCTATGTGACTAGCAGGTTACTTGACTTTGCAATGCCTCTGTTCCTCTCTTGTTTACTAGTGACAACAATCCCATCTTTCGTCTCAGGTTATTGTGAGGATCAAATGAGATGAGCTTATGAACCAAACCCCAGTCACCAAAACACTTAATCCCTTGAAATCTCTCTTCTGTCCTGCTCTCTGGTTCTTGGTTCCATCCCATTTCCTCCCTTGCTAACCCGTTTCCTTCTTGAGCATCGTTTGAATTGTTAACAGTAAATTAATGTCTCATTAATTTTTTAATGACTTTCTTTTTATTTTTCAATTTAATTTTATTTTAAATTCAATTAATTAACATATAGTGTAGTGTATTATTAGTCTCAGAGGTACAGTTCAGTGATTCATCAGTTGCATATAACACCCAGTGCTCATTTCATCCATGTGCCCTCCTTAATGGCCATCACCCAGTTATCCCATCCCTGCCCACCTCCCCTCCAAGAACCTTCAGTTTGTTTCCTAGAGTTAAGAGTCTCTTAAGGTTTGTCTCCCTCTCTGATTTCATGATTTTCTTTTGAAAAACTTAATTAGGAAAACCATGGAACAAGATGGATGTAAGGAGAGTACAAAAGTAATGGGCATAATTACACTCGGATATGAACACAGAGAAGGATCAAAGCAAAAGCGGAATATATAGATGGAACCATTCTGAATGAAATCAGAATCTTATACCTGGTAGTTTATGTTATTAGGTTCAAGCAAAGAAGAAAAAGCAAATTCCACAGACTTAAGGGACCCTTAAAAACAACTGAATAATAAGTACATGTGTGCGTGTTTCGATGGAGGGCATGTTTGGCAAATCTAGGGCACAAAAAGGCAGTGGAAGACACAAACAAATAGAAGTAATAATAATACTACTAATTTCATTGATTCCATGGTTTCATGGGTGTGTAACCTATGCAGTCACACATGGTCCTGTGCTTAGAAGGATCCCCATACTTGGTTTAATACTTCACTACCACCATTTTGAAATTCTTCATAATTTTTAAGGGCCCCCACATTTTCATTTGTACTGACTGGGACCTACAAATTATCAGTCCTGATTCTACCTTATGAGACCAGCATTATTATTATTCCTATTTTAAAGAGGAGAAAGCTGGGGCTTTAAGAGATTAAGGGACTTGCCTAAAGTCACACAGCTAGCAAGTGGGTAGGATTTGAACACTGGTTCTCTCCATAAAAGACTATGGAAAGAACTGAAAGAGGAAAACAGAAGAGGAAGAAGATGGAGAACAAACAGAAAGCTGAGTAAGCCGGACACTAGGACATTTCATCTACCTGGGCACCAGTTCCTGAGTAATACAATCAAGGTCACGGATTTAGTCTGACAATTAATGCAATTCCTTTCTATAATCCTATTCTGTAGCTGATGCCAGACTCCATAACACAAGATTGTATGAACAGAACACGGAAAGGGTGCAGGCACCCCTCAGCCCTCCGGAAACATGGCCTGCAGGAAGGAAGGGTCAGAATCATTTTCCCATGTAAACAGGCCAACTCCTTGGAGGCTCATGTGTTCCTTGGCCAACAAAGCAGTCAAGGATTAGGATGGTCCTGTTACTCTGTTGAAATGAAACTATGTTTCAACATAATGCTTCCTTAGCTTAGCTTAGGCAGCACAAAAAATTGTTGGTCCATCTCTGTCCTAACAACCACTTCAGGAAGTCACAGAGCTCTCCAGGCAACAAATGCCCAACAGGAGGAGATGCTGGACTTTGATAATTACCCACATCCTCCTTTGGACCCATCTTTGCATCCCTCTTGCCTCACTCTGGAACCTCATCCTATAGGATGAGGAGGATCATCTTGACAACACTAACAAAACACAGAGTCACACAAAGTCTTAAGGGTTCTATGCCAAGAGGTTTAGTGGCTGTGATTGTTCTTTTAAATGGATCAGTAACTTAGAGCCCATCTCTTTTTTTCTTTTTTTAAGAATTTATTTATTCATTTGAGAGACAGTGAGAGAGAGCACGCACAGAAGCAGGAACAGAGGGAGAAGGAGAAGCAGGATCCCTGCTGAGCAGCTGCCCAATGTTGGGCTGGATCCCAGGATCCCGGGATCATGACCTGAGCCAAAGGCAGATGCCTATCTGACTGAGCCACCCAGGCACCCCCTTAGAGCCCATTTCTAAAAACAAAATAAAAAAACAAATCTTAAGAATCAGGGAACCAGTTCCCAGGTTAGCTGTAAGAAAACAATCCCCCACCTCCCATCTGTGATTTCACTTTTGAGGAGGGGCAATGGATTGTATTTTCTTGCGCTTGTTTCATTTAGGCCAAAGTGATGGAGAGGGTTGGGAAGACTCCTAACAGCAATGAATAGGAATAAGACAGATTTTCAGATGGGAAGCTAGTCTGTAGGGGATACGTTGGAGAGAGAGGAAGCTCCCGTTCTTCCCTAGGACCCTCTTCCCGTATCTGGATCTGCTTCCTGCCTCGTCTTGGGAAAAAATACCCTCTTCGACAGAAGGTAGCCACACAGTAAAGGCAAAATGGTACCCAGAACACCAGCTGGCCTAATTCAGAGATTTCCGAATATGGCCACAGATCGTAATCCTCTGGAGTAGCTTTTTCATATACAAATTCCACTACCCACTCTAGCTAGGGCCACTGACCCCACAGTGTTCTAGGTCATTGCCTATAGGTCATCACTGAAGCTGTTGGGGCAGCTGGCTGAGAAGACAGAGTTAAATGAACACATTCTCTCCAAGACACAGGAAGTATAATGTGGGTTATTTATGCTTAGGATTGGTTTGTTTTAGGTAAGACAGACTTATTGGGAATGAATTCTCTGTCATTGATTTGACTCATTAGTTAAAACCAGGAACAGGCCTTTTAGCTCCTTGCAAGGATTCAGCAGTTGCTAGAGTGTGGTTCTGATAGGCAGAGGTTAGGGAGAAGAGAAATACGGGCCTGGTAAATGAGGTCATTAGCAATGTCCTTAATTATGACCATGTCGGTTTGTCCACGTTTGGTTGACCTAGTAATAGGTAATGACCAGTAATAGGTAATGACCTACAACATTCTGAATGCTTGTCTAGGAGATGTGGGAGACCCACAGCTGCAAAAGACTGAACAGAACTTGATAAGCTGTGTTTATTGACAAAGATGGTTCTTGCAATGCAATTAACTAAAAAAGGATCTGTTTCCAGAAAAGATGTGGCCAGGACAACACCAGAAACAAGAAACTACCTATGAATCAATAAGAAAGGCAAAGATTATCCAGTAGAAAAATAAGCCAAGGATATTAATTATGCCTATGCATGCCACAAAAAAGGAAATCTGGACGACCTATATAACTATGCAATGATGCTCAGGGAACTAGAAATAAAAAACAAGACACCATTTGATACAGACTAGATAATATCAGCTGTAGTGAGCATGTGGGAAAACAGAAACTGCAGTAGAGTGCTGTTGGGGGTAAAGAGGCACAATCGCTTCAGAGAGGATTTGGAACAGGAAAGCAGAAGACGCACGGTTCCATTCCCCAGTGTCTGCCCTACAGAAGCTTGTGCACCTGTGAACAAGGAGACTGTTCCAAGATGTTCACTACAGCATTATTCGTAATGGCAAAAGAAGTAAAACAACTTAACGGCTCATCAGTTAGATGTATACATGTCAAAATGATTAAATCTCAAAAAATAATGTCAAAGAGCAAAAGCAAGGTGCAAAAGCATATTGATAGTAAAGGCAACCTATAAAACTCAAAGTAATACTAAATGCTATTTATGGATACACACAGATGTAGTAAATACACAAAATCACGGTGGGAATGTGACATGGATAACATGCCATCTTTAAGCTGGAGAAAGAAGTAAAAGGGAGGGGGCATAGCTTTGACTCTCATTATTCTATTTTCATTTTTGAAATGAGGGACCAAAGAAATTTGAAGCAAATATGGCACAATATGAAATCTGTATTGTGGGCACAAGGGTTTCCAGAAAATGATTTTCTTTTCTGGTTGGTTTACACGTTCAGTAATTAAAATTTTTATTTCAAATGAACTTAAAAATAAGAATACACACTAGAGAATTAATGTTTCCATGTGTATTTCAAGAAACTGGATATTCAGGACCTTTATTATTGATTCAACTTTACTGATCGACTAAATAGATGATGACTGGGTGAGTGGTAGAGAGAAGGAGGCAGGGATAGATGGCTGGCTGGCTGGCTGGCTGGCTGGATGGATAGATAGATGGATGAAGAGGTGACTGGATGGATTGACACTAGGATACAGAGATCGAGATAGAAGAAATAAAGGAGCTTAGACAAGTGGAAGTTATAATGAAGTCATATAAAATGAAGTGCTGAGAGTTGGGAGTCCAGAATCCCAACTCTGCTACCCCTCCGACTGCCACCTCCAGTAGGGCCACCATGTGAACTATGCAGACAACTATGTGAACGGTGCCCGGTGGAGGGTGCGATGCCCCAGCCCTGATGGCAAGATCCCTTCACTCCGAGTCCTCACTTCTTTACCTGTAAGATGAGCCCAATCATACCTGCCTCACAGGGTCTTTAGGAAGACTGAATGAGACGCTGTATGTGAAGCGCTCAGCACAGAGCCCAACACACAGTGAGGAGTGAGAATATGGTAACTACTATCCAGGTAGTACCAGGAAAGATGACACCGACTCTAGCAATCAAGAATAGGCTAATGAGGGGATCCCTGGGTGACTCAGGGGTTTGGCACCTGCCTTCTGCCCAGGGCGTGATCCTGGAGACCCGGGATCGAGTCCCACGTCGGGCTCCCTGCATGGAGCCTGCTTCTCCCTCTGCCTTTCTCTCTCTCTCTCTCTCTCTCTCTCTCTCATTGATGGATAAATAAAATCTTAAAAAAAAAAAAAAAAGAATAGGCTAATGTGCAACAGTAGCCCTAGCAGCTGTCTCCTTAGAATTAAAAAAAAAAAAAATCACCTACTTGTAGTAGAAGAGTAACATATGTACCTTACACCCACCTGGCCAGTGTGGCTGATCTTGGTGATGGTAAGTTTTCCAGCAAGCAGCGGCCTTCCTGCCCACTCCCTTCCCATCCGCAGCGCCACAAGGGAGTGGGGTCGTGCTGCTGAGGACAGCACAGCAGATGGGCCTTCCTGTGCCCGTAGACACAGGGATCCCTTAGCTAGCACAGGAGATGGAAGAGTTTACAAACGTAAATCCGATTGTACGTAAGCTCTCCACAAAGCATCTATAAAATGGTCACAGTGCGCAAACAGAACAAGCTCAGCCACGATGCGGTGTGGGGCGTGGGGGGAGAAGCCGGGAGGACAGGCAGGAGGAGGCAGCAACACAGGGCTGCTGGAAGCCGGCCCTCCTCGTTCACACTGTCATCGTGCAGAAAGTGATTTCATCATTAAAAATAAGCTGGCTTACACACACACACACACACACACACACGGAGCAAACCTAGCATTAAGATTTTCCTGGAGGGCACCTCTCTCAGGCCATCTATTTCTATTTCTAGTTCAGGTCATCTATTTAAGCTCAAAATTTAGTGTCTTAAAATAACAAGAATTGGGGGACGCCTGGGTGGCTCAGTGGTTGAGCATCTGCCTTCAGCTCAGGCCATGATCCGGGGTCCTGGGTTGAGTCCTGGGGTCACACTCCCTTCGCAGAGCCTGCTTCTCCCTCTGCCTAGGTCTCTGCCTCTCTCTGTGTGTCTCATGAATAAATAAATAAAAATTTTTTAAAAGATTAAAAATACTAATAAGAATTGACTATTTCTCTTGAATCGGCACTTCTCTGGGTGGTCCCTCTGCTTTTCTGGTGGGGTCGCTCATCTTCCTGCCATCAGCTGGGGAGTCACCTGGACAGGAAGGTCCCAGATGCCTCCTCAGGTGTCCTGCTCTCAGTACCGGATGGTGGCAAGGTGGCCTCAGTTCCCATCCCGCCCCCCCCCGTCCTCTGGCCAAGTAGAGCAGCCTCTTCCCTTGGTGGCCTTAACGTAAGGACCCAAGAGGACAGAGGGGCAGTTTCTTCACCTGGTCGTCTTAAGGCAAGGGACCCATGAGGATGGCAATGGGAGCTTCCAGGCCTCTCGAAGCTGGGGCTGGGACCTGGGCAGCGCAGCTTCCTCCGTATCAGCCCATTCTCAGGGTCAAAGCAAGTGAAACGCCCACCAGATGCAAGGGGAGGAGAAACACACTCCACCCCTTGATGGGAGAAGCAGCAAAGCCCTCCTGCAAAAGATTTTAGCAGAAATGGTTGTAGCTGTCTGGGGAAACGATCTGCCACAGAGCTCTTTGAAGCCAGGCAGGGACTGGTCTGGGCTTCTGCATATGATTTATTTAAAAAGAAAAAAAGTCCATGGTTACAAAGAAAAGTTTGAAAACCACTCTGTTAAAGCAAAAGAGCCAGAAAATAAAAATAGGAGTGAGCTGCACTTTTTTTTTTTTTTTTTTGTCTCCTAAAGAGAAGTCTTCCTGGTGGGAGCAACAGGGTTCCTGAGGAAGCGAGATTTCTCCTCCACTGAGCAGACACTGAAAGTCATATCGATGTGACCAATGAAGATGGTGAACAAGTGACTGGGGGGAGGAGAGGAGTGGGTCCCCGCTGGAGCACGTACCTGAGACCTGGTCTCTGGGCGCTGATGACAGAGTGTGACGCTGGCGTGGAGACAGGCCAGGCTGTCCGGGGAGAGAGGGGTGCAGCAAGGTGAGGTTGCCCAGGGAGAGAGGGGTGCAGCAAGGTGAGGCTGCCCAGGGAGAGAGGGGTGTAGCAAGGTGAGGCTGCCCAGGGAGAGAGGGGTACAGCAAGGTGAGGCTGCCCAGGGAGAGAGAGGTGCAGGAAGGTGAGGCCGCCCGGGGAGAGAGGGGTGCAGCAAGGTGAAGCTGCCCGGGGAGAGAGGGGTGCAGCAAGGTGAAGCTGCCCGGGGAGAGAGGGGTGCAGCAAGGTGAAGCTGCCCAGGGAGAGAGGGGTGCAGCAAGGTGAAGCTGCCCGGGGAGAGAGGGGTGCAGCAAGGTGAGGGCTGCCCAGGGAGAGAGGGGTGCAGCAAGGTGAGGCTGGCCAGGGAGAGAGGGGTGCAGGAAGGTGAGGCTGCCCGGGAAGAGAGGTGCAGGAAGGTGAGGCCACCCAGGGAGAGAGGGGTGCAGCAAGGTGAGGCCACCCTGGGAGAGAGAGGTGCAGCAAGGTGAGGCTGCCCGGGGAGAGGGGGGTGCAGCAAGGTGAGGCTGAGCGCAGGGGCGGGCGGGATGGCACAGAAGGAAGCCAGTGCAGGCAGCAGCAGCAGCTGCTCACATACAGAGATGGACAAAAGGCTGAAAGGCGACCCTCCAGCATTTCTCCCTTCCTCTTCCGGGGAGAGAAAAGGAAAAACAAGAAGTCAGCTTTGTCGAAAGAGCAGAGCCTTATTAATATAATTGAACACTAAGGAAGTAATGCCCTGACAACTCAAAAGGAAAGGACAAAGAGGAGCAAAGACAGACGAGAATAACACGGAGCTTCAGACAATGAGCAAGCCGTCCCCCTCTGGGAAGCACGCTCCCGCTCCCTCTGTGCGGGCAGGTGGGCACACAGAATCACCCTCCTATACGGGGCTTTATAATTGGTTTCATTTTATTCCATAGTAAAATGGGTTAATAGTGTGTCCATATTGTGACAACATTCTCTAGCAAATGTCCTAATTAGGAACCCTAACTAGCTTTCCATTATTTCAAAACTGTCCAAATCTGGGTAGACCCTAAAGACCATCTGGAACCTGGACATATGCCCGGGCAGCAAGGGACTGTCCTTCATTAGACCTCTCCATGCCCCACCTATGTGAAAGAGAGAAAGGGTGATGGAGAGTTACATGGTGAATACTCTGGAAAACGGCATTCCCTGCTCAGACATTTGGTTTCATGATTTCAGCTTCTTTGCAATTGACCGTGTTCATAAAACTTCAAAGGAGATTTTTCTGGTGCTTTGGCTATTGAACATTAATTGGGACAAGCATTTATTCAAGTATGCACTGATGTCTGCCTACATGCACAGAACACTCATCCAAGAAACAGCAGAAAGTACTGCTATTCTTCATTTTATCTTTAAACTATTTTAGTTTGAAAGGGAAGCTTTTTAAAAATCAAGAATAACTTCAAAATTCAGAAGGAGGAATTGCCAATAAAGTAAAACCAGTCACGTTGATTTATCATTGTATTTCTGCAACCATTGCTTGCTTCAGTAGCTTGTCACTGTAGTGGGTGCGGGGGGGGGGGGGGGCGGGTGGTATTCATCTGTATCTCACATGTCGCATATAAAAAAAAAAAAACTGATAAGGATTTTAAAATTCAATCATAAAGCTCCCCCAAGTGGGTAATTTTTAAACTACACCAAGAAACTGGCCATGGTATCTAGGATTGCCAATCAAGACTGAAGTCCCAAATACGCTTTGAATGGGCAGCAGTGACCTGACTTATCCATCATTTTGTACATAATTTAATAAGATCAGCATCTTGGGAAAAGAATTCTATAAATGTTAAAATGGAGTCTGCAAAAATGTTCCCCCTGGCTTCCTGGGAACTTAACAGGGGCTAGGAGCTGCCTGTGGCTATGCAAGATCTTACCTGGACTCAAAGGATGCAGGGAAACAGTGATTTACAGCTGCTCAGGGGTGGAAAATCCCCTTGTGGCCTCTTTGGAAAAGCTCCCTGGTCCATTTAATTGTGTTCCTTATTCCACTATCTGGGCTGATTATACTGAATTACTTGGCACTCCCATTAAGCCTGTCACTTAGATTCCAGAACAAATTAAGTTTGTTGAAGCCTTTGCTCTTTCTCTCTATTAAAATATTCATATCTACTCTAACAACCTGATAAAAACTGGCTAAAAGCCTTGATGGTATCCCCAACAGGGAGTGACATTTTTAATGAACACGCAAGCATCATAAATAAAAAATAACTGGTCTTAATAAAGAATTGATAGAGCAGCTCTGACCCCAGATAGGTGTCAATATGGAAGCTACACACAACCTTGGGAGTCCCAGCGCAGCATATGAGTCTCCCAGAGCTTAAAGGCATCCAACCAGCAAACTCAAAACAAAGGCAAAATCAACCAAATTCCTGAATAACTTTCCATCAAATAGTTGGAGCTGGTGGGTCTCAATGGAGGTAGATGGTAGAGGGTATCAAGGAAGCCCCTCTGGGGAGTATAAGAAAGTAGGAAGAGGGGCGCCTGAGTGGCACAGTAGGTTAAGCGTTCAACTCTTGGTTTCAGCTCAGGTTGTGATCTCAGAGTCATGAGATTGAGCCCCCCCACTCCCTGCCCCCACCATGGGGTTCCACCTTCAGCACAGTCTGCTTAAGACTCTCTCTCTCTCTTTCCCTGCCCCCTTAAATAAATAAATAAATAAATAAATAAATAAATAAATAAATATCAAGGGAAAAAAAGACAGAAAACCTTGGAGCAGTACAAAAGGGCATACACAGGTGGTAATAACAGTAACAGCTAATGTTACTTGAGCTCTCACCATATACCTACCATTTTCATCCCAACAACCCCACCAAATGGGCAGTATTAACCCCCCATCACAAATAAAATAAATGGAATATATATAAGCCTGAGGTTTGAATTCCAACCCAGGTCTGACCCTAATCCCAAGTCCCTAACCACTAAAGAAAGACTTTAGAAACAGTAACTTAAAACTCCCAACTCATTCCAATTAGCTTTTGGTAAAAGATGGGACATGAAGTCAGCAATCACCATTCAATCTTGCCCCTGGGCCAAGGCTCCAAACCCCCTGGCTGGAATCCTGGCCTCCTCCCGACTACACTGAGCAGACGGCGTGCTCCAACCCCACCCCGCGGTCCCACAAGAGTGCACAGGACTTGGACTTAGATCCAGAGGGCTCCAGCAAATAAACTAAATATATACTTACACAGCTTCTGGAATTCGAGCAGAACTGCAGCCCTGGCTCTGTCATTTGGGGATTGTGAAAAGCGTTATTTCATCGCTCTGAGCCTGCAAACTTGTCCATTCAATAAGAATGACAGTCTTAACTGTTCACACCAGCTCTGTTCCAAAAGTTTCGGGCAGCTAATAACACCTACTTCACTGACTAGTGACCATAATAAAATAGAATTTTATTAGCTATTTATGACAACAGCATTTGTTATGACACCCTCTCCATAAAGGGTCCAGTATAGCACCTGACTCACGGTGGGCTGGAGGTTAACATGGTCTTCATGCCCCCAGGCCCAGATCGTCCATCTCCGCAAGGCTCCCATGCCCAACCAACCACCCCGCCATCCTAAGGCTCCCACTGCGCTGCTCTCATTCCTCTCCTGCCCTGGTGCCTTGGGATGGGGGTGGAGGGATATAGGACGAGACCAAGAAAAAGGGAGTTGAAACAATCCTAGCTTTTCCTCACTCCTCAAGTGTATTCCCAGAGAAAGTGCTTAAGTAGCCAAAGTATATAGTTGGAGTGATGTCCCCTGCAGAGAGGAGAGGTTTGCCTCACTTAATTCTACACCTTCTTTCCAAGTAGTAGGGGCAGGACAGAGGGAACCCTCCCCTGAGGATGTCTGCGACATCCAACAAAAACAGAAGAAGGAGCCTTTCAGTCAAGGGGTGGCATAGGCAGTCCAGACAAGCAAACCTTCTTCTTCAATCATATCATTTTCCTGTTTTGTTTAATTGTGAGTTTTAGACAAGTACCATTTTCTGGAATGCTCGCACAGCCAGACTGCATGTCCAAGCCAAGATGTGTAGCCTCAGCTTTCTTATCCATAATACTGGGATAGTGATCAATCATACCTCGTAAGGTGGCTGCGAGGATGAAATGAAATAATCCACATAAAAGACTGGAGGGCACCTGATATATAGGGGGTGCTCCACAATACTTAGTTTTTATTATCGGAGCTAAAATATAAAATAGACTGCGCTAGCTTTGGCACCTGGCTTCTGGTTAGAACACCACTGCTGATGAGAGAATATCCTAAGATACAAATCATGGGCTTCCAATGAGCTCTTGACAATTTGAGTTGTTATGAAAATAAGAGTTACCGCTGAATTCTCAATCAGCTGGCTGTTAGGAAAAGATTGCCTTTTTTAAATCAACGCGCAAATGCAGATCACGTATTAAAAACAGGATTACAGCACACATGATCCTTTCCTTCATCCAATGGGTCCAATGTGATCAATGTTTTTAAATTATATTTATTTATGAGACACAGAGAGAGAGAGAGAGAGAGAGAGAGGCAGAGACACAGGCAGAGGGAGAAGCAGGCTCCGTGCAGGGAGCCCAGGTGAGACTCGATCCCAGGTCTCCAGGATCAGGCTCTGGGCTGAAGGTGGCACAAAACCACTGAGCCACCCGGGCTGCCCATGATCAATGTTTTAAGAAAAGAAACTATGCCTCTCACAGCACTTGCCAAAAGTTTCTTAGGTTCAGGGTAAGAGAACCTCGTCACCTCCAGCCCACACCCCCAAGGCCTTACTCAAAGTCTACGTGGCAAGGGACCTTTATTCAGTGACTGCTAACAGCTACATTGCTAGATATATTTTTCTGACTCCCGACTGCTGGGGTCTGGACCTTTGCAGGGGTGCAGCCAAGAGGCCCAACCTTGGTCTCATCTCAGATGGGAAAGAAAGGTCAGGATTCGTCTTGCTCAAAAATATCTCCTCCGTAATCCTACCAATTGGTTTCACTGAGCCTACCAAATTCTCCTCTTAAAAGTGAATACTGCATAAAAAAGAATTCTAAAAGGAGATGCTCAAGAGCGTAACACTGGTTTTCCCTAAGTGGTGAGATTGTAGGTGATTTCGGTTTTCTACTTTTTTGTGTCTCTATTTTCTTGGGTTTTTTATTTACAATGAACAATCAAAAGTTCATTTTGATTTCGATTTTAAGACCTTTCGTAGATGAATTCAATACTTTGCATTTGGTAGGAATCCTCTTTAAAAAGGAAGAAAAGAAACCACAATGAGGTATCCCTCCACACTCATTCGATGGCTGTTTTTGTTAGAGGTAAAGAACAAGTGTTGACAAGGACAAGAAGCTGGCACCCTTCTATCCTGCTGGCAGGAATGTAAAATGGTGCAGCCCCTGTTGGAAAATAGGTGGGCACTTCCTCAAAATCTGACATTAAGTTTCCATATAGCCCACAACACTCTACCTAGGTATGTATTTAAGAGAAATAAAAACATATAGCCACATAAAAATTTGTACACACATTATAGACAAAAAGTGGAAAAAACCCAAATGACCATCAGTGAATAAATAGATAAATACAATGTGGGATATCCATACAACGGAATATTATCTGACTGTCAAAAGCAATGAAGTGCTGATACACACTGCTACATGGATGAACTTTGGAAACATGCTAAGTGAAGGAAATACAAAAAGCCCCATATTATATGAATCCCAGAATGCTGATCGGAGGTTGCCTGGTGTTGGGGATGCAGTGGGGGATGCTGTGGGGGATGGAGGAATGGCAGCTCTTGAATACAGTTTCTTTGAAAAGAGATGATTGAAAAAAAAAAAAGAAAAGAGGGATCCCTGAGTGGCGCAGCGGTTTGGCGCCTGCCTTTGGCCCAGGGCGCGATCCTGGAGACCCGGGATCGAATCCCACGTCGGACTCCCGGTGCATGGAGCCTGCTTCTCCCTCTGCCTGTGTCTCTGCCTCTCTCTCTCTCTCTCTGTGACTATCATAAATAATAAAATAAAATAACCTATTAAAAAAAAAGAAAAGAAAAGAGATGACTGTACTTATTCGTGAATATGCTTAAAACTACTGTGTTATCTACTTTAAATGGATGAATTGTATTTCAGTGATATCTCAACAAAACGGTTACCCCAAATTGAAAGAAAGCAATCCAAGTAGGATGGGATTATTGACTTGTATGAAGAGGCACACATGTGGGAGCTCAGAAGGCCCTGGAGATGGGAAGACCCGAGGGCACCAAAGACAGGGTATGATACGCAGCCAAATGATCAATCTGCACAGACTGGACAAATCAATCATCCCCGTCCTTGGTACAGGCCTGCGCTTCCTCTCCTATACATTAACCAGTCAGTAACCCAGGTGATTCCCTGGACTTACCCTGAGCACTTACCTTACCCTGGACTTACCCTGAGCACTACAAAACTTCTCAAATGAGAAATCACAATCAGAGCCAGGAATCAGAAACGGACTCCACCAAAATCGCACAATGCCTGCTAACTTAGAGGCTTAATCCAAACCTGGCTGTTCATCAGAATTACCCAGGGAGTTTGTTGGACCCTCTGCTTGTTTTGAAATAGACTGCTGGGCCTTAATGCAGATATTCTAATTCTATAAGTCTGGGAGATACTAAGGAATCCTGTACCTTTTAAAGGTCTCCTCCATATTTCTGACCATAAGCCAGGCATAGGAACTATATATTATATATATATATTATATATATATATGTAATATATATAAAATATATATATGAAGAAAAGAAAAATAAACACACTTTCTAATTTAAAAAAGAAAAAGCCTTTAGCTTCCATGAGAAGGCAATACGTAGAAACTGCTTAATCATGTTTTTTAATGCCTAGTGCATACAGCTACAAAACCAGTTTTTAGAAGAATAAAAATACTCATGTCTCCACAACTTAGCAATTCCCAGTGTTAGTGAGATGTTCCAATCGATTCTTCTAAAGTGCTCCTAAACTACTGCTTAAACATCACAGAATTTGAAAGCCGACCGAGACTCGGATATCGCTTCAACTCTCTCACCCTAGAGAAGAAGAAACGTCAGCCACAGAGATGAAGGGTCTTTCCTACCCAGCAAGCGGACCCGGATTAGAACCCAGGCAGGTGTGCTCATGGACCTGCCTTCTCTCTAACATCACAGGACCGTGAGCTATTCTGCAAAAATAGCTTACACTGAGGTCTTCAGTTGCAGTAAAATTAGACTTTGTGGATGTGAAGGAATAAGTCAATACAGAATAACTCAAACTACAGGATCCTAGGTGCATCCTAATGAGAAGGAACCTGCAGCTCAGGGGACCAGAACCTACAATGTACAGGTGACCTAGTTCCATAAACCACAGTGAACCAACCAGAAATGATGCTGGAGGATCCGGACTTGAGGAGGAGCCTTCTGAGAGGGATGATTATTATACCCTCAGATCCAAACCTATGTCCACTGTGAATTACACAGGGGGTGGCTAGGAGGCATCACTGCAGCTGTCGCTACCCTCGCAAAGACTGAATCACACTCAATGTCCAAGCTGATGTCACCTGTACTTTTTTCCAAGGCAGCCACAAAGCAGCAAGGAGCCCTCCGCTGAACCCGAATGGAATGGAATACTACTGGGTTTGGGTTTTCAAGATGTATCCCAGGCACGATGGTAACACCCCTGCCAAAGCCCTGCTAATTTCTCTCCCTGCCTGCCTCCCTCTGAAACCAGGAAGCCAGAGGTACCCCAGCCAGTGCTCATGTCAGGGCCCAGGCGGCTAGTGGTGTTTTGATTCCTAAGAGTAAGGACGGTTCACTTACAGAAGCCAGGAGACATTCTTGGCATAGAGTGAAACTATGGCACGAAGAAAGCACAAGATTTCAGTCAAAAGATTGAATCTGTGTGCTGATTCGTTTTTTATTCACTCTTAAGAATTTGGTCAAGTGAATTAACTGCTCCAATTCTTGTTTATTCCCCTGTAAAAGGGAAGGAACAGGTGTCTTACCTTCCAGCTCAGTTGAACTCCTATTTGTAAAAACCGTATGAACTTCACTAACCTCTATGCATGTTAAATTGTTGTTACTAGTGTTTCATTTCGGGGGAAAGGCGATAGTTAACCAGAAAAACAAAACTGCCACCAGGTGATAATAAGAGCTACCATTCATGACCCCCTCCCAAGAGCGTGGCCAAGTTCTTTACGTTCCCTCCATCCCAAAATCTTCTAAAGAAGGCATATTAGTGTTCCATTTGCACTGGGCCCCACAGCTAGCAAGCAGCAGAGCCAGATTTTTAATTTAAACAGTCTAAATAAATAAATAAATAAATAAATAAATAAATAAATAAATACAGTTCAACAAGTCCACCGGAGAGTGTTATTTTTTAACTCCTCAAATGTATAGACATCAAATGCAAAGTTTAAAATGAATAGTGGTGGTGGAACCCTTTTTATGTCTTGGGGGGTATTTTTTTTGGGGGGGACACTTTCTTTTCACTGCAGTGACCCTGTGAGTCACTGCAGGAGGCTGCATGCCCAGATTCTCTATATCCTCTCTCCGTAATGGAACGAAGTAGAAAACCCGTGCCCACCTCTGGGTGCCTAGCTCAGCCCTAAATCTCCTGGGCTCCAAAGCTGTACTTTTTCACCAAATTGGCAGTGGCTTACCCAGATCTGCTTGTTTGGAAGGAACAGGCTGCTTGTGTCTAAAATCAGCAGAAGGAACAAGCAGCTTGTCTCTAGAATGGTACTTACCTGGTCTGCGCAAATTAGCAACAAAGTGAAGAATTTTTGCAAGAAGAAACACACCCATGTTTTTTAATCCACAGAAATACCTCCTGAGATTGTGTTTCCTTGTCCATGCAAGAAGCTCAAAGGCAAGAGTCAGCTTTCACCAAAGAAAAACTCCCAAAAAACAAAAAAGTGATTTGTGAATCAGCATCTGAGACCACAGTGGGCACCCATGCTGGGCACAGTCATTGTCCCTCCCCCTGCCTCCGGCTAGAAGGACAAGGACATTTATCATTAGAGGCTCGAGGAGGCCTTCAAGTGACCAGATTCAGGAAGATTCCCTCACAGGGAAGGCCCCAACAGGGCCTGAGCTGTTGGAGAAAGGCAAGTACATCCCAAAGCTTCCATCCTTCCCACAATTCTCCTGATCTCAAAGCTTTCTTCTTCTCCTTCTCCTTCTCCTTCTCCTTCTTCTCCTCCTCCCCTCCTCCTCCTCCTCCTCCTCCTCCTCCTTCTTTTTCTTCTTCTTCTTTTTAGGAAAGGCATTTGTTTGTTGTTCTTTTAAGACTCCCTTTTTAAGTAATCTCTCCACCTAAACTAGAGAGATCGAGAGTCACATGCTCTTCCAACGGAGCCAGCCAGGCACCCCTTAACCACTGCTTGCTTACGGTGGGCAGTAGGCTGCTGGAAGCCCGGACTCTTCAGTCCTCAACAAGGCCTCCAAGGCCTCTTTGTGAGGCCCTTTGGGTGACAGTCCCATTGTCCAATGTCTCACGCCTTCCCTGCCGCCACCACCACCACCACGTGCTGCAGGCTGACCAAGCAACCATCTGTCCTGATCACTCATCACAGTGCCTGGCACAGACGATCGTGGGCTGTATCCATGAGTCCTTGCATCTCCCTAAATGAACCATGTTCTTTTCCTTCTCCAGGTCTTAGTCTGAGCTACTCTCTCTGTTGAGCTCTCTTTCCCATTCCTCTAACCTCCTCTCTGTTTACGAGAATCAGCTTCAGAGTTCTGCTCACTTGGGAATCATCTTTGACCCTCTCCCTGAGTCCGGTGAGGGACACCCATTACCAAAAAGATCCTGTGTGTGATGAAGAAATGGGACTCGGTTTAACTTTAACACGCACACCCAAATTTACATCCCAAATGAGTGTCATCGCCTTTAAGGAAGTTATTTATCCCACTTCTTAAGAGATCAGTTGAGTTTCTGATGCTAGTAATACCCTCTTCAAAGGCTAAGAAATACATTAAATTTCCCAGGACATGAGACCACAAAGGGTGGCTTCACTTTTCCTACCTCTCAGAATTGAGTGAATCAAAAAGTCAGGGCCAGAGGGTAACTTGGAGATCAACTCAACCTTTCATTTTACAGATGTGGAAACTGAGGTCTGGGAAAAGCCAAAGTCATCCCAGAGAACAAATAGGAAGTTAGTGGCAGAGTTGGGACAAGACCTCAGCTTATCTTCAAGCCAATCACACACTCAAGATTTTCATCTTTCTTCATCTTACACTCAGAAGAAAAATCCAGTAACTTCCACCCAACACCTGCTTTGAATCACATTCCATGTTTTGTTTTGCAATTTGCCTCACAAGTTAAAGAATAATATTATGCTGAAAATTCAAATCAAAGGTGGAAGATTGTAAGAAAGCTCCAGATGGTTCCAACATAAGACATATTACGTCAAGACATGGGGTGGGGGGGCATCCCCAGTGAACAGAAACTAATCCCAAGGTCCCGACCAGTCTGTAGTCCAATGTTCTTTGAACATCATTAATTCGCATATTCTTATCTCAATTTTTGTCAGATTTGACCCACCTTTACGTTATTGGCTTATTTCTTTTGACTTACCTTCCTTTCACTCACTTTTTAAAACATAAATAGCTAATTTAACCTCAGTGTAAGCAAAATAACTAACAATCCAAGAAATCATGTGTCTTATAACTTCTACTATTTTCCTAGCACATTTAAGATAGACACATAACTATTTAAAGAAAAATTATTCATGCGCCACTTAAAATCACTCTGCATACTAATGCTTCAAAACGCATATAACATCATAGGAAATTTGCTTTTACTCTAGAACACAGCTGATTTCATCCAAAGCGAAACTGTTTACTGGTGTTCTCGTTAAGTTTCTATTCGGTCTTCTGTACGCACCTATT
This sequence comes from Canis lupus familiaris, assembly GCF_011100685.1. Taxonomy (NCBI): domain Eukaryota; kingdom Metazoa; phylum Chordata; class Mammalia; order Carnivora; family Canidae; genus Canis; species Canis lupus. The sequence continues at coordinate 35,613,384 of NC_049239.1, read as the reverse complement.
TTATCTGAAATGCCAATCAGTAGTAGCAAATGCAGATCCCAAACGAAAGCTTATCTTTACACTAATAGCTTTTCTTATCAACCGCTAGATCACTATGCCTTCCACACATTTGATCTGTCACTTTGTTTGAAATAATCCTTTACCCTAATGTTCTTCACTGACTATTAATAAATTATGAACAAACAGCAAAAATAATTACCCTTTCACCTAGGAAAACATTGGTGACTACGACTTAATGGTCTACCAGTGACATACGGCTTTACCCAGCATAATGGATGCAAATGTGTAACAGGATATGGGTAAGTTATTTTCACACAAGCTGTCACTTGTCACACAAATTACATGGGCTTCTTAGCTGTTTAATTCACAGATTTTTTTAAAAAAAAAAGAAAAAAAAAAAACAGATTCCACTCACAATACCTGCATTATTCCCAAGCTCCTGGGGAAAGCAGAACCAACCCACAAAACCACCAAAGAATAAAAGACTATGGCAGCTGGACATTTTTGTGTATGTACGAGAATCCTGCTTGGGAGTGGTGGAAGTAATGTTGGTTAAAGTCATCGAATGATTCAAAAGTCTTCAGAGGAGGAGAGAGAGACCCACAATTAGGAGCAAAGCCTAAATCTGGTTGCCATATCAGAGCAGGAACTCATGGAGCCAGCCGGGTGGTTTATGGAGCTGCCGAGCCTGGACAAGGTGAGGCTGGTGGGGTGCTGCTGGCGCCATACAAAGGCAATGCTAAGGTCGGCTGCTTTACATCATCAATCTACAGCAGACAGAGCCCTCGGAATGGTGCTCTCCATGCACATTCCTGAGGAGCAGTGACTGGGGAGCAAAGGCTGAGCAGTCTGTGTTGCCAGGGGGCCCCGGGGCCTAGGGCTGCAGCTGTTGGGCCAGCTTCTGCCCGGGGCTCTGTGACCATTTTAGGAAGCTGGCAGAGGCTTTTGCCAGCTGACCTGGTTTGAGTCACAGCTCTTACATCTTAGAGTTGGCATATTTTACATTTGGCCTCCTTGTAACACAGTGATGTAATAATAGCCAATATCAATCCAGTCCTTTGCATGTACCAGGCACTGTTCTAAGCAGTTCTCGTGTTCACACATGGAGAATCATAGGAAGTTTGACCTGGAAAGAGCCTGGGCTGTTGTGGTGGAAGGAGCCTTGGACCGATGCCAGGAGAAACGAGTGCTTTGACACCTATGACCCGTGAGATTTTGAGCAAGGCCTGCCTCTCTCCCAGGCCTCAGTTTTCCCATCTGCTGAGGTGGTCAGAGGGATGAGAGATGATGAATCGTTTTCTAAAGGAATGCCAACTCTGAGCCAGTTGACCTGTTTGGAGCACTAGGTTGAGTGGGATTCTGAGCCAGTACAGCCAAGTGCCACAATCCATCAGCAGTGTCTGCCACCACAGGCCACGGGAGCAGGGAGGAAGCCTGTCATCCGTTTGCCATCTCTGACTAGAGCATCTCTAAGGTCCCTTCCTGCTCAAATCACTTGAATTCATGGTTCCGGCCCAACTGTCCCACTAGGTGCAATCTCCTTATAAATTGAAAAAGAGAAAAAATTCGATTTGGGCCCTGGATGCCTCAATTCCGTCACAGAGCATGTGACTTTTACAAGTCATTTCATCTCTGTCTCAGTTTATTCATCTACAGAGTAAGGATAAAAACATTTAACCTGCATAGCTATCTCAAGGATTAAATAAAGGTGTAACGGATGCAGCGCAGTGCTCGGGACACAGCAAATGTTCAATGAGGCCAAAGCTACGACTGGTATTTGCCACCTCCACCTCCTCCTCCTCATCATCATCATCGTCATCATCATCATGTCTATCAGCCCCAAACTGGATTTATAACATGTTCTGACTCATGATTTGTAATTAAAGGAACATATGCTTTCAACAAAAACTGATTACTCTAACTTTCCTTGAGAAATAAACTTGAGCTCCTTCCCAAGGAAAAATCATTAAAAAAATCATTTAAATAGTTCATTACGGAAAATTTCACAAACACACAAAAATAGAAGATATTATAGTGAACTCCCCTGGACCCATCACTAAGTTTCAAGTATTATCAATTCATGGCTACTCTTGTTTCATCTATATTCCCATCCACTCAGCCCTCTTTCAGACAACCTGTATTTTTTTAAGCAGATCCCAGACATGTCATCTGTAAATATTTCAGTATCTATCTCTAAACAATAGAAACTGTTCATTCTTTGTAATTTTAAAAGTATTTGTTAACTGAATGACATGGCAACTGCAAGGCATAATTAGGAAATTATTTTCTCGCATGTCTAATAATATTCCATAAAAGTCACTAACAAGTGTATGCACTTAAAAAATAATAATAATAAGGGGGCTGGCTCATGAGGCCACGTGGGAACTGTGGTATGCATGATTTATTAGAGCTACACAAAGTGAGTTATTTCATTCTTTCAGATATTTATGACACCGCTAAAACACTGAATACATCAACATCAGAATTAATCATGAATAATATTTAATTAGTGCTTGACAAGGATCAATTTGGCAACTCTTTTTGTTCTTTCTCCTTCCCCCAAATAGAAAAATAGTCATAAACTAAAGTGTTTTATTTTTTCCATCTGCTTCTGGTAAAGCGCATCCCTGAATTGCAAACTTCGTTTGAGATCTCCTGAACTTTCATATACCCAGGTAATTAGACTCAGATGCTGTCCGGCCTGGGATTATAAATCAAGTCTGTATATGTAAGCAGAAAACAGACTGCTCGCACCGAAGTGGGTGTTGCTGTTTCTCACGGACCTGCCCATGGAGCCAACAGGCCCCACGTCTGCACAGAGAGCATCTTTCGTGTCCGGCTCCCATGTCCATGGACGACCCCTTCCCTCACCTCTGCAACCCCCAGGAAGCACTGACTATAAACTGAATTCTTTATTTACAAAAGGAAAAAAAGAAAAAAAAAGCCTTTGGGACCCTTGAGCAAAAATCCTACCCAGAGCTATGATAGGAGGTAGAAGCCAGAGGCTAAGGCACACGGAAGGGACCCAGCCTTGACGTCTCTCCGACCAGATCCTTAGCACCTCAGGCACATGGTGCCCCCATTTCCCAGCCAGGCAGTTGTGCTCTCCCGCAGCAGGATTAGAACTCTCAACCCATTGTTTTCTAACAACACACACATTCATTTGATTTTAACAGAACAGCAGTCTTTGTTTCGGTGGAGGTTGTATATTAAACCACAGAGCCAAGGGCTCCTGGGTTTTTTAAGATATCGGAAAGAAAGTGTTAAATGGTTGTTTTAATTTTTTTTAAGATTTTATTTGTTTATTCATGAGAGACAGAGAGAGAGAGAGAGAGGCAGAGACACAGGCAGAGGGAGAAGTAGGCTCCATGCAGGGAGCCCGATGTGGGACTCGATCCCAGGTCTCCAGGATCACCCCCTGGGCCAAAGGCAGCACTAAACCACTGAGCCACCCGGGCTGCCCAATGGTTGTTTTTAATATGGGGCGGGGCAGTGTTGTTCTAACAGACCCCTTTGGCTTGATCTCTGACTCATAGCCAGCAAAACTAGGGGTGAAATGCCTCCTGGAGACCATACACAGCATCTCAGAAGATCTGGAGACGGGAAGCTGCCTAACACGTGTGTTAAGTGCCTTGTACCACGCACAGTACATCCCGTATCGAACTGATGCCTCCCAACAGCCCTGGGATGGAAGCATAGGATAGCAACTTTCGGCGGAGAACCCAAAGGCTCGTTGGTTGTATGAGGTTCCAGAGTCACTGAGTTAATGATGCCTACGAGTCAGGAGTCCAGACACAGGCCCTCTTGAGCCCACAGTCCATGTCTGTACCCTACAGACTGATCTCCTATAATCGATCCTCCAGTTTCGCAACTATAAGAACTATACAATGGAGCATCATGTGCTGCTAAGCACATTATATGAATCACCTCATATATTCCAAACCTGTGTAACTCTCAGTCCCATTTTACAGGTGAAGGCTTAGAAAGGATATGCGAGGCGCCCACCATCACACAGGGAAGTCACCCAACCGCAGGGCCCTCTGTCTTCACATTTTGCTACATCCACCTGAAAGGTAAATTGGACCACCGTGCTGATTATATGGCAGGTACGATACCCTGAAGTTCTGGGTTCCCATAGAATTGTAAATACTGCTGAGTGCCTGAGCAGGGCCCCAGGAATTTCACACTATGAAACGACGTATATAACTAAGAGTTCTAAGCCCTCTGACAGAGGACATTCAATGCACACACATACACACACAGCATAAGGACACACACAAAAAATGGGTACAAACTACAGTTGAGTGATTTTCACAATGTGGAGGAATGGTAAGAAGGGAAATGGCCAGAGTTTATCATAAAAAGCGAGGCTCGTAGAAGATATGATTGAGATAAAAATTCTATCTGGTTCTACCCAGCTTGCACCAAATGCTGAAATTCCCTCCTCCGTGGCTTGGGAGATGAGGTCAGTGGATCTTGTTTCTGCTCTACTGACTTTTCCACACACAACCTGATAGCTTCTGGAAACAAACCAATGATTACGAGATCATTAAAGTATGTTATTTTAATTAAAGGAGGGTCGTATGAAGAGGGGGAGGAGGGGGCAGGGACAGGAAACCTGTTAGTGGTCAACCCAGGCACCAGGTGAGAATCTGCTCACCCCGGCCTATCTCACCACCCTTCCCTCCTTCCCAGTCTACCTCCACCATCACAGCCTGCCTCTGGGCCCGATTCTGCTTTTGCACCCGCATCAAACTGGGTCAGCCCACTAGAACCTCACGTGTGATGTTTTCCAGATATGCCCGGAGAGGTGAAAAGTTAGTGCATTAAAGCTACGAGCTAAGAGAGAGGCTTGAAATTCAATAGGGCTTTGAAAAGGAAAACGAAAAAAGAATGAAAGTCTAGACTGCCAAAAAAATAAATTGGCATTGTTGTAAAATTGTGTTGCACAGCGAGTGTACAAATATTATTCATGTTAAGGAAAGGGCTGACCTGAGATGTGATTTATAGGCACTTCAAATGCAGTACAGGAAGTAAACGGAAAAATTAGGGTGCAAGGTCACCGAGTAGGCAAGAGTCAACTTAAGGGTAAAGTTAAAAACCTTAGGAAGAGAGCACACAGTTCAGCTCGCCCTATAAATTAAGGTCTGTCCTCACTTTGAAGACATGGAGAAAACTGAATATTAAAGCGGCTATGCTCCTAAAGGCGCTTTCTTCTCAACACGCAAGAAAAGAGGAAAGCTCGGCACAGGGTGAGAAATGCCAAAGGGATGTTTCATAAAGAAAGCGAGAGGAGGTTGATGCAATTGGAGATGCAACCCTGCGCTCAGCCAGCGATGTAAACAAATGAGGCTGCAAGTAAAAGGGCTCGAGAGGCCCCGGACTGAGCAAGAACAGGGAATCCCAACCGAGTTCTGTTTTTAGGGATGTGTTGCTTCATTTTTTTTTTTTAATTAAAATACTCTCAACTGATGTGCACGGTTCCTAAACTTATCAAGGGCCAGGGGGGAAGCAGTGAGGCAGGAAGGGGCTGCAGGGGCGCTGCGTTCTCAGGTCATCTTGCTCCCTGGCCATTCTCTTTTAAATTGGGGGTAGCATTAAACGCTGCCATTAAACGGATTTTTTTTTTCTTGTTTCCCTTTTTTTTTTTTTTTTTTTTAAGGGATCGTGAATGTTTCTCAAAGAGCCACTAGAGGGCAGAGCTCGGTGGTGTTCAGAAATTCTTAGCTGCTCACCCGGCCGGGGAGCGCTGGAGGCCGAGGGGCTCGGGGTGGGGGGGCGCCCCAAGCCAATCGCATCCCCCCCCCGAGCCGAGGCCCCGGGGCACCCCGGGCCCCGCATCCTCCGCCGGCTCTCCGGCCCCACCCCGGAGGATGCTGTTCCCGCAGCCCTTCCCTCCACCCAGGCCCTGGGGTTCATTCCGCAGTGATTCCTTGGGCAGGTGAAATACCGGGGAGGGGCGCCTTGCTGGATCTGTCCCTGGAGCATGAGGTCTCGGGGTCCGAGTTCAAGCCCCCCCCCCACACACACAGCTGGTAGGGAGTCTACTTTATAAATAAATAAATAAATAAATAAATAAATAAATAAATAAATAAATAAACAAACAAACATAAAATATAATATAATAAAATATAATAAAATATAACAAAATATAATAAAATATAATAAAATAATAAATAATGATAAAATAAAATAATAAAATAAAAAATACTGGGTAAGAAGAGCCCGCAAATCCACTTTGGCCCTAAAGCATCCCTTATTTTTAGCCTCCATTCATTTTTTTTAAAGATTTATTTTATTTATTCATTCATTCATTCATTCATTCATGAAAGACACACAGAGAGAGGCAGAGGGAGAAGCAGACTCCCTGCGGGGAGCCCAATGTGGGACTCGATCCCAGCACCTTGGGATCATGCCCTGAGCCAAAGTCAGAGGCTCAACCGCTGAGCCACCCAGGTGCCCCATCAGTGGATTTTAATGTTTTTTTTTTTTAAGATTTTACTTATTTATTCATGAGAGACACACACAGAGAGAGAGAGAGAGAGAGAGGCAGAGACACAGGCAGAGGGAGAAGCAGGCTCCATGCAGGGAGCCCATGTGGGACTCGATCCTGGGTCTCCAGGATCAGGCCCTGGGCTGAAGGCAGAGCTAAACCGCTGAGCCACCAGGGCTGCCCCCATCAGTGGATTTTAATAATAATTTCGGGTGTCTTTAAACTCTCCTTGCTGGCTGTTACACCCCACACCCCACCCCCAACAGAGAAAGAGAGAAACGCTCAGAGTTTTCCATCCCAGTAGAATAAGCCTTGAAACATATCCCGTGTTGGCTCTGGCGTTCACTACCTGCATGACCCTGGGCAAATTGGTGGGATTAACAATAATCTACGTCAGTAGGAAGGTTGTAAAGATCAAATGAGAAAATACATGGAGAAAATAACTTCAAAATCTGCAAATACAATGATAATGGTCCCTCCCCCACTGCCCACATAAAACAGCCCCCAATGAAAGGACACCCTACGGGGTAGTTTGTTACGTGACAGCCTGGGGGGGGGGAACTGAAATGTGCTTTTGGTAAAGTAATATTTGTTACTCATCATAGTCTAACCGAAATCTGGGTTTGATGACTAATGGCCGCACCATCCCCAAGCTCTGCACTGTATACCATCCTCCTCTTTGCTGCATCCCACAGGCATGACCATCAAACCTGGCCCACCACTGACTTTCTTTTTTCTTTTCTTTCTTTTTTTTTTTTAAGATCTTATTTATTCATTCATGAGAGACACAGAGAAAGAGAGAGAGGCAGAGACACAGGCAGCGGGAGAAGCAGGGTCCCTGCAGGGGGCCCGACATGGGACTCGATCCTGGGTCCCCAGGATCACATCCCGGACCAATGCAGGCACTCAACCACTGAGCCACCCAGACGTCCCCACTGACTGGTTTTTATTGCCATTGCAGTGGTGTTTTAGGCCAAGTTCTCTGCCAGGATCTGCCAGGATGGCAGCCCCATATGTGATCACCGGTCATGGGTTCACTTCCAGCAGCTGAGAGCGCACAGCCCACGGAGAGGACGTCAGCAGGGTAGGCCACCCCGTGGCCAGGAAGGTGGAGGAGCATATTTACCACAGTTGCTAGCACTGGAAAAACAAACATCAGTGCTCAGATGCAGTACCTACTCTGGAGCAACGAGGGTCTTCAGAAAGAGCCCAGGGTGGGACTAGGTTTATTTAAAATCTCCTCCCAGGGCCATCCTTATAATAACCCAGGCAGTGGTTTCTGTAAAAGCCGGATTAGATCACCCTGCCTTGCCTTTTAGAAGTTTCCACAACAGATGGAGGGACACAGCTTTAGAGGAAAGCCGGGCTCACATCCGTCTACATTCATTATTGGCCCTGTTCTCCGAAATGCTATATGTTATCTTGAGCCTGTTTGTTTTTATCTGTCAGAGTGGTTTATTGTTAGGGAAATGCGGTGTCAGCTGTCTCTTCCCCACCATCAAAGCCGCTTCATTAAAGTTAATAGTGTTTGACTTGAAGAGATCTCTTACTGAGGTAACCCAAGAAAGCCCCTGCTGGCTGTTATTTTTCCGGCAGTAAAGGCACCAAATGGATGCAGTAACTGCATTAATCTTTTAGGAAGAAGAAGAAATTAAAAAAAAAAAAAAAAAAAAACCTACAGCATGACTCTATCTAGTAGCTGCTTAATAAATGTGCCTTGAATTCATGAGGCTAATGCCACCCTTCGGTTTGGGACAAGGGGCAGAACTCAATGATGACCTGTGTCCTGACTCGGCCGCTCAAGGCTCTGCGGCCTGTAGCTGGTCACTTCCCCAGTGTGAACTTCAATTTATTAATCTCAGAATTAAGAGGATTAGATTATAAGGAAGTTTTTTTCTTTATTTTTTTAGAAGATTTTATTTATTTATTCATGATAGACATAGAGAGAGAGAGAGAGTAAGGCAGAGACACAGCAGGAGGGAGAAGCAGGCTCCATGCAGGGATCCCAATGTGGGACTCGATCCTGGGACTCCAGGATCACACCCTGGGCCAAAGGCAGGCGCTAAACCGCTGAGCCACCCAGGGATCCCAGAAGCTTTTTCTTTAAACTGGGGAACCTTTGGACAAAGGTAATCTTGCAATGAAGCCTGATGTATAAAGCAGATAAGAGCAAACTTTTTCCAGCTAAAGGGAGAGAAACCAGAAGTCCCACCTTCTCAGCGTGTCCACCTGCCTCCCTACCGGCCTTCATCTACACCCATCCTCGTCCCACCCCCAGGGGTCCCGGGCAACCTTTGCAGGCTGCCCCCCACAACCATCTGAAATCTACTGGCCCGGAAAGAATGATCTTTAAGGTCTTATCTGCTCGGAGTCTGGATTCTGTGATTAAGCAACTGGAGTTGAGGACAGTTTCTAATTAATGTAATAACTTCATGAAAGTCTCTGCTCACGGCCCCAAAACATCGAACTGTCTCGGTTTGGCTTTGTTTTCGATCTTCTGATCACGGCTTTCTATTGTGTGCTGTCAAATTTCCCTTCACCATTGGAGGAGTTGGGTCTCAGGCAAGCGCTCCATCACCTCTGGATCATTGTCACTTAGGGCCAGTTAGTTCAGTTTCAAATGTCAGTGCGACTCAATTTAAACCTCATCACCTCCCTCCCCGGCAGAGCAGGCTGCAGCTGGGAGTGTGACTCTTCGAAATGCTTCCTCACCCGCTGGGCTACCTTTTGGGCCAGAAAACCAGCAAGAGAGTCAAACCCAACAGGCCCTGTACCAGAGCGTGCACCTGACCATGACAGACTTGGGCATCCTGGCCACATCTGCCAGCACACGTGCGGGCTCCGTGGCAGCCAGACCCCTCAGCGTCCTGCCTCCTCCTCCAGTCTTCCCCTCTGCTAAGCAGGCCGGGGGACAAATCTGCAAGGCCGCTACCCAGGAAGATGTCCAGTAGGGAACCTAAAGCCAGTATTCTCTTCTTGCAAGCAAGAAGGGATTTCTCCCCTCATTTAATTTGTTGAAGGAATTACCCCCCCCAAAGGCTCTGTTGCTCCAAAAGGCTGCAGCCAAGAAGACTTGCCCTCTCTTGCTTCCCCCATAGCCGCCAGAAAAAGCCTTCAGGATGAGAAATAAAGTTTGAGTCAACAATTGGAAGTAGGAGGACCTAGCAGGCTGCCCCATAGTTGGGGGGGGTGGTAAGGGAAGGAGCAGGGGGCACGCTGTCATCGGCTTTCTTTAAAATCTTGCATCTGCAACTATGGTCCTAGCTGCCAAATCTAATACCACAGAAAGAAATCCCACCTCACATCCTGTACACATGTCCTACTAGGATATCCACCAGATTCGATTTGTATTTATACATGTGGTTCAGACTTGGATGGGTACCAGCCCAGTGCACCTGTGTAAAACTCTAAAGAATCCCAAACCACACATCTAGTTTTATTTTTTTGGCCCAAGTCTCTGAGGGGGAATATAAAACGAGAGCAAAGAGAACTATTCCTTCCTTCTTCCTTCCTTCCTTCCTTTCTTCCCTCATTTAGCTCTGTCTATGGAGCCTTTCCTTACACCAGGCAGGTGCTAGGCACTTGCGTAAGGCCATGGCAAATAAAACATGTCCTTTGCCTGGCCATGGTTACCCAAAGCCACAGAAATGATTCCACTTTTATGACACTTTAGCATGGCTTTTCCAGAAGCTTTTATCCCCAGTAGCTCATTAGGATCCTCACAATAACCACAAAATGGTTATGGTGGATATAATCACTGTGTTACAACGGAGGAAATAGAAATAGAGCAGTGTTAAGTGACTTGTCCGGTCCCACTGAGAGTTAAGTGCATCTGACTTCTGGTCCCTGGATCTTTCTGTGTGACCAAACTGTACCCGAATGTATCCTGTGTTTCCCCATGACCACCTTACAATGACTGTACGTTCCAGATCTTCCAGGATCCTTTCAACTTCAAATATTCCGTTCCTTTGTCTTCCAAATTTTGCTTGTCAGACCACTTGAGCTAGTTCTGAAAATAGTCATTTATACCAATTTTAGGTTTGAAAAAACGTAGCTCTCTTCTTTAGCTTAAATGGACTGAAGTGAGATTTAGACTTCATAGCATTAAGACTATGCAAGAGTCACAGTTTTTCAATCAAATCATCCTTTGGTGTAGGAAATGATTTCAGTACACACATTATTTAAGCTATTCCGAAAACTACTCTGACATTCTTTTTATTAATCTTTTTCCTGTTTCAGATCCTTCCATCAGGCATTTCTGTCAGGCTTCTGAAGGCTCCCATATGCACACTTCCAGTGCAGAAATGTGTTCTTTTTTGGTTCACTGGAATCTTTCAGAATGTCTGGCACTGAAACAGATTGGCTTTAATTAAAAGGCTATGATTTCTGTGAATTCCCATTAAGCTAGTGAAAGAAATCTGCATTTAAAAAATACAGTTAACACATTAAGGCACACTTGTACTGAAAAAATGCTTCATGTTTAAGAAACTACTTAAGCAGATGAAACTAAACTGCCTGTAATAAAAATATGCTCATTTTTAGTAAAATCCCTCAGTTCTGAAGAGAGGGGTTAGTCTCGTACATATGTGCCCAATTAGCCATAAAAACTCAACTAGACATGAACCATGCAATCCGCCTGTCGATGTTAAAACACAGATCCTATTAACAGCAATGTAATTTAAATGGTTAAAAAGTGATAAAGTACATAACTATCATCTGATAGGGTTTGAAATATGATACTGCTGTACCCCGATGACAAACCAGTTTTGAATTATGACTCCAGCAAAGTTTGAAATAGCTCAAGCATGTTAATTAGTGATCCACAAATTCAAGAACTGCATTATATTATGTTATATATTATATTGAGCCACACCTCTTTGCCCACCAGCAAAAGCACATCCCCTAATATTCAGAGAGGATAGCCATGTGAATCTTTTTGAATTCTAGGTCCCGGATACCCCAGGAACACCTGACATAACTTCCCCTCATTCAACTCACTTGTCTTTAAGATGTGATACAACTCAAGATAGTTTCTCGGGGAACAATATTTCAGACGACCTAGGAAGTGCAGAGAAGTTCACCAGTTACTAGGAAAATGCACGAAGAGCAATCAATATAATCACTTCTTTCCACATCGGTGACTCTTAAACTATGTAGGGACACTCCCACACAGGCAGGGGAAAGCCTGTGATAACCAAGAAGTGGGAGGAAGATATTTGAATCATTTATTATTAGCTTTATTAGAGATAAAAGTGAGCTGATGTGCCTTACTTTTTATTATAAAATAACACCCTGTACATTTATGGGTTAGGCTTGAGCCCATCCAGAGGATCCTGCACTCACCAATGAACTGGTGACCCTGCTTTGAGAATCACTGCACTGGGTGCTTATAATGTTAAAGGCAGGATTTCTTTGATAACCATTTATAAATAAAATACAATTGATTATTTCGGAAGGCAAACTAAACTCCCATCACCTAACTTAACTGTCTCGTCTGTTTAAGTGACCACAAAATAGTGAGCCGCAGCCCCCCTTGATGGTGCAATTCTGGTAATCTCCAGGTATCTCCCATCCTTAGAATCAGCCCCTCGGACCTAATCCAAACCCTGTTTGCTCAGGCTCAGCAAATTGCCTCTGCTTTTATAGTCACTGGAAAAAAAGAAACGTATTGTAACACCATCCTCTAAATACCATGCCACCTTCACAAATGTAGCAAATGGCTAGGAATAGTATGCTCTGCCAGAGGACCTGAGCCCCATCAAAATTACCAAATGAGAGGCTGAATAATGTGCTCTGGCTGGTGTCTCTAAAATAACTAGTTTCTTGGAGGAGGAGGAAGAGATCAGCCTGTGAACCCTGGCAAATCAATCTATTTAGTTCGCATCAAACTAAATGGTCTGAACCATCGGGTATGAAGAGCTCCATTCGAAGTTCACCAAATGTGACTGTGGTTTCACACCAAGTGATAAAACTGTGAAATTCAAGACAGAGATCTTGTCATTGCTGCCTTCCTAACCAAGCTCTGATTCATGTCTCCTTTCCATTCTCTGCTGCACCTCTTCCAGGCGGCATTATATTCTTGCCTGGACTGGTGCAGTAGCCTCTTGGCTGGCCCCTCCACCATGGGCCTCTCATCCTTCGCCCTGCTGAAAACTTAATCTTCCGTAAGTCCAGCTCCAATAAAATTGCTCCCCTGACCAAACAACTTGAATCATTGGTCACCGCTGCCAGTCAGCAGAATTAAGGTCACATTCCTTAGCCTGGGATTCGAGGCACTTGCCTCTTTCTAATGTCCTTTCTCACTTCATTGCAAGCAATCTGCAAGGCCCGGTCCTCTCTACACAGGCTCTCCCGCATTTGCTCCTGCAGCTCCCCCACCTAGGGTACTATCCTTTATCATCTCCTTGTGACCCCTCTGTGTGGAAATCCTTCCCATGGGTAAAGCCTACAAGAGAGAAGTTCCATCTTTGCTCTTAAAAGTGCAAAGAGTGGTGCCTGGCTTAAGAGCACTCATTTAATGTTTTCTGTTATTATGGTAGTTACTGCTGCCCTTGTGCCATGGAGTCTTTAATCTTCACAGACGGACTAACCCCTTGCTCCTATGGGATTGTTAACTGTAGCTCTCTTATGATGTACCTAATTACTTTCTCTTTCCTCCCATAGTTATTTCATTATACATTTCATCTCCTCTTATGGACTGTGAGTTTCTAAAACAGGTCTTATTTCATTCACCTTTGTATCTTCCATCAGACTACAAGGCCTTGCCCGCAAATCTTGGAAGAAAAATGTTAAATATTGTATCGGGCCACGAGGGGGCACGGTTGAGCTACCCTAACAGTGGAATCCTCTTCCAGTTAGTTAATCAGGTTTGAGAACTGAGAGGCTTTTTCCCCTTGGAGGTCTATTTGTAAATCTGTGTAAAGTAAATGTATATGCATGATGTGTGATTCCAAATCTATTTATGTTGACGTGGAAAGATAGCTGTGATACAGTGAACCTTGAAAAGGAAGAAGCAAAATAGAATATATATGATCCAATTTTTGCATAACATCTAATCTTAAACGTGAGAGAAGAGTCTGGAAGTATATCCACCAAAATGTTAACAGCTGTAACCTCTGGGAAGGGGAAACAACAGAGAGGGGAAATATGAAGGTTTTGTTTTCTATTTTGTACCTTTCTGGATTTTTTTTTTAAATAAACCATACCTATTAAATTTTACAATCAGAAAAATAAAGCCATTTGCTTTAAAAAATCTCAAAGCAACATGTTTATTTTCTTTCTCTTGTGACCTCACCGTCAGCTCCATATTTGATATATTTAAAAGTAAGTATTTCAGGAATTTTCTGATAAATGAAAGCAAAGAATCCCAAATTCTCTTGATAGACTGTGCCTTTAGTGTCTCAGTAATTTTTAATGGCACCCTTGGATGAAAGAAACACTTAACAGCTCCATTTATTAAATGCTAAAGTCCAAACAACGTATGAAGTATTTATGTCCTAACAATTGTGTGGTCATTGGAAAGAATAATACACATAAATCGAAAAAATATATTTTTTTATTTCATTCTTAAACGGTATAATTACTTACTAACGGACTGTATACACCTATCGGGCACCTTACAACTTCTTAAACCTGGGAATCAGATTGGACACTGCTGCTCTCATCTCCTACTCCACACTGATTTTCATTAGGTACTCAGTTTTTATCACAGCAAGCACCAAAAACCCAGCTTCGCAAAGATATGACACCACTGGAAGGAATGTAGCACGACCTAATGTTGAAACTATGAGCACCTCCAGCTAGCAGCTCTTGAGCATCCCACAAATGTCAAGTATAGTTCCATTTCCCTTAAAAACGTAATATATCCCACGGTACCCCTGCGTGTTTACTGCAGCACCCCTGGGCACCATGGCACACAACTAGGGAAACAGTAAATTCCAAAGATAAAAACCGATTGCCTGCAAGGCTGGCAAAGGAGAAATGCATTAAACTAGACCTGAGGGGATCTCTGGGTGGCGCAGCGGTTTGGCGCCTGCCTTTGGCCCAGGGCGCGATCCTGGAGACCCGGGATCGAGTCCCACATCGGGCTCCTGGTGCATGGAGCCTGCTTCTCCCTCTGCCTGTGTCTCTGCCTCTCTTTCTCTCTGTGTGACTATCATAAATAAATAAAAATTTAAAAAAAAAATAAATAAAAAAATAAAAAATTAAAAAAAAATAAACTAGACCTGAAATTATTCCGACCTAGTAACTCTGTCAAAACTATTTTGTTTTCTCTGGGGCTCCTGTATGGCTGTCAGTTAAGCGTCTGCTTTTGGTTCAGGTCATGGTCTCGAGGTGCTGGGATGAGCCCAAGTCTGGCTCCCTGTTCAGCGAGGAGTCTGCTTCACCGTCTCCCCATTCCTCACTTGTGCTCTCTCTTTCTCTCTCTCTCTCAAATAAATAAAATCTAAAAACAAAAACAGAAAACCTATTTTGTTTTCTCTAAACCAAGGTCTTTAAGGAAGGAGAAAAGAGCGGTGTGGGAAGCTGGCCTGAGCTTTGGACTCTGGTGGTTTCCCTGTACCCCCATTCCACCAAAGTCCTCTGCCAATGTTTCTCCTATTCAAAACTAAGAACAACAGCAGCCCCCAAAGTAGCATGTTCCTGGGAAACAGTCCAGTTCTTTTCCATGGTGTCTAGGCCTGGATCTCCAACCAACCTCCTCACTTTTCTACCCCTCCACTCCAAAGTTTGAGGCTTTACAAAGATGGAGGAAAGCATAGCAGGCCCCAACACTGAACTGCTAACTGCTGAGTTGGCCCTCATCCATCCTTGGTGAGCTCCTGGGACCAAGTCCCCCCGCAATCAAGTACAGAACTGGTGCTACCCAGAGGCACCTGGGTGGCTCAGTCTGTTAAGCATTGCCTTTGGCTTAGGTCATGATTTCAGAATCTTGGGATTGAGCCCCACACTGGGTTTCCTCCTCAACGGGGAGTCTACTTCTTCCTCCCTCTGTGCTTGCTCTCTCATTCTCTCTCTCTCTCTCTCAAATGAATAAATAAAATCTTAAAAAAAAAAAAAAAGAACGGTGCTATCCAAATTGACTTGAAATCTGGATTAAAAAGTACTTTTTCTCTAAAGATGAATGAGCTCAATTTCACATCTTGATTTAGTGATAGGGTTTGTGATTTTCTACTAACAACTCAAACATAATTAAAACAAACTCAAAAAGCATCTCCAACTTGTGTGGAGGGAAGTTCCATGCAGGGACTGCTTAAAGAAGTTAATCAAGATCACAGAGAGGTAGAAACAACACGAAGGTCCATACCCACATAAATAGATAAACAAGTTTGGGCTATCTGTCCATACAATGGCATATTATTCAGCCTTAAAAAGAAAGGAAATTCTGACCCCTGCTACAACGTGGATGAACCTCGAAGACTTTCTTCTAAGTGAAGTAAGCTAGCCACAAAAGGACAAATACTGTGAGATCAGGACCTGAACTGAAACCAAGAGTCTTACGCTCAACCGACTGAGCCACCCAGGCACCCCTCTCCTTGTCTTTATCCATCTTTGAAGTCCAGCTCAAATGCTGGGACTTTGTGAAATCATTAATCTTTTGTTTGAATTCTACCAAAGACTCTGACAGTAGGAATTTCATAGTCCATTGTACAGTCAGCTTGGTTAAGTGTCAGAAGTTTCAAAATAGTCCATAGTACAGTTGACCCTTAAACCACACAGGGGGTGGGGATACGGATCCCTGCATAGTTGAAAATCCACGTAAGCCTAACACCGTTGGCCTAACACCGTTGGCTTACGGTTCATATAGTCTATGAACACATATTTCATATGTTATATGTATTATATACTGCATTCCTACATTAAAACAAGCTAGAGAAAATGTTAAGAAAATCATGGGGCGGGGACGTGCCTGGGTGGCGCAGTCGGCTGAGCCTCTGCCTCTTGGTTTCGGCCCAGGTTGTGACCTCAGGGTCGTGGGATCAAACCCCAGGCCAGGCTCCACTCTCAGCGCAGAGTCTTCTTGGGGTTCTCTCTCCCCCTGCCCCTCCCCACCATGGGCTTGCAAGCGTACATCCTCAACACTCTCTCATTCAAATAAATAAAGCTTCAAAAGAAATCATAAGGAAAAGAAAATACATTTACAGTACTGTATTTATCCAAAAAATCCACATTTAAGTGAACCCACACAGTTTAAACCTGTATAGTTCAAAAGTCCACTATATACTAATGCATTACATAATTGAAGGACTACAAACAAGTTTGATTATAACTGTGCTATCATCTCTTAGTTTCCCCAAATGCTTAACCCAATGCTTTATACATAAAAGCATTTAATAAATGTCTGTTGAATAACATTTAACACACACCATCAAATTCCTAAACCTCAGTTATATCCTTAAGCCAGTGATAGTCAATATTCTTTTTTCTTTCTTGCATCACAGACCTTTTTTCTAATGGAATCTCAACATATATTTTATAGGAAGATTGTTTATATGTTCTATATACAGAGTAAAGCACGTATAAGTGGCATCTCATTTTATTTAAAATTAAAATTTACAACATTTCTTATTATTAATAGACCTGTGAGAAGAGGAGGCTGTTTCTTTCTTTCTCTCTCTCTTTTTTTTAAGATTTTATTTATTTATTCATGAGAGACACAAAGAGAGGTAGAGACACAGGCATCCCAAGGAGGCTGTTTCAATGAAAATAAACTCTGAAGTAGAGGGCTAGGAGTGGTGATTTGCACTCAGCCATTTCCATTTTCAGCTTATTTCTGTGTTTTGATTGGTTTCACGATTCAGAAAATCCCAATTCACACAGCTAAGTCATAGTGTGCAATGAGTTCCATTTTTTTCAAGCTCAGATACAACCTGTTGTATCTGTGACACATTAAGAAAGCCATACACAATTAAGAACCCAGGCGCTGATTTAAATCCTGTCTCTCAAAATAAATAAATAAATAAATAAATAAATAAATAAATAAATATAAAAAAAATAAATCCTGCCTCTCCTGTTTGACAAAGCAGACCTTAAACAACTTATTCAGACTCACTTTATGCATCTGTAAGCTGGAAATATTAACAGTTTTCCCTCATAAGGTTGTACAGGAACAAGATAGGCCTCGCAAATGAATAATACCTCAATAGTCTTCAGTGTGTTAAAATGCAGTACAGGAGACTGAAGTGTGTGGTTATATTTACTTTTTTAAAAAAGATTTTATTTATTTATTTATTTATTTATTTATTTATTAATGAGAGACACATAGACAGAGAGAGAGGCAGAGACACAGGCAGAGGGAGAAGCAGGCTCCATGCAGGGAGCCCGACGCGGGACTCGATCTCAGGTCTCCTGGACTACGCCCTGGGCTAAAGGCGGCGCTAAACAGCTGAGCCACCCGGGCTGCCCAATATTTACTTTTTAAAAATATTTTATTGCTTTATTTGACAGAGTGAGAGAGCACAAGGGCAGAGGGAAAGGGAGAAGCAAGCTCTCCCCCGAGCAGGGTGCCCGATGCGGGGCTCGATCCCAGCACCATGGGATCACAACCTACGCTGAAGGAAAACACTTAACCCACCGGGCCACCCAGGCGTCCTTAAGTGTTCAGTTTTAATGTTATATTATATACTGAACCGTTATTAAAACATTTATATGCGTAAAGCATAAAGAAGAACAGTATAACGAAACCCATGTTCCCAACCAGTTTAAGAAAAATGACAATAACTGTTGAAATCCCCAGTGTGCCCCTTCCCTGTCCTCCCCCAGGAGGAACTGTTACCTTTTCCATACTTTCTTTTTCAGTTTTGTTTAGCACTTACCCTGTTACTATAAGCCAGGTCCTGTCCTAAGTGCTTTCCACAATGCCCACATCTTACCCTCCCAACAAACCCCACGGAGGTACCACCTGCGCCCTACAGGTGCACGGGGTAGTAGGCAAGAGCATGCTCACAGTTTGTAAATGGAGCTGCCAGGATTTGAATCCAGGCAGTGGACCTCTGGAGTCTCCGTTCTCCGACACACACCCAGGCCCAAAACACAGTGTTAAGGGCATCCTCACACTTCCCACTTGAATGGACCCTGACGTCACACCCACCAGGTGCCAGGCACCTCCAGGGAAACTACACAGCTCAATGGAAAGCTTCTCCTCTCTGGCACCTGACAGCTCCCAGAACACTGGTTCCCCCCACGGCTGGACTCCAGCTCTGCGCATCTGAGAGCCAGGCCCTGGGCCAGGCACCCGTGAGCCCCTGGGAGCTGTGTGTGGCCTTGAGGAAAGGCGGGCAGGCCCGGCCACCTCACCTTGCTGTTGGCCAGGGTGGTTCTCGACAACAATCAATCCCCAAGGAACCACGGGAAATTCCAAACTTTCTGCCCCCACTCCCAGCCTCTTCCTCATCCAGGCTTCCTCTGAGAAGTGAACCACGTAGGACTCCGCAGGAATCCACAGCCTCTGCCAGCAAGCAGGCCAGTTGCAGTCCCGTGGCCCAGCCCACAGGGAAAGACCTCCACTTTAGCTCATGTCACTCCCCTAATTATTCCCTGTGCCTGGAGGCCAACAATAACAGAGCGTTTTTCACGAGCAGCTCCCACCACGAACCTTGCAGCCTCGTACACGCAGCCAAGCGCTGAGAAGTGCTAAAGGGTCAGGGGGTTTGCACGGCCAGCAGTCCCAGGCCTCTGGGGGAGAATCCCGGCCACTTTCTAGTCCAAAATCAGGCCCCAAAAAAACTGCCTGAGGCCCCAGCTGCCTCCAGGGCCTACTTCCTGGGGCTGGCCTGGGTCACCGTGGGTGGGGCCCTAAGTGGGGCCAGCAGATCTGAGAGCAGCTGCACCCAAGCCACCAAGGGATAAAAGCAAGGGAGTAGGGGACAGGAGACTAAAGATGTTTCCTCCACAGGTCACAATCGGCAAGTGCTCTCAAGGCTATCCTATGTTGCAAAGATTGTTTTTTTAGTAAATTCATTTATTAAATCCCAGTCCCGGCAGATACTGAGAGTGGGGGGTACGGTTCTAGAATATAACAGCACGTAAGACAGCAACGTCTCCTACATTGTTGTTGCGGTGGGGGCTGGGGGTGCAGCAATTACCAAATTAATAATTTCAGATCGTGGTGCGTGCTTGGAAGAAAATAAAATATCATTGTATGAGGGTGGGCTGAGAAATGAATATGAGCTAAGATCTAAATAAGGAGGAGCTAGCAAAGCAAAGGCAAGGGAAAAGCATTCCAGAAAGAACAGAGGTGCAAGACCCTGAGGCCTCTGATTAAATGGTGATTAGGGGTTTGAAAAATATCTGATGGAAAACCGGTGCTCTCAAAATCCTAGTACATGGTAAAGTTATTTCCTTAAGAGCATAAAGATCAAAGTGCTATGTTGGAAAGAAATTTGTCCTTGGCTTTGAAACGAAGATGCAAAAAGAATGTATGCGAATATATATGTACATTTATATGTCTCAAAAGGATCTTTTTAAAGAGCCTTTCATGTCCTTTATCCTTTAAACTTTTGTAATATAGGTTGAAAGCATGATACAATCTTTAACTTCCAGCTCATGCACTGGAAGATCTTTCTCCTAAAACTAATGAAGACATCCGTTCTGTCCGGATGTAATTTACCTCCCTTGCCCCAGAATTTGAAATCAGAATGCCATGTACCTCTAATTGCAACTATGTTAACAACAACAACAACAACAACAACAACACGTGTGCACATGGATTAAGGCCGTGGGAGTATAGGAAGAGGTGGCGGTTGTTTTCCAATATTCCTTTTTTGTTGTTATTGTTGTTAAAACTGGGAAGAAAAGAATACATTGTGCACAACGGGGCAATTTTCTGGTCTTCGATGTCAATAGATGTGTTTTTAACTGCGGCTCGTATCTCATTTCCAACGTCACCACCACCTACACCCTCTCCGAGCTACAAGTAGAGCTGAAAAGTGCAGAGCTCTCCGCAAACCCTGGTGCAGCGACGGGGTGGCTCCTGCAGGGTCCGCGCACGCCCTTCTCGGTCTCTGCGGAGGGAGCTTCTTGGGGATCCTCGGGGGGAGGGGGGCACCCCGGGGGCACCCCGGGGCTCTTCTAACGGGAGGCGCGCGTTCTGGACCCAACAGGCCTCGCTTGGCCCAAAGCTCCCCTCTCCGGGGCGATTTCTGGAAGGGATCTCGAGCTGGGCGGGGTCCCGGCCGGGCACGCAGGTGTACCCGTCA
Source organism: Canis lupus familiaris (assembly GCF_011100685.1). NCBI lineage: Eukaryota > Metazoa > Chordata > Mammalia > Carnivora > Canidae > Canis > Canis lupus. The sequence goes on along the minus strand of NC_049239.1, from coordinate 35,592,693 downwards.
AGGGGAGCGGCGGGTGCAAGGGCACAGAGTGCGGCTGGGGACACACCCCGCGCCTCTGCGCCCCTCCCCGACCCCCGGAGTGTGTCCGCGCGCCAGCGGCCGGGGCTCCAGAGCTTCCAGGACCTGCGCGGGTCGCGGGGGTCGCGGGGTCCCGGGGGCTTACCGTCGGCGGCGGGGGGCGCGCGCGTCTCCGGACCCGGGGCAGCAGCGGGCCCGGGAGCCTCGCCCCCCGCGACCTCTGCCCCGCAGGGCGGACCCGGCGGCGGAGACCGCGCCCCCTCTCGAGCGCGCCTGCAACCTGCGCCCGCGCCCTGAACCCGCTCCCGGCCCAGCCTGGGGGGTGGGGGCGTTGGCTGCCCCTGCGGTCGGAGGTTTGGGCTGCGGTGCTTTAGTCGGACTCCAGGGCTTTCAAAGTAGAGACCGTGGGCCTGGAGGAAAGAGGAGCATTAAGTTGCATAGATTTAAGGAGCAGAGAACAGGGGCCCCACCCCACCCCCCAAAAAAAACCAAGGTTCCAAATTTTGAGCGGCCACTGCTTCCTTGTGCCAAAGAGCAAGCCCACTTGTTTTTCTTTTCCTTTTCTCTAATTGCCGTTTTTAAAAAACCCTTTTATGAGGCTCTATAGCTTCCATTCTGACAGCCTTGTGTGAATTTTCAGCAAACAGCGGCCCAGACCAGCCGGGGAGAGGGCCTCCCCATCCCAAATGTTTGCCTGCACGCTCGACTTCATGGAAACCATTCCAAACTGGGCCAGCCCCGCGCTGTCTTCTGGGCTTGGAGCCCTGTTTGATGGGGAAAAGTGTTCTCAGCCCCAACCCCAAGACCCTGGGATGGCTAACAGAGGGAATTCTACGGATGTTTCCAGATTCAAGCAGCTCTAGTAATTTCTGGCAAAACATTGTTTAAAGCCAGTTTCTCAAATCGTGGTCCAAGGACCACCTACATCAGATATCCAGGGATCCTTGGTGTAGATTCAGGATTTAGGGCCTACACTCTAGCTGATAAACTAGATTAAGAATGATGAGGCCCAGAAATCTGCATTTTCACAAGCTTGCCTTGTGAGGTTTCTGCTCGGTATGGTTTGAAAATTACTAGATTTGGCCCTTTATTTGACACTGCTGAAATGGTACTTGTTTTTCCATCTGGAGCACTCCCTCAAAACTCTCAACAGTATTAAACATTCTTCTTCTTCTTCTTCTTCTTCTTCTTCTTCTTCTTCTTCTTCTTCTTCTTCTTCTATTTCTTCTTCTTCTTCTTCTTCTTTTTTCTAAGTGTAGGCTACAAAATTTGGCTTCCAAACAAACTGTGCCTTATTTCATGAATTTTTTTTAAGAAAATTATGCTTAAAGCATTACTTCCTACTGTATAGGGCTCTGAGCACATACCAATGATTTAAAAAAAAAAAAAAGTAGGTGGATTTTGCTGAGTGCCTGCTACTAACGTTGAGCAATTTGTCATTCTGGGCCAAACCTATACCTGCCCTGCTGCTAACTGACCTGAATGTTTGCATCCCCCAAAATTCATGTTGAGACCTCATCCCCAGTGTAATGGTATTTGGAGGTGGGGCCTTTGGGAGATCATTAGGTCATGAAGCAGAACCTACAGGGATTAGTGACTCCATAAGAGGCTTGGGAAAGCTTCTTTACCCTCCTGCCATGTAAGACACAGCTAGTGGATGGCTGTCTGAACCCAGAAATGGGCTCTCCCCAGACACCCAATCTGTCAGTGCCCAGATATCTTAGTCTCCAGAACTGTTAGAAATCTCTGTTGTTTATAAGCCACTGAGTCTATAGCAAGCCCAAATGGACTAAGACACCTGCTGGGTTTTCTTCTATTGCTTCACTCCAGCCTCAATCAGCGTGGCTTTCCTGGGGAAAATGGAAGCTGAGTCTGTGATCATGGTGGTTTCCAAATTGCACTGTACAACAAAATCATCTGTGGAGTGTTTTTTTTTTAATTTATTTATTTATGATAGTCACAGAGAGAGAGAGAGAAAGAGGCAAAGACACAGGCAGAGGGAGAAGCAGGCTCCATGCACCGGGAGCCCGATGTGGGATTGGATCCCGGGTCTCCAGGATCGCGCCCTGGGCCAAAGGCAGGCGCCAAACCGCTGCGCCACCCAGGGATCCCTGTGGAGTGTTTTAAACTACGGACCCACACAAAATGTCACCAATCCCAAACACATTTGTTTGCAGAAAATTTGTTTCACAAAGCATCCCAATGGAATTAATGACCTATCAAAAGTGGTACTGCCAGAAGGAGCAGTAACTGAATTTGAGGAAATAATTAAAGATACAAACAGAATTTTTGCAACAAAAATGTCCAACACTTTCTTGCTTACGATATAAAAAATTTGAAAATAACCCCAAGTTGTCCAGCAGTAGAGAGTTGGTTAAGTAAATTATAGTATATTTATATGAAGGAATACAAGACAACTATTAACATAGTTCAGAGAATATTTATTGACCTGGGAAAATGTTCATGGTGGGTAAAGTGAAAAGAAAAACATGAACAATTGCTCCTTTCTGGTTATTAAAAAAAAAAAAAAGTTGAGTGGTAATGGACAGAAGACCCACAAAATCAAACTCCTAAGCAGGTGATAGTGAACACTGAAAAGAATCTCAATTTGAACAGCAGAACTGGGACACAGCAGAAAACAGAGTTTTAGTCTGAAAGCTATTGAAGAATCCATTAGATCTCCTCTCCAAGTCATTACATCTGGGTGACTGCCCCCCATGGCAGCAAAACACTGAAGGTTTGTTCTCTTGAGAGGGTAAGTGCATTAAAAACAAGAAAATTCAATGAAAGTTTAAATACTGCCCAATGACAGAACATGAGAGACACCTAACTCTGGGAAATGAACAAGGGGTAGTGGTAGGGGAGGTGGGCGGGGGGTTGGCATGACTGGGTGACGGGCACTGGGGGGGCACTTGGCGGGATGAGCACTGGGTGTTATGCTATATGTTGGCAAATTGAACTCCAATTAAAAATAAATTAAATAAATAAATAAATAAATAAATAAATAAATAAATACTGCCCAAGCCCTCTTCCCCAGCAGGCTGGAAGCCTGACATACATTCTCCAGTGAGGAAATTGCAAGATTCTTTTCTATGACATGAAGGGCTCCTGATCAGATCCAATAAGACTGCCTTGTGGTGAAGCCCATAGTTGGCAAACCCCATCCACACATATAGAGCTTCTAATCAGCATTTTTCTGCCTACTTGGCAGATACCAAGAATCACCAGGTGTTAGAAGTAAGATTCTAATGTTAAAGATGCGGTAGGAGCAAGCAGAAAGAAGCAGACTATGAAAAAGAAGAAAAAAAACATTTTTTAAAAATTAGGATTCTCAGAGAGATAAAAGAAGATATGAATCCGTGAAACAAGAACAGTCTGGTTTGGTTGGTTTTTAAAAAGGAAATAACACAGGCAGAGCTCTTCAGCATTATATATATGAAAATATAAGGCATAAAAGATATAGGTGAAAATAAAGATCAACGAAATGATAGGTATTCCAGGAAGAGAGGACCAAAAAAAAAAAAAGAAGGGAGGCTATCATTAAATAATTAATTGATTAATCAATTGGATTTTCCCACATTGAAGGCCATTAGTTCCTGATTGAAAACCTCTTGAGTGGGACACCTGGGTGGCTCAGTAGTTGAGTTCCTGCCTTTGGCTCAGGTCGTGATCCTGGGGTCCTGGGATTGAGTCCCACATCAGGCTCCCCACAGGGAGCCTGCTTCTCCCTCTGCCTATGTCTCTGCCTCTATCTCTGTGTCTCTCATGAATAAATTTTAGCAAAAGAAACTTTCCTTATTAAAAAAAAAAAAAGAAGAAAGCCTCTTAGGCATTCAGAAAAATGGTTTAAAATAAACCTATACAGGGCAACCCTGGTGGCTCAGCGGTTTGGCGCTGCCTTTGGCCCAGGGTGTGATCCTGGAGTCTCAGTATCAGTCCCGCATCAGGCTCCCTGCATGGAGCCTGCTTCTCCCTCTGCCTGTGTCTCTGCCTCTCTCTATGTGTGTCTCTCATGGATGAATGAATGAATGAATAAATAAATAATAATAAAATAAAATAAAATAAATCTATACAAAGGAACATCACTATGAAATTTCAGAATATTAGTTCAAATAGATTTTAACCACTTCCAAAGAAAAAAAAAAAAATGAGTGACCTAGAAGGGATCAAGAATCAAAACAGCTTTGACAATAGCACTAGAAGTTGAAAGGCAATAGTAGCTAATATTTTAGACAAGACTTTAACTCTATTGTACTATAGTAAGTGCTTTACAATCATCCTCACAACAACCTTATGAAATTGGTGTTATTCTTATCCCCATTTTATAGGTGAGAAATCTGAGATACACAGTAGCAGAGTACAAAGTTGCGCAAATGACACAGGTAATAAATAGTTAAAAGCTGGGATGGAAACCAGGCAGTCTGGCTCCAGGTGTCTGAGATTTAATTGGCATATCATATGCAAACAGCACTTTCAAAATTAAACATGAAAAGTACATCCAACACAGAATTATATATCCAGCCAAATTATCAATAAGTGAGAAATAAATATATTTTTAGATATGCAAGTTCTCAAAAAATATACCTTTCATATACCCTTTCTTAAGGACAAAAATATATGATTCCAGTTATATGAGGTACCTGGAACAGTCAAATGCATGGGGACAGAAGGTAGAAGATTGGTTACCAGGGTGTGTGGTGAGGTGAGAACAAAGAGTTTTTAATGGGTACAGAATTTCACTTTGGTAAGGTGGGAAGAGTCCTGGAGATGGATGGTGGAGATGCTTCCACAATAATGTGAATATGCATAGTGTCATTGAATTGTACTCTTCAAAATAGTTAAAATGGTAAATTTTAGGTTATGTTTACCAAAAAAAAATAATAATAATAATAATAATAATAATAATAATAAAGCTACTAGAGGAGAAGATATGCCACCAAAATGAGGGAGTGGAACAAGAAAAAGTTGAAATATAGGAAGCAAGAAATCTAACTCAAGAGCAAGGCAGAAGGATCCCCAGGATAATGATGGAGGGAGGTCGTAGGATAGCAGCTGTCCTATAGGCACAGAGAACAAGCATTCCAGAATGCAGCAGATCAGAAGGCTCCAGGAGTGATGTCTCCAAAAAGAGGAATTGATGAAAAACAATGTTTTGTTTTTTTGAACTTCTTGAGAACATATATAGCCAACTGGGAGATAATTTGAGGCTAAATTAATAATTAACAATGACGTGAAAACCTAAGGAAACAAACAAGATGATTCTTGTTTCTGGGAAAACATCAAATTGGGGTAGAAATTAAAAAATAATCTTGGCACTCTTTTATACTGCATGGCTCAGATGTAACTGCATGTACCTAGTCACAATAATGTGACCATGAAACATTGATTGGACCAAAATTAAGATAGAATTGCATTGAGAGGATGAGTGGTGTGCACCAGGGTGGGCAAATGATCATGAAAGCCAAATTCTTAAGAATCAGTAGATAATGCCTACAAGAGAAAAACCAAGAAATGGCTTAGACACATGTGTTAAGTACCCAAATAAACAACTAAAATACTTAAAGGCAGTTGTCTCTAAAGAAGAAATTGAGGAGTCTGAGTGGTTTGGAAACTGCTATGATTTTATGATAAGCCTTGTTGAACTATTTGACTCTTCAGACCACATAGACATGTAATTTTGTTAAAAACTAAAACTAAAAAAAACAAAAAACAAAAAACCACAACTCTGAAACTCCTCCAGATGATCCAGAAAAGTCTATTTCTACCTCCTTCTTTTCTCAAATCAAACTCATTTTTTTCAAGCCACAGTTTTATGCATGACAACTCTTTATTCTCTGCCATTGTACACACATTTTCATAGAATAGGCTTTTGTGAGCTAGCCTAGGAACTCAACTATTGCTTATATTACTTCTCCAAAGATGTGTAGCTTCTAACCAAACAATTTCTAAAAAAAAAAAAAAAAAAAAAACTTCAAGCATTTCTGTTTATTTATTGGGCAATATATTATCAATTCCCATAAGACTTTACAACAAAGCTGAAAAGACATTTGAAAAATCAGAGAATATTGTGATTGCATTCAACTCCGTGCCAGCTGTTTGGTGGAGTCAGTTGAGTGGTGTGGCTCCTGGAAAAAGTAATGTGCAGGAGGCAGTCCCTGGGAGAGTCTTCATCAAAGAGGCTCAATTCAAGCTGAATTTGCAGACGGACTGTAGGTTGTGTAAATGGTGGTATGGATCAGGACTCTTTATGCAAGGCACTCAAGCCAAACAAGCTAAGCCAGAAGTAGAATTTTTTGGTTCGCCTAAGGAGGACATCCCAAAAGCTCTGGCTTCAGGCAAAGATTGATTCTGGATCCAGAAGTGATGCTAAGCTCTTTCCATCTCCATTGCTCCCCTCTGCAGCTCCAGTCTTACTCTTCCAGCTTTGCAACAGAGGGTGCTGATGGGGTAGGTGGATAACTTTATTGGTATACATCAAAATCCCAGGGGAAGACTCTGATTGGTCCTCCAACTGTTCAGGTGAATGGATACTATGATGGGCCAGGCCTGAATCAGCTGCCAGAAAAGGGAAGGTGGGGAATAAATTGCTGGGGTGCCAAAAATAAAACCTATTACATCCTTGTGTAATTGTACATACCAAATATGCTCTAGTGGAGATTTATTAGAGCCTGGGCCAATTGGCAGTATACGTAAAAATGCCTCATAAATGCTAAAGCACCATGAAATGCTGGTTGTGAGTCAGTACTAAATGTAAGTCTACATCAGCCCTACACAGCCAAACTGCAATTACTCCTGGATCTTTAGCTCTCTGGATGTTTTAAGTTTTTCTTTCCTCCTAGCAGATTCATTTGTCACAGTTTCCCCGAATATTGGCCTCTTTCTTCTCACAGAGTCTGTTTCCAACTGCAGTGAAAAATCTGTTCATGTCATTTTTCAAAGGAAGTCAGAAGGAAAAAAAAAATGTCCAAAGTTGGAATGGTTTGAAACTGCAAACATAATGGATGTATGTGTGTGTAATCAGATTGTTCTCAGCATCTTTCACTCTACCGTTTCCCTAATCTATTGAGTCACTTTCTTGGCCTCATTGCTCTAGTCCTCAAATAAGCCAAAAATATTTTGCTGATACTAGCTGCAATTTATTGAGTGATAGGGTATTTGTAACGTACTTTGAGACTGAGCTTATAGCTGCGAAGATTAGGCAATTAATTAGCAGAGAAATATTTTTGCCATCTAGAGCAAAAACCAATTTCAGAATAATTAACAGTCCATATTGGAATTTCCAGTTTTTATAAGGTTACTTTAGACATCTAATTTTTAATAAGGTGTGAGGTGTTCTTTTACTGTTGACAATGTGAAGTAGGCTGCTGCCTAAATTTGCTTCTGATAAACCTCTCAGCAACGTCAACACTTGAATACCTAATGCTACATTGTATTTTGTGTTTGAAGGTAATATGGATGAAAAACTAACTACCTATGAGTCTGAGTTTTACTTAAAAGACCATCAGTCAGATCCTGATAATATCCTCTGTAATGGACACTAGCAGAATCTTAGGACGTGGTCTCTACTTTGTTAGCACAAAATTACCCAAACAAGACATTGGATGACTACTAAGGCCATTCTCAATCCACTTCTTCCTCACCAGCTTCCACCACAGAAACTGAAAACTCCAGGTATTTATTTTCTCAGCCTCCTTTGCAGCTAGATGGCCACATGATCCAGTTAAGGCCAGTCAGATGAAAGAGAAAGATGGTTAGGGCATGTGGGGAAAGATTTTCCTATTAGTAAAAGACAAGATGCATTGGGAAGACAGCCCTTTTGTGTCCATCCTTCCTGCTTCCTTCTTGTTTAGGTCACATCTGAGAAGGTAATACCTGGAGCTTTAGCAGCCCGTCGTAACCATTACTGAAACATGAAGATGACAAAGCAGAAAAAGCCCACATCTCCGGGGCCATCATCGAGCCACGACACCAACTGGAATGGCCCGCCTTCACAGTTCATTCTAAGTGTGACTAATAATCTCCTACATTTCAGCCATTGGGTATTCTAGCATTTTTAACCAAAGACATGATTTTTTTTTTTTGAGACAGAGAGAGAGAGAGATATCAAGGGAGGGGCAGAGGAAGAGGAAGAGAGAGAAGCCTAAGCAGGATCCACACCCAGCCCGACATGGGGTTCAGCGTAGGGCTCGATCCCATAGCCATGAGATCATGACCTGAGCTGAAATTAAAAGTCAGATGCTTAACCAGCTGAGCCGCCCAGGCATCCCGTGGCTATCTTTAAATAATCCAAGGATATAAATTATTTACACACTAACCATTCTCTGCTCTCACCTTCCTGACTGTGCCCAGATTTTTATTTGAGTATCCAGTCTTCCTGTGTATTTCCTATAGCTTGTGGATGCAGACACTGCCCGCATTTCCAGAGGTGATCATTGATTGACTTAGGTCGGCCAACAAATTCCACTGCCCTGGTTTTGAGTGGTGATTGATTCAAGGAGTAGCTGCAACTTAAGTTGTCCAACCAGGGTGAACTTTGGATTTGGAGTGCTAGAAGAAAGAAGTGCTCTCTCACCTTCTCAACTGCTCACATACGAAGCCTGGAATGCAAACAGAAGGCAGAACAGAAAGACGGAAAGAAACTGAGTCCATGATAATGTCACTGAGGTGCTGGATCACCCTTGTCTGAAAGTTGCCATTACATGAGCTCATAAATCTCCTTTATCAAAGTCGGTTTGAGCTGCATTTTCTGTTCTTTGCAACTTCAGAATGCATTCTGATTTGATACACCTCCTATCTGGACTGACGGGCAACAGAGAGGAAAGCCCAAATGGCAGCCTTTTAGGAAGTGAAAGAGAAAACATTCCTCCACCTTGGATAGGTGTATGGCCATTCATCCTCTTCTTCACTCACCAAAGCTGGAGAAAAATAGGACGTGTCCGGCTGTCACATGTAATGTGCCCTGCCACTTACTCTGTTGGGCTTTGAGCAAGTCAATCAGCCTCTCTGTGCCTTGGCTTCTGTAGAGGTGGAATGGAGATGATGACTGTACTTGTCTCCTAGGGAGGCTCTGAGATTAAGTGAGATAATGCATGTCAAGTCTCTCTGACAGGGCCTGGTCGTGGTAATCACTCAGTAGGATCAGGACCCTCTGTCAACTAGGGGTTGCACTGGGGAGGCCAATATTTCCTGCCAAATATTCCCAATGAGCTTTGTATAAGGTATCATCTTGTTGCTGCGGAGCTCATTCCTCTTCTTTCAGGCAAGAGAGCAAAGTAAGATTTCTCCAGATTTCTAAACAGGCCCCACAACTCCTTAGCTCCACACACAGGCCTCTTACTCAAAGCTCGGTCCTCCCTTTTGGAAGGACCCAGAACACTCCAATGGTAGTGATTCTCTCTCTCTCTCTCTCTCTCTCTCTCTCTCTCACACACACACACACACACACACACACCTGTGAGAGAGGTTCTCGCCCTCTGTATCCCCTCACCCCAGGAATCCAGAGCTAGCCCTGTTCGTGACTGCACACCAGCACCACACCCAGCATGAGACTGAAAGCCCAGCCTGGGGTGTGTTTATATTTGGCAACTCCCACCTCACCGCTTAGTCCCCTGGGAAAGACCAGGATGGATTAGTGGACCCAGAGGGAAAGGGAGAAACCCAGAGGCTGAGAAGCAGCCTCTGTAAACAGGGTTCCTGGAACGGCTGCATCGGTGATTTCATCCCCAGTCAAAGATGCCATAAAAAAGAGAAATATTCAGTGATCCCCATTTCACATTGCTGTAAAAGACTTCGAATCAGGGCCCAGAAAGCTTGGGTTCCAGCAACATTCTGCTTTGACAGGACCTTAAAATGCCTTCTGGAGTCAAGTCGGGAAGAAAAATTCTTTAGGTAACCGAGTGCAGCAAATAACTAAGTATGAGGAATTTATTCTAATTGCCAAAAAGGAATATGGCCAAGGCTCCTCAGGAAAGGGGGGGAAAAAGTGAAAAAGAAAGCAGAAACATTATGATAAGAAGAGAAGGGATGTTCATTTTCAAACAGGAGATAAGATATGGATTAAAGTTCATCCTCAGAATAGTGTAGCAAGAAACTTTATAGCCAAACTGACTCCCAACCGGAAAGGTCCCTGTTTTCTCGGATCTCTTTGAATTATAGGGAAAACTAATTGGATCTTCATGTTTACCGTGGAGGAAACCAAGTGTTACTCGGGATGTAAATCCTGGAGGTACTTTAAAAGGACAACGTTGACCTTTACAAGCCTCTAAACTTATAGATCTGTAAGGAGAAAAATATTGATTTCCTGACCTTTGACTGGCTCCTTGTCATTCCCCCCCACCCCTCTGCACAGGGGCCTCCATTCCCTTTACTCTCTCCCTGGGGTTATTTCTTTTCTGACTGTGCCCTCTGTCCCTGGTCAGACCCAATGGAAGGGAATAGGCCCATTTTCCAGGCCTTTCCCTGGGGAAAGCCAGCCTGGGCCGAAGTGTGACTCCTCCATCCAATGACCCAGGTGAAGCCTCCTGCCCCCCCGCCCCCCCAGCGGCCTCCACTGTCTCTGGATGTTGACTCACCTCTTCAGCAATCCCACGACAATGAGACTAGCCTTCACATTGGGCACCTACCATGTGCTGAGTATTGTGGGAGGACATTTTCAGTCAATATCTTGATTAATTCTCACAACAACCCTAAGTGTTTGGGCCTCTGACTGGCTACCCAGAAGTCTCTCACTTCACAGGTTAGGAAAAGCCTGCTGTCCTCACCACTTCCTTTCTCCTTCTTCCTCCTTTCTTCAGCCCAGCTTCCTGCAAGCAGAGGGGTGAGGTAGATGGGGGCAGGGGGTGGGGGGCGCAGATTGTTGGAACGCAGAATTTCAGAGCTGGTGGCATAGCTGCTGCTGAGAAAGGGAAGTGAGACCTAGAGACAGAGTGACTTGCCGTACAAGGGCCGTCAAGCTCCCGGGAGGCAGGGCCAGGAGCCCCCACACCAGCATTCCTTCACTGTGGCACACTGCATTTCTTCACTCTCCCGAGCCTGTTCAAGGAGGCCACAGGGAATCACCATTCTTCAAGGTGAAGTAATTCCCTCTGAGTTATCTGCCATCTTTAGTGTCAGAGGGAGAAGAGAAGGGAATTTGGAGGCCATTGCAGGAATGGAGGGAGAAGTGGAGAGAGGAGGGGGGTGGGTGGGAGAGGAAGAGATGAGCACACCACGGAGAAGCCAGACTGGGAGTGGACAGGATCATGGGGCGGAGGGTGGACGATGCTAAGCGAGTCACCAATTTATCCCCAATCCTGAAGCAAAGATGACCCTTCTCAAAATAAGCAAGGGGCTAGGCAGTGTGATCTGAGAGGTGTTTACCTCAGGGTCCCGCACAGGGCCCCAAATCATTGCTCTTTGTCATTCAAATGGCTCTTGCTTTTAAGGCAGTTGTTTACCATCCTGAAGATGTTTGTCTTACTTGTGAACCGAATGCAATATTATTTGCTTAACAATTCAGATCTACTTTTCAAAAACAAATAGATAATGTTTTAGGGAAAACTCTGCCTCAGGAGTGTCAATGGAAAGCCAGTGTCATTTGCCAAAAACAGAGGCATAATAATAAATACAATGAAAGCAAAACAATGTTATTAGGTGCTAGCTAGCTAGCTAGCTAGCTAGCTAGCTAGTCAAGGGCCCTGAGCCTCATCTTTGTTCTCTTTCTGTTAAAAAGAGAGATTGCCGCCCAGTAGGTGTTAAAGACAGGGCCAAATGGAATTTGTCTCCCTGACCTAAACCAGAAGGATTGACAGAGAAGTTAAATGCTGTTGAACGTCATCTAAATGATCTTAGGAGCCACCAATGGTCTTCATCCCAGACTCTGGGGAATTCTGTGGGCCCCTTTCATGTTTCTCCAAAAACCAACACTTCTTCTAGGAGCAGTTCATCAGACACCTATTATCCAACTCTGTGAGTTGGGGTGATTTACTTCTCTGGGCTTCAGTTTTCCTCATCCGTGAAATGGGAGAGAGACCAGATAACGTCTCGCAGTCTTTCCCAGCTCTAGAGCCTACTTCTGGCATTATAGAAGGAAACGAACATCAGATCTGGGACATGGGACAGCGTGGAGGTAAGAGACAGCCAGATGGTAACTTGAAAGGTGGTACAGAAGGGGCCTGAATGTTGGAGGAGTGGTGGGGTGTGGAAGTATCACAGATAAAAGTCATCCTGTTCCCAGCCTCGCCTGGGGCCACTGCCATAACATGTTCGGCCCCAAAATGCCCAGATGGTAAAAATATAAAACTCTGATCTTCTCATATTCAACACTCAGATTTCAGAACTAGGCTGTATAATTTGTAGTGAGAAAATTTGACTTCATTTTCCTTTAAGAAAAAAAAAATCTCTATCTACTTTCTGATATGGAACATCCTGAATAGACTGGCTTCTGTTTGATTGAGAGGTGGTTTGCACGGTGGTTAGGAACTTGGCCCGAACTCCATCACTTACTAAGGGTATAACTTGGGTTAAGTAAGTTTCCGTCTTAAAAGAGGGGTTTATAATGATATCCACTGTGGCACCCATTTGTGGGACAGACCACTATTGAATTGCAGTGACCGGGTAAGAAAATATGTGCAAAGTGTTAAGCACAGGGTCTAGCAAACAGTAAATGTATAAACAAACTTATTAGCTCTTCGTGTTTCCCGCCCCTCTTGGCCTTTCCACTTGCTGTCCCAGTACAGACCCCTGCCCCACAACCCCTGCCCCACTGCAGCCCCTCCTTCCTGTCCCGATGATCACTTTTCTCCTGCTCTGGCTGGTACCTCTTTGTATGCCTGTCTCTGTGTCCTTTGCCAGATGCAGTCAGCACTCAATAAATCTGTTGAATTGTGTAGAGGCCCTTATGAAAATAATGGGAGCACCCCTTTAGCTGAAAACAGGAAAGATTTTACGTGGATATTTTCTTCTACTGCCTTCAGATTGGCTGCTGACAAACCTAACCCCAAAGTGTGTTTTATATGCGAGGAACATCTTGGGCAGCATATGCAACCTTTGTAGGACTTGGTTGAAACAATTCCTAGTTTGCTAAATTAAGATGGGGAAAAGAACATAATCTCCCACTTCTGTTTCATTTCACCCCAGGATAAGGAAGAGAAGAGGATGCGAGTTTCCTAGCTGTCCTGGTTTTCTTCTTGGATTCATCTAAGTGTGTTTACAAAATATACTCAGTGGATTCCTTAGTAACACACACATGATTAGCCCCTTCTGATATCTGAAAGATATATGAATTGCTGAGCTGCTGATGAGAAAGATCCGTGAAGAGTTTTTTTAATTGGTTTAGTAAGATTATTTCCAGTCAACAATTCCTTAGTTTAGTGGCAGAAGATAGATCTGTTTTCCATTAAAGTTAGATGCCAGACTTTTGAATCACTCCAAATAAAAACTATTCCCTTAAAGAGCCACTTGCTATCATTTGTTTTACAGCAAAAAATAAAAGTCAAGATAGAAACTATTATCACAGAATGGCATGCCGAAGAGGCATTAGCAATGATAAGAACACAAACAGCTCTTATGCCAGGACTATATTTCCAACTACCGCCACAGGATCCTCTGTGCTTCGTTGGAAACAAATAAACAAACATAAGCCAACTTGCCCTCATTTGTTTCCATCAGCTCAATAAAAACTGCTGCCTCCTACTTGACAGTTAGAAAATGCTTTCTTGTCTCATTTTTATTTGGTCCTCAGGACATCTCTGGGAGGCAAATGGGGTGGGTTAGAGAGATAACATCAGAAACAACCCACGTGTCCATCAACTGATGAACGAGTAAGCACAATGCGGTATAACCATACGATGGAATATTACTGAGCAGTAAAAAGGAACGAAGGATTGAAACACGCTACAACATAGATGAACCTTGACAACATTAGACAGAATAAATGAAGCCAGTCGCAAAGGATTGTACGATTCCCTTTATGTGAAATGTCCAGGATCTACAGAGATAGAATGTAGATTGGTGGTCGCCTGGGGTATGTGTATGGTGGGGTTGGGGTGGTAGGGAACCAAGGTGGAAGGGTTTATTTGGGGGGTGGATAATAAAAATATTCCCAAACTGATGTGTATGGTGGGGTTGGGGTGGTAGGGAACCAAGGTGGAAGGAGTTTCTTTGGGGGGTGGATAATGAAAATATTCCCAAACTGATTGTGGTGATGGCTACACAACCCTGTGACCATACTAACAGCCAGTGCATCGTAAACAATAAGTAGCCATATGATATAGTTTTTTTTTTATGTTTCAGTAAAGCTGTTTTTAAAGAGAGAGGTAACATCATGGAGCCTATTTTTGGCATGAATGTGGGTTCTATCCCAGCTCTACCGCTTAGTTACTGTATGACTATAGCCACATTACTTCAACTTTCTGAATCACAACTGACCTCTCTCTCGGAAATAATAATGCCTCCCTTGCAGGGTGGGGCAGAGGGTCCAATCAGTGCTCGCCCACGGAGTACCTGGCAGCGTGCTGACTGTGTGGTTAGTACTTGATAAATGGTGGCTCTGATTGTGACCATTCGGATGTTGAGCCCACTGAGACTCAGAGGATGAAAAGCCTTGGTGATAGATGGGAGAGGGGCCTGACTGGCCTCCTGACGCCTGGCACAGATCTGCCTTCTTCATTGCCTTCTTTGAGGCAGGACAGACATTTATTTATTTATTTATTTATTTTTAAGATTTTACTTATTTATTCATGAGAGACACACAGAGAGGCAGAGACACAGGCAGAGGGAGAAGCAGGCTCCATGCAGGGAGCCTGATGTGGGACTTGATTCCAGGGTCCCCAGGAATGCCCTGGGCCAAAGGCAGGTGCTAAACCACTGAGCCACCCAGGGATCCCAGGACAGACATTTAAAAGAACATCAGATTTGGAAGCAGGAGAACCAGGCACTTACACCTCCCCATCTGCTAGCTCTGTGCTTGTGGGTTAGGACACAGTGGAGGGCGAGGTGAACATGGTATCCCTGTCCTCAGGGACATCACAGAATAATGACTAGGAGGACCGGTTGGGAAGCTGAGTTGATAGGAGGTAGACTACGGGCACTACCATGGATTTGCTTTGTAATCCTGGGCAAGTCATTTCACTTTTCTAAGATTCAATATCCGCAAGTGTCAGGTGAAAATGATAATAAGACATAACCCTGTGTGTCAACTATCCTCAAAATAAGTTTTTTCTTTTGCTGTGAAGGTGGGTTTTAAATTTTTTTCATTAATTTTTTTTTAAATTCCAGTGTTGTTAGCCTACAGTGTTGTATTACTTTCAGGTGTACAATGTAGTGATTTAACACTTATATACGTTACTCAGTGCTCATCATGATCAGTGTACTCTTAATTCCCTATTTCACCCCCCAAAATTTTCAGTAGTAATATTAACCCGTAATATTGGTGTGATAATTCAGATTATCTATATGAAGTATTAAATGGCACTAATAAATGCTAAAGAAATAACTTATGACTATTTTATTTATTATTATCATTAAGAATAGCATTGTAGGGGCACCTGGGTGGCTCAGTGGTTGAGCATCTGCCTTTAGCTCAGGTCATGATTCCAGGATCCTGGGATTGAGTCCCACATGAGGCTCCCTGTAGGGAGCCAGCTTCTCCCTCTGTTTATGTCTCTGCTTCTCTCTGTGGGTCTCTCATGAATAAATAAATAAAATCTTAAAAAAAAAAAAGAATAGCATCGTATCTCTGGCCAAAGGACAATCTACCCAACTTCTATTAGGTTATTTCCTTACTTATGAACTAGAAATATTCATGATCATCTCTAGCTTTTTATGTAAGGCAGACCAGAAAATTTGTGTAAAAAGTATTTTTGATCCAGAATTATTATTTAATCCCCGGAAAGGAGCACCACTCAGAACCCTGAGTGAACCAAAGTATTGCTTTGTTTTGCCTCAAACAGCAAGTCCTTCTAAATTACAACCCTGGGAATTCAAGATGATAGTAAATTATCTGGGCCATCCCCTGGCCTGGGGGCCTTAGGGTTAGGGTTCAGGTAGTAAGTCCTAGAGTAAGTGGACGTGTAGCCAGGCTGCAGATTGATGAGGGCTGAGAGGAGCTGGTTATTTGATCCCCAGGAAATGTTTCTGTGCTGGGGTCACTGTTGCCAGCTTTTGAATCAATAAGGCAGCACCTTTCAGACCAGAAAGTTCAATTCTATTTATCAAGTCAAGAGAAGTGAGAGAAGCAGAGGCATGATGAAAGCAGAGCACTAGCTAAGCTGCCGTGGAGGCCAAAACTTTACTCCTCCGTAGAAGAGGGCTGGACCTAGGCAGAGCATCTCCTGGTTCACATGGGCTTCTAGGGGCTTCCAGGGGCCGGGGTGGAGGGATGGTGGTCTTCCTTCAAGAGCTCCACCACCTTTCTAACCTCTCCAGGGAAACAATCACTAGATACCAATTCCTTCCAAAAACCTTTATTGAACACATACCAGGGGCCAGGCACCATTCTAGGCACAACCTAATATTCATTCATGCAGGCGTAATGACAGTGAGTTCTGAGCACTTAATCTGTGCCAGACACTGTGATAAATGGGACGATAAATGAGACAGGGCCACTCACAGAGTTTCCAGTTTAGCAGGGGAGAGAAGTAAATCAGCACCTACAGAGTGATAATAGTATGAGGAAGGAGTGAGCAGGGTGCTACCAAAGCACAAAGAGGGGAAACCAGACCCAGAGGAATCTAGGGTGGCTTCCCAGAGGAGGTGATACTTCAGTCAGGAACGGAAGGAGGGATAGAAGTTACCCGAGGGGAAGGGAGGAATTGCTGGCAAGCAGAGGGAGTCGAGTATCCAAAGGCCTAGGTGTGAGACCCACAGTGTTTTTGCAGAATAGAAACTCTTCCATTTGGCTGTAGTAGAAAGAGCATGTGTTGGGGATTGGCCAGAAACACGGCCAAAAAGATTGACTGAAGCCACATCTCACCTACCTGCTCCAACTATTTATTCTGTGCTGTTTCGGAACCGGCCGAACCATTCCCAAGCATCCTGGCACGTGGCAGACAGACAAGGCCGAGAAGGATGGTTTGAAAGGGTGACAGTCCCTTGCCACGTGTGCCAACATCTGGGGACCGAGAAGCAACAAAGCCTCCTCCCTCGATTCCCACTGCTCATCCCAAGCCCGAAGGCCTGACAATTCGTATCAGTCCTCCAGGAAGTAGCTGCACCCAAACCAAGAGCAGGCCCACTGCGTAAATCGTGACATAGAAAAGCAACCATCAGGGCGCCTGGGTGGCTCGGTCAGTGAAGCATCTGCCTTCGGCTCAGGTCATGATCCTGGAGTCCTGGGATTGAGCCCCACATCGGGGGGGGGGGGGGGGGGGGGGGGGGGGGCGGGCTTCCCGCTCACTGGGAAGCCTGCTTCTCCCTCTGCCCCTTCCCCTGCTCGCTCACTCGCTCATCCACTCTCTCTCTCTGTGTCCCTTAAATAAGTAAATTCTAAAAAAAGAAAAGAAAAGCAACCATCATCCAAACGTGGGTGACCCTATGTTCATAACCTGAAACCAAAACTCCCCTTCCACCCTCCACCTGCTCCCCTCTCCAGTATGTTGACTCGGGTTTTGAAGTCACTAAGAACCCCCCAAAGAGGGGACACCCCTAGAGGCGGGCTGGCTGGCCCCATGTCAGGGAAATGAATCAAATTCATACTTCTATGTTACGGCATCCTACCCCTTGGGTACTTTTCCCAAGTTGCATGTTACCTGGCCTCCACGGGTTCCCGTCTAAAGCTCTGCTCCCACTGGGTGTTATTCTGTATGTTGGTAAATTGAACACCAATAAAAAATTAATTTATTAAAAATAAATAAATAAATAAATAAATAAATAAATAAATAAATAAATAAAATAAAAATAAAGCTTTGCTCCCTTGAGTTGTTTCCTGTGAGCCGTTACTGAGATTTTCAGGCAAGGAGGCACCTGTCACGCACTGGGCCTGAGGAAGAGGGCAAGGATGCTCAGCCAACCCAGCAACATGGCCGCCAGGGTGGTGTGGTGGGTGGGGGTGGGGATGGGGGTGGACAGAGGCTCTGGTTTCCTTAGCCAAGGGGAAAAGACGGCGAGGGGGAAAGGAATGACCCAAGGTGAGCTCACTTCAAAAGCTTTCCTTGGGACACGTCCGTACGCACTTATGTCTGTATTACTGACTAGGGATGGAGCGGCTTAGAACAGTGTTTCTCAAACTTAACATGCATGTGAAACACCCGCGGGACTTGCTAACACCCACCTTCTGACTCAGTACACCTGGGCTGGGGCTTGAGGCCTGACTTTCTCAAAAGCTCCCAGATGGCGGCCATGTCAGTTATCTACTGAGGCAACAACAAATTACCCCCAAACGTAGCCGTGTGGAACAACAATAACTTCTTGGCTCACACAGTTTCGGAGGGGCAGGAATCTGGGAGCAGCTGGCCGGAGGACTCTGGGGTGGGCTCTCTCGTGAGGTGACAAGCAAGCTGTCACATGGGCTGCCGACCCTGAAGGGCCCGGCCCCTCCGCTTCCGGGCTCACTCGGGTTGGTGACTGCTGGCGGGAGGCCCTCACCCCGCGGGCCTCTCCAGAGGGCTGCTTACGTGTGATACTGCTTCCCCTGAGGTGGAAGCCACGGCCTTTTTACACATAACCCCGGAAGTGACGTGCCATCACGTCTGCCATATTCTATTTGTCAGAAGGCCACGCGGACGTGAGAGGAATTCCACCTCTGGATGGGAAGACACTTTCGTGACCGTATTTGTAAAACCATCACGGACATCCCTGGTGCTGCTCCTCCGTCCACACCCGGAGAGACACGGGTGTAGAACAGTCTTGAAAGCCACCCTGCCGAGGTCGGAAGGTCACTTAACCTCTCAGGACCTCATCTGCGAACTGGACGTAGTGATGGAACCCATCACGTAGGGCTTTGCCCTGTGACAGAACCACAGAAACAGCTCAGCTCCCTGCCCAGAGCGTGGAAGGGCTCGATTTGTGGTGACCATTGTGATTGTCATCCCCGACGCTGTCGCTTGGGAAGCCGGCCCCCATTGGGCTCCCAATGCCAGGGGGCACCAGGCTCTGCTCTCCAGCATCTTGGTCCCCGTGCTGCGCAGCGCGTGATGCCTTCTGTCCCCAGAAGCAACAAGGCGAGGACTGAGTGGTGCCAGAATTTTGGAGACCTTCTCACCGTCCTCCAGCCTCCTGCATGGGGAAGGCTGGGTGGGTGGGTGGGTGGCATGTAGGGGAGCAATGCCTGGAGGGCACAAAGCCACCATCGGGGGTGCTGCACAGGCCATCATAAGGTGGCCATTGGTGGACTTTAAGGGTCATCTTAGAGTCAGACCCGCTGAATCAGAACCCCTGGATACCCTGCATTTATATCACACTCTATAGGAGAATTCCTGTCTACACTGGAGTTCGAGAGGTACTGCACACAGATGCAAGAGATTTATTTATTCACCTACCCACCGCCCCCCCCACCCCCCGAAAAAAGAACAGCAAGGCTTGACTTTGAGTTCCTGAGAACAATAATGAGCTGTCCTCCTGGGGCCCTGTCTGAGGCCAGAGCTGGACTGGCCCTGGGGTTGACCCGGTGCAGAACTTCTGTCCTGGTGACTAATGATCCAGCACGGCCCAGCCTGGCTGCGGTTTGTCTGCAGGCCCCATGACAGGCCCATCCACCCAGATAACCGCAATCTTGCTTTGTGGGATCAAATACTGGCTCAGGATTTATGAGTCCAAGAAACGACAAGGCTGTGCCGAAGAGGGGGCGGCGGAGGGCAGGGGGCGGCCTCTTCTCCCTGCAGAGGCTTGGCGGCCTTACCTAGCTGCAGGCTGCAGGGCAGGCCAAGAGGACAGGCTGCTGACCGTCGTGGGTCCAAACAGGGTCAGGGTGCCAGTGAACAGCAGAGCAGCTGCTTCCTGTCTGCACTCAACCCCTTTCACTTGTGTTAGAGGGTGAAATCATTGCATGGTACACGCTGGTGCCTTTTGTCATCCTAAAACTGAAGACGAGGCTAAAAAAAAAGAAAAAAAAAAAAAAAAGCAGCCTTCTCCCATTCTGTAATCAGGGAATGGAAAAGATGTTTGCTACTGTTATCCCTTCCACAACTGGAACTAACGGCTTGCTGAGTGCTGAGAGGCTGCAGGCCTGAGCTAGGAATTCCAAGAGGCATCTTTCTAGCCTGGTTCCTCCTTTGGGAACTTGGGCCTGTGTCTCACACAGCTTTCGAAAGTTTGGAAGCGTGGGCAAATGCCAGCCTGAGTTTCCAGGTGTCGGGGGCTCACAGATCGCAGCAGAGCAACATCTCTTCACTAATTTATGGATTTATCTGTCCATTTAAGTGATTTCTATTAAGTGCTCTTTGTCCGGACACTTTCTTTTCTTTTTTTAAAAGGTTTTATTTATTTATTCATGAGAGACACACAGAGAGAGGCAGAGACATGGGCAGAGGGAGAAGCGGGCTCCCTGCGGGACTCGATCCCAGAACCCTGGGATCACACCCTGGGCCCAAGGAAGACGCTCAACCACTGAGCCACCCAGGCGTCTCTGCCGGACACTTTCTTAGGCAACTGAAGATGTTCCAAGACTGATGATGGAACTTACGTTTTTGGGGGGGGGGCTCAGGGGACACAGATAATAAACAAGGAAACCTGCAGATTAGGCTAACTCCCCCTTGTGATAAAGCAGGGCTGGAGGTGGCGAGGAGCACTCTTAACAATCCTCAACCTGTGCCATGGTTGGAGAAAGCGAAGAATTAAAAATTGATTTGCAATCTAGGCTTTCAATTCTTTGATTGTTTCTCTTCTGAAACGGTTACCTGACGACAAGCTATCTGTCGTCCTCTTTTCAATTTCCATCTTGTTTGGACGGAGCATCGCACAGCCTTACAGCCCAGGGACCCCATTAATAGCCTGGTTGTTACTGCACAGATTTGTCCAGGTCAGATTTTATTGTTTTTGGCTCAAGGCTGCTGCAAAATTTACAGAGCAAGGAGAGGTACAATGTGGTCGACTGAGCAAGTTACTGAGTTAGAGTGAGTTTCTACGCTTGAAGATACTTAGCATTTAAAGGCAATTTCATAAAGTCACCATTAGACTAATATATCACAGTGGCAGTTCAACAATGATGTCTAAGAGTTTTAACTGTGATTTTTGGAGGAGCCAGTACAGGAAAAGCCTCGAACGTAGGATTGGGGTGATTTTGCTTATACTCTTTGGGGGGTGATAGTAGTCTCTGAGACCTATGGAACACTGTGAACCCGAAAATGCACACATGTGCATTCACATAAAATTTCAGGGTGTGTGAACTCTTGAAGTCCATCCATGGATCTCCCTGGGGATCCATGGACCCTAGCTTCCTGCTCTAAAATTTATATTCATGGAAAGATGTCCAAGATATTTTTCAGTGAAAAAATAATAATAAATTGCAGGCAGTATATATAGCATGATTCCACTTTTTTTTTTACATGTTATATATAAATGAACATTTGATACCTGTGGGGAATGGGATCAAGTGAAAAGCTTGCTTTTTACCTTTTATTTTTACATACCTCATTTTGAATTATTTTATATAGCAAACATATTACTTCTGTAATAACAATCTTCTTAAAAATTAAGCCTTCTAAAAGTAGAAATCATGACCATGAGTCAGACAAGCGCAGTTGCCCTTTCTGGGAAGTTGATTTTGATTGAAACCAATACTTTCAGGAAGCCCTGGTATCAACCGGATTGTAAGAAGCTGAATACAAGGTTATGTGGAAGGTCTCTCTTGGGGTGCTTTCGATGTAGGGTTGCTGGAGTTAAAAGTTCAACTGGGTAGCCAGAGGATAATTTAGAGTTTGTCTCCAATAAAGGAAAGAGCAAATTGATCTAGAATGGTCTCCTCAGATCACTTTAGGTTATATTGGAGAGGTCTCTCACGTAAAGCATTAGGATCAAAGATCTCTGTTCTGAGAAATTGGTGCCAGTCTTCTGCTGAGTCCTCATCAGGAAGGAGCAGAGCTGAAGTGAGCGAGGGGAGTGATAAACTCAACTCCCACAGTTCCATACCTGGGCAGGGGTCACTGGGAAGGCTGACACTGGGGGTATTTGATCACGCACACAGGGATCCCCATAGGGGGGTCTAGAAATCGGTCTGTCATGCTTTAAATCATGACTCCCCTCCCATCTGTACTCCCTGCTAAGGTGGCGAGTAGAACATACAGAAGTACTAAGGAAGGTCCTTTTTGGTCGGGAATCATTTACCACTCTGAGGGTAGATTTTTGCAAAACCATACAGCTCAGCACATCGCACGATGTATTAAAGGGATCCCGGCCATGCAAGGAAGAAAGAGACCAGGCCCTCCTCTGAATGGAGTCCTGGCCTAGTCTTTGCTGCTTTCTTCCCACCAGGAAACCACAAGCTGTTGAGAACAGGCTTGGGCCAGCTCCTGCTCAGGTTTCCCCTGACCTTGGGGGATGGAGGCCAGTTACATTTACCGGAGTCACTCCAGCTGCTGTGCCCTTGGCCAGTCCTCTTGAGCTTGTGCTGGACAGGATTAATCACCACACTTCAGAATGGCTGTTCCAGGGGAGGTAGGAGGACGCGGTGACTAAGTTAGCTGGTCCTACCGTGATTCTAGTGATAGAGGCAGAGCTGCTACAAGACAGACACCGGCCCTGCCAAAGACCTATTTGGTATCTCTGGGTGAAGGGGACACTTCTGTCCCACCTCCAGGGAGTAAAGCCATGTACGGGGTTGGGAGCATTCGTATCCCTCCTATCTGTCATTCCCAGGCCCTCTTTGAGAACAAAGCCATCAGAGGGTACCAAGACAGTCCCATGATATCACTAGGCCTCATGACTTCAGTACTCGCCACTGCAACTGCTGCCACCTTATATTCACAGCGTGCTTCCTGGCCATGCGGCACAGCCACATGAATGAGTCATCTCTTTTGACCCTCACCATATATCGGTGAGCCCCAGATGAGTGGCCCCACTTGACAGATTAGAAAACTGAGGCTTGCAGCAGACAAGGAATTCTTCCCAGGTCTGCCCATCTCGGTAGCAGAAGAGAAGGTGTTTGAAACCAGGTCCTCTGACCCTGAGTCCAATGTTCCTCCCCTGCCCCCACCCCCCCACTAGCTGATTAGGCAAGTAACCACGACCAAAGCACAGTCCAGCACTGAACCGGTGAGTATCCCAGGGCATGACATGCAGTTTTCTTGGACACAGCAAAGGAAGCAATCCTTTACCACCACCACCGCCCACTCCAATACAATAATAACTAGCTACCATGCTCTTAGCTCTTACTCTATGTCCAACACTTCAGAGACACTATCTCCTGCTTCTCCCAACGGCCCTACGTAGAAGGGCCCTACGTAAAATAAAATTCCTCATTTTATTAATGAAGAATCTGAGGCTCAGGGGCATCCAGTGTCTCGTCACAGACAGGAAGTGGTCATGCCAGGCCTTCATCCAAGCTGCAGCACTACGGAGGTCCTGACTCCCAGCCACCACTCTTGCCTCCCTCCCCCCGCGGGCTTGTCCCTCTGCACTTATCAGGCAACCCGCCCCAGGTCCCGACACCCTCAGAACCTCTGCTTGGTAGCAGGTTGGCTGATTGAATCAAGCCGAATCCTTCCACCTCGTCTGTTAACACCCCTTCAGCAAGGGTGCATTAGGGGCCTAAGAGCCCTTAAACCAGCAACACAAGATCCCCTCTTTCTGCAAAATTGCTCTTTCAGATGGCGGTCGAACTCCACGAGGACACAGAGACAGATTCCTCAAACAGAGTCTCACTCGGCAGCATAATTAATAAATGTCCTGAAGAGGGTCAGGGGGAAAGATTTGCTGCCGTTTGGCTGGGCATCTGGGGAGTGAAACGCAAGCAACTCAAATACATTTTTTATTCCCACTTATTACCTTTGTCAAGAACCTCCATATTCCATAGGCCAGATGGATTAGGGTGTTTTTTTCTTTTTTAACATATATAGTTCCACGTTTACGTGAAATAAGCCTCCCCCTCCCACCTCCACTCAATAAAAAGAAAAAAAACGATGCACAAAGAAAGAGAAAAGGCAGAAATCTAAGCCTCAGCTGTTGACACACACTGTGGAAGAAAACTTTCTTTTTTGTCCAATTAATGATTCTCATGTTTCAACAATTTATTCCCCGCCCCCCCCCACCCCCGAAGCAACGAAGCGCAAAGTTAATACAATTTGGTGGAGAGAAGCAAACTTGCAACGGATTGCTCCCCCACCCCTGCAAAAAATGTGCTGATAGTGAAGGTGGGATTTAAGATTTTGGAGGTTTGGGCCAGAAAAGGGAAGCAGGGCCTATTGCCTGTGACCTGGAAGTCTCTGCCAGGCAAGTCCCCGAGTTCAGCCCCGGGTTCTGGCGTTCTCCTCGGAGACTCCGGTTGATAGCTGGTGTCTCTGCGGAGACCACTTGAACTAATTTCCAGGATAATGACCCGGCCTCCCATGATTTACTAACCTCACCGCTGTGCAGCCGCCCGACCAGGGCCGCCTAATCCTTTAATGGTCCCTGCAGTGTGTCCGGGGCTGCTCCGAAAATTCCACAGCCCTCCCTGGAACACTGAGAGGCATTGAATGCCCTCTCCCCTCCCCAGCCCCCCTCTCCCCACCCCCACTCCTTATCTTATCAGGTGGCTAATTCCCACAAATTATTGTGTGATTCAGGGGGAGAAAAAAATGAAATTGCTCTCAAATCATAAATTCGTCACTTTCTGGACAGCTGCTAAGTCAAGAAAATCTTGACCAAGTGGGGCTTAGTCACCGTTCTGAACAATTAAGACCTGTGAGTGCTTTTGGTTCTCCCTTGTGCAATGTTTATTGATGGGAAAGAAGAAAACAGTTTATACAGAGATTTAACATCCTATCTGCTCTTAAGTGGAGCGTAATCCTTCACTGGGGGTAAGGTGACTCACAACACTCTGTCCCGGGCAAAATGTCTCTGTGGCCCACAGCTACCCATTCCCTGTGGTCATCCTTGGGATCAGTATTTGCCTTAAGATGGAGAATACCCAGGCATCCTAAATCCAGTCCTACTCAGAGCTGAAAGCAATCACAAGGGCCATAGGAGGTATAGACGTCATGGGGTCCCATGTGCACGAGCCTCAGAGAGGACCTTGAGGCACTTTTCTTTTAAATCATATATCCAGAATCTCCCCACTTCTCACCACCCCACCACCACTAGCCTGTCCAAGCCACCCCTTGCCTCAGTGGGATTATTACAAGAACCATCCGCTGATCTTTGTCCTCACCCACTTGAGCCTATTCCCACACAGCAGCCTGAAGGATCCTTCTATTTATTTCTTCATTGAGGTAAAATTCATATAGCATAAAATGAAACATATTAACATATACAATTTAGTGGCTTTTAATCCATTCTGAATGTTGTATAACCACCACCTCTAACCTCTATCTAGATCGAAAACTTTTTCATCATCCCAAAGGAAGCTGGAACCCCTTAAGCCATCACAGCCCACTCTCCCCCTCCCTCGCCCCTGCCAACCATGAATCTGCTGTTTCTATGGATTTGCCCAAAGATACTCGAACAGTGGACTCATACAGTATGGGAACATTTTCGTCCAGCTTCTCTCACTTACCATCTTTCTGTGTCTCACTCATGTTATAGCATGATTCAGCACTTCATTCTTTTTTTATGGCCGAATAATATCCCATTGTGCGGATATACCACATTTAGTTTACCCAGTTATCAGTTGATGGGCATTTGATTGTTTCCACATTTGATATTGTGAACACTTGCTGCTACCAACATTCTTTTTTTTTAAAGATTTTATTTATTTATTCATGAGAGACACACAGAGAGAGGCAGAGACACAGGCAGAGGGAGAAGCAGGCTCCATGCAGGGAGCCCGACGCGGGACTTGATCCTGGGACTCCAGGATCGCGCCCTGGGCCAAAGGCAGGCACCAAACCGCTGAGCCACCCAGGGATCCCCTGAACATTCTTATACAGGTTTTGTTTGAATACTTGTTTTCAATACTTGGAGATTGGAATTGCCGGGACATGGTCTTTTTCATCTTTAAGTCAGATCAAGTTACTCTTTTGCTCAAAACCCTCCAGTGGTTTCCCACCCTAGAGTAAAAATAAAAGTCTTTACAGTTCCCTACAAGGTGGATTTGTAGGGAACTTCTCTGAACTCACCTAATATGCACTCATTGGTCCCAACACACCAGCCTCCAGCTGTCCTTCTACACGGCAATGCCTCACCTTGGACTCCTACACTGACTCTTGTACATGGAACACTCTTCCCTCCTCCTCTCTGACCTCCTTTGGGTCTCTCCCCAAATAATTATCCTATTTAAAAATAGAGCTAAAAATTTTTTTTAATAAATAAATAAATAAAATAGAGCTCCCATCCCCTTTATCCTGGTTTATTGTTCTTCACCAGACCTAATAAATATTCATTTGGTTTTGTTGTTATTGTTTTTGTTGGTTTCCCCAAATGAATGTAAGTGCCGTGGGAGCAGAATTTTTGTTTTATCCACTGACATTCCAGTACCCAGAACAGAGCTCGCCCTGGCTAATAACAACTGGCACTTACGTAAGTTCCTGAGCTGCCAGAGGGGTGCTTTGACATGAAGCTATCATCCCCCTTGTCTCCAATTACAGCAAGAAACACTAGTTCCATCTCTACGCATGTCTCAGGTTAAGAAAAAATGTTCAACACAAAGTAAATTAGCCAGCACACCCAAACAGAGGTAGTCTATACATATTCACTCAAAATTAATCTTGACAAGAAGGCTACGTGTTAACTTAACTCACAGGCTTCTCGTAAAGAGGTTAAGTGAGTTGCCTACTATCTGGATGCAGTGAATGAGTGGGCGCCCCAAAACATAAGCCTTAGAGATCCAACTTTTCATTTCAAAAATCAAGATGGACTTAAAACACTTGCTGGGATAGGGGTTGTTCAAATACATTTTCTTCCGCAGCCAAGAAAGAGTTTTGAGTTGTGGTAGGACAGTTACGAAAGCAGCACATAACTTTCTTTTCCTCGAATGGAACCTAATTCCTATGTCAGACTCCCGTGTCACTCGGGTCTGATCTTGGCTCATGTTAAAAGGTCTAGTGTAAGTTTCAGGAGACTCACTGCCAAAGCCTGGAATATTGTCTTCCTGCTGTTCCAGCGGCTTGTGCACGCAGGTCTCCGCTGAGACACTTCCCCATCTGCCTGTCCCCTTCAGGCCTGGAGGGCACTAGACATTCAGCTGGGCCATCTATGTGCCCTACCAGCCTGTCTACCCAACATGCATCACTTAGCTACCTCCCCCTCGGGTCTGGCCATCTCCCTGCCCAAGCCCCTCCTCCTGCATAAAGGAATGTTTTACTGGTCTTCAGAAAAAATCCTTCTTTCTTTTAAAGTGTAGTGATTTCTTTTCAGAGTCATTCGCTCCGTGATTTTTTTTTTCACTCTGTGGCAAATACAAATACAAAAATACATAAAAACTCGAAGGAAGTATGGGACGCCTGGGTGGCTTGGCGGTTGAGCCTCTGCCTTCAGCTCAGGGCAATGTCCTTGTCCCAGGCTCGGATCCCACATCAGGCTCCCCAGATGGAGCCTGCTTCTCCCTCAGCCTGTGTGTCTCTCTCTCTCTGTGTGTGTATCTCTCATGAATAAATAAATAAAATCTTAAAAAAATACTTTAAAAAAACTCATAGAAGGGACCAGGTGACCAACTCTTCCTGGCATGCCTATTCCCTGGGGGAAGAAACCCCGGGACTAGCTGCTAGAGTACAGAGAGGGAGAGCAGAATGCTAGGAGAAAAATTAAGAGGATAATATTTCCCAAGCAATAACCCGGCCAACATACTACTGAGCACACACAATAGGCCAGTCATTGCTCTGGGTAAGAGGGCTAGAGAGGTGAACAAAATCTACGCAGAGTATGCCGTAGTCTTCTCTTGTTGCTATAACGAATTCCCCCACAAGCTTAGCAGCTTAAAACAACAAAAATGTTTTATATGACAATTCTGGAGGTCAACAGTCCAAAGTGGTTCTCATTAGGCTAAAATCAAGGTCTATCATCAGAGCTGCATTCCTATGGATGCTCCAGGGGGAAAATCTGTGCTCCTGCCTTTTCCAGCTTCTAGAAGCTACCCATGTTCCTGGGATCATGGCCCTCATCACTCTGAGCTTTACTTCCTTTATTATTTCTCCTCTTATTTGGACTCTCCTCTCTCTTTTCCTTGAAAGGGCCCTTATTACATTTAAGGTCCACCTCAATAATCCAAGATAATCTCCCCATTTTAAAATCCTTGACTTAATCATCAGCAAAGCCCCTTTTGCTTGGTAAGGTAGCATATTCACCAGTCCTAGGGATTGGGACATCTCTGGGAAGCTGTTATTCTGCTGGGATGGGGGTTTAGAGTCTGGGGTTTCTGTGGTAAGTGCAATTATAGGGGAAATGTGCGGGTTGTAGGAGAGGTCTCAGGAATGGTAGTTTGGGGGTTCAGGAAATGCTTCTCTGTTTAGCTTGGGACCTGGAGGATGAATAAGAGGGATTTGAGAGAAATGGGACACGGAAGCTACAGAAGGAGGGATCCAGACAAAGTTTAGAGCAAAGGGTCAAAGATGAAAGAAAAGGAAGTCGATCTTTGGAGCTGTGAGTTGTTGGAGTGGGGCCGCAAGGTGGGGGTCAGGTGTTCAAAGGCTAGGTAACCCCCTGGGACATCTAAACTTTATCCTAAGGGCAAAGGGCAGTGAGGCAAGATGACTCGCATTTTAGAGAAGGCCCTCATGGCTGCTGTGCCAGTAGAGATGAGAGAGGGCAAGACTGGTGGTGGAGAGAACAGTTAGGAGGTTGTTACAATAATCCAGAGACCGATGATGGGGGTGGGGGCCTGGAGACAAGCAGAGGCAGTGCAGAGAGATGTAGATTTAGGACTGTCAGGGCTTGGCGATTGACTGGATGTTGGGTGAAGGCGTAAGGAAGAAGGAAGAGACCAGGATGACTCCCAGGTTTCTGGCTGGAGCCACTGAGCGGGGAGAAGGAGGAGGCTTGGGGAAGAAGATGATGGGTTCCATTTTGAATATGCCGACTTGTTGGTTTCAGTGGGAGAGCCAAGTGGAGATGCCTGGGAAGCAGTTGGCTACAGCTATGCCACTGGGTTCTTTTGAAGATTAAATGAAATGTCCACAGACAGCATTTAGCCCAGTGACTGGCACATAGTAAGTGCTTCGTAAATTTGAAAGATTAGTATTTTATTTTATTTTATTTATTTTTTAGTATTATTAATTTTATACTCAGGTCTGGGATGTGCTTCAGTAAACCATGCCCTGAGAGCCATTGAGGTCAAGGCCTGGGGACAAAAGGAAGGCAAATCAATGAGGGAAGAGGAAGGAAAAGGATGATTCTGTAGCTGCATTCGTGTGCATGCTCTCATGCTGAGTCCCAGAGATTAACAGAAAAAAAGGTAGACAGTTCTCCTGTTGAAAGTAGGGACTTCAATTAGCATCAACCCCATATGGAGAAAACAAAATGACCCTGAGTGCACAATATTCCCTGGGGGAGTCAGGAGGGAAACTCAGGGTGATGACTAAGATGAACCCCAGGCTGGTTGGTTCTTAATGGGAAGCTTGGTGGGGGTGAGGAGTGGGACAGGCCTTTCTCAGCATCAACAACAGCAGCAATGAGTCGATTCTTCTCTTAGCTCTGATCTCAACCTAGTTTTGCCATCAAAGAGAGCTCTCTGTCTGCACATCTGGGCATCCAGGCCCTTGTAAGAAGACTGGGGTAGTTTCTCCTGGCAGTTTAATATTCATACTTGCCCCTCAGAGAGAGGAATTAATTTTTCCAGGAAAAAGTACCATTTGGTACAAGGAAAAAATTTTGATCTATGAGGCACCAGGGGCAATTTATTTCCTTTAAATATTATCATTATGAATGCAGAAACTTCGTAAGATATAAATGGAATTCAAGGAACATTAACCACTAACTAGTTACAGCATTTCAAGTTCCTGGCCTGTCTTCATTGTCAATAGGATAACTTTGGAAGTTGTGAGCCCGAGGTCAGACAATGCAATGAGAAATATCCAGAATCCAGTCGGTTGTTGTTTTAGTATATTTTATGTGTTGTTGGACTCCAATACGGAAAAATATTCAATGAATGAAGGATTTGACCAAGTGTAAAAGTCTTTAAAACTAAAAAAAAAAAAAAAAAAAAAAAAAGTCTTTAAAACTAGAACAGAGACATTTAAATATATCAAGAATCAAAGAAATTCAAAGTCCAGTCAAGGGAAGTAGCAGGCTGGGAGGGGTGCAGACTTCTGTGAATAGAGAGAACAATTAGGAATTGGGACTTGCATCTGGGGGAGACTGGGATACAGGACCACAAATAAAGCCCAGTAGGTCTCATCAGTCGGCTGGATGGTTTTGTAATCAGCATCCAGATGCCATCAACCCTAATAAAGGTAACCCCAAAAATGTTTCTTCAGAGGGTGAAAACTTCCTTAATTCTGAAACCCAGAAGATTTTGGTTTTTATACCTAAGTGTAGAGATGGCAAGAGAATCATACAAAAACACAAACATTTTTGTGTTAAGACATCAGCACATATTTGAGACTTTAAGGGTAATATTTAAGAGAACTCGGTGTATTAGAGCTGGCAGGTTGGTTTTGCCATTTTATTTTAAAGGGCAATGTGAGTAGATCTTGCCAATGTATCTAATCCCTGTTAGACGGAGTTGTACAAGAGATCTCTTTGTCCACTTTCATTTTCAGGAGGAATGGCTTAGGTTCTTGTACATTAAGGATGTTTTTTGGCTGTTGCATTTACTTTAAAAAAAAAACTTTTTATTATGGGAATCTTCAACATGTACAAAGGTAGAGAGCAAAGTATATGAAACCACCATGCGCTCAACAGCAAACCTCAACAATTTTTAACATTTTTCTATTCTTTTGTTTACAGTCTCTACTCCAACATTCTTTTCTCTTCCTCCTCCTCAAGGATGGTGAGGCAGGCTCGAGCATTTTTATACCTGGGATAAAAATCAAGGAGTTGTATAGATTTTCAAGTGAAAAATTTGATGAATTTTGATAAATGCATACAACCAACTAATCAAAATCCCGATCAAGATACAGAACACTTTCATCACTCTAGAAAATTCCCTCATGCCCTCTTTCAGTTAACTTCCTCTCTGGAGACATAGACAACCACTGTTCTGGTTTCTATCACCACAGAGTTATTTTGCCTTTTCTTGAACTTCATATAAAAGGAATCATTCAGTATGTTCTCTTTTGTGTCGGACTTCTTTCGTTAAAACTGCTTTTGAGATTCATCCAAATTGTTGCATTGGTTATTCCTTCATTCCTTTTTATTGCTGACTAGTATTCCATTTTATGAATTTATCATAATTTATTTATTCATTTTCCTGTTGATGGACATTTGAGCTGTTTCTAATTTTTAACTACTGTATTACAGGTGATAGAAACATTCTGATATTTATTGGTGATGTATGTTTTCATTTCTTTTGAGTAGATACTAAGGAGTGGAATTGTTGGGTCATAGGATAGGTATATATCTGACTTTATAAGGAACTGCCAGAAAGTTTTCCAAAATGACTTTACCATTTTAAACTCTTGCTAGCAATATGTGAAAATTCCAGATGTCCCACATCTTTGTCAGTATTTGGCGTTGTTAGTCTTTTTCACTGTAGCCATTCTAGCCAATGTGAAGTGGCATTTCAATTTGTTGAGATTAATTTGCGCGCGCGCGTGTGTGTCAAGAAATTCTTTCCACCAAATTTTTAAGTTTGACCAAGAAAAATGATAGATTCTTTATTAAGGCATTTGTATTTATGAAGGTAATTCTTTTTCCTGTTAAATAGGAAATGTTAATAGTTTCTCCAAATTATATCTTCCACTCCCAGAATAAGCCCCACATTACCATCATAGACAATTCTCTTAATATGTGCTGTTTTATTCTAACTGGTAGGGTTTAATATACAGCTTTTGTATCTTTTCCCATGTAAAATTAGTTTAAATTATCTGGTGGTAAGAGGAGTGGGCTCAAGGTGGAGCTGTGTCCTTCTCAGATTTAGGAATCAAAACCAAATTCAATTCATACAATAGGCTCCATGAACAGGTCAACTCCTGAGATTTTTGGAAGAATTTGTGTAATAAAAGGAGTATTTACATTGCCATAGAAAGAGCAGGGACTTGGGATGCAAACAGAACTGCTCCAAATATCAGCTGGCCACTCACCAGCCTTATGACCTGGCAAGTTACTCCATCTCTCTATGCTTCAGCATCTCCCTCATCACAGAGCACATGGCTGGATGGAGGACAGGTGCCTGGTGAATCCTGATGGCAAGACTGACGATTTGAGATCAAATTTTCTGTGAAATGTGACAAGCAACCGAGGGCATACATCGGCCAATATCTCCTGACACACAGAATCGCTGGACATTCATCTTTATACACTGGATTAACTAAGTGGCTTAGGACAACAGAAATTTATCTCACACTTCTGGAGGCCAGAAGTCTGAAATAAAGATGCCTGAAGGTTTGGGTCCTTCTTGGGGGCTCAGAGGGAGAACCTGTTCGTGCCTCTCTCCTGGCTTCTAGTGGCTGCCAGCAATGCTTGACATCCTTGGGGTTGTCATCACTCCAATCCCTGTTCTGTCTTCATGTGACATTCTTCCCTGTGTCTCTGTCTCTGTCTCCTCTCTTCTCTTCTTTTTTTTTTCTTCTCCTCTTCTTGTAAGGGCACCAGTCCTATTGGATGAAGGACACCACCCCCGCCCCTTACTCCAGTATAGCTTCATCTTAGCAAATTACATCTGCAGTGAAGCTATTTCCAAATAGTCACATTGTGAGGTTCCAGTGAGGACATGGCTTTTGGGAGGACACTATCCAAGCCAACACACACACTTATATTGACACATCTTTGGAAACTCAATTGCAGGTTATAAGACATGGGCCTCCTTTGATGTGTGCCCTTGGCAGACACTGAGAGGCACTCAGAAGACCTAGATTCCAGTCACTGTCCTGCCTTGAGCTGAATGACCTTGGGAAATCTACGTCACCTTTCTGTGTCTCATCTGGAAAATGAAGTCAGGACAGGTGGCTTCTAAAGTCTCTTTTAATTTAGCTATTCACAAGATTGGGAGACCCAATGAAGTCGCTTTCACGCAGGGAGATGTGGGAGTGAACCATCAGGAAACCATGCGAGAGGCTGGGAGGGGACATAATGGACAGAAACAGGTGGCCCTGGTGGGGAGCACCCCAGCATCACCGTAAATCTTGGTGGATGGGGGACAGGTGCAGTCCTAATTCTGGGGCAGCCCGGGCTGCAGGTACCCAGAAAGCATCTCTAAAGGTGTTACCTGCTAAGTATCACCATTCAAAGCCTCTGGCCTCTGCGGTTGCTTTCAGCTAGAGCATTTACAGAATGTTCTTCTGAGCTGGTTTCTCATTAGACAATAAAGTTTATTAGCACATAAATTAAAGACCTTGATACACGTTTTGGGAAATGTGGATTGATACCCCCTAGCAGGAATCAAGAGGACAGATTCTATTTACTACAAGTTGCCAGGCATTGTGATAAGGACCCTCCGTGGCCTCTTTGATGTAATCCCTTAAAGAACTCGTGGGCCGGTTGATCCATGTATTGCCTCTCAGCTCCAAACTCACCCTTCAGTACATGCTTTGCAATGACCAACTGGACTCTGAGCATTTCTTCTTCACACTGACCACTGTGTTATGCTCCGTCAGTAGAGGGCAATGGAGGAACGTTATAGGAAGAAGTTTCTCTTCCCAGCGCTCTTTGCCTTTTGTTTGTCCCTGCTGCTCCGTGCACCCCCCCGCACCCCCATGGGGAGCCATCCAATGGTGCTCTGTTCCACCCAGGGTACCCAGTCCCTCCAACAACCTCACAGCCCCGCCCAGAGCCCGGTGACCACCTCACTGATGTAAACACTTCAGGCCTCTCCTCAGTCTTCCCAGGCACCCCCTGTGCACCTGCCCTCCAGCCTTGACTCGTCTGCACCCTGGAGGATCACCTCTCATGGCCCTCGCAATGTCAACACTTCAAATCCTAGGCCAAGTGTCTCCTGCCAGGAAGCAGACTCCCAAAGAATCTCCTTCCCTTTGCCCACCGATCTGGGCTCACCTAAACCTGGGCTGGTTCCTCCTGTGTGGCCACCGTGTACCAGCTCTGGGCCAAATAACCCAGGAAACTTCTCTGCCATCTGGCGGGCTGCAACCTCCAACCAAGTCTGAACCCCAGCCTTAGGGAAGGCTTCCCCACCCCAAGTTTGTCCTTCCTTGGGTATCTTCCCTTGGCTCTGGTGTACCCTTTAGAATTCTCTTCCC
Source organism: Canis lupus familiaris (assembly GCF_011100685.1). Taxonomy (NCBI): domain Eukaryota; kingdom Metazoa; phylum Chordata; class Mammalia; order Carnivora; family Canidae; genus Canis; species Canis lupus. Next base: position 35,558,341 of record NC_049239.1, on the reverse strand, counting down.
ATCTTTCTATTTACTGACCTCTCCAAGCTTAATACTTCTTTAAATTAAACCACCTCTGTTCAAATCACTGTGTGGGGCAGCCCAAGTGGCTCAGCGGTTTAGCACCACCTTCAGCCCAGGACGTGATCCTGGGGTCCTGGGATTGAGTCCCACGTCAGGCTCCCTGGATGGAGCCTGCTTCTCCCTCTGCCTGTGTCTCTGCCTCTCTCTCTCTCTCTCTCTCTCTCATGAATAAAATAAATAAATAAAATCTTAAAAAAACAAAAACAAATCACTGTGTGATTTCTGCGTCCTGGTTGGACCCAGACAGATACAGGCAAGTACCGTTATTAACTCATTTTTAAAGATAAAGGAATGAGATGAGCAGAGGCCAAGAAATGACTTCCTTGGATCATAGGAGGAGTGTGGCAAAGCTGGACACAAACCCAGGTTTGTTGGTTCCAAAGCCTTTGTTTTTCACCACTCTACCGCACTAACTAGGGCTTAGTGTAAAGACATGACCTAGGACAGAGTGATGGGCTTACCTGCCCTCGGCCCTCCTTTCCCATGCTCTTATGTCCTGGGTATTCAGATTAAAACAAGGGCCAAAAATGCAAAAAAGAGGCCTGCTCCTAGAGGAAGGTTTTCAACATTGAAGAATGTCAATGGTCATCTGAAGCTAATGGCCAACATAAACATGAAGGAGAAGAAAAAAGAAAAAAAAAATCTACTTAAAAATCACTTCCATGCATTTTACATATGGTCAATATTCTGTTCCAAATACACTTATTATGAGGCTGATATTTGATTTTTGCCAATTTCCCCAGCTTTGTCTTATCTGCTAAAATGCCTCATTTTCCTAAAGAGAGAGCTAAAATTCCAGTTTGGGGTCTTTCCTGTATTCGTATTTGGCTCAAAACAGCCAGATTTCTGGATGATGTATGTCCCATCAGCTTTCGGGGACTCTGGTCCCCACTGAGGCGCTCAGAGGCAACATGTAACAACTTCCATGTTCCTGGAAACGAGGCCCCGGCCTCCTCTTACAGTCTCTCCCTTGGGGATCACAGCAATGAGAGTCCTAATTAGACTCAAAATAACAAACCCCAATATTAATGATCTTCCTGGAGGGTTGTTCTGGTCTTCCAACATCAGTAGGGAAAAAAAAAGGCCAGTGCAAGGATTAACCATTTCCTGCTGAGGAGACGTGGTGAACTCTGAACTGTGAGTTAGGATCCCCAGATTTGAGTCCTGGCTTTGACACTCATTCTGTGGCCCTTTGAGGCTTTGTAAATAAGAGGACTGGATTCTAAGCTTCTCTCCGGTTCTATGGTCCTTTGACCCTTAGACTCCTTTCGAGTCGCTTTAGTCGTAGCAAGTGAAACCCTGGCAGCTCCCATCACTGACTGCTCACAGAGCATGTGGCAAATTGTTGGATGCCTTAAATGCATTATCTCGTTGATTTTCACTGTAAACCTATGAGGTAGGGGCGCCTGGGGGGCTGAGTCAGTTAAGCGTCTTCCTTTAGCTCAGGTCATGATTCCAGGGTCCTGAGATCGAGCCCCGTATGGGGCTCAACGCTCAGCAGTGTCTGCTTCTCCCTCTGCCCCTGCTCATGCTTTCTCTTTCTCTCTCTCTTTAGTAAATAAATAAATCTTAAAAAAAAAAAATAAAGAAAGAAAGAAACCCATGAGGTGAGCACTATTATTATCCACATTTTACAGCTTCAGGGGGATTCGATTATGGAAGTAAATAAAGCCATAGTCACGAGACCTCTCCCCAGATGGCTTACTGACTTTCTTCCTAACCTAATGAATATGCATCAAATAGGGTCCAGGGCAGCCCAAGTGGCTCAGCGGTTTAGTGCCTCCTTCAGCCCAAGAAGGGATCCTGGAGACACGGGATCCAGTCCCATGTCGGGCTCCCTGTGTGGAGCCTGCTTCTCCCTCTGCCTGTGTCTCTGCCTCTTACTGTCTCCCTCTCTGTGTTTTCAATGAATAAATCAATAATCTTAAAACAAAACAAAACAAATAGGGTCCAGCAGAAGAAATGAAGGTAGATCCACCATTGATTTTTTAAAAAAAGAGTCAGCATCAGACTCTACTAGCTAAATGAGGATAAGACAGTGGGTAGAAGTCGTCAGGGGGATGGTGAGAGGTGAGGTGGAGGGAAAAAGATTTTAAATAGCACCACCGGGCCCTTAACACACACGGTCTAGTTAAATCCTTACAACAACCGTATGAGGTGAGCTTGTTATTCCCATTATACAGATGAAGAGAATGAGGCTCAGAGAGGCTAAGTAACTTATATACACTTCCCACCACTGGCCAGCAGCAAAGCCGTGATCTGAACATGTTTTGTTTGACTCCTTCTATCACACTACAGTGGGACAATGGTTGGTGGCCAGAGATTTCAGGGCCTGAGCAGCTCTATGTAGATTTATCAAGGTCAAGGCTCTGTCAACGGACAATGAAATAACTGGTCAATTTGGTGAAAAGGAAGAAAAATATGTTTCTTTAAAAAGTCAGTGCTTCCTTGACACAAGCTGAGCTGAGAGCTGTGTCTGAGGCCCAGCACCCCTGCAGGAGTTCTTTCTGGACAAGGGCCACCGTACCCATGAGGGAGGAAACCAGAGCCTGAGACTCATCCTGGCGGGGCTGCCTCTAGGCCAGACCCCCGTGAGGCTTTAAGATAAGTTTGTGGGAGGAAGTATAAGAATATGGAGTGAGGTAGGCACAAGGCCTGCACAAACCAAGCCATCTTCAAAACAGAAAGAATCGGATTATTGTTCTATTTGTCTTTTGACCCCATCTTTGAAGGCCAGATGCTTCAGAAGAACCAAAGCGAGGCCTTCCTGGCAAAGGGCAGTAACAGTAACTGACTGAGCACAAACACATTAGGCCAGTGAACTGGCTCTCCAGGAAACAAGCAGTACTGCTTTGTAGCATTTGCCAGTGTCTGTGACATAATACTCCCAATCCGAGCTACTAATGTTTTAACCACAGTATTGCAAAATTCTAATTTTTTTTAAGTAGGCTCCACATGCAGCCTGGAGCCCAATGCAGGGCTTGAACTCACAACCCTGAGATCAAGACCTGAGCTGAGATCAAGTGTCAGACACTTAACCGACCGAGCCACCCAGGCACCCCAACAAAATTCTGAATATTTAAAAGAACTGGCTCACAAGTCAGTGGAAGCCGGCTGTATACACCACTAGGTAACCAGACCTGAGGTCGCGCCACCCAGAGAAAGCAGCAGTCTTTTGGGACCGTGGCCCAGTGCTCTCCTTCTCCACGATGGCATTAGGTATATTAAAATATTCCATCTTTTTAATTCTCGAAGTTCCTTCTACCTGGAATGTTTTTCCCTTCTCTTCCTTCTCTAGAAACTCCTATGCATCCTTCAAAACCAGCCTGACAAGCACCAGGCTGACTGTAAACCTTCCTAAGCCTCTTGAAGCAAACCTCATTCTTCATCTTTTGCCCACGCTCGTACCATCTGTTTAAGTTCCTGCTTCTCCCACTAGACTGTGGGGCTCTTGGGGAGAAAGAAGGCTCTGAACGAGGGGTCACCCACATTAGAAGGCTCACCATGCGTGTTTGCTAAATGAATAAAATTATAAACATCTCTCCAGTTTTGAATTCGGCAGTGAATGGCATGACTCCTCAGCCGACATAAAATGTCTATGTCTCTGGAAGGCCCATGAAAGCAGTTCTAGTGGTAGTAATCGGGCGACAGTGGCTGGTGGGGTGCATCCATCCTCTGGCTGCGGGCAGGGGACAGAGCTCCTTGGGTCAATCCCAGCTCTGAAGGTACCAGACTGCCACAGCTGGCCTTAAACATTTTGTTGATCAAAAAAAAGGGGGGGAACTTTGAGGCTGGAAGTTGATCCTTCTGGTGAGTCCTCCCCACCCCAAACCTATGAGCCTTATATAGGGATCCACTGCGGGCAGGGAGAGTGTCCTCCAGGGTGTCCCCTCAGGACTGCCGCGGAACCCAGGCTTGGGGGGCCAGGCCTAGCTCAGACCCACCATCTCAAACTGGGAACTTGGACCTGCCAGAGGGATGGAGGAAGAAGGAACGAGAAGGGGAAGAGCAAGAGGGAAGGCAGGAGCAGCGACGGGGGAGGACCGATGTTCCCTACGGGGACAGGTGGTAACAGTGGGTCACAGCTACGACAAAATTAAGAAAATGAAAACACTGCTCGGAAGATTTGCTGAGCTCACTCAGCAGTAACTGATCAAAAGGTATGGGGGGACAGCCACACGCCCCCCCGGCTGCTGCTGTGCTCCATGTGCTCCCCGGCTCCCCTTTGGGGACACCACACAGTGCGGGCGGCCCCGGGCACGGGATCCTAATTCGGTGGGTGCAGGGGCCTGTGCGGGGTTGACGCCGCCCCTGAGGAGGGGTTTGGGCAAGACAGGCCCCCTTGACTGGATGCAGTGGCCCTGCGACATCCTGTGACATCCGCCAGCGGAGGCTCCTTTGTCAGCCGGAGGGGTTCAGGGGGGCCTGACTCCCCAGCCCGGGCTGCCTGGGGGGGGATCGGGTTCAGCACCCTGTCATGGGCTGTCCTAAGGGGTCACCCGGGGACCTGCCCCCATCTGCCACCCAGGGCCTGCTGGCAGGGGGGGTGCAGCTCCCCGGTGTTTGCATCCCAGATCGGCGGGCCTGCGGGGGGCGGCACCCAGGAAAAGCCAGGAGCGGCCCTGGGCACCCCAGGCAGTAGATACCCCGACACCCAGTGGGCATGCACGGGGCCCAGCACCAAAGACAGGCAAGCGCTGCTGTAACTCCCTGCTCTGTGCCAAGCACGCCAGGCGCTTGGCCCCTTGAACCCGGACACCTGTCCTGCGAGGTCAGGGCTCCAGTCCCACCTGACAGATGAGCAGCGTGGGGGGGGGAGTCAACCAGTCCAGAGTCCCGGGGCTGGTAAGTGGCAGATCCAGGGAATGAAACTGTGTTTCATCTATTCCGAGAGCCTGTAATCCTGAAAGGACAAGCGTCGGAGGACAGCGGGCACAATGAAATGATGTTCCTGGAGCCTTGGTGGTAGATGGTCAGAGAAAGGGGTAAATTTTTCAGTTTCATTCTTGTTTTTGTTTTTAATCTTATTTGAAAGAAAGAGAGAGAGAGAGAGAGAGCGCAGAGGCGGGGAGAGTAGGACAGGGAGACGCAGGCTCCACACCAAGCAGGGAGCCCGATGCGAGGCTCAGTCCCAGAACCCTGGGATTACCACCTACTGAAGCCAGATGCTTAACTGACTGAGCCACTTTTTTAAAAAAAGATTTTATTTATTTGAGAGAGAGATCATAAGCAAGCATGGGGAGGGCAGAGGGAGAAAGAGAGAGAGTCTCAAGCAGACTGTCCACTGAGCATGGAGCCTGACGTGGGGCTCGATCCCAGGACCCTGAGATCATGACCTGAGCTGAAACCAAGAGCCAGCCGCTTTAACCGACGGAGCCAGCCAGGCGCCTCCACTTTCATCCAGGTCTAGTAGCATCTGGCGATGACCCTAATTTGAGAGATGAATCTGCCCTTAACGGATTAAACACATACACACCACAAATTCATTTCAGAACCCAGTAACAGAAGTTTTTAATCACCGCTGCTTTGGGGTATTTGAGCCACCGCTCTGCTCATCTGGTGCCCCTGACCAAACAACGCAGCCAGCAACGTGGGAGGCAAGGTTTTCTCCAAGGCCCCGTCCTGGTCGGCAAACTGAGACCCACAGAGTTCCCAGTTCCCTGATACTGTCCCACCTGCCAACACGCACCTGGTAAAAAAAACTGTCCCTGTCCCAAGCCGTCTGAATACTGATTTCCCCTCATTTGGGAAGTTGAACCAGCAAGAGGCACTTTGGTGGCTTCAGAGAGGACCTTTACGCAAAGGATGCCACAGGACACCCGATGTGGGTGGGTCCCGGCCAGCCCAGCCCCCCCTCACCACCCCCCTGCCCTCCGACAGCACCCTCCCCTGTGAAGTGACCGAAAGGTGGGGAAGTGACCTTGTACCCCCAGTCCCTTCAGCCTCCTGACTTGGGCAGGTCAAACAAGGAAGATGGAGACACCCGTGTGACAAGAGGAACTTGGCCTCTTCGCCCAGTGCGGCCCACCTCTCTTCTGCACGGTGGGGCCAGACCAGGGATTGCTGGCAGGCCCAGAGCCTGTCTGACGCACAGCCAGGGACCTGGCTGTCCTTGACTGAGGGTCTGAGGGCTAAGCACCTGCCCAGGGTCCCCTTCCATCTTCTGGACAACCCCTGGAGGTGAAGTTTTGTTATGAGTGGAAGCTCTGAGGTTCCAAAGGTGTTTGGGGTCTCACAGGAGTGACAGCAGAGCCCGTGCTGTTAGTGGCTGTGTCACACGCTGCTGGAATGTCCCTGCCTCCCGGAGGACATGTTCACCCCGCTTCAACGATCCTCATCCTTTGCTCTGGGCCCTTCTAGGCTGCTCTCATCAGAGGTGAATGGCTGGCTGAGCAAACAGAACCACCATGTCTTGCCACCGGCGCTGGACGTTACCAGAACACTTAGGGAATAGGGCAATCTTTCAAAATTCCCATCTCTTCGGCTGCTTCTCCCGGGGCCTCGGGGTCCCCGCCTAAAAGTGGTGGCAGCTTATCTCCAGAGGACAGCGTCAGGAACACGCTCTGTGTTACCCACCCAGAGAGTTCAAAGGCCTATCCTGCAGCCCCGTTTGATTATCTTCCCCCCGTAAGATCTCCAGAAGCCCTGATCAAGCGTCACCTGCCCTTCCTGGCCTGCTAGGGGGAGAGGTCTGCTAGGGCTGGGGTTGGAAGGAAAGCTGTGCCACACTGAGGCCAGGGACACGGCTCACTATATTTTTAGACCTTGGAAAATTAGGACAAGAGGCATCTGTGACCGTCTCCCCTGGCCCTCTTCCTTTGGATCAGAAGGACCCAATGACATCTTAGAAAAATGGGGACTGCCTGCTGAGGCGAGGGGACAGTCCTATGTATGGGACGCATCCACGAGTCCCCCCCCCCCCCCCCCCCGCTTCCTCCTCAGCCGGTTCCCTCTGCCGTCCAGCTCCTTGGGAAAGCAGGATGCTGCTTTTTAAAAGTACTCATTGACCTTGAACTTTTAAATGTGTTTCTCAATTTTCCCCTTTTATCACTGTCCGGCTAACATTACGCTATGTCATTTCTTAACTTCCGGTATTTAACATAAAACACTGAATGAAAACATATTTTACAAAACAGCTCTACGACTGGGATGGATACGTGAGGAGAAGACCCTTCGCCGGTCACGCCAGGCCCACATGCCCGGCTTCCCAACAAGTGGGCAAAGCGGAGCTGCGGCTCCTCGGGCCTGTGGGGCCAACAGGCCCAGGAGCCGGAGGATGACTAGGGAACAAAGCGGGGGTCAAGGGTCAGAGTCGGGTTAGGACCCCCGGTCCGCCACATACAGGCCGGAGGAGCCTTGTGGCCCACCTCTTGGAACCTGCTTCTTCATCTGTTAAATGGGAATATTCTCAGGAAGAGCACGCCGGGCACTAGTCCGTACACGGCACCCAGTGGGACCACGTGCACGTTCGCACGTGAGCCTCTCCCGTGCGGGGAGCCCTGGCTGTGTGTCCACAGCGCCGGCGCAGGTTCACGCGGGGGTCAGGCCCGGTCGGGCAGAAGCGCCCTCTTCCCGTCAGACCTCCCTGACGTCCACACTTCATCCCTCATCCGTCTCATCTTTCTTCCCAGGGTTGTCTGTCTCCCTCTTTCCACCCCTCCTTCCCCCTTCTCCTGGACTCCAGCTGCCTCCCTCAGTGGCCCTCGGCATCCCTGCGTGTCAGGCAATCCTTCTTAGCCAGCGTCAACAGCGCCAACGCTCCCGGGACGCCGCGGGGGGAAGGGCCGCTTGCTCCCCCCCCCCCCCACCGTGCACTTATCTCAGCCCCATCTCCCCCGGACCAGCAGTCAATCCTCCCCTGCTCCATAAAAATATCTCGTTATCTCTTCAATGCACATTTGCTGCTTTGGTCTGCGTTAGCCGCTCGCATCTGCAGTCTCTCTGTCTGGGGCTTCCGCTCACACCTGGCTGCCTTTCAGCCTGGGCCTAACGGCACTGACTCTCCAGGGCCTTGGGTCTTAAGGAGGTTGTTCTCATCCGTCTCTGCAAAGCAAACTTACTCAGGCCTTGACTACATGAGGCCGTCTGCTGGCTGACCTGGTGGGTTTCTAGCTCCTTCCAATTCCTTCTCAAGGTCAGTTCAAGAACTAACAGAATCAGGGTCTCGCTTGAAAAATGGAGAAGAGCCCAGAGCCCTCTACCAAGGCAGCTACTTTCCCAGGGCAAGAAATCAGACCAGGTGTGATCTTCATACTCATGATCACTTAAATTTATTAAGCTTTACGCAGATTTCAATCACTTGATACATAAAATTTGGTCATTAGCAGCAAAGGTATGATTTATAGACACGAAACAGTGGAGCAGAGTGCAAGCCTCCATCATCAAGGGTGATTTGGTGGATACAGAACACCAAGACCAAGTCCTGCCTCAGCCTCTTCCTCTTACCGAGCCTCAGCTTCCTCATTTGTAAACCGATGATAATACTCGCCCCGTCCGCCTTACAGATTGTTCTAGATGCAAAAGCACAGCACCCACAGGAGGTACCATTTAACGTTACGTACTTAGAGTGCTACGCTGGAGCGGGCTGCAAAGATCCAGCTAAGGGGAAGGGGCCTTTCAAAGACATTGAACCATATACTGAAGCAGACACAAGAGTAAAGCAAAGGGCCAACACCTTTCTATTTTTTTTAGGGATTTGTGTTCCTTACAGTGGAAGCTTACTTTTTCTTAACTGTCTTACACATTTACCCGTGAGAAATTCTTAGAAGCCACTCCGCCAGCTGCAAGGCTTTGAAGAAAAAGGCCCCCAGAACAGTGCTTCTCACACACACACCTCTCCCTGATACACCTGTTGGTCCAAGACCGGAAGTGCAAACACCCAGCAGGGAGGAGAGGGCTCTAGAAGCCACTGCCTTTGCTCGTTGGTACCCTACCAAAGACGCTAAGAAAGTGGTTCCTGGTAGGAGCGGAACATGGGGAATTCCAGCCTGCCAACAAGACTGCTGGCTCACAGGGAGTACGTTCTCTCCAAAGCCACAGAATTCCAGTTTGTGGGTGTCAGGGAGGTCGAGGCCTGCTGTTGCGATGTGGACCAAGGAAAGCCCAAGGGCTGGATATGCAGGTGTGACCATGCAGAGCACTTCACCTCCCCTAGGGAGGCCTCCCTGCTTGTGGCGAGTCACCCACAGAGGATGGGGAGCCTGGGTTGGAAAATAAATCTCCCCAAGGATGGATTCCCCAGTTCTTCTGACCACATTCAGCACGAAGGTCCCCACGCACAGCTCCATGGAGTACCACAGCGCAGCCCCGGGCCACCTTCCCTGGCTGCTCTCTCTGAGTCGGACAGATTCAGAGCGGCCCCAGAACCGGCAAGGGCAAATCTCATCGGTCACCTTTCAGCAAGTATTTGTGGAGCTGACGGTCTAGGTCCTTGCTGTGGAAGGGGTGGTTCACAGGCCAGCTGGGAGCTTGTGAGAAATGCAGACTCTCAGGCCCTGCCCCAGAACCTCCGAATCTGAGCATACCCCTTAGCGATTCCTCAAGTGACATGCACGGTCACCGAAGGTCGAGAAGGCTTCTCTATAAGAAACACAGGAAAGGCAGACAGACTCCTCTCTAGAAGCTCAGACCCTGGCTGGGAAGGTATGATTTATAGACATGAAACAGTGGAGCAGAGTGCAAGCCTCCATCATCAAGGGTGATTTGGTGGATACAGAACACCAAGACCAATCCTGCCTCAGCCTCTTCCTCTTACCGAGCCTCAGCTTCCTCATTTGTAAACTGGTGATAGTACTCGCCCCATCCGCCTCACAGATTGTTCTAGATGCGAAAGCACTGCACCCACAGGAGGTACCATTTAACGTTACGTACTTAGAGTGCTACGCTGGAGCGGGCTGCAAAGATCCAGCTAAGGGGAAGGGGCCTTTCAAAGACATTGAACCATATACTGAACCAGACACAAGAGTAAAGCAAGATGGAAAAATGCACATTTTGACAAATGCACCAAACAGAGCCCCTCACCGGAGGTACAGGGAGCGTCCACTGACCAACTTGCACCAACTTTCATCCTGACCATCGACTGACGCTCAGCTGGGCGGGCCTCAGCAGCACACACTCACTGCCACCCAGGGCTTTGCCAAAGACGGAGGGCAAGCAGATGTCGTCTCTGTGGGGAGGCTGGCAAGAGCCCCACTGCTGCAAACCTTACCTCCGGTTGGGGGCATAAGAAAATGGGTTTAGCATCTTGCGGAGCTGGCCGATGAAGATGGCTGGACTGTGCCAGAGGATGTCCGGGGAAGGGGGAGCCAAAGGAAATTAGCAGGTGTGTCCTTGGGTAAGCGTTTTCCTGGGTAATGCTTATGAAGCCTTTGCTAGGTCCTAGGTGTTTTTTAATTTCATCTTCACAATGATCCTACCAGGCAGGGCCATCTTTCCTCCTACCTTACAGGTGAGGAGACTAGGGATTTAGGATTTGAACCCAGGCTGGTCGGCTTACCGAAGCCCATGACCTTATTAACTGTTGCTCGCTCAACTGCCAGGGCAGTGGGAGAATCTCTGGTCTTCCTCCTGCAGTTGAAACAATGTGGCTTTGCTTTTGTTGAAACCTGGCTCGATCTGACTTGCTGACGTTTGCCATGCTTGTCCTGAGCTTCTCCAGAGAAATGCTGTCTTCTGGCAGGAAAAGATAAAACTGGCTGATACAAATGAGTCACCGTACTCGCTATAATTAACAGTGATGCAAGAGCCAGATGCGAACGAAGCAGGGCCTCAGGACCCGACTTTTCGGCGGCCCAAACTTTGAGCTGCTGCACAGAGTCTCTCCCTGGTGAGGGGCTGAGCTGCCGGTGTGCTCAGGATACTTTTTCAATGAAGAAATGAAATCTGGATGCATGCACACTCCAAGCTACTGGAGCTGGGAGGGGCGGCACCAAATCCATCTCCTTATTTACACCCGAAAGACCATACACCAGAACCAGAGAGAGAGTTTATAGTTTATATATAATGCTTTTACATTTGCTTTTACACTCGGCTGCCCTGGAAAGTCTAAGTAGTTTTCGGCCTGCTGAGCTGATTTATGGTAACTACAGCTGACAACTCAGTTGGGCTAGGTGTTCAGCCTATGGCCTCCTGATTGCACTACGTATCTGTGAACTTTCCAGAAAAGACCAGTTACCACTAGCATCCCTATTCTCTTTTGCTGGAGCTGGAATAACAAGTGATACAAGGATAGCCTGACTAAAATAAACCCTCAAACATGCTTCCCACCATGCCGGCCACAAACCCAGCTGACCACAGCATGAACACGATCCCTTTATGATGCCGGCGGCTTCCAGGATGGATAACTGCGCCTCCTGAGTTTCGACAGAGAGAAACAGCTAGGAGCCAGGACCTGGAGAGACTACACTAGTGATCTTCGACGTCCCGTAGCATCTTTTTTACCTATTTAAGACAGTCTCAACTGTTCTTGAGATTTGAACACAATACAGCTGATACAACCTTGCCACTTTCCTTTTGAATAGACTTTAATTGAGAGCGAAGTGAAAAATGCAGGTTACATTTTTAGTGTTATCATTGATACGTTGTAAGATCAACACCAAAACAGTGATGCATCTAACATTTATACATTTCCTAATTTTAGTTGTCAAAGAGCAAATCATTATCAGATATATATATTTACATAATTTCAAGCAACAGTAAATAATAAACACCCTCCTTTAAGCACACACATGCACACGCACATACACACACACACACCCAACCACCTTTAAACAATGGATTTCCTCACACTAGTGAGTCTCATTTTGTCACATACACCGGTAGACTCAGAGTTACTTAAGAACAGTCTTATCAATGGACATCCTGGACCAGCCCAATTTTCTCCTAGAATCACTTTAATTTTTACAACTTGAAGCCACATAACCAGCGTGGTCAGTACACTCTAAGGACACCCCAGATGATAAAAATGAATTCCACTTCTTTTGTGTGAGGACATATGCATGTCTCTGAAGATGCATGTGATTTACAACTCAAAAAAAGTCGAAAATACCACCAAAATCTCAGCTCTTCAAACACAGTTTCTTAACAGCACTGTGCTAAATGTTAACACCGAATTAGCTGAACGGAAGGATTCTTCTCGATATCTCTACAGAGGTACTGGTTAGTCCTGATGCTTTCTTCAGCTGCTTGGAACGCACAAGTTTTCAAAGCTGCCTGGTGGTGCTACATCCTGCCTTCCAGGTTAGCAGCCTGCCTAACCTCCGGAATGTCGGACGGGACTCACCCCCAGTGCCTTGCTCTCTGATTTATTTCTTGCTGTTAGTAAATGGAAACCATGACAAAGTTTACATTAGCAGACACATACACATGCCCTGGCCTATAAATATTCTATGATGGAAAATGGTACAATGACTCCATTCCTAGTGAAAAGGAGCATAAAAGGAGAGGGGCAGGGGGGGGGGGGGGGGACATGATCCACAGTGGCTCTTCTTACAGTGGAAAATCCAGACCAAATGGCAGAGGTGGGCTTTTAACTAACCGGACATCGTTAGCCACTTCTCTCCAGGCCCTTGGAGTCAACTAAAAGCAAGCAAAGCAGAGCCCAACTCCTCCGGGCAAACCTGGTAGGATCCAGTCGTACAGGCATCTTGTCTCGGAAGCCGGATGAAGAAGATCACCTGCCATTTCCTTCTTAGAGAGGTGAGTGAGGAGGAATTCTAAAGTCAGATTTGAAAGTAGTTCACACACTGTCCTGCCTGGGACACAGAACTGTCCCCGGGTCGGACCCCCTCAAAGCGCCAGCTGGAGTTTGGTCATGTTTCTCTGGTGCATGTTGTGATGACGGACTAATTCGTCTGACCGGGCAAACTTTTTCTGACAACTGGGCCACCGACAGCTGAAGGGCTTTTCACCTGTTGACACAATTGCCAGTCAGAGACACTTGCAGTGGAGAGGCCGGGCACAAGTTCAACTATCAAAAGCCTGAGTTAAATCATCCCAAGGCACCCACTCTCGGTTCCCTCTAGCTCTTGCCCTAGGCTCACAAATCGGGCTCATCTCATGGGCAGCCTTGAAATGGAAGCCCCTCTGGGCCCTTAAGGATTACACTACTGTAGAAAGTATAAAATATTCCCTATGTCAGAGGCCTAGGGAAATGGCAGAGAAGGAAAAAGTCTAGTTAATCAGAGTGTCTGGGTAAGTCATATGTAATCGAGGGGAAAACACTTGTTTCAACCTTTGCTGTTGGACTATTTTTTTTGTGAACTGCATACACGTTTCCCCTCGGCTGTCTTCACAGGGAATTGAGCTTAACTGGGCTGCGAAGAGTCAGGATCATCACCCTGGATATTACTGATTGGTTGTCCTCCAGTATTAGAGCTTGACTGTAACTTTAATATCTTTGTCCGTGTGGATATTTGGGGGGGGGCTGGGTATTTTAAAATAATTCATGGATACCAGTGTGCAGGATATTTGCTTCTTTTACCTTCAAGTGTTGCTGAGAGCTTAATCCCTGGTTCTAGGTGAGGCATGGTTTTCAGATTTTTAACAAGCCTGCCGTAAGATCGAGACCTCTCCATCTAAGGAGTTCTCAGAAGTTCCTTCCAAGCCTCATTCTGGATGAGGAGGATAATTAGCATTTATGAAATGCCTAATTTACGCCCAGCCTTGTTGGGTATCATCTACATACGCTATTTCTTGTGTTCCTTACAACAGCCTTGTAAGAGAAGCGTTGGTATCCCCATTCTAGAGAGGAGGCTAAACAGCTAGTGAGGGCAGACCCAAGCAGGATGTCCATCCAGGTCTATGCCAAAGCCCATGCGCTTGGCATTATCCGGCCTCCGAGGCCTGGCCCTAATGGGAATAGAGGCGTGGCTTTATCCTAAGTAAAAATGCCACAGGAGCCAATCTCTGTACCATCAGGGAGATCTTCCCAGGGTATCGCTGGCCCCCCACTTTGCCTCCTCTGAGAGCTAGTGGTTGGGACAAGCAGGGAGGAATGTCCCAGAGGAGGAGCTGTCCCAAGGTCACAAGGGGAGTGACCCAAGATAGGGTAAAAGCGTCTGCCAGTGACAAGGGCCATTTTGCGCATACGCAGGTATGTCCGGGGTTGGAGGACAAGGGGGTTGGGACACCAGGCATGATAACTTTCTCACCAATTTATGAGCTCAAGAATAAGAAAAAGAAGAAACTGGGCAGCCTGGGTGGCTCAGCGGTTTAGCGCTGCCTTCAGCCCAGAGTGGGATCCTGGGGACCCAGGATCGAGTCCCACTTCAGGCTCCCCGCATGGAGCCTGCTTCTCCCTCTGCCTGTGTCTCTGTGTCTCTCATGAATAAATAAAATCTTTAAAAAAATAAAAAAAATAAAAAGAAGAAACACCAGAGGCACCTGAGTAGAGCAAAAGAGATGCCCGTCCCACCAACTCTGGGGCACAGGTGCCTTGGCCCTGTCTGTAAACGCAGCCTATTTGGGCTGAGTCTGCAACTGCACGGGGGCTGGTGACCTCATGTTTTCCTTCACCTCCTGCTCACTGTTCCTCTGCTCTTCCCAATCTGGCTCCTGGCCCCCCACCTCCACCCCCAGCCGTGCTGTCAAAGGTCACCTTCTAATGGACTAAGCCCAACCCCTTCTCCTGGTGGTCATCACTTTCCTCAGTGTCTTGGTGGCACTCGGCTTTCCTGACCTTGGCTCTCTTCCTGATTCCTATCCTCCCTGGGCTGTAAGACAAACCTAGGCTCTCTCTCTTTCTCTCTCTCTTTCTCTCTCTCTCTCTCAAGAAGGAAGGCTGTGGGACACGGTGGGCTGGGAACAGAAGGAATTGGGTTTGCTACTTACAAGCTTTGGGACTGTAAACAAGTCATTTCATCACCTCAGTCTCCTCATCTCAGAAATGGGGATAAAACATGCCTACCCTTTTCTTACAAGGGTGTCACAAAGAGACAGCAAGATAACCCTAAGCCTCTTTCTACAGGTAGAAAATACACAACAAAGGTGGTGCCATTTTCATTATGAATCACACCAGGCTTGTGAAGAAGCAAGAAACATCCATCGACCAGTAAATAAATGTCCTATTCCCCTGTCTATACGAGTACAAAGGAAATAATATCCATCTGCTGATACGAGTCTAGCAGACACCATGTCTGCTCTGGGGACATCAACTTTTAGCACAGCAAGGATTCAACATCTCTGAAAATAGTGTCATGAAATGTGAGCTCTCCAAAAAATAAGTATTTGGCTTGGGAGAATTTCTGCTGTTTTTCTGTAAGGTTGATTATCATATCAAAACTGAGTGACACAATGTGAGGGAGCCAACTGGGAACAGCAGGGACCTAGCTCATCTCTTCCTTTCAAATTTGATGCTCACAGTAAGAGTTCTTTTCACACGTCCCTCCTCCAGCTTTATGGTTCCCCCCACCAATCCCTTCTGAAACAATATTATTATTTAAAGATAGCCATGCACTGTTCTTTCTCCCCACCCACTCTAAAGCCTGCTCAGAACTTCTACACTAATCTTTTTCCCCATCTCTCTCATCACAAACAACTTCATTCAACAACATTTTTTTAAAAAAATAATGAAAAATAAATGTGAAGAAAAGTTTACGCACTTGTTTTACCTGTATGAGTCCTGGTGTGGGTCTTCAGGTGGTCAGACCGGGAGAACTTTCGCTGACAAGTTTTACACTGGAATGGTTTCACACCTAAATGGACAGAGAAGGTCTAGCCGCAGCCCTAACAATGTGGGAGCATAACGAGGCCCACAGGGCCAGCTTCCTGGTGGCCGGAGGAGCCGGACGTTTCCAGGCACCTGTGATGATGTCTGCCTCGCCCGCAGGTTTCCCCAACACCCCAGGCCTGGTACAAACCACCTAATGCTGCAGTGTAATCCCTGAAGACCTGCTTCTGTCTGGGGAACAACTCTTCCCTAACCACAAACATCCAGCTTCCCACCAGTCTCAGCTGTGTCCAAGACTGAAAAAGTGAATCACACCCTACAAACCGGATTGTGTTCTCCACCACCCTGTTCTTTACCACTACTAGTGTATCATCAGCAAATTGCTAGCGGGATCCCACTGTTCTGTGGTTTGCAGGAGAAACAGGGGATGTTTCCTTTCCTTTTCTTTCTTTCTTTCTTTCTTTCTTTCTTTCTTTCTTTCTTTCTTTCTTTCTTTCTTTCTTTTCTTTCTTTTCTTTCTTTCTTTTTTCTTCTTTCCCTTAAGAAAAGGAAAATCTCTGGAGATTGGGGGGGCGGGGGGGAGGCACGATTATCGGGAAAAGCTAAGCAAATGGCTAACCCTCTCACATCCATATTCAACCGCAAAGAGAATCACGAAATCAAGTGCGACCCAAGAGAATGTACTGGCAGCAATGAGAAGCGAGCCTACAAACCTGTGTGTCTCCTTTGGTGTCTTTTGAGCTGGTCTGAACGAGAAAACCTTCGTTCACAGTCCTTGAAGTCACACTGGTACGGTTTCTCACCTTGGGGAAGACACATATTCCATTTGAAAATGATGCCAGAAATGGGGATCTCATTAAAGCCGAGCTCTCCTCCTGGGACCGTGGGATCCCCAAACGCCTAAGGCACTCTGGCAGACCTCGTCAGGGGGGTGCTGCCGACAGCAACGAGAGGCTAAGGGCCCTCCTGTGCGCAGGCTCCTGGCCAGTGGGTGTACAAGAGAGGACTGGGTGGATGAGGATGGTCCCTAACCTCTGGGTTGTGAGTAGACGGGAGCTCAGGTTCTGAAGTCTCACTAGGGTCACATCCAGCTCTGCCACTTAAAGCTCTGGGCAGGTGCCATTTCCTTGTTGAGAAATGGGGCCCCAAATCTCACAACTTCAAAGGATTTACGAACAGACGAAACCAGGCCATCCACATTAAGGGCTTAGCCCAGGGTCTGGCACAGAGGCACTGCTCCAAAAACACTGGTAGAGAATCTTTAGACAAATAATAAACCAAAGAAGTCTTAACTCTCAAACGGAGTTGGGAGGCAATTCTGGGATGGATACGCCTTGGAGCTGGCCCCATGAAATAAGTGTCCTATGTTCCATGGCGTAAAGATGTGATGTTCTCTGCTACTGACTTCTCATCCCTGAATCAAGCATAAACAGCGCCATGGTTGTGAGACACTCAAGTTAAACCAGGAACCAAAGTAGTTAGGAAGGTTTTGGTATCCCTTTATCCGAGAGTAGTCAGGAGTGGGATTACACAACTTTCTGCCTCAGAATGGAGAAGCCCCACCCCTATGCTTGCTGGAGAAAATTCAGCCATGAGTGCAACTGAGCAACCTTGGGCCTTCCCACCTTCTTATGAGAACTCTGAGTCACCAGTATTCTGGGATGGAGAGCAAACTATTTGAGGCCAGTTGTTCTTTCTGCTGCAAGGCATTCCCTAGTTGCCTTTCCGGCCTCATACCCTCCTCTATTTCCCTGATAAATCTGTATTCCCGCTATACCAGAGCTCAGCATTCCCCAAACTGCCTTGCAGTTCGCTCACACCAAATGCCCTTTGTCCCTATCTCCACATTTTCCTCCCACAAAAAAAGTCTACTGTATGTCTCTCACCAATGCCACCTGCTTCCTCTGCATATGCCTTCTTGGACATTTCATGTTCAGACTGAAAGCCCTTCCTTGCCTCAGTACGGGATTTGTTCCGGAATATCTAACATTGTAGGCTACGTCCAGGGCTACCTTCCTCCGTGGGCTGGAAAATTCTGAGGGCAGGAGCCTTTCCTTAACTTTGTATTTATATCTGGCTCAGTGCCTTACATTCCACCAATCCTACTCGGTCTAATTTCTTTTCTCTGCCTTTCTGCTTCTGCTCCTTCTTTACTTCCTCTACTGCACTCTACCAACCCTTGGATGGTTAGCCAAGCCCTTCCTCCTTCTGGGATGATTTTAGCTCACACCAGCAACTCTTCTTGGCTCCTCCAGCCTCGGGTTTAGTACACTGTCATTACTCTCGTGACCCCTTTTCGTTTGTATGTATCCTAGCTCCAAAACAGACTATCAACTCTTTGAGAAGGGGGTTTGTGAATTGGAGTTAAAAGGTATGAATTTGGGCTCTGCTTCCACTATACCCTATCCACCTGGTAACTGGTCAGTGCCTGAGGAATTAAATGAAATAATTAATGTAGATAGTCTGGCACCTAAGAGATATTTTATATAAAAGTACTTAATAGAATAGTCTTACTATTATCATACGTAGATAAAAAATGATCGCACTGTTTCAAGAAAAGGGCTGCAGGACTGTGAAATACCAGGCTCCTCTCCTTGTCTTCTGGAAAGAAGAGCTTCTTAAAACCTCCAGCAGGTCTGGGGGTCTTGGCTATCTTGTCCACTGCTTCCCCTTCACACAGACCTCTCCCCCTCACTGCTTGTTAAGTGCCTCTTCTCCATCAAAGGTTTCTAAAACCGTATTTCCTTCACTGTATTCCCTTGCGTTTCTCCAGCCACAGTTTTACTTTATTATTTTCTTTATAACCTTTACAGACACTTTTCAAAGGATCCCATTTGGGGAACCATGTAAAAATATAATGGGCCTCTAGGTGTCTCATCTTTAGCCTCAAAGCATGTGGTCTACTGAGTGCAAACTCAGGTTTATAAGAGAACTGCATCCTCCAGACACAACTTAGCAAAGTTCAACGATCCAGAGAGATCTAAACGTGGCTCACTCTCCTTTTCAGCTTCTCCAAAGCAAAATAAGCAGTAATAACAAAATAGTAAGGGTAATTATAATAATGAAACTGTCTTTCCAGTTACCAAAGACCAACAACAAATAAACAAACAAAAAACCCCAGCACCAGGCTCCCCTTTAGGAAAGCCTGTGTTTTGCACTGCTTCCCTGCAATGGAGACCCAACTACGCTCCCATTCAGTGCCCACAAGGCCAAGAGCAAATGTTTGTGAAATAGGCTGTTTATACTCAATGTGGCCAACAACCAGACAAGGCCAATTCTCTTTCCTAGAAGAAGGCAGATCTCATGACCTGTGGGAAAATCCAGTTTTCCTTGATACATCCATCATCAAAAATCATCTTTCTTTTTTTAAGATTGAAAACAAAAATTAAACCAAATCCATTTTCCCATTCCTATCTGGTTGGTTATTACTAACCCAAGGGAATCCATCCCGTTTTTCTTTGGGCCATGTCTCTCCTTAAGTCTTACTGACCTTGCCCATCAATCTCTCAAAACCGTCTGATTACCAAGCTCCCAGAACAGGTCCTCTCTCTTTAGAGATGCTACTAGGATTCTAATAGTTACACCACTGTTTATTCAGACCTATAGACATAGGCTACTATACTGGGTGCTTCACATCTAATGTCCTTTAATTTAATTTAATTTTTTAAGTTTTTATTAATTTATTCATGAGAGACACAGAGAGAGGCAGAGACATAGGCAGAGGGAGAAGCAGGCTCCATGCAGAGAGCCTGATGCAGGACTCGATCCCAGGACCCCAGAATCATGACCTGAGCCAAAGGCAGAGACAACCACTGAGTCATCCAGGGCGCCCCTAATTTAATTTGACATTAAAAGTTAATCTAGGGAAGCCCTGGTGGCTCAGTGGTTTAGCGCTGCCTTCAGCCCAGGGCGTGATCCTGGAGACCCGGGATCAAGCCCCACGCTGGGCTCCCTGCATGGAGCCTGCTTCTCCCTCTGCCTGTGTCTCTGAATCTGTGTGTGTGTGTGTGTGTGTGTGTCTCATGAATAAATGAATGAAATCTTTTTAAAAATTAAAAATAAAAGTTAATCTAGTCTTGAGGCACCTGGGTGGCTCAGTCAGTTAACTGTCCAACTCTTAATTTCAGCTCAGGTCATGATCTCAGGTGGTGCAATCAAGCCCCACATCAGGGCTCCACACTCAGTGTGGAGTCTGTGGGAGATTGTCTCTCTCTCTGCCTCTGCCCCTCCCCGGCTCTTTCTCTCAAAAAAAAAAAAAAAATCTAGTCTTAACTATGGTTTAAGGCAGGTATTATCACCTCCATTTTCCTTGAGACAAAATGAAATCCAGAGAGAGGTTAAGTAACTTGCTCAAGGTCTCACCACTTGATCATGAAGCCAGACTTCTAACACAAGCAAGTCTCTTCAGTTCTGTGGAATTCTCTCTCCACCACTCTCCTCTGCTCTTCCTGAAAACAGTTTACTGAATTCTTTATTGAAGGATGGACAGTCAGGATACAAAGTTCCCCACAGCCTTTTTTTTTTTTTTTAATCACATCGGCCAGACCTTTCAAAGCATTACCGACTATCAATCCAAGAAATTTTCCATGTCCTTAGTGGTGTGCCAGCCAAGAGCAGGAGTTCTTGAACCACCTTGCCCAAAGGCCACTGGAAAAGAGGCTGGACGGTGGACACACTTACCAGTGTGCTTCCGGCTGTGCATCTGTAAGTGTGACAGCTTAAAGTATCTCTTATTGCAGCCCGGGTAAGCACACATGAAGGGGCGTTTCTCACTGGTCTCAGATGCTGACCGGACAAGAGTCGGGGCAACTCCAGGCACACGCCGCACATCCTGCAGGCAGAGTGTGAGAGAAATGGAGACTTTAAGCCACATGTGGATATTCATGTCAGTCCTAGGGAAAGTGAGCTTTAGAATATACCCAGAGAAAGGATGACAGATATAAGATCTAAAACCACTCCCATCCACACCCCAGATGCCCACAGCAGACATCACTAATGGATGACAGATCAGGACGTTCTATTGTGCAGCACCCCAATGTCATTACTACTGATCAACCAGAGCTGCTACTTCACTGAAGTCTGTTTGGGGTTGCTGATCCAGAGGATCTGGAAAAGAAATGCTGGGGACTCCAAGAGCTTCCAAGCCATTCTGTATCTCAGCTTCTCCACTTGAGGCAGTGAGGTCTGGAAATTCCAAGTCCCAGATTCTATTTCCTTCCACTTGGATTCTATTTCTTTCCACTCGGCACATGATTTCAGGCCCAATCTGCCATGTGCGGATAAGCCCTTATTAGAGAAAGATATGGGATCCTCAATGAACCCCAAACTGACCAGACTTTCCATATGGGAATAAATGACAAGGAAGGAGGGACCCCTGGGAATTGGGGGTTTTCTCTGTGATGGGGCTGAAACCACCAGGGCTAATGGTGTAACCAGTGTAATCGCTTAGTAGTAACACCAGAAAACATTGGGTCTGCCTTCCAGGCACTTTCCATCCTTCACTGTTGATTCCCTTTATCTATGGGAGTGGGTATGTGTATGGTCAGTTCTTTATGACAAGGTACTAAGGGGACACGGTGAGGCAAACTCTCCTTCCTGCTCTCAGGATCAACGACTCATAGATGGGTGAACTGAGAGTGCCCGAGGGGCCACCGAATCCTCCTCAGTCTCTTCCAGATGTGCAAGTCAAGACCAAAGAGCATACCCATGTTTGTGTTAAGACCTGGAACTGCCTCTGAGCTTAGCGGTGTCCCTGCCCTGTGCATCTTCCACACCATGCTTACGTTCTAGATTCTACTTCACACTGCCTGGCACTGTGAGATCTTCTTTGAAGAATAAGTACTAAAGTGACATACACATTGCTGTTGATAGGCCACAGTGTCTCAAGGCAAACAGTGGCAAAATTAAATGGTGAGCCAGCTGTGTTTGATTGTCAGACTCTAGGAGAAAACGAGTAGGTAGTGAAACAACACCTGTTAGGTCTGGAGTCTATCAGCAGCCATGACAGTGAGTCTGACAAATGGCTTGGTGGAGATGAAGGCAAAAGGAGCTTTTTTCATTTCCTTTAATTCAATCTATATGTGGCACACACAGCAATGGGATATAAAATCGAGTTGTCAGTCAGCCAAGGATCCTGGTGGAAGATGGTATTTTTTGGAGGAGAGACCAGGATGACTCTTCATGGTACCTCCATCAGATTTTATATTTCTGTAACCCTCACCTTTATTCTCACACTTGGAAGGTTTGGGTTGAGGGAGCACGCTGTTCAATCACCACGCTTCTGAAGACATCAATCAGAACCTCTCAGAGCTACCTGCCCCACACATCATGTGGACACCCGGCTCACACACCACTTATTTCTAGGGTACTGACTATTCTGGTGAAAGTACCACTGATGTCACTTGTGTTACAGCCACTGAGTCACAAGTCAAAGTCACAAATGCACACCCTTGGTACCTGCGTGTGGTTCTGACCTCCCAAAAGAGGCTCCGCTGAGGTGGCCTGCCATTGACTTCCCCAAATTCTCCAAAATGTTTACTTTTTCACTTTACTTTCCTCACTCTCCTTGAAGCCCTTCTCCCCCAAACTGTTCACAGCCCTCTGTCTCCCTAAGAAGCAATGCAACATGGTGGTTAAAAACAGGGGTTCTGGGCACACCTCGGTGGCTCAGTGGTTGAGCATCTGCCTTTGGCTCAGGTCATGATCCCAGGTCCTCGGGTCAAGTCCCACATCGGGCTCCCCGTGGGGAGCCTGCTTATCTGTGTCTCTCATGAATAAATAAATCTTAAAAAAAGAAAAAAAAAGAAAAACAAAAACAGGGGTTCCAGAATCAGACAAGACTTGTGTTTAACTAGTTATGTGACTGTGGACAAGTCACTCATCTTCTCTGGAATTCAGTTTCCTCATCCATAAAATGGACATGATGGACCCAGCTGTTAAGATGCACTGAGGATTAACTGGAAAAATAAAATATAGACATGGAAGAAACTTCAGTGCATATTGCTAAGTGACAGAAGGCAGTCTGAAGAAGCTGCATGGTGTGTGATTCCAGCCATAGGGCATTCTGGTAAAAGGCGAAACTGCAGAGTCAGTAAAAAGGTCAGTAGTCCTTTGGGAAGGTGAGGGGGGGTGGAGAGGTGAATAGGTGGACATGGGCATTTTTGTTTTCCAATTGTGAAACTATTCTGTACTAGAATGTGCAGGTCGATACGTGGAATTGTGCATTTAAAGAAAACCCATGGAACTGCACAACACAAGAAATCAACCCTACATAAACTATGGACTTTCATTAACAATAATGTATCAAAAAGGAACCTTAGGACAAACTGGTAGTTGTGCTGGCAACTTAACTCTTAAATGATTCAGAAATAAGTTATATATACATAAAGAATAATAAAGTGAATGTGGTAAGCTATTAGCAATGAGGAATCTGAATGCAGGTAGCATATCTACTATTTTTAGACTTTTCTGTAAATTTGAAATTATTTCAACTTATACTGAAGTTAAAATGTAAAGATGAAATAGGCATGTTGAGGCAAAAAAGTACAGAGAATAGATTAGCTCTACTATGAATTAAATTATCTTGAAATCTGAAAAAAAAACAATAATGTATTTTTTTAAAAAAAGGATCAATACCAGCTTATCAACTGTAACAAGTGTAGTATACGGAGGCAAGATAATAACAGGGAGGAGAGGGAAGAGGAGGGATATGGGGACTCTTTGTATTTTCTGCAGTTTTTCCCTAAACCCAAAACTGATTTAAGAAATTAAATCTGGGGCAGCCTGGGTGGCTCAGCAGTTTAGCGCCGCCTTCAGCCCAGGGCGTGATCCTGAAGACCCAGGATCGAGTCCCACGTCGGGCTCCCTGCTCGGAGCCTGCTTCTCCCCCTGCCTGTGTCTCTGCCTCTCTCTCTCTCTCTGTGTCTCTCATGAATAAATAAATAAAATCTTAAAAAAAAAAAAAGAAATTACATTTGTTAAGAGAAAAAGCCCATATATAAAATTCAGCACAGTGCCTGGCATGCAGAAAGCGTCCAGCAGCAACAAGGTAGTGCCGTTATTGTCATTATTTATTATTACTAGTGGAACACTTGGCAAGATCAGAGTCAGCTTCGGGACGATGCAGACCAAGTCCAGGGTCCGCTCAGGAAGCCAAGGGTCCAGGTCACCCGTTCCAAGAACTGCATGGCCTACCGGGAAACGTGAATTAAGCGGTGGACGGGGGAAGGGATGGGATTCCACCAGGAGCTTCTTGGGCTGAGCCAGGGACGTGGCTGTGGTCACAATGACCCACCTGGAGAGGAGGCTGCCCTCTGCCCCGGGGGAAGAGCAGAGGTCCCTATCGTCAGAGGGGCCTGTGATGAGGACAGACTTACCTGGCTGAATGGCCATCAGCAAGGAAGCAAAAGGCTGCTGAGAAGGGAAGGAGGCACTGAGGTCCCCGCCCAGTGATACCCCCCGAGGTCTCACCTGAATGCCCCTGAAGACGCCGTGCGTGTGTATTCTGTACTGGGCGCCGCACAGGATGGGCGTTGTGTGGTTGTCACTCTCATACCCCGTGCCGTGGCTGCGAACACAAAGAACGGACAGCAAGGCTCAGAGGGGTCCGCAGGTGCCATCTGGAAATGTGCATCGGCACCAGAAAGAAGGTCTTTAAAAGGCTCACGGGACAACAACAGTTGGTTGTCTGCATCCCTCCACCTGGGCTGTTCTGGAAACAGGACTCTGTGCGGGGCAGGGCCGCTCAACCCTGGGGTCACCACCACGCAGCCCGCCCTACGCTCAGGTTCTCACTGGCCGGCCTTCTGGGTCTCTGCCTCTCCGACAGGCTGGGAAAAGTCACAGGGGCAGGATTTCATCCCCAGCAAGTTGTTTACCCTCTAGCCAGCCGAACTGACAGCTGCGAATATCTCAGGAATGAGCAGATACCTCAAGTTTCACATTAAGTGCAATGGATTTTTGTCGGCACCTCATGACTCAGTTTTTACCAGATAGCACGGAGAAAGTGATGACACAGAAGAAATGTCACATTCTCAGACGTGGGGATTACACATCTGTGGCCCTGCTCCACTTAACCTACAGATCAGTTTTCCAGATCGACTTAACTCTTTGCAGCCAACCGGTGCCACCACTGGACACTGGATAATCCTACCCAGCGTTGGAGTGGCTGGTCCTCTAGCTGGTGCTCAGGTTGATCCTGGACAGCTTGCGAGGGCTGAGGGATGTGGATTGCTGAAGAGAATACCTCGGAGGCAGTGAATCCTCTAAAAGTATTCTCTCCTTTAGGTAAAAGCTGGTATCTATTCTGCAGTTATTTTACTTCCAAATGAGGCAGAGCAAGGATTCTTATCTGCATGGGAAGCACGGTATAATCGCATCTAGAATCAGCACAGGGAGCTCTTATGAAATGCCTCCGTAAAATGGTGCAGCTGCTTTGGAAAATGTCTGGCAGTTCCTCAAAAGATGAGACCTAAAGTTACAATACGACCCAGGAATCCTACTTCTAGGTATATTCCCAGGAGAAACGAAAACCTGTATCTGCACATCAACTTGTACACATTGTTCATGAGCAGCATTATTCGTAATAGCCAATAAGTGGAACCAACCCAAATGCCCATCAGCTGATGAACGGATGAACGAATTATAGTATATTCATAAAAGGGGACATTATTTGGCAATAAAGAGGTAGGAAGTACTGATACATGATGATGTGGGCAAACCCTGACAACAGGGGAGTGAAAGAAGTCGGCCACAGAGGACACACCTACTGTGTGATTCCATTTAACCGAAACGTCCAGAAAGCGCAAATTATGTAGAGACAGAAAGTGGATTGGGGATCGGCTGCCTAGGACCCGTGAAGTTGGGGGAACGGGGGAGTGACTGCTGAGAATGTCCTAAAGTTGTGGGAATGGTCGTACAACTCTGCGAATATACTAAAAACCACTGATCTGTATACTCCAAACTGACAGTATGTGGAATTTATAAAGCTGCTTTACAAAATTAACTCTGGGGAATATTGGGTTCCTTCCATGCACGATTGTTTTTTTTTTGTTTGTTTGTTTGTTTTTTGGTTTGGTTTGGTTTGGTTTGGTTTGGTTTTCTCAAGCCTCCAGGTGTCACTAACTTGCTGTCAGGGCCGAGAACCTCCACCCTCTGCCTCTGTTCCTCTAGAGAGGCCAGGGGTCCCAGTGCAGGAAGCAGGTAGCTTGGCTGCTCAGCCCACTCCATAGTGTGGGGAAACCCTGGGGCCGGCTCCACCTCCCACTTCCCCAGGGGAGACAATTCCTGGAGGGGAAGGCTGTGTGCCAGGACAACTGACATGTCCACACGTCCCATGGCCACAGCAGCTATGGGATGCATCACATTTAATTCTGGCTCCAAGCTTTCTAGAAAGAATCGCCTGTCTCCCTTGCAGAGATCAGTGACAGCAGTTTGGGGAACTCGGTGGCAGTTCTGCTCCCTTTAACCTACTACACTTCATCTCTACATCCTCCAGGTGATTTTTGACATATCTGGGGGGCAGGGTCCCAAAGAGCCAAGCCAGGGTTAAATGCGCAAAAATTGGGAAGAAATGCCAAATCCAGATAACATCTGCCTCTCTGAACCATACAAGGTACTTGCCCAGAAAGAGGCCAGGTCTGCCTTACAATTATGCTACAGAGACAGTGGGGGTATAAGAGCTGATGACAGTGGCGTGTGGTAGCAGAGAGAGGACAAGGCAAGAATGACACCGCCAGAACATTCTGCCTTGAGGGCTGTGAAGACATGCTGCCTCTGCTTGCTTTAGTCCTCTGCATGGAGCCAGAAGGTGACACGTTTTCTAAGGCTGAGGGATCTCTAGGGACACAACAGAAATCTGAATTATTTTAAAGGGGAAGAATTAGGGATCTCTAGCCTTGGCAGCTATTCTCCGGATTTGATATTACTTGGGTTCCTGGAGGGCATAGGTAACAGACTTTCCTCAAAATACTTGTCCCAGGAAATGAGGCGCCGCACTACTCAAAGGTAATGACATGATCCTCAGAGCCAGATGCAACCAACACACTAAAGAAGCACCCAGAAACAAGACTGTACCTGCCAAACACGCCCCTAGGTTCTCCTATCAGGTCTGTGAACAAAAACTACAGCTGGGCCTGCCGGCTGGCTTTGATGTCTCCAAAAGACAAACACATCAGTGCAATTCCACGCTGAGGAAACCCCGCAACCCAACGTTCTTCCCAACGTGGTCTGCCCAGAACACTGAGTACAACACATAGGCATCCTGGTGTCTGCCAGGACAGCTGACATGTCCACACGTCCCACAGCCACAGCAGCTGGAGGGTGAGTAAGCTGCTCTCTGGATAAGTAAAGGAAAGCAGATCAGTGGTCTTGGGACCATATACTAACATGTGGCGAAGGCATCTACTCCAACCCTCATTTGAAAGCTCCTGGAGCTCATCTTCAACAGTTGGACAATACAACTGGTGGTAAGTTTTTAGGGCAGCCCACTCCAGTTGGGGGAGTGCTTTAATTGTGAGGAAAGGCCTTTCTAGGCCAAGCTGAAATCTGCCTCCTCCCCTCTGTCTTCTGGAGAACCAGAGTATTCGTGTTTTACAGCCACCTGTATATCTCCTCTGCTCTGCAGTAAACTCGGCCTCAAAGACAGAGACCAACCTGCTCCTCTGTATCCTCTCAGCTCAGAGACCAAAGTAAGGTGCACAGCCTGTAAATGTTCCATGAGAAGGACTGAAGCTAACTCCTCTTCCACACGACGGCCCTTCAGGTATTGGAAGACAGCTTTCCAGGGCACAGAGCTGCAGTTCTCTCAGTGATTACAACACACACTGGTGTCTGATTCCTTTCCCATCCATATCATCCTCTTCTTGATTCCCTTCCTTTGTTAACTCTCTCTCAACTTTTGGGCTTAAAATGGATCCTAGTGGCCCCAGAAGAGTGCTACTATAAGGGAGGGGGGAAGGAGGGCCATCCATAAACACAAAAATCTTAAGAATTGAGGAATTTACATAAGTGCATAAGACCAAAGAGTACATGCCTCACCCAAGGGATTCCATCGCATTGTTCAAAACCAGTATCCAGTCAAACACAACACAATGCATTAGGCTCACAGGCTGTCAGGGCTCCACGAACACATCTAAGAGCATATCACTTTGTAGCACACAGGTCACAGTGGTCTTCCCCAGTCAAATAGAATCCTCAGCGTCCAAGAAAGCATGAACTGCAATTAAGGCATGTATCTCCAACCCTGCGCTTGAACATGACTTCTTTAACTGCAGTTCAAGACTACACATCCTTCTTACTTAATTTATTTTTTTTACATTTTTAAAATTTAAATTCAATTTGCCAACATGTAACACCCCGTGCTCATCCCATCAAGTGCCCGTCACCCAGTTAAAAATGTCA
This sequence comes from Canis lupus familiaris, assembly GCF_011100685.1. Classification (NCBI taxonomy): domain Eukaryota; kingdom Metazoa; phylum Chordata; class Mammalia; order Carnivora; family Canidae; genus Canis; species Canis lupus. Next base: position 35,530,212 of record NC_049239.1, on the reverse strand, counting down.
CATTTACCCTTTAAATTCCATTTCATTTCTTTTAGCAAGTCATTCCCAACCGTTGAAATCTTTTTTGACTCAATTTAGCTTCCAAAATATTTGCTTTCCATCCCATTTCGTATCATCTCCACCTTTGGAAACCATCTTTTCTGTGTTGCTATTTTTTTTAAATGCTGTTGTGGGGAACTATTATATTTACAATACACGTAATTGTTCTCTAGTATTCAGGATGTGACCAGATTCTAGAAGGTCTCTCTCTGTGGCAACCTGGGGGAAGCCATCATAGAGAATTTAGTCATTTTGATGGGCAAATATCATCAGCAGAGGTTCATCTGAAACAAAATGGCTCAGGATGATGACAGCTGCCCTTGGAACAATAGCCACTGTTAATACCAAACTATTAGCTTAGATGGTCAAGGAAAACCAAGCTCTTCCTCCAAGAGAATTATACTGAAAAAGTTCCAGGGACTATGCTTCAGATTTCTACCCCAAGGGAGATCTGGGTCTCTTGATTGCTCGGTGAATTAAGCGAGTGAAGGAAGAATTCTTAGAGGTCTAGAGCCAAAAAGCCTTCTAAGAAGGGCAAGGAGCTACCACCCAGTGAAGAGGTTTCTGGGGCCAAAGATGTACTTTCCAAATAAATCAATCATAAAGCCCTGGATAGTTGGGGAGTAAAAATTTATCATGACCCAGAGACAAGAGTGTTATCATTCATGGAGCAGCCCTAGAGTGGAGTATGAATCCCAAATCTGCCTTAGGGTAGAAATGTTTGCAGTGGGTAGATCTACCTTCCAACTCAGATAATGAGGAGGAAAGTAAGGACTGTGCTCTTCCAGCCAAGGACTGGTAATTATATGAACCCAGTGATTGCCAAATCTTTCCATTTTCCAGAAAAGTCAGAAATCAATATTTTTATATGAGATCACTTCAGCTTTAAATTCTGGCAAATGGAGCACCTGGGTGGCTCAGTCAAGTCTCTTGATTTTGGCTCTGGTTATGGTCTCGGGATCATGAGATCAACCCTGCATCAGGCTCCATGCTCAGCAAGGAATCTACTGGAAGGATGCTCTCCCTTTGGCCTTCCTACCCATTCTCTCTCTCTCTGTCTCTGTCTCTCTCTCCCCTCAATCAATCAACTAAAAATTCTGGCAAATAATTGAGATTTTATAGAATCACTGTCAGGTCAGACAAAATATCTCTGGCCTAAGGGCCACCAGTTTGCAACCTCAGCTTTAAAGGTTATGCAAGGAATTTTAAGTTACAAACTGGATAATTTTGTCTTGATTTTGTTGTCTCCTGCCACATGGCAACAAAGTAGAGTGGGGATATATTTAATTCTTTGAAAACTGAGTATTAGAACTCTTTAAACCCTTGAACACTGAAAAAGAAGCTGTACTAGTACAGCAGACATGGCCAATGCCACTAGGCCAAAATCCAGAGGCACTTTTCATCTACAGGGATCAGTGTTTCACCTCTAAATTTCATGGGCCCAGTTGCTGGTAGGTTTAAACATTGAAGCTTTAGGCAGGAAAGTGCAAATCCCAGCATATCGGTTTTCTACAGCTGCTGCAACAAATTATCACAAACCTGGAGGCTTAAGACATAAATATATTCCCTTAGAATTCTGGAGATCAGAAGTCTAAAAATCAGCCTCCCTGTCCTAAAGTCAAGGTGTGAGCAGGGCTATTTTCTTCTGGAGGCCAAGGAGAAAATCCCTTTGTCTTGCCCAGTTTCTAGGACTTGCTTGCATTCCTTGGTCCTTTCTTCACATTACTCTGTCCTCTTGCTTCCTTTGTCACATCTTCTACAACTCCTCTGTTGTCAAATCTCCCCTGTGTCTTCTTCTTATAAAGGCACTTATTATGTTTTATGTTTAGGGCCTGCCCAGATAATTCAGGATAATCTTCCACTTCAAGATCCTTAACTTAATCATACCTGCACAGTCCCTTGAGCTACACAAGGTATCATTCACAAGCTCCAAGAATTAGGACTGAGATATCTTTCGGGGTCATTATTCAATCTACTATACCAAGAGAACCAGATTTATTCAGTTTCTTGCAGATGCATTTTAAAGAGTTAAATTAATCTGAGTTCTTTATCTCCAGATTAATCTATAAGACTAGTCCAAAAGAGACACGACAAACACCTCCCCATCAGAACTTCATAACATAAAATGAGACTAGGTAAGTAAAGCGCCCCTCAATAAATGTTCACTATTACTTAATTAGTAAGATCTTCATTCTACAGCAAAGGATATGGAAATTTAAGAAGACACTGAGTTATCTGCCCAAAGTCAGACTGATGGGGTTTGAATGCAGGTCAGTCCAGCTCTCTTCCTTCAAAACTAGCTCGACAATCCGAGTGGTATAACCCCAGCCTGGGTTCACTTCTATCATCAAGACACTTGACTAATCCCCAGCTATTTTCTCCAGTGGTATGAATGAAATTAGACTTGCTGAAGGTTTAAAAATGTCGTGGGAGTGGGTAGGATAAGATAAGGGGAGCAGTCAGGAGGAGCAAGTTCAAGACACTCACTTTTCAGTACACTCCAGCTTCTGCTCTGAGGCACAATATTTATTTTGGTACAAAGCAAGCACAAAGCTAGCTGATAGAAGTGGCCTGCTTATATGCAACAAAGCAACCAAAACTGAGCATCATTTTTACAAAAGGAAATTCTTTCCACCTAACTGGGAAAACAAAGTAAACAGAAACAGTTATCAGCAGACCATACACCTCATGGCTTCCTTCTTGGTGGTGGTGTGGACTATATGTTTTCCTAAATAGCTTTAAAATGCATAAATATATATCCTGAGAAAGTTTGCTTTTCCTAGACAGCTTTAAAATACATAAACATGTGTCCTTAGAAAGTTTGTGAAAAGAGAAAAATGTCCCTCATATAACACAAATTATGAGCTTTCTTCATGCTAAAACCTTTACATTGAGGTTTGGCCCAGAAAAAAAAAAAAAAAAACTTAACATTAGAAGAGTAGCTTCTTTAGAAATGATTAATTTTGATATTCCACAGGCACAAGAAGATTAATAAAAAGGAATTGAGGTTTTACAGATGAGGAAAACCAGAGCTGCCCTGAAATCCCTTATCAACAGAGGAGGTTAAAAAAAAAAAAAAAAAAAGAGAAAAAAAGAAAGAAAGAAAGAAGAAAGAAAGAAAGAAAGAAAGAAAGAAAGAAAGAAAGAAAGAAAGAGAAAGAAAGAAAGAAAAAGAGGACTTTTGAAGGTAATTAGCATTTGATACAAATATTCAAAAAAGGAAAAACCTCCATCTGTGACTTCTCTCTCCTGCCTCTAGTCCTTGGCCAGGTGGGCATCCCCCATCTTTACCTCGGTCTTCTCACCTCTGCAGAGTTTAATCAGGTTGAAGGAAAGCACCTGGGGAGACTTCAAAGTCTTGCATATGCAGAAAATGGAATTTACCCATCCACCCCTCTTCTCTGTCCATCCTTGATACTCAGGCTTATGAGATGCTTGAGTGCTTAATTCCTCTTGGTGTTGAAAATACACTTTGCCACAAGCCTTGAGAACCATCACCCCTGGCTAGTGTGCCACTTCTGAGGGAAAAGAGGACTGGAACCATGTTCAAAAAGTGTGCATCCTTAAAGGTTAAACACAAGAGATGGGGCTAAACACACCACTCTTGCTAAAATAAAATAAAATAAAATAAAATAAAATAAAATAAAATCTAATCAAGCTTCCAGACCTAACTACGTATTTATAGGAACTACAGGGAATGGAGGCCCAAAGTTAAAAGACTATAAGAGGAAGCAATCTGCAGAATCCAGATTGTGAGATTTTCTACTGACCAACTGACTTGCTGTCTCTAACGTATCAGTAGCATGAGAAAGAATGTATAGGTTTAAAAGCTTTACTGAATGAAAATCTAAGTTCCCTGTAGCCAAAGTATTTTCAGAACTCACTTTCATATCCACTTATAAGATCTAACTTGGGAAAATGAATACACAAGGAATTCTCTTTCTGTACATAGTCAGAGGTGATGGCAACCCAGCACGATCACTTGCAGCTCAACGTGAATGCTATTTGATTCTCTGTCTGAACGTGATGTGTTCAGGGCAATATTTAAATAAAATTCTGCACAAACATGCACAAACATCCACAGCAATGTCATCTGGCCATCCTCTGTTCTTTTCGTAATTTCATCATTTAGAGTGGGAATATAGCAAATCAATGGGTATATCAAAGTCAAAGGGTTTTTTCTGTTCCTGAGAATATCCAAGTGATGCAGTTTCTTTTATGAATCCAGCGGAGAAACCAGAACTTAAAAAATGAAACAACCAAGTTAAATTTGATTGAGTTTTAAAAAAAACAAAAACAAAACTACAAGTAATGTCTGCAGTCTGATGATTCATGAGTATAAAATTTCCCCAGAAGTACAGTCTACAGAAAACAACCAGCTATTTTTTTTTTTTTTGCTCAAAAAAAGTGTGTCTTCCTCCCCAACTCAGGTGTTTCATTTCAGTTCACATCTCAAGACAACGATGCATTTTTGACTTTTAACAAAAACCTAATCTATCTTGTGTCACTTTTCATTAAAGAGCATATTATGGAACTTTTAATGAACACTTTTCCCATGAGCATTAGAAAGAAGGCTTCTCCACTCCATCCCTCATTTACTTTCTCTCCAAGTTTCATACACCCCTATGGCATCCAGTTACAAAGTTATCTGGAGAGGAAGAGGGCTCATGCCACTTTTATTAACTTTGACTGATTTACTTATTTACCTATCTATTATTATTTATTATTATTTGGACAGAATCCAAAGCAGACTCCACGCTGAGCACAGAGCCTGACTGACTGTAAGATCATGACCCGAGCTAAAACCAGGAGTCAGACACCTAATGGACTGAGCCACCCGGGCGCTCCCTGACTTTGGTTCTTTTAATTCTCTGTTGAGTATCTCTTTTCTGCCCATTCCACATCTATCCCACCTTCCTCTGGAAATATGGCCCTCCTCCTTTCCAGGGGACCACTTTTCTTCTACTCCTGCCCTCAGATTCCAGGGATGGACATATGCTCAGGATCTGGCCAATCAGATCACTGCATTCTCTAGCCACGTGACCCAGCCCGGGCCAGTCAGCGCCTTCTCTGGGCCTTTTGTTGGAAAAGAGCCAATAGAAGAGGTATCCTCCCTGTGAGCCTGTAGATGCCCAAAACCAAAGCTACTTTTTCCACAATGGCAAGAGTCTAAGAAGGCAGCCTGCACAGAAAACAGCAGAGACAAGAGACAATGAAACAGTATCCTAATGAGCCCCTGAATCCAGACCTGGGGTTTTAAAATACAATATAGGAAGTTACTAAATTTAAGTTTCCCCTTTGACCATGCCAGTTACAACTGGAGTTTTGCCACCTGCTGTAGAAAAAGTCTTAATTCACGCATAATCTAGCAGTTACCTAAAAGTCACTGGATTTATTTCCTTAGTGAATTTTCAAAATACAGAGTATCTATAAATGAGTACTGGTCCCTTCAAAGTATTACCTTCTGGAAGATGCATACTTGTTGTAGCAATGCTATCATTGGTATTCCTCTTTTGGAAGTTTCTCTATGGTCATGGCTCCTGTCTTCACGTCTCATGCAACCTGGTCATTGGCTGCTGTTCAACAGGGCACACAGACTGAGTGGCTGACAGCCTGACAACAATGCTTGTATAAATCAGTCCTTAGGAACCATTGAGCCTTCCTCAACACCTGAAATGGTACACAAACCTCCTCCAACTGACCCTTTCCCTGCTATTTAGCACACAGAGCAGAGCTAAGAGATATTTTAAATATTTAAATCCAGTTTCTCACAACAGTTTGAAGAGAACACAGCCCAAGAACACCACAATTTTACCGGCCACTATCACTTGGAAGAATATTTTTTGGCACGACTTTCATTCCTATTTCAACACACACAAACACAGGAACTATATTTTCATAGACCACCTCAATCAGATCATATAAGAAATCTCTGGATCTCTCCTTACATGTGTCTGGTATTGAAGTGATAGTTTACCCAAATCCCAATTTGATCTAACTTATTGGGTTCACTGTTCTCAAAGCCTTGGTTCTATGGCCAGAAACTGCTGCTAGATACCAAGAACAGCTGTCCCAGATCCACATGGGAGACAAATCTCACACAGGACGGAGGGAGCAGGATCTTCTCAGCCTGGATTCCTAAAGGCTCTTACCCAGCTTGCTTTTATACTCTTGAATCTGAAAAAGTTTACTCAACTATGCTCAATTACATTTTATTTTTATTTTTATTATTTATTTATTTATTTATTTATTTATTTTCAATGACATTAAAAAAAAAAACCTGTCCTCCCTAAAACACCAGGATCAAGCAAAGGGTTCTAAAGATTAATATGTCCTCTGCTTCTCCACTGTTGAAACGGAGGCTTGCAGGTATGAAGGCTGTGTGCATAAATCATCTTTTCCTCAAGTCCCATCCTCCAAACGAATGTTAGTAACACAACAAAGTATTTCAAGGTGAAGAAACAAAGGAAAAATCCTCATAATATATTCATGGAATCACACTCATTCTCAAAGAAATTCTGAAGCTAGAGGCATTACTGCTAAAAAGTCTTGAAAAGGAGGAAATTCAAAATAGACATCTGACACAGAATAAGACTTGAAAAAATGTTGAGGAATGCCATCCATATTCTTTTATTTTTTTAAAGATCTACTTATTTTATTTATTTATTTTTATTAAGATTTTATTTATTTATTCATGAGAGAGAGAAAGAGAAAGAGAAAGAGAAAGAGAAAGAGAAAGAGAAAGAGAAAGAGAAAGAAAGAGAAAGAGAAAGAGAAAGAGAAAGAGAGAGAGAGAGAGAGTGGCGGAGACATAAGGCAGAGGGAGAAGCAGGCTCCCTATAAGGAGCCCGATGCAGGACCTGATCCCGGACCTCAGGATCATGCCCTGAGCCAAAGGCAGACACTCAGTCACTGAGCCACCTAGGTGTCCCTACTTACTTATTTCAGAGAGAGGAGTGGGGGAAAGGCAGAGGGAGAGGGAGAGAGAAACCTAAGCAGACTCAGTACTAAGCATAGAGCCTGACGCAGGGCTCCATCTCATGACCCTGAGATCAGATCTGAGCTGAAATCAAGTGTTGGCTGCTTAACCAACTACACCACTCAGGTGCCCCAGCTATCCACATTCTTGAAGAAAGGTTGAGTTTTTTTCCAAAAGTCAATCTTCTCCAAAACTAATTTTTAAAACTGATGCAATCCACTCGAAATTCTAATTAAGACTTAAAAAATAAACTTGTTGGGATCCCTGGGTGGCACAGCGGTTTGGCGCCTGCCTTTGGCCCAGGGCGCAATCCTGGAGTCCTGGGATCGAGTCCCATGTCGGGCTCCCTGCATGGAGCCTGCTTCTCTCTCTGCCTGTGTCTCTGCCTCTCTCTCTCTCTCTGTGTGACTATCATAAGTAAATAAAAATTAAAAAAAAATAAATAAATAAACTTGTTATTTTAGAATTGTTTTACATTTACAGAAAAGTTTCTAAGATAATATAGATAGTTGCCATGTATCTCATACCCAGGTTCCTCTCTTATTTATGTCTCACATTAATATAAGTGCATTTGTCACAATTAATGAGCTAATATTGACAAAGACTTTCTTTTTTCATTTTTTTTTTAAAGAAGGAGAGTGTAAGTGCATGAGTAGGAGTGGGGAGGAGCAGAGGGAGAAGGAGAGAGAGAATCTTAAGGAGGCTCCACACCCAGCGCAGAGCCAGATGGTGCTGAGATCATGACCCTGAGCCAAAATTAAGAGTCAGACGTGTAACCAACTGAGCCACCCAAGTGCCTCGATAAAGACTTTTTTTTTAATTAACAAAATGAATCTTAAATTTATGATTCATCTTGAATAATAAACAAGCGATAACAGCCAAAATTAGTTTGAAAAAAGGAATACAATGCTAGGAAACTCCTCCCTCTGTCTCTCTCTCTCTCTCCTTCGGTGTCTCTCATGAATAAATAAATAAAATCTTTAAAAAAGAAAAAACAAAGCTAGGAAACTTTTCTATCAGATTTTTAAACAAACTATAAAATTATACCAAAGAAAACAGTCTGATACTTAGCAAAAAGAATCAGATTGATCAAAAGAAGAGAGCAGAGTCTAGAAATGGATCCAAGGAATTTGATAGGCTCCAAGGATTAATAAAGGTAATATTTGGTTTTTTTTAAAGATTTTATTATTTATTCATAAGAGACACATGGAGAGGCAGAGACACTGGCAGAGGGAGAAGCAGGTTCCCTGCAGAGAGCCCGATGTGGGACTCTATCCCAGGTCTCCAGGATCATGCCCTGAGCCAAAGGCAGACGCTTAACCACTGAGCCACCCAGGTGCCCCATTATAAAGGTAATATTTGAAGTTAACAAGGAAAGACTGGATTATTTAAAATAGTTTGAGGATACTGGCTAATCCTCTAGATACAGGTCAGGGTGGAATCAAATTGCCAAATAAATGCAAGATGAACTAAATGTTTAAATATAAGAAGTTAAGTTTAAAAATATACCTCAAAATATCAACAAATAAGTAATTTAAAAAAATTGGGATGGGAAAATCTTTTCAGACAGGATACTAAAGCAAAAACTTGAAACCGTAAGACAAAAACTGATCATTTTTACTATTAAAGTAAAAATTTCTGACAGGAAAAAACAACACCATTAAGAGTTAAAATACAAATCAGAGAAAATACTTGAAGGGCACAGGACAACCAAAGGGTTAATATCCTTATAAACAAAGAACCCTTGCGGATCCAGGGTTGCTAGATAACCTATCCCAGCTCTTAGTCAGACACCAGTTTCCCATGGAGCCTCTTCTCTCTCAAGGACAGTGTTCCAGCAATTCTTTTATTTTTTTAATTTTTATTTTTTTAGATTTTATTTATTTATTCATGAGAGACACACACAGAGAGAGGCAGAGACACAGGCAGAGGGAGAAGCAGGCTCCATGCAGGGAGCCCGATGTGGGACCCGATCCCGTGACTCCAGGATTAGGCCCTGGGCTAAGGCGGCGCTAAACCACTGAGCCACCTGGGCTGCCAGTTCCAGCAAGTCTATCCTCTCCCACCAACAACTTTTTCCCTCTTCTTGACCATTCTCATCAGTAAACAAATATGCAGGTCCTTCTCTCTAAATATAAATAAATAAATAATAAAAACAGTAAGAAACCACCTTTTCCTGACATTCAATCCTCATTGAGTTAGAACCCCATTTCTTTGCTTCTTTGTGCAGCAAAACTCCATGCAAGTGTCTTTGTACAAGTGCCTATAGTTTATCTCCTCTAGGATCTCTTAAACCCATCTCTGTGAGGCACCCCCCAACCCAATCTCTCCAGTGACAGCTACGGTTACTAGCTCGGTAAATGTTTCCAGGAGTTTCTCTCTGCAGATGCAAACACATCCTAATAAAAATTAGTGACCACTGCAGTGGTGAGATAACAGATACTTCTTCTCCTTTATGATGTTTTGGTACTGGCCTGAATTTTTAAATACATAAATTAAATAAATAAATAAATAAATAAATAAGCAAGCCTGTGTTACTTTTATAATCAAGAGGGAAAAAGTCGTTTTCATTGTAATAAAGTCACCATTTTAGCCTTAAGAACATTATATCTATGGCTTTGGTTTTAAAGAGTTAGAAATAAAGCTAGAGTAAATGAACTTTTTCACTTTTATTTTATTTATTTTTTTTTAACTTTTTCACTTTTAATAAGAAAAAAAAAACCTACTCAAACTCTTGTTTCAGAGAAGTGTTATATTATGGATGACTTTTTGCTGGTGTAGCTTCCATGTCCACCTTTTCCTAGTGGAGATTATGATTTTTTTTCCCCTTGGGTAAATGATAGGGAGAAGGATTCGTGGTAAGTAGAGGGTCTCAGAATGGCACAAAATGGGATCATAGACATGAGTGGTCCAAAATACTCTTTTAGGTCATGAAAGACATCCTCCACACATCTGATATACTTATCCTCCTCCAACACACACACACACACACACACACACACGTGCAGACACATGCACGCACACACCCCTTTATCAACAGGCTGGAATCCTACTTCCTCTTTCTCTGCTGAGGCCATCATCCTCCTCATATCCATCCTCGATCCTTTACCACCTCCTTGCTTTTCTATCTTTCCTGCTTGATCTCTTTCTTCTTCTGATCTGAAAAGACCCGTCATTTTCCTTCACCTTTACAAGATGAAAATGACTCCTTGCATAGAAATAAAATAGAAACATAGTGTGGAGATGATGTCTATCAAGCCCCAAATAGTTTTTTAAATGAAATATTTTTAATATTTTCAAAAACCCTCTCTTGATAGTTGAAACATAGAACTTTGCCATGCCGACAGAAGCTGAGGCCCAATCATTTGTTATGAAAAGAAGAAAAGGCCACAAATGTATATGTTTGCATAGAAAAAGGTCCAGGGGATCCCTGGGTGGCTCAGCAGTTTGGCGCCTGCCTTTGGCCCAGGGCATGATCCTGGAGTCCCTGGATGGAGTCCCACATGGGGCTCCCGGCATGGAGCCTGCTTTTCCCTCTGCCTGTGTCTCTGCCTCTCTCTCTCTCTGTGTGTATATTTATTTATTATAAATAAATAAATAAATAAATAAATAAATAAATAAATAAATTTAAAAAAAAAAAAAAAAGGTCCAGGGGCACCTGGGTGGCTCAGTCAGTTGTGTCAGACTCTTGATTTTAGCTCAGGCCCTGATATCACAGTTGTGAAATGGAGCCCCATGTTGGGCACTGGGCATGGAGCCTGCTTGGGATTCTCTTTCTCCCTCTGCCCTCCACCCCCCCAAAAAAGATCAAAGTCTAAGTGTATGCAACATAATATTAAACAGTAGTTTCATCTGAACTACTGGGGGGAGGGTGGTAATTTCCTTCCCTGTTTAGTTGTGTTTTCTAAGTGTTCTATATATCTTACTTTATTTATGAGAGACACAGAGAGAGAAGCAGAGACACAGGCAGAGGGAGAAGCTGGTTCCCTATGGGGAGCCCGACATGGGACTCTATCCCAGAACCCTGAGATCACAACTTGAGTCAAAGGCTGAGCCACCCAGTCATCCTTAAGTGTTCTATAATTTACAGACATTAAATAATGTAAACAGTTAACTATATTAATTGAATATATACCCAAAGAGAAAAAGGTGGGAAAGGCAACAGCCAAGGAGAGGAAACACGTAACATGGAAGTAAGAATTGAGGGCAAAGAAGCTAAGTCCTCTCCAGGTGCAAGGAACAGGAGACAGAGCTCAAATATCAGTCTCCACTGCCACCCTGCCAACCCAGGAGCCCCATGTTGGTCTTGGCAGTATGGCTACCCAAGGCAAGCAGCGTTCAAGGGAAGACAAAGGCCCACTTTCCTGGCATAAAGGTAACCATTTAGAAGGAGAGATGAACAAAGTTTGGCTGGGGGTGGAGCGGAGGATTTCACTCAGGAATGCTCATACTCACAGAACTATTTCTCTCCACCTTTGCTCTGCATCCCAAGCTCCAGGAGTCACTTAAAAGCAGACTATCTATTTTCAAGAAGTAAATCTCTTAGACGAATACCTTATGTTTATGAGCTGGAATGGGAAGGTGCTGGGCTGTGTATTGGAACTCCCGGCCAGAGAAGACAGTTATCTCTTTTGGCACAGGTTCCCAGGGATGAGACCATGTCTAGCGGGGATTTTCTCCAGATTCGACAGCCTTGGCCCTACCAAAACGCACAGCTTTGTTTTCACCATACATCACTCATCGTGAGGCTTTCGTTTTTCCTTTCAACCATCCCCAGGTCAAACACTGTGTGTTCCCACCAGTCCATGAACTTCTTGGGCCAGCAAAGGGACATTCATTCCGCTCAGCACTCCTTTCACATTTCTATTGTGTTCAATTTCCCACTCCCCCTGCCCAGCTCCCAAGAGAATAACTTCTTCCTTGTTTTAATAACTTGGATCGCCGTCAAGGTTGATGTGTTACTCCATTTTGCAGGATATTTTCTTCAGAAGAGACAAAACAGAGACCAACGGAGTAGCTGGGGCTTGTGAGCAGCTTTAGGAAATCATCGGCCATTAAGAACATATGGGGAAAAGGCTTTTAAAGAAATAAAAAGCAGACAACGAACGCAAAGGCACCTAAACAGAATTATTCTTAAAGGTGGACTAACGCTTAGAAGGGATCCCTGGCAATTTTCTCTTCCAGTGACTCACTTAAAAAAATCTACTTTCATTTGTGAGTGACAAAAAAAAAGGGTCAGAGTTAAGAAAGTGGGTTCAAGAAGAACTTTATCTTAAATTGGAATATAATACTCTCTTATTTGAGGTCATAAAAGTAGTTCTGATCCCAATGGGCAACAGAGATCAGAAAATGAATAAAGAGAGGAGGCGGGAGGAGTAAATCAGGGGCAGGAGTATCCCCTCCTCCCCATTATATCATGTTTTCATCTCATCTTGCCCATGTTCTCCCTAAAAATCCTATCCCCACCCATTGTAATAGCACTGCTCCCTGACATGTAATGAAAGATGTCTCCAAGGACTTGCTTAATACACAAGAAAAAAAAAAAAAGCCTATTCTTTTTTAAGTAAAATTTTCAAGAAAAAAAGACATGAACAAATATTTAATGGGGTTTGTCTGGAGTTCATGATCTTTTTTAATTAAAAAATTGGGATACTGCCTCATTTTTTATGAATGATATGGAAATTATCTTTTTTTCTCCAAAATATGAGGTAAACATCTAGTTTTATAACTACTGTATCACCATGATATTTCTTACCAGTGATTTCAAATAGTGTCAAGACACTAGCTATGGATTTAAGTAATAAAAAATTTATCTTTCTTCGTGGAGTATCTTTAATCAAATGTATTTTCCATACTAGCAGCGTTTTCATACCATGGCAAAAGGAAATGAATATGGCATCAGAGAGAAGAATGACTCCTACCCAGATTGTGTCTTCCCTGGAGAAAAGCCCAATTTTCTACTGGAGTAACGGATTCAATTGAATTCAGTTTTCAGCAATTCAGGGGCTTGGAGGAAAGAGCCAAGGAGTAGTCATTTTTAAGGGCCATAAGAGAGGCGAAATGTGGGTCATGACACATCAGGGTGTCGTAAAATCAATTTATGCATCACAACAAGCATTTTAAAGTTCACATTGCTGTGTGAAATTGGGTTAGGTGGCTTAGTCTCTCCACCCTCCTCATCTGAAAGATGGACACACCATAGTATCCTAGGATTGTCACAAGGTCAAAGGAGAAAACCTACATAAAGCCCCTTACACAAAGCCAAGTAATGTTAACGTCCACCCTTAGGTAAATGTTCAAGTCAGAAATGGAAGCGGACTTCAGTAGACTTACAACACATTCTAAAGGGATAAATCCACAGTGTGAGAGAAGATGTTAGAAAATTAGACAATTGCAACTTTGCTCTCCAAATAGTTGTTCTTCTGTAGGACTACCTACTGGAGGCATTTTATCCTTTTCATTCAGCTTTCTGAATAAAAATAGTATTCAAGAAATTCATCATTTTGGTTTCAGAAATCCTTTTCCAAAATGTAAGCACCAGACCAATAAAAACTTTTCTAGTTTTTTTTTCATTAAACAAAACAAACTATTCACACTTCGTACTTCATCCTTACAATATGGCTTCTGATTCCCCAGCAAGTGACTAATATCATGTGTCTAAAGACCTTAAAAGGTATCAAAATTATCTCAACTAATGGAAAGACCCAGAGTCAAACACATGCCAAGAGTCCCTATCTGTAACTTTTGTAATTAAGCAAACAAACAAACCCTGTATTCCAGCATGAAGAAATTTTAAAAATTGATACATACTACTCAATTCACAATCATGTTCTATCTACTCTTGGCATTTAATGTGGGGACAGCTTCTGAATTCTGAGAAGAGGAGAGAGAAGAAAAGGAAGGGATCCAGAAAGAAAGGGTGAGAGCAAGAAGCCAAGAAACCTCAGACAAGTTGAGTGTAGGTAGAAAGAAAAATGCTGAAATTGTCAGTAGCCCCTTGGATGGAAGTGTGGAAAGGAAAAATTCAAATCAACAGGCTTTTTAACTTTTGGGTCGAAAGAGAGGAAGTTGAGATTTGGATAAAATAGCAGGAAAAAATGGAGGATGGGGGTGGAGAGAAGGATCTAACAGTAAGTCCTGAAAGACTGAAAAACAACCCTGCTGACCACTGAAGGATGATCCAAAAGCCAAGACAGAGCCAAGAAAAAGAAAGGAGGAAGAGGGAGACCAATTCTGGTGTTCAAGCAGAGAAAATAAAATCAAAAGAAATAGCTTCAGAAATGTCCCAGGGTGCAGGCTGTAGGGCTGGGGAAGGCACAGATGTCTGAGAATGAAAAAAAGAAAAGTTTTTGTAAGAATTCTGGCTACAGTCTTGGGGTAAAAATTAAGTTCTCCCTGAGAGATTTAAAAGCAAATAGAGAAAAAGCAAGCTATGTATGGCTGGAAGATTTGACTTATCTAACTGGAATATGAATAATACCACAAATTTTGTGTTTTATAGAACATTCCAGAGGAAATGAGCAGAGTTCCTACAGCATTGTTGTAAAAGTTGTTTTCTAGGAGTACTTGGATGAGAAATGTCACCACCTCCATTTTTGCCCACAGTTAAATAAGAGAACAGAGAGAGACAGAGACAGAGACCGAGAGAGAGAGTGAGCAAGAGTCTTCCCATCCTTTTGCACCATCTACTACCCTGATTACCCACTGTCAATGCTAACTCCTGCAGCACCCCAGGAGCCAGTCAACAAGGCCTACATCATTTGCTTTGCCATCATCGTATCGTCCACTCACTTGCTCTGCCCTTCTGTCCATTTCACTGAGCTGGAGCTCCCAGCAGCAACTCTAGAAGAGAAGAAGAGGCGGGGAATGGGGAATGGAGCATGCATGGCTCTAGCAAGCCCCCCAGATCCCAGAATCCAATGAGAAGCGACTAATACACAGAGATGTGCAGCTAGTTGTCTAGTCCAGAGTGTTGGATTTAGTCTCTCGTGCCACTGGGGCTGGTGGTAGGGGGAAGGCAGCACAGGCAGGCCAGAAAGAGCCTCTGCTTTAGAATTAGATCCAGGCTTAGAATCCCAGCTCTACTACTTCACATGATGTGACCTTGGGAAGTTACTTAATTCTCTGGTTTGTTTACTTGGAAAACAGGGTAACAATACCTAAGCCTTACAGTGTTGTTAGGAAGAGTAAGTGAGGTGACCTAGAAGAGCACTTGCTGCATCACAGGGACTTCACTGGAGTCCTACGCTAATGCCCACTGACTCAGACTTGTTAGAAAGTGAAAAAGTGAGTTCTTGTACTGTTGAAAGCAAGTCCCACCTATCTGCCTTTCAAAATTTCCCGGGGCAAAGAATCTCCCCTGCCTATGCTATGTTCTCCCTGTTGCGACTGTCTATCGAGCATGAAGAAAACCTGTGGGTGCAACCAGGTATGAGCACCTCTGACTCGGAAACGTCCTAATCATCAGCACTCAAATGTGAGTTTGGATCCTGGGTGTTATGAACTAAATAATGTATTTCTCGATAAGATAACGTAATAGTTAATATCTGTGATATCACTAGCAAAATAAACATTAAATGAGGTTGAACTGACACGATTTTGAAGAACTCTAAAATGCTCAGTAAGTAAAGGCCAGATAATGTTTTCTCAATATTCTCACCTCCCTTGTTCAGGATACACACAAAAATCCCTATTCATATTCCCGAAAATTTAATACTGAACACAATCCACTAGCTGGGGGAGGGAGGAAAGCATCTTAATTCTCCAGAGAGCCAGGACTATTTTTCTAAAACTGCAGTTTCTCCATGAGCTATAAGCACCTTTAAATGGTTCAAACAGGTATATGCTTTTGTTTAAGGGCAATTGAACAAATAAAGTTCAATTTATTGAACTTACCCCTTTAAAGTGGCTCCTAAGTTCATCTGATTCCAGGTCATGCATTCAAGCTGGGAGGTCATTTGGTATAAATTGTCACTGTTAGAAAAACATCCAGAGTTAGAAATACATAACTACAAAAAATATATACAATTATTTCTTCAAAAAGCAACGGCGTTTTACCTTTTCTTTGCAGTGAAAGCCTCCACATTTTCCAAAACAACAGAAAATGTGAGTCTGAAATGATTTTCATTTCACCCCACTGATTCCTGTATTCACTTCACACAGAGCAGAAAGGATGTAAGAGTAATCTGGAAGCCTTTTTTAAAAACTTTAGTAGAGCAAACACTGAAGCTTCTAAAAAGGTATTAAACCTTTCCAGGGGAAGAGGCTAAAGGGAGTGGAACTCTTGAAAGGCAACACAGGCCGGATAACTCAACATTAAAGTTAAAAGCCTGGAGCTGAAAGTAAAAAGATGGCAGATTAATTATTCGTGAAAAGGCCATTAAGTTGTTTTAATCAAAAGAAGTATCATGTGGATTATGAGGGTCTGAAAAGTCAAAGAATGATGGGTGGTGGATGGTCTAATACGCGAGGATGTGACAAGCAAAAGGAAGAGGATGGTAAAGTGTACACACAACCAAAGGAATTCCTCTTTAGAAATTTTATAATCTTGGTACAAGTTGAATGGGAAAAAAAAGAAAAAGAAAAGAAATAAAAAAGCCCTAGGCCCACTTCTATCAAGCTCTAAGAAGGAAAATAATGGCTGATCATTTACATCAAGACCCCAGAGGAGAGAGTACACTAGCATGCGAGAAACAAAAGTCATTCTCTCCTCTCCTCTTATATCTATCTCATTCCTAGAAGAGCAGCACATAAATCAATTAGCAGAAATCTCCTTAATTACCAAGCTCTGTTAGGAATCTATTCAGTCCTGAGCTGAAATGGTTAATTATGAAATTTGAGACCCACAGATGAATGGGCTGTCTGGGGGCCCTTGGTCTAAACACATGCCAGAGGAATCCCTTCACTGTCCCTTCATGGCAGGAGCGAAAGAGAGAAGCTTCCAGTGTCTCATGTGGGGTATCAGGCCCCAAACCTCGACAATCTCCATCCCGTGGTGGCATGCCTTTGGATTGCTTCATCGGGCAGAGGCAACACCAAATTTTAATAATTTAGAGAAGGTTTTGTCTGGCCAGCCACACTGGGAACTTGTGGAGGGGTCAGGGAAATCACAGCAACCTGGAATAAATGGATACGGTGCTCCCTCTAGGCAGAGCTTGATAAATCATGGCACAGTCCCTCTGCCGTTCGAATAATCACTCTGAAAATGATCTGGAACTCCTTCGTGGCGGGCACACGGGGGGATAAGGAGAAAATCAGATTCCAGGAGGGAATTTTACATATGAAATGTGAAGTGACTTCAAACTCGAAGTATGCGTCCTTTCATTAGTCAGTGTGTATCTGGGTCCCATCATTCATGCTCGGGTCTGACCGGCTATTATGCTACTACAATATCCTACAGATCAATGGAAAAAAAAAAAAGATTACTTTCTCCTGCAGCTTCTCCATTTGCAGTAGCGGCCCGTGCTGGTCTGTGCCACTACGTTTCGCAATTCCACAAATTCTTGCTGTAAGGCCGATGTAATTAATTCCTGAAGGACCCCAATTTTTATTAGAAGTGCCAGCCCTGCTGCATTTAACACAGAAGAGTTTCTTGAACTTTCTTTGGGCTGACAGCTCATTAATAAGCAGCCTCCTCCACAATCTCTACTGGTTTTTGTTCTCTTGCGCCTTTTCATCAAGCAATCCATTTATTAATCTTGCCATTAATCTCGGCCAACGGGCATTGTATTCCCCAGGCAGCGTTGTATTTTTGTCACTGATTTTTAAAAAATTGTTCACCAGCTAAAATCACTCAGCTCCAGTTGACAATTTTCCTAGGTCCTATTGGGAGGTGGGACCTTTCTGAAATTATTTCATCTTTGCATAAGACTAAGACCCTAATTTTCAAGAGAGCTGAGAAGCAAGATGAGGGAAAGAAGCTTATGCACATGGATTAATGAGTTCCAAATATCTCACTTTATGATTTAGGAATTTTCTCACAGGCTTAAAGGATAGTCCAGTAGATTCCTAAGGGTCTCTATAAGGAAGGACCCCAGAGACCAACTATTTTTAAGGGCATTCTCTCAGCCCCCAGAAAGCAAACTTCCTCAAATATACAGTCTATGTCTTCCAGATATGTATCTTCCAATGTGTGTTTAATAAATACTCTATACTGCACTGGTATGATAGCTACTGCTCAGACATAACTATCGAGAACTTGAAAAATGGCCAGTGCCACAAGCTGAAATTAGATTTTGACTATTTTAAAATAGAATATTTTAAAAATAAATTTCACGGTATTATTTTTTTAATGCAGCTACTAACAAATTCCAAATATATGTGGCTTGCATTGGTTCTAAAAAATTTTTTTCTTTTAAGATTTTATTTATTTATTTGACAGAGAGAGCGAGAGAGCACAGGCAGGGGAGATGGAGAAGCAGGATCCCCGCTGAGCAGGGAGCCTGATGAGGGGCTCCATCCCAGGACTCCAGGATCGTGACCTGAGCTGAAGTCAGATGCTCAACAAACTGAGCCACCCGGGTGCCCCTGGCTACTAGCATCGGTTTTATTGAACAGTACTGCTCTATAAGTTTTAGGACCTTGAGCCAATCAGTTCAGCTCTCTGCCCCTCCCCATTTTCTCATCTGCCAAATGGAAATATTAATCTCCATCAATCTAACCCTACAGGGATATTGTAAAGCCCTCACAGTGGCTCTCTGAAGAACACAGAAAATATATTTTAATTTTTTCTAATGTATCCAATTTCACACAGTGCTTTTTCACACATCTTCAATATGTCCCACAACTTTGCGAGGCAGGTATAGTTACGATCCCCATTTATTAGAGGAAGATTAGGGCTCAGAGAAGTGCCTGAGCTTGCCTGATGCCCCCACCTCACCTGCCGCACCCCTCGGGAGGCATCCTGGCATCATTTGGCCTCACAGCTCACCCTCTACCACTTCAACGATAGTAATCATAACACAACAATAATGCAGACAAGTCCAGAGTTGAAAGAGAACATGCCCGGGGAAGCCTTGTGACAGTTCTCCGTCTCCAGAAAGTTCTAAGACGCAAGATGCCTGACATAGCCTTTTAAGCAAAGAACAGTATGCCAAGATCACAGGAGGAGCCCCACGTCTTGTTTTAGTGGTCCTAACAGCTCAGCTTGCAAATCCTCTAGGGGAGAGAGAAGATGGGAAGGGCTGATAGGAGAGACGGAGTTTTGGAAAATCCCCAAGCTACGACTAGGTTTCCTGAGTCCAGTGATAGGATCGGAGCAGCATTTTAACCACATCCTGCCTTCTGCGGCCTGGGGTTCCTCAGGGCCTCGGCCCGTCAGCTTGGCTGGCACAGCCTCTTCACTGGAAGTCAATGACAGCATGGCAGCAACTGCTGTCGGGGAGGAGACGGAATGTGAACCTGAGCTAAAAATACCAGGCCGGAGCATGCTCCAGCTCTGATCTCTCTGGGCAATCGGTCAACACCCAGCTTTCATCATGAAAACCCACAGAAAGAGGCAACATTGGTCAAGGAATGTAAGGCCTCTGACAAATAAAGCATCTAATTATTAAATAACCACTGTAGGTGTCGACCGCTTCATTCCCAGAGGAGATCAGATAAGCAGGTGGTTTGGCTCAGAGCAAACCACAGTGGTCACGTAGGCATTTCAGCTCGCCGTCTAACTCTGTCTGTTCGGAAGTGAACTCTGAAATCGCAGGCTGCCAAAATATATTCCAAAAGTCATGGTATCCTTTATATTTTTCAAGTCGATTTTTTTTAAGGCCCCTTGTTTCCTATGTAAGAAATGTTTGAAGTTGGAAGCAGGAGAGAGAGGAAAGAAACTTCTATAACTGGGATTAATGCAAGTTGGAGTAAAATAAAAGGAAGTCAGTCCTAGCAAAAAGAGGAACTTAAAAGGAAATCGGTAGTAGATCATATAGAGTTTGTTTTGGCCTGGACTGCAGTATTACTGAGTTCTCGACCTCCACACAAAAAAGAAAGGAGGGGGAAAAAAAGCCCTCGGCTATTATCTGGACTGGGACTCCCCCACTCTTCAATTGCACGTGTAATTCAAGTACATGTTCATCTTTAAGTGTGTTTACTAGAGACAGCAGAACAAGGTAGAAAAGTTCATGTCACCCCTGGAATGGAGCTGTCGAACCCGGCTGAGGTTGGTGTTACCTCTGCCAGATGGTTGCAGGCTGGCAAAGGAGCACTTTGGTGGAAGTACAGTTTCCCCACAAGATTGAAGGGGAAAATAAAAAAAAAAAAAAAAAGATGCATGAATGAAAAAAGAAAATACCAACAAGGAAAATGCAGAGGTAGCTGGCACCTGTGATCAGAATTCGTGATTGCTCAGCTTTTGCGCAGACAGCTCTGCCCCACACAGACAGAGAGGCCTCTGGGGTTTACCCCTACCTGATAACCGGGGCTTAAGCACAGAGGCTGCAGCCAGACCTCCACGCAGCCCTTTTCCTGCGTTCTTCCCTCTAAGGCGCCATGGAGGCTGCCTGTTGAGAAATTTCTGCCCAGCAGGCCATGGTGAATAATTATTTCACAGTCAATCTCTTGGTATTGTTATTTCTCTCAAGCTCACCAGTTAACCAAAGAAAAACCCACTGGGGATTCAACTTCTATTAATAAACACTCGGTCAGCACAAAAGTTGCAGGAATATTTGAAACTAGATGTTTCCCCCTCCCTGGAGACAAGTCCATTTCAAGCCTTTGGTTGTGATAACATTGCCCACCCCTGGAAACCATTTCAGACTTTCTGCCTTCACGCCTACCTATGTGGGAAATAAATTATCGGTACTGTCTTAAGTGAAACCTTACACCATGTAAAGTGTGTATGGATACACAAGTGAAAGGAGGTATTATCAATTGTCATTTTATTTCCTTGGGCACGAGCTATCCCCCTCTGATACACGTCTATGCTGAAGGCCAACCTAAATGGTTGATGATGCACTTCCCGCTGACCTGGGCTCCCAAGAAACTCTGTGGCTGCTACGGAAGTCTCTCTCTCATAAAAAAACAATCTGCTGCAAAAAGCCTCCACTGTCAACCGCATCATTTGTGCATCACCAACATTCAATTTAAGAGTATTTGAATCAGCAGTTGCTGCTTCCAAAGTTGGGGTCGTTTTACCTACTAAGGGGCAAAAGGAAATATCCTCCTTTAAAGGGGTAGCACAGTTGCTAAAGAGGGATATGCAAGCCTAATAAATGAGTGAGAAAAAAGGGGAAGGACTAGAAGATATAAAAAACAAAACAAAACGCCAGTGCATGGGAAATACTTTTCAAACACAGGGCACAGAACTCTTTGTCAAAGTAGCTGTGAATATCAACCCATGAACTGGGTAGATGGGATGGGGGGGGGGGCGGTGGCTCCAAGGAAGTCAGCAAGCAGAGAAGGCAGATGTGTTTGCAGAAGAAGACTCAAAGAAAGTGAGCTAGCCCAGCTAGCTGCCTATTCTAGGTAGAAATTGGGAAAAAATTAGTGCTTAGTGGGAATGGATTTCACTACTCTCTCCCCTCAGGAGAGGGGAAGGTCCAACCTCTCCTGAACCTTGGTTCTGAGCACAATCGTGGTGGCCCTGGAAGCAGTCGTTTTTCCTGGGTCTGGATGGATGGGGGGAAAGGTCTTCGGGTGTCTGGACTGAACATTGCCCCCAATGGTTCACACCTCGTGCTTAAGGCACAGCTAGAGGAGTCTGAAATCTGAAGGACAGACAGCTGATTTGGGAGTGAAGGTTTCAGGAGAAAGCTCAAGTTTGCACCTGACAATAATCAGGAATAATCCTGCTCCCAATCTATTAAGGGCTTTCTACCAAAAGTTATGGGTAAAACTAATGGATAATGGGATTTCTTTCATAACTGGGCAATAAAAACCTTTCTGTAGTGAGACACCAGGCAGATGCCACCTTTGGAAAGAAAAAGCACTTATTCATCAGGAGAGGTAGCAGGGTGAAGTGGATAAGAGGATGGATTCTGAAACCTCACTACCTGAAATGGAACGCCAGCTCTGTCTCTTACTGTGGCATACCAGGCAAATTCACCTCCAAAGGCTTCCTCTGTAAAATGGGGATGAAAATCTATTGCCTGCCTCAACGAGTCATGCAGATTAAAGATGTCAATGCTTGTAAAGTACTTAGAATGGGGCCCCTAAAGAAGGAAGTCTGTATAAGGATTTGCTCTGCATATTTATCAGCAACAGTACTGATACAGACTGTGTAAGGGGAACATTCCAGGTGGAGGATGCCGAGTGGCCTGAAACTCCTCCACAATGCAGAGCACAGATGGGTTTTGAAGTCAGAGACACTGTGTGGATCAAGTCCTGGTCCTGATTCTGATTTGCTGTGTGACTTAAGGAAGTTATTTCGAGAGCCTGAACCTATTTCCTCTTCAGCAGAGTGGAGATTAGAGTACTTACCTCACAAAGTAATCAGAAGAATTAAAAGTGTGACCTGAATGAAGCACTTAGCTCAGTGCCCAGCAGCACATAGTCAGCATGCAATAAATCCTCATTGTTTACTCATGTTTCACTTAGCTATGATCACTGGGTCCCATAGGGGCTGAAATCTGGCTTCAGAAGCCTTAGTGACCTTTAGACAGAGCTTTACCCACCTTCAATATGCGGGATGGCAGAGAGGATGGGAAAAACCATCTCCTATCACTACCCATAAGTTGACTGGGGACATTTTCTATTCACTATCATTCACATCTGCACACAAATGTGCCCCGCTGTAACTCCTGAGATCTGTTACCTGAGAGAGAAGAATCCCTGTATAGTTCTCTCCTAATGAGGAGAGAATCTTGAGAATTCTCTGAAAACAAATTCGTATTGTGCACTGCTTGTTTAATATCAGCATATGTATCATCACCTTTATTTCATGCTGGGAAGACAAAATTCAAGATTAGAGAGACAGAAGCTCTTGGAGGGCAGCGGATAAAAGGCTGGGCAGGCTGCCCCAGGGGGTCAAGTGCACCAAGGCAAACGAAATACAAGCAAGCCTTTCCCAGGAGGTCCCAATTTTAGACAGAAGGGAATGGAGCCAAGGACCATGGAAGCACCACTGAGTATCTAAAACCCAAATGTTAAGCCATTAAGTGATTAAAATTTAGTCTTATTTCCCATGCTTTTTCAAACACTGCGTTCATAAAAGCATATAAATACCCTTTCAGATTTTTTTTTAGGAGCAAAAAGAAGAAAATGACATAACTCCAGTGATGTCGATGCATAGAATCGATTTTAAAACTTCCCGACACCTGTCCACTCATCGTTACTTCAGGGGAACTATCTGACCTTTGAAAAGTGATTAGAAACATTATGAATTTAGGGTGACTGGAACTTCAAAGACAGTACAAACTTCAAGGGAGCAAACTCTTTTCCTAGGGAGTCACAAATTCTTCTTCAGATGCTACTGCTTAGAAATGTTCTCTCACAGAAGAAAATGGTATTTTGTTGACATAAACATAAAAATGAGAAGCAAAAGAAGTTCCATTTATGTAGAAAGCAGAAAGGGATAAGCAAATATTTCCAAAAGATGAACTTGACAAAATTGCTTTATACAATCAGAAGCTGGATTAGAAAGGTGAGAATTTTACCTATAAAATGCAATCCAAGTGACTTTTCCTACTTCCATGGCAACCACAAATTCAGCCCTAAGTCAAAATCCACCACAGGGACTCAGTTTGGAGAATTGTTGTTGAAATAGCGACTGTGACCACTTTTTCCCCACCTCCTCTTTCTAGGCTGCTCAGCCCCTCTGTGAGAGAGGAGAGTAAAAAATGTTGTGTATCTGTGTCCCTTCTGAACTAGATTCCAATGCCTCCCAGGCCCCAACACCCAAGGAGGTAACCCAGCACATCTCAACAGCACCCATTCCAGCATGGAGGTATTCCTTGCTGCCTAGGTAAGGCTCCAATCAGGAACCAAGGAGGTAGGAGTTCCCATGGGGAACCATTCCAAATGCACCCCCAATGGCTACTAGGATAACCACAACGCCACTTTAGAAACGGGCAGAAGCAGTTCCTCAAGAATGATAGCAATGGCCCTGCCACCACAGTTTTACTGGGGTGGGAGTGGGAGTGGGAGTGTTGGCAACACAAAATGGTTCTGGGTTCTGCACCCCTTCCAGTGACCCCACCCACCACGAGGAAGCACAGAGACTATGGGCTTGGAAGCACAGGGCACTGGGACTGAAGTGTCAAAAAAAAGAACGAGATCTGCTAGTGAGAAAGAAAAGGAGGATGAGGAGGTGTGGTCACTCTACCTCTTTCTGTGCAACCCTTGCACATTTCTTTGCCCCTTCTGGCTGAAAGAAAAAAAAAAGAAAAGAAAAGAAAAGAAAAGAAAAGAAAAGAAAGAAAGAAAGAAAGAAAGAAAGAAAGAAAGAAAGAAAAAGAAAAGAAAGAAAAGGAAGGAAAGGAAAGGAAAGGAAAGGAAAGGAAAGGAAAGGAAAGGAAAGGAAAGGAAAGGAAAGGAAAGGAAAGGAAAAAAAAAAGAAAAGAAAAGAAGAAAGGCTAAAGGAAGGGGAAGGGAAGGGAAGGGGAGTGATCTCGAATCCAAGATCCAAGTAGATAGGCCAGAGTTTCCCATCAAAAGGAAAGGCTTCCGAAGCCCCTGGGCCTCAAGCATACAAAACCAGAAGGGGCTCGACCTTGTACTTCCCCCACAGGACAATCAGACCGGTGCCAGGCTCAATTTCATGCGCACCGGGGCCCTGGGATGCGCCGCCGCCGGCGGGGGAGCGCAGACTCCTTCCCCTCCTCCACCTGTGGGACTGCAGGTCCCCCAGGCGCGGCCACCCCCCACCCACCCAATCTCCCAGGGCAGGCGCTTTTCCTTCCTTCATTACCTCACTACCTCCTTCCCTTGACGTCAGCCCCGGGTCCTCGAGCGGAGGGGGGAGGATGGAGAGGAGTTTGGGGCAGTCGGTATCAGGCTCCCCGCAGCCCCGGGCTGGGGGGTCGGGGCGGAACG
This sequence comes from Canis lupus familiaris, assembly GCF_011100685.1. Classification (NCBI taxonomy): domain Eukaryota; kingdom Metazoa; phylum Chordata; class Mammalia; order Carnivora; family Canidae; genus Canis; species Canis lupus. The sequence continues at coordinate 35,505,233 of NC_049239.1, read as the reverse complement.
CGAGCTAACGCGCGCCCGACCCCCGCCTCCCGGGCCGAGGGCCGCCGCCTCCCTCCCCCGCCGCACCTTCCAGGCCCGCGCGCGCCGGCGTGTGCACCAGTTACTAGGCAACCCTATCGGAGGCGCGGGACGCCGGCCAAGTTCACCCAAAGTTGAAGAATAAATTTGGGGGAAGAGAAGGTGGAGGGTGGAGCGAGAGCCGGGAGGACGCACCAGGGACAGAAAAAAAAAAAAAAAAAAAAAAGCTTGGAAGAAAAAGAAGCCGGTCTCCCGCCTCCCCGGAGCGGGGAGGAGGGCGGGCGCGGGCGGGAGGGCGGGCGCGGGGTCCCCGGGGGCCACTGCCGCGTCCCGGCTGCAGTCGGCACACGGTCGGGGTCGGGTCCCCGCGCGGAGCCGGGCGCTGGCAACCACGCCCGCCGCGCGCCGCCGCCGCCACGGCCCCGGGACCGCAGGGCCGCGCCGAAGGCTGCGGTCCGGGTGTCCGCGCCCTCGCAGGACTCCGGGAGAAGGAGACGGCCGGCCGGAGTGGCAGTGGGCGCGGGGGCGGGGGGTGAGCAGTGGGAAGAACGGAGTGGGAGTGGACTCCGCGTTTCATCTCTGGTCCCGAGGAAGTTAAAGCCCTCCCATAAGGAGCCTTAAAAAAAAAAAAAAAAAAAACTTCTCGAAGCGCCACTCTTTTAGCTCAAATAGTAACCGCCGTCATTTATACTCAAAACAAGAACCACCAGCAGAGGAGGAAACCTACCTCTTCCGCAGCAGAGCCAGGAGGTCTGCTTAAATTTGCCTTAAGTAGCTAAAGGCGTCCTCTGCGTCCGGGATGGTGCACGCCCGAGGTCCAGGGTGCCCGCGTCGGACGTCACCGCTCCCGGGGTTCGCGCGCACCCCCCGCCCCGGGTCCCGGCGACCCAGACACCCGGCCGAGCGCCCTCCTACCTGCTGTAGGGCGTCCTCAGCAGCAGGGCCTGGCTGCCGGTGCAGCTGTCGGTAGGGGTGTGGCAGCCGTAGACGGGGGGCGGCACGGAGTACTGCTGCTCGCCTGCAGAGAACCCGAGAGCTGCGTGAGCGCGCCCCAAGGGATCGGGGTGCCAGTGCGGGTGGGGGTGCGAGGACGCGCGGGCAGGGTCTGGGACAGCCGGGCTCGGAGACTAAGCGGCGGGGTTGGGGGGCTGGATGCTGGGGCGTGCCGAGAGAGTGGGCGTCCGGATCGATTGATCATAGGGTGCTAATGAGCTTCTCACTTCACATTCCCTAGGCGGTCGCTTCCTAGTACACCGAAAAGACCATCGAGACCGACGCAGACTTGCTTGAGTAGAGCTGTCCCTAACATTCTTGGGGGTGGGGGCAAAACTCAGTCCTTTCTTTAAAACTGAGTGGGACTGGGCTGATGATTAAAACTCCCTTCTCTCGCAATTTGCTGTGGTTTGGCAATTCCGGGAATTGGGGGGGGGGGGATGGCGGAAGAAGGGCAGAAGGACCCCACATCGTTCCCGCCTGCTTACCCAGAGAGCCCTGCTGGCCCATGGGGTCCTCGTGCTTGAAAGAGTGGTTGGGGAACTGCGCGGCGTGGTGCGAGGGCGTGTGACCGTAGCTGGGCGTCCCGTCGAAGGTGACTGTGCTGTATCCTGCTAGGCGGGGGAGAGAGGCACAGGTCAGGGGGAGCTGGTCGGTGGGTCTACACCAGAACCTGGTGGAGGAGTGCGCCCCCCCAACTCCAAACCCCAGGGGAGAATTATGCCACCAGCCGGCCTCCAGGGCTTGGAGGGTGGGGGGAAGCTGAGACCAAGCCCAGAGGTGTGACCTGGGGGCAGGCTCCTGCCCTTTCCCCAGTAAGACCCTGACCTCCCAATTCTTTGAGGCCCCATCTTCCACACCTTGCCTGCTTGCTTCTGAACCGAACCTCAGGTAAGTGAGGTATGTAACTCGCCAACCACTGGCCAGAGAAAGTTCTTCTCCAAAAAACAAACACCGTGGCTCTTGTTCAAGGGGCAGAGCGGGCGAGCGAAATGAATCTGTTGGGCTGACCCCGCGCTGACTCGGAGCCGTAAATCAGGGGACTGCGCACCAACTTTCATTAATTATTCGGAGCCCGTTCAACAGCATTGGCTTTAAATGGTGAGAGTAATTACTGAGTAATGTTATCGGAGGCTGTGCGAACCCCAGGACACCCAAAGCCCTCCCGGAAGCTGGTGAGGGTTAAAAGAAGAGGCCCTTTCAGTTGGGCCCTCTGGCCACTCCCTGTGTCGCCTCCTTACCCTCACCCAACTTGCACTCAGTGTGTCCCTATTCTGGGCACCATTGTGGGGGACACGTTCCTGGGGCTCCAGGTCGGGGAGCATGCTTGTGTTGGGAGTGCGCCTTCCCTCCCTGGCAGTGCACGGGTCCCCTGCCAATTTCCCTACCGAGAAACCAAGGGTGATATCCACCGTGTTCTTCCCCAGCTCTGGGAAGGCTGAGTAACAGAATGTGGTGTCTTGATTGAAAAGTGTAGTCTCCTTTGTAGTTATTATTATTATTATTATTATTATTATTAAATTGCTTTAAACATAGACCCCACCAGCCTCTGGAAAACTGTTTTCACCTCTAGGGAAAAAGCATCCTCCAACTAGGATAAAGGTCAGTCCTGGGCCCTGGACCGACTGGGGGGATTCCCTCCTTTTATACACAAGCCCTGGAGTCCAGGCCAGGAGATGAATGTGATGGGCCCCGAAGCTTCCATAGGCGCTCGGCAGGGCCACGGTGCCAACCCATCCTCTGCTCATTCTCCCAAGGCCCACCCGACCATTGTGCTCCATCTCCAAACACCATTCAATTTGGGGGAGTGGAATGGGTCAAACGGCCCCACCCCCACACCCCATTCTTGCCCCAGGCGTGACGCAGGCTCTGTAACAAGTGTCGGAGAAGACTTAGGATGGACAGAGGAAGGTTCGAAACATAATCCCTCCTCCAACAAAAAAAAAAAACGGAGCTTCTCCTGCCCACTCTGGGCAGTGTGGTGTGTGGGAGTGGGAAGGAGGGCCAGGGCAGGTCCTAATTACCGGGTCGGAACCAGGCAGGCCAAATCTCACGCACTGCTTAAGTTGACAATTTAAGAAGCCACCAGCTTTTATAAGTCGCATGACGTCATAGTCCTACATCTCTTACCTGCTAAGTAGGCAAAGATCTCCCCCCCCCCACCCCACTCCACCCCTTCCCTTAGCTGTGGGGGGGGGGGTGCGTGGGTGAGCAGCTTGGGCTTCCTTTTGGGAGCGAACGCACCGCGCTGCCCGAAGCCTGCCTGTCAACTTACAAACGAAATAAGGCTCTCGGCACCCAATTTTGCAGAGAGAAGGCCGAATTTTTAGAAGATATTTTTTAAATAGAGAAGGAGAAACAGAAACCGCAAAGAAATGGTCTCTAGACGAACCCCTCTCCATCCCTGGGCAGTAGGCAGTGGCCCGGAGCACGTGCTGTCCTCGGAGGCGGGCTCCGCAGTCCTGGGGGTGCGGGCTGCAGCTCCCGCAGCGGCCTGGTCCCCACGGCGCCCCGCGCGGCTCCCGAGGCTCCCTCCGGGACCGGACGCGCAGACCAGGGCGCACGGGGGCGCGGCAGAGGCCGGCCTCCAACCTCCTCCCTCCCTCCCGACCCCCTTAGCGAAAGCGCCTGCGGAGGGGACTGAGCGCTCTGCTCATAGAAGCTTATCGGCCCGGGGCTGATTAGATCGCGCTGTGCCGGGGCCGCGCGCGGGGCCGGGCGCGGAGAGCGCGGGGGCGGGGGCCAGGGGGGCACAGTGGCCGGCGGAGAGGGGCTGCGTGTTCAGACTCTTCGTACAGGCCTTCGAGGGAGAGGCTCTAAGCCGCCAAGGTAGTGCTTTTCCCACGGTTAGTCTCCCCCGGGGAAGGGAGGGCAACCTTGACCGCGGAGACAGGAGGCACGCTCTGCGCCTCACTCCCCCGCCCGCCGCAGCCGAGGGACCGGGAACAGCCCGGCCCGGCCCGGCCTCCCGAGAGCTGAGGGGTAGGGTGGGCTGCAGGCTCAGCCAGGGAGGGGGGGCAGAAGGCTGAACTTGAGGACTCCATTGCTACAGCAGAATAAGGAGAAGTCTCTTTCCCCCAACGAAATACCCTCTCCAATGTGACCTAAAGGGGGGCGCCCTTCGCCCTTGGGTAGAACTGGTCTCTAACACTTAACTCTAGGATGGCCTGGTAATGCCAAGGCTGCCTCCCTGCACTGGGACTCTGGGAGCCCTTCAGGCTGAGCGAATCAGAGGCCGGCTGACAAGCAATCTTTTCCCCCCTCCTTAAACCTTGCCTTTAGTCTGAGACTACCCAGATCCTCCTGCCCCGAGGAACCATCTAACCCTCACACACAGCCTGCAGTCGGTTCATTGACCATCCAGCCCGGCAAAGGAAATCCGTCTCAACAGAGGGGCCCAGATCCCTGGAAAAGGAGGTAGAAATAGCCTAGTATGGTCTGGCTTTGAGTCCCTGCTGTGCCACAGAGGGACCTCTCGCACACCTGATCTCTTAGAGCCCAGATTTTCTCATCCAGAAATAAGGGAGTCCTCCAATGTCAGACTCCGTGCACTCCAACGGGCAAAGACGGCCTTAATACTCAATCCCCCGTGCCTTCCACAGAGTAGATGCTCAATAAATGTTTGCTGAATTAAGGTTTAGAAGATCAGTACACCACCTATACTATTTAAGAAATTGGGGGGATGTAGGGGGATGGTCTGATGCCTGGAGTGCCAACTGTCTCTCCTGTGGGCCAGGGCTAGGCTGCTCTGCCTAGGGACAGGAATTCAGAATCTCGATTCCTCTCTGCTGGAGCATAGCCATTCCCATACTCTGGAGAAGGAGCTGGTGCCCTTGCTTCCAACACAAGCCTCCTGCCAGACTTTGCATTCCTGGGGGAGCCACAGGAACCTCAGAAGTCAAGGGAATAATCCCAGAACCTCCAGGCCTCAGGGTTGCCAAGGCCAGGGCTGAGGCTGGAGCAGCTTCTGACATCTCAGCCCAGCTCCCAGCTGCCCAGTAAGTTCCAACAGCCAGGCAAGCATGGCCCACTTACATCTTCCATGCAAGAAAACCTAAGGCCACAGATGGGAACTGCCTTGCAGGTTGTGGCACGTGTCTGGGGCGGGCTCTCCACTGGGCTTTTCCCTGGAATGGGGAGGAGAATTCTTTCACCTGCTAGTCCTGTCCCCCTACTCCCAAGCCTTTTATCTTTTTGGCAGCCAATCCCATGCTGAACTGATGGGATCCCAGGCACTAGACCTGCCTAATAGAAGAGGCCCAAAGTGAGAGAGCCCAGGTTTCAAAATCCCCCCACGGAACTTAGATGGACTCAAATAGCGCGGTAGAGCCCCAGAAACAGACCAAATAGCTACTCCAGGGAGCACACATCCACACACAGATTCCCTTACATCACACACCTGCCTGCCAGTCTTGCAGTTTCTTGTCCAGTCAATTTTAGGTGGTCTGCTGCCTTCTGAATTTAGAGCCCCAAGCCAAGGGAAAGTTGGGCTTTCTGCTCCGTTGGCATAGAACTTCAGCAGGGCCCTACCCCCAAGTTGTTCATCTCAGCTCTCCTCTTACAGATAGGGAAACTGAGACCTGGAGATTTGTTTAAAAGGTAACAACAGCCTGCTCAGTGGAGATGACACCATCAGAGAACACAAGCCTCTGAATCATACTCAGTTGTTTCAACTGTTCCTTGAGTGGGAAACACTAGCTTCTATTTAGGAAACACCCAGAATGGAGGAACCCAGGTGGGCCGTTAGAGGTTACTCCACAGAACAGGGATCTCGGATTCCCTGAACCCAGAGGCGAGGGTGGTTTCGATTTCACCAGGGCTTCTGGTGAGCCAGGTGCTCCAGACTGGTCTAAGGTAGGGGCCACCTGAAGATACTCGTTTAGAAGGTATGGTGTGGACCGAAGCATAGCGCCCTTCTGCGCCCTGGGCGCCCCGGCACCTCCTGCAAACCATCCAGGCTCTGCGTCTCTCGTCCCACGCATTCCAGAAACGCCCCAGTCCCTCGGGCCGGCGCGAAATTTCGCCCCAGCAAAAGCATCCGCCCGTTGCGTTTGGAAACCGTTTCCTAAAATATCGAATCAACCCGAATTCCGTGCTGTTACATTCTCAACCAGCACAGAAGTCCAATTAGAATAAAATTGGAAAACAAACCACTGGGGTATGGATATGATTGGTTCCAGCTAGTCCGGAGTAGAGGTAAGGAAGTAGGTGTGCGGCCACCAGAGCGGGGTGAGGAAACTGTGTCCCTCCGTGTACACTGGCTGAAGTCGGCGGAGAAGCTGTTCTTGTTCTCACCCCCATGTCTTGCAAAAAATCTTTCCCCGAGCCGAGCTCCGAGTTTAACGACAAGAAGGCGACAAGGCGCGCTGAAAGGGAGGCGGATGCTGGGGCCTCGTTCACCGCCTCTCGCAGGACCTGGTCCCGCACAGCTTGGAAGAGGATAATGAGCAGGGTCCTGCTCCAGCCCTGGAGCCCTCACTCACCCGCCTCACTCACCCGGGAGACGTCCGCTGCTGTCCTACCCTACGCGCGCCCGGACGCGGTTCCAGGACAGCCGCTGTTTAGGTGTCAGCGCGTTCACCCACTCTTCCTCGCGCCGTGATACCCATCGTACGTCTGATGTGTGCCTCCGCCCTAGGGGAGGCTGCAGCGCCTCCTGACATTTTGGCGCAGCGCGGGAACGCGGGCTGCCCACCCCGGGCTGGTCCCACCGTCTAGAAGCTGCAAAGGTCCAGTGCCTCGTAACGGCTTGGTGATGCCTTGAGCTACAACAGCGCTTTCCTGAGACAGGGCCAGAGGCTGCACCGGGCCGGGTTCCCCCTTCCCACTCCCACGGAGACGAGCAGCCCTGGAATTTCCCGGGGTCCGACGGGGCCCCAGGTGACCTCCCGGCTCGGGCGAACCGGTTCGGCTCCCGGCTCTGGAGGATGTCAGGGGCCTCTCCGCGGCCTCCTCCCCCCACCCCTCCCGGCCGCAGCTCCTGCTACCCTCACCGTCCTGGGGGAGGCAGCGGGTTAAGAGCCGGGGTCGGGAAAGGGATGGGAAGGGGAGCGCTGGGGCGCAGCGACAGCCCCGGCGCCACCCCGCGTGTAGGGGGCGCTCCCCCCGCCCCCGCCCTGCTTACCCTGGTTGCGAATAGCGGGCTGGCTCTCGAGGCAGCTGGGCAGGTAGGGAGCGTTGGGGAACATCCTGGCCTGGCCCGAGGACGCCTGGCTGGGCGGAGGAGGACCGAAGGGCCCGTAGCGACAGGCCCCAGCTGTGCCAGTGAACTGGCCGGAGAAATGCACGGTGAAGGCGCTCAAGCACTGCTCCTCGTGCGGCTCCGCGCCGCCCCAGCTCGGCTCCTGCTTGATGAAGGAGTGAGGCGGCGGCGGCGGCGGGGGTGGCGGCGGAGCGGGCGGCGGCGCGGGACCGCCCAGAGACCCGTACGCGGAGGCGCCCGGGGGTGCAAAATCCAGCACCGGCGCCCACTGCGCGGCGCCGCTCACGGGCAGGGCGCAGCCCCCGCCGCCGCCCAGCGAGGGCACCGCGGGCAGCAGCGCATTCAGGTCCCGCACGTCAGAGCCCATCTGCGGCGGCTCAGCCCCGGACGCCCCGCGGCTCCTTCGGCCTTGCAGACGCTGGGCGCCGGACTCGGCCGCGCCTAGCCTGGCCCAGAGGCCGCCCGGGCCCGGGAGCCCCGGCTGCTCGGGCTGCTGAAGGCACCCAGGCCCGGAGCGGAGCGAGGGAGAAGACGCCGGCTCCGGGGCACACGTGGAAGCCGGCTCCTGCGGCAGGAGGAAGTCCAGGATCGCGGCAAGGAGGCGGCGGGGCCCCGGCTCCCGGGCTGCCGTCCCGGCTCTGGGTGGGTGGGTGGGTGGGTGGGTGGGTGCGGGAGTGAATGAGTGGGAGGGCGGGTGGGAAAGGGGGAGCGGACAGGCGGTCGGGCTGCGGAGAGCCCCCGGGTGTGGGCGCTGCCTTGAACTCCTTACCCCAGCTGCCTGGCTGCCCCCGGCTTCCCAAAGCTCAAATAAGAGGGGCCGGCGGCGGGGGAGGAGGAGGAGCCAGGAACCTCGGCCGCTCCATTCACACCGCAGCCCGCGCCGGGCCGGGCGGCGCGCGCCGATCAGTGGGGGCGCCCTCGCAGCGGGGGTGGGGTGGGGTGGGGTGGGGTGGGGGGTGGGGTGGGGGCGGGCCCGAGGGAGCGCACCTCGGGGAGACACCCTCCTCTCCTGCCGGCCTGCGGGACACGGCCCTCCCCCACCTCCCCTGCTCGGCCGTCGCAGGTGTGGGCGCCTCCGGGCCCTGGCTAGCCCGTTCAGGTGAGCTGTGAAGGTCCCCACTGCAGCCCTGGGTGATGGGGGGGATGGGAGGGGGGAGGCGGGATGGGGTGGTCAATCTGAGAGGGCGGGTTCAAGGGAGGGGCAGGTGAGCTCCACGAGGGCGGGAACTTCGGGAAAGCGCAGAAAACTTTCCCGGGCGGCGGAGAGGCGAATTCCTTTGCTCTGAGCCCGCAGGTCCCGCTCTGGCTTCCAGAGCCGTCGGGCACGAGTGGGGCCGGAATCTTACGTTCACTGGGGGGTGCGGGTGACACTTTCTGGGTTCCAGAGGCCAGACTCAAGGTGAACGTGGATGACCTGGGGGGGGGGCAGGGGTGCATCCGCTGTGAGCTTATTTCGATCGTCTGGTAGCTGATTACTTGACGGGATTTGCGCCCAGAGGAGGGCAGTTGTCGCCTGCCTAAAAATTGGTGTCAGCGGCACTTAATCTCCCTCTCTAGGGATGGGTGTTTAACTCTTCTACGGTGAAGCCGGGAAAACAGCGGCTAGTTCGGGAGGGAGGAAAACTCCTAGGGCCTGCACGTACCCCGACCGGGGAATCCTGGAGCCCAGTTTGGTGGGTGAGCGGTAGGGAGGATTGGGGGTGCGAGCCCCCCGGGGAGAGCTTGGCCCCTGGAGCCAATCCCGCCCAGCTCGGCCTCCGCTCACGGTCGAGAATACCCTTCTGGATAAGCAGTGACGGACAAGGAGACGCAAACCCGTTGGGAGGACCCCGAGGGAAAGCCTCCAGTGGCCCAAGGTCCGGGGCAGCGGTCACACCGCTGGGAGCAACGAGCGCCGGCCTTTGCCACGTCGGACCCCTCTCCCCACCTAGTCACTCTTTGGGAGCCCCGCGCCTCGGGAGTTTCGATATTTGTCTTCTGGTTCTTCCAGAATAGTCAGGAGTTAGGGGGATGCGGAGCCCAGGCAACGAGAGGCGCTGGGAAGCCGGGCCGGGGCGCATCTCGGGGCGCGCGGAAACGCCCAGCAGAGCCGGGGAGGCCGCGGCGACCGCGCAGCCCGGAGCCTCCGGGAGCGCGGGCGCCGCTCACTCCAGGCCGGCCCGGGAGGGCCCGCGGCTCCCCGCCGCGGTAGTTGCAGTTTCACAAAGAAACGGAGCGTTTTAAGAGCCGTGATTTGCTCTCCATTCCTTGCGCTTTGGTTTTCGTTCGTTTGCACCGAGTAAACGAAGTAGATCGACCTGAGCGCCGGCCGCGAACCCGAGGCGTTGGCGGGCTCAGAACCCACGCGCCCAACAAACTTCCCTCCTCTTGGGGTCGCTCGTCCTAGAGGCGCCGGAGACCCCAGACCAGGAGGGCAAAGGTCGGGAACACGCGCTACCCGCTGCCCCCGCCCCCCCTCCCCGGGCCATTTACGAGGTCCTGCACCTCTCGGCGCTACTTTGGTGCCTGACTGTGCTTGTCTCCACTCAGAAGCTTTATTTTATTCATTCCTTCACTCATTCGTTCATTCATTCATTCAGAAATGGAAAGGTTCTGGAGGCCCCCTCGGTCTCCGCCGACACTCGTGGGCTGCCCACTACGCTCCCACTAGAGCAGTGTGTCAGCCTGCCCCTGGCCTGGAGAGCTGGGCAGAGGGCATGCGCCTTTGGTCCCTTTGGCTCAGAAAGGCCCCGCAGGACGAAACTTCTGGGGCCAGCTTGCCCTCACAACGCCACAGACCCCTGCCTCCTACCCACCACTTTTATTTCTCCTTCGAAGGAGTTTTTCTCAATTAGGATTCACTCAAGCGCCACGAGGGAAGGAGAGCCCTTTATGAACAACAGTCAGGGATTTTCATTTGCCAACGAAAAGGTCGAGATTGTTTCTCTTTTATCCTCCTTTGCAGAGTTTTTTTGAGAGGGGAGGATGTTTGGGGGGAAGGTGGCTTGAACGTGAACTTTTCTGGTTTTGAATCCCAGATAGGGCAGAGGTGCTTAATTTTGTGACTTTATGTTTAAAAAAAAGAAAGAAAGAAAAATCTTTGTTCAGGGGTGGGGTGGGGGAAAGGGGGGCCGAGAAAAGTTAGGACTGCTCTCGCCCCCGCCGTGTGTGGCCAGAGAGTTCTGGAGGGAGGGAAGAGCAGCGGTGCGATGCCCGCTTCAACCCTACGGTGCCTCCGCGCCCCAACTTCGTTGTGCGAAGCGGTGGGAGGAGTTACCCGCAACTCGAAGGGCAGGAGACGTAAGTTCTGCGCCTCTGCAGCCCCCCGAAGTCGGACGTCCTCACCCCAGAGGAGGCCCCCGAGTGCCCCCACCCATCCCCATCCCCATCCCCATCCCTGGAAGCCCAGCAGCGCCTGGGCCAAAGCTGGGAAACCCGCGGACTGCGGTCCCACCTCCTCCCTTGAGTAACGTTCTCTGCGGTCTCGGGGGTCACCCCGAGCCTGCCTGGGCGGAGGGACGGAAAGTCTGGCCAGGAGGAAGGCCCACCCTCTGCCCGCTCGACAGGGGGGCGCTCTCCTGCACCCCGGTAGCTCGAGGCCCAAGGAAACCGGGACGGCGGAGCCCTGGCTGCTCCCTCGGCTCACCCACCTACCCGCTCCCGTGGGCGCTGAGGCTGGGGGCCCAAGAGGATCTGGTCTGAATCACCGTTTGGCAGAGATGGAAATTCAACTCCCCGTCTACAGAGAAGGAAACTGAGGCCCAGGCGGAGGAGGAAGGAAAGGCAGCTGCAGAGCGCAGAGGTTAAGAGCAAGGCGTGGGTGGCCAGAGAAGGGAATCTCAGGTCCACCAGGTAACATCTGTAACAGTTTCCTTCTTCATCAGACGGGATGAGGAATCCTAGCGTCCACCTCATGGGGTCGTGAGGATTAGCCGGGTTCAATAAAAGTTTCAATTATTATTATTAAGGATCCGTAACAAGATCGTGGCAAAGCGGAGCTGAAACCCAGATCTCTCAAGTCTAGCTCAGGGCTTTACCCCCACGCCCCTTCTTCTCTGTAGAGCTAACGGAATGGGGTGCAAAGAAAGGAGGGGGGACCCCGAAAACCCATGTGGCTCTGATACGATGGTAAAACGCATCCTGGCCTGGGAGGTGCTTAGTTATTGCGAGATCAGAAAAAAAAAAAAAATCGCCTCTGCGTGGTAGAGGGTACTGAGGACCGCCGACCCCACCCCATCCTCTCTGACCCGGCGCTGTCAGCTGCATGTGACCGGGAGACGGAGCCTGGCCCTGCAGCCCGGGCCCCAGGGGGCAGCGCGGACGCCCAGCCTGCGCTCCCGGCGTCACCCCGAGGCCGCGCACAACTGAATAAACACGCCGCAGCGCTGCGACCTGCCAGGGGCTGGGGCCGCAGACCCATGAGAGGGGTGGCTCGCCCGCCGGCAGCCCGGCGGGACCGGCTCGCTTAGCACCTGGCGCAGGGGCCCGGGCGCCCAGCTCCGCGCGCACCAGCAGCAGCCCGACCGCGGCTCCTCCCTCCCTGCAGGCTTCCACTCCTAGGTGTGGGCTTACCCCGGGCACAAACCTCTGGGCAGGCGCTAGGGCCGGTCTGCAGCCCGGTGCTGACCAGAGAAGCCCCAGCTTCATTTCTTTAAATTAAAAAAAAAAAAAAAAAAAGAAAAGAAAAGTAAGGGAGGGACTTTTGTTAGATCCTAGCCCCTTTGTGCCCCCCACCCCACCCACCCTGGCTTCCTCTGTTCATTTGAAAAATAACTCGATCTTTTTGAACCACCTCTCGCCTACAGTTCAAACTCCGTTCTCAGACCCAGTTTGGGGGTTCAGGGCCGGTGAGCACCGTTGCCTGGGCGGTGCCAAATTTTCCCCTCTCCACCCCACCCTGCCCCCAGCTTGCAGCTCCTGCAACCGCCAGAGTTACCCGTCTGTTCTGATGCCACCGCGAGATGGTCCCCAAGCTCCCAGAGAGTCCCCGTTGAAAGGATTCCGCAGCGCTGCCTCTATTATTATACCGTAAATCTTTTTAAATTCTGGAACTAATTATATAGAGGATATGTCTCAATTTGTTCTGCATTAATGCCACAGTGGGGATGGAGGCCGGGCCGTGGCCAGAGCAGATACGTAGGCCCATGAAATTGATGAGCTGAGAGTTGCTCCCAGTCCTAAGCGCACCATCTGGAATTCCAGTCTGAGGTTACAATTAGAACTCCTGACCCCAGATTCAACTTTGCAAACAACAGGGGAAAAAATGGGAAAAAGAAAAAAAAAAAAACCCGAGACGGAAGAAAAAAAAAACAACAACCCAACAATCCCAACTTATATTCTGCACCTCTAAAAAAAAAAAAAAAAAAAAAAAAAAAAAAAAAAAAAATTCCCCACACTATCTTAAAATCTTTCCATCTTAGACGATTCTTTCCAAGTATTCTTTTGAGTTTTCTTTAACCTATAAAAGATAATGGAATATCTTTTATAGATTGGATTTTATCTTATCCCTTTCCCTCTCCCGATTGCACTCAGTTTAATAGTTGTCAGTTTTTTCTCACAGTGTTTTTTTGTTACGTGTTGGATTTAATTATATGGAACCAAAATATTCCTCAGGAAATTAGCTTGCTAAATATTCTGTCATTTTGTGATTCTGCTTTTGAGAAACAGCTTAATTACAGAAATCTATCTGGATCTAGGAACTTTTTTTTTTTTTTTAGTGTTGCTTCAGCTTAACTGTAATCAGAGATTTTATTTGTGTTGTAATTTTATTTGTGTTCTAAATCGGTTAGGCCAATTTCTTCCTTCTTTCTTTAGTAACACACTGCTTTATTTTCCTCTCACTTTGACCCTCTGAAGAAAACGAAGGACCAGGCAGTACTGGGGAATCTGTTAAATTTATTAGCATAAATGCTTAGACAAAACGAGATATAAATCATTCAGATGTATTAAGCCATAAAGTATCCCAATGAAGTCAGTGCCTCGCAAGGGTCCTGGTGTATAAGTGTTCATATAAAACAAGGTATCGGTATTATCTTTCAAACTGAATATACGTTGTAAAAATATCCAAATGTTGAGTTAGGAATACGGGGGCGATGGCAGGGCAGGAAAGGTCTATTCTTTAGAGCAGCCTGTTAGCCATTGTGATGGCTCAAAAAGCATGGCACAAGGGAAAAATCTCAACAGTTTGCATGAGGAATACTCAGTAGACAATTTTTTGAAGAAAGGTAGACAGGGTATATTTGATGAGAAGTTAAGAAATAAGGAAAGAAGAGATGAATAGAGAGCAAAACATTGCTTTCAGTAGAATGCCTCCCCCCCCCCCCCCCAAAGGTCGATTTAGCTTCAAAAAAAAAAAAAATCTACTCAGAAAAGGCACTGGCTCTTCATACAAGATAACGGATGAGCCATTAGTGAAGAGCCACCTGGGCCTTCGTCTGTGAACCCGGATATGCAGCTGGTCTGAAGGAGAAGGATGTGAATTCGCTAGAGGTAGACAGGGAGAAGAGAGATGGGGGAGTGAGGAAGGGCAGTTTCCAGAATTCTTAGCAGAGGTTTACTAAGACAAAAAATTAGGCAAAATGTTTAAGGAGCAGTGGCTCACAAAGCTCATAATCACAGCTTTCTGTAAATCTTGGCAAACCAAAGAAATGATTATTCCAAAGCCTTTTTTTAAAAAAAAGTTCCCCTTTTCTCTCTTGAATCAAGGAGTTTACCAGAGAAAGGGAAAAAGCCCCCCTTTTCTTCATCAGGGGCATCCCCAGCCTTTGGGTGCCATCAGTTCGTTCACCGTGGGGCAACTATTTATGGGCACTTCCTTTGTGCCAAGCATTGTGGCAGAGACTGGAAATACAGCAGGAAGAGGACAGTCTCCACTCTGCTCTCACGGAGCTGACATTCCAGTAGGAATGACAGACAAATTACAAGTAAACCAGGCAGATACTTTTACACAGGAGTACCTGCTACAAAGGAACAAGGAGATTTGTTAGCCTAGAGGAGTAAAGGTTAAGACAGGGACAGGAACGAATATATTCACCCTGCCCCATCTTAATATGTTTGTAAGTGTCCCACCTGAGTGGCAGGAAGGGTGTGAAGGATTTGGAATGCTTGGTCTAGACACATCTCTGTCTGCAGGGAGGCTGGACTTCATGGAATCAGGAGGGTAGCTGGTTAGACAGGGCTGGATTAAAATTGCCACCACCAGCTGAGTGACTGTGAAAGTTCCTTAACCTCCGAAACACTCCCTTTTCTCCTCTTCAAGATAAAAACAACCAGCACCTTTTGAAGTTGAGAGAACTAGATGAGGAAAGGTATGTACCATTTCTTAGCCCAAAGGGAGCACTGAATAAAATGGTAACTGTTATCTATACTCATACAGATTGTTTTTTCTTTGCTTCTCATTAATTGAGAAGTTCTAGACTTAGCCTCAGTATTGGTGTGAGCTGAGAGAATCTTCACTGTTGTTGGATCAAGGCAGGAAGAGAAGCCCTTTGCCAACAGCTCCAACCTTAAGGAAGGTTTGTTGCCACCTTGAAATGAATTGAAATTCTGTCCTACACCCAGGCCTGAAACAGAAAATAAGTGGCTTCTGGTTCAGAATCAAGCTTGGATTCTTTCCTTTCAGTACAGAAGGCTACAGGTTAATGTCGGCTTGAAAAGTTTAGGATTGCTTTGTTCCTTACAGCCACATTTCAGATGTGTAGCCTTGTTTAGAATAAAGAATGCTGGGCTAGGTAGAAAAGCACCTGGGCTCAAATCCTGTTTCTGACAATGACCATGGCCCCTGGGAAATAACTTAAGCTCTTGGTTTTTCAATACCCTTATCTATAAAACGAGAATGATAACAAGAATGAAATAAAGCAAGCAGAGTGATTTGAAAACTTATAAAACGAGAATGATAACAAGAATGAAATAAAGCAAGCAGAGTGATTTGAAAACTGCAAAACGCTAGGCAACGCTTGCAGACAGCCATCAGGACCATCTGGTACATGGAAACTAATGGGGCAGTGGGGGGCACCTGGGGGGCTCAGTGGTTGAGCGTTTGCCTTTGGCTCAGGTCATGATCCTGGGGTCCTGATATCCAGTCCCCCATCAGGCTCCCTGCAGGGAGCCTGCTTCTCCCTCTACCTATGTCTCTGCCTCTCTCTGTGTCTCTCATGAATAAATAAAATCTCTTTAAAAAAATAAGGAAAGAAGAAAGAAAGAAAGAAAGAAAGAAAGAAAGAAAGAAAGAAAGAAAGAAAGAAAGAAGGAAGGAAGGAAGGAAGGAAGGAAGGAAGGAAGAAAAGAAAGAAAGAAAGAAAGAAAGAAAGAAAGAAAGAAAGAAAGAAAGAAAAAGAAAAACCAGGGAAAGAAATGCTACAGGGAACATTGGAGTACATCACTTTCTCCTGCATGTTTCTTCATTTCTGAAGGGCACAGTGCCTTTCTCATGGGACTGTTGTGAGAATGACATGAGACGTGGGCAACCTTTCTGAACACCACCTGGCATAGAGGGCTTGCTACCTTTGTTGGTATCCTCCTCTAGCCATGCTCCCAAAGCTGAGCTTTACATTTTCACACTGACAGGGTTGGGGTTTGTTTTGTTTTGTTTTGTTTGTTTGTTTTGCTCTGGCAGGAGGAAATAGTACAAAGAGTAGGGCTTAGGGATCAGACGGCTGGGGTTTAAATCCTCCTCTGCTTTTTATTTTTTATTTTTTTGTATGACTTTGAGTGACTTCCTTATTTTCTCTGAGCCTTAAGATTCCTTTTTTTTTTTTTTTTAAGATTTTATTTATTTATTCATGAGAGACAGAGAGACAGAAGAGAGAGGTAGAGACACGGGCAGAGGGAGAAGCAGGTTCCATGCAGGGAGCCTGATGTGGGACTCAATCCCAGGGCTCCAGGATCACGCCCTGGACCAAAGGCAGGAGCCAAACTGCTGAGCCACCCAGGGATCCCAGCTTTAAGATTCCTAACTGTAAAAATGGGAGCTAATACCTTTCCCTCGCAGAGTAGTTTTGAGAACAGATCAACACAACACATGTAGAGTGCCTACATGGTGCCTGGCATGGGGTCAGAAATCAATACATGGTAGTTATTAAACTTTCAATTTGCCTAACCAGAGAATACTAACTTACCTCAAAAAACCTATCAGCGACTAAGAACTTGAATGAGAGCATGACTCTGAGCACACACAGAAACAAATTCCCATCTTTGTCTAAATTCACCTGTGCCAATAAGTAAATAAATTCACCCATGCCACATCAAAATCTCACTGCTTCGTATAGGAAAGACTTTGCAGTCAAGGCATTGACAATGACTTTCCTTTTTGACTATGAGTCTGTTAGATTATAAGTTAGGATCCCATTTATTTTCACTGAGTTTCTTTACAGAATATCCAGCATATATCAAGGACTTCAGTAATCTCATATTTTTTCAAAATAAGCAGAAAAATTTTCAGTCAATGGAGAGAAAAAAAACAATTTGACTCTCTTCCTGGAGTTGCCACATAGCATTTATTAATAGCTCTGTAAACAGGCTTGAACATAGTATCAGCTGGCCGCTCAAGATATTACAAAAGTTTGTGAGAAGTTGCTCAGGAAAAACAAGATAAAGTCATTAGAAATCTGATACTGGTCAATAGTGCCTTTATCCCAAGTCTCCATAAATCACAAATGAAACTTCTATTGTGATCACTGTTCCAGATCTAAAGGATCTCCCTCTCCCCTTTAGCAGAAATTAAATAACATTTTTTTTTTAAAAAGCCCATGATTTTTTTTCTCTACTGATACAGAGGCTAATTACAAAATTTCCCAAGAGGTAATAAATATCAAACTCTAATCAACAGACGTGACACGCAATAAATAAGAAGCACATAACTTTGATTCTCTATTTAGGGCACATGTTTATCTTTAATTATCCCCAACCTGAGAATGGAATAACTGTTGTTATCTGTTATACTTATTATTTATTTTTAGAGTGACACCACATTTTTATCTTGCCCAGAACAGCCACAGTTTAAGCTGTTGTCCCAGCTTAATTATTAATTGCTCTCCTTTTACTTCCCAAAGTGTTTTGGTATTGATGGTAAATGATAAGGACTCCACTTGCTTAAAACTTTATTTTATAAAAAGATTCAAGAAAGCCATTAGAAAAAAGGTGAAAGACAAGAGTTAATTGTGGCTAGTAAGAAGGAGAAAAGATTGCATTAATATTAGAAATCCAAGGATGCGGGAGCTCCTGGGTGACTCAGTCAGTTAAGCATCTGCCTGTAGCTCAGATCACAATCTCAGGGTCCTGAGATCCAGCCCCACATCAGGCTCCCTTCTCAGGGAGAAGTCTCTTCTCTCTCTCCCTCTGTCCCTACTGTCTCTCTCCCTAATGTCCCTGCTCATTCTCTCTCTCTCTCTCTCTTTCAAATAAATAAAATCTTTGGGGCACCTGGGTGGCTCAAACAGTTAAGTGTCTGCCCTCGGCTCAGGTCATGGTCCCAGGGTCCTGGGATTGAGCCCCCCCCCCCATGGGGTCCCTTCTCAGTAGAAAGTCCACTTCTCCCTCTCCCTCTGCCCCTCCCAAATACCCCTGCTTGTGTTCTCTCTCTCTCTCTCTCTCCTAAAATTAAGTAAATAAATACATACATAAATAAATAAACAAAAATTTTAAAAAAGAAATGAAAGGAGGATAATTACTGTAATTGAGCATAAAACTTAGTTCTGAGCTTCTTGACACCCGAGTCAAATACAACTAGTTACCTATCATTATGCAATAGAAAGAAGAAAGCCAATTTTTTCAGAGACAAACTTTTCGAGTGCTAAACTCTAACGGAAACTTATCTCACTGGCCTTCCTCTAAGGATCATCAGACAATGGTTAGTGACTTCAACAATAACATTTCAAAAGATGCAGAGACATTCTCTGATTGGTGGCTTCTCATTTCAACCCAATGGTGTAGTATTAAAATTATAGTTCTTTTTTTTTTTAATTATAGTTCCTTTAAAGCAAAAACAAAAACAAACCCAAACCTTTTCTAAACGGAAAGAAGCAGTAATATAATCCTTTTTTATAGTTTTCTGGGAGTCTGACCTGATTCAAATTAGCCTAATGTGTTAATTTTCAGAAACTGCTAACTGATAATTTTTTAAAATATCTTTTATTCATTAATCATCAAATGACTTTGACTATGAACCAAAACACTGCTAGGGATCTGACCCTTGTTCTCCGGAATTTGTGATCTGATTTGGGGAGAGCCCTAGGGTAGTAGTAGTTCTTAACAGAGATGGTTTCCTGCACCTACATCTGGCAATGTCTAGAGACATTTGTGATTGTTACAACTTGGTGGGAGTAGGAAGGTGGATGCTATGGGCATCTAGTGGGTAGAGGCCAGGGATGCTGTTAAAACTTTCTTTAATGCACAGGGCAGTCCCCCCCAACAAAGGATTATCCTGCCTAAAATGTCAACATTCCTGAGGTTAAGGAACCCTGCCTTAGGGTACTATCACTAGAGGAGATCATTTCTAGCTGGGTTAAAAAGAAGCTTCCCGGAGATGGGGGCCATAAACTAGGTTCCCCCACCCCAACCCAGTGGACTGGAGGATGCCTCTCCCCAGGCTCAAGAAATGGTGGGAACAGAAATGGGCAGGTGAGAAGAGCAAAGCATGTTGTAGGGATGCCATCCACAAAGGGAGTAAACCAACTGAGCTGGAGAAGAGAGAATCTATGTGAAGCAAGAAGAGAGAAAGCCAGAGAATACATGTGAATTTAGGGCAAAGAGTTTCTGTTCTGATGTTATGCTCCAAGATCCCTAAACATTGCTAGTGTTTTCTTTTTTAAACCACACAAATCAAAAGCAGCATAAACTTTTATGTTCACAAAGATCATCTCTGAATGCCGGCTTGTGCTGTATATATATGGATAGACACATATTTTCTTCCACTCCCCTACATCATTTTTCACCACTTACATAGTAGGGATTCCTTGGAACTCAGTTTTATATCACATTAAATTTTAAAAAATGGATGCCTACTTAAAAATACAACCTATCAAGGCACAGAAAATTCTGAACCACTGCTGTAATTAATAGAGCATTGTAGGAATCACCATTAAGAAATATTATTCTGACCTAGTTCGCCGTGTCACGCTGCAGATTGTCCTTTTCTTGAATCATGGAATGCTTTGTGAGAAAGGACTACAAAGCTGGGTCCCTCGATATTAGCCATCTCACCCCTCAAAGTTCAGCCAGAAGTGGGACAAAACCCTCCTCACCATGTTGACATGTTTACTTCTGGCGTAGGAAAATATTGCTGTTGCCCAATTCAGTGTCCTAGTCCATTCACTTGCCTGGAAACATGTTTTATTCTTTCCTTTGATGGTTTACAAATAAATTAGCACGATCCACTAAGGTCTGCCAATATATGTTACTGGAGAAATCGGAGATGTTGAAAAATGATTGTAATTTATTGTATCCCGATACTTTCTTCCTAAGGACCGAATAAATAGCATCAGTTAGTTTATATTCCTGACATATTTATTGCAGTATTCCTGCTGAGCACTTCCCATTGTCATGTGTTCTCACACATTGTTTTCACAAATTGTGTTTTGAAAGAAGTTGAGGGAAATTCAGGCCGGAGAAACAAGATGTTATCTTTTGGAAAGGATGAGCCCAATCTAATGGAAGAGGATAATCCATTCAGAGGTTTGGAAAGCCAGTGTCCTCCAGTGGGTGTGATAAATCCACAGGATCTGAATCCAGGATTTTGTACTGGGACCTTGAAGTCAGCAGGAACAATTTAGTTGTGCTCCAAACAAAGACAGCGTATCATTATTATTATTGGACAAACATGAACATCTGTTAGGTCAATTTTATCCTATTTCCTCAAGGCAATTGCATTCACCAAACACAGTTCTGTGTCTATCACAAGTGGATCTAAGATGAGTGCATAATGCCAGAGCTGCTTCTTGATGATCTCTATGTTTGAAAACCAGATTTGAAAAAGAGAAAAATGTACCTGCACCTCTCAGATGGGTCATATGCATGGAGGACCCCCGTAGAGACTCTAGTTCTCTCCTAAATTCCATCAACAGGACCATTTTCAAAAGATGAGACTATTTGAGATGGCTGTCCTTCTTCACTTTCAGATAAATGTTGTACATGCTTTAAATAATTTCAGTGGTTGTGGGGGGATGCAGGAGGAATCTAAATATTTTTTTTTAAAGAAATTCTT
Source organism: Canis lupus familiaris (assembly GCF_011100685.1). Lineage (NCBI taxonomy): Eukaryota > Metazoa > Chordata > Mammalia > Carnivora > Canidae > Canis > Canis lupus. The sequence continues at coordinate 35,484,843 of NC_049239.1, read as the reverse complement.
CATCATCTCCTTTTCTTAACTCAACATGGTACTTCCTCAGTATCATATCAGTGCACCCAGGATGTGTAAGACAGCTTTTCTTTGGGCTGAAACAGCAGTTTGCAGCAGATTACAGCTGCAAGGAACTTCAAAGAGCATCTAGTTCTACATTTCATTTCCCAGATAAAACATTATATGGCTTGCCCCAGATCACCTGGCTAGTTAGTGGTAAAGCTCTCCGTAAGGTCAGGCCTATGGGAGGTGAGATCTGTCTTCCTGTAACAGCATTCACTCATTTACACTTACTGAGTACACATCACAGGCCTAGTGATCAAACCTGAGACACACAGTCCTTTCTCTCAACGTGCTCTCTCTGGCTGTGCTCTAGGACTTGGTCACAGTGGAAGCAGGATGTGGAAGTTCTGCTAGGAGAGGTGTCCTTGTAACCACCCTCCCTTATACCAGGTCTGAGAATTGTCTTCAGTTCTTCCCTATGGTCATCAGGGAGACCAGAGGCCACTTCATTAAGTGTTAGAGAGAGGGCCTCTGATGGGCCTGTAAATAATTAGGCTAATCTCAATATTGTTAGAAATAGGAAAGCATCATTATACCTTACAAAGGCCTCGACCTACAAAGATGCCTCACACAGCGACAGCATCCTTTTTGGCTTAAATTGGTCAATGATGCCTCCGAGAGGTTTAGCAACAAGCATACCCCAAGGGGGAGCTCTTCTGGTTTGGAACTGAATTGAAGTGAGTGGCTGATCAAATCCAAAGCACAACAAGCCTTTTAGAGCCGCATTTAGTAACATAGTCAAAGGAAGATAACCAGAAAGCCACAAAGAAACCGTTAATCCTCTCCGCCCTGTGTTTTTGTTGCCTATTTAAAGCTGATGAAATCCTGACAGTATTGGGGGGGGGGGGGGGGTGTTACACAATGTGCAAACCTCGCATTCACCAAAGATCAAGTTCCAAGATATAAAACAAAGATTTTCTCCTAATTTGACTCCCAACGGACCTGAAAAGCATTTCAAACGTGTCCAGTAAGGCATTAAAAATAATGATCCCGGAGAGTCATCACTCCCTTGGTTGTTTTAATATATTTTTGTCTACAAACAAGAGAAGTTTTCTAAACTGCTCCCTTGGCTTCCTTTGAAAGGTCTCTAGAACAAAAGTACTTTGGGTGACCCCGGGATACCTGGCAACAGTAACCAAGGATGTGGATGAGGCTGAGAAAGATAAAAACAGACGATGCACTTTTTGACGTCAGACCTAAAATATTGTATACTTAAAACAAAATAAAATGCTGAAGCTTAGAAACAAAGAATAATGCCATCAGGAAAATCAGCAAGCTTATTGAAGAGAATGTTAAATAAGATTTCCCAAAGGGTACTATAAAATCACTCTTATGCTACCCAGATGGCCCTGTGGGGTGGCTTCTTTATGTAATTAGAATTGGCTTTTCTCCTTCTTGCCTCCTCCTCCTTCTCTTCTTTTCGTAATAATAGTTATTATTATTATTATTATTATTATTATTATTATTAATTATTATCATCAGCCATCATTTATGGGCTCTCTCATACATTCTCTCTACTTCTCATAACAACCATTTTAATGAACGGTTATGATCACCATTTCTGAGATGAGGAAATCGATGCTGGGAGGTTTGAACTGCACGATATTAACCGTGGAGGACATGGTGCCGCCAGAGCAAATGTCATGGCTCTGGAGGGTGCTGCATCAGAATTCTGGAAGGAAGTGAAGTAGGTGAACGTTGAGGATCCACTTCCACGGCAGCCCTTGGCATAGCTTATTCTCAGAATCAGACTTCCAGCCCATGATGGTCCAGCCCAATTATGACAAGATCCACAGGCCAAAGGAAAATTAAATGGCCTTTGCCACAGAATCTGATTCTACCACACAGTGTCCACTGGAATCCGACCCACCCAGTTCCTGTTTGTATCAAATTCTGGCGTACCCTCCTTCCTACAATGGCTGTGTCCCTGAAATTAATTTTTTTGGTTGTTGTTAAATACAGTGAATAACAGTGACAATGCACTGTGGGGGAGTTACAGAAGGAATTTGCTATTTCAGGGAATCCCAAGGTGATTTTTCCCCCCTTTTACATGATTCCCTCCCCCCCATCTCTCTCTGCCTCTCTTCAAACCTGAATTTTTAAATGCCAGGATTGACTAGAGAGGAGAGATGTGCAAGCACACCAAGTATTGCATCTAAGTAAAGCAGAAAGAAGCTCTATTGAAGGCTCTACTCAGGTTTCCAACATGGTGGCTCTCCAGAGATCTCAGAGCTGGGCCATTTCTGATGGTCAGCGGAAGAAGAAAGTGCACCCTTATGAGCCCAAAGCTCAAATGTACATACAGATGTTCACACGTGTATGCATGCATTCATGCACACACACACACACACACACACATACACACACGTGCATGCACACATATGTTCCTGATGTTTCCTGAGCTGAGCCTTCTCACTTGTACTTCTCCCCACAAGAGCAACTTCTGTTTACATCTCTCTCCCTTCCTCACCACTACTCACATAAACAATTCTGAAGTTATGAGCTAAAGGAATATTGCCAATTTATTATTTTTTTAAGATTTTATTTACTCATGAGAGACACAGAGAGAGAGAGAGGGAGAGAAGCAGGCTCCCTGCAAGGAGCTCAATGCGGGATTTGATTCCAGGACCCCGGGATCACACCCTGAGCTGAAGGCAGACGCTCAACTGCTGAGCCACCCAGGTGTCCCAGGAATATTGCCAATTTTTAAAAAAAGAAAATGGTTTCATAAAGGAAAAGTCACACCTCCCAGTTACATGAAAAGATAGGTCTCCTTCAAGGTCGACTTTCTGGAGCTTCTCATAGGAGCTTTCTGGAGCTTTCTGGATCTTCTCATAGGTAGGAGACTGGACTTTCTGGAGACTCAACTTTCTGGAGCTTCTCATAGGTAGGAGAGAGGGGTTAAATATCCCAGGCAGGAGTCATGTGCCCAAAAGTGGAGACAGTTCTGGCTGGCTGAGGGCCTTAGGAAGACAGCCATGGGTCCTCAGACAGGTATTTGGGATCACAACTCTTCTCAGAAATACATCTTGGTTCCAGTGTCCCCTTAATCTCTAGCAAAGAGCATCGTGATCATAAACTGAGGACTGTGGGTAGAACTTCGAACCAGCCACCAGATGATGCCCCGCCCTGCAGGGGTGCAACTCAAATGCAAGAGCAGCCCTCTCAGCCTAAGCCATGCTTCAGGGGCTGGGCATGGAGCTCCCCTACTTGGCTGAGTTTTTTGTTTTTTGTTTTTTTTACAACCCTTCAGGATTCACGGATGAAGCTCTGAGACTTATGGGAATGGCATTCCTGCCATTTGGGTTATTTGGCTTCTTTGAGGAGGGGTAGGCCTTGGCAGGCTAGCCATGGCACAAGGATAATAATAATAATAATAATAATAATAATATGGCCACCTTTTATTGAGTGTTTGTTGAGTGACTGGCACGGTGATACATATTTTCTTAGATTATTTCATTTTATCCTTACTGAAACTCCAGGGGGAAAGTCATATAAACGTCCATATTGTATATGTGAGACAAGAAAGCTTGCCATTTGTCCAAAGTCCCACAGGTAAAAAATGACAGACTCCCTCCAGACTCTGCCAGTATATTCCCATTGGCCAAATCCTACCAGAAGTGGAAGGCAAGGGAACCCATTGAGGCAATATATACAGGTCAACCTCTAGCAGCTCAGAGTAGGGTGAAGAAAGGTAGAGATGGACTTGGAGGAGGCTTGTCAGTCTGAAAATGACTTTATCCTAACCTTCGCTTGATTGATATTTAGCTGGCTATATAATTATAGATTGGAAATCATTTTCCCTTGAAATTTTGAAGACATCACTCTTTGCCTTTTAACTGCTAGCATTTACCTTTGAGAAATCTAAAGCCATTCTGATTTCTGAGTTCACATATGAATTAGATTTTCCTTCCTGGAAGTTTGTAGAATCTGCAGGAGTTCCCTAAACTGCCCAATTCGATTCCCAATAATCCTTGTTAAAAAGAATTGATCTGTTAAATAAACTGTCCCAACAATTATTTTAGAATGACAATTTATAGAGACAGGAAAAAGAAATTACCTATCCATTTTTGGGAAAATCATTTTTCCCTTTAGCAACATTTAGGGCCCAATCTAATAGAGGTCTTGAATTTTGAATTCTGTTTAAAATGCATTTTCTGGGAAAATCACATTAGACATGGGGGGGATGGGAAATCATGATAGTGGGAGCATTCAAAATTATTGTTTCTGTTCAGCATCTAAAAATGTCTGTTATCCTATCCTCACATGCAATTGCTGTTGAATAAAATCAACCTAAGATACGAATAAATAACGTGTGTCTTTTCAATAACTTAGGGCCATAGGCTCTTTTAAAAGCAGACTAACAAACATTTCTCTTAGAAAAATGATATGCTTTATTTTTAATGGGCTTATTATTTTATATGTAGATATCATAACTGGGAAATTATCCCACTATAGAAACCAGCATGTAATATGTTGTTGCCCCACACAGCACAGTGGGTGACAGAAATTCTTCTGCAGGTTGTAGTCTCCTGATGGAACCAAAGTTGGTTGGCCCAAGAGATTTCCATGGTCTGTTGAACACCAAAGTCAAGGTTGGCTCTTGGCCACAAACTAGGCTGCCCTGGCATTAAGACCTGCTTCCATAAACCCAAGGCTGTACTGACTTCTGATTTTTTTTTTTAACAATAGAAATGAAACTGCCACAGGGAAGAGAAAGAACAATGGTGTTTTGACAAATGGAACAAAGATATAGCTTGACTGACAATTCAGGTCAGAAAGAAAATGAAGGCACAGGAAGACTGATGTTGGGCTCCTTCTTGCCAAGAAGCAAATACTCCAGGGGAGGTTTCCACTGACATGACAAACTGGTTCCCTGGTGGCCATTTGGATTCAGCAATTTTGTCAGTTTTTTTCTGGCCAAAGGGCACTTTTTCCAGAACTTCAAATGTAATTAGAGTAAATACTACACAATTAACCCACATAAGGGCACCTGGGTGGCTTAGTCGGTTAAGCGTCCGCCTTCAGCTCAGGTCATGACTCCAAGGTCCTGGGGTGGAACCCTGCGTCTCTGTGTCCATCAGGCTCCCTGCTCAGTGGGGAGCCTGCTTCTCCTTCTCCCTCTGCCCCTCTCCCCTGCTCCTGTGTGCTCTGTCTCTCTCTCAAATAAATCTTTAAAAAACACATATAGCCACAGTATCTTTGAAACCAAAGGAAGAACCAGTGAGAACTTGGGAGACTCACTGAAAAATGCTATTGTCCTATTTATTTGGAGCTCTGATAGAATAGTTCAGATAGAGCTCTGGCCTCTGGAAGGGGCTAGGCTAAGAAACCTCTAGTCACCCTCTCTAGACTTGCAATCCTCGAAAAATGGAAATTAGGAAGCATTCATTCATGACCTTGAGAAAAATGTTTACAAAAGTATATTATAATGTATCAGTAAAACGAGCAGGGAAAAGGGTTTATGTGAAAGTTCATGTGAGAAATGCAGCTATTAGCACGCATGCCATTCCCCACCTTGACCCCAGAAGGAATGTGTAAATTGTAACATATGGAATGTAAGCGTCTGTTGAGATGTTTCATAAATCTGCCTGGCAATGAGCATCACAAGGCCCTGTGTGAGAACAGGCCCCAGAAAGGGAGAGATGGTGAATGTCACATCTAACTTTAGGCTATTAATCAGCCTTGAATCTGACCATCAAAAATCAGACAATGTTCTTTAATAATATGGATTGCTTTCTGACAAGGTGACACGTCTTTAGGGGACCCAGCCCAAGAAAAAGTAATATGTTCATCCATTCATTCAAGAAATGTCTATTGAGAGCCCGTGACCTGGCAGGCAATGTGCGAGGCATTGCAAGTACAATGGAGAACAGGAGAGACCCTGCATTACCGCCATACAACCTACAGCATGTAGAAAAATCTTAAACAAATAATAACAAAAATAATTTTCTAATTACAACTTGGATAAATGCTAAGAAGGAGAATCCTAGCTTATACTAATAGTACAGACACTCTTCCAAACTCTCTACATACTTTTAATATTAGCTCCATTTTAAAGATGAAGAAATAAAGGTATGAAGGCCTACATGTCTTGCTCAAGGCCACACAGCTAATGAGTGGTGGGCTCAGAATATAATGTCAAGCAGTGTCAGTCCAAGCCCTGAGTTCCTGACTCTGTGTCACTTTTTTATGACCTGAGTGGGAAAAGACCATTGATTTAGATTTCCAGGTTCAAGAAAATGTCTTTCAGGGTATGATTTTAGGTTATGCCCAAGGATAAGTAGGAATAATTTGGGCAAAAGAAGGTAACAGGAATATTCCAAAATTGGGGAAATAGCATGTCCAAAGGCTCAGAGACAGAAGGAGTTGGCTTTGGAGGCTGATGTGATTGGGTTGTGGGGAATGAAGGCAAAGCTGGAGAGTAGGCAAGGGTCCGAGCCAGTGGGACCTTGTAAATCCTGCTAAGTATCTTGAGCTAAATACTGAGCGGAGTGGGAGCTCCTAAAAGACCAGACTTCATCTAGGGCTCAGTGGAGTTGCTCCAAGCACAACTACTATAGCTGGGAGAGGAAAAGCGTTCTCCCCACAAAGGACGGAGGCTGCTGCTGAGCTAGCAACTCACCCCTCCTTCCCATCATCTTCTGTAGAAGACCGAGGATTCTCCATAGTTCTGTTCTTATCAGATCTCTGTCCTCTGTTGTAGTTAGAAGATGGTGGTGTCAAGAAAACAACTGATGTTATGGACTGAATGTTTGTGCGGCCCTCCTCCAAATTCATATGTTGAAACCTTGATCTCCAGGGTCATGGTATGAGGAGGCAGGCAGGGCCTTTGGGAGGTAATCAGGTCATGAGGGCAGAGGTCTCACAGATGGGATTAGTGCCCTTCTAAGAAGACACAGAGAGCTATCTCCTTATGAGGACATGGTGAGAATTTGGCTATTTGCAATCTGACCATGCCAGAATCTGGCACCCTGATCTTCCACTTCCAACCTCCAGAACTGTGAGAAGTTTCTTTTTTTTATAAGCCACCCAGTCTATGGTAAGTAATGATAGAAGCCCAGATGGATTAAGACAACTGGAAAACCAAAAATTCATTCAGCACTGCTTAATATTAATCTCTGGCACCAGCTTTAGTTTTGGCATTGCCCAAACTGCAGGAATTTAAGATTAAGAAAAATGATTTCCCCCCGGATTTCTGTGTTAAAAATGGCAGCATTTCCTTACACGGTTGGGACAGATACTCTATTATTCTGGAGGGTTTTTTTTTTTTTTAATCAATTCTTTCATTTATTCACTTATCAAAGATTTGCATACCTATTGTGTGGCAGACATGAAAGAGAAAAGCAAGTAAGACTCAGGTCCCTGGGGGAGGCAGGATAATGGCATCCCTGAAATGCCCACATCCTAATCCCTGGAACCTGTGAACAGATTACCTCATATGGCAAAAGAGCCTTTGCAGATTTGTGTAAGTTAAGGATCTTGCGATGGCAAGATCATCCTGGATCATCTGGGTGGGCCTGATGTAATCAGAAGAGTCCATTTAAGAGTGAAAGAGGGAGGCAGGAGGGCTGGAGTCAGAGAAGGAGATGTAAGGGCTGAAGCAGAGTGAGCAATGCAACTCCTGGGTCGGGGCCACAAGCCAAGGAAGGAGGGCAGCCTCTGGAGGGTGGCAAAGGCGAGGAGTGGATCCTCCTCTAGAGCTCCCAGAAAGGAATGCAGCCCTGCCAGTACTTTAGTTTTAGCCTAATAAGATCCACTTTGGACTTCTGATTCTCTTAAGAAAATAAATTTGTTTATTGTTTCAGACCACTAAATTTGTGATCATCTTTACACCAGCATTAGGGAAAAAAATGCACTCCCCAGTCCAGCCAGTATCTGTCCCAGGACAGACAGCTTTATTTTATTTTATTTTATTTTATTTTATTTTATTTTATTTTATTTTTATTTTTATTTTTATTTTTATTTTTATTTTTTATTAATTTTTAAAAGTAGACTCCATATGCAGTGTGGAGCTCAATGTGGGAGTCGAACTCACAATCCTGAGATCAAGACTTGAGATCAAGAGTCCAATGCTTAAAGCACTGAGCCACCAAAGTGCCACACCAGGACAGACAGCTTTAATCCCTCAGTTTCCCACTAGTCCCATGGTCTTTCTCAACCCAGCAGTCCAGGCAGCTACTCCCAGTTAGTCAGTGAGATGCAACTCACTTTGCATCCTGCAGGGTCTATGCAACAACTTACACTGAGCATGACCTGGCATTGCTGTATAACCCGCTCCCCCCCCCCCCCCCCGCCGTTGTATATTTCTTAATTCTTCTAGATTTGGGTTCCTAAGTTGGTTCTGTCCCATAATTGCCGTGTCTTCTTGGGCAAATTACATACATCCCCATGCTTCAATTTCTTTATCTTTAAAAGTTAATAATATCTACCTCCAAGATTGTGATGCATAAGTGACTTTGGTATTAAAGCATGAACAATCAGGGTGCCTGGTGGCTCGGTGGTTGAGTGTCTTCCTTTGGCTCAAGGCGTGATCCCGGGGTCCTGGGATCAAGTCCCGCATCAGGCTCCTTGCAGGGAGCCTGCTTCTCTCTCTGCCTGTGTCTCTGCCTCTCTTTCTGTGTCTCTCATGAATAAATAAATAAAATCTTTAAAAAAACATGAAAAATCATGCCTGGCACACAGAAAGTGCTCAAATTTTAACAATAGTGATGATGGCTGCTATTATTATTCCCTACAGCATTTAGAATGAGGTTTAAAAGTCCTTTAGGGGCATTCTGTGTGCAGTGTGGGACACATACTATACAGGCAAGAGGGATCCAAGTGGACAAGAGCTAGTTGGGAGATGATTGAATCAGGGTGAAGATGGTCAAAATGGAGCAAAGTGGGTGGATTTGACAATCCTGCAGAAGTAAAATCACCAGGCTTGTCAGTGAATTGCATATGGGGGTAAAGATGTGTCAAGGATGACAAAGTCAGAAACCTTATGATGATATGCTCATTACAGCATGAAATAAATCCTTATTTTGCTTTTGGGCTCTCTTGTACCCTATCTTTTCCTACTGTGGCATTCTTTCCTTTCTTCCCATAATAAGGAAACACCAGGAAAACAGCAACTACAACAATAGCAACAACAACAACAAAAAACAAGAGCCAAAGAAGGCACCGGGTATAGAAGCATAAACTATTTGGCAACGTAACCAAAAAACGGGAGACTTCTTCTACCTGACTCTGGCTTTTCTTGCCAGGATATGAAGAAGGCATCATGAAGGGACAGAAAGAGGGGGTGTAAGACAACAGGGGAAGAAAAAATAAGTAAAATTAAAAATGTCTGAATTGATTTTTAGAAAAATACATAAATGAATAGCATAAGAAAGTGGTTTTTAATTTTTAATGCCTGTAATGAAGTGGGGCTGGGAGTGTAGGCAGCAGGTAGAGAATAGAGAACCAGGCCCTTTGTGACTCTGCGGAATATGGGATGGGGCCAGTGAGTGACTGATGGGGAAGAGGGAAATGTTCTGGAGATAGAGTTGGGAGATTTGGTTTCCAGGCCCCATTTTGCCACCAACGAGCATTTGAGCATGGAGCTTACTCACAAGGATTCCATGAGATGGCTCTTGTGTTCATGGGTTCTGGAAAGTTCCAGGGAGCGGAAGGGAGGTGTATGGTCCTCGGGAGCCCATCTCACTGGCATGTGAGTTGCCTCTGCTACCTCACGGGCCTCGTAGCTAAAGGGAGCCAACCTTCCCCCAAAAGGATCTTCATGTCCTTCTGCCTCTGTCCTCCCAAAGTGACTCCTATTAAATGTGGAATGTTTCTGAGCTGACCCACCAGGAATTGCTGAGTGGTGGAGTTTATTTCTGCATGAAACAAAACACCTAGGTTCCCCCTCCCCCTCTTCTACCTGGGTCCATGATTTGGCTGTGTTTAGCAGAAGAAAGGCAGGCAAGGCACACTTTGAAATTGTGGCAAGCATTTGAGTGGATTGAATTTAATTTTGGATACAAATGTCAAGGAAAGTCTCCCTTGGCTCTTGTTCATTGTTCACTGAGGCGCAGTGTGATGCTCCATTGAAAGACCTGCTGATCTAAGCCAGCGCCAGCTGATAATGACAAAGTGCGGGAGGGAGGGGCAGCAGGCCGAGTCCAAGGAGGGATGCCCTTCCCCAGGATGCTTCCAAAGACTCTGCCCAGCCCTGCAGTGCATGGTGGGACAAGAGACAAGAACCTAAAAACTGCTTAAAAAAATTTTTTTTTTAAAAAGCTGCTCAAGTCCCAGCTTGGCCACAATGCTGCATGGCCTTTTCCCACCACTTAGATTTGGTTTTCCTGGTCCATGAAATAAAGGGACTGGAAAAGATGAGCTCTAAGATCTTTTCTTTCTCAGATATTAGGATTCTGGCATTCGGAGCATCTACAAATGCTAGAGAGGAATGCCAGCCAAGAGTGTGGGATAAAATTTGGCACAACTATTTGGGAGGGCATTAGCTTTCAAATGTTTAACTTGACATACCCTTTGGCTTCTTAAGTGTCAATTTTGGGGATGTATCCTGTGGAAATACTAGCATAAGTATGCAAATGTGGATGTTTATAACTGCAAAACATCAAAAACAACCTAGGCGTCCACTAGTAGGGGAGTGGTTAAATAAATCTACTACTCACCCATAATAAAGAATAAAAAATATGTAATACTTTGATACGTTTTCCTGGTAATCTATAATAAAAATATCCAAAATATAACTTTAAGTGAAAAGTGAAATTGTCTAGTAAAATGTATATAACATGATTATGTTTATTCTGAAATGAAATCCAGATATGTGTAATATATGTTATATTTAATTATATATGCATATGCATAGAGAAAAGATTGAGAAGATTCCACACCAAAAATCATAGTAGTTCGCTCCAGGGCTGCACGGTTCAATATGGTAGCTGCATGTAACTACTGAGTACTCACAGTGTGGCTGGTGTGACTGAGGAACTGGATTTTAAATTTTTAATTAATTTTAATTACTGCACATTTAATTTAAAACTGGTCCTTCAACTGTATGTTTTATGAGATTGAAATAGAGAGCAAGTATTTTCGATGAAAAGATAGCATCCAAATTGAGAGGTATTGTAAGCATAGAATACACATCAGATTTAGTAGACTTAGTACCACAAAGTGGTATCTCAATAATAATTTTCTATTTTAATAATAACTTGATAATGTTGATTATAGGTTGAAGTAAAAATATTTGTGATACCTTACATTCAATAAAATATATAATTAAAATTAATTTCACCTGTTCCTTTTTTACTTTTTTTAATGTGGCTACTAGAAAACTTTACACACATAGCTCACAAGATATTTCTATCAGGGGGATTCCTGGGTGGCGCAGCGGTTTGGCGCCTGCCTTTGGCCCAGGGCACAATCCTGGAGACGCGGGATCGAATCCCACGTTGGGCTCCCAGTGCATGGAGCCTGCTTCTCTCTCTGCCTCTCTCTCTCTCTCTGTGACTATCATAAATAAATAAAGAAAAAAATATTTTAAAAAGATATTTCTATTGGGTACGGCTGCTTTGGGGAGTGGGATAGAGGAGAAGCTAGACTAACTTTTTATTTATATACTTCTGTATTGTTTGATTTTGTTACAGTGAGCCTGGATTACTTTCACAATTTATGAGGAGTAAAGACCCTTTAAAATGTGAAAATAAAATTCATTTCTAGGATATATCAAAATGTTTGAGAAAACACTCCCTCTAATTTGTTTCTTTTGGGATGGTGTGTCAGGGTCTAAAATAAATGTTTTGCCATCAGGTTATTATAAAGTGGAACTCTCATTGTGGTGTCTCTGTGATTTACCAGCATCTTCTAATTGCTTGACCCTTTCTTGGATGGCTGCTATCCTCAGCAAGGATACCTCTGCCTGACAACCATCCCAGCTGTGTTGGAAGAGGATTGTTTCTCAGAGAGTAGGAGTTAAGCCCATGAGAGTTAGGCAAAAAGGAGAAATAATCCTAAAAGAAATCTCCCCTCTTCTCTCCAGCTCCCTCCTTCTCCTGTATCAAGATTCTCTAAAGCTTTGGGGATCTGTAGTCCTAGGCTGAACTTCCTACCTCACTAAATGACAAGGCCAGGATGTTAATGTTCCCCACACAGACACGTCTGCATTATACATAAAGATGTCTGTGTTACACATAAACACGTTATGGCTGTAACAATATCACTTTCAAAGGAGCTCTAATCCGCTGAAGTCATCGAGTCAGAAAACATTTGCTTCTCCATGTCTTGTGTCTGAGTTGTGTGTGAGAGAGAATAGTAGGAAGGAAGGACAGAGAAAGGATGGAGGCAAGGAAGAACAGAGAGAGTGTGTGCACTTTATAAAACCCTACTTTGAAGAGACAGCTTTTCAAACTGTCTCTCTGGTTTCTCATTTGTTTGCTATGGTGTCACTTCCTTAATACAATTTTCTGTTTAAAAAGTTGATGATGATCTTTTCTATACAAAGTGACAGATACACAGATGACCCAAGTCAACATTTTGGATATGAAGTTGTGGGGTTTTAACGGATGTCACAGGGTGACGGGGGTGGGTGGGTGGGGAAATCAGCCACAATCCTCAAAGTTCAGGAAATAGCCAACTGCATGCTCCCCTAAAACCCTGTATCACCTATATCACAGCTCATGTCTGCCTAGATCGTATTTACCTATTTTTATTTGACTTCCTTGCTAGACACCTCTATCCCCAGCACCTAACACAGAATCTTGCAAATAGTAGGCTCTTAATAAAAGTTTGCTGATTGAATGAGTGAAAGAGTGAATGAAGAAATAAACAAACCTACCATTCAAGGGTCAGTCTTATCTAAAACATTAAGGAAATTAGAATGTCATCTCAAAATGGACTTGTAAAATATTCCATTTTATTTACACTGTATTTATTAAATGCCCATTATGGACTAAAAGCTGGCTAAACAAAGCCAGCATTTACACACACACACACACACACACACACACACACACACACGGTCCCAGCCCTTAGGAAGTTTACAATCTGGGGAGAGAGGGAAGGTAGAGCTCAGGTACAAGTACATAAAATTAAAATTAAATTAAATTACATTACATTACATTAAATTAAAAATTACAAAATAGTAATAAGTGCTCCCAAGGATATGATCAGGGATGATGATAGAGAATAAAGTAAGGGGCTATGCCAATCTAGCCAAGCCAATTTTTCTCTTCTTTGAGAAAGTGACATTAAAGCCAAAGCATGGAGGATGGGGAGTGAACTATTAAATAAACCAATTGGGGGTGACCGGGAACAGGAGAGAGGAAGAGCCTTCCTTTCACACTCGGTAGCAGTGCCTGCTGCTTCTGTGACTTACCGCCCAAGTGTGCTCTGTAATTTGAATTTGACTTGATTCATTTGGGTTTTAGGGCCCATGCTAATTTGCATGCCTGACTAGATGTCAATGTCTGTTGGAACCCACGTGCTCAGAGTGTAAAGAGGGCGATTTCCCTTATTAGAAGGGCAATGTGATTATAAGTGAATGTTCTGGGAGTGGGCTGAGGGGTGGCCGGCAGTAGGCTGGTAAATCTCGTTCACTTGTCTTCAAGGTTGTCTCCTACCTCTGCACCTCTTCACGTTAGCTTCTGCAGTTCAGATCTGTTCTCACTATTTAATTTGTGCTTTTGAGATATGTATTTTTTGTTGACAGTAGTTACATGGGATTCACAAGAGAATTCTTACTTTTCACTTTATACTTCTTGTCCCTTTTGAATATTTCAAAATACGAGTTTTTACAACTCATAAAACTAGTAAATACAATTGTGAATTATATATACAGTTCTGTTTAACATGCAACCCTATGACCACTGATGAGAATCAGTTTTCTTTTTTCCTGATTATTAATGCAATATAAGCTCAGTGCAATTAGGTTTGGAAAGCTTATGAGAAAATTAAAAAATAAAATAAAATTCTCCATAACTAATCATCCAGAGATTACCACTGATAATATCTTGTTATATTTCTTTCCTAATGCCTTTTTAAAAATCTACTTGTTAATTTATAACTGGCTTTTAAAAACTCAATATGTGTAGGCACCTTTCCATGACAATAAATGCTGGGCTTTTGTCTGGATCTATCATAATTTAAGTTAATGGACATTTAGATTGCAATTTTCACCACATAATTAACTCTTAATCTAAAATTTTTTTAAGAGTTTATTTATTTATTCACGAGAGAGACACACACAGAGGGAGGCAGAGACATAGGCAGAGGGAGGAGAAGCAGGCTCCACGCAGGGAGCCCTATGCGGGACTTGAGCCTGGCACTTTGGTATCACACCCTGAGCCACAGGCAGATGTTCAACTGCTGAGCCACCCAGGCATCCCTTAATCTAAATTTTTTAAAAGATTTACTTATTTATTTTAGAGAGAGAGAGTGAGAGGAGGGGCAAAGGGAGAGGGAGAGAGAAACTCAAGCAGACTCGAGTACAAATGAATGCTTGAAAATCTAGACTGACCAAATCCAATTCAGGATTATTTCCTAATGCCACTAAACAATTTAAACAGCAAGTTTCACTAAGTGCCTTTTCTTTCTTTCTTCCTTCCCTCCTTTCTTTTTCTTTCTTTCTTTCTTTCTTTCTTTCTTTCTTTCTTTCTTTCTTTCTTTCTTTCTTCTTTCTTTCTTTCTTTCTTTCTTTCTTTCTTTCTTTCTTTCTTTCTTTCTTCTTTCAGATTTATTTATTTATTTATTTATTTGAGAAAGATAGAGGGAGAGTGCTCACCTAAGGGAAGGGCAGAGGGAGAGAGAGGAGAAGCAGACTCCCCATTGAGCAGGAGCCCCAGGCAGGACTTGATTTTATGACACTAAGATTCATGACCCAAGAGGAAACCAAGAGTCAGAGGCTTAACCCACTGAGCCACCCAGGCACCCCACAAAATGCTCCTTCATAAAATATCAGTTTCTCAGAAGGTTGGCGGTGAAGGGTAGGGAGCAAATCCTCTGAAGTCTATCTAATGCTTTGTTTTAAGACCAGCTTACATCTACTGTGTAGAGGTGGTGGGGTGAGGGTAGGGGTGAGTACTGTTGGACTCCACTGCTCTGATCACTACTGTCACCGTGTGACCAACATGTCAGGCAAGTGAGAGGGGCGAGATGAAAAGCAAAGTTCCAGGTGCCCAGAAGTGGGTAGGCTGGAAGGATTCTAGCTATTAAAAGCCCCCACATGCCAGGATTTGTAAAAGAGAACCTCAACCAATTTCCCTCCAGTGGAACAGAGCATCAGCCAGGGCTGGATCATCTTCACATAAGATCAGCCTGTCCCAGGCCAGTGAATTCACCAAAATCCGTTCCACCTTCAAACCTGATATTCCCTTAGTTACAATCCTGTGATTTCCAAAAGACTATTTTCTGTTTCTTTTCAGCTATTGCAACCTGCTCTCTTAAATAGCTTCTTTATCTGGCAGGGCAATTACAGTCTGTGACTAACAGCTGTGGTTCATAAACATGAGTTTCACTGTTTGGGTCAGTAGTTCTTAGCCTTTTCCGAATGGCAACTCCCCCAGCTGATCTTGGCATTACGAGAAGCACCTCTCCTCAGCACTTGGGTTGGTACTCAATAGTGCAGTTTACTGTTGGAGGGTTCTGTTTTCCCATTATAAAGGAGGTGACATTTTTATTAAGTTGCAAGTCCTGGCATCTAATACCAAGCATATTTCTGGATGTTGGTTTTATTAGTGATTTTTAACTTTCCCCATTGAGCTTTTCTTTATATTCCAAATGGTCTACAATAGGCATGTCTTTCTTTTAGACTTCGAAAAAAAAATGTTCTTTCAAAAAGTGATTCTTACCTAGAAACCTTGATGGAGAATATCTGCAAGATCTAGGGCTTGACGAAGAGAATCTTTAGACCTGACACCAAAAGCACATCCATTAAAAAAAAAAAAAGAGTATAAATTACCCTTCAGAAGAATTAAAAGCTGTTGCTGTGTGAAAGACTGTGTAAAGAGGATGAAAAGACAAGCTGTAGACTGAGAGGAAATATTACTTGCAAACCACACATCTGACAAAGGATTTGTATTTAGAACACATAAAAAATGCTCAAATTTCAACAGTAAAAACAAACAACCTAATTAGAAAACGGGCAACCTATATGAGACATGTTGTTGAAGAGGATATACAGATGGCAAATAAGGCACATGGAAAGATGTTCAACATTACTGGCCATTAAAGAAATGCATTTGACCATGATGAGATACCACTACACACCTAGTAAGGCAGCTAATGTAAAAAACTAGTGTCAATGCTGAATGCTGACAGCGAATCAGAGAAACCAGATCTCTCATACATGGCTAGTAGGAACGTAAAATGGTACAGTGACTCTGGAGAATAGTTTGGCAGTTTCTTAAAAAACTAAACATAGACTTGCCATGCAACTCAGCAGTTTATTCTTGGGCCATTATTTCAGAGAAGTGAAAGAACCTGAACAGGAGTATTCATAGCAGCTTTGTTTGCAATAGCCAAAATCTGCAAAACACCAAATGTCACACCAATAGCTAGTTAAACTGTGGCACGTCGCACCATGGAATCATACTCAACAACATCAAAAAAGCAAACTATTGATATACATGCAACAACCAGGAAGGACCTCCAGGACATTGTGTGGAGTGAAAGAGGCAAATTTCAAAAGGCCACATACCGTGTGATTCCATTGATACCATATTCTTGAAATTATAGAGATGGAATTATAGAGATGAGCAGTTGGTGAGAAGGAAGGGGAGGAGTGTGACTATAAAGGGTAGCATGAGGGAGATCTTTGTGGTCATGGGATGGTTCTGCATCCGTATTGCAGTGGTGGTTGCACAAATCTACACATGTGATAAAATACCACATGTACGTGTGCGCCCCTCCCCCCCCCCAGTACCAGTATCAATTTCCTGGCTTTCTTATTGTACTATAGTTAAATAAGATGTAACTACAGAGAGAAATGAGTAAGAGTATCCAGGACCATCCTGTGCTATCTTTGCAAGTTTCCCTGAATCTGGAATTATTTCAAAATAAAACATTTTTAAGAGGAATTCATCCTTATTATGGAAAATTTAGAATATGCAGGAAAAAAATACGAAGACTACGAGTTCTAAAATTCATACCTTTTGGATATGTTTGTTTTAGAATGTTAGAATTTATTGCTTAATTTTTTATTGGAGATAAAACTCACTCAACATAAAAACATCATAATTTTTACAGTTTTAAGTGTACAATTCAGTGGTGTTTTTACTTTATTCACAGTATTGTGCAACCATCACCATTATACAATTCCAAACATTTTCATCAGCCAAAAGAAACCTCATACCCATCAGGCCCTTTTCCCTCCCCTGTGATAGCTAATCTACTTTCCACAAATTATTTGATTCCACATACATGAAGTGTGTCTGCACATGGAATCATACAACATGATACAACAGTCCTTTGTGACTGGCTTCTTTCACTTCTAATAATGCTTTCAAGGTTCGTCCATGGAGTAGCATCCACCAGTGTTTTATTGCTTTTGTGGTTAAATAATATTTCATTGTATGGATATATTCAATTTTTATTTTTGATACAATTTTTCTTTGTTCTCTTACTGCAGGGTCTCTTTTACATTGGTTAGTTGAGCCAACTCTTTCCAACCTGGACTGCTGACCTGTGACCTCCCATTATTCAAACCAAGGCTGACCTATGTGGGCATCTGGAGACCCTTGGCCTTGTTGCTTCACTTATCCACATCACCTTCTGAAATCAAGATACTTCATCAAGTAGGTCATTAACTGGGATCCACGGGATCCATAGGGGAGGGTCTCCCTGTGGCCCATCAGAGATGATAAGCCGAGCTGGATGAATGGTGTCAGGGCAGGAGGGAAGGGAGACAACCAGCCTGTCTATGGAGCAGCAGAACAATTTCAGTAGCCTCCTAGTCATAGTCTTGACTCACTTCTCTAGGATGAGGAACACTAAATATTTTTCCCAAAGCAATATTTTTCTAACCTGTTTTGACAAAACAAACATTTTTCCTGAGTGTCCCTGCTCTCCTCATGGTGCTCCTGGGTCCAGAGCTCTCTCTCCTACAGTGTTGTAATCACCAGCTTACCCACTATCAAGCATCCTTTTCCTCCATCACTGAGCTGGGATGAGTTGACTGTGCCTGTAGTACTTTGGTGTCTTAGTGAATGTGAAGGCCATTTACTGAGCCCTTAGGATGTGTAGGTCCTGGACTGAGCCCTCTCCTTTCATCAACTCACTTCCGGCTCATAGTAATTCCTTCAAGCAGGAAATGTTCTTATTCCCATGTTAAGATTCAGAGACAGAGGCTCAAAGAGTTTTAGAGTCCAGTCCAAGATCATATCACCACTGAGTGGTGTGGTTGGGATGCACACAGACCTATGGGTCATCTAAGTGCACTGAGAGCATAGACTCTGGAACCAGACTTCCTGGGTTCCAGTCCTGGCTCCTTGCTCATTAACTATTTGGATTTGCCTCCATTTCCCTATCTGTAAAATTGGATTAGTAATAATACCTCGTTGTGTTGTAAAAATTAAATATAGGAATCTGTCTACAGCCCGAGAGCTATGTGCCTGGCACATGCAAAGGTCCATGTGAGTGATCACTATGTCATGATTGTTATTATTACACTGACTCTTAAAAATGGGATAAGGAGGCAGGAAAAAAAAAATGATCCAAACAGACACCACTTCATGTTGCCTCACGAGATGTCTCCTAGCCAAGTGACACAATATGTGCTGCCTCCAGGCCGCTGCTCCCAACCCCAGGGGCTTTCAGCAACCAGCAAAGCAAAACCAGCCCTTTCCAAAGCCACATTCTCCAGGTCAGCAGTAAGTTGTTGTAGTAACAAGAAAGGGGGCTAGGTGGGGACATCTCTTTCCTATAAGAGCCAGCAATGGATTTCCTTCGAAGAATCATTTTTATGTGGTCACCCAGAACCTAGCCTCCTTTTGTAAATATTTGCTTATGAGCATCTGATGCTCATATTTTGTGTATCTCTATTGTCACAACACACTATGGACCATCAGTGCTATGGAAAATAGAGCCATTAGTGTCTTTAAATCTAACCAAATTAGAGAACCAATTCCAAAATCTCCTGAACCAATATAGAAAACTCATCTTTAAGATTTTGTTCTCTAGAGCAACTCTAGATACCTACAGGTACCGAAGGATAACACAAGACATTCCCTGCCTCACAGTGACTGGTTACAAAGGCTAAGAGACCTGGAGATGAGGCTTTCTTCACTTCTCTAGATTGGTGATTATCAGGCAAATGATGGCTTCAGTCAGGGCATCATTTGGAATCCCAAATTCAGTCAATTTGGGATTCTTTTCTTTAAAAAAAAAGAATTTCCAGGGTTTTGGTTTTTTTCCCCATATCTATAAAGGATAGTTAAGTCTTTAAGATTTTTAAAAAAGATTTTATTTATTTATTCATGAGAGACCCAGAGAGAGAGAGAGAGACAGAGACAGAGACACAGGCAGAGGGAGAAGCAGGCTCCATGCAAGGAGCCCGACGTGGGACTCAATCCCAGGTCTCCACGATCATGCCCTGGACCGAACACTGCGCTAAACTGCTGAGCCACCCAGGCTGCCCAGCTTTTAAGATTTTAAAAACTTACCTTGATGTGGTTTTATCAGCATTCCTGTTCCATGTGCTAGTAGATGCTACTAATCTCCACCACATAATTGAACTCTTTTATTTTATGATCAAGAAGACGAAGCCCAAAGTCAGACAGCAACCTAGTAATAAAGGCCAGAACCCAAGACCACAGCTGTCAGTCTAGTTTGCAACCCTCAGAGCCACACGGCTAAAAGATGATTCTAAAAATGTCCTTTTACCCAGATCACTCCTCCTCTTTTACAAGGTTGGTGGGCCACTTCCCAGCAGATGATTCTATGATTCTATCCACAGCCTATTCAGAGTACTCTGAAGTGTGTCTTACTATGAACTAGAGCTTCTGCCCAGATGGAGGGAGAATTCAAGGTTGGTTTGAGGACCGAAGTGATTAAAAGTCTCAATAGAACAATCCTGCTGATTCAGAATGACTAGAGAATGGCCTTCCTGGTTATCTACTCTTTCTGCTCATGTTTGTTGAATGAATGACTATATGGAGCATTGAAATATAATACAAGGGATGCTACCGAGTTTAATAAAGTCTTTCTTCCCCTACTGCATTGAAGTCATCATGATAAGTATGGATTACCTTTCTGGAGAATTCAGCTGATGGTGAACAGGGTAGGCACTGTTCCCTTTGGTGTATTTTTGGTAATTTGCTGACCCTGTTATAGAAGGTGAGGGTGACCCAAACTGGATCTTCTCTTTTTAAAAAAGTGAATCCCTTCATATCAGTCTGCTTATCTTTCACTTATCCTTTTCTTCATCACATTATCTTAAGAAATGCACACACACAGACCCAGTTATCTGAGCCTTTGGTTGATTGAACCATAGTTAGCCAGTTAACAGGACCTTCACACAGATGATGGTGTCTTAAACACTTCCCCTGAATTTCTCTGTTAACAAGATGGGAGACATGCCCCCGGTCACTTGATTCTTTTTACTTCATTTAGGAACATGAATCTTGAGGCCAAGAGGCAGAAACTAGCCTACTGACACAACCGGCAACTAGACACAAAACAATTCCAGTGATAGGTTCAAGAAAAATGATGTCGATCTTAAAAAAATAATCTTTAAAAATTCAATGACCAGTTAGTTACAGTTTAACTCATTACATATTTTTGAGCAGGCAATGAATGAGACCCAAAGAGTACGCAGAGACATTAAATTAAATAACAGAGGCTTTTAGGGACACTTTAAAAAAAAAAAAAACTTACTGCTTCTCAACTTAAGCTAAATGTTTTAACATTTTAAAATAATTTTTAAAGTCACAAATCAAGATTTATCTACATTCAGGTCGATTCTGCTGGCTCATGTCCAAAAGACTTGGTCCTCTAGAGAGTAGTCTTCCTTGCTTTTCTTTGAGTGCTTATGAACACCTTTTACTTGTCAGGAATTAAGCCAAGTATTGAGGCTACAAACGAATAAGACACAGCCCTTGTCCTACAGGGACTGACATGGAGACTAAATGCTCAAACATTTTCTCACTGTCACCATTGTTTTCTTTCTTAAAATGCCATCAATCTGAGCCTTATAGACAATCCTCCTTACACATGCTATGGTTACTCTGTGGGGTTTCTACACACTTGCTACTTAGTTCTCTTTAAGATATACATGTAGTTCAAATTAAACAACTTCTCAAAACTACTGCTGTGCAATTTTTTTCTTTCTTTAACTTGTTTCCCCCCCACCCTCCACCCCCGCTGGGTTCTTTCTTTGGCACCAGCTAGTGATCTGAAATAACAAGGAGCTAAACTGAGAAGGGTCTGTTTGTCTCAGGTGCCCCACCTGGGGCTCGCTGGTAAGGGTGTTGTTATATCTACTTATCCCAAGTTTGTTCTAGCCTATTTATCCCTACATTGTTTTCTTTCATATTAATGAACTATTATTATTTTTTTAAATGAACCATTATTATTATCCACTGAAGCATTATTTGTTTTTCTGTGTGTTTTTGTTTTTAAGATTTTATTTATTTACTTGAGAGAGAAAGCAAGCAAGAGAGAGAGAGCATGGGTGGGAAGGGAGGGGCAGATGGAGAGGGAGAAGAAGACTCTTCACCAAGCAGGGAGCTTGATGAGGAGCTGGATCCCAGGATCCTGGGATCGTGACCTGAGCCGAAGGGAGATGCTCAATCAACTGAGCCACCTAGGTGCTCCTGAACATCATTTTTTTTTTAATTTATTTTTTATTGGTGTTCAATTTACTAACATACAGAATAACACCCAGTGCCCGTCACCCATTCACTCCCACCCCCCGCCCTCCTCCCCTTCTACCACCCCTAGTTCGTTTCCCAGAGTTAGCAGTCTTTACGTTCTGTCTCCCTTTCTGATATTTCCCACACATCTGAACATCATTTGTAATAGTTAAGAACCCCCCCCCACCAGAAGTAACCTGTATCTTCATTTGTAGGGAGGTAGTTAAATAAACTATGGCATGTCCATACAATGGAACTCTCTTCATGCTTTAAAAAGAATGTAAGGTCTTGGTGGGCACCTGAGTGGCTCAGTCCATTGAGGTCTGACTCTTGATTTTTGCTCAGGTCATGATCTCAGGATGGTGGGATCAGGCTCTGCGCTGAGCGGTGAGTCTATTTCTCTCCCTCTCTCCCTACCCCCCTCTCGTTTTCTCCCTCTAATATAAATAAATAAAACTTTAAAAAAATAAAAAGAACAAGAGGTGTCTAAAAATGTTGAATGCATAAAAGCAGAGATTAGAATGGTGGTCGTCAGAGGCTGGGGGTTGGAGGAAACAGAGAGATGTTGGTCAAAGGGTACAATGGTTTAGTTATGGCAGGATGAATAAGTTCTGGAGATGTAATGGACAACATGGTGACCATAGTTAATAGTACTGTATTGCAGTCTTGAAATTTGCTGAGAGAGTAGATCATCTCCCCACCTAGAAAAAGTGATTGATATGTTAATTAGCTGGATTGCGGAAATCATTGCATAATGCACACATTGATCGAAAACAACATGTTGAACACCTCAAATATATACAATTTTTATTTGTCAACTAGAACTCAATAAAGCTGGAAGGGGGTGGAAATGAGAGGTCTGTATGAACAGGTATCTATGATACATTGTAAAATTTTTAAAAAGCAAGTTATAGAACAATACCTGTTGTAGGACCCCACTTAAAAATACATGTGTGACTCTGTATAAAGTGTATCTGAATACACCCATGCACATAGTATTTGAATGAAAATACTTTTAGGAGATAAACAGACTTTAACAGTGGGGAGTCTAGCAAGTGAGGAGGGTAAAGAGCAGATGAAGGAAGGAATGCACTTTCTAATTGTGCACTTCTCTGTTGATTATTCTTTTTTTTTTTTAAGACTTTTTATTATTTGTGAGAGACAGAGAGAGAGTCAGAGACATAGTCAGAGGGAGAAGCAGGCTCCCAGTAAGGATCCTGATGCAGGACTCAATCCCAGGACCCCGGGATCATAACCCAAGCCAAAGGCAGACACTCAACTACTGAGCCAGCCAGGTGCCCCTCTGTTGATTATTCTAACAATGAATAGATATGCTTGTTATAAGTAAATAAATAAAAAGGAGAATATAGTATTTTCCTAGATATTTCAAAACTATGTGTTCTTCTAGACTTGCATGGCTGTTGAGCTCTCATTTACTTTGATAAAATACCTAATTCCTCTTTTATTGCTTCAGGGAATGAAGGCCCCAGACTGACAAGTGTGTGCCTCTCTTTCCTGTTTGCTGCTTCTCCAGGTTTCCCATCCCCCAGGATAATGCAGTGTTTCATTCAGACTCTTTGTACACTGTTCCCAGAAGTCTTGGTCACATGATAAACAGACTTGTCCTGGAAATCTAGCCTCTAGTGGTATGATTTTCGTCTCACAGATCTGGAAACTGAGGCATGGAAAGTTGACTGGGGCTGCCGAGGCCACATGAGAGATTAGAAGTAATGGGATGTTGTGGAAAGGGTGTTGGGTTCAAAGTCCTGAGTCCTAAGTTCAAGTTCTTGACATATCACATTTTCTTTGAGCAAACATTTTAACTCCCTGAGCCCCAGCTTTGTCGGTAAAATAAAGATTATAATGCCTGCCTCCCGGAGCAGTACTATTACATGAGAGGATTTAAGTTTTTTGCATATCGTAAAGCACCATATATATCCTAGGAGGACCAACCGCCAGGAAGGTAGATAGTCAGCCAGACCATTGTGGTTGCACATAAAACTAGGCTTTTGTTTGATTTTTGTTCTGCTCAAAAGAAAAATTTAAAAATGTCTAAAAATCGTCCTTTTACCTTGAATAGTCCTGTTCTTTAAACTCAAGCTTTATTTTTTTCTCCGCCCCAAATATTTCTCCTCGTGCCTTTTACAAGAGGCACAAAAGTATCAGTTCCACAAGGAAGGCAACAATACTCTACTAGAATGCCATACCAAATTGGATAGAAGTCTAAAAGCAGATTAAAGTTGTTTCAAATGCTTCAAAGAGGAGAAAAAATCTAATCCCCCAAGGCTTCTTTAAATCCATATTCCTTAATTTCAGAAAATTTCCCAAGTCTTTTAAAAGGCCCAAATATCATTTTACAGTGTAAAGTAGTAATGGAAAACATTTCCCGATTTTTAAGAACATTCTTCCTTCCTTAAAAAAAGGGGGGGGGGCTCTGTAAAGCTGGGTTCCCCCCTCCCCACTTGCAGAGGAACCGGCCCAAATGGATGGCGACCTGCCCATCTTAGCCAGGAGTGGGGGCAGCCGTCCCCAGAGCCCTGAGCCTGGAGCTGATGGCTAATGACTACCTGGAGAATTCTTGAAAGAAGCAGTGTCAGGCCTTTTCCCTGTTATTTCTGGGCCAGATTTGCATGTCTGTCATTGTGTGGAAGAACGCCCAGTCCCTCCGCTGTGTAACACTGAAGGAAAGAAAGTTTCCAAATGAGAAGAAAAACAAGGCTGGTTACAAGAGATGCAGTGGGACCCTTTCCATTGCCTTAGAGAACGTTCTTTTTTTTTTTTTTTTAATGTTATTTATTTATTCACGAGAGACACACACAGAAGGAGAGGCAGAGACACAGGCAGAGGGAGAAGCAGAAGCTCCATGCAGGGAGCCCGACATGGGACTTGATCCCAGGACCCCGGGATCACGCCCTGGGCCAAAGGCAGGCGCTCAACCCCTGAGCCACCCAGGCGGCCCTAGAGAACGTTCTTAAGCCGTCTTCACCTGCCCAGAGAGGCCTACCCTTATCCTGAACCACTTTGCCTGATTCTCCCCTTGCTGACCTATGGAGGCAGTGATAAGAGCTCCAGTTATAACAATGAATATTAGTTGAGATGAACCAGGTACCCAAGCAGGTACCCTTTGTTAAAGGGATTACTGACCTGCCCCATCTTGGCCAATCCATGCGGTAGCCTGGGGGCAGATGCTGTTATCAACCCCATTTTACAGATGGAAAAGTTGAGGTCTGAAAGCCTAATGCCGCAGCCCCGGGAGACACATAGCTACTCAAGTGGTTGAGCAGGTACTTGAACCCAGATCTTTCTGGCTCTGCAGTCCACACTTAACCAGACCCATGCGCTGCCTAAATATAGCCCGCAGGCCTTACAGCCAGGGCCTATGTTGAACACTTCTGTTCCACTTTGTCGCTGAAATTTTATTATACTTAACAATGGCGTCCGTATCGCCGCTAAGTGTGCTGATTTACATGCCTGGTCTCATTTCATGCTTCCCAGCAGGTTTATTAATTTTTTTATTATTATATTTTAGAGATTTATTTATTTATTCATGAGAGACAGAGAGAGAGAAGCAGAGACACAGGCAGAGGGAACAGCAGGCTCCATGCAAGGAGCCCAACGCAGGACTCGATCCCGGGTCTCCAGGATCACACCCTGGGCGGAAGGCAGGCACTAAACCACTGAGCCACCCAGGGATCCCCCCAGCAGGCTTAAATGGAACAGACTACCCTGACCCTGGAAATAATTTCTGCCTCTTTCATCAGACTTTTTGTCTTTTCTCCTTCTCTCCGGTTTTCTTCTCCGTCTTTCTCCATCTCCGAGATGTCGAGTGCATTCTGGTGGCATTTTCCCCTTGCCTTGGGACTAGGCCTAACATGCGATCCCTCATGGTGAAGGAGCCTGCGAAGGGAGACATCTCTTCAGGTGTCTCCCACTTTACTTGGAGGGCCAATCCTGAGTGCCCCTCTCTGCTCTCCGTCTTCAGGACACCTCCCTGCGGACGGTGCCAGAACGGTGACCTCAGACCACAGCTTGAACGCCGATTACAAGTAATCCAGCTCCCGAGGTGATAGAGTGTCCTTTCTTTTAAAAAGGAGATAAAAATAGCTAAGAAACAACACTTTCCTTAGTTCTCTGAAAGGCTGGCATCCTTCCAGGATAGACTTATGTACTTTTTGTACTTGGAGGAAAAAAAGAGATGGGATTTGATCCAAGAATGGTCCTACAAACGAGAGAAATATGGAGCGAGCAGCTGGAGCCGAGCAGCCAAGTGGTACCACCAGCTGCAGGCCCATTAATTAACATTCCCTGGTATGTAGCAGCTCCAGTGACCTTGATTCTTGTTGAATTCACAGAGATAATTTTTACAGAGCCTCTACTTTTCTCGCTGCAGTATATTTATCCAAGGAGTACCTTGCATATTTCCCCTCATCTCTCCGAGCAGTAAATTTATTCTAATTGCAAAGAGATACAGTAAAAGCCTGATTGAACACTTGGCAGTTTATAGAGATTTATTTCTGGGGCTTAAGGGGGTTTTTAGAGTGTGTGACTAGAGCCGGGTTGAGGGGAGCTGGGGAAAGGAGCCCAAGAGAAAATGTAGATTTAATGGATCTATAAAATGACCCCCCCTAGACAAAGACTTGTTCCAAAGACTCTTAAACAGCCTGACCCAAACCAGGGGCTGTGACGACAGCCAGTCCGACACGAGGTGTCTGAAGCATTGCGTGGTCCTCTCTGGGTTTTCAGGTTTCCATACGAAATTTGTTATTCCCCAGGCAGAGGTGGGACAGGGGTGAGTCTGTTTTCCAGAGAGAAGAAGCATATTTAAGCACAAATTTCTAAGTACTAAAAGCCATGAAAAAGAGGCAAACGTAAACCTCCAGCACCTGCCCTTAAAGTCACTCTGCCTTTTCTTTAACCCTCTGGAAGCTGCATTCCGAATTTTAAGCGTGAGATCCTGGAAGGCGAAATCATGAGAGTCTGCCCTTTGCAGCAGGATTTCTGTACCAGAAAGGGCAGCCTTCAAAACTCGGTTCTCCCTGGCACTTGCAGCCCGTGGTGAGACAGACGGACACCCTATCCTCTGACGGGGCCTTCCACTCAGAATAGACCTTGCGTGCACACGCTACCCAACCTTTCCACGAAATCCTTCTAGGCTTTTGATCCCATGAGCGGCATTCATCTTTTTTGCAGCTGCTTTGCAAGTTTTGCTGAGGATGAATTTTAGGACCTTCAACTGTTAAGTTTGTAATATTGTAAATCTACTCACTGTACTAAAATGGAGACATTTGTTCTGGAGAAGAGACAAAATAGAGAAGGGTACAGGGTAGATGCTAGTGAGGAAGAAGGCTGGAGAGTCAGTGACTGGTCTCTTTGGCTAGAGGCTAAATGAGGACTGGGTAAGGGGTTTGTGATGTCCCCTGAATTTTCTATTTCCAGGAATTGGCATAAGGAGACCTCGGGAACTTTTTTTTTTTTTTTTTAAGTTTTTGACTTGTAAAGTTTAACACAGAGATGGGGGGCGGGAGCCATTTGACATGTTGTTTTAAAGTTATCACCCAACAACAACAAAAATAATGTTAACACCCAAGTCAGGGCATATGTAATATCGCTATCTTTCCCCCATAAACCCCTTTCATGCTCCTAGAGATAACCACTATTGTGGCATTTATGGGAATCACTTCTTTGCTTTTTCATATAATTCTTCAACACCTCAGTGTGCATCTATATAGAATAGTTTAGTTTTGTATCTTAGAACTTTATATAAATGGAATTCATGCCCTGTTTCTTTGTACCTGGCTTCTTTTGCCCCATTATGTCTGTAAGAGTCATCCATGTTGTAGGGAGCTATAGTTCATATTTATCGTGGCATAATCGTTATGACACAATAGTTATTTACTGAACTCTTCCATGTATTGCTGATGGCCATCAGGGTTATTTCCAGTTTGGGGATGTTGCTGATAAAGTGCTCCTGCCCATGTTTGCAGGTGTACGTGAGAATTTGCTTGGCCTGCCTGGTTAATACCAAACAATGCAATTTGAAGACAGCTTGAATCGAGACAAGTCCTACGTTTAGTGACAAAATGGACAGGATTTGTCATTTGCTCATTCATTCAGTAAACATGAACTAAACTTCTGTTGCAGGAACAATGAATATGTGACACAGGTGGCCTCTCCTCCCGTCTGCACTCACAGCAGACATTACCAGTTCATGTGGGTGTTCTTTCCTGTGGAGTCTGAAGTGGCTTCAGAATCATTTGCAACATGGTCCTCAAGGCAGCTACTGTTAAGGATCAGAGATGGGAGTGTGATGGTTAATTTTCTGTCTCAATGTGGCTAATTGTATCCCGATATTAGGTCAAACATTACTCCAGAAATTTCTACAAAGGATTTATTTTTAGTTGAGAGTTAGTTGAGATTTACCCAAACTCAATAGACCTTGCTTAGATTTTTTATTCAGTCGACTTTGAGTAAAGTAGATTATCCTCCATAATATGGGTGGGCCTCATCCAATCAGTTGAAGACCTTATAGAAAGAAGACTGACCTCCCCTGAGGGAGAGAGAGAATTTTACCAGAAGGATGCCTTTGGATTCAAACTACACCTCTTCCCTGGGTCTCCCACCAATGGACTACCCCTGCAGATTTTGGACTTGATATTCTCTGGGATCATGTAAACTAATTCCTTAAAATCTCTGTCTCTGTCTCTGTATCTCTCTCTCTCTCTCTCCCTCTTTCTCTTATTGGTTCTGTTTCTCTGGAAAACCCTAATACAGGTGGCATGATCTTGGCATAGGATTGTCTAATGGCAAAGTAACCAAAAGCCTCTCAGACTAATTTAAGTAAAAAGGATTTACTGTTGATAGAGTGGAACTCCTTAGAATTAAACATCAAGGAATACTTCTAATATTTAGTATTACCCCTCTCAATATCAAATCATTACAGCACTGTTTTTCTTTGAGATATTTTCCAAGATAAAAATGTGAGTGTAGAGGAGCCTGCTGACTCAGTTGGAAAAGCATGCACCTCTTGATCTCGGGGTCATGAGATTGAGCCCACATTGGGTTCTACTTAAGTAAATAAAACTTTTTTTAAAAATGTGATGAGTGTATATAGTCTCTCCTCAGTTTCTGAGTGTCATCAGAGCTCTCAGCCCATGAGATCTAGAGCAGAGAAACTATGTTGACTCTCCTCGGCCAGTGAGCATTTATGTATACTACTGTGGCTGCTTCCAGCCACTAAGCTGAGCTCTTTACTTCGCTATCAAAGTTAAACGTATCCTGTGATGTATATTGTTTTTTTTCTGCCCTAGCCTCCCTTTCGGCCTTCACTTTTGTGGTCTGGCAAACAAATTTGACCCAGACTGGCTGACCAAAATGTATAGGTCATAACACTGGACCTACTGCAAAGATATAAAAGAGAGTGTTGTGTTAGATGTTAGAATACAGGTTTTCCAGGGTGTAGATCCTCCAAGGCATTGGATAAAGAAGCAGAGAGTCCAGCTCAGCAGGTAAATAGGGATATCGGTGGGAGTGTTGATTTAGTAGGTCTTTGTGACAGGTCAGTGAAGCTCAGGATTGACCAACAGATGCATGAACAGGAGCTGGAAAAAATTATGGAAGAGAGACTGGAAGAGCGATGGCTGGTGTGCAGAGCCTGCATCACATCTCTATGGGGACTGTGCCAGGTGGGTCTCTTCGGGTTGCTGATAGATCGAGAGGGGTGACGGCCAGGCCCTCTGCTTCTCCTGCTTCCCTACCACATTCTCCCCTCTGCAGATCAGCCCCCTCTGTAAGGCTCCAGGTTCCCAGTGCTCCATCACTTGCTCTGGCTTTGGGGGATTGTAGCAGGTGTCGCTAACATCGTGCCCACATTCTCTGGCCCATCTTGGAGTTATTTTTGGAGATATTTTCCAAGATAAAAATGTGAGTGTAGAGGAGCCTGCTGTCTCCCTTGGAAAAGCATGCACCTCTTGATCTACCTACTACTACCCTGCAGTAGTGGTAGACGTTCTCCATGGACTGGCAGCTCTCGCCTCAAGTATCCATATCTCTGCTTCTCAAAGAGTTTTTGTTGCTGTTGTTGTACCAGAAAGCTTGCTGGCTGCAGGAATGTGCACCCCCAAACAGTGGATGTCGGGAGCCACCGCATAAATGCCCCGACCTTCTGGTTCTCCAGTGGGACGAGTCTGAGGTGTGTCCCGCATGTTTTCTCAGGGCGTCTCAAGGGATTAAATCACAGTTTCCCATGGTGATAACCTGCTCCTTAATATACCTTATATTGGCTTTTCTCCCGTTCTGCCTCACTTTCCCTGCCCGCACTTGTACTTCCTTGAATGACCTCTCAAATAAACTTCTTGCACCAAAGTTCTTGTCTCAGGGTTGGCTTTTGGAGGTTCCAGTGGCCATACTCTCTGACTTCTAGCCCTTATGACTCTTAAGTTTAGAATTCTGTAAATCTGATTTGTCCAGATCAAGGGTGACACTTAGCTATGCGGGGGGGGGGGACCGTCAGTGGGCTTATTGTTAGTTAGGACATGAGTGACATTTCTTGTCCATCTGACTTCTCCACACCAGGCGTTGTGGTGGGCAATGGGACATAGAGAAAAAAACCCAATTTCTGCCCTTAAAGAGTTCTAGTTGGGAAGTAGACTTCCCAATAATACTTCTATCACAAAATGGTAAGTTTTAGTACAGTGGAGGAAGGGATAACAAATGTTGTGGAAGTAAAGTAACTATAGGTTCGGGCATTGAGGGGTGGTTAGAAGCTCATGCAGAGAAAGGGTATCGAGAGGATTTTCCAAGTCGAGGCCAAGGCATAGAGCAATAAGAGAACATAGACCGCTCCCTGGCTGCCAGGCCACGTCTTACCTTAGCAACTTCTCTTTGTGTTTTGTTTTCTTCCTGAAAGGAAGAGTGAGGCACCATGGGAGAACCTCAGGTGCTCTGAGTTCAAGCCTTCTGTTATTTTCCACATCAGTGGGAAGGTGTCCCACTGATGTTTTGAAGCCAAGGAACATATTACTTTACAGTAGAAGGAGAAAAGGTTTAGAGGATGGTGGGAAATGGAAAATTGGAGCACAGAGCCAGGATAAGCAGTCTGTTTTATATGGCTCATGACAACTGCTCCTGGAGTCATCAGGAGTAATATTTATAATCAGATAAGTTGATGCTTTGGATGAGCGCCTGTGACTCTTCTGCTTCTGGAAAGCCAAATTACCTGTCTTCCACAGACTTTCAAGAGACTTCTCCTCACATGGAAGAGATCTGACTGTGAGGATGACATTGAAAATACATATATTTTTAAAGATTTTATTTATTCATGAGAGAGAGAGAGAGAGGCAGAGACAGGCAGAGGGAGAAGCAGGCTCCTCGTGGGTAGCCTGGTGCAGGACTTGATCCCAGATTCCCACGTTCACACCCTGAGCCAAAGACGCTCAACTGCTGAGCCACTCAGGTGTCCCAACATAGAAAATATTTAACCACCGTATCATAGATACCAGACCAGTCAGATGACACAGTCCATAGACATTGGGATGGTTACATAAAGTGTGTGCAGACTACTCCAGCCGTGTCTTCAGGACCATCAAACCTGACACTTGTTTGGCAAGAGAAGCTTAAGGACTAACCTGAGGCCATATGGCGACAGAGCTAGGAGTGGAGCCCAGGTCCCCTGTATTCACCTTCCAACACTTTCCGCAGCATACCTGACTTCTCTCCAGCCTCAAGGCCTGGATGAGACAGGTGGAGGGCCCTACTGGTTTATCCTAAACTTGACTCCTACCCAAGGCTGCCCATGGGCAGGGTGTCTGGTTCTCTAGAGGTCCCAAGTGGGGAAAGCTTTCGTACCTCCACTCTGAGGATTATAGCTGTGACACTGCTTGTGCTAATGTTGAAAATTCTTTATCCACTAGTACATAAACATCTACCCTTATGTAATTACAAGCATAATTTATTTGCAAACATAATATGTCATATAACATATGGTAGAGGATGCAGAGCAATAGTCAGTTTTTTAAAAGTTGCCTACCAGATGTATTATACGTCACTATTATTTTCCTTAGATCCACCTCATTCTGACTCCAAGTCCCTATCCTGCCAGGCTTGTGAGAAAGGTAACTATCCACCTCCCTCTTTTCAATCCATGGACTTGTGCGAAGTCCAGAGGTCTTCTGCAACACCAAGGCCCTGCCTTCTCATCATTATTCCTTTGTTCAACAACTACTTGTTGAACACCTACCATGTGCCAAGCCTGGCTCTAGGAGCTGATGAATGGTGATGTACAAAAGAGGTTAAATCCTTGCCCTCTGTTCCAGGCTGAGCAGCACTCTGTTCCTCACCTCACTGGCGAGGCTGGGATGGGGCCTCCCTAGGAGCTTGTGCAGCTGCTCCCCACTAGATGCTGCCTAACATGGCATCACCAGGAAGTGGGGAGCAGATTCCCATCTAGATGATTTTGCACTCCTTCCTAAAGGGGACCTCTTCTCCTAGACTCATCGGTTCTCAAAGGCACAGTCCCTGGGCCCTCCCTCTCCAGACCACCCTTCATGGTCCCTCAAGGCGCAAAACTTTTTTTAAAATCATAAATGTAAAAAATAAATAAATAAAATAAAATAAAATCATAAACGTCATGCTTATTTCTTATTATAACATACATACATCAGAACTACTCAGAACACAATCATTGCATATTTAGTTCAATGAAGTTTTAAAAAATTGTGGTAAAAGTTCACATAAAATTTGTGTGAACTCCCATCCTAACCATTTTTTTAAGTGTTCGTGGCACTGAGTCCCAAGGTGCAAAACTTTTACCCCGAGAGGCTGCATCCAATTTTTAGCTCTAACCAAATTTTCCAGGCAAAGCATGCAAAATCTGGAAGCCTGCTTGAATGAAGGGAAAGGGAGCCAATGTAGTATTTTAGTCAAGCAACCTGACACATAAACATTGTAACTGTCAAATCAAATTGCAGTGCTGACTTGTCCATGCTGAACTTTATACCACATTCCTATTATATACATTTGGTCAACACATGTGCATAAGTGTGTGTGTGTGTGTCCACCTGCATGTGTCTGGCAGCTGGGCCTCAGTGGACTCTGGAAGGTGGTTCTATCTGTTACCAGATCACTTTGTACTCAGAGTCCTGCTGCCTCTTCCTGCTGCCCTGCAGGACTAACCTCCGCATCACTTCAACCCAATGCCTACTGTCAGCTAACTGGGAAAGCTCCTGATAAACCCACACTAACTAAGGTATTTTCCCAGAAAGGCCCAAGGATTATTATTATTTTTTAAGATTTTATTTATTTATTCATAAAAGACACACAGAGAGGCAGAGACACAGGCAGAGGGAGAAGCAGGCTCCATGCAGGGAGCCTGATGCGGGACTCGATCCCGGGACTCTGGGATCATGACCTGAGCCAAAGGCAAACGCTCAACCACTGAACCACCCAGGCATCCCTAGGCCCAAGGATTATTTGAGGGATATCTGCATTGTAACTGGGGACACTGAAGACTAAAATGTTCCCAAGACACAAGAGAATGGATTTGTAAGGATGGAATTTCATTCATTGTGACAGGATGGGATTTTTGGATGGAGGAATAGTTTTGGGCTTCACTCTCTTTTAAGGATATAATCGTATGATTTTTCACATGATTATCCAGCAATTTAAAAAGCATGTGTTGGGAGGGGTACTTTGCAGCATTCTTCCTTAGCAATTTCATCTTCTGCAAATGATATAAACCATGACTGCTGTTTACTCCTCCCCCCCCTCATGGATTCCCTTTTCATAAATCCAACTTCCTGCTGGCTACCTCCATCAGGATAAACTCATGGAATCTCAAATTCAATATGTGTACAACCAAAGTCATCATCTTTTCCCCCAAACCAAGCCCCATTCCTGGTGTTTACACAGAACACGAGTGAGGGGTGTGGGGTGCAGAGGGAGAGGGAAAATCCCAAGCAAGCAGCTTGGAGCCCAACATGGGGCTCCATCTCACGACCCTGAAATCGTGACCCGAGCCAAAATCAAGAGTTAGACCCTTAACCAACTAGGCCATCAAGGTACCCTTTGTGTTTCTAGTTCTATTAATGGTGTCTTTCTCCGTGTCCTTTGTGTTTATAATCTTCAAATGATTTAAATGACCTCTGGGTCTTTCTTTTCCTTTCCAACGCCCCCCCCCCCCCCCCCCCCCCCCCCCGGGTCTTTCTTTTACCTTACTTCTCCTGTCTGGGTAATTAGAATATTCTCCAGGTGCAGTCTCCATAAGATCTCTCAATCCACTCCTTCTTTTCCATCCCCACTACCAGTGCCCTCATTCTAGCCCTCCTGAGCTCTTACCTGAACCATGACAGTAGCTTCAAAGTTGGTTTCTTCACATAGGTGTCTGGTCACTCCTATGATGGTCTAGTCTAGCTCAATCTTCCTGATTATGTTTCCAATCATATTACTAGATGGGGAGGACTGCATTTTGTTCTTTTTTTTTTTTTTTTTTAGATTTTCTTTATTTATTCATGAGAGACACAGAGAGAGAGGCAGAGACATAGGCAGAGGGAGAAGTAGGCTCCACGCAGGGAGCCCCACATGGGACTCGATCCCAGGACCCCGGGATCACGCCCTGGGCCAAGAGGGCGCTAAACTGCTGAGCCACCCGGGCTGCCTTATTTTGTCCATTTTTATATCCCAGTGCCTAACGGTACCTGATACCTAGTAGGTACCCAATAAAGGCTGGATTGAACTTATGCTGTTTTTCTACTGAAATTTTTTCAGTAGCTCTCCATTCCCTTCTGAATGAAGCTCCAGCCTGACATTCAAGAGCATTAGGAAAAAAAAAAGAATTGGGTTATCCTGAGGGCCAGCGTAGCACTGTAAGGAGCTCTAAAGCCTCAGAAGGTAAGGGAGCCAAGAATCTGAGACTTCTGCACAAGACTAGGACCCTCCACAGGGAGTAGAAGATCTCAGGTTGCTATTTTCCCTCTGCCACTAGCCAGAAGCAGATACAAATCCTCAGGGTAGGAGGGCCATTCAGATTCACATTTGAGTTCAAATCCAAGATGACCAAGCACAAAAGGAGGGAGGCCACTGGGGGGAGTGGGGGAGGGCAGGCAGCAGAAAAACAAATATCCAGCTTAGAACCCAAGAATTTTGAATATTGGAATTCTCAGGTATAGAATATATATTTTTAACTTAACAAAACTGTAGCAATGATTAAGTGCTAGGATTAAGTGCTAGGTGTCACGGCAAGGATTTTTTTTTTCAAAAAAATTTTTTAATTTTTTAAAAACTGTTTTTTTTTAAAGATTTTATTCATTTATTCATGAGAGATACAGAGAGAGAGAGACAGAGACAGAGACAGAGACACAGGCAGAGGAAGAAACAGGCTCCATGCAGGGAGCCTGACCTGGGACTTGATCCCGGTACTCCAGGATCACACCCTGGGCCGAAGGCAGGCACTAATCCACTGAGTCACCCAGGGTTCCCCTTTTTTTCAAATTTTAACTTATTTAATTCTCACAACAATTCTAGGAAGCAAGTATTATTATCATTCCCATTTTATAATGAAAAAGCTGAGGTACAGAGATTAAATTGTCCCAGGTGAACTATTCTTAAGTAGTAATGCTACAGTTTGGATCTAGGGCCTGCACTCTCCACCATTGCATTTTGGTGACTTTCTAATGCAGAATCAGTACATATGAAGAATTTAAAGAAATAACAGGTGAAATATTAAAAACAAGCAGGCAACTAAAGCCCCTCAGGGATGACCAGGTAGATTTGAAAAAAGAATAGAAGAACCCCTAGAAGTGAAAATAATATGGTTAGAAGTAAACATCTAATGAACACGTTAAATATCTAAAGAGGTGATTGGGGAATGGGGAACTATCTGCAGAAAATATCCAGAATGTGGCATGGGAAAAAGGGGAATGGAAAGTATGAAGGAGAAGGTTAAAGATATGGAAGTTAAAATGGAAAGTTTTCATACATATTTAATTGGAGTTTTGGAAGGAGAGGATAGAGAAAATGGAAGAAGCATAATATAGATATTTTTAAAGATTTTATCCATGTATTCATGAGAGACATAGAAAGAGAGGCAGAGATATAGGCAGAGGGAGAAGAAAACTCCCTGGAGGGGAGCCCAACGTGGGACTCGATCCCAAGACCAAGGGATCATGACCTTAGCTAAAGGCAGATGTTCATCCACTGAGCCACCCAGGTGCCCCTCATCTGTAACTTTAAACTCTCATCCTTCACTGTCTTTGTAAAAGTTCAATCCTCTGTAGTTTAAAAATCAAATTCTAATAATATGGCATCCACTCAGCACTATTGTGTGGAGACACTGTTCTAAGCATTTCACATGTATTATCTCACTTAATCCTTTTGACAACCACAAGGGCCAAGTACTAATACTATTCCCATTTTACAGAGGTTCAATAATTTGCCCAAAGTCATACAGTTGGTGAAGCTGGGTTTTGACCAAATGCAGTATGGATTCAAAGTCTTCACTCTGAACTCTAATATGAAACGCCACTATTCTTCAGATATTGTCCAGAAGGTTTTCTATGGGAAGTTAAGGGTTAACATCTCTGAAGAGTTGAACAATCATATGGGATTTTTAAATGTCTAACTCCAGCCAGGTAGTATAGAGAGAAGATAATGAAAAATTAAAAGCCTTTTTCTGGCGGGGGGGCCTAAGTACTACTCTTCATGGTTCTGAATATATCCATGTGCCAGAGAATTGCACTTTAGATAATAAGTTAACATAAAATTGGTGGTACAGTTTAAATCTGACAGCTCTGTGTGTCTGATACATTCTGTGAAAGTAATTTTAAAGATAAGACTTTACTCTCAGATCTGAAATAGGTTCTTTAAACATTTCCAACGCCATACAGTATTTGCGGAATTGTTTCAATTATATGGAGAAAAACTATAGGGCTAAGAGGAGAGGAATCTTTTAATCATAAAATATTGTGTTGCCAGAAAAGAAGCAAAATATAATCAAAGAAATGTGAACCAAACAATGTCAGTGAGAATTCTTGGCATTTAGTTTTAGAAGCCATTTTGCATGGAAATGAATAAAATATAAACACAGTACTTTATCTAGGATATGGCAAGAAACTTCAAGATTGTAATGTGCATTAAGATAACATTCCAAACCTATCCTTTCAAGTTTTCAGCCAAGAATTTGTTTTTACAATTTCTTTGCAGTTGGCAAACAGCTAGACTCTACTTGAGATATCAGTTTTCATGCTTATGGTCCCAATCCCATTGTGTGTAACTATTAACTTACTGTATGACCTTGACAAACTCACTCCCCTTACCCCAACCCAAATTATGGAGGTGGATCTCTCAGGCCCCTCCTGATTTTAAAATTCTGTGGTTCTAGCCTAGGGATTAGGACATAAACACCATAAAACGTGCTGGCTAGAGGGATTGGGTTTTTAAATTTTGGGCTGCTTAAGCATCTTTAAGTGATCTGCCTTAAAGCCAGTTATGTAAACCATGGCAGCCAGGGCCTATCAGTGATTTACTTGGTTTTGGTGCTGGTTAGCAGCTGCTGTGCCCGTTTCAAGTCCCCAAGTCTCTGTAGTTCACAGAGACAGTTTGTCCATGTGCTTCCTTGACTCCCCAACACGAAAGGGATCTGAGACATTCTGGGCACAAGAAGAAGTGATCACAACTGCCATGGTCCATGAGAGGACCTTGAACAGCTTCCTAAACTGCAGGGAGGTGTGGACTCCCTGTGGTACACTACCCAGATCCCCCCTCGAGACTGAAGCCCTCATGCTCCCAGCTGCCTTGGCAGCTGGCAGTTCTTCAGGAGACAGCTGCTTTGCCCAAAGCCACCCCACTTCCAGGGCAGCCTACATCTAAGGACTGCAGATTCCTTGGAGAGGCAGGTTAATGGCCAACCCTCTGCCCCAGTGGGGTCCACCTCTGAGGGAGCCTGAGCTCCCAGAGCGTGGGCGGATGAGTGAAGCTTCTCCTGTGGACCCACAGGTGTCACCTCTGAGCTCCTCCCTAAACTTCCTGCCCCAAGATCTCTTAGAGCCCTTTCTGGGGATCCAGACCTGCCACAAAGACTTACTGACCTGAGTTCAAACTGGGACTCTGCTTATTTCCACGCTGGATCTAGGAGTAAATTTCCTCTTCAGTAACATGGAAATAATGACTACTTCATAACATTCTTTATTATAAAGAAATGAGTCCAAAGTATGTAGGAAATGATTAGCAGCAATAATTTAACATTTATTGAGCACTGATGTGTCACGGTATGGACTTCACAACACAAAAACTCCAGGAAGAAGATAATATCCCTACTTCACAAATGAGGAAACTGAGGTACAGAAAAGGTAAATAACTTCTCCAACACCACACAGCTAAAGTCAAGAATTTAAACCTAGGCAGCAGGACTGCAGAACCAACGTTCTGCGGTCTCCCACTGCTAAACAAAAAATTTTAATGTATTTGGGTGATGATAAATAAAAACCCAAAGACGTCACCTGATTCCAGAAGGACCTTTAGAGCAAGGCAATTGTAAAATAAAACTTTTACAAATAATTTTTGTACTCCTGTTTTTTATATTTTTGTGTTAACTAGAGATTATGCTTCTTTTTGCTTCGGATCAATTCTTCTTCATCAGGAGCATGAACGAAACAGTTGGAGGGTGTGACAGAGTTGTTCCGTGAGATCATTTATTTTTGTTGTTTCTATTTTAATAAAATATGTACTGAGTTTCTGTTTTAATGATATTGTCCTGAGTCTGAGGCCAAAGAATAAATAAAACAATGACATGTTTCACTATTAGGTAGTCATTTTGTATACTAATTGGGTTTAGGTCCTATCACATCCCTCCCTCCCTGGGTCGTTGGGAAGTATATTGTACTGGGAAAGAAGGGCACTCTGGCAAAGGCCCCTTC
Organism: Canis lupus familiaris; assembly: GCF_011100685.1. Taxonomy (NCBI): domain Eukaryota; kingdom Metazoa; phylum Chordata; class Mammalia; order Carnivora; family Canidae; genus Canis; species Canis lupus. Next base: position 35,446,052 of record NC_049239.1, on the reverse strand, counting down.
TTTGCCACCCCTGACCCCTCATTTATAGTCTAGATTTGCGTTCGCTTCAGACTAGCTGTCTGTTATTAGCCAATGGAAGGCCTTTGTTTCACATTTCACTTCTAACCTAAACAGATTTATGTCATAATTTTTATCTTAGGGGATAATGTGTTAACAGTGCTCGTTTAGACCCCGTTACACCTTTAAGGTCAAGGAAGTCTGTTTTACTCTTTAAGGCACAGTCTGTTAAAGTTTTTATGATTTGCAAACAAAGTGGTTTTTCATCTTCTGCTATTAGATAACTAAGGTATAAGAGAGCTCCTTCTACACCAAATAAATTAAACATCTGAAAAATTTACAGCTCCAGGTACGTTTGCCAGACTAGCATAACTGAATAAAGTCAACAGATTAAATGTTCCCTTGGCAATCAGTAAGGGTATGAGATACAGCACCTGGGCTGCTCCACTGGGTCTCATTATTAAATCACAAGCAAGAGCTCAGGATCCCAGGGTCCCAGGTGACAGGTAGGAGCTGACTTTGGAGGATGGAGTCATAGTGGTCATTACCCATGACTTCAGAAACTCTTAGAGCAACTGAGATAGAGAGAGAAAGAGAAGATAGGAGGGAGGGAAGAAGGGAGGGAGGAAGGAAGAGAGCAAGAGGATGCTGGGGAGAGACTATATGTTTCAATGAGGGAAGATTCTAGTTTTTGTATGTCACTAACTTGGGAATTCATCCACGTAACAGTGTATAACTTGTGCAATCTCAGAGCAAAAGTCAAAAAGAGGGAATATTTTGTATGTGGAGCCACTTTCACTGTCAAGGCCAGAACAAGAACTTGCTAGAAAAAGAGACAATATTTCCCTCTTTCTAATTTCTTAGAAAGGCTTTGACCAGGACATGCTTTTGCCCTAGGGAAGGAAGATTTGGTCTGCAGAGCTGGTGGCAGCAAAAGAAGGATTGGAGCGTAGGATCCAAGAAATTATGTGTGATATCCAGTCTAACAGTCTAATTCTTGGGAAGATTTCATGTGCCAGAAGCCAGTCATCTCATCTTTAGTAAATGGAATTTATTAACCAAAACACGGTTTTAAATTTGCACATTTAATGATGGGAGGGTTCAGATGATCAGTGGAAAGATGGGGTGAGGAGCAGCAAGGATGCATTTAGTCAGAGGTCATCTCATTTTTAGATCATAGTCATGGGCCCAGTAGACAAACCGGGTCCCATTTAAAAACCTCTTTCCTTTCTAAAGGTCTCATGGGAATCTAAGTGCCTGAAGGAAAATATGAAAGGCAGGATTATGCTTATACTTCTTAACTATTGTCAGCACAGCTTCTCTGGAGACGAATGGGATAGGAGAAAGGATAAACAATGTTCCAGGTGTATTGTATACCGCTGCCTTTAGTAATTACTAGATTTCCAGTTCTATTATAGCCCCTTTGGGATGGTGTAAGAATTGGAAGGAGAGGGGATAAGGGTGTGTGTGTGTGTGTGTGTGTGTGTGTGTGATGATTTAGTGTGCCTGACCTACAAAGTATCTGAATTTAAGGTAAAACCATTAAATTAGGTTCATTGTTGAATTCTCATGGGGCACACTAACTTTTCCATTTTCACTTAGGAAGCAAGGGTGGAAGAGAAGCTTCCCATGCCTGGTTTATAAATATGGCCTTGAAAATGTCCACAGACGTATTGTTGTCTTGTTGAGTCTGCAGCCAGGAAGGCAGAAATCACTGTGGCAAAGCAGGTGTGAACGTCCCCCTACTTCAGAGGCAGCTCTCTTTGAAGCTGGAAAATCAAGGACGCTGGTACCTTCAAGGAAACAAGGATATAATTATCACAACCCCCAACTGGCCAGTGACCTTCCATTCCTCAGGCCACCCTACTCCCTTCGCTGGCACCAGCCCAGGTCCTCACAGACTCAGCTCTGTGTCCCAGACCGCTCAGACCCAGGAGCAACCCCCTCATGCACCCTTTGAAAGCATTTGTAATCTCTTTCTACTGCGCTGCTCTTGCTGACATAAATCCGCCAGCCCAGGGGGCCTCTGAACCCCCCACGGAGGGAGGCCTGCTCAGGCCAAGTGGAGTCTGAACAGCTTAGGAGTGGAATTTATGCTTCCCCTCACCTGTGCCGTCTGTCTGTGGCCCCTACCCCAGTCTGGTTTTGGAGGTTTGAACATGACCCCCCAGCTTTTTGCCAAGTCTGTGGCCATCATCACTTGAGCCACAGAAGCAGACTTCTTGAGGCCTTTGGAAGCTAATAACAGTGACTCTCAAAGTCATTATTATATTTGAAATGTTGAAAGCAGAGGCCCAATAAAATGAGTTCAGAAAAACAAAACTGAGCTATAAATCATCATTTGAAAAGAGTGGCTAAAGAACTCATCTACTCTGAATACCTAGGGGCTATTTCTCAGCTACAGCAATAATCCCCACATTTGGATTCCCTTCACTGTGCGAAAGCCTTGGCTGTGTTCTCTTAGCACAGACTCTTCTCTGCTTCTATGAGTCAAGTGTCCAGAATCAAGAGTTACACAACACTCCCCACCCAACTTTTTACACACACATACACACACACACACACACACACACACACACACTCCCTACTCCAAGGGGTCCACTGAATTGTATTAATTCTTTTTGACTATGAAGAATTTATCCTACATTATCATCAATCAGCACTCATTGCAAATTTACATTTTATTTATTTTAAGATAAGAGTAAAAGTCTACTTCCTTGATCTCATGAAGACTACTTATTCTAAACTGATAGACTTAATGAAAAAACACCAGAAGCATTATTCCCTGTAAAATCAGAAGCAAATTAGGGATGCCCTTATCACTGTTATTATTGGAAATTCCAGACCAGTCATTGCTTCTCAGGGCACATTTAGCAATGTATGGAACCATTTTTGGTTGTCATAACTTTGGGAACTGGAGGGCTATAGGGCATCTGGTGGGTAGAGGCCAGAAATGCTGCTAAATGTCCTGCAATGCGCAGGACAGTCCCCACAACAAAGAATTCTCCAGCCCAAAATGTCAATAATGCTGAAGGTAAGGAACCTTGCTCTGTATAATGCAGCAACACGTGAAACATAAATAAGAGAATTAAAGTTTAAAAAAGAACTATTTTTCATTGTCATTCATTGTAAAGAACATGTATCACCCAGAAAAGCAACAGCCTCCCCCAGAATTAAATAAACATTATTAAAGTTCATAAAGTAGTAAACAATGTGGCTGGATAAGATGTTTTCAATTATGAGACAGACTTAAGAGTCTTTAAATTTTCCTATGGGCTTATTTATCTATTCTACAAAAATTTCCTGAGAACAAAAGGATTAGTTTTATAAAAGAACTCTTAGGAGATATAAGATGACTTTTACATTTTACAACTATGGAGGGGATCCTGCTTTCCCTCTCCTTCTGCCTGCTGCTCCCCCTGCTTGTGCTCTCTATTTCTCTGTCAAATAAATAAACAAAATCTTTAAAGTAAATAAATATGACTATGGAAAAAATAAGAAATTTTATTATTATTTATTCTTCCCCAACTATAAACTGGACTTGAGGACTTTTTAAAAACAGTTTGTTAAAGCACAAAAAAATTGTTTGGAGGTTGTAAATACACACACACACTCCTTTTAACAGGTGAAAACTTCCTCAGTATTTTTTAATGAGGCTAGTATTCAGATGCATCATTGGAAATCTAACTAATCTATCATAATAGATCATTATGATCCAGTAGATGAAGCTTCTTAGGGGAGGCCTCATACCTTATTCATCTTTCTATCTCCATAACTGACACATATCAAGAACCCAATGTTTGGAATTAATGAAATAAAGAAAAAAACATTAACAGTGAGAGATGGCCTTTGAACTCACTAGTCAATAGTTAACATACAGATATAGCAATTGTAATTCAACATCTAAGAACCCACATCTGAAAGGCTGAAAGAGGGTAGCCTGGGTGGCTCAGTAGTTTAGCACTGCCTTTGGCCCAGCGTGTGATCCCAGGGTCCTGGGATCAAGTCCCACATTGGGCTCCCTGCATGGAGCTTGCTTCTCCCTCTGCCTGTGTCTCTGCCTCTCTCTCTGTGTCTCTCATGAATAAAGAAATAATATCTTTAAAAAAAAATGAAAGGCCGGGTGAATAGTCAAAATCTTAATAGGAGGTTTTGCCTCATGTTGCAACTATAAAATGTACAGGCTAAAAATAGAGGGAGTGAAGAATCAACCAATGATGTTTTACTGAGAAAAGTAAACTCAATTTTTAAATGTTGAAGGCTCAAAAGAACATAAATATCTATATGCACATAACCTAAGTATATCAATGGTTTCCTTATCTTTTGTTCATTTTTGTGACAAGCCTTCAAAACTTGCAGGGAAGGGCGAGAGGAAAGAAACAAAAGAAAGCCAGGGGGAAAGTCACAATCAGGAAATAATCAAAAGCTTTAGCTTTATCCCTTCCATCCAATCTCACAGGCTTTCCTGAGAACCTTCCATCCTGAATGTTTAAATTTTTTAAAGATTTTATTTATTCATTCATGAGAGATACAGAGAGAGAGGCCGAGGGAGAAGCAGGCTCCCTGTGGAGAGCCCCATGTGGGACTCGATCCCAGGACACAGGGATCACACCCTGAACTGAAGGCAGATGCTCAACTGCTGAGCCAACCAGGTGCCCCATCCTAAATGTTTAATAGCATTAATTCCACAGTTTCAAGAAGTTGAAAACCCTACAATTCAGTTTAACATAAACTCATCCAAAATGATGTACTGGAACAGATTCACAGTCTGAGAAGCCTCAGACAAGTTCACCAGGGAACATATTCCAATATGTTCTCTTGTTCTGTTTGATATAAACTTCACAGCTTAGGGTCAAGAAAAATCACAGTTACTATTCACTGAGCACATGCTATGTGCAAGACAGTTCTTCCTAAAGAACTGTTCATCCATTTTCCTTGGCCATCCCTCACTATAGCCCTCCAGAGGAGGAGACAGATGTAATGGGGGTTATACCAGAGGGCTACCCATACACCGGCAGGGCCAGCCACACCTGCCAGTCCCCAAAGTCAGACTCATAAGTACCACACTGCAGGTGTCTCCAGAACATCATATTTCTCTCAATAACCCACTCCTCATGGATTCATCATAAGATCTTCAGGTCAGCAAGCATTGCCAAGGCAGGGAACATAAAGGAAGAACATGAAACAGTCTTTGGCTAGAAGGACTTGCTGTCTTCTTGGAGATACATGATAGGAAGCAGGCGGTGAATAATACCGACTGCAAAGAGTGCTAAAGGAAAGTTAAGTATGTGTCCAAATGGAAGTTATAGCCAACATGTGGATGACCAAGAAGCAGAATGGAGAAAACACGAGATGGCATGGTTAGGGAAAATCTTACTAAGGACCTGAGGATTTGATAGAGGAAGAAGATGAAAGCAAAGAAAAATAAAGACAGAGTAATAATTTCCTTATGCTTGGCTATCCTTTTCCAGCATCTCAAAAGGCTTTCTGCCATTACTTGAATTAGAAGATCAAGAGAATAAACATTTATCGAAGTCCACTGTAAACCTAGCACAGTCCCACGTATTTCACACACTCAAAAAGGTTAAGCACTTTGCTCATTCTCACACCACATAAAGTAGGAGAGCCCAGGGCAGCCTGGGTGGCTCAGAGGTTTAGCACCGCCTGCAGCCCAGGACCTGATCCTGGAGACCCGGGATCAAGTCCCATGTCGGGCTCCCTGCATGGAGCCTGCTTCTCCCTCTGCCTGTGTCTCTGTCTCTTTCTCTGTTGTCTCATGAATGAATAAATAAAATCTTTAAAAAGGGGGGGGGGGGCAGTGAAGATGGCGTCGGGCAGCGGGACAAAAAACTTGGACTTTCACCGAAAGTGGGACAAAGATGAATATGAGAAACTCGCCGAGAAGAGGCTCAAGTAAGAGAGAGAAAAGAAGGATGGAAAACCAGTACAGCCAGTCAAACGGGAGCTTCTCCGGCATAGAGACTATAAAGTGGACCTGGAATCCAAGCTTGGGAAGACAATTGTCATTACCAAGACCGCGCCACAATCTGAGATGGGAGGGTATTACTGCAATGTCTGTGATTGTGTGGTGAAGGACTCCATCAACTTCTTGGATCACATTAATGGAAAGAAACATCAGCGAAATCTGGGCATGTCTATGCGTGTGGAACGTTCCACCTTGGATCAGGTGAAGAAACGTTTTGAAGTCAACAAGAAGAAGATGGAAGAGAAACAGAAGGATTATGATTTTGAGGAAAGGATGAAAGAGCTCAGAGAAGAGGAGGAAAAGGCCAAAGCCTACAAGAAAGAGAAACAGAAGGAGAAGAAAAAGAGGGCTGAGGAGGACTTGACATTTGAGGAGGATGATGAGATGGCAGCTGTGATGGGCTTCTCTGGCTTTGGTTCCACCAAGAAGAGTTACTGAGGCTTTCTATGCTTGGCCTTTTGTTAACTGTGTGTGTGGGGGGTCATTTTTGGGGGGGTACTTGGGAAAGTCCTTAAGAGCTGCAATGGGAGTGGACTAGAGGGTGGATGTTGGTGGTTTCCCTCTACTTTGGGAGAGAACACAGGATGCAGAGGTAATGCTGTGGCATATTCCTTCAGCCTCAGCATATCACTGGAGTCACAGGGCCTCTGCCTGAGTGTCCAATAAAGAAAAACCTCTTCTGAGGCTGCTTTCCCAAACCTCCCCCTGCATCTTTCCCTCTTCATCTGTCCAATCTCTTTGAGCAGCTGACATTTATCCTGTGTTTTTCATTTGTTTTAATTTTGACTCTTGCTTAGCCTGCAGCAGAAGGGTTCTCTGGGTCCCCTGTGTCCAGTTGATAGCACATTTTTGACCAGCCCTCTTTTTTCCCCAAACCTCCTGTGGTTCTCTACTGCCTGTGCATGCATGTGTATTTCTGCCTGGGTCAGTGGTATGTGCGGGTGTGTGTGCATGAATTTGTCACATAGAGGGAGCCTGAGCTAGATCCTCAGAGCATTGTTGCCTTGGGGCCTGATGTTCTTGGCTCCCTCAGTGCATGTAACAGGAAATTAAATGGGATGAGTGTTTGGTGTGGTTTTTGTCTGGTGAGTTTTTTAACCTTTGTTTTTCATATGTAGACTGTTCAGCCTTTCCTGTTTGTTTCATTTTATTGAGGATTACTCTTTTTTTCTTCCTTGTGAGCAGGCTCTTGGAAGAACCTATTTGATGCAAAAAAAGAAAAGAAAAAAAAAATTTTATATGGGAGCCCTTGGGTCTCAGAGACTGTTCAACATGTATAATAAATGGCATTGACTGGGCCTATTCACAAAAAAAGTAAAAAAATAAAAAATTTAAAAAATTTTTAAAAAGTAGGAGAGCCCAGCACTAGGTCAGCTCTGTGTTTAATTCAATTCAATAAATGTTGCTGGAGCATCCTGGATAGGTCAGACTCTGTCCCAGGACCTAGCAATACTGCAGCAAAGAAAATGGATAAAAATCCCTGCTCTCATGGAACTTACAGTCAAGTGGGGAGACAGATGATAAACCAGATAAGTAAGTAAAATATAAGTGTTTTGGACAGCAGTAAGCAAGAGGAGAAAGAAATAAAATGGGAGAGAGGGATAGGTTGGGACAGGGAGACTACAATTTTAGAAATGGTGGTTAGGGAAGGTGTCACTAAGAAGGTAACAACAAAGCAAAGGTAGGAAAAAAGTGACACCACCCAAGTGTGTATCTGGGGAGAGGATCTTCCTGGCAGAGGGAAGGGCAAGAGCAGAGGCTTTGAGGCAGGTGTGTGCCTGCCATGGTGTTGGAGGAACAGCCAGGAGCCCCGTGTGGCAGAAATGGGATGAATGAGGAGAGCCAGAGGGAAAGCAGGCAGGTAATGGGCTGAGCACCTCTGTCTCAGAACTCCTAGTAAGGACTCTTTCTAAGGAGATGAGCTGTAGCTGGAGGATGTGGACGTCATTGGATTTGTACAACACCTGACCTGCTTTGTCTTCCTGTTGTGTTGGAAATGGACTGAAGGGACCAGGATAAAACAAAGGAGAATAATAAAGAGGATATTGTGGTAATCAGATAAGAGGTGAAGGTTGGCAAAAAGGATAGATAAATGGTGGCAAGGAGAACAGTTTAAAGGGGTCAGATTGGCTTAAATATATTTTAAATGCACAGCCAATAGGGTTTCCTAGCAGATTGGATAGGGGTGAGAGAAAAGCAGAGCAAAACAAATAAATGCCAGGAGACAAGAGGGACCTCAGTAACTTTGGCTCCAGTGAGAATGGAGTTGTTTCTATCTGAGACAGAGATTTTCAAGATGTCTGTTTAACATACAGGGGAGAAGAAATCTGGACTGCAGGTAGAGATCAGCCTCAAAAATAGGTTTCAAAGCCCATGCTCTAGCCAATATCTTACAAACTTGGAATCTGGGGACATGTGTCTTTTTTTTTTTTTTTTTTTTTAGATTTGATCCATTTATTCATGAGAGACACAGAAAAAGAGGCAGGGACATAGGCAGAGGAAGATCCCTGCAGGGAGCCTGATGCAGGACTCGATCCCAAGACCCTGGGATCACGCCCTGAGCCAAAGGAAGATGCTCAACCACTAAGCCCCTATTTGTTCCTATTTGTATGGGGGTGGAAGAAATAGCTTTCCAGAAGTATCAAGAATGAAAAAACTAATTAGACAATCTCAAAACTAGTTTAAGCTATGACTTTCAAAGTCTTGATCTTCCCAAGCTTTCTCTGACTATCTGGGCTCTTCTCCTACCCTTACTGCTCCCCACTCCCACCTCAAATAAAATCTATGTCCAAGTTGTTTCTGGCATGATAACAACAGGGCCGTCACTCCTGGTGGAAATGAATATACTTTTTTCAGAGCAAACTTTACAGAAACAGTGGTTCTCTGCTTGTTGACACTCTCTGAGGACCATCATAAACTCAGACATCCCTTCCACTCCTCAGTTCTTCAGGCTACTGGCTGTCTGGACCTCTTGGCCATTTCAGAGTTTCCATAGGTTGACAAAGGAGGAAGACTGCAGGTCAACTTAATCATTCAACACCTCTGCAATGTATCAGGAGATTCATCAATGTCCTCGTCGCTTGAGTTTTGTTATCTGTTTTGTAAATCAGAGTCACTGTGATTTTTTTAAGACCACATATAAAAGAGGAGAGGCAGTTGATCATTGTAGAAATAAAAGACTGAACTGGACCTTAGAGTAGATGTCTTCTCTCGTGGATGTAGGAAGTTTTTTGTGCTTATATCCTTACTATTCATTGCTCAGGAGGTGGATATGAAATTTGGATTAAAAAATATTTATTGATTTATTGACACAGCAGAGGTTAAGTGCCCTTGCTTATGTTAATCTCTTTAATCCTCACAACAGCACTGAGAAGTGGTATTGTATTATTTTGCTGTGGGGAAAAATGAGGCTGAGAGCACGAGCAACCTACCCAAGCCCAAGCCAACTGTGAGTGGCAAGAGTCAGGCTTACAACCCCAATCTTTAGGGGCTCTTATTCCCATGCCATATTTCTGTCTCATAACATGAACAACTAATGAAACATTTAAGTCAAAACATTTAGTCTCTAAGCCCACTGTTAGCCAAAAATGACTTGTCTTCTCTTTAGAAAAGAAATATCCATGTGGGAGGGGTTTCACCTTAGAATGTGAAGATTATACTCTTAGTTGCCAGGAGAAAGTAAGTAAACACTTTATTCAATGCCTCAAAGATGTGATAACAGAGACAAGAATTTTCCTTTTTTCATTTGCTCAAGAGAGTGTCACGATTCACAAGTATAAGCTGCAGACTGAAAATATGTGTATGTGTCTGTGTGTGTGCCTGAGAGAGTGGGGGAGGGGATCAATGCTTACTCTGGGTAGGTACGGACGATCCCTGACTATGCTCATTGGATTTATGATTTCTCAATTTTATGATGGTGGCAAGGCCATATGGATTCAGGAGAAACTGGACTTTGAGCAGTGCCTGGTTGGCTCAGTTCATAGAGTACACGACTCTTGATCTCAGGGATCTCAGGGTCATGGGTTTGAGCCCCACTTTGGGCATGGAGCCTACTTAAAAAAGAAAGAAACTGCACTTGAAATTCTGAATTTAGATCTTTTCTCAGGCTAGCAAAGTGTTACTGTCTTGTGATGCTGAGCAGGGCAGTGAGCCATAGCTCCCAGTCAGCCATGCAGTCATGAGAGTCAACAACAGATATGCTCACAACCGTTCTGTACCCACACCGCCATTCTGTTTTGCACTTTCAGTATAGTAAATAATAAATTAGATGATATTCAATACTTCATTATAGAATAAGCTTTGTGCAAAATGATTTTGCCCAGCAGTAGGCTAATGTAAGTGTTCTGAGCACCTTTAAGGTGAGCTAGGCTAAACTATGATGTTCCATAGGTTAGGTGTGTTAAATGCATTTTCAGCTTACCATATTTTTTACTTAGGGTGGGCTTATTGGGACATAATGCCATCATAAGTCAAGGAAGATCTTATGTTCTGTTAAGTGCTTTCCATACATGATTGCTCTTAATCTTTGCATTAATTCTTTGAGGCATTATCTCCTTTATGTTATGGAAGTACAAACTGAGAGTCTTTCAGGTTAAGGTTTGTGTACTTAACCTACAGTACCCAAAGCTTATGAGAGGCAAGATTCCAACCGAAGCAGATAGGAGTAACTCCCATTTTCCCTATAGCTCCAAACACACCATTTGAAAACAGTATTCCCACTGAAATGGCTACTCTGAAACTTCACCGAGGGCAGGTAACCTGATAGCTTTCAGGCTGACACCATGGCGCTTTTGATCCCATCATAAAAATAAGCCTATTCTTTTGGCCCACTAATTCCATATCTGGGAATTTTCCCAAAGGAGATAACCAGGCATATGTGTGCAAAAATTAATGTGCATGTAAGTTCTATACATTGTTATTTAAGCTATTTATTACCAAGTTATTAATATTGTTACTAAATTATTAGACTCAAGTGTTTAATAGGAGCTAGGTGAGATCCTTTGTGGTACATCCACATTGGCAATGTTAGGAAGTCGTTAAAAATCATGCTGTAGAAGAATATTTGATAACATGAGATACTGCTCTAATACATTCAGTGAACACAGGGGATGCTATCCTCGTTACGTAGTATATACCTACAGGATACATAGTGGGCGTTGAAAAAATACTAAAAGAGATACTCAGAACTTTCTGTAAAGACATGACTTCAGGCTTCCTTAACTGGAGCTTCAGTGCAGTGTCCTTCTGAGGTTCTGTGTGAAGCATGTCTTCCCACTGCATGGAAGTGGGAATCCAGACTTCTTAACTTAGGCTGGAAAGCCCTACATGACTCTGGTCTTCTGATCATCCCTCCACCCTCTCTCTGCGTTGCTCGCTGTGTTACCCCCACACGGGCCTTTTTTTAGCTAGTAGACTATACTGGCCTAGCCCTACTGGTGTGCAGGGACTTTGCACATGCTGTCTCTTCTGCCTGGAACGTTTTTCCCCATTCTCATGGCTGGTTTCTTTCCACAGGTTTCAGCTTAAATGTCATCTCTTCAATGGAGTCCTTTCTTGGCTACCTCACATAAGGTAAGCATCCCCTATTATGCTTCCCTGCAGCATCCTGTCCTTTTCCCTTTTCACACACATGATAATTTGTAATGACATATTTGTGTGTTGTACTTGTTCGCCTTCTCACACTGAGGGTGTGTGGTAAGGTCCACACTGTTTTTTTCACCACTGTACACTAAGTGCCTACTCAGAGGCTACTCATGGCAGGCACTCAAGAAAGACTTGAATGAATGAATAAATGAACAAAGGTAATGCAAAATTTTTAGGCACTGGCTCTGTACCTAGCAAAGTGTCCATGGAAAGCTTAGAAGCTCTTCAGAGGAAGAAGACAGGAACTAGATAGCTGGTGGCTGGTAATCAGTGTAAATCAGTGTAACTGATAACTCAGGCTATGAGAATTCATGCAAGGAAATGATTGGGTTATTTCTAAACTATTTCCTAAGAGTGGCTCATTGGATGTGAACTATGTTCTACTTCTAGAAATAATGTGAAATAGAGAGAGAGATCACAGGCCTGAGCACAGGCATCCCATTTTTCTAAAGGTATCTAGAGCCAGATACATAGGTTGAAGTGGAGCCAACCGGTATCACTTTGCATGTGCTCACTTTTGCCCCACACAGTCCCTCCAAATCTGACTTCCTTCCTTAAGCAGGGAGGAGAACCTGCTGCTCTTGTCCAAAAAGGGCTCATCCAAATGTGGTTCACAAGCAGAAGTCATTGTGTCTTCTGTAGAACCACACAAAATATTAAAATGGTGGCAAAAAAAAAAAAAAAAAGCCAATCACTTTTCTGTTAAAAGAAAAACCCTCAGAGGTAAAATCTTGCAGAAGGCTTAGGAACAATTGCAAGAAAAAATAGAACAGATTATTCTACACATTTTATTATTTTTCCCTCTGCAGACTACAGAATGGCAACCTTCATCTGACTCTATGAACAAACACATAGGGCGAGCGTAGGGCCCATCAGTGCTCCTAGGGAAGGTTGCCTGTGGATGTGAATTTGGGTGTTTGCGGTGGGGGGCTGGGATGGCATGAATATTTTCCAAGCCTTATTCAAACAGTAACTTCTATCTGCTACCATGCTATCAATTTTCCCAACAGTGGATTGCAAATTCACCTCATAAATCAATCCGTACAAGAGGTCAGAAGCCAACCACAGCCAATTAAAACCTCTCAGCAATAATTCATCCAAGATCTGAGTAAGGATTTTTTTTTTTTACAAGTCCTAGGAGGCTCTTGTTTATTCTAATCAGATCAGTAGAGGAAGAACTAAATTGGGTAGAACCTGCATTTTTCTCTTATCCCAGAACACAAACTCAGATGTTTTTATAGGGAAAGGAAGAGGAAGAGGAGAAAGATATGAGGAAAGAGTGAGCTGAAGAATTAGAACACTTTCTCCACACAAAGTGTGTTACTGAGGCTCTCCCAAGTGCCAGGCCTGCATGGGACTGCTTCATCCTGGGGAGCTTCTTCTCCAACCTATCCGGAGTCTGAGCCCTGATAGGGTCACGTCCAACAAACAAATACACCTAAACTACTGTTTAGCGAGTGTCTCTGACATACCAGGCCCTGTGGACACTTGAAATGAATCCGTATATTTATTGCTCTTTAGAAGACTGTAGCTTACAGGTTACCCAGGTGTGAGAAAGTGCTGGAAAGATTAGGGGGCTGTACCGCATATACTCTAAGTGTGTGAATATAGGACTGTGCATATACTACAACTGCACAACTGTAATTGTCTTTTCACTGTAGACCTGTGCTGAAAGCTGGGTGAACTTGGGAGAAATCACTCAGCTTCCTGAACTTCTGTTTCTCGTCTATAAGATGGGTAATAACAGTACCAACTCGTAGGCATGTGGGAGATTAAACAAGATGTTTGCAAAGCACTGGCATGTCCTCTGGCCCCTGAGTGGCTGCTCAGTGCTGGCTGTAACTAAAAACGGTGTGAGATTCTGGGCCCCACCGCAGTGCTCCCTGGTTATCAGCTCATTGGGTTTCGAGATTCTCCCTCCAGTCGCAAGTCTAGCCCGATTTTTGATGGATCACCGCCCTGACACGTCCTAGAGGTTGGGACTGAGGAAGTGCAGGCTCCCTCAGGCGAGATGCCGAGATGCCGACAGCCAGCCTCAGCCTCCTCCTTGGGCAGCCTCCTGGGGGGCTGGAGGGACTCCATGCGGCCTAACGTGCTCCCACCTGATTAGCAAGACTCTGATTTAATCCTCTTCTCAGTCTCAAGCACAGAAGCAGAGCTTCTAGCTATTTTTTAAAACAAAATGCTTTATTTCTTAATTATAAACATACAAGGAAATGCTTATCATAACATTTGGAACAGATCTGAAGTGTATAAAGGAACAGGATTCATAGTCTTGCTGTCTCCCCCCTCTCTATTCCTCACTCCGCTACCCTCATCCTGAGGTAACCAGCAGCAATTGTTCTGGAAATATCCTCCCATGACTCGTAAATACCTAAGAAATACAATGTCAGTACTTTTCCACATGCTATCATATAGACATATCATAAATATGACTCCGCAACTTGCTTTCTTTTCTCCCAGAGTCCAAAGGATTATGGATATTTCCCCCAGCTATTATTTAGGAACTCTAGATGAAACTGTGAGGTCTTTACCCAAGTTCTGCAGGACATTCAACAAAGTAAATAGAAATATTGGCTTTGTCTTCCTGGTTACTATCTCTTAGATTTCACCCATGGAGTTCCAAAGCATTAGATTTGGGGTGAGGAAGTATGTCAAGGAACTCATAACTGTTTTATTTCTCTGTAAAACCAGAGTAGTTTAGGTGTTTATGGTCTGGTTCCCTTTCCTGGGAAAATTCTCGTCTTCAGCTTTTTCTAGATTTTGAGACATATGCAAAGGAAAGCTGGCAGCAAGAGGCATTGTCTTCCTCACCAGACGTCCCTCTGCAACTACTGATACCCCATGGTCTTATCAGGGTGAAGAGATGGTGTGTGTACTTGAGCAGACAAATTTTGTCCCCTCTGTGGTTACCCCATACAGGGTGACCAGGCCCTCAACCACACCAGCCAGGATGAGCGTACAGCCCATCAGAAAACATGGCACACCCAAGTCTCTCAGCTGTTGCAACAGCTGGCATCAATGAAACTGGCCAGGGTGAGTCCAAGAGTAGAGTTAGAAGTCACTTTTCTCATCAAGTCCTGGGCGAGTCTTGAGAAAATGAACATGGAACCAAATCTTGTCCCACACCCAGGGATCCAGAGAGTTGGGAGGAGAGCGGAAGTTCACGGTGGACGTGGCCAACCTGGTGGCCCCCTTCTCTTGTTCTGTATTCATCACCTGCAGGGAAAACACATCCAGAGAGATGGGGATGTTCTTGGGATGAGGTGCTCATCTCAACTCTGCTGGGAAGACAAGACGCCAACACTCCCTCACAACTCACCCTGTGCTGGGGTAAGAGTACAAATCAAGAGACACTGCTGCATGAATCAAGATAAGAGCTAGGAAAAAATCATGTATCCTGAGAGAGAAAAGGTACCCTGACACCAAGCCTAAACCCCTAAATCCAGCCTAGCACTAACAGGGATAAGGAGGCTCCTTCCAGCTGGAAACAGAACAGCCCTCGTAGAGTTATTTATCGCTCGCCTACCATGTTTATTATTGTTTGAGAGCCAGAGAAAGTGGCTGTGTTTACAGCAGGTTAAAGGGATATCAGAACACTCCACACAGGATTCTTGAGGCTCCTAGAGCCCGACAGAGATTAGAAAGCGTAGAGATGCCCCTCCTAGACCCACACATATTCTCTAATTACACTTCGTGTGTGTGTTTATCCAGGGACTGTGAGCTTCTTGGAGATAGGGGTGATGCTTTATATCCTGTACATCCTCTCCCAATCGTCCTTTAGAGGAAATGAGACTTATGAAGCAGGAGCTCCATAAATATTTGTGAAACGAGCTCAGTCAGAGAACTGAATCCGTCCTGACCAGCAGTAAAAGCAGCTCACTCTTCAGCTGATACTATTCAGAATCTAGTAGATGAGGAGCTAGAGTAGCCAGGGAAGGGGGAAGACAAGTTCAAGGAGATGCTGCTCCCAGCCCTCCCAGTGGGGTGAGGAGGGTAGCATCACCTTTCACAGAACAAGGGACTCCATCTGTTAAAATCATTTTTTTTTTCAAATTTCTCACTAAGATTTTTTGAACATGGTGGTCAAATCCCCACCATTTCTCATTTTAGACATAAGGCTTAAAAATATTTTTTTAAAGGAATATATGCAGGTCCCCTTGCACAGGGCCTGGAATATGCCCCCAGGTGCTGGTTTCCTTCTCATTTTCCCAGTCCTGTGGACTTTAATTCATGGAAGTTGCAGTAACCTGATGCAGATTCTTTCCTGAAAGCACAATTTGGCAGGAAAAAGGAGGAGGAGGGCCAAGGAGACATGTCAGTGAGGAACTCAGGGAAAGGTACTGTTTTGGTGAATGCTATAGTTTGGTAGCAAAAAAAAAAAAAAAAAAAAAAGCATGTGTGGGAAAATCTGCAACACCGAGGCCACTTGATGCTTAACAGCCAGCCTGAACACATGCGGGAGAAATCCAGCTGCTGGGGATCTTACTCAGACTGCTCAGAAAACTCTTTCCATTGTCTAGGTTGTTATTGCTCTAATGTATCTTGTCACTCATCTCCTTACTTCGAAAAAGAAAATTGTGTACAGATTTTATAAAGAACCTTGTATTTACTTTTTTTTTTTTTTTTTTTTTTGGAACATGACCCAGAAAACAAACAAAAAAGACAATGGAAGGGATCGTACAACAACTAACAGAAGGAGGTGAAATCTTCCCTAGGTCCCCCATCCCCACCCCCATTTTGAACAATGAAATTTAAATTATTTGGAAATTTACATTAGTTTTGACCTATTATGGCATTTACCTAGAGGAAACATGCGAACTTATAATGTGAAATAATTAAATGTCTTCTTTTGTTTGAAAGTTCTTTAAATTCCTTATGAGACACAGGAATGGATAGAAAACACTTCAGATTCTACAGAAATAAATAAGTATAGACAGATAGATACAGATATGAAAATAACATTATAGGTGATTCTGCTTTCTAGGTAACTTAAATTCTGATACGAGCATAAGACAGTTTTTGAGAGATCTTTGACAAATTTGGTATTTCTCAAATTTCTGTGAAACTCATACGTACTGATTGAAAAGGTATAGAATTTAGTCAAAAAAGTCAAAGTGAGAACCTGAGGCTATTTTTCCCTCTGATTTTTTTTGACTCTGATTTTGTTTGACTCTGATTTTTTTCTAAATTCTTTTCCCCAGCCATGTTTTTTCCAATGCCATCATTTTAGTTTCAATTACTATTATAACTATGCTTTTAGTTTATCACAATTTTTCATGTACATATAAGATCTTTTATTCAATAAATAGTGATTGAATTGCCAACACTGTACCAAGAACTGAGTTTTTATTTTTATTTTTTTTAAAGGTTTTATTTATTTATTCATGAGAGACACAGAGAGAGAGGCAAAGACACAGGCAGAGGAAGAAGCAGGCTCCTTGTGGAGGGCCTGATGTTCGACTTGATCCCAGGACCTTGGGATCACGCCCTGAGCCGAAAGCAAATGCCCAACAACTGAGCCATCCAGGTGTCCCAAGAGCTGAGTTTTAAAAGGTTAATAAAATCTCTGAGTCTGTATTTTCATATACCCCTTCTTATTAAAACATAGTAATATTTCAGTATACTTTTCCTATGCCCTAAAAAATAAACAAAAAACCAACCAAGGTATCAAGGGAACTTACAGACACTAACATTAGTGTTCATTAATGTTCATTAGTGTTCATTAATGAATAACAGAACTGCACTAAAAAAGGGGATGAAAAGAATTGACTTAAGTAACTATGGAAAACAGTTATCTTGACTAGGTATTGTCAGGCCAAAGACAAAAAGAACCATCCAAAATGCTGTCTTCTATTGGAAATGTGGATCTCCTTAAATGTTTACTAGAACATTAAAAATACGTGAATAGGTTGTATAAAATCACAGCCAAGTTTCTCAGTGTTGGAGAAAGAAGTTACAGATAAGGAAAAGGGAAAGGTTAAAATGAACCCTGTGTATTAGAGTCCAAGTTATTGATATCAATTCATATTATTATATACATACATATACGTACACATATACATACGTGAATACATGTAAGTGTGTATATGTAGACATACATACACACAGATATATACACATAGAAAGATACATACAGAAATACAGTGTGGATGTAGATAGTACTAGTGGGTATATACACATGGTTTATAGATATGTAATTTCCTAGCTCTGTCTGCTGAGAGGGCCTGGAAACAATAGTCCCAGTTGCAATGAGCATAACTAGTGCCCAGATCTTGGTTTCTAAAGAATCATTCTCCAATAAAAGGAGGAATAGTAGAGTAGGGACAAGGGCAGGGATATAAGATGAGCCTGGAAAGGAGGCTCATCTTATATTTGTAGAGCCAGAAAGGAGGGAAGTACTCTAAATAAGACGGGGGCATGTCAAAAGAAAACAAAAGTCTACCAACAGAAGTTCCTAATGGACAAGTTGGGACAATTTGAGCAACAAAATAAATATTGAGACCATTGGATTTTGTCCATAGAATAATAGGAATATTCAGGAGACCAGACTGATATAAATATGTAATTGAATAAATAGATAAATAAATAGATGGCTAAGAAGAGATAGCTCTTTCTTACAGTAGAATTCCAATGAACAGATGTAAAAGGAAAGATGGAAGTAGAAAAATCATCATTAGATACATATTATAGTAATTCTTGTTGCAGACAAGCTCTACGGATGGATGCTAAAAAAAAAAAAAAAAAAAAATCAATGGACAGGGACACCCAAGTGGCTCAGTCAGTTAAGCATCCAACTCTTGCTCTCAGCTCAGATCTTGATCTCAGGGTTGTGAGTTCAAGCCCTGCATGAAACTTACTTAAAATAAAAAAAAAAATCAATGGACAAAAATTTTGCAAAGTCTCAAAGTATCACCCCAAGATATTTATTAACTACAAAGGGAAAGATAGTAACTTTATAGTGGATAAACCTTGCATACATCGACTTAACCAAGTGACTGAAGTTAAAATCACCAACGATAAAATATATTAAAATCATAAACCCCTTGTTTCGAGAAGGACACAACATCATGTCTGTGGTGTTCTTGCCAAAAATTTATAACCTTAGCTCAATTGTGAGAAAACATCAAAAATGCAAATTGAGGGACATTCTAAAAAATGAGGAGTACTCTTCAAAATTATCAAGGTTATAAGAGACATGAAAAGCCTATGAAACTGTTAGAGACTAAAGGAGATAGGAGAATTAGCAAGTAGATGCAATTGGGGAAGCTGCATAAGGTCTGGGAACAGAAAAATAACATTAGCGGTGAAAGTGGTGATATTCAAACTCTATCAATGCTTGATAACTGTGTTATGGTTATGTAAGATGTTAACACTTGGGGAAGTAGGTGAGGGTATCCAGGAACCCTCTGCCCTATTCTTGCCACTTGTTTTTATAAGTTTAAAATCAGCTCAAAATAAAAGTTACAAAAAAATTTAAAAATATTTTAGGAAATTTAATAGGAAAAAATCGTGGAGGAAACTGAAGGCCCCACCTACAGGGTGCACTGCCATTTCTAACTTCTTCCTTACTCTGTTTTCCCATAGCACTTCTCACCTTCTAACATATATAATTTACTTACTTCCTATAGTTAGTGTGTATGGCATGGTCTCCTATAGAAGACGGGAGGGAGGGTCTTTGTTTTGTTTACTGGTTTATCCTGAGATCCCAGAATAGTATCTAGCACAAAGTAAGCAATCAATACATATATATTTGTATTTGATAAAAGAATGGACAAAAATTTGCAAAAGAATACATGCAAGATAGCATATATTAAGTGGATGCTACAAACTCAGATGCCTTCAGGGCTTGGTCAGGTAACCTAAATATGCATAGGGGTGTCTGTTTTGTTTACACATGTACTTCATGTGGCCCAGATAGGGCCTGGTACTTAACAAATGTTTGCTAGAAGAATTAATGTAAGATTTTTTATTATTAATTGGGTGCAATTATACATGTCAAATTTTAGTAGTTTTTTGATTGGATAACTATGACTATCAACGTATACAACATGAAAAGAGGGAAAAACTAAATTTACGGGTCAATGCAAAGATATTCTGGATGACATTTTTATCTGTTCTGTACTAAAAATTTTACTTTCTTTTTGATTCAAAAAATAAGTTTGTTGGCAGAAAAAGATATTTCTCAAAAATGCGGTATTAAGATGTAGTGTAGTGTCACATATTGCTGGTGGCAGTATTAATCGCCATAACCTTTCTAGAAAGCAATTAGGCATTATGTTTCAGGATCCTAAAAAAAAGAGCTTAGGTTTTCACTAAACATTCCTTTTCTGGAATCCATCTTCCAAATTGAACTGTGTAGATACAGTAATCACAGAGCTAGTTATGAATTGGGGATGGTTAAGAAATGAAAGTTTGATAAAAAAACTCAATCACTAAGGGAAAATGAGTAAGTAAATGCAATATATTGAAATTATGGATTATTTGGGGGGCACTAAAATCCACATTTATGAATTGCCTTTAATCCCATGGAAAAGTGTTTGTACTAGAACATTAAGTGGAAAAGAGGAGGAACACCTAACTCTGGGAAACGAACAAAAGGTAGTGGAAAGGGAGGTGTGCGGGGGGGGGGGGGGGGGGGGATGACTGGGAGATGGGCACTGAGGGGAGCACTTGGCAGGATGAGCACTGGGTGTTATGCTATATGTTGGCAAATAGAACTCCAATAAAGCACACACACACACACACACACACAAAGGAAAAGAGTAGGTTACAAAATTGCATAGGCAATATTATCACAATAATATACAATATAAATTTAAAAAGTGGAAATATGCACATATGTAAACTCTTTGAAATTTCCCCCCTGCTTCTCTGTACATTTCTTTGCTTTTCATTAACCTATTATACTAGTTTTAAAATCAGAAAAGATGTTAATGACAAAATATGGAAACATTCAATTGATTCATCTTAAAAATACTATGAAGTAAAGTCAAATGCCAAAATAAAATTTATTTAAGAACTTACAGCATTACCAGAATAAATGCTGAATGGATCCAGGATCTAAATATAAAAAATAAAGCCAGAGAATTACTAAAAGGAAATTTGGATAAATTCCATGGGGAAAGCCTTTCTAATTATGACTCAAATCCTAGGAGCAATGAAAAGAAAAAAACTAATAAATATGAGTGCATTAAAACTTTTTGTGGAGAAAGAAAACATAAGCAAACAACAATAACAACAAAAGACAAATGGTGAGGCTATTTGAAACTCTTAAAATACAATAGGGCCAATTTCCCTATTGTATAAAGGACGCTTAAAATTGAGAAGAAAAACTAAAACTTGATAGGAAAGAGGGCATAAAACATGACCATGCATCTTTTTTTTAAGAAAAAGATATACAAATGACTCTTAAATATATGATAAGATGCTCAACTTATTTCATAATATGAGGACTGTAAATTAAAACCACACTGAGACATCATTTCTTACCTATTAGCTGGCAGAAACCCAAAAGCTCAATAATACTGTAAGACTTTGGGGGAACAGGCCTCTTATACACTATATAAGGGTGCATTCTACGGAGGAGAATTTGGCCATGACTATCAAAATTGACCCAGCCATCTTACTCTATGAGAGTGAGATTTTTCTTATATTTTTCTTTTTATTTTCCTTGCTCCATAACCATGTGTGCAGTTTACAGCTAGTGTGCTATAAAGGCATTCTAAGGAGACTTGAGTCTTATTCTTGCCACTTTCTACAAACAGATCTTTCTGGGAAAGATCAGATGGGTCTGTTTGGAAGTCAGCGCTGTTTTTCCATCACCAAGGGGATTGCTGCGGAACGCCGCCCCCAAAGTTCATTATCTCAGCATTTAATGTTTTGTTTTTGTTTTTTCAAAATACAGAAAAGTAATTAGAAGACATGATGGGCAATAACCTCTGTGCCAAATTACCTTGTTTTAATTTGATGATGCTTTTGAATTGTTCAAGCTCAAATAATTAATTTAAAAACTGCCAGTCTCTTGATAGGATTTTTTTTTTTTTTTTTGGAATGTGCATGCCAAGTATTATAAAGAATGTTTTTCATGGTAAAATCTTAACCCCCTAAGACACACAATGACCACCGGACCACTGATCTGCTTCAAATATTCGAAAGATAATAAGCCACAAGTTCACAGGAGGAAATTATTGTCTGGCCAGCCTCTAGCAGTGGAGGTCCGACTATTTCTGTAGTGACATTTATAAAACCCCGTTGCTTTAATCAGATCATAAGAAGACTGAATCAGGTTTCAGATTCACTCAGGGTTGATAATTGAGCTCATTCCTGAAAGGCCTGAGGAGCACAAAAGCACTGAAGTGAAACCATGGAAATTAGTGATTTGAATAGGAGAATCGTGAACTTTGGTAAAGAAAACATTCCCCATCAGGGCTCTCTTGGAACAAGATTTGCCAAACTCTAGCAGGATGAGTGAAGGTAAAATTAAGGAAAACACGGTGACTCTTGTTTTCTATGAAAGGAAAGAAGAGAGGGGAAGCAAAAAAAGATCAACCTCATTTGTACCCTTAGCTATATAATTATGGGCCCATGGGGAGCGGCTGGCAGCATTTCCTTGTTGCTGAGGGAAAGGCCATGTCTAGTTCTTTCTCAAGTTGTGGGGCTTGCTTTTGGAATAGTTGACTTCTCTAAATGAAACGGGACCAAAACTCAGGGCCTTTTGTAAATGTTTGTTCTCCACAAGGGCAGGGCGACTTCCTAAGTGGGTAAGCTGGCTGGAGATCTGAGCAAGCTTAGAAAGGAGAGCCAGGCCTGCCCTTGAACTTCACGGGCACTGAACACAGCAGCGCACACACCCTCCACCCTGGCTTGGGGCCCTGACGTGGGCCCAAAGGAGCCTCCCCATCACTCACTCACATCCCCTCACCACGCTTGTCCTTGGGGGAGGTCTGCAAACCTGCCAGGCACCCCCTGCCTTAGGAACAGTCTTCCCTCCCCTGTCTGTGGGGCTTCCTCCCCATCCTCCAGTGCCTCACTCAAATGCCCCTTTCTCAATGAGGCCTTCCCCCAGACCTCCACTTTCCCCAACCACCCCCTGCCAGCTCCATTTTTCCTCTTTCTCATAGCTATTGCCTCCTAACTTAGTATTAACTAACTTTTATGTTACTGTGTTTATTAGACGGCTCCCCTGGTACAACACAAGTACTCTGAGGGCAAGTTTTTGTCTGTTTCCTGCTGTCTATCGCTGATACAGGAAGAGTGCTGGGTGCACAGTAGGCATTTCATAATTTTTGGATGAATGAATTATCCTGCAGTCGCCTTATCATGAACTACCCATCCTCATCATAATTGCTTATGTCGTTATGTCTTCCTTAATGGATTCTAAGCTCCATGCAAACCAGGATGATATCTATGTCACCCAGTAGATACTCCCAACAGCTGGCATAAAGGTAGGTACACAAATAGGCCTTCCATCATCACTTATTGAATGAAAGAATTAAACCATCCTAACAATCCTTCCGAAGATACTAAAAAAATGGGAATAAAGAGCCCCTGATGTTAAGTAACTTGGGAAAATCTTTGACCTCAGTGGACTCAGTTTCTCCATATGAACAATAATGGGATTGGGCCAGAGCAACAGCAAAGTCCTGTCTAGTCTTTAGATTCCATGGAAATATATGCTTTTATACCATATCTTCCTCTTTCTTATCCAGTTTATTTATTTTTTTATTTGAGTATAGTTGACACATAATGGTACATTAGTTTCAGGTGTATAATTTAGTGATTCGACAAGTTTTCATACCGGGCTATGCTCACCACAACAAAACAAAACAAAACACTGTTGGCTTAGAAGCACTGCTGGCATCACATAAGGAATTTGGGCTACCATCTGTCCCATTACATTACTATTCCAAAATATCATTGACTATATTCCTTATGCTGCACCTTTTATTCCCATGACTGTCGCTCCGTAACTGGAGGCCTGTAGCTCCCACACCACTTCACCCATTTCTTATCCACTTTTAAAAGTCCAGGTAAAGTATGGTTACTAACTAAGATGTATGCTCTTGGAAATTGTTTGCTGGGAAAAATTGGGGTTCCCAATAAATATTTTAGATAGTCCCAGGGGTTTGAGACATGTAAATGGGATGGAAGAAACTGGCTCATCTTTTGATATGGGTGCGACCGCCCAAAGTCTTAGTCTTTTGAAGGATGGATTAGTTGATTTCAGATAATGAAATCATAAGGATTTTTTTAAGATTTTAAAATTTATTTTATTTTTTAAGTTTATTTTTACCAGTAATTTCTACACCCAACTTGGGGCTCGAACTAATGACCCCCAGATCAAGAGTCTCATGCTCCTTCCACTGAACCAGCCAGGCACCCCCCATAAGGATTTTTTTTAAGTCCTACTTATAGTAGTCTATCCCATTGTTAGATCATTTTTGTTCTAGTCTGAGATTCAGAAATCTTAGACACATTACTTTAGAAAATCACAGGACCCACAGAAGTAATAAAAAATGTAGAGTTGAATGCCTTCTGCAGTCAGTGAAAATCCACTGAGGGATGTCTGCCTATTTATTTAGGGCCTTTTAAAAAGTTTTCCCTTTGTTCTAAATTCTAGGGCAGCCCGGGTGGCTAAGCAGTTTAGCGCCGACTTCAGCCCAGGGCTTGATCCCGGAGACTCGGGATCGAGTCCCACATCGGGCTCCCTGCGTGGAGCCTGCTTCCCTCTGCCTGTGTCTCTGCCTCTGTGTGTGTGTCTCTTATGAATAAATTAACAAAACCTTAAAAATTAATTAATTAATTAATTAATTAATTAATTAATTCTAGGTCACTGTCCTGGTTTCTAGTGTTGGGTGCCCATGTGATCTACCAATACCTCTTGAAATCATGAACTCAACTCTCAGCCATTTTCACGGCAGGTGTAAGACATGGCACAAATTAGTAGAGCAGTAGCAGGATGCTTTCATATTCCTATCCCTGGTTTATATTTTTAGTGTTTTCACTGCTTTAAAAACTCGTTGTAAATATTTCGCTTTGATTACTCTGTACTTCCAAACCTGCCAGTTTTCATGTGGGTTAGGGATGCCCATGCTTTTATTGATTCTACATTCTCAATACATCAAGAGGCATTAAAATATTCTGAAGCTGTTTCTGTTTTCTATTTTTAAAGTCATTCTAACTCAGATAAAGCTGAGTTTGATTGGTCCTTCTTGATAGTGACCAGCGTTTCCTGGCTCCTCCAAATCATCAAGTCTGCCCCATGCTATGCCACCAAGCTGCTCAGTGGTGCTGAGACATGGACCAGTCTCCTCAAATAGGGTGGCCCAACACAAATTGAATCCAACCCCAGTGAGGTCTTCCATAGACACTCAGCCAAGCTGGAGATTGATAGGAACCAATGTTAGGTGTTGAGGAGATGACATTTGAAGACTCAAGGCAAAGGAGTTCTCTGGAGAGGGAATAGCATATGCAAAATTTCTGAGGTGCAAATATGCTCTACATGTACAAGAAATTGAAAAATACTGGTGAGACTGGTATATGGGAACTGAGCAGTCACATGGAACAAACAAAATCTAAGTAAGTTTTATTTTCCATTCCCAAGTCTCTCCTGCACAGTTTGGCATAAATGACTGCATTGGCAAGGCTGAAAATTTTGCACTCAGGTTGGAGCTCCCCAAGACAGAGAGTAGATCAAAATCCTATTTTTTAAAAATTTTATTTAAATTCAATTTGCCAACCTATAGTATAACATCCAATGCTCATCCCATCAAGTGCCCTCCTTAGTGCCCGTCACCTAGTTACTCCATCTCCCAACCCTCCTCCCCTTCCACAACCCTTTGTTTCTTTCCCAGAGTTAGGAGTCTCTCATGGTTTATCTTCTTTTCTAGTTTTTCGCCACTCAGTCCCCCCTCTTCCCTTATGGTCCCTTTCACTACAAAATCCTATTTCTGGACTTCTTAGACTGACTAATCTTTAACTGGTGGTTGTTTTAAAAAGTTTCTCAACCTCTGATCTAACTTCTTTGTATTCTAATCCCTGCTTTCCCTTTTCTATCCTTGACGCCCTTGGCTTCCAACACAGCTGCAGTGTCCACAGTCCTCTATCCCTGATATATGTGTGTTTTCACCCTTTATCTCGCTCCTACCTCCTTTCTCTCTCTCTAGCCCACACCTCCGGCAATCCTACATCCATACTCTGTCTGGTCCATCCTGCTTCTAGGGACTCTACACTTTCCCCACCCTGTGGACCAGCCAGATAACAACACTGAAAAACAAAACAAAACAAAACAAAACAAAACACTGTTGGCTTAGAAGCACTGCTGGCATCACATAAGGAATTTGGGCTGCAACATCTCAGAAACAACCTGCACAGCATTTGCCGACAAACACTAGCCACCTCTATGGCACAAGTTTCTGTAGTTCGATCAATTTCTTCTCTGAACTCAGCACCTCCTTATTTTCCAACCCACACAACTTGATATTTTGTTATGGTTTTGCATTATTTTTCATTTTGTGGATATTTTAATATTGCATCCCAACAAAATGTAAAGTTCTTGAAAAGTGAGAACAGTGTCCTGTATTTCACTTGTAAATTTTGTCAGCCTTAAAAGTGTTGTGCTCACATAGCTTATGTATGAAAGCATAATAAATACTGGCTGAATTCATTGTCTTAATTCAGCTAGGAGTCTTAGGCACCGGAGCAAAGGTGATGGAAAGTATAGTCCTTCTGGGGAGATCTGTGTCTTTGGAGCTAAATGCTACCTCTGAATAGTGGCTAAAGTTAGAAGCTGGGAGGCTGAGCAATACAGCACTCCCACGTCCCTGGAAGGTCCACAGTTGCACAATTCAGGACAAAAGGGCAGCCCTTCCTGCTTCATGTGATAATTAGATTGTTCACTCATTTGTTAATTCAGTGAATATTATTTTCTGAGTCATACTCATGTACTATGTGTGAGGCAACAAGTTAGGCGTCATGGAGAACATACCAAAAAATTCTGAACCATGATATCTGGGGTGCCCTAGCTCAGCCTGAATTATAATCAGATAAAATCTCGGCTCTTCCTCACGGAAGAACATAGGGGGCATAATCTGCAAACAATGGGCATCACACGTCAGTATCCCGGCTGCTGGCTGGACTTCTCTATTGGAACGTGCTGTCCGGGTGGAAAGCAAAACCATGGATCAAGACCTTTGAAATCAGGACTTCCACACTTCAGAACTTCCCTTTTCTTTTTGTAGCAGGATGTCAAACACATTCCAATGAACCACAAGAAATTCTGATGTAAGAAAGAAAGATTTTTAACCACTTCATGTGCACAGACCTTACCCTAAAATGGACTTGTAAATTTTATCAATGATCACAAATGTAATGAAAAAAAGGACTTAAAAATCTGTTTCACTACACCATGCCAACGGATACTATGCCAATTGATATTATTATGATCAACACATGTGCAACAGAGGTTTCATTCATTCATTCACTCACTCATTCATTCATTCATTCATTCATTCATTCATTCATTGTGTTGTTTGTTCTTTCCTTCACAGATGTTTACTGATTGCATACTATGTGCTGGACACTGCTAGGAACTATGGGTGATACAAAGATGAATAAGATACCACCTCTCTGGCCTTAAAGCACTTTTTAGAGGAAAAAAGAGGGGATAAAACATGCACTTAAAAACTATTGATAACATGTGTGACAAATCACCCAAGAGAATTAAAGTGCTCAGAGGGCAAAGATCTGGTTTGAGAAAAGGGCTTCATAGAGGAGGTAGCTGGGGCCTAGAAGGAAGGGTGAGAAACGAGTATGTGGAAATGGGAATGGGGTTGAGGATGGGGAATTATCACCACCAACACAATCAAGCTATAGAGTATGTGTATCACACCAAAAGTTTCCTTCATAGTTCCTGTAGACAGTCTCACCATTCCACCCTCCTTGCTTCCGAGGAAACAGTGGTCTGCTTTCTCTTATAGGAAATAAGTTTTGCCTGTTCGAGATCTTCATTAAATGAAATTATACACTATACTGTATACAGTCTTTTGGATATGGTTTTTTTCATCCAACATGTTTTTTATGTTTTTTTTTAAGATTTTATTTCTTTATTCGTGAGAGACACACAGAGAGAGGCAGAGACACAGGCAGAGGGAGAAGCAGGCTCCTCACAAGGAGCCGGATGCGGGACTTGATCCCAGGACCCCAGGATCACGACGTGAGCCAAAGGCAGATGGTGCCCCGTTTTGAAATTCTTTCCTGTAGGTGTTCATTTCAGTAGTTTCTTCTTTTTGATTGCTGAGCAATATTCTATTATACGGCTATGTCACAATTTCTTTATCTGTTCACTTGCTTCCCAGTTTTAAAAGATTATGAAAAAAGCTGCTATGAATATTCATGGCCAAGTCTTTGTGTGGACATATGATTTAATTTCTCTTGGATAATACCTAAGAGAATTTCTGGATTATATGAAAAGTGAATGTTTCCATATAAAAGCAACTGCCAAACCATCTTCCAAAGTAGCGGTACCATTTTACACTCCTACCAGCAGCGACCAAGAGTTCCAATAACTCCACATTCACTCATACTTGGTACTGTGATTCTTTCTAATTTTTGCCATCTTAATAGGCATGTAGTGCAATCTCACTGTGGTTTTAATTTGCTTTTCCCTGATGACTAAATATGTTAAGTATTTTTTTCATGTGCTTCTTAGCCATTGCCATTCATATATTTGCTTTAGTGAAGTTTCTTTTTCTTTTTTTCTTTCTTTTTTTTTTTTTTTTTAGTGAAGTTTCTATTCAAATTTTCTGCCCATTTTTTAGTTGGGTTTTTGTTGTATTACTGAGGTGCAAGTATTCATCGTATATACAAGTCCCTTATCAGGTTTATGTATTATGAATATTGCCCCCTTGTCATTGGTTTACTTTTTCCTTTACTGTAATGGTACATTAGAAGAGAAGCAGCTTTAAATTTTAATGAAATTCAACTTGCTATTTTTTTTATCCATGGTTTGTATTTTTTGTGTCCTATCTAAGAAATCTTTGCTTTCCTGAAATCACAAAGAGTTTCTTATATGTTTTCTTGTAGAAGTTTGTTTAGCTTTGATATTTCAGCATATGAGCCATTTTCATTATGATTATGATTAAATTTTGTGCAAGGCTGTGAGGTAGGGGACAAGGTTTATTTATTTCCTTATGAATCTCCATTTGGAACACTTCCACTTATTGGGGGAAAGAGTTTTCTTTCCCTGTTGGATTACTTGACACCTTTGTTAAAAATCTGACAATATACCTGTCAGTCCATTTCTGGGCTACATATTCTATTCCATTCTTCTATCTATTCATCCTTACACCAAATCTACACTGTTCCATTTATGTAGCTTCACAGCAAGTCTTTCAATAAGTAATCTCTCCAACTTTTTCATCATTTACAAATCAAGAAAGCCAACTTGATTTGGTTTTGTAACAACCTGTTGGCCAACAGCAACATCACAGATAAGACTGTGAGTCATGTGCACACTATAACCAATTTCAAATACTTTTCTACTCCAAATTAAATTTCTTCATTTAACACAAGCGTTATTTCTACCTCAACACTATGCTCCATCAAAATTCAAATTTATATTATTACCAGAAACATAAATTATTTTATCTTCACTGATGAACTTAACTAAATTTATTATAGCATTCATAATAATGGAAGAAATGGCAGATATTTTGCCCTTGACCGAACAAACTTTCAAATAATTTATTAACTCTTATTTCATGAATTGGATTAAAAAGTGGAATCACTATTGCAATTAATTTCAGTGTCTATTTGAAATATCTGATATAACGCCTACAAATCGGGCATCATTTAACTATTCATAAATTTCTTGGGGTGGTCAGCTAAGCGTCTGCCCTTGGCTCAGGTCATGATCCCAGGGTCCTGGAATCTAGCATGGGATCCCTGCTCAGTGGGGAGACTCCTTCTCCCTCTGCCTCTCCCTTCACCACAGCTCGTGTTCTCTCTCTCGTTCACTCACTCTCTCTCTTTCTCAAATAAAGAAATAAATACAAT
The DNA here is from genome assembly GCF_011100685.1 of Canis lupus familiaris. Lineage (NCBI taxonomy): Eukaryota > Metazoa > Chordata > Mammalia > Carnivora > Canidae > Canis > Canis lupus. Next base: position 35,416,369 of record NC_049239.1, on the reverse strand, counting down.
CTTTTAAAAAAATCCTTCTCTCACAAAAAAAAAAAAAATCCTTCTCTATTTGCAAACTTCTTCTGCTAATGGAGCCAATACACTTAACAGCTTTTTATTTCTTATAAATGCACACAAACACAAATATATTTGATATCGGTTGTGTACCACTTCCAATTATCTCAGCTCCCCAATTCCACTTGGTTGCCGCACTAATGCATCCTCAAAGTCTTTCATCTCAGCTCTGCACCTTCAGTTTGGATTTCTTACTTTGTGCTCCAGAGCTTCATCGCATGACACCTTGCAGTATATTTGGCATATGTGTACAAGGTAAAAGGACGGGAATGGTCCCTGGAAGGAACTTGTAACAAATGGGGCCAATCATTAAATGCTATCCCTTTCTTCATCTGAAGGACTGTTTTGAGATGTGTTTAATATGGCTTTTCAGGTAGTCTCATGGATTGAATAGTAAGTCACATGGAGTAGTGGCCAACTTTGATAGCACTTCTTTATGTTGACTCTGCCCTGCCTCCTTCCCTGCTTTGCTCTTCCTGTCCCTCATGCCTGCTACCCTAATCTCATTTACCAATAAAATATTTGAATATAAAGATTTATTTTAGGCGCTACTTTCTGAGGAACCCAGGTTAAGATAGCTCAAATTAAAATAGCCAAATTAGGGGTTCCTGGATGGCTCAGTTGATCAAGTGACCAACTCCTGATTTGGGCTCAGGTCATGATCTCAAGGTCCTGAGATAGAGCCCTACCTCAGGCTCCATGCTCTGTGCTCAGTGGGGCGTCTGCTTGCCATCCTCTTCCTCTCCTTCTGCCCCTCCCCCTGCTAGTGTACACACACACACACACACACTCTCTCTCTCTCTCTAAAATAAATAAATCTGTAGAAAAGATCTAAAATAGCCAAATTAATTTATAAAAAGGAGATTTCACACTTTAACAAATGAACTTCTGAAGCTGCATGTGTGGTCTTCTTGAAATAACTACTAACCTAATACATCTTAAGAACATTTATGTCTTCTAATTTTCATTAATCAATAATATCACTATGAATCCTATAACAGATGGTAAAGGTACACTCATGTTATGTGCAAGTTCATCAACTTTCTTGAAACATAGAAACTCAGTATTTAATTTTTATAAAACAAACCTCCCATCTATCCTTCCTCCCTCCCTTTTTTCTTCCTCCCTCCTTCCTTCCCTCCTTCCCCCCTTCTCTTTTCATTGCTGCTGTAGTGAACACTGTGGTGTGCTGTCCAGATTCCTCTTGCAGGACTGTGACAAGCTTCTCCCAGCTGCTGGGAATGCTAGCAGTTGATAGCTCACAGTTAATTCAATATCCAGAATTGCCCTTAGCTGAAACGTGCTGCCTTATTCAATGTCATGTTCTTTCTCTGAGAGTGGAGGGGCACGGGGAAGGAAGGCAGCTTCCACCCTATAAAGTCAGTGAATGGGGATCCCGGGGTGGCTCAGCGGTTTAGTGCCTGCCCCTTCAGCCCAGGGCCTGATCCTGGAGACCCGGGATCGAGTCCCACATCGGGCTCCCTGCATGGAGCCTGCTTCTCCCTCTGCCTGTGTCTCTGCCTCTTTCTCTCTCTCTCTCTCTGTGTGTCTCTCATGAATAAAATCTTAAAAAAAAAAAAAAAAGTCAGTGAATGGCAGGGGGATGGAAGGTGGTGATAAAATATAAAGACCTGGCCCACTTGTAACCTTGATAGATCACTCAGTTCCAGAACTCCCATGAGATCGGCTGAGGCTTCTGCTGCACCTGCATCACAAATCAATTTTCCTACTGCCCAATCCTGCTTCCCTTGCTCCCTCACAGGTGTTGTTCCCAATAAACCCCCTGGAGGCAAACCTCCATTTCAGAGTCTATTCCTCAAAAATCCAGTCTAAGACAGCTGCTGAGAGGTTTTTTGTAACATTTTTAAAAAGCATTACTAAACAATGAAATAAATGCTATTTTCATCATGCAATAAATAATAAGACCTCTGTACTAAGAGTGTCCAGGCTATTCTCCATTCACTTTTTAGTAAGACTGCTCAGCCTGTATTTCCTGCACACATTGCATGTACACCTAGTCCATAATTTGCCCATTTCTTTCTGGGTTGGCCCACCAATGGTCTGGCAGGTGTACCCAGAGACCAGCAAAAACAACATCATTGACTGTGTCTCCCACCATCTCTGGAGATAGAAGGAATTAGCTGTTATGACTGATCCTATCTGAGGGCACTTTGGTTTTTATCAACAAGTACTCTGCACACTGTCCTTCAAAGGAAGGTGTCAATTGCTTTGCACCTTGAAAGGGTCCAGCTAAGAGAGGAGGGCTAGTCTCCATATAGAACCATGTGTTAAAGTAAGAATTCCATCTGTTACATAACCATTTCGTGTGCAATAGAGATCATGACAGAATCCAGATGTTTAGAGTGGAGGTCTGTCAAAACCATCCTAGCTTCTCATTCCACTATTAAATAATATCCCATTAAAAAATGAAACACAAATACTGGTACAAAGGCTGGATGGGAGTTGGGAAAACAGGCACAATTCAGTGTCTGGGGTAAACCAACACACGTGGTCACCCTAATTTATAGGTAACAGAATGACAATGTGGCTGTGTGCTCAAGAACATTCTCTCACACCCTACAAACTTGAATGGATGCAAGAACGCCCTTTTGGCAATACCAGTAGAACCAAAAAAGCTCAGAAGAAAACTAAAATTCTCTGTAATATGCCCTTGGGAGATGTCCTAGAAGTTAGTGATAACCCAATAGCATGGTCTTGATAAATATTCTGTGGGTAGAGATCTCTATCAGTACAGGATGTGAGATAACCAAGGTCTTAATGATGAATAACAACAAATGTAAACTGCCAAGAGTCAACAGCCAATTTCCAGAGTTTCCATGACTTGTACATGTGAAAATTTCCTCCAATGCAGGTTGAGGGTGATGGCATTCATGGCCACTGTGAGCAGAATCAGAGCATTAGATATGTAAAATGACTATTTTTGACAAGGTAGATTTAATTGAACAGTTTAAATATGCTGGGTTGGGTTCTATTTATGTTAGGAAAAAAGCAAATATTTCAAAGGGCCAAAAAAATCAAGCAGAGTTTGCTTTATCAACACAGGTTCTGGGCTCCTCCACTAAGAATTCAAACTGGTTATTTAAAATCAAAGGCCTGTGTAGCAACTGTAGAAATATCTAACTTCTACTCCTGAAAGATGGAGAATAGAGTTATTTTCCAGTTAAATTAAATTTAGAAAGATGTCAACTAAATCTTTTTTTTTTTTTTTTTAGATTTTATTTATTTATTCATGAGAGACACAGAGGGAGAAGGAGGCTCCTCACAAGGAGCTCAGTGTGGGACTTGATCCCGGACCCAGGATCGCGCCCTGAGCTGAAAGCAGCCACTCAACTGCTGAGCCACCCAGGCATCCCTCAACTAAATCTTTTAACTTAGTATCAGATACAGATTTCGATATACACCTTTATTATCTTTATACACCTTAGGGGAGTGCCTGCATGGCTTAGTCGTTTGAGCCTCCAATACTTGGTTTTGGTTCAGTTCATGATCTCAGGGTTGTGAGATTGAGCCCCAAGTCAGGGTCCTCACTCAGCTTGGAGTCTGCTTGAGATTCTTTCCCCTTCTCATTCCCTTCCCCACTGCTCCTCCCCCACTCCCACTCTCTTTCTCGCAAATAAATAAAATCTTAAAAATATATATAACTTTATAGATCTTAAATCTTTATAAGAGCCTCATGGCAATGTGATAATTAAATTAATTAATATACACAAAACACTTAGAACAGTGCCTGACACCTGGTAAAGACTTAATAAACGTAAGATGCTGGCATTAATTTTCTTTTGCAGAGAATTAAAAACAGGAGAGATTTACTGAAAACTTTTCAAGCAACTTTTGAGACATCTGTTTGGGACTTTCCCATTCATGATTCATTTATTCAGCAAAGCATTTGTTCAGTATGTGTTCATTATAACCATTCTGATTACTTGAGGCTACCTGTCATGTAATCAATACAATTTAATCACACCAACATATGATCAAAACAATTCTGTTGTGTCTAATTCTTTAACCAGGCTCAACTGAATCAGATAAACCATATAATAAAAATTTATGAAGAAAATAGCTTTTAAAATAGTTTGTAGATTAAATGAATTCATTCTGATATTCAATTTCCAGACAATAATTGCCCTTCAGAAATGCCAGCAAGACACAAGAAGCCGTAAAGTCAGAGAAATGTGAACATTAACTGAACAGCCGGGTCAGTTATGATGTCATTAAATAAAACACACTCACATAAGCAGAAGCCAAATAGACCATAAAACAGTTGATTCCTTTCCACATAGAAAGACCAAATGCATCTATCTTAAGAGTGAGGACCATGTATGCCAATTAATTTGTATATTAGATATTTTCCAATACAAAGTAATTTTAGCCAAAAAATGAACAAAGTATTAATAAAAAAATTAATACTCCCAAATCTTGATTAATATACTGGGTTAAAATAAGATACATCAAAATGAAAGAGTAACATATAATCAGTAGTCATTTAGTAAGTTTTGATAAAAACTTTGGGTTTATGTACCAGCAATTTAGAGAGCAAATTATTCTAATAGCTGAACCACAAATATTTTTACAACATTAAACGAAGGTATAATGTAGTTGACAGCCAACAGAAAATTTAAAATAATTTGTATGCCAGAATAATATGTTATTTTTAATGACATTTTGAAAGGAGTTCAAGGAATCAAATAATGTTGCCCTAATAAAATTTCTTTCCTATTTATGAGATGTTTCTCAATGCTTACATATAAAAGATAGATTGGAATAGAATTGATGCAAAAAATCTCATTCTAATAAGTACTATCCATGATATATACATAAATCAATTTTTAAAGGCCCATCTGTCTCAATAATCGTTTGCTTTTTGGAGTCAATAATTATTTTCCTAAATTTGTAATATATTTTATAATCTTTTGCTCAGGTGGGTATTGCCATGTACTGTATAATTTTAATAAAAACCCAACCAAGAAGAAAACAATTTCTCTCTTGGAGGCTGATGACCAGAGAACATTTTTTTTAAATTTCAATTTATTTACATATTTATGTGGCAGAGAAATATGAGTCATCAATCAAAGTCTTTCGAGATTAAAATAATTTGCATGGGGGTGAAATTGTATGGTGGAAGTAGAATGAAGATATAAATTCAAGAGGAAAGAAAAATGATATAAAGTTTCTGACTATTAAAAGAGTGGATTCATGTATTCTTTAAAAAGGTAAGGAAGGGCATCAAATCACTAAAGTACTTAAAGTATTTAAAGTCCAGTTTTATTTTAAAATGTCAACGTTTACAATGGACCAGACATTACTACATTTGCAACTTTCTAAACTTATGATAACACTTTTTTTAAAGATTTATTTATTTATTTATTGAAAGAGAGCGAGCAGGATGGAGGGGCAGAGAGAGAAAGGGTCTTAACAGACTGCACTGAGTGCAGAGCCTGACATAAGGGTCAATCCCATGACTCTGAGATTGTGACCTGAGCTGAGCCCTTAACCGATGTGCCCCCCAGGCACCTCATGATAACACTTTTTGATGGCCAACATAAATTGTGCAAGGGGATGCATAGTTTTTCAAAATGGAGTTGGTATGTGTAAGAACAAAAACACTGGAGGATCCCAGTGGATCTTTCTGTCTGTGGACACAAAGTCCACAGTGAATCCAAAAGGCTGAAGAACTCTAGAGAAATGGACTGGGGAGTGGGTGACAGCTCTTGCAGGGCAGGAACAAGGCTGGGAGACTGGAGAGAAAGACTGGCAGATTGAAGAAAAGTGTTTTGGTACAGCTGGAGTGAGGCCCCGAGCAGGTAGCCACAGCCCGGGCAGCAGACAAATCATCCAGCTGAAAAGTTAGAATAAGCAGAGGAGCAGAGTGTGAGGATGGAGCCTTGGTGACAGGATAGTTGGAGAGGAACCCCTGAGGACATTAAGAAGGCATGATCCAAAAAATGGGAAGAGAATGGGTTGGGGGGACGGTATCGTGAAAGCCAACTGAAGGCAAGGATTTCAAAAATGGGAATTGACAACAAGTCCACTGGGCTTGCTGATGGATGTGTTAGTTGAGGTCTCTGGGTAGCATGCCTGAAAAAGTAATTTAGGCAAGAAAAGTGGTAATGTGAAAAGTCAGAGCAAGAGTTGAACACCCACGCAGGAATCAAGGCAGCTGCAGGAACTTGCCCTAGAGCACTGGCTGGACTCTTGAGGGTGAAGCCACTCATCAGCTCAGCTCCAGTCACTCCCTGTCTCTGGATTTCCATTCAAGCTTCTGGGAGATTGACCCAGCTCAGGGCAGGTGTCTCCTCTTACATAATCAGCCAGGGCCATGGGGGACCAGGACCTAGCACAGAAAGGCTGGTGAGGGCCTATTCTGGTGTGTTGGGGCAGAGTTAGAGAAGCAGGGAACCGCTGTGAGCAGGGAGCCATTCCAGCTGGGGTCTACCACAGATTGCCTCTGTGAGAAGTCGTGGGAACAGAAGTCAGACTGTGGTGCTCAAGGAGTGAATGGGAAATGAGAAAGCAGGCTTTTAAGAACTTGGCCATGATAGGACAGAGTGAGAAGTGGTAACCAGAGCGACTGAATTAAGAGAGGTTATCTCCAATGGAATATTCTATACACGTCCATTATTTTGTTTTGTTTTTTAAAGATTTTTTATTTATTTATTTATTCATGAAGGACACACAGAGAGAAGCAGAGACATAGGCAGAGGGAGAAGCAGGCTCCGTGCAGGAAGCCTGATGAGGGACTTGATCCCAGGACCCCAGGATCACGACCTGAGCCAAAGGCAGACTCTCAACCACTGAGCCACCCAGGTGTCCCGCGTCCATTGTTTCCCTTCTCTCCCATGCACATAAGAATCGGTCTTAAAATCCATCTATAATAGTTTCTCAATGTGCCTGAACTAAAAAATAGTTGATGGCAGGGAAAGAGTATGGGCTTTAGATACAGAAGACCAGGGCCTACGCTCTGCCCCTGAATAGATGTCTGACTTCGATCAAGTCCTAAGTTATCTCCAAGCTTCAAGTGCCTAATATGTAAGATGAGGGTAGTAAAAATTGTGGGGGAGAGGGATGAATTGTGGAAAATCCAAATAACAAAATGAATATAACTACTTTATAAACTGTGAAGAGTCAAACAAATAATACAATGCAGCATTCATAACAAACATGCAAATTAGAACTGGCTCACATACACAAACTCCATTCCTGAAAATTCTATATACTTGTTAGTCCAGGTAATATTTTTGTTTTGGAGAGCTTAGAACTTTGAAAGCGGAAAAGTCTATAATGATTACCTTAGCAAACTGATTTTGTTTAAAAGAAACACACTGAGAGAAGTTTAGTAACTCATCTAAGGTCATACAGCTAGTGAGAGACAGGATGAGAACTTGACTCAAGCTTTCCTTAGTATGCATTTCCTTCTTGCATGTGATGATTTCCATGTTGAAGTGTAACATACTTTTTCCTGCAGTATCATATGTGCTTTTCAAAGTCTTTCCACTGTAGTGAAATCTGTGTCTGTGGAAGTAAAAGATCTACATTGCATAGTCTCAAATGGGAGGAGAAAATTCTGGTGGATCACAGAGTCCTTGCCTTCTAGTTGCGAGGATAAAGAAATCACACTGGTATAGCTGAAGGGAATGGCTACTTAGGACCGACAGCAGTCTGAAAATATGTAGCCGACTTGGGTGCACAGGTTTGAATCTTGGCAGGGTCAACATGATAGCTTAACCTTTTAAGACAGATAAATTGAGTTCTTGGAATGCCCCCTGTTTAGTGGGCTCGCAGGGGTCTTTTGGATGAGCCCCTTGCTAAGTGAAGCTCGGTCTGCTTTGCATCAACTTTACACAATCTCAAGATAATCTCAGACTAGATCTCCACGAAGCCAAAGCCAGCAATAGGAAATTCAGTCTATCAGCTCTTTATTTGGCATGGGGGAAATTGCTATATTGTCTATTGCAACATTATTTATCGTAGTGAAGTTTGAAAACCGCCTACATGCTCAAAAATTAGGAAATGTTTAAATGAATTATGGTCTATTTGTATGAAGGAATATTGTGCAGCCAATGAGATTTTGCTTTCTTAGGATCTAGGCATCTTTTACTGCTAATTTTAAAAACAATTTAATTTATATTTTTGACGCATGTTGCCACAGTATTGACTTAGTCTGATGAAATCTTATATAAGTCCCTGTGTAATGTTTCCACTTACCAATTATTGTTTCCTCCATCCTGTAGCCTCTTAACTATGATCACCACAGAAAACTTTTTTTACATTTGTTTTTATTTAAGTTCGACTCGCCAACACATAGTATAACCCCCAATGCTCATCCCCTCAAGTGCCCCTCTCAGTACCCATCACCCAGTTACCCTAACGCCCTGCCCACCTCCCCTTCTTTTTATTTATTTTTTATTTTAAAAAAATTTTTTTACATATTTTTTAATTGGAGCTCAATTTGCCAACATATAGCATAACACCCAGTGCTCATCCCATCAAGTGCCCCGCTCAGTGCCCATCACCCAGTGACCTCCACCCCCTGCCCACCTCCCTTTCCACCACCCCTTGTTTGTTTCCCAGCGTTAGGAGTCTCTCGTGTTCTGTCTCCCTCTCTGATATTTCCCACTCATTTTCTCTCCTTCCCCTTTATTTCCTTTCACTATTTTTTATATTCCCCAAATGAATGAGGCCATATAATGTTTGTCCTTCTCCAATTGACTTATTTCACTCAGCATAATACCCTCCAGTTCCATCCACGTCGAAGCAAATGGTGGGTATTCATCGTTTCTAATGGCTGAGGAACATTCCATTGTATACATAAACCACAGCTTCTTCATCCATTCATCTTTTGATGGACACCGAGGCTCCTTCCACAGTTTGGCTATTGTGGACATTGCTGCTAGAAACATCGGGGTGCAGGTGTCCCGGCGTTTCATTGCATCTGTATCTTTGGGGTAAATCCCCAGCAATGTAATTGCTGGGTCGTAGGGCAGGTCTATTTTTAACTCTTTGAGGAACCTCCACACAGTTTTCCAGAGTGGCTGCACCAGTTCACATTCCCACCAACAGTGCAAGAGTGTTCCCCTTTCCCCACATCCTCTCCAACACTTGCTGTTTCCTGTCTTGTTAATTTTCCCCATTCTCACTGGTGTGAGGTGGTATCTCATTGTGGTTTGGATTTGTATTTCCCTGATGGCCAGTGATGCGGAGCATTTTCTCATGTGCTTGTTGGCCATGTCTATGTCTTCCTCTGTGAGATTTCTGTTCGTGTCTTTCGCCCATTTCATGATTGGATTGTTTGTTTCTTTGCTGTTGAGTTTAATAAGTTCTTTATAGATCTTGGATACTAGCCCTTTATCTGATACGTCATTTGCAAATATCTTCTCCCGTTCTGGAGGTTGTCTTTTAGTTTTGTTGACTGTTTCTTTTGCTGTGCAGAAGCTTCTTATCTTGATGAAGTCCCAAGAGTTCATTTTTGCTTTTGTGTCCCTTGCTTTCATGGATGTATCTTGCAAGAAGTTACTGTGGCTAAGTTCAAAAAGAGGGTGTTGCCTGTGTTCTCCTCTAGGATTTTAATGGAATCTTGTCTCACATTTAGATTTTTCATCCATTTTGAGTTTATCTTTGTGTATGGTGTAAGAGAATGGTCCAGTTTCATTCTTCTGCATGTGGATGTCCAATTTTCCCAGCACCATTTATTGAAGAGACTGTCTTTCTTCCAGTGGATAGTCTGTCCTCCTTTGTCGAATATTAGTTGACCTCCTTTGTTGAATATTAGTTGACCATAAAATCCATTTCTGGGTTCTCTATTCTGTTCCATTGATCTATGTGTCTGTTTTTGTGCCAGTATCACACTGTCTTGATGACCACAGCTTTGTAGTACAACCTGAAATCTGGCATTGTGATGCCCCCAGCTATGGTTTTATTTTTTAATATTCCCTTGGCTATTTGGGGTCTCTTCTGATTCCACACAAATCTTAAGATAATTTGTTCCAACTCACTGAAGAAAGTCCATGGCATTTTGATAGGGATTGCATTAAATGTATAAATTGCCCTGGGTAGCATTGACATTTTCAGAATATTAATTCTTCCAATCCATGAGCATGGAGTATTTTTCCATCTCTTTGTGTCTTCCTCAATTTCTTTCAAAAGTGTTCTGTAGTTTTTAGGGTATAAATTCTTTACCTCTTTGGTTAGGTTTATTCCTAGGTATCTTATGCTTTTGGTTGCAATTGTAAATGGGATTTCTCCTTTCTTCAGTCTCATTGTTAGTGTATAGAAATGCCACTGACTTCTGGGCATTGATTTTGTATCCTGCCACACTGCCGAATTGCTGTTTGAGTTCTAGCAATCTTGGAGTGGAGTCACCACAGAAAACTTCTGAGTTCCAATGGGCCTCATGAGGATGGGGTGTAGTTATATAGCTCCAAAGTGGGGTTTTAATTCTTTATAATACACTGAAAAATGGGAAAACTCTTGAAAAGTTAGAAGTGCTGCATAAATTTTAGTGTTATAATACTGTTAAATACATTTTTTAGTCTAATTAAATAATTAAGTATTTTTTCTACTAAGTACTTACTTTTCTAGCTGAATACTTTTTTAATATCTAATTCTGGCACTGTAACAACAGTACAAGTAAATGCAGACAGGCTCTGATAACAACAACAACAACAACAACAACAATTCTGTAATAGGGGCACCTTGATGGCTCAGCGGTTGAGAGTCTGCCTTCGGCTCAGGTCGTGATCCTGGGATCCTGGGATCGAGTCCTGCACTGGGATCCCCTCAGAGAGCCTGCTTCTCCCCTCTGCCTGGGTCTCTGCCTCTGTGTGTGTGTCTCTCTCGTGAATAAATAAATAAATAAATATTTTTTAAAAACTCTGTAATAACAAGTTTTAGAAAGTATATGGAGAAATCGAAACCCTCAAATGTGGCTTGTGGGAATGTAAAGTGGTGCAGCCATTTTGGAAAACAGTTTGGCAGTTCCTCAAAATGTTAAATATAGAGTTACAATATGGCCCAGAAATTCTGCTCCTGGGGATATATATACCTACGAGAAATTAAAACATATGTCCATGCAAAACCTTGTGCATGAATGTTAATTGTAGCCTTATTCATCATAGCCCAAGTAGGGAACAAACAGCCCAAATCTCCATCTGAATGGAATTTGATGAATGAATAGACAAAATGTAGTATGTCTACACAATGGCATAGTATTTACCCACGGGAAGGAATGAAGTACTGATGCACACTACAACATGGATGGCCCTGGAAAGCTTTATGGTAAGTGAAAGAAGCCCATCACAAAAAGACTACATATCGTACGATTCCATTTATCTGAAACATCCTGGGTAGATAAATGTATAGAGACAGAAAGTAGAATAGCAGTTGCCTAAAGCTGGGGGTTGTTTGGGGAGAAGATGGGGATTGACCACTACTGGGTACAGTTTCCCTCTGGAGTGGTACAATCTGTTCTAACGTGGATTCTAGTACTGGTTACACAACTCTGTGAATATATGAAAACCATTGGATTGGCCACTGTAAATGCGCGAATTGAAAGATACGGGAATTAAAGCTCAACAAAGGTGTTAAAAAATAAACTCAGACAAAAAGGGCTGTTCTCTGATTAATGCAAGGTCGCACACATTGGGAAGTGGAGTACTGAAAGGTATGAGGTACCTGAATGTTACGATTTCAAATGAATGGGAAAAGCCACCAACAACTGGGGAAAATACCCAATCTAAAACTTAGATCAGAAGTGCAATACACATAGACTAATTTTTAAGATGGCACCAAATGATGGATGACAGAGTTGATGCAATTACACAAAACTAAATATAAACAAAAGCATTCAGTTTTACATCTCTCCCATAAAAATAATTTAAGTTATAACAAAAGTCGGTGGAAAACCACGATTTGCATGGTATTTAGTGATACCAGCTCTGTGATTTCCTTAACCAATTGATCCTAATCTGCCTATCAGAAGCAGAGACAATTTTGATATATCTTCTGCTTCAGCCAGAGGGAGGAAGACATTCCCACATAATAATCACATCCTTATAGAAATTGAAAACGTATGTTCCAGCCATGGTGGTCCTACAAAAATATAAACCCATAAAGGGGTTCTTGATTCAGTGTCATCATTCATTTTGCTCACTGGGATAATCAGAATTTTGCCAGGCTATGCGATGACTGATAGCTTTTTCATAAAAGGATATTTTATGAAATATTGAAATGTAGCCCATTTCTACCTGATAAATGCCTGGACCTGTAAACTTTGAACCCTCATTGGCCTTTGTTGCTTGTGACCTTGTTTAAATGATTAATGTTCTTTTAACAACTGCAGGCTGCAGGAGGCAGCATGCACTTACTGTGTACAGATCCTTTATTCGAGGCAAAATAGAGTTGTTCAGACATAAACCTGCTCACAAAGTGCACCCTAGTATACAGAGAGTTGTATCACTCTTTTACTTTACTTGCCCTACTAAAGGCTAGAATGTATTTTTGTGATGTATATTTCTTTTATTTTAAAAAGTTATACGGTTCTCTTAGTTTTTAATTTTCCTTTCAAAATTGTTGACACAATTTATTCGTCATCCTCAAACTAAGAGCGAATGGACAGATAAGATTATTTTATCACACATTTAAAAATATTATTGTTTTATCAATGTGTAGTAGCATTTTGTGCCACTTTGCTGCTATCATCAAAGCTGGTGAGTTATATTATTACTGAGCTATCTGAAGTCTCAAACCCCTCAATCTCTATCCACTGTTAATACCCATCACTTAAATATCAAAGATCTGCATTTGCCAGACGTCATTAGAATTTGCTTTCAGGGACTTGATGAAAAATGGACTGGATCTTTCTTAATTAACATCACTCTGGAAATGGTGAAGACATAACAAATTTTTCTCATGGCTTTACACCAAAACTGAAAACAAAGGCCAAAAAAAAAAAAAAAAAACAGTTCTTCTGGCCTACAAAATGTTTTATGAACCCAATGTTCCCTGAAAAGTTTCATAAGAAATAAATAAAATTGAAAAAAAAAAAAGAAATAAATAAAATTGGAAGTCTTTAGCAGCTTGCTTGGTATACATCATTACTTCAAGGGGATAAAGATATTTGCCATTTTCAAAAGAATGTATTTGATAAAACACATTTTCTTATGACTACAATAAGAAAGATCCTCCTTGTTTAGGGATAAAGAAGAGTGAGAGGGTTAACCTATTAGGGTTAGGAAGGACAACTATATTTTTAAGATATCACCTACCATGAAATCAATGGATTATTATATCAGCACTAAAAAAAAAAGATATTTCTTTTTTTAAAATGAAATTTTTAGTTAAATTCCAGTTAGCTAACATAGAGTGTAACATCTTTCTGGGTGTTGAATTTAGTGTCTCAAACACGACATTTCTTACCTTATTCAGGATCCACATCATTGTAAGTAGGGCTTTGGGTTAGCAATTTACGTAAAATACTACTAGAGGTAAGTTGCCTTTTTTTTTTTTCTTAATGGCTCCAAGGTTAAAGTTGAAAATACCAACTTGAGGTTGTGCGGAGATGTGGACATATTGAATGTCATTTCCACGTTTCCCAGTAAATCACTTCATTATCCATAATAATAATCTTCACCGGCTTTACAAGTAATTGCTTTGCTAAACTTAAAGGAAGTCTGATTTTAATTTGCTATCTACATCTACATTCTCGTATTCTTTTTATAGATTTTTAACAAGTTATCAGTAGAATCTTCCTTCACTCAAACATAAGTGAAAGTTTTATCTATCTTGAGATATCACTAAAATAATTTATTGCTGGAGAAACAAAACCTTTTGTCTCAAAATATATTTCTTCCCGACAGCTGTGGTATTTCAGAGAAAGCACCAAAGCTATGATGGTCTGGACTGCAATCAACCATTCTTAATAGGAAATTTTACAGACTTTTAATAAGATATCCTCAAATAATTTATGGGGAGAGGTTTTGAAGTGAAGAGGCATTGTTTGGCAATATGTTCTTCCTCTAATCTCAGGAAATTTAAATAAAAGAGTGCTCATTTCCTCTGAACTCAGCAGTTCTCCTTAAAAAAAAAAAAAAAAAAAAGATTAAGAAAAACACCTGCTACGACAGTCCTAAAACACGGCGGGCTTACTTGCTTCAAACAAAACTGTCCTCAAACAAACAAACAAACAAACACTTCAGTACTACTAAAGCCTTCTCTTGTGGACTTGCTGGTCTATTACAGGTTAGAAATTTCCACAAACAAATCCACAAGGCCAGGTTTATTTGAAAATCATTGGAGAAGTGTCTCCTGTTTACTAAATGCATAGAGTAATCCCTAGGTCACCCTGCTCCCTTGGACTAATGGTTCCAATCTGTCCTATACAGAGCTGTGTTGTTTGGTTTTGTTTAACTTGGTTCGGTGTTATCCTGATGCTCTCAATTCTTCCCACTAAAGTCATATACTGCATTCATCTTCTTTGATTTCTCACCTTTTTGTTGGTTTTGTTTGATAGGTGATTTTTGCCCAAAATTTTGTTGTTTTCCTACTTAAAAACAGAAGTTTGAACTCTCTTTACCTGTCATTATAATGACAATTTCCTCATCTTAGAATATGCCAGCATTCACTCCATTTGGTTCCCTATGCGGGGTAGATGTAGACTAGATCCACATCTCTTGTGTTTTAGTGTACACACAAACCAATTGGGTATCTTGTTAAAAGGATAGTTATGCAAACTGGTGGTCACCAGAGGGGAGGAGGGTATGAGGATGGGCGAAACAGGTGAAGGGAATTGAGTATTCTTATTGTGATGAGCACTGAGGTGATGTATTGAATTGTTGAATCACTATATTGTATAGCTGAAACTAACATAACTATTATATTATGAAATATGTAACTAATATGTTAATTATACTGGAATTTTAAAAAATTAATTACTTTTTTTTTAAAAAAAGGTCGTTCTGACTTAGTAGGTCTGAAGTGGGGCATCTCTAACAAGCCCCCCAGATGATGCCAATGCTACTGGCCCTTGATCCACACTTTGAGTAGCAAAGACTAGATGATATCAAAGGTCACTTCCAATTTTAATGCCATATCCTAGGGGTTCCAGTGCAGGTTTTTTTGGGGGGGGGTGGCGGGTCGCTGAAGTGTCTATGAAATGACTCAAAATCCTGATAGAAAATGTTTAAAAATTTGAAAGCCGCATATATTGCCACTTATATTCTCAAGCAGAAGAATACAAGTGAACCTAACATTAGCTGATTAGCAACAAGTGTGATGTTGAATGTATCTTTGTCTTGGGTCAAGAGAAAATTATTTTATTCATTCTCATGCTATCTCTGTCTCTTCCCCTCTCTCTTTTCTTCCAGTAACCTCTCTCCCACACACACACACACATTCAATTGGGTAGCTCCTGTACTTACATAAATTTTTCTTTCATTCATCAACCATCAACCAGAAACACACAGCTGTACTGTTAGAAGAAAAGAAGAAACCAAGATCTGCCTCTGACAAGATATACCAAATTTACTCAAAGTATAGTTATATTCTCAGGGAAGGATAGGAGGAAATGTGGATTCATCATATATGCTCCTGAGATATCCTGAAGCTTTAGTCACTAATCCAGGAGACTTCTTTCTCCAATACTAACTCATTCCTATATCATTCATACTGTATCTGTAGCTAGAGATGGATGATTCTTAAACTTTCAGCCAAGATATAAGTCAAAACTCACCCCAGGCTTAAAAAGTCATTTGACTACCTTTGAATCTATTGTTGTGGACTGGATTTCATGGATTTTTCTTCTCTTTAGAGTAAGAGATATACTGATTTAGAAAGGTGCAAAACTGGCATCTCAGTTTTTCTCTTTGTTTCTGTTTTCTGTATTTTTAAAAATTATAGAGCAGGGTTGATGACTTCAATTTTTCACTTCACTTTGTACGTGAATATCCAATTTAGTGAAAGAAAAGACTTCAAGAATAGTCATAATGGATAAATGTAAGTCGAAAGCATTTTTAAATCTTTCAAGAAATTACTTTTTGTGAATTTTCCAAATGTATTTGTGTATGATAAGCCTTAGGTCAGATCATTTGAACTATTCAGAGACCAAAACAACTAAGGTCTGACGTAAGTTCAAAGGCTTTCAGCAAAGAGCAAAGCAAACAAACAAAATGATAGAGGAAGTGGCAAAGGACAAGGAAGGGAAGAGCAGGCTGGAACTGAAATGGTAGTCTCTCCCTGGGAAGGTTTCTTTTTTGGAGAACATTTAGAGCTGTGAGGAAGGAAGGGAATATCAGCTTAGCAAGTGTAACCAGAACAGGGGATCAACAGTAGAACAGATGATGCAGACGGATGACCCTCAGTTCCGATTATTTATTGCTGCCTAACAAGCAATCCTGACACTTAGTGGCTTAAAACAATAGTTCTTGTTGTATCTTGTAATTTTGCGGGTCAGGTGTTTGAGAAAGGCTTGACTATTCCATGTGGTGTTCAGAAATCACTTGGGGGTATTCACCCAGAAGATGGTCTCGTCTGTAGGATCCAAGAAGCTTCGCTTCTGGGACTGGTGACTGATAGGGATGGCTGTAAAGCTAGGCTCAGCTGGGATTGTCAATCAGAATGACTTCAGGAGGCTTCTCCAGCATGGCAGCTTGAGGGGTCAGAGTCCTTACGAGAGCCAGTGTCCCAGTGAACAAGATAGAGTCTGCGTGGCCTTTTATAACCCAGTTTGGAGAGTCACACATATCACTTCTCTGTGCTCTTTTTGTCGAAGCAGTCATAAGCCTGCCTACTTTCAAAGGAAAGGAACATTAACTCTTGAAGGGGAAGTGTCAGAGAATTTGTGACCATCTTTAAATACTGCTCCACCCTCAAATCCATGAATAGTTCCAGAAACGGTAGAGATCGGTATTTAACTACTAGCTACTGTAGTGAATGCAAACTCAAACAAATGAGCCCTTTTTTTTTTAAATCTCCATGCATGCTTAAAGGATGCATTTGAAATGAAAGCTACAACTCCTTATTCACGTTATATTCTGATGTATGAAGTCAGTCTTCTAAAACTTTATTACTCATTTTGGCAATAATAACTCAGTTACTATTTTTTAAAAAACATTTTATTAAAAAAAAAACAAAAACAAAAACAACTTCCACACCTAGCATGGGGCTCAAACTCACAACTCCAACCAAGATCAAGAGTCACATGCTGTACCAAGTGAGCCAGTCAGGTGCTCCACCAGTTACTAGTTTTTATGTTACCCACTACTGTGTTGTATTCTATAGCCATTACTTTGTAAAGCATGCAGATATTGGTATCCATCGTCAACTACAAGACAAAAAACTGTAGCTCTTGCCAATAGCATACACTGTCAATGTATTATAAGGTATTTTTCAGTTAGGACTTTACTCAGTTCTCCTGAAAAATAGATGGTGAATGGTTTGCAAAGTTTTTTTTTAATTGAAGTTTAGTTGACATACTGTGTGATAATAGTTTCAGGGGTACAACACAGTGATTTGATAAGTCTATACATTATGATAAAAGCTTTTGATGTCTATGAATTAAATATTACACGATGACACAAACTATTATTGCTAGTAATGTGAAAATTAATAAAAGGGAGACTGAAAAAAAAGAATGGGAGGCTGATGGGGGAGCTCTTACCCCCTACCACTCCTCATCAGTTGCGGATCCCACTGGAAGAGAGATGTTACCCTGGAAGAAAGTCTCTCCTCCTCCCCCAGCAACAGCCCAGCCATTGAGAGACAGTTACAACTCAGCCAATGAAACGCCATTCTTCTTTGACCTCCCAGTTTACTCCACTGGACTTTTTATTTATAACAGCCTCTCCCTCTTTCCTATATAGAAATGTGGTTCTCCCCTTTCTGCACTCTTATCTATGACTTTGCTGTAGCTTGCTTCTACGGGACTATAATTCTGTGCTACTCCCAAATAAACCCAGTTTTGCTAGTAAAATAATTGGCAGTTTTATTTTTTTAAGGTTAACAGTAATGGTAGTCCTTGTGTGTTTCGTAGCTTTGTGCCAGATATTGTTTTAGATCATTAACCTACAATTTCCAAACTCCTGCCCACAAATTTGTAACTAGGTTATTAAAGTTTTCGCGGTAGTAACTAAGAAAGTAAATAAAATCCGGGGAAGATTTTTTTTTGAAAGGGAATGATATAAAATGATATGTAGAACTTTTTGTAAACCACTCATTATCTCACACTTTTAATTGTCCGCTGTCCAAATTGCGTTTCTCTGTTCTGGCAACAGCTGAGATTTGCATGCAGTTAAAAAAAATTAAATTGGTAAGAATCTGAAAATCAAGGGCCTGGCACAAGCTAACTTATTAGAGGAAGTGGCGCCCTCACATCATCTTAAAAGTATGTCTTA
This sequence comes from Canis lupus familiaris, assembly GCF_011100685.1. Classification (NCBI taxonomy): domain Eukaryota; kingdom Metazoa; phylum Chordata; class Mammalia; order Carnivora; family Canidae; genus Canis; species Canis lupus. The sequence goes on along the minus strand of NC_049239.1, from coordinate 35,397,914 downwards.
AACCCCTGATTCTCATGGATGATGTATTCCTAAACAACCTCTCTTTTTAATTATAAGCCAATTAAATATAAATACACTTGGGGGAATGACTAGTAATGGGTACTGGTGATGGCTTCACAAACTTTTTTGGGAAAAAAAAAAACCCACTCAGCTGAACATTTTTAAAGAATGAGTTTTATGGTGTGCGCATTATATTTCAACAAAAATATCACACTACTATAAATATATGATCCTTATAGAAAAATTAGGGAAGGAAATATTATTATCAACTGAAAACCTTAAAAAAATATTCTAATTAGCTGGTGAAGCTATTGTATACAAGATGTCATAGAGCCTAATCTAATTTATATTTTCTATCATTGTGTTGACAGCCACAGTGGGGTATTAAATTCTGCAGGAGGCAAGATGAATAGTGAGTTAATCTCTGCCACTTGTCCCCACTTACTATCACCACACCAGCCACACTCCCTTAACTGCTCATTAAAATGTCATGGAAAGAATGTGACCCAACCTTTTCAGCCTCGCTCTAACAAGACTATGAGGGCTATCAAATCAATATATAAGTTCACTCACTCCATTTGATCAACTATTCAAAGTCAGGTTTACTTTGTAACTCATCGAAACCAAAGCACCACAAAACTCCCACCAAACTGAAAATTGCTACTTGTGGTTATTAAGGTTGGTTTGTTTGTTTTATACAGACAGCTTCTTTTTTTGTCTTTTCTCCACTTAATTCGTTTTAATCCTTTATTTAGGCTCATACTATATTAAAAATATAGTTTTTATTTAACCCTTTATTCCAAGAGAAGGCCACAAAAATGTTTGCCAACAATTAATACTTAAGTGGGTATGACAGTGGCTCTAAAGTACTGAGGTATTACACACAAAATGTCTTTTAAATTTCAGGCATAAATTGGTAAAGGAAAGTTCTTGCATGAAGTTACCAAGCACTAGGGTCGTAGCTATAATTCAGTAGTCCCCACCATATTCTACTGCAATAAAAATATTGTTCCAGATTTTTGCCTGTAGAGATCAATATATAGCCGTGGTACTGCTAGGGCACAGAGAAAGTAGATCAAAGTCCTAGCAGAGCAGCAAAAAGAGTGTGAACAAACACCTCCCTCTGAGTTTCGGGGTGCAAGACCCTCAAGCAGAGAAGTCATCTAGAGTATGCTCTCCCTACCAGTGCCCTCTCTCCTGGGCTTCTCAGGCCTCTGTTGGCCCTCAGTGTCCTTATGGCACCTGCAACCCTCTGATACATCTCTCCACTCAAGCTGTCCCCTCCGACCATGCTCTCTGTTCCCACATTAGTCCTCCCATATCTCTCCATCCAAAGCTCCTATTTTCTCTCTGATCTCTCCTCATAAATGTTAGAAAAATGATATGGAATATTTCTAAGATGATACTTTGAAAACTGCACAGCTCCCCAGAAAAGGCCTTTATTATTATAACTCCATGTGATGTATTTGCATATTAACAGAGGCTGCTTGTGGTGATAACTTGGCCAAGGTAATAGTAGAATGGTAAGTGAGAGGAAAGGTTTTGGGAGATATAAGTTTCTCATCCATCCATCCATCCATCCATCCATCCATCCATGCAGGCATTACATCACATAGCTACTATCTCCTCTGTGATATTATTAAACATATAAGCCTTCTGAATTTCTGAATAGTTAGAGGCTGAACTTTAAATCTTTAATGCTAAATTGCTTATTATTCTGTGTTTACGATCCTTATGACGGAGAAAATGTAGATCACTCACTTCAATGAGTTTCTATGTTTATCAAAAGCTTATCATTACACCAAGAGATTCATTCACCCCCCGGGGTGGGGGGTGCCCTCTACTCTGACCATTTAAATTGCCTTTCCTACCAGGCACCACACCCTAGCTCTTCCTAAAAAGAAGGTACAAATAGCAGATGCCTCCTGGACCCATGAGGACCTTTCCCCAGATTCTCTCATCACTGTATTATTTCTCTACAGTCTCAGATCCCTGGCTTCACACCCTTACTTCACCCTTACTCTCCCTTCTGTTTGAAGACACACCACATTCTCTTTGGGCTTTTTGAGCTTTGGATTCTCACCAGATTCTAGACTCTGCTTCCTCTTCCAGTTTTAGAATCCCACTTAGTTTCAGATAGAGAATATCCACCTGCACAGAATCTGACAGGGACAGCTCAGTGTCCCTACAAACGGATGGTAGAGTTCATACCTCAACACTAGTAATTGCTATATAAGATAATAATCTGTTACTGATTGGCTTACTTAGATTCAACTTAACTGGAGCAACCTGAGAAAATGATTCTTTTTATTTTGTAAGACTACAAATCCCATTTCGCCAACCTTAGATGATGCTAGAAACATGACATATTCTTGTGTGTCTTAAATAGAATGTATATTCCACAGTATGACATTCTATCCCTCATATTTAACTTCAGGAGGCATATTGTCTTCTGCCATCAGAAGACATCTAGCAGTAGAAATAAAGAATACCCAAGATGGTTTTTTTTTTTTTAAACAAAAGTAAGATACCTTCTTTTTTAAATTTTTTTAAAAAGATTTTATTTATTTATCCACAAGAGACACACAGAGAGAGAGAGGCAGAGACACAGGCAGAGGGAGAAGCACGCTCCATGCAGGGAGCCCAACGTGGGACTCCATCCTGGGACTCCAGGATCAGGCCCTGGGCCAAAGGTGCAAAAGGTTTTGCAGGTGCGAAACCACTGAGCAACCCAGGGATCCCCAAAATAAGAAACCTTCTGATGCTTCATAAATTAAGATAAATCTGACCGATTTACACTTGGCCCAAAAGTCTTTACGTAGACAACACTGTTCTTAAAAAAAATGCTGATAGCATTGTACTTTACATGTGTTTAGTTGTTGAGGATTCATTTAAGGGCATATTTGTGGAGGTTGGATCCGTAGACTTTTAAATGTAAATAAACTGGTTTGAACTTAGCTGTCATCAAACAGACACGCTCAGGAGAAATTTTTGTTCTCTTGTGATCCATGTCATTTCTATCTCCAAGTGGTAAACATGGTAGATTAACACTCAGCATCCATCTACCCTCCTTCTAGTGTTCTTATATGGCAGATGCTGGAAATCTGGGGAGGAGGACACTTCTTAGAGTCACTTGAAGCTAGGTGTATTATTTCCTTGGGCTGCCATAACAAATCCCCACAAATTAGATGGCTTAAAACAATGGAAATGTATTTCTCACAGTTCTGGAGGCTAGAAGCCCAAAATCAAGGTGTTGGCAGGGCTGTGGTCCCTTGAGGCTTAGGGCAGACCTCCGCTTCTAGCTTCTGATGGCTCCAGGCATTGCTTGGTTTGTAGCTGCATCACTCACCCACGTCTCTGCCTTCACCTTCACATGGCCTTCTCTTCTCTCCGTGTCTTCTCCTCTCCATCTCTTATAAGGACATTTGTCTTTGGATTTTGGGTCATCCAGATAACCCAGGATAATCTCATCTCAAGAATCATAACATAATTATTTCTGCAAAAACTCCTTTTCCAAATAATGTCACATCCTCAGGTTCTGGATGGACATATCTTTGGGGGAGCCACCATTCAATCCATTATGCAAGAGTTTCTGGATGTGAACCAGGTTATGTCCATTAGATGCACAGTGTGGAAGTTGGAATGTAGAAGTGAGGAGGAGGCCATCCTTCCACATCCTTGGTTGAAGCTGTTGGTGATCACAGTTGTGAAGATCTTGAAATTTACTGCAACAAGTTAGCAGGGGACAGCCTTTAAATATCTGAAGATCAAGGGCAATTTCTGTGCAGTGACTTCCTGATCTTTAGCGTGCGGCTAGAGCCCTGTGTTCTTGAAGGCAACAAGAAAGAAGGTGATTCCCACCTTCCCAATTGGGGCAGAGGTAACAGTACTCCTGGTGGGTCAGCTCTCTGGTGGTTGTTCTGGGAGTAATTCTGGGTGTCCAACCTATAACCCTACATTAAATCACTTTTTGCTTCAAATATTAACTTAGGCAACTAAATCCTGTCAATACATTCCCATTTGGCCAATCCCTTCTTACAAATGTTTTGAAAAGAAAATGCTATTATTTTAAATAGTATCATTTTAGATTGAGCCCCATACTATCTCTTATGTCTGGCTCACAGTGACTAAACTACAAAGTCATTTGAATGGTGAAGCACAAGGCATTATCTTTTTAGGTCAGTGAACAAGTCTGTATGATACAGTAGTGGTGAATAACTGATGACACCTACAAAAACCCATAGAACTCCACAGCACATAGGGTGAACCGTAATGTATGCAAATTTTTAAAACTCATTTAGGGGGCTAGGGGATCCTCCTGAAGAATGTGATGAAATTATCAACTCTATTGCAATTGTTGAGACAACTTCACTAGAGGAGTGGGGGACAAACATGCTGACCCCAGTAACTTTGGAAATGAGTAGTCTGCAAGATTAAAGGCCAAAAGATCTTAAAAAAAAAAAAAAAAAACCACTTAAAATTCCCTTTTAAGTGATTATTTTCCTTCTTCATTCTCAATTGGGACATCCTGTATAGGAGATACAAGAGAATCCTGGCCTTTTCTCATAAATAACTTGCATATTCTCGCAAATGCAAAATTTGTTCTAAGCTAATGCAAAAGATGTAATGTGATGGCCCAATGGTGGCCTGATGCAGCATACAGACACATTTTGTTTAGTCTGCACAATGTTTTAAGAGTACTGGAATTAGCTGTTTATATTCCAAAATCAGAAGAGTACATATAAAAATATGGATTTCCGGCTTTTTAAAAACAAATCAGAAGTTCCAGCAAGACTAAGCTCGTATTTGCATCTGACAATACATGGAGTGACAATGGCCTGCAGCTAAGAAAATGTTGGCTTCTTTATACAGACCTGTTAATCCAATTTGCCATGGTCTTCGCCACTCACCAGTGTTACCTTGTAATTTAAGATGCCCTACTGACATCGGAGTTTGCAACCACCAAGATAATGGAAAGATTTGGGGCAATCTTCTGAAATACTGTGAACGGATGAAGCCTATCCTTTCAGTCAGCCTCATTGCCCCTTTCCACACCTTTCCCCATCTATCAGCCTCACTTTACCACATTTCCCAAGGCTTCCTAACTTGCTTCCTGTTTTCCCAGAGAAAAGTAATCTGACCATGTGTGACTCAGCATTGCACCCTTTGCATTTGCAGAGAAGGAATCTAGAAAAAAAACTGTTTTTAGCTGAAAGCAGTTTTTCTTTAATGACAATATTCTGGGCACCATGAGGCACTTTTGTGGCCAAAGCCTTTACGTCACTCTTTTACCTATTCATCAAATAGGTCTGAGCACAGTCTCTGGATTAAATCTCAAGAGGTGTGTCAATTAGAAATGAGATTCTTTGGGGGTTTTTGTTTTTGTTTTAAACGTGGACGCAGTAGCAATGAAATGTACTAGCTAGTGAGTCTGTAGTGTTGGAAACTACTCATTAAATTTATTGGTTCTTTGATGTTGGGTTCATGGTAAACTCTCATGGTTATTTTGCCAAAGAAGTCAAAGTCATCAAGTCAAACACGTCAAGTTGTGTTTTTTAATGGGGATTGATACACTTTTATGAAAGGGACTTTGTGGAATTTTAAAAGGACATCCATTTCCCTTCTTCCTAAGTATGGTAACCTTGCCGTGGCCCCTTGAGACTCCTCAACACCCGCGTGAATCTGCTGCACTTTCATGAATTTCACAACTCATCCAACAAAATGTTCTGACTTTTTCACCTAAATATCAAAAACTTTCAGTTAGCCAAGAGAAGAAAACATCATCATCAAAAGCCTTTCTCATACTTGATTCTATGGAAACCACTGACCATATATAGGAAAAATAGCGGGCAGCCAAAGTTTAGATTGGGGCATTCATCTTGCCTTGGTGATAAAAAGTTAGGCTGGTGACTCGAGAACTCGCTACATGCTTCATTGGCAGAAATGCTCTGTTTCTGCTTGAAAGCGTGGGCACTTCAGAAGTGCCTCCCCTCGCCAGGATGAGTAAAAACAATATCATTTTCCCTGATAGCTGCTGAATTGAAGTGAAGGATTATTTATTTAAACTTTTGAAGCATGAAGCAAAATGCCACTAGTATGCACTGTGTCTGTCCCAGAAACCATAAGTCAGAGGGAAGAGTTTACGAAGCGTTTGGTCAGCAGGGGTGATTCCCACTTTCTCATGTAAACCACACATGCAGCAGCAGCCTCTGCACCCCTATTAAAAAAGCCATAGTTTCAGCTCCTTAGTTCCTACTACTGCACAATCCTATTACCTCTTCTTCCCTCACAAAAATATGTTTTGAATTATTCCTCTGCTGATGGGTGATGAAAAGCTCTTTTATTACTTGTTAACAGTCATTGTTATTACCAAGAACAGAGAGTCTGAAAGCCTTTGCCATCCCCGCCTCCCATCCTGCTGCCAACCCCAAGTAATGCCATGGGTTTGCCAAATCCCACCACATTAGCACCTAATTGCTCCTGGGAGTTCCTTGAACCTGGCTGAGGCTACCTGCAATCGGACCTCCTGCTCTGGAGCCTCCAAACACCTCTCTCCAGAGCTGATTGAGACTAGGTTTGAGCTGCTGAAACAGGCATGGAACATTGCCTTGTTCATTAGTCCTTTCACTTTCATCTAAACACAAGCCCTTCCCCAGATCCTAGGAGCCTCCCAAGGCTTGCAAATTTTCTGTTACACTCCAAGAGATATGGCCCTACTTCCTATCTCTTATTTCAGGATGAGTCTCTGTGTTTCCTATTGTTGCTCTAACAAATTAACACAAATTGAGTGGCTTAAAGCCCAGAAAATATTTTTCTCTTATAAATTGGGAAGACAAAAATCCAAAATAAGTCTTATGGAGCTAAAATCAGTGTCAGCAGGTCCAGTTCTTTCTGGAGGCTCCAGAGGAGAATCTATTAACTTGCCTTTTCCAGCTTCTGGTGGCTGCTTATGGCCCCATCACTCCCATCTCACTTCTGTAGTCAAATCTCCCTTTGTCTCTCTCTTTAAGGACACTTGGGATTATATTTAGGGCCTGCCTGGATAATACAAAACAATCTCTCCATCTCAAGATCTTCAATCACAGCAACAAAATTTCTTTTGTCATATAAGGTAACATTCACAGGTTCCAGGGATTAGGACATGGACACCTTTGGGGAAGCACACATGTTCAACCTACATAGACCCCAAGTGTGAGTTAACGATATTGTTATCATTTGCTTCTAGGTAGTATGTTTTCTTTTTAAATTTAGATGTTCAAAGACTGCAGTGTTTTATCAAAGTAGTAAAAAAAAAAAAAGTAGGGGAAAAAAATCTCCAGGAATCTTGTGAGTCGGTTTAAATGGGTGGTTCTCTAAATATCCAAAGGTTTTGATATTTGGAGCTACAAAGTTTTCTGCTTTTTTTTTTTTTTTTTCAATTCAAAGAAGTCCCATTCCAAATAGTTTTCAGATTATGGTTTCTAAATACCATTTTGCTCCAAAATGACTCAGAGCTCCTTAGATAAAAAGGTAATGCCAGATCTAGGGGAGGAAATCTACTAGTTGAGCCTGAAACATTTCAGATACAAATTAGAAAAGACTCCTGAAGTCTCTTCAAAGGAGTCAAGGGACAATTTGCCAAAGCTCCCACTGGCCAGTAATCACAATGGATTGAAATACGTCAAATATATATATAAATCCATGAGTTTAAACTGTATTTAAAAAGTCTCCTTTAGAGAATGCTAGGGAATCTGCTTACTATTTTAAAATCTGGTAAATAAAAGGAGATAATCAAGCCTTTGTCCTGCTTTTCTTAAATGGGCTATATCTGAGGGTAATCAAATAGTTGAACAGAGAAAGTTTCTCTTTATAGGATTATTTCAGCTGATAAATCATGAAAAAAATCTAGAATTAGAAAAATCAAGGTAACCCCTAATGAATTAATGACTTGTGCAACCCCAGTGAATTAATGATCTATGTAAGTGATGATCCATGGTTGTTAATGTTATAACAACATCAACAACAAAAAACCCAGTATAAATGCCTGCTGATAGAACACACTCATAAACCACTATTTATAAAACACCCTGCCAAAATTAATCTAATCAAAACTCTAGATCTAATAACCAATCCACAGGAAATAGCAAGAGAAAAGAAAACACGTTAAATGATACTAGATTAGATGCTATTTGTAAAATCTGCATGCGAGGTACTCTATAAACCCAAAATCTCAAGGAAAGAAAAAAAAAAGATGGAGGGGGAGCCTATAAATTAAGCCTGTAAATAAGTTGCCATGTCAGTCAATCACAAGCTATAGACTCTAGTGCATCCTTTATTCAAGCCAAACTACAAAAATCAAACAATAATAAGGGAAGCTTGCACTCTGACTATATATTTGGTGGTGTTAAAGACTTATGATTAATATTTTAGGTGTGATCAGTTTAAAAAAGAAGTTCTTCTCACTTAGAGCTATATACTGAAATATTTATAAGCAAATGACCAATGGGATTTGCTTCAAAATAATCTGGGGTGGAGTGAAGACCAATGGATGAAACAAGATTGGCTTCAAATTAATAACTATTAAAACTGAATGATGGGTGCATAAAAGTTCTACTTTTGTGTAGGTTTGAATTATTTTCAGAATTGCTTTTTGGTTTTGAGGTAAAATCTTGCTTTTGCTCTTGGCTTTAACTTAACAAAATCAATAGCAATTATACTATACACAGATTATTTGGGGATATTTTAAGTTAAACACAGTCAAATGTCTTTAGCTACAGTTCCTAATAGTCCAAACTCCCCATGGACTTGTTAGTAGGGAACATAAGTTCCAAGTTCAGGCACTGGGGCACTAGCTCGCTATTCCATGCACCTTGCATCCTACATGAATTTTTCTTGAATGTCCCACTGTGTTTTGTTATATATCAAGGCTAGACACAAGGTTTAAACACGCTATAAATCCAACCAAGTTCATAGATTGCTCTTATTACCTGTTCTCAAATATCTTGATAATATTCAAGGCTGTAAATCTCAAATTGGTTTCTGCCCTATTGTACCTCGCCACTGGAGAGAAAATTACAAGAAAAATTCAGCCCATCTCCTAAGGCAGACTTCTCTAGGGAGAAAGGCTGAGAAATAGACACATTTTAAAAAATAATAGTATGGTCATTAGTCTGTAAGGATCTTCCAACTAGGGCACCTGGGTGGCTCAGTGGTTAAGCGTCTGCCTTTGGCTCAGGGCATGATCCCGGGGTCCTGGGATGGAGTCCTGCATCAGGCTCCCTGGCGGAGAGCCTGCTTCCCCTTCTGCCTACGTTTCTGCCTCTCTCTGTGTATCTCTCATGAATAAATAAATAAAATCTTTTTTTTTTTTAAAAAAAAGGATCTTCCAAACAAAGAGCTGTCTCCCAAGAGCTATATACAATTCTCAGTAAATTAGACTAAACATCTTGGAGTCATCATTGATGTGTCCCATGTGCTCTTTTGGGGGACTATTTTTGAGTGGTTGCTATGTGCAGGGCACCATGCTTTGGCACTGAGGATACAGGGGAAAAACAACACGCTCCTGTCCGAGAAGGAATCAACCTGGCAGATGGGAGAGAATGAACATGAATGAATCTATCTGGCAAATGCTCTGATGGAAATCCTCAAGCTCTCCAGCTTTTATGTGCCCTCTTTCCCTCAATTCCTAGTGGACCTTGTCTGAACCAGCATCCTCTGTGACTGGAGATGGTACAGTCCCTTTCTAATATGCAAGCGACATTAGAATTCAATAGTTAAGAACAGAGACTTGGCTGCCAAACTGCCTGGCCTTGAGTCCTGACTCCACTATTTCCCAGATTGTTTGGAGGTATTAAATTTCTCTGTGCGTCATCATCCATAAGTGGGGGATGATAAAATTGTTGCAAGGGTTAAAGGAGTTCATGTCTATAGAGGTCCCAGAATAGAACCTGGTGTAATAAAAACCTTATCCACTTAAGTCTTATCCACCTTTTCACACTGCTGTTTTCCCATCCATCCATAGCACTTCTAGCAGCCACCATTGCTTCCCCTAATTCCACAAAGCACTGCTAATAAATAGTCTAGTGTTTATGAAAACATTGCTACACCTAGGGTCTGTTAAGGATGCCCCTTTCGGGGAAGTCATTTATAATACGTCTCTCTGCTCAGCCCTCAGCCTGCTGTTGGGTTGCAGCAGCCAGCTCTCGAACTTCAAGACAGATACCCTCCACAGCCTGTCCTCAGCCCCCACCCAAGTCAAGCACCGCAACATCTCCCTTGGCCCCAACAAGTAAAAGCCCTGTTTAAATAATACTCTCTCTAGAAATGCTCCCTGCTCATAGTCAGACTGCCTTTTACATTGTTCTGCAAAGTTACTACCACTCACCCTGAACTGCTCTATCCCAAAGGAGGATCTGCTTTCACCTTTGTGTGACTCAAAAGGAACATTATAAGTTGTTTTCCTTACAAATAAAAGAGAAATCTAAAAAAGAGAGAGAGAGAAATCTTCCCGTAAAGAAGAATTCTGCATAAGTATAAAAGATTATAAGCACCGAGGATGAATCTGGCATAGAAATCTAAGAAGGCTTCCCACAGGAGGTGACCTGTAAGTTTTAAATCATCTTAATTTCAACATTCCCCGCCAAAGGTCTATTAGGGTAATGAATGTGGAGGGACTTGGAAGAAATATGGCAATACATAAGCATTGAATATCTCAAAGGAAATGACTTTTGGTAATTCTTTTCTCCTTTATATTTGTATACTTCCCAACTTGCTGCAATGCACAAATTACATTTGGTATGTAATGTAATTCAAAGATGGCAAAGGTGGATTTTTAAGTGTCTCATATCTGGATTTACCCCTCCATTCCATTGTCCTCAGCAGCCCCATAGCCTGTCACTTTTATCTGGACTCTCTCCCCTGCTCAAGACCTAACAATGCCTTCCTCCTACTTTCTCCTCAAGCCCTCTTCCCTCTGCCAGACTGTCAAGCTTCTTCATAATTCATCCCATCCTACCTACCTCAGCATATTCCCCACTGTACCCTCTCATCACCCAAGGGATTCCTACCTTTCAGTAGGAAGATGATTGCTTTTCTCTGTTTCTGAGGGCTCTCAGGAAAATACCCCACAATGGCTAAAAATCCTTTCTTGGGTAGGTGGTAAGGAGTAGAACTAAATAGAAGGATCTTCCTTCTAGAAATTGGTGTTATTTGTTTATGAGAGTCCTAACTGCTACTATTGATAGCTGCATTTCATAGATGGGTTAAGTAATTTGCCCACCATCACAAGACTGAAAGGTATGAGAGCCTATATTAGGACCCAGATCAGCTGGACACCAAAGCCATGCTCTTTTCATTACACCACATTCCTCAGCAAGGAGAACTCTTCATATTTACATTCACCAGCAGCTGCACACATTGACACATTGGCATTGAAACTGAAAAATTGTTTCTAGCCAAGCTAATTCACTCCCATGGCTCTTTTAGTTTATGCCTCATAATTTTGCACATTTTGTATTTTTTTGTTACTTATGTATAAATCTTGTCTCCCAGGGAACCCAGGTGGCTCAGTGGGTTAGCGCCGCCTTCAGCCCAGAGCCTGATCCTGGAGACCCAGGATCAAGTCCCATGTCAGGCTTCCTGCATGGAGCCTGCTTCTCCCTCTGCCTGTGTCTCTGCCTCTCTCTCTCTCTCTGTGTGTGTCTCTCATGAATAAATAAGTAAAATCTTTAAGAAAAAATCTTGTCTCCTTAATCAGATCATTGGTTTGAGGTGATGATGACCATGTGCTAAGCACGTATTGAGTACATACTAAGGACTCACAGGCTGAGAACTTCATTTCAGTTAAAAGCTTGATTTATCAAAATATTATCTCAAAGTTTATATAATTCCTAACTAAAAACCTTGGGTAAAAGGAAAATTTGCCACCTTGGGAAGTGTTTAATACATGAAATAATATTTCTATGGAGGCTAAGAAGAAGCTAATCTCTGCTTTATTAAACTATTTATTATATCATCCTTTCTCAATCTTTCACAAACACTAAGGTTTCTGTCCGTCTCACAAAAATACACACCTTGTCATTGTAATCTACAAAATAAAGTACAGATGGACAGAAACATTTCATTTTTTAATTTAATTTTATTTGGGGGGGACATAAGAATTTTAAATGCTATGTATTTCTGGAAAAATGAGGGTTAGTTGGAGATAGAAAGATACCGCTCAAAATGAGTGAAAGCCACTCAAACTTGCATGCAAGAAGGAATCCGAAGAAACCATTTAATATGTCTAATCTGCTTTTGCCCAACAATTACCTGAGAAGAGAACAGCACATGGTAGACTCACCCAAGATATTTCTGTAATGAGGCTTTCTCGTGTTGGTCACCAAATAACTCATACTTCTGAAAACATTAAAATATAATTTATTAGTGTTACTTTTAGAAGAATAGATTGCAGGCTGCCACCGAATATGAAATAAAATCTTCTACCTGGTGAAATATTTTCCCATTTCTTCTACCCATTCTGCTTCCTAAGAGGGAGCAGAATGACAGATTTGCTACTATTAGCAAATCGTCATCTCCATTAAGACAAATTTCACGAGGGTCTTTTCTTGTAGGAAGTCTCAACTCATTCAAACTCTGCCCCCTTCCAGCATTTTCCTTTTGGATTGGATCATATTTTCATGTCCTTGTTTTCATTTCCTAGAAGTATTATGCCTCTCCAGGTAGACTATGCGGCCTCCTGGGTTGGTTTTCTTTCTATTCTGTAGACCTTCTTAGCTCTCTGTAGCGGAGTGCTGAAATAGGCAGTCAACAAATTAGAGCATTATTGGATTTTATTCTTTTAGGGAAACAGAAGTGTGGTCATCCCTCTGCTTTGCTCCTTAATTCTTTGGGCGTCTCTAAAACCGCATTTCTAAACACAGCACAGCTGAAATAACAACAGCACCAGCTTGCCTTTTTACAATACCATATACTTTTCAAAGTGTTTCCATGTCTCTTATCTATTTCTCACCCAAATCCTAGGAGGTAAGTAGAGCAGATATGGCTCATCTCATTTGATAGATGGTAGAACAGAGGAAGAGGGAGGTTAAGTGACTTGCCCAGACTCTCACCACTCCAGTACATCTGCCAGAATTATCTTTTTAAAAATAAATATAAACATGACATTCCCCTGCATAAAATCATCAACAGGACCCCGGCTGTCTACAGGGTAAAGTGCAAACTCCTTAGCGGGGCATGCAAGCCCCTTCACATCCTGGCCCCATGCTCCCCACCAGCTTCATCTTCCACTACTTGGGCCGGGCACTCCACACTCCTCCAGCCACCCAGAACTGCCCCACACACACATACTCATCATTAGCACTCAAGACGGCATGCCTCTGGAGATGCAGCTTCTGCTGCCTGGAATGCCCTTTGGGGTTTAAACCTCTCGCTACCACCTCAAATTCCTATTCAGTCCCCTACATGTGTGTCAGATGAAATCTCCTTTATAAGCTTGCTTCTGGCTTCCTTTCTCTTGGGTAAATTGGCCACTCTTTACAAGCCACCAGCCCCTACCTTGTTGCTCCCCTTTACCCTACTCTATTTTTTCCTTTTTATCCTCATAGAACTTGTTACCTTCTAACATACTGTGTGATTTGCTTATGTTTTAAATCTTCTTATCTGTCTCCCTCTGCTAGAAAGTCCGTTTGACTTGGGCAGGGACCTTGGCTGATTTTCTTCATTGTTTGGGACTCCAAGCACGCAGAACAAAATCTGACACATAATAAGTGCAAGGGAGATTCAGAAAGCATTAATTAAGGGACCAGTGATCTGACACTGAAGCTACAGAGATGAAACATGTCCCTGGTCTAGGAGAAAGAGAAGGGAATTGGCATTAGGGTGCACAGGGTGGGAAGTGCAGTGATGGTGGTAGGTGCTGGGTGAGATGAGAACGCAGATAAGGGGCAGCCAGTGAGGCAGGCGCCTGGCAGGTGTAGAAGAAAGCCGCAGACAGGAAAGGCTTAGGCTCCATCCAGTGGGTGATACAGAAAGAGAGCTTTGACAGCCATTCGAAAGTTCACCGAGTTCAGAAGGAGGTGGGGAGAATCTTTGCAGCTGAGAAATTACAAGTCATTTTTTATAGCTTGATCTTAGAGTGTGTATGGGGGTAGGATATAAGGCCAGAGAACTAATAACTGTGTAGAAGAGAAACAGAACTCTCGAACATAAAGAACCACATCTTTGCCTCAGATTCGAATGCAATTGGGTTGTTTTTACCTCCGAAACAAACTTCAGAACACCCTTTTTCTGCAATGAAGGATGATTAATTCTGATGTTAATAGTTTAAAGAGAAAAAACAGTCCAGAGTCTGGGCATTTCACCTAGATCTCTTGAGACTTTAAAAGAAAATTCTAGAGTGTATACCTTGAAATATTAATCCTGCTCATTTATGAAGCTTCTGGATCAGCAGAAATTTGATATATTTTTCCCTATTAAGCCTTTTCTTTTGCCCTTTCAGAGTTTGAAAAGAATTTTTATAGCTAGAATGTATGTAGTTAGAGATGAATTGTGGTATTTAGTTCAATTTCGGGAGAGTAATATTTTTATTATTTGAGTAGCTCAGTGTTTTAAACCATCTAATGAGTATCAAGCATTGTGCTAGGCCTTTTGCTATCAAGACTAATAACATAAGGTCATGGCTTTTCAGGGGCTCCCAGACTGGTAGAGAGATAGGCCAACTTATACCTATAATATAATGTTGTAGATATGAAATATGGAAGTTTGCATGGGATACAGAGGGCAGACAAAGAAAAGAGTGCTTTATTTCTCTAGAGAGAGGGTAAGAGGAAAGTGGGAATACAGTTTCCCAAAAGAGATGATGCTTGATGGGTCTTGAAAGTTCATGTGTGTTCATCAGTGGACATTGGACAATAGACATTCAAAGTAAATGGAAAAGCATAAGCAAAGGCTTGAGGATATGCAACACGCTGCTGAATTCAAGAAAGTACAAATAGTTCAATATGTCTGAACCTGGGCTCTGTGCATGCGTGCGTGTGTGTGTGTGTGTGTGTATGTGAGAATGTGTGTAGGCAGTGAGGCATATGACTCCTTATATGCTATGGTAAGGAGTTGGGATTTCATCCTATTGGCAAGTATTTCTCAAACTGTGATCCAAGGAAAATACCTGTCTCATATTTTTCTAGAGCTTCCTTATTAAAATGCAGATCCTTGGGCTCTTAAGATTCAGAATCTCAAGAAGAATGATGGGTGAGGTTGGAAAGACCAAGAATCTGCAAAGCTCTCTAGGTGATTCCTACATACAATAAGGTTTTAGGACAGCTATTACACATATGTAAATCACACATTCTCGTTGCATATGTTACAATGGGAGACATTCAAAAGTCATAAACAGGACAATCAGAGTTGCTTTTACAATTTTTTTTTTTTTTTTTTTGGTAAATAGTATCATCAAAAACTCTAAACACAGGTGCTTACATGGGCTTATCATGTGAGATCAATGACTCACGCAGGCAAGATGTAACAACAGGGAGTAGTAAGACCTGTGGCAAACCCAGAAGCACAAGCCTTGGCTAAAGGAACAGCCACTGTGCAGTTTCAATCAATTGTTAAGAATTTTTTTTTTTTTTTTTTTTTTTTTATGATAGTCACACAGAGAGAGAGAGAGAGAAAGGCAGAGACATAGGCAGAGGGAGAAGCAGGCTCCATACACTGGGAGCCCGATGTGGGATTCGATCCCGGGTCTCCAGGATCGTGCCCTGGGCCAAAGGCAGGCGCCAAACCGCTGCGCCACCCAGGGATCCCCAAGTAAGAATTTTTAACCCAGTGCTGTCAGACTGTTGTTCACTTTTGAAAATAAACTGGATCATCCATATTTTAATGTAAAATTCCCTAGTGTTTAAATGGCAACTATGCCAGTAAGGTACTTAGTGGCAAGGATCAGAAAATGATTCTAGATGATTAAAGCAGAAAATACATTTCTTTTTTAAGATTCTTATTTATTTATTCATGAGAGACACACGGGGGGGCGGGGGGGCAGAGGCACAGGAGGAGGGAGAAGCAGGCTCCATGCAGGGAGCCCGACATGGGACTCGATCCTGGTACTCCAGGATCACGCCCTGGACCAAAGGCAGATGCTCAACCGCTGAGCCACCCAGGCTTCCCGAAAATACATTTTTTTAAAGCCCCAGGCAGGGCTTGAAACTGTGACTCTGAGATCAAGACCTGAACTGAGATCAGAGTGGAATGCTTAACCAACTGAGCCAGCCAGGTGCCCTGAGAAAAATATATTTTTTGAAAATGATATTTAACAAAGTAAAGCCATTTTGGAAAATTGTTTGGCAAACATACATATATATATGCCTTGTGTTTCCAAGAACTTCTTCCCAAGATATATACTGAAATGTGTAGGTATGTTCCCCAAAAGACACATACTAGAATATTCACACAGTGATATGGATAAATCTTACAAACATAATGTTGAGGAAAAGAAGCTAGAAGCCAAAGAGTACATACTGTGTAATTCATTTATATTTAACACAAAAACAGGCAAAACTAATCCATGCTGAGATCAGAACAGTGGTTACCCTTGGGAAGGAGTGTTGTGATTGGAGGAAACCCAACAGGATGTTTTGAGATTCTCAAAATATTATCTCTTTATCTGGTTCTGAATACACTGGTATGTTCAGTTTGTGAAGATTTATTGGGCTATACATTTATGATATGTGCAGGGGTGTCCCCGGGGTATTTATTTATTTCTTATAAGAATTTATTTACTTATTTATTTATTTAGAGAGCATGATTCAGGAAGGGGAGGGTGCAGGCAGAGGCAGAGGGAGAGAGAGAATCTCCAGCAGACTCCCAGCACTGAGTGCAGAGGCTGGCACAGGGCTCAACCCCACAACCCTGAGATCATAACCTGAGTGGAAATCAAGAGCTGGACACTCATCTGATTCACCCACCCAGGCACAGCCCTAGTGTATTTATTTATTTATTTGTTTTAAATATTTTATTTATTTATTCATAGACACACAGAGAGAGGCAGAGACACAGGCAGAGGGAGAAGCAGGCTCCATGCAGGGAGCCTGATGTGGGACTCTATCCCAGGTCTCCAGAATCACACCCCAGGCTGCAGGCGGCACCAAACCGCTGCGCCACCGGGGCTTCCCTAGTGTATTTATTTTTAAACAAAGTCCTCCTCTACATGACAAAATACATTTCAGTAATAATCACAAAATAAAACTAAAGTAATAATAGCTCTAAAGGAAACATAGATGGTGAAACCCTTTTAAGTTAAATTTTACATGCATGTGTGTTTGTGCGTGTATGTATATGGATATATGAGTGATTACACACATGCACATTATATGTAAGGTTTTAAATAATTGTGATATTGTGATTTATAATAAGAAATAGATGTTTTGGTTCTCAACCCCCCCCCCCCCCCTTTCTGGCATGGAGCTCCTAAAACCCTTGGAATTTCCTGTGATCAGAGGGATAAAGGTGTCTCTTGTTATGTTAATGAGGTGACCTACTGGCTAGGGGATGGTTGCTTGGAGAACCAACCAAATGATTAGAAGATTTGAACTTCCAGCCACCCTCCCACCCCACTTCCTGGGAGAGGAGAGGGGGTAGAGATTGAGTTCAATCACCAATGGCCAATGGTGTAATCAATCATGCCTTTGTAATGAAGCCTCCATAAATCCCCAAAAGGACTGTTGTTCAGAGAGCTTCCGGGTTGCTGAACCTGTGGTGGTGCTGGGAGAATGGGGTGCTCAGAGAGTGGAAGCTCCTTGCCCTTTCTCTGTACCTTTTCCTACCCATCTATTCATCTGGCTGCTCCGGGGTTATATATCTCTTTATACTAAATTAGTGATCTGGTAAGTCAAATGTTTCTCTGAGTTCTGTGAGCCACTGTAGCAAATTAATTGAACCTGAGGAGGCAATCACTGGAAACTCCAATCTATAGGTGGTTGGTCAGAAGCCCAGGTGACAACCTGGACTTAGAATTGGCATCTGAGGTGGAGGATGGGGGTGGGGGGTAGTCTAACAGGACTGAGCTCTTACCAGTGGAATCCAATGGGTAGGTAGGTGGTGTTTAGGTATTGCTTGCTGGTATAAGGAAACCACCCTCTCCATGCTTACATATACACATACACACAAAATTGATATCAGAATGATATTAATAATTAACAATGTTTTAAAAAAGAAATTTCAGCATTAAAGACATTATTCAAAGTCAGTAAAATCTATTACATATCTATTAGAAAATTTGGAAAGTAAAAATTTATGAAAGTATTTTATAGTCTCCTTGGTTTCACTGTTCAAATTTCAAGAACAAAGTAAAACTTTCTTAAAGTAGTCATGGATTGACAGAATTGAAATGATTTAAGTTCTATTTCTCTGTCTTTATGTTCCCCACACTATCAGCTGTTTATTTTGAACCTCTTACTTAAACACAGAAATATGTAGGATTGCAGGAGTCAGAAACACAATCTCTGAGGAAAGGCTGCTCAAAAGATTTCAGACCTTTAAGAGTTACTCTTGAAATGTACACATGTAGCTGAACCCACATATATCAGGGTCCAACTGTATAACTAGATGTCCTCCAAATTAAATTCCTTATAGAATATAATGCTGCTTTTTTAAAAGATAGATTCATTCTTTCATTCATTCATTCACTCACGAGAGACCCAGAGAGAGAGAGGCAGAGACATAGGTAGAGGGAGAAGCAGGCTCCCTGTAGGGATCCCCATGCAGGACTCGATCCCAGGACCCTGGAATCATGACCTGTGCCAAAAGCAGACACTCAACCACTGAGCCACCCAGGTGCCCCTAGAATATAATGCTTCTTAAAAAATAAGAAATAAAAGTGTGCTAATTATCATATATATAATATATATATAAATTTATTTAATGTTTAAAAATACACATAGTAGCACCAGAATAATATAGCAATGTATTTATACATAAATTAATATAGTTATAAGTATATTATTCCAGAGGTTGATATATATAATATGTAAATATATGTATATTTAATATATATGCATATTTAATTCAATAATAGCAAAACTTATTGCTTAAAACTTCACCACCAAAAGAGTTTTTCAGGGAGAACTATTCTATCCTTGACATTATTTAGAAGGAGTTGTACATGGCAGTAGTAAAAAGCAGAATCAGCTTTGTTATTGTTTTAAAATCATCTACGGTTTGTACCGTGTACTTCCTTATTGTATGTACCTGGGGGTGGACCTCTCCCACTACCCCACTCTTGATATGCTGCCAAATATGTATGCTTTTCTGCATGCATATTATGTTTCAATATAAAAGTAAAAAGAAAGAAAAGGTATAACTGGGGCAACTCACAGAAATGTTGGGTGAACTGGACAAATAGGCTTGAGGTTGTTCTTAAAACAACACCCCAAACTACATGGCCCTCCTGGCCTACAAAAGCCATTAGAGCTGCTCCTGCCCTAGGGGACATATGAGGACAGGCCAATGGCACTGTAGCCCCTGAAAGTCAAAGGTCTCTGCTGCCCCCTTTGCTGAGCAGATTATGCATAGAGTTTTCTTCTTCGAGATATGGGTTCACAAACATTAGATTCAAGTGGGTCTATCTAACTGATGGAGCCTAAGGTCAAAAGTTGGGGAATTTGTTTCCTGAATTCCCCCTCAGGGGAGATAGCAATCAGAAGCCTGGAAATCACAAGGATGTCCAAAAAGTGATACATAGGGGAAATATGAGAAAATCCACTACAACATGCTTCTCAGCTGTTTAATATCGGTATGTCCTTGTTCTATACCCAATAACAACACATGAACAATGACAATAAAATTCTCCTAAGGAACATAATGCAAATATCTCTCATGCAAGTAACAAGCTACCTCTCTGTCCAAAAGGGAGAACCTCTTTAAAAACAAATTCCATCCAAGTACTACATACATACAGTTCAGAATCTTAGCCTTGTTGATGTGCAATGTCAGATGTGTCTCCTGGGGGGCCCTGTGACCTTAACACTAAAAGATATAGGATATAGTGACTACCTCCAATTCACTGAATATGCAATAGAGAAAGATCAGAATTTCTGTAACAACTTCAGTTCAGGAAAGAGGAGAATGGGAAATACCATGGCAATCAGCAAACATCAAACACAGTGTTCTGGTAGGGGGATTGAAGACTTCTTGCCTTGGTGGTGGTAATAGGATCTTGATTAGCACATCTGATAGCTTCTGGTTCTGCCTTCTGGAGAAATCCTCCTAGTTCATTATCATCCATGGCAACCTACAAGAAGAGCTTTGGAAAGGATGCCTTTCCAGGGGTCCTCACAGAACTTCATAGCACACTTCTATCTCGTAGGTGTGAGTTTAGGGTCCTGGGGTGGCCTTAGGGGTTGAACAGGTAGAGGCTGTTGCCAGACAAGCCTAGAATTTCTTTGACAATATATTGTTGTGAGACAATTTTTGTTGGGGTTCATGCATCTGCACATATCTTGTATTCAGAAGCACCTGCGGTCTTTAGTTTCCAACTATCTTTTCAAGGGTGTTTGTGTAGAAAACAGTTGTGGAAGATAACAATAGTGTTTCCCTCCAGAACAAAGGTCAAGCATGTTCACAATCCCTTATAAAATAGTTGGGTTCCCTAAGCTTGGGGTTCCTCTCCTGTGATGTGCACATCGAACACACACCTGGGCCCATCCACATAATCTGAATTCACCCCTATCCTTTGGCTCTTTGCAGAAAGTGGCAAGAAGTAACCAGCATGTGTCAACATGAATTATATCTACTCTTTTTCTCTAACAACAAGATAAAACACCAGAGTTTATGTCCCAAGAAACAAATGGAGAGAGAATTCCATGGAGAATGTTTTGACATCATATAACAAGGTTCATGCTTTTTCTCGCCTACAAAATCTGTGTCCCCATTGTCAAAGCCTTCTTTCTCTAAGCTATTACCATATTTCAGGTTCTCTTAATGAAAGCACTCTGCTTCTGGTGCCATATTTGTTCAGATTGGTTCCAAGTTCCAAGTAATAAAACCAAACTGCCATACAGTGGCATAAACAAATAAGGGGTGAATTTCACTCACAAAACTAGAAAATTAGAGGTAATTTTCCCAGAGCAGAAAAGGTGGTTCCATAATGAACCAGATTCCAGGTTCCTTCTAGCTGTTTTACCCAGGCCTGCTAGCATGTAGAGTTCATCCTCAGCTTGTTACCCTGGGGTTGCAAAGTACTTGACCCACCTTTAGCAACATGCCTACAACCAAGATAGCAAGAAAGGAAAAAGACAAAAGCATAAGGGCTCCTGTCAGTCAGATATGCCTCCATTTAAAGAACTGTTGAGAAAGCCCCACATGGTAGCTTTCTTTCAGCTTATCAGTGGAAACATGTCACAGTCCCACCCCCAGCAGCAAATAGAGGCTGGAAAACACAATTCTTTAGGTGGCCGTAGTGCCACCCTGAACAAAAGGAGGGTTCTGCTAGTAGAAGTAAAAAGAGAAAATATGTATTGGTTAAGTTACCAGCAGCGTCCACCACAGCAATTTATTTTTCAAAAAATGTTAATGCTATATAGGACAAAATCTATCTTTCAGCTATACTTGTACAACCTGAGTACGATCTCAGAGAATCAGTGGCCAGACAGTGAAAGTGGATATAGGGAGAACAGATAGGAGATGCCTTCAATAATCTAGACAAGAAATTATGAGGATCTGAGTAGAAATGTAAATAAGAAGGATAGAAAAGTTGTTGAGAATTGGAGGATATGGTTCCTCCCTATGCCTGATGTTTCTTTCCAAGTGCAGAGAGCTGTACGTCATGTCCCTCTGGTCTCGGCCTCTGCCTATATTTAATGTGCCTCTGCCCAATGGACAGGGTGTGATTTCTCTGATCAGTGCGTGGGGGAAGAACAATGAGGCTCATTTCACATCCAGCATTTTCCACCCAGGAGCCAGCCTCTCGTGGTGTACAGCACCTCCCGTGCTGGCAAACTGGAGGTGTCTTTCTCCACTAGGCCTGCACAGTGGGGAACCAGTCTGTTACTGCCTCTTTTTTCATCTTGGGCAAGTTGACCATGGAGAGCATAAGTTCAATGCTCCTCCCTGGAGTGAGTCTTACTATGTCTGAGGCCTCCTCATCCAGCCTTGCCTGTGGCCAGGTAGGTAAATCTGCCTAATTCTGGAGTTAAGGTTTACCCAGTATATTTAGTTAGCAGGTCAAAAGCCATATGACCTACCTCTATTAGTAATGAAAATGCTATTTTGTCCCCCATCTGCCTCTCCTGGGCATTATTTTATTTCCTTTAAAAAAAACAATTCTGGGGTGCCTGGGTGGCTTAGTTGGTTGAGCATCTGCCTTTGGCTCAGGTCATGATCCCGGGATCCTGGGATCAAGTCCAGCATTGGGCTCCCAGCTCAGCAGGGAGTCTGCTTTTCCTTCTCCCTCTTCCTCTCCTCCTGTTTGTGCTCTCTCTCTCTCGTTCTCTCTCTCAAATAAAAAAATCTTTAAAAAACCCCCCACAATTCTGTTGATATAATCCACATACCATACAATGCACTCATTTCAAGTCTATATTTCAATGAATTTTAGTTCATATATTCACGGTGTTGTGCAGTCAGTACCACAGTGATTTGGGGAACGCTTTCATCACCCCACAAAGAAATCTCTCACCTTTTAGTTATCACTCCCCATTCTTGCCCCCTCCCCTACCACATGGACTCACACAATATGTGCTGTTTCTGTTTACTGACTTCTTTCACTTAGCATAAGATTTTCCATGTTTACTCATGTTGGAGCATGTATGAGTCCTCCTTTTTACTGCCAAATAAAATTCCATTGTATAAATAGTTCACATTTGGTTTATCCATTCATCAGCTGATGATCATTTGGCTCTTATGAATGTTTTCGGCTGTTATAAATAATGCTGCTATGAACATTTGTGGACATGTTTTTATATGGACATACGTTTTTAATTCTCTGGATATATATCGAGGAGGGGAATTGGTGGGTCATATAACTGCATGTTTAATCCTTTTTAAGAAACTGCCAGACTGTTTTCCAAAGTACCTCCACCACTTTACATTCTCCTCCTCAGTGTATGAGGGCTCCCAATTCTCTACATCCTCATCAACATTTGTTACTACGTTTTATATCATAGCCATTCTAGTGGATGTACAAGGGTATTTCATTTTGGTTTTAATTTACATTTACCAGGTGGCTAATGAGTGCTCTTTTGTTGACCTGAATGGTGGTTATATGTGTGTGTTCATTGTGATGATTCATCGAAGTCTGCACTTGTGATTGGTGCATCTTTCTGAACATATACAAAAGTTTACTTAAAAGTATATTTCTGGGACAGCCTGGGTAGCTCAGCAGTTTAGCGCCGCCTTCAGCCCAGGGTGTGATCCTGGAGACCAAGGATCGAGTCCCATGTTGGGCTCCCTGTGTGGAGCCTGCTTCTCCCTCTGCCTGTGTCTCTGTCTCTCTCTCTCTCAGTCTGTGTCTCTCATGAATAAATAAATCTTTTTTAAAAATTTTTATTTATTTATGTATGATAGTCACAGAGAGAGAGAGGCAGAGACACAGGCAGAGGGAGAAGCAGGCTCCATGCACCGGGAGCCCGATGTGGGTGGGATTCGATCCTTGGTCTCCAGGATCGCGCCCTGGGCCAAAGGCAGGCGCTAAACCACTGTGCCACCCAAGGATCCCTAAATAAATCTTTTTTAAAAAAAGTATATATTCTGCTTCAGGAAAAGATTTCTTACATTCTATTGAAAAATGACATCATCACCAACCAACAAAAAAGAAGAGATAGCTTTATAGTGGTTTTTTTTTTTTTAACAATTTATTTTTGTTTATTTATGATAGACAGAGAGAGAGAGAGAAAAGCAGGCTCCATGCAAGGAGCCCGACACAGGACTCGATCCCGGGACTCCAGGATCACGCCCTGGGCCAAAGGTAGGCGCCAAACCGCTGAGCCACCCAGGGATCCCCAGAGATAGCTTTAAAGTGAGACAGACTCGGATAAGAATCCATGCTGACTGATGCTCTGTGTATCCTGGTGGCAAAGCTCCCTAACACTTCCGAGCCTCTGTTGCTTCATCTTTAAATACAATTTTTTTTAAAAGTAGTAATACTTCACAGTGTTGTGGTTAGCGTGGCTCATGTATGAGCTCAAAATAATGAGTTTAAAAAAAAAACATAAAACTTATCAGCTCATAAAACTCATTTTGTATTTGCATTGTTTGCAGCTGATAAGCCTCTTGACTAGTGAGTGCATTTTCCCCCTCTGGTATAGACATGCCTTTCTGAAGTCATTAAAAAACATGAATGATGAGTGCGTCTTCCTTAGATTTAATAGATTTATGCATGTTTCAATAATTGGTCATGTCATGTGAAGTGAAGAAGTTAACCTTGTGAATTTTGTCTTACTGCAAACCCTAATGGGAAGATTAATGTTTTCTAATGGTCAAGGTGTTTGAGATTTAAGGCACTGTATTAGTTTTACTGCTCAATCTATAGCTCAGGTGCAATGCGTTCCAGTGAGTCACCAATCAACTGGCTTTAAAGGCTGTTTCACCTATAAAGTCACTATAATCATATGTTGCATCACTAGCATAAAATTTAATTATTAGCTGTAAATCTCTGAGATCCTAAGATGATAGTGCTTTGTAAATTCAGTGTTACACCACAACAGCACTAAAAGAGATTCAAAGATTCTCACCATACAAACTACAAAAATTTGTGAACTTGTACGTATGTAAACTTTTTATTTACAAAATTATGATTTTAGATTTTTTTCTCTCTGTGTCAGTCAAGATTAGGTTCAGCTGCATATAAGAGAAATCCAATATAATGATGGACTAAACAAGTTGCAGGTTTCTTTTTTGTCTTAAGTAAAACCAGTCTAGAGGTAGGCAGACATGAGTAAGCACCACATCGGTCTGAAGTTAACAGGGACACAGACTCCTTCCATCTTTCCTCTCCATCATGGCTTCCAATATTAAGTCCAAATCTTGGTTTTAGTTTGGTTGCTGCAATTTCCACCATCAAGTTCATGTTTTAGGCGCAAGGAGGAGAAAGGGGCAAGGGCAAAAGGATCAGCTTCCAGGCCAAGTCTGCTCCTTTGTTAGAGCTTTCTGAAAAGGTACTCTCAAAATCCCCATTTACAGCTCACTGGCTATCCCCAGCCATAATCAGGCTGATAAACTTAGTTGAATAGAAGGGTACATTGCCACCTCTATGCTACCAAGGAGTAAGAAGATGGATAGCTGGTTGACAAGTAGTAGTCTCTGCCACATTTATTTTGAACTTTTTTACGTCTTTCTACAATGTTATAATCATCTATTGTTTTATTCACAATTAAAATTTGAGACAATTATCAGGTTTATTACAAATCAGTTTAGCTAACTTTTGTGGTATAATTCACTAATATAAAAACTATTGAATTTTCTTTGTATCTGACACTTTGATAAGGGAAGAGATGCAAGAACACATCTCACCTTCTTAGAGGTCAGTGTACATTAATTTAGTAAAAGGATAATGAGTACTAATTTAAATGATGCCCATTTCAAATAGCTCATCCTTTATAATGTAGCATTACTATTAGTCAAATACTTGCACTATTTTAACATAAAAATATAGTTTCCTAAAAATATACTTTTCTTTATCAGATGAATAATTCTACAGTGTTGAGATGCCTGCTGTGGACTTGAAGATAAATTTTAGATACCAGTATGCATAGCATTCTCCCTAGAGAAAAATTACAGTTTGGGTCCAATAATAAAATTCCAGGTGAATATATTAATATGGCCCTGGCAAATGTGGAGGCTGAGAAAAATTAAGGCCATTCCACCTCAAGTTTAGCATTAGCACAAGTACAGGTCCCTGGGAATAAGAGCTGAACTTTACAGGAAAAACTGCAGATGTCCTAGACAGGGAATCCCATATTGGAAAGACAATAAAGCTTAGAATGCCCTCAGCAGAGAATTCCGTATCAGATCTTAAGAAACTCCCCCACCCTTTCCCCCATATTGGAATGGAAAAAATTCCTCCACCCCTTCTGAAGATCCCCTAGACCAGCCCATAAAAAACCCAGCTATAACCCACTTCGGGGTCCAAGTCCCTGCTCCGCTGTGTCGGGTATTCTTGGACTAAAGCTTGAGCTTGTAAATAAACCCTCGTGTGTTTGCATCGGTGTTGGCTCCTTGGTTGTTTCTCGGATTCGCAATCTTGGGCACAACAGCAAATAGAATAATTAAAAATATAACTAAATCCATGTTTTCCAGAATGTTTAATCAGAAAGAACAAAGAGATAGCACTAGAGGAAAAGCAGACAATTTAATAATAAAGAACTATAAATATTTTTATTTTTCAGGTAAAAAATTAGCTAAGAGAATATTTATTGTCTTGCAGAAGATTGGAGTCTTGTTCAACTTCTTGGCAATTCAGTTTTTGAAAGTTTCTAGGTATATTTTTAAGAAACTCTAAAGAATATGATAACAGGTTGTTACTGTGGTGGTATAAATGACAACTCTTATTTTATTGCCTTTAACACACTAATGACCTGTATTTTATTTCAGGCTTAAGACCAGGTTGAAATCGGCCAGCTCCAATTTCAACTGGTTGCAAATTTCTTTAACTGGCTCCAAATTTATCTTAAATATTTGGAACATATGGAACATGTCATATATAGAAAAATAGACAATATTTCTTATATCACTTGTCTAAGTTAAGGAGACTTAAGTGAAAAAGAAAAAAAGTCCATAGAATACTTATTTTATTTAGCAAAAATAAAGCTGCAAAATTTTTCCTTCCTTTAAAAATCAATCTGAGATATCTCTCTTTTTTTTTTTTTTTTTTTTAAGTAGGCTCCATGATGGGTGTGGAGCCTAAAGCAGGGCTTGAACTCAAGATCCTAAGATCAAGAGTCAGCTGCTTAACCAACCAGGTGCCCCATTTTTAAATGACTATAAACCATAGGAATATATAATATATATCTTTTCTCATGAGGTTGATCCCTATCTCCTACTTAAAAGTGGTTCTTTTACCCAGTAGCTATTAGAAATTGAACCTAATTCGCTGTTTTGAAAACCAGGAGGAAAGTTTAGAAAAATGGATTTCAAGCTGAGGCATACAAGCTTCCTATCCCCATTCAAGATGCATCCTTTGATTTTATTCTTTCTGGTATCTAAACAGTACCTGGTACATCATAGATGTAAATACGTATGAATGAATGAATGAGTGAAAGATTAAAGTTTCAAATGATTTTGCCTATGTCCTTCCACCATCTCTCTCTCAAGAACTTCCCTTGAAAGGATGTTCTTTTACTTCACGGACCATAGAATGAAGAAAAGTGGTAAAAAGGGTGAGACTTTGAAACGTTTGATGAAATGGTACATGTATTTTTTTGTATTCTTAGAACTTCTTGGTATTCTTGGGATATAATAAGGTGTCTTGGAGGAGGAAGTCAGGGACTATTCTTTCTGGACCAACATATATCTATAGACTACCTGCTGGGTGCTGGGCACTGAGGTGTGAGCAAGGAATGTAGTGTAAACATGACACAGTTCCCTGCCATCAGGTCCAGTTTCTACATCATCAAAGATATTCCATGCAAGAATGAATCCTTTTAAGTTTGGTGTAACCAACGGTGCCTGGGTGGCTCAGTCAGTTAAGTGGCTGCCTTCAGCTCAGGTTGTGATCTCAGGGTCCTGTGATTGAGCCCTGCATCTGGCCTCTGCTCAGTGGGGAGTCTGCTTCTCCCTCTCCTGCTCCTCCTTCTTAGGCTCTGTCAAATAAATAAAATCTTTAAAATAAAATTTTTAAAAAGTTTGGTCTAGCCAGATGTTTCTATACTTCCTAGCCCTCCTTTTTTCCACCTTTACCTGCCATTTTTTATACTGGCACATAATCATGATACCAACAAACTAGATCTTTCAAATGTACTTGATAAATCTCATATACGCTTACAACCACGACACAATCATCACAATTGAGATAATGAACATATCCATACCCGCCCCCCCAAAGCTTCCTTTTTGCCCCTTGGTAATCTATCTCTCCCTCTCCTTGCCTAGTCCCGTGCACCTAGGCAGTGACCATATACAGTGCTGCTACTTTAGGTTTGTTTGTATTATTTAGAATTTGATATAAATGGAATCATATAGTATGTCTGGTTTCTTTCATGCAGTAAAATTATTTTGAGATTCATTCATGTTGCATATATCAATAGCTCATCTTTTTAAATTGTAGAGTAGTATTCTATCACAGGGATATACAATATTTAAAAAAAACCTATTCAGCTGTTGTAAGAAATTTTGGGTTGTTTACCATTTTGGGCTATTACATATAAAGCTGCTGCCTTTCTGGAAACTAGTTCCTCAAAAAGCTAAACATAATTACCATATAACCCAGCATTCCACTCCTAGGTATTTGCCCAAGACAGATATAAAACTATGTCTGCACAGATTCTTGTGCATGGATGTTCATAGAAGCATTATTCATAATAGCTAAAAAATGGAAACAACCTAAGTATGCATCCCCTGATGAATGGATAAATAAAATGTTATGAAGGAATGAATGACTGATAGATACAACTTTGAAAGCATTTTGCTAAAACAAAGAAGCTAGACATAGAAGACTATATATTGTATGATTCCATTTATATGAAATATCCAAAATAGACAAATTCACAGAGACAGAAAATTAAGTAGTGGTTGCCAAGTGCAATTATTCCAGTACCATTTGCTTAAAAGACTAAAGTGCCTTTGGATCTTGGTCAAAAGCCAACTGAGCACATGGGAATGTTTCTATGCTCTTTATTCTTTTCATCTTTGTCCATTCTGGATCCCTATCTGGATCCCTATCAGCAATTTATTAGAGTTCTAGTTGCTCTACATTCTTACAGCACTTGATATCGTCAAGTTTTTTCTTTTAATTACTTATTACGGCAAGTGTGTAGTGGTATCAACATGTTTTAAATTTTCATTAAAATTGGGTTGTTCTTTATCTTATTGATTCTTCCATTATTTTAAAAAAAATTAATTTTCCTTGGACGTCTGGGTGACTCAGCAGTTTAGCGCCTGCCTTCAGCCCAGGGCATGATCCTGGAGTTCCAGGATCTAAGAGTCCCACATCGGGCTCCCTGCATGGAGCCTCCTTTTCCCTCTGCCTGTGTCTCTGCCTCTCTCTCTCTCTCTCTCTGCCTGTGTCTCTGCCCCTCTCTCTCTGTCTTTCATGAATAAATAAATAAAATCTTAAAAAAATTTTTTTCCCCTTGCTTCCTAAAAAATAACCCTCCCAGGAGTGTATCATGGCCTTGTTTTCTTGCATTTTCAAGTAAGAGGCAAGCTTGTAATTACCCTAAGTAGTTTGTCCCAGAATATTAGAAGGCATTGGCTTGAATTCAGGACTAAACTTTGGAGTCACCTTGACTTTCTCTTTCTTCCACACCCCGCATCAGATCTGTCATTAAATCTTACCAGTGTTACCACTAAAACATCAGAATTCAGATTCCTACCACCACTCCACCACCTTCTCTCACTCTGCCTTCTGTAATAACTTCCGAGCTGGTGTCACTACTTTGACTAGGGCCCAAATTACCTCAAATTGCAATACCCCTGCCAGGGTGATCCTTTGCCAAAAAAAGTTAAGTTTGATCTCTTCACTCTTCTGCTCAAAACATGTCAGAGACTTCCCAATTCATTAGCCGACACAGCCAAAATCCTCGTTTCGGCCTAGGAGACCATGATCTGGCTGGCCATGGCTATTTCATTTTTTTGCTATTCTCTTACTTAGATCCAGCCCACAGGCCTGCTTGCCCCTACCTTGCATCCCTTCCTTGCTGTTCTTAGGATGAAACACTTTCCCACAGGTTTCTTAATTCATACTTTCCTCAATATGAATTGAGCAATTTTTTTCTCTTAAGATTTTATTTACTTATTCATGAGAGACACCACAGAGAGAGGCACAGACACAGGCAGAGGGAGAAGCAACAAGCTCCCTGCAGGGAGGCCCAAAGCAGGACTCAATCCCAGGACCCAGGGATCACGCCCTGAGCCACCCAGACGCCCGAATGGAGCAATTTTCTTCCATCATCTTATGCACACAAACTTATACGCTCTCTGGTTTTCTTTCTTTTTTTTCTAACCCCCTTCCTCTTAGGCTTTTATCTAGTTGGCAGTGCTCACATTTTTTAAGTGCTTTATCTGCTAAATTACTTAACCTCACAGCAACACCGAGGTAAGTACTTAATTATTCTTATTTTTCCAAGAGGAGGCTGAAACACGGATGTTAAGCCATCGCCCTACACCGCACGCCCATCAAAAGGTGCAGGGCGGGGATTCCATCCCTAGGAATTCTAATCCTGAGGCCAGGCTGTCAAAGTCGATGCCCAACAAGGGCTGCCTTTCTCATTACTTGGAGATGTTGGTGTTCCGTGCGCTCGCTGGAATGCAAACTGCAATCCCGAGCTTCTAGTGGAAACTACGGTTATCCCCGGCGCACAGCAAGTCCCCCAATAAACGCGGAAAAATAGGATCAATTTTAGCTCATTAAAAAAATCGTCGAGCTCAAAAAAAAAAAAAAAAAAAAAAAGTACCCCCTGAAGGCTGTTTTTGCACGGTCCAGAGCCAAGGCTCGGTGGCCGGGGGCAGCAACGGAGGCACCAGGCAGCGTGGCCTGGACTGGCTGGCGGGGGCTGCGGGGGTTGCGGGGGCGTGGCTGCAAAGGAACAACTATTTTGAGCACAACTGTTGACCCCGCAAGCTACAGATTTGCGCGGGGAGCTGAGCTAACTGAAGCACAAGACGGGAGCTCAGCGAAGGACGGCAGGCGACACCGTTCCGGACGATGGAAGCGACAGGCGGAGCCAAGACCCGGCGCGGTCGAGGGCGCCCGTGAGGCCCGCCCACGCACGTGCGCCCCGCCCCCAGCGCGAGGTGGGATTGGCCCCCCTGGTCCCGCCCATCTCGGTGGCCACGCCCCGCAAGACGGGCGCGGGGTAACCCGGAAGCGGTAGTGAGGCCGCCCCCCTCCCCCCCGCCCACGCGCGCTGCTGCCGCTCTCTTTCCGGTCGGCGTGGTTTTGCGAGCGGAGCGGTCGCCGCGCCCGGGTCTTCGCCATGAGCGTCCCGGCCTTCATCGACATCAGCGAGGAAGATCAGGTGGGCTCCCGGGCCGCGCGTGCCTCCGGCGGGGGGTGCGGTTAGGGGAGTCTCGAGGCTGTGAGCGGCCGAGCCTGGACCCCGCGAGCCCGCTCCGGGGCTGAGAGGCGCAGCTCACGCCGCCCTCGCGAGAGTAGGGAGGAGGCCGCGAGGCGAGGCGCTAAGGCCTGGCCTGGAGCCGCGTTAGCTCTCGGAGCGTGGGCTCGGGCGCCGGGCCCGCCGAGGTTTCGCGGCCGGCTTCCTGGTTGGCGTCGCTCTTCCAGGCCGTGTCACTCCTGGCGACACTACTTTCTGACTGACTGGGGATGGTGTCTGCTTCCGTCTCCCCAGTGCAGCCACATCCGGAGTGGGAGGTGGCGAATCTCCAGACGACGTAAGCAGTCCCAGGGAAAAATGATTTCGTATGGAAGACGAAGTGGTTTTATTATATGATCCCACAGGCAGGGGTGACCCCCTTTTAAACGAACGAAGGCCCTAGAGTGAGGGTTCTGAAACCTGAAAAACAGAACGTCAGTTTCATCCTCATGCTTTGAGGCATACTCATGTGGTGAACCATCCTAGTATTTTTTTTTTTTTTGCAACTCCAACTAACATAAAAATTTGGTTTCCATAGAAGAAAACACCATTACTATTCGAAGATAACTCTTAGAATTACAGATGTTGATTTTTTTTTTTTTTACCCCCCATGGTAGAAGGGCAGATCCTCAGCCCTGAAGAGTAGAGGAAGAAGGGGAAATGAAAGGGTGGGGGAGGGGATTAGGGGAGGAGATAAGGCTAGGAAAGGAGTTGAGCTCATTGGAAAGGAAAATGTGGAAGACCAGGGAAAAAAGCATATATGGTTATTAATGGAATCATGTTATCAACAAATTGGCTATTAGATTGCCTCAAAAAAGTAATTGATTTATTTTTTAAAAATATTTATTCATGATAGAGAGGCAGAGACACAGGCAGAGGGAGAAGCAGGCTCCATGCAGGGAGCCCAAGGTGGGACCCGAGCCCGGGACCTCAGGATCACTCCCTGGGCCAAAGGCAGGCACCAAACCGCTGAGCCACCCAGTGATCCCCTCAAAAGTATTTGATTTAACATAAAGAAAGAACTTGTAGATGTAGGATGTTCTTGTCGTTGGCCTTATTTTAGTGTCATTTCTAGTTAGGTTATGCTCCTCTTGTAATATATCAGTTTGACACCAGCCATTCCTTTCAGGTGGATACGTGACTGCTTCAAAGTTTAACTTTGGTGAAATTCTGTGTTTGATTAGAGTAGGAAATGGGAGTTCAGAATTTTGTCTTTTCCTTTACTTGTCCTACTCCCACAACCACTTGTAGCCAGTGAAGCTGACCGATACAAACAAACTGTTGATTTAATGGTTTTTTTTTTTTAAGATTTTATTTATTTATTCATGAGAGGGGGAGAGAGAGAGGCAGAGACACAGGCAGAGGGAGAAGCAGGCTCCATGCAGGGAGCCCGATGTGGGACTTGATCCCGGGACTCTAGGATCACACCCTGGGCTGAAGGCAGCGCTAAACCACTGAGCCACCTGGGCTGCCCCGATTTAATGGTTCTTAGAAAAAGTTTGCTTTGTATCTACAAAGCAGAAGCTGAACAAATGCTTTTTTGGACCATATTATGTTTCCTGCATAGAAAAACATGTTCCCAGCAGTGTTTTTATGTTCTGACATGGTGACACTTGTTTCATGAAATCTTGTTTGTAATGCAACTCATAGGTGAAGTTATCTGCAAGGATAGCGCCATCAGGGCTACAGATTTAATGTACTTCTTGTAGGTAGCCAAACGTGTTTGTGGGTTTAGAAAATGTCATACTTGTGCATTTACTAATGGTATCCTTTCATCTCCCTGCTTAAGTTTTTCATATTACTATCTTAAATACCATCTACATTCATGTTTGGCTGCCATAAATACCAAGCCCTCAAAAGAGCACCTTACTAAATATATATATATGCATTAGACTAGAAAATGTCTGAATACCTATGTTCAGACCACAATACCTGTGCTACTGTAGTTATGTTTTTTTAGGTCCAAGGGTGCTTTCTGATCCAGATAGGTATTCTAAAAGACTAATTGCCAAGTAAATCCAATTTGAAAAGTATTGTATTCAAGACAACATTCAAAGGCATTTTTTTTTATCTTTGTGTCCTCCCAAAATGCTTGTCTCAGATAGATTCTCAAACATTTTATTAACAAATAATTACCTTCTTGCCAAGGTAGTAGCAAATGTCTGTAGCTTTTTTAAGTAGCTCTATTATGTACACTTGAGAGCAAAAATATTTCATTTCTTTAAAACCAGTTGAATTTGCTAGGTCAGATTAATTTTCCAGCATACACAGCTCCCTCAGAAACGCTTTGGGATATATTAGAAGCTTTTGCTATGTACTGGAAGTTCAGCAGCATATAGGTGATATGAGAGAAATTCTAAAGGTGATCCATGTGGGCCATAGTGGGTTTCTGTAGTCACTTGGTCTTGTAGAGGAAAACCTGTGGCTTCTGTGGGGTGGTGATGGGGACTCAGGAGGAGAGGTACTTCAGCATGATAATTTAAAGTTGTTGTTAAGTGAAGTATTCTTATTTTTTAAAAAACAATGGTTTGAGATCTTGAATTTTGGCATTGTCCATTTTATAGATGTATAGCAATCTTATTTGATTCAACAGGCTGCTGAGCTTCGAGCTTATCTGAAATCTAAAGGAGCTGAAATTTCAGAAGAGAACTCAGAAGGTGGACTTCATGTAGATTTAGCTCAAATTATTGAGGCCTGTGATGTATGTCTGAAAGAAGACGATAAAGGTTTGTTTTTAATTTTTGTGTAATAACTTTTACTACTTATAAAGGACCTACTTCTCCCCCTGCCCCCGGTCCCCCAAGATTTTATTTATTCAAGGACCTGAGTGGCTCAGTGGATTAAGTTTCTGCCTTTGGCTTAGACCATGATCCCAAGGTCCTGGGATCAAGTCCCACATCAGGCTCCCTGCTCCTCAAGGAGCCTGCTTTTCCCTCGCCCTCTGCTGCTCCCCCTGTGTGTGCTCGCTCTCTTTGTCAAATAAATAAAATTTTTTGGGGGGGAAATTATTTATTTGAGAAAGAGAGAGAACGAGAGCACTTGTGAGTGGAGGGGCGGGTCTCTCTTCTAGGACCCTGGATCATGACCTGGAAGGCAGATGCTTAACTGACTGAGCCACCCAGGTGCCCCATAAAGGACCTACTTTTAAATTTTTCTTGTAAATTATATTTGTTTTAGAACTGTTAAGCCTTGTTTTTAATTTAGCTTTGCACATGCTTGAGGTTACTCTTATCTGTTCTATCTGTGCATTAAACCTATTTTGAGAAAACCTTTTTTATGTCATGTTTTTTAAGCATTGTATTTATATACATTCAGTACTGATAATTCAGAATGAACTGAAGAAAAGTAAAGCTCTTTCCTTTTCATAGGTTTACATTAATATCAAATGGGATATAATTTCAGGTAATCTAAAAGATATTGAATTATTTGGCTGGTTCCCTGTTTATTGACATAAAATGGGAAATTTTGAAAATTGGGACTCATGTAAGGTTGAGATTGAATCTGTTATATAATTACTATCTTAGATTCAAAAAACAGTGACCCAGCCAGGAAGTTGACAACTTTCATTTCTCAGTAATTTTCTATTTATATGTAAAAGTTTTCTTCAGTTGGGAAAGCATTCTAACCTAAGACCTAACCAATAACTTCCAAATAATTGAATATCTTGCCAGTAAAAATTGAAATCACTTAATCTGTTTTACAGGTTGAAAACCAAATCTTAGATAATGGTTTTCCTTTTCTTTAATACAATGTACAACAGTGCTTTCTGGATGTTAGCTATACAACATAATTGGTTTCATTTGAATTCATGTATAATATGTTTTTAGCATAATGCACATCATTGAAGGAAAAGGGTTCTCTGGAACTGTTTTATAGTAGCCAGCTTGTATCTTCCTAAAGTATCTTAAGTTTAATGGTCTTTGATATATTAAAACACTGGAAATACATACTTAATTGCACACTAGGCATATGATAGCATCACTATTGTGTTATCCATACATGTGTAGATGTTGAAAGTGTGATGAACAGCGTGGTATCCCTCCTATTGATCCTGGAGCCGGACAAGCAAGAAGCTCTGATCGAAAGCCTATGTGAAAAACTGGTCAAATTTCGGGAAGGTGAACGCCCATCTTTGAGACTGCAGTTGTAAGTTAAGAACTGAAAGAGGCTCAGTTTTTCAAGAGGCTCTTTTTATATCGATGTCATTTAATGGTTGAAAGCAAGAATTCTGGGGCTTGACTGTCAGCTGTGGCTCTTACTAGTTTTGTGATGTTTCTTTGTTAATCAGGCTAAGCAACCTTTTCCATGGGATGGATAAGAATACTCCTGTAAGATATACAGTATATTGCAGCCTCATTAAAGTGGCAGCATCTTGTGGGGCCATCCAGTATATTCCAACTGAGCTGGATCAAGTGAGTTACTATGTGGAATACTTGTTCTGCTTATAAATGTAGGTTTATATTATAACTAAAATAGGAAATATGTATGTCCTAAATATTACCTCTTAAATGATGTGAGTATGTTCAGCTGTGTCACTAAATTTCCTCCTTTTGTCAATCCTATAGGTTCGAAAATGGATTTCTGATTGGAACCTCACCACTGAAAAAAAACACACCCTTTTAAGGCTCCTTTATGAGGCACTTGTGGATTGTAAGAAAAGGTATTCAGAATTAATATACTACCTTAAAACTTAACAGGCAGTACAGGTAGTTGAGGCTGTTTAAAAACAAGTAGGGTAAGTGATTTTGCTCTATTTTGTTCTCCAAAGAATTGCTCTAAATGTATTTCTGTAACTTTCACCTACTAAGTTAAACATAACTGCAAAGTTTAAAATAGTTTTTCCCATCCTTAAACTTTTTCAAAAGCAAAACTTTTATTCTAAAAATGGTATAACTGTTAATCCAAAAGCTTTACGTAACTTAAAAGATTAAGTTATTTAATGATGCTTTGATGTCTTAGAATGGGGTAGTGCTACCACTTTT
Organism: Canis lupus familiaris; assembly: GCF_011100685.1. Lineage (NCBI taxonomy): Eukaryota > Metazoa > Chordata > Mammalia > Carnivora > Canidae > Canis > Canis lupus. The sequence goes on along the minus strand of NC_049239.1, from coordinate 35,361,718 downwards.
GTTTAACGATAGTTAGGATCTATCAATCATAGTTTCCACAAAGGCTCTTTTATTAACAGTACTCCCAAAATTAAATTTTGCAGTAGACTCTACTAACTGAATACCTATTGGGCTTCTACAAGGTTTTAGGTTTCTAAGGCTTGTAATTCAGCCTAGCAAACTTCATGCCCCAAATACTTATTCTATATAACCAGTTTTAGGATGCTTACTAAGTGATAGGTTTGGCTTAGTTTTCAGAACTGGATAGTCTTACCCTTTTTTGACCTAGCTTTTCTATTTCTCTTTTCATGTAGTGATTAAATACTTGTAAAAAACAGTAAATAGTCTTCCCTTTAGTTTTATTACTGCACAATTTTTATACTGGCTTTTAATGCTGGGTATTTAATGTATTAGGGTCAGCAAGGTTAATATGTTTCTGTTAAGTAATGTAAACTTTTTGCAACTACTTAAATTTAACAATATAAGGGGAAATTTTTCTTGTGAAAGTTGGAATGTTTTATCCTAAGAGAAGAGAAGCAGGGGATCTTGCATTAATAGCTGTTTCATTCTGATCAGCGGTTAGTCTGTTCATGTTAGCAGACTAATGACAGCATTCTAGCCAGTAAAGTTTTAAGAATAAATAGTTTAGGGCAGCCCAGGTGGGTCAGCGGTTTAGCGCCGCCTTCAGCCCAGGGCGACACCCTGGAAACCAGGATTGAGTCCCACATCAGGCTCCCTGCGAGGAGCCTGCTCACTCCCTATGCCTGTGTCTGCATCTTTTTCTCTCTGTATACACACTCTTGTGAATAAATAAATAAACTCTTAAAAAAAAAAAAGAATAAATAGTTTATAACAGAGGCCATTTCAAATGGAGAGAGCATTAAAAGCTGTTAGAGAAAGAATCCTTATTTTCATTCACACTTCAAATGGGCAATCTGTGGAGCCAGATCACTGAGATTCAAGTCTTGGCTTTCCTACTTGTATGACAATAAATTACTTACCATCTCTGTAACTCAGTTTCCAATTTCACAGTGGAAATAATAGTACTTAGTTCATAGGGTTGCTGAAAAACAAGATAATATTCATATACTTTTTAACACAGTGGCTTCATTATTGAGATAGCACTCAGTCAGATTTGGATGTTCTCACTATCTTCATTTTTCTTTTTTTTTTTTTTAAGATTTTATTTATTTACTCATAAAAGACAGAGAGAGAGATGTTCTCACGATCTTCATTTTTCTTTTTCTTTTTTTTTTTTTTAAGATTTTATTTATTTACTCATAAAAGACAGAGGGGGGGGTGGGGCAGAGACGCAGGCAGAGGGAAAAGCAGGCCCCATGCAGGGAGCCCGATGCGAGACTCGATCCCAGGACCCCAGGATCATGCCCTGGGCTGAAGGCAGGTGCTAAACCGCTGAGCCACCCAGGAATCCCTTCTTCATTTTTCAAGCTAACTTTTAAAAGTTAGTCTTTTTTTCTGATAGAGTAAGAGTTTTTAGGTTTCTCTCTGAATGTCTATTGTTTATCAGAGATGACTACTCACTGGATGATTTCTCTAATTGCTGTTTAGTAGGTTCTCTGTCTGCTATATGTAAAAGACAAATGACTAATGTTCTAAGGAATTCCAAATCTAATTTTTAGAGAAATGGAAATAGAACATCAGTAGCCATCTATACTCTTACTGGACATGTCCTAATATTAACGTACTAGAAAATACCTGCAGCATTTGTCACAGATGATCACCTTTTTCCTTCTTGAAACACTTTTCTTCAGTTGGTTTTTGGGGCCTCCTTCTCTTCCCCTCTTTTATTGAAGTGTAGTTGACATACAGTATATTAATTTCAGGTGTACAACATAGTGATTCTACATTTATCTACAAGGGGCACCTCTCTCGATTATTCTCTTTTTTATAGATTTATTTATTTATTTATTGAGAGAGAGCGTGCATGAGTGAGAGTAGGGGGTGGGCAGAAGAAGACAGTCTTCAAACAGACTCCCCACTGAGCATGGAGCCTGATGTGGGACTCCATCTCAAGACCCATGAGATCATGACCTGAGCCAAAACCAAGAGTCAGATGTTTAATCAAGTCAGTCAGATGCCCATCGATTCTTTTCTTCATTCACAGCTTCTTTGTGGGTTCCTTCTTCTCTCAACATTAGGATGACTTATTCCTGGGACTTTCTCTGCTCAGTTTTATTCATTCCTGATACATGTTTGTTTGTTTTTTGCTGTGAGTTTGGGTGAGGCTGAGTACCAAATGCAGGACAGTTTTTTATATTGCTAAGTTGTTAAAGTTTAGTATGAGATACTTCACATCCCTGTCCTCACCTACTAAAATGCCAGTGGTGCTTCCCAGTTACAAGAACAGCTACAACAGCTCTCATGCACTTGCAAATGTTCTGGAGGGCACATGGTTTAGAGCCACTGCTACCTAAGTGCACTCATTCAGTCATGTGCCTTTAAATACTGTTTATATGCTAGTGATTTTCACATTTATGTCCTGTATTTCTCCTCTGAATTCCAATTATCTATATTCAATCATGTGCCTTTAAATACTGTTTATATGCTAGTGATTTTCACATTTAGGTCGTGTATTTCTCCTCTGAATTCCAAGTATCTATTCCTTTTTAACATCTCCATTTAGATACTCAAAAGACATCTCAACATCTGCAAAAGTGAGCCATTGATTTTTCTTTCTTAATCTGTTTTACTTTCTCCAACTCAGGAGATGCCATTTCTTTGCTTCCATTTGCTCAAAACTCAAAGCTGGGATTCCTTTATGATTCCTCCATATCTTAATCCAATATCAAATCCTGTCAGCTCTGACAAATCTGAAGTCAGTCTGACTTCTTACCACTACCATTGCTGTCTTGTGGTCTAAGGTACCATTATTTCTTATTTAGATTTTTTAAGTAGCCTCTTAAATGTCCCTTTTGGGGTCTTGTCCCCCCTATAGCCTGTTTTAGTACAGCTGCCAGAAAGTTTTGTTTAATATGGAAGATCAGATTATGTTTCTCTTCTGTTACTCTTCTATTCAGAACCCCCCGTGGCTTCATTGGGAATAAAAGGCAAAGCTAGCTCCAGAGTCTAATCCTTCAAATCTGTTCCCTTGTTATTTCATCAGGAAGGTCTTTGTCTGTCTGTATATGTGACAATATTCCCTCCTACACCCTTGCATTGTTTTTTGTTTCTCTCATCCCTATTTCATTATTTCCCCCTTGCACTTCTTACTAACAGACTTAATTATATTTTAATGTTTAGTGTCTGTCCCTGCTAGAATGTAAATTTCCTAAGGGTAGGGACTTTAATTCATTAGTGTCTAATGTATGGTAGGCACTCTGTATTTGTTGGATGAATATTTCCAAAATATGTTAAAGAAGCAGAGATGTGAAAAAGCACATGAAGTGGTAGTTTATGGAACTAGAGTACATGCCCTTCCCAAAGGCTTTTTAGATTAAAAAATGTTGAAACACCTGTCAAGTATAAGATCCCTGGCTTTTTCCCCGATTTCTGTTTTGGAAATTAGTTTCCAGTATTTGAGTGTTGTTCTTTGATTTCCGTGAACAGATATAGTCCACTGGTCACTATAATTTGTTTTCCTTGACCTCTCAGCGCCATGTGACCATGATACCTATTCATAGAAACTTGTCTTGACTTCGGTGACACTACTCCTTGCTTTTCTCCAGTGTCTTCGGCAGTTGATTCTCAGACACCTTTGTAAATTATTCTTTCTTTGCTCCATTAAATACCTCTATTAAATCAAGATTGTGTCCTGGGCAGGACCCTTTTTCTCACTCTCTCTGCCTGGGTCATCACATCTGTTCCTATGGCTTTGTCATCTACTCTGTGGACATCCATGTCTTTAACTCATGCTTCTCTTCTGTGTGTGGATTTTTATATTCAGCGTCTTTCAACGTTTTTCTGAGTGTTTCCACTGAGACACAGCTGCCTCAAACTCAATGTGACCGTAAAGAATTTGTCATTTTCTCTCTCTAAATTAGTCTCTGTTCCTTAGCGAGACATCTTGAGGTGTAATCTTCTATTTTCTCCTGTCTGCAATCGTAATGATTTTGTGAAATACAAGTTTCAGCACATTTTTCTTTAGGACATACTAAAAAATCCATAGCATGTAAGACCTTTCTTACATGGGTTCCTACCTACTAAGGTAGCATGGGCTTGGTGAATGTAGTGATAATCATGCCATTTTTGTATGGTATGTTGACAAACTACAGAAACTTTGCTTTGTTTAATGGATATTTCTTCCCTCCATTTCCCCCCAATACATAAACCCTTCTTCTTGCTTATCACACCTGAGAGTTAGTAAACCTGTGTCTGCTACAAAAGCACCCTGGTCTTTCCCAATCTGAACCAGGGGCTAGCACCTTTTTGTGTGGTCCACGAGCTAAAAATGGCTTTTACAATTTTAAATGGTTAAGAAAGAAAATCAAAGGGAGAATAGTATATCATGGCATGTGAACAGTATATGAAATGCAAATGTCCATCTCCATAGGATTTTGTTGGAACATAGCCATTCTTATTTATGTATTGTCTGTGGTTGTTTTTGCCAAGACTAGAGTAGTTGCATCAGAGTCTGTATGGCCTACAAAGCCTAAAATATTTACTGTCTGACCCTTCACAGAAAGTTTGCCTACCCCTGATTTAGACTGTTTACATTTAACTTCGTTTCTCTGCCTAAAACACTACTCTCATGTTGAGGTTAGGTACCTCTCTTCTCCAGCCTTCTTTTATCATGGCACATAACAAACACCCTTTATTTTTATTTTATTTTATTTTTTAAGATTTATTTATTTATTTATTCATGAGAGAGAGAAAGGGAGAAAGAGGCAGAGACATAGGCAGAGGGAGAAGCAGGCTCCATGCAGGGAGCCTGACATGGGACTCCATCCTGGGTCTCCAGGATCAGGCCCTGGGCTGAAGGCGGCGCTAAACCGCTGAGCCACCCAGGCTGCCCCATAACCCTTTATGAAGAGGTTTGTGAGGTTGTACCCACAGTGAAGGCTAGAAACCTGATCTGTCAACCTGGATGAATAAACGATACCCACCCTAAGGAAGTAGAAGAGGATGGCTATTTCGTTTAAATATTAAATTTCTGTCACACAACTGATTTAAATTTTAAATTTTAAGATTCGGTTTTTGCCCAATACACATAAAATGTAATTTTCTTTCCTGCCTCTGGATTAAAATTCTGAGATTCACCTTGCCCTTTTATTTTTTTTATTATTATTTTTAAAATATTTTATTTCTTTATTCATGAGAGACACCGAGAGAGAGGCAGAGGCACAGGCAGAGGGAGAAGCAGGCTCCCCACAAGGAGCCCAATGTGGGACTCTGGTCCTGGACCCCCCGGATCATGCCCTGAGCCAAAGGCAGATGGTCAACCACTGAGCCACCCAGGCATCCCATCACCTTGCCCTTTTAGTAAGAATGCTTCTATCTGTGGTGCTTGATTATTTTACTTACATTGGTGCTTGATGAGTTCAAATCGAACAGCATTTTTTGAGCCCTTATTATATGTCAGATACCGTGCACTTTAAATGGATTCTTTTATCTGACTTTTGTGGATTCAGAGTTCTTTAGCTGGATGATATATTAGGTTGAAGTATACTGTGGCTGCTAAAACTGGAAAATTAAGTGCACATGTACTTGTAGAGAATCATAGGATAATTAACTGAGTAAAACAGATTTTCATTAAAATTTTCTTTTGATTCTTATATCACTGTATTTAAGATGCTGATTACCACTTAGCCATGTCTGTGTTTACATTGGGTTTTGTTTTGGTTTGTTTTGTTTTTAAGATTGACTGATTTGTTTTGGGGGGTGGGGTAGGAGGGAGAGAGAATCCCAGGCTGACTCCATGACTGGCTCTGCACTGGGCATGGAGCCTGTTACAGGGCTTGATTCCATAACCCCAAAATCACAACCTGAGCTAAAACCAAATCAGTTGCTCAACTGACTCTACCACCCAGGCACCCTTACATTTGTATATTTTAATAAACCTTTAGTTTGTAGGAAGTTGTAAAATACCGTTTAGTTTTTTTAAATAAGTGCTATAGCTCCTACTGATTTTACCCAAGTTGAATCCAGATATTGGGGGCGGGCGGGGTGTTTAGCGGGGGAGAAAGATTTTTCCTAAAAAGCTAAGCTTTCTATAACTGTCCGAAGATTCATCGATTTAAAGGAAGAAATAAAAGGTGAAGCTAAACGTTTTCTAAGACTTCAAATTGAATGAATGCATTTTGTGCTTCTCACTGCAATTAAAATCAATCATCTGTATAATCTTAAGAATAATACAATCGGAAGGGTATTTTTAGTAGTAATTTAAATATATGCTGTTGGCCCAACTTCACCCATGTTGTTCTAATAATTCCTAGGACACAAAACTTTTTTCCCCTTCTAAGGCCTCTGTACTTGGTCTTTCCTTTTACCCAGCCTTCCACCACCAACACTTGTGATCAATTATTTTGCCTTCTTTAGGTTTCATCTTCCTTCATTCCTTCAAAGAGAGACTTTCCCTGTGTAGTTTCCTGTCTCTGCTTCTGTTACTCCTTTACATCACCATTTATTTCCTTCATGGCACTTGTGGGTTTTTTTTTATTTTTTAATCACTTTATTTTTTCATTGTAAGTATACTCTTTAATCCCCCTGCCCTGTTTCACCCATCTCACCACCCACCTCCCATCTGGTAACAGTTTATTCTTTGTAGTTAAGAGTTTGTTTCTTAGTTTGTCTCTTTTCCTATGCTCATTTGTTTTGTTTCTTAAATTCCACATATGAATGAAATTATAAGGTATTTGTCTTTCTCTGATTTATTTTGCTTAGTATTTAGTTCTATCCATGTTGTTGCAAATGGCGAGTTTTTTTTTCTTTTTTATGGCTGAATAATACTCTGTTGTGTATGTGTATGTATTTTCTTTAACCATTCATCGGTCAGTGGTCACTTGGGCTGCTTCCATATCTTCGCTATTGTAAATAATGCTGCTGTAAACAGAGGAGTGCATGTATCCCTTTGAATTGGTGTTTCTGTATTCTTTGAGTAAATACCCAATACTGTGATTGCTGGATCATGGGATAGTTCTGTTTTCAGCCTTTTGAGGAACCTCCATACTGTTTTCCACAGTGGCTGTACTAGTTTGCATTTCCATCAGCAGTGCACAGGGGTTCCTTTTTCTTCACATTCTTGTTAACACTTACTGTTTCTCGTATTTTTTATTTTAACCATTCTGACAGATGGAACATCTCATTGTAGTCTTGATTTTCATTTCTCTTGACGATGAGGGAGTTGAGCATCTTTTCATGTGTTTTTTGGACATCACCCATTTTTTAATTGGATTGTTTTTTGGGTGTTGAGTTGTATCAGTTCTTTATATGTGTTTTGGATACTAACTCTTTATTGAATATGTCATTTGCAGATATCTTGTATATTCCATAGGTTGTCTTTTAGTTTTGTTGATTGTTTTCTTTGCTGTGCAGAGGCGTTTTAGTTTGATGTAGTTGAATAGTTCATTTTTGCTTGTTTCCCTTTCCTTGGGAGACATCTAAAAAAATGTTGCTACAGTCAGCGTCAGGGGAATTACTGCCAGTGGTATCCCTCCAAGATTTTTATGGTTTCAGGTCTCACATTTAGATCTTTAATATATTTTGAATTTATATTTGTGTATGGTCCAGTTTCTTTTGCATGTAGCTGTCCGGTTTTCCCAACGCCATTTGTTTTTCACTGTTGGATATTCTTTCCTCTTGTGTTGAAGATTAATCGACCATATAATTGTGGGTTTAGGGATCCCTGGGTGGCACAGCGGTTTAGCTCCCACCTTTGGCCCAGGGCGCCATCCTGGAGGCCTGGGATCGAATCCCACGTCGGGCTCCCGGTGCGTGGAGCCTGCTTCTCCCTCTGCCTGTGTCTCTGCCTCTCTCTCTCTCTGTGTGACTATCATAAATAAAATCTTTAAAAAAACAAAAACAAACAAATTAAATAATTGTGGATTTATTCTGGGTTTTCTGTTCCATTGATCTATGTGTCTTATTTTTATGCCAGTACTGTGTACTATTTTATTTTTTTAGTATCCTATATTTTAATTACTATCTCTTCGTAAAAATATAACTTGGGCAGCCTGGGTGGCTCTGTGATTTTAGCACTGCCTTCAGCCCAGGGCGTGATCCTGGAGACCTGGGATCGAGTCCCACGTCAGGCTCCCTGCATGGAGCCTGCTTCACTCTCTGCCCCCCCCCCCCCCCCTCTCTCTGTCTCATGAATAAATAAATAAAATCTTAAAAAAAAATTTTTGAAATCTGGAATACTACACTTCAGTTTTTTATTTTTCAAGATTGCTTTGGTTATTTGAAGTTTTTTGTGGTTCCATACAAATTTTAGAATTGTTTGTTCTAGTTCTGTAAAAAATGCTGTTAATGTTTTGATACGGATTGCATTAAATGTGTAGGTTGCTTTGGCTAGTATAGACATTTTAACAGTATTTGTTCTTCCAACCTATGAGCCTGTGATGTTTTTCCATTTCTTTGCATCATTGTGAATTTCTTTTATCAGTGTTTTATAGTTCTCAGAGTATAGGTCTTTTACCTCTTTGGGTAAGTTTATTCCTAGTTATTTTATTGTTTTGTGTAATTGTAAATGAAGTTTTAATTTCTCTTTCTGTTGCATCATTATTAGTATATAGGAATACAGATTTCTGTACATTAATTTTGTATCCTCTGGCTTTACTGAATTCATTGATCAGTTCTGGTAGTTTTTTTGGTAGTGTCTTTCGGGTTTTCTGTATAGATAGTATTATGTCATCTGCAAATAATGAGAGTTTTACTTTTTCCTTACCAATTTGGATGCCTTTTGCTATGGCTAGGACTTTAGTACTCTTGAATAAAAGTGGTGAGAGTGGACAGCCTTGTCTTGTTCCTGGCCTTAGGAGAGAGGCTCTCAGTTTTTCACCATTGTGTATTTTGTTGGCTATGGGTTTTCCATGTAAGACCTTGATCATGTTGAAGTATGTTCCCTCTAGATCTGCTTTGCAGAGGGTTTTATCACAAATAGATGTTGTACTTTGTCAAATGCTTTTTCCGCATCTATTGAAATGATCATGTGGTCCTTACCTTTCTTTTATTGGTGTGATATATCATACTTATTGATTTGCAAATATTGAACCACTCTTGCATCCCTGGAATAAATCCCATTTGATTGTGGAGTATGATTTTTTTAAAGTATTGTTGGATTCTGTGTGCTAATATTTTGTTGAGGATTTTTGCATCTATATTCATGAAAGATGTTGTCCTGTAGTTCTCTTTTTATGTGATATCTTTATGTGGTTTGGGTATCAAGCCTCATAGAGTGATTTTGGAAGTTTTCCTTTTCTATTTTTTTGAATTCCTTGAGAAGAATAGGTATTAACTCTAAATGCTCATTAGAACTTGCCTGTGAAGCCATCTGGTCCTAAACTTTGGTTCTTTGGGAGTTTTTAATTACTAGTTCAATTTCATTACTGGTAATTGGTCTGTTCCAATTTTCTGCTGTAGTTTTGGTGGGTTATTTGTTTCTGGGAATTTACCTATTCCAAGTTGTTCAATTTCTTGGTATATAGCTTTTCATAATATTTCTGTTAAAATTGTTTGTTTCTGTAGTATTTTTTTTCCTCTTAGTGATTTTATTTGGGCCCCCCCCCCCTTTTTTGGATGTATCTTGCTAGAGGTTTATCAATTTTGTTCATCTTTTCAGAGAACCAGCTCCTGGTTTCATTGATCTGTTCTGGGTGTTTGGTTTAAGTTTCTGTATCATTTCTTTCTGATCTTATTTATTATGTCCTTCCTTTTGCTGGATTTGGATATTATTTTTTTTTTCTAGTTCCTTTAGGTGTAAGGTTGGGTTGTTTATTTGAGATTTTATTTTATTTTATTTATTTTATTTATTTTATTTATTTTATTTATTTTATTTTATTTTATTTTTTTTATTTATTTTATTTTATTTTATTTTATTTTAATTTATGATAGGCACACAGTGAGAGAGAGAGAGAGAGGCAGAGACATAGGCAGAGGGAAAAGCAGGCTCCATGCACCGGGAGCCCGACGTGGGATTCGATCCCGGGTCTCCAGGATCGCACCCTGGGCCAAAGGCAGGCGCTAAACCGCAGCGCCACCCAGGGATCCCATGAGATTTTCTTACTTCTTGATAAATCTGTATTGCTATAAACTTCCCTCTTATTACCACTTTTGCTGCATCCCAAAGATTTGGGACCATTGTGTTTTCATTTTCTCTGGTTTCCATGTAGTTTTTTATTTCTTTGATTTCTTGGTTGACAAATTTCATTGTTTAAGAACATGTTATTTAACCTCCATATATTTGTGCTCTTCCCAGATTTTTTTGTTACGGTTGATGTTTTTTTTCCCCCCTTACGGTTGATTTCTAGTTTCATAGCATTATGGTCAGAAAAAAATGCATGGTATGACTTTGGTTTTTGTTTTTGTTTTTTTAATTTGTTCAGACTTGTTTTGTGGCCTATTCTGTGATCTATTATGGAGAATGTTTTTGGCACTTGAAAAGAATGTGTTTTTTGTTTTAGGATAGAATGTTCTAAATATGTCTGTTAAATCTATGTGGTTCAGTGTGTCATTCAAAGCCAGTGTTTCCTTGCTGATTTTCTTTTTGGATAATCTGTCCATTGATGTCAATGGGGTGTTGAAGCCCCCTACTATTATTGTATTACTATTATTTCTTTTATATTTGTTATTAACTGTTTTATGTATTTGGGTACTCCCATGTTAGGTGCATAAATATTTACAATTGTTAATCCTCTTGTTGAATTGTCCTGTTTACGGTTATATAGTGTCCTAGTCTCTTGCTAACAGATTTTGTTTTTAACTCTGTTTTGTCCAATATAAGAATTGCTACCTAGGCTTTCTTTTGACATCCATTTGTATGTTAAATGTGTCTCTATCCCCTCACTCTTAGGTTACAAGGCATCTCTTGGTTTGAAATGAGTCTCTTGTAGACAGCATGTAGATAGATGAGTCTTGTGTTTTTTTAATCCACTCAGTCACCCTATGTCTTGATTGGAGTGGTTAGTCTATTTAACATTCAAAGTAATTTTTGATAGGTAAGTATTTATTACCAGTGTGTTATTTATTTTGTGGTTGTTTCTATAGATTTTCTCTGATCATTTTCTTGCTCTTTTTCATGGTTTGTTGGCTTTTAGAAAATGATATACTTGAATTCTTTATTCTTGATGTATCTATTTTTTGCACATCTGTTAGTGCTTTTTTATTTCTGGTTACCATCATGGCGCTTACTTGTTATTTTTCATTAGTTGTTGGGCTTTCCTCCTAGAAGGAAAGTTCCATGATTTTTCTCAGAGTGGGACCGTGTCTCTTGGTCACCATTGTATGTATTATCAGCATAGTGCTTGGCACTTAGTTAATATTTTTGAGTGAATGAATGACAGTAATGATGTCCTGAAATTCCTAAAGCAGTATTTCTTTTTAGTGATGCTGCCTCAAAAGTCATGGTAGAGTTGCTAGGAAGTTACACAGAGGACAACGCTTCCCAGGCTCGAGTTGATGCCCACAGGTAATATTAATAAGCCTGCTGTTTGGATGGGGTGCCTGCAGTGTGGAGGCTGAGTGAGCTACAGTAGAAATCCTGTTTGCATCTCCCAGGGGACCAGAGCAGTTTGAAATTATGGGCTCTGGGGGGTTCCAATGTAGATACTAAAATTCAGGATTTGTTATTGGAATAACCATAGATTGGATATGGAAGAGCCACATGGTATTTTCTCCTTAGGGTATTGCTGGTTTGGGTGTGATAATTCCAACCTGAGAAGTAGAACCTAGTATCAGGTTGATTTTACCTTAATGTTAAGCTATGAGGATGAGGAAAAGTTGGTGGCATCCTGAAAGTTAGCCCATTGCTAATGAGAATAACGGCTTCAGACAATCTAGGCCAACTTTGTGGCAATAGTAATGGAATCAGTTTTTTAAATCTGAAATGGAAATGATGACTTCTTTATTGGGTATGGCTTCACAGGGAGCTATACGATAGGTGTTGCTATATAAAGCATAGTTTGTGAGAAAGATCTCTAACTCTGAAGTAAGACTGCCTACATTCAAATACTCCACCACTTAATTAGTACTTATTGGGCAAGTTCTTTCAGAGCCTGTTATCATCATTGATAAAATGGACGTGATAATACTGTATATCAGAGTGTTGTAAGGATTGAGTGAGGCACTTACCTAGTGTCTGGCATATGAGAAAATGCTGCTGCTGTTTTATTCACTCTGATTATTTTGATCGTGCTTTCTCTCCAGCTTTTTAAAATCTACTTTATTATTTTATTTTATTAAAACAGATGTACCTGATAAATAGATTTATTGGCCTGTTTTAATTTCAGTCCTGTGGCTTTTTTTATGCTGTGTATATTGAACTCGTAGATATTTAACTGAGTTAAATATATTTTGCAATCTGTAAAAGTTGGTGAAAAGTTCCTGAATCTCAGGACTCTAAGCTTGTATTTTTGTCTTTTAATTAAGGTGTATTGTACGAGCATTGAAAGATCCAAATGCATTTCTCTTTGACCATCTTCTCACTTTAAAACCAGTCAAATTTTTGGAAGGCGAGCTTATTCATGATGTAAGTACTTTATCTAAATGTGGAAAATGTTCTCTTTTCCTAAATGTAAAATACTGAAGCAGAACTCTTTCTTTGTATTCATGAACATGACTGTTAGATCTGGAAAGAGAATCGTTTATTCTTTTTATGTCAGTAACAGAATGAAATTTAGGACCAGCTTTTTTTCCCAATCATTGAATGTACCTATTCTTTCTCCCTTTCCTTTATCTACTTGCTGGGCTGTTGTGAACTTATATGATAAGCAAATTTCTTTTTATATGTAGTGTCAGCTAACCCTCGTTAGGAAGATAAAACTGATATTTAAAAACACATGAACATACTTTTCGAGTACAAGTATAAAATACATTTTGTATTAGTTTCCATTTGTACTGTGCTGTTACCACTGTCTTTTCAGGGTAGATCATTTAGTATTTACTGATTCTTCATCTGAATGAGTCTTAATGAAAGCAAATGGTTTAGATGGTAATTTGATCAAACAGATTTATATTTCTGCACTAAAAGAAGCATAGAGAGTTTTATTGCTGAGAGTTAATGTCTTAAAAATGTCTTGAGTATAAATCTAGATTCTTTATTGAATATTGTATCTTTATTTTCTATCTGTAGCTTTTAACCATTTTTGTGAGTGCTAAACTGGCATCATATGTCAAGTTTTATCAGAATAATAAAGACTTCATTGATTCACTTGGTAAGTTTTGGGAGTTTATTTTTTGTTGGGGTATAAAGAAAGATGGGAACATGCTATTCTAGAAGTCTCTTGTACTGTAAGATCCAGCAAATAAGACTGGCCTTTTGTGTAGATTACCCTAACCAGCGGTGTATGCTAGAACAGCAACAAAAGAGGCCGTTTAAAAGATTATTCATAATGAATTGGGAATGAGAAACCAAGAGGTTGTAGGAGGTAGCATTTGTGGTGGAAAGAGCATGAAACTTGGAGTTAGAAAACTTGAGCCTTTTTTCCCCTCTCTCTGTAAGAGCTTGTTGGACTTCAAGCCCTCCTACCAGGTTCTACTAGACCGTGCTTCTTTGAGGTGAAATTCTAGCAGGAAGCAGATACAGATAAAAACACTTCCATTGATACGTATGTGGGTTTTGGTTTTTTTTTTTAAAGATTTTATCTATCTATTCACAAGAGACATAGGCAGAGGGAGAAGCAGGCTCCCTGCGGGGAGCCCAATGTGGGGACTCGATCCCAGGACCCTGGGATCCCACCCTGAGCCGAAGGCAGAAGCTCAACCACTAAACCACCCAGGTGTCCTGATACATATGTTTTTAAATTGTGGAATGGAGGGTGGAGCAGAAGAGCACTCTAAGGATCACTATTACTTTGATCATAATGGTGACTTTCAGAAGTACTCATTTTAATAGCTGACAAAATTTGATGACTAAGATACTTTATTATTTAAAATAAGACCGTAAAATTCCTTACATTTTTGGTGCTTTTTAAAAAAGATAGTTACATAATTGAAACAATTTTTTTTCTTTGTAATATATTTTATGCTTGGTGCACAACCCTTCCCCAAAATTAACAAATTCTAGAAGTATATGTATTGTTAAGCAGATCTAAGTGAGGCTGTAGATGGAATTAGAAATGGCGTTACATGATGGGAGAAACTTTCTTTTTTTTTTTTTTTTTTAATTTTTATTTATTTATGATAGTCACACAGAGAGAGAGAGAGGCAGAGACACAGGCAGAAGGAGAGGCAGAGACACAGGCAGAGGGAGAAGCAGGCTCCATGCACCGGGAGCCTGACGTGGGATTCGATCCAGGGTCTCCAGGATCGCGCCCTGGGCCAAAGGCAGGCGCTAAACCGCTGCGCCACCCAGGGATCCCGGGAGAAACTTTCTTTACTACGATTTGTTGAAGACAGCATAGTCCGTCTTAGTTTTATATGATTTTAATCTTTGAATTTTCTTTGTAGAGCATGAGAGTTCAGTGTTTGCCAAACTGAATTTAATCTTACCCTCACTGAGCAAATTCCACATATATATTCAGTATTTAATTTACTTCTGGAGCATGTTTTTAAGATACTAAAATTACAAGGAGAAAAGTTAGAAAATCTTTAGTTGAACAGATTTAAATTGTTCTAAAGCTACCAGTTTTTTGAGCGTGAAGTCAACTATGAAACTAAGGTGCTTTGTTTTTCTACTAGGCAATGATGAAAATATCTTAGAGGTTGGTTATGTTTTCTGTGTTAATATTGAATTGTTAGCCTCCTGGTTTGAGATAAAGATGAAGAATACATTTATAATCTATTTTGATTATACTATTAGTCCTCAATTTGGCAGTCATTAATTCCTGTCAGCTGTATATTTTGTGCTGCCATTGGAATTGGGGAAGATTGAATTATTCTGAACATAATAAGGCATTTGAAATACACCAAGATAAAGTAGATGCAAGTGTATTTGTGTAGAATGCTTTGCCAGGTGCACTAGACCCAGAAAACCACATTCTGTCCCAGTTAATTTGTTTTGTGGCATGAAGCTATGTGATGGAATGTTAATGTCAGCAACCTCTTTATTTACGCACCAAGGAAAAAGGAGTAGTAATTAACACTTTGACACTCCCCCATTGATGTGTAATTGACTGTTTCAAAGGAGCACTGGTTCATAAGCTATTGCATGCATTAAAATTACGTTTTCTATATTGCAGCATTTTAAGACAGGGGTCAGTGACAATGCAGAAATTGTTCAATGATGCACATTTTTTTATTACTGCATTAAGGTTTTGACATATTAGTAATGAATAAATGTTTCCATAAAATTAGATTTTTTTATAACTTTAAAATTGAAATATGACACAGAACACTGTGACTTCCTCTTTGAAGGTAATGTTCTAGTTTCATGAAACAAAGCATAGCTTTCTACAAGTCTTTAACTCATACTTCACTGGCTTAATAGTTTTGATTTTGAGAATGAGTTCTAACCACAGGTTTCCTCATGTAACACAGATAATGGTCCTACATAATTCATTCTAGAAGTAATCTTCATTTCTCTGATAAATTCTTAAATTTATGGTAAGCTTGTAACTACACAAAGAGTAGCAGTAAAGAAGTATTTTTAACGGTATCAGAAACTTTAGGAATGACTATCAGTTTATCATACTAAAAGAATTGTATATGCCCAGAGAACTGGAATGTAAGGAATTTTCTTGTATTTGAAAATATTGAGGAAAAATGTTCAGTAGTTATTCTCTGTGATAGAAAAAACCTATTTCTAGTTCATGGTGCCACCCAGAAGTCCAATTCCCTTTTTTGCCTTTAGTTTCTTGAACATATATGCAATTAAGCTATGTTTTATTAGAAATTTGTAAAAGATGGTTTGGGCAAAACATCTTACTAAATATGTGTATTTTTTATTTTACATGTGTTAGTAACATTTATTACAACTAAAAGTCTGGTTCAAATGCTCAGATTCTACAGGTGGCATCAGTTTATCAAAACACTTTGTTTTATTAACACTGACAACTTGGGCCAACAGTAAGCATTATCCTGTGTCAACTGAATTGCCCTAACATGTCTACATGTAATCTGGTGTTATACAGTTGCTACCTTCTTGCTTCAGAAAGTTAATCAGCATCTAATTTGCATTTGTTAATTAGGGTTAATGTGCACTAATTGATTTTTTGATGCTTGTAGATTTCCATTAAACCCGGTTAGCAGAACTTACTTGGATACCTCATTCATTTGAGTTATGATGATCATGTTTTTGTTGAATCTGTGCCAAATAGAAGGCCTGCATCATAATTACAGCTAATTAACAGATGATTATGTCCTGTATTAATGGGCTTCCCTTGTCTTCTGCTAATATATGTTATAAATTTCAAGTTTATTTATGGAGTGCTTAGAACTTTTTTAACAATAGAAACTTGAGGCTCTTAATTATTAGAGGGTACGTGATTGATCATTTGCTCAGTTTACATAATTTGAAATATTAGAGAAAAGGAGCGTGTAATTTTAGATTAATTTTAGAAATCTGTTTATATATAATTAATAAGTTAGCATCAAATCAAGTATATATGATACCTGTGTTATAATTCACTTTCCACTTAAGAACTGGTAATTTGGGTATTAAGGACTTGTAAATATTTATTTGTATTACTAGTAATTTATCTTGTAAGTAAATGCTGTTTTGAGGCCTAGTACTGCCACTCTGACATATAAGACATTGATTTTTATTTATTTATTTAACGATTTCATTCATTTTATTTTTTAAGATTTTATTTATTTATTCATGAGAGAGAGAGAGAGAGGCAGAGACACAGGCAGAGGGAGAAGCAGGCTCCATGCAGGGAGCCCGATGTGGAACTCGATCCCAGGACTCCAGGATCAGGCCCTGGGCTGAAGGCGGTGCTAAACCGCTGAGCCACCCAGGGATCCCTATATATAAGACATTTAATCTCTTTGCTCTTCAGTTTTCTTGATTTTAAAATGAAAGAATCAGGACTAAGTAAATTAAGTTTCCTTTTGGGTCTCACAATTGTGATCTGAATAATCGTAACTGCATGTTTCACTAGAAATTTTAAGACAAAATATTGTTTGTACAGTTTTCTGTGACCTGAAGGGAAATGGAATGTTTTTATAACTGAATGTATATGAAAATATTTTAAGGCTTTGTGTCTACTAGTAATACACAAAACAAAAAGTATTAAGGAGTCTTGTGTTTAAATGGAAAGCAAATAGTAAAAATAAACTTAATTACAAAAAAAGTTTTTATAAAATGAACTTTGTACATTTTATCTCCTAAAATGTGTAACTGTAAAAAATGTAAAATGTCCATAATGTTTAGAGTTTAAAAAATAATCACTTTATAAGCCCGTTCTTAACTTTGAACCTGTGACCTGTGGCCCTGTAGTAGTAAAGAAAAATAATTGTAATGTTTCATAACTTGGTTATGGGATTAGTTTATGGTTTGCAAATATAAGTAGCTTTGTCAAAATTACTCTGTAAATGCTCAGTGACTTTTGACACAAGAGCTGTAATTGTGCAGATCTTTAACTGCTATGGATGTTCATCAGGCTTTACCGTTGTTATTCAGGTCTATTACATGAACAGAATATGGCAAAAATGAGACTGCTTACTTTCATGGGAATGGCAGTGGAAAATAAAGAAATTTCTTTTGACACAATGCAGCAAGAACTTCAGATTGGAGCCGATGATGTTGAAGCATTTGTTATTGATGGTAAGGCAATTAGAACATTTTCATTTTTTCCCTAGAATTTCTCTTTTACCTTGTGGAATATAAGATTTTTGTATCTTGGGGCACCTGGCTGGCTCAGTCAGAGCATTCAACTCCTGATCCTCAGGGTCATGAGTTACAGCCCCACATTTGGCATGGAGCCTACTTCTCAACAAAAAAAGATTTTGTATCTTGAAACTGAGTCATATCCTAACAAAGCTAGGTTCTCTTGCAGCAGATGTGTATGTTTAGATTTGCAGATTATATTTGTAGCAGAATGAAAATTCAATGGAAATACAAAGGCCTTTATGGTGTACCATAGTGGTTAAGAGCCTAGGTTTTAGTATCAGACCTGGGTTTGAGGTTTGAGGGCCAGGTCTTCCTCTGTGAAATCAGAATGTAGGAGTTAATAATGTAATTGTGAGGATTAAATGAACTAATGCAGGTAAAGCACGTAAGCCCAATGCGTGGCACATACTCTGTAAATACTAATCATTATCAGTTTTTTCCATTGGCTAGAAATAGGACCTTTCCCAACAATTGCATTATAAAATGATTTTAACTGTTACTCACATTTTTTTCTGGGCTTAAGTTTGAAAGTTGGAGAAATTGTACAATCAAGATTAATAAAACGTATAGAACTATTGACATGGTTTCTTTTTAATGGTCTAAGTCTCAACCTGTCCTATAAAGGAGTAATATCTTATTAGGAACTTAGTATTTTCCCCCCCCTATGCAGTTGTAAGGGAGAACACTTAGAATAGACTTGCCTAGCAAGTATAGGACAAATGTGTGACCTTCTTCTTGGTTCCATCATGTTGCTGTGCTTGTTATTAGATACAAAAAGCCAATTTATAAAATCATGTTTGAGAATTGTAAAGTTTTATTGTGGTTTACTTAGTTTTATATCTTAGCTGTTTTTCTTGGGAATTTTCCATATAATGTATCATGTAAAACATCTTTTTTCAGCAGTAAGAACTAAAATGGTCTACTGCAAAATTGATCAGACCCAGAGGAAAGTAGTTGTCAGGTAAGACACTTAAGACTTTGCAGTATTTTGTAGAACAATTTAGTTTGTTCCGATTATTTCACTTAAATGTTTAGAGAACCAAGGTGGTGTTCTTATCAGTTGACTGTAGTTAAATAGTTGCTATTTATCATAATTTTATTAAAGTTCAGACTGAATGTGATTAGCTTATTTAATGAAAGAGTCCTATTTTCCAGCACATTTCATTTAATGGCTCAGCATTGGCTAGAATACTAATGACTTTTGTGTCTGGTTTATGTAGTTCAGGAAAACAGAAGGAAGTAGGATCAATATGATAAAGATTTTTTTTTAATAATTTAGAATTGTAAGAGAATTAGAAGCTTATGTCTTTCATGTATATTTAACTAGATACAAGTGTGTAGTATTGTAAAAAAAAAAAAAATGCCAGAAGGATAAGAAGTTGACTAATAACTTTGTTTTTAATTTTTCAATTTTTAGTCATAGTACACATCGGACATTTGGAAAACAGCAGTGGCAGCAACTGTATGACACACTAAATGCCTGGAAACAAAACTTGAACAAAGTGAAAAACAGCCTTTTGAGTCTTTCTGATACATGAATTTTTATGCTATATAAAATTTGGTTCTTTTTGGAAGAAATCTAAATCATAGTAAAACAAACTAAAATTTGACTACAGTCTGGACATTTATTGTCTTAAGTCACGAATTTCGGAGGATACAAAGTAATGTTACAAAGGGTCACTCATATAATACATAAGTTGTGTTCTGCAAGGAAAGGGGTTGAAAGTGCGGAAAGAGCTTTGATGAAAGGATATATGGAACAAAAGCAAACTTAATTAAGGGGAATTGGCTGCTAACGGCAATCTCAGCTATCTTAAGTGAGCATTTGTAAAAGCATAATAGTAGTAATTCCATCACATCAAAAGAAACTGGAAAACCGAGTATAACTAAAGTTTTGGTGTAACATTTTTGTTCTAGTCAAAACCTTATTGATATTTCAGTTACATCAGTTCACCACTGAAAGCATTCATCAACATTTCTTTAATCTGTCATTTCTTCCAACATGTCTTCTGCTTTTCTTTTCTTAGGTTGGTTGTCATTTTCTAAGCTTAGGGACTTTTCGATTTCATTAATTTGATTTGTTACCAGGCTCTGCCAGTCATCCTCCTCAGTAGAGGATGCAGCCAGGGCAGCAGCATCTTTAGTCCTGGTTGCCTGAGAATGGCTTTGTAGCAGAGCTGATTCCAGAGGCTTTATTTTCACCTAGGAAAGACCAAACCTGTTTTGCTTACCATTGAAATGACTCGGTTTTTAAAGTCACCATTAAGAGTTAAAAGAAAATTTATGAATATGTGATAAAACCATCATTTTTCTTGACTGATTTTCAACAACTACCTTAATTTGGCCGAAGAAAAAATGAAATGTGAATCTGGAGGCTTGTGTGTATGTAGTAGCTCCTAGAGATCCCTAATAGAGCCTAGGGATACCATGAACATTTTCTAAAAGGTCTTGAGCTTTACATTGGAAAAGAGATTTAAAACAGCTGCAGGTCAAAATCTGTTTTATCTGCTGCTACCCCTCTTCCCTTTCCAAACATGTCTATGTTTTGTATCTTCTCTAAAAATGCTAATGGAGGGAGACTGCCTATAGAAACTTCCTTGTACTACAGGTTTCCTCTCGTGCTTCAGGGAACCATTGTTCACAAACAGGAAAGAGCAGTGAGGTATTTGGAAGCTGGCATGTTTCCAAGGCACTGCATTGGGTCATACTTCTAATACTGTGTTAAAAATACCTAAGTTGCTCATTTTAAGAATTTTTTCCTGATAATTGTTCGAAGTTCAGATAATAGAAAAGTATAAAGAAACCAAAATCACTAGTAATCTATCCAGAGAGAGTGGTCAACGTTTTGGTATTGTATGCTACTAATCTTTTTTTTTCTTCTATTTTTAGCATATCTGGTCAGTCTATAGACTTTCATATCTTGCTTTTCCCCCTCTATGGGCTGTTTCCTAGGTCTTTAAAATTTTTCATAAACCATTGTCAGTGGCTGCACAAAAATAAATTTGAGTTAATTTCTTGAAAAAAAAAACTTCTGATAAAAGGTTGTATATTTTAGAAATAATGAACAGGGTAAAAATTACCTAAAATCTCACCTACCATTAAACATTTTGATGTAAATATTCTGCTCTCTTCTGTGTATATATACACTTTAAGATCTGGATCATATTCATATCATTTTCTAGTCTGTGTTAAAAACATTTTTTAGCATTTTTCCTCTGTTCTTAAAAGTCTAAGAACATGGCTCCATTATATTCCATGTTCCATAATGTAATATGTTGAACATTTAAGTTGCTGAGAAATACTTACTGTTGTAAATTAGGCTATGATGAATGTCATTTGTTGTCAGATCTTTGTGAAGATCTTCGAGTACTGCCTTACATTAAAAATCTAATTGGACTGGAAAGGGTGGTATATGTATAAACATTTTCAAAGTGAGATTATATAGTAATTTTTAAATGAGCTTAAATGTTTACATTTAACCTCAGTTCTCTAAGGGTTGCTCCTTTGGAATGGGTTTATTTGGCTCCTGAGAATTCTTTAGTCAGCCCTTAAAATCTTAGTCGCTGATCCTTGTGGCGATGCTTCACAGTTGACTGCCTATGTTCTTAAGAAATAACAGAAAACACAAGATCAGCACCGGACTGCCCAGAGACCATAGGCAAGTCATTTAAGTTTCATGGCCTCACTCTTTCCGGCACCATTTAGTTGCAAGATGCTATCGTAGAGTAACTGGTAATGGGTAAATATGTGCGTAAGTGTGTATTTCTGATGATGCCTGGTGTGTAAGTGCCCAGTATACGTCCTTTAACTCACATTCATTTTGGCCCTGTAAGTCATCCATGAAATGTGGAGAACAGATCTAGAGAACTATATCAAATCTCAACTTAGGTTGCTAATTTTGAGGTAAACTGATGGTCTGTAGGATTTAATGGTTCTGTTTTGCTCTCACAATGCTTGATACATTTTGGTGCATTTGATACCAAGTACAAATTCCCTAATTTTCCAGAATCCTTGATTTTTTTTTTTTTTTATCTTGATGGAGAGAAAGACATTTACACATACCTGCTTTAGTTTCTTCCCCTTAACTACCTACTTGGGAGGGGCAGGAGCAGGGATTGGCTGGAAAATCAAGGATGTGTAGTGTCTTTTAAAGTTTACACTTAACAAAAATTGTCCTATTTGGCTTGAGGTTTTGTGGCCTACAGCAATAACTCTAGTTCCAGACATGTTGTTACATATCTTTGTTCCTTCCTTTCCTATCACTTCTTTTTAAAAATCACTTCCTTACCTCTATACCTCCTCTTTCTGCTTGAGTAAAAAGATCTAGTCTTTGGCCTAAAATTTCCCCAGGCAGGTTACAAGTCCTCTTTATTTCAGCCTGGGGTAGTATTTTAAAATTTAAATGAACTTAATTTAAAAAGGAAAATAAAATACATTGTTAAAAGCTGTTACCTGCTAAAGGCTGTGTTCCTGCTATAATTTCTATTTTATAGGTGCTAATAAGAAAGTTATTTAACGTGTACCTCAAAATTTTAAAAATATACAATGACTTAAAATCTGTCACTGTGCAGTTGTTTTTCTTAAGTAATCTTTCCGAACCTTTATAGATTATACCTTTCAGCAGTTAACACCTATGATTGTCTGTTTTTAAGATTTTGAACAATATTGCCTTTTTCGTGCTAGTTTTACCAAGATAAAAATAACTTATGAATTTCACCAAAAGCCTGGTCAGCTGTAGTTAGTTGCATTTCATATGACAAGTGGACTTTTGGACTCCTATAATCTCTACAAATACTTTGCTTAGAATATATATACATCCATACTTGATATTACATATAGTAAGGATATTTGATCCCGTCACATACTATGTGTCCTAATGGAAATAATTTAAAATAAATTTTCCTCTGCATTAGCTTCCCAAAATGATATAATTACTACTTAAGCACTATCAAGAACAATAGAGCTTTAATTGATTGTATTATTTTAAGGCATCTTTTATTAAGATAAAATTTTAAATGCTGAAATGCCACTACTCCCAAATTTAGGTGACTAAAAAAATAGAAGTACATACATACATAATACACTACCTCACACTGTCCTTCCCAAAACAAGCTGGATTATATCTATTTGATTTATACACTGTGACTTTTTCCTGCTGTTTTCCATCAACCCTAATTGTGAAAAATGGTGCCATGTTGCCCTCTTGATATTATTTTGGAGATCAGTTAGGTCTTAAAGCATCCAGATGCA
Source organism: Canis lupus familiaris (assembly GCF_011100685.1). Classification (NCBI taxonomy): domain Eukaryota; kingdom Metazoa; phylum Chordata; class Mammalia; order Carnivora; family Canidae; genus Canis; species Canis lupus. The sequence continues at coordinate 35,338,605 of NC_049239.1, read as the reverse complement.
TACAGTTCTACACATATCTGTAGAATTAGCTCACTAAGGTCTGCTCGGCAATATTTTTAATTGACTTACGTGTTCTGTGGGAAAAGAAGAATCGTAAAAAGTCTTTGCAGTTGCATTCCTCTCTTCACTGGGCTCTCCCTTGGGATCTGGATGGATACTCGAGTTATTCAAAGTGTCAGCAACTCTGTTAATGCTAGTAGTATCTGGTTGACAAAGAGGAAATGGTAACAACTGAATTTTATTCTCCAGGCACTCATTTTAGTGACTGAACTTGTTTTTCTCTGATCCTATCTATGCTTTTGTATTTAAAAAGTAACAATTTCTATTTTGTTTTTACTTTGAACATTTTATAGTTTTCATTGACTTTGCTCTTAATATAAGTTGGGCATTTCATTTCAGGTAACATTTCATCAGGTAACAATTTTATTGCTACTCTCTAAAACCTGATTTCACACTAAAAATGAGTGAGATGGTATAATATCTTCTAAAATAAAATAACTCCCATAAAATATTACCGTCATTCCCCTGGTTATTGCACTACCATAGATGTAAACACATTAAGTGGGCATCTTAACAGTTCAGATAAATGGGAAAAAGTCTGAATCAACTAAAAGTCGGATCTATAGTATGTTTTTAAAAAAACTGGCCACAGAAGACCAACAAACAGCTGACTAGTAGAGTTCACTGAAGTTTAATAAATAGATAAAAATTATTTAGAGAAATACGTGAGCTTTGAAGGTTAAAAGATACTTGTATCTTTCATGAGTGGACATTTTTGAAGTTGAATTTCTACAGAATTTTAGATCTCCCCCCTTTCATCCTTATATCATTGAGATTTAACTTACAAGGCCCTGTGGGAAAATGGTAAATGTGATACCACCACCTTAACTAAAACAGCATCTGCCTAACTGCAGCATTCAAGAGATTCAAAATTAATGGAATCTGAAGTTAATATATTTTATTAGAAGAAAAGTTACAGTGTGCAAAATGAGATTTTATATTTTGATGTTTTCTCTTTCCCTGCATTACTTTTCCATTTATGCTAGTACGTATGATAAACGTATTTTGCTTTTAATTTCCCAAGTTTTCAAAGTTCAATTGGTAAATTGCCATTTTTTTAAAGAAGCCAGTACCTCTGAAGCCTGTTCATAGCTTTGCTTGTAAACTTTGAGATTGCTATTAGCAAAGTAAACTTTCTTCATGAGAATCTTGAACTTGTTCATTGTTCAGTTTAACGTGTGCAGCACTTAGATGTGATATGTGGTTTATTTCTGTTTTTTAAATATTTTGGGGGGTGGCTCAGTGGTTGAGTGTCTGCCTTTGGTTCAGGGCGTGATCCTGGGTCTGGGGATTGAGTCCCACGTCGGGCTTCCTGCATGGGGCCTGCTTCTCCCTCTGCCTGTGTCTGCCTCTCTTTCTTTCTCATGAATAAATAAATAAAATCTTAAAAAAAAATATTTGGGGGGAAAAACTTCAAATTCACAAAAATAAGAGTATGAACTTGGGGACCATCTCTCAGCTTCAACACCCATCATTAAGTCCTATGTATTTCATCCATTTACCTCTCATCTATGTTTTATCCTACAGTATTTATATAAAGTAAAATTTGGACAGTGTTATTTCATATGGTAGTTAGAATACACTGTTCTCTGAATATTGAACATCTGCATGTTTTAACGTTGGTACCCAACTAGGAGGATTCTGTTGAAAGTGAGTGACAAATACCAATGATATGAAATGTATTAATGTTCTCTCAGCAGTGCTTGTAAAACGAAGAAAGCTGAATTCTAGTGCTGGTGAACAGAAACCAGAAGTAGAAAAATTAAGTCTTAAGAAAGGAAAATTGGGGAAAGAAAGTGAGGGAAGTTTTTTCAGGATAGAATGAAAAGGAATAAATATGCCCACTGGCAGAAGCCTTACAGAAAACTGCAAGACTAAGTAGTTGTTCCTAATTTAAAATTAATGACATGGACCTGTGGTCGCTTCTGCTTTTTTCAGGTCCTCGGTGAAATTTTTAAATTTCCAATATGCATTTTCTCCTTAGTACATGTTGATATTAGTTGCTCAGATTTAGGTGAAAAGAAATCCACTTAGGTTTAAATAAAACCTTTCCTAGTTTTACATAAATACATATATGGAGTATCTTAGGTCTAGGTGAAAAAAACCCTAATGGTTTCATTTTAAATACAATCGGTTTGGAGACCCTTTAACAGGAATAAGGATTAGAAATTTAAATTTCAAAAGAAAACATAAATACTTTTTTCTTACCTGGTCCAGTATCCCTGATACCATTATGATCATTTTCACAAAGTGTCACTGAAACCGTATTTTTATTTTCTGATGGGCCCACTGGTCTCTCCTTCAGCAACAAAGGAATGCTAGAAGTTGAAGTGCTCACTGTTTGACTTTCAATTTGATTTACTTTTGACCAAGGACTGGGGTCTAAGAAATTCACATATACTGGAATTTTCTCAGTTTTTTTATCTGAAGTTGAAAGATCAAAGGGTGACCTTGCACTTCTGTTTACTAAATCTCCAGATGGCTTTATGTGAAATGAACATGATTCTTCCAGCTGTCCTTCACTGTAAATTTTTCCTGAAACGATGTCATTTAATGACTCTGTTTTCTCTGTATTATTTAACAATGAATGCTGTCTTTCATTGACATTCACAAAAAGTAAGAGGTCATTTTTTGTGGCTTCAGTTATCTGATTCTCCTCAATCTGACTCTCTTTATTGGAAGACTGTATTTCTGTGGAAGTTTTCGTAGGAACAGCAGTTTTCATGTCTTTGGCTTCTGAAGTATGTATATTCTCATTGTTAACCTGAAGATGGGAAATGGTCGCACTGTTTTCTAAATATCCCAAACAGTTCTTTAGTTGACTAGTGTGCATATCATTCAGATTTTTCCATATAGTTCTTTCCCCGAGGCTTGAGTTGGGTTTCACCAACATAGGCATAATACTAACATTTTTGTCTGAATTCTTAAGTATTTTCAAATTCTCACTGAAAGCAGATGAGATGTGGTTTGCTGCTGTATCAGGGGGAATAGTTAATTCAGGTTTCTCTGAAGTATCATTACAGATTTGTTGAAAAACTGAAGTTTGCTTAAATGGCAATACGCCGCACTTACTTTTTTTATTTAACAGTTGCATTTGGTTTATTTTACATTGTTTGTTGTCTGACATAACATTACTTGACTCCTGTAAATTGTATTTCTGACCCTGAACAGCATCCTTTTTTACATTTAGAGAGGAATCCAGATCTACTTTGATTTGGTCACTATTTGTAATATCCTTCTCTGTGGCATTTTCTTGAATCCCTGGAAGCAATGTGAATCGTTTGAATGACTGATCTTCAGAAACATCTCTCTTTTGATTTGTATGGTGAACCATCTCACTTAAGATACTGTTAGATGATGTTCTGTTATTTTCAACCTCCAGCTGGACATCTGCATGAAGATCGAAGCCTTCAGTTCTTTCTAGGTCTGTCTGTTCTGATTCTATCGCCATTAAAAAAGAACTGTTTGGTGATTTAAATTCTGTACATCCGTGGTCTTTTTCTGAACCCACTTTGTCTTTTATTTCTGAAGTAACTGCTTTTCTAAAGTCATTCAAGGTCTGTCCTTGACTAATTAGTTCTTTTTCTGTGCAGAGGGTTTTGCTTTGGGAGATTTCACTCTGATTTTCATCCTGAGGTATCACAGGATCAAATTCATTCTTGGAGCTTTTTTCAAAAAGCTGTAAGTCTGTCATGATGAGAACATAGTAAAAATATATTTAGCCTTAAATATTTCATTGGCCATTCCACAAAGCTTATGATACCAATTTTACCTAAATATCGAGTTCACTTGGTGTGTGTGTGTGTATACACATATATATTATATAGCATGCTGCCCATGTTAAATTTTTATTTCAAAAGAGCAAAAGTATTTTTGATTTAAAAAGCGGCAAGTTAAGGATATTAAAAAATGGTTTTTAGCTTTCTAGTCTGTTACACTGCCTTTTGAGCACACAGTACAATTCCATGTAAACACCCAGCTGTACAGATAAAAATGAATTTATCCTAACAAGTTAGACTCTAATTTCTAGTACTACTGTCACAAATTTAACCATGGAAATCTGAAGCTCTAATTGACTGTTAGATGACTGACTGAATCAGGCAGCATTCTATTGAGCAAATAGAAAAGAGCCCTATTGAGCTACAGAAAAGGAAAGGTTTTTAAAGGTAGAGAATGAGTGGAAAAAGGGAATTATTAGCAAAGAATTCACAGTTTTGGGCAAGGTCACCCTCCTACAAGGGAAGGAAGAGGTCTATCAATGGATTTGTTATTGCTGACCAGGAAATTCCAGGTTGACTGGTTAAAGGTTACATTCCTGGGGGTTGAAGCTACAGTTTGGTTAGGTATTAAGCTTTGGTTTGCTGGCATGGGGTTCTCAACCAGAGTGACTCCATTTTGGGTCTGTGGTTTTCTTCTTACCACTATCTAGGATCCAGAATTGCTAGTTTTTCAAGACTGACAATCCTCAATTTTTTATTCATTGCCTTGTAAGTATTTTAAAATGTGGGGATACCTTTGTGCAAAAGTATAGAATACTTAAGGACCTATATTTTATTCATCTGGGTTTTAACTACAGATTTCAAGTTTTTCCAATAATGTTAAAATAACCCAGAATACAAAATTCAGGACTTGAAGGGCTTTAGTCTTCATTCTCTCTACAACATCTCCACCAAGTGGTTGTTCAGCCTAGGTTTGAATACCTTCATACAGTAAATTTATGGTCTTGAAGCAACTCTTTTTCAAGATGGACAAATTAGTAAATTATTTCAGCGGTTACAAAAAGGCCATTTGAACTAAGGAAAGTGCTCTAGGTCTGATCATCAGATCAGAAGGTTATTGGTAGCCCAGAGAACACACTCTACAAAGCAGTGAATGCAGAAAACTGCAAAAAGCCAAGGAGTAAATAATAAGGGAAGACAAATACAGTTTTCCCCCAAAATAGCTCAGAAGAAGCCTGTCTTAAGACATATACAAATGAAAAAGTGATTCTTCAAATACAATACAGGATCCCCCAAGCAAAGACTATATAATTGATATTCCCTTAAATTTCGTAAAGGGCCTTCCACAGCACTTTGACAGATCCTTTATTTGTGGAAGAAAAGAGGCAGGGGGACCCTCCATATATAAAATTAGAAAATCTCAATATGGGACACCTGGGTGGCTCAGTGGTTGGGCACCTGCCTTTGGCTCAGGTCATGATCCTGGGATCCGGGATCGAATTCCGCATCGGGCTCCCTGTGAGGAGCCTGCTTCTCCCTCTGCCTGTGTCTCTGCCTCTCTCAGTGTATGTCTCTCATGAATAAATAAATTTTAAAAACCTCAGAATGCTGGTTACCTTCTATAATGAATTCTATAAAGGAGCCTTCTTTCTTCTCCTTTTCTCTGTAGTTAGTATCGAAACAAAAACTCACAGTATCTTTCTTTATTTCTTGCCCAGAATTATATTTCTGTATGATGGTGTTTTCTGATTTTTCCATTGACATTTCACTGTTTTCAGTATTTACTTCTGGAAGATTCTAATGTAAAATGGGAAAAAATACCTTTAATGTAAAAACATTGTTAAATAGAAGACATCTGAACAAATTTTGCTGATAAAATAATGTTTCAAGTCAACCATTCAGCAATTTTTGAGATCCAAATGACTTTCTAAGTTTAATATACTACTCTTTGTAACAAGATCACTTTAACCTCATTTTGTATAGTTTATCATATTTAAAGTTGAGATCTTTTTGATGTTTCTATCTCTAGTGAATCAATTCAACATCCTTTTACTCCCCCTATATATTCAGCACAAACACTGCATTAGGCTTTGGGATACAATGATGAACAATAAGCAGTCCCTGGCCTCAGAAAACTTAACAATCCAGTGAGGAAGATAGGAAAAAAAAAGTAATACAGATGAAGATTAGGGGGCACTCAAGGGAAAACATGGCATATTCAGATGCTAAAAGCAAGCAAGATTATAGTCTTCATGGAACTACTCAATTTATTTCAGCTAGAGCTTAGATGCTGAGAGAATGTAGCTAGAGGTAAGCTACACCCAGGTCTTTAAGGGCCAAATATGGCATGCTGAAGAGTTCCAAGAAGACCATGTAAAGTCACAAGGGTTTTAGACAAGGCAATAAATATGATCTGATTGGAAAAACCATTCTGGCTACAGCATCGAGAATAGACTGTTTTTCTAAACTTCATTGATTAAAACCTGCAATGAGGAACGTTCTACAACATAGCACACCGAATATCTATCTACTCAATAAGATGGCATTCTGCTTTCTATGCTACTTTTATTTCATTTTTTAAAGACTGCTGGTCACAAATTAGTAAACTAATTTCTATGAACTAACAGGCTGCACCTAAAAATCTGAAAAATCCTGAATCAAAGGGCTACAACATGAAGCAGATATATCAGAAGTGCCACAGTGTCATAGTGCAGGTGATATCAGTAAAGATGAAGAACTGAATAGTTACAGGAATTATTTATAAGCTAATCAATAGGGTTTGATGAACGATAGAATATGAAGAGTCAAGATTGATTCAGAGTTCAGATTAGGTACGTAGAAGACTGGTGGATGTTATTTACTCAACTAGGAATAGTAGCAGGTGTGATGAAAGTAAGGGTTGTTTGAACTTGTTGAGTGTGAAGAGTTAGATATTAAGGTGGAGAGGTTTAATGAACATTTGAATATATGAATCTGGAGCTTATGAGAAAATTTCTCTGGAAATGTAGATTTGAAAATCATTGGTAGATGGCAACTGAAGACGTACATGTTGATGAGACTAACTTATGAGAGCATATTTTGAGGAAAAAAAGAGGTAAAATATAAAATGCTAGTGAAATCCACAAAAGAGGCAGAGGAAGAGAAACTTGGAAGAACCTACAAAGGAGATTGACAAAAACAGAATGGTAGTTACCAGAAGCTTTGTAATCTTGGATAAATACGAGTTCAGGGTGGCTCAGCGGTTTAGCACCTGCCTTCCGCTCAGGGCCTGATCCTGGAGACCCAGGATTGAGTCCTACATCGGGCTCCCTGCATGGAGCCTGCTTCTCCCTCCGCCTGCGTCTCTGCCCCTCTCTCTCTCTCTCATGAATAAATAAATAAAATCTTAAAAAAAAAATACGAGTTCAAATCCTGGTTTCAGTATTTATTAAGTGTGAAATCTTAGAAGAATAACATATTGCTGTGTAACAAATTACTCCAAACTCAGTGGTTTAAAACAGCATTTACTATGCCATAGTTTCAATGAATCAGGAATTAAAGAATGGCTTGGCTTGATTCGGACTCAGGGTCTCATGAGGTTCTAGGCAAGTTGTCATCATTGGAAGCCTTTAACTGGAGCTGGAGAGTCTGCTTCTAAGAAGGCTCACGCAGTGGCTGGCAGCTGGTGCTGGCTGTTGGGTGGAGGGCCTAAATTCTCTTCTATGTGACCTTTCTTCCCCCTAGGGCCTCTCTTTACAATGTGGCATCTCTAGCAAGATGGACCTTACATGGGCTCAGAAAGAGGCACAGAAAGAATGAGTGTGTACACCCAAGACAGACACCATAGTCTTGTTAAAACCTAATCTGAGAAATGATATCACATTACTTCTCCTATGTTCTATTAATTAGGAACAAGCCACTAAATTCAACTCAGACTCGGGGCGGGGGGGGGGGGGGGAGGGATTACAAAAGAATATGAATAAATGGAGGTAGGAATCACTTGAAGCTGTCTTAGAGGCTGCCTACAATATTTAAAACACTGTGAGCCTATTTTCTCATCCACAGCATGAAAACCTGAAGATTAAATTCAATTATGTATATAAAGCATATAACTCATGGTTGCTTTATTAATGGTAAGGATAACTATTATTTCCACTTTGACAAGCAGCTTGAGAGGTGGGGAAGAAAACAGATGAGTGAAACAAGACAGGAGGAAAGAAGAAAGGGTATTCAAGAAGGAGATAGCATCAATGTATCAAAGGGACTGAAAAATGTCCCCTGGACATTGTGTCCATTGGATGGGGTGGGAGGGGTGAAGCCACACTGTCCTATGAGGATGAATGAGAAGGAGGGAAGTAAAGAGTGTGAGTTTAGACCACTCTTTTCACGTTTAAAGAGTATGTGTTCAAACCTGACTCTACAGGAGGAGAACAGATTTGTATTTAGAGTTGGACACAGGATCAAAAAGGCTTTTTGTGGATTTTGTAAAATGGGAGAACCCTGAGTGTGTTTAATTGTAAATGGGAAAATATATATTTATATATATATATATTTATATATATATATAAAAACTAGTAAAATATAAACTAGTAAACTCACAAGAAAAACAAAATTGACAAACATGAAAATAGGTTTCATATAATACAAATCCAAATTAAAACTAAGTATGAAGAGAGTTTGGGTATACAGGTGATTTTAAATGTGGTTGGTGGGACTATAAATATACTATCTTTCTGGAAGGCAATCTGGCAATATGTGTCAGAATTATAAGTGAACAAGCACTTTGACCCAGCAATACCAATTCTGGAAATTTATCCTAAGGAAATAATCACAAAAGTACACAAAGATATTTGCATAGGGATGTACTACAATAGAGGAGTGGATAAATTAATTATGGCACACCTCATTCATACAATCAGAACTGGGATATATGTAAATTTCTTCTGACTTAGACATCCACTATTTTACTTAAAAAAAAAAGGGCAGTTCTTCAAAAGGCTTAATATAGAATTGCCATATGACTCAGCAAATCCACTCCTAGGTATATACTGCCCCCAAATTGAAAACAGATTCAAATAGATGGTTGTATGCCATTGTTCATAGCAGCACTATTCACATAGCCAAAAGGTGAAAACCCAAGTGCTATTAAAAGATGAATGGATGAACAAAATATGGTATATCCATACAATGTGAATATTCTGCTGTAAAAGGGAATAAAGTTCTAATATGTGTTGTAATATGGGTGAACTCTGAAAACCTCATGCTAAGTGAAATAAGCTGGACAAAAAGGACAAATATTACATAGTTTCACTTACATAAAATATACAGAATAGACAAATTCATAAAGTCAGGAAGTAAATTAGGTTACCAGGAGCTGGGGAGGGAGGGTGGGTGGTGGTGAGTCATTGGTTAATGGTTACACAATTTCAGTTTGAGATGATGACAATCTTGGAAATAGTGGTGAAGACTGCACAACACTGTAGTTATAATTAATTGTAATTAATGCAACCGAATTGTAATTTTAAATGTCAAAAGAAATAGATGATGGATTTAGCAAAAAAAAAAGTAAAACTTAAAAAAATGTAAAACTTATAAATGTTCAAGAGTTCAAGAATAACACGAATATAATAAAAATATACCCCCCCCCAAAAAGAATCAAATGGAAATTCTAGAGATAATATATAAGTATCTGAAATAAAAACTCACTGTATAGGCTTAAAAGCAGATTAAACAAACAAACAAACAAACAAAAAAAAAAGCAGATTAAACATTAGAACAAAAGATAACTGGGCTTCAGAACACAGAATAATAGAAAATCCCAATGGGAAAAGAGAGAAAAAAAAAGAAAAAAATGTGCAGCACCTGATAACCTGTGGGACACTAGCAAGCAGTTTAGCATATGTAGTTGAAGTCCCATAAAAAGAGAGGAAGAGGACAGAAAAAAAATCTTTGAAGAAGTAATGACCACACAACACACAACACACACACAGACACATACAAATATTAAAGAAGTTGTTCAAGCTGAAGGAATAGGATACCAGATAGAAACCTGGATCTACACAGAGTGCCAGAAATGGTAAAGATGAGTGAATGTAAAAGACATTTTCTCTAATTAATCTTCTTAACCATATAATTAAAAATTTAAAATAAAATAAATAACAATATATGATAGAGTTGATGACATATATAAAAGTGTATTATAAAAGTAACACAGACCAGGAAGGAGAAAATGAGAATAAAGTAAGCTTCTTAACTAATCAGAAAATTTTGCATATCATTATTTGAAAGCAGACTATAAATCAATTAAACTCTAGAAAAGTACTAGGCAAACTATGGCCAGTGGGCCAAATCTGGCCTACTGTTTTGGGAAATATAGTTTTATTGGTACACAACCATGCCCATTTATGAATGAACTTAATGCCACTGAACTGCACACATAAAAATAGTTAAAGTAGTAAATTTTCTGTATATTTTCCAATAAAAAAAATACAAGAAACGGTTCTCAGAAAATGAAAGACTTCTTGTTATTATTCAATATAAAAAAGGAATTATGAATATTTCCATTAGAAAAAGTCACAGAAAAAAAAAGAAAAAGTCACAGGATGAAAAGGATATATAATATAAACACTCATCATAAAAGATGGAGTAGATGTATTTATACAAAATAGATTTCAAGATAAGAAATATTACTAGGAAAAAGATATATATTTCATAAAGATAAAAGGATCAATTAATCAGGAAGTCATAACAATCATAAATGCATATACACCTAATAACAGCTTAGAAACACATGAAGCCAAAACAGAACTGAAAAAGAAGAAGTTCACACTTCGAACTAAAGATTTCAATAGCCTTCTCCCACTAACTGATTGAACAAGTACACAAAAAAAGTCAAAGGATGGAAAAGACTTGAACAACATTATTAACCAGCCTGACCTGACATTTATAAAACATTCAACCAACCAATAACAGAATATACATTCTTTTCAAGGGCACATGAAATATTCACCAAGATAGAGAATATGCTTGGCTAAAAAACAGGTCTTTTTACCCTTAAAATGATATATTTATATTAAAAGGCTAAAAGTCTTATAGAAGAGGCACCCTGGGTGGCTCAGTGGTTGAGCATCTGCCTTTGGCTCATTCTGGTGTCCTGGGATCAAGTTCCGCATCAGGTTCCCCATGGGGAGCCTGTTTTTCCCTCTGCCTCTCTGTGTCTCTCATGAATTAATAAATACAATCTTTTTTTTAAAAAAAAAGTCTTGCAGAAAATATCTCTGACCACAACTAAATTGTATTTGAAATCACTAACAGAAAGATATTTGGAAAATTCTCAAATACTTGGAAATTAAACAATTACAGGTCATACTTATACCATGATTTATCCACATACCCACTGATCAAGGAAGACCTCACAAAAGGAATTTTAAAATATGAATAAGAATGAAAACACTACATATCAGAATTTGTGGGATGAAGCTATTAAGAATTCTTAGAGGAAACTTTATAGCTTTACATGCTTATACTAGAAAAGAAGAAAGGCCAATAATCAATGATCTAAGTTTCCATGTTAAACAGTTAGAAAAAGGAAAAGCAGGTCAAATCCAAAATATAATGAAGGAAATAATAAAGTTAACATCCAAAGCAATGAAATCGTAAATAAACAAACATGAGAAGGAAAACAATGAAGTAAAAACCTGGTTCTCTGAAAAGACCAGTAAAATTGAAAATCTAGTTAAATTGATGAGAGAGAGAGAGAGGAAGGAGGACAAGGAGGAGTTAGAGGAAGGGGAAAGTCAAGACAACACAAATGACAGAGGGGACATCAATAAAGATTCTAGAGAGAAATGGAATAATAAAGGAATATCATGAGCAACTCATTGCCAATAAATTCAATTCAGATGAAAAGGATTAGTTCCTTGAGAAAGAAAAATTACCAAAAATGACTACTGTAAGTCTCCAAAATCACCCCCAGGTTCCCTGATTTGCTAAGAAGACTCAGAGGACTTGGTATACAGTTGTACTAATGACTAAGACTTAATTACACCAAAAGAATATAAAACAAAAAACATCACAGGGGAAAGGCATTCAGGATAGAAATCTGGAGCAAACCAGGTACAAACTTTCAAGAATCCTATCCCAGTGGAATCACATAGGACATGCTGAATTCCTGCAGCAGTGAATTGTGACAACAAATACAAATTTTAATCCACCAGGTAAGCTCATTAGAGACTCAGTGCCCAAAGTTTTTTTGGGTGCTGGTCATGCAGGCACCATCTGCCTAACATATGCCAGAACTCCAGATTCCCTGTAAGAAAACAGATGTTCAGAATAAACCACATTGTTTGACTAACGGTGTAGGCACAGTGAACCACTCTTGTCAGTTAGGAAATGGGAACCTTCTCCAAACCAAAATTTCCAGGTATCATTTAAGGGCCAACTTTACAAGCAGGCCTTTTTAAGGATAGCATTCACAAGCCTGTTAACTGTTTTCTTCTGCACATCACCACAAGAATAGAGAGTCTGAACTGACCTATAAATAATTAAAAACTGAATTTGTTATTAAAAATATTCCCACAAAGAAAAAGCCCAGATAGCTTCACTGGCAAATTCTGTCTAATATTTAGTAAAGAAATAATACCAATCCTCTACATTATTCTTTCAGGAGGAGGGAACACATTCTAACTCATCTTAAGAAGTCATTATTACTCTGATATGAAAGCCAAACTGAAAGAATACAAAGAAAAACCAAACAAAACCTACAGATCAGTATTCCTAATCAATGCGAATCCTTAACATAGTATTAGCAAATTATGTAATTGATTTGTAAATCAATTAATTGGTTAATATTAACATATTAATAAGGAAAATATTATCTCAATAAATACAGAAAAAGCATTTCACAAAATTTAATACCCACTCATGATAAAAACTCAGAATACTAGGAACAGAAGGAAACTTCCTCGATCTGATAGAAAACATACAAAAACCTATTACTAACATTATATGAAATGGTAAAAGACTAAAACTTCTCCGAGATTGGAGGAACAAGGTAAGCCAGTCTACTGTCACAACTTTTATTTGACATTGTACTAGAGGGTCCTAGCTACTGTAATAAGTGAAGAAAAAAAACAAGATTCATACAAAGCAGAAAGAAAGAGAGAAAACTTCCTTAACTTCATAGATGATGATACTGTACACAGAAAACCCAGAAGTTAGAAAAAAACTACCATTACAATAAATTGTAAAAAGTTTTATAAAAATAAAATCTTACTTCTATATACTAGCTAGAAACAATTAGAAAGTTTTATTTTTAAAATACTCTTTATAATAGAATCCTAAAACATGGAATATTCAGGGATAAATTTCACAAAACATTTTAAAGAATGTTACGCAATGAAAACTACAAACCATGTCTGAGAAAGATACTAAAGAATATCTAAATAAATGTAAAGATATATATATACACCGTGTTCATGAATCAGAGGAGTCAATACTGTTAAGATGTCAGTTCTTCTCAAATCTATCTACAGATTCAACACAATCCAAAACCCCACAGACTTGTTTTTTATAAATTGACAAACTGATTCGAAAAATTATATGGAAATGCAAAGGACTTAAAATAGCCAAAACAATTTTGAAAAAGAAAAAAAAATTCAAGGACTTAACAATACCATATTTTAAGACTTCTTACAAGGCTTTAATAATAAACACAATGTTGTATGTTGACTTAATGATAAACATATAATCAATAAAACATAATAAAGAAGTCAGAAATACATCCACACATATATTAGATCAACTAATTTTCAAAGAACATGCCAAGGTACAATGAGAGAAAAAGTCTTTTCAAAAAAATGTGTGTGCTGGAACAACTGGAAATCCAATGCCAAAAAATGACCCTCAATCCTTGTACACAAAAATTAACTGAAAATATATCAGATTACATACTTATGCTCATTTTTTAGAAGTTGGGATACTGAAAATATAAAGCAGAGACAAAATCAGTGATGGTCCTAATTTAAGTTTTGTACCCCCAAAACACTTGAATTTTACCTGAAACTTCTTGTCTTCCTCAAACTTCTTCTGATCACATAATTCATTGTAATGTTCTTGTAACTTATGAGTTTCTTTAAGTGATGATAACTCATTTTTAATCTCATTAATTTCTCCATTAAGTTCTTCAACCTAATATAAAATTTAACCAAAATGGAAAAAAAAATAAAAATAAAAAATAAAAAAATAAAATTTAACCAAAATGAATAGTTATGTAAATGTGTTTTGTATGAGGGCGCCAGGGTGGTTCCATCAGTTAAGCATCTGACTCGGTTTCAGCTCACATCATGATCTCAGTGTTGTGGGATTAAGTCCTGTATAAGGCTCCACACTCACTCAGCAGGGAGTCTGCTTGAGATTCTCTTCCTTTCCCTCTGTCCCTCCCCCTATTTGCATGCTCTGTCTCTAAATAAATCTTTTTTAAAATGTGTTTCATATGAAAATATTTTATTAACATAAGCTTTTGGAAATGGTAAAAAATAAAAATGATCCCAAAGTAATTACTAATACTGAGAGCTACTATTTATTGAACAGTGCTGAGTACTTAATATAATTTCATACTCCTAAAAATCCCCAATTTATAGGTGAGAAATGTGACTCACAGATGTTCAAGTAATTTGCCAAGATTAGGTGGACATAGGCAGGATCCAAACCCAAAGCTAAATCTAGGTGTTGTAGTCTTAACTACCACATTAAACAACCTCTTGTTAAAAATGAAAAATTGTTATTTTCAATCATAACAATTCTCTCAAAGCTATATCCTCATTACTTTCTTGAAGTTTTATTTTCTTGTTGCAAATAAGACATACAGGCTTTCTGTTACTTATGTAACAAAGTTCAACTTATTTTCCAATGTCACATTCCATACTCTATGCTTTATTCAAATCAGACCACTTATCACCCTTGAAAGTGCAGTTTTCGTGCCTCCATGATTCTTCTCATTCTTTACTAAATGGAATGCTAACAAGATGGAAAGAGAAGTGCAGGAAAAGGGCACATGTTGTGTGGTGAAACCTTATTTATCTTTCAAGGCCAAACTAGTGTCACCTTTTCTCTAAAACTTTCTCTAACCTGGCTAAATGATATGATTTTGTACTTTCATAGTAATTTTTTAATACTGCTAAAACCTCTCCATGGTATTGTGGTCAATTTCCTAATTGCCTGTCCATTTGAGTGTGAGATCTTATTGATCTTTGTATTTTAAGCATCTCTGAAAATCCAGTACCTAGAATAGTGCCTAACACATAGATGCTCAACAAATAGTGTGAACTGAATTCCTTTTGTGACCTATCCTTCCCCTAAATAATTTCTGAATATCCTCGTTTATTGTCTTTTTGTCTATATATACCCATTAGCTATTTAACTAGCCAAATGAAAATACACAGAACACTGTTCTTTATAATATTTCAATGAATTTTAACTACACTGTCTAAAAATAATTACAAAGTTTTATTTGTACAGTATCTCTTTCACTGTTTTTTGGTTTTATTTTTTTGGAAAATAGCAGTTTTTAAGATTTCCATCTTATTTTTGCCAATATCTTTAAAATTTTTAAAAACCCATCTTGATCCAATCTCAATAGCAATACTCTTGTTCCTCACTCAAGAATGGTGAAAAAGCTGCATAGAGACAGAAATGCAACTAAAAAGTAGATCTAACCTCCCATTCAAGAAAACTTTTACATGGTTCTACACAGCAGCTTTCTCTTATTTAACTATGTTCTATTTAGTACTAAAGCATATGGAAATGAAATGATTGTAGTAGCTAAACAATCCTAAGACAAGACCAATTTCATACAAATTTATAGACTGAGGCCTCCCCAGTAAAATTGAATGCTTATTTTTCTTAATTCAACTGATTTCTCCTTGTGAGAGGGGTATCGTTATGGTCTCAAGGAAAATGAATGTTTAATTTTCTGAGCGCAATTAATCTTTTTTTAGCACGGATAATTTATTTAGGTATATTATCTTTACACTTTGCACTTTTCCCTAACCTGACAATACCATTTCCATGGTTTTTAAACATTAGCAATGGGAAGGAAGAGTTAGGATGCAATGTGAATTTTCTGAAGCTAAAATAAATATTACTAAGCATGCTGCTTAATGGTAAACTATGAGACTAAGCATTTTTAGTATTGATACAACTAACTACAAAATACTTCTTGAAATTTGGATAAATCTTATTAAATTTATCAGTGAAGACTTGATCTCTCCAAAAGATAAATTAAAGGAACATATTAGCTACAAATGAAGTGAAAACTCAAAAATTACTTATATAACAATTTATATCAAACTCATCTACAAGAAAATGTTTATCAAACTGGTATTTGGATACATATTAGTATAAAATATATTGCATTAATATTAGAAAAATATAGTATACTTAGTATAATAGTGCAAAATATAATCTTTCTCTCCCAAAATATAGTTTTCATAAACTCATAGTGACTTTCTATTGTGTTAATTCTTTTAAAAACTGAAAGGAAATGAAAATACATATTAAAATAGAATAATCAATTTTAGAGTCCATCAATCTTTAAGGCAAACCTTTATATTTAACAACTTTAATTTATGCCATTTCATACTTTTATTATCTACTTTACTAAAATGAAAATTTAGTGTAAAATAAATGGATGTGGTTTAAGGAAATAGCTATGTTTATAACATATCAACTGTTTATGATAAAATGTTAACACTACAGAACTCAACTACTGTACACATGTCCTAAACATGACTTTAATACATTTTAACAAAACTGCTAAGGAAAGCTAAATAGGTCAACTAATACCACTACCTATATAATTATTCAATCATTTACTAAAATACTATGTAATTGTTTTATGAAAAGTAAATTAATTCTTCTTTGTCACATATGGGAAGTCATTCAAATTATATATATACATATATATAGTTCAACAGTTATATAAATATCCACACATGTATATGTGTGATTTTTCATGCATGAAAGCATTACAGGCAATTTTATTAAATTTAGCTTTTCAACAGCATTCACTTCTTGGAAATACAAGTGCAAGAAGAATACGTGTCTGATTTTATTCTTATATTATTTTTGCAGTATTTTCTTAGCATTTAATAGTTATTTTAAATGTCTACAACTTCTTAAAATATTTTACTATTTTATTACTTAATAAACCTACATGTTTTTTCCAAGTTCCCAGTGCTTTCTCATGCTCATTTTGAAGATTAAGGAACTTTTCTTCATTTTCTTTTATCTTCTCCCTTTGCAGCTCATTATCTCTTTCAAGGGTCTGCAATAAAATTAATTATCCAAAAAATAATCAATACCACATTAATGAATTTTGATGTGTTTTATGTTGCTTGGACCTTTGCTTCTAACATGCTGAAAGTGCCATACAGATCAGTGATAATGTGCTATCTCAACAATAATTTTCATAAATTAACAGAAAGGTGCTTATAGTTTAGTTAACAGGAAATAGGGGGAGGTTATGAAAAAGAAATGGCTATAAAAGGGTATAAAAACATTGCCATTATTCAGTTTCACTGCATAAGTTTTAATGTACTGAAAAAGTAATATAAAGTACAGCACTGAAAAATATGAAATGTAGCATAATCCAGCTTAACTCTACTACAAAATTTTAACTACCACAGAACATTTTTCCATATCTGTTTATTTTAGAAATTAACTGGCTTAGAAAACCCTTAAATACAATTTTAATTTTTAATTTCAAATTAACACTTTTTTAGTAGAGCTTCAGTATTTACCATATTAACTTATTACTTCATAAATTAACATAATATAATCACCACTACACCACCCTCTCCCCCAAAAAAACCTTTAAAGAGTAAAAATACTACTGTTTTCTAAGGCAAGGGTTTTAAAGCTATTAAATTATTATCACCAATATTTATTAGGTTTCTCAATGTCTGCTGATAGTCCAAGTTAATTTCCGTAAAAAGAGAAATAGTTAAGAACTCTACCCACATGCCTAATACATCGGGAATTTTTAAGCCCATTTGTTTATCACAAGTAAAGCTATTTACATTCAGGGTTAACATTTCAAGCCACACAAAGGATAGAGAAAGAAAGATAAAGTGTCCCTCTATCAGCTCTCCAGGTCTCCTCCACCAGAGGTAACCACTCCAGCAGTTTCTTGCATAGTCTTTGAGAAATTGTCTCTAAGCATACAAGTTTATAAAATACATCTTTTTAAATACACAGGAGACCATACCATACATATCGTGTTCTTCCACAATCTGTTTTTCTAAAAAAAGTTAATATTTCTTGCTTACTTTCCATACCATCAAGTACAGATCTAATTTTAAAGGCTTCACAGTATTCTATTTAAAGACTTCTCAATTATATCTAGAATATCAATACACAATGACACAATTATGCTAAATTATGGAAATGTGTAATAAAAAGTTTTTTTATTTTTTATTTTTTTAAGCATTTGTTTTAACATTAAAATTCTCCTCTAGCACACAATGAAGATTATTGCACTTTGATAGCCTTCAATGAATACCTATTTTGACTGCCTCTACTTCAAGATAATGTAAATATTTTTATAGAAGTCATAAGTTCTTAATTTATAGGTAAACAATAGAGTAGTTTCTGAATATTTACAATGTATATATTTAATAGATGCTTACTATTTTAACATTCTACCAAATACAGTATGTATTTATACTGATAAAACCATATTCTGGAAGATAAACAAATCAAAGTTTAGGAGATGAGAGAGAATGCACTACAGTATCTATCCTAGTAATAATAAATGACCAAGAGCATTACATTCTTAAAACTGTGGTAGATACGTCAACCATTTCCTGTCCTGACCCATACTCTCATCTAAAAGAAACTGCCTATATCAGATATTCTTTGTTTCCACTTTCTGGAGACCTTCCATCCTTCCATTACAATTTGGACCCCTTGCTCTTTCAATCTGCTACACAGATCGGGTGATCTCGGAGGACTGCCTTCTCTTTCTGGGATTGGTCTCTTGTTTCCTATATTCTACTGTTTCCTCTTTCCTGGTTTATTCCCTTGTCTTGGTAGAGCAAACCTTCCATTACTTCTTGATAAAGGAGGCACAGATGGTACTTTTGAGGCCCTGCATGTCTAAAAGTATTTTTTTCTACCAATACATAATGATTTGTTTGGCTGAATGCAGTACAATTCTGCTTTAGAAATCAATTTTTCAGGGGCGCTTGAGTGGCTTGGTCAGTTGAACTTGCAAATCTTGATTTTGGCTCAGGGCAGAACCTCAGGCTTGTGAGACTGAACCCTGTGTAGGGCTCTATACTCTGCACAGAGCATCCTTGTCCCTCTCCCTTCCCCTCTGCTCCTCCCTCCCCCTTCTCTCTCTCTCAAATAAACAAAATATTTTTTAAAAATCAGTTTCTTTCCAACCACTGATGGCATGGTTCCATTATCTTCCATCTTCCAGCACTGCCAATGAGAAGTCTGAAGTCATTATGTTGCCATTTTTATTCTAATCATTTGTATGTGAACTAATTCTTTTTTCCACAGAGAGTTTTAGAATCTTCCCTTTTTGTATGAAACTCCATAATAATATGCACTGGTATTGAGCAAAACAAACTCTAATTCTTCAGTTCTAGGTTACCTTCTAGTATTATTTCTTTGGTCATCTCTCCATTTTCTCTGTTCTTTCTGAAACTCACTAAACTTCTTGGATTGAACTCCTAGTGTTCTTTCCCCTCTGTTATCCATCTTCTTGTCTTTTGATTCAACTTTCTAGAAGACTATCTCAATATTACCCTCCAAACCTTTTACTGTAT
The DNA here is from genome assembly GCF_011100685.1 of Canis lupus familiaris. Classification (NCBI taxonomy): domain Eukaryota; kingdom Metazoa; phylum Chordata; class Mammalia; order Carnivora; family Canidae; genus Canis; species Canis lupus. Next base: position 35,319,011 of record NC_049239.1, on the reverse strand, counting down.
ATTTTATGTCTAAAATATTTAAAGGTTCTCTTTTATTCTGAGTGTTTCTTTCTCTAAAGACTCCTAATTCCTGTTTTTGTGGATTAATAAATGTTTCTCTTAACTGAGTATATTTTCTTAGTTTCCCTGTTTTTTTTTTCATTACCCTGTTTTGTCTAATTTGCATGGTAGAGACATTCTTCAGGTGCCCACTGATCCTTAACTGTATGTTCATATTAAGAATGAAGTATTAAAAAGCTGGTCACAAGTTATGTCAAATGATAGACTTCACTGTAGGTTGACCTGGCTGAGCAATTTCCCTGGGAGAGTGTAACTGGAATAACTTGAGCAAGTTAGTTTCCCTACAAAGGAATCTTCAGTCTCCTGCCTGGAAGTGACAAGGCTAGATGTCCTCCAAATGGGGAAACAGAGCAGGAAGGTCTCAGATTTCAGTATTTAGACTTTCCACCCTGTTTTCAATATAATACTCTCAGTAACATATTGGTAAACAATTTTTTGTAGCATTTGCCAATTTTAAACATTCCAACCATAGGCAATTTCAAGCCACCACTAGTTTCACAACCAGCTAGCAAAATGACAACAGCTCTAACAACTAGCTCTTCCTGGTATAAGCTGCCTCTAGAACATTACTGGATTTTCCAACCTCAGTTGTCCCTCAAACTCTTCAACATAAATCTCCAATCTTCTGCCAAGTAGAAGACAGGCAGTGCCTTTTTGTGCAGGATAGGGAAAAGAATTTGGAGGTATAGTAGCTTCTAGCTTCTTATATAGACCTTTTCTTCTTGGCTTCAGTTGCACATTCAGCTTCTAGAGGCACATGATGCTTGCAATTCCTAAGCATCTCTGCATCTTTGATTTGGGTTTCTATGTTCTTTCATTTGCTAAGTATTTCATTTGTCCTTGAGAATTTATTAACATCATTTTATTGCAGTTTCAGAAGGAAATAGAAGTTAATGTGTAGGTTCAATTCAACATGTTTAACCAGAAGCCCATACCTTGTACTATCTGAACTTACAAAGATTCTAAATTTATTCATTGTTAATCATTCATTAATTTAATAAAATCTGGTAAGCTCTAACTGTATGCCAGATACTCTTTTAAGCTCTTACACTACATGAATGAAACTATTACTATTCTCATGGAATTCAGTCTCTATCAGAAAATTATTTGATATTATTTGCATCTGGATTAACAAATCTAAAAACCATTCCGAAAAAAAATGGATATTGCAGAAAATCAAAGTAAAATCATCTCTTAATGTTTTAATATACCAAAAACTAAGTAATATATTCTGGTTAGTGACTATGGGAGCAAACTAAGTAAATTATTCATGTTAACACTATGACTACAGCAGCATAACTACACTTACATTTAGACTAAACTATAATAAAATCATAGCAGAAAATATTCTCTATCATGGGAATTCAGGTCTCTATGCTCCACACTGTACTATTAAAAAAATGAGACAGATGACAGTGTGACTGCAGAGCACTGAAAAAAAAAAAAAGGCCATTATGAAGAGTAATGATCCCTTTTAATATAGGTGGAATTAGAAAGCTCCTCGAGAAAACACTTGAGATATCTATACAACATAATCCTCAGCAATAGTTCAATGTTAACATTTTCTTATACTATATATCAGTGGTTCTCCAACACTGTCTGCAAACAAGTACTGATCCATGACAAAATTTCACTAGTTAATGGCAAACAAAGTCTATAAGAGCCATCAGATGTCTTTTTCTTGTAAAGGACTGTATCTACTCTGAGATTATATCCTTAATATGTAGTGTTAAAATATTCTTTTTTATAAAATGAAAGTGATGACAGATGGTCTTATTTTTAATGTCCTTATCAAAGTAAAAAGGTGACAATTCTATCCTGTTCTTGCCAATACTTTGCAACAAAATTTCCATATGGAATCTAGTTTCTCGATGTACCATCAAGCTCAAATAATAATAGTACTAGTTAAAGAGGCATCTGGCTTATCTAAGATATTGGCACTCAGAGGTAAAAGATCCTGGAACCATAGTTATAGTCCTTGTTACCTTAAAGAAACACATGACTGTAAGTCTCTGACTACTGTACGCTCCACAGAATTCAACAACACATAAACATTGCATTTAGAGCTCATGAAGGGTAATTTAAAAGTCATAGTTTCTGAGTAAGTTATCTAACAAAAGTGGCAGGTCTCACTGATCTAGGAAGAGTACATTAACAATGTAATATAGAAATAATGCTGGAGTAGAATAGGACAAAAATTTAATTTGGGATTTGCCACTAATTAAGAAGCCTTGAAAAAAAAAAAAAAAAAAGAAGCCTTGAACTCTACTGCTTTCACTTTCTTTATCTTTAGTTTACCAAGAAATGAAATAATTGGGTTGGCTGACCACTAATATTTTGTTCATCCTAACAAAGCTGTTTGAACTCCTTTAAATGGGTAAGAAAACAATCCTGATAATTGCTACTCTTTATAAAGAATTTGGGTAAATTCTATTCTACGTTTCTTTGGAGAAGATTCAAAATATTAGAGAAAGCCCCAGTTGTCTATCTGTAGGGTAGGTAAAAAAGGTGAGGGATTACTTGCTTGTAACTGGACTTTCAGAGAAATTTTTTTCACTTGTCTTAGTGGAGGAGGTGAAGAGGTTAAAAGAGGAAGGAAGTGGGATGCCTGGGTGGCTTAGCGGTTGAGTGCCTGCCTTTGGCCCAAAGTGTGATCCTGGAGTCCCTGAGTCCTGGGATAGAGTCCCACATTGGGCTCCCTGCATGGAGCCTGCTTCTCTCTCTGCCTCTCTCTCTGTCTCTCATGAATAAATAAAATCTTTAGAAAATTAAAAAAAAAAAAAAGAAAGAGGAAGGAAGAATTGACTCCAGCATAATTCTTCCCTCTCCCTCTTCCAGGTCTATGTTTTACAGTATTGGGGACAGGCAAGAGAAATGAAGAGGGCAAAACTCTCTTTACATCATTAGTCACAGAACATCAATGGTGAGGAGACAAAGCTTGCATTGTTCAGGTTGTTTGGTCCCATTCAATGATGATGAATTCAGCATAATTTGTGGTCTTTACATGGGAGGTAACTGTAGTTTTCTTGAGAAATGTTCAGCTTCACCATCATTACCAAGAATCCCTTCAGAGGAGCACAAATATCTTCCACTGGCCACCCCAGTGGAACATGTCCCCAGCTCCTTTCCTTGAACTGAACATCCTGTCATTTGGCCAGTGGCACACAAGGCAATTTCTGTCATTCCACTAACCTTCATGTTCCTTCATGTGGAGCCAAGGAATCACAAAGTTCTCTCTTCTGCACCCTTCTTGTTCCATATAGTATTGTAACAAGCATAATACACTACAAGCCCATTGGTACATATCACTCCAAAAACTTTCCTCCTTGAAATTTCTGGACCATAACTGTGCATTAGTCTATGTGTTTTTGGGTATAATCCCAAACTTCAAGAAACATATGCCAAGTTCTTCCACTGAATTTACCACATTTTATTCCACTGGCAACACCAGAATGGACCTGCAAGTTCCTAGAGCATCTCAAGCATCCATCTACAAAACGAGATGGCACCTTCTCCTTTTTGTAGCCCAGTCTTTATATGATTTTCACTAGACTCCTTCACTTAGCTTATGAGGAAATGTACTCCCTTCCCAATTAGGGATGTAATAGAAAAGCCTCTCTTATTGAACTCTCACTCCCAAGGCATCAGTGACCATAACTTCCTCCCCTTTCGAATCTTTTTTTTTTTTGGATCTGCCTTCAATTTCTGGGAGTTCACTACTAACTGCTCTCTTCTATTTTCAGTTTTGGTCTTAGCCACAATTCTAAGACAAAGAAAAAAAATCCCATCCAATCTGTTACAAAATTAAGTCAGACACTTGATAAAATTGAACATTTAACTAGTGACTTAAATGTTAAAAAATATATATGTTTATTATTTTAGACACTGATACCAAGTTGACGAAGAGGGCCATTATCTTACCCCTAAAATTCAAAATGGTCTCAGATAAAGTTGGCAAATAAATGCAACTAGACAGGTAAAGCTCATTAAATGGAAATATACTATCTGTATCTCTATATACAACCTGATTATTTTCTTTTAACACCTTCAATTCTGCTTCCAGTTCAGTGTTAATTTGAGTTTGATGCTGAAGTAACTGCTGCATACGTTGGAAAGAAATGATAATATCCTTTTAAAAAAAGTATAAATATGATATATCAGTTGAAAGAATTTTAAGATGTGTTTCTAAATACATCTTAGGTGTGTTTCTAAATCCATTAGAAAATGTCATTTAAGAATGAATTTAGAAACATACCTGCAATCTTAATAAACTACATCTTCTAATTTGTTAGGGTACCAATGGTCTAAACTATCAATGAAAAAACTGATTTATTTTTATTCTTATTTACTCATTAAATATTTTAATATCATATTTTTCCAACTTTATTAAGATATAATTGACAAATAACATTCTGCAAACTTAAATTGTTCAACATGATGATTCGATACACATATATAGTGCTAAATGATTACCATAAGATTAATTAACATCACTATCACTTCACATAATTACCATTTTTGTGTGTGTGGTGAGAACATTTAATGATCTACTCTCTTAACAACTTTCAAATATATAACATAGTGTTAAAACCATCATGCTGTAAATTAAACCCTCAGAACTTACTTATAACTGAAGTTTGTACCCTTTGACTAGCATCTCCCCATTTCTCAGATTTATTTTTTAATGGAACATATGTGAGACCTGGTTAAAAAAAAAAAGGTACACATATATCCATTCAAGAAATCCCAACTGAGTACTTACTATGTGCCAGGAGTTGATCTAGACATGATTCCATTTATTATTTAACTTACTTTATTTCCCACATTATACCTGGTTTTAAAAATATTGCCTGGTTCCCAAAATATCTTATGACTGCTTGCCTGTTTTTCTTCTTGAATATGTGTGATTTCTTCATTAATCTTCTTATTTAATTCCAACTCCTTTTAAAAATTGAGTAATTTTAAAGTTATAAAATTCAGCAAATTCTACATTTAATTCAGTGCTCAACACATTTAGGGAAGTCATGACCCCTTATGACCCCAGAGTACCAACATCTGTTTGCTGGTAAAGCAGTGGCTCTAGCAAAATAAAGGTGGTATGAGATACCCATAACAGGCTGATGTGCAAATTTATAAATATTCACATTAAAAAGTTACAAAATTTCTCATCTCCAAAAGCTTTTCTGGAGACACCACTGTATCCTAAGATTATCTGACATTATATTAAAGTGGAAATAAAATGGTTATACACAAATTTTATTGTCTTAAATTCTTGTTGAAAATGGCAAAAATACCTAATAGGTGAAAAATAATTCACAATATTGTTTTTTCACTATTACAGTATATTAACTTTACAAGAGAGGGACATTTTTATATTATAGTCCTGAAATTCTCTTTTTACAAAAACATCTATATAAACATGAAGACATTTAATTAAATACCATGTTGAGTCTTTCTTGAAGTTCTTGAAATTTTTGTTCTTTAACTGTTAAGTGGATGTTTTCTTCTCCCATCTTATGTTGACATGTGACCTTGGACTTTATCAAGTCTGAGGTAACTTTTTTTAGTTCCTTAACATAAGAAATATAAACACTAAATTCAGTATAAACATTTCATCAAACCAAGGTACTTTTCTGACAGTTTTAAAGTCCATTTTAAACCTATCATTATAATTTACTGTATTTCACATATCAAGATAATACTAATGGTCCATCAAGGTCTATTTCTCCCAGTTCCCTTGTGAAATAATTAGCCAAGGTGGGAATGCTACCAGGATAGAATGTACGATATAAAAAAAAAAAAAAAAGATTTTATTTATTTATTCATGAGAGACATAGAGAGGGGCAGAGACATAGGCAGAAGGAAAAGCAGGCTCCCTACAGGAAGCCTGATGTGAGACTTGATCCCAGAACCCCAGGATCATGACCTGAGCCAAAGGCAGACGCTCAACCACTGAGCCACCCAGGTTCTCCAATTTTTTTTTTCTCTTAAAAAGAGCACACTAACCAAATGAACTAACTAATCAGAAGTAGGGTGATTTCACTCATTTAACAAAAATCTTCTGAGATAAAAAATAATAAAAGATTATAGGTTTCTAAGTTCATTAGCATCTAATAAAAAAATTTATGTGAGAAATAATCATAATCTAATGTGATGAGTGCTATATTAGAGGAATGTTTTGAAGCATACAGAAAGAAAGAGAATGGCATCAAGCAAGCATCACTAGGAAAAGTGGTTTCTGAACGGAGTATTTATTTTTTTTTAAGATTTATTTATTTATTTATTCAGAGAGAGAGAGAGAGAGAGAGAGAGGCAGAGACACAGGCAGAGGAAGAAGCAGGCTCCATGCAGGAAGCAGGACTCGATCCCAGGTCTCCAGGATTACACCCCAGGCTGCAGGCGGCGCTAAACTGCTGTGCCACCGAGGCTGCCCTGAACTGAGTCTTTAAAGATAAATCTGCAAAGAGTACAAAAAAGTAGCCCAAACAAAAAGATTCTACATGCACAAAGGTACAGAAACATGGAAGAGTATGGCACTTTTCAGGGAAACAGAATAGGATATGGCTGGAGTGAACACATTATGAGTGAGAGAGAGGAGTAGAGTATTCATGATTGTGGCTAGAAACTTGACAGGACTCAGATATTGAAAAGGATTTGTAGGCCAAGCTAAAAAGAGCTTTAACTTTATCCAATCCTATGGGTAATGAGGAATTAATAATTGAAGGATTCTGATTTAATAATTGAAGGATATATGAAAAACAGAAGATTTATAATTCAGAAAATAACTCTAGCATCATTAGATTATTAGAATTGAAGAGGATATAAAAAAAAGTCTTCATTTGTGAAGTCAGACGTCCACTGAGCTGAACAGATATCATCCAAACACATAATTCTGAAATACCAACTTCTGAGTTGGTGTGTAATTTATTATTCTCCTGTTCTATACACACTATCTTAAATACTCAAGAATCCAATTTTCACACTCTTAATTACACAGTATCTGAACTCCCTTTGACTTTTGGAAGAATTCTACATTATAAGAGTCCACCAGAGAAGCCAGAAATGCCAGATACTACCTTTATATAGCATGAGGCCAGACTGCTAATCAGATGTACCCATCCTGGATACTGGATCAGGAAGTAGTATTACAAAGAACAGGAACTGCTGCAAATCCATCTGTTGGTAGGCTTTAGGGGCAATGCTAGTGATATCACCTTTCCACGGACAACAATGGTACCACTGTAGCAGGAGCAGCATCCACTATAGTCAACAGTGACAGTACAACCTACAATGTATAATACTCAGGAGTGGAAGCTGGCTTTATGGTGTGGTCTTGGATACTGCACAGCTTCCCCTGTTTCTGACCATTTTCCAAGTCTGAGATGACCAACACCCAAATTCCTTTGTTGACAAATATCATCTTAGAGTTAAGAATCTTGTCTAATATACTTTAGTTTTTAAAAGACTATATGTAAGAACTGAATAATAACAACAAACAACTCTTTTGTAGGAAAAAAGTTCATTAGGGTGGTGACATTACAGGAAATTGTTATTTTCTTTTTTCCTAAAGTAGACATGTATTTCTCAGTGTATAAGATATAGATATACATATACAGCTATGGAAACAGGGGCAATCACTTCTAGTTATTAGTTAGAAAAAGAAGAAAGAAGACGGCAAATGACTGAGTCCTAAAGAATTCCCACACTCACGGATTACAGAAGAAGCTAAAAGAGAAGGCTGAGAAGTACAGTCAACTGAGGTAGGTGGAAAATTAAGAGTGTAACATGCAGGAAGCTGAAGGAGGAACAGCAAAAAATAGGGCTGCTAATACCTCTAGAGTTCTACATAATGTAGCTTCAGCTGCCCACAAAGACACCCAATTACAACTCAATACCTAGTTCCAAATCCAAGACAAAGGAGTTTGTTCACACGTCCCTTTGCCATATGCTCACTGCAGAGAACACTGCTAAGGTAATCACGTGTGGGTCAAGAGACAGGATTTGACTTTTAGAAAAGCAGGCAAACTAAAAAAGAAAAAAAAAAAAAAAGAAAAGATAGACTAATAGGCAGGACAAAGAGAACAACCAGCACATACTGAATAACAAAAGGAGTCTGAACAAGTAGGCCTTGCTGAGTAAGTAGCATACTGGCTAGCCTCTGACCAGATGCACTCACTCTCCACCCTTTCTGCAACTGCTGTGTCCCCTGTGCTGCTATCTGAGGATAAGGCAAACAGCTTTTTGTGCACTCTGGCTCCCGGTTGGGGGCACTCTTTGGAAGGAACCAGCAAATCAGTATGCCGGCAGGACAGAGTGAGGTATTTCTCTGTTTCCTCCCCACATGGCCACAAAATGACAAAAGCTCTCCACCTTTACCATAAGTCATAGCTTCTGTATTCTGCTTTCTTCTATAGCTGTGCCTCCAGCTCTCTCCAGGTTCCTGGGAGCTGCTTCCTTTCTTGGCTCCCCCGCAGGTTCCCGTGGTATAATCATCCCCCAACTGCTTCTCTCCCTTTGGTGCTTCAGTGTCCCTGCTGGTTTCCCTGAACTCTGCCCACAACCTTGTAAGCAACTTCTTCATCAAACTTTTCTTTTACCTATTCGAATGTGTCCTCTGTTTCCTGACTCAATCCTGTTTAATACATTTAATACAAGTAAATTGAGAGAAGGGATTTTAACTGTGGGGAGGAAATGAGGAGAGCAAAGGCAAAAAGGTAGGAATAATGAAAAACTATGACGATTGCAAAAGGATCTTGCATTAAATAGAACAGAAGATGCTTCAGAAGTAATAGGAAACAACACTGAAGATGTAGAATGTGGCCAGACCGTGGAAGCTCTAAAAAGCCAATTAAAGAAGTGTGGGACTAAATCAATGTATTAATACACCCAAATTTACACAATATTATATGTCAATTATATCTTAATAAAGCTGGAGAAAAATTAGGACTTGATTTGGTAGGCAAAAGAGAACTACTCAATCTACCATTTCCTATATATGTACTAAGTATCTAGCATGTCAGACACATAGAAGCAATGCATTAAACTAGTTACCTAGCAAAGTTAGTTTGGCAACAAGAATGAATAAAAACCAGGGGTGCCTGTGTGACTCAGTCAAGTGTCTGCCTTCTGTTCAGATCATGTGGCACAGTCCGGAATCAAGCCACTCAGTAGGGAGTCTGCTTCCCCCATTTCTTCTCCCCCTGCTCATGCTTGTATGTGAGCTCTCTCTCTTGCCTACCTTATCTCTCAAATAAATAAAATCTTAAAAAAAAAAAGGAATAAATAAAAACCAGATAAAAGAATACTGGCTAAAGGGCTACTTTATTAATCTATGCGTGAAATGATGAATGTCTATACCATTAAGAAATGAAGAATGGCAAATATGAGATATTCTAGAGGAGGATAAATAATTGACTACACAAAGGGAATGAAAGACAAAGATTATTCCAGAATGTCTATGTGAAGCTAAATGAAAAGAAAAACCATGAAATCTGAAAAAGAAAGCATGACAAAGGAAAGGAAATGAAAGGTCTGCTTCACTGATGAAATACATGAAAATGTATTTAAGACAAGAAACAAGGGATGAACAATGTTCTGAGACTGTTAAGAAAGCAAAAAAGCACAAATCACTATGCCTGAGCCACAGGTTGTTATTATATTTAAAAAGTCCTTCATTCATGTTCTTTTCAAATTACAAAAGGTTACACATGATGAATTCTCTCAAATGAAGTTTCAATGTCCCAGCAATGGTTCATCTTCACAGTCAGCAAGAGGATTTCCTTTGAAAGGAGAGTTCCATGAATCTGGGGAGGTGTGGGGGACAGAAGAAGGATATGGAGAATGAAGAATCAATCCATGTGACCCTGAAATCACAGTAAGTTATAAAAGGAGATGACCAGTTCAAGCAGTTGAAAATATAGAACTAAGATTAAGGGAAATGTGAGGCTGGAAATATAAAGTCATCTACATGAAGTGAATGAATCACAGAATATAAGAGCTCACTGAAAGAGACGAAGAGTTTTGGAGGAATGAAAGGACATGGATAATCAGGGAGCCAAAGGAATTTTTATCAAAAGACCCTTAAAAAGTGAACTATCACATACATGTTATAAAATGAACACATTTTATATTTTAAACATCTATTATTTTGTACAAAACATAATATTCTGTAATTAAAAACACAAAGGGTATCAGTTAGGATCCTTTGGTCACAATATCAGAAAACAATATAAATAATAATAATATTTGTTCTTCCATATAACAGGGAGTCCAAAGTTCTTCACTTTTATTCAACATAGTACTAGAAGACCTAGCTCTAGCAATTAGACAACGAAAAGAAATAAAAGGCTTCCAAATTGGTAAGGAAGAAATAAAACTTTCACTATTTGCAGATGACACCGTACTATATACAGAAAACCTGAAAGACATTACCAAAAAACCACTAGAACTGATAAATTAATTTGTATCCAGTAAAGTCACAGGATACAAAACCAATGTACAGAAATCTGTTGCATTTGTATACACTAATAATGAAGCAGAAAAAGTGAAATTAAGAAAACAATTCCATTTATGATTATACCAAAAACAATAAAATATCTCGGAATAAACTTAACCAAAGAAGTAAAAGACCTATATTCTGAAAACTATAAAACACTGATGAAAGAAAGTGAAGAGGATGCAAAGAAATGGAAAGACATTTCATGCTCATGAATAGGAAGAACAAATATTGTTAAATTGTCTATACTACCCAAAGCAATCTACAGATTTAATGCAATCCCTATGAAAATATAGATAGCATTTTTCACAGAACAAGAACCAACAATCCTAAAATTTATACGGAACCACAAAAAACTCTGAATAGCCAAAGCAATCTTGAAAAAGAAAAACAAAATTAGAAATGTCACAATTTCAGATTTCAAGTTATATTCTGTGTAAGCAAAACAGTATGGCACTGGGATAAGAATAGACACAGATCAAAGGAACAGAATAGGAAACCCAGAAATAAATCTAAAATTACATTGTCAATTACTCTTTGATAAAGGAGATAAGAATTTACAATAGGAAAAGAACAGTCTCTTCAACAAATGGTGTTGGGAAAAGTGTATAGCTACATGCAAAACAACTTTGAAAGTGGACCACACAAAAAAAAAAAAAAGAAAGAAAGAAAGAAAGAAAGAAACTGGACCACTTTCTTACACCATACACAAAAATAAGCTCAAAATGTATTAAAGATCTAAATGTGAAAGCCAAAACCATTAAAATCCTGGAAGAGATCACAGGCAGTAATGTCTCTGACATCAGCTATAGCAACATTTTTTTTAGATATGTTTCCTGAGGCAAGGGAAATAAAAGCAAAAATAAACTATTGGAACTACATCAAAATAAAAAGCTTCTGCACAGCAAAGGAAACAACCAACAAAACTAAAGGGCAACCTAAAGAATAGAAGATATTTGCAAATGACATATCCAATAAAAGGATAGTAACCAAAATATATAAAGAACTTATAAAACTCAACACCCTAAATACAAATAATCCAATTTAAAAATGAGCAGAAGACATGAATACATATTTCTCCAAAGAAGACATACAGATGGCCCGCAGACATATGAAAAGATGTTCAATATCACTCATCATTAGGGAAATGCCAATCAAAATTACAATGAGCTGTTACCTCACACCTGCTAGAAAGGCTAAAATAGAAAACTCAAGAAACAACCAAATGCTGGCAAGGATGTAGAGAAAATGGAACATGTGTGCGCTATTGATAAGAATGGAAGCTGGTGCAGCCACTTTGGAAGACAGTATGAAGGTTCCTCAAAAGTTAAAAAGAGAACTACTCTATAATTTAGTAACTGCATTGATGGATATTTACCCCAAAAATAAAAAAACACTAATTCAAAGAGAATGGGATAATGCACCTCTATGTTTATTGCAGAATTATTTACAATAGCCAAGATATGGAAGCAGCCCAAGTGGCCACTAACAGATGAATGGAATACACACACAAGCACACACACAATGGGATATTATTCAGCCATAAAAAAAGAATGAAATCTGCCATTTGGAATAACATAGATGGAGCTAGACAGTATAATGCTAAGCAAAATGAGTCACAGAAAGACACCTTATGATTTTACTCAGGTGGAATTTAAGAAACAAAGGCAAAAAAGAGAGGGCAGGGGAGAAAGGAAAGGAAAAGGAAAAGGAAAAGGAAAAGGAAAAGGAAAAGGAAAAGGAAAAGGAAAGAAAGAAACCAAGAAACAAACTCAAGTATAGAGAACTGGTTATAAGAAGGGAGTTGGGTGGGGGGATGGGTGAAACAAGTGAAGGGTTTTAAGAGTACATTTATCATGATGAGCATTGAGTTATGTATAGAATTGTTGAATCACTATATTGTACACCTAAAAATAATGTAACACTGTATGTTAACTATACCAGAATTTAAAAATTAATAGTAAAATAAAAATAAGACAACAAAAAGCTGGGGAGCTTCTTGTGTTGATTGATTCAGGCACTCAATAACTGGGACATTTATTAAAGGCTAGGTATTCTCAAAGACTAGGATATTTTCATTTCTTCACTTTCCATTCTTGGGACTGACCTCTTTCTTCCACTGTTGAGACTATAACAAGAGGCCAATTTAGGTACTTCATAGCACTTCTCTCTTCCTGCAATTCCTTTTAAAGAGTAAGAAAATTTTTCTTTGAATCACTTCCTACTGGCCAGAACCAGATCACAGGCTCATTCCTGAACCAAACACTGGCATGAAAAATAGACTGATCATAAAAGGTGGACTGAATGATGGGGGATATCACAATGTCCACTACAAGAAAAATTTCAGCAACACTGTAAAATATACAGGTTATTTAGAATATTACTGACTACATATAGTATACAGTATAATAGAAGATAAATGGAGAATATTTTTACTACCTGATTGACAACTGTATAATTAACCTACTTTTTTAAAAGATTTTATTTACTTGAGAGAGCGAGCGAGCACGTGTACATGAGGGGGAGGGGTAAGAAGGAGAAAGAATCTGAAACAGATTCCACACTGAGCACAGAGCCCAAAACAGGGCTCGATCCCACAATTGCGAGATCAGACCTGAGCCAAAACCAAGTTTGACACTTAACTCACTCAGCCACCCAGGCGTCCCTCACTGACTCTTTAGGTTTTAGTTCCCTTTACAAAAAAAGGAGAGGTTAGATCCAGTTAATGGTTTTTAAATTGTGCTCTGAGAAGTCCTATAGGTTCCATGAAGACCATTCATAGCTGCTAACAGAATTGAAAGAGCCCCTAGATATATATAGCTCTAGTGTTCCTCCAACTCTCTCTTCAAGTAAAAGCAGTTCTACCTTTTTTTTTTTAAGATTTTATTTATTTATTCATGAGACACACAGAGAGAGAGAGAGGCAGAAACACAGGCAGAGGGAGAAGCAGGCTCCATGCAGGGAACCCAACGTGGGACTCAATCCTGGGTCTACAGGATCACACCCTGGGCTGAAGGTGGCGCTAAACTGTTGAGCCACCCAGGGATCCCGCTCTACCTTATTAAATACTGAGCTTCCACCATCTTGAACTGAGGTTTCTGGAGCTCAAAGACAGACAAAAGCCAGATTAGATGATCCCTAATGATTCCATGAAATTTAGAGATGACCTGAAGAAGACAGTTTACAGAGAACTAGATCCTGTAGAAATAGAAAAATAGTTCAAGCATGAAGGGAGAAAGAACAGTTGAGTCACAAGAAATTTCTGACTTTCCTATCTGATAAAGGAATTTAAAAGCAACTGTTTCAGTTGTCTTGAAAGGCTATACAAATAAAGCACTTAGTCTATGGTGCAGAAAAGCTGAATCTAACAAAACTGCCTTAATCCTAATCTTAACCTAATTTTACTTGCAAGTAACAATAATCCTATAAATTTCTATGGCATATTTGACTTTCTGAAGTGCTTTTTCGTGCATTTATTGTTTTATATTTATTATACATATGTAAACCAAGAAAGGTAGGGATCATTCTACTTATATTAAAAAGAAGAAAACAAAAGGGAAAAAAGAAAAACAACATCTGTATAGGTCTGAGTCAAGCAGCTCTTTGAGAGGACTATAGTTGAAAGGTTTAGTTTTAAAGAAAAAGGTAAAGTGATGAATTAAGATAAACAGAATAAATTACAAATATTGCACGGAATTATGTGGGGGCAGGAAGAAACTAAAGGACTGGGTGAAGTAATGGGAACTGAAGGACTAGAGGTAAAGAGAACAGATTTGAGAGTGTAATGGTACAGATGATAGAAAAGGATGCTCTGGCTGAAGAAAGAGAAGGACCGAATGAAAGAGCCCAAAGGAAGCAGTGTTTTAATGATAAGATTTCAAGGTAGGGACATACTAGTCTACAAATCTTTAGAGTCAAGACATATAAGGAGCTGGTATTTCAGGAGTATGAGTAGTTAACAATTCCCCTGTTTAATAATCTCCTTTCTAATGGGGAATAAGAAAGGGAAGAAACTTGTGTGGATAAATTGCTTATGCTGCTATTATTATCAGCATGGTTAAGACTGTAGGTTCTGGAGCCAAATTTGTCTAGGTTCCAATTCTGGCTTTATTTTCCTTGTTATGTAACTTCAGATAATTCCTTCTGCCTCAAGTTCCTCATCTGCAAATTGGAAATACAATTTTTTAAAAACAAAGTGTCTGGCATGTAATACTCCGTGTAACAAGTATTTGTTGAACATCTACTCACTATTCCCTATTATTACTACTAAGGTCTATCCAAGGGATTCTAGGTTTGTTTTCTCTATTATTAAAGTAGACTACATTTTATAATTAAATAATCTTTTGTTTATTTAAAGAATTAAGATTCATTCTTTTAGAGCTAAAAACAGTACGAATTTTTCTGTAGACCAAGAGCTCCTCAAAGACAGGGGCCATGTTTTATACTTAACCCTCAGAAGCTTAATACATTCAAGAAATCTAAAAAGGAACTAAACATTATAAAGACTGTAAGAAGAAAAGTCACATAATTATGGAAAAAATGTGACTTATCTTTACCTAAAATAAGATTTGATGAGATCAAAGGTTGATTTATTCAGGATAAAACAAATGGCATTAAAAATTTGGTGAGAGCAGTCAACGTCAGCCAGAAACAGTAGTATTATTAATGAAACAATAGTTCATAGTCCATTAGCAAGACTGGATAGAGAGTGGTAGGTTTAAGTATAGTGCTGAGGGTTTAATCACTGATTAAAACAGCTGGTTTTACTCCATTCAATGTCAAACCACAGACCCACAGATCACCATGTTATAGACAGATGCTCCTAGTTTAAATGTGAACAGACCAGTACAATAATGGAAAAATAAAGCTTAATAGATGGTGAGTCACTAACATTATGTTAACTTTAAAAGAAAGGTTTGGTTTTTTTTTGTTTTTTTTTTTGGCTAGAAAGTTATATTTTTTGGCTAGAAGTTATGTCTTTGGGGGGCTAGAAAATAACCTTGACTGTTGTAACCAACAGCCCCTAAATTTGTGAATTTAAAATAGGTTAATTCTTCATTTTAAGTAAAGATCCAAGAATATGCTAGAAAACAACAATTACAGAAATAAGACAGTATAATAAAACATTACTCTAGAACTAGATGGTCTTTGACTTAACAAACTTATTGAACAAAAGAATGTATTGACATTATTTCCACCCTGCATAAACATGTGAAAACATGGGATGGTAGTTAAATTGACTATGAATACTGAAGGATATAAAAATAATCTAGTAATTTTAGCACTTTAACTTCTTAAAATTTTAGGAGATTAATTCAAAGGAAAAATATCTGTTAGAGGACATCAAAGTTTTATTTTTTTTATTTTTCTTAAAGAGTATTTTTTCTTTAAAGATTTTATTTATTTATTCATGAGAGACACAGAGAGAGAGAGAGAGAGAGAAGTAGAGAGAGAAGCAGGCTCCATGCAGGGAGCCTGATGTGGGACTCGATCCCAGGTCTCCAGGATCAGGCCCTGGGCCGAAGGTGGCGCTAAACCGCTGAGGCACCCAGGCTGTCCAACATCAAAGTTTTAATCTCAGTTCATATTTATAGGATGTTTGGCTAATTTTTATATTGTTACTCAGTATTTAGTCAAATATCATCTGAGTATTAAAAAAAATCTTTTGTGCTCAATTGATCCTATTTTTAAAAAAGCCACCAATAATACTGGGCTTAAAATAAGGTACATCTTTCTTTAGGTGTTTCCAAAAACTTGCTTTCAAGCTGCTTTTTGTGTGCACTAAAATGGTAGTTTTAAAACATAGGGGCACCTGGGTGGCTCAGTGGCTGAACCTCTGGCTCAAGTTGTGATCCCAGGATCCTGGGATCGAGTCCCACATCGGGCTTTCCAAAGGGTGTCTGCTTCTCCCTCTGCCTGTGTCTCTCATGAATTTAAATTTCTCATGAAATTTTTAAAAAATAACAATTTTGAACTTTTAATTTTTTTATATTGCATTTTCCTAAGCAAGATACACCTGCAAGAAATAAACATTCAAACAACTTATAAAGTAAGTTAGATGCCTTTTATACTGGTTTTATACTAGTGATCAATTCTAGGTTCAATCCTAAGACACAATGTTTACTGATAAAAGTACAATCAAACTGAAGTATATGTTGCTAAAGCTTATATTTATATAAAGTGGCTTATAATTCTCTCAATTAAAAAGTGATTCAGGGGATCCCTGGGTGGCGCAGCGGTTTGGCGCCTGCCTTTGGACCAGGGCGCGATCCTGGAGACCCGGGATCAAATCCCACGTCGGGTTCCCGGTGCATGGAGCCTGCTTCTCCCTCTGCCTGTGTCTCTGCCTCTCTCTCTCTCTCTCTCTGTGACTATCATAAAAATAAATAAATAAATAAATAAATAAATAAAGATTCATTTTTCTAAAAGTTATTTTTTCTGAAGCATGAAAAATCAGGGCATCCGAGTAGCTCAGTGGTCAAGCCTCTGCCTTTGGCTCAGGCCATGATCACAGGCAGGGTCCAGGGATCAAGTACCATATCAGGCTTCCCACAGGGAGCCTGCTTCTCCCTCTGCCTATGTGTCTGCCCCTCTCTCTGTGTCTCTCATAAATAAATAAAATCTTTAAAAAATAAATACAAGTTATTTTTTCTGTCAAGGTTACAAAGTGCAACAAACTTCTATCGCTTCCTATGCTTTTCAACAACTGAAAACCTGGAGCTGTTGTAATCTGCTAAGTTTTCTGAGATACTCTAAAATGCATCGATTCCTATTACAATAATTGTTTTGAAACAACAGAAGTGGGAAAGGAGGGTAAGAGCAAAAATTTAGCATGTGGCTGACAAAAGTAAAAACTAATCATTTATGTCTTTTTCTCTTTTATATTAATTACTTAATCTTAAGAACATAATAAATTAAAATCAGAGACCTCCATGAAATGATTTTCCACTGAAAATATGCTTTTGATTTTATAGCCCTTATATAGCTTTTAAATATCCTGAACTTTTAGTACATTGTCTGTTTTCTAACCATTTTATTCAAAGCTGTTAGTGCAGCAAGTAAACAGCACATGCTTTGATCTCATTAAATTACAACTTATAGTTCCTAGACTCATAAATACTGTGCTCTTTTTTCCTTTACCCCTCCTTTTCTGGTACAGGGTAGTCTGTTAAATATCACTATCTCCTTGAGTGCCCTGACGTTTACTCAGACAAATAGCAGAGGTTATGAATGCTGCTCACAGATAGTATCAGGAATTCTTCATGATTGCCATAATGGTGAACCCAGCATTCAGAACTGTAATATCTAGTCCAATCTAACAACTAAGTTTGGTCTGTTTAACTTTGCTCCCCCCACTCCACCCCCCAAAATCCATCTTATCACAAACCACTAGCTTAACTGTTTTGAACAAAATCATAAAACAAAATAAAAATTATCTTTGGAAAATGAATGATTAATAGTTTTAAATGAGTGATAGAACCAATGTTACCAGTTTTGATTAGCTTCTAAAAAAAGATTCTCCCTCTGCCTGTGTCTCTGCCTTTCCCTGTGTGTCTCTCATGAATAAATAAAACCTTTAAAAATAAATAAATAAATAAACAATAGAAAATGAAAAAACTTTCTTAAAGTTAAAAATTAAGACTACATACAAAATACAAAATACTTACACTAAAAAAAAATACTTATACGTAGGATGTCTGAAATATAAAAATGGCTATTAAAATATATTTTTAAATTTTCACTCCTTTAGCCACTTGGAACTCTCAGGGTAATAAAATTCTCTTGCTTTACCCTTTCATACACTCTCTGTTCCAGAAACAATTTGGTAGCACAGTCACTGACTGTAATGCTCTTTAGAGACACAGGCCACTACTGCATGACATATCAGTACATTTAGTTAGCCCTTGCAGGGCTCGAGACCTGGGGGGGGAAAAGGGTAAGTGTGCTCCTGAGCAACACTAAACTACTTGAGCAAAGAAGGAAACATTCTTTTACCCTAATCTGCTAATGGTGTCTCTCCATTACATGATTTTACATGAGCCTCGTCTCCATCTACAGGTCAGTCTATATATCAGAAATATAATATTATAATGAAACATTTGTCCTTATTTAATGAAAAGAACCACATAACTTAGAAACTTATAAGGTATAATCCTTTCATAATAATGCAAAAACTGAAAAAAGCATATGAATATTTTAATATAACCACTAAATATGATTAATCAGTTAACTCATGGATAAAAATATTAAAAAAATAAATGAATCAAATAGACATCACTGAAATACGTGCTTATTCAAAATTATTCGATCAGTATTTAGCTATTTTTTTAATTTTTATTCTTAATTTTATTTATTTTTTATTTTTTTAAAAGATTTTATTTATTTATTCATGAGAGACACAGATAGAGAGAGAGGCAGAGACACAGGCAGAGGAAAAAGCAAGCTCCATGCAGGAAGCCCTATGTGGGACTCGATCCCAGGACTCCAGGATCAGGCCCTGGGCTGAAGGCAGGTGCCAAACCACTGAACCACCCAGAGATCCCCAGTATTTAGCTATTTATATTTGCATTTGAAGTTTACATTGATAAAAAAATGAATGGTCCTTTTAACAATCCTCCACTTTGAGACTACAGGCAAATTTTAAATTACAGCTTCTCTCTTCATATTAAAAAAGCCATCCTTAATATTCTAGATTGTGATTGAAAATAAATGTTTTCTACATAAAAATGGTCTAGTTTGCTAGACAGACTTAAGACTTTTAAGGGTGAGGAACATATGTCTATTACCACCCATTCTTATGTTTTATACTGAGCTACTCCTATGCTCTTCCTTTCTGATCCTTCAGAATATAAAACCAACTTATTGACAGTTATAAGACCAAAGAATTAGATAGATTAACATTGGAAATATTTTTTTTTTAACATTGGAAATATTAAAGGACTTTGGACTCTGGCTTAACATTTAGAAGCCACTTCAATCTTTATTCTAAGTAATCCTGTTTTCCTTGAAATACGCTAAAACAGAAAGTAGTAAAATTTCCTGATTTCTTGAATTATGCATTAAAGTATGTTATTTATCTCATAATGCAAAAAACACTTCTGTTCAATACTTAAATGTTACTCTAGAGCCTTAATAAAATTTTAATTTTAGTAAAATTAAAGTAAAATTAGTAATTTTAAAATTACTAAATTTTAAAAGTAAAATTAAAATTTTAGTAAAATTATAGCTAAATATAAAAACAGGGGGACTTATTTCCAGTCTAGCCAATAAAGGAGCTTAAACTTTGTCCTGACAAGTAAAAGCTGAACTGAAAATCAACAACTCTTCTTAGATCTGTCAGAGAAATGAGGTCATAAGGCAAATAGCTGCCTCAATAATTGGAGAGATAGACTGGTGAATATAGAGAATTATAAATTACTGGAGTAGAAGCCCACAAACAGAAACCTCTGCAGGAACTAGTGCCACTGTAGGAAAGGCCTGAACTGTAATTGACCAACTACCAGAGGCTCAGTGTAGAAAACTTAGAGAGCTAAAAAATTTCAAGAGGACACAGTCCTAGGGGGAACACTGCCACACATACTTTTGTGAATTTCACTTCCAAGTCCTCTCACCATGAATATCAGAAGAAAAAAAATTCCCTCCTGCTTTCAGGAGAGAGGAAAAGGAATCATTTTTGAAATATGCCAGGGAATTCTGTTCTTAAGAGGGCTTGAACTCAGGAAAAATGATTGGACCTGAGCCTAAACTACCTGGGGAAAGGGTAATACTTAAATCCAGCCCTCTCCAACCATGTTGCACAACCAACAGAGGGAAAAAAACTAAGAAGTACTGTGAAGTTCACAGTCCAGTGACACAGGCTTACCAAAAGACAAAGACCTAATCATAGGACACTTTGCACTGCCACCCTCCCCCAACCTTACCATTACATTACTAACGGCTATTTAATGCAAGTAGTTTCATATGTATATCATGTCCACCTTTTAACAAAAAATTACAGGGCATACTAAAAGGCAAGAAAAACAATTTGAAGAGAATGAACAAGCATCAGAACCTGTGTCAAAAAAAAAAAAACAAACCCTGTGTCAGTATGGCAAAATATCAGAATTATCAAATCTGGAATTAAAAAAACTAATATCCTAAATGCCTTAATGGAAAAAGTTGACAAAACATAGGAAGCAAATGGATAATGTAAGGAGAGAGAGAGAAATTCTACGAAAGAATAAAAAAGAAATGCTACAGATCAAAAGCACTGCAACAGAAATGAAGAGTGCGGGGATCCCTGGGTGGCACAGCGGTTTGGCGCCTGCCTTTGGACCAGGGCGCGATCCTGGAGACCCGGGATCGAATCCCACATCGGGCTCCCGGTGCGTGGAGCCTGCTTCTCCCTCTGCCTGTGTCTCTGCCTCTCTCTCTCTCTCTCCCTGTGTGACTATCATAAATAAATAAAAATTAAAAAAAAAAAAGAAATGAAGAGTGCCTTTGGTGGGCTCAACAGTAGTATGGACAAGATTGAGGAGTGTCTGTGAACTTGAGGATATGATGGCAAAAATTCAAAAACAGAAAACAAAGAGAAAGACCACCAAGGTCTTTCTGCAAGGAAAGCAGAACAGAATATCCACCAACTGTGGGACAGCCAAACAAAATGTAACATATGCATAATAGAAATATCAGAAGGAAAAGAGAGCAAGGAGAGAAGCAATATTTGAAGCAGTAATGACTGAGATTTTTCCTAAATTAGTGTCAGATACCAAACCCCAGACCCAGGAAGCACAGAGAACACTAATAAGGATAAATGACCAAAAAATGTATTACCTAGGCATATCATATTAAAACTTCAGAAAATCAAAAGTAAAACAAACAAACAAAAATACTGAAAGAAACCAGGAGCGGGGGGAACACTTCATCTACAGAAGAGCAAAGAATTATACCTGACTTCTCAGAAAACATACAAGCAATGAGAGTGATGTGAAATATTAATAGGTTGAGAGAAAAAATTATTAACCTAGAATTCTGTATCCTCTGAAATTATCCTTCAAAAGTGAAGGAGAGGGACACCTGGGTGGCTCAGTGGTTGAGCGTCTGCCTTTGGCTCGGGGAGTGATTCTGGAGTCCTGGGATTGAATCCCACATTGGGCTCCCTGCATGGAGTCTGCTTCTCCTCTCTCTGCCTGTGTCTCTGCCTCTCTCTCTCTCTCTGTGTCTCCCATGAATAAATAAATAAAATCTTTTAAAAAAAAAAAGTGAAGGAGAAATAAAGACTTTTTTTAAGACAAAAATTGAAAGAATTTCTTGCCAATAGGCCTGTCTTGCAAGAAATATTAAAAGAAGTTTTTCAGAGAGAAAGAAAGTGATACAGGTCAGAAACTCTGATATACCAAATAAAAGGAAGAGCATCAGAGAAGGAATAAGTAATAGTTAAGTATTTTATTTCCTTTATTTGAAATTGATAAAATAACCATTTGTTCAAAAAAATAATAGCAACAATATATTTGATTATGTATGCTTAGGTATTAGTAAAATGAATGACAGCAATGACACAGTGATGGGAAGGAAGAATCAGGATTATTTAGTCATTATAAGGTACATGCATTACCCCTGAAGGGATATATTATTCGAAAGTGGACTTGGCTTACTGCAGATATACTGTCAACTCTAGGGCTGGCACTAAAAAAAATTTTTTAAAGTATGATTTAAAGACTAAGAAGGGGAGAAAATGGAGTCATAAAACCCTCAGTTAAAACCACAAATAGCAGAAAAAGAATGGAAGACAAAAAAGAGGAACCAAGGACAACAAATGGAAAACACACACACACACACACACACACACAGAGGCATATATTAATCCGATTGTATCAATAATCACTTCAAACATCAGTAATGTAAAATGCAACAATTATCAGAGTGGATCCAAAAACAAGACTAAATCATATGTTGTCTATAAGAAATCCACTTTAAATATAAAAATACAGGAAAAAAATAAATATAAAAATACAGGGACGCCTGGGTGGCTCAGTGGTTGAGTGCCTGCCTTCGGCTCAGGGTGTTGATTCCGGAGTTCCAGGATCAAGTCCCACATCAGATTCCTGGCAGGGAGCCTGCTTCTCCCTCTGCCTGTGTCTCTGTTTCTCTCTGTGTATCTCTCATGAATAAATAAATAAAATATTTAAAAATAAATAAATATAAAACCACATATTGGTTAAAAGTAAAGGGATAGAGAAGGATATACCATGCTAACACTTATCAAAATTAGGAATTGCTAGGTAAATTTCAACCAGAGTAGATTTCAGAGCAAGGAAAGTTATCAAAGACAAAGAGGAACATATATAATGAGAAAGGAGTGAACACCCCAAGATGACATAACAAAGAGTACCTGTATTACGTGCCTAACAATAGAGAGTACCAAAATACAGGAGGCAGACACTAATAACTGCAAAAAAGAAATAAAGAATCTATTTGGAGACTTTATTATTCCTTTATCAGAAATGGACAGATCCAGTAGGCAGAAAATCAGAAGGATCAGAGTTGAACTTAGCATCATCAATCAAATGGATATAACTGACATGTATAGACTAATTCACCCAAAAGCAGATTACAAATTTTTCTCAAGCTCATATGGAGGATTCCCAAGATAGACCATGTTCTGGACGAGAAACCACATTTTATGTGGTTTAAATTTTAACAAATTTAAAGGAATAAAAATCATACATTGTCTGCTCCGAGACCACAATAAAATTAAACTAGAAATCAATAAAAGGTAGCTTGAAAAAAAAAACAAAATACTCAGAGACTAAACAGCACACTTCTAAACAACACATGGGTTAAAAAACAAATCTCAGGAGAGATTTTAAAATATTTTGGGCGAAATGAAAATATAACTTATCAAAAATCTGTGGGATGCAATGAAAGCAATGCTTACAAGGGAACGTATAGCACTGAATGAAGATATTAGAAAAGAAAAGACACAAAAATATAGAAGCAATCCAAGTGACAATGATAGGAGAATGGATAAAGAAGATGTGGTATGTATACACAATGGAATATTAGCCATAAAAAAGGATAAGATCTTGCCATGTGCAAACCACAATGGACCTAAAGGGTATCATGCTAAGAGAAATAAGTCAGACAGAGAAAGACAAATACCATAAGATTTCACTTACATGTGGAATCTAAAATACAAAACAAATAAAAAACAAAAACAGACCCATAAATACAGAGAACAAACTAATGGTCACCAGAAGGGTAAGGTAGTGGTATGGGTAAAACAGATGAAAGGGAGTAGAGGATAGGAGTAGGCTTCCAGTTATGGAACAAATAAGTCACAGGGATAAAAGATACAGCATAGGGAATATAGTCATTGGTACCATAGTAGCATTTTATGGTGATAGATAGTAGCTATAGTTGTGGTATGCACAGCATAATGTATAGACTTATCAAATCCCAGTGTTGTACACCTGAAACTAATGTTATGTTATATGTCAACTACACTTCAACTTAAAAGTTTTTTGAAAATCTAAAATTAAACACTGAACTTCAAACTTATGAAACTAGAAAAAGAAGACCAAAGTAAATTCAAAGCAGAAGAAATAATAAAAAATTAGAGCAGAAATTAATGAAAATGAAAACAATAAATCAAAGAGAAAATCAAGGAAACCAAAAGCTGATTCTTTAAACAATCAATAAAATCAATAAGCCTCTAGCTAGGCTAAGAAGAAAAAAAAGGGGGGGGGACACAAATTACTAATGTCAGAAATGAAAAAAATGGATATAACCATTGATCCGTTTCCACGAGCTACCAAGCCATGAAAAGACACTAGACAAAACAACATATATTACTAAAAAAGCCAATCTGAAAAGGAAACATTCTATATGATTCCAAACCTGTAACATTGTGGAAAAGACAAAATTGTGGAGATAGAAAGGGTAGTGATTGCCAAGGGTTGAGGAAAAGGACAAATGAAAGGGCAGAGCACAGACGATTTTTAGGGCAGTAAAACTATTCTGTAGGACTCTATAATGGTGGAGACATGTCACTAAACATTTGCCCAAACCAGATAAAGTATAAAACCAAGAGTGAATCCTAATGTAAACAATGGACTTTGGATGATACTGATGTTTCAATGTATGTTCATCAATTATAACAAATGCACCACTCTGGTATAGGATGTTAACAGTGGGTCAGGTAGTATATGGGAACGCTCTATACTTTTCACTCAATTTTGCTGTGGAGCTAAAAATGCTCTAAAAAATAATTTAAATAAATAAAAATAGTTAAATTCAATGTATACCTACAGCTATAAATGCCTGGAGTGTTTTTCCTTCCATTTTAAAAGCAGACTCCATTTAAAATCAAGAGGAAGACACTGACCCAAAATTTAAATTTTCCTCAGAACTTATGATGTATCTGAACAATATCATCCATATTCATTTATTTATTGTCTCTAAAATAAGTATTGCAAACATGACTTGTTGAGATTTGGGGTATAATTCTTGTAAAAAAGAATGTACTGAATGAACCAACCAGCTTATGCAAAAACTGAATTGAGAAGCTTGGCCTCACTAATATTAACACTCTAACCAAGTGCATAATCAGAATCCCAACAAGAAACAGATGGTACATATAAATTAGGACACTTTGAAGAGGATTTATTTGTAAAACTGTGGACACAATATAAAGGAACCATAAAATATGGTGCAAGTTCCAGGGGCTAGCAGCAATAGAGATGTCCCCTTGGGGAGCCCCCAAAATAATAAGAAGGTAAGTACTGAAACCCAAAAGGAGAGCATCACACAAAGTAAGTCAATTTGAGAAAGCTAGTGATATGCTGAGACAAGGCCACCCTGAAGTGATCTCAAATGGAGGGTATGAGGGGAAAATATACCGATTCAGTATTTCTTTCCTCCTCTCTCCTGTCCAGACTGCTCCCCACTGGCCCAACTCAACAGGAAGCCAGAAGATATGGGGGCATTGATGGAATCCGTATAGGAAAGCCTTACGTGGAGAAGAGGATGCATACATCTGAATCTGGAGGGACAAATGGAAGGTATTTTGCACCTTGATAAATTAACTACAGAGTATAATTTACTAGTAAATATTTAAGTGGCACTCAGTAAACGTTAGTTAAAAGCATTTATTGAGTGTCGGTAAGGATAGATACTTACTTCTCTCAGGAATAGGCAGATGGTCCAAAGTGGAATTGTTTCAGATGGGGGTTTGAAGGGAGCAGGGAAAGGAAACAAGAGGTCATTCTCTGAGAAAAGAAGAACAAGGCCTTGCTACTTCTCCTTCCTCTCATACCACTCTCACCTTATATCAGTGAAGATGTTTTTAGTTGCAAATAATGAAAATTAAACTGGTCCAAATGAAACTAACATAAATAATAATGGGAATTTACTGACTTGTATAACTGAGAAGTCTAGAGATAGAGGAATGGTAGATTTGGTGGATCCAGGAACTCAATAATGTCCTCAAAGAACAGCTTTCTTCACTTCACACCAATCCGGCATCCTCATTGTCAGGTTCCTCCTGTCTGGTTTCTCATGTAGAGAAATGACGGACAACCACAGTCGGGGTTACAGTCTTCCTTGTTTATGACCACTAGCTAAGGCCATTTGTCCACTTCTCAACTAATAACTGTGAGATGAGGAATAAAATGTTTATGGCCTCCTCCAATTTAGATCTCAATGTCAATGTACTCTTTCACTCACAATGCTCCAGCCATATCAGACTGTCTCCAGTTCCTTACATATACCCTAAACTCTTTCCTAGGAATCCCTGGGTGGCTCAGCGGTTTGGCGCCTGCCTTTGGCCCAGGGTGCGATCCTGGAATCCCGGGATCGAGTCCCGCATCAGGCTCCCGGGGGAGCCTGCTTCTCCCTCTGCCTGTGTCTCTGCCTCTCTCTCTCTCTCTGTGTCTATCATGAATGAATGAATGAATGAATGAATGAATGAATGAATCTTTTAAAAAATAAATAAATAAACTCTTTCCTATACTTAATCTTAGCCAAAAGTCTGAGAAGTGATTACCAAAACTCTTCTGCCTCAAGGCTTTTGCACATGTTGTTCTCCGTGCTGGAGTATTACCTATTGTGTGATGCTCTCTTTCTGGGTTCCAGTAACACCTTCTTTCTGCTTTTTGGGTCCAGTATGGGGACATATCTATTGCCTGAAACCTTATTCTCTTCTCTCCCCTATCCCTTTACCTCCAATATAAGAAAGTCACCTATTATATCAGTCTTTACCTTTTCTTCATATCATTTATAACATTTTAAAATTATTTGATCTGTGTGATTATGTATTTTGTGTCTAAGTCCTCCATTGGTCTATAAACTTCAAAAAAGCAGGAAAATGTTTTATTTTCTTCAGATCTGTATCCTCAGTGCCACACAGTACCTGACACATACATTCAAGTACTGAAGAATAATGAATAAATGGTGCTAATGAGATTGACATAAAATAATGAGTTAAACTGAGTTAGAACTGATTCATCACATTTACTGGAATCATAACTCAGTTTATGAATCTGTATTTAAAACATTTTGCTTTGCTTTTTTTTTGCTTTTCTTTATACCAAAAATTTCTACCCCACTTTTTCTAGAAAAATTTCATAAAAATAATTAGACTATAAATTTACCTAATACTATAAAACTATATTACTCATACCTTCTTTAAACTGCATATTTCAGATTCTTGGTTTTTATTTAAAGCTGAAAGTCTTTTGTTTAACTGTATTGCTTCCTGTACTGCAACATGAAAAACATTTATAAAAATATTATATTCAACATTTTAAGGAAAGTATCACTAAAATGGACAGAGAAAATAGACTCAATGCAATGTATATAATTATTATTGAATTTAAATATTTATTAAAATGCCATTTAGTATTATCAGGACAGAAGTTCAATTTATTCATTGTAAATGAGCTCATTTTATCACTCCCTATTAAATATATGTTTAAATAAGATAGCACTTACCATTTCGTTCTAACTTTTCATGGTTCTCTTTTACCGATCCAAATTGACCTGTTATTGTGCCATAATATTTCTCAATTTCATTGAGTTGCTTCTGATGATCTTCTTTAGCCAGAAGATGTAACTGGACTTTTTTTTCCTATTTTGAAGTTATTTAAAATGTTATAAATATATCATACCTATATACACACATATATTTAAACATACATAAAAATGGTTTTTAGTAACTGTTATGAAACAAGCCACGAAAAAGTGCTGAGTACACCATAGGGAGGAAATGTTAGGAGATATTTCTAAACCTGTGTAAAATTAAAGTCCTTTTTTTCTGGTAGCAAAATAGTCATTTAAGTTTATACTGCCCTTTATAATTTTTCAAAAACCAACTCGCATCATTTATAGAAAAGTTGATTAGTCCATGCCAACACTAAGTAAAATCACTGGAATGTTAAAGCAATACTCTTGATAATTTAGGAAAGGAATTTTTTCTCTAAATTTGGGGGCACAATTATGAGTGCAGGATCAAAACTCAAGTAATTTTCAAGTAATATGGATGATTTAATTTTAATGAGTATGGCCCCTTCTCACTGCATTAAAAAATTGAATGATAAGGATAATCTTTATCAGAGATGGGGGCAATACAGTATAGTAGAAAGTCTACTTAAGCTGAGAACCAGAATTGGTAAAAATTGGAGCCAATGTACATTTTAATATGGGCCTTCACTGCTTTCAGCTAAAGAAGCTTGCTTTGTTGTAATTAGAAATAGGACTTTAAATATTAAAAAGAAATATTATGTTAATAGAATAAATATTTTTTAAAGGTCTTGATCTTGACTTGGCATTGGTAGAATCAATGACTGGTTTCACAACTTGCATTCATTGGGCCACATGCTGCAGCACCTGTGATAAGCAGTAACGAAGGACAGTGGGAGCCCATCGGCCAGCACTTGGAAGTTGTTTCCTGAATGAACTGGTGTTGTCCCATGGAGTTCCATTAGTACAAATCTGTTAGATTTACCTGGCCTGTACCTGTTTCCCTTCTCTCATATTATCACAATTTCAAATATATACTTCAAGTATTTCCTCCTCATTACAATTTAGTAGAATTGAAATTCATAGGCTGGATTCTCCCCTAGTCAAGTGAAGAGCATATTACTCAAAATAAACCAACTGATTTCTACCTTTTTGGAA
This sequence comes from Canis lupus familiaris, assembly GCF_011100685.1. NCBI lineage: Eukaryota > Metazoa > Chordata > Mammalia > Carnivora > Canidae > Canis > Canis lupus. Next base: position 35,290,300 of record NC_049239.1, on the reverse strand, counting down.
TTTGAAACTTGAGCAAAATGACTAGAAAGCTAAATAAGTTCAACAGTGATCCTATCCAGACTGATGAGATTTCGGTCCTGGGTTCCTACATCCTGCTGTCTTGTCTGTAATTACCCTGGTTCCTGTTCATTCTCAAGCCCATTCTTCACTCTGATTAATTATGAGTGCCACCACTAAATTTCCTTTTGCATAAATTAAACAGCCATTTCCTACTGCTTAAAAACCAAAGTACAGGCAGTATAGCAAACCAGTCGAAAGCTAGTGAGCCTGTGTTTAAATATTGCCTCTAATTTAGTTGCTGTGTGCTTGGAAAAATTATCCACCCTAACTTTAAAACAAAGATTTTATTTTTAAAAAAATATTTTATTTATTTATTAATGAGCGACGGGGGGGGGGGGGCAGAGACACAGGCAGAGGGAGAAGCCAACTCCATGCAGGGAGCCCCATGGGGGATTCGATCCAGGGTCTCCAGGATCATGCCCTGGGCTGAAGGTGGCGCTAAACCTCTGAGCCATAAAAATAAATAAATAAATAAATAAATAAATAAATAAATAAATAAATAAATAAATAAATAATAAATAAATAAACAAACAAACCAACCAACCAACCAACCAACCAACCAACCAACCAACCGCTGAGCCAGCCAGGGGGGATCTCTAAAAAAACAGATTCTAAAAGTATATCCCCCCTTGCAGGTTTGCTCTGAGGTAAAATGAATTAATATATATAAAACATAAAGAACAGAGCCTGCCACTGAATAAATACAGTACGTTAGTGTGTTCCTTAAATGATAAAACTGCTTTCAATATTTTTAATTAATTTTATTTGGAATAATAGCCCTAATATTAATAATAAAGAATATATTTTACAATTTAAGTTGTACCTAACTATATTATCTTGGAAAATTTGATGATAGTCGTTATTTTTTCAAAGATACTTTCTAATGATTTTAAGCAAAGTGATAATATCATTGGTGATGATCATGATGGATCAATACAAGTTTCTCATGCACTTCTATGGGCTTTTCAAATTTACTACTTAGTCATACAAATTACTCATGTAACAGTTATATCCACAAACAAGATGACAAGTGTACTTACCCTGGATATCTTATGTCTACCTAAGTAGTCACTATTATCAATAACTAAACAATGAAAAATAATGAACTATATTCCTTCCATTCCTCTAAAATACCACTTAATTCTCTAACCTAGAGAATTACATTTGTTTTCAGCAGATGTGTAGAAAACTAATAGAATTTCACTAAAATTAGTCTAAAGGCATTATTTCAACTCAAGGAATTTTTTTTAAGTTTTTATTTTAATTCCAGTTAGCTGGGATCCCTGGGTGGCGCAGCAGTTTGGCGCCTGCCTTTGGCCCGGGGCATGATCCTGGAGACCCGGGATCAAATCCCACGTCGGGCTCCCAGCATGGAGCCTGCTTCTCCCTCTGCCTGTGTCTCTGCCTCTCTGTTTCTCTCTGTGTGACTATCATGAATAAATAAATAAAATCTTTTAAAAAAATTCCAGTTAGCTAACATACAGTCTAATATTAGTTTTAGGTGTACAAAATAGTGATTCAAGAATTCCATACAACTGATACTCATCACAAGTACATTCCTTAATCCTCATCACCTATTTCACTCATTCCCCTACCCACCTTCCCTCTGAAAACCATCAGTTCTCTATACTTAAAAGTCAGTTTTTTGGTTTGTCTCTTTTCAGAACTTCATTTGTTTCTTGAATTCCACATAGAAGTGAGATGATACGGTATTTGTCTTTCTCTGACTTATTTTATTAGCTCCATCCAGGTCATTGCAAATGGCAAGGTTGCATTTTTATAGCTTAATAATATTATTCCATTGTATGTGGAATATTTGATATAGATTGATATATGTTTACAGTATACACATATATACTACGTATATATACATATATCATATATATCACATCTTCTTTATCCATAGGCTGCTTCCATAGTTTGGCTATTGTAATTAATGCTGTTAACTGTAAATAATGCTGCTATAAACATAGAGGTACATGTATCCCTTTGGATTAGTATTTTTGCATTTTGCGGGTAAATACCCAATAGTGCAATTACTAGATTGCACAGTTCTCTTTTTAACTCTTGAGGACCATACTGTTTTCCACAATGGCTGTACCAGTTTGCATTCCCACCAACAGTACATGAGTGTTCTCTTTTCTCCACATCCTTGCCAACACTTGTTTCTTGAGTAGCCACTTGAACAGATATGAGGTGATAGCTCATTGTAGTTTTGATGGGCATTTCCTTGATAACCAGTGGTGCTGAGGATCTTATCATGCGTCTGTTGGCCATATAAATGTCCTCTTTGGAGGTTTGTTCATGTTTTCTGCTCATTTTTAATTGGATTGTTTTGGGGGTGAGTTTTTTAAGTTTTTTATATATCATGGAAACTAACCCTTTATTGGATATGCCATTCCATTCCAAAGGTTGTCTTTTAGTTCTGTTGTTTCCCTTGCTGTGCAGAAGCTTTTTTAAAAAACTTTTTTTTAAAGATTTTATTTATTCATGAGACAGAGAGAGAGAGAGGCAGAGACATAGGCTGAGGGAGATGCAGGATCCCCATGGAGAGCCTGATGTGGTACTTAATCCCAGGACCCCAGGATCATGACCTGAGCTGAAGGCAGATGCTGAACCACTGAGCCACCCAGGTGCCCTGTTTTTTAAAAATTTTGATTTGGTTCCAATAGTTTATTTTTGCTTTGATTTCCCTTGCCTTGGAAGACCCATCTAGAAAAATGTTGCTATAACTGATGTCAGAGACATTTCCGCCTGTGGTCTCTTCAGGATTTTAATGGTTTCAGGTCTCACAGTTAGGTCTTTAATCACTTTAAGTTTATTTTTGTGCATGGTATAAGAAAGTGGTCCAGTTTTCCAACAGCATTTTTTGAAGAGACTGTCAACAGCTGGATATTCTTTCCTGTTCTGTATAATTGTGGTTTTATTTCTGGGTTTTCTATTTTATTCCATTGATCTATGTGTCTATTTTTGTGCCAGAACCACACTATTTTCACTCCTACAGCTTTGTAATATAACTTGAAGTCCAGAGTTGTGATGCCTCCAGGAATTTTTTTTTCTCTTTAAAGATTTTGTTTATTTATTCATAGAGAGAGGCAGAGACACAGGCAGAGGGAGAAGCAGGCTCCACGCAGGAAGCCCGATGCGGGACTCAATCCCGGGTCTCTAGGATCACACCCCAGGCTGCAGGTAGTGTTAAACCACTGCGCCACCGGGGCCGCCCTGCTTTTCTTTTTTAAAATTGCTTTGGCTATTCAGGGTCTTTGGTGGTTCCATATAAATTTTAAAATTGCTGGTATTAGTTCTGTGAAAAATGCTGTTGGTATTCTGATAGGGATTGCATTAGATGTGTAGAATGTTTTGGGTAGCACAGACATTTTAATGATATTTGTTCTTCTCATCCATGAGAATGGCATGTCTATTTCTTTGTGTCCTTAATTTCATTCATCAGTGTTTTATAGCTTTCAGAGTATATGTAGGTTTTTCACCTTTTTGGTTAGGTTTGTTCCTAGATATCTTATTATTTTTTGTGCAATTATAAATGGGATTTGTTTTCTTAATTTCTGTTTCATAATTGATGCATAGAAATTCAACAGATTTCTGTACATTGATTTTGTATCCTGCGACTTTCCTGAATTCATTTATCAGTTCTAGTAGTTTTTAATTGATTCTTTCTGGTTTTCATTACATAGTATCATGTCATCCGCAAATAGTGAAAGTTTTACTTCTTCCTTACTGTTTTGGATGCCTTTTATTTTGTTGTCTAATTGTTGTGGCTAGGACTTCCAGTACCATGTTGAATAAATGTGGTAAGAGTGGAGTGGACATCTTTGTCTTGTTCTGGACTTTAGGGGAAAAGCCCCCAGTTTTTCTTCATTGAGGATGATGTTAGCTGTGAGTTTTTCATGATGTTTATTATGTTGAGGTTTGTTACCTTTAAATCTACTTTAAGAGGGTTTTTTTTTTTAATCATGAATGGATATTGTACGTCAAATGCTCTTTCTGCATCTATTGAAAAACCCTATGGTCCTCATCTTTCTCTTATTGATATGAATCAGCATGATAATGCTGATTGACTTGGAAATATTGAACTGCCCTTGCATCCCTGGAATAAATCCCACTTGATCATGGTGAATGATTTTAATGTAATGTTGAATTTGGTTTTCTAGTAATTTACTGAGGATATTTGCATCTATGTTCACCAGGGATACTAACCAGTTGTTCTCTTTTTTACTGGTGTCTTTATCCAGTTTGGGTTTCAGGATAATGCTGGCCTCAGAATGAATTTTAAAGTTTTCCTTCTGGGATGCCTAGGTGGCTCAGAGGTTGACCCTCTGCCTTTGGCTCAGGTCGTGATCCAGGGGGGCCTGCTTCCCCCTCACCTACATCTCTGCCTCTCTTTCTGTGTGTCTCATGAATCAATAAAAAATCTTTTTAAAAAAAATTTCCTTCTTTTTTCTATTTTTTAGAATACTGTGTGAAAAACGGGTATTAACTCTTCTTTAAATGTTTGGTAGAATTCATCTGTGAAGCCAGCTGGTGCTGAACTTTGTTGGGAGTTTTTCTATTACTTATTTAATTTCTGCTGGTGATCAGTCTGTTCAAATTTTCTATTTCTTCCTGCTTTAGTTTTGGTAGGTTATATGTTTCTTGGTAGGTTATATGTTTCTAGGAATTTATCCATTTCTCCTAGATTGTACAATTTGTTGGCATATAGTTTTTCATAATTTCTTTATTTCCTGGTTGACCTACTCATTGTTTAGTACCATGATATTTAACCTCCACATATTTGTGGTCTCCAGATGTTTTCTTATGGTTGACTTCCAGTGGTCAAGGAATTTTTCAAAATTTCAGTTCATATCAATTTTTATAGTCTTTATGAGAATATTGTCCACAACATATTAATATAGGTTTCTTTAACCTTTCAGTTAAAAAGGTAAATATAATAGGCTGTCAATGCCTGCAAAGATTAATAATTCTGTAACTAAAACTATAGCAAAGATTAAAGTAATTTAGTTGGTTTTCTCTATATACGTAGAACTCTATATACACTAGAATACTTTGTGATATACTCTATTCCAATGTTCTTGTTTAAAGTCAATTAAAATGCAATTTCATTTGTATGACATAATTCCGATTTTCAAATACATTAACCTATTCAATGGCCATTATACTTTTATAAAAACTTTTAAATTACATGGACACCCATAACTCATTAGCCTATAGAGGCCCATATGGGATTGTTCGTATATGAACCTACTTGGCTGCTCTGATATGGTTTTGATAATGAGATGAAGAGGCCAGTTGTCAAGTCTGCCACTAATTGCATGTCAGCAAATAGCTTAAATTCTTTGGGAAGCAACAACAAAAACCAAATGGTAACACCCCTTGCTTGAGAAACCCAAGAACATTTTAAAGAATAATATAAATAACTTTAGTGTGTTATTAACACTTTAATATTACATACTATATCATAGTAAAGATAATTTTATTATGATGACTAAGAAATAGTTAGCTACATACTGTTTTTGTTTTTACCTCTGAATTTGTTCAAGCTATTTTCTTTTACACAATTTTACTACTAAATGCAAAGACTCTGTCCACAGAGTAGAGAGTGAATGTTAGGATTCACTGCTTTCCTAATACAAATTAAAATTTAACAAGGTTAATCACCGAAAAACAAGATTAAAGGAAATAAAGACAGTATCTGCATAATTAAAAGTGAAGTGTGCAGGTGTGTGCACGTGTGTAGTCTAAAAGATTACTTTAAAGCTTCAAGTCATTTAAATAGGAATAATTTTTTTATTTATTTTTATTTTTTTAGGAATAATTTTTTAAAATAGTATTTACACACAACTTTTTACAACTACATTGACTAATAAAAGGAATAGCTGCTAATTTCCCCGTTTTCTTATTTCCTTATAGAGACCAATTTGAAAACCTTTAAGAATAAAACTAATTTCCCTTAAAATAATTAATTCATTAAAGTAAATTTTAGAGAAAAAGATAAAAACTCAAAAAGAAACTTCATACATTCTTCAAAATCTATTATGCAACCTACTTTTCAATTTCTCAAAATGAACTCAAAATAATTTCTCACTTTTTAAACAAACTATGGCATCTTAAGATACTTTTACCTTTTTTAATCACAAAGATAAGGCATATAATACTTAAAAACTAACTTAGTTATACTAACACGTTGTGTGTACAGATATAACTAATATTTACAATTATGAAGATTATTTCCAGACAAGTCTTCATTCTAAAAACATTCTATGAAAGGAAAAAAGGTGGTGATTTTAAATCATATGAAACCTTCAGTACTCAACCTTTTTTTAATTTAATTAAGAAAAATGAATCTTTCTTAAAAGTCTTTTCTTTAGAGGAAAGTGATATACAAAAAAAACAAAATGGAATAAAATAAAACACACTTTATGTTGCCTTTGATCTTTAACTTGTAGCCTTATCTCCCAGGTCAGAGGGCACATTATTCAATTTCACTGTATTTTGTGTAAAACCGCTGTAGCGTTGAAGATGACTTTCAGTACAAATGTCATGGTACTTAAAGCTAAACCAGAATCTAGTTTTTCAGCTTCTTAATTAAAATCATAGTTTAAAATATCTGACAATATTATCTTTATTCTTTCCAGTTGAACAGCGACAGAATTTTCACATCTTTTATTCAATCAAGCTTAGCAATCTTTCTAAGGCTCTTTTATTTTCTAACACACCAAAAACAATTTCAAGAAGCAAAACAGTTACCTTATTTTTCTGTATTTAATAAAAAGTGACCCCTCATTTCTTATTTCTCATATGTATAATATACAAACCTCACCAAAATTTACTTGTCTTAAGGTATGCTCCAAAGAAGGAAGACTGATAGCATAAGCCCACCCAAAAAGCCCTCAGAAGATTTAAGTGGAAAAAAAAAAAAAAGAAGATTTAAGTGGATATGGGAGAATTTTGCTCAATCAAAAAACTACAGGGGAAAAAATCCTTCTGAATCAAATAAGGATAGGAAAAGAGAATATCCAAGTAAATATTCCATAAAACACTATGCTGTAAAAATGCAAATATTAATTTTAATATCCTATAGAAGAGGAAGGCACAGCAAACACTTGTTGAATGGTAAAAAATAAAGGCCATATCCCAAGTGTCATATTCAAATGCAACTTCATATTACTTTAATTTTTCAGGCAATCATTAATAACTACATGTTTGTATAAATACCTAGAAAAGATAATAAAATAATAGATTTATTGTTCTTATTTCCTTGTTGTTTGATATTAACATAAGACCTCTATCAATAATCTGGGAACTGGGTTAAATTTATTTTATAATATGTAAATACTATGTAATCCAGAAATAAATTTGTGAAATAAATTCATTTAATCTATATTTGAAATTATAATTCAGTCTTTTAAAAGGGATATCATAATATCCAGTTTCAATTTTTTTAATACATAAAAGTCACTTATATTGACAAGATACCACACACATTATATTCTAATCTGGGGAGTGGGTGTATATTTTGTAATTTTCTTACCATTTCACTTACTTTCTTCTGTAAAGAATATTTAGAAACCTTGAAAAAAACAAGGAGAAAGTTCATTATAATTCTGCACTTATCTGTTACAAATTCCTCCCAATATTAAAATTGTATGCTATAAAATGTGGTGTTTATTTCCCATGCACTATTTTTTTCAAGACGTTATTTACCATAACTTTCTTCCATATAATAAAAACAATAGGGATCCCTGGGTGGCGCAGCGGTTTGGCGCCTGCCTTTGGCCCAGGGCGCGATCCTGGAGACCCGGGATCGAATCCCACATCGGGCTCCCGGTGCATGGAGCCTGCTTCTCCCTCTGCCTGTGTCTCTGCCTCTCTCTCTCTCTGTAACTATCATAAATAAATAAAAATTTAAAAAAAAATTTAAAAATATAAAAAAAAATAATAAAATAAATAAAATAAAAACAATACATTCATTAATTATTCAACACATACTTATGGAGTACCTACCATATACCAGCCACTTTCTTACAAGTCTGGGATACAGCACTGAACAAAACAGATCCCTGTCCTTTTTTTAGAAGCGGTCTAGTAGGGGTAGTGGTAGACAGACAATAAAATATAGGTAAAAAGTAGAGGTTAGAGAATGACAACTACTATGAAGGAAAATAAAGCAAGCAAAATAGCAAGAACAGCCCAGGAGAATTTCCTATGTAGTATCAGCTCTTCATTGAAGATAATCTAATAAAATGGAAAAACATAGGGAAAAAAATTTTATTTTTTTAAATTTTTTATTTATTTATGATAATCACACACACAGGGGGGGGGGGCAGAGTCATAGGCAGAGGGATAAGCAGGTTCCATGCACCAGGAGCCTGACGTGGGATTCGATCCTGGGTCTCCAAGATCACGCCCTGGGCCAAAGGCAGACGCTAAACCATTGCGCCACCCAGGGATCCCGGGAAAAAAGTTTTAAACAGATGATCTCACAACACAGAAGTAATAATCATTAATACTCTGGTACTTCCAGCTATTTTTCTATGCATTTATACTTTAAGAGAGAGCCAGTAGGAAGTGGGATAATAATATATGTACTACTTTATAACCCATTTTTACTTAATATAGAAGGAACACCTTTCTAAAACAAATTAATCTACAATGCAACTTTTTAATGGTTACATAGTATTCTACTGTTTAACTTAATACCATAGTTTACCAAATCACTCATTTTTGTAGATTTGCCCAGTACGCAGTTTTCTTTCTTTTTTTTTTTTTTTAAGATTTTATTTATTTATTCATGACAGACACAGAGAGAGAGAGAGAGAGGCAGAGACACACAGGCAGAGGGAGAAGCAGGCTCCATGCAGGGAGCCTGACGTGGGACTCGATCCAGGGTCTCCAGGATCACACCCCGGGCCACAGGCAATGCTAAACAGCTGTGGGCCACCCGGGGCTGCCCAGTTTGCAGTTTTCTAACACTACTGTGAAATAAACATGCTTGTACCAGGAAGTATACTCATCTTAGCAGAATAAATTCCAAGAAGCAGAATTCCTATTTTCTGTTCCCTTTCATAAACTCTTAGCAATTCTTATGAAGTCCTCTGGAGTGGCTGATCAACTTAAACTCCAACCAGCTGTGTAAGTGCTCATTTTCCTAAATCTCTTATTTGCTAAATCTTAAGCAAAAATAATTACTTCACATTTCCTATGAAATCACTCTAGCATACTGCCTTAAGTAAGCTGATAATTTTGGGACACCTGGGTGGCTCAGCAGTTAAGCGTCTGCCCTCGGCTCAGGGCATGATCCTGGAGTCCCGGGATCAAGTACCACATCAGGTTCCCCACATGGAGCCTGCTTTCTCCCTCTGCCTGTCTCTCTCTCTCTCTTTCTCTCTGTGTGTGTGTATGTGTCTCATGAATAAATAAAATCTTTTTTAAAATTTTTTTTAAATTTTTATTTATTTATGATAGTCACAGAGAGAGAGAGAGAGGCAGAGACACAGGCAGAGGAAGAAGCAGGCTCCATGCACCGGGAGCCCGATGTGGGATTCGATCCCGGGTCTCCAGGATCGCGCCCTGGGCCAAAGGCAGGCGCCAAACCGCTGCGCCACCCAGGGATCCCAATAAATAAAATCTTAATAAAAAAATCTTGTCCAGCTTAAAATCTGGGGATTATAGAAAATAAGACTATAAATAAGTTAAAATATATAGTCTATTAAATATTGAGAAGAACTAAAGAAAAATAAATCAAGGAAGGGGATGTGTAAGATACCCAAGAAAATCCTTCCTTCCTGAGATGGCATCTTTTGAGTCAAGACTTGATAGGAGCAAGGAAGAGAATTCAGCAACTGCAAAGGCCCTAAGGTAGGAGAACATATGGCATGTTCAAAACAAGAAAGAGAAATTGGACCTTCTTGCAAAAATGCATCTGCCCTTATTTCGTGAGCTCTCCTAACAGCATGGCCCCCAAATGCCAGTCTTCACTCTGCTTCAAACAAAGAAACTGAGACTGCCTCCTGCCCTCAAGGCAGAGAAGACTTCAACCTCTCAGCACTTGCCAAAGGGAGAAACGAAACTGCAAGAAGCAATTGAACATATTGATGAAGTACAGAATGAAATAGACAATGAACAAGCCAGTGAGGAGATTTTTAAAGTAGAACAGAAATATAACAAACCCCACCCACCATTTTTTTCAGAATAGGTTGGAATTGATTGCCAAAATCCCAAATTTTGGGGTAACAACATTTGTCAACAATCTACAAGCCTCTGTACTACTTGAGAAGGAAGATGAAGAGGCGCTGCATTATCTGACAAGAGTTGAAGTGACAGAATTTGAAGATACTAAATCAGGTTACAGAACAGATTTTTATCTTGATGAAAACCCTTACTTCGAAAATAAAGTTCTCTCTAAAGAATTTCATCTGATCCATCTTCAAAGTCCACTGAAATTAAATGGAAACTTGGGAAGGGTCTGATGAAACGTTCAAGTCAAACACACAATAAAGCCAGCAGGAAGAGATGGCCTGAGGAACTGAAGAGCTTCTTCACCGAAGAGCTTCATGATGGTTTACTGACCATCCTCATACAGGTGCAGACGAGTTAGGAGAGGTCATCAAAGATGATATTTAGCCAAATCCATCACAGCACTACTTGGTTCCCAATATGGATGATGAAGAAGGGGAAGGAGAAGAAGATAAGGTGATGAAGGATTAGAAGAGATTGAAAAGGAGATGAGGATTAAGAGTGAAGAAGATGATGGTGATGATGAGGGGGAAGAAGAGGATGAAGGAGGTGATGACTAATGAAATACTGATAGATTCCAACCTTCCTTTGTGAATTTTTTACAGTCCCTGGGAGCAAGCTGCAATCTCTCCGCCCCCACCCCTTGTGCTTATTCACCCTGTTTTTTGAAATCTCTTTTCTCTCCCTTTATACCATGGTTCTTGACTAATTTTGGGGGAAATACCTTGAGCAGAATACAGTGGGAAAAGAAGCTCTACTCCTTTCTGTTCCTAATTCATTTTTATCCCTTCCTGTTTCAACAAAAATTTTACAGAATCAACCCCCCCGTGCCCTCTGGGAAAAAAGAAAAACCTTCTGCTACCTTAGCTCTGCTGGAAGCTGGAGGGTGCTAGGCCCCGGTGTAGTGGTGCACAGAATTCTAGCTTTCTTCCCCCTTTCTCTGTATATTGGGCTCAGAGATTATATTGTGCCTCAATGTGAATATGGACAGCTAAGCTAGCACTTACCAACATGTATCTGTCTACTTTATCTTGTCAAAAAAAAAAAAAAAAAGGAAAGAAAGAAAGAAAGAAAATTTTTAAATGAGGTTATAGAATATCAGAAAAATTTGAAATTTAGATGTCTGAGTAGGTTAAGTGGGCATTTTGACAATATGGCTTCTCCTTTGGCATGTTTAATTGTGATTTTTAATGGACATCCTTGTGGTTTAAGTTGATACTTTTTAAATAAAATTCTATCCAAATGACTTGAGCCTGCCACTCAATGGAAGAATCAGCAGAACTTGGACTTTATTTGGAATTGACATTCTCAATTGTAATTTTGTTCCTATATATTTTTAAATTTTCCTTTTGTTTCACTGGAAAATAAGATGATGCTCAGTTTTAAACATTAAAAGTGAACAAGTTGCTTTGTTACAATAAAACTAAATGTGAACTCACAGAAGAACAAGAGGGCCAGTGTGACTGGAAGGGAACAAGCAAGGGAAAGAACAGCAACAGCTGAGAGAAGAGTAGGAGGCAAGAGGGGCAAATCATCGTCAGTCTTGTAACGCACAATACAGATTCAGGTTTATATACTGACTGAGACAGGAAGACATTCAAAAGTTCCAAGCACAAGTGTAACATAGCCTGACTTAATTTTTGGAAGAATCACACTGTTATGTTAACAGTAACAGAGTATACAGGTGTAAGCAAGTAAACCACTATCCAGATGAAAAAGGATAATTAAAGAGGACTCGGGTTTTAATAATGAATGTAGTGAGAATATAGTCTGAATATACTCTGAGGGAAATGGTGAGGAAAAAAAGCTGCAACAAGTAAAAAAAAAAAAAGGGAGCTATAATTAATAAGGAAAGAAAAGACAAAAGTTTTGAGGAGGGGGACATTTTCTAAAACAAAAAAAAAATCATGTTCATGTTCATGACTTTGAATATATCAAATTTCATGTCAATCCAGGTGGGATTTGGGGCTAAAGATATATATTTGAAAGTGCTTCATACATAGATCCCTTCTGAAAGACATGAGATGGGATGAGATCAGAGTATTTTTTAAGGCATATAGACAAAAGAAAAGTAAAAGGGTAGAAATTATCTAGAAAAATAAGAGGAAAACAAACTTCAGAACACTTTCGTTCTAATTCTGAAATCATTATTCACTACTGTAATAGTTAATTTTACATGGCAACTTTATTGGAACAAAAGGTGCCTAGAATAAACATTATTTCTGAGTGTGTCAGTGAGGGTGTTTCTGGAAGAGATGAGCATTTGAATCAGAATCCGTGAAGTAGATTGTGGTACTTCTCTGCTTCCATAAAGGGTAACCTAATTCCTCATAATAAATCTCTTTCTATATGTATATCCTACTGGTTCTGTTTCACTGAAGAATCTTCACTAACACAGCTACCATTTGCCAAAGGTAAAACTCATACACCTAGAGCATATTTACAAAATTATTTTAATTCATTGTTTTTCAGACATTAACACTTCTGCATTTAGTTCTTTCTGAATTATGATTCACAGCTATATTTTATCAACATTTCTAGAGCACTTCCCAACTTAACAACCTACCACATAGTTGCATTCCTATGAAACATAAGTAGAATTTGACCGTAATATAACTAGACTGACATAAAATCTTTTTACGGAGGCTATTATATATAATGACTTTTTTTCATTCTAAAATTAAATATAAGTGGATTATAGTATGAGATACAGACATCTTTCTGATACAGGAACAAAACTATGCTAACACTAATAAACTTATTAACTACAAAAGACAGTTTCAAAGATAAAGCACAAATGTTTTCCTATTATGGTTATCCCTCACTTTATGGAAAGTTTCATAAAAAGCTACTATAAAATGCATTTCTTTAGAGCAAACCCTATTTTCCCACTATTTTTCCATTAGCGAGCTTTATGTTACTTGGTAATAAAATCCTTCAAAATTATATTTAAAAATATTTAACCTTTTCCCCTTCCTGAACAATTCAGTCCTAAGTCCATGGGGTGGGATAGGGCAAGGTTAGTGTTCAGGGAAGGGATGAAGGGGTCATGGTGGCAGCATTCCAGAACAGGGTGTCAGGCCTGAATGGGGAAAAGAGGATCCCAATGAGAGAGAGGGAAATCTGTGAGGATTTCTTCAAGATCCAAGTAGTTTCCTCAACTACTGGGAGGAGTCAGAAGCTGAGTAAGGTATTATTTACAGATGACAGGATACTATATACAGAAAACATGAGAGACACCTGGCTTGCTCAGTTGGAAGACCATGTGACTCTTGATCTCAGGGTCAAAAGGTAAAGCCCCATGTTGGGTGTAAAGATTACTAAAGAAAAGAAAAAGCCCAAAAGATTCCACCAAAATACTACCAGAACTGATAAACGAATTCAGGGAAGTTGCAGGATACAAAATTGATGTGGAAAAATGTTATATTTCTATACACCAGTAATGAAGCAGCAGAGAGAGAAATTAAGAAAACAGATCCAGGTAGCCCTAGCAGCTCAGTGGTTTAGCGCCGCCTTCAGCCCAAGGCCTGATCCTGGAAACCCAGGATGGAGCTCCACGTCGGGCTCCCCGTATGGAGCCTGCTTCTCCCTCTGCCTGTGTCTCTCTGCCTCTCTCTCTCTCTCTGTCTCTTATGAATAAATAAATAAAATATTTAAAAAAAAGAAAACAAATCCCATTTATAACTGCACAAAAAATAAAAAGATATCTAGGAACAAACTTAACCAAAAAGGTGAAAGACCAATATTCTGAAAGCTATAAAACACTGATGAATGAAACTGAAGAGGACACAAAGAAATATAAAGACATACCATTCTCATGGATTGGAAGAACAAATATTGTTAAAAATGTCTGTGCAATCCACACATTTAATTGCAATCCCTATCAAAATACCAACAGCATTTTTCACAGAACTAGAACCAACAATTCTAAAATTTGTATGGAACCACAAAAGACCCTGAATACCCAAAGCAATTTTTAAAAAGAAAAGCAAATTCCTGGAGGCATCACAATTCTGGACTTCAAGTTATATTACAAAGCTGTAGTAATGAAAACAGTGTGGTTCTGGCACAAAAATAGACACATAGATCAATGGAATAGAATAGAAAACCCAGAAATAAACCCAGAAAACCCAGAAATAAATGTTCAATTAATCTTTGACAGAGCAGGAAAGAATATCCAACTGTTGACAGTCCCTTCAAAATATGCTGTTGGAAAACTGGACCACTTTCTTATACCATGCACAAAAATAAACTTAAAATGATAAAGACCTAACTGTGAGACCTGAGACCATTAAAATCCTGAAGAGACCACAGGCGGAAATGTCTCTGACATTAGCTGTAGCAACACTTTTCTAGATATGTCTCTCAAGGCAAGGGAAATTAAAGCAAAAACAAACTATTGGAACTACATCACGATTTTTAAGAAGCTTCTGCACAGCAAAGGAAACAATAAACAAAACTAAAAGACAACCTTTGGAATGGGAGAAGATATTTGCAAATGACATATCCGATAGAGTTAGTTTCCAATATATATAAAGAACTTAAACTCAACACCCCAAAAACAATCCAATTAAAAATGAACAGATAGTTTTCCAAAGAGGACATTTATATGGCCAACAGACGCATGAAAAGATCTTCAGCATCACTGATTATCAAGGAAATGCCCATCGAAACTAAAATGAGATATCACCTCACACCTGTTCAAATGGCTAAAACTCGAGAAATAACAAGTGTTGGCAAGGATGTGGAGAAAAGAGAACACTCATGTAGTGTTGGTGGGAATGCAAACTGGTACAGCCACTGTGGAAAACATTATGGAGGTTCCCCAAGAGTTAAAGAGAGAACTACTGTACAATCTAGTAATTGCACTATTCAGTATTTACCCTCGAAATGCACTAATTAATTCAAAGGGATAAATGCACCCCTATGTTTACAGCTATGTTACAATAACTAAGATATGGAAGCAGCCCAAGTGTACATCGATAGATGAACGGATAAAGATGTGGTGTGTGTGTATGCAATATATACAATGGAATATTATTCAGCTATAAAAAATAATGAAATCTTGCCATTTGCAACGACATAGTTGGAGCTAGAGTGTATAATGCTAAGCAGAATAAGTCAGAGAAAGACAAATACCGTATCATCTCACTTCCATGTAAAATTTAAGAAACAAATAAGCAAAGTTTAGAGAGAAGGGGAGAGAAAAGAAAAAGGCAAACAAAGAAATAGACTCTTAACTATAGAGAATAAACTGATGGTTACCAGAGGGGAGGTGGATGGGGAGAAGGTTAAAATAGGTGATAGTGGTTAAGGAATGCATCTGTCATAAACAGCACTGAGTGATGTATGGAATTGTTGGAATCACCATATTGTACACCTGAAACTAATTAATATAACACTGTATGTTAACTATACTGGAATTAAAATAAAATTTATTCCAGTAAAATTCCTGTAAAAGGGTAACCCAGCTCATAGTGCCAGACTCAAAGCAGGAAAAAAAGGGGCATCCAGATTAGGAAGAAGGCATGGCAAAATGCCAAACTGGTTGTATACAAGGTAGTTTATCAAAGAAGTAAAAATATTAAGGAAAAAGAATGTCACATTTCTCACTGTAATAGAAAAGAAATGTGTAAGTACAGAAAGGAAATAAACTACAATTAACCTTGTGGTTTTGTATTAAAATTGGAGGTAATGTGAATTTATAGTTTTGATATACACAGGTTGTTAGGAAAATAAACATTATAAATTATACATAAACATAAATTATATTTGTGTGTATATAATACATACATAGATCTCAGTCTACCAAGAAAGTCTGAGAGCAGTGACATACCCATAGTAATGAGTATAACAGTGCCCAGATCTTTGCTTCTACATACCATTTGCCATTAAAAGGAACCAAGGAAACATGGAGAAATGATTCATTCCAGTGCAGGGTCAGATAAATTACAAAATGATCCTGACATATTTTGCTTTTATCTAAAAGCAGGAAAATGCTGAAAGAATGAAGACATATCCAAAGAACTCAGTAATTGGCTTTATGGACTTCCACTCACCAAATCAAGGGTGTGTTGAGCAACAAAATAAATTACAGTCATAGATTTTAATCCATTGAAAAAAACAATGAATCTATACTGATATAAACAAATATACAACTATAGTAAAATTTTTATTAGAAACAGGATTTACATAATTTCAAAGTATCTCCCTACAAAATACTCTGATTACAAAGGGGAAAAGAGTTCCTTTTCAATGGAGAAAGTTGTCAGATACTACCTTAATCAAAGTGCACATCACCAATAGTGAAAATGAAATCATGAACTGTCTGATAGGATTCAATTATAAGAACAAGAAATTTCTTCTGTAATATTACTGCCAAAGACATACAACTAATTCTTTTTTTTTTTTTAAGATTTTATTTATTTATTCATGAGAGACACAGAGACAGAGAGAGGCAGAGACACAGGCAGAGGGAGAAGCACGCTCCATGCAGGGAGCCTGATGTGGGACTCGATCCTGGGTCTCCAGGATCACATCCTGGGCCGAAGGCAGCGCTAAACCACTAAGCCACCCAGGCAGCCCCATACAGCTAATTCTAATCATGAGGAAACGTCATTATAAACAGACATTGAAGGACATCTACAAAATAACTGGTCTGTATTCTTTAAGAGTGTCAAATCCATAAAAATTAGACAAATACTGGCGAACTAGTCTAGATAAAAGAAATTAAAGAGATATGACAAACAAATGCAACCCAAGATCCTAAGCTGGATCTTTTTGCTCTACAACACCTTATTAGGACAACTAGTAAAACCTCACTGGGGTATGATAATTAGATTTTAATTATATGTTAACGTTAACTCACTGATTTTGATGGTGTTGTTATGGTTTTATAAGAGAATGTCCTTGATTGTAGGAAAGATAAACTATAGTTTTGGGGATAGTAGGGTATAAGATGGCACACTACTCTTAAATCATTCAGGAAAACGTAAGTTCTTTATATTGTATTTCCAATATCTCTGTAAATTTATGATTCTCCAAGCTAAAAAATATCCAAATGTCTACCAATTCCTCATGGATAAATGTACACACTACAGGAATGTAATTTCCCTTGTCACTGTGTTAGTGAAGGCTTAATAAAATTGTGTTTCAATGGTACAAACAATAAATTATTGTATTAAATATGCCCTCAGTTCTGTGGAAGTAATTACTATCTTAATTTATAAATTCAGTAAGTTTAAAATTTAATGAAATAATGACATAATAGATCTATAGAGCTGAAAATCTCCCAATCCAGCTTTTACCATCTTCTATCTATGCTCTCATATTTATGCCTCTTCTGGGTGGGTAAATGAAGACCTCTCCCAAATTCCTTATTCCTGACTTTGAGAGTAAGGAATGTAGATATGTTAGTGGTTCATGAAGTGATCTTGTTCGGGAAATTCTGTTTGTTTGGGAAATTCTGACATATTTCAATTTCTTCACTTTACATAAAGGAAAATGAGGCTCAGGAAGACAAAGTATCTTATCACAGGATCATGTAATAAATCATTAGTAGGAAAAAATAATTTACTTAAAATCTACAGATAGGAAACTCAATAAAATCAGGAAAATATATGTAAGAAAATAAATTCAAAACAGAAATAGAAATCATTTTACAAAGAACCAAAAAAATGTAGAGCTGAAGAATGCAATGAATGAAATGAAAAAATGCAAAAGAGAGAGCTTTATGGCCACACTGAATTGAAGAATCAGTGAACTTGAAAACAGATCATCTTGGGATCCCTGGGTGGCGCGGCGGTTCGGCGCCTGCCTTTGGCCCAGGGCGCGATCCTGGAGACCCAGGATCGAATCCCACGTCGGGCTCCCGGTGCATGGAGCCTGCTTCTCCCTCTGCCTGTGTCTCTGCCTCTCTCTCTCTCTCTCTCTCTCTCTGTGTGTGATTATCATAAATAAAAAAAAATTAAAAAAAAAACAGATCTGAAGTTATTTAATAAGAGAAGAAAAAAGAAGGTTAGAGGGTGAAGAAAGCCTACAAGAGTTATAAAACAGCATCAATGGAATCAATACAAGCATTATGGGAGTCCCAGATGGAGAAAAGAGTAAGGGACAGAGGAAGCTTATTTAAAAATTAATGGTTGAAAACTTCCCAAATCTTGGGAGGTAAGTGAACATCCAGATTAATGAGACTCAGAGGACTACAAAGAGAATGAACCAAAAGAATACACTGAAACACTTTATAATCAAGTTGTCAAGAACAAAGACAGAATTCTGATAGTAGCAAGAGAAAAACAACTTGTCATGTATAACAGAACTCTAATAAGATTATCTGTAGATTTCTCAGCAGAAACCTTGCAGGCCAGAAGAGAGTGGGATGATATATTTTAAGTAACAAAAGAAAAATGTGCCAACTAAGAATACTATACATAAGCAAAAGTATCATTTAAAAAATGAAGGAGAGATATAGTCTTTCCCAGACAAACAAAAACTAAGGGAATCAATTACCACTTGACTTGCCTTATAAAAAATACTTAAGGAAATTCTTCAAATTGAAACATGCTAAACAGCAATGCAAAAACATATGAAAGTATAATTCTCATATGTAAAGGTAAGTATATAGACAAATACAGAGTAACTCAAGACTGAATCAGTAGTAAATTACTTTTAACCCTTATATGAAAATTAAAAATAAAAATTTATTAATGAATACACAATATAAAAAGATGCAAACCCTGGCTATAAGAACACAAAGTTAAGGGGACAATTACAGTGTAGTGCTGCTGTATGCAATTCAAGTTGTTATCAATTTAAAACAGTTATAACTACAAGATATTTTATGCGAGACTTCAGATAACCATAAAGATAAAAAACTATAATACATACACAAAGATAAAAGGAAAAAAATCAAAGAAAATCATTACAAAAACATCAAGTTTTTTACATTACTTTTACATTACAAAAATACCATGAAAAGAGATATACAAAACAATTGTGAAAGAGATGGAAAACAATTTACAAAATGACAACAGTAATTCCACACCTATCAATAATTGTTTTAAATGTAAATATTAAACTTTTCAACCAAAAGGAATAGTGACAGGATAAAAAAAAATCTAGTGATATATAGCTATTCCCACTTATCTGTGGTTTCCCTTTCCATGGTTTCAATTACCCATGGTCAAATGCAATTAGGAATCAGATGACTCTCCTTCTAATGTATCATCAGAAGGTTAATATGAGCCTAATACTATGTCATGATGCCTACATCATTCACTACATTTCATCTCATCACACAGGCATTTGATCATCGTACAGCATCACAAGAAGAGAAGGGTGAGTTGTTTTTTAAGATTTATTTATTTGAAAGAGAGAAGAGTAGGGGAAGGGGGAGAGGAAGAGGGAGAGAGAGAGAATCTTCAAGCAGACTCCCTGCTGAGCATGAAGCCTGACACAAGGCTCAATCCCACCAACCTCAGATCATGAACTAAGCTGAAATCAAGAGTCAGACACTTAATGGATTGAGCCCCCCAAGTCCCCCAAAGGGTGAGGTTAGTATTATAAGATACTACAAGATATGTTAAGAAAGACAGAAAAAAGGGAAAAAGAGATCATATTCACATAACATTACAATATATTATTATAATTGTTTGATTTTATTATTAGTTATTATTATTAAACTCTTACTGTGCTTAATTTATTTTATAAGTTTATTTATAAGTATTTAGGTATAGGGAAAAAAACAGTATATTTAGGGTTCAATACCATCCATGGTCTCAGGCATCCACTAGGGGTCTTGAAACATACTCCACATTGATAAAGGGGGACTACTGTACTATCAACAAGAGAGTCACTTTAGATTTAAGGACACAAATAGGCTGAAGTACAGAGATAAATGAAATATACCAGATAGTAACCAAAAATAAAGCAGGGGTGGCTATATTTATAGCAGATAAAATAAACTTCAGGTTAAATTCTGTCTTTGGAGACAAAAAAAAGATCATTATATGATGTTAAGGAGTCAGTTCAACAGGCAGCTATAACAACTGTATATGTACCCAACATCAGAGATAATAAATATATATATAAATATATACAGCAAATATCAACAGATCTACAGGGAGAAATGGACAGAAATACAGTAATTATAGGAAACTTTAATACCTCACTACAATAATGTACAAAACATCCAGAGAGAAAATCTACCAAGCAACAGCTGATTTAAACCTCACTATGAATCATATGGACATAACAGACATACACACAGAAGTTCTCACCCTACAGCAGCAGAATACATTCTTCTCAAGTGCATGTGAAACATTCTCCAGGACAGATCACATTAGGTCACAAAATGAGTCTTAACAAACTTAAGAAGATCAAAATCAGGGCAGCCCCGGTGGCGCAGCAGTTTAGCACCGCCTGCAGCTCAGGGCATGATACTGGAGTCCCGGGATCGAGTCCCACGTCAGGCCCTCTGCAAGGAGCCTGCTTCTCTCCCTCTGCCTGCGTCTCTGCCTCTCTCTCTCTCTCTGCATCTCTATGAATAAATAAATAAAATCTTTAAAAAAAAAAAAAAAAAGAAGATCAAAATCATTCCAAGTATCTTTCCATCTATAGTGGCATGATACAAGAATCAATAACAGTAAGAAAACAGGAAAATTCACAAGTATGTGGAAACTAAACAACATTCTTGGATAATTATTGTGTCCAAAAAGGGAGAATTTAAAAAGCATCTTGAAACACATAAAACCAATAACACAACATAACAAAACTTATGGGATGTGGCAAAAGCAGTACTAGTGGGTATTTTTATAATGATAAATGCCTACATTAAAAAAAGAGAGAGAGAGAAATATTTCAAATAACAGTCTAATTTTACATCTCAAAGAACTAGGAAAAAAGAGAACTAACCCCAATGTCAGCAAAAGGGAATAATAAAAGTTAGAACAGAAATTAAGTAATAAATAGGAAAACAACAGGAAAAAAATCAACACAACTAAGTTATTGTTTGCAAGGATAAATGAACTCTACTAACCCTTAGCTAGATTAACAAAAAGAGAACAAATTCAAATCAATAAAATCAGAAATGGAAGGAGACATTACAATGGATGCCTCAGAAATAAAAAACAACTACACTCCAACATATTGGATAACCTGGAAAAAATGGATAAATTCTTAGAAACACACAATCTGTCAAAACTGAAGAAAGATGAAATAGAAAGCTTGACCATACTGATCACAAATAAGGAAACTGAATCAATAATTTAAAAACTCTCAAGAAAGAAAATCCCTGACCAGATAGCTTCATGGACAAATTCTACTAAACATTTGAAGAATTAAAATATCCCAGTCCTTCTTAAATTCTTCCAAAATGCAGAAGAAGAAGAAACACTCCCAAAGTCATTTTATGAGGCTGGCATCACTCTGATAACAAAGTCAGAAAAAGCCAACAGAAGAAAACTATAAGCCAATATCCCTGATGAACACAGTTGCAAAAATCTTCAATAAAATTCCAGCAAACCAAATTCAACGCATGTTAAAGGTTCATACACCATGACCAAGTGGGATTTAACCCTGGGATGCAAGGTGGTCTGGCATATGCAAACCAATCAATGTGATAGACTACATACAGAATTTTAAAAATTCACATGTTCATCTCAATAGATGTAGAAATGCATTTGACAAAATTTAACACCCATCCATGATAAAAACTCTCAACAAAATGAGTATACAAGGTAACTGACCTCAACACAATAAAGGCCATATATAAAAAGCCCACAGTAAACATCACCATCATTTCAGTAGAAGGCATGGATACTCATTCTTATCACTAATTTCAACACAGTGCTGAAAGTCCTAGCCAGAGAAATTAGACAAGAAAAAATAAATAAAAGGCTTCCAAATCAGCAAGAAGTACAATTTTCTGTTTGGAGATGACATGATCAGATATGTAGAAAATCCTAAACACTCAACAAAAACAGTGTTAGAACTAAAAAATGAATACAGTAAAGTTGTAGGATACAAAACCAACATATAAAAATCAGCCTTATGTCTATATACAAACTATCCAAAAAGGAAATTAAGAAAACAATCCCATTCACAACGAAAAATATATTTAGAAATAAATTTAACCAAAGAGATAAAATATTTGTACAGTGAATATTATAAAACATTGATGAAGGAAATTTGAAAAGACAGGTAAGTGGAAAGATATCCTGTGCTCATGGATGGAAGGATTACTATTGTGAAAATGTCCATATTACTGAAAGTGATCCACCACTTCAATGTAATCTATGAAAATCAGAATGTTAATCTCTACAGAAATAGAAAAAAAATCCTAAAATTCATACAGAACCACAAAAGCCCCTAAAACCAGAAAATAATAGCCAAAGCAAACTTGAGCAAGATGAACAAAGCTAGAGGTATCATGCTTCCTGATTTCAAAATATATTTCAAAATTACAGTGACAAAAACAGTATGATACTAGTATAACAATAGACATACTGGTTAATGGATCAGAATAAAGAGACCAGAAATCCATGCAACTACAGCTAACTGATTTTTTTTTTTTTTTTTTAAGATTTTATTTATTCATTCATGAGACACACACAGAGAGAGGCAGAGACATAGGCAGAGGGAGAAGCCGGCTCCTCATGGGGAGCCTGATGTGGGACTTTATCCTGAGACTCTGTGACCACATCCTGAGCTGAAGGCAGACACTTGACCACTAAGCCACCCAGGTATCCCAACAGCTAACTGATCTTTAACAAGGGTACCTAGAATATACAATGGGGAAAAGATAATCTTCAATAAATGGTGTTAGAAAAACTGGATATCCACATGCAGAAGGCAAATTAGATTCTCATCTCACACCTTATACAAAATCTCATACTATATACAAAAATCAACTCAAAATGGGTTAAAGACATAAAACATAAGGCCTGAAACCATAAAACTACCAGAAGAAAAAACACAGGGAAAAAGCTTCTTGATGTATAGGCAGTGATTTTTTGGATATGACACCAAAAAGCACAGGCAATGAAAGTAAAAATAGTCTACTAGAACTACATAAAACTAAAAATCTTCTGCAAACAAAATAATCAACAGAGTGAAAAGGCAATCTATAGAATGGGAGAAACATTTGCAAACCATGTATCTGATTGGGGTTAATATCCAAAATAAAAAAAAATCCAAAATGTATCAGAAGCTCGTACAGTCCTAGCAACAAAACAAAACCAATATAAACATTGGACTGAAGACCTGGATAGACTTTTCTAGAAAGAAGACATACAAATGGCCAACAGGTATATGAAAAGAAGCTCAACATCACTAATTATCAGGGAAATGCAAATCGAACCCAAAGAGGTATCTCCTTACACCTATTAGAATGGCAATGACCAAAAAGACCAGAGATAACAAAATTGGTAAGGATATGAAGAAAAAGGAACCTTCTTACTACCTTAATCAACTAACGAAAGTTTATCATATGCTTAAACAAATTGACACTATGATGTGAGTTACCTAATTAAGGATCCATCAGGATCCTTCCATTAAAAATATATTTTGGCCTTTGTAATCAATGTTATCTATAGATAGTTCAAAATGATGTATTTTCTCCCCTAACAATCTTTATTTTACTTTGTATCTCATTTTATTGCTTGTCTTCTCCCCCTCTACCTTTGAATGGAAGCTCCATAAAAGTAAAGACTTTCGTCCTTTTTATTCATTGCTGTATCTCCAGAGCTTAGAACAGTGCTTGGCATATTATAGACCTTCAAAAAATATACTTATTAAACAATCCTTGTTGTATACCTCTGTATTCTATATGAGACTGTGAACAACTTAAAGGCAAATGTGATGATTTTATCATTTCTGTATTTGCAGTTCTTAGCAAATAATCATGACTTGCTTAATGCTATTTTAACTTTTTTAAGGACCACAGTTAATCAGTTATAATATATACGCCTGACTTGGTTTTTTCATCTATAAAGTGTTAAAAATAACATATTTAATTATACTACAGTAAGAAATAATGAAGCTAATTTTAATATTTCTTTTTAAAATAAAAGATGAGGAAAAATCCTACTAATTTGAAACTCAAGGCTAATTTTAATATTTCTTTTTAAAATAAAAGATGAGGAAAAATCCTACTAATTTGAAACTCAAGGCTTTCAGGGAAGAACTCCTAAATTGTATACTATATGAATTTTTCTCAGCTTTGTTTTGCTAACCCACATATTTATTGGACATTTTACTAATACAATGTTAAAATATCAAATTATTTTTAAAGCAGTACTAAGTCGTTTTACCTGTAATGCTTTTAATGTTTCCTTCAATCCTTCTATTTCTTTTTCTTTTATTTCTGTAGCAAGTTGATATTTTCCCTTTAGGTAAAAAAAAAAAACAAAAAAAACCTATATTTCAGTACTTTCCAGTGTAAATGGGGAAAATAGAAAAGTTCAAGAACCAAAACCTCTGCTTTAAAACTAACACTTCACAGCTTCAAACTTGGATCTGCACCACAGTTGACATCCCTAATGACTTCAAAATACCATGAACTTACAATAAGATAAGATTACCAATATCATGGAATAAAAGATTATAGCAAATCACTTTATCAGTATTAAACAAATATTTATAACAAATATTTATGGAGGCCTCGGTGCATGATAATAATTTTATTAGAAGAGCATTCCACAGAATTTATGGACACTATATAATTATTTAATTCATAGAGCTAGAATAAATATATTCTAATTAGTTACAAGTATATTTGTCTTATAAAGATATGGAAGAATTTTTTTAAAGGCCTTTATAAACAGTATGATTACTGATATAATAAAACATGTATTAACTATTAAATAATGAGAGAAAATAGTTAATTCCAGGTGAATTTCTAGTTCAGAGTTGTATCTTCTTTTCCCATTGGTCTGCATCCAGATGCAAATCATTTTAATGTTTTTTTAAACATGTAATTACATTTAAAAAGCATTAAAAATACACTTACTAGAAACATTGCAGTAAAATAGAAAGAGCATTAATTTGGAGGCTGAAGAGATCTAAGTTCTAGTCCCAACTTTGCCACTTCAGAATAAGGGCTTTAGCAAGTCATTTAATCTTGCTATGCTTCACTATTATCAACCATAAAATGACAGAGGTAACATGATTTCCTTGGGTCTTTACAATATCTAAGGTTTTAAGCAATTAACAGTCTCCATTTACCTATTGCTAATACTCCTTTTCATTGTGGTGAACAGCTGATCATTAAATGTACTTAACTAAAAAAAAAAAAAATGTACTTAACTATGCTTTAAATTATTAAAAAATTAATAAATACCTTTTCTTCTTCCAAGGCACACATCTTCATTTGCAACTGATAAACAATTTTAAAAATTAAAATACTGGTAAGGAAATTGTTAACAGTGATTTACACTGGTCAATGAGACTATAAAAAGATTTTACATATCTATACTGTTTGAACTTAATATGAACGTGCTGCCTTTACACTGAGAAAATAAAAAATAATAAAAGACATAAAAGGAGGCAAAAAGCCAGTCACCAAAAAAATGAACAATTTAATCACATGATTAGGGATGCCATCATCCTTGAAATTTTAATTTTTCCTTCCACAAGTTTGTTTTCTTAAACGTTTCAATAGTTTGCCATCTACTCTTAAATAATAACATGTAACATTTTCTGAAGGCACACTTTTTAAATTTTTTTAAAATTTTACTTTGAAGACACAAAATAAATTTATTTTATGAAATCTGTATCATTTGTATTAGCATTGGCAGTATTTTCTGAAATTTTTTAAAAGATGCATGTAGCTGTCTAATAAATAAATAGTGATATTTTAAAACAGAGTAACTAGGGTCAACATGCCAAAGAAAAATAAGTATTTCAAGCAACACAGGATACTAGGCAAAACTGACAAGAAATAAAATTTTTCTTTGGAACTTCTCCATCTCATTTTCCACATCCCTCACTTACATTCAAGAATCAAGAAGAGGAGAAGGGTGGGCAGGCAAGGGGAGGAAAGGAAATAAACAAAAACAAGGAGAAAAAAAGAGCCCAAGAGCACTTTCTCCACTACCCTTCAGATACCCAGACATTGTTATTTTGCCTAAAGTCCCTTGTGATAAGAGAGACGTAAACTTCCCCTCTCCTAGAAAATACTATATGGTATATTTGACTTCTGCTTCTTAAGTTTTCAATTAAAATTCCCATAACTTTGGTGAGGCCAATCTCAGACTAAAAAGAAGAAAAGTTCATCATTTGCTTCAACAACCCTATACTACAGTGTGCATTACAATAACCTCAACCAACTAGTAATTTATCTTATGTAGGTATATTTCTTTTTATGCATTTCACTTTCTAGACACACACACTCATGGGAAGACAAAAAAGAGGGAAGGAAAAAGAAAGAAAAAATGGTGATGCTGGAATGGCTATAAGAAAACAGTTGGGCAGCCCGAGTGGCTCAGAGGTTTAGGCCACCTCCGGCCCAGGGTGTGATCAAGTCCCACGTCAGGCTCCGTGTACCGAGCCTGCTTCTCCCTCTGCCTGTGCCTCTGCCTCTGTGTCTCTCACGATTAAATAAATAAAATCTTCAAAAAAAAGAAAGAAAAAAGTTGACAGTATTTATCACGAGCACATTTCTTACACTTAGATTTTCTAACGAGGGGCTGAAGAGAAATCTGAAGTTAGAAAGAAGAGCTATACAACTCAAAATAACTTTAGGAAGTTCTATTCATTTTTTAAATAACATACATATATGTTTTTCTCTGCTCTTAGTTGCTGATAGTTAATATTTATGGAGGCTTCAGTGCATGATGATCTCATCTCCTCATTCTTCACATCTCCCTCCTTGTATCTCAGCTTTTTATCAGTGTTCTAGTTCTGGCTTGGGTAAAGGAGGAAAGCAGAAAAGGTAAGAGCCTAAAATCCTCTCATCAAAGAGAGAGGGGAGAAGGGAGAGAAGGAACAAGAGCACAGACACATCACTGACCTAATTTATTTAGGAGAGATGAAAATACATCTCAAAAAAAACCTAGTTTTCCTAATTTCCCTCCTTAACTCCTCCTACTACATATCACTTGTGATTCAAAGAACTCTATCTCCTGCTTCCATTAATACTCTTTTGATTTTCAAAGTGATATGCCATAATATTCACATGGGGGCAGGGGGTGAGATATTTGAAACTGTAGTGTTCACCTATGCTTATAAAATTACCTGCTTTTTAAAAGCTGCCAAAGCTTCTTTATGTTGCTTTGCTAATGTTTCCTTTTGATTCTGAAGAGTTTCCTATTTTAAAAATTATGAAAAGTCAAAACATAAATTTGAGCAACTTCCAATTTTAACTTTTACTTAGGTTCACAATTTAAATAAAAGTTAAACATTTATTGCATATATTACTGTATGCTCTTAAATGCAACTTTAAAGTAATCCTACGATTTTTTTTTTTTACCTGTCAAAGAATCAGCATACAATAATCATGCTTTCAGTTGCATCTTCACATTAAAACACATTTCCTAAAGTTTTTAAACTCTAAACATGGCTCAGAGTGCCTGGGTAGCTCAGTTGAGTAAGCATCCAAGTCTTAATTTCGGCTCAGGTCGTGATCTCAGGGTCATGGGATCGAGCCCCACATGGGGCTCCATGCTCAGTGGTGAGTCTGCTTGAGATTCCGTCTCCCTCTCTCTCCTTACCTCTCTCCCCACCCTGCTCTCTCTCTCTCTCAAATAAATAAACCTTTAAAACACACACACACACACACACACACACACCTCTAAACATGGTTGATCCCAAAGCTTTCAAGAAAATATATCATCAAAAGTTATTAAAATTAATAGTACACAAGAAGCCTATAGTCTTTTAGAATTCCCAAAGAAACCCATTTTATTATCTAAACACAAATGTTCACCTGAGGCACAATTCTTTAGATTCACTGAAGTAATTTTTTAATATCAAAATGACCACGGGGCATTTTTTAAAAATCCACATATGTGACTTTTTTTTCTTCTCTCCTTCCTTTTTTGATAAAAGTTGTGTTCTGTTCTTCAGATTCAAGAGGACTTCAAACTTTTTTTTCTATGTTTACTGAATAATTCTCACAATTAAAAAAATTAGATCTAAAAGTGGGAACCACTTTGAATGTTTCTGTTATTTGACTCCATGTTTCTAAATATGTGCTGATTTACCAACTTAAAAATTTTATCTGACTTCCTATTATGATAGTTGGGAGTTGGCTTTCTTGTACAACCATCATCTAACAATCTGAGTTACATAAAAATTGTGACTTAAATCAATCTTCAGCATTTATACTATTATGATTATACAATTTTTATTCAGTGTTCAGCCATATAATATACCATAATTACATTCTACCTAACACAGCTTTTTATTTTTTCTGAAGTTAGCAATTACTTTAAAAAAATTCTTGGGGCACCTGGCTGGCTCAGTCAGAAGAGCACGTGATTCTTGGTCTTAAGGATCTGAGTTTGAGCCCTGTGCTAAGCACAGAGATTACTAAAAAAGAAATTAAACTTAAAAAATATTTTATTTCCTACAGCTAACTAAAAAAAAATAATACTGCCAGTTCCTAGATCTGTACCAATGGTTCACATTCCCAAATGAAAAAAAAATTGAATGGAAAAAGTAAAGTGAGAAAATCCCAAAAATGCTTAGGAAATCAAAAAATGCCCAGGAAACCAGACAAGTTTAGAAAAGCTAGAAATGTTGGACAAAACCTTTCAGAGGTCTTTGTCCAGTTTTCTGTGAAAATAAATTAGACTCTAATCCACGCTTGCAAGCAAGGAAAGAATTTATTGAAGTCCTCCAGGATAGATTCTTTGAGGAGTACATTCTGATGTACATGTGACCTCTAGCTTTCTCCTCACTTTTTGTGAAACGCCTTAAGTCTGGAAATAGATGTAATATGCAACAAAAACTGGAATGGGAAATAGCCCCATTGCTAGATCTCCAAAGGCAGATGTTCAAAAAGCTTTAGAACAAAAGCAGAATAAACTGGAGGCCTTACAGATAAAACAACTTAATGCGCCCACCCCAGTCATCAAGCACTGAAGGAGTGAGCCTCTTGGTAAATACCTGTAGATATTTATCATAAACAGAAAAGGCACTGGGGAAAAACCTTTCCTGAACTAGCTAAAAAAGTGAAGGGAAAAAAAAACCAAGTGGGCAAATCAATGATAATGTTCTGAGGGCAAATCATGCACCCAACTTCCCATTTTATCCTCACACTTGCAAAGAGAAACTTCTCTAAATATTAAAAGGAACTTTGTAAATATTTTTACACCATATATCCTGCCATCATCAATAACCTCTTGCTCAGAGTCAATGAGCTACTCAGATAATGAATATCTCTAATAACCCAGAGATATTCCTCCACTGTTTCAGCCTCCAGTTGTTATCCTTGGATCCTCAAGTTAGATATTATTTTCTCCTTTATGACACGATACCCATTAACATAAGATAAAGGAATCTACTATGTAAACAGAACTGCAAAATTAAATTCTTCCCTGATTTTTTTTTCTTTTACATCCCTGAGGATTTTTCTATTATAATCATATCACAGCTAATTTAGATATTGACTTACTGTTACCTTTGTGTATAATCAAACCAAATAAAGATCTCTATGAAGTACATTCTTCGTGGACAAAATGTCTTACTGATATTAGCAGCAAACTTCTATCTAACTTTACATAAAATCTTTAAAACCAGAAGTTAAAAACTAAAGCCAGTAGTCTAAAAGCCTATAATAGAGAAAGGATGAAACACATTTTATACCAGTCTTTGAATACTGTTGTTTCCCAGTCAAGAAACCCAATGGGTGAAGATAAAGATCTGTTCAAGAGAAATAAATAAAATAAGCATGGCCCTAATTCTTTGTGGTACTGAGCCCAAATACTATTTTATCTTTAATGCTTTCTGACTCTACATATACCATATATATATATATATATATATACACACGTTCTGCTTTCTATAGTGTCCCTTCAAATCAAGATGGTGTAACCTGTTTGTTTAGTCTTGGGAAAGTCAATTTACCTAGACAGCTATGCCTCAGGGGTTTAATGAGGAACCTTAAGGAACTTAAATTTCTCTGTAACTCTACTTTTATTCAATACATGGGCAAATTTTTGTTGTTCTAAAGATGAGGAGAGCTCTAAGACTGACTCCATTTAACTACTTACTGCTTTAGCACAAAAAGGACATGAAAATTCCAAATAAGTTAAAGAATTTTATAATTTTATCAGAATAAAATCCAACCTTTATCATTCATTAATTTAGCTTATGATTTGGATCTATTTCTAGACTCTATTATGTTTCAAGGAATACCTATCCACGTATGCTATACTAAGCTACCTTAATTACTATGGTTTATAATAATATATTTAAGAATCTAGTATAGCTATTTCATCCTGTTCTTTTTCAAAAATTTCCCAGACACTCTGATATGTTTATTTCCACATGAGCCTTATAATCAGTCTAGGAACAGCAAACGCCATCTTGGGACTGGATTATATTAAACATACTGGTTAACTTAAGGATTTGGATAACTTTATACTGTTGACTCTCTCTATCCAAAAACAGATATAGCTTTACATTTTTAATTTGCTTGGAGTCTCTGCTTGTACTTGGCGTTTATCTGGTTTTTCCTTGTGCAGAGAGATTTGAGATCTCTGCCTCATAAAATCCTGCTCTAGTTTAACTCCCATATTCTACACAACCTTATGGGCCTGTCTGGTCTCAAAATTCCCATCATTTCTAGTTTGAGCTATTCACTGTCACGTGAATTCTGACATGTTACCTCCAAGTTCCCGTTTAAATACTGCCAAATAGTGAAGGGGGGGGTAATAATTAAGATCTCAATTTTTAGCTATTAAGATACTTTGGTGGAAAGGCATGTGAAGCACTATCAAAAAATGCTTCCATATAAATAAGGCTAGAGAGACTCAGATCTGATGATACTGGTGGTTATGTCTTTGTTTTTGTTTTTTTTTTTAAGTGGGCTCCACACCCAACATGGGGCTTGAACTCATGACACCAGGATCAAGAGTCACAGGTTTACTGACAAAGCCAACCAGATGTCCCTCTGCTACTGAGTTTTTTTTAACTATTTGGTTATGGTATATAATAACAGCCTGGGAAAATAAAGAGGTTTTACTTCTTAAAAGATATTCTGACTCCATTATAACACATATTGTGTTTCTAAAGTATTAAATAGATCATAGTAGTCTGCAGCACTATTATCAAAAAGCCTGAAAAAAATTTTTCATTCTCAAGGTTCTGGAGGTTCAAATGTTATTAAAAACAGTTTTAGTCAGAATTCTCTTAATACTTTGTTTAAAATAATATACAATCCCCAAATATGTTTAGGAAATTTAAATTAAATTGAATTAAAAATTCAAATTTCAATTAAGTTAGAATACTTCTTTAAATAGATGCTAAAAAGTCTAACCTGAAATAAAAATTAAAATACACATCTTTTGAAGTGCCTGAGTGGCTCAGTACATTAAGCATCCGACTTTGATTTTGGCTCAGGTCATAATATCAGAGTGGTGAGACAAGCCACACATCAGCTCCATGCTCAGCAAGGTCCGCTTGAGTTTCTCTTCCCTCTACCCCTCCCCCACCACTCAGTGTGCTTTCCCATGCGCTCGCTCTCTTGCGCGCGCGCGCGCTCTCTCTCTCTCTCTCTCTCTCTCTCTCTCTCTCGTAAATAAATCTTTTTAAACAACTCACCTTTTGCCATTTAAGTTCTTGGATCTCCATAATAATTTTACCAATCTGCTCTTCATATTGAGTTTCTGCTTCCTAAATCAAAAAGAAAAATGCTAGGAAAATCAGGATTTTAAAACTTTCCACTATATGTGCTGCCGAAGCGAGCAGATTTTGAAACTTTCCATTTTGGCTCTTTCTAGAGAGATTAAAAAAGCATTCCCTCATGCTTACAACAAGAAAAAATCTGAACAAAATGCAAATTAAATAGACAAACCCATCTGAGAACTGAAATCAGATCATTCAAGTAATCCAAACTCTGGATAACTCTCTCCTGCAAGGAGAAGAGAACCACAGGATTTGCTTACCTGGTACATAAACCACTGAGTGCTGATGAAAAAACTCAGCTGGAAGTTCTTAAACAATTGCTAAACGCAGAACGTGGACTAGTATAAGAATATGAATTCCCAGGGGCAGCAGAAATAAGGAGGCTTTATACTTTTTACCAGGTTTTTCTTCCAGATGTCCATCGGGTGCTTACAAGGAAGGATAAGAAGAATTCAGCAATCTGAGCTTTCCCCTGCGGGACTGGCTGGGGAAAAGAAGAGCAGTCACAACCCATCTTTTCTATTTCCCTTACAGCTCAAGAATCTTACTCTGTAAGGGAAAGGGCAACAAAAAACCGTATTTAAGAACACTAGTGGAAACCCTCTACAGCTGGGAAAGGGGACCACGAGTCACCACTGAAAACTCTACCAAGACAGACTGGTCTTCCTTAACTCCCCTAAGTTATTGAATAAGGGCCTCATCAATAGGGGAAGGAGCAATAAAAACTACAGCATGAGAGCTCCTGTGGAAAGCCACTGCACTGGAAGCAAGCTAGGAAATAACAGCTCTACCACTGGGGAAGAAGCAGAAAAACAGCAGGAATACAGTAGGCCTAGCATTAAAAACAAAAGAGGGATTAGAACTCTTGTGAAGACCTCACCCTGAGACAATTTCATGTAAGTACTGAAATTTAACAAAGTCAGAGAATGCCCTTATTCCCTCCACCTGCAGCCACCACCTGACAAATTAGTATTGAATAAAAAGAATAGGGAGATCAGCTGGGAGGGCTGCAAAGACTCTCAGAGATAGCACAAACGGAAGACTCACAGTCAAGGAACAAGGTCCAAAGCCACACAGGAAGCAGTTATTTAGAAAAATCCTCTGATTTTGTTTAAAATCATGTAACACTCCTGAATCAGCCTATACCATAAATACAAGGTATCACTAGGGAAATCTGAACCTTCTGTTGAAAAATTTAACAGGTAGACTTGAAAAGACCCTGTAGTGTTAAAGGTATGCCCCAACATGCATAAAAAGAGCCCATCTGCAAAGCTGGGAGTTGTTTTAGTTTCTTTTGGCTCCGGGTATTTAAGGAAATTTCTGACAAAGTACTAAGCTAATCATTAAGTTAAGAACACAATGACTTCAGTGGCCACACATGACAGAAACAGCAGACTTCACAAATTTAGGAAAAGTCACTAAACAATGACAACAAGCAGCAACCCTAAAAAGGAAAAATATCTGATTTCCAGAGTTGCCACATATTCAAAATGTCCATGTCCAGTTCCCAACAAAAAACACAAAGCATACAAAGAAACAAAGTGTGATCCTTCCACAAGCAAAAAAATTAAAAAGAACTGTCTCTGAGCAAGTGCAGACAATGGGCTTACTAGACAAAAACTTTACATAAACAATTAAATATGCTCTAAGAACTAAAAGAAATCATGTACAAAGATACCACAGCCATTAAAAAGTCAATAAGAGAATGCTACAAACAAGTTTATGCTCATAAATTTGACCACTTACAGAAATGGACCAATTCTTCAAAACTACAAACTACCAAAGCTCACTGGAGGTAATATACACAATCTAAATAGCCCTATGGCCACTGGTTTAAAAAGCTCCCCAAAAATAAATGTCCAGGCCCAAATGGTTTCATCTCTAGGGAATTCTACCAAACATATAGAGAATTAACATAACTTTTACACTCTCTTCCAGATAAGTAAAAGAAGGAGGAACACATCCCAACTCATTTTATAAGACCTGTTTACTGTGACACCAAAATTAGACAAAGTACAAAAAAAGGAAACTAAGACCAATACCCCTCACAAGTTTTGATGTAAAAATCCTCAACAACATAGTAGCTAATAGAATCCAATAACATATGAAACGTTCTACATCTTGACCAACTAGAATTTATTCCAGATATACAAGGCTGATTCAATGTCAATAAGTTGATGTATCTCAACATATCGATATGCTAAAGAAGAAAAATCACATGACCATATTAATTGATACAGAAAAAGCAACTGACAAAACCCAACACTCTTTCATGATAAAAACTCTCAGCCATTTTGGAATAAAGAGAAATATCTCAATTTGATAAAGAACATTCATAAAAACACTATACTTAAACACCATATTTGGAGATAAAAGCCTGGATGGATAGATGGATGGATGAACAGACAGAAAAGGAAAGAGGAAAAGTAAAGAGAAAGACAAGGGGGGAAAAAAAAGAAGGAAGGAAACAAATCAGAAGAAAATTGTCTCTATTTGTACATGACATGATTGTTTACATAGAAAACCCCAAGGAATCTATAAAAAATTTCCCAAACCTAATAATTGAGTTCAGCAAAGTTTCAGGATACAAGATCAACACTCAAAATAATCATGTTTCTATATACTAACAATAAAAATGCAGAAAACAAAATTTAAAACACAACATAATTTATAATCACTCCAGAGAAAATGAAATACACAGGTATACACTTAATAGACATGGATCTGTATGCTGAGTGATAGACATGGATCTGTATGCTGAGTGATAGAAGCCTTACCTAAAAGAGTACATACTGCATGATTCCATTTATATGAAATGTTAGAAAAAAACTAATTGACAATGGGAAAAAAATCAAAGAGTGGTTGCCTCTTGGGGAGGGAGTAGGAGTAGAACTGGCCTGGATAGACAGAAACATTTTATATCTTGATAAGGCTTTATATCTTATGGATCTATGATTCTCATCAAATGTACAGCTAAGATTTGTACCTTTTACTGTATATTAATTTAAGAAATAAAAAGCTGTAAACAAATGTTGAACTCTACTTAATGATTTGCAGTCTTAAGTACTCAGAAGGAAGTACACCAATGCCTGAAATTTACTCTGAAATGACCAAAAATGAAGCTGAAAGAGGGATAAATCTATGGATATGTGATAAAGCAAGTACAGGAATATGTTAATGGTGCATGAGTGTTCACTGTCAAATTCTTTCAGTTTTGCTGTATGTTTGACAATTTTCACAATGAAATGTTTTGAAGAGATCAAAAAGTGAATGTTAACAGATAAAATACATGTTTTTGTTCTGAAATATTTTCTTTATGCCTCTCTTACATGTTCTTTGACTTATACACAAATACGTATTCAAAGATAGGTTTTCATGAAAGTTGTCTCATTTAAAATGCTTTCAGCAGCAAGCAGCAACAACTAACCCCAACTCACAATGGCTTATGGGATTTATCTCACATGATAATGACTTCTAACATTGATTTTCAGTGGCTCAACAGTATCATCAAGGACTATGGTTCTGCCCATCTTTTCATTTTCCCATTATCTAAGTTATTTTCTTTAGGCTTCTCATCACTTGGCTGCCTAAATTGCAGGCATTATGGTCAGGAAGGGCAATACACTGTGGTAAAAAAAAAGTATAATCTCTTAATAAAAGAATAACAAAACTTTTTCCAGAAGCTTCCCAACACATGTAATCTCTCATTGGCCATAACCAGGCCACATACCCACTCCTAAGTCAGTCATTGGCAAGGGGAATACACTGGACCTTTATGTGTAGTTAAGATCAGTAAGGATCTACCTGAATCACATTGGTGAGAAGTGGATCCTAGGCACAGTCAGGGTTCTTCTAATATGGAATAAGGAAGAGAATGTATACCAACAGGGTATGCTATGCAATTAACAAAGTGAGGAGAAAATATAAGCTCTTCCAAAATACGTAACTATGGTCAAAACATACTAAAAAGGAAAATAAAAATATACACATTTGCTTGGAAAAGGGGTACATATTACACACATATCTTCCCAAAGCAGTTGGATTGAAAATGTGCAAGACACTGCTTTCTTCACGTGGGCCCGGTTATACACTTCTCTTTTAAATGGGTTCTGAGATCTTACTGTGATTTAGAAACTCTTCTAAGTACTTTTCCTGTATTGATTAACTTAATCCTAGGTGTAATTTTTTGAGGTAAGTACTTTTATTATCACTATTCTACAGATGAGGAAAACTAAGTTAGCAAGAGAATAAGTAACTTGCCTAAACTCACATAGCAACTAAACAGCAGAGCTAATATTTGAACCTAGATGATCTGTCTCTAGAGTCTCTTAAACACATTATTTCATTATCTTTAGGAGATTGTGGGTGCTGTAGGACAGTATGGATTGCTATGATACACTCCTTTCCTTCAAAACCCTCAGAATTGGGGATCCCTGGGTGGCGCAGCGGTTTGGCGCCTGCCTTTGGCCCAGGGCGCAATCCTGGAGACCCGGGATCGAATCCCACGTCAGGCTCCCGGTGCATGGAGCCTGCTTCTCCCTCTGCCTATGTCTCTGCCTCTCTCTCTCTCTGTGTGACTATCATAAATAAATAAAAATTTAAAAAAAAAACCCTCAGAATTAAAAAAAAAAACTCAGAATTTAATCTTCATATCCCACAAAAGATAGAAAGACATTCAAAATTATATTACCTATTTTAAGTATACAAGTACATTCTGAATATTTGGTACATTTCAAAATAACAAGTAGAAATATTTCTTGAATAGAAAAACAAATTAAGAATTGCTACAAATTTTCTTAGAATATTTTTCTATTTCAGAAATCTTTGTAATAGACTAAGTTGAAAAATGTGAAAACAGTTTAAATACTAATTAGAAAAGAGGTTTTTAAAAATACAAACTTTTAGGCTATTTCATGTATATTACTGATATTTATCTTGAATACTTTGTAGCTAATCAAACTAAGAAACTATCTGAAAGAATGATTAGTATTTTATTAGACAACACGAGAAATTGAATTGGGCAATTTCGTAGGAGGTGGATTTGAGTTTGAAAAGGAGAATAAAAGTACCCAGTTACAGTTTTGGCTGCTTGGACATGTGCCTGCTATATGTACTATGTCCCTAAATCTGTTCAGGGTCAAGAATTGAAGAAGCCTGACCAATACACAGCACATCTTGTAAAACTACAGCCTGAAGCAAGCACTTTAAAAAAAGCATGACACTTTCTAAAGGTTATAAAGAGTAAATAAACCATCAAATTACTCTTCTTTTATTGTTTTTATAAAAACACTTAAATCCTTGTAGTCCTAAGGCAGATAATAAAAAATGAACACTTCTAAGGTTCTATATTCTTGGATACTTTATTGAAGTTACAGATGGGATTTTCTTACCAAATTTAATATATTTTTCTCATTGACAGTAAGGATTTGTATTAATAACTTATGAAAGCTGCTTGAAGAACTAATGAAAGATAGAAATGAAAAGTTCCAATAGAAAAATAGTAATGTTTAATATAAAAGCATGAAGTTAAATTAAAATCCTAATAGTAAAGATATGTTATAATGTTACCTTTCAGCATTGCAGATAACACCCATTTTATCAGTTTTCCGTGTGGCATATAGAGACATATATTCTACAAATCATTATAATTATAAAGGGGTATAATTCTACTCATAGCATAACTAATTTTATAGGGCACTGAAATGAGGCTTAATGTTATTTACCACATATTTCCTTCACAATTTCCTTAGCAAATCATTGCTATTTTAGAATGCTCAAATTTCCTGGCTTTTATATATTGCTAATTTAAAGTTCTAAAATTTCCTGCTCTTCACATAGTTAATAAATTAATGCATTTTTTCTGAACTCCTATACTACTTTTCTTCATAATTTTATCATACATAATATATATATATGTAAGAATATAGTAATTAATTTATATAGTATTAGGTGATGACTGATTTTCAAATTCTCTTAGGGTAAGACTGAGTAGTGGTTTTTCAAAGGTTATCAAATGAATACATATTTTAAGAGTGAAAGTTTTGTGGTAGAGCTCTTTTATCCTCACTGTATAGATGATTTGGCTGAGAAATATTGTTTGCTTAAAAACTTTCAACCCACTTCCTATTTTTAGAATCTAATAGATTTCTCATTAAAGTCTGGATTTCTATTTTCTCTTCAGTAACTGGAAGAACTGATAATACAGAACTCACTGTTCTAAATGGCAACAAGTTTTTGAAGCTGACTGGCAAATGTAAGTTGAACTGAAGACAAAGGCTCTCCAGTTCAACACAATTCCTAACCTATTCATATCACATGCCAACTTACCTGAATCCTGAAGGAAATTGAATTTGTGACCCCTCTGCCATTGGTTCATCCCTACTAATCAGTTATTATATAATCTGATAAGGGAATCACCAGAAATGTTGTCTAACTTCTAAAAAACATATATTATGGATTCAATATAAATTTATCTGTTGACTCAGATTGTTTATTCAAAGATCATTAATTTTAAACAAATGTCTTTAAAATATCATCACCAATTTAGGTCCATACAGAAAAAAATGAGTTACTTTGTTTATTACAGCATAGTTAAGTACATTAAATCTGTAGTTCAGTGGAATTAAGAAAGTTTCTTTGACTTTATTTTATTGTCTATTGTGTTTTGCTTCTTTAAAAAAACTTTACTATCTAACCCTTTATATTATGGCCAAATTTTATGTTGACCGCATTAGTCAGTCCAGTGGAAGAGCTTTAGACAAGGATTAGAGACATCAGAGTACTAGTCTCTTAAAAGCTCTGGGCTTTAGGCTGGACTACAAACTATCTCAGCACTTATACCCCTAAAATTCTACAATTTCATGATCCTGAAAAAAATACTGATCATTAAGAATACAACTCTGGGGGATCCCTGGGTGGCACAGCGGTTTGGTGCCTGCCTTTGGCCCAGGGCACGATCCTGAACACCCGGGATCGAATCCCACGTCGGGCTCTCTGCATGGAGCCTGCTTCTCCCTCTGCCTGTGTCTCTGCCTCTCTCTCTCTCTCTCTCTGTGACTATGATGAATAAATAAATAAAATCTTTAAAAAAAAAAAAAATACAACTCTGGGGTACCTGCATAGCTCAGTCTGTTAAGCATCTGACTTCAGCTCAGGTCATGATCTCAGGGTTGTGAGATCAAGCCCTCTGTTGTGCTCCATGCTCCACACAGAGTCTGCTTGGGATTCTCTCTTCCTCTTCCACTGCCCCTTCCACTCCTGCTCTCTCTAGTGTCTCTAAAATAAATTAATTAATTAAAAAAAACCTTAATTCTTCTCTCACTATTCCAAAAAATAGGAGGGAAAACTTCTAAATTCATGATACAAAGTCAGCATTACCCTGATACCAAAACTAGACAAAGACACTACAAAAAAAGAAAACTAGAAGCCAGTATCTCTGATGAATATAGATAAAAAAAATCCTCAACAACATAATACAAATCAAATCCAACAACACATTTAAAAAATCATTCACCATGATCAAGTAGAATTTATTCCAGAGATGCAAGGGTGGTTCAATACTCACAAAACAATCAATGCAATACAACACATTAACAAGAGAAAGGATAAAAACTATACAATCATCTCAATAGATGCAAAGCATTCAACAATGTACAACATCCATTCATGATAAAATTCTCAACAGTGAGTTTAGAAGGAACGTACCTCAACATAATAAAGGCCATATATGAAAAACCCACAGCTAACATCATACTCCATGGTGAAAAACTGAGAGCTTTTCCTCCAAGATCAGGAACAAGACAAAAATGTCCACGGTCACAACTTTTATTCTACATAGTACTGGAAGTCCTAGCCATAGCAATTAGATATGAAAAGGAATAAAAGGCATCCAAATTGGTAAGGAAGAAGTAAAACTCTCATTATTTATAGATGACATGATACATTTACAGAAAACCTGAAAGACTCCACCAAAAAACTACTAGAACTGATACATGAATTCAGTAAGGCTACAGGATACAAAATAAATCTACAGAAATCCATTGCACTTCTGTACACTAATAATGAAGCAGCAGAAAGAGAAATTATGAAAACAACCCCATTTACAATTGCACCAAAAATCATAAACAGTGAAAAATAAATTTAACCAAGGAAGTAAAAGGCCTATACTAAGAAAACTATAAAATGTTAATGAAAAAAACTGAATATAACAAAAATAAATGGAGAGATACCAAGTGCTCATGGACTGGAAGAATTAAAACTGATAAAATGTTCATAGTACTCAAAGGAACCTACAGATTCAATGCAATCCCTATCAAAATACCAATAGCATTTTTCATAGAACTAGAAAAAATAATACTAAAATTTTTATGGAACCACAAAAACCTATGAATAGCCAAAGCAATCTTGAGAAAGAACAAAGCTGGCAGTATTGCAATCCCAGGTTTTAAGATATACTACAAAGCTGTAGGAATCAAAATAGTTTGGGTACTGGCACAAAAACAGATACACCATCCAATACAACAGAACAGAGAGCCTAGAAATAAACCTAGGGATATTTATGGTCAATTAATCTACAACAGAGGAGGAAAGAATGTACAGTGAGGAAAAGACAGTCTCTTCTACAAATGGTGTTGAGAAAATTGGACAGCTACATACAAAAGAATGAAACTGGACCACTTTCTAATACCATACACAAAAATTAACTCAAAATGGATTAAAGATCTAAACGTGAGACTTGAAACAAGAAAATACAAACAGTAATTGGCCTTCAATTTTGGCTTTAGCAACATTTTTCTAGATATGTCTCCTCAGGCAAAGGAATAAAGCAGAATAAATTACTGGGACTATAATAAAATAAAAAGCTTTTGCATAGTGAAGGAAACAATCAACAATACTAAAGGTAACCTCCTGAATGAGAGAAGATATCTGCAAATGATATATCTGACGAGGAGATAATATCTAAAATAAAGAACTTATACAATGTTCCATAGTGACAAATGCATAATACATTTGTGATGAGCACAACATAAGGTAAACTTGTCAAATCACTATGTTGTACACCTGAAACTAACACAACATTGTGTGTCAACTATGCTTCAATTAAAAAAAAAAAAAGTATATACCTCAATACCAAAAAAAATAATTTAATTGAAAATGAACAGAAGACCTAAACAGACATCTTTTCAAAGACAACAGGGAGATGACCAACAGATACATGAGAAGATGCTCAACATTATTAATCATCAGAGAAATACAAACCCAAACCAC
This sequence comes from Canis lupus familiaris, assembly GCF_011100685.1. NCBI lineage: Eukaryota > Metazoa > Chordata > Mammalia > Carnivora > Canidae > Canis > Canis lupus. The sequence goes on along the minus strand of NC_049239.1, from coordinate 35,248,873 downwards.
AATGAGGTATCACTTTACACTTGTCAGAATGTCTAGAATCAAAAAGACAAGAAATAACAAGTTTTGGTGAGGATATGGAGAAAAAGAACACTTGTGCACCACTGGTGGAAATGTAAACTGGTGCAGCCACTATCGTAAACAGTAAGGAGATTCCTCAAAAAATTAAAAATAGTAATGCTGTAAGATCTAGTAATTCCACTACTGGACATTTACCTAAAGGAAACTAAAACATTAATTCAAAAAGATGATGCACCACTATATTTATTGCATCATTATTCATAATAGCCAAGATATAGAAGCAACCCAAATGCCCACTAATACATGGATCATGAAGATGTAATATGTATTTACAATGGAATATTATTCAGCCATACAAAAGAATGAGATCTTGCCATTTGGGACAACATGGATGGGTATTATGCTAAGTCAAATAATTCAGATACAAAAAGACAAATGCTATACAATTTCACTTACTTGTGGAATCTAAAAACAAAAATTCTTTGAACAAAGAAACAGACTCTTGAATACACAAAACAAACTGGTGTTTGCCAGAGGGAAAGTGGGGAGGGATAGGTAAAAATAGATAAAAGGAATTAAGAGGTATTAAACTTCCAGTTATAAAATAAGTCATCATGCAACTGAAAATTACAGCATAAGGAAGACAGTCAATAATATTGTAAAAACATAGTATGGTGACAAACATGAACTACATTGATTAAGGTGAGCAATGGGTAATGTATAAGACTGTTGAATCAATATGTTGTATACTTGAAACTAATATAACACTGTATGTTAATTATAGTTCAATTTAAAAAACAAAACACAGTAACTTACCAAATAATTTGAGGAGGAACTGCTATACAACTATTCTGTTTCACCTATAAGTTTCTTCCACCAATGTTAGCAATCAGCAGTGGATCTTGCCTGCAGCAATTATTACTCTAATGTTCTAAGGGTAATTTTCTAGTTCTCTTCTTCGTTCTGTCTCCCCCAATCATTTATTTCTATCAGTAGGAAATAATGGATCCAATATTCTTTGGGTTATAATCCAATACTGTCGTTACTTATTTTGTTGCTCAAATTGTTGCAGCTTTGTCCATGAAGAATGAAGAGCTCTTTCAGGCTGGCTTCTGTATCCTTTTACATGTTGTTCCTCCTTACTATCCAGGACTATAAGATGTCCAACCCTGGAATAAGCCATTTCTCCAAGAAGTCCTGGTTTCTTTTATTAAATAAGTTTTTTTTTTCTTTTTAGATAAGATATTTAGAACCAAGATCTGGGCACTATAAATGGTTGCTGATACTGTGGGGTCACTATTTCTAGGCCTTTTCAGCAGCTAGAATATACTAATTCATGTACATACATACATCTGTATTTTTATATCTGTTTATATGCATATATAATGAAATCATGAGTTCATAGTGGTATCTCCAACTCAAATCTAGGACCACAGAGCTCAGTCTAGCTTATTTGTAACTTCCTTCAACAGAGAAAAATATTCTACCTAGCTCTCATTATCCACAATTTTTGCTTATTTGTTCAACCCTAGCATATGTATAGTTTCAGCCTTATTCCCATGAGAAACAAATTCACCAACTAGAAAGTGTTTATGCACCTTTTTGGTGTTATCCTTACAGTATCTTGTTAAATGCTGTTTTCCAAAGTTACTTAAGTCAAGTTCTCTTCCTACTCATTTCATTCACTGAAGTGATGTCATTATGTTAGTGAAACAGTTACATATATTTTCACAGTCTGTATTCCATTTTGTAATTCTTCTGAATCCTGACTGAATTTTTACATACTTCATAGTTCACTGTTTATGGTGTAGTTTTATGGGCTTTGACAAACATGTGGAGTAATGTTCCAACTACTTTACCATACAGAATGGTCTATCACTCCCAAAAATTCTCTTACACATTCCATTTATAGTCAATGCCTATCACACCTGGCAATCACTGATTTGTTTTCCATCCCTATAGCTTTGTCTCTTCCAGGATGTCATATAAATGTACCTGGATCTGGCTTCTTTCTTCTTTTTTTTAGATTTTATTATTTTTTTAAAGATTTATTTATTTATTTATTCATGATAGACGCATAGAGAGAGAGCGAGAGAGAGAGGCAGAGACACAGGCAGAAGGAGAAGCAGGCTCCATGCAGGGAGCCCGACATGGGACTTGATCTTGGGTCTCCAGGATCACGCCCTGGGCTGAAGGCAGGCGCTAAACCGCTGAGCCACTGGGCTGGCCTGCCTTATTTCTTTCTTTCTGTTTTTTTTTGTTTTGTTTTGTTTTGTTTTTTTAAAGATGTATTTATTCATGATAGACATAGAGAGGGAGAGAGAGGCAGAGACACAGGCAGAGGGAGAAGCAGGCTCCATGCCGGGAGCCCGATGCGGGACTCAATCCCGGGACTCCAGGATCGCGCCCTGGGCCAAAGGCAGGCGCCAAACCGCTGAGCCACCCAGGGATCCCCTCTTTCTTTCTTTCTTTCTTTCTTAAAAAATTCATTTAAAAATTAATTAAGATTCACACCTTTATTTTTGAGGATATTTTAAGAGAATAGAATTCTAGACCGGTAGTTATTCTTTTAGTACTTTAAAGTGTCACTGCATTGTCTTTGGGGCTGAATAATTATTACTGAGAACTCCACCATCAATTGTATGTGCCTTTGATGGATCTTTTCCACTCTAGCTGCTTTTAGGACTTTCCATTTGGTTTTTCAGTAGTCCTTCTCTGATGCATCTCAGTGTGATTTCCTTTGTATTCATCACACTTGGATTTTGCAGAGTTCCTTTAATCTGTAGGTGGCACTTTATCATTTGGATATTTTCTACTGCTAGTTCTCTAATTCTGTCTTCTGCTGTGTTTAAGCAGCTGTTACATCTAGGGAGTTCTTAATGGGGGGGGGGGGGGTACTGTATATTTTACTTCCAGAATTTCCACTTGATTATTTTAAAATTGGAAGTCTCAGAGAAAATTTTCCATCTCTTCCCCTATTTTCTCAATTTTCTAATTTCTTCAATGTATTAATTATAATATTAAATATCATTTTCTATTTAAAATGCCCCGTTTATTTTTTTTAAGATTTTATTTATTTATTCATGAGATACACAGAGAGAGAGAGAGGCAGAGACACAGGCAGAGGGAGAAGCAGGCTCCATGCCGGGAGCCTGACGTGGGACTCGATCCTGGGTCTCCAGGATCAGGCCCTGGGCTGAAGACGGCGCTAAACCGCTGAGCCACCCGGGGTGTGCCCCCTTTCTGTTTAAAATCCAATATCCAAATCATATACTGTTTCTATTGTCTGGTTTTTATATTGGTGTTGATTTATATAGTATTTCTTGGTATACCAAATACTTTATGTTAAATATTTGACTATAAAACATCCTCAAATTTACAGAACAGATACAAAAATACTACAAAGAACTTTACTCTTCTGAAATAACCATAGCTAATGATGTAATATATATCCTTCCAGAACTGCTTTTTTTGACTATACATTTACTTTAATTCTTTTTTTTAATAATAAATTTATTTTTTATTGGTGTTCAATTTGCCAACATACAGAATAACACCCAGTGCTCATCCGTCAAGTGCCCCCCTCAGTGCCCGTCACCCATTCACCCCCACCCCCCACCCTCCTCCCCTTCCACCACCCCTAGTTCGTTTCCCAGAGTTAGGAGTCTTTATGTTCTGTCTCCCTTTCTGATATTTCCTACCCATTTCTTCTCCCTTCCCTTCTATTCCCTTTCACTATTATTTATATTCCCTAAATGAATGAGAACATATAATGTTTGTCCTTCTCCGATTGACTCATTTCACTCAGCATAATACCCTCCAGTTCCATCCACGTTGAAGCAAATGGTGGGTATTTGTCATTTCTAATGGCTGAGTAATATTCCATTGTATACATAGACCACAGCTTCTTTATCCATTCATCTTTCGATGGACACCAAGACTCCTTCCACAGTTTGGCTATTGTGGACATTGCTGCTAGAAACATCGGGGTGCAGGTGTCCCGGCGTTTCATTGCATCTGTATCTTTGGGGTAAATCCCCAACAGTGCAATTGCTGGGTCGTAGGGCAGGTCTATTTTTCACTCTTTGAGGAACCTCCACACAGTTTTCCAGAGTGGCTGTACCATTTCACATTCCCACCAACAGTGTAAGAGGGTTCCCTTTTCTCTGCATCCTCTCCAACATTTGCGGTTTCCTGCCTTGTTAATTTTCCCCATTCTCACTGGTGTGAGGTGGTATCTCATTGTGATTTTGATTTGTATTTCCCTGATGGCAAGTGATACTTTAATTCTTTAAAAAACAACTTGCGTTTTTCATTTAACAATATACAAGCAGTCCTCACGATTTCAATAAACACGAATTTCAGTTACCTTGTTTGGATAAACACCACCAGTTACCTAACGACATGGTTCAATTTTCAGTTACTATGGAACAGTATCATGAGTAATTGCACAAATTTAGTGCTAAACCGCTAAGCCACCGGGGCTGCCCAATAATTTTTTAATTTTTTTCCAATAATTTTTTAAAATAAAGCTAGATTTGTCAATCCAGTTCATACAATAAAAATTTAAATCAATGTCATTTATTCTCCAAAAGAAGACAGTTGTAAACCTTTTAAAAATTAACATTTTATCTATCTTTTAGTTCACCATGAAGAGGTTTCTTTAGAAAATTCTTCTGGTCAACTGGCCAGTTTGCAATACATATTTTCATGCTCCTTTAATTTTAGTAGACACAAAATTCAATATATCTATTTTTTATTTTGATGTCTTATTTTTTTTAAGATTTTATTTATTTATTCATGAGAGACACAGAGAAAGACAGGCAGAGACACAGGCAGAGGGAGAAGCAGGCTCCACACAGGGAGCCAGATGTGGGACTTGATCTCCAGGACCACGCCCTGGGCTGAAGGCGGTGCTAAAGCGCTGAGCCACCTGGGCTGCCCTGACTTGAGTCTTATTAATAAAGACTACCTGAGGGATCCCTGGGTGGTGCAGCGGTTTGGCGCCTGCCTTTGGCCCAGGGCGCGATCCTGGAGACCCGGGATCGAATCCCACGTCGGGCTCCCTGCATGGAGCCTGCTTCTCCCTCTGCCTGTGTCTCTGCCTCTCTCTCTCTCTCTCTGTGTGACTATCATAAATAAATAAATAAATAAATAAATAAATAAATAAATAAATAAAAATAAATAAAGACTACCTGATACTTGAGCTGATTCACATTTTTGTGCTTCTAAATTTCATTTTATAATCAATTATAAGTATTTCATGTGAAAAATATTTAAATTTGAATGTAGAAAACATGTCAACAATTTGTGGAATTTTTCTTAAGCTTAAATGTGCTTCTCTAGGGGATCCCTGGGTGGCTCAGTGGTTTAGCGCCTGCCTTTTGCCCAGGCAGGGCACGATCCTGGAGTCCAGGGATGGAGTCCCGCATCGGGCTCCTGGCATGGAACCTGCTTCTCCCTCTGCCTGAGTCTCTGCCTCTCTCTTTCTCCCTATGTCTATCATAAATAAATAAAATATTTAAAAATAAAATATTTAAAAATAAAATAAATAAATGTGCTTCTTTAGAAAGCCTTTGTTATTATTATTTCATACATCATTGTATATTCATCTAAATTATATAGCAGTTTTCCAAATATTGGAATAAAAATCAGATTATTTAAAAAAAAAAAAAAAAAGGTGACCATAAGAATATTTACACTGCTGTCATTTGAGAGACTGGAAATGCAGCCAGAAGAATAGAAAGAAGATAAACATCAATTTAACAAAAAGTGATTATAGAAGTAAAATGATTGTGATCAAAAGGATGAAGATGTCCCAGAATTAGTAATGCTAGCAAAAATAGCACACTGAAGGAGTTCTCAAAGTTATCTGACAACATTGAAAATGCAATGGATAAACGGTGGCAAGCTTATCCAAACTTGAACAAGAGTATTATAGTTGTAAAGGCAGAGAAATAATGCTAACTCCATATTGTAAGTGACATGCAAGAATGAGACAAGCACTGTTCAAATTATCTGAATAGGTTTTTCACAAAAAAAATAACACTTTAATTCCCAATGTATCTGATGTTTTAAATTATAGTATACTGGGGATCCCTGGGTGGCTCAGCAGTTTGGCACCTGCCTTTGGCCCAGGGCGCGATCCTAGAGTCCCAGGATCGAGTCCCGCGCCAGGCTCCCGGCATGGAGCCTGCTTCTCCCTCCTCCTGTGTCTCTGCCCCTCTCTCTCTCTCTATGTCTATCATAAATAAATAAATAAATCTTTAAAAAATAAAACTAAATAAATTATAGTATACTAAAGAGAGCCTGGGTAGCTCAGTCAGTTAAGCATCCAACTCTTGATTTTTCACTCGGTCATGATCTCAGGCTCATGAGATCAAATACTGTGTTGGGTGCCCCTATACATTTTTCTTATAGATATAACCTTAGAATCATCCTGCAAAATTCTGAAAAACATTCTCCTGGGTTTTTATTGATATTTCATTAAATTTTTAGATACTGTCTTAATCTGTTCAGTCTTCTATAACAAAATACCACACACTAGGCAGCCTACAAATAACAGAAATTAATTTCTCACAGTTTTAGAGACCGGAAGTCTAAGATCAGGGTGCCCACATGGTCAGATTCTATTTCTGGTGACAAATGCTCCCCAGTTCATAACCTCACATTGCATATGGGGCTAGGAGGCTCTGTTACGGTGCTAATCCCATTTATGAGGGCTCTATCCCTCATGACTTAATCACCTCCCAAAGACCCAACCTCCTAATATCATCACCCTGGATATCAGGTTTCAACATTTGAATTTTGGAGGGACACAAACATTCAGACCATAGCAAATTCTTTGAAGAAACTACAGAAATGAAAAATTTAATCACTGAAATTTAAAGCTCTAATCAAGTTAGGTAGCAAGTAAAAACATTTGAAGAGACAATTAGGAAACAACAAAACGAAACACCCAGAGTGCAATAGAGAAGCAAACACCCAGAGTGCAATAGAACAGCAAATACAACAAAACGAAACACCCAGAGTGCAATAGAGAAGCAAAAAAAAAACTCTTAGAAAAGAGTTAAGAATCATAAAAGATGGGCAGCCCGGGTGGCTCAGTGGTTTAGCGCCACCTTCAGCCCAGGGCGTGATTCTGGAGACTGGGGATCAAGTCCCACGTTGGGCTCCTTGCATGGAGCCTGCTTCTCCCTCTGCCTGTGTCTCTGCCTCTCTCTCTGTGTCTCTCATAAATAAATAAATAAAATATTTAAAAAAAAAATCATAAAAGATAAAATGACATGGTCTAATATGCTACCTAATGGGAATTCCAGATAGAAGATAATAGAAGAAATAAGAGAGAGGCAATACTCAAAAAGATGACAAAAAAAAAAAAAAAAAAAAAGACAGCTGAAAATTTTCCTAAGATTCAGGAACCAAAATTAGTCTCAAGAAATGTAAATAAAATCTCATACAGACTCATTAAAACTACAAACCATTAAAGATAAAAAGAAACTCCAGCGAGCAAATAGAAAGAAATGATGGATTACCTACAGAGGGACAATTAAATGAATATCAAACTTCTCAACTGCAACAAAAGAATTCAACAAAATCTCTTCAAAATTCTGACAGAACAAAAATGGTAACCTACAAATCCATGGCAAAACAAAGACATTTTCTGGTGAGGCAAGGGGAGGGGATAAATAAAAGAGAAAAGAAAGCCTTGAGTTTACCATGAACAGAACTTTCAGTGTTAAAACTTGTTAGAAAAATGGAGATTACCTAGGCCAACTTCTGGAATACAAAGAAGACAGCATCAGTATTTTTTATCAGGATAAAACTTCAGAGACAGCTAAAATCTAAAATTACTCTTTCTTTATGGCTATTTGCAACATCAAATCAAAGATACTTTATTATGATTACATATTTTCTCTCCACTATTTGGAATGATACAAACCTATTTCTATTCACTTACTGATTACTCTGAAAATTTTAATATGCCTACATAACTAAACAAAGTCTATAGTTGGTCAATATGTTACCTCCTGAACAATACAAGGACCTAAGAATCAATTCCATCCAAGCATATCAGTAATTGATCAGTAATCAGTAATACTAGTAAGAACAGTATTTTAGTTCTACATTTTTAACTTTATAAATTAAATATAATTATTACTTTTGATTGGATCTCAAACTTTTTCTTTTTTCTTTTTTCCTTTTTATTTTTTTTACCTTTTTCTTTTTAAAAAAATGCTAAATAAAAATATCTCTTCACAGACTACCAAGGGGAAATATTAAAAATTTTCAATGAAGATTCAGCAGAGCAGGAAGGGCATGTGAAGTAATCAGTATCTCTTAAATAGTTCCCAAATAAGATCTTTTCCTGGTTAGCCGTGTCCTACATGTCTGCCCAACATTTTGTACAAAAATATTCATGCAGCTTTATTCATAAGAGCCACCAAGTGGAAACCAGCAAGGCGTCCATCACTAGGATGGACAAATTGTGTTACAGATTTATGTAACAGACTAGTACTCCATCATAAAAAGGAAAAAAACTACTGATATGTAAAATAACAAATTAATCTCAAAATATCATGCTGAGTAAAAGAAAACTTATACAAAGAACATATAGTGTAATGATTCTATTTATATGAATTTCCAGAACAGCAATACACTAATCCCTAGTGAAAAAAACTGGAACAATGGTTACCTCTGGATACATAAGGATGAGGAATAAGTGAGTAAGGACATGAAGGAACTTTCTGGGGGAGTTAGTAATGTTCTATATCCTGACAAGGATTTGGATGAGACAGTTACAGGCATTTGTTAAAACTCATGAAATGGTGCACTTAGGAACTAAACATTTCATTGTATAGTTGACCTCTGAACAACCTGAAGGTTAGGGGCACCAACTCCCAGCACAATCAAAAATCTGTATATAACTTTTGACTCTCCAAAAACTTAACCACTAATAGCTTACTGTTGACCAGAAGCCTTACCAGTAACATAAACAGTTGATTAATACATATATTGTATGTCACATGTATTATATACTGTATTTTTACAATAAAATTAGCTAGAGAAAAGAAAATGTTAAGAAAATCATAAGAGAAGATGTGTTTACAGTATTATTCTATATTTACCCAAAAAAATCTTCATATAAATGTACTTAGGCAGTTCAAGCCCATGTTGTTCAAAGGTCAACTGTATGTACATTTTCTATTAAAAGAAAAATACATAAATATTGAACTTCAGTTAATGATATGCATACTGAAGTATACTAATTTCAAACCAGCATGGAAATGTATCAAAGAAATAGGGCCAATGTTATATGGATATATACGAGATCAAGTATAGAATCTGGGTGGTGGGTATATTAGTTTCCATTGCTGCTGTAAAAAATTATAACCAATTTGTTGGCTTAAAACTCAAATTTATTCTATTACAGTTTGGGAGGTCAGAAATCTGATATGTTCTTAACTAAAATCAAGATGTTGTCTGGGCTGCATACCCTTTGAAGTCTCCAGAGAAAAATTCCTTGCCTCTTTCAGCTTCCACCTGCATTCCTTGACTTGTGACTTGCTTCTGCTATCTTCAAAGGCAGCAACACAACATCTTCAAATCTCTCTCTCACCATGCCCCCTACTTCTGTCATCACATCTTTTTCTCTGATATTATCCTGCTTCCTTCTGATTCTAAACCCTCATAAATATGTTGGGCCCTCTGAATAATCCAGCACAATTCCTCTTCTCAAAATTCATAACTTTATCACATCTGCAAAATCCCTTTTTTTAAAAAAAAGATGTATTTATTTAAGAGAGGGAGAGTGAGTGGGGGGGAGGACAGAGGAGAAGGAGAGAATACCAAGCAGGCTCCATGCCCACTACAGAGCCTAAGGTGGGAATCGATCCCACAACCCTGAGATCATGACCTGGGCCAAAACCAAGAGTTTCTTTATTTATTTATTTATTTTTTTTTAAAGGAATCCTTTTTTTTTTTTTTTTTAATTTTTATTTATTTATGGTAGTCAGAGAGAGAGAGAGGCAGAGACACAGGCAGAGGGAGAAGCAGGCTCCATGCACCGGGAGCCCGACGTGGGATTCGATCCCGGGTCTCCAGGATCGCGCCCTGGGCCAAAGGCAGGCGCCAAACCGCTGCGCCACCCAGGGATCCCCCAAGAGTTTCTTTAAACTGAGCCATCCAGACACCACAGCAAAATCCCTTTTGCCATGTAAGGTAACATATTCAAAGATGCAGAATTAAGATTTGGAGATCACTGGGATGCCATTTTTTCTACCCACCACAGTGGGTATATACATGTTTACCGTGAAATTTTTTCAACAACTGCGTATTTTTTTCATTTTTCCTAATAAAATATGGGGGAAAAATTAAAATCCCACAATAGGGATATAGTGTTACCACCACAGTAAATGTGAAAATCAATACATCTCTTTTCCAATAAAAGGGAAGAATTTTTCCCCTTCTTAAGAATAAAGTCTTCTTTCAGTAAAGATTATTATTAAAAGTAGTATATATGTATCTGCATTTAATTATTAAAAACACATTTCCTCTTGCTACCCTGAAACTTTCAAAAGATTTTCAAAGGAAATGTATTTTTTAAGTTGGAAATATAAACAGATTAAATATAATGCTTAGAACATAGAGAATATGAAATTCTAAATAGTTACCTAGACTTGATTTAATTTAGAAAAGATACCACCTTAAGCTATTCTTACAAAAATTATTTTTTAATGCTTATCCAACATATCCTTTTTTAGCAGGATTTCTTTATTAAATATGCTTTTAATATACAGATAATAAATACCTTTATATAGGATGAACACTGCAGTAATTAAATGTTCTTATTATAACAAATTTCAATATTTTTAAATCCTAGAACAAGATTCACATAATAAAAATGTGGTTTCAGATCTTTTTTCTCACAGCTCATTTTCAGGAAACCACCAAATTCTACTGATTTCCTTCTTGTCTCTTCTGTTCTGTCTTCACAGTTATATATAAATCCTAATGATCCCATCTCCATCATTGCAGTAGTTTTATAGTTTATTTTCTTCTCTCCATAATAATCATACCAACCCCAATCTATCTATCTTACAAAGAACTGACAACATACACTTCAAATGTAGACCCACAATCTCAGAAATGAAATGTTTTTAAGGGATTTTGAACAATAGAGTTCTGCTGAAACAACTTTTATAATTTTATATAGGGGCACATGGGTGGCTCAGTCAGTTAAGTGTCTGACTTTTTTTTTTTTTTTTTAAAGCAGGGGGTTTCTGGGTAGCTCAGTAAAGCATCTACCTCAGGTCTTTTTTTTTTTTTTTTTTAAGATTTTATTTATTCATGAGAGACACAGAGAGAGAGGCAGAGACACAGGCAGAGGGAGTAGCAGGCTCCATGCAGGGAGCCCAACGTGGGACTTGATCCCAGGTCTCAAGGATCAATGCCCCGGGCTGAAGGCGGTACTAAACCTCTGAGCCACCTGGGCTGCCCCAAGTGTCTGACTCTTGATCTCAGCTCGGGTCATTGGATTGAGCTCCATATCACGTTCCCTGCTTGTCCCTCTCTGCTCCTCCTCTCGCTTGCTCTCTCTCTCTTTCCCTCGCCTCTCTCTCTCAAATAAATAAAATCTTAAAAAAATAAATTTAGTGTGTCTGGGAGGCTCAGTCGGTTGGGTGTCTGCCTTTGACTCAGGTCATGATCCTGGAGTTCCAGGATCAAGTCTCACATCGGGGCTCCCTGCTCAGCGGGAGTCTGCTTCACTCTCTACCCATCACCTCACTCTATCTCTCTCTCTCTCTCACTCTTTGTGTCTCTCTCAAATAAATAAATAAAACCTTAAAAAATAAATTAAAAAAATTTTATAGAGCTATTTCCTTTTTTTTTAAATAGAACTGTTTATAATTCTGCAGTTTTTTTTTTAAGATTTTATTTATTTATTCATGAGAGACACAGAGAGAGGGAGAGAGAGGCAGAGACACAGGCAGAGGGAGAAGCAGGCTCCATGCAGGGAGCCTGACGTGGGACTCGATCCCAGAACTCCAGGATCATGTCCCAGGCTGAAGGCAGGCACTAAGCCACTGAGCCACCTGGGCTGCCCCAGGCTATTTCCTTTCTAAATACCTCAAGAGTTATTAGTTTATTCTTTGTTTTTGTTTTTTTTAGTTTATTCTTTGAATCAGAATACTCACTACATAAATTTATTTTGTCACTTAATGTATTGTCCTGTTTCATTACTTAATCATTCATAGACACTTATCTCATAGCCTTTAACAAAAATATAACCTCCTGAAGAGCAGCTCTTTTTTAAATAAGCCAGAGTGTCAGCTATAGTAATACCTATGCACTCCTAGGCACTCAGTAAACACTATCTGACTTACAGAGTATTTAACAATCTAAAAATCCATTTTACTTTCTGCTTTATAAATTCTTCTTTTCCCTTCTGTGATAATGACTAAATCTGTCCTTTTCTCTTTTACTTCATTATCTGGACTATACTTCTATATTTCTACTTTCAAAATAAGAAGTTATTTTGTTGTATCTTTTTTTTCCTTAAACCAAATGGCTGGACAAGATCAAGTTCCCTAACTTAAAAAAGGATTTTAAAAGTGAGCTTACCCTTCTCATACGTAACTCTTCTAATGCTTCCAGTAAACTTGTTTTGAAATCCAATAGCTGAATAGAAAACATGGTCTCCGAAGAACTTTGAAGAGCAAAGGTAGAGGACGATGAATCACTCTTAAAATCATTCTCCATATTAACATTTATTTCCTATAATATAAAAAGGTTTTAAATGAAAAAATCATTTATCTAGGTTTTTCAGTAACAGCAGAATTACCACAAAAATATAACAACCTGTATCCCATAATCCTCCAGGTTTAACACTGAATTTTCGTCATCACTCCTATTCTGGATCTTGATACACACAACACTTAGCAACGATGATCCATCCAATTTCTCTGTAAATGAAGCTTTTTCTGTTACCTTAGTACCTCCAAGGGCTAAATTTTTGGCATGTCCCTAGACACCATGTTCTATAAGCTTCAGGGAAGGTTGACCCTTCAGTAAATGCTTCGTACCAACGCTGCCACTGTGCTTCCTAACTTTGCCTTGATATAAAGCATTCTGCAAGGATGGTATGAATACTAATAGTAAGACAATCTTTAAACATTACAAAGTTGAAAGAAGAAGAATGGAGTAACTGTCTTTGTTAAAAACCAAGGCACTTATATATCTTTTCCAACCCAGATAATGTACGAGTCAGGCTGCAAGAGACTTCTCTTTTCAACTTTTCATAAAAATAATTATCAATTCATAGATAGTTGGAAAGAAATGTGCAGGGAGTCTTATATACCATTCACTCAGCCTCTTCCAACTTTTTTTTTTAAAGACTTTATTTTTATTTATTTACTCATGAGAGACAGAGAGAGAGAGAGGCAGAGGGAGAGGGAGAAGCAGGCTCCATGTAGGGAGCCTGATGTGGGACTCAATCCCGGGACTTCAGGATCACGCCCTGGGCCGAAGGCAGGTGCTAAACCACTGAGCCACCCAGGGATCCCCTCTCCCAACTTTAATATCTTGCAGAATAATAGTACAATACAAAAACTGTGTATCTGACATTTGTATAATCCACAGAGTTTATACTATATAATAATTCTACCAAGTTATACTTTCACTCATGTGTGTGGGTGTGTGCATAATTCTGTGCAAGTTTATTATATGTATAGCTTCATGTAACTACCACTGTAATAAAAATACAGAATTGTACCATCAACAAAATACAGAATCGTAACAACAAAGCAGCTTCTTTGTTTCCATACCCACTACACTAATTTGTTCTCTATTTCTATAATTGTTATTTCAACAGTGTTATATAAATGGAATCATATATAACCTATTAAGACTGGATTTTTTTCAGGGGTGCCTGGCTGGCTCAGTTGGTATGCCATGTGACTCATGATCTCAGGGTTGTGAGTTTGAGCCCCACACTGGGTATAGAGATCACTTAATTAATACATTAATCTCCCCTAATAAAAAAAGTCCAATCTTTTTTTTCATTCATAATAATCACCTTAAGGTTTATCTAAGCACCAATAGTTTATTCCTTTCTATTGCTGAGTAATAGTCCATGGTACGTCCTATGTATTATGGTTTGTTTAACATGCACTCATTGAAGGACATCTGAGTTGTTTTAGGTTTGTTTTTATGAATAAAGACGCTATGAATGAACATTTCTACATAAGGTAAGCTTTCATTTCTTAGAGATAATCTCCAAGAGTACAACTACTGAGATGAATGAATAGAGTTCACTTTAGCTTGTGAAAGAAACTGCCAAACTATTTTCCAGAATGTTAATACCATTATCCATTCTCATTGGCAATGTATGAGTGATCCAGATTCTCCAAATCCCCACCAACATTCAGTGTTACCACTATTTTTTATTCTAGTCATTTTGACAGGTGTTTAATTAGTAAGCATTACCCAAAGAAACAGAGCTAATAGGATGTATATATCCAGAGAGAAAGAAATTTATTTTAAGGAATTGGCTCATGTGATTGGGAATCTGGCATACCTGAAATGTTCAGGGCAAGTTAGCAGGCTGGAGACTCAGTGAAGAATTAATTGATACTGACACTTGACCAAACACAGTCCTGAAGCAGAATTCCTTTTTCCTTGGGGAACTTGAGTCTTTTCCTCTAAGGCTTTTAACTGTTTGGATGAGGACCACTCACATTTTGAAGGGTAATGTGCTTTACTCAAAGTGTATTGATTTAAATATTACTCTCATCTAAAAATTACCTTCACAGCAATATCTAGACAGGTGTTTGGGCAAATACATTTGGTCAATATATTTTCTGTATTTTTTTTTAATGAGTTTACCCTTTCATAGCCTAGCCAACTTGACCCATAAATTAACCATCACAGGTATGTATGCAAGAAACTCTAAAAGGGAAACTTCCATTCCTGCAAATGATGGACTATGCTATTTGGATGAATTCTCCAACTACAAACAATTAATAAATTTGAGTAAAATATTTTTAAACTTCCTTGGGCAGCCTGGGTGGCTCAGCAGTTTAGCGCCACCTTCAGGGCACTCCAGGGCATGATCCTGGAGACCTGGGATCCAGTCCCATGTCAGGCTCCCTGCATGGAGCCTGCTTCTCCTTCTGCTTGTGTCTTTGCCTCTCTCTCTGTTTCTCATGAATAAAAAAGTAAAATCTCAAAAAATAAATAAATAAACTTTCTTAAAAGTATCAAAGACCTAGCAAGATAATAAAAAAATTATCAAGCAAAATTCTAAATTCTAAAAAGATCATGGGACACCTGGGTGGCTCAACGGTTGAGCATTTGCCTTTGGCTCACTGCGTGATCCCAGGATCAAGTCCCACTCCAGGCTCCTTGCATGGAGCCTGCTTCTCCCTCTGCCTGTGTTTCTGCCTCTCTCTCTCTGTCTCTCATGAATGAAAAAATAAAATCTTAAAAAAAAAATAAAAAGATTATGAACCAAGAAATAAACTAAACATAGAAAACTGTTTTTATCTTGTGGGCATTTGCCAAATTGAGTAAAATTAAATAACAGCATTGATGACCTCTGGTTTGAGAGATAGGGACGGCAAACCTAGCGCCTGTCAAAGTAGGAAGTCCAATAAGATACCTACTATATTAAGTAGAATTAAGAAAAGTTAAACTCAAGAAAAGATGAAGCAAAAATAACCCACCTCCTATATAATTGCCTATAGTCTAATTTTTAAAAACAGGTAGAGGACTTGAATAGACAGTCTTCCAAAGAAGACAATACAGATAGCTAGCAGGTACACGAAAAGGTGTTCAACATCACTAATCACCAGAGAAATGCAAATTAAAATCACAGTGATATCACCTCACATGTGTTAGAATGGCCAAAATCAAGAAGAAATAACAAGTGTTGATGAAGATGTAGAGAAAAGGGAACTTTTGGGCATTGTTGGTGGGAATGTAAACTGTTGCAGCCACTATGGAAAAGAGTATGGAGGTTCCTCAAAAACTAAAAATAGAACTAACACATAATCCAATAATTTCACTTCTGAGTATTTATCCAAAGAAAATGAAAATACTAACTCAAAAAGATATATGCATCCCATATTCACTACGGCATTATATACAGTAGCTAAGACATGAAAACAAGTATCAAGCAATGGATGAACCGATAAAGAAAACAGTAAAAAAAGAAAACCTTGCCGTTTGCAACAAAATGGATGGACCTTGAGGGCATTAAGCTAATTTGAAATCAATTAGACTGAAACAAATACCATATGATCTCACTTGTATGTGGAATCTAAACAACAACAAGCAACAAAAAGCAAACTCGGAGATACAAGTGTGCATTCTCACCAACAGTGCACAAGGGTTCCTTTTTTTCCACATCCTTGTCAACACCTATTGTTTCTTGTGTGACTATTTGGGGTCTTTTGTGGTTCCATACAGTTTTAGGATTGTTTGTTCTACTTCTGTGAAAAATGCTATTGAAATTTTGATAGAGATTGCATTAAATCTGTAGATTGTTTTGGGTAGCACAGACAGTTTAATAATAATTCTTCCAATCCATGAGCATGGA
The DNA here is from genome assembly GCF_011100685.1 of Canis lupus familiaris. Lineage (NCBI taxonomy): Eukaryota > Metazoa > Chordata > Mammalia > Carnivora > Canidae > Canis > Canis lupus. The sequence goes on along the minus strand of NC_049239.1, from coordinate 35,232,255 downwards.
ATTATTTTTTCATTTATTTGTGTCTTCCTCAGTTTCTTTAATCAAGGTCACAGTTTTCAGTGTACAGGTCTTTCACCTCCTTGACTAAATTTATTCATAAGTATTTTATTCTTTTTGATGAAATGTAAATTAGTTTTCTTAATTCCTCTAATAGTTGGTTATTAGTATATAGAAATGCAACAGATTTTTTTATATAGATTTTCTATCCTGAAGTTTTACTGAATTAATTTAATCTAATCATTTTTGGTGGGGCCTTTAGGGTTTTCTGTATATACATCATCTGCAAAGTGAGTTTTACTTCTTCCTTTCCCATCTGGATGCCTTTTATTTCTTTCTCTTGCCTAATTGGTCTGGTTAGGACTTTCAGTACTATGTTGAATAAAAGGTAAGAAGAGTGGGCAACTTTGTCTCTTTCCTAATCTTGGAGGAAAAGCTTTCAGCTTTTCACCCTTCAGTGTGATGTTACCTATGGGCTTTTCATATATGGCTTTTATCATGTTGAGGTACTTGTTTTATGTTTTATTTGTTGTTATTTTCAGCTGTTGATGTTTTTTTTCTTTGGGGGGGGTGTTATATTGATAAAGGATTTACATCTTCAATATACTACCAAACTGTTCTCCAAAGTGGTTTTGCCAACTTACACACTGACAGTGTCTGGAAGTCCCCATTGCTTCATTTTTTCAATAATACTTGGCATTGTCAAACTTTAAAATTTTTGCCAATCTGGAGTGTATGATGTGAAGTCTTGAGAATTTTAATTCTCATATTCTTGATTACTTATGAGACTGAGCATAATTTCCTGTGCATATTGTCTATTTGGATATCCTCTTTTATTAAATATCTGTTTAAATATCTTGCACATTTTTCTATTGGTTTATCTGTCATTTTCTTTTTATTATATTTAAAATATATTCTGTGATATTACTCCTTTTTTGGCTGTATGTGTTATCTTTTCCTGCTTTGTGATTTATCTTTTTACTCTCTTTCAGATGTCTTTTGGTGAATAGAAGTTTGTAATTTTAATAATGAATGTTATTGGTCTTTTGCTTCATTACCAGTGCTTTTTTATGTCTTATTTAAAATATCCTTTCCTAGACCAAAAGCGACTAATATATTCTGTATTATTTTCCAACAGCATTGCAGACATACCTTGGAGATATTATGGGTTCAATTCCAGACCATCACTATAAAGTGAGTACTGCAATAAAGTTGAGCACTGTGCTGACCATGGAGCCTACTTAAGATTCTGTCTCCTTCTCCCTCTGACCCTCTCTACTTGTGTGCGTACTCTCTCTCTAAAACAGAAACTCTTAGAAAACAATAAGCAAAAGAGAACTTTCTTAATTTGATCAGAATCTACAAAAATGTAGAGAATTACAGTAATTGATTTTTAATGTTAAACCTTAGATTTCTGTGATAAACCCAACTTGCTTGTAACATTTTGTCTATTGTCAATTTCACTATGCTATTATTTTGTTTAGAATCAGGATCTACTTTCATTAGTTATCCTGGCCTGTAATTTTTCAATCCCATATTTTCTGATTCCTTCTTTTGGTAAAATCACATAGTTTAAGTCCTTTGAGATTTAGTTGTATTCTGTTAAGATTTTTTTTCATATTTTTTACTGTGATATCTGTAGAAATGGATTTTTAAAATCCATTTTGGATTCACTGTAATTCTTTTTTAAATGTTATTCGTTTTTTGTATTTTAGAGAATGGGAGAGAATGCACATGGGGGAGGGGCGAAGGGAGAGAGGAATCTCAAGCAGACTCTCTGCTGAAAAAACATGAGTCTGAGGAGATTTCCGGGCAGAATGCTGAAGTGTCAAGTGGCCTTTTTTTTTTTTTTTTTTTAGTTGAATATGAAAGATATGAGAAGAGAGATGAATTAAAGAAAAAAACCTGTTCTGGTTCATTAAGTCTAATATGTGGAAAATATGAAGAACCCAAGATGTGCTAGGGTAGTAAATTAATGCTAATTCACATTTCTAGTATCTCTAATCAACCAAAATTCTCACACTAAGAAATAGTTCAAAATAAATATCAAACCAAGGGCATGGGTATAAAACCATTTAATGCCTCAGAAAAATACAAGGCAACATTACTATATAAGAATCTAGGGCAGCCCTGGTGGCTCAGCAGTTGAGTGCCACCTTCAGCATGCGGTATGATCCTGGAGACCCAGGATGGAGTCCCACATCGGGCTCCCTGCATGGAGCCTGCTTCTCCCTCTGCCTGTGTCTCTGCCTCTCTCTCTCTCTCTCTCTCTCTCTCTGTCTCTGTCTCATGAATAAATAAATAAAATCTTAAAAAAAAAAAAAAAAAAAAGAATCTCAAGAGAATTATCTCACAGCAGCCTGATATGCCCAAGGTAGAGAGAGGTCAGGATTGAAAAGAATTTTATGTGACTTTGGAGAGAAAAATTTATAGGAAATCCAGAAAATTTTGTGGAGTATTTTTTACTGAAGTATAGTTGACACACACTGTTATATTCATTTCAAGTATACAACATAGTGATTCAACAGTTCTATTTGTTATGCTATGCTCACCACAAGTGTAGTTATTACCATCTGTCACCATACAATATTACACCACTGATTCTAATCCCTATACTATACCTTTCATCAAAAGGGACTTATTATTCATTCCATAACTGGAAGCCTGTACCTCCCACTCCCCTTTACTCATTTTGTGTATTCTCCCTATGATTCTCCCCTCTAGCAATCATCAGTTTGTTCTTTATATTAGGTCTGTTTCTGCTTTTTTGTTTGTTTGTTCATTTCTGTTTGTTCTAACAGTACTGGTAGAAGCACTGCCAGCTTAAACTAAAAGGACTGAAACAATTCAAAATGAAGAGGCTTCTGGGCCACCAAAGTTCTACCAGTAGGAGGCAAGACTGAAACAACTACTCAGTTGCAGAGATGATTTCTTATGAAAAATAAAGAGCCTCTCAAAGAGAGCTGAGCCAAGAATCTGGAGGTAAAGCCAAAAAGAAAATAATGGATTAGAATGAACACCCCCAAGGGACAGAATGGAGACTGTCAAGAACAGCTCTACTGTCTTCCTTTACATTACACACAATACCTCACTTATACTTCTGGTCACCAAATAAATGGGGAGTAAATCCACCATTTCTGTGACACCAGTTGGGTGAACTACAATTTAAGTCAATTCTGACCCTACCCAAGTGGAGATAACATCAGATCAGATCCCAGAGGTTAAGGGTTGAGAGCTACAAGACTTGCCCCCCATCACCACTCAAATGTCAATTGCACATCCAGGTTGCCACCTATACTTCAAACCAACTGGCTACAAATTGAGGTTTCCTCAACCCTCCCCTCCTCAGGTTCAATTAATTTGCTAAAGCAGCTCACAAAACTCAGGAAAAGACTTTACTTACCAGATTACCAGTACATTACAAAGGATATTAAAAGTTACAAATGAACAGCCAGAAGAAAAGATAACAGGGAGAAATCTAGAAGGATTCTAAGCACAAGAGCTTCTGTTCCTATACACCACCCTCTTGGTTCAGAGATGCATTCTTTTGGGAGTGGGGGAAGAGGCAGGAGAGAGAGAATCTTAAGCAGACTCCATGCCCAGCCTGGAACCCGACACGGGGCTCGATCTCACAACCCTGATATCAGAAACTGAGCCAAAATCAAATTGGAGGCTTAACCAACTGAAATCACCCCTGGAGGTGCATTCTTACTTCACTAACCCAGCAGTTTTCCAATTCCCTGCAGTTCAGGGATTTTTATGCAAGTTTCATTACATAGACATACTGATTACATCATTGGCCATTAGCAACCAAGTCAATCTCTAGTCCCTCTCCCTTCCTAAACTAGGCCTGGTGAGAAGGGGGAACCTGAAAGTTCCAACTCTCTCATCACATGATTGGTTCCCCTAGCAAGCAGCCCCCATCCTTAATAGCTTTCCAAAAGTCATTTCATTAACATAAACTCAGATGTGGGTGAAAGGGCCTGTTATGAATAACAAGACATTTCTTTCACCTTTGTAACTCTAGAGCTATTTTCAAGAACAGAAGACAAAAGACTATATACCAACAAAAGATGTTCTCACTGTTCTTATCTTAGAAAATTCCAAAGGTTTTAACAGTTCTATGCCAGAAATAAAATGAAGAGCAAATTTCATCAATACATTCTTATTATAAACCCACAATATCAGAGACCTCTCAGGGAACATTCCATGCCCATGATAACACATACCCACCTGCATTATAGAATTACTATGTACTAATGACTACTAAATGTTCTTTCTCCTCTTTTTAAATGAAAGTGTCTATTGTGGTTATCCTGTCCCTGTCTCATCACTGTATATTGGATTGGTAGGTGAATGATTTTTTTTAGTTGGCAGGTCTCTGGATCAAGAGGAGCTATACCTGAGAAGCTGCAGCCCAGGAGCCTCAACCACATTTATGTCTAATAAAGATCAAGTGATTCTAGATATTGAGCCTGATACTGTTTTGGAGTGAGATCTTGGGAGAGAATGAGCATATTTTGCTTATGAGAAAAATACAAGCCAGGTAAATTGTGCTAAATTGTGTAATGGCCACAAATTCTTCATTATGCTCATTTGAAATGTGACATGATCACTTCTCCCTTCCAGAGGCAGAATCTATTTCTCTACAAGGGAATGCCTTAGGATTCACTTTGACCAATAGGCCCTGAAGTCTGAGCTCTCTTAAAATGCTGCTCTGAACCTGCCTTGCCTTGTCTTGTCACGCCGTGAAGAACAAAACTACATGGATAGGGAGAGGCACAGCCCTCCACCAATCTACAAGCTGAACTGAATGCAGCTGTAAGAGTAGGTCTAAGCAAGACCAGAAAAAAAAAAAAAAAAATACCATCAAACCTGCAAAGTTATGAAAAATAGTCATTGTTTTCAGACATTAAGTTTGGGGATAATTTCCTATGCAGCCATATATTCAAAAATGTTTATTTTAACATTTTAATTCTGCATTGTCTCTTTTCTACAAGTTCCTTTTTTTTTTTTTCTATTTAGTTTTCAACTCTTTCATGCTATTCTCAAATATCTGCTCATCCCTGGCTATCTGTTCATATTTAAAAGTAATGCAAATTTCTGGGGCACCTGGATGGTTCAGTTAGCTAAGCATCCAACCCTTGATTTCAACTCAGGTCTTGATCTCAGAGTTGTGAGTTCATGCTGGGCGTGGAGCCAACTTAAAAAATAATAAAATAAATAAAACAATTTTAAAAATTAATGCAAATATTTTTAATAAAAATAAAAGTACTACTTTAGTCAGTATCAGAAAAGAAAAACACAAGGAGACTGCTCTAGATTAAAGGACAACAAAAAGACTACCAAATAAAGTGTGAACTTTGGTTCCTAGAGTGAATAACAGAATACCTATATAAAAGGACATCTGGGGGACAACTAGGGAAATTGGAATGTTGAGTGTAGTAGATAACATTCATAGGTCAATATTAGATTTCCTGGATAGCTATGAAAGAGAATGTCCTTATTCTTGTTTTTAAGGAAATACATGCTAAGCATTTCAAAGTATCATAAAGCTTGAAAATTACTTTCAACTACTTCAGGAAAAAGAAGTATATAGAGATGAAGATCCAGCTTTTGCAGCAAATTTTTAATAACTGGTGAATCTAGGTAAAGGGTAAGAAGGTGTTGATTGCTCTATTATTTGAATTCTTCTAAAGTTTGAAATTTGTTAAGATAAAATATTAGGGAAAAATAGAATGATGCTATAATCAAAAAAGACAGATAATAACAAGTGTTAGCAAGGATGTAAAAAACTGGAATTCTCATAAACTCCTGGTGGGAATACAAATGGTACAGCCATTTTGGAAAACATCTAGCAGTTCCTCAAAAGGTTAACCATACAGTTACCACATACCCAGCAACTCCACTCTTAGATACTTAAGAGATACATGAAAGTTCATAGGAGCATTATTCATAATAGCCAAAAAGTAGAAATAATCAAAATATCCATTAACTGATGAATGGATAAACAAAATGTGGTTTATCCATAAAATGGTAGGTCAGTCAGCAATAAAAAAGAATGAAATACTGATACACATGTAACAGTATGGATGAACCTTGAAAACATTATACTAAGAGAAAGAAGGCAGTCACAAAAGGTCACATATTGTATTATTTCGTTTATATGAAATGTCCAGAACAGGCAAATCCATAGAAACAGAAAATAGATTGGTGGTTGCTGAATGCTGTGGGTTAGGAAGGCTGGAGAGGAAAGGGGAGTGATGCTAATAAATGTGGGGTTCCTTTTTCAGGTGATGAAAATATTCTAAAATTGACTGGGATGATGGTTGCACAACTCAGAATACATTAAAAACCACTGAATTATACATTTTGAATGAATGAATGGTTTGGTATGTGAACTAGATCTTCATAAAGCTGTCACTTTTCAAAATGGAATAATATGCGAGAAAGCTGTGGGAAGCTCTGGGGGAGGGCTTACTGACTACAGCCTTCATACCAGGTGACCAAATGGCAAGACAATCTTTTCATCAGGAGACTGCCTCCCCAACATCAATATGTAGACATGTTTTCTCTCAGGCCTTTCATTTTCTCCAGAGAAAAACTCTCCATTCTCCTGTCTTGGAGTGGAAGAGAAGAGGATAGAGGATTCTATCTGGCGCATCGATTCTGATAGAAGTGTGACAGATAGGAGGTAAGGGTTCCAAGTTCAGTGGGGAGATTTTTACTCAGTATTTATTTGCAAGCCTATGACTCATCTCTGTCCATTGTGTCTGGTATACTCCTGACTGGAACTGCAATGGTTCAAAGTTTTTCAGAAATTTTTAAATTTCCCATCTTCTGTGGGGAAGAAGACCTGGGAAGGTTCAAGTATTCTACACATAGATTTTCAACAAATCTTTCTTTTTATGCCCAAACCTTATTCTTGCCTTTCAGGTTATTTGGTATTCCCCAAGTACTAAGCAAACTTCCAAATTTTTAAGTCAGTCACTAACTCCTCTATTTTCTTTCTGACAGGTACTGCTGAATTATCTCTCCTGTCTCTGCGAGTCATTAACTCTTTTAATGCATTTTAATGACAGTGAAAAAACAAATATATGCAGTTAATCCAGCATGTTTAGAAGTCTCAAACAGGATTTCAAAACCCAACTCCTTTATAATTATATAAATTCTGTTGTGCATAGAACATATTGAACAATGTTACTCCTAAAAAAAAAATGATGAATGGCACAGAGGTGATTAAAACGCTTTATAGTTCAGTTCCTAGCATACCCCAGAGCACTATGCTAGTTTCTGAGGATATAAGCTCACAACCTAGTTGGAAAGACAGACACAGAAACATAGAAGCATATACAAAATACCTATGAAAATACATATAAGAAAACAATTGATTCTGGGATGCCTGGGTGGCTTAGCAGTTGAGCATCTGTCTGTCTTCAGCTCAGGGCGTGATGCCGGGATCCGGGATCGAGTCCCACATCGGGTTCCTTGTGGGAAGTCTGCCTGTGTCTCTGCCTCTCTCTCTCTCTCTGTCTCTCATGAATAAATAAATAAAATCTTGACGGGATGAGCACTGGGTGTTATATGTTGGCAAATCAAACTCCAATAAGAAAATATACAAAAAATAATAATAATAAATAAGTAAAATCTTTTAAAAAAAGAAATGAAAACAATTGATTCTATCAACAGGACTTACAAGGAATGTTATAGAAAAGACAGTATCTGTGCTAGACCTTAAATATTGGCTGGGGGGGAGAATAACATAAACAAGATGATAACTATATGTTTACAAACTTTATCAATTTACCAACAGAAATGTGTATCACACAGTGCAAGTCTAGATGACGTGTCACTCAGTTCTGAGAGCCACCTACTGCTATTTTATTCATTCTTGTCCCCCAGAGCCTAGCATTATGTCTGGCACACAATGGTACTAAATAAATCTCCTACCAGTCCAAAACATAGCAAATTTATTCCATGCCTATGTACTTGTTTTTCCTTCTTTAAGGAAGGCTCTATCTCAACATTTGCACAGAATTTCCTTCATGTTTTTTAGGTCTCAGGTCAAATGTTACCTCCATCAAGGGTGCCTGGGTGGCTCAGTCCACTGAGTATCCAACTCTTGGTTTCACCTCAGATCATGATCTCAGGGTTGTGAGATCGAGTCCCGTGTTCAGCTCTGCACTCAGTGCAGAGTCTTCTTGAGATGCTCTCTCTCCCTCTGCCCCTCACCCCACTTGCACTCTCTCTCTAAAATAAATAAATAGGGCAGCCCTGGTGGTGCAGCGGTTTAGCACCGCTTGCAGCCCGGGGTATGATTCTGGAGACCTGGGATCGAGTCCCACGTTGGGCTCCCTGCATGGAGCCTGCTTCTCCCTCTGCCTGTGTCTCTGCCTGTGTGTGTGTGTGTGTGTCTTTATGAATGGATAAGCAAATTCTTTAAAAAATAAAATAATATAAAATAAATAAATAAATAAATAAATAAATAAATAAATAAATCTTTAAAAAATATATTACCTCTTCAATATGCACCACACCTCATTACTCTTCAGGATATCATTCTGTTTTATTTTCTTCATTGCACTTACCATTAACCAAAATTATCTGTTAATTATCCATCTAACTTCATTATATCTCCTTGTTTAAAAAATAAGCTTTGGGGCAGCCCGGGTGGCTCAGCGGTTTAGTGCCGCCTTCAGCCCAGGGCCTGATCCTGGAGACCCGGGATCGAGTCCCATGTCGGGCTCCCTGCATGGAGCCTGCTTCTCCCTCTGCCTGTGTCTCTGCCCCTCTCTCTCTCTCTCTCTGTCTCTCATGAATAAGTAAAATCTTTAAAAAAAAGCTCTGAGGGGTGCCTAGGTGGCTCAGTCGGTTAGGCATCCTACTTTTGGTTTTGGTTCAGGTCATGATCTCATAATTACAGGATTGAGCCTGCCACAAGCTCTATGCTCCCTGCAGAGTCGAGATTCTCTCCCTCTCCTTCTCTTTCCTCCTTCTGCTCCTTCCCCCTTTGCACGCATACATGTACACACACACACATGCTAGTTGTCTCTCTCTCTCTCAAATAAATAAAATCTTTAAAAAATAAGCTTTGTGAGAATACAATCTCATCTGTACTGACCATGATATGTCTTCAGCACCTAGGACAGAGCCTGATAACAGAATAATATCCAAGATTACATAAATCTTTATTGAATATTGAATTAATTTACTTTATTTCCCTAGTTCTCAAAGGTATTTATTAGTTAGTAACTCTTGCTATAGGCATATAATCATTCAAAGAGTAACAGATTGAAAAAAAAATAAAAAATAAAAAATAAAAAAAAACAGATTGAGAATCAGTTGGTATTAACAGATCTCTTAATAGGTAGTCATGTGATGGCAAACAAACTCTTGACCTTTCTGGATCTACTTTTATCTCTAAATTTATTTCCAGCTACACAGTTCTATCTAGTGACTACCATGTGAACAATTCCTAATGCATCTTCAGTCATCTCAAAAATACATTTCTTTAACCTCCAATTTAACAAATCAAAATTTGTACTTTTTCATCCTCAAATCTTTTAAATTCCAATTCTGTCAGTAGTATCACATATTTTATTTAAATCTCCAAGATGAACATTCACAAAATCTTCGATCTCTCTCCCTCTTTTACTCCTCCTTATCCCCTAAATCTAATATCTAAATAGACCTGTTTGTTCTTCCTTTTAATTGGCCCTTAGATTCCTTTTTTTTTTAAAGCAGGGATTCCACTTTATTAATCTTTCCAGATTGTTTTAAATTTTATTTATTCATGAGAGACACAGAGAGAGAGAGAGGCAGTGACACAGGCAGAGGCAGAAGTGGGCTCCCCACAGGGAGTCCAATGTGGGACTCAATACCAGGACTCCAGGATTATGCCCTGAGCCAAAGACAGACACTCAACCATTAAGCCACCCAGGCATCCCCCTTAGATTCATTCAGCATCACTACTCTCACTGCTATGAATCAAGTCAGACCTTTATTCCTTCAGATATGAAATATAATCATCTTTTCCTGTTATCCTTTTAATCTTCCTCCCCAATTTAATTTAATCTGCATATTTCTCCAAAATTATTTTTCAAAATACCACCTAAATCTCGTCAATCTCCAAATCCAAGAGGCTTCCAATTATCTACAAACCAAGTCCAAACACATCTGCCTGACTTTTAATGGTTCTCCACTTTCTAGTTTCATCGTCCTTTTCAATTTTCATCATCTTCTGCACACAGTGGAGGTCCCAATAAGGGACCAAGATACCCTCTACTATAATTTCCTTATTGTCTCCTATCTAATCCATGCTCATTCCCACCTCTATACCTAGAATTTTCAACTCCTCCCTTACCTAAATTTTATCCACATTTTACATCCAATTCAAGGCCCCTTTTCTCCAAGAATCCTTCCCTGACCACTCTAACCCGTACAGACCCCTCCATTCTCTAAATTTCTGGTGTGCTTAAATTCAACACAAGACTTAATATAATTTCCCAGTTTTTCTATTTGTGTTCAATCTATTTCTTCAAATGGGATGTTTTTTAAATGCAAGAACTATTCTACACTTCTTTCATTTATAATTCTGCAGGATTTAATACAGTGCTAAGCACAAAGTAAGAACTCAGTGAATTAAATGGCAATTAGAAGAGTTTTTATTTTTTAAGTAGACTCCATGTCCAACATGAGGCTTGAACTCATGACCCAGGATCAAGAGTTGGACGCTCTACCACTGAGCCAGTCAGGTGCTCTTAGGAGAGACATTTTTATGTAACTCCTTACATATTACAATGCAATTTCAATTTTCCACTTTATCCTTAAATTGCATCTCTGACATGTTCAGGCCTATACTTAAGTAAAAACTTGACTGCTCTGGGAGACTGGGGTGACATAGTAGGTTAAGTGTCTGACTTCAGCTCAGGTCATGATTTCCGGTTCCTGGGATTGACTGAGTCAGTTCCCCACTCAGCAAGGAGTCTGCTTGTCCCTCTGCCCCTCCCCCCAACTGTATCCTTTCTCCCTCTTAAATAAATACATAAAATCTTTTAAAAACACAAAACAAACTTGACTGCTGTGACAACTATAAAACCTTGGGGCAAAAGACTAATTTTTCTGAGACCCAGTTTCCTAACCTGATAATAAATTTCAAGTTTAACCCAAAACGATAGGCTTATATTTTATGAGATCAGCACTGTTGAAAGACTGAAACATATTTTTAAATGGATTAACAACCCAATGAGTTAAATTAAGAAGTGTGAAGGGAATATAAGAAAAATCTGTAACTACATCTGATTTTAATTTTTACACTACTGAAACTTTAAAAAATATTATATGTAATAATACAAATGTTTTAAGTATTTTTTTTTTTAATTTTTTTGTTTTATTTATTTATGATAGGCACACAGTGAGAGAGAGAGAGAGAGAGAGAGAGAGAGAGGCAGAGACATAGGCAGAGGGAGAAGCAGGCTCCATGCACCGGGAGCCCGACGTGGGATTCGATCCCGGGTCTCCAGGATCGCGCCCTGGGCCAAAGGCAGGCGCCAAACCGCTGCGCCACCCAGGGATCCCCAAATGTTTTAAGTATTATTACTATTTTACCAGAAGGCTATACTTCTTTAAATAGATCTTATCTATTACTTTTATCCAAATATATCTCAAATGAAAGTTAAGATACTGATTTCTTTAAGAAGCTTGCTACATTTTCATTTGTGATTTTGATTACTAGAGAAGACTGAATTATTTCCATCAGATGCTGCTATTTTATATGGGGAGTCAACGTCAAAATGTTATTCATTTATCAGAAATATACTTTGGGGTGCCTGAGTATATTAGGGGCTCTGAGTTAAGCATCCAATTCTTGGTTTCAGCTCAGATCATGATCTCAGGGTCATGAGATCAAGCCTCCCATGGGGCTCCATGCTAAGCACTGAGTCTGCTTGAGATTCAATTTCCATCTCCCTCTGCCTTTCTTGCTCATGCATTCTCTCTCTCAAAAAATACATCTAAAAAATATATATATACTTTAAGTACATTTATTTAGTGACTCAGTATTTGTTTCTTGCTATATAACATTACCTTTTTTTTTTAAGAGAGAGAGAGAGAGAGAGAGAGCGCACATGCATACATGCAAGGGGAAGGGTAGTGGGTTAGGGGGAGGGCAGAGAGAGAGGGAGAGAGAGAATCCTAAGCAGGCTCTATACCCAGTGCAGAGCCCCACATGGAGCTCAATCTCACAACCCTGAGATCATGACCGGAGCTGAGATCAAGAGTCAGACACTTAACCAACTGAGCCACCTAGGCACCCCATAGCATTACTTATCTTACATACTCATAGTTCAAAATCATTAGCCAAATATCTACAAATTTGGGAATAATATCTCTACATTAAAAGCAGAAAATTATATTATCTGTTTAATAACAGTGTTAAACAAACAGAGCAATGAAATAAATTGTGGTTCCTGGAGCAACACCTAAAGGACTTTTAAAAATACAAATTCCAGGGCTTCAAGTCTACTGAATGAAGAACTGCAGATAGGGCCCAACAATCCTGCTTTAACAAGTCCACTAAAGTATCAAAACCCATGATGCAAATTAACCTGGGCATGCCATTATTACTCAGTCACTGAATATTTTCTAAATATATAGGAAGTTTAGGTCCTGCCTAGGAAAAAGATATTTTGGCTTCCTGTTTTAATTTACCAAATGCTGATTTAAAGTACTATACAAATATTGATGAGTGCTATAATCAGGCCTCAAAAATGGAAATGAGAAACTTGGTGATAACTCTAAACTTTTATTAAGAATCAGAGAAAAACGGGCAGCCTGGGTGGCTCAGAGGTTTAGCACGGCCTTCAGCCCAGAGCATGATCCTGGAGACCCAGGATCGAGTCCCACATCGGGTTCCCTGCGTGGAGCCTGCTTCTCCCTCTGCCTGTGTCTCTGCCTCTCTCTCTTCTCTGTATATTCTCATGAATAAATAAATAAAATCTTAAAAAAAAAAAAGAATCAGAGAAAATTAATGCTAAATACCCCAAATTTGAAATATTTCCAAAATCTGTACCAGGGCATATGATTAAGAAGACTTAACTGTTTCTGCATTCAGCACACTTTTAAAATTTATGATCAGAATCAGGAATGTTGTAGAAGCAGCAAAAAAAGCAAAGCAAAAGAGAATCAATCCCAGGGTCTTAAGTTTATAAATATTCTGTTTTGTTTTTTTTTTTAGGATTTATTCATGAGAGATACCAAGCGAGAGAGAGAGAGAGGCAGAGATATAGGCAGAGGGAGAAGCAGGCTCTATGCAGGGAGCCTGACGTGGGACTCCATCCCGGACTGGACTCGATCCCAGACTGGACTCGATCTCGGGACTCCAGGATCACGCCCTGGGCCATAGGCAGGCACCAAACCGCTGAGCCACCCAGGGATCCCCTAAATATTCTGTTCTAACCCAGAGATTTCCAACTGGTGTGGTAGGACAGTGTGCTATGAATAAGTTACTAGGTTTGAGAATAATTATTATTCCTCTTAGTTGTACAAAAGGCTGGGGACAGCCTGGGAAAAAACAAAACAAAACACCCAGAACTGGTTGCAATTGGACAGGATTAACTTTGTCCAGATGCCCTTCTCCACTGTACAAATACTGTGTTATCATTTTCCAACTGTACCATGACATGAGCTGAAAAAAGTAGGAAGCACTCTTCTAACCATTTCTGCTAATTCAATGACTAGAATAACAGTTGCAGTTACACAAAATACAACTCAAACTGGGTTTAAAAAGAAAAGGAAATTTACTGGCTTGTCTGATTTAATACTCTAGAATTAAGTGTGCCTTCAGACAAGCAATGTAACCAGCACCTGGATTGTTATTCTTTGAATTTTTGCCTATATTACCCTGATACTGGCTACATTCTCAATAGGCTATCATTTTATAATGACAAAATGGCTGTAAGCAGTTAGCAGAGTTATGTATTTCCTTGTTCATTCTTCCCACAAGGAAAAGAGAGAGTCTTCATCCTGATAAAAGTCCTAAGGTTACCTATTTGGGGCTGCATAGGTTATCTTTCCAACCCTGAACCAATTACTGAGCTCAGGACTGATGCAAGCACAGCTCAACAAGTTCAACCTCTGGAGCTAGAGGTAAAGTCAATCCAGGTTAATCTCACAAACATCACTATGCCTGAGAAAGTGAGGACTATTTAGGGAAACGTCAGATACTGTTAGGAGGAAAAAGGAAGAATGTATGGGAGTCAACAAAAACAGCTTTCCATAATAGCTTACCACATATCTCTAAATGAGTTAAATACAAAATTAAACTGACTGCTTCTTTTCTTTGGATTAAAGGCAAGTGCCACTCTAGTAGTCTAAAAAAAAAAAAACTATATTAAAATAACATTTTTACCTATCAAATTAGAACAGATTTTTTTTTTTTAATTAGTACCAAAGGGCGCCTGGGTGGCTCAGTTGATTAAGCATCCAACTCTGGATTTCAGTACAGGTCATGATCCCAGGGTGGTGAGATCAAGCCCTGCAGTGGGCTCCGCACTCAGCAGGGAGTCTGCTTGAGATTCTCTCCCTCTCCTTCTGCCCATCCCACCTCTCACACGGATGCTCTCCCTCTCTCTCTAAAAATAAAGAAATCTTCTAAAATGACTATCTAATACTATATGTTGGCAAATTGAGTTACAATTTTAAAAATGTAAAAGAAATAAAAATAAAAATTACCATCCAGTACTAGTAAAGGGATGGTGAAACTGGCATTCAATCAGTTCTGGTAGAAACATAAGTGGAAACAATCCTTCGGAAAAAAGTTGAGAATGTCTCAAGAATCATAAACTATACAGATATATACTCATTTTACTTCTGAGAATCTACTCAAAAGAAAAAAATCTTAAATGTAGAAAAATTTCCACATTCACAGACATTTACTGGTAAGTAGTAGTAAAACAAGAAAATTAGAGACAACCTAAATGTCCAGGAATAAGAAAATAGTCAATTACGGTATCACTACCTGGTACAATATATGCAGCCACTTAAAATGAAAATAGCTAATATGCGTTGAGCTCTTACCATATGCAAGACATTCTTAACATATATTTAGTTCTCCAAACAACTCTGAGATATTTACTATTAGTATTTCCCTTTCAGAAATGAAAAAACTGAGGCATAAAGAGATTAAGTAATCTGCCCAAGGTTACACATAAGGGATGGAACCAAGATATGAACCCAATAATCTAGTCCCAAGCCTGTATTCTTAACCACTACATTATATTGCCTCTCAATACTGTGTTTATGTAGTTTATAACAAAATGTTACGTTATAATGTTTTATAAAAAGCAAATAATCAACAAAAACAGAATTTAGAGTCTTCCAGTTAAAGAGTGGATTAGGGGTGCTTAGGTAGCTCAATTGGTTAAGTGCCTATCTTCGGGTCAGGTCATGATCCCAGGGTCCTGAGATCAAGCCTTAGCAGGGAGTCTACTTCCCCTTCACCACCCTTTGTCCCTCCTCCCTCTCGTGCTCTTGCTCTCTCTCAAATAAATCAATAAAAATTTTTAAAAAAAAATAGTGGGTTGAACACAAGTATATAGTTTAGCCCCACTAAAACAACAGCAAGCAACTTAAGGCAGAAATCTTGGGCAAAGCAAATGAGAAATGTGACAAAAACAAAAACCACAGTTTTTTGGGAAGGAGACAGAGTAGTAGTATTTACAAGACCTAAGAAAGCAAAGCCAGTAAACAAAAAACTGGGAAGCAATTGACTTACATCACTCACACCCCTTCGCCACACCACTTCCCTGAACCCTCCTCCTCACCCCTGCAAAGGTCTAGAGATACCAGAACCTCTCAAAGGGAAGGCAAAGGTGAGGCCAAAAACAGGACAATTCCTTGAATGTCTATTTAAGAAGAAGTTAGACCCAAGATTTCCTTTCTCTTTCTGGTTAACCAGATGGCTACACTTTCCTCATCTGGACAGATTAGAAGTTCTAAAGGTGATCAAAGCAGAGAGTCTACAATAAGAGATAACACCTCAGGGGTTGGGGGGACCTACTATACTGAAAAGTGTACATACCAAATGTTGAGACAACCCTGCCTGACCAGCCTTCCTCCTCTAACAGGGCTCCCAAAGCTACTGACAGGCATCCAGTTCTCCAAGCAAGACTGGAAGTGTGTTTTTAAGGGAATCTGGGCCAAGAGAAAAGACATAAGTAATATGACAGTGGGAGCTTACTCACAAAATATTTTAGTCGGATTATCCTAAAATAAAGACCATAGTCCATAAACTATACCCATACATTTAGAGCTTCCAATCCACTTTTCTGGTGCCTAATTCTTAAACAACAGCAGAGAGCTAAAGAACAACAGACTTGAGGGTAAATGTCTAATTTCAAACACAAAGACCAAAACAAACAATAAAATTTTTAAATGCAATTTAGAAGAAGCAAAGATCAAATAGAGGGAACACTTTCAAAAGAAACATCTTTAATATTTTCACTAAAAGATAAGACCATAGATTCCATTTATTAAAAAAGAAAGATGCGGAGATACCTGGGTGGCTCAGCAGTTTAGCGCCTACCTTCAGCCTAGGGCATGATCCTGGAGTACTGGGATCAAGTCCATATCAGGCTCCCCGCATGGAGCCTGCTTCTCCCTCTACCTGTGTCTCTGCCTCTCTCTCTCTCTCTGTCTCTCATGAATAAATAAATAAAATCTTTAAAAAAGAAAAAAGAAAGAGGCTATGATAAAAGGAAGAGTCACAGAAATAAAGTTTTTTTTAATTTAGTGGAAATAAAGACAAAATTGAAAAAATCTTACAAAAAGAACAAAAACCCCAAAAAATACAGAATTGAAGAAAAAAGTATTAGAGGATTAATTCAGAAAGCCCAATAATTATACCCTAGAAGTTCCAAAAAAGCAAATAGAGAAATTAGAGAATAAATCATGATAAATTTTCAAGACTGATTTTCTCAGAACTAAAAAATATGAGTTTGCAAAGAGCTCATTAAGTATCGACACCAAGACATATCATGGTGAAATGATAGAACACCGGAGAAAATGGGGGGACCTGAGAGCTTCCAAAAAGGAAAAAAAAATCCATACAAATGATAACACATTAGAGCTTTCAATATTTACAATAAAATGTAGAATAAAGAAGCTAAGTCTTCAAACATAAGGGAAAGTTATTACCAAACTGGAATTTTATTGCTATGCCAAGTGTGAAGGTAAAAGATATTTTCAGGCATGCAGTGCTCAAGACAATTTACCTTCCATGCATCCTTTCTCAGGAAGCTACTTAAGGATTTCTTCAAGGAAGAGAAAGATATGAAATCCAGGAAACAAGGGACTCTAAGTGAGAGAGAAAGGAAACAAACCCCTGGGATGGGGAAGGGAGCTTGTACAGCAACCAGTCCAGATTGGTGTAATTTAGTAGGCTCTGGAAAAAAGCTCCTCAATAAGATGAAATGAACAGATTACTGTTTTAAATCACTAGTAAGAGTTGTACATAAAGGAGAAAAGTCTCATTTACTGAGGTTAATTCGTAATGAACACATAAAAAAGTAAGCAATGGAAGAAACAAGACAATCGTTGGGGGGATGTACAGGAAAGGAAAAATAATCATAGCATACTACAATGATTCAGTTATGAATAGCATTTATGCAGTAATAATCATATAACTCTAAACACTGATATAGTCAAGATTATGATATAACTATCATAAGATGGATAGCATGTGACGGGGGAAAGGGTGAGGTACAAGATGAAACAAAGTTAAATCCTCACCTCCAATCATGGATAGTCATTAGATAATGCCTAAAACTGGAAAATCAAGAATCAGCAACAAGAAATATATTATTTAGATATGTGGAAGTAAATGGCTAAAGAATAAGCTGAAATAGCTTAAAGTAGTTGCTGTGGAGGAGAAAAACGGCAGGGTAAATTACTGTTTTCCTTTTTTTTTTTTTTAATTACTGTTTTTCTAAACAAACCTTGAAATTTTTTAACTAATTACATTATGTACTCATATGACTGATAAAAGTACATACTAAATTCTTAAAAATCAGGATTCAAGTGATTCAGTCAGTCTGACTCTTGATCTCAGCTCAGGTCTTGATCTCAGGGTTGTTGAGTTCAAACTCCATGTTGGGCTCCATGCCCAGCATGAAGCCTACTTAAAAAAAAAATAAATTGGGGATTCAAAATTACATAAGTATCTTGGTTAAAACCATCATACCCATATAAATTTCATCAAAAAAATATTGAAAGGGAATACATCAAAATGATAACTGCAGTTATCTTTCAGTGATCAAAGCACAAGTGATATTTTCTCCATCCTGCTTTCTATAAAAAATATCCATAATGGAGGAAAAAAATTTGTTTTAAGTTGTTATAGAATTACTTCAGTTGATATTTCTTGGAGAGATATGAAATTAGTTTAGTTGCAAGCAGCATTTGTTATGAAAGAAAAAAATAGGATAGATTAGACTTTCTTTTAAGATTTATTTATTTTAGAGAGAGATCAAGTGCATGAGAAAGAGTTAGGGGAAGGACAGAGGGAGAGAATCCTCAAGCAGACTCCCTGCTAAACATGGAGTCAGATGACATGGGCTCAATCCCATGACCCCTGAGATCATGACCTGAGCTGAAACCAAGACTCAACTACTCAACCAACTGAGCCACCCAGGTGGCCCTAGATTAGACTTTATCCGCAATCTTCACATGTAGCAAGTTTCATTAAACTTTCATATTAATTTTATGTAAATACAAACATATGCATGTATACTGGACACAATATAAAATGTATTTCTTACTGTGGGCCAGAGTCCAAAAATAGTTTTGTTTTTTTTAAAGATTTATTTTAGGGACGCCTGGGTGGCTCGGTGGTTGAGCGTCTGCCTTCAGCTCAGGGCATGATCCCAGAGTTCCAGGATCGAGTCCCACATTGGGCTCCCTGAAAGGAGCCTGCTTCTCTCTCTGCCTCTCTCTGTGTGTCTCTCATGAATAAATAGATAGATAAAATCTTTTTTAAAAATTAGGCAATTTATTAAAGTCCTGACATAAAGAGATTCAACTGCTAGTGAACAAGAAACAATAATGCTAATATGGAAAAAACATGCCTTTTTGGTCATTTATAAAGGAGACAGGAAATATTTAATTTGAGGCTTCATTTACTTTTCTGTAAATCAAAATACTTTCATATTTCAATATTGCTTTTATTACAGCAATCGCCAAAAATACATATGCTTTTCCCTATTTTGAAACACAACTTGAATAAATTCAAATAATGATTCCATATAGGAAAGAAGTCATTAAAAAAGGCTGACTATCGGGATCCCTGGGTGGCGCAGTGGTTTGGCACCTGCCTTTGGCCTAGGGTGCGATCCTGGAGACCCGGGATCGAATCCCACGTCGGGCTCCCGGTGCATGGAGCCTGCTTCTCCCTCTGCCTGTGTCTCTGCCTCTCTCTCTCTCTCTCTGTGACTATCATAAATAAATTAAAAAAAAAAAAAAAAAAAAAAAGGCTGACTATCTTTATTTTTAACATTTGGCTCCATAGTGTTAATAACAAACTCTTACAAATAGTTCATTTATTTATAGTAATTTATAAGTTTATTATTTATAATACTTAAGTATGTATAATATACTCATAACATAAATATATTAGTTATACTACATTATTTAACAGTCTTAAAAATAACACCAATAGAATAAAATATTTGAAGCATTACCTCCACATTCACCATATTACTGATTTTATATTTTGCAAGTACTGCCATTTTTTAAAAGAGTTTTCAAAACTACATAAATAAAAATCTATATTTTACCACAATTTAGGAGTTCTAAAGGCTTTTATATCTTTGAAAGTATTTATTAAAAATTACATCTTAAATACTCTACAGAGGAAAGGAAGTTAGCCTATAATCCTGATAGGGGTCAGGGTAATAACACAAAATGGACAAATTACACTGTCATTCTACTTAAATTATTTAAGTTATTTAATTTGACCTGTAGATAGTCTCTTGTCTTCTCATCATGCCTGACTTTTAAGTGGGAGGTCTTCATTCATGATGATCCTTTAATAGAAGCAAAGCTTTCTCCATTTAACCCATGCTGTTATCAATCATGTACAGGGATAAATGAGCCTGTAAGATTTTGCCAGTATCACAAATGACACTGTGACCTGAGGCCAACATCTTTATTTGCTTCTCCAGTGATTCACTTCAGCAGATATTAACCAATTTTATAATCCATGAAAGGCAAAATTAAAGGACACCATCCATAAAACAGAATAATTCCTATCAGCAACAAAGTGATGTGTGTATTATCTTATAAATTATATGGCCATACAGTGTGGTAATGTAATGAAGTAAAGATGGTAATAATCAAATGCCTAGGGCAAACGCTAATATGCATTTAATCACACAGCATGAAGCCATTTGTCACTACAGTTGAATGCATGTGTACATAAAATACATGAGTCACGTCCTTATTGTTATACTATAACAGCATCAATTTCACACTATCATTTCACATAATAACAATTGGTAGGCTTTGACATTAGCTAAAACATTCAAAGAGTATACGCAAAATCATCAACAAGAGCTTTACAAATGTAAGAAACAATTTAATTTCTCAGTAACAGAAAGAATTTTTCCTCCAAAATTCTTTGTTAAAGAGGCAGAACTTCCAAGTTTCCTTTTCTTCCTTAAATAGCACTTAAATTGGTTTCATCATATTGCCTTTTATTCTTAGGAACACTCTTATGACTTGAACTGAGTACTAAATCAGTCTCAAAAGCCTATCTCCTTCATAAGTAATTATTAATATTTAAATGTAAAATATGGGTGACATTTGTTACAAAAAGTGAATGTGTGAAAAACTGTATTCATTAATTATACACACAGTGGTGTGTGTGTAGATTGGAAAAGATTCAGA
The DNA here is from genome assembly GCF_011100685.1 of Canis lupus familiaris. Lineage (NCBI taxonomy): Eukaryota > Metazoa > Chordata > Mammalia > Carnivora > Canidae > Canis > Canis lupus. The sequence continues at coordinate 35,211,318 of NC_049239.1, read as the reverse complement.
AAAAAAATGCCATAACATGATCTAAAAATATATAAACACTATTTAATTATCTGATCATGGATTGAGACACTTATTGGGAAACCACCTAACTCCATCAAAACCCTTTATTATATTACACTTCCTAGAGTGTATCCCTCTAAAAGTGAAGGACCAAAGGGTCTTTTATGTATAGGACAGTGCCAAGTAGAAGTGAGTACATTTGCACTCATATTCTATCTTGTGTTAGCAATGGTTATGTTAGCCATTATAAATTCCTTAACTAGTGGCCAAGTCTCTCTCATTTCTGTATCCTCACATTGACTAATACAATGATTTACAAAACTCAGGCACTCAATATGTGTTGCACTGCATGTTGCAATGAACTGACTACTAACTCCTACCCTTTGGATAAGGTGGGGAGGATAATATTTGGAAACCATGAGTCAAATAAGTTAGGATGTACAATCAGTATTTCCTGTAACTGTGATAAATTTTAAAAGAAATATATCACAACTCTAGAAAAGACCTATTGAAGAATAATTGTGTAATGAAGGAAAATGGAAAATGTCCACAGATGGATTTTAAGTAGACTTTAATATAGAAACAATAAAGAACCAAGACTAATATAATTTAACACATCTGTTTAAGAAACTGCAAATGATACAAATCTGAGTTAATGATCTTTACCTTCAAAGTCTAGAAAGGTAGATAGATAAAGCATTCATTCAAGTAAGTGTAAGCCCAAACATGATAATACTAGGCATGATATAAGACACAGATAAAAAAGGGTAAAGTGTTCAAAAAATTCAAAGTACATAGTGCCCAAGCCTTAATTATTCAATCTAGAAAATAAAGACACTAAACTAGTTATAAGTACAACAGCAAATTGGAGTACATGATGTCTAGCAACACTTCTAGCAGTAAAAATCAGATTTAATTAATCTATGAAGAAGAGATTTTAGGCTATTGAAGAATTCAAGAAATAGTTCGCAAAAAAAGGATTTTGAGACAGACCCTGAGCAAAGGAAAATCAAATCTGGCTGAAAGATAGGAGGGTAGGTCTTTACACAAACTGATTTAGAAAGTAGAAGTCACTGAGCAATTTTCACAAAATGAAGTGGGAAGTGAGATATTACAGAGTTTAAGGTCATAAGTAATCAAGTAAAGGTAGGGGAAGGAGAAAAATTGGAACATTTTACATTTTACAGAAAGAAGTCAGTAAAGACAAGGAATTAAATGAGAAAACAGAGGGGATAATTGAAGGAGTGATGTCTAGGAGTTGAGCAGAGGGGAAATAATATGATGAATGATTAGCCTTAGTTAGGTGGGGGAAGAACATTCCTTTCTTTCTTAGAAAGCAAAGTGAAAAATAAAGTGAAAGGGGCAAAATACAAAGACTACTGAGGTTCCAGAAAGGAACAGGACATTATAAAATTAGGCATAAACCTGATCTTATTTAATGAATTTCAAAATATCAGAACCTAAGGAGAATCTTGAAGTCTGAAAATATTAATGTAAACAAAGGAAAAACATTCATTCATTCAACATTTATGGAACTCCTTCTACATTCAAAATATAATTATTAAAACAAAACAAAACAAAACAAAAATATAGGGGCACCTGGGTGGCTCAGCGGTTGAGCATCTGCCTCTGGCTCAGGTCATTATCCCAGGGTCCTGGGATCGAGTTCTGAATCAGGCTCCCCACAGGGAGCCTGCTTCTCCCTCTACTAGGTCTCTGCTTCTCTCTATAACTCGAATGAATGAATGAATGAATGAATGAATAAAATATAAACAAACAAAACATGCAGAGCCCTTGTCCTGAAGAACTCTAGTAGGGAGATACAGATATATGCAAATAATTATAATACAATATGGTCATGTGCAATGGTAGAGATCCTTAGAAAACACTATGATAGTAGAAAGAAAGGGCTTCTAATCTAGCAAGGGAAAAAATCAAACAATTGAAAAGGTCTGAGACTTCCTGGGTGACCTCTGGACTGAGGCTTAAAAATCTTAAAAGTTAAGAAGTTAGCAAAATGAAAAATGAGGTAAGGGTATTTTAGAGGGGAAAAACAGCATAAGCAAAGGCACAGATGGACACATCATCATTTTAAATGAGGAACTAAAAACAGATTAAGATTATAGTTTAACATGTAAGGCTGGAAGAAGAGATAAGGCTTGAGAAACACACAGGTTTTAGGTCTTCTGTTCCATGTTAAGGAGCTTGAACTAATTAATATTTTCACACCTCTGCTCTCTCACAGAGGATGCCTTCCTCTATCTTTTCTGTTTAAATGCAAATCAAAAATCAGGTCACATTTCATCTCCTCTGTGAAACTTTTCTTGTGAATCCAGTTTATACCATTTCTCCTTTCCTGAACTGTACTTGTTGCCCATATCACGTGATTATTGTATTTATTGCCATACATTCTTACTGTTACACATAATTTTTCACTTTATTATGTCAATTTATAATGCTGCCATAAATGTTTTTTTTCATTAAGTATTCAATTTTGTAGGTTTATTAAGGTCCAGAGGGAAATGCACTTTGGGAATACCTGATAAATAATATCTTAAATTACTATAAATCATGTATAATTATTAAAACACTTTGAGTTTCTTGAAAGAAAATGTTTTACACTATTGTAAGTAAAATTTTCTCTATTTGCAGTAAAATCTTTGCCATATTGCTCCTTGTTTTAAGAAAAAGAATAGGGGGATCCCTGGGTGGCGCAGTGGTTTAGCGCCTGCCTTTGGCCCAGGGCGCGATCCTGGAGACCCGGGATCGAATCCCACGTCAGGCTCCCGGTGCATGGAGTCTGCTTCTCCCTCTGCCTGTGTCTCTGCCTCTCTCTCTTTCTCTGTGACTATCATAAATAAATAAAAATTTAAAAAAAAGAAAAAAAAAAAAAAAAAAAAAAAAAAAGAAAAAGAATAGGGATTCCATATATAAATTTTAGAAATGTAATGCTTAAATTCTAAAAATGAACAGTCTGAAATATATGAAGGAAATGAAAGAATTGGAAATTCTCTCCATAAGGTCATTATATGAAACCAAACATGAAATATGCTATTAAAAATACTATAAATTCAACTAATCTAAAGCAATATAACAGAGATCTTTGTATTAAATACATAAACACTAATTTTGGCCACCTTATAAATAAAATCTAAGAAAATCCTTTAAATATTTCTTAACCACTTAAAATCTTTAATTATACTAAACTCCAAATTTTTCCAAATATGAAAAAACAAGAGTAAATTTCCAAAATATCCTAAAAGAGGGATTCTAATATAGCTGGAAATTTATTGCTTATTGAATTTAAACTGAAAATAAAAGTTGTAGTTTATATTAATCAGTGCCAGAGAATTCCATAAAGGCTTTTCTTATTAACAGAGAGTTTCCATGGATCATAAGAAAACTAAGAAAGCTGAACAGCTTCCTGACATAACTTTTGTAACATCCATATTAGCAAACAGAATAAATTATGAAAATTACATGAATAAATTACAGTAAAAATTCTCGCCCAAAATACATACAACAAAAATATTTTTCCTTAATTATCTACATGATCATTTTCCAAAGTCTAGAGGGCACGAGGTCCATAAAACAGAGCTCTAAAAATAGGTTCCACTGTCAAATAAATCTGGGAAATGCTGCATACTAACTTCCCATCTTAGAGATTAACAGCATCATTAGCATAGTTAGAAACTGTTTAAGTTTAATCCACCCCAATTTCTCAAGTTTATCTTAACCATGGAACATTTTTCTTTTTAGGTAACTCAAACTGCAAACTAATATTCTGGGGTACATGTGTTCCAAGGAATGTATTTGGGGAAATTCTAACAATTCTCACATGAAATCATTCTCATGGTCTTACTTTGCTAGTGGCTTTTTTTTTTTGGACAGAAAAAGTGCCTTTTATTTAAAGATGGGAAAGATCTGGGCATGTTTACTTGTTAGAAACCAAACAAAGGCTATGTGACATTTTGAGAAGGTGAAGATACAGGAGGTGAGCCCTAGGGTAATAGGTTGGAGGGGACCAGACAAATAGGTAAGGTTCTTCAGTCCTCTCAGTAATCGAGAGCAGGAGACGGTACAGAGGTGGAGAGATTTATGGATGGAGGCTTGAATTGATTATAAAGAATTAAGAATTCTTATTCCCCCCCAAAAAAAAAAATGTGTTCATTCAACTGTTACCAGGACTAATAGAAGAATATTATCTTCGACAAAGACATTTATCACTTAAAAATAGACTAGAAGGGCAGCCTGGGTGGCTCAGCGGTTTAGCGCCGCCTTCAGCCCAGGGCGCGATCCTGAGGTCCTGGGATCGAGTCCCACGTGAGCCTCCCTGCATGGAGCCTGCTTCTCCCTCTGCCTGTGTCTCTGCCTCTCTTTCTCTCTGTGTGTCTCATGAATAAAAAATTAAAAAATTAAATCTTAAAAAAATAGACTAGAAAAAATAAAATAGAAAAAAGCATAAATTGCTCATACTAAAGTAGTTGCTTCGTCTTATTCAGTATTTCAGGTGTATATACACACTTATACTGACCTGAATGTAAAATGTATTTCTTAATGTGAGCTATAATTAGAAAGTTTAAGAATGCTACGGGTTCCAAAAATGCTAATGAAAACACTTAGGTCAGGGGCAGCCTGGGTGGCTCAGCGGTTTGGCGCCACCTTCGGCCCAGGGTGTGGTCCTGGGGACAAGGGATCGAGTCCCACGTCGGGCTCCCTGCATGGAGCCTGCTTCTCCCTCTGCCTGTGTCTCTGCCTGTGTGTGTGTGTCTCTCATGAATAAATAAAATCTTAAAAAAAAGATAAAATGGGTTTCATTATAAAAAAAAAAAAAACCACTTAGGTCACCAAGTATAAGATTGATTTTCTTTAGGGTTTTGTTTTTTTGTTGTTGTTTTGTTTTGTTGTTGTTTTTTTTTTTTTTAGTTTTAAATAAGATAGTGTTCATAAAGCATTTAGTCCTGTGCTTGGCATGTAATAAACTTTCAACATATGAAAGATGTCTATTACTATCAGAAAAACACTATTACAGCCCCAGTAGTTATGAAACCCATAGTCAAAGCTAAAGAAACTAAAAACGCTATGCTGCCACCCAGTGGGCATTATTATACAGAAAGTGATAACCAGGTTTCTTCCGGATACTATGGTAGGAAGCAGTATAAAAATTAAAACACTAGGGCAGCCCCGGTGGCCCAGCGGTTTAGCGCAGCCCTCAGCCCCGAGTGTGACCCTGGAGACGCCGGATCGAGTCCCACATCAGGCTCCCTGCATGGAGCCTGCTTCTCCCTCTGCCTGCTTCTCCCTCTGCCTCTGCCTGTGTCTCTACCTCTCTCTCTCTGTCTGTCATGAATAAATAAATAAAATCCAAAAAAAAACTCAATATAATTCTTATGAATTCAAGACCTACTGGGGCGCCTGGGTGGCGCAATCAGTTGAGCGTGGGACTCACGATTTCATCTCCGGTCATGTTCTCAGGGTCCAGGGATCAAGCCCCTCTTAGGGCTCTGCCTGAGTGAACAGTCAGCTTGAGATTCTCTCTCTCCCCTTCTGTCCCTGCCCCCACCCCCGCTTGCACTCGCGTTCTCTCTCTCAAATAGATAGATAATTAAAAAAAAAAAAAAAAAGAGTAATTGAAAAACTACTTCAAGTCAACCCTGAAACCAGGGAGGGTGATGAACGCAAAAATCGGTTTTCGAAAAGACAATTGTGGAAGACTGTAGAATAAATTCCACCCAAATAATGTTTGTTGATTTTCAGGTTGTAATACCTCATAAGGATTTTTCCTTCGAGGTTCAAAACAAAGAGCCATAGGCATTTATCACAACTAAGGCAAAACAGCAAATAACCAAAAGTAAAGGGATCTCATTATTCTAAGTGTAAGATGCTTAATGGAACCTTCACGTATCCTTTCTTTTTTTTTTTTTTTTTTTTTTTGAGATTTTATTTATTTATTCATGAGATACACAGAGAGAGAGGCAGAGACACAGGCAGAGGGAAAAGCAAGGTCCCTGCGGGGAGCCCGATGTGGGACTCGATCCGGGGACCCCGGGGTCACACCCTGAGCCGAAGGCAGATGCTCAACCGCTGAGCCCCCCAGGCGCCCCCCACATGTACTTTCTAAATGAGTGTACTGATTGTAAACGTTCCCATAAACACCTTGAGAGTTGTCACTACTTCCAAAAGCAAAGGTAATTGGAAGATAAAACAATGCCATGAATAATGTAAATCTATAATTCAGCATCAGGGGGACTGGCAAGCCAGTCATTTTATTCCCAGGGCAATTCCACTTCAGTTTGCTTGTGCAAGGCACTTCAGAAAGAACAACATCACTCTGCGGATAAAGGACACCGGAGAAATTTCCCTTGGAGGTTTACACACTTCGGCAACTGCTTAGTACTGGCGGAACTTGGCACCACGCTTCAAACATTCTGCAAAGTGACATCCACCAAAGAAAGTCGAGATTCACTGCTAACGGTTGAAAACGCTGCAAACTGTGAGCCCCAGGCTTGTCTGAAATTTTTTCACCAACCTTATTTATTCATAACGCAAACGTGAGGTTTAAAACCAAATAAACAGGGGATCCCTGGGGGGGGGCCAGCGGTTTAGCGCAGCCTTTGACCCAGGGCGTGACCCTGGAGACCCCGGATCGAGTCCCACGTCGGGCTCCCTGAATGGGACCTGCTTCTCCCTCTGCCTGTGTCTCCGCCTCTCTCTCTGCGTCTCTCATGAATAAATAAATATTTTTTAAAAATAAGCAAAACCTAAAGCATACGTATAGGATGCTCCCGCGCGTCTCTATAAGGAACAGACAAGACTCACATTACTAACCGGCAGCCTTGACGCCGCTTCAGGAAACGCCATGAGAAGCCCAAGAAGCAAAGACAGGGAGGCCCAGGGGTGAAGGCCTCTCCCCGGTCGGCGTGAGCGTCGAAGATTCCAGACACCGCCGACGCCACGTCAGGAGACTTCCGGGGAAGGTCAACCCCTGGACGGCCGGGGAGAAGAAGGAAAGGTCAGGCGGCCAGAAATACAGGCCAATCCCTTACACCGACGGCTGGATGGAAAGATCAGAGCGGCCTCTGAAAGCCCACTTGCAAGCTAGACACCGCGGCAAGTTACCTCAGCGGACCGCGCGGCGGCGGCTCACTCCTCCAGCTTCCGGTTCACCTTCCCGCCCCGCCCGCCCCTCCCGGCGGAACTTCCGGTCTCCAGACCAGCTAAACGCGCCCCTGGGGCCAAGTGGCATTGACTGAAAACACAAAACAAAAAAACCACAAGACAGAAAAACTAGCTCCTGGAAAGTTTCTCTGATTGTTCGAGCTTTTTCTTTGTGGGCTCTAAGTAAACTACTTATTGGGGGATCCCTGGGTGGCTCAGCGGTTGAGCCCCTGCCCTTGGCCCAGGGCGTGATCCTGGAGACTCGGGATCGAGTCCCACATCAGGCTCCCTGCATGGAGCCTGCTTCTCCCTCTGCCTGTGTCTCTGCCTATCTGTGTGTCTCTCATGAATAAATAAATAAAATCTTAAAAAAAAAAAAACTACTTATTGGTTTATCTATCCGTATTGAAAAAATATATTTGTAAAGATGAAGAAAAATGAATGTTTTACCTGTTGGGAGCAAGAGGAAGTGTGTGGGTGGGGATGGGAAAGACAGGAAGAAGACCTCACTGAACACATTTTTTCTATACTTTCTTATGTTGAATCCTATGAAAGCGTTATGGCACAAAAAAAATTAAGTGTTGATTTTTTTTTTTTTGGAAGTGAAAAAATTAAGAGAAAAACTATAGCTCTAAGCATACTGAGGATCAAAATAAATAAACACACATACTGATGATTACACCTACCCCAGCACCTAATACAGAATGGAATATATTTCAGGCCTCCTGCATAGTTTTTGCTGTGCTATCAAAATCTGAAAGAAATGATCCCTGCCCTCAAAATTTTAACCATATATCCAAGTACATTTCTGTCTGGAACTCTTTTTCTTGGCTCCCTTCCTTCGGGTCTTTGCCCAGATGTCACCCTATTAGAATTCCCCTTGAGTACTCTAGAAAGAAGTAACACCCATGCAACATACTTGACCCTCGCCTTGCTGTATTCTCTGTAGCACAATCACCATCTAACACAGTATCTGTTTATCTGTTTTCTAGAACATAAGCTCCATGAAAACAGAAACTACTTTTTTTCATTTTTGCATGCAAAATCCTAGCACAAGGTGGCGTAATAAATGCCAATAAATATAACCTTTCAATTTGGCGTATGGTAACTATAACAGCTATACTCTAACAATGACAAATATCTACTATTTACTGTGTCAGACAGTGAGCTAAATGATTTACGTATATTATCTCCTTTTAGTATCTACAACAACCTTATTATATTATCATATTGTATACAATATTATTATTATATTTTATTATTATACTTTTTGCACATTAGGCAACAGTGATGTAGAATTTAACGACCTCTGATCCCCTTCTAATTCTATGCAAATTTTCCAATGACGGGTAAGTATAAAATATAACTTGTTCCTAGAAGAGAAATTGAAAATAATTTTTAGAAATTTTTTGTTATATCTCTTACTAAAATATTCATTATAGACATATCTGGCTCAATGGAAAATATCCTGGTTTCAACTAACGTGCCTATTTTAAAATAAGAATTTCGTTAATCATGTAAAAATAACCTCATCATTATGTTAACAAGAACAATAATACTAAATGTATCTTTTGACCCAGTAATCCCACTTTGGAGATAACATTCCAAGAGAAATAATCAACTAGAGATGGGAGAAGGAAGAATAACAATTTTTACAAAGGTGTTTGTAACTGAGCTATTTATAGTAGTGAAAATTTTGAAATAATAATTCTGAAATAGCTAGATATTTTTAGAAGCTACATGGTATATCAATACATTCAGATCCTTCATAATCTATAAAAAAATTGATTTCAATGCACAAAAATGTAAGAGAACTCAAGTATAAAAGGCAGAACCCAGCAATAGGTAGCATGATTAAAGCTACAAATCTTTATATCTCTATCTGTGAATTCTGAGAAGGATCAGAGAAGACTTTAGTACAACGTAACTCATCATTTAAATTCATGAATTTTTTTTAATTGTTAAAGTACTTAAGGAAACTTGATAAATTCTAAAGCCTTATTATTTCAAGTTACAACTATGTAGACTTGCTTTAAGCTGTAGTAGAAATTTTCTTTTACACACAGTGATAGAAACGATGAAATGGGATCCCTGGGTGGCTCAGCGGTTTAGCACCGCCTTCAGCCCAGGGCGTGATCCTAGAGTCCCAGGATGGAGTCCTGCGTCAGGCTCCCTGCATGGAGCCTGCTTCTCCCTCTGCCTGTGTCTCTGCCTCTCTCTCTCTCTCTCTGTGACTATCATAAATAAATAAAAATTTTTAAAAAAGAAAATAAAATAACATGGGGAAAAATATGTGTGCAAAGATATTTATTTTGACATTATCTATAACAGACTGAAATTGAAAATAACCTAAATATCAAAATAAAAGAATGATTGAGTAAATTACAGTGCACTGAAATAGTATTTCAAAGATTACACAAAATAAGAAAATTATTGTGAAGGAACAGAACCCCTTTTTATTGTGATCATAACATTGTTATTATATAGAATTTTTATTTATCATATGATTATCATGATTTGTTAATTGCATTACTATTATATGATTACTTAATGGACTCATAATAGAACAATGCTACCTACCCCTTAGTATCTGCCAATGATCTAATTCATGGGTTAAGTCAATTATGTGGGGAAAAGGAGAGTCTAAAGACTAAAAGAGAAAAATCCTAAAGGAGGGCTCTACTCTACCCATCTGACCCTACTCCAGGATTCTTTATGAAAGGGCCTATAAAACTTAGAAGAGCCAAGTGAGAAGTCCTTTTAAGGTAGACACCCTTCCCAAGTAGAGATTTTCTCTCATATATCTCAAAGATAGAAGCCTTAAGATGTCATTCTGTAATATATGTTGCTAACCTTGCTTTTTCCTCCCTGAACACTAGAATTTTCATTCTGGTAGCCAGATAGTAACTACCTGGACCAAATATCTTTGTCAAAATACCTAAAAGGTATTTTAATACAATATATTTTAATACAATATAAAATGGAAACTATGGGCTTTTTTAATATCTGTGTATACAATGCCCTAAAAGTGATATCCACAGAGGGAAAATAATGGTTGAGTAGATCCTTTAAAGTTTAAGTTTTTTTTAAGTTGTTATATTTTAGGGATCCCTGGGTGGCTCAGTCGATTGAGCGTCTGACTTGGTTTCAGCTCAGGTCATAATCTCAGAGCTGTGGGATCGAGCCCCACGTTGGGCTCTGCACACAATATGGAGTCTGCTTGAGATTCTCTCCCTCTCCCTTTACCCCTCCTCCTCTCTGTCTCTCTAAAATAAATAAATAAGTAAATAAATAAATAAACAAACAAACAAAATTTTAAGTTGTTATATTTTATGGCAAATTCCATTTAATGAATAGGTTATTTTGTCTTTGAATAAGTTGCTAAAAGAGACATGCTCTCTGAAAGTTAGCAAACACATTAAAAATGTTTAAAATTCCACATACTTCTGTCACTTGCCTGGTATATTCTTGTAGTCCTCCTCTGGCTCTCCCTACCCACTACCTCACCACACCCTGAAGTTCCCTTGGTGTTTGCACATGCTGCTCCCTCTACCTTTCAATCACTCTGCCTGCCTAAAAATACCTTATTCCTTAAATCCTAGCTCACAAGTCTCCTCTTTGAAATTTCATCAACTCTCCACTCCCATCTAAGCAGAATTAATCATCCTCTCCTTGGTATAATTACTGCACTCTATATATCTTATTGTAATATTTATCACACTGCACTGCAATTATTTGCACTTTCTTTCTCCTGACAGACTGTGAACTCCTCGAGGACAGGGACTCTGATTATATTTACTAATAAATCTCTTACAGGCTAGCACAGTGAATGGCACATACATAGTAGTTAAGAAGAACAAATGGCTTGATACAAATCCTAACTCTGCTATTTACTGCTCATGACTTTGGGCAAGGCACTTAATCTCTCTGTGCCTCAAAATCCACATCAGTCAAATGGGGATAAGGATAGTACCTATCCTTAAGGTGTAAATGTGATAGATAAGGTGCATAAAGTACATACTGTGTCTGCAAGTAGTAAGTATTTGATAAGCGTTGACTGTTATCATTATCATTTTTATTACTACTGTTATTATCATGACTACTGTTTCTAAGAACCCAGTAAATATTGATTGAATGAGCTAATGAACAAGTGAGCTGTATTTTAGGTGACTATCAGGCATCTAAATCCAAGCCCAGTTAGTGGTAAGATCTTCTTCTTTCTTCTGCACTTTCCTATTTTTGCCTTTTTTTTTTTTTTTTTTTTTAATTTTTGAGAAAGATTGGAGGAGGTGGAAAGGGGTGAGGGGCAGAGAGACAGGGAGAGAGAATCCTAAGCAGTCTCCACACCCAGCACAGAGGCCGTCGCAGAGCTCAATGCAGGGCTCATTCCCATGACCCTGAAATCACAACCTAAACCAAAAATCAAAAGTTGGCTGCTTAACTGACTAAGCCACCCAGGTACCCCCCTGAGGATTTCCTCCTCAGTCAATCTGATATAACTTTAACATATACAAAAAAGTAAAACCTTTCCTCACTACAAAGTCTGTGTTCTTTTTTATAATGTAGAATAGTTTTTACACTTGACATAGATTAAGGCTTCTAATCCGACCCTAACCATAATTGTCAGAGAGTGAATGTATGTCATTTTTACCTAATGCAGCAAAGGGAGTGAGCATATTTACATGTCTCCCAAACTAGGTTCTCTATAATCAGAGTTTTCATATCTTATATTAATAGGCCTGGAGCTACTTAGAACCTGTCATGAATAAGCACAATGACTCCCTTGGAGAATAATAGAAGATAATATCTGCATCAAAGAATAATGTTATATGCACAGAGTAAATGAACAGATTTCTACAGCCTATGGTAGTAAATGCTATAGTGAAAACAAGTGCTTATAACTTGTTAAAGCTACAACATTTAACACATTTCATTATAGTTATTTGTTTCCATGGTTGTGGGAAAGGATTGTATCTTATTTGTCTTTGTATCTTGCAACCTGAGCACAGTGCTTGGCCCATGAAATACATATAATAAATGTTTGTGGATACATACTAAAATTTAAAGTCAAAGTTGCATATACCTCAAAGAATTTCAAGTAATGGTTGGTAGTGCCACAGATTGTGATAGAAATCTCTCTAAAATTTGCTGGATATGATTTTTCACTTTGACAATATGTAAGACTGTAACATATCCATCAGTTGTTGAATTTTAGGTGTCAATATCAGGATGATGGATTAATCAACCACAAGATGTATTATATATATTACATATGCTGTGGAAGAAGTTTATTCTGGGCTTCTGATTTGTTTTTATTTAACTTTATTTTATATATGCACTACATAGAAGAAAAATAAGTCATTTATATTCAAAAACTTGCATTTTCTAATTAAACATATTCTCCCCAAGACTTTTTTTTTCTAATATACTAAGTTTTGTTGTTTTTTTTTTTTTTAAAGATTTTATTTATGTATTCATAAGACACACAGAGAGAGAGGCAGAGACACAGGCAGAGGGAGAAGCAGGCTCCTTCACGGAGCCTGATGTGGGACTCAATCCCGGATCTCCAGGATCATACCCTGGGCCAAAGGCAGCGCTAAACCGCTGAGCTACCAGGGCTGCCCTATACTAGGTTTTTCTTCTAACTGCTAATTCAAATTGTAATGAAAAGCAACAAAACAAAGTCAGCAAGTTTATGAAATTTATCCTGTCTGCCCTCCGAACCAGATCCTCTTCCTGACCCCTTTACTTATATCATGCTGTTATCATTGCACCATTCTCCCAGTTAATTAGGATAGAAACTTCAGAATAGGGCAGCCCGGGTGGCTCAGGGGTGTAGCGCCGCCTGCAGCCCGGGGTGTGATCCTGGAGACCCGGGATCGAGTCCCATGTTGGGCTCCCTGCATGGAACCTGCTTCTCCCTCTGCCTGTGTCTCTGCCTCTTTCTCTCTGTGTCTTTCATGAATAAATAAGTAAAATGTTGAAGAAGAAGAAGAAGAAGAAGAAGAAGAAGAAGAAGAAGAAGAAGAAGAAGAAGAAGAAGAAGAGTATTCTAACCTTTCCCTCTCTCTTACTCCTCTTCTCCAAGTTTCAGTACTTACTGATGGATTTTGGGTGAAGTAAGTGAAGGGAAGTAAAATCATGAATCCTGGAGTTTTCACTTGAGCTACTAGATAGATCATGTGGCCATTAAAACTTCATCTCCAATTGAGTTAATTAACAGATATCGGGAAGTTAATCTCAGATAACAGGAAGTCAAGAGTTAGACTCCAAATTCGGGGTTTTAAATTTTTTTAATTGTATTTATTTATTTGAGAGAGAGAACACAAGCAGGGGAAGGGGCAGAAGGAGAGAGAGACTGAGCAGGGAGCCTGATGTAGGGTTCAATCTCAGGACCCCGAGATCATGACCTGAATGGAAGGGAGACTCTTAACCGACTGCGCCACCCAGGCACCCCAGGACTCTAGATTTGATTTGTTAAGTCTTCTGCTCTACTTTTCAGTGGTTCTCTTTGCTATGCTTACCTCTGGTATTGGCTCCACTCTCACAGTGGTAACAAGATAGCTTTCAGTTCTTATCATCATATCCAGAGGACAACAATATAAGGAGGAAGAAAAGGGACATATTGTCTAGTAACTTCTTGGAAGGGAGAAAAATCCTGCCAGCAGACATCTCTCATTAGCTCAAACTCACATGTCTTAAACCTATCACTGATCTGAGAAATGAGATCATCATGATTAGCTTAGATCAATTAAGATCTACTTCTAGAATGGGAAACAGGGTCATTTTCCCCTGAGCCACATGCTGAGGAGGAGTATAGAACACCCAACAAAATCAAGAGTCTGACAGTAAGATAAAAGGAGGAAAGAGAATTGAATAGGCAACCAAAAGCATTGGCTACAAAAACCAATTAATATCTTATGATTGTTTCTGCAAAAATTAAGTTTAAGATATCTGTGAGACATCTAAGTGAAAAATCAAGAAGACAACTGGAAACCTGAGTCAGAAGCTCAGATAAAAATTTCATTTGGTGATATAAATTTTGGAATCAACAGCAAAAAAGTGTTTAACCCTGGGGAATATAGATTGGATCACCCAAAGTATAGAGAAGAGGGTCTTAATTTGGTCATATTTAAAGCATAGAAAAAAAATAAATAAAGCATAGATAATAACATTACCTATCTTTTTGGATGATTGTGAGAGTCAACCGAGACAATAAGCATAAAGCACTGGATGCATAGCAAACACCCAGTATCTTTAATCATATGTTAACCAGTATCTCTGATGACACATCTGAACCACAGAAAAACACAATGGAAAGTTATTTTCTATTAGGCAGGACTCCCAAACATCAGTTCATGAATGATTGCCTACTGTACTAACATTTATTGTTCTCTCTTTCTCTGGTGTGATTGCTATGTGGAATATCTACCTATTTCAATATTCTGTTTATAAAGACTGACTAATATCATAAACGCCCAGCCAGTTTTCAAGCACAGTAAAATGTGCTTAATATCAAGACACATCAATCATAATTTAACCTGAATGACTCAAAATGTTACTGCTGTAATAATTACTCTTGTGCCTATCATAGCTTCAGATCATTCCCCTTTTTCTGCAGCTTTATTTGCCATAACAACTTATGATCCTAGTTTGTCTCCACTGGTAGATTAATACACTAAATCACATGAATATCTTATTGAATATTAATGATCACTTATTAAGTTGGTTCATATAATTCAATCTTTTAGTCAGATCAATTTCATGAGAGAACAGATAAAACTGAATTTTTGCACCTTTAACTTAAGAACTAAACATTGAACTTTGCATGTTGCCATTATATTACAGTTATCCTGTGTTGCCATGACCCAAATAGTATCAGTTAATCGATTCTCCTAGATATTATAACATGACATAATGCTATAGATTTATCCTTATATTTGTAGATTAGCTTCTAGTTATGACTGACTCTCTTTAATTCAAGTACAACCTGAAAGTCCATTATGTGACCATTTAATGGGTAATTCACTAGATATGGTATTTTTGTCAAATTAAAGGTCTCATTTCTGCTATCTCTTCATGGTCATAAATTCACTAACTAGAGCTGCTTAAAATTCCAGAAAGGAGCAGAGGATTTGAATCAGTTTCATGTTCACCTTGATAATCAACTAACCCAGAGTGGAGTTACCTTTTGCCTAGGACTTTTGTAAGCCAAGTATTTTCCCAGAAATGGTGTAGAGAGTTTCTCAGCCTTCCACACTTTCTTCCCTCTTCTTTCATGCTGTGGTTAAAATTTTAATCCATAACCTCAAAACAAAGGTTTACTTAAGCCCTATCTGTGTTAAATACCTTTGATGTATGAAGTACGGATATTCCTCACTGAGTATTTACATTGAGATAAAAAAGAGACCCCCCCACTTTTGCTAAATAATAGTGTGGAATGTTTATCTCTGCCCACTCCTTTCTTCCTCCAGAACTAGTTGTAGAATATAGATAAAACATCTACCCATTTTTCCCTGACTCAAACTGTGAGATAAAGGAATGGATGCAGAAACAAACTATCTTAAGAGGATAGGAAAAAAAATTTTTAACCAGGAAAAAGTAGTTCTGGTCTTGCAACCCTGAATATACCAACTCAAACTTAAAGAAACTTTTTTCTGAAAGAAGGCATTTCTATTACCCAACCTGAATAGCAAGCTTCTCTTAATACTCTGTCCCAAATTTAAAGTGAAACAATGAAGTGGCTACCCAGATAATTAATTCAATTTTTCCTTCAATTCTCTTCAGTTGCTAATGTAGACATATCTTCAACATCTTACTTTATTCTGTTCATTTAATGCTATTTAAACTTTTACATGATGTTCATAAATAAGTAATACCATTTATATGCCTATAGACTGCTTACAAACTTTTCAAGGACACAGACTTCCTTCATTTCAATCACAGTAATACTTCATGACATTAATAGGAATTCCACACATGTAGGAAAAGGATGAAAGGCTCTTAAAATGTATACTGTTATAAAATATATTAATATGCTTATTGGGCCCCTTTATTCATAGACTTCAATAAGTCAATCAAGTGTATGAAACTATCCGAAACACAGATCTGAGTCAAATAACAAAATAAGACGCAAGGCCAACTGGAAGTAAGTTTCTGAAGAAAATTCTTCACACAAAATTTATCTAACATAAAAATTTGTGCTCTAGGGGATCCCTGGATGGCGCAGTGGTTTAGCGCCTGCCTTTGGCCCAGGGCGCGATCCTGGAGACCCGGGATCGAGTCCCACATCGGGCTCTCGGTGCATGGGGCCTGCTTCTCCCTCTGCCTGTGTCTCTGCCTCTCTCTCTCTCTCTCTCTCTGTGACTATCATAAATAAATAAAAAAATAAAAAATAAAATCTTGTTCTAAAAAAAAAAAAAATTGTGCTCTAGCCAAATGTGGCTTGAAACATCCTTATCAAATCAGGTAGGAACAATTTCACAAGACCTAGCAAGAGAGACTTGGACTAGTCCTGGGGGAAAAATTGTGCTATTTTCCAGTTAATTTCTCTGTCTTTACCCTCTACCTCCCCCACCCTACCACCCCACTTGTGAGTAGCCCTGTGAGTCACTACAGGAGGTTCTGTAGAGACTCACAGGGAGCTGACCACTATTACAGGCTCTAGGACTGCTCAAGAGTACCATTAAAGAATTTTTTGGCCAGAAAGAAAAAATTGAGAAAATTCTCAATTTCAATTATAATTCTGATGGTAAGGCCAGGAAATTCAATTACTTTTCCCAAAGTCAAATAAGCTAATACTAATTCCAAATCTGTGATTCATTCTTATGGCCTACTTAGGGCCTAAGATTCATTTTTGGAAAGTCTTCTTTTCTTGTTACAAAATAGTAAACTAATTTGACCCAAGATAATAATAATGTTTAACTCACATTGCCCTTTGTGAACTTCCTAATATGCATATATTTTATGTTGTGAACATAAGACCAGGTAAAGTTTAAAAATTCAAGTTTATTTCAGTTACTGATCGTAGTTATTTATATCAAGCCAAAACAGCATAAAATAACATTTTAATTCCTATCGGTCTGTGTTAACATAGAGGTGAAATCAGCAAAGGCATGGAGAAAAAAAGCTAGTAGACTTTAAGAAAAGCTTAGTGGGGCGGGTGGGGGGGCACCTGGGTGGCTCAGTGATTAAGCATCTGCCTTTGGCTCAGGTCATGATCCTGGGGTCCTGGGATCTAGTCCTGCATCAGGCTCCCCACAGAAGGAATGCTTCTCCCTCTGCCTATGTCTCTGCTTCTCTCTCTCTCTCTCTCTGTGTCTCTCATGAATAAATAAATAAAATTTAAAAAAAAAAGGAAAGAAAGAAAAGAAAAGTTTAGTATGTGAAATCTCTTGCCTTTTCCTAGGCAAGAGATTTCACATACCCCCATTCTCCAGGTTCAGATCAGAGAGCTGTCCATACAGCAGAATGGTGAGGGCCTCTTCAGGATGGTATGAACAGTAGATCCAGACCAGTGTGAGGAAAAAAGACAACGCAACACAGACACTGATTCTGTAGATCTGATGTGGGGCTGAGAGCTGGAAAATTTTGAAAAGCTCCTTTCCCTATTTGATTCTGGTACAAACCCTTTGTTTACAATACTTATTGATATGCAAATAAAAAATCTCTGGACCTATAAAAACATTATGAAATTCAAAAATAAGAAACCACCTAGAAAAGGGATTCAACTTTTCCCACAAAGGACCATATAATAAATAACTTAGGTTTTCCAAGCTATACAGTCTGTGGTAACAAGATAGAGTCACATTGTAGCAGGAAAGCAGCCAGAGATGCTATGTAAATGAGAGTGTGGCTATATTACAATAACATTTTATTTACTAAAACAATCCCCTGAGAGCTGTAGTTTGCCCACCCTTGACCTAGAATAATCAGGGAAATGGGTCCCTCTAAAATAAATTCGCCTCAAAAACCAAAGTTTATAATATTTTCTATTTCTTATTCTCTAGAAGGTCAAGAATAAATTGTGTTTAAGATATCAAAATAGGCATTCTGAAAAATGAAACAATTTGAGAATAGAAACGATTGAATTTAAAACATGATCATCAAATTTAAAATTGCATTGAAAGCTATACACAACAAAAATTAGAAGCAGAATTTGAAAAGTAGGAAGCAAACTTAGAAATTTAACCAAAATGGGGACGCCTGGGTGGCTCAGTGGTTGAGCATCTGCCTTGGAGCTCAGTGCGTGATCCTGGGGTCTTGGGATAGAGTCCCACATCAGGCTCTTTGCAGGGAGCCTGCTTCTCCCTCTGTGTCTCTGCCTTTCTCTGTGTGTATCTCTTGAATAAATTAGTAAAATCTGTAAAAAGAAAAAAGAAAAGAAAAGAAAAATGCTCAACAAACTTGGTAGATTCCCCTTACACATTTCTACTTTTTCTGCAGTTCTGGGCAAGGATTCTTATCTCTCCAACCCTTGTCCATACAGCACTAGCTTTGCTTCCCCTCTTCTTCCCTCTTTTACCATTCAGACTTATTTCTTCTGCTTTGACTTTAGTCTCAAAGCCTGTTCTGAGTTAGGTTCTTTTTTGAAAAGCTGGTTTCTATTGGAAAAAAAAAATTGTTATAAATATCTGTGGAGGATATAAAAATTACTCACAAGTTACACAAAACACTGGGAACACATATGTTAAAAAAAAAAAGAAAAGGGATTTATTAAACAAATTATGGTACAACTCATACTTATTGAACACTCTTTACGGATATTTCCTTCCTAGGTGATTGTGTTCACTTCCATGCTTTTAAATATTGCTTATGTGCTGACAACCTCCCAATTTATACCTCTAGCACAAATCTTTCCTTTGTGCTCTAGATACATATTATCTTACTCCAGACTGATATCTATACTTGATATCTCCACTTGATGTCTCATACACAGCTCAAGTTTACCATGTTTTATTTTGTTTTGTTTTTTAAGATTTTATTTATTTATTCACGCAAGACACACACAGAGAGAGAGGCAGAGACACAGGCAGAGGGAGAAGTAGGCTTCCTGTGGGAGCCCAATGCAGGACTTGATCCCAGGATCCCAGGACCATGACCTGAGAGCTGAAGGCAGACACTTAACCAACTGAGCCACCCAGGTGCCCCGACAAATCTGTTTAGAACTGCCTTCAAAATATAGTCATCAACTCCTCTTCATATTCATTGTTACCTCTACTCCAGAAGGAATTTCCGGACAGAGAGCACATGATGTGGCCCAGAGATCTAAGAAAGCTGGATTGTCCAAGAAAATTACAGATGTATCAGGGTGGTAGGTCTATCTGTTTTTAAGAAGATGAGGTGGTGGAGAAGGATACTTTTCTTTCTATGTTTGTAGGATAAGAACTCTTTTTTCCTATTTTTGTAAATTTTCATAAGAAACAATTTTTAAGTAAGTATAGGTTTTTCATAATTATGATAAATACATGTTAAATTTTTAATTGTCAAAATAAAGCACAAAGAAGCACTCTAACCTATAATCCCACTACCCAGATGTTACCCCATCAATATTTTCATTGTCCATCCCTTTAGTACCTTTTTTTCCCCAGATGTATGTTTATAAAATTAAGATCATCTTATACATACTGCTTTGTTTCTTGCCTCTCCTTCCTTAATACAATGAAAATACGTTCAATCTATTATTCCATTTTAATTTTTTAATTTTATTGATTAGTCCAGTAGAAAATATGTGTTTGGCATTATTCTAAAGGCCATACACACAGAGTTTTTTTTAAGATTTATTTATTTATTTATGATAGACAGAGAGAGAGAGAGAGAGAGAGGCAGAGACACAGGAGGAGGGAGAAGCAGGCTCCATGCCGGGAGCCCGACAGGGGACTCGATCCCAGGACTCCAGGATCGTGCCCTGCCTGGACCAAAGGCAGGCGCCAAACCGCTGAGCCACCCAGGGATCCCCTACACAGAATTTTTTTGATTTCACAGTCAACCTTCAATTAATATGGTAGAAAAAATTTTAATACAAAACTTAAACATCTTTAGTATATAGGACAACTCAATGATTAAAATAAAGTGTCTTGGGCAGCCCGGGTGGCTCAGCGGTTTAACGCCGCCTTCTGACCAGGGCCTGATCCTGGAGTCCCAGGATCGAGTCCCATGTCGGGCTCCCTGCATGGAGCCTGCTTCTCCCTCTGCCTGTGCCTCTGCCTCTCTCTCTCTCCCTCTCTCCCTCTCTCTCTCTCTGTCTCTCATGAATGAATAAATTAAATCTTTAAAAAAAATAAAATAAAGTGTCTTGAATTGAAGTAAGACTAAGAAAATCTATGTTCTCGTAGGCAAGCAATTGAAATCAAGTCTGGCTAACTTAAGCAGAAAAGGAATTTGTGGAAGGGGATTGAGCAGCTCACAAAATCAATGAGAAGCCTGGAGGAGACTGGAAAAAGTGGCAGAAGCCAAGGAAGACCGAACAGCAGGAGCCACAACCCAGAGAAAACCAGAGGAGCAGGTTACTTAAGACGCTGAGAAGAGTCACACCACAGGACCCAGCTGACATCAGACACTTAACACCATTGTAGACTCTTGCTGTCTTTGCTATTACAAGTAATTCCTAAATTGTTTCTGCATCTGTGTGTTACTCCCTCAGGATTCAAAACTTTGAGCTGGAGTGCCAAATACTGGATCCTAGATAAAGTGCCCTTACCCTGGCTGCCCCAAGCTTGGGGAAAGAGAAGGTTATCCCTCTTTGGTTTTAGTAGTAGAAGGCAGGCCCTTGCATCCCACTAAGTTTACACACAATAGGGAACTGCCCCTCAATAGGAAGTGGATGGGAGAGGAATATATATGAGAGAGAGAGAGAATATAATATATGTATATAATATATGAAATATTGTGTGTGTGTGTGTATATATATATATATATATATATATAGAGAGAGAGAGAGAGAGAGAGAGAGAGAGAGAGAGATCTAGCCTTAAAATTCCTCACCAAAAAAATGGCTATATGGTCATGACCTACTCTTTGACTTTTAATATTCTCCTCTAAATTATGAGAGTAATATTTGATCCTACTACTTCATTAATATGTTGTAAAGATAAATGATTTAATATCTGCTAACTACCCTGAACACCTTAGGAAAAGAATGCATTATAGATACAAGTGATTTTAATTAGCAAAACTATAATTAGTAGAGTTCATAATATCTGATGTGCTTCAGACTTAGACAACACTCAATAAATGGTAGAAAGTCAAAGATACTGGAAACTGCAGGCATTTTGCTCTAACTACGTTACTATATATAAACTAAGTTAAAACTGCACTAATTTTTAGTTAACTTTTTAAACTTTGTTTATATAAAATACAGTTCTAGGGTTTAGAATTGGAGAGGGGAAGAAAGATGCATAGACTGTTCAGTTGGCTGGATCTGTTACATTAATTTCACAATCTGTGAAGGAGTGGATTGCCCCTTGAATGGTAATGGAAAATTAGTTTCTTTATTTCTTCATTAAGACTGTGGGAGGAAAATTAATACTCTCTTCAGCTTTTCCAAATTAATAGAATATATCTTTATTAAAATGATGAATGTACATGCCCACTTTCTTTTTGGTTGAGAGGCTCTCTAACTCATAGAGACTGAATGTAAACCAGAGCCTTAGAAATCATCTTGTTAAGCAAACGGAGATTCAGTGAGACTAAATTAGTAACCCAAGGTCACACAATTAATTAGGAACAGGGCAAAAGTAGAAACTTCGGTCTCTGACTCCTATCCAGTGCTCTTTCAAATTCATCAAGCACTTTAAAGGAAGAGAAAAGAAAATTCTTTTATTATGCTTTTTCATATTGTTAGTGTGTGTAATGTTTTCAGTTCCCATGCCCTCAAGAGGTAGAAATCTCCTGTGCAAAATAACAAAAGAAAATGTGTACATTTTCCCAATTTTCTTTTTGTGAGGTTCAGATGGAAAGAAATATAACCTTACATTTGAAAAGGCCAACCTTTGGCAAAATTCTGAAGTCAAGGCTTTCTTTGATCCCTCCCTTCCTGTTTGATAGCTCCTTCCACATTTGATACTCCTACCAGGTTCCCAATTAAGTCTTTCCCCTCCCCTCTGTCCTTCATGAAAACTCCTCTGAGATTTTATTTCACTATTTCATACATAAACAGTGTGTTTGACACACACACATGCACACACACACACACACACACACACATACACCCCGGGTGTACCTACTTCTTATTTTAGGAAATAAAACATACCATTGGTATATCACCACTTCTTGATCCTTCCTGAAATTCATCTTCTCTCTCATGCACAGAAGTTAACCAACCACTCTCCCATCATTTCTTCTTTTTCTATCATTTCTTTGGTTTTCTTTACAGTTTTACTAAGATGTGAATGTACCCCCATTTAATATATTGTCTAGTTTGTGCATGCTTTTAAACCTTATGTAAGTTGCATAAACATAAATATATTCCTATAACTTTCTTTTTATTCAACATTTCATTTGTTAAAAACTGTTTTATGTTACCTTAATGTTCAGCTGATCTTGAACTGTGTCGGTCCTCTTATATGTAGATTTTTTCTTTTTTATTTCTTTTAAAGATTGTATTTGTTTAAGAGAGAGAGCATGTGCATGAGCACAAACAGGGGTTGGGGTGGTGGGGAGGGCGAAAGGGAGAGGCAGGCTCTCCCGGAACTCCTGGAATCATGACCTGAGCAGAAGGCAGACCTGAGCAGAAGCTCAGAACAACTGAGCTACCCAGGCACCCCTATGTAGATTTTTTTTTCGATAAATATAGTACACTACTATAAATGTATTTTCTTTTGTGATTTTCTAACTAACATTTTTCTTTTCTCTAGCTTACTTTATGTATGTAATGCATAGAACATACAAAATATGTATTGTTTATGTATTGGTAGGGTTTCTTCTGGTCAACAATAAAAGCTATTAGTAGTTAAGTTTTTGGAGAGTTGAAAGTTATATGTGGATTTTTGACTGCAGGGGGGGTGTAACCCCAACTCTTGTGTTGTTCAAGGATCAACTGTATATGTTTTCAGTGCTGTATTGCATGGCATTAGATGAATATACCAAAATGTATTTATCCATTCTTCTGTAAATGAGCAACTCATTTTTTTTACTATTACAAACAAATTGCCAAGAATATTCTTTGTACCTCTATCCTGTTGCATGGGGATAAAAGTACTTCAATAGTGGAATCACTGAGTGGTAAGGTTATATGCATCTTTAAATTTGAGATATAATGCCAAATTGTCTTCTGGAGTTCTTTTTACGAATTTTACTCTACCAAATGATGATATGAGTTCCCATTGATCTATATCCTTGCTAACACTTGGACACGTAAGATTTTTTTTATATCAATCAATTATGTAGTAGTTTTATTTTACATTTCTCTGATTAATAATGATATTGAGCATGTTCTCATATATTCATTGGCTATTCCAACCCCCTATGAACCTTTTTTTTTGGTTGTCCTTATCTTATTGATTTGAAAAAAATTATTAAAATACCAATTGTTTATCAATTATCTATTTTGAAAATACCTCATGAGTTATCTCTTCAACTTTTTTTCATTACGTCTTTTGCTGAAAACATTTCATTTATCAATATTCTTCTCTGAGGATGTGTTTTTTATGTCTTCCTTAAGAAATCCTTCCTTTCCAGGACACCTGGGTGGCTCAGTGATTCAGTGTCCGCCTTTGGCTCAGGTAGTGATTCTTGGATTCTAAATAAAATAAAATAAAATAAAATAAAATAAAATAAAATAAAAAGAAATTCTTTCCTTCCTTGATGTGATTGATGATGATATGTTCCTCGATATTCTTCTACATAATTTCTCAATGATTTAAATTCTGGTTTTTATGTGTAAATCTTCAAACAGCCTAAAATTTATTTTCATGTATCATATGAGAAGTGAATTTTTTCCTCATATGAATAACAAATTGTCCCAATACCATTTATTGAAGAGTCCTTTTTATCCTTATGATTTGCAATGACATATCTATTTGTATATCAAGTCATAAATTTCCCATGTTTCTGTTACTGGCCTCTAGATTCTGTTCCACTGATCTATTAGTTTAATATCACTCTATCTTAATCACTATAGCTTTGCAAGTCATATGATAATCTGGTAGGGGAACTCTCCTTCTACCATATTCTCCCCGAAGTGTGTCTTGGTTATTTTGGGGCCTCTGCTTTTCCAAATTAATTTCTAAAAAAAAAATTTTAAGACTTTATTTATTTATTCATGAGACACACAGAGAGGCAGAGACATAGGCAGGGGGAGAAGCAGGCTCCCTGCAGGGAGCCTGATGTGGGACTGCATCCCAGGACCCCAGGTTAATGACCTGAGCCAAAGGCAGATGCTCAACTACTGAGCCACCCAGGTGCCCCCTCAAATCAATTTTAGAATTATTTTGACAAGTATCCATAAATAATCCTGTTGAAATTCTTATTGTATTGTACTGAATTCGATTTTATTAGGGAGAACTGAATCATTGTAACCTTGAATATATTATTTCTCTTCATTTATTTAGGCCTTCTTTGATATCTCTCAAAAACATTTAAAAATTTTCCTCATAGGGCAGCCTGGGTGGCTCAGTGGTTTAGAGCTGCCTTCAGCCCAGGGCCTGATCCAGAAGACCTGGGATCGAGTCCCATGTCGGGCTCCTTGCATGGGGCCTGCTTCTCCCTCTGCCTGTGCCTCTTCCACGTCCTCTCTTTTTCTCTGTGTCTCTCATGAATAAATAAAATATTTTAAAAATAAAATAAAATAAAATTTTCCTCATAAAGTTTATGTACCTCTTTAGTTAGATTTGTTTCTAAATCTACTTCTATATGGAACACATTATATTTTGCTCTGAAAGTCAACATTCAAAATTAAGTTATGCCAAATGACTTTAACCAGGAGCTGCAAATTCAATTGTCTATGGAGCCAGATTAAAAAAAAAAAAAAAAAAAAAAAAACAATGTGGAAACCAGACCAAAATGTAAGACAGTAGAAAATGATGAAGATCACAGGGCCCCTACTCCACTATGGCCAGTTGTTGCTCAATATTGCCAAACTTTCAAATATTCCAGGCTTGCTAGAAATTTTCTGATCTTTAAAATATTGTGTGGGCTACCAGTTTCAATCATAGTCAGATGACTTAAAATAAAGATAAGTGAATATCAGATTTCAGCCAACAAGTGAGAGCAGAAAGGAAAGCAAGCCATGATAGTGGCTATAATATAAAAAGACAGACAATAACAAGTGTTAGCAAAAATGTGCAAAATCTGGAATCCATTGCTAGTAAGAATATAAAATGGTGTTGCCACTTTGGAATACACTTTGGTAGTTCCACAAAAAGTTAAACACATAGTATGAATAATACTATTGCATTGTAATTATCAAACTCAATAAGACAATAGATCTTGGTTATTCCTACCTCAAAAAAGAAGTGATAAAAAAAAGAAGTGATAATTATGTGATGTGGGAGAGGTGCTAACTATTGCTACAGTGGTAATCATATTACAATCCATAAATATATCAAATCAAAATGTTGTACACCTTCAATTTACATAATGTTATACATCAAACACAATTCAATTTAAAAAAAAAAGAAAGCTGGAGGAAAAAAGTTAAACACAGAGTTACCATATCACTCAGCAAATCCACCTCTAGATATATGCCCTAGAAAAGTGGGAACACAGTCCACACAAAAATTTGTAAACAAATATTTATTGCAACATTATTCCCCAAAGTTAAAAAAGTGGAAACCACCCAAATGCCCATCAAATGATGAACGGATAGACAAGATATGACATACCCACACAGGGAAAAATTATTTGGCCATATAAAGACATGAAGCATGTACTAATTTGTGCTACAACATGGACGAAACCTGACAACATTATTCTCAGTGAAAGAAGCCAGTCACAGAGGGCTACATATTGTATGATTTTATTTATATGAAATATCCAGATTAGGTAAATCCATAGGAACAGAAAGTAGATTAGTAATTTCCAGGGGCTTAGAGAGAGGGAAGTATAGGGAGTAACTGTATGGGGTTTATTTGGAAGCGTGGTAAAATGTTACAGAATGAAATACTTGTGATGGTTTTGCAACCTCGTAAAGATACTAAAACCATTGAACTACATGTTAAAAGGGTGAATTTTGTGGTTTATAAATTATATCTTAATTTCAAATGTTTTAACACCAAAAAAGGAAAAGAGGAGTGCCTGGGTGGCTCAGTCAGTTGAGCATCCAACTCTTGATTTCAGCTCAGGTCTTGCCTCAGGGTGGGGACTTCAAGCCTGTGTTGGGCTCCACACTCAGCATGGAGCCTACTTTAAACGAGAGAGAGAGAGAGAGAGAGAGAGAGAGAGAGAGAGAGAGAAAGAGAGAGTGAGAGAGAGAGAGAGAAGAAAGTTATATATTGGGCCTTCCTCAAAAGTTATAATCTGCCAACATAAAGCCAGTTCTGATCTCTAGATTAAATAAATTCGCTGGTAACTAAAAGTGAACATTGGTGTTTCTATTATTTTCCCTTTCCTAATAACGGCTTTCAATAGTAACACGTTTGATTTTGTACCTTTAGCAAGACCTATTCTTCCAGATGAAATAGAAAGAATTTTATAACCTCTCTTTATTTATTAAAAGTCTGTGACTTGCGCTGTTGCCCTGTGTTGCTTTGATTTTTTTTCTTTACTCATATTTCTGAGACGAGATGGCCTATGTGTTTCCCCCAGGTCCCTGCTTAGTCTCCCAACAAAACTTGCTGCCTTGGCTCTGAACCCCATCCTCTCCACTTCTCTACCACTTCATCTTAAAAACAGATAGACCTACCACCCTGATACATCTGTAGTTTTCTTGGACAATCCAGCTTTCTTAGATCTCTGGGCCACATCATGTGCTCTCTGTCCAGAAATTCTTTCTGGAGTAGGGGTAACAATGAATATGAAGAGGAGTTGATGACCATATTTTGAAGGCAATTCTAAACAGACTTGTTGGGGCACCTGGGTGGCTCAGTTGGTTAAGTGTCTGCCTTCAGCTCAGGTCATGGTCCTGGGATCCTGAGATCAAGTCCTGCATTGGGCTCCCCACAGGGAGCATACTTCTCCCTCTGCCTGTGTCTCTGCCTCTCTCTCTCTGTGTCTCACATGAATAAATAAATAAAATCTTAAAAAACAAAACAAAATAAAACATGGTAAACTTGAGCTGTGTATGAGACATCAAGTGGAGATATCAAGTATAGATATCAGTCTGGAGTAAGATAATATGTATCTAGAGCACAAAGGAAAGATTTGTGCTAGAGGTATAAATCGGGAGGTTGTCAGCACATAAGCAATATTTAAAACCATGGAAGTGAACACAATCACCTAGGAAGGAAATATCTGTAAAGAGTGTTCAATAAGTATGAGTTGTACCATAATTTGTTTAATAAATCCCCTTTCTTTTTTTTTAACATATGTGTTCCCAGTGTTTTGTGTAACTTGTGAGTAATTTTTATATCCTCCACAGATATTTATAACAATTTTTTTTCCAATAGAAACCAGCTTTTCAAAAAAGAACCTAACTCAGAACAGGCTTTGAGACCCAAAGTCAAAGCAGAAGAAATAAGTCTGAATGGTAAAAGAGGGAAGAAGAGGGGAAGCAAAGCTAGTGCTGTATGGACAAGGGTTGGAGAGGTGAGAATCCTTGCCCAGCACTGCAGAGAAAGTAGAAATGTGTAAGGGGAATCTACCAAGTTTGCAGAGCATTTTTCAATTAAAAAAAAAAAAAACTGTCTTCCAACTTGCCTACGTAATCTTTAGTAAATTCAACATTACTAACTCACTGCAGTGAGTTCTCTATAGTGAATTAAATGCCGAGTCTTGACACAGGTGGGATGGCTTTGAGAGGAGAAACTGTACAGCCAGTATCTGGGCTACATTTGGTTTTTTGTTTGTTTGTTTAGTTGTGGTTTTTTTTTTTTTTAGCTTTTATTTATTTATTCATGAGAGACACAGAAAGAGAGAGAGGCAGAGATACAGGCACAGGGAGAAGCAGGCTCCTTGCAAAGAGCCTGATGTGGGACTCGATCCCAGACCCCCCGGGATCATGCCCTGAGCCAAAGGCAGACGTTCAACCACTGAGCCACCCAGGAGTCCCTACATTTGTTTTTTAAAATGGCATTGCAATGAACACCTTTAGAACTATATCTTTGCATATACTCAGGATGACTTTTTTAGCACAAATTTCTAGATCCTGTATCAAAAAGAATAGACCACGTTTTAAGGCTTTTTTTTTTAAGGCTTTTTATAGATGTTGCCAAATTGCCCCCCAGAGAAGTTGAACTAATGTATCACCAACATAATTTTAGAATGTTCATTCCCTCTCACCTACATTTTAATCGTTATCAAATTAATCAGAAAAAGTGGTAGATCCTTGTTTTAATATGGCATCATCCTTACCCATTAAATTTTTTAATATGACCCTGAATGGTTCCTTGTTTCTAATTTTTTTCCATGTCAATTCATTCTGTATGCCACTCCCAAATTCTTCTTCTTCTTCTTCTTCTTCTTCTTCTTCTTCTTCTTCTTCTTCTTCTTCTTCTTCTTCTTCTTCTTCTTCTTTTTAAGATTTTATTTATTTATTTGAGAGAGAGCAGGAGTAGAGTGAGTGACAGTGGAAGAAGCAGACTCCCTGCTGAGCAGGAAGCCTGATGTGGAGCTCCATCCCAAGACCCTGGAATCATGACCTGAGCTGAAGGCAGACTCTTAACAGACTGAGCCTCCCAGGAGCCCCCAGATTAATTTTCTTATAGGGTTCTTATGACACAATTTCCTGTTCAAAAATCTTCAATGACTCCTGATTATCTACTGAATTAGGCATAAACTCTCCAGTCTGTCATTTAAGACATCCTGCAATATGGCTTCATCACATATTTCCAATCTTGTTTTATCCTCCACTTTCTAAAGGTGTTCATCCCCTCCAATCCAGTTAAAATCATATGGTAGTCATTGTTTTCCAGAACATGACCCATAATTTCTCATCTCCATGTCGTAATAGTCCAGTGATGAACACTCATATCACGAGTGCTTCAAATCTCCCCTCCCCTGCCTTTAGGAGATACTGCTAATTAATCATCATACTCTTTCCCACTGAGGTGGGACACAATGTCTCAGCACAGTGCTATAGACAATCACTACCAGTGACCAGGAATTGGCAGGTGAAATGCAAGTAACCTGCCATCCCTGTAATGGTCCTTTCACCTAGTTGGCCCTCACCCCACTTCTTCTTGAATTGGTTGTCATACATTAAAGTTCATTTCAAATGTTTCCTCTCCTAGAAAGCCTTACCTGGTTCCACTTCTCACCTCCAATTAATTAATTAATTCTCTAGGCACATTACATGGCTTTTGCATGTCTTCATTTCACCTTGTTTTCTTACTTGTGTGCTGTTTTCTACCCTATTTGAACCATACCCATATTTGAAGCATTGTCTTAAGACAATAAGGAAAGAGTTCCAGCTTCAGGAGCCAGACTGTCTTCGTGCAAATCCTGGATCTGTCCCAACCACCTTGAACACTGAAGCAAGTTGTTTCATATCTTCAAGTTGCCGTGCCCTCATCTGTAAAATGGACATAATACTTGGACCTACTGAAGATAGCTGTGAGAATTCAATGAGACGGTATAAGTCAAGTGCTTTGTGAAGGGGCACACCATATGAAGCTTTCAGAAATATTATATACTTCTCAAAAATTTAAACATAGAGTTACCATATAACTTAGCAATTCTACTCCTAGATATAAACCCAAAAGAATTGGAAACGTGTTCACACATGAACATGGGTACATGAATGTTCAAAGAGGCGTTATTCACCAGTCAAAAAATGGAAACAACCAAATGTCCATCAACTGATGAATAAACAAAATGTGGTATATCTGCATAATGGGATATTACTCAGCCATAAAAAGGAGTGAAGTGCTAATACATGAAAACATAATGCTATGTGAAAAGTCAGTCACTAAAGATCATACATTGGGCATCCAACCATTGGTTTCAGCTCAAGTTGTGATCTCAGAGTCATTAGATGGAGCCCTGAGTTGGGCTCTGCACTTAGCATGGAGTCTGCTTGAGATTCTCTCTCCCTCCTCCATTGCCTCTTCCCTGCATCCAGCATGCATGCACTTTCTCTTTCTCTCTCAAATAAATAATTTTTAAAGACCATATATTGTGTGGTTCCATTTATATTATTTTTTAAGATTTTATTTATTTATTCATGAGAGGCACACAGAGAGAAGCAGAAACATAGGCAGAGGGAGAAGCAGGCTCCCTATGGGGAGCCCAATGCGGGACTCCATCCCAGGATTCTGGGATCACCCCCTGAGCTAAAGGCAGACGCTCAATCACTGAGGCACCCAGGTGCCCCTGGTTCCATTTGTATTAAATGTACAGAAGAGGCAAATCTATAAAGACAGAAGTAGATTAGTGGTTGCCAGAGGTGAGGAGAAAGGAAAATAGGGAGTAACTGCTAGTGGGCATAAGGCTGCATAGGAATGTTGAAAATGGTCTAGAATTAGTGATGACGGTTTGTTTGCACAATATTATAAATATACAAAAACCCATTGAATTCTACATTTTTAAATGTTTAAAATGATTCATTTTGTGTAAATTTTAACATTTTATTTACTATGTGAATTTTAGCTCATTAAGAAAATGCTATTTGGGGCAGCCCGGGTGGCTCAGCGGTTTAGCACCTGCCTTCGACCCAGGACCTCATCCTGGATTCCTGGGATCGAGTCCCATATCGGGCTCCTGCATGGAGCCTGCTTCTCCCTCTGCCTGTGTCTCTGCCTCTCTCTCTCTCTCTCTCTCTCTGTGTCTCTCATGAGTAAATAAAATCTTAAAAAAAAAAGTTACTTATATTACTACTCATCTTTGTATCCTCTACAGTGCCTAAGGAGGAATCATTAAGAAAGTGATTTTCTAAAAGGAAAAGATATTTAATATGGCCCTAAATGCAAAGGTGAAATGATATAAGTAACTTCTATAAATTATAATGATTGCAATTTCTTTTTTTTTTTTTTTAATTTTTATTTATTTATGATAGTCACAGAGAGAGAGAGAGAGAGAGAGAGAGGCAGAGACACAGGCAGAGGGAGAAGCAGGCTCCATGCACCGGGAGCCCGACATGGGACTCGATCCCGGGTCTCCAGGATCGCGCCCTGGGCCAAAGGCAGGCACTAAACCGCTGCGCCACCCAGGGATCCCAATGATTGCAATTTCAATACAAAACAAACCATAAGTAAATGGTAATTTATTGCTCTGTGAGAAAATTCAATAGGCTAGGTCTGACTAAAACAAAACAGTTCTAACAATCTTGGGACTACACTTGGCTAAAATATAATCTAACAAAAAATATTAATAGGGAACTCAAAAAAGAACTGTAAAATTTTATTGAGTATGGTTTTTTTTTAAGTTAATTAAAATGAGGCTATTTTAAACCACTTTCTAAATGTTAAGATCTACCATCCACAATGGGAACTTATGGTCTGGCTTGTCATTAACCATTATATGTAGATAAACATATACATTTATAACCGTTTCTAGAGTTAATTTGACAACATGTATAATACAGACATATATTTATGGCTAATAAAAGACCTGGAATGATGTACTCCAAGTGCTACATTGGAAATAGAATTAAACACTTTTCCCCCCTTGTCCTTATCTCCTACATTCTTTTTTTTTTTAAAGATTTTATTTATTTATTCATGAAAGACACAGAGAGAGAGGCAGAGACACAGGCAGAGGGAGAAGGAGGTCTCCAGGCAGGGAGCCGGATGTGGGACTCGATCCCAGGACCCCGGGATAACGCCCTGAGCCAAAGGCAGATGCTCAACCACTGAGCCACCCAGGTGTCCCTAACCTCCTATATTCTTCTACAATAAACGTAAATATGCTCTTATAATAGTAAATAGTACATGCATTTCTTAACCGGTTTGCTTTGTTGAAGCCAGCTTAATTTTTTAAACACTTTTATGAATAAACTAGAACTTTAATGAACTTGTGATATATCTAGAAAACAATAAACATAAAATATGGAAACACTGAGGAGATATTAGACCTGCAATTAGAGAATGATTCATGAGACATTATCTTTACAAATCAGCAATGCAAAAGTGCAATAGTTAGGTCGATGAAAATGGATGAGTCAATAATCTCTTGTAATGTTTAAGGACAGAATCTCTACCCTTATTGAAATGAGTTGCTAACTTGCCTTCTAAAATGGTTATTCCACTAGTGAGCAGAGAATGGCCTTCTTACCACACCCTTCTCAGTACTGATGCAACCAGCAAAAAAAAAAAAAAAAAGTCTCATTTTACTTCCCATCTCTTTGATCGTTAGTGAAACTGAATATTTTCTAAGGTTTATTTACCAGCGGTTCATATTTCTGCTTTGAGATGTTATCTGTTCATGTGCTGCATGTTTATTAAGTAATTTTTTCCTTGTTAATTTGTTATGACATTTTATTTTTTTAATATTTTATTTATTTATTCATGAGAGACACAAAGACAGAGACAGAGAGACAGAGAGACAGAGAGAGACAGAGAGGCAGAGAGGCAGAGACACAGGCAGAGGAAGAAGCAGACTCCATGGAAGGAGGCCGACTTGGGACTTGATCCCGGGTCTCCAGGATCACACCCCAGGCTGAAGGCAGTGCCAACTTTAATGGTGTCTTATAACATGTAAAAATATTTTATTTTTATGAGGTAAAATATATTAATTTTTTCTTTGTTATTTTTGCTTTGCTTTTATTCTTAGAGTCCTTCTCAACTTTATTTTTTATTTATTTATTTATTTTTTTTGATAGTCACATAGAGAGAGAGAGAGAGAGAAAGAGAGGCAGAGACACAGGCAGAGGGAGAAGCAGGCTCCATGCACCGGGAGCCCGACGTGGGATTCGATCCCGGGTCTCCAGGATCGCGCCCTGGGCCAAAGGCAGGTGCCCAAACCGCTGCACCACCCAGGGATCCCCCTTCTCAACTTTAGAGGTAGATATAATCCACCTACCTGTTCTTCTAATTCTTCTATGGGTCATTTTTTTTTTCATTTCGTTCTTAAAGCCATTTGGGGTTTATTTGGGAGTAAGACATAAGAGAGCCAACTAACTCTTAAAAACACATTTTTTTAAAGATTTTATTTATTTCTTCATAAGACACAGAGAGAGACAGAGACATAGGCAGAGAGTGAAGCAGGCTCCCCGCAGGGAGCCTGATGCAGAACTCAATCCCAGGACACCGGGATTATGACCTGAGCCAAAGGCAGAGACACTCAACTGCTGAGCCACCCAGATGTCCCAAAACCAAAATTTCTTGTGACATAAGCATTTAAACAGTTCTTCAGAGTTATTTTAAGAAGACTAAATTCAGTGTGCCCAATGGCTCTGTTGGTTAAGCGTCTGGTAGATAGATGATCAGGGTCCTGGGATCACTCCCTGTTCAGTGGAGGGTCTGCTTTTCCCTCCATCTGCCTCTTCCTCTGCCTGTGTTCTCACTCAAATAAATAAAATCTTTTTTAAAAAAATAAAAAGGACTAGGTTCTATTGAAACTTATTTTAATAGTGTTCTTTTGGAAAAGGACTCTTTATTAACTAACTTCTATATTATTTGGATGTTTTACAAAGGGTATGTATTTCTTTGCTGTCAAAAAATTGGAAATTTATTTTTTAAAAAAGAAACAAAAAGTATGCTCTTCATTACATGAGAGGTTGATGCCATATGTCAGAGTCAGATCTTGAACTTCACCTTTTTGTGACTAGAAGAACAAAAGATTCATGATTCATAGGGCGTGAATCATAAGTGCTAGGTGATTAAGTGAAATTCTAATACCAGTGGGGTGAAGTGGAAATCCTACTGGGGAGAAACCAGAAATCCTAGTTTCAATGCTCTCCCTGATTCACTAACTAAATTTCTTTAGACACATTTCTTAAAATTTCTGTACCTGTTTGTCAATACATTAAACAAAGATCTTAGTTGTTAGAGAAGATGAGCTTATGAGGTAACATAGCAAAGTACTAAAGGCAACTTGAATAAAAATCTTCACTGACAGTGTTAGCAATTCTAGTCATCCAGGAACTCAGGAAACCTAAAATGTTTCCTTAATTAATAAGTCTCCTCTCAAGGGCTCAGCTGTTATTTCAGTGTTCATAAATTCTCAGAGGCCCATTGAAGGGGATGAATTATCAGAGGTGAATGTTTTGGGAATAACAGACATTTCACGTCTGTTCATTACTGCTGATGAGGTTGAAAAAATATTTTGTTTTTAAAAACCTAACCCTCCTTTCAATTTCTGCTACTTCTCTTTTAGCATATTTCAGCCAATTGCATGTATATATTTGCAAACACAAATGCTTATAAATACATGTGTAATCCATAAATTTATGTTTACTAACAATCACACATATTTGTATATAATAATAGTGATGTGGGTAACCACATGCTTGCTCATAAGCATATCTTCTGGTTTATCTCTAGCACATTGATGAGAAAAACTAATAAAATCAGGCAATAAGCGAATCTGGTAAGATGTTTAAAAATTAAGTCCACAATTGGTACAGAAGCTCTCTGTAGAAAAGGCCCTTAGAGAAAAGGAGGATTTATTTCTTAATTCATTCAACAAATATGAATTGAGCATCTGTCCTGCACTGTGCTAGGCACTGAGGAAAACTATTAAGTTGAACCACATGAAATCCCTGATAATCAAGCATTTTTTTTTCACAACAATGGTAATTTCATATGGTTCAACCTAAGAAAGTTACAGAGATTCCTAAGAGAGGGGAGAAATAAGAAAGAGTTGAAAACTATGAGAAAAACACATTTTTTTTTCAAAATTAACAACTCAGATAAAATAAGAGAGAATGAAAGGAAAAAGATATCACTGGGGAATGGAAAAAGGGAACATATAAACAAAAATAGAAGAAAATGGTAAAAACATACAACAATAAAAACTAATATAAGTTATTTTTTTATTTTTTTACTGAGGTATAATTGACATACAACATTACGTTAGTGTCAGAGGTACACACAATGATTTAGTATTTGTATACATTGTGAAATAACCACCACAATAAGTCTAGCTAACATCCATCATGATATATAGTTACAAAAAAAATTTTTTTTCTTCTGATGAGGACTTCTAAGACCTATTCTCTTAGCAACTGTCAAATATGCAATACAGTATTCACTATAGTCACTGTGCTATACTTCACTATACTTCATGATGTAATGAAGATGTTTGTAGTTTTTGACCCCCCTTTTCCCATTCTACCCACCTCTCGCCCCTTGCCTCTGCCAACTAACAATCTGTTCTATCTATTAGTTTGAGGAGTTTTGTCTGTTTGTTTGAAAAATGAGTATATTCTTAATAATTAATTTAATTCATCCAGTGTGTACTGAGCGTCCAACACTATATAGCTAATTTCATGAAAGGCACAATATGTGCCTCAAAAAAAAAAAAAAAAGAAAGAAAGAAAATATGGTTCTCCTTAACAAGGAAAGATAAACCAAAGTGCCCCATGTTTTTAAATCCTAAATTCTGGGGAAAAAATTTTAAAATATTGAGGTGGTAGGAGAACTATAACGGAAGAAACTGCAGTAGAAATATAAAATTATATATAAATTCAATACAAATCTGATAAAAAGGTAGTAAAGTTGAAAAGAAATAAAACAGGAGTTCAGCAGCAATGTCACCTGATAACACAAAAATGAAAACTATAAATCAAGTTATCAGACTAGAGATAAGTCTAGAAATGGTTTAGTATCTCTTTTGCCACATAGAAAAATATATTAATTTCCCATTTTGTATAATTATGGTTTAACAAATTATAAAATACATAATTTGTGTATACAGCCAAATTCTAACATTTATTAATGTGATTACTTTCCTTTTAAGTAACATAAGTTATATAAAAGCATATCATCCAAGACTATCTATAACAGGAAAGAATAATTAGAAAATTATTTAAATAGAGGCACATAGCTGGCTCAGTCAGCAGAGCATGCAACTCTTGATCTTAGGGTTATGAGTTCGAGCACCACATTGGGTGTAGAGATTACTTAAAAATAATTTAAAAAAAAAAATTACTTAAAGCCCCCTTTACCCTTCTATTATTAAAGATGTTCAAAGAACCATAGGATTTTAGCATAGGAAGAAATCTTAGAGTTCATTCAGGCCAAAACTTCAGTGTCTCAGAAGAGACAGAGATTGTTCAGAGAAGCGATTTGTTCAAAGGAATCTAGCGAGAGAATTCTTTCATTTACTCAGCAGTCAGGAAAGCCTGCTATGTGTCAGGTGAGGTACAGAGATTAGTGAATTTTGTTCCTGGATCTCAAGGACTTGTCAGAGTGGCAGTGGTCAAAGTAGAAAAGGAGAGTCATAAACTTTACTAAAGCCATTAGTGTACATCAGTAAAAGAAATAATACTTTAATATCCACATTTTGTATGTCAAAACTCAGCTATCGAGAACTCTTATTTGAACATTTCAAGCCAGGGTGGTCTATAAAATAACAGAGGAGGGGACACCTGGGTGGTTCAGTGGTTGAGGGTCTGCCTTGGGTTCAGGTCTTGATCCCGGGGCCTGGGATCAAGTTCTACATCAGGCTCCCTGGAAGGAGCCTTCCTCTCCCCCTGCCTATGTCTCTGCCTCTCTCTCTGTGTCTCTCGTGAATAAATAAATACAATATTAAAAAAATAAAATAAAATAACCAGAGGAGAATCCTTCACCAAAGAAGGATAAATAGGATCCTGGTTTCTAACGTGTGTTTTTCATCTCTACCGGCAACATCAACACTGTGCTATTGATCCTTCTTTGAAGCAGAATAAATGAAAAATACTTAAACATCATCAATTGTATAGCTAAAAATGAATGATTTGTTTGAATTCCCTTTTCACACATGTGCACGGAAAGTATGGTTTTGCAATTGATGTCACATAATGTTGTGTGTTTACTTAGAACATCATGATTATCTGAACATGGGTTTACAAAAGAAGAGGAAGAAAAAAAATGTGTTATCAGTCAGAAAGTAAGATTATGATGATGAACTGAGTCTGACGAGTGACAGAACTATAAATGTAAAAATGCTGAAGTCTGAACAAAGAGTGAGAGTTTTGTGACCAACTGTGACACAAGTCCCTGTCACAGGCCCCTGAGGGCAGCTTGGAAACACACTGATTCGAGTTCGAATGTGCCCTGTTAGGACTATAAGGATTACAATTTTTTTTAAAGCATGACATATAGCTCTTATTACTACCCACAGCATGACGCAGAACCAGATGACCATGAAATTGGATTACCTTTCACACCGTTCTTGATGTGATTTAATTTTGTTATTAATCATTGTTCTTAAATGATAGAGTTATATATGAGCTGTAGCCAAAAGTTCCTGTAGAGGGTTTTAAGTAAATATTTAAAATTAAATCTTTAGTCCCTTTGCCTATTTGTTGAATCCAAACATACCTGCGCTCGGATATAGATAATCAACTTTGAACAGGAGGAGTCTTACATTTTCCACCTACTGATTTTACTGGGATAAATTAAAACAGCAAACAATTGCTGTTGAAATGTCAAGGCTAAAATGTCACAGAAACATCAAGTTCAGTAAAGTTGCATCTCCTGCTCCAAGTAGGCTAATGACACAGTCATCGATGTGTCTTTAAGGATGTGGATGCGACCTTACATTGCAAAGCTTCATGGCTGCAGCCTTCACATTTCCTGTCACAGTCCTTGAGTCAATCCTCATGCCCACACAGTAAAGTGAGTTTCCATTTCATTCTTGAGTTCACACAGGTAAATGGGTGGGTATATGCTCAAACTCAGAGATGCATTATCACATTAACCCAAGTCCGTTCATCTCATGGCTCTGTTTTTTTCTTATTTCTTTTGAAATCAAATAATGCTTTACCTACTGCCCTCCATTGCTTGTTAATAACTCAAAAAAGCACTGGGAAGAGTCAAAAGCCAGGTGACTACTTGGCCAATGACTATTCAAGACCCTTCACTTCTTCATGCTTCAGTATCCCTCTTTGCAAAATGAGAATCATAATATCTGGCCCAATTCCACAGGTGGCCAAAATAAAAGTACTTAAATTTTTTGGAAGAAAAGCATAGGAATACCACGACTTTAAAAAGGAAATGGCACAAAATAAGAAAATGAACACAGCAAGTAAATAACCGAAATTGGCAGTCGTGGACAATGCTATTACTTATATATTAATGTTATTACTTATATCTTCTTTTCTTTCTTTGTTATCTAATCTCAAAATCTCTTGCAATTCTATAGTGGCTGAGGTTTGTATGCATACTGCCAAACGCTATAATATTCTTTAGGATCCAATATTACAGGGAAACATGCAGGGATGTAATTCACCACTGAGAAACACTTTCATTTCTGTATGTGACTCCCCTCTCAGACTATAAACTCTGATATTTGATGAAAGCACAAAGCCTCATTTGTTTTGGTCCAAATATCCAGATATGTGGGTGGATGCATTCTACCAAGGAATGTCACCAAAGTTCACATCTGCTTATTCCACAGCATGAGGCATCTGACCATTTGCCTCTCCCAATATAGTGTGAAGCACTTTTCCCACATGAAAATAAATTGCTTCCATCCAAAAAAAAATGTATTGAGCATGAACAACATAAAAGGCGCTCTGCTGGGTACCATGGAGGATATAAAGATGAATAAATCAGTTCTTGCCTTTATGAGAACTTTACAGACCCACATTCTTAGATATAGATTTAGATTAAATTCTTCTCCAAAACAGACACTGTGGTATTTATCTTTGTATCCTCCGGGCTTAGTGATGTAGTTTGGCTAAATGAATAAGTAGAAGAATGGGTGCTCTAATAAAGATCTTTCCTGTTCTGGGATGTCAAACACAAGAAATCATTTCTTGTCTCTTCTCCTTCTGATTCCAGCTGCTTAAAAACAACAAAAGGATTGAAAGAGAGAAAGATCTATCATGGAAACAAGTTAGAGACAAGGTGGACAGGGATCCCTGGGTGGCGCAGTGGTTTGGCGCCTGCCTTTGGCCCAGGGCGTGATCCTGGGGACCCAGGATCGAATCCCACGTCGGGCTCCGGGTGCATGGAGCCTGCTTCTCCCTCTGCCTGTGTCTCTGCCTCTCTCTCTCTCTCTCTCTGTGACTATCATAAATAAATAAAAATTAAAACAAAAAAAAAGAGACAAGGTGGACAAATGGAAATCAAAGAGGAAGAGATTAGGAGAAGGGAAAAGAAAGAACAGTATGTTGAAGGAATCCTTGAAGACAAAAATCTCTGCAGAAAACTTAGGAAGAATTCACTTAATTCCAAATAATTAGAATAAAACAGGCAATAGCCTTTGTGAAGAGGAAAAAGAATCGGGTGGAAGCTGAATTAAAAACTAGAAGGGGGTTGGGAATCCATGGATGGCTCAGCAGTTTAGTGCCTGCCTTCTGCCCAGGGCGTGGTCCTGGAGTCCCGGGATCGAGTCCCACGTCGGGCTCCCTGCATGGAGCCTGCTTCTCCCTCTACCTGTGTCTCTGCCTCTCTCTTTGCGTCTCTCATGAATAAATAAATAAAATCTTTAAAATAAAAAAAAATTTTTTAATTAAAAAAAGAACTTTCTTAGAAAGGGGAAAAAAATGTTTCCTCTGATTTCCAGCAAGTGTCAAGCCACTTAGGGTCAAAGCAAGGAATCTTAAATTATGTTTCAAAGAATTGTTAACAAGTCATTTGGACAAGGAAGGACGTGAATGTTACTTGGCATGGGTCCTCTGTCCACAGGCTGCCTTCATTACTTGAGGCAACAATTACCAAACTCTTAGGTCTCAGGACCTCTTTACACTCTTTAAGGCCATCCAGGGCCCCAAAGAGCCTTTACTAACGTGAAGTCTATCTAATGGTATTTATCATATTACATATTAAAACTGGTTTCAAAATATAATCTCCAATCAAGTCAATAAAGTGTACTTTTTTGTTCCGTTTCCACATAAACTCAAAGTTCAAGATTTCAAGATAATTATTTGAAGATAATAAGGTCATGGCTATTCTGGCAGGAATGATCAAAGGCAGCTAATTACAAAAGTTCTGAGAACATATAAATTTTATTAATCTCTATAAAAATGTACATAGTGAGGGCAGCCCAGGTGGCTTAGAAGTTTAGCGCCGCCTTCAGCCCAGAGCCTGATCCTGGAGACCTGGGATGGAGTCCCACGTCGGGCTCCGGCATGGAGCCTGCTTCTCCCTCTGCCTGTGTCTCTGCCTCTCTCTTTCTCTCTCTCTCGGTCTCTCATGAATAAATAAAATATTTTTAAAAATGCACATAGTGCTATTTAAGCCCGCTACCATAGAGCATACTAGAAAACACAAGAATGCCCGTTCTACTAGCAGAGTGATGACATCATTCACGTCAAATGGGCCTGGAAATTTCCACTGTACAGTCATGAGACGATGAAAGCGCAAAAAAAAAAAAAAAAGGCAAATCATGACTTATTATCCCACTGGAAATAGTTTTGACCTAGGAGACCCCTTCAGAGGATCTTGGAGACATCCCAAGACCTGGCGGGTCACATTTTGGGAACCAAATGGTATCGATTGATTCTAAAGTCACCTCCCATTTCTTAGGACTCACGAAGCGTGTGTGTTCTCGGATGACTGTCCCGTTCACATCCCCAAACCGCCCTTGGAGAACCGCCTGACCTAAGGTAACCACTTAGGTAACCCCTGAGCCCAGTGAAACCCAGAGCGAAAAGCCCGAGGGTGCGCCGGGGGCCTCCTCCTCGCCCTGACCCCTGAAAATACCCCCCACCCCCCAACTCCCCAGCAACGCGGGGTGGAGAGAGTCCAAACCCTGCCTCTCCGCGCCGAGGCGGGGCCAGAACTGGCGGCGGGACCCGCCCGAGGCCCGGGGCGCGGGAAGCACCTGCCGCCCGCCGCGCGCCCCAGGTAGGCCGGGCCCCGGGGGAGGAGCGCGCCCAGGTGCTCGGCGGGGCCTGCGGGACCCGGGCTGAGTCTTCCGCGCGCGCCCTCGGGGGGCCCAGGCGCCCGTCCGCGGACCCCGGGCGCTTCCCCAGCAGCTCCCGGGACCGTCGCCGCCACTCGGGGGGCCCGGCGGCCGCAGGGACAACCCAACGCCGGGGCTCCGGCCCGGGAGCTGCTGCAGCATAGGCGCCCGGAGCCGCAGGTGCGGGGCCCGCGGCCGGTGGGGCGGGTTCCTGGGGCGGGGGGGGGGGGTCTGCCCCGGCCCCGCCGGATGGGAGGGCGGAGGGGGCCGCCCGCAGGTGCCCGCAGGTGCCCGCTCGGCCGGCGGCGGGGCCCGGGGCGCGGCTCTCGTGCCCAGGCGCTCCCGGGCTCTCCGGGCCGGGCCGGGCGACCGAAACCCGCGAGCCGGGGCGCAGCAAGCAGGTCGGTGACTCAGGCCGCTCCGGAACTCAGAGCGCTGAGCCAGGGGCTTTCTTGACCTTTTTTTTGTTGCTATTTTGTTTTGTTTTAGGTGGTTTGACAGTTACCAGACTATGTTTACCCTGCTGGTTCTGCTCAGCCAACTGCCCCCAGCTAGCTTCGCGTTTCCTCATTGCACAAGAAGTCCCAAGGAGTCCAGGCATGCGGGAGAAGAAGGTGAGCACGCCCGGCTCGGGTACCCGGCCCCCCCCCCCCCAACCTGGAAACCTGAGCCACCTGCGGCAGAAGTCCAACCAGAAAGTGTAGGCTCTGCAATCGCACGCCCCCCATCCATCACAGAAGCCTTGAGATACCTTTAGTTGAATTTGTGGTCTATTTGGCAATGCTGTGGTTATGTTAGGTACAATTTATACAAATCTATTGCTGTGAGTTACTTTT
Organism: Canis lupus familiaris; assembly: GCF_011100685.1. Classification (NCBI taxonomy): domain Eukaryota; kingdom Metazoa; phylum Chordata; class Mammalia; order Carnivora; family Canidae; genus Canis; species Canis lupus. The sequence continues at coordinate 35,169,295 of NC_049239.1, read as the reverse complement.
GATGAGCATGTATTTTAAGACCTGGTTTGTGGTTCACTGAATGGAAAACCCATTTCAACTTCTGAAAATCAGTGAGTGCCGTTTTTCTGGATGAGGCTGTGTGGGAATGATAATGATCATAATTACTTGTTTTTCCTGGAAAGATGGACAGGGAGTTCCAGGATCCAGTCTGGACTTGCTAGGAGACCCCCCCTCCCCCGCCCTTAAGTTACTTAACCCCTTTCTGCTTGAATTTCTTCCCCTATAGAAATGATGGGGGTGGGGAGTAGATTGATCCCCGAAGTCCTTTTGGACAACGAATTTTCTGGTTATTTGGATAAAGTCAGATGGTTATGGAAGATTAGGTTTGGGGCTTGCTAACCTAGAATTTCATACTTTGTGGGTTCCAAGTCATAAACAGACTGGTTCCTGCCTACATTAAAAGAAAAGTCTAACCTTAAAAAAAAAGTCTAACCCAGAAAATAGAACGAGAAAAGAAAAAAAAAAAAATTGGCTTTGGCTTCAGCATCCCTCTCCTTGCCTAGTCATTGTGCTTCTCTATCCCCACACATTCCTGTATCTTAATCCTTTTTATCAGATCTACTCTCAGCTCATTCTCACCTGGGAAGGATCTGTTACACTAATAGTCCTGGACAACTTATTAATGATTAATACAGCTTGGTGTATTAAACCTTACAGGAGGGTGTGCATATGTGTGTTTTAAGACAGACATCTTAACTCAAAGGAATAGGTATCTGAACCAAAGGAATCAAACCGTGATAGCAGAATTCTAGGCAGTGGGATAAGCTAGCTAATGAGAATAGGGAGAGATTTTAGAAGGAGATCCTTTGGGGCACCTGGTGGCTCAGTGGTTGAGCATCTGCCTTTGGTTTGGGTCGTGATCCCGGGGTCCGGGATCGAGTCCCGCATGGGGCTCCCCATGGGGAGCCTGCTTCTGTCTCTGCCTCTATCTCTGTATCTCTCATGAATAAATCAATAAAATCTTAAAAAAAAAAAAAAAGAAGGAGATCCTTCTGGTGACCTCCCAAATTACATCACACGTGTAAGTCCACTCATATATAAGATTGAAGGTCCATACTCAGTGGGACCAGATGCTGATCCCCAGAATGCTGGTGAGTGTATTCGTTCACATAATGTAGACAGAAAAGGCATTGATTCTCTCTGTCTCTTTTTTAAAGATTTTATTTATTTATTTGAGAGAGAAAGAGGGAGAAGCAGACTCCTTGCTGAGCAGGGAATCCAATGTGGGGCTGGATCCAAGGCCCGGAGATCATGACCTGAGCTAAGGCAAACACAGCTGACTGAGCCACCCAGGTGTGCCATAAAAGAGATTCTCAAGGACCTCACAAGCTATGGAAGGAATTCAGGGATCATACTTGAGTGCAGAAGGCTGGAAATATCTATGGGAAATGTAAATGAGGAATCCTATCTATTTTAAAAGCTGATTTGTTCAGTTTGTAATCTCTTTATTAATACATACTATGTGCAAGGCCCTAATCTAAATACTGGAGGTATAACAATGAAAGACTGTAATCCCTGCCCTGGAGGACCTCTTCATCCGATGAGGGGGTGAAGTGTAAAGAATTAATTTCCGTAAGCTCTGGGACGGAGGTAGAAATAGCTCAAGAACAGAGTAGCAGTAACTCTATTTCCAAAGAGTTGTATGGCACAGAAGCCCATAATAAGTGGAGATAAGAAAAGTAACTAGGAAAATAAGGGACCTTCAACTAAATTCTGATAAACCCCAAGGGTAGAGTTCAAGTGACTCAAAAGAAATTTATTTAGAAAATGTGGAGGGCCGCCTGGGTGGCTCAGTGGTCTGCCTTTGGCTCAGGTCATGATTCTGGGGTCCTGGGATCCAGTCCTGCATCAGGCTCCCCACAGGAAGCCTGCTTCTCCCTCTGCCTATGTCTCTGCCTCTCTCTGTGTGTCCCTCATGAATAAATAAATAAAACCTTAAAAAAAAAAAAAAGGAAATATGGAGGGTCAGGAAAAATGAAGAGAATGGAATATCTGGGTTGGTGGGTTTGAAATAGTGAAATGTGGGCAGCCCCAGTGGCGCAGCGGTTTAGCGCCGTCTGCAGCCCAGGGCGTGATCCTGGAGACCCGGGATCGAGTCCCACATCGGGCTCCCTGCATGGTGCCTGCTTCTCCCTCTGCCTCTCTCTCTAGCTGTGTCTCTATGAATAAAAAAAAAAAAAAAAAAGAAAAGAAAAGAAATAGTGAAATGTACAGACAGCCTCTTACGATGGCCTAAAATGGGAGAAATAGAAATGGGAGGAGAACCTGAGGCAAATGCTAAAGTACTAAGAACAGTGCATTCTCCAGCAGTGGCCAGGGGAGAAGTTCAGGATGCTCCAGGACAAGGAGGTTTGCCTTTTTGGATAACAAACAAATTACTTAGGATCCCAGTAGCAAAGGACAGTATAGAAATAAAGAGATAATCTAAGATCAAAAGGGAGACCGGCAAAAGTTTAACAAAGCACCGAAGATCTAACGTCAACCACTGACTGAATCAGAACCTTCACACTCAGGCAAGTGGCAAACAGCAGCCCCTGGAGGGCACATTTAATTCAGGAGTGAAGACTTTTACTGGCATAATTATTTCAGGAACAGTAAAAATGATGATGATTCTCTCTTTGAGAGTAGTTGAAAGTTGAAAGTAGTTCTATTGGACAGAGTATTTTTATAACTCAAATAACCTATTTGAAGGGAAGACCAACAATGAGAAATTTGGCACTGCTTTCTTAGCCGATAAAATGTAAAGATCTTGCGTAACTGAGACGTAGCAAAACAGAAACAGATTTCTAATTCTCCATTCTGAAATTAGATTTCACATAGTAAGTATAGCTAAGTGGGGCAGGCCATGAGTTACTTCAGCACTAGTTTAGTATTTTAAACCTACAACAAGGGATCCCTGGGTGGCTCAGCGGTTTAGTGACTGCCTTTGGCCTGGGGCGCGATCCTGGAGTTCCAGGATCGAGTCCCATGTTGGGCTCCTGGCATGGAGCCTGCTTCTCCTTCTTCCTGTATTGTGTCTCTGCCTCTCTCTCTCTCTCTCTCATAAATAAATAACTAAGAAAAAAAGAAAACCTACAACAGGGCGCCTGGGTGGCTCAGTAGTTGAGCATCTGCTTTTGGCTTAGGTCGTGATCCCGGGGTCCTGGGATCAAGTCCCGCATCAGGGAGCCTGCCTCTCCCTCTGCCTGTGTCTCTGCCTCTCTCTCTCTGTGTCTCTCATGAATAAATAAATAAATAATCTAAAAACAAATAAAAATAAACCTACAACAAACTAATACCAGACTCTACCTATGAATTGCTCTAACCAGTAGAATTTAGGTCCAAGAGTTTCTTCCCAATGTAGAAAAGTTGAGTTCATTCATTCATTCAGTAAATAGTTTTTTGAGCACCTCGTATGTGTCAGGCACCACATGCCGTCTTTAATGGAACTTTTTCTTCCAGTAAGGGGAACAGAGTGGTGACAAGTGGTAACATGGGTGGAACACCAGATGCTGGCAAGTGTGATGGAGAAAAACCAAGTATAGTAGGGGACAGGGAGTGCCAGAGGTGGGTCGGGGCTGGGGGGATGAGGTTTTAAGGTAACATTGAACAAAAGAACTAAAGAAGGTGAAAAAGCAAACCGAAAGAAGAAAGTTCTATTCAGGGGAAACGGCAAATACAAAGGCGGGAGAGAACCAGGTGCGTTGGAAGCCAGTGTAGCTAGAACACCGTGTTAAGAACAGAGTATAGGGGAGCAAGGTGACCGCTTAGAGGGCCATTATGAGAATCCCAATGATAATGGTGACTTGGGAATTTTTTCATTTTGTCTCCATTTGGTGGTAGCATAAAATCTACATGACAAGGGAGAAGAAAGAATAGAAAGATTTTATCACACTGGTTCATTGCACTGTTCTTAAAACAGCTATCACCAGTGATCGAATTCTAGCTTCCCCCTTGATTCAAATAGCTCATATATGTTATTTATAACATAGAAATGTATATGCTGGGGTAGTGGAGGCTGATGGAAATATAATGTAAACCTCGTAAATAGTTTTAAAATTTCTAACAGCCACATTAAAAAAGTAAAAAGAGGGGCACTTGGGTGATGCAGTTCGTTGAGCATCTGACTCTTGGTTTCAGCTCAGGTCTTGATTTCAGGACATGGCATCAAGCCCCACATCCGGCTCACCCTCAGCATAGAGTCTGCTTGAGACTATCTCTCCCTCTCTCTCTGCCCTACCCCCTGTGCTCTCTCTCTCTCTCTCTTTCTCTCAAAATAAATAATTTTTTAAAAAAGGTAAAAAGAATTGATAAAATTATATATATACTATTTAATATTTAATATTAATAACCATATTTAATCTAACCCATTATATCCAAAATATCATTTCCAAATATAAGCAATACATTGAGATAATCTTTTTATTAAATCTTTCAAATCAGTGTATATTTTACATTTATAGCACATCTCAATTCAAACTAGCCATTGTTCAAGTGCTCAATAGCCATATGAGCCTAGTGGCTACTGTTTTGAACAAAACAGCTCTATGAGATTCAGACCTGTTTGGAAAGGTGATTGACTAGTGGAAAAAAATATCTTGGACAAGATGTGACTGTTCTCAAGGGGCTAAGTATAAATGGCCAACCTGAGGTCATTCCCAAATCAGAATTAGTCTTCCAGGCCATGCTCTCTCATCAGTCCTGAGCTGTCTTTCAGTTGCCTACTTTAATATATTCTTCCTTTATAGTACGGGTTAGCAGTGTGAAATACCAAATTCTTTTAAGCATTTGTTGTAGTTTTCAGAGCTTCTGAATTCCAGTCTCGGTAATGTGACCTGGAACAAGATTTCTTAAGCATTCTTTGTGTGCAACTAGAATGAGTTTAAAGTTTGTGGGTTTTGAAAATACTGCCATGGTGGGATATTTTGGTTTTGCGTTAACCTGTGTGTAACTCTATCGTGTTTACTATTTATGCTCCTGGAAAAGGTAGAGGGTGTCTTATAAAACATTGTAGACACCTATTCAGGGGATGAGTAGAGAAGGAGAGTTATTTCTTTAGGAGGGGCTGAATGTCTCTTAATTAACCTTATAATTACCTTATAATTTTGCGAACTTAGAAGTTTAAAATTTTAGAAATTTTTAGGATAAACTTGCTCTAAAATTTTTAACATAAATGTATTAATTAACAATTTTAAAACATAAGGAGATCTTAGTAATTGTTTATTTTCTAATTTTACAAATGAGGAAATGGCAACACAGAGATGTTAGTGATTTATCACAGATGAACAACTGAGAGCTAAGTCAAATCACAACCAAGGATCTCTGTCTTCTCTTAGTCTAATACTCTGTCCATTACACCAGACTGATTTTTCTCAGTCAAGATAATAGAGAGCCAACCCTTTATTATTATTATTTTTTTAGATTTTCTTTTTTTATTTGAGGGAAAGAAAGAGCAGAGCATGAGGAGCGCCAGAGGGAGAAGCAGACTACCTGCTGAGCAGGGAGCCCAGTATAGGGCTTGATCCCAGGACCCCAGGCTCATGACCTGAGCCAAAGGCAGACACTTAACTGACTGAGCCACCCAGGTGCCCCAAGAGCCAACGCTTTGAAGTAGAAGAGTCTAGGGAAAAGTGATATTTAAATAATTTTCATTTATGCTAATAATTTTGGACATAACCAGGACAAGTATTTTATGGACTTATGCTAATATTTGTATTTCATATTTAGCAGACATTGCTTTTACTGATGACATTTCTTTTTTTTTTTTTTTTTTTTTTTTTTTACTGATGACATTTCTTATCATCGGAATTTAAAATCATACAAGGGCACCTGGGTGGCTCAGTCAGTTAAGCAGCTGCCTTCGGCTCAGGTCCTGATCTCAGGGTCCTGGCTCCCTGCTCAGCAAGGAGTCTGCTTCTCCCTCTGCTTGTGCTCTTTTTCTCTCTCTCAATTAAATAAAATCTTTTTTAAAAGAATTTAAAAGCATACAAAAAAGTTTGGTATAATTTTACATCAATTTTACATTCACTTTTTCCATAATTAAAACAGAAGTGTTCTCTATTTTATCAGCCTTTGAAACCTGTTTCTTTATTAGTCTTCACAGCAAAAGAAGAAGCAAACCTTTTCATACATAGACACCTGCTATATAATAGATTTGATTTGGAGCTCTTCACGCCCGGTGACCTAGAAAGAGAGTGCGAAGAAGAACTTTGCAATTATGAAGAAGCCAGAGAGATTTTTGTGGATGAAGATAAAACGGTAATTTGGTTGACAATGTCAACTGGCTGGAAATTTATTAAACCATACTTAAGAAAATGGCACTTTCAGTCATCAGAGATTTTATGCTTTAAATAAAATCGAGATTTTATACCTGTTATCCCTTTCCACTTCCTTAAAATGCTTATTAACCTATTTATACTTGGCTTTATACTTAATTAAATGGACTTAGAGTAGTTAGCAGATTATCGATTGTGTCGTGATTTTGTGTGTGTGATGTTAATTGTATTTAAGAACAATCAAGTACTGGAGCGAATTAAATTTTAGGATATTATTTGAGTTAGTCCTCGAGTCAAGCTTCAATCATTCTAGACTGAGTGCAATTTTTCCTACCAGTGACTTTATCTTTTCTGACTACTGTACTTATTCTCAATCTACTATGTGCCAAGTGCTCTGCCAGAGACTGAAGATACAAATTATCTAGTCTCTGCATCCAGGAGTTTATTGTTTGATATATCTGTGTAATTGCAGGGAGAAATTTTTAGAAGTTCTCCTTTGAAATGTAATTAAATCCTGTCTACCAATCTTGAGACAGTACAAAACAAACGAACAGCACAGTTCCTATTATAGTCTAGCATATTCTTAGAGAATGTTAAGTGACCCAACTTCTTTACTTTTGTAAATTAAATTAGCAGAGCTCCTTTTTTCTCTTCCTTAGGTGTTCCACTTTACTCTTTGGTCAATAAGAACAGGGAACTCTAGGTATCCTTCACATGCGGGTATTAATGGGGCTTAGCTTTTTTTTCTCCCCAAATTGTGCCCAGCCTCTCATTCCCTGCTGACAGCTGCCACATTGGCTAGAGAAGGAAAACAAAGTCTAGATTTGTAGTTGTGCCTGTTGAAATCTTATCCTGTTTTTTGCAAACCCTTTTTATAATTGTATTGTAGTTCCTTCCCATCTGCTTCATTCTCTCAAGTAACACTGAACTTGAAGAGTCTTAGGGATGTCTTTTCCCCAGATCAATCCCTTTCAATAAAATCTCCTAGCAAACCGAGGGCCCACTTTGCGTAGAAAAATTCAGGCTCCTTTTCAAACTTGGTAATGGGTCTACTGCTTCCGCACCTTCGGTGCTGTCACTGACTCTCTAATGCAAGAGTCTCGTCTGATACCTGAGCAGATACCCTGAGCAGGTGAAGAGAATGGCAGAGTACAGTAGCAGAGAGCTGGAGCTGGCAACAATCCCCTGACCAGTTCCTGAGAAACAGTGATGGGTGGTAATGCTTTAATTAGAGTGAGTCAAGTCCTCCAGCTTGAATAAACTAGTATACTACCTGTGGCACATGCCAAGAATTTACCATCCCAGTCCGGGTCATTGGGATCAAATGATGATAAAACAGTGAAATAGGGATGCCTGGGTGGCTCAATGGTTGAACATCTGCCTTTGGCTCAGGAAGTGATCCCAGAGTCCTGGGATCAAGTCCCGCATTGGGCTCCCCACAGGGAGCCTGCTTCTCCCTCTACCTGTGTCTCTGCCTCTGTGTCTCTCATGGATAAATAAATAAAATCTTTCAAAACAAAACAAAACAATGAAATAAACTTGGAAAATGTACCTTTCTCTTAGATGGCATTCTGGCAGAAATATTCCATCAAAGGACCAACCACAAAATCAGGTAAGGCAAGAATTGATGAAATTGAATGTTTTTCCCGCCCTCTCTCTATTATAATACATTTTAGTTTTATTATTTGAGTTTGGCTATTGCTCAACATATGTGCCTTGTAAATCCAGGGATGATTTCTCAATTATACACTGGGCTATCTAAGACAGAGGAAGCCACATTCATCTTTATACACTGAAAATCAAGTTTGGTGAGATACTAGGGAAATGAGATAATAGGCTTAAAGGTGTTTTAAACAACTCAGCTAAGTCAAGACTTGCACAGAATAAAAGTAGGACTCCTTTAGTTCCAAGTAGTAAGCTATTTTAATTTTTTTTTTACCATTACAAGTAAATGGAATACTTCTGCTACTAAGTAAATGAAGAGTGTTAGAATTAGATAAGTTCTATAGAGGGGAGATCCTTTATATTATCTGTATTATCATCTCTAGCTGCTTTTTCAGTCAGGTCTTTTTTGCCAGCTCTTCCTTCATTCCCCTCAGATACAGCCCCAGCTAGAGGAGACTTTATCATCTTGCTATGCTAGTGTTGCTTAGTATGTTTATCTGTGTGTTTAATACCAAATGTGCCTAGTTGAACAAAGAATATGTATAGTCTTTTTTTTTTTTTTTTTTTTTTAGTATCTCTACACCCAACATGGGGCTCAAACTCATGATCCTGAGGTCAGAATTGTGTGCCTTTCTGACTAAGCCAACCAGGACCCCAGAATATGTTTAGTCTTGAATGCTATCCATTTAATATGACCTATTTACAGTAAATAAAATTATAACCAAGGCTTTTAGAAAGTGTTATTTACAAATTTTGGCTGCTAGCAGAAAGACTTTGTAAAGAAATCAATATTAGGGGATCCCTGGGTGGCTCAGCAGTTTGGTGCCTGACTTTGGCCCAGGGTGCAATCCTGGAGTCGCAGGATCGAGTCCCACGTCGGGCTCCCGGCATGGAGCCTGCTTCTCCCTCCTCCTGTGTCTCTGTCTCAGTCTCTCTCTCTCTCTATGTCTATCATAAAATAAATAAATCTTTTTTAAAAAATCAATATTATTAGATTCTTAATAGTATGCTTAGATCAAGTGTTAAATTTATTGAAATCAGAGGCATCGAGGTGGCTCAGTTAGTTGAGCGTCTGCCTTTGGCTTAGGTCATGATCCTGGGATTCTGGGATCAACCCCCACGTCAGGTTCCTGCTTAGTGGGGAGTCTCCTCCCTCTGCGCCTCTCCCAGTTCCTGTATTCCTTCTCTCTCAAATAAAATAAATAAAATATTTAAATAGGGATCCCTGGGTGGTGCAGCGGTTTGGCGCCTGCCTTTGGCCCAGGGCATGATCCTGGAGACCCGGGATCGAGTCCCACATCGGGCTCCCTGCATGGAGCCTGCTTCTCCCTCTGCCTGTGTCTCTGCCTCTCTCTCTCTCTCTCTGTGTGTGACAAAAATCTTTAAATAAATAAATCTATTGAAATCATAGGAAGTGCTTTTCAGTTGATATAGCTACGTTATTTTGTTGATTTCTCTTAAGATGCCAACAGAGAGAAAATTGATGTCATGGGCCTTCTGACTGGATTAATTGCTGCTGGAGTATTTTTGGTTATTTTTGGATTACTTGGTTACTATCTTTGTATCACCAAGTGTAACAGGCAACAATATCCCAGGTAAGTACCAAGTAAAAATATTTATTTTACTATTGTACATTCTATATTGTTATATTTAAATGGATAAAAATGGCTGCCTATTTTTAAAAATAAACATTTTATTTTGAAATAATTTTGGATATACAGGAAGGTGCAAAGATCACACAAAGAGTTCCCATCCTTCACCCATTTTCTCTCCTTGTTAATATCTCATATATCATAGTACATTCGTTAAACAAACCAACTAACACTGGCACGTTACTTCTTTTTTTTTTTTTTTTTTTTTTTTTTGGTACGTTACTATTAACTAAACTCCAGACCTTATTAAGATTTCACCAATTTTGCCATTTGTGTCTTTCTTCTGCTCCAGGACCCACTTAAGATACCACATGGCATTTAGTTGTCATTGTCTCTCCAGGCTCTGCCGGTCTGTGACATTTGTTTGATTGCCCGATTTCACACATAAACAACAAAATGATGCAATTCCTAAAATCCTTCAAAAGAATACAAGAGGATTCACAAGCGTCAGCTTGATTTTTCAATACTCCTTTCTAAGCAGAGAGTAGATGCCAGTGTCCCTACTTTGTTTCCAGAGGCAGAAAGTCCCATCATTTACTGAGTCACAGTCTTAGCAGATCCAGCCATGTAGCTACCCAAATAGAAACAATGTAACTGGCTTTTAAATTCAACTATTTTGGGATCCCTGGGTGGCTCAGTGGTTTAGCGCCTGCCTTTGGCCCAGGGCATGATCCTGGAGTCCTGGGATGGAGTTCCACATTGGACTTCCTGCATGGGGCCTGCTTCTCCCTTTGCCTATGTCTCTGCCTCTCTCTCTGTGTTTTTCATGAATGAATGAATAAATAAAATCTTTAAAAAAAGGCAGTTTTAAATAAAATAAAATAAAATAAAATAAAATAAAATAAATTCAGCCATTTTTATTGGTACTTTAGATAAAAATGAATGAAATAAAATGGTTGCCACTTAAAGATAATAGCACATTAATAAAGCTTGATTAGGATTCATAAAAGCCATATTATTTGGACAATAGAACCTCAACATCCTCATTAAAATAAAAAGTTATTCTCTATTATCTCTATTATCTTCTCAGTAAGTACAGATGAGTAAGTGTATAAGTAACCTTATTCAAAAAAAGTGCCAGGTGCTAAACAGTATTCGAAATTGATGCTTACATATCTCTATTCACACTTTCAAATCAATCATGAGAAAAGCTCATGATGGTGACCAAGTGACAAAAGGATTATGGAAACAGTGGTGATGATTGCATAACATTGTGAATATAATTAATACCACTGAGTCATATACTTAAAAATAGTTAAAATGGTAAATTTTATGTTATATGTATTTTACCACTACAAAATTTTTCTTTATTGTAAATTGAGAGTTTAGGGCAACAGATGTGGAATTAGGATTCATCTATTGGAGGATAAAACTAAATCCATGGGTACCATGAAGCCATGAGAGTAGGCAAGTTCTCTGAGGGTGATGTAAGGACAGATGGAAAAGGACAGAGCATTAAAGGGTACCCACAGCAAGGTGCAGAAAGAAGACATGCCAGAAAGAGGGCAGAGGACAGGGGCAACATAAATTGTAATTCTATACCCAAGCTAGAATTCCTGAACAGCTTCCTGAGGCATTAACATGACCTGTGGGCATAGACAAAGGAGTTTGTCAGAGACCTCTGTAAATCCTGCAAAAATCTGAGAAATGATGGGGATCCCTGGGTGGCTCAGCGGTTTGGCACCTGCCTTCGGTCCAGGCATGATCCTAAAGTCCCGGGATCGAGTCCCACATCGGGCTCCCTGCATGGAGCCTGCTTCTGTCTCTGCCTCTCTCTGTGTGCCTATCATGAATAAATAAATAAAATATTTTTTAAAAAATCTGAGAAATGAGAGAAAGTAAGGAAGAACTTGCTTAATTTTTCATAAGCCACCATCTTTTAAGCTGAGACACTTTTATTAACTTCCCTTATTGAAAAAAATAAAAAATAAAAAAAAACTTCCCTTATTGAACAGATAGGAAATGAGCAAGGTCTTTCTATTTTTCTAGGACTTTTTTTTTTTCTAGGACTTTTGACTAAAATTTTATTCAGTGTGGCTTTCTCTATAAGTAGGGGAGGAAGTCCTGGAAACTCCCAAACTAATGAAAATCTAGGCAAAATTTGTCTTTGGAGACTCTTCTTGCCTTTTATCTTTCTTTTCCTCCCCATTTATAATGTCTTCCCAAAAAAGTTCATGTATACTCTCATGTTTAAGAATTGTACTCAAGCGACACCTGGTTGGCTCAGTGGTTGAGCATCTGCCTTTGGCTCAGGTCATGATCCTGGGGTCCTAGGATCGAGTCCTACATCAGGCTCCCTGCAGGGAGCCTGCTTCTCCCTCTGCTTGTGTCTCTGCCTCTCTCTGTGTGTCTCTCATTAATAAATTAATAAAATCTTAAATAAATAATAATTGTGCTCAAGGTCTGTGATAGCACAGCCATTATTCAGTGTCCTCCTGCATGGCATTTTCTTCTCTCTTCTCTTCATTTTTCTGCATTTTTCTACTTTTCTGCACCACTACATCTCCTTACCTTAGGCCTTTTTTGTCTGAAAACTTCTAGCTTCTTCCCTGCTGAAGGTTAGAAGCAGAATTCAAAGGTACAGGGAGCAAAATAGTTTTATTAGATATATTTTCTGTGTATGTTACTGTAAAATTTTAAAACTCTGGATATCTCTTATTTTATTCTAAAATTTTTTTTAGAATTATTATTAATTATTTATTTTGGAGAGAGAATGAGAGCAGGGGGAGGGGTAGAATTATTTATTATTATTTATTATCTATATTTATATTTATTATTTATTATTATTAAATATCAATTATTTGTTATTAATTATTAATTATTCATTATTAATAATTATTATTAATTATTTATTTTGGAGAGAGAATGAGAGCAGGGGGAGGGGTAGAAGGAGAGAGAGAATGAGAGCAGGGGGAGGGGTAGAATTATTTATTATTATTTATTATCTATATTTATATTTATTATTTATTATTATTAAATATCAATTATTTGTTATTAATTATTAATTATTCATTATTAATAATTATTATTAATTATTTATTTTGGAGAGAGAATGAGAGCAGGGGGAGGGGTAGAAGGAGAGGGAAAGAGAGAATCCTAAGCAGACTCCAGGCTGAGTGCAGAGCCTACCTGTGGAGTTGATCTCACAATCTCAATATCATGACCTGAGCTGAAGCCTACAGTGGGCTGCTTCACCTCCTGAGCCACCCAGGCATCCCTGAATATCTCTTATTTTAAAAGCAAGATTAAAAAATAATAATAATAATAATAAAATATAAATAAAAGCAAGATTAGTGATACTTACTTAATGTCAGTACAGTATAATACTGTACAGATCACAGATCATTTTTACATCCATCATCTAACTTTGATCCTCAGAGCAACCCTTTGATTTTAGGGAACATTGAACACTAGGTTTGTAAGACATTCTCTTATTTTGGGATTAACTTTTAAACAAATACTAGAGTACTTTTCATCTATTATCCCAAGAAATTCTTCTAGCAGAGTTATTTGTCCACTTTCTATATATTTTGCAAGTCTGAAAATGGGGGAAGTGTGACGAAATATTTGAGAAAGAAAAGAGTAAAAAATAAGATCATTTTCTGTCTCATTCCTCTGTCAAAACAAGCCAAGAAATGGGAAACAATCTTTTCATTTCTTGGTTCCTATATTTTATGGAAGAAAATAGGCATAGTATGATGTTAGTTTATTTGAGTTGTTTTTGGTGCCTACTTTCTGATATCAATCATTTAAGATGTATGTAAGAAATCACCATGTAGATTATTTAATAACTTTAATGCAATTATAATATTGTTTCTGTATCTGAAATTTAGAAGTCAACACGGAAAAGTTTATTTGTTCAAATAAAACATCTGTCTCTCCTGTTCTCTATAAACAAACAAACAGAACTTTTCATCATAAACTAATGAACGTGGCAAGTGACTAGCCTACCAGAAACCCGCTCCAGATTTCTGACAGAGGAGGAATTGTGTTGAGCCCTCTAAGTAAACTTGTGATGGATGCTCTTCATCACCCCTCAGCTATTGAAGGGCTGACTGTCCAGTTCCTAGATTTACACAGATCTTCTTCACTTCTCTCTGCAGTCATCCTCTTTCCTTTCCTCCAGTTTCATATCTCATGATTGCCTCCAAGGAAAAGGTGTACTAAGGTGCAAAGTGATTGCCTTAGTTTGGAAAAGTTTACAGTATTTTGAGTCTGCCTGTCTCTTGTCAGGAAGAATATTGTAAATATTGACGAGAAGTTGGAGATTACTTATGAATTTTAATTACCTTATTAGCCATAGTTCTAGGAGCTTAATTTATACATAAGTGCTTCATAGACAGCCAACTTTAGAGTCCAAACATATCAATTTACTAATGTTTAAATTATAATTCATAATTCAATAATGAGAAGGGAAAACACAGGCTCAAAACACCAGACCCAATGTTGCATTTCGATTTTCATTGGCTAATATAGCTGACAGAGTTTTGTGAAAACGGTGGAACTTAAACTAGGCCATATATTTTTTTAATTATTGGCCTTAGGTCAATGGAGTGGTGAAAAGCCAATAATCTGAGAAAGCAAACAACAGCAGTGAAAGCACAGAGGCAGGACACAGAATTCCTTGCACATATAGAGAAGTGTAGGGAGGCTACCTTGCAAGAGCAGAGAGCTGTGAAAAATATGGAGAGGCCAGAATAAGGGAGGCTTTTAAAAGGAGTTATGGGAGTTGACTTAGTGGAAAGTAGGCTGCAGGTTAGACTTTTGCAGAGACGAGGGACATGATAGAGGTGCTATTTAGGAGAGAAGGCCCAGGCAGCAGGACTGCAGGGGAAACAGAGACGAGAGACACACCTCAATATCATGACCTGAGCTGAAGCCTACAGCTTCGTGATTATCTCTGTGACATCAGTCTCCTTGGCTTGGAGTAATGCTACCTTTTGACAAGAAAGGATTTGGTTTCACACCATATTTTGAGAAAGTTCTCATTCAGAAGTGGGAGAAAAAGGGAATTAGCATGTTCTGAGTCTTTGTCATAGTGTTCCAGACACTGCTTAGGTACTTGACATACAACATCTTTCTGCTACACACAAAACAACTCTGTTGAGGTAGCTATTATTGACCTCATTTTACTGTGAAGGAAACAAATAACTTGCCTTTGGCCACACTGCTATGAAACAAGAAGATCCAGTTTCATATCCATGTCTGACCCCCAAGCTCTTGACCTTTCCACCATACCAAGACTTTTTCAGAGTCTATGGGTAAAATAAAAATGATGTTATATTAATAAACTGGGTTCAACTTTTATCAAAAGTCAGTTGGGTTTTTTTTTAATATTGCCATTTTAGCCTAAAAATGCTGCCTTTCTAGACCTAAATGCTGTGTCTCCATTTAGTTCTTCAGCTACCTATGTAAGAAGGCACACTCCCTCCATCATTTTCAGAAGACCTGAGGAGGCTGCCTTGAATCCATCACCACTTTCAGTGGAGGACACGGGATTACCCTCCTATGAACAGGCAATGGCACTCACCAGAAAACACAATGTTTCCCCGCCACCACCATACCCTGGGCCAGCAAAAGAGTTTAGAGTGTTTAAAAAGTCTATGTCACTCCCATCTCACTAGGCCCACCATGGTGGTATGGGAGATTCATGTTATTTGAATGGTTCATTTTTCCATGAACCACAGAGACATGTCATTTCAGCCATTTATGACAAACTGCAAGGAGTGAAGAAAGAATAAGCACCACAGCAGTTCTGTTGGTATGTATCTTGGATCTGAACTTGATCATTATCAGCTTGATAAGAAACTTTACCCTTGCAGTAAAGAAGAGACCACTTTTTTGTTTATTTTAATGGTGCAGAAAATCTGTGTTACAGATGCCATAGCTAGAACTGGTGAACTATCTTTTGTACAAATAAAGGTTGCAGATTTCTCGTGTTGAATATAAAAAAAGAATTTCTGATCATCAGATTATCCAAGGTCAGGATAGTGGACCCACTCTTTATTTCTTTTTGATTGGAAATACTTCACAAAATTGGACACTTCAATATAAACTGGTGGCCTTAATATAATCACTTGGTTTTACATTTTAAATTATTGCATAGCATTCACCACATTTTGTAGGTTTTAGTTGTTAACAATTACTATCACTCATGTTTTGTTATGGAGTGGAGTAAGTAATTTTTAAAAATCACTTGATGCAGAGTTAGGTCTTCAGAAGGTACAGAGTTGCAATGGCAAGGATTTGCAAGGGTTGTTATACTATCAAATACATAGTCTTCAAATCTAGGAGTGACTAGAACTTGATAAAGTTGCCCATGCTACTGATGAGTAGACACATCCTTTGTCATTGCTAAATTATCTATATATAACTACATGTAATTCTTTATCTTGAAACTCTGTTGATGTTTATAAATAATAGTTCAAGAACCTAGAAAAAATTAGTTTACTTTTCTGCTATTAAAATAATACTAACTAAAGTTATCAGCAACACAAAACACCATAAGTAATAATTTGAACGTATACTTTGTCTCTTCTTCTAATTGTATATATGACCAGTCCTCCTTAACAATGTAATAGAATATAAGCTATAAACCTCTGGAGTGAGTATGTTTGCACACATTTATGTGAATGGGTGTGGATGTGGATGTGGATTTGTTTTCTCTTTGCAGGAACTCAAGAAATAACATATGCCTGAGAAATAAGAGAAAATTCTGTTCTTTTTGTTTTGATAGGCATTATATTTTCCTATTATTTAAGACCGTTTGTAAAATTGTATTTTCTTTTATAATTTTTACGGAAGTGAGACTAAAACCCACACGTATTTGGTAATTCTTTCCAATTAAATGTTTAGAAAGCATAATCATTACATGTGTGTTTCTGTCTCTTAAGACAACATGATCTTAAGGCAGATGTAAGCAAGACCTTACTCATTAGACTGCCAAACACTTTATCCTTCTAGATTTTGGGGTCTCTTCAGCTGCTCGTCACAAAGAAATTATCTAGCAACATTTAGATATAATTAGGGAAAGTGGTCTTTTAATTTTATTATTTTATTTTTTTAAAGATTTTTTAAACATGAGGCTTGAACTCACAACCCGGGATCAAGAGTCACACATTCCACTGACTGAGCCAGCCAGGCACCCCAGCAAAGCCACCTATAGGACCTATAAAAATTTTACCACTATGGGGCTGGCTCAGTAGGTAGCGTATACAACTCTTGATCTTGAGGCCATGAGTTCAAGTCCCACTTTGGGTGTAGAGATTACTTTAAAAAAAATTTACCATTAGTCATACCTTGATTTTACATAAGGACTATTTTCTCATAGAACTTTGCACTTTGCCCTTATTTTCATTCTCTCCAAAAGGTCAGAGGCAAACCCTACTTTGTTCACTTTGTAGCAATCAAACTAAGGCATAGAAGGATAATTTGCCCTAAATCTAACATATTGGTGAGAGCTAGGTTTAGAAGGAGCAAACACGAGCACCTGGGTGGCTCAGTGCTTGAGCATCTGCCTTCAGCTCAGGTCGTGATCCCAGGGTCCTGGGATCGAGTCCTTCATCAGGCTCCCCGTAGGGAGCCTGCTTCTCCCTCTGCCCATGTCTCTGCCTTTCTCTGTGCGTCTCTCATGGATTAAAAAAAAAAAAAGGAGCAAACACACCTTTCTTTTCTTTTCTTTCTTTCTTTTTTTTTTTTTTTTTTTGGTGGTTTTATAAAAGCACAGGGACAGGACCTATGGCAGTAAGAGCTGCCCAGACACACCTTTCTAAGCCCATCTCTTACCCACAGAATTATGCTAATTCAAATTATAAAGAACAAGGATCTTATTACTTAATTCTAGCTCTGTATGAGAAAGTTATGTCCATCTAACATACGTACATAAATATATATAGGTTCATATATTACATATATGTATATGTATTCTCACACACATGTATTTCTTAAGATAAATAGAAATATAAGACAGGAGCACCTGGCCAGCTCAGTTGGAGGAATATACGACTCGATCTCGGGGTCATAAATTCAAGCCCACATTGGGTGTACAGATTACCTAAATAAACTTTTTTTAAAAAAGGAAAAAAAGAAATATAAGACAGAATGTATCTCTTATTGAATAATTATTTGAAATATTCCTTGAACTTGTTTACTACCACTGACTCATAAGAATCTAATTGCAAAGCTCACTTCAGAACTGTGACTACCCCTTTCTCCCAGCAATAGCCTAGATTTGTTATATGCCATCATTTAGTGTAAAACTGTTGCTTTCACTCGAATTTTTCTAGAATTCATCATTAAGATTGTGAAATCACTGATATTTGTAAAACATCCAATGCTGAGATCATAATACTTTATACAAAGGAAAATGTGATACAGGATTACACTAAAATATATTTTTTAAGATTTTATTTATTTATTCATAAGAGATGCAGAGAGAGAGGCAGAGACATAGGCAGAGGGAGAAGCAGGCTCCATGCAGGAAGCCTGATGGGATTACACCAAAATAAGCTGCTACACAGCAAAGGAAACCATCAACAAAATGAAAAGACAACCTACTGAAAGGGAAATGTTTGCAAATGATATAACCAATAAGGAGTCAATATCCAAAATATGTAAACAGCTTACACAATGCAATACTGAACAATCGAATTTAAAAATGGGCAGAGGAGTTGAATAGACATTTTCCCAAAGGCCATCCAGATGGCCAACAGACACATGAAAAGATGCTCAGTATCACTAATCATCAGGGAAATGCAAGTCAAAACACAATAAGATACCACCTTATATTTGTCATAATGACTAGTATCAGAAAGATAATAAATAAAAAGTGTTAGCAAGGATGTAGAGTAATTGGAACCTTGTCCACTGTTGATGGGGAATGTAAATTAGTGCAGCTACTGTGGAAGAGAGTATGGAGATTCCTCAAAAAATTAAAAATAGAAAAGCCAGATGATCCAGTAATTCCACTACTATTTACCCAAAGAGAAGGAAAACACTAATTAAAAAAATACATGCACCCCTGTATTTATTGCAGCATTATTTTTAATAGCCAAGACATAGAAGCAATGTAAGTGTCCACTGACAGATGGATAAAGAAGACGTGGCATATATATAACGGAATATCACTCATCCATAGAAAAGAATGAGATCTTGCCATTTTTGACAATATGGATGGACCTACAAAGTATTATGCTTAGTGAAATAAGTGAGACAGAGAAAGACAAAGACCATAAGATTTTACTGACAGGCAGGGACGCAGGGGTCGCTCAGTGGTTGGGTGTTTGCCTTTGGCTCAGGACCTCATCCTGGATTCCTGGGATTGAGTCCCATATCGGGCTCCTGCATGGAGCCTGCTTCTCCTCCCTCTGCCTGTATCTCTGCCTCTCTTTCTGTGTCTCTCATAAATAAATGAGTAAAATCTTAAAAAAAAAAAAAAAAAAAGATTTTACTTATAAGCAGAATCTAAAAAAAAGGCTCTTAAATGCAGAAAACAAATTGATGGTTACCAGAGGGGAGGTGGGTGGGGGGTATGGGTGAAATAAATAAAAAGATTCAAATGGATAAACTTTTAGTTATAAAACAAGTCACAGGATGAAAAGTACAAAAAAGGAAATACAGTTAATAATACATAGTAACGTTCTTTGGTGACAGATGCACTGAGTAATATACAGAATTGTTTAATCAATATGTTATACACTTGAAAATAATATAACACTCTATGCTAATTTCATACCTGGTAAATGCTTATAATGACTGAAAGGAAAATATCTTAATATAAAATTATTGGGATCCCTGGGTGGCGCAGCGGTTTGGCACCTGCCTTTGGCCCAGGGCATGATCCTGGAGACCCGGGATCGAGTCCCACGTCGGGCTCCCAGTGCATGGAGCCTGCTTCTCCCTCTGCCTGTGTCTCTGCCTCTCTCTCTATCTCTGTATGTGACTATCATAAATAATAAATAAAAATTAAAAAAATATATATATATATAAAATTATTGACATACATTTCAGTCTCATTCACCATTTTATATTCCTATTGTACTTTTGGTAATGTATTTTCTTTGTTTGATCTGTTTTGTTTATGCTTCTTCCCCAAGCAACTGATTAGTGTTTAACCATTAAATCTATTTTGACATAAACTTGTATTTAATTAGATTGTTACAGTCCCTCCATTACAATCAGGAAGGAATAGAATATGGGTATAGATAGGGAATCAAACTAGGAAAAAAGACAAATACATATTTATAAGGATATACCTTATATAATTCTACACAGAATGTTCTCTTTTTCAAAATGAAAAAAATCAAAGCATAAACTGTGTCAAAGTTTTGCATCTGTTAATAATGTGCCCTCTGAGTGAGTATAGAGTTGGGTAAAAATTCTTGGAACCATTAAAAACTAGAACAACAGTGTCTCTGTATCTTCAGTTTCTCCCTGACCTGTAAAATTCTAACCAATTTTTTCTACTTCTCAGATAACTTATGTGTGTGTATACTTTTTCATTATGTAGAAGAAAATTTTTTGATTAAAAAAATTTTGTTAGTGCTACTCAAAAATTCAATTTCATATTATTCAAATTGGTTTTGTTCTATTTGAATGTGAATTACATTTTTATTAGTTGTTAATTTGCTTTGAAATACTATGTATAGCATTTATTCTCTTAGAGGAGTGTCTGGAATTTCTGTAATTTTTTAAAACTAGAGTCTTTTGTAGATATGCCTATGTGGGATTTAAGAACATATATGACATATATTGATGCCTTCAATCTTCTGTACTGTGTGTTGCCTCTGACTTTTTTTGTTGTTTAAAAATGTTTACCTAACAGTTTAAGAATTTAAGGCAATCCAATACAAATATGCCAATATTTTCACTATCTGGAAAAAGCAACCTTTTTTTTTTGAATGCACATTTTTCCAACACCCTTGATTAAATTTTGGTTTAATGGATTTCCTATTACAGGCACTTTTATACATATGAATAAACTTTATACTAAATAACTATCTGTTGCTTGTTTCAATTAAACATTCTTCCTACATAATGACATATAATTATATGAATTAAATGCAAACAGTGCATTGCATGTTTTCAAAACAATGTTCACAGCATGGTGTTGCTGAGTATATCTTCTATTTAAGTGGGACTAGCTTTCTATTTATTTATTTTTTAAAAATATTTATTTATTTATTCATGATAGACATAGAGTGAGAGAGAGAGATGGAGACACAGGCAGAGGGAGAAGCAGGCTCCCTGCAGGGAGCCTGACATGGGACTCGATCCAGGCAGGGTCTCCAGGATCACACCCCCGGCTGCAGGCTGCGCTAAACCGCTGCGCCACAGGGGCTGCCCTAGCTTTCTATTTAAACAATTTAGTTGCACTCATGAAAGTGCTATTTTCTTTTTTTTTTTTTTTAACATTTTTATTTATTTATGACAGTCACAGAGAGAGAGAGAGGCAGGGACATAGGCAGAGGGAGAAGCAGGCTCCATGCACCGAGAGCCCGACGTGGGATTCGATCCCGGGTCTCCAGGATCGCGCCCTGGGCCAAAGGCAGGCGCCAAACCGCTGCGCCACCCAGGGATCCCAAAAGTGCTATTTTCTTTAACACAATTTTAATATTTAATATATTGTTCAGGGATCCCCGGGTGGCTCAGCGGTTTAGTGCCACCTTCAGCCCAGGGCGTGATCCTGGAGACCCTGAATCGAGTCCCACATGGGGCTCTCTGCAGGGAGCCTGCTTCTCCCTCTGCCTGTGTCTCTGCCTCTCTCTCTCTCTCTCTCGCATGAATAAATAAATAAAATCTTTAAAAAATAATAATAATATATTGTTCAAAGCAAATTTATAACATATTACTCTTTAAGACCGAATTTATTTCTGTGTCCTATATCTATACATAATTTAAAATCAGAAGAAAATAGAGTGATGTTATACTAAATTATAGGAATAATAGTACTTCCAGCTTAAGAGAGACACATTAAGTAATACTAAGTATTGGGGCATCTGGCTGGCTCAGTTGGTAGAGCATCCCACTCTTGATCTCAAGGTCGTGAGCTGAAGCCCCACTTTAGGTGTAGAGGTTAGTTAAAAATAAAATCTTTTTTAAAAAAAGTAATACTGGGGCAGCCAGGGTGGCTCGGCGGTTTAGCGCCCCCAAGGCCTGATCCTGGAGACCCAGGATCGAGTCCCACGTGGGGCTCCCTGCATGGAGACTGCTTCTCCCTCTGCCTGTGTCTCTGCTTCTCTCTTTCTCTCTGTGTGTCTCTGATGAATAAATAAATAAAATCTTAAAAAAAAAAGTAATACTAAGTATCACATGCATAAATAAACTCTGTTTTTTTTTTTAAGACTTATTTATTTATTCATGAGAAAGAGAGAGAGAGAAAGAGAGAGAGAGGAAGAGACACAGGCAGAGGGAGAAGCAGGCTCCATGCAGGGAGCCCGACGTGGAACTCGATCCCAGGACTCCAGGATCATACCCTGGGCCAAAGGCAGGCGCCAAACCACTGAGCCACCCAGGGATCCCCTGTTTTTGTTTTTGTTTTTTTAAGATTTTATTTATTCATTCATGAGAGACACAGAGAGGAGAGAGGCAGAGGCACAGACAGAGGGAGAAGCAGGCCCCTTGCAGGGAGTCCAATGCGGAACTCGGATCCCCGGACCCGGGATCACACCCTGAGCCAAAAGCAGATGCTCAAATTGCTGACCCCCCAGGCATCCCTAAACTACGGTTATTATTAAATATTACTTCATGCTAAACATTTAAACCACCTTAATTTGTTTAATTAAATTGAGTTTTACACAAATGTTAATATTTATACTCCTTAAAATTACTTTAATCAGAGGAATGAGAAGACAAGCTATTTACTAGGAGAAAATACTTGCAAAAGACACATCTGGGGGCTCCTGAGGGGCTCAGTCAGTTAAGGGTCTGCCTTCAGCTCTGATCATAATCCCAGGGTCCCTGAATTGAGTCCCACATTGGCCTCCCTGTTCAGAAGGTACCCTGCTTCTCCCTCTACCCCCTCCCCTGCTCCTGATCTCTATCTCTCCATGCTCTTTCTCTCCCCCAAAATAAATAAAACCTTAAAAAAAACCTCACACATCTGATAAAGGACTGTTGTCCAGGGGCCTCTGGGTGGCTCAGTCAGTTAAGTGTCTGACTCTTGATTTTGGCTCAAGTCATGATCTCAAAGTCATGGGATCAAGCCCCTCCTCAGGCTCCATGCTCAGAGCGGAGTCTGCTTGTCTTTCTCCCTCTACTCCTCCCTCCCCTTTCTCTCTCTCATATAAACAAACAAATAAATTCTTTAAAAAAAAAAAGATATTGTCCAAATTACACGAAGAATTCTCAAAATTCAACAACAAGAAAACTGACAGATTTCAAAAATGCGCAAAAGACCTGAACAGACACCTCACCAAAGAAGATGTATGGATGACCAGTAAGGAGGTCAACATCATATGTCATCAGAGAATTGCAAATGAAATTAACAGTTACCACTACACATCTATTAAAATGGTCAAAATGTATAACAAACACCAAATGTTGTCGTGGATGTAGAGCAGCAGGAACTCTCATTTATTGCTGGTTGAAGTACAAAATAGTACACTTTCTGGGCAGCCCTGGTGGCACAGCGGTTTAGCACCACCTGCAGCCCGGGGTGTGATCCTGGAGTCTCAGGATCGAGTCCCACGTCAGGCTTCCTGCATGGAGCCTGCTTCTCCCTCTGCCTGTGTCTCTCTCAATAAATAAATAAATCTTTAAATAATAATAATAATAATAATAATAATAATAAATAGTCCCACCAGTTTTCTATCATGGTGCTCTTCCCTGGCCCACACACACACACAAAAAAGGTACACTTTCAGGGGTGCCTGGATGGCTCAGTTGGTTAAGCGTCTGCCTCTGGCTCAGGTCATGACCCCGGTGTCCCAGGATTGACCCCCACATTGGGCTCTCTGCTCAGCAGGCAGCCTGCTTCTCCCTCTCGCTCTGCCTGCCACTTCCCCTGCTTGTGCTCTGTCAAATAAATAAAGAAAATCTTAAAAAAAAAAAAAAAGGTACACTTTCAATGATAGTGTGGCATTTTCTTACAAAACTAAATATTTTTACCATTTGATCCAGCAATCATGCTCCTTGGTATTTACCCAAATGAGTTGAAAATCTATATCCACACAAAAGCCTGCACATAGATGTTTATAGTAGCTTTACTTATAATTGCCAAAACTTGGAAGCAACAAAGATGTCCTTCAGTGGGTGAAGAAACCATGGTACATTAAGATAATAGAATATTATTCAATGCTTAAAAAAAAAAAAAAAAGAGCTATCAAGCCATAAAAAGACATGATGGAACCTCACCTGCATGTTACTAAGTGAAAGAAGCCAATCTGAAAAGTCTATATACTGTACGATTCCAATTATAAGGCATTCTGGAAAGGCAAAACTATGGGAATAGTAAAAAGATCAGTGGTTGTCAGGGATGGGGGGGTGATTATTTGTAGCAGAGAGGATTTTTTAAGACAGTGAAATTACTCTATATGATACTATAATGGTGAATACATTTCATTACATGTTTGTCCAAATCCATAAATTGCACAACACCGAGAGTGAGCTGTAATGTAAACTATGGACTTTGGATGATAATGATGTGTCCATGTAGGTTCATCTATTAAAACAAACGTACTACTGTGGTATGGGATGTTGATAGTGGGGGATGTCATTCGTGGGAGGAGGACAAAGGGTATTGGGAACTCTCTCTACTTTCCAATCAATTTCGCTCTGAACCTAAATCTACTCTAAAAAGTAAAGTTTATTAATAGAAAGAAGTGATTTTAAGACAAAAAGTTTTCTTAGGGCCAATTACAAGATTTTTTTTCAATTACAAGATTTTAAAAAAATATTTATATGCCATTGAAGATTAAGAAAAAAAGAATGAATTGGTTTAGTAATTTATTTGTGTAATTTTACTAGGGAAAGTCTATAAGTGAAATTTCAAGGGGTTTTATATATATATAAATATATTATATATATTAATATATATTAATATATATTATATATTATATAATATATAATTATATAATATAATATATAATATATATATTATATAATATATATATATAGAGGAAGAACCTGTCTTACAGTTCAGTGAATATGTTTCCAACATCAATTTGGAGAAGACAGAGAACTCTGGGGACTAAATTCATAAAGATTTAGGAGGTAGGGTTGAATAGAGACACCCTGACAAAGTTAGTGCAGTATTATCTAGAATCCACTGCTGACTCTAAGTATATTTTTCTCACTCAGGACCTGGAAGAAATGATGAAAGAGTCACTGTTAAATTGGTTAGGAGGCAGGTCTGAAAGATTGAAGCCTGGGAGCGCCTGGGTGGCTCAGTCCATTAAGTATCTGACTTTGGCTGAAATCAGGATCCTAGGATCCTGGGAAAGAGCTCTGTGTTGGGCTCCCTGTTCAACGGGGAGGCTGCTTCTCCCTTTCCCTCTGTCCCTCCTCCGCTCATGTACTCTCATGCTCTCTCCCTCTTTCTCAAATAAATAAATGCAATCTTTAAAAGCTAGAAACCTGAACTCTAGTAGAAAGTCACAGAAACTTGGGGTGCCTGGCTGGCTTAGTCAGTAGAGCATGTGACGCTGGATCTTGAGGTCGTGAGTTCAAGCCCCATGTTGGGTGCAGAGTTTACTTAAAAAAAAAAAAAAAGAAAGAGAAAGGGAAAAGAAAGTCACAAAAACTTGATTCAAACTGGCCTACAAAACTGAGAAGTCTCACACTGGAAATTCTCAGGGACTTGATACCTCAAGTTCTTCCAAACTGGGCTTGTTTGTGTTAACACTTTCCTATTGCACACAGGCTTTCTCCATGTCGAGGGAGGGGGGTACAGCCACAGGCTTACACCATACTTGCTTAGTGACCGCAGAGGAGACAGTTTTTTCTGACCCAAAGCCAACATATTAAAACCAATATTCAAGGGGATCCCTGGGTGGCTCAGCAGTTTAGCACCTGCCTTCTGCCCGGAGTGATCCTGGAGTCCCGGGATCGAGTCCCAGGATCAAGTCCCACATTGGGCTCCCTGCATGGAGCCTGCTTCTCCCTCTGCCTGCATCTCTGCCTCTCTCTTTCTGTGTGTCTCTCATGAATAAATAAATAAAATCTAAATATATATATATATATTCAATAAATAAATAAACAAATTAAATAAATAAATAAAACCAAGATTCACTGGATATTATATGTTGGCAAATTGAATTTATTTATTTATTATTTTTTAAAAGATTCTATTTATTTATTTATGACACAGAGAAAGGTAGAGACATAGGCAGAGGGAGAAGCCCAATGTGGGACTCAACCCTGGGACCCCGGGATCATGACCTGCGCCAAAGACAGATTCTCAACCACTGAGCCACCTAGGTGTCCCACCAAATTGAATTTAAATTAAAAAAAGAATTAAATAAAAAAACCAAGGTTCTAATTGGCCAAGTGCAGGTCATAGGACCTTACCTCGTCCACTTTGTGAGCAGGCCTGATTCATGTGCCCATCTCATATCCAGAATGTAGCATGTTATTCCTGGAAGTTGGGGAGAGACAGTTCCCCAAAATAAGTTGATGTTATTACTAAATCAGGGCCAAAAATGTTGAGCAGAAAAACCAGCAGCTCTCTACATCAGACATTGAAAATCATCCTAAGAGAAGTGGCAAGACCAATCAGAACTTCTTGTACCAACCCAGATAAGGTTGGGCAGGGGCTAAACAGTTCAGAATCAAGAGGATGGTCAAGAAAAATAAATAAATAAATAAGGCAAGGGCACCTGGGTGGCTCAGTGGTTGAGCATCTGCCTTGGGCTTAGGTCATGATCCCAGGGTCCTGGGATCGAGGCCCACATCGGGCTCCCTGCATGGAGCCTGCTTCTCCCTCTATGTCTCTATCTCTCTCTCTCTGTCTCTCATGAATAAATAAATAAATAAATAAATAAATAAATAAATAAATCTTATAAAAACAAAAAACAAAAAAATAACAATATTGAGAACAATTTTGGGAAATCGATCCTATTCCTTAGCTAGCCAAGGCACACCCAAAAGAAAAGGAAGTAGAAAAGAGTGGGTCAAACCCTAGTCCTTGCATGCCTCTGAATGTCTTCTTTACTCTCATATTTTATTTATAATTAGGCTGTGTGCAGTGTTCTAGGTTAAATAAAAATCATTTTCCTTAGCATATTGCAGATATTGCTCTAATACCTTCTAGCATGTAATTGCCATTAGGAATTCTAATAGCATTCTTGGGGTGTCTGACTAGCTCAGTTAGTGGAACATGCAACTCTTGATCTCAGGGTTGTTAAGTTTGAGCCCCATGTTGGGTACAGAGATTACTTAAAAGTAAAACGAAAGAAAGAAAAGAAAAGAAAAGAAAAAAGAAAAGAAAAGAAAAGAAAAGAAAGAAAAGAAAAGAAAAAAGAAAAGAAAATGCCGAATAGAAAAACGAAAAAAGACCTCCCCTCCCTCCCTCTCTCCCTCCCCCCTCCCCCCCCCCCTCCTCCCTCCCTCCCTCCCCGCCCTCCCTAAAGAAAGAAAAAGAAAGAAAGAAAGAAAGAGAATTCTAATAGCATTCTGATTGAATTCTTTTACATATGACCTTTGATTTCCAATAGAACCTTCTTTTTCCCCCTACACAATGAAATTTTATTTTCTTACAATTCTGGAAGCTAGAAGCCTTGAGAACAAGATCAGCAAGGTTGACTTCTTCTGAGCCCTCTCTACTTGGCTTGTAGATGGCCCTCTTCTCTCTATGTATTTATATGGCTCTCCCTTAGTATATGTCTGGGTCCTAATCTCCTCTTCTTAGAAGGACACTAGTCATATTGGATTAGGGTAGGCCTTAATCCAAATCTAGAAAATTTTCAAGTATAATTTTTGGTAACTTTCTTCTACTTATTTCTTCCATTTTTGGTGTGATTCCTAATAGTTGAAAATTGGATTCTGTGGTCCTTTTTAAAATTGGCTTGTTTATCTTACTTTTGAGTTAAAGGGTTCTTTGTAATATTCCGGATATAAGTCCTTTATCAGGTATGTGCTTAGCAAACATTTCCTCCTAGGTCATGCCTTGCCGTTTCATTTTCTTTCCTTGTTCTTTCTTTCTCTTTCTTTCTTTCTTTCTTTCTTTCTTTCTTTCTTTCTTTCTTTCTTTCTTTCAGACTTTATTTATTATTGGAGAAAGAGAGAAAGAGCAGGGGCAGAGGGAAAAGCAGGCTCCCCATTTAGCAGGGAGCCCAACATGGGGCTTGGCCCTAGGACTCTGGGACCATGACCTGAGTTGAAGGCAGATGCTTAACTTACTGAACCACTCAGGAGCCCCACTTTTTCATTTTCACTTTTTTTTTTTTTTAAATCTTACTCATTTATTCATGAGAGACACACACACACAGAGGCAGAGACATAGGCAGAGGGAGAAGGGGACTCCCTTCAGGGAGCCCGATGTGGGACTTGATCCCAGGACTCTAGGGTCACACCCTGGGCCGAAGGCAGGCACTAAACTGCTGAGCCACCTAGGGATCCCCTCATTTTCTTAAGTGTCTTTCAAAGACCAGAAGAGTCCAATTATCAGCTTTTCTTTTAATGTTCATTGTTTTTTTTGTGCGTCTTGCCAAGAAGTTATTATGTGCCCCATGGTTGTAAAGATGTCCTTCTCTGTTTTCTTCTAGACATTTTATAGTTTTAGCTTTTACATGTAAGTCTAATTTTTGTGTGTATATGAAGTTAGGATCAAGATTCTTTTTCCATCTTCATTGAACCATGCAGTTATTTAGCAAGATTTACTTAAAAGGTTATCTTTTTGGGTCGCCTGAGCCTTCGGCTCAGGTCATGAGCCTGGGATGGACTCCTGCATCAGGCTCCCTGCCCAGCGGGGTCAACTTACTGACCTTGCATCCTGTCATCTTGCTAAATTCAATTATGAGCTCTACTTTTTACAGGAAATTCCCTAGGATTCTCTATGACAAAATCATGACATTTCCAAAGAGAATTTTACTTTTTTATTTATATGTTCCTCACCTCATTGCACTGGCTAAACCTCTAGTGCAACGTTAAATAAAATGGTATACAAAAGCAAGAGAGATTGGAAGAAAATGTGGCAAATATTGACATTTATGAAATGTTAATGAACAATATAAAGTTATTCTCTGTACCATTCTTTGACCTTCTTTATGTCAAAATAAAAATTTGAAGAAAACAAAACCCCCAAATTATGTGCCAAGCATTGTTCTAAACATAGATGAAATTATTTTATCCTCTCAACACTTCTGTGAAGCAGTTATTAATACTCAGTTTTACAAAAGAGGAAACTGAGAGACAGAAAGATTAAGTAGCTTATCCAAGGTCACACAGTAAGAAGCTGAAGCAGTATTTTCATCAAAGCAGCCTGACTCCAGAGTCTATGCTCTTAATCTCTATGCTATTCTTTCTCTCCAAAGCATACATCTTTTTGTTTATAAGGATAGTTGGGCAGCCCCAGTGGCGCAGCGGTTTAGCGCTGCCTGCAGCCCAGGGTGTGATTCTGGAGACCTGGGATTGAGTCCCACATCGGGCTCCTTGCATGGTGCCTGCTTCTCCCTCTGCCTGTGCCTCTGCCTCTCTCTCTAGCTATGTCTCTATGAATAAATAAATTAAAAAAAAAAAACTTATAAGGATAGTCATAGGTACTCTTATAATGTCATCCCCTCTTATTTCCTTTCCTAATAAGGCTAAGTTTCTCAACTGGAATACCTCTTTACCTAAGGTTTTCGTTTTGTTTGTTCATTCATTATAAATTGGAACAGCTGGAGAAGAACCACTGGACTTTACTGACTTTGGTAGATAAGTGTCTGAAAAAAATTGGTAAGCAGCTGTCGCTTTAATCAAGGTGGCACAGAAGGTAAGGACACTCAGGTCACAAGGATGGCTCAGACAGGACTTGGGGCAAAGGGACTTAGGTCTAACACTAACTGTAAAGAGAAAAGGGACCAGTTGTGATTCTAAACTACCCAATACTATAAAGGAAATAGCACAAGTGTGGCTGCTGTGGCCTTGTTTTAAACAAGGTAAGTCTAAAAGTATCCATGCATTCATGCTGACGTGGGTACACTCAACATGGTGTGGGTGGAAGACAAATTGATGCACCTTTTCTGGAAAATAATTTAACAATATGGATCAAGGACCTGAAGGAGCACTGAGGAGCACTTGTGTTCCATGACAAAGAAAGGCCACTTCTAGGAATGTATCTTAAAGAATCAAAGGAATTACATATTTTTGGAAAGTTGCTCATTGAAGTATAAAAACTAAAAAACTGGAAATGAATGTTCAACAACAGATGAAGAGTTAATTGAATTATAGCATTCCAATATGATGGGTTTTTTTTCACAAGAAGGATACAAGAGGTTTATTAGACAACCATGGCAAGATACAAAATGATTAACAATGAGAACAACCATATTCTATCAGCCACGTGCCACTTAGTACTATGACATTATCCCACAGGACATTTCTGAGTTCACATCTCCTAACATGCTGCTCAAAGAAATGAATCCCCTCAAGTCAAGACTCAAACACAAAAGGATTCCAGAGACCACTGGGGAGAAGACTGGCTTAGAAAGCTCTCCCTTACCCATGTGAAGAAGAAAACTTGTCAGGACAATTTGAATTTCCAAATTTAGTTAAGAGGGAAACAAATGTGCAAGGCAGGGTCTCCTGGGGCTGGGGCAGAGAATAGGGCAGTGGGAGACAGGAGAGGCAAAAAGGGCAGTGGCTGAGATCTAACAGCAGCTATGATATAGCTATCAGAATTTTAACAAAATTAGAACACTATTATAGATAACATTTTAGCACCAAGAATTAAACAGCCACCTTCCCATTTCCTGAATATCAGCAACTCTTATTTTTGGGTCCTGTTTTTGCTTTCTGCCTGGGCTCTAGCTATTTGTCCAGCACCATAGTTTTAAAATCATCTTCATAAAGGCCATGGAGTTTTATAAGGTGTGTTGAGCATGGGGAGCTAAGGAGAGAGCCAGCAAGATTCAGGATTCCACTTTTATCATACCAAGAGGGCATGTAAGCTTTTGTTTGGAAACCCTATAGTGTTTTGTTTTGTTTTTTTAAAATGTTTAAGTTTTAAAAACTTAAAAGAAAAAAATAAAAATAAAAACTTAAAAGACTTAATAAGTTCAGTTGTTCCACACTTTATATTGATAACTTCAGATTGTTTGTCCCAGTTCTGACGTCTTGAGGATATTTTTAGAATGCAGCTTTTAGCACTTTTAGCAACACTCCTTCACTCTGCTTTGTCCCCTAAGCCAATCCATATCTGACAGGAGAAATTTCAATAATTACTTTGAGTTAGGGACAGACACTTATGAAAAGACATACATAAAAATTTAAAGCACTAAAATTAAGTAGTCACATCAAATAATAGGATAAAACATGTTTCCCCAAAAGCAGAACCTGAAACAATGATTTGAACGCAAGTAGTTAATTGGGAGGCATCAGGAATGACAGAGCAGGGAGAGACACTGGGCAAGAGGATAAGCCAAAGTGCATTATTTTCAAAGTTGTTGTTGTTAGCAACAAGAGCTCCCTTCCATGAGGACCACTGGGAAGGGCACAAAATGCCTCCCATTGCAGCCCATCCAGAAGCCGGGTCGCTGACTCATCCATTGACTTCCATTCTCCATTGATTGAGGTTTTCTCCTGTTGTGGAGATACAAACCTCCCTACACTACACAGAGCTCCAGTGGTGTCATAAAAAGAATATAGAAAGACAGATGACAGGGTCTTAGAATAGGATGCTGTGAGAGTGAGGTAAGTCAGAACGGTCTCAGAGGTGAGCCAGGGGATGGGACAAGGGCACCAGAGGGGTCTGCTACAACATGTCATGAGCAATGCTTCCTCTGAGTTTTTAAAGTTGTAAGCAAGCAGCCATATTACATGAGAAGCAGAAAAATGAGTACACACACATAAATATAAAACTGGTATAATGAATAGTCCAGCTCTTACTTTGTTACTTTCATAAACGTTCTCTATGAGTGGATTTGCATGTGTGTGTGCATATGTATGCATATGCACGTGCACATACATGCTTATGTAACTCCGTGAAGAGACGGTATTTCAGTTTCTACCTTGAACAGAACAATCACTCAATGGAAGCAAGAGAAACTTGGAGGACATGTTGAGCAAGAGACTCAAGTTTCCAGAATTTGCAGAAATTTGGAAGAGGCTTTGGATTTCCACAAGATATTTGAGCCTACTATATCTGAATTTTAAGTAACTGAGACATTCCATGTGACAAAATTAAATCTCATACCAAGTAATGAGATTTTAGTAGTATCTTATATACTAACATTAATATGCATGATAATTAGGTGAAGTCTAGACCACTCCCAATAAACTTCCTTTACCATCACCATATTTAGGGCTTTGGGACAAAGGGAACAGAGAAGTAACAAGAGAAGAGAGAGGGTATAAAGCAGCTTTGCAGATGGCTTTCTGTTCAGACAGTGTGCTTTAGTGTCTTATGCTTACAGTGTAGCTGAAGAATCTGGAGACTAGAGAACATATGCTCTATCACTGTTGATTGAAGTTCAGTCTTTCAGTCTTTCAGTATCAAAACCCCTGGAAATTATTTGCCTCAAGCTGTATTTGCAAACAACTAGGACAACAGGAATATAGTGGGACTATCATCCTAAGTAGTGAAATATTTTTTCTTTTCTTCTCGTTGGTGGTGGGGATGGTGGTGTGTGAATGCATGTGAATCTATGAAGGGACTTTGCTTCTTGTATTGGTATGCCAATGTTCCATCTAGCCTGAAGATGTTGACTAGAGTGGGATGTTAGGAATGGCAAGGGAGTATTTTCCATGGTTTTAATCATGTCATTACCAGCTTAAAAGGTTCTCGTTGCTCCTAATGTGAGGAAATATACTAAAGTAATTAAATGTTTGGTTATTGGGCCAAATATGGGATTATTTGAACCTAAAAATAAATATGGTAATGAATTCTAATCCCGTGTTCAAAGACCCCCAAGACCACACTTGCATGCAAAATAAATAAGTATGGTAAGAGATTATAAATCCTGTGTTTAAAATAAATAAATATCGTAATAGACTATGACCTCCCCAAGAATGCCCTCATGTTTAATGATTTATGGAGTTCAAGAAATCAAAAATCAGAGAAGTTGTTGTACTGATGGTTAGAGCCTATTAAAGTGAAAGGATACAGATTAAAATGGCAAAAGGCACATAGTGCAGAGTATAAGGGAGACCAGTGCAAGCTTGCAGTGTCCTGCCCAGTAGAGTCCTGTGAGCATTAATCAGTGAAGTACTGCTAACTGGGGAAGCTCATCTGAGCCTTGGTGTAAGGGGTGTTTATTGAGAATAGGTTATACAGACATGGCTGATTGCCCTGGTGGCTGACCTTAATTTCCCAGTCCTTCCAGAAGCCAAGCTGATACTGTGTGGTCCAAAGACCCCACCATAAGTCACATCATTAGCATATCTGGTATGGTCCAAGGCCTCAGGTAAACGAAGATACTCTTAACTGGCAGGATATTCAAGTGCTTAGAAGTTACTGCTCTGGAGCTTGGCAAGGGCCCAATCTTTCTTTGCAATGGACAGAATTTGGACAACCTGGACCTGCTTAGTTAATCCTTTACTGCACAAATCCATTGAATAAAATAAGAATCCATGAGTCTGTACTGAAGTAAATAGAGGGATCGGTGGGTGGATGGATAGATGGATGGATAAAGAAAAGTTCTTCCTGTAGAAGAGTGGTAACTAATGATTAGAGGATGAATGATGGAGTTAGAAAAATAACTATTTGGTAGCCATAATAACAGTTCTTTCTTTTTTCTCTTTTAGATTTTATTGATGAGAGAAAGAGAGAGAGAGAGAAAGCAAAAGAGAAAGAGCACAAGTGGTGGGGAGAGGCAGAGGGAGAGGGAGAAGCAGATTCCCTGCTAAGCAGGGAACCAGACCCATGGCTCAATCCCAGGACTTAGCTGAGGCCAAGGCAGACACTTAACTGACTGAGCCACCCAGGCACCCCAATAAGAGTTATTTAAAACAAAAATCATTAATGGATGCTGCAGTGAGATGACTGGTGGCCCCCCATAAGATGTGTCCATGTCCTAATCCTCAGAACATGTGAACATGATCTTATTTGGTAAAAGGGTCTTTACGGATGTAATTAAATTAAGGATCTTGAAATGAGATCATCCTGGATTACCCAAGTGGGCCCCCAAACCAATGGCAAATGCTTTTATAAAAGACATAAGAGAAGTGGTGCCTGGTTGGCTCAGTCAGAAGAGCCTGAGACTCTTGATCTCTGAGTCATGAGTTTGAGCCCCATAGTGGATGTAGAGATTAATAAAAAGACAAAAACAAAACCCAAAAACATAAAAGAAGACAGATGTACAGAGGAGAAGTCTTATAAAGGCTGAGGCAGAGATTTGAGTGCTGTGGCCCCAAATCAAGGAACGCCACCAGAAGCTGGAAAAAGAAGGGAAGGATTCTCCCCTAGAGCCTTCACAGAGAGCACATGACCCTGTAGACATCTTGATTTCAGACTTCAGAATTTAGAGGGAATAAATTTGTTGTTTTAGGCCACTTAGTTTGTGATAATTTGTTGCAGCAGCCACAGGAAACTAGTACAGATGCTAAAACCAGTGGTGAAAGAATGATGCTTCAGGAATTTACATAGTCTTAAAGTACCCACAAAATATGCATTAATTATAAAGGAAAATATGGTTAACTCTTCAGTGGAGAAACCTGGCAGGAGCTCTTTAACCAAGCTTATTGAGTTTTAGAGCCAAACATAGCTGGCCTTCACTTGCACCATCATCAATTTGTGTGAGCTTGCAGGGTTTGGAGACTTACTTAACTTCATTACACCTCAATTTCCTGTAAAATGGAAAACATAAAAACCCACACCCACATCTTAAGGATATTTTGAGAGGATTAAATGAGGCCATCCATGTAAAGCCCAAAGCACAGAACCTAGCACATATATATTCTATATTTGTTGGTTATTTTTTTAAAGATATTATTTAAAAAGAAACGTTTTTTAAAATATTTATTTGAGAGAGAGAGGGCATGAGCGGGGGGGGGGGGGGGGGGAGAGAAAGAGAGAGAGAGAAGCAGACTCCCTGTTGAGCAAGGAGCCAAATGTAGGGCTTGATGCCAGGCCCCTGAGATCATGATCTGAGCCAAAGGCAGCCACTTAACCAACTCAGCCACCCACCCACCCCTAAGATTTTATTTTCAAGTAATCTCTACACCCAACATGGGGCTCAAATTCACAACCCTCAGATCAAGAGTGGCATGCTCCACTGACTGAGCCAGCCAGGCACCCCCATCAGTTCATTGTATCTTTTTTTTTATATCCAATGTGGGGCTCAAATGCACAACTCCGAGATCAAGAGTAATATGCTCTACCAAATCAGCCAGGCAGGTGCCCCTATTTATTGGTTATTCTGATGAGAATAGCTATCATCTACAGAATGAGGTTTAAATTTCCTGTAATCTATTCAAAGAGATAAAAGATACACTCAATGGAAGACTTCATGATCAGGCCACACCACTGTTTCTTCATCCCCAGACCTCCTGGTCTCCAGTCATTCAACCTTCATTCCAGAACCCTTCCAGAACCCTGATCCGCTAAGCCATTCACCGGAGCCTGAGTCCATCCATATCCATAGCTCAGACCACTTCCTATGCATACAAAATTGATGATCAATATGCTTCTTGAAGTTCTGCTCACTAGGAGGAATATGCCTCATCATTGTCTTTCAGCGACACCTCTGAGTGAGGCTGTGGCTTCCAAAGAAGCAGGCTCTTCAGATTCTATTGCTGTCTCCCTGGGGGGGGGGGGGGGGGGGGGGGGGGGTAGGTATTACAGGCAATAGGGAGCAAAATGTTAGGGTCAAGCTCCTGAGGCAAAGAAAAGGATAGTGGGACTTACTGTGTTTTAATTTCTGATGCTGACCTAAGGGCAGAAATCAGGGCTTATAGTTTTCCTCAATGCCAGAAGAGAAAGGGAAAATGAAAAACTAAGCCCCTTCCCCTCATGAACCCACTTCCCACAAAAATACTCCTGATATTCTCGGTAAAAACCACAAACTTGACTTTATTGGATCTTTCCAATTAATAGGTAGTCTATTTATAACACTGGAATCTATGAATTTAGTGACTACTTTTCTAGTCGGGCAAGTCCAAATTCTGTCTTTCCCAAACAAACTAATAAACAAAGCTGCCTCAGTGGAGGCAGGGTTTCACTGTTCCCTCCTCCAACTGATTGCCTCCATCAACTTAAAGCAAGTTGCCAAATGCTGGGCCTCCGTTTTCTCAACAAAGTATTGTGTTTAACTACTCAGTCAAACTTCCAAGCTTCCTACCAGTTGAAATACTTGGGTGATTTTCTAATGGGATGGCAGGAAAGCCGGGAAATCAGAGGATACTGTTTGTAGATATAGTCTCAGGCATTACTAACTCCTAGACAATAAACTCAGAAGGAAGTGAAGATGGAGGTGGGGATGAGGAAAGACTTCCTAAGTGTTAGATTTCGATTCACCTTGCAACCAAACTGCCTATGATGTCACTAGTTTTCAAAACTTGTCCCCCAATGTTAGAATTGAGATAGAAAGGGTGGGCAAAGGAATATCATATATGGTGACAGAGTAATATTATTTTTTAAACACTCACCCAAAATTTCCCTTAATATCTTTCCTGATTTATGTGACAAAAATAAACTCCATTACAGTGTGAGGGACTATAAAGGTTTTATTGCCACTTGTTTGCTATTGCCTGCATAACTCACTCTGAGTACCAGTTGTGGGTATCTCAAACTAAGTGCCATAAAACATTTATAGCCTGCCAGTCCACTTCCTACACTTTCCGTAAAGACAAAACTTCAGTGCTCACAAAAATACTTAGAAGTGTAACAGCTAGTAGTGAGAACTTTCCCCCTTTATTTAGGTTACAGGTCTCCAGTCTGCAGTAAGAAAAATAAATGCGGTAAGGAAGATTTATGTTACTTCTCTGCAGGATCTCAAATTATCTGGCAAATTCCTTCCCCAAGGAAAACTTCTTTTCAAAGATATCCTGGGTAAATGCATACTGAAATTAGCATAAAATTGGCAGGATTCACTTGTGTCTACCCGTTTGAATTCATTTGTAAATAACCACTACTCACTTCCTTGCCTCCCCACCCCAGGATCAGACTCTTAAGCATCACAGGTGCCGAAAAGACTTACAAAAAGGAAGGAATAGGAACAAAAGGATGTTGGCGCCAGGAGGAAAACAGAATCTCCCAAGAACAAAAATAACCTCAGAAGGAATAGCAGATTCAGTATCAGGTATTACCGAAATTTAAACTGGCTTTTAAAATGGTGATCAGTGATAGTGTATCAAATTTATTAGGTCTTCTGCTATGCCTGTCTGGTTTGTTTAAACCTTCAGGCTTATCTTGAGGGGCAGATTTCTGTGCTGAGCACATAAGAGGTGTTAAACCAGTATTGATTTTTTTAAGGGTGATGGTCAATAAGCATAAACTTTACGGTCTAACTTTTACTTTATGCTTAAGGACCAAACGATGATTTCCATGAGCCCCAAGTTTCACTACTCATAATCATAGAAGAAACAGCTCTGGGGCAGCCCGGGGGGCTCAGCGGCTTAGCACCGCCTTCAGTCCAGAGGCCTGATCCTGGGGATCCAGGATGGAGTCCCACATCGGGCTCCCTGCATGGAGCCTGCTTCTCCCACTGCCTGTGTCTCTGCCTCTGTGTGTGTGTCTCATGAATAAATAAATAAAATCTTAAAAAAAAAAAAAAAAGAAACACAGCTCTGATTTACAACAGAAGATAACCCAAAATAACCATTAAATCAACCCTCGTCAAACAGCGTGGAGGTCACACAGGAAAATATTTAGGTCGAGTCCTGCTGAAGTCTCAAGTCTGAAACAAAAAAAGTGAGCACAGTGACTTTAAATGTAATTAAAGTCATCCAGATGGCAGTTGGATTAATCAATGAAGAGGCAGTATTTACCTTGGGAGAGAAGATTCTGAAATCCAGAAAGAAAAATCCCCAAGGTGGGGGTGGGGACAGCTAATAAGAGCCCCTGGGAAAGGTCCTTTCAACGAGGATTGGAAAATAATACGTTTGAATTTGAATCTCTTTGAATATAAATCTCCCCTAACAGCAGGAAGAGGGTCCTCGAGCCCAGCAAGCTTTGTGCAGGGAGTAAAGGGAACTGTGAACCAGCCCGCTCCGCGCTCTCGGCTTCGGGACCTGGCTCCGAGAGGGAAAGAAATCGCGATGTGGGAGCCGAGTACCGGAGACACTCAGGGGTTACTCGAGGGGTCAAGTCACCACCTCCGGGCAACGCTGGCAAGCCTGCCCCTCTGCGGCGGCAGCGACCCGGGCTTCTGCACCCCCCACCCCCGCGGGGCGAGCTGCAGGCGCGGCTCCCCTCCCCGCCCCCCCCCGCGCAGGGCGAGCTGTAGGCGGCCCCTCCTCGGCAGGGCGAGCTGCAGGCGGCCTCCCCCCCGAGCGGGGCGAGCTGCGGGCGGACCCCCAACCCCCACCACCCGGGAGGGTGAGCTGCAGGCAGGGCCCCCCCACGCGCAGGGCGAGCTGCAGGCGGCCCCTCCTCGGCAGGGCGAGCTGCAGGCGGCCTCCCCCCCCGAGCGGGGCGAGCTGCGGGCGGACCCCCAACCCCCACCACCCGGGAGGGTGAGCTGCAGGCAGGGCCCCCCCACGCGCAGGGCGAGCTGCAGGCGCGATTCCCGCCCCCCCAGCGGGGCGAGCTGCAGGCGGACCCCCTTCGGCAGGGCGAGCTGCGGGCGGGCCCCCTCCACGCACAGGACGAGCTGCAGGCGGAACCCCCTCGGCAGGGCGAGTTGCAGGCGGGCCCACCCCGGGCAGGGCGAGCTGCAAGCGGGTACCCCCCCCCCTTGGCAGGGCGAGCTGCAGGCGGGTACCCCACCCTCGGCAGGGCGAGCTGCAGGCGGGTTCTCCTCTCCCCCGGCAGGGCGAGCTGCAGGCGGGTTCTCCCCTCCCCCGGCAGGGCGAGCTGCAGGCGGGTACCCCCCCTTGGCAGGGCGAGCTGCAGGCGGGTACCCCCCCCTCGGCAGGGCGAGCTGCAGGCGGGTTCTCCCCTCCCCCGGCAGGGCGAGCTGCAGGCGGGTACCCCCCCCCTTGGCAAGGCGAGCTGCAGGCGGGTACCCCCCTCGGCAGGGCGAGCTGCAGGCGGGTTCTCCCCTCCCCCGGCAGGGCGAGCTGCAGGCGGGCCCCCCCTGGGCAGGGCGAGCTGCAGGCGGGTGGCCCCCCCTGGGCAGGGCGAGCTGCAGGCGGGTACCCCCCCCCCGGCAGGGCGAGCTGCAGGCGGGTACCCCCCCGGCAGGGCGAGCTGCAGGAGCGGCCCCCTCCCCCGCGGCGCGGCCGGCTCCCCTCGCAGCAGCCGGCGGCGGAGAGCCCGCGGCGCCCCGGGGCCCTGGAGCCGGCCGCAGCCGCAGGCCCCGGCCAGGCGGCCCGGGCGGCGGAGGCCGCGGGGCCCGCGAGCCGCGAGCGCGGGGCGCCGAGGGGAGGCGGGGCGAGGCCGCGGGGCGGAGGGGGCGGGAGGTGCATCCTGGGAAATCCACCAACATGGGGCGAAGCGGCCGCCGCCGCTGCCGCCGCCGCCGCCGCCGCCGTCGCGAGTCCCGGCCGCGGACGCCGCCGCCGCCGCTGCCCTGACGCGCCCCTGGGGCCTCGCCGCGGCCCGCTGCCCCCGGCCCCCCGGCCCCCCGGCCCGCGCGCCCTCCGCCGCGCGCCCGCCGGGGCCATGTGAGGGGGCAGCTCCCTCCGCCGCCGCCGCCTCCTCCTCTTCCTCCCCCGCCCCTCCCGCCCCTCCCGCCCCCCGCGCGCGGGGCCCTGCAGGAGCCCCCGCTGCCGCCCGCCCGCCGCCCGCCCGCCGCCGCCCCCGCGATGGACAGGAACTACGCGACCTCCGGCTTCGCCGACCCGCCGCCGCCGCCGCCCGCGCCCCCCGCCGCCCCCGCCAGCGCCGGCGCCGCCGCGCCCCCCCCCCGCCCCCGCCTGGGCCTACGAACCCCGAGCCGCGGCCGCGGCCGCCAGCAGCTGCAGCAGCGGCAGCAGCCCCAGCCTCAAGGCCAGGTAGGGAGGGTGGGCGGCGGGGTCGTCGCGGGCCAGGAAAGGCCGGGGATGCGTCGGGGCCTGCGTCCGCGGTGCCGCGCCGCCGGGGGGCCGGGCCGGGCCGGGCGGGGAGCCCCGCGCGCCTCCCGCCGCCCCTGCCCGCGCCGGGGGAGGCGGCCGACGGCTCGGGGGGGCCGAGGGGCTGGGGGGCGCCGGGGCAGGATCCGCG
The DNA here is from genome assembly GCF_011100685.1 of Canis lupus familiaris. Taxonomy (NCBI): domain Eukaryota; kingdom Metazoa; phylum Chordata; class Mammalia; order Carnivora; family Canidae; genus Canis; species Canis lupus. The sequence goes on along the minus strand of NC_049239.1, from coordinate 35,129,324 downwards.
CTCGGCGGGGGGGGCGGGCTGGGAGCGAGCGGGACCCGGGCTGGGCGGGAGCCGCGGTCCCCGTCACCTCGCGGGTCCCGGGCGCTCTCACATGGTGAAGTTCGGGGTGGTGCCTGAACTCGGCGAGCTGGGAGAGCCGGGGCCGGCCGCGGGGGGGCCGCGGGGCGCCCCGAGGAGACCCGGGCAGTGACATTCCATTGTATCGGAGCGGACAATGTGGTGTCGGGGACCCCGGCGGTGTGCGGGTGGGGGAGGCGCGGGAGGAAGAGGCGCCAGGCTGCGTCCCTGACACGGGGGGACCCGGGAGGGCTGGGCTGCGGGAGAGCCCCGGAGCGGGGGGCCCGGATTGGGGGGCCCGGGGGGGCTGGGCTGCGGGAGCGCCCCGGGGCGGGGGGCCCGGAGTGGGGGGGCTGGGCTGCGGGAGATCCCTGGGGCGGGGGGCCCGGAGTGGGGGGGCCCGGGGGGGGCTGGGCTGCGGGAGAGCCCCGGGGCGGGGGGCCGGGGGCGGGCTGGGCTGCGGGAGAGCCCTGGGGCGGGGGGCCGGGGGGGCTCGCAAGCTGCGATGGGGCTGGGTGACATATGTTTGCAGTGGTGGCCAAGATTAAGCTATTTCTCTTCCACGCGTTCAAAGTTACTCTTGGGTTTCCTCCCCTTTTAGCAACAGCAGGAAGTAAGGAGTCTTTTTTTTTTTTTTTTTTGCCTCGTGTGTCTTGGGGTGACTGAGAGTTGGGAAGAAATTGGACCGGGGCGTGGGGGTGGGGGGTGGTCAGTGAAGGCCATAAAGGTTTTGAAGAACCCAAGCATGCAGGCTTCTCCATCTGGGCTTCTGAACGTAGCGCGGGGTTCAAGAGTTCATCTTTGCTCCATCATGACCAAGGGAATCTAAAATGTTGACTCTTACTGGATATTTAAGCTCTCGGGAAACGGGTAGTAGTGGCACACTGTGAAATGGTCCATTCGAATGATCACTGGAAGGCGTGGTCTGCTTTGGACGATTCGGGAGCGGGGTGTTTTAAAGCCACCTCTGCCAAACAATGCAGAATCTGGTAGGTGCAGCCTCTGATTACAAGGACCAGGGAATCCTGGGTTGCTAATGACTTCATCCTCAGCTACCAACAGGAAGCTTCGTGGCTTTATGATCTCATCAGATTTCTTCACTATTGTCACGACAGAAGTGAACTTTTTTTTTTTTGCTTTATATATTATGGTGTTCTAGGTTATCTTCTTTGTTTTTATCAAAGTTCCACCTTCGTGATTTGGAAAACCATGTGTGAAGAGTAGCTGGTCTTTGTCTTAAATAGTACCGTGGGATGATTGAGAGAGAATGAGAAAAATTTGATTCAAGAAAAGGGAAACAAGCTTTCTCAGAAAATTTTAGGTCCTTTGTTTAAAAAGAGCTGGGTTTTTAAAAAAGAATAATAATGTGACGTGCCAATCTGGAGCTAAATAATTGCTGAAACTTTTCAGATATAGTCATAACTTTGTATTATATGCAATTAAGACATTTGAAGGAGTTTTATGAAAGATGCTTGGCACTTTTCCTTTTTTTTTTTTTGGTGCTAAGAAAAAAATTTTTTTTGATGCTATTTCGACTGTTGTTTTTCAAGTAGCTTTTGCATTGAGTGTGATGACTTACAATTTAAAACTACTTTCTCTTCCGTGAACAATAATGATAGGTATTTGTGCAGCATTTTTTATGTTATAAATAAAAAGTGTTTTATTAGGTAAATGGAACAAATTCTACTTAGTTATTTCTGTTATTTCTTTTAGCAGAATACTTCTGAGGCAAGAAACTAAAATCTACTTGTCATATTTTCCAAATGTTATTTATCAAAGTAACAAAGAATGACTTCCCAAACACATTTGAAAACAGTAAGTAGATTCATTTGGAACACATAATCTAAAAGAGATTTATTTTCTGTTTTTGGAAGTTATTGATTCTTAAATGCTAAGCCCCCCCTAAAAAAAATATGTATTTGGGGGTGGAGTCAACCAAATTTTAGCATAGAAAATGCAGGCTTTCCCCCTCCCCCACCAACTTGCTTTGTTAACATCTTGTGTTAGGATCAGGCCATCTGTACAGGACTACACACTTCTTAATTGTACCTCATTTTATTCTTCAAATTGTGCGATGTCCTCTTTCATTTCAGTTATATAGAAAATACTGAATCTGAAATATGGCCTGTCTTTAAGTATTATTCTGCATTTTCAGAAGCTTATTCATATTTTTTATAATATTTTAAAAAGTTTTTTCATAATTCATATATCAGTTGAATGTTTTTGTTCCCCTTTGTGGCAGTTTCTTCTTGAAGGTGCAAATGAGTACTAGTTGTGATGATGTGATATGGATACTTATCCATAAAGAATTAGCTTGTCTGTCACCTTGTTTCCAGTAACCTATTCAGAAGCTAACAGATGGTAATGACATTCAGTTGTTACTGACATGTCCCTACTTTGTGTCTTTGCTTGATCCTGAAATGGAGTGTTTTCACTAGTTCATGGGGAAAGAACATGGTAAACAATTTCTTATTACCCTGAAATAATACTTTTTTTTGTATAGCAGCACCATCACATATTAGGTATTTCTGTTGTTTTAACAATTAAAAAGCAAACTGCTACAGGGAAACTCCAACATTTTACCTTAGGGCGTACAGAGAGTTTTCCAAATATTTCTGAACTAGTACTTGCTAAGTCACTGGGAAATTTGAGGATAAAAATTGGTCCCACAAGTCTCCATTTATTTGTGTTCTTAGTTAGTTTTAGGGACCAAAAGAGCATATCTTTGCCTATCGTGATGCAGTTGGAAATACTTTTTGTGGAGCTTAGATCCTAGTAATACCTTTGCATATTTTTGATAATAAGATGATCCTCAGGAAGCTGCAGATCTGCTTCCTTTTCTCTACCTGTGAATGGGTATCTTACACAGAACATTGAGAGGCTGTTTCATTATTAATGATAAATATGCTTGTATTCAAATATGCACTAGAAAGTGACGAAATAAAAACACTTTGTTTGAAATAGACTTCTTTTTTTGTAACTTTGTTATTTGAAACAGCCTTTTTTTTTTTTTTTTGCTATTAGTTTTTTAAATGTTCTAATATATAAGTTCTTTCTCATCACAGCATGAATGTGTAATGAGGAGGATAGGTACCTCTCCAAAAACCAAAACGAAACAAAATGATTAGCTTCTCTAAAACTGGTCAGCTGCTGGGGCACCTGGGTGGCTCAGTCAGTTAGGCATCCCACTCTTAATTTCACCTCAGGTCATGATCCTTGGGGTCGTGAGATGGCATTCTTAGTTGGGCTCCACGCTGGACATGGATCCTGCTTAAGAGCCTATCTCCCTCTGCCCTCCCCACCCCACCCCACACTTGATTTCTCTCTCTAAAACAAAACAAAACAACCCAGAAAACCCAGAAAACCCCTGGTCAGCTACCATATTAAGGACATTTTGAGTAAATTTTAAATCTAGAGTTCCCCTCAAGGCTTTTGGAAAAAGACCTTGTAAGATCACAATTTATGGGGAGCAGGGACAGTCCCAAATTAGTGAAAGGTTATTTCAAACAAACTTCTTTTGTTCGGAAAGTATTTTCCCATAGGAACGATGTTGTGAGTAATAATAGCTATCATTTACTGAACTGATTTGTACTGCCACTATTTTAAGTGATGAGCATATACATATACATACATACACTTAGTGTTAACAGTTCTTTTAGATGGGTATTATTTTTACCTTCCTCTTGTGAATGAGGAAACTAAGGCACAGAGACATTAAATATATACTAAGTGAAAGTGGAATTAAGTATAATATACTTACAGCTGCTTAGCTAGTTAAGTAGGGGAGCTAGGATTTAAACCTAGACCTTGTGGATCTGGAGCCTGCATGTTTAATTATGCTGCACTGCTTCATAGTAAGATAGTCTAACAATGCAGTCTGACTACCTTATGGATTGAATGAGTTTTTATGGTTGACTGAGTATCATTAGTATCTTTATTTCAGTGTTCATGTCACTCTTTACTATTTTTGTCCTGATGGAAATGTGCTTTCTTTCACTTCCATAGGATTGTGCTTTGCTGGTTTCCTTGTACCTTTCTGACCCACTGCTTTTCTCAGCTAATTCTTACTCTTCTGATATCTACACATTGTTATTTTTTCAGTGCTTTGGTTTGATAGAATTTCTTGTGCTTGCTCTTGAGGATAATTACATCCATGCCTGTGACTTTAAATATCATCTCTGGTGGTGCCTACGTATATGTCTAAGGTCCAAACTGTTCTCATCACCTAATTACATAACTAGCTATCTACCTCTCTGAGCCTTTACTTGGGTATATGACAGCCATTTAGTGATGAGCTCATGCTCTCTGCACCTACTACTCCACCTCTACTTCTCTAGGGAGGCCTGTCTCAGTAAGTCACACCTTTGTACATCTTGTTGCTCAGGTCAGGACCTGGGGGTTATGTCACCAAGCCCTGTTGGCGTTTTTCTCTCTTAAATGTATCTTGCAATTGTCTACTTCTTTTGCTTCCACTGTTCTACTCTGATCCAAGCCACCATTTTTTTTTTTTAACAATAACTGCAGTATCCTCCAAACTAAATAATCATGAACCCTTTCTTTCCTTCCCTCAATTTTTCTATGAGAAACATCTCATAGAATTCAGACTGATTTTTTTTTTAAACATAAATTTACTAGTTTGATCATGTTGCTCCTTTGCTTAAAACCTGTGTGTGGCTACTTCTGCATCTTAGGGTCAAGTTTTTAAAAATTTGTGATACGACGTACATGGCCCTGCATTTACTCGCCCATTTTAAATTCTTTGGGCCGCTCTAAATTCCTTTCCTTCCTTCCTTAAAACTTTGATACATGCTGTTACCTCCACCTAGATAACTCCCCCTTTTCCTACCTCTTAACCTGACTTGTAAGGTATCTCATGTCAGAAACCTACTGCCTTTCAAGCTCTGTCCCATGTTGTCTTGTGCAATGGTATGGATGTTTTCATGGTACATTTTACTGTACTTTTTAAATAATTCTTAGAAATTCAATTTTATACCTATGTGCTATTTATATAATAGATACCTTCCTCTTAGGATAAGTGCTTTGAGGGACATTGTTTTGCTTACTGCTGTATACCTGGTACTTACTCTGATACCTGACATATAGTTGGTGCTTAATACATATTTTTGACATGAAGGCCTGAACTCTTGAGTTAGTGTGGGAATTGGAATCCCTTTTCTTGATGCCGCAGCCTTTACTGCCATTTCCTCCATCTCTCCCCTCTACTCTGTAATGGGAACCAAGATGAAGGGTTTAGGTATTATTTGTGATTATGATTGGTTAGAAGTGTGAAGATGGAGGCTGCTGCTTGCTTTCTCCCTTTCCTTGCTGTGCTCTCTGGAACAATGAATACTAAAATATATCTAGCAAAACCTAGTCTAATTATTTTTTCATTCATTAAACAAATACTTGAGTGCCCACAATATATGAGATGCTGTTGCCTTTATCCTCAAGTTTTATATTTCTGCAGTGAAAGCTTGAGAAATCAAATGACATTTATTCATTAGAATATACTGAGCATCTTTGAGTTTCTGTTAGTGAACTAACTTTTCTATGGGGCACCAAAAAATGAAAAAGACACAATCTTGTGTTTCAAAGAACTTGTGATCCAGAGGGGTGACAGGGTAGATAAACACTTGGTACGTCTCTACTTGGCTTTTTTTGTTTTGTTTTTAAAGATTTTATTTATTCATTAGACACACACACACACACAGGCAGAGACATAGGCAGAGGGAGAAGCAGGCTTCATGCAGGGAGCCTGACGGGATTCGATCCCAGGACCCCAGGACCACCCCCTGAGCCGAAGGCAGACACTCAACTGCTGAGCCACCCAAGCGTCCCTCTACTTGGCTTCTAAATGTTGAAGTGCCCAAGGGCTTGAAGTTCCATCGTTTTTCCTTCTCTCCTCACTCATTCTAGATGAATTTGCTATGTATATCAAACAGTTTTCAAATTGATATCTCTATAATCATATCTAGCTAGCTGCCTCCCTATCATCTCCACTTGGGTATTGAATAGATATATCAAACATAATATGTCCCAAACATGATTATCACATTAACCCTCCAACCTGGTCCACCTTTAACCTTTCCTGACTTCAGTTAATAATACCACTATTTGCTTAGTAGTGCAGACCCAAAAGATTGGAGCCATCTGTGATTCGTTTCTTTCCTCCCATATTCATTGCCTCAGTAAATCCTGGTGGTTTGATCCTCATATCCATAATTTCCCACATGGACTATGGCATTTGCTTCCTGTTGGTTCCCTTGCTTCTATCTTAGCCCTTCTAGAGTTTATTAAATGTTAACAGCCAGGTAACATTGCAAAATATAAATCAGGTAATGTTGTTACCCAGCTTAAAACTTTCCAGTGTTGGGCTCTTGGGTGGCTCAGTGGTTGATCATCTGCCTTTAGCTCAGGTCGTGATCGATCCTGGGGTCCTGGGATCAAGTCCCTTATCAGTCTCTCCACAGGGAGCCTGCTTCTCCCTCTGCCTGTGTCTCTGCTTCTCTCTGTATCTCTCATGAATAAATAAATAACATTTTTAAAAACAAAAGCAAACCAAAAAAACCTTCCGATGTTACTCAGGGAAATCCAAAGTCTATTATCATGGCCTACAAAGCACTATGTGATCTGAACCTCAGCTAATTCTCCAGCCTCATCATTCTACTTCCTCTACCTATCATCCTTCAGCTACACTGACTTTATTATGTCTGTTCCTGAAACATGCTAAGATTAAAATGATTTGTATCCTAGGAATTTTGCATGGGCTGTTCTCTTTATTTGGTATTCTCTTCACAAGTCTTGTTCTGCCACTTCTTCTGGACATCCAGGTCTTCTGGGTGTTACCACCTCACAAAGGCCTTCTCTGGCTCCCCCATCTAAAGTAACTAAAGTAACTTCTCATCACTGCATCATATCATAGAGCATTATTTTCTTCGTAGCATTATCATTCTCTGAGGTAATTTTGTAGATTTATACATACCCTTTATAACTACTCTTTCCTCTTCCCACTACCATGAATAGAATGCATGTTCCATGAGAACAGAGATCTTGTCTGTCTTATTCACGTGTGTAGAAGGCAGTCTAGAGTAGTGGTTGATAGCATAAACTCTGAAGTCAGAATTTTGGGGGTTATATTTTGACTCCACTTGCAGTATGATGTTAAAAATGTTTCTTATTCATTTTGTGCCTGAGGTTCCTTGTATTAAATGAGGATACTTTTTAGAGTTCTTGAGAATTAAATGAGGTAACCAGAAAAGTGTTTTAGAATGATATCCATGTCTGTAGTATATAGGATAGTATATAGAATATTAGCCTTATTGTCAGCACATAGAGCAATGTCTGGCACATTGTAAGTACCTGTTTAATTATTCAGCAAATTAATTAAATGATGGTACTACTAGGGAGAATATTTGTTTCTTTTTAAGAGTTACGAAAATACTTGGAAGACTTAGAAGGAAAAATTAGGTAAAGTTCAAGGAGATCGTGAAAGCCTTTGTTAGATGTATTGCATACAACTGATCTGAATTATTGTTCATGCTGCATGAGTGGAATAGAGGATTAGCATGAAGAGGGGGCTTCCAAGAGCAAGTGTTACAAGGAGGGAGGGAGTGACCCCTGCTAGGCCAGTTAAGGGCTGATCTTTGAACTGGCATGGCCTCTCTTCTGCCACAGGCTACTGGTCAAAGCAGTCCTGAGACCAGTGCAAAGTTACGGGGGAGAGACCGTACAAAGGTGTGTTTCATTGGGGAGGTCACCAGGGTAACACTTTACTACAGTGTGTTCATGCTAGGTTTTAGAGGACTTTGATGACAGGCCTTTGGATATAGCCTCTACATCTGAATAGGAAGCTTTGAAAGGCTTTGGGGAAGGATAATGATGATAATAATTATGAGCAAAAACGTGTTATAATAAGATTATTTTCCTAAGGCCTGAGAACCAGGGGAACCTATGATACAAATCTGAGGGCAGGAGAAAAATGAGATGAGGTGTCCCAGCTCAAACAGTGAGGCAGGAAACGGGGCAGATTCCTTCTGGGGAAAAGGAGACAGAAACAGTGCTTAATCTGGGTATCCTGTGGACAGTGAAAGTGACAAATAAAATGAACCATCAGACACATCCACCCCTTATTAACTTTATACCTGTAGGCATCTCTTTATTTAAAAAAAAAAAAAAAGTATTTATTTTAGGGAGATGGTGGGGGGAAGGGCAGAGGGAGAGAGAGCCTTAAGCAGACTCTGCTGAGCATGGAGCCCCATGCTGAGTTCTATCTCACAACCCTAACTAATATCATGACCTGAGCCAAAACCAAATGTTGGTTCTCAACTGACTGTACCACCTAGGTGCCCTTATACCTATGGGAATCACTTTAAACTGTACTTAATCTCTAAATAAAGATAAGATCATAATTTCTTCTAACATGATTTAACTATCTGTATACAACTGAAAACATGCTAATCCCTTCCCCGGGAGAGCAGATTAAGGCCTTGGATGATGTTTACTCTTCTTAATTTCCGTAACTTAAATACTATGTTGTAAAATTAGTGATACTATACTATATTATGATAGAAAATCAGTTACACCTTATATGATAAGGATATCAGAGGAAAGATATACACACACAGATGCACAAAAACATAAGCAAAATAAGGAGGAAATACTCATGACAGTTACAGTCCTTGTTTCTTTAACTGGTTACATGCTTATAGCTGGTATTATAACAGCCTCTTCCACTACCCATTCTCTTGTCTTCAGCAAGTATCTCAGCTGGTTGTGGTTCTTTATCTGGTGGGGTGACCCATCCATCCTTCACTTCTTTATTTATTTATTTATTTGTTTGTTTGTTTATTTATTTATTTATTTATGATAGTCACAGAGAGAGGCAGAGACATAGGCAGAGGGAGAAGCAGGCTCCATGCACCGGGAGCCTGATGTGGGATTCGATCCCGGGTCTCCAGGATCGCGCCCTGGGCCAAAGGCAGGCGCCAAACCGTTGCGCCACCCAGGGATCCCCATCCTTCACTTCTAAAGGTCTGTATCATTACTAGTCCTGCTTGGATTTAGTTGTTGTGGTTTTCCATTGACTTTAATCATACTGGAGCGTCTCCTTAAGGGACCTCCTATATTTTAGACCTACTCATCATTATTTCCATTGTGGAGTATTTCAGTTTCCTCTTGATAGGATCATTCACCCCATCCAACACTGTAACTACTTTCTTTACCTGTTGGTTCAGTACCATGAGCAGCTCACAGTGGCCAAATGGAAATCTTAACTTCCCGTCCAATAGAATCATTATTGGATCTTCTGTTGAAGCCTTCCTCCTGCTAGACATTAGACCTCTAGGCCAGCAGAGCATAAAGTCACTGAAACAGGAAGTAAAAATTTGGCTAGTGGTTCACTAGGGATGTTAATGAGTGGTGACACTCCCAGTCTACCCCTTGACTCCTGTGCGCATGAATCCTAGGTATCAGAGAAAGAGTACTAGGCAACAGGATGCTGATTCAGAGCATATACAGCCTTCTGGAGAACCTTGCCCCAGTTCTTAAGGTATTGCCACCTAGCTGGTACTAAAGAAGTCTTCAAAGGGCTATTCCACCATTCTGTGAAGCCAGCTGCTTCAGTTGATGGGGAACATGGTAAGACCAGTGAACTTCATAAGAATGGGCTCACTGTTGCACTACTTTTGCTGTGAAGTGAATTTCTTAATCAGAAGCAATGCTGTGGTAGGAATACCGTAATGGTGGATCAGGTATTGGCATTCCCTAAGTCCACAGATAATAGTTTTGGCAGAATCACTGAAAACAGAAAAGAAAATCCATATCCAGAGTATCTATTCAAGTAGGAACAAAGTGTTGCTCCTTCCATGATGGAAGTTGTTCGGTGTAGTCAGTCTCTTACCAGGTAGTTGTCTGATCACCCTGGAAAATGGTGCCATTTCAGGGGCTCTGTGTAGGTATCTTTTGCTGGCAGTTTGGGTACTTAGAAGTGGCCATAACCACATCAGCCTTCGAGCCTCTGCATGACATCCATCCCTGCCACCATGGCCACTTTGTTCATTAGGGGTAGCTGGGAAAGGAGGCTCTCTGGTATCCACAGACCAGGTCATTCTATCCACTTGATTAAAATTCTCTGCTGAGGTCCCCCTTTGGTAAGCATACACATAGAAAACAAATACCTTCAGGTTTTTTTGCCCATTCAGGCATATATCCATATAGCATTCTTTGTCACCCATTTTCCAATTATGTTCCTTCCAAGCCCCTGGCCATCCAGCCACACCATTGGCCACAGCACATGAATCAGTATATAATTGCTCATCTGGCCATTTCTCTTTTCAAGCAAAATGGATATCCAGGTATGTCGTTTTCTGCCCATGGGGAGGATTTCCCATTACCACTATTCTTCAGAGATATCCCAGAGAGGGACTGTAACTACTGTAGCTGTCTACCTTAGGTGGTGCTTAAATATCTTGGACTACTTACAAACTGGGCCCAGTTTATAAGTGACAGACTTTTCTTCCTCTGTCAACTGATTGTAAGGGTACTTAACAAAGATACAGCCTGGGAGAAAGAAGGCTGTAGTGCAGGAATGGGGACCATGGGCATATAGGACACTTTTTAAAAATATTTTATTTTATTTTAGTTTTTAAAGATTGTATTTATTCATGAGACAGAGAGGCAGAGACACAGGCAGAGACACAGGCAGAGGGAGAAGCAGGCTCCATGCAGGGAGCCCGACGTGGGACTTGATCCCGGGTCTCCAGGATCACACCCTGGGGTGAAGTTGGTGCTAAAATGCTGAGCCACCCAGGCTGCCCAAGGTTTTATTTTTAAGTAATCTCTACACACAACGTGGGGTTTGAACCTACAACCCTGAGATCAAGAGTAGCATGGTTTACACACTGACCTAGCCAGGCACCCCTGGGCCGTTTCTTAATGTAACTTGTGCCTTCAAGGCCCGCTTGGGTCCAGTCATGTATATGCCACTTCCATTTGATGACGGAATTTGCTGTGCATGCCCAGCATGGCTTGGTGGATCAGAGAATACCTAGTTCATGATGGGTATCCTGGGTCCTGTGATTACTTTGGGGCCCATGGTTAAACGTTCGGTTTCTCTTGAGGCCTAGTAACAGGTCAAGAGTGGTTTTTCAAAGAGTGTAGTTATCTGTAGATGATGGCAGGGTCTTGCTCCAAATCCTAAAGGTCTGTGGTTGTAATTCACCTACAGAGGCCAGCCAGAAGCTCTGAACAGCATCCCTATCTGTTACTGACAATTTTTTTTAAGATGTTATTTATTCATTCATGAGAGACACACAGAGGCAGAGACACAGGCAGAGAGAGAAGCAGGTTCCCTGTGTGTCCCTTGTCTAGCAGAAGCGGCCTGATGAGAGACTGGATCCCAGGACCCCAGGATCACAACCTGAACCAAAGGCAGGTGCTCAACCACCGAGCCACCCAGGCACCCCTGTTACTGACACCTTAATGACCGATGGGTCTGTTGGATCATTATGGCCCAAATGGCAGAAAAACTGGCACAGCAGCCTGGACCTGTTATACAGCCTTTGTTTTTTTGTTTTTAATTTAATTTTTAAAAGATTTTATTTATTTATTTGACAGAGAAAGAACAAGCACAAGCAGGAAGCAAGGCAGGCAAAGGGAGAAGAAGAAGCAGGCTCCCCATAGGGCAGGAAGCCTGATGTGGGGCTACAGCCTTTCTTGTCACTCAAAACAGTTTTGGGTCACTCAGTAAATGGGCCAGAGTAATGAAAATATGTTGCCTCCAGACTCCAAAAGATGTGTCTTATGCATCTTTCTTGATTGTATGAAGGCCAGAGATAACAATCTACCTATCCCTCACTTTAGTAAGGATATCCTAACATATTGTATACCACTGGACCCCTAGATTTTCAGTGAAGTAGAATGTCCCTGAATTTTAGTCTGATTTATTTCCCACGCTGTGATATGCAAATGTCCTACCGGTAAGTCTGGAGTAGGTACTACTTCTTGCTCATTATGTCCAAGCAGCATTAATATAATCGGTGTAATAGGCCAGGGTGATACCCTGTGGAAGAGAAGGGTGATCAAGATCTCTGAACTCAATTATGACATAGGGGTAGAGAGTTAACACAACCCTGAGGTAAGATAAGACAGTAAGGTGTATCGCTGGCGTTGCCTGCTGAAAGCAAAGTGTTTATGGGCAGGTATGGAGAAAAAGGAATTTGCCAGATCTATAGCTATAGCTACATACCAGGTACTAGGGAATGTGTTATAATTTGTTCAAACAGTGAAACCACATCTGCTATAGAAGCTACAGTTGGATTCGCCACCTAGTTAAATATACAGTAATCTGCGGTCATTTTCCAAGACCCTTCCATCTTCTGCATAGGCCAAATAGAGATGAGTGGCAAGGACCAATTTCTGCAGTCCCTCTAGGGATTTGGTATTGCTTTGGGTTTAATATATTTTGAGGTAGGGGAAGTTCTAATGATGTCCACTTGGGCTTACCTTCCACAAAAACCCTCACTCCACAGGTCAGGGAATTAGCATAGGGATTCTCTGAGCTGCTATTTTTGTCATTCCAATTATGCCTTCTCAAATTAGGGAGATAACCATAAAATAGGTTCAAGGACCTACTGGGTCCACCATGAGATGGACTTGAGCCTAACCTCCATAAGCCCCTACTCTTGACTAGTGGGCTACAGTGATCTTTTGGATCTCCTGAAATTAGTGTCAGATTATAGCCCACATCCAGGAGTTCCTGAAAGGTCTGACGTTATTTCCTTTTCTGTGATGTACAGTTACCTTGGTAAAATGCCATATACATAGGTCCCTTTGGGGAACGTGGGGAGAAGGATTAACAGTGTACATTTTCAATAATGTACCGTGGTTCTCCCTCAAGGAGACCTGGCCTCCCCTTTATTCAAAGGGTACTGAGTTTGCAGTCTGACCCATGTCTGGGAATTGACTTAAGGGCTGTTTTTATTATTTGAATTAGGCTTTTGTTCACTTGACCTAGAAATTTTGTACTTCTACAGATTAAGAATTTGGTAGTCTTTCTATCTCACTTTCAAGAACACCGTAATCAAAAATATAGGTCTACGTGATTCAGACTGTTCTGATTTCTGCTTTGACTCTGCTTTCCATTACAGTAACCATGTCTACCTTGCCTTTGGTGATTGAGTGACTTTTGGCCCCAGCCATCCTGGAGTCTAATGATTCTCATGTATTTAGGTTTCCCAATTAATTGGTGCAGTTTTTGTGATGAGATTTGGTCCTCAGAGAAGGGTGGTCGTAGAGCTCTTCAAAGATAATAGGACTCCCTTCACAAATTTATTTACTCCTCACAGTATTGGTGAAAGGCATGTGTTCTGGACCTTCCCAGCAGTACATCTTGACAAATCTACTGGAACATTCTAATTTCCATAAGCCTTTGAAGCCCTTCCTCTGCATTAAACCAAGGCATGTTGGCATTTCCGGTTCACTTATGGTGGCCACTTTTTAGTCCATTTTTCTTTTTCTTTTTTTTTTTTTTAAGATTTTATTTATTTATTCATGAGAGAGACAGAAAGAGGCAGAGACACAGGCAGAAGGAGAAGCAGGCTCCCTGCAGGGAGCCCGATGTGGGACTCAATCCCGGGTCTCCAGGATCACGCCCTGGGCCAAGGGCAGACACACTCAACCACTGAGCCACCCAGGCATCCCTTAGTCCGTTTTTCAACTAGCCAACCAAACTGCCAGAGCCTTTTCTAACCTCCTAAACTGCAGCATTAAATAAATGCAGAACCTCTGCTTAGTGAGCCCATGTCAATAAATTTGGCCTGATCAAACTATGTTTCTTCCACCATCAGATCCACACACACACCCATTCCCACATTCATGGTCCTCAGATTTATGTCTGTATAAAATAGAAATTCAGGTAGTTCTTTTTGACTGTAACACGCTTTGTCATGGACCTAACACCTTGTACCTCACCTTTAGGGGCTGCTGGGACTTGAGCCTAGTGATAGATCTAGAAGATATAAGTGGGTTCTAGCGAAAATCAGCAATGTCTTTACATAGCTTGTGCCTCAGTGGGAAGCCATCACTCTTTCATCAGGTATTGCAGGGCTAGTTATTTCATATGGAGGTAGAAAGGATGCTTCCACTGGGGGTGGGGAAACCTCTTCCATTAGTAAAGAAGACTGGGTAACTCAGCAGTTCAGCGTCTGCCTTTGGCTCAGGGCATAATCCCGGGGTCCTGGGGGGTCCTGGGGTCAAGCCCCGCATCAGGCTCCCCATAGGGGAGTCTCTCATATGTCTCTCATAAATAAATAAAATCTTTAAAAAAAAAAAAAGACTATTTCTGGGTGAGATCTGCTTTTGAATCAGTGGACTCAGTAAAGTAGGTGGCCCTTCCCAATGTGAATGGGCATCATCTAATCCATGGAGAGCCTAAATACAATAAAAGGTGAGAGAAGGAGGAATTTGTGCCTATTTCCCTACCTCACATGCTTGAGCTGGGACATTCATTTCCTCCCGCCCCTGAAGTGAGATTTACACCATGGGCTCCCCTGGTTCCCAGGCCTCATGACTCAGACTGAATTATACCACCAGTTTTCCTGGCTCTTCAGACTGCAAACAGCAGATCATAAGGCTTCTCAGCCTCCATAACTGCACAAACAAATTCCTCACGATAAACTTCCATTATATATATCTAAAATTCCATTTATATGTGTGTTTGTATACATGCACATATACGGAAGACAGATGGTTCCATTTCTCTGGAGAACACTGACCAATACAAATTTTGGTATCAAGAGTGGTTCCATAGGAGCAGAATTTTAAGGATGAGTTTTCTGAAATGGTCCTGGGGTTTCTGCAACTGGTTCTGTAATTTGATTAGATTTAAATATGTGATGACTCCAGAAATAGAGCACTGATAGTCCATGGCATGAACTTATAGAGGTATGCAAAACATCTGCACTGGATACTCCTTGTAAGCAGCAAAAAGCTAAATGACTATATACGATACTTTCAAACATTTTTGGAAAACTAATGAGTATTATGACGTTGGTTGTTCCTAATGTTGCTGGACAAAGTGGTGAAAAAAGGGGATGAGCTCAGGGATTTGAATTCCCAGGTCTAGGGCAGAGTAAATGATCTAAGAGCTTCTAGGTAGTCCCGAAGGAGAGCCTTACCTCCTGTAGCCACTGGGCTGAAACTGCTGAAAATCAGTGCAGAATCTCATCCTGTGACTGGCTGAATTATAACGCAAGCTGAACACTCTGCCTCACAGGGTGTCTACTGCTAAAGTGAGGGCATTGAGATCCTGTAAATTGGGATGAGGAGGTGTGGGAAGACAGATGAAGCTGGGGACCCTGGGCCTCTAAATTCTCACCAAGAGACACAGGCAGAGGGAGAAGCAGGCTCCCCATAGGGAGCCTGATGTGGAACTTGATCCCAGAACTCCAGGATCATGCCCTGAGCCAAAGGCAGACTCTCAATTACTGACCCACCCAGGTGTCCCTCATGAAAAGTTTTTGAAGAAATTTGGATATATGAGTTTATATCAGATTGGATGGTTGCCATAGGTATGGGAATTTCAGAGATGTTTACCAAGCACTTCTCATATATTAAATATTTGTGAGCTTGGGGTACATCAGTGAACAAAACCAAAATCCATGTCCTGTAATTTATGCTGAGGTATGTGGAATGGGACAGATAACAAATCATAAACATAACTAAATTATTTAGTATATTTGGAGGTGATAGGAGAAAAAGAAAACAGGGTAAGGAGGAATGGAAGGTGGATTGGGGGATAGTGCAGATTAAATAATTTGGACTAGACAGGCTAATCAAAATAGTGATATGTGAACAAAGACTTGAAGGCGGTAATCTTTTGAAAAGAAGAAATATTTCACAGTGAGAAGCAGGTACTCCAATAAAAGACTTTTTGTTTTGTTTTTCGGCCACTAATTCAAATGAGACTACAGATTTTGTTCTTAAAGAATTACCTACTTTGCTAAATTCGCTTACCAAAAAATCTTATTTCTTTGTTACATGTTTATCCTTTGTTGTTACTTCTGCTGTTTTCAATTTTAGCACCATGCTAGATGACTTTGCTTTAGGGGCTGCTATGGTCAGTTTCCTAATTTTTACTCAGGCCTGTCTAGCTAGGCCTTTCTAGTCCAGGCCTTGGCAATTGCAATCAATTCTCTTTTCGTTTGGTCAATAGTAAGCATTTGTTAGTCGATGTGCTAGCTCTATGCTAATATGTGTGGACATATTGCATAATATGAAGAGTAAATGGGAGGACACGGCTTGTTTTCCTTTCATTTTTTTGTAGAACATGACCACAGATTCTCCCTTGGCCTCAGTCTCTTATCTCTGAATGAAACACACATTTTTCATTGTTCCTTGAACAGCCACCGTAGGAATGCTATTATCTTGGGGTCTTTGGGCTATTTCCTCTGCTAGGGACCACTCTTCCCTCTGATAATCTACATGGCTTTCTCTGTCACTTAATTCAGTTTAAAATGTTGCATTGTTAGAGAGGTCCTTCCTTACTATCCTTAATGGAGTATGCACCTCCCCCATCACTGTGTAGCCTAATGCTCTTTTTTTTTTTTTTTAAAGATTTTGTTTATTCATTCATGAGAGACAGAGACAGAGGGAGAGGGAGAGGCAGAGACACAGGCAGAGGCAGAAACAGGCTCCCTGCAAGGAGCCTGACATGAGACTCCATCCCAGGTCTCCAGGATCAGGCCCTGGGCGGAAGGCAGGCGCTAAACCGCTGGGCCACCCGGGCTGCCCCGCCTAATGCTCTTCTTGAGGTTTCTTCATAGCACTCATCCATACTTGATATTAAACATTTCTCTGTTCTTGTTTATTGTTGGTCCATCTTCATTAACTTGGCTGTTTCTTGACAGTCTACCTTGAGCAGTTGGATTTTTTTTCTGCCATGTACCCATCATATAATAACTTCAATAAATAATGATTTTCGGGATCCCTGGGTGGTGCAGCGGTTTGGCGCCTGCCTTTGGCCCAGGGCGTGATCCTGGAGACCCGGGATTGAATCCCACGTCGGGCTCCCGGTGCATGGAGCCTGCTTCTCCCTCTGCCTGTGTCTCTGCCTCTCTCTCTCTATCATAAATAAATAAAAATTAAAAAAAAATAATGATTTTCTAAAGAATATTTGACTCTGGGGCACCTGAATGGCTTAGTTAGTTAACTTTCCAACTCTTGTTTTTCAGCTCAGGTCCTGAGATCCAGCCCCACGTAGGGCTCTGTGTTCAGTAGGGAGACTGCTTGAAGAGTCTCTCCCTCCCTCTGCTCCTCCTCCCACTTGTGCACACACACACTCTCCCTCTAAAATCAATAAATCTTTTTTTAAAACAAATATATTTAATGCTGACATATATTTTGCTTTGACTTGTTAGCTCCTCTTCAGAATTTAAATTTGGCCTCCATAAGTTTAAGGTCCCTTAGGGATCCTGACCATGTAGCTTGTCCTACGGTAGGACAAGAGGTAGGCCTGTAGGCCCTTATGGGGTATAACTAAGCATAAAATAATGAAATTTTCATATGACTTCATCATTCTCATCACTATGTGATCACTGATCCTATTTAAATAACTTGAGACCAGATTTGTCTGACCTAGTGAAGCATGACAAATACAAAAATGTGGATAAGCCTAAAATACTTTTGCTTGGGTCTGCTTAAATTAGATGGCTTAACATTTTAAAACATCTCTCATATTGAACAAACTGGAAAATGAGTATTACTGGTGGTATTCTCACTTTTATAGACATTAGACTAAGTCAAAGTTTGATTTGCCCAGAGCCACAAAGAGTCTAGTGGAATAATCCCAAAATAAAAGTGTGAATGATTTGGAAGGATAGGATTTAAATAGTACTGTGACTATAGGGGATCCCTGGGTGGCTCAGCGGTTTAACGCCTGCCTTAGGCCCAGGGCATGATCCTGGAGTCTCGGGATCGAGTTCTGCATTGGGCTCCCTGCATGGAGCCTGCTTCTCCCTCTGCCTGTGTCTCTGCCTCTCTCTCTCTCTCTCTCTCTCTCTCTCTCTCTCTCTCGAATAAATAAATAAAATCTTAAAAAAAAAAACTGTGGCTATACAAAAAACAAAACCAGCAATGGTGTTTTGTCATTGGTTAATATCTTTGTGGGTTTTTTAAAAAAATATATTTTATTTATTCATGAGACAGAGAGAGAGAGAGAGAGAGGGGGGGGGGGGCAGGCTCCATGCAGGAAGCCCAATGTGGGACTCCATCCAGGGACTCCAGGATCATGCCCTGGGCCGAAGGCAGGCGCTAAACCACTGAGCCACCCAGGAATCCCTGTGTTTTTTTTAAACAAGAACAAGTTTGGTTTCAATCTGATCCTTCCTAACATGCTAATGTTAGTTGCTTCTAAAACTTATAAATTGTTTTGATATAGCATAGGACATGATGGTTTCAGACTTGCTATTAAAACCTAATCTGGTATATCAGCTAATTAACCCTGATCTATTGTGCACCTTATTACGCTTATCTTTTTTTTTTTTTTTTTTTTTTTAATTTTTTTATTTATTTATGATAGTCACAGAGAGAGAGAGAGAGGCAGAGACACAGGCAGAGGGAGAAGCAGGCTCCATGCACCGGGAGCCCGATGTGGGATTTGATCCCGGGTCTCCAGGATCGCGCCCTGGGCCAAAGGCAGGCGCTAAACCGCTGCGCCACCCAGGGATCCCTTATTACGCTTATCTTAACATCATCCTCATAAAGTGTACTTTGGAGTGAGTATGAATGTTATTCATACTTAACAGGCATGTTTATAAAAAACTAAGATAGTAAGCTTGTAAGTTATAAAATTGTTTTTACCTATTGTTTCAAACTATTGTGTATACCTTTCTTTTAATGTTCATTATAATTTTTTCATTTGCATTAATAATTGTTGTGAACCAGAAATCCAGCCACTTGGAGCTTTATTTTCTCTATTACAGACAATAACATTTTTATTAAGGAAAATTTCCAAACACATTTAGAGAGAATGCTACAATGAACCCCTACTTATTCATTAGTCAGCTTTAAAAACTTCAACACTCACAAAAACAAACAAGAAAAAAACTTCAACACGTTATCAGTCTTATTCATATATATACCTCCACTAATTTCATATATATACCTCCACTAATTTCCCTACTTTGTATTTATTTTGTATTATTTCAAAGCAAATTTAAGGCTACTTATGTATCTCTTTCAACCATAGTATGAGGTTGAAAACAGACTTAAAACATTTTTTAACATAACTATAATATGTAGAATATTTTAAGGCAGTCTACCTGCTTTGGTATATAAGTCAGTTTTGTGATGGTATAAGTAATATAATGCAATTACAATGTTATAATAGTGGTTTTATGTCTTTGGTTAATGGGCTTACAAGTTGGAGCACCTGAGGGGTTCAGTGGCTGAGTATCTGCCTTTGGCTCAGGTCGTGATCCCAGGGTCCTGGGATTGAGTCCCACAGTGAGCTCTCCCCGTAGGGAGCCTGCTTCTCCCTCTGCCTGTGTCTCTGTGTCTGTCATGAATAAATAAATAAAATCTTTTTTTTTTAATGGACTTACAAATTTCTGGAAACATCCTTAAGAAAACAAGTAGCAAACCTTTTGAGCTTATAGGAAATTTTTGGTTAATGTTTATTAAAATTTGTGGAAAAGGAAAAAACAGCATATTGAGTATCAAATATACTGAATATTATAACTTTGGGTTTTGATTTACCTGAAAATCTTTTTCTCTACTCTATAAAATGTTATTAGGTTCTTATATTAAATCAAAGGCATATAAATGTCTAGATATCAGCACATAAATGTGAATTGTGATAAACGTGTATCTTTAGACATACTTGACTTACCTAATGCCTAGAAATCCTAGACCATGTTAATAGTGAACAAAATTGTGATACAGTAAAAATTCAGCTGTAATAGTTTCTCATAAGAGGAAGAAATTCAGTTTGTTAAGGGAACTAGGCCACAAACAATCAGATAAAATGAAGAAGCTAAAATAAAAAACATTTTGTGATACCTATACATTTGAATCCTGGGAGGTTTTTTTTTTTTTTTTTTTTTTTTAAGATTTTATTTATTTCTTCATGAGAGACACAGAAAGAGAGAGGCAGAGACACAGACAGAGGGAGAAAGGCTCCATGCAGGACTCGATCCCAGGACCCCAAGATCACAAACTGAGGCAAAGGCAGATGCTCAACCACTGAGCCACCCAGGCGTCCCTGAATCCTGGAAATTTGAACTATGTTATGTGTTGTGAGAAATAACCAGTTGTATATTAGTTCATTTTTAATAATTCCTTCAGAGCCTAAAATGATAGACAATCATCCAGGGCTCACATGACCATCTTTATCTACTTCTTTTTTTTTTTTTTAAGATTTTATTTATTTATTCATGAGAGACAGAGACAGAGGCGAAGGGAGAAGTAGGCTCCATCCCGGGAGCCCGATGTGGAACTCCATCCCGGGTCTCCAGGATCAGGCCCTGGGGTGAAGGTGGCGCTAAACCGCTGAGCCCCTCTGGGCTGCCCATTTTTGTCTACTTCTTAAATGACTATGTTAATGTTGACCTTACAGGAGTTAATACATTGCAAAAGTTTGAATCACAAAGTAATTTGCTTTGATAGATGTATTTGGGGTTTCTTTCCCCCTGGTTTTCTTTTTCTTTTTCTTTTATTTAAAGATTCCATTTATTTATTTGTGAGAGAGGCATGCGTGCACCAGTAGGAAGAGGGGCAGATGGTGTTGGAGAAGCAGACCCCCACCCTGCCGAGCAAGGAGCCCAATGTGGGGCTCAATCCCAGGATTCTGGGATCATGACCTGAGCTGAAAGCAGATGCTTAACTGACTGAGCCACCCAGGTGCCCCCCAGTTTTCTTTTTAAACATTTTTAAATTGAAGTATAGTTGACATACAATATTATAGGAGTTTCAGACCTGCAAGATCGTGATCTGACAATTAAATACATTATGAAATGCTTACTGTGATAAGTGTAGTTACCATCTGTCCCTGTACAAAGTTATTGCAGTATATATCCTATTTTGCATTATATTCTATATTGACTATATTCCCTATGCTGTTCTGGTCATCCCTGTGACTTATTTATTTTATATATATATATATATATATATATATATAATTTTTTTTTTTTGAGAGAGAGAGTGGGAGTGGAGGGTAGGGGGAAGCAGAGGGAGAGAAAGAATCTCAAACAGGCTCCATGCCCAGCACAGAGCCCAACTTGGGCCTTGATCTCATGACCGAGCTAAAATCAAGAATCAGACGCTCAACTGACTGAGCCATCTAGGTACCCTGTGACTTATTTATTTATAAGTATTTATAACTGGAAATTTGTTTTTTTTTGTTTTTGAGAGAGAGTGCCAGTGAGAGTGTGGGGGTGGACGGGCAGAGCTGAAGTAGTGGGAGAGAAAATCCCAAGCAAGCTCCACACCCAACACAGAACCTGTCTTGGGGCTCAGTGCAAAGAACCTGAGACCATGACCTGAGCCAAAATCAAGAGTCCAATACCTAACCAACTGAGCCACCGAGGTGCCCCTGGAAGTTTGTACTTCTTAATCCTGTTCACCTGTTTTGCCCTTTCTCCAATCCCCTCCCCTTTGGCAGCTACCAGTTCTCTGTATTTATGAGCCTATTTCTGTTTTTTGTTTTTAGATGCCGCATATAAGTAAAATATGATATTTGTCTTTCTCTGTTATTTCACTTAGCATAATATCTTCTTGGTCCATCCATGTTGTTGCAAATGGGGAAATTTCACTTTTATGGCTGAATATTTTATTGTGTATATATACACCACATCTTTTTCCATTCATCTATGGGTGGACATTTAGGTTACTTCCGTATCTTGGCTTTTGTAAATAAGGCTGCAGTAAACATAGGGGTGAATATATTTTGAATTTGTGTTTTAGTTTTCTTTGGGTAAATATCGAGAAGTAAAATTACCATATTGTATGATATTTCTTGTCATAGATTATCATTATTAGACTAGACTAGCAATTGTCATTATTAGGTTGTATGGACTAGATTAGCAATTGTCATTATTAGGTTGTATGATATTTTTAATTTCTTGAGGAACCTCCCTACTGTTTTCCATAGTAGCTGTACCAATTTACATTCCTACCAATAGTGCATGAGGGTTCCCTTTTCTCCACATGCTTGCCAACATTGCTTATTTCTTGTCTTTTTTTTAGCCATTCTGATTGGTGTGAGGTGATAATCTCATTGTGATTTTGGTATGCATTTCCCTGGTGATTAGTGATATTGAGCATCTTTTCATGGGTCTGTGACCATTTATATGTTTTCTTTAGGAAAATGTCTTTTCTGGTCCTCTGTTCATTTTTTTAACTGGATTATTTGTGTTTTGGTTTAACTGGATTATTTGTGTTTTTGGTGAGTTGTATGAGTTCTTTATATTTCGGGTATTAACCCCATATTGGATATATCATTTGCAGATATCTTCTAGTCAGTAGGTTGCCCTTTTGTTTTATTGATGGTTTTCTTTGCTATGCAAAAGCTTACTAGTTTGATATAGTCCCAGTTGTTTATTTTTGGTTTTGTTTCCCTGGCCTGAGGATACAGATCCAGAAATATACTGCTAAGGCTGATGTCCAGAAATTTACTGCCTATGTTTTCTTGCAGGAGTTTTATGGTTTCACATCTTAATATTTAGATCTTTAATATATTTGATTTATTTTTATGTATAGCCAAAGAAAGTGGTCCAGTTTCATTCTTTTGCATGTAGCTGTACAGATGTATTTCTTCTAAAAGAAAAGTGTTCCAGAAAATATTGGAGATGAGAAAAGTTGGATCTGAAAATTTTGTCTTTGTTCAAAGGAAAGGTCAGTAATACAGGTGATGACAAATAAAAAAGGAAGATGATGAAATGGAATTTTGGAATTGTGTCCAACCCAACCCAAGCCTTGGTGTCTCTTATTATGAATATAGCCAAGCATATGCCACATCACCATCACATTTCATTTATTTCCTGACAGAACAACAGACGGAAACTCCTCATAGCCTTGACTTTGGCATCGTTTTTCTTGGGCATCTGTTACAAATGCCAAAATCTGTCTCTCTTTGTGTGGATAATGTTTGGAACTGATAGACTGATTTTTTTTAATATGCCCTACCACACCACTAGGCAGGAAATACCATACTAGTCTTTATTTCACCTTCTTAGCAAAAAGGAAAACATCTGTTTAACCCACTTTAGTGTATCATTTATATAAAATGAAATATAATTGTTTTGGTAAAGATCATTAAAGATGTATGTAACTGTTAAAGCAAGTTTACTTATCTCAAGAAATCATACTTGTTTTAATAATTTGTTGGTACAAAGTACCAATTGTCCTTCCTTTACACTAATTATCAGTTAAGGATGCTACCTGAAACATAATTTCATTCCTTTGATTCATTTGATTTGTGTTAATGAGGGGCTCAGTCTTATAGTTGAAGAGGCAAGGTTAAGGGAACCAAAAAAGGATGGGACTTTGAATGAGTTGTAGCAGTGTGAAGCCATTTCTAGGCCAGTGGAGCCAGGTAACAAGTTATTGGAGCCCAAAAGGAGCTATAGTTGTAGAGGGATGTGGCTTGGCTGAAAACATGGTTGTGGTGGAGACAACGGACGAATAATATTTAGGTTCTTCTTTTCTGCCTTCTAATGTTTTGCAAAACCCACTTCTAATGGCCCCTAAAGAGTGGGTGATACAGTGAGTGAATAGGAGTTACTTGTGCTCTGATGTAGTCTTCAGATGAGAAATTGAAGGCCCAAAGAAGCAGCCATTTGGTTCTTTCAAAGAAATCAATTTTTTAAAATTAAGTTTTATTGAGATTTAATTTATCATACTGTAAAATCCTCCTATTTTAAGTATACTGTGATTTTTAGTATATTTATATCACCACAGTGTCATCACAATCTAATCTTCAAACCTTTTCATTACCCCTAAAAAGAAACTTTGTGCCCATTTATAATCATTCCTCATTCTCACCCCTAATTCTAGGCGACCATTTATCCATTTTCTGTCTCTTTAGATTTGCCTTTTCTGGGCATTTCATATAAATGGAATAATAAAATACGTGTTCTTTTGTGTTTGGATTCCTTGACTAAGCATAATGTTTTAGAAATTCATCCATGTGGTTAGCATAGTACTATAAGTACTTTTAGCAGAATAATATTCCATTGCATAGATGTAGCTTATTTTGTTTATTCGTTCACTAGTTGATGTATATTTGGTTGTTTTCACTGTTTGGCTTTACAAATAATGCTCTTGTGAATATTTGCATAAAAGTATTTGTTTTTTTATTTTTTTAATTTTTATTTATTTATGATAGTCACAGAGAGAGAGAGGCAGAGACATAGGCAGAGGGAGAAGCAGGCTCCATGCACCGGGAGCCCGATGAGGGATTCGATCCCAGGTCTCCAGGATTGCGCCCTGGGCCAAAGGCAGGCGCTAAACCGCCACGCCACCCAGGGATCCCCTGCATAAAAGTATTTGAACATATGTTTCGTTTTCCTTGGGTAGATACCTAGTAGTGGAATTGTTGGGATTTTATGGTAATTCTGTGTTTAACATTATGAAGAACTGCTAGATTATTTTCCAAAGTAGCTGCAGCATTTTATTTTCCCACTAGCAATGTATAAGGGTTCTAGTTTTTCCACATCCTTGTCCCCCCACTGCCCCCCACCATGTACACATATGTTTCTTTCTTTTCAAAGAAAAAAAGACCTGAGCTGAGATTGAGTTGAATGCCTAACCGTCTGAGCCACCAAGGGGTTGGGGTTGATTATTCTTTTTTTTTTTTTTTTAAGATTTTATTTATTTATTCATGAGACACACACACACACACACACAGAGGCAGAGACACAGGCAGAGGGAGAAGCAGGCTCCATGCAGGGAGCCTGATATGGGACTTGATCCCAGCACTCCAGGATCATGCCCTTAGCCAAAGGCAGATGCTCAACTGCTGAGCCACCCAGGCATCCCAAGGCTGATTATTCTTATACTTCAGGTTTTTGTTACTAATTCTCAGAGTATGATTAGCTAAAATAAAATAAAGTATTTATAAAATAACTTGACATTTAAGTGTGAGTGGGACAGACACATTAGAATTCCACACACAAAGTTAATTACATGAATTCCATGTAATTTATCTCTGTACTCAATTTTGAAGGCAGATTTTGTACTAAATACTGTATGATAGATGAAGTAAAAATATCTAGCTTGACTCAGAATATGAGTTAATACAAAGAGCATTAGGCTTTATAAATAGGAAAATGAAGGCTCTACAAGATTACGTTTTGCTGAAAGTCTTCTAGCATGTTATTTGAAGAATCAGGACTGGAATCTGGGGCTCCTTCTAATCCAGGGTCTTTTTTTTCTTGACTATGAAAAGTTGATATATCTAAGACTAAAATCATATTTTCATTTTTTTTTTTTTTTTTATGATAGTCACAGAGAGAGAGATTGAGGCAGAGACACAGGCAGAGGGAGAAGCAGGCTCCATGCACCGGAAGCCCGATGTGGGATTCGATCCCTGGTCTCCAGGATCGCGCCCTGGGCCAAAGACAGGCGCCAAACCTCTGAGCCACCCAGGGATCCCCTAAAATCATATTTTCAAAGCTTAAAGAGAATTTTGTTTTTATTATACCAGAATATCTATATCTTCAGTGGCCAATTTCTTTAACACAGAGAAGAAAGTAATAGGACTACTTAAGGTGGGGTGCCTGGGTGATGTAGTCCATTGAGTTTCTGACTCCTGATTTGGCTCAGGTCATAATCTCAGGGTCATGGGATTGAGCACTGTGTTGGGCACCCCACTCAGTGCAGTTTTGCTTGACTCTCTCCCCTTCTTGCTCTGCTCCTTTCTGCCACACTTTCTCTCTCTAAAATAAATAAATCTTTAATTTTTTTTAAATTTATTTTTTATGATATTCACACAGAGAGAGAGAGAGAGAGAGAGAGAGGCAGAGACATAGGCAGAGGGAGAAGCAGGCTCCATGCACCGGGAGCCCGACGTGGGATTCGATCCGGGGTCTCTAGGATCGCGCCCTGGGCCAAAGGCAGGCGCCAAACCGCTGCGACACCCAGGGATCCCTAAATCTTTCTTTTTTTTTTTTTCCAAATCTTTCTTTTTTTATAAATTTTTATTTATTCATGATAGGCACACAGTGAGAGAGAGAGAGGCAGAGACACAGGCAGAGGGAGAAGCAGGCTCCATGCACCGGGAGCCTGACGTGGGATTCGATCCCAGATCTCCAGGATCGCGCCCTGGGCCAAAGGCAGGCGCCAAACCACTGCGCCACCCAGGGATCCCGGATCCCTAAATCTTTAAAAAATAGATAGGTCTAGGGCAGCCCGGGGGGCTCAGCGGTTTAGCGCCGCCTTCAGCCCAGGGCCTGATCCTGGAGACCCGGGATCGAGTCCCACGTCGGGCTCCCTGCATGGAGCCTGTTTCTCCCTCTCTCTCTGTGTCTCACATGAATAAATAAATAAAATCTTAAAAAATAAAAATAAAAATAAAAAATAGGTCTACATAAGGCAAAATCATTCATTCAGTGCTTAAGTAACTTATTATTTGTGTGCAAGTACTGGCTTGTTTCCCTGGGATTTAACATATTTCATAGAACTTTTGCTAATTGATTTTATTTTTTTTTATATTTTTATTTTTTTGCTAATTGATTTTAAAACTTGGAATGTGTTTATTTCTTAACTACTGTGGACATAAGAGTATGTTACCCAAGGGGTAGATTTGTATGTTCTTACTAACTGGATAGAAACTGTAAGATAGCTTATTCTCAGTAGTATGTTTTAAAACATTTTTTTCTTATGATTATATACCATCACTATATGAATTATCATTTAGATGAGATTTTTTTCCTCTGGCTTCTTATCTGCCTTAAAACTTAATTTTCTTTGCTGAACATATTAGATTAAAATTAAGAAGTTTGGGACATCTGGGTGGCTCAGTCAGTTAAGCATCTGACCCTTGAATTTGGCTCAGATCATCATCTCAGGATTGTGAGATGGAGGCCTACATGGGGCTTGGTGCCTTGGATGGAGCCTGTTTGGGATTCTCTCCTATTCCTTTCTCCCTTCTTTCCCCTCCCTCTCTCTAGTTCTCCCTTTCTCCTCATCTCAAAAAAAAAAATAAAATAAAATTAAGGTTAGGGAAAGAATGTTCAGACTTAAAATAGTGGGTAGTAACTGAATAATTAATCTTTTGGTTTTATTTTATAGCAAAATGTCACTTTTTTAGTTTGGCATTTAAGTGACAGCAACTGAAGGAAGATGTTACTTCCCCCTGCAAAATTCTGGTCCTTCTTATCTTCAACATTGAATCTACCTTATTTTGAGTGGGTGGAGAAGGGATGGAAGATTGAAGTTTTATGCTAGGCTGGGAATATGAAGATTAATATTCTCCTTATTCTTCTCTAGGTCTTATCTCCTGTAACTTTGGAGTATATATGGGGATAGTTTAAGTTCTCTTTCTCCCTACTACCCATTCAGGCCTTGGGAGCTAGGAAGAACTATCTATATTAGAGCAGGTTCTATATTAAATAATGTATATGGACTCCCAGCCTCTGAGGCACAGAGCCTGCCATGAGGAGTCTTCATTTGTAGGCTCTGTCACCTGACAGAACAAGGAAATGTATATGTGTAGACTGTTTTATTTTTTTAATTTCCTAAAAATTTTTACTTATTTATTTCAGATAGAGAGAGGGAGAAGCAGACTCCCCACGGAGCAGGGAACCCGACACAGGACTGGCTGGATCCCAGGACCTCAAGATCATGACCTGAGTTGAAGGCAGAAGCTTAACCAACTGAGCCACCCAGGCGCCTCCTAGATTGTTTTAATACAAAGCATGATTGCTATGATAATCTGAAAAGCAGATAAAATGGTAGGAATATTTTGAAAATAACAGCTGGTATTTGGTTTTTTATTATTAAAGCATTTCAAATTATATTCAGAATGAGTAACAAAAGAATAAAGTTAGATTACTACCTAACACTATGTAGAAAAATTAATTCAAAATGGGGGTGTCTGGGTGGCTCATTGGATTAACTGTCTGACTGTTGATTTCAGTTCAGGTCGTGATCTCAGGGTTGTGGGATCAGCTCCAAGTCGGGCTCCCCACTCAGCAGGGGTCTGCTTGAGGATTCTCTTCTGCTGTCATTCAAATGGCACACTCTGTCTCTCTCTCAAATAAATAAATAATTTTTAAAATAATAAAGATGTTCAACATCATTAGGTAAATGCAAATCAAAGCTACAATGAGATACTATTTCACACCTACAAAGATGACTATTATAATAAAAACAGGCCATGGGCAGCCCGGGTGGCTCAGCAGTTTAGCGCTGCCTTCAGCCCAGGGCCTGATCCTGGAGACCCAGGATTGAGTCCCATGTCGGGCTCCCTGCGTGGAGCCTGCTTCTCCCTCTGCCTGTGTCTCTGCCTCTCTTTCTCTCTGCATCTCTATGAATAAATAAATAAAATCTTAAAAAAAAAAAAAAGTGGCTGACTCTTAGTTTCCGCTCAGGTCGTGGTCTCAGGGTTGTGGGATCAAGCACTGCGTTGGGCTCCAGCCTGAGCACAGTCTGCTTGAGAGTCTCCCTCTCTCTGCCCCTCCTACTCGTGCTCTCTCTCACCCTCTCTCTCACTCTCTAAATCTTTTTTAAAAAGGAAGACTGAAAACATCATGTCATGACAAGGATGTAAAGTAAAAGTGGAATGTTGATTCGTTACTGATGGTAATGTAAAATGCACCTATTTTATGACCCTGTAATTCCACTCCTAGATATTTAAGAGAAATGAAAACATATGTCCATGAAAGACTTGTATACAAATGTTCCTAGCAGGGAATATGGTCAATAATATTGTAATAATGTTGTATGGTGACAGATGGTAACTACATGTGTTATGGTAAGCATTTCATAATGTGTATAATTGTTGAATCACTGTCTTGTACACTTGAAACTAATATATGTCAACTGTACTTAAATTTTTAAAACTCTACAGTGATATTTTTTAAGTGTAAGTTATGTGTATTTTAGAAAAACATTAAACATAAGTGCGCGCGTGTGTGTGTATGTATATATATGTGTCATGTACATGAGAGGGAAAAAGGGCTCATTTTTATTTTGTAAATACTGCCTTTTAAATATTAAAAGAATGATGTAATTAGAAAACTACCATTTCCAATCTCCAGTGTCATAATTGAATTAAAAGTCATTAGTGGATGGTGTCTGAAACCTTTGGCTGTTGGGCATAAGATTTTTACACTGTAACACCTCACAGTTGCATTTATTTTCTTTTAATATATGTATTTTATTTACTCATGGGAGACACAGAGAGAAAGGCAGAGACACAGGCAGAGAGAGAAGCCGGGTTCTCTCAGGAAACCCGAGCTGGGACTCGATCCTGGAACTCCAGGATCACACTCTAAGCCAAAGGCAGATGCTCAACCGCTGAGCCACCCAGGCATCCCACACAACTGCATTTCAAAGGAGAAAAAACAACTACAGGGAGAGATCTGACAGGTGTACATAACCACTTCAAGTTTAGCATCACCAGTAGTGAGACAGGCTGACGTGCATCTTCATCTGATACAATAAGAAGTACAGACTATATCATTTATGTACTTCTCAGGAGGAATTGATTAGACAGAGCCAGAATTTGGGATAGTCTCCATTCAACTGACTTGGATTACTCAACAACAAGTGTGTCGTGAAATCAAAACAAAAGGGATCTGGGATCAGAGGCAGGGTAAAGGCACTGTTATCAATTCAAAGAGACATAATCAAATACAGTTCTTAAATTTTGATTGGATTCTACATAGAGCTTTAAAATCCCAAACATTTTGGCAACAATTGGGAAATTGGAATATGACCTCTGTTATTACATACCACTATTGACTTAATGTTAAATTTCTTCAAGTCTAATAATGATAATTGACTATATAAAGGAATGCTCAGTTTCTAGGAGATGCAACTGAAATATTTAAAGATGCAGCATCATGTCTGCAACTTATATTCAAATAGTTTAATCTAAAAAAGTGTGTTTATATCTGCATAAAGAAAAATGAAGGTAACGAAAAGTTGATGAATTTTAAGGAAAGGATATAAGTTTTTCATTGGACTAGTTCAATTTTTCAATGAGTTTAAAATATTCAAAGTAAAAATCAAGGGGAGAAAAATCTCTTGTTCTGTTTTGCCCTCAAAATATACAAGTTTGAAATTTTCTAGGTATTATTTTAATTATCAGTTTATTCGAATTATCTGATTTTCCATAGAAAGTTAGAATTAGAGGGACTTTAGAGATTATCTTGTCTAGTCCTTTATTCATACGGATGAGGAATTTAGTCTGACATTCATTAAGTTCCTCATTGAAATCCTTATTGAAATGTAAGCCAGCGGTAGAGCTTGGACAATGAACCTCAGCTGTCCTGTTTTCCAGGCTCTTGCTCTCCCCACTATACCATG
The DNA here is from genome assembly GCF_011100685.1 of Canis lupus familiaris. Taxonomy (NCBI): domain Eukaryota; kingdom Metazoa; phylum Chordata; class Mammalia; order Carnivora; family Canidae; genus Canis; species Canis lupus. The sequence continues at coordinate 35,098,739 of NC_049239.1, read as the reverse complement.
TCTCTTCTCTCCCAGTAAAAGAAAGTAAAGTTAAATTAAGGAAAATACTATGCATCATTTTTCTTCATAGGGTATCTTCAAAGTATTTACCCCATTTTGACAGTGTTGTGAGACTGTGTTTGATCTATTGGTGTGTAGGTCAGGAATTTAATCGGAGGTTTCTGCTACTTTTGATAATTGTTCTCCTATAAATGTTTTGGTACTATGATTTGAGCTCTGTGTTTTTTGGTCACTTCTTTTTTATTATTCTTTAGTTTGAGCTATGAAGAAGGACATCCCTCACATTCTGAAACCGATCTCCTTCAGAGACAGACCTTTGCAGCCTCTCATCAGCTTCCTGGATATGCTACCACACCTCAGCCAACTGGTAAAAATGCTCTTCTGGAATGAATCTGGCTACATGTAGTGAACGAGAAGAAAAATCAGTTTTCACATATTGGGTTATGCATGGGAGGAGGACAAAATGGAGCCTTGGGAAAAGTGAAAATGAAATCAAAACTTTGTCTTTCACTGATAGGAAATACCTATATAATTAGTTGGGAGATCTTTTTTCATGGATCTTTGTGGATTTTAAATTCTAACTACACTTGGTCAAATTAATATTTGTTTGCTGTTTCAGAATAAAATCGTTGAGGGTTGTAGATCTTTTGGCCTCAGATTTCAGAAATTCCTTTTAAAAATAAGAACAGAAATATAATTTTATACTCATAAATATTTACCTTGTGATATATCCTATATCTTCAAATGTAGGTCTTTCTGGAATATTTGATACTAGTGTGAACAGTGCCAGCACTAACACTAAAGAATCTTCAGTGATGAACTTTCTCTCTGCTGTTGAATCCCGAACTGCTCAGGCTGCTTCTTCAGGAACTACTCTTTTACCACAATTCAGGGCTCCATCCTGGCAGACAGGTGATTGATTCTTTGTTTTCAGAAATTTTAAGTCCAGAAAAAATACTGATAAAAAAGAAACTTTTCATGGCCTTGTCACTCTGTAGTGTGGCTGAGAGTAATTACTGACTTCCCAGTGAACTTTAAAACCTGGAATTTTTCACAATTTTACATTAGAGAGAAGTCAGATTTATCACTCTGATGAAAACGAATAAGTTGAAGAAGATAATTATTAAAAAATAAACCTTAGATATAAAGTTCTTACCTAACAATTTAAGTAGTTACTTGTCTACTTAAGTAGACAGAAGAAGATAATTATTAAAAAATAAACCTTAGATATAAAGTTCAAACCTAACAATTTAAGTAGTTACTTGTCTACTTAATAGAAGCAAACATTTCTTTTATTTTTCCATTTCAGCTTTATTGAGGTATAATTGCTATAAAATTGTTAGATGTTTGAAATGTGCTTTGTGATTTTAAGAGTACCCCCACCCCAAGTCTGGTTAATTAACACATCCATCACCTGCCATATTTATCATTTTTGGCTTTTTTGGTGAACAATTAAATTCATTTATCTTAGTGACTTCAGGCTGAGTAGGTAGTATAGTAAAAAACAGTCTCGGGACTGATTTCATCATTAGAGTAATGTAAAGTTATCCAGAATTGAACAGATTATGTCACTATTTAGTAAAAGCCATTATAGGCTGATATTATTGTATTTCCCCTATTTATATATACTATTTTAAACAAATTTTAAATGTTATTTTTTCAAGTGTAACTATTTTGTCTTCATAGTAATACTTTTTGACATTTAACGGTAAGAAGAAGGTTTTTGAAAGGGCCAGAGAATCTTTTTTCCTTTTTTTTCTTTTTTCTTCTATTTTTCTAAATCAACAAAAAAAATGTTAATGGCAGTCACTAAAAAACATGTAAACAATAAACAATAAAAAGGTCTACAAAAGGGAAGGGGATAGTTCCTAACTACAGTCCCACTTTTGTAGAGAAGAGTTAAGTCTGATATTTACTCTTCTTTGGTAAAGTATCAGTAAATATCTTTGTATATCAAAACATATATATCCACTTAATCAGTGTTTATAGCAATAGTATTAATAGGATATGCCATAATTATTTGATTAGTCCTATGATGATGGACATATGTGTGGTTCCTACTTATTAGCACACACAATAACTATAAGAAGTTTCTTGTACAAATATCTTTGTGTCCACTTATTTCCACAGAATAAATTTCTAGAAGTAGAACTTTTGGGTCATAAAGATATACGGTAACTTTTAGCTAGAATGCTTTCCTGAAATGTGAATAATCTCTTCTTAACAATATTAATTTCTGGTCAGCCTTTTATGATAAGCATGCACCTATTATCATTGGAATTTGTTCATAGGAAGCCAAAACATTTTAAAATGTGTATATATATATTTTTTTCTTAAGTTTTATTTATTAGAGAGGGGTGCACGGGGTGGCAGGGGAGGCAGAGGGAGAGGGAGAGAGAGAACCTCCAGCAGACTTTCCCGAGTGAGGAGCTGATTTGGATCTTGATCCTATGACCCTGAGATCATGACCTGAGCCCAAATCAAAAGTCGGACACCTAACAGAGTGAGCCACCTAGATGCCCCAAAAATGTATATATTTTGATAAAAGAAACTTTGCAGTGTTAATCTCATTGTATATTTTTAGATTCATTTATCATATTAAACGTAGGCAGTTTGGGTTTAATTTTAATGTTATGGATATTGTATCCTGTTGCAATTGCATTGAGATTTCAGGATAAATTAATCACTGGAGATTACATATATTTTTATTGCTTTCTTAATTTTCAGATGACCTTATCGAACATATATAAACTCATTTATATAACAATTATAAATAGGAATTCAAATACCTTTGTAATTTTGTTTTTGCTTTAAGAAAGCTAGCTGTTGGATCCCTGGGTGGCGCAGCGGTTTGGCGCCTGCCTTTGGCCCAGGGCACGATCCTGGAGACCCAGGATCGAATCCCACGTCGGGCTCCCGGTGCATGGAGCCTGCTTCTCTCTCTGCCTGTGCCTCTGCCTCTCTCTCTCTGTGACTATCATAAATAAATAAAAAATTAAAAAAAAAAAAAAAAAAGAAAGCTAGCTGTTTTGAGGCATGCCTGAGTGGTTCAGTCAGTTAAGTGACCGACCCTTGATTTTAGCTCAGGCCGTAATCTCAGGATCATGAGATCCAGTGCCACATTGTGCTCCATGCTTAGCACTCTGTCTGCTTGGGACTTTCTCTTCCTCTCCATCTACACCTCTCCCCTGCGTGTGTGTACACATGCCTCTAAAATAAATAAGTAGGGTACGCCTGGGTGGCTGGGATGCCTGGGTGGCTCAGCGGTTGACCGTCTGCTTTCACCTCAGGGCATGATCCGGGAGACCTGGGATCGAGTCCCGTGTCAGACTCCCTATGTGGAGCCTGCTTCTCCCTCTGCCTGTGTCTCTGCCTCTCTCTCTCTCTCTCTCTCTCTGTGTCTCTAATGAATAAATTAAATATATATATATATATATATAAAATAAAATAAGTAAATCTTGAAAAAAAGATTCTCGCCCTCTGCCCCTCCCCATTGGAGCTCACACTTTAAAGAATTAAAAAAGTAAACTAGCTGGTTTTGAAATGTAATTTTCAATTTACATGCAGAAATAATTTGTCAGGCATTTTCAGTCTTATAGAGATTTTAATGGATTAGAGATTATGTAAGTCTCTACTGTGAAGACGTGTGACGTGTGTGTGTCTCTGTGTGTGTGTATAATAGTATTTATGCTGTAATTGTTTAAAGTTTTTTATGTTTTCTCTTCCTAGGTATGCATTCCTCAGCAGCAACTGAGCTGTTCGTTACTGGACCTTTGCCAACCACTGGAACTCTTCCACCCTCTGCCCTCTCTGCTTATCAGCATCCCACCACCTTCAGCAATAGAAACTTTGCTACCACCTCACCTTTGGTGCTTCAGGATTCGTCTTTTAACACTACATCAAATGGAATTTTAAATCCTCATGACCCTTTGCTACAAATCAAAACTTCCCAGGGAACTGTTCCAACTGCTTTGGCATTTGAGCGCCTGGGCAGTTCTGCGTTAAGTAACAGCATACCACCTCAGTCTTCAACATATCGCTCAGCTCAAGAGTCTGCACCCCATCTTTTACAACCTCAGTTTAGTTTGTTGCCTTCAGCACTTGGGGGAGCCCAGCAAACTCCTCAAGCCTACAGTTCAACTCTCTTTACTAGTTCTACTGCTTCCATTGAAAGAGCTCTTCTTCGAGAATGTAGTGTTATTAAACACCATCAGCGGCCTTCAGGTACCCAGTCTATTCAGGCACAACTGACTGGTTCACAGCATTCCTTACATAGCTATCTATCAAATGCAAGTGTAGTTAATTTTCAGGAAACAAGCAGGCAGTCATCTTTATCCTGTAGCCCAATTGGAGATTCTACTCAGGTGAGCAATGGAGGATTACAACAGAAGACCTCCCAGGTGTCAGTGGAACTTGCTCAGTCTTACTCATCTGCAATTCCATCATCAGGGTTTCCTCCTACTACAAAAGTAAAAAGCTGTTCTACAAAACAACCACTAACGTCAACTAAGACCCCCAAACCTCAAAGTATAATTCCTCCTGTGCAAACATTAAGCTATTCCAAACCTTTACATAATCAGAGTTCTGTAATATCAGGCCAAGCACAAATTTATTCTACAGCGCAGCTACCAAGCCTTTTATCTGTTAGCCAGTCCCAAAATTATGGCTTAGTACAGCCACATAACGTGCCATCTATTGTTCATTCACAGGTTTATAGATCCAACAAAGTTGAGAAGTTGCCATCCTTATATAAAACATTGACTTTTTCTGGATCATCTCAGACTCTAACTTCTGAAAATCAGACACTTAATTATTCTCCTAATCAACAAGAAGTGTTATCTTCAGTTACAAATGAGAACTACCCTTCTCAAACAAGAGATCTATCTTCAGTTAGTCAGTCTCAAAGTTATTCATCTAGTCATTCTCAGGGTTTATCACCAGTTAGCCAGACACAGGTTAGTTATTCATCTCAGTCACAAGTATTGTCTGCAGTCAGTCCTTCAGAAAGCTATGCTTCAGGGCAGTCCCTGACATTGACGGCCCCTTCTCTTTCCTATTCTTCTGCCTCTCGGGCTCAGAATTTGTCAGATTCTAGCCCAACCCAGAATTATATTTCTATGCATTCTTCCCAAAATGCTCAGACTCAAGGGTCATCCTCTCCCCAGTCCCAGAAGTTTTTGCCTGCTGTCCAGTCATCATCTTTTGCATCCTCTACTCACTGTCAGACGTTACAGAACAGCATACCTTCCCCTGATCCAAAGTCTTATGCTGAAAGAAAACTTGACTCAAATGTGTATACATCTTCAAAGCAAGAGGAGGATTTTCCAATGCAAGAGTTACAGGTATTACAGCCACAAGTATCTCTTGAGTCATCGACCCAAAGGCTATCTGATGGAGAAATTAATGTTCAAGAATCAGCTTATAAGGTGTCAAAAGCAGAGGACAGATATTCTCAGAGTGTGATCAGAAGTAATTCTCGTCTTGAGGATCAGGTTGTTGGGATTGCTCTACCAGGCTCAAAAAAAGAAGAAAGCATGGTTGGTTCAGTGACACAACTTACCCAACAAATTGGCCAAGTCAGTACAGCAACCCTTGATATGAAGAAGGCAACTAATTTAATGCCAACCCCACAGATAAGATTGAATACTAAAGACCTCAACCAGCAGCATGCTCTTATACACAAGGTACATGAAGCCAAGGTCCAGGAGCAACATGATCAAATAATTAATGCCTCATCTCAGATTCAAATTCCAAATCATTCTTTAGGGCATGGCCATCAGGCATCTCTTCCTAATACACAGGTTCTTTTAGATTCTGCATGTGACCTACAGATTCTTCAGCAGTCAATACTGCAGGCAGGTTTAGGACAAGTAAAAGCATCTTTACAAGTACAGCGTGTTCAGAGTCCTCAACAAATAGTACATCCTTTCCTTCAAATGGATGGCCATATTATTCAGAGCAATGGTGATCATTCTCAGCAGCAACTCCATCCTCAAACTTCTGAAATTATGAAAATGGACCTCTCTGAGTCTTCAAAACCATTACAACAACATCTAACAACAAAGGGCCATTTTAGTGAAACAAATCAGCATGATTCAAAGAATCATTTTGTTTCTCTTGGATCAATATGTTTCCCAGAGGCAATGCTTCTCAGTGATGAGAGGAATATTTTATCAAATGTAGATGATATCTTAGCAGCTACAGCAGCAGCTTGTGGGGTTACTCCTTCTGATTTTTCCAAGTCAACTTCAAATGAAACCATTCCAGCAGTTGAAGATGGTGATTCTAAATCTCATTTTCAACAGTCATTAGATGTTGCTCATGTGACTTCTGATTTTAACTCCATAACAGCTGCAGTAGGAAAGCCCCAGAATATAAATGACATTTCCTTAAATGGAAATCAAGTTGCTGTAAACCTTTCACCTGTACCTAACCTCCAGTCAAAAATGACTCTCGATCAACAGCATATTGAAACTGGTCAAAATAAAGCACCTAAAGTAATTTCACCAGTGGTTGGACCAAGTCATGAAGCCCAGGAGCAGAGTTCTGGCTCATTCAAGAAACAGTCTGCTACCAATCATGAATCTGAAGAGGATAGTGAAGTTCCTATCGATAATACATTAAATAACAGCAGAAACCAAGAGTTTGTTTCTAGTAGAAGTGTAAGTGGAGAGAATGCTGCATCAGAGAGTGAGCTCACCTTGGGGGGTGATGACAACAGTGTGTCGGTGAACCCAACCAGAAGTGCGCTTGCACTGCTGGCCATGGCCCAGCCCGGGGAGGCCACTGGTGTCAAGATTGAAGAAGAAAATCAAGATTTAATGCATTTTAACCTTCAGAAGAAAAAATCTGGGAAGGGGCAAATGAAAGAGGAAGACAACAGTAATCAGAAACAGCCAAAAAGACCTGCCCAGGGCAAACGCCAGAATTCAAGGGGAACAGATGTGTATTTGCCATACACTCCTCCTTCCTCAGAAAGCTGCCACGATGGTTATCAGCATCAAGAAAAAATGAGACAGAAGATCAAAGAAGTGGAGGAAAAACAGCCAGAAGTCAAGACAGGATTTATTGCCTCTTTCTTAGATTTTCTGAAATCTGGGCCCAAGCAGCAGTTTTCTACTCTTGCCGTCCGAATGCCCAACAGGACTAGACGACCAGGGACCCAGACTGTTCGTACATTTTGTCCCCCGCCGCTTCCAAAGACAACTTCTACGACACCCGCACCTTTAGTGTCTGAAACTGGGGGTAACAGTCCATCAGAAAAAGTTGATAATGAACTTAAAAACTTGGACCATTTATCTTCATTTTCTTCTGATGAAGAAGATCCTGGAGTATGCAGTCATGATATTTATAAAAGCGCCTCTATTACCTTAACTACTTCAGATGCTACTTCTGATAAAAAGAAGAAAACAGGTAAAGTTTTAAATTTTAGATTCATAATTATGGCTTTCCACTATTATTTGTATGGTGATAGACTGGACTTTAAGCTTTTTTAGCTTGAAGCAGGTCTGTAAATAAATTTTCAGGGCAAAATGCATTGGTGGGTATTTTACGTACTTACTCTTTTGCATATGCTCCTTCCCTGTAGGAAAGTTTTGGGTTTTAGGTTGAGAACTTGGTGGTTTTTTTTACTTTCTCCCACGTGACACATGACTTACATGGTATGTATCCAGACTTCTCTAATCTGAGACAACTTGAGTGGTTTACAGGTATGAGGCATTGTGCTGTACAGTTCTAGTATAAACTGTCATATTTTCTTGGTATGTCAGTTTTTACCTGAAGATTAATGTTTTAGTGTTAAATATAGTTACGTGTATTATGTACACGAATATAATTAAGATAACATTTAGAAAATTTGTGTTGGCTCCAGACTGTGTCGCCAAGTCTTTGGGTATGTGTTTCACTTTATTCTGTAGTTAAGGGAACATTTGGAGGAACTGTTTTAAGAAGCACTGCCTCATGTCAACTATTTAAGGAACATGCTAAGGGAGAATATATATAACAATAATAGCCATCACCTCTGTGCTGGGAACTAGTAGCAATGTTATGAGATATGCATTGTTACCTCCAATATATAGATGGTATAAACCAAGAGTAAATGAATTGTGTGGGTCCATACAACTAGTAACTGACAGAGCCGGAGTCTGCACTCAGGTTTGTTTGGTTGTAGAGCCTGTATTCCTGCCTAGCTCTTTTGTATAAGTAAAGTGGTGCTTTAAAAGTTTAAACTTTGTTGTGTGATGTACTCTTAGCTTCTCTCTGAACTCAAGACTACCTTTAACTACTGGAGTGATCTGGAACAACTGTGGTATCCCAAATAATCTGTTAGCATAAACATCTGCTAACACATTTCTAAAGAATTCTCACTTTGTTATACAGGGAAATTAGTATAATGGAAAGTCAGTGTTAGAATCAAAGACGTTATGGACGTGGCTAATCTAATCGTAGTAACGTTTTAGACTCCTTTTCCCCAAATTCAGGCTGCTTTGCAATTACTTTTATATTCCCTCTTCCATTTGTAGAACAAAGCTTTTGTAATTTCTGTTCTAAAATAGGAATCTAAGACTGGTTTCTTCCAGACAGGTATTATTGCCTCATTTGTAGTTGAAATCCTCATCACCAACCCAGTTCTTCCTGTTAGGTATTCAAAGTTCTCTCGATGCCATCCCCACTGCTTCCTCCTGTGCACGAGCTCATCTCTTGCTTCTTGGTAGAATCCTTCACACCAGTAAGATACTTCTCAGTGCTTCTAGGGGAAAACATTAAAATAATATGTAAAAACTCTTCCTTCCCATATTACTTTCTGGTTCCATTCTTTCCACTTATCCTCTTCTATAACAGCCAAACTTCTCATTGTTCCTGAGACCCATAAGCCGCACTTTCACAATTCTCTTTGAACAGGTTTTTCTCTAACCAGAATTGCCCTCTTTGATGTTTTCAGCCCAGCAGACATTTTGTCGTCTCTGAAGACCATCTTCAAAGTCACTTTGTGGAAGTTACTCCAGGGAGAATTCATGCTCATATCTTCTAAATTCACACAGCTCTCAAGTATCTCTGAAGGGCAATTTTAAATTTAAATTGCAATGAAGTCTAATTTACCCATTTTTTTCCTTTTATGATTTGTGCTTGTGTCCTAAGAAATCTTTGCAAACATGTTCTGTTTTCTTCTAGAAGTTTTTAACTTTTGCATTTTACCTTTAGGTCTATGACCCCCGTCCCCCCTTTTTAAAGATTTTGTCTATTCATGAGAGACACAGAAAGAGATGCAGAGACACAGGCAGAGGGAGAAGCAGGCTTCTTGCAGGGAGTCCAATGCAGGACTCGGTCCCAGGACCCCAGGATCATGACCTGAGCCAAAGGCAGCCGCTCAAACACTGAGCCACCCAGGCGCCCCATGTGGTTTTCTTATGCAGTCTTTCAGTGTGGTGAACTACACTGACTAATTTTCAAATATATTCATGGCCTTGCATTCATTCCTAGGATAAACTCCAACAACTGTGAAGTATTCAGTTCATTTTTAATACATTGATGAGTTCAGTTTTCTAATTTTTTTGCATCATGTTTGCAGTGGATATTGGTCTGTAGTTTTCCTTTTGTAATGCTTTTGTCAGGTTTTGGTATCTGGTTATTGCTGACCCTATAAATGAATTTGGGACTATCCCCTTGTTTTCTTTTTTCTGCAAGAAATGGAGTAGTACTGTTTCTGCCACAAATGGTTGTTCAAATTTGTTAGTGCAACCATCTGGACCTGGAGTTCTTTTTGTCAGAAAGTTTTGTTTGTTTGTTTGTTTTTGTCAGAAAGTTTTTTGCTGTGAATTCAGTTTCTTTGATATGGAACTAATTCACCTTGTCTGTTTCTTCCTGACTGTGTTTTGATAGTTTGTATCTTTGAAGGAATTGACCTATTTTATCTGAGTTGTCAAATTCATGGGTATAAAGTTGTTGGTAGCATTTCTTCATATTGGTAATTTGTATCTTCTTTGTTGTGGTCAGTCTGGATAGAAGTTTACTGGTTTTATTGACTCTTTTTCTCCTTTGTTGGCAATTTCATTGATTTTTTGGGGGGTTCTCATTATTTCCTTTTTCCTGCTTGACTTAGATTCATTCTCTATTTTTCTGATTTCTTATGGTAGGAGCCTAAATTGTTCATTTGAGACCCCTCGTCTTTTCTACTATAAGCATTTAATATTACAAACCTCTCATTGCCCCCTGCTTTAGCTGTATCCCACAATTTTATTTTTATTATTTTTATTTTCTTTCAGTACTCTTTAATGCTTCTTCTTTGATACATGAGTTATTCAATTTTCAAATATTTGAGTGTTTTCCGGACACCTTTTCTTTATTGATTTCTACTTTGTGTAATTTCAGTTCTCTTAAATTTGTTAAGGTTTGCTTTATGGCCCAAAATATGCTTGGTCTTTTTTTTTTTTTTTTTTAAGATTTTATTTATTCATAAGAGACACAGAGAGAGAGAGGCAGAGACACAGGCAGAGGGAGAAGCAGGCTCCCCGTGAGGAGCCCGATGTGAGACTCAATCCTGGCACTCTGGGATCATGTCCTGAGCTGAAGGCAGATGCTCAACTGCTGAGGCACCCAGGCATCCCCAAATGTGCTTGACCTTGATTGATGTTCCATGTGTACTTTCAATGAATGTATATTCTGCTGGTGGTGTTGGATTGTTCTGTAAATGTTGATTAGGTCAAGTTGGTTGTTAGTGTTATTTAGGTTTTCTAGGTCCTTGCTGATTATTTGTTCCTTGTTCTGCCAATTACTGAGAGTGGAGTTTTGAAGTCTCAAAGTATTTCTGTAGACTTTTCTATTTCTCCTTGCATTTCTGTCAATCAGTTATTGCTTTGTGTATTTTGAGTTCTGTGTTTTAGATTGTTAAGTTCTTGTGAATTGACCTTATCATTGTATAATGTGCATCTTTAATATTGGTATAATCTTACTTGAAGTCTACTTTGTCTGATCTGTGACATTATATTTAATGTGGGTATTTTGTAGATAGTATATATTTTAGTTTTGTCTTTTACTTAAGCTTTAGTTTTATAATCTCTGTCTTTGAATTGGTATGTTTAGACAGTTTACATTTAATTTAATTGTTGATATAGCTAGATCTTCCATTTTATTGTTTTCTGGTTCCCCCTTTTTTGTTTCCTCTTTACTAGCTTTTAAAAACACATTATTTGAACTTTTCGTATTTTATTTTTAATTTATTTCTGATTTTTCCAGCAGTTATCTTTTTGTAGTCTTCTAATGGTTGACCTAGTGATTAGCATCCATTTAAAATTAATATGTTTATGATTTCAAGTAAAATGTTGAAGCCTAACAACCATACAAGTCCCTTTACCTTTGCCCGTATGTTCACATATTTGTCCTATATATTACATCTATGTACATATATTGAAAACCATAATAAAGGAATAATTTTTGCTTTCAAGTCCAATATACTTTAAATTACTTAAGAGGAGGAAAAAAGCCTATTGTGTTTACCTAGACATACATATTTTCTATTGCAGTTGCTTTATTCCTGATATTCCAGGTTTCTCTCTGGTATCATTTCCCATCAGCCCAAAGAACGTTTCCTTTTCCAAGACTTTTTCTTTTTCTTTGGTTTTCAGCAGTCTAATTGTTTATCCAGGTAGGGTTTATCCTATTTGGAGTTCACTGAGCTTCTTGAATCTGTAAATTATGTCTTTAACCAAATTTGAGAAATTTGGGGATATTTTTTTTTCTGCACCAATCTCTTTCTCTGCTTATGGGATTCCGGTGACACAAATGTATAACTTTTTGATACTGTTTCTGAGGTTCTGTTCTTTTTTTTTTTTTTTTAAGTTTTTATTTATTTATTCATGATAGACATAGAGAAAGAGAGAGGCAGAGACACAGGCAGAGGGAGAAGCAGGCTCCATGCTGGGAGCTCGACGTGGGACTTGATCCCAGGACTCCAGGATCGTGCCCTGGGCCAAAGGCAGGCGCTAAACTGCTGAGCCACCCAGGGATCCCCTCTGTTCATTTTTTTCAATCCTTTTTCCCCCTCTCTGTTCTTCAAATTGTATAATTTTTATTGGCCTATCTTAAATTTTATTGATTTTTCATCCTTCTCAATTCTGTTCCTGATCCCATCCGGTGAATTTTTTATTTCAGATATTTTTAAATTATAAAATTTGTCTTTGATTCTTGTTTCTCGTTCCTCTTTTTCTACTGAGAATTTACATACTTCTATTCATTTTAAAAGTATGCTACCTTACTTCCTGGAGCATGGTATAACAGCTGCCTTCAAGACTTTGATAATTCCAACATCTAAGTCATGTTAAAAGTGGCATCTAATTTCCCTTTGAGAATTGGTCACTTTTTTCTAGTTCTTTGTATATTGAGCAATTTTGGATTTTATCCTGGACATTTTGAGTACTATACTGTAAGACTCTGGGTTCTATTAAAATTCTCTGGAAAATATTGATTTGTGTTGTTTTAGCAGGCAGTCAGACTACAAAATTCCATCTCATCTTTGAGTGGTGGTTCCAGTGTTGGTTCAGTTTTACAAAGCCTTTGCTCTACTGCTTTGGATCTGTCTCAGTGGTTAATCCAGAACTTGGGTGATGAGTAGACTTTGTTATAGTTTAGATCTCAAAGCCTTCATTATGCTAGTTTGAATCTACTCTGCGTAAGTGCAATTTAGCGTGAAACAGATTGCATGTGTTCATATGTAGAATTAGCGGATACCATTCTGCAGCTGTTTCCTCTCTGGGAATTTCCCATACTACCCAGCTCCCTGCGTTCCTTTTCCTTAGGCATTTGTGTAGAAAGCTGGAATTTTTCTTGGAGCTTTAGCTGCTGATGCGTTGACACAGTTATCTGCATGTGGGGGTTAAAGTGATACAACAAGACCAAAAATAGGGAATTCCCCTAGGCTTCCTCCCTCAGCTTTATTGAGATATAATTGACTATATAAGTATATATATATAATTATATATGTCCTGAAACATTCCCTGTGTTCTTCATACCATAGTGGCCCTGTTTCCAGTTTCCTCTAGAATGCCAAAAAGACAGGCATTCTGTCAGGGTTTAAGATGTCTGGTTCACCACCATAGCATTGCAGCTTTGTTTTTTTGTTTGTTTTTGTTTTTTTAAAGATTTATTTATTTATTCATGAGAGACACACAGAGAGAAGGAGAGACACAGGCAGAGGGAGAAGCAGGCTCTTCACAGGAGCCCAGTGCAGGACTCAATTCCAGATCCTGGGATCACGACCTGAGCCAAAGGCAGCCACCCAACCGCTACCCAGGCGTCCCTTGCATTGCAGCTTTGTGACTTGGGTTGTCCTCAGGGCAGGTCTGGGAGAGAGAAAAGAAAAAAAAGAAATGGCATTTGCCCCCCACATTCTTCACCTTGCACGAGGCTCCTCTCTTTTACTCTTCTGTCTAGAAAGACAAATTTTCTTGGAGTTTTTGTTGTCTGTGCTCTTGCAATTCTGCATGGGGGGGTTACCTCTGGTCAATGCTAGGCGAGATGAGAGGAAAGAAGTAAGAAACATTTCCGTTTATTGTTATTTAAATTTGCCCTTACCTCTCCAGTCCACCTGCTTTATTAACTTCTCAAAGTCTTCAGGTAGTTACTTACCCTTTATATATATATATATATATTTTTTTTTTTTTAATTAATGAAACATAGAGAGAGAGAGAGAGGCAGAGACACAGGCAGAGGGAAAAGCAGGCTCCATACAGGGAGCCTGATGTGGGACTCAATCCCGGGACTCCAGGATCAGGCCCTGGGATGCTAAGGTGGTGCTAAACCGCTGAGCCGCCCAGGCTGCCCCATAAAATTTTTAAAATTCATTGTTTAATCAATTTATAGTCATGATTTCTGATGCTCAACTTATCCTATAATTGGCAAGTAGGAGTTCCTTCAATGTTTTGGTATTTTTATTGTGATTACATTGAATTCATAAATTGATTTTAAGGGAAAATTTATCTTTACAGTTTTCTCATGCACTTTTGGAATATATTATTTATCTGTTCAGATCTTATGTATTTTCATATCATATAATTTTTTTCTACACAGATACTATCATTTCTGCAATTTAAAAAAATTTTTTTTTAATTTTTATTTATGATAGTCACAGAGAGAGAGAGAGAGAGAGGCAGAGACATAGGCAGAGGGAGAAGCAGGCTCCATGTACCGGGAGCCCGACGTGGGATTCGATCCCGGGTCTCCAGGATCGCGCCCTGGGCCAAAGGCAGGCGCTAAATCGCTGCACCACCCAGGGATCCCCCGTTTCTGCAATTTTTAACTATAAATTTCCCCACATTGTTTTCTTATTGCTTACTGATGGTATATGACAATTTTATATCTCCGTTTTGGTTTTGGCATTTTTATTGAATTTTTATTCTCAATTTCTTGCATTTTTAGATAGTTATGTCTTGTAAAAATAATAGAAGTTTTACCTTTCTCTTTCTCTTTTTTTTTTTTTTTTTTTTGTAATTTAATTCACTGGCTCAGCCTCTGTTTAATAGTAGTAGTGATAGCAATCATGCTGACCTCCTCCTTGGTATTAAATAGAATATGTAGTATTTGACCATGAAATATATTTGTTGTCAGTTTCTAGTACTGTACACTCTGAAAATTTCCTTCTATCCTGAGATTCTTGTTTTTTTTTTTAAAAATTAACAGTGGGTATTAAATTTTGTTAGATGCCTTTTTGAACCTCTAATCTCCTTTTTCCCCACATTAACCTGTTACTTGATTTCCTAATTTTGAATTTGTTTTGAGGTTCTTAAAAAATATTTTTAAATTAACAATGGATATTAAATTTTGTTAGATGCTTTTTTGAGCTTCTGATAAATTTTTTCACACGTTAATCTATTATTGGATTTTTTTTTAAAGATTTACCTATTTATTTTAGAGAGAGAATGTATGCAAGCAGGGGGAGGGGCAAAGGGAGAGAGAGAGAGAGAGACTCTCAAGCAGACTCCATGTTGAGTGCAGATCCCAACTCAACCCTGAGATCAGGTCCTGAGCCAAAACCAAGAGTCTGTCTTAACCAACTGAGACACCCAGACACCCCAATCAATTACTTGATTTCTTAATGCTGAACCTTTTTAAGATAACTCTACCATGAACTCTGCTTTGTCATGATTAATTATTTTAATCCATTGCAAGATATAAGTTTCTACTGTTTTGTTTGGGATTTTTACACCTAAACTCACAAATGAGATTATTGCTTATAATTTTTGTCTTAATCTTTTTTGTTCTTTCTTGCTCTGAATCTCTTTGAATCTTTTTCTTACCATTTTGTGAAAAGTTTGCCTATTTAATAGTTGTTTTCACAGAACCAGTGTGCTTTTCTTTTTTTGCTCTTGTTTTCACTATTTTTACTCACTTTTTAAATTTTTCTTTAATCAATTCTTTTTCCCTATCTTCCCTGGGTTCCACTTACTGTTCTCACTCTGGCTTCTTGAGTTTAATACTTAATTGATTTTTGTATATCCTTGCTTTTTAATGAATAGCATTAAAGTGTAAGTTTTCATTATACCTGGCTTTATTTATGCCTCTGGTTTCAATTTGTAATGCTCTCACCATCCTTTTTAAATGGTTTATCATTTCAGTTTTGATTTCCTTTTTAATCCCAGAGTTAGTAAGAAAAAGTGGGGTTTTGCCTGTTTCCTAGTAGGTTTATGTTTTTAGTGGTGGTGATAGTGGTATTCCTTTATTACTAATTTATGACCCTATTGTATTTTGGTCAAGAGAATGCTTAAATAATGCCTACTTTTGGAAATTTATGAAAATTTTGTTAGTAGCTTGGTCAGTGGTCAATTTTTATAAATATTCCATGAATGCCAATTGCTAGTAGATTGTATTTGGTAATGCTGTTCAAATCCTTTGTATCTTTTTGTGTTTTGTTTAATGTAATCAATGACATTAGGTCACATAAGAAAATGTATATGTATATGGTGGAGGAGGTAAATGACAGGTCTAGAATGTGCCTTAAGCCATCCTAGCAAATATAGATGGAGTTGATGGACATATGAAAGAAGTATACCAAAATGTTCATGGTGGTCATAGCTGCGTCATGGTATTTGAGGATTTGTATTCTCTACTTTTATGTATGTTTGAAATTATTAATAATAAACAGTTTTTTAAATCCTCCCTATCCTTATTTGTTTTTAGATTGCTTGATCTGTTGATTCCTGAAAAAGGTGTGTTAAAGTTTCCAACTATGTTTGATTGTTTTTCTAATACTGTTTACTTGATATGTTTTGAACCCATGTGACTGGGTACATAAAATTTTACTAAGTTTAATTTCCCATATCTGTTTTTAATATTACCATACTAATTTTATTGCTATTATTTTGGTATATTTTTCTATATCTGTTTTCTTTCTTTCAGAGTATTTTTTCTTGCGAAATAAAACTCACATATGGAAACATAAAACATGTAAGAAAAACAGATAAAATTTTTATAAATTTGAAAATGCAGACGTTATTTAAGCCATATTCTTTGACCATGGTGCAGTCATTTTATAAAATAATAGTTGGAAAAAAGACAAATAAAAATAAGCTTCTATTTTTATAACTTCTAAATAACTTCTCCTAAATAACTCACGGCTTTGAAAGGAAACCAAAACTGAAATGATAAACCACTTAGAAAGGACAGTGGAACATTATATTTCAAAACTGATGAGATGTGCCAAAAGTGTAGAACAAAGAAGAAGATTTATAGTGTTAGAGAACAAGAAAGTACAAAAATAAATTGAGTATTAAATTAAACCCTATTTATAACCTCTAGAACTGACCGCTATCTACATTGGGGATAGTAATCACTTCTTTGCTTTTCTTTTATAATTTTACCGCCTGTGTGTGTATATACCTCCCTAAGCACTATCCTTTTTTTTTTTTTTTTGAAGTATACTATCCTTTTTTTTTTTTTTTTGAAGTATAGTTGACATACAATTTTATATTAGTTTCCAGGGTACAACTTATTGATTCAGTAACTCCATATATTTATTAATCTGTCACCATAGGACATTGGTGCAATATTATTGACTGTATTCCCTCTCCTGTACGTTCCATTTCTGTTATTTATTTTATTACTGAAATTTGTACCTCTTAATAACCCCTTTGTCAATACTATACTACGCTGTATTATACCTGAACACTATACTTTTGTTTGGCTTGTTTTAAACTTCATAAAAAGGGCATTCTATAGTATTGATACATTTTCTTCTTCTACTGTTTTGAAAGTTATACATTCATTTTTAAAAATATATTTGCTTAGTTTTTTATTGAAATTTTCAAATGTAAATAAAAAGATTGGTATAATTAAACCAATTTATATATCACTCAGTTTTAATCCTCATTGATACTTGGTCAGTGTTGTTTCATTCATATCTTTACCTACTCTCCCAACCCTTATCTTTTTAAAAAATATTTATTTATTTATTCATGAGAGACACAGAGAGAGGCAGAGACACAGGCAGAGGGAGAAGCAGGCTCCATGCAGGGAGCCTGATGTGGGACTTGATCCCGGGACCCCAGGATCATGCCCTGGGCTGAAGGCGGCGCTAAACCACTGAGCCACCCAGGGATTCCCCCCTTGATTATTTTGATGAAGTATTTCTGTTCTTTTCCTGCTTATAATAGGAATTACAGTATTTTCAGTGTCTTGAAATCTGTTAATAATCTTTTTTCCTCCTGGATAATAAGACTTTTGAACACAGAGAACAAAACTCTTTCAACAATGTTTATAGTTTTCAGAATATAAGCTTTGCACTTATTTTCTAACATTTTCTTCTTTCTGATGCAATTATAAATGGAATTGTGTTCCTAAATTAATTTTTGGGTAGTTCATTGAAAGTATATAGAAATGCAAGTGGGGGCACCTGGCTGGCTCAGTAGATAGAGCATGTGACTCTTGATCTTAGGGTTGTGAGTTCAAGCCCCAGGTCGGATATAGAGCTTACTTAAAAAAAAAAAGCAATTGATTTTTATATAGTGATCTTATACCCTGAAAACTTACTGAATTCACTTATTAATTCTAATAGTTTTTTAGGAGATTCCTTAGGATTTTTTGTCTATAAGATCATGTCATCTGCACATAGAGATTGTTTTACTTCTTCAGACATCTTTCCTAGGGGAAAGCATCTATTTTTTTACCCTTAAGTATGTCAGATTTTTTCGTAGATGCCCTTTATCAGATTGCAGTAGTTCCCTTCTACTTTTTAGCTTGTTGAGTCATTTTTTATCAAAAGTGTTTAAATTAATGATACTGAATTTTGCTAAATGCTTTTGATATACTCATATTTTTGAAGATTTTTGTGTTTATATTAATGAGTGATATTGATCCTATGGTTTTTTCATGGTGTTTTTGTCTGGTTTAGGTATTGGAATACTATTGGCCCAATAAAATGAGTGCTTCTTCCTATTTTATTAAGTTTATTTGGATGGGTATTAATTCTTATTTAACTATTGGTAGAATCTACTTGTGAACAATTTGGGCCTGTGCTTATCTTTGTGGGATGCTTTTTAATTTCTTTAATTCTCTGTACTCGTTGGTCTTTTCAGATGTTCTATTACTTCTTGAGTCCTTTTCTGTAGTTTTCATCTTTCTAGGAATTTGTCCATTTCATCTTGTCAGTATACAATTTTTCATATTACCTCATTATTCCCTTTATTTCTGTAGCTCTTGGGGCTTTTTCAAATTATTTTGGGGTGTTGTTTTCCCTTCTTGCATCCAGTTGGCTTTTCTTTAGGGCTTCTTCACAACTTTTGTCAGCTGACCCTTTGTTATCTTGCATCACTTCTGTGTCTCTACTTAAAATATCTTTGTGCTACTTAATGGACTTAGGGGTAAGTGTAGGTTGATGGAGGTTCTCAGTCTGATGGTCATCCAGATGTAATTCCATCACTTTAATTCTTGGAAATTAACATTCTTTAATTTCTTTTTTTTTTTTTTAAGATTTATTTATTCATTCAGAGAGAGCGAAGAGAGAGGCAGAGACACAGGCGGAGGGAGAAGCAGGCTCCATGCGGGTAGCCCGATGTGGGACTCGATCCCGGGTCTCCAGGATCACACCCCAGGCTGCAGGCGGCGCTAAACCGCTGCGCCACTGGGGCTGCCCCATTCTTTAATTTCTTATTGTAGTATTCATTGTTTCAAACAATTTGATGGTAAAAATAATCAAGTCTTTCTTTTTAAACTGTTCAGACTTTACTCAGACAAATATTTATTTGTATTACTGATTTGCATTTGCTTGATATAGTTTCAGAAGCCCTACGGATGACAACTACTAGCCCAACTGCCAATACTACTGGTACTGTTACTACTTCCTCTACCACTGTGGGTGCAGTTAAACAAGAACCTCCCTACTCTACTTCATCTGCAGTAAATATCCTGGAAAATGT
Source organism: Canis lupus familiaris (assembly GCF_011100685.1). Lineage (NCBI taxonomy): Eukaryota > Metazoa > Chordata > Mammalia > Carnivora > Canidae > Canis > Canis lupus. The sequence continues at coordinate 35,079,339 of NC_049239.1, read as the reverse complement.
AAATCCTACAGAACCCTCAAAACCCTGCGAACTTGATGGTCTTCCTTCAGACCAGTTTGCAAAAGGACAGGACACTGTTGCCATAGAAGGTTTTACAGATGAGGAAAACACAGAAAGTGGAGGAGAAGGCCAATACAGAGAGCGTGATGAATTTGTGGTGAAGATAGAAGACATAGAGACTTTTAAGGTGATTTGAAAGTTCATAAGTTTTAAAGGTCATAGTTGAGTGGGCATGCCCTATAATAAGCCTTCATAATAACTTTAATAGTATGATCTAACTTGAATTGCAAAAAGTATATTTTGATGATTATTATAAGTCATAATTGTTAAATAATAAAATCAAACTAGCAGATATCAGATATTTTGAAAAAGAAAACAGCTTAAAATAGTTTTGACTTATATCTGAGATTTACATGTTTCTGACTAGTCAATATGCTGCATTTAGGTACTAGTAATTGAGTAGTTTTAAAATGTTAATTTTTTTCAAGGCTCCCAACTAAATTAAATTTAAAAATGATTTTTAAATTTAAATGTTTAAAGAAAACAAGAATATGATGTACACATAAAATTGACTTGTTTTCATAATTGCAAGTTGTGGAACTATAGGTAGAATGTCAAATTTCATACTAAGAAATTTTAGCTGTTTAAAAAAATGGGTTGGGGGGGGTTGTTTCCTTGCTTTTGATTTTTGTAACTGGGGCAGAGAGAAATGGCATTGAAAGTACGTAACCTCAAATTACCACTATGCCTTCCATTCATAATTTTTTTTTAAGATTTTATTTTATTTATTCATGAGAGGCACAGAGAGAGAGAGAGATGCAGAAACACAGGCAGAGGGAGAAGCAGACTCCATGCAGGGAGCCCAATGCAGGACTTGATCCCAGGTCTCCGGGATCATACCCTAGGCTGAAGGCAGTGCTAAACCGCTGGGCCACCAGGGCTGCCCAACCTTCCATTCATAATTACGACTATTAATATTTTAGCATATTTGCTTCTGATCTTTTTGAATACATAAGTGCCCTTGTAAAATTATATCAATAATGTATGACAATATCATTAGAGGAAACTTTACAATAGTTACACAAAAGGATAATGAGCTACCATGCATGTTGGTGTCCTCCCTATTTCTGGAAGAATTTTAGCAGAGACTTAATAGCCAGCTTATAAGAATTGTTGCAAAAGTTCAGCTAGGTAAAAAACAAAAGTTTAGCCAGATAAGTCTTTAATTTTCCTTTCAGCTCTATGATTCTATAAATCCAGAATTTGTTGTCAGTTTTTTATAAATGTAATTAATTCTATATATTACAGGAGGCTTTAAAAACAGGAAAAGAACCCCCGGCTATTTGGAAAGTACAAAAAGCTTTATTACAGAAGTTTGTTCCTGAAATTCGAGATGGACAAAGAGAATTTGCTGCTACCAATAGTGTAAGTAAAATCTTTACATTAGTCTTCCTTTCTTTTTCTTTCTTTCTTTCTTTCTTTCTTTTTTTTTTTTTTTCAAAATAATGATCCTGGGGAAAATACAGAATCATTTAAATGTAATTTATGTTTCTAATATAAAATAGCATAATATTTGATATATGATACTCATCTGATTTTGTTACAAGCAGTATATAAATACCAGCTTCTTAAAATTAAGACACTTTCTCCTAGCTTTTGTTTTGTTTTGTTTTGTTTTAAAGAATTGTTATTAGCCTATGAAAAGTTCATATGGGCTTAGAGGTTATATTATATTGATCATTCTGTCAAACATTTTGATTTACCAAAAAACTTATAGAAATGATTCTTTTGTACTTATATAGTTACTTAATAGCATTGAGTAAGTAAGCATTTGGTGATTAGCTGAATAAGATTGCTTCTATGTGTGGGCTTGCAGTTAAGAAGCCTGAGGTCATTTTTATTGAGGGTAAAAAGTAGCCTGGCCAGAGCTGCATTTGAAAAACCTAAAGGATGCAATGTGTAATAGTCAAGCCAACAAATATTTTATGTATAGAATGTATAAGTATATAATTCAGAGTGTTTCCTTCCTTAGTACCTTGGGTATTTTGGAGATGCAAAGAGTAAATACAAAAAGATATATGTAAAGTTCATTGAAAACACAAACAAAAAGGAATATGTCAGAGTGTGTTCCAAAAAGCCGAGAAGTAAGCCTTCACAAACTATCAGGTATTTACTTTTGTGTGTAATACATTTAAATAGCATTTATTGGAAGACTTGTTTTTGGCAATGTGATTTTTTTTTTTAAGCTTATTTTTTTTTTTTAGTAATCCCTATACCCAATGTGAGGGTCAAACCCATGACCCCAGATCAGGAGTCATACATTCCTCCTTCTGAACCAGCCAGGTATGCAGGCAATGTTTTATATAAAGAATGAGATCAGGGCAGCCCGGGTGGCTCAGCAGTTTAGCGCCACCTTCAGCCCAGGGCGTGATCCTGGAGACCCAGGATCGAGTCCCATGTTGGCCTCCCTGCATGGAGCCTGCTTCTCCCTCTGCCTGTGTCTCTGCCTCTCTCTCTCTCTCTCTCTCTCTCTCTGTCTCTCATGAATAAATAAATTGAATCTTAAAAAAAAAAAAAGAATGAGATCAATTGAAGAGCCTGATTATTTTTCATATATATAAGTCTGAAAATTCATGCCTTTAATAAGTGATTCCTTTTGAAGTAATGAGATAGGAGCTATAAATTACAGCCCATGACTGTCTGTGGTGGGATGGATACTCTTTTCTTTCCCAGAGTCCTTTTGGTGTCACCCTAATATAGTTGGTGGGGAGGGATGGATGAGTTTATTTATTTATGATAGACACACGGAGAGAGAGAGAGAGAGGCAGAGACATAGGCAGAGGGAGAAGCAGGCTTCATGCCGGGAGCCCGATGTGGTACCCGATCCTGGGACTCCAGGATCGCGTCCTGGGCCAAAGGCAGGCACCAAACCGCTGAGCCACCCAGGGATCCCGAAACATCAAATTTTTAAATGATATAAATTTTGAGAAAAAATTATAAGACCTCTATTACTAAGCAGGTGTACAATAGAATTATCATATTAATTAATGTAATTCTGGATTGTCTGGAACACAAACCTGGAAGACAACTGACCTAGTCACAATCCTGTGATCTGTATGGGGAAAGAGGTATGACCCTAGATATTCTCAGCCTAGTGCTAGCAAGGTCTAGTTTGGTTAAGATTCCAACTTACCAGAAGCAGTGCACCTTTTTTTCTTATGAGGAAATCTTATCCACTCATATTTCCAGAACTAACACAGCAAATCTTGAGGGGCTCTAGGACAGACAGTTTGGTCTCCACGTCAGAACCTGGTTCCACCAGAGCCTATGAGGGTTTCAGATGGTCAGAGCTAGATGTGGCTCTCAAGAATATATTATGCATTATTTCCCAAAGCCTTTGATCACTGGTTGTACAGCCTCATCTGCAGGAAAATGAGTTCATAAAGGGGGAGAAGGAGTGAGAAGAGAGAAATAGAGATTGGATTAATAGTCCTTTAATAACTGAATATTGAATGTCAGTGGTTAGAGTGTATATGAAGAGTATTTGGGAGAGGACTTATCATTGAAGATATATAAGACTTGGACTTTATTTTTGAGGCATTGGTGATGTAATTAAATACACTTTTCTTCACTACTGGTACTCGTTTTTGGTCTAATTTATTTTAATTTGACAAGATTTCAGTGTGTTAATGAGGTTGTTTGTAACATTGCAGAACTGTTCAGGCTAAGCCAAGTAGTAGCAGTAAAACTTCTGATCCTCCAGCACCAAAAACTACAACAACAAAAGCCCCTTCCGTGAAACCCAAAGTTAAACAGCTGAAAGTAAAGGCTGAGCCACCACCAAAGAAACGGAAGAAATGGAAAGAAGAGTTTTCATCCTCCCAATCTGACTCCTCTCCTGAGATCCATTCTAGTAGTAGTGATGATGAGGGTAAGTTCTCCATGAAATGACTACCTTGATAACTTTGGATTATCTACATGAACAGAGAGAAGCAACGATGCTCACAATTCAAAATTGTTTTATTTTTCAGGGAATTTACCAATCTAGTTATGTTCTGCCTAGGCTTTTATAAAAATAAATTCAAAAAATAAATACATAAATAACAAACACAAAGTCACATTCCCTGACCACTAATAGAAAGCACAGTTTGCCCACACATAGTCTTGTAAAACAGAAAAAGCAGTGAACTCAAAGAAGACAGTTGGGAGTTCTTTTTTTTTTTCCTTGAAGATTTATTTATTTATTTATGATAGACATAGAGAGAGAGAGGCAGAGACAACACAGGATGAGGGAGAAGCAGGCTCCATGCTGGGAGCCCGACGCGGGACTCGATCCCAGGACTCCAGGACAGCGCCCTGGGCCAAAGGCAGGCGCCAAACCGCTGAGCCACCCAGGGACCCCTGACAGATGGGAGTTCTAATCATAGTAATGCCAGTTAGCTCACCTCTTTGGGTAGGATGGGGGATTAGATCAGATGACTTTTAGTAAGAATCCTGTTGGGGACACCTGAGTGGCTCAGCGGTTGAGCCCTTGGAGTCCCGGGATTGAGTTCCCTGTATGGAGCCTGCTTCTCTCTCTGCCTATGTCCCTGTCTCTCTCTCTCTCTCTCTCTCTCTCTCTCTCTCTCTCTCTCTCTCTCTGTCTCTCATGAATAAATATATACCATTTTAAAAACAGAAAGAATCCTGTTGTTCTAAACTTCCAAGTCCATGTTTATGCTAGAAGAAAAGAGTAAAATGAGCCTAGGAAGCAGTAACTCTAAAACTAGTTAATAATATACTGTATACTTCTGTATATATGGAATATGCTTATTAATTATATCACATGCTGCTGTGTATCTGCCATTAGCCAACCAGCTGTCCTTGACTATGTAGGCACACTAGGAACACTTCTCTGTGCCTTGGTTTTCTTTTCTTTTTTTTTAAGATTTTATTTATTTATTTGTGAGAAACACAGAGAGGCAGAGATAAAAGCAGGCTCCATGCGGGGAAGCCTGATATGGGACTCAATCCCTGAACCCTGGGATCATGACGTGAGCCAAGGCAGACGCTCCACCACTGAGCCACCCAGGTGCCCCTGTTTTCTCTTATAAAATGAAAAGTTTGAAATATACCAGCAGTTATCAAACTTTTTGACCTCAGAACACTTTTTTATTACTCTTAAAATTGTTGAAGACACCAAAGAGCATTTTTGTAGGCTGGATGTAGATATAGATGTAGATGTAGGTATAGACGTATTTACTTTATTAGAAACTAAACCTGAGATAGTTGTGAAACATAAGAATACACCCACCTACAATCCATTAGCCATCAGGCGTGTTGTGTAATACATGCAAGAAACAACATCAAACAGTTCAATCTAGGGCAAAGGTTTGTAAACTGCGGCCAGTGAGCCAAACCTGATCAGCAGTGGCAGCCTGTTCTTATAAATAAGGTTTTAACTGGAACACGGATTCATTTACATATTTTCAAATAGTTGCTGTTCTACCACAGTGGCAGATTTTTGAGTCATTGCGACGTCGTTGCGACAGAGAGCATATGGCCATTAAAGCCTAGAGCATAAAGTTAAAGGAAGACCGAAAAAGATGAAAGGATGATGGACGGCCATGTGTGCCAAGTTAAAGCTAAAAGCCTGGGGGCACCTGGGTGGCTCAGGTAGTTAAGTGTCTGCCTTGCGCTCAGGTTATGATTTCAGGGTCCTAGGATTGAGCTCCACAGTGTCTCTATGTCTCTCATGAATAAATAAATAAAATCTTTATAAATAAATAAATCTTTTTATTTTTTAAGATTTTATTTATTTATTCATGACAGACAGAGGCAGAGACACAGGCAGAGGGAGAAGCAGGCTCCATGCAGGGAGCTTGACATGGGACCCAATACCAGGTCTCCAGGATGACACCCCAAGCCAAAGGCAGCACTAAACCTCTGAGCCACTGGGGCTGCCCTGTTTTTAAAAGCTACTTAGAAAGTATGCAAATCAAAATTTATAGAGAAATTAGTGCTTTGAGTATGTGTGGAAGGCAATAAAAATAATCTCTGCAGTTAGCATTCCTGCCTACTGCTTAGAATGGAGTAGTTTGGATTCTGAATTTGCACACAATTATACCGCTTCTTCAAACGACGTTCGATAAAATTTTTCTTTATTGTTATTTTGAGTTGCCACTAGGTGTCACTAGTAGGTAAGCATTTTTAGTTCTTAAAAAGTCAAATATTAATAAACATAGATTTATAGGCTGGTGGTTTTCAAAACTATTTTGTTTTAAGAGACTTCTTTATAATCTTCAGATTTATTGAGAATTCCAAAACACTTGTGTTTTTGTGGGCTTTACCTATTGATATTTACCGAATATCAATTAAAATAAATTTTTAAAAATATTTATTGAAAATAAACCCATTACATGTTAGTATTTCTTAAACAATAATTGTATTTTCATAAATTCACAGTAGTTAGAAGAGTAGCATTTTCATATTTGCTTCTACATGTATTATTTCAGCTAAAATATAAAAGGAAACCCAGCCTTGGGGCGCGTGGGTGGCTCAGTCAGTTAAGTGTCTGATCCCTGGGGGTTCTGGGATCCAGCCCCGTGGCAGGCTCCCTGCGCAGTGGGGGGTCTGCTGCTTTCTCTGTGTCCCCTCCCCCCTCCCATGCTTTCTCATTCTCTCTCTCAAATAAATAAAGTGGTTTGTTTTTTGTTTTGTTTTTTTTTTAAAGAAAGAAGAAAACCCAGCCTTAGATAGATTTGTAGTTGGGAAAAGGAAGAATATTTTAATTTTCAAACAATTATGGATATTTTTATTTGATAGTAAGTTTTTTATTTTATAAACTTGACAAGTGGTAGTTTCTTCATCTTTTCATGCTTGTTACGTTAAAACCTATTGGTTTGTTTTATCCCTTGAATGTGTCTTTAATTCATGAATGATTTTATAACATTATCCATTAGTCATGTGAAAATATCTGTTAGCTCATTCATGTACATATTTGATTTTGCTTTTTTCCACATTTAAAGCAATTGTGGTAAAATATATAGAACATAAAATTTGCTGTTAACAATTTTTGAGTTAGAATTCAGTATTATAGAATTATATTCACACTGTTGTGCAACTATCACAACTATTGATTTGCAAAACATTTGCATCATGCCAAACAGAAACTTTGTAACCATTAAGCAATAATTCCCCATTCTCTTTCCCCCAGTTGCTTGTAATCTCAACGCTACTGTTTCCATGATTTTGCCTACTCTAAATATCTCATATAAATGTGCCTGTCTTATTTCACTTAACATGATGTTTTCAAGGTTCATTCATGTTACAGCATGTTTTCACATTTATTGCTTTTTATGGCTGAATGCTATTCCATTATAAGTATATCCATTGTATGTTCACTTTATCTTTTCATCTATTGATGGACACGAATTGATTCCACCTTTTGGCTATTGTAAATAATGCTGCAATGAACACCAATGAACATTGCCATACAAATATCTGCCTGCATCCTTTTTTCAGTTCTTTGGGTATATACCTAGGAGTAGAATTGCCAAGTCATGATAATTATATGTTTAGCTTTTTGAGGCTCTACCAAACTATTTTCTACAGTGGTTGCACCATTTTACATTCCCACCAGCAATGCATGGGGTTCCAATTTCTTCACATCTTCACCAACACCTGTTATTTTTTGGTTTTGGTGTGTTATTCTTTATTGTAGCCATCCTAATGGGTATAAAGTGGTATCTCATTGAAGTTTTGATTTGTATTTTCCTAACAAATAATGATGTTGAACATCTTTTCAAGTGCTTATTGGCCATTTCCTTATCTTCTTTGGAGAAATGTCTATTCAAATCTTTTGCCCATTTTTAATTGAATCATTTTTCCTTTTGTTCTTGGGAGTTCTTTGTATGAACTAGATATTAAACCCTTATCAGATACATGATTTGGAAATATTTTATTCTGTTCTGTAGGTTGATATTTCACTTTTGATAATGTCCATTGATGGCACAAAAAGTTGAAATTCTTTTTTTAGTATTTTATTTATTCATGAGAGACACACAGAGAGAGGCAGAGATGTAGGCAGAGGGATAAGCAGGCTCGTTGCAAGGAGCCCAGTGTGTGACTCAATCCCAGACCCTGGGATCATACCCTGAGCCAAAGGCAGACACTCAACCACTGAGCCATCAGGCGTCCCAAAAATTTGAAATTCTAATGAAGCCAAATTTATCTATTTTTTTCTTCTATTGCTTAGATTTTTTTTTTTAAGATTTTATTTATTCAGAGAGAGAGAGAGAGAGAGAGGCAGAGTCATAGGCAGAGGGAGAAGCAGGCTCCATGCAGGGAGACTGACATGGAACTCAATCCCGGGTCTCCAGGATCACATCCCGGGCTGCAGGCGGCTCTAAACCGCTATGCCACCAGGGCTGCCCTATCGCTTAGATTTTTGGTGTTATATTTAGAATTCATTGCCAAATACAAGGTCATGAAGATTTACCCCTATAGTTTCTTCTAAGAGTTTCATGATTTTATTTTATTTTTTAAGATTTTATTTATTCATGAGAGACACAGAGAGAGAGAGGCAGAGACATAGGGAGAGGGAGAAGCAGGCTCCATCCAGGGAGCCCAATGCAGGACTCGATCCCCGGTCTCCAGGTTCAGGCCCTGGGCTGAAGGCAGCGCTAAACTGCTGAGCCACCCAGGCTGCCCAAGTTTCATGATTTTAGCTCTTACATTTAGGTCATACATTTTTACAGTATCAAAAAATAACACTTATTAATGCTATGACTGATTTCATCAGTGAACTCCTTAAGTTTTGGGATGTTGTCAGGCTTATAGTGGTTGATACATGTTTTTCTAAATTCTAATTTTCATTTGAAACCTCAAATTTATCATTGACATCAAATGCTGTCAGTTGTTTTCATGAATGACAGGTTTACTTCCATTAATTTTTTTAAGAATACCAAGTCTGCATAGGCATAGTGTGTGTGTCAATCATACTTTTAAATGAAAATGATGTCCCATGGGGAGAAAAGTAACTAGTTCATCAATTCAAAAAATTGCATGGATGTTCTTTTTAGAGATAACCATCATACCTTCATAATAGAAGTGCTTTATGTATATCTCTCATCACACAGAATATTAAGACATTTACTCAGTAGTAAAGATTTAATAGTTAACAATTTTTACTGCTTTATCAAACAATTCTTTTTTGTTTTTAACTTTTTGATTTTTTTAAGTAACCACTACCCGACATGGAGCTCAAACTCAAAGCCTCAACCTCAAAAGTTGCCTGTTCCACCAAATGAGCCAGCCAGGTGTCCCAAGGACTATCCTTAAGTGAAACTGACTTTTTTTTCCCCCTTAAAATACGTGGCAGTAAGATGGCAAAGTATATGACTACTAGTATGATTTGGTTTCATGGCCTTGATTGATGCTAAGGTACCAGCAATTTTACCCATCATTTTTATAAAGGTGAACAGAGTAAAAAAGATACATAACATTTAATACTTTTATGAAAATAATTTTGAAATCAGTAAAGGATCTTAGGGAAACCCCAAAAGATCCTTGGACCATACTTTAAGAACTGCTATTAAAGACTATGATAGGGGGCAGCCTGGGTGGCTCCACAGTTTGGCGCCTGCCTTTGGCCCAGGGCGTGATCCTGGAGTCCTGGGATCGAGTCCCACGTCGGGCTCCTTGTGTGGAGCCTGCTTCTCCCTCTGCCTGTGTCTCTGTGTCTCTCTGTGTGTCTCTCATGAATAAATAAATAAATAAGTCTTTTAAAAAAAAATAATAAAGACTATGATAATAGTTTGTTAATAAAAAATGCAACCAAGCAAATTTTAAAGATGTAATTGGCTTTTATTTGATTCATGGATCAGTCGCATCCCATCTAGCAGGTGGAGGGGAATTCCAAAGGGCTACAGAGAAGAAAAGGTTTTTAAAGGTAGAGAGAGTGGAAAAAAATAAATTATTAGCAAAGTATTCCGTTGTTTTAAGCAAGGTCACCCTCCTAAGATGGATTGAAATGGGTCTATCAATAAATTTCCTACTGCTGACCAGGAAATTCCCATGTTGACTGGTTAAAGGTCACATTTCTGGGGGCTTAGAACTATAGTTAGGTTAGGTATTTAAATCTTGACTTACTTATAAAAAAAAAAAATTTTTTTACTGAGTTAGGGCCTTAGCCTTAGTGATATACCATTTTGGACCTGTGGTTCTTTCTTCCTTTTTTTTTTTTTTTTTTTTTTTTTTTTGACAAGTTATGTATTTGAATGAAAAAAAGTAAAAATTGAGACTTTTCTAATCTTGTTTTTGCCATTGAATTTGAGTGAAATTTTCTGTTTATGGGTTGTTTTATATTTTCTTAAAATCTTGCATAAGCCTTGGCTCTAGGCCAGAATTTTACATAATTTAAGTGCAGAAGTAAAAAAGAGATAGCTATATATTTACTTAGATATTTTATGATTTCTTAGATTTAGGGAAATCATCAGTTTTTGAGTCACACAGCCTGGTGGCAGATATTTGTGGTGGCGCCGGGAAGAAACAGGTTCTATGGGGCTGACATTTGCAAATGCTGAGCTGGTATTGGGCATCAGAGTTACCTGGGAAATATAATATTTAAGCTTTATTATTACTGTTCCCACCCCCTATGCACCAAAAGATCTGTTTTAATAAGTCCAGCAATCTGGGTTCTTTCTTTTGTTTTGTTTTGTTTTACAAAGCTCTCTAGGGCAGCCCCAGTAGCGCAGCGGTTTAGCACCACCTGCAGCCCAGGGCGTGATCCTGGAGACCCGGGATCGAATCCCACATCGGGCTCCCTGTATGTAGCCTGCTTCTCCCTCTGCCTGTGTCTCTGCCTCTCTCTCTCTCTCTCTCTCTCTCTCTGTGTGTCTCTATGAATGAGTAAATAAAATCTTAAAAAAAAAATTAAAAAGCTCTCTAGTGATTGTGATGTACAAACCAACTTTGAGAATCTCTAACCTGGGGTGTTTTTAAAAACCGAATGGGCAAAACTTGAATTTGAAGAAATTCTATGTACAACCATTTATCTGCTTATAGGCTCTTGTTATAAACAAAAGTTTTTAAAAGTTACGAGAAAGGATATTTATGTTTTCTTTTTACTCTCCCAGAATTTGATCCTCCAGCTCCCTTTGTCACTCGTTTTTTGAACACAAGAGCGATGAAGGAAACCTTTAAGAGCTACATGGAATTGCTTGTTAGCATTGCTTTGGACCCTGACACGATGCAAGCCTTAGAGAAGAGCAATGGTACAGTCCACTAAGTAGTACTTTCTTGGTAGTACTTTATGGATCTTCTTGATTCTTGTTCGTTGGTTACATGGTTAATATATGAGTTTTGTGATATCTGTACATTGTCAATTCACAAATTCATGCTTTGATTCTATAAAGTAGTCCTGTCATTTCATGAATTGTCTATACTTGAAAAACTCTATATTGAATGTATTTTTATTGATTTCTACTCTTGGAAAAATTCTGTAACTACCCACAAGTCTTCACTAAATTACATGCAAGGTCCAGATGTCAGTATATTCTGCTTTCTAGTAATTGGAAAGATGAACCAGATAATAATGGTATAAAGATTAAAATCTTTATATTTGTGTCTAGTAAAAGATACATTACATAATTATTTTCTAATCAACTAATAGTAAAATAATTCATGTATTGTTATTAATATTAACAAAATTAATATTATTCCTTTATACTCTTCCTTTAGTAACTTTTTCTTACAGTAAAATAGATGAAATTAATGTATGAAATAACCTGGTGATTCATGTATTTAGTGTTGCTCACTAATGTTTACCCCTCAGCTATTATGGCATTCACCAAGGACACCTAAAATAAAGGAATAAAAGGATTAATGAGCAGTTTCCATTACCCTTCTATCAATGAATTGTATGCATGTATGAACAAAAGATAGTAACAAAGAAAAATCACTAACAATACACTTCAACAGTAGTGCCTCATAGTACATATTTTATTTCTACATACTTGGATATACATTATTCTGTTTTAATCCCAAAACAATTCAGAAAGCCATTTTGTAGATGAAGACCCTGAGGCTCATAGAAGATAAGTGACTTGCATAAGAGCCTACAATTTACAAGTAGCCGAGAAAGGATTCAAATCCAAGGTCTAATTTCTGGTGCATCCTATTTTTGACCATATAATCAGAGACTGTAATCTGTAAGTCAGTCTTATTTTTTTTAAAGATTTTATTTATTTATTCATGAGAGACACAGAGAGAGAGAGGCAGAGGCAGAGACACAGGCAGAGGGAGAAGCAGGCTCCTTGCAGGGAGCCTGACGTGGGACTCGATCCCAGTTCTCCAGGATCACACCCTGGGCTGAAGGCGGCGCTAAACTGCTGAGCCACCCGGGCTGCTCATGATTATTGTTTAGATGATAAAGAGGTCTAGAGAAATTAGGCATTTTGCTCACTGGTCATTAGCTGTCATCAATCTAGTGGCAGAGAGGGTTAAAACCCAGGACTTCTGATTCTGTCATCCTACTATGCTGTTGCTTTCTTATGTGGCTATTGGCAGACCTATTTTTCAAGTTAGCTTTTGTTCAGAAAGCTGTGTCCAATATCTTAAAAGTAATATTTGTATACACCAATGAATTTAATGTCTTAACTTTGAGGAAAGTTGGATTTTTAACAAGTTTTTGTGTTGGCAGTTTATCCTGTTACAATAAATTTTTATCTTGTTTTAGATGAGCTACTTTTGCCTCATATGAAAAAAATTGATAGCATGCTGAATGATAACCGAAAGAGACTTCTTTTGAATCTTCATTTGGATCAGTCATTCAAGGTATTTCCTTCGGATGATTTATTAGCAGACTTGTTGGCATTCATAGTCTTAAGTGTAATAGGCAGGAGATTTATGTAAGTCATTCTCAGTTTTATAAAATTTTTTCACCCACTGAAAATTTGATTTTTATTCATTATGAGTCTGCTTGTCTTTTTAGTTTATTAAGCCCATCCTTAGTGTTAGTCATTTACTTTTCTCTGCTTAAATTTATTTTTAAGGCTTCTATATTCATCTAGAAAGCTTCTACATAATAATTTCCAAATGCTTTCAAAAGTACTTCCTTTAAACTACCAAATTCCAATCTTGTTTTTCTTCTAAACCTTTTCAAATTTTTGCATTTCATCTATAATTAGAATTGGCCTTTCCTTATCAAAACTCCTTTTTCATGCCCGATTTCCTCAGTTTCTGAGGAAAAACTGATCTTAACATAATGGTAGATATATATAGTTATATCTGTTAATGTATCTTGGAACTCTAAATTGGTTTTGGTGTTACCAGAAATACAGAACAACAAAAAGCTAATCTACACACAAAAAAACTTATCATAGAAGCTACTTCATAATCCAGAAATTTCTAGCTTTTCTTATTGAAAGTATAACCTAAAACATTTAGAATCATTTGATCATGTTTCCTTTGGAAGAAGTTGTTTATACATTTGTATGGCTTTTTTATTTTTATAAAGAGACTTTATTTTTATGGCAGTCTTAAGTTCACAGCAAAATTGAGGACAAAGTACAGAGAGTGCCCATCTTACCACATAGGAACAACCTCCCCCATTATCAGCATGTCCCAACAGAGTGGTACATTTGTCATAATTGACGAACCTACATTGACACATCCTTCTAACCAGTTCTCAGTCTGCTGGCTCACTCATGATGGTATACATCCTGTCAGTTTGGAGAAAAGTATAATGAAATGTTACCTACTATGAAAGTGTCACACAGAGTAGTTTCACTGCCCTGAAAATCCTCCATACTCTATGCAGCCTTCCCTCCTTCTCCACCTAACCTCTGGCAACCACTGATCTTTTTACTCTGTAGTTTTACCTTTCCCAGAATGTCCTATAGTTGAAAACTATCCCATATGTAGCCTTTGCAGATTGGCTTCGTTCACATACTAATAAGAATTTAATGTTCTAGGGCACCTAGCAGACTCTCATCAATAGAGCCTATGACTCTTGATCTAAGGGTCGTGAGTTCAAGCCCCACATTGGGCATAGAACTTACTTTAAAAAACAAAAAATCAAGATCTACAAAATAACTTGTTTAAAAAAGAAAGTATTTTTTTCTGCCATGTCTCTTTATGGCTTGATAGTTCTTTTCTTTTTACCGGGGAATAATACTCTGTTCTTGGAATATATCACATTTTATCTACTTATGTACTGAAGGACATCCTGGTCACTTCCTGATCCTGGCAATTATCAATAAAGCTACTATATAAACATTTGTGTGCAGGTTTTTGTGTGGATGTAAGTTTTCAATTCATATGGGTGATTTGTATAGTTTTTTCACATGCTTGTTTTATCTGAACTCCACATAAAAGTGAAAACTGACTTCATTTTATCTAGGAGAAAATTAGTGCTCTGAGATGGTGTTCAAAATTAAATGACACAGAGGTGCCTGGCTGGCTCAGTCAACAGAGCATGTGACTTGATCTTGGGATCATGAGTTTGGGCCCCACATTGGGCATAGAGTTTGCTTTTAAAAAAAGATCAAAGATAAACAACACCAAACTACTAATAGTCCTATTCTTATTCTTCACTGGCGTGTACTTGCAGAGAAAAAACGGTCAAAAGGTAGTATGAAGGCAGTGTTAAGAATCTGGTCTACCGACTCCTAAATCCAATATTTTCTGCTTAATTGCTGTCATCAAATGAAATTTGAAAAAATGCCATATTTTGTGCAGAGAAGGGAATGCTATAATATGTGTGTTTTCTAAAAATTTACTAAACCTTTAAAATGACCAATTTGGCTACTCGTTTTATTTTTATTTTTTTTTAAAGATTTTTATTTTTTAAGTAATATCTATACCCAATGTGGGGTTCAGATTTACAACCCCCTGATCAAAGAATTGCATGCTCCACTGACTAAGCCAACCAAGCACCCATTGGCCAACCCTTTAGAAATATTAAACCAGTTCTGTAATAATTTGTATTAAAGCCACCACTTGAAATTTAATAGATGCCTAGATGTTTAAAACTTATACAATAGTTATGATGAACAACTGAAAAATTAGTTTCCATGTTTTTATTTTCAAAGAAAACACAAATTTTTAATTTTAAAATTAGTTACTAACTTTGATTATTTTCACTTACAGCAATTTGCGTTTCAAAGCCAAAATACATGCACAGTATTACAGTATGTTTTTAAAATAGTAAAATATTACAAATAGTAGATTATAAAAGATTTTCTATTCTTTAGAAATAACTAACACCATTACCCATGATGATCTCAGTAATTTTAGGAATCCTAAAGCCTTTTGAAGTTAATCATGTTCTGTTTTCCTCTGAAATCCATGTGCTTCCAATCATCTTTAGCATCTTGTCACAAAAAGTCTTGGGAACGCAGAGGCTGGAATAAAGTGGCCCTAAAGGTTGTAACTGTTTACAAAACAGTGTAGCTTATCAAATGGGAACTTCATTTTGAATAATAAATATAATGGGAGCAGTTGAACCCTTTTAACGTCAAAATAGTAAATGATAGTGGTTACTCAGTTTAATCTTTTAAAACAACTTTTTGAAGTAAATTCTGTGCCTGACTGAGCCAGCCAGGTGCCCCTTAAAACAATACTTAAAACTAGTTAAATTTAGCTACAAATATCATTCAGTTATTGTTAGTAGCTTTTCATGTCCGAATGATTTGCCAAATAGGTAAGAACATAAATACACCAGTGACTGTTAAAGAGTGGGCTAGAATTGGTTTGGTTACATGACCACTGAGTTATCAGTGAGTAACTACTGTGTCATGGTGGCCGGAGAATGTATCGAGGTCTGTTTTGGACTCTTCATACAACTGAGGTCAAAAGAAGCAGGGAAGTGGTGAAGCCAGATAAGTATTGTAATGCTGCTGTTTTTCACTCATCCTCATCTGGGAACAGGTGAATTCTTAATAGCAGGACTGGGCCAAGTGTCAGGGTACTAGAACTCCCTGGCTCTCTGAGGAGTCCCTACAAAGCAGGTGCTAAGGTTCACCCTGATTCACGGATTCCACACCTTGATGGAGGAGCTACAAAGAATTTGTGGCTCTGTTTAATACTCATGTATATTTCTAAGTTGTATATATTTATCATATCCCATCTATATATGTGTTTGTACTACATGTAAATGTATATACATATCTGTATTTTTTAAAATAAGTTTTGAATAGTTGGAAGTAGTTTGGATTAGTTTTCTTCTGATGTCAGTTATTTTTGCTTTATTTTAAAGACTGCTTTGGAAAGTTTTCCCGAGCTAACAATAATTACTCGAGACTCTAAAGCAAAAAGTGGGGGTTCTACTATTTCTAAAATCAAAATGAACGGCAAAGCTTATAATAAGAAAACTCTAAGGACTTCTAAAACAACCACCAAATCTGCACAAGTAAGTGTCTATGGAGTGATATAATTATACCTTTTTCAGTTAATATAATTCCTCTTTAAAATATTGAAATAAATATTTTACTCTACTGTTATTAAATGTGAAGTGTTTTCAGTTGGAAGTGAACAGCTCCAGCTCAAGGGAACAGAGACTCCGTCTTATTTTGTTTTTCTACATTGTATAGTACAGTATCTACAGGTAGTTAGTGCTTGCAGATTTTTAAAGTAGATGAATAGGCAAGGAATTACCTGATGCCTATATTTATATTTTCAGTATATTTTTTGTCATTAGGTACAAATGCATATCTGAGGGTGCACATACCCATAAGATTCAGTATTCCAGATTTGTATAGTTACTGAAATTGGAATTCACTCATTTTCAGACATACTGTAAATTATTGCCTTTTTATTTTATTATTTTAAGGATTTTATTTTTATTTATTTCAGGGAGTGTGAAAGAGCACAAGCAGGGGGCCCAATGGGATGCAGGGCTCTGTCCCAGGTCCCTGGGATCATGACCCAAGCCGAAGGCAGACGTTTAATCAATTAAGCCACCCAGGAGCCCCAATTATCAATCACCTTTTTAGAAATCAGGAAACATATCAATTTTACATCAAAAATAAATTCTGTAGAAACATGCATAAAAATATATACCTTTACTTATTGCACAGTTCTTTGTAGGAACAATCTAGTTATGTATCACTGGTAGGAGACTGGATAAGTAGAGCCATCCAGATAATGTAACACTATGCACTTTTTAAAAAGAGACTCATTAAAAAAAAAAAAGAGATTCATTCATTCTTTCAATTACATTTTTTGAGTGCCTATCATGTGCCAAATACGGTCCTAAGTTGTGGGAATAGAACTGTGAAAAATGGTCAAAATTCCCTGCCCTCGTATAATTTATAGCAGTAGGTGGGTATATGTAATAAATAGAAGGATATGCCAGTTTTAGTTGGGTTAAAAACAAGTTATGAAAAATAAAATTGCAGAACAATATGTATAGTAGGATTTCCTTCCCATGACAAAATTAGTGTCATTAATACATGTTATACACAGGAAAAATATGGAAGAACCTATATACCATGCTTTTAACCTTGTTTAACTCTGAAACAAGAGTTTATAGGATTCTTTTTTTTTTTTTTTTTTTTTTAAATTTATTTATGATAGTCACAGAGAGAGAGAGAGAGAGAGAGAGAGAGAGAGAGAGGCAGAGACATGGGCAGAGGGAGAAGCAGGCTCCATGCACCGGGAGCCCGACATGGGATTCGATCCCGGGTCTCCAGGATCGCGCCCTGGGCCAAAGGCAGGAGCTAAACCGCTGCGCCACCCAGGGATCCCTATAGGATTCTTTATAAGTCATCTTACCTGTTTACTGTTTATATTTTTATAATATTTTTATATTATTTTATAATATTTTTATTTTTTAATATTTTTATAAATATATTTATAAAATATAAATACATTTATATTCAAGAAAAAGAGTGAAGATTTTATTTTTTTATTTTTTTTTTAAACAGACTCCTGGGTTCTTTTTTTTTTTTTTTTTAAGATTTTATTTATTTATTCATGAGAGATACAGAGAGAGGGAGAGGCAGAGACACAGGCAGAGGGAGAAGCAGGCTCTATGCAGGGAGCCCGATATGGGACTCAATCCCAGGTCTCCAGGATCATACCTCAGACTGCAGGCAGCGCTAAGCCGCTGTGCCACCGGGGCCGCCCAAGAGTGAAGACTTTAAAATACAATTTAAATTCTTATTTTGAATACGCCTCTTGCCCATATTTAAGCTTATATCTAGCCGTATTAGTCATTTATTTTTAAGATTTCCATTGAGACTTGAAAGTTCCATGAAATAAATATACTTGTAAACTCTTTTCTTTTTATAGGAGTTTGCTGTTGATCCAGAGAAAATACAGCTATATTCTTTATATCATTCACTCCATCATTATAAATATCATGTTTATCTGATATGTAAAGATGAGGTAATTTTTTTTTCATTTACTTAAATCTGTTTTTCTGAACTTTAAGGAGACTCTCTAAGCTATGGTATATTTTTAATGTTATAAAGTGAATTGTTTTTTAAAAATACATGTCTATTATTATGTAAATAATATTCTGAGTCTCTTTATTATGTGTTGTGCTTATATTAAACTGAGGCTCTTACAGAAACTGTAAGTGGTAATGTTTTTAAGCTGTTATGCGTGCCTTATATCGCCATAATAAATGGTACTTTATTTCATTTTCTTTACTCATAATACATAATGATCCTGCTTTAATTCACTTCAGTCACTGCTTTGATATCCTGCTGTCTTCCCTTATCACTAGAATGGCCTTATCCCGCGTAATTGCTGTAAAAGGGGTTTTTGTGCCTTGGCAGAAAGAAATGATAGTTAATCTAAAAAAAAAAAAAGAATAGAAAGAAATGATAGTTAAAATTTAATTGTAACTTTTAAGTACCATAATTTAAGTTGCTCAGAAATTATATATGACAAAAATACCACTTTGTGGGGGGGGGATATAAAGATCAATTTCCTCAACGGTTAAATGCTTGTAGACTGTAGTATCTTCTGATCAACACTATCAGTTTTTTATTTAAGAATTAAGTTGGATCAAGCCTACACTTGATGTATTTGGTGAAAATCAGTGGAAAGATGTTCATAAATCTAACCTCTAGCAAAGGAGAAAATAAAGATGGTCATGCAAAAGGTGGTGATTATTTTTACAATGCTCTGCTCTGAAATGCAAAATTAAACCCAAAATTTGTCATTTAGTTTTGTTTTTTTTTAAGATTTTATTTATATTCATGAGAGACAGAGAGAAGCAGAGACAGAGGTAGAGGGAGAAGCAAGCTCCATGCAGGGAGCCCGATGTGGGACTCGATCCCATGTGGGACTCGATCCCGGGTCTCCAGACTCACGCCCCAGGCTGAAGGCAGCACTAAACCGCTGAGCCACTGGGGCTGCCCTGTCACTTAGTTTTTAATGCGATTGGAAGGAATTCAGAAAATTTGAACCATTTTTTTCTAGCCTTCCTCTTTGCCCTAATGGAGCTAAAAATTATAGGATTAGACTTCACTCAAATTTATATGAAATAATTATCCTCCATGGATGGAATTTTTTTTAAATCAATATTTGTAGGTATATCCATAAAATCCTTTTTGTTCAAGATACAGCAACAATAAACCCTTATAAAGAGTTAATAAAGTGTCAAGTATGAGCTAATGTGATAATCCTCTTTATTTTAGATTTCTTCTGTGCAGAAAAGAAATGAAGACTTAGGACAGGAAGAAATTGTTCAACTTTGTATGAAAAATGTAAAATGGGTGGAAGACCTATTTGAAAAATTTGGAGAACTTCTAAATCATGTACAGCAGAAATGTTCCTAACATTTCCACAAAAGTTCCGTCTATTTTATAGCACTAATGAACTAGCAGAGAAGGGTGGTCAAAGGGGGTGTAAGGCCTCATATAATTGAATGTCAAGCAGTGGTCTGCGGGCATACCTGCTTTGATCATAGAACTTGCATCATAACCTCTGCTGAAGGACAGTGGTGCTGCCAAGGAAGTCAGTCCTTTGGAAATGGACCTAAAATCCCACCACATTTTTATCCTAATGAATGATTTTTCTATTTTGTAAACCATTGGGTAACTGAGTTTTATTTTCAGAAATGTTTTTTGACAAATGATGAAGCATGCACTAAATATAATTTTTCTTTATTGCTAGAGAGATAACACTTAAGTAACTTGATTATTTTTTCCTGACTCTGACTAAACACCAGAACGAAAGAGAGGTGGCACAAAATGCATATGTTTATATTCGTGTCTGGCCACAAAACAGAAAGTATTGTATATTATGTAAACAGATCTGGTGTGATGTGACATTTTGTATGAGAATATCCTCAATTTAAAATATGAAATTCAGAAACTGCATTCTGCTTTACGAACTCCTTTTACTCTTATCATGTTCAGGAAACTGGATGTGGAATTGGTGCAATTCTAGGACTGCTTTTTGTGTCAAATTATATTGTAATGAAAAAAAAAAAAACAATGACATACTATTTTCCCTATCTCAAAGAAAAGTATTTTCCTTTATACTGTTTTTCCTTTGGAAAAATTTTCAATTGTACATTTTATTTCACTAATAGTTGTATTTTTCACAAGGAAAATGTGGTTATAATTATGTTTGATGTATCTGTACTACACTTTTCATTATTTTCAGTAAATCTTATTTAGTTATATATTGAATTTCTATTGTGAATTCTATCTTGAGGTAACCATTTTTGTCTATATGGTTTTGCTCCAGTGTTATCCAGAATATGCATTCAGTACTAGAATTAGTGTAGCTTTATAAGTGGAGTTGTGTTAGACACTGCAGTAATTTTCTAGTTCATGAAAATAAATTCCTGACTAAACTAGTGCTTGATTAATCGATATGTCAAAATCAAAATTAACCACATACGTTTGGAAGAATGAAATTTCTAATTAGGCTACGTGCAGTGTTAGACACAGCTCACCTAACTCTTAGAACTGGAAGTAGTATAACTCTCCTCTTGGTGCCTTTCCAACCTTTATACATGCTGTTGTAGCTTTCTTTAGTTTGATAGCTAGTGTTTCAAGTAGTTTAGCTGAGACAGTGAATGTATTAGGTTCAACATGACCTTTTGTTTTTATTTGTGTTTGCCAACAGGATGCCTTATTTGTTTGAGAAAAAGATTTACTAGTGTCCTTCTAAACGATCTCCTTTTTTAGGATTCTAAAGAAGTTGTTAATCATCATACTTTTTGTTTATTTTACCACCATTTAGTGCCTTAAGTCCTATCAAGAAAGCAGTGTTCCTGCTCAATGCCCAAATAAGACGTGCTTATGTGAACATTGCTATCGTCTTGATTTTGAGTTAATAGGCCAACTTCTTTTAAACTTAAAACCTTGGTAAACTGGCAAAGAATTAAAGATAACACGTGACTTGATTTGAGAATAAAACATATTGTAGCATTGGGTAGAAAATGAGTATTTGAGTTAAGCTTACATATTTATTTCTGATGGTTATCTTATTAAAAGCAATAATCCTTAATCCAACAGTCTTTGTTACCTGCCATTAGACAAGGTAATAATGGAAGTATCTCTCAATGGTTAAATGTTCTGTTTCTGAAAGTCTTTAAAAAGACCCGTTTAAACAGTCTATTTTGAAAACAAAAGTAACCTATTAGATTCATTTTGCCTAACTCAAATGAGACTTATCAGCAGTGAGAGCATCATAAAATTGATTTTGCAAAGTGGAGAAGAGTAGGAAGCAGCCATATTTCCTTCTGATACTGACTCTGGACAGAATTGGTTTCTTTCATTTCCAAACTGCAGAGTAGATAACTACATCTCCTAATTAGTGTTATAAGTACATGTCTTCATTCCCCCAGCCTGCTTTCCTGAATCATTGATGGTTAAACATTTTTAAAAGCCGTCATGTATTTAGATAACATTTGAAGTACATGTTTGAAATCACTAGCCACATCTTCGTGAGGCCGGCCCATGGAAAACAGGGACATTTCATTAAAGTTGATCTTAGGTTTCCTATAGAAAATAACCCATTTCCTTTCAACTGCAGTTGCTCTCAAAATGTTGGCAGTTGTATTCATTTTAGTAAAACAAGTGTTTTCATAATATCAGAGGCCACATCTTTGATAATTGCCTGAAGGAAACCCAGTTGTTTTGCACCGTCTTCTCTCATTTGATCATATATCATAGGCAAGGACATCAAACTTGGGCCTTATGACATCTATTCATGAGTCCTTTCTTTGTATGAAATTGAATAAATACCTAGCTGGTTAGCCTTTGCATTCCTTGCCAGGGAGTTTGAAATTTATAATATAGAAATAATTTTAGATTGTAGATAGAGTTAAAGAGGTAAAGCACATATTGCCACCAACCAGGAAAACATTTTAAAGAAAGATTGGATTTTCCTCCCTACAGATACACCTGGAAATAATTTAATATAAAAAATCATTTTGTGTTGGTGTGGTTTATTTGTAGTTCAGATTAGTGATTGTAGAAGGGGCTTCCTTGTTCCCATTTTCATGATAACCCATGATAATAGGTTTCTACCTATTTGATCCGCAAATGAAGTCACAAATTTATTATGACTTAGGAATTATCATGGGAAGTAAACAATAGAAACCGTCCATTTTTCTATTATACTATCAAATAGAAAACATTGGTGAAATGGAAAAATCCTAATTTAAAACCACTTAGAAAATGTTCAGATTACCTTTCAGTTTCTAGATTTCTTTAAATTTCTAAAACTTAAAAATGAAAATTATAGGTGTTTCATACCTTATTACTATTTGCAGAGCTTTCCTCACAATTTTAAAAGTCCCACTTTTAATATATATATTTATTTTTGTTGAAACAGCTGTTTTCCAATCTATGATTTTGGGGATATATCCATAAAACCAATATAGCAGCAAGGTTATTGAATCAGCTTTCGGTCCCAAAAGTTGCTTCAGATGTGCAAGTTGTGAATTTTATTGTATTTGTAGAATACAGTTTTTGTTCTAAACTGTAGTTCCATCTGCTTCTCAAAAATGCTTTTCAAATAGATTAAACTGTCCCAGGATAACTGCTTCTATGTGTGTCAATTGCACTTGACACATAACTGCACAAAAGAACAATGTACACCATTGGTTGTGCATTAACTTACATGTACAACTTTTGGCATCTATGTTCACAAATGCATGTTTTCGAAAATCACCTTTATTTATAAGTGACAATAATTGAAGTTAAGGATACAAAGAAACCTGCATTTGTAGCCCAGAGTTTCAAGTGGTCCATAATACAATGTATGGAAATGTGAAAGACAATTTTGTATATTTGTTTGTTACTAACTCAGATCATTAAAATGAAAACAATTTTTTAAACAACAAAATCAGAATGTTATGAGATTTTTTTTTTTTAAAGAACTGAAAACAGGTATTCTGTTATCCAAAAGCATCATCATGTTACAGATTCTTCACACAACACATATGTTGTAAGGTCCTAAACAAAGTTATTAGGAACAAATCTATATAAACTATTGAATAGGTAAAAACAAGTCTATCCTGATTCCTTAATTTTCAGAATAACAAGATCCTGCCTTTACCTTACTGTTTAAAAACAGTAAGTATTTCAAGTAAATAAATACTCCGCATATTTGCAGTGTTTTAATTAGTTGTTTTTTTTTTGTTTTTTTTTTTTTCAGATTAATCTCTCTACACCCAGCATAGGGCTCAAACTCACAACCCAAGATCAAGGGTTGCACACTCCACAGACTGAGCCAACCAGATGCCCCAATTAGTTTGTTTTTTGTTTTTTAAAGATTTTATTTATTTACTCCTGAGAGAAAGAGAGAGGCAGAGACATAGGCAGAGACAAGCAGGCTCCTTGCAGGAAGCCCGATGCAGGACTCTATCCCAGGCCGGGATCATGCCCTGAGTCAAAGGCAGACAGACACTCAACCGCTGAGCCACCCAGGCATCCATCCCAATTAGTTTTGATTGTAAAAGCACTTTTCATTCCCTGGAATATTTTACATTGTTCAAAACTAAATCTGACGAATGATCTCTATCAAAAAAGTTTTTAAGGGATCCCTGGGTGGCGCAGCGGTTTGGCGCCTGCCTTTGGCCCAGGGCGTGATCCTGGAGGCCCCGGATCGAATCCCACGTCGGGCTCCTGCTGCATGGAGCCTGCTTCTCCCTCTGCCTATGTCTCTGCCTCTCTCTGTCTTTCTCTCTGTGACTATCATAAATAAATAAAAATTTAAAAAAGAAAAGTTTTTAGAATTCCGTAACATCCCTGTTTTATTCTCCATTGGTTGCTAAAATCGTGTTCATTTTAGAAAATAGTAATTCTGATATCTTAGAAAATAGTCATTATTAAAATCATCCATGTTGCAAACCTAAAAGATAGCACTTCTACACTGCTTTGTTAATGTCCTGTTACTTTCTAGTTCTTTTTGTTAGTTTATTCTTTATTTTTTTTAAGATTTTATTTATTCATGAGAGAGAGAGAGAGAGGCAGAGAGAGAAGCAGGCTCCATGCAGGGAGCCTGGCATGGGACTCCATCTGGGGTCTCCAGGATCACACCCTGGGCTGAAGGCAGTGCTAAACCTCTGAGCCACCCGGGCTGCCCCTATTAGTGTTTTTTAAAATGAATTTTGTATCTCAGAGAAAGCTCTCAAAATATTTAACCTGACCTTCTCAAGGAAGATGTGAAAGAGGGTACTTCTCTTTGTTTTCCATATGGAATTGTTTTTATTACCAGAAAAATAATAAAGCTACATACTTACTGTTTGGGGGAAAAAAGAAATTCAGAGAACATGAAAGTGTAAAGAAAAAGGCATAAATCACTCTCTTAAGTCTTGACATCAGGGATGCCTGGGTGGCTCAGCAGTTTAGAGCCTGCCTTCAGCCCAGGGCGTGATCCTGGAGTCCCGGGATCGAGTACCATGTCGGGCTCCCTGCATGGAGCCTGCTTCTCCCTCTGCCTGTGTCTGTGTGTGTGTGTGTGTGTGTCTCTCATGAATAAATAAATAAAATCTTAAAAAAAAAAAAAAAAAGTCTTGACATCAGCTTAGAACATGGTTTCAAGTCCCAATTTGGGATGGATCACAAAATCATTATGGTATTATGAATTGGCCTTGGGTTGTGGCTTTCTTTTTAATTTAATTTTATTTAAATTAAATCAATTAACATATAGTGTATCATGAGTTTCAGAGGTAGAGTTCAGTTATTCAGTTGGATTTAACACCCCGTGCTCATTACATCAGGTACCCTTCTTAATGCCCACCACACAGTTACCCCATCCGCTCCAGCAATCTGGTGTGGCTTTAAGTAAATTACTAGATTTCAGAGATTCTTGTGTTTAAATGAAAATTAAAAGGCACTTTCCAAAGTGAAATAGAAACTATTTGGATTATTGACCATTTTAGGTTATGCATATATATCGGTTCTTCAGTTAGCATGAATAATTTAGAGCTGACTGGTTTCAAATAAAAGGAAGATAAAATTACCTATTAGTCTATTGTTAAACCTTATCTATTTTGTGATGTTAATCAGGAGTCAAGAAATTGCTTTGCAAGAGTAACTTGTTTTACGTGTAATTTACCAGTGATGCATGGAGAAGTGTTTTCACCGAAATCAAATAAAGGTTTTCCTTTAATTTAGCTCCTTTTACAGTATTTAGAATAAGCCAACAGTGAAAATCACTTAAAACCTAGAATAAAAAATAATGGTAGAAATGTGTTTCCTAAATTGCAGCGAGAATGACCTTTCTCTTGTCCTTCTGCTCTTCACAATCTTTCCTAGCTTTTCATTGCCTTAACCCAGACTGTTATCACAGTTTAAAAGCACTTTATGAGATGAAACGGTCCCTCCTTACCTCTCCTGCCCTTTTTTCCCCATTTGTGACCCAGTCTTAAGGAACATCTTTAAATTCCTCCAACGTGTGTTTTTTTTCTTGCCTCTGGTCCTTCACATTCCCTCTGCTGGACTGGTCTTCTTTCATCTCTTTATTCTCCAGATTTCGCTTTTCACTTTCACTTCTGTTGGATGAAACTAGTTTTTAACCCTCTGAACCAGATTGTGTGTCCTGTGATTGCTCTAATGTAGCATTTACTATGCCTTGTTAAGGTTGCTTGATTGGCGGCCTATCTAGGGCTATCCTGTGATGGCACCTATGTGTGTTTTGCTCACCATTGCATTCCCAGCATCTAGTGCAATATCTGATCTCATTAAATATTTAGTGAATAACTGGATTATGAAAGAAAAGTCACAGGGGGGATCCCTGGGTGGCGCAGCGGTTTGGCGCCTGCCTTTGGCCCAGGGCGCGATCCTGGAGACCCAGGATCGAATCCCACATCGGGCTCCTGGTGCATGGAGCCTGCTTCTCCCTCTGCCTGTGTCTCTGCCTCTCTCTCTTTCTCTCTGTGTGACTATCATAAATAAATAAAAATTTAAAAAAAAATTAAAAAAAAAAGAAAAGTCACAGGGAACATTAAAAAGGTAAAAACAGGACAGTATTTTGTTTACAATGAGTGAACAAAAAAGGCATTAATGACCTTAGTGAGCAATAAGTAATTGCAACGTCGGAAGAAAGTGACAATACCAAGAGTTCGTACAATAGAAAAATTATTGGTACTTTATGAAAAGGTGAAATGTGGCCGATTTTTCACATTTTGTCCTCATCTGCAGGGAGTGCCCAGGAACCATGATTTCACATTCCTCTGTCCTTTGGGCTTGAGGCTCCAGCTGAAATAATTAGGGAACAAAGTCCCAGTAAAAGTAAATGAATGTTTCTGTTAGAAGTACTCATTGTGAACAAAATACTCTTACAGAGTTTATCTGTTTGGAGAGTGTCAGGCAGGGCTTCATAGGAGTAGTAATGATTAAGCCACGTCTCAAAGGTTGGGAGGAATTTTACACAAAGCTGGTTGAAGAAAAAGGCATAATACTCAGCAGTCAGGAAAATGGTTTCTCCTTGCCACTAAATTAGTTCTGTCCCCAAGCATGTCATGTGAATCCTAACCTAGATCTATTTTCTCATCCTGAAGGAGAGGTAAGAAACAAAGTCTTCTAAGGCTATTAATGTTCTCGGATTCCAGAGAGACTGGAATGTTGACAGAAAAGCAAAGTTGTTCAGTGGCAGCACCAAAAGAGAGGTATAGCAGAACGGAACGAATGATGTTGGTATGTTACTTCCAAGCTTTTACTAACTTCAAAGACTTGGATCAAAAGCATTAAGCAGGTAACGTATACACACACACCCCCGGCAGCACCTAGTTTATCTTGTGATAGTACAGGATTAATTAGAACTATGTCTGCCACCACCAATTGTGAAGTACTCAAGGTCCTATCTACATTGTCTTCGTTGTTCTAGCTCCAATAGCACAAAGTCTTTTACACAATTAGGCACTTAACAGGTGTGTGTTGAACAGATGAGTGATATATATGTGAGTGTTCATTTGGAATCAGTTTAAAGTGTTTTCAAGCTGGCCTATCAGTTGTTTCAAGCTAGCCTATAGTTCAAAATGCCATTATTGTCAGTGATCCATTCCCTGCTTTCTCTTCAAAAGAAGACCTCTCTCAGTTGCCTGGCTGGTTCAGTTGAAAGAGTATGCAACCCTAGATCTCAGGGTTGTGAGTTTGAGCCTACATCAAATGTAGAGATTACTTAAAAAAAAAAAAAAAAAAAAGGTTCAGGGCACCTGGGTGCTCAGTCGATTAAGCAATTAAGTGTCTGCCTTTGGCTCAGGTCATGATCATGGGGTCCTGGGATGGAGCGCTGCATCTCAGCAAGAAGTCAGCTTCTCCCTCTCCCTCTGCTCCTCCCCCGTTTGTGCTCAGTCTCTCAAATAAATGAATAAAAGCTTAAAAAAAAACACCCATCTCTCATTATACCCATCCTTTTGCATGTCATGCTCTTAGTTCTTACTGTGCTTGCTTCTCAACAGACCAAAGTCCATTCTCTTAATTCTTATATTTAATTTCCATTTAAACTATGGAAGTGAATGGGCTATCATCGGAGAGCAGCTGTCTTTAAGCAGTGAAGCAAGAGATTTCAAAACGCTAGCAACGGCTTAACTGAAAGAACCAGGCTTCAGAATGAATTTTTTAAATTAGCCTTGTTTACCTACTCTTTTATCAATGACTTAAAAACTGCTAATGGGCCAATCAGGAGAAGGTCTTTTCAATGCCAGTTCTCCATTGAGCTTATTAGAAGATAACGTTATTTGACTTAAGTAGAACTCGGGAAGTTGAGGTTTTTTACAGGTGATGCTAATGCAAATGCATTAACGTTATCACGGGAGTTTGCAAACAATTCACTATCAAAAAGATTATGTATTAAAGCACTATTCACAAAGCATTGCAAAGCAAAAATTTGCTGTTTTAAAAGAATGCCCATGCTCATGAACAAACACTGGGCCATCCAAATAAGAAACACCAGGTCATCACTAACAGGTAGTCGAGTGCCCCTGTGGTAGCTTTCTTGGGCTGTTATCACAAAATCCCACAGACTTAGGTACCTTAAACAACAGAGACTTATTTCCCACAGTTCTGGATAAGTCCCAGATCAAGGTCCAGAAGTCAGTTGATGCTCATTTAACCCTAATTACCTTTCAACAGCTTCATCTCCAAATACCACCACACTGGAGTAGGGCTTCAACACATGAATTGGAGGCACAGGACAAAAGGCATAACGTTAAATCACTGAGGTGTCCACTATGACAGAAAATTTGAAAGCCTGCCCTGCAAATAGCCATCACTAATTGATTGGCTTAAAATTATCCCTGGTCTATCCAGAAGCAAGAACATAGTTTATATACAATTCCTCTCTTCTACTAGGATTTGCAGAGGGTCACAATGAAACTCCCTTAGCATAGAGGTCAAAGACTTGCCACTTAGAACTTCACACAGGCAACAATATACCGTTAGTTCCTAAATAAACCTTACCTTTCCCAACTTCTCTCTTCCTCTGTCATTTTCTTGATCCCAGAACACCATCAACTGTCAGGATATGGTAACCTATGAATTGCTGTCTCCCCCACTTCCTGCCTGGTTTGCCTTCCATCCATGCTCCTCTAGGCAGTCCATGATTTTAAACAACTGATCAGGGCAGCCTGGGTGGCCCAGCGGTTTAGCACCGCCTTCGTTCCAAGGCATGATCCTTGGGGACCCAGGATCGAGTCCCACATCAGGTTCCCTGTATGGAGCCTGCTTCTCCCTCTGCCAGTGTCTCTGCCTCTCTCTGTGTCTCTCATGGATAAATAAATAAAATCTTTTAAAAAAATAACTAATCATGTGCCTCCCCATTAAAAACCCTTCAACCCTTCTATTGCTCTTAAAATAAAGACCAAAATTTACACCTGAAACTAATATAACAACTGTACATTAATTATACTGGAGCTTAAAAAAAAAAAAGAATAAAGGCCAAAATGGCAACTTCCTCTTTCAGACATGGTAAAGTAACAGGAACTAGATAAAACTTTCTGCCTCAAAAAGGAGGACAAAATTGTGAAAATGATTTTCAAACATTAAACAATAGGCAGCCCAAGACATTAAACCTGAAAGCAGGGAGATGAGCCCCACAATTGTCCTAGCCACTGCCTGGAGAGAGTTCTAAGGCCACAGTACAGGATGAGTGAATCCAAAAAGAGCCTGTAGGGTCTTCTTAAATTAAGGAGGCAAACTTCAGTCTTTGGGGAGGCCTAGGCAGCTGGAATTTGCAGAGAAGAAGACCTGAGAGAAGAGACTTGACGAAGATTGAATTCTGAAGATTTGCAGAGGGTTGCCCTCAAGATTCCAACTAAGTACTGACCAGCTTTCAGGTAGGAGGAAATTTTCCAAGGCCAAAAAAGGACCACCAGAAAGTTGAGTAGAACAATCTGAGCTCAGACAGGGACTAGCAGGCTTCATGACCCCACCAGTGAGATTGGAAAGATTTCTTAGGGATGCCTGGGTGGCTCAGTGGTTGAGCATCTGCCTTCGGCTCAGGATGTGATCCCAGGGTCCGGGGATTGAGTCCCACATCAGGCTCCTTGCAGGGAGCCTGCTTCTCCCTCTACCTGTGTCTCTGCCTCTCTCTGTGTGTCTCTAATGAATAAATAAAATCTTTTTTTTTTTTGAATAAATAAAATCTTTAAAAAAAAAAAAAAAAGGAAAGACTATTCTAACACAAGACATCAGTAGAGTCCTCAGAAGATTACTATCTCACTAGTGCAACAGAATTGAACCTAGACTAATGGCTGTTCTGCACCAGTATAACAAAGCTTAAAAGCTAACTTGAGAAAGATCATATTGTTTCCAATTCATTTAATTGCAGCCCAGAACAAAGCCCAAAAATATAGAAAGGAATTTTTTTAAAAAAATCCAACACCCAACAATGTAAAATTCACACTGTTGCCAAATCAAAAACAACTAGTACTGCAAAAAGCAAGAAAATACAACTTTTTTTTTTAAGATTTTGTATTTAAAAAAAGATCTTAAAAAAAAAAAAAAAAAAAAAAGGGGCAGCCCGAGAGGCTCAGCGGTTTAGCACTGCCTTTGGCCCAGGGCGTGATCCTGGAGACCCTGGGATCGGGTCCCACGTCAGGCTTCTTGTGTGGAGCCTGCTTCTCCCTCTGTCTGTGTCTCTGCCTCTCTCTCCGTGTCTCTCATGAATAAAAATACAAAATCTTTATTTTTTTAAAAGATTTTATTTATTTATTCATGAGAAACACGGAGAGAGAGGCAGAGACACAGACAGAGGGAGAAGCAGGCTCCATGCAGGGGGACCGGTGTGGGCTCCATCCTAGAACTCCAGGATCATGCCCTGAGCCGAAGGCATCCCAAGAAAATATAACTCTGGTGAAGATTTTTAGAAAACAGAATCCTTGTGCACTGTTGATAACAATGTAAATTGGTACAGCCATTCTGAAAAATACAGAGGTTCCTTAAAAAGCTTAAAATAGGGGTGACTGGGTACCTCAGTCAGTTAAGCATCTGCCTTTGCCTCAGGACATGATCCCAGAGTCCTGGGATCAAGTCCTGCATTGGGCTCCTTGTTCAGCAGGGAGTCTGCTTCTCCCTCTCCCTCTGCTGGTAGCTCCCCCTGCTTGTGTTTTCTCTGTCAAATATCAATCAATCAATCAATCTTAAAAAAAAAAAAAAGAAACCTAAAAATAGAGGCACCATATGAGCTAGTAATTCTTCTGGGTGTCTACCCGAAGAAAACAAAAACACTCACTTGAAAAGATACACGTACCCTTAAGTTTATTGCAGCATTATTTACAATAAGCCAAGATATGGAAGTAACCTAAGTATTCATCAATAGATGAATGGATAAAGAACATGTGCTATGTATACGCAATAAAATATTACTCTGCCATTAAAAAAATGAAATCTTTCCGTTTGTGACATTATGGATGGACCTAGAAGATATTATGCTAAGTGAGATAAATCAGACAGAAAAAAACAAAAACCATATGATTTCACTTAGTGGAATCTAAAAAACAAAGTAAAACAGTAAACAATGACAAATAGAAACATAATTATAAATACAGAGAATAAACTAGTAGTTGCCAGAGGGGAGGTGGGTAGGAGGATGGGTGAAATAGGTGAAGAGGATTAAGAGATACTTCCAGGCACATCTGGGTGGCTCAGCAGTTGGGCATCTGCCTTTGGCTCAGGTCATGATCCCAGGGGCCCAGGATCGGGTCCCTCCTTGGACTCCCCGCGGGGAGCCTGTCTCTCCCTCTGCCTATGTCTCTGCCTCTCTATGTGTGTCTCTCATGAATAAATAAATAAAATCTTTAAAAAGACTTTATTTATTTGAGAGTGTGTATGAGAGAGAGAGAGAGAGAGAGTGAGAGAGTGTGTGAGAGAGAGAGAGAGAGAGAGAGCACACACGCACAAACGGGGCTGGGGGAGAGAGGCAAAAGGAGAAACAGATTCCCTGCTGAGCAGGGAGTCTGATGCAAGACTCCATCCCAGGATCCCAGGATCATGATCTGAGAGGAAGGCAGACACTTAACTGACTGAGCCACCCAGGTACCTCCTCCCAAATTTTAAAAAATAAGCTCTTTGCCCCATGTGGGGCTTGAACTCGTGACCCCAAAATCAAGAGTCATATGCTCTTCCGACTGAGCTAGCCAGGTGCCCTAGGAGTAAAAACAGGACTAGAATAACCTTGCTAAACTTTCTTATTAGTTCTACCAGCTTTTTTTAAATGGATTCCTTGAGATTTTCTATATACAAGATCATGTCATGCACAGATGGAGATCGTTTTGCTTCCTCCTTTACCATCTAGATGCTTTTATTCCATTTTGTTGCCTAGTTGCTCTGATTAGAACACCTAACACAATGTTGGAAGGAAGCAGAGTTCCTTGTCTTGTTTTTGATCTTAGGGAAGAGCATCCAATTTTTCACCATTTAGTATGATGTTAGCTGTGGGTTTTCTGCAGACGTACTTTATTGGGTTGGAAAAGTCCTTTCTTTTCCTAGCTTGTTGAGGGTTTTTCATCATGAATGTGCTGTGATTTTTTTTCTGCATATATTGAGATTGATCATTTGATTTTTGTTTTATACTCTGTTGTTATGTTTTTTACATTAATTGGTTTTCATATGTTAAACCAATCTTGCATTTCTCAAGTAAATCTTGGTCATGGTGCATAATTCTTTTTTTTCTTAAGATTTTATTTATTTATTCACGAGAGACACACAGAGAGAGAGGCAGAGACACAGGCAGAGGGAGAAGCAGGCTCCATGCAGGGAGGCTGATGTGGGACTCGATCCCAGGTCTCCAGGATCACACCCTAGGCTGAAGGCAGCACTAAACTGCTGAGCTACCTGGGCTGCCCTTTTTCTTCTTCTTCTTCCTCCTTCTTCCTTGGATCAGGATGATCCGATGGAAGGAGGAAGGAGGGGAAGAATGAGGAGTGAGGAAGGAGGAGGAGGGAGTAGATTGCAAAGGAGAGGAGGAGGAGGAGGAGGAGGCGGAGGAGGAGGCAGGAGGAGGAGGAGGAGGAGGAGGAGGGAGGAAGGAGGTGGAGGAGGAGGCGGAGGAGGACTTAGGAGTGAGGCGGAGGAGGATGAGTGGATATTCGAAGCTGACAGACTATGAGTGTCTGGTATCTTAGTCTCTTCTTTTCTTCTTCTTTTCGTCTTCTTCTTCCTCTCCTCCTCCCCTCCTCCGCCCCTCTTCTTCTTCTTCTTCTTCTCTTTTTTTTTAAAGTAGTCTCCACACTTGAGCATGGAAACTGATGCCAGGCTTGAACTCACCACCCTGAGATCAAGACCTGACCAAGATCAAAAATCAAACACTCAACCACCCAGGTACCCCCGTAAGTCTTTGTTTAGGTTACTGGATTCAGTTTTTTATGGACCTTGTTGAAGATTTTTTTGCATCTGTATTCCTGAGAGACATTAGTCTGCAGTATGTTTTTTCTTGTTCTGTCTTTGTCTAGCTTTGTTATTGTTTTTCAGTAAATTTGAGAATTTTGTCCATTATTTCTTCAAGTATTTTTTTAAAGATTTTATTTATTTATTCATGAGAGACATAAAGAGAGAGACAGAGACATAGGCAAAGGCAGAAGCAGGCTCCCTGCAGGGAGTCCAGTGCAGGACTCGATCCCTGCACCCTAGGATCATGCTATGAGCCGAAGGCAGAAGCTCAACTGCTGAGCCACCTAGGCGTCCCTATTTCTTCAAGTATTTTTTTTTTTTTCTGCTCTTTTCTCTCTCTCCTTTCTTCTGGTACTCCCAACATGTATGTTGGTGTGTTAATGGTCCCAATTTCTCTGAGACTCATTTCTCCTCACTCTATTTGTTCTCTTTGTTCCTCAGTTTGCATCATCTCTATTTTTTTATTTAAAATATTTTCTTTTGGGGGCAGCCCCAGTGGCTCAGCGGTTTAGTGCCACCTGCAGCCCAGGGTGTGATCCTGGAGACCTGGGATCGATCGAGTCCCATGTCAGGCTCCCTGCGTGGAGCCTGCTTCTCCCTCTGCCTGTGTCTCTGCCTCTCTCTCTGTCTATCATGAATAAATAAATAAAATCTTAAAAATAAATAAAAAAATATTTTCCTTTTTTAAGAGTTTATTTATTTCACAGAGAGAGAGTGCACACAAGCAGGGGGAGGGAGAGGGAGAAGCAGCTCCCCACCAAGCAGGGAGCCTGATGTGGGGCTGGATCCCAGGACCCTGGGATCGTGACCTGAGCTGAAGGCAGACGCTTAACCAACTGAGCCACCCAGGCGCCCTGCATCATCTCTATTGACCTATCTCAAAGTTCACTTACTCCTTCTTCTGCCTGTTCAAATATACGATTGAGCCCCTCTCCTGAGTTTTAAAATTTCATTCATTTTACTTTTTTTTAAGATTTTATTTATTTATTTACTCATGAGAAACACAGAGAGAGAGAGAGAGAGAGAGAGAGAGGCAGAGACACAGGCAGAGGGAGAAGCAGGCTCCTCGCTGGGAGCCCGATGAGGAACTCGACCCCAGGACCCCGGGATCATGACCTGAGCCAAAGGCAGACATGCATCCACTGAGCCACTCAGGCGCCCATCATTTTACTCTTCAACTCCATAGTTTTCACTTGTTTTTTTATGATTTCTATATTTTTATTGCTATTTGAAGGACCATTGTCATTATATACACCTTTACTTTGTTAATTATGGCTTCCTTTATTTCTGTGAACATGTTCATAATAGCCTCTTTGAAGTCTTTTTTCTGATAAATCTGATATCCCTTAGACAAGTTCTGTTGCCTGCTTTTTCTTGGGGTTTGGTCATACTATTCTGTTTCTTTGCATATGTCCTAGTTTTTGTTGGAAACTGGATGTTTCAGACAATATATTGTAGCTTGTAGTAACTCTTGAGTATTGGTCCCCACCCCTTTCCAGGACTTGTTATGTGTTTATTTATTTAGGGACTGACTGGATTACCTCAGTGAAGTCTCCCCTCCTTACTACCCCCTTGCATGGTAGTCGAGCCTCTGGTGTTGCTCCTCAGAAAAAGTGTAGTTTGGGGTATGCCCACAATCACACTGAGATGACAGTGGTTTGGGTAGGGCTGTCTTCCTCTTTTCCTTAACCACACCCAGCTGTTAAACTTCACTAATTTCTAGCTGATTGCTCTATTTTTAACAGTTTATGCCTGGGCCTAAATTGGTCTACAAATTACTCCAATCAAGGCTCACTTGAAGGAAGAATTTCTGAGTTTAGTGTCTGATATTCACTCTGACCTCAGCTGTCATGTTTAGTTATCTTCCAAATACCAGCCTATAGTTTAGCTTGTGTCATAGATCTCCTCCCAACTGCCTTTCACCATAACCTGAATTTTTTTTTAAAGATTTTATTTATTCATGAGAGACACAGAGAGTCAGAGTTACAGGCAGAGTGATAAGCAGACTCCTCAAGGCAGCCTGATATGGGACTTGATCCCAGGACTCCAGGATCATGCTGTGAGCCTAAGGTAGATGCTCAACCACTGAGCCACCCAGGCATCCCTGTATCCAGTTCTTTAAAAGAAAGCTTTTGTCATTGGATTTAGAACTTCTCATACTGAACTTTGAAGGCACAACCTGACATCCCCCTCATTGTTTATCTTGCTATGTATCCAACACGGTCCATGCCCTAAGTGCTCTGTGTATATGTATTTTATTTAAAAAGCAGATGACTGGGATCCCTGGGTGGCGCAGTGGTTTGGCGCCTGCCTTTGGCCCAGGGCGCGATCCTGGAGACCTGGGATCGAATCCCACGTCGGGCTCCCGGTGCATGGAGCCTGCTTCTCCCTCTGCCTATGTCTCTGCCTCTCTCTCTCTGTGACTATCATAAATAAATAAATTTAAAAAAAAAGCAGATGGTTAACTCAGTGGGTGTAATTTACTATTAATTCACTGCCTGTAAAAACATTAGCTCTCAAATCCATTCATCGTAAAAAATATTAATTTTTTTTGGCTAACTGGAAAACAATATTTATAATTCATTACCTAGTTTATTAAGCATCCATTCTGTATGAAGTGTTTTGTTTTTGAGATTTACACAGCAATAAAAATTAAAATGAAGATAAACTAAGATTTATTAACTACTAGTGAAAATAGAAATTATTTCTTCTGGATACTTGGGCCATACATCCTGGGTCTTTTTATTTTTTTATTCCTTATTTTTATAGATTTTTAAAAAAAGTAATCTCTACACCCAATGTGGAGCTCAAATTCACAACCCTGAGATCAAGAGTATGCAGTGAGTCAGTTTTCTCTTTTTTGTTGTTGTTTTTAAGATTTACTTATTTACTTACTTCTTTACTTAAGAGAAAGAGAGTATGAGCAGAGGGAGGGGCAGAAAGAGAAACTCCACAAGCAGACTCTCCACTAAGCTAGAGCCCAAGGTGGGCTCCATCCCAAGACCCTGAGGTCATGACCTGAGCTGAAACCAAGAGTCAGCTGCTTAACCAGCTGAGCCACCCAGGAGCCCCTCACTTTCAGTTTTGTGTGTGTGTGTGTGTGTGTGTGTGTGTTTAAGATTTTATTTATTTATTTGACAGAGAGAGAGAGAGACCACAAGCAGGGGAGCAGCAGGCAGAGAGCAGAGGGAGAAGCAAGCTCCCTGCTGAGCAGTGAGCCCCACACAGGATCCTGAGATCATGACCTGAGCTGAAGGCAGATGCTTAACTGACTGAGCCACCCAGGGGTCCCTCTCTTTCTGTTTTTAAGATTCTTTGTCTTTTGACAGTTTGACAAACATGTCTAGGCTTAGATTTCCTTGATTTTATCCTACTTAGAATTTGTTAAGCTTTTTGACTGTGTTGATTCATATTTTTGCCAAATTTAGGAAGTATTTTGGTCATTAGTCCTTCAAATATTCTTTCTATCCCTTTCTATCTCTACTCTCTTTCTAGCAATCCCATCTAGGGTTCATATGCTTGGATGGTGTACCACAGGTCTCTAAGGTGCTCATTTGCTTCACTTCTTTTTCTTTCTCTTTATGACACGGAATCATTTCAATTAAGCTATCTTGAAGTGTGCCGATTCTCTCTTCTTCCAGCTTGAATATGCTGTTGAGCTCCTCCAGTGAATTTTTCACTTAAGTTATACTTTTCAACTCCATTTTGTAATTTGTCTGTTATTGATACTGTGTATTTGGGGTTTTTTTTTTTAAGATTTTATTTATTTATTCAAGAGAGGCGCAGAGACACAGGCAGAGGGAGAAGCAGGCTCCCTGCAGGAAGCCCAATGCGGGACTTGATCCCAGGACCCCAGGATCACAACCAGAGCTGAAGGCAGATGCTCAACCACTGAGTCACACCAGATATTCTGTGTTTGATAAGACATTGTTACCATACAGTCCTTTAATTCTCTAAACGTGTTTTATTTTAGTTCTTTGATCGTATTTATAACAGCTGATCTTAAGTTTTTGTCTAGTAAATTGAAAACACTGGATGTCCTCAGGGTCAATTTCTTTCTTTCTTTTTTTAAAGTAAGCCCTACACCCAACATAGGGCTTGAACTCACAACCCGGAGATCAAGAGTCACACACTCTTCCCACTGAGTCAGCCAGGCACCCCGGCTCTTAACTTTTTGTCTGGAATATCGACCTTAATCAAATATTTCAGTCGATATTCCAGACAAATGCAAACTAAAAGCAACATGCATCTAAATTCCACAAAAAGACTAAATATAAATATAAGATAAAGATTTTATTTCTACTTAAAAATTTTTTTAAACATTTATTCATTTGTTTGAGAGAGAGTGTGTGCACGCACACAAGAAAGGGAAGGGGCAGAGGCAAAGAGACAGACAGAATCACAAGCAGACCCTCTGAGTTCAGGGCCTGACTCAGGGCTTCATCTCACAACCCATGAGATCATGACCTGAGATGAAACTAAGGGTCAGACACTCAACCGACTGAGCCACCCAGATGCCCAAGATAAAGATTTAAAAAAAAAAAAAAAAGATTTTATTTATTTATTCATGACAGAGAGAGAGAGAGAGGCAGAGGGAGAAGCAGGTCCCATGCTGGGAGCCCGACGTGAGACTCGATCCCAGGTCTCCAGGATCACACCGTGGGCTGAAGGCGGCACTTAACTGCTGGTCCACCGGGGCTGCCCCCAAGATATAGATTTTAAAAACTAATTTTAATTAGAAAAAAATTATGAGGCGTGGCAGGGTAGCTCAGTTGGTTAAGGATCTGCCCTCAGCTCAGGTCATGATCCCAGGATTCTGGGATCAAGCCTCGAATTGGGCTCCCTGCTCAGCTCTGCAGTTCCCCCTGCTTGTGCTCTCTCTCTCTCTCTCAAATAAATAATTAAAATCTAAAAGTTATAAGTTTCGGGGATCCCTGGGTGGCTCAGTGGTTTAGCGCCTGCCTTTGGCCCAGGGCGCAATCCTGGAGTCCAAGGATCGAGTCCCATGTTGGGCTCCCGGCATGGAGCCTGCTTCTCCCTCTGCCTGTGTCTCTGCCTCTCCCTCTATCTATGTCTATCATAAATAAATAAAATCTTTAAATAAATAAATAAATAAATAAATAAAAGTTATAAGTTTCATAATAAAATGGTGAAGTGAATTTTGGTATATTTATGTGATAAAAGATTATGTGGTCTATAAAAATGTTTATGAAAGATTCTTAAGGTCTTATTAAGCAAAATATGCAAATACAAAATTTTATACACAGTAAAATATCAAATACATAAAATACATGTTGCTAAATGTTTTTTTTTTGCTAAATGTTTTTTTAAATGCCTCAAATGTTAATAGTGATTGCTTCTAGATGGTGAGATTTTTAAAATATATTTCTTAAGCTGCAAATGTTCTACAGTGTGCAATTACTTTTATCCTATGCCATGAAAGGTAAACTTTGCTTAAAACACAAGTCCTTTCCTCTTCCAACTTGGAATCAAAATACTGGACTTAGCTATTGACTGACAATGGAGAGCCGAGAGTGTTTACCAAGACATTGTGTTAATGGCAGATCCATGACTAGAAACCTTCAACTCTTCATACTTCATACTTCTCTAGAGGGAGCAGACTTTTGCAGGGGCTTTTTTGTCTGTGTTCATTGGCATATCCAGGTTCCTGGCTTCTTCATCTCTAAGTCTGGAATATCTGAGACAAAAAGAAAACTCATTACCATGTCATTCTTGGGTTCCAAGGCCCCCAGTCTGACTTATTTTCTACATCCTTCAGGGCCTTCTTGTTAGTATCTAGGGTTTGGGAGTGTACTTACCAGAAGGAATGGGAAAATGTACTTCTAGTCTATCTTCCTGGAGTCTGTACCTAATTTTGAATTTATAATTTTATAATATTATCCCCCTACCATTCCCACTCATTCTCTTCATTCTCTTCCTTCTCCTTTTGTTTTTAAAGCGGGCCCACAGATTTGCAGTAAGTTTCAGGCCTCACAGAAACTGGATCCACCTCAGTTATTGGCACATGACAAGAAATCAATAAAATTTTTTTTAATTTTATTTTTTTAAAGATCTTTATGTATTTATTCATGAGAGACACAGAGACAGAGAAAGAGGCAGAGACACGGGGAGAGGGAGAAGCGGGCCCCATGCAGGGAGCCCAATGTGGGACTTGATCCCGGGTCTCCAGGATCACACTTTGGGCTGAAGGCGGCGTTAAACTGCTGAGCTACCAGGGCTACCCAATAAAATATTTTTTTTAAATGGATAAATGATTTGGTCCCATAGTTAAGACCTAATGAAATTAGGATGCCTGGTGGTTCAGTGGTTGAGCATCTGCCTTCAGCTCAGGGCATGATCCTGGAGTCCGGGATCCAGTCCCACATCGGGCTCCCTACAGGGAGCCTGCTTCTCCCTCTGCTTATGTCTCTGCCTCTCTCTCCATGTCTCTCATGAATAAATAATAAGTATTTTAAAAGACAAAGTACAGGGATCCCTGGGTGGCGCAGCAGTTTGGCGCCTGCCTTTGGCCCAGGGCGTGATCCTGGAGACCTGGGGTCGAATCCCACGTCGGGCTCCCGGTGCATGGAGCCTGCTTCTCCCTCTGCCTGTGTCTCTGCCTCTCTCTCTCTCTTTTCTCTCTCTCTCTGTGACTATCATAAATAAATAAAAATTTAAAAAAATAAAAATAAAAAAAACAAAGTACAGTTGAATCTTGTGACTTAAAAAAGAAGATCTAATGAAAATATGGTACTTGACATTGAATCCTACAAAGAACGGTGCCATTGAAATATTGGAAAATTACGAGAAACACAAATCTTAAAAAAAAAAAGAAAAATCTAATTGGAAACACCCCTCAAGCAATGATGCAAACTGGATATCTTCAGTATCTTAATATTCTGGGGAATGCCTTTTGGTTTTGAAAAAAAGTGAACTGAAACAAAGCAGCTAAGCGGTGACCAATTGCTGCTTAAAGGCTCTCGCGAACTTGTATAAGCAGCACAAGATTTTACCTTTCATCTAAATCCTAAATAGAAGGCAGCCTGGGTGGGTCAGCGGTTTAGCGCCGCCTTCAGCCCAGGGCGTGATCCTGGAGTCCCGGGATCGAGTCCCACATTGGGCACCCTGCATGGAGCCTGCTTCTCCCTCTGCCTGTGTCTCTGCCTCTTTCTGTGTCTTTCATGAATAAATAAATAAAAATCTTAAAAAAAAAAAAAAGGAAAAAAGAATACTTTGTAGATCCACTTGAGTAATATGGATATTTAAAAAATAATAATAATAAAAAAATAAATCCTAAATAGAAGCCTCATGGATCATCTATTCTAGCAGTCCCTAAATCTTGCTGCATCCTGAAATCACTTAGGAAGCTTATTTCCAAGTGCAAAAGAGATGGAACATTTTTGTACACACCCTACTGGTAATTATTAAATTATATACTCTTTGGACTTCCAAGCAGCAATTTATAATTGGCTCCTGGCAAACTGCAACTGAAAAGGCCATAGGAACTTAAAAACAAGGAGAAAATCTGCATCAACAAGTTGATATAATTCCAGCGCTCCAAATTTAGAAAAATTCTGCTAAGCGGAGTATTGAATGGGACGAGATTGCAGAAAAACACCAGAGATGACATTCAACTGTTCTTCCAAACAAAACAGGATGTTGATACAGTGAGTAAATGGAGATCTTGGCAGACTCCAACTATCAACCTCTAATTCAAAGGAATAAAGAAAGAGTGGCAGAAAGGATAAGTCACAAGACTTAAGTGAAGTAGTTCAATCAAAACACTCTCCCCACATTTAAAAGGCCTTCCAAAGCCGCAGGTCCAAAGCCGTGGGAGTTGGAAAGCCTCAGGGCAAGCACCTCCTCGGTAAACATAGGCAGTTGGTGTGGTATTTCCCCACTAAGAGGAAGTTGCAATAGGAAAGACAGTAAATATAGTCACACCATGTAGATGGAGTGAGAACTTGCCCAAACATTAAGTTAGAAAGCTGGCCCTCCTATAGAGATTTCATCAAACACAAAAAAGAAGCTCTTAGGATGTTGGATTATAGACCTGGCCATGTACATTTACACCCATGAGCTCTCTGTCTAAAGATTGGAAAGAAGGTACTTAACAACACAACAGTGTATAATGTGGAGATCCAAGGAGGATCTCTTTCCCCTGTGTTAAAGCAAATGTTAAGCTTGAACAGACCTCTCCTCTTCTAAAAATGAAACAAAACAAAACTGAGAAAACCTTGAAATGGGTGTACCTAGGGGGCTTAGTCAGTTGGACTACTGACGCTTGGTTTTGGCTCAGGTCATGATCTCAGGGTCATGGGATGGAGTCCCCTGACAGGGCTCCAGCAGAGTGATTCTTTCCCTCTTCCTCTCTCTCCCTTTCTGTCCCTCCCCTGGCTTGTGTGCATGTTATCTCTCTCTCTCTCTCTCATAAATAAATAATATCTTTAAAAAAAACTTGAAATGGAGCTTATGGGACAATTCTGCAATGTAAATAAAAGAACCTAATAGCATGGAGGAAAGAGTCTGTTTTTCTTTTTCTTTTTTTATTTATTCATGAGAGACACAGAGAGAGAGAGAGAGAGAGAGAGAAAGGCAGAGACACAGGCAGAGGGAGAAGCAGGCTTCCCTCAAGGAGCCCAATATGGGACTCGATCCTGGATCCCGGTATCACACCCTGAGCCAAAGGCAGCCGTTCAACCGCTCAACTGCTGAGCCACCCAGGCATCCCAAGAGTCTATTTTTCAATCCTCAATTCACCAGATATTCACTGAATGCCTACTGGGTGCCAGGCACTCTTCTGGGTGCCCAGTATAAGTCAACGAATTTTCCATTGAGGGAGGGGGAGGAAACAGGCAATAAACAACAGATTTTTTTAAAAGTCAGTGTGTGTATTAGAAAGAGATAAGGAATTTGGAAAAGAGACAAAGATCACATTAAGAAAGATCTGGAGTGTAGAGCCACGCTGTGGAAGAGGAGGTTGTGGCAGTATTTAAACAGGATGGTCAAGGAAGTCCTTGTTGTGAAGGTCACATTTAAGCCAAAACTTGAAGAACAAGAGAGAAACAACCGTGTGTTTATTTGGGGGAAAGAACACAGCAGGCACACTGAGCAGCTGTGCAGGGGTCCTGAGGCAGGAATGAGCCTGATGTGTCCATGGAACAGATGAAAAGCTATTGTGGCTGGAATGGCAAGATGGAAAGGTAGAGTGTGCAGAGGTTTAATCGGTGGCATCTCCAGACTTACGGTTCAAGGACTACTCTAGCAGCCTTGTTAAAACACTGAGAAGGGTGGGGGCAAAGAGAAAAGCAAGGTCAATCAGGAAGCCGCTGAAGCAGTCCAGGTAAGAGACAACAGAGACTCAGGCCAGAGTAGTAGGAAGGGAGGGAGTGGGACATGGTCAGATTCTGGGTATATTTGGAAAATGGAACCAACAGGTTTTCTCATGAATTGGGTGTAGTGGGTGACAGAAAGAGAGAAATCGAGGAGGACTTCAAGATTTTTGACCTAAGCAACTAGAGAGTTGGTTGGCACTGTCATTAACTGAGCGGGAGAAAGTTGGTGCAGAATAGATGTAGAGGGGGAAAGATCAGGAGTTTGGTCGTGCACATGATATGTTTGGGATGTCTGCTGGACAAGCAAGTGGAGAACTAGAGCCAGCAGCAGATATGAGGCTGCAGTTTTAATGAAATGCTTGCAGAAATAATTTTGGAAGTCTTCAACAAGTTTTTAAAAAACATAAGACAAAAAAAAAAAAAAACATAAGACTAGATAAGGGAGTAATGGAGAAGAGGACAAAGGACAAAGGACTGAGCCCTGGGACACTTGACCCTTAGTAGGCAGGGAGAAGAGATACAGAATATGAATAATAACCAAAAAAATAAAAATAAAAAAAATAACCAGTGAGACAGGAGGAATAATCAGAGTACTCAGCTTTGTGTTTTATGGCTCTCGGCAAAGGCAATTCTTACCATTTTAGTTTTTGAATTTCTAAGATCATTTGAGGGGCAGCTGGGTGGCTCCGTGGTTGAGCATATCTGCCTTCAGCTCCTGGGATCGAGTCCCGCATGGGGCTCCCTGTGGAAGCCTGCTTCTCCCTCTGCCTGTGTCTCTGCCCCTCTGTCTGTCTCTATGAATACATAAAAAAAATCTTTAAAAAATAATAAAATAAAGATCATTTGAAGAGAAGTTTGAGATGCAAAGGCTATTCTTAACTGACATTGACTCTTGGGTAATATATGAATGGTATCTTGAATTCTTTTTTAATCAGAGAAATTAAAGGTTTATGAATCTTT
This sequence comes from Canis lupus familiaris, assembly GCF_011100685.1. NCBI lineage: Eukaryota > Metazoa > Chordata > Mammalia > Carnivora > Canidae > Canis > Canis lupus. The sequence goes on along the minus strand of NC_049239.1, from coordinate 35,035,751 downwards.
TTAAAAATATTTATTTATTTATTCTGAGAGACAGAGACAGAGAGAGAGAGAGAGAGAAGCAAAGACACAGGCAGAAGGAGAAGCAGGCTCCATGTAGGGAGCCTGATGTGGGACTTGATCCTGGGACTCCAGGATCACACCCTGGGCTGAAGGCAGACACTAAACCACTGAGCCACCCAGGGATCCCTATGAATCCTTTTTTAAAAAGATTTTATTTGGGATCCCTGGGTGGCACAGCGGTTTGGCGCCTGCCTTTGGCCCAGGGCGCGATCCTGGAGACCCGGGATCGAATCCCACGTCGGGCTCCCGGTGCATGGAGCCTGCTTCTCCCTCTGCCTGTGTCTCTGCCTCTCTCTCTCTCTCTCTCTCTGTGACTATCATAAATAAAAAAAAAAAAAATAAATTTAAAAAAAAAATAAAAATAAAAAGATTTTATTTATTTATTCTTGAGAGACAGAGAGAGAGAGAGAGGGAGAGACATAGGGAGAGGGAGAAGCAGGCTCCCCACAAGGGCTCCGGATGTGGGACTTGATCCAGCATCCTGGGATCACACCCTGAGCCAAAGGCAGATGCTCAACCTATGAACCACCCAGGCATCCCAAGGTTTATGAATCTAACAAGTTTTGTAGCTTTAAATATCCAGTGGTAGTTTTTTAGACTTTGCACGTACTGCTTCAGAAGAAAAATAAAGCTATACACATTTTGCGGAGGGAGAAGAGAAGCACCATTTGTGAAAGAGAAAATGGTGTTGATCTAAGCCAAATTCTGTCTTAATAAAGTTATGACAATGATGGTCATAGTTTATCTCTATGTATAAGTTTGCCAGCCCAAAGTAGTCACACGACTTTGCTACAGACATTACTGTACTTTAAGTAGTAGTCATGATATATGTTAGCTTTTACTTAATTGAAACTTGTAGAGAACAAAAAATAAAACAACTGTTTAATGTAATTCACTGCTCCATGAGAAGGGTCATTGTTGAATTTTATGGTCTATATAAAGAACAAAGGGGGTGGATTGTAGATAACTGGAATATTTCTACAAAATACTTATGGTAAACATAGTTTATTCTAATTCTTTCATAGCATCCACAGCTTTCAACTAATAAGAAAACTTTAAAAGTCCTGTATTTGAAATCACATGAAGGGTAATTCATTATTAATACTAGTTGATTCCTTAATCTTCTATAATTTAAATATCCAAGTAAAATTGTACAGAAGTTTATATTAAAATTTTATGTTTATTTAAAAAAAAAAAAGCTTAAGGGTCACCTGGTTGGCTCGGTCAGTAGAGTGTGTGACGCCTGATTTCAGGTTTGTGAGTTCAAGCCCCACGTTGGGCGTAGAGATTACTGAAAAATAAAATCCTTAAAAAATAATGACAAAAATAAATAAAAATTTTAAAAACTTAGGATACACCATGATATCAAGCATACTTTGTATACAGAAAATTATACACTTGGAATGGATTTTTGCTTGATACTACATCTGAGATATTTTTTCAGGCATTCACAAAAAATTGTTGAGAGCTAAGTACTGAGAGCTAAGTACAAACTACCTTCTGAACTAAGTGCTGAGGATACAGCAGTGAAAAGACAAAAATTTCTGTGGTCTTGGAACTCACATTCATGAAAAAAGTCCTGTCGGGAAAAAGGAAACTTCGAGATTTTATTTTTTATTTTTTAAAATTTTTATTTATGATACTCACAGAGAGAGAGAGAGAGAGAGAGGCAGTGACACAGGCAGAGGGAGAAGCAGGCTCCATGCACCGGGAGCCCGACGTGGGATTCGATTCCGGGTCTCCAGGATCGCGCCCTGGGCCAAAGGCAGGCGCCAAACTGCTGCGCCACCCAGGGATCCCAAACTTTGAGATTTCAGAGAAGTACTGCTCAAGATGTGGTTCACTGACATCCTGCTTTGTAAGTATCAGTTGTGAATGTTAATGTGAAGATTTGTGTATTTTTACCATAATCTAAAAAAATGATGGAGATTGTCAGTGACACCACCCCAGAAGCAGGAAATCAAAAAGTGAGATGGAGGCAGGTAATCTGCATTTTTTAAAAGTGTATAATGGTAGAAACCATTATCAGTAGAAAATTTAATTTTAGACTGTGATATTTATTTTCTCTCTTTTTTAAGTAAGCTCTCTGCTCAACATGGGCTTTGAACTCACAACCCCAAGATCAAGAGTTGCATGTTAAAAAAAAAAAAAAGAGTTGCATGTTCTTACAGACTGAGCCAGCCAGGTGCCCCTAGACTATGATTTTTAGAATATTTTTATCTTATTTATTTAATTAAGCAATCTCTACACCTAATGTGAAGCTCAAACTTATAACCTTGAGATCAAGAGTCACATGCTCTTCTGACTGAGCCAGCCAGGCATCCCTAGAATATCTTTTTCCCCAAAAATTTTTATTCAAATTCTAGTTCTAGTTAATGTATTGTGTAATATTGGTTTCAGGATCTAGAGTATCTTTTTTTTAAGATTTTATTTATTTATTCATGTGAGACAGAGAGAGAGAGAGACAGAGGCAGAGACACAGGCAGAGGGAGAAGCAGGCTCCATGCAGGAAGCCCGACGTGGGACTCGATCCCGAGTCTCTAAGATCACACCCTGGGCTGCAGGCGGTGCTAAAACGCTGGGCCACTGGGGCTGCCCTAGAGTATCTTTTTAAAAAAGTTATTCACTTCTTTTAGAGAGAGCATGCACAATTAGGGGAGGACGAGGGGGCATAGAGGGAGAGGGAGAGAGGAGAGAGAGAAGCAAACTTCCTGCGGGGTGCAGAGTCCAACTCAGGGCTGGATTTCACAATCCCCAGATCACAACCTGAGCCAAAATCAGGAATCTGACCCTTAACTGACTGAGCCACTCGGGATCCCCCAGGACCTAGAGTATCTTTAAAGTCCTCATAGACCCAAGGTCTTTGGTCTCCTTAAAAAGGCCATTTTATGGATGCCTGAGTGGCTCGGTGGTTGGGTGTCTGCCTTTGACTCAGGTCATGATCTTGGGGCCCTGGGATCAAGTCCTGCATTAGGCTCCCTTTGAGGAGTCCGCTTCTCTGTCTGCCTATGTCTCTGTATCTCTGTGTCTCTCATGAATAAATAAATTAAATCTTAAAAAAAAAAATCACCTCCCCAAAAGACCATTTTAAGGACATGCAAATCTAAATTTTTCTTCTAAATTATGAGTGGATGGATTCAAATTTGTTTAAATGAACTCATTTGAACTGACAATCTATACCAAGCAATGCAAAATACATGTGAGCAAAATCTTCCTAAGTAACAGAAGAGGGTATTTTCAGGTGTATATTAACTCTTTAAGCTTTAGAAGACTTTGTAATAGCCTACATGAATAAACATTTTATTTGCATGTCTATTTATTGTTTTTCAAATTCTACCAATAAGTGAAATCATATGGTATTTATCTTTCCCTGTCTGACTTTCTGACTTCTTGCACTTAGCATAACATCCTCTAGTTCCACCTATGTTGTCATGAATGATAAGATCTCATTCTTTTTTATGGCTAATATTCCATTATACCACTTCCTATTTATCCATTCATCTATTGAGAGACACTTAGGTTGTAAAGCTGTTATTTTTTTAAAACTCTGTATTTTGATAGAAGGATAATTAATAAATCTATTATATGCCTAACACTAGATACTAAAAGAATCTGAATGGTTAAAATATGCTCTCTGCCCTGGACAATCTTCCAGTTTTGTTAGGCAATCCACATGTGTGTGCTGAAATAATTAGGTAATATCTGTACAAGCTGGGGGAGGGCACACTAAATAGTAATATATTTGGTAAGTGCCATCGGTGGTCAGAGAGGGAATACGTCAGAGCACAGACTATCCAGTGAAGAAGGTGGGATTTGAGTTAGGCCTCCAGGGTGCCTAGAATGTGGTTAGGCAGAGAAGAGGAAATAGAGCACTTCAGGGGAGATAAATATAGCACAAACTGGCAAAAATTATTTAAGATGTTACATAAATTGTCAAAATGATCAGTAAAGTCAACTTTTTCAAAAACCCAATACTAGTGTTTGTCAAGGCTTGTTTCAGAGTTTGGTATGAGTATTTTTTTTTCTCTCTCAGGCAGTGAGAATGAACATGTGTTTTTATTTAATTATGCAGCCTGGGAATGCCTGAAATTGGTCCTAAGCTGTATCTTATCTCTGTGAGCAGGACCCAACTGAGAAATCACAGAGGAAATTCCTTGAACAGAAGTGGGGCCACGTTTTACTACCACCAGGGGGAGAGAGCATATAAAAAAGGACTAACCAGTTGGCATCGTTTTCTAAATCTTCAGAACAGCAGGTATCCGGATCCAGATCCGAGGCACTAACTAAACTGTGGTTCTAGGATCACAGTGTCTTAAGTTTGTAGTCTTTGTAACAAGCACATGTATTTTCAGTATTGTATTCTTTGAACCACTCGTAGGACCTTCTTCCAATAAGCTAACCAATGAACTCCCACCTAACGCCATCCTAACTTACAACCTAATCACCCCCCAAAAAAAAACAAAAAACAAAAAACAAAAAAACCCAACCTGATCACCCAGGCATCCTCCTTTTTTTTTTTTTTTTTAATTTTTATGATAGTCACACAGAGAGAGAGAGAGAGGCAGAGACACAGGCAGAGGGAGAAGCAGGCTCCATGCACCGGGAGCCCGACGTGGGATTTGATCCCGGGTCTCCAGGATCATGCCCTGGGCCAAAGGCAGGCGCCAAACCGCTGCGCCACCCAGGGATCCCCTCCTTTTTTTTTTTTTTTTTTTAGGCACCCTCCTTCTAACCAGACATATGTTCCAGAGGTTTAAAATGATTACAAAATTCCTAAATTTGGAAAAAATGGGCAAGTATCTGGCAATTGAATTACTAGTCCCTTACATCATTCATCCTTTCAGAAGCACCCACAGCAGTGAACCTCTGGATTGTTCACCTTCAAATTCCCGTTAACAACCCTCCCTCCTCTTCTCTCCTAACCTTCACTCCCTTTGCATAGCAAACCCTGTCCCTACCCTTCTGACGGGGAGTGACTTTGGAGGTGGCACCGATCTCCTTGGCAGCTAGCCCCATGGCCAGCCAGCTACCCTCCTAACCATGACCTCTAGACGTTGCTCTCCTGGGCCAGATAAAGATTTGTTTGTTTTTTTACAGGGAGGGATGCCTGAAAAACTCCGTGCATTCGTCATCATGACATAATTTAAAGCACTAACGTTTCAGAACCAACTACTAATATTCTGAACATGACTTAGCTTATGTAATGAAATAGCTTCATGGAAGAACTTCATGCCACGGGCACCCGGAGGGCTCAGTTGGTTAAGTTTCAGATTCTTGGTTTCTGCTCAGGTCATAATTTTGGGGTCTGGAATTAGCTCTGCGCCTAACCCAGAATCTACTAGACATTATTTATTTCCCTGTTCCTCTCTCTCCAATAAATACATAAAATCTTAGAAGTAAACAAAACTCCACCACACCAGGAGCTCCTAGGTGGCTCAGGCATTAAGCTTCAGATTCAAACTCAGCTCAGGTCTTGGCCTCAGGACCTCAGCGCCCTTGGGCTCCATGCTGGGCGTGGAACCTACTTAAAAAAACAAAAAACAAAAAAACCCTCCACCCCACAGGTGAGGGCACTGAGGCACAGAGCAGTTAAGCCACTTGCGGAGTCCCGGAGTTAACCAACGGTGGCGCAGGTCGGCACCCTGACAAACGAACTGAGCCGGCGGGCACCGCCTGCGCCCAGGTGAGCTAAGCCGGCGGGCATGGCCTGCGCCCAGGTGAGCCGAGCTGGCGGGCATGGTCGGCGCCCGCGTGAGCTAAGCCGGCGGGCATGGCCTGCGCCCAGGTGAGCCAAGCCGGCGGGCACGGCCTGCGCCCAGGTGAGCTAAGCCGGCGGGCACGGCCTGCGCCCAGGTGAGCTAAGCCGGCGGGCACGGCCTGCGCCCAGGTGAGTCGAGCCGGCGGGCACGGCCTGCGCCCAGGTGAGTCGAGCCGGCGGGCACGGCCTGCGCCCAGGTGAGCCGAGCCAGCGGGCACGGCCTGCGCCCAGGTGAGCTAAGCCGGCGGGCACGGCCTGCGCCCAGGTGAGCCGGGCGGGCGGGGCGCTCACTGCAGCAGGCGCTCGGGAGACGCCGAGCAGCGGCGGGAAGCAGGCGGCGGCGCGGCTCCCCGGCCCGGGCTGACCCGCTCCCCACTCGGCCGCCGCGCGCTGCCCCGCGCACAGCGCAGCCGGGGAGCGCACCTCTTCGCGCCCGCGGGGCTGCGGGTGACAAGCCGCCGGGGCAGGCACGTGACCCGGGTGGGGGCGGGGCTCCGGGGCGGGGCGGGGGCGGGGCTCCGGGCAGGCCCCGCCCCGTCCCGGGCCAGTTACCGGGCGGCGGAGGCGCGGGCGCCCACTCGGCGGAGCGGCGGTCGGGCTCCGGGGCGATGGCGACGGTGCGGGAGAAGGCGGCGGCGCTGAACCTGTCGGCTCTCCGCAGCCCGGCGCAGAGGCCTCCCGGTAGGTGCTGAGGACCCGGGTCCGGGCGGGGGGCGGGTTCAGGCTGCGTCCTGCGCGCACCCCGCGCCCCGCACCCCGCGCATCCCGCGCCCCGCAGCCGCTCGCGCGGGTCCCGTCTGTAGGCGAGCTGCGTCCTTCTCCCGCGGGGCGCCACCCCCGCCCGCCCAGCTCTTGCCTAGTTCCGCAGCTCGAACGTCGCCGCCCTTCGCCGGCTCCCCGGTCCCCGGAGCCAGCCGCTCCCCGGCTCCCGCCTCCCCGCCCCCGGTGCCCCCGGTGCCCCCGCCCGCTTGGCTCCACCGCGCGCCCCTCTCGCCCGCTCTGCTCTCCAGACTCCCTGGGAGTGACGGGCTGTTTCTGTTCGACTTGGCATTTAAAAAAAAAAAAAAGTATTCGTTATAATTTTCTGGACGAGCAGCATTTCAGTGAATAGAAGTTTGAACTTTTAAAAAATGGTCCTATGACATTCGGGGGGAGGTGTTGGTGAACTCTGCCGCCAGCCTGACCCTCTCTTTGGGGGCAGTTTGCTTGGCCTCTTTTTTTTTTTTTTTGCATCTTTCTTTGAACGTCCAAGCAAATGAACGGAATGGACGATCGGTTCTAAAATTCTGATCCTAGCACATGTACAACTCAGTAAATAAAGATATTCAGATAACACTTGTCTTCCCCCCCCCCCCCCCCCCCCACCTTTCTAGAGAAGTTACAACCTTTCTCCCTTTCTGTATCTGCTGTGTGGGGGTGTTAACAGGTTCCTGTCTGACAAAAACTTTTCCTTTGGAAAATACCAACCAGTGAAACTGACTCCTTCCTCAAGACGACAGTAGTCAGTGAATTGACTTAGGCCAGTTGGGTGCATCTCAATGGCTCCAGTCTTGTGTTTGATTTATAATTACTAATGCTCCTTTTAATCTTCAAAATACTAATGATAAATGGTGATGGAGAACTACGTGCCTAGGAAGGTTCGTAATATTGATCTTATTCAGCTCCAATTTAAAGAATTCAGATAAGCATATGAGGACTACATTCAGAATTTCTTTTTGTTTTACATGCTGAAGAGAAGGGATTCAGTCATCACTTGAGAATTCAAAATTGGAAACAGTCTTGGGAAATCTTTAGGCTTACTTTCTGAGTGAAAGAAATTGCCAGCTTTTCCATGATTAGAAGAAACATAGCACCCTGTCTTCTCTGACAGCTGAGATACCAGTTCTGAGCTTTGGGCATTTGTGAACAAGTTCTGAGACAGCATAAGGGAGGATGTATTCAAAATTAAATAGACGACTCTCAGAGGGAAGAGCCGAAATGCTGGTTTAGCAGATTTGAACCCAAGGAAAAGACCAGTTTCCTGCACTGCAGGTGCAGGGGGCAGAGGAGGGCCCACTGCCTTTTTTCATTTGTTTTGCTTGTTAAGAGTTGGAACCCTACCTGTTTGCATTTGTTAATCCCTCTTCCACCCTTTAGTGGCTCTGTCACAGTCCCATGGAGCACAGTAATAGGAGCCTGTGCTGCTTCTTGGTCCCTTGCTATTCGCTCTCTGTGTGCTCTGGCGAGCAGCTTTGTCTTCTTCCTTTTCTGCCTATTAGTTACTCTTCCACACCTGTAACAACCAGGGACCTGATTTATGTAGAAGAAATGAACGCTGTAAGCTAACCTTCAGCATGTATTTTGAAGATATTTGCCTTTTAATACAAACAAGAAAGTGGTACGTTCTCCTGCTATCCCTTTATACTGTAACCTAATTCTTTGAATTCACCTGGTATCACTTTTCCAAGGAGCTCAAAGTACTTCCCATATGCTATCTCATTAATCTCTATGAATTAAAGTAGGGGCCAGTGCCTACTTAGGTGGGTAGTTCCCTGAACCTATTTTAAAAGTGTTATTAGAAGATATTTCTTTTACATACTTTACCTACTTGCGGCCTTCTTTTTAGAGGCAGTCTGTCTTTAGCCTGACATCTCTAATAAATGTAAGGGGAAAACAAACTTTGGACTATCAAAACCAGTATGCAATAAAAGCATTGCATCTTGGTATCAGTGTATAGCAAGTTTTCCCCACTCAATCACAGCTGTTTATGTGAATCCCCAAAGCTCAATTCTCTACATCTGTCTGTTTTTATAAGGTTTTGGTTAATGTCCAATAGATGTTCTTTTCATTTGTCTTGACAATTCTGAGTAATGTTTTAAAACCTCTTGGAAAAAATTTCAAGTACATGCTACTCTCTTTAATCCTAAATGACTTAGGCTTTACATACGATTTTCTGATGAAGAGTTTTATCCTCTGGTATGGGGCACCTTGGTGGTTCATTCGGTTAAGATTGTGACCTTTGGCTCAGGTCATGATCCCAGGGTCCTGGGATCCAGAGTCCTGAGTTGGGCTCCATGCTCAGTGGGGAGTCTGCTTCTCCCTCTACTCCTCCCCCCTGCTTGTGCTCTCTCTCTCAAATAAAATCTTTTAAAAAAAATTATTTTAAAAAATCCTCTGGTATGTGACACATCTGTCTTATCTGCTAGCAGTCTTTTCTGTTTAAAGTTTGACATCATCAGGTGGTATGAATAGTTAAAGGATAAACTCTTTGAGGGTAGGGACTCTATCCCCTTAGTTCAGAGGAAGGAAGAAGAAGAAAGATACCTTCTCTTTTTACTTTTTTAAACCATTTTTATGGTCTTTTTTTTTAATTTCCTTTTTTTTTTTAAAGAAGCAGCTTCCTTTTTTTTTTTTTTTTTCCTTTATTTATTTATGATAGTTACACAGAGAGAGAGAGAGAGGCAGAGACACAGGCAGAGGGAGAAGCAGGCTCCATGCACCGGGAGCCCGACGTGGGATTCGATCCCGGGTCTCCAGGATCGCGCCCTGGGCCAAAGGCAGGCACCAAACCGCTGTGCCACCCAGGGATCCCCCCCAACTTTTTTTTTTTTAATTTATGATAGTCACACAGAGAGGGAGAGAGAGAGGCAGAGACACAGGCAGAGGGAGAAGCAGGCTCCATGCACCGGGAGCCCGACGTGGGATTCAATCCCGGGTCTCCAGGATCGCGCCCTGGGCCAAAGGCAGGTGCCAAACCGCTGCGCCACCCAGGGATCCCTTTATGGTCTTTTTTATTCTTTTTCAAACACTTGTGTCAAGGGCTGACTTTCAATAGGTCACAGCGAGAGAGCTGCCCTGCTATGTACAAAATCCAGACCCAGAAGCAGGGTCTTTTATGAATGGTTTAGTTCTTTTTACTTTTTAAATACATTTTTAGACTTTAGAATAGATTTAGATTTACAAAGAAGTCATGAAGTTGGTAGAGTCCTATATGCCCTTCACTGATTTTCCCTTACCATTAACATCTTACGTTAGTACCTTTGTCACAATTAATGAACCAATCTTAGCACATAATTATTAACTGAAGCCCATACTTTATTCCAGATTTCCTTAATTTTTGCCTAATGTTCTTTTTGTGTTCCAAGATCCCATGCAGGATATTATATTACATCGAGTCCTTAGGCTCTTCTAGATTCTGACAGTTTCCCCCTTTGTTTTGAGTTACACATCTGATCGTTGCAGGGTACTGATGCTAGCCTCCTGACATATATTATCTCCTGTGATCCTCACAGTGACCGAGAGACCTGGAATTAGCTCTGTTTTCAGCACAAAAGTTATGGTGTTTGCCCAAGATTGCATCATTAGTAAATGATAGAACTGAGAATAGAACCCAGGTACCTCGTGCTTCTGTCTGTGTGTATCCACAGAAACTAGCACGGTACCTGCTGCACTAACACAAGTTTTTGTGTCTAAATAGTATTCAGTCAATCCAGTTTTTGAACTTCGGGCACTGCTGACAAATTCTTTGTTGTGGGGACTGGCCTGTATTTAGCAGCGACCCTAGCCCCTCTACTCACTAAATGCCAGCAGCACTTACCCCTTCTCAGCTTCTGACAGCCAAGAACGTCTCCAGACATTGCCAGATATTTAGTTGGGAGTAAAATCATCCACTAAGAACCCCGGCATTAGCCCTCCTGTAAAAAATTTTAAAGTAGTATAAATTTTCATCTACAACTAACAAGTATTAAATAACCAAATGTATTATGTATTATGTAACTGTCTATAAGGCAGTTAAATAAGTTGAACTTTTGAAAACTGTAAAGATATTTGGAAAAAAGAAGGTACTAGCTCACTGTTCAAGTTTTGTGGAAAATTGCCTAACATGAGCTATCTGAATTCTTTTTTTTTTTCTGGTGGGGAGGGGGCAATCTAATGCTCAAGAATGAAAAGGAGATTGTTACATGTTCATTTAGAAGTAGCATTTTTTTTTTCATAGTTCTGTGTGTGTTTACCTTGCATTGGGATCCACTTTTATAATGTGTATATTGATCTAAGGAGGTGAATAATCCTAATTTGAAGTAATTATAGAATTGTTTTTGATCCTAAATAAGTTTCACCAGCAGGGCCACAGTTGATGTGTTCTGCAGATCATGGTTCAAGCTGATTGTCCCTTTGTAACTTTGTTTTTTATTTGTAACTTTGAATAAGTAATTTGTTGGCATGTCTGCCTTATGACTTGATTTTTAGAGAATTATTGTAATAACTCGATTATTTAATGGGTATTTATAGAAAGAAAGATAACTTAGTATTACACATATATCAGAGTTCAATTTTTAGAAATTTACCTTTTTTATTGTTGGTAAACTCTTTTGGGTAAATTTCAAGTACATGCTACTGGAAAACAAAAAAAGATGAGTCTGCTTGAAAAATGAATGTTGGGATGCCTGGGTGGCTCAGTGGTTTAGCGTCTGCCTTTGGCCCAGGGTGTGATCCTGGAGTCCTGGGATCAGGTCCCACATCAGGCTCCCTGCATGGAGCCTGCTTCTCCCTCTGCCTGTGTCTCTGCCTGCCCCTCTCTCTCTCCGTATCTTTCATGAGTAAATAAAATCTTAAAAAAAGAAAAGAAAAATGAATGTTAACTAGCCTAAATTTATATAGTGCTTACAAGCATGTATAGTATGTTATAGATCTAGTTTAAAACAATTTTCTAGGCCATCTTCCAAAAATCGTTTTATCTGATAAGGTCATATTTGTTCCTAAGCCTCATTTCTTACTATATTTTATGTGGTGTTCAATGTCCATATCTAAGTGGACATGGGTAGAATTTCAGTCTCTAAAATCCTATAATCAGCTGTTTAGACCTGAAACCAACCTTAAACACAGTGTTCAGCTCTTGTATCAGTAAGTGAAGAAACCAACCTGTAGAGATTAATTCTATTATCCAGGGTTATCACAGCTGATCTCTAGACTCTTTGATCCTTCCGTCATGCTTTTAGAACATTCTTGACCAAAAGTAAATAAGGAAGCATCAGGATACAGATAGTAATGAATTTCCTTTCCTTTCCTTTCCTTTCCTTTCCTTTCCTTTCCTTTCCTTTCCTTTCCTTTCCTCTCTTTCCTCTCCTCTCCTCTCCTCTCCTCTCCTCTCTCTCTCCTCTCTCCTCTCTCCTCTCTCCTCTCTCCTCTCTCCTCTCTCCTCTCTCCTCTCTCCTCTCCTCTCTCCTTTCTCCTTTTTTTCCTTTCCTTCGTGATTTTATTTATTTATTAATTCATGAGAGACACACAGAGAGAGGCAGAGATACAGGCAGAGGGAGAAACAGGCTCCATGTAGGGAGCCTGATGTGGGACTGAGTCCCGGGACTCCAGGATCACACGCTGAGCCAAAGGGAGATGCTTAACTGCTGAGCCACCTAGGCGTCTCTTATTATATGTATTTCTAAAAATGTTTTATTCATTTATTTGACACATGGAGAGAGAGCACAAGCAGGGGGGAATAACAGACGGAGAGGGAGAAGCAGGCTCCCTGCTAAGTTGAGGCTCAATCCCAGGACCGTGGGACCATAACCCAAATGGAAGGCAGATGCTTAACTGACCGAGAGACCCAGGCACCCCTCTTTATTTATTTTAGAGAATGGAGAGAGGGGGTAGGGGCAGGAGCAGAAGGAGAGGGGGAGAGTGAATCTCAAGCAGGCTCCAGAGGCCCAGCACAGAGCCTAACATGTGGCTTGATCTCACAATCCTGAGATCATGACCTGAGCTAAAATCAAGAGGGGGGTGGGGTGGGCAGACACCTGGGTGGCTCAGTGTCTGCCTTGGGCTCAGGGGGTGATCCCTGGGTCCCGGGATCGAGTCCCACATTGGGCTCCCTGCAGGGAACCTGCTTCTCCCTCTGCCTGTGTCTCTGCCTGTGTGTCTCATGAATAAATAAATGAAATCTTAAAAAATAAAATAAAATCAAGAGTGGGATACTTAGCCCAGTGAGCTACCCAGGCACCCCAGATAGTGATGAATTGTAAGAAATGTCTAGCTCATATGCAAGTGAGGGTTGGGGACAAGCCGAAGCTGAAATTCTGATGCTGGACTTACAAAGCGCTCATTGTCTACTACTGGTTCTTGAATCCTGTTTAGAAGTCACAGTAATTTGTCTTACTGGGCCATGGTCTGCTATACTCATATTCATTTCAGCTCTTAGATGATGATAAATAAGTTTCAAACCAGCATGTGGGATCTGTGTTCAGCTGGTGAAGTCAGCATTAAAAAAACAGGTTATCCTGGCGTGGGTTTTGGCACATGTACTTGTCAAGTGCAGGGTATATTATGTAGTAAAGTATCTGTATGAACATGAGCTAGTTTGGGTCTGTGGGTGGTGATGCTTGAGGGGAAATATCCCAGGATGCAATGTTGGGAATTAATGGTCAGTGAGAACAGAGGGGACCTGAAAGGGCTGAATTGTATCATGCCTGGAGGACTTTGGAAACACTGTGTAGCTCACAGGTGCCTACTATCCTGCTCTAACCTGTTCTTTAATCTTTTATACTGTGTTATCCAACCTGCAAAACTTCCTGATTTCCCATATTTAAGTAGCAAGTTAATACGGGGAAATTTATTCTTCTTACTTCCCCTCTGAACATTATTAGCCTTTTCCATGTCACTGAAGCTGTGTATGCTTTCCCTCCCACTCCCTTCTGTTGTCTTATTGATCTCCAAGTAGGAAGTGACTCAGCCTTGATTTTTAGGATTTCTATACTTACCTACTTGTAATTTAACTGTTATGACTGATGTGTTTCAAATTTAATATCATTACCAGCCCAGAAGTCTGTTTCACTCCTACTTAAGGCTCTCTGATCTCTACAAGTTTGGATCTTATTTTCCTCTCCTGTCCTAATCCTGTGTACTATGGCTAGTATATAGTATAGAATTTATGATATCTTACTATATTTTAGGAATAATGACTTTTTGTTTATTGGTTGTTTTATTTAATGACTGCTGTTTTTTAAATAGCTTTGTTAAGGGTTCACAAAACTTTTTTCCTTTTCTTCTTTTTTTTTTTTTTTTTAGGGCTCACAAATCTTTTTTTTTTTTTTTTTTTTTAAGATTTTTATTTATTTATTCATGAGAGACACACACAGAGAGGCAGAGACACAGGCAGAGGGAGAAGCAGGCTTCATGCAGGGAGCCTGATGTGGGACTTGATCCCCGGTCTCTAGGATCATGCCCTGGGTGGAAGGTGGTGCTAGACCGCTGAGCCACCCAGGCTGCCCAGGGCTCACAAATCTTAAAGTTGTTTTGTTTCTTCTAATCTTATTGGCTCGCTTAAAGCTCTTTCACTTAATCCAAATCTTCCAGGAAAGGTTGATGCCGAAACTGGTGACTTACTTTTTAATATATTTACATTTGAGTACTAGAGAAAGTATAATTTACTACGTGTGAAACTGGGAGCAAGTTTGTTTAACTCATGAACCTCAATTTCTTCAAAATAAGATTATTAGTAAGTATTTCAAAGAAGTTTATCAGGATTAAACAACAGAAGGCAGAGCTTGTCCTATTTAAGTACTCAAATATTAGCTCTTATTAATAACAATATGATGAAGATTTGAAAAGAGACTAGAGAACAGACATTAAGTTCATTTAAATCTCAGCTATAATATCTACTATTTTAAGAAGTTAAGAATATTAACTGTGAATACTTCTTCTTTTTTTTTTTTTTTTTTTCAGTTCTTATGGCAGGAAATAGTACAGAGTTCTAGACATCAGGAATGACCTGGACATATTTTGAGATTTCATTAAATGCTCCATTCCAGCTCTATTCAGTAGATATTAAGTACTAAGCCAGTAGTAAATCTAGTTCCAGCTTGGTTTATCTAGTTGATTCTCCATAATTCAGTCCTTAAAACTGCTCACATGATATGTGGATAGCTGGCATCAATTACTACCTTCTCTGTTTAGTACTGGATTATGGACTATCTTTAATTTTAAAATATAAAGACAGTCTTGCTTATTATTCTAAACTAACATTATAATGGATAAGTTACCCATCTACGTTTGGTATGGGAAGTATACAAATAAACAAAGGGCGCGCGTGCGCGCACGTGTGTGTGTTAGTAATTTTCATGGTGAAGATGTTAAAATTTCTAAAAGTGTCCTAATGACACTGTAAGTGAATATGTGTAATGGTTCACTATGATTTATTTATTATAATACAAAAGATGAATTCCAAATGACCCACTTAAAATTTATGACCCAAGTACATTAAGTGGAATTTTAATGTCCTTCAGGAACTTATCTTTGCTTTCATCTTGTACATTCTGTTTTATCTAAAAAGGCAGGAAGATAATTTCAGGTAGCAGTTTCTTTAATTATAGCTCTTCTTATTCCTTACAGTTGTACTGATACATAGTTTTCCTTTTTACATGACCTTAAGGGAAGTAAGGTTTTCAACTTCTCTGCAGAGTATCCTAAAATTAAAGTAATACACTTAACAAAAATGGGGGCTTAAAAATTAGAACCACTGGTGAAAAAATTAGAACCACTGAATATTCAGAGGATCGTTGAAAAGTGTAACACCTAAAAAGGCATACTTTGTATTTATGTAAAAAGGGAGCCAACCAGCCAACAAGCTGATGATTAGCTAGACTCTATTCCATCAGTTTATTAAAACCTAAGGTCCATTTTTTTTCCTTTTGTTTCTCCTTTTCTTTGTAGTTTTGCCAAAAGCAGTTTATTATAACGAGGGTAAATGTGATAAATGTTTGAAAGCATGTTTTCTTTCTTTTCTGTTTTGCTAAAATCTTGCCCAATTTCTGTGCTTTTCCTATCTCTGTGGTAGCCTGTAAGCTCCTATTGGGCAGGAACCAGTTTTCCCTGTTACAAAATACTTAACTCAGAAGCCTGCAGAATAGGAAGCTTTAAAAATACTAGTTTATTCCAACTAATTGTGTGTGTGTATAACTATACATCTATCTATTTACTGATAAATGCTTTAAAATCATATAGACCATGAGCCAAAGGCCAGTATCACCTCTTATAATAAAATGTCTGGAAGTTACACTTAATCCCTATGAATCTATTTTCCATCTCTCAAATAGAGATTATGTCTATCTCATAGGGTTGCTAATGACCCAATACTATTTCTGTAAGGCACTTAGAGTTCTAGCACATAATTTGCAACTGCCACAAGGTCCTGCTTGATTTGTACTCCCCCACCCCAAAGACCATTTCCACTCCCTTTTCATCTCACTTCCTAATGTTCTTTCCCTGGTCACCCACTCAGGCCATGCTGGCTTTGTTCCTCCTCTCCTGGCCAAGCACTCTTACTTCTCGGGCCTTTGCTCTTTCTGTTCTCTCTGCCCTTTCCTCAAATATCTGCACAGCTTGCTTCCCGGTTTTACTCAGGCTTCTGCTTAGATATCACCTTGTCAGACCTTTCCTGACATCTCATCTGAATAGCATTCTCCTCCTCACCAGGCTTTTTTTTTTTTTAAGAAGTTCTTTTTTTTTTTTTTTTTTTTAATTTTCATTTATTTATGATAGTCACACAGAGAGAGAGAGAGGCAGAGACATAGGCAGAGGGAGAAGCAGGCTCCATGCTCCGAGAGCCAGACGTGGGATTTGATCCCGGGTCTCGAGGATCGCGCCCTGGGCCAAAGGCAGGCGCTAAACCGCTGCGCCACCCAGGGATCCCTCACCAGGCTTTATTTTTCTTCTTGGCATTCATCTAACACATACATATTGCCTCTTCCCATAAAGTATAAGTCCATGAGAACAGGGACTTTATTTTGCTCACAGTTGTATCTTAGCACATAGAACAATGTTCAGCATATAGTAGGTACTACATGTTAAATGAGTTGCTACTAATTAAAAGTTCAATAGCAAGCTGACTTCATAATAGTTCCTTATTAGTAACTTTAGAAATTGCTGCTTTTTGCTTAAGGATTGCTTAGACCTGGTTATAAATGAACAAGGTTACTCTGCGTTTTTTCCATTCCAGGTTTCAGTGTGGCCCAGAAACCATTTGGAGCCACATACGTGTGGAGCAGCATTATAAACACTCTTCAAACACAGGTGGAGGTGAAAAAGCGAAGACACCACTTAAAAAGACACAATGACTGCTTTGTTGGTTCAGAAGCTGTGGATGTCATTTTTTCTCACCTAATTCAGAATAAATATTTTGGGGATATAGATATTCCTCGGGCCAAAGTGGTGAGAGTGTGTCAAGCACTTATGGACTATAAAGTATTTGAAGCAGTTCCAACCAAAGTCTTTGGAAAAGACAAGAAACCTACATTTGAAGATAGTAGTTGCAGCCTTTATAGATTCACAACCATCCCTAACCAAGACAGTCAATTAGGCAAAGAGAATAAACTATATTCATCTTCCAGGTCAGTATATAATGTTAGATTATCTTGGGGTTGGGACTCCTACGTAGCTCGGCGGTTGAGCACCTGCTTTTTGGCTTAGGTGGTGATCCGGGATCAAGTCCCACTTCAGGCTCCTGCGAAGAGCCTGCTTCTCCCTCTGCCTATGTCTCTGCCTTTCTCTCTTTCTCTGTGTCTCTCATGAATAAATAAATAAATCTTTAAAAAAAAAAAAAAGATTATCCTGGGGATATTGGCAGGATTTCATCTACTTTTCAGTGAGAGACTGACTGGCTTTATGTTGTTTTAGAAATTGTAAATTAGGCTAAATTCTGGGTCCGTGGGTAAATTTGATAAAATACAGTGGACTTCTGTTTATTTGGTGTCTCCTGGAATTCTTAGTCATATTTTATATTTGGCAGAAATATTCAACAAACTGATTTTTCTACTTCAATTTACAATTACAGTGTAAAAAATATATTAGTTTATACACAAAGTGGTATGAGAACAGAAAAGGTGGAGGTAGGCAGGTAGGTTATCACTAGAATCCAGGAAATGGTGGATGTGAAGTATGAAAGACATGTGGGGCCCAGAACGCAGAGGGTTTCCTATGACATAAGAGTTTGCGATCCGTCATACAGATGTTGGGGAGGCCACAGAAAATGATCTTGTTTCTTAGAAAGGTCATCCTGGCAGCCATGCAGACAGCCTAACAGGGAGAGCTAGGTAGGAATCTCTTGCAATAGTGCATTCTACAGATGAGAGTGAATTAAGCAGCTGTAATGAAGAAGGAATCATTTAAAGGGAGACTGGGAGACAGAATTGTAGAACTCCGGGGCGCCTGGGTGGCTCAGCAGTTGAACATCTGCCTTTGGCTCAGGGTGTGATCCCGGAGTTCTAGGATCGAGTCCCACTTCGGGCTCCCTGCATGGAGGCTGCTGCTTCTCTCTCTGCCTATGTTTCTGCCACTCTCTGTGTGTCTTGTGAATAAATAAATAAAATCTTAAAAAAAAAAAATAGTAGAACCCAGTGCTTGAAATGGATGTATGGGATAAGTGCATAATTGGTTATTTGTCATGCAATAAAACATTTCCCTTTTATTTCCTTCAGCTAAACTGTTGTAGCAGTGACCATGTAACTGAAGCTCTTATAATTGAGATTAACCCAAAGAGTTTTAGTGCTACTTTCAGTTATTTTTAATGTATTGTGTATCAAATATTGTGTGTTTTTAATGTATAAATTATCTTAATGTAATAACTTTCTTTTTTTAATGTAATAACTTTCAAAAAGATGAAAAAATTTACCTTTCTATATAGAAAAAAGATATATATATATTTTGACATATAGGGAGGAAATTTGAGGGTAAGGCAGGGCCAAATCAGTGCTTTCCAGATGCAGGTCTACATGCTTTATCTGAAACCTTTGGGGCCACATGCATTTAGAAATTTGGAATGTTGGGGTTTTTAAAAAGATAATTTTGTACCTAGACCATCTATTAGATAACACTCCTAGAGGAGCCTGGGAGAGCATCTGGGAACCAAATGCATTAGTATTTCTACATTAGTATTTTAAACAAAATACTTCTACCAACTGGGATAAGACTAAGTCTCGGGACCAATTTTGTCACCATATGAGTTTTTTTTTTTTTTTTTTTTTTAAGATTTTATTTATTAATGAGAGACACAGAGAGGCAGAGACCTAGAGGGAGAAGTAGGCTCCTCTCAGGGAACATGATGCAGGACTTGATCCTGGATCCCAGGATCATGCCCAGAGCCAAAGGCAGATGCTCAGCCACTGAGCCATCCAGGAGTCCCACCGTATGAGTTTTGAATGAATTTTAGATTTCTCACAGCTTTTTGGGTTACAGAATTGTGGATAAAGGATTATAGGTCTATATTTGGAAAATGATGAGCACTTTCCACCAAAGAATGCCCCAGCAATAGAGATAACTGATAAAGACAGTAAGCATAATGAAGTTTGATTATGTTTTAAAATTGGAGATCAAAATTTTAGTCATTGAATTACTTAAATCTAAATATTCAAAGGAAAATTTAGAGTATATTTAGGCTTGAGAAAGAAGGTGGATGTTTTTGTATTCTACTCTTATAATTTGCATTTGTTGTGTTTTTGCTCTGAAATACATAAACTTTGTAGAAACTCTTAGCTCTCTGATAGTAAAGTATTTCTCTGGGCTTACTAATAAACATTAATTTAAAAATTAAATTCATTTTAGGTATTCGGATGCATTATTTAAGTCCTCTGATATCAAATCAGCAAGTTTAGAGGACCTGTGGGAAAATCTGAGTTTAAAGCCCACTAACTCCCCTCATGTAAACATCTCTGCAACCTTGTCTCCACAAGGTAAGTAAAGATACAAGTGAGAAATAGAAGACTAATTTCGGATAAAATTATTTAAAACTTTTCAATCTTAACCTTTATTAGAATTTAAATATTCAAAGCACAAAGAAAGAGCACACTGTGTATTAAAGCTGTTTATATTAAGTTTTAACAGAGGTCTATTATCTTTAACAAATAGATCAGTGTTGGAATTCTTGAACACTGACTTTTGTCCTATCAGCTGGAGGAGGTTCAAATCTGCAGTGTTTTTTGCTTGTAGATTTTTATTTATTTAAAATATGCCCTCAGATACTTTCTCTAACATTTTATTAGGTTAAGGAAAATTTTGAAAATTACATTCAGACATTACAGAATTTATGTTCTTCTTTGTCTGTGGCAATGGAATGTGGATTAATGACCAATTTCTACCTTCCCTCCCCCACCCCAGTTACGGAAACCCGGAGTGGAATAATCAGCCAATAGTTTCAAACCAGTTTTCAGATTGAATAATGAATCATTCTTTCTTCCAAAGTCCTTATTAACATGTTATATGACTTGATCTCTTATCTCTGCCATATTGCTTTTACAGTAAAAAGAATGACAAGAATTCCTGTCGTCCAAAGTCTGTTCTCCTACACTTTAAACAAATCTTGAATTGTTTTACTTTGTCATAAGAACCCACTTCATAAGGTTGCCTTTTTCCCCCTCCTTCTTTTCTTTTTCTTTCCTTTTATTTGGCCACAAATTTGTACCTAAGACTTGCCTAGACAAGTATTGTGGTGAGCTTTTAGTAAATACTGTTACTTTTTACCTTGTCATTTTTCCTGTGTAGTTATTAATGACATATGGCAAGAGGAAACCATTAGACGTCTCCTGCAGCTGGTAGACCTTCCGCTTCTTGACTCCTTGCTCCAACAACGAGAGGTATCCACAGTTCCTCAGCCTAAGAGGCAACCTGACTTGGTCAACAGCAGTAACTATCTGGATCGAGGGATTCTCAAGGCTTACAGTGACTCTCAGTATGTGGCAATACATTTATCTAATAATTTGAGTGTGTTTGTAGGAAGATCATAGGTCATGGTTTTAAGATAATCTTTTGAATTCTTCCGTCCACAGGATCAGATACGCGTTAGTCGTACATCAAGTGAAGAAAATGTTTTATAGTCCCATCTTCTTATCTTTGTTAAAATGTAGGGCTCTCTGGTCTTCAAAAGGACCTGCTACAAAATGAAGAGATTTGGCAAATTCTTTTTTTTTTTTTTAAGATTTTATTTATTTATGAGAGACACAGAGAGAGAGGTAGAGACACAGAGGAAGAAGCAGGCTCTGCAAGGACCCTGATGTGGGACTCAATCCCGGATCCTGGAATCACGCCCTGAGCCAAAGGCAGACACTCAACTGCTGAGCCACCCAAGGCATCCCACCAATTTGGCAAAATCTTTTTTTGTTTTTTTTTTCAATTTGGCAAATTCTTAGACTCATTTGATTACCTATACTTTTATGCTTCTGCAGAATATATTGAATATGTATTTTTTTATTTAACTAGTTTTATTAAAGAAATGAAAGTAACTCTTGCTCTCATATTTGACTATCATTTTTCTGAATATAAATCTTAAGGTGTAAAGGCTTAATTTCAGGTGCTAAGGGAAGTATGATTTTTTTCCGTTAAGAGGAAGGGTTCTATATTCCTTGCAACTTTGAAACTCTTCTAAGTAGAATTATTAAAGGTTAAAATCTTGTATTTTCTAGCTTATTTAATTTTTAATTATTTCGCCTCAGCAGTAGTTAGGGAGATGGGAATGTTTAAAAGGAATGGAACTTAAATTTTTCAGCTTATTATTCAACAAGTATTTAAATCATTATGATGAGCACTGTTTATAAAAAATAAAATTGAATAAATCACACCTATAATCTCCTTTTTTTTTTTTTTTTTTGAAGAGGGGGAAGTGGCAGAGGGCTAGAGAGAATCTTAAGCAGGTTCCACCCCCAGCACACAGCCCAAGGTAGGGCTAGATCTCATGACCCGGAGATTGTGACCTGAGCTAAAATCAGGATGCTTAACTGAGTCTCCCAGGTGCTCTACACATCTCTCTCTATATATATTTTAAGAATTTAAAGCATATTTCTGTCATCTAGTTTTTTTCTAAGTTTATTTTTTTTAAGACTTATTTTATTTATTTGAGAGAGAGAGAGAGCACAAGAGCAGAGAGAGGGAGAAGCAGACTCTGCACTGAGTGGGGAGCCTGACATGGGGCTCAATCCCAGGGCCTCAGGACTCTAGGACCGTGACCCAAGCCAAAGGCAGATGCTTAACCAGCTGAGCCAGCCAGATGCCCTTCTAAGAGTTTATTTTTAAATAATCTCTATACCTATCACAAGGCTGAAACTTACAACCCCAAGATCAAGAATTGTATTCTTCACCGACTGAGCCAGCTTGGCGCCCCATATTTCTACAGTTTACCTTACATTTTAAATAGAGTGAGAAATTGTGCTAGAAGTGACCTTAAAATATCATCTAGCTGCATCTTCCTATGAACTTGATAAAACTGATGTGCAGAAAGGTGACATGACCTGCCCGATAATAATGCATCTGGGTCATGGCAGAGTTAGTTCGCCTGGGTTCATAGCAGTAGAGCAACATGATTGTTTTTTTTAATTTTTATTTATTTATTTTTTCAAAATATTTTATTTATTCATAGA
Organism: Canis lupus familiaris; assembly: GCF_011100685.1. Taxonomy (NCBI): domain Eukaryota; kingdom Metazoa; phylum Chordata; class Mammalia; order Carnivora; family Canidae; genus Canis; species Canis lupus. The sequence continues at coordinate 35,013,563 of NC_049239.1, read as the reverse complement.
AACAGAGAGAGAGAGAGAGAGAGAGGCAGAGGGAGAAGCAGGCTCCATGCAGGGAGCCCGATGTGGGACTTGATCCCAGGTCTCCAGGATCACACCCCAGGCTGCAGGCGGCACCAAACCGCTGCACCACGGGGGCTGCCCTGATTGTTTTTTTTAAACTTTATATAAAATGCATATATTAACAAGTTGAAAATTAAAAGTTACTCATTCTGGGCAGCCCGGGTAGCTCAGCGGTTTAGCGCCACTTTCAGCCCAAGGCGTGATCCTGGAGACCTGGGATTGAGTTCCGCATCAGACTCCCTGCATGGAGCCTGCTTCTCCCTCTGCCTCTGTCTCTGCCTCTCTGTGTCTCTCATGAATAAATAAATAAAATCTTAAAAATAAATAAATAAAGTTATTCATTCTGTTTATTGAAATGTAGCATTTTTTCTGAAGTTACCGGGTTGCATTATGTTGGAAATTAATATGTTATGTTTGAAACCCTACCTTATGGTTTTCTTTTCTCTCCTAGGCAAAGTGAGAGATGATAGATTGATCATACATAAAGCTCTAAAGTATACAACATCATGTTAGAAAAATACTGGCCTAGGGGTCAGATCTGGGATCTAGTCCTGCCTGGGACCTTGAGCAAGGAACTTAATTTAAGAGTTTCTGGGCCTCTGTTGCAAATTTAAGAGTACAGACTGGATTTTGATTGATTTTTTCAGTTTATATTGTAGTGGATAGCTTCTGTTTTCACTTCAAAAAAAAAAAAAAAAAAAAGACATATGAAGCCAAACTTTTTATCTGTGTTACACGATCTAGCTCTATGTTAAAAAGAATTACATATATCTATCTCTAAGTATAAAAATTTACCCTCATGGCAAACTTGAAATAGGTAGTAAATTAGGTACTGTGTGTATATATGTTATTCTTTGCTTTATAAAATAATTAAAATATATTTTAAAAAATAGTTCTTTTTTCCCCCATAGGGAAGATGAATGGCTCTCTGCAGCAACTGACTGCTTAGAATACCTTCCAGACCAGTTGGTGGTGGACATAAGCAGAAACTTTCCTGAGCAACCAGATAGGATAGACTTAGTGAAAGAACTTCTGTTTGATGCCATTGGCAAATATTACAGTGGCAGAGAACCTCTGTTAAATCATTTATCTGATGTTCATAATGGCATTGCAGAACTCTTAGGTAAGTAAGATCTTACTAAATACTGGAATTTGTCTTTTGGAGGAAACAGGAAAAAGTTAATTATCCTCAGAATTAACCAAATGGCACTGCTTCAAGCTTGAAATGGATCTGGATTAATCCCTGGAAGGTATGTTTACTTCAAAACTTCTAGGGCTCATTTGAAAAGAGGCTTTAGTAACCTCTAAAGTTATGCAGGGACTTCTGGTTGGCACAGGGAAATGCTGCCCTCATTCACTGGAAGTTTAATAAGTATAGTGTGGCAGTTCTCTTTTTTAGAAAGCACTACCATTTTTCCCCCTTCATTGTCTTCAAAATGGTAGACACTCTGTCCCTCTACCAATGAGCCAGACTGTTCCACATGGTTTGTTGAAAACAAATTGGGGGTTTCAGAGAATCCTTTCTACTTTTCTCAGGTAGAGGCAGATACATCAGTACTTTACACATATTGTATCCCTGAAATGTGTTGAATTAATGAAAAGCAGGCTGGGAATTCATTTACGAAGCCAAGAGTTTGATTTAACATCCTAAGTTAGAAATAGAAAAAAAAAAATCCTAAGTTAATTATGACAAAGATTTAGGGTATTAGTTGCCAATTTGAGAATAGGCTGCCTTGATGGTTGCTATCGATCATTTATTGTAATTACTAGTCTTTTTGTTCTATTTTGCTTTTGAAAATGGTTTTGAGGGGCACCTGGGTGGCTCAGTTGGTTAAGTCTCTATTTTTAGCTTAGGTCGTGGTCTCGGGGTCCTGGGATCAAGGCCCGTGTTCAGCTCTCTGCTCAGTGGGAAGTCTGCTTCTCTCTGGCCCTCTTCACCGCTCGTGTTCTCTCTGTCTCTCAAATAAATAAATAGATAATAGCTTTGAGTAAGTTGAGTGTTTAGCTTAAGCTTTACCTTGAATTTTGTTCCCTTTGAGAGTCATATTTGGTCAAAATTAAAAGCAGTTTTTTCTTTTGGCTGAAGTGAACGGGAAGACTGAAATAGCATTAGAAGCCACTCAGCTCTTTCTAAAGCTTTTGGATTCCCAAAATAGAGAAGAGTTTAGAAGACTACTGTATTTCATGGCTGTTGCAGCACATCCTTCTGAATTTAAATTACAGAAAGAAGTAAGTCTTTTGTCTAAATGTTAATTGTATTCAGTAGCCTTAATACTTACAGGACCCACATGTCAGATTATCTTACATGGGGGATCCCTGGGTGGCGCAGCGGTTTGGCGCCTGCCTTTGGCCCAGGGCACGATCCTGGAGACCCGGGATCGAGTCCCACATCAGGCTCCCAGTGCATGGAGCCTGCTTCTCCCTCTGCCTATGTCTCTGCCTCTCTCTCTCTCTCTGTGACTATCATAAATAAAAAAAAAAAAAAAAAAAAGATTATCTTACATGGGCATAGGTATGTTGAAATGAATAATGGCTATTAATATTCAACATTGCCTTTTTTAAAAACTCATTCTTTTAAATATACACTATTGGGTGTGTTTTGTTTTGTTTTTATAGAGTGACAACCGAATGGTTGTGAAAAGGATATTCTCAAAAGCTATTGTTGACAATAAAAATTTATCCAAAGGCAAAACTGATCTTCTGGTACTCTTTTTAATGGATCATCAAAAAGATGTTTTTAAGGTAAAATTCTGAAGGTAGTTAAGTTGAGCTTATGTAATAGATCATTAGATTAAAATGCACTTGAATAATGTCCTGTCTCTCTTTTTTTTTTTTTTTCTTTCTTTTTTTAAAGATTCCAGGAACTCTGCATAAAATTGTTAGTGTTAAGCTCATGGCCATTCAGAAAGGAAGAGATCCAAATAGAGACACAGGTAATCAGAGAAATACTATTTTCATGGTCTACCAAAGATAAATTCCTAGTGTTTATTTGAAAGTGTTTTGCTTTAAGTAGTTGCCCTTTAATTTCAACTAAACTTTAAACTGAGAGTTATCTAGACTTAGTAGAGAGCCTCCTTCTGTCAAAAAGTAACCTGACCAAGGTTAGAAAGTCAGCAGTGCTTAGCATCTTCAGTGCATTTTACAAATTGAAAAATAAAAATATTGCTTTTTTTAAAGTTAAATCTGAGAAATAGATTCATTGACCGAACTTTTTACTTTATTTATTTATTTATTTTTAACTTTTTACTTTTAAACTTAAAGGATATATATATTGCCAGAGAATTGATCAAAGTGATTATTCTGACCGTACACAGAAGACAACCAAGGATGAACTAATGAATTTACTAAAGACTATTGATGAAGATTCAAAACTGTCTGCCAAAGAGAAGAAAAAATTGCTAGGTCAGTTCTATAAGTGTCATCCAGACATCTTTATTGAGTATTTTGGAGACTAATTTTTTTACTGTCTGTATATAATTTATGTATTTTAAGAATAAATTATGTATCCTAAGTATCTAATCACATTTGTAACCTTAGAATTCTAAATATGAAATTGTACTTAATAAAAGTTTTTTTGTATAAAGTTCCGTGTCTGAAACTGAGTATTAGATGGTGTATTGCTGTTAAGTATTGACCTCTTTAGGGTGAGCTGATTTATAATTCCTGTGCCCAATGCTTTATAGAACATCATAGAAATTTAATGTTATGACATGGCAGTATTTACATAACAAGGTATTAAATAGTAAGAAAGTCTGTAATTACAAGTTAATAGGAGTGTGGTTTTTACCTTGAGAGGTATTCCTTAAAGATACAAGCTAGAAACTCAGGCTATGATAAAGTGAATTTGCTAATTACCATAAACAGTAGACAAGTCAGAAATTGAACTGTCCTATTGATTTTGAAAATTTCAGCATCTTATAAAGCTTATTATTTATTCAAAATATGTAAAAATGAGAAAGAATAGAATAATAGAGTAACTTCCATGTACTCGCTATACAGTTTCAGCAATTGGCAATTTATGGCCAATCTCATTTAACCTATACCCCCATGTGTTCCTTGCTCCCAACCCAACAAACTTCAGACATCCTATCACTTCATCTATGAAATTTCAGAATGCATGGCTAAAAAAATGACATTAAAAAAAATAACCACAATATCATCATTACATCCACACAAACCCACAATTCTTTAATACCATAAAATATGCAGTCAATATTCACATTTTCTGCTCTTAAATGACTTTGACAGTTTATTCAAATAGGGTCCCATTAAGGGTCATAAATTGCAGTTGGTTAACGCTCTTTGTAAGTCTATTAACCTATAGGATGTTCTTTTCACTGGTCCTCCTTCCCTGTCATCAAATAAACCTAACCCAGTCAGTTCTTTAGTTTCCCACAATCTGGATTGTGCTGATTGCAAGCCTGTACTATCTCTTATGTTCCTCTCGTATCCTGTATTTCTTTTGAACTAGTCATTTGCACTAAGATCTTCAACTTTTCATCCAAGGTTATGATTATTTTGGAACTGCACTATCAAGATATATTTGGTAAATAGACCAGCAATATACTACAATTACAATTTGAAACTTCATCCATACAATAATTAAAAGATTAAAAGGAAACAATTTTTCTACTTCGACTTTGTTTAAAAGATTTTATTTATTTATCCATGAGAGACACAGAGCAAGAGAGAGGCAGAGATATAGGCAGAGGAAGAAGCAAGGAGCCCAATGTGGGACTTGATCCTGGATTAGTACCTGAGCTGAAGGCACACACAACCACTGAGCCATCCAGGCATCCCTACTTTGACTTTTAAAGAGAGGTAGGAAGGGCACTAGGCTGGTTTAGTCATTTGATGTGTGTGACTTGACCTCTGGGTTGTGCTTTTGAACCCTACGCTGGGTATAGAGATTACTTAAAAAGAAAAAATCTTAAAAGAGCGGCAGGGAGAATTCAAATGATGCGCCAATATGCTACTACGTCAATCTTATTTTCTAACATCTGATACCAACTAGTCTTTGAATAGAAGGTTGAGGACTCTGTATCTGTGATTCCTGTTCTCCTAATAAAGCAGGGAATAACTTTGTCAGGTTTCTTGGTTTTGGTTTTCATAGGTAAGGGAAGGCAGTTGTCTTTACTATGTGAAAAAGAGAAGATGGTTCGTGACTTAAGTGTTTAGGAAGTTTTCAGAAATTACTGAAAGTGTGATGAGACCACATTCGGGGCGTGGAGGTGGTTCTTGCCTGGCTGAACACTCAGATCACCTGTGAAATTTAACAGTTCTTCCCTCACATCACCCCTGGAGTCTCAGATGATCATTTTAGAACTCCTGCCCCCTAGGAGATTCTCAGGTGTAATCAGGGTTGAAAACGACTAATCCATCTAGAGACTGTACATGAGTGCAGAGCAACTGTGTGTACTATCTGACTTGCAACCTTTACTTTGCACATAATTGAATGATTATTTGGCAAACAAAACTAACACCACTTCTTCAGGGGAAGCCAGAACTAACCGCCTAGTTATTACATTCATGTCCCTAGAAGCAGTATCATTCTAATAGAATTATAATTTCACAGAAAACCTAGCAAGACCAGTTTACCTCAAACTTCCTAAGAAAGAATAGTTTTTGTTTTTTTAAGATTTGAGAAGAGAGAGTGAAAACAAGCAAGGGAGGGGACAGAGGAAAAGGGAGAAGCAGACTCCCTGCTAAGCAGTGAGCCCAATGCAGGGCTTGATTCCAAGACCCCAAGATCATGACCTGAGCCGAAGGCAGACACCCAACCAACCAAGCCACCCAGGCGTCCTACAAGAATAAAATTTTAAGAAAAATTGGCTCTATTTACTGCGAGCATGGTCAAGAGTTTTAAGGTGTAGGTCGTGTGCTACCCTGAATGCTGTGGGCAACCATTCCGTATCCCTCGACTGTCAGCTGCTTGCTGTGTGCCCTCATTCACTCATCCATATCCCCTGGGGACCCATCCCCACTTATACACCTCGTGCCTAGGTGACCGTGAGCCTTGCCACCACCTTAGCTGAGTAGACCTGGGCTGAGCACTGATCCAAGGACAACTTCCCTATAGGCATAGGACTGATTTTACACAAAAGTCAGCTTTGCCAAGGAAATTCTATATAGAAAAAATAAAAAATAGGGATCCCTGGGTGGCACAGCGGTTTGGCGCCTGCCTTTGGCCCAGGGCGCGATCCTGGAGACCCGGGATCGAATCCCACGTCGGGCTCCCGGTACATGGGGCCTGCTTCTCCCTCTGCCTGTGTCTCTGCCTCTCTCTCTCTGTGTGTGACTATCATAAATAAATAAAAAAAATAATAAAAAATAAAAAATAGAAGGGAGTAACAACTAAGAAAATAGAGAAACCAGCCTGTGATTCAGAAGAGTGCAGGAGATCGCAGCAAGGAGCAGAGATGTGATGAGAACCATCCTGTGTGTCTTGGGGAGATGACAACAGTACTGATCTCTAGAACAGCTGCCAGCTTTCTCCTTCCCAACCCTACCTAGCCTTGCAGTGAACTCTATTTTGAGGTAATTTGAGTTTCCGGTACTTGCAGCCAAAAAAATTGTGTCAATAGGTTCTTAATATTTAAAGGAAACAGTTCCAGATCTATCAGAAGATAAGAAACCATTACAAGTGAAACTACTGGTTTTGATAGTGTAGCAATGTCACCTCCAGAAGTGAAAACTGTTTATATTATTCCCTACAAGAAGGTAGTAGACTCTCAGTAGGGATGGGGTGAGGGGAAGAGTGGATCTCTCTAGCGACGTGGTTCTTAACCGGCTGCACGTTGGAATCACCTAGAAAGCTTAGTTTTTCCCTGGCATCACCCCCAGAGTTTCAGATAATCGTTTTAGAATACTCCCCTACCCCCAGAGGATTTTAGGGTGTAGTCAGGGTTGAGAACCACTCATCTAGAGACTCTTTGGTATATTAGTCTGGACTCAGAAGTGAAAACTGAGTATTTTCTTTGGTGAATCTTTATTCCAGTTGAGTATCTTAAGGCTTTTGGCTTTTTTTTTTTTTTTTCCCCTCTCCTAAAGTGAATCCTCATCTGAGGACTTTCATGTGCGTATGTAAGAAAAAAAAAAAAAACCTCATGTGGCAGTTGAAAGGTTGGAGGGTGTTGTATTGCACTAAGCTTTCAAGACTCCAGGAGTACCTGCCCACGTGTGATCTATTCAGCAGTGTCTGAGAGCACTAATTTCACTAAATCTTGCTTTTCTAGTTAAATTTAACAAGTTTTATAGGCTATGGGTAGACTTATTACCATCATTTTGCTTAATTAAGGCATACGTGACTTATGCTCAGTCTTGCAGCATTTTTTCAATTGAACAGTTAAGAATCACAAGCTTTCAACCATTAGAAACGACAGATACCCACCATTTGCTTTAGGTGGATGGAACTGGAGGGTGTTATGCTGAGTGAAGTCAGTCAATTGGAGAAGGACAAACATTATATGTTCATTAATTCAGGGAGTATAAGACATAGTGAAAGGGAATAAAGGGTAAAGGAGAGAAAATGAGTGGAAAACATCAGTGAGGGGCAGCCCGGGTGGCTCAGCGGTTTAGCGCCACATTCGGCCCAGGGTGTGATCCTGGAGACCCCAGATCGAGTCCCACATCCGGCTCCATGTATGGAGCCTGCTTCTCCCTCTGCCTGTGTCTCTGCCCCTCTTCTGTGTCTCTCATGAATAAAGAAAATCTTAAAAAAAGAAAAGAAAAGAAAAGAATCAGTGAGGGTGACAGAACATGAGAGACTCCTAACTCTGGGAAGCGAACAAGGGGTAGTGGAAGGGAGGTTGGAGGGGGGGTTGTGGTGACTGAGGGGGGCACTTGACGAGATGAGCACTGGGGGTTATGCTATATGTTGGCATATCAAACTCCACTAAAAAGTCATATAAAATAAATAAAAGTAAGAATTTTTACAAATCACAAAAAAAAAAAAAAAACCCACATAGCTTTTATTTTTTTAAGATTAGCTATAGGGATCCCTGGGTGGCTCAGTGGTTTAGTGCTTGCATTTGGCCCAGGGTGTGATCCTGGAGACCCAGGATCGAGTCCCACGTCGGGCTCCCTGCATGGAACCTGCTTCTCTCTCTGTGTGTCTTTCATGAATAAATAAATAAAATCTTAAAAAAAAAAAAAAGCTTAGGTACAAAAACTGTTCCTATTCACGTAGTTCGCGATCGAACTGCTAAAAAAGGTGAGAAAAGCCCCTTTTTTTTGTTTTTTGTTTTTTTGGAGCAGCCTCCAGTCCAGCGCTGAGATAATCGCGGCCCCCAGTGCCTGTGACGGAGGGAGCCGAGGCTCCGGAACCCGCCTGGCTCGGCACCGCGGCTTCCCTTCCAGAACTCCCAGGTCCTAAAATGCCTGCAAGCGCGCACGCCTTACCGACACCAGGCTGGACCGTCACCGGAGCCCTTCGTCCCCTCGCCCCGCGTCTCTGCGGGGCTGAAGTCTCGCTCTTTCTGTCGACAAAGTGTGGCAGCCACTTAGATAGAAGCGATGACCTCCCCCGCCCCGCCCCCCGACAGTGACTCTGTGCCACTGAAGGGAGCCTCGGCTACCTGGTTTTTTTTTCCAAACTGAGGTAATAGTAAACAACGTGCAGCTACGGAAACCCGACGACGGTACTACCGAAGCCTGAAGACCCGAGCGGGGGAGGCTCTGAACGAGCTCACGGATTCGCGGCCGGTCTCCTTCTTTCCCTTGACGGAGTCCGCGCAGCCTCTACCACGTGCTCCGCTCCCGCCTCACACTCCAGCGGCGCCCACCCTTCCGTACGGAAACATGGCGCCGCCCAGCACGGGGCGGGCGCCGCCCGGCTCGGAGCCACCCTCCCACTGAGCCCCGCCGGCCGACTCCGAGTCTCCGTACGGAAACATGGCGTCTCCCGGCTCGAGCCCCCGCCCGCTGAGCGCCCTCGGCCCGCACGGGACCGCGCCCCCCCACCCCACGCCTTTCCGTACGGAAACATGGCGCCGCCCTACGAGGGGCGGGGGCCTCCAGGCTAGAGGGCTGCGTCCTCCTCGGCGACGCTGGAGGGGCGACCGCGCTGGCCGCTGCCCACCGGAGCCGGGCTGGGAGGACGGCCCGCAGCGCGCCGGGGGATGCGGCCTCAGAAGGGCGGAGGCTGAAGCATCCCGTGCTCGCCGCGCGTCGCTCCGCGCCTCCGCCTCGCTCCGGCCCGAGCTGCAGGAGGGAGAACGCCGACTCCGCGGCAGGTGAGGGACGCGCACGGAGGCCGGCAGCCCCGCGGGGCCCGCACGGGAGGCGCCAGGTGCGAGTCACAGGCATTTCTTCGGCTCCTCCGGGCAGGTCGGGTCCCGCGCGGTCGGGTGGAGGAGGGAGAGGCAGGGGCCGCGGCGGGTGGCGGCGTAGGGCGGCCTTTGTCCCTCCCCTCGGGGCCGCCCCGCCGCCCGCCGCCGCCCGCACGGTTGTTTACATCGGAGCCCGGGGGCGAGGGGCGCCGGCTGCGGGAGGGAGCGGGCCCGGCGTCGGCGGACCGAGCGCCTTGCCTTTGCTGACAGACCCTTCCTGTGAGGAGTCTGTGGCGGCGGCGCGCGCGACGACCTCCCCTCGGGCCCCTTGTCGGGCGGAGCAGGAGCTGCTGGAATGAAGGAGCAGCTGAGAGCCGCGCCCCCGGCAGCCCTGTCGCGGCCGCCGCGGTGCGCGCCCGTCGTCCCGACCACCCCCCCCCCCCCCCATCCAAGGAGTAGGTCGCTGCGTTTGGTTGGCAGATGAGGAAACTGAAGTTCCACAGCGAGGGAAGGGTCCGAATTGGAACCCGGGTCCGCCTGAGGCCAACGCCCACGCTTCCCTCCACACGCGCCGACCTCGCGGGGAGGACACAGCTGTCAACAGATACTCAGTGGGCGTCTGGAAGGCAGGCTTACCACGGACGCAGCATGTGTGGGAAATACGGTTGGTGGGAACGGAGAAGTCAAAAATCTAGGTGAAGAGTTGTGTGGGGTTTTTTTCGTTTTTTTTTTTTTTCTTTCTTTTTTTATTGGAGTTCAATTTGCCAACATGTAGCATAACACCCAGTGCTCATCCCATCAAGCGCCCCCCTCAGTGCCCGTCACCCAGTCACCCCCACCTCCCCGCCCGCCTCCCTTTCCACCACCCCTTGTTCGTTTCCCAGAGTTAGGAGTCTCTCATGTTCTGTCTCCCTCCCTGATATTTCCCACTCATTTTTTTCTCCTTTCGCCTTTATTCCCTTTCACTATTTTTTATATTCCCCAAATGAATGAGACCATATAATGTTTCACCTTCTCCGATTGACTTACTTCACTCAGCATAATATCCTCCCGTTCCATCCACGTCGAAGCAAATGGTGGGTATTTGTCGTTTCTCATGGCTGAGGAATATTCCATTGTATACGTAAACCACATCTTCTTCATCCATTCATCTTTTGATGGACACTGAGGCTCCTTCCACAGTGTGGTTATTGTGGACATTGCTGCTACAAACATCGGGGTGCAGGTGTCCCGGCATTTCAGTGCATCTGTATCTTTGGGGTAAATCCCCAGCAGTGCAGTTGCTGGGTCTAGGGCAGATCTATTGTTAACTCTTTAAGGAACCTCCACACAGTTTTCCTTTTTTCAGTTTTTGTTTTTTAAATAAAACTAGCCATTTCACAGGCTCTCCCCAACCCATCTTTCCCTCTTCAGCGTGGGCCACTTGTTCTCATCTTCCTGTGCCTTCACGTGTGCCCTCTGAGTAAAATGCCCCCCTTTTCTTTTCTTTTTTTTTTTTTTTAAAGATTTTATTTATTAATGGAGACACAGGCAGAGGGAGAAGCAGGCTCTGTGCAGGGAGCCCAATGTGGGACTCGATCCAGGGTCTCCAGGATTACACTCTGGGCTGAAGGCAGGCGCCAAGCCGCTGAGCCACCCAGGCGTCCCAATGTCCCCCTTCTCACCTCCTCTTTCACTCTAGACACTTATTAATTGGGTGAAATCCTGCTATTTTTATTTTTTTATTTTTAAAGATTTTATTTATTTGTGAGAGACGCAGGCAGGGGGAGAAGCAGGCTCCATTTAGGGAGCTTGATGTGGGACTGGATCCCGGGTCTCCAGAATCACGCCCGGAGCCCAAAGCAGATGCTCAACCGCTGAGCCACCCAGGTGTCCCATAAATCCTGCTTGTTTTAAAAGAACTCAAATGTCACCTTTTCTGGAAAGCTTATCCCAACCTCCTTCCAGGCAGAATTCATTTCTCCCTGTGCTGTGCTCTCTTACTGGTTTTATCATGTCACCAAGGCTTAAGTTTCACTGTTTCCTTGTGAGTGTGTTTCCCTTTCCAGACCTATTTTTTTTAAAAGGTTATTTATTTATTCGAGAGAGAGAGAGAGAGAGAGCACGTGCGCACACGAGAGAGCATGAGCAGGGGGAGGGGCAGAGGGAGAAGCAGACTCCCCACTGAGCAGGGAGCCCTGGGTGTGGCTGGGTCCCACGACCCTGAGATCATGACCTGAACCCAAGGCAGACACTTAACTGACTGAGCCACCCAAGCATCCCTCTCCAAACCTACTTAAATAAGTATATATATTAAAAAACAAACAAACAAAAAAAAGTATATATATTGAATCAGATCTAAGGCAATGATGCATGCCAAATGTGCAGTAACTGGCCCTACGAGAGTTCAGAGAAAGGTGCACACACTGTGGGAAAGGTGTCCTGGGAGGAATAAGACCTGAGCTGCACCTTAAAAGGATGGGGTTAGTTTACTAAACTGAGTGTTAGAGACCAGGAAAGCATGCCTTCCTCCTCACTGTGCAGTAAGAGTTACTTCATCCTTTCTGAGCTCATTCTCAGCATGTGAAAGATAAAATTAGAAGTGTGTGTGTGTGTGTGTGTGTGTGTGTGTGTGTGTGTGTTTGTCCTTTCTCATAGAATATGCTGGTAGTGTTATCTTTTGGATCTTGGAGCATATCCAGAGCCTAATAGGATTTAAGACAGAGGAGATGGGTGTCTGGAGTGGGATATTGGAAGGTAAGGGGGAACTGCAATAAAGCAACCCTCATATTAATAATACAGGCCTGGGAAAAAAAATACAGGCCTGAAAATGTCAATTCCAGTAACTTCATTCTATTTAATGGAGGGATCTGAAATTTCAGATAATTAAATCAAGTGATTCTTCTCTAATGTGCAAGAGAGCCTGCCAGACCTTTTGAAAGCAGTCAACATTTCTTTTGATCCCTGCATTGCCCTCCAGGTGTACAATAAAGGCTAATTAGTGTTTATGAAAATGGTTTGTGATCTCCAAGTGCTGATGGTACAAATACTAATTATTTGCAGAATTATGAATGCAGAAACGTGTCTAGCTTCTCTCTTAATTAGAAATACCTTAGGAAGAGAGAACTCTAGGAAAGAACTGGGGGGGGGGGGTTGGTGAGGAAAACTTGACAAAAACTTTTACAGTAAAAAGAGGATACTATTTCAGGCCTTTTTTAACTGGCCCAAACCGATGTATTAAGTATTATTCTTGTTCTAACCAGCAACTTAAAAAAATTAAAACCCCACCCCAACCGGTACATTGTGGTTGTCTGCAGCTTCCTCCTTACCATCTTTTCCTGCTGACTGGCAAGAAGTTAATAAAAATATTTGCCCCACACATTCTTACGTGCTTTGTAAGATTCCGCCTTGTGTCATCCCTCGATTTCTTATCCAGAATCAGAGAACCAGCTCCTCAGTCCAGTGTATTCAATTGGAAGCCCAAGTTAAAAGCATGATTTTCAGAGACTTTGCCTATCAGCTCTCAGGAATGAAAGTAAAAAATTGAAGAATCACTCTTTGATTAAAATAGAAGCAGGCAGTTGATAGTATTATCTTCCAACAATGTAAGGTCCTGTTTTCTTTTGACGTGGTACTTAAAAGTGAGACAAAAATACTCAAACTTGTTACTCTGTATCTGAAGTACAGGTCCATAGATTTGATACATTACAAGCATAGTTTTACAAATAATCTGTTAAATCACTGAGGTAGAGTATGATAGCTGGATAAGGTCTCTGCAAGCCGATTCATTTTTACAGGTGAGAAAATTGAAACCCAAAGAGAATAACTGATTTGCCCAGAGTCACACTGCTAGTTAGTGACAGAGCTAGAACGTGTGGTTCACTTTGTCTTTCTTTCCTAGGGAAGTGAATAAACTTAATTGAGAATGTCTGAAAACCCTGACAAGCCCAATATAAATGAAGCAGGAAAATCAAAATCGAATGGTTCTGAGCAAGACCTTGAAGATGCTGTGGAAGGTTCTGATGAAGCTTTACAGAAAACAAAGTCGGGCTCTCCCAGCACCCGAAGAGTGCAAAGACCTCACTGTAAGCAGATTTGACTTTGGTTAGAAGCAATATTACTGTTTTCAGATGATGTTTTGATTAGGCTTCCTTGTGGCCCTGAGCAGGGTTCTAATACTGTGATATCATTGCCAATAACTGGCATTTAAGAATAGCAAGTTTCTCCGCTGGCAGCCTAGTCATTTGTGGGTTTTCAATTGCTTGAGAAATTAAAATTTCAGGATAATGTCCAGAATATTCCTGTCTTCCTGCAGTCTCCATAATATTCCACTTTCTCTGAAGTGCTCTGAGAAAGAGGGTGGAGTGCAAATTGTAGCTTTAATTTAAAAAGCATCTGAAAAGTCTGAGGCAGGTTCCAGCCAGGACTGTGCTTGTGCAGGTTAAAAAAGAAATAGGTTTTGAATGTGAGTGAGGTCACCACACCCTAACTTCACTGCCTGGGGGCTTAGTTCCCACGAAGTTGAGGGGATTCAGCTTGCTGAGTGTGTGGTGAAGTCATTTCAGATCCCTGGCAGGGAGCAGGCTCGCGGATGAAAGGGTGGTAGTTTCCGCAAGTATTCCCAGCAGTCGCCCCAACTCATGTCTTTTATTAAGAATACTTAAGCTTTTTGAAGTGAGTCCAAAAATGAAAGTTTTAAGAGGAAGTGTCATAGTCTAAGAATGTCAGTGCTGATGTTATCTCTTTAAAGTGTAGATGATCAGTAGTTCTTCATATTTGAAAGAAGCATGAACATTTTTGGGTTTGAGGTATGTTTCTTTTAAAATGATTAAAGCCCTTCCCAGGTAATTTATTAGTCCGCACAGTATTCTTTTCTTTTTTCTTTTCAGTGAAGGAAGCTTTACACCCAATGTGGGGCTTGAACTCACGACTCTGAGAGCAAGAGTTGCATGCTCTACTGACTGAGCCAGCCAGGCACCCCTCAACATAGTATTCTTTTTTGATTGTTTGTTTAAGATTTTATTTATTTGAGGGCAGCCCTGGTGGCTCAGCGGTTTAGCGCCACCTTCAGCCCAGGGTATGGTCCTGGAGACCCAGGGTCGAGTCCCACGTCGGGCTCCCTGCATGGAGCCTGCTTCTCCCTCTGCCTGTGTCTCTGCCTCTCTCTCTCTCTCTCTCTCTCTCTCTCTCTGCATCTCTCATGAATAAATAGATAAAATCTTAAAAAAAAAAAGATTTTATTTGAGAGAGAAAGAGAGAGAGCATGAGCTGGGGGAGGGGTAGAAGGAGAGGGAGAAGCAGACTGCCCACTGAGCAGGCAGCCCAACATAGGGCTCAATCCCAGGACCATAAGATCATGACATGAGCCGAAGGCAGACACTTAACTGACTGAGCCACCCAGGTGCCCCTCAACATAGTATTCTTACAGCAAACATTATGGACCCCATCTTATAATGGTTTAGTATCACATAGATTTTGATAGGTATACTGGTAGGTTCAGGGAAACATGCTGTTAATAACAGTCTATCATGCATGTGTTAGGCCTTACAGAAAAAAAATTATTTTTGGAAAAAAAAGGCAGGCTCTCCCAGCAAGCAAAGTGTACAAAGACCTCACTGTAAGCAAATATGACCTTGGTCATATTGGTCTCCAATATGTATAGCTAGACTTCTGCTGTCTCATTTTTATTTATTTATTTTTTACTTTTTATTTCTTAAGATTTTATTTTTACCTCATCGTTATACCCAACATGGGACTTGAACTTACAACTATGAGATTAAGAGTCACATATTCTAATGACTGAGCCAGCCAGGTGCCCTGTTTTCTTATTTTTAAAATGAGGAAAATACACTTATCTCTTAGGATGATTGTAAAGATTAAATGAATTCATATGAAGCATTTAGAATAGTGCTTGGCACCTAATAAATGCTTGATAAATATTAGTTGTTAATACTACTGGCTTGTCATCTGTTGCATTTAAAGATACCAGGACTGATTGCTATAATTTGGATGTATAGTAATGGTTTTATTCTTTACAGTTTCTGATAAAGGAGGACCTTTGGTTTAGATCTTTAGTCATTCTTTGATTGATGGCTTTGCCTTTGGCATCCTGTCTGTCTAATGGCATGACTCCAAATTAATGTCAAGCCAACACTAGGCTACATTATCTGAGATTGTATACAGTTATGCCTTTAAGCAAGAGTCCTTATCCTGGGACCTTGATCGAGTTGATAGGGGGTCATAGGAACAGCCAGAAAAGTATATCAAAATTTGTGTGCATATGCATTTTTTAGGAAGAAAATCATGGAGGATTTCATTAAATTCTCACAGAAGCCTATACCAAAACAAGATATAAAATCAGTGCCCTAAAATATTCCTCTGGCTTCCTTGCTCTTTCTCCTTATCATAATAGGTAGGCATAGGGCTGTGGGCCTCTGTGGTAAAGCTCAGACCCCATAGTCTGGGGGCCACATCAGGAAGCATCACTGATCACACATAGAGCATAAATTAAGAATTTATAAAATAAGAAACTGTTTGCGGACATTTGAGTTTATAGTAACTCTAAAATCACTTCTGGAATTCTACGAATTAAAATGTAACGAGCAAAAAGATAACCTTTAGTCTTGAAAATTATAATAGAGTAATATTTTAAGGATAGAATTGCTATTGGCAACTGTGATCATGGGATTTATAAAATAAATATATTTAGTGTTTGTCCAGTTTCTGGCGAAGAGCTCCTTTGGAATCTCCTAAGTGATGAGCTCTAGAAAGGAGTCTTTTGTTATGTTAACGAGTGACTTTTGGAGAGCACCCAGGTAACCAAAGGAGGGGGGACTGGTTGCCAGGGGACCAAGTCATGTGATCAAAGTCCCATTCTCCAACCTCCAGAGTGGTGAGAGGGGGCTGGAAGATGAATCAATTGCCTGTGGCCAGTGACTTTTTTTTTTTTTTTTAAGATTTATTTGAGATCCAGAGAGAGAATGAGAGCATGGGAGGGTACATGCGAGCACATGAACACAAGCACACACAGAGGCACACAGTGGGGAGAGGCAAAGAGAGAATCCTTAAGCAGACTCCCCAGGAACCATGGAGCTTGATCCCAAGACCCTTAGATCATGACCTGAGCTGAAATCAAGATTTGGCTGCTTAACCAACTGAGACAGCCAATGGCCAGTGATTTAATCAATCGTGCCTATATAATGAAGCCTCCATTAAAAACCCAAAAGGACTGTGTTGGGAGAGCTTCTGGGTTGGTGAACACGTGGTGGTACTGGGAGGGTGGCATGCTCAGAACATGGAAGCTACATGCCCTTTCCCCATACCTTGCCCTACACATCTCTTAATCTGGCTGCTCCTGAGTTTATTTCCTTTTATACTGAACCATGAATGTGGTTAAGTCAGTGTTTCTCTGAGTTTTGTGAGCTGCTATAGTAAATTAACAGAACCTGAGGAGGGAGTCATTGGAACCTCAGATCTATAACACGGGTGACCATGTGGACTTGCAATGGGGGCAAGTACCCCGCTATCTCCTAACCTATGGGATCTGACACTGCCTGCAGGTAGATAGTGTCAAAATGGAATTAGATTGTAGGACACTCAACTGCTGTCTGACAACTGCGTGGTGGTATGAGAGGAAAAACACCTCACCTTGCCCCCCACCAAATACACATTGCAGTTTGGGGGCAGAACCTTTAGTAAGTGATACAAAATATTGAAAAAGAAAAAATGGCTGGCTTGTGAGAACTGGTTGACACTAATCTGTGGTGGTGACTTGATTCCAAAAGATGATCTGTTCTTTAAACATTGAGATCCTCAGGGTAAGGATCAATCAACTGTAACTTAATGTCTCCTCTGAGATTCTCTACTTCTATATGCTTCTCTGCTCACAAAGCACCTTCTGTTCTGGTGTTTAATCACCTGTTGACCAGTAAATAAAAGATGCTGTATTTTGATGAAAAAAAGAACTGTTTTCCAGTTAATATCTTCCATTTAGCATTTTGGTTTATTAAATCAGGTCTTTGTGAGTTTAATTAGTAGGTCTTGGTCATCCTTAGATAAATGGATGACACTGAGTTCTTATATTTTTTTATTTTATTTTATTTTATTTTATTTTATTTTATTTTATTTTATTATTTTTTTCTTACATTTTTTTAAAGGTTTTATTTTATTTTTTAAAGATTTGCTTATTTTAGAAAGAGTGTACCCATGTGTGGCAGGAGAGATGGAAGCAGAGGCAGAGGGAGAGAGGGTCTCAAGCAGACTCCATGCTGAGCACAGAGCCCAACTCGGGATTCAGTCTCACAACCCGGAGATCACGACCTGAGCCAAAACCAAGAGTCACGTGCTCAACCGACTGTGCCACCCAGGTGCCCCTTTATTTTTAAGTAATCCCTACATCCAACATGGGGCTCAAATTTAACCCTAAGATAAGTATTGCATGCTGTACTAACTTAGCCAGCCAGCCAGGCGCCCCTGTGAATTTAATTAGTAGATCCCAGACATCCTTAGATAAATGGTAACACTAAATTCTTACATTTTTTTAAGTTTATTTATTTATTTAAGTAATCTCCACATCTATCATGGGAACTCACAACCCCGAGAACAAGAGTCATAACACTGTTATGACTGAGCCAGCCAGGCGCCCCCCTAAGTTCTTACATTTGTAAAGGTCATGACTAAACTTTGACTGAACAGAGACACCATAATTCAATCAGTCAATATTTATTAAGTGCATATTGTGTGTCAGGAATCTAGCAGGGAGCCAGGCCCACAGTGATCTCTTTGCTCCTGGAGCTTGTGGTCTAGTGAGGAAGACAAAATAACAAGCAGTTGCTACACAGTGCAGTAAGTTCTGTGGATAAACTTTACCCTTGCTGCACTATACTCACTCTATAGTAGTTTGGGGGTGACATTTGCCATTTGAGAATTCTCAAACACAAAATAATCCCACTTACAACCCTGTAATTAGTATGCAGTGAACAATTCCTGTGTGTGTAGATTTGTAATGTATCTTGATCATATTTTAGAATTGTAGCTTTTATCTTTTTGGATCAGGTATCCTTCATTAATGAGTTTGATTTTAAGTAGTTGCTAAGTTGGACAGCTCCTGTAAACTGGTGTCTGATGTTCCGTCCAGTTCCCAGCACTTGTTACAAACTGTTTTGTCTCAAGTATGCACAAAACCCTGAGAACACACTTGTGTATAATTTGGAAGATTCTCCTCTTTCATAGAATGTTTCTTCAGTTGTCTTCTTTTTTGCATATTAGGAAATAATGGCTCTGGAAGATTTAAAGACTTAGGGGCAAAGGGAGATGGAGAGAGAATCCCAAGCTGACTCAATGCTGAGTGCAGGTTTTGATGCCATAGCCCTGAGATCACAACCGGACCTAAAACCGAGAGACAGACACTTAACTTTCTGAACTACCTAGGTGCCCCTGGCCCTGGAAAATTTAAATGATTCTCGTTCAAGGTCACATCAAGAGTCTAGAAGGAGCTGGACTTCTTCCTGACTTGCTCTGTCCATTGTTTCATGACTAAGTGACATGCAAACAGTGTTTGTCATTACCCAGATGCCCCAAATTATTGAAAAATGGTAAATTTACTGTGAAAACTTGGTGTGTTTCTGTTAATTTCATAAATTTAAGATGATTAGACATTTGAAGATTTTTGCAAAACCAGAGTTAAAACAAAGCTTGGAAGCCCTGGTGACTATCCTGAATCTCTCTTTATAAAAAAAAAAAAAAAAAAAAAAGATTTTATTTATGAGATACAGGAGAGTGAGAGAGAGAGAGAGAGCACACGCGAGAGAGAGACAGGCAGAGGGAAAAGCAGGCTCCATGTTGGGAGCCTGACATGGGACTCCATCCCCGGTCTCCAGGATCACGCCCTGGGCTGAAGGTGGCGCTAAACCGCTGAGCCACCCGGGCTGCCCTGAATCTCTTTTTAAGAGATAAATATTTGGTGTGCCGGGCTGGCTCAGTTGGTGGAGCATGGCTCTTGATCCCGGGGTTGCAGGTTTGAGTCCCACATTGAGCGTTATGATTACTTAAAAAGTAAAATCTTAAAGAAGATAAGAACTCTATGGAGTCTAATAACTTCTGATGCTTGATGGTGACCTACCACAATGGAAGTTTCATTTTCTGATAAATGGTGACAGAAAATATTAGCTTTAATAATCAGGCATATAGCAAATTCCTGCTCAGTGCCTTTGAATTTTTAATCTGCTTTATTGAGGTATAATTTATATGGAATAAAATTGAATTTTAAGTATGCAATTTGAATTTTGACCAATACATTTACAATTGTGTCACTACTACCACAATTATAAGCTGCTATAACATTTTCACCACCTCCCCATACTTCCATGCCCCTTGGCAGTGAATCTTTCCCACCAATTGATCATAGTGTATAATCCATTTACTCTATTGTTGAATTTGGTTTGCTATATTTTGTCGAGGATCTTTGCATCTGTGCTCATAAGGGATACTGACCTATCATTTTCTTTCCTTATAGTATCTGGTTTGGGTGTCACGGTAATGCTGACCTCCTATAATGAGTTCTGGCCTTTGGCAACCACTTCCTTGCTTTCTGTCCTCTAATTTTGCCCTCCTTAGGATTTCAAATAAATAAAATCATACTGTATGTAGTCTTTTGTATCTGACTCTTTAACTTGGGATAGTGCTTTTAAGATTCACCTATGTCTTTGCATGTACCAGTTTATTCCTTTGTTATTGCTGGGTAGCATTCTGTCGTGTGGTTATACTACAATTTGTTTATTCTGCAGTTGATTAACATTTGGATTAGTTCTAGGTTTTGACTGTTATGAAGGATGCTGCTATTAACACTTGAGTACAGTTCTTCATGTGGCCATATATTTTCAGTTTTCTTGGGTAAAGACTTAGGAGTGAGGTTGCTAGGTCATGTGGTAAGAGTATGTTTTACTTTATAAGAAACCAAGAACCAGTTTTCCAAAGTGGTGGTACCCATTTTTCATGGCCATTGTTTAGGGATGAGAGTTCCAGATGCTCCACTCTACGTCAGGACTTGGTATGATTAGCCTCTTTAATTTTGGCCATTCTAGTAGGTGTGCAGTGGTATCTCATTGTGGTCTTAATTTGCATTTCCCTGATTCTAAAAGGAAAAACCTATAGTTTTCTACCTGTGTGGAGCAAAACCGAGTGCTTCCTCCTGTGTTTTTCTCCTGGGTATCTTTTACTACTCATGCAAAATGTATAACTTCTAGTACCAAATATGTGGGTTGTTTTTCCTCCCACCAAGCAATTTTCTGTGACACGGCTAGGTGGCCTACACTTCAACTAAATTCTGACACTATTTACCCAGAGATAACATTGGATCTCTCAGGTAAAGGCCTTAGTCCTATAAGAATACCCCTCCCTCATCCTTCTGCTTTGGATAGTAGTCACAAATCTAGGTCAGAAGACCAATTAACTATAGATTTAGATTCCAACAGCCCCTCCATGGATTCTACTAATTTGCTAGAGTGGCTCACTGAACTCAGGGCAACATGGTTTCCAAGTTTATTAAAGATAAATACAGATGAACAGCTAGATGAAGAGCTACATAGGGTGAGGTTTGGGAGGGTCCTAAGTGTAGGAGCTTCTGTCGCTATGAAGTTGGGGCGTATCACCCTCCCAGTATGGATGTGTTGGCAACCTGGAAGTTCTCTGAACCCCCTGCTATTGAGACTTTATGGAGGCTTCCTCATGTAGGCATGATCAATTATTAATTCCATGTTCAGCCCTGCTACCCTCTCTAGAGGATAGGGCTGAAAATTCCAGATTTCTAATCATGGGTTGGTCTTAATTGGTCCCCATCCAGAAGCCACCCAGGAGCTCATTCAGAGTTACCTCAACAGAACAAAACATGCTACTTGTGCTTATCACCTAGGATTTAACATGGGTTTTAGGAGCCCGGTGTCAAGGAAGAGATCAAAAACCAAATATTAAAACAAGATGCTCCCAGCGTTCTTATCACTTAGGAAATTAGAAGGGTTTTAGGAGTTCTGTGCCAGCAACCAGGGGCAGAGACCGATATATATTTTTTTCTATTATCTCACACTGATGATTAATGATATTCAGTAGCTGTTCATGGCCTATTGGCCACTTGTATATTTACTTTGGAGAAATGTCTGTTCAGATCTTTTGCCCATATTTTACTGGTGGTCGTCTATTTTTGCGTTATAAGAGTTCTTTCTGTATTCTGGATACAAGTCCTTTATCATGTGTGTCTTACATATCTTTTCTCCTATCTGTCATGCTTTTTCATTTTCATGATAGGAATTTTGGTAAAGCACAAGGTATCAATTTTTTTCTCTTATATGTTGAATTTTTTGTGTCTTACTCTAAGAAATTTTGCCTAACTCAAGATAAGGATTTCATCTTTCTCTCCTAGGAGTTTTCTAGTTTTAGTTCTTATATTTAGACCTGTGGTCTATTTTGAGTTCCTTTGCACTTAACATGTGAGGGAAGGATTGTGGGTCATTCTTTTATGTACAGATAGCCAATTGTTCAAGCATTGTTTAGTTAAACTAATCTTGCCTCATTGACCACATGTATATGTATGTATGTGTATCAGTCTATTTCTGGGTCCTCTGTTCTGTTCACTTGATCTCTATATAGATCTATCTTCATGCCAGAAACACTGTTTTGATTGTTGTAGCTTTATAGTAACTCTTAAAATTAGTGTAAGTCCTCTAACTTTATTCTTTATCATAATAGTTTTCATTTCCCTAAGTCCTGTGCATTTCCATGTAAATTTTAGGATGATTTTGGCATTTTCAACAAAAATCTTGCTGGGATTTTTACTGGGATTACATTTTATCAACAGATCACTTGGCAGAAATTGACATCTTAATGAGAATTCTTATCTGGGCTTTGACTTTTGGATATTCATTTTAATTTACCAATATCCATGAAGCAAATTTTATTTATTTATTTATTTATATAGTGTTTTTACTAATAGTCTGTAGAAACACTGGGAAGAATTTTTGTCAAGTATTCCCAGCTTCTCCTTACGTTCCTGAATAAAGATTTTTTTTAAAAATGTATTTTATTTATTCCTGAGAGAGAGAGAGAAAGAGGCAGAGACACAGGCAGAGGGAGAAGCAAGGGAGCCCTATGTGGGACTCGATCCCCGGACTCCAGGATCACGCTCTGGGCTGAAGGCAGGTGCTAAACCGCTGAACCACCCACGGATCCCATTTTTGATCTTTAAAACTATTAAACCCCATACAAGCCAGTGACATTATTTATCTCATTTTAAGCCTAGATCTTATCATCCTCACTTAAAAGTAATACAGTTATCCTCCAGGTCAGTGCCTCTCAAATTATTGTTTCAAAACATTCTTAGCATCCTATACAGGGTAGTGAGTGGCTTTAGCATTTTTTTGAATAGTACCTGGCACCCTAAATTACTTGACAGAATTTTAATTTGGGGAGATTCGTTCCTGGCATGGTATTAGTGGTGGTGCAAAATGTAAACTGCTGATGGGAGCAATTGAGGAAGTCCTAAATCTGGCTTTCCTTTCCTAAATTTAAGATAGAAATGTAGGAAAGAGATTGGAAAACAACCCTCCACATATTGGAAAATGTAATAGTCTGTGCCTTAAAAAGTTTGCTTAAGTCTCTGTTTCCTTTAATCATTTTCCACTGACCAGTCTTAATTTAAAAAACAGATAATTTGAATGTTGGAAGTGGTCTCCGTTTTTAGGATTCTAGGTTAAAAAAAAATAATGAAATAGGTGAAATTCTGTTGTTTGAAATGGCCAGAGTATTTTCATAAATAGAGGCATAACCAAAATTATTAGCTGGTACTAGAACCACTGCCTACTCCTTACTTTAATAGAAATTTTAATCTAGAGAAGCAATCTCTTACACTGGGTTTTGTTACAGCTAGTCCTCCTCGATTTGTGACAGTAGAAGAACTTCTAGAGACAGCGAAAGGAGTCACTAACATGGCTTTAGCCCATGAAATTGTAGTAAATGGAGACTTTCGGATTAAACCGGTTGAATTACCAGAAGACAGGTAAGGCGGTTACTGAGTTACCTTGTTTAGTGGAACTCTACCATTTTCCAGTTCTGGAAAGGTCTTCTTCACTTGGTGTCAGTATATTTAGGTGTATTTTTTCCTTTTGTATGTTGCTAAAACAAAACAACCAAAAAAACCCCACCCAACAATACATCTGTACTTGGAATTACTAGTGTTTGGAAATGGATCTCAGGACCACTGATCATAAGTAAAAGGTCTAGGAAATCTGTGGACAGCTTTCATGTCAGCTTCTCCCTACTGCTTAAGACTTAGCTGTCCTATCTTGTGTTTTCATTGTATTGTTTCATTCATTGCTTGTAACTATCATATCGTACTATAAGTGTTGGTTTACTAGTGTTCTTCACCAGATTGTAAGCTCTACAAAGACAAGGACTATGCATTATTCTCTAGGTTCATAGCACTTAGCACATATCATATTGAATTTAAAACTCTTGATTGTAAGGTGTATCTTTTAAAATGTATTGTCATAAGAAAGAAAAATCATTGCCTGTTTTAATTGTAAAAGTCCCATATAAATATTGGGAGTCTGTTAGCCAAGGAGGAGGAATGGCTGCTAGGTTGCCAAGCTATGTGTTGCCAACATGAATCTTCTATGACTTTACAAATATTTTTTTAAAGATTTTATTTATTCATGAGAGACAGAGAGAGAGAGAGAGAGAAGCAGAGACACAGGCAGAGGGAGAAGGAGGCTCCCTGCAGGGAACCCAATGTGGGACTCTATCCTGGGTCTCCAAGATCACGCCCTGGACTGAAGGTGGCGCTAAACCGCTGAGCCACCCAGGCTGCCCTACAGACAATTTTTATGTTCTGTAAAGATAGTACTTTTTCACCTTAATAATGAAGAATTACTTGTTTTGCTTTCACAATATAAAGACTGTGGGCTTTTTTTTTTTTTAAGATTTTATTTTTAAGTAATCACTATATCCAACATGGGGCTCAAACTCTTAACCTTGAGATCATGCTCTACCACCTGAGCCAGCCAAGCACCCCTAAAGATTGGTTTTAATGAGATGCCATATATTAGCTATTACAATTTGGTACCTAATTGAGCAATTCCCTCATGTATCACATAGGAATAGGATATTTTCTGTATTTCTATATTTTCTTTTATTTCAAGTCCTTCGGTCTTTATATGTGCTGAATTGTTATCTTAAACTACCTAATCAAAAAAATGTTAAACTTGCTGGTATCAGGGAAAATTAAGAAAATAGTTCTGAACTATTCGATATGCTTTTTATCATATGGTACTGTTATATACTATTAATTGGCCCAATGTCTTATGTCAAATTAGTTGAAAATTAATTTGGTATTTTTTGAAATAAATTGCTTTTTATTTTAAATACCTCACTTGTGAGGTATTTATTGAAATAAAGCACTAAACTACAAATAAGATATGTGATTGACAAGTATATTTGGGACATCTTTCTGATGTTCATCCAAATTATTTTAAAATTTTCTCAACCTAAACCCATAGAATTTGTGCTTTTAAAGGTGATTTGAGGCTTAAATATTTTGTTTTTTCTTTTTTCATTTGTTTCCAGCTTGGAGAAGAGAGTAAAGGAGATTGTACATAAAGCTTTTTGGGATTGCTTGAGTGTCCAGCTAAGTGAAGACCCTCCAACATATGACCATGCCATCAAACTTGTTGGAGAAATCAAAGAGGTGAGGCAAAGAGCAAATTGTGGTGCTTTTCTAGTGTGTTATGAGTATTCAAACTCTCTGTGTTATTGTGCCAAAGACTTGAAAGAAATAGAAGGATTGAGAAGTTAAAGTTCTTCCTAAAATGTGGATTAATAACTATTTTTGCCTCTATGCCCTTATTAAAATTTGAAATAAGCTATGATAACCTGAAGGCTTTACTTTGTAAATGAAGGTATGTATGTACGTATGTGTGTGTGTGTGTGTGTGTGTGTGTATTTATATAGATTTATTTAGAGGTGCGTTGGTGACTCAGTCAGTTCTGGGATCAAGCCCCACGTCTGGCTCCATGCTCAGTGTAGAGTCTGCTTTTCCCTCTACCCCTCTCCCTGTTCATGTTTGCTTTTATGTGCATGCTCTCTTTCTCTCTCTCTAATAAAATTTATCTTTAAAAAAATTATTTATTTTGAGAGAGAGTGTGCACACACATGCACAGGGGCAGGGTCAGAAGGAGAGGGGGAGGAGAATCTCAAGTAGACTCTGTACTGAGCATGGAGCCGAACATGGGGCTTAGTCTCATGACCCTGAATTCATGACCAGCCAAAACCAAGAGTCGGATGCCATCCAGGCACTGCTGGAGGCTTATATTTTTTAAGACAGAATTATTTAAAGAAAAAAAATTACTTTACAGTATTGGTGATTTTTTAAAATTTTAATAGGTGTGGATATATTCAGTATATAATGGCCAAAAAGTGGGATCCCTGGGTGGCGCAGCGGTTTAGCGCCTGCCTTTGGCCCGGGGCGTGATCCTGGAGACCCGGGATCAAATCCCACGTCGGGCTCCCGGTACATGGAGCCTGCTTCTCCCTCCGCCTATGTCTCTGCTTCTCTCTCTCTCTGTGTGTGACTATCATAAATAAATAAAAAATAAAAAAAAAAAATTCAAAAGATCCTTCTTAAAAAAAAAAAAAAAAAAATGGCCAAAAAGTGATTTCGGTCTGTGGGATAGAGAAGGCATTAAATGGAAGTTAAGATTCTTTTTGCAAATATCTTTAGCAGTAGTATCAAAGAAGAAATGTGTCCATGGCTCAGTCAGTAGAGCATGTGATTCTTCATCTCAGAATTGTGAGTTCGAGCCCCATGTTGGGTGTAGAGCCTACTTTAAAAATAAAGAAATGATTCGTAAACATATTTTCTGTAGATTTGTTAAGTTAGAAGTTAAAATATGTATCACAGTAACAATTGTGTTACAGTAACAATTGATAAGCCCTTATTTGGGTAATTGTAAATTCCTTTGCATATATTCAAAAGTGATGTCTAAGAAACTTTGATTAAACTTGATTATGCTCTCTTGTAGACACTCTTATCTTTCTTGCTGCCTGGTCACACTAGACTGAGAAACCAGATAACAGAGGTCTTGGATCTGGATCTGATAAAGCAAGAAGCAGAGAATGGGGCCTTAGACATTTCAAAGCTGGCAGAATTCATTATTGGCATGATGGGGACCCTGTGTGCACCTGCTCGAGATGAGGAAGTCAAGAAACTAAAGGACATTAAGGAAATTGTGCCCCTTTTCAGGTATGGGAATTGTGTTAATTGCCTTTAGTGTGCTTAAAATACAGAGCCTCTTTTCTTTTTTTTTTTTAAATTTACTTATTCATCTTAGTGTGAGGAGGGGCAGAGGGAGAGAGAGAGAGAGAGAATCTCAAGCAGACTCCCCACTGAGCACGTATGCAGGGCTCAATCAGAGCCTGTTTTCAAATTTAGACTTCTTCAAGTATAGATATTCATGAATTAAAAATTAAAAAAGCAAACACTTTATAAAATATAGAAAAGTCAAAAGAAGGAAAAAAATCACCCATAAGTTTACCATCTAAAGGCAAAATCACTGTTAATCATGTTGATTTTGTTATGTTTTCCCCCCCTCAACTTTTTTTTTTTAAGACACATTTATTCAGCATCACAATCAGACTATTACATTTAGCAATCAACAGCATGGGTGCAAAAAAAAAAAAAAAAAACCCTACATTAAAACCCTTGTTGGAATGCTTTACACTTTCCACAGAGCAGAAACTAAAATAACCTGTTATACAGTTAGTCACAAATACTGTCCCCGAGTTTTTTGCCCATACACATGAGTATTGTCTAAAACATGTCTTCTTTGTAGCAGCTAGGCCCTGCCACCACTGTGCTTGGCTGAGTTCACAACTCTGTTGTAACCTGTAGCTTCCCTGTCACTTCTCTGGCTCTCCTCTCCTGCTAAGCTTTGTTTCTTGGCAGTAATTAAAACCTTCTGCCAGTGCCATAGCTGCTGCTGCTGCTGCTGGAACCACCATAGCCACCTTGGTTTCGTGGCTTGGCAAAGTATTGGCCTCCACCACCATAGGGGCCAGAGCTTCTGCCTCCAAAATTTCCTCCTTTCATGGGTCCAAAATTTGAGGATTGATTGTTGTAATTGCCAAAATCGTTATAGCTTCCACCACCTCCAAAGTTGCTTCCATCATTACCAAATCCGTTATAGCCATCCCCACTGCCACCGTATCCACCACCACCTCGACTGCCACCGAAACCACCTCAACCACTGAAGGTCCCTCCGCGACCAAAGTTGTCATTCCCACCAAAACCACCTCCACGACCACTACCAAAGTTTCCAGAACCACTTCGGCCTCTTTGGCTGGATGATGCACTAGCCATCTCTTGCTTTGATAGAGCTTTCCTTTCCTTTTTTTTTTTTTTTTTTAAAGATTTTATTTATTCATGAAAGACACAGAGAGAGAGAGAGGCAGAGACACAGGCAGAGGGAGAAGCAGGCTCCATGCAAGGAGCCCAACGTGAGACTCGATCCCACAGTCTCCAGGTTCACGCCCTGGACCAAAGGCAGGAGCCAAACCGCTGAGCCACCCAGGGATCCCCCTGATAGGGCTTTGCTTACTTCACAGTTGTGGCCATTCACAGTATGGTATTTTTGAATGACAATCTTGTCTACTGAGTCATGGTCATCAAATGTCACAAAAGCAAAACCTCTCTTTTTGCCACTGCCTTGGTCAGTCATGATCTCAATCACTTCAGTTTTCCCATACTGTTCAAAATAATCTCTTAGATGATGTTCTTCAGTGTCTTCTTTAATGCCACCAACAAAAATCTTTTTCACAGTTAAGTGAGCACCAGGTCTTTGAGAATCTTCTCTTGAGACAGCCCTCTTTGGTTCCACACTCTTCCATCCACCTTGTGTGGCCTTGTATTCATGGCTGTTTCCACCTCCTTCACGGTGGCACTCATGACAAACCCAAAGCCTCTGGAGCGCTTGGTGTTTGGATCTCTCATTACCACA
The DNA here is from genome assembly GCF_011100685.1 of Canis lupus familiaris. NCBI lineage: Eukaryota > Metazoa > Chordata > Mammalia > Carnivora > Canidae > Canis > Canis lupus. The sequence continues at coordinate 34,985,218 of NC_049239.1, read as the reverse complement.
CAGTCCCTAAGCATCCCCCATTGCTCAGAATGGCTCCTCAGTCTTTCATCAGTTGTTTCAAAGCTCAAACCTCCGATGAAGAGCTTCCACAACTGCTCAGGCTCTTTGGGAGACTTTGACTTAGACATGATGGCAATGGGAGGGGAGATTTTAACGAAGCTTACTCGGTGGCATCCAGGGGCAGAAAGGCCCCCCTCAGCAATTTATTTAGAAAAATACCAAACTTACAGAAAAGTTGTAAAAACAGTGCAGTTAATACTCATATATCCTTTACACAGATATATATCCTTTACACTCATATATTCATTGTTTTAAGGCTTTATTTATTTGAGAGAGAAAGAGAGAGCATGGTGGAGGAGGGATAGGAGGGGGAGCGAGACAGAATCTCAAGCAGGCTCCACACTTAGCGCAGAGCCCAACACAGGGCTCAATCTCATGACCCTGAGATCGTGACCTAAGCTAAAATTAAGAATCAAATGCCCAACCAACTATGCCACCCAGATGCCAAGCAACTAATGCCTCCAGACATTGTGACATTTTAGCCTTAAATGAGCAGGTATCTCTCAAGAATGTGACATTCTTCTATGTAATCAAAAAACAGAGGCACCTGACTGATTCAGTTACTAGAGTGTGTGATTCTTTTTTTTTTTTTTAAAGATTTTATTTATTTATTCATGAGATACACAGAGAGAGGGAGAGAGAGGCAGAGATACAGGCAGAGGGAGAAGCAGGCTCCATGCAGGGAGCCCGACATGGGACTCAATCCCGGGTCTCCAGGATCACGCCCTGGGCTGAAGGTGGCACTAAACCGCTGAGCCACCTGGGCTGCCCTCCCATCTTTTTTTTTTTTTTTTTTTAATTTAAATTCAGTTTGCCAACATATGGTGTAACACCTAGTGTTCATCCCTCAAGTGCCCTCCTTAATGCCTGTTACCCAGTTACCCCATCCCCCACCCACTCAAATAAATAAAATCTTAAAAGAGTTGTGTGCTTTACAGACTGAGCCAGCCAGGTGTCCCAAATTTGTATAATTTTTATGTTAGTATTATTGAGGAAGGATTGACACAACACTGTCTGAGAATTTGACTTTTGGATAACTGCTTAGCTCTGTTTTTCTATAAACAGATAAAGGTGTTATGTATCAAAATGCTACCATACAACATTGCTTATTGGGAAAGTGATCTCTGATTGATAAATTGCATCTGGTCTAAAAGAAATGATAATGAACTATAAGTACTGGATGGGACACCATACTTGGATATCCTTTAGGGTAGTAGCTTTTATAACCGGTCATGGCCCTAGTGGAGATACTAGAAGCCATGCCATAGAATTATTACAAAACCTATTAGCATATGAGGCTTGTAAGCCAGGTGGCTCCCACATATCTGTCTGCTCTTGGCTGATACTGTAACATGCTGAAGAGGAATGCTTGATGCTGCCTTGTTGGCCATCTGTGTGAATAGATGATGCCAGACTGTGGCTTATGGTAGTCTCGTGAGCCCAAATGTTCAATTGAATCTAAGAAGACCTCCTGGTGGGCATGATAGGCCTTTTTCTATGAACATTATACCCTAATCATTTCACTTTTTTTCTAATTGAAAGTGTCATTGAGATAATTTTACATTCATGTGAAGTTTTGAGAAATAATACAGTACACTTTATCCAGTATCTCCTAAAACTAACATTTTGCAAAACTATAGTGTATCACAACTAGAATATTGACCTTGATACAATCCAGTGATCTCACTTAGATTTCCAGTTTCGGGATCCCTGGGTGGCGCAGCGGTTTGGCGCCTGACTTTGGCCCAGGGCGTGATCCTGGAGACCCGGGATCGAATCCCACATCAGGCTCCCGGTGCATGGAGCCTGCTTCTCCCTCTGCCTATGTCTCTGCCTCTCTCTCTCTCTCTGTGACTATCATAAATAAATAAAAAAAAAAATTAAAAAATAAATAAATAAAGAATTTAAAAAAAAAAAAAAAAAAAAAAAAAAAAAAAAAGATTTCCAGTTTCACTTGTATGCATTTGTGTGCATGTATATTAATTTTTATATAACTTCATCCCTTGTTTAAGTTTGTGTATTCACCACTGCATTCAAGATAGTGGACAGTTCCAGCACCACAGGATCCTTTTTATAACCAACTTTTAATTAATTAATTAATTTATTTATTTACTTACTTATTTTTAAAGATTTTATTTATTTATTCATAGAGACAGAGAGAGGCGGAGACACAGGCAGAGAGAGAAGCAGGCTCCATGCAGGGAGCCTGACGTGGGACTCAATCCAGGGTCTCCAGGATCACGCCCTGGGCTGCAGGTGGCGCTAAACCGCTGAGCCACCGGGGCTGCCCCCAACTTATTTTTTAAAACTCCCCATAAGCATTTGCAGTGGCTGCAAAATACTCATTTGCATAAATATAGTTGACTATTACTCTATTAACATGGACAGTTGGAGGACTTATAATTATTTACCATTTAATCCTGCCATGAACATCTTTGTGCACAAAACTTTTTTCTTTTTTCTTTTTTTTTTTTTTTGAAAGATTTATTTTTATTTATTTATGATAGAGAGAAAGGCAGAAACAGGCTCCATGCTGGGAGCCTGACGTGGGACTCGATCCCGGGACTCCAGGATCACGCCCTGGGCCAAAGGCAGGCGCAAAAGCGCTGAGCCACCCAGGGATCCCCAACTTTTTTCTATATTTTAGGTTGTTTCCTAACTATAAGTTCTTAAATAGTATTACTGTGTCAGAGGATAGGAACAGTTTTAAGACTCTCATTGCATGTTGCCAAATTGCTTTCCCAAAAGTTCCTTTCAGGTTCAGCTTTCTTGATATTATATAAGGATTTGGTACATCAAAAATACTCTGCATTGTGAAGTTACCTCAGGGTTTAGAAAGCTTTGAAAAGATCTCCCAAAAAGGGGCACCTGGCTGGCTCAGTCCATAGAGTGTGTGACTCTTAATCTCAGAGTCATGAGTTCAAGCCCCCTGTTGGGTATGGAGATTACTTAAAAATAAAATCTTAAAAAAAAAAAAAAAGAACAAAAAGCAAACAACTCCTAAATATTGATTTATTTATTCAACAGACTCTTATCGAGCATCTGTTATGTGCTAGGCATGGTGCTGGATGTGAGAAATAGTAAGAGCTTCTAATAAGGACACGTGAGGAGTTCCTAGGAAGTGAGTCCCCTAGGGAGATAGCTTGCCACAAACTCAACCTAAATCAAATTCCTACTAGGAAGAGAAAGGATTGGGAGCCTGGCAAAGTGGGAGTCCACCCACTGTTGAAAGGGAGGCAGCTGATTGTGGCCATGATGGAATGTGGGCCCCTGTTGTCAGATCTTTTGATTTTTCAGGAAAAGCTGAAAATGGAGGTTTTTAAAAACACTTTGTGAGCACAAATGTGTTTGTGGGCTACTCCAGTCCGCGGCTGCCAGTTGGCAGTGTCCAACAGTCTCTGGTCTGCAGTAGGTGGATTTGGGGAACTGCTAAGGAACGTTCAGAGAGAAGACGCAGAATGTCCCCTGGAGAAGTGGGCTGTCCCATGTATTGGGGACATGGACAGGATGGCAGGGGAGAGGCCATGAATTGTTCCTCAGACTGTGTATCTTTTCCGTAATAAACTCACTCACACGTATGGTCATTGCATCATACGGTGTTTGGTCAGTCCCAGAGGGTGTCAGGAGACTCAGAGGACATTTGACCCTGTTCTTCCTTCCATGTGGGGCCACACCCAAGCCTGTACCTTGGGTTCTCAATCACCTCCTGCAAGTAGGTCACTTAGCAGCTCCCAGCCCCTGGAGAGAGTGGTTATGGTACATGATGGGCAGGACTGAAGGGATCCTTAGTATCGAGTCAGGTCTGCCCATTGGGTACATTCAGAGTGTGGACTTGTAGTTAACTGCCACAAAACTAGAACAGAAAACATGCCCTGAAACAGAGCCTGGGAGAGGAGGAGATGAGAAAAGAGAGTTCATATTCTTTCTTTCCTAGGAGAGTGAATTAACCTGTATGAGAGTAGAGACTGGGTGGCCAGCTCTCTGTCCTTGACCCGGGGTCCTGGTTGTCCTTCTTTTGTGGCTTCCAGGAGCGCTGACCCAGTGCCGAGGAATGAGTTCTAGCCTAGACAGGCAGTGAGGGAGCTGTGTTTTCTTGGAGGTATGGTGTGGAGGAGTGGGGACAGAAGGCAGCTTAAAAATTTGCAGTCTTTTTAATCCATTATTTAAATTTTTGTGTTTTCTAAATTTTTCTTTTTTTAAAAAAAAGTTATTTGGTATTTATTTTTTGTTAGGTAATCTTTATGCCCAGTGTGGGGCTCATAATCAATGACCCCGGGGTCAAGAGTTGCATGCTGATCCAGCCAGGTACCCCCTCTAAATTTGTTTTTCTTAATCTACACTCTTAGAATTTTCCAATTTGCTGCCCTCTCTGAGATGGAAAGCCTTTCTAAATCTGTTCCCCTCATTCCTCAAAACAGCACTTCCTTTACAAGTGCCCAGTTCTAAATGCTTTTCTCCCCTTTCTCGCAGGGCAATTTTTTCTGTGTTGGACCTAATGAAAGTGGACATGGCGAACTTTGCTGTCACTAGCATTAGGCCGCATCTCATGCAGCAATCAGTTGAATATGAAAGGAAGAAGTTTCAGCAGCTTTTGGAGAAGCAGCCAAGTACGTCTAATGCTTTATGGTGTCCTGCACTCTGTTTTTCCATTTCAGGGCTGTAGTTTGTTGCACAACTATACCGTTTTCAAAACAAAGCTAAAATTCTGTTTGAGAGCGTTCTAATTTCAAGACCAAAAAGCACAAGACTTTGGACTTGACAATGGACAAGCAAGAGAAACAAGTAGAATATAAGAATAGAAATTTAAAAGAACAAAGAGGTCTTAAATTAAATGGGTTTTTGATGAAAACCCCAGTTTGGGGTAAATCGTATGCTTGGCCTTGATTTTTTAAAACATGACAAACTTCTTGTGACTGTTTAATTCACTTGCCCCTCTCTCTGAGGTAAATGAGGAATTTTACTTTGCCTCCATTTTATATTGCAGAAAATCCTTGTGGTTTTATACCCAGAAGTCTCATTTTCGTAAGCCTCTCAGACAGCTTCAGGAAAACAGGATCATAGAATCCAAATCTGGGTTGCATTTCTAGGGTGTTTTTAGGGGGGTTCTGCATTGACAGTTGATGTTCTGGGTAAATTAGAGTCTCTGGATCCAATTTATTACGAGTTCCACTTAGACTCTAACTTTGGCAACTCCAAAATGAAAATGGCAATCTCTTTTTAGATCCTGTTGCCTGACCAGAATAGCTATTAATGCTGCACCCAGAGCAGGTGTTCATGCAGCCGCAGACAGAGAAAGCCAAGGTGGTCCAGGAGGGGTCAGGAAAGAGCGGAGTAGAAGAAACAGTACCAGGAGAAGATGGGCTGATGCTGCACACGAGGCATGTGCCAGGGCTGCATGTGCATTATCATTTGTAACCTCACACCAGAAGCCTACGAGGGAGACCCTATCATTTTAACCCCATTTTACAGATGTGGAAATTGATCTTGAGAAATTTTTGACCAGAACTGATTGACCACTGCGTTCACTTTCTCAACTGGTGTTGTCCTGCCTTTGAGGAGGCCTTCAGGCTTGCGACGGAAGAGCCTCAATGGGAGAGTCAAGTGCCAACAGCCCGGGTGCAGCAGAGGAGCCACTGCTGCACTCCCCAAGCCAGTTGCTCTCAGACTTCCTCCTCATATGTAAAAGCAGGTGGACTATGGAGTGTGCTGCCTACAGAAGGCTAAAGGGCCGGTATGGCTGCCCAGCAGGACGTCCGTGCCACCAGTGTGCTGGCGGAGGTGCGTCCTGCAGCGGTGAAAAGTGGACACCTACCATGCCATTGGCCGCCCACTTGGTTGGAAGGTGGCCTTCGCCAGCAGAGCTGCAGCACGTTCTGGGACCTGTCAGAGGGACCAGTTCTGAGACCTGCTCCCATAATGTGGATTAAAAAACCTCATCTTTCTCTTATGCTCCTCAGAATCCATGGTGTGTTTCTCAGCTTAGAAAAGGAGGGAGCGCATGAGGGCAGATGAAAGACACTTGAGCTCCTGTTGACAGTGCTCCAGATGCCTCCGAAGACACGTCGTATGGGTGCCAGAGCTCACCCCCTATGAGGCTGAAAGCAAACCGGCTTGCTGGGAGGCTAAGATCCAGACAAGGGAAGGGCCTCCTTTTCAGTGTGGAGGATATTTTACACTGGGAAACTGTCACCAGTGTCTCATCCCATCTGTCTCTGGGCAAGAATTTCTGCATCTCACTGAGCTAGAGTCCTCAGAGCTCCCAGCCTGGTCTCCTGCGGTGGTCCGGGTGGGAGTGAAGAGGGTGGTCTGTTGAACCATCAGGAGGGAGCAAGGCCTGGCTACGTGCTTTGTATTCACTATCTTGTTTAATCCCCAGAACTGCCAATGAGGTGGTATTGTACATCTCTTTGTTAGGAATCTGATAATCCTTAGCTAGTAATTGGCAATACTGTGATTTAAACTGAGTTTTATTTGATTCCAAAGTCCATATGCTATATATATATTTATATATAGCACACCTTCAGGATGATCTTCCTTAAAGTCATTCCGAGAAGCCTCCCTCCTGAGTGTCATAGTAATGTTCACAGCCTTGTTTTTCACAGATTCCCTGGACTTTGTCACCCAATGGCTGGAAGAAGCCGCAGATGACCTTATGAATCAGAAGTATAAAAATGCTCTGCCAGCTGGGGGAGGGGCCACTGGCTCTGAGGATAGTCCCATGCCAAATCCTGTGGCTGTCCAGAATTATGCCTACCTGAAGCTTCTGAAATGGGACCACCTGCAGAAACCTTTCCCCGAAGTAGGTGCTCCAGAGCAGTCTAACCACTCATTTCTTTTTGTGCTGCAGAACTTTAAAAAAATAATAATACTTTTGTTACTATACAGCTCTCTTACCAGAAAATCTCCCCTTTTAAATTGAACAATTCAGTGGGTTTTTAGTCTATTTACAGTTACAGAGCCATTACCACAATTTAATTTCAAAACATTTTCATCACACCAAAAAGAAACCCTGTGCCCATTAGCAGTCACTACCCTTTCCTCCCTCTCTTCCCCCTTGGCAACCACTAATCTGCTTCCTGTCTCCGTGGATTTGCCTACTCTGGACGTTTCCTATAAATGGGAGCCTACCATATTGACCTTTTGTGTCTGGCTTCTTTGACTAAGCATCATGTTCATCCATATTGTAGCATGTATCAATACTTCATTTATTTTCATTTTTATTTTTTTATTAAAAGATTTTATTTATTCATGAGAGACACAGAGAGAGAGAGGGAGGCAGAGACACAGGCAGAGTCTTTTTTACTGTGAAAAACATAATATGGGGATCCCTGGGTGACGCAGCGGTTTAGCGCCTGCCTTTGGCCCAGGGCGCGATCCTGGAGACCTGGGATCGAATCCCACGTCAGGCTCCCGGTGCATGGAGCCTGCTTCTCCCTCTGCCTATGTCTCTGCCTCTCTCTCTCTCTCTCTCTCTGTGTGACTATCATAAATAAATAAAATCTTAAAAAAAGAAAAAGAAAAGAAAAACATAATACAAAATTTACCATCCTTTTTTCTTTTTTTTAATTTTTTAAAAGTAGGCTCTACACCCAGCCAGGGGCTCATACTCACAACCCCGAGATCAAGAGTCACATGTTGCACCAGCTGAGCCAGCCGGGTACCCCCAAATTTACCATCTTTAAATGTACAGTTCAGTGGCATTAAGGATGTTCTCATGATTGTGCCACCATCACCACTATCCTTCTCCAGAACTTTTCCATCTTCACAAATTCAAAATCTTTAAATACTTAATGCCTTTAAACACACCTCATTCCTCCTTCCCTACAGCCCCTGGCAACCAGCATTCTACTTTGTGTCTCTGGATCTGACTGCTCTGGGTGCCTCAGAGGCTGGAATCCTACAGCATTTGTCCTTTTGTGTCTGGGTTACATCACTCAGCAGATTGTCTTCAAGGCTCATCCATGTTGTGTGTCAGCGTTTTCTTTTTAAGGCTGACCAATATTCCAGAGTATGGCTGTACCACATCTTGTTGATTCATTCTTCAGTTGATGGACATTTTGGTTGTTTCCACGTTGTGGCTGTTGTGAATTGTGCTGCTCTGAGCATATGTGTGCAGGTGTTTGTGGGGGCACATGTCTTCAGTTCTCCTGGGTAAATACCAAGGATGAGAATTACGGGGTCACGTGGTGGCTCTAAGTGTAACACCTGGAAGGGCTGCCAGGCAGTCTCCCCCAGTGGCCCCATCCCATTCCCATCCCCCAGCAGCGTGTGGGGCTTCCGGTTTGTGCTGCTGAGCTGCTGGACTGTTTTACACAACTCGATTAAAACCATGACAGTGATGTTGCTTTTCAGTTTTATCTAAATAATAGTTTCCCATTCCGCATAGAGCATTAAAAAAAAAAAGTAAAACTTCTTCACAATAAGTACCTCTGACTCAGTGGCCCGTTAAGAAGATGACTAACAAGGGATTGCGGTCATCTTGTCTGCAGCGTGCTGGCTTGGTGTGTAAACCATCACCTCAGTTTTGAGGGCACTCAGGCTTTTTATCTCTAGCCTCAGAACCTGCTACTTCTCTGAATCTTTCTCATCTAAGTTCCTGATTTTTCCTTTCAAGACACTATAAGCCTAAGGCTTTCCTCTTGCCCCTGAATTCCCTGTTTTGTGCCAAAGGAAGCTTTAAAGAGGGTGTTGTGTTGAGGGTTGGTGGGGGAGGGAGGATTCCTTTCTGAAGAGTGGCATGTTCTCTCCTGGAGGGCAGTTTGCAGACTGACGTATCTTAAAATACAGCTGTGGGGGAGATGGTGTTTTCCTTGGACATGGATATCTACCCTCAGGATTGATCGTTGGAAATCTTGTGTATCCTAAACTCCAGTCTTGAGCAAAGCTGGGATGCTGCTGGGTAACAGAGCGGAGTCAAGGGAGAGGCTCAGTCTGCCACAGCATCTCTGTTGAACAATAGAGGATCCTGAATCTTCAAAGGTAGTTTTTATTCCTGGAGAAGAATTCCGGGCTAAGACCCTGAATTGTTAATGTCTTGCTTTGGTGTGTCAGTTTCTTATAGCAAGACTGGTCCTTAACATTTATTTGGTTCACCTGTAAAAACTCTGATCAGAAGGCATAACTCCTCAGCTTTTCTAGTGCTCTTTCCCTAACCCCACCCACCACCCCTCCAACGGCCGCCCATGGGGGTGCTTTGGCCTGGTGGGACCCACAGGTGTCTAGCACCGGGGATGCAGTGGTGGAAGTTCACTCCCTGCTTTCGGGAGGCTTTGGCTTGTTATTTGTCATTCCTCCTTTTCCTACTTACCATTTCTTTTTCATGTTCTTTATTCACTTACCACTTCTTAGGGCCTCCTTTGTGCTAGATACTGAGGGGGACACCAAGGTGAATAACTTAGGCTCTCCCTTCAAGCAGCTTCTCCCCTCCTTCCCTCCAGGTGCTCTGGCTGGGGTGACTGGCTGGCTGCTTTGCCCAGGCCTTGGTGGGGGAAGTGTTCGCAGGACTCGGGAGTTCCAGTTTTAAAGCCAGCACAGCCCTGGACCAACTGGGATGAGTTGGTCTCTCGGCTCCCTTCCTACCTCATTACTCTTTCCTGTCTAATGATACAACTCCTAGTTATCGAGTATTGGCTCTGCTAGCCCACTTTCTATCCCTGGTCTTCCATCCCAAAGACAGCCCTGTGAAGCAGGAGTCCTCACTTCATAGAGGGCTCAGAGGGTTGAAGAAATTTGCATGAGCAGAGATTTCAGTGAGGGTGGGCCTCCTGTCCTTACTGTGCTCTATGGAAGTCGGAAGGAGAAAGGGGCTCTGAGGTGGAAGGGTGGTTCACGCAGACTCCCTTAAGCTCTGAAATGACTAGAAAATGCTGAGGGAACCTGTGGAGGCATGTGTGGGAGCTGTGGCCTCACTGCCCTCTGCTGGCCAGCCTGTGTCTCCAGCTCAAGGACCATTTCTGTGTATCCATTACAGACCGTGTTGATGGACCAGGTTCGCTTCCAAGAACTCCAGCTCCAACTGGAGCAGCTGACCATCCTGGGGGCCGTGTTGCTGGTCTCTTTCAGCATGGCAGCCCCAGGAATTTCCAGCCAGGCTGACTTTGCTGAGAAACTCAAGATGATCGTGAAGATTCTGCTAACAGATATGCATCTGCCGTAAGTGGCCGCAAGCTGGGGGGGGGGGGTTAGAGTGGGGATGGGGCTGGGAGGGATGGGGGGAGGTGGGAGGCAGCAGTAGCAGAACACAGACTAGGATGAGGTCTCCCGATGTGGGGAGATCCCGGGGCTGCTCTCCAGGAACTGAGAGATGCCCTTGCTCCCTGGTTTTCTCGTCCCAGCAGAATTTATTCAGGTTCATACGAATGGCGTTACAGTCGATGCTAGGATTGGCAAGGCTCTAGGAGAGTAGCTTTCACATGTTTAGGACCAGGACCCACAGGAGGAAATTCCTTTTCCGTTGTGACCTGCTACACACTTCAAAGACACACATGCCTGAAATAGAAACTTCACAAAGTGAAACTTACTCTATGCTTAGTACAAATTCTTAGAACTTAAAAAAAAAAAAAATATCAGTTGCTACTCACTGAATTGTTCTCACAACCTGCTAACAGGTTGGGCCACACAGCCCTAGGGAAAGGTCCTATAAGAAGCAGGTGGCCTTCCCCCCTGAGTCCCTGGGCTGTGGACAGTTTCCTGCCCTCTGCACATTCCTTGTGACCATTCTGTGTTGTGTAGAAGTGGATCAGATTGATCCAGCAGCATGGACCTACACCTGTGCGGGGGCAGCTTGCTGGTCTGCTCTTGCAGAGACATCTGGTCAGGTGGTTCATGGGTTCACAGCATGTAGAATGTTTTCTTAATGGTTACAAGTAAACACCATATCTGACAAGGTCCGGATCAGAAGATTCCTCGAGAATGTCCCCAGACACATTCATCCTCACCAAACGGCAATTCTTTTCTTTCTTTCTTTTTTTTTTTTTTTTTTTTTTAAGATTTTATTTATTTATTCATGAGAGACACAGAGAGGCAGAGACACAGGCAGAGGGAGAAGCAGGGTCCCTGCAGGGAGCCTGATGCAGGGCTCGATCCCAGGACCTCAGGATCATGCCCTGAGCCAAAGCAGATGCTCAACCACTGAGCCACCCAGGCGTCCCCCAAACAGGAATTTTCTTGCCAAGTTCGCACAAGACATGCACATGTCCAGTGTGATGAGGGGTGTGTGCACATGTGGTGTTAGGCCAGGAGGGGGCTGCTGATCTGAGGCCCTTGCACGGGGCATCCCTGGGCTGTCACCAAGGTCCCCCCACCCCCAGCAGACCTGGTTGTCCACTGCCTAAAGCTACTGATAAGGGGGCCTGTCTGGCGCTTCCTTACGAGTCCAGGCCTGCACTGTTGGGTCCACGCTGGCACTCGGGTCGGCAGAGTTGGTACCAGCAGTGAGTCTCAAGGCTCTGACATTTGCTCTCACTGCTTCTACTATACAAAGGGTCCAGGTCCAGGACAAAGGCCTTAGAGAAAACCCACCAGCAGGAGGGCTCCCCATAGATACCCTAGGAGAGCCCTAGGACTCCGGGAAATCAAGATGCTAATTTTCTTAACTTTGGGATTTCAATTTTATTTATTCTTTTAAACTAGTTCATACATTCCCATGTTTCAAAAATCAAAAAGGGACAGAAGGGTTTCCAATGAAAACTTCCTCTCCCGCTCCTGTCCCACAGCTCCCAAATTTTGGGTTCAGGCTTCTTGCAGCACACAGAGCTAGCCAGAGGTTGGGTTTGGGGTTGTTAGTGCTGGGAGAGCCTGAGCCCTCCCCTTCCCGGTGTCCTTTCCAGCAGAGAGCACAGGAGTCCCCTGAGTCCAGTGTGCACAGCCTGAAAGGGCGGGGGCAGAGAAGAGAGCCCCAGATTTTCTCTTTGAACATGTCAGTCTGTGAATGGGTGATGGTGACTCTTCTCAGGGCTTGGTCTCTTATTTGGCTTGAGTGGGGGGAGACGTGCACTTTGTTTATGGGCTCTTTCTTCCCTGCCTTCTCCTCTCCTTTCTCAAGCTCCTTCCATCTGAAGGATGCCCTGACTACCATCGGGGAGAAGGTCTGCCTGGAGGTGAGCAGCTGCCTTGCCCTGTGTGGGCTCACTCCCTTCACCGCGGAAAAGGAGGCCGTGCTCAAGGGCCAGATCCAGGCTGTGGCCAATCCCGACGACCCCATCCGCAGGATCATGGGTATGACTGGGGGGGGAAGATGGGCGGCAGGGATGTGCCCTTGGAGGGGCTGGCAGACTGGCCCCTCTGAAGAAATTTGGAAGATTTTGATAGGTTGTGAGTGCTGATGAGTGAGGAGAGTGAGTAATAATTCCCAGCAATGAGAGCAACCCAGAGGTTTGGACAAGTGACCAGGAAGCTGTCATTGTTCTGGGAGCTTTGACTTAGGAATCACAGGCTTTGTTCACAACCCTGCTTCAGCACTGTGACGTAATAGAAAATATATGTAGTGGTCACTCCCCCCCCCCCCCCCCCGCCCCCATTCCTAGCACAGAGCTCCTAAAATTCTTGTAATTTCCTAAGTGATAAGAGCACTAGAAGTATCTTTTGTTCTAAGATTGGTCTTTGACCTGGATCCTGACACAGAGGATCCTTTGGAATTTCCTGGGTGATAGGAGTGCCTTTTGTTTTAATGAGAGGACTCTGGGTGGGCTCTGAAGGACCAAGCCATGATTAGAAGCTCGGCGTTTTCAGTCGCACGCCCTCTATGCTCCAAGAGAGGGGATAGGGGCTGGAAATGCCTATGATGAAGCCTCTATAAATAACCCAGGAGTACAGGGTTTGGGGAACATATCCATGTAATGGGAGGGTGATGTACCCAACTGCACAAAAGCTCCTGCCCTCGACTCTCCCAGACCTCACCCTATCTTGTTCTGGTTTTCATTTGTATCCAAATTCTTTATTATCTAATAAGCTAGTAAACATACGTGTTTCCCTGAGTTCTGTGAGCTGTTCTAGCCAATAATCAAAATCCAAGGGAGAGGATCATGGGAACCTCCACTTTGTAGCCAAATCAGCAGGAGCTGTGTGTGTCCTGGGGACCTGCTACTCGCAGTTGGCATCTGAAGGTTGCGGGGGGTCAGCCTCGCGGGACTGAGCCCGATGTGTGGGATGTGACACTGCCTCCAGGCAGTGACAGAATGGGGTACAATTGTAGGACACCCCACCGGTGTAGCAGAGAATCACTGGGTGTGGGGAGCCCCTGCCCTCCCCCACATCTGGGGCTGGAGTGTTTGGGATGTGGGGTGAGAGTGAAGGAGGAGCAGGGGTTTTCTCCACAAGCACCTGCTGCATGGCTTGAGCAGGTGACCAGATGCTTGAGGTTCCTCATCTCTACGGGGAATAATAGGGACAACCCTGCACGGTTGCTGGAGGACCACAGGGCGGGAGATCTATAGAGTGCTTATCAGAGTGCCCGCAGCGCATCGCAGGTACTCACTGGAGAGGAGCCGTTCTTAAAAAGATTACTGTGTTGGCTGTTACTCTTCATCGTCACAGCTGTAGCACTATGGAAAATTCTGTTCATTGGTTGATTGAGAATACAGTGATCATCTAATTTTGTGGTGTCTGGCTGGCTCAGTCGGTAGAGCATGTGACTCTTGATCTCGGTTGTGAGTTTGAGCCCCACGTTGGGTATAGAGATTACTTAAACTTTTTAAAAATGTTTTCATCTAGGGGTACCTGGATGGCTCAATTGGCTAAGCGTCTGACTTTTGGTTTCTGCTCAGGTCATGATCTCAGGGCCATGGGATCGAGCCCTGAATCAGGCTCTGATCTCAACAGGGAGTCTCCCTGAGATTCTGTGTCTCCTCTCTCCCCACTCACAAAGTGAGTGTGCTTTCTCTCTCAAAAAAAAAAATATTAAAAATTGTTTTTCATCTAATTTTTTAAAAAATTCATATTTCTCTTTAGTGTAATTAATTCTGAGGTCATTCTTTAGCTTCTTTATGAAACCAGGTAGGTGTTCAACATGTAAATAATGAATAGTTAGCAGGCTTCAGGGAAAAGCTGAATGATCCATGGTTATCAGATTTCAGGTTGGAGTAGAGGCTGAACCAGTAACGTGAGCCTGCTTCTAATACTATGACTTCCTTTTTTATCCTTTTTAAGTAACATTTTATGGAAAAAGTTATAGGGATCAAAGACTTTTTTTTTTTTTTTTTTTTTTTTTTTATTTATGATAGTCACACAGAGAGAGAGAGAGAGGCAGAGACATAGGCAGAGGGAGAAGCAGGCTCCATGCACCGGGAGCCCGACGTGGGACTCGATCCCGGGTCTCCAGGATCGTGCCCTGGGCCAAAGGCAGGCGCTAAACCACTGCGCCATCCAGGGATCCTGGGATCGAAGACTTTTTAAAAATTAAATTACTTCATCCCATCCCTGGCTTGGTCACAGTGTCATCTGTGGGTCATTCAGGGGGAGCCTGTTGCTGACATAAGGATCATCAAAATTAACATGACTGACCTTGGTAGAGATGCAGAAAAATGCGGTAAAGAGACGGATGGCTAAAAGCTGCTCCGTGTCCCACCATGTTGGGTGCTTAGTGACCACTGGTTACTGCCCTGGGGATAAAAACCAGCCCTGGGGTAGGAATGATAGGAGGATCTCTAGTTCTAGGTGAGGCTTCCAGCTCTGAGAACCTCAGAAAATCAAAGTAACTTTGAAACGGGTGATGGACCCATTGGGTCAGCAGTTGCTCTGTCAGTATATCTTGGGATCCGAAGGGCGTAGGTCATTTGTACCTGAGAGGGTCCCACAGGGCAGGTGCAGTTTGAAAGAACCCGATTATATAAATGCCCCTATTGCTTTTCTAATAAAATTTGTGAGAAGCGTGGCTTGCATACTCTTTTTGGTTGACGAGGACAGTGCAAAAGCATCAGAGAGAGCAATGACTTAAAAAGCACCAACTGAAGTTATTCCCAAGAAGTAGAAGCTGCAAATGGCCAAAGCTCCATGGCCTCCTGCTGTGGGCATGAAAGAAGGAAGTTCATGCTTCTTACATGTGGGTTTGGTAGGAAAGGCTCACAAACCGACAATGCTGGAATCTTCTTTTATCTCTTCTCATTTTTGAATTTATAATTCCTGCTTTACTACCACCTCCCCACCCCCCACCCCCCCATTTTTTATGTGCTCTTCGGCAGTGGCTCATGGTGGTCTCCGTATGTCTTTCTCCTCAGCAGAATCTACTGAAACTGCAGTCTCCTTTTTTTAAAATAATTTTTTTAAAGATTTAATTTATTTGAGAGAGAGACCAAGCACAAGCAGGGGGTAGGGGCAGAGGGAGAGGAAGCAGGGAGTCCAACGTGGGGCTCCATCCCAGGACCCAGAGATGGTGATCTGAGCTGAGGGCTTAACCAACTGCACCACCCAGGCGCCCCTCTAGTCTCCTTTTATTGATTCATGCATTTGTCCTTCCTTCGCAAATGTATTCTGAGCTCTTACTGGGGCCAGGCCTCGTGAGTGCGAGAGGAAACGTCATAAACGGGGTGAATGCTCAGAAGCACTCAGTGCTGTGGGTCCACGGGCTAGGGGGTGGGCTGGGAAGAACTCTCCCGGAAGGGCGATGGAAAGGGGATGTTGAAGCTAAAAACCAAGCAGCATCAGAGGTTTGCAGAGTCATCCCGAACAAGTAACAACTGACTGCTTTCTTTTGGATCACAGATTCCCGAATCCTGATCTTCTTAGAGAGCTACCTTGCCACAGGTCATCAGAAGCCAGTGCCCACGGTACCCGGGGGATTGGGCCCGGTTCAGAGAGAGCTGGAGGAAGTTGCTATTAAATTTGTGCGCCTGGTCAACTACAACAAGCTGGTCTTCAGTCCCTACTACGATGTCATCCTCAGTAAGGTCCTCGTCCCGCCCTAGCGCATCCGCGCTCCGTAGCCGCTGCCGCAGTACTAGCCTCCTGGTCCAGTACCTGTTCTCCACCATAATGTTGCTTTGGAAAATGGCTATTTAGTACATCTCTGTGTAACAGCCCTGATTCCAAAAGGAGGATTATCGTGTATCACTGTTGAAAAGAGTTGTTGAAAAGCGCACTGAATTCTGTTTTGAAGGTTTGTATTGATGAGTGCAAGTTTACAAATCAAGAAGCTTCCTGTTATCCTGAGTTTGAGGTAGCTCTGCTACCGCCGTGGTCTGCGCCTGACGCTGTCCTGATTCTAGCTGCCTTGTCTTTCCCAGGGGGCTGGGGCCTCTCTCCTGCCCCCTGGGTCCTTTCTCTTTAGGACACCCGAGAATGAGAGACCGAGCCATGACAGTGTTGAGACTCTTGCCCCTCTCTGGCACACCCCCCACTGTCCCCTCCAGCTATTTTGTGTTAGAAGGGCTATGCATAGTCTTACTGTCCCCCGCCCCCCCAGGCGGCCCCCATATAGGGCTTTCTCCCCCTGCCTGGCCTAGCCAGAGCTCCGGAGCCCTTTTGCTCTAGAGGAGATTTAATTGATTTTAAAAAGCTTATTCTTTTATACAGAATTATTCCTGAGCCTGGATGACAGCAGTTATGACTTCTGGGATCTAGAAGAAAGGAGATTCTTTGACTTTTAAGCTTTGAAAGTTAAGGAGGAAATATTTTTTTAAACTATATATATGTTGGTGTAATTTAAAAGACAGATGTCTGAAGTTTTTACTGAGAAATTCACTCTGATACAATACACAGATGTATTGATTGGATTTGAATTTGAGAAATAGATTTCAGTGTTTTCAGATATAACAGTAAGAGTGTAAGCTCACTTGGATAAGGAAGTCATAGAAAATCCCCGGTTGTGAAGCACTATTTTTTGAGAAACTTCAGTGATTGGAATTCCTGACATATCCTGTGACTGAAAGGGTAGTCGAGGTCAGATGGATGACCCGCTATGGTAAAAAAATAAGTAAAAGGTGTGTGTGTGTGCATGGGTGGGTGTATGTGTGCGTGGGTGGTGTGTGTTTTAGACAGGGACATTATATTAGAAGCAGAGCCATGAAGTCGAGCGTGAACTCCAAGTGCTGGAACAGCAAAAGGCAAGATAATGCAAGGAATCCCTTAAAGCTGGTGAGGGGTTGCGGAGGGGCAGGTCGGCTTGGCAGCCTCCGCGAGAGGAACGTTCACTGTGTAGACTCACCGTGAGGGGTACCAAGCTTCAGGAGCAGGAACGGTTATGGCGGGGGGATGTGATTGTTCCAAATACGTGCTACAAACTGTGTTCTAATGGTGTTTTTTACTTGCAGTCAGAAATACATGCTGTGTTATGTGGTCAGAAATCCTATTGTTAAAGTTTTTACTCAAGGACAAATCTTCCCTGGTTTCATTGGAAGGGAATAAAAGTTCAGTAAGTAGAGCTTTTAAAGAACAAAATCACATCTTTAATAGCGTCTTCAAATGAGGTCGCTTTTGGAAGTGTTTCCGGAGTTCATTGCTCTGTGGCAGCTGTGCTTGTTGGTCATACGGTGTCCTCCCAGGCAGAGAGGCTCTGTGCCCTCTGTGGAGCTTGAACTCATGACCCTGAGGTCACAAGTCGCATGCTCCAGTGCTCGCTTCGGCAGCACATATACAAGTCGCATGCTCTGCCGACTGAACCGCCAGGGCCTCCCCGCCACCCCCCATCCTGCACACTTGCCCGCCTCCACCTCGGTGTTTGTGGTTTTGGCCTTCCTCCGCCAAGGATGAAGGAGAGGAGCTTTACCTCCAAGTATGTAGCAGGGTCGGGGGACGGGGGAGTTAGGGCTTCTGTAGTCATTCTTACTAAATCTTAAAAAGCCTTCTTTTTGCCTTCTTTTATAAGGATTGACTTTTTACAAGGTGTGTTTTTTTTTTCTCCCTCATGAATTCCTAAATCGACAACATTAAGTTTGGACCATTGGAAATCTTGATGTATATATTACAACGGACCTGCACAGACCCTCATGCCCCCCACTACCTCAGTGTCCACTGGTGGAGTTCTCCAAGTGGCAAAGCCAAGAATGAAGGAGGCAAAGTTCAGAATCACAATATTCATATTGAATTGTGTTGTTGTTCTCTGGAGTAGGTGAGCTACTTTCTTCCTGGAATCTCATAGGATTATCACTAAGGGCCAGGAAAATTCATTTAGTTCATTTAGCCACTCAGGAAATGTTTGTTGAACATCTCCCCTCGCCCCCGATACAGTGCTCCCTCCAAGATACGTATCAACGATCCTTCAGAATTGAACTGGTTCTGTGTCATGCATTCTGATTGGATTCGACAGGATTTCCTAACAGGTTTGTGGAAACAAGCATCTTTTAGGAAAGTGCGAGGTTTATTTAGCGGTAGTACTTTACTGTGAATAGAACTGAACACCTTGAGCTCGGTCCATCGTAGCTAGTTTGTTTATCTGATGGTCTCATGGATGAATGTCTAGGCAGGAACTGCTACTTTGTCAGCTCCTGGTGGGGGGATGGATGGATGGATTTTCAGCATAGATGTTTTTTTCAGAGTCTCATTACATTTAAAGCAAGCTGCACAGTGGGACTGTTTATGTGACCGTATAACCCGACTGTAAATACACTTCCGGTAAGGATGTCTTGCTAATTGAGTGCAGTAGGCAGGTACATAAGAGCTTTTTTTCTTGAAGTTATTAAGAAGCCTGACACTGCAGGTGTATACTGTGCACGTACAGGCTGACGACTAATGGATTACTTAGCAGTTCTGTTTTTGTGGAGGTGCTTATGTTCATTTCTCCAAAACCTTAGGGTTCCTGGGAATAAAGGGCTTGCTGCCACCACCTTTCCTGATGAGTTATGAAGGGAATAGGTGTTTGCTTCTTGATTTCCAGTGGCTTCTGGCACGCTCTGGTTTTTATGTAGAACACTGTATTTCTTTTCATTTTTGAGGCACGGTGGTAGAGTGGAAAAGGTTGGGAGCTGTCTGGAAACTGGAGTTAACGACCCCATTTCTGATACGTACTAACTGGGGCAAATCAGGACCGACCTCCAGCACATTTAAAGTCAAAGGACTAGACTTGATCTTGAAATTGCGTTCAAGTCCTCACATTCTGTGACGTGTCTCATTTGAGTGAGCTAAGCATCCTGCGGTAGGATTGTGCACAGAGCTCCTGATTGAGAGGACGGTGTGGGTTGGAGTCTTCTCTCTGTTGCCTTCTTACTGGTTATGTGATACTGGGCCAGTCATTGTCCCTCGGGCCTCAGCATTTTCATCTGTAAAATGGGAAAATGACTAACTCATACGTCTTGTGAGGATTAAATTGGATACTGGATATTAGAATGCTCTGTATATGGGAAAGGACTATAAATCGCCTGGTGAACCACCAAGGAGAGCATGTAACCCTCTACCTGTAGGTGTACATGCGTCTGTACACGCGTCTGTGCCCAGCCTCCCTTCAGTCGGCGCGTTCTACAGGCTGGAGGGAAGGTTCCCCTGTCCCACGACTCGTACTTTCTTCTGTATTAAAGCTGCACTCCTCCTTTTCCTCCTCTCCCTACTTCCACCTCCACCCCACCAACTCCTCCCCACCCTCGCCTCCGTATTTGAACTAAATGAATGTGAGTGAACAAATGAAGGATGGCAGATGATGGGCTATGAAATTCCTATTTAAATTGAAAACAATCTAAATAAAGAACCACATTGATGTTTGCAATTGCATATTTATATTGGATTTTGAATTCTATAACTGTTTTGTTCATAGTGCTCAAAACAACTCTGTGGGACGGAGGAGCGCTGTAAGCTCAATAAGCTCTATTAATCTGTCAAATGCTCACTGATCCTGTCTGAAATAGCTAGAGCCCTAGAATAGAAAGTGTCAGAAACCTGAAAGGGCAGAACTGAGTTACACCTGGCCCTAGTGTGGGCTTGTTTATATTGCCTGCAGAACCAAAGAACCAGGACTGATGTGTAGGCTTGGTTGAGGTTTGAAATCAGATGTGTCTAGAGTCAGTAGCACAAGTCACATTTTTCACCACTTTTACATTGTATCTGAACTAAACAGAACCATTTTAAGAATAAATGACTGGGTGGATGGATGGATTTACTCTGAAATGGTTCTGACTTAAAAGCAACCCTAGAGGGGGATCCCTGGGTGGCTCAGAGGTTTAGCGCCGCCTTCAGCCCAGGGTGTGATCCTGGAGCCCCGGGATTGAGTCCCACATCAGGATCCCTGCATAGAGCCTGCTTCTCCCTCTGCCTGTGTCTCTGTGTGTCTCTCATGAATGAATAAATAAAATCTTAAAAAAAAAAAAAAAAAAAGGCAACCCTAGAACTGAAGAAGCTCCCTCACTTCATTTTCATTCATTCCACCTCTGCTTTCCCAAGTGCCGTCTTCCTCGTGCTCAAAGCAGAACTCTGGATAGGGCCTAGGGAAGAAAATTTAGAAAATGGATGAATTGTTTTTCTTGTCTTTTATTCCCAAAGCTTAGTAAGCTGACCTTTTGTTGAATATGTAAGATTTTACTTAGATCAGGAACATGGTACCTGAGTTTTGTTACTTCGTCTAAATGATGTCAGGACTGAAATCTCAAATAGAACTTCACTTAAAAAAAAAATATGGGCAGCCCCGGTGGCGTCACGGTTTAGCACCGCCTGCAGCCCGGGGCTTGATCCTGGAGACCCTGGATCAGGTCCCATGTCGGGCTCCCTGCATGGAGCCTGCTTCTCCCTCTGCCTGTGTCTCTGCCTCTCTCTCTCTCTCTCTCTCTCTATGAATAAATAAATAAAATCTTAAAAAAAAAATAGAACTTCACTGCTGAATGGCAGGTAAGAGGACTGCCGACATTAATGATTGCTTTGGGAACTGAAGTGTAAAAAAAATTTATGAAAATGCTATTTATGACTTTACTGTCGTGTAAGTGAACTCTTGGTTTTACATGCTAAGCACAGGCCAGCAGAGGGTTTATAAAATTACCAGAAGAATTCATAATTACTGACCAAGGTTAATATACTGACAAAAGTATATTTTTTTGTTCTTTCCTAATGGTACAAATTTGGTTCAGTTTTACATTTACTAGGGAGCTACAGCCTCTTCCTTTACGAGGTGTGGCAGCATATTGAAATTCAGTGCTAAAGGCTAGAGTTTGATTTTTAAGGACTTAGAGTCCTTCTATCTTACCTGGTCCTAGGATTCTCTAGAAAATGTCATTGCTCTTATAATAAGGGAAACATGGATATCTTTTGGAACTTTCTTCTGGATCTAGTACTTACGGATAGAGGACGGTTCCTGGACATGTGGGACTGGCTGTATGAGCATCTGCACATTACGGTTATTTTATTTTTTTTTTTTCACATTACGGTTCTAAAAGTAAGTTCAGATTTCTAACATCATGCTACTTGATCAACTGTGTCTACGAAAGGAATGATCAAATACTCACAAACATGTTAAAATCTAAAAATTCATATATATCTATACCAGAGCATCAGAAAATAGTTTCTTCTAACAGATAATCCTTTTTGTGTTTAGATCAAATAATAGGGGAGAAACAGCCTAGAAATAAATGCAGCAAGAACAGCTATAACACACCAATGGCTGCTTAGTGGCACTTTTCAAGTTAGGCATGTGTGGGTTTTCTCTTTATTACAATGCTAAAAAAAAAATCATTTTTCATGCATTCATTAGCTTTGTGTTGTCGTTCATGCAGACATCCTCACAGATGGAAGCCCTTTTTTGTCTTTAACCCCCCCCCCCCAAAAAAAAGCCCTTCCCAAAGATAGCAGCACTTCGAGAGAGATTCTGTACCTTGTATATTAAAGCCTGTGATGCTATTTGGTACTACTTGTTGCCTTTCACACTGCTTTGAAAACATTATAAAGGAAGACAACTACACAGCTTAAAGATGATACTTGAGAGGATGACAAAATCTGAATTAGAAGCAGCTGACCTTGTTTTGAGGCTGTTTTAGCATTAATGGGAAGAAACAAGAGACACAGGCTTGTGAATACCTTAGTAAATATTACCTGGCTAAGGCAATATAAGCTTATGTAAGAAAAGGATTCAAGATAACCTTTTTTCTATTATAAGCAAGAGTTTTATAGAAATATTTGAAGCCAGCTTAAAAATGTATTTCATCCTTTTGAATTCAAATTCTAAATGTGTACCCATATGTTACTGTAATACTTTTTTCTCCCCCTTCCCGTTAGCTTTTATTCTGAATCACAACCCTTACGTTCAACCAGTTTTCTGGCAACTCATTTCTAGAAAAATGACTAAAGAGGAGGTAATGTTGCTAACAAAGTTTAGGTTAGAATATTCGTTGCTAACAAAGAATTAGATTAAACAACAAACCTAATTCTTTGGACTTACAAGTTAATGCCATGTGTGCATAGCTCCTGAGGGACATGTTCTTGAGCACTGAGCACCCTCTGAAATGTTTGTGAGAACAACACAGTGGGTGGTGAAAGGAATTCCCACAAATGGCTTTTAAGAGACATGAAAGGTAATAGATCTGCCTCAGATTAATTGGGGGAAAGCACATTCATATGAGGATTTCTAAAATGTTTAATTTGCCTCTTAAATTAGATCCCTCATGTTTTCAGTAGGTTCTGAACCCAGGAGGGGACATGCAGGTAAGTGTATGTACAGTAAATACAAGAGGACTTTTCTTTGTATTGGCATTTATTTTTTAAAATGGTATTGGCTAAATGACCTAAAATAAGTAAATAGCTATTTTAAATAAATTCTGAATGGAAGCAGCAGCAGGAGGCATGACATTTTTGAGATCCTTTTATTTTTTTAAAGGACTGTTTTAAAATTTTAAACTACAAAACCGATTCCATACATTCTGCCATAAATAAAAACAAACAATAAGGCAGGACTCTACATAGGCAAACTGAGAACTGTTTTCAGAAAATGTGATAAAATGCTTTACAATCATAAGCCATCCAGTTTTTAAAATAAAACTGTTGAAAACTCACAAATCTTCAAGCGGCACATACAAGACACCCTTGAAGAGGGAACAAAGGTGGTTCTGCCATTTTGTGCTGTTCTCACATTTTTGAAAACCTAGTTTTGCTTAGAGCATAGGTCTGTTCCATTTTCTAAAATTCACACAGGTTGGTTTGTTTTTTTCTCAAGAACCATATGATAGAGGCACCAATGACAATACAACTTTGTTTCCAAGAACCTTGTAACAAAGCATTGTCTCTTTTAAACATACGACTTAAGAGGCAAAAGGGGAACCCTGGAGAAGTTCTCTTCCGGAGGCAGCCGGGGGAGCCCGCCTCACCGAATCCGCTTCTGCTGCCGCGCTCTGTAGATGTCGTGAACAGGGGGGACGACAGCTCCCTTTTCTTCATCTTCATCTGAGTCCTCGTTGGGCCTCTTGACCGCCTTGGTGAGTACCGCGTTGCTCTCCACCGGGCCGTTCCCCTCCACGGCCAGCTCCGGGGCGCCGCCCGTAATGATCCTCACAGCCTCCTCCACAGCTGCGCAAACCACACAGAAAGGACTGCTGGGGGAGGCTGGCTGCACGCACTATCAGGGACACTTGCTTTCAGAGCCTACGACTGGCAGAGCAAGGGAGGGCAGTAGTGATGCTACAGAATTAAAGGAAAAGACGCAAGCTGTTCTTACTACTCTCAGAAGCCAAGTCCCTAGGAGCCTTCACACGCATAGAAATGATGGGCTTTTGTGGTGGTTACTCAGTGGCATTAGAATGTGAACAAGCCTCTCTGGACTAAGGAGGGTTTGATTGCCCTGTGGCCTCACTGCACTCCTGCAAGATAGCTGGATCTGGAAACTTCAGTGGCAAAGAATAACAGACCATGTGAATTTGGCCCTGAAGCAGAGCTTTCGTGACTTACTATTTGGTATCTTGCATCTTCGGAAAATTTCCATCAGTTCATCCACTTGCACAAAAGGACCCTATTTTGAGACAAATAAAAATCCCTAATAATCTGACAAGTTAAAACCACACTACTTGACATTTTCCATGAGATGAGAAAAAGCACATAATTACTGTAAGCCACAGAGCAAGTATATAACAGTGAACAAACCTGGAAACAGATGGGAGGCGGGAGAAGTTTCATTAAGACAACGGCCGCAGGTGGCACTGGGAACACGCCCCCGGGAACCGGGTGTAGGCCTGGCGCTGTGACACAAGGAGGGGAGGAATCAGACAGGATGGAAGACTCTCTACAGAGGTAAAATAAGTCAGAAGTAATTTATGTCTAGAGTTCCAGATCTGTTGCTTTCTTGACATTTTAAATTGCTCTTAGTGCTTTGCATGTTTGACCAACTAAAGTGGATGAGACAGAGCCATCTCACCCCTGTGGCCACTGGGAAGCAGAAAGTAAACAAGGGACTTTGGGGAAGACAGCCAGGGGCTGAACTCCAGTCCGTTTCTGTCAGAGACCATTTCTAAGCCGCCTAAATCATGTGTTCAGCAATCCTGTTTTAAGGTCGGTTATTCAACAGCATGTTTAACCATAAGGGCCTCGTTCAAATAGGATCTGGAGGGGCTACTACCCGTTAGTAAGTGTAAATAATACCAAACAGCATCACCGAGGTACACTGCCAGTCGTACAGGTAATTTGTATGTAGCAGCATTTCTGAAGACTGCCTAGCGTCACTGCCAAAGCGCGTTACTGGAATCCGGATCACTGAGGGTTTTTTCGTTTTTTTAAAGACATTCTTAACTCATCTTGCTTCATAGATTACAGCTAAGTCACTTGTAGTGACCCAGAGTCTAATAATTAACCTGCAATGGAAAGGTCACATCACTCCCCCCCCACCTCTGGATTTAAATCAACAAACAGAGGTCTCAGTACTGGATCTAAAGTCATGGCTTACGTGCTAAATGTCGTGGCTGAAATGGAATCATCTGCTGAGTGTCTGGTTTAGGGTATTCTGGTTTTCTATCCACTTCATCTTTCAGAACAGGCACTATAGAAGGAGCTACAACTGGGTCTGGAATTATAGCTGCTAGCTTAGCACGGGAGACATCCTGAAAATGCAGAACAGAAGAATCCTAAACCTGAAAAAGGGGCTTGAATATAATTGTGCAGTTCTACAATCTTGAGGATACACTGTGAATAACTGGGTTAAAATCACAGAAAGAGAACCAAGAGGGTAAGTAAGAACGTGACGGTACAGACCGTTAACCATTCGACAAGGAAAGCTGCAAGGCTCTAGAGATATGGAATCCCAAACCCTTACCCTCGCCCTGCTCAAGAATGGTCAGACCCCGTGCTACCGGGTAGGTAGGACAGTTGTAGGACAGAGACCAGCTTTTTTGAGTAAATATCTAAGATTGGGCACCTGATAGACACTGGGGCCATTTGAAAAACTTTACAATTTTAGACATTTTTTTCTGACACTTCCCTTCCACTAGAAGTGAACAATATCGGTTTAACTGAAGCCGAGTTAGGTGAAGTCCCTCTTCATGAAAGCTAAACTAATCACTTATACTAGTTAATATGATTCTGTTAACTAAATTATTCCCAACATATTGTTACAGGAAATAGGGATATAGAGTGAGCAGCCACTGTTTGTCCAGACATTTTTTAGCCATTTATTCCTTCTTCGATGAGGCAAATAGTAACCTCTCCATTTTCTAGAAGGGACTGAAGCTCAGAGTTCTGATATTTCCAAGGTCACAGAACTAAAAGGCAGAGAGGACTGGGAGCACGGGCCTCTGACCACAAACCCATTCACCATCCTCTTTTTAGTTTATCAGCAGTGCCCCACCAGGGCTGAGAACAGTTCTCCAGGACAGGTCGAAAGGGACAGTGTGGCCACCTATCTATCAACAGATCCTATCCCAGAGAAGTTCCTCTGCTACAGGCGCTGGTGTCAGTCTACCTGCCCAGAACCAAAAGAGTCCCTTATGCCATCATTGCATTTCACGTCCTCAAAATTTGCTCGTATGCAGTGGGTGGCAGATCTAAATGAGCAGGCCCATGGAGAATGGCCTTTTTTCTCTTCCCCTCTCACATTATATACACACAGAAGTATATATAATTCTCTCTCAAAAATAGATGAAATATGAATATTTAAAAACAGTTCTACTTGGAAATAGTAAGAGCTCTATTAATTTCCATTTCATCTTGGTGAGGTTGAAATAGTCCTTGCTAGTAACTTCACTTAAAGGTCTTTTGCTTTTCATTGAGAAGTAAACTACAAGCTGAACTTAATGAACCCTGAGCAGTCACCCCTAGTTACAGACTGGGACTTCCATTAATGAATAGGTCTGAAGCTCAATTATGGGAATTTTCCTCAAACATTTAAATCTAGTTCACATGCCAGACAAGGGAGACCCAGGCCAGAAGAGGCTGGTGAAGAGAATGATGGCCAAAGCATCCTAATGTTGATTGGCTTCAAGGGACCAATCTAGGATTTTGTGGATATAGTTTCTCTTCAGATTTTCATTGTTTTCATGACACAGGAAAACAAAACAAAAGAATAATTTACCCCTAGCCTGAACAGGTTCAGGGTTCAGATTTCTTAAGACTCAGTTGTCTATATAAAGGAGTTCTGTTGCTAGATAAGCTAATTTCCTCAAGAGCCCCCGCAGTACTGCTTTAAGATACAAACCTCTCCAGGAGCTACATTTGGCTTAAGATCTATCAAAACACGTTTAATAGTTTTAAGAACTTTTAGCAAAAACAAAATACCTAAAATGACAATTTTTCTTCCTTCCACAATACCTTCACATGCCCACCAGATAGAAGATACAGGACACCAACGATTTCAGGGAAAGGCTAAAAGTGTTAGTTAACTCTCACTCTAATTCTCATTTTGTTCAGTACTTTTGATATGCAATGTTTCATGAACTCAAAAAATTCCTGAACTTTTCCGGTTTTCTGAAAATCTATTCTAAAACTAATTTCTATTTCAGAATTTGCTTTAGAGGGATGTGTATCCTTGAACTATTCTAAAACATAAGAGGAGGAACGCTACACACATCTTGATCCTAAGTACATACCTTATAACCAAGCGCTTTTAGTTCACTTGCAGAGCAAGGATATAAGTCCATGAACTTGTATCTGTCCACCAGTAAAGCTGTTTCTTTGCCTTCATACTCTTCTTTGAATGCTGTAAACCGTCTTTTCTCCACTTTGAGTATGCTAGCTAGATCACCAATATTACTTTCGAAAGCTAGAAATCGAGCCCAGATTTCTCTGTAATAAATATAATCAGTACTTAATTATTCTCGGTTTGGAACAGGAAGTCCATTTCCAAAAACCTCAAGTTCCCTCCTCCCTTTATTTAATTATAAAAAGCTTTTTTTTTTTTTTTAATAAATGAAGATTTCCAAATTACAGGACAGTATAACAAATATTTAGAGATCATCATCATCATTACCTAGATTTAATCATCGTCCATGTATTTTGCCATATTTGCCTCATCTTGCTTTTGCTTAAGATTTGAAAAATTATAGATATAATCCTTCACCCTGCACACTTGTGTATTTAAGCCATTTTTGACATTTTATTTAGCACATCTTCCTATCAGATTGTGGCAACAGACATATTTACCTTAAAGAGGGGTAAACTCTAAGTAGAAGAGCTGAAAAAGGAATATACAGACTTCCAGTTTGTCCTGAATAATGTGGCTTCCCCATTTTGTCTAGTGGCATGAGGTAGGTGGAATACCTTCTTCATTAAATGTATGAATAAAAATATATTCTAAAATATGTTATATAATTGTTTTTTTTCTCATTAACATGGATTATTTGGGACATATTTGTACCTCAGTGCTGTTGTAACTGCCAAAATTAATTCTCTGAGACTCTACTTAAATGTCAGTAAACACCTTTGTACTAAAATGACACACTGAATGCCCACTACATACCAGGCATGGCACTATCACAAAAAGCCTATATTGGCAGACCTTCTATCACTGGATGAGACCAGGCTTGGAAAGGTCATGAAAGGTACCCAAGGTATAACTGGCTGAGCTGCAATTTGAAGCCAAGACTCCAAAGCCACCTTACCACTGTACCACTAAACCATGTTCCTCTGTTTGGTAAAACTGACAGCCAGAAGCATAAACCAGGGATGTAATATGTCAAACAAACTTTCAATATCTAAGAGTCTTTGCCTGGAGTTAAGGTAAAATTTTCAAAATTTTTAATTGTTCATAGCAATTTCTAGGGCATGGTAACCTAGGAAGATATATTAAAATATTTAATAATAAATTGCCAACACATCTCAAAACAATTCTAACCAGTATACAAGTATTTTTTTAAAAATCTTAAAACAAGTATAAAAATGTTACAGGCAGGCATTTGTTAAATTAAACTTCAAGAGAAAAGGGAAATTGCTCCTGAAACTTCTACTCAAATGTTCATCTACAGATCACAATTCAAGTATTAAAGCTGCTATCAGAACCCAGCCAACAAGTTTTCTCAACAGCTTACCCAGACTTCTCAGGAGGAAGGCTTCCAGAGGTTAAGACTCGTTCAAACAAAACTCGGGTATTATTGTCCTCTAGGATATTAAAAAGATTTTAAGTATTGAAAAATTAGGTTTTACTATCAACAGTGTATTTACACAGGCATCTCTAATTCTGACAAAAATCCTATGCAAAAAGGTAACTATTTCCCCAATTTTTATAGAGGAGTTAACCTATAAAACAACTGGGGTTCAAAACAATTGAGATGATCTGGCTCACTGTTATTAAAAGCTGGAACTAGAAGCCAGGTCTTCTTACCTGTAGTTCAGCCTGCCTTCTGTGTACTGCAGTTATAATGTCAGACCATTTCCAACAGTGTGATATCTGAGCAAGGCACCCCACTGGCCTTTAAAAAATAATATATCTGCTGACATTGGGTCAGATGATCGATATATTTTAAATATATGGAATGTGATGGATAGCAAGCTCAAATTTATATATAAGTGATTTTCTTACTTTGCAGCACCAGAACGACTCTCTAAATAACTACTTTAAATTCTCATATAGGTACAATTAAAGTTGAAATCTTGGTAGGTCCTCTGTAGCTGGAAGTGGGAAATAACACTTCTTCCTAAGGGAACTATTAAAATTTAGCAATTACTAACAATCACTGAACTGTATATTTAAAATGGATACATTTATGGTATGTAAATATCTCAATAAAGTTGTGTTAAAAAATCCAGCAGTGTTGGGTTTTATTGCCTCAGGATAGTTATTGTATTTACTACTACATGTCCACATGCAAAGTAAAACCAAGAGATTAAATGTATTGAACCAAAGAAGATGGCACCATATTCATGACGTTCATCTAAAACTTAATATACTGTACTTCAAGAAATAAGTAAATCTTGTATTTTATTATTTTTGCTTTAATCCAGACACACTTTCTACCATTCCACATAATTTTCCCATTGCTTTATATGCTGTGTTCTCTACCTGGAATAATACATTTTCCTATATCTTTTCCTGGCTAACTACTCTTCATCCTTTAAGACCCATCTCATGTTTCCTCTAAAACCACACTGCCCAACAGAAATATAATGCAAGTTATATATTTATAATTTAAATTTTCTGTGAGCCATGTTGAAAAGGGTAAAAACAGGTGAAATTAATTTTATTTTTTTTAAAGATTTATTTATTCATGATAGAGAGAGAGAGAGGCAGAGACACAGGAGGGAGAAGCAGGCTCCATGCCAGGAGCCCGACGTGGGACTCGATCCCGGGACTCCAGGATTGTGCCCTGGGCCAAAGGCAGGCGCTAAACCACTGAGCCACCCAGGGATCCCCCTAATTTTATTTTATTTACTTATTATTTTTTTTAATATATATTTTTTTATGCAATATGTCTAAATTATTTTGACGTGTAATTAATATGAAAATGATTTATATATATATTTTTTTATGGATAGGGACTCTTTGATATCTGGTATATATTTTACACTTATACCACATCTCATTTTGGCCTAGCCACATTTCAAGTACCCAGTACTTAGTGGTCTAGTGGCTACCATAACTGCACAGCACAGCTCTAGAACTTAAATTGTACTCTCTTCTCTGTGCTTTCAGAGTACTTCATTCAGGGCTCTATTATAGTAGGACATTTTTTTCATGATTGCCACCATCATCATAAGTAGTTAACACTTACAATATGCATACCACATTCTATATAAGTGAGACACATGTAAAAACTCATTCTAATCTTCTCAACAATCCCATGAGAGGCACTTTTCTCATCTACAGATGAGAAACTGGAAACAAGATTATACACCTAACCCCAGAAGTCATGCTACAACTGAGAACCAAATGATGATGCAGTTATGTTTACACATGATTCCCCATGAGAATGCTCTGAGAATAGGAATGGAGTCCTATTCACCTTCATATTCCCAGGCTAGTAATCAGAAGGTATTGAATAAATGATGAATAGACGGATAGATGAACAAATGAACGAACTATGTAAAACACTGATTTTGGAAGACAATAATGCTGATATCAGATATCATTTATCATCTGCATTTTAAAAATAAAGCAAAATAATTTGCAATTGGTGAGGAACATTACTTTTTTTTTTGAGAAACATTAATTCTGTAAAAATTTTTTAGGATTTCATTCATTTATTCATGAGACTCACACACACACACACACAGATGCAGAGACACAGGCAGAGGGAGAAGCAGGGTCCATGCAGGGAGCCTGATGCAGGACTCGATCCTGGGTCCCCAGGATCAGGCCCTGGACTGAAGGTGGCGTTAAACTGCTGAGCTACCTGGGCTGCCCAGAAAATTTCTTTTTAATTAAATGCTCCACTGTCTCATTTTTTTGGAGTTAAGTCCTCTTCCAGAGTATAGAATCACTAAGCTAAAATACCAAATTATATTTGGGTTTTTTTTTTTTTTTGAAGATTAATTGATTGATGACAGAGAGAGGCAGAGACATAGGCAGAGGGAGAAGCAGGCTCCTCGCAGGGAGCCCAATATGGGACTCGATCCCCCGACCCAGGATCACGACCTGAGCTGAAGGCAGATGCTCAACCACTGAGCCACCCAGGCATCTCCATATTTAAGTTTTATTATTTTCTACTATATAGGTATAAAGAATACTTTATTTTTCTAAAATATCATTCAAAGCATCGATATATACCTGTAATATCTAACTCATTTACATGGCACGTAATTGTATCTTTCTTTCTTTCTTTTTTTTTTTTTAATTTTTATTTATTTATGACAGTCACACACACAGATAGAGAGGCAGAGACATAGGCAGAGGGAGAAGCAGGCTCCATGCACCGGGAGCCCGACGTGGGATTCGATCCCGGGTCTCCAGGATCACGCCCTGGGCCAAAGGCAGGCGCTAAACCACTGTGCCACCCAGGGATCCCTGTATATTTCTTTCTTAAACCAATTTTTACACTAGATCATTTCTAGTCAAGAAATTACACGTACTGGACTGTGGGTAACTAGACTAAAAGACATATACACATATATGTATACATATATAAATATATGTATACATATATACATATATATAAATCCCCTAGCTCAGTGCCTGGTATAAGGTCCTAACTCAGATCTTAGCAAAGGATGGACATTATTATTAAAACAGAATAGAGGGGGTGCCTGGGTGGCTCAGTGGTTTCGCGCCTGCCTTCGGCCCAAGGCGTGATCCTGAAGTCCCGGGATCAAGTCCCACATTGGGCTCCCTGCATGGAGCCTGCTTCCCCTTCTGCCTGTGTCTCTGCCTCTCTCTCTCTCTCTCTCTCTGTGTCTCTCATGAATAAATAAATAAAATCTTAAAAAAAAAAAAAAAACAGGATAGAGAAATAAAGATGGTAATAAACATAATGTTTCTTTTTGAAATCTCTTCCCCAGCAGCCTCCAAGCATTTCACTTTACTACTTGGGCAGCTTTGACTTTTGGTAGCTAGATATTTGTTGTCTGTTTCTCCACCCCAACCCAGGAAATGAGATGATTTGCCCGGAGTTGTCACAGATGAGCATAAACAACTGTGTTTCCCAAGTGTGAATTTGTTGTTTTATCTTACTACTGATTAGACTTCACTGATGAGGCACTAAAGACCATTCTTCAGAGTCAAAAGTCCTCTACCAATATTCAAATAAAAATTCATGGTTGATAGGCCACAAATACTTCTTGAGTGCCTATTTAAGTACCTGGTTCTGGTGTGATGACAGAATCATAATACAGTTGAGGAAAAAAGAAACTCAGCAACATATTTTCCGAGAATGATATTGATGGTTTAGTAATAATTACATAACCATTATAGATCTAGAATTGACTTACCATTGAGGTGAGAAAGATAGTCAATATAGGCCAAGACATATTCTGGAATGTCTCCATATTTCTTTAGACCCAGCTCAAAAATCTTAAAGGCAACCGATTTGTCCTATAAGTAAAGAAGAATATACTGATCTCCATGAAATGTCAGACAAGATACTCAAAAGAATATTAAAACTACAACACCTAAACAAGTTACATTAAGTATTAAAATGTTAATTAAAATCATATTAAGTAAAAACTGCTGAGTTAAAAACCAAAGGATTTAATAAGGCATAAATTAGCAGGCAGTGGGAACTTGGGTGATACTCCAAAATAATTTTTTTTAAAGATTTTATTTATTTATTCATGATAGACATAGAGAGAGAGGCAGAGACACAGGCAGAGGGAGAAGCAGGCTCCATGCCGGGAGCCCGACGCAGGACTCGATCCCGGGACTCTAGGATCGCGCCCTGGGCCGAAGGCAGGCGCTAAACCTCTGAGCCACCTAGGGATCCCCTCCAAATAATTTTATACAGATACACTTAGACTTCCTTTATGATATGGAGCAATTAAAACTTAATGATAGAAACTAGGACTATCTTTTAATCAATTTATCTCAGATAAAAGAAATTATTTTACCTTTATATTTTATTTCAGCACTTACCTTACTACAATAATACTCCATGAGTGCTGCAGTAACATAGACATGGTGGCGGGTTCTGGTATCTTCTCTCGCTTTTTTAAATATCATTCTTCCAGATTTGATACCTTCTGCTCTTCTTGCAAATTTCATATATTGGATATATACCTATGCAAAAAAAAAAAAAAAAGCATTTCTTTTCTACGGATTAGGTAAAATGTGATCCCTGCAGCATCCAAAACAGTCTCACCTTATTCCTATACTAGTATGTTTCCTGTAGAAGACAGCAATCTTGAATACCCAAGATATCAGAAAGTAAGCTTATAGATAGTGCTCTATTGAAGCCCACAAGCAAATTTTTTTCTGGTATTAAAGATGCATGCCAATTAATTTTTAATGCAAATAAATTTTTAAAAATTGATAAATAATTCACATATCACAAAACTCACCTTTTAAAGTATATAATTCAGTAGTTTTTAGTATATGCACATGGTTGTACAATCATCACTACTATCTAATTCCAGAATATGCAATTAAATTTTAAGGAGGGAACAGAAGTAAAACTACTAGAAAACACTCCATTAATAAATGCCAACACCTAGAAAACTTGAGATTTAATCTACTACAAGCATGTTTAGTAATATATACTTAACATTACTTTTTCTTGGTTTACTGCTTTAAAAGCCCCTTCTCTATTTTTCCAAAGACCATATAATATAACTTTACTGATAAACGATTATGAGCCATTTTATACTCAGCACCACAGGGTGCCCAATATATAAATATATAATATTTGTTCAATGAACAAATGTTTTTGGACTAAGAGTAGAGTCCTGATTTGCCCAGTTTTGATGATGTCAAATTATGTTACCCAGTTTTGATGGATAGATGGATGAATGGATGAATGAACTGAGTTCCTTGAGGAATGAGATTTTCTCTAATTTGTCATCATACTTCTGGAATCTAGCATACTTCTGGTGCACAGAACAATTTGCTAAGTGAATTTTAAAATCATAAATAAATGCAAGCAATTAGAACAGTGGAATCCTAATACAAACAGAAAAGCAGTAGATTTGACTTGAGGCAGAATGTCTAGAGCCACATGCGTTGGCCTATCCCTTCCCCCGCTGGATGAAAGAGCTTCATTGTATTTTTACAGAAATTTGGGGCTTGGATAACCACTACTATGGAGAATTCAAGATAAAGTGAGTTCCTGTTCAATTCCTTCCCAGAATATTGGTTTCTATTGTTTTGATTTATTTAAAAAGAAATATTAGGCAACAATTACGTGGCATAAATGGTTTTATTTATAGAGTTATAATAGAGTTGGGAGAGAGAGACAAAAGATAGCGACAGAGATATTGAGAAAGAGCACAAGCGGGGAGGAGAGGGAGAAGCAGGCTCCCTGATGAGTAGTGAGCCCAATGCAAGGCTTGATCCCAGAACCTCTGCCAAAAGCAGATGCGTAACTGACTGAGCCACTCAGGTGCCTCAGCATGAATGGCTTTAAACCGTGATCATGAGGAAGGTTTTAGAGAAAGCACCACTGCTTCATACTGCTGTGTTAAAAAAAAAAAAAAAAAAAAAATTGGGCTAGATCAGTTGGTAGAGCATGCAACTCTTGATCTCAGGGTCATGAGTTCAAGCCCCACATCAGGTGTGCAGACTACGTAAAATAAAGAAAATAGTAAGAAAAGAAAGGAATGAGAGAAAAGAAAGAAAGAACAGATCAGTAATTGGCTATGAAGGGGTCACATGAGGGAATTTTTGTGAGGTGACTGAAGTGTATTTTAATTGTGACGGTGGCCCCAGGACTCAGTGTTATTGGTCAAGATTCACTGAATTATACCCTCCCCTCAAAAAAAAAAAATCAGTGAATTTTAACATATGTAAATTAAAAATTTTTGTTAAAGCTGACTGCAAAGGTGGTAAAGGGATTTATAATGTTACTCACCAAGGTAGGGTCAATATCCTCAATTGCCAGAAGTCTGTTATATATACTGTGAACTTTCTCATACTTCATGCGACTCTAAGGTGGTAGAGAAGAAGTGGATATAAATATACATTCATAAACAAGCAGGATTTGAGCTCTGAGGAATCCAGAGGCTGCACCCCACAATGGCACCTGCTTTGAGCATAAATATATAATGAGATGAGGACTAGTAACTGTTCATCTTGCATCATCTCTACTAAAAGCAACATGCTTGGCAAAGAAGCAACCAGAAAAAAAAAAAAGTTTAGTCCTGCAGGGAAAAAATCCAATTATAACAAAGTTCTAAATATTGTTACTGACCTCTTCATAATCTGCATATGCAAAATAAAGAAGCATATTCTTCTTTAATAAAGTGCTTATGGCTCTTTCATATATATTAGCAGCTTCATCACTAAATAGTTTGGCATTATTCATATCCTAGGAGAAAAAAATTTACTCTTTAATAATTTTCATACAACTGAAAGAGAATGAATGAATAGACACTCACATGTATACATATGGACACATATGCATTTCTGGATTCTAAAAAAATTCCAAAGACTTCTTCTGTATGTTAAGCAACATACAAGTAATCTAAATGGTCCATCATTTTAATACATTAAAAAGCAGCCCCTATATTTTAATTATGACTAAGGGAGTCAGAGTGTCACTAAGCTTTATATTGACATGAGATTAAGATTTTCAACACTCATACTTCATTACCAAAATTCAATGTTATATTTTTAGCAAATTATTGCTCTATTAAAACCATGAAAAGGCCAAAGGAGGAGAGAGGAATACTTACCCCTTTTTCCGCAAGCAGTTTACTTGACTGCTCAAGATACTGGGCAGCTTCATACCAAATATCAGGGTGATGGCCCAATACAAGCAGGCACTGTTCATAAGCAAACATAACTAGGGAAGACAGTCACCACATTCGATTAAAATAAACATTATTTATGAAACTATCAGTACAAGCAACACAACTAACTTTGTAAGCTAAAACAGGCCCCTTGATAATGAATGATAATTAGAAATAAAAGCTGTAGTGATTTCTGGCACCATTATCCACCACGCCCCATCCATCCATCCATCCATCCATCCATCCATCCATCCATCATTTATCAAATTAGTATTTACTGAGCACAAACTATATGCTAGAGAACGTAAGAGACACTGATTCTATCAGTGACTAAGACTTCCTATACTCAAGGAGTCTGCACTGTGTTGGGAAGATTGATATTACGAAGGCAATTATAAAATAATAACTATTATGAGGAAAATACAGTGTACTCTTAAACTTGCAGCAGCAGGACTTAGCATAGTTTAGGGACTCAAGAAAGGCTTCACTAAGGAACTGATTTCTAAAGCAAAACCTGAAGAAGGGACAGAATCTGGTTAGATGAGAGAGTAAATAGAGCTCAGGAAGGAATAGGGAACATGGTGTAGGCAAAGGAAACTATCTGCAAAGGCTTATAGGTAAGAGTAAGAAAAGATTGAGAAATTGTTTAAAGTTCCAAATTCTAGTTCTGACAGTAGCAGAGTTGTTTCTATTAAACTAACTCTCCTGAAAATAAAAATCATAAGCCAAAAAATACAAAAAACAACTATTTAAAGGCACTGAAGACGGATCAAAAGAAACCAATGGCTAAAACAGAAACCATAGAACATTGAGTCCTTAAAAAATCAGAACCACACAGGGTAAGATCCATATTTAATATGGCTTTTCCCCTCAGGGACACATCCTTTTGTGTACAGTTCTGGGATAGCTAGCTCTCAAGTCAAATCCTGAAGCTTACTGGCTTGAGGTAAGTAACATGGCATCCTGGGAGCAAGAATAGCTAGAAAATTAAGGGAGAAAATCCCCCTCGCAGAGAGAGCCACAGAGGGTGGAGCCTGAATACTTAAGCATAAATGCCCTCAAATCTTTACCTGGCCTCTAAAATATACATACCCAGGGAAGAATACAAAGAGCTCAAGTGGAAAGCAAAGCTGGAAGGCTGAAAATGCTGAAGAGGTTTCCCAGCAGCGGCCCACTGGAATGGAGACCAAGTTTAGAATTTGAGTCTCATCAAGTTACAGGGTCTGGATAAACACCCTGAACTTTACATTCTGTTTTAGATTTTGTTCCAGGACAAAGAGATTTACCGTGAGATTAAGGACAAAACTAAAAGACATCCGTTCTAACAAGGTCCAGGTGATCTGTCAGTAATTTAACTCCCTGCCAAAATAAAATTCAGCATTTTTCAGAGGAAGATGACAGAATCCAGTCTTTACAATGTATCATTTGTACATCTGTATCATGTTCAAAATAAAGTTTTAAATGTCTAGACTATGTCCAAACAGGAAAATGCAATCCACACTCAAGAAAAAAAGGAACCAACTCCATGATGGCCCACATGGTGGAATTAGCAGATGAGGATTTGGAACTACTGTTACAAGGATATAAAGGAAAAGATGGTAATAGACACACAGAATATTAACAGAGAAATGGAAACTATAAAAGAGGAACTATAAAAAATACATTTTTTTAAAGTAGGCTCCACCCTGAGATCAATACCTGGATGCTTTTAACCAACTGAAACACCCAGATGCACACACACCTCCCGCCCCTGCCCCACCATTTTTCTAAGTAGGCTCCATGCCCAGTGTGGAGCCCAATGTGGGGCTTGAACTTACCACCCTGAGATCAAGACCTCAGCTGAGATCAAGATGGACATTCAACCTACTGAGCCACCCAGGCGCTCCCTAAAATATCTAGAATGGAAATTTAGGCAACTGAAAAGTACAATATCTGATATGAAGAATTCACTGGATGGGTTTAACAGCAGATATGATAAAACAAAGGTCAGTGAACATGGATGGAGACAGATCTATAGAATTTATTGAATTTGAAGAACATAAGAGGAAAGAAAGACTGGAGGTAAAAAATAGCCTATGGGATAATATCAAGTGATTGAACATATATATAATTGGAGTCCCAGGAGGGTTAATTGTGTTACCTCTTTTTGTGATAAGAGTCTGATCTTCTGTACGAAGAGGGTTGCTCTTTTCCCACTGTATGTATTTCTTCCACATATCCACCTGCTGGGCTTCTTGGGGAGTATTCTGAGGAGGCACTGACGGAGCATTGCGGTCCAAACCTTTCATTACTGTCTCATATTCCTAGACAACAAGCATTGAGAATTCTGTGGTGAGCCTAGTAACAATTCAGATAAATGGAGTTGATCAGGTTGGAATATGTTGTTCAAAATACCTATTTTTCCCAAATACCACTTTGTTAATACAATCTAAAAACTATTGACGAGCAGGGAGAAAGATAACAGGATTACTTACCCAAGAACAGGTCCCCAGGCCTGAGTGAATAGAACACCCCTGGGCCCTCTCTGCAGGTGATCTAGGAGGTCACTCTCCAGGACACAGGTGTTGACAGATCAACATGACTGATGATCTGCTGGCATCATTACTGCTAGCTTTGGAGAAACTGTCTGTCTTTTAAAATTTCAATAGCTTGTATTACTAAGCTATCTTTCCTACTTCTAACAGTATCAATGAATGGAAAGGTATGCACATAAGACAAAAATCTGCCCCTGAGAGCTATGAGACCACAAAGCAGTACAGTATTCAAATATATATGAACAGATAGAAGGGAAACATAAGAACTACTTCATCTTTTGTGGGTAGAACTTTGTCTCCATGTCCTATTCATGTGTTTTAAAAACATTTCTTCCAAACTTGATTTATTTTATTTTTGTCCTTTAACATGTTTATAAAGAGGTGTTTAATTTCAAATATATCTGCTCAGACAATGAAATTAATTGTCATTGGCTAAGACTGCTAATAACTGGGGCACGTGGATGGCTCAGCTGGTTCAGAGTCTGCCTTCAGCTCAGGTCATGATCCCAGGGCTCAGGGATTGAGTCCCACATTGGGCTCCCCACTCAGTGGGGAGTCTGCGTCTTCCTCTCTCTCTGCCCCTCCCCTGTTCATGCTCTCTTTCTCGCTCTCTCTCAAATAAATAAAATCTTAAAAAAAAAAAGACTGCTAGTAATTGAAAATGCCAAGAGGAACACTAAACAAAGAAAACTCTTGTATAAACAACATACTCATCATTAAAATAAGTGACCTGTTGAATTCCATACCTTTGCTACACGCCTAGCATTCATGTAATCTCGACTCCGATCCTCAATCATTTTTTTAGCTAAATGAATATTGATACCCTAGGAAAAACAAAGGGAAATGTGTACTATTTTAAAATTAAGCATACTATATTAGCACAACACAGTTAATTTGTTCATTTACTAAATCATTTTAAATTCTATATTTTAAAACATTTTTAAAATAAAATCAAGGTCAATCACATTACATGCTTCAGGGATCAAGGAGAATCTGCTTATATCTGTTAGGAGCTGGTAGTAAATCTCCAGGTATCAGGAATTTCTAAAGATAAGGAATGATTTGGAAAGGGTCAATTATTTCATGGAAAATTCTATTAATAAAAAATGCTATACAGATTCATCAGGGTGAATAGCCAGCACTTTGCCTTAAAAGCCATTTTCTACCTAGTTCCATGTAACTTTAAAAACAAATGCAAAAGTAGCATGGAGATATAAACATTGTGTTTCACATTTAGCAGTTCTCAAACAGTAGTCCAAGGATTCCTGCTAACCAGGACCCCTTCACAGGGCCCAAAGGAGTTTCTCAGAGGCTACGTGATGTTTAGTATCATAACACATTGAATTTAGAAGCAGATATAAAAATCTATTAGACTACGTTGAGATTTGCAAAAATATAAAACAAGGTCACTCTTCTCACTAAAGTTTTTCTTGTTTTAGAAAATACAGTTTGTTTTAATGTTATTATGTTAAAATGTAAGGAGTTTATTATTGTGAAATTCAAGTGAATTAATAAATATCTTGGGCAACCCTGGTGGCGCAGCGGTTTAGCGCCGCCTGCAGCCCAGGGTGTGATCCTGGAGACTCAGGATCGAGTCTCACGTCAGGCTCCCCGCATGAAGCCTGCTTCTCCCTCTGCCTGTGTCTCTGCCTCTCTCTTTCTCTGTAGCTCTCATGAATAAATAAATAAAATCTTTAAAAAAAAAAATCTTGAAATTTTCTCAGTTTTAATCTCAATATGCTAAATACTGATAGATAAAAGCCACATTAACATTAAAAGTTCTTTAAAAAAACACACACACACATTAAAAGTTCTTTGTAGATTTTAATAGTTCTTAAAATCTAAAGGCCAAAAACTTGAGAACCATTTCTCATGCCTATGAGGGAACAGTTTCAACATCCTACATAGTTCTTCCCCATCACAATGGACATACGAGAAACTTTCTTTTAACAATACAGCTTATTTGGCATGTATGTTTACATTTATGAGCCAATTAGCTCAGTTGGTTAAAAAATACACCAGTGTTGGGATCCCTGGGTGGCTCAGTGGTTTGGCGCCTGCCTTTGGCCCAGGGCGTGATCCTGGAGTCCCGGGATCGAGTCTCGCTTCAGGCTCCCGGCATGGAGCCTGCTTCTCCCTCCTCCTGTATCTCTGCCTCTCTTTCTCTCTATGTCTATCATAAATAAATAAATAAATAAATCTTTAAAAAAAAATACACCAGTGAAACAAAAAGCTTGGACTGCAGCCCCACTGCAAGCCAATAAATCACAGCACTCTATGTGAAAGATATGCAACACAACTGATCATTATTACTGGAAACAATTAGATCTAACAAGGTCCCATTTCATAAGAGATGAATGGTAATGTGTATGTATGTATGACTGCATGGGTATGGTGTATCATTGATATAAGCAGTTTTGTAAGAATTATAGTATCTCCCAGGGTATTCTCTAAAAAATAACTCAATAATAGTAGGAGACTCTCAAAACCTTACAAACACATTAGGAGTGGTTCTTTGATTACAATCAGTGTAAAAACAGACCTACGTAGCACTAATATCCAGGTACCTTATACTAGAGAGGCTACAATCCACAAATCCACAATGCATAAAAATTAAAACAAAATTTAAAATGGCTTACTTATAATAATAATGAACTACTATGGCCTAATTTACCTCTTCATACTTGTTATAGTCTCTCCAGAGCTGTTCAATGTTGATCATTGGATTAACACAACCTCGTTGATAAACTCTTCGGACAGCTGTTATTCTCTGATTTTCTGCATAAGATCCAACAGCTTCCCTGGCATTCGATAAAAAAATGCCATCGATTATATTATAGCTAAAGCAACTATTCACATGGGAAAAAAAAAAAACTATAAAAATACTTACACGCCTTTTAAGAAATTGATGTAATCCACCCAAATCTAAGAAATAAAATAAAATGTCAGTATCTTTCTTAATAATTTCAAGTTTATTAAGTGTGTATATGGAAAAAATTTAACTCTACCTGATAAGACATAATTTCCATTCCAATTTTATCTAGTGCAAAGTCATATGCTTGAGCCATTTTTTCTCTGAAATAAACGTGAAAGACATTTTTGTTTATTTATTTTTAAGATTTTATTATTTTTTTAAGATTTTATTTTTGAGAAATCTATACACCCAACGTGGGGCTTGAACTCACAACTACAAGATCAAAAATCACATGGTCTACCAAATGAACCAGCCAGCCATCCTCTTTAAAATTTTATTTTTAAGTAATAACTACACCCATTGTGGGGTTCGAACTTATAACCCCAAGATCAAGAGTCATGTGCTCTATTGACTGAACCAGCCAAGAGACCCAAGACATGTGTTTTTAAAAACACGTATTTGTTATTAAAACATATCTAACAACTAAAACATATGGGGTGCCTGGCTGGCTCAGTCAGTAGAGCATGCAACTCTTGGTCTTGGAGTTGTTTAAGCTCCATGCTGGATGTAGAGATCACTTAAAAATGAAATCTTTAAAAAATAAAAACATAACTTCTGATCATATGATCAAAATGGCATTTGAAACTTTGTATAAACAAAAATGTAAAGATATTTGCAATTACATAAAGAAAGTAGTTCTCATGTGTTTGTCAATGTCGTTAATTTACATACTTTCTTTTACCTACTGTTTGTGAGCTTATCAAAGATAAAGCCCATGTTTCACTTATTCTTATATCCTTTAAACTGCCTTAATCTTACATGTCGCAGATTCAAATGTGGAAATATCTGGTTCTTTGACTAAGGAGGTAAGTTATGTCTGAAGATGTATTAGCTCCTAAGTAAAATTTAGGCAGGAAGAACTTCCTCTTCAATACAAGATAACAAAAGATGAAGAAAAGAAAACAAAGATAGAATTCTAGTTATAGAAATAACTTAGCCTGTTTGCATATGCATAATATATGCAAAAATAGCATTTGAGAGTCCATTACCGAGTTTCCGTGAAGAAGGATAGGTGGGTGTTAAGTCATAGTGGGGAGTTACATTACATAAGAGAACTATCAAAGATGGCTTTGAGTACGTAGGCAGCACATTGCATTGTAACCTGCCAAAAGTAAGAGTGGTGCTCTGACAAGTAATAAGATACTTTTTTTTATTAAGTTTCACAACAAGCCTGCCAACAAAATGATTTGGTGTTACAAATGTACAGTGTTGGGATCCCTGGGTGGCTCAGCGGTTTAGCGCCTGCCTTTGGCCCAGGGGGTGATCCTGGAGTCTTAGGATCGAGTCCCACATCAGGCTCCCTGCATGGAGCCTGCTTCTGCCTCTGCCTCTGCCTGTGTCTCTGCCTGTTTCTCTCTCTGTGTGTCTCTCATGAATAAATAAATAAAATCTTTAAAAACAAAACAAACAAAAAAACCAAATGTACAGTGTTTCAAACATAGAAAGGCTTAGTTGATTCAATTCTCCAGAATAGGACTTTCTTTGAAGCACTTGTTCCAAGTTTTACGGACTTCTCAGAGAACCCTACTTTCTGAATTCTTAAACCTCTTCTCCCCAGAGTTAAGAGAAGGTGTGAGTTTATGTGGAATTGACTGTATGCCTGGAGATGACTTGCATTCTTAAGATCTTGTTTTAACTTACTTGTAACTTGGCAGTTTACCCTTGGTTTCTCGAACATATGAAAGGTAACACTTCCATAAATCAATGTGCAAAACCTTCATAAGGCATCTCTGAAATAGCTATAAATACAAGAAATTACTATCAGAATCCAGTTAAATAAATTTCACACAGACATGGGAGAAATGGAACATTAAAAAAACAAATCCACTCTTTCCAAGAATTTATCTTCATATAGATAAATGGCAATTTAACAAATCCTTCCTATATTCAGTTTAGATAATCATTCTGATGATTTTGGTCAGTAGAGTATAAATATCTCCTTTTCCAAAATTTTTTAATGAACATCTTCAAACATACAAAAAAGTTGAATAAGTACAATGAATTCCTATATAATCACTACCCAGATTCAACAATTGTTACCATTTTACTAAATTAGTCTATATGTGTTAAGTCCCAAGTTAAACTTCAGCATAAAATTCAAAGTATGTTTCTGAAGACTCACCTTTTCAACCTTGTCATAATTTTTAGCTTTTATCTGAAGAAAAATAGAGAAAAAATATAGAATTAATATTGTTGTTTTTAGAGTATTGAAACACCATGCCAGAGTTTGACTAATCTTGCAAATTCCTCCCTACACTTTTGACTATTTCTGCCTTACAAAAATAAATAGAATTTTGAGCATGACATAGATAATTATGCATCGTAAATATGCCTTATATAAACTGATTCAACACATGTAGCTTTCATACAATTATTTAGATTGAGATTTTATAAATTTTAAATTTTGTAAAATAGTCACAATGTAGATACAGAAATCTATACAAGGCATACTTGAATAAAGCTTTATCTACTAGAGACTTAACGCTTTATTTTCCCTGAGTAGCTACTACTAGAACAATCTGAGTATGGTAGCAAAATGATTTGTTAATTTTGACTACAATTAAATTTTAGTCACTCAGTCAGCCTACTATATTCTAGGCACTGCAGTAGGAAATGCAGCTACCATGGTGAACAAAACATGTATAGGGTCTGGGTCCTCATAGGACTTAGAATTTTATGGGGAAAAGCAGTGCCAAGTTGGGGAAAATATAGGGTGCTATGCATGTGTTTAAGGGGAGCATACAACTGAGTCTTGGGGACTTGCAAAAACTTTCCTGGAAAAAGTGAAGATGTTAAGGATGAGGTGGTAGGCTGGTAAAGAAAGGGAGGAGTTATTCCAAGCAGGAGGAATAACATGTGCAAAGACCAAGGCTAAATATTATCAGACTTCCCTTTCTCGGAGTAGTTTCATCAGATGGTAGGTGGATTATTTGATTGGTTAGAGAAATCCTGGCTTGTGGTCCTTTTCTCTCAGTAGTATATGTAAATTTTCTGTTTTCTGGCTTCAGGTGACACAGATGAAAATTTTGACAGACTTTTTTCTTCTGCTGATAACTTGCTCTCTCCGGAACTTGTTAAGATTTCCTCTTGATCTTCAGAGTTCATAAATTTTAAGACGATATGCTTAAATTTTGCACTTCCAGGCAGCTAAATCAAGACTCTGGAATCAAACCTCTTGGATTTACAGACTATCCACTTAACCTCTTTTCTCCTTATCTGAATAATTGGGATTATTGTACCTATTTTGTAAGTCTGTTACAAGGACTCCATGAGTTGATGTGAAGCCATTTGAACACTGCCTGGCAAACTGAGGACATAGTAATTGCCATCGATTATTCTATTATCTGCCTGGAATTCAGCATGCCCTTTTAAGTTACAGATATTTTTCAGCTCAGGAGCTTTTTAAAAAATCATTTCCTCTTCCATCTGTTCCACTTCTTTTCTTTTAGAACTATTATACCCATTAGATCTCCTTGTTCTATCCTCAAAATCTGTTATTTTTACACTGTTTGAATTTTTGTTCTAGGTTTAAAACTATTTCTTCCACTAGATTTTCCAAGCCAATAATTTAGGTCTCCATGTTACCATTTTGGCCCATTTTTCAAAAATACTGCACTTTCAACATCACTGTGTTCATATTATTTTGTTGAAGTTATTGTCTCT
Organism: Canis lupus familiaris; assembly: GCF_011100685.1. NCBI lineage: Eukaryota > Metazoa > Chordata > Mammalia > Carnivora > Canidae > Canis > Canis lupus. The sequence goes on along the minus strand of NC_049239.1, from coordinate 34,940,368 downwards.
CTCCTCTATTTTGTTAGGGCTTGTCCAGTTTTAGTTAGCACTCCTTTCTTGTTGCTGAATCCTTAGATGTGCAGCTGTTTTTTCTGTCTATTCACTGAAGCTTAGTGTTGGCAGACCAGGGTAGCTGACCCTTGACCTACTAGGACAGCTATGTAGCGGGTGTAGACAGCAAATAGGCTGTTAGTAGTCCTTGGACATAGATTCAGAAAGAAATCTTTGCTCAGGAGTAGGGAGGATTCAGCCTGCTGGTTCTGCTTCTTTTTGGTTTCTTGCAGGCCACGCTGATGTCAACATTCCTCTGGGAGTAGAAAGGCAGTTGAGGGGTTCCAAGTGTTTTTATGGGTCAGTTTCTTACTCTTTCCCTTAAGTTCTCCACGAGCCCTCCTTTTGAGGCAGTCATAAAATCCAAGGTTTCCTTGCATTCCCCTGCTTGTCTCAGAAGAGGTAAACAGTTGAGTTGAAAGTGGGAGTGAAGTAAATTAGTTCAAGTCACCAACTTCCCAGATGCAGACGACAAATTATATACAGTTATCACAATTGGCCAGGAAAACCAATATTCATAGAGAAAACTGGCCAAGAATATGAATAGGCAATTACCAGAAGATGCAAATGGTTAAAAAAATAATGTGTCAAACAAATACAAACTTCCAAAACGGGAGAAACAAAATAATAGATATCACTTTATACCAATTAGTATGGTAAAAGTTTAAAACGGGTATTAACACTACTGAAGTGGTTTGAGGAAAAGGGAGTTCATACACTGCTTATGGAAATATGAATTGTTATGGCGTTTATGGAAAGCCATTGGCAAAAACTGTTCAAAAAAATATATATATACCTTTTGACTTAACAATTCCATTCTCGGATCTACCCCACAGAAACAAAAACATCAGAATACAAAGTGTTGTACAAAGTTATTGACTGCTAACTTTGCAGCAACAAAAATAGTTAACAAATTAAAGGTCTATCAATAGGGAAATGGTTTAATAAAATATGATGCATCAAAATGATAGAATATTATATACCCATAAAATGAATTAAAGCTATAACAGATAACTTGGGAGAATTTCTGTAAGATTTTATTGAATGAAAAAATATTAAAATGTGTAGAATTCACTTTTATATAACAATGATAAAAAATAAATCTTGTTTGTACATATCTATATTTGTAGACAATTTTAGGAGCCCGGAGAAAATATGGTATACACACAAAGTTGATAATATTGTTACAGCAGAGTTCTACTATGGGTAGAAGGAAAAACAGACAAGAAAAGAGAGACAATACTTCAGGGACTGCACATATACGATTTCATTTATGTATTTAAATAGAAAAAAATCTATTTTTTTAATCTATTTTTGTGTAAGAAATGTAAACCAAAAAATCTGGCTTTTTTCTCTACATGAATTGGTCCTCTGTCTTGGATTATTTATTGCTTCAATTGGTATTACATTCAATACATGTAAGTAGAAAAACTATAGAATTCTCTGGTCTTGAATACCTGGTCACTGATTGTCATTCACTAATTCAACCAATAAATATTTGATAGCCCCTCACTAGAGCCTACACTGAGGGCATTAATATAGCAGCTGTAATCTAATTTCTTTGTAAATATTCAAATTTTAAAATATCAACCTGCTTTGGTAAAGCAGTGTGATAAAAATAAAAAGATTTTGATCACCTTGTATCAAATACTGAATTTTTCCCAGAATCCATGTTCCCACTTATAAAACAGGGATAAGTACATGTACTATAAAGTTTCCAAGGATTGAAAAGAAAGCATCTAGGCATTCCAGATGCATAAATCATACCAATTAATAAAATTATGAACTCAAGGAGTATAAACTTTTCATTACATATTCTCTAAACAGAGCTATATAAACCAAATAACCAAAAAGGGCAAGGTTTGTTATTATAATTGGCCCTAATTTGATAGAAAAGCAAAGGTTATGCTGCAGGTCATATTCAAATTCCATTTTGGTGAAAAACCAGCATAAGAACATGTGAATACCCTGCCCTTTGTCACACTACTAGTCCATTTTTCTTCTTTTAAACATTATGCTATGTTATTTACTAATTTACCTGAAAACATCTTATTTAGAAGTTAAATGTTCTTAATATTTATCATAGTTAATATAGGCTTGTACAGGAATCTACTTGATAAATTAATGAAAAAAATCTTTAAAAATTAATGTAAAATTCTAGATACTGCCTTGAACTTTGACATTAGAGATTATTGGATCTGCCATTAACCAATGAAAAGTGTCTCCATTTAATAAGCCCATTATATACATACACATGCTTTTACAAAGCTTACTAGAACTTGCTCATATCTTGCCTATTAAATGTTATGGGGGCACCTGGCTGACTCAATTGATAGAGTGACTCTTGATCTTGGGATCATGAGTTTGAGCCCCATGTTGGGGGCAGTTTACTTAAAAATAAATAAAAGCAATGTTATTTAATTTTGAAATGAAAATAACAGGGGCTCTTTAAAAAATTATCTTTCGCCTTCAGCTCTCAAACTTTTTTTTTTTTTTTTTTTACGATAGTCACACACAGAGAAAGAAAGAGAGAGGCAGAGACACAGGCAGAGGGAGGAGCAGGCTCCATGCACTGGGAGCCCGACGTGGGATTCGATCCCGAGTCTCCAGGATCACGCCCTGGGCCAAAGGCAGGCGCCAAACAGCTGTGCCACCCAGGGATCCCTCTCAAACTTTAATGTACAAATAATCACCTTAGAAGTGTGGACTCCTGTTTGTTTGTTTTTTTTAAGATTTTATTTATTTATTCATGACAGACACAGAGAGAGAGAGAGAGAGAGAGAGAGGCGCAAAGACACAGGCTGAGGAAGAAGCAGACTCCATGCAGGGAGCCCCACGTGGGACTGGATCCCTGGTCTCCAGGATCACACCCTGGGCTGAAGGTGGCGCTAAACTGTTGAGCCACCCAGGCTGCCCTGGACTCCTGTTTTTTAACAGAAATCGCAACTTATCTTAATGCAGACTTTTAAAACTGGTTAGAAACATGCCAAAATATAAATAATGTATGTATTAGTGAGATGTTATGATTGTTCTTTCAAAATTTCTAATGTGGTTATTTTTATAACTAAAAAATTATAAGAAAAAATTAAGGATACTTTTTAGTATTTTTCTGATATATCTACTGTTTACCTTAAGAATGTCATACAATTACGATACTACTTTTTTAATGAATCATGAATTTTACCATGACATGAAAAGTTGTTGTGGAGGGAAAAGAATAAAAATTATCGGGGGTTATTGGGGTTACTGGTTATTTGGGGCAGAGTAAAACAAGTATAACATTGAATAAACATAAATCATCACTAACACTTTTGAACAATTCCTATTTCCAGTCCTTTCTTAATTTCCAGTTATTTCCCAAACATTCATTGAACATTGTCTTTTGGAACTATAACTATCCTCCGGTAAGTACTGGAAGTAATGATGACTTACAGCAGATTATTTAATTTTTTAAAATATAAGCTGGGTCAGACGAGGAAAAAAGTTTAATAAATCTTTGACCAACTGTGGTAATGTCCATTTTTAACAGTTTAACTATGCCCTTACCTGGAACATTTTTATATGGAAATTTAAAGGAGCCCCAATATTTACCTGTTCAAAATTAAATTAGTTTTTCCTGGCTAATGTTGGAACATTTTTCATAGTTCACTGAATACTTTAAAAGTTTGGTGTAAATGCCTATAAAACATTTTTCTTATCAAATAAACCTATATACGTCAATAGCATTTTGGCTTATTTCCTCAAATTCAATTTTTTTCTTATGCTTTGGGACAAGAAAACAAATCTCCTAACATCAGAATTTTAAAAAGAACATTATTTACAATATTTTCAATTATAATAATTAGTAACTGTGTAATTAATTTTAAGCAGCTCAAAAGCATTTGACAAATAAACCCAAACGACACGGTAACTATGAACATGCAAAACGATCCCTATATACTTTAAGTTTTTTATATAGTAACCAATTAAGAAAAGTCAGTGCTTATGGTTTTGTTTTTTAAGATTTTTATTTTTAAGTAGTCTCTATACCCAACGTGAGGCTCAAACTTACAACCCTGAGACCAGAAGTCGCATGCTCCACTGACTGAGACAGTGAGGTGCCCCAGTGCTTGTGTGTTAAGACACTACTGGGCTACCCAGCAGAGGCAGGGCTAGGCCTCATCTTAAGTGAATTTACATGGTAATTGCTTTTAATAAATGTGATGAATCAATAAATTAATTGTAAACCTGCTTTCCTAATTTGTTCCCTACATCTTTACCAAAGCAAAGTAGACACACTTTTTGTGGAATTTAAGACCATTTAAACTGAGTTCGAGCTACAGAAGTGGTCTCATTCTGCTTGTCTTAATTATCCAAAAAGTTTGGCCCCAATCCTAAAAGCTGTAAGCAAACATCATTTATTTTTTATTCATCTACTTTTCCCCACTGCTCTCCAATCTCAGATCCTGAAAAATACATGTTTAAGATTAAAGAATATAAGCAGTTTTTAAGGAATTTGGGAAACACTGAAGAGTAACACTTTAAGATAAACCAAGTTTTAAGTTGCTGGAGTAGCTGCAGAACATTCTCCTTTCCACCACCTAGTCCCAGTATCAGCAAGGGACTGTCTGCAATAAATTCATTTTTATTTCACAAATAAATATGTGCCTTGTGTGGTAGGTCATTTTCCAGCACTGGAGATAGAGTGGTGGATTAAACTAAGTTTTGTAACTCATGGAGTTCTATTTTAGTGAGTAAGTCACTAAAGAAACTAGGAAGTTTTAACTTTTTGTTCATCTGGTACTTATTTTTCCTACAACACGGTATTTTATCTAGAACTTACAACTTTCTACTACATGTAGTTATAAATGTATGCCTACATATACAGATTTAGATACACCTGTTCATGTCCCACAAATTTCAGTTCTCCAAGCACTTAAAATGTGTCACAGAAATAATATATTATTAAATGAGTGGAAGGTATAGGCCACTGTTACAGTCTTATTATGACTGAAATTAAAATGTGCTAAGCAAAAATAGGATTATCTTCAGTTCTAGATTAAGTTTATGTTCATGTTAATACTTCATACTAACCAGACTAAGTATTAATTGACCTTCCACTTTTCTGAACCAACTAAAGTCATCTTTACTGTGTGCACAGGATTTACCAAGTGGATACAAGAATAAGAAACTGATCTCTATTAAAGAGCTTGTAATCTACTTGGACAAATAAAAGTAATTATTGGAAAGAACACAAGACTAACTTTCAATTATTTTGTATCTGTCCCATGTCCTATAAAATTCAGAGGAAGATGAGTTCCATGCAAACTGGAGTTACCAAGGGAAGTTTCACTAAGCAGGTAGAATCTAGGGCATTAATGAGGAAAAAACGTTTGTGTAAATCAGTGACAGGAGTTTCTGGAATTTTCTGTCGAATTGCCAAGACATACATCCACATAAGAATGAACATGTACTGGGAAAGCAGTTTGGCTAATTGTAGTAGAGGTGCACTTTACAAAGGGCCTAAAAAACTAAGTAGAGTTTAAATCTGATGCACACAAAAAAATGGATGTCACCCAATAAGGAATGTACAGAAACTACGGCTCATCGGTAGTAGGGTGGGAGGTGCAGGCTGAGGAAGACTGAGGTGGCTTTCGTGCTACGGAATGAAGCAAGCAGGCACTAGCTGACAGAATAATTGCTAAGAGACTGTTGCTGTCATCCTTAAGTGGGGTAACAGTAGCCTGAACTTGAAGGAGGGGAAATAGGAGGAGAAAACCAGTTTTTTTTTCATGAGAACAAAAAAATATTGATAAGTTGCTGTAAAATTTACTTTTTATTAGATTAAAATGAGATGACAATAAAATGGTACCTGAGTACAAACAATTTAAGATTAAGAGACAAGGTATTTGTTTTTAAATCAGACTGAGGATTAAGGAATCTGTATTCTAGTCACTTGTTTTAAAGGAATATATACATACCAGGATATATAATTAGGTATATTCCCTAAAAGCAAAGAATATACATAAGCAAAGAGTAATTTCTAAAAAATATGCATTACCAGGCAGAGAAAAAGAACAGAACTCTGAAGAATACATAAGATGAGAAAAAAAGGACAAAATCACATCAAAGTCAAAGGACATTATAAGAGAACTGGTGAACAGAAGGATATGCAGGTCGATGGAATGGAGTAACAAAGATCAGTAGAACTGGTAATAAAAGTTACTGCTTAACGGGGCACCTGGGTGGCTCAGCGGTTTAGCGCCTGCCTTGGGCCCAGAATGTGATCCTGGGGTCCTGGCATCAAGTCCCACATCAGGCTCCCTGCATGAAGCCTGCTTCTCCCTCTGCCTCTCTATGTCTCTCATGAATAAATAAATAAAATCTTTTAAAAAAGGTTATTGCTTATCTATTACAAATTTAAAAGTTGGATTCAATTTCTTAGAAGTTGAAATCAATGACAAAATGCTGCTTATACTAGCAGCATCTTTACTTAATAAATTAAGCACTACTTAATTGCTTAATTAAGCACTACTCTAATAAAAGTGTGTATATATATGTATGTATATATATATTAATTCATTTAATCCTAGAACACTAGTCAAGTAAATAAAATATGATTGTATTGTTGTTACTTAAAGATGCGAAAACTGAGGCACAGGAAGGTTTAGTAACTTGCACATGATTGCACAACTGAGCTCTTAGTGACTACACTGTATACTGCTCTTTAGCAAGATATAAGTATGAGGATATTCACTGAAAGATTGCTTCTAATACAGAAATTTGGAAACGTAAATGACCAAAGGCAGAATGACTAAGTAAATTATGCTTTGTCTAAACCAGTGGGATAGGATATACATACATAAAATAATGATGTAGATTTATTTAATACTAAATAAAAATACCTGCAATATACTATAGGTGGAATTTTAAAAATATATACACATTTTGTATGTTTACCCATCCATCTATCCTCCTCAACTGCAATCTAGAGTGCAAGAGACATAAATTAAGGAGAAATGTACACAAAATTGTTACCAAAACTGTTATCAATGGGAAAATTGAGGTTTGTCTCAGTTACGTATTTCCCTAGCACATTTTCTATAACACAATTTTACTGCAGTAAAGAGAGTTGGGTTTTTTGTTTTTTTTTTTTTAAGAAAAAAAATCATAGTTGATTTGGGGCAGTAAATTGTTCTGAGTAGTTTATTGGTATCTTTTCACTAGTTATAAACATCTCCATTTCAGATTCATTTTTACATGCTCTGAAATTCTCAGGGCTACAAAGCTAAAAAAGTTAAATAATTGATAGGTAAACACGCAAAACAGATTTCAATCAATACCATCAAAGGTAAAACTTTCACCTAACTTTGATTTTGCTCCAACTTACAGGGTATCTGCCAAAACTACCACTTGACATCTATAGGCATGGCCTATTTTACTTAATGTCTAAATTCTTTGCTTCCAGTAAAAATATTTTGTCAACCTTATGGCAAACATTTTTCAAAAATATCCTTTAAATTTTGAGTAAGGAAAAAGAGCAGGATATTTTAGTTTTTGAGAAAAGTAGTTTGGTCTTAAGTATCAAAAATTACTAATTATCAGGCAGCCCCGGTGGCACAGCGGTTTAGCGCCGCCTGCAGCCTGGGGCATGATCCTGGAGACCCTGGATCGAGTTCCATGTCAGGCTCTCTACATGGAGCCTGCTTCTCCCTCTGCCTGTGTCTCTGCCTCTCTCTCTCTGCATTTCTATGAATAAATAAAATCTTTAAAAAAAAATTACTAATTATCAATGGGCTAATTGGTTTGCTACTCTAGCTCCATTTTGCCACCTCCATCATTCCTTCAAAATTACTTTGTGGTTCAACAGTACAGTAGGGGCACCTGGGTGGCTCAGTCAGTTAAGCATCTGACTCTTGATTTCTGTTCAGGTCATGATCTCACAGTTGTGAGGCTGAGCGAACCCTGCATCAAGCTCCATGCTGGCTGTGGCACCTGCTTAAGATTTTCTCTTCCTCTCCCTGGACCCCTCCCCACTCATACTTTTTTAAAAGAAACCAAAAAAACTCAAAACAAACAAAAAATCCAGTACATTAAAATTGAGAATGAGAAATATGGAAATATGAACAATAATTTGAGATCTTTGAGCTAGTAGGAATGTCAGAAAACCAAGTTTATAAGCTACTGATCTCAAAAATAGCATCAAATCCAAAATGCTGTGCAATTGTGTAATGCTTCAGCAGATGTATTGATTCACTTCCCTCAAAGGTCTAACAGTTTCTTTTCAATCCATATAAATATTGTTTTCTATGCTACCTTAATTTTCAGCTTTTACGAATTGTCCTCTTAATAAAATGAAAACCTTTCCAGGCATACTTAAAATACTATTCAGTAACATAATTTCACAAGAACTTTATGTATCACCTTAGAAAGTATCTCACTCCATTCTCATTTGCTGAGTTACTCTTCCATGAGTATAGTCATACAATTTTATTTTTTAACGTATGGAGTAGGATTTTTCTATTCAGTAATTTCTACACTCAACATGGGGCTCAAACTCAGGACCCCAAGACTAACTCACATGCTCTTCCGACTGAGTCAGGCATCCCTGGAGGGGAAAATTTTTGAAGTGGAAGACCATTTACTGAAAACTTTTTACAATTCTTTCTTACTATACTTTCCCCTACATTTGCAATTTTATGAATTGAGAATTGCTATTTTAAAAAATTAATAATTGAATTATCATTGGACAAAAGCCATATTTTAGTCACTCCTCTACTGTGAATCATTCTAGTTTCACTAATCAATTTCTTTCCCATTTTGATAGATTCATGAGAAAACGATTCCGCTTGCAATTTTTTTTTCCGCTTGCAATTTTCAATGGCATCATAAACTTTTCATTTCCTTGGCATTGATTATATGCTTTTACATTGCTAAATCGAGTATAACATTGATAAAGGTATGTAGTATCATGGGTAATACTTTATCTGGATTTTCTGAAAATCACTTCTGGAAAAGCAAGATTAAGCTTCCATAATGAAGTGGATACAAATTTAGTAGATTGCATTTCTCTACTTTTTGAGCAACTTGCCTACTTTTCAATTTCCTTATCAACACAAGATTCAAGAATGTGGAAAAAATCCATTTCCTCATTATACAAAATTTAGTGTATTCCTCAGACTAAAATATTACATTTTTAATCAATGCTTCTATTCAAATATTCTAATTTTAGATCAGAAATAATTAAATTCTGCAACTCTGCCCTCCATATCCAGACATTTGGTGTTTATCCAAAACACCAGAACCAACATTTGTATTATGACCCAATTTTAGTTTTCTCAATCCTACATAGTTATTAAAATGACCTAATTCCAAGTTGCATTTAAGAATACGCTCACCAAATAATCTCTTAATCATCTTTTCCACCAAATTTCCACATTTATTTAATCTTTTTCCTCTCTATTCTTGGGCAAACTATACACTGGCCATTCTCATTAAAATTCAGAAGCAATTTACCTGGCTTATTTGAAAGATCATGCCAACAACCTTTGATAGTGAAATGCCAATTCTAAAGAGTTAATCTGAAGAAATTATACAAGTAAAAGTATTTAAATAAAATCCTATTTGTTAAGTTTCTTTCTTTTTTGTGTGTGTAAGTTTCTTATAAAGCAAAAAACTGGAAACAATACAATGTACAACAAAGGACTGGTTAAATAGCACATTATCTAGAATGGATTACTTTGATTATTTAAAAGCAATTTGGTATAAGACAGACAAAAATATGCTACCATGTGGAAAACCTAAGTTGCAAAAATTCTTAAGATTTTATAGATAGCTACATCTTGAGAGCTAACAGTAGTGTCAGGTAGTGGGAATACGATTTTCCCCCTTTGTACTTAAATTCTTCTGCAATAAACAGGTATTGTATTGTATTACTCCTTTATAAAAGAAAAATAGGAGTTTTATTTTCCCTTTTAAATAATGACAAATTCACTTTTCCTCTCATTTCTCTTAACTTCCATTCCTTTGATGCCACTTCATTATGCTTGTCTTTTAAAATTCAACCATTTAATCAACACTTTTATTCACCCACATATTTAGCTTTAGTGACAACTGTGTAAAGAAAGCCTGCTGTAACTATTTTTTTCAATATTCCATTGGCTTATCTGAAAACAAATGAGTCAACATCATAAAAAAAATCCCACAAAGGCACTGACTTTCATCAGTTTATTTCACAGCACCTACAAAGTGCCTACATAGAACATTCAATAAACAGTTGCCCTATCAATGTGGGTATATTTATCATTGATTGCATATTCAAAGTTAGCTTGTGGAATTAATATTATACTAACTCAAATACCTATGAAAATGTAAAAATATAAATGAATAACTTTTATAAAAAGCTATGAGTTCTATAACTCTTGTTGAAACATTAACTGAAAAACCCCACCTTAATAAAATGGCTTAGAAAGATTATAGTGTCAGTCAATTTAGAATAACAATTTTATAAAATAAAGACTGATTAAAATGATATTATGGATTTTGAAAGTAGATTTTCACATGGTTTAAACTCCATGCAAACACCCAAATCAATTTTTTAATTCTCTTAAATGAAGTTTTTATTTCCCATGTAGCACTGCTTCAAATAACCACCGGAAAGATGAGAAATTGGGACTCCGAAAGTGAGATTTTAACAGTAGACATAACTAACAAATTATCTTTATGAAAATCAAAGGAATAGTTCAGGTAAAAACAATATTAAGTTCTATAAAGAATCATGGAATAAGATTGAGACCTAAAACTTCTCTGTGATGGACAATTCCAAAATTCAAATTCTGATTCTATTTTAATAAGTCCTACTTTAAAATTTTAAGTATTTATTATCTCCAGAATATTTATAAAATAACCTAACAGGTACTTAAATTTAAAAACTTTTTTCCTTACTACCTAAGTTCCTAAGTACCTTTCTCCAAGCAGGCCTATAAAGGCTTAACAAAAGTATGCCCTATTTTGTAAGCAATTTGATTTATAGAGTTTGAAATGTTTGGCTTATGTTTTACATTTTAGGTCCTCTAAAGATATGTTTATGGGAACATTTTCTAAAGTGATATCGCCAAAAATAAAGAATTAAGCTCAAATTCTATATGGAATACTGCCATTAGGTTTCAGTAGACAAGAACGAAGGATTATACTGACATTTCTGCTATAAAAAACCAGACCCTCACAGTGCTGTTATTTATTTTTATGTTTGTTTATATATTTAAAAAAAAGCTGAATAGCAAGCTCTGGATCAAGGTAATATTTTAGCTTATATATGAAATCTAGAGGAAGGTTCCTCTCATCTAATAAACAGATGGCCATGCTTTCTAGTGGATTCTAACATACACAGGTCTAATTTTGTCCAGACTTTATGTTACAAGTTAGTGTAGCTGTCAGATTATCAAAATCTGTGACATGTAAAAAGTAATAGGAAAATAAGTTTCCTACTGCCCAGTTTCTCTAAGAAGCTGAGCTGACAGCCCTTTTCTAACCACTACCTAAACCTGAGGAAAGAGGCTAGAGACAAGACCATTGCCTCCCGCCCCTGCCATTCCTCTCATCAAGCAATATCCACACAAACAAGGCCTAAAATAATGTAGGGATGAACTTCCAAAATGCTACATTTGAGATACATTGTTGGATAGGAGGGTATGCATGTTGGAAATCCAGATTTTACAAGTGTTTAACTACCTCACTATTGGGAAAACTAGTTTAAAAACGTTTACTGTTAATAAACAAAATGTTTCATGTTAGGTAGTACAAATTAATCCATATATAAAATTCACTTCAAAGCGCTTTCTATAATTTTTTAAAGTGCCCTCATAATTTTGAAGCCTGTTGTTAATATCTCAAGGGACACCTGGGTGGTTCAGCAGTTGAGCGCCTGCCTCCGGCCCAGGACGTGATCCTGGAGTCCCGGGATCGAATCCCACATCAGGCTTCCTGCATGGAGTCTGCTTCTTCTTTCTCTGCCTATGCCTCTCTCTGTGTATCTCTCATGAATAAATAAATAAAATCTTTTAAAAAATAATAATAGCTCAAGAAAATTTATACTGTGAATCAAGATTTTCTTCACAAATATTTTATAGTAAGTCAATTAAGGGGGAAAAAGTACCTAGCAAAAGAAGTACTTGAAGTACTACTTAAAACTATTATCATTACATTTTCTTCTCATGTCTTCCTAATATTGAGTTGCAAGAATATAGAAAGCTCAAGACATGTGAGAAAAATAACTTGTGAACACAAGATTTAAATGGCAAATTGTAAGTTTGATCAACTAAATGAAAATCTAAGCACAGAACATGTATTTTAAAGCAAAGTATTGAGAGTTAAGTCAAGAACACCAAAATAACAAAGAGAAATATTGGTTTTTGGGACAGCCCAGGTGGCTCAGCAGTTTAGCGCCGCTGCCTTTGGCCCGGATGTGATCCTAGAGACCCGGGATCAAGTCCCATGTCGGGCTCCCTGCATGGAGCCTGCTTCTCCCTCTGCCTGTGTCTCTGCCTCTCTTTCTGTCTCTCTATGTCTCTTGTGAATAAATAAAAACTTTTTTTTTAATTTTTTATTTATTTATGATAGTCATACAGAGAGAAAGAGAGAGAGGCAGAGACACAGGCAGAGGGAGAAGCAGGCTCCATGCACCGGGAGCCTGACGTGGGATTTGATCCCGGGTCCCCAGGATCGCGCCCTGGGCCAAAGGCAGGCGCCAAACCGCTGCGCCACCCAGGGATCCCAACTTTTTTCTTTTTAAAGAAAAAAAAAGAGAGAGAGAAATATTGGTTTTTCATCATAGGGCATATTTATCTTTTCTTGGAATGTGACACCGAGAACATAAATAAGGAGAGCATACTATTTAAAGATTATGACAAAATTACTTCAACTTTTAAACAGCAAATTGTGAGGTATCCCTTCTATAATATATAGGTTTCTGCAAATAAAAAGCAAAACAGAAAAATGTGGTAAAAGTATCAGAGCTTAAAAAGAAATCCAGTCTTTCAACATGCAAACATGCTCAATCTCATTCATAAGAGAAATGCAAATGAAAACCACAGAGCTTATTTACTTATACTGACAAAAGTTTTAAACTGTAATAAGATTGTATATTAAGAAGATCTGAGGAAGTTGAGTTTTTTCAAGGAATATCAATTGTATTTTAAATTTTTACAAATTCTGCAGGGAAGGAATGTGGATATAGAGAATTCAAAAAAATCCAACATACTCTCTGATCCAGCAATTCCTCATCTAGAAACACTCTACAACATACTCACACATAGGAAATGACATGTAGAAAGACATTCAATGCAGTAATGTTCATATTAAAACAAGTCTGGGAAGAGCCAAACACCCCTCTGTAAAACATAATAACTTTAAAAATTCACTTTGTTAAGCAACAAAGAAAGAAAAGCAAGGTGCACAATAAAAGGCAATTATTCATGTAAAAGCAGAAGACAAAAATACGGGCTGAGCATTTGTCACTGAGGAGAGGACGGATGACTCACGGACAGGTAGGTGAAAAACATTTCACTGTAGGTCCCTTTAGTATCTTGGATTTCTGAACCATATTTTTAAATAATATATATGTATTTTAAAACTCTAAACCAACCCTCCAAATACTCTAAAAAGACATGGGATATGTATTATGCACACAGAAATTACAATCTTCCGATTTTTGATTTTTTAAAATTAAATAATAAGTAAGCTCTATATCCAGCATGAGACGTGAACTTACGACCCTGAGAACAAGAGTCAGATGTTCTACCAACTGAGCAGCCAGGCAGAAATCAGATGTATAATACTGTTAAATTAACAATATATTCAAAGCAGGACTTTTGCAACTTCAAAACACTCAAAAGAATTTAAGCATTTTAAAAAGAAATCTATCTCAAACTGATAAAGTACTACCATACAAATTTAACTCAGATAATTTTCAAACCTAAAAATGAGTATCAACTAAAGAAATAAGACATTAGTATAACTCAAGATTAAAGTGTTTTATAAGGTATGAGTAACATTTTATTATTGGAATGATTATATATGGGTAAAAATAGGAGTCAACACTTAAACTGTTGAACACACACTTCATAAACTTCAAGCACTAAAGTGATGAAATAAGATCTACCAAATTTATTTTATAAATATAATAAAATTCCTAATTGCTTTCTTCTTTAAAAGTGAAACTAAAAATATACTATTAATTACAATTCTAATAAAGGCCCATTCACTTATGAGAACTTTCATTAGAACGGAGTGAATTTGGGGGAGAAAACTAAAGAAAACAAATATTTATGGTAACCGGATGGATACTATTATTTTTAAGCTTGAGGAAATTGTATATAACTGGAAATGTCCAAAATTATTATCTTTGACAATGCCATTGTTTTTATTAACCTTGCCTAGAATTTTTGTATCCCCATATTTTTCTGTATGTATTACTTTGACAGCTATTTTCTTTCAGAATATTAAAGAGGCAATTCCAAGGTCTTCTGGTTTCCATTGTTGTTGGGAAGTTGCCAATCAATCTGCATTCATCTGGTCCTTTGACTTTTTGTATATTGTGGCTTCTGCAATTTTGTCTTGTTTTCTATGGTTGCATTTTCATGTGACTAGGTGGGAAGTTTTTTCTTTTTTAACTACTTGGGATCCATTGAGCATACTCAATCTGTTGAATTCTTTAATTCTGGAAAATTAGTATGTGTATCTTCAAATTGTGCTTCTGAAACTTCCAATTAAACACATTTTCACTCTATGCTTTGTGGCTCTTAATCCTCTTTCATATTTCCTATCTCGCGGTCTCTTTAAACTCTAATCTGGATTTCTTCTATTCTCTTTAGTGTGTCTAATCTGTTTTAACTCAATTCAACCTTAAACGAAGTCTTTGCAGATCTGTTTCTGCTATGTGTGATTTCCTTTCATGCTGTTTTTAACAACTGAAATCCTTCTCCTTGGAAAAATATTTGTGGAGATTCTTTTGCAACTTATGATGAAGGTACATTCTTCCAGAAAGGGTATGAGTAAGCTTATCAGTTTCTTAAGAGCCTAAATTCAGGTTGAGTCCACCTTTATGGATTTTTGTGGGGTTTTTTTGTTGTTGTTGAAACATCAAAAAAAAAAAAAAAAGAAAAGAAAAAAAAAAAACACCAAGTGCTTATTTATTTGAACCACAAATCCATGCAAGGAACAACTCAGCGTTATAACTTATCAGGGCTTCTCCATTCCACTCTACTCAGGATCACAACGCTCAAGGCTTTGACTTTTGTTGCCGGAGCTTAGAAGCATTCAAAATTGCAGCTTGCATTCTCCTGGTGTGCAAAGATTCTCAGGGTAAAAACAACTGAGGTACTTTGCTTATCTCCCAGTGTTCCTATTTTTGTTTTTCTGTATTTGTTTCCCAATGTTTTTGGCCTGGCAATTCCTTACTATACTATCAAATCTTCAATAAGGCTTTTAAGATGATTTTCAAACTCAGTCCAGTAGTTTTAGTTGCTAATGGAGAGTAACCAAGCTCACCATACTATCCAAGTCTTCAACGTATTTTTCTTAAACATCTAGCATTCAAAAAACTTGGGAAAAAATTTTGTAGCAAACTATCTTGAAAAGTAACTTAACTTTAAAATCCAATGTTCATTGAGACACTAAATCCCAAAGGTTAAAAAAAAATACAGAATTAAACTAACCAAAATATATTTCCTATTATTACACAATTCCCAAGTTAAGTGTCACTCATCCTCACTTTACGAATCCAGCAATTTAAGTTTACCTTTAATGTCTGCTATGCCTAAGTAAGTGAAGCTTGGGTGAAAATTAGAAGAACAAAAAGTAAAATGATAAATAATATTTTTTTGATAAATAATACTTAACACAGAATATATGTAATATAATATTTTATAGACAAAAGCTAGAGTAATTCATCTTTTATATTTGTTTTTAAAAACAAATCTATTTAAAGCTAGGTTTATGGATTAAAATAAGTATTTGTATATGTTAGTAATATTTAATACTTTAATATTAATATATTTTTAATATTTGCAAAAAATTCCCACTCATCAATCAGATGTTGGGATTGTGTCAATGTTGTCAATGTTAGTCAAAGCTGTGAAAGGGGGAGGGAAAGAAGTAGACTGTTTACACTTTACTAATACAACAAAACTATCTGAAATCGATAAATCAACATGTGAAAATAAAAGTTTTAACTTCATATAAATGTCTCAGAAATTTCACTTCAACATAATACTGCTAAAACTTTATTATAACTAGTGGGGCACTTATCTTACACCAGGTTTTAAAATTTTATCTGAAACTAAATCACAACCAATTTTTTTTAAAGTTACTTCAAAATGGCAGGTATATTAGTAATGCCCTTTGAGTAATTTTTAAAAAACACTTTGTGTTATACATCAAGGTAACTCTAAATGTCATTGAAGCTTATTATACAATACCTAAATATCTGGGGGTATCAAACAAAAACACTACCTTTGTATTTTTAGAAAAACCATAAGTACATTTTTTTTCGGAAGTATATTTTTTAACCTGTTAACAGGAAAGCTACTGGATTTTTAATTTTATAAAAAATAATACATTGTCATAAGTTGGTACCATACTCTAATCCTTACAAATTAAAATTCAAAGGGTATGTGGGTGGCTCAGTGAGTTAAACAGCTACCTTAGGCTCAAGTCATAATCCCAGAATCCTGGGATCAGGAGTGCATTGGGCTCTCTGCTCAGTAGTCTGCTTCTCCCTCTTTCTGTCCCTACCCCAACTTGTGCTCTCAAATAAAATCTTTTAAAAAAATTGTATTCTGGTATTATAAACTGATAATTTCAATTTTACTTCCCACTGCAATATTTCATCCAACAAATATATATATATATATTTTAAGATTTTATTGATTTATTCATGAGAGACAGAGAGAGACACACAGAGAGGCAGAGACACAGGCAGAGGGAGAAGCAGGCTCCATGCAGGGAGCCCAACATGGGACTTGATCCCAGCCAGGTCTACAGGATCACACCCTGGGCTGAAGGCTGCACCACTGAGCCACCCGGGCTGCCCTCATCCAACAAATTAATATAGAGTGCCACTATGTGTCAAGCCTTGTTCTCAGTTTCTGAAATATATCAGAGTACAAAAGACAAATTATAAGCATAATAGGTAAACTGTTCAATATATTAGGAAATGATTAAGTATTTCAGGTGAAAAAAATAGAGGAAAGATGAAGTTTTGACAAGATGGGAATTGAGCAGCAATTTTTAATTCAGTAGCCACAGCAGATCTCACAGAGAAGACAACACTTTGGTCTTGAAGACTGAGAACTTAGTTAAGCAGCTACCTGGATAAATACTTTTAAAGCAGACAAGAGTTAATTTGTAAAGAAAACCTTGGAGATGGGAATATGTCCAGAACATTTAAGGAGGCCCGGGAGACTGAAGAAATGTTACTATGTGAATAGTAAAGATAATATAAAGCTACCAAATACAAAATTTTATACTTAATCTGGCATCCCAGTATTTATTCCTAATTAAAAACTAATCAATCTATCAGATTTTGACTAAGAAATAACTAATTCTTAAACATAAAATTTACAAACATGAACTCAGTTAAAATGTATGAATTTTTATTAGTATATCAATTTCCAATTGGAAGAGAACACTGATTGTTAAAGATTCCAGAAAGTAGGGATCCCTGGGTGGCGCAGCGGTTTAGCGCCTGCCTTTGGCCCAGGGCGCGATCCTGGAGACCCGGGATCGAATCCCACGTCAGGCTCCCGGTGCATGGAGCCTGCTTCTCCCTCTGCCTATGTCTCTGCCTCTCTCTCTCTCTCTGTGACTATCATTAATAAATAAATAAATAAATAAATAAATAAATAAATAAATAAATAAATAAATAAATAATTAAAAAATTAAAAAAAAAAAAAAAGATTCCAGAAAGTAGCCAAAACCAGTCAAGAACCAGAATTCACTAATTCAGTAATCAAAGTTCCAGTATAATTCTCAATTACTCTTATAGCTATAAGAACACTATTTCATGTAATACCTTTCTAATATAACTTATCATTACATCAATAATTCTTATTAATACTTCCTTCCTCATTAACATGTTGCAGTGGGTAGACAATATTTCCACCCTAAGAGATTTTTATACTTTACAAAAATTTGAAAATTTAGAAACTGGAATAGATATTTACCAAAAAAAGATGTTTGGAAACCAGCTCTTGTGCTTTATTTTTATCCAGTCTTTATGTATTCCAAAAATATTTATAAGACATCAGGCTATTAGTTCCAGGGTTCTCCTCAAAACGAAGTTTCAATCTTTGATACTAAACAAAAGTATAAGGGACATTTTAAAAATCTTGGTTAATTGTCCTTTTGGTACAATTGTCCCTTTTAGTGCACACTTGCACACTAACCTCTGTTTAACCAATCTGGAAATCATGTTACTGAGTAAACTAGACACCGGTATGTGGTGTCCTAGGAGAGGCATTTAATAAAAACAGGTTTTACTTATGGTGAAAACTTTTCTAGGAATCAAACTGTTTAAAGCAACCACTTAGGTTTTATCTACCTATAAAAAAATAACTAGTTTCTACCTTTGAAAAGGCTTTTCTTTCCCCCAAAAGAAGTCTGGCCAATTGTTACATTTTCCTCAATCTGAAGGCAATTTCAAAGGGAATAAAGGGTCTTATAGCTTCTTAATTCTATTAGTTTCTAAGACTGAAATGCCAAGTAAAAATGAAACCAAAAGACGATTTCTAACCAACATGTATTTTTCTTTGAAAAGTGAAAAACAAACTTCCAGTTAACATCTAAATTTATGTAGGCATGGACTTAAAACAATAGCCCAGTATTATGTTCTCTCAACTTGCTATTTTCCTAGAGCAAAATTATATTCACATTATTTTACCCATTATAAAGTTTCAGATATTCAAGCTTTTTCTCCATTTCTATTTCCTAACAGCTTGGGTGCAATTATTAACTATCAAGCTCCTATGTTTTTGTAACTAAGAAATACTTCATGTAATAGTCACAAGTCATCTGTTTGAAATAGTGGGAAGGACTAGAAGCAAAATTCAGCTTATCAACTATTAAGTGGTTTCAACTGCTCAAATAAAGCAATGTTCTTTTTTTCTTGCCTCTATTGAGACAGAACTAGTGGTTCCCTTTGCCAGGGATTCACAAATTTCAGGCCTGTTGATAAGTCTTGCTGCCATAGATTTCCTGGAACAATCCTCACATATTGTTTTCTCTATCATAGCACCCAACAGCCATCTTATAATTTTTCTATACCGAAATGTAAACTTGTTCACTGAGATGTTCATAGCACCTTGGTGTCTAGCATGCATTTATTCAGTAGATACTTGAAAGTTAATTCCCCTATTTTCTCCTGACACATGAAGTGAAAGCAAGAACCTGAAGCAATGTATTTGATGACTTTTTTGAGAACCTATCAACAGTCAACTGTAGTACAGAAAAAATAGTTTAACACTTTGGGAAATTAATACAATGCAGGCAAATACATCAATACATATCTATTAAGTCTTCATTCTAGTAAACATCCCCAATTTTAAGGTACTTTTAAAGACTCCATATATAAAATTACTTGCCAAAAGGATTTGCTAATAAAATTTTGCATATTTTAATCTGCATAGAATCTGATAAAAGTTAAACTGATTATACTTTTCTCCCTATTAAAAAATGATTATCACTGAATACACTGAAGTGAGTTTCTATGGTTCAATTATGAAATTTAGAATTGCAAAATTATTTTATAGGCAAATAATCTGAATTTTTACATTTCATCATAATGGTTTATTTAGGATCAATTGAGCAGTACCAGGAAGTTGAATAAAAAGATATTTCAGTATTCAGTGACATAGACTGGAGATGTATCAAAAATATCTTAACCTTCTGAGTCTGATAAACCATAAATTATAAATAACTTGAAATGTTGGTCCAGCTTCAATAACTAAGACTTTCCTATTAAATATAGGAGCCAAGATCCTCTTTCACAACTTTTTAAAAGGAGCACTAAATATTGTTGTGCCCTTTACAATTTTTCATTTTTATTTTCATGAAGTTTTTCATAATTTCAAATATTTTAAAGATTTCCCCTCCAAAAACACCCAAACACACACACACCCACACACACCACAATAAATAAGTCTATCCTATCAGAAAACTTATTTTTGCAAGGCTTCCACACTTCCATAGAAAGAAAAGGTAACTGTTAAGTAAGATACTCAAAGGCACTAAATCTTAAATTCTGGCCTTGATTTAAGAATATTTCATCCTAATAAAACTCATGAGTGCTTATTAGGAACAGAAGGTAAATGGATTGTTCTCACATTAATGTTGAATATAGTTTTGAAGAATGAGCTCTTACCAAATAAAAAGTCCAGAATTAGATTTGCTGTGTTTGTGTTTAGAACTCCTGTTATTTGAAATTAGACTAAAATATACACAGCTAAAATTTTTTTTGAAACTGTGAAGGGTAAAAATACATAGAATTTTTGAAGTAAGATTTTACAAACTATAAGATGAGGCTGTATGGAAGTTCCTATACCATGCCAACTTCTAAAACACTTGTAAGAACTATATGTGGTTGTGAGTAACTTTACAATTGTGAAGGGTAAAATTACATAGAATTTTTGAAGTAACATTTTACAAATTGTAAGATGAAGCTCTATGGAAGTTCCTAAACCATGCCAATTTCTAAAACATTTTTAACCGTATGTGGTTGTGAGTAGTTATACATAATCTACTTTTTCAAAGGACTACATGCCCAGACCCAGGATTTAGAACACTTGTCTATAAACTCCTCCCACTTTCTTTAAACACTTTGATGCTAACAAAGTTGTTTAAATAATCTAAATCTGGGATCCCTGGGTGGCGCAGCGGTTTAGCGCCTGCCTTTGGCCTGGGGCGTGATCCTGGGGACCCGGGATCGAGTCCGTCGGGCTCCCGGTGCATGGAGCCTGCTTCTCCCTCTGCCAATGTGTCTGCCTCTCTCTCTCTCTCTCTCTCTCTGTGACTATCATAAAAAAAATAATAACCTAAAACCTCAGAAAAGCTGATCATCTGGAAAAAATGAGGTATAATACATACCTACCTCAAAAGGCCAACTGTGATTAATCACATATCCCATACAGAGTACTAAACAGTGCCAGAATATATTAAAGGACTAATAAATTTGAGCTATTACTGTTGAGGCCGGTAATGAAAATGAAGGTAAAATCACTGTCAGCAGGATACAACTGAAAATCAACAATGTATTTTTAAAATGTAACCTGAACTCTTCTAAGAATCTATTGTAGAAAAATCATTCACCTTCAAAAATATCTTCCTCATATACTTTTTTCCTTTATGTGATGTCCACATAGGTTTCCATAAAGTTTAATAGTTTTGAGATTTACAATGAAAATATTATCGAAAAACATCTGCCTATGTTTAAGAACTCCAGTTCAATTCCAAGCATATTTTAGGTTAAGATCTATAAAAACTTTAGTTTATTGCAAACATATTTATATTTAGAATAAGTTGCCTTAGTAAAAATATAAAAAATTCCTGGGCAGCCCGGGTGGCTCAGCAGTTTGGTGCCTGCCTTCGGCCCAGGGTGTAATCCTGGGGACCCAGGATCAAGTCCCACATCAGGCTCCCTGCATGAAGCCTGCTTCTCCCTCTGCCTGTGTCTCTGCCTCTCTCTTTCTCAAGAATAAATAAAATCTTTAAAAAAAAGAAATTCTCACTGAAACTCCTAACATTACAACAGTTCTAAAGACAACTCTTGTCTAGAATAAATAGGACTTTTCATTTTTATACAAATTACTGGAAACAATACTTGAATTCACATTAAATGTTTCTCCTATTCAGATGGGGAAGGGTTAAGAATAAGAAACAAAATCTGTGTGGTAAATTTTACTTAAACACTAGGGACAGCAGAAAACGGACCATTATGGAGAAGCCTGAGTGGCTCAGTTGGTTAAGCCACCACCTCTTGATTTCAGCTCAGTTCATGCCTTCAAAGAGGTCATGAGATTTGAGACCGAGCTCTGTGATGAGCATGGAGCCTGCTTGAGATTCTCTGTCCCTCTCCTCTGTCCCCGCTACTCCCTGCTTGTGAGCACTCTCCCTTTAAAAAAAAAAAAAAAAAAAAGAATTGGAACATTTAAAGGCATAATATACAAATAATCTTATCCTTCATAGAAACAGGGAATTCTAGAAAAAATGAATCTAGAACAGGTGAAAAATGTAAACATGATCTACATATTACATTATAGAACACCAGTATTCCTTTTCAGTGTGATAGTATAGTGGTTATGTAGGAAAATATTCTTTATACAGAGAAAGATAAAGTATGTATGGGCACAACACATCAAGGTAGAAAGTATATAGGTATTTAATATTCGTGCTATTCTTTCAACTTTTGTTTTAATATTCTCATAATACAAATTTGAAAGAGGAGGAAGGTGCCTGGCTGGTTCAGTCAACTCTTTTGATCTTGGTGCCATGAAGTCCAGTCCCACACTGGGCATGGAACCTACTGTAAAAAAATAAATAGGGTAGCCCCGGTGGCTCAGCAGTTTAGCGCCACCTTCAGCTCAGGGTGTGATCCTGGGGACCCAGGATTGAGTTCCACATCAGGCTCCCTGCATGGAGCCTGCTTCTCCCTCTGCCTGTGTCTCTGCCTCTCTCTGTTTCTGTTTCTCATGAATAGATAAAATCTTAAAAAAAAAAAAAAAAAAAAAATATATATATATATACACACACACACACACACACACACACACACACACACATAAATGGCTTACCTAAAAGAACAGGAATTCAGAAGAGCTTAAAGTACAAAATCCTAGGTCACGAAGTTTCAAATTCTGTACCATTTCTATTCTTCCACACTATCCTTTATAATCTGCAAATTTCTTGCAATTCAAGAAACTACCTATTTTTCAAACATCTTTTCTGCACTAACAAAAACTGATGCCATTGTTGCAGTAACAGAGGAGAGGTAATCCTGCTGCAATTGAGATCCATGGCAAATAACCACCCCAGCTATTAAAGGATTGTATCAGGCACCTAAATATAAATAAGTTTTGACTTGGAATGTCTGTCTTTTATTTTTTTTAAAGTCTTTTTTTTTTTAATTTTTATTTATTTATGATAGTCAGAGAGAGAGAGAGAGAGAGAGAGAGAGAGAGAGAGAGACTGGCAGAGACACAGGCAGAGGGAGAAGCAGGCTCCATGCACCGGGAGCCCGACGTGGGATTCGATCCCGGGTCTCCAGGATTGCGCCCTGGGCCAAAGGCAGGCGCTAAACCGCTGCGCCACCCAGGGTTCCCTGTCTGTCCTTTAAATGTAAATCTTACTATTCTAGGAACTCAGGAAATTCAAATTTACAATCAAACATCCGGGTTCTAGGAAAATACCACTTCCATGGTTTAAGCAATCTTTAATTGCTAACAGAAAAATGGTTTTCTTTAAAGTGTTAGCTTTCTAATCTGTACCTCAAGCAGCAAAAAAACTAAATACTTAAAATATACAGCATTTGCAAACACAGTAACTTTTTAGACTCACTTTCTGTTTTAAAGCCAAAGACCTCAAGGTTGTTAAAAAACATATACATTCTTATTTGAAATAACTTGCCATTTGGCCAACTAACAAATCACTCAAGATAATTTTCTGTGGCTTACAATGGTTCTCATAAAAATATAAAACTAGTTAAGGTTCTATAAACCTAATGAGCTGAAGAGCAATTGTGATCTTCCTAAGTGATTTATGACTGAATTTAAAGGTATTACTGATAAATGATAGTGTATGATTTGCAAAACTTGCTATCATCACAAACCATTGAAATCTTGTAAATCATCTCTTTTCTAACTACACTAACCACTAAGCTGTCTAATTTTTATAAAGATTTTATTTATTCATTCATGAGAGACACAAAGAGAGAGGCAGACACAGGCAGAGGGAGAAGCAGGCTCCATGCAGGGAGCACAACACAGGCCTGGATCCCGGGTCTCCAGGATCAGGCCCTGGGCTGAAGGCGGCGCTAAAGCACTGAGCCACCGGGGCTGCCCCCACTAAGCTGTTTAAACGAAAAAAATCTGGAGGGGCGCCTGGGTGACTCAGTTAAGGATCTGCCTTCAGCTCAGGTCAATATCCCAGGGTTCTGAGCCTGTTTCTCCCTCTGCCCACTTGTTCTCTCTCACAAATAATAAATAAAATCTTCAAAAAAATTTTACTTAAAAAGAAAAAATGTAGATGCAAGAAAAGCTAATGCTTTCCAATAGTTTTCAAATATAAATAAACTCAAAGTTTGAGTCATGAATAGAATACATATTCACACTCAAACATACCAAAAAATTAATTTATCAGAAGAAAAACATCAATGATTCCTGACAAAATTAACAATTTCAAAATGAAGTGGGTGGTTGTTGAGTTAGAAATTTGATTTTTACAATCATAAAGCATCTCCCCATTATTTTATTAATTACAAAAGGAGAAATAGTAACTACACATTGAGAAAATGGTCATCATGGACATCACCAATAAGGTGTAAATGATGTACCTCTGGATGAAATAGTGAGGACACAAAATCACTTGCAGCTTCTCAGTTAAAATGTACAGCACTTGAATCTAATGAGGAAATACCAAACCTAACATTGAAACAGTTCAACCTCAGAAGAGACGAAAGAGGAATGACATATAGATGCTAATTTTATTAGAAAATTGCTATAAAGGGCATGACTAGAACAATAATAAAAGAACATGGACTATAGATTAAAATTTTATTAATGTGAAGTTTCCTATGTGTTTATAAGAAGATGTGTTATTAGATGTTGGAGGGTGCCTGGATGGCTTGGTGAGTTGAGCGTCTGCCTTTGGCTCAGGTCACGATTCCAGGGTCCTGGGATGGAGTCTCAACATCAGCCTCCCTGCTTCATGGGGATGGGGATCCTGCTTCACCCTCTCACTTCCTGCCACTCCCCCTGCTTGTGCGGTCTCAAATAAAATCTTTAAAAAAAAAAAACACTGAAATAGGGCACCTGGGTGGCTCAGTGAGTTAATCATCAATTAATCAGACTCGATTTCAGCTCAGGTCATGATTTTATGGGCCTGAGATTGAGCCCCACGTCTGGCCTATGATAAGCCCCGCGTGGAGCCTGGCCTGGTTGAGATTCTCTCTCTTCCTCTGCCCACCCTGCCTCCAAAAAAGAAAAAAAAAAAAGAAAAAGAAAAGAAAATACACCAAAGTATTAAAGGTTGTAATGTATATGCAACCCAATCTCTATGGTTCAGGGAAAAACAGAACTGACAAAGCATATGTCAGATGTTAAAAACTCGCGAATCAGGACCAAACATACAAAAGAGTTCCTTGCACTGTTCTTACAACTCTACTGTAGGTTTAAAATATTTTCAAAAAACTTTAAAAAGCAAAAATGTCGGTTTGTAACCGATAAAAGCAAAGCTCTTACTGTTCAACCCATAACAAAGTAGATTTAAACCATGTAATTCCCCAGTAACTGCCATACAATTTGAATCTTCCACTCCCAATAAATCGTGATGTTTTACCCATTTTCTCATCTAGTAACATAACCTAGTTAAGAGAACCACAAAACCAAGAATTCGCTTATTAAACAAGTTAGACAAATTCATTTAAAAAAACAGTAGATGAGAGAATTAAATGTACAGACCATGCAGGAAACATTCTTCTTGGCAATCTTTCCCCAAATACTTTTAAGCTCTCTCCTACAATACAGTCTACACTTACATTAGATACTTCCTTAAAATAATGAGGTGGACATTTAAATTTTATGAAATTTAGATATTATTCCAGTTCTTCTATAAATATCACTGATGCCACAAGTCTTAATTAGAAGATGGAAAGAGCCAACTCTCCTAAGGTCAGATACAGACTAGAAATAATAAAATTACCATTTTTTAAAAGTCCTATTTGATTTAAAAGCTACCAAAAGTCACTAAGGGAAAAAAAGTTTTAAATAAGAAAATATTCATTAAAAATGCCTGAAAAACAATGCACTCCTGTGATGAAAAATTCAGAAACCTGACTACATAAATAGCTAGAAATGACCAGTTCTTTGTTAGAACATTCCGTTTCCCATCCCCCAAAAGAATTAGTACTTATAAAGACTCAAGTACTTATTAACTGAATGGATGTTGGCTAATAATCTGAAAACATGAAGATATGGTGGTATTCATGTTTAAAGACTCTCAAGGATTAAGGTTTTAAGAAAAAAAGCTGCAGTAATTTTAAGCCATACTCAAGCTTACATGGTCCTCCCTAAACACATGGGACTCTTAGACTTTGTCACTTAAATGATCATATTATTAAGAAAACAAGTTTACAGAGCTAGAAAACTGGGTTTCAAATCCAGGAATAAAGTCAGCAACTAAAAAACTGTCAAAGTTCAATAACGCAACCACAACCCTGATTTCAGATCTAAGAGTCACCACACTGTCAGGAATACTACACCAAGCACACAATAGATGCTTCTACAATTACTTCTAGATTGATTCTGTATCAAGTGATCTATCACAGTGTAGTCAAAAGAGCAAGCCAGACTAAACACTCTATAGTCCAAATACAGGTTTGTGAGATATGACATATGCTCACAGAAATGAGATTGAATTATTGAGTTTTTAAGCCTCGATTCCCAAAACCAGTTGCTAGAAATAGCTAATAGTACATTTCTGTGTGCTCATCCTGTGGAGATCACGTCAGCAATGGTATACTAATTGCAAGCTTGCAGGTTTTAAAAGCTTCCCAGGTACTCCTATAACACTGTAGATTCTAATCTTTGATTCTACTACCCCTTAGAATCTTATCTTCCAGCTCTGAATTTTGGGTTTTAATTTAATGTCCTCTTCTGGTTTAAATACACAATGCCTGTATATTCAGTTTAATAAAAAAAAAATTGAGAAAATCATAATCAATCTGGTAAACACTCCCATTTTTCTTAAAATTTAACATGAAAAATACAGAAAATGTCACCATAACAGACCTTTTCCTTTATCATTATGTGAGGTGATAGAGGTTAAACATTGTGGGTATTGTTTTACAATATACATATGTATTGAATCATTACGTTGTACACCTGAACTTATGCAATGGTATATGTCAGTTATATCTCCACACAACTGGAAGAGAAATAAGACTACTTCCCATATAGAAATAAGACTTACAATAATGTACCGGTATATGCTAGAACTAAAATTTTGCATTAAAAAAGGCCATAATTGAACATGTTCTATCACATAAATAAAACTATTAGAAAGCTTAAAAAGAGCTATGGGACTATCTATTGGCCTTATTACATTCCGAAGTATTATTCCAAATTATACTTCAAACCTGTCTTTGTCAGATTTTTGTTTTTAGAACTATCACTTAACATTACCAAATTGAAAATTTTTCCTTGGGTGAGTGGGTGGGGTTTGGGGACATGGGTGGGTCTCCTGGCATACAAAATGGTAAAACTTACCCCAGGTTATGCTTCCCTGAGACTTAGAAAAGCCGTTTTGTTTCTCAACAAGTTGTATTCAAACCAAATATTCACAATTTTGTTGAAATTTCTGTGGATTCTGAATATGTGGGGGAAAAAATTTATACAGACTTCAATTTATTACACCTTTATATTAACCATTTTCTGTTCCAAAGTTGCTAAGAGAACTGTTTATATAAATTATAGTCTAAAAAGTAAATTATTTACAAGCAGATAAATGCATTCTTGTCCACATTTTAAAATACAGCTTTTAATAGACATCAGCAGTATATTTTAGACATCTTCATTTCTTGGAAGTGCCTCGAACCAGACTCATTCAAAATGAACAGCTGTTTGCAAGTTGGTAGTACACACCAAACAAAAGCAATGAACCCATTAGAAAATATTTGAGCCTTTAAGAGGTCTTATTGCTTTCTTTTTAAGAGAAAGTCAATTGCCACCTGGTTCCCTTATGCTTAAGTTAGAACCAAAAACGCAAAGCACCCTCAAAAGGCTTTTTCTGTTAGGATTAGTTGTATTTCTAATTATGAAAGTTTTACTCCATAATATTAAGGGCTTATGTGTTTATTCATGGATGCCATGCTGCAGCATAACTTTAATTAATACTTCTTAGAATAGGGGAAGTGGGTCGTATACCAAAATAGTCCCCTAAGAGCTTGTTGATTACAATGCCCCACAATTTAAAAACAAAAAACACTATTAGGTATTATATAGTAAGTATTGTTATTCCACAAATGCCCAAGAAACTTAAGCTAGAGCATTTTTCATAGGGAACCTTTCAACTGCATGCTCAAATAGCCCTTTTTGTTCCATAACAAATTTTAGATGTGTACTTATTAAAATCTGGTTAGCAATGCCTTTTCCACATTTTCAGAATATACCATAAATCTTATTACACATAGTAAAGTAGAATATAAAGAATTTGGGTTAAAAATTGGGAGTCTTTTGCAGAGGGAAAAAGATGAGCATTGCTTTTTCAGTATGTTTATCAGTGTCTGCAAAGATTATAATTTTGCTTTATAAAGTAGAGAAATAGAAATATACAAGCTATTAGATTGATCAGTACAAGGTTTGCTAGAAAATAAATTACTGCGTTTCACATAAAATACTAAATTATCTGGAAGACAAAGAATAGAAAATAAGATTCTTTAAAAAAAAAAAAAAAGAATGTTATCTAAATTAACCATGTCATTTTGCAAAATAGTTTTATTATATAATGCCTGAGTGAAAAGGCCTCAAAGGAAAAAAATGTATAGATCAAGTTAGTATTAGTGACAAAACCTAACCACCTATGCTACAATAATGGAAAGGAATATGTGGACAGGATATTTCAATAAAAATTGAAATAGAAGTTTGCTAGTTTTAATAGTAAACACATAAATATTTCCTTTGTTTTGAAAATAGTATGTAATCATTCAAAGCACTTTTGTATATTTGATTACTCAGTTCTGTGTTTGTAAATCATTCCTGTGTTCTTTTACACCCCTACACTACATGTATACAAGCATTTAAGAAACTACAGTTAAAGATCATGTTGTGTTTTAGAGTACAATCTGAATAATCACACAGACATGGACCAACATTTATTACAAACAGGAAAAGAGCAGATCTATAAGAAAAGAGTACAGATTTTTTTAAAAAGAGATTGCAAGCTGAAGTATAGGAAAGAAATTATAATCTGAATGCAATAATTTTATCTGCATTTAAAAAATCACATTGCTCAGTATATACAAAGCATTATAACAACAGTAGTTTGAACTGCTACTAAGAGGAATTAAAACAGTATTGACAGTGGAGAAGTTTATTTCAATTTAGGTCACTCATGTTCCATCCTGAGTTCACTTCCATTTTCCAAGAAGAAAGGTATTTTTAAGAGTCATTTTTCCCAAGTAGAAAGGTTATTTTGAAAAACTGAAATGTATACTTTACAACCCATTTTTATAAGGATTCATGTTTTTAAATTTTTTTAAATAAAAAGCAATCAATTCTCTACACACTTTTATTAAAGAATTACAGCTTTCACAGATAGCAAGATACATTGTTGCTATTATCAGCAGCATTACCTTCATGATTTCTCCTTCAGCTACCCATAAAAAAATCATTCTTTCATGGGAAAATTTATTATGAATTTGGCCCAATTCAAAACAAATTCCTTCTAACAGTAAGATATTGCAGCTTATGTGCTGTCACACTGATTATCTAGCTACATGAAAAGCTACAGAAACCACAAGGGGAAAAAAGAACATAAAAAAGAGTATGGCAAAACTATAAAAATGTTCTCAATTTTGTGATAGTTAGCAACCCTTCTGACCACGCTAAAAAGTGGTTCTTTAAAAAGCATTGAGGCTCTGACTGGGTATTCCACTTAACTCTGATGTTTCTATATAATTAACATATGCAACACTAAAGTAATCTGACCTAGTTCTGAACTAGTTTAATAAAGTTTAATAAAGCTATTCTTTTAATTTTACACAAGTAACTAGGTACTGCAAATGCCACTAATGGGCTGATATACTGACAAATATAAAAATATTAGACTAGTATCATTATCTTCTCTACTAAAAATTTTATTATGCTCTTTTGCAATTGATGTTGATATTTCAAGTTTGAAAGCAAAAAAAACTCACAAAAAAACCCACCTTTTGCTACTTTGTTCTTAAGAAGGATTTACAAATTTCTCTGGGGAAGCAAAATTATCTGTTATTAATGATGTATGTATTTTCACTTGAAAAGAACTAAATGTATTTGGACTCATACGCATTGGTTTAGGTGACCATAAACAAATGAAACATATTTTTCCCACCATGAAGTACTGAGTTACAACAAATGTATTAAAAAAAACTTTATTTTCTTGAGAGTGCATACAAAATGTTATGTAAACACTGTTAGTATTATCTTTCATGTAAAGACATTGTTATTATTACTTCAGATTTTAATGTATTATAAATAGGTTATGTGTCTCCTCCAGAAATATTAAAGGCCACACTGGGTGATATGACCAAAGAAAACTTTAGCCTTGTACAGGCTAAACAAAGTACAAAATGTGAAAATAAAAAAAAAATAAAGAGCAAATCAAGAAAGAGAAAAACACAGTTCAGGATATGCATTTCTGAATCAGCAATTTAACATTTTAATTCCTAAACCAAAAATGTCAATTTTACAAAACACATATATAATTCTTTACCATTTCTTCTCAAAAGATGTTTTATACATACATTCATATTTGTGTGTGCATGAGAAAGAATTGCAAATATTATGAATTAAATATATCAGGCAACTGCTAATAGCTCTGAAGTATTAAATGAGCCTGTTATTTAGACAATTTTCAGCCCCTTGAAATAACATCTAGTCTTAGAAATCTTTTTTAGAATGCAGTTGGTATTTTTAGCTAGGAAATGGAAGAAACAGACTTATTGTGTTCACACTCACAGAATGGAGTATCTAAAAGCCAATTTCAGTTTAACTTAAGCTTAATAAAATGCATGAATAAATACCCAAATATATGAGAAATTTCTAAAACTAAAGCACTACTTCATTATACAAAAACTATTATGTATTAATTATGTTCATTTCTGATGAGTTTGCATATAAGCTAATGTGTTTGCAAAATCAAACTGGAATGCAGAACAAGTACAGGTGATCCAGGTTCCTTGCTTTAATGAGTATTACAAAGCAGCACTGGGTTCAGCATACTTCAGACAGGCCTACTCACTCACCTGGTGAATTCCACGCCAGTCTACTCTGATGATTAAATATATTAAGGAAAGAAATGGTCCCAAAGGATAACTGATGAAACCCTAAGGATATGGTCTTGGGTCAAAAGCACAACCAAACTCCATGTAAGGTACAGTCTCTCACACATACACACATACATACCACATACACAACCACACAAAAAATTTAACACACACACACACAATGTTCCTGCTATTATCCAGTAATTCCCACCTACCCCCGAAGTAATATACTGTAAACTCTAGCACAAATATAGTTAAGTACACTGTAGCCTCAATTTAAACTGGCTGTTAGTTGGGTCCATTATGAGGAACACATCACAGGTGACAGACACCGTGTTGTGCTGAAGTCTGTTTAGTACTACGAATGACTAAAGCCCTCTGAAGAGGTCCAAAACAGACCTATATATTATCGAATTCCAGTCATTATGGATAATGTTATGATGAGGCTGCAGTGTATTTATGTTGAGAATTTATATTACAAAATTAACATTCAAAATAAGAATACTTCATAGTCTAAGTTAAAAAGAAATGGATAGAATTTTCACTGTAATGTGGATATTATTCCCACCTCATCCCTTCCATTAATTCATAACCTGAAAGATGATTACCTGGTGCCACTGGTATCAACACATTAATGCTTTATTATCATCTTGACTGCTAGTTCCAGTTGTCAAAAATGAACATTTCCCTTCTTTCTAATCATAACAAGAATGAGGCCCTTACTCTTTAAAATAAACATGCCTAACTTAAAATTTCAAGTTAGAAAGCAAGAAAAAAAAATACCAAAGTATCATTGGGTAAATTATGATTACACAGATTTGAATCACATTAGCTTATTCCTGAATAATGTAAACTTTATCCTATTAAAAAACCTTATCTTTAAATTATCAAAATGCTTACATTTATTGACAAACCATGCATTTTCACAAAATTAAAACTTGAAATAATTTTTTAGCTAACATGTTTCATTCCACCACTCAATATACCCTATGAAACTAACATTTCTGTATTTTCTTATAATACCATATTAGTTTGTAAGTAGGAATAAAAAGAAAATGAGTTCTAAATAAATGACACAGGAGGCAATAAATTGACACATGACAAGTAAATAAAAGGCTAAAGCACTCCAATACCATTGAAACTGTTTTAATGTTGTTGCAACTCCAAAATGCAACAATCATCAGCTTGTAAAGACCCAAATTTCAAAAATTCATTTTAATTACTCCTTCAAACCTATATTACAAAATAAAGGCAAGAGACATTTAAATCCTCCTTGTCCTGGTTGTGCTATCTAATGTTCCTAACTTGTTTTCTATCACTCTAGTGTATGCTGCAATTCCCATCAGATGCTATATAAGAAAAAATAAAATAAAATATTAACCTCTGCTTCAATGTATAGTTTCCAGAATCTGCCAGAACTGGGGAACTGGGCAACAAGGCGTTCATAAGTCTTCCGTGCTTTGTCTATAGGTTGATTCTAAAATTGAAAACCAATAAACAGCATTTACAATGTTAGGATTATGAAATATTATTTACTGCAGAACCAAGTAGTGTGATTGGACCCATAGAGAAGGAAATGTAATCCTATATCACTAAACCTGTGCCTCTCGAATGAGAATGCTCCAAGCGTCAAGGTCATATGGATTCTCTTCTAATTTCTTTTCGGCTTTCTTCACCTTCTCTGGGACATACTCAGCTGCCTGGAGGAAAGAAAAATAAGGAACTGATGTTACGGTTTTAAAACTTTCATGACTAATTTAATCCAAGCACAAGTTATCAGTCCCCAGTACAAAGCATAAAAATGTACTCTTACAAAAGAGGCCTGCACTTTCTACAATCTATGTATATGTTATCATTTAAGTCACTTCCATGAAAACAGAATTTAGTGATCACATACTTTTAAAAGCCATTATTAAACAAACCCACTTTTTATATTAAATATTATAGAGCAGCCATTCTCAAACTCTGTGGTCTCAGGACCTCTTTTATATTCTTAAAAATTACTGAGTATGCCAAAGAGCTTTTGCTCAAGCAATTATTTCAGTATTTACTATATTACAAATTAAAACTGACAAAAATGTTATTTTTCATGTACAATAAAAATAAATTTACACGTTAACATAACTTTTATGAGAAATAAATTTACAAATTCAGTGAGAAGAATATCCTTATTTTGTATATTTGCCAATCTGCTTAGGGTCTGGTTTTCAAAAAATGTAGCTGGATTTTTGTATCTGCTTCTGTATTCAATCTGCTGTGATAGCACATCATGTAAAAATTCCACTGTACTCTGAGAGATTAAGAATGAAAGGGTAAAAAAAGTATCCTAAATTTATTATGAAACAGTATGAACTCACAGATCCTCTGAAAGTCTTAGGGAACCTCCCGGGTCCCTGGACCAATTTTGAGAAACACTGCTATAGAGCATTCATCCTGAGCCACAAAAGAAAAAGCATGAAATGATATGTAAAGTTTTTTTTGATATAAAAGTTTTAAAAATATGAATCACAAATTGTATATATAGTATCATTAAAACTAATATAAATTTACAGTAAGAGATTTCTAAGACTGTACTAAAATGTTTAGTGGTCATGTGTGGGTGATAGTTTTATTTTTATTAAAGATACAATCTTAAAAAAAGTGATGCCTAAAATAGCTAGCACCTGAGGCAAAAATACAAGTACTACTTCTCAAATCATTGTTCAGAATACCACTGTGTGCCACAAAAAGAAAGCAATGTTCAAAGAAGTCAGATAAAAGTGTTTTGTCTTTTTGCAGGACTTCTTAAAATCTATAATCTGACAATACACAATATTCAAGAGGAGATAAGAGAAGGAAACACTGCCCCTAACAGCTTTTTTTCCCCCCCAGTGGCAATTAACATCTCACAGAAAAATGTCAAAAATCCAATTGGGAAAAATATTTTAGACATAGGTTTAGGAAAACAAATATACCCGGGAAAAATCTATTCTTCTTTGGAATAAATTGTTATCTACCACAGGTAAAAGTATGTTTTGTAATTTTGTATGAAACTTTTCTAAAACATAAGCTCTAAAATTAAAATCTAAGAGCTCTACAAGTAGGTTAGCTCAAGAAACTAAGACTAGGGAAGTTTAATAAAGGAGGATTGCTGGCCCCAACCATATATTAAAACCCAAAATGACATGGCAAAATGGTTTGATAATGGTTCATGAATCAATGGTTCATGATGGTTCAGAAAGAGAACGATCTACGGAAAATGAACAAAGAAAGGTGGTATTTCAAATCAGAATGGTGGCTTATTCGACGTATGGTGTTAGAATAACTGCAGTCAACTTTATTAAGATAAAATTGAATTCCTATTTTACCCTTTCTAGCAAGGTAAATTTCGGATAGAGTAAAGGGCTAAAACAAACAACAAAAAAGAACTAGAGGGAAATATAATGAAATGGATCTTTGCATAGAAAATTGTCAGAAACCTCTGAAAAAAGTACACTTAATTCAGTTTTAATTGTGCATGAAAAAGTATTATAATCAAAATCAGAAGACAAACCTAAAAAATATCCAACATATTTGGCAGAGTACTAAATTTATTAATGTATAGTCAATAAAAGACCAGAAACTCAAAAAGAAAATGGGCTAAATATTGGAGTTCATAGAAAAGGAAGTAACAATGACCTTTATATATTCAAAGGAAATACAAATGTAAACCATAAAACAGAGATCCAAAGTGTTTTTTTTTTTTTTAAGATTTTATTTATTCATGAGAGACACAGAGAGAGAGAGAGGCAGAGACACAGGCAGAGGGAGAAGCAGGCTCCATGCAGGGAGCCAGATGTGGGACTCCATCCCGGGACCCCAGGACCATGCCCTGAGCCAAAAGCAGGCGCCAAACCGCTGAGCCACCCAGGGATCCCCCAAACTGTTTCATAACCAACACTGCACTAGCGAGGGTAAATAAAAATATTCTCACATTGTTATGGGGGCAAGTAGTAATTTGATCAAAATTTAATATGAATGTCTGATTCTAAATTCCACTTCTGGCAACTTCTCCTACTGCATACATGCACAGAGATGTGCACTGAAGAACAGTATTTAAATAATGACACCATGGGCGCTCAGGTGGCTCAGTGGTTTAGCGCCGCCTTTGGCCCAGGGCCTGATCCTGGAATCCTGAAATCGAGTCCCACATCTGGCTCCCTGCATGGAGCCTGCTTCCCTCTGCCTGTGTCTCTGCCTCTCTCTGTCTCTCATGAGAAATAAATAAAATCTTTAAAAATAAATAAATCATGACACCTAAAAACTAAATAAAGGAATTTTTAGTCACTTAAAAAAAAAAACCCAGCAGGGCAAGTCTATAGATAGCAACATGGAACTATCTCCATAATTTTGGGCGTAAAAAAAATTGTACATGAGCTGGGGGAGACAGAGAGAGACTCCCAGAAACACACACTTACTTTATAATATAAACTCTTCTACTGTTTGAATTTTTACTATTCACCTGAAAAAATATTTGTTCGGTGCCTAATATGTGCCACACATTGTTGACGGGACACTTGGGATACAACAAAATAAAGACTTCTCCTTTCAAAGAGTTTACTTCTTGAAAAAACAATTTTTTGAATGAAACAAGGATCTTATAAGATACCAACTATGAAATCTTAATGATAAGAAATGATATAGGAACTTCAAATCAGGAACTAAAAAACAGCTAACCTATACCTGAATTGCTTTAATACAATGCTAACTAGTGTTGTGTTTCAAAGCGGTCGGATGGGAGGTCTATTCACTCAAGAGCCAATTGCTGAGTATTAGCCTACCACATCAGATAACAGATACCATAATCTAGAAGAACAGAGAAGACTCAAAAGATAATATTCAACCACAAAATCACAGCAAAAAGTATAAATAAATGTCTCCTTGCTACATAAAATAAGGCATTCCTTTAGTGATTCTCAACCCTGACAGCACTTTAGAATCACCTGGAAGAACGGAGATTTAAAAAAGATGCTCAAGCCCCAAGTCATAGATCAATTAAATCAGAACCTCTAGTAACAGACCTGAACCATCACCAATTTTATTTTTTTTAATCATTATTTACTTTAAAAACTCCCCAGATGGTTCTAATGTCAGCCTTAGTCAAAAACTTTAGCTCTCCAAGGGTTTCCTAACCCTTTTTGGTGCCCCACCAAGTCTATTTTCATAGACTATAGTCTACTAAAGCCTATGGGCTCTTTCTCAGAATAATAATGTTTTTATTTACCCTTCATTTTTTTTTTTAAAGTAAGTTCTACATCATATGTGGAGCCTGAACTCACAACCCCGAGATCAAGAGTCACATACATGCTCTATTGACTGGGCCAGCCTGGAGCCCCTCTCAGAATAATGTTCTTTTTTTTCTTTTTTTAAGAATAATGTTCTTAAATACATTACAAACTATGTACTGTACACAATATACACAAACTATGAGATAGTGTACAAAATACACAAACTATGAGAGACTTCAAAGGAAACCAATTATATTGAAATGTAATCACTAAAATATTTTCAAAGTTTTACACAATAATACATAACACATTAAATAACAGGATCTAGTAATGAGTCTAATGATAAGGACAATATTTGTAATATTTATAACCAGTTACAGTTGTTGCTAATGCTGCTAGTGTGGTTTCTTGCCTACATTCATAATAGAAGGAAAAGCTCAATTTTAGAGATTAGTAAAAAAAAAAAAAAAATTTTTATTTTCCCCACCCAACTTCATAGAACCCCTAAAATTCTAACCAGACACCACAGGGATGGGGTTACAATGCACCTAAGAACCCCATGCAAAGGATGGAGAACAGATGTAAAAAAACAAAAACAAAAACCCACAGCTATTGAGCATCTCCTAGATCAGGCATTAATCACTCCTTTTTAAGTAATAACTCCATTTCATAATAAGAAATATAATTAGGGGATCCCTGGGTGGCTCAGTGGTTTAGCGCCTGCCTTCGGCCCAGGGTGTGATCCGGGAGTCCCGGGATCAAGTCCCACGTCAGGCTCCCTGCATGGAGCCTGCTTTTCTCTCTCTGTCTCTGCCTCTCTCTCTCTCTCTCTGAATAAATAAATAAAATCTTAAAAAAAAAAAGAAATATAATTAAATTATATGAATCTTCTCAATGTCCAGTAAGAATCTGACAGAACCACAGCTCAGCTCTTTTCAGAATCTGTTATACCCCTACATATTTTCCTCTTGTCAAGGATGTAAGTTCGTAAAACAATCTACATAGATAATTCTCAATCAAGTACATTAATTAACAAGGAAACTACCCAGAATGGCCAAGAATACACTCTGGTAGTTATGGCCACATTTAACTCCTACAATAAAAAGTTATTCATCATGATGAACCAGGCGGGTAGCCAAGAGCATACTTCTGTTCTCTTGCCTGGGCATATTTCTATAGGGCAAAGGAAATTTGAACAGTTTACTAGTATTCCACAAGACACTGGACCTCCATAAGGAATGGCACTGTATTACTATTTCCTAAATTTATTCCAGATCAGAGGAATAGGTTACTTTAAGAACATTTAGGACAAGTTTCCAATGCTCATTTGAAATGGAATGAGGTCGAAACTGTGCTTAGTATCGCAAAAGAACAACTATCCTATGGTTATAAATCCCCAAAACTTATTACAATAAGAAATTATATCAAAAATCCAGCTTTTGCCTTTGGAATAAACTTTAATCCCATTATCATTTTTTAAGATTTTATTTGAGACAGAAAAAGGGGTGCAGAGGGAGAGAGAGAAGCAGACTCCCCACTGAGCAGGAAGCCTGATGCTGTGGACCTGAACATCATGACCTGAGCCAAAGGCAGAGACCTCCCCATTACCATTCTTTAGGGAATTTTTTAAAAATATTTTATTTATTTTTTATTTAAAAAAATAATTTTTATTTTTATTTATTTATTTTATATTCATGAGAGACAGAAAGGGGGGGGGGGGACAGAGACACAGGCAGAAGGAGAAGCAGGCTCCATGCAGGGAGCCCAATGTGGGACTCTGAGATCACGCCCTGAGCCAAAGGCAGACGCTCAACCGCTGAGCCACCCAAGGGTCCCTCTTTAGGGAATCTTAAAGGGAGTAGGATGGACCCCAAATCAAATGCAGAACAAAAACTGGACTATTTCCCAAGCCATGTACATTACCAATGATATTAGTAGGACTTTGGGAATGTCTTTGATTTACACAATTGTAAAAACCAGAAAAATAACACAACTGTACAGCATATACAGAGATACATACCAACATTCACTATTTCAAATGGGTGCAAAACCCAGAAAAACTGTAAACTACACGATGTGTTTTTTGTATAGGGACAAAATGTTACTCAGGAATTATCTCTAGCATCTGTTCTATAAATTGTTTTTCTAGTGGTAGGGTATTGCTAACATACTTAATTTCTCTGAATAATAACAAGTATACAACTAACTAAAAGTATGAAAGAAGGGTAAATTCATTACACATTGACCTTTTTAAATTTTCTTTTTTAAAATGCCTTTAAAAGACCATACACAAATCACTCATCTCAAGTATACAATTCACAATAAATTTTTAAAAAACATGTAATCACCCAACAAGAACCATACTAATAGTCATCACCATTTCCCAATCCCCTACCCCCAGGGAACCACCAAAACTTTCAGTCTCCAGGGTGTGCAGGTATTTAATGTCAGTTGTAACACACAATATGTGCTGTTTCTGGCTTTTACTTTGCATGTTTCCAAGGTTCAAGTTTCATCATGTTTCGGTACTTTTCTCTTCAATGCCAAATAATATTCCATTGTATGGATAGACAATCCCACATTTTGTTTATCTGCTGATGGATATTTGGATTGTTTCCAGTTTCTGAGTGGAGATCATTTTGTGTTTTCATACATGTATACACCTCAGGTAAAACTGCTAGGTCACAAGGGAATTCTATTTTTAACATTTTGAAGAACTGTCAGACTTTTCTAAAGTGACTGAACCATTTTATATTCCGACCAACAGTGTTTTAGGAGGGTTCCAATTTCTCCACATCCTTGCTAACACTTGTGTTTTGATGATTATACCCATCCTAGTAGGTGTAAAGTGGAACTCCTTGTGGTCTTGATCTACATTTCTCTGATCACTAATCAAGTTCAGCATTTTTTGATGCTCTTATTAGCCATTCGCCTTGGAGAAATGTTTATTCAGATTCTTTGCCCATTTTTAATTGGGTTATCTTTTTATTGTTGAATTGCAAGAGTCTTTTGTATTATAGATACATCTATTAAGTCCCTTATTAAATATCAGATTTACAAGTTTTCTCCCATTAGGTGGGTTTCTTCCACTTACCATGTTAAAACTTTGTTTTTATGAAGCTAACCCAGAGAAACAGACTTTGACAAGGGCCTCACAGGCACTATGTACTATTTCAACGATTCTCAAACTTTTTGTAAAAAATCACTCTGCATTCTCAAAAACTGAAGAACAAAAGAAAAATTTTTAGAAATGTGGGCTATACCTATCAATATCATCACATAATAGAAATTAAAATAGAAAGTTTTTTAGTTCATTTTAAGATAAACTGATCTTCTTTAAAAATATTTTCCAAAACAAAAAAAAAAAAATAATTGAAAACCATGGCAGTTTATTTTGTGTGTGATTCTTTAATATCCGGGTGAATAGGAGACATTATCTGCTTCAGCTTTCAATCTATTGCAATATATTGTTTTGGATGAAGTATGATTATGTAACTATGTATACGACTATGTATGTAGTTGAGAAAGTGAAAAACACTTTTAATGGTCTTTTCATATAACTGTGGATGGCTCAATATAGCCTCTGAAAAACTCTAAGTTAAGCTTTACTGAAACTGCAAACCAGTTTCTATATGGCAGCCTAACTAATATTAAGGGGCTGATTAACAGGAGGTGGGAGGGGGGAGGGGGGAAATGACAAACATGATTAATGGCTGAATAAAATAAAATAATCTAATTTCTTCTTCCCATTCCCACCAGGGAGTACAACTTTCACAGAAAAAAAGTAGTTCTCCAAATAGCTGCTTTCATGGTAAATGAGGAGGGTGTTACGCTACATCATCTCAAAGTTAAATTAAAATAAAGGTCAGTGAAAATTTAAGCCAAGTGATGAACACAAAAAGTATAGAGGAGAAGATGGTAAGTTAAAGGATTTAATCCTGCATAAATAGGTTTTGACCATGACCAACAGAAGTAGAGGATCTGTCTCAAATATGGTTTTGTAATGACTATCTACCACTATTAAGGGTAATGACTGATTAAATACAGTAGAGGAAGGAAAACCATAAAATCCTATCAAAAGCCTAACCATCCTCAAACAATCTACGGTTTTTCTCCACTTATTTTATCAAGAATATATTCAAAAACAACTTTTAAGGTTCAGGTATCTTCAACTCCTACATGGTTTGCAAGCTTCATTTACATAAAAATCACGTATGGTACTTGTTTCAAATGAAGATCTCAGTCTCACAGAGTCTGATATTAAGTTGTACACACACATACTTGTATAAATCACCTCAGTGATTATGATTCAATAGACCATGGACTCCATTTGGAGAAACACTACTTAATCGAACTGTTCTGTAAATGTATTTTTCAAAATGAAAA
Organism: Canis lupus familiaris; assembly: GCF_011100685.1. Classification (NCBI taxonomy): domain Eukaryota; kingdom Metazoa; phylum Chordata; class Mammalia; order Carnivora; family Canidae; genus Canis; species Canis lupus. Next base: position 34,899,427 of record NC_049239.1, on the reverse strand, counting down.
ATAAAGTGGCAACAGACCTAAGTCATTCCATTTTTTTCCCTAAAACATTTTTTTTAAGATTTTGTTTATTTATTTATGAGAGACAGAGAGAGGCAGACATAGGCAGAGAGACAAGCAGGCTCCATGCAGGGAGTTCAATGTAGGACTCGATCCTGGTACTCCAGGATCACACCCTGGGCTGAAGGCAGGCACTAAACCGCTGAGCCACCCAGGTTTCCCTCCCTAAAACATTAATAAAGCTGCATAAACTATACTATCTATGTGAAGTCTTAAGTCTCCCTTGGTAGATAACCTTTATTCAAAATTAAAAATAGAGTAGCACTTTGCAAGATTATCTGCAAGTAGTAACTGAGATGATTCATATGCCTAGAGAATAAACCCTTTAGTTTATGTGACAGGTGACATTAGGACTGAATGCCAGCTTAGTCCTGTACTCCTTTATAGTGTAAAAGAACTCTACTAGATTTTTTTTTTTTGTAAATAAATCTGAGTATGTATCCTGCATATAATCTCTTCAACCCTTCTAGAAACTAAAAATCTACTAAACATGTAAACAATCAAAACTTAAGAAAAAACAGGCTAAAGATTGTTGGTCCAAATAATGGTACTTATCATATTTGCTTATTAAATGTTTATTCATTCACTAGGAAACAAATAGATGCAAACTACAAATAAAGACCAGAGTCTTTTAGAATTCAAAAAAATGTGGCTTTACACCAAAAGTAGCCAACGTATTAATTCACTAGATAAACTAAGTAAAACACTGGAAAAACATCAATTTGGACACAGTGCTGTTGTCCTCCTTAGCTTTATTCGTTCGGTATTTATGGATTATTAATTATCCATTAATCTAAAAATTTGCTAACTTAAATCCTTTTTTACATCAATTCTCACAACATTACCAACTATTCAGTAAAACAAAAAAACTCAAATTCACACCTAGGTCTGGCCTAAACAGAAAAGATTTAGAGATAACGGCAGAAAAGCTTAAAACTATGAACTGTTTTTGGCAATTATCCACTTAATAGGTACAAACATCCTTTTAAAAAAAAAAAGATTTATGTATGTATGTATGTATGTATGTGAGACAGAGAGAGAGAGAGGCAGAAACACAGGAGGAGGGAGAAGCAGGCTCCATGCCGGGAGCCCGACGCAGGACTCATCCCAGAACTCCAGGATCATGCCCTGGGCCAAAGGCAGGTGCCAAACTGCTGAGCCACCCAGGGATCCCCAATAGGTACAAACATCTTAACATGTATTTTGCAATTCTGGAAAGTCTACATGGGATGTAAACTGTATTCTCTGAAACTCCTATATTATCACTAAAGGAATGCAATCTCTCTTAACACAGCACCTTTCTATTGTACTTCTAAAGAAAATAAATACTCATATAAATACAGACCAATCTCTCTTAGGAACAGTTATTGCCAACTAGTGTATTCTACATGGCCGAAAAAATAACGATAAAGATGAATTCAATTTTGGCGGCCCCTAATTGTTACACCAAGTATCACAACAGGAGGAGAAAATGTAGGAAAGAATATTACAAAAAAATTGTTAAAAACAAAAAATAACTGGGCCCAAAGAACACATCGTCTAATACTTGGTCCTTCCCCTCCCCAAAATCCACATTGGCTTTAAAATTTTTTTGGCACTACCATTACCTTTTAACTGCTAGTAAGCACTAATGCTTACCCAACAAAATCCTAAATCAAGTTTCAGGTTTCAACACCATATGTCTTTCATCTTTCATTCATCTTTCATCTTAAGAAGTACATAGCAGAGAACAGTTTTCATTATTTTCCATAACGTCCCAAACTTATTTTTGACCAAAAGACGATGATTTATGGCTGCAAGTTCCTCTCTTTAAGAACTACCGGTAATTATGCTTCTTCAAGTCATGCAAATTTTCCAAAGTGAGGATCATTTTGTTTGTATTATATGCCTTCCTAATCCTAGGGGAAGTTATATTTTGTTTTATTAAATGAGTGCAGAGGGATGCCTAGGTGGCTCAGCGGTTGAGCCTTCTGCTCAGGGCGTGATCCTGGGATCTGGGATGGAAACCCACATCAGGCTCCTTGTGGGGAGCCTGCTTCTCCCTCTGCCTATGTCTCTGCCTCTCTCTCTGTGCCTCTCTTAAATAAATAAAATCCTTTAAAAAAAGAGTGCAGAAACAGAATTTTAGGGATTTAAAGGTTCCTAAGAACAGGCCTGGCTGAACACATTTTTCTCTCTCTTCATATCTAATAAAGCTTTAGAAACCCTCCACTCTTACGCCCAGAATATTTTACTTTGTCCTCCAAAATTAAATTCTATGGGAATTTGTAATGTATGGCATAGAGCTTAAATGCAAAATTCATCCATTCATTTACTGTACATCTTTAAATGTCAAAACAGAATTTCCAAGATTCCTAGATGCAAGGAAAACGGCAGTCCCTTCAATTCAGGTCTAAACCCTAGTGAAGCAACTCCAAAGAGCTAAATGCTGTAGGGGTACTGCACAAGGTAAAATGGAGCTTAAAAAGAATGAGATCAAAAGTTGAACCAAGCAGTAAAACACAAATATGACAAAAATATAGCCATAATTCCACACAGGAACTAAATGTGTTTTCATTAGGGAAGTGAAGGGGAACTTACAAGCACAGTTTTGTCACCACTGAACTGGCAAAAACAGTAATCAAGAATACCCTCGAAAACTGGCAAGGTAATTTAAATAGCTCTCTATGCAAAATGGAACTTCCTCACAAAAGCTTAAAAAGGCGGCGGGGGGGGGGGGGGGGCCACAACAATAAACCTTAGCTAGTGATCCTACTTGTTCAAAATCATCTCCCCCTTCTAGAAGGCACAAATCTAAATTTCAATACCAAGAAAGTAATAGCCACATATATATTTTAATAACAAATTTAAGATATAATCAGGCTTATTCAACAAACTTTGAGCTTCAACTGCTAAAAGGCTAAAAGAAATCCACACTTCCTATCTTGCCAGATTCTTTGTCCATCACATCCTTTGGTATCTTTCCAAAGCAAATGCACCACCATTCAGAGTGGCTTTGGTTTCTTTGTTTGCTTTTACTATTCTTTAGTATTATTTAGTCTTTTTCTTGTCTATCATTTCAGCTCATTTTAGGTACCCTGTTCCTCTAAATATTCAATGACTAAAAGGTTACTGAGGGATCCACCATCAACCCACAGAATACTAACTGCAAAAGGAAAAATAATCCTTCACGATGAAGAAACCTAGCAGTCATCACCCCACCCCATCACCCCAGTTCCAAGGCAAACTAGTGGAATCATTTTTTTAACCATGTCACTCTTGAAGGTGTAATCTAATTACTATTGAAGGTGTTTCAATTACTATCAGTTAAAGTTGAATAAACCAATATCTGGGATTTGCTGGGAAATAATGAGGATGGGGAGAGCAAGTGAAAAGTATGGGGAAAAAACAAGGTCAGCCATCAGTTAAAGCTCTATGATAAGAACATCATACATTATACTATTTCTTCGTTGTTTACATGTTTGAAATCATTACAAAATTAAAGAAAAGATTATATAATAACACTGTTGATAATCAGACATCAAAAACCGTCTTTTAGGTTGATGGAGGAAAGATACAGGAGACACCATAAAGGTTAAGACAAGTTAAGCATCCAAAAGAAAAATAACCATCGCTTACTTTTTAAACATTAGATACAGAGAAACCCATGAATCCACAGTCATCTCCTTTTAAAAGAGAAAGGAAAATGGGGCACCGGGGTGGCTCAGTCAGTTAAGCATCTGACTCTTAGTTTCTGCTCAGGTCCCGATCTCAGTGTCCTGAGATTCACTTCCAACTCTGCTGGAGTCAGCTTGAGATTCTTTCCTCCTCCCTTTGCTCCCCCCACCCCGCCCACTTGCATGGGCTCTCTAAATTTAAAAAAAAATCTTAAAAAAAATAGGGGGGTTAAGGGGGTGCCTGGTGGCTCAGTCAGTTAATGGTCTGCCTTTCACTCAGGTCATGATTTCAGAATCCTAGATCAAGCCTCATGTCAACCTTCCCTGCTTAGCAGAGTCTGCTTCTCCCTCTCCTCCCTGCTTGTGCTCTCTCAAATAAATAAAATGTTTGAAAATAAATAATTTTTTAAAAGGAGAAAAGAGGGATCCCTGGGTGGCTCAGCGGTTTAGCGCTGCCGTCAGCTCAGGGGGTGATCCTGGAGTCCCCGGATCAAGCTCCCTGCAGGGAGCCTTTTCCCTCCCTCTGCCTGTGTCTCTGCCTCTCTCGCTCCGTGTCTCTCATGAATAAATAAAATCTTTACAAAAAGAATATTGGAAAAAAAAGGAGAAAGGAAAAAAATTCTTTACAGAAAAACATGAGCGAGTCAGTAAAGACAGAATAGAATTTTTAACATCACCATTTGCCACCTCCAAAGTAATAAGTGATTCAATTGACACATAACTAGTTTTAAAAAGCTACTGAGGAATACAAAGTCAATCCACAGATTACTAACTGCAGAGAAAATAATCCTTCACAATGAAGAAACCCAGCAATCATCTCCCTGCCCAAATAATCGAACTTAACCACCATTAATAGTGGAACAACCTAGCATGAAGTGCCTTTCCATGTAACATTATACCATTCTACCCAAAAATATTTAACTCAAATATTATCAAAGCTCTCAGTTTAGACCTAACCAACCACAAAGTTTTCAGGAAATAACAAAAGATGAAGGGACGAGTTAAATGATACCACATACACAAAAATCAAATCAACCCAGAAAATAAGTTTTATTAGAAAATTGTCTTGGATTCTGCAGACAAGTCCCTGGGAAAAGGGGGGGAAGGAGAACTATTCAAGAGACAAAACTAATGGGGCATGTAAACCCAGATTAGATTCTGATAAGAGAAAAGAAAAAGAGAGAGAAAAACCCTATGAATCATATTCTTGGGACAACTAGGGAAATGTGAACAGGAACCAGGCTTTAGAAATGATAGGTTAAACTATTAATTTTTTTAGGTGAGAAAATGGTATGGTTATATAACTGCATCAATGTCCTTAAGTAAAAGAATGATGAAATATAAGGGCCTGAAATATGTCTCGACTTACTTTCAAATAAATATGCAAGCAGAGATAAAACAAGTTTGGAAAAACAGTTAACAGTTATTGATTATAGGTTAAGAACTGTATTGCAGGCATTCATCTCACTTTTAACTTTTCTCACGTACTAAGTTTCCTTTGCACGGTAAAACTTTTAATTTCTTTTTTTCATGTAAATTTTCACCACCATCCCCTTTCATTCAAAACAAGAGAGTTCGGAAATATTCAAAGTCATGACATTTCATTTCAGTGTCCTTATAATTTAAGAAAAATTTTGGAACTAACAAAAAGTTCTGGAAACTTTCAATGAAACCTTAGGACGTTACTCCTCAAGTTTCAAGTGACAAAATTAGGTATACATCTCAGAATAACCATAGGTATACATAAGCAGATGTGATATTATGGTTTTGAGACTGGAGATTTTGCTTTCCTGGGCATCGAGACAACCATGTAAAATGTTAACAAGGTTTCAGTCAACGAGCAAACACAAAATTCAATTTAGCAAGCTCTCCCGACGTGACATTTACAGTCCCCAGACTACTCAAGAGGAACTGCAACTTTGGCCTCTGTCAACCTCCAAGAACAGCCTCTACCTTCTAAGCTGGGGACTTAAAAAACAAAAACCTAAGTGTAGTTCGTTACCGTGGCAACAGGGAATTTCAGGAAATTGAGACTCTGCAGGCTAGCGGGCCTCCATTTTAAAAAACTATTTACCTAAACATTCCAGGACTTAAATCGAAAAGCAAACTGACTGACATCTTTCATGAAGTAGCAGTTTCCTCCTTCAAACTAAGAGGCAAAAATACTACTCTACAAAATTCTGAATAAAGAGCCAAACACCCTCAATCGTTTCGCTAAGTACCTGAATTTTAAAAATGCTTGTAGATCATTTACGTCCAGTACTAAAGGAGACGTTTTTATTTGAAGGGGCAAAAAAAAAAAAAAAAAAAAGGACCTCTCGTTTTCCGATTTATCAAATGCTGCAACATTTGGATCGCTTGAAAAACGAAAATGAAAATGCGGACAGGGGGAGAGGGAAAAAAAAAAAAAGAAGGTATCAGGAGAAAGCTACACAATCCCCAAATCTCAGCATTAACCACGCTTTTTTTTTTTTTTCCTACACTGCTTCCGGCTTCATTCGCTCTGGCGAAGAGACCATTTCTCCAGACGAGTTTCACCTCACGTTATTTCGCAAAACTGGTCACCTCTCTGGGGGCATATCGGAAGGGGGGGGGGCGGGGGCAGAGGAAACACCGTCAAGTTTTTTTCGAAAACAGAGGCCACACGTTCAAAGTAATCGATCCTCAACCACCCTAATGCCAAAACAAAAATGGTTATTAAAGGAAGGAATCCCCCAGGAGTAGTCCCATAAACCTAAACAGGACGAAGCAGCTTCCTATTGTCTAAAGCAAGTGTTCGCGTTAACGCCTCAGAGAAGCCAAAACAAGAATTTCACGTCTCCGTCAGCTCTCGCTCCCCGGTTCCCACCATTTCCGCTGAACCCCGTCCTCCGGGTTCCTCAGACCCCAATTCCCTCCTCAGGCGAACATGGCTGGAGCACCCGGACCGACACAGACGTGGAGAGAAGAGGTCGCCACGAGGCCCCACCACTCTCTTTCCTCACCTGCTCCGGGGCTCCGTCTCCTGACATGGCCTCAGCTGACTAGAAAGGGAGAGCTGGCCCGCGATGCGAAGCTAGAAAAGAAAAATTAAACTAAAAACCACCCCAAACCAGTAAAGTTACCCCCGGCCCGGCGGAGCCAGACAGCCAACGCGAATCGCCACCGCCCACTCAGATATGAATTAAAATGGCTGCGCCCCTGCCGGACGAGGAGAGGGGTGTGGCTTCGGCATTAACTTCCGGGGCGATGGGCGGAGCTAAGGTCCCGACGCGCCGGTTTGCTCGGCCGCGCGGATGCGGGGAGGAACGCCGAGGTGGGCGTAGGGTCTGCGCTGACGTCACGACGCCGGGCTCCCGGCGCTGTTGCTGAGCTGGCTGCAACCGGCTGGGAGGCGGGAAACTGTTTACCCTGCAGGCTCGCGCGCCTTTTGGAACTTAATTACCACGCTGTGGAACCTGGGTTTTTTCACTGTTGAAGCCTGACTGCCAATCAGTGTAGTTCAGGGCCAACTGGCCATCTTAGGGAGCGATGCTAAGTTTAGAAGCCTTCTATATTTTGTTTTGTTTTGTTTTGTTTTGTTGTTTTTGTTTTTGTTTTTTGCCTTCTATATTTTGAACGTAAGAGACATATCGAGGTTTTCCTACCATCTGAACTAATGCTTTCTGTGCTTGTTAGGGATGCTCTCATCCATCTTACACGGTCACTATCTCCTATTTTGTCTAAAGTTTGTTGTTGTTTTTTTTTATGGATTCATTCATCTTTATTTCAAAGTTTAAAGCACTGTTTATTATAAGAAACTTCACTACTCGATGTGTATATTTGCACACATGCAAATATCCAAACATATGTGCAATTGTCTAAAGTTTTGACGTCAGTAAGGCCCCGGGAATTAAGCTCAGCATCTTACGGTGATTCCTCGTATGCAAAGTGGAGATAATAGCGCTCAGGCCCCGCAGCCAGACTCCCATTCCTTCAAACCCTGGCTTCCTCTCTCATTGGATTGGTAACCTTGGGCAACTTGTGCCTCAGTTTCCTTGCCTATAGATACGAGTAACAACAGTAGTATCTGCAATTTAAATAAGGTGGACACGTGAAAGTGCTCAGAGCTGCTCTGGCCATAGCCCAAGATTAGGGGAGAACAGGTCTCTTCTCAAACTAATTTCCAATTAAAGATCATCCTGGGGGGATCCCTGGGTGGCGCAGAGGTTTGGCGCCTGCCTTTGGCCCAGGGCGTGATCCTGGAGACCTGGGGTCGAGTCCTGCATCGGGCTCCCTGCATGGGGCCTGCTTCTCCCTCTGCCTGTGTCTCTGCCTCTCTCTCTCTCTCTCTCTCTCTGTCTATAAATAAATAAAATCTTAAAAAAAAAAAAAAAAAAGATCATCCTACGCTGTCCCCTCTCCTCCTCCTCGCTGATGGAGGCCCACGTATCCAAAAGTAAACTTCGGCTTTCACCACGCACGCCTTATTCTTCTCGTCTCTCCGTGCCTCTGCTCCTATTTCCACACCACCCTTTCCACAGCCTGAATTCTTACCCTTCCAAGTAATCAGACGCTTGAACGAAAGATGTTTATTAACACAAAGATGTCAATGTTTATTGCACCATCCGACATGGAGGCCTCGTTAAGTAGGTTACGAAACATCTCTACAATGGAATGTCGTGAGGCCAGGAAACATGTTAATGTTCAATGACAGATATCCACGATATTGTTAGCTGAAAAAGAATACAAAAATAGTGCACATTATACTGGAGATGTGTATACACACACACATATTACATCAAAATATTATAAGTAGCTGTCTCTAGGTTGTGTGTCATAGACTTTTTAAATCTGTTTTCTGAGTCTGTCTATGATTAATGTAAGAATAAGTCTTTAAGGGGATGCCTGGATGGCTCAGTGGTTCAGTGCCTGCCTTCCGCTTAGGGCATGATCCTGGGATCTCAGGACAGAGTCCCACATTGGGCTCCCCGCATGGAGCCTGCTTCTCCCTCTGCCTGTGTCTCTGCCTCTCTCTGTGTCTCTCATGAATAAATAAATTAAAATCTTAAAAAAAAAAAACAAGAATAAGTCTTTAAGAATAATATTCATACACATATAAAAGAATAGCTTTCACATTCTGTTCTCCAAAGTTTGACTCAAATGCTTTTTTTTCCTAATATTTTTATGAAAAACTTCAAAGAGATCAAAGTTCGAAGAATAATACAATGAATGCCTATATCCTCATTACACTGATCCAGTGACTAACATTTTAGCATGTTTGCTTTATAGGTATGTATTTATACGTGCTGTTTGCTATTTACAAAATAATTTGAAAGCAAAAACAAATATCATGATGCCTCATCCAAAAATATATTGGTTTATGTTTTATGAGAATGAGGACATTCTCCTTCATAACTATAGTACCATCATCACACCTAAGGAAATTAATACTTATTTCCTAACATTATTTACTATTCAGTTTATATTCAAATTTTCCCAGGTATCCCCAAAATATCTTTATAGGAGTTTTGTTTTGTTTTTGTTTTTTACAAATGAGGATCCAATAAAGTTTCAGGTATTGCATTTAGTAGTTAAATCTCTTCAGTTGCTTTTATTCTAAAAATAGTCCTCTCATCTTTTTATTTTTTAAGAGACCTGACTGGTTTTCTCTAAGAATGCCCCATAATCTGGATATATCCAAGAGTGTGCTCTAAAGGAGTGATAAAATTCAGGTTAAACATTTTGGCAGGAATATGTCAGAGTATAGCTATGAACTTACTTCATTTTGTATTACTTCAAGAGATACATCAAACTACTAATTTGATGTTAAATTTGATCACTTGTTTTGATGGTGACTATCAGATCTCTCCTTTAGGTATATTTCACCCTTTGTAGTTAACAAGCAGGTAGTTAGAGTGAGGCTTTGGCACAGTGCCAATTTCCTATTCCTGCAACAAATTTTCACCATGATTTCATGGTCTATTAATAAATCTTTCCTGAATTAATAGTGAAATCCTTGGTCTCTAAATAAAATGTTTCAATTCTATTATTCTTTCTACATTAATAGAAAGATCTGTGTAAAAGAACTCTTCTTCAATAATACTATAAAAAGCAGGGTAACTGTTTAATTTTTTTCCCTTTAATGATAAATTTTTAAAGTAAAGGATTTGATCTAATAATACCTTCTTGAAGTAGTGGAAAAGATTTTTTTTTTCTGGCTTTCTCTTTTTGAGTATCATTGTAGATTCATGAGTTTTTTAAGACTCAAGTTGTTTCAAATTTTTTTCTTTTTTATGATAGTCACACACACACACACAGAGGTAGAGACATAGGCAGAGGGAGAAGCAGGCTCCATGCACCGGGAGCCCGACGTGGGAGCCCGACATGGGATTCAATCCCGGGTCTCCAGGATCGTGCCCTGGGCCAAAGGCAAGCGCCAAACCGCTGCACCACCCAGGGATCCCGTAATCCTTATTCTTTGGGAGCCAGTACAAGTCGCTTTATACTGAGTTCCCTATCTTTTTGACATGATGCCATTAGTTTTGGGAAACTTCCTAACTTACTGGCACAAAATGTCTTAGACTCACTTATGTATCTTCCCTCTTACAGAACTGCACCCTCCCTGTCACAGACCTAGACTCAGTCATTTCTCCAAGGTACCTTGTTTCCTTCAGTTTGGAAATAGTAATAGAAACAAAATGTGAATGACAGATGTTTTCTTTGCTACTGGGTACCATTGTTTCTAGGCCTTTTCAGTGTTCAGAGATAGGAAATGTATTTTTTAAATTACAAGTTCATATATTGATTTTCAATTCAAATTTAACAGACTGTCTTTTTTCTTTAGCGCTTCTACATTTGTATCTCATTTCTCTTATTCTAGAAATCTTGGTCCTTACAAAATACATTGTTATTAAAAAAAAAGGTTTTGCACAACAAAGGAAACTATCAACAAAACTAAAAGACAATCTACTGAATAGGAAAAGATATTTGCAAATGGCATATCTGATAAAGGGTTAATATCCAAAATATATACAGAATTTATATAGCTCAACACCAAAAAACAATCCAATTTTAAAAATGGGCAAAAGACATAAACAGACAATTCTCCAAAGAAGACCGACAGATGGCCAATAGACACATAAAAAGATGCTCAATATCCCTCATCATCAAGGAAATGCAAATCAAAGCCACAATGAAGTATCACCTTACACCTGTCAGAATGGCTAAACTCAAGAACCCAGGAAACAAGTGTTGAGAATGTAGACAAAAAGGAACCAGGATGCCTGGGTGGCTCTTCGGTTGACCACCTGCCTTAGGCTTAGGGTGTGATCCCCTGGGCCCAGGATCAAGTCCTGCATCGGGCTACCCACATGGAGCCTGCTTCTCCCTCTGCCTGTGTCTCTACCTCTGTGTCTCTCGTGAATAAGTAAATAAAATCTTAAAAAAAAAAAAAGAAAGAAAGAAAGAAAAGGAACCCTCATGCACTGTTGGTGGGAATCCAAACTATTACAGCCACTTGTGAAAACAGTATGAAGGTTCCTCAAAAACTTCAAAATACAATTACCATATGATCCAGTAATTCCACTATTGGGTATTGTTTATGAAAACATTAATTCTAAAGGATATATGCGCCCCTATGTTTATTGCAACATTATTTACAATAGCCAAATTATGGGAGCAGCCCAAGTGTTCATTGATAGATGAATGGATAAAATGTGGTGCGAGCACGCACACACACACACACACACACACTGGAATAGTATTCGACCATAAAAAAGAATAAAATCTGGCCATTTGCAACAACACAGATGGATCTAGAGAGTATAATGCTAAGCAAAATAAAACAGTAGAGAAAGACAAGTATCATATGATTTCACTCATGTGGATTTTAAGAAAGAAAACAGGAAAAAAGGGAACAACCCAAAAAACAGATTCTTAACTATAGAGAACAAAAATATGGTTATAGGAGGGGAAGTAGGTGGTAAGATGGATAAAAATAGGTGAAGGTGATTAAAAGTACACTTATCTTGATGAGCACTGAGTAATATATAAAATTGTTGATCACTAAAAAAGTTTTTAGATTAAAATGCCAATACTAAAATATCAATATCAATATATTTTCTGACTGATGCTTAAGTCTTCTTTAAAATTCTTTTTGTCCTTAGATGGTGTCATATTAAGGATGTTCAGTCAAGGTCCTTCCACTTGAAATAATTCTTGTATCTCTGAGTTTACGTGAGCAATTTGTTTTTTGTTGTTGTTGTTATTGCTGTTTTTACGTGAGCAATTTGATATATAATTAGGTTCTGTTTCCATTTGGTTTCAATTTTAATGTTTGCTCTTTTTAGCTGTAATTTTATTTTTAAATATAAAAACCTCATTACATAGCTCAAGAATCAAAACTCTATAAAGTTGTTCTCAGAGGAATTTCACTTCAGTATCTAGACCCTCCACCCACCCAACCCCATTCCCACCCTCTATAGGTAATCATTTTGATTAGTTTCCAGCTAAATCCTTCCAGTGTTTCTTTTTGCAAAGATAAACAAGCATATATTTTGCCTTTTTTCTTACACAAAAGGTCCATTAGTCTACACTTGCTTTTTTCACTTAATATATTGTGGAGGTCACTCCCTACTTTATCAGTAAAGATTTTCATCTTTTTTTGTTCGTTTGTTTATTTAATATTTGAATAGTACTCCACTGTGTGGATACACCATAAGTTTTACCCAACCTTACTGTGGGATATCTATGCTGTTTCCAATCTTTTGCTCTACAAATAAGGCTTCCGCAAATAATCTTCAGCATATATTGTTTTATATTTATGTATATGTATCTTTGGGGCTCATTTCTAAACTGAGATTGCTGAATTAAAGGGTAAATAGACATGTAACTTTATTAGATCTCACCAATCCCCCTTTCAGGGAAATTGTGCCATTTTGCACTCCCCAAGTCTGTAGCTCCTTCAGTGTTGTCAAATTTGGACTTTTGCTAATCTGATAGGTAAGAGGTGGTATCTCAGTACTGTTTAATTCACATTCCGTTTTTTACAGGTGAAACTATAATCTTATCATATGTATAAGGGTCATTTCCTTTTACTCTGAACTGTCCATTCATGTTTTTTTGCCCATTTTTCTATTTTTGGTCTTCGTTACCTTGGTTTTTAAAAATGCTCTCTGTATTATAGAGATTAACTCTTTGAATGTTATATAGGTTACAAATATTTCCCCCTTATTTCTCATTTTTCTTTTAACTGTGCTTTTATTGAAAAAAAAATTTTTTTTTCTTTTTTTTTGTGAGGGTGGCAGGAGGTTGGATGGGGTTATTTTTTTTGGTCATGTAAAAACAAATTTTTAATTGTTATGTAGTAGAATTTATCAATCCTGTTGCTCTGGATTTTGGGACTAAGATAGAAGGCCTTTCTCTGTTCCCAGGTAATAAATTCATTCATGGTTTTAGTACTTCTATGGTTTCATTTTTTCCATTTAGATAGTATTGCTAAAATTGGCAAATAAAAATACAGTACAATCAGTTAAATTTTTATTTCACTTGAGTAACAAATAATTTTTTGTAAAGTATGTACCAAGGGGCAAATGTAGACAACTCTACATTTTAACTGGCAACACTACATTCAGATTTATGATCATGTTAGAGTTTATTCTGACGCATATTAGGCAACATGAGTCCAAATTTATCTTCTCCCAAATACAAATTCAATTTCCTTTTTTTAAAATAAAGATTTTATTTATTTATTCATGAGAGACACAGAAAGAAAGGCAGAGACACAGGCAGAGGGAGGAGAGCAGGCTCCATGCAAGGAGCCTGATGCAGGACTCAATCCCAGGGAATCCAGGATCACGCCCTGAGCCAAAGGAAGATGCTTAACTGCTGAGTCACGCAGGTGTCCCCAAATTCCATTTTCAAAAAGTAATTTTTAATGAAGGAGTAATCTTAAATAAATTAGTGACAATGTGACATTTTGCCCCTGAATGCTGTGCTTTGCATCTTTCAAGAATTATGAACATTTTCCTACCTAGCCAACATAATACTATTACATCTAATTAAATAATTCCTTAATGTCATCTAATACCTAATACATACTTAGATTTTCCAATTGTCCCAAAATGTTCTTCATATTTGGTTTACTTAAAATGAGAGCCAGTCCAGGATAACACATTGTGTTTGGTTTTTCTGTTTCTTACATTTCTTTTAATCTAAATTCGTTTTTTCACAACCCTGATTGTTGAAGAGACTAAGCCAGTTAGTTGTTGTTGTTGTTGTTGTTTTTTAAGATCTATTTATTTATTTGAGAGAGAGAGAATGCATGCATGAGCCAGGGGAGGGGCAGAGGGAGAGGAAGAGAAAGAATCTTCAAGCAAACTTCCCACTGAGTGTGGAGCCCCATGGAAGGCTGGATCCCAGGACTCTATGATCATGATCTGAGCTGAAACCAAGAGCTAGATGCTCAACTGACTGAGCCACCCAGATGCCCCAGTCTGTTGTGTTTTAGAATGCATGTTCCACCTATGGATTTGTCTCATTGCTTCCTCATGATGTCGTCCCATGAGTTTCTTGTTGTAGGTGTGGTTACACTCCATTAAATAACATAAAACTGGGCAGCCCAGGTGGCTCAGCGGTTTAGCGCCGCCTTCTGCCCCGGGTGTGATCCTGGGGATCTAGGATTGAGCCCCACGTTCGGTTCCCTGCATGGAGCCTGCTTCTCCCTTCTGCCTGTGTCTCTGTCTCTCTCTCTGTGTCTCTCATGAATGAATAAATAAAATCTTTAAAAAAAATAACATAAAACTTAATATGGGATTAGGGTGGAGACGGTCTAATTCTGCCATTTTTTTTCTTGCAACTAGAAAATAATTCTTTGGAACCACAAACATGTTAGGTTTTTCATCGATTATTCACCTGTTAGTTCTTACACCAACTGATAATTTTTGACTTGCTACGTTAGAGGTTATTTTATTATCATTTTCTAATTATATGATTGACTTTACATTAATTTACTAGCATTCTTCTGAAGAATTTTCCCTTATGGGGCAGCCCGGGTGGCTCAGCAGTTTAACGCTGCCTTCAGCCCAGGGCGTGATCCTGGACACTCAGGATCAAGTCCCACGTCGGGCTCCCTGCATGGAGCCTGCTTCTCCTTCTGCTTGTGTCTCTGCCTCTCTCTGTCTCTCATGAATAAATAAATAAAATCTTTAAAAAATTTTTTTCCCTTGGGATCCCTGGGTGGCGCAGCGGTTTAGCGCCTGCCTTTGGCCCGGGGCGTGATCCTGGAGACCCGGGATCGAATCCCACGTCGGGCTCCCGGTGCATGGAGCCTGCTTCTCCCTCTGCCTATGTCTCTGCTTCTCTCTCTCTCTGTGTGACTATAATAAATAAATAAAAATTAAAAAGAAATTTTTTTTCCCTTATGAACTGAGCCCTAAAAAAAAAAAAAAAAAAAAAAAACCTAGAAAGCAGGTTAAAGACTTAATTTTTTAAAAAAATATTTATTTATTTATTCATGAGAGACAGAGAGAGGCAGAGACATAGAGTGAAAGCAGGCTCCCCACGGGGAGACCAATGCAGGACTCCATCCCAGGACTCTGGGATCATGACCTGAGCCAAAGGCAGACACTCAACCACTGAGCCACCCAGGCATCCCTAAGGACTTAATTCTTCTCTAATTATCAAAGTTTAAGTAAGGGAATGAATTAATAATATGTGATTCAAATGGGATCAAATAAGTTTTTCCTGCACTTTTCTCTTTTGGGTATAATTTTGGAATTCAGACTTTCATAAATTCATTGTGTTTCTATAAACTGCAACCAAGAGAGTGGGTTGTCCTAGAAGCCGCATGAAGAAAGTTTACCAAGAAGGAAGTGATCAACCATGAAACCATGAGGCAACTGCTAGGTCAAGTAAGATGAAAATTGGGGGTATCCCTGGGTGGCGCAGCGGTTTAGCGCCTGCCTTTGGCCCAGGGCGCGATCCTGGAGACCCGGGATCGAATCCCACGTCGGGCTCCCGGTGCATGGAGCCTGCTTCTCCCTCTGCCTGTGTCTCTGCCTCTCTCTCTCTCTGTGACTATCATAAATAAATAAAAATTAAAAAAAAAAAAGATGAAAATTGGGAATCCTCCATAGGACTTAGCAATATAGAAGTTATTGATGACTTTAACCACTGCAGTTTTGAAGGAGTTATGGGGGCAAGTACCTGATGAAGTGGGTTTAAA
The DNA here is from genome assembly GCF_011100685.1 of Canis lupus familiaris. Classification (NCBI taxonomy): domain Eukaryota; kingdom Metazoa; phylum Chordata; class Mammalia; order Carnivora; family Canidae; genus Canis; species Canis lupus. The sequence continues at coordinate 34,883,530 of NC_049239.1, read as the reverse complement.
AAAGAGAAGAGAGGAATTAGAGAGCAGTCTCTGAACGGATTTTCCTGCAAAATAAAGCAAGAGAAGGGAGGGGAAAACAATAACTACTAGAACAGTAAGTTGAGAGAAATTTCTATCTGTTTTGTTTGTTTACTATAGATAGCTTTTAGAAAGTAGACAGAATTTGCCAAGGGAGGGATACTTGGGTGGCTCAGCAGTTGAGCATCTGCCTTTGGCTCAGGTCATGATCCTGGGGTCCTGGGATCGAGTCCCACATCGGGCTCCCCACATGAGCCTGCTTCTTCCTCGCCTGTGTCTCATGAATAAATAAATAAAATATTTTAAAAAAATAATTCACAGAGGGGAAAAAAGGTCCATCCTTTGTATCTTGCTTTGTTCATACAGTCCGCCTTGTGAAGAACAAGAACCCATAAGAATTTTTTTAAAAAATCAATTTCCATCAGCAATCTCATCAGGCTGCCCCCCTCAAGACTACCTTATTTTCTTTATTCTCACTGCCATTCTATTAACAAACATTTCTTCTTCTTTTAAAGTCCTGCCAAAAAATGTATTTCTTCCAGATGCTTCTTTTCTTTAATATACTGAGATATATTTCACATATTACATTGTATTAATTTTAGGCATACAACATAATGATTGCTGCATGTATATATTGTGAAATGATCAGTACAAGTCTAGTTAACATCCATCACCATCTACAATTACAATTATTTTCTTGCAATGAGAACTTTTAAAATCGACTCTCTTAACTTTCAAATAAACAGTATAGTCTTGTTAACTATAGTCACCATGCTGTACATTACTTCCCCGGGATTTATCTTACAACTCGAAGTTTATACCAAGAGTAATATGTGGCTGTTGTTAGAGTGGGAGAGTTAACAGCAAAACGGTGTACTGGTGGGAATGATAAAGTAGCAAGTAAAACATTAGAGATAAAAGGGAGAGTTGCCAGAATAGGATAGATGAAGGAAATTTGAATGTTGTGCATAAATGGAGGAAGGACTGTCTTGAGATAGAAGAAGCATAAATAATTCAACATATAGAAAAGTTGAGTAGGTGAGTGCAGTTGCTGAGACTTGGTTAGGTGTGTTGGTGAGAGTCTTTGGAAGTTCCCTTGTAATTACTTCCATTTTCTGGTGAAGTAGGAAGCATGATCACTGGCTGAGAATAGGTTTTAGAAGTGAGAATTTGGAGGTTCAGAAGAAAGAAGAAGGTATGAAAAGATAACGTGAGAAGGGTGAGGGTGAGATGACTAGGGACGTATAGTAAGATTGTCTAGTAATCTAGAGGGTCCAGTTGAGGTGTCTGGCCAAGAATATAAAACAGACTGGCCTGCTGTTGTGTCTTGCTCCAGCCTCAGTTCAGTCATAAAAAAATCAAATAAATATATGGGTTAGGGGAAGACATCTACATTTTTTTTTTAATTTTTATTTATTTATGATAGTCACACACAGAGAGAGAGAGAGAGGCAGAGACACAGGCAGAGGGAGAAGCAGGCTCCATGCACCGGGAGCCCGACGTGGGATTCGATCCAGGGTCTCCCGGATCGCGCCCCGGGCCAAAGGCAGGCGCCAAACTGCTGCGCCACCCAGGGATCCCGAAGACATCTACATTTAACCAGAGGTCTGGTTTTGTCAAATGAATGTGAAGAAACAAAAGGGAGAAACAAGTGTCAAACTTTTATGGAGGGGAGTGTTTATAATGACTGACCATGGAATTAAAACTGGGTAAGGAGGGGAAATGGGTATCACCAGATTTGAGGACCTATGGATGGCATTAAAGGATCTCTAGAATAAGCTGAAAAGATAGGAGGTAGAGATCAGAGAATGGAATGCAGAAAAGTGAGATCACAGAGGATCTGTACTTACTGATAATGACAAATCAAGGTTATGACCAAAGAAGTGAGAGGCTGAGGTAAGTTGGAGAATAAGATCAGTGGAGGTGAAATCAAGGAATTGAATTGTGTGGGTGCTGGACGATTAGTCTAGGTGTAAATTGAAATTAACAGGAATGAAGAGTAGTACAAATGGAAGAAGGCAAGAGCCAGGAGCTAAAATCTTTGAGATAGATAAGGAGAATATTTCCAAATATTAATAACAATATTGCTACCATCAACCACACTAATGAAGAAAGCCTAAAGTTTCTCTGTAGCAAAGGATGTTAGACTTTTTGGTCTTAAGATCATTGTAGGAGAAAAAAGAAAAGATCATTGTAGGGGTGCTTGGGTGGCTCAGGCGGTTAAGCGTCTGCCTTCAGCTCAGGTCATGATCCTAGGGTCCTGGGATGGAGCCCTGCATCAGGCTCCCTGCTGAGCAGAGAGTCTGCTTCTCCCTCTCCCTCTGCCCCTACTTCTGTGCTCACTATCTCAAATAAATAAAATCTTAAAAAAAATCATTGTAAACCTTTTATTTTTTAATTTAAATTTTAGTTAACATACAATGTGATATTGGTTTCCAGAGTAGAATTCAGTGATTCATCACTTACATACAACACCCAGTGCTCATCACAAGTGTGCTCTTTAATACTCATCACCAGGGCACCTGGATGGCTCAGTGGTTGGGCGTCTGCCTTCAGCTCAGGTCATGATCCTGGGGTCCTGGGATCAGGTCCCACATCAGGCTCCCCATAGGGAGCCTGCTTCTCCCTCTGTCCATGTCTCTGCCCCCCTCTCTGTGTCTCTCATGAATAAATAAATAAAATCTTTTTTAAAGATTTAAAATACCCATCACCCATCTAGCCCATCCCCCCTCTACATGTCTACATCAGCCCTCAGTTTGTTCTCTACCATTAAGAGTCTCTTATGACTTGTTTCCCGCTCTGCCTTTTTTTTTATTTTCCCCCTTCCCATATGTTGATCTGTTTTCTTTCTTAAATTCTATATGAGCGAGGTCAATTGATATTTGTTGTTCTCTGACTGACTTAATTCACTTAGCATAATATACTCTAGCTCCATCCATGGTGTCACAAATGGCAAGATTTCATTCTTTTTGATGGCTGAATAATATTCTATATACGTGTGTGTGTGTGTGTGTGTGTGTGTGTGTATAATGATATAAATGGGGCAGCCCCAGTGGCGCAGCGGTTTAGCACTGCCTGCAGCCTGGGGTTTGATCCTGGGGACCCTGGATCGAGTCCCACATCAGGCTCCCTGCATGGAGCCTGCTTTTCCCTCTGCCTGTGCCTCTGCCTCTCTCTCTCTCTGTGTCTTTATGAATAAATAAATAAAATTATTTTAAAAAATGATATAAATGTAGCGTATGGATATATATACTACACTTTATCCATTCATCAGTCAATTTTGACTATTGTTGATAGTGCTCCTATAAATATCAAGGTGCATGTACCCCTTCAAACCTGTATTTTTGTATCCTTTGGGTAAATACTTAGTAGTGCAACTGTTGGATCATAGAGTAGTTCTATTTTTAACTTTCTGAGGAACCTCCAAACTGTTCTCCATGGTGGCTGCACCAGTTTGCATGCCCACCAACAGTGCAAGAGGGTTCTCATTTCTCAGCATCCTTGCCAACACATATTATTTCTTGTGTTGTTGACTTTAGCCATTCTGACAGGTGCAAAGTGGTATCTCATCTTGGTTTTGGTTTCTAGCTCCCTGATGATGAGTGATGTTGAGCATCTTTTCATGTGTCTGTTAGCCATAAGGATGTCTTCTGTGGAATACGTTATTGGGGACTAAACAAAATTAAAACTGAGAAAGCATTAAAGTATTTATTAAATAAATTAAAAATAATGAGGGGAACCCTGGGTGGCTCAGCAGTTTAGCGCCTGCCTTCAGCCCAGGGCGTGAACCTGGAGTCGCGGAATCGAGTCCCACATTGGGCTTCCTGCATGGAGCCTGCTTCTCCCTCTGCCTGTGTCTCTGCCTCTGTGTGTGTGTATGTGTGTGTGTGTGTGTGTCTCATGAATAAATAAATAAATAAATCTTTTAAAATTATGAAAAATGATGATAATAGTACAAGTTAACACATATATGTTTATGCAAAATAACTGCATTTCCCCAAACAAAAATAGTGAGAAACAGTGGCATTTTACAAACCTCCTTAATATCTGGTTTAGTAGAAACAACTGGATTCTCATACTCCTTCTGTATCCAATATGTTCCAATCTCATGTAGCTTCTGGAAAGCTCTCCTGTACATTCATGAGAGAATGAGAATAAAAGCCGACAAACATGATATATTTTCATCTTGTGGATACCGTGAAAAATCTACATACTCCCATATAGCATAACATAGTACCTTTCAGGCCTATCTTAATTTAAGTCCCAATCACTCAGAGCTCCCCACCAACATGGATAGTTTCTATATACACCAGCCATGATTTAGTTAAAATATTAGTGGTATTTTTATTATACTGTTTTTACATATTTTTTTAAAATTCTTTATTTAAATTCAATTTAGTTAACATATACTGTGTTATTAGTTTCAGAGGTAGAATTTAGTGATTCATCAGTTTCATATAACACTCAGTGCTCATTACATCAAGTGCCCTCCTTAAAGCCTGTCACCCAATTACCCCATCCCTCTCACTCTGTTTTTACATGTTTTTAATCCTGGCACTCTCCAGACACTTCAGACTGCCTGTCAGAGTGGTCTAAGTTATCTCCCAAAGTATGAATTAATATTTCTATTGTACTTGATAACAAAGTGGCATATTTATTTTTTTAATTAAAAAAAAGATTTTATTGATTTATTTTAGAGAGAGAGCACAGGCATTTGAGGGGCAGAGGGAAAGGAGAGAGAGAATTCCAAGCACACTCCTCACCAAGGCCACATGCAGAGACCGACCAGGTGGGGCCTAAGATCATGACCTGAGCCAAAACCAAGAGTCAGAGGCTTAACTGACTGAGCCACCCACACACCCTGGCATAGATTTTTAATGATCTGCTCCCGACCCTATTTTTCACATGTAAGTCCTATCTTAGGCATGCAATTTTTCAAAAGGTCAAGTTTTTTTAGGAAAGTATTTATTACATTGTAGCAGAAATGTGTATATGTACATATATTCTTATTCCTCCCTTCTTTATTTCATGGTTCTGCACCTTGCTTTTATTACTTTTATCACAGATAATCCAAAGATCTCTCCACATTCATACTCAGAGATATTTTTTTTAATTTTTATTATTTATTTATGATAGTCACAGAGAGAGAGAGGGGGGGGGGGGGGGCAGAGACATAGGCAGAGGGAGAAGCAGGCTCCATGTACCGGGAGCCCGACGTGGGATTTGATCCCGGGTCTCCAGGATTGCGCCCTGGGCCAAGAGCAGGCACCAAACCGTTGTGCCACCCAGGGATCCCCATACTCAGAGATATTTTTTTTTTCTCAGAGATATTCATTCATTTTTACAACTGCATAGGGCTCCATTGTAACGATATATTATAGTTTCTTCAACTCCTTCCCTATTGATAGGTTGTTCCAATCTTTTGCTATTACAAGTAATGCCACAATGAATAACAATGTACATATATTTTTTTCTATTTGTGGAGGTGTCTTTAGCATAGATTCTAAAAAATGGGATTGTTAGTCAAAAGGTAAATCCATTTGTTATTTTGGCAGATATCAGATATTTCTAATTTTGTTAGCTTATATCATTTTCCTTGCTTACCACCAATGTCTGAGATTGCTTATTTCCCAACAGGCCTGCCATAGAGTATGTTGTCAAACTTTCAGATTTTCACCAATCTGTTAAGTGAGAAATGGTATCACAGTAAAATTTTGTTTTGCATTTTTTGTCATAAGTTAAGTTGAGAAAAATTTAGTATGTTTAAAACCATTTTTATTACCCTGTGGACTCTCTATTCCTGGCATTTGCCCATTATTCTATTGGGTGTTGGTTCCTTTCTTCTCAATGTCTAGGAGCTCTTTATGTAGAGGGGAAACATTAAATGATACCTTGTCAGATCAACCAAACCAGAAATAATCTCCACCTTTACAGTCCTTACAACACTTCTCACATACTCCCTTGTGTTATGTTTGCATTCATATTTTATCTCTTCTGCTAGATTATATTTATTCTCTCATAAAGTACTTTTGAGTGGATCAAATTTTGGTTTTAGCTATTGCTTGAAATGTGTAAATTATTAACAAGAACTTGGGAATTTGTCCTTACAGTTATTATTCTACATTTTTTGGAATTTATTTAGTTCCTTCTTTTCATTAACTCCTTTTTTTTTAAGATTTTATTTATTTATTCATGAGAGACACAGAGAGAGAGAGGCAGAGACACAGGCAGAGGGAGAAGCAGACTCCTCATGGGGAGCCCAATGTGGGACTTGATCCTGGAATACCAGGATCATGCCCTGAGCCGAAGGCAGACACTCAACCAGTGAGCCACCCAGGCGCTCTTGTCATTAACTCCTAACAACATTTTAGAGCTGAAAGTAATTCTGATACTCAAATTGCACAGGGCCAATTTTACTTATGAACAAAATTGGAAGAATCAGAAGTCAAAATTAGCAAACTGAAAACAGCATTGAGCTTAAAAGAAAATATAAAACACAGGATAGTTAGACATGTGCATAAGGATGGATTAACATTAGGAAATCTATTAACATTATCATGATAAAAATAAAATCATTATCATTTGATATTTGTTTAAAAATATTTGATAAAATTCCACACCCATTTATGATTTAGAAAAAGGGAAACCTCAGAGGGTGTGGGGGCCAGGGATGGCCCCAAAGAGTAGGAGGCAGAGGGGGAGCAAGTGTGTGTCCGTTACCACTGAGCACTCACGGCCAGAATCCAGAATCAGGAGCAGGACATTTGTAGGGATAGGCCCCAGAACAACGGGATTCAAAGAGGAACAAACAGGGCACCCCGGGTGGCTCAGTGGTTTAGAGCCGCCTTCGGCCCAGAGCGTAATCCTGGAGACCTGGGATCGAGTCCCACATCAGGCTTCCTGCGTGGAGCCTGCTTCTCCTTCTACCTGTGTCTCTGCCTCTCTCTGTGTGTCTCTCATGAATTAAAAAAAAAAAAAAAAAAGGAACAAACAGTAAAAAAAAAAAAAAAAAAAGTCAACATGGAAAATGCCAGCTAGGAAAACGAAAAAAAGGATGAAGCAAGTTGCTAATAAAGGAGACTCCTTGGCCCTTCCTTTGAAAGCTGGTGAATATTGTGTGACCAGAGTAAACTGTAGGCGGTCCTGTGTTAGGCATGATATAGTGGGGCATGATTCAGAGACTTGGAGAGCCACAGACAAGGCTAAGAGAAGAGGATAGGAAAAGGATTGGGGAGGAGGTGAGACCGCAGATGGAGAAGCTCAGAGAAAAGCAATTCGGTCATAGTCAAGAGGCAGTTAGCACTGACCTTCCTCATCATAACCATCATGATATGTTTGCCTTATGCCTGGAATCCCAATATTTCCTCTGAGGTTAATAGGAAGACACACCTGCTTCCTAAACTTGCATGTTCTCCATGTATCTTTGTTGTAAACCTTTTGGTATTACACGTCTCTTGTGCGTCCTCTGTGACAAACTTCTAATTGAATGTTGTATTTTGACCCAATCTGTAAGATTCTGTCGGCAGGAGAGTTTTACCCTCCTGCATGGCAAGATGCTCATTATGTATTGTAAAGTTAATAAAGCAGTTTGTAAAAGTGAAATAGAGAGAGAAGAAAAAAGAAAAGGGAAACTAGGAACAGAAACTTCCTTGTTTAATAAAGACTATTTCCCTGAAATCTACAGCAGATAATTTTAAAGCACAGTAATGGTCACTTTCACTTCTACTGCTTAACACTGCACTGGAGGTCCCAGTTAATGCCAAACGAAATATAAATGTTGGAAAGTGAGACAAATCTTTCAATATTTGCAAACAAAATGATTTTTCTATCTAGAAGATACAAGTAAATCAATTGACAAACTGTTGGAAATAATGGTAAAATCCAGTAAGGTGGTCAAATAAAAGAGCAACAAAATTAAGAGTTCCCTATACTCCATCAGTAATGGATTAGAAAAATGTTGTAAATAATATCTTCATGATAGCAATAAAAACCGTGAAACAAACAAAAAAAAAAAAAAAAAAGGAAAAAAAAAACCCATGAAACATCCAGAAACAGCTCTTTTCCTGGTAACCTATGACCTCTGAATTACCTACTGCTGTGGTCAGTCTTATTTGATCTAGCAGCAATATATATTTTTAAGGATAATTATTTATTTGTTTATTTATTTATTTATTTATTTATTTATTTATTTGAGACACACACACACAGAGGCAGAGACACAGGCAGAGGGAGAAGCAGGCTCCTTGTGGGGAGCCTGATGTGGGACTCGATCCCAGGACCCTGGGATCACGCCCTGAGCTGAAGGCAAGTGCTCAACGACTGAGATATCCAGGTGCTCCTCTACCAGCAACATTTGACAAAACATATCACTCCTCTGTTTGGGAAACATTTTTGTCACTTTACATTCCAAATACACTATTATACTCACATCTTGGTTTTGCCACTACCTCATTGATCAAAATTACATACATACACACAATATGTGTGCACATATACATATCTGTATACATATATAACACATATCAGCCAACATCATTCATAAGACAAATAATATTAACACATATATTTAAGTATTTTATTATTATGAATTTTGCCACTTGCAGTGTTTCCATGAATCCCCCAGGTGGCAGACAAATACAATTTCCACTTGATAAAACTAACTTGGTAAGAATGTTACTTTCTTATTGCAAAATCAGTAAGATTAATAAATTTCTTTTTTTTTTTTTTTTTTTTTTTTTTTTAGATTAATAAATTTCAAATTAGAAATATTAATCAGAATTCTAGAGTACAGGCCAAGTGTATGATATGGAACTAATTGCTTATAACTTACATTAGGACATTATTAGGAGCATAAAATGGCAATTGTTAAATTGCTGAGCAGTCATTATAATCAGGCACTTTGGTAAATATATATATATATATTTTTTTTTTTTTTCCACCTGACCCGCCACCCTAAACTCTTCGAAATGTATCTGCTGGGTATGAAAGTTAATATTGGTCCTTTGGGAGCTGAAAAAAATCAGTTAAGCATCACTGATAATAAAGCAAAAGCTCTGTTAAGCAACCAATTGGGTTTTTAAAAATTCTTTAGAGATTTCCACCATTATTACTAATTTTAAACGCTTGTCAGTCAAGATTGGTCCTGAAAGGCTGAGTGTTGTATTTGATATAATTTACCCACTTGCTATAAATACGTTAAGTGTACTCTACATCCTCACACTCAACAGCTATATTTTTCTAATGTTTCAGTCTGCTTTTGACGTTTTGATGTATTTTATAAAATAGGGGCATGACTACAGCTAGGCAGAGGGATGGGCAAATAGTTTAAAGGCGTATGTGAGAAGGACACAAATATAACTGGGGCTTCATTTTTTACAGTATCAATAACACTACCAAGTAATGAATTCTCTATGTACATGATGAAAATGACTAGAAAGACTATTGAATCACCTTAAACTGTTAATTATACACATCTCTTACACATTTCCTAAATTTAATCAGACTCTACTGCTGGCATTTAAAATGATCTGAAAAGAAAAAAAAAGAGAGAGAGATAATGAGTTTAAAAACCATCTAGGCATTGTTAAATTATGTTCATTTTTCTAAATATTGAAAAAACTTTCTTAAATTAGTCAAGAACTAGAACTATATTGGCAAAAACTAAGATGGAAAAGAGGAGCCAATTATAATCTCATCACTTTGAAAAACAGTTTTTATTTCACATTGCCCCTTTTTGTATTCAGTCATATGCACATATTTTTCCCATTGTAGAAAACATTTGGTATATACAATTTTGATTTCTGTGAAGAGCTTTTTTTTTTTTTTTTTTTAAATGTGGGGCCAGGGCACCTGAGTGGCTCAGTGGGTTAAGCATGTGCCTTCAGCTCTGGTCATGATCCTAGGGTCCTGGGATCCAGTCCTGTGTTAGGTTCCTTGATCACTGGGGAGTCTGCTTCTCCCTCTCCCTCTGCTGCTTCTCCTGCTTGTGCTGACTCTTTCTCTCTGTCAAATAAATAAATAAAATCTTTAAAAAAAATAAAAATAAAAATGTGGGGCCAGAGGATGCCTGGATAGCTTAGTTGATAGAGCATGAGACTCTTGATCTCATTGTTGTGGGTTCGAGCCTCACATTGGGTATAGAGATTTTTTTTTTCTTTTTCTTTTTTTTTATGATAGTCACACAGAGAGAGAGAGAGGCAGAGACATAGGCAGAGGGAGAAGCAGGCTCCATGCACCGGGAGCCCGACGTGGGATTCGATCCCGGGTCTCCAGGATCGCGCCCTGGCCCAAAGGCAGGCGCCAAACTGCTGCGCCACCCAGGGATCCCTAGAGATTTTTTAAAGATAAAATCTTTAAGAAAAAAAATTGGGGGCTGATATTAACTAGCATGGCATAGACTTTATACTGTCTCCAATTGCCTTTAAAGAGAAACTAAACACTTGTCAGGGACAGGCACCTGAGTCAGAATCTACTGTGTAGATAGACTCCCCACTGATGAATTAATCCAATCTCATCTAACGTACTTGAAAGGTTGGAGAAAGAAGAGAGACACCAGGAGAAGGAAGGACCATGTGGACTATGGTGTAATCAGTCTTTGAATTGTCTCAGTTATGAAATGGCTTAATAATTTTAAACCACACACGCCCTTACAGTTAACCCTCTGTTCCCTTAAGACTAAAAGAACTTCTGTTCTTTGTAACCTAGAGTGTGACACAACCACATTTTGATAAATTATCGATTAGTGTCTTGTTTCCTCTTTTTATTCTGTTTCGTCACCTTTTATGGGAGCTTGTTCACTGAATGATTCATTTGAAATAGAAACAATTTTTAAAAACAGATTTTACCAACTCTGAAAGCAACTTGATATTACATTAAATAAAGAATATTTTAGAACTTTGCTTCCACAGTTTCATTATTATTCTCTATTCTGAAATTGTATAAAAGATGTATTCATTTTCTGGGAGAAAAATCTACAATCTCCATAAATTTACATTATTTAAAATGCCATGTTTTCAGGACATGAATTTGGCCCACAAAAGACTCTCAGTAAAATATGTATGGCTCATAATCTTCAGTGAAATAATATTCTGCACAATAGTACAATACTACCACTATACTCTGTGTGGTGCTTTCCATCCAAAGACTCTCCTAAATTCCTTTTATGAGGCAACACATACTTAGACTCTATGGTGGTCATTTCATTGTTTACTGGTAATAGTACACAGAAGGATGGAATGTGCTATCCCTGGCACGAAGAGTTCTGCTGGAAGTTTAGAGAGAATAAAACGTCTTCATACTTCAGTGACTACAGAGAAAACACTTGTGGAAAAGAGCAAAGTTCCAAGAAGTATATATTTATTAGATCTGTGCTGGTTAGTTGGAACTCTTTGTCAATGAGATCATGGTTTTAATCCCAACGTGGCTCATTTATCTTTCCTAGCACCCTTAATCACAGCATGCACCCCTCGCCCCAGCCAACTGCTCGACAATGTCTCTTCTTTATCCAAAGGGGGGCCTGTTAAGAGAACAAAATAATCTGTGCAAATGCACCACTATAATTGGAGAAATAATTTAAAATGTCCAGTTGACAATGGATTAATAGTTATCATTTTCATCTAGACACATTGTAGTCATATAGAAAGGCACCGCCTATATGTACACAAACAATTCTTAAATTATCTAGATGACAATTAATTGATCCATCTTAATAGTGACAGGATTTAAAAAAAATAGTGACAGGATTTCCTGAGTGTGTTTCATTGAGTATCAATGTACAGATAGAGCCTTGTTTATTCTTTTTTAAATTTTATAGTTGGAAGTTCATACTTTTGACCATTGAGATATGGCATTTGTCTCTCTGTGTCTGACTTATTTCATTTAGTATATGTCCTCAAGTTCCATTCATGTTGTAATAAATGGCAGAATTTCCTTCTTTTTTAAGCAGAATTTTATAACTATATATACAATTTTATAACTACAAACTTACAATATGCATTTTACAATACATACAATGCAATATGTATTTTATTTAACTATATACAATATAAATAGTATATATATTTCTAAAATTCAGGCATATCTATATATTTTAGAATATGTTTATATATACATATAAACATTTATATATTACATTTACATATATACATTTATATGTTCTATATTTTTTATATTTATATATATCACATCCTTTTTATTTAAATTCAATTAATTAACATGTAATGTGTTATTGGTTTCAGAGGTAGAGGTCAGTGATTCATAATACCCAGCACTACCCAGCACTTATTACATTCCATGCCCTCCTTAATGTCTATTACTTAATTACCCCATCTCCCCACACTCTCACCCCAGTGACCCTCAGTTTGTTTCCTACGATTAAGAATCTCTTATGGTTTGTTTCCCTTTCTGATTTCATCTTGTTTTATTTTTTCCTCTCTTCCATGATCCTCTGTTTTGTTTCCTAAATTCCACATGTGAGTATATTACATCTTCTTTATCTATTCATCTATCATTGGACATTTAGGTTGTTTTCATGTCTTGTCTATTGTAAATAATGCCACAGTGTACATGGGGTTGCAGATATCTTTTCAAATTAGTGTTTGTGTTTGCTTCAAATAAATACCCAGAAGTAGAATTGCTGGATCATATGATAGTTCCATTTTTAATTTTTTTGGAACCTTCATGCTGTTTTCCATAGTGGCTGTACAAATTTATATTCCCACCAACAGTACATAAAGCTTTCCTTTTCTCCACATCCTTGCCAAAGCTTATTATTTCTTGTCTTTTTGATAATAACCATTCTAACAAGTGTGAGGTTATAATCTCATTGTGGTTTTGATTTGCATTTTCCTATGATTAGTGATGTTGGATACCTTTTCATGTACCTATTGGCCATCTGTATGCCTTTTTGGGAAAAAATGTCTGATTGGATCCTCTGCCTATTTAATTTAATTTTATTTATCTATTTTGGCCATTTTGAAATCAGATTATTTGTCTTTTGCCATTGAGTTGTATGAGTTCTTCATATATTTTGGATATTAGCCTCTTATCAGATATATCATTATCAAAGATCTCTGATTCTGTAGGTTGCCTTTTCATTTTGCCGATAGTTTCTATTGCTGTGCAGAAGCTTTTTAGTTTGATGTAGTCCCATTTGTTGATTTTTGCTCTTGTTGCCAGTAGAGTCTTAATAAAATTAAGGAAACAAAGGGTTTTAAAAGATTAAAAATCTGAGCATTCGGTTTTTTACCAAAATTACTTATTTGAGGGGCACCTGGCTGGGTCAGTCAGGTAGAGCATGTGACTCTTGCTCTCGGGATTATGAGTTTGGGGTCATTAATTCAAGCTCCATGTTGGATGTAGAGATTACTTGAAAAAAAATAAACAATGTAAAAAAGCCCACCATAAACGATACCTTATTTTAAAAAATCATTGAGGGGCCAGGGTGACTCAATGATTGAGCATCTGCTTTTGGCTCAGGTCATGATCCTGGGGCTCTGGGGATTGAGTCCCACAACGGGCTCCCTGCAGGAAGCCTACATCTTCCTCTGCCTATGTTTCTGCCTTTCTCTGTGTGTGTCTCTCATGAATAAATAAAATCTTTTTTTAAAACATCATTGATTTGAAGCACACCAAACCAATAGTAGCAGAAAAAAAATAGTGATGATTATCACTCCTTTGACTACCTTAGTCACACAATTTATGGTAAAATAATTTGGGATCACCTGCGTATCAGAAAGGACGAGACATATCCCTTACACCTATTGTTGAACTAGAGCTATGTGAAAATTTGGTTAATAATGATTACTGTAGTATTATTCAACAATAAGCCAAAGTGTGGGGGTTTTTAGTAAGACACTCAATCATGAATTAAGTATGAATTCATGAAATGCCAATACATTTTCTCTAGTAGAGTGAAATCTTTAAAAGAAATCCACTGGGGCACCTGGGCGGCTCAAATGGTTGAGCAGCAGACTTTGTTTGGGCTCAGGTCATGATCTCAGGGTCCTGCAACCAAGCCTGCCTTGGGCTCTGCTCAGCAGAGAGTCGGCTTCAGGATTCTCTCTCCCTCTATCTCTGCCACCTCCACTATAAATCAATCAATCAATCAATCAATCTTTTAAAAAATTCACTATGGGGGCTAATTAAAGAAGTGCACAATTTTTAAAAATGACCAACCAACCAGGTTTTTTTTTTTTTAAGATTTTATTTATTTATTTATGAGAGACACACACACACAGAGGCAGAGACATAGGAGAGGGAGAAGCAGGCTCCCTGGGGGACTCCCTGGGGGAAGAGTCCCTGATGTGGGACTCATCGCAACCTGAGCTAAAGGCAGACACTCAAGCACTGAGCCACCTAGGTGTCCCAATCTAACCAGTTCTAGAGGAAGTTTCTCATTTTGGAATCAAATTTTTTTGTGTAAGTGTATATTGACATAAAAGACGTACAAAGTGTCACTGTATGAGTCTAACCTATAAAACAATTGGTCTTGGTATTTTGGGACTCTAAGTCTTGTGATGGATGAACATTTTGGGGACAGCTTCTTTTGTCCTCCTACTCCTATTTGCATCATGGACCACTGCTATGGCTCTTTTTAGAAAGGAGAAGTAGTTTTTTCTTCCTCTTGCAACATGGAATTTCCATATACCCAATCCTTCACTATGTCTGAAGATGTCAGAATTGTTTTAAAAGTCTCATATTTAAATGTTTAATCCACAACTACTAAGATCTTCTTCTGTACTTCCAATCTTCTGTATACTGTGATTCAAAGATAAGTCAGGATATAGTCTCTACCTTCCAGAAACTCAATATTGGTTAAATGTCTGATTACTAAATTCCCTTAAAAAGTATAAACACATTCTAGACTTCACTTTAATAAAAGTATTTTTAAAATTTTAAAAAAGATTTTATTTATTTATTCATGAGAGACACAGAATGAGAGAGAGAGAGAGAGAGAGAGAAAGAGGCATAGACACAGGCAGAGGGAGAAGCAGGCTCCCCACAAAGAGCCTGATGCGGGACTCGATCCCAGACCCCGGAATCATGCCCTGAGCCAAACGCAGATGCTCAACCGCTGAGCCACTCAGGCATCCCTAATGAAAGTATTTAAACATTAGGATGCAACTATGAGAATGATGTCAGGAACTCACTGACAATGTTAGACTTATTAAATATGAAGCTGTCAATTATCCCCAAATTGACCTATAGTTTCAAGACAATTACCATCAAAATATAGCAGAATTTTTTAAAGATATTGATGAGCCGCTTCTAACATTTATATAGACAAAGTTGAAGGTCTTAAACTACCTGCTTTCAAGACTTATTAAGACAGCCCAATACTGACAAAAGTATAGACGTATACACCGTGGGGAAAAAAAAGAGTCCAGAAATAAATTCATACAAGTTTTGACCAAAGGTAATTCAATGGAGAAAGGATAGAATTTTCAGCATATGGTATTAGAACAATTGGGACACCTATGGTACAGAAAACTAAATCTCAACCTATACCTTATACCTTATACAAAATTAATTCAGAATAGATCACAGACTTCTAAATAAAACTATAAAACTTTTGGAAAAAAAACAAAGAAGAATTTCTTTTTTATCTTGGATTAGGCAAAGAGTTTTTTTTTTTACTTTTTATTTTTTAAAGATTTATTTATTTATGATAGACAGAGAGAGAGAGAGAGGCAGAGACACAGGAGGAGGGAGAAGCAGGCTCCATGCCAGGAGCCCGACGCGGGACTTGATCCCGGGACCCCAGGATCGTGCCCTGGGCCAAAGGCAGGCGCTAAACCGCTGAGCCACCCAGGGATCCCAGGCAAAGAGTTTTTAGACGTGATGCCCAAAGCATATTTAATCCATAGAGGAAAATGTTGATAAATTGGACTTCATCAAAGTTAAAAATATTTTTTTAATTAATTAATTAATTAATTAATTAATTATGACACAGAGAGAGAGCCAGAGACAGAGGCAGAGGGAGAAGCAGGCTCTACGCGGGGAGCTCAATGCGGGACTCAATCCCAGGACCCCGGGATCACAACCCAAGCCAAAGGCAGACGCTCAACCACTGAGCCACCCAGGTGGCCCAAGATTTGCTTTTTGGAAGACATCATTAAAGGAATAAAAAGTCACAAACTGGGAGAAAATATTTACAAATCACATATCTGACAAGAGTTGTATCTAGAATGTGTAAAGAACTCTTGAAACTTAATCAGGACACAACACAATTTTAAAAAATGAGCCAAAGTTTGAACAGTCACTTGACCCAAGAGCATAAACAGATGGCAAATAAGCACATGGAAAGATGCTCAAGTTCATTAGTCTTAAGGAAAGGCAAATTGAAACCATGGTAGGATATGGCTGCAAACCTATTGAATGGCAAAACAACACCACCTGATAATACCAAATGCTGACGAGGTTGCAAAGTAGCTGGAACTCTTATACAATGCTGGTAGAAATGTAAAATGGTACAGACAGGATGCCTGGGTGGCTCCGCGGTTGAGTGTCTGCCTTGGGCTCAGGGCGTGATCCCAGAGTCCTGGGATGGAGTCCCATATCGGGCTCTCTGCATGGAGCCTGCTTCTCCCTCTGCCTGTGTCTCTGCCTTCTCTCTGTGTCTCTCGAGAATAAATAAATAAAATCTTAAAAAGTAATAATAATAAAGTAAAATGGTACGGACACTTCCTAAAACAGCTTGGCAATTCTTTATAAAGCTAAATATGGGACTCCTGGGTGGCTCAGCAGTTGAGGGCCTCCTTTTGGCTCAGGGTGTGATTCCAGAGTCCCAGGATCAAGTCCTGTGTCAAGCTCCGGCATGGAGCCTGCTTCTCCCTCTGCCTGTGTCTCTGCCTCTCTCTGTCTCTCATGAATAAATAAATAAATCTTTAAAATAAATAAAACTAAATATGTATACTTGCCATATGACCCAGCAATCCCACTCATAAATGTTTTCCCCAAGGTAAATAAAAATTATCCTCACAAAAAACCCACACAAATGTTTATAGCAACTTTATTCATCATCTCAAAAGACTAGAAACAAACCAGATGTCCATCAGTTGGTGTTGAAGAAATGAACTATAGAGCATCTATATCAAAGAAATGCCATTAGGCAACTAAAAGGACAGCTATTGATATAGAGAACAGTGTGGATGAATCTCAGCTACAGTATGTTTAGTGATGGAAGCCAGACTCAAAAAGACCACACAGTGATTGATTGCATTTAGATGACATTCTGGAAAAGGAAAAACTCTTCGGGTGGAGACCAGATGGGTGATTGCCAGTTAATTTCACCAGGCTGTTGTGGAAAATTCTAAACTTGTATGATCTTCCTTGTCTCTTTTGCTGAATACCCCTTGTCTCCAAATTTAGAATGCTCTGTGTCTCAGTTCGTGGAATTTTTCTATCACAGACTTTTCTTTGGTGATCACATTCAGTTCCATAGTTTCAAATACCAGCTATATGCTGACTCCCAAATCCAGGCAATACCTTTATTCTGCCCTCCAGACTAATTAAACCACTGCCTATGTGACACTTCCACTTAGGAAGCTCATAGTACCTCAAACTTAACATGTCCAAAACAGAGCTTCTGATCATATTCCACAAACTCTATCTTCTCGTAGGCTTTACTGTGTCAGAGGATGGCACTAAATCTGTCCAATTGCTTAGGCCAAAAATAGTTCCATCATCCTTGACCTCTCTCTCTTGCACCCTATCCTAGCATCGATTCTAGTAAATTTAATCTTCAAAAAACAAACAAAAACTAGAAAAAATAAAATCTGAGCACTTCTCTCAACCTCTACTGCCCCCACTCTGCTACAGGCCACGATCGTGTCTCACCATGATCACTGGGATTGCCTTCTAACTGGTCTCCCCACTTCTGCCCTTGACCCCCATGTCAGTTCTCTGAGAAACAGATCAAGACATGATTAAATGTACAAGAAATTTATCATGGGTGCCTGGGTAGCTCAGTCTGTTAAGCATCTGCTTTGGGCTCAGGTCTCAGAGTCCTGGGATTGAATCCCAAGTTGGGCTCCCTGCTCGGCCACTCCCCCTGCTTGTGCGCACTCTCTCTCTCTCTCTCTCTCTGTTAAATAAATAAATAAAATCTTAAAAAAAAAAAAAAGCAAGAAATTTATCATGGGAAACCTTTGTGGGAGAAAATGAGGAGGGAGTTAGGAGAGGCTAGAAGAGCTGTCAGACTGTGATGTAAGTTTTGGTCCAGATGAAGAGAAGGAAGATTATAGTAAACAATCTTAGGCTGCTGTGCAGTTCACTCATCTTTCAGAGGAGTCCTGTGATTCTTGGGAAGGGGCCTGCCTTATTATCCCTACTATGCTCAGTCGTTGGCTAAAGGCAGCCAGTGCAAAACGGCTTTAAAACACCACAGCTGTGGCCCTCAATCAATTATGCAGCAAGACATTGAGACTATTTTCCAGTAGCTACCATATCCCCTTCGGTCTATTCACTATATAATTGTCAGAGTGATCCTGCTAACACGTAGCCAGATCATTTCACTCTACTGCTCAAAACCTTTCTAATCACTTCCCATCTAATTTAGAATTATACCAAACTCCAAACATGGGCCACATACTACTTATAAAGAGGTGAGATCAATAGGTCCTCAACTTCTAAACTGAAACATTTGTGACAAGTATGGGGTAGTCTGACCTGGTGGTGTCCTGTGACCAGATTTGGTAACAGAATGTCAGATGTTGGCTTCTTAGAAAAAGTACAATTTGACTTCTCTGGAATCCTGTGATATGTTAGACCATCTTCTCAGAGTGTTAGGTCATAGGATATACAGGGGATTGTATCAACATGCAACACATTCGCTTTTCCAATGAGAGAATAAGGAAAGTATGCATGCTTGAGGTTTTCTTGAAGAAGTATCCAAAGATTCATCTACGTCCAGGGACTTGTGAGGCTGTAAGTAGATTGGAATTTCTCTCCTGGTTTCCTACTAAACAATTTGACTAACTCTGTTTTCTATTTGTTACTCCTGGAGGATATAGATGACTCTTCCTGGAATTAATGTACAAGTAAAAGGAACAAGGGCTCCTTGGAGAAATGGTCAATTCCAAATCTGGGACAGAAAAAGACAAGGAAGTGCTGAGAAACTAAGGGGACACTGAGCCAGCTTGAAGGGGATCCCACAGGTCAAATACTGGTGGGTTTGAGCAACAAAGTAAATAATACTAGGGATGGGTTATAACTCATTGATTGACAAAAAAGAAGCTATAAGTTCTTATTACTATAGAAAAATCATCATTTTATAGACCCTGTAATAAGTGATTCATAAAGGAATCATCAATAAATAAATATAAAGTTATTATGTGAGATACTGATGGGGAACGTGATATTCATACAGTCTCTACAGAATACTTCCTAATTACAAAGGGAAAAGATCTTTCCCTCAGAGAAATTCAAGAGGACCTTAACAAAATGAACAAAGTTAACTAACACCAGGGATGAAGCAACTGTAAGACACCCCCCACCCCCTGCCCCAAGGCTTGATGATTTTTATTGGAAGCACACGGAAAACTTTAAAAAGCTGTTATTCTCACAGTTACAGTTTATTTTAGCAAAGGGATATAGATTAACATCAGCAGAGTGAAAAGGAGCATGGGGCAAAGTCTGGGAGAAACTAGGAATAAGCTTCCAGTTGTCTCCTCAGTGGGGTCACATGGACAGCGCTCAGTTCTCCCAGCAACCATGTGTGACCGTATGAAGTGAGGTGTTGGCAACCAAAGAAGCTAACCCAAGCCTTTGTGTCCAGGGTTTTATTGGGGGCCAGTTAGAGAGGCATGTATCACCATGTGACTGACCTTAGGTACCCAGTCACCAGATTCCAGAGGTCAAACTGATGCAGAATGGACCAGGGCCTGAGGCATACGAAAAGGTATTCACCATAAATCAAATTACTAGCATAAATTATCTGGTCAAACTAATACAGGATAACTCAAGGCCCAAGGCATACAAAAACACTTTTTTTTTTTTTTTTCAGGCAGGATATTCCAAGGGCTCAGAGGTTATCTCTCAGGAGGAGCCGGTCAAGGTCCAATCCTTGCTTTGGAATGTGCGGAGTCTGAGCCTGCTGAGTTAACCCTTTATGGCATACTACCTAATAAGAAAAGGGCACAAACCAACAATATAGTACCTGCCAAATCATTTTTAAGTGTACAATTTAGTAATGTTAAATATATTCGCATTGTTGTGCAACAGACCTACAGCTTTTCATGTTGCAAAATTGAAACTTCACACCCATTAAGCTCCAATTTTTCCTTTCTCTTTCCCCAGCCCTTGATAACCACTTTTCTACTTCCTACTACTAGATTTTGAGTACTTAGGTACCTCTTATAAGTGGAATCATATAACATTTGTCCTTTTGTGACTGGCTGATTTCACTAGTATAATGTCCTTGAGATTCATCCATGTTGTAGTATATAACAGGATTTCCTTCTTTAAAGCTGCATAATCTTCTACAGTGTGTATATATCACATTTTCTTTATCCATTTATCCACTGATGGACATTTGGGTTGCTTTCACCTCTTGGCTAGTATGATAGTGCTGCACTGAAAGTGAGTGTGCAAGTATCTCTTTGAGATTCTGCTTTGAATTCTTTTGAATTCCCAGAAGTGGGATTGCCAGATCATATGATAATTCCTTTTTTTAAAAAAAATTTCGACTCCAATGCAGGGCTTGAACTCACGACCTCAAGATCAAGACCAGAGCTAAGATCAAGAGTTAGACAGATGCTTAAGCAACTGAGCCACCCAGACAGCCCTTGGCAATTCTATTTTTGATTTGTTAAGGAATCTCCATACCGTTTTTCATAATGACTTACCATTTTACATTCCCATCAACAGTGTACAAGGATTCCAATTTCTCCATATCCTCACCAACACTTGTTATTTTTTGTTATTTTGATAGTGGTCATATCTCATTGTGGTTTTGATTTGCATGACTCTTATGATAAGAAATGTTAAGTATCTGTTCATATATTTGTTGGCCATTTGTATATCTTCTTTGGAGAAGTGTCTGTTGAAGTCCTTTGCCTATTTTCAATCAGAGATTATCTGTTTTTATTGTTGTTGAGTTTTAAGAGTTCCTTTCATATTCTGGATATTAACCTCTTATCAGATACATGATTTGCAAACATTTTCTCCCTTTCTATAGGCTGATTTTTCACTATGTTTATTGTTTCCTTTGATGCACAGAAGTTTTACAGTTTGATGTAGTCCCATTGTTTATATTTGCTTTGTTGCCTATGCTTTTTGTGTCATATCCAAAGAATCATTGCCAAATCCAATGTCCTGAAGTTTTCTCCCTGTGTTTTCTCCTAGAAGATTTGTAGTTTCAGGTCTTATATTTAGGTTTTTAATCCATTTGGGGTTAATTTGCATATGGTGTCTGTATAGGATCCAACTTCATTATTTTGCGCATGGATATCCAGATAGCTATTGGCTTTTAAAATTCTTTTTACTGGGATCCCTGGGTGACTCAGCGGTTTAGCGCCTGCCTTTGGCCCAGGGCGCCATCCTGGGGTGCCAGGATCGGATCCCGCGTTGGGGTCCTGGCATGGAGCCTGCTTCTCCCTCTGCCTTTCTCTCTCTCTGTCTATCATAAATAAATAAATCTTTAAAAATTCTTTTTACTGAATGCCTGGCAAAGATCTTATTATAATGTCATAATATGCTGGTTACTGAGGGCATTTTCTTTTTTGGTTTTTCAGTTTAACTTAAGAGGAAAAGTTATCTCAGTTTGATTATATAAAAGAAATGTGTGAGTTTTCTCTAAAAATATATTTGAATATATAAGCAACAAGTACAATCATATATATCTTATAAATGTGTAAAAGGAAAAAACCTGAGAAACTTTAATAGCACTCAGTAAATGCTAATATAGAAAAGTCAATTGGATAGAAAGAACAATAATAATAGGAAGAAAGCAATTTATTAGTTAATTTGCTTTCCAAAACATACCCTGTATTAAGAAGGCTTTGCTTAGAAAAGCAACATGGAAAACAAACTCAAGTGCTAAGTATTCTCTGGAAAAAAAATAGGTGAGTGTCCAAGGTAATATGATAGTGAAAGATGGGACAAAACAAGAGGCATTTGGATTAATTTAATTAGTGTCCTATTGAATTTAAGAATGTAGTGTCCTGCACATGCACAGACATAGATCAATAGCAGATTTAGGGAAGCACCATTAGACTGCACCTGTTGGAGTCCTCAATGAATCCAGTCCTTGTTTAAGGCCTCCAGTTGGAGCTGACAGTTGTTGTAGGGATTAAATTATTTAAAGCCTTCAGCTGGCTAGTGTAGGCAAGCAGTAGCTTAGAAAACACTTAATCTATTTTTTAAAATCTGTTCCTAAGTTTGCTTTGCTTAGGCTGTAAGACTACATGCACCACCCACCTGCCACATTCTGGAATCTTTTTGTCAGAGAGAGTAAATTTATCCAAGAAAAAAAAAAAAAAGATCTTTAAAGGATATCTACATTTTAATATAATATGCTTATTTGGAGCATAATTTATTTGCAATAAAGATTTTGCTAAGCAACCAAAACTCATTGATTAAACTTATTTTCAAAAGAGAATTACCAAATTACTTATTTCAAGAATGATCTTTTAAAGTTTTATTTTTAATTATAGGTAGAGCGGCTTTTGGTAACAAACAATGCATGGCCCCTTTCAACAGGATCATTTTTAAAAGGCAGCTCCATATATATTAAGTAATTTGGTGGTCCATTACAATATATTAACTTCTTTTTAGAACATTAGCATTCCTTAATAAACTGCAATGTGCCTTGAAGTGACCTAACAAGGAGTTTGGATAAAACCTTCTGGATAATTCTGAGGCAGAGGATTTAGTAGGCAAACCTCTTATATGTAATTAATCATTACCTGGAGGCCCAGTGTATCTTTTTCACTGATGAAACCTGCAAATATCTTCTTTCGTACTAGAAATTTTTAGTCCAGTTTGGGTCTCTATCATTTGTTAGGTGCATAATAGATGAAATTAATACACTTCCAAAATAAAGAACTATGTTTCTGATGTTATTCACTATCTGAAGTTCTTTCTTGGCTGTCCCTAAAATGACAAAACTGTTATTTCTTCAAATTGCTGGATATGGAATAAAATCACTATAGTGGGCATATACTCTTATTTTCCTGAAATTTGTATACAGAGTTTTTGAAACAGACAAAACCCAGTGGAATAGGAATAAAGTATTGAATGTAAAAGTCTAAGCTCTTTAGATTACACGTCTCAAGATCTCTTACTTGTAGAGTTAATACATTTTGTCACCTTCTTTCTTTTCCTCTATAGAACTTTTCATTATTTTTAGAAGCTCATTTTGAGCATGATAAGTTGAAGGCCAAAATTTAGATGTATAGCAGAGGAAGAAAATCAATTTAGGACAAACTGCCTCTTAAATGGAGAATATAAATAAAGCTATTCTAGTGTAATTTCTTATTTGGCTGCAAGTATTGCCCCCCCCACCCCGAAGGAAAGTGGAATATGATTTCAAGCCAAATGGTGGCAGCCTTTGGAGAATCAACTTGGGCAAATCAAACCGAATAACATCCACACTCAGTAGCAGCTACACTATCATGATTTTTATTTAACTAGTTTTGTTCAGTCAGGAAGAGTTTCTTATTTTCTTCCACGTGCTTTAAAAATGTTATCATGGGCACTATCTCAGAACCCCATGGGCAAGGCTGTCAAGAAGTGGTAGCTCTATTCCCATTTCTAGGCCACCCCCTCAGGGAGCCTCTTTCTTGCGTTCAGCAGGCTCCCTAGGGAATCATCTCTCCTTCCTCTACTCTTCACAGCTGTCACCACCTGCTCTATTTCCTGGGGTTACTCCCCCACCCCCATCCCACCTAAAACTGGTTGTGGTCTGACCCACTTTCTTTAGCTACCCTCCTTCCTTTCTGTCTTTGAAAAGAAGTCTGAAGCCTGTTTACACAGTAAGGGAACAAAGTACTTGGAGGAACCGACAATCCAGCTGTCTCTGCCTTTGTCATAAACATGTCCTTTGTGGGAGACCCATCAACCCTCACGTGACCAACTTCCTCTTAGAATCTATAAAGAATAAAACCAGTGTGTTTCTTTTACTTCTCTTTCAGCTATTTTGCCTTTCAGCTAGTACCACTTTCCCTACAGTGGCTGCTGACTGCATACCCAAGGACTGTTGGCATGCAGAGTTCCATGAGAAGATCCTGGGCTGCTGCCCCCAGAAGGGGCTGTTTGTTGAATGGCTTCAGGAGGGAATAAGCACCTTTCACTTGGCTACCCTGGACCCGTTACAGTCATTTACAGTCACCAGCCTGGTTTTTTGAGGCATCTGAGTCTTCCCTTCCTGCCTTGGGTTTCTCTTGGCTGAATGCTTATCAAGATCAGCCAATCATGTCTATAAATTTCTAGTGTGTGTTATTAAAAAGCATACTATCTGGAGTATGTTGGAGCCTTGATTTCCCATCTATGAGATGGGTAAACATGACCCTCTCCACACGGGTTCAACTCTACCTCTCTGACGCTTCTCACCACACTCACACCCACACGAGAGGCCACTGGTAACAATCTGTGGCCACCTCCCGAACCCTCACTTGGGTAAGGATTCAAGATTTCTTTCCTTTAGTCTGCTTTGCACATCTCACGTATTAGCTCTCCTCCAGGGCCAAGCTGATTGAATTTGCTTTCTGGCTTTCTCTTATCTTTCTCCATTTGGATTCAATGATCAGGTTTCCTATTTTTTTCCTTGGAACTGGCCTGGTAACGCTATAGAACACTGCCTCTGGCCATTTCCTTGGAAACAACAGGCAAATTAGATTAACTCTCTCAAGAGCACGGAGTTATGTTGTATTTCTCTTAACCACAATGCAGAATGATGTCCTCTGGGTAGTATGCACTCATTATTAATTTTTTTAATGATCATCGTGTTGAAGATTATAGCTTTGACGACCAGTTCTGCTTTAAGAAAGCCTTCCATATAATGAGCCCTGAGAAATGTATAAAATTGTTGAATCATTATGCAGTACACCTCAAACTAATCTAACACTGTTAAGTATACTTGAATTTTTCTTTTCTCTTTTTTTTTTTAAGAATTTATTTATTTATTTGAGAGAGAGAGCACATGAGCAAGGGGTAGAGGGAGAAGCAGGCTCCCCACTGAGCAGGGAGCCCATGTGGGGCTCAATACTAGGACCCTGCGATCATGACCTGAGCCAAAGGCAGAGAGGCTTCACTGACTGAGCCACCCAGGTGCCCCTACTTGAACTTTTTTTAAGGTGAAAAAATAAAAGAGCACTACATAAGGCTTTATCCTTGCAGTGATGTGATAGGCTTAGAATCAGCCCACTGGGGAACAGCATGGTGTAGTACCCATGATCATGACTCTGGAGCCAGACTTTCTCCTGTGTTCAAATTCTTGCTCTGTCACTTTCTAGCTAAGCAAGCTTGGCCAAGTTACTTGAATTCTCTAGGCCTCAGTGTCTTCATCTGTAACCTGGGTGTAATGACAATACGTCCTAGGGTTGTTATGATGATTGAATGAGTTAACATTAGTAATGAACTTAGAACACTGCCCAACACATTCCAAGCACACAACTGTTTATTAATTAGACAAAAAGAGGTTTTTAAAAATAAACAACTGATCTACTTCTACCCTCCTAGGTAGTATTAAAATATTATCATTTGGAACAGGAGAGTCAGCCAAGTTCCAGAATGAATTTAATTATAATTGCTTTGCTTAATATTGAATGCTCTCAGTTTCAGTCTTCAGTCACTAATGACAGTCATCTAGTGGATAACTAAGTGTGACGTGTATTGCTCTAAAACTTAGTGATGAGGGTCTTTTTTTTTTTTTTACAAAGTTTCTCTAAAATGGAAATGGAAATATCTTTCACATAAAATACTTAAAAAGTGTGTTTATTTAAATATAGTTGAAACAAAGTGTTTTAAAATTCTTTCTACACTTTTCGTATAGATTAAGACTTACTAATATATTGACAACACCCTAAAAGGGAACGATTAAAATAAATCATGGTACATCCTTTAAATGGTCTACTGTGCAGCTGTTTAGAAGAATGCGGTAAATTTGTATATACTAATATGGAACAGCCACCCAGCTATATTGTGATAAAAAAGGAAAGTGTAGAACAGTATGTATGGTATGCACATATATGGTTTTGAAACACCCAAAATAAGGTGTAAATAAAAGGCAACTTCATTCTTTCCCTTCAGTATCCCTTTAAACTGTGGATGAAATCTTGTGGAAGATCATAACCTTTCTGGTCACCCTTAGGAAAAAAAAAATTAAAAGTCCCCTGAGCACTTTAATTTCCCATAATAGTTTCATTTCTGCTTTTAAGTTGGCCACTCCAATAAAATAAGCCTCTGTAAATTAGAGCTTAGCTCTGTTTTGAGCCTGAGGAAAGAGGCAGGCTGGGAAACTTCTTGGTTTCTTAGTCTTGGTCTTCCACTGGCTCTCCCCTGCTTCTCTAAACAACTCTAGCTCCTCCAGGTTTGAAAGAAGAGGGAAAAATAAAAGATGGGAAAGGTCATACCTGACTGACAAACAGGTCATTCTACTTGGAACCTTTCAGAATTAGCAGATATTTATTCTGACTTTTGATCTCTTCTATGGTTTTCTCAGAAATCCCCCAACTAGGGACCTCCAATTGCAATTCCTGAGATGTGGTTCATGCTTTTCTCTGGCAGGCCACTTAAACTTCTAACCCTCAGCCTATGGATGTCTGAGGATGACACACTCTCTATCTCTGTCTCTGTCTCTGTCTCTCTCAGGGTCTCATGTCCCTCTAAGGCAGCCCAATTGGGAAATGTTTTTTGTAAGCCAATTTCAACCTGGTTTTTGCCCCCTGAATCCATTTGATCCTCATGTCAGTGCAGCTCACTCCCAGGAAAGCTTAGCCTCTCCATTTTCTGCCTCTTTGGGCCTATTACCATAGTCTCTCACTTTATTTTTATTTTTTTTAAAGATTTATTTATTTATTTATGATAGACATAGAGAGAGAGAGGGGCAGAGACACAGGAGGAGGGAGAAGCAGGCTCCATGCCGGGAGCCTGATGTGGGACTCGATCCTGGGACTCCAGGATCGCGCCCTGGGCCAAAGGCAGGCGCCAGACCCCTGAGCCACCCAGGGATCCCCCAGTCTCTCACTTTAAATTTCCCAGCTGTACATCAGGTACCATTTCATCATGTCCTCCAAACTCTGAGGGATGCTATCTAGCCCAGTCCTAGAAATGGTCCCTTTGAAGGCTTCTTGTTGGTTTAAGGTAAGGGAAAACATCATTTTCCTTACCCCCACGGGCATACGGAAAACACACAAGAATAACACAGTCCTTTCCGAGGAAATCCCCTGCTCTGGCCACTTCAACTCCAAGTCTTTTATGCCCCCAATACTGGCCAAGGTTTACAAAGCCACGTTTTGATTCTTGCCTTTGTAAGTCTTGTTTGGCAGGTAGTCACTCTCCTTGGAATGTGAGTGTATGTGGTAGCTACTGTTTTCTCTTAACCTTTGAGGATATAGCTGAAACTAAAACAGAAAGGGTCTCCTTAGAGCCTCCTACGTATTATGTATCCGGAGAACATCTCTTCAAGGATACCCAAGAAACAGGTGCTTGCTTGTAGGGGACAGAAGGGCTGGAGCAGCGGGAGACAAAGAGAGACATTTCACCATATAACCTCTTGTGCCTTTTACATTTTGTACCATGTGCATTTGTTACCTATTCATTCTGTATATGTAATAATCTCATCCCAAGATGCTTCCTCTTGTAAAGTCACAGCAAAAACACACTGAAGGATGGTGTTTGTTGTTTTTAAAAGCAAAAGTCTAACTCAAGGCACAAAGTGAAGAATTGATATAATTATAAAGATTTCCAAGTCACAAAAGGCACTTCATCTTTAATTCTCACTTTAGTGCTATGTTTTGTTTTATTTTGTTTGGACTAAATTATATTATCTCAATCCTTCATTGCTTCTTGGTACCACTGAACTGATAAATTATGGTTGGTTTAGTTCTACTTAAATTCTGTTTAACATTTGATTTTGAGTCACAGAGGAGTCCAATTGGAAGGAAACTTAAAAAGTATTTGACTGTTCGTCAGGTGTTGGTTGAAGAAGCCGAGGTCCTCATAGTAGGTTATCGTAGCAAATACATACTCCAGTTAACCTCCTGAATGCAATGAAGCCTGCCCATTCTTTGTCGTGTGTGTGTGTGTGTGTGTGTGTGTGTTTTGTTTTCTTCTTTTTTTGTGTTGAAGATAAATGAGAGTATTTACTGCATTCTAGAACCCAGTGCCAGCCATTGTTCTTGCCTTGTGCTACCCTTAGGGTAGGACTCAGTACTTCTCATTATATCTCAGAAGAAAATCCATTCTACAAGGCACTGGAGGGAAAATTTTGTAGAGAAGATGGATTGGAGGATTACATCATATAACACATAATAAAATTTAATAAAAATTCCCATTAACCAGCTCTGTTTTCTCCTCAGGTTCATCGCCAGACACCAGCTATCTTCTCTCCCTTCTAGCCCTTTTTCCAGGCAGACTTGTCAGGCCGCGCCTGGTTACAATCAGCTTTACAGGCCCTGGCATCTTTCTTCTGAACTCCTAAACCTCTCTCTTTTTTTTTCTCTCACAGAGTAATTCAGCTCTTTTCTTGTTTCTTCATTGTTTGCATCTTCACACCTGAAATCCTGTTCAGCTAATAATGCACTTCCATTAGAAGAAAGCAAGTAGTAAATAACATGTTTAAATCTTCTTTGTCTCAAAGCATTTTTTTTTCCTTTCCCATTAAGGAAAGCAACGATAAGTAAACATTGAATTTAGATTTATATCACTGAGGACATTTGGTGTCACAGAACCCCAGACAATTAGACATATAAAGACCTCAATTTAAAAGGTGAAGAAACTGAAACCTAGAACAAAATCTACGGAAGACCATTAGTTATCCTCCAAAGTCTGTTTTCCCATCTCTCACAGTGATACAATTAAAGCTTGGTGTGGCCACATGACTAAACTGTCACCAATGGAATGGAAACAGAGGTGCTTTATGCAGCTTTCAAAACACTTGCTTAAAAGGAATTTGCTTGTTCTTCACTTCCTCTCTTTCCCTGTCTGTTGGACTGGAAATCAGACTTGACAGTAACGCAACTCAGACCATTCAGAAAAAGCCAATGCCCTAGCATCATGCTACTCTAAGTGTGGCCCGTGGGCTAGTAGCATCAGCATCAGAACTTGTTAGAATAGGCCCTACCCCAGATGTATTTCATCAGTCTGCAGTTTAATGAGATGCCCAGATGATTCACATTTATATTAAAGTCTGGAAAGAACTTCTTAGAAGATAGCAGAGCCATAAGATGGAAGGAATCAGGGTCCCTGATTGTCAGGAGCTCAACTACCTTGAAAACCAGCTATGTTCCACACCCTCCTTGCCTCTTTTTTTTGGGGGGGGGGGGGGTAAAATGCATAACATAAAATTTACTATCTTAACTATTTTTTAGTGTACATTGCAGTGGTGTTAAATACATTTGTATTGTGCAAACATCACCATCGTCTGTCCCCAGAACCATTTTGATCTTGCAAAACTGAAACTCTGTACCCATTAAACACCAGCTCCCCATTCGTTCTTTCCCCAAGCTCCTGCCAACCACCATTCCATTTTCTTCCAGACCCACTCACTTTAGGGCTGCTGAGAGAGAGAAAGGGAAAAAAACCAAACTTCTAATTTACTTAAGCCACTATATTTGGGGACATACTGCTCAGATTTCCCTTCTATAGGACTGAAACATTCATTTCCTCACTGTTAACAGTATTTGCATATGGCAGCTTTAGCTCAGTCCCTCTCCAGAAATTGCCCTTGGTAATTCTGGGTGAGAATTTGGGTGACATAACTTACCCAAAGTCTTTCTACAGTCAGCCATCCTATATCCAATGATTCAGGGGTCAAGGTGAGTACGAGTCCCCTTGCCCCAATTTGAGACAACTCAGAAGAGTCATTCCAACTACAAAACTTCCCTTGGGTTATTGTGACTATATCACAGTTATACTTTTTTCCTCTGCCTAATTCTGCTTCTTCTACTCCTCTACTCCCCCTAGGGCTGTTCTCATGAATACTCCCCAATAAATACTCATCTGATATCCTTGGCCTACGGATAAGAGGTATCAAAATGGGGAAGGCCATACCCTTAAAATTACCAGCCAAAATAGTAAAAAGAAAAAATAACATTCTAGCAGTAATGATAGAGATTGTTGGCCTTAGAAGCCATTTATTTTTCCCTTTTTAAAAACTGAAGTATAATTAATATGCAATGTTATATTGTTTCAAATATACAATATGATGATTCAATAATTCTATACATCACCCAATGCTCATCAAGATAAATGTACTACTCGTAATCTTCTTTATCTATTTCACCCATCCTCTCACCAACCTCCCCTCTGGCAACCACGAGTTTATTTTCTGCATTTAAGAGTCTGGCCTTTTTATTTGTTTGTCTCTTTTTCCTGTATTTATTTGTTTTGTTTCTTAAATCCCACATATGAGTAAAGTCATATGGTATTTGTCTTTCTCTGACTGGCTTTGTTTCATTTAGATTTATCCATGTTGTTGCATATGGCAAGATTTCACTCTTTTTTATGGTTGAGTAATATTCCAGTGTGTGTATATACCACATCTTCTTTATCCATTCATTTATGGATGAACATTTGGGTTGCTTCTGATACAGGGAAGCCAAAGGGACTCCATGAAAAAATTGCTTTTTTTCATTCCTTTCCCTGCTTCTATTCTTGCTAGGACTTACACCTTCAACTTACACAGGCTCCTCTAATTGAGCCAGCCAGGCATCCCTATTTTTAATTTTTTGAGGAGTCTTCATACTATTTCCACGGTGGCTGCACCAACTTGTATTCCCACCAACGGTGCACAAGCATTCTTTTATCTTCACATTTTCACCAACAATTGCTATTTCTTTTTTTTTTGGTTTTTAGCTATTCTGGTATATAAGGTAATATCACATTGTGGTTTTGATTTGCATTTCCCTGAGCATCTTTTTATGTGTCTGTTGGCTATCTGCATGTATTCTTTGGAAAAATATCTATTCAGTGGGAGAAATATGCAGCCAAGGATACTTTATCGAGCAAGGTTGTCATTCAGAATAGGAGAGATAAAGAGTTTCCCAGACCAACAAAAATTAAAGGGGTTCATGACCACTAAACCAGCCAAGCAAGAAATATTAAAAGAGGTGGTCTTATTTTTTAAGGAGGCTTTTTGGGATGCCTGGGTTGCTCAGTGGTTGAGTGTCTGCCTTTGGATCAGGTTGTAATCCTGGGGTCTGGGGATCAAGTCCCACATCAGGCTCTCCATGGGAAGCCTGCTTCTCTCTCTGCCTATGTCTCTGCCTCTGTGTGTGTGTGTCTCATGAGTAAATAAATAAAATCTTTAAAAAAATAAAGGAGGCTCTTTGAGTGGGAAAGAAAGACCAAAAGCAACAGACTAGAAAGGAACAGAGAAAGTTTACAGAAACAATGATTTACAGCTACTACAATATCACTAAATTCATATCTAACAATAATCACTCTGAATATAAATGGACTAAATGCTCCAATCAAAAGACACAGGGTATCAGAATTGATTAAAAAAAAAAAAAAAAGATCCAGGACGCCTGGGTGGCTCAGTGACTTAGAGCCTGCCGTCAGCCCAGGGCATGATCCTGGAGTCCCAGGATGGAGTCCCACATCGGGCCCCCTGCATAGAGCCTGCTTCTCCCTCTGCCTATGTCTCTGTCTCTCTCTCTCTATGTCTCTCATGAATAAATAAATAAAATCTTTAAAAAAATAAGATCCATCTATGTGCTGCCTATAAGAAATTCATTTTAGGCCTAAAGACACCTGCAGATCGAAAATAAGGAGATGGAGAATCATTTATCATGCTAATGATGGTCAAAAGAAAGCCAGAGTTGCCATACTTATATTAGACAAACTAGATTTTAAGCCAAAGTCTGTAACAAGAGATGAAGAAGGGCACTATGGGCAGCCCGGGTGGCTCAGTGGTTTAGCGCTGCCTTCAGCCCAGGGTGTGATCCTGGAGACGCGGGATCGGGTCCCATATCGGGCTCCCTGCATGAAGCCTGTTTCTCCCTCTGCCTGTGTCTCTGCCTCTCTCTGTGTGTCTCTCATGAATAAATAAATAAAATCTTTTTAAAAAAAATCCAATTAGAAAATGGACAACAGATATGGACAATATTTCATAAAATAAGATATATGGATGACAAACAAGCACATGCAAAGATGTTCAACATTATTAACTATTAGGAAAAAGCAAATTGAAACCATCAAAGAGTTATCACTACACACTAACTAGGATGGCTAAAATTAAAAAAAAAAAAAAAGAGGGCACTATATGATAATTAAGGTGTCTATCCAACAAGAAAATCTAACAATTGTAAATATTTATGCCCTCAACTTGGGAGCACCCAAATATGTAAATCAATTAATAACAAACATAAATAAACTCATTGATAATAATATAATAATGGTACAGGAGTTGAATACCCCACCTACAGCAATGAACAGGTCATGTAAGCAGAATCAACAAGGAAACAATGGCTTTGAATGACACACTGGACCAGATGGAGTTAACAGATATATTCAGAACAGTTCATCCTAAAGCAGCAAATACACATTCTTTTCGAGTGCACATGGGGCATTTTCCAGAATAGATGACGTACTGGGTCGGTCACAAATCAGGCCTCAACAAGTACAAAAAGATTGAGATCATACCATGCATATTTTCAGACCACAGCACTATGAAATCAGCCACAAGAAAAATTTTGGAAAGACCACAAATACATGGAGATTAAAGAACATCCTACTAAAGTATGAATGGGTTAACCAGGAAATTAAAGAAGAAAGAAAAATTACATGGAAGAAAATGAAAATGGAAGCAAAACACTCCAGAGCCTTCAGGATGCAGCAAAGGTGGTCATAAGAGAGAAGTATAGAGCAATATAGGCCAGCCTCAAGAAGCAAGAAAAGTCTCAAATATACAACCAAACCTTATACCTAAAGGAGCTAGAAAAGAAGCATCAAATAAAGCCTAAAAGCAGCAGAAGAAGGGAAATAATAAAGATTAGAGTGGAAATAAATGATATAGAAACAAATAAACAACAATAACAGAAAACAACAGAACAGATCAATGAAACTAATAGCTGGTTCTTTGAAAGAATTAATAAACTTGGTAAAAAAAAAAAAAAAAAAACAAACTTGGTAAACCCCTAGCCAGACTTATCAAAAAGAAGAGAGAAAGGACCCCAATAAATAAAATCACAAATGAAAAAGGAGCTATCACAACCAACATCACAGAAATACAAATAATTATAAAAGAATATTATGAAAAAATATATGCCAACAAATCGGGCAATCTAAAAGAAATGGGCAAATTCCTAGAAACATATAAACTACCAAAACTGAAAACAGGAAGAAATAGAAAATGTGAACAGACCCTTAACCAGCAAAGCAATTGAATCAGTAATCAAGAATCTCCCAACAAACAAAAGTCTAGAGCCAGATGGCTTCCCCAGGGAAGTTTTACCGGACATTTAAAGAAGAGTTAATCCCTATTCTTCTCAAACACTTTCAAAAAATAGAAATGGAAGGAAAACTTCCAAGTTCCTTCGATTAGGTCAGCATTATCTTGATTCCAAAACCAATTGATGTAGTCCCAATAGTTTATTTTTGCTTTTATATCCTTTGCTTATATATCCTATATAGATATTAGGAGACTTATCCATATCTAGAAAAATGTTGCTAAGGCTGGTATCAGATAAATTATTGCCTGTGTTCTCTTCTGAGATTTCTATGTTTTCAGGTATCAGATTTAGATCTTTAATCCATTTTTAGTTTATTTTTGCGTATGGTGTTATAAAGTGGTCTAGTTTCATTCTTTTATACACATCTATTCAGTTTTCCCAGCACCGTTTGTTGAAGACACTGTCTTTTTCCCATTGTATATTCTTGCCTCCTTTGTCACAGATTAACCATAAAATCTTGGATTTATTTCTGGGGTCTCTATTCTGTTCATTGATCTGTGTCAATTTTT
This sequence comes from Canis lupus familiaris, assembly GCF_011100685.1. Taxonomy (NCBI): domain Eukaryota; kingdom Metazoa; phylum Chordata; class Mammalia; order Carnivora; family Canidae; genus Canis; species Canis lupus. The sequence continues at coordinate 34,849,386 of NC_049239.1, read as the reverse complement.
GTGCCAAAATCATACCATTTGGATTACTCAGCTTTGTAGTATATCTTGAAATCTGAGACAGTGATACCTTCAGCTTTGTTCTTCTTTCTCAGTTGCATTGGCTATTTGGGATCTTTTGTGGCTCCATACAAATTTTAGTATTATTTGATATAGTTCTAGTCAAAAAAGTATTTTGACAGGAATGCATTAAATCTGTGATTCCTTAAAAAAAAAATCTGTGATTGCTTTGGGTTGTATGGACATTTTAACAATATTCTTCCAATCCATAAGCGTGGAATATCTTTCCATTTGTTTGTGTAATTTTCTATTTCTTTCATCAGTGTTTTGGAGTCTTCAGAGTACAGGTCTTTCACTTCTTTGGTTAAGTTTATTCCTAGGTATTTTATTTTGTATGTGTGCAATTATAAATGGGATTGTTTCCTTGATTTCTCTTTCTGCAACTTTATTATTAGTGTATGAAAATGCAGCAGGGATCCCTGGGTGGCGCAGCGGTTTAGCGCCTGCCTTTGGCCCAGGGCACGATCCTGGAGACCCGGGATCAAGTCCCGCGTCGGGCTCCCGGTGCATGGAGCCTGCTTCTCCCTCTGCCTGTGTCTCTGCCTCTCTCTCTCTCTCTCTCTCTCTGTGACTATCATAAATAAATAAAATAAAATAATAAAAAAAAGAAAATGCAGCAGATTTCTGCAACAAATACATGCAACAAATAAATGCAAGTTATTAACTTTGTATCCTATAACATTACTGAATTCATTGATCAGTTCTAGTATTTTAGCAAGGGGTCTTTTGGGTTTTCTATATATATATCAGGTTACCTACAAATAGTGAAAGTTTTACTCCTGCCTTACCAGTTTGGATGCCTTTTATTTATTTATTTATTTTTATTTTTTTAATTTATGATAGTCACACACACACAGAGAGAGAGAGAGAGAGAGAGAGAGAGGCAGAGACCTAGGCAGAGGGAGAAGCAGGCTCCATGCACCGGGAGCCTGATGTGGGATTCAATCCCGGGTCTCCAGGATCGCGCCCTGGGCCAAAGGCAGGCGCTAAACCGCTGCGCCACCCAGGGATCCCTGGATGCCTTTTAAATCTTTTTCTTGTCTGATTGGTGTGGCTAGGGCTTCTATTACTATGTTGAATAAAAGTGGTGACAGTGGACATCCTTGTTTTGTTCCTGATCTTAGAGGAAAAGCTCTCAGTTTTTCACTATTAAGTGTAATGTTAGATATGTATTTTTCATATAAAGCCTTGTATGGCCGCTCTTATAAGACCTACAGCATGCACAGGTAGTGGTCCACACAATACTGCAATTTTTTTTTATAATGAAATCTCTTAGAGATTTCTTTTTTTTTTAATTTTTATTTATTTATGATAGTCACAGAGAGAGAGAGAGGCAGAGACACAGGCAGAGGGAGAAGCAGGCTCCATGCACCGGGAGACAGACGTGGGATTCGATCCCAGGTCTCCAGGATCGCGCCCTGGGCCAAAGGCAGGCACTAAACCGCTGCGCCACCCAGGGATCCCCACAATACTGCAATTTAACAAGAACTGTCAAGTGTCTTCCTATGTGGCTTTACCATTTTGCATCCCTACCAGCAATGTTTAAGAGCTCTGGTTTATCACTTGTTTTTGTTTTTGTGTTTTAGCCATTCTTGTTTTCTTCCCTGCCATTTTGGACTCTGTTTCAGCTATCCTAATAGGTGAGAAGTTTTCATGGTTTTAAGTTGCATTTCCTTAAGTGACTAATGATGTTGAACATCTTTTCATTTGCTTATTTTCTTTCCTCTTTTTTTTTAAAGATTTTATTAATTTATTTGAGAGAGAGAGAGAGCATGACTGGGGGGACAGGAAGAGGGAGAGACAGCGAAGTGGAATCCCTGCTGAGCAGGGAGCCTGATAGGGGACTCAGTCCCAGGACTCATGAGATCCTGACCCAAGCCAAAGGCAGATGCTTAAACCAACTGAGTTGCCTAGGTGCCCCTTATTTATTTATTTATTTTTCTTTTTAAAGCTTTTATGTAAATTCCAGTTAGTTAAGTGGCACAAGGAAGGATCAGTTGGTTAAGTAACTGGTCCAGTTTCATTCTTCTGTATGTTGCCATCAAGTTTTTGCAACACCATTTGTTGAAGAGACTTTTGCCCATTGGATATTCTTTTTTTCTTTGTGGGAGATTAATTGACAATATACTTTTGGGTCCATTTCTGGGTTTTTTGTTCTGTTCCATTGATCTACATGTCTATTTTTGTGCCAATTCCATACATTTTTGTAAATGATTTATTTATTTGAGAAAGAGAGTTAGTGCAGGGGAAAGGAAGAGAGAGAATTCTACGTAGACTCCCCACTGACAGGGGAGCCTGATGCAGGGCTGGATCTCAGGACCCTGAGATCATGACCTGAACTGAAATCAAGAGCTGGATGCTTAGGGCAGCCCAGATGGCTCAGCGGTTTAGCGCCGCCTTCAGCACAGGGTGTGATCCTGGAGACCGGGGATCAAGTCCCGCATGGGGCTCCCTGCATGGAGCCTGCTTCTTCCTCTGCCTGTCTCTCTCTCTCTCTCTCTCTGTCTCTCTGTGTGTGTCTCTAATAAATAAAATCTTTAAAAAAAGAGTTGTATGTTTAACTGACTGGGACACCTTAGTGCCTCTGTACCAGAACCATACAGATTTGATCACTACAGCTTTGTAGTATAATTTGAAGTTTCGAAATGTGATGCCTCCAGCTTTCTTTTTCTTTCTCAAGGTTAGTTTGGCTATTCAGGGTCTTTTAGTGATTCCACACAAATTTTAGGTTTGTTTGCTTTACCTCTGTGAAAAACGATGGAGTTATTTTGATAGGGATTGCATTAAATGTATAGATTGTGTTTCTTAGCATGGACAGTTTAACCGTATTTGTTCTTCCAATCTATGAGCATGGAATGTTTTTCCATTTCTTTGTGTCCTCTTCTATTTCTTTCACCAACTTTGCGTAGTTTTCAGAGTACAGGTCTTTTACCTCTTTGGTCAGATACCTCTAGGTATCTTATGGTTTCTGGTGCAATTGTAAATGGAATTGATTCCTTAATTTCTTTTCCTGCTTCTTCATTATCAGTGTATAGAAATGCAATAGATTTCTGTACAATGATTTTGTGTCCTATGACTTTGCAGAAATTGTGAATCAGTTTTAGCAACTTTTTTGGAGTCCTTCGAGTTTTCTATAGAGAGTATCATGTCATCTGCAAACAGTGGAAGTTTCTCTATTTCCTTGACAATTTGGGATGTCTCTTATTTCTTTTTGTTGTCTGATTGCTGAGGCTAGGCCTTCCAGTACTATGTTAAATAACAATGGTGAGAGTGGACATCCTTGTCTTGTTACTGACCATAGAGGAAAAGCTGAGAGCTTTTCCATTGAGGATGATATCAGCTATGGGTTTCTCATATATGGTCTTTATTATTTTGAGATATGTTCCTTCTAAACCTACTTTGTTGAGGGTTTTTATTAAGATTGAATGTTATACTCTCCCTCTCTCTCTCTCAAATAAATAAATATAAAATCTTTATAAAAAGGAAGTGCACCTGGGTGTCTCAGTCAGTTAAGAATGGATGTTGTATTTTGTCAAATGCTTTTTCCGTATCTCTTCAAATGATCATATGGGTTTTTTTTTTTTTTTTAAGTAGGCTCCATGCCATGTAGAGCACAATACAAGGCCCAAGCCTATGACCCCAAGACCTCAGTGAGATCAAGAGTCAGACGCTCAACTGACTGAGCCACCCAGGTGGCCCTGAAATGACTGTATGGTTCTTATTCTTTCTATTATTAATGTGGTGTATTGTGTTGATTGATTTGCAAATATTGAACCACCCTTGCAACCGAAGAATAAATCCCACTTGATCATGGTGAATGATTCTTTTAATGCATTGTTGGATTTGGTCTGCTATTATTTTATTGATAATTTTTGCATCCATGTTCATCCATATTGGCCGGTAGTTCTCTTTTTCAGTGGAGTCCTTATCTCGTTCTGGTTATTAGGGTAATGCTAGTCTCATAGAATAAATTTGGAAGTTTGCCTTCCTTTTCTATTTATTTGGAATAGTTTGAAAATAATAAGTATTAACTCTTCTTTAAATGTTTGGTAGAATTTGGGGTGCCTGGTTGGCTCATTTGGAAAAGTCTGTTACTCTTGATCTTAGTGTTGTGGGTTTAAAATGTTTGGTAGAATTTGCCTGTGAAGTCATCTGGTCCTGGATGCTTATTTTCCATCTGTATATCTTCTTTGGTAAAATGTTTGGTAGAATTTGCCTGTGAAGTCATCTGGTCCTGGATGCTTATTTTCCATCTGTATATCTTCTTTGGTAAAGTGTCTGTTCAACTCTTCTATCTTTAAATTGGATTGTTTTCTTATTGGTAAGTTTAAAGAGTCCTTTGTGTAGGGCAGTGCCAGTGGCCCAGAGGTTTAACACTGCCTTCAGCCTGGGGTGTGATCCTGGAGACCCAGGATCGAGTCCCACAACAGTCTCCCGGTGTGGAGCCTGCTTCTCCCTCTGCCTGTGTCTCTGCCTCTCTCTCTCTGTGTCTCTCGTGAATAAATAAATAAAATCTTAAAAAAAAAAAAAAAGATTCCCTTGTGTATTTTGGGATTTTGGGTACAAATCCTTTATCAGCCGTGTGTTTTGCAAATATCTTCTCCAGATCTATGGTCTGAATTTTCATTCTTTAACAGTGTCTTTTGCAGAGGCAGAACTTTTTAATCTGAATAAAATCCAACTTAAAATTTTTTCTTTCCTGGATCATGGTTTTGGTGTTGTATCTACAACACATTGCCAAACCCAAGGTAACCTAGAAAACAGGAATACTTTCTTCCAGTGTCTTATATTTTTGCATTTTACATTTAGTTATGATTCATTTTGAATTAATTTTTACAAGAAATGTAAGGTCTGTGTCTACATTTGAAAGTGTAATTGTCTTAACACAATTTGTTGAAAAGACTGTTCTTTCTCTACCAAATTGCTTTTCCTCTTTTGCCAAAGATCAATTGTCTACATTTGTGTAAGTCTATTTCATGGCTCTCTATTCTGTTCTATTGAACTACATGTCTATTCTAACACCAATGCCATACTGTCTTGATTACTATAATAGATCTTAATATTATATAATGTGAGCCCTCCAATTTTATTTCTCTTCTTCAGTACTATATCAGTACTGTGTTGGCTATTTTAGGTCTTTTCCCTTTATTTTTTAATTTTTCTTTCTTTAGTAATCTCTACATCCAACAAGGGGCTCAAACTCACAACCTGAAGAGCAAATCAGATTTTCTACCAACTGAGTCAGCCAGGCAAACCTCTTTTACCTTTCCATACAAACTTTAGAATCACAGGCAACCCAGGTGGCTCAGGGGTTTGGCGCCGCCTTCAGCCTGGGGTGTGATCCTGGAGACTCAGGATCGGGTCCCACGTCGGGCTCCCTGCATGGAGCCTGCTTCTCCCTCTGCCTGTGTCTGTTCCTCTGTGTGTGTGTGTATCTCTCATGAATAAATAAATAAAATCTTTAAAAAAAAACAACTTTAGAATCACTTTGTCAGTATCTGTGAAATAACTTACTGGGATTTTGGTTGAGATAATATTGAATCTATGGATCAGGTCAGGAATAATTGAATCTTAATAATATTATATCTTCCAGTCCTGAACACAGAATACTTCTCCACATATTTTAGATCATTTTTATTTCTTTCATTAAAGTTTTGTAGTTTTTGGCCTATACATGCTGTATATATTTTCTTAGATTTATGCCCAAGTATTTCAATTTTCATGTTATTGTTAATGATACTGTTTTTGATTTCAAATACCCATATGCATTATTTGTATATAGGAAAGCAACTGACTTTTGTATATTGTTATTACTATTTTTAAATATTTTATTTATTTATTCATGGTAGACACACAGAGAAGAGGCAGAGACACAGACGGAGGGAGAAGCAGGCTCCCCATATGGAGCCCCATGAAGGACCCGAACCCAAAACCCCAGGATCATGACCCGAGTCAAAGACAGATGTTCAATCACAGAGCCACCCAGGTGCTCTATGTTCCCTTGTCTTAATGTACTAGCTAGTACTTCCAATGCAATGTTGACTATATCTCTATTTAATTTTCCCTTCTAGTCTCTTCAAAAGCCAGATATATTCTGGAGAACACTGGACTACCACAAATGCAAGCAAATAGTGGTCTTACTTACAGTTGCTGTGCAAGATATGGTATCTTTGCTAGAGCAAATTAAATGGCTTCAGGTACATGGTACAGTCATTGGTCTGAAGAACGATTTCTTTTCCAAGCCTATCAGAAGAAGCTTGCATATATTTTTAGCCTTGCCCCAGGGTTACATTAATTCTTTTCCATCCTCTGTCACACTATATTCTGAAGGGGCCTGGGCCATGCAGACATTCCTTAGAATATCACATTAGTCCATTTTACTGATGACATCATGTTAATTCAGCTGGAAGAGGAAGAAGTGGCAAATACAGCGGGGGCTTTGATAAGACACATGCACTCCAGAGTGCAGGAAATAAACCCGGCATGTGCAGGAAATAAACTCTACAAAGATTCAAGGTCTTGCCACATAAAGTGTTCTGGGGCCAAGTAGCCTTGCTACTTGATTATGTTGGAACAAACCCTCCAGAGTAAAAGACAGGCTTCCATTTCAGAATCTGATTCCAAGAGACTCGACAAATGACTCAACCTTTTGTGACAGGTCAGTCAACCCTAACTAACATTGTAGGTAATACTCCTTGAATGCTTACTTTTTTTATAATCCTTTTTCTATAATCCCTATACCACAAAGAGGGACAGTAAGGTACAGAATCATTAATAACTTGTCTGAGGTTACTCAGCAAGTGACAAAGCTGGGCTTTGAACCCTGACATTCTGCTTTCCAGAAATCACACTCTTAAATCATTATGTGACATTGCCTCTCTATATCCAAGGTCAAGTCAGTGGCAAAAACTGAGCCTGAGTCTTGGTTTTCCTGAATGCCAAGTTAGTGCTCTCTGCATTCATCTTCTCTTCATTTCCCCAGTTGTGGGTAAAGTTTTTCCTGTTCTCCAATTACAGTTGGTTCTCCATCTGTTGTCATAGTTAAGAGCTTGCACTATGGTGTCAGACAGACCTGAGTCTCTACCACTTTTCAGCAGTGTGTCATTAAAGATATCACTCACATTCTTCGAGTTTTGGTTTCTTAATATGTAAATAAGAATAATAATAGTACTTGTTTCATGAAGTTGACATAAAGATTAAAAGATATAATATTTAATATATAAGATAAAACCTTAGGACATAAGCTTAAATAATTGTTAAGTGACCTTATCATTATTTCTGTCTGGCTTCTGGAGTTCTAAGATCTTTCTTTGCCTCAGCTTTGGCTTCTCATTTTGACTGGGGAAATTTGATTCCTGAGAGTTCATTTTAATCTGCTTACTCAAACTCAAAACATTGACTAGCAAATGGAAAGAGTGCTGTGATTTGCCCTGGTACAGATACCACAGAGAGATTTCCTTGAGTCTCAAAGTTATTCGATATGTATACACAGCAATTGCGTACATGATTACGTAAAATGGAAGACCATTTATTTGTGCCTGAAGTATTAATATCACCATGTAATCAGGAAGATAGTTTTTCTTTGAAGGCAGTAGTTCTAAAAGGGTCATCTCTTTTATAAATATAAATACCTTATAATATCTCCTTTATCATCTTGAAATAAAATTCATTAGTACAATAAATCATTTATACATGTAATAAACAAAGAAGGCCCTAACTTCAATGTAAAAGAGAAATGAAGGGAATGCATTTTATAATAAAATATGTATTTCACGGGCACTGGGTGGCTCAGTCAGTTGAGCATCTGACTCTTGATTTTGTTTCAGGTCATGATCTCAGGGTCATGTGATCAAGCCCTGTGTCAGGTTCTGCGCTCAGCACAGAGTCTGCTTATCCCTCTCTCTCTGCTCCTCCTCCAGCTTTCTCTTTACCCGTAGAATGAATAAGTAAAATTTTTTAAAATTTTTATTTATTTATGATAGTCACACACACAGAGAGAGAGAGAGAGGCAGAGACACAGGCAGAGGGAGAAGCAGGCCTCATGCACTGGGAGCCCGACGTGGGACTCGATCCCGGGTCTCCAGGATTGCGCCCTGGGCCAAAGGCAGGTGCCAAACTGCTGCGCCACCCAGGGATCCCAGAATAAGTAAAATTAAAAAAAAAAAAATATATATATATATATATATATATTTCAATATATCAGTGCTCTGGCATGACTATATTATGGGATAAAGAGACAGTTAGATGTTTGCATCTGTGCCCAGAATCATAGGTAGCTTTAATAGCTATAAATGCAGATTGCTAGAGTTGTGTTGAAATGGTAACTTGAATGTTGAGGAAATTGTGGCTGTGATTTATTTTTTTCTGAAATGATGAAAAATTTACTGCAAATCAAACTAACATATAGTTTTCCTTTCTTTAATCTGCAAGCTGTATTTCTAGAAAATTCAGTGTATATTAGAATTGGAGAGGGGGCACTGTATTTATACGAAAAAATGGAGGTAGGTTGTAGGTTCAGGTAACTGGGAACAGGTTTTTCACTGATATATCAGGAGAGACATCAAAAGTTGTGAGGGACCCAGAATAATCCTTTGGAGTGGACAGCATCCTTGGCAACTGTCCATTAAATCCCAGCAGTGCTTCTAATCATTGTGACAGCTGAAGATTCTCCCTCAGAAGCCAAAATGCCCCTGGAGAAGTTCCACCTGTTCTGAGAACCATAGCTTTAAAGAAAATGTCAGTATTATGTATGGTTTTATTATACCAGGGCTGTGGCATGCAAAACTTCCCAGAAATTTTTTTCTTCGATATAATCATTATTTTACACTATCACCATTTTACAAATGAGGAAACAAGCTCATAGAGATTAAGCCACTTGTCCCTGGTTGGCCTTACCCCACCCTGCTCATTATATTCCCCCACAGGGAATACCTGGGAAAACTATGGGGTCTCTGGCCCAGGGCTCAGCAATGAAATCGCTCACCTCCATCTCCCGGAAATCCCCTAAGTTCTGGTTCCAAGGACTCTACTGAGCTGCCTTGCTGGTGGTAGTTGCCTTTCCTCAGACTCTCTCTGAAGGCAGCTGCCCCCACCTCCTCCCTGCCTCATGTCCATGGCCATTGGCTGTGACTCGGGTCATTTCCCAGGGTAGTCTGGCTGTGGTGGGAGACGTGTCACCACTTTCTCCACTTTCTGTTACTGGGTCATAAAGCAGGTAGACTCTGGTTCCAGTTTGCTGAGGAGTTTTCTTTCTTTCTTTTTTAAAAGATTTTATTTATTTATGCACGAGAGACACACGGGGAGAGGCAGAGACATAGGCAGAGGGAGAAGCATGGAGAGGAGTCTGATGTGGGACTCGATCCCAGGACCCCGGGATCACGACCTGAGCCAAAGGCAGACGCTTGACCACTGAGCCACCCAGGGGGCCCTCTTGAAGAGTTTCAAGGGGGCAGTAACTGTTTTGTTTGATTTGGTCTTTATTCCAGGCCACTCTCCCTGGGGGGGTCTGATGTGGGCACCTGAGCCTGGGCTGGAAGGTTCTCTGTCATCCCTCACTTAAAATAGTGAGGCACCTTGGTGGTTCAGTGATTGAGCAAATGATTTTGAGAGGATAAAATACAGTATTAGTATGGTAGAGGCAGGTGTGCCAGGTAAAGTACTCCGTAGGCCTCTATAGCGCTTGGCGGCCCGAGGTTGGGAGAGAGGACAGCAGGCTGAAACTCATAGTAAGACCGTACAGTGGTACCGCACTGCTAAGGGGCAGTTTGGCAACATGTACCAATAATGTTTTCATGCTCATGAGTCAGTAATTTATCCCAGGGAAGTGATTAGGTATATGTTAAAAAAAATTTTGTTGAAAAAAAAAATTTGTTGATGGTAGCATTATTTATAATAAGAAAACTTGGAAACAAGTATATAAAATATGGTACTGGTTAAATATAGCATATCGGGACATTATGGGTTATTACACAATTATAAATTGATATCTTCAAAGAACATTTAATGACATAGGAAAAGATTCCATAATGTGTGGGAAAATAACTACAAAACACTGCTGAAAGAAAATTTGAAAGACACAAATAAATAGGAAAATATCTTGTGTTCATGGATTGGAACATGTAACATTGTTAAAAATGTCAATACTACCAAGATGGATAGATATTTAATACAACCCCTATCAAAATGTCAGTGGAATTTTTTTTTTTTTTTTTGACGAAATAGAAAAATTGCTCTAGGGATGCCTGAGTGGCTCAGCAGTTGAGTGTCTGTCTTTGGCTCAGGGCATGACCCCAGAGTTGCGGGATCGAGTCCCACATGGGGCTCCTGCAGGGAGCCTGCTTCTCTCTGCCTGTGTCTCTGCCTCTCTCTGTGTGTCTCTTATGAATAAATAAATAAAATATTTTTTTAAAAATTAAAAGTGTTCTGGAGGTTGGTTGCACTGCAACTGAACTATACACTTAAAAATAATTAAGATGGCAAATTTTGTGTATATGTATTTTACCACAATTCAAATAAAAATTTTAATGAAAATTTGAACATAAAAATAAAAGATAAATCATGTCTATATGGAATTATTTCAATTTAAAAATATATAAAAATATAGATGAACAAGTATATAAATATATAGAGAGAACATATATGTTACTATACAGAGAGATTCAGAGAGAAAAAAACTGAAAAGAAATACATTAGGGGCACTTGGGTGGTTCAATCAGTCAAGTGTCTGCCTTCTGCCCAGGTTGTGATCCCAGTGTCTTGGGATTGAACCCCACATCAGGTTTCCTGCTCAGTGGGGAGCCTGCTCCTCCATCCTACTTGTGCTCTCTCTTGCTATTTCTCTCTCTCTCTCTTTCTCCATCTCTGTCTCACATTAAAAAAAAAAAAATCTCTTTTTAAAAAAAGAAATACTTCAAATGTTAGCAGTGATTCTCTGTGGGTCAGTTGAATTAAGAATGATTTTTTTTAAATTTTTATTTATTTATGATAGTCACAGAGAGAGAGAGAGGCAGAGACACAGGCAGAGGGAGAAGCAGGCTCCATGCACCGGGAGCCCGATGTGGGATTCGATCCCGGGTCTCCAGGATCGCACCCTGGGCCAAAGGCAGGCGCCAAACCGCTGCGCCACCCAGGGATCCCCAAGAATGATTTTTATTTCCCTCTATACTTGGTCCGAACTTTTCAATTTCTTACAATGAATATATCCAATGTATATTCTAAATCAGAAAAATATTTAAAACTGGAAATAGTGGGGCACCTGGATGACTCAGTGGTTGAGCGTCTGCGTTTGGCTTGGGTTGTGATCCTGGGGTCCTGGCGTTGAGTGCCACTAAGCTCCCTGTGGGTAGCTCGCTTCTCCCTCTGCCTATGTCTCTGCCTCTCTCTCTCTCTGTCTCTCGTGAATAAATAAATAAAATATTTTAAAAATATATATAAAATAAAAATAAAAATGGAAATATACTCTTGACCACCTGGGTGACTCAGTTAGGTGTGCAACTCTTGATCTCGGCTCAGGTCTTGATCTCAGGGTCGTGAGTTCAAGCCCCATATTGGGCTCCACACTGGACATGGAACCTACTTAAAAAATTAAAAACAAGGAAAAAAACAAACAAAAAAGACAACAGAAATAGTACTCTTAAAAATTAAACACTCGTTTGGTAAAACCTATGATAAATTTTTTAAGCAGGTAAGGCTAGTAAAAGATCAGGAAAAATATTAGAAACGTTCATGACAGGACTAATAGCCACAAAACATAAAAAGCTATGACAAATCAATAAAAAAATAAACTTGCCCAAAGAAATATAGGCCCTTTAAGAGAGTCCAAGATGGTAGAGGTGTAGGAGATCTTAGTTTCATCTGGTCCCAGGATTTCAGCTAGATAGCTATTTAATCATTCTCAACACCTGTGAACTCAACTGGAGAGCTAAGAAAATAGCTGCAACTCTACTAATAGAAAAGCGACCGACCACTTTCTGCCAGGTAGGAGGCACCAAGAAGTGAATTTGAGGAAATAGATGGGAAATTAAACTGTGGTGGGAGGGAGCCTCTGTCAGCCAGCTATTGGGAAGCCACAGAGAAACGGAGCCCAAAATTAGAACTTTCAGAAGTCGGCTCTGGTGAGGGACAGTGAGGGACATCCCTGTCTGGAGGGGCTAGGGCGGTGGAGCAGGGAACAGAATCCTAGGTGGGACAGTGTAGCCTCAGCACCCTCAGGGGCACGGGAAGACTGGGGGTGCCTGAGCGCAGCAGAGTTCCCAGGCATGGGAGAGGGCCAACTGGCTGCAGCCAGCCAGCCCAGGAGAGGACTCTCAGCTTGGGTTGCTGTGGACTAGGAACTGGGGCACAGTCGGCACAACGGCTCTCAGAATAGGGGCTCAGCAAGTGACACCCTGGCCTCCTCCCCTGGGAGGAGCAGCAGGGAGCACACTGCGGGAGTCTACAGGGTTTGGGAACTTCAAGGGGGTGTGCCTGAGAGAAATGCTCAGTCACAGGCTGGGTGAGCATGGAGTGTGGAGGGAGACCTGGGAGACAGGAGTGGTTGGCTGCTTTACCCTGAGGGTGCACTGAGGTGTGGGGGCCCCAGAGCTTTCAGCTCCAGGGCGGGACCCTTGGGCCATTTTTAGTCTCATCCTCTAAGGCCCTGTAGAAAGCCTTCAGGAAACAAAAGCCATATGGAACAATCTGGAGCAGATTGCCTAGCCCGGCCCTCTGGCAAGGGCGGTGCATTTCTGCCTGGGGAAAGAGGCCTGGGAGTCAGGGCAACAAGGCCCCTCCCCCAGAAGACCAGCAAAAACATCCACCCAAGACCAAGTCTACCCAACATTGAGAACTGCATAGCTCCACCGCTAGGGGATTGTAGCATATAGAATTCATGGTGGGTTTTTTTTTTTTTTTTCTCTCCAGATTCTTTAAACTTTCAACTTTAATTTTTCTCTTTCCTTTTTCAACCAATTTCCTATTTTATCAACTCTTTTTTTAAATCTTTTTTAATTTTCATTTTTACAGTTAGATTCTATCCTTACGTTTTTCTTTCTTTACAATTTTGGGCTGCAGTTTCTTCTAACAGACCAAAATACACCCAGAATCTAGTGTATAGCTCTGTTCTCTTCACTTGTCTAATCATATTCACTTTTTTCTCTCTTTTTCTTCTTCTTCTTCTTCTTTTATTTTTTTAAAAGTTTGGGGTTTTTTTTGTTTTGTTTTGTTTTGTTTTTTAGGGCAGCCTGGGTGGGCTCAGCTGTTTAGTGCCAGCTTTGGCCCAGGGCATGATCCTGGAGACCTGGGATTGAATCCGACATCCGGCTCCCTGCATGGAGCCTGCTTCTCCCTCTGCCTGTGTCTCTGCCTCTCTCTCTCTCTCTCTCTCTCTCTCTCTCTCTCTGTGTCTCTCATGAATAAATAGACAAAAATATTTTTTAAAAGAGTTTTTTTTTAAATGTTCATCTTTATAGTTACATTCTAGCCTTTCAATGTATTTATTTATTGTATATACATGTTTTTCTTTCTTTAGAATTTTGAGATGTAGTTTGTTATAACAAACTAACCACAATACACTCAGGGTATAGTGTTTTCCTCTGTTATGTTCACATGTCTGTTTATATTCCTTCTTTTTTTTGTCTTTTAATTTTCATTTTTACAGTTACATTCTATATTTTTGTTGTATATAAATTTGTACATATAAGTTTTTCTTTTGTTACAATTTTGGGATCTAGTTTTCTAACAGACAAAAATATACACAGGATCTGGTGTATTGCTCTATTCTGTTCACATTTCTGATTATATTCCCTCTTTCTGTTTTTTCTCAGGTTTGGGTCTTCTGACTTGTTTATTTATTTATTTGTTTGTTTCTGACTTGTTTAGTATATATTTCTCTGAGGCATTGTTGCCACTTTAGTATTTTGTTCCTTGTCCATATATTCTTCTCTGGGTAGAATGACAAGATGGAAAAACTCACCTCAAAAAAGAACAATAGGCAGTACTGACTGCCAGGGACCTAATAAGTATGGAAATAAGAAAGATGTAGGAACGAGAGTTCAGAGTAATAGTTATAAAGATACTAGCAAAGCTTGAAAAAAGCATAGAAGACATTAGAGAATCCCTTTCTGGAGAAATGAAAAAACTAAAATCTAATAGAGTCTAAATAAAAAATGCTATTAATGAGGTGCAATTAAAACAATGGGGCTCTAGAGACTAGAATAAATAAGGCAGAAGAAACAATTAGTGATACAGAAGACAAAATGATGGAAAATAAAGAAGCTGAGAAAAAGAGATAAACTACTGGATCACGAGGGGGAGAATTTGAGAGATACATGATAATAGAAAGCAAAACAATATTAGAATAATTGGGATCCCAGAAGAGGAGAGAGAGGGGCAGAGGGTATATTGGAGCAAATTATGGCAGAGAACTTCCCTAATTTGGGGAAGGAAACAGGCATCCAAGTCCAGGAGGCAGAGAGAACCCCCCCTCAAAATCAATAAAAATAAGTCAACTTCTGACACATAATAGGGAAACTTGCTAATCTCAGAGACAAAGAAAAAATCCTAAAAGCACCTTGGGACAAGAGGTCTAAAACCTACAAGGATAGAAACATTAGACTGGCAACAGACCTATCCATAGAGACCTGGCAGGCCAGAAAGGACTGGCATGCTACATTCAGGGTGATAATGAGAAAAATATGCAGCCAAGAATACTTTATCCAGGCAGGATGTCATTTAAAATTGAAGGAGAGATAAAAAGATTCCAGGACACAGAAACTAAAAGAATTTGTGATCACCAAACCAGCCCTGTAAAAAATATTAAAAGAGATGTTTTAAGGGAAGAGAGAGCCCAAAAGTAACATAGACCAGAAAGGAATGAGACAATATACAGAAACAGTAATTTTACAGGTAATACAATGGCACTAAATTCATATCTTTCAATAGTTACTCTGAATGTAAATGGGCTAAATGCCCCAATCAAAAGACAGAGCATCAGATTGGATAAAAAAGCCAGACCCATCCATATGCTGTCTGCAAGAGACTCATTTTAGAGCCAAAGACTCCTCCAGATTTAAAGTGAGGGGGTGGAAAACCATTTATCATGCTAATGGACATCAAAAGAAAGCCAGGGTGGCAATCCTTATATCAGACAAATTAGCTTATAAACCAAAGACTGTAATAAGAGACGAGGAAAGACAGTATATCATAATTAAAGGGTCTATCCAACAAGAATATCTAACAATGATAAATATTTATGTCCCTAACATGGGAGCAGTCAGTTATATAAGCCAGTTAATAACAAAATTAAAGAAACACATTGATAATACAATAATAGTAGGGGACTTTAACATCCCACTCACTGCAATGGACATATCATCGAAGCATAAGATCAACAAGGAAACGAGGGCTTTGAATGACACTGGACCAGATGGGGTTTATATATATATATATATATAGAGAGAGAGAGAGAGAGAGAGAAAGAGAGAGAGCATTCCATCCTAAAGCAACAGAATACGCATTCTTCTCAAATGCACATGGAACATTCTCCAGAATAGATCACATACTGGATTACAAATCAGGTCTCAACTGGTACCAAAAGATTAGAATCATTCCCTGCATATTTTCAGACCACAATGCTTTGAAACTGGAACTCAATCACAAGAGAAAAGTTGGAAAGAGCTCAAATACATGAAGGCTAAGAAGCATCCTACTAAAGAATGAATGGGTCAACCAGGAAATTAAAGAACTTTAAAAAAATTATGGAAACAAAGGAAAATGAAAGCACAGCTGTTCAAAACCTTTGGGATGCAGCAAATGCTGTTCTAAGAGGGAAAGTATATAGCAATACAAGGCTTTCTCAAGAAATAAGGAAATAAGGAAAGTCTTAAATACACAACCTAACCTTACACCTAAAGGGACCCGGAGGAAGAACAATGAATAAAAACTAAACCCAGCAGAAGAGAAATAATAAATATTAGAGCAGAAATCAATGAAATAGAAACTAAAAGAACAGTAAAACACATCAATGAAACAAAGAACTGATTCTTTGAAAGAATTAATAAGATTAATAAACCCCTGGCCAGACTTATCCAAGAAAAGAGAAAGGACCCAAATAAATAAAATTGTGAATGAAAGACTTCACAACCAACACCAAAGAAATACAAAGAATTATAAGGACATATTATGAGCAATTTTATGCCAACAAATTAGGCAATCTGGAAGAAATGGGTGCATTCCTAGAAATGTATAAATAACCAAAACTGAAACAGGAAGAAATAGAAAACCTGAACAGATGCATAACCAACAAGGAAATTGAAGCAGTAAAAAGAAAAAACTCCCAAAAAATAAAAGAGTCCAGGGCTGGATGGCTTCTACCATTGGCTTCTACCAATTCTACCAACATTTAAAAAAGAATTAATACCTAGTCTTCTGAAGCTGTTTCAAAAAATAGAAATGGAAGGAAAACTTCCATTTCTTGGAAGTTTTTCCAAGTCTTTCTATGAGGCCAACATTACCTTGATCCCAAAACCAGGCAAACTACCTCACTGAAAAGGAGAATTACAGACCAATATCCCTGATGAACATGGATGGCAGAACTCTCACCAAAATACTAGCTAATAGGATCCAACAGTACATTAAAAGGATTATTCACCACAACCCAGTGGGATTTATTCCTGGGCTGCAAGGGTAGGTCAACATCTGCAAATCGATCGATGTAATACACTGCATTAATAAAAGAAAGGATAAGAACCATATAATCCTCTCAATAGATGCAGAAAAAGCATTTGACAAAGTACAGCATCCCCTCTTGATTAAAACTCTTCAGTGTAGAGATACAGGAAATATACCCAATATCATAAAAGCCATATACAAAAAGCCCACAGTAAATATCATTCTCAATGGGGAAAACTGAGAGCTTTTCCTGTAAGGTCAGGAACACAGCAGGCATGTCCACTATCACCACAGCTATTCAATATAGTATTAGAAGTCCTAGCCTCAGCAATTAGACAACAAAAAGAATTAAAAGGCATCTGAATTGGCAAAGAAGAAATCAGACTCTCACTCTGCAAATGACATAATCTTCTATATGGAAAACCCAAAAGATTCCACCTCAAAATTGCTAGAACTCATACAGGAATTCAGCAAAGTGGCAGGATATAAAATCAATGCACAGAAATCAGTGCGTTTCTACACATTAACAACGAGATAGAAGAAACAGAAATCAAGGAGTCAATCTCATTTACAATTGCACCCAAAACCATAAGATACCTAGGAATTATCCTAACCAAAAAGGCAAAAGATCTGTACCCAGAAAACTATAGAGCACTCATGAAAGAAATTGAGGAAGACACAAAGAAATGGAAAAATGTTCCATGCTCACGGATTAGAAGAACAAATATTGTTAAAATGTCAATGCTACCTAGAGCAATGTATACTCAATGCAACCTATCAAAATACCATCAACTAATTTCACAGAGTTGGAGCAAATTATCCTAAGATTTTTATGGAACCAAAAAAGACCCCAAATATCCAGAGGAATTGAAAAAGAAAACCAAAGCCAGTGGCATCACAATTCTAGACTTAAACTCTATTACAAAGCTGTAATCATCAAGACAGTATGGTACGGCACAAACAGAGACACATAAATCAAAGGATCGGACAGAGAACTGAGAAATGGATCCTCAACTCTATGGTCAACTAATCTTCTCTAACAAAGCAGGAAAGAATATCTAATGGAAAAAAAGACAGTCTCTCCAACAAATGATGTTGGGAAAATTGGACAGCCACATGCAGAAGAATGAAACTAGACCATATCCTTACACCATACACAAAAATAGATTCAAAATGTATGAAAGACAAATATGAGAAAGGAACCCAACAAAATCCTAGAGGAGAACACAGGCAGCAACATCTTTGACCTCAGTCACAGCAACTTCTTGCTAGACACGTCTCCAGGTTCCTGGGAAACAAAGGCAAAAATGAACTATTGGGACTTCATCAAGATAAAAAGCTTCTGCACAGCAAAGGAAACTATCAACAAAACCAAAAGACATCTGACAGAATGGGAGAAGACATTTGCAAATGACATATCAGACAAAAGACTAGTATCCAAAATCTATAAAGAACTTATCAAACTCAACACCCAAGAACAAATAATTCAATAAAAAATGGGCACAGAACATGAACAGATGTTCCTCCAAAGGAGAGGTACAAATGGCCAAAAGACACATGAAAAATGCTCCACATCACTCAGCATCAAGGAAATACAAATCAAAACCACAATGAGATATGACCTCACATGGGTCAGAATGGCTAAAATTATCAACACAGGAAATAACAGATGTTGGTGAGGATGCAGAGAAAGGGGAACCCTCCTGCACTGCTGATGGGAATGCAAACTGGTATAGCCACTCTGGAAAACAGTATGGAAGTTCCTCAGAAAGTTGAAAATAGAACTACCCAATGACCCAGCAATTACACTACTGGGTATTTACCCCAAAGACACAAATGTAGTGATCTGAGGGGGCACATGCACCCCAATGTTTATAACAGCAATGTCCACAATACCTAAACTATGGAAAAAGCTCAGATGTCCATTGACAGATGAATGGATAAGGAAGATGTGCTATATATACAATGAAAAACTATTCAGCCAATCAAAAAAATGAAATCTTGCCATGCAAAGATGTGGATGGAACTAGAGGATATTATGCTAAGCAAAATAAGTTAGAGAAAGACTGTTACCATATGATCTACTTATATGTGAAATTTAAGAAACAAAACAGAAGATCATAGAAGAGAGGAAGAAATAAAACAAGATGAAATCAGAGAGGTAGACAAACCATAAGAGACTCTTAATCACAGGAAACAAACTGAGGGCCACTGGAGGGGTGGGAGGTGGGGGGAAAGGGTAACTGGGTGATGGGCATTAAGGAGGCACATGATGTAATGAGCACTAGGTATTATATGCAACTGATGAATCACTGAACTCTACCCCTGAAACTAATAATACATTTTATGTTCATTAATTGAATTTTAAATTTAAAAAAAATGAAAAAAAATCAAAATTAAAACAAAGAAATACAAGCCTTTTACCTACAAATAGTCAATTCACAGAGGAAATAAATAAAAATGGTGAATGAACTGCTGGGTGGCTCAGCAGTTGTCTGCCATCAGCTCAGGGCATGATCCTGTAGTCCCAGGATTGAGTCCCACATTGGGTTCCCTGCATTGAGCCTGCTTCTTCCCCTTCCTCTGCCTCTGTCTCTGCCTCTTTCTGTGTCTCTCGTGAATAAATAAAATCTTAAAAAAAAAAAAAAAGAATAGAGGTTTATTTTCATTAGCAACCAAGGAAATATAAACTATAGCAATAAAATATCTTAATCAGTCTGAGTGGCAAAAGTCAAAATAATGGATAACATCAACTCAGTGAATATTCAAAGACAAGGACACTGTTCTATTCTACTGATGGGCCTGCACAATGGCCAAGCATTTTTGGAAATCAAACAGGCATTTATGTATCAAATTTTAAAATTCACATATACTTTGACCAAATAGTTTTATTTCTTAGAATCCATTCTAAAGAAGTACTCTCATTCACAAAGAAGTGTGTATATATACTCATTGCTTTACCATTTCAGAATAACAAAAAAAAAAAAACTAGAAATAATCTGTCTATAAATGACTTAATAAATTATGGTAATTTATACTGTGTAATAGTATCCTGTAGTTACAATGACTCTATTAGGTATCTATGTATTAACCTGCAAGGAATCTTAAAGACCTAAGGGAAAGAAAATCATTATAAAAGAAAAAAACATTTGGGGCACCTGGGTTGGTTGGTTAAGCATCTGTGTTTGGCTTAGGTTATGATCCTGGGATCCTGGGATTGAGCCCCACATCGGGCTCCCTGCTCAGTGGGGAGTCTCCTTCTCCCTTTGCCCTTTCCCCTGTTTGTGCTCTCTCTTTCAAATAAATACATTTTTTAAAATATCTTTTTAAAAAAAGTTTGAATATGTATATGTATACAAGTACATATATAACATTCAAACCAAACTGTTTAAAGAGGTTTTCTCTAGAGAAGAGGGATTTGAAGGTAGATGAAGAGTGATTTTTATATTTTGTTCTGTATATCTCTCTATTCTTTGCATTTATGATGAGAACATGTTCACCTAAATATTTGTGAAAAGGTATTTTTATCAATAGTAAAAAATTGTAAAGAAAAACCATTTTAGATAACAGTGATTTTTACATAAAAGAAACTGATTGATTGGTTTTAGGAGTGAAGATTAGATTTTTTAAAATATTTTATTTATTTATTTGAGAGAGAGCAGGAGCAGGGGGAGGGATAGAGGGAGAGAGAGAAGCAGACTCCCTCCTGAGCAGGGAGCCCAACATGAGGCTCGATCCCAGGATCCCAGGATCCCAGGATCCCAGGATCATGACCTGAGCTGAAAGCAGATGCTTAACCAACTGAGCTACCCCAGGGAAGATTAGATTTTTTTAAAGCAATAATCTTTTTTTTTTTTTTTTTTTTTAAATTTAAGTAATCTCTACACGCAACAGGAGGCTGGAACTCATGACCCTGAGATCAAGAGCCACATGCTCTTCTGACTGAGCCAGACAGGCACTCCTAAAGCAATGATCTTTTCTAAAGTCAGAGTTCTGAAGACACTGAAGTCTGATAATACAATAATTCACTTCATATAATTCTCAGCAGTCTGATGAAGGATAGTTGGAAGACAGGCAGGCAGGGACAAGAACCTCGCCCTAAGAGGAAACTACCCTTAAAAGGATTTTATACCACCCTGGAAGGAGTCCTCCACCCTTTCCCATGAGACAAAAACCTGATTGGATGATAGGGTAGGGTGGGTTAATCAGATTAAAACAACCCACCAACAAGCCCCATAAAAACCCTTTAGAAATGCAACCCTCTCTGGTCCCTTCCCACTTCAGGAGCTTTGTACCAGCACTTTGCTACCGCTCAATAAACCTTACTTTGCTGCCCATCTCTCTGTTCTATCTCTTCATTCTTGAACGGTGCGACCAAGAACTGCAGGCACCGATGGAGAAAAAAAATCCTGTAACAAGTGCACACTGTTTTTTCTAACCATTTCACCATACAAAAGCTTTTAGTGATCATGAAGGTGATGGCACTAAAACCAGCCACCCAATACTTAGTACTCAAGATACACGTTGTTCTATAAAAATGTGATAAAAGTTTTAATGGGGTGTAATTATATCAGTTTGGATATTTTTCAGCCACAAATAACCTAAGATTTACTTAAAACAGTGCTTCTAAGTGCCCTGTTGGCATTGGGGCAAGATGGTCCCACCCCTGGGAGGAATATACAACCCTTTATCTCCAGACACCAATTGCTACTACCTCCACCCAGTCATTGAATAAAACAAAATTGCACCTTCACCCCCATGTTTCCAAATCGTTGTGCAGTAAATACAGCTTCTGACTGAGGACCACTAACTTCAATAGTGAGGACCCGTGTTATTGTCATTAAACGAGAAGCTTGAGAACATGGTGGTACTGCATCAACCTCAAAGATGCAGTACCTCAAAGATGTTATCAAGACCCCAATATCTTTCCATCTTTTTGCAGTACCTCAAAGATGTTATCAAGGCCCCAAGATCTTTCTGTCTTTTTGAACTCTGCAATCTACAATTTTTTTCATGGGTCCCCTTTTTTTATTTTTAAAAAAGATTTTATTTATTTATTCATGAGAGACAGAGAGAGAGAGAGAGAGAGGCAGAGACATAGGCAGAGGGAGAAGCAGGCCCCATGCAGGGACCCTGATGTGAGACTCAATCCTGGGACTCCCAAGATCATGCCCTGAGCCAAAGGCAGACACTTAACCGCTGAGCCACCCAGGTGTCCCTTGTAGGTCCCACTTTAGACGGAGAATAAATCTGTAACAAAGATCCCTCAATAGACTTCCCAGCCAGTCCCACAACCAGGCTTGAGTACTTGCCTATGCCCTCCCTATTTAGACAAGAGAGAAGGAGAATGATATTTGGTACCTGCAGCTTTTTAAAAGGGGGGCAGCCTTGGTGGTCATAGTGAGTAGCGCTGGTATTTTAATGTCTTCAGATATGACTGAAGTGAAAGATTGTCTTGTAGTCAAGAAAAGACTAATGTTCCAATGAAGGCATAGTACTACTTTTTTGTTCTGAAAAAGACAAATGTTCCAATGACTTAGTGCTTTTTATTCTCTTACTTCATCATCTCCACTTTCATTTTTTATAATCTTTATAATCAGCTGGATTCAACAAGAACTTCAGAAAGAGACAGCATGGGAATTAAATGACGGGCTCCAGGAAGCCACACTACTGTATCTACTCTAGCTTTACTTTTTCTCTTAGGAAAGTAAGCTGGAGTAGGTATAGTAGGATAGCACAGTGGCTCTGGATTATGCCTTCTGAAATATTCCTGGTTCTGCCAAATGGTAGCAGTATGGTTAAGTTTCTTCATCTTAGGCACTGAAAAAAAAAATCTCTGCCCCCTTGGAGCTTACATTTTAACACAGATATACAAACAATACTATAAAAAATACTTTAAAATATGTAGCATGTTAGAAGATGATTGCTATAGAAAAAAAAAAGAGTAACAGATCTAGTATTTTGGGATAATGGGGGTATGCTGCAGTATTGCAGGACCGTCAAGAGTAGTCATACTGAGAAGGTGGCATGTGAGCTAAGATTTGAAGGAAGTAAGAGTGAACTATGGGGATGTATAGGTGAAGAGTATTCCAGGGGAACAACTAGGTCCAAAGGCAAAAGTACTAAAACAAGAGAATGACTGATATTTGTATGAAAATCAAGGATGTTAATGGTGGCTGGGTGAAGTGATTGAATGAGAAAATGGTAGGAGATTAGGTCATAGACAGGAGGAGAGTAGAGAGGATATAGAGCCTTGTTGCTTATTGTTAGGGCTTTAGTTTTTTATTCTGAGTATGATGGGGAGACAGAGGATTTTGAATAGAGGTGAGACATTATCTGACATTTTTTTTAAAGACTTTTAAAATTTATTAATTCATAAGAGACACAGAGAAAGGCAGAGACACAGGCAGAAGGAGAAGCAGGCTCCATGCAGGAAGCCCAATGTGGGACTTGATCCCGTGACTCCAGGATCACACCCTGAGCCAAAGGCAGACACTTAACTGCTGAGCCACCCAGGCATACCTATCTGATAGGCTTTTAAAAGAACCCTCTGATTATTTTTCATGTGCTGAGAGTGGAGGAGGGGCAATGGTGGAAGCAGGCAAATCATTTAGGAATCTATGGTAGTCATCTGGGCACGACAAGATGGTTTGAACTAGTGTGCTAGCAGTGGAGGAGGTAAGAAGTGGCCAAACTCTGGACATATTTTGAAGGTAGAATTAGCAGAGTGTAATGATAGCATATATGACTCAGGGTTTGGAGTTGCCATCAACTGAGACAGGCAGCACTGTGGTAGAGGTTTGGGAAGTAATGTCAGAAGTTTTATTTTGGATATGTTAAATTTGAAATGCCCATAAGACATTCTTTTTTTGTTTGTTTGTTTTTTGAAGATTTTATTTGTTTATTTGACAGAGAGAGAGCAAGCATGAGTTGGGGGCAGAGAGAGGGGGAAACAGGCTCCCCACTGAGCAGGGAGCCCAAAGTGGGGCTCAGTCTCAGGACCCTGAGATCATGACCTGAGCCCCAGGCAGATGCTTAACTGACTAAGCCACCAAGGTGCCCCAGCCTTCCTATACTTTTGATTCAGCTAAAATAAAGTTGGGTTTTCTGCTGTTCCATCTTGATTTTTATTTATAACACAAGCAAAACAGTCCAACATTATACAAAATTTAAAAAGAAATAAAAGCTTCATAATCTCACTATCTATATTGTTCTTATTTTTCCACCTGTTTGTCTTTTGTGTCATTTTGAAAACAGTTTAAAAATAGTTGAATCATAGTGTGTATAGACATATGTATCCTGGTTACTTCAAATAACATTATCCCATAAGTTACTTTGCAAGTTTCTACATAGTTTCCATATCTATAATTTTTGGTGGTTACAAAACAATCCATATTTACTTGTGCCTTTCACTATTTTTGCTCATTAGACTGTTCGTTAATCCAGCAGTTTTATAACTAGGGCTGCAATCTCATGCATTTACAATTTTTTCCCTCCTAGGATATATTGCTAAGAGCAGAATTACTGGGTCAAAGGGTATGAACATTCTTATAACTCTCCATATATAATGCCAAATATGTAAATTTGCCAATTTACAATGGCAAAGGTGGTTTTTTTCATAAGAAGAAAGAAACTAAAACCAATCACATGAAACTAGAGTCCTATATAAAACAGATTTCCTAATTCCATTTTAACGGAAGTCTACCCATACATGTTTTTAGCCAGGCTAAACAGCCTTAGCTCATTTTTCTAGCCTTCTTGCTCTCTATGTTACACTTAAATTTTAGCCTGAGGACTTGCTTGCTGTTAGGTATGGTGAATGCTCTGATATAATCTTTTTATTACTTATACTGAGAATCGACTTTAAAAATAATTTTATAATTAAAGACTCATATTTTCCTCTTTATATCCTTACTCTCTTATTTAAATGTTCTAGTTTTATGTCTGACTCCAGCTCGTTTAATGCAGCAGGGGATAATCAATGATTTAATCTGGCACCACCCCCACTGCCCTGGCTTAGGTTAGCTATTCAAAGACATTTAAGAGGCAGAATTAACTGGCCTTGGTGATTAGCTGAATAGCTAATGCCCTTCCTCTTAAAGGTTGAAGAGAAGCAGGCGAGGAATACTAAAGTAAAAACCAGGCAAGCTGGTTCTGACTGGGTTGGTTATGCCTTCAAGGTAACATTATAAGGGCAGGAGCAGTAAAAGCTAGTATATCACTTTATTTGGGCCACAACCATTTTGCTTAACAAACTACCCCAAAACTCAGTGGTTAAATCTCTGCTCATTGTTCTTCCTCTTCCCTTCTCTTATTTTCCCCTTTCTTCCTTCCCTGAACAATTTGATCCTGAAGCTGTTAGGTAGTGCTTAGCAAGGTAATATCTGTGTCTATCTATGTGTCTGGCAGTGTAGGGGGAGCTATGGTGACCAGAGCAAGCTCTGACCAAGGTGAGTGCTGGAGCTTGAATAGGGTAAGGAAGGTGTCTGCTTGGGGTGTGGCCTCATTAAGGGAGGAGTCAAAGCCTGAGTAGGGTAAGATAACATCTGCACAGGGGAGGGGGAGATGGCAGGGATGGGGGATTGGCTAAGTGCAGAGAGGTTCATAAAATAATATTGAGAGTAATGGGTTTGTTGTTTTTGGAAAAAAGCGCAGAGATAGAAAAGAAGAAAACTAGAATTAATCCTGTGCTACTGGATTAGAATAGGCAGTATCAAGTCAAACTCATGGTTTTCAATATATTGTATATATTATATATACTGGAATGAATTATATTCAGTTATATATATGTTGTATTGAATAATACTATCATATTTATGTATATTCTAGAATTAGATTAGATAGTAATGGTTGTACAACATAATATACTAAAAGCTATTGAATTGTATACTTTAAAATGGTGAATTTCATGTTATATGTATATCTCAATACAAAATTATGTCTATATATTGTTAGATAAATGAGAAATATAAATGTAAATGTATATGTAATATACATGTAAATGTGTAAATATATATATATGTACATACATGCTCATATCCCACCTCTGTCTACTGAAAGAACCGAAGCAGTGACACTCCAATAGCAATGAGCAAGCCCAGTGACAAAATTCTGAATTTTAAATATCATTCTCTTTTAAAAAGAATCAGGACTGCTTAGAAGAATGGTTGTTTCTAGGTCTGGCACAGGAAAATAGGCAATATGATCTTGGGATATCTTATTGTCTCAGAAAATAAAGGAGTAGTCAAAGAATGCTGGGGACATGTCAAAAGATGCAGAAACCAGCTTGAAGGGGTCCCCATTGAACAAATCTGGAGAAATTTGACCAGAATAAACAATGAAAGTAACAGATTACAGTCTCTTGAGTAAAATACAAAACCATACTGACATAAATCATTGATTAAATGTTTGATGAGGGGATCCCTGGGTGGCGCAGTGGTTTAGCACCTGCCTTTGGCCCAGGGTGCGATCCTGGAGACTCGGGATCGAGTTCCGCGTTGGGCTTCTGGTGCATGGAGCCTGCTTCTCCCTCTGCCTATGTCTCTGCCTCTCTCTCTCTCTCTCTCTCTCTGTGACTATCATACATAAATAAAAAATTAAAAAAAATAAATGTTTGATGAGAAATAGGGTATTTATATAGTATCCACAAAATATTTACTGATTATTTGGACAAACAAAAAAGTTTATAGAGGAGAAGCTCGGCAGACATTACTTTAATCAAGTATTAAGTGAACATCCTTGGTAATGAGACTAATTGAAGTCAGGTTGCCACTGTACAAGATGAGGAAGGAAAAAAACAGCATCGCCTCTGTGATGTTCCTGCCAAAAGGGGAGGAGGGCATATGCATTGAAGTAGTCCTGGTGGGAACTATCAAAATCCAAGTGTGATGAAGACTGCATCTCCACAGAGGAAGGCCTGATGCCCCAACTGGGAAAGGAGAGCATCCACTTACAGGCATGGCCTTGTGCAGGGCAGCAGATTCCAAGAAAGGTGCAGAGAAGTGGCCTGAGTGTTGGAGCCCATGTGGGTTGAGGTCATGGGCAGGGAGTGTGGGGAGGCAGAGCCTGAACAGGTGAGGAGGGCTTCTGTGTTTAGGAGGGGCCTAGACCAACTTGTCAGAGCCAAGCAAAGTGTCTACATGGAGAGGAGGCTTGGAGTGGGGCATTAGAGCTAAATAGGAGGAGTAACAATTATGCCTAGGCATTTTTTAAAAAAAGACACAAAGAGAGAGAGAGGCAGAGACATAGGCAGAGGGAGAAGCAGGCTCCATGCAGGGAGCCCAATGTGGGACTCGATGCTGGGACTCCGAGATCACGCCCTGAGCTGAAGGCAGACGCTTAACGGCTGAGCCACCCAGGCGTCCCGTGCCTGGGCATTTTATATACAAACTACAGAAAACTAAAGACAAAGAGAAAATCTTGAAGAAGCCAGAGGGCAAAAAATTACCTTACCTACAAAATTACAGTGGACATGTCATCAGAAACCATGTAAGCAAGAATAGAATGGAGTGAAATATTTAAAATGTTGGGGGGAAAAAAAAACCCTACCAGCCTAATGAATATGGTGTAATATAATGATAATTTCCAGTGAAAGTATCTTTGAAATGATGGAGACATAGTTTTTCATAAACAAAAACAGGGAATTAATTGCAGGCAGAACTACCCTATAAGAAATGTTTTAAGAAATTTTTCAGACAAAAGGAAAATTATACAGGTTAAAATTTAGATCTCCATAAAGAAGGGTAGAGCATTGGAGAAGGAGTAAATGACAGTAAAATAAAATTTTTTATTTTTCTTAGTCTTTTTTTAAAAAATCTTTTTTAAGAGAGAGGGAGAGAAAGAGGAGCAGAGGGAAAGAGAGGGAGAGAGAATCCTAAACAGACTGTATGCCCAGCTCAGAGCCTGACATGGGGCTCAATTTCACAACTCTGAGATTATCTCTGAGCTGAAATCAAGAATGTCACTCAACCTACTGAGTCACACAGGCACCCCTATTTCTCTTAATCTTGATTGACTTTAAAAGATAACTATTTGTTTAAAGGAATGGTAGTAACAATGTATTGAGTGGCTAGAGCACATGGACAAGTGAATAAATGAATAAATCGAGAATTTTATAAGGAAATTTACATAGTTTCAAAAAGCTCCCCAAAGTGATTATTACAAAGAGGGAAAAGAAAACTTAACAATGGAGAAATCTAGTGAACACCACTTTTTGTCAGGTGACCAAAGCAAATATCAATAATGAGAAAACCGTGTGCCACAAGAACACAACATGATCTCAGATGCATTTCTGCCAAAGATGCATAATCAGAACCTATTTGTGTGGGAATATCAGAAAAACATAATTCGAGGGGCATTCTACAAAATAACTCTCCTATAATTTTCAAAAGTGTCACAATTATGTAAATCCAAGAAAGACTAAGGAATCATTTCAGGCTAAAGGAGACTCCTGAGACCAACAGCTAAATGACAACATAGGACTGTGAAATGGATCTTTTGGCAATAAAGACCATTATTAGGACAACTGATGAACTTGAATGGTGTCTAAGGATTAGATGGTGATAATGTATCAATGTAATTTCCTCTTTTTTTTTTTTTTTTCAAATAGAGGAGTATAGTCCCTCTCTTTTTGAAAAAAAGATTTTACTTTTTCAGTTGACACAGGGAAAGAGAGAGAGAGAGCGCCCAAGTACAAGTAGGAGGAGGGGCAGAGGAAATGGGAGAAGCACATTCTGCACTGAGCAGGGAGCCCAGGACTCTGAGATCATGACCTGAGCTGAAGGCAGATGCTCAACCAACTGAGCCACCCAGGCGTCCCTAATTTCTTCATTTCGAAAGTTGTATTGTGGTTATGTAGAATGTCCTTGTCTGTGAGAAATACACATGTTAAGTATGAGGGGCCCAGTGATGGGACATCATGTTAGCATCTTACTCTCTAATGATTCAGGGGGGAAATTCTTTGTACTGTACTCACAAATTTACTATAAGTTTCAAATTGTCTAAAAATCAAATAATCAAATGAAGAAAAAAAGCAAGTGAAAAATGTATATAATTGTATGTGTATAAGTAGAGAAAGAACTGAAGTTACGCATTAAGCTATTGACTAGTTAATTTGGGGAGGGAATTACTCATTGGAGTAGGAGTGAGGAGGGACCATTAAGATGTTACTCTATAATCTTCTCTATTTGTAACTTTCAACAACAATAAAAAGTCAACCAAACTTCTGAAGAAAAAAGACCTCACTTGAAATGACTTAACTTTGAAGAGCTGCTAGTGGTAAACAATACTTCTGGCACTCTGAGGCACCCAGGCTGATGGTTATAAAAGATTTTCAAGAATAATTTTATAGGGATGCCTAGGTGGCTCAGCGATTGAGTGTATGCCTTTCTCTCAGGGTGTGATCTTGGGGTCTTGGGATCAAGTTCCACACTGGGCTCCCTGCATGGAGCCTGCTTCTCCCTCTGCCTGTGTCTCTGCCTCTTTCTCTCTGTGAAAATCTTAAAATATATATATTTTATATATTAACTCCCACCATAGAAACTAGATACTGTTGACCCTTGAACAACATGGGTTTGAACTGCATGAGTCCACTTAAACATGGGTTTTTTTCAATAAACACAGAGGGGCACCTGCCTAGCGCAGTCAGAAGAGCATGTGACTCTTGATCTCAGGGTCTTGCATTTGAGCCCCACATGGGGTGTAGATATTACATAAAGAAAGAAAGAAAGAAAGAAAGAAAGAAAGAAAGAAAGAAAGAAAGAAAGAAAGAAAGGTACTGTAAATCTATTTTCTTCTTATGATTTTCTTAATGACATTTTCTTTTCTCTAGCTTACTCTATTGTAAGAATGCAGTATGCAATACATAGACAAAAATGTGTTAATCTATTGTTTATGTTGTAAGTAAGGATTCTGGTCAATGGTAGGCTATTGGTAGATAAGTTTGGGGGAGTCAAAAGTTATATATAGATTTTGACTACGTGGGTGGTCAGTGCCTGATACCCCTTCATTGTTCAAAGATCAACTTTACTGCAATTTGGCCTCTATTTGGAAAGAATCAGCCAGCCTTATCATAGCTAAGCTTAGCTGACAATTTGTCTTTTTATTTACTTTTTTAACGGTTCCTTCGTAGATGTTTGGGAAATTTTAAGTACTTGATTCAACAGAACTTGCTTGCATTTGTTCATATGACCACAGGCATAAAGCAATCAGGACATATTTAACAAAGAAACCAAAAGGAATGAGTATACTATTGGGAGAGGCTTATATACTAAGTATAAATAAAAGCCTGAACTCTTTTCATAACTCCTGATGAGTTCACAAGAATGTAAAAACTGTTAAGGGAAGGGTTTTACATTGAACTTCACATTAACAATAGACTAGAATTTAAGTTGCCCTTAGTTTTACCAAGACGCTATAAATATAAACAAAGAAAAAAAAAGGAAGAGAAGAGGAAGAGGGAATTTTAAAACCATACTACAGTGTTTTCTATGAAACCACAAAGTTATCCAATTATCATTTGTTTCTGTTTTTGTTTTTTGGGTGTTTTTTTTTTTGTTTTTGTTTTTTAAGAAATTTTGAGGAGTCAAAGATAGTGTATAGGCAAGGTTTTAAAGTCACATGCTAGCCTGGGTGGCTCAGCGGTTGAACATCTGCCTTCAGCCCAGAGCGTGATCCTGGAGACCTGGGATCGAGTCCCGTGTCAGGCTCCCTGCATGCCTGCATGGAGCCTGCTTCTCCCTCTACCTGTGTCTCTGCCTCTCTCTCTCTGTCTCTCATGAAGAAATAAATAAAATCTTTAAAAAAGAAGAAAGCTAAGTGAGTGAACAAGAGAGTGGAGACATTTGTTTACACAAAATAAGAGAATTTACAAAATTCTTTGAAAAAAAATAAAGTCACATGCTGTATATATGTGAATTTTAGATGACTCAGCGTACTAGTTAGAATACAGTATTCTGAACCATCTCAGGACCTCATTTCTGGCTGTTTTTTCAATGAACCGCAGTGACTGCCACGTAACATTTAACATTAATAAACACAGCAACAAATATATACATTTCGGGAAACTCTACAATGTGGAAGGCACCTGAGGATGAAAGGAACTTGGGTTTGGGAATCATTTAGTTTCCGACTATTTTTAAAACTGAAATTAAAAAAATAAATAAATAAATAAAGCCGAAATTAGGTTTTAGGCTTCTTTTGTAATGCCTGGAGTACCTAGTACAGCGTTTGGCTCACACAAAAGTACTTGTTGACTTAAGAAAAACGTACCCTGATATGTGTCCTTAGAGACTTATTTCCCCGTCTTGATTCCCTAAGGCTGGGGTAAAAATAGAACATGACCAAACTGTGTTGCAGAAACAAACTTCTGGAAATATGCAATACTGGGTCATGCTTTTTTCCCCTTTCTACCAATAACCACAGTACAACTACATACACAGAATCACAGTTTTACACATATCCTGGAAAAAAGATCAGTGTAGGCACTTGGTTTTACAATATAGTAATGGAAGAGTTATTTCTCTCTCAGTAGTGTTTCCTCTCATACAAAAATACTCTATAGAGAGTCCACGATTTGACTTTAACGTCTACTAATATTAATAAATACAAGTTTTCCAAAGACTTTAAGTAGGATCCACGCCTAGCATGGAGCCCAACATGGGGCTTGAAATCATGACCCTCAGACAGAGACTTGAGATCAAGAGTCAGAAAGAAGCTTAACTGGCTGAGCCTCTTATGTGCCCCTCAAAAAACTCTAAAGCATAGTTTTCTGTATTCTCTCCAATAAAATCCTATATAATGGTCATGCAGTGATTTAGAGAATATTTTATTTATATTAATTATTCAAAGATCTGATTCTTTAAAGGCTTGAGTTAAACATAATTTTCTTCAGAATAGACCAAAGTACTGTTTATTGTGACTTTTCTCCTTCTAAGTCACCAGTTTTTATATTTCTGTAGTATGGTGGTGGAGACTGGGCTCTGGCTTCTGACGACCTTGTTTGAGGGAGGGCCTTGCTTCACTAGTCATTCACTTGTGAATTCAACCACCGCGGTTATGCCTTGGTTTCCTTATTTCTCAAAGAGCACTAGTTAAATCTATCATTATGAAGTGATTGTAAGGATCATATTATATAATGCTTAGCACAGCATCCCTGACGCGAATGAATCCTATGAAAATGCGTGCCCAACATTGGAGTCAACTTTGACTACCATGCAAGGAAAAATGGATCCAGATTTCTAATAGTTTGAAATCTTAAATCAATTTGCACTAGGATAATTAAATGCTAAGCTAAGAGATAACATCTCTATGTTCAGAATGAATTCAGAGTAGGGGAAAATTTTGTGACTGAAGTCCTTGAGGGGAATTTTATGGGGGAGGAAAATCTGCACTGAGCTTTGAAGAATGAGAAATAATAAGCACTTAGAATCTTTTGTAAAATAGAAGCAATTTTGAGGGTTTATTGGGAATCATTTATATATAACTATTTTGATTATTTTGTTTATGTGAAATATTTATATCTATTTAAAATGCTTAATTTCTTTATAAATGATAACACTTATAATCTAATTAGAGAAAATCCAATTAAATAGTAAGTACTTAATTACAGTTGATTTGGATCTGAAAAACAAACTAATATAGTAGCTACTAATAACTTCTTAGCATAGATATGCCTTTCTTCATTCATCCTTATGGAAAACATGTATCTGTTATACACCTTAGAAAAGTATAATTGATCTATTAGTACCAGGCTTCATATAGGAATTACAGGTGTTCACAATCCATGAAGATATTGTTAGAGTTCTGTTTAGCATTTGGTAGACAGTAACATACTGTGAACCTACATTGCATATTATAATTTTATTTTATTTTATTTTATTTTTATTTTTTTGCATATTATAATTTTAAAAAGAGATGTAGGAACCCAAAGCTGAAAAAGACCCCATATAACCATTTAGGATGATTTCAGCCTTTTCTGTTATGTATTTATTTATTTATCAATTAAAATTTTTAAAAAGTATATCTCTACTCCCAGCATGAGGATCAAACTCACAATCCTGACATCAAGGGTCACATGCTTCACCAACTGAGCCAGCCAGGCACTCCTTCTGTGTTTATTTTATTTTTATTTTTTAAAATTTTTATTTATTTATGATAGTCACACAGAGAGAGAGAGAGGCAGAGACACAGGCAGAGGGAGAAGCAGGCTCCATGCACCGGGAGCCCGACGTAGGATTCGATCCCGGATGTCCAGGATCGTGCCCTGGGCCAAAGGCAGGTGCCAAACTGCTGCGCCACCCAGGGATCCCCTTCTCTGTGTTTAAAGTAGGAAATGAACTCAGATTCTCTGAAGGACCTAAGTTATCAGGGAGGTGTAATCCTTCTAGGCCCCTCTGGGGTATCACTTGATATTTTCACCTTCTTAATCACCAAATTGCCTACAAAGTGGGAAAATAACATGTGTCCCCAAATGGGATTCCTTGGATTAGGCCTATGCAAGTTGAGAAACAGGGAAAGCATGTTGTCACAACCTCTGTCAAAAAGCTCTAGCTTTTTAAAAACACATTTCCCCAGTGAGTTCATACAGCTTCCAGAATCATCTTGATACTGAGCCTCTCTACCCCTGGGAGTACTACTCACTCTTCTGACTCTGTCCTTCTCCAAGCCAGTGGTCTATGCTTCACACTCTTGGCTCATCAGAAATCCTGGCCCCATTCCTTTAGAGTCTTGCTACACAACAGTTACTTAATTTAATACATTATTGTACTAGGGAATCCTCAATTGCCTCCCTGCCTCTCCTCTTTATTTTACTGAAAAGACAAAAGACGGTCTATTGCTAGGAGTATTCAGAACATTGAAAACTGAGAACACTATGTTGTTCCTGAGAAACGTTCTTCCAAATGTCGACTCTGATAAGGTATTTCACCCCCAGTGAATCATGGGAGTAACAATCACTTTTATAAAGCACCTATAATGAGATGGAAAAGAGAACAACCCCGGCAAAATTTAGACCTGTTAAAATGTATTTATGACTTAGAAATCTATTGTTAATTTGCACAACATGTTCTGATGGCAGGATGATTTCCTAAATTTGAACTTGAAGTTGACATAAAGAGAAGCAATCTGACACCTCTGTTGCAATCAGCCTATTTTCAACAGTCAGGAAAACAAACTCAAATAAAAACCCATCTCTAAGTTTTTGGTAGGGTAAAACTGAAGGGATGGTGTCACTTTTCCTTTCTTGGGCTTTTAAAGCTCTACGAGGACATTTTCTGGGAGTTATGTCCATTTGTTACAATGAATGTGGCAGGCAGATAGAGCTCACAGAGATGTCTCAATGTCTGAAAATTTGCAGGTTCCGGTAAGAGCTGGAAATTTCTATTCTAAATGGAGGCTTGGTAAGCGGTCCTGATACATGTTTACTAAATTGGTTTAATTACTTCTGGTTCTCACATTCTGCTTTTGAGTTGAATCTTAAATATTTGACAGTTTTAGCATGTGGGATTCACAAGCAACAAATAAAAAAGCTATCTTTACAAATTTCCTCATCCTTTAAAAAAACAGTAATAAACATTTTGAATCTAGAAAGCACTCGTTTCGACAAATTGGACTGTTGTCTCAAATGGGAAGAAGCTTTTTGCTAATTGGATGTCTTGGCTTTATCACTTTTACGATGAAAAATGGTAGAGCATTTTAGGTACCTTTTGCCAAGAAAACAACTATAGAGTAATGCTAAGATTGGAATGGGCTATTTAGGAAATGATTCTTCAAATTGCAAATGCTTACAGGTAGCAACTGTTTAATAAATTAAGTGGCCAACGGAGAACAGATTTATCACTGTGGCTGTATAAGTTGCATTTTTACAAGAGCCAAACAAATAAAGAAGAGATGAATGGTGATTTGTGTCTGCTATCAGTGAATTAAAGTGGATTATAAAGATGGCGAATACATGTTTCATATACATATGTCACTTCATGTCTTCTGGGAAGCAGACATCAAGATGGAATAAGAAGTGCCAGAGATTTATTAGGGATAAGGCCTCTGAAAGATAAAGGCGAGAGAGCAGTAGTCCATCTGTAATGGAAATCTGGCACCTGTGGGAGGAGCAAAGGAAAAATTAAGAATTAAACAGGAAGAGCTATGGGCTCTGTGGCTCTCAGCAAGTCTTGGCCCTTCCTACAGAGAGTTACAATGTAGATTGCCAACAGAAGAGTTCTCTGTTGGCAAAAATGGCCAGACCCTAGGCCCCCAACTCTGTTCTCTCATTGGCTTAGAGCTGCCTAGAGAGAGTGCCCTGGGTTTGGATGCTACCACAAATCCTAAATGTAGTGCAGCCAAAAACTACCAGCTGATTGTACTCTTCAGAACCAAGCTTTCCCTTGAAAGATCTCTGAGCAGTGCAACTCTGTGGGTGACGCAGTATGAATTTTTTTCATGCATATCTTCATCATGTGTACAATGAAGAAAATTGAATTCCATCTGAGTCAAATTTTTTCTGCCTTGACTAGTAAGACACCAATATTATTTTGTTAAATTTGCAATTTTTCTTTGCCAAGAGATGCGTGACTTATCAGCCAATACACTACTTGTGGATTCAGATGTCTTGCTTTATGCTTTCTGAAGTTGGTTCTAGGTTTTCATTTGCTTTGGATAACAGTTAATTTGTAATACAGAGCATCATTTGTCATCTCATGATAATATCGCATTATAGATAGATTCCATGATTATTGTAAGTTTTGGGCATTTCGCACCTAACTCCTATAGTATAAAGCAATTGTTAGGTGTTATTAGTGATGCAATTTTGAAACAAACTTCTTATCACAAGTCTTTAATTTCTGAATGAATTTACTTAAAGAGCAACTTGAAGTTTTAAGGCACAATATTAAAAAAAAACAAAACAAAAAACTATGACTCCTTGTAACTATATGTTTGTGTGATGAAGAGTATTGTGACTACACAACCAAAACAAAGTATAAAAGTGGATTAGAGGCAGAGACAGAGTTAAGACAAATGATTATACATAACTCCTGATTTCTATTTTTCATATTCATCAAAATGGCTTCGTTGCTCCTTTTGATTGATGTACTAAAAGTAAATATAAATGAGAAGAATTTATAAAATAAATGTATGTCAAAATTAAGTTTATTCTGTGTGCAATGTTGACTTAAAATGGATTTTACAATATTATTTATTTTTTTTAAGTAGTTTATCGGGATGCCTGGGTGACTCCGTGGTTGGGTGCCTGCCTTCAGCCCAGGGCATGATCCTGGAGTCCCAGGATTGAGTCCCACATTGGGCTCCCTGCATGGAGCCTGCTTCTCCCTCTGTCTGTGTCTCTGCCTCTCTCGCTGTATCTTTCATGAATAAATAAATAAAATCTTTTTTTTTTAAGTATTTCATTTATTTATGAGAGAACATGAGTGGAGGGTGGGGAAGGGACAGAGGGAGAGGGATAAGCAGACTCCCTGCTAAGCAGGGAGCCCTATGGGACTCGATTTCAGGACCCCAGGATCATGACCTGAGCTGAAGGCAGATGCTTAACCAACTAAACCACCCAGGCATCCCAAGGATTCTACAATTTTAATATTTGTATAACCCCTCTTTTATACCACAGATTAAAGGAATGCATTTCTTGGGGTGGGATAGAAGGTTGGAACTTGTTTAGGAAATAAAAAAACTGAAAAATAAAAGAGGAGAGCTCCACAAAGGTGAAATGTCAACTGATCAATTTAAGACTTTCCTGGTTATCTTCAAGCCATCAGCTGCTGTCATACCCCATCTTTGTAACTTCAGTGGAATTGGAATTCTCATTTGAGTGGGAATTGTAGTTAGCAGTCCTCGTAATCTTCAAATCAATACTACCAAACCTTTGAAGAATCAAAGGCATGTCGTTTGAAAGGAAAGTTTCCCCTTTCCCCCTGGTCCCTACTTACCCAAGTCATTTTCTGGAGAGAGCACAGTTATTAGTTTAGTTTTCCAGAGATACTCTATGTATTTGCATATATATATATGCAATATTATATATAATAATATATATAATATATATAAATGTATATGCATATATATGCATACTCTATGTATTTGCATATATATATGCATATATATATATATATATCCATTTATCCATAAATCTTTATCTGCTGCACTAATGGGAACAGGTTTTTCTCTTTCTTTTTTTCTTTCTTTCTATCTTTCTTTCTAATTTATTTTTTTCATGATTTTATTTATTTATTTGAAAGAGAAATAACGAGAGAGCACAAGCAGGGGGAGAGGGAGAAGCAGACTCCCTACTGAGCAGGAAGCCCACCATGGGGCTTGATCCCAGAACTCCAGGATCATGACCTGAACTTGCTTATGAATGTACATAACATAAGGGAAAGGGAATTGTGGAGATCTCAGGTGAGGATTATCAGTTGAAGTTTCTTTATTTAATAGGATATTTTCCTTTATAGTAGAGTGAATTATTTTCAGGTAGGACATACTATGTTTGTTATAGTAATGATCCTTTGAAATAAATAATTCTTTTAATATTTGTCCAATATACCAACAAACTTCTCTTCTGCTTGACACTTTGTCATTGTCCTGAATACCAGTCTTAAAAGCCTGTTACATTAAGAACTTGAAAACATATTTAAAAAGTGAAACATAAGCAAAGTTGGGCTTTTGTAACATAATT
This sequence comes from Canis lupus familiaris, assembly GCF_011100685.1. Taxonomy (NCBI): domain Eukaryota; kingdom Metazoa; phylum Chordata; class Mammalia; order Carnivora; family Canidae; genus Canis; species Canis lupus. The sequence goes on along the minus strand of NC_049239.1, from coordinate 34,812,008 downwards.
CCTAGGGACAGATGCAAAGCTGTAATACAATGGAGTATTTCAGGAGCAAATAGAACTATTCTGTAACATTTGATAAGAAGTTAAACCCTACTGAGCTATAGATACTTTTGTTGGAATTCAGCAGTTGTGATCTGCAAAATCTTAAAGCAAACTTTTGTTGTACTAAACTACTTTTGTTGTATCAAGTGAAATAATATTCAAGGAGTTAATTTATTTTTAGATTTTTGAGTTCCTTTATTTTTAATCCTGTGACTCAGGATTAAATTTTTTACTGGGGGGGGGGGGGGGGCAGGGAGGGGCAGAGAGAGAGAGGGAGAGAGAATCTTAAGTAGGCTCCACACCCAGAGCTGAGCCCAAGGTGGGGCTCGATCTCACTACTCTGAGATCATGACCTGAGCTAAAATCAGGAGTTGGACTAAAAAAATTGAGCCATCCTGGCGCCCCCTCCAAAAATTTTTTAAACCCTTTTACACTTAGTGTTCACGAATCTATTTTCTTTACTTTTCAGAATATTTTTCATTTTGACAAGAAAGGAATAGCATATGAAATGGTGCCATTTTCTTATGATGCCAGTTTTAGCGAACTCCTTAAAGAACACCAGCCTTTAGAAAGATGTTTATCTACTTGCAAAGAACATAAACCCCAAGAGATTTTCTGAATTCTTCCCTAATTTGGGGGATTTTTGTCAAATTGCCTGTATATGTTCATATACTCACACTTAATTAGTAAATTCTTCTTTTAAAAAGGCTTGTTTTAAAGAGAAGCACAACAACTGTGATATCTTTGGAACTTATAAATATCTAGTCTAGAATTTCCTTAAGCTTGTCATCTGTTTCCTCACTTCAAGAGTTGAAACACTGTTAGGCTGAATTTTTAAAATGTTGGGTTTGTTTTGCCAATACAGGAAAAGCAACACTTCCTAATTTGCTTAGATTCATGTCCACGTCATTTGAAATTATATCAGTTCCAGAGAAACACTGTTGTAATAAGGAAATTAGCAGGTTGAATGTGTGCACATACATGTGGATGTCTGTGTGTGTCTGTAGTGTGAATGTGTACTAGTAATGTGAAAGAGGATTTTAGAAAATCAGTTTGAACATCAATTCATTTTTTAAACATTTGTGACCAACAGAGAGACTGAACACACATTTCATTAATTATTTCAATAAATAAATATTTTTCTAATCTTTAGATCCTTGAGTTAGGATTCATTAATAAGTTATATTTTTATTGGAGCATAGTATTTCCTAAATGGTGTTTTAAGATCAGTTACACATTAGTACAGTCTTTTAGATAGTAATAGCAGCCTGTGATCATTTATATACATGTACTAAAAATAATTGCATAAATCTAGCTCAAAATTCTATTCTATGTGGACATCTCCCTTATAAAACCTGTGGTAAGTAGTTAATCAGTTTTTTTGGTTGTTAATTTTTATTTTTATTTTTAAATATTTATTTATTTATTTATTTATTTATTTATTTATTTATTTATTTATTATAGACGTAGAAAGAGAGAGAGAGAAAGGCAAAGACACAGGAGGAGGGAGAAGCAGGCTCCATGCCGGGAGTCCGACGTGGGACTCGATCCCGGGACTCCAGGATCACACCCTGGGCCAAAGGCAGGCGCTAAACTGTTGAGCCACCCAGGGATCCCCAGTTGCTATTTTTAGTTAAGAGAATGTATGGGGAACATCTAGAATTGTTCCTGGTACAATTAACTTTTTTGCTTAAAAACAGTCTTTAAGTGAAATCTTGTCAGTAGGTAATCATTAACTTTATTCAAAGGTTTATCATAAGTTATTTTTTTCCTCCTGATTGTTTATGTATTCACTGATTATGTGAGTAAAACATGTTTATTTTTATGAATCCAAACAAAACAAAGCTAAAGTTTACTATAATCCCACTTCTCAGTAATAGTTTCTATTAAAATTAGGTGTGTGGGGGTATATATATGTTATAATTAGGCAAATGTGTATATTTGAGCTTATTAAACAATGTATTTTTATTCTACAGAAATAAATCATATTAACATTTTTAAACAGTATGTCTTAGATAGCTTTTTCTGTAAATAAAAGTAGACTTTGGGTGACATGGGCGAAGAGGATTGAAGAGTACATTAATCAAGATGATTAACAGTGTGTTAACTGTATTGGAATTTTTTAAAAAATAGATTTTTGCTTTTTTTTAAGGTCTTATTTATTTACTTGACAGAAAGAGAGAGAGAGGGAGCAAGCACAAGCAGAAGGAGCAGCAGAGGGAGAGGGAGAAGCAGGCTCCCCACCGACCAGGGAGCCTGATGGAGGGCTCCATCCCAGGACCTTGGGATCATGACCTGAGCAAAAGGTAGACGCTTAACTGACTGAGCCACCTAGGCGCCCTGTTTTGTTTTGTTTTGTTTTTTAGATTTTATGCTTTTTAAATCCTATAATGTATTCCATTACATGGCTGTACCAGTTACTTATCTTAATACCCCTGGTGAGATTTATAGTCGAGTATATTAGGCTGCAATTTTATTCACAGAGTCTTCAAGGAAGACACTCTTTTCACTCATGCAACAAAGTTTTATCAGAGTCTACTACTTCAGTGGAGCTTACACTCTAAAACGAAGAGACAAAATAAACAAGCATGTAGGCAAGCGAACAAGATTTTTTTTAGAGGATGATAAATGCTAGCCAAAGACTAGTGTGACTAGGATGCAGTAATTGAGGGGATGAAGTCAGAGAAGCATGCTTTGTGATCCTCGGAAAGAAGCCTGAGTGTTATTTGCATTTCAATGGTTAGCTCTGGGAGGGCTCAGGCTGGGGATCTTCAAGATATTCCTGGCTACTCATCTGCCTTACCTCTCACACCACTCTCTCCCTGCCCCCCCTTCCTAATCCCACTGGACTTCTGACTCTTCTTGGAATACATCAAGCTCTTTTCTGCTTTGGGGGTCTTTATATTTCTTATTTGATCAGCCTAGAAACAACAACAACAAACCAAACCACTATTCCTCCACATAATGATGCAACTCCCTCATTCATATCACTGAGGTCTCTGCCTAAAGCTATCTCTTCATACATCCCATCTGAAAATGCCTCACCTCTACCCCCGCCCCCTTCATGATGTCTCCGTTTGAGTCCCTAGGAACTCTACATGTTTCTCTTGCTTAATTTTTCTTTGGAGCATTTACTGCTCCCTGGCTTTATTTCTTTACTTGCTTGAATTCCATAAGCTCCACTAGAATGTAAATGCCATATAAGGGCCTGGATTTGGTCTGCTCTGTACATCATTGTATCCCCTAGTGCCTAGAACATTGTCTGACACACAAGGGGTGGTGTTATTAGGTATCCATTCTGTGCAACATAGTACACAAAACTTAGTGGTTTCAAACAATAAGCATTTATCTCATAGTTTCTAGGCATCAGGAGGGGCTAAGCTGGGTGGTTGTGGCTCAGGGTCTTCACGGGGTTGTAGTCACTATTGGTCCAGGCTGCAATCATCTGAAAGCTGCCTGGTAGCTGGAGGGTCTGCTTCCAAGCTCTTTCACATGTTCGTTGGTCAGAGGCCTCAGTTCCTTGGTTTCTCCATGGGGTGCTCTCCACATAGCCAGTTGGAACGTGATGAGAGAGAGCGAGAGCGCAATTGGTTAAGGCAAAAGCCACAGTACCTTGTTATGACCTATTCTGAAGCTGTACATCATCATTTTTGCATCACTCTATTTGGTAAAATCAAGTTACTCAGCCACACTCAAAAGGAGGAGAACAAAGGTCCATTTTCTAATGGGAGGAGTATTACAGAATTTGTAGACATGTTTTAAAAACAAACAGAAGGATGTATAAATTGGGTTATGTCTTTAAACAATCCCTCTGGCTGCTGTGGGGAGAATGGTCTATGGGGGCGGCAAAACAGAAACAATGAGGCTGATGCTGATGCTGATGGTAGCCAACACTTACCAATTCATTTTCTGTGCCAGGAACTGGTTGAAACACTTGACAACTATTAACTCACTTAATCCTCAGAACAACCTTACAGAGATATGCATCATTCTATTGTCTGTATTTTATAGATGAGGCAGCCGAGGCACAGAGACATGAAAAAACAGCAGTGTAGATGAAAGATGATCTGATACAACAGCTCTGACCCAGGATATTTCAAATGCATTTATGTTCTCTAATTGATGATCCCAACTCATCACAAGGTATTACGGTAATCTCTAAATTAGTTGAAGATAATTCCACAGTGATGCAAGGTAATACTCTCATAAATATATGCTATAGATTTTAAATTTCTGCCAATGATTCTAGAGTAGTCAGTGGTCTATCTCTTTTTTTCAGTAGAAGTACATAGTTATGATAAGAGTAAAACCGTGGAGTTTAAATTTCATTTTATATATTTCTGGGGAAAGAAATAACAAATTTACAAACACAGTCATGAGTATGTTTATCCTTTTGCAGATTTTATTATTTTTTTTTTTTTATTTTTTATTTTTTAAAGAGTCTTTTATTTATTTATTTTTTTATTATTTATTTATGATAGTCACACAGAGAGAGAGAGAGAGAGAGAGAGGCAGAGACACAGGCAGAGGGAGAAGCAGGCTCCATGCACCGGGAGCCCGACGTGGGATTCGATCCCGGGTCTCCAGGATCGCGCCCTGGGCCAAAGGCAGGCGCCAAACCGCTGCGCCACCCAGGGATCCCCCCTTTTGCAGATTTTACAAAACAATTTTATTTTGTTTTTTCAACTATTTGGATAAGTATATCTGCAGCCTCAGAACTTAATCTATAATTGCCAAGCCATGAAGCATTTTTTTCTGACTCTAGATGGTATAAGAAATACTATTTTCCTACTATACCAACTATATAATAACTACATTAACATACCATTATTTTAGTTCATTGTATAATTTGTATTTTAAATAAAATAAGCTATATGTAAACATATTAGATTTACCTTGACAGAGTTTTGAAATATTCTACTGCTTGTCATGCAAAGAATGAATGGTCTTCCTCATTTTGAATGAAATTCTGCAGTCTGGCTGCAGATCAAAACTGACCTTTACCTGTAATCCTTAGTGTATTGATTAAAGAAACTGTTTAGATTTTGTTGCACATTTCATTTTACTGAAATATGAACTAATTGTACTGTACACAGGAAAATGTCATTTTTATTTTGCTTTCATTGTTGATTGCTTCCCCTATCATCTCACAGGCCCTTTATGATACCCCCATCACTCTTTCTTTCTTTCACATTTTTTTTCCTGTAAATATGTTTTAACCCTGCTAGAAAAGAAAAATCTATTGCTTCATTAATCCCAATAGCAGTTTTATGAATAATATTTCTTCTATTATTTCAAAGGAGTGAGCAGGTCTCTGTGCTATATGAAAAACAAACTGTGAAGACTGACCATGCCTGAACAGGGCTTAGTGTTTTAAGAAACAAACAAAAGGCACCACAGCATTAATCTCATGCATATCTAATAACATACATCATCATTGTGCTACATAGTAATTTAGATAAATGGGTAATAAGCAGGTGACACAGATAATTATACTTATATTTAATGAAGGCAAATCAGGCATTTGGGGGGTCAGTTGGGGATAGAGGAAATGTGAACTTAGTCTGAGCAGAAATTTCAGTAGATAATTGGTTATTAACCGAGAAGAATCCAGACAGTTGGGACTCTGAGTATTCTGGTTGGGGCATAGCCACAGGATAGACTTTGGAATTGAGGGCAAGACAATGAATTCTCTTCTCTCAAGGAAAATTGTCTCTTTCAGAGTGGGATGAAAACTAAAAAGGATGGTCTAGACATACAGCTGAACGTAGTAAAGGTAAGAAGAGTTGTTTAAGCTTGAGGTGCCTGATTCCTCCTTTTAGGGCATGAAAAGAGGAAGAAGAAAAGCAGAGAAGGGAAAGCATGAGGAAAATCAGACTTTTTTTGGTAGCTCAAACCCTCCCCTTCTCTCTCTGACTTCTGGGGCTGATCTCAAAGGTACATGGACCTCTCAAAGGGGACAATGTGACCCTGAATATCTTCTCCAATTAGCCTGAAATCTTACTAATTCGACATTCTTAAATATTTCAATTCACCTAACCTTTATATTCAGCCTACTATATATCAAGTCGCATAAATGATCTCATTTGACTCTCAGCTTCTTTGCAAAGTAGGGGTTCATGGAATTTGAAGATAAGGAAAAAGAGACTGAGAAAGGAATGAAGTGTGTTCAAAGTCACATATTGACTGAAGAGTCTCCTGATTCCTCCTTGTCCAGTCTCCTTCCACCACTTCCTGGGAGGGTCAAAGGACAAAAAAGGGAGGCTGTGTCAGCAAGGCTGCTGCGATGAGTGGGGAATGGGAGGGTATGATTTACACTGCAGACATCACAGATGTGTGTTTTTATTATGACACTTTTCAGGCATATGGCAGAAAAGTGTGTTGCCTTAACAAAATTGACATACTAGGACAATTTTCTGACAAATGGAAGCAAAGCATCATGAAAAGTGGCTTTTCCAATTCTGACATAGTCTTTGAGCTATTGACTGCTTTGGGTATTTTTAAACATAAAATTAAGAAGTATGTTTCAAATAGGTACAGCAGTCCTCCCTTATCCACAGGGGATACGTTCCAAGACCCCTCAGTGGATGCCTGAAATTGCAGATAGTACTGAACCTTACATACATTTTTTTTTTCCTAAACACGCACACAGCTATGATAAAGTTTAATTTACAAACTAAGCACAGTAAAAGGATTAATAACAACACTGAATAATAAAATTATAATAATAATATAACAATTATAACAATACACTGTAATAAAAGTTATGTGAATGTGGTCTCTCTCTTAAAATATTTTATTGTACTGTACTCACCTTTCTTCTTTCTATGATGATGTGAGATGATAAAATGCTTACCTGATGAATGAGGCGAGTGATGTAAGCATGACATAAGTGTGACGTAGCATCACACTGACCTGATGCTGTCTCAGAAGGAAGATCATCTGCTTTTGCACTGCAGTTGACTGTGGGTAACAGAAACCGGGAGAGTAGGATCATGGATGATGGGGGACTACTGTCCTTTTCCTAAGATTAAACTTGAATTTACTTGGGGAATGAATGATTCAAGAAAGAAGTAATTTTGGTGTTAAGGATATCTGGATGCTGAGTGGGAATAGGAGTGTCAGAGGGGGACACTTCTGGTTGCCAGAGCATAATCTGAAGCAGTTTGAAGGGTGTGTCTTTGATCAGAGGAGGGAGAAACCAGGTATGTAGGGGGAATGAAAATGAAATATGAGGGGCATCACAAGGAGATAGGATAAAAGCAACAAGGAAGAGAAAAGAGATCAGCGATGCAAATGTCACAACTTTACCCAGACCCACTCTGTTGTCTGTTCTGGAAGTCTGAAAGGCCGAGTTATTCTCAGGTTGTTTCCCTGCCTCACCCACACTAGTAACCTGGGAGCAGCTCCCTAGTTTCCGCCACCCAGAACAGCTGGATTGACACAGATGCAGAGTAGGTTGTGATGTAATATGAGGACAGACCCTCACCTAGAGAATTTCTCCTTAAACGTCTGAAATTGGTTTTTGGTTGTAGTTGTAACTTGTCATAGTTGTTACATGGCCATGCATGACTGAATATCCCACTTTTGTTAGCATAGTTTCTTCTAGATGATCCCTGCATATGTCCTCATACATTCCACTGTGGCACATGACCTCAGAAAATAGGAACTGCAATTTACTCCCAGGAGTCAGGCAATCAATATTGAATATGAAGGGGGATCCCTGGGTGGCGCAGCGGTTTGGCGCTTGCCTTTGGCCCAGGGCACGATCCTAGAGACCCGGGATCGAATCCCACATCGGGCTCCCGGTGCATGGAGCCTGCTTCTCCCTCTGCCTATGTCTCTGCCCCCCCCCCTCTCTCTCTCTCTCTCTCTCTGTGTGACCATCATAAATAAATAAAAATTAAAAAAAAATATTGAATATGAAGGGGCTGGCTATTTCCCTAGTTCAGGCACAAAGGGAGGAAGGAAGGAATTTGGGAATAGATCAAGGAGTTCCTATTTGGGGACACTCATTTTGATGAATCAGATGGGATGACTGAGGCAAGAGGACTGGGTGTGTACGGTCTTGGATAAGGAATGAAACCTACAAAAAAAAAAAAAAAAAAGGAATGAAACCTACCTGCGTCTCTTTTCTCAATTACCGGAATCTCTGTTCCTTGGTCTGTAGAAGGAGAAAGTGGAACCTGACAAAGTTGGATGACTCTTCTCCGTGAACCATTTTAGAGGACTGTAAAATTCTACTTTCCTTCTCGAGCTTAATGTTTGTTATATACAAGATTTGATGCTGAGACCTGTCAGGAATACTTTTTTTTTTTTTTTTTTTAAGATTCTATCTATTTATTCATGAGAGACAGAGAGAGACAGAGACAGAGACATAGGCAGAGGAAGAAGCAGGCTCCATGCAGGGAGCCTAATGTGGGACTGGATCTCGGGTCTCCAGGATCATGCCCTGGGCTGAAGGCAGGCGCTAAACCGCTAAGCCACCTGGAGTGTCCACAATGTTTTTTTTTTTTAAGTAGGCTTCACAGAACAATATGGGGCTTGAACTCAAGACCTCCAAGATCAAGAGTTGCGCGCCCTACTCACTGAGCCAACCAGCAGCAGTAGGAATACATTCTTTAATTTAAACTCTCCCCAAGAGGGATCATAATCTCCTTTATGACTACATGTTTTATAAAAACCTTTCCAAGAATGCATTTAGTGAAAAATCTTTGACTTTGGGTAGATGCTAAGGTCACACAGCTTGGGCACAAAGCCAGCTCCATTATTTATTACATTATTTACCATGTAACCTTGGGCAAGTTTCTTAATTTCCGTGCTTCCATTCCCTCACCTGTCAAATGAGAATAGTAACTGTTATCCTTAAGTTATTAAATAAAAACATTCAGAACAGTGCCTGGCATATGGTAGGAATTAAAAAGTATTTGTGAGATGCATGAATATCATGTTGGGATGGTATGTTCACTCAAAGCTTTTTGGAGGAGACAACATTGACTTACTTGGAAGGACAGGTGGGATTTCAAAAAGAGAAGGCAATATTGAAGACATAAATGTCACAAGCATGGAGAAATAAAAGGTATCATTGGCAAGAGAGAAAAGTGCATTTTTGTGGGGTCATAGAACCTACAGGAAAATGGCTAAAAAGATTTTATGGAATCCAACTATAATGTGCCTCAATGGCCAAACTTAAAAATATGAACATTTTTAGTAACTGAAATAGTCTGAAGGTTTGTGAGCAGGGACATGTAAAGATCAAAACAAGATGGATGGGCTAAGACACCAGGATACAATGTGCAGCAGAGGGACTACAGTTAACAATGGTGTAAAAACTTTATATGGTGACAGATGGTAGCTAGATTTATCACTTAGTAATGTATATACATGCTGAGTCATTATGTGGTACACCTGAAACTAATATAATGTAATACTGGATATAACTACACTTCAATTTTAAAAAGTTAAGAAAAAAGAAGAAAACAAGGAAATGATTTATTTTATTTGCCTGTTTTGCATTTCCTTGGTTTAAACATTTTTTTTTTCTAATATAAAACCTGTACTAGTCCATTATATTGCATTAACTTCCAAGAATGAAATTCAGAAGCTCTGGAGAGAGAGAGAACAAGGTAAACAGTTTTTTGTTTTGTTTTGTTTTGTTTTACCTTTACAGGCAGGCCTTTTCACTCTATAAGCTGGTGACTGTTGGCAATGGATTCAATCAGACCTGAAGGAGAACTTTACATTTTAGCAAAACCAATGGAAATAATGTGCCAAGGATGGTAAGGATTTTCCAACCACGGAGACATCATTTAGGTTGCATATGCGTGGATGTGTCAAGAAAGAAATTAGAGATTTAACTGAAAGCTTTAGAAAAACTTTAACAAAAAAAAAAAAAAAAAAAAAGAAAGAAAGAAAAAGAAAAACTTTAACAAAGGGAGTGATTGTTAGATTCCCTTTTAAGAAGAGGATGAAACTGGAAAAATCAACAAGTTATTAACTTCATAAAATTTCTGAAGTGCTCTAAGAGGCGGAACATGTAAAAAATTGGTTTTATGACTAACTACAAGTAGATCATTTAGAGGGACATATTATTTGTACAAAGTCATATACACAAAACAATGTGCACTGTATTTTATGAGCAATTTGGATAATTTTCAAGGATGAATTTCACTATATGAGATTTTTGTTTTCTGCTGACTGTACTACTGAACTCAGATTCAGATAAGATTTGTGAACTTCCAAATTAAGATGAGATTATTTCTGTTTGAATTGTTTATGTATTTATTTTAAAAACAATGTGTTTTTTAAAGATTTATTTACTTATTTATTTATTTGAGACAGAGGAGGGGAGAGAGGGGGAGAGAGAGAGAGAGAGCACGAGAGCGTGAGCACATGAGCAGGAGGAGGGGCAGAGGGAGAGAGAATCCTCAAGCAGATTCCCTGCTGAGCTGAGTGCAAAGCCTGACTGGAGCTCAATCCTGGGACCCTAAGATCATGACTTGAGCCGAAATCGAGAGTCAGACACTTAACCGACTGAGCTACCCAGGTGTCCTTATTTTTTTTGTTTTTTAAAAGATTTTATATATTTATTTGAGAGAGAGAGAAAGAACACAAGTCGGGGGAGGGAAAGAGGGAGAAAGGACCAGCAGACTCCTTGCACAGCAGGGAGCCCAACTCAGGAGTCTATTCCAGGATCCTGAGATCAGGATCTGAGCCAAAGTCAGACACTTAACCAACTGAGCACCCAGGCGTCCCTATCTGTTTGAATTTAGTAGGAAGAGTTTCTTTTTTCCAAGGAAGAGAAACAGATCTTTGGGCTGCAAAGAGTTACTTGAGTGGGCCTCCCAGTTATGCAAATATAGGTAGGAGTGGGACACTCCTGAACGTTTTTTCCATTCCAGCTGCCCCTCCCTGAGCACCAGGTATACAAAACTGATCTCCAGCAGGAGGTAGATTATTTGCATAAGGAGGCCAGGATCTTTAGGGAGGGACTAAACAGCAGAAGATCCCTGTTGAACCTCTCCTGCCTCAGACATGTAGTTAGGGAGATCTTTTTGGCTGACTGGGTCCTCCTCACACTCTCCCAACTCCACAGTGGCAGGAAAGGCACCCTCCTAGGGTCTGGAGGAAAACGAAAATAAACTCCTAACCTGAGGAAGGAGAGTGTGCATTGATGACCCAGGCTCTGTGACAGATTCCAGGGTTTTTCTCTGGAGAAGTATCAGCATCCCTTGCTTAAGGCTGATGATAGAAGGGCCATTTCTCTCTGTTGACACCTAGATGTGGTACCGTGAGGAACAAGGACAGTGATGAACACAAGGTGAGTACAAGAAGTGGCCTCCTTTGGAAGGAGTGATTTTTGGGTTTGGGGGTTGGGGAAAGGCCTAAGGGAGAGAAAGAGAGAGAGAGAGAGAGAGAGAGAGAGGTCTTAGATTCCATTTTTGGGTGTTGATTTCAAGCAATTGTGGCTGTAGTATGTTTGTGGAGAGTTTCGTATTGCTGACACAGAAAATTCATTCTTTCATTTTACAAATAGAAGTTGATTTACAGGTCCAATTATATGTGGATTTTTCTTAATATATGCAATATAGTACTGTCAATGTATTGCTCTTTTTTGTGATTTTTTTTTCCCTTCAAATTGATTGCTTATTTTTAAAAAAAGTAATCTCTACACCCAACGTGGGGCTCAAACTCATGACCTTGGGATCAAGAGTCATATGCTCTACCAACTGAGCCAATCAGGCACCCCTGTGGTTTTCCTAACATTTTTTTTCCTAGCTTACTTTTTAATTTTATTTTTATTTTTTAAAAGATTTTATTTATTCATGTGTGTGTGAGAGAGAGAGGCAGAGACAGGGGCAGAGGGAGAAGCAGGCTCCATGCAGGGAGCCCGACGTGGGACTTGATCCCCGGTCTCCAGGATCACACCCTGGGCCAAAGGCGGTGCTAAACCGCTGAGCCACCCGGGCTGCCCTCTAGCTTATTTTCTTGTAAGAATACTCTATGTAAAACGTATAACATACAAAATATGTGCTCATCGAGTATGTTATCAGTAAGGCTTCTGGTCAACAACAGTAGGCTATTAGCAGTTAAGTTTTTGGGGAGTCAAAAGTTATATGCAGATTTTTGACTGTGGGGAGGCGGGGATTGGGGGGTGGCACTCCCAACCCTGGAGTTGTTCAAGGTATTTATTGAGTTCCTTTGTTTGCCAGGCAGTGATTTACCCTCTGGGGATAGAGCAGCCAACAAAACCCAAAAATTCTGCTGGCAGGGAGACTTTCTTTGGGGGAAGGTGTTGAGGAAGGGTTAGGAAAATCTATACCCCAGTACCTCTGATGGTGGTAAGTCCTAAGGATAAAAATAAAAACGGAGTTTGAGGCACCTGGCTGGCTGAGTCAGAAGAGCATGTGACTCTTGATCTCGGGGTCATGAATCTGAGCCTCACGTTGGGTGGACAGAGTACTAAATAAAAAACTTGAACCCCCCGCCCCGCGCGCAAAACCCACCAGGGCATTTATGTGTACGTATAGGTGGTTATCACTGAGGAGGTAACATTTGGGTAAGGACTTGAGGAGGAAGAGTGACTGGAGTCTTCGAGGACACAAAAAGTAGGAGGTGTGTTCTTTGTAGACCAGTTCTATGCGAGATCTTATAGACCATTTTAGGTCAGGTTTTTAGCTTTTACTCAAAGCTTTTTAGCTTTTACTCAAAGCTTTAAAGTGTTTACTTGAAACACTACGGAAAAGTGCTAAGAAGAAAAATAGTTCCTACACCCAAAGCCAATGGGTTTTTTTGATAAATGTCGCCTCCCTCCTTAAATCCTCCAATAGCTTCCATTGCAGGTAGAATAAAGTCCTAAATCCCATCCAGACCTTTGCTTCTTCCTCTACCCTCATCTGCTTGGATTTATCCTCTCACTCTGACTAAAATCTCTCCTTCAGTTTCTCAAAATTTCTACTCTTGCCTTTTTCTAAATGACTTTTGCATATGTCTTTTCTTTTGTTTCAACTGTTCTGTTTGGGCTACTTTCAACACATCTTTCAGATCTCAACTTTCATTTACTTACTCAACGTGTATAGTTGCACACAGTCCTATGCTTCAAGGGGTCCCCATGATGCATTCAATCTTCTACTGTTACAATCTTGAAATCCTTCATAATTTTGAACAAGGCACCCCACCTTTTCCTTATTCACGGGCCCTGGATGTAGCTGGTCCTGTGGATCAGCTGCTATGCACTACTGTCTGAAAGCTGGAGACACGGGTGTACAAAAAGATGTGCTTTCTAGTTTTGCAGAGCTTTCAGATTGGTGGAAGAGGTAGACATCAATCAAATAAATGAAAATAAATAACTGAGGAAATGGCAACTGAGAAAATTGCTACCCATGAAGGATATATGGGGATCTGGCTTAGAGAAGTCGAGAGGTTCTTCCTGAGGAAGTAAGTGCTTTAGTTGAGTCCTGGAGGGTGAGAAATGAATGAGGTTTTTTTATGGCTTCCCAGCTTCCTCATTTGATTAGGGTCTTCCTTCTCATTGCAGGCTGTGCTCTTTTCTATAATGCTTATTAATATTACAATAGGTTATTTGTATAATAACCAGCTTTCTAGAGAGTATGAACTCATGGGGTATCTCCCTTTTCCTTGTATCATCAGCTTAGAGCCTAGTCTCTGGTATATTGTATTTTAGTAGTAATTCTGAAAGAAAAGAGTTTTTTTTTTTAATTTTTGAAAGCTTTTATTTATTTGAGAAAGAGCGTGTGCACACACACAAGGAGGGGTGGTGCAGAGGATGAGGGAAGGGTAAAGCAGACTCCTCTCTGAGCAGGGACCCAGACCCAGAGCTTGATCCCAAGACCTCGGGATCATGACCTGAGCTGAAGGCAGAAGCTTAACTGACTGGAATGCTTGGGTGGCTCAATGGTTGAGCATCTGCCTTTGGCTCAGGTCATGATCCCGGGGTCTTGGGATCAAGTGCTTCATCAGGCTCCCCGTGCTAGTCTGCTTCTTCATCTGCCTGTATTTGTGCCTCTCTGTGTCTCTCATGAATAAATAAAATCTTAAAAAAAAAAAAAAAGCTTAACTGACTGAGCCACCCAGGCGCCCCATGAATGAAAAGATTATTGAGTTTTTTTTGTTTCCATCTTTTTACACACAATCAACTTTTTCATATACAATTTAGTAGTCTGCATTTTTTAAAAAATGAAGGCTGGAAATTTTCCTTTTTTTTTTTTTTTTTTTTTTACAAACTTCATAAAATGGCTGTCAGGGGCTTTGAAAAGCTATCTGGATGTTGGTGTTCAGAATGGATTGGAGAGGGAAGAGGTTGCAAGTAAAGAGATTAAGTTAAGAGGCAATAGGTATAAAGTGGAGGAGGACTTGAGTTAATAGTGTTTATTGACTTACTTAGCAGCATTTACTAAAGACAACAATAAATCAGGCGCAATGCAACTGTCAAAAAAAAAAAAAAAAATACAGACTCCCCTCCTGGAACTTATCGTGCAGTGCATACCAAATCAGGGATAGAAAGGGAAAAAAGTCCTCTTCAGCGTTTTTTTTTTTTTTCAAAGGATTTATTTATTTATTTATTTACTTATGAGAGACAGAGAGGCAAGACATAGGTAGAGAGAAAAGCAGGGTCCCCATGGGGAGTCCGATGCACGCGGACTCCATCCTGGGACCCCAGGATCACGACCTGAGCCCAAGGCAGACATTCATCCACTAAGCCACCCAGGCATCCCTCAGCTTTTCAATAAACGTACTTATGCCACAAAATAGGGAAAATCCGAAGCTTCCTATTAAAAGTGGTCCAGAGAAATATTTCGCAAAAGTTCTGGAAATTTGAAGTTCTAGTGGAATAGTTCCCCTGTTTCACTAAGATTTTATTATTAGTATTATTATTGTAACTTTCTCCTGCAAATAGTGCTTTTATCCTTTTTTGGTTCTTTTAACTATTGCTTTAAAAAAAAATCCAAAGTAACTAAATACTAAGTAAAAAGGAATGGCTAATATGCTGCTATCTCTCAGGCAGAGTCATTGTTTTGTTTTTCTATTTTGGAAGCCTTTTCAACTGGTTATCCTCCCTAACTTGGAGAAAACAACTGTCATTCGAAAATACTTCCAACTGCTTCAGGGCAGACTAGCCTTTTCTCTTTTTTAAAAGGAATTCTCAAAAATACTCTTCTCCTGGTTTGAAAAGCAGCACGGAATAAATGTGTAGCATTAAATATGCAGCCATTTGCCACTCCCTGTGCCCTGCCCCAGCCACTGCAACAGAAAATATCTGGGGATAAATACAAATGTGGTGGAGTTAAACCTCCTAGTGAAGATTATGAAAGGAACCAAGAAAGGACACTTCCTTAGAGAGAGGTGTTTCAGTCGCCCCCAAATTAAACGTTAAGAACAAAAGGAAACAGGTATTAAAGAAAATGAACTCTGAATGCTGGGTGCCAGAAGGTCAGTTGTTTCTTAGGGAAAAGAAGGGGCTTTGCTGCATAGCCTTGGGCAGGTCACGGAAACTTCCTTGGAAGCCCTGCCCTAGCTAAGCTAGCTAGCTTCAAGGGTTTGGACCAAGGATCTCTAAGTTTCTTTCATCTCTAAAATTCTATAGTTCCATGATTACGTTGTTTGAGATAGGCCATTCTGTTGATTTCCTAGTCTCCAGGAGAGAGGTAACCAACCAGTCTCGGGGAGTGGAACTAACTTGATGGAGAGTTACCAACGCGGAGGTGGGTATACACTTCCCTGTTAGGCGGGCTGTGGCGCCTTAGGGATGCTCCAGGGCGACGTGCAGGGAGGCCTCCCCCGCATCCCCCCCATCCCCCCCGCCGCCGCCTTTCTTTAACCCGACTTTACAGCTCTCTTGACTCTTGGGGATGGGGGAGCGGGAAGGATCTATTTTAGACTGGAACAGTTCACCGAGCAAGCATTTCCCCTTTCCTTATTTTTGAACCCTTTAAAAAACAAAACAAAACAAGAAAAAAAAAAAGAAAAAAAAGAAAAACCCCAACAAGCCGCCAAGCAGCAGATCCTAAAGGGGTGGAAGGGGAAATGTGATTACGGCATCTCGAAAGGCCTGTAAAATCCTGCTTCCTCATTTTAGTCCTTTCGTGGGGGGTGGTGGTGGTGAGGGTACTTTTTTTTCTTTTCCTTTTTTTTTTTTTTTTTTTTGCGCGTGTATTTTTGTCCGGGGGGCTGGGGGGGCTGGAGGGCAGCGAGCGGGCGGGCGGGCGGGCGGGCGCTGGCGGCTGCGGGTCGGGCCGGGTCCGCGCGGGCCGCCGGGCGGGCTCGGAGCTCCCAGGGCGCGGCTGCGGGCGGGCCCCGGGGAGGGGCTTCGCGGAGGCGCCGCGGCCCGAGGAGAGCGCGGCCGCCCGGGCTCGGCGCGCAGCGCGGCCGGGCGGGCGGTGGCGCTGCGGAGGCGGCGGCCGAGGCCGGCGGCGCGGAGGAGGGGCCCGACAGTGGGGCGGCCGGCGGCAGCTGCCTCGGTGACGCCTGCCGGCAGCGCGGCGGCCTGAGCCGAGCGAGCCGCGCGCGGGCCCCGGCGTCGCCGCGTCCCCGGGCCGCGTCCTTCTCCGCCTGCCGCGGCGGGAATGGGCCCCCGCCCCGCGCGCCGCCCGTAGGCCCCGCCCGGCCTCCCGCCGCCCCGGCCCCAGCCCCAGCCCCAGCCCCGCCGCGCCGTCCGCACCCCGAGCCCCCGGGAAGGAAGATGAGGGAGACGGGCCCGACGCTCAGCAGCCAGAGCAGCAGCGGCAGCGGCAGCGGCAGCAGCAGCGGTCGGGGGCAGCCGTTCCGCCGTTTCCTCTCAGCCGCCGGGACAAGATGGCAGCGGCCGCCGAGAGGGGCTGAGCGCGGGCTGGGTGGTGCCGCCTGCTGAGGCGCCCGGCTCGCGGTCCCCGGCGCGGCCCCGCACCCACCCGGACATGCTCAGGGCTGCGGCCGCCCGAGGAGGGGAGCGCTCGGGCCTCTAGGAAGGTAAGGGAGGAGGGCGAGCGGCGCCCCCGCCCCCAGCACCCCCCCCCCCCCCCCGGGCGAGGTCGGCGCGCGCGCGGCGTGGCGCAGCCTCCGGGAAGCGGCGGCCCCGGCCCGGCCCCGGGTTGCGCAACGGCGCTTCCCAGCACGCGGAGTTCAGCTCGGCCCCACGGGGGGGCCCGCCGCCGCCGCCCGCCCCGCCCCGCCCCGCCCGGGGCCGTAGCCACGGAGACCTCGCGTCTTCCGCGGAGGGGGACACACACAGGCAGGCGCGCGCGCACGCAGCTCCAGCGCCCCGGCGGGGGCCCGCGTCGCCGGCTCTGGGGCCGGGCGGCAGCCGCGTCGCCGGGCGGGCTCGCAGGGCGGCGCTGGAGACGGCAGCGCGCGACTGTCGGCGGAGGAGCGCTGAGAGCCGGCGCCGCGCGTCCCCGGCCGCGGCCCGAGGAAGGCGTGGCGGCCGCGCGCGTGTGCGCGTGCGCGTGCGCGTGCGCGGCGGGGCTGTTGCCGGCGGCGCTGCTCGCGCTCCGGGGGCGCGCGCCCCCTCCCTTCCCCCCTCCCCTCCCCTCCCCTCCCCTCCCCTCCCCTCCCTTCCCCTCCCCTCCCCTCCCCGCCGCCCCGGGGCGGAGAAACTCTCGGGGAGACTTCGCAGGGGCAAATGCCTGTTTTCCCGGCGGGAGGGACACGGCTGTTTTAAAATGGTACGTTGCTCGCGGCGAGGCCCCGCTTCCCGGCCTCCCCGCGGCTCGGGGCGCTGCGCTAAAGGGCGTGTGCGTGAGTGGCCCCGGACCTGTGAGGCGGTGGTCCCGGCGCCGGGGTTTCCGCGACCTCCTGCTGACCCCCCCCCGCCGCCTCCCCGTTTAGAATGTGTTTTCCCACCTGCCAGGTCGCGGCTTCGCATCCTCAGGAGCAACTGCTAGCGGCGGCGGAGGGTTTCGGCGTGTCGGCGGGTGGACGGGGAACGCTCCTGGCTGGCTGGCCGGCCAACTTTGTGCGAGGTCCCCGTGGTGCGGGGCCGGGCGGCTGGGCTGCTCCCCCAGCGGCCTGTGCACCTCGTAGTAGCTTGGAGGTGGGCTGGATTCGCACCCCGTCCCCCCACTGCTACTACTATTACTACTACTACCCCCCCCCCCCCGCCCCGTTTTAGGGTCTTGCCTCTTTGCTGTAGCCTCTGCCGTGGAACTACTTAAACCCACACCGTGTCTGCTCGTCTCAAAGTTTTGATTTCTCGACGCCCTAAAATGTGTAAGAGGTGTCCTTTTCCATCACATCCCCGTCGAAGACTTTTGAGCAGCCATCGGTGGGCTTTTTGTTTGTTTTCCAGCTAAAAGGTTTTGATCCCACGTCCTCAATTTAATTTTTTTTTTTCCCCCGAAGCCGGACAGGCCTCCCACCACCATATGTTTGATTAAGTCTAGATTCTGCTTATGTTTGCAAGTTGCAGGGCTAATTTTATACAGTGAGCTATGGTAAGGGTTGTGATAGGTCACGATTAAACTTAGTAGTAAACTTGGTAAACAAAATAAAAGCTCTTTCTGAAAGAAGTGGTTTTTGGAGTTGTATTGGCTGCCTTACGGCTTCATGCCACTTCACAGTGATTGAAATGTAACCAACCAGATAAAGTACTTTTAAATTAAGATTTTTCTTGGTATATTTATGGATCCATTCATAAAATGTTGACATGTCTTGTAAAATATAATGCTCAGCCTGTTTGAGGTTTATTTCTCTTTGACTTTTGAAACTTACTTTGATTTTAATTTGTGTCAAGGTTTAGAGGTGTGCTGAAATATTTGAGATTTTGCACCTTCCACTGTGGGTTTTTTTTGTACTTCTCGTGAAATTGAGTTACAATTTGTTCCTGAATTTTTCTCTACTCTAGGGAATATATTTTCTAAAAAAGTTTTTCTTTCTTTCTTTCTTTCTTTCTTTCTTTCTTTCTTTCTTTCTTTCTTTCTTTCTTTCTTTCTTTCTTTCTTTCTTTCTTTCTTTTTTTTTAATGGAGAGCCTTAGATTAAAACTATGTTTTAAAAAGGTAAGATGAGCTTGAAGTCTAGAACAGAACTAGTCATTAAATGTTTCAAATTTATATTTGGACATTGCTGACTACAGTAGCTAAACACATATTAGGCAGGCAGATCATAACATGGTGAGCCAGTCTTAGTTTATTGTCATAATACCTTTTCCATTGAACTAGTCATTATCTTGCTTATAAACTAGTCATTGGCTTCTGGGCATGGAGTTTTAGAGTCACATAAAAGTGGATGGTTTTTATGAGATAATTCTTCTTGTAGACATGCTTGAAAAGAAGCTTCAGATCATACTATTTTAATTTTTTGGATGTTCTGTCATGGACTACCATAAAATAAGGTGCAAATTACAGAGGTAGGCTGCTGTAGCCAGTATGGCACATAAGTATTTGTATTGTACGATATTGAGAGCCTTTTCTTTTTTTCCCTTGCAACTGAAAATAGCAGCAGCTGTCAAATGAACTTTATTTATTTGAATGAACTTTCTGATTCAGCTTTTTTTTTTTTTTTTGTAAGATTTTATTTATTCGTGAGGGACACACACAGAGAGAGGTAGAGACACAGAGGGAGAAGCAGAGAAGCAGGCTCTATGCAGGGAGCCGGATGTGGGACTCGATCCCGGGACTCCAGGATCACACCCTGGGCCAAGGCAGGTGTTAAACCACTGAGCCACCCAGGGATCCCGGAGCTTTGGTTTTAAGTATTTGATACTGAAGGCATTTATAGGTAGGAAGGAGCAAATGTAAATTTCTGAATGCTGAAATATTGTCTCCTTAACCCCTTTTACATCCATTGAATGGCATACTTGGTTGCATGTTGTTTCCATTCAAGTGTTACAATGTATTCTGGTGGCTTCCCAGTTAGTTTTCTGTGTTCTCTCTGCTGCAGTTCACCAAAGGTGGGGATATGGTTAGATTTGTATTATTGGTAGTTAATTAAAAAGCATAAGTAATGTAGTTGCCCTTGCATCCCATTATGTTTGACTTTGGAGATGAAGATGGCATGGCAATATTTGGATTTAAGGAACTTTGAAGTTCTCAGTATTTAAAATATTCCTCCAGAGTTATTCTTGCCACTTAACTATTAAAGGACACAAAATAACTTGCTATATGATTATATTGTTGCTGCCAAAAGAAATGTTCATGTAAAGTTTGCAGCTGTTCTAATTTTCTAATGTCTGAAGGAGACACTTCCAGTGTGGTATTTATCTTGAAAGTTACTTCTGAGACCAACGACTAGAATTTTGTTAAAATAGAGGAATCTACCAGTTTATTTATTACTTCTTTAGAGGTGCTCCCCCCCTCCACCCCCAACTTGCTGAAAGCTTTGTTATAGTAACCCTTTCTATATGATACAAATTTAAGTCTAAAAGTATTTTAAATGTCCTTACTGGTTCTGGATCCA
Organism: Canis lupus familiaris; assembly: GCF_011100685.1. Taxonomy (NCBI): domain Eukaryota; kingdom Metazoa; phylum Chordata; class Mammalia; order Carnivora; family Canidae; genus Canis; species Canis lupus. Next base: position 34,791,579 of record NC_049239.1, on the reverse strand, counting down.
GCTGCATAAAAAATAACTTGTCTAGTATCTTGGAACATTTAGCAATAAGCTTAATAGGGGTATATATTTGGAGTGGAAGTTTTGAATCAGTGTAGGTTATTAGGGCAGCCAAAACACTCATGTGTTCCACCTAAGGAAATATAGTCCATTTCTTTTGGTTGGATTAAGAGTGATTTGGGGAAGGAAAAAAAAAGGTGATATTAACAACTTAGTATGTTGCTTCTGTAGCTTTGTCATAGCTGTTCTTTTGGACCTTATCTTAATCACCGTTAGTACCAAGCTAGAATAGATATTTGGAAGATGTATGTTATACATTTTACCTAAATGTTTGTCAAATTAGACCTTGACCTATTTGGCAGATCAGATTGCTCTCTTTGGTAGGTACTTGGGCTGTATGTCACTACACAAAGGCAACGTGTTGTTTGAGGTGCACACTGTTATACTGGGGACCTAGAGCCTCTGCTCTTAGGACTTGTGTGGAAATTAAAAAAAAAAAAAACTGTTGAGTATTAGAAATACTATATTTTTAGGATGGCATTTGTGGGTTGAGAACAGTTAAGTCAGTAAACTGATTTATCTTTTGTATTTACTGCTTAATGCCAAGTCAGTACTTTAGCGAGTCTTTGAACTGAAACAAGCCAGGGACAATATGTTTTACCTTAAATGTATTTTGTTACTTTGACCCAAATAATTTCTCTAATTTTCTAGGAGAATGAGAATTTTTCCTTGCTCTGGGGAAGGCTGAGTGGGAGGTAAGGTAGAAGAAGCTGGGTCCTAGTTAGGGGAAGACGTTGATTTAATTGAATTTGGGAAACTTAGAAATCTGTTTTGACTTAAATGTTCAAGCTACTAGAGACCAGAGTTCACTTAGTTATAAAATCAGTGAAATATGTGGTAGCTTGGGGGAAAGATTAAGAATACACCATGACACCTGTTAGAAGATCAGAGTTGTGAAATAACATTTGTGTTGACCAGTTTTTAAAGCTATTCCCCCCCTTCCTTTTGTGCCTTTTATTTCTTCAATCTAAAATACTTTTCCTTAATGTAGAATTTAGGGAAGATAAACTATCTGTACAATAACAAAAGTCTTGTGTTACATAAATTTGAAATCGGAAGTATGAGGAACATAGAACATGTTACTGCTATTAATATGAGTTTGATTTACAGGAATGATTTTTTTCTAGTTTTTAGAGATATTTAAAAATTAAGGTGCCTAATAAATGTAGTTTTTAAAAACTGAATTAAAACCCAGTTTCTCTGTTATCTGCCACTTAGTCCATTTTTACTTTCTGAGATTAATGTCTCTTTTAAGGATTTCTAGATACACTCTTCATGTTGCATTTTCTTTCCTGCTTTGCCTCCCCCCCCTTAATAAAAAGATTACATGTAAAAGAAGTGGAAATTTAGAGAAGTACAGAAAATACAGTACTTTGTTCCTTTGAGCTATATACTTTATCCTTTAGGTAAGGATCTAAATTGTGAAAGATCAATTTTTGGTACAGAAAATACAGTACTTTGTTCCTTTGAGCTATATACTTTATCCTTTAGGTAAGGATCTAAATTGTGAAAGATCAATTTTTGGTCTCATTGAAAACAAAGGATTGCCAGTGGTGGTCATATAAATTGTTTTATTTTTCATAATTGGTAATGCTGGAGCATCTTTTCTTTTTAAATATATTTATTTATTTGAGAGAGAAAGTGAGAGAGAGCAAGCGCGGGTAAGCATAACGGGAGAGGGAGAAGCAGACTCCCTAATGAGCAGAGAGCACGACTTGGGGCTTGATCCCAGGACCCTGAGATCATGACCTGAGCTGAAGGCAGACTTTTAACTGACTGAGCCACCCAGGCGCCCCTGGAGCATCTTTTCTAATTGGAAAAAAACTGTTTAGATTTGATACTGAAATAATTAGATGAACAAAATGAATCATTCCCTCCCCCCTTTAGAATTTTGTAGCCATTTATTATAAATTACATTTGATTACATATGGCTTACCAAGAACATTGCCTTTATAGAATTTGCTAGGAACTATAAAACTTAGCTGCATTCGGCTAGCCAATTACAGACGATCCCCTATTTACCATGGTTTGGCTTAAGATTTCTCTACTTTACCATGGTGTGAGTCATACACATTGAGTTCTTGGAATTTTGATTTTTGATCTTTCCCCAGGTTAACAGTGTGGGGCCTGATAGTCTTTCTGTGATGCTGAGTAGAGGCAGGGAGACACAGTTCCGAGTCAGCCAGGTGATCATGAGGGTCAATAACGATGTACTTAAAAACCACTATGTACCCACACAACCATTCTATTTTTCACTTTCAGTGCAGTATTCAATACCTTACATGAGATATTTACCACTTTATTATAAAATAGACTTTGTGTTAGATGACTTTGCCCAACTGTAAGCTAATGGTGTTTTGAGCAGGTTTAAGGTGGCCAAGGCTAAAGCTGTGATGTTTGGTAGGTTAGGTGTATTAAGTGCATTTTCTAAATCGTATTTAGTTTACAATGGGTTTATCAGGATGTGTAACTCATTTAACTTGAAGATCTGTATTCCATTTTAGAAATTAAAAGAAAAAAAGGCATAGAACTTACTAGAAATGTTTGTTAACCTCAATTTCTTCAGCTTCACCCCTACTTTTGTTGCTTACTATTCATAAATTAAAATATCTTTCCGTTATTTTTACACAATGAGATAGTAAACTTTGAAACATTTACAGAAAATAACTTGCTTAAAAAATGTTCATACCCGATAAAGTGGTTATTTAAAGGCCTAAAGATATCATTTGTATATATTTTGGCTGTGTGTTACCTGTTTAATAATAGAACGAGAGGCTTGTGGGTTTGGTAAACTATACGACTTTAGATATATAATGTATAGTCTTAAATAGTTAATAAGTTAGATAGAGTGATAACATATTGAAAATTGAACCGGACTTTCTAGAGATATTTCTTCTAAAGTAAAATTTAAATTAATACTTCAGAGGGCTTTCAATATGTAATTTATGACAACCTATTGAAATTAAGTAGGGTAAAGTGACATAAAATTACAATGAAAATTGCAGGTTATGAGCTCTATAGCCTATAGCTATGATGCTATGCTTCATTACATTCTCAAAACAAAACATGTTTTGGGCCAACTTATAATCAGTTTCAGTGGAGACAGTACAGTATCTCTGCAGTGTATTAACTGGAATTCTGTGTTTTAAACTAGATAAGATTAGTATTGGCTTCAAAAATATTAGTTTTTTTTTTTTTTGTAAAGATTTTATTTATTCATGAGTGACACAGAAGAGAGGCAGAGACACAGGCAGAGGGAGAAGCAGGCTCCATGCAGGGAGCCTGACGTGGGACTCAATCCCGGAACTCCAGGATCCTGTCCTGGGCCAAAGGCAGGCGCTAAACCACTGAGCCACCGGGCTTCCCAAATATTAGTTTTGGTTTTTTTTTTTAAATATTCGGTTTTTAATCTGGTTACTATGCTTTAGATATTTTTTGTAGCTGGATCACAGACTCTCACCACAAATTTTATTATGTCAGGTAAAACAGTGATAAAATAAGTGTATGGAAACTATTTTACCTGATATATATTTGGATGCCCACTAAGTGCAAAGTACTCTACTATGAATGAAGACAGTAAGACATGGTTGGTTTCCTGCTTTGAGCAAATATAGGGTGAAATTAGCCAAGTACTATAAATTTTTTTATCCTTGTGTATGTGCACGTGAGATGGAAAACACTGCTTGAGAAAAATAACAATTGATACATAGCATGTTCAAGTTTTTAAAAACTTTATTTAAATAAATAATGTTTAAAATATCAGGAATGGTTCAGCTTCTGAAAGTTGTGTATTAATATTTGCTACTTGTAATGTTTAAAGCTGAAAAATCAGCTAAAAATATGAAAAAAATTGGGGGTTCTTGGGTGGCTCAGTTGGTGAAGCAGCTGCCTCTTGATTTTGGCTTAGGTCATGATCTTGGTCCTGGGATTGAGCCCTGTGTCAGGCTCCGTGCTCAGTGGAGAGCTGCTTGAGGATTTCTCTCCTTCTCCCTGTCCCTAGCCCTGCTTGCGGACTCAGCTCTCTTTAAAATAAATAAAAAATAAAAAAATTCTGTATTTTTAAAAAGCAATTCTAAGTTTAACTTCTGTTATAAGCTTTTCCATCAAGTCTAACCACTTTAATAGTCTAATGGTTTTATAGAGACGTGTTGTATGTTAATTTAAATCAAGTAGAGGTTCACATTTCTTAAATATGGTTATTCCAGTTCTTACTCTCATGGCTTTTCCTTTTGGACATGCAGAATTCTTTCATTGTTTGAGAAAATTCTAATAAGTTTGCCTTTCCTAACTATATTATTACCTTCTAAATTTGGAATGCAGAGCTCTCCAAACCTCATTCTTATGCCAACTGGTGGAAAGAAAATAGAAGGTGAAAACAGGGTATAGATAGAATTCCATTTTAAGGTGCTTTTAAGAAGGTTAAAATTGCTAGCTGTAACTTACTTGAAACTGCTCTACAGAAGAGATATTATTTGTCTACTTAATTTATGTAAATCAGAAGTTCGTGTAATTTGGGGTCCTTGAAGCCAAGTCATGCAAAGGGCAAGTATTATTACATTGGCTCATGATAATTATATATGATACATTCTTAGTGAAATTTGACAATTTGGTGACATTTTGGTATTTATTATACATGTGTATTTAAAATTGAATTCTGTGTGGAAACTTACTTAGGGTGTTAGGGATCATAATACAGTTGGTTTGCCAGTACTTTTGGGTAGAAAGCAATTGGGGTGCTTGCCTTGTGAGTTGCCCTAAGTCCTCCTAGTATGGCATTTCTGAAACTATTTCTAGTGGTACTCTGTAACTTGTAAAATCTCTTCTAGGGATCTCATATCTGAAGGTATATGTAGCTTGAAATTGTTTCTTGTTAATCTGATTGGAAGAAAATGAAATATATCAATTTATAACCTAGGAGGTAACCTAATACATTATATTTGGGGAAATTTTTACATTTCAAAATATAAAATAGTATCTGAACTGTTAGGATCAGAGACTATGTCTTAAAGGTTTTATATGCCCTAAGTCTCTAATAGACACTGGAGAGTCAAATATATAATTATTGTAAAAGTAATCAAATACAGGCATGCTATACTCTACCTATATCCTTTAATCAAAGTGTAGCGTCTTTACTAAACAGCTTCACAGATACCTGCCCAAGCACTTGAGAATGTGTCATATACACACTTTACTTCTCAAAACCCTACTCTACCCCTCACTTCAACAGATTAGTCTGTTCCTGTGTAGAAATCAATAGGTATGAACTTCCACCAGATTTCTAACCCTCTGCCTCTGAATATAACTTCTATGAGTACATACTTTGTGTTTTCATTACTCTCTCGAGGACTGAAACATCTCCTTCCCTCCAAGATTATCTCCTATTCTTTATTGTGGATTTCATCCTGAAATGTGTGTTTTTTTTTTTTTTTTTTTTTGTTTTTTTAGCATCTTAAGCCTCTCCAGTGACTTCAGGACCCCCCTCCCTTCACCTTTTTGGGCCCTTTTTCTTCAGCCTTTAAAAATGATCAGATATCTGAGATCTTAGGCAGCCGTCTTTTGATTGTGCCTCCTCAAATCTATGGACCTGTCTTTATTTCTTCCAGACTTCTTAAATGTGTACTCTAGCCTTTATTTGAATTTGTATTTACTTCTTAGCCCTTGGCAGTATAGTTCTGGCCATGCCACTCTAATGAAATTACTCCCACTAAAGTTCTCCAGTAGTTTCATCATTCACAGTTGATATATTCTTCCAGAGGATTGTATTTAGAGTGTACCCTATTTCTTTTTAATATTTTATTATTTATTTCAGAGAGAGAGCACAAGCATGAGTAGTGGGAGGGACAGAGGGAGAAGCAGACTCCCTGCTGAGCAAGGAGCCTGACCCTGGGATTATGACCTGAGCTGAAGGCAGACCTTAAGGCGCCCCTACTTAAGTCTTAGCTTTCAGCTCATCTTTTGAACTCTTGAACTCCATATTTTTCTCCCACAGGTAGTCCAGATTGAATTATCTTATTTCCAAATTTGTTTCTTTTTCTGTATTTCCTCTTTAGTATCTTCACTCATTTCTATTAGTTTATTTTTGAAACTTTATTTTTAAGGATTTTAGTTTTAAGTAACTGCACCCAATGTGGGGCTTGAACTCACCACCCTGAGAGGAATAGTCTTATGCTCTACTGACTGAGCCAGCCAGGTGCCCATGCTTGAAACTTACATACTTTATTTATTTATTTATTTATAGATTTTATTCATGAGAGACACAGAGAGAAGCAGAGACACAGGCAGAGGGAGAAGCAGGCTCCATGCAGGGAGCCCAATGTGGGACTTGATCCCTGGTTTCCAGGATCACACCCCAGGCTGATGGTGGTGCTAAACCGCTAAGCCACCAGGGCTGCCCTGTTTGAAACTTTAAATCTTAAAATATTTATTTCTGGTTAGATGCATTAAAAAAAAAACAAACCAGTAAAATTTGCACTTTGCAAAGAAAAACTTGGTAGTATCTATCAAATTTCCTTTTTGGACATCCGTACTAAGAACATTAAGAATGTACAAAAGTGGGGTGCCTGGGTGGCTCAGTCAGTTAACTGTCTGCCTTTGGCTCAGGTCATGATCCTAGGATCGAGCCTGGCATCAGTTTCCTTGCTCAACGGGGAACCTGCTTCTCCCCCTGTGTCGCTCCCCTGCTTGTGCTTTCTCTCTCTCTGTCAAAAAGATAAAATACTAAAAAAAAGGCAGTTCAACAAATTACAGTGTGCACACATGGTAGAATGTTATGCTGCTGTTCAAAATAATCCTAGATAGAACATATCAAAGATAACCCTAGAGAGAACAAGTTGACATATCAAGTCACATAAGTACTATGATTATAAACATTTAATAAAACATACATTTAAAAAAATATATTAAAAAATACATTACAATGGACCAGAAGGATATCGGTTCTTTGCCCTGAATATTTAGTAATTTATAGTAGTTGAATAACTTAAAAGATTATCAAACTGAAATTCCACCTCTTCCTGGAGTGAACAATGTGTATCTTTTCATGTTTTTATAGCAAAATCATTAAATTTCACATATTAGTCTAGTCTACCCCCATTCTAGCAGTCTGATTGCTGGTAATGGTAATGGTTTAGTGATCGTTTTTGCCCTTTTAATTTGCAGGGTTTCTGTGAACTTAAAATAACATTTTAAGTTTTAACATTGTTATAAAATAACTACTTTGGCATATTCATCATGTGTAGTTGATATATAGTCATTACTTTATAGTGGAGATTCTATCTAGCTTCTTATGCAAATAACCAGAAAAATGACATGAAGTTTACTTTTGTCCAGTACAAGATTTTTAGTTATTATCTGAGAATAAGTTTCTCATCAGTAAGCTGTTAACTATTGTGTGGCCATTCAGTCAAATGATTTAACATATTTTTCTTTATCCCATGAGATCAATAGCTGGCCTCCTTTTTTTTTTCCTGGCCTTCATTTTGAACTTAAAATTTGTTAGCTATCACTTATGCATCTTCAATGCATCTTCAAACGGAGTTAAACTTTTGTAATCACCTTTTTATCTTTTAATATGTTGATGGCATTTATTTATTTAAAAAATTTATTTATTTATTCATGAGAGACACAGAGAGAGAGAGAGAGAGAGAGAGAGGCAGAGCGAGAAGCAGGCTCCCTGCAGGGAGCCTGATGCCGGACTCGATCCCAGGACTCCAGGATCATGCCGTGGACTGAAGGCAGAGCTAAACCGCTGAGCCACCCGGGCTGTCCTGTTGATGGCATTTATAAAATCTCTTTAGCCAGGGACACCTGAGTGGCTCAGCGGTTCTCTCTCTCTCTCTCTGTGTCTCTCTCATGAATAAATAAAGTCTTTAAAAACAAAAAAATCTCTTCAGCCAGGTAGATCTGAATATGGTTTTCTAAGAGTTGTAATTGGTACATGTCACTTTAAAGAGTATCATGGATGGCAGCCTAACATTTACACTACTGTGAAAATTGTTTTTCAGTTTTTTTTTTGTGGGTCCAGTAGTAGAAGAAATATTTATGTGATCCTTGCTAATCCCATATAAATCTTCAGTTTTTGTGCATGCACCCAGAAATGTGCCATTTTATTTTATTTATATTTTATTATATCAGTTTTCAATTTCAAATTTTTTAAATTTTCAAAAATTTTATTTTATTTTTATTTTATTTATTTTTTTATTTTATTTTTATTTATTTATTTATTTTATTTATGATAGTCACACAGAGAGAGAGAGAGGCAGAGACACAGGCAGAGGGAGAAGCAGGCTCCATGCACCGGGAGCCCGACGTGGGATTTGATCCCGGATCTCCAGGATCGCGCCCTGGGCCAAAGGCAGGCACCAAACCGCTGCGCCACCCAGGGATCCCCCAAAATTTTATTTTTAATGAAATCTCTGTGCCTTTTGTGGGGCTCGAACTCACAACCCTGAGATCAAGAATCACATGTTCTACCACCTGAGCCAACCAGGTGCCCCAGCAATGTATCATTTTTAAAAGTTGATTCAAACATAAGTGGTTCTAATAGATTTGTAAGAATTCAGTGTCCTTTCTTTGAGAGTACTCTTTAGCGAAGCTGCTTGTTTCCTCTTTTGGTCTTTATGAATTTACATTGTTCTTTAGCTTTTTTCTGGCTTACTTAGGGGAGGCTTGTTGTAAGTCTCTGCCTTGTCCCTTCCTTACATTTATCATGAGAATAAGGAAGAGATCTTTATTTTTCTTAACATATTTTCATTTATTCCTCCTATTGTTTCTTATTAGATACCATAGAGAATTTCCTGAAGCACAGGATTTCCTGAAGCCATTGTGAGAGACCCCAGTTCACAAGATGTATATGACAGTTAAAATTTGAAACCTAAAGGTGTTTCTACATTAGGAAGGTTTTTTTTTGTTTTTGTTTTTGTTTTTGTTTTTGTTTTTTTAGGAAGGTTTTTGAAGGTACTTCACTAAATTTCTAAGAAAGAGTTTTATATAAAGTAGCATATCTGGCAACTAAAATATGAGTAGGGAGAGAACAAAGTAGGAAAACAAACCACCAACTTTGAATTTAGCAGTGTAGGTCACCTAAGGGCCATGTAGGATCTTAACAATTTGGAAAGAACAAGTAGTTGACTTTTTTGTTCCAGTTAATTTTTTCAAGCCCTAAAATGTTGCTCATAAATATTTTTCAAAACTAAAAGTACTATAATCAAGCTTTATACTGCTGTCAATATTTGTCTTTTCAGCTTTTTCAAATGCAGAACTGTTAATTTGTGTGGGTGTGTGTGGGGGAAGCAGCTACTATTCTCACTTGACTGGTTGTTAGACATTTCTTATGATATACATTACTCTGGAGTGATAGTTCTCTTTTGGTTATGAATGTAGAATGTTATACTATTGGGAGTACAAAATGAGAATGGTAAAGTTGTTTATTTAGGATAGCCTGTAATTTTGAAAAGTTTTGTAGAGCAGGGCCTTTGATTCTATTAATGTTCATTTAGAATTTTTTTTTTTTTTTTTTTTTTTTTTTTTAGAATTTTGTATTTAGGATAGCCTGTAATTTTGAAAAGTTTTGTAGAGCAGGACCTTTGATTCTGTTAATGTTCATTTAGAATTTTGAATCATTATTTCTTAAATCCTGTCATCAGAATTTTTTCTTTTATCATGCTTTGTTAGCAGTGGACATTTGATCAAATTATTAACCTAGGATTCAGCTTCCTCTGATTTGTTTCAGAGATAGATTAGGTTAGGAGGTATTCTGGTAAGGGCTTTTCATTTTTTTATTTTTTAATATTTCATACTCGTAAAAATTTTGTGGTGGTTCTTTTGGGATAGGTTTCCTGTAAAACAGAAAGTAATTCATTTGGCTTTCTATTAAGGGGGTTGTTCATAATCTAAAGTTATAGAATTGTTTTCTAGCAATCCATCATACTGGTATTGATATTGTATGGCCAGTTTAAATAAAAGTTTTCTTTGTACTTAAGTTTTATAAACTAAAAATGGATTGTTAGTCTTAAAAGTTTTCTTCAAAGAAGAGAGTGTTACAGGTAAACTTTTTTCCTGTAGTCAATTTTCCTATCAATATTTCATATTTCATTAATTTCTTTAAAGTTAGCTCTGTGCCAGTGATGGGCTTGAACTCACGACCTGGAGATCAAGAGTCGCATGTCCAACTGACTAAGCCCGCCAGATACCCCTTGGGTTTTGATTTTAGATAGTTTAAAAAAAATCTAGAGAATTATATGCTTTAGTAAGCGTAGTCCTTAAGTACTGTTTTAATTAACTCTTTTCATCCCTTTTTAAAGTAAATTGGTATTGCAGGGTGATTTCTAGCAGCTTTGAAATGTCCAACAGGTCATTTTCTGTTCCAAAAGTTGGAATGTTTTGCTAAGTCAGATGAAGCTTGTTATTTAACATGCTGATTTGTGTTACAGTCAACACATTCTCTAGATGCTTTGTTCACAATACTGCTGGAAAATACCCAAGACTTTAGTGTTTTCAAATAAATGTTTTTTAGGCACCTTAGCAGGTTTATTTTATGAAGTTTTATGATATGTGGTAGTTCATTTATGTGAATGTTTTATATGTGAAATGTTTTAGTGTAAGGAATTTCTTGGACAGCATACTGATAAAATAACCTGTTAATGATACAGGTATTTAAAATACTGATATTTAAATGGCCAATGAGGAGAGTTAAACTCATTTCACATTGGATACTTAATTTCTGGGGTACTTATCTTTCTTTTCTAAGATGTGTTTTGTCTTTAATGAATATGCACTTTAAACAAGGTAATTGAGAAATGAAACAATGTGACTAGAAATTACTTTTCATTGTCTGAATATCGCTAGTTTTGTGGTTCTATTTTCTAATTCCTATTGTAGAGCCTTGTATAGACTAGTAACTAGGATTCTCTGTCTTTTCAAGAATGAAAAGGCCTTTTTGTCAAATTTATTGGACTACATAGTGACCTTCTACTTTTAGTCTCCATTGAAGAAATTACATAATGACCAAAAACTCCAAAATACTGTGAATTAAATAATACTTTTAAATGAAAAGGTTTTTTCTCACTGCTTATGAATACTTTTTTATTTAAAAATTTTTTTAAATTAATTAATTAATTAATTTATGATAGTCACAGAGAGAGAGAGAGAGAGAGAGAGAGAGGCAGAGACACAGGCAGAGGGAGAAGCAGGCTCTATGGGAGCCCGATGTGGGATTCGATCCCGGGTCTCCAAGATCGCACCCTGGGCCAAAGGCAGGCGCTAAACTGCTGCACCACCCAGGGATCCCCTGAATACTTTTTTATTAATGTTGACTGATGATCCCAGGACTCATTTGTGTCTGAGGATTGTAGATTTTAGGTGATCTGGGTCATGTCTAAAATATTCAACATTTCATCCCTGAATGAGTAACCCTTGAAGAGCTGCCTTGTGCAAAAACAAACAAAACATTGTTTTATGCCTGTTACTCATATTTTTCTTCTAATTTATCATTTGACAAATTCAGACATAACAAAAAAATTACAGTAGTACAAAAATTAAAAAAAAATTTATTTGAGAGAGAGAGAGAACAAGCAGTGGGGAGGGCTTGAGGGGGAGAGAGAGAGAGAGAGAGAGAAGCTGACTCCCTGCTAACAGGAAAGCCTGATGGTGGGACCTGATCCCAGGACCCTGGGATTATGACCTGAGTTGAAGGCAGACGCTTAACCGACTGACCCAACCCAGGTGCCTCAGTACAAGAATTCTTATGTATGTTTCACCTAGTATTTCAGATGTTAATATTTTATTCCATTTGCGTTTACCTTTTCTCTGTATATCCATCTGTATTTTTTCTGAACTTTTTGTGTTGCAGACAAAATGTCCCTTCACCCTACACCCTTCCCTTAGGGAGTATCTAATATTTCTCCTAAAAGCAAAGTTTTTCAGTTGTTTCCTGATGTTGACATTTTGAAGAATACTGCCAGTTATTTTGTAGAATGGCCCTCAGTTTGGGTTTGTTTTCTTGTACTTAGAAATATCATAGTAAAATGTATTCCTCATTGTACATTCATATCAGGAGGCATATGATGTAGATATGTCCCATTACTAGTGTTTTTAACCTGATCATTTAAGGCGGCACCTGTGGATTTCTCTCTCTCTCTCTCTTTCTTTCTTTCTTCCTTTCTTTCTTTCTTTCTCTCTTTCTCTCTTTCTCTCTTTCTCTTTCTCTCTTTCTTTCTTTCTCTCTTTCTTTTTTTCTTTCTTTCTTTCTTTCTTTCTTTCTTTCTTTCTTTCTTTCTCTCTCTCTCTCTCTCTCTCTCTCTCTTCTTTCTTTCTTTCTTTCTTTCTTTCTTTTCTTTCTCTTTTTGGATTAGTATGTATCTTATGAGGATGTATTTTGAAACTGTAATTGTGGGCAGCCTGGGTGGCTTAGCGGTTTAGCGCCACCTTCAGCCTAGGGTGTGATCCTGGAGACTCAGGATCAAGTCCCACGTTGGGTTCCCAGCTCCCAGCACGGGGCCTGCTTCTCCCTCTGCCTGTCTCTGCCTCTCTCTCTGTGTGTGCCTCTCATGAGTAAAATAAAATAAAATCTTAAAAAAAAAAAAACAAATTGAAACTGTAATTGTTGAGAGCTTTCAAGGATCTTGCAAGCTAACAAAGTAGCCATGGAAGCTAGCAGAAGATAGAAGACTGTTAGGTCAGAGATAAAGACTTACAGAAGTAGCAGTAGTCAGTGTGTATTTGCCCTGGTTTCTCAAACTTGAGCTCCCTGCAGGTGATGTGAACAGGACCAGCCAGGTAACTTCTGCGTAAAGGCAGTTATATTGCTAGAGAGGAACCCTAGGTTTAGGGATCTTGAATCTTTCATATGGGGCAGTGAGCCTGCCTGATATTGGACCAAGAGGGAGTCATTATCTTTATTGTCCCAGACATTAAACAACCTGCCCCTTGCCCTGGAGGAAGTCACTATACTGTCTCTACCTTCCAGGGATGTTCAGGGTTATACAAATATGCTTTGAAAAGATACTCTGGAACAAAGGCACTCAGTGCCCTTCCTTGCAGGAGGAGAAACATGAAAGACCTAGGGCGAATTGTCTCCTAGCAATAATAATCTGTACTTTTAAAGCTTTCTCCCACTAGTTTTTGCATTTTTAGATCATTCTTGTTTGAATCAATTATTTTTTTCTAAAATTTATTTATTCATGAGAGACACAGAGAGAGAGAGGCAGAGACACAGGCAGAGGGAGAAGCAGGCTCCATGCAGGGAGCCTGACATGGGACTTGATCCCAAGTCTCCAGGATCACAGCCTGGGCTGAAGGTGGCGCTAACCCACTGAGCCCCCCAGGGATCTCCTTGTTTGAATCAATTAATATGATCGTTGCCAAATGGTGAATTTTATGAATTGCTTTTCTCGCTTTCCTGACTTATTCCCCGTGTCCTTACACCTCCCAAGTAAACTACCTTCATATAGGCCTTTAAGAATCTCTACATAGGGGAACTTGGGCTGCATCATAAGGCAACTCAAACTCATCATGTCTAAAATCCAATTTTTCCTTTCAATGTTCCTGTTTAAAACAAAATATTCTAATATCATTTGGCAATCAGTTTTTCAAGCTAGGAACAGGCTTGTTGTGTCAGTTCCTTTCTTCTTGCCTCATGGAGCTCTGTGGTTCTTCCTCCTGGCTACCTATTGGTATACACCGTTTCATTCCTTTGGGTACTGCCTTTGCTGAGGCTCTGATCAGTTGTTACCTGGACTGTTACAGTAGTCTTTCAGCTGTTGTTTCCGTTATTGTTTCTGTTCCAGTTTATCCTTTAGAACATTGCCTGAGTAATCTTTCTATAGTACAGAGATGATTATATTTATTTTCTGTTTAAAACCCTTCAGAGGCCTCTATCACTTCTAACTCCTTAGCATGGAAGACAAGATTCGTCATGGTTTGTGCTTTCTTTTTACAGTTGTCTTCTTAAGGATCGTTTTTCTCTAGTGGTCCACTCCCCTGGCAAGTTCTATTCTAGTGTGAAGATTAGCAAATGAACTATCTTTAAGGGCTAGACAGGAGATAGTTCATTTTTGCAAGGCCATGTATGGTCTCTGTTGCATACTTTTTTTTTTTTTAATACAACCTTTTAAAAATGTAAAAATCTTTCTTAGCTTGCGGACTCTACAAAAATAAGCTGAGTCAAATTTGGCCAACCATAATTTGTGGGCCTTTTTTCTAGCCAAATGAAGCTAACATGTCATGTTTTCATCAGTCTCTGCCTTTTTATATGCTCTTGGTTTGTATTGCATGGAATATCCTTTTCTACATAGGAGACTTCTATTCATGATCTTTCAAAATTTAGCTCATAGTTTAATTTACTGAATCCTTTCATGCTCCTTCAGGGCATACTTTAATCATTTCCATTCTCCTTGCTACCTGCCGGTCTCACATATCTTAAGTTGCTGCCCTTATTAGTGATGTAGTTATGTGGATACATGTGTTTGCCTTTTGCTAGAAGAAGCTTTTTGATGAAAAAACATGTTTTCTTCATTTCTTCAGGTATGTCTTCCTGCTTGTAAATGGCTTTACTTGATTTAAATTGAAAGAAAAATTGAAAAAAAAAAAAAGACTGACATAGGATATGGCTATTGAATATGCTAATAAAATACATCTAAAATGGTTATTTTTTTTCTTTAAAAGATATAAGGAAAGAGGCATTTCTGTTCTTCATATAGATATTTTTCCCTCCTCATTTAAAAGTTATTGTGAACGTAGGCTGTCAAAGTATATAAAGTAATAGAATCAATTCCTGTGTAGTGGTCACACTGGTGAAAAATCAAACCGGTCATGTAGCTGAAGTCCCTCCTTTCCCCTTTCTTCCCTGCATGTTTATCATTTCCACATGTTTTTATACTTTGACCACATACTCTTTTTTTTTTTAAGATTTTATTTATTCACGAGAGAGAGAGAGAGAGAGAGAGAGAGAGAGAGAGACAGGCAGAGGGAACAGCAGGCTCCATGCACGGAGCCCGACGTGGGACTCCATCCCTGGTCCCCAGGATCAGGCCCTAGGCTGAAGGTGGCGCTAAACCGCTGAGCCACCCAGGCTGCCCCTTTTGATCACATACTTAATATATCTAAATATAATACAGATTTGTCTGCTGTTAGCTCTTAAATAGAGAATAATACACTTCTGCAACTTTTTTTTTGCAACTTGTTTTTGTTTTGAAATTTATCCATGTTTTTATACGCAATTTCCGTTAGTTCATTTTGCTGAATGTTGTTAATTCTAATATACAAAATTTCCCCCACATTTTAACATCTTTGAAATTAAAATCAGTGGTGTCTTACCCTTATAATCGGTGGATTTTTTTTTTTTTTGTGGTACATAAATATATGATGTTTATGGTATAGGCCACAGTTGTGTGCATTATATGAAAAAGCCATACTTTATTTATTCTTTTCTGACAATCAGGTTTTTTTCAAAATTTTGCTATTACATACAGAGCAACAGTGAATATTATTTTATTCCACTGTGTGGAATTCCATATTATTTTAAACCACTGTGTGTGTGTGTGTGTGTGTGTACTTATGTATATGAGTTTCTGTAGGCAGAATGTATGTATACCTGGGACAATTGGTAGATTATGGATTGTGTCCATGTTCAGCTTTGCTCTCAAAAGTGGTTGTACTGCTTTAGTCCATATGAGTCTCCGTTAACCTACAACTCTTTAACATTGGGTATTGTCCTACTTTTTGTCAGAATGATGGGTATAAAATGGCATCTTGCTATAATTTTAGAGATTTTCTTATACTAGTGAGGCTGACAATAAGTCTTTGGCATATATTTCCTTTTCTGTGAATTGCTTGTTTATATCTTTCACCATTTTTGTACTGATTTTTGCTAAATACAGTATGATTTCTTCAAATCTTTTGTTATGTGTGTTGCCAGTATCTTCTCTGTTTCTATGGTTTATCTTTGTCGATGGTATCATTTGATAAATGCATACAAATTTTAGATTTTAATAGTCAGAATTTCCTTTTTTTTTTTTTTTTTTAAGATTTTATTTATTTGATAGAGTGCATAAGCAGAGGGAGCGAGAGAGGGAAAAGCAGGTTCCTATGTGGGGCTCGATCCCAGAATCCTGACCCAGGATCATGCCCTGAGCCAAAAGCAGATGCTCAACCACTGAGCCACCCAGTTGTCCCTGCAAATGAAAATGATTTATAGAAGAGACATTAGCAGATTCTTCATATCTTCCACAAAATGATCCATTTCTTTGATATTGTTCTAAAAAACACTGATAGGTTCGGTGTATTTTATTGTCATAAATTAAAGTTTGGGTACTAATGAAGGAAGCTAAACTTCTGTCTTTTGCTTCAGGTGGTTGAATCTTTAAACTTCAAACTTGTAATTCTGAGAATAGGCCACCTGTGTTGTCAGATATAAGAATGGTAAAGGTAGAATTAAAATAGTATTAAAAAACATTATTTGATAATATTCACTGTGGATATAGCTATAAGACATTTAAAAAGTAAGCTCTAGGGATACCTGGGGGGCTCAGCGGTTGAGTGTCTGCCTTTGGCTCAGGGTGTGATCCTGGAGTCCTGGATCGAGTCCTGCATGGGGCGCCCTGCATGGAGCTTGCTTCTCCCTCTGTTTGTGTTTCTGCCTCTCTTTCTCTGTGTCTCTCGTGAATAAATAAATAAAATATTTAAAAAGAAGTAAGTTCAATATGATTTTCATAAATTACTAACTCATTTGAAAAAGAAGTTGAAAATTAGGTTAATTAGGAGAAATTTAAACTTCAGCTCAAATAGTACAGCTTTTGGCTAATGGTTTCCATTTGTGGTATCATAAGTATTTCAGGGGCTAGTACATGATTGTTTTTGAAAGTTAATACAACAAATCAATATTAATACTATATTTATGAGATAATACAAAATGAAGTGGTCAAAATGCTATTGCTGGGGTGCCTGGGTGGCTCAGTTGTTTGGGCATCCAACTCTTGATTTGAGATCTCAGCGCCTGGGATTAAGCCCCATCTTGGGCTTCATGCTCAGTGGGGAGTCTGCTTGAAGATTCTCTCTCTGCCCCTCCTTGTGCTCGCTCTTTCTCTCAAATCTTAAAATACCATTGCAATAACAAATTGTTTAATTCATGGCTTTAATTAGTCACTGTCATTGAAATAGTGTAGTATTTAATATTCTTCTCTGTATTTAACACTTCTTCAGTTATAAAGCTGCTTTATCCACTCTGAAATGTTGACAAATTTTCAGCTGAAACATATTTTCTAGGTATACCTACTTCCTAGGTATATTCATGAAAGCAGAATCTTTATAGATAAAACAAACTGGGATTACCTATTATTTAAATGAAACTAGATTATAGACAATATTGTTACTTTGAAGAATTCATTCTATCTCCTTTGATTTCTTTGTCAGACTTTGTGAAATCAAGACAAAGACATTTGTACAAAACTTAGAGTTGTGATAGAACTGATGTTAGCAGTATCTTATTAAAAAATAAATTTGAGGGGTGCTTGACTGGTTCAGTTGGTAGAGCATGTGACTCTTGATCTTGGGATTATGAGTTTGATTACTTAAAAAAATAAGATCTGTAAAAAAAATAAATTTGAAATGATGTGAGGCTCTAGCATAGTTTGAGGCTTTTATTCATTTAACTGTGTTCCAGACTTTGTGAGGAATACAAAAGTAGTTTAACAGCAAAATTTCGGAGTGCCTGGGTGACTCAGTTGGTTAAGCCGTGGGCTTTTTGCTTTGACTTAGGTCATGATCTTGGGGTTGTGTGCCCTGTTTTGGGTTCTGCATTGGGGATAGAACCTGCTTAAGATTCTGTCTCCCTCCGTCTACTCTCCCCTGAGTGTGCATGCACACATTCTCCCTCAAATACATAAAATCTAAAAAAAAAAAAAACTGCAAAAAACAAACCAGCATAAATTTTTTTGGTCCAATAGCTAGTTGAATGAGGTTGACTCTGTTATTTTCTTTCTTTCTTTCTTTCTTTCTTTCTTTCTTTCTTTCTTTCTTTCTTTCTTTCTTTCTTTCTTTCTTTCTTTCGTTTATTTGAGAGAGAGAGAGAGAGCATAAGCAGGGGAGAGGGCAGAAGGAAAAGCAGACTCCTTGTTGAGCAGGGAGCCCAATGTGGGGCTTGAACCCCGACCCTGGGATCATGACCTGAGGCAAAGGCAGACGTTTAACTGAGCTACCCAGGTACCCTAATTCTATTATTTTTTAAAAAAGCATTTTGCAGTGTTGGAAGTCATTATAATGATGCACAAAGCTCTTTTTCTTGAAATGACTAAACTACTGATTTGCACATAAAAGTGCTTTGGTGAAGACCCCTTCCCTAAAGTACTTCTCTGAAAAAGTTTTGCTTTTGAGTACTACCTCCCCTAAAGTGTTTCACTTCTTAGAAGTTCATCGTACCTGAAGTATGTCAGGAAAAAGCTTGAGAGCCACTGTATTCCCATTTAGAATTTTGGATTCGTTTGCTAAGCATCTTTAAAAATACCTTTTGTGTTACATAAGAAAAATGTTAATTTTGAATCTATTGTACTAGACGGAGATGAACTAGAGTTTAGCAAAGGATATTGGGAATTTGTGTGGTGGGAGATAGATAATCCGGAAGAGATGGTAAGTCCTAGGAAGAGATGGATAATATCTTTGAGGACAGAATGTGAAGTACTGTGTTGATATGGGTAGGTCAGATCTTGAGGTATAATTGAGAGGAGGGAGAGAAAGAAGGCTAAAAGAGATGTTTGGATCCAAGTAAAGACAAGGATGGTGGAGATTTGGTATAGTAGGGGACTGCTTGTGTGGGATGGGTGGTGGTGATGGTATCGTCTTTGTTTTTTAAGCATGCTCAATGATTTTTACATAGTGCTTTTAAATATTTTTGTATCTGGTGCTGATCATAGCTTGCTGAAGGGCAATTATAATCTGTAATGTATGTTTGGTAATTTGACCAAAGACACATTTTTCTATTAGTGAACTTAGTGCTACACTAACAGTGTAGAACGTATCAATACTGGTTTTACGTAGGATAATTCTCTAGCTCTGTTAGGTTTGACGACGTCAGATTAAAAGTACATTGGTACATTGTACCTGATAAGGCAATCTTAACTGTATTTTTCATTTCCTGTTCCATCTATCTGTCTCCCTTTAAAGAGTTTGTTAATAAGTTCACTTTTGAAAGTGAACTGCACTTGTGTCTACCTTATTTTAATATGTATCCTGAAAACAATTGATAAGTATGTTCAGAAAACTCTGAATGCATGGTTTTTATGTAAACAGAATCAAAGGTTTACTTTGATCTAGTATAGCTATTTGCTTGTTTCTGGTTGAATGAAAATATTATCTAAGGTAACTTGCATAGAGATACCTTTTTAAATTGGTTGTTGTATTGCTATTGGTTTTTTTGTTGTTGTTGTTGTAGAATATTGGGCACAAATTTAATGCTTTGGTCTCTCTCTTTTTTTTTAAAGATTTTATTTACTTATTCATGAGAGAGAGACAGAGGCAGAGACATAGGCAGAGGGAGAAGCAGGCTCCCTGTGGGGAGCCGGATGCAGGACTCGATCCTGGGACTCCAGGATCATGCCCTGAGCCAAAGGCAGACGCTCAACCACTGAGCCACCCAGGCGTCCCAATTCTTTGGTGTCTCATCACTTTTTATTATGAGATAATAATTAGTCCCCTGAGTGAAAAAAAATAGTCTTAAAACACTTTCATTTTACTTGTTATTTTTATTTACTTCTTGTTGATCTTTAGAAATACTGATCATTTTCATATTTCTATCTTAATTTAAAACTTGATGCTTTTAGTAATGTAATAATTTCTGTACTTTCCATTGATGCTTTGGAAAAACTGGGGATTATTCAGTAGTCAATTGGGAATGCCCTGTTAATAACATGGTTTTTTATAACAGTGTAGTCTTTTTTTTTTTTTTTTAAGATTTTATTTATTTATTCTTGAGAGGCAGAGAGACATGGGACAAGGGAGGAGAAGCGAGAAGCAGGCTCCCTGCAGAGAGCCCAATGGGGGACTCACTCCCAGGACCCCAGGATCACGACCTGAGCCAAAGGCAGATGCTCAACCACTTAGCCACTCAGGTGCCCCTTAAGTGTAATGTTTAATATTGTCAAGAATTCAAATGAAAAAATAGAAAGCTTACTTGTTATAGGTACTGATGATGTCAAGCTCTGGATGTTAGTACAACCAGTATTCATGAATTAGATTTAAAAATGGCAATTTGAAAACCCCAATGAGATACCACTTAACACCCATTAGGGTGGCTATTATAAAAAAGAAAAAAATAACTAGTGTTGGCGAGGATGTAAAGTAATTGTAACCTTTATGCACTACTGGCTGAAACATAAAATTGTATAGCTACTATGGAAAATAAAATAATATACTGATTCTTCAAATTAAAAATAGAATTTCCATATAATCTAGTAATTTCCCTTGTGGATATATATATACACAAAAGAATTGAAATAGATTAAGGTTATCCCTAAGTACTTTAAGATTTTAGAAGCTATCATAAATGGCATTTTTATTTGAATTTTCAGTTGTTCATTGCTAATATATGGAAATTGAGTTGATTTTTGTAGATCTTGTATCCTGCAACCTTACTAGTCTCAATTATGCCTAATAACATTTTTTGTAGATCCTTAGGATTTTCTATATACACAATCATGTTGTCCATGAATAAAAATAGTTTTACATCTTTCCCCCCAAAAAAAACCCACCAAATAATTGGAAATAGGGTCTTGAAGAGAAATTTGTATATCCATGTTCATAGCAGTATTACCGTGGCTATGGAGGAGGAGGCAACCCAAATATCTTTTTTTTTTTTCAAGATTTTGTTTTATTTATTTTTTGAGTAAGCCTGTGCATGTGAGTGGGGGGAGGAGCAGAGAGGGAGAGAGAGAGTATCTTTTTTTTTTTTTTTAGAGAGAGAGTATCTTAAGCAGGCTTCATGCTCAGTGCGGAACCTGACTTGGGGCTCTATCTCATAACCTTGAAATCATGACTGAACTGAAATAAAGAGTCAAGACACTTAATGGACTGAGCCATTCAGGTGCCCCTAAAGATTATTATTCTATTTTAAAGATTATTTATTTTTAAAAAGATTTTTATTTATTTATTCATGAGAGACAGAGAGAGAGAGAGAGGGGCAGAGACATAGGCAGAGGGAGAAGTAGGCTCCATGCAGGGAGCCCGACGTGGGACTCGATCCCGGGTCTCCAAGATCACACCCTTGGCTGCAGGTGGCGCTAAACCACTGCACCACCGGGGCTGCCCTAAAGATTATTTTTAAGTAAGCTCCACACCCATTGTGGGATTTCAAACTCACAACCCCATGATCAAGAGTTGCATGCTCCACTGACTGAGCCAGCCAGGTGCCCCCAAATATCTTTTGGTTGCTGAATGAATAAACAAAATATGGCACATACATACAATTAAATATTATTTAGTCTCAAAAAGGAAGGACATTCTGAGACGTAAATGCAACATGGATGAACCTTGAATACGTTTTGCTAAGTGAATAAGTCAGTTAATAGAGCAAATGCTGTATAATTTCATCATATAAGTACCTAGAATAGTTAAATTCTTACAGAGTATAGAATGGTGATTGCCAGGGGCTGGGGGCAGGGACAGTGGACAGTTATTGTTTAGTGGATAGTTTCAGTTATAGAAGAGGAAAAAAGTTCTGGAGATGGGTCGTGGTGATGGTTGCACGACAGTGTGCATATACTTAGTGCCATTGATCTGTACACTTCAAAATGGCAAATTTTGTGTTATGCATATTTTATTATTTAAAAAATAAATTTAAAAATTGAGGTTTGAACAACTAGAAGGAGAAAATTGTATAAGGAGAAATGAAGGGCACCATTGCCTTTACTGATTTATTTGTGATGTCACAGTACACTTGAAAGAAGAACCCAATTGCATGTGGGCTTTATATAAGTTTGGCAGAATTATTCAGAATTTTCATATTGGGGGCAGCCTGGGTGGCTTAGCGGTTTAGTGCCTGCCTTCAGCCCAGGGCGTGATCTTGGAGACCTGGGATCCAGTCCCATGTTGGGCTCCCTGCATGGCGCCTGCTTCTCCTGCCTGTGTCTCTGCCTCTCTCTCTCTCCCTCTTTCTCTCTCTCTCTCTCTCTCTGTCTGTCTTGAATAAATAAATAAAATAAAAAAAAGAATTTTCATATTGGTTAATATATTGAATGTAAGATAGTAAAGTATTTCGGTTTTTGCTCCCTCCCTCCCTTTTAAGGAAGCCTGGAAAGGATAAAAGAAGGAAACAGTTCGTGGTGGTCAGACCCATGCTTGTGGGTGTCAGTATTGGTTACGTTGCTGTTTTGGTAATTGTAAAAGGACGTGAAGAATTTGGATTGAATTCAGATGGGTCTTAAAGTCTTTTAGGAGGTTGGAAAAAAAAAGGCCTATTAATCAAAGTTAAAGTACCTGAGATTATTAAGCTTAAGGAATGGAAGCCTAATAGTTGCTTTAACAGGAGTCTTCACAATCCTCTGAATGATATATTATAGGCAGGCAGCCCCAGCTTACAAAGGGGTAGTATTTCAAAACTTCATTTCTTAGTCAGTTGATAAGAACAAATGAAAAAGTCATGAATAATACAGCTATAGGGGTGTAATGTAGTTTGAATTGCAATGAAAAATAATGGGAAGTAATAGTATTTTACTGAGTCAATGTTTTGGACTCAATGGACTTAAGCAGCTCTTGTTCTTTGCTTACTGTACTCTATAAAATCCATCAACTCCAAGTAGAAGATACTCTTATCATGTCATGAGTTTATCTGATGGAGGGTTGAGAAAAGGGAAATACTTAATACGTGGATATGGCAGGTAGTCACCGTGGCTAAGTTAATTAGTAATTTAGAGTTCTTTCCTTGTGGTCTTTTATAACAGCTATCTCCAGCACCACCTCCATCCCTTTCTTATGTGCTATGTATGTTATGTGATTTTCCTATCTGTTTATTTTCTAAAGTCCCCTTTGAGATTGACCCCCACATGGCACAGTGGTTGGTAAGGGATAATTTTCTGAGCTTTCTTTAGGTGAGCTTGATTGGGACGTTTGGCTTGTTTGCCTTCTAGCTTGACATGTTGGGGGGAAAAAGTAAGAACAGCAGGATTCTGAAATTGTAGTAGTTTCTTAAATATCTCTAGGTCAGTTACCTGGATTTTAGCTGTTATCCATGTGACACTTTGATTTAAAATCACATGGATTGGCCAAAAGTTGTATGTGTTTTATTCCCTAAGACTTCATCCTGATTTTTTTTTAGACTCAAGGGCCCTGAATTAGTAGGACTTGAATTTGCTACAGTTTTTGTACAGACGATCACTTTTTTCTCAGATGTTAGTGTGAATCAAAATGGCCTTGACCACACCACAGACCTACTGAATCAGAATCTTTCTGGGTGGGATTTTAATTCCCCCCTCCTTTTTAAAAGAGATTTTATTATTTATTTGAGAGAGAGAATGCACAAGCAGGGGGAGCAGCAGGCAGGAAAGGAAGAACCAGGCTCCCTACTGAGCAGAGCCATATGCGGGTCTCAATCCCAGGACCTTGGGATCATGACCTGAGCCGAAGGCAGATGCCAAACCCACTGAATCACCCAGGTGCCCCTCTGGGTGGAATTTCAAATATATATTTACTTATTTATTTAACTTTTTATTAAGGAAAGATGTAAACATAATTCAAAAGTAGAATTCCTTTTTACTATCAAGATCCTATAATGAACAATTTATGGCTAATCTTATTTTATTCATATCTTCATTTTTTTCTTCTTTATTATTTTGAAGCAAATCCCAGATGTATTATTTCATTTCTTTTTTTTTTTTGTATTATTTCATTTCTAAATATGGAATGTACATATTTTAAGAAGTTTCTCAGATCATTCAAAAACTTATTTTGAACAGCAATACACATACATAGTAAAGTGGTGAAAAGGGTGTGCGGTGAAAAGTAAATCTTTGTCATCGCCCCCAGTATTCTTGTTACTTTTCTAAGAGACAAATCTACAGTTTCTTTATGTATGTATAGGTAATTCCATGTATATGCAATCATATATACATGCAATTCTTTTTTATTATTCATGATAATATCTATTGTAAAGTACACATTTTTCTGAATCTTGTTTTTTCATATAACAATATGGGAATCAATCCATAACAGGGTAAATTGTTTTCATTCTTTTTTTTTTTTTAGGATTTATTTATTTATTTGAGAGAGAGGGAGAGAGTGAGTGCTGCACATGCATGCCAGTGGAGAGACAGGCAGTCAGAGGGAAAGATAATCTCAAGCAGACTCACTGCTGAGCAGAGAGCCCCCTGCAGGCTTTCGCTATCCTGAGATCATGACCTGAGCTGAGACCAAGAGTTGGTTGCTTAGCCAACTGAGCCACCCAGGTGCCCAATTGTCAGTTTTGTTAGACATTGCTGAATTGCTTTTCTACCATCTTTCTATGGTATGCATAGTTTTCCAGACTTACTGGTTCCATTTTAAAAATGCTTTTCACGTCTCTCCTATTTATGTTCAAGCTTTTCTTTAAATCTGAAAGTATATTTATTATAATAGCTGTTTTAGAAAGTTTCATCTCTGAGTTTCATCACCTGTCTATTTCTGTGGGTGTGGGTCACAGAAGTGGTTTGAAAGGGCAATGCTAAATTACTGAAGATAAGATTGGGGAGCCTCACAAACAGCATTAAATGAATTAGCAGATGGGTTCAATATGGTTAGAAGGAGTTTTCACCGTGGCTTTGCCTCATTAAAATAAAAGGAGATAAATTGGTGGAATATTGAAATCTCTTCTGATGCTAAATGAAATGGTTTAGAACTCCAGGATTTCAGTTTATGATTTTCTCTTACACCCTGAACATCTTATTAATTTGTCTAATAAAGTTTTATTACTCATTCTTACCAGAGGCAAGTCAGCTTAGGAATGTGGTAGGTAGTTAAGAAGGAATGTTTAGGGGGCACCTGGTTGGCTTCTTTGGTGTAGAGCATGTGATTCTTGATCTTAGGGTTGTAAGTTCCAGCCCTGTGTTGGGTATAGAGATTACTTAAAAATAAATAGTTTAAAAAATAAGCGTTTAGGAGGTTTAAGGAGGCATAAATTTATGCCTTTTATCTGACGGGCAATGTATTTTCCTGTTCCTTTACTATACTCTAGCTATGTGACCTTAACCAGTTACCTAGTTCCTCTGAGTTTTTCTTAATAGCCAATTGGGGAAATACTAGTATGACTAAATAAAATGTTACAAATAAAGCATTTATTAAAATGCTTGCATATTAAGGCCTTCAGTTGGTGAAGTTGGTGACTTATATAAAAGGTGATTTATGTAATCTGAAGAGAAACTAGAGTAATTGTCATTTTAAATATTGTGTATATTTCCTATTTTGGAGACAATCTCTTGTCTTTGAATAAAAGAATTTATGTTTGATTCATTAAAACAGAGACTTCCCAGATTTTTAAATTGTAGAGCTTGGAAATATTTTTAAATTAATTTGACCAACTCACATTTATTGAACAGACTCTATATCCTGGGCACTTTGCTTTGGATCTAGTGTGAAAGACTGATGGATACACTGACAGCTACAATGTAATGTAATATCATGTCATGAATGCTGATTAGAAGAACATAGAAGCTTTTATAAGAGCCCTGAATGCCCAAGTTGGGCCGTGAGAGTGAGTGGCAAGTGTGTGTCCCTAGAAAATCATCAGCAAGAAGGTATTGCAGCACTTTGATTTGAATGTAAAGAAGTCTACTTAAATGTACAAGGATGGTTGTGGAAAAAGACATTAAGTAAAGAGAACACCATACAAACCTTTATCTGGCTTATTTACTTATTTTTACAATTGATCATTTTTCCTGAGGCAGTTCTTGAGCTTTAGATTTAAGGAATGTGACATATTAATGTAAGTTATTTTGTAGTCATTGGTTCATAAATGATAATTTGGTGATAGAATGCTTTACCTTTGCCAGATGTGTATAGTTTAGGGATCTGTGCTTTTCCTTTTGGAGGAAAAATGGTTCATATAGTTTCTAGGGCATATCTTGACGATTGCAGTTGCTTGGTAAATATTTTTTGATTAAATGAATGCACTCAACGCTTTATTCCCAGCCTTTTATGCAATACCTAAAATAGCTAAAGCACTAATAAGCTAAAATAAAGATACTGAAATGTTATCTTCTCCAAGGGAAAAAAATTCTTAATTATTTTTAAAAATTATGGACTCTACCCTTGAAAGTTTTCTTCATGAGATTTAAAATTAAGAACAATTTTTTTTTGTAGTTAACATGTCCTTTTTCTTTTTTCTCCCCCTCAGGTATGGCCTCACAAGTCTTGGTCTACCCACCGTATGTTTATCAAACTCAGTCAAGTGCCTTTTGTAGTGTGAAGAAACTCAAAATAGAGCCAAGCAGTTGTGTATTCCAGGAAAGAAACTATCCACGGACCTATGTGAATGGTAAAAACGTTGGAAATTCTCATCCTCCCACGAAGGGTAGTGTTTTTCAGACAAAGATACCATTTAACAGACCTCGAGGACACAACTTTTCGTTGCAGACAAGTGCTGTTGTTTTAAAAAACACTGCGGG
The DNA here is from genome assembly GCF_011100685.1 of Canis lupus familiaris. Classification (NCBI taxonomy): domain Eukaryota; kingdom Metazoa; phylum Chordata; class Mammalia; order Carnivora; family Canidae; genus Canis; species Canis lupus. Next base: position 34,764,907 of record NC_049239.1, on the reverse strand, counting down.
TGCTACAAAGGTGATAGCAGCTCAGGCGCAACAAGCTCAAGTGGAGGCACCTCAGATTGGGGCGTGGCGACACAGATTACATTTCCTAGAAGGCCCCCAGCGATGTGGATTGAAGCGCAAGAGTGAGGAGTTGGATAATCATAGCAGCGCAATGCAGATTGTTGATGAATTGTCCATACTTCCTGCAATGTTGCAAACCAACATGGGAAATCCAGTGACAGTTGTGACAACTACCACAGGAACAAAACAGAATTGTACCACTGGAGAAGGTGACTATCAGTTAGTACAGCATGAAGTCTTATGCTCCATGAAAAACACTTATGAAGTCCTTGATTTTCTTGGTCGAGGCACTTTTGGCCAGGTAGTCAAATGCTGGAAAAGAGGGACAAATGAAATTGTAGCAATCAAAATTTTGAAGAATCACCCATCTTATGCACGTCAAGGTCAAATAGAAGTGAGCATATTAGCAAGGCTCAGTACTGAAAATGCTGATGAATATAACTTTGTACGAGCTTATGAATGCTTTCAGCACCGTAACCATACTTGTTTAGTCTTTGAGATGCTGGAACAAAACTTGTATGACTTTCTGAAGCAAAATAAATTTAGTCCCCTGCCACTAAAAGTAATTCGACCTATTCTTCAACAAGTGGCCACTGCACTGAAAAAATTGAAAAGTCTTGGTTTAATTCATGCTGACCTCAAACCAGAGAATATTATGTTGGTGGATCCTGTCCGGCAGCCATATAGGGTTAAGGTGATAGACTTTGGGTCGGCCAGTCATGTATCAAAGACTGTCTGTTCAACATATCTACAGTCTCGGTACTACAGGTAGGTGACATCTACTTTTTGGCTATTTAATAAATGTTGAATTTTGGCTAAAGGAAATAATTTGGTGTGTGTACATGGTGAAAAAGATGGCTTGGATAAATAAAGAAATCAAGACATGATTAGCTTAGGTTTGAGGTGTTAAAAGGTTTTTTTAAATTTTTTTTTTTTAATTTATTTATGATAGTCACAGAGAGAGGCAGAGACACAGGCAGAGGGAGAAGCAGGCTCCATGCACCGGGAGCCCGACATGGGATTCGATCCTGGGTCTCCAGGATCGCGCCCAGGGCCAAAGGCAGGCGCCAAACCGCTGCGCCACCCAGGGATCCCGGTTTTTTTAAATTTAAGCATAAAATCTGCCCAAACAGAATAGGAATCTCTACTGCACTTCCAAGCCAAAGACATTTGGTTGGTTATTTTTATTGTTAATGGAAGACCTGGAGGAATGATAGATTATTAGTGACGATCAAACAGAAGTTTTCAAATGTTGGGAAAGGATTTATAGTAATTTTTGTATTTATCTTTGGGCATTTCCGCACTTAACTAGTTTATTAAAGACAATCAGATGTAACTGAATACTTAGAAAGAAGAATTCAAAAAAGTTATTCTGATTAGCTATTTTAAGATTCAGACACACTTTCATGGCTGCCTTGAATGTTCAGGACACTTTTCCATAACCAATTTGATTATGCTCTTTCCATGTTATGGGTAATGCTGTTTGGTGTTGGTGCTGTGGGGAGAATTTAAAGAAAATAATTTCCATGTAAATACTGATAAAGTGCTATAGTGTCATGATTAATATAATGCTAGCTTGGAGTATAATAGGTAGTCTTAAGTGCTATGATTACAAGATTCAAAATATCTTCTTCAATAGGTAAAATGGATTTGGATTTGTAGTTTTATAATTTTGAGAAATTGCTTTCATTTCAGCTAGAATGAATTTGTGGTCTTGGTGTACTTTAGGGCTCCAACACAGTGGGCAAATACAGGAGCTGCCAACATTGGCCATCAATAATTTAGTGAATAGACAGATACATGCAGTTTATTGTTGGGAATTGTTAGAATATGAGGATTATAAATTTAGACCCAGCAAGGGGTAGTTATTTTCCAGTGTTTTTTGTTTTGTTTCATTTTTGTAAGATTTATTTACTTTTAGAGAAAGAGAGAACACATTCGTGAAAGTGAGCACTACTAAGGACAAGTGGGAGGAGGGCCAAAGGGAGAGGTTACAAGCAGATCTGTGCTGTGAGTCAGACTGGGGGCTCGATCCCACGATCCTGAGATCATGACCTGAGCCAAAATCAGAGTCAGATGCTTAACTGACTGAGCCACCCAGGTGACCCTATTTTATAATACCCTGATAAGTTTCTTGCAAATATGTGCCTTAGTATCCCGGACAAGATCTAGGAGAAATTAATTAGCTACCACAAAGATCAACTCCAAATATATGCCTTAGATTAGTAGGTCATTAGGAGTCCCACATTTAGGAATGCCTAGGTGGCTCAGCAGTTGAGCGTCTGCCTTCGGCTCAGGTCATGATCTCCGGGTCCAGGGATCAAGTCCTACATCAGGCTCCCTGCAGGGAGCCTGCTTCTCCCTCTGCCTATGTCTCTGCCCGCCTCTCTGTCTCTCTCATGAATAAATAAATAAAATATTAAAAAAGGAGTCTCACATTTATGTCAGTGATAATTTATTAAAATATGTATTAGAAATTAGGAATATAGCCTAATTTATTCTTTAATATATTCCAGATTGTAAGATTTTTAGTATCAGAGTGCTAGATACTATTCCTATTTAAATGGTTTAAAAGATATTATAATTGTGTCAGGTAGTAAGTCTTATTTAATAGATCACATAATTACATTTATTTGGTCCTGTATATTTCTGACAGATTTTCTTTTAATATAATGGAATACAGGATTAGCTTTTGTTCATTTTTTTTCCAGAAAAAATGGTTTTAAAATCTTAACAGAATGAGAAGAATAGTGGATTTTTCCTTCCCTTTGTGCTCTATGGATTCCGTCTTAAGAGCTTTTAGTTGTCAGCTAGCATATTACATAAACCCCCAGGCTCCAGCTGCTTGGGCTCTATATTTAGTTCACTTGTTAGTAAATGACTTCATTTTATTTGGGTCCTGCATTATACTGCATATCAGATTTAGCTCTGTGTGATACCTAGACTCCTTTTCTTTATTTGAAATCTTCTGGATTACAGTTAAAAACAAAACTTTTTTTTATTACTTGAACATTTATTAAACATTTATTAAATGCTTCAAGAAAGTAAAGGAAATCCTTTAAAAAGCAATCTGAAATGCTAAATATTTTATAATGTTGATTTCTAGCATTAGGCCTTTGCACAAATATTAGCCTCTATTGGGAATGAAAAAAACCCTATGAATAATTGCTAAGTGTGATTAGTAAGTTTCTAATTTGTTTTTAAGTATAAATTTCAAGTAGATAATTTTCAGAAATTCAGATGGTGTATACTGTTGCTAAATTATAGGTTCTGTGTTTAGAGTAAAAAAAAATTAGGTTCTTATTTGTAAGCAAGGGCTCATGTTCGTAGCATTTTGGTTGATGTTGCTTGGGTAAAAACATTTATAAAAGGACTTTATGTTAATTAGATCCAAGTGTTAGAAAAATTAGTATTAAGGTACACTGGTGAAAATGTCTTATAGTCCTTAGTATCCATGTAGTTTTGCATGAAAATAACAGGTAACCTTTAATCTTTTTCAATATTTGTTCACCAGTTTTGGCTTAGTTTTTGACTAAGATTACTTAAAATTTGGTTAGACAGTAAGCAAAATTGTCTTATATTTGATTTTTACCTCTTTGTTAAAAATATGTTGTATTTTAAAAAACGAAAGCAGGAAGTGGAAACTTACCAAATTAAATATTTTTGAGCTAATCACAGTATGAACACACCCAAGTTCCAAGGTAAACGATTTGTGTTTAAACACAGGTTCATGTGTTACTCTATTTCTTTGAACTGTGCAACACAGAAATGTAGTAGGGATATCTTAAAATAGACTGGGGACAGTGGCCAGAAATTGTTGACTACTATAGATGGTGAGGCTGTCTACCTCTTGCAGTGATATAAGCCAGAAGTACATGCTAAGGGCATTGATTTGCTCAAGGTCAGCATGTTCTAAATTCAGCTGCGTGAGTATGGTTTCTGTCAAGAACACACAGAGCTCTTGAATGCATAAAAGGTTTTAGCAGCAGAAGGTGCTGTGTTTATGAGGTGTGGTGGCAACATTCAGGTCATGAATATCTTTTTCTTTTAAATGTAGAATTCTAGCCTGTGGTTTGAGTCATTTCAGAACATAGAGACAGGAAAGTAGACTGTAAAGTAACCTGGAAAGCAGTTGTATTTATTATTAGTTTACTGATTAACGTTGTATTAATTGTTGAGGTAAAAAATGTTTTCTGTTTTGCCTGTAAGAGTTAACAGAATGGTGTGTAATAACCAATTAACTCAGGTTTGCCAGGTTTTGTTTAGGGTATTCCCATCCCCTTATGCCTTTTTAGACCAAGAGTATCGAAGACAAAGTTCCTGTAACAAAGTTAGGATCTGTAGAATGACCCACACAATAATAATTAATACTTTATACAGAGTACTCTATAATAACAGAAGACTGTGTATGTATATTACATTTTTTTCAAGTGCTTTTATGTAATTTCCTAGTTTATTTCTGTCTATCTGTATGAATTAGGTAAGACAATTGGTAGAATTCCTATTGAATAAGTAGAAAACTGAGGCTTATAGAAGTCAAACAGGTCCAAATTCACACTACAAGTTTAACTGAGTTTTTGTTGTACTTCTTGTGTCCTGGCACTGTGTTAGGGATGCAGAAGTGATTAAAATGTGTTTCATCACTTAATGGAGGAGAAAAATAATTTGTATCAAGAAGTCTTAGTGTACAGGTGTGTGCAGGATGCTGTGGGAACACAGAGGAGAGCACTAAGCCTCATTGGAGGGCTCAAAGAAGGGTTCTGTTGAGAAATGAGCCTTGAATGAGCCTTAAGAGTAGAGGAGGATTTAGGATTGATGAGTATTAAAGTGTTCTCTCAACCACCATTACCTGAAAAAGCACAGTATTGGCTGAAATTACTGATAATATCTTCTGTATATCATAAAATAGCTGTTTGTGTGTGTGTGTGTGTGTGGGAGAATCATTAGACAAAAGGTTGTCAACTGGGATTTAACAATTTCGTTAAGATTTTATTTATTTTAGAGAGTGCATACAAGTGGGAGAGGGGCATAGGGCGAGGGAAAGACTCTCAAGCAGATCCCCTGCTGAGGATAAAGCCTGCCATGGGGCTTGATCCCACCACCCCAAGATCATGACCTGAGCTGAAATCAAAGTCAGATGCTGACTGAACTACCCAGACACTCCCTGTTTTAACAGAAGTTTCCAAAGTCTAATGAAATGGTTTTCAGTGTCCTACATTGTGGCCACAGATATAGATTATTTTAAATCTATATGTATACATATATGTATAAATAATAATATATATATCAGACTTTTATTTTTTAAATTTAAAAAAAATATTTATTTATTCATGAGAGATACAGAGAGGGAGAGTGAGAGAGGCAGACACACAGGCAGAGTGAGAAACAGGTTCTGTGCAGGGAATTTGATGTGGGACTCAATCCCAGGACTCCAGCACCATGCCCTGAGCCAAAGGCAGACACTCAACCACTGAACCACCAAGGCATCCCCTATATCAGACTTTCAAATAAAAATTTGACAGGGCTCTTAAAGGTTTTTTTTGAACAACTTTATTGAGGTACAATTCACATACCATGAACTTTAGCCATCTGAAGTGTAGAACTCAATGTTTTTTAGTATATTCACGGTTGGGCATCATCACCTACAATGAATTTTAGAATATTTTCCTAACCCCTAGCAGGGAGTCCTTTCCTGTACCCGCTAGCCATCATGCCCCAGTCTCCCTATTCTCCAGGCCCTAGGCCACCAAAAAATCTGTATCTCTATAGATTTGTACATTCTGAGCATTTCATATAAATGAAGTCATACAATATGTGGTCCTTTTTGACTTTTTTTTTTTCATGTAGCATAATGTCTTCAAGGTTCCTCCATGCTGTGGCTACATAGTATTCCATTGTATAGATACACCATATTTTATGTAGCCATTCATCATTTGATGGAGACCTTTTAAAATTTGATCAGTGGAAAGACATATGAGTAGAAAACTGTAAAATGGTCTACAGTTAAGTCTTTCAAGATATTTATTGCATATCAAGTGTAAAGTATTATGCAGGGTGCTGGTTTATTCATTGAGGAGCAGAAATGTAGACCTTAACCATTATGGTGCTTTCATTCTAATGGGTAGACAATGAAAAAGGTAAAGTAGTACTCTCCAATGGAAAGAAACAGGGAAAGAGTATAACAGGATACTTACTATTTTTTGTTTTTTAACTTTTTGCTTTGAAATAATTTTAGACATAAAATTTGCAAAAATATTACAAAGAATTCCTACATACCTTTCACCAGGATTCTTCAAATGTTTCAATTTCAAACATTTTACCACCCTAGTTTTGTCATTCTTTCTCTGTGTGTGTACACACACACACACATTTTTTTCTTGCAGTATTTGAGGGTGAGTTTCAGTTCTAAGGCCCCTTTACCTCTAAATACATCTTTGTGTATTTCCTAAACAAAAGGCACATTTTACCAATTTCCTCACTAATGGCTTCTTTCCTGCCCAAAATTCAATCAAAGATCACACATTATATCATTTGCCATGTATGTCCCTTCAGTGTACTCTCATCTGGAATAGTTCCTTGGTTCTTTCTTTGTCTTTCTTAACCTGACACTTTTTTTTTTATAGTAGGCTCCATGCCCAGTGTGGAACCTAATGTGAGGCTTGAACTCATGACCCAAAAATCAAGACCTGAACTGAGATCAAGAGTCACTAACTGACTGAGGCATCCAGGCACCCCTACCCTGACACTTTTAGAGAGTACCGGATAGTTATTTTGTAGAATGCTTCTCAGTTTTGGGTTGTCTGATGTTTTCAGGTTATGCATTTTTAGAATAACTTCACAGAAGTGATTTTGTATCCTCACATATTGGGAGGCACATGATGTCATTTTTCCACGTTACTGATTAACTTTGATCACCTGGTTGAGGTGGTGACTGCCAGATTTTTCCACTGTAAGGTGTTTTTTTTTTCCCTTTGTTATTAGTAAGTATTTTGTGAAGAGGAACTTTGATATTAGTCTACTACTTTCTCATCTTATTTTCATGAACCAGTTTTAGCATCCCTTGGTGAATGTGGCCTTAAACAATTACAATTATGGGGTTATGAAATTTTCTAATTCTGTCATTCCTGTATAGGGAATTCTTTTATAAGGAAGAATTTTCTTTTATTTAGTTTTTTAGTTTCTGTATGGACTCATGGATTCATGTTTAATGGGTTATATATACTCTGTTACTTGTTCTTATTTGTTTTACTGAATGATTGTCCTAAACTGTCGAACAGGAACCACTTTGCCATGGCCCCATCTTCCCTTGAGTGCTTACTTTCTGGAACCATAAGGTGTTCCAGACTGACTTTGTACCCTCCTGCCTCATCCCTAATAGTGGCTATTTCTGTAAGGAGCTCTGGTTCCTTTTATTAGAGAATGATTTTTAGAAAACAAAATGAATGCTAGTACCAGATGTGCTCATTAGTACTAAGTGTTATAGCATTTACATCCTTTAAGTGGCAAAGCTGGAAAATGCATGCATGTGTGTGTGTGTGTGTTAGTGTAATTCTGTATCTGTTTATATATTAAAACCACAAATTCATACAGCTATGTCCAATTCTGACACCTCAGAGTTTATTCTGTCTTTGTTCCATTTGGATTATTTATAATCCCTTTTATGATACAAGGAAACTTGGCTCTCTTTATCCACCATACGTTACTTATTAGCTCAAATCTAGAATACATTTTAATGTAGTTTTAGCATTACTGCCCATGCCATTGCTAATTATAGCCAGAGTACAACATTTATTTACAGATCTCTTATTCTTTAGCCGTAGACTTGGAGCAGGTAGTCAAAATACCGCATTTTAAGTTCTTCTCCAAACCTTCACCTTCAAGTGTGATTGTATTGTTTATTTGAAATGTATCTAAGTTCATTTCTTTGTATATCACTTTGGGCCCATCCATGTCCTTGTTCGTTTGACTATTTGAAACATCAGTGTGGTTCTAAAAATTAGAACTATGCTAAAACCTTCAGAAGTGTCACACTCCCTCCTTACCATCTTTCCCACCTTATTCCTACTTAACCCCTTTTAATAACCATTATCATTAGTTTTGTTTTATTCTTCGTGTGTGTGTGTGTGTGTGTGTGTGTGTATGTATTTGTGTGTTTTGGGGGTATGTAAACAGATAAAAATTTCTTCAGTTTCCCTTCTTACAGGAGAGGTAACATGTTGTAGATACCTGTTTGCACTTGGCTGTTTTTCCTTAACAGTGTTTCTTGGAAATCACTTCATGTCAGTTCATAGAGATCTTTCTCATTCTATTTTATTGCTGAATAGTACTTCGTTATGTGGATTACCATTACCATGGATTACCATACCTCTGCCTGAATCAGAGGAAGTGTAATGTTAGCTGGGTTATTCAGCTGCTTTCCTAATTATTGAAGTAATGTCTCCCAATTACATTACAAGAATAGTTTTGTGCATATACATATTGGTAATTGTTCAAGTTGTATCTTCAAGGTAAATTTTCAGAAGTGGGATTATTTAGTCAGAAGGTAAATGCATATATAGTTTTGTTAAATATCTAAAATTTCTCTCAGAACTGTATCAGTTTGCATTCTTACCAACAGCATACAGTAGTGCCTGTTTCTCTATAGCCTTGCTAGCAGAATGTTATTCTTTAATAGTTTTGCCATTCAGATGGCATTTTGATTGGCAAAAATTATTGATTTACGTAGTTTTAATTTGCATGTCTCGTTATGAGTGAAGTTAAATATCTCATGTTTAAGGGTCATATTAAAATTGTACAAGTGGTGCCTGGGTGTCTCAGCTGGTTAAGCATCTGATTCTTCATTTCAACTCAGGTCATGATCTCAGGGTGGTAAGATTGAGCCCAGCTTTGGGCTCCCTGCTCAATGGGAAGTCTGCTTCTCTCCTTTCTCTCCTTCTGTCCCTCCCCCTGCTCGAATGCATGCTCTCTCTCTAAAATCTTTTTAAAAGAAATGTGGGTATGAGTGTGAATGCCTGTTCATATCTTTTGCCCATTTTTGTATTAAGAGATTGGTTCTTTGTCCATCAGTTTTTTTTTTTTTTTTTATTTTTATTTATTTATGATAGGCACACAGTGAGAGAGAGAGAGGCAGAGACACAGGCAGAGGGAGAAGCAGGCTCCATGCACCGGGAGCCCGATGTGGGATTCGATCCCGGGTCTCCAGGATCGCGCCCTGGGCCAAAGGCAGGCGCCAAACCGCTGCGCCACCCAGGGATCCCTGTCCATCAGTTTTATTTTATTTTATTTTATTTTATTTTTATTTTTTTTTTAAAGATTTTATTTATTTATTCATGATAGTCACAGAGAGAGAGAGAGGCAGAGAGACACAGGCAGAGGGAGAAGCAGGCTCCATGCACCGGGAGCCCGACGTGGGATTCGATCCCGGGTCTCCAGGATCGCGCCCTGGGCCAAAGGCAGGCGCTAAACCGCTGTGCCACCCAGGGATCCCTTATTTTTATTTTTTAAAGATTTTATTTTTTCATGGGACACACAGACACACACACACACACACACACAGAGAGAGAGAGGCAGAGACACAGGCGGAGGGAGAAGCAGGCTCCATGTATGAAGCCTGATGTGGGACTTGATCCCGGGTCTCCAGGATCACGCCCTGGGCTGAAGGTGGCGCTAAATTGCTGAGCCACCTGAGCTGCTCTATCCATTAGTTTTATATCTCTTATATATATGGGATGGTGATTTTTTTTTTTCATTCTGAATTTTTTTTTTTTTTTTTTTTGCCAGAGAGAGGTTGGCATGCAGGGAAGGAATGGGGAGAGGGAGAGCAAGAGAGAAAGAATCTTAAGCGGTCTCCATGCCTAGCAGAGGCATGCTGGGTTTGATCTTACCACCCTGAGATCATGATCTGAGCTGAAATCGGATGCTTAATCAACTAAACCACCCAGCGGCCTCCTGTGTGGAGGCCAGTTTTATGGCCAGTTTTATCAGTCTTCTCTTTCATTGTCTCTGGATTTTAATTCATAGTTAGAAAGCCTTTTCCCTTGCTGAGTTCAAAGAGAGATTCATCTATTCCATCTAGTCCTTAATGAATTACATTTTAAATATTTAGATCTGTATTTTAAGTTTATTCTTATAATTTGTGTGAGTTGTGGATGTAATGTTATTTTTCTTTTTTTTCAAATAGCTAATCAGTTGTGGGGACTTTAGATTGGGTAGACAGGGAAAAATGTCTAAGGACATGATACATTAAACTGGGGCCTGGAGACCACTAACCCGAGTGGGTAGAATGAGAGCCTTGGGCAAAGAAGGAGCTTATGTGAAGGCTCTGAGGTTGGAAAGAGTTTGGTAAGTAAAGAATCCGAAAGCCTGCCAGTGAGACTTAGGAATAGTGGAGTGGATAAAGTAGGGGTGTGATTTGAGGTTGGAGGGAGCTGCTATGGTTTATGTTTTAATCATTCTGGCTGCTATTTGTAGGGAGAAGAGGACCGGAATGAGTGTAGGAGTAGGCAAACCATTAGGAAAGACACATTAAGGTAACCCATACATAGAGAGGACGTGGTGGCAGTGGCAAGAAATGGATACATTGGTATTAGTGTGGTTATTTTGCTTTTTTACTAGGATGCTCCCTGCCCCCCATCCCAGGGGAAAAAGGCTTTGTTGTGGTTGATATTTGTTAACTTGTGTGTGAATTTAGACATGCACTTCACTTCTGTGGATATCTATATCTATATGTATTTAATACCAAGTGTTAAAACTTTTCATTAAAGCTAAACAGAAACAAAACCAAAGGAACCTGGAAAACTCGCCATTACTGATATTTTAGAAGTGACTGCCTGCCTGAATCAGAGGAAGTGGAATGTTAGGCTTTGAAATTTCTTTAGGCTAACTCACATTTTTGTTACTACAGTTGAATTATTTCAGGCTGGTTTGTTTTTTATAATTTTCCCAAGTCATGGTTAGTAATTCTCTCCTAAAAATGACTACTTTTTGTTACCATTTAAGATAAACTTTTTTTAAAAAAAGACTTTATTTATTTATTCCTGAGAGAGAGAAAAAGAAAGAGAGAGAGAGAGGCTGAGACACAGGCAGAGGGAGAAGCAAGCTCCATGCTGGGAGCCCGACGGCGGGACTTGATCCCGGGACTCCAGGATCACGCCCTGGGCCAAAGGCAGGTGCTAAGCCGCTGAGCCATCCAGGGATCCCTCATTGTAATTTCCTATAGATTATTCTGTGAAACTGTTAAATAGAATCTTCATATGTGAACTCCTTTAGATATTAATTGAAAAGATTAATTGTAAGACAGTAATGAGGCAATAGAGAAAATTTGGATGTCACATGATAACATGATATTAGGGATTTTTTTTTAATGTGTGGAAATAGCATTGTGGGGTTTTTTTTTTTTTAAAGGGAATGAGTGAGGGAGAAGAAGGGAGAGAATCACACCCTCAATTTGGAGCCTGATGTGGGGTCTGAGACCATGACCTGAGCCAAAATCAAGAGTCAGAAAGTTACATACTGAACCATCCAGGTGTCCCTCATTGTGGTTATTATTATTTTTAAGTTAGTTGTTGAAGTGTTTATAAGTGAAATTATGTATCTCCGATTTGCTTACTACCACCTAGTGGTAACCAGTAATAATAGTTTTATTTATTTATTTTTATTTTTTATTTTTTTAATTTTTATTTATTTATGATAGTCAGAGAGAGAGAGAGAGAGAGAGAGAGAGAGAGAGAGGCAGAGACATAGGCAGAGGGAGAAGCAGGCTCCATACACCGGGAGCCCGATGTGGGATTCGATCCCGGGTCTCCAGGATCGCATCCTGGGCCAAAGGCAGGCGCCAAACCGCTACGCCACCTAGGGATCCCTAATAATAGTTTTAGACAGTCTTTTGTTGATGAATTGGTAATTCTTGAAGCTGGGTGGTTGGTAAATGTGGTTCAACTGTGTGTATCTGATATTTTCTATAATAAAACTAAATAAATACAGTTAGTACTTTAATACTTAAAATGCAAAAAGAAGGGTGGGTAGAATGGATAAATACGTGAAGGAGATTAAGAATATATTTATTGTGATGAATGCAAACTTCCCCCCCCACCAACTAGATGCTAAAAACAGTTATTATTATAGTTCTTAATGTTTACAAACCTGAAAATCCAAGGAATATCCTGGTAGTTTCCTAAGAGTGTGCTTTTATCAAAAGCAGGAGCTTTTTGGTATATAAACTTTAAAGTGTAAGATTCAGAATGTTTGATTAAATAGAATTGAAATTGGATCTTTTAGTCTTTAATGTACTAAGCTTTCGTGTAGCCCTTTGATATTACTATATCTACTTGCAATTGGGCTAATTTCCTTTAGTTTCATGAATGAGTGATTTAAGTCACTCAAATACTTTTATTTATTTATTTTTATTTATTTTTTTTTCAAATACTTTTAGATCAAGGTGTCTAGCTAAAAGGCTTTCCAAATTTTAGTTAACCACTCTGTTTTTTACTTTTATTTTTATTTTAAAAAACTTGTATTTATTTATTTTAGAGAGAGAGGGAGAGTGGGGGTGGGTGGAGGGCAGAAGGAGAGAGAGGGAATCTCAAGAAGCATACTTCCCAGTGAGCGCAGAGCCTGCTGTGAGGCTTGATCCCAAGGCCCTGAGCTTATGACCTGGGCCATAATCAAGAGTCGAGATGCTCAACCGACTGAGCCACCTAGGTGTCCTGTTTTTTACTTAGTGTTAGGCAGTCTTTTATTTCTGATAGGTGAAAAATTGAAATCTTGATTATTGGGGATCCCTGGGTGGCGCAGCGGTTTAGCGCCTGCCTTTGGCCCAGCGCGATCCTGAAGACCTGGGATCGAGTCCCACGTCGGGCTCCCGGTGCATGGAACCTGCTTCTCCCTCTGCCTGTGTCTCTGCCTCTCTCTCTCTCTCTCTCTCTCTCTGTGACTGTCATAAAAAAAAAATAAAAATAAAAAAAAAGAAATCTTGATTATTAATAGGAATCAAGAAAAACATCCTTTTATACTTTGTTTTGAAATTGTTTTATCAAATAATTTTAGATGTATATGTTATATTACCACAATTTTAGATATGTTAATATTTAGAAAGGAATGTTAAGTGTCTTTCTAAAAATTGCTATATAATATTAGAGCATTTTATACTTTGTACCCCTTTCTTGACATATTTCATTCTGAAAACATCTGTCTATACTGCTCCCTATGTTAGAAAAACAAATTGGACTAATTTGTAAACTGTACTATCATCTTGAGCTAACAATTTAGTGGCCAAAATTATTTTTAGTAATAGAACTTTTTTCATTTTTTATTGTGAAAAAGCATAACAATATCATCGTAAACATTTTAAAGCATCAGTTCATTAGTATTAGGGATGTTCACATTGTTGTAAAAACAGATCTCTAGAACTTTTTCATCCTGCACATTGGAAAATCAATACCCATTAAACAACACCGTTTTCCCCACTCTCCTGCCTCTAGTCACTTTTCTACTTTTTCTACTTTTTTTTTCTATGAATTTGACTTTAAATAAATATCTCATAGAAGGAGAATCATATAGGACTTGCCTTTTTGTGACAAGTGTATTTCACTAATAAAGTGTTCTCAAGGTTCACCCATGTTGTAGCATGTGTCAGAATTTCCTTCCTTTCTAAGGCTGAAAAATTCCATTTTTCATTCTACATTTTGTTTATCCGTTCTTTTATCACTGGACATTTGGGTTGCTTCTACCTTTGGGTTGTTGTGAATAGGGCTGCTATCAACATGAGCATACAAATATCTTTTCCAGTCCCTGCTTTTAGTTCTTTTGGGTATGTACCCAAAAGTGGGATGCTTCGATAATGTGGTAGTTCTATTTTTTGTGATTTTTTTCTATTATTTTGAATAAAAGCCTTTAATTTCAAAGGTTCTCAGTTTCCTTGTGCCATATGGATTTGGTTAAGGGTGCATATTGTCTCATGAATGTACTGTAATAGAATGTAATAACAGTCCTGACCTCACACACCTCAGAATGTATGTACCTGTTTGTTTCTGAGTCTTCAGCATTTTCCTGTGAATGCAATTCATCACTGAGGATGTTATTTACAGAGTGCCTGCAGTCACAGAAGAGTGCTAGTTTGGTGGCCAGTGAATAATTTAGGCATCAGCTGGTGTGGTGAGATTGTATTACTTAGGACAGAGATCTATATATGTGTTAAACTTTGACATTAAAAAGAACAAATGTTGCTTTTGTGAAGACAACACTGAATTCCAAAAATGTTAAATATATTCGTCTAAAAGCCAGTATACTAAATTCAAAATTATTTAACGTTTTTTAAATTATGAAAGTAATGGATGCTCACTATCAGAAAAAAAATCAGTAATTGAGAGCGCTCTGAAGGAAAACAGAGGCAGTTTCCCACCTTAACTCTGAGGTTCTGTATTTTAATTTTTTATAATGTGTTTTATACTTTAAGCAGTCCTCTATGATGTGCATTTTGTCTGTTTTCGGATAATGCCGCAGAAAACGTTGTATGTCCTTAGATACTTGTTTGGTAAAATTCCATGACATTTCTAGGAGACTTGTTGGATCAAAGGGTATGTACGTTCTGCTGATGGGTGCTGCCAAATTTCATTCCAGAAACATACTACTTTAGTTTATAATCTCACCAATAGTGCATGAAAATGCTCTTTTCTCTACATTCTTGTCATCACAAGGACATTTCTGGTCTTTCAATTTGTTGGCTTTAAATAGGCAAAAACCACAATCAAGTTTGAATGTTTATCACCTGCAGTACATGAAAAAAGTCTTCTGTCATAATGTACTGGTAGACATTATTTTTAATGTGGGGAATAAAAACGTAAAAATAAACAGTTCATACAATAACAACATTTATTGACTGCATAGTACCAGCCACTATGCTAGAAACTTTTCATAATTACCCTTTACCCTGATAACAACCATGACAAATGGTAATACTACATTTTACAAAGAGGGTATTTGATATTCGATATGTTAAGCAACCTGCCTACTGGTGGTACATAGGTTAATACGTTGCAGAGCTGTAATTTGAACTCACTCCTGCCTCTCCACTTAACTATGCTCTTTCTCCAGGGACTTTTCCCTCATCTTCTTGAAATGCCTTTCTTGAAGGACACTGATGACTTGTTAATTACCAAATTTGGTGGACTGTTTTTTGAGTCTATGTCTGACTAGACCTGTATCATTCTGTACTGTTTCAGAAACTATACCCTCAGTTTTTCTTTTACTCCTCGGACAAAATTTCTTGTTCTTTTTCTCACCTTTTAAATGAACACATTTTCCTGGATTCAGTCCCGTGCCCTTTTCAATATATTTCTCTTGGAGATCTTACTGTATCTCATGACTTCAGTTTCTTTTAATATATGGTGAGCTTTCAGATAGCTTCCTGTAGCCCTGACCTCCCTTTGAACACCTAATTTCTGTTTTTAGTTATCACCTTAGGTAGTCTCCGTATGTTACTCATATTCACAATTCATTTTTCTCTCATAGATGCTATATCTTCTCATCTTATATCAAGATTATTAAGGGGCACCTGGGTATCTCAGTTGGTGAAGTGTCCAGCTCTTGGTTTTGGCTTAGGGTCATGACATTGAGCCCTGTGTCAGGCTCCATGCGGAGGGTAGAGCCTGCTTAAGATTCTTTCTCCCTCTGCCCCTCCACAACACGCTCATGTGCTCACTTGCGCGCACACTCTCTCTCTCAAAGGATGATTGAAGAACCATTTTCCCTGTTACTCAGTGTGGGAAACTTGAGTTTTTTGGCTTGTTTTTGTTTCCCTGTTACATATCTAATTATGGTGTGACTAAATCCTAATGATTTGACCTCTGAAATGTCCTCCATGTAAATTTTGCCACACTTCACAATGCCTTGTTCTAGTCTAGACGTCTGTGCTAGATTAGAAGTTCATTTTTTAACCTATAGTCTCTGCCTCTTGCAGTTTATCCTGCATTGTTAGACATGTGTTATGGATAGATTAAAGAGATCACAAAACTAACTATACACTGACATAAATACCTGAAAATTTGTTTTTACTACTTTGGGGCTTTTTTACCTCCTAGTTCCTAATATAGAGTATACTTATCAGCAAATGTCACAAACTAATGACCTCTTGGAAACTTATTTGAAGTGGTATCAAGATTTTGGCATGCTTTTGGCCTTAAAATATCCTGTACAGTTGGAACAAGCTGACAAAGTAATCAGAAAAGTGATTCATATACTTTAAAAATGTGTGAGTAAAATGTGCTTAGGAAGTATTTGGTAACTTTCAGTAGATTTTCTAGTATATTCCTTGATAACATGAACCCTGTATTTCTCTTCCTGTGTCATGTGTCTCTGTCCACTCTTTTCTGTGGCACGGAGCTGTTTTATATTGTAGCAGAATGGTCCCTGGCATTGTAAATGTAGAGCTTTTTCCTCTTTCCTTCCTCGAGGCTAAATTAATCATCAATAGTTCTGAAAGATAAAATAATTGTATTAAAGATATTGTGATAGAGAAGCAAATAATCTTAGGGCTGGAAATACTTAACATGGACATTTAGTCTAAACATTATAGAAAGGCAACTGTAATCCAGTATACCTAAGGGAGAATTGGTATATCAACATAAGTAACTCTTGAATTTTTACATGTATCACCATGGGTATATTTGATTTTTAGTAATAGCAAAGTAATACTAAACTTATCCTTTGAATCTAAGAATATATATCTTCTTTATAAATGGTAAAACATAATTGCAGAATTTAGCAATCAGTTGGTGAAAGTCCCTTGAAAACAGGATGTCATTTATTTTCTTTCTTTCTTTCTTTCTCTTTCTTTCTTTCTTTCTTTCTTTCTTTCTTTCTTTCTTTCTTTTTCTTTTTCTTTTCTTTTCTTTTCTTTTCTTTTCTTCCTTCTTTTCTTTCTCCTTTCCTTTCCTTTCCTTTCCTTTCCTTTCCTTTCCTTTCCTTTCCTTTCCTTTTTCCTTTTTCTTTCCCTTCTTCCCTTCTTCCCTTCTTTCCTTCTTTCCTTCTTCTTTCCTATTTTTATTTATTCATTTGAGGGAGAGCATGAGCCATGGTGTGGGAGAGGGGAGAATAGAGAGGCAGAGGGAAAAGCAGATTCTCCAGTGAACAGGAAGCCTGACCCTACTAGATGCAGTGCTAGATCCCAGGACCCCAAGATCATACCCGAGCCAAAGGCAGATGCTTAACCAAGGGAGCCACCAGGTACTCCCAGGATGTAATTTTATTTTTATTTTTTAAAAAATATTTTATTTATTCATTAGAGACACAGAAAGAGAGGCAGAGACATGGGCAGAGGGAGAAGCAGGCTCCCGGCGAGGAGCCCGATGCGGCATTCAATCCCAGGACCCCCAGGATCACACCCTGAGCCAAGGGCATATGCTCAACCACTGAGCCACCCAGATGCCTTCAGGATGTCATTTTCAAACAAAATACTTTTAGGAGTGTTTGGAAGAAGTAAACACATTGAGAGAATTTATGTTTGTGTATTATGGTGGTGAAGCTATGTAAAATGAAAGAAGTTTGTGTGTGAATCTTTTATAGATTTTGTTTGCTCTAAATTGCTTCTCATTAAGATATAAACTACTCCTCCAGAGAAAATGTCACTATAGTATTAAAAAATATGGTAGTATTCCTTTTTTAAGGCTTACAAGAAGGTCTTAGACTTTTCGGTGGCTCATAGGAGGCATTAAATACAAAGTATTTTCAACGAAGTACAGACTTAAAAGAAAAAAATGAAACAGTATACTTAATGCCTGTTGGTACAAAATAATGCCAGGTAACAAACTATGCTACTGTATTTATTCACAGGCTCATAATTCCAGTTCTGCCACTTAATATGTTAACTTGAGAAAAAATTTTTTTTTCTGAGCCTCAGTTTACTCAGTTAATGATGCTAATAGCTACCTCAAAGGTTCTTGTGAAGGTTAAAATAAATCCATTATGCATGTGAAGCACTTAGTACAGTGTTGGGACATTGTATATGTTTTATAAGTAGAAGCTATTAAAAAGAGTGTGGTTTAAAGGAAAATGATGCAGTGGTAGCAAGATGATTAGGGAGTCTCCCAGTTGTTCCCTGGTGGCCTGCATGGCATATAACGTGCTGCTGTTACTCTTCAGAGCAGAACCTTTGAAAAGCTTTTGTAAAGTAATTGGATTTGTGTTAATGACTAATGCAGCCAATTTTTGTAAAGTATTTTATTGTAAGTGTAAAGTGCACAAAATTTAAATTTACAGCTTTGTAATTGCAATGTGCACTAACCCTTGTAACCACTAGTCAAGGTTGTTGACTATTTGGATGTTCTGTTTTGTAAAGTTTCTTTTGTCTAGATTTGCTTGACAGTCTTATTTGTGGTTTCTAAAGCGTATGCTCTCTATGTCTTCTTCCATTCTGTAGCTTTCTTTTTCACTTTCTTAGAGCTGATGTAGGTGAATACATGGACTGTATTTAATTTAATACATGGTCTTACATTAATATATAGTTGACCCTTGAATGACCTGGGTTTGAACTGCATGGATCCACTTACATGGATTTTTTGTAATGAACATGGTACAGCACTGTAAATATATGGTTTTGATTTATCATTTTTTAAAAAGATTTTATTTTTAAGTAATCTCTACACCCAACATGGGGCTTGAACTTACAACTCTGAGATCAAGAGTTGCATGCTCTACTGACTGAGCCAGTGAAGTGCCCCATCTTCCTTATGATTTTCTTACTAATATTTTTTCTCTAGCTTACTTTATTGTGAGAATATGGTATGTGAGAATACAGTATATGTATTCATTATATATAAAAATACAAAAATATATTTATTAACTTTTTATGTTATTGTGAAGACTTCTGGTCCACAGTAGACTGTTGTTGAGTTTTGGGGGAATCAGAATATACATGAAGTTTTGACTGCATGGGGGTCGGTGCCCCCAACTCCTCTGAGTTGTTTAAGGGTCAGCGGTTTTATTTTTCAAATTCCTTTAGATTAACTCCATTTGTGTCCTATTTAAGAAATCTTCTATGGTCACCAAGGTGTTTGTTTTCCTGTGTTTTCTCTTAAAAGCTTTATTGTTTTACCTTCCACATTTGGTTAGATCTGCCATCTATCTGAAATTGACTTTTACATATAGTATGAAGTAGGGATTCTGAAATTGACTTTTACATATAGTATGAAGTAGGGATTAAGATACATTTCACTCTTTGGAGATATCCCTTAACCGAGCACCATTTATTATTCCACTGCACAACAGTAACTACTTTATCATAAACCAGGAGTGGGTTTATATGTGTGGGTCTGTTTTGGGCTCTCTTCTTCTGTCCTTTCATTATTTTGTCTATTCTTGAACCAGTATCACAGTGTCATTATCATAACTGATAGTGTAAGTCCCCCTGCTTGTTCTTCAAAGGATTGTTTCTGGTCCTTTGTGTTTCTTGATGAATTTTAGAATGTCTCAATAATGCAAAAAATAATTTCTGAAGTATATTTTCCCTAGATATGCTTTGGGAGTTATTTTCTTTCTTTAAAGATATTCTATTTTGGCTTCCATTATTTCTATAGAAAATTGTCTATTTTGTTGAAGATGTATTGCCCCCACCCCCACCCCCACCCTGGGCTGCATTTAAGGCTTTTTCCTTTGGTTTAAGCTGTTGACTTTCAGGTGTCTGTGTGTGTGTGTGTGTGTGTGTGTGTGTGTGTGTTAAAATCAGGAATTTGTTAATTTAAAAGTAAATTTTAGTTTTCTGGTGAAATTTTCTTGAATATTTTTACTGCTATTTTAAAGTCCCTGTTATAATTTCACTGGCTAGGTAACTCTGAGGCTGCTTTTATTGATTTTTTTTTTCTTCTTTCTTTACGTTTGATTGTATTTCCTGTTAGGCTGCTAACTTTGCTTGCTTGTTTTTTTAGTACTTAACCTTAGGTACGAAAAATTCTTGAGCTGTGCTGTTCAACATGGTAGCCCTAATTACTCACGGCTATTTAGGTTTAAATTAAAGTTAAATAAACTTAAAAATTCATTTCTTCAGTCACATTAGCCATGTCTCAACAGCTCTGTAGCTGTATGTGACCAGTATAGATAGAGAACAGTCCTGTCATTGCAGAATGTTCTGTTAGACAGTGCTATGTTAGTGACTCTGGATGATAAAAATCTTCCTCCAGAGATAGTTCTTTTTTATTCTGGAAACCAGGTAGAGTAGGTATAGCTCATGTTTTTCCAAGTAAGGTTTGTCTATTTCAGTTTCCCCTTGCTCCTAGGATATAGCCCTTTATGGTTTCATTTGGATAACCTGGAGTAAAAAAAAAAAAGAAAAACCTGGAGTATTCACCAAGGCCCCTCTTCCTTAGAAGGTTCTGAATTCCAGTTTTGTTTTTCCAACCCAGTGGAATAGCTGTAGACTAAATTATTTAGGTCACCTTTTTCGGCACCCCCCACCCACCCCCGCCCAGTCTGTCAGTTGGTGACTATCTGAAGGAAATGTAAGGTCAACTTTACTAAGTTTTCTCTATGTTCTGGGATTTTGTTCCCTCAAGTCCTAGCTGTCTTGTCTGCTCTCTGATGACTTCACACATTTTTTTTTTCTTTTTTAAAGTAATAGACTTTATTTCTTAGAGCTGTTTTAGGTTCATGGCAAAACTGAGCAGAAAGTACCAAATTCCCTATCCCTCCTGCTTCCGCATACATACAACCTCTCCCATTATGACACCCCCATGCCCCTTGGCCACATCAGTAAATCTGTTACAATTGATGAACCTACACTGATGCATAACTATTACCCAAAAGGCACTCTACACAACTATTTTGTGCGTCTGTGTTTTAGCCAGTTTTAGTAGCTGTTCTCACAGGGGTATTAAATCTGCTAACAGATAAGTAGTACCCTTCCATTTTCTTTTAATAGGTAGAATATAACTCAGTATTTGAAAACTTCTTAATGATTTCTGGCAATTCCTTGGAATGGTTATTTGTTGGGATCAATGGTCTGGTACAAAAGTATGCAGGGTTAGGTATGTAAGGAAAATGTATATGTGTGGGTGTTTTACATTTTCCTGTTCCCTTAAATTCTGTTGCTCCAAGTACAGACATTGCTTAATGTAGTTGGCCATTTTGTAGGTTATCAAATATCTGAGAATTTAAAATATATATTAAAATGGAATGTATTTGGGGAATCATTGTGTCTAATTGAATATTTTGTGTTCATTGTACTTCTTTAAGGGGTGACTTCGGTTTATAAAATACTCTGCTAGGGGCTGTATGAAGTATAAAACCAACCGAGAGGCAGCTCCTGATATTAAGGACCTTATGTTCTTCTTAATAGAGAAGACCCATTAACAGGACTGCTTGTAGAAGGCACATTTTATTTCACATATTTATAGGTTAAATCCACGTTTCTGTGTTTTGGCATCACCATTTATTGACCCTGTGACCTTGGGAAAATCAGTCAAGCAGTCAACTTCAGGTGCTTTTGGGGGAAAGGGATATTGTGTTCCAAATTCTTGGTTTTTCTGTCACAGTAATATGGAAAGGCAAGTATCTCCCTTATTTGCATATGAATGAGTTGAGGTGGCAGTAACTTGCCTAAGGCCTAGAGTTTTTTAAGTAACTACCAGAGCTGGGATTTGAATTGTTTGTTTCTCTGAGGTCTGTAGTTGTTTGACTACATCAGCACAGAACAACCTATTCCAAAGAGTATTGATAAATATTCCTTGAGAAAACGGATGATAGTAATGTTTTCTAATATATACTTTAAAAAATGAAGTGTAAGATAGCATTCCTCTTGTGGTATTCCAGCTGAAAACAGCGTGAACCTTGTGAGGAAACACTAAATAAACACAAATTGAGGGACATTGTAGAAGATAACTGGCCTGTTTGCAAAAATCACAGATCAGGAAAACCACATAAATGAGCTATTTCATATTGCAAATAAATGGAACTAAAGAGACCAGGGTCTGGGATTTATTTATTTATTTTTTAAATTTTGTTTGATATAAAGGAGGGCATTATTGGTAGTTGGCAAAATCTGAATAATAGTACTGTATCAATATTAATTTTCTAATTTTTACAAATATACTGTAGCTAAGTAAGAAACTGTCCTTGTTTTTAGGAAGTACACACTAAAGTATTTAGGGGTAAAGGGATACAGTGTTTGCAACCTAACTCTTAAATGATTCAGAAAAATTTTATTTGTATGTATATGTAAAAGAGAGGATACGAATGTGGCAAAATGTTTGGGGAATCTGGTTGAATTCTTTGCATTATTTTGCAACTTTTCTGAGTCTAAAAGTATGTCAACATACAAGGAAAAGAAGTATGAAAAAATGGTAATATTCAGTAGTCCTCCCCTTATCCACAGTTTTGCTTTTTGCGGTTTCCGTGGTTCTGACAGGAAATGATCCTCCTTCTGACTTACTGTCACAGGATCAGCACATCACAATGCCTGCATCATTCACCTCACTTCATCTCATCCCATAGGCATTTTATCATTTTACATTATCACAAGAAGAAGGGTGAGTATGGTACAGTAAGATATTTAGAGAGAGACTACATTGACAACTTTTATTGTGTATTATTATAATTCTATTTTTTGTTATTGTTAATCTTTTGTGTCCGATTTATAAATTAAGCTTTATCATATGTGTAGGAAAAAACATATGTATATATACCTGAGGGTTATAGAATATAACCCTCATGGGTAAGGGGGGACTACTTTTTTGCCTAGCTGTTCAAAGATTATTGGCCTTTAAGAAATGGTATGCACCAGGAGCACCTGGGTGGCTCAGTCAGGTAAGCATCCGACTCTTGATTTTGGCTCAGGTCATAATCTCAAGATTGTGAGATCTAACCCCAAGTGGGACTCTGTGCTCAGTGGGGAGTTTGCTTGAGATTCCCTCCCTCTCCTTCTGCCCTATCCCCTGCTCACACACCTACCCCTGTCATACATCACCTCCCCCTCCCCTGTGAGCACTATTTCTCTCAAAAATAAATCTTTAAAAAAAGAGAAAGAAATGGTATGTTTCAGAGTGCCACTGGATTGTATAAGATCATCTGATGAATCAGTGCCTAGCCCTCTACTTATTAATGCATAGGTTTATGGGCATATGATTAAGTAATGCATTTGCAATAGTTCATAAAAAAAAAGATGATTTATCTATGGTGGCATTGAGCTTGGACTCTCACTCAGACTGCATAGGTTTGTTTACGAGACCTACCACCCACGGAGACCTTGAAAAGTTGCTTCTCTGCTTCAGTTTCCTCATCTCTAAATTGGGGTAATAAAATACCTACCCCAGAGTGTTTTGTTAGGATCTAATGAGATGATGAACCTAAAACTTTAGTATTGAATCTGATCCCCTAATTAGAGTCCAATAAACATTTTTTCTCATTTTCAGTAATTATTAAGTTACAAAATTGAATCATTTATTGCAATTAAATATTTTTTGTCTGATTTAGTTTAAATATACCTTATAGACTATGAGCTTCTGTTGGCACCTACTGATGATTCATTATAAATATGTCTTATAGTTAAATTTAGGAAATCTGGGACTGTTTTGTACTTCCTTTTTTCTTTCTTTTTTTAAGATTTTATTTATTTTTTCATGAGAGACACATAGAGGCAGAGACACAGGCAGAGGGAGAAGCAGGCTCCATGCAGGAAGCCTGATATGGGACTCGATCCCAGGACCCCAGGATTGCGCCCTGGGCCGAAGGCAGGCGCTATACCCCTGAGCCACCCAGGGATCCCTTACTTCCTTCCTAATCACCTGTAGAATAAAGATAATAGCATTTATCTTTTTACTTCATAGAATAAAATATTTGAACAGGTTGTAAAATACAAATGCAATACAAATGTAAGATATTAATAGTCCAATTTGTATATATGATAGTTACACATTGATTTTTTATATCCAATAGCATATAACCAAACATCTAAAGAACAGACATATTCAAACTCAGTTGTTAATGTTTTCCCTTTATTTTTACAGATATTTTTACAGATATTATTTTTATTTTATTTTTTACAGATATTTTTTCATTCCCATCCCAATTTAGCTCCTTTGCTTCTCTCTCTTGATATATGTTAATAACAATTTTCTCTTCCATTTCATGAGAATTTTTGGTGGTCTTGGAACTGTTCTTGTTAGGCAAAAGATGAAAGATACAGTGTTGTTTATAAATGGAATATGTTTCTGAACCCTATCTTTACAAAATATCAGCATTGAGCAGTCATAGATCTGTAAATTATTGATGTATCCATCTTTTTGGACACTGGGCTCTAAGTTCACTTGGCATATTGGTCTTGAATATTAAATCTTTGCTGTCTAGTGTCTTCTACCAGGTTTTGAAATTATTTATTATTACTGCTGTTCTTTGTACTTCGTGCTTTGATCTGGATCATTGTCCTGCATACTTAAAAGATTAAGTGGCCTTGCAATAAGGATATTTTTAATTGTGATATTTTTAGGCCACGACTTAAGCTACATTTGAATGAGTGTCTATTCTAAGAGTGTGTACTTTGATTACACTTCAACGTGTTATTGAATAGCTTGCTGTTAACAGTCATTAAAAAAGTCTTTGTGATCATCTAGTATTCTGTAGTATTACCGCCTACAGCAACAAATTTCTTATTAAAAACATTTATAACTTAAAAAATATTTCTAAAAGTGGTTGATTGTCTCTGGAAATTTGCCTTTCTCAGAGCATTGAAATTTTGTTGGTTTTAAAAAAAACACTGTACTGCAGGATATTGAAAAGAGTGTTGATCAAGCTGGAAGTTAACTCACTAGTATATTTTAAAAGTCATCTCTGTTAAAGTTCCAGTTGTAGAAATGTTCTTTGATATTTTCTTTTTTTTTTTTTTTTTTTTTGTTCTTTGATATTTTCATAAATTTTAGTAGTAGTATGATTTGGAAGGATCCTCAGGTCTTCCAGTGTAAGTTCTCCTGTTGTGCTTACAAGAACCCCCTTCATGTTCTTCCTTACAGACATGAAAGGGGCTCTGAGATGCACCTCCAGTGTTCTTTCTTTCCAGAAGCAGTGTATTCCTACCTGAGAAACTCTCACAGAAGACTGTTCCTTACACTGAAAGGAAATGGTTCACCTTCATACCGATTTTGTGGTCTAAGTTGATGGTAATAATATTAGAAGTGTGAAATTCCTATTAAGTCCAGGTGACTGACCATATTTAAGGTTGCTTGTTTTATTTTATTTTTTAAAGATTTTATTTATTCATGAGAGACACACACAGAGAGAGAGGCAGAGGGAGAAGCTGGCTCCATGCAGGGAGCCTGACATGGGACTCAATCCTGGGGCCCCAGGATCAGGCCCTGGGCTGAAGGCCCCCCCCCACCCCCCACCCCGGGGCTGCCCATTTTGCTTGTTTTAGAAACAAACATTGTGAGGGCGCCTAGTTGGCTCAGTTGGGTTGAGCCTTGACACTTGATTTCAGTTCCCAATATGATCTCAAGATGGTCAGATCTGTCCCCACCTCAGGCTCTGTGCTTGAGATTCTCTCTCTCTCTCTCACCCTCCTTCCCCTGCTCATGAGCTCTTTCTGTCTTTCAAATAAATAAATAAATGAAATCTTAAAAAAACGTCGTGGAGAAGGTATACTTTTCCCTCCTTGCCAGGTTGATTCCTCAGAGTTAATTGCCGATAAAACTTGAGTGTATATCCTTTGTTAGATTGATTGTCTTTGTACGAACGCACACTTACTGGTGCTTGCATTTTATAACCACTTTAGGTCTTTGCTGTCTTTTGCTAGGTACAGAACTTTGATAGTAAAAATTTATTGAGTGTGTGATGTTGAATTGGCACTTACGAGTAGATAGATTGTCAGATCCACTGTTGAGCTCATTTCCTAATTGTTTCTGTAAAAGGACATTACAGTCATCTTTGGGAACACAGTATTTGCCAAAATAAGTCTTATTTTAACTAAGATGTATCTAGCAGATGACTGTATATTTAATGTGAAAGATTATTTATGGTTAAGATGAGTAAATGCTTAAAGATTAGGAAAAGGAGTAAAAAATGTCAGCTGAGTTCTTTTACATAAGTATTTGTATTTCACATTTCCCGGTTAGGCTTAAAATCAAAGGTAATATGTTTAAAGAGAAAAGAAGAATACTTTTAATGATAAATAGAACATCCAGGTGGGAGAACTTCAGTAAAACAAAATTGTGATAGCGTCAGTAATCCTAGACATTGTTTCTGATAAAGTATAGTAGCTAAAAGTGTGGATTCTGAAGTCATAAAACATGGCTTTGAATCCCACCTGTACCTTTCTTCACTGGCTGTGTGACCCTTAGGCAAATTATTTATCCTAGCGGCAAATTACTTATCCCAGTGTTTGTATCTTTATCTATTAAAAGGATTATCAGGGCTACCAAGTAGGTTAATACTTAGAAAGCACTTAGAGCATTGCCTGGTTCATAGTGTTATGTAACTATTTGATGTTTTTTGCTGTTATTATATATTTCCTAAGGATTTATACAAAATAAAAAGTTGATTTAAGAAATGGCAGCAAAATCTTTTTAAAAAAATTGTTCTGGAGGGCAGTCCTGGTGGCGCAGCGGCTTAGTGCCGCCTTCAGCCCGGGGTGTGATCCTGGAGACCCGAGATCGAGTCCCGCGTCGGGCTCCCTGCATGGAGCCTGCTTCTCTCTCTGCCTGTGTCTCTGCCTCTCTTTCGCTCTCTCTGAATAAATAAATAAATATTAAAAAAAATTGTCCTGGAAACCTAAAGACCAGTTCATCAAAAAAGGCACATAATAGATGTTTTCTCATGGTATGCAACTATTAGAAAACATAGATCAGTTAGTAAGTTAGTATTTTTCTATTTTGTGGGAAATTAAACTGGAGCACAACTTTAATTGAATTGCTAAAATGTCTTTGGTGTTAATTTCTGGGTTTTCTGTTGGACTTTCTCTGTTTCTTTCTGTCATAAGATTTTATAATTTGAGTTATATGCTATAGAGAAGGCTTTTGGAATCAGGCATTATGAAATCTTTAGTTCCATAACTTTCTGGGTAATGGGGCAGTGTATCAGTTATCTGTTGTTGTGTGGCAACTCCAAACTTAGTTGCTTCAAAAACAATGATTTATTATTTCTCATGATTCTGTGGGCTGGCTGTACTCAACTGAGGGCTTCTTCTGTTTTACGTGGAACATTTTGTTTACCAGCATTTTTTATCTTGGAGCAGAAGAACAATGTAGAAATCTGTTTTTTTTTTTTAGAACACTTGTTTAAATGAGATAATGCATTAAAAGTTATTTCCACAATGTCTAGCCCATTTTTAAAGCTCAGTAAATTGTGTTTGTTTGTTTTTTATAGTCAGAACATTTCAGCTGTCCCTAATGTAAAGTGGCTGATACATAAAAGTCTCTTAGTTGATACCTCTTTGGCTTACGTATTTGATGAAACAAAAATATTCTTAGCATTTTAAAATTAATGAATGTTTGCTAACAGCTCCCTTTCATTGATCAGTTCATTGAACAAATAAATGATTGAGTGCCTGTGTGCTAGGCAGTTTTCTCCTTGCTGGAAATATAGCATTAAGAGAATTAAGTTCCTATACTTGGGGCACTTGGCTGGCTGAATCAGTAGATCATGCAACTCTTGATCTCAGATGACTTCAACCCTATACTAAATATATAGTGTCAGTTGGTGTGTGTATGTATGTGTGTATGTATGTATTTATATCTATGTCTATGTCAATTGGCGAGGAGAATTAAGTTTGTGTCAGCAGGGGCTTGCCCTTCTATTTAATGTGGTCAGAGAACCCTTCTAATAAGATGATCTTTGAGCAGAAACGCAAAGAGTAAAGAGGTTAAATCCACTATTTCCAGGCAGCCCCGGTGGTACAGTGGTTTAGCGCCGCCTGCAGCCTGGGGTGTGATCCTGGAGACCCGGTATCGAGTCCTGTGTTGGGCTCCCTGCGTGGAGCCTGCTTCTCCCTCTGCCTGTGTCTCTGCCTCTCTCTCTCTGTGCCTCTATGAATGAATGAATGAATGAATGAATGAATGAATAAATAAATAAGTAAATAAATAAATAAATAAATAAAATCTTTTAAAAAAATCCTGCTATTCCTTCTGCCTGGAGTCTTCTCCTAGAGGAGCACAAAAGTTTTGAGGCAGGAACTGTGGTTAGAAAGAGGAGGCTAGTGTGGGTGGATCAGAGCAAGCAAGTTAGGATAGTGATAGGAAATAGTAGATATAGTTAAGGGTTGAATCATGTATGATCTTGTGGGCCATTGTAAGGAATTGACTTTGAGATGGGAAGCTTTTGGGGGATTTTGAGGAGAACAGTGATGTGTCTACCTTGTTGCTTTTAATGGACCACTCTGTCTACTAAGCTGAGACTAGGTGGTAGAGGACAGGGGCAGAAGCAAGAAGAACAATTAGGAAGCTTTTGTAATTATCCAAATGAGAGATGATGGTTGTTTGGAGTAGGGTGGTAGCAGTAAAGGAGCAAAATGGCCAGATTCTGGATCTGTTTTCAGGATGGAGTCAGTGGGATCTGACTGTAAATGTGAGAAGTGAGACAGAGAGAAGAATCAAATTTGATTTGCCCATATTATGAGCCTGAAAAACTCTGAGTTGTCATTTCCTGAGATGGAGGAGTGGATTAGGGGAAATTAGGAGTTCTCTTTGAATGTGTTTAATTTGCAATATCTAATAGACATTCAAGAAGGGATGTTGAGTTCTCAGTTGGATACTTAAGTCTATGTAAGGTAAGCAGAGAGGCCTGGATTGGAGACATACATTTGAGAGTGTTAAATAGCAACTCTATTTCTTAAAACTTTGATTGGATGAGATCACCTAAGGGAAGTGAATGTAGATAGAGAGGATGGATATCCAAGGACTGAACCTCCAGAATTTAAAGGTTGTGGAAATGAGATGGACTAGAAAGGAATCTGAGAAGGGAGTGCTAGTGAGGCAAAGGGGAGAGCAAAGAGTGGTGTTGTGGAAGACAAATGTAGACAGTGTTTAAAGCAGGAGAGCATAATCAGCCGTGTCAGATGCTGCAGGTCCAGTAAATGGAGGATATGGCAATGCAGTAGCTGATGGTGACCTTGAGAAGAGCTATTTTGGAATGGTGGGGTAATGAAAACCTGATTAGAGTAAATTCAATACAGGGGCAGAATTGGAGGCAGCTTTTCTAAACAATGTTTTCTTTTTTTATTTTTATTTATTTATGATAGTCACACAGAGAGAGAGAGAGAGAGAGAGGCAGAGACATAGGCAGAGGGAGAAGCAGGCTCCATGCACCGGGAGCCCGATGTGGGATTCGATCCCAGGTCTCCAGGATCGCGCCCTGGGCCAAAGGCAGGCGCCAAACCGCTGCGCCACCCAGGGATCCCTAAACAATGTTTTCAAGGGCTGGTAAAGGACAAGAAAAGAAAGGGGTGATGGCTGATGGAGAGTGTATAAACAAGATGGTTCTGGAGAGAGAGAGAGAGAGAGAGAGAGAGAGATATGAAGAGAGGGCTGGGCGGAAAGAGAGTAGGAAATTGGTGGAGTGATATACTTCAGTAAGTGAGCCTGGATGCCTTAGATAGAAGCACTGACAGATGCAAGTGGGCTAGTAGATGTGGTGATGAGAAGCTGGAAGTTTCTTTCAAATGCTGTCTATTTTTTTCAGTGAAGTAGGATGCAAGGACAACAGTCCAGAATGAGGATGGGGAGGAGGTGGTGGCTTGAGAAGAGAGGAGGTGTGAATTCGGACAGCGGGAGGATGAATAAATTAGGGGAATGTATATGATGCTTTACACTTTACACACATTCTTTTATAGGTAAAAGTGTAAGATTAGTCCTTTAGGTAATCTTTGGGGAATATAGGGTTGGTAGACACCATCTTTTATTTTTTTATTATTTTTATTTTTTTTTAAAGATTTTTATTTATTTATTCATGAGAGACAGAGGGAGAGGCAGGCTCCACGCAGGGAACCCGACATGGGACTCGATCCCAGGACTCCAGGTTCACGCCCTGGGCTGAAGGCAGACGTTAAACCTCTGAGCCACACAGGGATCCCCGACCCCGTCTTTTAAAAAATGAAAATATGAAGACTCAGGTAAATTACTTGCTGTTGGAGGGAGAGCTAAGTGCCTACTCTTGAGTGTTAAAAATACTCTTTAGATGATTTGCATTGTTTGAAATCAGTGCCTCCTTAACAGACTCCAAAATTTGTCTTCCCTGAGCTTTTGTGCATAGATTCGCAATTTCTTAGTACCAGCATAGCGTAAAGTACTCGTGAAACTTACCCGAAGGGAATTGCACCTGTGACCCACTCTCTTGTGTGATGGATTTCCAGTGTATGGGCAAGAGGTTCTTTTAGTGCCCTAGAGGTTTAGAAAAGGGGTAGCACAGGATTAACTCAAACATAAAGACTGCAGCATTGAACAAAGCTCTTTTCACTTTTGGGTTTCTACTCTGTTCAAAGGCATTTTCTTCCTGTATTGGTTAGGTCTGTCTAAGGGAGGACTTGCCTTTGGTGTATGGCCTCTCTGCTCTGACCTCCTTCCACACTGCAGTATATTCTTGCTTAGTAGCATAGTGAGCTGATACGACCATTCTTGGTTTACTTCTTATGTTTTCATCATCGCTTGAAAGAAGTGGAAAAAATTCAAACGTCCATCACTTAGTGGCTAAGTAAATATGGTGTAGAATACTATTCAGCAATAAAAGTAAGTGAAGTACTGACACATGCTACACAATCTTGAAAACATTCCAGTAAAAGAAGCCAATCACAAAAGATTACTTTGTATGATTCCATTCATATGAAATGTCTAGAATAGGCACATGTAAAGAGTCTGAAAGTAGATTTGTGGTGGCCTAGGGTTGGAGAAGTTTGGGAAGAATAGGGTATATGCTAAATATATATAAGGTTTAACCATTTCTTGGGGTATTGAAGATGTTCTAAAATTGATTGTGGTGATGGTTGCACAATTCTGTGAATATACTAAGAACCATTGAGTCATACCATGGCTTAATAAAACTGTTATTTTAAAAAAATGCCTTCTGCATCTTCTACCTCTGAAAAGACTGCTGTCATTTAGTATTTTTATCTTTATTGAGTTTACCATTTATTTACCTTTTCCAAGTTTGTACTGTATTTCTCTAGTATTTTTTTTTATGTCAAAAGCAGAGAGAAGCATGTAGATAAATCCTTGTATAGAAGTATCCTCAAGAGAAGCCTGGATGACTGTACCTCTCAGTGATGTTATCTATCAGAACCATTAGCTTCTGGCCCTTAGCTTGGCATTTCAGAAATTATTTGATTAGTGTTCTAGATTTTACCAGACCTGGGTGGCTCAGCCGCCACCAGACTCACCAGACGCTGAAGTATGTCAGCATTATGCTAATTAAGTTTAATGAGAAGTGAAACTGTTAGGCAGACTAGATATTCACATTAGCCTAACCCATTATATTCTCTGTATGTCAAAGAAAATTCCTCTCTGTAAATTAGGAGTATGGTCAACATTTTCTTGATGGTCATGAAATGTGATCATCATGAGTTTGTAGTTTGTTCATTTATTTAAAAAGTATTTTTATTTATTTATTCATGAGGGACGCAGAGAGAGAGAGAGAGGGGCAGGCAGAGGGAGAAGCAGGCTCCCTGTAGGAAGCCCGATGCGGGACTTGATCCCGGGACTCCGGGATCACGACCTGAGCCAAACTGAGCCACCCAGGTGCCCAAGTTTGTAGTTTAACGGCATTTGCAGTGATGACCCAAGGCTTCTGTCTCTTTTATAAGAATGTAATTGTTAGGGCACCTGGGTGGCTCAGTTGGTTGAATGTCTGACTCTTGATTTTGGCTCAGGTCTTGATCATAGGGTTGTGAGATTGAACCTCATATCCAACTCCCCACCCAGTGGGGAGTCTGCTCACGATTCTATTTCTCTTTCTCTCTCCCTCTGCTCCCCTCCCTCTCTGGGGGAGGGGGGAGAATGTAATTGTTCCTAGACCTAGACATACTGAATTCCTGAACTGAGATACCCTTTTTCCTAACAGGGCTGGGTTTCTTCTGCCAGTAATTGAATTTTCAGCTTACAAAGTAAGTAAAGATGAGGTAAAGCAAATAAAATGTTCCATTTATAGTCATCTTCTTTTCTGAATGACAGTATTCCACTATGTTCTTATTTGAAGCATGTATTGCCAACATTCTCTTCTACTCTGGCAAAAGCCCTCAGAGTTCAATTTGCATAGTCAAATTTTTTTTTTGTTTGTTTTCAGCTTACCCACTTTACCCTATATTTTACATTAGTGTTTTAAGGTTTCAGAAAAGTAGAAATGATTTATTCTTAATGAATATTGAAAAATTTCATTAAAAGCCTGTGACAAAAAATAATAAACATAGCATTTTAGATATAGATTGCCTTTGTTACCATAGGACCTAAATTTTTTAGTTGGTGGGTTTAACACTTCTAATGGTGAGTTTTTATTTAGAGAGTGGTAACTAAGAGGTTTTATTATACTCTCCATTCAGTAGACATGTTTACTGTGTGCCTTGCCTGGTCTCCAAAAGTACATTACAAAAGTACAAAAGTACAAAATGTACAAAAGTACATTCCCTGTTACACACTGCCACATTATGGGTGCTGAGAAGGAAGTTAGGATAGATGAAAAAAGAAGTGGAACAATTTCTTTTAGGAGTAGGACAGAAGATTTTTTTTGTAAGAGTGGTCCATAGATTAGAATCCCTGTTATCATTTTTATCTGAAAGTATGCTTAGCCCAGAGAAAGAATTTGAGAGCCAATTAAGATACAACCAGAAAACTAAGTTTTATTCATTACCGACAGATGGATATATTGTTCTTTCATGCCTAATTTAATTTTTAAAGTTTATTGTGAAACTGACTGGTAGAGCTCTGACATCTGGCAGTTTCATTTAGATTGTAAATGCTCTACAGTAGTGCTTCCCAACCTTTTATGTTGATCTGCATAGAAAATGTTAGTATCTTATGGCTTGCTAGGGTAGACTGGAGAGAGTTTGAGCACATTTAAATGGGACTTGGTGAGGAAATTTGAGTTTTTTTATTTTTATTTTTATTTATTTTTTTGTTGTGTCTTTTTTTAAAAAATGCTATATATGTATTTGAAAATAAAATACAAAAGTTTTGGGGAGGATGGTTGTGGCACCCATGGAATTGTGTCACTAAGATTCCCCCTTAAGAGAAACTCCTGTGGGGAGTGCAGTTGAGTGAGTCTCCAGCTGTTGCACCTTCAGATAGGCCACCCAGCTGTTGTAGCCAGTGACCAAACACAGTAGGGATACTAGAGCTGAACAATTCTTGCTAAATGAGGAGCTCCTCCAGCAGATAATTTTTTGCTTAGGGACTCTGCATTGGGCTGGCCGAGACTTTCTCCTAACAGTTCTGTAGGGAGTTTCTCTCTATCCACCTCACCCTTTACCTCTCTTCTTTCTCAGTGTCAGATTGCTCAGTGTCTGGGGGCTGTCATCACCTGCTCCTCCCTCCCCTGCCTTCCGCCAAGAAATCTCTTGCACATCTATCTGCTTTTCAGGAGACCCTAGCTGATGCAATGATACACAATTGATTTGCGTAAAACTTGCAGTTAAAATTCTTTCAAAAAAAAATCTTTCATATTTTAAAATGAGAAAGTTGAGTTTGCTTCCTTGAGTATGAGTTTTTTATCTCAAGTTTGGTGCTTGAGGTGGCTTTATGCAATTCCTGGTGAAGATTTTGAAAAGATATCTCCACATTCTTGTCACCATCAATTAGAAATTTGGCTCATTCATTAAATGGTAGCAAATTGTAGAAGGAATTCATTGCTCTTAGTCTAATTGACAGAAACTCCTTTCTTATTGTTAATCAGGTATCAATTTCAGTCTAAGTAGTAGAGCCTAGGCACTATCATTCTGTTACTTTTCTTGCATTGCCAGATGTGATGTTGAAGTTTCCAGTAGCCAATTTCAAATCACATTACTTTTTCATAGTAAATATTTCAAAATAATCATAAAACTCTTACATAGTTATAGCTCTGTTAGTCTTAATAATTCTTCAGATTTCAAATTCGTACATGAAGAAACATCACTAGTGAATCGCTTTCTACTTGATACTTTTAAAACTTTTTGCTTTGAATCTTTTCTGGTATGGGTTAGTACATATTCTTTATCAATTTTTGTGGACATTTCTCTTTCTTTCTGCCTAGATTTCTATTCCTCAAGGCTTAGCTCAGACCTATGTCTGATACTTGGTTTTGTGTGACCCAACTGTGTAGGAATGGTTTATTTAAGAAACGTTTACTGAGTGCATATTCTCTGCTAGGTTCTGTGTATAACATAGTGAACAAAAAAGGATAAGATCTTCTCTGTCTTCTTTTGTATGATATTGTGAATATAAGATTGATAACTTAGTGTAACTTGTTTTTTCCCCTTTCTACACAGTTCAGCTTTTGGTTATACTAATGTAATTCACATGTATACACTAACCTTACTAAGTATTTTGACAATAGAATGAAAGCCTTTTGTAACTATGTTCTAATAATCTTTTATGCCTTATAGTACGTACTTGTTTTTAACAAATGCTTGTGGAGTAAGAGTCTGTTGAATTTTAAGTATCAATTATGGCAGAGATGTCCAGGAGAGGAGTCAATGGACAGATCTCAAATCAATGGTAGAAAATACCTTATTTATTATCCCTTGAACTTACTCTGATCAGAAGAGCTGTAGGGAGAAGATGGAGCAATCTTCCCATTGGTCCAACTACTTTACTTTAGCCTGGGGCTTTGGTTCTCAGCTTTGGCCATATATTTAAATCACCCTTGAGCTTTACAAAAATACTGATTCCCAAGTCCCAACCCCTGAGTTTCTGAGTTAATTGGTATAGAATGTGGCCAGGACCAAGTGATTGTAATGTGCAGCCAAGATTGAGAATCACCTGCTTTAGGAAAATAATGAAAATCAGCAATCTCAGTTAAAGAAATTAGCAGAAGCCTTATTTTGTTTTACTGTATGTAATATGTATATGGAGAGGGCCTGGGAACAGTGCCATCCTGGTACTAATGAGGACTGTAGCTCGTTGAGAGAGTTCTGATTGGTCAAGTCTGAGAAAATGAGAGTATCAAAATAGATAATTATAGTAATGGTTTATAACTCATTGAATAAAATCGGGTTCTATTAATTTATACTCACATAGGCAAATAAATGAAGAAATTGAAAATTTGACAAGAAGCGACTGACACATATAGTCTCAAATTGTAATCCTGCAAAATATTTAATTACAGGGGGGAAAAGGAGGAACTTGATAATGGAAATATCTAGCAGACACCATGTTAAATAATCAAAGTGAATATTATCAGTACTGGAACAAATCAGAATTGTATACCACCTTAACAGCACATCATGAGAAAAAGCATCACTTATGTAATATTCTTCCCAAAGATTTATAACCCAGATCTAATTATGAGGAAACATTAGGCAGACCCACACTGAGAGACATTCTACAAAGACCTGGCCTGTAATAGCTTGTGCCAAGGTCCTAGAAATCAAGGAAAGACTTGAGGAACTATTTTAAAAGATACGCAACTAAATGTGATGCATGGTTCTGAATTGGATCCTTTTGCCATAAAACACATTCATTATTATTATAATTGGCCAAATTGGAGTCTGAGGCTTAGATGGTAGAGATGTATCAGTGTTCATTTCCTGATTTTGATGATTGTATGTGGTTATGTGGGGGAATGTCCTTGTTTGTAGGAAATACAAAGCTTACAGTTATTTGGCAAATTACTCTCTAGTGGTTCATGAAAAAACTCATTCATTATATTGATCTTACAACTTTTCTTAAATTTGAGACTGTTTAGGGTAACTCTGATTGTGTGACTTACTTTGGAATTACATAGCTATACGTGAAGCCTCTCAGAAGGTTAGTTTTCTCATGGAAAGTCATGTGAAGTAGCACATAATTTATCTGGGCATGATATTTTTCATGGAATACATTTTCCAAGTAATCAAAGCTCCTCAAGTGCATAAAATGCTTTTTAACTCTTTTGATACTCTGTATTTTTCTGCCTTTAAAGTGGAATACAGTGTAGTTGGTCTTGTCTCTTTCGATGACTAACAGCCCTGGTTTTGTGAATATTTATTACTGTGTTCTAAAGCAGTATCTAGGTCAAGATCCACTTTTGGGCTTTGGGGTTGTTTTGTTTTGCTCTTATCTCTCAATGTCTGGTTTTCTAGTTTTGTTGATGTCACAGTGCGTATATTTCATAGCTTGCCAGTTCTCTTTCTAGTGTATTATTTCTAATCTGTTGTAGTCTCAAAGACAAGATCTGTGCTTTTTCCTATTTTTAATGTTAATAAAATTCTCTATAAGGTTAAGTATAGAGGTTTTATCCTAGCGATGGTTGTACTCATCATGCTCTTGTAAGCTTAATTCAAGATTATGTCTAGGCTTTAAAGAATTCTGAAAAGTGAAAGTTACTATAAATAGAAAGAGGCTACTCTGTCATTTTGCTAACTTTTCTTAGAATGTCAGATGAAATAAGATAATTTTAAAGGAAAATCACTTTCTTTTTTTCTTTTTTAATTTCAGAGCTCCAGAGATTATATTGGGGTTGCCATTTTGTGAAGCCATAGACATGTGGTCATTGGGATGCGTGATTGCAGAATTATTCCTTGGATGGCCACTCTACCCAGGAGCCTTGGAGTATGACCAGGTATCAAAACTGTCATGATCTAGATAGACTGTAAAGAATCAGTAGAATGTAAAGAAAAATAATAGGAATATTATTAAAAATAGAAATGCATTTCTCCAGCTATATAATACTCATGAAAATCTTTTTAAAATAAAATGACACAACCTGAGATCTTAGGGAATTTAAATTCAAGATCTCAAAACTATTTGGTTTTTAAAAACTTTTATAAAAGTGAGGTTAGCTTTTATAAACAAAGTTACAATCCACAGGCCCCAAAACCGATTTTGCAAAAACATTTGGAATGATTTTTTTGTGTCATTTTTATGCTATAGACATTTAAAGGGCTGGTCTGTGTCCATTTAAATATTAAAGGTATGCTTGGGTGTCAAACTTTGATGGATGGATGAAATGTCAGCCACTCCCAAGGAATAAAAGGCATCATAACTATTGGTCTTAAATCAACAACCATTAATTATTGGGCTTCAGTACTTCAGTCAGTTGAACCCTCTTTAGTATTTTAAGCTGTTTTTGAATGACACTGAAAATCTAGTTTAACAGTATTTAAATGATTCTCAGTAGAATCCAGCAAATTATTTCATTAAACACTTTCTCTCTCTCTCTTTTTTTTAACGATTTTATTTATTCTAGAGAGAGAGAGAGAGAGAGAGAGAGAGAGAGAGAGAAAGGCAGAGACACAGGCAGAGGGAGAAGCAGGCTTCCTGCAGGGACCCTGATACAGGCCTCCATCCCAGGACTCCGGGATCATGTCCTGAGCTGAAGGCAGACATTCAACCACTGAGCCACCCAGCCATCCTCATTAAACACTTCTCATGATAGTTTTCAGTTCTGTTCATTAGCCTCCATTAGACAATGAATGTTGTTTGCTATTTTCTTGTGTTTTTGTTTTGTTTTTTAATACCAAGGTTCTTTTTTTCTTTTCAAGATGTATTTATTCATGAAAGACACAGAGAGGGGCAGAGAGATAGGGAGAGAGAAAAGCAGGCTCCCTGTGGGGAGCCTGATGCAAGACTCAATTACAGGACCCCAGGATCACGACCCAAGCTTAAGGCAAGCACTCAACCACTGAGCCACACAGGCATCCCAATAACAAGGTTCTTTTTTGAAAAAGGTTCATAGCATCCTCCTTATTAGAGAGATATTTACTCATATTTTAGTGGAAAACATTAGTCAAAATTAACAATGCTTACATCAATTTTGTGCTTCTAGTAAATAAGTATCTTTATTGGAATGATATTCTATTTAACTTTTAATGAAAAAATACAAAATAGAACAATGCATGCATGACATGATTGTAACAATAAAATGTGCGTATTTCTGATTTTCAGGGCTTAACTTTTTATATCCAAAAGGGTATGGGGGGGCATCTGGGTGGCTCAGTTGGTTAAGTGACCAACTTGCCTCAGGTTATGATCTGAGGGTCCTGGGATGGAGGCCTGCATCAGGATCCACACTCGGTGGGGAGTCTCCTTCAGGATTCTCTATCCTCTGTACCCCCATCCCTCTGATGATAAATAAATCTTAAAAAAAAGATGAGAGGTTATGAATTTGGTGACTTACATGTTGCTGAGATGACTCTAAAAGTCATTTAATATTAGATTAGATGTCATTAACTTTAATCTCTTCTTCCAATGACTTTCTACCCATGAACCTCCTCTTTTAGGCTAGGCATCCTATAGTCTCTACCTTTTCCCCTCCATGTTCATTGCAGCATATCTCTTAGAAGGTAGTTTCTGTAACATTTTCCATACATCCTGGTTTCCTTCAGCTTTTTACCAACTACAAACTTTAATACAGATGCTAGACTGTTGCTAGGTTTGAAAGAGTTCGTGATCTAGTTGGAGTGTACCAGAGTCTCTTAGTTGCTGAAGGACTTAGGTACCAGTCAGATGCTAGAAGTATACCTCTGGTTTTGTGGTCTACAAGTTATGACATGTATGGTATTCTGGAGCAGGACACCATCTAGTGGCAACTTCAAGTTGATTTGCTGCTGTACTTTGGATGGGGACTTACTATTTTAGTCTTGGACACTGGAACTAGTACTGAACAGGACCCTACAGATTATCTAGTTACCACTCCTTCCTATTTTATAAAAGAGATAATCGAGGCCCAGAAAAATTAAATGACTTGTTAAAAGCCACAATGGTAGTTTAAGACAAGGCACTGATCAAAACTCAGTTTTCCTAAATTCCGTAATAGATTTTTCTGGTTTTTAAACTGGCAACAGGTGTTAATCTGATTCAGATTAACAATATTTTTTCAGAATATGTATTACTTTAATTACAAAAGAGTATAATAATAAAAATATTAGCATATAGCGTTGAGAGTTGATAATTATTAGTTCAGTGTCTAAGTTTTCTAAAATATATTAGTACAAGTGAATAGGAGTGATGATGTAAGGATTCTTGTTTTCAATCTTACACTTCATACTCATTTCCATATATGTGTGCTATATAGATTTTGATAAATGTCTATTTTCAAGATAAGAGAAACTCCCTTTATTCCTAATTTTCTAATTATTTTTTAAATCCTAGGTTGGTTGGACTTTCAAATGTTGTTATGCATCTATTAAAATGTTCACATTATGTGTTTTTTTGGTTGTTTTTACTGTAGTCTATTTATTAATGTGGTTGGATTTCACAGATTTTCCCCAGCTTCCTAGATTACACTTGTGTATTTAGAATGTGAGGAGATACCATCAATAGGATATCCCTTTATCTGTTATCTGTTCCTGTTCCAGTCATCAGCTGCCCTGATAAACTTGGGCACCTAATTGTGTTGCTGTTGGTATTTTATTTTTAAACTTCCTTTTTATTCTCTTAGAGTGGCAGTATAGTGGATAATGGCAATATAATTGATTTATATTTATTGAACTATTTTATGTGTCAGAAACTGTTTCTAAAAAAAAAAAAAAGAAAGAAACTGTTTCTACACTTTGATTAGTTTGTTTAATGCTCATGACAACCCTATGAGATGCATATTGCTATTGCCTGTGTTTTACAAATTAGGAAACCAAAGTGTGGGGAGGTTAAATAACTTGCCCACGAATCCAACACAGGCAAACTGAATCCAGAATCTATGCTGTTAGCAGTGGACCACCTTTCCACTACCTATGCTAATGATACTTTCAAGGCAATATGGGGGAGAGTTAAAAGGGACCAATAAACCCTGCTCCAATCTGTGTTCAGATTCTGGCACTGGCGCTCTTACACACTCTACTTTCACCCTACCACTCTCTTTCTGATATTACTCGAAGAGAGTTTTCATGGTTGTTAGTCTCTCAAATCCATCAACCTCCGCTGGTAGTCTCTCTCTCCAGATTGAGTTCTAGGGATGGAGCCAGGAGCTCAGTTTATCATTTTGTCCAAATGTTTATCTTTCAGAATGTATGTTGTACAAGATAATCTTTTTTTCTGTTTTGCTCTTATTAATAACGTTGCTTTTAACAACAGAAGTTTTCTTTTTTTAAAATTTTTTTTCCAGAAGTATTCTTATATTACAGATACATCAGCATTATTTATAAAGAGGGGAAGCTTAGCCAATTATTTTGGAAAATTCAGTTCAACGTGAACATATAACAATTCTATATTTTATACATATAGTAATAACTTTAAAATAAAATAAATCTAAAGTTGACAGAACCAAAAGAGAAATATGTAAGTCCACAATCATAATTAGAAATTTTAGCACATTTCTTTCAATAATTGATCAAAAATAGAAAAGTGATTAGTAAGTATATAGGAGATTTTAACCCATGATTAAGTTGACTTAATACACAGACATAGAGTACTACATCCCAATACTATGTAAAACTGCAGAATACACACTTTTCAAGTGCATGTGGGAAATTTGGAAAAATACTTTGTGAAATATATTGTAACTTATTATCTCTTTCTTTACTCTTGTTGGTATGTCTTCTATCTAGCCTTTATTTAACCTTCTAATTCAATAATGGGTTTCTTTTTCCCAAAGGAGGTGAAAGGAATTAACAGCAGACTTAGAATTATTCTATGCTTAAACACATTTGAGTTACCAGGAGCAAATATGCAGATTATTTTAATTCTTCCATTCCGGGGTTGTGTTCTAGCTTCTTTAATCATTTTTATCATCTGTTTCTTAATTCCAAGGCGATTTTCTCTTTGAATTTTGAATTCTAACAACTAGACACTGTTTTTTTTTAAGACTTTATTGTGTGTTATATTTTCTTATATGTGCATTTCATTTCCATTTGTACATAAACGAGTGGTGTGTTTAGAGAATTAGTACTATGTTTGAATCCTTTCCTGTCTTAATTGTAGGTATACCGTCTTAAAGGTGTTTTGCATATTGGACTTAACTTATATCTACCAGGGAAATATAAAAAACATTCTAGGGAATTAAATAATATTTTTATGGATGGATGGATGGATGAATGATATTAACTGGTAAATGTTGATTGTTCTTGCAAAATGTTTGTTGGAGTTTAGATAGAATCTCATCCAGAATAGCTAAAAGTCTGAATTTTCATTCAAGTTATTTTACTTCGTAATTTCAAATCATAACCTATGTAAGAAAACTGAAGTTCACTATTTCAGCTCCTGAGTGTTAAGAGGGAGTGCGGATCTTTAAAGTTCTTTTTGTCAGGCTATTTGGGTTACATAGAGACCTTCTCAATAAGGTGGCTCAAGTAAGATTCCTTTATGTAAGCGTAGACTGTCACAAAAATCTAAGAATGGGGCTATAATATTATTGGATTTTGTGGAATGTGGAGTTGGAGGTGCTTTGGATTCAAAACAACACTTAATGGAATTAATATAGACATCGATAGAACTTTCCTTTGGTCCCAGATCCTAAGTGTGACTTTGCTGTTCTTCAGGTGCTTTTCTCTGTTCTGCTTCTAACTTGGCTACCCAGAGTTTCTGATCACTCTTAACTTTGGTTAGGTTAGCATGGCCATCAAACCCCAGCTCCATTTTATAACTCGTTAGCTCATCCCTCAACCGTGATTGATATTTCTTGATATTCCTGACATTGTAAATCTAATTTGCTTGTTAGCTTATTTCTAGTTGAGTTCACAACATGAATTTATGAATTAATTGCTTCTGAGCCAGGTTTTCACCATTCATTACTCAGGGACAAAGGAAGCAAAGGTTGAGTCCCTTCACGCGTTAGGGGTTATAGATGGAACAGTTTTTCTTCCGAAGATGGGTTAGGCATTATGACCAAAAAGAAACTCCCAAGATCAGTTGCCATTGTTTTGTTTTGTTTTCGGTGCCCTCTCAAATTCATAGGTACATTAGTTGCCCTATTCTCTGTGCTCTTTTAGTACTTTGTTTTCTTCTTCATAACTGTGTTTTATACTTTAATTGCGTATTATGTACTTATACACTTATCTGTTCTACTGAATTATATGCTTTTGCAGATTGTCACTATGTTTTATTCATCTGTATATCTTTAGCCTCTGACATATATGTCATAATAAATGGTCTGTGTATGTTTGTTGAATTGTTGAATATCTTTTCTACCATCTGAGAGACTCTGATGTAGCATCTAGATACTGGACCCTCAGTTCTTTTCAGTTTCTTTTCTGTAAAAGAACTCAGTTCTTCTTGTTACTTAGGGAATGTGGAGTGAGAGCAAGGCACCAAAACACTTGAATGAAATGAAATTGATTTGTAAGGTGGTGATTTTAGTTATCATTACATGTAAAATTGGTGATGCAAACATGTATAAACATTTCTGTTGTCAGGAGACTCAAGAGACATGAGAAAAAGACTGGTAATGTTGTATTGTAAATGCATTAAAATGGTTATGTTTTAGCTGTGATGAAAACACAGAGGGAAGTGATTACCTCTGTTTGAGATGGTTAGTCATAGCTTTATAGAGAAGTTCATGAATTGGGTCTTAAGGTAGGAATGGTAAAGTTTGTTGTAGGATTTGGTGAAGTTGAGTGGGGAGGCGCAGAGGGACGCTGATAAGTAGGAGTTAAAGCAGTTTAGGAAGGAGACATTAGACCATGCAGAAGTTTAGCATGGCACTAGATGGGGCTGCTCCTTTATGGGACCATGGAAAGAGCCGGGAAGACAGAAAGCCAAAAGGCCCGTAATGCCGTGATTGGAGATTTGGATTTGATCCCGTAGGCAGTAAAGTGATTTGATAAAGGGGAGAAACAAATTTGCGTTTTACCAGAATGTCTGTTAGCAGTGTGAATGATGAATTGGGGGTG
The DNA here is from genome assembly GCF_011100685.1 of Canis lupus familiaris. NCBI lineage: Eukaryota > Metazoa > Chordata > Mammalia > Carnivora > Canidae > Canis > Canis lupus. Next base: position 34,721,964 of record NC_049239.1, on the reverse strand, counting down.
AATGGATGGCATCATTAGGGAGGGAGATAAACTACTTTGGAGGCTTATGAAATTGTAGAACTCAGAATTGAAGGAGACCTGAAAGAGGGATAGAGAGAAGGTACAGTTAAGAAAAGTAGTAACGAGGTAAAATTGTTAGGGTTTTGGATGTTGTGGAGAGAGATGAGGGGGAGGTATGTGTCTGATATAAGTTTCTGGTTTGGGTGGTTGGTATTTGTTGCTGGGAATTACATGAGGACTAGCAGATTTAAGGGAAAATTCAGTTTAAGATCTGTTCACTTTGAGGTACTTGAGGAAGTCTAGCCAGGTGGAGAGTTTCAATCAGCAGTTGGATCTGCAGCTCCAGGGCTAGAAATTCTCAGATGCAGATTTAGAGATAAAACTAGGAGCATTTGGGACTTATAGAGGGAAAGAGGACAGATTAAACTTCTTACCTTACTGACCCTTACCCTAAAGCCCCTCTGCCTGCTAGTTCAGTTTTACCTCTTGTCATTTTTCACTAAGTGAACCTCTCTGCTTCCAGGATTTGAATGTGTAGGTATTTTCTCCTGATTTTGCTTATTTACTCATAGTACAACCTTAGCATAAATTGTAATCAGGTTTTCCCCACTCCTCCAGGGCTAAAGAACTCTTTAAACTTGTCCTTTTAGACTCAACTTGAGCATCACATCTTCTGGAACTTATGTGACTACAGTTATTTTAGGTGTCCCTTCTCTTTCTGTAAGTGTGTATTCATTATGGTACTTAGAGCCCTGTATTAAAATTGTTACTTGTATGTTCCCACTAGACTGAATTTCTTGAGGGCATAGACTATGTCATTTAATTCTTGACATAACATCTAGCTCAGTGTGTGATATAGAATAAGTGTTCAATTAGTATCTATACATGAAAAAATTAACTCTTTATTATAAATTATTTTTCAGATTCGATATATTTCTCAGACTCAAGGTTTACCAGGAGAACAGTTGTTAAATGTGGGCACAAAATCCACAAGATTTTTTTGCAGAGAAACAGAGATTTCTCATTCTGGTTGGAGATTAAAGGTAATTCATGAAAAAAAATTAGAAAAACATTTTTTCTAAGATGCCTCGTGTGGACAATATTCTCCATGCCTATTTTTATTTTACTATATTTCTTCTTTTGAATTTTCATTTTTGACCCCTCCCTTCTTTTTCTAATGGGAAAACAAAACCCTTCCCTGAATAATTTAGCTCATTCTTTAACCTGGCAACATAATTACTAACTCCTCTTAAATAGTTTTTAAAATTTTATATATGTAATTATTTTTGTGTTGTGCGTTTCATCTTCTCTACCCAGTTTCCCATTATTAAGCTTTATAGGACAGGGACTAAATTTCACCATTTACTTAATAACCCAAGTACCTAATTTTTTTTTCTAGGCTTTTTGAGGAATTAGTAGATCATCTCATTGATTAGCTTTATAACCAGTTAATTATACACACACACACACACACACACACAACCCCTGAACCAAACTCTTCTCATTTTTTGTACTTTTAAAAAGTACATTTTTGATAGTTATTCTTTTGAAATTCCTTACTTTAGAATATTCAGTGTATTTGACTAAATGTACCAGAACTAAAGGAATAAAGAATTTCCAAATGGTGGATAATAATATATTATTTTCTGTTTTTGATATATCCAATAAGACACTAGAAGAACATGAAGCAGAGACAGGAATGAAGTCTAAAGAAGCCAGAAAGTACATATTCAACAGTCTGGATGATATAGTGCATGTAAGTATCACAGTCACGCTTGTTATCTTGTATGCTTATGGTATGGACTTGAAAATGCCGAGGGTGCCACCACATGTTAATCATCTTCTAAATGACTATAGAGTGCTTGCTGGATTTAAGCTTTTCCAACAAAACTGATTCTAATATTTCAGCCTCTGAGGAACTAAATTGCATTTGTCTTTATGAAGTATTTAATTTGTACCGTCCCTATGCTTTAGTAAAAAGTGTTTTCTTTAAGAGGGGAAAATCCTAGCTATCCAAATTTCTTTTCCTTATATTTTGTCAGAAATGGGTATTTGTTAAAAATTTTTCCCCTTGCTTTGAATCTTAGTTGGTACCTTGAAACATTTTGTGAATTTGTTAAACTCAGTTATTCACTCTTGTTTCAAAATAAGTGTAGTTCTCTGTTCTTTCCTATGTTGAGGCATTTTTTTTATTATTTATATATTTTTTTAATTCTTTTTTTTTAAGATTTATTTATTTATGATAGACATAGAGAGAGAGAGAGAAAGAGAGAGAGGCAGAGACACAGGAGGAGGGAGAAGCAGGCTCCATGCTGGGATGCTGGGAACCTGATGTGGGACTCGATCCCGGGACTCCAGGATCACGCCCTGGGCCAAAGGCAGGCGCCAAACCGCTAAGCCACCCAGGGATCCCCTATTTTTTTTTTAAACTGTGAATCTTTAACATATATTTCCTTCTGTGGCTTATTTTTCTGACAACTTGAAATTTGATTTTGTAGGTGAACACAGTGATGGATTTGGAAGGAAGTGATCTTTTGGCTGAGAAAGCTGATAGAAGAGAATTTGTTAGTCTTTTGAAGAAAATGTTGCTGATTGATGCAGATTTAAGAATTACTCCAGCTGAGACTCTGAACCATCCTTTTGTTAATATGAAACATCTTCTAGACTTCCCTCATAGCAACCAGTATGTTACTTTATAATCTTTTAAAAATGATCTAGAGAAATAATACTAAGAGTCTATAGAAAATTAGTGTGTTAAAGAGATGCTTCAATATATTTATTCAGTGTAAAGTAAACTGGGTCAAAAGAGGTCAAGCTAACTTGGTCAAATTCACATAGGCTAGTAATAGTACCAGAATATAAATCTGAGTTGCATTCTTTTTTTTTTTTTTTTTTTATGATAGTCACACACACACAGAGAGAGAGAGGCAGAGACACAGGCAGAGGGAGAAGCAGGCTCCATGCACCGGGAGCCCGACATGGGATTCGATCCCGGGTCTCCAGGATCGCGCCCTGGGCCAAAGGCAGGCGCCAAACCGCTGCGCCACCCAGGGATCCCCTGAGTTGCATTCTAATGTTCTTTTCCCAAAATACTGTACTGAAATGACTGAGTGATTTTGTTTTTATAGGACATTCTTACCATAAAGCTAGGCATATATATATATAAATAAAAGAAAGTGTTAACAGTTTTCCACTCTTTTTTGAGCCCTGCAAACTCTCTTTAATTTCTTCCCATACCATTTGCTTTCCCTGCCCACAGCTTCTTTGTGTTGTGGAAGGAAAGGAAGGTTTTTATGGGTTAGTGGAGAAAAATATTTGTTGAAAGTGAGAAGGTCTTATCACAGTTACCTTAGACAAATCTTATGGATTCTTTGAGCCCCACACCTTTTCTTTTAATATTTTAAATATTTAAAAATATTTTAATGTATTAATATAACTTAATATTATTTAATGACTGATACTAATATTTTCAGATGACTGAAGAAAGTATAGGGACATACCAGTTTACATTGTGGATTATCCTTAAAATTGGTATTTTTATAAATCTCAACTATTCTCCCCACCCCCCTCCCCAATACTTAAAAATATACAATGATTTCCATATTATAAGCACTTTGAAATAACACGATAACTGTATACTTTATACCAGTAGTTTAGGAATGTAGAGATCTAGAAATTTAGGAAAAATTATTTAGGGCAGGGGTCAAAATAATAGTGTACTAGTCAAAAAATGCTTACTATTGCTTAGTATACTTTCTACTAGGTCTTAGAAAATATTGCAGATATAAGACATACTTTCACTTGCTTTAAAATTCAATCTTTTGTAGGTTTTTCTGGTAGAAGTAGTATTGGAAATATGCAGATTAAACTCAAATCAGAATTTTTTTCTTTTGGAAATTTAAATTTTAAACTGCTCTAAACATTTAGATAATATTACAATTACCTTTCCCTTATTTTGCAGTGTAAAGTCCTGTTTTCATATTATGGATATTTGTAAGTCCCACCCAAATTCATGTGACACAAATAATCATAATAAAACTTCACTTTTAAGACCAGTTGCTTCAGGCAATACTGCTAATCTGACAGCAAATTTTACTAAAATTGGCACATTAAGAAATCAGGTAAGAACTTAAAGTATTTAATAATTTATACTTTTTTTTATAATTGCTCATTTTGCTTTTGTGGTGTCAGCAGTTAGAAGTCACATGCTGGTGAGGGTCTCATTGTGGTTATCTTGTGAAATTTTCAGATATTTCAGAGTAACAATTGGAGCATATCTGCTGAAGTTCATTTATTTCCTATCACCTATTACTGTGTCAGTATCCTCTACCTGCCTTTTTTGTGCAGCAGTTCAACGAAAAGTAGAGTAAAATCTGTTCCTAGGTCTATTTTTATCATAGAATTATGTTTTTAAGAAGTATATTTGAATTGTATTTGTAAAGCATGCGTGTAACAGTTAGAAGGCTGCTTAGGGTAATGCCACCTGTGCTGGTCCTTTCAGGCATTAACCACGTCTGCTCATTCAGTGGTGCACCATGGAATTCCTCTGCAGGCTGGAACTGCTCATTTTGGTTGTGGTGATGCTTTTCAGCAGACTCTGATTATCTGTCCCCCAGCTATTCAAGGTACTCTTTGATTTACATTACACTTTGAATTTAGGCATACATTATTTTCAAACAAATTTAGGCATCTATTAATTAAATATGTTGCATAGTTTTTGATACATTTAGCACTACTTTTGAATTTAATTTAAGATGGCCGGTAGCCCTTAGACCAGTGGCACTCCTCCCTTGACTGGAGCTCCCCGTAAATAATCATCACCAACAAAATAGGTCATATGATAATTATATTTCCTGTAGAGCCTAGCACGATGAAACACCGTAGTGGAAATTAACGAGCTTGGAAAGCTGTGGGTTGTCCATTTGTGGTTATCACAGCCCCAGAGGTTTAGATAAGTACCTTTTTATCTGCCCTTTCTTACTAGACAGTAAAGTGACTTGAGAACTTTTGGTCAAAGGAATTCCATCCCCAAATCTTAGTCTTGTTCTTTGCTCATACTTTGGGTTTCAAAAAGAGAGAGATCGATTTTGACTAATTTAAATTATGTCCCTTATCTATCTATCTATCTATCTATCTATCTATCTATCTATCTATTAAAGATTTTATTTATTTATTCATGAGCGACACACAGAGAGAGGCAGAGACACAGGCAGAGGGAGAAGCAGGCTCCATGCAGGGAGCCTGACGTGGGACTCGATCCCGGTTCTCCAGGATCACACCCTGGGCTGATGGCGGCGCTAAACCGCTGAGCCACACGGGCTGCCCAGAGTATGTCCCTTTTTTAGATAAAAAGCAAATCAAAGCCTCAAGTGAGACGAGCGGCAGAATGTCTTGGAAGACACTGTAAATTCTCGAACCAGGGAATTTGTTAGTGGTCCTGAAAGGACAGTAGCAGGAAATGTTCCAGCTGGAACAAGAATAAAATGTGATTTTCCAGATCTTTCCCTAGCATTTTGTCCCTCTAGGCTTTAATCTGGTTCCATCTTAAAGCAAGAGGTTCATCAGCACGGAATCCCCCAGTGACCCCAAAGCATGGCTGACGTGCACTACTTGGTAGTGAGTGGGAGACCTTTTACTTCTACCAAATACTTGAGTGCCCAACACTGGTGCTTTTTTATTTTTAAATCAGTTATCATGTAAGTGGGGTCTTGACTGATGCATTTTCACTTGGATGACTTTTTACTCTGTACTAATAAATAGATTAAGTTCTTTTATGTTTAAGTAGGCTCCATGCCCAACGTGGAGCCCAGTAGGGGCTTGACCTCATGACCCTGAGATGAAGACTTGAGCTGAGACCAGGAGTCAGATATGTAACCCACTGAGCCACCCAGGCTCTCCAGATTCTGAAGTTCTAATAATTTTCCCCTGTGTGCCATAGTCAGCTTGAGGGTCACTCATCTACGGTGTGGGGTATCTCATCAGGATTTAGAATGGCAGCTCTTTTTTCAGAGCTTGCCCTCTGTTTTTAGCAAAATTTAAGGGGCTTGTGAGACACATTTCTAAACACAGGCATCATTCTTAAAACATTCAATGTGGTGTCTGACAAATCTTTTATCTTTGAATGTACCTATAATTAATAAAAGATTAGTATCCTTTCTATACATGTGCCAACAGCTATATGAGTCGTTCATAATAAGGATAACAGAGGAAAAGAGATCCTCTCAAACTCACTAACCTTAATTTTAAATGTCCAGAACAATATTTTGGAATTAGAATTAACAGTAAGACAAAGCAAAATACTTATTAGATTATGTAACAGGTACAGTTGTAGCAGGACATGTAGGCTCTATGAATATGTTGATTTGTTGTTTCTTGTCTTAGTATATAGTATCTGCTTAAAAATGAAAGCTTTCTCTCTAATCTGCATTAGTATTTCTGTAGAAAATCCCAATTTGATCTTTTTACCACTTTCCCTCATAATGTGCCACCACTCCATTCTGAAGAAACATTTTATTTTATTTAAAGATTTATTTATTTATTCAGAGAGAGCTAGGGAGAGGCAGAGACACAGGCAGAGGGAGAAGCAGGCTCCATGCAGGAAGCCCGACGCGGGACTCGATCCCGGATCCCCAGGATCACACCCCGGGCTTCAGGTGGTGCTAAACTGCTGCGCCACCGGGGCTGCCCTGAAGAAACATTTTAAATGCTTGTTGGGCAGCTGTTGGGTGGCAGTTATGGCACTGCTACAGTCTGTATTTTTAAATAAATTTTATGTCTATTCCACTTCACTTTACATTTTTTATTTTGGGTTATAGTGTCTAGGTTCATCATGAATTTCATATATTTTCCGTATTACACATAATACACATAGGTATAGATATATAGGTACTATATCCATAACTTTATACCTTTTTAAGGTTGAGAAAGACTTAGCCAAGCTTTTATTTAACAGATTTGAGTATATATTAAACAAGCATTTAACATTATTTGGCAGTCTGAAGAGCTACTTATTCATCCCCTCTGGATGAAAACTATTTTAGAATCAAATACATTCCAACAAAATTCTCCGGTTGTACTAGAACAACCTTTTAAGCTTTTGTGCCCTGCTGTGCAGGTATTAAAGCAAATCTGATCAAACAATGGTGACGTTTTTAGCTAGCCTAATAACTCCGTAGAAAATTTGAATCTTCACCAACATTGAATTTGATAAAAATAATTTAGACCTCATGAGGAGAGAAGATAATAGGAGAATTCTTCTCATTATAAGGCATCAATTAGGAGGAGAATTTAAGGGCAACACAATTTTTGTTGGGATTTGAGAATTTGCTCTGTCCTTTCATCCTTGTCAAAATGAATTCTGCTTTTTTTCTCTGATGAGATGGTCTATTGCTGCCATATATCTACACCGCCTGAGTGTGCTTATATTCCATTTCTTGGAGAATTTGCCAATCAAAACATGATTTTTTGGAAAGGTAAGAAGGTTAGTCTTAAAAAAATTATCCATAGGTCTTTGTTAAACTTAATCCCTTTTTAGGTGGAGCTCGAGGGTAGAATGCCCTGATAGTAGGATAAAACCCTCTATGAAGAAAAATAAACACAAATTAACATTCTCTTCAGGATTAATACTTATATTTGTGCAATGAAAGTATAAGGTTATTTTTCAATAGTAAAAGAAAACAATTGTAATATTCTTCTCCTATGGTTGATCAGAAACACCTAAGATCACTTAACAGGATTAACATGACTGGCAGGCCTGCTTTCTAATTTTCCTAGTGGGTAAGCAAAGTGAAACATGTTTGTCCTGGAGTTCTAGCAGCTTTCTACTAGGAATACTAGTAGAGTAAGCTTCATTGGTCAGAGCTTAGCTGTATCATCATATTAGGCATAATAAGTTGTTTTTGTTTTTCCTTTGGAAGTTGGAATGAGTGTGTCATCCCTGAATTTTCTTGAATCATGTAAACCATCACCATGGCCATTGAAGTGTGAAGTTATAACATTCCCCCTTTGGTGCCAAGAGTGTAAGATCCTGTTAGTTTTTTGTTTTTTTTTTTTTTTTTTATCCTCTTAGTTTTTAAGAAGAGAATACTAAGCACAGATAACTTTATATGAAATGATGAACATTTACCTACTAGAAGATCAGGATGTTGGGCTAGAGTCACTTTTCCATGTCTTTTTTCATAGTGACAAAACTATTTGAAAAGGAAATAAAGCTAGAATAGCAAACTTTAAAAGGAATGGGAAGTTTCAAGACAAATAAATGATTCAACATGGTGGTATGCATTTTGAAGCAGCAGCAGGAGTTAGCTTTATATCAATTTTTGGAATGATGTACCAAGTGTAGATAGAAAGAACCTCACTTTCCTAATAGATTGTGCTTTGTTAGTGTCATGAACATTTTTATGTAGAAGATGGTTTTAAAATCCTAATCAGAATTTTGGCAATTCTTATAAATTAACAGTTTTTTTTTAATGTAAGATTTTATTTATTTGACAGAGGGGGAGCGGCAGGCAGGCACCCTACTGAACAAGGAGGTCGATGCGAGTCTTGATTCCTGCCAAAGGCGGATACTTAACCTTAGACTGAGCCACCAAGGCACCCTGAATTTTAAAAGAGCTTTGTAAGTTAACTCAGAAATAGTTTTGATTTAAGAACCTTTTTTTTTTTACTTTTTCACAGGTATTCCTGCAACACATGGTAAACCCACTAGTTATTCAATAAGAGTAGATAATACAGTTCCACTTGTAACACAGGCCCCAGCTGTACAGCCACTACAGATCCGACCAGGAGTTCTTTCTCAGGTTGGTAATAAAAAATTATTTTTGCATATGTGCTGTCCTCCTTATACTCCAGTAAGGGCACTGATCCACATGATCAAAAGCCTGTGCTGTTGAGAAATAGTAAAAATGATCTGGATGGGAATTCGATCTTTGTAGTTATTGGCCTTAAGTTTTACATAGTTATTAATGATTGTTTACTTTAATATATTTTTGATCTTAAGGTGTAGTAATGATGAATTACTTGTAACTTAACTAGCTTTTCTTTTGCTTTTGTGGTAGCAGACGTGGTCTGGCAGGACACAGCAGATGCTCGTACCTGCCTGGCAGCAGGTAACACCCATGGCTCCTGCTACTACTGCATTAACTTCTGAGGGGGTGGCTGGTTCACAAAGGCTTGGAGACTGGGGGTAAGTTAAAAACAAAAATACTTGTTTGTGAAGTTTGCAAAGTAGATCTTGGTTTAGAAGGGATTCAGTTTTTTTTTTTTCCCCCCTAAACTTTCTCCCTAGGAAAATGATTTCACACAGTAATCATTATAGCTCAGTGATGCCACAACCTCTTCTAACCAATCAGATAACTTTATCAGCCCCGCAGCCAATTAGTGTGGGCATTGCACATGTCGTCTGGCCTCAGCCTGCCACTGCAAAGAAAAATAAACTGTGCCAGAACAGGTTGGTATCAATGTTTTAACTTTCCTCTTCATTTTGAAAAATAATCTTTAAAGTAAATTTTGCATGTACACTAAAGGGTCACTCTGTTTTATTCAAAATGACCTCTTTGATAGCTTTGTTACAAACACTAAGCCAGCTCCCTTCTCAATTTCTCAGAGGTATTTTGGTAAAACTAATGGAATGGGAGCCAGGAAGAGAGGAAATAAATGCTTTCAGTTGGTAAGATTGTCTTTATTGCCCTTTTGATTTGTTATCTACATATAATTTTAGACATTCAGATATCACATTTAACCGAAAAATGACCAATTTTAATGTATGTAACTGCAATCTACACTGATATTTCTAGAGATATTTATGAAATGATCTATATGTTAGCATATGATATACATGATCTTGAACAAATGAAGCTTCGTGTTGTTGATTTTAACTAGGTATCTTAGGAAAATGTTAGGTACATGTTTTGATTATAGAAATGACACATTATTCCTTTAATTACAGGAGTAATTCGTTGCAGAATACGAATGTCCCTCATTCAACATTTATTTCTCCAAAGATAGTAAATGGGAAAGATGTCGAGGAAGTACGTTGTGTAGAAACACAGGACAATCATAACTCAGAAGGAGGGGCAAGAGATTGTTGTGAAACATCTGTCCAGCAGGACTCTGATTCATCAGTTTCAGACAAACAGCGGCAAACCATCATCATTGCTGACTCCCCAAGCCCTGCAGTGAGTGTGATTACTATTAGCAGTGACACGGATGAGGAGGAGACGTCGCAGAGACACTCACTCAGAGAGTAAGTGCCAAAAGCAGTTCCTTGTGTTTATACTGTATCGTTAAATAGTGATGGCGCCCTCTGGTGTGGTGAGAAAAAAACTTTCTGGGACTTAACCCCTGGTCTCTGTGTCCTTTGGAGTAAACATCCTGAATAGCAATTAACATGATGATTATCGCATTTCTTCTGTATTAGTAAGCTTTTAGTTTTTTTGTCAATGTAGGTCACTCTGAACTGCTTCCCAGCCTTCATTAAATAAATAATGTAAATTTTGGCTACTTCTCATTTTTGACCCTTGTTTTTCCCATCCCTCTTTCACTAGATGTAAAGATAGTTTGGATTGTGAAGCTTGCCAGAGCACTTTGAATATAGATCGGATGTGTTCATTAAGTAGTCCTGATAGTACTCTGAGCACCAGCTCCTCAGGGCAGTCCAGCCCATCCCCTTGCAAGAGACCGAACAGGTAAAGGACTTTCAGTGGTAGTATGCCATAAATATTAGGTCTACTAAAAAGCCTGTGATTTCTTTTATTGGTTATGTTAATAAGTACTGTCAGCTTACCACAGTGGCTTCTCTTCTTGGACACAATTTAACAAAATCGCTTTTTTTAAGAAACTTGGTTTTAAGTAATATTTTTTGTTTGTAGAACACATCTTAAGTAGGAAAATTGAGGTTCTAATAAATGATGTTTAAAGAAGCATTTGTTTTTGAAAGGCTAGAAAAAGCCATGTCAACTTCTCCGTAGACTAGAATTATTACTTAAATTTAGAATAAGAACATATAGCAAAATAAACATTTAAGCAGAATAAAAGAGGAATTTTTTGCATAATAAAGTAGTAAAACCTACTGTCAGTAAAGTATCCAATATGATTTTTTTCTCTCATTGGTGATTGATTTGCATGGTTTTATCCTTATTTCCTTTCCTACTCTTTTTTTTTTTTTTTTTTTTGGCCAGGGACATGCATTGCCACTAAAGTAGTGAGCCTTTCCTCACCAGCATGATATACCAACACATTAAAAGATAAGCCATGAAAATCTCAGTGAAACATGTTTGATCTCAATTTTTAGAAATTCTTTTTTTAGTGGAAACAAAAATTGAAAAACCTTTAAGTCTTAATTTTGTATATTTGTTTTCTCTTTTTTTCTTAGTCAGGAAACATGGTATTGAATACTTTGGAAGATGTAAAGAAGTTTTAACATGTCTTTTTGCAAATTGCTTATAATATGGTTTGGCAGTTTATATATGTGACTAAATATATATATATATATATATATATATATATAAATTTTATAGATAGATAGATAAAAAGAGATGCTTCAAATTGTTAAGTATGAAATGAATGACTAAAACAGACCATAAGTCAGTGACACCTGGATGGCTCAGTGGTTGATCACACTCCTTTGACTCAGAGTGTGATCCTGGAGTCCGGGGATCAAGTCCCGCATCAGGCTCCCTGCGTGGAGCCTGTCTCTCCTCCCTCTGCCTATGTCTATGCCTCTCTCTTTGTGTGTCTGTCATGAATAAATAAATAAAATCTTAAAAAACAAAAAAAAAGAGACTATAAGTGCTGTAGGAATTCCAAGAGGGGAGAGATTATCATAGTCTGAGGGAGCCAGGAAGAGAAGGGAAATACGGGATTCTGGGTAGGCCCTTGGAGAGATGGGAAGGACCTTTCAGATAGCTGCTTAGTTAAAAGGACCCCAATTACCACTACAGGTACGAATCCTAACATTAGAATTTAGACTGAAATATCCAGGTCTCACGTGATTCTATGTTTTTTACATTTTGTTTAAATTATCCAGAATAGTGCATGTTTTATAGTCTCTTGATGAGATTCTCAGGAATTTATGAAGTAGAATTTTATGAACTAATAATCAAGTGGAAAAGGCAAGGAGAGAAAATGTAAGTGCCAGAATGATGTACCTAAACAGGATAGAATTAGGGTTAACAGTCTGAGTAGAGAACTAATACGAGTGTTTAGAAAGTCTATGAAAAAAAAATGTTATTGGGCAGGGTAGCAGTTATAATTGATACGAATAATTGAATATGATTCTCATTAATTTACTAGAGCCTGGATAGTACTTAACTTTAGATGTAATGTTGAAAAACATATTCTTCATAAAAATACTTTGTTGTAGTATGTCAGATGAAGAACAGGAAAGTGGCTGTGATACTGTGGATGGCTCTCCAACATCAGACTCTTCCGGACATGACAGTCCCTTTGCAGAGAGCAGCTTTGTGGAGGACGCTCACCAAAACACAGAACTGGTAACCTCTGCCAACACAGAAACCAAACCAGCTGTTTGTACTGTTGTGGTGCCACCAATGGGACTAGAGAATGGATTAAATGCCGATGAGCATATGTCAAACACAGGTAAACTGAGTCTGCCCTATTTCCCTGATTATCCCTTTAAAAATTCTTAATTTGGGAACCTTAGAGAACAACATTGCCACAGTCATCTCTGAATTTCCAATTAATCTTGCCAAATCTGTCACAGAAAGGAAATCTTTTCTATTATCATTTAGTGCTGAAAACCATGAGATATCTTTTCTGTATTTAATTTTAAGGTTGTCAGATCAGTACAGTGTAAAATATCTGAAGACCTTTCTAACTTTAATATAAGAAGGGGAAGAGCATCAGTTGTCTAATGTTTTATTCGTTGCCAGATTCTATATGCCAGCCATTGATAAAAGGCCGATCCGCTCCCGGGAGATTAAACCAGCCTTCCACGGTGGGTAATCGTCAGCAGAAACTGACATCAGCATTCCAGCAGCAGCATTTGAACTTCAGTCAGGTATGTTTGTGAAGCTGTTAGAGTCTTTGGGTTCAAAATGAGCAGCGTTTCATTTGGAGGGAAAGAAAGATTCTGAAACTACACAGTCTTGAAAAATGTATGCCTTTTCATCATCCCATGTGACTAAAGAGAAATTGGCCTCATAATAGGATAATGAGGCAGATTATCCATAGAACCTGAATTCTTCAGAAAGATTAGGCTTCTAGATTCTCTTAAACAATTTTTTTCGTGTGTCTTTTATTTTAGACCCTTCCACTCAGAATGCACACTAAAGGATTGATGGCTGCGTCTGTTGTGTTAGTTGTGGTTACAGTCCTATCTTATTGAGTAATTTCCACCTGGTCAGTGCTATGCTCAGCAGTTGTGTTTCACTTTGGGAAAGAAAAGATAATAGGTTTTGGAATCAGACCCGTGTTCAAATCCTGGCTTTACCAGGTAGTATGTATATTACGTTGGCCAGGTCTCTTCTACAAATGTGGAACACAGTTAATGGGAATAATAACAGAGGGTCATTTTGGAATTAAGTAATGTCAGATATGTACTATATTAGCCATACATAAAATAAGTGTTCCACGAGTGGTAGTGATTAGTAGTGATGGGAAGATGATAGTGATACTGCTAGCAGTAGTAGTGGCAATGCTAATATTATCACAACAGATAGCAATAAATATTAAAATGTTTAATATTAATAAGTATAATATTAAAATGTTTAATATTAATATGTATAAATTGATATTTTACTCTTCTCTGTGCTTAGTAGAAGTGGAGACCTGAGCGATCCTCTGTGGATTATCACTTACAGAGTGTCTTGTAATTTCCCTTTCTTCCTTGCTTTTTAACTGATAAAATATATATTCTGTCTTTTTTTGTTTGCGTTTTTGGATAGGTTCAGCACTTTGGATCTGGGCATCAAGAGTGGAATGGAAACTTCGGACATCGAAGGCAGCAAGCTTATATACCTACTAGTGTTACCAGTAATCCATTCACTCTTTCCCATGGAAGTCCCAATCACACAGCCGTGCATGCCCATCTGGCTGGAAGTGCGCATCTTGGAGGACAGCCTACTCTACTTCCATACCCATCATCAGCTACCCTCAGTAGTGCTGCACCAGTGGCCCACCTCTTAGCCTCTCCATGTACCTCAAGACCTATGTTACAGCATCCAACTTACAATATCTCTCATCCCAGTGGCATAGTTCACCAAGTCCCAGTGGGCATAAATCCCCGTCTGTTACCATCCCCAACCATTCATCAGACTCAGTACAAACCAATCTTCCCACCACATTCTTACATTGCAGCATCACCTGCATATACTGGATTTCCATTGAGTCCAACAAAACTCAGCCAGTATCCATATATGTGAAAACTCAAAGAGTATATTGAGGAAGCTCAATGATATAAACATTTGATTAAAAATAAAAACATGGTATTTAATAAATATTAGCCATGGCACAAGAAAATTATTTTTGAATCATGTAGACTTGGGTGCAATTTAAACAACTTTGAGCTTTAAAAAAAATTCACTTTTAATGTGTTTTGCACATTTGGTATAACTTGTCTTTGGTCATGTTATCTTCTTATGTAGTAACTCTAGACAGGTGACTTATGGGAGCAGAAGTCCAGTTTTGCTCCTGCTATTTTTTATAAAATTGCCTTCTAACTAGTGCAAGACACATCCACATTTGGGAAGCCATTCTGTGTACAGACTTAGAGCAACAGATGCACATACGTCAGAATTACAGCATACAAGTGAATTGTATTATCTGTGTCTTAGTGTATAAATGTTGGGTCACTTACCTAAGAAATTGAGCTATCGTTCTTTACATTTGCATGTGTCTTTGCATGGGCAAAATGTTGCCTAGACTTTGCTCTTAAATGTTGTTCCAATAATCTCAGCTGCATTGTAAACCGTTCCCACACATAGTGCCTTAAATATTTGAGGTTGTTAATGTTATTACCTATATATAAATGTTGAGGACTGCAGCACTTAAAATTCAGATCTACTCTTTAGTTTTCTTTTGATAGAGTAATGTTCATTTTGAGTTTTGTGTGGTATGATTTCAGGTCGTAGCTGTTTTTTCCTTACTAAGAGGGCAGCATGTTTGCTATAGCTGAATTCTGCTGTCTGATTTTTCAGAATGATCTAGCTTCAAGAAAAGCAAGCAGTTAGTAGTGCTTAAGAAAAATTGATTCAGTATCTAATGGATAGTTGATATCTGTCACAACACAGCATTTTATATACTGTTAAGTGAAACTGCAATACAATCTTAAGTTTATTTTGGGAGTGTTTGCTGTATAATTGGATTTAATAAAATGTTTAGAGGTGCAGTAGGCATGACTTTGAGTAGGTAATGAAAGAAAATGCAAAATGCTCATTGATTCATGATGTGGTTTCATCTTAGCTTGGGCAAACCATGCAGTATTTAATAAATAGTAGCAGAATATTTACTATTGAAGCTTGAAAAGATGTGAGTTCTTTGTGTGCAATTTTTCATTTATGCATGTGAGAGGGTTTTTTTTAAAAATATTTTTACATTGTAGTACTTGTTTTGCTTGTTGGTGGTGTTTGCTTATTTAATACATTCCGTCAGGGACAGAAATTACATGCTTTTTCTTTCCTAGGAAGTGTGTCTTGGGTTTTTTCCCTTTTTTTCCTTCTTTTTTTGGTGATGGTGGTGGTTATGTTTAAATGAAGTTGCTTTTACAGCACCAAAGACTTAATCATCCATTTCCTATATAAAAGGTAGCTACTTTTTTGCATAGACCTCAAGTATATTGTAGTGTAGAGGTGGAACTTAAGGAAAGGTATTAAACAGGCTGTGTTTTAGCTTATGGGCAAGTAATAAATTGTATCATTTATCTTGAATGTATCATAGATAAGCTGCTATATAACGATTGCCACTTCAGATAGCTGTGAAATTAGGTGATTAACTAGTTGTTATTTAGCCTTCTAATTTCTGTATAAGTCTAATTACATGAAATAGAAGTTGGGGTTTGATTTTTTACTTTGCTTTTCTGTTTGGAGTGTCATTGTAACTACTGTATTGTAAATGATGGAAAATAATTGCATATGTTATTTTGGGGTGTGTTATTTGCATCAGTATTTTATCTCTATTAATGTTTGTGCTCATCACTGCATATAAAAAACTTGGATTTATCAATGTAACTTAATTTTTTATTTTCATACTGGCATTGTAGACACTTGAGAAAGCTGTATCTTGCAGGCTTGACTTAACTTTTTTTTTCCTTAAAAATCTGGAATATAATCTTACAGCATTTACTGGAATAAACAGTACAAAGCATTTGAGTATAAAACTCTCCAAATGTTTTGGATTTACAGCATTTCTTTGATAAATGAATTGCATACCACTAGTACAGCTCTAATGCAGCGTTGACAATAAGCTAATAATGGATAAACTTTTCTTTACTCCATTAACACAAGCAGTGTTTTATTTAATAATCATCAATGAAATAAATGTGCCTGAAATTGATTTTAAAAATTACAGTATTAGATCATAAAATAAAAACCAGCAGTACATTTTTAGTCACACTGAAAATGAAGGACTTAATTTTCCCCACAAGTTTCAGTGTTTTTAGTAATCAATTCTATGCATTTTATATAAATAGAAATATATATACATATATATATTACACAGAAAAAAACGAGTAGCCTAAGATTAATTTAAAAGATTATTTACAGATGGCAAATTTATGGAGTCACTATTTAAGTAAACTTGCTGCCCTCCACAGCTTATTAATTTTATTTATATGGTCCAGCAGATCACTGGTATCTGCTCACTCAGAAAAGAATCAATGCTGGCAGCGGATGTTTCAGAAACACCAAGTGCAAAGGATCGATTTCTGTTTGTATGACAGGTACAAAACTGGCGCAGTTTTATTGTCATTCAGGGCCACGTTTACTACCCTGAAATGTCGTATTTTCTGTATTTCAGTACCAAGACTCAGATGGTCTTGTTAAATGGATAGTAAATGTTTTCATAATAGTAAAGTTTGATAAAGGCATACCCTAGTTGAGTACATTGCTCTTAACTGATTCCAATCATGGGCTTTTAGATGTGTTTTAAAAATTAAAAATGTCAATCCTGCTAACATCTAAATTTAACATTGACGAGAGAATTTGGATTTATACCCTCTTTAAAACCATTTTACCAGTTTTCTTTGGTTTTACTGCTTTCTTAAATAAAACACTGCATGACTTCCAAGTTGCATATTTGCATACTATTTTAATTTGCAAATTATTGTGTTTTTTCTTTTAACCAAATACCCTGATATTTACTTTTCTTTTCCTTCAGGGTGTTTAAATATGTTACTGTAGTAGCAAAGCCTTTTCACTTTTTTGAATCTCTACTACTAATTTTAATCTTGATTTGTGTTAAGTAAAAGTTAAATCATACACTGCAAGGTGTAGGAAGATTTGTTTTAATGAACCCAATGATAGATTTGATTACTAAGTTTGAACTGTTAACTGTTTAACAATTTTAGACTTGTGGCTTTCTTTCTTTGGTTTGTTTTTGCTTTTACTTCTATGCTACACTAGTTTGCCATGTAGCAATTGCACTGTGCAATATTACAATAAGGACTGGGAAAATTTTTATGGATGTAATGTCTATTACGGTTTGCGCTAGTATTTCTCTCTAGTTCTCAGTGATTTAAATGTGACCAAGCCTTCTGTACTTTGTCACAAAAAGCGGGTTTTCCAGGTGACTATTTTGGTGAGTGTCAAAATAAGAATTTATGGTGTATTACTGTCGATTCACTTTGAATTAAAATATATATATTGCAGCAAACAGCTTGTTGACTTTTTTTCTACCCCAGTACTGCTTACAAGGGAGGGAAGGAAGGAGGTTAGTAACACTTAGTACATAACTTACACCATCTCATTTAATTCTCAAAACCACTGTGAGATGGCATTATTATCTTCCCCATTGTATAAATGAAGAAATAGGTTCAAAATATTTAGGTAAGTTGTCCAGAGTCCCAGCGCTGAGTGGTGAATCTGATCTACGAACCAGGCTGTCTAACCATAACTAATCTACTTTCCACCAGTTCTTTTTGTTTTGTTTTGTTTTGTTTTGTTTTAAATATTTATTTGAGAGAGTGTGCGTGTGAGGGGGGACAGGCAGAGGGACAGTCTCCAGCAGATTCCCTGCTAGGCATGGAGCTAGATGTGGAGCTCGCTGAGCCACCCAGGCGACCCTCCTTTAAAACCGAGGCCTGAGGCAGTGTTCCAGAAGGACTGCACCCACAAGATAACCAGGGCCTTTCACTTGAATATTGTTTCCTTGACTATTTTTTGAGGCAAATATTTCTGTTGAATATGCATGAATAAAGAGTATGGAATTCACATGTATTGTTAAGAAGAAAAAAACATGAGACTTCAAGCGGGCACCTGAGTGGCTCAGTGGATTAAGCATCTGACTCTTGATTTCAACTAAGGTCGTGATTTCAGGGTCGTAAGATCAAGCCCCACGTTGGGCCCTGTGCTGGGCGTGGAACCTGCCAAAGATTCTTCCCCTCTGCCCCTCCCTGCTCCCATCACTCCCCCCCCCAAGAAAAAAAAGGTAAACATGAGACCTCAATAGAATGTAGTTGTAGCAGGTCAATTAAGTTACGTCCTCAAATACCATCCCATACTTCAAGGATTAAACATTAGAGGAACATCAGTAGGAGAGGTTTTTGGAGAGCATTCTAACAGAACACGCCAGTGAGAATAAATAATCTCTCAGCAAACTTTTAATTTATTTTTATTTATTTATGATAGTCACACAGAGAGAGAGAGAGGCAGAGACACAGGCAGAGGGAGAAGCAGGCTCCATGCACCAGAAGCCCGACGTGGGATTCGATTCCGGGTCTCCAGGATCGCGCCCTGGGCCCAAGGCAGGCGCCAAACCGCTGCGCCACCCAGGGATCCCTCAGCAAACTTTTTTTTTTTTTTAATTTTTATTTATTTATGATAGAGAGAGAGAGGCAGAGACACAGGCAGAGGGAGAAGCAGGCTCCATGCACCGGGAGCCCGACGTGGGATTCGATCCTGGGTCTCCAGGATCGCGCCCTGGGCCAAAGGCAGGCGCCAAACCGCTGCGCCACCCAGGGATCCCCCTCAGCAAACTTTTAATTGAAGTATATAACACGCACTTTTGTGTCTGGCTTCTTATGTTCGACATTTTGTCTGAAAGACACACTCTTGTATGTAGCAGTGGCTCACTTACTCCCATTGCTGTATTGTCTTCTGTGTGCATATACAATCATTTGTTTGGTGTTTTTGTTCATCTCTTTTGGAAAACACCTGTATGCATTTCCTTTGGGTATATACGCAGGTATGGGGCTGGGTCATAGGGTGTACATATGTTCCACATTACTAGATACTAAAACAATATTCCAAAGTGGTTAAATTCAATTTACACTCAATACCAATAATATGAGAGTTCCAGTTACTTTATGTTCCTCACATATATTTTTTCTTTCATTTTAGTCATTCTTGTGGGTGTGAGTTATTCAAAGTAATGTGAAGATTTTCAGTTAGCCCAAAGCACTGATCCTACATATAGATGAGATCCAGATTTTGCTATTTACTTGAAAGTAGAGTAAATTGGCATCTTGAGAATACAAGTTTCTCCACTATCCACGAGTAGGGCATTCTTAGGAAACCATTTTGTAAGCCAAAATGGTGTAAAGAAGCAATGAACATGAGTTTTTATAGAAAAAATTTTGAGCTTTCCCAGACCCAAAAAATAAGCTCTCTGGTTTTTCGGATCCCTTAGGACACAGCTGTACAAAATAAATGGAGATAAAGCACAGATGCCTACAGAGTTCACAGCTCTGGCTGCTCGACGCTGGGAGGCTGAGCGTAGTACCCCAGGAGGGAGCGTGGTGGGGCCGCCCTCTGGTCTGGGTGCACTGCCTCTCGAACGGCTTTCTGCAAGTCCAATGCTGCCAGACACTTTTCACTTTTTGCCTCTTCATAAAAACTGAAATCCTCTTCAGATTTCTTTCAGTTGGCAGAAACTGGAACTGATACAGGTCTTTCTTGAAAGCAAAGTGCCACAATCCAAACTTTTGAAAAGTGGGGGATACCTGTACCGAGAAGTACTCAGCCATTTTAAATGGATCAAGGAATACAAAAAAATTGTTTTCCAAAGAGATGAAAAAAAAAAAAAAGGTCTTTAAGCAGCATGATTAAACCATTCGGTCAGGACTTAGCACAGTGGCTGGCACACAGTAGGTATTCACGAGTCATTCCATGATACTTAGGCAGCATCTACCTACCATGTTTCAAGCACCATGTAGTATGTTGTATATATCAGTGGACAAAGTAGAAGTTTCTTTCATTCTTCTAGATCTTTCTTTCCTATTAGCGGGAGGGAAAGATTTCAAGCAAATACACTGGGTTAGGATAAGTGGAATAAACAGGGAATACTGATGAAGGAGCTGGACGGGGTAGGCCAGGGGATACCTCAGTGAGAAGGTGACCATTGGGTTGTGACAAGGAGGATGCTAATCGGCTAGGTAGGCAAGAGTATCCGGTGGAGGGAGCAGCGAGGGCAATGGGCCTTGAACTCAGGAAAGAGCTTCTAAGGCAGACCAGAAAAGTGGGCCGTGGGGCTGGAGAATCAGTGTGCGATTGGGAGCAGAAGCTAGAGGATGTAACTAGAGCGGTGGGCATGCAGGCTTTGCCAAAGGAGAGTCTAGATTTAAAGTCCCACATTATGGGACACGGGGGGAGGGTTTTAAGCAGACAGACCGGGGGTGGGGGCCCGGGTGGAAGCTGGAAGACCAGATGGGAAATAGTTCAGATGACAGAAGGTAGATACAAGTCCCTTATCAAGGTGTTTGTGTTACACACATTTTCTCCCAGGTTGTGACTTGTCCTTTCATTTTTTTTACAGGGTGTTTGGAAGAGCAGGGGTTTTGAATTTTGATAAAGCCCCATTTCTCAGAATGTTCTTTTATTGTCTGTGTTTTCGTGTTGTAAGAAATTTTTGCCTATCCCAAAGTTGCAGAGACTTTTCTTGGTTCTCTGCCAGAAGTTTTATTAGGTCTGTGACTCATTTCATGCTAATTTTTCTGTCCATTTTTATTTTTATGGCATTATTTTACCTTATCCTATGTATTTCTCTAGTTAGAACTATGGTCATTTGAAATAGAAAAAAAAAAGATGTTAGTGTTTGATATTTTTCCATCATGAGAATAATATAATACGTTATTAGAATGCATTTGGGAAATGCAGAAAAACAGATTTTAAAAACTCGTTGAAATCTAAGTGTTCAAATAGCTAAAATAATGTAAGCAATTTTAGGTTCTGATATTTTCTACTTCCAACTTGTAACACGAGCATCTTGCGTGTTTTACAACTTCAGAAACATTTCAAATGACAAAATGGGAAATTTAGAGGTGATCCACTGTATTTTCATCATTGCTTGTTTCCTCAGTGACCATGGAGAATCCAAAGAATTCATTTTTTTCTTACCACATCAAATTTTCATACTATTTTAAGCCAGTTTTTTATTTAAGAAAATATAAACAGGAAAGAGAATAGTAGGACAAACACACATAAAACCTTAAACTGGATTCTCCAGTTGTGAATTCACATTTCACAAATGTGATTCACCTTTGCCACATTAGCTTCATTTCTATTCACATATAATTTTTAAATCGAACCATTTGTGGATAATTGTGGCCCCTAAATACTTAAGCACTCATCTGTAGGAATGACATTCTTACACTAACCTCAAAACTTCATAACACCCAGCAAAGTTAGATGATTTTATAGCATCTAGTTTCCATCCCATATTCAAATTTGCCCAATTGTTTCAATGTTTTTTATGGCTCTTCCCTTCTCCCCTCAACTACAGGAACCAATCAAGATTCACCTGTTATATTTGACTGTGACCTGTGTCTTTGACCACTTTTAATTCAGAGCAGTCCTCTATTTTCATGACATTTTTGAAGAATTTAGAATGTCCTACGTTCTGAATTTGTCTGTTTCTTCACGCTAACTGGTTCCTCCCTATATTTTCCATAAAGTATAAGTTGGGTCTAATGGCTTGATTAGTTTCCATGTTTGTTCATTTTATTATTTGTGCATTGCAAAAATTATAGGAGATGTTGTGTCCTTATTGTATCATGTCAAGAAGCATGTAATTTCAGGTTGTCTATTACCAGTAATGACACTGGGATAAAGAGGTTGGTAGCCAATCTCTCTCTTGCCATCTGTAGGGTGGCACTGTGGCAGTATCAGTAACATTTTACTCAGTGGCTTTAGCCTCCCTTGACGTCTGGTGTCTGAATCAGTTATTACATAGGGGGTTGCAAATGGTGATTTTCAATTCTGTCCTTCCTTGTACATTCATTACCTGGCATCATTCATGATTTTATAAAGAAAGACTTTCTGGCTTTGGCCCTGAGCTTGCTTGCACCTTCCCCCTCACCCCCCATCATTATGGATTCATGGATTTTGCTGTATCCAATAATTAACTTTAATTTACTGAATCCTTTTGACATCACTGCGTCAGTCTCAATGTTGCCTTGTTCTCTGGCCCAATAAGGTGTCTTAGGCTCACCTTGTATTTTTCTGGCCTTGGATCTGGAATTGGCCATTTCTCCAAAGAGCCCAGATTTCAAAGGACCTGGTTTGAATAATGTCTACGTCCAACACATAGGTGATTTGCTTGTTTTTTTTTTTTTTTTTTTTTTTTTTTTGGAGTGGTGTCCCTGTATGGTGCCATGGGTGTTGCTGACCAAGAATAGTTCCTGCTCTTCGTTTAGCTCTCATCCTCTATCCTCATCACTCAAGCTCAGATCTAACTCCTCTTTCTGCGGAGACATTGTCACTTGCCCAGTAACTGCTGCGCACCTCCTTTAACTGTCTTGTGACTGTTAACTGACCTTGACTTTCTCCTGGCCTTGTGCATGGACTGCAGATGGTAATTCAAAACCAGAATGAATGAGGAGAAAAATAGTGACAATTTAGAGGGCATGCATGTAAGAAGGATTCATCTAACAAATGCTGTGTCTATGCTGTTTCCCCAATGGTTAGCACTTGTGCCAATGGATGTGGAATAAATGTGGACCCTACCTAGGGTTGGAAGGCGTTATTCAGGAAATCTTAGTGATGTTTGCATTGTGTATCCACAATCCGTGCTGATTGACTTGAACCAGGCCATGAGGCGATGAGAACAGGAACTGTGCTTCTGCATCACCGTAGTCTCCATCCGTGCTTTTGTCGCTTTCATCCTATTTCTTGTAATTCCTTGTCTGCTTTTCCCACTGACTAAACTCTGAAGGCAAAGACTATTTTTATTTTGCATACTCTGCATCTTCGACATTTACTGTGTGCCTTCCCATACTAAACACTCAAACATTTGCAAAATGAATGAAATCCACAAATATTTATTGAATAGAATTTAGGAGGCTCAAATTTTATTATCTCTCCTGGCACTAATCAGGTGGTATGGTTGTGAGCATATGGTTTGGGCTTGAGTTTATTCACTGGTAAATCGAGTCTGGGGGTGCAAATCCAAGCAGCAGGGGCTGGACAGATGACCCAAGTACGTGGATTAGCGTGGGGGCCGTGGCACAGTGCGGAGTCAAGCCCTGTCCAAAGGGAGCTTTGGGGAAAAGCATGCAGGATGGTAGACCCAGTGTGTACCAACTACTGGGTTTTTGAGAAAATGGATGTCGGTGAAATCCTGGCAACTAATGAAAGGTTAACAATTTTTTCATTTTATTTATTTACTTTTGATTAATTTATTAGAGAGAGAGAGAGAGAGAGAGCGCACAAGTAGGCAGAGCCGCAGGCAGAGAGAGAGACGGAGAAGCAGACCTTAAACTCAGCAGGGAGCCCCATGTGGGGCTTGATCCCCGCACCCTGGGATCGCGACCTGAGCTGAATACAGATGCTTAACTGACTGAGCCACCCCGGCGCCCAGTGTTTTCAACTTAAACACAAATTGTCTGCAGCCCAGAGTTAGTTTGTGGGTAACCAGTCTGCTGGAATAGTTATTCTTTGAGTTGCCTTTCTGTTTTGACATTTAAGGATTCTGTTCATCACGGTGTTGCTTCATGGTGGTATGGCCAGCAGGGGGAGAAAGCGTTCTCTAATTTTTCTCTCAAGTTTGGTCCCATAAGTTGAAGGAAAAAGAACAAAACAGAAGTAGGGGCAGGGTAGGCTATGTCCCATGAACATGGATAATATAATGTAAGAAGTTTCTAACTTTTGTAGATAGATTTTGAAAGAGAGAGAGAGAGAGGATTCCAAGCCTCAGGGAATCCTTAGATTACTTAAACTGGTTGCTTTATCACGGAATCAAAGGAAGACATCATTTATCCACTCCTCTGCTGCCATATAGACCTGCCAGGGAGTCCCAAAACTTGTGTGGATCCTTTCCTCTCCAGCAAAGGATATCAAATTGAAGAGGATTTGGCAGCTGGAAGGGGAGGCTGGAAGGGGAGGCATCCAGCTCACAACAACCCCTTCCTGTGCCAAGATCTTGTATTTATTTATTTTTTTTATTTTGCAGAAGAAAGAAAAGGCTTAGTGAGAGGCTCAATAATATGCTTCAGGTAACACAGAAAGAAGCTGGGCTGAAATGCAAGACCCCACTTGACTCCAAAGATTGTGGAAATTCCACCTCACTGCATTCTCTGAACCCAGTGCTGGGAAACATTTGACAACTATCTGAAGAAAGAGGTGAGGGATGAGGGCTGCATGTATATGTACCTACAGAAGTTTGGTATAAATATCATTAATAAAAAGAGTGTAGTACACAGGGGCACCTGGGTGGCTCAGCGAGGAGTCGGCTTCTCTCCCTTTCCTTCGGCCCCTCCTCCCTCTCTCTTCCTCTCTAACATAAATTAATAAATCTTTTTTAAAAAAAGAGTGTGGCACACAAATGAGGGTAAAATATACAGTAATTTTTTCCATATATCCAATTAATTCTCACAGAATGCATTCATCGAGTTTCGCCAGACTCTTGTACCTATAGCCAACCCATGGTTCTAGTTAAATCACAATTTGACAGAATCAGGCTATGAATAAATACTTGATTACTGTCTCATTTAGCAAAGAAATTGCTTATGTTGTTGATGAACAAGGGAAGTTCTGACCTGATTGTTCACTGTTATTTTCTTTTACATGTAAGACCAAAGCGAAATAGCAAAGATGAAACTTGGAACTTCACTTGTTGCCAATGACATGAGTGAAGTCTTTGCTCAGTTTGATGATAGGTTTTATTTTTATTGATTTATTTATATATATTTTAAAGATTTAATTTATTTATTCATGAGAGACAGAGGCAGAGACACAGGCAGAGGGAGAAGCAGGCTCCATTCAGGGACCCTGATGTCTGACTTGATCCCAGGACCCTAGGATTATGACCTGAGCCAAAGGCAGATGCTCAGCTGCTGGGCCACCCAGATGTCCCTTGATGATAATTTTTAAATATTGGAAAACATACCTCAATTTTTTGCACTATTTACACTGGACAGCTTGCAGACATGATACACTTTTAACTTGCATTAACGTTTTCTCCATCACCTAAGTCTAGAAAATCAACAAAGCAATAAACCAAACTCTGACTTGTAGTGTTCCAATTTCTGTGGTGTAAATGCTCCCACCACAATTTCAGTGAAGTTGGAAGAGATGTATATCTTTATACAGTACTTCCACTGTATCTATACAATAGACAGAAATAACTTCAAAAGCACAGATAACAGTGAAACGTAGTAAATAATCAGGAAGTGGTAAGCTTTGTGAACAAGCAGTTTTCTCTTTGGATAGTACTGTGGGACCATAACAACGATCGTGCAAGCTGAAACCATGCTAAGTGATCTTATAACCAATAGGAAAAGTTACAATTGTTCCGTGACCTTCACTATTTTTTGTTAAAGCATTACAAAATTTCGTACTATTGGTTATAAGCGTATATTGGGAAATGAAAAAAATAGGCTAATATTTACATAGTATACTAATTTAAGACATTAGAAACATTGAGAATTAAGGTTTAGTGGTGTTTACTTACTTCTCATTGTGTACAATATATCTATTCTACACACTTTCTCATTTTGGATCAGCTTCTAACTCTTTCTCCCTTGTGGTTCGAATGTCATGAAATAACTGAGAATTCTTTTAACGTGAATTTTTGTTGTGTTTTTTTTTTTTTTTTTCTGCTATTACTTCTGGATCTCTTCATCCTTCCTGTCATGAACACTTCGCCCATTTATGTCAAAGAGTTTGCCTTCACTAAGTTCCTCTGGCTTTATTTGTACCGTCTCTCAGACAGCAGCCTGTCAGCATTCCCACAACTAGCTATTTCTTCTCTGAGTTCATTCACCTTATGCTGGATTTGACTCCCAGCATTAACAATTTTCATTTCTTTGCTGTACTTACGTCTTGGTTGGACAGTTCCCTTTTATCATCATCCATGTTTGTCAAATGCCACATAGGTTTGTCACTAGAAGACAAGTAGGTAACACAACTCCATGCTTTGTTGTCTGCATGAACTGATTAACAGATGAGCAGTGATCAATCACCAACCGTCTTGGAAAGACGTGATGTGACCGGTCACTGATTATGAAGCGCAGCTATTATTTTACTTGGTGATTTATGGACTGGAGAGCCAACAGCAAAGTACACACTTTATGCAATCACTCATAGCAAATATATTGTGGTAACTAAAATCTGAACTATGTTGGTGGCAGACTGTGTTATTTAACTAAACCGTGGTAACTGAAATTCGTGCCTATTGAAACCATGCAAAGCGAGGCTTTGTATTTATTACCTTAGTTTTTAATACAATTTAATTGTAACTTTAATTATTTTTTAAAGTTTATTTATTTAAGTAATCTCTACACCCAATGCGAGCCTCGAACTCATAACCCCGAGATCAAGAGCCTCACGCTCTACAGGCTGAACCACCCAGGCACCCTTAATTGTAACTCCATGTTTAAACAACTGGTTAACAAAATTCCTGCAAATTTAACAACTGATTCTAGAAAGCCGGTACCAGCTGGATCTGGCTGTTCCAGATCCAGAACATCCATTAAGTGTTTAGTACCTTCACTTTCCTCATTTATGTGAACAGTAGAGGACTGTGACTTGTTCAAGCTCACGGGAAGAACGGTATCGCTGGAGTTATCATTCCAAGGCTGATACTCTTTAAATTTTCCAGATAACTTTCATTCAAATAATCTCGAGGTTACTATAAGCCCACAACCTCATTCTATATCTTCTTCATATCCAGAAAGTGGATATATTAGCACATTTAATAATTTTAAAAGAATGCAATATTTATTTTAGCTCTTTAAATTCCTTCCTAGCCTTATTTCTTTCACTAATAGCTGAGACATTCTACTGGTCAATTTTTTGCTAGGTTACACTGCAGGAACAAATGACCCCCAAATCTCAGTAGCTAAAAACAACACCACTTTATCTCTTGCTCTTGTTATACTTTGGTCCCAGGTGGGTAGCACCTCTGTTCCTGGCTACAGGCCATGTATAGTCCATGGGTGTTTTTCATTTTTGTATCTGGACTGAAGGAGTAATAAATATTGGACGTGCCGTCCTAATGGAGGAGGGAAAAGACGCAGACTTAGACCTTGCAATGGTTCTTAAAGCTTATGAATGGAATTGGCACCCTGACGCATTCTGTTGGCCAAGAAGGTCACATGGCCATGCCTAGGAGAAACCAGGAGAGAAAGATACTGAGAGTCACACAGCAGTGGGATCTTACTTATCAGAAGTAAGATCTGATACAGGAGTGAGGAATAGAAATAAAGCTGGTTTTTGTTTCTCCTGGTGGGGAGACAGAACCAGCTTCTCATAAACTACCAAAGCTCAGGGATTTGGCTTTTTAAAACTTCAATTATTGAGCTAAGAAAAAAACCCTGTATTCGATGGCCTAGTGTCTTGTTACTCCTAGAATGGCCTATCAATCAGGATCAGCAATTCTTAGCTTTTTTGTTTTTAGAAAAGCAGACTCAGAGAGTGCCTGGGTGGCTCAGTTGATTGAGCTCCCGACTCTTGATTTAGGCCCAAGTCATGATCTCAGGGTGGTGAGATCGAGCCCCACGTTGGCCTCCTGGCTCAATGGGGAGACCGCTTCTCTCCTGCCCCCGCTGCTCCCCCCTCAGGCCAACTCTTCTCACCCCACCCCAACTCATGCATGCACACGCGCGCTCTCTCTAAATAAATAAATAAATCTAAAAAAGAAAAGGAGACTCAGATGACCTCAAACTTGATCAGAATCCTCATTTTTAACAAGGACTAAAAACTCATGAGCACATTAAAATTTGTGAAGCTTGGACCTAATAGACATCTCTACCCAGATGCCCTGCCTAACTTGTGTTTTCCTTATCCCTCGAACTCCCTTTTCTTTATTCCCAGTTCTTGGAAAATGGCCTCCTCATTCACCCCAATTCTCAAACTGAATGCTGTCCTCAATTCCTCCTCCTCCTATCACGTCACCCCTGTCATATCCACGTCAACACCATTCGTGTCACCATCCCCACCGTGCTGTCTGGCTTCAGCTCAGGAACTTGTCTAAACTCATGCTCTGGTCTGGCTTCCCTGCCTCCTGCCCACCCCTACTCCCAACTCCAATCAACCTTCTTATTACTTGCCATGCGGTCTTACCAGAATTAAATTCTGATTAAGATAGTAGCAGTGGAGATGACAAGGAGATGCTTGGGGCCGGGGAGCGGGTGTAATTAAACACGCAGTCTAAGTGAAAGCATAGCTCTCTGTCCAGCAAATTCAGTTTCAAGGCAAGTCTTTGACCAGTTTCCCCAAAGCTCCTCATGTGGAAATCTTGGAGTTGCCAGTGGATGCTTGCCTGCTTTATAACCTTGACTATCACTTTCAGGGTAATGTCCAAATCCCTGGGAGGATGTTAAACTCTCTTGTGATGGGTCCATTGTCTGACTCACCAATAGAATCTCTTATTGCTTTTCTCCTCACACTAAATAGCTGTATCAGCGGTCTTTGCAGAGGGCACCTGCTGATTTGTAACTCCCCATCTTCATGTGGCTCAAATGCCCTCTCTCTTGCTTCCATCTTAGCTGTCTTTTCTGTCCCAGCTCAAGTGTCACCTCCTCCCTCAGCCTCCCCTGACTCAGGAAGAGATTTAATCTGTCCTTCCTTGGGTCATTTTCACCTCCGGCAGAAGTAATTGTTTTATAATTTTATTTCTCCATTGCTGTATCTTGAGACCCTTGAGGACATGGAATTTTGTCTTATTCATCTCCATAGCCCCAGTGAGCACAGGCTGGGGCACATAAAAGGTGCTCAGTAAAGGTCTATCGATGAATGAAATAGTAAAGATTAAAATGGCTTAAATCTGACACTGTGAAGAAATAGATAGATAGGATTGGATTGATCTACAAAAAAAGTCTACTGTCAGGCACCTAACAGGTACTTAAGAATGGAAGATGCTTTTGTTGTTGCGGATGTTACTTCTAAAGGTGTGACGGTTTCATCTGGTCTAAAGATGCATTTGATTGGACTTCCTAATAGAATAAAGCTGCTTTTGTCAAACAAAAAGGGGCATTGATTGGTTAGGAGGGCTGGCATTTATCGCTGGTGGGCTAAATCCTTGATAGAATGTTGTTAATGTTACATTTCTTACAGACTTTCAAAAATGATAGACCTTTATTTACTTTATTAGTTTTTTTTTTTTTTTTTTTTTGAGGAGAGCGTTTCTACTTTATTACAGAAAGAAACTTTTATGTGGTCAGAAAATAGAGGATTGATTCTTTTTTCTCTTCCTATGAAATGCTGCTGTTCAAACAGCCAGAGTGAATTGTCTCAGTTCACTTCTTTAAGTCTCATCACATTCACGTGGGTATGGATGTCTTTGGCTCCTGAAAATCTGGCCCTTTAGTGCACAGGGTGACAGTCCCATGCCCAGCAGTTTAAGAACGTCCCATTTTCATATATTATACCCATGCAGGGCTCCTAAAGATGAGGTACAGTGGGGCAAATATTTTCCAGAACAGATGTCATATATGTAATATATACACATTCATACATACATACATACATACCTTTATTCATGTGATGTCCAAAAACTTTTTAAAAATGTGCACATCTATTACAAAATCATAACAAAGACTGGACAGTATTTTGCCCATTCTGGAAAGATGAAGCTCAGCAATAACACAACCCTGGAAACCATCCAGAGATCGTGGCAATATCTCTCTTCTAAGCAGCCAGATATTCTTGCATTAAGCTTGGCAAAACTGCCTTTTGAAAACAGAAGGGAAGTAAAATGAAGGAGGCAGACCTTGCTCATCTTTCCAAATGAAATATGAGAAGGATCTTCAAATAAAAACGCACAAACATTTGTTCTTCTATCACCAATAGTCCTACAATGAACAATGCAAATTTTGTTGAGTCTTTTGTGGTTGTTTTTTTTTTTTTTTTTTTACAAAAAGTGATTGCCTTGAAAGTGAAAGTTTAAATATAAATATCCTTTACACACTCAAGAAAAAAACACTTTATCTTACAATAACCTCAAAGATTTATTGACCACTTTGTGCCAGATTCGGGTTTTTTTTTTTTTAACACCTTTATTGAGAGATGATATACAGAACATAAAACTCACTAGTTTTAAGTATTCACTTAGATGAAGTTTAGTATGTGGGGCACCTGGGAGGCTCAGTCAGTTAAGCTTCTGACCCTTGATTTCAGCTCAGATCATGATCTCAGGGTCTTGAGATCAAGCCCCGTGTGAACCTTTGTGTTCAGTGGGGAGTCTGCTTGAGATTCTCTCTCCTTCTCCTTCTGCCCCTCCTACTCGTGCTTTCTCTTTCTCTCTCTCAAATAAATAAATAAATCTTTAAAAAATGAAGTTTAGTATACTTAGAGTTATATATCCATAAACACGATCTAATTTAGAACATTTTTACCACCATAAAAAGAAACCTTATGCCTTTACAGTCCCCAGCCCTGACAACCTCTATTCCACTTTCTGTCTGCTTGTGTTTGCCTTTTCTGGACGTTTCATATAATGTAATCATGATATTTGGCCTTTTGTTACTGGTTTCTTTCACTCAGCAGAATATTCTCAAGATTCATTTGTATCATGGCATGTTTCAGAACTCTGTTCCTTTTTATTGATGAGTAATATGCTGTTGTAGCACATTCCATTTATCCATTCACTAGTGGATGGAAATTTGGGTTTTATCATTTTGGGCTCTTGTGAATAATACTGCTTCAAATATTTCTATTCAAATATTTGTGTGGACATGTGTTTGGATTTCTCTTGGGTAGATGACCTTGGTATCTTGGGTAGGCATCTCCAGTTCTCTGAAAGAGTTGATACTGAGTTTCACTTTTTTCCTATGGTCACCAGTTATCAGGTGATAGATTAGGACTGGGACCCAGGTTGTGTAATTGCTGAGATTTTTCAATGGTCAGCCCTGCCTCCCACCCTATGGAGGGCCTGAGAAAAGGGCTTCAGAGAGCTAAGTGGAGCTTGAAGGTAGAGAGATGCAGTAAAAAAAAAAAAAAAATGAGCTAGTCCCAAAGTGCCAAAGCCTGGACCATATCCCCCGCTTTGCAATTAGATGAGCCCCAGGAGCACCAGAAATATTCACAATACAAATTAGCCCTTCATGGTTAAAAACTGCATTCTCCCACTGGAGGATTTGGGGAATAATTAGCCAGAGCCTGGGAAGTTGAAATGTTATCAACAGGAGACCAGTGCAAAGCAACAAGTGCTGAGTTGCGAGGCTGCCGTGGAGCCAAGGTGAGTTCTGAGACCAGCGTCACCCACCTGGGCACCCAGAGCTCACCTGAGTGGCTGCTGGCACCAGACTGCCGGGCCTGTCATGCTGGGTCCTGGAGCAGAATTTGGAAGCTTCTTTCAGAAGAGTAGATTGGGACATGAGGGAAAGGGAAACAAGATGACCTACAATTCTGCAACAGCCTTTTGATTGGGCTCCTCATCCCTCTTCTAGTCCATTCTGGGAGGTAGAGAGTGAAGTTCCCAAAACACACAGCGAGTCACACATTCTGTGTTAGAACTCTCCCATAGCCCCTACGGCCCTTGGGCACAGTTAATTCAACTACATCTTCTCTTTCTCCAGGGCAGCAGTTCCTGTCTGCAGGGACCCATGTAGGGAGTCAAGCACTTTTCTAGAAGCCCGGACTCTGAGATGCAGGAGGGAGCCACTCAATGTTCCATCTCATACAACACTGTTATCTTTTCTCAAGGGCACCCAAAACAAGGAAAACCAAACACCATGTTTAGAATTTCATTTGAAACTTCTGCCTTTTTTCCCCCCAGTAATCTGTCTGAAATATATTTAGGCCACTCTGATTTATAAAGACACGTTTTAATTCCTGAACATGGCCTGCTTGCCTCTCCAGCGACGCTCCCAGCGCCCCCCTCTGCGTGTCACCTCAGCACCCTTCACCACGTCTGGGGCAGCACTTGCCAGGGGTGGAATAATTGTGTGTCTCCCTCACTCGACTTTAAGTACATTGATGCGAGGCAAGAGCCCTGCGTGCTGTAGGAACCATCGGACCTGGTGCAGTCCAGGGCACGCAAAAGTAGGACATCGGGGGCACCTGGGTGGCTCAGTTGGTTAAGCGGGTGCCATCAGCACAGGTTATGATCCCGGGGTTCTGAGATCCAGCCCTGCATCGGGCTCCCTGCTCAATGGGGCCTGCTTTTCCCTCTCCCCCTGCCTGCGCTCAGCCTCCTTGCTTTCTCTCTCTCCCTGTGTTAGATAAACAAATAAAAATCATTACAAATATATTTAAAAAGTAGGACTTCAGTGTAGACATGGGCTTTGTTCAAGCAAGGAGTGTCAGTGATAGAGATTAGGGCTAGAGCAGGGAAATCCGCTTAGTGCAAAAAGAACGAAACAGAGGCCTAGGTATCTCCCTTGAAGGCGATGTCAGAAGTTTCCATCGAGGACCAGAAACCGCTGTCTAGAGACCGATCTCTACCCCTGGCCTCACAAAATGCTTTGCAAAAAGACACAGACTATTCAAGCTATGCAGCAATCATCACACAGAGGCAAGGTCCCTGGGCCTTAGTTTCAGCAGGCCAAAGCCAACCAAGGGTTCATGGGTTAGAAGGGATGCCGTTGTTATAGAATATATAAGACTGAGCGCTTACCGCGTGTCAAGGACACTTCTAAATGCTTGTCGCGGAGCAGCTCCATCCTTTCGAGAACCCGACGAGGGAGGTAGTCTTATCATTTCCAGGGTTATGGGCGAGTCACAGAAAGCATATGTGCCAGTAAATGGCAGAGCCTGAAATATCTAAGTAGTCAAGTTTCAGAGTCTGTGCACTGACTCCTCATCAATCAAAGCCTGGGATCTCATCAAGCTTCCTGCTGCAGCAGAGGACTTCCCCGCAGCAGGGCCTCCTGGGTGAGGATACGGCACGAAGCGTCTCACATGTGCGCCCGTGTGGATCTCCTGCCTGAAAGAGGGGTCCCTCACGTGCCCCACCTGCCACCCTCACCGGGTGCGTCGCTCTTGCTCTGAAAACGCCACAGACCTGTAGCCGCCTCTCCACCTTGCCATTTGCTGGCCCTGGCACACTCCAGCTGGAAATGTGGCCTTCTTTCACCTTCCCTCCGCCAGGCAGGAACAGCCACTCCTCACCCACATTAGCATGGTGCTGGGGATGCTGTATGTGCCCCCGCCCGCTACTCCCTGCACCTGCTGGAGTTGATGCGGAGGCCGTCTGCCCCGCTCGCTAGACCGCGGGCCTGCCCAGGACAGGATCGAGTCTGCTCTGGACACCAGCCTCCTCTGGCAGAGAAATTCAAAGAAACACGTCTAACAACCAACATCCCCCAAAGGAAATTTGTGTTTTGTCGAAGTCTGGCAAATAATAATGAAGGAGGAAAAAAAATCCAATGAACACATAGAGGACATGCTTTCGAGATACACATTTGCTATCTCTCAACCCCATGGAATCTGCCTCCCAAATCTCTCTTTTTTTCTCTCTCTAAATGCTCATGGAGAACCAGCTGTGGCCTGATCTTGTCTCTTGCCCACAGCCTCTCCCCTTCTGGATCTTTTCTATCTACCTCAAACAGGCCAGCAATGTCCCATTTCCCTGTCTCTGGGATCGCCACTTGCTGCCACTTGCTGCCAGGACTCTTCCTCCTGCCTTGTGATGTTGCCTGAATCATGGTCATGGACTGGCTTCTTCATCAGTGGCTCCAACTGGCTCTTTGAGTTGTTTCTGGGCCTCAACCAGACTGTAAGCTTCTTAAAAACAGCAGAGCTAATTTAACTGAGCAGCCAACTTGAATCATAATGACCCCGAGAGGGCATTCTGTATTTCAACAAACCTTGGATGCATTATAAAACACATCTGACTTCTCTGAGAAGTTCTCATGTGGGGGGGGGGGGGAGTGTGTCTTAGATGAAATATGGTGTTATTTCTATCCTCCTGATGCACAATAAGTGAGATATAACACTTTTCCACACCCACCAGCTGGCTTGCTGTGCCTTGGGCACACCAGGCACATTCCGCTTCTGGGTTTTTGCTCTTGCTGTCCTTTTACCTGCAATGCTCTCCCGGGGAGACTTATTCCCTCACCTCCTTCACCTCTTTGCTCAAATGTCACCTCCTTGGTGAGGCTTTCCTTCACCTGATTTAACATTGCAACGCTCACCCTGCTTTTCATTCTTTTATGCTGAGTTTTCTCCATAGCATTTATCACGGGCCTACATAGGATCTATCACTTACTTACTGCCGGTGTACTTCCCCTAGAATGTCAGTTCTCGGAGGGCAGGGATTTGGTGTGTGGCTGTCGTCCTCGGTGCCCAGAACAGTGCCTGACACACAATAGGGGTCAGTAAGTGGAGCTGAATGAGTGGAGTTTGAGCTCCATGAGGTCAGGGTCGTGTGTTTTCACTCTCCACTTCTGTCCTCAGTGCCTAACACAGTGGCCCACAGGTAGGGGGCTCTCAAAAAAAAAAAAAAAAATTGTTGGCGGAGGAAGTCTGAAGCTCCGATGAACGAGGTCTAAGGTCATGTAGCTTGGCAAGGGGAGAGCAAGCAGGCCAAGGGGGCCTTTTGTTCTCCTGCAGAGCGACTGCCTAATTGTCCTCGCAGGAAGGGACTTTTAGGAGAACATGTCCCTGTGCGCTCCGCAGTGTGCAGTGCACCGCTTTGCGCGTAGTGTGGCTGCAGCACATATTCAAAATGTGCTTTAAGCCCAGCGTGTCATTGCCGCTCGGCCACAGCCGCCTTCGTTCCCCGGGGCTGAGCCGGGCATGCAGGTGCCCGCCGGCCCCCCGGAGCGCCGAGCGCACCCCACAAAGCACGGCCGCCGTCCGCAGACGGCTTTCCGAGATCCAGGCCGAGGAGCTGAGGGGCCCGTGGAGCACGTCGAACCCTGACCGTCTACTCCCCCCTGGGGCCGGGCAAGGGCCTCCCCTCCCCTCCTGTAGATGGGAGCCCGGCTGGGAAACGAGGCGCGCGCGAGGCACGCGCCCCCGCCCCCCCCCCCGCCCTCCGCCTCCCGGCCGCAGGCTGCACCTCGGCGCGCGGGAGCGGCCGCGAGGGGTCCCCCTCCGGGCGGGGGCGGCGGGGCGCGCGGGCGCGGGGGGCGCGCGGTGGCTCCGCGCGGGGGTGCGCGCGCGCCGGCCTCGCCTGCCTCGCCTGCCTCGCCTCCCTCGCCCGCTCCGCCGGCTACGTGCTTTCTTTGTCAATGAGGCGCCGCTCGGAGCTGCA
Source organism: Canis lupus familiaris (assembly GCF_011100685.1). Taxonomy (NCBI): domain Eukaryota; kingdom Metazoa; phylum Chordata; class Mammalia; order Carnivora; family Canidae; genus Canis; species Canis lupus. The sequence goes on along the minus strand of NC_049239.1, from coordinate 34,686,216 downwards.
GTAACGCTCGGCCCGGGAGCCCGAGCCCGAGCCGGAGCCGGAGCCGGAGCCGGAGCCCGAGCCGAGCCCGAGCCCGAGCCCGAGCGAGCGCCGAGAGCCGCGCGCAGAGCCGCCGGCGGGAGGGGGTCCCCGAGCGCGCCCCGCGCCCCGCGCCCGCTGCTCGCCGCCCGGCCCCCGAGTCCGCGGGGGCGGCCCGGCGGGGGGGGGGCACCCGGGCGGCGCCCGTCCCGCCCTCGCAGGCAGCGTGGGCAGCTCGGCCGGCTCCCGCCGCGGCTCCATGCGGCCCCGGGCCCTGCGCGGGTGAAGCGGCGGCTCCGCGGAGCCCGCCCGGGCGCGGCAGGACGAGCGAGCCGGTCCCGGGGCCTCGGCCGGAGATGCCCGGTGCGGCCCGGGGCGCCGGAGGCCGGGCTCCCGGGCGCGCTGCGGAGCGGGGCGGCGGCCTGGATGTGTGAAGCGTCCCCATGGCTCGGCAGGACGCGCGGCCCCGGGGCCCCGGGGCGGGCGGGGGAGCGGCGGGCGGCGCGGGCGTGAGGGGCTCGGGGCGGCCGCTGCTGGGGCTCCTGCTGCTGGCGGCGCTCGCCGGGCGCTGCCTGGCCGACCCGGGTAAGCACTTGGCGGCCGGGGCGCGCGGGGCACCGGCCGGGGCGGCGGCGGGCGCACGGGGGTCGGCGGCCGCGGCGCGGGGCGGGCGGGGAGTCGGTCTCCCGGGAGCGCAGCGCGCGGCGGGGCGGGGGGGGCGCATCTCCCCTCCGCACGAGTTGCGGGTCCTCCGCGGGGGTCCCGGCGGGCGAGCTCGGTTTACATAAAGACCCGGTGTGTTGGAGACGCCCCGAGAAGGATGTGCCTTACCAGGGCACGCTCGGGGTGGGGGACGCCCGCTGCATTTCGGGCTCCCCCTGGGGTGCCCACTTTGTTGGAGCTACGCCAAATGGCCAGAGAGTTTTAGGCCATTCCCGGGGGGCCGACCCCCCGGTAGCGCTTTCCCCTGCAGGTTGAACGGAAGACCCGTTTTCTTTGGGGATGGAGGTACCCGAAATCATCGCTTGCTTGCATCTTGCAGGGGGACCCAGGAGGACCCAGGCACCGAGCAAGCATCTAACCCACTGTTTGCAGGAAGGTAGTGAAGAATAACCACGCTTGTCTTTTAGACTCCCAAGAACCCCCAGAAAATGGATTTCTGGAATTCCTTGGAGGATTCTGAGAAATCTCTTGTAACTATTTTCTTTTTTTTTTTTTGGTGGGGCGGTGGATTGTTCTGTTAAAAACTTACTGTGCAGTGAGGAATTGTCTTTGAAAGGAGAATGATTACTATGGCACTTGTAAAGGTCAGGCTGTTGTTTGTGATGAAATTCTGGGCTCTTGATTTCATTTACCAAGGAATATAGCTCTCTCTTTAGCACATGTGGTCCTGTAGTTATGTGGTTTCTAGCAAGGACTAATGAAAACTGCTTTTTTTTTTCCCCCAGTGTACCCCTTCCCCCAAATTAGATTAAAATTCCTGATTATGAAGGATCTAGATGAGAGGGTTTCAGGTTAAAATGATTGCCTGTCTTCAACAGGTTAATTGAAAGCCCACTTTTCCTTTTTTGGCTTCACTTAAAGGGTCCCTGACATGAGGTGTCTTATGTGTAACAAGTTACCATCCAGAAATTTTCTGTTATGATTATAGTGGTGAGAAAGTTTGGTCCTCTTTGGACGTGTGCCTGAGACCCAAGAAAAGCCTTTAAAGAATTTTAGCCTCTAGTTTGTATGCCTCTAGCAGTTTTCGGTGATGTGTTTTTGGTATAATGCTTAAAAGGTAAGTCCAGAGTCAGACACATGTAAGCACCTGCGTATTCCTTGGATCAGAAACACACTTTGAGTTTTTATTTAAAATAAATCGATCTTTGGTAGTTTTGTAAACTGTTTATGAGATGTTAATTTTTGGCTGCTGTTCATTTGAGTGTGTAAACCAGAAACTGTTGAGCCATCTGTAACATGTGAAATTTGGATTTTATGTCTTGTTCCTGTTCAGCGTGATGTCGCATGATTTCCTCTGATCGGTTTTGAATTTCCGTTCTTCCTTCGGACCACTGACCTTTCTGAACCTGTGACTTCACTTGGCTCTTCTTTCAGACTGCCAGAGCCTGACTTTTGATCTCTTTTAGTTTTAGCCCTGATGTCCTTTTTCCTCTAAGTGTGGTGATCGTGGGGATAATTAAGAAAGGAGCTTTGATTAAAATGATGGTAAAAAATCATTAAAATTGACATTGTTCCCTGAGTCTTCTGTCTTCCCCTCTCATCGGAGTGACTTGTTGCTTCCTCTGTGCCCTTTGGGGTGCCCTTTCTCCTGTCACCCTTGAGGACCGAGTTCCTGTGGTCTAGTTCACTTGTGGATCCAGAGTCTACCTCCAGGCTCCCTGGCTTCCTGTGAGTTTACTGCTGATTTAGTGTCATGACTTGTCTCTCTCTCCTCAATGGGAGGCTTAACCCCTGGGTCCCCTGTCCTGCCTCCTACCTGCTTTCATTTGTTCTCTGATTTCCGATTGAGGCAGGTTAGCTGCGGGGGTGTGTGTGTGTGTGTGTGTGTGTGTGTGTGTGTGTGTGTGAATCCTGGGATTCATGCAGGGCAGCCCAGGGAGTTTGTGTAAAGAAGTAGTGTCTGGAGGGAGGTGGGAGAAGGGATGATATTTTTTCTGGGAACTTGAACTTCCGACAATCTGGTTTTGGACTTTTTGGAGGGGTAACTGCAGTTTGGTGCTGATGCCAAGAAGCCAGACCTATGATATTAAGATCCTACTAAAAGTGCTAGTTTGCTACAGTCGGGCCACTTCCTAAGCGAAGCTAAGGCAAACATTTACCTGGGTTGAAAAATGGGTAAAGATAGTCTGTTTCAGGAAAATCTGTAGCAGTTGTGTTCCGGAGCCCCTACGGTGTGTTCCAGCCTCCCTCCACCCGTTCCACTCAGTACTTCTGCTCTACTACTCCTGAGGAACTGGCGCTCCTTCTCTTGGGGCTGTAGAGGAAGGTCCTCTGTGTCTTCCCTCGGGCTTCCTCTCCTAACCTCCATCTCCGCTCCATCTCTCTTGCTCCCAGGCAGTAACTTTGGTTTTGGATGTGGGAGACAGGTGTGGGGAAGGAGTTTCTCTAGAGCAGCGAGCTCGGACGTCCTCTATCCTCTTCTGCCCTCAGGGGCCCAGGCAGGATGATAAAGTTCAAGTTTGACTTCCCAGCCTTCTTCACTACTGCTCTGCCCTGCAGTTCATGGCAGTAGACATTTCCTGTGTGCTGGTTGGGTGCAGGTACCATGCTCCTTCCTTCCTGTGATCTTGCCTCTCTGGGCCTCAGTTCTCTGATCTGTAAAATGGGGATAATAGCTCCAATCTCATTGAGTTGTCACGAGGATTGAATGAGTTAATACATCTGAAGGTTTAAAACAGTGCTTGGTGTACATGGTCAATGCTCAGAGAGTGCTAGCTGTCCCTATAGGATGGCAGAAATGGATGGAACAGGACTGTGTTCAGGTGCTGTGCAGGGCCAGGGGATACAGAGGTGAATAAGGAGAAGGCAGTATGTAGAAACCCCTTTTGAAGACAGTGATGTGCACCCTGGAATTCTGATACTGTGTGGTCAGAGCTCATAGAATGAAGGAACAGTTAATTCTGGGAGAGTGGAGGCCCCTTAAAGGATGAGTAGGTATTGGCAAGATTGACTCTGGCATTTCAGGCAGAGGGAAAGTAAAGGATTCTTTGTGGCCAGAGCACAGGATGCCATAGTGAGGAGTACTCCAGACTTTCTCGGTGCCCTGGGGCTTTCCCAAGCCCCCCTCACAGGGCACCACATCCTCTTTGCCCTTCTCTGAGAGGGTCCTCTGCTTCCCCCACCTACTTATAAGTTCCCTGGTTTACCTGTGTTCCCCTCTTGCCTGTAATAATGCCCAGCACAGTGTAGGCGCTTATTAACTTTTCAGCCTTCTTGTACTCCTGTTCCCTCAGTTTGGCTGATTCCGTTTACGTTAATTATCTCACGTAAGTAATCCACGCTAAGTTGTGAATGGCTGCTTTACTCGGGGAATGTATTTTGCATTTTGGCAGAAAGGTTTGCTGTTCCCGGGGATCTCCAATCTAGCACACTATATAGGGGAGTTAATTTTGACCTGGGATGCTTTTCTTGCCCCTCCCCAAGCTTGTACCACATCGTCAACTTCGAGTTCCATTTGAAACAGGTGCAGTAGTTCACTTGTTCATTCTTCCACTCGGTGCACTTGAATGCCTCAGCTTTCTGAGGTTACCAAAATGAACGAAAGAAACTCTCATTCCCATGGCAATTAGGAACTAGCCCAGTGCTTTCCACACTTTACTTTACAAAGATATTTGCAGATATTTACTGTGCATGCAGATCACCTGAAGTTCCTGTTACCTGGCAGGTTTTGATTCAGTAGGTCTGGGGTAGGGCCTGGTGTTCTGTATTTCTAGCAAGCACTGGTGGTTCAGTGACCCTACTTTGAGAGGCAAGTGGTAATAAATAAATGCAGCATGGATGGTGGTAAGAAAAATAAATCAGGGTAGGGAATAGCGAGAGGCTGATGTTGGCATGTGTGCATGTGTGCGTACCCTCACACATGTGTTTATTTATAGAGTGGGGAGGGAAGACTTCCAGGACCAGACAACATTGAGTAGATACCTAAAAGTGGACATCTGGAGGAAGATACTCCAGGCAGAGGGGAAAGCAAGTGCAAAGGTCTTGAGAAGAGATTGTGTTTGGGATGGCCAAGGACCAGCATGGAGGCCGTGTGGCATTGAGTGAACAAGGGGACAATGGTGAGATATGATGTTGAAGAGCAGCCTGAGGCCAGATCATGTAGGACAATTTGGCAGGATGAGAACTTGGCATTTTATTTTGAATGAGAGTAAGAGGTGACATGACCTGACTTCAGTTTTTTTTTTTTTTTCTTCAAGATTTTATGTATTTATTAGAGAGAGAAGTAAGTGCATGAGCAAGGGGGAGAGGGAGAAGCTGAGCAGGGAGCCTGACATGAGGCTCGATCCCAGGACCCCGGGATCATGACCTGAGTGGAAGGCAGATGCTCAACCGACTGAGAGCCACTTAGGTGCCCCGACTTCAGTTTTAAAAGAATCTCTTTCACTATTATGGAGACTGTAAGGTCAAACATGAAAACAAGGAGACCCGGTAGTTTGGCTTAGAAAGTGGTGAGAAGGGCAGCCCGGGTTCAGTGGTTTAGCGCCGCCTTCAGCCCAGGGGGTGATCCTGGAGTCCTGGGATCGAGTCCCACGTCAGGCTCCCTGCATGGAGCCTGCTTGTGTCTCTGCCTCTCTCTCTCTCTCTCTCTCTCTCTGTGTGTGTGTCTCTCATGAATGGATAAATAAAATCTTAAAAAAAAAGTGGTGAAATTTTGGACATCTTTTGAAGGTAGAGCTAATACATTTTTCTAATAACACAGAAGTGGGGTGAGAGAAAAAGAGAGGAACCAATATGGTGCTAGAGTTTTCGGCTTGGGCAGTTGGAAGATGAAGTTAATTAACTGAGATCCAGAAGATTCCAAGAGGCTCAGGGTTGCAGGAGGAAATGAAGAGTTGGTTTGGGGTATGTTAAACTTACCATGTTTATTAAACATCTAAGTGGAAATGTCCAATGGTCCATAGTAGTCTGGAATTGCAGGCAGATATTGGATCCAGAGATACAAATTTGGAAGCCATCAGCACGGGAGTGGCTGAGAAACCTAGAGAGTAAGTATAGAGAAGAGGGTGGTCTGAGCAGTGAGCCCTGGGATACTGCAGCAGTTAGGGGGTTGGAGATAGGGAGGGGCCAGCACAAGAGGCTGAGAAAGTCTGGATGGGACTAGCAATGGATGTTGGGTTTGGAGATGTGGACGTGTTTGGTGCCCTGAGAGTAGAGGGGACGGAAGTCTTACTGCAGTGGGTTTAAGAGAGAAAGGAAGAAGAGAAATCAGAGATAGTAAAAAACAACTCTTTTAAAGTCTTTTCTGTGGAGAAAAGCAGAGTAAGAGAGGAGGTGGATCAAGAGAGAGTTAAGATGGGATAAAATCGCATTATGTTTGTACTTTCTCATCTTTTAACATTAAAGATGTACAGCAAGAGTGTTTGACTTGTTTTTCCCCCCAGATGTAGACAATCTGATAAAATTTGGGCTTTTTACTCTCAATACTAATTATTAGTGGTTCAAAGATATTTGCAAGATGTCCTCAACGTCGCCTCTGCTTCCTTCCCCATCCCACACACAAGTAAAGAAGATTTTGAGAATAATAACACTCTACTTTTAATATTGACATCAAACAGAAGTCAAAAAACCCCTTCCTGCCCCCACCCCCGCACCTAAAACTGAACATCACAGTGCAAGCTTTGAGATACTGCATTCTGATGACAACCAGGGAATCTCTCAGAAGGCTACTTAAGTCTTAAATTACTAGAATATGATCTGAGAATATTCAAAATGTGCACACTTCCCTTTTCATTTTCATTATCCTACAAGCCTGTGTTGTGGTTTTCTTTCTTTCTTTCTTTCTTTTTTTTAAACAAACAACAACTCTACTCTTCTCCAAACAAAAATGAATGGTTGGAATGATCCTAAAACATTTTCGTTGCTTGACAACATATTACAGGGGATTTCTAAACACACAGAGGGACACATTATTCTAGGTCACTAGATGGCTGCCTTGGATGGTGACTCTCTTTGGGGACTTCAGGTCCAAAGGAGCAGTTAGCAATCTGGGTATTGTGCATCTCAGTTATTGTAGCTGGTGGGAAGGCGGCAAGTGAGTCATATCGATTTGGTGGTATCTGTCAACCACCTCGCATATGCCAGGCCAAACTCTTCACCAGATACTGGAGGTATAGTGTAGAACTATCCAGGCCTGGCCCCTGGCCTCAAACAGTCTATGGCTGAGGCTCAGCAACCATTACTCAGTGGGTGGAGTGGCAGGTCAATAAAATACTTCTGTGAATTGGCTCAGGTGGGGGGATGTGGCAAGACATAGAGTATCTGCTTTGTGCAAAGAAAGAGGCAGTCCCTGCTCGGCTGCGGCCTGGGAGGGAATGAGGCCTGGGGTGCCAAAGTTCTGACTTCTCAAGAAAAACTGGATCTTTATTTAAAAATCTTGTTTTCAGATGTCACCAGCTAATTCAGATGTTTGAAATGTCATGCCGTACAAAGAAAACACACCCATGAGCCACCACTTTTTTTTTCTTTTAAGTTAAGTTTATTAAGGTATAATTTACATACAGTAAAATTTACCCCTTTAGGGGTACTGCATGATTAGTTTTGACAGAAGTATATAATCATGAATCCACAACCACAATTCAGATGTAGAACATTTCTGTCACCTCCAAAAATTTCCTCCTGCTCCTTTGTAGTCCATCTTCTCCCCCCTACACATCCAGTCCCTGACAAGCACCAATCTATTCTCTGTCCCTGTAATTTTGCCTTTAACTGAGGCTCATATAAAGGGAATCATACAGCATGTAACATTTTATGTCTGGCTTCTTTGAGCATAACGTTCTTGAGAATCATAAATGTTATTATATAACTATATACCTATATCTTTCTCTACTTTTTTTTTTTTTAATTGGGTTGCAGCCCAGTTTGCTTACATTCACCGGTTGATAGACATTTGGGTTGTTTCCAGTTTTTAGCCTAAAAGTTTTCGTGTGGGCAGCTTTCATCCTCTTGGGTAAATACCCAGGAGTGAAATTTCTGGATCTTACATTAGATATGTTATTTAATCTTATAAGAAACTGCCGACTTCTTGAGGCACCTGGGCAACTCAGTCAGTTAAATATCTAACTTTTGATTTCGGCTCAGGGCATCATCTCAGAGTTGTAAGATCGAGCCCCACATCAAGCTCTGTGCTAAGCGTGGAGCCTGCTTAAAATTCTCTGTCCTTTTTCTCTCCCCAATTCCTAAAAACAAAAAATAAAAAACAACAACCAAAAAAACCAGCCTGCCAAATTCTTTTCCGAAGTGTCTGTATAATTTTGTATTCCCATTAGCAATGTAGGAGTATTCTGATTGGTCCTCTATATCCTCACTGGCACTTGGTTTTGTCAACTTTCTTTTTAAATTTAGATTCCAGGTATTCCAGTAGTTTTTAGTGGTATCTCATTATAATGTTAGTTTGCCTTTTTCTAGTTACTGATGATGTTATTGCTGCATATTATCTGTTCATTTTCTTACTTGCCATCTGTATCTGTTTTGAAGTGTCTGTTAAGTCTTTTGCCCGTTTAAAAAAATTAGATTATTTGTTTTATTATTATTGAATTTTGAGCTTTCTTTGTGTATCTGGATACAACTTGTTTATCAGATAAGCTCTTTGCAAATATTTTCTCCCTGTCTGTGGCCTGTCTTTTCGTTTCACTGACAGTATTTTCCAAAGAACAGCAGTTCTAGATTTTGATTAACTCTAGTTTATCAGCATTTAAATTTAACATTTGTGAGTTTGGGGTGAAACAGGTGAAAGGGATGAAGAGTACACCTAGCTTGATGAGCCCTGAATAATATATAGAATTGTTGCCTTGCTATATTGTACACCTGAAATGAATACAACACTGTATATTAACTACACTGGAATTAAAATAAAATAAAAATAAAATTAAAGAGGCCATATTCCATGCTAAGAAAAAAAAAAAGATTTGTATTTTTTTTTGTATCTGAGGATAGAAATACTTGCCTAACTCAAGGTCACAAACAGCAATGATTTTTCCTAGAAGTTTTATTGTCTTATTTTTACCTTTAGATCTGTGGTTCAGTTCATATTAATTTTTGTATATGATTCAGGAAGGGAGTCGAGGTTAGTGTCTTTTGCATATGGATGTTTAATTGCTCCAGCACCATGTATTAAAGAGATTGTTCCACTGAATTACCTTGGTACTTTATATGTGTGGGTTTATTTCTGGAGTCTAGTTTGTTCTATTAATGTATATTTCTTTCCTTATGCCAAAAAAACACTGTCTTGATTTCTCTAGCTCAGGGTTACTTAATCACAACACTACTGATATTTTGGGCTGGATTATTCTTTGTTGTGGGGAACTGTCCTGTGCCTTGTAGGATGTTTAGTGTCATTTCTGGCCTCTGTCCAGTAGATGCCAGTACCTCCCTCCTTCCCCAGTTATGACAACCAAAATGTCTTCAGAGTTTGCTAAATGGTCCCTGGGGGGTAAAAGTGCCCCTGATTGAGCTCTGTAGTAAGTCTCAAAATCACTGTGAATCTTCTAAATTTTTTCTTCTTTTTCAAAATCTTTTTAGATATTCTAGGTCTTACAGTTTTCCATAGAGATCTTAATATCTTTTTTTTGTCAACCTATATAAGAAAGACACACTGGAATTTCTGTTGGGATTTCATTGGAGAAGGTTGGCATTTTACCAATTTGATTTTTTTGATCCATGAACATATTTCTCTCCATTTATTTAGGTAGTCTTCCTTTCCTTTCATTAAGTTTTATAGTTTTCAGCATACAGATTTTGTCCATGTGTATTTCATTTTACAATGCTTGGTAAGGAGTACTTTAAAAGTTCTTTGTCAATATATAGATATATGATTTTAAAAATATCAACCTTGTATCATGACTTATTTATTTATTTATTTATGTATTTATTTATTTATTTAAGATTTTATTTATTTACTCATGAGCAACACAGCGAGAGAGAGAGAGAGAGAGAGATAAGCAGAGACACAGGCAGAAGGAGAAGCAGGTTCATGCAGGGAGCCCGATGTGGGACTCAATCCCAGGTCTCCAGGATCATGCCCTGGGCTGCAGGTGGCACTAAACCACTGCGCCACTGGGGCTGCCCTCATATGACCCTTTTAAACTCACATTAGTTCTAGTAACTTTCTGTAGAATCTTTGGGATTTTTCTTTATTTCAGATCTTATGGCTTTTATTTCTTTTTCTTGCCTCATTGCAATGGTTACAACTTCAAGTACATCGTTGACTAGGAATGGGGAGAGTGGGCATCCTTGCCTTGATCTCATTCAACCTTCACTATTAAGTATGATGTTGGCTGTAGATTTGTTTTGCTTTGTTTTGTTTTATTTTGCTGTATAGAGGCCCTTTATCAGGTTTAAGAAGTTCCCTTCTATTCCCAGTTTGCTGTGAAATTTTTTTTTTATCATAAATGGGTAATGAATTTCGTCAAATGCTTTCTCTCTATCTGTTGAAACCTCCACAAGGTTTTTCTTTTTCAGTCTGTAAAAAGGCATTGGTTGATTTTAGAATGTTGGATCAACCTTGTATTCCTGGGATAAATTCCAGCTTAGTCATGATGTGTGTTCCAGCTGGGTCTGATTTTCTAATCTTTTGGTTGGAAATTTATAAAGTCTTACGTTCATGAAGGGTATTGATTGGTGTGTAGTTTTGTTTTCCTGGTCTGTTTTGTCTGGTTTTGGAGTAAAGGTAATGCTATCTCTAAAGTGGTTGGAATGCATTCTCTCTTCTGTTTTATGGAAGTGTTTGGATAGAATTGGCATTATTTCTCCCTTAAGGCCTATGGTTTTATAGGTGAGATTGAAGATTGCTTAAGGGTTTCTTCAGTAAAATTAAAAATATCAGATACCTCTAGTACGTTTCCTAATTCTTGGGGCTAACAGTTTGGATATTTCCTAGACATTAGGATATTGGTTAGGTTTAAGGTCTAGGGTGAATGGCCTGGGTGAGGGGAAATTTTGTTGAATGTACTCATGAGACAGGTCACCCCTTGCTGGCTGTTGGCTATTTATCAAGTCACTTCATTTTTCAGGGCTTTAGTTTTCTCATCCGTAAATAAAAGCCTCAGGATCCTCCCTTCTTTTCCCATCCCTCAGGCTGTATGTTTATAAGCCTTGGGCAAATGTTTTGGTGGGCCAGACTATTTGCATTTCTCATCTCTTCCTACATTGGTGACAAGTCCAGTCAAGGACTCTCATTCTCAAAAGGGAAGAATTTTCTCATATTTTGCTCTCATGGTTCCAACTTGAAGCCCATATAACTATTGGCTTATCTTTAATCTTCATTGTCTTTTAAAAATTGTAAAAGTAATATGTACTTTATTAAGTTCAAACAGTATACAAGGTGTATGCAGTAAAATGCAAAAGGCCTGGTTGGTCCCATTGCTATTTCCTAGAGTTGTGCTGTCAAACAAATATGATAGGTCTTTCCAGACCTTTTTTCATACAAATATTTATATCCATTACATATCTTCTTTTAATTTTGTCAAGAAATTAAGGGTGGGGGTGCCTGGGTGGCTCAGTCAGTTAAGCGTCTGCCTTCGGCTCAGGTCATGAATCCAGGATCCTGGGATTGAACCTGAAGTTGGGCTCCCTGCTCAGCGAGGAGTCTGCTTCTCCCTCTCCCTCTGCTCCTCTCTCCCCTTGTACTCTGTCTCATAAATAAATAAAATCTTAAAAAAAAATAAAGAGATTAGGGGTGGAATAATCAGAACATTTGTCACTTGACACTATATCATGACCCTGTTTCCATGCTAAGCAAATTTAGTCACAAGAGACTTTGAACTTCTTCCTGAAATTTGGAAAAACCTTTACTGTGAAAGAAAACTTTTAAAACTACAGTTTGAATTCAAACCAATAGTGTTAAAACCTCTCCTTAGACCATTTCTCCTGTTTCCTCTCTCCTTTGCTTCCTTCCTTGGAACAAACGTCCACAGATGCTAAGGAAAATCACAAACCCTTTTAAACACCAAATAGAATAGGGATAAACACTGTGTTTAAACTAATGGAGATGTAAATAAGGCCGAGTAGCTGCCCCAAGTATTTAGCCCAAGGACATTGCTGCACCTGCCATCTGTCCACTCAGGCAAGTGTTTGCCTAATGCATCCTAACCACGAGAGGGGAATTTGATTTTGATTTTGATTTATATATGTTAAATCTATTCTTAGCCTGAAATAATCTCCTGACGTCAGAAACACAAAGTGGCTTTGTTATTTATGTGGTACCAGTAAATAGGAAGGTCTACGATATTTCTAACTTTACTCTTGTGACGTGAAATATGGTTTTAAGTGTCAGAATGAAGCCAGAACTCCCAGACCTACCCCTTTACCTCTGTTTCTGGTAATGAATGCTGCTCCTCTGTCACTTGTCTTTTTATTTACCAAATGTCAACGACAAACCAAGGAAGGCTGGAGAAGAATGTGAAGTCTGAGAAGAGAATGTGTTGAAATTAATGGTGCAGCTTATAAATCCTTGTCTAAAAGAGCTGAGCAAAAATATCTCTAAACCTACGTACTTCATTACCAAATAATGAGTCTTTGTTTTGAAAAGAATAGGAGGATCTGGAATATGAGCATTATTTTGAATATAATTAAACTAGATGGAAGCGTATTAAAAAATCAGTGCCATAGAGCTGTCTCTGGCAGTTTCCTGTTATTATGTTACTTAATACTGGAAATGAGCACACATCAACCTGGTGAATCCTACAGAAAGGAAACCTTCCTTGTAGTGGATGGAGAATAATTTCTTGTCTCCAGTCCAACAATAAAAACAATATTTTAAACAAGCATTTTCCCCCTCCTATGGCTACTGTGATATATTTGCTTTTCCCTGCAGGGACAGTAGTCCCTCTGGGTTAGTATAGCACCTCATACTTGTTGAAGTTCTCACTCTCTTATTTGCATCTCATGTCATTCTTAAGAGAGGGTTAAGGAAGTGATTTGCTAAAGGTCACAAAACGGCCCAGGGCTTTTTATATTCTGTGATTCAGGAATTCTGTGATTGTAGGGTTACACTATTCTGTGATTACCTAGCTACTTATTTGAAACTAGCTCAAGTATGAGTCCTTGGGCCACAGGGGAGATCTCATGTGACATATTTAGAATAGAAATAAAATATAACTGGGCTGTGTGGACTCTATAATTAACTGATAGAAATAATAGCTAACGTTTTTGAGTGTTTACTGTCTGTATCAGCCTGTTTGATTTTCACAATTGTATGAAGTGGGTTCTGTTATGATCCCCATGTTTCAGATGAGGAAACTGAGGCACAGAGTAACTTTATAATTGTCCATCCAGTATCATGTGGGAGGTGTCAGTGGCGGGATTTGAACCCTGGCAGTTTCGTTCTAGCCCTTGCCCTGCTTCATTATATTGCCTTCCTCAATAGTAAGAGGCTGAGGTTACTGGCCTTTGTGTCTCATGGACCCTCTCTCTTTTCCTGCAGGTTGGGTCTGTCCTTTTGCCTCTTCCTGCAGACTGGCTTCGTCTGCTTACTCACAGCCACTTGATCCCCCTGTAACTAATCCTCCAGCGCACTTTTGCTTGCTGCAGCCAGAGTTGGCAAGACTTTTCAGTTTAAGCGCTCACCATCCAGTCTCTGTCCCATTTCTGTACTTCCCAGGAGGGAAATCAGGCTGGCGTCACCTGGCCAACAGAGTGAGGAATGTACCCCTCATCTGATCAGCAGAGGCCAGGAGAGAAGGGGCAGGTGGTACAAAAATGTCCCCTCCTTCAGCCATGGCCTATGGTAGAGGGCAACGTTAAATAAGGTAGTATGGATAGGGCAAGCTTCCCCAAATCTGTCTCTTCCATAGCAGTAAAAAAACAAGTTCATGTGCTGGTAAGCTGGCTCTGAAAAACATCGAGGATAAGTGGCCTGATTTATAGTGTTGGCCGATTTCCATGGTATAAATACTCCCACCATGGCTGATTTCAGGCTACCAATGTGACAGTGGAGTTGGGAAGAGATGTGCACAGTTGGCTCAGCGCCGATGTGATCCTGTCCCTCTGTAGGCTACATACACCACACATGCAGTGTACGCAGTAAATTCAGGATGTCTCCAAGAAGTTTAAAGTCTAGGCTTAATAGGCTAACTAACTAGGTGGGTTTATAGTTATGTAAAAGGAAACACTATTTCAAGGAAGAGAGGGTGGAAGTTAGATTGGGCATGCATTGCCTAAAATAGCTTGAATTATATAGTCCTAAGTGTGCAATCTAGTAGGCACACAGAGCTGCTTTCTAAAAAAATTACAATTTCCTTTGCCTGTAATGTCTCACTTGTGACATAGAATTAACCCTTTCACTGATTTTAAGATGTCAGACCTCATTTCCTCGGAGGTGCGTTGACTTTGTTGTTTTCCTTGCTTCCAGATGTCAGCAGTTCCTTCTCATTGGTGTCATCATTCATGGATTCCTTTCTCTTGCCTTGTAGACCTAGAGAGGTGGAGGCCATGTGGCAGCCTATTAGATACCTTTCAGTTAAATAAATACTATTATTCCTGATTGGAGGCCTTTATTTATGGTCATAAGGCCATCTCTCAGTTCGTATAATTATGCTAAAAGCCAAGACAGTCTTGTGACTGCCACCCCTGGCAACACATCAGATGCTTTAACAGATCTTAAGGCTCATCTGGTTGGCTCTTCCCTTATACATCTGGGAGGTGACTGGGAGTCTTGGCTTCTGTATGCTACTTACAGTTCTGCCGACATTCCCTGTCTTTCTGCCTGATGTGGCTATGTCACTGACTGGCCAGCTCTAACAAAGGGTGGTGTTGGCCCCTGGGAGATGAGATGAGGAAGTGTTGGCAGCATAAATCTCCTTTAGACATGGAGTTCCAAGTGTCCTACTGATGGAAGGTCAGTGTCTTTACCTATAAAAATAGCACAGTTAATTTATTCTTTTAATTTCCCAGGGGCTGTGCAAGAGAAAAATTTGACAAGATTTTCCTTTTATGTTTCACTGGAGATTTGTCCTAGTTTGTGGATATGTTGACTTCTGAGTAGGAGGACTAACATTTATGAAACAGCTACTATTGTGTTAGTCACCGGATCAGGAGTTCCATCTTATTTAACCCCCACGATGACACTGTGGGAGTAATTCTTGCCCATTTTTCTTGGAGGAAACTAAGACGGAGAGAACATTTAAGAAAGTGACTTGCCTAAGGGCACATTGTTTGTAAGTGGTGAAGATGGGATTTGAAACCAAATCTGACTACAATGTAAATACATTTTCAGCTGTACTCCTTAGGTTTCCCCCTCATCCTATTAAATTTTCAAGCATACAGAAGAGTTGAAAGTGCTGGATGATACTGTTAACATTTTGCTGTATTTGTTTGATCATATATCTTGTCTGTACCTCTGTCCATCCATTAATTCCTCTTATTTTTTTCTGATTTATTTCCAAATAAGTTGCAGATGTCAATACATGTTATCCCTAAACACTTCAGTATGCATGCCATTGATTAAACTTCAATATTCATTTATTTTTAGTTTTTTATAAGGTAAATTTTGTGTACAGAGAAATACAGAAATCCGAAGTGTATATTTCTATGTTTTGACAAATCCATGCACCCGTGTAACCCCAATTCTTGTTAGGATTTAGAACATGATCATCACCCTAGGAAATAAGTTTCCTCTTGCTCTTCTGTAGACATTCTACTCCTTCCCCATCTCTACCCTCTCCCCAGGCATCACAGTTTTGTTTAGTTTTTTTTTTTTTCCACCATGGTTTAATTTTAATACCAGGCCGTCTTAAATAATGATGTCTGTTGTTTCTAAATGGGCTTTCCCTTGTATGTATTAATAGAGACAGTTTTTATTAAGCAGCTGGTATGTGACAGGCACTGTGCCAGATGCAAGGGGTATAATGGGGAGGAAGTGATCATTGGCTCATAGAGGAGAGAAAGTCGTCAGTCAGTTCCTCTTAGGAATAAGTATACAGTTACCAACAGGGTTGAGTGTTGTGAAGGGGAGGCCCCAGGTGCTGGGGAGCCTGGGTAAGTAAGGGGGAGGATGGTCAGGGAAGCCTTTCCTGGAGAAGTGATCCTGGTGCCAAGAGAAGAATGAACAAGAAATAACTAGGCAGAGATTTAGAGCAAAAAGAGATGTGGGTACTGACCTCTGCGGGAGGAAGTGTGGTTTATTCCAGAACCAGAGAAAAGAAGGATGTGGTCGGGTGGGCAGGAATCAAGAGGGTAGTGAGTGCTGGACTAGGCAGGAGAGGTGGCAGGGGCCACATCACGCAGGAGCCAGGCTGTTGACTCTAGCTCGCATTGGTTGATTTTTGATTGATTGGTTGCTTTATAGATTTTATTCATTTATTTGAGAGAGAAAGAGCACGTGCGTGCACAAGGAGGGGCAGAGGGAGAGGGAAAAGCAGACTCCCCATTGAGCCTTGATGTGGAGGATCCATCCCAGGACCCTAAGATCATGACCTAAGCTGAAGGAAGCCGCTTAACCAATTGGGCCATCCAGGTGCATTGGACTCTAGCTTTTAAATTAGAAGGGATGGGCAGCCATTGTGTGACCTTGACATTCAATTACCCAGTCAGTTGAGTTGGATGAAGAGAAGAAGACATGGACTATACGCTCTGGAGTCATAACTAAAAATAAATAGTGTTGGCATGAGGCTTCCAAGTTTTAGGAGAACCTTAATTCACATTATGAACCCTACGCAGAACTTCAGATTCCTTATCATGTTCTCTCTCACCTGCCTACCAGGGCAGTAATAGCTGCTAAATCTGGGTCCTTGATACCTCCAGCTCTTGCTTGCCGGATCCTCTGTCCTCCCTGCCTCCATCTCATTGCCTCTTTGGCTCCTTAACTAATTCCCCTGCACTGGATCCTGTTAGAGTCACAGTGACTGCCTGATGGCTTACATCCTGGAGCTGTTGTCTAATCCCATTCACTCTATCATTCTGTGGACCCTCCCAGGGTGGCCTCCTCCAAACTCGTGGATTTGATAACCACCTACGTACCAGTGATATAAAAGACTCTCCGTTCTGTCCTGGGGTTGAGATTCATATGTGCAACTATTTGCTGGATACCTCTATCCCCTGGCTACTGACATTTCAGCATTTCTTTCTCAGAGTGAACTCATTTTTTCCCAGAGTCTTGCTCCTCACCTGTATTTACTATTTCAGTGAGTGATCAACTAGGAATTTGGAGCCAGAAACCTGAGAATCATTCTAGATTCTTTTCTTTCTCTCCTTCCCTTCATTTAGTTGGCCACTAAATCTTGCTGATCATATTTCTGAACACTGTGATAATTCTGTTCCTTGCTGTCTCTGCTGCCTTTTTTTTCCCAGACCGTCTCTCTTTCCGGTCTGTGTTCTTGTCAAGGCCATGAACTGACCACTCTGCTTCAGTTCTTAGCCTCTGCTGACCAATCTCATCCTACAGCTAGAGATTTTTATAAAATGTAAATCTACCCAGCGATGCCCTATAAATCAGTTCAGCTCCATTGCTTAGCAATCTGGGTACTTTATGAATGAACCACCATCACCATAGCCAGACATGCAGTTCCCCCAAAGCCCATCTCTGCCCCTTACAGTTTCTTCTTTCTGCCTGGGAAGCACTTCTAGGCCCTGTCTGCTTAGTTAGTAGCTGTCCTTTCTTCAAGACTCAGTCCAAGTCCTGCTTCCTTCCTGGCACACAGTCTACCCTCCTCCATGGGAGTTAGAAGCCATCCTCCTCACTCCCAATCCCTGTACCGTCTGAGATGGTTTACTGGCCTGGCTCCTTCATCAGACTGAGCCCCTTTGAGCAATTCTCTACAGGTAGACCCAGGTTCACTGGGGTCCTGGAAACCCTTTCACAACAACTATGACATGTGCAAAAACTATTTTCCTTATATTTGAGGACACACAGCCAGCCCATGTCCATGAGGAGAAATAATGAGCTTAGTGGCTAGTAAGACGACGTGCTCAGAGCAAGAGGGAAGAATATACTACAAAGTCCAGCCAGTTCTAAGGAATACAACTGAGATATAGGCTCCTGAGCACAGAAGGCAGTAGACAGAGCTGTCAGGGCAGGAAACGATGCCACTTAACTGCTAAAACGTGGAATGACTGTGAAGTCATTTTCAACTCTAAGGATGACAATAACCCCTGAAGTTTCAAAGGCCGGGATCCTGTCTTATTTGTCTTAGCACAGCGTCTTACACATACGTAATAGTTATGGGATAATCGTGGTATGTATAAAGGAAGGAGGAGAATTTCCTAGTACATCCTCAATGTACCCATAAAATCTCACTTTATTATTTCTGCTCTCAAAACCTTTCTTGACTATTCTGCAAAAAAAAATACTTATGGATAATGCGGTACTGGTGGTGGGATGGAGTGCAGGGATCGTAGCCCAGAGGACTGATTTCTGTCTACAGATGTGTTTTCAAAAATTAAACACTTGTCAAACAAAAATAAAAAGCATTTAAAAAATCAAGAGCTTCTCCATAGAAATCAGGATTTGTAGGGTCTCTTGAAATGATCAGAAGGTTGACCACACTGGTAAAATAAATTACATTCTTGCATGGCAACAATCGGCTAATGTTGAATACTGGTACCTCCTATTTTATTTTATTTTATTTTATTTTTTTATTATTTATTAATTAATTAATTTATTTATTTTTAAAGATTTTATTTATTCATGAGACACACACACACACACACACACACACACACACAGAGGCAGAGGGAGAAGCAGGCTCCATGCAGGGAGCCCGACATGGGACTTGATCCCAGGATCACACCCTGGGCCGAAGGCAGATGCTTAACTGCTGAGCCACTCAGGGATCCCCTGGTACCTCCTTTTTAGATGGGGCATCTGTCACAGCCCCTGCCTCTCCCACTGCACTCACACGTTGGCTAGATGGTTAACTATGGTAACAATCCAATATTCAAATCTATAATGGCTCAAAGCCATCACGTTTTATTACTCACATAAAAACCAAATGTGTGTACCTGATTGGCAGGGAGCTCTCAACCAAGCAGTGATTCAGGGACCCAGAATCCTTTGTGATTTTGCCATCTTCAGTCTGTGGCTTCCAAGGCAGCTGTGCTTGTCTGTAACCAGCAGGTGGAAGGGGGAAGAGATGGGGGAACAGGTCCCAAAGGACTGTGTATCCTTCTGCTTACATTCCATGGATTAGGGCTCTATCACTTGGCCACACTTACCTGAAGAAAGAGGGACGGAAATGTAATATAAGAGTGGGCCCAGAAGGAAGAGAAGACAGTTTTGGTGAACAGCCAGCTAGTATCCGATCCAACTCATTTATTTTACCTTTCTGGCCCATTTAGGCATTTGAGTTTGTATCCCTGGGGATAAGGGAACCTGGAGTCAAGTCACTACCATGTCAGCTCCAGCAGGACAGGGACTTACCCTGTTTTGGTTAGTGCTGTATACTCAGTGCCTGGCACACAGTAGGTGTTCAACAAATCGTTGTTGAATATACGAAGGATTATGGTATATTTGAAATTACAAAAGCTAGAGACTGCCAACATCCCTACCTTGGCTCTCTCTCTTACCACTATGATTTGGGGAGAGTTACATAATTTCTCTGTACCTCTATTTTTTTCATCATTAAAGAATAATTATATTTCCTATCAAACACAGTTGGTTGAAGATTACATAAATTATTATGTAGCACAGTACTTGTACATAGTGCTCCATAAGTATTGGACGTAATAATAGTAATGGTATTACTATTAACACAATTATAATTCAAATATGTTAAATTTTAATAAATACATTATTAATAAAAAAAGAATATATGAAGGAGTCCCCTTGCTGCCCTAAGCAATGATAACAGCTACCATTTACTTAGTGCTTATTATACACTTAATTCTGTTAGTAGGCTGGGTGCTGTCTCAGGAAAAGAGTGCTAAGATTTGGACAGTAATCATGGCTACAGGATTAGAAAGAAGGTGGACGTGAGAATTTCTTTTTCTTTTCTCCCACTTTCAATGTTTTCCTGGGGCCTCACTCTATATATTGATGAAAAAATTTAATATATTTTCTTATTGGCTGATTGCTAGGGTAAAAGATCAGTTGTTTTCAACCTCTGTAGTTTTAAGTTTTATCTGTAGTTTTGGTAGACAGATAGTTGCTACTTCAAGCAAGATTATCCTTTCTGTATGTAACAACTTCCAGTTGTATTGTACTCAATTGTACCTAAACAGATTGGGATCTGCTACGTTACATTTGCCAGAAAATTTAGTGTCACTTTTCAGAATCACCTGCATATCTTTTAGCAGTACACAGCGTGGAGGGCAGGAGGTCTGATAGTTTTTCTGTGGTTTGAGTTTTGGATTGTGGTACATTTGAAGCAGTTTTTTGTCGTTATTGTTGTACCTTTCCGATTTACTTGGGAGTAGGTTTTGAGGTTTGAGGCTAACTAGAACGGGTTGATTGTATTTTTTTCTTTCTCCATAGGAATACAGGTAAAATCCTCCATATCTTGTTATCCTTGGCACCGCATCTTTGTTAGTTATTATGGGACCATGCAGCCTGAAGACCTCTGCTAGAGCAATTTAAGGTGATGGCATAGCATTTGGGGACAGCAGGATGTATAATTACTTTTGCATGAAGTATACCCTATTATGTGGCCATCAGACTGTTGGAAATATACCTTTCCATTTATTGGGCTGCTGATGGTGCAGCAGCCTAACCACAAGCATCTGTCTGTGTCCCCCACACTCTGCTTGAGTCCCCTTTGAGTTCTAGGTGATGGACTAGAAAGTGAAAATCAACCAACCAACCAGCTAGCCAACCAACCAACACCCAAGGCACTAGTCCTTTGCCATGGATAGTGTTCTACACTGCTTGCTATTACGTTATCACTTACTCTTCTTCTCTTCATAGCCAAGTTAGAAGAAGAAGAAAAATCACCCATAATCGAACACAACCATTCTTAGGATTGCTATCTTTCCTTTCATCCTTTTGCCTCGAAGCCTTTTACAAATATAGCTGTAACCATAATCCATCATGGTTCCTGAACCTTTAGATGCAGGTTCCTACTTGACATTATGGGCAATTTCTGTGATTCATCTGTAGTCTGAGTTAAAGTTTAGTAATCAGTTCAGTCTCCAAATTGTCTCCTTTTAAAGGAATTTCCAGCTCCTTCAGCTCCAGTTAGTGTTTATAGCACCCTGAGATTTTTGTAATTCTTCGGGGCAGAGGGGGAGGGGAAGAGGATATTTTTCTACTCCGTTCTAAATGTCTTTGGTTTATTGTCACGCAGACAAGAACTGCTAGAAAATAATTCAAGCATCTTTACCTTTTCAGTAATCTACTGTCATTAGTCCCAAGGGTTACGGAAGATGCAGTTTCTGTCCTCTGTTAGTTTTCTCTGTTCAGGTGAGGTTAAAATCTTCACAAGTCACCAAGCTTACCTGGTGGTTGAGACTCCAGGCGGTGAGCTGGCCATCTGGTGAAAATGGACATCACCTCCTACAAATAGGCATCTCCCATGGTGGAATGCCATCCAGAGGGCCATGGTTCTGAATCCCCCTGGCTCTGTCCACTGCCCACAGGCCATCTGTTCTCCCCCACCCCAGGGTTTATTTTGGCTTTGCACACTGACGGATGAAATCTCTTCTGAGTCACCTGTGCCCACCTTGGTCTTTTTTTTTTTTTTTTTTTTTTAATCTCTTCCTAAGCCTTGGAAAGTACTCAGTTTTATGAATTCAGAATGACAAAGATGAAGGAAGGAAGGAAGATATGACCATGTTTTGTCATAGGCTGTGGCATTCCACCTCCTATTTGTTGTGGGTCCTCTGCCTGTGGGCTCAGCTTTTTGGCTTGCAGCATCATAAAGCCAGAAAAAGCTGGAAAGAGCTAACCCCACTCATGCTGATGGGAAACTGATTTTTGATTCCTCATGAATTAGTTACTTATCTCAAGCCATCTTTAAGAAGGATGTTTAATAATTGTTCTGAATTTAGTATTAATTAGTAGAAAAATAATCTGTGTTGACATAATGTCATACATTTTGATGATGATTTTGGCAGTCTTGTTGGTTTCTGGCCTTTTAGATTTAATACATTTTTACGAGTCAATGCTATTTGTAAATGTCTAGAAATCAACCAATCAGATGTTTACAGAACATGCATGATGTGCTAAGTAAGGCCAGTGCAAGGGGAGGTTACCAAAGTGGAACCAGTAGTGCCTTTAAGAAATACACACAAGGACGTGGTTGCAAGAAAATAGTTGATTAAATATGGGAGGTAAAGCACTCAGGTGCAAAATGAGTGGTACAGAGAATGGAAGTTTAAAGAATTTATCTCATCTTTATTCCTCATCGAGTGGGCTGCCAAGTTTTGCATCTACCTTGCTTTGGGTTCCCATAGGGATGGACTAGTGGGTCCCTCATGTGGAGAACCTGTCTGAAAGAGCAAGGATTGCTGGATGTCTGTGATTTGGGGTCCCATCCCACAGTCTGGTGCTAGAGGTCCTCTGGGAACTTTCAAATTGTTGATTTTTACCAGAGCAAGTCTTACAGAACCAGACACTAGCAAAAGGATCTTTAAAAAAGAGAGGTTGGCATTTTCCTCCTGAAATATATTCTTACCACAAGACAGAGTTGAAATTGTGGAATAAAGTTATCTTTAAACTGTTCTTACTTGAATTTCCTGAAACTGTAGGATATCTTTACTACACAACTCTGCGACATGGACTTTACAGTGAAAGTAATAGCTTCCACTTACTCTGTGAATGCCTGCTGTATTTCTGCCTCTGTGCTGAGGGCCTGGCATGCTTATTGCAGCATCTTACCTTCACAGCCATTTTATGAGCTGTGGCTATAATGATTTTCATTTTAATGGGAACACTGAGGCTTAGAGAAATGATATGGCTTTTGCCAGCACCACAGAGTGTAATGATGTGGGACCTGGCCCTCTGAGCCCAGGGCCTGTGCTCTCTCCACTGCTCTGCTGAGTGCTCTCCATGATTGTGTAAATAAAATACAAATAAAGCAGTTTTATCTGATAGGTGCATATTGTATGCTTTACAGAGAGCTTTTACATCTGCCATTTCTGTAGTATGATCTGGCCACACAGCAGGTATGAGTCTGGCTCTGGCCACAAGGATATCTACACTTGGGTCTCCACATTTTGGATTTCAGATGCACACCGAATAGCATTTATTTCCAAACTCTTATTATTGGGGATAATGAGAACTGACTAGACTGGGTTTTGACCCCCATAGTGCTTGAAATTCAAGTACACTGGCAGGAATTCTAAAAGAATTTTAGAGAAATTTCTGCAGCTCACATGTACAGATTGAATCATTTGGGCCTTTGGTCTTGTTTCAGCCCTTAAAAAATGCACAGGCCTGAGTCACACTGTGGCCACATCTAAATAAAATTTAGATGCCGTGGGATCTGGTTCTGAATTTGCCCTTTGAGCTCAGTGAA
The DNA here is from genome assembly GCF_011100685.1 of Canis lupus familiaris. Lineage (NCBI taxonomy): Eukaryota > Metazoa > Chordata > Mammalia > Carnivora > Canidae > Canis > Canis lupus. The sequence continues at coordinate 34,663,093 of NC_049239.1, read as the reverse complement.
TTATGATTTCGTCTGGGGACTCATCATTTTCCCTGCCCTCGGTGACCACCGCATTTCTCGTGCCGGCAATATTGAAAATAATGTTTTGGTTTCCAGTTACCTTTTATGGAATTCACGTAAATTTATGCCAGAGAACTGGATCTGAGATGATACTGAGAATTTCTCGCATCCATATGCTCAGTTAAAACATTTCCAATAGATTTCTTATATCACTAATCTGTTCATCAGTAATTCCTGAGTGCCCCCTGTGTGTCAGGTGCTGGGCTGTCCTGAAGACTCACGATTACTCTTGTCCAGCCCGTTTCTCAGGGTAGCCACTAACCACCCCTGAGTGACCATCAGCGCTCACCTGTTCACCAAACATTTACTGGAAGCCATCCATCTGTAGGGGCTGTCGGGTGTTCGGGTACAGTCATAAATATCCATAACATGTTAGGCTTGGGCTGGGAGAGCCTTGGTCAAAGAAACACTCCCAGGCATCGGAACCCAGGGAGCATCCTCCAGCAAACAAACAAGATAAATGGTAGATGACACTCATTTAACCCGTCTCCCTCATCATACAGATGAGATATTGAGGCTCCAAGAAGTCATTTGGTTAAATTAGGTAACCGATAGTACTAAGGCTTCATTTTTAGGATTTGGTGAACCTCTTTAGCTTTAAAGCTCCACCATTTGGATTAGGGACTAAAATTGCCCTTTGAAACATTTTCCTGCTTTGACTTTTTTCTGTTTTTCCAAATAGCCAAGCACTGGTAAAAAGAATGAATATCAAAAGCCCCATTTTCTAGATGATTCACTTCAAGCACAGGGAGCTTAAATGACTTGTTCATGGTCACTCTGCTGGTTAATGACGGAATCAGACCCAGGGCCCGGGGGCACCCCTGGGGCAGCGCCCTTGTGCGTCACTGGGAAGGAATAAGGGGAGAAAAGGGTGTAAGTGGAAGGTGAGGAAGGTATAGGGGTCTTTGGGAGCTTGATATGGGGTCTTTGGGGTTCTGCAGTGAGGTTGCTTGTTCTCTGGCACTACCTGCGCTGTGTGGGTGGCATGCTGATTCAAATTTTTCTACTTTTATTCTTTTACCTTCATCCAAAGCATCCCCTTCCATTGACTTTCCTGCTTTCCCCTTTCTTGTTGCTGTCACCTGACTTGACGGCAACGTGGCATCATTTATTGAGGATTTGACACACTCAGAGTCTCTCCCCTCTAGGTCCTGCACTCAGTGTAAGCAGCATGAGGATCCATGTGGAGACCTTCCTCTCCCCTCCCTCAGCTTCAGAGTTTCTTGACTTTTTAATGGAAACCATCTTTGTTTTCACTGGGTTTCAACTGCTCTTCCCCAGTGGCCACGCCCTTGGCTCCCTACAGGAGCATATGCCCCTCTGACATCTTAGACTCGTATTCCACACCGTCTACAACCTCCTGTCATTCTGGTGCTCGCCCTCATATGCCCCGTTGGCCTACTTTTTGGCCTCTCTGAGGTTTCGGCCCCGTCCACCTCTGACTTTTATGTTAGTCTGTCTCCCCCATCATGCTTTGGTTTTCTTCTCCATCCAGCCAAGCCCCACGCATGTCTCAGGCTCTGGGCCTTTCTGTCTTTCACATCCTGGGTACCCTCAGCGTTGCGATACTCCAGCCATTCACTCTGTCTGCCTCAACCCACAGGCTGCAGAATATATGAAAATACAGCTGGTAGTTACGATACTTGTTTCCAGCATCCCTGTAGTCAGTGGGCCCGCCGCTGCCCATCTCAGCTGGGTCTTTGGTGCCATGTACAATATCCTCATGGATTTCTCATCTGTACCACTTCCCATTTTCCCAAGTGGCTCTTCTGAATGGCCACGGCTCTCCTGGAGCCTTCTTCCCTGCTTCCAATAGATGTCTTTGGTGGCATCTTCTTTACCTGCTCATCGATTAAATGTGGGTATGCCCTCAAGGTTCTGTCTTAGCCTTCTTACTTTTAGCTTCACCAACATCCCAGTGTAGACAACTCACAGTGCTGCATCTCCACCATAATTTCTGCTGTGTTCCAGCCCTGTTCTCTGTTAGGGACACTTCCAATTAGATGCTCTCCAAGCACCTTGCACTCAGTGGTTTGCCGATCTGATCTCCTGACCTGATCTTGTCCTAGTCCCAGTCTTGGTGAATGGAGCCTCTGTTTGCGAGGCCACGCAAGCCAGAAACCAGAGTCATCCTAAGCGCCTCTGCTCTCTTTCAGCTGGCACATCTAATTGGTCCTTCGGTTCTGTCTCCTTAATATTTCCTGTGTCCTCCCTTCCTCCTACAGCCTTTGCTCAGGCCCCTGAGATCTCCCATCTGGTGATTTCTGTAGCCTCCTATGTGGTCTCTCTCCTCCTTCCCGCCTCAGTTCATCTTCCGTAGGTCTTTCTAGATCAGAAAACAAATTACATTTCCTTCCTTAGCCTAGGGCTGAAAATTGTGTCCAGCCCACAGATGGGGTTTTATTTGACTCCTAGCATTAGTCTGCACCAGAAAAGCAATTTTCTTTTGGCTTCACTTGCCTATATTGCAAATCAGAACATTTCATGTTAACAACTCTAGATTTCTCGCTTACCTTTGAAAACCGGAAATTTTGGCTCTCTGGCTTCGGCATTCCTCTAGGCCAGCAGCTGGCTGGACAGAAAGACATCTGTGCCTCTTAGTGGGGTGTACCCTCTCCAGTTAGTCACAGACCCTCCCTTCCCAGGTGCGCTTTACTGTCTATGTCACCCACCTGGGTTTGGTTTGTGGAATGAAGTTGGGCCTCCTCTAGCTGCAAGGGCCCCCCCCGCTGGAGTCCTTGTGCCCTGTGCCCATCAGGCTTCATTTCTGGGAGTACCTCAAACTCGGCATTCTGTTTCACACCTCTGCCTTGGCACAGATCCCTCTTCTGGCTTAAACTCCCACAAGAGGCAGTATTCTTTCCTGGGGATCTTGGCAACCAAGGAAGATGATAGTTTCATCCTTAATCATTTGGATCAGGCGCCCATGAACCCCTAGAGTATTCTCTCCTAAATTATTTTGATGGCAATACACAATAAGAACTACATTTTTTATTTTGGTTTGGCGCTCACATCCACACGTGTGCACGCACACACACACGTCCACCACTGAACAAAAGTGCTGGGAAATAGTACTCTTCCTTCTTCCCTTCTTTTCTTCTCTTCTTTCCTCTTCCTTCCTTACTCCTTTTCTTCCTTTTACTTCTAAGCTGGTCATGACCCACTAACTTGATTTCATGATCCAGCAATGCATCACAATCCATACTTAGAAAAACACCACCCGAAGGAAGGGGTGTGTGTGTGTGTGTGTGTGTGTGTGTCTATAAATCCTTAAGATTATGTGTTTAAATTTATTTATTTATTTTATTTATTTATTTTTTATGTGTTTAAATTTAGTGGATACCATACCTGCATTTTTTCTGGGAGAGAGGAACTTCGTTGGCACTCTGCTTTCCAAGGGGGCTTGATGAAGAAAACCGATTTCATAACCACTGATTTAGATCATTTATTTTCAGTGGGATTTGACATTGCCAGTTTGGCACACCCAAACACAAAAACTAGTGATAATTATTTTGAATGTGGACCCTTTATGTCAGCTGACAGGTCCTGTATTGCTTGTTGTTAAATGAAGTTAATACTTGTAGACTCTCAGGGAGAGTGAAATGGATCCTTTAAATCTCTTGTACAATGCAGGAAGGAAAAACCAGGTGAGGCACCGTAAAAAGGATTTGCTTGGTGAAGGAGGTGAATGAAACCTTATTTGAAGTCAAATAAAATAACAAATGAGGGAAAAAATGTTTTTGTTAGATATCAGGTCATTTATTCAACAACTGTCCTTGGTAATTGGAATGAAGAAAATAGTGGGGAACAGAATAAATATTCTTGCCCTCATGGGTCTTCCAATCCAGAGAAGAAGAATGGAAAATAGAAATAGAGTATCAATAAAACATTGATGTAAATGGAATAAATATCATAAATGTATTGAGGCCAAAATATATAATAGAAAACCTTACATTAGGTTTGTGGAAGGGGTTGTGTAGGAAGTAGCTGAAAAGACTTAACAAGATGACCAAAATTATGTTGAGCTAGGAAATGATATAAACAGTGGTTTTGAATAACATACGATTCAAATAAAACTGTCGTAGCAAATTAACAAAAAAAAAAAATTCAAGTTGAATATCCTCTTTTCTGGTACTGTCTTTTTTGGTATCTCCCTATATGTTATGTTTTCAAAAGAGCCGAAACCCGCACTACAAATAGTATCTTATCTGTGTGCTTGGGTGACATCAGCCCTGTTTTCAGAAGGTGAAGGCTGTATACCCGTCAGCTTATGGACCTGGTCTGCTCCAAGGAAGGCTCATGATTTCTCCAAGTAGGGTTATTTATTATTACCCATGTGGCCCACTCCTTTGAGTGATTCGGGCAGTTAGAGCAAAACTCTTTACTATTAAGAGTTGAAGAACAAAAGATGATCATTGTGATGAGTCTTTTTTGTTTTGTTTTAATAACAAAATACAATTTAATTTTAATTTTTTTTGTGTGTGTGTGAATCTAACAAAACCACGTTGTTCCCCCCTGACATGCAGAGAAGAGAAAAATATAATCCAAAATCCCACAAACCCAACCCACCTGCTGTTCGCGTTTCTGTTAGTAACTGAGTGTTGCTTTAATTTGCTTGGCTCGCTTTCAGAATGGCTGGGAGGGGAGGGGGCTCCTGCAGACTCCCACGAATGCCTCACACGTGCGCAGGCCATCTGGGCACACGAATGTGCATGTGCGCAGGAGGGGTGGCTGCCGGGACCCCTAGGCTTTCCATTTGGTGTCTCTGTTTTCAACTGATCTTTGGTCCAAATTGTATGACCTCGTAGGTCTCACAGACAGGTGCGTGTGGATGGGGGGCTGCAGCACACGCTTACCCTTGCTAACATGTTGTAATGCAGCAGAAATCTTGACAGCCTTAGCCAAGCTCCCGGGAGCCCTGAAATTCTGGGAGGCTTGACATTTGCTCTCTGCTCTGTACTTTTCTTTCTTTTTTTCTTTTGTACTTTTCTTTCTTAAGCCCCCCCTACCCCCCCCCCCCATCCCTATACTGCACTGAAGGGATTATTACCTCCCACTGCATCATCTTCACGGACCTGATTGAAAAGATTCAGGGCACCTTCCAGGAAGCAGTGAGTTTGCTACTGCTTGATTCTTCTTGTTCTTGTTCTTTTTTTTTTTTTTTTTTTTGCCTCCTGGAACTCTTTGGTTAACCTTTGCTTTCATGTACCCAGATGCCAGATAAGGTCTTCTTGCTCCGTAAACTCTGCTTTTAGGTTGGCTCGAGCTCCCCTGTTGCCTGCAGGTAGACGTATAAGGCTCTAAGCTGTCTGCCAGTTTTCAGGAGCTTATGTTCTTAAACTCGCTTCTGCCTTTGAGCTTCTGCTTGCGCGGAGTGAGCTCAGTTTCGGTGCTCTCTGCCCTTGTCCTTCACTTGGTCATCTAGTGCATATGGAATTTGGTCCTTTTTATTAATTTCTTTAAAAGCATGTATGAACCAAGCATTTGTAAGTACGCAGAAAACTTTAGTTTTTAATTAAGAAAAACATTTTTTATATTACATCCCCAGAACTTATTTATCTTATAACTGGGAAATTTGTACCTTTTAATCACAGTCACCCATTTCACCCATCCCTAATCCTCACTCAGACTCTGGGGACTGCAGATCAGCTGTTTCTATGAGTTTAGATTCCTTATATAAGTGAGCTTATATAGTATTTATCTTTGTCTGACTAATTTTACTTAGCATAATGCCCTCAATGTTTATCCATGTTGTCACAGACGGCAAGAGTTCCTTCTTTTTGTGGCTGCATGATATTCCTCTGTGTGTGTGTGTGTGTGTGTGTGTGTAGCATAGGATATATACATATCACATTTTTTTTTTAAGATTTTATTTATTTGAGAGGGAGAGAAAAAGAGAGAGAGAGAGAGAGCACAAGCCAACAGGGGGAGAAGCAGACTCTCCGCTGAGCAGGAAGCCCAGTACGGGGAATGATCCCAGAACCCTGGGATCATGACCTGAGCTGAAGGCAGATACTCAAGAGACTGAACCATCCAGGTGACCCCATATCACATTTTCTTTATCCATTTATCTGTTGATGGACTCTTAGATTGTTTCCATGTCTTGGCTATTGTAAATTATGCTATGAGGTGGAGGTGCAAATATCTTTTTGACAGTGTTTTTGTTTCCTTTTGATAAATACTCAGAAGTGAAATTGCTAGATCATACGGTCGTTCTGTTTTTAAATTTTTGAGACACCTCTAGACTGTTTTCCATAGTGACTACCAATTTACATTCCCATCACCAATGCACAAGGGTTCCCTTTTCTCCACATCCTCATCAATACTTGTTGTCTCTTGTCTTTTTGATGATAGCCATTGTAACAGGTGTAAGGTGATGGCTCATTGTGGCTTTGATTTATATTTCCCAGATGATTAGTGATGGTGATTACCTTTGCATGTACCTGTTGGGCATTTGTATGTCCTGTTTGGAAAACGTTCAGTTCCTCTGCCCATTTTTAAGTTGGATTGTTTTTTTTTGCTACTGAGTTGTATGAGTTCTTTATGTATTTTGGATATTAACTTCTTATCAGATATATGATTTGCAGATATTTTCTCCCATGTTAGTGGGTTGCCTTTTCTTTTTGTTGATGGTTTCCTTTGCTGGGAAGAAACTTTTTAGTTTGATACATTCCACAAGTTTGTTTTTGCTTTTGTTGCCTTTGGCAAGAAGACTTTAATGAGAGTTGGGGAGTCCAAAAGATTTGCACTGCAAAGCAGGCAAATGGCTTTTAAAAAGTTCATGCTGTGTCCCTGTTCTGACGGGTTCTCTGACCCACTCTAAAAACCCTCAGCCTTTTGCTGCCATCTTTCTCTCTTCTCTCTTCCCTTTCATCTCCAACCCCTCAAAGTCCTCAGCAGTTTTCACTGAGAGTTGTTGAGGTTTTTTTGGTCACTTCATACTCTCAATGATCCTGCATTTGGGGTGGGGGGGGGGGATGTGTCTAATCTTCCAAGCCCAAGGAGGTCATCAAGTTTTTTTACATCCTCCTAAATAAGATAATTCCCTTCTTAAGAGCTGTGAAGATAATATGAAGTTCCCCTTTTACTTTGTTATCTACCTTCTAGAGAAAGAGAAATTATAGTAAATTTGACTTTCTGAAATGAGAAGTAAATATTTGTTGTATTCAAAAAATAAAGATCGGAAAGTACCTTTTGCTGCACCTTCTTTTCTTAAATGAACAATAGCTAATATGTTTTGGATTAAGAGAGAAGTTCTTTTAACCAGTAACTGTTTGAGGAACAATAGAGGGTAGGAATTAAATTATAAGCAGGAAGTGAAATGCAGGGGGCTTTGCCACTTGTCAACTATATGACCTTGGATTTGGACCAGTCACTTTTGGGATATCTATCTATCCATCTATCTCCATCCATCTCTCTCTCTTGATAGATATATATATATATATATATATATATATATATATATATATATCCATCCATCTCTCTCCTTTCTATATATGTATATGTGTGTATATATATATCTTGTATATATGTATATACATATACATATATGTGTGTGTATATATATCTTGTGTGTGCCATTTTTTTGCACATCTCTGTATCCCAGCTCTCTATGTCCAAGGTAACACAGATTTTCATGTTAAAGGGTTGGTTACCTCACCACCTTAAGATTAGGTGTCCTGCCCTTAAACTGAACTCTAAAAAAGGCCAAAAGCTGCTTGCGTGGAAAACTTTTTCTCCTGTAAAATAACATAAAGGTCAGTGTTTAGGTGCCAGGGGTACAGAGGGCAGGTGTCATAACACCTGTGTTTGTTTCCATGCCTCCAACACTGAGACCAAATCATGTCAACACTGACACTTTGTGAAACCCCAGACTCTTGAAGGTTGGTGTACTAATGTATTGGCTTAGTGGCTTTGCAGAATTCTTCATCAGGGTCAGAAAGCGGGTGGTTCATAATACTTTTCTCTAAAGGGCTTTTTGCAGGAAAGCGAGATAGAGGACATTTACCATCCTGAAGGTTTCCACTGAGTTCTTTTTTTCTTGCTGGTTTTCCTGGTGATTAAAGGAGGTAGCATTTCTTCCAAGATATTTCCCTCCTCTGTTGTGCTTCATGGACATTTTTGTTAATCCACTAATACCATTAAGGGTAGGCTCCAATGTCACACAGTTTGGATTGTGACTTTTCCCAGAATCAAGAACGAAGGTGAAAGAAAATCAATACAGATCAGTTGCTAAATCAAGGTCACTCTGCTTGCTTTTTCCTTTCTGTTCTAATTCCTCATTTATTCTCTTTCTTTGGAAAACACCCCTTTTGAATGACTTCACTTGATCATTATCATAATCCTCTTTCTCAGTTCAAAGTGAAAACCCCAAGCTTTCTTTTCTAGTGTATTCTTGCCTCTTTTTTTTTTTTCCCTTCCCTGTACTTTTATTTCCATAGTGGTTTTCTGTAAGTCCTCAGGGTATTTTGGGATGAGATTTGGAAGGAAAGCTCAATACACTATAGAGTTACCTTTCACCCAGTCTCAGAGTATGAAAAATAAAAAAAAACTTGAAACAGTCAGGAACAAACCCAAGGGAGTCTGGGCTGGCCGGGGTCACAAAAGCCATTTTGTCTTTTCTCAATCTCCTCTCTATTACTGCTGCCTTTCTTTTATTTCTTTTTGTTTGTGGCCCTCTGCTATGCCTGCCTCTGCCCCCACTCTTCTTTTTCACAGAACGGTGGATGTTAGATGTGGAGCATGGACCATGGGACTAATGAAGACCAACCCCCTAATTTTTTTTTGGAAGAGGAAGCTAAGGCTTGGACAAGTTAGCATTAAAGGAGGCAGTGCACTGTAGCAGAGAGATTTTCCCAAGGTTTGGGACCACAAAGGGGTGGGCTCACATGCTGGCTGGGCCATTCACTAGCTAGGTGCTCTTGGGCAAGTCTCTTAACCCCAAGGCTAATATGTGAATGGGGCAGTAATATTCCTGGTGGAGTTACCAGGGTTAAGTGTGATGGTGAATTTCCTGTTCCTAGGCCATGCCTAGGAAATGACTCCAGAAAAAGGCAACTGTTATCATAAGCTACTTAGTATCTGGCTTGGGTCTTGTTAAAAGTTTCTTACTCCAATGGAGGATGTTAATCATCTGGGTTCTGAAATAGGTGCCTCAGAACCTCTGGTGCTCTGCTTTCCAAGATTTTCAGTCTTCATAGCTTTTGACCTTGAGGTTGGCTTTTCAGCCCATGACCTCATCTTACCCCTTGAAATGAATCCTGCATTTTAAATTCTACTAGGTTCCCTGTGGACCCACGCACAGAACACAGATGGGGATGGGTAGAAGTGTCAAAGTCCAAGACTTTGTCCTTGGACTAGGTGTAGGATCTGGGTCCGTGGAGGAGGAAGAAGGGAGTTCCAAGAAAAGGGAGCAGGATGAGCAAAACCAGAAGCAAGGATTTGCAGACGTGTTTGGGATGTAGTGAATTGTCTCGCAGGCCAGGAAGGACACAGTTTCAGGAAGGCAGGACTAGCCCACTCTGGGAAGTGCTGCAAAGTTATGGAATTAGGAGAAAGTAGGAAAAGTGAATGGGTTTGGCTACCTTAGATTCCTTCTTGGGCTTTGCAAGGGCTGCTTTGGTGGAGTGGAGAGGACACAAGCCAGGTTGTGAGGGTTTACGGATGGAGTGAGAGGTGGGGAAGTGTGGTCTGTTAGTGTAGACCTAATACCTTCACCTGCTGGTCCACAAATTCTTTAGCCTAGGTTGTTAAAGGTGAATGAGAAATACAAAGTTAATGTAATATATTTTTCAGAAGTCTAATTTTATCTATCTATCTATATCTGAAAGATTCTATTTATTTGATAGAGAGAGAGCCTGAGTAGAGCTGGGGTGGTGGTGGTGGTGGAGGGAGGGCAGTGGGGGACAGAGAGAGAGGGAGAAGCAGACGCTCTGCTGAGCAGGGAGCCCAACATGGGACTTGATCCCAGGACCCTGAGGTCATGACCCGAGCAGAAGGCAAACACTTAACCGACTGAGCCAGGTACCCTAATTTTATTTATTTTTAATAGTCATCCATAATCTGAGATTATGCTCTTTCTTTCTCGGTCTCAAAATGCCTTTTCTGTTATGAAATGATGATTCTCAACCCCAGCTGCACATTAGAGCCACTTGGGGAGCTTTTAGAAGGGATAGAGTCCTGGCTGCCCTCAGGTAACTGAATCAGAATCTGGGACAGACCAGGTACTAGTGTGGGTGTGGTGCTCCCCAGGCGATTCTTTGGTGCAGCCAGGATTTCACACGAATCTCTCCGCTAGTGCGTGGTAGGAATTTTGTGGTGGTGGTGATTTCGTTTTAATGTTTAAATGCCCTTGTTTGGCAAAATTAAAAACTGGAAACTCTTGGTTCATTTTGCCCAACCTTGTTTGTTTTGCTTTATTTTCATTTTTATTTATCCTTAAATTTTGCTCTACTGATTTGTAAATCAAATCAAAGGGCAGGGACCCAAGTGCTGGTAACACTAAACATGACAAGGGAGAGTTTGTTAGAGTTTTCTTTTTTAAGGAGTTCGCTCCTCTGGTCCTTCTGCCTGGCGTTCAGTGTATTTACATTTTTCAGAAGCAGTGCGTTCATATTAGGTAAAAATCACATGTGCTCCCCAGCGCAGACTGAGTATCACTGAGAATTATTGAGAAATCAAGTCAGACTTTCAGATTTGCTGGATGTCAGGCATGCAGGGTGTCCTCCATATGAGCCTTCTCTTGCCTCTTTTGTGGGGAAGAGGGTTCCTGTGGTTCATCATGCCTGCCCTTCCAGCTACACACAGGACGTCTTGTCCTTTTTGACCTTGAAGGTAAGACCATCTTATACTTAACAACTGCAGGTCTGAAACGTAGCACCGGGGTAAGCGAAACATTATCCTTTCAGCTTTGTGGTGCTTCTAGTTATTTTAATGTTTAAAGGTCAGAGTAGGAAACATCTTAAATGCAAAGCATTTAATTTCCATTAGAGTTAAAGGTTTCTAAGCCTGTGTTACAGCCAATAAAAATGATGATGTTTAAATCAGCTAGTGTTCTATTTCTTACATGAATATTTTATATGAACTACACAGGAAGAAAAGCCTGTATGTTTTCCCAACATTATGTCCAGTGGCTGTTGGAAACTTGTCTCCTTGGGTTATCATATGAGTAACTCCTGTTGTATACATCCAGATTGTAAAAAGGATTACATGTATTGTTCTTGAGTCTTGTTTTACAGACTAAGTATATTGGCCAAATCCTGCTAATATAGGCATTCCCTGAAATACTAACACCCTTACAAACTTGCTATAAATAAGACTGTGTGGGCTGGACGATCCTGGATTCTATATTGGGGCAAGAAGTGGTATTTCTGGGTCCTTGCCTTGCTCTAGTATTAGTCCTGAAGTATATAGTGTCATATAGTAATGAGTGTCTTTACGGAGGTTTGGCCTCAGAGAAACCAGTTTTACTTTGTTTACCCCAGTTTCCCCAATTTATTTGAATATGGACTCCTTTTATTAAGAATGCCTATTAAGGGATGCTTGGGTGGCTCAGTGGTTGAGCCTCTACCTTTGGCTCAGGTTGTGATCCTGGGGTCCTGGGATCGAGTCTCTGCAGGAATCCTGCTTCTCCCTCTGCCTATGTTTCTGCCTTTCTCTCTGTGTATCTCATGAATAAATAAAAAAAAAATTTAAAAATCTTTTTTAAAAAAGTGTCTATTAACATTCCACAGAGTGAGTTATGGAACATGACTTTTGTTAGATGTGGATTTAGAATAATTAATTCTAGGAGAAGATGTTTTCCCTCAACAATGCTCATTTAGAATTGTTATACTGTCACTTAGCAAAATATGTAAATACACTTGATCCTTGAACAACACAGGGGATGGGTTAGGGATACTGATCCCTGTGTATTAAAAAATCCAAAATAATATTTGATTTCCCCAAAGCTTTTTTTTTTGTATATTTTTTTATAAGTTCGGTTTGCCAGCATGTAGTATAACATCCAGTGCTCATCCTGTCAAGTGCCCCCCTCAGTGCCTATCACCCAGTCACCCCATCCCCCCACCCATCCCCCAAAGCTTAACTACTAATAATCTATTGTTGACTGGGAGCCTTACCAATGATATAAATAATTGATTAACACGTATTTTGCATGTTATTATATATTGCATTCTTATAATAAAATAAACTAGAGAAAAGAAAATCTTAAAAAACTCACAAGGCAAGGGCACCTGGGTGGCTCAGTCAGTTAAGCATCTGCCTTCAACTCAGGTCATGATCCTAGGGTCAAGGGTTTGACCCTGCTTCAGGCTCCCTGCTCAGATGGGCATCTGCTTCTCCCTCTCCCTTTGCCCCTCCACCTCACTCATGCTCTCTCTATCTCTCTCAAATAAATAAATAAATAAATAAATAAATAAATAAATAAATAAATAAATAAAATCTTTAAAAGAACATCAAAGGAAGAGAAAATACTTTTTTTAAAAAATATTTTTAAAAATATTTTATTTATTTATTTAGGATAGTCACAGAGAGAGAGAGAGAGAGAGGCAGAGACACAGGCAGAGGGAGAAGCAGGCTTGATGCACCGGGAGCCCGACGTGGGATTCGATCCCGGGTCTCCAGGATCGTGCCCTGGGCCAAAGGCAGGCACCAAACCGCTGCGCCACCCAGGGATCCCGAGAAAATACTTTTATAGTACTATACTGTAAAAATTCCATGTACAAGTGAACCCGTGCAGTTCAAACCTCTTGTTGTCCAAGGGTCAGCCGTATCTAAAACTTCTGTTGACTTTGGTCTTTTTTTTTTTTTTAAGATTTTTTTATTTATTTATGAAAGACACAGAGAGAAAGAGAGGCAGAGAGACAGGCAGAGGGAGAAGCAGGCTCCATGCAGGGAGCCTGATGTAGGATTCGATCCTGGGATTCCAGGATAACACCCTGGGCCGAAGGCAGGCACCAAACTGCTAAGCCACTCAGGGATCCCCATCTTTGGTCTTTATTGTAGTAAAATCTATGTGATTAATTATCTTATTTGTTGGATAAAGTATATTTTATCTTTATTAAAACTGTTTCAGGTGCCGGGGAAGCAATGAAAAAACAATAATAATGAAAAAATTAATGTCTTCAAAGGTCTACATGAATTGGTGTGGACTTTGTGCCACACCGATGTCCAGAAGCTGCATTGCACTTTGCAGAGAGCTGTCCTTTTAGGCTGTCTTGTTGGTGAGGGTCAGAATACTGAAATACAGTTAGCACCTCTACTTGAGGTGTTCGCTTACATTTACAAAAAGAAAACCAGGACAGGGGTCTGACAAAAGATTTGTGTGTGTTGACATGTAGGGCTTTCAGCCTCCAGGATCTGGATGCATATGGATACAGAATATTCTAAACTCCCTGGAAAACCTGAACTAGCCGTTGACAAAGCATTTGTGACATTATGATTTCTTAATTCAGTAAATCCACGAACTAGTATTTTTATTAACTGCCACGCTCAATTAGTACATAAGCCTAGACGTCTGTTAACATTGTAATTGGTAGCTTTGAAGTTCATCATTACAAATGAGTTTCTGCAACATCCTAAAAGTGCCTTCAGAATCACACAAAAATTAAGCTAAGTGCTGTATGGATTTAGCATGAAGTGTATTTTATGGTATGGCAGTTTATGAAATGAATAACCCATGGATGACTAGATAGTCTCGTAAGGGAACTTCTAAAAAATTGTGATAATGCAAAATTTACCTTCTTAACCATTTTCTAGGTGTACATAGTGTTACGTACATTCACATTGTTGTGAAACATCTTTTCATCAGAACTTTTTCATCTTGCAAATCTGAAACTCAGTGCCCATCATACAACAGTTCCTCATTTCCCCCTGCTAAGCATTATTCTGCTTTCTGTTTCTATGAATTTGACTATGGTAGCTACCTCATCTAAGTGGCCTCCTGCAGTACTTATCTTTCTGTGACTGGCTTATTTCACTTAACATAGTATCCCCAGGGTTCATCCATGGCGTAGCATGTGTCAGGATTTTCTTCCTTTTAAAGGCTGAATAAGTGTATGCATATAACACATTTTCTTTATCCATTCATCAGTCCATGGACATTTGGGTTGCTTCTAACTCTTGGCTATTGTGAATATTGTAAAGAACTTTTAAAAATGATGTATAGTTTCTATCATAGGCTAGTAATATAGTTCACTTAACAACCCTCTACTGATGGATTTATAGGCGACTTATGGTTTCCTCTCCCATAAACATCTGATGGATGTCTTTCACATAAATCATTGATTATATCTCTGGCTATTTCTTTAGAATAAATTCCTGGAATAGAGTTACTGGATCAGAAAGAGTGCAGATTTTTATGGCATTTAGCACATGCTATCAAATTATCTTCCATAAGTGCATGAACAGTGTAGGAGGGAACTGATTTCTCCACACCCTCGCCAATGTTGGGTATTGTCATTATGAAGCAAAACAACAGAAGACCTCTGCCAACTTGATAGTTGAAAATGGTATCATATTCATATCGTTGCTTTGATGTGAATTTCTTTGGTTAGCAGCAGGGAGACTGAACTTCTTTCATGTGTTTATTAGCTACTTGTGTGTGTGTGTAAGATTCTGTTCACATTCTTCACCCATTTTCTATTAAGCTACTGTACATTTTTTCCTGTTGATTTGAAGACCTCTTTATAGAGTCATAAGATTAAATTTTTATCATAGTTGCAGTTATTTTCCCCCCAATTTATCATTTTCCTTTTAATTTTTATGGTGTTTTTCAACATCTGACATTTAATATAGCCGGATCAATGAATCTTTCCCTTTATGGTTTCTTTCCTCGGTGCATTATTGATAAGACTGGTGAAATATTAGGCAAAGCAAGTCTACTTTTCCCTGCTTCTTGCTTCGGAAAGACAAAGTTGTAGCCATGTTAGGTTAGTGTAGGGTATTATACATTTCATATCCAATCATTTATCCATTCAAAAATACTTCCTGAGTGCCCATGATGCTCTAGGCACCTGTGTTAGATGCTGGATTACACAATATGCATCTGGGTTGCATAATATGGTGGCCATACATTGTGGATTTTCAGAGTTCCAATTTCAAATACGTATTCCACCCCATTGTCAGTTGTAGGTATCAGAGTACCTGTTCTCAGTTTGGCTTCTAAGTGTATGGATGCATTATCCTTGAGTAACATACTCGTTTGGGATCCTTTTTTGCCTGCCTACATCTGGACCGAGAAGGCAAGTACATCATCTAGGCTGAAGCTGGAAGGGGACCAAGGTCCTGCTGCAATGGAAGGTGGAATGCAAGGCAAACCTTTCTCCTTCTTGTTCTCAGGGGGAGCAGCTTCTGTTTGGGGGGCCCAGTGAGACAACCACATCCCTGTTGTTGCTCCCTGGCCCACACTGTTTGTGCTGGCTCATTCATTTCCTTTCCAAGCTACACAGAAGTCAGAGCCTGAGATGAGACCCTCCTATCCATAGGCATCTTTCTTTATGTTGTTGCCAGGAGAAAGGGCCAAAGTGAAGGAGCTCTAAACACTGATGATTCCCAACCATGGAAAAGCCCCTCTTTAAGTAGCAGCCAGTCCCAGACACCATAGGGTGCAGACCTATCCGTGGTAGGGTGACCACTCCTGAATTAGGTGTCCTAACAACTCTTCATGTGAGGTATCACTGCTTCTCAGGCTGCAGGACTTCTGAGGATAACACTGGTTGGTAATCATTAGGGTCCTATTTGGTGGTATTATGCCTTCATTGTGTTTGGTTTCAGCCCTTGCTCAGGGCCAGGAAACGGATTTTTAAAAATCACATTGTTGTACCACACTTGGTCAGGCGCTCATTCCTGAAGTGCTCTCCTTTAGGAATTCTATAAATTTTGTAGTTCTCCCCCTAGTAAATCCTTACAATTCAAAACAAATAATGGGTGGTTATTTATTAATAGTTACTTCATAGGAAAGGAAGTTGAGGCCAAGTGACTGTTGCCAGCCCATGCATATGGCTGGGATATGTCAGGGTGATTTTCAGCATATTTTGGTTTTATCTCCAGCTGGATGCCAGCTGTATTATGAGACAATATAAATTCTGAGCCTTTTATTCAGAAAGCTCATTCATCTGATCATCCTAGACACATTTGTAATTCTATTAGGTGACATTAGAGGGGTCACAGACTCAGAGAACAATCTATAACTGCTTTCCAAGAGAACTTTCTGCATTCTGATGGAAATGTTCTGTGCAGTGCAGTTGCCACCAGCTACATGTGGCTACCGAACACTTGAAATGTGACTAGTGTGACCTAGGAACCAAATTTTAAATTTTGATTAGTTTTGGTTAATTTAAATTTAAATAGCCACATGTGGCTAATAGCCAGTGTGTTGGACAGCACAGATTTATGAAGTACTGCATTCATGTTTTTTTTTTATTGTAATTCACCGTGAGAAGCACGTTTTATATTGTACTGTGGCACAGATGTACAACATGTGCCTGAGCAAACTGCCCGCCCCACATCAGAATTTCACCAAACAATATTTAGGCTGACTATAAGCAGTGCATACTGGTTATTTCTATTTCATTCTATTCTGTTTCGTTTTTTAAAATGCTAGTGGTGACTTGATACATTGATTTTGTGACTCAGGGGTGGGTTATGAACTCCAGGTTTAAGAACATTGCCATACATTATCTGGCCTGCCACCTCCAGCCATTCCTTCTACCTTTTATCTCTGGTCTCTGCATCTGTCCTCCTTGCAAGGTCTTTGCACAGGCTGTTCCCTCTGCCTGGTGTGCTTTTCCCTGTGTAATCTGCTGACTACATTTCTCACATCCTCAGATTTCTGCTCTAATGCTCACCAGGGATCTCGTCCAGTAACTACCCTACTGGGGTGCCCTAGGGAGCTCCTCACCCCTCTCATCCTGGGTTGCTTTTTTCTGTCGTAATATTTATCACCTGACCTTGAGATCATTTATTTATTGTCTGCCTTCCTAGCTGGAATATCAGCTCCATGAAGGCAGGGACTGTTTTGCTGGCTGGTATGTCTCAGCATCCAAAATAGGTTTTTAATAAATATTTGTTAAATCATTGAACAGACAAGGCCCCATGACCTTAGTGAGATTTTTTGTTGTTGTTATGGCTGTATATGCTGAGAATCTTTCATTCATCCTTGTGGAGATACCGAGTTCATCCCAGTGGCCTGGCTTGTGCCCTGGGCTCAGGGGATAGATATACTAGGGGAGAAAGTAGACACATTTTTGTCCTTTTGGAAATTATAATTGGCATCTGGGACTCTGCTGTGTATGGGTCCAGGATTGTTATGCTGGAGGTTGTCTGAATATGCACTAGACAATTAGAGGAGTCAGGGAGAGATTTTGTATTTTCTAAAAGCAAAAGAGGCCCTTTGTAGAGCCACTGAGTGATGGGGACAGCACTGCAGGGAGGTCTAGAAGATAACCACAGAATTTGGTGGGGAGCACTGAGGTACTGTTGAGGGCACCCCATCTTAGCTGATGTCCTAGATTCTGTGAGCATCTAAGACTAGAATTCAGGTCTCATCTTCCATTCCAGAAGCTCCCCATGCATCTCTTTATGATTTTCTCCTACATTTTCCTCTCAGCATAGAAATAAAGATGGTCGACCTAAAATAAAAAAGATTATTGCTTCAGTGCTGAGTGGCAAGCTTTATGAGAGCCGAGTAATGGGGTTGGTGGATAGCTATCTAATTATAATCATACCTTGAAATTTTTATTAGCCAGTCTTTATGCTTGATGGTTTCTGCTTACACTACGGATATGTTAGTGGTTCCTGAGTCCATTTTGAAGGCACAGAGTGTTTCTATTCTTGGTGTATTTTCCCTCATCTTTCCTTACAGTCAGATTTATTATTCCTTAGACTTTTCCCCTGTCCTTCATTAGAGAGTCATCAGGGTGGTGCTCTTTTTTTTTTCTCCTTTGTTGAGTGTACACAGTAAATATAATTTGTTGAATGGATTTCTTTTTTTCAACAGGAAATCTTCAAAGAGAGCCTATTACAGTATTAAGCCTCCGTGTAATAAACAGTGGAGCCAGTCCAATAAGTCCAAAACATCTGAGCAATCTCTTTATATTGTACACTCGAGCTTTTAGACACATAAATTTTACAGTACATCATCTGACACTATTTGTGATAAATATTCCCCAGTGATTAAATCATCATTTTATGGTCTTATGCCCAGAAAGAGCATCCACAAAGCTACTCCCTACTCATCGAGCTCACGTGTTAAGAGTCCTAGTTTGTATATCAGAAATCTTTTATTAATTTTGATTGAACTGTTCTAAAGAGGTCATGTGGATTTTCACAATTTTATGTAAGAAGTATTTTTTTTTTTTTTAAGGGAGGAACAGAGAGAGTGGGAATTGAACTGCCTGGTGGGGAAAACCAGGAAAGGGACCCTGAAGTTAAAAGAGAAGCTGTGTCTTGATGGTCGTGGTCAATAAATATTTACAGTGAAGTCCTGAGCTGCAACTCTGCAGTTTTGTTAGCATAAACGTTTCATAACCACAGAATACTTGATGAGCTTGTGGGGCAGGCGACTGGTGCAGCGTCTGGAGCAGAATGAAATTGCACTTGCGCTAGTTAGGGACGTGTGTCTGCAGGCATCACGTTTTTTTGTTTTTTGTTTTTTTAACTGAGTTAATGCAGTGGTCCCAGCTGGGATTTTGACTGTTCTCCACTGATGGAGCTCATGGGAGGGTGACAAGGGACCCTCTAGCCCTGAGGAATGATTGTTGATTTACAGCCTCAAATGAAGCTAAAGCTGATAGTTTATGTTTTAAATAATGCATAATTAGCTCTGCAAACAAATGAGCCAGATCCTTCCTCCTGCCAGAGTTCCCCTGGAGTAGGGTGGAGGTGCTTGGGGAAGCGCATTAACTCCTTTCTCTCCCTCCCAGAAAGCCCCTCTTCTCAGGCAGGGTATGGTACCAATAGATGTTTGGACTCAGGGGCTGATGAGGAGGAAAGGGAAGGCACAGGGAGTGTGTGGGGAGAGTGGACAGAGAGGCTGGAATACTATGGGGGTGGGGATGAGGAGCAGATTGGAGAGGAAAAGCCCAGCTGGTGGGGAGATGGTGTCCTGCTATGGGGGCTTTCTAGAATTATGTAATTTCTTGCTGCTCCAGGTGTGTGCTGTGATCTGGTAACAATAGCATCACCTGGAGTTTGCTGGAAATGCAGAAGCCTGGGCCCCCACTCCAGCTTATGGATTCAGAATCTTCACTTGAACAAGAACTGCAGGTGATTCCTAAGCACATTGAAGTTTGAGAGGTCCTGACCAAGCACTTCCATTTTAATGCTTTTACAGACCCTTGGCCAAGCATTAAATGTTAGTGACTTATAAAGCAGATTAGCAAGCCATTCTGACGATGCTGGTTTGCAGCCCATTTCCCATGTTTTAGGGAAGAAAGGACAGAATAACAACAAAAAATGCGAGATTAGCCAGGAATGGAGTTAGTGGGAGTTTTAATACAATTTTGGCCATTGCACACCATCGCCAGTATGAACTCAGAGCTGTGTTCTTCATACTTGAGCAGGCGTCATGGTTACCCAAGGGCTTGTTAAAATACTGACTATTGGATTCCACTCTAGAGTTTCTGATTCAGTATATTTTGCGACAGGGTTTGAGAATTTGTATTTCTGACAGGTTGCCAGGTGATGCTGCTGCTCATCTGGGAACCTGACCTTGACAACTGTAATTCTGATCATGGCAGTTGCGTGGCACTCATCTAAGTGTCATCCCTGCCCCATGAAGTCTGTGTTCTGGAGCCCAGCTTGGTCTCCTCTCCTGCCAGGTCTCTCACCATACGTCATCATTGCTGATTCTCCTAGTGCTATCCACAGTCCACCCATAGGTGCAGGTTCTGAGTCCACGCTCCTGACCTTCTGAATCAGGAACCTTAGGAGTGGGACACAGGATGGTTCATAAGCCTCCCAGGGTGACTCTTAGATGCACATATGGTAAACAACCATTGTCCTCTGTGCTCCTTCCCAAATGCATTACATTCTTAGTTGCTAGGGTGTGTTTTGCCCTTTTCTTGGCCCTCTGCCACTTTGCGTGGGCCACCGCTGCACTGGGAATGCCCTTGCTAGGATTCTCCTGTTCTTGCAGGTGTTCCTCAGAAGCTGCATCCTCCTGTCACCACCCCCCCCCTTACCCCAGACTGTGCTTGCCTTTTAAAATAAGCTCTTTCAAATGAGATGCCAGTCCTTATATTTCAGTAAATTGTAAGATGCCTTTTCATTCCTCTCGAAGCCCCCTCCTCTTTCTGAGTTGAATTTATAGTATACGGCACATGTGGCTGATAGTGAGGTGTAGGTCAGTGGACACTGCCATGAAAAACAAGAAAAAGAGTAAGAAAAGCTTATGACTCCTCAAAGTTATTAAGTGTTAAAATCTCAATGGTGCGTGACACAAAACAGCACTGCCTCTAATGCTGTTAAGTATGTGATTATAGCCCCTATTGATTATAGGCTCCTGGATGGCTGAGACTGTCTTATATTCATCATATTGGTCCCCTAGGTACCTGGCTTATAGTCAATGTTCAATAAATATTAGTTGAATGATGTAAATGTGATTTATTTATCTGTGGGTAAAGTTGATAACATTCTTTTTTTCTGCTTTGGTAATTTATTACATGTGGAAATACATACCCTGCTTTGGGTGCTGATGAGAAGGGCAAGTAGAAGAGATTGAACCGGGAAAATTATGGTCTTCCTTCAGGCTTCTTAAAAAAATTATATATTTATTTATTCATGAGAGACACTGAGAGAGAGGCAGAGATCTAGGCAGAGGGAGAAGCAGGCTCCCTGTGAGGAGCCTGATATGGGACTTGATCTCAGGACCCCAGGATCATGACCTGAGCCAAAGGCAGATGCTCCCATTCAGGTTTTAAATGCAGTGTTCCCTAGAGCCAGCACTGTTTCTGCAGAATCCTGGATGTATGTGGGACTTAAGATTGGGAGTAGATAGGAGATGGGGCTAGGGGAAAGGCTGCCCTCCTGGACTCTTGTTCGAAGGGGATGGGGAAATCCTAAACGGTCCAGAGAGGTCCAGAGACCATGGATCTCCAGTATCTCTATATCCCAGGCACTTAGAATAGAAATCAGGCTGAGAGTCAGTGCTTATTCAATGAGTGAGTGAGTGAATGAATGAATGAATGAATTAATTAATTAATTAATAAAATTGTGACTTTGAGTCCCCATCCAGGTGACCTCTTTATCTCTCATTTGCTTCATTTTTAGGGTAGGGGTGTTACTATGTACTCTAACTCATCTCAAGGAATTTTTGAGAGCCTAAGATGACTTAATTAATCTGAGAGCACTATGTAAAGTCTTACATAGTTATTACTTAGATCATATGACAACTTTTTCTGTGTTTCTTACAGACAGCTCCTCTTCTTGGTTCTGAAGGCCTATTTACAAAAATCTGTTAATTAGAGGACTCTTGGTTCTCTTGGTTGGCTCATTCTCTGCTGATTTGCTCTGTATGTACAGCAAACAAAGTGCAGCTTTTGAAAGTGTGTATCAAGGGATCTTCCTGTTAATACTTGTTTCTCTGACAGTTCTATTTTATACTTGTTCTGTGGCTTTCTTTGGAGAAACTCTGGGCTTATAAGAATGATTTGTTGTGGCATTTCCTTTTGAGACATAAGCTTTGAAATGAGATAAATATGTAGTAGAGAGATCTGGGTATAGTAGTAAGAGTGGGAGGAAGTTGACATTTGGACTTGGATCACCTGTGTTCAAGTCCTGACTCTGCCCTTCATTTGCAATATGTGTGATCTTGGGCATTTTTGGGGGGTAATATTTTATTATGGAGAATTTTAAAAATACACAAAATATGCAGAATACTATAATGAACCCCATTTACCTGTCAGTCAGCTTCAATGACTATTCACTGATGGCCAGTTTGTTTCAATGGCACCAGCATCTGCTTCTCCCCTAATATAAGTTTTAATAAAATGCAAGATGTCATATTCTTTCATTCATAGATCTTTCAAGGTTTATTATTTTTAGAGAGAGAGAGAGAAAGAGAGCGAGCACGTGCACTTGCCAGCAGGAGGAGGGGCAGAGGGAGGGGGAGCGAGAGGGGGAGAGAACCTCAAGCAGACTCCTTGCTGAACATGGAGCCCGATACACAGTTTGATCTCATGACTTTGAGGTCACGACCTGAGCCAAAATCAAGTTTCGAACGCTCAAAAACTGAGCCACCCAGGTGCCCTTCATTCGTAGATATTTCAATATGAATCTCTAAAAAGATAAGGTCTGTTGTTTGTTTGTTTGTTTAAAGAAGGCTCCATGCCCATCGTGTATCCCAGTGCTGGGCTTGAACTCATGACCCTGAGATCGAGACCTGGTGCTGAAGTGAAGAATCAGACATATAACCGACTAAACCACCAGGTGCCCTTTATTTTTAAAAATTTTATTATTTTTTTTCTTTTTCAAAGATTTTATTAAAGGTCTTTTCAGAGCAATCTCCAGATTCCAGTTCCAGCTGCCAAGGAGACCCTGTTCTACTGGGGGGCTGGCTGTGGCATGGCAGTGGCTCTGGCTTCGCACTTTTCTGTTCCCAGGCGGCAGTGGTGGGAAGTATCTCAACTTTGGGTTCCGGCAGCTCATATGGCCAGGCTGAGGCTTCTCAGGGCCAGTGTTACCGCTTGGGTCCCAGGGAAGCATGATCTGCACTTTGAGCCCAGCACACCCTGTCTGAGCAGCACGCGGTGCACAGAGGTGTCAACATAGTGGTTAACACAGTCTCTGCTGTGAATCATCGAGTCATCCACAAACTTCGCGGATTTAGCCCTTTGTCCTTGGAGTTTCCCAGACACCATAGCCTCATAGCCTTTGGCCCCACTCTCCTGCACAGCAAGGCCTCCTAGAGGTTTCTAACACAGAGACTCGGCCTGGACAATAGCACACAGACCTCCTGTGGCCACCTTTTCAGCATGGGGCTCTACACACTGCCCCCAGGGAAGCCACACCTCTTCTGAACCACAGCAGTCCATTCCCACATCCACCAGCCTTCTCACCAAGAACATTCTGTGTCCTGGTGGTCAAGATAATGATTTCTGGCTTGGTTGGTGTAACTCTGACCTCAACTCTGGAGTCACCATCTTCAGCCAGCTCCCGAGTGAGAAACTCATTCAGTTCAGCTCTGAAGATGCCATCAGCCACAAACTGCCTCTTCTTGGAAGTTTGCACCACCATCTTGCTGCCGAAAGGAAAGCAGATAAAGACTTTTTAAAAACAGAACTAAAATGTCATTATCACCTCTGAACAAATTAATGATTCTTAATATCGATAGAATCCAACGTTATAAATTTCATTTTTGCTTTTACAGTTTGTTTGAAATAGGATCCAGTAAGCCCCACATCTGCTATATGTCTTTTAAGTATCTTTTAATCTATAGGTTCTCCCTCATTTCTCTTTTTCTCTCTTTAATGATAAAGAGAAAAGTGCAAGGGGAAAAACCCCTAGATTGCTTATGGAATTTATCAGTTTGCATTTTGCTGATCGTACCTTTGTGGCATATTTTCTGTATATTAGAGGCATGACCAGATTTAGGTTAGGGTTTTGGTTTTGAATCTTGGGCATGTTATTTGCTCTTTCTGACCTGTGTGAAATGGCGTGCATACTCCCATCCCATAGCTGTTGTGAAATTGAAAAAGAGAATATCCAGGGAAGGACCATGTCCACACCTTACAGAGAGTAGTTGTCATGATTGGATTATACTTTTTGTTGGCATTTGGGGGGCTGGGTCCTCAGGAAGCTATTTTCTTCCCACACTGTTCAGACTTAATATTATAGCAGGGGCTATGTCAGGAGGCTGAGCATCAGATGGTCTAGGCATCCTGCTCCACTCTGTTAGGCTTAGTTTTGAGAATAGGGATCATGTATGTGAAGAGCCTTGAAGGTAGTGCTCATCATGGGGTTGGTGATCTTTGTTATTGATACTTTTGATACTAAAGTTCTCATGTGGGACTTGGATACACTTAGGTTGTGAGGGGATTCTGGGTGTGCTGAGTCAGTGCTCATATTAAACATATTTAGGGGAAAAAGAACCTACAATATAATCAAAAGAAAGAATAAAAGTAAGAAAGAAAGAAATGAAAGTAAGTCCTTTGGGTGCTGAGTACAATGACATTTATTGGTGAACAGGTGCTGGACTGTGAGTAGAAACATCTACTTATTTCCATTCTGACCAGGAGAAAGGCTGGGATCCTATTTTACACTGTATCAAATATGATGTGGATGCAGAAACCCAGCAAACGCCACCTTAGCCAAAAGATGGGGGGTTGGGGTGAGTGACAGCACCAGGGAGAAGATATTTCAACTCTTTTGTACTGTGCACCATGTTTTGATCCACCGAGAAGGGCAAAACATCCTATCTGGGGGATTCTTGCTCAAAGTGCACAATCTCACTCCATCATAAGGAAACATCAGATAAACCCAGATTGAGAGACAGTCTGCAAAAATACCTGACCGGTTCTCTTGGCAGATGTCAAGGCTGTGAAAGACAAGCACTGAGGACCCGTCACAGGTTGGCAGAGGCTAACAAGACTTGAGAACTAAATGCATTGTGGGATCCAGGCCTGGATCCTGCCTGAGAAAAGGAACATTAGAGGCAAAGCTGGCAGCATTCAAGCAAGGTCCGTCAAGTAGTTAATAGTCATTTATCAGAGTTATTTTCCTGGTTTTGGCAGTTGTATTATGGTTATGTAAGATGTTAACATTGGCGGAGGCTGGCTGAAGGGCACTGAACTCTCTGTACTGCTTCTGTGATTTTCTGTAAGTCTGAAATTACTTCAGAAGGTAAAAACATGATACTGGGATGCACGGCAGCTTTTGTGAAGTGTATTGTTTAATAGGAAGTGGACGGTCCTTCTTCTCGGCACGTTAACGTAGGAGCTCGAAACACCAAGCCACTCTTGAGCCAAAGGAGTCAAGATCTATCTTGAGCAGTGGAGCTCCTCACCGTAAATTGAGAGGGAGTCGTGTTAACGTGGCAGGTTCTCCAGAGTCCATCCTAGTGCGCAGGTGGCTGGGCACCTCGGTTGACCGTGTTTTCATCTGGTTGATGTGGCACATGCGACGGGCTGCTAACAGTAGTCACCTCCTTACACTGGATGCCTGTGATGTGCTCGAAACTAGAGTGCTGAGTGCTCGTCATCAATCCTTAAAACATCCTTGCAAGGCAGGCGACCGTTCCCCCATTTTATGACACGTCTCGAAGAGACTCATTTGCCCAAGATCACTCAGCTGGAGGGGGAATCTGAATCCAAAGCTCAGACTCTGATAGCTATGCCTTTCTGTCCTCCCAAGGGGTGCCCTTCTGGCCAGTGTGATGCCTGTGAGCCCCTGCTGGGCCTCCAGACTTGGTTCCTCCCTGACCCTTTGCGCTTACTCTGGATAGAAAAGAGGACTTAGGGGTACTGGTATTTTTCCATCCCCCTGTTATCTTTTTAAGCATTGACTAGAATTTTATGTAGGCTCTTTGGGGGCTATTAATAGGTTTCTCTAGCCAGATATCTTTGGGGGGAACTTAGATAGCTCTCCACCTTTCCCAGGCAACTGTATGCATTTGAAGAAAACCAAACAACTTGGCTGACTGGTCTCATTGGTTTATTACTACTGACCGTAAGTGGGCTGCTCAGGCTACCCCGCAGTGCTACCCTGTTGCCCTAGTCCAGTCCCCTACCCACTCTCTGGGATAACTGCTTCACACCTCCCCTCTTGTAACATCCCTGCATCTCCTGAGAAAAAAACTAGTCCAGCAGATAATTTCTGCAAGCCCCACTGCTGCCGTGACCAAGCTGCCTGGATCCTGTCTCCTCTCCTGTTCAGGACGAAGCATTTTTGACTCTTACGCATGAGATTGAGGACTTCCTGCCAGCAGTTCTCCCTCAGGTCCCCTCTCTCAGGTTGCAGACAGGTGTGTCCTCTGTCTTCCGTTTTAGAGAAGCCTCACGGGGACCACAAATCCCCCTTCAGCCGCTGCTCTGAACCTTTTCCCCTTTCCAACCAACCTCCTTGGAAGAGTCTTCTTTCAGACTGTCTTCAATTCCTTGCTTCCCTTTCTTACTCTTCTTAAAAATTGAGGTGAAATTCACTTATCATAAAATGAACCATTTTATTTATTTATTTTGAAGATTTTTATTTATTTATTAGAGAGAGCACAAGCAGGAGGAGTGGCAGGTAGAGGGAGAGGGAGAAACAGGCTCCCCACTGAGCAGGGAGCCTGATATGGGACTCGATCCCAGGACCCCAGGGATCATGACCTGAGCTGAAGGTAGATGCTTAACCAACTGTGCTACCCAGGTGCCCCAAAACTAACCGTTTTAATATGTTAAAACATAACAATTCAGTAACATGTAGTATATTCACAATGTTGTGCAACTACCGCCTCCATCTAGTTCCAGTGCCTTCTTGTCATTCCCAAAGTGTCCCCCACCCCTTGTTGATTACATACTCACCCTCTGTTCTTCCACTCCCCCAGCCTCCAGCAACCACCAGTCTGTTTTCTGTCTATTTTGTATATTTTATAAAATGGAGTCATACAATATGTTGACCTTCTTTCCCTAACATGTTTCCAAGGTTCATCCATGTTGTGGCATGTGTCAGAATTTCTGTACCTTTTTTTGCTTAGTAAGATCCTGTGGTATGTGTGTGGCACATTTTGTTTACCTATTTATTCATGGGTGGGACATTTGAGTTGTTTCTACCTCTTGGCTATTGTGAATAGTGCTGCTATGAACGTATACGTGCAAGTATTTATTTGAGTATCTGTTTTCTGTGCTTTGGGGCATATCCCTAGGAGTGGAATTGCTGGGTCAGGTGGTAGTTCTATGTTTTAGTTTTTGAATAGCTGCTGAACTGTTTGGTAGTTTAGGCCAAGTGGCTGGACCATTTTACATTTCTACCAATAATTTAAAGCATATCAATTTTCTTACATCTTTAATACTGGATATTTCCTGCCTTCCTTCCCATAGTCACCCTAGTAGATGTGAAGTAATATCTCATTATGGTTTTTTTTTCTCATATGGTTTTGATTTGCATTTCCCTAATGGCTAATGACATTAACATCTTTTCATGTGCTTGTTGGCCACTTTCTATAGAGAAAAGTCTATTCATATCCTTTGCCCATTTTTTCATTGGGTTGTTGTTAGTTTCCCATTCTCTCTCGAATCCGCTTTAATCAGGCTTTCATCCTTATCATCTCACTAAGTCACTCAGTCCTCACGTTATTGTCCTCATGGCAACATTTAAGGGAAGATCACTCCTTTCTTCCTGAGATGGTTCTTCTCAGTGTTCTCTGCTGGTACCTCCTTATCTTCATGACCTCTAAGCCTTAACCTTCCTCACAGCTCAACTTTCACGCCTCTTGTCTTTCTATCTCCACTTCCCTGGGTGATCCCAGCCTTCCCATGCAGTTGTACTACTGCATCTTCCTTCAGGCCAGAAATCTTGGAGTTGTCCTTGACCTCTCTCTTACCTCCTCTACCTGGCTTTACCTCCATAATATATCCAGATTCTGATCATGTCTTACAACCTCCACCGCGTTCACCCTGTTCCAAACCACCATCATTTGTCAGCTGGAATTTTGAAGTCCCCTACAAATTGGTCTCCTTGCTTCTCTCCCTCCCTCTGCCACCATCTAGACTGCATGAAACACAGCAGCCAGAGAGATCCTGTTAAATTGTGAGTCAGGTCTCATGTTATAGCTCTGCTCGGAAGCCTCCAATTGCATCTTGTTTTATTCCACATTTGAGGCAAAATCTTTATATGATTTAGCCCTGGCTTCCTCTTCCATCTTGTCTATCACTCCCCAGCGTGCTCATACCGCCCCAGCCAGTGCTGGCATCTTTGCTGGGCCTCAAACCTGCCTCAGGGCCTTTGCACACATGGCTTCCTCTGCCTGGAGTGCTCTTCCTCCTGAAAGCCACATGGCTTTCTCCCTTCCTGTCTTCACCCAAACGTCCTTTGGTCAGTGAAGTCTCTGTGGGTCACCTTATATAAAATAGCAACATCCTCCTTCCTCTTTTATTTTTATTTTTTAAAGATTTTGTTTATTTATTCTTGAAAGACACAGAGAGAGAGAGAGAGGCAGAGACACAGGCAGGGGGAGAAGCAGGCTCCATGCAGGGAGCCTGACATGGGACTCCATCCTGGGTCTCCAGGATCAGGCCCTGGGCTGAAGGTGGCGCTAAACCGTTGAGCCACCCAGGCTGCCCTCCTTCCTCTTTTAATCTCCTTCCTCTGCTTTATGTTTTCGCTTAGCACTTATTTATTGCTTGGTTTCCCCTATTAGAATATCAACTCCATGAAAGCAGGGATTTTGTTCTTTTGTTTACTACTTTAGCCTCATTGTTTACAACTATACCTTATATAAAAACATGGCTACTTTGTAATATGTAAATGCCCATTATAAATCTCTAAGACGAGGGTATTTTTGCAATACATTCCCTCACCTTTTTTTAAAAAAAACTTGTAGGGCCTGTTTTTCACAAAATGGGAAATGCTAGAACAGACTTTTATTTGTATTTTATTTATAAGTCATATTTAGGGTGGGTGATGGGGGTGGTGAATGTTATGTAACCGAAGTCTTTTTCCCTTGACTAATAAAGCATTTCAGCATGTAGGAAAAAATCTACATCCAAAAGGCCTGAACTTATCCTGAGGGTGTGCTTGGATACCTCATTAGGTAAGATCTGGCCACTTATTTCTTCTTTGATTTTGAAAAGTGATTTTACATTTGGGTATTTCTGCACATTTTCATGACTATAAGCAAAGTGTGATGTAGCTTGGAAGTAGTTTCTCCAAGAGCCTTGCCCTTTCTCTGCTTTTGTCTCAATTCCCCAGATGATCTCTGCTGTGCCCTTTGGGAGGTCAGCATCCTATATGGCCAGTTAGGGTGGGTCTGTCTTGTTCTAGGACCAGACTTAGTTTGATGTTGTCAGCAGCAGCTCTGAGAAGGCAGAGACTCTTTCTGTTTTGTTTACTAGACCCAAACACCTAGCACCGTGCTGTTCACATAAGAGGTGGCCAATTAGTATTTGTTGAATGAACCTTTGAAGTAGCACCAGGGAAACCTTCACTTGACCCTGCCTCATGTTGACTTCTAATTAGGGTTCAGCTTCAATGATTTCTTTGAAAATAGATGTGAATATGTTCTGAATGGAAACCAAAGTACTTTGCCTCCCATTTCCATGATCTCAGCTCACAAACAATAATATGGACATTCTTGGAAAGAGTCTTCAGTTAGTTTGAATAGTTTGTGGTTAAATAGATTTAAAAAAAAAAAAAGATCCCATATGGGCATTTAATTTGAAAGTCACTATAATGTAGAATAAAGCAGCGTGTGTGATTGACATTCTCAGAAGAAAGTTGTTCTGATGAACTGTGTCATCTTTTGATTTTGAAAAGGGAGAAGGAAATGATGTCAGCCTGCAATGTAAATGGGGGTTTGATATTTTATTTCCTAGAAGTGGGCAAAAGATGAGCAGTATTATTTCTGAAAATTGGAAAAATAAAAGGTTACTTGGAAAAGCCCAAGATTTGTGAATTTCAGCCTGCTTTCTTAAGCACAGAATGATGTTCCTTTTCCTTTGAGCTTTTCCAGGGTGCACTCTCAAGTGCACAGCAAGAAGAATTGTGCTATATCTAGTTAATTAACTCCGAGTGCTAATGTCTGAAGATTAGTGTCTTAACTTGCTCTAATTAAGTTCAGCAGATTCAAAGCCTATCTGAATAGAGATAGGATGGACATTTGCTTTTGGAGGAGGCAGTAAAACTTCTTTAGGTGAGGAAGCAAATGGGGATGTAATTTAGACCCTGGCGTCAGGGTGGTTATTGTTGTTTTTTCGGTAATGTTTTCATAGATGTCACCATAGTTACAGTGTCTCTCTGAATCACACACATATTCCAGAAAGGAAAATGAAGAAACTTGTGGTTGCAGGTGAAGTGACCTAAATTTTCATAGTTCTGTACCTTTTTAAAAACCATTTTTGCTTCTACATATTTTATGGTTCTTTTAATTAGACTCAAGGACTGGGATGTTAAATGTCTAGTGGTCAAATATAATATTTATCGAGGTCTTATGATGTGCTAGTTTTGTCCAAAGAGTATTGTCTAATTTAAAATAAAGCATCTTAGAGGTCTTGTAGTCTGGGTTCTCTAGAGACGCAGAACCAATAGGATGCATATGTATCTATCTACATTTACCTATACCTATCCTTATGCCTATACCTACTGATATCTAGAGATTTATGATAAGGAAATGGCTCATTTGCATATGGAGGCTGAAAAGTCCAGGACCTGCAGTCAGCAGGCTGTAGACCTGGGAGAGCTGATGGTTTAGGTCCAATGGGAGTCTGAGTTCGAAGGCAGAGGACTAGTGTCCAGCTCAGATGCAATCAGGCAGAGAGAGTGTAATCTTTTTCACTTAGCCTTTTATTTTATTCAAGCCTTCAACAGGGAGGATGAGGCCGACTCAGTTGGGGAGGGCAATCTTCTTTGTTCTGCCTAATGATTCAAGTGTTAAACTCATCCAGGAACACCCTCACAGACACAGTCAGAATAATGTTTAGTCAAATATCTGGGCACCCTGTGGCCCAGTCAAGTTGACACATAGAACTACCTGTCACGGGTAGGTACTGTTTTTATCCTGTGTAGAGATGAGGCCATGGATGTAGAGACTGGTTGGGTAACTTGTCCAATGTTATACAGCTGGTCACTCTTCATTGGTACAGCAAACTGCCTTTCAGGGGAGGCGACTGAGATGGGGGAGAGAGGGCGGGAGGGGAGGGAAGTGGAGTCCATTGTTGTGCCTCCATGTAGCCAAACAGGTAGAGGCAGAACTGGGGTTGGAACCCAGGTCACCTGACACCTGGCTTACTTAGCTCCCTGGAGTCCTTCAGCTCCAGCGTG
Source organism: Canis lupus familiaris (assembly GCF_011100685.1). Taxonomy (NCBI): domain Eukaryota; kingdom Metazoa; phylum Chordata; class Mammalia; order Carnivora; family Canidae; genus Canis; species Canis lupus. The sequence goes on along the minus strand of NC_049239.1, from coordinate 34,632,079 downwards.
GGGTATCCTCTGCATCATGGGCATTTTACTTATGAAAAGAATAAGGTTAGCTTTCAGTTCGACACCTGGATTGTTGACTCAAGCACTCTGTGCAGTAATTCTAGCTGTCTCACCTTATCAGCATTGTAATTTGTGTCCATAGTATTCCAGGGCTCGAGATTCTCAGATGAGTTGGCCTGCATGCATGAGTCTAGTAATTGTTTTAATAACACTACCTTCATTTCTGAAGCACTTCAAACTTTTTAGAGCACTCTCCTCTATACACATTATTTTAAAAATGGATTAGCTTGACTAAGTGGATTTACTCTGGGGTGCTGGTCTTTTGTGGATGTGAATGGAAGAAAGACTTTTACCCCCTCTTAGCCAAGATTAAAAAAGAATAAATGAGTTAAGAGATGATGGAAGAGCAAAGCCTATTTATTGAAGCAGCATGATCACTGGGATGCAGCGCTGAAGGAGAGTGAAGACCGGGAGGTATGGAGTCATGGCAACTGTGGGCGTTGAAGCCAGGTAGCTCTGAGTTTGAATTGTGATTCTGCTACTTACCAAAGAGAAATACCACATTACTTCTCTGAACCTTTCCTCCTTTATAAAATGAGAATTATATTTTGTACCTCACAGGATGGTTGTGAAGATGAGAAGAGCTTGTCCAATGCATGCCACATAGTAAGCCCTGGAGAAATAAGAACTCCTACAAATACCCCCCACCTCGTACAGTAAGGCCTGCCTTTACCAGCCTTGACTGCTTGTCCTAAAGACCTTCACCCTGCCTGCCGTTTTCTACCCAGCTCCCACACTTATAGTGACCAGATCTCACTATATTACAGAGCATCTGTCCTCTACCTTCCACGTATATGCCCAGACGGGATAAAGGGGCCTCTTTCCTGGTCCTGCTTTGCATCATGGATTCCTTGTCTGAACGCGGCCTGTCTGGCTGGCCTACTGCCACCTGCTTACCTCTCTTTATTTATTTTTAAGATTTTATTTATTCATTCACGAGAGACAGAGAGAGAGGCAGAGACACAGGCAGAGGGAGAAGTAGACTCCCTGTGGGGAGCCTGATGTGGGACTCGATCCCAGGACCCCAGGACCATGACCTGAGCCAAAGGCAGATGCTCAACCACTGAGCCACCCAGGTGCCCTTGCATACCCCTCTTTAGCTTTGTCCAGGCCACTCTCCCCTGTGCTGCCCTTGTCCCTGATTTTACAAGGACAAATTTAAATTTTGGTGTTTACCCTGAAGACTTTGATTTCATTTGCATGTAGAATTTTCTTATATTGGCTACCTCTTGGTATCCAATAGTGAAGATCTTTTTTCCTTTCTTGTTGGTGTTTTTTTTTTTTTTTTTTTGGACAGAGATTTGGTTCACATGGATCATTTTGGAAGGAGCTATATTATTTATTATTTTAAGAGCGATAGAAGAAATTGGTTTGTTGAATCAAATTGCTAGTCATTTCTGGAGGGAAAATCAGTTAGGCTGTTGGTTCACCAATTCCATTGGCTTTACTATGCTGACTGGCAACAGTCAAGCTGGCCACCAGTTTAGGCACAGATTTAAGATTTTTATCCCAGCTTATCTTATCTCCTTATCCTTATTGTATCTGGGTTTAATTCCAGAAACATTACTCAGAGACCCAGGCACATGTGTCACTGTCACTCATTACTATGCTCTAGCTCCTGAAAGCACCATTTTCTGAGGTGAGAAATGTTCTTCTGTAGACTTTTTCTCTTTCAGCATCTCTGTGATCAAAGTGCAGGGATTTGAAGATCTTTTAAGACATAACCTTGGGGCTCTTTGAAATGCTGATTCTTACTTTGCATAGGCCCATCGGATCCATCAGATGCTGGTAACTGGTCATTCCTGGACATGTTCTGTCAGTGATTTAGAGCTGCTTAAAAAAAAAAAAATCTTCACGCTCCTTCTCTCTGAACTGGCTACCTTTCTGAGTTTTCCAGTTTCTCTCCATACTCTCTGAAATGGATCCTATCCTAAGAAGGAAAATCATGATTTAGTTTATAGGCCTGGATAATCCAAATCATCATGTGTCATTCATCTGTGAGATAGCAAATCCCAGAAAGCAGGTGGAAATTATTGAACAAGAGAGGGCCTAATAATAATCTCATAGTTTGGTGAATACACATTCCTTTGAAAATTTAAATTTTGGTGTTTACCCTGAAGACTTTGATTTCATTTGCATGTAGAATTTTCTTATATTATGGAGAATTTTTGCATGAAAATGAAAGGGTAAGTCATATCCAACATTTCTTAATTGGGCAATTCATGGTTAGTTATGCCCAGATTATCCCTTTTGTGAAAAATAAGCCCAAGCTAGCCTCTTCTTTCTAGCTAGCAGAGTTTGGACAAGTCTCAAACTCAACAGGTAGACTCATAGAGAGATTTGCCCAATGATAAGCCTTTACATTTAACTGCTTAAATATGCCTTCTGACATTTCAGATCTTCCTTCTGAATCAATTGCCTTCTTTCTGAATATGATTGACCCTTGAAGAACATGATTTTGAACTGGCAACTCTACTTACATGCAAGTTTTCTTCGATAAATATAGTACTAATAAATGTGTTTTCTCTTCCTTGTGTGTGTGGTTTTTTTTTAGTATGCTTGTTTTTATTTTTTTATTTAAGATTTTATTTACTTATTAGCGAGGGTATGCGTGAGGGGTGGGGGAGAAGCAGGCTACCCTCTGGGGAGGGGCTTGGGGCTCCATTCCAGGACCCTGAGATCTTGACCTGAGCCAAAGGCAGGTGCTTTACTAACTGAGCCAGCCAGGTGCCCCTCTTCCTTATGATCTTCTTCTTCTTTTTTAACAAGATTTATTTATTTATTCATGAGAGACAGAGAGAGAGAGAGAGAGAGAGGCAGAGACATAGGCAGAGGGAAAAACAGGCTCCTCACAGGGAGCCCGATGTGGGACTTGATCCCAGGTCCTGGGATCATGACCTGAGCTGAAGGCAGGCACCCAACCACTGAGCCACCCAGGTGTCCACCTTATGATCTTCTTAATAACATTTTCTTTAGCTTACTATATTGTAAGAATTCAGTATGTAATACATATAAGATAAAAAAAAAGTGTGAATTGACTATGTTATTGTGAGGCTTTGGCTCTTCAGTAGTTAAATTTTGGGAAAGTCAAGTTATACACAGATTTTTGACTATGTGGAGGGTCAGCATCCCTAAAACTCCCATGTTGTTCAAGGGTTAACTATACATTCTTTTAAAATTCCTTTAGTGAGAATGTGTTAGTGATGACCTCTGTCCATTTTTGTTTGCCTGAAAATGTCTTTACCTCACCCTTGTTTTGAGAGATGGTTTTGCTTATCCTAGATTGACAGTTATTTTCTCTCTGCTCTTTGAAGATGTCACTTTACTTTGATTCTTGATGCGGAGAAGTCAGCTCAGTCTTTGCCAGTGATCTGTCTTGCCTCGGAGTGCTGTTACTCTCTTCTCTGTGATTTTGGCTTTTTCAATTTCACTAAGTATTGACATTTTTGATGTCTGGATTTTGATTTCTTTTTACTTATTCTGCTTGGGATTTGTTGTATGTCTTCAATCTGAGAATTCATGTCTTTAATTAATTAAATGAATTGTTAGCCCTTATTTTTTTGAATATTACTTCTACCTCAATCACCTTATTTTTCTCCTTTCTGGAAATCTGAGTAGACATATGTTAAACCTGTTCACTTTGTCCTTCATATTACTTACCTTTTATGGTGTATTTTAACAATTTTTCTGTGCCGCATTCTGGGTAATTTCCTTAAATCTATCTTAAGGTTAATACATTCTGTCTTTGGCTGTGTCTAATATGCTACTTACCTGTTTTTTTGGTTTTCATTATCATATTTTCTATTTCAGAAATTCTATTTGGCTCTTTTTAAAAACTTCTTACTTGATTGTCATCATCATATCTTTAATCACCTCTATTATTTATACATGTTAAACGTAATTATTTTATATTCGGTATCTGATCACTGCAGTATCTTCAATTTTCTGAGAACTCTCACTCGTAGTGACTTGCTTAGTCTTATTTTTAGTGATTTAAAGAAAATTGTGAGCGCATGTTCCTTGGAACTTTTTCTTTTTTTTTTTTTTTTTTTTTTTTTTTTTATTGGTGTTCAATTTACTAACATACAGAATAACACCCAGTGCCCGTCACCCATTCACTCCCACTCCCCGCCCTCCTCCCCTTCTACCACCCCTAGTTCGTTTCCTTGGAACTTTTTCTATGGAAATGATTAGAGCCCTGTGTTTGAAGTGTCTTTCTCCAGAGAGAAAGGATTTGCATTTGTTCCAGCCATGGGGTAATGACAACCAAGGGCTACTTTAATCACATTTTCAGCTCAGTAGTGGTTATTATTCTTCCAAGCCACACACTGGTAGCATGAATTCTGGCCCTACCCCTATATGAGTGTGGGCTTTTGGTTAGAGATTCTTAGGAGATGCTTTTTTTCTGCCTCACCGAGGCCAGGATAGATAATAAGTCTCCTTCTAAAGGATAGGGTTTTTTCCCTGTCTCATTCTCTGAGGTTGTTTCCACTTGAGCAGTATGGCATTTTGGAAAGGGGTACTGGATCTGGTCTGTCACCATGAAGCTTTGTCCTCAGGTCCACAAACCAAAGCACTTTGTAAAAACCCAGGCTCCTGGGTCAGCTGATGTCCTTGGGCAAATGCTAGCTTTGCATTACACTGTAAAATTATGCTTTCTTCTCGTTTCTGGCTTCCAGCCTTTCCCTTTATTGCAACCTCAACCATGTTTTAAATCAGATTTTTAAAGAAATATATTTTATCCCTTTCTCTAAGTGATTTGTATTAGAAGAGGCCTCTTCACCCATCTCATTGTGGAAACAAAGCTGTTATGCAGTATTTTAGATGTTTCCAACATAGTAGTGAATGAGCAAGACGGTAAGGTAACCGTTTCTCACAGAGCTTACATTTCAGTGGGAGTAGAGCAAGAAAAAAAAACCTAAGGTAATTTCAGATAGTGGTGAATACTATCATCTTTTAAAATACTCACAGTGACCCATGCAAGGGACTTGATCCTGTATGTCTTTATACATTTGTATATTTTAATCCTTCCATCACTGTGTTTAAGATGAATCTACCCACTATTAGGTGAATGAAACCACCTCATTATTAAGTAGTTGATTAATTCAGTGGTGTGGACAACATGGTAGAGAAGTTTGAATTTGGGCTCAGAGTTAGCATCCACACCTGCCTACAACAGGTGTCCTTATGTGATTTGTTAAGATATGTGTGAGATTGAAAATGACTAAGTGACAAGGGAGAGCAATCATATAAGGCATGAATACAACTCTCTTCTACAATTAAACTGCATTTAAAAGCCATATTATTATTATTCACAGAGTATTTTGCTTCATTTTTATCAGTGATATATATAAGAAAGGTCAAAGCATAACAAATATTAATATCTTCAAGTGTTCAACAAATCCATACCTTTTAAAATTGGAAGCATGGAGAGAAAAGAAAAGCTGAAAATGTTTTTTTTTTCCTTAAAGAAATAATTGACACATCTGATAATAAATTGATGCAGGAGGTTCTGATCGTCCAGTGGTTTGTTTTGGAGTCAAGTGCTATTTGAGAGAAAGCCGTTTTCCTAAGAAATGTCTTAAAATATCAAATCAAGCTTGGTTTATTGAGCCTCTTTTACCTGATTTAGAAACAGCGCCTGCTAATGAAATATGTCAGGAAATTTTCAGAGGTGTGAACAGTGAATGGGTAAGATGCTGCATTTCTTAAAGTAGTTGATTTTACTTGACACCCTCCAATTGATTCAAATTCACTAATAGAGAATCTCACCCTTTTTTGGTGCCACGGGCCCCTTTGACAGTCTAATAAAGTTTATAGATCTTTCTCAGAATGATGGTTTTAATACTTAAAATCCATAGAATTGAAACAGAAGCCAAATACATTGAAATGCAGCTTTATTCACAGACCCCAAAGAGTATATAAGACCCCCTAGACTGTTAACCTTTATGACATATTTAAATTACATCTCTATTCATGATGAGAAAAAAATCATTTATGATATGACTGATTTTCTCAATTTCTTAAAACAGGAAATAGAGCTGGTACCAGCTATAGAGAGAAACTAAGTCATTGGTCTTACCACATATATGTGGATAATGCATTTCTGCTGTGGTAATAACATGGTATCTAGGAAGGGAACCTTTAAGTTCTTAGTTTTGTACCCATGGGGTTTTTAGTAAAATATGGAATTAGACAAGATCAGTGCTTACTGGGGTTATTGGCCTTATATGTTAAAGATGACCTCACAAGGGCAGCCCAGGTGGCTCAGTGGTTGAATGTCTGCCTTCGGCCCAGGGCATGATCCTGGAGACCCAGGATCAAGTCCCACGTCGGGCTCCCTGCATGGAGCCTGCTTCTCCCTCTGCCTGTGTCTCTGCCTCTCTCTCTTTGTCTCTCATGAATAAATAAATAAAATTAAAAAAAAAGATGACCTCACAAAATAAAAAGAAGGGAAGAGAAACACGATCAGTTTATCTTAGAAAGCTGTGATTTATTTATTAACAGCCACAATAGAATGAAATACTATTTATTGTTCTTTAAGTGTGAAAGAAAACACTGCCCTGCGTCTAATCGTTGGAGGCAATCTAATTAAACATCCTTAGAGAATTGATTCATTATGTTATATTCATATAATAATATCCTATGCAGCCATTATAAAGGGTAGAGATATATGTGCTCTTATAGAATGAACTCTAAGATATGTCATTACATGGGAAAGGAAAGATATAGATGAGTCCACTGTACATTCTCACTTGTAAAAATGTGTCTATTAATAAAACCAGTGATATTTCTGGAAAGAGGCACCAGTAATTGGTAACAATGATTTTCTCTGGGTAGGGGAACTTGAGGTCTGGAGGCTGATGAAGAGACTGACTTCTCATTGTATATCCATTTGTATTGTTTGAACGTACAGGTGTTAGTGGTTTTAACTAATTCATTAAAAAATGAATTGCCCTTGCTTCTAGCAGTATTGATGCTAAAATGAAGTTGAAGCTTATAAAGAATATTTATTAGTCATGCCTGTCAAATAAGATATTTCACTAAGTAATACACTACTTTGTACACCAAGAAGAAATTCTCAGCACTTAGGATTGCTCCAATGAGAGTTCAGGGTGTGGATGGCGGGGCCCCATGTCCTCTAAGTGTCCTCCTGGGATCTGGTGTCTTTCTTACATGCACACACACGGCTTTGCAGCTGTCTGTGTTCTCTCCTCCTACTCTCCTTGGTCTGTGAACTCCTGGGGGTATGTGTCTTACACGGTGCCTGGCACAGAGTAGACCCACAATAAATGGTGGAAGAATGAGTCACTCTTGATCCTGCCAGGAGCGAAGTCTGGAGATGCAGAGAGAAGCACTGGGCCCCGAATCCCCCTGCAGCAGAGCAGGTGGTGTAGCCAGACCCTGAGTCCTGGTGGTTCTCAGCTGGGTTGGGGGCAGACAAAAGGGTGGAGGTGATGGAAAGAAACCTAAGAGGACTGTGTCTGATGAGGGCACCATTCCTCGGTATTCCTGGTTTTGTCCCCAAACCTCTGCTATGGGGGTGGTTGCTGGTGGAGGAGACAATGCCAGCAGAACAGTGGGGGCCGTAGGTGGGAGAGAATCAGGGAGAAATTGGGTAGCAGCAGTTGTTCAGTGAAATTTCACAGTGGCTTTCAAGAATGAAATTCAATTTATATTTAGAATTTGATTTTAATCCAGAAGGAACACACGAGCTGGTTAATATCAAGACTCTGTAAGAAATAATTTGTGTCAGTTATTGAAAGGATTTGTAATCGAGCATGAATGGGATGTCTGGTCACGCTCATTCATTTGTTTCCTTCGTAGTTATTATTGAGGCCTTGTGTCCCACGAGGGACTCAGATGAATAAGATAGGTCCTCTTCCCTATGTAGCTGATCACCAGAAATTAATTGAGCACAATGATTAAGAGTAATATCTTGAATTCAGGTTCTTGGGTTCAAATCCTGGTTCTATTCCTTGCCACCTATGTGACCTTGAACTAGTTGTTTGATTTCTTTGGGTTTCAGTTTTCTCATTGCTAATATGGGGATTGAAGTACCTGTTTCATAAAATGAAATAAGATAATGGATGTAAAGTGCCTAGGCAGTGCCTCCCATAATTAGGATTCAACAAATGTCAGGTTTTTTTGTTTTGCTTTGTTTTTTGTTTTTTTTTTGTGTGTGTGTTTTAAAAAAACATTCATTGATCCATTGAATACTTTTGGAACTCCTGCTTTGAGTGAGGCATTGCCATAGGTGCTAAATGGGGGCATAATTCCTCTCTTCAAAGGACTCGGCTATTAGCTAGTGTATTCTTTCTTCCTTTGTAACAAATTACCCAATATTTAGTGGCTTGAAACCCTGATAGACATGACTTACGTCTCATAGTTTCTGTGGATGAGGAATTCAGGATCAGCTTTGTTGGTTCTGATCAGGATCTCTCATGAACTTACAGCCAAACTATTTGCCAGAACTGCAGTCATCTGAAGGCTTGGCTGGGGCTGGAAGATGCATTTCTAAGGTGTCTCACTCATAGGCCTGGCAAGTTGGTTCTGCTCCACATGGGGATCTCCATGAGTGTTCTCACAATATGGTATCTGGCTTGCCCCAGAGCTAGTGATCCAAGAGGCCAAACCAGATATGGCAATCCCTTTTATGACCTAGCCTCAGAAACCAAACACCATCTCCTCTGCTATATCCTATCTGTCTCCTAGCCCTGATTCAACACGGGAGGAGACCATACTCCTTAGGTAGCAGGAGGTGGGATCCTTATGGACAGCCTTGGAGGCTGGCAAGGACCGCTGGGGAGAAATGCGTGTAATCACAGGCAAGTGCTGTGACGTGGATATACCTCGGGGAGCTTTGTGTGGCAGCACAGTCTTGTCAGGGAAGGAAGAGGCAAACTTGAGCTTGGTCATGAAGGGAAAGAACTTTGGCTTGGCGAGTGAGGAAAGGAGTGTCTTAGGCAGACACTGCTTGAGAAAGGAAAGACATAGAGGCCAGAATAAGCGTAGGATACCCTGGGAGTTTGAAGCAGAGTCTCTGGTAGAGTTGGGACAAGAATGTGGTGATGATGTCAGTACTGACCTAACTTTATGAGAATGATGTGATGGAAGTCATGACAGATTGTGACAATTGCACTTGCATGCACAAATGAAAGGGAATTATTTCACACTCTTTAAGGGTTTATTTTCTGAAATACCTCTGTGGTACTAACAGTGCCCCTGAAGGCATCTGTTCGTCCATTCGTACATTGGCCCATCTGTCCATCCATCCATCTGTCCGTCCATCCATCCATCCCTCTGACTAATCAATATTTATTAATTACATTTGGACTATACAATAAATAGCTTCTTAAGAAGATGACCAGCACACTTTCTGTTTTGTAGACACAAACACACACATGCACAATTTTAGTGTATTCCTCTTTGCGTTTTCTTTGTAGCACTAGTCACTACTTGGCATTATATTTTATGCTTCTTGCTTGTGTTCATCTGTAGAATATAAACCTCAAGAATATAGACTCCAGAAATGTTGCCTTTTTTACATCGTTATACTCCCAGAGCCTAGAATAATGCCTGGCACATATTGGGAACTTAGTAAAGATGTGGTTGAATAAGAGTGATGTGAGGTGGTAGAAGTATGTAGAAGATGCTGTGGGAACTTGGGAGGAAATGTCCAGGTCTTCCTGAGGTGGGGAAAGGAGGTGGTTGGAGAAGGCTTTGCGGAGTCTTTACTGCATGAGCCAAGGTTGCCACATGAATGAGCTGAGCATTCAGGACAAGAGATCTTGTAAGCAAAGGAATGGAGACATATGCGAGCATGACCACAGTTCTAGATGATGCTTGTCTCTCTACGTAGTTTATGAAACTAAAAGTATAATTACAAGATAAGAAAAGCATCTTCCAGCAGTCACTTTTATGTAATAATTCATTTTTAAAAACTGTATTGGAGGAAGCATCCCTTGCAGATATCTCTGAACTTCAAACCCCACTGGTTGATAAATGTTCTTGTGCTACGGCTATATATGAAACACGAATGCCAGAGTTACACGTCCTTCCCATTACTGAGCTTTGTCCTCGATTTGTATGCATTTATCTTTTAAAGATATTTCCCTGCTGCACTGGCAATACATTTTAGTTTTCCCTATGGACTTGAAATGACATGTGGTTTTTGGCATCTCTGTTGACTTGAAGGCATTTTTATGTTACGTTGGTATTAGATAGAGCCATAGTTCAGGTTATTATATGGTGAAGGAGGTTACAGGTCTGTGATAAGGGAGGGTTGAGTCCCATCCTGTTTATACAACTGCGCTCTAGGATAAGCTTGAGGTCTTTTTAGGTTATTATGTTCCCAGTCCTCTTTTTCAGTGTGGGAATGTTGGCACACTTGAAGGTTCTTTTGTGTGGCCCTCAACATGTCTCTGGTCTGTGAATTTAAGGAAAAAAGATAAAACCTTCATAGATTTCCAGATACTGCATTTATGAAATCATCCTCAATGGCAGCCATGTTCAGGATAATCTGGAGGTATTAACACCTTTGAAAAACAGTTTGAAAGAAGCCACTTGGCTTCAAGAATTTTCCTTGGTCCCCCCTTTTTTTTTCTTAGTAACTCATTTGGATTTTTTTTTAAATCCACCTCTACTCATGTTTACCATAAATGTTCAGTACTAAAGAACAAGCTTTTGTATATTAGAGAAGCAATTAATTTTGGTTTTACTAAAACATAATTTAAATTTGATCTTAATTTGGAATAAAAAGGTAACAGTAATTGTCTTGGGGAGTGGGATTATGGATATTTTGTCTTCCTTCTATTTTTCATTTCCCCTCCAAAGTGTCAGTAATGAACATGTATTATTATTTTGCAGTGGGTTTAAAACCAAGAAACTTACTGGAAAATTTGCTTTTCAACATTTGTCCAATATGTGATCTCTAGGCATTCTTTTTTGCAAAATAAATCCTCACTCTTTTTCCTCTTCAGAGCTCACTTTTCAATGTCAGTAATGGTGGATTGAGTGATGGCTTCAAATGGCAGAGGAGGATTCTCATTTATTAACTCAAAATTGCCTGGAGAAGATTAGTGGGGCAAGGTAGAGCCAAGCAAGTGAGGCAACTTGGGTTGTCTGAGGCTGAGTCAGGCTGCTAAAGAGGAACCAGTTATTCCCACCCCATAACTCTCAGTTCCTATCAAGAAGATCCAGTAACAACCATTTTTCTGCTGCCAAGTCCAGTTTTGCCTGGGCAGTGTCTTCCAATATGCCCTTTTCTGATTCTTTTATGATGCTGTCTCCTGACTGTCCCCTCTGACCATGGTTGCAGACCCACAGGCAAATCTGGGGAGACCTTGGTCCTGGCCTCTAAATCTACCCCATTTTCTTTCAGCCTCCTAATCCCCATTAGTTCTTCACAGCCCACACACACCCTACCTAAGCCAGTGTACCCACTGCCTCATGCAGTACACTCCTGCTGGTAGTAATAAAACAAAATAGTTTTTAAAAACATATACGTACAGACAGATAGACACACGTATACATATACACTTTTTGAGACTTGTAGATAAGCTAAGTTTCTTTCCAACAGTTGTCTAGGGGGGCCTACTGTGTGCAATTCACTGAAAGTTCAAGAAGGAAGAAGACAGAGAATTCATAACTTACATGGACAAAGAGGACCCATAAACAAATAGATTTTACAAAGTTGAAAGTGGAAATTGCCCCAGAGAAGGTATAAAGTGTTATGAGCTCAGCTTCTTAACTATTTATGAGAGGATAACATAAACAACCAACCTGGATATATCTATAAGCATCCATAGGCATGTGAAGAAATGTGTTTATTTTCCTGAAGTTTCTCTAACATATGGCCATTTCTCCCTACTTTATTTATTGCACATACTGTGGCAGGTTTATCATCTTGCATAAATGTCATTAAATTCTGCCCACTCTCCAGTCTGAGTTAATTTGTTTGCTTTGTAGCCAAAAGATTGTTTGAGGAACTGTTGTTCTGCTCTTGTTTGGAAGAGAACAGAAGTGTCTTACTTGTGAGACCCCCCTCATCCCCTCCTTCTATCCATTAGCCATGTTTTGCAGAAGTGGACTGAACTTCTCTGCAGAAGTTATCCCAGCATAGAGGACTGAATTGGGTAATCTGTAAAAATCTCAAAAGCAAGGATCTTCCTCTTCCTTGGGCAAGTCTTCAAAGAGCCAGCCCCTGCTTCCCTTCCACTCTTTTAGGCTTTGCTTAGATCCCTTTAGAATTCAAGAACAATGGGCTATCATTTATTGAGTCCTTACCGCATCCTAGGCATTTGACATATATTCACTTGGAATTCTTTCACATTAGCAGATGAAGAAGCTGAGGCCAAGAAACCAAGTTACCAAAATCACATAGCTAAAATTTGGACCCCAATCTGCCTGGGGTCTTGACTCCAGAAACCAGTGTCTTTCTTATTGGGCTATACTACCCTTTTTTTTTTTTAAGAGAGATTTATGTATTTATTTTAGAGAGATACAGAGCACAGGGGCTGGTGAGGGGCAGAGGGAGAGGTAGAGAGTCTTAAGCAGAGTGTGGAGCCCAGAACGGGGCTTGATCTCATGACCCTGAGATCATGACCTGAGCTGAAACCAAGAGTCAGACGCTTAACCAACTGTACTACCCAAGTGCTGCTATGCTTACTAAATCAAGATCCCAATGAAAGAAAGAAAGAAAAAGTTCCCAAACCTACAGACTTTAAAAATAGTCTTCATTTACTAGCTCTCTCAATCCCTTGATTGTCCTGCCCTTCTCCTCCTATCTAGGAGGTTGGCAAAAGCTGGGAAGAAATAGTGTGAAAAGGGAGATGCCCATCATAGCCACCCACACTGTGGAAGGAAGATTGTTCCATCTTTTTCCTGCTATAGAAACCGTGTGGTAATTGGCTGTTGATGAGCTGGCTTTATCTCTTGACCCATACTTCAGCCCATTGGGCATTTCTCTGAGGGCTACTCACCCCTCTGTGAGTGTCTTCTCTCCCCTGTGGCTTCTCCTGCTTTGCAAGGACCTGGAGGCTTGGGTAAGTGTGGTAGGTTGTGTGGTCAATGCCTCTGTCTAATCTTTCTTATGAAGGAGGAGTTTTTCCTGCATGCTTCCTACTGCCCATTCTGATGACTCAGACATGTCCAAGATATACTTAAGCTCAAGCTTAAAAAGGAGTCTTTCTTGCTGGACTTACACCTTTAAGATTCTTTTGATGAATCTGATCTATTCCTGAGAAGCCACATGCTTCCTCTGAGTGGCTCACATAGTAGAGCATTGCTCTTTCAGGTTGAAACTGGATCCTTGCAAATGTCACAGGAGAGACGAGCAAATGAGATGCTGAGAGTGTCAGTGAATTGCAGAGCTGTGAACTTTTGAGGTTTCATGGAGGAGTCATATTATTTCTGGAAAGAACATCTGCCATGATAGGGGGGTGGTCTCTAAATTTTTTCTGGAGAGAGTTTTAGTTTCAGCTACCTCCAAATCTTAGGATGACTGGCAAGGGTAGCATATGGAAGACAATAGTTATTAAAGGAAGACTGTTGGCGGAGGGGCTTCTAGTTGATGAGGAGTTCTAGTATGAGTCAGCAGTGTGATAGGGCTGTTTAAAAGGCTGGTTCCCCCCTGGGCCACGTAAATAGAAATACGGTATCTGGAATCAGAGATGTAACTGTTCCCCCATACTCAGGGATGCTGGGGAGACTCTCTGAGAGTATTGGGTTCATTTCTGGAATTTCATTAGTTCAGTTATGTTTTGTTTAAGGAATTCTAGAATCTTTCTGGGTCGCTTTCCTGAGCTCACAACTCGGGAGTTGTCTGAGGTATCTGACATCTAATCATACCATGGATAAAATTGAGTAGGACCAAGGGATATTGAGTTTCTTCTTTTTTTTTTTTTTAAGATTTTATTTATTTATTCATGAGAGACACACAGAAAGAGGCAGAGACACAGGCAGAGGGAGAAGCAGGCTCCCCACTGGGAGCCCGATGCGAAACTCAATCCCAGGACCATAAGATCACGACCTGAGCCAAAGGCAGATGCTTAACTACTGAGCCACCCAGGTGCTCCAGATATTAAGTTTCAATTTAAATTCTTAACAAATCTAGGGGGGCCTGGGTGGCTCAGTTGGTTGAGTGTCCCACTCTTGATTTTGGCTCAGGTCATGATCTGAGGGTTGTGAGATTGAGCCCCACATTGGGCTCCACACTCAATGGGGAGTCTGCTTGAGATTCTCTTTCTCTCCCTCTCCCTCTGCTCCTCCCCCTGCTGACTCTCTGTCTCTCTCTCTCTTAAATAAATTAAAAAAAAATTCCTAACAAGTCAGATAAAAACAGCAAAGAAATATTAATACTTACTTAGTCATTGGTGAATATCTACAGTTTCTGCTTTGAGTAATGTTTATTTTTGAAAATGATTTTTATTATGTGTAAGCTATATGAAAATAAACTCAAAAGCAAAACACATTATTACCTCATTCAACATTCCGTCGATCCTTTCTGGGTGAATGGTGCTGGACCAAATATTGCAGGGGAATTCAAATAAGAATAGCACATTTCTTTCTTTCCTTTATTCCCCAGGTTTTGATTCTTCTGTTATGAAACTGTTCATATCCTATTTGGAGAAATCAGTAATACCAAATAAAAAGGTAAATAAAATTAAGGGCAAGAGTAAGACCTCTTCCAATAGCAGAAAAGTAAGGCCTGGCCTATCTGCAATAGACTGTTATAGAAGTTCTCTGCCCAGAACTAAGAAGTGAGCAGAAGACACTCTGAGCTGATGAATTAGATACTAAGAGATCCTGGCCTTAAAACTGAAGTTTACTGAGAACTCTTCATACCCTTGTTTATGACCTAACTATTCTTACTTTACAAGCATTTCTAACTAACTCCAGTTCTAGCATCTATGGAATGTTAGCAAATCAGAGGCAACAAATGAGATGGGAAAAGAGGCTACCCCTGACACAGGCCACCTTTTAAAACACGGTAGGCAATAAATAAATATAGGCAGACACCCTGACGGTAATAGGGCTTGACATTAATAGCTAGGCAACAGATGTGACAGAAAGCTATAAAAATCTGTGCCTGGGGTAGGTTTAAATAGCCCCGCTGAGCCCAGTGACCCTGAGGACTTCATTGCATTAAGGTGCATTATAGTAATTGATGTGCTTCTTCTGAGTTTGATAGCCTGTGTTCATAAAGATGACCCTGAGGCCCACAGGAAAAATTAAATTATGTTCAGTATATGCTGTTTAAGAAGGTATCATGGGTGTGTTGCATTTTTTTCTTAAACCATTTTAGAAAGATATCCTTCCAAGTGTCTAAAGCAGTGATGTTGTCATAGAAGAATTATCTTTTGAAAAGAAAGAAGTAAGGTGAAAAGGAGTTGCTGATTTAAACACAGTTTGAAAACTATTTTGGCAAAACCAAAGTTTAGGGATTGCTGCTTGGTTTTCTAGAAAGCGTGGTTAGCCCCCATGGACTCATTCTCCAGGGGAATTCTCTAGGTTGCCAACAAAATTATGTGCTATAGAACTGAGCTGTCCAAAATGGTAGCCATGTGACTACCAGAAAGTCACATGTGACTATTTAAACTTAGAAATTAAGTACCTTAGGCATCCTCTGGGTGGCTCTTAGGGGCTCTGATGGTTAAATGTTGGACTCTTGATTTTGGCTTATGATACCAGGGTGGTAAGATCGAGCCCCCACATTAGGCTCCACGCTGGGCATGGAGTCTGTTGAAGATTCTCTCTTCCCCTACCCCTCCCCCTTGCTGCTTGCACATGCACATTCTTTCTCTAAAAAATTTAAAAACTAGAAAAATAATTAAGTGCCTTAGTTGTACCAGTCACATTTCAAGTGTCCACTAGTTACCTGTGGCTTATATGGCAACTGTTATTGTACAGCACAGATATATTTCCATCATTACAAAAGATTAGTTTGGACACCACCACCATGGAAAGTCAGGAGGAAGCAAGGCTTCACGTGGGAATTAGAGCAATCATATAGATACCTTTCAGTATTAGTTTCTTAGCTGGCTTATGGTGTTTGAGTATTTGAATTGACTTCATAGTAGAATTCCAGTTGGTTTGGTTCTATTAGGGTCATAATCAGAAATAGGCTGTATCTGAAATGATTTCATGAGTGCAATGTTTCTGCATATTTATGGGAGGCCGGAAGAGTGATTTGAAAATGTGATGCTTCAGAGAGCCTTTTCCAAATGTACAGAAGTTTCTGGAAAGGTCACAGAAGTCACAAGGCTCTTGGTTAATTCCCTGCTAACTAATTGGTATACTTCTCTTCATTTTTTTCAGAGGTCATTTGGCAAGATACATATTGGAAACAGTAGGAGAAAAATATCAACCAGGTGTTCCAAACACATTTTATGGAGCAGAAATGTCTCTTCTTCACAGATATGTTCAACTGAAACACTATTATGCTTTAAATTATCTGTGGAAGAAATGTTCACCTGCTCACCAGTAGTCCGATTTGTGAATGATGATTATATTAAGGAGACATCTCTTAGGAAACAGTGGAAGACCAGTGAATTACAGGGAAGATAAAGGTATTCAATTACTGACCAAGGGGACTCCCCTTTAGCTGGCTGATAGTCTTCATGATATATGTGGATTTAAAATGAAAAGAGCAGAAACTAAAGTCAGTTTTTAATAGCTTACCTATAATTTGAACAGGGGACAAAATGACTTTTTCAATCTCATGAAACTCAAATCGATGGCCTAATTTATTTTTCCCCCAAGGGCAGCTGATGCTCTCTGTGGGAGGTGGGGGTCATGAGAATGTCATAATGGCCCATGTATGTCTCTAGCAACCTAGGTATTTTGTATTGACTAATGAAAACACATCAGGGTGTCGAACATGTTGAACTTGTTAGGGTGCATGTGGGAAACAGCTTTGTTCCTTCTTATATCTGTCCCTTTTAGTCATTTAGCTTTTTAAGCTATCCTCAGATAATAAGCAAATAGTCTCTTTTCCCTTGCATTATTAAAGTTGGCCCAATGTACCATAAAAATTGAATTTAAAAAATATTTTCAAAAATCCAGTGTAAAACACCTGATTTAAAACTTCTTCCCATCCCCAGGAGCACCTGGGTGACTGTCGGTTGAGCATCCGGCTCTTGATTTCAGCTCAGGTCATGATCTCTGGGTCCTGGGACTGAGCCCCACATGGGGCTCCCTGTTAAGCAGGGAATCTACTTTTCTTCCTTTTCCTCTGCCCCTCCTCTCGCTCATGAACTCTCTCTCTCTCTGTCTCTCAAATAAATAAATCAATCTTTAAAAAAAGCGAAGTAAAACAAACCAACCTTCTCCCCATCTCCACATCAGGCCTCCCTTGATCAGGGGAGGAGAGATGTGTAATGGGTTTCATCTCTACTCCTCGCTCCCTTCATCCTTCTGTTGGTTGCCGTAGTGAAGGGAATAAGGTGGGGATAGGGAAGAGGAAGGTGCAGGATCAAGGATGAGGAATGATCTCACATGATGTTGAGGTTTGATGCAGGACCTTCTGGGTTGGCAGATGCACAATTGCTCATTCATCATGAGGTATTTTTGGGGGTTCTCTGGGGCCCCTCTGCTGAGGTTTCTCATTTTTCCAAGTGAGGGAAGAGCTTCCCTTCCATGGGAAGGGGTGGGATATGTTAAGATATGCAGCACACCAATAACTTAACTTTTCTTCTTTTCTTCTTTTCTTTTTCTTTTCTTTTCTTTTCTTTTTTCTTTTCCTTTTCTCTTTTCTTTTCTCTTTTCTTTCTTTCCTTCCTTCCTTCCTTTTTCTTTCTTTCTTTCTTTCTTTCTTTCTTTCTTTCTCATTCATTCATTCATTCATTCATTCAAGATTTTATTTATTTGACAGAGAGAGAGCACAAACTGGGGGGGAGCAGCAGGTAGAGGGAGAAGGAGAAGCCTGAGCAGGGAGCCTGATGTGAGGCTCGTTCCCAGGACCCTGAGATTATGACCTGAGTCCAAGGCAGATGCTTAACCAACTGAACCACCCAGGCGCCCCTCACACTGATAACTTTCCATAGAAAGTATCTTTGCCCCAGTGGAGTCTCCCTGGAGAAGTAGCCTTTACATTCTGTTACAAAAGCATCTGTATCTCTCAGCCAGGAGGAGGCCTAGCCTAGTTCAACAGGCTTCTCAGAGGGGATCCCTGGTTCCTACATACTTGGTAATGAACTCAGGACTTAATGGCATTTTAGTCTAATGTGGCCTCTGCCCAGAAGGATTTAAGTCTTGGGAGAAAAGACTGATAAACACAGGTTCAGTCTGTGTTACAGATAATCCATGCTCATCTAGGTATTTCCACAGCATTGGTTTAATAAGCGTTCATTGAGCCTGTGGGATTTTGGTGGTAGGGTGGTTAGGGAAAACCTCCTGGAGGTAGTGATCTCTTCTGAACTAGGTTTTGAAAGAGGAACAGTATATGCCTATGAACATGAGACCCAGCCCACCCTGGCCTTCCTTGGGCTGCACCTCTTTGTGGGGCAGGGGGTATGCAGGGCGAAGGGCCACCCAGAGGCTATGCCTTCCCCTCTGGAGTATAGAACTTGCATCATGCTCTGGGTATTCAGGACCTTGGAATTCCCTGTCCGTGTCAGCCTCCGTGGCCAGTGTGGGCCTCATTCGGTCCTCCCCAGGGCAGATTATGACACCAGTGTGTGCACTTGTGGGGTCAAGGGATGACAAAAAAATGGCTGTTTCAAGTGGCTGAGACAGAAGGATTTGTATATACAGCCCAGCATTTACATTTCTATGAGGTTTTCAAGGGTATGGGATGGAAATGGGTATGAGAAAAGCAGGTGGGGCCAGCAGAGGACCCGGACCGAGGGTCAGAGTGTAAATTCTGTACTTGAAGCCAACCTTCTAGGTCATTATGAAGGAATCTGTATCAAGATAGGGTAGACCATATTTTAGTAACTTGTTGGCTTGATTTATAACTTGAAATATTTACATTTATGGCCTGTGGGCCTCCATTTGCACTCTAGCCCCAGGTTCTACAAATGTTAGGAGTGGGGCTGCAGGTGAGGACATTAATTTGGGTGACTGGATGGTTTCAGGTCTGAGGGGATAGAAGCTAACTCTAGATTAATTAGAAAAGCATCATAATTAGGAAGAGATCCAAGAATGAGATGAATTTTAGGTGAAACCTGAAATTATCACAAGTCCCCGTTTGGCGAGGTCGGACCAGCTGCCAGCAGGAAGATGTGGGTGTTCGAGGGGAACTGTGTCACAGTGGGCCTGTGCCAGGTGCTTGCAGATAGTGCCTGGCACAGAGCAGGATGTAGGAATGATACTGATTGGCAAACTTGATGGTTGGGTCTGTTTGCAGGACCAGTCAGATTCAGAATACAGAGTTTTGGAAAAGAGGGCGATGCAAAGAGAAAAAGGGAAGCAGGGGCCCCTACTCAGGTGTGTTGATCAAGTGACAGGTGTCCCTGTCCTCCTGTGGTTGGAAGGAGAACTCGAGGTGCCACTGGGCTAGTGCCTTTGTCCCTCATGGGAAGCTCAACACAGAGTTAGAGAAAGCATAGAATGAACAGTGTTAAACTTGAGCCTAAGACTTAGAATTTGGGAAATGGTAGCGTCTGAAAGTGACAGCTGGGATGGTAGGAGTGGCAAGATGAGGAGTTTCAAGCCTTTAAACAACATGTTTATTACTTACATTGCTTTTTATAATCCTAAATCTCTCAGTTTTGATGGCAATTACCAGCTGCTATGCAATGGGCTTTTTAAATGGACTGCCTTTATAAATTTGGGCATTTGAGTGCTCGTGGAGAGTTTACAGCAACCTGAATTGCTAATTGTGTAAAAGGGTGCTGGGCTTCACCCATTTTGCTCAGACACAGCCCTTTCTTTTTTTTCTTTTCTTTTCTTTTCTTTTCTTTTCTTTTCTTTTCTTTTCTTTTCTTTTCTTTTCTTTTCTTTTCTTTCTTTTCTTTTCTTTTCTTTTCTTTCTTTTCTTTTCCTTTTCTTTTTTTCTTTTCTCTTTCCTTTTTTCTTTTCTTTCTTTCTTTCTTCTTTCTTTCTTTCTTTCTTTCTTTCTTTCTTTCTTTCTTTTCTCTTTCTCTTTCTCTTTCTTTTCTTTCTTAGATTTTATTAATTTGAGAGAGTGAGAATGAGAGAGACAGGGACGCCTGGGTGCTCAGTGGTTGAGCCATCTGCCTTTGGCTCAGGTCATGATCCCAGGGTCCCTGGATCTAGTCCCACATCGGGCTCTCTGCGGGAAGCCTGCCTCTCCCTCTGTGACTCTTCATGAATAAATAAATAAGATTTTGAGAGACAGAGCGTACAAGCAGGGGGCAGGGCAGAGGGAGAAGCACACTCTCCGCTGAGCAGGGAGCCCGATGCAGGGCTCAATCCTAGTACTCCAAGATCATGAATCCTAGGACTCCAAGCTATTTCTAACCTTGTCAGGGGTGGGGGTGGGGGTCACATCTGCATTCATTTCCATACATACTCTGACTCTACTACTCCAGAGGCCTGCTTCCTCTGTGCGTGTGTGTGCATGTACCTGTGTGTTTGCGAGAGGACGTGGGCAGGCAGGTTTTTCTGAAGGGTGTTTTTTGTCACTTCCTTTGGCAATGGTCTTAGGCATTTGGAGCCATTACCCCACAGATCTGCCATCTAACATTGCCTATGGCCACTTGTTTGTGCTGTGTCTCACAGTAAATCCTGTCTTGTCAAGCTCAGCCCAGGAGGGTATGCTTGGTGCAACAATGTTCAATTAGCAGCATACATATTACATTTTATTTGTCACTATAAAAGGGATGAGGAGTTAAAAACCAATGTCCTGGAGGATATGGAAAACTGTTTCTGATTCACGGGCTCCATCAGAACTGTCCATCAGTCTTTCCCTCTGTTTGGCTTGTAGAAATCACCTTCATCCCACCTGCTCCTTTTATCTTTATTTCTTCTCTCCTTTGGCAACCCACAGCACGTCTTTTATGCTCCTAGCTACACTCCCTACTCTTCACGAGAGCACTTCCTTTCATGGAAGGTGATTAAAATGTATGAGCACTCACTGACCGTGGCTACGTTGGACAAAGCTACCTGTATCGCTCCAACATAGCAAATAACAATTAATCCTAAGTGCTCACTGGCCTCAGGGAAGGACCTCAGCTCCACTAGAATGAAATTAGAAAATTGGCTTTTCACTTGTACCTTTTGATGGGAGGGGTGGCAGTGCAGAGATAGAGCCAAGGTGGGAGGCAGGCGGAGAGGGTGGTCGGGCATGCACACACCTAATTTGGAAGTGCTCCAGAACCCATCACTGCATGCAGCACAGCCCAAATCTACTGCCTGGTACTGGGGGGATGGGGAGGTGTGATGGGAAAGAAATTGTATTTGTTGGACTTAAATGGTTGTGTCTGTGTATCTGAGGGGTGAATTCATAGGTTCCTGGGATACCGGGCCCATCTATTGGCTTAAAAACATGGAGTGGTATTTGAGTGCCAACAGTCTATCATGTTTTTAGCTTGCTTGAGTACAGGAATATTGAGTGTTCAGCATCTGAATATGTGTGTATTTGTATGCCTGGTACTTGGTTACATATTGTTGGTCACAGGGAGGTTGTAGGCCTGGGAGGTTGTAGGCCTGGGATAGTATGTTTAATTAAAAAAATTCCTTTACCTATGTGCTTCTGCTAAATAAATAAATATCCCTTTTAAGCACTTGCAATTTGTTCCTTGCAAAGATTGATGCAGGCAAGGATAACCCTCAGAGAAACAGAATTTCTGGTCTTTGCTGAGTGGGATTATTACAAATGGATTTGCATGTATATATTCCTTCCTTCCTTCCTTCCTTCCTTCCTTCCTTCCTTCCTTCCTTCCTTCCTTCCTTCCTTCCTTCCTTCCATATGCTTATAGGTAGAGAAAAATAGTCTGGAAGGATAAACACTAAAATGCCACGTATAGTTTATTTCTGTACGATGGGATTATGGGAAACAAGTTTTCTTTCTGTTTAATCCCTATTTTCCATTTTTCTCCAGTGAAACTGCTTTGCAGGAGTGTTTAAAAACAGGTTTAAAAAGATAATTAAAATTCAGTTGGAGAATTGATTTTTTCTATGTATACATCATAATTCCCTATCACCAAAGAGTCATCAGTTTTATATCATGTTTTCATAAAAAAATGGATTTATTTAGCTTAGTAGAAAGCAAAGCATCCTTATAGATCACTCTTTCAATAAAGGGGAAAATTGTTACTTAAATAAAATTCCATAGGCAGCCATAATAATAAAGTCTACTGTGTGCCGAGCATCCGAGTGTGCCAGGCACTGTGCGCATGTTACTTCCAGTTGTTTCAACAACACTGCATGGTAGGTGGTATCATCGGTATTTTATAAATGGGGTAGAAAGAGGTTAGCCAGCCTGCCTGAGGCTGCAGGAGTAGGTGAGTACTGAGCTGGGATTTGAGCAAATGTCTGACTGTAAACTTTGGTTTTCCCCAATCTGCCATGCTGCCTCCCTCATCATGAGGGCAGCCAGGATCTGATGCGAGATCTCGTAGGAATTTGCCAGACCTCATGATTGTTGTTCATCTCTAGACATTTCATTCTACCTCATGCCTGAATAACAATAGTTTGTACCTGTGCAACCTTTTCTCCCAAAGGGTGTGCTACTACTGCTAAATTATCTGTTTTAAAAAAAATCTACCCAAATAATAAAATCACCTAACATAAGCCAACATTTATAGAGTGCTCACTATGTGCCAGGCATTCTTTTATATGATTTGTCTCATTATGTTTTTACAATAGCCCTGGGAAGTGGCTATATCATTACGATCTTAATTTTGCAAACGTAGAAATGAGGCATCAAGATATTGCAACTTGCTGGGATCACCCAGCTACTGAGTATTTGAGCTGGCTTTGGATCTAGGCAGTCAACTCCAGAACCATGTGCTTGCTTCATCAGGATGAGATGCTGAAGAAAGTCTCGGCTTCCTTTCTTGCTGCCTTTCAGTTGCAAAACCTCTTCCATGGTGAAGCCATGGTTATGGGGACAAGAGAGGATGGTTTATGCTGAGTCCCAAAGAGTGCCCGAGTCATTGAGTGGCTAGCCAATTCCTAACTCATAAAGTGGATTGCTACATGGACAGAATTTATCAGTCAGCAGAGTTCTTCCCACAGCCTTTGCTGGAGAATATCTTGAACTGTCTAATGAACAGGCTTTCAGTAAAAACTGGATGGAAAGCAATGATATTTGGGGAAGTTAATTTAAGGAGTAGTTCTCTGTTTCTCTGGATTCATTTAGTTCCATGTATGGCTGGTCATAGACTGTGAGAAGGTGACATTTTTGGACAACATGACTTTACCCATGAAAAAATTGTTTTCATTAAGCTGTTTTTATATTAGCCTTCTAATTGTTTTTGAAGGTTTCAACAAAATAATCTGCAATATACTCCTTATTGTAATATCTCTAAGAAATATTCCTCTGAGTTTTGTACTGGAAAAAGTGCTGGCTTCCCCCAGAAGCAAGTGTGTTTCTTCCAAAATAATGAGGATTACGTAACTCAACGTATGGTTGCCAGGAAGCTTGGAAGTAGGTAGACAGTATATTCATCTAATCGTGAATACATTAGATCCTGCGTTCAAATCTGATTCTTCTATTTACAGACCAGGGACCTTGAGCAGGTTTCTTAGCTTCCTGATTTTTCAGTTTCCTTCCCAATAAAATGGAATTGGTAGTGCCATGTTTCGTTGATTCTCAGCCATACATTTTTTTGTGTGTATGTATTTTAACATCTTTGAAATCAAAGTGTTGTGTCAGAATTTAATTGGCAGTCTTTTCTTTCTTAATGATGCCTTGTATTTGTTGAAATATGGTAGCACGCTCCCTCTCAATGTGTTGTTATAAGAGCTGCAGGAAGTAACACACATCACTTAGCACATGAACTTCACAGATGGTATGACCTTTTCTTTCATACCTGGTCCCAGGAGCCATGGTTTCATTGTTATTTTATCTGCTTGTCTCCTCTTAACTGTTCTCTTCCTTTTATTTTGATTTTATTCATTTTGATTTATTGGGCCCTTTTGAAAGCCAGTGTTAATGAATTGCCAAAAAAAAAAAAAAAAAGCAAGTAGTTGTTTAAGATGCCATTAATTTTAAGAACCACTGTTTGAAACCCAGAATACACACCAACCTCTTGGGCAAGAGAACAATCAAGTCCTTACCCACATGTTCTTGTACCAGAGGAGGGCAAACGATGAGTCCCTGTTGTCAGGCTAGTGTCAGGGGCACCACTGAAAAAGTAGCTCAGATGAAATCAGTCATTCTTTGTCCAGTTGATAATTATTGGCCAGAGATAGTCCGACCCTCTTTGTCCTCAGCAGAACGTGATTGGGAAAAACTGTTTTACATTCTTTTGTATTCTCTCTAGGACACATTCCCTAAGTACTTTAAATAGTTAAACTCCTGCTCTTTAGTGGCTCAATTCTGCCCATTATTAGGAAAGAAGTTTTTGAAAGTTGTCTTCTGCTTTTCCTCAGTGGCAGGTCTAGAATCTCTGTTTCATGGAAGTTCTCTCCTTGTCCTGTTTCTGGAACACTGTGCTGGGTTCACGGTGGGAAGGGACTGGAAGGGGCAGAGATAAGTTTGTTCAGTGCTTAATCCATGCCAGGCCTTTGCTTGGCAGCATACACACACCATCTCATTTGATCTTCATCATAATATTGTGAGCAGATATTACTATCGCCTTCTTATAAATGAAGAAACAATCTCAGAGTGGATAACTTTGTTCAAGCTCCCACAGCCAGGAAATGGTAGATCTGTAATTTAAATGAAGTCTGGCCTGCTCCAAAGCCCATAATCTTTCCATGAATACTTCCAGAGGTCCTCGTCCTTTGTCATTTGTTGGTTCATTCATACTTTCATCGACTTATTCAGGCACGCCATTCATTCAGCCAGCAAACATTTATGAAGTGCCTGCTCTGTGTTGGGCACTGAGCTGGTACCTGAAGATACAAAGGTGAATAAGACTCACTCTCCCTGTTACATCACAATGGAGAACATGGACAAGATGACAGCGACACACTATAGATACAAGTGACTGTGAAGCCCTGGATGCATGCACACGCATGTGTGTGTACAGGCTAGTTGGAGGCCCCTGCGCTTTTTCCTCTGAAGAACATCCACATTCACCTGCTCAAAATGTTGGCATTCCCCTTCCCCATCCTTGCCATGTCTCTTTACATTCATTCTCTATGTCACTGCCAGAGTGATTTTTCCAGATGTCTATCTGTTTCTATCACTTTCCTGCTTGAAACTCCTTGATGGGTCTTAATGGCTCCAGGATAAGGTGCAGACTTCTTAGCAAGGCTTCCTAGCCCCTTCTTGATCAGCCCTGCATCTCCCTCCACTGCAATGTGCTTGATTCAGCTCTCTGGGATTTCTGTGATGCTCTCATGTTACAATCCAGACTTCTGAGCCCTGCATCTTCCTCCACCCTCAAGACTTTATTCCAGCTCTACTGAACTTGCAGATCTAAGAAATCTAAAAACGTGACATGTTTCTCTGAGCTCTGGCCATTTTCCCTGGGTGTTCTCCCTGCCTAGAACCTACCCCCCTCCATCCCCCAGCTCTTGCTTGACTTTCTTGTCTTCTTTCACCATCCCCTGCTATGACCAGCACCTAGGTCAGGGCCCCTACTGCGTGTTCTCACCTCTGTCTTCATGACCCAATTAGGGAATTTATCACATAGCTTTATAACCTTCTGTAGATTTGTCTAGCTCCTTTATTGGCCTATAAGTGCCAGGGGCTTGATCTTATCCTCTGTTGAGTTCTCAGTAGCTGGCACCCTGACTAGCACATAGTAGGAGCTTAATTAGTAAGTGAGTGTCTCATAAATTTATATACTGATAGGAAGATAATAAAAACTTTGACTTTATATGAGGAAGCATTAAAAATGTTTAGCTTTTTTCTTGTATTTTTTTATAGTCTCATAGTTAATTTATTGTGTCAACTTGCCTAGATGCCCAGATAGTAAAGCATTATTTCTGGATGTGTCTGCAAGGGTGTTTCTGGAAGAGATTAATACTTGAATTGGTAGACTGAGTAAAGCCTCCCAGTGTGGGTGGGCATCATCCCATCTGTTGAGGGACTGGACTGAACAAAAAGGTAGAGAAAGGGGCACCTGGGGGGGGCAGTCAGTTGAACATGACTCTTGATTTTGGCTCAGGTCATGATATCAGG
Source organism: Canis lupus familiaris (assembly GCF_011100685.1). NCBI lineage: Eukaryota > Metazoa > Chordata > Mammalia > Carnivora > Canidae > Canis > Canis lupus. Next base: position 34,605,810 of record NC_049239.1, on the reverse strand, counting down.
GTTGTGGGACCAAGCCCTACATCAGGCTCGGTGCTGAGCAGGGAATCTACTTGAGATTCTCTCTCTCGCTGTCTCCCTCTGCCCTTTCCCTCTGTACTTGTGTGTGCACACACACACTCTCTTTATCTCTTAAAAAAAAAAACTTAAAAAAATAAATGGAGGAAGGGAGGATTCACTGCCTGACTGTTGGGCTGGGACATTGGTCTTCTCCTGCTGTTGGTGCTCCTGGTCTCAAGCCTTCAGACTTGGACTGGAGTCTACACCTCAACTCTGGGTCTCAGACCTTGAAACTGTACCACCAGCTTTCCTGAGACTCCAGCAGGGAGGCAGCAGACTGTGGGGCTCTTTCAATTCCGTAGTCACCTGAGCCAGTTCCCTATAATAAATCTAATATGTAATATATAATAAATATAATATATGTGTATATTTCCTATTTCTGTTTCTCCAGAGAACCCCACTACACATGGCTAAGTTGATTGATCCACACCTGACATGCAAATACAAGAAAGAGTACAAGTTAAAATTTTGAGAAGCAGCAGCAGTCAGAGGAAGCGAGGAGGTGTGGGAAAGGCAGTCTATAATTTATTGAGATGAGAATACTAGAATCTTTTGTTCTATAGCAGAGCATGTTGTGATTAACAAATAGGAGACAACACAAGCACACCCATGCTAATGAAACAGCAGAAACACTTCTATATAAAAAGCATGTCCAACAGAGAGAGTGACTATGAAACAAAAGGAAAATTTCATCCCAGAGTTTGAAGGAGGCATAAACATAGAAATGGTGCGTGCTACATTCTATCAGTGCTAGGCAGTAGGAGGCCTCCCAGGAACATGGGACAGCCCCTGGAGGTTGGCAGGTTTGCCTGGTTGGAGTTGAAGTTCCCCAAGGGAGAAGGAGAGATTGGTAGAGACCTTAACAATGGGTCTTGGCAGGCTGGTTGAGCAGTCTGGATGCAGAGCAGAATCCTGAACATCAGATCCCAAGAGCAGTACTGCCATTTGTTTATATTCTTCATTGCTCTCTCTGTCTGTGCAGTGTAGTAGATTCAGTTTTTTTGTTTCTAGAGCAGCTTTAATGAAAATCTACTATGGGGTGAGAGATGCTGGCTTTATTTTGAGAGTAAAGGGGAAAAAATGGTGACACCCTGCAGCAAGAAACATGTAACACTCTGGAGCCTGGCTTGCTTGTCTCATACTATCCCAGAATTCAGGTGAATGAGAAGGTGAGGAATCCTGCAGTTAAAAAAAAAAAAAAAAAAAAGGAAACAAAACAAAACAAAAGCTTGTCTGTTGAGCTCTCTTGGAGTAGGGCAGTGAGGGCTCCCAGCCACCCTATCATTAATTCTCTGCGTGTATCTACAGCCTTTTCCAGACAGCCACATTTTTCCACTGACAAAACATTTAATTCTCAGTGACATTTCTCCATCATTATAAATAGCAGGGAGTTTTTAATCATTTTTTAAGCGCCAAAGCTTTTTTCGCCCAGTGGGGCTATAGCGGTTTGAGCAAAGCCATTTGGATCCTAAAACAGATCGATTGGCAAGTATTACACTTGGCTCTTCAAAGAGAACTGCTGATTTTAGCACGTTAGGAAGTTTCACAAGGTTATACATTTTCATATTTTTTCTCCTGTCACTAGTTTCCATGGCACCAAAATTTTTGTGTAGCAGTCGACACTCCAGGGCAGCTCCAATTACCTCTAAGGGTGTGATAAATTCTGAAAAAAAATTATCAAAAAAGAATTTAGTTCCAATTCATTGTAGCTATGGGGAATCCCAAACCCTGGCAGAGAATGATACAGAGTCACCCAGCGAGCACCCATGTGGCACCTGTTGGGAGGTTGTCATCCCAGACCCAGGACACAACTGTGGCCTCAGCTTGGTTGCTGTCTCATGCATATTGACACAGTGCTTATCTTTTTTGTTGTTTTCCACCCCCCATCCCCTCCTTTCCGTTGTTCCTCTTTTATGTACTGGTAAGTGATGTGTGTTATTAATAAAACTTGGGAGGAAACACCATGTATGCAGTGCGAAGATTACATTTTGTGAGTGTTGATTATCATTCTCAGCATTGCTTTAAAAATATATATTGTAATGAACCCCTTTCAGCTGAAATATGGCATTGCACGAGCATAATTCTGGCTTCTGTGCCGCTGTAATTTCATGGGTATACTTTATTGCTCCCTAGTCTCGGGTGGAATGAAGAGATCAAGCTTATTTTCTTCTTAAAATGTTGTGGGAATATCAACAAATAGCTTGTAAAATGCCTCAAGAAGGTAGAAGAAGTAAGCGTTGGAAGAGAGAGCAATAATGTGCTGCGGGCTGTGTTGGGTCTGGGCAGCCATGGGCCTCAGTGGAGGTTTTTTGGTGGTGTTTTAGTTTGTTCATTTGTTTCTTAATCTCTTATTGAGATACAAATTATATATCGTAAAATTCACTACTCAGAGTGTACAACTCAATGGTTTTTATATGTTCGCAGAGTTATCCAACCATCAACACCATTTAGTTTTTAAAATATCTTCATCATCCCCCGAATAAACCCTATACCCATTAGTAGTTTCTGCATTCTGTGTTCCCCCAGTCTTAGATGACCACTGATCTACCTACTGTTTCTGTGGATTTGAATGTTCTGAGCATCTCATGTGAATGGAATCATACAATCTGTGGCCTTTTGTGTGTAATTTTTTTTTTTTACTTAGCATGATGTTTTCAAGGTTCATCCGTGTTTTAGCAAATATTTTGTTCCTTTTTTGTTCCTTTTTGATTGCTGAATAATATTCTCTGTGTATATATAACACATTGTGTTTATCCATTCATCAGTTGATGGATACTTGGGTTGTTTCTACTCCTTGAATATTGTGAATAATGCTGGTATGAACATTCACATCAAGGTTTTGTGTGGGGCCCCTGGGTGGCTAAGTGTTTGGGCATCTGCCTTTGGCTCAGGTCATGATCCCGGGGTCCTGAGATTGAGTCCCACATCGAACTCCCCACAGGGAGTCTGCTTCTCCCTCTGCCTCTGTCTCTGCCTCTCTCTCTCATGAATAAATAAATATAAAAAAACAAGGTTTTGTGTGGACATGTTTTCAGTTCTCTCTAGGAGTAGAATGGCTGAGTAGTAGGGTAACTGTGTTTATTCATTGAAGGAACTGCTGGTGTTTTCTCAGTTTCCAAAAGCACTGTTTTACAATTCTGCCAGCAGGATGTGAAGGTTTCAGTCTTTCCATGTCCTCATCAATACCTGCTATTGTCTTTTTGATCTTAGCCATTCCAGTGGAAGTGAAGTGGTACCTCATTGTGGCTTTGGTTTGCATTTCCCTGATGGCTAGCGATGTGGAGCATCTTTTCATGTACTTACTGACCATCTGTATGTCATCTTTGGAGAACTGTCTGTTCAGATCCTTTGCCCATGAACATTATTTTTTTAAAACTGATTTTATTTTTTAGAACAGTTTTAGGTTCACAGCAAAGTTGAGCTGAAAGTAAGGGAGTTCCCATATACTCCCTGCCCTCACACATGCATAGCCCTACCCTCATCAGTATCCCACACCAGAGTGGTACATTTGTTATAATACATGAACCTACACTGAACATCATTATCACCCCAAGTCCATAGTTTACATTAGTGTTTACTCTTGGTGCTGTACATTCAATGGGCTTTGACAAATGTATAATGACATCCATCCATCATTATAGTATTTTTCATACAGAATAGTTTCACTGCCCTAAAAGGCTTTCATGCTTCACTTGTTCATCCTGGTGGCCACTGATCTCACTGTCTCCTTAGTTTTGCCTTTTCCAGAAAGTCATATAGTTGGAATAATACAACAGGTAGCCTTTTCAGATTGGCTTCTTTGATTTAGTAATATACATTTAGGTTTCCTCATGTCTTTTCATGGCTTTATAGCTCACTTCTTTTTAGTGCTGCATGATATTCCACTGTCTGTATGTACTAGAGTTTATCCATTCACTCACTGAAGGATGTATTGGTTGCTTCCAAGTTTTGGCATATACAAATAACACTGATATAAACATCTGTGTTCAGGTTTTTTTTTTAAGATTTTATTTATTTATTCATGAGAGACAAAGAGTAGAGAGAGCGAGAGAGACAGAGACACAGACAGAGGAAGAAACAGGCTCCATGCAGGGAGCCCAATGTGGGACTCGATCCTGGGTCTCCAAGATCACACCTTGGGCCGAAGGCGGCACTAAACCACTGAGCCACCTGGGCTGCCCCACATGTTCAGGTTTTTATGTGTGGGCATAAGCTTTCTCATTTAGGCAAATGTAACAGAGTACAATTGGTGGATCATAGGACAAGAGTAAGTTTACTTTTATAAGAAACTTCCAAACTGTTTTCCAGAGTGGTTAACACCATTTTGTAGTCCAAGCAGCAATGAATGAGAACTCCTGTGGCTTCACATCCATGCCAGTATTTGGTGTTGTCACTGTTTGGGTTTTTGCCATTGTTGTGGTATCTTATTCCCTTTGCTTATTTAAAAATTGGTTTATTTGTCTTTTTATTGTTGAATTGTAAGTTCTTTATATGTCTCCTACTGTTGTCTTTTCACTTTCTTGATGGTATCCTTTAAAGCACACATGTTGGGACACCTGGGTGGCTCAGTGATTGAGCATCTGGCTTCAGCTCAGGGCATGACCCCGGGGACCTGGGATTGAGTCCCGCATCAGGCTCCCCACAGGGAGCCTGCTTTTCCCTCTGCCTGTGTCTCTGCCTTACTTTCTGTGTCTCTCATGAATAAATAAAATCTTTTTGTTTTTTAAAAAAACAAATGTTTTTAATTTTAATCAAGCTTGATTTTTTTTTTAATCACTTGTGCTTTTGGTATCATGTCTAAGAAGCCATTGCTTAATCCAAGGTCATAAGGATCTACTCCTTTGTTTTCTTCTAGGAGTTTCATGGTTTTAGCTCTTTGGGTTTGTAATGCATTTCAAATTGATTTTTGTATATGGTATGATGTAGGATCCAACATATTCTTTTAAATGTAGATATTCATATACAAATACAAATATTCATATACAAATACAAATAACAATACAAATTCCAGCATTGTTTATTGAAATGATGATTATTTCCCAATTGGTGATCTTGGCACTCTTGTCAAAAATCAATTGATCATAAGTGTAACAGATTTTGGACTCTTGGTTCTATTCCATTGATCTGTATGTCTATTCTAAAACCAGTACCACAGTCTTGATTGATTACTGTAGCTTAGTAGTAAGCTTTGAAATCAAGGAGTTTGAGTACTCTGACTTTTTCCAAAGATTGTTTTGGCTATTATGAGTTTCTGAGCTGACTTTTTAATGCTAGAATGCCACTTCCACTGAAGATTCTGGCTGCAGGAAGAAGGAGGCAGTGTTGGTGGCTGACAGAGGGGTTAGTGAATGAGTATAGTACTGCTGCACTGTGATTTAGTGGTTTGTTCAGGTGCCATGGCAACACCAGGTGCTTCAGTAGGTTCCCTGCATTCTAAGTGAAATATCTTTGAACACTACTGTCATCCCCCAACTTTTCATAGCATAGGGGAGCTGAAAGCTTTTTTCAAGACTTCGTTGAACATTTTTAGACTCATGATCCCAGGATCTCTGTCTCTGGCACCTGCTCCTGGGTGAGCCATCTTGGATTCTTCCCCCAAGTCACCCTTGGCACACTTAGGCACCTCAGTGGTTCTACAAGTCATGCAGTTATGCCAGGAATTTTGAAACTTTGTTATATTTTATGAAAATTGGTGGGCCCCTTGGAATAGTCATGAAGGATATAGCACTCTTCCATCTCACTTGCTCCTTCTCCTCTCCTCAGTCCCTTCATTCCAAATCTTTCCATTCCTATTTCCAATTTTTGTTACTCAGTGAGGCAGAAGAGCTGTTCTCTTTCTTGAAAGCCTCATTCAAGCTCTGAAGATACAACTTTTAGCCCAGGGGCTCAATAAAGCCTTCATCCAACAATAAAAGGTCTCTCTCTAAGAGGGGTTCATCTACAAACCATGAGAGACCCTAACTCTGGGAAACGAAAAAGCGTGGCAGAAGGGGAGGTTGGTTGGGGATGAGGTAACTGGGTGACAAGCATTAAGGAGGGCACACGATGAGTTGAGCACTAGGTGTTATACTACTACATGTTGGCAAATTGAATTTAAACAAAACAAAACAAAAAGCAAAATAGAAAAAAAAAAGAGAGGTTCTTCTTACCACCTGCTAAGAGAAAAAAACCCTTTTGCACCTGCTTTCACAGGTTAACTCACAGCAAAGTCTGTAATCCCTATTGAGGAATTTCTTAGGCAGGTGCAGACTGGCATGGGCTATGGTAGGCAGGAACAGGGAGCTGGGTTTCTGAGACCCCTTCGGAGAGTCTGTGAACCCTTGACTTCCGTGTCAGAGTCTCTTGAACATTTTCATGAATACAACCGGACCATGGCTTAAACATACAAGGCTTTGTTTTCTTGTGTAAAAAGTCTGGAGTTAGGCAGCTCAGAGCTAGAAAGCAGACTTCTTCTATTCCATTGCTTATCTGTCCTTAGGGTACTGCCTCATGACCCAAGATGACTGCTTGAACTCTCTGCATCACATCTACATTCTTTTCAGTGGGGAAAAAAGAAGGAGACAGAAACAAGGCCTCTTTCCTGTAAAGACATTTTCTGGGAATGAAAGACAGTACTTCCACCACCTACATTTGATTGATAAACACAGTCACATGGCCACACAAAAGGAGAGCAAGAACTGTAATCTCAGGGACCATTTGCTAGCTAAAATCAGAGTATTTTAATACTAGGGGAGAAAAGAAATGGCATTAAGGAAGGCAGCCACGAATCTCTGCCACACACTCCTTGAACAGAGGGGAGAGATCTCAGACTCTGGAGAGGCCAGACAGCCCAAGATAGTTGCTGCCTGCATATAAAAAAGTCTTTTAGTTCTATTCTTGAAATTCTATGCACATTTTGCATGATAGTTCAAGTTTCCTACACTATAAAATCTAATAAGTAAGATCAGAGCTTTGGAAAGATTTGCTCTGGTTAGTTGCTGTCCGTTGGTTTACCTACTTCCTACCATGCCTCTGCTTACCACCTAGGGTGCATTTCCATATTGAAAGCAGGGCTTTCGCTGGACTTGCTGATAACACTTGACTCCAGTAAGACTGGCTTTAGGTTCACTAGGCTCTGTGGGAGCTGGTGTTTAGGGCATTCAGATTCCAATATGTAACCACAAGCAAGAGAAGGGGCTGCCTTTGGAATCAGACACCTGGTAGTTTTACCAAACTTTTTTTTTTTTTTAAGATTTTATTTATTCATGAAAGATACACAGAGAGAGGGGGCAGAGACACAGGCAGAGGGAGAAGCAGGCTCCATGCAGGGAGCCAGGCGTGGGACTCGATCCCGGGTCTCCAGGATCACGCCCTGGGCTGAAGGCGGCACTAAACTGCTGAGCCACCCGGGCTGCCCTAGTTTTTACCAAACTTGAAGCTCAGTGCTGGGCAGAAAATAGGTCACGAGAAATGTTTGTTGAAAGAAGAAGCGAATTAACTGTACCTATGGTTCAGACTTGCATGGCTGTGGCCACAGTGGAGACTTCTTTGGTGCTTGTTCACTTTAATCCATCAAACAGCTATTGAGCATCTTATAGGTGCTGAGAAATCGAGGGTTTGGGAAATCAAAGGTGAATAATCATCGTGGTGTCTACCTTCGAGGAACTTCTACCTAGTAGGAAAGGCAGGAAGCAAACAGAAATTTCAGTATGGCGTATTAAGTGCTGAGGAAGCACATAGGGGCGCCTGAGCCAATCTTGGGAGAACAGGGAATACTTTCTGGAGTAGGTGATACTCAGAGTAAGTCCCGAAGTCAGCAGAGAAGTCATCCGTCTGTTGAAGAGAGGAAGAGAGAAGAGCATGTGTGAAGTTTCATTGGTGAGAGGAACTAGCAATAGTTTAACTGGCCAGAATAAAGTTGTCTTCTCAAGGCCTCTGTTTTATCATTTCTGTCCTTTGGCCAGCAATGTTCTATAGTCCCCCTTGCCTAAAGAACATGGTCTCCACTTCTGATAATAGCATTCAAAGTTCTCCACCCATTTGGTCTCTTCCTCATGCTCTGTCCTACTCATATGGGATTGCCCCCCATTCCCTGAACATTTTCCTCATTCTCCTATCCCAGATGACTACATATTCTCTATCTAGAATAGCCTTTCCTATCTTCTCCACTGGTCAAATTGCATCTCCTTTTGGAAAGTCCTAAATAAGATGGCACCTTGTTTGCAAAGTCTTAAATTTGTCCTGAATTGGACTTGCTTTGCCTACCTCCATGGTCCCAGATCTCCTATCTTTCACCGTGAAGCATTGATCTTACTCAGTCATATACTCATTTCTCTTGCCCATTGCTCTTCTGTGAGCAACATGAGGGCAGAGCTGGAGGCTGATTCATACTTACGTCCCACATAGTTCCTGCCATATGGGAGATTCTTGTCAAAAGGGCAACATGAAAGAGCACCTGTTTTATTTTATTTATTTATTTTTTAAATATAAATTTATTTTTTATTGGTGTTCAATTTGCCAACATATAGAATAACACCCAGTGCTCATCCCATCAAGTGCTCCCCTCAGTTCCCATCACCCAGTCACCCTCACCCCCCGCCCACCTCCCCTTCCACCAACCCTAGTTTGTTTCCCAGAGTTAGGAGTCTCTCATGTTCTGTCTCCCTTTCTGATATTTCCCACTCATTTTTTCCCTTTCCCCTTAATTCCCTTTCACTATTTGTTATATTCCCCAAATGAATGAGACCATATAATGATTGTCCTTCTCCGATTGACTTATTTCACTCAGCTTAATACCCTCCAGTTCCATCCACGTCGAAGCAAATGGTGGGTATTTGTCATTTCTAATGGCTGAGGAATATTCCATTGTATGCATAGACCACATCTTCTTTATCCATTCATCTTTCGATGGACACCGAGGCTCCTTCCACAGTTTGGCTATTGTGGACATTGCTGCTAGAAACATCGGGGTGCAGGTGTCCCGGCATTTCATTGCATCTGTATCTTTGGGGTAAATCCCCAGCAGAATAGCACCTGTTTTAAACTCAAGTCTGGGCTCAATAGTCCACCCTGGCATGAATGCTGTGCCATAGGGAAGCCATTTAACCTCCTGGGCCTCCTGACTTCTTCATTTGTAACCACTTTGAAGTTATCAATTATATATTGATAATTTTGTTGGAAAATTAAATGAAATAACATACTTGAAGATATGCTACGTAGAAACTGGCACAGAGTAGGTGCTCCGTAAACACCTGCCCAAAATGAAATGGGCTGCAGCTGGTTGCTGCTCAGTTTGTGTGGATCCTGCTTTCTCCCGGCCGGAGGTGTTATGGCTTGTCTAATTAATAAACACTATAGTGTAGGAATTCTAATGATTTGGTGTTACAGACTTTTATTTAAAAAAAAATCAAGGTGGGATGCCATATTTTACATTTTCAGGGGAATAGCCAAGGCAGTTGAAGGTCTGGCAAAATATCTATCTTTAGGGTATGTGGTGTTGAAAAGTGTGCGTGTATGGATTTGTTGGTTGCTGCTGTGGAGCTGGAAACATTTAAAGCAATGACAGTGAAGAAGCAGGCATGTCTCATTGTCTTGCAGTGGTTTTCTGAGCAGAGAGGGCTGCATATACCCACTAACACCAGTTCCCACTTCTTATCTGCTTGATGGAGCCTTAATTCACATAAGTAGGAGATAGTCTTACCTCTTCTGGTTCTGTGCCTGTTAGTGTATGGATGCATATTTATTTATTTATTACTTAGCCTGGTTCATAAAAAAACTTGCAGTGGTGAGCATATAAATATAGCCTATCTCCCCCCAGTTTAATGGATCTTCAGCAGAGGTACATATCAGAATTGCCTCGGGAACTTTAAAAAGATACAGATTCCCTGTCCCCTCTAGGCTGTGACTCATTAGATCTGGGGTGTGCCTGGGCTCATCAGGCACCTTCAAAAACTTCCCGCATGGGCCCTTCTCTGACCGAGAAGCTTTGCTCTAGATTACCCAAGAGGTCTTTCAAAACTTGGAAACCCCACACAAGTGGCCAGAGTGACAGCCTGGCTGGTGACAGAATGAGAGATGGCGAGTTTGAGTACTGCTCAGGAAATCTATTACTGTGCTGAACTCGGCAAGCTGCCAAGCCGGTGGCTTTAAAGGGAATGAGATTTTGTAGTTTTCTTGAAGGAGAAGTTTACTCTGCAGTCAGGGGACTGAGCTAATGAGGACCCAGACCATGCTGATTAAGGAATAAGGCATTTAGATGAATGAAAGACGCCAGTGTGCTCACTGAGAAGACTCACCATCGTCTCTCACTGTGGACAGCAGAGAGGCTGGGCCCAGATATTGGCTTAGAGAGAACCTCAACATCAGTAAACCAAAGAGAGGTTATCCAAAGAGAGGTAGATGCTACAGGGCCGGAATCCAAAGCTCTGCAGCGAATCAGATCATGTCACCCTTTTGCTTGAAACTCTCCAGTGGATTCCCATTGTACTTAGAATGAAATCCAAACTCTGCACAATGGCCTGTTGGCCACCTACCTGTCCTCCGCCTCCCAACCTCCCCCTCTGCCTTCTTATGGTTCAGGTCTAAGCTCAGATGTCATCTCAGTGAGGCCTATGAAAAATAGCTTCCCCCAGTGTTCCTTTGAAACACATTATCCTGTTTCATTTATGTTTCCTTCATAGAATTTACCACTGCATAAAAAAATTTTCATTATTTACTCATCTGTTTATATATCATCTGTCTCTCCCATTGGAATGCAGGTTTCATGAGAGCAGGCCTGTGTGCCTCACTGGATTATGTATCCCTGGCACCTGAAACAGTACTAGCCACAGAGCGGGGGCTCAATAAATAAGTGCCTGAGTGAATGAATGAAGGAAGGAAGGAATACAGATTCCAGATCTCAAGCCAGTAAACTGGAGCCCAGAGGCCTGGGGGCCCAGGATAAAGTTCTGACAGCGTGGGGTCAGCAGGCATCAGAGCTGCGTCAGCTAAGAAGAGAGCAAACTCAGCTCTTTCTGTGCAGGAATCTCCCTACAGCCTCTTCCCTGGGTCCTAGGACCAAGGAGAGGAAGGAAGTGTGTCCACAGGGTGGAAGGGCCACCCTCATTTTAAGTGCACTAGAAAGGGGAGCCGGGCGGTCTGTTTCTGACATCTGTAAGAATATGAATGTACATTTAAGAAGATGTAGAAATCCAGTGAGGTATGACTCACAGAAATGTTCTCTCTGACCTTCTGCTCAATGGGATGGAACATAATAAATTTCAAGATATAAGATGTTTAATGTGGGATTTTTTGAAAGACATCACGATGAATAATTTATGGTGGAGTGTGCCTGTGTGGGGTACCCAGGAACACACACACAAACACACACATCTGTTTGCACACAATTCTCTTTGGCTAACTCTTTACTTTTTGAGCTGCATTAAGGTGCCCTCTGCTTTGGGAACCATTGGGCACCAGATGAGGGGCTCTCGGTTAGATTTCTCTGAGCATACTCTCCCCTTCTGGGCTTGTTAGTTACCTCCTCCCTCAATCCCCTCCCCTAACTGCAAGCTTCTTGAAGGACTGGGTTATTTGTCTTTTTGTCCCTTTCCTCCACAGTGTCCGATCTCCAGTAGGTACATAATAGATGTTTGCAGAATGCACAAATGCATGTGCACATATTTGGATGCAGGAATATATGTTCATGGAATGGCCCCAGGGGCACAGGGCACCTGCATTACTAAAGCAGTGTGTTGTGTGGGAGCCTTGAACTACAGGTAAGATGAATGAGCCACATTTGGACAGCGGGCCAAGGTTTAGCCAGAGAGGGTGTTGGCTTGGCATGTGGCAGGACAAGGCTTGGGGTTTTTTGTGGGATTTTTTCCCTTACAGTAGAAGGGCACAGAAGGTTAAAATAACTCCAGCAACATTAAAGCCATTGTCTTAAGAGGCATGCACATTCCCCTGACCTTGAGCTCACTGATGACCTGGTGTCATTGCTCCACCACCTGCAGTCCCCTGGCAGCAGCTGCCAACTGAAACCATACTAACAGGGTTCTGAGAGAGGCGGGTTTTGTTCCAGCCTAACAAGCATGGATGGCTTTGCAGCCCGCAGAGTGGGCAAGGATTTCTGCAAAGCTGTGTCTTGCAGGGACTGCAGTGTTGTCTTGGGAAAAACACAGATTGGCCTGAACTGGTTGAGGGGAGGAACGGAGAGAAAGAGGTTTTTCAGGCTTTGCAGAGCTGTTATAACCACATGGAGCAGATTTTCTGAGCTCTGCCTGCAGAAGGCTGCATAGCAACAAGGGAGGGTGGATGGGGAGTTCTCCATTTCTGTCCTTGTAAAGTGCTGGTCACGGATAGTAATGGCATTTTTCTCATCTGATTTTTATAATGTCCCTCATGTAAAGAATGACCTATGATTTTGCTTTATATGAATTGATGGAATGACCACAGTCCCAAGCCCTTTTTTTGAACTACCTCATTCAGTCCTCACAGTATTTTTATCCCCATTTTCACAAATGAGGAAGCTGAGACTTGGAGAGGTTAATAAGCATGTTGCCCGTGAAGTCACTCACTCGGTAAATGACAGAGCCACTATTTGAACCTAAGGCAGTTAACCACGTAAATGGGATACATATGAATTTGCAAAACTTCAGATTTTTCTTTTTCAAAGAGATCACTAGATCTCTGTGATGTCTTTGTCCTCTTTGCCTTTGTTTGGACAGAGAAGTGGCGTAGCCAAGGGCATGGAAGTGGAAACCTCTGTGGATTTGCCAACTGGAGTCTGGAAGTGTTGGGGAGCCTTTGGGCAGGAGCCCTCAGCTGCTCTTGTGGCAACCGGGGAGGCTCTGAGGCAAGGCCAGAGGGCATTCAACCCACACACAGACCACCTGCGGGCCACCACCTGGTCTTTCCTCGAGGGTCTGTGATTGGCTAGCATTAGGAAGAAAAGCCAGAACGTGGAATTTACAGATGGCTTGGGGAGGGATGAGATTGGGGGACATCCAGATCGAAAGAGATTGGCAAAGAATGAAAATAAATCCTTGACCAGAAAGTAAGGCAGCAGTGGGCAGGAGGTCTGGGCTGCCCAGAGGACAAGCTGGTCCTTGAAGTGGCTGAGACAAAGAGAAAGGGGAGGAAGTGCCAGGAATAGAATGGGAAATCAGTGGGAAATTCAAAGGTTGAATTGGAAAATCTGAAATGAAAGCAGTGTCGGGGGGATAAGAGAAGGCTTTTAGTTGTATTGGCATAAAAGAGAGATCTTGTGATTCTCAAACCTCTTCTGTTGTTAAGAGCATAGCGCTAGGTGTGGGAATTGAATGGAGATGTGTGTTTTGGGCAGAATTGTTGGGAGGAAAAACAGGAGCTAATGCTGGTCCTCTTTTGATAGAGAATTAAACTGACTTCAAAGGACAAAAAAAGAAGAAAATGTAAGACTGTTAGGACCGAGAGTGGCTGAGAACTCTACTGGGTCTCCATTGAGAAGTTGTAATGTGCGTAGCAAGCAGAAACTTATTCCAAAGACTGGGCTACCAGAAACATTCTATCCTGTTAGCTTATTTTCCTAAATCAAGTCAAATTTGGCGACAAGCCTCCACTTAGACCGAGGTAGAAAGGAGGTTCCTATTAAGGGTATATATGTGGGCTGTTTTTAAAAACAGCTTTATTGAGATATAATTCACATACGATGCAATTCACCCTTGAAAGTGTGTAATTCAGTACCTTTTAGCATACACACACAGTTACACAACCATCACAATTTTAGAACACTTCATTACTCTAAAAAGAAGTCCTGCACTCATTAGCAGTACCCTAATCCTCACAGTGCTAGGCAACTACCAGACTATTTTCTATCTCTATGGATTTGCTGATTCTGGACATTTTACTAAATGGAACCTCACAACATGTAGTCCAAGCTTTTCACTTAGCATAATATTTGCAGGGTTCATCCATGTTGTAGCATTTGCCAGAACTTCATTCCTTTTTATGGCTCAACACCATTCCCTTGTTTACCATTCCCTATGGCTTACTCTATTTACCCATGCACCAGTTGATGGACATTTGGGGTGTTTCCACCTTTCAGCTAACAATGCTGCTGTGAACATTCATGTACAACAAGTTTTTGTGTGTGTGTATCTATGTTTTCATTTCTCTTTGGTATATTCCTAGAAGTGTAATTCTTGGGTCATATGGGAACTCTATGTTTGGGGTGTTGTTTTCATCCCTAGGGTTGTAACAGAGTTACAAAGGGGCTCTGTGTACATTTTGGGGAAAGGCCTCTGTACTTCAATCCACATGAACACCACAAGATGCTCATTGCCCAAGTCCATGTGGTCCATTTGAAAATTATTGGTTCTGCTATTTCCTGGGACCTCTTAGCCCCTCTGTGCCAAACTCTACAAAGGGATGGCCACTCTTTGCTAAGGCTGACATGCTTTCAGTTCTCTTCATGGCACCCACGTACTGCGCCATCAGAGGCCCAGCCACGTCCTAGGGTATCATATGTATCATATGGAAGGAAGAATCTGCCTTGGCTGCTGCTTAAGGCCATTGGCACCATTACCTTCTTCCACTAAATCCACCATCCACAACTCCTTTTCCTGTATAACTGCACCAGTGTTGAGTTTTTCCGTTTGTACTTATTTATTTAGGAATATGTTAAAAATGGTTTTACTTTGTTTTGCTTTAATGGCTAGTGCTTGTACATCTCTCTCTCTCTCTCTCATGTTTAAATTTCATTTGGGTTAAAAGGCCATCTTCTCTGGCTCCTTAATGAATAGAATCTGACCTTTTTGTATATCTTTATATCAGTTCTCAAATATACTGTTTTTGAATAGTGAAAGTTTTATCAGTTATGTTGGTCATTAATTTCCCATTGATCTTTTTTATTTATTTAGTAGTAAGACCCTTCTCTCATTTTTGTCAGATAGTTTGATACATATACAGTTGGCCCTTGAATGACACGGATTAGGGGCACCAACCCCGCACAGCTGAAAATCCATGTATAACTTTTGACTCCCCCCAAAGCTTAACTGCTAATAGTCTACCGTTGACTGAAGGTCTTACTGATAACATAGTCAATTTACATCTATTTTGTATGTTATGTGTACTATATACTGTATACTTAACGTAAGCTAGAGAAAAGAAAATGTTATTAAGAAAATCACAAGGAAGAGAAAATACACTTATGGTACCATACTGTATTTATGGAAACCATCCATGTGTAAGTGGACTCCTGTAGTTCAAAGCTGTGCTGTTCAAGGGTCAACTGTAGTTTAAATTAGTTTCGATACACAATTTGTTGCCCTGTTTGAGATTTGTTATTTTGTATCACCAGGATACAACAGGCACAATAAATCATTTTTAGGTTGGCATTTAAGAAAACTACTTACCTTTTTAAAAATCATTATTATTGAAGGATAGTTGACACACAGTGTTATATTAATTTCAGATGGGCAGCATAGTGATTGGACAAGTCTATGTGTTATGCTACGCTCACAAGTGAAACTACCATCTGTCACCACAGTGCTATTATAACACCATTGATTATATTCCCTATGCTCTACTTTTCATCCTCTTGACTTATTCACTCCGTAACTAGGAGCCTGCACCTCCCACTCTCCTTCATCCATTTTGTCCATCTCCACATTCCCTCCCCTCTGGCAACCATCAGTTCTCTGTATTTTTGAAACTGCTTTTTTGGTTTATCTGTTCATTTGTTTTGTTCGTTACATGATAGGTGTCTTACTCTGTCTGACGTACGTCACTTACCATAATACTCTGTGGGTCCACTCATGTTGTCATGAATGGCAAAAATCTTGTTTGTTTTTATGGCTGAGTAATAAATAGTCCTTTGTGTATATATCCCACATCTTGCTTATCCATTGATCTAATGATGGACACTTAGGTTGGTTCCATATCATGGTTATTGTAAATAATGCTGCAATAAACAGGGATGCATATATCTTTTCAAGTTAGCGTTTTTGTTTCCTTTGGGTAGATATTCAGTAGTGGAATTACTGGATTGTATGGAATTTCTATTTTTAATTTCTTGAGGAACCTCCATACTGTTTTCCACAGTGGCTGTACCAATTTCCATTCCCACCAACAGTGCATGAGAGTTTCCTTTTCTCCACATCCTCACCAATACTTGTTATTTCTTGTCTTTTTGACACGAGCTGTTCTGACAGATGTAAGGTGATATCTCATTATGATTTTGATTTGCATTTCCCTGATGATCAGTGATGTTGAGCATCTTATCTTATGTCTGTTGTCTTTTTTTCCACTTTTGTGTTGCTTCTAATATGTCATTCATTACATTCCTTTACTAGTTTGTATTCTGTTGCTGAAGTGTATGCTAGCCTAGTGATATGTTTTTAATATAGCCTCATACAATTTCAATAACCAAAGCTTTATAATTTATCATCCAGTGGAATGGATCCAACCTTTCTTCTCATTAAAAAAAAAAAAAGAAGTCATTGTTATTCCTTATTTCTCCAGCTGAGTTTTACTATGTGCTTGTCTGGTTCTAGAAAGTGTTCCAATAGGTCTTAATAGATATTGGATTAATTTATAAGTCAATGTAGGACATAGTTTCATTAGCTGAACCAGCTCTTAGCTGTTCCTTCCAAGCCTGGGGGCTCATCCCATGTCCCCCATACTGCACAGTTCCCCTGACTCCTCCTCTTTTTTCAGAAGAAGTTGGAAATTTACCCTCAGAGCAGGGAGCATCACTCCATTTATTCAGGTTTTCTTTATTTCTCTTAACAGAGTTTTATAGTGTTCTTCAAGTGTGTGTCTCAAGTTAAATGAATATGTAGCTATTTGGTGTCTTGAATTGCTGTTGCAAATAACATTTTTCCCCTGACTTTTTATTTTTAAGCTCTCTAGCACTAGTTTAAGCAAAAGTTATTGATTTTTGTGGATTTAGTTTATATACTCAATTTCAAGCAAGTCTGGTTTCTGGTTAATTTTTTGGAAATCTAAACATGTTTTCTGGAAATAGTGATACTTGCATTTTTTTTTCCTTTACCATCTTTGCAATGTATTTTTTTTCTTCAGTAGTTTTCTGTTAATATTTCAAGAGTTAGTCAAAAGAAGATGGTGGCAGCGGACCTTTGCTGTTTTGCTTCCAAAGGGTCTAAAACTAGTGCTTCACAATAAGAATGCTTATCCTTTCCAGTGGCCTAAGACAAATTCTACATTATTTTAAAAAATAAATTAATTAAAAATTAATGTGACATTTCGCCAAGTTCCTTGTTGGCATATATTTAGTGATGATATGTATTTAAGAATTCCCTTTCTTTGAATTGTCTACATTATAAAAATAGTTTTTAAAAAATTTGTACTAGATTTACAACTGAGATAAACTCTACTTGGTTGCTAATGATATTAAATGTTCAATATTTTCCTGATATTTTCATTAGAGAAATAAACCACTATCCAGCTACCTTTTCCCCATCTCCTTCCTTTGTTCCTTTTCCCCTCATCCTCCTTTATTCTTTCTCTCTCTTTCCCTCCCCCTTCTCTCCTTTTACCCCCTCCTCTTCCTTCATTTTTGTTTCTCTCCCTTCTGTGCCCCCTTCATCACTTGCTTATGGCTGTGTCTTTGTCAGGTTTGGGAGTCAAGGCCATTACTTTATAAACTAACCTAGTTAATGTCTTCATTCTAGAATAGGAGATCTTTTTACAATACATGGCTCAGAGAAATTCTGTAAGTCCAGTTGTAACAATGATCTTATTTGAGGAGTGGACAAGGGGATTATAAGCTGTTGTGTGGGAGAATCCTGCACTCTGGGGTCCCCTTTGGGAAGACAAATATGCCAGCCTTGAGTAGATGACTTTGGGGGTGATATTGGTGGGTCAACTATTCAAGAGTTGGATACATTCACCTAAAGGGAATAACTCATCTAGAATGGTGGGGATGACAGAGACTGTTAAAGAGACCAGTAAGGTGGCATGAGTCCCACCTGGCATACAACTGGGCAGGACAGGCAAGGAAGCAGGATAGGCTCTTTTTTGTTCTTGGGACTCCTCTTTCTCTGGTAGTTAGTTACCTTTCCAACCAAAGAATTAGCCTGGCCATTTGATCTTGGTCTTTTGGGTCTAAAAAATATTCTTGATCAGGTACTGTCCATGCTGTGATTGCATATGACGTCATTTTGGGTAGGTCCTTACCAGACCCTCTTCTTTTCCGAAGTGTGAAAGGTGGAATCTTAAGGTTGTTCTTATTGTTTCAACCTTAACTCTAATTTTGGGGGCAGCTTGTGGAGCTTCTCTATGAATTTCAAGTTTAGAATACTGTTAAGTGGAAGTCTCCAGATCTCTCTTTGATTTCACTTGTGAACCTAACTCTGCGGCACTGTTGACTGATATCTACATGGAGATTGTCTTTCAGACAAGGACCTGTAGCCTTTAACTACCGGTCTCTTATGATCTCAGCATTGCTGTGTTTGTTTCCTTTTTCCCTCCTGGTACCTGTGTCACAGGCTGTGGATCTTCATTATTTCCAGTGATGGCTATTTCTTCTGCAGTGGAGGCAGTGTGGTATGTTATTAAGAAAAACACAGCTCCACCACTTAAAGTCAGAATGACCTTGGCCAATTATTTAAGTCCTGTGTAACTTGGCTTCTCCAACTATATGTTGAGAATCATGACTACTCATTCTCCATATAGTTCTAAGAATGAGATTATCCATATATATAGGGCTTTATACAGTGCCTGAGAGAGGTGATGCTAATGCTAGCTGTAGCAATATCGTTATATAGTTATCGCTATAGTCTTCTGGTATGGTAAAGCTGTACATTTGCTTTTCTGTGGTTCTTTGTGTTCTCTATTTAAAAATTCTGGCTCCAATTACAATGTGTGTATTTTTTCCCCCACATACCAAGAAATTCTCTGAGCCAGCTGGGTATCCTACAATTCAACTCAGTTCTGATACAATACCTGCAGAGAGCATCAGATCCAACTAGTTAAAGGCTCAATCCCATCAGACTGCCCCCATTTAAGGTATCAGTTGCAATTCCAGGTTGTCACCTGTGTTTCTGACCAATCTGCTGTAAATCAAAGGTTTTCACAACCATCCCCTTGGGTCCAATTAATTTGTTCACAGAACTCGGGAAACCCCGTTTACTCACTAGATTATCAGTTGATGACAAAACATATCAAAAGATACAATTCAACAGCCAGACAAAGAGATCTATAGGGCAAGGTTCTGAACAAAGGAGCCTCTGTCCTTGTGGAGCTTAGGGCTGGCATGGTGACATGTGGAAGTGTTCTGTTTCATCAACCTGGAAGCTCCCTGAACCCCATCCTTTTGGGGTTTTATTAGACAGACAAGATTGATTAAATCATTGGCAATTGGTGATTGATTCAGCCTCGAGCCTCTTTCCCTCCCAGAGGTTAGGAGGTGGGACTGAAAATTCCAGTCCTTTAACCACATGGTTGGTTTTCTCATAACAGCCCCCATCCTTAGGTGATGCACAAGATCATCCCCTTAAGCGTAACAAGCACCTTTATTGCTCTCATCACTCAGGAAGTTCCAAGGTTTTAGGAACTCTGTGCCAGGAAGAGTGGATGAAGACCAAATATATATTTCTTGTTATAAATCACAGTATCACACTGTTGTATCATTGTCATGCTTAGTCACCCCACCATTTTTTTTTCAGTTACACTCTGGAGTTTATAAGTTTACTATAGTATCCTAACTTCACTGCCCAGTATTGCTTTGATAATTTATTTCTTCCTATGTCTTTAAAATAAGTTAGTAACCATCATGCACCATGCTCCTCTGGTCTTCATTGTTTAGGTTCAACTTTCCCTCCTCTACTGAGTCCCAACTTGCTTGGGTTCCTTTTTCATCTCCCTAAGTCAGAAGGATTCCCTTACCCCTGACTTTGACAGCTGCCAGTGGCTCAGCACAGACATTACTTCTTTCTTTGCCACCCACAGCCAAGCATCTTGAACCTTATGGCTCAAGCTGGGGCTTTATTTTTTTACTGAAGCCTTGGTGAAAGTCTCTTGTCCTAATGCAGCCTGTCCATTGGAAAACTTGGGCCGAATGGAGGAGTATTTAGTCATCTTGCCAATTTGCCCTTTGGAGCTAACCAAGCTTTTGGGGATCTGTGTCTTTTAAGACTGGTCTTGGATCATACGCTTACTTGGTCTTATTATTGTTTCTGTTGGTTTAAGACGTTTGACATTTTTCTATTTTGGCAAATTTGGTTTAGAGGGAATCCTCTGGAGATGCTGCCACTAGTCTAAAAAAAAAAAAACTTCTTATACATTTACTTTATCTGTGAAATTATAGTTTGTCTAGTTAATTTAATTAAGTCTCTGTAATAAGTGGTATTGTATTCAGAACAATGTTTTATTACAGGCTAATGATCTTTGATAGGAGAGGCACCATAACAGCTTTCTACTTTGTCATCTTACGAAGGACAAATTATCCTTTGAATCGTTGCCTATGTACAGAATTTCTTTTAACATCTTTCAAATGTCAAGGTCTTTCCAGATTAAAAAAAGAAGAAGAAGAAGAACCTCTGAATAACTCAACCAAGGAGCTGCCTGTAAAAGTCAATTTCTGATGGTGATTATGTATGTCATAGGAACCTGATTACTGATGATGGAGCAGGTATCTCAGCCTTGTTTTAGCTAAGACTTACTTTAGCACATCAATTCCTAACAGTTTCATTTATTGGAACCACTACATTGCCATCAAACACTTTGTGGACCCATGAAATCAAGTGGCTTTAAGTATTTTCAACAGAGCCTGCACATGATGAATATCAAGAAGTATTACATGGATCTCCATAGTAATTGATGATTTACCAAGTCATAAATAAATCGCATTTCTTCACTCTGCCTTGACCTCTAGAAGGACCAGTAATGGGGAAAAGATAACATCTAATAATGAAAAGACTGGTTGTTTTTCTAGACATCAAAGTTTTGAGGTCAGGTTGCAGCAAGGACAGAGTCATTTGAGAACATTATTAACCCTATCTTTTTGTCAGCTATGGCTGTAGATCATCACTTAGGACCACGGAGACTAATTTGGAGGGGGCAGGGCTGCCCCTCTAAATGGGAAGTGGAGAGGTGATATGTACTGACCAAGAGGTCCAGTCCACTTGCTGGAGGCAGTTTGCTAGATGGTGAGTTCTATATTTCAGGGACTGTGGTCAGTTGCTTTTGTATCCTTAGCAGCATACAGTTCTTGAATGTTTGTTGAGTGAAGCCATGGAGTTTTGGGGTGTAGGATGTTCTAGCAAAACACTAGCATTTCAGTTTTGGAAGCTCTTCTCTCCCCATCCCCCCGGACTCAAAAGTCCTTGAGCTGAAGTGTTTTTTTGTAAGTACAAATGCATTTTCGAATCACTTGGGAACTTAAAAATAAGTGATACTTGGGCCCCATCCTGAGATTCTGATTTAATTAATCTGGGATGGAGCTCAATCATAAGAATTTTTCAAAAGTTTCTCATGTGACACTGTACAGCCAAAGTTGAGGACCTCTGGAGTAATAGGCTTACATAGTAATTTGAAGTTGAAAACCCAAGATTAGATGTGTTAGAATCCATACTTGATCAGGGCTGGTTGGGAGCCTATTGATGAGTATGAACTTTATGTCTTATAAGTAGTTGAAATCTGGGAAATTAAATCTAGAATGATCTTTCAGAACTTTTCCTCCTTTTCATTTCTGTTGCCTCTTGTTTTCTCTTGACTGTCCCTTGGGGAGCAGGATGAGAATAGTCCAGGAACTGGGCATTGAGAAACTGATCCATCCCCTTATAACTAGCTGTGATCTCAGCCAAAACACCTAACATCTCAGAATCTCAGCTTTCTAATTGGTGAAACAAAGACTTGAATTTTAGAATCTTTTCAGTTCTAAATATGGTTTTGTAAATGCGCATTTTTGTGCTGATCCACTCCTGTGGTAGTGAGTCTATGATGTTTGTGGTGCTTACGCCCAGAGGGAGTGTTAGAAAAATGAGTTACACTAATGTCATAATTATTTACAGACCTCTTCTCTGGTCTATGGATAATTCCTAAATGTGAGACAGTTCATCTATAAGTGTATTCCCCTCAGCTTTCTTGAAGAAGAAATATTAAAGGGCGGCAAAAGGACCAAGTCTACTTATTTTAGTTGTCAAAAATATTTGTATTTGTCAAATACTATATTTTAAGTAGGAACAGAAACCAAAATGGGCAAAGCAGGAAATTTGGGGTAATTGATTTAATATGATGTCTTGTTTAATAGTAATGACTATCAACATTTATTAATTGCTTGCCATGTTCTAGATGCTGTGTTAGGAGCTCTGTGCAAATCTACTTATTCAGTACTTACAGTAACCATATGAGGTAGATTCCATTGTTTTCCCAATTTTATGGATATGGAAATTGAGGCAAATAAATGTTAATTAACTTGTTTAAGATTACTAACCAGGGAGGTAGCAGATCAGAGGTTTGAATTCAGGAAGATTCGTTTCTCACCAGCAGTCAAATTGCCTCTAGAATAATAGCTTTTACTTCCATGATGCATTTGCTTTTAAGAGCCCATCTTACCTGCCTAAGAGCTTCTGCGAGGTATTATTCTTATTTTCATTTTCTAGATTGGCTCAGAGAGTGTAAATAATTTAATGCAAGGTCATTCAATCTGTGTGCAGCACTTGGATTTGAACTTGGTCCAGTTGACGATGAAGGTGACGTAGCTTTGCTCCGTACAACCATTCAGGGGCTCAGGCTAATGATGTGTTGCCGTCTTCAGCCCATGATTTCCAGAGCCACTCCATCCAGCAGCACATGGAGGAAAGAGAGTAAGAGGGTCACATAGGAGGTTTTGATGAGCTGGGCCTGGAAGTGACACCTGTCTCTTCCAACTACATCCCACTGGCCACTCCAAACAGAATGGAGGTCTGGAAAACATCTAGATATGTGCTCAGGAATGAAGGAACGTGGGTTTGGTGAACAGCTGGCCCGATTCTGCTGCGACAGGTAAAAACAATGAAAATATCAAACATTACTGGTTCTTGCTGTGTGCCAGGCACTGAATGACCTAGACAGTTTATAAACATTATCTCAAAAAATTCCGCCAACAATCTTTGAGATAAGTACTGCTTCTTACAAATGCCAAATTTGAGAGACATTAAGAGAAATCAAGTGATTTTTCCCAAGGTCATACAGATAGATGATAGGTGGCAAAACTTGAATTCAAGCCCACGTCTCTCTGACTCTGGAGTCAGTATCATAACTATCCTGTGTGTTTTATATCTTCTAGGGTCAAGTCAGTCAGGAGAGTGGGGTTCCTGTCCCACTCTTGTCATTCTTAGTATATATAACACAGGACTTGAATAATGAGGCACCTGAGAATGTGAAGAGAACTGTCCCCTCTCCTACCCAAGACCCAGGTATGAAAGGTCTGGGTCTGGTATAAGTGTTGGTAGAACTACTTAATGTCTTCTAATTAGCTGGCTTCTTCTAAATCATGCATCTGCATGCATTCAAACTGACACGAAATGTTTTCCCATGATTACTCCTGGCACATTGTCCTTGCACCTGCAGTCAGGTATATTAGAAGGGATCCAGGTGCCTGCCTTTTTGTTGACATTTAACATAGAGCCTTTCAAACTCTCACATGCCCGTAAATCACATGGGGTCTTACTAATATGAGGATGCTGCTCCAGCAAGTCTGGGGCAAGGCCTGAGGTTCTGCATGTCTAACAAGCCCCCAAATAATGCCCACCCTGCTGGCCTACTAGCCACACCTGAATAGCAAGACTCTGGAGTTTGTGTAACAGAATGTACCCGTTCCCCTTTCAGTTTGTTTTGATCCTATCTGTCGTTTCACTTACTCTGGGGCACTCTAGCTAATGGCATTGGTCTGTCTTCTCAACTAGATTCTGAATTTCTTGAGGTCTGAGCCCATTGCTACTTGAAACTTTTATGCCTGGCTTAGTGCCTGGTTCGTGATCATTGCTAAATCCATGTGTTCTGGATGGATGATTTAGAGACTGCAAGTCTAAGGGTAGAGAGAGGTTTCGGGAGTCCCGCTCTTGAGGAACTGTCCAGGTTGTGACTTCTCACCCTGTAGGGTGCTACATGAGTGCTGCTAGCTGGCCATCAGCAGGGCTTTTGATCCTTTTGGTTCTTTCACTGTTTAGTGTGATGCCAAGACCAAAGAGTAAAGGAATACACAATTGCTGGGCTAGTGTTAATTTGGCAGTGTGTAGGAAAAAAGATCTGGAATACGTAATCCATACAGTTCTAACCAGCCAAGATTGAGGAATTGTAATTCCTATTTGGCTGTTTTCTGGTATGTTCTAGATTTTAAATCTGGGAGGACTTCTACAGCCCAAACTAACAAAACCAGACCAAACCCTAAAATACACATCCTCCCTCCACAAAACCCTTTCACATTTTGTTTTTATTCCTATTATTACTATTTTTATTTTCCTTATTGTTAAGTAACCGGAACCTCAGAGGGCTAGAGCTGTCTGAAACAGGATAGTGTCATCCCCCTTTGCAAAGACACTTCTCCTCCCAAGTAGTGGGCCCTTGAGGTTCTCTGGGGCTGCAGGTCCTCTGATTCTGACCAGTGACAGACCACTGCCAACGAAGAGAAGACACAGCCATCCAGTGCTGGAGGAGGGATCTAGTAGTTCAGATGGCTTGGAGACAAGTCCTATTTTATTGAGAGTGAGGTCTAGGAAGGGAGTCCGAATAGGCATGGAGAAGAGGAAGGTCAAATTTCCATAGAGCTGTGGGGCTAAGCCCTATGTGGATCATCAAACCTCTCAAAAATCTGATGGGGTTTGTGGCATCTCTGCCCGGGGGCGGGAGGACACTTATATGCAAAATTTTGCATTTGATTTCAAAGCGTTAAGGCTGAAGAAACATGAAGATTAGGGTATGCATAAGGTGGGATAGGATTTAAAGAGGTTCTCTCTCTCCCTCTCATCTGTTTGTAAGTGGAATTTCACACAGGTACTAGTCGTGGACAGGGTTCTATCTTTTGTTATTTTGGTGGCCCAGAGAAAGCTTGACTTTTTTTCAAACACGGGAACAGTCTCAGAGATGCCCAGAGATGTCAACAGCCATGATAATTGTGCCGCATAGGTCACTGCGTTAGTTCTGCTTCTTAGGCAAGATTAGATTTTACTGTCCCAGGCACGGGTACAATGTTTCCTATCAAAAGCAGTCCCACATACTCTATTCATTATTCTCGCCGCCTGCAGTACTGTCATCAGATGAATACCAATCATTCTGGTGGATAGTTCTCAGTGCTCTTTGGAGTAACTGTTTTGCAGCTTGATTAACATTAGTGTTTGCAGTAATAATGCAGAAGTCGGTGGGGGGGAGATATAGCTTATGTTCATCATCAGGAGAACACAGTGTTTTCTTTTAATGGGAGTCCATGTAGTTGTCATGATTTCTAATGGAAAGACAGAAAGAATAGGATTCCTCATTGTCTGGTCGGCACCTCCAGTTCATGAAAGTGGTGACAGAAAATCTTGGTCCCTCCCTTGGGACTTGGCTCATTGCAGCAATGATCAGTTTTTCATTTGAGCTGCATCTAGGACGGTGAACTTGACTATGCATATTAATATGATGCTAGAGGGCATCTTACATCTATCTCTCTGAGTTCCTGCTCTGTTGGAAAAGATGGTATACTAGTAAAACACAAAATTCCAGAATCATGGGAACTGTTTCTCATGCATTTGTGTATCAATTAAATTATGCCTTCATGTCTGGGGAAAAGGATGGAGAATTGTCATTTTGACATTTTGGCTGCTTAACCTCCATTTGCTCTCCAAATAACACTGCAGTCTCCTGTGGGGGGAACTGCCTCTTCTCCAGTGTTACAGTCTGGCAGGGCTGGTAACCAGGTGCCCGTCTTCCCCTAGCCAAGGGGCAGGCTTACGAATCAAACTGAGCCAATATATACTCCCTGCCCTGAGATTGCAGTCTCAAACAGTGTGATTAGGGGACTTAAGATGGTTGGAGAGCAGTCATTTCTAACAGCAGGTCTTCAACAAGACTAGTCCCATCCCAGGCCAATTAAATCAGAATCTCAGAGGACAGGGTCAAGACATCAATATTCTTTAAATGCTTTAAAACCTCCCCTGGTGATTCCAGCATGCAGCCAGGATAAGAGCCACTGCCAAAGAGGCTGCTTCTGGAGCCTCCAGACCTACTTGCTTCCTTGCCACCCTTCTCGTTTATCTATGAGTTCCTAAAAGCCTTCCTTTGAATCATCAGAATATTTATATTAATCAGAGTTGTTTTGTTTCTTGTAGCAGATGAGGCTTGATAATTAAGAAAAAAAATAATCATATGGATATGTTTTACTCTGAACCCAATGTAAGTAAAGCACCTTGCCAAGAAACCCAAAACTATGGATCTGACAGCTTAAAGCCAACAAATATTCTTCCTTTCCTAATAGAAAAGCCAGATCTGCTTGTGGAAGATAAGCCCATTACCCCACCAACATGAAGACAGGGGATTTGCATGGTATTAGGAAAGTTTTTTAAGAATCCCTGGAAGGCTTAAGTAAAAGGACACTTTATGTACCAACATATGCTCTCTTTTCCTTCTCTAGGTCCACTAGAGATAAATTAACAGGTAGTCAAATAGCTATGTACTGGCAGCAAATATGTGTAAATCAGGGACTTTGCAAACACTTTTCAAGGGTAGTTGGCAACAGGAGGGCTTTCTGGACCTTCAAAGAGTTTCTAAGTGCCTTAGATTTTCCAGTTGGCATCACAGAAGAGAAATTGTATTTTAGTGAATGAGGGTGATAAGTGGCCAGTGAAAGTGGAAATTTTTTTCCAAAAGCCAGATTTCATTTTGATTGTGTTGCAAATCCAGACAAGAGCTACTTTGGCTTGATACTTCTCCCCAGGTGCACGACTGAAATTTCAGACTTCTGAACGAAGGTACAGAGGCATCTTATGCAGCTTCTCTTCAAGAAGAAAGAAGAAAGAATTTGTAATTTGGTGGACCATGCTGTGAATAATTTATCTGCATTTATAGTCACATCGTTTTTAATCATAACCAAATATTGAAGCAGAGTGATCTTGATGCGAAATAAATGCATTCTTTATTAAGTGCAAAGAAAGGAGAACTCTACATTGTTGTAAAGAGATTCATACATGGCTAGTCGTCAGGGATTATTGTCAAGTATATTAATGGCCTTTTTAGGCCACTTTGAGATCCAAAGTTAGAATGCAGTTGTCACTTTAAAACTCTCAGGACTTCTTTCACTCACAATCTCTGAAGTCACTGGACTTCCTTATAACGTCTGAGTGGGAGAGGCTTAGGATCCCAGGATCTTTGGGTTGGACCTCACCACAGAGTACGTTGGTGGCAGCCACTAGTGTGTGGCCAGCACCCCTTTGGCAACTTCGCTTTCCAGACTAATACATATCTTGGCTTAACATGTCCGAGGCACAGCTTTTGAATTCTACTCCCAGACATTTTCTTTGCATCTCAGTATGGATGGCTTGCAGATCCCTTTCTCAGCATCTCCACTGCCACTCCTCATGTTCAGTTACCATCTAGTTTGCCACACCATTGTAATAATTTCTTAATAAGTAGTCTTGCTTCCACTCTTGCCTTTGTCCTCCCAACATTGCAGCTCATTCTTCACAATGCAGCCAAAGTGATCTTTCAAATACACAACTCGGATTTTACCACTACCTCATTTAAAAGTCTCTGATAACAACCTATCTCAATAAACTAAAACCCAAACTCCTTGTGGTAAACATAAAGGCCTATGATTTTTTTTTAAGATGTATTTTTTTATTTGAGAGAGAGTGCACACACGAGGGATGGGGGAGAGGGGCAGAGGGAGAGGAAGAGAGAATCCTCAAGCAGACTCCCTGCTGAGTGCAGAGCCTGACAAGGGGCTCAATCTCATGACCCAGAGCTCATGACCTGAGCCAAAATCAAGAGTCGGACACTCAACCAACTGAGCCACCTAGGTGCCCCCATATGATTTAACACCTGCCTCCTTTTTAATCCTACCTTGTGTGTTTCTCCCCTTTGCACATCATATTCCAGACACAGTAGCTTTCCTCCCCTCACCCTCCCTGGTCCTTAAAGGGCTTCTGGTCCTTTAAACATAATGACCTCATTCCTACCCCAGAACCCTTATAATTAGTGTTCTCTTTGCCCACAGTCTCTTCCCCAAACCTTTCCATGGCTACTCCTCCTTATCACTCAGATTGTAGCTACAGTGTTAGCACTTTTGAGGAGCTTTACCTGATTACCCAATCTAAGGTAAGCTGGTGCTCTTCAGCACATCATCCTGCTTTTTCTTCTTTATAGAACTTTACCACTTTTGTGTCCCTACCAACTGTTTTTTCCCCTCTAGAACTAAATGCCACAAGAGCAGGGACTTTTGAAAAAAAAATTCATCGTTGTATATTCAGTACTTGGAATACTGCCCAGCAAAAGTAGGTAACTGTAAATCCTGAAGTGATTTGCAGACCCAGCATTCAACAACTAACTTTAATTGCTATAATATATATAATATAATATAATATAATATAATATAATATAATATAATATATAATATGTATGTATAGACACACACACACATACACAGCTCGTCTAAAGCCCAGTTGTTGTGGCCATGCTTAGGTATGATGTCACTTTCAAAGACCTGTCACTTCATTCACCAAAGTCATCAAAACAGATTAGAGTCTTAACTGAAGTCTGAAGTAAAAACTCCAAAGCATTCTAAAACTTTTTAAACATCCTCTTTTTAAATTTTGTTCCTTCCTAGTGTCTCTAAGGGTGGAGGATTGCAAACTATTAATACTTTCCATTTATGTTACAAAAATAAATTTTGAAAATTAAAATATAAAAAAGCACACACATATTAAGACCAGTATTCTTTTTGTACAGACACATTTTATTTATATTTACTTAACATTTCCTCAAAATTACTAGTGAAGTTTATGTTGAATAAATATGTACATACAAAATAAAAGTTCATTAAGACTTAAGTATGCAATGAAAATAACAGCTATTGCATTGTAGTCGCCAGATCTTGAAGTTTATTTGAGCTGTGGTGCCAGACTGACCTGGATTCAAGGCTCAGTTCTGCTATATGCTGTCGGTGTGATCTTTGACAAGTCACTTAAGCTTTCTGAGCCTTGGTCTCCTCACCTATGAAACAGAAATACTAGTAGTGGTGACCTTATGGTATCCTTTGTGACGATTAAATGAGATAATTTGAAAAGCATGAAAAGCATTTAGCACAATTCTTGACTTTGATAAATTTTCAATAAGGGTTCATTTCAAGCCATAAATTATTCTTGTTGATGGGACTGGGCATGATATCAGAGTATGTTAGTATTGTCTGGGGACTCCCCAGAAGCTTCCCCACACCCTCTGTCTCTACCACCATCCCTCATGGCCTGCCCAGGACTCACTCTGTCCTCCTTCCTCTTTATAATCTTTTCTGTTAGTCTGTACTTGATGGATACATTGAGAGAAGAATTTTCAGCAGTGCCTTGTGCCCTAATTAGAAAATGATGTGTAGTTTGCCTTACTGAGGATCCAGCTGGCTGGGTCTTTTATACCCTTCTGATGTGCAGAGTACACTAGAGATGGCCAGTATATGCTTCATCGTGTCTGGGATGGCTTAAACAGCGGAGGGCAAGCATGGATAGCTCAACTGGGGCAATATACATGGGTTTCTCTTCTACATAATCTTTCCACATTCCTATCTTAGGATTCCTCCTAGCATGGAGGTCTCAGGGTAGCTGTATTTCTTATATGGGAACTGGCTTCCTCCCAGAGAGAAAGAGGAAGCTGCCAGGACTTTAAAGCCTCAGAAGTCTTGGAACATTTCTTCCATCCCATTCTATTAGTCACAGTGATTATAAGTCCAGCCTAGATTCAGAGAGAGGGGAAAGAGACTCCACATCTTGATGGAGAATATGCATACAGAGAGGGGAGGAATTATTGGCAGCATCTTTGGAGGTGATCTGCCACAGTGAGAAAGTGACCATTTCCTTCCTACAAAGTGGGGATGGAAGGGGATAGACTCTTCATGCATAGTGGACTCCCTATAAGACTACCACTCAGAGATCCTAATACTTTTCTTACATTAACCTGTGAGAATAGGGAGGTAGGAGAGCTGATTCTTCATTCTAATGACTCTTGAAGAACACTGTGAAGAAATGTAGATGGTTGATCTAAAGCTAGTAGCTCTTTAAACTTGAATATGACCACATACAGCCTTTTTTGCTTTTTTTCCCCCTCTGAACTGTTGAGCAATTAAGAGACAAACTCCCACTTGACATTCTGATGCATAGAAAAGATCCTACTCTTTTCCTCCATGTTTAGCCTCTTGATTGTCTTCTCTATCCAGCTTACTTCAGCAAATAGACTTCTCTATCCAAACTCTCTCTATCCAAACTCAGGAACCGAGTAGATACATTTACTTATTAAATAAATCCATACCATCTGAACTTTGATTATTCAAGAGAACTTTGTTTCCTTTTTTGATGAAGCCCAGAGAGCAGCTAATGCACTGTGTGGTATCCCTTATTATCCAGACTTGTATCCAAACTCCCATAGGTTTAAATAATGAGGAATGCTTATAGTTTATTTATTTGGGTCTTTTTGGGATGTGTGTGTGTGGGGGGGTCTGTATTCCCACTCTGGAATGTGAGCTTTATTGAAGGCAGTGTCTATGTCTCAGCACTATGATTTATTTAGTATAATGCCTGGCACATATGAGTAGTTATTGATCAAATGAGTGAAGAGAATGTTATGTGCAGAGGCTTACCGTTCCCTGAAGCCAGAGTGAAGATCCCCATCTATTTTCCACTTTGGTTTTGTATAGTCCGTTTGTGGACAAACTTCTAGGCCCTCAGAATTATCTCACTTCTACTTCTTGTTAGGTCTAGCTCATTATGGCAGTCGGTTGTAATCTTTTTGGATGCCACATAGGCCATTAAGTACTTTCTAAGCTTCTTCAAAACCATTCATTTGATAAATGCACATTTATTAAGCACTTACTATGTGCCAGCTTAGTAGCAGCTACTGTGTGTGTGTGTGTGTGTGTGTGTGTGTGTGTGTGTGTGTGTGTGTTGGGTGGTGTGATGAGAAAGAAATGGAAAACATAGTCCTGGGGATTAGAGAAATTCTTCAAGGCTACTGATATATCTGAATTTTTTGGTTTGACTTTCAAACCGTCTGAAATTTGGCTCTTTCTTTCCTCACCCACATGTTCAGTCACCTGTGTCCTGTCTTTTTACCCTCACTGGTATCAGGCTCACCTTCTCACTATCTCAAATTTGGCACCTTCATTTTTACCTTAGTGCTTTGTTACCTCCTATCTCCCACTCAACCTACAGTATACAGTTATTATCCCAAATTTACAGATAGGAATACTGAGATTTATTGTAAGGAGAAGTTTTAGACTGGATTTTCCAGGCGAGTGGGAGATACTGTCTCTATTTTAGTTTAGTTTAGTTTTTTAGAGAGAGCAAGAGAGAGCGCATGCGAGTGGGAGAGGAACAAAGGAAGAGTGAGAGAGAATCTCAGGCAGACTTCACACTCAGTGCAGAGCCCAGAGCCAGATTTGACCTCACAGCCCTGAAATCATGACCTGAGCTGAAATCAAGAGTTGGACACTTCACTGACTGAACCACTCAAGCACCACTTTCTCCGTTTTATAGATTAGAAAAAAAACTTAGAGGGGGCAAATAACTTTCCAAGGTGGAGTCAGGATTTAACTCTAGAGTTTTATGGCTCTAAATCCAGTGCTCTCATAGTGTTGACATGAGAATTAAATGTGAGAAAGTATATATAAAGCCCCCCCCCCCCCCCAGCACAGGGACTGGCTCATAAAGGCATTTTAAAACTTAGTTTCTTGATAGAGAAGTCAAATTCATTCCCCGTTAATAAAGCAAGCAAACAAAAAACACACATGAATTATTCTCCTTTAAAACTCCGTGCCGATCATGGCAAAATAAAGGAATTTATATGGGGTCTTTCTTAACTTCAAACATCTGCAATATTCATATTCAGAACCATAAAGCGGAGTGTTCAAAAGTTGCTGTCCATGGTGCTGACACATTGCCCTCCAGCCTCTGCCAGGAATTTTGCTCTAAATATCGAGATCAGGAGCAGTAACCAGAGGGAGTAGAAACACAGAGACAAAATGGACAGAGCTTTTGGAAAGACCTGTTTGCTTACAGAAATTTCCAGGGAGAAAAAAGGGAAGGCTTTGTTTGCTTTTCCTTTCAATTACAGACATCCTTCGTCATTCTAACTCAGGAAATCAAAAAACTCCAAATATATTTTCAGATAAATCCCCTGCTCTCCTAACTCTTGCTACCCATGTTATCAGAAAATCAGGAAGCAAACAAATTTGTATGACACAGTATCTCTCACTGTACAAACTGTTCAATCTCAGAAATTGAAATAAATTAGATAATCTAGGACAGTTGTGATTGTAGCTCATTTATTTTAGTAATGTTTATTGAGCCTTCTATGTTCTAGGGACTTCTATGTTGTAAAGACTTGGCAACCAGATATAGAGTAGTGAACAATAAGGATAAGGTCACTGTTGTCATGGAAATAGCATATTTTTGTGGGAGACTGAAGATAAATAGATACAACTGAATTGAGATACTAATAAATACTATGAGGAAAGTAAAAGTTATCAAGAAAGAAAATTATATTCTTTTCTTGGGAATTCTGTGTGTAGAGAATATTGTACATAAGTGGTAATACTAACAGCTATTAACATCTACTTAGTGCTATATGTCAGACATTCTAAATATCTTAACCTGTATTAACTCATTTAATAATTCCAACAATTTTATGAGATGGCTGCTTTTATTACCCTCATTTTATGGGTGAGATGGCCAACATACAGGGAAGTTAAGTACTTGCCCAAGGTCACGTGGTAAGTCTGTGGTAGAGCTGAGATGTGAGTCCAGGTACTTTGGTTTCAGAGCTTACTGCAGAGTCTGAGATACACAGAAGCTAGGGGTGAGAGAGTGAGGAAGATTATGCAGGAAGAGAAGATAAGAAGAGAAGCAACCTCCTCAAGCACACAGGCAGACAAGGAGTTCAGAACCTTAGGAGAGAGAGGACTTTCAGAGAAGCTCCTGCAGAACTTTGCAGCTTGCTTTTGCAGAACTTAACTATCTGGTCTTCATGAATCAATCTTCATTTTTCCCCTTGTGACACCAGTGATTCTGTTGCTGAGACCTGATTCCTAATGAGATTCTGCTTCACTAGTTTCTGGATAGAGCTACATCCCATCACTCATGAGAAGTCAGTTTCAATCGGGGATTTTATGTGACTACCTTCTATCTCTGAGAGGAACTTCAGAGACAGGGGAAGAGACTGAGTGTCAGTTTGCTTTATGGAAAGTTTTGCATTGAATGCCTCTCTAGATCATCTGTTTTTCTTTTGTTTGAAGGAAACATGGTGATCCATGGGCCTGAGTTTCCCTAATCCGTTCTCAGGCACAACTTGTTTTGTAGGCCTTTTCAGTTTCTCAAATTGGCCATGGAGCTTATTTCATTGGATACCACTTGTCATGGAGTTTTAGTATTTTATTTACAATACCCAACAAAAATTATACCTAATAGGAAAATGAATATCTTCTATTGTAAATATGAAAGAAACCTAACAAACAAATGCCAAATACAGGTATATCCAAGAAATAATTATCTTTATTACCAAAACATGCTTTATGGAGTATAATGTGGTCTTATTGA
The DNA here is from genome assembly GCF_011100685.1 of Canis lupus familiaris. NCBI lineage: Eukaryota > Metazoa > Chordata > Mammalia > Carnivora > Canidae > Canis > Canis lupus. The sequence goes on along the minus strand of NC_049239.1, from coordinate 34,572,043 downwards.
AAGAACATAAACTTCTAAGACAGTAAGACCTAAGTCCAAGCCTCAGATCTACCACTTGTGAGCTCTGTGACCTTGAGAAAATAATAGTCTTAGAAGCTTGGTCATCTTATGTCTTAAAATGGGGATAACACTGAACCTCATAGAGTTGTCTGTCAGGGTTAAGTGAGATTATGCAGATGAAGTTCCTAACACAGTGCCTAGCAATAGTAAATGCTAATTCATCTCTCCTTTTTCTTTTTCTTTTTCTTTTCTTTTTTAAAAAGATTTTATTTATTTATTAATTCATGAAAGACAAAGAGAGGCAGAGACATAGGCACAGGAAGAAGCAGGCTCCCTGTGAGGAACCTGATGAGGACTCAATCCTAGGACCCCGGGATCACGACCTGGGCTGAAGGCAGATGTTCAACCACTGAACCACCCAAGTGTCCCAATCTCTCCTTTTTCAATGCAAACTTTGTATGAAGTATAACATACATAATAGAAAAATGCATGAACCATAGGTATAGAGCTTGCTGAATTTTGCAAATGAGCACATCTATGTAGCCAGCACCTAAATCAAGAAACCAGCCCATCTGAATACCCTCTTAGTCTCCTTCCAATCACTATCTCACCTTACCATAGATAAGTTTTAAATGTTTTTGAAATTCATATAAACAGAATTATAGAATATGTCTTTGATGTCTGGCTTCTTTTGCTCAACATAATGTTTATGAGATTTATCCATGTTGGTATGTGTAATTGTGATTTGTTCATTCTCATTCTATGTAATATTCCACTATATAAATAAATCACAGTTATTAACCCATCCTGCTGTTAGTGGCCATTTGGGTGGTTTCCTTTTTATCTGTTATGAATTTTCCTGTATTTTATCATTCTAGTACAAGTCCGTTGGTGAATATTGGTAGGCATTTCTATTGTATATGTACAGATATACCTCAGAGATACCGTGGGATCTGTTTCAGACCACCACAGTAAAGCGAATACCACAAGAAAGTGAGTCAAGTGCATTTTTTGGTTTCCCAGGGCATAGAAAGGTTATGTTTACACTATACTGTAGTATTTTAAGTGTGCAAAACATTATGTCTAAAAAAAGGTACATACCTTAATCAAGAAATACTCTATTGCTAAAAATTGCTAATCAGCATCTGAGCTTTCAGTGAATCATAATCTTTTTCCTGGTGGAAGGTCTCATGTCAGTGTTATGGCTGCTGACTGATCAGGGTGGTGGTTGCTGAAGATTGGAATGGCTGTGGACATTTCTTAAAATAAGACAATAATGAAGTTTGCTGCATCAACTGACTCTTCCTTTTACGAATGGTTTCTCTGTAACATGCGGTGGTGTTTGGTAGCATTTTATCCACAGTAAAACTTCTTTCAAAATTGGGGTCAATCCTTTCAAACCCTGCCACCGCTGTATCAACTAAGCTTATGTAATATCCTAAATCCTCTGCTGTCATTTCAACAGTCTTCACGGTGTCTTCTGCAGGAGTAGACTCCATCTCAAGAAACCACTTTCCTTGCTCATCCATTAGAAGCAATTGTTCAACTGTTGAAGTTTTATCATGAGATTGCAGCAATTCAAATATGACAGTAATGAAAATGTTTGAAATATTGTGAAAATTACCAAAATGTGACACAGACACAAAGTGAGCGAACATTGGAAAAACGGCGCCAATAGATTTGTTTAACATGAAGCTGCCACAAACTTTTGATTTGGGGAAAAAAATGCAGTATCTTCAAGGCCTGGGTAGCTCAGTCAGTTAAGTGTTTAACTCTTGATTTCAGCTCAGGTAATGACTTCAAGGTCCTGAGATTGAGCCCCACATCGGGTTCCGAACTTAACGTAGGGTTTGCTTCTCCTTCCCACTCTACTCCTCCTCCCACTTGCACACACACTCTCTCTCTCCAATAAATAAAGTCTTTAAAAAATGCAATATCTCTGATGTGCAATAAAATGAGATGTGTCTTTATGCATTTTTGGGAGCATATTTCTAGGAGTGGAATTTCTTGGTCAACTGCAGAAGGAGCTTTCCTTAGTGTACATCATCGGGAATGGCTTGGACAGCACAGAGTGGCTTGCTTCTAAAATCACAGGACTGGGATCCCTGGGTGGCGCAGCGGTTTGGCGCCTGCCTTTGGCCCAGGGCGCGATCCTGGAGACCCGGGATCGAATCCCACGTCGGGCTCCCGGTGCATGGAGCCTGCTTCTCCCTCTGCCTCTCTCTCTCTCTCTCTCTCTCTGTGACTATCATAAATAAAAATTTAAAAATAAAATAAAATAAAATAAAATCACAGGACTGTGTGCCTCTAAAGTAACCAGATTTTAGGCACACTCATATGGGACTCAGGCTTCTGAGTGTGGGTATGCTCAGCTTTGGTAGACACTGCCAAATAGTTTTCCAAAGTGGTTCTACTTCTTTCCTTTTTTTCCCTGCTTTTTTCCAATGCTTTTCTTTTACCAAGTAATATACCCTAAAGTTCTTTTAAATAAGTGGGTTAGTACATTTATCACATGAATATGTTTGTCAAAATTATACTGATGACCTATGCCTTCAGTAATATTCCCATATATAAAATGAAGTATGTCTGGATATGTTTGTAACTTTATTCCTGAGAGCTCCTTTTCCTGGGATTTCTTCTGTCATCGAAAAGTCGTTTGACAGTCCCAAATACAGCAGGGGCTTAAACTGGTCGATTTTCAATAGTGGTTTCAGGGTTTATTCCAAGGTCTTCTCACCTCTCAATTATATGGATATAACCGTCCAATTATTCACTTGTTCTCACTGAATCTTGGCTTCCTGTTCTAATATGCAGCAAGGACAGTCAAAAGTACAGAGTGGGGACTATTGTTATTCAGCTCAAACAACATTCACAAAAATTCTGCCTTCGACACTGCCTAAAGAAATGTAATTTGAAATCTCCTTAACTGTGTAAATTTTTCCTTTCTGATTTAAGAAGTTCTGTGCCATCTTCCACCATAATCATCATTGTTTGCCTGCCTACTGTGGACAGACCATAGAGTGAATCGCTTCACATGTGTTATTTCATTTAATTTTCATTGCAAGCCCACCAAATAGGAATCGTTACAGATTATCAAGTCGAGCACAGAGAGGTTAAGTAAGTTGCTCCTTAACAGCTCCTAAGTGGTGCAGTCAAGGTTCTTACCCCAGGGCACAGGAATCTGAAGCCAGAGCTTCACAGGTCCCTGGCTTTTCCTCACAAGTGTTTAAATTACAAAGTTCAAGACACCTCGTGCACAAAACTCTCTGAAGTGAATCTTCACATATGAATGCTCTGTTCACTCAAGTTCATTAGTCAGTGAAGGTTGAATCTGCAACTGTGAACTCTCTCTTGTCTCTCCCTGCCAAGCAGCTCAATATTCTGCTGCCAACACAGCCTTCCTCTCCTCTCCCTGCTACATGATACTCCCACGCTTGATATACATTGGATTCAAAATCGATTGTAAACTTCTTGAAAACTGTAAATCCAGGCTACTTCCCACTCCAGCTGAACCCTCTCCCCATTTCCCTATGATTATCTCTCTCCAGTTCCCACTGTCACCAAATTGAGCCTTCACCTCTAATATCTGCTGGTCCTCCTGTTATTTCAGGTCTGAGCAAAAACAATGGGGACAGTTCCTTTCCTTCGCCATCTGTGCTCTCTAGGTGGTTAATGTAGCAATATTTGTAACAATTAGTGACAAGGAGTCTTCTCTTGGATCCTTCCCACCAGTAGCTTACAATTCTGGGTTTGTTTTTTTGTGGACAGAAATTGGGCATCTGAGAGTATGATTCCAAGACTACCAAATATTTCAGAGGCAAAGTGAAAGATCCTAATATTTGACCTCCCTAACAATAATAGCTTAAATTTATTGATCACCTACCATGTGCTAGGCATTATTCAGGATAAATCATGTATGGCATATGACATATTAATTTGTCAACCATCCTGAGAGGTTGGTTTCTGTCCTCATTTTATAGGTGAGGAATTTGAGGCAGAGAGAGTTAAGAAATTTACCCATGGCTGTCAGCTTAAAAGTGACATCACTAGAATTTGATCCCAGGCTCTAATAGTTTTTACTCATTCTGCTCCGTTGCCCAATGGTGGATGTGTTCTGGAAAGAGCTGTGTGTTTGAAGTTAGGAAACTGGGATGGGTCCTGGCTCTGCCATTTATTAGCTGGCCATTTAAAGGAGGGGGACACTGAGTTTCCCTTTATGTAAAATGAGGAACTGCTGGGATGATGTGATGTCCAATGCGAGTGCTGCATGTAAGTGCTCGTGAGCTAGACAGTAAGGGCTAGATGCAGCATCGTATTACCTCCTTGTGTTACTGTCCTTGAGATTTGAAGCCTCAGTTCATTGAGATCTGATGTAACACACAGCTACAAGGAGCTGGTATTAGAAAACCAGCTGATATTTTGTCAAGCTGATGCATTGCTTCATCGCCATTTCTGCTGGAGTCAAACTATGAAAACACCCTGATTTGGGCCATTGAAAGAATATAAAACTATTTGAAGGGTTTCTGAAATTAGACTTTACTCAATACTCGATATTGGAATTCTGCTTTCTTAGACCTACTGATCTAGTCTAGTTTTGTTGTGGAAGCTCCAAGTCCCCCTTAGCCAGGGCCCCAGTGTAGGGCAGATGGAGCACAGAGGGCATGATGCCTGGGAAGAGCTTCCCAAAGGCTGGGGGGCCCTTGGAAGGAATGAGGTCTGCCCTATTCAGTTCTCTGTGCCAAATTCCTAAGCAGCCTGATTTCTGGGGAAACTCCCTAACTGCTGGTATGGCAGTACCACAAGTGGAAATCAGCAAGGCATAGTGGAGAACACAAGGAGATTTGGGTCTTGTTGAATACTGGCTCCCCCCAAATCCCGTCAGACTACCTGCAGCTAAGACAAGGTTGAGTTTATTGCTTGCTTCAGTCAGGCAAACATTGGAGTTTGCCTTGATGGAGTCTTAGCATCTCAGAGTAGGAGAGTACAGTTGAGGTATTTACAAGGTTTTGAGGGTTCTGGATTAGGATTGGATGAGGATTAAGATTGAAAAGTTTCAGATTAGGGGATGTAGTGAGGCAAGAGGGTCTTGGAGTATCAAAAGTCACTTGATGCTATACACTGAAAAATTGTGCAGTTTTAAGTAGGTTTGGAGGAAGTTAGTTGCAACTTTTGTCTTCCTGGCTAAGAGTTCCCTGGAAGAGTAAAGTCATGTGGATCAAGGCTGTGGAGTGGGAAAGTCCTGCCAGGAAAGTCAGCTGAATGGTCACATCTGTGTAGACAGTGAGCTGTGTGGGTGTAGACAATATTCAGTTCTCGTTCCAACTCCTGGCAGTAGCTTACCAATGGAGTGACCTGTCACTACCTGTGAAATGGAGATATTCAAACCTGCTTTACAAGATATTTTTGAGGATTGAATCCTATGATATGTATAAAGTACTTTGAACAGAGTAAGTTTTCAGCTATGAGTGAGTTTCTGAGCTTTCAGAAATAGCTTCCAAAACTATCTTGAAGAACTAGGCCCCTGTGCAATCATGACGCTGCCATCATAGCTGGTGGTTGGAGAATCATGCTGCTGTAGGCCACAGCCCAGGGCCCCCAGAGTGGATATGCTGCACCCTGCCTTTCTCTGCACATGGCTTATCTCCAGACCAAAATCTTGTGCAATGTATCTACTTGATGGAACCCAATTCGCACTCAAAACCCCAACTGCAGGGGCATTCTGGGAAATAAAATTTTTGTTTTTCTAACCTCTATATTCTAGAAACAGGCTGGATTAGGTGTTGAGCAAAGCACTTCATGTTATCCAACACAGCATGCTATTAAAACCTTACTGTCAAGTCAGGGTGGCTTCCTGAGTGAGTAGCCTCAGGCACTGGCCTCTCCTCTTTCCCCATCCATATCGTTTCCCTGACCATTTAAAGTCTTCATCTCCAAAAGGAGCAGAAGCAAAGAGAAGTGAAATAAATTTTTGTACCTTGCTTCTTGCAGATAAAAGAGGAGAAGGTTAAAGACCAGTGGCTACTGGTATAATGAACAGATCACCAGAGTTGAAGAATTACACCCGTGTGTCCATCCAGGTTCATTGTTCCCATTCTGCCTACCCCTGGCTTTGGGCAAGGTGCTTTTCCCCATGACCCAGATGTGGCATCTATCCTTCTTCTCCCACCTACCCCCTCCACCCCTACTACACCTTGTGCTTAGCCTGCTAAGTATTTAGTTATTCATTGATTATGCCATGTCACACAGTGGCATGAGAAGTAGGTATCTCCATTGTGCCCCCAAACATTTCCCACCGCCATCTCGCAAATCCCTATGAGATATGTTCTCTGAATGAGGAAGGGCAAGAGTGGTGTTTGAAGAAAGCGAAAGCCTGGGTTTCACCTGGGTTTTTTGCTTTAGGACTGCCCATTTCCCTGCTGTGTTTATTGGTCTATTAGGGCTACCATAACAAAATACCATAGACTGGGTGACTTTAACCACAGAAATTAATTTTCTCACAGTTCTGGAGGCTAGAAGTCCAAAATCAAGGTGTTACCAGGCTTGATTTCTCCCAAGGCCCCCCTCCTTAGCTTGCCAAAGACTGCTTCCTTGTTTTGTCCTCCTGTGGCCTTTTCTCTGTGTGTAGGCGTCCCTGGTATCTTTCTCTTCTTATAAGAATAACAGTCTACTTGGATTAGGGCCCCGCCCTTATGATATCATTTAGCCTTGATTACCTCTAGCAAGGCCCTATGTCCAAATCCAGTCACGTTGGGTGTTAGGGCTTGAAAATGAATGAAAAGTAATTGCAAACAACATTGAATAATTGTGACTTTCAGTTGTTCTGTATCAGTTAAATTTTTGTGCTCTTTTCCCTGTGTATGTGGTGGTTCTATTTTTCTCCAATAAAACTTTTATTTAAAAAAAAATGAATAGGGGGGAGGTGTTGCATAATTTGATCTACAACACTATGTGATCTTAGATAAGTCACTTAACCTCTGGCTTTAGTTCCCTAAGGTATAAAATGAAAGGTTTGGGGCATATGGCTTCCTTTGTGCTCTTTGATTCTCTTATCTCTTTGGGAGAGTTCAGCTCTTAAATATTAATTGAGAGGGTGACTTGTTTTCTAGAGTGAGACCAGTGGGTTATGTCACCTTCTCTGTGACCTTGCCTGTCCACTGAGGAATCCCTAACTGCTGGGCTTCCATCGCTCTTCTAGCACTTTCCATACTCACCGCATTGTGTTTGTAATGATTTGCTGGCACATCTGTCTTCCCCACAGTCTTTGCAGACAAGATCTCCCTTCCTTATGTTAGCTTGAGGGGGAAAGGCCACTCCTGCCATGGAGGAATTGCAAACAGAAGATACCAAAGCCATATTCTAGGCCCTGCTTTTGTTTTTGTTTGTGCATCTTACCTCCGATGGGCACCCTGCTCCCTCTTTATTCTCAGCCCTCACCCCATTGCCAAAACTGACAGTTTATTTTATTTCCAGTGGTAACAGGACTACATCAGATAACATCTGTGATGTTCAAGAAAGTACAGATAGGTGAAGGGGGTTAACAGTTGCAAAATTCCAGTTATAAAATAAATAACAAGGATATAAAAGTACAGCATTGGGAACACAGCGGATTTAAAAAAAAAAAAGTACACAGTCAAGCAAGCTCACATGTTATTACAAAGAAGAGCTACTGACTTTGTTAGGCGGCAGAAAGGGGCCTCTCTGGAAGAGAAGGTTAATGTTCATTTTCACAGTGAACTATAAAAGGTCATAAGGAGCAATAAAATTTTCATAGTGCTTATGCTGTCTCCTCTTACTTGGCCTGTGTTCCTGATCCCGTCTAAGGCAGGAGGTATGTGATTTAGAGCCTTAGTTGATCTGCATAATCCATTAAAATGTCACTTTTTTAATTGCAGAAGCTATTCCTCTGCAGTACACACCTGCTGCTGCTGGAATTTATAGCCAGGACACAGTGTGATTTGTGTTTGGAATGAATGTAGCCATCTCTACCATCCTGAGCTGCCCTCAGTAATGTTGCTCTGACTGTCCTCAGAAACTGGAGGCAAGTAGAAATGATTCCTCCACCAGGAAGTTCTGTTCTCCACCTAGCACCTCTGTGGACTCACTTCCCTGCTTCAGAAATTACTCTGCTGGTGCCATGTTTACACAGGGGAGAAATGTATGTGCAGCATCAGGTAAGAAGTGATTTTGAAGGCGGCTTTGGAAATTGATTGCTGATAGCAGATTGGTGGTCATGGTTGGACCAAGAAAATGCAGAAGGAGCTTTCCTTAGTGTACATCATCGGGAATGGCTTGGACAGCATAGAGTGGCTCGCTTCTAAAATCGCAGGACTGTGTGCCTCTAAAGTACCAGATTTTAGGCACACTGATATTGGACTCACGCTTTTGAGATGTTCACCAGAAAGACAAGCGCTCCTAGAACAGGGGGAGGCAGCTGTGAAAGCAGAGGTGTGCTGATGCTGGAGAGGATGTGGACATAGCCAGAGAAGAGAGGGAGTCTGAGATGCTTATGAAAATCACCTAAAGCATGGAGATGTGATGGTTCAGAGCTCCTGGTGGGTAAGAAACAAGCTGAACCAAGTGCTGTTCCTCTGAGTCAACTGTGGAGCTTCTTCAAGTATGGATAGCCTAGATCCTGGAGAGTCTGGCTCAGTAGGTCTGGGATGGCTGTACCCAGAAGCTAAGCCAGGTTTTGGGAACCACCAAGATGAGAAACAGGAAGGAAAGCATGACACTGCGAGTAGCATGACACTGTGTAAAGAGTGTGGGCTCTGGAGTCACATGGTCAAGTTCAAGTCCCACCTAGGCAAATCACCACTGGAAACCCCATTTCCTGTACTCTTTCCAAGTGTGCTTTTCTGGGCCTCAGAAACTGGAAAACTAAAAATTCCTTTTCCAGGGCTTTCATACAGGTAGGGATCTGGATATAAGCTAGGGTCAGCTAATCAGAGGAACTTCCGTGATACCCAGAATCAGAGGTTACACCTCTGCTACTACTCTTTCTCCAGGATAGCAAAGGCATGACTATGTTGGCTTCTTTTCTGTGGTATCCCGACTCTTTGGATGTACTCCTGGAAGCTTAAGCCATTCCTTAAGCTATTTATTTATTATCCCTGGTAAACCCCTTCCTGCTTATCCTGCTTGTCTGTAATGGAAATATAGCTGATACACAGGGACAATAATATTTTAGTCAAAGTGTTGTTGGGAGGATTAATGAGATAACATATGTCAGATATCCATAAGCAGGTAGCCCTCAGTAAAATTAAATACTTTCCAAAAGGAACAAAATTTCCAACCAGAAGACCCTAGAGGAGACTTTTGGAGGATTTCTTGTGAATCAGGGAATCAGTCATGTGGTATTACTGAGCATCTGTGTGCACTTGTATCTCAACGTTGAAATTCATGGTTACCTGGGTGTGTCCAAGCTACCTGATAATTCATACCACAAAACACAAAGCCTTGGCACCCAAAATGGATGACTGTAAAATCCATTCCCAAATACATACTCCTGTTGGAGTGTTTTGTAGAACCTGTACATGGAATCTCCTTGCACAATAGGCATATGTCAAGGACACAGGCTCTGGAGTCAGCTGCACAAGTTCAAATGCCTTGTTCCCCTCTTTAGCTTAGGTTAGTAACTCTTACATACTCTTTTCAACTCTCTGAGCTCAGCTGTAAGATGAGGGTATTGAGAGCATCTACCTTAGCGTCGCTGTGAGGCTTGAATGAATTAATGCATCTGAAAGACTCAGCCTAGCCAGGCACAGTGCAAGTATGTATATAATGAATGTTAGCTATTGGTAGATTGAGAATGATCTAGATTTATCTAGAATGCTCTATCTAGAATGATTTATCTAGAGTGCTTCTTTTGAGTAAGAACTTTGCCTTGGGCCTTTTTCACAAGCTAGTTTGCCATTTCTCCTGGATAACCTAGACAATGTACAGCTGTAGGTATAGGCCTATCTCAGAATATTCTGATTTTAACGCTGTAGATGACTAGATAAAATTCCAGTGGCTAGATTGTCTAGTTCATTATATTATTGCAAGAAATATTCATTAAAAGATGATCAAATGTAGGTTTAAAAGTAGGCAAGAAGTATAGATATCCTGGCATTTTTCTCAGAGTGACTGGATGTTTAACAATTTAGTGGACAGGGATAATAATTATGCTACAGTGGGATCGTTATTATTATTTTGTATAAACACATTTAGACTTTTGAATTTAGCTAGCATTTTGTTAAAATATTTACCTTTCCGTGCTGCAGTGGTGATAATGATTAAATAAATATTATAGCCATTTTTTCCCCAGACAGTATGGTTTATTTCTGTCTCATAAGTATTCCAGAGAAAGGAGGTGCAAGGCAAGGAGGTGGTTCTGCATCATGAAGCCATCCAGAGACCCAGGTTCTTTTCTCTCACTGTTTAGCAAGTTCCTTGTTTATGAAGTCGAAGCTGGCTTACCAGTTACATATCTTATGTTCCAACCTGAAGGAAGGGTATGTAAGAGTACAAGGATAGCATTTTCTTTTTTTAATTTAATTTTATTTATTTATTCATGAGAGACCCAGAGAGAGACAGAGACATAGGCAGAGGGAGAAGCAGGCCTCCCATGGGGAACGCAATGCAAGACTCAATCCCAGGACCCTGGGATCATGACCTGAGCCAAAGGCAGACGCTCAGTCACTGAGTCCCCCAGGAGCCCCCAGCATTTTCTTTGTACAAAAAGAGCATTACTTTTGCTCATGTTCCATTGGTGAGAACTGAGTCACATGGTCACACCTCTCTGCAAAGGATACCCAATCTTTTTTTTTTAATTTAATTAATTTATTTTTAAAATTCCATTATAATTAACATATCATGTTATATTAGTTTCAGGTGTACAATATAGTGATTCAACAAGTCTTTACAGTACTCAGTGCTCATCACAGTAAGTGTACTCTTAATCCCCTTCACCTTTTTCACCCATTCTCCCCAACCATTAGTTTGTTTTCTATATTTAAGAGTCTGGGTTTTTTTGTCTCTTTTGTTCTTTATTTGTACACATGACTGAAATCATATGGTATTTGTCTTTCTCTGAGTGACTTTTTAAAAAAATTTTATTCATGTATTTATTTGAGAGAGAGAGCACATGCATGGGGGCACTGAAGCAGGGAGTGGGGGCAGGAGGGCGGTAGAGGGACAAGCTGACCTCGTACTGAGCGTGGAACCAATGTGGGGTTCGATCTCACAACCCTGGGACCATGACCTGAGCCTCAATTGAGAGTTGGGCCCTCAACAGACTGAGCCACCCAGGCGCCCCTCTCTGAATGACTTATTTCACTTTGGGTCTCAGGGTACTTATACTCTCTAGATCCATCCACGTTGCAAATGACAAGATTTCATTCTTTTTTATGGCTGAGTGATACTGCATTATGTGCGTGCGCATGCGTGCCATATCTTCTTTTTATCTACTCCATAGTAGACTGTTTTCTAAACCTTTTTAACACTTTGTCTCCTTCACCATCAGCTATGGCAGAAAGGTAGTTCATAGCTGAGAAAACTGAGGCACAGAGACAGGTAAAATGACTTGCCCAAGGTCACACAGCAAGTACCTGTAGAGCTGGGCTTTTCATCCGGTCTGTTAGATCCCAGGGCTCATGTTCATACCCACTGAAACTGAAGAGAGAAAAGAGAAAAGAAAGCTGAAAAAACATTGCACAGAGTAGAGAAGCCTCTGTGTATGGAACCTTGACACAATGTCCCTGCCCCTGCACACTGTGCTCCGTTGATAATGTGGTGCAGTTGACCTCAGGACATGAGGGACAGAGGCCCTCAGCAGTGCCTTCTCCTGGGTTCTCCCCACACAGTGGTCTGAAGTGTCAGCTGGGAAGCTTTCCTTTCAGTCTCTAGATTTATAATAAAACCTTATCAAGCATCTTCAAGGAAAAGTGAATTTCAAGTGTTATGAGATGTTTGGGCCTACAAAAATGAGTAAAATGTAAATAAAGTAAGTATTTTGCAGCTTAATAGAAGATTCTGTCGTAGAGAAATGGAATCTTATTCTGGAGGGGTCAGAGTTTTTTCTCACCAAGGTGGAGGGGGTGGTGGTGGTTGGCAATTGTACATAAGCTTTTGATGGTCAAGTCTTTGGTTGCTAGTAACATTTACACATGCTGAATCAGAAATGAGGATTTTCCTGGAAGGCTGCAGAGGATACATCCCAGGAGAGAATACAGCTGGGCTTGGTGGGAGAAGAACCATCATCTCAAGGGCTGGCCAACTTCCTCTTCTGTCTGTCTGTCTTTCTATCCCTCTTCCTTTGCCCCACACATTCTCTCATCTCTGCTGCTCTCTGTCCTCTCCTTTATGTTTCTCTGGGCCCATGGTATTTTGGAGCCCAGTGTCCCACACATGATCAACTGAACACTTCTGTGGTTCGGGACAACCTGATTGCGGCAAGGCCAGAAGTGACTGACTTCCCCTGGGGCCAGTGTTCACTTGGCTGATTGGCGATAGGGGATGGTAGTGAACCAACTTAAAGTTTTTAAGAGAGAGTATTTTGTAGAGAAGGGGCTGTGTGCTGGACGGATGTTCCAAAAGGTGACTTCCACAGCCGGACACAATGACTATTTATTGATCATTTACCTTATACAAGACCCTCTTCTATCTGAAGATGGAAATCAAGACATCCTCAACTATTCCATATTCATACCCCAGTCTAAAGCATCTGGACAGACAGGTGTCCAAGGAGGTAAATAACAAAGGAAGATGAAGCTACAGCTCTCTCTGTGCCAATAACAAGGGCGCCTTGCTTGGAAAGTGGAGTTGTGTCGCAGCGTGAGCTACCCAACTGCTCCTCACTGTTCCAGCCATCTCTTTTGAGGCATCTGGTTTACTGAAAGATTTACAATCTGGAAAACACCAGAGGTTTATCTCCTTAGAGCTTAAACATTAAACATGGTTTCAGAGTAAACTGGAAGAAGAATAAACTCAGCAAAACTAGACTGAGAGTTTATGCAAAATCACTGAAAAAATATGAAACAATGAAAAATCTAGTCTGGACAGTTAGTTTCCCAGAAGGCGTGGTGGAAGCCACCAACTGGTCAACCCTTCAACTGCATTATGTTTACAGGTCTTGGTTGACAGCGCTGGCCTTGGTGACATCTCCAGAGGATTTTCCCCTCACTGTTCTCATTTTCTGTGTCAGATTTGTAGGACTTCACTGAAAATCCAATCGCTACAAAAATGAATTGTCTTTTAGAAAAGTTGATTTCTTCTGACTTGGTATCATTTTGCTTTTGTAAGAGGAGCCTATGGAGTAGACTTTGAAGAGGCTTTGCCTAAACACTTGCTGGTGCTTTACTTAATCACAGTTTTATGAACTCTTTGCACACTACCAGCCAATTTTACAGCCTCAGAATCTTGCTCAGGAGACAGACACTGATTTTTCCTGCAGTTGATTTTAAAGGCTTTACCATCTGGGATTTTTAGTAACTTGTGAATAGCAAATGGATGCCATGTTTTCAGGATTTTGTAGTCCAAACTGTAGGAGTGGTTTTGCAGGAAATGCCTGTTAATAAATAAATAACATAAATGTGTTTCACGTTCATTTGTGGAGCTAGTAATCAAAATAGATTTTAATAACTGATATCTTGTTTAATTATTGCCTGAATGCCTAACTTAGTGGATAAAAGGCAAGTGTTAGTGTATTGCTTTGGATTTCCTGAGAACATTTAACCCCTAATAAAAATACCATTTATCTTCCCCTCTCCCACAGCAGTATTACTATGTTCAGAAAATAGAAACCAGCCAGGGGTTAATTGACTTAATCAGGGATTATATTTGCTTGCAAGGAGCAGAACGCATCTGAACTAAAAAGGCTTATATTTTGGAAAGCATGCTAGGGTATCTCCTGGAATCCAGTGGTTTGGAGTATGGCTGAGTCTGCCCAAAATGTGGAACCAGAGCAGCTAATCTCTCTTAGTTTCTCTTATTAGGGTCACACTCAGAGGTCATTGCATCTTTTCTGTTCCCTCTTTCCAAATCAGCGTGTTTTTTTTTTTTTTTTTTTTTTTTTTTTGTGGCATATGTGAGCACCAAACATGGCTTTCTGTCTTCCGTCACTTCCCTAGTCAAGAAGCCAATATGGGATGATAAGGTCTGTGAGTCCCAGTTTCAAATTCCTGGAGAAAAGTTCAGTTATCCATTCCTGGTCCAAGCATCTGTGGCCAGGAAGCCACAGTCACGTAATTAGCAGTCTGCTCAGCAAGAGCTGTGAGAGCTGATGCTCAAGGATAGAGTGGGGCAGGTGATACAATGAGGTCCTCTCAGGTGGGTGGTGAGGAGGAAATCATCAGTGTCTTCGATTCCCCAGGTGTGGAAAGAGCTGATTTGCATACCTGGAAATGACTTCTGTTCCCTGGCCCATCTCTCTTTAATCCTCCTGATTTGTTCCTGTTCTTCATTGGTCATACTTTCGCCTCTTCCCTTTGCTTGTCCTCATTTCACTTTCTGTCTCCTGTCTCTCAGTTGATGCTTCAGAAAAGTAATATGTCTGGTGGTGGAAAGAGCTCTGTCAGAGGCAATCCAAGAGCAGCCTCTCATTCAAGACTTAACCAGTGCTAGACCTTGGGCAAGTCACTTAATCACCCTCAGCCCTGGTTTCATTTTCTGAAAATGAATGGACGTAGGCTGAGAGAAACCTTAGAGATCACCTTTCCCAGGGTGCTAAATATCTGTCTACTGACACTGTCATTCTACAAGTACAGCACCCATGGCAGACATTGCTAATTGAGCCCAGCATGCTTCCCTGTTGATCCAGGACTGTGTTTAGAATCCTCCACCACAGTTCAGGCAGTCGCTGCCAATCAGATGGAGGCAATCGACCTTTGAAACGTGACCAATTAGCCATCTCTAAGCAAGACATGGAAGCCCAGATGTCTAACATCTTTTCTTCTTCTCACTTTCCTTAGAGAGATGGGATATGTGAAGCCATTATTCCTAATTCTTGAAATTTTGAAGCACAGAATAACAAATGCCTTCATCTGCCCTTTTCTTCCCAATTATTCATTCTTTTACAAAAACTCTGTTTACTTTCCAACCTCCATCCAATCCAGCCTTTAATTTCTCCTGTGGCTGAAGAATCGACAGTTCTTTTAGCAAAGATGAATCAGCCATGTTTGTCTGGGAGCCTCAGAATTAGCCTGGCTCACTTTGCAACTGTGTGGTGGCAGGCAACAGTGAGAGTTATTTTACTTTTTGAAAATATGTTTTCTGCAGTTATATTTGGACTGGGAAAAAAGATCCTTGCAGTCTCAGCTCAAATTACATTCAATGTTCCTAATTGCTGTTACCCTCAAATATGATAGTGAGTGAGGTCACATCTTCAGTTTACATTTCTTATCTATATTTACAAATGACACAGCTTTGCAACATCTGCTCTGCTTACAGAGCACTCATTTTTGCAGATGATGCAGCTGTAATGGCTGGTGGCACAATTGTTTCCTCGACGACGATGCTGGGAAACAACCCTTCCTTTCTGCCTTTCATGCTGGTTGCCTTTTTAAGTTGCCTTCTGGAGTTCATGTCTCCAGGAGAGATGGGCTTAAACTTCTAAAGCAGCATATTTTTATTATTTTTGCTGAAAGGCTTCTTCCTAGAATAGTTACTGATGGCAGTCTGCCTGTGGCAAGGCCACCCTGTATAATAGCTCTGTAGGTAGGGAAGCTATAGGTCTAAAATAAAGGAGACAAATGTAAAACCTTTGCAAAGGTTGGACCTGGAATAAAATCTGTATCTCTAATGCATAGGCACCCAGTGCTGGCTTTCCAGTCAAGAGCATCCTTGGTGTTCAGAGAACGTGGCCATCCATTTTATTCCTTATTTCCTTGGAAAGGGGTGGTGCTGTAGATGAATGAGAAAGAGTGGGGGTGTGGTTCATACAGACTACATTTAAATGCTTTCCTATTGTTATTTACTTCCATTTTAAAATACGATAAATTAATAAAAGTGAGGACTTAAATACTTTCATTTCTGGAGCCAACTGTCCTTTTGCAGGAAATGCAGAGGATAGAGGAACATGTTCAATTGCACCATGAGCATGCATGGGCCCAGTCCAGACTGGAAACTATAGGTTCTTCATCAGATATGGTATAAGGAAATAAAAGGAATGGAGGGGAAAGCCTGGAGATTAAAAGACACTTAAAAGACATGACTAATTTTTTGTTGTTGTTGTTGGGTAAGATTAATTCATGTTAGGATGAAACTATTTGAAAACGATTTCTTGGCTTAAGCCATGCCACAGTTAATGGGGTTTTATAAATGACTTAATTTTGTAGCACATTCTTGTGCTACAGACAATGAACATGGGGCCCCCAAAGTGATTTGCTTCAGTCTAAAAGGGAGCCAGTGGGAGAACCGTGGTGAGAATCCAGATTTCCTGGCTCATGTGTGATGCTTCTACTACTTCCCCTGAGGATGATCATTATCATACATTAATTTTATCTTTGAGTTCATTGACATAGATAAAATCACAACAGAGTTGACTACATAGTGGAGACTCTTTGTGTTAATCTGTTCTGTTAATTGCTTTTCAAGAAGATTGGCTCTGACTTTGTCCTGTGTAAAGTGGCCGTAAGCCCAGGAGCTGTAACATTCTCTGACTTATGGATTCACAGAATAAAGTTAGTCTTTTGCTTTCTACTTGCTCTGACGTTATAAAGTTGGTTTCATTGTTCAGCACTATTAAAATGCTCTAAGGTTACAATTAAAGCTATAAAATAATCTTTACTTTTTTTTTTTTTTTTTTTTTAAATTTTTTTTTTAAATTTTTTTTTTATTTATTTATGATAGTCACAGAGAGAGAGAGAGAGAGAGGCAGAGACACAGGCAGAGGGAGAAGCAGGCTCCATGCACTGGGAGCCTGATGTGGGATTCGATCCCGGGTCTCCAGGATCGCGCCCTGGGCCAAAGGCAGGCGCCAAACCGCTGCGCCACCCAGGGATCCCAATAATCTTTACTTTTGTTATTAAATTTTATTTTCTCCCCAATAGTTCCTGCACTGATTTAAATTACTTATTTCCAAATATGTAGCACTTTTCTTGGGGAATCCATTCTTAAATAGGCTAGATGTTTTGAAAAGGGGAACTGCTTGATAGAAATCTTCAAATTTTTTAATAAAGACATGTGTACATACAAGCAATTCAGCCAACAAATTCCCTTTACTGAAATAGGTTTTAGGTTAAATTATTCAATATTTCAATCCAGTTTGAGAGAAAATAGATTTTAATGAGGGCTATATAATATGCTATATTATGCTACAGTGACATGTTTGTCATTGATTATTTTTACTTTTGAAAAGAGCCAGGATTTGAGGCTCAATTACAAGTAATTAATAATCCAACCAATGTGCCACAAAAAAAAAATTAATTTCTCTTGGTATTTGTAAGAAGTCAACAATACATGCAACTAGTTCACTGGCAATGGTTCTAGCAATTATTTACTGTGAAAATAATAGCAATTCAAGGTGGAAGATAGAAATGTATGTTATTTATCTTCAGATTGTCCTGGTGACGAGGAGGATGAAGGAAAATCCATTGCCAGTGCTGAACAATTATGTCTAACGATTTGGGTTATTACTAGATAGACCAAGGCTTTGGGAGATAGAACAGAAACTTCCATTTATGGAATACATTTAAACTTTATATAGATAGATCTTACTACTACTTTCTACCAAGTAAAAGAAAATGTAATCTCAGAAACTTCTAAATTATAGAATTTTAAAAAAATAAATGCTATCTTGATATCACATGTAAACAGTAGAGCAAATAAACTATTAATGAAAATTATTTGCTCTGAACATGTTGGCTATGTTTTTGAGTTTTGACACTTCTGAAGAGTTTGAAAATTATTGACTTAGAATAAATATTTTCTTCCTTTTTACCTAAAGTTAGTTAAATTGTTATTCAGTCCTAATAGGATCGGTCAATAATTTCTTTTTATAAGCATCTGAATTAACAAATCCTGAAGTGGTGATATTCATTATTAATGAGGTTAGACTTCTGTAGTAAAACTTATGTCTACATCAGTCATCAATGAATATGAATTAAGGATTAATAATAATACTTGTTATTAATATGAGCAGCATATTCTGCTTCTTGGCCCCCACACAGATACTTGCAGGTTTTTAGAGTTTAGTTATAAAAAGAACATCAGTATCCATGAAGTATCACACAGGCTTTCCAGTGGAGCATTTTTCTTGTATGTCTCTAGTCAGGGGGGGAAACAATCAAATTTTTGATATTATCATTTTACCTAAATCAGCTTAGTGCCCAAGAAGACATTAGAGCCAGTTTAATGATAGTTCCTTACATTCGTTATACAGAACTTTACAGATTTCCTGGTATTCACCCTTATGTTCTTTCAAGTGATAAATATCTGTAGAAGAGTTGGGTTTTTTTGTTGCTGTTGTTTTGTTTTTGTGTGTAGAAGAGTTCTGAATAAGTCTGATAAAATATGCAGTGAAACGAGCATACCGGAGCAGAATTTGTCAGCTATGTAATTTCAGAGAACATGTTTTCAGATTTCATGAGGGATTTAGTCCACCCATAAGTTCTCCTTTGGTTTTTCTGTATCTGAAATTGCACAAGGGCAAGGACTTTATACTCTGAAATGATCTTAAGTTAGAGTTTCCTCAAGGTATTCGTCAGAGCAGTGATTCCTTAGGATATTAGCTGGTATCACGCAAAAAAGAAAGAGTTCCACAGTCAACTAGTTTGAGGATTTTCTAGATTAAATATAACTTTTGTTTAAGACTTTTGGAGACTTTGGTGTACTTGTCTGCACTGTGAATCTCCTGGAAGAGATTTCCTAAGCTTTTTTTGAATACAAAACCTTTTTTTCCCCTCAGATTGTCACATGGAACCAATATTTGTGGGAACAGTTGTTGAAACATGGCTACCTTTGCTTATTCTCAGTTTTAGAGACTGTCAGGTTGATTGGATGTCCTTAATACAGGATTATTGTCTTTTCAACCTAACAAAATACTGTGTGAGATGCAAAGTGAATGCAAAGGTCTCTGCCTATCATGAATAACAATGTAGATAATGTAAGGTTGAGGCTACAAATAATCACCTTTAGGAAAACATTTGAGAGTGCAGAGTTTGGCCTAGGATCATACTCTTTGAACCTTAAATGCAATGAAAAGTCTTAAGTAACATTCTCTTTTTGTGTCTATGTATGCTTTGTGGACTGCTTGTTGTCTATGTATGCTTTGTGGACTGTTGTGTTGACTGTCACAGACTTTATACATTTTAATTTATTGATAATTTATGCATTAACTAATTCGTTATTATATATACACATGCATTTTTTATAGAATCGCACAAATGTGATCCTGGAGTATAAATGGGTTTCTACTTCTTTTTTTTTTTTTTTAAGATTTTATTTATTTATTCATGAGAGACATTGAGAGAGAGAGAGAGAGAGAGAGAGAGAGGCAGAGACACAGGCAGAGGGAGAAGCAGGCTCCATGCAGGGAGCCTGATGTGGGACTCGATCCCGGGACTCCAGGATCACGCCCTGGGCTGAAGGCAGGCACTAAATCACTGAGCCACCCAGGGATCCCCTACTTCTTTTATTGCAATCTTTCTGTCTCCCCCCACACACTTTTGCTTGGCTGCCCTGCATTCATTTACATATTTTGATTATTATTTGTTTACTTAATATATCTTTATTGGATCTTGATATTAAAGCAATACTGGTTTCATAAAATGAATCGGGAACATTTTCATAGATCTCAAAGGCCTGAATTAGTTTAATAACGTTAGCATTACCTTGTTTTTTTAAAAGTTAGGGGGAACTCAGATGAATATATCTGCTCCCGGTGCCTTTTTCAATAGCACCTTCTTTTTCTTATGTTAATTTGTTTAGGTTTCTTATTTCTGGACTAATTTTGTTTGTGATAATTTATCCATTTATATATGTGTATTTATTTATTATGAGAACATGAACATTAGGAGAAGTTGTTGCTCTGTCTCTGCCTTCTCCTCTCAGCATCTCAGCTCTAGCTATAGTGAGCTTCATGTGTCAGGTTTGTAAGCAATCTTAATGGGAAAGTGTTTACTTTGCAACTATGCCGAGCAAGTCATTTTAAAAACCACATGCTTGCTTGTGGAAATAAGCAGACTTCAGGGAGAAATCTAACACAGAGGCTCTGTGAGGCATTACTAATGCCAAGAAAGCCAGGTGGATCACCCAGGCACTCATTGGAAAATTATAGCTGGAGACAAGGGATTCATTGTAAGAAGTGTGAACTATTCCTGAGAAGTTAGAATAAGCTGACCACAAAGTGGGAGTATAATAATTTACTGTTATCATAGTTTAGACAAAAGACGTTGACTCTGAAACCTCTTAATTAGATTTTGTGCTCCTTGATGACCATAGTGATAAGCAACTTAGATTAACTGCTGACCATGTACCAGGATGTGTTCCAAATGTTGTACATGGGTTCATGCCATTAGGCCTCAAGATGACCTGTGGGACAGAGATTATTACTGCCCACATCGTGTGAGGAGGAAACTGGCACAGAGAGGTCCGGTCCGTAACTTGCCTAACTTGACACAGCTGGAACAAGGCAGGTGGGCTGTGAAGGCAGCTGCTCTTTTTCTAGGTGCCATACCCTCCCCGGGGACACTTGACTACCTTCCTGGTAAGGTTTACAGCTTGTTAATCTGTGTAAGAGAGTGACTATCTGAGAAAGGATTTGGAAGATAAATCGCTAAGTGATTGAGCAAATAAGGGAGATTATTGGCTCTAATTCTCAGCAGAAAGGGAAAAGTACTCTAATAGAGCTAAAAATGGAGAGTTGTGGGAACAATGACGTGTTAATTATGGGCCTATCACTTAGAAGCAGTTTACATTTACACTTTTCATCATGGTGTGAAGCCCAGTAATATGCCTTTTGCACAACTTTCTAAGGCCCTATTACTGCTTTTCATTCCTACATCTCCTGTCTTTCTTGACTAATGGATTAAAATGGTCTCAACTCCCCTTAGGGCTGTTAGAATGAACTAGTAAAAATGAATAGGAAGGTTTGGAAAAGTTTGCTGATAGGATTGTCCTGTTTGGGAGGATCAGTTAGTTATTGGTGGTTAATTGTATTTTCTGTGGTTGAGTTTAGGCTGTCTACTAGGGTGAGGTGTTTTTTGGTTTGTTTTTGTTTTGTTTTGAAGAGAGGGTGTGAGAGTGGGGAGGACAGTGGGAAAAGGAGAGGGAAGATCCCAAGCAGGCTCTATGCTCAGCACAGAGCCCAAATGGTGCTCTATTTCACAACCCTGAGATCATGACCTGAGCTGAAATCAAGAGTCGGATACTTAATCGACTGAGCCACCCAGGTGCCTCATAGTGGGGTAAGGTTTTTAAACTTACAAATGACCCTATCAGAAAGATCAGAATGATGGCAGAGTGG
Source organism: Canis lupus familiaris (assembly GCF_011100685.1). NCBI lineage: Eukaryota > Metazoa > Chordata > Mammalia > Carnivora > Canidae > Canis > Canis lupus. The sequence continues at coordinate 34,550,601 of NC_049239.1, read as the reverse complement.
AGGAGGAGGAGAGAGACTCTGAAGCCCCATTGATTTACTTCTGATACAGATGGTGTTAGAGTTAGATGTGTGTGGTGACCTTTGTCCATAAGAGGAGGCCATTACATCTGTCCCGCTTGCTATACAGCAATTATGATGATAGAATTGGAAGGAGAGGAGGCTATTATTTATAATACTGAAAATATATAAATAACCTGTATCTTTTTTTTAAGATTTTATTTATTTATTCATGAGAGACACACACACAGAGAGAGAGAGAGAGAGAGAGAGAGAGGCAGAGACACAGGCAGAGGGAGAAGCAGGCTCCATGCAGGGAGCCCGATGCGGGAATCGATCCTGGGACTCCAGGATCATGCCCTGGGCCAAAGGCAGTGCTAAATCGCTGAGCCACCCGGGCTGCCCAGTAACCTGTATCTTGATAGTCAAGAGGCAAACAAATTATAATACTGTGTCTTAGCGGGTACTATATGCAGCCTTACCCAATATGAAAAAAATGCTTTAAAATAATGTTAAAAGACCAGAAGCAGGTGCAAAGTTGGATGTGCAATGTGATCACAGGTCTGAAAAGCACATCAACCAAAACTCTTCCAAGAATGAAATGTGGAAGTATAACTCCACATTTCACACTGTGGTTTTCTCCATGTGGTGGGACATGCCTGTGGAGGGGGCTGAGGGACACATGGGACTCTTTTGCTTCAACTTTTCCATCCTTTCTAAATCTTCTGTAATGATCATGTAAAGTGAGGCTTTCAAAAATGAAAGAGCGGGATCCCTGGGTGGCGCAGCGGTTTGGCGCCTGCCTTTGGCCCAGGGCGCGATCCTGGAGACCCGGGATCGGATCCCACGTCGGGCTCCCGGTGCATGGAGCCTGCTTCTCCCTCTGCCTGTGTCTCTGCCTCTCTCTCTCTCTCTCTCTCTCTCTCTGTGACTATCATGAATAAATAAATAAAATCTTAAAAAAAAAAAAAAAAGAAGAGCAAACGTATTACTGTCTTAACGGGGGGAATCAACTTTATTTTTAAACCTGTTTCACAAAGGATTTGAGAGCGATAAACTTGTTTTTTAAAGAAGAAAATCACTGTGAAAGAGCTTCGGTAGTTAAAAAGCTTCTGTTGAAGCAGTAAACACAGCCTTCTATTTGCTGGCATCACTTCAAGGAGCAGCAATCTGATTGTGTTTAACTGGCACATTGAGAAAGCCCCAGGAGAAACCATGTTAGGAAGAATGTCCCAGATGCCAAATTTCAGAACCATGAGTATGATGCTTCAACATTGCAATGCTGCTGGAGTCATCTCTTTTCACTGTCTGGGAATCAAGGTCTTGGGAGTTTAGAGCTAGCTCAGTAATGTCTGTCAAAGCAGCACCAAAGAGAGACTCCTCATCACACTCAGGAGATGGGGGTGGCTACCATCCTGTCCGGGTCCTTCCAGGAGGACGGCGACAGAGGAAGACCTACTCCTTCCCACATGGAGCAGAGAGCTTTGGATCTGAAGTCAGAGGGGTTGAATCATAGCTGTAGGGTCGCTCTCAGTCTGACCCTGGCCAAGCCAGCATTTAACCTCCCTGGGACATGGTTTGCTCACTTGTAAAATAGGGGATAATATCCTTTATCCTCTACCTCACAGGTTCCATGAAGAACAAGGTGGGATGAGGGTATGAAAAGATTCTGCAGACTATAAGGGGACCCATAGATGTGTGGGATTGTGACTGTGCATGAGCCGCAAGGCATTTCTGACTTGTGACTTAGTATCCAGGGTCTCTGAGGATGCCTTGGCATGCATCCGAGCCTATGCTGGGCTACACAAGTAATGATAACAACAATATCAATAGTAGCTGGTGTTTTGGGAGCACTGTGTGCCAGGCACTGTTCTAAGGACTTTACATGTGTCACCTCATTTTAAAGATTGGTTGATTGATTTTAGAGAGAGTGAGCGAGTGAGCATAGGGAGAGGGAGGGAAAGAGAAACTTTAGCAGATCCTGCACTGATGCAGGGCTCAATCTCATGACCCTGAGATCATGACCTGAGCTGAAATCAAGAGTCTGACACCCAACTGACTGAGCCACCCAGGTGCCCCTGTATCACCTCATTTTAATACTTAAAACAGTTTAATGGTAATGTAGGTACCAAGAGGTAGGTACTGGAATAGTTTCCATTTTACAAATGAGGGAGAAGCCCAGAAAGGTTAAGTAACTTGAACAGGATCACACAGCTAGCAAATGGGGGAGTGGGGTTGGAATCCAGGCCGTCCGACTCTGAAGTCTGATAGAAAGCTGTAGATATTTTTCTCTGCCATACAAGGAAGAAGGGTTTGGGATACTTGCTTATTAACTGGTTATCTTAGTTTCTTAGATTCAAGAGCTGCTGTTGATCAGGTTTGCTTTTCTTTGAGTGTTGCAATGAAGAAAACCTGCTGGTGGGCAGTGAATGGGACAAAGCGAATGGCTTTGTGACTGGTTGGAAATGGGACCCAGGCTGCCTGTGGGAAGGCATCCTTCTCCTCAGTGTCTCTGGCCATCAGAGGAAGGAGATGCTGTGTGGGAAAGGACTGTGACTATGGCTGCATTTTGCAGGAGTAGTTTAAGGAAACAAGAAAGCGATCCAGGGCAGCATTGGGAGGCTTGAACTTGAGCGGAGACTATTTCTTAAGTAGCAGACTCTGATGAGTTTGGAAAGGAGGATTTCTGCTGTTGGGTCTGGGATAAAAACAGCCTTGGACGGAGGCCTGACAGCCCTCGGGACTGAAGGGAGCCGTTCAGGGCAGAGAAAAAGCAGCAGAGGAGCCTGATGTACCTGCGGGCTTTTGCGAGGTTCAGGTTTGGAGGCCAGGCAGCAGGAATAGTTTGAGCACAGCAGCACTGGTCTGGTGTTATGTGCAAGCCCTGGGAATGACATGCTAGTAGCTCTAAGAGCTTTGGGAAGACAGAGGCCCCAACAACCCATCATTATGCATCTTGGTGTTTTTAGTTGGGGCTCAAGGTCTGGGGAGACTAGGGAGGCAGTTCTCATCATTTCTAACATTATGCTTCCAAACCGGGCCAAGCACCTCCTAACCTGTTTTGTATTTCATTAGTTAATGATCCTTCAGTTCAAGGCTAAGTTTAGTCCTGATGGGACTCTACGCAAACTTGATAAGCAAGTTATTTCCAATGACTCCATCTCTGCTCCCCATCTTTCTGTATCCAGAACCTCCTTAAATCTCTTACCATTTAAGCTACTTTCTTTTAAAATTCTTTAGATTACCAGTCTCTTGATCCATCCAAACAGAAGTCATTGTTGGCTTATCCCTAGGATGAGTGATATTTATTTTTTGTTTTTGTGTTTTTATGTGTGTGTGTGTGGTTTTTTGTTTGTTTGAATTGTTTGGATGAGTGATATTTGTAATGTTCAGAAAGGGAGTATATAGAGAGCAAGCTTTCCAAGAGGCCAAGTAGAAGCTGCCTGGCCCTTTGTGATGGTAGCCTTGGGAGTCACGTGACATTGCTTCTGCCATACTGTAATTGGTTGAATGGTCTCAATCCCCCTCATCTCCAAGGGGAGTGGACCTTACCTCTTAATGGGAGGCGTATAGGAGAATTTGCAGCCATTACCAAAACACCCCACACATACACAAACATATTTAAAGGACTACAGTATCTGAGAATTGAAAGGGGTCATAGCGGATGATCTATTTCAGTCCTCTACCATGGCTCAGCTCCTTTTCACAGCTTTCCAGTCCTCCCATGGCTGGACCACTGTGAGGGGGTTGGGGGAGATGACAGGTTCCTTCTGGTCTCTCCTGTCATCCATTCCCACCCCTTCCCAGTCTGTTCTGTTCTTCACTCCATAGCCAGAGTGCTTGTTCTAAAACAGATTTGCTCCTGTACATCACCCATCTTCACCTCCCCACCTCACTCCACTTCAGACCAGATTTTCCAACTTCAGCTCCCCTTGGCTTGTTTGTTTCTGTCAGATAGTTCTAATGCTTTTCCGTAATAATGGAGAAAGCTCTAGAGGTACTTTCTCTCTCTTTGTTAATTTAAAATGTGACTTTTAAGGGCTCTTAGCCACCTCTGGGCTCATGAATACCATCAACACTGCAGAACCATGGAAAGGGGACCTAAGAGAGAATGGTCAAGAAGGATTTTTTCTCTTTCCCGGCATGAAATTTCCAGCTCTCTGCTCAGTTATGTTCTTGCCTCCTTTCCCGAGGAGCTCCCCATTCGGGGGCCCCTCTCTCCTGGCCTTTCTCCCCGCAGCTTCACTCAGGAACTGTGGGTGCTGCCAGTGTGACATCTCTGCGGGTGCTTGTAGTGACGCTGGGTCTTGTGAGATGTCTCTAGTCCTCAGTTGGATGTGAGTAGTTTATTTTTCAGAGAGAAAGATGTCACTGCTGCCAAGCAAGCATAGACAACCTCAGTTACTTGGCTGAGGAAGACTTAGTGGCGTAAAAAGACATTTGCATCCAGAGACACCGTCCTTTCATTTTGCAGTTTGGGTTCTCGGATGAGGTTTATCTGGGCGCCATAGGCCCCGGCAGGTAGCCGCATTCACCTCTGATTTCCTGGGCTGTGAGTTTCACAGTCCAGCCCTTGTAGGTGGTATGGAAATAAGATTGAAGATACACAGGTATCTTCTGCATCTTTGCTTACCTACCACTTCCTCGGAGACCGTGGCTCACCAGCCCTGCCCAGTGGGGCAGCCGCGGCATTTGCATCTGTGTCCTCACGTCGTTGCCTGAATACGTGTACTGAGTGTCCTGTGCTGGGGGCCGCAGCTGTGGGATGGAGAGGTGCCCGTCTGGGCCACCCCTTCTCTCCAGGACCTCCCACAGCAGGCACTTGAGGATTATCCGAGGCCTGACCGGTGGTATTTTGTTTTGCAGGAACAGACAACCTCCAGATAACAGCCAGCCCGACCCCGGCGTCATTTCCTCATGGGAAGGTGTTCCCGATTTCACCAACATGGCCTTTCTCAGAAGTCCAGTCTTCCTCGGCAGTGGCCAGAGTCCAGAGCGTGCTGGGACCGTCCCCCGACAACACCAGCGCGCTGCAGTTCCCCCGAACACCTCCGCCCAAGACGCACCGCAGAGCTAGGGCTCACGGGGACTTCTCTGCTTCCCCTTTCCAAGGAAGTGGCCACAGCGCCCCCCTGGAGCCTTCCAAGGATTCCAGCGAGTCTGTGGTCCACCCGAGACCTCAAGGGGGAAAAGACGCAGCCTCCGAGTCAGGTTTGCCTCACATCAGCATGCTCCCCGCCTTGTCCTCGACCCCATCTCAGCCAGTGTGGGTAGGGACTCCTTCCATTTCAGCCCGGCATTCCCCAAGATCAGACATTCTCCCGTTTCTCCCTCCACGTTCATCCTCTTCATTGGCTCCCAACTCACCTCATTCCATCATCTTTTCTAAACTAGCCGAACAACCCACCAGAGTGCCCTTATTCGCACACACAGCTCCAACTGGCTCCTCTTCAGGTCAGGGCATAGCTAATTCCCCAAACCCGTTTGCTGGGGGCATAAACCAAGCTCCGGCCAAAAATACCCAGGATTTGATAGGCACCCCTCATCTCGGTTTTTCTGGACCCTCAACAGTGCAGCAGCCCAAGCTGCCTCCCGCCGAGGGTCCTCACTCAGCAAGCTCCCCCACACCTGAGTTTCTGAGCTCTGCCCACCTGCCTCCCCCTCCCCTGGCACCTGGAAGTCTTCCTCGGCTTCCAGATGGAACTCCCTCATGGTCGGTGCTGGAAGTGGCTTCAAGGCCTACACCTCCCCGGCCAGTGGAAGCTGGGGTGGCTGAGGGAGCACACAGCGGGGTGTCTTTGGCGGCATCTGAGAGTGAAGCAGCAGCAGCTGTGACCCAGGAGGCCGTATCTTCACTTTTCCAGACTGCAGGATCAGTGGCCGTGGAAACGACCAGCAGAAAGCTAGCCCCTGCTACTGCAAACGACCCCACTCACCCACTACATTTGTCAGCAGCTCCAGAGAATTCCAAAGGGCCCGTCCTTTTGGGGGATCACAGGTCTCCCTCGTTGGTGCCTTCTCCTCTGCCTCTCCCCACAGCCGCCAGCGGAGGGCAAGCCCTCCTTTCCGGGGCATCAGTCAGCACAGCGGCAGACTTTCCCTCGGCACCCACTTTCCTCCAGCCCGTGCAGAATCCTGCCTCCCCGTCCACTGTGCCCCAGAGGCCAGCTCCCCAAGACGAGGGCAGCGAGCGATCCCCTCCTGCGGCAGCTACAGACTTGCCCCTCTCACGCAAATCTCCCAATCTTCTTCCTATGACTCGGGCACTTCCCCTGCGGGAAGGAGATAGCGTGACAGCTGTTTTAGAGAAAAACGAAAAGGCAAATTGGACAGCTGCTGTCCAGCCCCTTCCAAGTAGAGAGATTCCAAGTCCTCACACTGTAAATGGATTCACCTCTGATTCTAGCACAGATCACATTCCATCTTTTTTCACTGCAACGGCGAGAACAAACCTCCTTCCTTCAGAATTAGCTCTCCCTTCCATGCCCTCCATGCAAAGCACCCAGACTATGTCCCCATCCCCTAGCGTGTCCAGCATCAAGCCAGAGACCCATGCATCTGTAGTAGATCACTCCGAGTTGCCAGCTTCAACTTCCCAACAGGTGACAGCATTTCCCTCCTCCACTGAAGTCTATGATTTCTCCGCAGTGAGACATGTGAAAATGCCAGCAACCACAGATGTTTTCTGGAGTTCTCTTTCCACAGAAACTGGATCGCTCTACATAGAGCCAGTGATATCTGGCTTGCCGCAGCAAACAAATTATGATTTAAATGGGCACGCCATTAACTCCACCAGTTGGGAAACTCATTCAGCTTCAACTACTCCTCCCAGTGGTTCAACATCAGCTGCCAGTACAATAAACTCTTCAGATCTCAGAGCTACTGCTGGGCATTCAGTGACTGCAGGAGGCTTTACCATCCAGCATCCAGTCCTTGGTACAAGCACCAGCCAGCCCATTCAACAGTCAGAGGTTACCATGGTTGGAAACCACACAGCCCTCGTGTCCATAACCAATAACTATTCCAGAGACTTCCAAGCAGCAGAGGTTGAAGAGTACACACCCACTAGCCAACAGGCTACGTCTCATCCTCGTCCACAGCTGCCTATGCATCCAACACGTGCTCTTCTGCCAGCCTCTCCAAGCCTAACTTTTACAGCCAACTTGCAGCAAGTGCTTTCAGATGGAATGGACATGAGCCTCTCAATTTCCAGTGATGTCGATCCGTCTCCTGTGACAAGTGCTTCTCCAGCATCCCAGAGTGTCTTGAGATACAACTCTACTGCCGAATCTCCTCCTCTGTCAACCAGGGTCGTATTCAGGACCCCATCCAAAGTTCTGCTGGCTTCTCAGCACCCTGAGAAATGGACAGGTGCAACCACTCGTGCAGGTAGTTTGCTTCTCGGTACCCCCCCAAACAGGTCTGACCGCTTCTGTGGACAAAGGATCTTCACGTTCAACACAGATACCCAGCTTTGCTTAGAAGGAGCAGAAACACACCTTAAGGATGATGAATGAGTTAGCAGCCCCAAATAGTCACGTCCTTGATCCTCTGCTGACTAGTTTTTGAAAAGTACAGTCTCCAACTCAGGATGGTTTGACTTATACAATTTTTCAGCTTTTTACCGGTGCAAAAGCAACATGCATTCAGTAAAAATCATACTTCGGATTTTGAATTTGGATCCTTTCCCAGGCTAGCGATAAGTGGTATGATCCTCTTTCGTGATGCTGGGCAGGGCAGCGAGTCGCAGCGCCCAGCCAGCCACGTGATCATGAGGGTCAACAATGATACAATTACAGCCATCCTGGACCCATGCAACTATTCTTTTCACTTTCAGTATGCTATTCAGTAAATTACCTGAGATATTCAACACTTTATTTTAAATAGGCTTGTATTATTTTTTTAAAGGTTTTATTTATTTATTCATGAGAGACACAGAGAGAGAGGCAGAGACACAGGCAGAGAGAGAAGCAGGCTCTGTGCAGGGAGCCCCATGTGGGACACATCCCAGGCCCCCGGGATCACACCCTGGGCTGAAGGCAGACACTCAAGCGTGGAGCCACCCAGACATCCCAAAATAGGCTTGTATTAGATGATTTTGCAAACCCAGTGTGGGCTAATGTAAGTATTGTGAGCATGGGTAAGGTGGGCTAGGCTAAGCTAGCATGTTCGTAAGTTAGCTGTATTACATGCATTTTTTATTTATGGTCATTTCAACTTATGACATTTCTTTTGGGACGTAACCCCATCGTAAGGAGAGGGAGATCTGTATTCAGAATTTATTTTTTTAAATTTTTATTTATTTTATTTATTTATGATAGTCACACAGAGAGAGAGAGAGAGAGAGAGAGAGAGGCAGAGACACAGGCAGAGGGAGAAGCAGGCTCCATGCACCGGGAGCCCGACGTGGGATTCGATCCCGGGTCTCCAGGATCGCGCCCTGGGCCAAAGGCAGGCGCTAAACCGCTGCGCCACCCAGGGATCCCTGTATTCAGAATTTATTTTTTTTTTGAGAGTTTCCATCTATTTTTTAATAACCTCATAAACACAAGCTTACATGTAAATTGAGCACCAATAAAAAAGATTTTTTTCTGTATTCAGAATTTAAATGTCCTTATTGCCAACCACAGGTTTCCATAAGTGACACTCTCATTAGGGGTAATTGACTTAATGAACCTAGAGCTGTTTTGCCTAAATTCCAGAGCACAGAGACTTTTCATGCCAGCAAACCCGTAAGTGACATCCATCCATCACCACCACAAGTGACATGTGTGCTGCAGACCAGTGACAGACCTTTGCTTTTTTTTCTTTCTGCAGCAGACCCCTCCGTGTCATCCAAGGTGGAGCCAACAGCAGCAGCAGTGGCCACATCGTTACTGGGGAAATCAAGTCCGCTGGCGCTGTCTGCAGCCCTGGTTGCCAAGGGCCCTGGCAGCAGCCCTTCAGCCATGGCCTCAGGATCAGTCAAGAGCAGCTGGACCACTGCTCTAGCTAAAAACGTCACAAACAACACAGCACTTGGCCCAAAGACGACGCCAGGGGCAGTGCATCCGGCCTTCTCATTCACGCCAACCTACATGTTTTCAAGAGCGGCACACACCGTGAGTGCTCATACAGCCATGCAAGGGAACACAGGCACCGCCTCCGGCCTGTTGTCCACTACACACCTCCCCAGGAAACCACAAGCCATGCACACGGGCCTCCCAAACCCCACCAACCCAGACACGCCCAGAGCATCCACCACACGCCCGCTGACTATCACAGCAGCCTTGACATCCATCACAGCACCCGTGAGGGCCACCCGGTTGCCACCTGTGCCAGCGGAAAATACAGACACTGCCCTTCCCGCTGCGTCGACCGCTGTGGTCACAACCGGCAAAATGGCATCCAACCTGGAGTGTCAGATGTCCAGCAGGCTCCTGGTGAAGACAGGTAAGAGTCCACCGTCCTTGGAGTTTACTTGAAAGCAGCAGGCACGCCCTGGCCTCAGAGATGTAGCAGAGATGAGATCGGCGGTTCTCAGCCAGGAACAGTTGTGCTCCTTCTCCCCCAGAAGGTGTTTGGCCCTATCTGGAGACCTTTTTGGAGGGTAGGGAGGGTGCTACTGGCATGTAGTGAGACAGAGACCAGGATGCTGTCAAACGCCCCAGGTACAGAGCGGTCCTACAGCAAAGGATAATCCCTGCCCCAAATGTCCAAGTGCTGAGATTGAGGAGCTCCGGTCCTTATCAAGTGACAGAGGCTTTACGTGACCTGCATTCTGGTCCCGGGATCAGTCCTGCTATCAGAGACCCCCCTAGGGAAACCGTTTCTGCAAATGAATCTGGGAAAACAAACGTGTAGTGAATTTTGCCTGAAGAGCAAACCAGTGATGTCTCATGTGAATGAATGAATGATGAATAAAATGTCACGTCTTGGAAGCCCTGCAGAAGTCAGAAAGGCTTCTGTTAGGTGGTTTCTCAGCCTGCAGGTACAAAAAGTACAGCTGCACGATGAGGGTGCCCAGGATTTCTTTCGATGTTGAAAAGGAGGCCGTGAAAAAGTCGGGTGGTAAATGCTATCTCTAGCCACCACCTCCCAGTTGCAGCAAAGCAGGGCAGGAAGGCACCGGGTGATTTTAACAGTGGGGTAGTGTTGGCTATAAAAAGCACTAGACACGTTATCTGAGCCAGCAAGCCAGTGCTGAATGCTCGAGTCCCGCCTTCCTCTTCACCCTACAAAGGATTAAATGAAATTATATCTAGAGACGTAGCCTATTCTAAAATGGGAAATTGTGAAACTAGGCAGACCAGAAAGTACAGTATCTCTTTCTGTTTCTCAAGGAATTATACCATCTGGTTTTCCACTCCCCCTCCTCTGAAAGGCAGGCAACCCCAACCACCTAGATGCAGAAGTCTGGAACATTCTGTCCCCCTCCCCCTTCTTCCACCACCCCTGTCACCCCAGCCACACCTGGTCAACCACCAGTGCCTTTCATTCAGTTCGACTTCCTTCAGCACCCTTCTCTCCATCCCCATCGCTGCGTCCCTCATTCACCCTGTCATCAGCCACCTCAATTTCTGCAACAACAACCAAATTTATCTGCCTTAGACTAGCCCCCACCCCCTCCAATCTGTTCTTCAGTCTGTAGTCAACGGGACCCTCTAAAATGTATGCTTTTGCTTAAAGCCCTTCACGTCCCATCGCCCGCAGGACCAGGCCTAAACATGTATCCTGAAAGGCTTCGCTCCTCACCCTGTGTCTTTGAACTTGATCTTGTCTCTGCTGGGAGTGGCGAGGGGCGGTCCCTCTCCACTCATCAGGAGATGGCCTTGCTCATCAGGAAACCTTCCTTGATCCCCACCCCCTTGCCCAGGTCCAGGCTGGATGTTCCTAGAGCATGGCAGGCTTCCCTTCAAATAGCACCTGTCACCTTCAGTCACAGGTGCCAGTCTCCACCCCAGGTCTCCATCCCACTCTGCCCCACTTGTGGGGTGGGAACTACAGCTTCCTGAATCAGGGGTGTTTAGGCAGCACAACCTCCCTCAGGGCCTGCGCCTAAGCAGGTTGTTGAGGAACGCCGTGGCAGGTGTTTTCTGCAGGCCCCCCATCAGGACCTGGTACCGCTGAACCCAGTTTTCAAAGTCAAGGGCAGAGTTGGTTAGAAATGAAGTGTGGCTGGCGTATTAGCTTTCTCTCCTCCAGGGCCACACAAACACAAGGGCCTTCCTTCTTTGGGCTTGAGTGGGACCCCAGAGCAACAACCCCAGGCCCCCACTTTCATTGCTTGGACCTGCACCCACCAGACTTCCTCAGAACTTGCAGGAGGTGGAGGATGGAGAGGAGAGGGGAGCTCATTAATTAGGGGGTCTGCTGCCCTACCCTGATGACCGTGCTTCTCTTTGGTCCCACAGTTCTCTTTCTGACCCCAAGGAGAGGGCAGAGCAGTGAAACCTTGAAATTCAACATTGCCAAAGGGCTCACACAGGCATTACGGAAGGCTTTCCACCAGAACGACATCTCGGCTCACGTAAGTCTCTTGGCTCCGTAATGAGACTAAGCCATCCACACCTTCCTCTTGGGCCCAGAGTTTGTTTAGATTGTGTTCCTCCTCCCTGGGTACCATAACCATTCTTGTCAGAAGCCATGTCTTTCTTCATTTTGACAGATAGCTAATAATATGTGGTGACTGGATAAAAGGTCCAATTTTGACATAGAAATGGAGGTTGACTGCCTTATGTCTAAATTTAAAAAAAAATAAAATAAAATAAATTTTTTTTCAAGCATAGATACTGTTCTATTTTTATTTTTATTTTTTTTAAAGATTTTATTTATTCATTGGAGACACACAGAGAGAGAGATAGAGAGGCAGAGACAGGTAGAGGGAGAAGCAGGCCCCATGCAGGGAGCCCGATGTGGGACTCAATCCCGGGTCTCCAGGATCAGGCCCTAAGGCTGAAGGCGGCGCTAAACCACTGAGCCACCTGGGCTGCCCCAGATATAATGTTTTAAACCATCCCGTTATCCCGTTATTGGGGATACTTTAAATACTTTCCCATTGGGAAAGTATTTAATAGTGTTAGTGTAATTCTCAAGAAATTGTCCATTTCCTTTCCCTTTATCTTCCTCAGCATTGTAAATAGTGATTTATTTCTGGACGTTTAAAAATTATTGTAAATTGAGTCCAACTTTGTGCTTCAATAGCCAGCAGCAGACAGGGAAATAAACATGTTTTTTTCCCCAAGCACTTTAATGCCAAGTACTATTTAGTAACCGCCAGCTGATTTCCATGGCATATCCAAGCGATGGAAGCCTCACTTTACACTCTTTTGGATTGATTACAAGTTTTAAAGCCCTACGTGTGATTGGCAGTCGGTGGACAACCCTTTTCGCCTCTTAAAAATATTGCTCTGGCTTTTTTTCCTTTGAGGCCTGTCCTGCAGTTGTATCTAGCTTCGTGGTCTCCATGACCACACCAAGGACTAGGGATGAGGTTTGGTACATAGGTTATTGGTCATTGTCAGCCTCTTTTTTTGGAGGTAGGATGGGGGGAGGAGCAGAGGGAGAGGGAGAGAATCTCAAGCAGACTCCCAGCTGAGCGTGGAGCCAGATGTGGGGCTCAGTCTCACAACCCCGGGATCATGACCTGAGCCAAAACCAAGAATCAGATGCTCAACTGACTGAGCCACCCAGGTGCCCCTGTCAATCCCTTTTATATAATTCTGAGAGAGAGAGAGAGAGAGAGAGAGAAGAAGAAGAAGAAGAAGAAGAAGAAGAAGAAGAAGAAGAAGAAGAAAAGAAGAAAAGAAGATAAGATACGATGCAAGGAAGAAGGATGAAAGGAATGAATTCAGGAATGAGTAAGTCCTTACGACGGCTCACTAAAATCTCCCACGAACCCCATCAGAATCAATCCTAAAAACCCCCAGAAGAACAGAAAGAAAGAAAAAAGAGATAAGAAAGAAAAAGAGATGCATTTCACGAAAAGCATCCATGATGTCTGCACTAGAAACTTTATTTGAAAGTTGAAAATGGGGGCACCTGGGTGGCTCAGTTAGTTAAGAATCTGCCTTTGGCTCAGGTCATGATCTCAAGGTCCTGAGATGGAGCCCCGCTTTGGCTCCCAGCTCCATGGGGAGCCTGCCTCTCCCTCTCTCCCCTGCTCTCTCTTGCTCTCTCTGTCTCTCTCTCGAATACATAAAAAAAGTCTTGAAAGAAAGAAAGAAGAAAATGTAAGTATTTTTATTTGGCCACCTGACATGTAATTTTCATTCAACTTTGGTTGTTTTCAAACTATCTTCAGTTTTTACCTTTTTTGCAAATCATCCCAGACCACTGTGACAATCAGTTATGAATTCATTTTTTAAAAATCAGCCCATTTTTTAAAACTTTTGAAAGGATGTCTGATATTACTGCCAGGAGTGAAAATCAGGATCATTTGCCACAAACAAAAGCTAATCAGAAAAATGAGAATAATGGTAATGACTTGTTAAATTCAAGCTAGACATTGTTGCTTGAGGAAGGCTCTAAGGCTGATGTCTCTGGTGTCCCTTTGTTTAAAAATATGATTAGCAAGCTTTAGAGAGGTGCTAAAAATAATCCCTAAATTGAGACTTGTTCCTTGAGGTCATTAGGATTGGAGCAGAGTCCACTCTTTTAACAGGTGATCTGGTGTTGTATTAAAAACATCTTGAGGGGCACCTGGTTCAGTGATTGAGCATCTGCCTTTGGCTCAGGGTGTGATCCTGGAGTCCTGGGATGGAGTCCCACACCAGGCTCCCTGCAGGGAGCCTGCTTCTCCCTCTGCCTGTGTCTCTTAAAAAAAAAAAAAAAAAAAAAAAAAAAAAAAAAAAAAAAAAGGTTTTATTTATTTATTTAAGAGAGACACAGAGAAAGAAAGAGAGGCAGAGAAATTGGGTCAAAAAGAACTCAAAACATCAGTGTCCCTTGGGACTCAGTTTTAAGGGAGACTTTCCATAGCCCATCCTCATCCTCGTCTTGGTCTTGAACCAACTTCCAAGCCAGGAATGGAGTGGAGTCTGAACAGTCCTTCTCTCAGTTTCTAGAAAGAGGAATCACCTCATCTACTACTAATCCCCATCCTAAAGGAGCCCCCACTTCATCTATCATTTCTGCCTTTTCATTTTCGTAAGTGAAGAGAACTATAACAAAGCTGTTTTTCCCAGCATTTCATCTCTGGAAATCTCTTTTGCCTGCCCTCTCCTGTCTGCCTTCTTGGGTGACTGTTGGTGCTCACAGGATGACACTGAGGCATTTAAGGAATCAAGAAAACCCCCACAGATTTAATTCCCTTCCATGTTGGTTCGCAATAAGTTGTATTTCATTCTATCCCGCTATTTTGAGACTTGCCAATACACGTAGCACTTTTATAAATTATTAGAATATTCGTCGAATGAGAACATCTTGCTCCCCAGCCGTGCCAAATAAGGGTTGTGGTTCGAAGAAATACCAAGAAGGACTTCAAGTATGGTGGAAATAAACACTGAGTTCTGTGGGTCTGTTGTTTTGTAGGTGGACATTCTGGAACATTCTCATAATGTCACCGTTGGTTATTATGCTACCAAAGGGCGGCTGGTGTACTTGCCTGCTGTCGTGATCGAGATGCTGGGTGTTTATGGGATCAGCAATGTCACTGCGGATCTGAAGCAACACACCCCAAACTTACAGTCAGTGGCGGTACTTGCCTCCCCGTGGAATCCCCAGCCTGCAGGCTGCTTCCAGCTGAGAACAGGCAAGTACCTTAGAAAGAAAGGATTCCTGTCCGTTCCGGAATCGGGGGCAGCATCACGAAGATGCCTGTTTAAAAACTTGAGTGCTAGTGGCTCTGTCGTCTCTTAAAGTCCTGTGTACCTTCCTCAAAGGGCCCTGCTAATCAACTGTCCAAGTTCCCTGCCTATGAACCTAAACTTCCTCACCCTGGATTTATTAGAAATAGTCCTTCAGGGACACCTGGGTGGCTCAGCGGTTTGGTGCCTGCCTTCGGCCCAGGGTGTGATCCTGGAGACCTGGGATCAGGTCCCACATCCAGCTCCCAGCATGGAGCCTGCTTCTCTCTCTCTCTGCCTGTGTCTCTGCCTCTCTCTCTCTCTCTGTATCCTCTGTATCTCTCATTAACAAATAAATAAAATCTAAAAAAAAAAAAAAAGAAAGAAAGAAAGAAATAGTTCTTTAGGGGCACCTGGGTGGCTCAGTCGGTTGAGCATCTGCCTTTCGGGTTGCTTGGTCCTGGGATGGAGTACCCACATCAGGCTCCCTCCCTGCTCCATGGGGACCTTGCTTCTCTCTCTCTCTCTCTCTCTCTCTCTTTGTCTTTCTCTCTCTCTGTCTCTCATTAATAAATTAATAAAATATTTTTTAAAAAAGGAACTAGTCCTTCACAGGAGCCTGCCTTCTCAATTTATATAATTAGGACTTTAAGAGCAACAGGCATCGTATTTTTAATTTTTTCCTGTATTACCAGTGGATACTGGTAAGAGCTGAGCATCCATAAAATCTGTGCTTTGGACCAACACTGTTCCAGGGTGCCCCTGAATCAGAAGCTCTGAGCTTTGGCCTCGGAATCTTATTCTCAAGCACCCTCGTGATTCTGATCATGTGGTTGGTTAGCCCCAAGAGTGGAGAAATTATTGAAGTCGAAAGACTCAATCAACTAAGTGATGCAGGTCAATTGACAAGCCCCCACCCCCCAAACCTCCCCCAAGAAATAGAAGGCATGATCTCTCTTTGATTGTTTTTTTTTTTTTAATCATTCTTGGAGCAGATGTCTACCCAGTCCAACAAAATCCTTTGCATTAGAGGGAACCTCAGATTTGATCGTGCTTTTAATTCTTCTTTACTCATAATCATTTTAAGAGCCACTTCCAACCCTGCAACCAAACGTTGTCAGTCCTTATTTGCCTGATTTCTCTGATGTAAATCATGCTGTTTTATATGAAGACTGCTGTTAAGTCCAAGGAGCTAAGTCACACATCACTTCGGCAAGCGCTAATTTATGACTCTCCTTCTAGTGCTACAGTTTGTGAGCCAATCTGACAACATCCAGTCCTGCAAGTTCGCTCAGACGATGGAACAGAGGCTGCAGAAGGCCTTCCAGGATGCTGAGAAGAAGGTCCTAAATACCAAAAGCAACCTGACCATTCAGGTAAGGAGGAGGGTGCTTCAACTGTGTCGTTGATGTTGGCAAGAAGTGACTTGATCTCCTGTTTCAAAGATGCCTGGTGTAAGTGTAACTCCGTCACTTAGACAGGAAGAGGTGCCATGCTGGGGCCCCTGAGAAGACTCAGTTTCAGCACTGATGAGGACGTCTGTGACAGGAGGGGTGCTGTTTTGCTATATACCTGCTGTGGTTTGGGGTTTTATATTTATTTTCCCATGTGACGCTTCCTCAGGCCTTCCCAATACATTTGCTATTTTGTTTTATTTTGTATTGTTTAGTTGTTTGTTTGGGGTTTTGGGGGGTTTTTTGTTTGTTTTTAGATTGTTTTTATTCATGAGAGACACAGAGAGAGGCAGAAACATAGGTAGAGGGAGAAGCAGGCTCCCTGTGGAGAGCCCGATGTAGGACTTGATCCCAGGACCCCTGGATCATGCCCTGAACCAAAGGCAGATGCTCAACAACTGAACCACCCAGGCATCCTGGTTGTTTGTTTAGAGAGAGCACACACAAGGGTGCACAAGAGTGGCGGCGAGGGTAGAGAGAGAGAGGGAGAGAGAATCCCAAGCAGGCTCTGTGCCCATTGTAGAGCCGGGTGCAGGACTCGATCTCATGACCCGGAGATCATGACCAGATGTGAAATCAAGAGTCAGACATTTAACCGACTGAGCCACCCAGACGGCCCAATACATTTACTATTTTAAAAACTGAAGTAGATGTGCAATATAAGGTACAATTTCGTAAAACGAATCAAATGTCTCATAAAATGAAATTAATTCTAAATAGCTAACTCATCAAGATTTGCCTATCCTGTGATTTGCATTGAGTTGTTTCCTAGACATCCACATGAACAGTCACCTTAGTTTAAACAAACACATATAAACATTTTATATTTGGGGCTCATTGTATGCCATTACTGTGCTAAATGTTTTAGAAATATTTTGCTACATAATACTCAAGACATCTTTCTGAAGTATTATTATCATCATTTCACAGAAAATGGGACTGAGAGAGAGGCTAAGAAACTTCTAGAAAGCCACACAGTAAAGAAGGGAATAAGGACTTGAGTCAAGGCCCATAATCTTATCCTATCTGCTATGCTAAACCATGGAACTTTTGGTGAACACATGAATTTTTCTTGGAAAAACCCCACTGCTAGTACAATATATTTCAGTTTCCTGGACTTAACAATAGATATGCCACCAAAAGCTTTCCTCAGACCCACTTTTTTGCAGTTATATAACTAACATCCCACTAAAGACATATGCTTTTTTTTTTTTTTTTTTAAGTAAGCTCCACATCCAGCATGGAACCCAGTGTGGGGCTTGAATTCAGTCAACCCTGAGATCAAGACCTGACCTGAGATCAGAAGTTGGACCTCAATTGACTGAGCCACCCAGGCACTCCAAGACAGATGCTTTTTTTTTTTTAAGATTTTATTTATTCATTCATGAGAGACACACACAAAGAGAGAGGCAGAGACACAGGCAGAGGGAGAAGCAAGCTCCATGCAGGGAGCCCGACGCAGGACTCGGTCCTGGGTCTCCAGGATCATGCCCTGGGCTGAAGGTGGCGCTAAACCACTGAGCCACCCGGGCTGCCCCAATGCTTTTTAATCATATTCATCCAGCCCCCAAATTTCTCTGATTAACTATACAACCCAATGTCCTGTTTTTACTGAACTAAATCCTTTGCAATTAAACCCAGTGGTTTTGAAATTGACATTTAGCATAAGTGAATTATCAGCAAAGCCAATATGAGGTAGAAAGCATACAATTTAATTTGAAGAAGCAGCTTTCCTTTTCTAGATTTATCCAAAATGTATATGGAAGTATCTCATTATGATTCAGTTCATATTAGATTAAGATCTAAAAACGTGTCACAAACATAAGATTTATATAAGAAGTATGACTCAGCTCCCTTGTGGGAGATCTTTTTCTTTCTGATTGGGTTTGTGATCTTCACAGGTGCATGATTCCAGTTAGGGCTTGGAGGCAGAGTGTACTCTGATGGTATTCAGGAAGCACAGACCCATTGAGCACCTCCTGTTTATATAAATAAGTTGCCTTTGGCCTTAAGAAGACTCTGTGTTATGGGATAGTCATGGGCCATGAGATGAAACCTTGTACAGCAAATAACAAAGTTTCCTTGGAAAAGACTGTAACAGACAATTTGAGAACTGCATCTAAATAAATTTTGGGTGCTCTTGAACATTTCAGCAGGTCTTGAAGTAAATGGTTAATTGGGTGAATTGTTTCATTAACCCTGCTCCACTTTTTGCCATGGCTGACAGGAAGCCTGGAACTGCTTTGTAGCCTGGATTCTGGAACCCTCTAGGCCCCTTTATCATGCATATATGTAGCTGCATGCTAATCATCCACCTGGACTTGTTCCAGGACCTGGTTTTATAATTAATAACTTTCCATTTTACTGTATTAAGTATAATTTGGAGGAGCACCTTGGATTTTTTTGGACACATAGGTATTTAATTTGTTCAGAGAGTCGTGGAAAAGTTTTTTTTTTTTTTTTTTTTTTTTTTAACTTGTATAGCATTGGTATTAGGGGCTAGATTGCAGTAGACTCAATTAGGACCTTTTTGGTTGTGAATGACAGACTCTAAGCATATAAGATTTAAGCAAAAAGAAGTAATTGGGGCAGCCCGGGGGGCTTAGCAGTTTAGCACCGCCTTCGGCCCAGGGCCTGATCCTGGAGACCCGGGATCGAGTCCCACGTCGGGCTCCTTGCTTGGAGCCTACTTCTCCCTCTGCCTGTGTCTCTGCACCCCCCCCCCCGCCCCGTGTCTCTCTTGAATACATAAATAAAATCTTAAAAAAAGAGAAAGTAATTGGCTCATAGAACTGAAAGGTTCACAGCATATTTCATTCAGGCCCAATTTGATTCAGGTGCTTATATGATTTCTTTGAAAAGTTCTCTTTGTCTCTTGGCCTTGCCCTGGGCTGACATCATCTTCAGGCCCAGTGGGGTGGCCCCTGGCACCTCCAGGTTTGTCTCATTCTTGTTGCTTACAGTCTTATGGAACCAACATACCTATTTTGGTGGCTTTCCAGTAAAAATCCTGGGATTAGCTCTCATTGGGCTCATTTGGACTGTGTTCCCATTTCTGGAGTCATAACTGTGGCCAAGGAGATAAAATGTCCCAATGTCCCCGAGGCCTGGCTATCCCCACTCCTAGAACTTGGGTAGGGCAGCCCCACCCAAAGCCCATGAACCCAGCTGGAGAGAAGAAGTATGTCCTCAAGGAAATTGTGGTGCTGTCATAGAAGAAAGAAGAATGGATGGTAGGTAGGCAAAATAACAGCCTTCCTTTCTGCCACTCTTTTTAAGGTCTAACTAGCTAAATGAATTGTGGCATGAATGAGTGGGAAGTAAGAGATAAAGTCAGGAACAACAGGAGTCTAAGAGTAAAGGGGGTAGTGGGAAAGTGCCCCCTGTAGGGGCTGCTTCTACTGGGGACAGACAGGGCATGACTTTCAGGGAACACTGACCTGGCCTTGGTCTCAGGCCTGTGGACCTCTCATTTATGAAGCTAGTGTTAAGTAGCCATCAAGATTGGTCACACTTTTCTTAGCTATAAAAAAATGAGTATACTAAAGAAGACCAAAAAAAGGAAAATCTGTGCTCATGAATTGGAAGATTTGATATTGTTAAAATGTCAGTACTGCCAAGAGCAATCTACAGATTCTATGCAATCCCTATCAAAATCTCAGTGATTTTTTTTGCAGAAATAGAAAAATCCATCCTAGAATTCATATGGAATCATAAGGAACCATGAATAGCCAAAACAGTCTTGAAAAAGAAAAACATAGCTCGAGGTTTCATACTTTCTGATTTCAAAACTTACTACAGAGCTACAATAATCAGAACAGCATGGTACTGGCATAAAGACAGACATATAGACAAATGGAGCTGAAGAGAGAATGCAAAAATAGATCTTTGCATATATGATCAAATGATTTTTGACACGGGTGCCAAGACCATTTAATGGGGAAAGGATGGTCTTTTCAATCAGTGATATTGGAAAACTGGGTATCCACAAACAAAAGAATGAACTTGGACCCTTATCTAACACCATAAACAAAAATTAACTTCAAAGTAGATCAAAGACCTAAACATGAGGGCCAAAACTATAGGACTCAGAAGAAAAAGAGGAGAAAACTTCATGGTATTGAATTTGGCAATGATTTCCTGGATATGACACCAAAAGTATAGGCAACAGAGGAAAACATAGGTAAATTGGACTTCACCAAAATTAAACACTTCTGTGGATCAAAGGACACAATTAAGCAAAAAGCAACCCACAGAATGGGAGTGGATATGCCAATCATATATTGGATAGAGGGTTAATATCTGGAATATATAAAGAACCCATACAACTTAAAAACACGAAAACAATCTTATAAAGAAGTGAGCAAAGAGTTCTAATAAACAATTCTCCAAAGAAGATCTATAGATGATCAATAAGCACCTAAAAAAGGTACTCTACATGACTTAATCATCCGGGAAATAGAAATCAAAACCACAGGATACCACTTCGCAATCTATTAGGATGGCCATCATAAAAAAAAAAAAAGAGAATAACAAGTGTTGGTAAGAATGTGGACAAACCGGAACCCTTTGCACTGCTGGTGAGCTTCTCAAATGGTGTAGCTCTGTGGAAAACAGAATGGTGGTTCCTTAAAAATTAAACCTAGAAATACCACATGATCTACCACATGATCAAAATAATCAAAAGCAGGGACTTAAACAGATATTCGTGCACCCATGTTCATAGCAGCATTATTCACATTAGCCAAAAGGTGGAAGCAACCCAAATGTCCATCCACAGATGAATGGATAAGAAATGTGATATATATTTACACACACACACAAGGGAATGTTGTTCATTTTAAAAAAGGAAAGAAATTCTGACCCATGCTACCACATGGATGAACCTAGAGGATATTATGTTAAGTGAAATAAGCCAGTCACAAAGGGGCAAATACTATATGATTCCACTTATAAAAGGTGGTTAATTTTGTCAAATTAATAGAGACACAAAGTAGAATGGTGGTTTTCAGCGGCTGGGGAGAGAAAGAAATGGAGAGTTGTTTAATAGATAACAGGTTTTGGTTTGGGAAGATGAAAAAGTTAGTTGAAAAGCAAAAAATAGAATATTCACATCAGAGATAATGGTTGAAAAGTTATTTTAGTTATTATTATTATTATTATTTTAGATGGCAGTATGGGGAAGTCTTTTAAATTGTTAAGAAAGAAGCACCTTTCTTTCTGGTACCCTGGGGAAGAGGCATGAATACCGGTGGCTCAACCACACTACAAAAATACTTTCAGAGAGGAGAGAAAAGAGTGGACCAGCAGTGTTGACTCGATGTATCATAAATCATGGGACTATAGGCTCTGTGTTAGTGAATTAAATAGCAACTTCCACTTATGGGGAAAAGTGGGAAATAATGTGAAGAAGCTATTCTTGACAGTCTTCTTAAAAATAACATTTAAAGGGAAAGTTGCAGGGATCTTCATGCCTGAAGGCACAGAGGTCTGGGAAAGACAGGATTTCCATCAGCTCCCTATAGGAAGAGAGGGCACACTCAGTTTAGTAATTTGAATAAAGTCTAATAAAAGGGACCTTTGGGGTGCCTGGATGGCTCAGTGGTTTGAGCGTCTGTCTTTGGCTCAGGGCGCGATCCTGGGGTCCTGGGATCGAGTCCCATATTGGGATACCTGTGGGGAGCCTGCTTCTCCCTCTGCCTGGGTCTCTGCCTCTCTCTGTGTGTCTCTCATGAATAAATAAGTAAAATCTTTAAAAATAAATAAAAAATAAAAGGGACCCTTGGCAGAAGTACAGGCAGGCTCTAGGGAAACCACAGGGCAAGTACAGTACCCGAAGCGGTAAATGTTGGGGCCTGATGGGGTGAGAAGAGCGAGCAATTATGGGAAGCCAGAGGCCAGAGCTGCCCTACAGGAGCCGTGCTGTGGGGAGGGAGTCCCGGACGCCAGTTCTCTGACCTCCCTCTCCTCCCACTCTCCCCTATCCTCCTGGGCTCCTTTTAGCTGAAGCTAAAGGAGGGAAGAGAAACCCACAGAGGTGGTCCACCGGGGTCTGCCTCTGGGTGCGCTGAACAAAACGAGGGTTGATGGGTGGGCGGCTAGAGAATCTGGAAGGGGAAGGTGCAGACGGGTGGGGGGGGGGCGGGGAGGGGGCACAGAGCCCCGCACTGTCTCACCAAGTAGAATGACTTCCTACTGCATCTGTTTTTCAAATCTCATCCGTGGGATATTTTTGTCCATACACTGACCCAGAAAACCGCACTTTCCGGTAACTGAAAAACTGACTTCGACAGATTTTTGAGAAGAAAACCACACCGTCCCATAGTCCTATTTACATATTCTATATTGAATTAATAGGTCACGAGAAAATGTAATCACTCCCCCAAAGACCCTGTTTTATATTTCTGAATTCCTTTTGCAGTCAAGGTTTCATCAGGCTGTTCACTAGCACGGTGATCCGCTGTGTAGGAACTTAAAAGATCCCTCCCCCCCAAATTTAACTCAGGCTCCCTCTGAGCAGTTGAGCCCTCTTAGATTTAACATTGTCCATGCTCTAGGCTCTATTCTGTGTGTTCAGAACCATAAAAGTAGCCTTGAGGCGATTCAGCCTCTAGAAAAGATACCCACGCCCGCTTAAGACCTGAGGTCAGACTGCCTGGGTTCGAATCCTGGCTACTCTCTTGATCACGCCGGGCCTCGGTTTCCTCCTTTGCAAAACGGAGTCGTGAGTGGATGCAGTTCCCGGGGCATCTGAGGACCGAGTGAGATCACACGGCCCTAGCACCACGCCTGGCACTCCGCGAGCAGCCCCTGCGTGGCGAGTGGTGTTATTCTGGTCTCTTCCTCGCTCCTTTTTCCACCTCCCATTCATTTCTACCCGCAACTTCTGCTCGAATTCCTCCTCCCACGGCCTCCATGAAACAGACCCTCATCTTATTTGGTGTGTCTCCCCCCTCCCCCCCCGTGTCGATTCAGATGGTGAGCACATCCAACGCCTCGCAGACAGTCACCTTGGTGTACGTGGTGGCCAATCGAAGCTCCTTCCTCAACGGCACGGTCGCCAGCAGCCTCCTCCGCCAGCTCTCGGCCGAGCTGGTCGGGTTCTACCTCACTTACCCGCCGCTCACCATTGCCGAACGTGAGTACGTCCCTGCCCCCCACCCTGGGGCGCTGCCTTTCCCCTGCACCCACCCGCCCCCTCCAGGGCAGGGGTAGGGGGTTCTTTCTCCACTTAGTGAACATCTGTTGTGCTGGCCACATACTCACTCTCTGATCATAAAATAACTGAAATGGGTGATACACCGGGACTGACCTGCTGACAAGTTTATTGCACGTTGGAAGAAAGCGCTGGCTGGGTGCCCTTACCCTGTCATCGAGTCCTCACAAAGCGCCCTAGAAGGTAGCACCAAATGAGCCCCACTTTGCGAAGGAGAAAACTGAGATCCCAAGAGGTTTAACCAGATGCCCCCTCTCACGTAGCTAATGAGACATGGAACCTAGGGTTCAAACCCAAGCAGTCTGCCTTTGAGATTGCAGGAACAGCCTGGAGGGCGTCTGTCCTTGTGGCAATCTGGGTTGCAGTGGTTTCCCTCACTTGCACCATCAGCAAATGCTCCAGGGCCTTTGCCCCTTGCCCTGGCTGTTGCTGTCTTAATGCAGCTCGTTTGCAGTCAGCATCGTGACTTCACTGGATGAAGTTCCCATGTCAGTCCTGTGGCCTGTCTTCCTCTGATGCTCAGTTACGTAATTCTCATTACCATGCAGCAGGCATAGACTCGGAAGACAACGCAGCCTACATTTTGTACTCAAACACTTACTTGGTGGCCAACTGAAGTCAAGATTTGTGCTGTTAAATTTAATTGTCAACACATTTCTCAAGGTCACTGGTCCAGGGTTTTGTTTTGTTTTGAGGCACATAGTAGCAAAATTGCTTCTGTTTCTTTCTGTGGCTGGATTTGAGACTATAAATAAATAAAATGATGTGTGTGAATGGACGCAGCACACAGTAGCCACTAGGAATTTTTTTTTGAATGTTTAATAGCAGGCTTTTGGAATTTCATGTAGTAAGGAAAGGTGACTCTGGATTTTATGGAAAAGGTAATGGCATGAAAGATAGTATTATGTCAAATGGCAGCATGCAAAGAAGTAATTTTCTTTCCTCTTGATATTTTGATAATAACAACAACTGAGATTTATTGAGTGATTACTATGTGCCAGGCACTGCACTATACCCTTTACATGAATGAAGTCTAACCTGCAAAAAAATGGGACTGTTTGTCACAAACATTTAGCTAATAATAAACTTAGTCCTTGACATTGGAAAAATCCATTCAAGAGATGATCATTCCTAAAACTATTAGTGATGGTTGGGTAGTTTTCACAAAGGAAGCTAAAGTTAAGACATGTTCTAGCTGTGAGTCTTGATAATGATAATGTTAATGGAAAAAATAAATAGAAAGAGCAGAAATGCACAAACCCTAGAAAATTCTTCATCTGAAAGTTAACCCTTTACTGAGTATTTTACTTGTTGGAACAGCAAGATAGTTTTAGCCTGTATGCCCTGGAGCTCCCAGGAATGATAAAGCTGAATTTAGCTGTTTGATATTGTGTCACCTATGTCCATCTTCCTTAATAATATTTACATATAAAACCCGTGAAAGTAACTTGGTGTGTTTCTTATTTGTTTTAGCGCTGGAATATCCCAACCTTGATATATCAGAAACAACCAGAGACTATTGGGTAATTACAGGTAATCTCTTTCACTCCCTCTTTCTCGCTATCAGTTTGTGTTTTTTTTCAAACAGCATGTCAAAAGAAACCCCAAAACTAAAAATTAATAATTGTTATAATTATAATAATTAAAACTGCATGCCATTCAGTGATAGGATCAGCATCTTTCCTTTGGTCCTGTCCTTACTTCCATAGGACCAGAAGTGGGTAAAGTCAGCTAAGAAAAGATACCACTAAAAAAAAAAAAAAAGATACCACTGAAGGTGAATCTTAGATAACCATTCAAAACAGCCACCTGTAAAGTCCATGGCCTCCTCTTTGCAAAAAGTAGATCAATCTGAAGGTATGGCGGCGACCTGTGGGTATCTAGGGTATGTCCATGGGAATGGTGGTTTATTTAACGATGGTAGGCTTTTCTGCGCTGCCCTATAAAACCCCAGTGAAAGGCAGAGGAATGCTGGGCATGCACTTTTCTCTCTCCCCTGGCACACACCCCACACCTACACTAATCCTGGTGGAGCCCAGGCGTGTCCTGACAGTGAGGGCGGATGGAAGTAGAAGGGTGGTTCGGTGACATTCTCTTTTTTTTTTTTTTTTTTTCCTTGACATTTCCCAGCTGAGCTTTATGAAACAGCAAAAAAGTTCTTGTTTGTGTTTTTCCAAAGCCAGAAAGTGGCTCTGAAAATCTTAGAGAAGCAAGGGTTGGGAGCAAAGAGAGAAGACAGATGTTGATGGAAGAAGTGACCAGCCCAGCTGAACATGGAAGGGTGGAGGGGGAGTGGAAGGGATGAGCGTGTTGGGGCTGCCATAACAAACACCACAGACTTTGGAGGCTTCGGCAGTAGGAATTTATTTTCTCATATTTCTAGAGGCTGGGAAGGCTGACATCCAAGTGTCAGCAGGGTTGGTTTCTTCTGAAACCTCTCTCATTGGCTTGTAGATAGCTATCTTTCCTTTACATCTTTCCTCTATATGTCTGTGTCCTAAACTCCTCCTCTTATAAGGACACCCATCATATTGGACTAGGGCCTCCCCATGTGATCTGATTTTACCCTAACTACCTCTTTTAGGGCCTCATCTCCAAATACAGTCCCATTCTGAGGTATGGGGGGGTTAGGACTTGAACATAGGAATTTTGGGAAGATACAAGTCAGCCCAAAGCAAAGAGAGAGGAGGATCCTACAAGTCATGGAAAATGTGCCTGGGCAAGCCTGTCTGAAACCTCCCTCTTTTCTTCCCTGCCCCATCCCCTCCCTCACATGCTGTCCCAAACAAACAGTAGCAAGGCTGCTGCCTGGAATCCTAACAAAGGAGCACACACTCCTGCTCAATGAGGCTTGCTCAAGACCTCTCTGAAATTGCAGAAAATCTCATTTCTTTCTCCCCCACCGAGCCATGGATATGCAGAGATGATTTTTACCTGCTAGAAAGACAAACTAAAGAAATGCGTTTTAAAAGAAAAAACAGGGGGCCTCAGTGGCTCAGTCAGTTAAGCATCTGACTCTTGGTTTTGGCTCAGATCATGATCTCAGGGTTGTGAGATCGAGCCCCATGTCAGGCTCCGTGCTGGGTATGTATCCTGTTTGAGGGTCTCTCTCCTACTTCCTCTGCTCCCACTTATGCTCTCTCTCTCTAAAAAAGAAGGAAAGAAAAAAAAAACCATCAGAGTTTATGCCCAAGAGGGAAATGATACTAACCCAGCAATGTTTTTTTTTTTTTTAAGATTTTATACATTTATTTGAGAGAGAGAGAGAGCACACACAAGGAGGAGGTAGGGACAGAGGGGAGGGAGAAGCAGCCCCCCCCCCCCCCACTGCTGAGCAGGGGTGGGATGTGCGACTCGATCCCAGGACCCCAAGATCATGACCGGATCTGAAGGCAGACACTTAATTGGCTGAGCCACCCAGGCGCTCAGCAATGCATTTTTGAACCAGCAGGTTATGTAACACTTCCAGAATCATGCCTCCACCACCAGGAATGCTGCTTTTGAAGTTGCAGATGTCTCTCCTTCTATTAACGTAAGGTTTACATTAAATGGTAACACATCTGCCCTTAAACACAGGCTGTCTCGACAACCTCCTGTCTCATCCTTTCCCCGAGTACCTGGGTCTTGCCCTGCTTCTTGTTTTAGTAGCATAACCTTCAGAAAATCATGCTGGGACTTCAGCCCTTGCCCGCCTCCACCCACCCCCACCCACCCCTGCCTGTGTAACTCATTTGCTTATGTTGTTGCTCTTCCAGCTGCTGGTCATCAGAATAAACAAGGGCCCCTGTCACTGTGTTTGGGGCTAGTTACTCAGGTAGTGCCAGTGGGAGGGGCGAGAGCCAGTGTCAGCGTGACCCTCCTTCCTTCCCTTTGGCTCAGGTCCCACTCTCTCCACTCATGTACAGCCACCACCGGCCTTTGACCGTAATTCACAGAAGGGGTAGGAGATTGGGAAGCGAAATGAAAATAGCTTTGTTCATCCGGCTGAGAGGCGCAGGTCCTTGACACCACTCTGCCCTTCGCTCCCAGATACCAATCACAGGCACTCTGTCATCTGCTCCTTGCCAACAGCTCAAAGGATGGGGGGCAACTTTTCCTTTCTGTAGTTGATATTATGAAACCGTGACCTGTTTCTACCTGCTTTCCCACTAAATTTATATTAACTATGTTTTGAGGTGTCTGGGTGGCTCAGTCGGGTAAGCACCCAACTCTTGGTTTTGGCTCAGGTCGTGATCTCAGGGTCCTAAGATTGAGCCCTGTGTCTTGCTCTCTCTCAGCACGAAGTCTGTTTGGGGTTCTCTCCCCCACCCCTCCGCCCCTTCCCCTGCCCATGCTCTCTTTAAGATAAATAAATAAAAATCTTTTTTTTTTAATTTTTATTTATTTATGATAGTCACAGAGAGAGAAAGAGAGAGAGGCAGAGACATAGGCAGAGGGAGAAGCAGGCTCCATGCACCGGAAGCCCGATGTGGGATTCGATCCCGGGTCTCCAGGATCGCGCCCTGGGCCAAAGGCAGGCGCCAAACCACTGCACCACCCAGGGATCCCCAAATAAAATCTTTTAAAATACTTCTCCCCTCCTCCCTGAGCCTGGATCCCTCATTGGTGGAAATACTGTGGCTTCCTTAGGGTGATTCCTGCAGCCCCCTCTGCTGGCCACAGATCCTGTGGTGAGGATTGGGTATACAAGGCAGGATAGAGACGTGCAGACTTAATATTGCTGCCTCACACAGATCACAGCCCACCTTAGGTTTTTTGTGTTTGTTTTTTTTTAAGATTTTTATTTATTTATTCATGAGACACAGAGAGGCAGAGACATAGGCAGAGGGAGAAGCAGGCTCCATGCAGAGAGCCCAACATGGGACTCGATCCCAGGTCTCCAGGATCAGGCCCTGGGCTGAAGGTGGCTCTAAACCACTGAGCCATCCGGGCTGCCCCCACCTTGGGTTTTTCCTCTTGTCTTTACTGCACCACCAGGGTCAGAATCCCAGATCTAGCAGTCTCAGGATTTCTTCTGGTCTCAGCCCGGCTGCTGCTAACCTAGTGTGTCCTTGGGCAAGTCACTCAGGCCCTCTGGATGTCGTGCTGTCACCTGTGGAATGAGGACAAGATAGGAGATGAGCATTCTGGTTCTTTTGGCTCTGCATGTATGGGATTCAATGACACATAAAACAATTCAGCTTCTGTATAGGAAGCTGAACCAGGCTGAGCCGACTGTTGAAATTTTATTGCTCAGGGCAATTGTAAATAAAGAAGGAGTGAGAGACCAGTGATGTAACAGCCACCGAATCTTCTGGAGAGCTCCTATGGATGCAGCTGGGGACTGCCCGCCTCCTGTTAGCTGAGTCAGTGGTGGCGAAGGGTGGATGGCCAGGGCCCTGGCTGATGGGCCAAAGGACTGCTGTCTTCCTAGGCACTTGAGCCAGGGTCCAAGCTCCCCTACTGCTTCAGGGTCGCTCAGGGAGATGCACGCCCCTTTCTAGTCCCTTCCAGGTGGGCAGAGAGGGCTGAGAGCCTGCGGCCTGCTACGCTTCTCAGGGGAAAGGAAGGGAGCCACAATTCCTGGAACACAGTTATTTCTTCTTCTGGGAAAAATGTGTCTAACAAAGAAGCACATTTGATCAACAGCAGCAGCTAGCATTAATGGGCATCCTCCAAAGGGCCTTGTAGCACTATGCTCAAGCCTTTTTTAAAAAAAAATAAAGTATCTGTTCTCTACAACACCATCAGGAATAGATTATGATAACCCAGACCCCTGGCTCCAACCCCCAGACCTTCTGGAGCTGCCTCCCAGTGGGGCACCTGCTCTTGGCAAACAGAGCAGTGAGCCATGTGGACACTGCCCAGTTGGAGGTTCCATATAACCCTGTGGGATGTTCCCGCAGCTTCTTACACTTCCCGGAAGGCTGTGGTTTGGTTTGGTTTTTGTTTTCCCTCAATTTAAAAACTTGGGGTGAAATACACATAACATGCAATTGACTGTTTTAACCATGTTTTACTGTGCAATTCAGTCGTGTTAAGTACATTCACAGTGTTGTGTGGCCATCACAACTACCTATTTCTGGAACTTTTTCATCACCTGGGAGCTTTGACTTTCCCTTTCTTTGATGTCTGCCCCAGAATCATCCCTGGGATTTGCTTGGAGTAACCCATGATGATGCCCTCGACTCCTGTGTCTGGTAGACAGGAGAAGCCAACTTAGAAGTAATCTTTCAGGGGCACCTGGGTAGCTGAGCTGGCTAAGCATCTGACTCTTGATCTCAGCTCAGGTCTTGATCTCAGGGCTGGGAGTTCAAGCCCTGCATTAGGCTCCACGCTGGGTGTGGAGCTGGTTTTATAAAGGAAAAAAAAATAAGTAATCCTTCAGCAGTGATTCTCTAATTTTACTAGAGGCACATCTTTGAAGCAGAGAGAACGCAGCTCTCCTCTCTGGGACCAAGAGGTAGGCTGACCCTTCCTCAGCCTGACAGTTGCATCATGGGGGATTTTGAGGGGCCCCTCTGGGACCTGCCATGGAGAGAAGAGTGCAGACGTGTCTTATCTTTGTTTGCAGGAATTCTGCTTGACAGATGAGCTGGGAGTCCCTCCCAAGGGCCCTAGAGAAAAGAGCTGCTTTATGCCCTCTATGGGGATTATTTGGCATTTGTGGCTTCAAAGAAGTCATTTCTGAGACTCGACTGTGGGTTTTTATTTTTCTCTTGATCGGTTTCACCATCATGCTCCATATCGCTGCCATCAGTAGCTTATTCTGGCCCTGTACAGAATGAGCTCATAACAGCAACATGTTTTTACGTTCGGGCTATTTTCATATCCCCCTAGATGGGTGGTATTAGTGGCCCTTGGCTGGACTATGGTAGAACAAATTCCGTTAACTGAAAAATCTTGGATTGCACACCCAGCCCATTGTTAAGTTTTTGTCTCTTTAAAAAGATGAGAATTTTTTTTTAGCATTTTTGATCTCAGGAAAGACTGTGTTTGGAGGCTGTGTTTGTGTGTTTGGGGTGGCATTTGTTTCCCAAGGGACTTGGAGGAAGGACCGAGCTTTGGGGGTAGATGGCAAAAGGACATGACTCCCATAGTAAGTGATCTTTCCAGTCCTGGCATGGCCCTGGTGTGTTCTTTGCGGTCCTCCGCCATGCATGCACTAGCCGTTGCCTACCCTTCCATCATGAATGCCTTACCTACCCAGATAGCCCTGGATATAGATGAGACACAGCAGTGGAGGAGGGCTGGAAAGAGGAGTTTCATTTATCTCCTACGCACCTGGCATTACTGCTAAGCTGCTTGATACATCTGGTCTCATTTCAACCTTATAGCCCACAAGGAATAGATTTACTGTGATGTAGACTTTCTTATTCCCTTTCTATAGAGAAGGACTTGGACTCAGGAAGGGCCAGTGGTTTGCCTGAAGTCTCAAGACTGGCAAGTGCCAGCCCACTCTTTCTATTACACTGTCCTGCTCTTGAATGGGAGCGTACCTGAGAGGCTCTGGGCCACTTTAGGGATGGGTCTCAAAAGGACCCCATGGAGGAGGGAAAGATGAGGACACTGGGCAGGGTGGCTTGTCTAGGTGTGAGGAGCTGAGTTGCAGGATGGAGCTCAGATTCCTTAGCAAAGCTGCTGAGAAGTGAAAATGCAGTAAGGGTAGCCCTGAGCCGGGGCTTCTGAGCGGGAACCAGTGAAAGATCCATGTAGTCGTACCTACGGCTGTGCTGTATTCCCACATGCTCTCTAACAACACGTAACATCTTAATAAGGTTTGGATTAAATACAACAGCATCAGGCATGTCACAGCTTGTGGAGGAGAGAGCCCAGGCTTTAGAGTTACATAAACACGGGTTCAAACCCCAACTTTGCTGGTTATTAGCTGCATAACCTTAGGCGAGTCACATAACCTTTCAGCATCTATAACATGAGGACAGTGATTCGCTACTCCTGGGGCTATGGTCAGGGTAAAGTGAGGCAAGGATGGCCAAGTCCTAATATGAGGTAGGCCCAGGGCCCTCCGTGGCTGGTACAGGGCCAGTGGTGGTTGTGGTTTCTGAGTCCGCAGGGAATCTGTCCTCTGAGCAGCCCCTCTGCCTTCTGCATCCACAGTGCTACAGGGCGTGGACAACTCGCTGGTGGGCCTGCACAACCAGAGCTTCGCCCGGGTCATGGAGCAGCGCCTGGCACAGCTGTTCATGATGTCCCAGCAGCAAGGCCGGCGGTTTAAACGGGCCACCACACTGGGGAGCTACACCGTGCAGGTGCGTGTGTGGCAAGTCACTGGGGTCTTCTGACAAATGTGCGGGAACGTCCTGAGACTAAAGTAAGCCATGCCGTGTGCAGAGGAGCATTTAATCAACACTCCTCTTAGGTTTGGGGGGTTCGTGGTTACGACCATCAAAATCATGGAGGAGGGTGACAGTGAGCTACTCCCCTATCTTGCTACTAGACTCCAAAGTTTCAGAACAGATTCTGTACACGTGCACATGCTTACTAAACAGAAGTTCTTAGTAAGCGTGCACAGACTGACTACTCCCCAACCTGTTCTGGAGACTGGATGAAGTCCCAGAGCTTAGGGCCTTTGGGCCTCTTGCCACCGCTACTGTGGATGGCAGGCGCACCAATCAGTTTCCCAGGTGCAGGACGCTGTTATCCTTAATTAGTCAGCTTCAACAAAACAGGGCCCTGCACGTGCGTAATGGGCAGGTGACCACCCAGGGATTTCGGTGGGGGAGCTGTAGCAGACATTACTGATGCCCTGCCCAGAGCCCTTTCCCTTTCTGTTGAATGCCAGTGGGCTTCCAACAGCCACTGCTGAACCTTTCTTTCTTGAAGGGCTGCTCTTGGGATGCCAGAACCCACTCTGTCCCTGCCAGGGCCGGCTGGAAGTGCCTGGGAATTAGTGAGTGGTAGGGGTGTGCACACCACAGCGCTCTTGCTTCATGGCTTTGGGAGTTCTGAGATGTGTGCTTTCAGTAATTGCTAGAGCTTTCCCATAGAATTAAGCTTTAGCTACCCACTGTGCTAACTAGATTAGTAAAATGCCTCTCGCTAGTTCCGTTCCACCCGCTGTCTCCTCTCCTGTCTGTCCCTGGCACCTCCCGAATAATCTCCAAGCACGCAACTCGGAGTCTGCTTCAGAGGGATCCTGACAGACACAAAAGCCATTCTCAAGGTAGAGGCTCCAAGCTGGTTTAGATTCTTTATTCAATTCAAGCAAGAGTGGGGGCATCTCTAGCATATTCCAGCCAATCCACATATCCTGAATACCACTCATTTCACCAAAACTGAGAACCCCCGTAGCTAATATTTGTTACGCTAATTAACAAAGCTCTATTGAGCAAGCTGTCAAAGTACAGAAGCCCTCCTGGTAGCTGCTTCCTGAGTGCGGGCTTCCTAATTGGAATCTAGCACACTGCCCCTGCGGTGTAAACTGTCCGTTTGGCAATTGCCACATCTAGGGTGTAACTTAACCCAGACACACAGGCTTGATATCACAGTGTCTAAGAGGAAGCGTTTTAAAGGAAATTATAGGCATTACTCCAAGCTGTCTGCAGATTGTGTCCCCAGGCAATTTTGAAAGTACACACAACCCATTTTCTGGAACACACTTCCCTGCCTCAGTCAAGCATCCTGCCCTTGAGGGAGTACTTGAGGTCCTCCATTCACAGTTGGTGAATCTGGCCCCATGTCCCAATCTGGCCCCTAGCAGATGTTTGCTTTCATTCTGTCTTTATGGTTGGTGACAACCTGTGACCAGGTAAAGCCATAGTTAATTTCTTGTGCCAGGTTTATGATTTACCCTCACTGGGGTCTATGTGAGCCCTATAATCCACTTCTCCAACTATCAGAAAGGAAGCTGTTGAGACTCAGATAATAAAATGGGATTTGCCTCAGCTGAAGAAAAAGAAAGAACAACCCTATAATCCTGATGTTATTGTACATTTCTTGTAAACCGAAGAAATCTAACACATTCTACACATCTAAAAGAGCCCAGCGAGATGGTCTTCCCTCATTTCTTTTGAGTTCTCCAATGTACTTGGCCCCATAGCTGCCTGGAAAGTCTCAGTGGAGCAAGTAGGGATTTATTTCTGCAAATCCTTAGTTTATAGAGGCTGTAGATCGTCTTCTAACATCGTCCTTGGAGAAATCTTGGTAACAAGAATTCGCTATGAATTGAAATTGAGTGAAATTATTAAATATCTGAATGCCCATTTACCTTCTACCTGGTTATACTAACACTAGCCTTACCTCCTGTCCCGGGAGGGACTGGAATGACATGCCCAAATTTCCCAAATAAAATTCACTCTGCGGAATTTATATCATGCTTCTACCCAGTGGCCTTTCTTCTGGGCTTAGATAATTTTAAAAGATGAGCCACTTTTATGAATATGGAAATGTATATTCTAGAATTCAAAGATATTTCTCTAGTGACTATATCTGAAAAATTGAGTCTGAAGAAGAAATCCATATGACCAGTCAACATTTTTAAATGTTTAGCTCCATTTGCCGCAAAAGTGATGCAAATTTTAACTACCACAAATTATCATTTTCACCTACCAAAGATGTATGATGGCATCGTCCAGTGTTGGCAAGGATGTGATGAAATGGGCACTTTCAAACATGGTAAATGGGTATGACCTCTGCATATGGCCAATGAGCAATTTACACAAGAACCTCCTAGATGGTCACAATCTTACTCCTGGAAATTCACTTTGAGGAGATAGAGGTGAACACAAAGACAAGACAGTGGAGCAGAGTTTCTCAGAGAGTGTCCAGAAATGGTCCCACAAGGTGCCCTGGGGCAAAGGGGGTCCATGGCCATATCCATTTGGGCAAGGCTTCATTCTGTAGCCCCTACCTGAAGATCCCCAAGGCCTTTTGGCATACTGAAGACTCTTAAAAAGACCTGCAGTAAAGAAATTCCTTAACTTTGTTCAGCTACAAGTTCGTATATTGCCAATAAGAGCCTTATTTTTAGTAATACCTGTTTCTCCAACATTTTGTTATGAACACTTTTAAACTCACACAAAAATTATGTAGTGAGCACCAATAACCTCACCATCTAGGTGCTACAGTTAACAGTGTACTTACTATTTTATATTCGGTAACATATTCATTTCCATGCCACGAATCCGTTTGCACTGTTCTAGAACTTCATATACGTAAATATATTCTCTTTTGTATAAAGCTTTTTTGGCTCAATGTAGTGTTTCTTAGGTTCATCATGTGTTATTTGGGAGTGTATTCCTTTGTATTGCTGAGTAATTATCCCCTTGTATGAATATACTACAGTTTACCCATTTTTCTATTGAGAGATCACCAGACTTTTTCCATTTTCAACTATCATAAACAAAGCTGCTATGCACATTCTTCTACAGGTCTTTCTATGACCGTGTATTTTCATTTCTCTTGAGTGTGTAGGAGTGGAATTGCTGGTTCATAGGGTTGGTGTATGTTAGCTCTGTGAGAAACTGCTAGACCTTTTCCCAAAGTTTGCCATTTTCCACTCCCACCAACCAGATGTAGACTTCCAGCTATTCCTCATGTTCACCAGCACTTTGTATTGTTGGCCCTTATTTCAGTCACTCTGCTGGGTGATAGCAGTGTCTTATGGTTTTGCTTTTCATTTCCCCATTGAGCATTTTGTATATGCTTGTTGACTATTCAGATACCTTCCTTTGTGAAGTGTCTGGCCAGATTTCTTTAAACCCATTTTTTATTGGGTTGTAGTAATAACTGTTTTAAATTATGTAGAGCATACATACACAGGAGTATAAAGTCATGCAGACCTCAGAGAACACTAATAAAAGGAAGCCACAGACCAAAGCATAAGAACATTCCCCTTACCTTACCCCTAAAGGCTTTTATGTGTCTTCTCTAGTTCTTTTTTTTTTTTTTTTTTTTTTTAAATATTTATTTATTTATGATAGTCACAGAGAGAGAAAGAGAGAGAGGCAGAGACACAGGCAGAGGGAGAAGCAGGCTCCATGCACTGGGAGCCCGACGTGGGATTCGATCCCGGGTCTCCAGGATCGCGCCCTGGGCCAAAGGCAGGCGCCAAACCCCTGCGCCACCCAGGGATCCCTGTCTTCTCTAGTTCTATACACACTCCCTTCCTTCCTATCCAGGTTGAGTTTGCTTCTGAATTTTGTTTTAAGCCACGCCTGTATTTTCTGTGTAGATTTTACCATCCATGTGTGTCTCCCTGAACAGTTTATATTCTGTGATTTTTTTCTTTTGCTCATTATCAGAATTATTTTTTTCATTATCAGGATTTTGTATTCACCCACATTGATACAAATACCAGTAGTTTATTTATACTACTCTATACTACTTCATTGTGTAGTACCATAATGTACTAATCCATTCTACTGTTATTAGTGACTTTTGAATTTCCAGGGTTTTTTGCTGTTGTGACCAATATTGATGTAAACATTTCTGTAGTATCTTTTAATGTCCTATGAAGCTTGCAATCTGTAATACACACTTTAGAAAATACTATACTATAATGTTTATCAGTTGTTAATTATAGTTGAAAACTTGATAACAAACTAACCGTTCAAAAATGAAGTGTTGAGTTTATGAGGCATGCCGGTAGTAGAACATTATGTAGATATAAAAATTTATGTTTTATGTATTTATAATGACGATCAATTAACTACAATACTAAAAAATGAGTAACAATTGAAGTGTTTGAAAAAAGTGATTTGCTAAATAAGTTTATGAGGTGTGCATTGGAATGCTGTGTTGAAATGAACATTTATGTTTTTGTTACATTTATAGTCCTTTAAGAATGCAAGTAAAAATAGCAATGTGTGATTTTTATATAAAGAGTATTATAAATAGTTTTGTGGAATAATAAATAAAAGGTTTGTGTGGAAAAAAACAAAGAATGGAAGCAAATGCTCCAAAATAATAGTAATTTGCTTGTGGTGGAGGGATTACACATTGTTTTTATTTTATTTCATTTGTTGATGCTTTTCTTTTCTGTTTTCAAATTGTCTGTAGTGACTATGTGTATAACTGGTATAGGGAGAAAAAGCAACAAAGGTTATTTTAGAAAAAGAACTTTGAGTCTCCCAAGTACTGCTTTTATCAGAGATCTTTTGAATTGCAGACATATAAGTTCATTTTTTCCCCTTCTCTGGCAATAGCAGGAGTTTGAAATTAGAAATCTTGTTTGAGAATAACCTAACATGCCCTGAATTAATGTGCAGGCCTATTTCCAAATGAGGCCAGAGTTCTCTGGAGGCTGGAAGACATCACCATTTCAGCGTTTTCTTCTCCAGTCTCAAGCTGTTCTTTCCAGATGTTCATATTTTCAATCTTTTTCTCCTCCCTGTCTCCCCCTCCAGCAATAGCAGGGCTTCTCATGATGCTGGCATTAGGGAGGTACACGAAGGTTGATATCTAAAATATACCTTGTTCCCTCTACACTGAGACTTAAGACATTGCTCATATTGTATATTTTGGCTTGAGTATAGATCAGTGTAAACTTGGAGAGATTTTTCTATCATGTAGAGTAGGTATTTTTTATAGATTGAGGGTTGATCAATTTTTTAATACTTCCAAGGGAGAAAACTATCCATGTATACACATAATATATGTATGTTTGATAATAAATATTGGGACTCTACTTTCCATGCTCCCCCCCCCCAAAAAAAAGAAAAGAAATAAAATAAATAAAATAAAATAAGATGAAACAAAACTAGACTAAACTAAATTAATTTAAATAAATGTTGTGGGTCCACTTAGCCGTGGAAGTCTTCAGCAATGGGGAAAGAGCCTCCTGATTGCCAAGGTGATTGCATGGTGCAAGCTGCCCTGTAAACATGGCCTCTCTTTTTCTGAAAGATGGTAAAGATGCAGCGGGTGCCGGGACCCAAGGACCCAGCGGAGCTGACTTACTATACACTGTACAACGGGAAGCCTTTGCTGGGGACTGCAGCTGCCAAGATCCTGAGCACCATTGACTCCCAGAGGATGGCCTTGACTCTGCATCATGTGGTCCTTCTGCAAGCTGACCGTAAGGGGATAGTCTTTGCATTCATTATTTTTAACGCCCTTTCATGCTCCCTGCAAATTTAAGTGATTCCCCAAACTCACATTAATGGACCCAGAGCGAAACATATTTGTGTTTTAGAAGGTTCTTAAATCAGTCAGCTATTTCCTGTGTTGTTTGAAGCTGTAGGCTTTGGGTAAGGGATATGTTTTGGATATTAGGATGATGATAATGATGTTGCTTTGCCCCCCAAGTCCTACGTGCTCTTTCTCCTCATTAGTCCAGTGAACAGCTGGAAAAATCACCATGGCTGAGATGATATTGTCTGCCGGGGAATTAAAGATAATTTGATTCACTAAGCTTTATGGAGTGTTGCATGAACTGTGCTCAGTGTCGGTGGACATACAGAAATGGGCAAGACATGGTCACTGCCTTTAAGAAGCAGAGACGACATTAATAATGCAAATACAAAGGAGCGGAATGCAGGAAAGTGCAGGGAGGAGGCCGAGTGATCCAGGACTCGTGGAGGGACAGTTTGGTCTGAAGTGTTGCCCAGAAAAAATGAACAGAGAAGGAGTATGAAAAACAATAGTTGCCTTCTCTGTGGCAGGTATGATGCTTGTTGCCTTACAGAGATTTCCTCACCTTCGCCTCTCACTAAGGTACCTTTCTCCACCTGCAGATTCCAGGCGAGGAAATGTAGGCTCAGGAAAGTTAACAAACTCGCTCACCATCAGAGAACCGGTACTTAGGTCACCAAGATATGAATCTGGGTCTATCTGACCTCAAACATATGTTTTCAACTGTGTTGCATGCTTAGATTTCAGCAGGAGGAGAGGAAGGGTGTGTATTCCAGAAAGAGGGAGCCACAGGAGCAGAGGTAGGGAGGTGAGAAGTGGCAGGCAGGCTTGAAAAACAAGGAGTCCGAGTTGCCTGGACAGCAGAAATGTGAGGAAGAGTCGATGAGCTCAGAAAGATATATTGCTTTGGAGACTGGGGCCTTGGGTGACGGGAGAAGGACACTGTGCATGATACGATAGGCTGTGGGAGCTGTTGAGGACTTTGGTGCAGGGGCATGGTGTCATTAGAACTACCCCGTATTTAGGGACATTAACCTGTCAGTGGTGTCCAGGATGAGAGGAGCAGGACTAGTGAGGAGGCTCTGTGGTGGCTTAGGTGCTGGGGACCCAGATGAGGTCTATAAAGAAAATGAGGTGGGGGTGGTGATGAAGGTGAGAGACTATGTGGTAGACATTTTAGATTTGGCAGCCTGCTGAGCATCCAGGCATGGAAGGTCATCGTCTCCTATTGACTTCCTAGCTGGTGTGCTATTCCTTAAAAAACATGACATTTGGCTCATGGTTTTCATCTTCTACTCATCTCTTGCCTTCCTCCAGGGCAAGTGTGGCTTCCATGTTGATGCAGATTCACTTCTTGGCTTGCATGTCCTCACAGATGCATCTTTGCCTACCAATGATGGCTACCCTGTGCAATCTCAGCTCCGAAATGATGTTTCTAACCCAGAGTCTCTTCTTTTGTGCCTCTCTCCTTCCCTCTCTGTAGGCTCCATCCCCATGTCTGGTCAGGTCAACTACTGGCTTCATTGGTTTTGCTGCATCTTCTTTATGTGAGTCCCCCAGGGTTCCATTCTCAGCTCTTTCTCTCTCCTAGTAGAGAATGAATTGCAGAGGGCAGGACTGAAAACCATGGCAGGTGTCCAGGTGAAAGGTGAAGGTGTTAGAGAGAAATGGAAGGATTTGAGACCTTTTTGGGGACAGAGCCAATGGGGCAAGATAATGGGTTCTGTGTGTGGCCAGAGGAGGTAAGGGTCAGAAGAAGAAGCATGACTCCTAGGTGTTTGCTTCAGTGCTGCTTGTGTTATAATTTGTTGAGAGGTGGGAGAGAGTTTTTTTTTTTTTTGGAGCTGGAGCAAGAGTGGGAAGATGGACTTGAGAGTTTGGTTTGGACATGATAGGGTTGAGATGTCTAGCAGACATCCTCGCAGGTTAGCCATGAGCATAGCTTGGCAATCCACAGGAGGGAAGAGTTAGAGCCTACAAAAGACACTGAGAAGGAGCAGCCAGGGAGATGGGAGGAAGCCCAGGAGAGAGTAGGCTTAGAAATTAGCAAAGAAAGGAATGTCCTGTAAGGAAGTGAGCTACTATGTCAACTTGTATTTTTTTTTAAGATTTTATTTTATTTTTAATTTTTATTTATTTATGGTAGTCACAGAGAGAGAGAGAGAGAGAGGCAGAGACACAGGCAGAGGGAGAAGCAGGCTCCATGCACCGGGAGCCCGACATGGGATTCGATCCCAGGTCTCCAGGATCGCACCCCGGGCCAAAGGCAGGCGCCAAACCGCTGCGCCACCTGGGGATCCCTAAGATTTTATTTTTTTATTCATGTGCGCGAGAGAGGCAAAGTCATAGGCAGAGGGAGAAGCAGGCTCCCTGTGGGGAGCCTGATGCAGGACTCGATCCTAGGACCCAGGGATCACAACCTGAGGCAAAGGCAGATGCTCAACCACTGAGCCACCCAGGTGCCCTGTGTCAACTTCTATTCTTGAGAGGCAGTGTACTTACTATAAGGACAGAGGTTAACTGGATTTGACAAAATGGAGATGATTGGTGACCTTGGCAGGAGTGGTTTCCAGGCAGAGGTGGTGGAGATGTTTGGCTAGAGTGGATTGAGGAGGACGGGGTGGGGAAGTAGTGACAGCAAAGAGGAGAAGATTAATGGTGCCCTTACTGGAGAGGCACAGGGAGATCTTGGAGGATGGTTGAATATTGATGTGTTACTGTAATAGGGAGAAACAGTGCAGAAGAGAGACAAGAACTGTCTTGGAGCGAAGTCCTTAAGTGGACAAGGCAGTGGCACAAGTGGAGGGGTCAGATTCAGTGAGGAGCAGCGACCGTTCATCCTTTGCACTGGGAGCGAAAGCAAAATCCAGGGCTGTGGGTGCCGGTCGGGCAGTCCATTTGGTAATGGAAGCCCAAGGACATTTCCTGTGATTGTTTCTACTCTCTTGGGACAGAAGGAGGTGAGGTTGGCAGCTGAAGCTGAGGTTGTGTGTGGGGAGCTTGAGCAAGGGTGGGACAGTACACACTGAGGATCTGCAGACTGATCAGAGAAATGCTGTAAGATTGGCAGGGCTTCCGTCCTCTACAGGCTCCATTGCTATGTCCAAGCCAGTTCTTCTATTATTTCAGATCCCAGATCCTCTGAAGCTGCCTCCCCATAACTGTAATCCCTCTAGACCCCCAGAGGTCCTCCATAACTCACTGGAGATTTAAACCCAGTTCGTTGTCTCTTTCTCTCCATCGCTTCTCCTGTCCCCAATCCATCCTTGATGCTGATGGGTCAGTCAGTCCCATGACCTCCTCAGTTCCAGGCCTTGTGGTACTTGGGAAAGGGGCAGGAGGGGAGCTGGTTATATTTAGAACAAGAAGTGAATGGAGCATCAGGAGCAGAGTTTGAGGCAAGGGGACTTTGCCTATGGTGGTTGATGGGGAGCCGTGGAAAGTTGGAGAGCATGGGCAGTAGAGACCAATCATGTCAAATTAGGAAATGCATAGAGCTTTCTGGAAATGAGAGTCTGGGGATCACCTGGGGATCACCTGCCTGCAGAGCTGCTGTCCCTCAGTGGCGCTTCTTTGTTGCCTTCACAGCCACCTGGACCTCCTCCTGTGATAACTCACAAATGATGTGTTTCCCTTTCTCCATTTCATTGTCGTCTCTTCTCGGACTTTGCGAGTCCTTCCCAAATGACTCAACCTCCATCACTCTGCCATTAACATACTGTCCACACTGTAAGTAGAGTCATCAGAATACACGATTCTGATCTCACATCTACTCCATTCACAGGATATTTGGTGGCTCTTCATTGTTCACAGAATAAAAGCCGAACTTCTTACAGAAGACCTTCTAAACCCCTCACAACAAAAGGCTCAGGTCCCTTCACAGCCTGGTCCCATATTGCCTGTTCCACCCATACAGCCTGTTTTTCTCTCCTTCCTACATGGTGCTTCAGCCACACAGGGGGATCCATTCTTCACATTCCCTGGTTCTCTGAAGCCACCCCTGACCCTGTTTCCCTTAGTTCCAGATGATTCCAAGGCCCTTACCACAGGTGGCAAACAAGTTGTTTTTGCTCCCTGTCCCTCGTGAGCTCTCCAAAAGTACGTGCCACATCTCATTCATCTTTGAATATCCAACCCAGCTACTGCCTGGCTCTGTTCTGTGAGGGCAAAGGGCTGACTTTAGCTATCTGCCTCTGCCAGGCCCTGTGTAAGGCACATGACTGGAAGACACCACAGCAGAGCAGTTGAGTCTCTGCAACATAACACTCTTGGATTCATGCCCCTGCTCTTCCACTCTCTAGCTCTGGAACTCTGGGACAAAAAATGACCTTCACTGACCTGCATTTTCTACACCTGTAGAATGGGAAGATAAAGAATACTGACCTTCTAGAGCTACTTGGAGGAGGAAGCAAGTTAATTATTGCTCATGAAGGGCTTAGTACACTCCTTGAGCACCTGTTGGGGGCTTGGTAAGTGGTAGCTGAATGTCTCATGGATACCTTATGGATCCAAGTGTACTAGTCTACAGTTGGGACTAGAGGAGAGAGGGAATGAAGAAGGAAAGGTGACTTAAAGTTTAAGAACTCATATAATTCAGAGATTAATGTGCTAGTAATGAAAATAGGAAGGGGGTTGGAGAGGGGAAGCATTTTTAGAAGGGAGAAGGTACTTTATTCAGTTTTGG
Organism: Canis lupus familiaris; assembly: GCF_011100685.1. Taxonomy (NCBI): domain Eukaryota; kingdom Metazoa; phylum Chordata; class Mammalia; order Carnivora; family Canidae; genus Canis; species Canis lupus. The sequence goes on along the minus strand of NC_049239.1, from coordinate 34,508,412 downwards.
CCATGTTGAGTTCAAGGTGATGAGATATTCAGAGCTGCTGATCAGATATTGAGGGGCAGTGACAGGATATTGAGGGGGTGTTTTTTTGCAGACATCCAGGGGTGCTATTGGGACATAGAGGGAGTCCTGTTGGAACATTGGTGGTGCTGTTGGGATATGGAAGTCTGAGTTTAGGAAAGTTGTGGGAATTCAAGCCTACATCTCAGGAGAGAGGTTAAAGTTAACACCACAGGTTTGGGAATGTTGTAGATACAGGTTAGAAATAAACTCCTGGAGACCATTCGAGGGTCTGGGGATGGTGTAGAGCTAAAGGACAGACCCTGGGAAATTCCTCCATGCTCAGGATCAGATGAAGAGGAAGCTAGGACCAGTGAAGAAGAGGAGCAGAAATGTTTTAAATCTCATTTTCTCTGAATAGTTTCAAAATCAGCCAGCAACATGAACCCAACATCAATCAGTTCCTCCTATGGAGAATCATGGTGTTGAACGAACACCTTGTTTCTCTGAAGGGAGAGTGTTAATGTTCTGTGTGTTCCAGTGTTTTCTAAATCACTAGGGCCAATGTGTAGTGCCCTGTGATGGGACATGCTATGCCCCCTGAACCCCTATTACCTCTGAGTAATGGGCGGCAGTGGCCGCTACAGAAGTAGCCGTGTTTCGCATGGAGGTTTACACCTGCTCCATGTGCCGGATCTGGACGGAGCCACAGCCACTGGAGTAGGGAAGATTCTCCCCACACTGAAGCTGACCAGAGAGGGAATTGGTTGGCCTTACCTGGCCGTCAGATGTTATTGCAAGAAATGCCACTTTAAGAAAGTGATAGACTGATCCTCTGGCGAAGGGGATTTGTGTTCATTCATTCTTTTGGTAAATATTTTTGAGAACCTACTATGTGCCTGGCACTCTCCTGGCACTGGAGATATAGCAGTGAATGAAGCAGACAAAACCCCTGCCCTCACGGAGCTTACATTCCTGAGTGGGCAGATCAAATAAGCAAAATAAGTAAATAAAATGTTCAAAGCAATAAGGGCCATGGAGAAAAACAGGAAGGCCAGCAGGTATCAAGGACATAAGGGTCATAATTTTAAATGTTTGTGAGGTTAAAAAGAAGATCAATGAGTTACCACCTGAGGCTACCTAAGGACAAGGTTCCCAAGAGTGGGAGGGTTTGAGACCCAATGAGGGTGTCACTGATGGAAGGAGAGTAGCAGCCATGAGGTCAGGGTGCAGGTGAGGACCACAATTACTAGAGCTCCAAGGGCCACACCTGAAGTGGAATGAGAGCCATGGACAGAAATGTCTGGGCAGGAGAGTGACTGAGCACTCACAGTGACTGGACCCTGGGCTAGACCCTTCCCTGCACACACGTGCGCACACACACACACACACACACACACCTCCATTTCAATGTAGAACTGACAAGCTGTGTATTTCAAAGAGATGACTTTTCATAAAAACGTCTGACCTCCCTGGGGCTCTGCTTCCTCATCTGCAAACTGAGAGTAAGAATAATAGCACCTGCATATCACAGTGCCTCACACACAGCAGAAGCTCAGAACATGTTGTCCCCCTTTCTTATCCTTTCTCCATCCAAGTTCTTGCAAATTAAATAGCCATTCATGCCTCTTCACTTTTTTTTATAATGATTTATTTATTTATTTATTTATTTATTTATTTATTTATTTATTTATTTATGTATTTATTTATTTATGATACTCACACAGAGAGAGAGAGAGAGAGGCAGAGACACAGGCAGAGGGAGAAGCAGGCTCCATGCACCGGGAGCCCAACGTGGGATTCGATCCCAGGTCTCCAGGATCGCGCCCTGGGCCAAAGGCAGGCGCCAAACTGCTGCGCCACCTAGGGATCCCCCATGTCTCTTCACTTCTATACATGACCTTGCGGTTTTAGATCACTATGCCAGTGAATACACTGGGTTTAAATGATTTCAGTTGACCTAACTTTACTATCTCTTTGACTGTTAAATGAATTCACGAATGTACATACGATAAATGTATTGTCTTTCCCTTTAAATCCAGGTGAAAGGATTTTACATTCTGCACCAAGAAGGAACATATACACCAAAGCCATAAAGCCAAGTAAAAGCAGAACTCATGTAAATAATGACTCTTGCTAGTGAAATATGTATTTAAGGTATCATGTTCTGATACACTACACATTTTTCTTCATTGGGAGAGAATAGCATAGCCAAAAGAGGCATATTGTTATTTTTCATGGAAACCCTAAGCTTTAAAAGACGTTAATGGCATCAAACTCACATGTAAATACCAAATTGCTAAAAGCAGTAGCAATTAAATGTTTGATGTCAACAGAAGCACATTATCTAATGAGCTGTTTTCAGAAGTTAATAATGTGATTAATCACCGATTGATGAAAAACTCTGGAAAAGAAGGGGGTTTTTTGATACTAAAGAACTCCACATCCAAGTGCTGCTGGGTGAGAGGCAGATCTCTGCTGATGCGGGACCACTTGAAGTCAGAGAGGGTGGTTGAAGTCAAAGAAAAAGCAGTGGATTCATCATGTGTCACTTACCATGGGGTCTCCTAAAATATTCCAGACTCTTGTCCTCAGCTTTGTGGGTCTAGCAGCCCTCAGAGTGTAGCAGGATTAGGAGGACCAACCTATGCTATGCAGACTTATGAAAGACTGATATACAAATCAGATTGATAGTATATTAACTTAAAATACAGACTAGAACTACCAAAGAGATGAGATTTCTCTCCGCCATGTGGAGAGAACCTATATGGGGAACCAAATTGCAACAGGGATAATGGTGATTCCTTTATACATTCATTCAGCTTTTAATTGAGCACCTACTATGTGCAAGACCCTGTTCTGGGCCCTGGGAGTGTAGCAGTGAACAAGAAACCCCTCCCTGCTCTTTTGGAGTGTACATTTTAATGGAGAGGCAGAGACAGATGATGAGGAAATACAAATGTATCGTGTCAGACACTAATGTGTGCTTTAGAGCCTTACCATTCCATGTGTGGCCTGTGCGCCTGCTACATGGGCGCCACCTGGGAGCTTGTTCGAAAGGCAGAGTCTCAAGCCTTGCACCAATTCACAGAATCCGAATCATACATTTGAACAAGATTTCCAGGTGATTGGCGTGCACAAGTTTGAGAGGCACTGCTTTAGAGAAAAACCAAGATGAGGAAGATGGAGAATGTCAGGGGCAGGGATTGCTCTCTCTTAAAGAGTAGATGTAGTGACACTAGTTTAGAGCCCTGAAAGAAGAAAAGGAGGGAGCCATGGATGTCTGGGTGAAGAGCACTCTAGGTGGACGAATAAGCTGGTGCAAAGGTCCTGAGACAGGAGCATGTCCAGCACATTAGAGGAACAGTAGGAGACTGGTAGGCTGGAGCAGAGTGAATTAAGGGAGTCCAGTGGGCTCTAAGGGCAGAGAAGTAACTAGGGTGGTTGGAAAGGCAGATCACTTAGGGTCTCTGAGAAATTATAAGGACTCTGATCCTTACTCTGAGGGGAGCCTTTGGAAGGTTTTGAGCAAAGGAGTGTCATAATCTGAGTTTCTAAAGGATCATGCCACTGCTGTGTTGCAAATAAACCGTAGAGTACAAGGGACAAGATAGGAGGCCATTGCAGTAATTCAAATGAGAGACTCTGGTAGCTTGGACCACAGTGGGGGCAGCAATAGAAAGAAGTGAACGGATTGTGGATTTATCACCTCCGTTTGGAGGTAATAAGGTTTGTCGATGAATAGAATGTTGGGTGAGAATAAAAAGGTAGGGTCAATATTGATGGCAAAGCTATTGACCAGAGCAACTGGAAGGAAGGAGTTGTAATTTATTGAGTTGGAGACCATCACAAGAACGGGTTTGGGGGAGAAACTGAGAATTGGGTTCTAGGCATAATAAATTTGAGGTATCTCTTCAGTATCCAATTAGAGATTGAGTTGGCAGTTGGATGTAGGAACCTGGAGCTCAGGGTAGTGGTCCTGGTTGGATAAAGTCCTGGTTGGATAAAGTCCTGGTTGGATAAAGTCCTGGTTGGATAAAGATCCCTGAACATCGTCAGCATAGATGGTATTTAAAGCCATGGGTCTATGAGATCATCTAGGGTATGGGAGAGCAGAGAACTTGGGTAGGATTAGTGGACAGTATCACCAAACTGAAACAGCAAGCTGCAGTCCTCTTGTTCGCCAGGATAGACCCTCCCAGCTGGATTCCCCACACCCGCCACTTGGGGCACATTCCTAAGGGATGGACAAGCCCTTTGGCTCTCTTCTCTAGATTTCCTGTAGACCCACTCCCTTCCAAAAGCTCTTTTTCTTGCTGATTGTTTTGGTTGCTGTTTTCTTTACTCCAGTTCTAAGAACATATTTCTCTTTTTGATTGGACAGAAGTATCTTCCAAGCCTCCCCACCAGTGGTCATGGGGGAGACTCATCCATCTCATGTCCAGGAACTTTTTCTTACATTTCCTAACAACCCACCTTTCAAAAAGTTGAAAGAACCATAAGGTGAACACCCATGTTCTCACCACCTAGATTCCACGATTAGCATTTTACTCTTCTTTATCACATATTTATCTACCTGTCCTTCCATCCAGCCATTAATCCATCTTATTTTATTCTCTTGAGGCATTTCAAAGTAAGTTGTAACATCAGCAGACTTCAGCCCTCAACACTTCAGCATGCATGCCATTGCCTAGAATCTAGTACTTATTTATGATGTTTAGGTAAAATTTACAAAGAGTGAGATGTATGGAGCTTAAGTATACCATTTGATGAGTTTTGACAGATGTATACACCTGCATGACCCTAACATCTGTCCTGATACAGAGCATGACCATCACCCTGTTGCTCTTTACAGGTTAATTAATTCCAACCCCACCTCCAAAGAAGCACCTCTTCTTCTAATAACACACTCTTCCTACTGACAATAGCTTTGGTTACTCTTTACTCTGGCTTTGAGGGCAACTTGATCCTTATGATTAGACCAAGGCATTTCCAACCTGCCCCAACCAACCTGTGGTGGGGGTAGGTCCATCTACTCAGCTATGTTTATTTGTCGCTCACTCGGAGGTGGCTTTGCTGCAGTATTTAGAGACATCTCTCTGTGGCCTTTGCCTCCTGCCTCCAGTCCAACTCTGACCCTCAGATTTCTTCTCTCTTCTCTTTGGATTCCTGGACATCATCTGTGGGGAAAATTGATACCAATCCATCTTCCTCTTTCTCTTAATAAGAGTGAAGGCTAGTATTTATTGAGTACCTACTAGGGACCACACCAAAGCCCCACATGGACCTCTTGTCTCTCTGATGCCTCACAAAGTGATAGCCCCATTTTACAGATGAGGAAACAAAGACTCAGAGATCTTGAGTAACTTGCCCAAGACAAGAGCCTTTCTCATCCCAAACCCTGCTCACCATCTCATGACTTGGGACCAGAGGTGTGGGGGCTACTTTCCCCCTCCCAATGCCCCTTGTCACATGGTCCCTCTGCTTTCCCACAGCCGTGGTAAAGAATCCACCCAACAACCTGTGGATCATCGCTGCGGTGCTGGCGCCCATTGCTGTGGTCACCGTCATCATCATCATCATCACTGCTGTGCTCTGCCGGAAGAACAAGAACGACTTCAAGCCAGACACCATGATGAACCTGCCTCAGAGAGCAAAGGTACGTGAGGTGGTGAGGAGAGACTCTGCTTGCCTTTTCTCTCTTGGCTTTGGAGGCCATTGCAAACACCTTCAGAAACATTCTACCAATCCCTGATTCTCAAAGAGACCCCTTATTTATTTTGATCTTTAAAAAATTAGAGTAAGGGCAGCCCAGGTGGCTCAGCAGTTTAGCACCTTCAGCCCAGGGTGTGATCCTGGAGACCCAGGATTGAGTCCCATGTCGGGCTCCCTGCATGGAGCCTGCTTCTTCCTCTGCCTGTGTCTCTGCCTCTCTCTCTCTGTCTCTCTCTGTGTCTCTCATGAATAAATAAAAAAATATTTTAAAAAAATTAGAGTAAACTAGGGGTACTTGTGTGGCTCAGTGATTGAGCATCTGCCTTTGGTTCAGGGCATGATCTTGGGGTGTGGGATCAAGTCCCTCATCGGGCTCCCTGCAGGGAGCCTGCTTCTCCCTCTACCTGTGTCTCTGCCTCTTTCTCTGTGTCTCTCATGAATAAATAAATAAAATCTTTTTTAAAAATTAGAGTAAATTGTACATAACATAAAATGTATCATCCTAACCATTTTCAAGTGTACAATTCCGTGGTGTTAAGTATATTCACATCATTGAACACCCTTTATGTTTATAGTCAGGACATGATACCGAATGCTTATCTAGTGCACTCTCTTTGCCATAAGTGCTTCCAATAGCTTTACATATAGCAACTCAATCCTCCCAGCAATAGCTTTAAGGAAGGGCCATTATTTTGCAAGTGAGGAAACTGAGGCACAGAAAATTAGGAGCTAGATAGACCTGCAAGGGGCCTTAGAGGTCATCTAATCTGACATCCTCCTTTTACAGAGAGGCGACTTAAGATCACCCACAGTTAGGAGCAGAACTGATGGTAGAACCAGGTCTTTTGGCTCCTAATGCAGGGCTCTTTGGGGGCACATTAGACTCTCAAAGTTTTCCTTCTTCCATCGGCTGGAGGGGCTTATCTCCAAAGGCTGCCATGATGGGCAAGCTGCAGAGCCTTGACCCGGACGTCATCAAACACCAGTTCAGTGGCTCCTCTGAAGCCTGGCCGGGAGCCCGTCCACCCTGCACAGTTTCCACACCTCCGATGACTGGGCGGGGAGTGGACTCAGGAAATTCTGAAGGCTACTTGTGCAGTCACCTAGCTCCCTGCATATTCCCCGAGGGAAATATCATAATCTATAATACCTGATGTTTACACAATGCCTTATAATTTGCCGGGGTCTTCTGTGTCTGTCACATTTGCTCATCACAGCAGCCCTTTAAGGTAGGTCGTAGTCAGGGCAGGTTTTATTATTTTCACATTAGTGTTGAGAAAACCAAAGGAAAGAGAGACTGTGGGGATTTGTCCAAAGTCACATAACTAGCAGCAGAGGAGCGACTCAACACCAGTACCTGTGCGTTTGGGCTCTCTCCACATGATACACCTTCTTGAACCCTGAGATTTGGCTGCCAGTCTCCTCTTCCAGCACCAAACTCCTGAGCTTTGTCTACCTGTGCAGAAGTGAAACGGCAAAGACAGTCCTTGCCAGGAGTCATGCATGCCTAGTCCTTTCGGGATGGTCACACCTCGCTTCAGCAAAAGCAATCAAATGAGTTTTATAGTTTATTAAACTAATTCACCTGTTGCAAAGCTGCAGCTTGATCAGATGCTCTGTGTATGAAAGAACCAAACTCCAAAGGATGTTGTTCTGTTTTTGTCGACCCAAAGGCACCTGCTTTCCAGGAGCAGCGCAGTGTTGGTAATTGTCCAAGCAGCGAGACGTGAAAGTGTTCCAAGAAGGGGTATTTCATTTCCATCTTAGCTTAGTTACAACCTGAGCCTTTCAGACATAACAGTAATTACCAGAATCTAATTGCAGCCGAGTCCAGGAATGTAAAACCTGCCACACTGAGGTTGTAAATGCCAACTTTGTGTTAGAGATTAAGCCAAATTTTCATTAATTTACCAAGGTGAGTTGGGCAGCCCACGATTTCAGCCATACCTTCTGGCTTGAGAGCTCTTTGAAGCTGGAAGAGATTCATGTTTGTGGGTTTTCAGAGCCCCTTTTATGTTCCTACCTGGTGTATCGTGCTTGAAGAGATACCTGGCCAATGTTGAAAATCAAGCCAATTTATGTTCCAAGAGAAGACTGGCCTCACTTGTGCATGGTGGTGGTGGCTGTTTGCTCCTTCAGTGAGCCTGGGCTCCGCACTTTGATTTGCAAAGCCCTTTTATCATAGGAAGCCAGCGGCGTGGAACTGCCTCTTTCTTACTGCAGTCCTTCTGCTGTTGCAACCCAGGGACACTGCAGTGTTTGGGAGGAGAGAGCCACCTGCATCACTTCTCACAACCTGTGTGTGTGTGTGTGTGTGTGTGTGTGTGTGTGTGTGTGAGCAGAATTCATTTGATGCCAAGGAACAAGGAGGAATGAAGAAGTTAGCCTTCGTGACCAACCCACAGAGCAGGAGGATGGTCTCCTGGTTTTCAGGGACATCACTGCGTCTTTAGAATGCAGGCTGCAGTGCCAGAGGACATTCCCCAGATCCCTGCTGAGACTTAGTAATAGGCTTGACAGGCTAAGAGGAGGTGAGTGCGCCTGTCCTGGGAGCCGAGGCCAGGGCGTGCACACCCCTACTCTTCTTCAGAGACCGGGTACTATCGACGGAACCCTGTCACCATGGTGGTCATCTGGGCTTCTGCAGGTAGAAGGTTGAGAACCTGAGAAATACAGGCATCAAGTCTCTTGTGACCTTCTTTCTTTCTGGTTCATTTCTCTTTACTCTTTGTCATTCACAGCCTTTGTCCAGTGGTTCCCTTCCTATAATTGATGAGAACATGGCTCCCTGGAAACAGGCAGCCTTACAGGAAAGTAGTTAGGGCCACACCCAGATGCAGGATGGAGCTTGGAGGGCCTGCAGTGGTTGGCATGACCGTCTGCTCGGGACAGGTCAGTCGCCCCCTAAAGGTGCCCAGCTGTTTCCTCTTTTTCACACACTACCTATGGGACCTGTATGTACTTCACCCCTTTGTGTCTCAGTTTTTTCATCTGTGAAATGGGGATGATAACAGGATGTATTTATAGGTTGTTGTGAAGATTAGGGGAGCTATGCAAGTTACTTTGAGCTGGGCCTGGCACATAAATATTACATTCAAGTTGGCCTTTCTTTTTTTCTTTCTTTTCAAGTTTAAAATCAATTAATTAACAGTCTCAGAAGTAGAGTTCAGTGATTCATCAGTTGCATATGACACCCCATGCTCATTTCATTAAGTGCCCTCTTTAATGCCTGTCACTCAGTTACCTCATTCCCCCCCCCCCACCTCCCCTCCAGCAACCTTCAATTTGATTCTTATGGTTAAGAGTCTCTCATGGTTTGTCTCCCTCTCTGATTTCATCTTTGTATGTGTGTGTGTGTGTTGATTTCATCTTTTTTTAAATTTTTGCTTCCCTTCCCCCTTGCTCATCTGTTTTGTTTCTTAAATTCCACAGATCAGTGAAATCATGTGATATTTGTCTTTCTCTGAGTGACTTATTTCACTTAGCATAATTCCTCTAGCTCCATCCATGTCATTGCAAATGACAAAATTTCATTCTTTTTGATGGCTGAGCAATATTCCATTGTGTGTGTGTGTGTGTCTGTGTGTGTGTGTCTGTGTGTATCACATCCTCTTTATCCATTCATCTGTCGATTGGCTTTTGTTACTATATATACTTTTTTCTTAAAAGGTCTGGATAACATGTCTGCCTTTGAAATTGTTGGGGATTATTTTGATCTGCTAATTTTACAGAACTCGTTGAAGCAGCTATAGATACTTCATGATGTCTCAGCGGTGTCAAGGGTCACAAGTGTGTGTCCAATGACAATTAATGAATCGCAGGTGATTGTGAATGTCATCAGTCAGAGGAGTAAGGGACTAGTCTTGAGTCTTTCACCACTTAGCTGTGTGATCTTAGGCAAGTCACTGACCTTTCTGAGCTTTTGTGTTCTTACTGTAAAACGAAGACTATGATGTTCCTCCTGGAGGTGATTGTGAGCATGAAATGAGGTGTCAGTGTTTTGTAGGCTATAAGTATTGAACATACATGAGAACTGTTATTATTAACCTAACAGTGGCCACTGTTGAACTCGTCAATCCTTAATGTCTCTCTGCTCACTCATTGTCAGCACAGTCCCCTGAAGGATCCAGCAGATAGCTTCAACACAGTGTAAAGGGTGAGGGACCAAATCCAGGGAGAATGGGGGCAAGAAGGAGGCCAGGGCCAGCTTGTTGTCTTTACTAGGTTCTTGGGAAGTCTTAAGTGCCATTGGAGACTCTCAATTCCTCCTCACAGACAGGCCAGGAGTCTTAGCACGGGAGCCAGGCCAAGTACGGTTAGTAGATGCTCAATCAAGATGGCAGACTCTAGAAGGAGAGGAGAGGCCCTGGGAAGAACCATCAGGCAGTGGTTAGATATTTTGGCTCGGCATCACACAGAACTGGATGCCAATCCCAGCCCTGCCACAGACCAGCTGCATGAGCCTGGGGAAGTGGCTTAACCTCTCCAAACCTCTGATTCTTTATCTTTAAAATGGGGAATCATCATAATAATACCCACCTCCTTGAACTACAGTGGGGATGAAATGTCTTAATTGATTTCCTGCATTCGGCACTGTACTAGTAATATCAAACGTTCCTTGAGGGCAGCAGAGGACCAGATATTATTCATCTTTATATCTCCTGCACCAGGCACAGTCCCTGGCACAAGCCAGTGCCCAAGAACTCTAGTCGGCACTACACTAACTAGGATAATGGGGGCCTGGAGGTATTACAGAAAAGGAGTCACCAGGAGGTACAGCTGAGCAGCCAGGTCCAGGCAGGCGGTGAAGGGCCCTGATGCCTTGCTGAAGAGTCTGAGTGCTGTGAAACATTTTTAATGGGGGAGTGACGTGACCTGATGTGGTTCTCAGGGAGATTAACTTTGGAAGCTTGTCCAGGATGAGCCTAGAAAAGATGTGAATGGAAGCAACAGTACCAAGCCAGGAGACAATAAAACAGTGGACCTGGGGGGAAAATGTCAGCTTCTAGAAACATTTCAGTTGAATCCACTTGGTGACCATCGGTGGGAGGAGCAGATAGTCCAGTAGTCTAGGAACATGACCAGGTTGTTCAAAGGCTCATTCCATTTCATGAGGCCCCACAGGAGGGAGGGAAACGAACAAACACTATTTCAGAAGCACTTTGCCAGCTCCTGGCACAGAATGTCCGTGGTCACCATTTAGCTTTTTTTTTTTTTTTTTTTTTTTAACTTATGATAGCCACAGAGAGAGAGAGAGAGAGAGGCAGAGACTGAGGCAGAGGGAGAAGCAGGCCCCATGCACCGGGAGCCCGATGTGGGATTCGATCCCGGGTCTCCAGGATCGCACCCTGGGCCAAAGGCAGGCGCCAAACCGCTGCGCCACCCAGGGATCCCCGTGGTCACCATTTAGGATCAGAGTGTGTGTCTCAGCCAAGAGGGAACACTGAGCACACTTCCCAGAGTGAGTTTCCCCAGGAATGGGGTGGGAGGGGGGGGATGCCAATGGCAGAACTACAGGCAGCTTGACATGAGGAAGCTTTGCTGGATTTATCAATAAAACTCCATCCTAAGGCAGCCCCGGTGGTTCAGCGGTTTAGCGCCGTCTTCAGTCGAGGGTGTGATCCTGGAGACCGAGGATCGAGTCCCATGTCAGGCTCCCTGCATGGAGCCTGCTTCTCCCTCTGCCTGTGTCTCTGCCTCTCTCTCTCTCTCTCTCTCTCTCTCTCTCTCTTTCTGAGTCTCTCATGAATAAATAAATAAATCTTAAAAAAAATAATAAAATAAAACTCCATCCTGCCCTGAGATGCGGCAGGAAGATGTGATGGGTTGGGCCACAGTCCTAGACCGATCCATCTAGCTGGGGGCTCCCTGCTACATTTCTTAGGAAAAGTCGCTATTGAAGGGGGAGCTCCTTATCATGCCAAGTTCTGAGTGAACCCATGTGGTGGAGGTTGAGTTTCTTCCCCAGATTTTCTTGAGGAGAATCACTGATTTCTATTTCACTTGGTCTGTGATGTAATAAGAAGGCAAACAGTCTTAACGAGTATTCATGGAGCACTTACTGTGTGCCAGGCACTTCACTAAATGCTGAACATGCCTTTACTACTTAATCCATGCAGCATGTCTTTGAGGGCGGTTAAGTCATTTTCACATCCTTATATATTGGATCCTGTTTACCCTACTATTATCTCCACTTACAGGTGAGGAAACCCATGCTGAGAATTTGAGTGTCTTATCTGAGGTCACCTAGCTAATACGTGGTAGAGCTGGGATTGGAACCTAGGCAGTGTGTTTTGGAGCTGGTACTCTCCACCACCCCACTGTCCTGCCTCAAATCTCTGTTGTACTGCTCTGGGGCAGAAAGCAGAATAGAGACACTCCTAGGAACTGTTTAAACACGCCTCTTGGTTTTTTATTGCCCTACTAATGGATGTCTGTTGGGCTTTGCTCACAGCTGCCCTATTCACGTGGGATTTCAGGCATCGTGCAATAAAAGCCTTGCTAATTACCCAGTAATGAATCATAGGAGAGCCATAGGTCTGGATTTGAGTGATTCCATAAATTCCATTTTATTATTAATGATTGTACTGCCGCACATGTGGAAGCATGTTTCTTTCCCTCTGTTTGCAGAGCTGTGATTCCTCTTTAAAACCCAGGGGTGGTGTAAATAAAGCAGATCTGATTGTCTTCATTTCTCATATGAGAAAATTAAGGTTCAGAATTCAAGCAACTTGGCAAAGTCACACGCCTCTTACTACACATAAAACTATGTGAAAGTGGGGTTCGGGGATGACAGGTCATTCCTAGACAGGAGATGATACTGGACTTACTTCACGTATCAATTAAGAGTCTCGAATTAGCAATATCCAGTGACTTAAAATTGGTGGTTTAAAATTCTTGAAAAAAGTTTGTTCTCACACGCATATTTGCATCTTATTTATGCTCTTCTATGGAGATTCTGTAGCTAGGTGGAATGAGCACAGATTCTGATTTTGCAGACAGGAATTATGGGGGAGATTTGAGCTCACCCTTGTTCATCGGAAAGCTAAGTGTGGTACTGTCACATGCACGCTCCTGCCCGTCCTCTCTCAAAGCCATCATCGGTCACACTTTGTCAGGAATAGGACCACAAATCCATTCCCTCTTTGCAGCCCGTGCAAGGCTTTGATTATGCCAAGCAGCACCTGGGCCAGCAAGGCGCCGATGAGGAGGTCGTCCCTGTGACTCAGGAAACGGTGGTCCTCCCGCTTCCCGTCAGAGATGCTCCTGCCTCTCAGGAAAGAGACATCACCCAGGATGGAAGCACCATCAAGACGGCCAAGTCCACTGAAACACGAAAGAGGTAGGCACGGGGCCAGCTTCTGCCTCTCTCTATCAGCAAGGGGAATAACTGATGGTGAGAGCAGCCGAAGCCCTCAAGTTCATACCACTTTCCTCTTTAAAAAGTCCCCTTCGTGCTTGTTTTGAATATTTGGGAAGGAGACTGAGGGAGATGATGAGAATCTTAATACTTGTTTCTTATGAGCCACGCTTTGTAAGGTTTGATGACACTGATCAGCCAACAACAGCAGAGCTTTAGCTTTCATATGTATTACAACAAATTTGGCACTGGTGTCATGCTTGTATTATTTAACTTATAAGTGGTGCCTTTGATTCAGTAGAGTTGGATTTTATCTGGCCGTTTTTCAAGGTTTGAGTTCAAAAACCATTTTGGGAAGGGGGCGCCTGGGTGTCTTAGTTGGTTAAGCATCTGACTCTTGGTTTCAGCTAAGGTCATGATCTCAAAGTGGTGGGATCAGAGTTGTGGGATTGGGCCCCTGCATGGGGCTCCATGTTCAGCAGGGAGTCTGTTTGAGATTCTCTCCCTACTACCCCTCCACCTGCCTCTCTCTCTCTCTCTCCCTCAAATAAATAAATAAATCTTAAACAAATTTTTTAGGAGTGTTTACCATAAATAGAGTACTTTGACAGGCATGGGAAGGGCTACAGAAAGGTTTATGATTGAGTCGTCACCCCAAGGATCTCATGATAGAGAGACAGAGAGAAAAATACCTGAAAACCAAGCATGATGTGCAGTGCTCATAGGGGAGTCTGAACAAAGTGCTGTGGAAAAGAGAGAGGAAAGAGCTTAATTCCGACGAGGGAAAGGATGGTGGAGGAGCTTGTTTTAGCTAGACCTCAGAGGGTGAGTGGAGTGCCAATAGCTGGGGAGAGATAAAGGTGTCCAGTCCAAAGGAGCTGGGGGAAAAGAGGGATCAGCACACATTCACTTAATGGTGAATGTCCCTAGGGTTTAGAGTTCACGGTGGTTGGGATGCAGTGAAGGATGAAACCAGAAGATGCAGAGAAGGATGAAACCAGAAGGGGGGGTGCTCAACTGCCAGGTAAGGGACTTTGACCTGTATTCTCCAGGCAATGGCAAGCCACTAAAAGTTCTTCAGCAAGACAGTGACATCCAGCCTGTATTTTAGAAAGACTGCTCCAATGGCAATGTGGATGATAGATGGGAGAGGTTAGGCTAGAGGCCAGGAGACTCACTGTAAGGACTTTACAATGGTCTTATAAAGAGGTAATGAACTCTATGACAAGCCCTGTTGGCTGGCCAAACCAACTCCCATTGCCAAGTCCCTTCTCCCTTCTCCACCACAGTGGAGGCTGGAAAAGCTACATCATCCCTGCCTCCTTCCTTTTCTCCCTCCCTTCACCTAACATTTTGGTTAAGTGTTGTTCACCAGGCACCGAGGATGTGGCAGTGAACAAGACAAAGCTCCTACTGTCATGGTTACAATCTGGAGGAGAAAGATAGACAATGAACAAATAGAGAAGTAGATACATAGTAAGTCGGGTGGTGATGTGTGTGAAGAAGAAAACCACAGCAACGTAAGAGGATAGAGCAATGGAAGGGGGTAGGGGTGTGATGTTGTTTTAGCTAGGAGGTCAGGGAAGGCCTTTCTGATAGAGTGACACTTGAGAAAGACCTGAATGAAATGATGTGTATGCCTCAAGGCTATCTTGGACAAGAACATTCCAAGCAGATGGAACAGTATGTGCAAAGCCCAGAGGAGGAAATCTCTTAACATACTGAAGAAGAGCAACAAGGCCAATGTGAACTAGGGAGGAAGTGGTGGCAGATGGGTCAGAGAAGTTGCATGAAGTTGATCATGTCAGGCTTTATAGACCAAAGTCAGGACTTGGAATTTTATTGTGAACTTAGATCAGAAGTCATTGGAAGGTTTTGAGAACAGTGACATGATGTGACTTGCAATAAAACTGCAAGGTGAGAGATGGTGGTGTGGGCCAAGGCATGGAAGTGTGAGAACTGATGGGATGCTAAACATGCTTTGAAGGAAGAGCTAACAAGGCTTGCTTGGAATGAAATAGAGAGGGATGAATTTGCCATTGGTTTTGCTGGAGAGGACCAGAAGAGAAGAAATCTGTAGGGGATAATCATGAGTTTGGATGTGGGCATGTTAAGTTTGAGCTGCCTGTTGGCCATGCAAGTGGAAGTGTTCACAACTCAACTGTTGGGTTCAGAGGAGGGGTCCAGAGTAGAAATATAAGTGGAGGAGTTGTCAGCATTTAGTTATTTAAAGCTATGGCACTGGATGAGGTCACCTAGGAGAGTATAGGTAGAGAAGAGATCCAAGACCTGACCTCTGGAACATTGCAATGATTAGAGGTCCAAATGAGGAAGAGTCAGCATAGGAGACCAAAAAGCATCAGGGGGAAAAAGGCATGAGGAGGACAAAGCAAGAATGGAATCCAAGAAGCCAAGAGAAGAGAGTAATTTGAGGGGGAAGGAAGGATCGTCTGTGTCAGGTACATAAATTTTACACTGGAGTCATGCAACCAAGGCTCTGTGTTTTTCCCTCCAGGAGTTCTTGGTATCTCAGAAAGGGGTACAGAGAAAGGTATAGAGGAAGAAGGTTGAATTTCAGCTTGGGTAGGAAAGAAGGTTGAGGAGATATGGATTAGTTATCTATTCCTCTACCACACACTCCTCCAAAGTTTAGCAGCTTAAAACAACAGCCATTTCTTTAGCTCATGATTTTTGGTGGATTGGAAGTTTGAGCTAAGCTCAGGTAGGTGGTGGTTCTGGGCTGAGCTAGACTCAACTGATCTCAGCTGGGCTCACTCATGCATCTATAGTAAGGCAGTGGGCTGGCTGGGCTGGCTTGCTGCTGATAGCCTTGTCTGGGGCGGCCCGGGTCCCTGGGGCCTCCTTCCACATGGTCTCTCATCCTCTGGCAGGCTAGCTCTGGCTTTCTCACAGGGTGATTACAGCAAGAAAATAAGCCCCCAAGTTTAAGCACTTCTTCAATCTTTGCTTGTGTTATGTTTGCTGCTGTCCTGTTGGCCAAAGCAAGACGCATGGTCTAGTCCAGAGTCAGTGTGGGAGGCGGCTACCCAAGCTTGGTTACAGGGAGGTGGACTGCAGCAGTCTGCCCCAGCATGGGGAGTTGAAACATATAGAGAAGTAATAGATGAATTATCTGAACTGACTGGCAAATAGAATTACTTACAGTATTATTCCCATTATGATCTTTGCCAAATACAATAAAGGCATGTTCACAATCTATTTATCACCTATTAGAGAACGCTAAAAGGAAATAAATAGAATTACTAAAATTAGGATATTAACACAGCACTACTGGGAAGAATAAAAATTCTTTTCCACCCATTCTACTTGAGTGATTTAAATCATATAAAGATTTATTTTTAAAAAATTCTTTTTTTAGAACAAGCATTTCTTCTTGAATGAGAAAGGCATCTACCCTTGGTAATCAAATTCGATTACTTATCCTTAGAATTTTATTAAGAAATACTAGCTTATGAAATAAATATAAAGAAAACAATGCCTACACAGCTGAATGATTTCTATATTTGCTTCATAATGTATCTGTAAAAATAGAATTTTACTAAGGGCTGGCTATATCATGGCCAAAGCTATGCGGGAAACCCCACTTCTGTTCAAGTTCAGCTGACCACGGGAGTCTCTAATCATTTGGAAAGATATTAAGATGCCAAAACCAACAGCAGACCCATCAGGCATTTATTTTTCTGGCCTTTCCATCTTGCCGCATCAGTTCCCTCATTCCTGCTGGTTGAGGACTCCATGACCTATCAGGACGGGTCTGTTAGGTGATCCAAAAAGTTTTACAAGTAAAACACAGGAGAAACCAGGAGTGGGTGGTCATGAAAATATCTCGATTTTTAAGCCTGTTTTTAAAACAATTTTAATACTGAAATCTGAGGGTTCGGCCACTTGCCAGACAACCAGACAGTTGTTGTTGCAGGTCCTGTTCCTCTAGCCAAGGCTCTTGGTGATGCTGTTTTGTTGATCTGTGACTGTGATTAATGGGCGAGGTGAGAGAATCAACCTCATAGGGACAGTCATTCAGTGATTGGCCATAACTGTTCAGCAACTGATTAATCTCTCCCCCCCACCCCGGACTCATGACTCTTCATCCAGGCTCCACATACACCCATATCCCCAGAAGAGGGCCTATTGAGTTCAGTAGCCTACGACCATAGCCTTACAGTTGGCTCTTTCTTGCTTTCAAAAACATCTTTGTTACTCTCGTGTGAGTGGATATACACACGTGCAAATCTCACTCTCTGTTTTTGACCAGAAGTTTGAGTTGACGGCTCCGTGTAACCATAATCTATAAACTGATGAAAGAGTAAAACAGAGGTGGAGTTTCTCTCCAGAAATGTATTCATTCAAAAAAAAAAAAAAAAAAAAAAAAAAGGAAAGAAAGAAATATATTCATTCATACCTTTCCCAGGAGTGAGAGAAAAAAGCCAGAAAACTGTTTCAGGATCAAATGAAGGAAAGACTATGCAAATGCCATTAAGTATTTTATGATCGTAAAATAGGTTACAAGAAACCCTTCTCCTTCTTTCCTCTGTGAACCTCAGTGAAAGTCTTGTTGTCCCAATAAAGCCAGTTGGAAGAGTGGGTGCTGTTAACTGGGGTTCTGAAAACAATCCCAGGGCTTATGTCTTCTCTGTGGATGTATATTTGTATGGCCGGTACTCAGTGATCCAATAGCTGTTGGATAAATAATATACATTTAATAAATTAATACTTTATCCATATTTTCCCAGGCTGCATTCTTTGTATTACTGTCTTATGGTGAAAGAGATCTGGGGCCAAATAAACTGGGAAATGCTGGATTAAACAAAAGGAGAGGAGTCTCTTTATGATAGGACTGAGCAGGGCCTTTGATATGTTAATGTGCATCAGAAATATCCAAAGAAGGAATACAATAGACAACATTTCCCAAACTTGTAGTTGTCTGAGGCACTTTGGCCAGGAACATCTCATTTGGCTCTGTTGTTCTGTGGAACCCTCTGGGCAGATGTTGCTTTCTCTCATGGATGTGAGTGGACACTCTCACTGGTGGTGATTTTAGGGTGCTGAAGAGTATAGAACCAAGGATTTTTAATTCCCAGAGGATGGGGAGGGAAAAGGAAGGGGAAAAAAGAGGAGTCATTCACAAGGATACACAGCTTCCACTTAAGGAGCTGCTTACTTACTGGGGAAGCGCTACATTTTATTCCAGCCAATTTTCCATTGTAGAGGCTGGATGTCTTTAGGTTCTGAATTTGGACAGTTGACTGTAAAAGAATTAGAGGGTTTGATGAGGTGTCTGGACATCTGCCTCCTGACTGTCTCCACAGAGGGGAAGGCAGTTGGTCTTTATGATGATCTGAGGCCTGAGGAAGCATGAACCTCAGCAGGGGCCCCAAAAGCCCATTTCTCACGGAGTTCCAGAAGACCAGAATCGGCCCCCAGGGAAGGGGAGAGGGCCCTGTGGCTTGCTGTGCGTAAAGGCCTGCCTCATCTGGGACGTTGTGAGAGACAGTAAAGGAGAGGTGCCCTGGCACGTGGGCAGAGCCCCTACCTGCAGGGGAAGTCCTGGTTTCCAGAACTGATCTGCCGCTTCCTAACCCAGCCCAGAACAAAACACTCCACCCCCTTGAGCATCACATTCCTTACTTGCTGAACAAGGGTGATGATCACCAAATCAGTAGATGGTCCTAATGATTCACTGAGAGTTTTGAAATCATTCGCGTAGTCCTTGGCACCTAGATGGCGCTTCCAATGGGGAGCTCTTGGAGAAAATGGGTGGCGTCTTAGTATCTCTGTATGCCAGTGTACCTGGCACAGAGCCAGGCGCAGAGCCGATGCACGTAAAGTATTTCCTGAAGGGATGAATAGCTCACATTGGTAGTTTCAAATGTAAGGGGTCGCCAGTTGACACAGTCAAAGAACGTGTGCATGCATGCGCTTGTGTGTGAGACAGAGTGAAGAACTCAGGGGTGGGATGACTTTAGTGGTCAAGGTACATTCTGTAAAGAGAACTATGTCTTATGCATGTCCCTACAGATGCCACGTGAATCAAATGCTCTGCAGCATTCTTCAAAGTGCTGTGTTTTAAAAGGAGGGCACGCTTACAAACCCCATCACCACCGTTTCCATAGTCACTGGGGGTTAATGGAACAGAGATGGGATCTGAGGGCCAAACTCGCTGAACTTGTCTCCAGAGCTAAGCACTCCACCTAAATGACATACTTCACGAAGACCAGCTGCTTCACCCAGGCCGGAGTGTGGGGCTGGTTTTGTTTTGTTTCTTTTCCTGTATCATTCCTTCTTTGTGGGTGAAACCAGAATGAAAGGCGACAGACATAAACTGTGCAAATAAAATAACCTTGAGAGGAGGCTGCTGGAGTCGCAACTTACCGTCTTCCTGTTGCTATGGTTACTTCCAGCAGGTCGCCCAGTGAGAATGGCTCTGTCATCAGCAACGAATCAGGGAAGCCCAGCTCGGGGAGGCGCTCGCCCCAGAATGTCATGGCACAGCAGAAAGTGACAAAGGAGGAGGCACGGAAGAGAAATGGTGAGAAGCCTTCCTTGCCAACACCAGCCCTGAGCCCATCCCACACGCTTGCGCACATACGTGTGCCCACACTCACATGCACCTGTGTGCTTTCACCCTAGGGTCTTCTCTCTGATGTGCCCCCCAGAAAGGTCAGGAGTCTGCTACCTGCCTCCTGCGATACTGCCCGTCCCCCTTCTCTGAATTATTCTGACTCACCCTCCCTGCCGCCTGTGCTTCTGGAATTGCCTAGTGCTTTAGAAAAGCACTGTGCAGAATGAGCCGATGTGTGCCTTGCGATTTTTCTAATTCTTGGCTGAATGGACAGGATTCCCAGCACCGGGTCCACTAGGGGGGCCAGGTCTCCGAAATGCTGCTTGTCTTGGAGATTTTCCCCCTCATTTTCTTGCCCTGACTCCCTTGATAAGTTTCAGGGGTTCAGTCTCTGCCAGTAAGTCCAGATATTGCTAATCGACCTCTCCCAGGAAAAACAACACAGTAATAAATCTGTCGTTATAAAAATCAGCCTGTGCTTCTGCCTTGATTCTCTAGGGAAACGTAACCATTTGATCTCTCCCTCACACAGATCTTTTCCTTCCCTATAAAGGATGGGTGTTGGGGTTTATTTATAAGTCACTGGAGCCGCCTTATTGTGTGGTGGTACCATCCATGCCTGGCATCCGTTGGCCATGACTGTGTGTCGCCTCCTCTCGGTCCCACCTTTGTGCGTCCCTTCTGTGCGTGATGCTGACTGACTGGAGCCCAGGTTCAAGTACCCGGTGCTGCCACTCAGTTCAGAAGAAATTCTTTTCAGCTTTCAGTGGGTTGTTAGGTGGAGTCCTACAGAAATGCCAAGTGAAAAGCTGGATAATCTGGCACTCAGGTTAGCTGTGCTTCCCTTTTAAAGGAATGTGATGGAATATGAATCAGGGCCTCTCTCTTGGAGCTAGTGCCAGAAGATTCTTTTGTTTTCAAATGTCACTGATTTCTTTTTTTCTGACCCAAAAAAAGAAAGAAAGAAAGAAAGAAAGAAAGAGAAAGAAAGAAAGAGAAAGAGATAGAAAGAAAGAAAGAAAAAGAAAAAGAAGAAAAGGAATAATGACACAATGGATTTTTCTTCTGGGCAAATGTGGCCCTCATTCCCATTTCCAGCCATTATGTAAAGCACTGGCTTAAATTGTCATAGCGATTTCATTCTGGAACTTCTTCTCCTGACTTCCAGAGACTGCTTTCTTTTTTTTTTTTTTTTTTTTAATTATTTATTTATGATAGTCACAGAGAGAGAGAGAGGCAGAGACACAGGCAGAGGGAGAAGCAGGCTCCATGCACTGGGAGCCCGATGTGGGATTCGATCCTGGGTCTCCAGGATCGCGCCCTGGGCCAAAGGCAGGCTCTAAACCGCTGCGCCACCCAGGGATCCCCAGAGACTGCTTTCTACACCAGAATCCAGGTCTGGCATGTGGGGTTTTATTGGAATAGCGATCCTACCTGGGACCTCCAGATATCTTACCTATCAGCTCTCTGCCAAACCAGTTCACAGAAGGCTTCCCAGAAATATGTAAAGTCTAGTCAAATTCTGTCCTCCCACACATGCCCCATCACCCTACCCCAGTGCTCAAATGACCTTGAATAAAACTCAGCCTGTGTCTTTCTCAGACCCTCTTACTATGCATATGATAACACACACATATCTGTTTTGTTGGATTGCTTTGTTTTTTATAGTGTTCTATGCCCTTTCTCTTGCTTAGGAGCATACAATGCACAGACTTCGTTGCAGTAAGTCAGTAAATCATATTTTCAAGATGATGCCTTTCCCTCTCCCTTGCATTTAATCCATAGAAGAGGAGGGAGCAGGGCCTGTTTCCGACCCCATCACTCCCTGCCCTGGCTGGTGAGACACTGACCTGCCCAAAACGTTCCTGCTGACCTTCTGTTCTTGTTTTCCACAGCTCTGCCTGCCTCCTTATTGTTTAGGTCACTTTGATTATTTAAATATCAGGCACAGAAATAACACAAGCCAGGTGCATGAATAAAATCCAATTACTATGCTAGGTTGAGGTTTTAATGTGTTTGTTCTATTAAAAAGCCATCCTTTCTCCACATTTATCGTGCTCCATTGCATTTTATTTCTGCCAGAGGTAAATCCAGTGAGCTTCCGGGGGTGGTGGCTTCCCTTTCACCACAGGTCTCCATTCGGTGAGGTGTTTGAAATTTTCAAACAGAAATGATGGGACCAATTGGTTTGCTGAAAATTCAGCAGATGCTGAAGTACATCAGAATTCTAGGCTGGACCTTCCGTGGAACCTACACTTGTCCTTTTTTTATCACAGAGCTCCGCTTTATACCATATCATAGCCATGACCTTCATCAAAATATCAGTAGTGTATTTTATTGGATTGGAAAAGGAATCAAAGGAGGGAAGAAGGGAAAGAAGGAAGGAAAGGAGGAGGAGGGAAAGAAGGAGGGAGGGAGGGAGGGAAGGAAGGCAGGAAAGGAAGTAGATTACTGATTTATGTAAGTTAAAACCAACAGCACAAGTAAGACACAATGAGATCCGGGAACGGTTGCATTTATGATGATGATGATGATGACGGTAACGTTTGGTGGGGGACCCTTCCACAGTTTAACTGTGGTGCTTTCCTTTAGCATTCTCCCATACTTTTCCCTTTAGGGACCAATTATGCATCAAATATTCCCATGAATCTGCTGGACTCCCTCACTTTCATATATTGAGATTTAATGTAATATCTTTTTCTGTAGGTCTTTGGGGAGGGGGGCAGGATAACTATTTTTCTCTTAAACCTGAAGGGATTATTGTGCCAAATCTGAATCTTTTTTGAGAATAAGGTTGGGACAGAACTGTAGTTCATGCAATTTCCAGGGTATCCTTTTTCCATCCTGTTCTAGTTATGCTCTCTCCTTACCCTGTTCACAGGGTGCGAAGTGAGGGAGTCACCACCCAGAATCAATAAAAAGACTGAGTACCAACCATCTCTTCACCTTCTGAGCAGTGTAGTGATAGCATAACTTTGACTTCTACGAGTTCCATGTGTTTTGCACAGACTAAGAACTAACAACAGTCTCCTTTTCTAAGTCAGCACAATTTTTTGTCATTCCTTCCTTCCTGCCTTCATTTATTTGACAAATCCTTAGTAAAAGCCCACCACATGTGAGACATCGTTAAGGCAATAGACATCAACCTTTTCAAAGGTGGGCCAGAACAGAGCTAGATTCCAGGGATGGGGTGGGGGCAGGTTCAATCAATACACGTCAGCAGTGATAAGTGCTGTGAAGAAAACATAGCAGGGTGATGGGCAGGGATAAGAAAGGGCTTTTTCAAGCTGCAGTTGAAAAATAAGAAGGAATGGGGCATGCCAAGATCTAAGGAAAGAGCATTCTGAGCAGAGGGAACACCTAATGCAGAAGCCCAGAGGTGAGAACAAGCCTGATGTGTTCCAGAAGGCCCTTGTACCTGGAGCAAAGCAGATGAGGGAAATGTGCTCAGCTGATCGTCGGGGCCAGATCATAAAGACTCTGGGTTTTATTCTGAGAGTGGCGAAGGCTTCAGAGGGTTCTGATCGAGTAGTACTGTGATCTGGTTATCCATCCTGGCTGCTGTGAGTATGTATCTTAGGTAGAAAGACAAGAGTGGAAGCTCCCAGGAGGGAGATTGTTTAGGTGGATTAGGTACGTACTGCTGTGTAACAAATTGCCCCCAACACTTGGCAACGAAAAATGGCAATCAGTGTTTATTATCCTCATGTGGTATCTGTGGATCAGGAATTCAGAGGTGGCTTAGTTGGGTGGTTCAGGCTCAGAGTACCCCCCGGAGGTCCCAGTCAGGATGTTGACATGGGCTGTAGTCATCTAAAGACATGACGGGGCCTGCAGAATCCACTTATACGAAGGCTCCCTCACATAGTTGTTGGCAGGAGTCTCAGTTCCTTGCCACATGGGCCTCTCCATGGGGCTGCTTGAGTGCCCTCATAACATGGCAGCTGACTTTCCTCAGAGTCAGTGATCCAGGAGAGAGCAAGGTGGAAGCCACAGGCTTTTTTATGACCTAGCCTTGGAAGTAACACACCGTCATGTCTGCGATTTCCTATTGGTTACACAGCTCAGTCCTATTCATCGTGGCTATGAATATCAGGAGGCGAGAATCACTGGGCACCATCTTGGAGGCTGGCTGCCATAGATGGTTTTCACAGCAGTTGCCCAGGTGGGAGATAATGGTGGCCAGGCAAGAGTTGTCCAGCAAAGCTCTACTCTAAAGAGATGTCTGAGCAGAGATTTTCTTCTGTCATTGGCTGTTTGGTGTCCTGCTGCTATTTTGCAAATAAGTTCACAGAACCAAAAAATACTCCAATGATATAGCCTGTTGTTAGACTCTGAAGTGTTTTAGCCACATTGTACGATAATGATTTACTCAGCTTACTTTGGCAAATCTGTGATTATGGTAAGTGACAATACGATATAAACCGTGTGTTTCTCAATAATTTAAATAGCATCCCAATCTCTTGAGTAAGCCGTAGGAAAGATGAATATACTTCTATTACATTCATATTTTACAGAACACCTCTATTGCTCCTAAATTGCCTACTGGTCTGGTTGTCTGAACAGGCTTAATTTATCTCTCGCCCAGCCGTGCTCAATAAACTGTCATTCCTAGAGCTGCCTAATGGGAATGTGCTTTAAGCACAAGTCAATCGGCAAGATACCACTGATTCAGGAGCTTCTCTGCCAGCTTAGTGATGGAAGCACCAGGCAGACTGGTGTCTTTCAGCAATCAGAGCAGAATTATCTGTCAGAGGGAATAATTAACTTAACAGAATGTAGGCGGAATTCACTCTATTTAATTAGGAAAGTTGTCTATAGTGTTAAATTAGTTTCTCTGGCAGTTATTTCTTAGCTTTCTTTTGTTTCGACAAATGAAAAAAAAAAAAAAAAAAAAAAACCAAAATCGTTGGAGAAGCAGCCTTGAGAAAGAAAAAAAACCAGAGTGTCTGCAGCAATTACTGCGGCCAGTTGACCAGGGAAGACTTATTTCCTTGACATCGTGCAAAAATGGGTGGCTTTGGTGCCAGAGAGTGAACTGAATGCTGTTATTCCGTTGACTGTCGTATTTTAAGAATAGTTGCCAGCTTCGGCCAAATTGTATTTTTCTTGTCTCTGGCTTAACATAGAGAAAAAATTTACTTTATTTTTTTCCCCGAAAACATTTTGTCATAGTTTTGAAAGAATGGCTTTTACTGTTTAAATTCAAACCTCCACGGTTCTTTCCTAGCCCTTGATAATACAGTGGAGGAATGAATAGTATAGATCTTACATTTCAGAGAAATTCCTTGAACAATAGTGAGCCCTTGGTACAGAACCGGATGCTATTGCTCCTGAGGTCCTTTTGAGGAAAAGAATGTCCTCAGGCTGTGAGCCTTACACAAATTCCCGCATGATCATGCAACTGCCCTACACAATAAAAATCAATGTGTTGATGTTATGCTTCAGTGCCAGCGAGTGATGAAGAGGAAGGAGCGGTGCTTTTTGACAACTCTGGCAAGGCGGCTGCCGATCCCTTTGACACATCTTCCGGCTCTGTGCAGCTCATTGCAATAAAACCCACAGCCCTCCCCGTGGTGCATCCCACGTCGGACAGGAGCCAGGAGTCAGCAGCCCTCAATGGCGAGGTGAGCATCTGGTGACCAGTGCAGCCAGTCCTCTGGGAATTCAGACTAAGGAACAACCACCTGGGAATACTGGGTGCAGGTTGTGTCCAGGTGTATATGGCTCTGTTGGTGGTTTCCACCCCTGTGTGTGCAGGCCTCAGTGGGATGAATCAGGACACAAGTCACCCAAAATGAATTTGTTGGGTGATGTTTTTGAAGCATTGTTGCCTTTCTCAGAAAGTCCCAAGGGACTCTTTAAAAACACTGTAGTTACAGGGGCACATGGGGGACTCAGCCGGTAGAGCCTATGAGGCTTGATCTTAGGGTGGTAAATTCAAGTCCCACTTTGAGGGTAGAGTTTACTTTAAAAAAAATTTTTTTTAAACTAGTTTTGAAGAGAAGCATCAGAAATTCTCCCCCACCCCCTTACTCACACACCACCTTCTGTCTTCTTTGGTAATACTCTTAAACCTGTTCGTTATGGAAGGCCAGCTGTAGTAGGATGAACTGATAAAGAGCCAGAGAAGATAATGTCAGACAGAGAGGGATGTGGCCTACTCTGTAGGCTTTGGAATGACTTTTACTCCTTTTAGCAAGCTTGAAACAACACTTTGCCTGCTTCCAAAAGGGTATCAGTGCATATCATGATGTTAATCGGTTTTCCTGAGAATCTGAAAAAAGTTGGTAACATACTCCAGAGAATGATGAATTGACCAAAGAGAACAGATGGATGGATGAATAGGAGGTATGGGCGGTTCAGAAAGAGCAAGAAAGAAAGTCAGGTAACGAATATCTGAATGGTCAGTGAGCTGACAGTGTTGATGAGCTTTTAAGTTCATGCGTGTGGAACCTGCATATGAACATTTACCTTCCACGTGCTACCACATGCTTCGGTTTTTCTCTCTCATCCAACTACTGTGGTGATTGCTCATTCCATTTGTTTATATATGCTGCTATTGTTACCATCTAGAGGTGGAGATTTCCAAGGTTTTAGGTCCCAACTCTTTTTTTTTTTTAACTTTATTTATTCATGAGAGACACAGAGAGAAAGACGGGGGGGGGTGGCGGGGCAGAGACATAGCCAGAGGGAGAAGCAGGCTCCATTCGGAGAGCCCGATGTGGGACTTGATCCCAGGACTCCAGGATCACACGCTGAGCCAAAGGCAGGTGCTTAACCGCTGAGCCACCCAGGCATCCCTAGATTTCCAAGGTTTTAAAGTGTTTTTCTCATCACTTGTCAAGGAACATGCCAGTCCCCTATACCCCTGGGCATTGTAAACCACATCAGGGGCTCATCCTCATTCCTCCATCCAGACCACATATAAAATCTGATTCAGAAAGCTTCTCTTGCTTTCTGGATAGGAAGACAGAGCTGGCTGATAGGTGTGATAGGTTGAGATTCATGTTTGTCTTTGGTTTTGTTTTGTTTTTTTGGTCTACTCCTATATCTTCCCTAGTACCACCACCAAAATCAAGTAGAGTCTTGATTTCCTTTCCCCAAGAAGGCACTACCTCATTCCCAGGCAGATGTGAGAGGACAGGACTTCAGGCTGGAGCCATCATTAGGTTCTCTACCCCTCTGCCCAGAGTCAGGAGGGAGGAATGACATATGGTGATGGATGGATAGACGGAAGGAAGGATAGGTGGACAGAGAAGGCCAAGGAAAGTAGAATCAGGAAGGGGCTAGCTACTCCAAGCAGAGCCCCATTCTTTCCAGTCTTGCCTCTGGTGCTAGGAGAGGCATGGACTGACCATCAGGGCCAGGGCAGTGCGGTCACCCTCCCAAGGTGGCTGGGCTACATCCTTTGTGTCATAGTCCAATAAGCATCATGGATTCTCAGCACTGTCAATGCCTAGTGTTCCAAGGCTGCTGTGACCACAGACACCTCTTGGTCCTCTTGGCTTTGGTTTCCCAGCAAGCCAGTTTTTGGTCTATTGGAGGAAAGTGCCCCTGCCCTGGGAGCCTCACAGGCTGTATCAGGAGAGTCATCAGCCCAGGGTAGAGGCAGCTGGATCCCAGGAGTGGCTAACCCACACATCATAGATGCTATTGTTGAGTGGCACCCCCTGGAAGAGAGCATCTAGATTCCAGAGCCATGCTGAGAGGCATGGGTTTGAAGGGCCACTCCCCAGGTAGGCTGGGCTAGTTGAAGGGGTAGGCACAGGAGGGTAGAGTGTGGGTAGTAGTGGAACCAAGGGCATTACCACATTGGGAATGTAGATGAGCAAGTAGGAAGTGAGCAGCTGCCCAAAGTGAGGCCCTGTGATTCCCACTGGACAGTCTCTTAAGGTCTGGGGTCCCCTGCAGGAAGTGGAGGGGCCAGGCTCTGTGCTCAGGGGAGAGGGATGAGGGCCTGTTGGTCCCCCCCCCCCAACCAGGAAGTCTCTCCTTCCACTCTTCTAGGCCTGGGGAGGGGACAGGGGAGCCACAGAGGCCTCTCAGAGGGCAGGGGTGCAGTGGGCACCACCTCCTCCCCACTGTGCCCAGAACCAGCTGGAGCTGGGCTGCTCCGGGTGCCCTTTCCCTGGGATCTCATAGCAGAGGCTTTATGCCGAAGCCCTCACTGAGTGGTGGTTGGGAATTAGGCGGCCGTTAGGACCAACTGTGCAGCAGGTGGGGGCCCAGATCCTTGACAGAGTCACCCCGCACATCCCTGCTCTGCCAGCACCAGTACAGGGCCATGTTCTGCAGCCACAGCACCTCTGCTGGTTCATCAGGCTCACGATGACCACCCAGAAGTTGCCTTGGCCTGGGGCTTCCCAGGATTTTAGGCACCTCGCAGAAGCATCCATTGGAGGAGAGGTTATAGCAGGTAGGAATCCTTCTAGTCCTTCTGGTCATCCCTGAAGAAGGGGATGTGGCCTGGACCCGATGGATGACAGGGCATGATGAAGATGATGGGCCACCTTCAGCCTGCGAAGAGGGTGTGGCCTAGGTCACCAGGGCCATCCTGGCCAAGTAGGCATAGGGGGGCTTGTTGTGCCACAGATATCTCTTCTTCCTCCTCTTGTGGGGCTGGGAGGACAACTCTGACCTGGGAAGCCTCGGGCACGGGCTGCTGCAGGTCCCCATGCAAGGGAGGCAAGCCACGTGGGTGGGGCGCTGGCCCCACGGTGGGCACAAGGCAGCATGACAGTGTGGTGAGGCATGGCTGGGGGCCTGACATCGAAGGTTCATCGATTTTTAAAAAGAACTTCTCTGGTATAAACTTACAGAGCACTTCTGTGCCTACTTCTCATTGTTTTTTTTTTTTTTTTTTTTTTTTTTTCAACTTCCTTATATTTTAGATAAAGAAACTGTGGCCAGAGGGTCAAGTGGCTTTCTCAGAACCACACAGTTATTGTGATAGCCATGATATGATGTTCAGGCCCCCTGGCTCCCTATCCAGTGCTCCTTCCTTCTCTTTGCCTGACTGTGGCCCGTCAGTGAGAAATAGCATTGTGACTAAAAGAGTACAGACTCTCAAACCATGCTGCAAGAATTTGAAGCCAAGTTCTTCTGTTTACCATTTATGTGACGTTAGGCAGGTTAGTTCATTTCTCGATGCCTCGGTATTTCCATGTGTAAAATGGGGTTCATGGAGGATCAAATGAGTTAATACAGGTAAAACGCTTAGAACAGTGCTTAGCACATAATCAGTACATTATCATTATTATTAATATTATTAATTAGCCAATGAATGAGGATTCATTGATCATTTACCATCTTAGGTTCCTTGGTTCTATAATTTGGGAACCTGTAAAGGTTCTTCTCAAAGCCAGTCATGCCTCCTGAATCTTTCCTTAGGCACGGTTCTGACACACAAGCCCAATGATGAGAGGCCTCTGAGGTTGTCACTAATAAACTGGTAACTGCTCTTTGATTAGGACATCGGCCCAGGATGGGCCCAGATAATGGTCGCCACACCCGGATCTTTTCACCTCAGCCTCACCATGTGAATGTCATGGAGACCATTCTAGATCTCAGCTGAATTCAACATACAACTCCCTTCTCTTGCCAAGCCCGTCATCCTGTCCCAGAAGGAAAATGGATGAACATTTTGCCTGTCCAGAAATGGATACTTGTTACATTTTGGTAGTTAAAGGAATGGATCTTGCTGGCATTTGGACTGGAAAAGAGCCCTCAACTGTTCTCTGTAATTTGCTGCCTTGTAGCATTTAAGGCAGATTGTCTTATAATTTTCTTCCTTCTTCTCTCACGGTTGGCTTATTTCAGTGAAAAAACACAACCCCAAAGCCATAAATTTTCCTTTTATGAATTATAGGTAATTCTTTTAAAGAATATTTTAAAGAAAGCATAACCACATAGAATGTTCAGAAGAAAAAAGAAAAATCACTATAATCTCACTACCCTGACATATCTTGTTTTCATTTTCTGTGCCTCCTCCCCAAACTTTTGGTCAAACTCGTGTATATTTTAGAATCTCATACAGACAACTGTGTATCCTATGTCTTAAACATTTGCAGTTGTTGCTATTGTCTTTGGGATGATCACTGTTAATGACTTAGTTTAGTAGGTATCCCATTGATTGGAAAACTGATCGTTTATTGTTCAAGTCTTCCAGATAATTTTTGGTTTTAGTTTTGGTTCTGGTTATTATATCTGAGTAATTTCATGCTTTACTTTTAAAACCTTTTAATTCTGAAATAATTTTAGGTATACTCAAGAGTTGCAGTAACAGTACAGAGAGCCCCATCCGCTCTTTACCTAGCTATCCCAAGTGTGAACATTTTACGTAAACATAGAATAATTATCAGTTAAACCCAGGAAATTAACATTTGTGCTGTTTGATTGACTAATCTACAGCCCTCATTTGAATTTCATTGGTTTTCCCACTATTGTCCCTTTCCTGTTCCAGGATCCAGTCCAGGATCCCACATGGTGTTTAGTCATGTCTCCTCTAGTCTGGGACAATTCCGCAGCCCTTCTTTGTGACTATTCTTTATCTTTCATGACCATTACTCTTTTGAAGAGTACTGGCCAGTTATCATGGGCAGTGTCCCTCAGTCTGGGTTTGTCTGATGTTTTCTTGTGATTGGATTACAGTTATGCATTTTTGGCATAACCATGGGGATGATGGGCCCTTTTGTGGGCATCATATCAAGAAGCACTTGATATCTCTGACCACTGGTGATGTTAACTTTCATCTCTGATTTTGAAGCTCTCTTAGAATGTGGCTTAAGGAGAGATTCCAGAAATGGCATTCCTCGCTCAGAGGATGTCATCCTAGCTTCCTCTCTTGGCTAGTTTTTGTGGCAAGCAGAATGAGGGAACAATTAAGACATGTGAAATGCTGCCAGCCTAAAAATATCTTTAAGGCCCAGGGTAGGGAGGTCTTTGCAAAAGCTAGAAAAAATATTCTGTATAAATAAAACATCTAAGGTAGAGCCTTTGTTAGTGAACTTTGGCTTAATTCTGTAGGTTGACCTATATCTTATCACTAGATGAATTTTCAGTTTATGAATTACAGAAAACTCTTTTAAAGATTAAAGAAAATATAATAACAACAGTATACATGGCTATATTAATATAGTCCAGTCTGATTACAAACAGCACTAATGGTCTTCCATATTATCCAGTAGGTGTCAGGCTGATTTCATTGTTGAGCTCTGTTTGTGGGTGTAACATCCTCATTGTTTGTTATTTCTTTAGCATAGCCATCTGCTTGTATGTTTGACGGGTCAGGAAGTGTGTTGGCCAAGTTCCTTTCTATGTGACCAGACTGGCTTTGCCCGATAGGGTAGGAACTGACTGGCATTGGTGGCCATACAGGCTTCAAAATTATCTACCTCTCAAGAAAGATATAGATTGACAAAAATAAGCTCTTAAGTGCAGGTTGGTAGAGTGGAGAGACCTTAGAAACAGGTTCTCTGCTCTGCTTTCTCCTTCCATTCATCCCAACTCAGCCTCTTCAGGAACTGGCTGTCTTATCCAGCTGGGCATCAGCTAAGTGGCCAGGGGAAGCCGTTGGGTTCCTCAGGGCTGGAGCCAAAAGAGAGGCACCAGGATCCAGCTGGGCTTCCAAATCAGGAGATCCCATACTGGGGAACCAAAAGGGTTTAGGTGGGATTAGGCCGACGCCACAAAGGCCTGAGCAGAAGTGGGTGGACTAGGGAGAAAGAGGCCCTAATGGAAGGTCCAAGTGGCTTAGGTGAATGGCAGGCTCCATATTATTTGTGGCCCACTGTTGGGGGCTGGTCTTGGAATGGGACACAAGTGGGTCTAGCTGGCTCAAAGGACTGGAGGTGAAGCCTAGGACAGCTTTTGCAAGAGTTGTGACCTGATGAAAACCTCCCACCTGTTGGCTGTGCCTGGTTGGATGTGGGCCTGAGACTCTCTCTCTCCCCAGGTGAACAAAGCCCTGAAGCAGAAGTCAGACATCGAGCACTACCGGAACAAGCTGCGCCTCAAAGCGAAGAGGAAGGGATATTACGACTTCCCCCCGGTGGAGACAAGCAAGGCTCAGACCGAAAGAAAAAAGATGTACGAGAAAACCCAAAAGGAAATCGAGCACGTTTTGGATCCAGATCCAGAACTGTGTGCCCCCTTCGCTGAGTCTAAAAACAGGTGCAGTGTCTAATGGTCCCTGTATGTTAGTGGGATGAGGGTAGAGGGTGCGTTGGGTAACATATCAGCAGAGGGTGCCGATCCGGACCATGCTGGTCTGTGCAAGCTGGTGCTCCATAATGAATTTATAAAAGAATCAAATTGAAGCTACTTAAAAAAAATACTTGGGCAAACAACCATAATTGTCCTTTAGCTCAATAAGATTTCCAAGCCAGTAGCTGGGTCAGAGCTGGGTGAAGATAGAATAATATCACCTACCTGGTAATGCAATTTCCAGATCAAGGGACATTGGATTTTTCAATTAATTGAATAAGAAATGCAAATTTCATGCCTCACCTTTTCATTCAGCTTCAATAAGTACTTACCACCCAACTCCTTAGAGCTCTGTGCTGGGCTCATCTCTTGTATCTATAGATTTGTTCATTTATTTGACATTAATCATCACCTGCTATGGATTAGGCACCATGCAAGTTGTTGAATACTCTCATGGTCATGAGAGTCCCTCATGGTCTCTGCTTTTTCTTATTCATTCATTCATTCATTCATTCCACTCATTCAGCATTTTATGGTAGGCAAGACAGCCCAGTCACTGCTCTCATGGGACTTAAGGTCTGATGGGAGAAAAAAGATAATTACCTCGGAAGTTCGTTACTCACAAGTGCTATGGGTGTTTGCGATGTGATGGTCTATAAGGGGGACCTGGCTTCAGAGGGAGGGTCACAGGCTCAGGGGTTGGAATTGGCATTATCCCCAAGCTTTTTCGTTTTTCTTTTTTTTCAAGATATATTTATTTATTTGAGAGAAAGAGAGTGAGGAGGGGGAGGGGCACAGGGAGAGAGAGAATCTCAAGCAGTCTCCCCACTGAGCACAGAGCCTGATGTGGTTCTCTACACAGGGCTCCATCCACAATCCTGAGATCATGACCTGAGCCTAAATCCAGAGACACTTAACCAACTGGGGTCCCAGGCACCCTGTCATTATCCCAAGCTTTGTTGCTAACTAAGCGGAGAGTGACCTCACCCACTGGGTAAAGAGAAAGAGGCTAGCAAAACTAAACATGGCCATCTTTCTGCTTTTCCACCCCATCTTCTAAAGCACCTCCTTGGAAGCATTTTCATGCTTTGAGATCATCCTTTTCAAGTATACATTCTCCTTGGCAACATGCCCCTTGGCTTTGGGCCTGCTGGCTCTCCAATCTACCCCATACATCCTATTGGCAGATGCACCCTCCACAAACAAGGTGAGATAGGACAGCTCCTGGCCTGAGCAGGTATTTTTTTAAAAGCAAAAATGATTATGTGACAGGCTTGGATGGAAGCCACAAAATCAAAATGGGAGGTGGAGCTTTAATTTATTAACGGAATTGACAGTTTTTTGTTTTTGTTTTTTTTTTTCAAAAAAGATCTCATTTATTAGAGAGAGAAAGCATGACCAGGGCGGAGAGGGAGAAGGAGGCTCCCTGGTCAGCAGGGGCACGATCCCTTCGGCACCTGAGCCGAAGGCTGACATCTGACTGAGCCACCTAGGTGCCCCAACATAGTTTATTTTTAATAAAGAGGGACTTCTAAGCCAGTGCTTCATTTACTATGCTTCTAAAGAGATTTGATGGGTATAAGCTAGTGGTCCAAAAATCAACACTTTGACAGGGGTCATAATACATGTGTCACCATGTTGGTAACTATAGAACAAAGAGAAAGGTATGGATTTTATAGGAAGACTGGTGGCTTCTTTAGCTTAAAAGCTACACTTTTAGCTGCACGCCACACTTGGGGACTTTATAGTTTAGTGGTCTCTTATAGACTGGGGCAGGGAGTAGTTTTCCCTTGGTTTCCTGTTGCCACTTGGAAAATGAATCAAAGATCATGCGCAAATGAGAGGAACTTAGCTTGGAAAGTTCCTTGGGAAATACATACAAAATTTTGGTTGAAGCTTTTCATAAAGAGCATGGACACAACTTTTCCTCCCATGGAGATGCATCCCCACTGCCCAGCAAAAGTTCAGGCAGGATCCTCACGGCCCTTCGCCAGCCTGCCCATGCTCTGAGTGTGTCATCCGTTCTCCATAAATGTCTGTGGAAGAAATGATTGAATGACTCTAAACATAATGTTAAAATGTTTTCAGTCAATGAAGGGGAAAATACAGAAGACCACAAGCTGGGTGAGGTGGGGGTAGGAATGGAGATGAGATCAGCAAAGTGTGAGGATGGGAAGGGAAGGGTTCACAGAGAAAGAGGATGCCCCGGTAAGCTAGCTCTGAGGTGTCATTCTTTTTTTTTTTTTATAAGATACGTATTTTTTTTTTAATTTTTATTTATTTATGATAGTCACACACACACAGAGAGAGAGAGAGAGAGAGAGGCAGAGACATAGGCAGAGGGAGAAGCAGGCTCCATGCACCGGGAGTCTGACGTGGGATTCGATCCCAGGTCTCCAGGATCGCGCCCTGGGCCAAAGGCAGGTGCTAAACCGCTGCGCCACCCAGGGATCCCCTGAGGTGTCATTCTTGTCACGCTCTGCTGTTGAGTCCAGGGGCTGCTGCCAGGTGTGGGGTATCTGTTGTCACGGGTTGGGGTTACTTATTGACTGCCACTCACAGCTCAGCTCTGCAGAGCTTCTGCTCTCAGTGACCTCGCCGTGGCAAGGCACACGTGGGGGACCCATCCTCCCGTCCAGGGGTGGTATCAGTAACCAGGACTTTACCCTGAGACCTAAATGCAATCGCATCAATGACAACGTTTAGGTCCAAATGTTGACTCATCCCTGCATCTTTTAAAAGAGTCTTCACGGCTCTTTCTTTAAAGTCAGAAGAACACCCCCATTTTCACGTTATCCGCTCTTACCCAGAGGCACGCAGAAGACGTGATGTACAAGGAAGATGCTGGCAGAGTGTCCCCCCATAGATTCTCTTGGCTCCCCCTGCCCCCATGCAGCCCGCGCATGCAGCGGCATCCTACTTCCCAGGAGCATCCGTGACTCCGATTCGGGGGCCTTGTCTCCGCAGCCCCCACCAGAAGCGCCACACCGTTTCTGTGCCTCGAGCAGCTTCGGTCAATGACAGATGGGAGCCGATGGGTAAACACCCTGGCAGGAGAGCTCTGAGGTGCAAGCTACACTCGTGATAACCACATTTGCTGGCTTCTGTGCTTGATGCTTTGACATCTGGGGGTCTGGCCAACTCTTTTTTCTTTTTTTTAAAGATTTTATTTATTTATTCATGACAGAGAGAGGCAGAGACACAGGCAGAGGGAGAAGCAGGCTCCATGCAGGGAGCCCGACGTGGGACTCGATCCTGGGTCTCCAGGATCACACCCTGGGCCAAAGAGAGGCACCCAACCACCTCCTTCACATAGGGCTCTCCCACTCTGGGCTCCAGTCCCCCAAATCCCCCCCAACCCCCAAATCCCTGAAGCCTGGCTCCCACACCACTAGGAACAGCTCCTCTGCCCCCAGAGGCTGCTGAAATGGTTCCAGCAATCCAATCCAAAGCCTGTTTACCCTGCCTTGCCTGTTCCTTCCCCAAGAAACCACAAGAAAGGTCCTCCCTTGCCCACATTTTCCCCTCACTCCTACTGTCTAGTGACTGACCCTGGTGCTTCCCCACGTGGGGCCTGGTGGCATGCCCCTTCCTCTTGGCATTGTGAGTGCAACAAGCTGTCTTTTCAATGGCAGCCGCCTCCTGATCCATTGGGCTAGGCCATACCTAAATAAAGTAAAACCTACATTTTACCGCAACTATTCCCCATCTTTCTCCAGTAACTTTGAGCTCCCCGTTGCCCAAAATACCAATCTGCTCTATCTCATACCCTCTGTTGGCCTCCTTCCCTTTCTGTCTCATTTTTCCACTTTCCAAACTTTGTGCTTCCTGGAACCCTTTCCCAGGTAAACCACTTGTCAAATCATCATCGAGCCTGCTTCCTGGGGATCCCAACCTAAGACAATAATAAAGACAGAGTTGCTCTCACAGAAGCAGAGCTGCTCCTCCTCCTTAGAGGCTACATTCCATTTTTATGGAACCCTGAGTTTCCTTAGAATGCAGTTTGGAAACTACTTTTTAAATTATTGTGGGATTAAAAAAAAAAAAAACTAAAAAGTGCAAATAAAATTTATCGCTATCTACCCAGGAATAGTTTCAGAGGTAAAGAAGCTTTTCAAGTTTGCAGGTTTCAAAATATATTAACTTTTAGAGAATACAGCAAAATGCCCACAAGAAAGAAATATACCTAGTGGAACTCTATTTGATTAAAATAAGTAATTCCTCTACCCAAGAGCCTAATTTATTTCTAAGTAGATGCTTACCCACCAGGCCATGCATGCGTGGTCTGGTCAATTGAGATCCACGTTAAATAGCAGCCTTTAAGCTGGGCATCATAATGGAACATTGTCTTTGATGTAAAAGGAGACTGGAGTGCACCCCAATGTCTAGGTTCTCACCCACGTTCTTGGTTCTTGAAAGGGCTCACACAATCTTGCTATTGTGTTTCTAATACTTCCAAAATAGCCTGCTTAAATGTCAATTGCTAATCCTAGTGTTTATTCCCCCAACCATCCTTATTAGTAAATCTTTTCTAAATGAGTTAATTGGCAGTCTCAGGACAGTTGTAAAGTCAGCTTTTTCAAAAAGTGATTTGTAATTAGGTCAAGGAGGAGAATTCTTTGGGGTCTGCCTTAAAGTGTGAATCACTCTATTTCATAAGGTTGTGCTCCATTCCTAAAGGAAGCTTCTAATTACAAATAACCATAGAGCACAGTTTATAATATTAGGTTTAAGCTCCTATATTAGGATTCTTTGGGTTGCAATGGCAATCCAGAACAAACTGGTTAAATAGAAAGAGAATTTGTCATTGAATGCAAAAGGTCAAGGCTTCAGATATGACTAGATCCAAAGGTTCATACAATGTCTTGTCCTCTCATCACTCTTCGCTGGTTCCTGTTCAAGCTCTGACCTCATAGTGGCAAACTGGTTGCCAGCAACTCCTGGCCTATATCCTATCTTCTCAGAAACTTCAATGTCAAGAGAATGCCTCTTTCCTGGTTGCTCTAGCAAAAGCTCTGAGACTCAGTCTCATTGGACCAACTCATGTGCCTGTCCTCTGACCAGTCGTTGTGGCCATGGGGCTCTGATGCATGATTCTGCAGGCCAACTCCTTCAGGAAGGGTAGCCGCCCAAGAATATCACAGTGCTCCTCCCAAATGAAGGATATCATGGGTTTCAGGCAAGTGGAGATCACAGAGGTGGTCTAAACAGGTGTGAGCTCCTCATGGTGAAGGGGTGGGTCTAATAGTGTGTATTTTACTCCCCAGGCTAATTGCAAGGGTAGTGTTTTGTCTTGGGAGTTCTAATGTCTGTTCTAAACTAACAGTGTGTGATGGTCATGCTAAGACTAACTGGGTGTGTGATCTTGAAAAGGTGTGTCTATGTCTACCTGCCAGGATTCTGGCTTCCTGCGTAGTCCCTGGGAATAAATAATGCAACCTTTTCACCTTCAACCCATGAATGGATGGAATCTTAGAACGGAGGCATAAAATAGTTGGTGTCTGGGGAATTCTCTGAAGATAGATGCTCTGAAATGCCAGTTATTCACGAAGAGAAATGTACAGTTGGACATGGTACTGCAGTATCATGTGAAACCACCTATCCCCAAGGGGGCCTTACTCCCCACTTGTAAGAGTTGCCTTGTATGGAAAAAAAAAAGCACAGCTACAGTCCTCACCATATTTCTGTTTGTTTCTTCTTCCTCATAAAGAGTCCTCAAAAGGCAAGTGTAAACAGTGGTGACAAATATATGTATTCCATAAGGGAGCTGAGTAGAGCCTCTCAACATGCTGACTCCCTGGCTTGGAATGTTCTGTGCAGGATTAGCATGTGACAGGCTGTCTTTGGGTCTCAGCTAAACCATCCTCTCTCTAGAGAGGCCTTCCCTAACTGTCCTATCTAAAGTTGTCCCCTCTTTTAGCCATCTTCTATCACATCTTATTTTTCTTACTAGCATTCATCATCCTCTGAAATAATCATGTGAATTGTCTATCTCCCTCATTAGAATGGAAGCTCCAGAGGAGCAGGACCATGTCTGTCTTGTTCGTTGTGGATCCTTATCATCTTCCACAGTGCCTGGCACATGGTAGATAGTAAATATTGGATAGATGGATGGATGGATGGTTGGGTGGATGGGTGGATATGCTCCAAACTGCCTCTTGGTTTATGGCTCCTTAGCCCAGAAAGAAATCTGGGGAAGGTAGAAAAGAAAATCTATCAATAGTCAAGTATTAAGTGGCCCATTAGCCGCAGGGTTTATTAACTCAGTCATAGAACCCTGCGTGTGAAATCAGAAAGATTAAAAGGAGCAGCAGGCTCCTGAGTCAAGGGTCAACCAGAGCAAGTCTGTTTTTCTAGCATTATCTGTCCTTGAGGTCAAGGGAGAGAGAGCCCCTGGCCTTGCCAGCAACAGAATTTCAGATGAAGCTGTAGCGTTGCAATTGGTTATCCTTACCTGGTTTCCATAAAAAGAGGATTTACAATTAAGCCAAATGGTTACAGCATCTGGGAAAACAAAAAACAAAAACAAACTTTGATTCCACTATTCCTATGGCCTCTGATGGCCAGAGAACAAATAGCATGAATCCTGAGATCTGCAAGGCAAATCCAAATCCTTCATTGGTTGCCTGTAGTTTGGATCAGTGGAGAATTCCATCTGTCAGGGCATTTGCTGCATCATAACAGTTGTTGAATTTTCTTCAGGCAACAGATGAAGAACTCTGTCTACCGAAGCCGGCAGTCTCTCAACAGCCCGAGTCCGGGGGAAACAGAGATGGACCTTCTGGTAACCCGAGAGCGACCCCGGCGTGGAATCCGTAACAGCGGATACGACGTAAGTCTCTGCTTTGCTTTCCCCTGAAAACCAAGGAGATAGAGCGTCCCATAATGTCTTGCTCTGCTGTATATTTGTGGAATTTAAAAGTGCACCCAAATGTTTTCTATTTTATTATTCCTTGTTACCAGTTTTGCAAAGGAAGACTACTTGGAATGTCTCAGAGTAGCAAATTATTGCTAAGAGGATTTTGATCTCTAAATCCATACATTTGATGAATAGTACATTATTGATCTTAAGTCAACAGTGATTCTAAATGTCCTTAATTTTTTCCCCTCTGTCCTTAAAACTCAGTAGGAACCACGACTGACTGTGGGTAAGAATTCATTTGAACACAGGCTTCTTTTCATCCATAGCAGTGTTGAGGAGTTGGATTTGTTCCTGATTTCATAACTCCTCAATATGCCATGGAAACAATCAGATGTCCAACAGAGCGATTTGGTGATTTCATATGATGAAGCCCAGGTTTATATGCAGTCATGTCTCCAAACCGCAAAAATTGTTCTAATCGCATCGAATTTCCTCAGATGAGGAGCTATAGTGGGGTGTCTTGTATCCAATGGCTCACATCCTGCTAATGTAGTTGCACCCATGAACTCACATCAGTGCTGCTCTGAGGAGGTGCTCAGTAATACATCACCCTGCCGCAGAACTTCACATGCCCTTAAATCTACTCTTAGGTTTTATGAAACAGGTTTTTTTCCCATTCTCCCAAAACATTTCTCTAATTACGAATAAAAGTTTTTTGTATCAAAAGTTATGATTCAAAAATGTCTGGATAAAGTGTTGTTATAATCTGTGAGGTTGTAATTTGAAAATGACTCTTGATTTCGTAAATATATTCTGCTAATTTGAAGGCAAGAAGGTCCCCCCACCCCCACTCCAGGATTGGTCATTGTTTGCCACAAAAGCTTAAAGTGGGGTTTTAATGGAACCTTAAAAAACAGATATTGTACCTATTTTGAACTTCTAGTTTACCTGAAATTAAGACTTGATGTTTGTGTTGATGGTGATAACCTTCTCTTTTATTTCTGTTTTCCTTTTTCATATAAAACCAATTGATAGTTTCATAAAATTCTAGATACTTTGGGCAAATTTCTTTTCCCCTCCAGGTGAAATTACTCAACATTAATATTTCTCCTCATAAAAATATTTTTTATACTAAACCCAGTCAGCAATTTGATAATCAGCCTGTGGTTAAAAATCAGGTATTTGAGTTCTCCAGTTAATCTATCCCTGCCAAAAGTGAATATTTTTCCTTCAAGCCGATAGTTTGGGGGACTTATTTGCTCAGACATACCCAAGGTTTATGATAGGATTCTTTTTTTTTTTTTTCAATATGATAGGATTCTTAATGTATTTCGAGATTGGAATTAATAGGTCTCTTGTGAGACTCTAGGCACAGACCTTTTTACAGTTTGAGGAAATAGGACAGTTTCCCTATTAGTCTTGAAAAGGGGGATCCGTGCAGGTTTTTCTCATCACT
This sequence comes from Canis lupus familiaris, assembly GCF_011100685.1. NCBI lineage: Eukaryota > Metazoa > Chordata > Mammalia > Carnivora > Canidae > Canis > Canis lupus. The sequence goes on along the minus strand of NC_049239.1, from coordinate 34,468,235 downwards.
ATGCCATGACTTGTAGTACTGACTTAATACTTTTAGAGTGCCGTGTTAGTACATTACTTACGGCGACAGAAGAAGGATGATTTTTAAAAGGAGGTTGCTCACCCCTCACAAACATGTATGAATGTTCCAATTATAGATTGCTTCAAGGGAAGCCCACTTCATTCTAATAGGTTTTTCTTAAATATACGTGTCCTGAGAATTGCATGTGGTCTCTGAAACATAAGCAAAGATAAGTTTCCTTAAGCCAAAGTGATCATCTAGGGACCAGTTTTTCGAGTTTAGACTGTCGTGTTCCTGCTTCTCCTCTTGTGATCACATGAAAAATAGCTATCATTTACTGACTGTGCATGATAGACCAGCCTCTATTCCAGTCTTTTTATGTGAATTATCCAATTGAATTTTCATAGGCAATCAGTCAGGGAAACACCCTCCTCACACCCCTTGTACAGGTGGGGAAACCAGGGCACAGAGTGGTTATACAGTTTGTCTACCGAACTCCAGAACCTATCCTCTCAACCACCATGCAGTAGGGCTTCCATATAAATTCATCACACTGTATCACATCATCATATATCCTAGACTTCTGCTCTCACAGAGAGGCTGGATGTCAGGTCTCACAGGACTTCTTGCACGGATAACTCACACAAGCAAAAAAAAAAAAAAGAAAAGAAAAAATGGACCCGCCGATAAAGGAGGAAAGGAAGAGAGTCACAGCTTTAAGCAATGCATTCATTTCCCAAACTCTTGATTTTCTAAAAACGCCAGGGCCCTCCTGACAAAAGAATCCCATCAGCCCAGCAGTGAGCAGGTCATTCGGTTGGAAGCATATCATTCCTCCTACTGGGTCTGGGGAGCTGAAAGCCAGGCCCAGATTTCCCGTCATTTCTGCCAGATTAGAGAACACTATGGGGATCTGCTCCTTGACCTGGTAGAAACAGAAGCACTGGGAGATTGATTCAATTTTTTCAAAGCTGACCGTGTTAGAATCCCTACAGGAAAGGCTGTATGTAGAAGTAAAGGAGTAAATAAATAAAGAAGCAAACCAACACACACAAAGCACAGGCAAATCTTAGCTCCAGGACTGAGGGCAGCCTGGAATTGTTTGAAAATGTTCCCATAGAGCAGGATGCGTTGGGGCCTGCCCAAGAGAGACTCTTGGCTCCAAGGGATTTGAGAATCACTGTGTTTTGCAGGAACAGTTCTTCTTCTTCTTCTTCTTTTTTTTTTTTTTTTTTTAATTTATTCATGAGAGAGAAAGAGGGAGGAAGAGATAGAGGGAGAAGCAGGCTCCCCCCATGGAGCTGGGAGCCCGATGTGGGACTTGATCTCAGGACCCTGGGATCATGAGCTGAAGGCGGACGCTTACCAACTGAGCCACCCAGGCACCCCTGCAGCAACAGGGGTCTTTTTTTTTTTTAAGATTTATTTATTTATTCATTCAGAGAGAGCAAGAGAGAGGCAGAGACACAGGCAGAGGGAGAAGCAGGCTCCATGCAGGAAGCCCCGTGTGGGACTCTATCCCGGGTCTCCAGGATCACACCCCGGGCTGCAGGCAGCGCTAAACCGCTTCGCCACCGGGGCTGCCCGCAGCAACAGTTCTTAACCTCTTGGGCCGTCTGACAGCTAAGGGAGGCAACACACTCCTGGCAGTTCCTGGGGCTCACCTGGTGAGTAATTTTCCAGAAGGTGGCACCCCCTTTGAGATGAAGGGGCGATTTTAGAAAGATGTCCCAAACCGATCCCTGCTAAAAGGCCACGCCGTATTTTTAAGCTAACTTTGGCCTTGAAATGAATTCCTCCCAGTGCACAAAGCAGGTTTCCCCCTATCAGCCAAGTCAGTAATCCCTTTATGTGGTTGAGGAATCAACCTTTGCTTCCAAAGGACAAGGAATAATCAAATCACTCCCCAGAAATAAAAAAGCACCTCTTCAATCTCAATTTGTGTGTGGAGTTTAAAAATGTGACGGGAATGGGGTCAGCTAAGTGCCTTGGCTGTGAGGGAAACTCTGAAACGGAAGGTTTGAATTGTAACTTTGAAAATGAATACTCCCCAGGGCATGGGAGTGGCTCAGTTGGTTAAGGGGCTGCTGTCTGCTCAGGTCATGATCTCGGGGTCCTGGGTTCGAGTCCCGCATCTTGCTCTCTGCTCAGTGGGGAGCCTGCTTTTCCCTCTCCTTCTGCCCCTCCCCATGCATGTGCTTCTGTGCTCTCTCTCTCTCTCTCTCTGTGTCAAATAAATAAAATCTTTAAAAAAGAAAAAAAGAAAGAAAATGAATGCTCCCCTCTCAGAAGTAGAGATCTTTACAGGCTCCTTGCTTTAGGTTTCTCTCCAGCACCTTGTCAAAGCTCCACACCCCAGGGGTGCTCACCAAGCCTTCTTGGGGAAACCCTGAAATGTGGCCAGAGTGTCTGAAAATGTTAAGGAGGATGATTGATCCCTCGATGCCTCTCAGAAGAGGGGATGTTGGGACGCCTGGGTGACTCAGTGGTTGAGCGTCTGCCTTAGGCTCAAATCGTGATCCCGGGGTCCTGGGATCAAGTCCCACATCAGGCTCCCTGCGGGGAGCCTGCTTCTCCCTCTGTCTGTGTCTTTGCCCCTCTCTCTGTGTCTCTCATGAATGAATAAGTTATATTAAAAAGAAGAAGAAGAAGAAGAAGAAGAAGAAGAAGAAGAAGAAGAAGAAGAAGAAGAAGAAGAAGAAGAAGAAGAAGAAGAAGAAGGAAGAAAGAAGAAAGAAAGAAGAAAGAAGAAAGAAGAGGAGGAGGAGGAGGAGGGGATGTTGAAGGTTCCACTGGAGTGACCGCAATCACTGGCCATTCCAGAGACGTTCTTCAGGGAAATGATTGGAAATGTTAGTGAAAAACCAGCTGATTTTGCAATTGAGAAGTAGACCTACAAAAAGGGGGGACTGTGTCAGGCAGGGTCCGCTGCAGAAACCAGAAGACCTCGAGCTCTTTGAACAGACCAAATGTGCCCACGAGGAGTTAGGCGCTCACCGGGTCATTGGAGGGGGAGACCGACCCGGGGCTGGGGGAGCTGCCTCCACCCCCCATCCCCCAGCAGGACAGGACAGCAGGGGAGGTGGGGGCTCCCTGGGCACTACCAGGAACTCTGCACACCAGGCCTCCCGCTGACAGAAGCCGGGTCTCGGGCACCGCCACCGCCTCCCAGGGGACCGTGAGTCAGTGATGGCCCGTCAGCCTTGCTGTCCCCTCCACAGATAAAAGAGAGAGGAGAGGAGAATTACCAGCAGAGCAGAGCAGTACTGGGAAGCGGTGGGGAGAGCTAGAAGAGGCACATGTGGCAGAGGGGAAGACGGAAGCGTCGCTCAGAGCTCAGTCCCCACGGAAAGTCCTGGGCTGCCCTAATACTGCATGATGTTCCCAGTTAGGGTACATGATGTTAGGTAATGTTTCCAGGCATTACCCTGGGGGTAGCCCCACTCTGGCGGGAGAACCAGCAATCCAGGGAGTGGTTGCAGAACTCAGTCTAAACATTTTCTCCTTCAGAATCTTTTCCTTGACCTCATACCTATGGGTCTTGGTTTCTTTGGGAGGCAGATGGCTGGATTTGAGGATTTTGTCCTTCACTTCAGAGGCAACCTGCTTGTTGTCCCCTGGACTGGGCGCTGTTATGTTGACCCCGCTCTCATCACCATCACTCCCTTAGCATCGCACCCAGAACTGTCTTACATGTGTCCTCTCGTCTCAGCCCTTACTCTCCTCCAACCTCTGCCATTTAGCTTCAGCTGTTCATAAGCCTGGCTTGCTGTGTCATCTCAAGTTAAGTCAGGGGCTTGTAATCCTAAGGAAATACCCGTTAATAAGAAGTCCATCTCCCTGGCTGAGCCCAGGGCAGAGAGGTGGAGGTGTTGGGTGGTTGGGGCCTTCTGGTATAGGCCAGATCTCACCAGGCCTTGGCTCTCCAGACACTTGCTAACCGCTCAAAGATGGATGCCACTTGGCAAGTGGGGAGCAGGAGGTGGATTCTTGTGGGCAGATTTGAGAGGGAGTGGGCCAGGTTTCAGGATGGCCTCATGATCTCACTTGGAGCCAGGCCTCCCTTATGGGTCCAGGACTTCCCTACCATGCGGGCAGTTTCCCACTGGGCAGGAGACAAGCGACTTCCTCTCTGTTGCAAGCACGCAAGTGCCATCTGCCTTTTCACTCTCTGATTCCCTGTGCTCTGAGCACTGCCCGCTTCTACTCGTGGTGCCCGCCTACCCGTCTTGCTTCTCCTGGACTCTGAGACCTCATAGCCGCCTTTTGGGGGGCGGCGGCGGGTGGGGCAGGAAAGCAGAGTCTATTGAGCAATAGTCAAAGCTCCCGAAGAGGGAGGCGACCTGAGAGGGTTGCCCAAGACCTCATAGCCTCTTATTGCAGGCCAGGGTCCCCTGTGTGCTCTGGGTGTGGACACCTGCAGGGGAGGAAGGAAGCAGGAAAAAGCAGAGCTGAGATCTGGGCTGTGGTACAGCTACTACAAGGCCGCAGCTCAGCCCGCGTGGGCCTGCCGAGTTGTTCCAAGCGTGCGTGAAGCGTCTGGGCTCTTGTACTCCAGCGCTGACCAGTCACTGGGTGTCCTTGGGTCAGGCAGCTCTCTTTAGCCAAGGACAATTCCTGCGGAGGGAGTTGGCATTGCCGATTGCCACCAGCGCCCAGGGAGAGCAAAGACCATTCCCAGCTGGTGGCAGCGTGCCCAGCAGCTGGAGGAGAGGGCTCCCTGGCCTGAGCAGAGCACCGCTCCACGCTAGACCCCCCCGGCCCCGGGTGCTCCTTAGCCCCCGTGAGACCCCGAGCCCCCGCTGGAGCCGGAGGCCAGAGGACTAATGAGAATCCCTTGGGAACTGCCACCGCTCTCATTTCCTCTGGCAAACATTTACCCAGGGCTGTGGAACCATGTGGCATCCGTGAATTCAGCAACAGGGGCCCTGAAAGACAAAGGGAAACATTCAAATGTTGCCAAAAAATTAGCTTTTGAATATATTCTGTTCATATTGTACATTAGAGATGACTCATTTCTTTTCAGGTACTACTCTGTAAGATTGTATACACGGCGGGGGGGGGGGCTGCCTTTGGCTCCTGGGATCCGGGTCCCCCACCCCCGCATTAGGCTCCCTGCTTAGCAAGGAGTCTGCTTTCCCTTCTCCCACTGCCTGCAGCTCCCCTGGCTTATTCTCTCCCTCTCTCTCTCTCTCTCTCTCTCTCTGCCTCTCTCTCTCTCTGTCAAATAAATAAAATCTTTTTTAAAAAAAACAAAACAAGGGCAGCCCGGGTGGGTCAGCGGTTTAGTGCCGCCTTCAGCCCAGGGCCTGATCCTGGAGACCCGGGATCAAGTCCCACGTCGGGCCTTTCCAAGATTTTACTTTCTTTGACTTTTTTTTTTTTTTTTTACTTTCCCTGATTTCTACTTTCTCTGCTGGCGTTAGCATGCAAGCCCCACAGGTGATTCCACTGCACTACCTGGGCCAGGCTCTCTGGAGAAGAGAAAAATAGAGTCCCCTGAGCACTTGCCCCCGGTGCTTTTCCACACTAGGGGAGGAGACAGGTGGGAACAGGAGCAACAGGCTGTGGCAGTGAACTTGTGTAGGAGGAGGGAGATGGGAGACCTGTTCCTGTCGGTGCCACAGCTGCGACCCGTCCAGTCCCCAGTACTGACCACTGAGCAAGCTGCCAAACAGCTGACAGAGGAGTCCTAAAACCCACCTTGTTTCAAATCCTTCAGTAGCTCCCGACAGCTCTCAGGGTAGGATTCAACCCTCAGCTTGTGGCTCAAGACTCGTCTGCTCTGGCTGGCTCGGGCTTGCCCTCCAACAGATGCTCGCCACCTCCTAATCCACCCTTGGCTCCGGCCCTATGCGCCCTTCCCGCATTTGTCATGTGGACCCATGTTCGTCCCTCTGCTCAAGACATCCTTTCCCACCTACTTCAAGCAGCCAGAGTTTCTCAGTCTCAGCACTGTCGGGTTTGGGCCTGGATAATTCTCTGTGTGGAGGGCTGTCCTGTGTGTTGTAGGATGTTTGACATCTCTGGCCTCTCCCACCAGCTCCCATAGCACCTCCAAAGTTGTGACATGTTTCCAGACATCACGCTGAGGGCAGACCCACTCTGGGGTGAGAACCAGTGATCCCAGGCAGTGCTTACAGAACTCAGTCTAAACATTTTCTCCCCCAGAGTCATTTCCTTGTCCCCATATCTATGAGTCTGACTTGGGGTACCTGCCCTAGTAGCATAGTATAGTATCCCTTTTTCCTCAGCCCCATCGAAACCCTCACGCCTGGTCTTCCATCTGTAGATTTCCTTGTGTTATTTTCCCCATTTGACTCGTCAAGGACAGGAATCATGTTTTATTCATCCTGGAAACCTCAGCACTGTGAATAGGAACCGGCGCATAGTAAATTCAGTGTCTCTATTTGTTGAGCAAATGAACAAGTGTGTCAACCAGAAGAGGTGACTCCTGAGCTGAGACTTGAAAATATAGGGCAGATTTACAACTCTGAGCCATATAAACATTTGATGTGACTGGCTTATGAAAAGCCTAGACAAATGTCTGTAATTGTTTTAAGTTCCATCTAAATAGTGGTTATCAGTTAGGATGTTTTGCCTAAAATAACAGAAAACCCAACCCTCATCAAATGATCTTAAATAAGGAAGGGAATGTATTGGGTACAATAAATCCAGGCACGATTTGATTGAGGCTCCAGTTACATCTCTGTGCATTGTGCAGTACTGTCCTTACGTGCCGGCTTCATCCACAGGTTGGCTCTACTGGGAAGTGGCTTCAGTGGCCCTGGCCCCACATCTCCATACTACATTGCTTCTTTCCAGCCATGAAACAGAGCCTATGGCTTTTACTCTAACTGAGCCTCCAAAAGTCAAGTGCCCACTCCTGTATCCATCGCTATGGCAATGGGGGTGGAAGGCTTACTCTGATTGATTTAACCCAGTCAGACCTCACCAAGGAAGCTGGGGCAGGCTAGTTGCCCCCAGACCCCTTGGCTAAGATGCGGGGAGAGTAGCAGATGCTGCTGAGTTCATCACAGTGTCCACTACGTGAGAAACATGGGTAGTTGGGCCTTTAAAGGAGCAAAACCAGCATAACCTCCCATGTCTCTCATCCCTCCGGTCTTAGCCTCTCATCTTTGGTTGGCCCTCTGTAAAAAGATAGTTGAGTGTGGTGAAGAGGCAGTGACCACTGTTCCTTCTGGGTTCAGGATGGCCTGGCTACAGTCAGAGGTTGTGTTTTAGGGGCAGCTAGAGGGAAAAAGAGGGATTTGGTGGATGTGGCTTTTTCAAGACCTGAAAAGAGAAAAAAAGGAGATCTCAGTGGGTGGTTGGAGAGAGGCTATTTTGCTATGGAATGGTGTCGACTCTCAAAACTGACCTGTCTCCTTGCTGCCCACAGCACCAACTCAGCTAAGAAGATGAGCAAAAGCAGGCGATGGCTCCCCTCAGAAGCGCACAGTGAAATAGCTTCCCATGAGCCAAAGCCATTCTTCTGTGTTTACTTTCAAGTTGAATCCTTTTCAAAAGATATTTTTAATTGACTGTAGCTCATGTATCAGTGTTAGCAAGCAGTGCTGTGTAATGGTCAAGCTCGTGGCCTCCGGAGCTCGGCTGGCCTCAAATTCCAGCTCAGCTACTTCCTAGCAGTGTGGGTTTGGGTTACTCCACCTCTCCATGCTTTAGTTTTCTCATCTATAAGATGGGGATACCTGCCTTCTAGGGTGGTTGTAAGAATTAAGTGAGTTAATGCAGGCAAAGCACATAGAAAACACAGTGAACATTAGCTGTTTTAATTATGGCTAACAGATTCCATGAGGGAGAAAGGGATATACTATTTTTTGTCTCTCTTCCATCCTAACCCTGTAAAAGACATCTCAGGACTGCGATGAATTTTGTCACACGTTGTGGTGTTGTGATTTATAATAAGAAATATCTATTTGGTTTCCTGGCACAGAGCTCCAAAAACTTTGGAATTTCCTAAGCGTTGAGAATTTTAACGTATCTTCTGTTATGTTAATAAGGTGACTTGGAAAACACCTAAGGGTAGGGGCTGGTTGCCCACAGAGCCAACTGCGAATATGATTAGGGGATTGGAACTTTCGGTGAAATTTGCAATTTTGCTGAGACTTTTAAAAATTCCATTTGCATGCCTGTTGCAGAAAAGAAGTCACCAAACCAGGAATTTGAACCCTCCTACCTGTTCTGAAGGGTACTGATCTCCTTTTATTGTCAGAGAAGTTCTTGAGATGTAGGCTCAGGAGGAAGCTGCTGCCTGCACCTGTGCCCTGAGAATGCTTCTCCCCACTAGAGGAAGGGAAAACTCTCTGGACTGTGTCCTGGAGAGTGTGGCCTTGTAAGGCATCTATCCACTTTGGGGCTCATAACTCAAGAAAGTCTTTTTTTTTTTTTTAAGATTTTATTTATTTATGATGAGGCGGGGCAGAGACACAGGCAGAGGGAGAAGCAGGGTCCATGCCAGGAGCCTGACGCAGGACTTGATCCTGGGACTCCAGGATCGCGCCCTGGGCCAAAGGCAGGCGCTAAACCGCTGAGCCACCCAGGGATCCCCAAGAAAGTCTTGAATAAATGGCCTTAATGATGTGAAAATGTTGGGGTTAGGAGCGAACGGACAAGAACGAATTCTTGAGATGTCTTAAGTGCAAAAAGGTGTTTTTATTAAAGCACAGAGTCTAGACCTGTGGGCAGAAAATGCTGCACCGTCAGGGTCTCTCTTCTGTAGGATCACGAGGAGTGGCCCCAACTTTCTAGTTGGGAGGGGTCAGGGAGAGCATAAGTCTCTAAGGAATTTGGAAACAAGGTTTCCAGGACCTTGATGGGGCCAGCTGTTGTTAGGAGAAGGTCCTATACTACCGTTTACCAAAACTTGAGTCATGAGACCTTTCAGATGTCTATCAGGGGGCCATATGCTTGGGGGATGATTGCTAACATGTATCTTGTGGGATAGAGATAAAGGAAGTTTCAGGAATGTTTATATGTTAAAGGAGACTTACCAGCATCTCGGAAGTCAGGATAATGTTAAGCTAAGATCACCATTTGCCTTTAGCAAAGTATGAGCATCGAGGCAGTTGAGTTCCTAGAAGATCACTCTGCCTGTCTCCAGGACTTGTCAGTGGGCTGTAAAGTGTAAGGAAATTTAAATTTTTTTCTTTTGCCTGTGTTCCCCACATCAAGAGCCCTTCATCCCTCCTCTTCACCTCCATTCTAGATAAGGCTGTCAAATGTGGTGTCTAAGTCTGGCCTCTCTCCTGATGGGATGTGGACCCCCAAATATGGGGTGACAATTAGGTAGAAGCTCGTGGCTGGCTCCCGGAGGGTGGTTGAAAGAATTCACCTGAGGCAGAACAAAGGAAATAGAATGTTAAAAACACTGCAAGGGAGCTGGAGGGTAGGGCAGCAGAGGAGAGGCAGTGGGTGGTGGGTGGGGGCCGTTTTTAGAGAGGGAAGATGAGGTATGGCGATGTATGGAATTTTACCTTTCTTGGGTAACTGTGCCTAGGTGTAAGTAGCCCATTGGTCAGTTGGGGCCTGTAGGTATTTTGAGGCGGGTCACCTGCTCAGCCTGTCGTTCTCAGCCAGGGCTTCACCCTGGGGCCCTTTCAGCTTACATTCCATTGCTCAAGCCTGTTTGCTGTAAAGTGGCCTCTACATCTAGTTCATTTTGGACACTTGGAAATGCCTTTTACTGATACAGGATTTTTTTTTTTTTTTTTTTTTTTTTTTTTTTTATGATAGTCACAGAGAGAGAGAGAGAGAGAGAGAGAGAGAGAGAGAGGCAGAGACACAGGCAGAGGGAGAAGCAGGTTCCATGCACCGGGAGCCTGATGTGGGATTCGATCCCGGGTCTCCAGGATCGCGCCCTGGGCCAAAGGCAGGCGCCAAACCGCTGCGCCACCCAGGGATCCCACTGATAGAGGTTTTTGAGCAGAAATCCTCCAGGCTCTCTTTTAAGATGAATTTCCATTTATTCATTTAACTAGTATGTATTAAAGTCCTACTATTTGCCATTCTGGGATGCAGCAGGACACATTAAAGAGTCCCCACCCTCAGGGAGCTTATATTCCAGTAGGAAGAAAAAGTAATAGGCGCCTGAGCCCATAGATGTACAGCCCAGTGGCAGAAATGCTACAGAAGAGTATAAAGCAAGAGGAAAACAGGAAGTGCTCTTTTCAGTTGACCCTGGGGCAGGTTCTCTGGGAAAGTGACTTCTGAGCAGAGACCTGAAATGAGGGAGCTTGCTAGGCTAGCCCTTGGGGGAAGAGCATTTGGGCCGAAGGAACAGCAAGTGGGAGGGCCCAGGGGAAGATGTGTGCCTGGGGAGCTCAGAGAACATCAAGGAGACCCAGGTAGCAAGATGCCCCTTCTTGGTAAATAAGGGGTCTTGGCTTTGACTCCTTGCTTTGTTTCATCCCCACATCTCATCTCTCAGCAAGTCCTGTCAGCTGTCTTCCAGAACATTGCTCAAGCTTGTCCATAGCTTTTATGTCCATGACCACCCTAATTCAAGGCCCTGCCATTTCTCCTTACCTGGATTGCTGCAAGAGCCTTCTACTTCACCTTCTGTAAATGCCAATCACATTTCTCCCTTGCTTGAAATTCTTCGAGAGTTTCCCAGTGCCCTTTGAAAACACTCCCGCCTTCTTGCTGTGGCCTTCAAGATTCTAAGTGATCTGGCTCCCGCCAGCCTTTCTAACCCATCTCCTGACAGTTGTGGCTCCAGCCACACACGGTCCATGTATTAGCTCCGGCTGCCCTAACAAAGTGCCACACACCTGGTGACTTTTAAAGCAATGGAAATTTATTTTCTTACAATTCCAAAGGCTGGATGTCTAAGATCAAGAAGTTGGCAGGGTTGATTCCTTTTGGGGGTCATGAGGGAAGGATCTGCTCCAGGCTCTTCTCCTTGGATCCTAGATGGATGTCTTCTCCCTATCTTCATAACATCTTTCCTCTTTTTTTTAAAAAAAAGATTTTTATTTATTTATTCATGAGAGACAGAGAGAGGCAGAGACACAGGCAAAGAGAGAAGCAGGCTCCATGCAGGGAGCCTGATGTGGGACTTGATCTCGGACCTTAGGATCATAATCTGAGCCAAAGGCAGACGCTCAACCACTGAGTCACCCAGGTGCCCCACCCCCACCCCCCATCTTCCCTCTTTACATGCCTGCGTCCAAATCTCCTCTTCTTATAAGGACACCAGTCATATTGAATGAAGCCCCACTCGAATGGCCTCATTTTAACTTAATTACCTCTGCAAAAACCTCATCTCCAAATACAGTTTCTTTTAAAGGTACCTGGGTTAGGACTTGAACATATGAATTGGCAGGGGGGAGCGAGGTTCACAATTCATCCTACAACAGCCCACCTTACTCTTTCTGAAATACTAAAAGTCCATCTCAGGACTTTTTCATAAGCTTCCCGGTGACCTTCACATGGCTAACCCCTTCTTCTCTTTCAGGTTTTCAAAACTGTCACCTCTTCAAAGAGGCCTTCCCTGACTATCCCCAGAGAACTAGCTATGTTGCCCAAGCCATCTTGTTTTGTTTTATTCAGGCAAAATCTATATATGATAAAATGTATAGGTCTTTAGTGTACAACTGGATGAGCACTGACAGATGTATGTACCCTTATAACCACCAGTCTGATCAAAATATAGGACATTTTTATAACCTCCTGAAAGTCACACAGCATGCCTCCCATTAGCAACTACTTTTCTGATACTTACCCTCATAGTTTTACCTATTCTTGGACTTGATATAAATGGCATTATTTGGTATGTACTCTTTTGTGTCTGACTTCTTGTGCTCTGAGTTCACCTATGTTGGGGATGCCTGGGTGGCTCTGTCGGTAAAGCATCAGACCCTTGGTTTTGACTCAGGTCATGATCTCAGGATCGTGAGATTGAGCCCCACATCAGCATGGAGTCTGCTAACGGCTCCCTCTGTACCTCCTCCCTGTTCTCTCTCTCAAATAAATAAATAAATATTTTTTAAAAAGAATTCACCTATGTTGTTGCATGTATCAAGTGTTTTTTAATTACCGAGTACTATTCTGTTGTATAAATATACCTCTGTCTACTATTCTGTTGTTGGACATTTGGATTGTTTCCCGTTTGGAGCTACCAGAAAACATTGCTATAAATATTTTCATGTAAATATCTTGTGAATGGTCTGAATTTTTCCATCCCCTTAAATTTTTTTTTTTAACTTTTATTTATTTATGATAGTCACAGAGAGAGAGAGAGAGGCAGAGACACAGGCAGAGGGAGAAGCAGGCTCCATGCACCGGGAGCCCGATGTGGGATTCGATCCCGGGTCTCCAGGATCGCCCCCTGGGCCAAAGGCAGGCGCCAAACCGCTGCGCCACCCAGGGATCCCTCCATCCCCTTAAAATTTATAGGTTCAAATCCTAACCTCCAAAATGTTGGTATTAAAAAAAAAAAAGTGTTGATATTAGGACATGGGGCCTTTGGGAAGTGATGAGGTCATGAGTGTGAAGGCCTCATGTATGGGGATCAGTGCCCTCAGACAAGAGACCCTAGAGAGCCCCCTCCCTCATTTGAGGGTACAGTGAGAAGTCTGTAGCCAGGTAGAGAACCCTCACCCATACTCAGACTTCCAGCCTCCAGAACTGTGAGAAATACATTTCTGTTGTTTATAAGCAACAGGTCTGTGGAATTTTGTTCTGGCCACCTGAATGGGCCAAGACAATGTTTTCATTTATCTTGGATAAATCAGTAGGAGTGGAATCTCTGGGTCATAAGGTATATGTTCAACTTTTTAAGAAACTACAAACAGGTCTATGAAGTATGTGTGCTATTTGACCCTCCCGCCAGAAATGGGACAGTTCAGATTTCACTCCTCAGCCTCATCAACATTTGCTGTTATTAATCTTCTCAACTTTAGTCATTCCAGTAAATGTGAAATGATATGATTTCCCTAACTACTAGTGGCGTTGCATACTTCGACATGTGTTTATTGGATATGTTATGGATCTTCTTTTATTGGCAATCCTATTCCAGCCTTTTGTCCAATTGTTAAGTTGAGTTGTATTTTGTTCTTCATGTGTAGGAATTATGTATATATTCTGTATATAAATCCTAGCATTTTTCTCCTGGTCCATGGCTTGTCCTTTCATAAGGAGTCTGATGGAAAACTAGTTTTTACTTCTGATAAAGTCTTAGGGCTATAGAATATGCTCCATGACAGGCAAAAGGACGGAGCTGTGTCCTGTGTTGGAATACTCTCTAGAAAGAAGGTACTTGGGTGTCCCAGCGGGCTGTCATTTCCTTCAAGTTTGTTCTGCAGTATTCAAAGAGAAGCTGAAGTCACATGGATACTTGGCCCCTGTGTGGGCCATCCTGGTATGCTCTTTTGAGAACAACACTGAAAAGATCACAGATTCTTATTCTTTCCAGTAGGTATCCAAGCTCAAGCCCTGAGGGGTTGGTGGGGGTGGGCTGGGTGGGTGGGTGATTCATGTGTTCAGGTATGGAGAATAAATGGCCTTAAGTTCTTCTGAAAACCTGTGGCCTTTGCTGCTAAATGATGATATATCCTAAGAGTCCAAGATCTTCCTTATATGCATATCCTCCCTCTGACCCCATAATTAAACTTCTAGGGGTTTAAACTTCTAGGGGCTGAATCCATGGTTATGTTCAGTGTTAATCACAAGTATACTTATTTCAGCTTTGTTTCTATTGTAAAATATTAGGACACCACCTATAGTACTGGACTATTACATGGAGCCTGAAAACTCCACAGAGCAGAATGCTATGAAATCATGAAGGTTATTCCCTTATATAATAATGGAATATATATAATATATATATTTACTGGCAGAGCGATTTCACAACATTGTTGTATAAAAAGGGTCTCAAAATCTTATGTATAATCCCATTTTATTAAAAAACCTTATATATGTATATATGTGCATACATATGTATGTATATTTGTATATTCTGTTTATAAAAGTGTGACCCAGATGGCTCAGGCTGTGTGTCTACATCAACAAAAGTAATTTTTAAATACGTCTATTCCTTTCCTCATATTTTTCATGTACATGAAGGCTATTGTATCATGCCCAGTAATACTTCTAAAATTCCCTGAATTTCTCTCTCGTTGTATCAGAGCTGCTTCTCCACCTCTCTCCAAAATCCCACTTAAAAATCCTTCAGCCCACCCCCTTCTGCCTGTAGGGTCCACCCCATTTCCTATTCTCCATCACAAAAGCCAGAGATTCTGTGTGGCCAATGCTAGGCCCTCCTGGGAAGAGGGGAGGGGAGAAGCAGCAGGGCCAAGCCTGAACTCTTTGTATTGGCCCAGGATGGGGTAGTGGGAATGAGAATTAATGGGAGTGGGGGAGTATTGGCAATGCTCCAGCATTGATAATCTTCCTCCTATTTCATATGTGTGGGAAACATCTGGAAGGATGTGTACAAAGGCCAAAACATTAACAGTAGTTATTTCTAGAGGTAAGATTAGAGTGGATTTTAATTGTCTTCTTCTTGCTTCTCTGTTTTCTAATTTACTGCCATGAACAGACATTCCCTGATTAATTTTTAAAAATTTTTATTGAAGTCCATCTTGATGAACTTATAAAAATAATAATAATAAAAAAATAGTTCCCCAGTGCTTCGAGAGGTTGGAAAAACAAGAGTGGTAAACTTCAAGTTAAAGAGGTTTCAAAATACATTCTGTGTCTCAGACTCAGCCCTCAACCTTGTAGCCAAGCCAACCAGCAGCCGACACCAGGGGTTTGTCTTTGCTCCTGTCTCCCCCTTTTTGCCAAATAAAAGCAAAAGGTATTTTCAGAGATGTGCAAGTTAGGGAGAAGGGCTTGGGGCAAGGTAAGCAAGTTGAGCGAGTATAGACATGATATACCTTATCTGGAAAATGGCTACAACCATCTGGTCCTCGGGGATGGGTGAGGAAAACCCAGGTCAAGGCTTGCCCATGACAGGTCTTCCAGTAGATTTGAGCACCTGCTATGTGAAGTTCTGTCACTCATCCGGGACATCTGACAATCTCTCAGATCATCAGATGATTCCTGCTTCTAGCTTTGGGCTTGGGCTTAGATTGGAGAGTGTAGATATAGGCCTGAGACGTAGGCTCAGCACTGTAGGAGCTCATCCCCATCTATGCGATGAGGCACATAACAACAATAACAGCAGCTAATAATTATTAAATGCTCACTCTTAGAAGAGCTTTCTGTGTATATATAGGTGTTTTCCATTTTTCAAGGAATCTGTTAGTAATTATCTTATGATATGTCCTCCTGGTCACAGAAGTCTGTTTGTCCCATCTGTCACAGCCCATATCGGTGGTATGGCAATCAATCTGTTTAGGTATATACAATAGGTAACAGCTTGGGGGCTGGAATCAGACTCTCTGGGTTCAGATTCCAGCTCTGCCAATTATAGGCAACATATTCAATGCCCCAATTTCTTCATCTATAACAACATAAGGACAATAGTTGCTACCTCATAGGTTATTGAGAGAAAAAGAATGAGGGGTGCCTGGCTGGCTCACTCGGTAGAGCATGCAACTCTTGATCTCAAGGTTGCAATCTTGATCTCAAAGTCTCCAATCTCTACATTGGGTATAGATATTAGAAATAAATAAACTTAAAAAAAAAAGAAAAAGAGTGACTATATATAAAGCACTTAAAACAGTGCCTGGCACATAAGCTGTAAATAAATGTTAGCTGGTATGATTATTGCTCTTGTCTTTGCTGTTTGTCTTCTCCTATAGTCTAGGAGCTTCTTGAGGGGAGGGTCACCATCTTATTCATTGGCTGTATCCACAACTCCCAATACAGGGCCTCATTGAAATAATATTTGTCTATTAAATAAGAGCAAATTTATCACTGCTCACATCTTTCAAGGTGAGGAAGGAAGTTGGGCAGGGCTATTTCCTTCATGAATAGACATGAGATTCCCCCAAGAATGAAGATAGGAAGAGGAACCCGGGCCTCCTGGAGCACATAGAGTCCAAGAAACAGTAAATGTGGGAATCAGAAGGTCCTTCCCAGATCAAAGTTTAGCACCTCCATTTGACAGATGAGGAGACTGAGGCTTTGGGAGTTCATGTGACTTGCCCATTCTCTATACAGCTCATCAGCATTGGGGTGAATGTGTCAGGGAGTGTGGACCCTTTATCCTAACCTCATGGTCTACCCCATGGGCAGTTGGACAGAATTTCTTATTGGTTTAATTTCCCAAAGTTTTTTTGAGTATGCCATGTGCCTTATGCTAAGCTCCTAAGAGATAGGTGAGATGGGCTCAGGGAGCCTCCAGATTTGGGCAAGATGGATATTAAATAAGCAAATACAAGTGTGATGAGGGGGGAGCCCAGGGTATAATGACAGTTTGTCTTGTTTCTATCGGTAGATGTCTAGAGACTGAAAAACCATGTGAGAACAGCGGGAAGACAGGAAGAGGCTGGAGCAAACCTACTGAGGTCACTTGGGGTATTGAACATTGGGCCCTCCAGCAAAAAGGAAGCTTCCTCCCATACAAAATGGAAACTCTGGGGTGGGAAGCAGAAGTTGACTTCTGCTGGGGAAGTTATGGGGTGGATGCAGTGGAAGCCTGGAGAAAGGGTCTCTACCTTCTCAGCGAAGGTCATATCTCCCCACCAACCTTACTCGAAGAACCCCCCAAGCTGGCACGGCCCTACCCCAGAGCTCCTGGGAGATTGGCAGAACAGGGAGTTGTTGCTAAGAAGTATATTTTTGCCCTGCTTAAGGTACAACTATAAATTCACATAACAGATCCACCAATATGACTGGAAATGCATAGCACAGCTCAGGTGTGGGAAAAATTGTAGCTCCCCCCAGTGCCATTAATCTTCCACCTGGGAGTAGTTTAGCATTAAGCATCCATTATTTATTAGGGAGACAGGGATGTAGAGAGGAAAGGCAGCATGTGGGTAGCAACCAGCATTGATGGGGAAATGTAAGAGGCAACGTGGTGCAGCCAGATGTCAAGGGACAGCAGCTGGGAGAGCAAGGCTCTGCACCGCCACCCATGGAGGACTTTGGATAAGTCCCTTAAACCCTGGCCTTGACTGCCTCATCTATAAAATGGGGCTTGGATTCCATGGTCTCCTAAAATCCTTCCGGGGTCTGAAATGTTGTCCAAAATGTCCTCTGCGTTGTGAAGGGAAAATTGTTTTCAGAAGTTGCATTCACTACCCTAGAAGGTGTCACCACGCCATCAGGGAGCACGTTTCCAGGAGAGCCATCTCCAGCCTTTCCCTAAAGATCCCCAATTTGTAAGAGCCCCATGGGGGCAGGCACCCAGGTATGAAATGCCTTTGAGTGTGTTTATCGTGGCAAAAGTAATTTTGCATTCTACTCCATAAGCTATTTTTGCTTGTGTTCCTATAAAAACCATATTCTCAATTCTTACTTGGAGATGTTTGTTGATAAATCTAGACCTGAAGGATTGACAGAGAACCTCATCTTTTGATCTTGAACCATGGCCACGCCTTGACTCTGGGTGATAGGATTACAGAAAATGTCTCACTTCTCAGTGTTTTATGTCTTTTCTGTTTCTTCTCTAATCCACTTATACTCATTTAATACTAAAGGAAAGTGAATAAGTTTTCAAAATAGGAAAGATAACAAATTTCTGACCTTCCACATATAGATTTTAAGGAGAGAAAGATCCCTTTATATGAATGAGTTCTCTGGCGACATTTTCATGGTGTGCTCTATCTCATAGATCCAAGAGATTGGTGCACAGCAATTAGATGAGAAACGGGTGCAGTTGAATGTATAAAGGTAATAACGACAGGGTGACAACGGTGACTACCGTGTTGCCGTACACTGCTGTTCTAAACCCTTTGTACGTATCAGTGGACTTAATGCTTGGAAGACCCCTGGAGGCACATGCTACTTTCTTCACTTTCCACATGAGGAACTGACACAAGAGAAAGTGAAGTCACTTTCCTGGTTGGAACATCTTTTATGCCCTGGCTTCTATCTTCTCAACACACCTTTTAGGTCTGGCCTTGCTACAGCATCTGCTCGCCGCAGCAGCAACTTGACCACATCACCTTAGCAGTCACTTAGCTTTTGCTTCTGCACTGAGGCTTCTTTGTCTCTGTTGCAAGGGATATCCATGGGAGCCCATCGCACCCACGTGGCACCTGCACAGATCTCAGAGTGCAAGGACACTTTCTGGAGCAACTCTTGACAGATGGAGGATGAGAGCTGTTGAACAAAATTTTACTATACAGTCCTAAACCATGTTCTGCATGGTTCCTTGGTGGGTCCCCAGGGGGATTAAGCCTCAGTTGCCCACAGCAATCACTGATTTTAGTACTTGCCTTTGGTCGGCTTTTTTCCCTTCCCCCAGTTTATTCATTCTAAGCCCTGACTCCTATTCCCTGGAATTGTTTTCCAAAATCAATGATCTGTATATAAAGGATGTCTCAGGTCCTGCTTTATGGGAGAACGTATGCTAAGACATTGCCCAAGATCACCCAGCTGTTAAATTGTGGCACCCAGGTAGGAGCAGATTCATTTTATGTAAAATAATAATAATCACCCAGAACCAGAATATAAATACATAAATCTTTTTAAATGGGTATGTGTGTACAGAGGAGGAGTTTACAGGCACACCTAGATAGGCTTGGGAGTGGAATAAGTCATACCAAAGGTTAATGGATTTTTAGGGTTTTTTTCCCCTCTTACTTATCTGTATTGTTTCATTTTGCTAAAGTGGCAGCGTGTCACTTATGTCATGGATGGAGAGCAGGATGGCAAACTGATCTATGCTGATTTACTCTCACGGAACCCTCAAGTTATTTTAGCAAACAATAGCAGCCATGGAACATGCTTGAGTGGATGTGGACCTAGGACTCTCCCACAACCTCACTCTCAGGGTACCACAAAAGCAAGTCTCAGATCAAGAGACCAAGATGTAGGCAGACTTACTCAATAAGCATTCATCAGCAGGCGAGCCTAAGATAGTCTGCGCAGCCTGCTCTGAAAGCTGATGACACCCCAGCCTCTGCCCACTTAGGTTGTGCTGCTGCTTCCTAAGTGAAAAGTTCACTGGAGGAAAACAAGAGAACATTCTAGATCAGTTGGTCTCAAACTTGAGCAGGCACGAGAGTCTCCTGAAGGGCTGGCTAAAGTGCAAGGTGCTGGGCTCTGCTCCAGAGCTTCTGATTCAGTGTACCACACTTTGAGATCAGTGTTCTAGAAGCAGGATTCTGTTGCTCTCTCTGATAAAACTGGCATCGGGCAGCCAGCAGGTCCCTAAATGGCTCAACAAAGGACCATTTAGAGAGTCCAGAGTCTAGAGCATCAACCATTGAGGTATAGACTACCAGATGCTCTTGATTCTTTTTTTTTTTTTTTTAGGCTCTTGATTCTTTTACCTGAAAGGCATGAGGGTCCATACCACTAATGTCAATGAAAAGCCATTTCTCATCATCCTTAGGCCAGTTAGCAAAGCCTGCTGCATCCCTCGAGCTCCAGTGGAGCACACCTGGAGAGCTGGCATGTAGCCTTAGGAACACAATGCTAGCTGATCACCCCTGTGGGGTGAATTTCTGGATGGGGTCCCTGGGTGATAACATAAATGAACACTATACCTAATAGCATGTGTTCAAGCTGAATATTTTAGGGTAAAGTGCAGACAACATTGATGGGAAGGAAACATTCACTAACAAATCAATGGGCATGTGTTCGATCCCACAGACGGAGCCTGAGATCATAGAGGAAACCAACATTGACAGAGTTAACGAGCCCCGGGGCTACGCCAGGTCGAGGCAGGTGAAAGGCCACTCGGAGACCTCCACGCTGAGCTCCCAGCCCTCCATCGATGAGGTCAGGCAGCAGATGCACATGCTGCTGGAGGAGGCCTTCAGCCTGGCATCCGCGGGCCACGCAGGCCAGAGCCGGCACCAGGAAGCCTACGGCTCAGCACAGCACCTGCCCTACTCAGAGGTGGTGACCAGCGCTCCGGGGACCATGACGCGGCCCAGGGCAGGGGTGCAGTGGGTACCCACCTATCGCCCAGAAATGTACCAGTACAGTCTGCCTCGGCCGGTAAGTCCAATGTCCCACCCACCTGCCACCAGCAGGTTAGTTCTGCCCAGCGTGCTCCCACAAGGGTCTCAGAGCGGGGACTTCCTGGGACAAACCACCTTGGGATTTGGAGACAAACTCTTCTGGGCTCTCATCCCATCCTCTACCCATGATCCAAGCCTGAGCCTGTGGGCACAAGCACATGGGAAGCCCTTACATCAAACCGTAATACATTTTAGAATGAATTTCCTTCTCGACTGTCCCTCCTGTAAAGGGTTGACCATATTCTTCATGCACTGGTGGTTTCCTGCATTTCCAAGTGTGAGGACCCATTTTAAATGTCAGAACACCTTGCAGAGCTGCGTGTGACGGAGCCATGTGCCTGGTGGCTCAGAGCAGAGGCTTAGGAGGTGGGTGGTTTGATGTTGAGTCCCTGCTCCACTATTCACTGGCCTTGGAGATGTCACTTAAGTTCTCTACAGGTGACATAAACAAAAAAAAATAACCTACTTGCTAGGGTTGTTGTAAAGATTAAACGAGTTGATACATCTGAGGCCCTTAGAAGAATGCCAGGCACACAGTAAATGCTGCAGCAATGTCAGCCATGCCCGTTTCATTTGCTGGTAAGTGCACTTCAGCATCTGAGAAAGCACCCAGTGACTAAAAGATTCCATGATTTAAATAAGAATTTTAATTAGTGTGCATTTCACTCATTATCAGAGCTTCTAGAGATATCTTTTTTAAAAGATAGATGGGGCACCTGGGTGGCTCAGTCAGTTAAGTATCTGCCTTTGGCTTGGGTCATGACCCCAGGGTCCTGGGATGAAGCCCTGAGTTAGGCTCCCTGCTCGGTGGGGAGCCTGCTTCTCCCTCTCCCTCTGCTGTTCTCCCCACTTGTGCTCTCTGGCTCTCCCTGTCAAATAAATAAATAAAATCTTTAAAAAAGGATAAAGTAAAATAAAAATAAAACGTTGGATAAACCATGGACCATAACAAGCAATGCATTGTGCGTGTATAGATTCCACCCTTGTCATAGTCCATGGCCTAGCCCCAAGGGTTACTCATTAGCAGAGCTTCATAAATTGTTCGTGTGATGTGTAATCACATAAGCAAAAGCCGACATTTATTGTTTTACTGTTTTTCGGTATTAATCCTGTGTATGCATATGCTAACTGTGCTAGCTCATTTGTTTAGTCCTGACTACAAGCCACTGAGGCAGGTGCTAGTTTTATCCCTATTTTACAGCTGAGGGGACTGAGGTTACACACTTGTTCAAGTCACACAAGCCAGAAAGGGGCACAGCTAGGACCCAGAGCCGGGCAGTGGGCACCAGGGCCCATGTTCTTAACCAGCATGCTGTCCTCCCTTGTGCTGTTACATTGCCTCCTCATCCATATTATTTCTTTCATCTGCAGTAGACAATTTGGGACACCTTTGGGCTTGTAGACCCTTGTGATAATTTTGACCCTGACCCTCCACGGTCCACACCACACAGACACTTGATAAATTGCTGCTATGCTGTGTGACTCCGTAGCCTGCACACTATTGTGAGTTTCCTCTTGGTCTCCTCTGCTCCAGATTCCTCCTCTTCTCCAAGTCACTGAGCCATCTCCCCTTGACCCTGCTCCTGTCAGTTCCCTCCGACTGTCAGTGTCTAGCCTTACCTTTCCCATTGGCTAAGCTTTAGCAGGCGAGACTGAGCTTCATTTTGAACCGAACCTCTGGGGTGGGGTGGCTGTGTTTACGTGGGGCTGTCATCACTGGAAGGGCATGTCCTTAGGTTGGCAGGTGCAGAATTTCTGTCTTGTCTATTCACTCCACGGTGATCAGCTTCTGGGAACTTGACTCGTGCTGATTAGGCTCACAACAACTGCTTTATCAAAGATTCGAACTTTACAAACCTGCAATGAGAAGCTGGCTGACCACGTGGGCCAGAAAACTCAGGTTTTCAAGACCAGTGTGGTCTTTCATTACGTAAAAGCCAATCTGTGGGAGGTAAGACACTGTCAGAAGGAGAGCTGGTGGCAATTGGAGCTATCTTCTCAGTCTGTGATATGCAAACCGGGAGAGTGCAGGCAGTGAAGGACAGAGGGCAAACACCGATCATCTTCTCTACATCCCATTTTCTGAGATATGGGTAGAGTGCTGTGCAAAATTCTTAAAATAATCTTTAACCCAAAATAGAAGACTTTGGGACAATGCCCAGATCTCGGGAGTATGAGTATGCCTCCACCATCAGGGAAGCTTGCTGGATATGTTGAAGAAGCACCGCCTTCCAGAAGAGTGTCAGCAACTGTGGCACCACCACTGGCCATGCTCCCCCATCACCTGGAGACCAAACCTCCTTTTTTCAGAACAAATTAGAAGTCTCACTGAGCCCTACAGATCCATCACCTTTAACCTATTTTCCTTTGACCATCATGTTACAGTTTGCACAGTTAGAGCTTCCTAATTGCTCCTTACATGGTACCCACCCTTATGGGGGAAGAAGGGGTTTTTCTCACTGAGATTTATAAAAAACCTGAATCTTAACTACATTTACACACAGCTCTTAAGCATTTGTCCCCTGGGAAGAGTCACCTGTATCTGTTCTGTATTGATTCACACTGACGGCAGTTCATCCCTCTTGATCTCCATACAATGACCACATCCCTGGACTTCCCCTCAGCCCAGCGTGAAATGGCACAGACCTGCTGAATGAGCACAGCCAGTGGCTGCAACACTGAGTCTCGGATTCCTTGGCCATTAAAATGGCAGTGAGAAGAGGGCTTCAGTGAGGATGAAGTGGTAATTCATGTAAAATGTTTAGCACAGTCAGGCACCTGCGGAGCACCCACTGCTTGTTTGCTGATATTAATCAGAGGGCTTCAGATGGTGCCCAGCACCTCAAATTGCTCAATAAATGGTAGTCATCATTATAAAACTATTCCGTCCTATTCACAGAATTCCACTAGTTTTATCCCTTCTCTGCACAGTTCTGAGGCTACATCTTTTCCTCCTGCTGCTCTGTTAAATTCCTCTAAGAACATGCCCAGGTGCCCCAGCCGAGAGTCCCAGAGAAGCTTCACTTCTGTTGGAAGATGATTCTCAAGAACAGCTGGACCCCTGTGGCTGGAGGCCCGACTCTGGGGATCCAGAAAGAGATCGGTTTCAGACAGAAAATCTTAAACAACCAGGATGAGTCTTCCAACCGATAATGGAATCCACATCCACGGTGCCTCAATTTAACAAAACCATCTAAAAATTTCATTGTGGGACATATGAAAACTTAGATCATCCTTTTTGTTATAATTTGGGGTTGGCGGTGGTGCCAAGAAGGGCAACAACATCAGTATTATATGCTTGAAAAATAAGGCCACCGAAAACAGGGGAAGAACTGAAAAATAGCACAGCAGAGAGATCGGCCATCAAACCAGAACGATACCAGAGGCGGTTCCTTTGTCATTAAGGGCTTCCCCTTTTTTGCCAACACATGTGGTCCCTATTTTTGTGAAAGGAAAAAATAGCTAACAATACCCAATAGAAATAATGATTCTTAGCCCACGTTCTTGCCGAGCCCCCTTGTGCTATGATAATGTGGAAATCAATAGAAAAGGTGCCAATTTAGAATGATAACTATGATTACTTTTCAGCTTCCCAAAAGGAAGCGCTTGGAGCCCTGCCGGAAGATAATTGGAAGCTGGTGGTTTTAAATGAGCTAGGCCAGGCTGGTGGCATTTATATCGTGGAAAAGGTTACTGCTGGCAGCCTGGGACTTCTGCACAGCAGTTCGGGAGACCCCTGGAATCTGTGAAGAGATTGGACTCGACACCTCATGACTGATCCAGTTGTGCCTGCAGCCCTCATGGGTCTGTGTCAAGTGGAATGAAAACATCCTTTGGCCTTCCTGTTGGTGTCAGAGTAGGGGATTCAGAGGAAGGCAGTCGGGTGAAAACATCCTCCCCACTAAAGGCTTTCCAGGGGCAACTCACAGTAATAATTATAACTAAATAAGCGGCTGCCATCTATCGAGCTCCCATTATGTGTCGGACATGAAGCTAAGTGCTGTGTAGACGTGATTTCTACTAATCAAACAAGCATCCTACGAGGTAATGTTATTATCCCCATGTACTCAGGAAACAGACTCAGAGGAACTAAGGAAACATGCCCAAGGTCACACACTCAGGCCCAAGGTCACATAGCTGTCCAGGGCTGATGTGGGGCTAGAACCTAGAGCTGTCTGACTTCAAACCCACACACCTTGCACTCTTTGGCCCAGTGAGCCTTGTGGATGTCCTTTGGGCTTTGAGGAGACTCAGATCTCCAGAACGGCAGAGTGTGATCTCCTCATAAGGAAGCTGACCCTGAGAGGATTTTGTCCATTCCTACCACTGCCGCTTGTAAGGGAGACATCTCGATCAGGATGAAATCAAGAATTTCACAGCTTTTTTTTTTTTTCCCTATTCTCCCCTCAAAAACAAAACCAAACTCCTGTTGATGAGATATGCAGACCTGTCAGGTATGAGTCTGCATCCACCACAACACTCACGTTCAAGAAATAATTAGGCTTCTTACGTTTCTCCGAATCTGATTTCAATCTGTTCTGAGCTCCCATCTGGTCAGGTGGATGGGAAATCCAATGTCAGTTCTTACTGAGCTCTCTCCACCTCTGGTTGCTCCAAAGTAATTGGTGGTTGAGGCAGTTGGGACACCAGGAGAGGGTCTAACCCCAGCACTGTGGGTGGGGCACTGTCCCAACTCCTGGGAGTCCTTGAAGGCAGGTCACACTGTCACACTGTCCTACGTAGGCCAGCATTGGTGTGGGGATATTTGCCTCTGGACTGCCCTGAGGAAGCCCCCTTGGAAACCAGCTGAGTACAACATCCAGCCAAGGCATAGCCCTCGAAGCTTAGAAAAATCATTCAAGTGAGTAAAACCAGTTTATCCAGGAAGGCTGCATGGGAAGGAAGAAAAGAAGGTAGCAGATGAAGTCTGGAGAATACTTAGTGCACACAAAACTCAGGGGGTTGCAAGACATATATACTTTTCTTGATTTTTCTCTCCTCCACGCACCAAAAGCTCATCATCAGTTTGGGGTCTCCCTCCCTACCCCTAGGTTGAGCTATCGCGGGGTCCGCCACAGTGCACAGCAGGGGCAAGGGGTGGGAAGATAGCATCAGAATCTGGTTTCAGTTTGTCCTTCTCTAACCACTCTGGCTGGCATCCCTAAGTAGTCCTGGCTTCTGCCTCGACTCCAGGTGTCAGCCCAGGGGAGCAGATGTATCCCAGGTCTCCTGTGTGCAAAGGTCCAGACCCCTCCACCCTCCTCCCATGCTTGAGTAGACTCATTCCCCACTCTGTCTCTCTCTCTTTCCCCCTCTGTCACACACACACACACACACACACACACACACACGCACTCTATCCACACTCTTCCCCTCTCTAGCATCTTCCTCATATTAGCCTCTTCTCCCCTGCCTCTACCCAGGGTGAAGCAGGACATAGAGCCCCTTCTCCAGACCCATCAGCATCTAAGCTCTCTGGCGTCCCTCCCATCCTCCTCTCCTTCCTAACCCCAGGGTGTTTACCTCATCTAGGGGCAAAGTAGACTAAATGTACCTCTCTTCTAACAAGTCTCTTTTTTCAGCATCAACTTTTGACCTTGAGTGCTTTAGGATTTTTGATATTCAAAATCCTAAGTTCAATAGTTGTAGCTATCAAAACTCCAATGAGTGCTAGCTCTTGGGCCATCTGTGGCTGTGGCCTTCCTTCCCTGAGACAGGAAGGTGGGATGCCCTTTGCTGCTTGGGGTAGGGGAAGCACCCTGGATTCCAGGAATTATGGGGAGAAAAAAGTCTTGATTATTACAATTACTATATCAAAAGATGACCCTGTCTCAGAAGGAAGTGAATATTACTTCTGGAGGACCCACTGTGTGCCAGATATTATGTTAATATATAACATGAGTCTTTCAAACAGTCTTAGGTGTGGGGGTATAATACTGTTAACCAACCACCATCACCTAGTGAGAAAGTAGGCACAGACAAGACAGATTGCTCAACCCTGGTAAAGATCAAGCCAGATTTCAACCCTGTTTTTTTTATTTTGTTTTTTTTTTAATAATATTTTATTTACTTATTCATGAGAGACACAGAGAAAGAGGCAGAGACACAGGCAGAGGGAGAAGCAGGCTCCTCACAGGGAGCCTGATGTGAGACTCGATCCCAGGACCCCCGGGATCACAATCTGAACCAAAGGCAGTTGCTCAACCACTGTACCACCCAGGTGCCCCTCAATCCAGATCTTGTCTGATTTCAAACCCATGCCATCTGTACCACACTACCCTTAGCTCAGAATGGCAAGATGGTGTCCTTAACTGGCTGTGGGATTTTGGACAAGTCAGTTTACCCCTCTGGCTTTAGCATCCCCCTTGGTTAAGGTAAGGGATATGGTCTCAAGGTCTCCTGTTCTCTTTCCAGCTTGAACCTTTTGTGATTCCTGAGACCTTGGAAGCCTTAGCTATGGCTCTATCAGTAGCTCATGGTGAACTGACAGATCAAGATAAGCCTTGGGTTTTCACCATGGGGTTAGTCTTCAATTACCAAGTCCTCTGTTTTTCACTACATAAGAACTATCCTTCTGGAAGATTTTACTTCCTACACCAGGATGTAAAGTTATTTACAGCCACATGTAGATGCCTGTTTTGCCTGGAGCAGTGTTGTCCGTGTCAGCACAATGCCATGGAAGGGGCACCATTGCAGTGCAGCCCAGTACTGTTAGCAGGTGTAGAGAGATTGGTGCTTCCACCCTGATCTGAGGCTGGCTTGTTGATACTGGAGAAAAGCCATCAAAGAGGGTGGGTTGATGTGGCCTGCCAGTCTTCCTCCCCAACCAGTACAAAGCCTGGGACCCCCTGACTTGGTCCCTCCAGCCACAGGCCGCCCCCTTTGACCTGTCATCCCTGTAGTGCTACCCTTGAGATTGATCTTGACCACATTCCTCCTTCTAGATGGATGTACATGCACAAGAAGGGATCAGCACACTGTGGGTCTCACCTGGGCTCCCTCTCGACTAAGATTACTAGAGAGGATGGCCTTGAACCACTCCCATCCCCTCCCAAGGACATCATGACTGAAACTTTGAATAGACTATGTAGTCACCTTTTCCCCCTTCGATGCTTAAAACCAAACTTCCAAGCCCAATGAGTGGCCGACTCTAGTCACACCCAGTCTCCTTCCACCTAAGAGACCTCAGACCTAGATACAAGGACTGCCTTCAGTTCTGAGTCTCTGATCTCCTTCCTAGCCAAAGGGCAGGGATCCCAAAAGATGGTGCCCTTAGGTGCCAGGCTAGGTACCTCATGGCTACTGTTCTGATACTGGGAACTTGGAACCAGGCAACAGTTTTGAGCAATGGCTTCCAGTGAAATCCCAGTCACAAAGCAGCCAGCAGAGAACCAAGACTTCAGACACATAATAAGAGAAACCAGAATGTGGGGGCTTAGAAGTCTGGGGAACCAGCATGGAGCGAGGGAGGGGGAAAGACACTAGGAGAGGTCATCCTCGCAGCCCCCAAGCACAGAGCACAAGCTCTACTTTTTATGTGGCCCCTGTGGCCACCCCAGGGCCCTGAGTGTACAGCCCAAAGGGGACTGTGATTTCCTGTGCATTCTTGATTGTATCTGGAAAAATCTTCCAAAGAAAGGAGTCACCTTGGTACTTACTGAAATTTCAGAATTTTTAATCCATTCTTTGGTGAAGTACTACAGGACAGACACAGGCTTAGAAAGGTTTTTTCTTGGCTGAAAAACTGTATTGAGTATGGATAAGCCTTCTGGGAATCAGGGATAAAAATAAGTTGTCTGTCTCCTCTACCGAGTATTGCGACAGGCCAGAAGAGAGAAGAGGAGCTATAAACCCCTGTCTCTATTTTGGGAAAAGCATGTCCTTATTTGATGGTTTGTTGATAATAATGGAGTACAAGCTGGAAAGTACACCATCCAAGATGATGATTTTCAAACTCTCTGCAAAACCTTAGCATTCAGGGAGGTCCCAGGTTGTCATCATGCAGGTAAGTGAAGGGCCAAATTCACCAGCACACACTCCACCCCCTCCATCACCAGCTTCAACCAGAGAAGCTCTGCTTTAATCTGTATTCAGGTTATGTCAAAATGATCTCATGGCTATAGAAAAGTGTGTTTGGTGGCTCCTGAGTTACATCCAATGCCTTATTTCACAGGGAGAATGAAAAACAAACAAAAAACGAGGTGCAGAGAGACCGAATGACATGTTTACAGACAGTGAATGGCTGAATCGGGATGAGAATTTGGGTCTCCTGACTCCAGTTCACTCAACATCAATTGAGCAAATACTTACTTAGCACTATTAGATGCAAAGCATTTTGCTTCATAAGGTGGGGGTACCATGGTTGCTGAAACCCAAGGAGCTTAGGATCTAGTGGAGCTTCAGATTTTGGTTCCCTGAATACAACCTTAGCATACATAGTTCATCGATGCTCAAAAAATGGAAATGCAGCAGGGTAATGAAGCTTTCCATATTGATCCAGCCAGTACCTCTAGATCTGGGCGGATGTTTTCTTTCATTCTTGTCAGGGGAAGTTAGCCCTGCTGATACAATCCTAGGCTGACAGTTATTTTCTTTGAGCACTTTGCATTCCGTGGTCTTCTGGGTGATGTTGCGAAGTCCAATGTCAGTCTAAAGGTCATCCCTTTGTAGATGATATGCAAAGATGTTCTCTTTGCCTTTGGTTCTCTACCATTTCAGCACAATGAATCTAGGTGTGTGTGTTTTATTGTACTTCCTGAACTTATTAAATCATTGATTTTATCCATTCTGGAAAATTCTTAGTCATTGCTTCTTTAAATATCACCCCGTTTCTCTCTGGGACTTTGGGACTTTGATTAGCTGCATGTTAGACCTTCTTACTCTGTCTTCCATACTTTTTACTGCTCTTTTCTATTTTCTATCTCCTTATCTCCTTGTGCTTCATTCTTGGTAATTTCTTCAATTCCATCTTCTAGTTTATTAATTTTCTCTTCATCTATGGCACATCAATTACTTCATTCCCCTGTGTTTTCTTTTAGTGATTACATTTCACCTTTAAAAATTCTATTTGTTCTTTTTCAAATCTTCCCAATCATTCCTAATAATATCTCTATCTGGTCATTTATCTTTTTAGAAACATGTTTTTACCTTTCTGCTTTCTGTTTCGTATCCAGAAATTTTAAACTCATAAGTCCTTAAACATCTAATCTGTTGTTTGGTTTTCTTCTCCTGACTTTTCACCTATGTTTTCTGGTCTGTGATTATGAACTCCTGTCTGCTCATCTTCATCTGTGCCATTCCTGAGAGCCTGGTTTAGGGAGATCGCCTCCAAAGAGCACTTACAAATGCTACTGTCTGAGCCTAGAAGCACTACCAACCTCCCTCCCTGGGAGGGACCAGTATCAGCCCCTTCCAGGTAGGCTGTGAGTGCCTCAGTTCCACCTACCCGCCCCTTGCCTGTCGCAAGGCTTGATCTCTTCATCATTTGCCAACATGGCACTTGTCTTCCAGGCAACCCCACCTTTCATATTTGCTTATCGCTATTTCTATCTCTGGTTTTAGCTCATGGTTTTGTTTTAGTTTGCTGAGATGTGTGCAGCGGGGAGGGCGTGGGTCATGGGTAGTGTCCTGGAGGCTTCCCTTACATCTTGCATTAAGTGCATTAAGAGGTATGTTTCAACCAGGATCTAGTTGTTAGCTCATGGGTTGGCCCTTACGAGTATGTAGACTGCCATTATGCTGTGGGGGAGAAGACCTCATTCAGTTCAAAGAACCCTATTTATGGATTCCCTCTGCTGCTGCTTTTGTGTCCTTGATGCCTTCAGGCTTAAAGTCTTGTCGACTTGCTCCTCAAGAGATCTAGCAGGCATGATACCTAAAGAAAAAGATGAATGAGAAACACAAGTTAAGCTTTGTCTTCCCAGAGAGCATTTCTAGATTTTTCTCTCACTAAGGGAGGCTGTGGCCTGGCTCTCTGATCCCGTCTCTGATCTCCTACTGTTTTCCTTTTATCCCCTCACGTGTTGATTAAAGTCTTCACTCTTGTGACAGTTCCAATCCTTTATCTTTGAGTAGTGCTTTATAGATTGTGGAAGGTGTATACTGACTTACTTGATCTTCCTAGTGCCCCTTGGAGCTAGGCATCCTGTTCTCATTTGAGAAGAGGACAGCGAGGCCCAGAGAGGTTACCTAACTTGCTTAGGGACATAAAGTCTATTTATCAGCAAACTAGGCCTCCACCCATACTTCCTGACTCTAAATCTGTTGCTTTCCCCCCATTAAACCTGCTTTCCATGAGCCAGAAAGTAAAATACAATCGGTGATGCATTCATTCATTCATCTGCTGTTTATTGATCATGTGTAATACACTGGGCACCGTTGCAGGCATGAGGATATAGCTGACAAAGCCCCTGCCCTCGTTACACTCTAGCTGGGGACAGATAATAAATAATCAAGCAATGATAAAATACTAGAGAGTGACAGTTGCTATGACAAAAAATAAAGCAGAATATGGAGAGAGATTAAATGGGGCTCTAGGGAAGCATGGGGCTGGCTGAACAAGATGGAGGAATGAACCATGGGCAGAACTGGGAGAAAGCATCCCAGGGAGAAGAAGCAGCATGTACAAAAGTCAGAGGAAGGAAAGAACTTGGCTTATTGTAAGATCAGCTGAAGGACTCCGTGACTACGATGGCCCAAGCAAGGAGGAGCATGCCTGGAGATGATATAGAAGAGGGGGCTGGGGACATAAGGAAGATTGAAAGGAAGAGTTGGAAGAAGAAAGGAAAATCTGACCTGGAAGTCTGCTTTCCTTTTAAGGAAAGAACCTGTGTGGTTTTTGGAGTTTTGTTGTTGTTGTTGTTTTTAGAACCTATGTATTGATTGACAGTGTGTTTTAATAGATCTTCCTCTATTGCTTGTCTCTTTCATAGGCATACAGGTTTTCCCAGCTTCCTGAAATGGTCATGGGCTCTCCCCCTCCACCTGTACCTCCCCGGACTGGCCCTGTGGCTGTTGCTTCTCTCAGGCGGTAACACATTCCTTTCTTTGCCTTGTTTGGAATGTCTGGAAAGGATTTGGTCCTGTGTACCCTGACACAACAGATTCCCTTCGTGCTTGCTCCATTCAGGGTGCATCACCTGTACAGACAACCGCGTCCCTGGGGCACCCCAAGTACCATGAGGGAAGTGGGAGCACAGAGAGGGTTGACCAACTTTCTTATCATTTGAAATGAGAAGTCCTGTAGAACGCACAATTGAAGAAACCCAAGGTCAACCAACCTATACCCTGAAAGCCCCATTCCCTGACTTTTAACACCTGAAAATTATTCCAGCTCAGGCTACTATGGTGGCTGCCTCCAGTCTGGGCATCTCTTGGCACCCAGAAGTCTCTTTGTTTCTTAGAGGTGGTGTCCAAGAGGCCAAGGAGTAGCGTGTCTGGGCACCCACCCTAACTCTTGACTTCCAAGACAGGAGGCTGAGAGCATGTGAACTCAGATATGTGTTAAGAGATTAACTCAGGTATAAAGATATAACTCAGATATAATAAAGATGTTGTCTTTGTTCTGTAATGATAGAACAAGCACATGTTTTAAATAAAGACAGGCAAGAAATACAAACTCCACGAGCACTGGAGATGCCGAAATAGGCATCAGATCCAGGGTTAAAGATACAGCTGTATCCTGGAATGGGACTAGGCCACTGTCCTGACCCCCCCTGCTCTAGCCTCCCCCCAAAATGCTAGCCACACCCTATTTGGGGACCACAGGTCTGACCTTTGCAAAACTGGTGAAGAAAAATGAGTTTCCCTCAGAAATGACCCTGCCCTCATTTCCAGCGATTTTAAAATGCCGAGCTGTGCGTAGACACCAGCTCTTGGCTCCAGTGGAGCTCAGGGCAGGGTGGGAAGCAGCAGACCAGGGTTCCATCCTAACCTGCTGTGTAAGCTTAGGAAGTCGCCTCAACTGTCTGGCCCGTTTCCTTCCCTGTAAAATGAGGCCAAGGGCCTAACTGATCGCAGCGACTCTGGGATTCCTCCAGGGGAGCTGAGTGTATGGAGCACAACCCAGGAATTTTCTTGGGGAGGGTTTTCTAAACTAGTAGCAGATCCCTGGAATAGTATGTGGGAAGCCGAGGATGTGGGAGAGAGCAACCAGCAGAAAGGGGGGAAGGATCGAGAAAGGAAGGGAGACCCCACACTCACCGAGCCTCCAGCACCCACCCTGATATAGAGTCCAGTCATCACAGCCCCTGTGTTTAACCTTCCTCGGGCATTAGTGGGAGGGTTACTTTAATTATCCCTGAGAATTCTGAATGCAAGGAGCTTCCCATTAGTCATTTGCTGAAGGCCAGTATCTATTTCTTACTCCTTCTCTCAACCACCAGTCTCCTCCCCTGCCCTTCCACACCGTCTGCCAGGTATCAGCAAGTGCCTGCTTTCCATACAGACTCAGAGGATCAGAGCTGGGAGGAGCCGTGGTGAGGGGGTCACCCACCCCTTTTGTTTCACAGACGAAGAAACTGAGGCTGAGCGGGGGGCGGGGGTGGGGGGGAGGAAGCTAGAACCCAGAGCACTGCGCTGCGGCTCTGTTCTGCACCTGCAGCGCCGGGCACTCCACTGCTCAGAGGGTGCCCGTGTGGCTGGCTGCCCGCCACCTGCCCTGGCTGCCCTGGCTGCCCCCGTTTTAATTGTAGGAGAGCCTGACGCCCCTGGGTGAAGGGGAGGATAGAGACCGGCTAACGTACCCTTTAGAGGGGGAGACGCTGGCAGCCCCCTACGTACTGGCTTTCTGAGCACTAAGTGGAAATCTGATGTATTTAATGGGCCGGATTCTCTGCTTGCCTGTGGGACCAAAAAAAAAAGTTCTGTCTTTCATAACGCCTAAGAAAGTGCTAGGCTCCGGCTTCCCGGAGCAGCCCGAGCTTCCCAGAGTCTTGGGCATCTTGCTGCTGGCGCAGCAGCGGGACGTCCTGCGACCCGCGGGTCACCAGCCCCGGTGCCTGGAGGGGGAGTGGCCCCGCATCCACACCGAGCCTCCTCATTGGTTGCCGATGATGTCATCCCCTCCCGGGCCACCAGCCCCTGCTGATACCCAGCGCTAATTGCTTGGCTTATCTTTATGTGGAAATTAAGTGTGCTACTCCCCAGGGACACGACAGCCCCCCTCGGGGGAGCAGTGTCCTTGAATATCTGCAAGTGACTCCAGCTCTTGCAGGTCTGGGTGCCTTGGCCCTCCTTTGTCATTCGGGGGGCACATCCAGGCCTGGGGATCCCGCCCTCCTGGAGGGCCCCCCCCCAGGTGACGGGCATGGGGTGGGGGGGGGCGTGGGGAGCCACTAATGCAGCCCCTCCCATGCGCCTCCAGGTCCACCTCGGACGTGGGCAGCAAGACCAGGATGGCCGAGTCCGCGGGCCCCGAGCCGGCCCAGCTGCACGACAGCGCCTCCTTCGCGCAGGTGTCCAGAGGCCCCGTGTCCGTGGCGCAGTTGGATCAGTCGGCTTTAAATTACTCAGGTGGGCAAGCGGAGAAACCCTGGAAAAAGCCCCCGCTGCACCCCAGCCCTGCCCCGGTGCTCCTTGCACTCCCCCTGCACCCCCAGATCTGCACAGGCCACCTGCTACCTGCCACCCTCAGCAATCGAGGCCACTGTTATGTCTGACTGCGGCAGCCCTGGCTGGAAGAGCTGCTGCTCTATTTCTTTAAAAGACCTGAAATATGACAAAAATAGGAAGATATGTGATAACAGTCAGGGTATATGTTACCATTTGCCAGGACTTCAGGGTTTATTCTTAAATTCTATGTGCCTTTAAAGCATTCCAGATAGAACTATCCAGCCCTGTCTCATTCCCCTTCTTCCCGGAGGTAATCCCAATCCTTAAATTGAGGGTGTTAACTTTTCTGCAGTAGTGCATATGCAATAGTGTGTATTAAGGCTCTCGGTGTTTTACACGCACGGATGTCGTACCAAACTATGCCTGTCCTTCTGCATTTGTTTTCTTGACTCAGCCTTGTGTTCAAGATGGGTACGTACACGTAGATCTAGGTCATTTGTTTAAACTGCCATATGGTACTCGATGATATGCTATGCCACGGTTTATCTTTTCCCCTAACGAGAGACATATGAGCTTGTTTCCAATTTCTCACCATTACGAACGAATGCTGAAATGTACGTCAGCGTTTATCCGTGCCCTAAATGGTTTTTGTGTCTATTCAAAGTGTACCATTTAGGCTAAAAAACTGTAAACAAGCAGTTGCCAACACTTCCTAAAATATTCACTATGTCCAGAAATTCCATCAGTGGAGTCCTTTCCTTTTGGTTCCTTTTCTTTTTAAAAATACCTATTCCCCCTGGGAGAAAACTATCTGGACATTGAGGTGTCCCTTCTCGCCAGTAGGTCAGAGGTGTTGGGATGGATGGGAGAGTTGGTGAGGGTTCAGTGAAGGGAATTGGGTCATCATTTCTCTAGAACACCAGGGCCAAATCAGAGCAGATGACTGTGCAGGTGAGCAGGGCTAGGGCTGCAGGGGAAGGTCTGCTCCGCACCTCATGACCCCTCCCCACCATGCCAGAGTTCCCCTCTGTTCCCAGCTTCCCCCAGCTCGTGGGTGGGGCACTGGTCTAATCTTCCCCATCCATCTCCTCCATGCCAGGTAATACGGTGCCGGCAGTGTTCGCCATCCCAGCTGCCAACAGACCCGGATTTACCGGCTACTTCATCCCGACGCCTCCCTCATCCTACAGGAGCCAGGCCTGGATGTCCTATGCAGGAGAGAATGAGCTCCCGAGCCAGTGGGCTGATTCGGTGAGACCCTTGCTGATTCCCTCACAGTCTTACCTGCTGTACACACATGAGGGAGAAAATGGATGAGAGGTTGAGACGGTGTTTTGTTATCTCAACTCCCTTCCCACCAACCAGGTGGCTAACGTGAGCCATTTTAGAGGAGACGGTGTGGTCAGGTGGGATGTCTTTTGACCGAGGAACATGAGACCTGCCTTCCAGTCCAGGTTCCACCTTGACCTTCATCAAATAAATGGCTATTAAAAAACAAACAAACAAATGAATGGCTATTATAACTATCATTCTTTCAGTATTTTCCGTGTGCCAGACACCCTGTTAGATGTTTTATTTCTATTATCTTATTTAATCTTTGCAACAATCCTATATGGTAGGT
This sequence comes from Canis lupus familiaris, assembly GCF_011100685.1. NCBI lineage: Eukaryota > Metazoa > Chordata > Mammalia > Carnivora > Canidae > Canis > Canis lupus. The sequence goes on along the minus strand of NC_049239.1, from coordinate 34,432,952 downwards.
ATTATGATTCCCATGATGTGGAAACGGAGGCCTAGTCAGGTGACTTGACTGTTTAAAGCCACACAGCTATAGTGGCTTTACTATATAGTGGCCAAAATTCAAACTTGCCTCAGTCTGGCCCCAAAGCCTTTCTCAATTTTGTTCCTTTTATTTTTATTTTTTTTAAAGATTTAATTTATTTGAGAGGGAGAGAGAAAGCATGCATGGGTGGAGGGGCAGAGGGAGAGGGAGAAGCACGCTCCCCACTGAGCAGGGAGCCTGACACAGGGCTCTATCCCAGGACCCAAGCTGAAGGCAGATGCTTAACTGACTGAGCCACTCATGTTCCTTTTAGTTTTAACATTCTGTAAAAATTTGGGGCACCTGCATGGCTCACCGGGGTCCCCTGGTTAGCTCAGTGGTTGAGCATCTGCCTGTGGCTCAGAACATGATCCCAGGGTCCTGGGATCAAGTCCTACATCAGGCTCCCCACGGGGAGCCTGCTTCTCCCTCTGCCTGGTCTCTGCCTCCCTCTCTGTGTCTCTCATGAATAAATAAATAAAATCTTTAAAAAATAATAACATAAAAAATAAAAATAAAGCTCTGTAAAAATTTTAGATGAAACAATAAAAAATACAGTTTTAGAAACTCAAGATTGAATTACTTTGCATGTTGATCCCAAGGCATCCTGCCTGACTTCCAGCAAAGGACTGTCTTGTCACGATGCCTGGTTCCATCCTCCATCATAAGTAGGAATATATGGCACAGTGGACCTGGCCTGGCCTAGACCAGAGGCAGCAAGCAGATGAACCTGGACAGTCACACCCAAACCTGCCTCTGAGTCACCTGTCAGGGGCTGCTAAGTGAAACAAATCTAGCAAACAAAAATAGCACAATGATGGCCTCTACTGCAAGTTGCCCCCCCATCCCTCTGTGAGATCATCCGTCATGGATAAGAAAGGCAGGCTGAGGGTCCCCTGATGCTGTGCATCTTTTTAGGGCTTGGTCTCAACATTTGAAATATATCCTAGATTTAGCAAACATGTTGATGATATGCAAGGCCTGGGCCATCTTTTCTCTCTGTCCAAACCCCTGGTGTCCATACGTTCCACCTCTACAGGTTCAACTCAGCTTTGGGGTTGGTGTCTATCCTTATTATAGTGATGCCACAGCCTAACAACACCCCTGGGAAAAAACTATCCTACATGTGTTAATTTTCCTGATGATCAAAGCTTATCCCTTAATTTTCAAAGCACGTAAAATATATGCTATCTTGCATTAAAAAAAATTCCAGGATGAATTATATCCATCCCTCCATCTTTAAAAGAGGAATATAATTTAATTTGTCTTTAACAAATGATTCGCCATCATTTTCATGCCTTACTATACTAAAATGACATTTGTAAGATGGGCTCTGGTGGTAGGATTATTGCCCCCACATCAAACATCTCCCAACTACTGTAATTTTTGGAGTTGTTACAGGGCTCCATATGTTTTGTTTTTTTGTTGTTTGTTTGTTTGTTTGTTTTTTGACCCTGCTCCCAACTGGACCTTCTATTGCTGTCAGTGTTACCACTTCCATAGATACACTCACCCTTTGGATATGCTTTTCCTAATGGGCCATTATCCGCAAATGAGGCATATCTGAGCTCATTAGAATCGTCAAGTTGGAGTATATAAGCTTTAAGAGTAACTGTAGGGATTCCCTACTGTTAAGTCTACACATCTTAGTGTGAGACTTTATGGCATCTGTTTGGGTTGTTTGTGGGCCTTTTTTTTTTTACTTCCTTTGTCGTGCTCAGCTATTTTAAACAGCTGAAACCACTGGGTATGAGTCGATCAGTTCAGAGCTTACTTGACTCCGTAATTCCACTTATAGCCTAAACATAATGTGTGCTTTTCTGAAAATGGATGATACTTGTGACAATTAGGCAGTAAACCTATGGTTTTGTCGGTTCACCCTCTGCATGGAAAGTTCCACTGGGTACTCTGCAGGAGTCAACAGAAGTATTTTCCAAAACTTGGGCCCTTGCCCTCAAGACACAGATGATAGCTTAGCTGGGCTCATGGCCACTTCCAGATGCTTGTGGGTTCATATTACCTTCCAGATGAAGGAACGGGAACCCAGCAAATCAAAACCCAACCTTCCTGACGGGATGATTCGACCATTCTGGCTCCATCCCTCTCCGTGTGAGGGAGAGTTAGTTTTCTATTAGTTGTTTTTAAAAGGAATACGATCACCACAGCCTAAATGGGCCTCTCCTGGGCCCCAGTTATCACCTACAGTTAAGCAGGGCAGCGTGTCCATGCATGGAGCACAGTAGCCGGGAACCACAGCCCGGAGCACGGGTGATTTCTCACACATAAAAGAAAGTACAGGAAGCTCAGAGGGACCGGTTGGCAGCTTGAGGAAGTGGGGGCAGGGATGGCATCCATTTCCACATCCATTGGAGAAGGAGAAAGCCCCCACTGTCATGTGGGTGTCTGACCTTCCTGATCCCAGGTATCCAGACATCAGGAGCTATCTCAGATAAAATCACCTCAACCTGGGCTTGACGGATAGGTTTCATCCTTGGTGCTGGATGAAGGATTGGGAGGGATGTGCTGTGATCAATAGGTGATGCCCGCCTTAGGTACTGCCTAGGGACAGAGTGGCCTTTGCCAGCCCCAAATTTTGGCCAGCAAGCTGTGAAGGCTCCAGCCTGGATCTACTATTAGGGAGAAAAGAGTTTCTCATCTTCTCTGCTCCAGAATATTACCCCAAGGCCACTCCAGTGGAGTCAGGTATCCCTGCCCGTACCGGCCAGTGGCGCCAAGACACTTGACACCACAGAGCCAAGGGGTCTCAAAGTCAGACATTGACTCTCAGCTCCAGCTGAACTTGAAATTCAGGGAAAGGGGAGATGACAGCTTCCCTCACAAACATATGGCACCATCTGTTCATCCCTTGGTGATTTTCAAACTGTGTTCCTCGGAACCCCAAGTTCTGAGAGACTCCCCACTGTACCATGCGTAAATCTGGGCACTGGTGCCCCATGATTGAGCAAGCAAGACACAGTTCTACCTTTACAAAGTTGACAGCCTGAGACGGGTGATGACATCATAAGCGATGACTGATTCTAGAGAATCTGCCTGGAAGCACCTTATAGGGAACCGTTGGCTAATGTAGAGCTGGGGAAGGTGTCCTGGAAGAAACGACATTTGAGCTGAGACCTGGTAGACAAGTGCCCTGTCCTGGCCTTAGCTCTGTTCCCCCCGACCTCCCTCTCAGTCACTTGTGCATTCCCAGCACCTGTGGCCCAAGGACACAGACAGTTCGACTCTGGTTTTCCTCTAAGCTACAAGGGAAGTATGTCCAGCCCTTGTGGTGGAAGACCCACCATTAGCCCCTGTTTGCTACTTTGTCTTTCTTTGCCAGGTCTTGAGAAATTAAGGCCCCAAACTTTAGGACATCCATCCTATTGCTTCGTCTCTCACTTGGGTCCTCACTGGCCCTCACCTAGCCCATTGATGTAGCCTCAGAACTCTCTCGACTTCCCGTGAGTCCACCTCCGGAGTTTCCTTTTGAAAATACAGGCCCCTCCTCTGCCTCCGCAGGAGGGCTTGTCTGAACATGTCAGGCGAGGAGTGGAGGGAAGCTGCTTTTCTGCTCTACATTCTTCCATCCAGAATTTCTGACTCCTCACCCAACTCCGTCCTCACCAGGCCCCAGACCAGTGTCTCTGTAAAGACCGGGAACGTGCTGTACTTCCCAGAAGTGTGCCATAGAGAACTGAACTCCGTAGCCTGGCACTCGGCTTTCTGATCCTCAGCTTCTCCCACACCCCATACATCCTCTCTGGTCAGACCGAACCCTCCGAAGTTTCCCGGGTACACCATCCTCCATGCACCCCCATGCCTTTGCCTTTGCTTTTCCTCTGCTGGAAGGCGCCTCCAGCCTTGTCCTCCTGGCAACATCCTGTTCATGTTCCAGACCCAGCTGAGCTACTTCTCCCACCTGACTCCCCACACATGTCTCTTCCCACAGCACCCTTGGCCCTCGTTGTCCACAGGCACTCGTCCCACAGGGTTCCAGCCAATATTATGGGATATAAAGGCTTTTTGTGGGTTGCCCTGGAATAGCAGCCCCACATGTGGCACTGTTTCTGGGGGAAAGCTGGTCCTGAATTCCAAATCACTGACTTGTCCTCATTACTAGAAGTGTCCATATATTTAAGCATGAAAGTATGGAAGTACATGGCTTCCACGTTTAATAAAAGGAGAAAAATTGTTTAGGAAATCTTGGTTTTCAAGAAAACCAGGATCACCCAGATCCAAGACAGTGCAGTGACTGACTCCTAGCCTGTGGCATCCAACAGACTTGCTCAGAGCATGTCTCGGTGGCCTGTCAACCATGTCACCTAAGGCTGCAGCACTCTTTGCTTCCATGTCCTCTTCTGTAAAATAAGGATGACAATATCTGCCTCCTAGCTTGTTGCCTTGAGAAGCAAATGAGATACCGTGAGGAAAGCCCTTAGCACAGCCCTTGGCACTCCAGTGTTAGTGGTTACCATTGGTTAATAAATCCCCGAGTCCTTTGAGCTCCACGAAGACATCACTTGGGTTTGCCGGATTGGGGCTTATGTTAAAAAGGTAGCCAGGTAGCTTCCAGTGTGGAGACTCAGGAATGTTCCAGCATTTGTAGCAAGGTTCAAACCCCCTACTTAATCCATCCACCCAGCATCTCCAGCGTGTCCTAAAGGTTTTATATGTGCACAGTGGTGCGTGGTCTTCATTTATTTCGGCGTCTCCTCCCCGGTCTTTGGTTCCCTCCCCGTGTCCAGTCCCGAGAGTGTCCTGTGCCCCAAGCCCTGCCTAATCCAGGCCCTTGCCTTTTCTCTCGACCCCCTCTGCAGGTCCCCCTCCCGGGGTACATCGAAGCTTACCCCCGGTCACGTTATCAGCAGAACTCGCCCTCCAGACTCCCTCGGCAGTACAGCCAGCCGGCGGGCTTGCACCCCAGCCTGGAGCAGGCCCCGGCGCCGTCCACGGCCGCCTCGCAACAGAGCCTCGCCGAGAACGACCCGGCCGACGCACCGCTCACCAACATCTCCACCGCCGCCCTCGTGAAGGCCATCCGGGAGGAGGTGGCCAAGCTGGCCAAGAAACAGACAGACATGTTCGAGTTCCAGGTCTAAGGCCAGGGCCCCGTGGAACTTGCCGACTCGGAGGGAACGGCCTTCGGGTCCCTTGGCCGGACGTGTTGGGACCTGGGGCAGAGACCCCTGTGCGTCCCTCTCACCCTCTGCAGAGGTGAACAGTGGGCCTGTGGGCGGCACAGGAGACCCTGGAACCCCTGGATTCTTGGCTTCTTCAGCTGATCGTATGTCAAGTGGTCCCTGCGTGGGACCGTATGTTTGATAGTCTGTGAAGTTAGATGTTTGAACTGTGGGTGTATTTCCCTCCGGAGCCTTAGTCACAAGACACACTAACTGATCTGCAGATCCCTGTCCAATGCCACATTTTAATAAGTCACCGGAAGGGGGAGAACATTGCCCTCTCCTCGGTGAGTTCTGCATGCTAGCTCTGTTTCTGTGTTAAAGGCAATGCAGGCATCTGATTAAGCACCAGACTGTTCTCTCTCTCTCTCTCTCTTCTCTCTCTCTCTCGTTCAGCTGTGACTGTAATCGTTGAAATTGCCTCTGATCTTGTAAAGGAGGCATTGATTCCAGCCAAGAAACTTGAGTCCTTTTCTCTTAAAGGTTCAGGTTCAAAGTCAGATGGATGGGATGGAAAGCAGGACCGTCCATGACTACACCTCTAAATAGTCCTGACTCTTTTTTTCCTCCCGTGAGTTAAACAAAGGCCAAGAAGGAGGGAAGATGAGAGGGAATGGTGGGCTTGTGTCGACAGGTTTTTGAAAAGGTGTTGCCGTTTCTGGAACTCGAGGGCCCGGCGAGGTGGTATCCAACTGAAAGAGAATCGGTGCTAAGAGCTTTTAGGATCCTACAAAAGAAAAACAGTCATTTGTTGGAGGGTTTTCTTTGCCCTGCAATGAAGGTGGCCTGAGAACAGAGCTTCTCTCTCTTTTTTGAGATGATAGATACATCGACTTGACAGGAAAACCTGTCTCTGCAACGCCCAGCACGTGCTGCCGAGTGACCCAGAAGGAAGGAGTAACTGATGCCTGTTTGAAGCAGAAATAGTGAATCCCCAGTCTCCCCCCAACCCCCGCCCCCTGCTGCAGCCTCTGTTTATAGAAGCTTCTGAATGTAGAAAATCTGTTGATTTATGTTTAAATGTAAATAACATTTTTAAAAGTGTATGGAGTTTGGCAGTTCCCTCCTTCCCTGCCCCTGTAGTCAGTCGATGGATGCAGGAGGACATTCGCTGAGCTTAGGACCGTGATGTGGTGAGTCACATTCCCTGACGTGGTGAGTCGGTCCCCAGAGCGCTGGGTGGACACTGCCTCGCACCCCGAGGCACCAGCTGCTGACTGTCAATTCCTAGACACGACAGCCACTGGCTTTGGGTGGCTCCCCGGGAGGGAGCACTATGGCTCCCTCACCAACTATGTTGGGGGCTTCCTGGGTGCCTGTTGGAGAACGAGGTCCTGTCCTGCCTTCACCCATGACCCATCTAGCTTCAGCTGTGTCCATGCCTTCTGAGCCCATCTTGCCATTTCCTCATGAGTTTCTTTGGTCTTTAATCAAGAGAAGGTGGAAATTTAAAAGTTGAGAGAAGAGTAGGAATGGAACTGATTAGAATGGGAGATTCAAACTGTCAAAGCACAGACTTTTCAAAGAAGCTGTTTTTATTTCCCAGTGGCAAATTGCCCTTTCTGGAAAGTTCCAGAGATGATGTATCATGGAATCCCCCAGACAAGTCTCTTGTTCGGATGATATTAGGTAGTGTCCTTTTGGTATGCTGGTTGATCTTTCATAGTGTTAGTTTTTTGTTACTTAAAAAAAAAAATCAGCTATAAATAAAATGTATTTTTGTAATTTCCATGTGTATATATGGTATATTTCTACCAATGGCCAGTTGTTGTAGTCCAAAACCTAAATCAGCTTGCAAAACACTGTGGATGGTGCAAGATTTTATTGACAGATTAACATAATGCCTAAGTCTATCCAAATAGGTATTCAATGCACTTGAATGAACAAAGAGCCAAAGAAACTCAGCCTTTTCATGCAAATGGTATGAGTCTGATAAAGTCAGCCACATTGTCCCGCCTTATCAATAATATTAATATTTCATCAGAGCAATGATATCAACCCAGTACTTTGTCTACTTGGTAAATGCCTGGAAATCCTGTATGTGATAATGAAGTTTCAAGACCTTAGTGGGATTAAAAGAGATGCTTCAAAGACAGTGTCTGAGCTTTGGATGTTCCAGTGACTTACAGAGAATGAGCCTACAGTGTGCCGCCGTGTGGCTCCAGCTTCCTAAGAGGATGGAGAAACAAATCACTGTGGTCTTTGCAGAACCCCAGGAAGTATTGAGTTAGTCAACTGAGACGGCTAGAAAGATAGCGTGCTAAATCAGACACTCCCGTAAACTAGGCACCACAGGTTTAAGAAAAGTACATGGGAGGAAAACCTTAAGTTTAAAAGGAATCCATCTGTTCATGTTTTTTCCACCACTGAGGAGATAGCCGCCATTGTTAGATTTTCTGTGACTAAGAGGCGGTCCCTTCTCTGAAGAGCCCCCTGACCTCATGGAGGGGACAGATGCCTGGACAGCTGCCTCTGAGCAAAGGCAGGTGGGCAGAAGCACTTCACGGAAGTGAAAATAGAGTTCCATGAGAGCCCAGAGGCTCTACACTCCTCATGACCCTTCCAACAGTTGAGGAAGCCACAGAGGACCTTGGCGGTCTTGGAGAAGGACTCAGAAGTCCAGAGAAGTGGAGCAGCCTGCTCAAGGATTCCAGCCCAAGCCTGCTGATTCATGATTCAACTTGCTTTCCATTTCACCATGCTGCCTGCACGCTTGTCTGTGACGCCTTTCTTGAACTGTGCTAGGAAGTTTAAAAGGTAGACCAGGGTCATATGAGAGACGCCCTACATTCTCTTGACGAAAAAAGATGATTTGGTGTGTAAAGGACTTCAGATACAGTGTATAGAGGACGATGCACTTGTGGCATAATAAACATTTTCCAGAACTTGGTTTGATGTGAGTTTTGTGCATTCCTGAAAAGAAGTGCACGTTGGCTTTTTCCAGAGAGCGCCAGCAAGGAAATGGTATCCTCCACTGCTGTTCAGGACTGCAGGGGTGTATTCCTCTCAGTGCCATGGACCCACATGAGGAGGCAGGGAAGCCATGACAGCTGGTCATTATGAGCTAGCAGGTTCTATGCTTTGCGTCAGGGGAGGCAACCCCGTGGTGCAGAAGCATAAAAGGCTCTTGTGTGCCCTGGTAGCTGGCATCTGAGATGGCGGCGGTTACCTGTAGAACAGGAAGTTCTCTCTTTCAGGGTGTGCTATGGACTTAATGTTAAAAATCCTAGCCTAATACCATGATGGTATTAGGAGGTGGGGCCTCGGGGAGTAATTAACTCATGATGGGGAGGCCTCATGAATGGGAGTGGTGCCCTCATAAAAGGGATCCCAGAGAGCCCTCTTGCCCTCTTTTTTTGCCACGTGACAATACAGTAAGAAGTCAAGTCTTGCAACTCCGAAGAGGGTTCTCACCAGCCCCTGATCCTGCTGGCACCCTGATCTTGGACTTCCAGCCTCCCAAGGTGTGAGAAATAAATTTCTGTTGTTCAAAAGCCACCCCGTCTGTGGTACTTTGTTATGGCAGCCCGGGCTGACTGAGACAGGGTGGACGATGTAAGAAGCAGTTCTCTGGTCCTGGAAGTTATATTGTGCATTTGTCAGTTGAAGAATTCGACAGAAGGGCATGTAATTTCTGAGTAGTCTTGATGGAAGAATGGATAGGAAGCAGTTGGATTTGTGATTTTTTTTTTTTTTTAATGAGAGTATAGATGGAAGAAGACAGGAATTTAAGTACCTGACTTCAAGAAATACTTCTCTAACAGGCAGAAATTAAAGAAATGGATTAAAAATTTTAATGTTGATTGTAGATACATAAGCTGTTTTTCTCTATCTAAAGCACCTTTTTTCTACTCAGGCACTCAATGTCTAATGAATAAAATGACAGATACTATTTCTAAAGTTTGAGAACATAATTTAAACTTAATCTGTTCCTTTTCTACCACACACCAGAAGACACTTTGGGCCTCTTAGGGAAATATAGTAACTTAACTTGGAGCATAACTGACTCGGGCCCAAGTGTTAGCAATTAAATTCTCTCATTTAGTCCAGCCTTGAAGGTGTTCTAGTCAAAGATTTTTTGTCAAGGATGAGAAACCTATTCAGACTTGCTCCAAAGTGTGGGGGGTGATGGAGAGACTATAGGGCCATTTCACAGAAACTAAACACAGCTCCCATATGGGAAGGGGCTGCAGCCATCTCACTCTTGCTTTCTCTCATACCTTCTTTCCATATGGGCTTTCTTCTGTTTCTCTCTGTGTATCTGCTCAGTTCTCTTGCTTCCCCTGGCCTCCTAGCATTCTCTGTTTTCTCATTACTGTATATGCAGCTGAAAATCCATCTCAGGACCCACGCCTCACCACCTTTTCTTTCCTGTACTCACCCCCTCTCTCATTACCATCTCTGTGCCCAAATCTTAAGAGTCTGATTGGTCCAGTTCATCTACCTATCTACCTATGGATGAGACACCCTTGGGTCATGTGTCTATCCAGTAACCAAGGGGGTGGAGTCATGTAAGACAGGCATGCCCCCTGGACTGACCCTTCCAGTAAGAGCCTTCCTTGGGGGCTAGTACCCAGAGGAGGAATGTAAGTGGGCAAAACCTTCAAAAAGAAGGGACCTCCTCGGGACTGGAATTGACCAGCACTCTAGGACACCACACAGCAGGTGAGCAATCCCTGTGGACCCTGCCGCAGAGGGAGAGGTCATCCTTGACTTGTACGTCAGGTGGGAACGCATACATTTGAAACCCTGGTGGACAGGCCAGCCCTGCCCCAACCACGTACCGTCCCAGCACCAGTACTACTGATACAACTTGTGGGCCTAAGAACAATTTCTGGCCAAGGTCCAGGAAGCACCACATCTTGCTCAGCACACAATAAATTCTTATAAATTGAATCGCATGATCTTAGCTCAGGTGCTATTAATGTAGCTCACGGCCACACACTTGCATGGATGAGGAAACTGATGAGCCTCTCTGTAGAGTCTTTTGAAACAAAATTCATTTCAAGTGAAATTGATATTATTGTGGTTCTGCTCTTCAAAATATAATAAGTTAGTGTCCTGAGAATTGAAAGGTCTCTTGATTTCTTAAGGTGAATGGTTACAGAATAGAATCCTAGCCTGTGGTAAGTGCGAACATGTAAGGGGCTTCTGGAAAGGAATATTTAGGAAATAGGAGTCACAGTGCCAGAAACAAATTCTTTCAGACAATGTTAGGTTGCTCTGATTGTGCCGGTTTCAAAGGCAGGGAAATGTGTGATGGGGCAAAATTTATCTCCATGGGTCAAACCCATACTTTTGTGAAAGCCATTCTATAATGAAATCTAGAAATCGATTATTTTCATCCTCTGACCTTGGCCAGATTTTTGTAAATCACGGAAGGAGACTGTCAGTGTATTTTATATAAATTAACTGTGACCTCACCTTATTTCCTTTATCTCTTCCTTATGTCTAAATTCACCTCCACCCATATGCAGAGAGAAGGCTTGTGCCAAACAGAACCAGAGTATCATTCTCTGGTCTGGAAATTTTGAAAATGGCATAAATAGTCAAGGCCTTAGGCAACTCACTTGAAACCATTCTCTGACTCCTCATCTATGAAAGGAGTACAACGACATCTGCACTTCCTACCTCCCTTGGTGAGTGTGAGGAGCGTGTGTATCTGAAACGGCTTTGAAAGTATGTTTGTAGGTATTCTTACTAAAGTATTAGCTTCATAATTTGGTCTTTTCTAGTGAAATACTTTAGCTCCTTCCATCCACTGAACTAATATGTCACATATTCTATAAAATTTTTAAAAATATAAATTAAAAAAGAAAAGATATTCCTAAGATTGGAACTGCCCACAAAAGCCAGCCTCATCTGGAGCCATATTTTGTTGTTGTTGTTTACTTTTTGGAGGCCACATGAGCATGCATACATGTGCTATCACTCTGGGTGGAACACGCAGACTGGGGCTCCCCACTCACTAGCAAAGACAAGTACTGAATGGGAGCTCTGACGGTAGCTGTTGACACGTAATGCTTGGCTTTCTAATTCCTACATCTGTGGCCTCCAGGAAAAGAGCGTTCATATGCTATTAGAATTTTCTTATTGTAAAATAAAAAGCAAAGGCTTTCGTATCCCCAAAACCTGCCTGCTTCTCATTCTCCGTCCTCCCTATGGGGAGATGGAATCCTCTTCACAACCCAACTGCACAGAAGTACCTACTGCGAGTTGTCAAAGCACCACAGAACCCCTTGTGGTCTCAGAAGCCGTCCCAGCCTCAAGCACGAGCTCATGAGCCAAGAAGAACTTCCCCTGGCCATCCACAGGCCCCAGAGAAGCAGTTCCAGCCTATTCATGACCATGTTCTTGGAACAGAATAAACCAATGCCTGGTCACAGGCCCTCCTCAGAGCATAAAGAGGTCCCATCCAGGTCAGTGGCTCCCAGAGGGTCCAGGATGACATGGGTATGGGACACAAACTTCCAAGACCACCTACCCACTTTCCCTGCCATTGCTAGTCTCAGCAATCACGGCGTCCGCCTTCTGTTCAGCCCTGTTCATGTGTTATATCCATGCTCTGCCCTCTGATGTAAGCTGACTGGACAGAACATCCATCTGACCCAGGAGCCACAAATTCGTAGGCTGACCAGCCACAAAAAAATGTAACTCAGCACACGGGGCTAGACCAACTGGATCCTCTCTGTAGGAAATACCAAGACACAGAGTCTATTAGCAAGAGAGGTTGAAACTGAACAGTCAAGACTCAGAGGCCATGATGGGTTGTAGTCAAAGCAAAGGTCTAAGAGAACAAGATATTGAGTAAGAAGTAGCCTTGAGGCCAAGGAGACTTAGAGTATAGGTAAGAAAGCCTGTCTCCTATAACAAAAATAGGCAAATGAAAACCAAGTCCGAATGTTTCGGGGGAGTCCCTACTAATGGGAAGCCACAACCCTGGGGCTCCTGGGGCTCCACTGAGATTCCGGTGGCTTGGACAGTAACAGCGTGTTGTGTCTCACGGGGGCCGAGTCTGCTGAAGCTCTCTGCAAGTATTCAGAAGTACTTAGACACTCAAGGAGCAACTTTTACTCCTCTCTGCCCCTCTGTAAAGAGGGCTCACATAGGCACAGAAAACACTCCCCACAGCCACTGTCTTGCTGCAATGATGAGGAGTAAATCTGGAACCTCCACAAAATTCTGCCACGCTCACCCACTGCACAGAGTAGGACCAGTGTGCCCATTTTCTTTTTCTTTCCTCCTGGATCTTGACTGCTCTTATCCTTCAGGACAAATGAAATGATCAAGTGAAGGGAAGTGGTGGTGCCTACTTCAGTCCCAGGAATGGCAGACAGACACAGAGCCAGGGAGCTGGGAAAAGACACGTGGCGATCCCTAGCCTTTCCTTGCTGGGGTCCCCTCAGAAAAAGGAAAGCAAGCTTGTTCCAAAGGATGATGTCTAGACTTCTCTAAGTCACTGTCATGCACCCAACTCATGCGCTCTGCTGGCCACTGGAAGCCAGAAAGAATGCAGCGAGGAAGGCGAGTGGAACTGAGTAATGGGAACATTAGTGAGGCTGTTGTCAATGGTCAATTACCTGTAAAATGTACACAGATGGTTCCCAGGAAACACAATTGCTCTGAGTCTCTCTATGACCTTTTGGAGGTATGGGTATAGCGACTACTGGTTTGCACAGTGGGGCACTTCATTTTAACAACATTTCAGTGTTCACGTTTGCACATGGGCAAACTCCTATTGAAGGAGAGGCCATATGACTCCTTAGAACTGAAATAAAGTTTCATTAGCATCACAGTTTCACCACCAACCCCTCCTCCAGACTGAAGAGCTCTGGCAAACGCTTGAAGATAAAAGCACTTCAGGTTACCTGGTCTGTGAAACAGGCTATTATGAGCTTGCTCTAGATCTAGAGGGCCTTCACTGAACATATGAGAGCTTGCTTTTGCCCCCGGTACCCATTCCATCACCCAGTTCCTCAGTCCTGGTAGCTAAGGCCTTTGGGAGACCCAGAGGGCCTGTGGAAGCCACACCCCTTGAGGCCGTATCTCCAGTGATGCGAACACAACCTAATGAAAAATCAGGCGACCACCCAGATGTCTTGCCTGTGGGACATTTGGAAACAGCTGATTTGGGACATAGGGTCTACAAGTAAGCCAGATGTTGGATTAAATTATTCATGCTTCATCCTACTCTGTGAGGATTCGTGATGGCAAAGCCAAAAGCTGTTGCATCCTCCTGGAGAAGTCCATTTCCTAGGTCAGGTTTGGTAGCATGAAGAGGAATGGCCTGGAAAGTCTTAAGATTGTGAAAACAAAGGGCTGGACTGCCAAATTGCACAAATTGCTTCGTATATTGAAATTCAGGTGCTTTGGAAACTAAAAGCTGGCTTTTTTAAAATTTAAGACTTTGCCGTCAAAACTGGTAGGTCCCAAACTAGCCTTCAGTGCTCGGGGGACCAATTCTTTAGAATGAGTCCAGGTAAAAGAACCAAAGACCAAGACCAGAAATCGAACCAGAAATCAAAAACTGAGCAGACACGAGGGTTTACGAAGGGCTGTTGGGCTGTATCTCTGCCAAGGGCATGCATTATGGGCACAGTTTCATCCTGTGGATCATTAACCTTTTATTTAACTGGACCTATCCAGGAAGCACTGATAGAACCTTCCACACAGCCATCCATTCAGTCCTTCATTGGCTGAGCAAACATTTCCTGAGTGCCACCTATGCACCAGACTCCGTGCTAAGTGATGAGGATTCAGCAGGAGCGGGACACAGGGCCTGCCCCTCTCAGAGCTCACAGTCAAGGAAGACTGAGCCATACAAAGGACCACCATTCATTCAGTGAATCTTCTACCTCATAAGAGGTAGGGGAGATAAAAAACGAATGCAGCCACATGTAAACCAAAACCCCTTCTTTCTGGAAACCTTTAGGATTAGAAAGGACATTAGTACCTTCTAAGGATGCTACACAGCTTTCTTATCACTGGCCTTTAACCAGTTAGTAAGATGCCCACAACATCCCCATGGGGACAGAGAGCAAAGCACCAACTTCCAAGAATCACCAAGTGTTATGAACCCAAATTTCAGAGCTGTCACCATCAAATGAAATCAGGAGCCCAAACTGTAAGAAAAGAAATAACCAATTTGGGGACTATGCTATGCAATCCAAGTGAAAACTTCAGGAGCCATATATTTTACAAAGGAAACCACAGTACACCGAACACCCTGACTTTGCATTGTTCCAGTCAATCAAGTGCCGCTCAGAATGCACTGGATTGCTAATGAATGGGTTTTGGTTTTGGTTCAGCCTCTGAAATGTAGCGCTCTATGGAGCAAACCCAAATAGGTGAACTAGGTAGAGCTTTGCAATGATACCACTTCTTTGCTGCATTTGTCTGTCGAGCTTCTTTGAGTTGCAATTGTGTTTGGTTTTTTTCTTGGCAAATTTGCATATGAAATAAAGCACGTTGTCTTACTGGTAGTTTTCTTTCCAGGGTGTTAGTGGATATTTGTGCTCACATCTTGTCTTTTCTCGTACTTAATATTTCTCTCTCCATTCCCCATAAGGATAAGATTTCAACAAGCATTTACAAATCCTCGGAAAATTAGAAATTGCCACGTGATGAAAGGATGGAGTTTGCTGTTTTTGAAATTACAGGATCCCAAACTCTGAGTTGGAAGAGAATTTAATGGGGACGTTATCCCGCTTTGTACCTTGCAATCAACACAGGATACACTTCATGTCCTATGTGCTTCTCTGGTCAAAGGTTAAGCAGAATTAGGGCCTCAGCAAGGCAGGTTCTTGAGGAGAGGGGAATGAATAGGAGGTGGGAGGGAGATTGAGTGTTAAAGATGATTGGATATATAGGGCAAAAAAAGTAATGTAGTCACCATGGGGTGGAAGTAGGAGAATTGTCTTGATTTTAAATTATATATGGAGTAAGAGGACACCAAACTGTTTTTTTTTTTTTTTAAGATTTTACTCTAGCTCTGAATCTGTTCCATGCTCATTGTTATCACATGGGTAGAGGGATCCCCATTTTAGGATTTGCGATCATGCAGACCTGGATTTGAACCTCATCTTTACCTCATTGTAGTTACTTTGGACAAGTCATGTCCCCTCTCTGAGCCTTATCTGTGAAAAGAAGATAAGATCTAGTCTATGAGTGACTGCAGAGCTGGAAGGAGACACTGCCTGGTTTACACCTGCATGATACCCTATGAGCATGACGGATTATTGACATTTATTTGCCTCCTTGGAAAATTCTAGCATTGGGGAACTTACTCTCTTGCCAGCGTCAACACTTGATCCATTGATCACCCCCAAGTGGTGACCCCTATGCTCAGGCCCTTGCAGCCACCCACTCTAGACAACCAGGACACACATAAGTCCCCAGAACAGAGGGCAAGCTCAGGACACCCAGGCATTGAGCAGTGCTGTGAAAGGAAAAGCCCTTCACCACCTGACCAAGCTGGAAATCTCCCACAGATTCCACATGTTCTTATGATTAATGGCGCCACCACTCCTAGAAGTCATTCTTCAGAACAACCAAAAGACTCAACTCACCCCAGGCATTCTACCCTAGTCCCAGCAAGCAACTCCCTGCCAAACGCCTGGACTTGGTGTATTTAAAGGTCTGGCAGCAAGGGCCGTTAGTTCTGTAAGAAGGATCCGGAACTCATTACCAGAACCATACGGTAAGCCAGTGGAAAATGAGACTACCCACGTAACTGCTCGGGCACAATGGTGTCCAAGGGAGGCTCTCCGGTGCCGGAATCGGGAGGAACCTTGCCCATTCTTATTTTAGAACCAGACTTTTGGCAGTTACAACATTGGCTCACCCAAATGTTCTTGATAGCAGCTGGTTGAGGTGGGCTGAAGGGGAACAGAGAAAATAGAAGAGTGTGAAACCAGCCACCAAAAAATGAGCTGAAAGTTTAAGTGATTGGGCTTGGGAGCAGCTTGGCAATATCCTGGCTGTACGTGTCTCCGTGCCTCCCTAAGTGGCGGGGAAGGCCATGCCTCGTGGCTTGGGGCTGGAAATAGTAAGACTCTGTAGAGTGCTGAGTGCAGGACCTGGCACTGAGGAAGCCCTCCATACCTGGTGGTGGATGGTTGGGATTGGTGGGTGTGGCATTATAGCAGCGCTTGGAAGAAACTCTAAGGGTGTCTTGAAACCCCATCGGCCTCTCTTGTGCTCAGACCCCAAGAAACCTTTCCCATTGCTAGAATTGGCCCTGCCAGAGCACCTTTGGTCTGTTCCTAAAATAGACTACAAAATTACACCAGTCATCGAAATGCACCTAAAATACACTGTCTCTTTGGGACGGATGGGGAAGGGTGCGGTGAACAATTCAGGTTTGCTCCCCATCCTCTTTCCTGCGCAGAGGGTCACACGACCTCCTTCTACAGGAGGCCTGCTCATGCACACACCTGCATGCGCGAATGCACACACATACACACATACGTGGTGCGTGGGCACACACGAATATGTGGTCACACACCATACCTTGGTCGAGTGGGGTTGTCCTCATTGTCCTGTGAGTCATCCCAAATCACTTCTGGAAGGGACAAGAAGGAAGCCTAGATTCCTGGAGGCTTACACAGAGGAAGGAACCACCACATGGAGGTGGCAGGTAGGCTCAGCCGCTGACCCACCGTGTCACCTTGGGCTCACTGCTCTCAGCCTTGGTTCCTCATTTATAAAGAGACAACCGTTTTCACCTACTCCCACATGGGTTAACTCTGAAAACTGAGACTGTCTTAAACCCCAGATTTTCCAAACTCAACACAACCAATCAATTGAATAAAGAGGAGGGATCCCTGGGTGGCGCAGCGGTTTGGCGCCTGCCTTTGGCTCAGGGCGCGATCCTGGAGACCCGGGATCGAATCCCACATCGGGCTCCCGGTGCATGGAGCCTGCTTCTCCCTCTGCCTATGTCTCTGCCCCTCTCTCTCTCTCTCTGTGACTATCATAAAATAAATAAAAAAAATTAAAAAAAAAAATTGAATAAAGAGGAAACTGTATATACACCTCGGTCTAGCTCTGCACTGTCCAATACAGTAGCCAGTAACCCATGTGGCTCTTTAAACTGAAATATAATAATGAAAACGCAATAAAATTTACAATTCATTTCCTTAGTTGTATTAGCCACGTGTCAAGTCTCAACAGCCACATTTGTCTAATGACTTCCATATTAAAGAGCACAGATTTGGAATATTTCTATCCCTGCAGAAAGTTCTATTAGACAACATAGATGTAGCCCACCCACCCATCCGCGGATAACAACAATAACAGATAATAGGCAAATGGGCAACAGTCCATAATGAATATCTATATATATTTACGTATGTTTCTTTATATGTAAGTAGCTATAGATATATGTACTTACTCATGAACTATTGTCTAGCTGCCTATTGTCATCCACTAATGGTTGGGTGGTATATATATATATAATAGGAATAATAGGAACAGGTGGGTAACATAGGAGAGAGGAATAAGTAGGAATACGGTGTAGATAGTGCTGCAAGTGACGCGTGCCATGCCCCACCCCAAATCCATATGACAAAGCCTTAATCCCCAGTGTGCTGGTCTTCCGAGACTGGCTCTTTGGGAGGTAATTAGGTTTAGATGAGGTCATGAGAGTGGGGTCCTCAAGGTGGGATTGAAGTGCTTCTAAGAGGAGGAGACACCAGAGCTCTGTCTGCCCTGTGAGGACGCAGCAAGAAGGCAGCCAGCGGCAAGCCTGGAAGGGAGCTCTCACCAGAGCAGGAATTGGCCTGGCATGGTGCTCCTGGACTTCCCCGCCCCCAGACCTGTGAGAAGTAAATGTCAGCTGTTTAGGGCACACCCCCCACCTCCCCCAGCACCCCGTCCCCCCAGCCACCCTCCGTGAAATGTTGGTATAGCGTCCCTAGCAGACCATGAATATTGATGAGTTCAGTCCAGCTTCTTTTATTCAGGTGAACCAGACTCTTCACCTTGAAACTGGTTCTGAAAAGAGATCCTCCACCACCACCACCCTCCCCCCCACCCCCCCACTCCCCCCCTTTGGGAGTAAAATGTGGCTCTCCCGCAGCCACCTGCAGCCTCCCGCAAGGGCCCCAGGCTGCACCTGTGTTTATTTTTGCAATGATCGCCTGCAACGGCCACAACGTGTCCTCTGCCCTCCGGGTTTCCAAACTGGATTTTCTCCTGGGTAATAATGAACAAGTTGATAAATGTCAGCTCTGGATGTGAGGACGAGAGAGGGATGGGGCGGGGGTGGAGGGGTGGAGGGGGGTATGGAGGGGTGGAGGGGTGGAGGGGTGGAGGGGTGGAGGGGTGGGGGGGTGGAGGGGGGTGCAATCTGTTCCATCCACTTCTAGGTTCAGGCTGCCACCTAGTGGATCCCACCGTGAGAGAAACGGGAGCGTTTTGTGTTGAGCAGAAACCGGGACGCAGAAGGTGCCGCGCACACCCTGCGCTGCGGCCGGCGGCGCCGCGGGCCAGCTGAGCGGTTTGCACGCACTCTCTCGGTTCGTTTGCAACAACCCCGGGCGGGAGGGGCTGTCGTGCACATTTTCCAGACGAGAAAAGAGGCTCAGAGAAGTGAGGCACCTGCTTCGCCGAAAGGAGGCTTGGCTGCATCAGACTGAACGAGCGAGCGAGCTGCACGCGGCTCAGTCCCCGGGCGGGGTTTCCTGGGCCCTGGGCGCGCCGCCCTCGGGCCGACCCGTCACGGGAGGGGCGACCCCGGCGGGGGCGGTGCGCGCGGCGGGACTGGGGAGCCGGCCTCCTCCCGCCCACGGCTCCCCCTGGGCCCGCGGCCTCACCCCCGCCTGCGTGGCCGCGGCCTGGTCTCGCCTCTGCGCCCGCTTGGGACCTAGCGCTCGCCAGCCTCCCCCCTCCCCCTCCCTCTCCCCTTCCCTCCTCCCCTCCTCTCTCCTTCCCTCTCCCTCCTCCCCCTCCTTCCCTCCCCCTCCCCCTCCCTCCCTCTCCCTCTTCCCTCCCTCTCCCTCCTCCCCCTCCTCCCCCCTTCCCTCCCCCTCCCCCTCCCTCCCTCTCCCTCTTCCCTCCCTCTCCCTCCTCCCCCTCCTCCCCCTCCTTCCCTCCCCCTCCCCCTCCCTCCCTCTCCCTCTTCCCTCCCTCTCCCTCCTCCCTCCCTCTCCCTCTTCCCTCCCTCTCCCTCCTCCCCCTCCTCCCCCTCCTTCCCTCCCCCTCCCCCTCCCTCCCTCTCCCTCTTCCCTCCCTCCTCCCCCTCCTCCCCCTCCTTCCCTCCCCCTCCTCCTCCCTCCCTCTCCCTCCCTCCCCCTCCTCCTCCCTCCCTCTCCCTCCTCCCTCCGTCTTCCTCCTCCCCCCTCCTCCCCTCCCCTTCTCCCCCCTCCCCCTTTCCCCTCCTCCCCCGGCGGGGGGAGGGGGGGCGAGGCTGGCCCTGGGCGGCGCCCTCACTCCTTTCCCTCTAAAGGCCTGGATGCCTTCTTTGAACCTTTTCGCTGCCACCGATCGATTGATCGTGTCTATTGCCTGCAACCAGAGAACCCTCCTGTGCGCCGCGGTTGTTTAAGCAAGCCGGCAGGAGTGGCCCTCTGTCCCCCGCCCCGCCCCCCAGCCCCAAAGAAACCCCAGCTTGGGTGGATTCCCCGCCCACTGTGCCTGTTCCCGATTCCCCGCTGCCCCCTTTCCTGCGGGCGCGGCCGAGTGGGTGCTGCCCCGGTGGGGACAGGCGAAGGCGCGGGTGGTGACCACAGGCCTCCCTGGGGGGCGGGGGAGGGGGGGCTCACCTGCTAGAGGCCCAGCCCTTGGGCTGCTGCCTGGGAGAAGCTCTTTCTAGAAAACTCACCCCCCTCCCCTCCCCAACTGCCTCCCAGCCAGGCTCACTCACTTCCTTGTCCTGTTTTTGCAGGGCTGAGCCCTCTGGCCTTGCAAACTCAAAGCTGCTCCTGCTCTGCAGGCCAGGCCTCCCTCGGCCCACAAGCCCACAGGCGCCTCCATTCCCTGCACGCCTAGCCCAACAGTGAGAACCGAGTTCTAAATGCACCAGAAAATAATAATAATAATGACTCCCCCTTGGGGAGGTTTTGCATCTGTCACCTTATTTCTTGCCCCCCACCCACCCACCCAGCCAACCAACCTGTGAGAACAGTGTCTCCACTTTACAGATGAGGAAACAGGCTCAGAGAGGTTGGGTGACTTTCTCAAGGTCACACATCTGGTCAGAGGTGGAATCAAGACACGTGAAAGTTCCAGTCCGTGTGCCATGAGGCACCCACGCGGGGCTCACCTTCGGCGAAAGCCTTAAAGCTGTGACTGGATCTCTGTTCTGTTCTGAGAAACCGGGTTCCTGCGGGCACTGATCCTGCCTGACTCCTTGGCCCTGGAGTCGGGGCACAAATTACTTGCACAAAACAGAAAGTTTTCCCGTTTCATTTGAGTTTTCTATTTCTCTCAGGACTAACAGATCTGTGATGAAGGGGGTGGGATGTAAATAGCTAGTCTCATGCTCAACCAAGTTTCATGTTCCATCTTGCTCAAAACAATTACCACTGGGGAGGAGGGGCCTCCATCCCCCACCTGCAGGCTGTTACCTCTGCACTCCCTATACCCTAGTCACCTGAAAGTA
Source organism: Canis lupus familiaris (assembly GCF_011100685.1). NCBI lineage: Eukaryota > Metazoa > Chordata > Mammalia > Carnivora > Canidae > Canis > Canis lupus. Next base: position 34,412,111 of record NC_049239.1, on the reverse strand, counting down.
GAAGTCACAAATCTGGTTGGCCGGGGTCCAGAACATTCCTTGGGCCCCATGTTACCAGCTCACAGGCTTACTAATCTTAAAAGTCAGTCCATACGTGCTCCACGAAAACCTATATATTTCAAGGTAAAGGCTGCCTTCTCGGGCAGGCTCCATCCGGCTCTTTTGCCTTTGACCAACTCAGGCCGGACAAGAAAGGAGCCTCAGTTATACTTTCGGCCCAACTTCAAATGCTTCAAAGCAGCCTTTCCTTCGGCTCATTTATGAACATAGTGGTATTTTTGTTTCCCACTTACCTGGCGGTGCGCTACTTAAATGTTTAACAACTCTCTGGAGGAGTGGAGGTGGCCCGGAACAAACCTGATTTGTCCATTCACCAGTTCCCAGGATGTAAAAACTATCATGATGGCCAATATCAGATACCAACGTGGCATTTTTAAGAAGTGGTGTCCGTTAGTGCACCACTTTGTAGTATTTCCACCAAGTAGAGTGGTGCAATAGAACCCCAAGAACACAAGTCATTGTAAAATGTGGCAAAATAGGAAGTGATGGATTTTGAGTATTTCTTTAGTCGTAAATACAGTTTAATTTTAAGGTGACGCGGTTTAGTTTTTAACAGTGGCTCTATTTGACAACCGGCTTCCAGGATTCCTGAATTTTAACAACTGGCGCTGGCGAGCCAGTCAGGCTGGCTGCAGCACCCACTGCCTGCATCTGTTATTCCTGGCATGCGCTCTTCTCTCAACCAGGATCCTATCACTTGCATCTGCCAACACCCTTTTCTCTGGCGAACAGCCTCCTCCATTCCATTTTGTTCTGGAAGAGCCTCATTTCCCCATTTATAAAACATGCCGAGAGTGGTGCCTATTTCACAGGGTGATGGTGAGGATTAAATGAGATTGTTCCTATCAGTTGTCTCCCTCTGTGCCCTGCACACGGTGTGCACTTAATAGGCGGCCAACGTTGCGAGCAAGCCAGAGGAGCCGGGAGGAGGCTAGAGGTTGGCAGGAGGCGGGAGCCACGGGGCCCAGGGAGGGAATGGGAAACAGGCCCCACTGGATGTGGTGCCTTGGTTTCCCCCACCCTCTCATTGACCTTCTTTAGCCCCTCTCACTGGCCTTGCCAGCTTTAAGGTTTTCGGGATGAACAAGGGAGCTTCTCCAACCACAACCAGCCTGGGGAGATATGGGAATCTGCCTTTTCAGTGGGGAGGGGAGACAGGCCTGGAACCCCTACCTGGGGTGAGAGGACTCCTATGGGTACAAACTCTACAGGACTGTCGAGGCTTGGTTTTATTTGGTCCGAATTGTGTCCTGGAAATATTTGAGTTCATTGCTAAGGTTAGAAGCCGAGAGCTTTCTCTGACGTGTGTTCACTCCTGGCTGGGCAGCCACTCGGGCCAGTCTCCACCTGGCTCCGGGCACCACCCCACAGCTTCCGGCTGGGCCTGGCAGGCATGCGCATCTGCGTCCTCAAGCACGAGGTCCTGGTTGCCCCACAAACTTCTGGCCTTGTGCATGTGACTTCCCGGGGCTCCTGCCACCCATTTCCCCATCCGCATGCTCACACCACAGTCGGGACCCCCTGTGATGCCTCCACTGTAAGTGGGTCCCACGTCTCCCGTCCACTCGACGACCCCATGCAGCGACCCCGCATCTCCTACAGCATCACTTTTTCTCCCTCCACCCAGCCACAGGCAAGCAGTCATTTCCCCCTTAAAGACCTTGCCACCCCTCCTGCCAGTTGGGACCCTAGTTCTCTGCCACTTGGCAGCTGAACTCCTCAAGAGTCTTCTACACCCATGGTCTCCTCCTCCACCCCCTTCTCTCTTAACACGACTCCGGTTGGGTGTTATACCCCTCACTCAACCAAAACTACTCTTGGCCAGGTCACCCCAGTGCTCAGTCCTCGTTGCCAAGCCCAAGGGTGCATCTCGGGCTCACCATGCTTGGCCTGCTGGTGCTACTGGTCAGAGCTGACCACCCTCGCCCCCAACACCTCCTTCCCTTGGATTCTAAGACCCCTGAGTCACTGGTCACTCCTTTTCGTTCTCCTTGGCAGGAATCCCAAATGTCACAAATTCGGTGGCTGTGATGGGCAGTGGCTGCAGGCACAGTGAGGGCACAAAGGATTCCAGATGCTACGCAACCAAATGTTACAGTCAGTTGAAGACCCGTTTCCCGTTTCCTTACTTTCTCCTTTATTCATGGGCTTGTGTTGCTGAGCTCTTGCTCCTTCTGGCCACAGAGACAGCACCTGGCAGCAAGGGTGGTGGCAGTGGTGGGTACCCCACAGCCCGTAGACACCTGTGACCCAGCGAGGGTGAAAGGGTGGCCCGGGCTGGGCCACACTGCCCTGCACCATTGCTTCTCGTTTAGTCGGATTATTAATAATGACAGCGCCCTACCTGCTTTCCCTGTCTCCTTCCTTAGTCTCAGAAGCACAGGTCAGATGTGGTCACCCGGCTGAAAACCCTCTAACCTCTCCACACTCCACTCAGAGTAAAACCCCAAGTCCTCACCACGGCTGCAAAGTTGGGGACCGAGAGGGACCCTCTGCACTCACCCCAGCAGGCTCCCCTCACTCCTGCTCCAGCCACCAGGGCTCTTGCTGGCCCTAACATCCCAGTAAGCGCCCACCTTCAGCCTCTGCACTGGGCCCTGTGCCTGGAACGTTCCGCCCCACCCCGGGTGCCACATGGCTATCGCCCTCAACTGCCTTCACGTCTTGTTTAAATGTTACCTCTTCCAGAAATCTTATTTGAACTGCCACCCTGCTGCTCTCTGACCCTGTTGCGCAACTTGCCCAACTGTTTTTGTTTTCCCCTTAGCAGGTCATCGACGATACCACATTATGTTTTACTTATTTATAGTATTTATTGTCTGTGTCTCCCCCGCTCCCAATCCCAAGTGTCTAGGAAGGCACATAATCAGCCCTCAGGATTTCTTAAATATGTGAGTTTCTAGGAAGGACCATGGCTTTGATCAGATTGTCAAAGAGTTTTGTGGCTCAAAAACTATTAAATCACTTCCCAGGACTAAAGCTATTCGAAAATAAACCATTTGTTCCAGTCCTCCAAGGGCAGGGGCACAGCCACCAAATAGATACTGCCCTTGATCCTTCCCAATTCCTTCCACTTGACAGTGCTGGGCATCCCCTCCTACGGCCCCTGGAGGGAGACCCTGAACGCCAGAGGGGCAGCAGCTTCCAGACCTTGCGGGAGCTCCCTCAGCAGCAGCACAGGGAGGAGACAGCATGAGATTCACCATGCAAGTGGGCCCTGAATGTGGAGTACATGCTGGGAGCAATGAGAGCAGCAGTTAAATACAGAACAGAAAATAACGATCTTTGAAATGACAACCAAAGGGACACATTATCTATGCGCTAACACCTAAGGAGGCAGCTGCCCAGGCGCTGGTGGGCAGCTCCTCAGGAGAGAGGGGCCGACTTCTTTCCGGGCTGCCTCGTCTTCAGTCCTTGTAACTTTTCATCTTTCAGTGCCTGCAAGAATTTATCTGCAGAAGAGCAAAACAAACACAGCTGTAGTAAAGAGAAGGCCTTTTCTAACCCTCCCAACGTAAGCTTCTGGGAAGCAACTCTGTGTGCCCTGCATGAATCCAATACCCAACATGGGCAGGAAGGAAAAAACAAAAACAAAAACAAAACACCTTAACAGCCAAAACATGTTTAAGTGGAGAATATGTACAAGAGAAATCCAGGACTTAGAAAAGCCTGTTTTCTAGGGATTCTTTCCATGGCGGTGGGAAGAGGATCTTACAGGGTGTCTGATGTGTAGGAGACCATTCTCACGGCCACATTAACCTAAACATTTAGGTTATTTCATACACCCCTTCCCTGTGTGGCAGGGGAGCAATTTAACCTGTTTGTTTTTTTGCAATACTGGGAACGGTCTTTCTAGAATAATCTTTCCTCCTCTAGTGGTATACTGCAAGTGTTAGCCAGAACAGGTGATGGGAAGACACAGTCTGCAGAACAGCCTATGGCCTCTGAATATCCTACAGTGTGTTAAGTCCTTATGGGAGTAGAATCAGATTGAACTTGACCCTCCCACCGGGAGGCATCCTGCCCACATCAGCACACCTGGTCTGCCCTGGTCCAGAGCCCTAAGACTTTAAACCTAAGACCAAAGGGCAGAGTTCAGGACCCTGGTGAGAGGGCTCCCAGGGCCAGGGCCAGGGCCAGGGTCCACAGGGTGTTTCCTTCGAGCATTGGGAAGTGGAGGGCCCCAAAGCGCCCCGGTGAACTGTCCTTGTGCTTTTTGGGTCTTGCACAGTTCCCACCTCTACCTACGGACACTCCAACCACCTTCCTTCGCTTCCCGCCACCACCCCCCCGCCCCACCCGTCCAGGACCGCAGTTGAAGACTAAAGCTCGGGTCTCTAGGGGTAGGGGTAGGGGTAGGGGTGGTGGGAGATGGTGGCATTGCCACCACGGGGGCGCGGGCGGGGCTGTGTGTTAAGGTGCAGGAGGCTCCGAGAGCAGGATGGGGGCTGCGGTGGATGGACTTCCAGGTTTGGAGGCTCAGAGTCCCCATTACCCAAAGGGCTCAGGACGGACGGAGGGTGGGGTTTGGGCCAAAAGTGTTGTTGAAATCCGGACTGCGGTGAGGGGCTGCGTCGGTGGAAACCCAGGATGCGGGAGTCGGGGCGCTGGGCGGTGTGACCGGGTGCCGGGGCGGGGGGCGGGTCGACGTGGGATCCCGGAGCCTGGGGGCTGCAGTCGGAGCCCGAGGCCACACTGCGTGGGAGGGGGTTAGGAGGCGTGGAGCCGGGTGGAGCCCGGGAGCGAGCCGGGGCGGGCAGGGGGGCTCGGGCGAGGCCACGCACAGCGCTGGGAGTCGAAGCCGTCGCCAGTGATGGTGAGCAGCTCCAGCTCCTTAATCCGGATCTCCAGCTCGCATAACTCCTCGGGGTGGGAGGCGGCGGCGAGCCGGGGGGCCGTGGGCCCGGGAGCCAGGGGCGAGGCAGCCCCCTCGGGCCCCGGCGGCGGCGAGTAGAAGAAGCGCAGAGGCTCGTAGGGGATGGAGGCCAGGCCGGAGGGCCAGGGCGGGGGCCAGGGGCGCTCGCTGGGGGGCCCCAGGCCGGGGGGCGGCGGCGGGGGCGCCGGGACCGGGGGCGCCTGGGGCAGGGGCCGCCCCGCCCCCGCCCCCGCCCCGCCCGCCTTCAGCGGCACGAAGAGCTTCTTCCAGATGTTGAAGTCGCTGAGCGGGGACGAGGAGATGCCGCGGTCGTAGAGGGAGGGGAAGTAGAGGGGCGGGGCCGGCCGCTGGCTCATGGTGGGGCTCTGGCTGCCGCGCCGCCCCTTCGGCATCTTTTGAATGGGAGGCTGCGTGGAGGAACCCCGCGCCCGGAGACGCGCGCCTCGGCCCCAGTCGCCCGGGTTCCGAGGTTCCACAGGCCCCGCCCCGACGGAGCGAGGCCCCGCCCCCGGCCGGCCCCGCCCCAATCAGGCGGGGTGCTGCGGCCGGCCCCGCCCCGAACAGGCGGTGTTCTGCGGCAGGCCCCGCCCCTTCAGCCGGCCCCGCCCCGAACAGGCGGAGTTCAGCGGTAGGCCCCGCCCCTTCAGCCGGCCCCGCCCCAATCAGGCGGGGTTCTGCGGCAGGCCCCGCCCCTAATAGGCAGTGTTCTGCGGCAGGCCCCACCCCGGAGCGTACCCCGCCCCCTGACGGCGGGCCGCGCCCCAGGGGCTGGAGGGGCTCGGCAGGCAGCGGGGACCAGGAGCTCCCGGCGCCCGGAGCCGCCCTGGCACGGCACCTGCTTTCCCCGCTCCCCCAGCCCGCTGCCCCGCGGCCTCCGACCGGGTCGCGCCCCTCCGTTCTTCCCCCTGCCCCTACGTTTCCAGAAGCCTCGCGCCCCTGGCCCCCAGCTCCCACGTCCCACCTCCCCTCCCCGCGGAACCTCAGACAAAAACAAGAAGCAACGAGTTGGCCAGAACTGCAAGAGAATTGATGCATTTTCCAGTCTTCCTCTCCTTTCTCAGGGAGATCATAGACACCTGCCCCCAGCACAGCCGGCCGGCTCGCCTTAGCACCCCTCGCTGCAAAGTCTCTGGGAAAATGAGTTTTCATCCTCTACAGCGGGAGGCGGAGGTAGGAGAAGAGGGTTGCTTGGGATCCTCCTTTAGGGCCAACCCCTGCTCCTGCCAAATTTTCCAGTGTTGTGTAAGGTTCTGGAAAAGGGAACCCTTATATGGGTTTGTAATAGATCTGAAGTAGGATGTCTTCAATGGAATGCAGTTTACTTTAGTTCTTTTCCAGACACATTATTAGAAGCTAACAGGAAACAAACCATTGAAAAGAAATCCTGCTAAACCCCCCTCCAGGGACACCTGGGTGGCTCAGCAGTTGAGCATCTGCCTTCTGCTCAGGGCGTGATCCCGGGGTTCTGGGATCCAGTCCCTCATGGGGCTCCCTGCTGGGAGCCTGCTTCTCCCTCTGCCTGTGTCTCTGTCTCTCTCTCTCTCTGTGTCTCTCATGAATAAATAAATAAAATCTTAAAAAAAAAGAGTGAGAAACACTTAAATAAACCCACCTCAAATAGGTCACCCTTCTTTAAGAGGGACCTGTACATACTGTCAAGGGGCTTGTCCAGCTCATTTACAGGAGTAGACGGTATTAGCCAAAGAGAAGGGGGAGTAGATTTCCTTGAAAGCCTTTCCCTAATGATAGTGGTGTGAATGGACAAAGATGGGTTGAGGGTGTTGGCCAGCCAAGGCCTGAGTCAGTACCAGCTCCATTAGCAAGGGCTACACACATATATATGGCTCTCTACATACGCCACACACAGGGCTGTGTGTGTGTGTACATGTTATGTATGTGTGTCTGTATGTTAGGTGTTGGTTGGACAGTTAGGTAGTCAGGGCCAGGATCCCCACCAAGAAAATATGGAGCCAGGCCAGCTAAAATAAAACAGCACCGACATCCTGTTTTGCAGCTTAGGCAGGACCACACTAGCATTTTGCTTTGCAGCCTTGTAGAAATGGCTTCTGCAAAACATCCTAAAATAGGATAATTAACCACAAAGCATTTGTCAATATTATGGGGAAGGGGCAGTTAAGACACAAGCCCCCAGATGTCAGAAAAAAAAGACCATCAGCACAGAGACATTAACCTAATAGGTAGACAGATACGTGACCAAAGCCCTGGCTGGCAGGACTCAGCACGCCCTGACTGCTTAACACAGTTCTGCAAAAGAGCTCCTAAGAACCCCTAAACTCAGAAACTCACTCGGGGGACCCCTTCCCTCTCTAGTCTTGCTCAGTAAACTTTGCTTTGCTGCCACCACTCTTGGCCGGGCCTACCTCTTCTTCTTTGAAGCAGCGTGACCAAAACCTGCGGGTACTCAGGGGACAAAGGTCCTGTAACATATATAGCAGAACAGCGGACAGTCAGGTGGCCACGCTGGATATCTTTGGGGAAGTTGCCTGACTTCTAAGACGGTTTTCTGTAAGATAAAAAAAAAAAAAAAAGAACCAGGCTGCCTCATACAGTTGTTTGTGTTGATCCAACAGAAGACAATGATGTGCGTGAAGTGCTCGTGAAGTTAGAGACGCCCAAGTGCGAGGAGCGGCGGGCCACACTGACAACCCCATTTCATGTCCCTGAGATTATGACCTGAGCCAAAACCAAGAGGTGGACACTTAACCTACTGCACCACCTGGGGGCCCCCATTTGAGAACTTCTAAAACAGTGTGTTATTCTGTGTTTGGGGAACTGAAGGGGACCAGAATATAGCACCCCAAAATATGTCACTTTGGGATAAAAATCAGAAGTTGAAGGCAACTGAGAAATGGCAGACACAGGAGAAATCCTGTCCTCTCCCTTTCTTTTTTTTTTTTATTTATTTTTTTATTTTTTATTTTTTTTTTTTGTCCTCTCCCTTTCTGCCTCAAAGCAGGGTATACATTTCCCTTGGTGAAGGCATCCTCCTCCCCTCCCCTCTCTCCCGTTCCAGGAAGAAGAGGTGAGAGTTCTCACTGGAGGTGGCACTGACCAGTCTGCACGAACAAATCTTCCCTCACAACCCTTACCTTCAATGAGTTTCCCCCATGTATCTACCTTCCCACAATGTATGACTTCTGGAAGCCCAACCCCCTTTTTCTTTGTTATCCCTTGTCCACAACGTATCACCCTGTGTTAAAATGGCTTATAAGTTTTCAAGCTTAAATGTTTCTTTGGGCTTTCATGTTTTCTGTGAGGCCCCGAGTGCATGCATAATAAATCTTTTCTCCTGTTAATCTGTCGTTTGTCAGTTTAATTCACATGACCCAGCAACAGAACCTAAGAGAGTAGAGGAAAATATTTTTTTCCCACCTCTATAGAACCACAGTAGTACTAAGAACCAGAGTTTTGGACTCAGACCTGGGGCCAACCCCTGGATCTCCTATTTACTCGGCTGTGCAGAGGAACCTTTCTGAACCTCGGTTGTTCCTTTGTTTGTTTTTAATCTATATGATGGGAATAACAATGGTACTTCCTCATTAAAGTGGCAAGGTTACATGAGACCATCTAAGGGCCTGGCCATAGAACGTGCTCAGTAATGTTAACTCTTATTGTTATATGTTGAAGATCCTTAGGAAAGGGATTTTGTGTTATTAGTTTTTAAATTTATTTATTCATGAGAGACACGGAGAGAGAGGCAGAGACACAGGCAGAGGAAGAAGCAGGCTCCCCGGGGGGAGGAGCTCGATGCGGGACTCGATCCTGGGACCCCAGGATCACGCCCTGGACCGAAGGCAGCCGCTCCACCCCTGAGCCACCCAGGCGCCCTTGCATGAGGTTTTTCATATGCAACCTAATTTTTATTTGTATATATCCATTCAAAGTGAAAAAGCTTACAGACCTTTAACTTACCTTAACTCCAAGGTAATCAGATTTTTGTCCTGCGGGGGGTTAATTATAAAACAATCCTGAAGTTACAAATCGTAGGTTAAAAGAAAGGTCGTTCCCTCTAATAACCACACAGGAAAACGCTGCAAGGAACAAACACGGAGATAAATCCCAGGGAGGTGAAGCTCGTACGCGGTACTAACCACAGCAGGTAGCGCAAAACCCTCCAAATTAGCTCGGCCAACAAGTGTCTGGGAAAGTCCGGTTGGTGATGAGAAGACAGCAGGCATCCATTTGAAACAAACATTCCCTCCCGGGCCCGAAAGCTCTTGAACACCTGCCTCGCTACCCCAAATCCTCATTAGGTGCCCGCCTGTTGGGGCTTGAGGGATTCAATCTCAAACACTGAGCCCCCTGCCTGCACCTGGAAGCACCTGGACAGACACTCAGAGGTCCCTCTTGGCTGCTGCAGCTCTGCCAGGGGCCGCGTGGGCTTGCCCGCGGCGCACCTTCCAACCGGGCCCACTCCCAGGCAGCACAGGCCCAGCGGGCAGCCCACGGGCCTGGTCCGCAGGGAGCGGGCCTTTGCTGCTACAGACAAGGGCAGGCCTGGTCCTTTCTCCAAACTCATCTGTCAGGGCAGTTGCTCTCTCTTACTCTCAGGAGAAGGAGGGCAGGACTGTCACCCTTAAGACACATGACACAGTGGGGTGGGGGTCCCCCCAACACTCTGACTTCCACTGTCTCACCGGGGCTGTCACATGGCGGTGGGGGGTTGGGATTTGCCCTGCCCAAGCCCCCTCCAGCCAGGAGCTGCTGGGCCTACGTGGGTTACTGTGTGCCTGGTTCCCTCACCGTAGCCTGCTGGAGACAAGGAAGCTTTTGGATCTGCTTCCCTGGGAATCCCACTGGGGGGTCCTTTATGGAGTAAATGTTTGTGTCCTCCAAAATGTCTATGCTGATACCCTAACCAAGAGGAAGGTGGGGGTCTGTGGGAGGTGATTAGGGCATGAGGATGGAGCCCCCATGAATGGGATCAGTGCCCTTAGAAGAGGGACCCCAGAGATCTCCTTTGCCCCATCCTCCATGTGAGGACACAAGAAGACGGATGTCTGTGAACCGGGAAGTGAGTTTTCATGACACCAAACATGCTAGAGACTTGATCTTGCACTTTCCAGCCTCCAGGCCTGGGAGAAAGAAATGCTTGTTGTTCAGGGCACCCAGTCTATGGTATTTGGTTTTGGTAGCCTCAATGGTTTTTTGAACCCAAGACTCTGTGACATGGGGAAAATTGAGTCAGCTCTCTGAACTTCCATTTTCTGATCCATAAAATGAAGACAATATTTAGGTCACAGGGTTGGGGGGTGCATTTGATGAAAATACGCATAAGCAGTACCTGGGACACACAGAGGGTGCTGTAAAGTGCGGCTGTGATGGTTAGGCAGTTACAGATGGATTCCTTAGTTCACCATTAAACCCTGGGGAGCTGATGAGGAAATTGGAGGGGGGAAGGGAGGATGTCACTTCTAGAAAACCAAACCTGCTCCAGATGATCCAGCAAGCCCTATGCCCAGGAGGCTACTTCCTGGCTGTCCTACTGAGGACCGTGATATCTCAACTCCACTGATCTTCCTAACGACCCACGCAGTAGGTGTGATTATCCCAATTTCCCAGATGAGGAACTGAGGCATGTAAGGTTAGGAGCCTCGCCTGCGGGCCTGTGGCTGGTTAGCATCAGAGCTGGCGTTCCACATTTAGGGGATAGGCCCCACTGTCGCCTCCTCCAGCCTCCCCAACGGACCCCCCCAGCCCTCAGAGCAGGCCCACAGCTGGGCATCTGGCCCCCTGTCCTCTTCCTGGCAGAGGCCTGGCTCTTCTTGGAAGATGTCCGTGCCACAATTCAAGGGCCCAGCTATTCTGGGAACAGCCTTCCCTTTATGACTCATCTGAATTAACCATTGTGTTGGTATGGACCTGGGGGCCCAGGCATTCCCACTTGCCTTCACAACGCCTGCTATTTATAAAAGTTTCTAGAAAATACAGTTCTGCCCTTATTCTTTTGCCCTGGGTAGATGTGCCCCTCAGTACTTGCAGAGTAAGCAAATGGTTTAATAAACTGGAGTTTGAGGGGCAATTTAGTGGAATGGAGCACGCAGGGGCTCGGAAGGGCAACCAGCGTCAACTGGCTGTGCAACCTTGGGTGAGGGAATTGTAGCTAACGCTATTGACCACCTACTATTATGCGTGCTCATGCCATCCTGACAGCAACACCGATGGCGTAGGTCTGCCAGAAATTTTCTGTGCAAAAAAATAAAAAATTAAAATTAAAATAAAAAAAAAGAAATTTTCTGTGCAAAACCAACAGAAGCTGACACTGAGAATTTACACAGGGGGCTATGAGACAGCTCATGGATTTGGAAGCTTCAGAATTAGGTTTAGGAAGAGCGAAAAGCTCAATCTCAGGAGCTGGGTAGCAGGGAGGAATCAATAGCCTGTTCAGTTTGGCCACTTGGGGCAGGAGGGTAGCTAGCTCTTGGCTGGCTTTTCTCAATGACTCATTCCTTATCCTTTTACCCTGGCTGCCTTCCCCTACAGAGGTTGGAAAAATTCAATTCTAGCTTTGCCAGTCCCCCTTTCCGGTAGGCATGGCCACGAGACACAGTGCCAGCCAGAAGGTATGACCAAAAGATGGCTGGGAGATTTCTGGGAAACATTGTACTTTCCTAATAAGAGTGTTGGAAACAACTGAAGCTTTCCCTTCCTCTCCTCTTCCTGCTGTGACCTTGGATGCAATGCTGGAACCTCTGTAGTCACTTTGTGATCAGGAGGGAAAGACCATCGCAAATATGCCAGCCCAGGCATCGTTGAGCAGCTAAACGAATGCCAACAGCTGCTGACCTGCAGATCGTTTATGCGAGAAAATCAGACTGTCTGGTTAAGCCACTCGAAGTCAGGTTGTCTGTTACTTACTTCCTGAGAAGTTCACATACCTTCAACCAAAAACATTTTTTTCAGTCCTTGCAGAACTGCACTCCAGACTTAAATTCCAGGAGTGGACGTGCCCAACTTTTGGCTGGAGGAGGGTAGGCTACCTTTATTAACAGTTTCACCAAAACTGCATTTTTATTTATTTATTTATTTATTTATTTATTTATTTATTTATTTATTTATCAAAACTGCATTTAAAGGATAGAAGGAATTTCCCAAAATGTGAGTGTGCTCCTGTTAGCAGAAGGTGGGGGAGCAGACGCTGTGAGGCTGAAAGTCACACGTCCATTAGGATAGGTGCCGGTGATGACAGAGGCTTAAGGGGGTGATGCAGTCTGCTCAAAGCCTCTCAGCTGGTCAGGCCCAGAAGCATGGGAAAGGCCCCTTTACGACCAGGCTGCAAACATGTTGCATTTAAGTAAAGGACTGTTGTAACGGGATTTTAAAAGTGTCAGAGCTCCAGGGCACCTAGGTGGCTCAGAGGTTGAGTATCTGCTTTTGGCTCAGATTGTGATCCCAGGGTCCTAGAATCAAGTCCCACATTGGCCTCCCTGCAGGGAGCCTGCTCCTCCCTCTGCCTGTGTCTCTGCCTCTCTCTGTGTCTCTCATGAGTAAGTAAAAATTTTTTAAAAAGTGTCAAAAGCTCTATTATTCACATCATGTACACATTATTTCCATCCCAATCTTTAGTGTTCTTTTAACTGCTTCCTATGGCTCAGGGAGGAGGGTGGTTTAGTCAGCAACGGTCAGTTAACCCTTTTCACTAGTAGATGTCTTGGTTAGGGATATTTGGTTGCAAAGAACAGAAATTTTCTCAAACTGATTCAAGTACCTAAAAAGGACAGAGGGAGTCATGGTGTGGAGAGACCTGACTGAACCCATGGGTAGAGACAGGCAGGGCACCGTAATCTGTAAATACTCTGATGGGTTTGGGTATAGACAAGAATTACTCTTCATGGTTACTGAGAAAACCAAGTGAACTCGTACATATATAGCGCTGGGAATAGTGTCAGGCACGTGGTTAAGTGCTCAAGTTGTGATCACTACGCTCCAGGATTGAACATTTAGTGCCAGTCCCATTTGTCTACACCCAGTTCCTATTAAGCCCACTTCCTACCTGCCAGACACTTCACAAACGTGACACTGCAAGCCTCACAATTCTTTGAGGTAGGTGCAGGAAGCCAGAGTTCAGAGAGGGTCAGAAAATGGATCCAGAGACATAGCCAGTTTGTGGAAGAGACGGGCTCAGAACCCAGGGCCTCCAACCACAAAAACCGTGTGCTCAACAGCTACTATTCTGAAACAAAATAATTACAAGAGGCAGTGGGCCTTGGAAACAGACTGTGGCAAACAGTGTTTTGGAATTATGTGTTTCCAGAAAGGCCTAACTGGGTTCTATAAGCTCACTCTGTTAGGTAACCTAACTATTAAGTGAAAAACTACCGTACTAAGTATTTTGGTTTCTAGGAAGAGGCAGTAATCAATTGCTTCAAAGCACAAAAGCACAGGACCCTCCTCCCAGGCTTTTTCCCAAAGTCAAGTTGGTGTGCATCCAGACCTCATCCCCCAAGAGAGAAGATCCAATGGGGTTTTTATCACCATCCAATATTAAACCCAATATGAAAGTTCCTATAAAGCCATACAAAGGCTATTTATTGGCTCTTCACTCACCGGCCTTTGCAGTATTGCCTTTGGGTCAAGACACCCAATGCTCAAGGCATGAGTCATTGTAACTTTCTGTGGAAAGAAACCTCAAAGCTTCAGGCCATCGATTAGGACAATTAGGACGCTTGCCGATTTCCACTCCCAGGAGCCCTCTCTGCATCTCCCCACTTAGCAGCACTCAGTTCCCACTTTAGAGAATTACCCCTTTCTTAATGCACCCTGGCCCCAATGTGGGCACATGACTCAAGACAACACTCAAGACAGTCGTACCCTGCAATCTGAATCTTGAGAAAGCCTTCTGCCCTTTTGAATTCCCAAAAGTTCCTCTAGATTCATTTTCTGCCTAAGTGAGTCAAAACTGGTTCTGTTTCCAACGGCCTACATGAAAAGAGCTTCTTGGCTCAGCCAGCGGCTGTGGGCATGGTTGGTACTTCCTTGGTCGGAAAAAGTCCTACTGAGCAAAGATTTACATATGTGGTATTATGTCTTGGACAAGAGAATTAAAGACGGCGTGAGGAAAAACACTGGGCCAGTGGGGAACCCAGAGCGCCAAGGCAATGCTAGGTTTGGATGAGGAAGTCCCTATTTGTCTCTGTTCAAGCAATGGCACCAACAGGAGGGCTGGCCCTGGCCACGCTCTCTTTTGCCAGTTGCTACACTGGGCACACTGTACTTGTTGCTTTCCTTCCAGGCCAATAACCACACTCACGCACTTGCTGACATTTTATTTTCGGAAAGGCATCATTCATTCCAGTCTGTCACACAGATTACATGATCAAAGGGTTGAAAAAAATGTTAATCCTGAAATGCTGCCCTCATCTGCCGAAGTCAAGCTCTGCCGTTAAATACAGCCAAGATTGTAAGAATACACGTGTCCTTAAGTCTACTGGATCTTGAGAATCACTCAGCAACACCCACAAGACAAAGGCAAAACTCTGCCCTCCTGAAAAGGTGTGTCACTTTTTAGGAAACCGGGAGAGCTTTCAAATGCCGTGACATTTGTGATAGGCCAGGTGTCGGCAGGTAAAACACCCCTGTTGCTGTTCATGAGGACATGTGGAGGTGCTAAATCGCAACCCCAGAGGCTCCTCCCTCTGTGTTCACACAGTATACGTACATATATGAGGAGACTGGCTACCAGGATTATTTAAAATAAGCACACTTAATCCTGCAAGTCATTTTTAACAAAGAACGTCACGTTCAGTCTTTAACTGTGTGACAAAGCCAAGATATCCCGCCAATCTAATGAAAAAGTTGGGGGGACAGTTTTAACACATCATTAACATATGCCATTAAGTTTTTCTAGTGAAGACAGCAAGGCCCATTCACAATTGAGGGACAGAGGAGAACTCCGATTTTAGCCACTGCTACCCCTCGGAAGACAGACCTGGCTGGGGTTTCCACACTCCTCTCCTTCCCTGCCAGACCCTGCTAGTTGAGAATACAAAGATCATTCCCATCGCTTTGCATTGAGAATCTCACTGCCCCTGACTGACAGCCCCTATGTGGAGAGATCTGTTGTGCCTGCTGGGCGGCCACAAAGGGAGAGGATGAAAGCATTCCCTGTGAGAGGCTGTTGAAAAGAATCCCCTGCCTCAGCACCCCCAAAAGCACTGATCATAGTCTAAGGAATTGGAAGGGAAGTAACAAGTAACTGGGGCGTGCAGAGAATCTAATGTACTCGAGCTGTCACTGCAAAGCTGGTCTTGCAAAAAGCAGAGGGAGGAGCATGTAACCTAGCTCAAATCACACATGCTACACTCTTAAATTTTTTCCCTCCAATGGGTCTTTGCTGCAGACAGGATTTGTCTTCAAAATCTCTCAGTCTCTCTCTTAATCAAGTTGCTCAAGCTAGTTTGTCTTTCCCAACAGGATCCAGGTGAAAAATAGCCTTTAGAATGCAGCAGCAAAGGAAATAAGGAATATACAGAAACGGAAAGTTTAGGAGAAGGCCTCCTGGTGTTGATTTAGAGATACAGGGTCCAGGCTACCGCCAGCAATGGGGTCACCAGCAGAGCCGTCTTCCTGGAGGCACTCATGCCCGCACTTCCATTACACAGGTCCTTCTGGCAGCAATAGTACTCTAGCTTCTTAATTTGGAAAGAGTTTGAAATGTACTGGTAATTGCAATCTTTCTGCCTCCAACACTGGTAGTAATATCTTAGGGGATCTGTGAACAGAAACACACACAGAAAGGTAAGTTAGCAAGTGCGGAATGACCTATCCCAGCCTGTGAGCTCTCAATTCTACTTCTTAGAACTCAGCTACTTATGGAAGTAGAGACACCTGGGCAAGAACATGTATCCTGGTTGGGCTGTAAAAGGGAACGATTAAGCAAATGATGATGATACAACTCGAGAGAGAACTTTTCCATAAAACCAAAGTGTCAGCCCAGAGAGTGGTGCGTGGTGCAATAGCCAATCCTCCTGATGTTTTAGAGGTTTGCTGATATTTTTAACAATCCAACAATCCTACTTCTAGAATTTACTCTATGAAGTTACTTGTGGAAAAGGTTAAGATAGATGCTCAAGAGTGGTCACTGTATCACCACACCATCTGTAATAGCAAGAAAACTAAAAGACAAAAATCAGTCCATTACTAAAAAAAATGTGAAGAAATTAGGGTAGAGTTCCATACAACAGAATTCCAGGTAGATAAGGACGGGCACAGGCCTGTATGTGTTGAACTGGAGTCTGAGTTTTAAAAAAATGTAGAAGAATGGATAAATTGGGACTCCAACAAAATTAAAGACTTTGTGCATCAACGGGCACTATAGAATATAAAAAGACAACCCGCAAAAAGGGAGAAAATGTTATCTGATGAGTCTAGTGTCCAGAATATATAAAACATCCTTACAACACAATAAATATACAAACAACTCAAAACACGTGCAAAGGATGCGGGTATTTCCTCAAAAAAAAAGATACACGAAGGGCCAATCAGCACATAAAAAGAGGTTCAATATCATTAGTCATTAGGAAAATACAAATCAAAACCACGCTGAGCTTCCGTCACACCCAGTAGGAGGGCTATAACCAAGAAACTGGAAAGAACAAGTGATAACAAGGATGTGGAGAAACTGGAAGCCTCATACACCATCGGTGGGAAGGTAAAATGGTGCTGATGCTCTGGAAAAGTCTGGCAATTAATCAAAAAGTTAAAAATCTGTAAAAGACTTACAAATACCATATGAGCCAGTAATTCCACTGCTGGATATTTACCCAAAGAAAATGAAAACACTTATTCGACAAGATATATATGCACCCTATTCGTAGCAGCATTATTAATAATAACCAAGATATGGAAGCAGCCCGAGTGTCTATTGATAGAAGAATGAACAAAGAAGATGTGGTGTGTTTACACACACACACACACACACACACACACAAACACACATGCAGTAGAATGTTACATGGATGGACCTAGAGGGTACTATGCTTAGTGAAATAAGGCTGAGAAAGGCAAATACTGTATGATTCCACTCATGAGTGGGATCTAGAAAAGAAACAAATGAATAAGCAAATAAAAAGCAGAATCAGACCTATAAGTACAGAGGATAAACCGAGGTTGCCAGAAGGGGTGAAGGGGAGAGGGAGATGCAGGCCGCCAGTTATGAAATGAGTAAGTCACAGGAATAAAAGGTATAGTATAGGGAATGCAGTCTACGCTACTAACAGCAGTATGGTGGGAACATGTGTGAACACAATACCATGTACACACCTGCCAAATCACTAAGTTATACACCTGAAACTACTGTAATATTGTCTGCCAACTACACTAAAAAAAAAAAAAAGTGACCTAGCAATTCCACTTCTAGATATATTTCTTCCTCTTATTTCTAGCTCTATCTCTATACCCAGAAGAATTGAGAACTACATCCACACAAAAGCTTGTACATGAATGTTCACAGCAGCAGCATCCAAAACAGCCACAAAGTGGAAACCTAGATGTCCCTTAACTGGTGAATGGAGGGGCAGCCTGGGTGGCTCAGTGGTTTAGCACCACTTTTGGCCCAGGGTGAGATCCTGGAGACCTGGGATCGAGCCCCACATTGGGCTCTCTGCATGGAGCCTGCTTCTCCCCCTGCCTGTGTCTCTGTGTCTCTACCTCTCTCTCTCTCTCTCTCTCTCATGAATAAATAAATAAAATCTTAAAAAAAAAAACAAACAAACAACAACAACTGGTGAATGGATAAACAGAATGTGGTCTCTCCATACAATGGAGTATTATTCAACCACAAAAAGGAATGGAAGTACTCAGATATGCCAGGACATGGGTCAGCCTTAAAAGTCATTCTGCTCGGTGGAAGAAGCCAGTCATAGAGGCCACGCACGCTGTATGAGTCAGTTCATAGTCAATATCCAGAAGAGGCGAATCCATGGAGACTGCAAGTAGATTAGTCACTGCCCAGGTATGTGGAGGGGAGGAGTGAGGAGGAGTGACTACTGATGGCTATGGGGGGTCTTTTACGAGGATAAAAATACTCTGGAGTTATGATAGTGGCACAGCCTTGTGCATACACTAAAAGCCACTATATTGTACATTTTAAAGTGTAAATTTTCTGGTATGTGAATTTTATCTCAATAGATTTTTATCCTCGTCTTTTACGAGGATAAAAATACTCTGGAGTTATGATAGTGGCACAGCCTTGTGCATACACTAAAAGCCACTATATTGTACATTTTAAAGTGTAAATTTTCTGGTATGTGAATTTTATCTCAATAGAATAGAGGCAGAACAGTAGGCTGAATGGGAGCATGTGTGTAAAGAAGTGTATGTACAGGGGATAAATGCATTGATTTTCTCTGGAAAAATTCCCAAAGGCATTTAACCATGTTACCTTCACAGAAGACTATCCTTCATTTATACATTTCTGTATGGATTGAGTTTTGTTTTTTTTTAAGTCATTGGATGGATTTACTTCTTTATTTTTTTTGGATCTACTTTAAAAATATTTTAAACTTCATTTAAAAGTCATTTGACTACTCGGGAATACAGGAAGTTTCCAAAACAACATGCTATTACGGTCCCAATTTTGCAAAGAGAAAAATCAAGGCCCCAAATACCTACACCAAGTATCTTATTATGGTTTTTTAATATTTCAGGAAAATTATGTTAAGGGAAAAGCAATGTGCTGATTGAGAGGAATTATGGTGGATTTTCCTCTCCAAAAATAACTATGTGCCAAGACTGTGTGCTAGTTGCTGGAGACATATCGACAGAGAAGGTAGGGTCCTGGCCCTGGCATCACTTCCTTATCTTCTCTGCTGGAAGGAAAAAAAAAAAAAAAACCAACAACCAACCAACCATACCGATGCCCATTTCCTTATTAGAGGGCTTGTTGTAACTAACTTATCTTCATTTACAGCTGGGAACAAAGCTACATTTATAACTGCAGATATAACCATCTCATCCTCCCCCTTGAGGGGATGAAGTGTTGGGGATGCACTTTAATGAAGTTTGGTCAAGTGGCAAAGGCCACACAGTGTTTGTAGTGGGTCTACTTTCTTGGATCATAGGTATTCAAGTGGATGTTTCTAATACTGAACTAGAGGAGGCTGTTGAATAGGACAAGTTACTGCAGCAATCCTAATCAGGAATTGGAACTGGAAAAACACTAAAGTTACTGGAATTTTAACTAGGGGAGCCTCACAGCCTAGGGGAGAGCAGATAGTAATTTATTAATCATTTACTCTGTGTCCTGCAGGGAGTCAAGCACTCTCCTTCAATTATCCTATTTGCATAACAATCTATGATGGTGAGCTTCTCACCAAGCCACTAACAGAATCACCCAAATAAAGTGGATTATCAGAGTCACTGGAATGTTAGCGTTTCTCTCTCTGCTTGGCACATCATCCCTGATCTCTTTGAAGGTTTACTTTGAGTCTAACTTCACGAAGCACCAGCCCCTGATTGTCCTTGGCATTGCTAAGTGTGCCCCCTATTCAGAAGGTCATTATGGCAATGATCACATGGTACTGCCACCAGAGGCTTACGCCAGGGTCTACGTACATGGCTTCTAGTTCTGGGACTGGCCAGGACGCCAATAAATAGTGTCTGAATTAACACCCAACACCTGCCTCTCTTCTAGACTCCATCTGTACAGCATCCACATACCCATTTTCTCCTCTACATGTCCCACAGACTCTAGGAGATAAATATTCCTATTTTACAGCTGCTGGCGGTGGGGGGAATGTGGCTAGAAGAGCTGAATGATTTTTCCAATGGATTACTTGACCTTTGACTCCTGTTTATGACAGTGTGCCTTGCCTCTCCCAGGAGATGATGATCTGAGCTGGAGGGGGATTTAGGTGCTCTGGTAGTGTCTGTCCTGCTGTAAGGTCAGAATTTCTCTATTTCAAGAACAGCTGTAATCACATGTCAAGCTGGAGTTGTGGGACTTAAGTTCATAAGAAAAATATTTAGGATTCAAATGATCCTTTAAAAAAATAGATTTTTTTCTTTAGAGGAGTTTGAGATTCACAGCGAAATTGAGCAGAAAGTTGAGAGTCCTCATTTGGACCTGGCCCCCCAATCCCTACCCTGAGGAATCTGTTATTAGCCTCTCCTCCCCCACCAGAGTGGTACATTCATTACAATTGCTGAACCGACATGGATTCACCATCACCATCAAAGTCTATGATTTACATTGGGTTCGCTCTGGGTGTTATATGGGGTTTGACAAATGCAAGACATATACCCACCAATATTGTACACCACATAGTTTTATTGCTCTAAAACCCTGTGCTCCACCTTTTTATCCCTCCCTCCCTCCTGCTAACCCCCTGCCAACCACTGACCTCTTTAATGGTCTCCTTAGTTTTGCCTTTCCCAAAATGTTCTATGATTAGAATGACACATTATGTAGCCTTTTCAGGTTGGCTTGTTTCACTTAGTAATATGTGTTTAAATTTCCTTCATGTCTTTTCATGGCTTGAGAGTTCATTTCTTTTTAGTCCCTTGTCTGGATACACTGCAATGTTCAGTTTATTCATCCACTTACTGACGGACATCTTGGTTGCTTCCAAATTTTGGCAACTATGAATAAGGCTGGCACAAACATCTGTGTGCAGGTTTTTGTGTGGACATATGTTTTCAGTCCCTTTGGGTAACTATTCAGTGACTGCTGAATCATATGGTGGGAGTATTTTTAGCTTATTAAGAAATGGCCAAGGGGCAGCCCAGGTGGTTCAGCGGTTTAGCACCACCTTCAGCCCAGGTCGTGATCCTGGCCTGGATCTCCCTGCTTCTCCCTC
Organism: Canis lupus familiaris; assembly: GCF_011100685.1. Lineage (NCBI taxonomy): Eukaryota > Metazoa > Chordata > Mammalia > Carnivora > Canidae > Canis > Canis lupus. Next base: position 34,391,357 of record NC_049239.1, on the reverse strand, counting down.
TGCCTGTGTCTCTGCCTCTCTCTCTCTCTGTGCCTCTCATGAATAAATAAAATCTTAAAAAAAAAAAAAAAAAGAAAAAGAAAAAGAAAAAAAGAAACAGCCAAGTCATACCATTTTGCATTCCCATGAGCAATTCTTGTCAGCATTTGGTGTTGCCAGCATTTTGGATTTTGGCCACTCTTTAAAGGTGTGTCTTGTTATTTATATGAACTACTTTTAAAAGCTGAACAATTCATTTTAGGATGAGTAAGTTTTGGGTATCTAATCTATAGCATGGGGAGTATAGTTACTAATACTGTGTATGATATACTTGAAATTTGTTAAGGAAGTAGATCTTAGTGATCTCATCACACACAAAAATGGCAACTTCGTGATGGGTTGTATGTCTTAATTAGGCCACTGTGGCAATCATTTTCCAATGTATGTAAGTATCAAATCACACCATACATCTCAAGTATACCCAATTTTTATCTGTCAATTATACTTCAATAAAGTTGGAACATTTTTGTAATACAAGTTTAACAATCAGATAAGAAACAATGGGATTTGAGAGCTGGAAGAAAGATTTTGGCTCTACTCTACTCCCCTTTCTTCTTCACCTTTACCGTCTAACACATTTCATAAATTAAAAAAAAAAAAAAAAGGCAGAAAGAACTTACTGAAGGCAGAAAAGAGATTGGAGTTCAGAGCTCCTAACTGCTAATCTAATTCTTACTCTACACAGAATATCGCCTTTATTCTCTCATTTGCAAATTATACTTTTTGTAGTGGGGAGGGGGTGTCCCTGAGACACAGATGATCAAGGTTAACTTGATGTATGTGCTCACACGTAACTAGTCTTCAGATATTTGTAGAATGAATGTCTATGTTCTCTACAGGGGCCTTATTGTGCTTTCTACATCAACAAAGAATGCCTGTGGTCCTCCGCATGCAGGCAGAGGATCTATCCCCTCTACAGTCAAAGACCTCGCACGTAGGGCTTGTAATTTTATCCACATTCCAGGAATTTACATCAAAATTATCAGATAGTCCAGCCTGACAGGATAATTCTGATGTGTCCCTACTTATTGAGGGGTTTCTCCTTTCTTGGGGAGATTAATCTTCTCTTCTTTTCTATCAGGTTTTCCTGAACCTGTGGGTCTCCTGCGTCTTTTAGGATTTTACCTGACATGTTCAGCATTTCTTGATGATGCCACTGGAAAGACTTTGTGTTAGAAGGTAGAAGAATAAAATAACCTTGAAGGGTGTTTTTCTTTTTATTTCTTAGATGGTAGCTATTACTTGTTGAATATATGTCTAATGAGAATGAGCATAGCACACATTTTTTTCTCAGGCCCTCATTGTCCCATTACATGGAGCAGACAGGGAAGGGGCAGGCTCTTACCGGCTTTGATGAAAAGACACGCATCAAGATTAATCCCACAACTGATGGTATTATTGCAGATATACTCTGATTCAGGACAGCTGTAGCATGTCAGGCTATGACCTAGAATCAGGAAGAAAGCCTGTCAGTACTTGTAAGACCACCATTGACTTGCCCTCCTGGTGGCAGAAGGGAGCCCACCATCTCCACTGGTATGGGGCAGAGGTCAGCAGTGGACCTGTAGCAGACACATTTTTCCAACCTCAAACTACAGTTCCAGCAGCATATTTTGGACCCTGATACAAGTGCAAAAGAATTTCCATATTTCAAAATCCATGTAATCGTAAAATTGAGAAGTTTCCTCTTACCTTCAACTAGAAATGATTAAAAAAGAAGTGATTAATCTGCAATGTAATGACATATTAAAAGGAAACTATCAAAAATTTAAAAAAAATTTTAAAAAAGGAAACTATCAAGAGAAAAAACTACCAGAATTCTGGAAATGCCTTCCAGATCACAAATATGCTGTTTGATCACATTTTTGTAGACTGATAATCAGTTATTTGGCAGTACCTATCTGTGTGAAAAGACATTTTCAGAGATGAAATATGTAAAATCTCATAGAAGACTGTCATGGTTAAACCCAGGCCAAGTTTTAGAACCCAAGAGCTGACTTGTAGTTCTAAGACCAATGCCTACATTCATCACTCAGGGAAAGAGAATCTTCCAGAAAGCCAGAAGAAAATGGCGCTGACCTGAGCACCACAGGAGTCAATTAAACATATTATAATATAATCCTCCACCTAGCTGAGGACTCTCCTGATTTGTGAAGATTTTCAGATTAACCTTCAAAATGTCAGTCCAAAAAACACTCTCCCACCCACTTTGTTTGCAGATGACACAGACAGACGTCTGGAGTGAAGTGACTCACCAAGGACACCCCAAGCAGCAGAGCTGGAGTCAGCCCCCATACCCAAGGGCTAGGTTCCCCAAGCCCACTCTCCTCCTCCCTCCCAATGTTATTGATGGTCATGCTTGTATGAGAGGGGAGCCACAATGAGAAGGGACAAAGATGTGATTTTTCTGCATTCCCCTTCCTGTTCCTGATGTGTTCACATACCTCAGAAGGGAGAACCTAAGAGTTGAAAGAGTGTTCTAGCCTGGATACTTGTGAGGGCCATCTGAAAAGGTTGTTCATGGGACTGAATCTTCTCCTGGCTACAACCAGAGCTCATCTGGCTTCTTTTTTTTTTTGTTAATATTTTATTTATTTATTAATGAGAGACACACAGAGAGAGAGAGAGAGGCAGAGACACTGGTAGAGGGAGAAGCAGGCTCCATGCAGGGACCCCGATGTGGGACTCGATCTTGCGACTCCAGGACCATGCCCTGAGTGTGAAGGCACGTGCTCAATCGCTGAGCCACCCGGGCTTCCCTCATCTGGCTTGTTGACACACGTTTAAATGGAGGAACCAAAGCTCACACTTGGAACATCTGTGGGGCAGAAATATTCATAGCTAACAGGTTCATTCACCATGCAGATATCCTGTGCGCCTACATGCTAAGCTCTTGATCTTTCCAGAAGTGCTACGAGAGGTAGGCTCAGAGATCTCCAGCTCCATTTTTGAAGAGAAAACTAGGACTAAAATGTTAACCAACTTGCCTAAAGTCACACGGTGCAGAGTGAGAGCTGGGACTCAGGCCCAGACCATCAGTTCTGAAACCTGAGCCTGGTTTAACCATGATGTTTTTCTAACTGTCCAGAGCACGAAAGAGAAGGAAAGAACACAGACTGGGGGGATTCGACTCTGGGCTAATGAAGGTGCGAGTGTGGGGCAGAGGAAGGCTCCCTGCATGTTCCTCAGGGCCTAGGCAGCCACCAAGGAAGCCTCTCCCACGTGTGTGTGCGGGCTCCATACCCTGCGTCTCTGTGGAAGTGCCTGAGGGCAGCGGGGACCTGTCACAGAACAGCTGACGGCCCCAAGCCCAAGTTTGCTCCAGAAATAGCTGTGGCATATCTGGGCTATTCCAATCACAGGAAATACACCAGACACAAGGACAGAGATGATCCCACAGTGTTGTCACAGTGGGGAGCCACATCACCACCGACCCCTGGCTGGAATTAACAGAGGTGGGGAGGGAGGGTCATGACTGCTCTTTTTTCTCAGAAAGGGAGAACGTATCCAAATGTGTCCTTGAACTAGTTCCTTCTCTGCTTTGGTTCCCTCAACTGTAAAGCGGGAATAACAACAATGATCCCTCGTGGGGTGACTGGAAGGGTTAAGGGAGACACAGGGCTTGCCACGGTCTCTAGGAAAGAATTCAATATATGGGAGCTGCTAAAGCTAATAATATATATGAGACACGCTCTGCACAGAAGGAATCTCTTCACTGTTCTTTGCATTGCTGCTTCCCTTTTTGCCTTTTTTTTAAAATTTTTATTTATTTATGATAGTCACACACACACAGAGAGAGAGAGAGAGGCAGAGACATAGGCAGAGGGAGAAGCAGGCTCCATGCACTGGGAGCCCAACATGGGATTCGATCCTGGGTCTCCAGGATCGCGCCCTGGGCCAAAGGCAGCGCTAAACCACTGCGCCACCCAGGGATCCCCTTTCTGCCTTTTTCCCACTTAAAAAAAAATCCTGAAAAGCTGGCAGTACTAACAGGACACAGGCAGAAAATAACATTTGATCCTTATCATGAAGCAAAGCAAGTAACACAGGTGGTTTTTTTTTTTTTTTTTTTTTGGATTTATTTATTTATTTGAGAGAGAGAAAGCGAGACAGAGCAAGCAGGGCAGGGGGAGAGGAGAGACAGAGGGAGAGGGAAAAGCAGACGCCCTGCTGTGTGTGGAGCCCGATGCAGGGCTTGATCCCATGACCCTGAGATCGTGGTCTGAGATCATGACCTGAGCCGAAATCGAGTTGTATGTCTAACCGACTGAGCCACTGAGGCGCCCCAGGTTCAGAGGTGTTTTGCGGTTACAGAATTAAGACTCAGGAACACACAAAGACTTCCAGGAGCTGCGGAAGGGTGCCTGGGGAGGAAGTTAAGAGCAGACACTCTGGTGCCAGTCCACGTGGGCTCAAATTCTGTATGATATTTTACAAATTATTTCCTCTTTGGACCTTAGTCAAGTCATTTATAAAATGATGGCAAAAACAGCACCTACTCCATAGGGTTGACGTGAGGATTCAGGAAGCGATGCGGATAAAATGCTAAGAATAGCAGTTGGTGTGTGAATGCCGTGAGCCAGCTGCTGCTGCTCCTCCTATGATCTTCACCATCATCACTGTCACACAGATGCCCCCTGTGTCACAGCACTCTAAAGATGGTCCCCACTAGGGTCCCCAACAGCTTGTGAGAGAGGGGAAACTCCAGCTGCTACATGGACCTCCTGCCCTGCTCCCCCCAAACAGCTGCTCTGCTGCCCAGGATGGGCTGTAACTCAGGAAGGTGCTCCAAGGAGAGCAAGGCTGTAACGTAGAAGGAGCGGTCACACGGCCCAGGACCTCTAACACTGGAAGGCAAAAGAAGCAAAGCCAGGCCCCAGGCCAGTGGCATCAGCTCACTCCCCTGAGGCCTAAGAAAAAAGGAAGCTTACGATGGAAGTGACCGAGATGGTCCGGATCCATGTCCCCTCGGGCCACTCACCTGAATGGCAGAGGGCAGCCAGGATGAGCAGAAGCACCGGCAGGATGAATCCTCCTTTGCTTCCCATTGTGATTGTCCACAGAATCTGGAAGGAAGGGACACAGAGGGTTGTCATGCACCAAGCAAAGGACTGGTTATGTCAGAAGCCAACAGCTGGAAGGCCTGGAGCCTTCAGGTAACATGGGGAAGGAGTCAGCAGACCAAGAAAAAAACCAAGGTGCTCTCCTGGCCCCCACACCTCAGGTTACTGAAGAAATGCTCCCCGTCCTATTGAGAGAGGCAGCTGCAGGGAGTCAACGCACACCAGGCTGGGCAGTACCTGCGCTCCGCCCCAGCTCTCACCTGGCCACAGCGGTTGGCTCTGAATAAGCCTCAGTCCCTCTAAGCAGCGGTGGTGGCACTGTCTTCCCTATAAGGGGAGTTCCCTGCCCCAAGCTGCTGGCTGAGCAGGGGCGGGGTGGGGGGGCAGCAGGGGCCACCTCTCCAGGCCATGCCACTAAGTGTGTCAGACCAAAGGGGTGACCCTGGAAGGCACCAGCATCCTTTCTGCAGCAGAGCAGGAGGCAAGGGTTTAGTGTGCACAGAAGCTCTGGCTCCCCACCTGTGCAATGGAGCCACCACCTTGTCCACCTCTTCCCCTCAGGGGAAGTAGAGAGGGTATGCACCAAGGTAGCTTTGATGACTAGTCCCATCACATTAATGCCCACCTGTGTGGCGGGGAGCCTCAGGGGAGGAAAGGGGAGGGCTGAAATGCCTCAGATCCTCCTCTTACCTGACAAGGAAGCCACAACACAGAGGAGTTTCTGGCTGTCTATGTCTGAACCATGAGTTGCAGACCTAAGAGGTCTCCCAATCCCGCCCCTACTTCCCTGGCCCCATCCTGAAACAGGAGATGGGGCACCTCTAAACCATGGTGCTCCATGCTCTACTCTTCTCAGCCCCACAGGCCAGGACTTCCGCCTGGCAGACAGACGGGGCTCTGGGTGGGTGAGCCCCACCGTCCTCTAAGTTAGGAATGTCATTCCTACACCTCTGGAGGTCATCTGCTGCTCAGAAACTGGCTGAAAAAGGTCAGGGAGGAGTTGAGAAGCAGAAAGAATAGGCTCTGGCACCAAGTAAGTCATGCCCAGGTGAAAGAGACAGGTTGCTTTCTGATGTGTGGGGAACCAGGAAGAAAATCAAACAAGGCCTGGCCTTTTTTTTTTTTTAAAGATTTGTTTATTTATGAGAGGCCCAGAGGGAGACAGAGACCCAGGCAGAGGGAGAAGCAGGCTCCTCACGGGAAACCTGATGCGGGACTCGATCCCAGGACCCCGGGATCATGACCTGAGCCAGAGGCAGACGCTCAACCACTGAGCCACCCAGGCACCCCAGGCCTGGCCTTTCTTTATGAGTAACTTTCACTCCCCTCTGGGGTCACCCTGGCCATGCTGACCCTCCAGGGGGTCGCTGGCCACAGTGAGGAAGTGAGATGTGTGCCCAAGGGCAGTGGTTAAGAGGTCAGATGCTGGAGTGGCAGAGGCCTGGACATAAGGGCTGGCCCTGTCATTGCCACCAAGGCTCCATTACACCTCATCTGTAATAGGGGCAGGTGTATGGCGCTTCCCAACACTGTAAGGATTCAGCAGATAAAACAAGCTGAACAAATACGTGCTTACGACACAGCCAAGTACAATAAGTGGAGGATGTTACCAAGCCCGACCACACACAGAGCTCTTGTCCTAACTCAGACAGGCATGTCTACTACACTTCTGTTCCGAGTTATCTGAGGATCCGTGGATCTTCCTTCCTGGCCCCTGACCCTGAGAGGTAGAGGACCTTGAGGTCTCTGTACCCTGATCCTTGAGGAAGAGGCCTCAGCGCCTCCTGCTGGCACCCAGACTGCCCTGTAATGCCCTCCGCCTGGAGCCAGATGAGTGACAAGAAAGAGCCCCCACCTACTCTCCCCTTGGGGTGAACAACCCAGGCCTCAGCACCCTGCCAGTTTTTCCCCTGGCTTCTCCAGCTCTGCAGTTTCCCGGTAGACAGAATGGGCTCAAGTCAGACAGGGCTCAGGTCTGTAAAGAACAGCTGCCTGCGAGTAGACAGGGAGAGGAAGGTTTTAATCTGAGGTCCCCCACAGGGGACAGGAGCTCTGAGATAAGACTGGCTGCGACATCAAGAGTCCCCAATGGATGGGGCAGGAGGGAGCATCTGAACAGTCCTTCACATAAATGACAGCACCACGACAAACAGGGTGCCACACACAGAAGGGTTCCAGGGGTTCCGGGACAAAGTGCCTTAGAAAGTACCTGCCCACCAAGAAAGGCTCATGTCTTAACAAAAGCAGAGAAGCAGCAATGACCCGGGGAAGGGACAGGCTCTCTGGTCTGGTCTAGGGCGCTCCAACAGGCCGTGGACACTTCTGGCTCTGCCCCTTCCGTGCTGGTGAGTTAACTCAGTCCTGGGCTTCATTCTTCATTCAGCCAATTATGGGGATAATTACACATACGCGTGGTGCAATGCCTGGTGCTCAAGAAGGCGCCCAAAAAGCCATAGCCACTATAGTACAACTGACATCACAAGGTGATCGGAAGGAAGAAACTGGGTAGGGAGGTGGTTTGGGGGGTTGGGGGGGCAGGGGTCGGGAGGGTGGACAGAAAGGAGCTTTAGGTGAGGAAGCCAGACAAACACCCTGGAATGGATGAGCCAGGGACATCTCGGGCCCCAAACATAAAGCAACCCCCAGCTTTTTGGGCTGGAGGGGGAGTGTCAAGTCGGTTCCAACACCCCACATGGCTGGCTGGTGGTTACAGCAGCTGCTTCCATGCCATGGCTGCAGGAGGGCAAAGATCACAGGGAGGAAGTGGCCAGTGTGCGGATGACAAGGTTGAGTGGTTCAAATTGAAATAAGACTAGGGGGCAGCCCCGGTGGCTCAGCGGTTTAGAGCTGCCTTCAGCCCAGGGGTGATCCTGGAGACCCCGGATCGAGTCCCTCGACGGGCTCCCTGCATGGGGCCTGCTTCTCCCTCTGCCTGTGTCTCTGCCTCTCTTTCTCCGTGTCTCTCATAAATAAATAAACAAAATCTTAAAAAAAAAAAAAAAAAGAAAGAAAGAAGACTAAGTCTTCACGAACCACTACTAAGAATATAAATTTCCGGGGATCCCTGGGTGGCTCAGCGGTTTTGCGCCTGCCTTTGGCCCAGGGCGCGATCCTGGAGTCCCGGGATCGAGTCCCACGTCAGGCTCCTGGCATGGAGCCTGCTTCTCCCTCTGCCTGTGTCTCTGCCTCTCTCTCTCTCTCTCGCTCTCTATGTCTATCATAAATAAATAAAAATAAATTTAAAAAAAAGAATATAAATTTCCAAGGGCAAAATGTTATTACGGAGTGGGGGGCAAGGGAGGATAGAAGACACCTCATGTTCTAAAGCTATTTTATCGATGCCCCCCCAAATGCTGACAGTAGCTAATGCTAAGCAGGATTATTTATGATTTCTTACTTCTCTTCCTGACTCTACTTTTTTTTATCATACTTTCTTCAACTATTCTATAATGGACCAGGTTTTACTTTCATAATTAGAAATACTGGGCAAATCTACACGTAACTAATGTTTCCATTTGGTAGGCATATGTCACCTATCTTTTGGCAAATTTTTCTCTGAATGAAAACACAAACAAATTGAACCTCATGATTTCAAACTCTTCCATCTAAAACATCCTCCAGTTTAGACTTCAGAACCATGCCCCTAATCAAGCATACATTGGATAGGACATGAAGCAGAAATGCTGCCATGACTTTTCCAGTCCACCCAAACCAAACGTTTCCATGCAAGCTGCACCCAGAGGGCCTCAACACTCTCTTTTCTAAATACGCTAACTCATTTAAACAGTAAACAGTGAATTTAATTATTGGAAACAGACCAAAGTCCTGCTGAATGAGGTCCACAGAAGAAAGACGGGTGAGCCTACTCAAAACACCATTTTGGAGTTGCAAAACACACTTGAAGCCAGCCTTAGGAGGTTCAGATTGGTATTCCCAGGAGGTTCTGACCTTGACTCTGAAGTGGATTCCTTCAGGGGTGCTCCAAAGAGGCTTTTCATTGCAGCATGAAGTAAACACTCAAGGACACAGAAGCATTGTTTAAAACAGTAAAAATCTGGCAACATAGGTGGCTAGACGTAAATTAGCATATAATTCCATGATGCAGAAGTGTACCTCATGAGGTGTGCTAGATAGGAAAGGCTGGTCACAATGTTTTAAGGAAAAAGCCAGTCTGAAAATAGCTAAAATCTCATAACTTTTTCCTAAAAGTACAATGCTTGGAATACCATATTAACTTTTTTGAACATTTCTGGAACTCGTGGCAAACAGGATCGTATAATTATGGTAGCTTATTCATGCTTAAATATATTTTCTTAACAATAAACATTTTTATAGAAAAAGCTCTCAACATGAGAGCAGGATATTTTAATGTACTTACGAACCATTTCACTTGTAGCTTCTTTTTCTTTCTTTTAAAGATTTTTTATTCATGAGAGACACAGGCAGAAGGAGAAGCAGGCTCCCCCACAGGGAGCCTGATGCAGGACTCGATCCCAGGGCCCCAGGGATCACGACCTGAGCCAAAGGCAGACGTTCAACCACCGAGCCACCCAGGCGTCCCTTTTTATTTTTCTATTACCAAACCTGATTGGGTAATAAAACATAAAGGTGGTATAAACCACCTTTCAAAATCGGCTTCTTTGAGGTAAAAAAAAGTGTTTTGTGTACATACACCCTCCTATGTCTGTCTGATAGCAATGATTTTAGTTATACTCTGTTTTTGTAAGATAGGAGGCTTGGGCAATTTTCTAGCAGTCCTGAGAGATCTAATATACTAATCCCCCGTTGCTGCCAACTTCTACAAATTTAAGACAGTGAATGCCTTTACTTCCATTCCTCTCTTGTGAAGGGGTAATAATGATCTTATACAATGATAAAATATAATAAGACTCAAGGGGTTTATAGCCCCATATGGATGAAAACATAGCAGGTAAAGGAACAACGAAGCAGATAAATGCACAGCAACCTGTGCATTCACTTATTCATTTGCATCCACCCAAGACATATGAGGATGCTAAAACATTGCAAGCCAATTTACAAACACAGGCATTCCCCATCAAGTTCTTGAAAATGTTTTGGGTAGCAAATTTATGGATAGTGTGAGCCAGTATTCCATTTCCCATCCCCCATATTCCATTATTTTAAAAGGAAAACAAAGACCATCCATCCAAAAAACCCAACCAGCCCTTCCAAGTATCTGTCTATCTAAACAATCCACAGGAATTTAAACACGAAGCATTTAACACCAACTGTTTGATGACATAACTGAAGCAGACAAAAGGAATTCCCTGGTGGGTCTCTTTCCTACCGTGAAGTAGGTTCAGTCTCAACACCTACACCCCATTCATCCCACAACAGTCATGCAGGAGCCTGCCGTGAGCAGCTGTTGTGCCAGGCGCTGCGTTACAATTAACTATGGAACCAGGCAAAGCCCTCGCTCCCAATCTAGCGGAGGTGGATGCCAGCTAGTGCGAAAGACGAGGAAGAAAATAAAATAAAGGAACAGCACTGGTTCTGAAACCCGAGTGGCACAAGAATCATCTGGAGGGTGGTTCAGCACAGATGCGGAGCCCCATCCCTAGGAGTTCTGAGTCTCCGGTGTTTCTAACCAGGCACATACTGGGAAGCACTGGGTTAGTGACTGACCTGGGACAAGGGTGACATTACTTTAGATAGGGTTGGAAGAGTGTCTAACAATGCTAAGAGAGAAGCTGTCAGTTCTGATTAAATAAAGCCTTCTTCTTTTAAGGGCCCACGAGATTACACTGGATCTGATGTCACCGAATGCCTGCCATAAGCACACACTTATTTCTTTCAGTGAGCAAAAATTATGGCCAGTTGCTATGTTGCTGCTTGACGTGGTAACTGCATTTAATCCTCACACAATGTTGTAAAGTAAATTTAATGTCTGCCTCTGTTTACAAAAGGTGGGAGCTGACGGTTGAGGAAGGGAACGAACTTGGGCAACACTGATAAAGTAGGATAAATAACGCCTCTCTCCCCCAGAGAGGTCCGTGTCCTAATTCGGGGCACCTGTGAATACCGGCACCCTTAGCGACTTTGTTTTGTTTTTTTTTTCCCTTAGCGACTTTGTAAATAAGATTAAGGCTGCAGATGGTTCTAGATTATCCAGCATCACGTGGGTGATTACAATAAAAAGGATGAGGAAGGCAGTAGGGTCTGTCGGATGTGAAAGTAGAAGCAAGAGGGGACCTGGCTGGCTCAGTTGGTGGTGCGTGCAACTCTTAGGGTTGTAAGTTCAAGCCCCAAGTTGGGCGTAGAGATTACTTAAAAATAAAATCTTGAAAAAAAAAAAAAAAAAATCTTGGCGCACCTGGGTGGCTCAGTGGTTGACTGTCTGCCCTCAGCTCAGGTTGTCATCCTGGGGCCCTGGGATCAAGTCCTACATCGGGCTCCCTGCAGGGACCCTGCTTCTCCCTCTGCCTCTGCCTCTCTCTGTCTCTCTCATGAATAAATAAAATCTTTAAAAAATAATAAAAATAAATAAAATCTTGGGGTGCCTGGGTGGCTCAGTTGGTTAGACATCTGGCTCTTAATTTCGGTTCAGGTCATGATCTCAGGGTTGTGCAATCAAGCCCCACACTGCGCTCATTCTGGACAAGAGGCCTGCTTAAAATTCTCTCTCCTCCCTATGCCTCTCTCCTACTGCTCATGTACTCTCTATCTCTACATACAAAACAAAAACAAAAACCACCTTAAAAAAAAAAAAGAAGAGGCAAGAGATTCAGGGAGGAGGATGAAGCTCTCCTACTACTGCTGAGTTTTGCAGACGGATGAAGTGAGGCCACAGCCGAGGACTATATAGGTGGCCTTTGGAATAGTCCTCAACTGACATGCGGCCAGGAAATACCTCAGTCCTCCAACCACAGGATTGTATTGTGCCAATAACCTGAATGATCAAGGAATGGATTCTCCCAGAAAGCCTCCAGAAAGGAACGCAGCCCCAGTGAGGCCGTGACATACTTCTGACAAACAGAACCATAAGATTAATAAACCGGTGTGAAGCTGCCAAATTTGTGGTAATTTGTCTTCAGTAGCAATAGAAAACTGGTTCATGGTTAGGGCAGCATTTAGACCCAGGTCTGAGCTCTTAACCACAGTTGAACTCTCTGGAGGAGCGACTCCCTGTGATTTTAGCTGCTAAATAAATTAGTGGAGCTGAGGTGACTAGGTAAGAGACTTTTAAACTCAGCGCTGGTTCCAGGAGACTCAGAGACCCATCAGTTTAGTCACCGATCCTAGGAGCCTGAGAGGCAGATGGACTTTGAGGCTAGGAGAGTCCTTTAAAAACTAGAACCCAGCTGTTCTCATTTTATGGGAAAATTGTGGAGGCTCAGGGAATGAAGTTACCTGTCCCAAGGCAACAAGCTGTTGCAGAGCCACACTGGGTGGATCCCGCTTCCATTCACCGGGGCCTGGTAACTCACAAGTGGCGAAACATTACTGTCAGAGACCCGAAGCTTTGCCTCCCTGTCACCGTGGGCACACACAGTGCCTGCTGTGGCCATGCGTGCGGAGACGTCTACAGAGAAATCAGTCACTCAGGTCAGAGAAGTCATTACATCAGAGGGAAGAGACAAACAGAAAATCACCGTCATAATGGACAGCCCCTCCCGGCCACCTGGAGGTCCTGCTGCCAGAGAGATCACCCCAAAACTCTCCAAAGCACATGAATCTGCAGCTTCCCTTACGAGGACCTTCTCTGCCATGTGTTCCAGGGCCCCGAGAGCTAGGGAGCTTTCCAGAGAAGGCCTCAGGAGATAGCCTCCTCCCGGCCCTACCCCTTAAGATTACACATGCACAGAAGCCGATGGTTCAGTGAAGATATCTCACAAAGATCTGGGGTGTAGATAAAAACACGTCTTCCCATTTGGAAAACCTCAAGTGACTCTGGGCGTGTTTTCCTTTGTGGCCACCTGGCGGCTGTTCAAAGAGCTGGCCTCGAATTTTTAATTTGCCTTGTTTCAAGAGCTCATATCTGTGAAAGATGAATTCCATCACACACCTGCTCTCCTCACTCTAAAGTGGATTTTATGTGGGCTTTTATCTTCCAGACCACTCAGCATAATGGGCTATCTTCCTTACACTGAGGTTTCCTGTTCCTGTTTTGAAAATCCAGGAGCACGCAGTTCCAGGCATGGGTTGTCCTCTGTGAGGCAACTCCCTACCTACCTTGAGGTTTTAAACTTCCTCCCAGAGTGAATAACCAGGGTCTGGAAATGTTGCCACCCCACCCCACCCCCTTAGTGAACATTCAGAGCTCTGCGTGCCTTCCTTAGAGATCTGGAAGTAAGATGCCCCCCTGTCCCCCTGCACTGTGGGGAACAGGGACCATCGCCCTGGGGTCACAAGGGTACCCGAAATACTAAGAGCCGCCACTTGTCCTCCGCAGACAGGTGCCAAACTGATTTCCAGGAATTGTTTCCTTTGATCCATATAATACCCTATGAAATAAGGCCTCATATTTTACTGACTCAAAGGTGAGGTTAAATAGCTTGCTCAGATTACCCACCCAGGCAAGATTCAAACCCTGGACCGAGGGGGATCCCAGGGTGGCTCAGCAGTTTGGCGCCTGCCTTCCGCCCAGGGTGTGATCCTGGAGTCCCGGGATCGAATCCTGCATCAGGCTCCCTGCACAGGGCCTGCTTCTCCCTCTGCCTGTGTCTCTGCCTCTCTCTCTCTGTCTCTCATGAATAAATAAAATCTTTAAAAACAAAAACAAAACAACCCCGGCCTGATGCCCAGGCCCTGGACTACTACGCTGTGCCACCTAAGCTTGCTAGGGAAGTGCCAATTCACCACGGCTCCTCCCGTACACCCACTGCAGATGGATTCCAGAGCCACAGCCACCAGCAGGCTAAGCCAGGCAAGGCAGGCAAAGTGGGAGAAGAAAGAGGGGTTTCCCCGAGCACTGAACCCAAAGCCATCTCTGGGTTAACTCTACTAGTCTGGGGGCGCCTGGGGGGCTCAGTGGCTGCGCATCTGCCTTGGGCTCAGGGCGTGACCCCGGGGTCCTGGGATCGAGTCCCGCATCGGGCTCCCCGCAGGGACCCTGCCCGTGTCTCTGCCTCTCTGTGTCTCTCATGAATAAATAAATCGTTAAAAAAAAAAACACATACACACACACACAAACCTCTACTATGAGGTCTCTCCGCCCACTTCAAAAGCTGTTTATTATCACAAGCTAACCTGCGGAGGCTCTGTCTCTAAAAGCTGTGACACTGACGGGGTGGCCTGTAGAGAAAGAAGGGGAAGCGCTGCAGCCGGGAGGGCTGGGGAGCCGGTCTCCTTGGGCGCCCCCACCCCCGACCTCTCCGGGGAAGTCACCGCCGCGAGGAGCTACCCGGTTTCTGGAGCAATCGGCGGGTCACACGGCCGTGACAGCGAGGAGGGGAGACACCGTCGGCAGGGCCAAGCCTTCCCACGCGCGGCGCCTCCCGCGGGCTTCGAGCACACGCGAGGCCCGAGGTTCGGAGGCCTCCGCCCGGGTGGGTCCCGGGGCCGCTCGGCACCTGCCAGGAGCCGCTTCCCGGCCCCCGAGCGCGTGTGTCGGCGACGGGCAGAAACGGAACAGGTGACCTGGCACCTGTCCGGGGCCCGGGGGGCTGCGTCTCCCTAACTCGGGCACGAGCCGCCGGGACACCTGTCCCCGCCCCGCACCCCCGCCCCCGCCCCGTCACGCTGCACTTCAACTGTCCCCGTTTCGGCCCCGCCCTCCTCCCCGATTCCACAGCGTCCGGGTCCGCGCGGGACCGGGCCCCCTCCTCCCGGGCGCGCCGTCGCTGCCCCCGTCACAGCTCCGGTTCCCAGCCAGGCGGGCGGGGGGGCTCGGCGCGCGGGACTCGGGGGTGTTTCGGAAAGAGCGCCCTCTTCCCGCCCTTCTCTTTCTGCTAAAGCAAGACAGACTTCTGCCGGGCTCTCGGGGCGCCCCCGGGGCGAGGATGCGGCGGGCCTCGGGCGGCAGCGAGGGGCCTGGGGAGGACGCCCCACCCCGCCCTCCCCGGGGTCTCCCGCCGCCCGGGCCCCGCCGCCGGTGAGCGCGCGCGGGGCCTCCTCGGGCCTTACCTGCCCGCACCCGCGATCCCGCCGCAGACCCTGCGCAGCCTGCGCGCGCGGCCCCGCCCGCCTTTATAGCCTCGGTGGAGCGGGCTCCGCCCCCACTCCGCCCGCAGGCCCCGCCCCCGCCGAGGCTCCGCCCCCGCCCCAGGCTCCGCCCCGCCCCAGGCCCCGCCCCGCCCCAGGCTCCGCCCCCGCCGAGGTTCGGCCGGGACCCGCTGGGCCGCCGCGTGGGAGTCCAAGGTCACCCCAGCCCTCGCGCGGTCTGCGGACCCTTGGCACTGCCCGCGCCTTCCCAGGACCCCCGGCGACGCCCGGGGAGCCCCGGCTGCCACTCCTTGCCGGGGTGACTCAGGCTCCCCGCCCAGGCTTGGAAAAAGACCGTGACCACCAGTAATACATGGAGACCTTTTAAAATCCCCGAAACGGAAAATCTGTAAGTGTCCTCCTCCCATTTGCTACAGGAAACAAAAATATTACACTCTATGACTAATGATTTTCCCTTCGTTTTAAAAAAAATATTAAAATGTTTCAAAAAAAACCTTTCTTGTGCCCGTGCCAAGCTCCCACTTGGCCAGGCTATCAGGTTATCCAACCCTGCTGCAGCCTGAGTCTCCTTTTCTTGCATGAGTGCACGAGATACAATTTAAGCAGGGAAATCATATGACAACCGATTATGACATGTGCCTTCTACCATGATGATCCCCTACGTAAATTCTACTTAAAACAGTGAATAAACGTATTTCCTTGTTTACGAAACTCTTTCACATACACACGTATTTTCTCATACACATCCTATTAACTGTTCCCTCTTTGGAATTTCTGGACTCTGATGCCACCCTCTCCTAATTTTGCTTCTAGTTTTTTTGACTGACATTTCAGTTTTGAATCTTTTCCACTACCTCTTATAAATCTGAGGTTGTCAGGGTTGGACTGAGACCCTGCTGTGTGCTCCCTGGGAGAGGACCCTGAAGGTGCTTAGTCTTGCCTTGGGGATATGTATGTTTGCAGACAATTTACAAATCTTTATTCTCCATCCCTGACCACTCTTCCTTGATCTTCATATTCATACACAACTGACGGCTGGAAACTGTGTCCTAAAGGCATCTTGAATTCAAAATGCATCCAAATCTCATCTCCAGTATCCAACTGCATTTCCTGCAAATTTTTCTTCATAAATGAAGCCAGAAACCTGGGAATCAAGGTCTCCATGCTGCCTGTGTTAATTCCTGTGTCACCCGTCTCTACCTATCTGCCACATGACTGCTGGAGACCTGGTTGGTTTACCTCTCCGGCCTCATGCTTGACGTTACTTTCCATTTAATTGTCCCCTTTCTCATCATCCCTTCCTGGAATAGAGTATGACTGCAGCTGCCGCCTTGCAACCACGAGGTATCCTTCATGATTAAAGCTTTGTGCTAAGGATGGTAGAACAGAAAGTTGGAAGGAATCTGGAATGTAGACACCACTGTTAATCAGTCCTCAACTAGTTACTTCTGGCTTTTCACAAGAGAAAAATAACCCCTCATCTATTTGCTGCTATTTAGGTATTGGTCTCATCCTGATACATCAAGCTTTAGACAAATGAGTCAAAAATAGGTGGTGGTCTCAAAGGATCTCAGAACCAGAAATGGCCTTCACTCTACAAAAGCATAAGCTGGCCAACTGTTAGATTCCTTCTATGTGTGAATATACATTCTTGCCAATGAAATAACTCTTGTCTTATCAACTAATCAGTCACCTCTTGGTTTGAACAACAAGTCATCCATTCAACATACTAAGAGAATGTGAATTTAGAGAAAAGGATAAATAAGCTTGAAGTATTCTAAGGAGCAAAAAGTGGCTGGGGTTGTGGGGGAGATTTGGGGCATCATGAGTACTTTGGGAACTGACAAGAGAGGTCAGCCAGAAAGGATAAAGCAGCAAAAATGGCAAGGGATCTTAGGAATAGCTTTAAGTTTCAACATTAACTAGCTCTAAATTATTAATTGGTAAAGTATATTTTTTAAAAAATCAGTAGGTTCTTGGGACACCTGGGTGGCTCAGCGATTGAGCATCTGCTTTTGGCTCAGGGCGTGACCCAGGAGTCCAGGGAACGAGGTCCACATCAGGCTCCCCCCATGGAGCCTGCTTCTCCTTCTGCCTATGTCTCTGCCTCTCTCCCTCTGCGTCTCTCGTGAATTAAAAAAAAAAAAAAAAAATCAACAGGTTCTTTTTAAAAAGGAAGAGATAAGCATAATAGAAGGATTTGGTAGCCTGATGATAAAATTAAAAAAACAAAAAAACCCCAAACAAGAAAAACTACTTACTCCATTTCAGAACATTCTGACATGCGCCAATATGAAAGGGTCTTTGGGGTCCCTGAGGGCACTGCTTAACCCCATATACGTTTCCCTCTTTCTACAGTTTTCCCTAGAAAAGAAGTATCCTTGGGGAAAATGGAAGGCAAAGCATACGATAGGATATAGTCACAGCCAAAAAATAACTTTGAATGGGCCTCTGGCAACAGGATAATGAATTTCCATTTCATCTTCCATCTTGACAGCAAAGGCTGATTAATATTAGTTTATGGAAAATAGGCAATTACACGAAATACAGGATCAGAACCAAAACTCGTTTTTAAAATGTGAGTTTTTGCCACTTGGAGGATTTCATTCCAAACTCTCAATTATATAATTACAAAAAAAATCCATGTTTCAGGAAACATACTTAATCTTAACATAAAATTCATGTCACTTATCACAAAGTTAGACAGTCAAGTGTATAAAGCAGAAACAAAACAGAAGCAGTATTTACAAATTTAGACTACATGAGACATTGTGAAGACTTGTTAATAAACAACACAATACATACTTTTACACACTACATTGTCAAAAGTGATGCATCTGTGAACAGTATGACAAAGGTCATAACGTTAAAGACTTTAAATTAAGTTCAAGGTTGTCATGTTGAAGATTTTAAAATAAATTCAAGGTTGGTAGAGTTGAAGACTAAATGCAAGGCCAAGGTCATAGTGATAAAGACTTTAAGCTCAAGGTCATAGTGATGAAAACTTTAAATTTCTTAGACAGATTGTCTAAGAAAGGACAAACAACTAGCATTTGAGCTGTTTTAGTCGATTAGTTCCCTGTGAGTACAAAATATATAGGAATTACTAAATGGATTAGCCTAATTATAAATTCTGTTCATTTCTAAGTAATTCACAACTGCAAGAAGTCTTTTCACTGAATCATCCAGTCACATAGTTTCTCTCTATCCTTGTGTAGGTATTTTTGCTACATTTTCAATCCTTATTCAAAACAATCCCCTCCATTTCCACATTTATAGAAGTATAAAATATTTAGAAACAAAGAAATGTCTGTTCTGTAGCTAGAGAATTACTCTCCCACTGACTTCTAGAAGAGAGAGAGAAAGAAAAAAAGACTCCCATTTCCTCCTCTACTTCAAAAACACAAAGCAAACCAAAACGATCCAATTCCTAACGTAGTGTCGCATAGAACCCAGGGCCTGGAACAATATTTCATGCTAGTTTTCCTGCTATATGCAGAGAACGAACAATTTAGTTATTTACATTATTGGGAAATCTATTTAACGGACTGGATTCGCGCCAGGGCTTCCATCAGCACAGCTTCCCTAAAAAAGGCGAGAGCATCTGCGTCTGCGAATGGGAACATCAAAGACTCTCCTCCGTCTCTCTTCCTCATCATCTTCATCAGACTCGTCCATATCTGCCGAGTCATCATCGTCGTCGTCTTCCTCCTCCTCCTCCTCTTCCTCTTCCATCTCTTCATATTCATCAGGACCCATCTCCTTGAAAGAGAAAACAATCTTTTGATAAGGACTTCCATCAGTTTTTTTATACTTATTTTATGCAATTTTTCATTTATCTAGAATCTAAACAACTAGACATGCCAAATATGAATTTTTATAGAGTTGAGCCATGTATTTTCATAGATGCACATGCTGATGCGAATTCTAGAGTGTATATACATATATCACGTCTTAAAATGCTCAGTGATTTTAATGGTAAATCTATTTCATTATTAACACAGTACTTATATTTTACATGGTAATGGATAATTTGTACAAGGCAGCCAACAGACCACTCCTAACAACCCAAGATAAAATTTTACTGAATTTTAGTGTACTAAGTAACAATTCTTTGTTAATCTATATCCTTACAGAAAAGGACTCAAAAATATTAATAAGGTATGACCTCTACTGGTAACTTTTATGTACTGTCCAGAGGCCTAAGAGATGCCTCAATGAGCTCCTACTATAAAGACCCATCATTTCAGTTCAACTACGGGGGCAGCCTCTACTCTGAAATTAACTTGTTGAAGGTTCTCAGAATAGGGCAACAGTGAGGTTGAACATGCAATATCTGAACATCTCATGGAAACTTCAATTCTGTTTAAGTCATGTCTCTAAGTGAGTCTTAGTCTGCTGACAATTTTTCCCTCTCATACATTTGAGGACTCAATGAGAGGAGTCACTCACTATATTGGAGAGAGTTCTGAATAGCAAGGAGCTCCTAGCTGGTGATGTGGGAAATAATTGGGAAAAACGTGGGACGTGTTGTCAGCAAAAGTCCTTTCCCCGAGGCCTCTATGGCATCACATATCCAGCACTCACTACCCCTCTGATCTCATCTCTCACCACTCTCCC
The DNA here is from genome assembly GCF_011100685.1 of Canis lupus familiaris. Taxonomy (NCBI): domain Eukaryota; kingdom Metazoa; phylum Chordata; class Mammalia; order Carnivora; family Canidae; genus Canis; species Canis lupus. The sequence goes on along the minus strand of NC_049239.1, from coordinate 34,371,510 downwards.
CTGGCCACGGCATTCCAACTACACTGGCCTCCTTGCAGTTCTTCACATATGCCAAACATTAGTATGTTTATGTAACATTAGTGTTTCAGGGCCTTTGCATTTTCTGTTCTTTCGGTTGGAACATCCTTCTGCCACATATATCCACCTGGCTCCTTCTACTTCTTTCAAGTCTTAACACAAATGTCGCCAAGGCCTTCCTTCCCCGACACATCTTTATATTAGAACAACCCAACAGGACACTCCTGATATATCCTTTACTCTAATTTTTCTCCAGAGCACTTATCACTACTTGGTGTAACTAGATAATGTTTATTTGCTACCTTTATCTCTTCCAACTAGAATGTAAATTCCAAGGCAGAGTTTTTGTTTTTCTTTTTTTAATTTCCTCAACTTTCTTCTTTTTTTTTTTTATTGAAGTATAATTGACATACAACATTACATTCATTTGCTCCAGGCGTACAACATAATGATTTGATATTCATATATATTACAAAATGATCACCACAATAAGTCCAGTTAACATCCATCACCGTACATAGTTACAGAATGTTTTTTTGTGATGAGAACTTTTATGATTTATTCTCTTCGCAACTTTCAGATATGCAATGCAGTATTTACTATAGTCACCGTGCTGTACAGTACATCCCCGAAGGCAGACTCTGGCTGTATTGGTCACTGCATTTCCCCCAGCACCTCGTAGGTACTCAATAGATACTTGTTGAGCAAGCAAATTAATTAACATGGGAGAAAAAAACTCTTCCTTAGGAGTTGTCAAAGGATTGTCACTTAGGATTTATTATAACACTAATAACAGCAACATTAACAACAATCAGAGAAAATATACATAAATATGACATGATATTCCATTATTTTTATTTTTTGATTTTTTAAATCTAGGGAATGAAGACTTTAAAATTCAGTAGAAGGTTCAAAACGGGCAAGGGGAAGGCTTAGGAAATCCTAAAACATTAAATTCAGGTAGTATGATCATTAGTCATCTTGTTGAAGAAGGAAGCAGAAAAAATGTTAAGGAAGTCAGTGTGGCTAAAGAGGGAGACTGCTGATGATCTCAGATAAAAATGTACATACAGAAGCAGCAGATGGAAAGAGGCACACACAGGTAAGAATGGAAATAAATAAGCAGCAGGAACCTCTAAAGTGTCCAAAAGCAAACAACAAACCACCTAAAGCAAGAAAAGGCTTAAGACCAACCAAAAGTATATTTTGTAGTGACATTCAAAGTATAAAGCAAAAGGAAGTATTAAGTACAATAATTATCATATGGGTCAGGGCACAAAAATTCAGTTTCCATATCAAAAGAACTAATATTTCAACAGGAAAGGTACAATACAAATACAACACCATACAAATACAATCCCCACTGCCTCTTTCATGTTGATTAGAAGTAAGTCCAGAATTCTCATTTCTTTTTATTGATATCTCATCCTTGAGAGAGAGAAACATTTTCCACAAGGTAGATCAAGATTTTATATGATTATGTGTGGTTGGGAGGAAATTAAAACTCTAAATAAGTAAGAACATAGTTAAGAGGGTTAAACATGTAATGAGTTTATTATTATAATTTAAAATTATAAATTTAAAAATCGTAAACTTTAAAAAAAGAGTAGTATTATAAAACTTCTTAGTTTTCATTTCTAACATGATAAATATTGATATAACCCACATCGACAAGAGTTCTTTGGAGTCCTCAATAACTTTTAACAGCTTAAGGGAGCCATGAGACTGAAAAGTTTGAGAACTACGTTCTAAATTAAAGACTCCTTTATACCCATCCTAACAAACATTAAAAACAAATCTCAACAGGATCAAGCTGACCCCATAGTAAATCGCCTGCCCAAACAAACCTCAACATTCTTTACACTTTAGGTCAGGAATATTAGCAACTTTAGGACAAGAAATATTATCGAGGGGAGAGATTTCATAATAATAAAAGAAAGCACTTCATTAAAAAGACATAATAATCCTAAACATATTTGCATATAATTATAGTGCTTCAAAACACATGAAGCATATCTGATAAAATTAAAAAGAGAAATAGACAAAATTGTAATTATGGTTGGAGATTTCAACAATCATCTTTCAGAGAACAAAGACCAAAAAAAAAAAAATCAGTTAATATATAGAAGACTTCAAAAACAGTCAACCAACTTGAACTTTCATTTATAGAATAATATTCCCATAAATAGCAGAATATACATTCTTTTCAAATACACAGGGATTAGTTACCAAGATAGATCATAGTGCTAGGACATAAAACCTTTAAAAGGATTGAAATTACACACAGTGAGTTCTCTAACCATAACAAAATTAGAAATCAGTGAACAAAAGTTAACTGGAAAGCCTCCAAATGATTGAAAATTTACACATTTCTAGAAAAGTTACAGATCAAAATTAAATTACAAGGGAAATCTCAGAATATTTTGAATTAAATGGTAATGAAAACAACACATCAAAATTTATGAAATATAGCCAAATAGTGCTTTAGAGAAAAGAAAGGCTGAAAAGCAATAATCTAAACTTCTACCTTAAGAAGCTGGTAAAAAAAGCAAATGAACCCCAAAGTAAGTAGGAAGAGAGAAATAAATAAGACTGCAGAAAACAATGAGATAGAAAATGAGTAAACAATAGAGAAAACCAGTGAAACCCAAAGTTGTTCTTTCAAATGACTAATAAAAGAAATAACTCCTTGGGTAAACTCATCATTATTAGGAGCACAAAAGGATATATGACTATAGTTCTTACAGCCATTAAATGGATATCAAGGGAATATTATAAATAATTATATGCCAATAAATTCAGCATTTTGACAAAATGGAAAAATCCCTTGAAAGACACAAATGACCAAAAGTGAAATATGAAGAAATAGAAAATATATGAAAGAAATTAAACTCCCATTTTAAGCTTTCCCACAGAGAACTCTAGCCCCAGATGGTTTCACTAATGAGCTGTATCAAACCATCATGGATGATACCAATCTCAGACAGAAACTGGACTAGTCAAAAACAGGAGACTGTTACAGAAGTAACAAGTTCCTGGTCCTGGCAATATACAGTAGAAAGCATTCCTCCATTGGGAGGGAAGCTCACTTCCAAACCCAGACTATAGATCCTTTTCACCAGATATGCAAGCATAATGGCTTATCATTCTTCTGTTTCCAAACTGGGGTTGGGAACGTGTCAGCTCTGGATCAGACTAATCCTACATCCATCTTCCCAGGAGCCAGAGGGCCCTTTCTCAACATTTAACACCTACAACTCAGTCACATCCTGGGTATACAAGTCATATTTTATCTCTGTTGTATAGTTGGAGCCTCATAATTCCCTAATCATTTTATAATCCATAAGATTGGGGTACTACTACCATCATAAGGTAATCCAGAAATGAGATTTTAAATTATACTTAGTTGACTTAGGAAATGATCCCAAAGAGAGATGACTACAAAGACGATTTAATGGATAGACTTGTCCTTTTAGTAGTCTCTCTCTAGGATATTTCTATTACAAAATTGGGATTTTTAGCAAAAACACTGCATGAAATTCTTTTTCTAATCTTAATGAAACAAAATAAAGCCTATTCTAACTGGTCTAGTGTGGTGTTTCTCATTAGGCCATAGAACTTTTTTTGGAAATGGTGGAAAAGAGGCTGAACCTTTAAAATCAGTAACTACTCTACATGATACTATCATAGTAGATATGTGTCACTATACACTTGTCCAAACCCAAAAAACATACAACATCAAGAGTGAACTCTAATGTAGACTATGGATTTTGGGTGATTATGATGTTCCAATGTAGGTTCAACAACTGTAACAAAGATACCACTCTGATGGGAGATGCTGATAATGAGGAAGTCTGTGCATGCATGGGGGCAGGGGGTGTTTGGAAAATTTCTGTACCTTCTGCTCAATTTTCTGTGAATCTAAAACTGCTAAAAAATGATGTCTATTAAAAATAAAAGCAAAGCAAACATAAAACAGCTAACAGTAGAGTTACTCTGATTGAAGTGTATGGAGTCTAGCTTACTTATTATCCACCACCCCCACATATTCACATGGCCCCCTCCCCCCATGGTATTTCCTCAGAATCTCTAGGGTTCTCTGGAACGCCATTTGTAAACCAGTTGTCTGGCTAATGAACAAAATCCCTCTGTGGAGTTAATTCTACAAAGTCATGGAAATCAGTCCCAGAGGAAAATTTAACTCACCAATCGGGCTATAGACACCCTGAATGTTGGACAAGCCATATGGAATCGGGGAATAGCAACATTAAAGATCTTGTCTTTAAAGTAAAGAAAATGGAAGGTATAATATCCTTCCATATATCCTGATGTTGTAGAAAATGTGGTACAACTTGTGTATTCATATACCCGACCTGGGCTGATGATTGGAAATTCACCTGTGGAGAAAACAGTAGTAAGAAACCAAAGTATAAAATTCATTTCTTCATCATAGCAAATAAGATATGTCCTCTTTGAGATTATGTTAAACTATGTTAAACAGCTAACAGTAAAACAGCTAAATGAACACTTAGAAAAAAAAAATCTAAAGCACCCTAATAATCCTGATCTTTCAAAAAAGCTGACCGTCAATGACAATCAGAGCTAATGATGATTGAAATTCACAAAAATCTGTGCTACTGATTTTACTATTTTCCCCAAATTTCAAAAAGATAACCAATATGAAATTTATTTTCTCCTGCCGCCTGGTAACCCTACAGAATATAACAGCTAAAAAAGATAAAGAATTTAAGAAGCAAACAAGGAACTCAGGTGATCCACAGAATGAAAACTCAATCCCTGAATAATTTGCTATGATTTTAGAAAATTTCATGTTTAAGGTACTAAACTTAGAGAATAATGATCTTTACACATTATATTTGTGAAGCAAAGTATTGGACTTACAAGAAGCCTAGAATCTATGATATCTTTTACACTATAAACACAGCTATTAAAAGATAAAGTCTTGGATATATGGGTGGCTCAGTTGGTTAAGCATCCAACTCGTGATTTTGGCTCAGGTCATGATCTCATGGGTCGTGAAATCCAGTTCCATGTCAGGCTCTACGCAAAGTGGATGTCTGCTTGAGATTCTCCATCTCCCTCTTTCTGTGCCCCTCTCTCTACTTGTGTTCATGCTCTCTTTAATAAATAAATAGATCTTTAAAAAAAAAAAAGATACATTCTTATCCACTAACTACATTGTGCCTTTTCCAAGCTATATGTCACATACATGCTCTCCAAAATGTCTTAGAGGCAACGGATATATAAACCCAAATCTCGAATTACATACCAACTACTCCAGGTCCTTGAACTTCTTCTACATCACCTTTAGCATTTGTTATTCTCCAATAGCGACTGTCCAACTGACAAGCCTTCTCAGGAAGTGCATCCTTTGACATTTCAATCCTGGAGAATGAGGCAGTAGAGACACAAATCTGGCCTGATTTTGTTTCTTTTCCTTAAGAGCTACAATTGTTGAACTAACGTCTGTGTTAACCATCTATTTCTGTAAGTTCTCAAAGATGTGGGCCTGATTAGCTTGACTCTCCCACAGAAATGCCTTTACTCAATTTGCACACTTGACTTGCTGTGAGAATCAACAACAGGAAGGGCGACATAAACTTTTATGAACACACTGGTGACCATTTTTTGCTGTTTAAGGAAAGATCAATGTACGAAATACTTTCTAGAATATAGTGCAATGAAAATTTGTGGGTTTTTTTTGGAAAAATGTATTAAAAAACCGAGACTGAAGACAATTCCCTTTTTTTCCATTAACTTCTAGAAAGCTCAAAGAAAAATGTCACCAGTCAGTTACTAGGGTTACCCCTTAATAAGTTTATTTAATAGTACTGGGATTATTACACCTTAAATATCTATTAAAGTTTTAATTTGGAAATGGGCAGGCTAAATAAAATTTAAAATGCATGGCTTTATCTTGAACAATTTGATAGCTTCTAGAATGCAACTCTCACAGAGAGTTTTCATGATAATTATAACTTAAGTGTCCACCTCACAAAGCAGCTAGCACAATTCTTTAAACAGTACATTTGCAAGAAATAACATAAGTAACTTGAAAGTTACTGTAAGCTCAAGGTACTAGATTATAAATTATACTTTTTAAAATTATAAAATTATATTACATTATAAAAAATGTTGTTATCCACCTTCCTCCACACCTCAACAAAAAGCTGTCTTTCAAAATGTGTTTGGTGTACTGTGTCAAAGGGGGCAATAACAACACATCCACAGGCTGTGCCCCATTTACATCTCTCACCTGATTCGGTATGTGAAGAAGTAGTGCGGTGGGTGGACAGAGCTAAGTTCTGGCAGAAACGATGTAGAAACTGAAACCGTAATGTCCCCAGTTGTTGCCACACACTCTGGATCGTGAACATACCTAGGTAATTTTAAAACAGTTAAACATTTTTTAATCAACTAACTTCAAGTCCATAAGATAAAAGATATCAAGATACAATGTGAAATACTTCTACTTTACCTTAGGATCAAAAGTTTAAACCATATTTAGGAACTTAAAGGTATAGTCCTATGAAGCTTAGAAGAAAATGATAAATTACAAGCAAACCAGAAAACCTTGAAGACTTCAGATCAGTAATGATAACAGTCAAAGCTCAATGATCAGTGGTTTGAAAACTGATTCAGTCATTAAACTGGAAAAAGAGCTTCTCTCAGTTTTCAGAGCCAGGAAACTTTTGGGACATCTGAAAACCCTACCAACAGTGGCTCTGACAATAAAATGCATTGGTATGTTATTCTAGAGACTTCTAATTTATAATTAATCCATCATTTCTGCCAATCAGGCTACTATGAGCCAATATTACCTCTAATACTATCTATAATACCTGGACGTTTCATTTAAAGATGATAGATAGGGGATCCCTGGGTGGCTCAGTGGTTTAGCGCCTGTCTTTGGCCCAGGGCGTGATCCCGGAGTCCCGGGAACGAGTCCCACATCAGGCTCCCTGCATCTCCCTCTGCCTGTGTCTCTGCCTCTCTCTCTCTGTGTCTCTCATGAATAAATAAATAAAACCTTAAAAAAAATAAAGATGATAGATAATATTTGCCAGGAGTTAACAATTATTGACTTGCTATTCGCGATAAATCCATTAACTGGCAAACAGCCTCCCTCCCCTCCGCCCTCCCCCCACAAGAAAGAAACTATACTATAAAGCTATAGCTTTGAAATCAAAATCATTTTTTCCTCTGGATCCTTCAAAACAAGAAATATATTGGCTATTCAAGTGTTTGAATGTAGCTTTAAAGTGAGAATAACACGGTGACATTTAAGATAATGAGAGGTTCTGTCATTAATCTTTGAAACTTCATCTCAAGATCTGTCACTAATTTTTTTTTTTTCTGTTTACAATCATTTTATTAATTCAAAAAGTCCTGGGTGAAATACCTGAAAATTTGGTCTCTGATGATTGGGAAGCCACCCGATACAACATTGTTGACATAAGAAGTAAACCAGTCAGTAAAAGTAGCACCTATAAACCAGGAAGGGGTGGGGAGGAAGAAAAGAACAAATAATTTTCATAAAATCTATACAGGAAACAAGGAAACAATGATATTTCACTATGCTTAAGATATAAGATCAAAATTAGAAACACATAATTCTACTAGTCCATTATCAGGTCAATTTCTATTCTCAATTCTATCCATCTCCTTCCCAACTACCTTGCTAGGGAATCCTCCATCTACCTTCAAACTACTTTTTACACTTATAATTAAATAAACTTTTAAACTTTATTTAGTGCTGGTCCAGAATGCAAAGCTTTCTTCTGTCTATAATTTCTAGAACATATGGAACAAAGGAAGACACAGATACAGCAAGGTCTAGGAAGGAACTACAGGAAAAATATCAGCAGCTATCCCCAGACCGTCAGGATATATACCCTTGGTCCAGCTACCTCCTGACTTATGCACAAAATTCTGGCAAAAGCCAGGCTCAGTCCGGGCATCTAACAGGGGTATGGCACAGTACAGTTCTGGGCATCAGACCAATTCCAAAGTAGTCTAGCTGCACCACTACCAACTCAAATGCATAATGACCCTCCATATTCTCAGTGACCAGCTTGAAGTCCAGTCCAGACCTGACCACACGTCTGTGATCTAGTGAGTGGATCAATGACAAGTATTTACGTGAATTATGTTTGCCACTTCTAGGTAATATGACGTAACTTTCTCATACCCCCACATCTATTATTAATACATCTCAGTGCCCAGCAGTATGAATCCCTGAACCAATGTTATTCAGTGAATTTCTCTGTAACCTTGTTTCTATTAACACAGTTCTCACACTCTGCCATGCTGAACATCGGAGCTAAATTTATAGTATTTACTTACTATTCTATTTAAGGAATAGTAGAAGATACGATTTAAGCTTGGATCTTAGGGTTTATAGTTTTACAATTTTAAAGGCATCAACTGAGAGAAGGTAAGCTATAATAGTTGGCTTTTAGCATCTACTAATGAATGGTCAATCCTAACTCTTTGCTTATTGAATGTTCTACTCAAATTATCACCTACCATCTATCCACTCTGAACAAGATACTAAGGAGGCACATGAATAATGTCATTAAAATTCACAGAAGCTATAATTTTGTTTTTGGAACTAGTAATTTCCCTGTAAAGTTTAAAATATCATTTTGTATATTTCATGGAATAAAATGTTAGAATAAAAAAACCCACAAATTTTTCATGGTTTACATAAAAATGAAACTGGTATGGTGTATTTTAAGGTACTTCAATTTATAACAATACATACCCAAGTGTGTTCTTTAAAATGAGGAGTCTTTTCTATGCAGTCTTTACCACTCAACTTACCTGAACACAGATTCTGGTTTTCTCAAATATCTGTTAATAATTCACTGAACACTTGGGAGATTCCATCTTGTGTTTAACCAAAAATTCCAAGAAAGTCAAACTTAGTTGAATCAAGATGTAATTTATACATTCCAAGGCAGTTTACCTTTTAAAGTAAGCCTATAGCTTGGCATCTCTTTGGTAGCACTGGGGTTTTACCAAGACAGCTTAAAGGAAGCTGCTTTCTTGTCTCTCCTCTCAGCACTAACATCCCATCTCATCTCTCCTCCCTCAGTAGGTCTCAGACCTTTTGCTTTGCTCTCTTATTCCAGAAGAAATCCCAGCTACCAGAAGAGTATTCATCAGATCTCTGCTGTAGCAGTGGGGCCTTCCACACCATGTCAGGCCAGTATCAAACCAAGAGTGAGGAACTCACAGAGTTTGGCTAGCATTTACCTTAGAGTTCAGGCAGCCTTTAGTTTGTAAATTAGTAGCACCACTGTTCTAGAGCCATGGTGATCATCTCTGAAGGTACATGCTATGCAAAGATGCCAAACAGGACAGTGAGCAGGGGCATAACCCCCAGGGGGGCACTTAACTTGAAAACCATATGCCAAAAAAACAAAACAAAACAAAACAAAACAAACAAACAAACAAACAAAAAACCCAACAAAAAAAACATAGGTCAACATGAATCATGGGGAGCTAAAAGCTGGAGGCTAAGTTGAACAGTTTTTTATAACTTAGCATGTAGGGAGAGCTTCCACGTTGTGAAAAATACCTTAAGCCTGGAATGTGTTACAGTATGGAACAAATGAACACTACTACTCTGTTCAAGGTTCCAATTAGGAGATATTAATTAAATGCAGACACTTCAGCTTACAAGGCCCCTTGACTATTAATATATGGGGAAGTTTAATATGTGCCTTTGAAAACCAGATTGGATAGTCAGGAAGCCTCTCTTAAGTGAGCAAAATCTAAGCAAAACAGGACTGGATGAACAGCAAAGGGGTGAGCTGCAATTGCATACAGACAGGATTGTTCTCAAAATCCTATAGAAATACCTTTGAAGGCCAAGAAAAAGTTGTGCCAAAGAGTTTATAGAGCTCAGTTTATACTGGTCTTTGAAGCCTGCTGTTCTGAGATCTCTAGTGTGATTTATCACTATTTTACCACAACTTTATAGGCATAAAGTTGTTTTATCCATCTGTCTCCAACAATGTATTAGTATGATTGATGGAAAATGCATCCATGTGTAAGACAGCTATATATACATTCAGAGTAATTCTATTCATGAAGTTCTATAGCAGAGTCCTAAGAGTACAAGATTATATAGAACATGGCTTTTTTCCAAATAGAAAACAAATTCAAAGTACAGGGGCTATTTGAATGAGAGCCTAGATATACTATTTTATAAACCAGCAAGCCTTAAAAAAGACAAGTATAAACTGCCAGCTGATCAAGTAACTGCAATGTTTTTATCAACTTAATTTTTTTGACCAGGAAGAAGAAAGGAAAAGGAAGACTATTCTTTCTCCTACCTATGATAAACATGTCAATAGCAGCTGGATTCCGAGCCATTTGGTCCTAGGTGAGAAAAAGAATATCATAATTGAGAAAAAGACATTTTACTTAATTTCTCATTGTTCATTATCTGTATCTTTCCCTGGAGACAAAGCAGAATAGATAAAAATAACAAGTGCTCTAACCATCACTTGGACATTACTCATACTTTTCAGTCCCTGCTCTTATAATTTCTATATTTAGGTCCTTTCTAGAAAGTCCTTAGAAGAGTGCCAGGCACTTCTCAATAACAGTCAAAATGCTCATGTACTGTCATGACTGTTACAGTGAACTAAAAAATTATCCTTTAAGTTAGGAAGTTCAAGTAAGAAGATATATAACCTATTAAGAAAGGGCTTTAGATTCAGTCAAAAGACTTGAACATTTCTAGGTTGGTCACTTTTCTCACTAAATAGAAGGACCAAGCTATCATCATACAACTTTACAGAAATAACAAGTCAAAAATGAGCTAACAAACATGGAAATACTTAGAAAACAAATTATGAAAGCTCTTTAAATATTTTCAGTGTTATATGGAGTCACATGTCTCAGGTATCCATGATTTTCTATTTTAAATTCTTCTTTTGGGAAGCCTGGGTGGCTCAGTGATTGAGCATCTGCTTTTGACTCAGGGCGTGGTCCTGGAGTCCCGGGATGGAGTCCCGCTTCAGGCTCCCTGCATGGAAGCCTGCTTCTCCTTCTGCCTATGTCTCTGCCTCTCTCTCCTCTCTCCTCTCTCTCTCTCTCTCTCTCTCTCTCTCTCTGTGTTTCTTGTGAATAAATAAAATCTTTAAAAAATATATAAATAAATTCCTCTTTTAAGTTAAAAGTTCACATTTGGGCAAAAATGAAGCCAGAAGATCTACAATTGAGAAATTACAAAAACCAAAGAAAAAAAAATGAAACCAAATACGACATTTTCTGTGATCATATTAAAATCATAACAAAAGCTTCTTTAAAAAAGATCCGTTTTCAACAACTCAACTATCTAACTAAAAGTTTAAAAAGTTTCCTTTGCACATAGAACTTGAGTCAAATGATGCTTAAAGGCTAAATTTTTTTTAAAATTTTTATTTATTTATGATAGTCACACACACACAGAGAGAGAGAGAGAGAGAGAGAGAGGCAGAGACATAGGCAGAGGGAGAAGCAGGCTCCATGCACCGGGAGCCCGACGCGGGATTGGATCCCGGGTCTCCAGGATCGCGCCCTGGGCCAAAGGCAGGCGCTAAACCGCTGCGCCACCCAGGGATCCCAAAGGCTAAATTTTTAAAGTTAGAAATGTATATTACAATTACTTCAACAAAATCTCATTATGTTTTCCTTAAATTTAAATTGCCTTAACACATATCACAGCCTTCCCTCTGTGTGCACAATGATCTGCATTGTTTGTCCACAGATTAAATTTTCCTTTGGCATTCTGTAATGTCAGAATATCATTGCCGAATTAGCCCTATAATTAGGTGGATCTATAATCAAATTGTATAATGCTCTATACCCATTCTACAGCCCTGAAAACTTCTGCACACATTTATACACTCATCAGAACACATCTTACAGCCGCATTTAAACACACTTCCTACTTACTGGACATTGGTAGAAAACTTCATTTTTGTTTCGGCCTTCTGCAGCTTCCACTGCTATGTACTGACTCAAACCAGTATGTATGCAAAAAGTTAAAGGGAGACAGTATTTCAATCCCTGTCTCTGCTGGAAGCCTCCGGCAGCTGTATCGACATCTAACAAATCTTCAGAACGATAGTGATTGGACAGTGCCATACTTCCCAACAACCTGAGAGCAGAGACAAAAATATTAATCAATTCCAGTGCCAAAGAGCTGTGCTTCATCTTTTTGATGAATGATAATTTCCCATCGACAGCTTTCTAAGAATTAACATGTCAATCACCAAAAACACCACAATTTATTTACGAATTCAAACTCTTGAGTGGAAAGATTTCTTCACACACAAAGAGATACCATGTTCCATTAAGAATAATGCAAAGTTCTCCCTAAGTTTTTATGGGCTTTTCATAGGCACAATATCTTCAAAATAGCTTAATTTTCATAAAAGAACAGAAGGGTAGACTCAAAGTATATAGCTTTTAACACTGTGAATGAATTTGACAGCTACTGCATGGTCTGCTTTTTCCAAAAGGTTCCCCAGTGAGTATTTCCTCTTAAAAACAGGCCATTCAATTACAGGCTATGCCTGAATAGAACAAAACTCTTATTTTCTTTAGTGTATATAGCTCTGAACAAGTTACTGCTTTTTATATGTATGGTATATAGAATTTACATCAAACTCTCAAAAACAATTTACCTGGTCTATAATAGGATAAAGACTTCAAGGGTTCCGAACAGTTTTACTTAAAATACACTCACACATACATCCACCCTATGTACCACAGCACCCACCCAACCCCAATCAGACTTCATTTTAAGTATAAGGATGTGCTGATCGAAATGCTGTTTTTATGAGACATTTATTTTGGGAAAATCAAATTCAAGCAACAGATTCAGTCTTTTGGATTCTTACAGGGAAGAAGAGAGAATTCTTATACTCCTTTAATCTGTCAAGAGTAACTACACATCATAGCTGTTTATTTTCTTTCTGGGAAATGACTTGTGTCATTAAAAATAACCCAAATGGCAAACCTTCTTACCCAGGAACCACTAACTTCTGCCCATTGTGGATACGATATGAGCATCGATAATCATCAGGGAGTTTGCAACCGATCTGAGCTTCCACAGCATCTAGGTCTTCCTCTCGAGCACCCTCTGCAAATGCACAAAAAAGCAAATTATGAAAAAACAATAAGCCTTATATCTAAGGAGAAATATAATCTTCTGCTAGCCAGTGAAACAATGTTAGAACAAGTGAATTCTGTCCAAGTTGTACTGCTGAAACATAGTGAAATAAATTGAAAATTCAGAGCAACATTACTTCACTTTGGATTGGCTCTGACATTTGAAGCACGGAGAAGGAAACTCCTCTATTTCCTCTCAACAGGGAAGACACTGGCACTCAGCAAAATACAGAAGAGTATGCAGCAGGGAGATCCATAGTAATTATTTCACATTATGATGCAAACTTTAGGATTGATTTTTCTTAATCCAACACACTCACATTTAAAACATATCTCTATTAAAACAAATTCTCCAGAAGTTCTCTAAATGGATGTTCAAGAGTCCTGACACAGTCTCTTAATGAGAAATAGAGGACATAGGTTTGGGCTGTGGGGAACCATTAACTTCAATCCAATTTTGCACTTTTGTCAGCTCATCATTTATTCCAGCTTTCAAAGGGAGGAAGTGATGACAAATGCCAAGAGAAGAGATTCACTTCCAGTAATGGTTCACTAGATTGTTGGAGTAAACTTTATGCTAAGAACTAAAAAAACAGAACAGAAAATTGGTCTCAAAGCTTCTGGAGAACCTCAAAGACAGCAAGAACTGGGGGCGAGCGGTAGTCAGAAGGACAGGGAAACAAGGTTAGCTGGGCACTGGGAGCAACCTGTCTTTGAGGCAACTGCCAATTCTGAAAGCAAACCTGTGGCTGAGAAGCTGAGCAAAGCTTCCAGCAAGCAGTACTGAGAGAATTTTCTAACGTTGATGAAAACATCAAACCATAGATTCAAGAAGCCCCATGGAGAACAATTATAAAGAAAATCGTATCTAGACACATCCTTGGGAAACCACTGAAAATCAAAGACAAAGAGAAATCTTAAAAGCAGCCAAAGAAGGGAAATGCTGTATGGTCACTTTCAAAAGAACAAGACTAACAGTTACATTCTCAACAGAAACAACAGAAGCGGGAAGAATGATAGCTTTAAAGTACTGAAAAAAAGAACTGTTGACTAGAATTCCACATCCACTGAATATATTTCAAAAGTATAGATGAAATACATACATTTTTGGACAAAAAAAAATCTGAAAAAAATTCAGCAGTTAGCAGTACCTCACTTAAAAAATACACTAAAAGGAATTCTTCAGGCAGAAGAAAAATGATCCCAGATGAAAGCATGAAGATGTAGGAAGAAATAAAGAGCAACGAGAAAGGTAAATATAGAGGTAAATCTAAAATAAAATGGAATATATAAAATAATGATAATAATGTTTCCAGGGATAGAAAACATGTTCAAAATTGAGATCACAAAAACTATAATAAGAAAGGCAAGAGGTGATAATTGGAGTTAAAGTATTCTAGGTTTCTTTTATTATCCACGAAATAGTAAAAATACTAATTTACAATAGATTTTAATTAAGTCAGAGATGCATCCTTTAATCTCTAGGGCAAATCACTAAAAATGATAAATAACAAAAAGATGTGCAGAATAAAAGATAATTAAGAAGAATAGAATAAAAGGAATACTTGCTCAGGAGCACAAATAAGAAATAGGAACATGGTATACTTAAACCCAAATACGTAATTACCCTGCATATAAATAATCTAATGATTAGAAGACTGACAGACCAGCTAAAAAACAAAACACAATCATGTGTAAGAGGCACATCTAAGAAATGTAGATACACAAAAGAAAGTTAAAAGAGCTTTACTAAAATCACACAAAATAGACCTTACGGCACAGAGCATTATCAAAGGTAATGGAAGGCTTTTTATAATGGTAAAAAGGTGTACCTAATAACCCAGCTGCAAAATATATTTTTTAAAATAACAGAACTAAAATGGATAAAAGATATATTCACAACCATAGTTACTAGTTTTCTATTGTTATACTATTAGCAGCTTAAAGCAGCATGCATTTATTATCCCATAGTTTCTGAAGGTAAGAAGTCTGGGCATGACTGAATAGATCCTCTGCTCAGGTCCCACAGGTTGAAATCACCACATCAAGTGTGGCTGCTTTCTCAGGTTAGGCATCTTATGCTAGCGGTCCTCACCCAAGTTCACTGGTTATTGTCAGAATTCATTTCCTTGTAGTCAGACGACTGGGGCCCTCAGCTCCTAGAAGCTACCCGCCATTCCCTATCACCTGGCCCTCATCACAACATGCCAGCTTGCTTTTTCAAAGCCAACAGGAGATACCCATGCTTTGAATGTCTCTGCCTTCTGGAAGGGCCCAGTTTTTAAGGGTTTGTCTGATTAGGGCAGGCCTGCTGAGGATAATTCCCCTTTTGATTAACGAATAACTCAAATTCAACCAATTTGGGACCTTAATTACATCTGCAAAGCCCATTCACCTTTGTCATCTGTTACCTAATAGCAGGACTGAAATCAGTTATATCCACATACTGCTCACACTCAAAGGGAGGCTATTATTATACCAGGCATGTACAGCAGGGGTAGGAATCTTTGAAGCTATCTCAGAATTCTGTCTACCACACTGTCCAGTTTTAACATACCTCTCTCAGTAACTAATAGAACAAGTAGACAAAAATAAATAAGACAAAATAAATCAGTTAAGAGTACAAAAGATGTGAACAAGATTAACAATTTTTGCCTGATTACATACATAGCACTGAATCCAACAATTGCAAAATATACGTTCTTTTCAATTGCACGTGGAACATTTACCAAGATAGATGATATGCTGGACCAGAGAACAAATTGCAACAAATTTCAAATGACTGAACTCATACAGAATATATTCTCTGATCCCAGTAAAATTAAAGTATAAATTATATTAAGAAGATTACTAAAACAAAACAAAACAAAAACTCCAATACTTGGGAATCAAACAATATATTTCTTCTTTGACCCACAGGCTTGTCTAGAAATCAAAAGAAATCAGAAAATATTTTGAGCTGGGGTAGCCCGGGTGGCTCAGGTTTAGCGCCACCTTCAACCCAGGGCCTGATCCTGGAGACCTGGGATCAAGTCCCACATCAGGCTCCCTGCATGGAGCCTGCTTCTCCCTCTGCCTGTGTCTCTGCCTCTCTCTCTCTCTCATGAATAAATAAATAAAATCTTAAAAAAAAAAATAAATAATAGACATAAAAAAACTACAAAAATTCTGGAAGAAAACAATATTTAAAAAAATATTTTGAGGGGATCCCTGGGTGGCGCAGTGGTTTAGCACCTGCCTTTGGCCCAGGGTGCGATTCTGGAGACCTGGGATCGAATTCCACGTTGGTCTCCCTGCATGGAGCCTGCTTCTCCCTCTGCCTATGTCTCTGCCTCTCTCTTTCTCTCTCTCTCTCTCTCTGTGTGACTATCATAAATAAATAAAAAATTAAAAAATATTTTGAGCTGCATGTTAATGAAAAATACAACATATTAAAACTTACGAGATAAAGCTAAAGTTATGCTTAGAGGGAAATTTATAGCAAAGATATTTGAAGAAAACCAGAAAGCCTGAAAATTTATGATCAAATCATCTCAAGTCAAAGAAAACACTACAGTAAACTCAGAAAGAAATCAGAGAAATTAATAAAAATAATTATAAGTAAATATAGAGAGCATTGACAAAGGCTAAAGCCAGTTTTTTGGAAAGACTAATAAGATTAACTCCTACCTAGCAAGACTGATCCAAAATAAC
Organism: Canis lupus familiaris; assembly: GCF_011100685.1. Lineage (NCBI taxonomy): Eukaryota > Metazoa > Chordata > Mammalia > Carnivora > Canidae > Canis > Canis lupus. Next base: position 34,354,602 of record NC_049239.1, on the reverse strand, counting down.
AGATAAAGCACAAAAATTATCAGAAAGGAAAGGTGAGATCACTCACTACAGATCCAATAAGCACTGCAAAGGTAAAAGCATAGCAGTTCTTTTTTTTTTTCTAAAAAAAAGAACGTGTCTCTGCCTCGTTCTCTCTGTGTCTCTCATGAATAAATAAATCTTAAAAAAAAAAGGAGAAATGTTGAAAGCTTTTCCTCTGTGATCAGAAAGATAAGGACACTCATTATCATCATTTCTACCCAACATTGTATTGAAGGTCCTAGCCAGTGCAATAAAGCAGGAAAAGAAAAAAAGACATGAAGATTGGAAAGCTAGAAATAAAACTATTATTCAATATCCTTAGGGAAATGCAAATTAAAGCCACCACTATATATCCACTAGAAAGGCTTAAAAAAAAAAGAATGACAACATTAAAAGTGTTGGTGGGAATGTAAAGTTTTAGAACTGCTATGGGGGGCAGCCCCTGGTGGCTCAGCGGTTTAGCACCGCCTTCAGCCCAGGGCATGATCCTGGAGACCCAGGAATAGAGTCCCACGTCAGGCTCCTTGCATGGGGCCTGCTTCTCCCTCTGCCTGTGTCTCTGCCTCTCTGTCTCTTTCTCTCTGTGTCTCTCATGAATAAATAAAGAAAATCTTAAAAAAAAAAAAAGAACTGCTATGGAAGATTATTAGTATCTTTTGAAGTTTAATATAAGCATACTTTACAATCCAGGAAGCTCAATCCTAGATATTTACCTGGGGGAAATATGTTCATATGTACATCAAAAATTATTTGCAACATTATTTATAGCAGCCAAAAAACTAGAAATAACTTAATATCCATCGACAGTAGAATGAATTTATAAATTATAGATATAGACTATAAATTATAGTCTACCCATATAATAGTAGACTACACTTGCAACAAAAATGAACAAGCTACTGTTACACACAATACAGTTCAATCTCACAAACACAACAGAAAAAATTCACACAAAATATGTACTTAATCATGCAAATTATATAAAGTTCAAAAAGAGAGGAAACTACTCAGTGGTATTAGCAATCAGGATAGTGGTTACCCCTGAGAAAGAAGGAGGGTTCTAGGTACAGAAAATCATTCTAGGGGATCCCTGGGTGGCTCAGCGGTTTTGCGCCTGCCTTTGGCCCAGGGCGCGATCCTGGAGTCTCGGGATCGAGTCCTGCGTCAGGCTCCCGGCCTGGAGCCTGCTTCTCCCTCTCCTCTGCCTCTCTCTCTCTCTCTCTCTCTCTATGTCTATCATAAATAAATAAAAATAAATTAAAAAAAAAAAAAGAAAATCATTCTACTTCTTGACCTGGAGGGTGTTACAATGGTCATGTTTATGTTGTGATAATTTACCAAGTTGTACACTTAGAATCTACACATGTTTCTGTATGTTAGTTAACATCACTAGTGACAGCTTGTGGATGTCACGTGCCCTTAGGTATGGTGGGATGAGAGGACTACTTCATCTCTGTGGTAATCTTTCTAAAAACCCATTATTCCAACCTAATCATAGGTAATATTTCAAACAAAGCTAGTTTGAGGAACATTCTATAAAATACCTGACCAGTAACTCCTTCAAACTGTCAAGATCATGAAAGACAAAGAAGATGGAGAAACTGCCACAGACCAGAGGACACTAAGGAGACATGACAATTAAATGCAATGTGGTATTCTGGATTGAATTCTGGAATCCAAAAAGGATATTAATGGAAAATGTGGTGAAATCCGAACAAAGTCTGGAGTTTAGTTAATAGCAATGTGCCAATGAAGACTGTAGTTTTGACAAATGTCCCACAGGGAGATACATTAGGGGAAACTGAAACTGTGTGAAGGGTGTACAAGAACTCTCTATACTGCCTTTGCAACTTTTCTGTAAGCTAAAATTAGTCCAAAATAAAAAGTTTATATTAAAAAAAAGTTCAGTACTAAAGAAAACAAGCTGAATAGCTGCCTGAACCAGAAAATGATGAGAAAAGAAACTAATATTGGTATGGTTAGTGCTACATGTTGGACATTTAACATATAACATCAAGAAAATAAGAATTTCTTGAAGAGATAGTTGGACAGAATAAAGTTAAACAAGAGAAAAATATAAGGAAATACAATGTTTACAATACAATAAAATTAAGGTTTAGAGGGGCATCCTGTTATAGTAGAATTTGGGAGCCAACCAGACTAGGTTCAAATCTCAGCTCTACCACTTAACTAGCTGTGTGATCTCTGGCAAGTTATTTCACCTCTTTAACCCTGTTTCATCTGCAAAATGGGGAGATAGTACTATCTACCTGAGAGAATTATCATGAGGATTAAATATGCTTCCTCTGCTTAACAGAGTGCTTTCCTGGCACTCAATAAATATTCATTAATTTTCTTTGCCCCTTAGCCTACTTGTGTGAAAAACCACGGAAAAGGTTACCAGGAGCCAAGAAACCTAGATTAAAGTTCTATCTCTGTCACTTACTAGTTATGGGACTTTGTGTAAGTCACCTAAAACTCTCTGAGTCTGTTCCCTTCACTGGTAAAATGAGGGAACTGGCATAAATCAGGGATTGGCAAACTAAAGCTTGCAGACCAAATCCCGGCCTACAGCCTGTTTCTGTAAATAAAGTTTTCTTTGAAACACTGCCATGCGCATTTGTCCAGATACTGTCTATGGCTGCTTCTCCACAAGAACAGGAGAGTTGAATAGTTGTGACAGAGACTATCTTTCTCTCAAAGACCAAAATATTTACTATCTGGCCATTTAAAGAAAAAGTCTGCCCATCTCTGGTCTAAATGGTTTCAAAGGCCCCTTTCAACTCTAAAGTTCTAAGCCCACATGTAAGGTAAATATGAAATTTGAAGACACATGATCTATACCATTAGATACACTGGTAAAAGATATATAAGTATACCATAATTTCCAGTGCTCTGTGAAGCCTTGCCCAAGACCAACGCCTATTTGCTTTCCAAGTTTCTTTCTGTCTCTGCCATCTCCATGACCTTGAGATTAAATGAGGGACTGTGACCCTTGAGGTGAGTAGCTAGTTCCTGAATCAGTCCTACAACTCATAGGTCTGGCATCCCTAGAGTCCCCAGCATTTGAGATATCGAACAGCTTTTATCCCACTCCGACTCAAGCAAAACCCCCAGAGAGCTGGCACCTGGGAGTAAAACAGGGGCTATCAGGAAGTCTCTGAAGAACCTTACCTCCAACCACCAGGTACAGACAGTGAGCAGTGAACCTGCAAATGCCAAATGGGAGTCCAAAAAATAAAGGAGGAAGAAAGAAAAAAAAAAAAAAAAGAGAGAGAGAGAAGCTGCTATGTATCTTTAGTTTCTTCCTTTTCTTCCTTTCTTGGTAGCTCTGTGTCTGAAAGGAGAACCATGCCTATATTCTCATATTCCAAATGTCCTAACATTGAACTAGCTCTCCAAGAGTCCTAAGGCACTCTGGACAAAATGGAATAGGTCCTCTCTCCCTTCAGTTGTTAAAACCATAGCTCTGGTGTCAGCACTGTATTCAAATCCTGATTCTGCCCTACATTTTGTGATGGCAAACAACTTACTTAGCCTATTATGTCTTAGGCAGTTCACCTTCATAAGGGGAATAATAATTGTCTACACCTCATAAGATTTTGGCAAGTTAAATGGAATAATACAAAGTATTTAGCTTAGTGTCTTGCTTTGTATTTAATAAAATAATAGCAATTACAAACCCTTACCTATTTTATTTCTCACCACAAAATATCTATTTTCAGAATCACTTTTCTTTTGAAATTATTTAGCCCCACGTACCCAGTGAACATTATTCTTTTCTTCCAAGAAAAAAAGCTATGAAAGATATTAATCAAGGATACTTTCCTTCAAAGCTCTACTCTCTCTGACAAATCACTCTTTCCTCTACCTCTTAGCAATTTGATTTGAAGTACCTAGTCATGCGATCCTGGTCTGTATGAAATTCACATTTACATCGGAAGTTATGGTGGAAATATGAAATGTAAAAGGAATACTGTTTCCAAAGAAACCTTAGTTCAGAACTGATCCCAATTTCAGTGGGTTAAGTGTCTGCCTTTGGCTCAGGTCATGATCTTGGGGTCCTGGGATCAAGTCCTGCATCAGGCTCTCGACTTAGCGGGGAGTCTGCTTCTCCCTCTGTCCCTCCCTCTGTGCTCTTTCTCTCAAATAAACAAATAAAATCTTTAAAAAAAAAATCCTTTTTAGTGGAGAATTCTGAAAAAAACTTGGGAGGCTAAAGCAGGTAAGGAGCAATCTATTTATGAACTCTCCTGGGCATAAATTAACAAATCAAATTAGTGGGAAATAGTTTGTTAATATTTCTTGCCAGAGTTGGACAACAATAGTATAGGAGAAAGACCACAAATTCTGGGGTCAAATAGACCTCAGTTCAAATCTTAGTTTTCACTATTCTATATATGTCAAAATAGGGATGAATGTTTTCCTTACTTTATTATGCTGCTCTTATCCTCTGAAAGACCCAGGTCTTTAATATTTGGTCTTTCTAAATCATTAGACTTTCACATAAAACTTTACTTGCACTAAAAATAAAGAGGGTTAACGCAACAGGCTGTTTTTCAATTAAAAAAACTCCTTTGAAAGAAATCACAGTAGTTATCCTCGAGCAATCTTAGCATTAGTGAGCTTATTGTAAAACAAATATAAGGACACAAGGAGTTCAACCTTCCCTCTAATAAATAATCACGTGAGTCCCAAGGCAGGCAAAAATGGGACAAGCAGTAGAGCAAGGGTCCTTTTAACAATATAGACTTCCTAGTTCCTAGGCCAAATGTGAATGGTAAATTACAGATAATGTTGGTGAATTACAGATTAGCATAGATGATAGAAACCCAAAGTTATTTAACCTATTTATACTATGGTTACTAAAATGAAGGGAGACCCTGCGTTGCCAGTACCTTTCAGAGATAAAACCATCCGAGGACATCTGGGCTCCAAATATTTCTTGAGATCATCCCAGGCCTTTTTAATAGCAGCATAATGGTCAATGTATCTTCCTACATCAGAGTAAGTATCTATGAAGAGAGATTTCCAACACTGATTCTTCTGTGTTTTCTCTTCCCTAAATAGATTTTAAAAAATGAGATTAAAAATCTTTTGAAATGAAGTTAAACACTTACCAACATACTTTATTGGGAATTTGTGCTTACTTTTGCCTTTTTACTTATTTTAGCTACGAATGAAGACTAGATAGCAAAAGTGATACATACATCCAAAAATTTAACAGGAGTTATTGTTGGCATGGGGGGATTATGAATCATCTATTTTCTTACTTTCTACTTATTCTCTTCCCTAAGTTTTCAACTCCTTAATAAAATATAATGTGGATAGTATAGGAGGTATGAATTTCAACTTACTCCTTAAGACATATCAATTATAAAGTTTTAAAACACAAGTCATTCTGTTTTAGAAACCACTCAGAATTTAATGATATAATAAAACTAATCTAATTTACTTACATTGGATTAGCCAAGAAATCATATAGCATTCAAAGTAATCACATGATATCTCTATTTGGTACAATTCCATAAGCATTTATTGAGTGTCTACTCAGCCACTGAGGACATTAAAAATGAGGCACATTTTTTGCCCTCAAAAAATATATATATTCTAACCAGGGAGAAAGAATGAAGTGTAAATTTAAGTGTCAGAAGTGATATAGGATAAGGCAGCCACAAAAGTCCTTTCCAGTCTCCTTCTAATGAGGTTGTACCTTGTCCTGTAGTGAATGGAGAGCTACTGAAGGATTTAATAGGGGAGTTGAAAGAGCAGAACTGTGGTTGTGGTCTGGGAGGTGTGTAAACTAGAGGCACAAGAGATGAGTCAAGAGGGTTTCGAGTAGTCCTGGTACGAGATGATGAACTGAACTAAAACTGATGGCTGGATGAAATGAGAAGGAAAATTCAAGAAATATACTGAGGCTAAAATCAGGAAGGCTTGGTAACTGAATGGATGTAGGGAGAGAAAGAGAGGAGATCTAGGATAATTCCTGTTTCTGGCTGGAATGCCCAGGTGGATGGTATCGCCATGAAGACTAGGAATGTAGGAGGATCAGGTTTAGGGATGGTGAAAAGAAAAATTCAGGGTGTTGTTTTGCTGGGGGGGGGGGGGCGGTGCAGTGGTTAGAAGGGAAGCATCCTTTTATTAACCAAAATAATACATATACATATTATCAAAACCAAAAAGTACCAAAGAACCTAGAATGAACAACTTGTTCCCTATTCTAAGCCCAATCCCTCAAAAGAAACTTTTCATTATTTCTGGAAGTTATCTCTGTAATTCTAGACGTTTATGCCTCTAGACTTGATTGATCGATTTTACATCTATCTACTGATGACACCCCAAGGTAAAAGATCAGTTCCTGGCAATCCTTAAAATTTCTTCCTCCCTAGTCTTCCTTGTCTCAGTGTTTGATAGCCCTGTCATATTTAGTTCTATTAGGTAGCTTGCAGCTTTAAATAACATACTTAGACTTCTACTTCTTACTTTGCCAACTTGTCACTACTTCACTCCCCTTGATCTAAGAAAAAGATATTGGCAACCCTACCTCTCATCTTTCCCAGCTGTCACCTTTTGCCAACTATACTTTCATTTGGTCAAATTTATTAACATTTACTGAACTTAGAAAGTCCTTGTGGGTCATCCGATGGAAAGGTCCAGCAGGTGGTGTGATCTCGGTGGGGATATCAGGGACAGACGGTCAGGTGTTGGAGTTAGGAGCACACAAGCAGCCACTATAACGGCAACAGTGCATGCAGAATTCATAGAGGGAGAAGAGCAGTGGCCCAAGGACAGAAGCTTAGAGAACACCAGCATTTACTGGCAGGCACAAGAAGAGCCATCAAAGGAAATAAAGAGACAAGGGTGAGAGAGGAGAATCAGGACAGACTAGTGTTATGGAGGCCAAGGGCCGAATTTCAAAAATACATAATTTCCTGAATACTCACTCAGATATCAGCCAGTATTTTTTGCAATGTCTTCTCCACAGCGGATCATGACTTGATAGCTGGCTAAGTCTTCGACTGACATAGCAACAACTGGCAGTAACCAGATTCATGGTTAGTATAAAAGAAAACAAGAAAACAATTTAGAAATAAAGATGAAAATATTCAATGTTGTTTTGTTTCATTCTTTTTACTTTTCTTATTTCCTACTTTCCACCCTTATAATTGTGAAGCAATATTTTGTAAAGCAATTTTCTAAAACCTGTTTAGCATGTTAGCTGGTATAATTACCTCATGAGTGGTGAAATCTTAACTATTTGAGTTCACAAACTCCAAAACCTCTACAACTGTAATTTTCATATGAAAGTCTATAAAACATATAAACCAATGGAGTTAATTTCAAATCAAAGAGTTTTCCTACACTTACTGCTGGGACAGCATTTCTACGTATAGGAAAAAAATGTTATTCAGGTGTAAACAAAATGGTATTAGTTTTAAGATCTGTGACACATTTGATATTAAATACATAAACCTTTTGTCTGTTTTGTTCCAATTTTTTCTTAAAGGAAAAAAATAGTGCAGCCAAAATCAATTTTAATTATAGCAACTCTTGGAGAGCCCATCTATAAAATACTTCAGATTCATAATAGTTCTGATTCACTGTCTGTAGTGATCCAAGTTAGTATCAGCTGCTGAAAAAAATGGAATATTGGAAATAAAAAATTTTCTTATTATATAGAGTTTTCTAATACATGAGTGCTCCGGTCCATTTCCCATTAGGAAAATGGAAATTAGGACATCTATCCTTTCAGAAAAGGAATCACAAGTTATAGAAAGTTAATACTCAAGGATCTCAGCTGGGCAACAGATAATCAATTAAGTGTATCTTAAATCACACGGGATTTGTCAAGGCCATGACTAGGGCATGTGAAAAAGCAACTCGTGGTAAACAAAACAGCCTTTGTTTGATTTTCAGATTTTCCACAAACATCATCCTCATCCTTTTCTGCTAAGCTCAGGAGGTGCCCACACAAATATCTGCAAACATAGGAATCCCTCCAGTTCTGTCAATCCCTCCAGTTCCATTCCCTCAATTTTTGATCCTTCTTTCTCCACTATCCCAAGAGGTAAGTGATATCAAAGAATCTCTGAAATGAGCCCCACAGGTGATTTTGATGCACATGAAGGATGAGAACTACTATTCTAGACATTGTGACTCTGTTGGCTTGGGCTAAGATCTGTATCTTGAGCATGTGTATGTTTAAGAAGTGTCACATAGAGTTCTGATACACAGTATGGGTTCAGGATGAACACAACAAATCACCCTAGAATGGGGGAGATTCACACTGTGCAGCCAATACTATACAATGATCCCCCAATAGATACTCCAATCCGACCTGATCCAGGTCAGCTCTACAACTCTGGAGCTCAGCAGTGGGCAGGACACTTGGCAAAGTGGAGGTGAATAGTGCAGGAAACTTTGAAGTTGTAGTACACTACAAACTTTTCTGTAGATGAAATTCGATGCTGTTTGTGATGGTTTATTTTATGTGTCAACTTGCTTGGGCCAAGGAAAACCCAGATAGCTGGTTAAACATTATTTCCGTGTGTGTCTGTGAAGATGTTTCTGGAAAGGATCAGCATTTGAAATGGTGGACAACGTGGGTGGGCCTCATCCAATCCATTGAGGGCCTGAACAGAACAAAAAGGTTCCTACCTAAAGCATTTAAAATAAAATCTGGGGATGCCTGGGTGGTTCAGCAGTTGAGCGTCTGCCTTCAGCTCAGGGCGTGATCCCAAGATCTGGGATCGAGTCCCACATCAGGCTCCTTGTGGGGAGCCTGCTTCTCCCTCTGCCTATGTCTGCTTCTCTATCTCTGTGCCTCTCACAAATAAATAAAATCCTTTTAAAAAAATAATAAAATAAAATCTGATCCCCCTCATCTTGGCTCTCAAGGTCCTGCATGATCTCACCAGTCTCTTCTCAAGGCACTCTGCCTGTGAGTCACTCACTAACCTCCTGCAACACCATTCTAGCACCTGTCCTGGCTACGCTACTGTCCAATCAGCTTCTGAATACACTGTTCCCTCTGCCAGGACTGCTCTATGCCATCCTTCATAGTCGGCAACTCCTTCCAATTTGAACTGATCATCCCTCCCTCTCATTTCTTTACAGAATTTCTTTCTTTCATAGCATGTCTTGTAATTATGCACTTTGCTTTCCCATCTTGCCCACAAGACTGTAAGCTTCGTAAGAGGGGACTTATCTGTCTTGTTCACTATTATATCCCCAACATTTAACCAACTGACACACAGCAGGCACTGAAAAAAAAAAATCTGTTGGATAAATGATGAATACTAAAATAAACAAGACAGTCTTTACTTTTAAGACATGCACAATCTATCTGGTATGGCAAATAAACTCTGCAGAGGAAGGAAGAAGGTAGAGAGGAGGGTCTTTAAATTCCATCTTGCCAGGGATCCCTGGGTGGCGCAGTGGTTTGGCGCCTGCCTTTGGCCCAGGGCGCGATCCTGGAGACCCGGGATCGAATCCCACATCGGGCTCCCGGTGCATGGAGCCTGCTTCTCCCTCGGCCTATGTCTCTGCCTCTCTCTCTCTCTCTCTCTCTCTCTCTCTCTGTGACTATCATAAATAAATACAAATTGGGGAAAAAAAATTCCATCTTGCCAGGGTCAAAGAAGGCAGACAAGGCATTCCAGACAGGGGCATGAGCTTAAGCCACAGAACAACAACAACAAAATAAGTGTATGGTGTGCTGGCATAGGTCTGATTTGGCTAGAGCGGACTGTGCCAAATTGATAAGGACCTTAAATGCTCCCAGAAGTTTAGGTTATAGTTTGCAAACAAGGAGCACCATCCCATTGGTTTTTAAGGAGACTGGCAGCCAGATATGTCTTAGGAAAAAAAAAAAAGGAAAGAAGAAAAGAAAAGAAAAGAAAAGGAAAGGAAAGGAAAGGAAAGGAAAGGAAAGGAAAGGAAAGGAAAGGAAATTAAATTCACATTAACAGTGCACACTGCATCACTGAAAGGAAAATAAATGAAAGAAAGAAAGAAAGAAAGAAAGAAAGAAAGAAAGAAAGAAAGAAAGAAAGAAAATCACTCTGGCAGCAATGTATGCGCGCCTGTTACATTTCTAAGAGGCCACAGGAACAAAAACATTTCAGAGGAAAACAGTGTCTGCTCTTGGAACTGCCTTTTCCAAAAGAAAAGACAAACGTTATTTCTCTGCTTTACGTACAAGCCTGGGTAGAGAGAGAAAATTATTTTCTCGAAAAAAAAAATAAAGAAAAAAAAAGAAGAAAAAAAAAGAAAGTTACAGGTCCTAATACAGATGGCAGCCAGAAACTGAAGTGTTCCCTCCGTCACCACTCAGCTAGGCCAACCACCCAACGTCAATGCATCTAATAATACTGTCTTTCTAAAAGAATTTCTGATAGCACAGGGCACAGTCCTCAAATGGTGAGAATCAAACTGGTAATCCCCCCCCCCCCAAAAAAAAACAACAAAAAACAAAAAACACAAAACGAGTCTCGCCTACCGATCCTTAGGAGGGCGATTTTGCCTCCGCTGCAAAAATATATGGTGGCACAAGAAAAGACAGAGCCATGCCACCAGCTGTCAAGGGTGTAAACAGCGCCATGTCTGCCACCATCCAGTCCCGAGCGCGGAAGGAACCCGGCTTTTAACCACCCTTCAAGCAGCAACCGGGGTTTTATTTTTGGAACGGATGCTGGCGATGCGGGAAACCCCAGAGCGCACGGCGGAGACGACGGTCACCTGTATCGCACCACCGGAAGTCACCACCAAAACACAGAACCCAACGGGCAACCGTGACGGGGACGGCTGACAGCACGACGGTTACCAGGCGTAGGTGTCGGAGAGCGAGCCCCGCTAGCATCGCGGTGACACGGCGGTCGCACCTGAGGGTCCGCGGCGGGGGGGGCCTCACCTGCCCACTCGGGCGCGCGACCCCGCAGGCCCCGGGCCCAGGCGGGGGAGAGCGCGGGGCCGGCCGGGGCTGCTCCTCGGCGTCCGGGGCGGGGCCGGGGCGCCGGGGTCAGCGGGGCGGCCGCGGGGGCAGGACCTCCGCACCTTACGAGCCCTGGGCCCGGCCGAGGCCTGGGAGAGAGGCTTCCCGGCTCCCCGGCTCCCCGGCTCCCCGCCCCTCCTCCGCGCGGGGCCCCGGGCCCGAGGAAGCCCTGCGGGCGGGGCGCCCTCCGCCCGCGGCTCGCCCAGGCCCGGGGGTGGCTCTGCGGGATCGGGGCGGCCCTGACGCGGGAGTCCGGGTCCTGGGCGCACGCCGGCCCCCCCGGCCTCCTGCCTCACTGTCCCCCCCACCCCGCGCCCCACCCCTGCCGCGCGCGGCGTCCCATTACTTGATTAGGTCCCGGTAGTCCAGGAAGGACAAGATGAGCAGCAGCGGATCGGTGGGCAGCGATTCTAGGGTCAGCGGCGCCGACTGGGTCTCCATGGCCGCCATCTTGCCTGGCCCGGTGCTGGCCTGGCCCCGCCCCCGCCCCGCCCAGGCCCCGCCCCCCGCCGCCACCGCCCGAGCCGCTCCCCGGCCGCTCCGACAGGTTTGTTATGTAACCGCCGGGAAAGCCCCGCCCACGGAGGCGGGGCCAGGGGCGGATCCCGGCGAGGCCCCGCCCCCTGCCCCGCGGGCCCAGCGCCAGGGCCGTAGGGACGCGCTGCAGCTGGGATCCACGCGCCGCCGCGCCGCGCGAGGTCCGCGGGCTGCCCGCCTGCTCCCCGTCACAGCTCCTGTTCTCCCCCCTCCCATTCCGGTCCCCAAACTTGCCCAGCGCGGACCCCTTTTGCTCTTTGTTCCCAAATCTGCTTGGCTCTCTCTCTCTCAAGCCCCATTGCGAAATTTTACACCTGGGATCCTCAAAGCCAGGCCCTAAATCCTCTCCGTCCTTGGCCCCCCCGCCCCATCCTAGCTTCTCTTCATTTTCCAACCTAGACACTGTTCGCTTTCCCTCTCAGCCTCCCTCCCTCGCCCCACCTGTCCCTAGCAGAAAGGTGGCTCTGAGCCTTGTGGGCTCAGTAGGGGCGGAGTGGGGAATCAGCCAGAGGTGCAAGGCTCCTCTTCTGAATAGGGGGAAATGGTCGTCAAGGGCATAATTTCAACCCCTTCCCCGAGTAAAAGGTGCACAAGTACCGGATCTGAACGTCAGCCGCTCTCAATTCGGTCGTCACGGTGATTTTTCAGCCTATTAAGGCAATGCAAAGTGTATAGTCAATGGATCCCCTCACCCCCCAAGGTTTAATCCCCGAGGGTAAGTACCCTGGGTGTATAAAGAGATGAGCCGAGCCTGCCAGTGGGCATCACTGAGGCACGGGGATGGCCCATGCTTAGCTTTGCCACTATTAAAGTGTGGGTGGAGAAGTGTCTTCGATCGTAAGCTAAGGATGAATCCTTCTTTTCCCTTTTCCAAAGGCAGACTGGTGTAAGCGACTTTGGGCAGCCCAGTGAGACCTGAAAGTCACATGTCTGTCATTTATTTTACTAGAAATGAAATAGTGGACTAGCTAACTATGCCTAAATTATATGAGCCTGTGGACTCATTTCTTTTTTTTTTTTAAGATTTATTTATTTATGATAGAGAGAGAGAGAGGGACACAGGAGGAGGGAGAAGCAGGCTTCATGCCGGGAGCCAGACGTGGGACTCGATCCCGGGACTCCAGGATCGCGCCCTGGGCCAAAGGCAGGCACCAAACCGCTGAGCCCCCCAGGGATCCTCCTGTGGACTCATTTCTAAAAACCATTCCTCTTCTAAAGTGGTTTATGGACGGTAATGAAACCTTGTTTGTGTAAAGTACCTGGCTAGATATTCAATAAATGTTAATTTCCCAAGCCTGTGCACAAATCCATTAGTAAGTTTTCCAAACATTTCCATATCCTGGAGAAGGTTTCCTCCCAACTATTTGGAAAAATGGAAATAATTCCACCACCAACGCCAAAGCACTCTATTTTCTCAATTCACCATACCATTAATGGTTTATATTTATGATTTTGTCTAATACTTATAACTTCTCTCCCCATCACACAATGTATTAATCATGTTTTTAATTTTCTGTATGTTATGATGTTTTAACCCTAAAAATCTTGCTGTCAGGGGAGAGACTGCCCTCCTAGTGCTAATTCCTAAAGATAGGAAACAACTTGGTTGAGAGCACACCTCTCATATGCAAGCCAACCACTCCCTTTAACTAATTCTCACACACCAAGCCAATAATTCCCCTGCCCTAAATCATCTGAGGGCCAAGTACCAGGCAGCTAGAGGACACCGTTAGAGCCCAAAGCCTACCATGTATTGTTCAAACTAGCCAGTCCTAAGCTGTTTACTCTGCCCTGCCCTGCCTTCCCGGTGGAAACCCCAATAAAGTCCCTGGCCTAAACTTTCCCCTTGCTCCTGATTCTGTATCCTGAGAAAACCTGATGCTTACACTGTGGCCCCGCATGGTGTAATGTGCCCCCTTCTCTGGGGAAATGTAGTAAAAATCTTTGAATGGCATAGGCCTTGTCATGTTGTTACACGCTCACCTCCATAAGTTCAAATCCCACAAATACAAATGAGATACTCCTCTAGGAAAAACCACAAAAACTAAAAGAAAAGAACCTCTGTTTAAATCTCTGTACTTCCAAACTATTTATGAACATTCATGGAGTTGGATTCCTGTTGGTTGTTGCCTACTGGTCTTTCTCATCAGACTGGAAGCTCTCACTCTTTTTTGGTCTTGTAACTCCAGGGCCCGCATGGCATTCTTCAAGTGGAAAATTCAAATTCAGGTTGAGTGTATGAAGACAGAACACTCATTTCTGTTTGCCAGAGACCATACCTGTGTCTATAGGTAAATGCTTATAAGGCATTTGATTCTTTTTTTTTTTTTTAAGGCATTTGATTCTTTTTCATGTTTGTCTCACTTTTTCCCTCAGATAAGCTGTTTAACTCGTTTTAAGTCCAAAAGTTGGGGAGAATTTTAATTACATTGCTTTGCTTCTGCTACCCTATTGCATTTTCCTTTCTTTCCTTTGGACTTGCTCCAGTTATGTCCTAACGAGAAAACCAGAAGTCTGATGTTACCCTACTGCTGTGGCCAAGATTAAGGTAAGACCACAGAGGTACTTACCTGGGCCACAATATTGGGGGGTGTGCCAAAAAACCCTCAATAATCAAGATAAGTAATAGTTTAATGCAGTATTTTTAAAAAAGCTAATGCAAAAATCCCTAATGAACAGAATACCAAAATTTTAAATCAAAACTGGATTCCACAGTGCTGTTCAAGCTATGTTGGAATCTAAGGCAAAAGGGAAAAAAATGTATACTGAAATATGTGCTTTTTATGTCTTTCTAAATGGCTATTTTTTTCACTGGAAGGCAGAAGGGGTGCTCAGGTGGAAGACTGGCTTCTCCCAGGTAGTGAGGTTCAAAACTCCTGCTATCTTCCTTAGCCCCTCTTTCCCAGGCTGCCAACCTCTGCCATTTCACACCTTGGAGAGGGCCAGCCCTCTTGTGCAACAGCCTGTGCTTCCTGAAGAGGTGGTTTCAACCCAGGCTCCAATTTTCTCCCCAACATGGGATGAAGCTGGTAGAGGAGGCTAGGGGAGCAGTGGAAGTGAGGAAGCCCAGGAGAGCCCATTCCTGGGCTGTGGCTTTTTATTACCACTTCCTTCCCAAATACCTACAAGATGATGGCTGCCCAAGGCATAGGAACAGGGAGCTGGGACTTGGCTCTTTGGGTTCCCCAGGCTAAGATTGAAGGAGAGGGCTCCAGGTGCCGGGGTGGCAGAAACGGTCCTTCCAAGTCTGCTAATTATTTTGGATGCTACTCTTTAAAGGGCACAGAAGGGTTTCACTAAAATCGAATTTGCTTGCCATTAATGTTCCTATGGTAGATTGGAAAGCACAGGTTCTAGGGCACCTGTGTGGCTCAGTCGTTGAGCATAGGTCTGACTCCTGGTTTTGGCTTAAGTTATGATCTCAGGGTCCTGGGATCCGGCCCCATGTCAGGCTCTCTGCTTGGTGGAGAGTCCGCTGGTCCCTTTCCCTCCCCTGTGCTCCTCTCCCCCCTCTCTAAAATAAACAAACAAACAAACAAACAAACAAATAAATAAATAAATAATTTTTTAAAATCTTTTTTTTTTATTTTTTTAAATCCTAAAAAAAAATGAAACACAAAGTTCTGAAAGAAGAGTGTATACGTGCATTTTTTTTTAAAAAAAGATTTCTCTACTGTCTCAGCAATAGGTAACACTTGAGAAATAAATACACTTACATGTTTTCCTTGGAACCCCAGTGTCATTGGGTCCATGGTGTAGAGTAGTGCACAATGCCCTACCTGTAGACAATTACATTGTAGTTTCATAGGCTTCCAGGTTCCCATCCACTATTCCACTAAATCCCTCAGACACTCATTCATATCTTATGGGTAAAGGTCAGGCTCAGGCCTGTAGGAGATCAAGATGAGCACTGGGCTTGCTGTTTCAGCTTTGACACTATTACTCTTTAGAAGCTGAGAGACACCCCCTTACTGTTTGATGGGAGAGAGACAAGCCACAGGGCTCTGGAGGCTCATTTTCTCCCTCATTGTCAGGGTTTACCAACTAGCTGCCTCAGCAGATGTGAGTTTGCTGGAAGGCAGGACAGTAGTCACCACATACTGAGTTCTAGAGGCTCCTGCTGAATGGTGGCCTAGCTGGGCCCCACCCCCATATGTAAAACATCATAGTTTAGGGGGCCTCTCTATTGGGCCCTTTCTGGGATGTGCCCAGCCTTCTTCTGCCCAGCCTAGTGCACCTCTCCACTGGGAGAATGAAAGCCTCCAGCTGCGATGGGGAGTGAGATGGGCAGAGGGGTCATGTGTTCTCTCCTCCTTCTTAGATTGTAAACACCTTCCCCCAACATTTTGTATTTATATTTCATGGTGTTGGTGGTGTGTGTCCTGGGCTCCTGAAGGATACCTACGTTGGAGGTCACACTCCACTTTGTCTCTTGCTAATTGTTTTTGGAAATGGCCTCGTTCAGTTGGGCCTCCCAGAGGCAGGAAACACTCTCAGGTGATTCTCAGGGCCTCCTGTCAAGTCTCAGGGCAGGCCTGGGAGTGGACAGCACGAACCCTGGTGTCAGCTCTCCTAGTTGTGGTGAGGCAGCCTGGGCATCCCATAAAGAGGCAGGAGGACTGGGCTGGAACCGCCAGACCCCAAGTGTGGCACCCAAAAGTAAAAAAAAAAACAAAAAAACAAAAACCTTGGGCCCAAAGACTGCTGGCGATTGGTTGAAAGATCCCCAGAATTCAGGAGTATGCTTCTGCTTTAGAGCTGAAAGCAGGGAGAAGGATAAAATTACAGGGATGTGTGGAAATTAGGGGCTGCCACTGCTTTCAGAAGGGCAACCAGCCTGATGGGCTGATGCAAGATCTGGAATGGATTCAGCTGCTCCAGTGCAGCAAAAGCACAAACCTCAGGCTAATGAGAAGTCTGGAATGGATGTAAGAGTTTTAAAGGCACAGTTGCAGCAGTCATATAAACTAGCTCTGGGACTTGGTCCCGCCCTCTCCCTCCCTTAGGTGAGACTTTAAATGTTCCTGAACTTGCTAAACAAATGTCTTTTGTTTTGTCTGGTAGCGCTTCTTATTTTCTTGCAGCCTGTATAGTTGATATGAACCTTCTGGATGCATGGTGAGTGAACCTGCAGATTGGATACATTTCAAGTGTTCCCTATTGGTGGACTCTTAACACGGTGAATATGAAGGTGTGACCAAGAATGGTTTGTAATCCCAAAGCTTGCCCACAGTGCATCATTGAAGCAATGTCTCCCATCCAGGGCAAAGAAAACACAATACTCGCCTACCATACAGGCCAGAAGGCCAAATACTCCCATCTACCAATTCAATAGCCTATAGGTGTGGGGAAGCCACTGGTAGCCACTAGACTTGGGTGTCTTACTGTGTCCTTTTGAGGCTTGACCAGGTCAGTGTGTCCACTGTTGCTCCTGTGGCACCTTAATAGGAAGTCCTTAATAGGAATACATCATGTTTTAGGTAATCAGTCTCCTACTGGGAGATACTTAGAAGAATTCCAATTTTATCATAATAAACAGCATTGTGACAAATACCTGTGTACATTCACTTTTTGTGTGAATTGTTTCAGTTACACTCATAGCATAAATTTTAGGTGCATAACCGCTGGGTCAAATTTGCAAACTTTTTTTAGTTTGTCCCCTATTTCCAAATGGCTCTCAAAATAGGCTACAGACAAAACATTGAGTTCTGCGTATAGAAGTAGTGCAGACCACATTCTCTGACCCAGATACAGTAAAATCACAAATGAATAATAATCTCAAAAGCCCCACCATTTTGACCTCAAAAAGCAAATAAATGAAAATATCCTCTAAAAACCTCTTTGGTCAAAGGAGAAATTAAAACTGACATTACAGAATTGCCTGACAGTAATGCCAACTGGAATGGCTTACAATAAAATATTTTATTTTTCTGCCAAAACTTTATGAAGAAGCAAATTTAAAACCTTAAATATTTTCTGTATTAAACCAGTGAGACAAATAGACATATAAAACAATCCATTCAAGTTATAAAAGAACAAATACACTTAGGGAAAGCCAGATATATAAAACTTAAAGGAAAGATATAATGGAAAGAATGGAGGATAGAAATAGTGGAATTGACCGACAAGTTCCCTATCTTGCTCTATGTATGTGTGTTTGTGCATTTGTGTATATGTGTGTATTCATGTGTGCTCAAAGGAATAGGGACCACATGGGACCTTCCCACATTTTGCTGACAGCTTAGGAAACAAGATAAACTCAAACCCAAATGACACTCACAGTGGGATTAACCGGGATAATGTCAGTGTCAGGAGAGTGCCACCAAAGCACAAATGTGGAAATGACTAATTTAATGGTGGGCGGGTCATTGAAGGAAAGCATCTCACAGAATGTGACAGTTGAATTGAGCATCGTGGGATGGGTAGGATCTTGCCAAGCAAAATGCTTGTCGAGAGAAAGTGAAGACTAGGTGTGGGGGATTGTTTTCAAGGCACTAGAATTTTTTTCCATGCCTAATCAGTTCTAGACATGTATGGGACTATTAACTATGCAGGCTTTATCATTTTTAATTATGTGCTTTCTTTTGGAGCTGTAATTCTTTTGATTCAGGTAATCTATTTTTAGATCCTGCTTTACATTATTAATAATTACAGCAGAAAATGAACTTCATAGAAGTTAAATTTTTATTTCTTATCTATAATTAGTTGATGATGTTAGGTATAAAGATATATTAAAAATCTACTTTATCCTATTGAAAGGATATGTTGCATGGGTCTAAGTGTGTTCAAGGAATGGAGAGTCTGTAAAACCATATGGAAATCTTTTCATTAATTTTAAATTTTTAGAAATTTATCTGTTGGGTATCCCATTAAATCTTACAGTATTTTATATACTGAGCGTGTAATAGGAAGAATAAGGTATATAGAATTTCTTTCTCCAGAAAGATATACTTTCTACTGTTCTTGTTGTTATGCTTTCAAAGTGCAAACTTCTGAATTTAGTATTATTCCTTTTTTGGGGAAAGGAAATGTTAGCACAAGTGTGTGTGTGTGTGTGTGTGTGTGTGTGTGTGTGTGATATGTGTGCTTATAAAAGCATAGAGAAAAATATGGAAAGAACTTTTATATATATATAAAAGCATTCTCTGGGGATGAAAAGGGGAATATTGTAGAAAAGATGAGTGATGAGAAGAAGGAATGAAAGGAGATGATTTGTATCTTTTATATGTTTGTATTGTTTTGTTACAGTGATAACTGATGTGATGGTTAATTTTATTGACTTGACTAGACCATGAAGTGCCCAGACATTTGGTTAATATTCTAGATGTATCTATTGAGGGTGTCACTGGATAAGATTAACATTTAAGGCATGAAAATCCCACAACTAAATCACACTTAACAGTGACAGACTAGAGCACCTGGGTGGTTCAGTCAGTTAAGTGTCTGCCTTCAGCTCAGGTTATGATCCTGGAGACCTGGGATCAAGCCCCATGTCAGGCTTCCTGCTTAGTGGGGAGCCTGCTTCTCCCTCTCCTTCTGCCACTGTCCCTGTTTGGGCTCACTTTCTCTCTCTCTCTCTTTCTCCCTCTCAAATAAATAAAATCTTTAAACAAACAAACCAACAAACAACAACAAAAAAACTCAGTGAATGAATGAAAGCTTGCATCTCTAGGATCAGGAACAAGACAAAGATATCTGCTCTCATCACTGCTATTCAATATTACGATATTGGGATGGGCTTCCAATCAGGGAAATTAATCAAGAAAAGGAATAAAAGTCATCTGGATTGGAGAAGAAGCCGCAAAATGATATTGCATGTGACATAATCTTATAAATAGAAAAATCCTAAAGGAATCCACACACACAAAAATTATAGCTGTTAAACAAGTTCAGTGAAGTGGCAGGATACAACAATATACAAAAATCTATTGTATTCCTATACATTGGCAATGGATAATCGAAAAGTGAAAAATAACAAAACAATTCTGTTTAAAAAGCACGAAAGATAATAAAAACACTCAGGAATAAATTTAAAAGAAGTAGTACAAGATGTATACACTGAAAACTATAAAACACCATTGAAAGATATTTCAAAAGACTTTTTTTTAAAAAAAGATTTTATTTATTTATTCATGAGAGACACACAGAGAGAGGCAGAGACACAGGCAGAGGGAGAAGCAGGCCCCATGCAAGGAGCCCGATGTGGGACTCAATCCCGGGTCTCCAGGGTCATGCCCTGAACTGAAGGCAGATGCTCAACCGCTGAGCCACCCAGGCATCCTGCAAGAGACTTTATAAATGGAATGGCTTACCATATTCATGAATTGGAGCACTCATTGTTAAGATGGTAACATTTCCTAAACTAATCTACAGATTTGGTTCAATTTCTGTGAAAATCGCAGATAGTTTTTTTGGAGAACTTGGCAATCCGATATTAAAATTCATATGAAAATGCAAGGGACCCAGAATACCAGCACAATCTTGGAAAAAGAAAAATAAAGTTGGAGGATTCACATATCCTGATTTTAAAATTTATTAGAAAATTATAGCAATCAAGAAAGTGTGATATTGGCATGAGAATTATATAGATCAGTGGAATAAAACTGAGAGTCCAGAAATAAACCCATATATTTAAGTCATTGTTTTTCAGTAAGGAAGTTAAAAGAATTCAAAGAAGAAAGAATAATATTTTCAACAAATAGTGCTGGGACAACTGGGCAGTCACATGTAAAAAAAAAATGAAGCTGGATCCTTACTTCACATTATATACAAAAACGAATTCAAAATGGGTCAATGACTTAAATTTTAGAGCTAAAATCATAAAACTTTAGGAAGAAAGTGTACAGGTAAATCTCATGACCTTAGCAATAGATTCTTAAATATGACATCAAACGTATGAGCAACAAAAGAAAATATAGGTAAATTGGACTTCATCAAAACTAAAAACTTTTGTATTTTAATGGATTCTATATAGAAAGTGAAAAGACAACTCATAATATGGAAGAAAATATTTGCAAAATATATTATGAATGTATGTATGTATGAATGTATCTATCAATATCTCAATTATTCAATAATAAAAAGACAACCCAACTAAAAGCTGAGTAAAATATTTAAACAGACATTTCTCCAAAGAAGATATATAAATGGCCAATAAGCACATGAAAAGATGTTCAACATCATTAGGCATTAGGAAAATGCATATCACAAACACAATATCACAGGGCATATGCCTGCCTCAGTTGCTGGAGATGAGACTTTTGATCTTGGGGTCTTGAATTTAAGCTCCATGTTGGGTGTGGAGATTTCTTAAAAAGAAGAAAAAAAAAAAAACCATAGTATGACTTTCCATCCACTAGGGCAGCTATAATCAAAACAATAATCACAAGTGTTGATGAAGATGTGAAGAAACTGGAAACCCATATATTGCTGGTGAGAATGTAAAATTGTTCAGTCACTTTTTTAAAAAAGATTTTTATTTATTCATGACAGACACAGAGAGAGAGAGAGAGGCAGAGACACAGGCAGAGGGAGAAGCAGACTCCATGCAGGGAGCCCAACTCAGGACTCGATCCTGGGACTCCAGGATCACACCCTGGGCTGAAGGCGGTGCTAAACCGCTGAGCCACCCGGGCTGCCCTCAGTCACTTTTTTGGATAAAAGAAATTCTGTAATCAAAGCTAGTTTGCATGTTGACACTTAAGGCTTAATTAAAATTTTATTAGGGACCAAGCAGATAATGTCTGTTTATATAATGTAATAGCAAGAGTTCTTGCAAAATAGCGAATCCAACTTCCATTGTAAGACCTTGCAAACCATTTGGCTGTTCCTTAAAAAGTTAAATACAGACTTATCATCTTGGTATGATCCAGTGATCTCATGTCTAAATATCTATCCAAGATAATTGAAAATTTATGTCCACACAAAAACTTAGACATGAATGCTCATGGTAGCTATATTCATAATAGCCTAAAGGTAGAAACAACCCAAATTTCCATCAATAGATGAATAAATAAAATGTAGAATGGAATATTACTTGGTGAAAAAAGGGAAAGAAAGAAAGAAAGAAGAAAGAAAGAAAGAAAGAAAGAAAGAAAGAAAGAAAGAAAGAAAGAAAGAAAGAGATGAAGGACTGTTGTATAAGGTGGATGAACCTTGAAAAAACAATACGCTAAGTGAAAGATGCCAATCAGAAAAGATCACATCCTGAAATGTCCAGTATAGGCAAATCCGAGGAGGCAGAAAGATTAGTGGTTGAAAGTAGAGAATGTAAAAAAAAAAAAAAAGTCGAGAATGTGGGGGGCGAGTGGGGGGAGAGTGGAAGCTGATTGCTAACAGGTACTCAGTTTCTTTGGGGGTAATAAAAGTATTCTGGACTTAGGCTATGATTGCAGACTAAAAACCACCAAACCCTACACTTTGAAAACGAAGTGATCATTTTCTCCTACAATTTTCTCAGGAAAAGTTGAGATAATGCTTGAGAAATAATAGGCAGCACTCACTTAGTATGATGAAACCTGCCTACCTCCGTATAGTTACACGATATCTTCATCTTTGTCACAGTCCACAGAGATTGTTGAGTGACTCGTAGCAGGGTCTCCCGTTGTATGCAAGTTGGGTCTGTCTGCTGGGTACTGTCACTTGGCCCATTCAGGCTCAGGCCACCAGGGACAAATGAGTAGTTTGACAAAGCCATGTTTATTGGCCCATTGCAATGAGGAAAAACTGCATAGTAGAGTTACTCTGGAGTTCTCCAAACAGGGAAAAGTAGAGATATCATAGATTTTGGGGGAGGAATGGAATCTGGGTGAAATTCAGACAAAGTAGCGTCTCAGCTCACTGAAGGCAGTGCAGGGTGAGTGTTAAACTGTCATCATCAGGTGACCCAGGATCGTGTTTCCTTGGAAACCACTAAGTTAAGATAAACGTGGACTCTTGCGTCCAGACCTCTTTATCTGAACCTCTGCACCTGGGTTGTACACCAAGGTTGCTTCTCTATGTCAGACTGACTGAATTTCTCCAGGCAAGACTGGGATATTTTACTCTTACTGAAATAATTTCAAACAGCAAAGTTACTGGGAGCCTGGTTTTAGAGGACAAGTTTTCTCTGTGAGCAAGAACGCAGTAGTCACTCTATAGGAAGGGGTCCTTGGCAGTATGTCCTTGGGAGAAATCACGTTTACTGTGAACTTTGCTGCTGTCTCTTTTGCTGCTGGGTCTGATATCTCAGCCTGGTGAATGGTGGGGCTGCTTTTAAACCCCTCGGTGTTGAGGGGTTTCTAAGGATTGATGCAACATTGCTTGTGCTGCTAAGACCCCAGAGGTAAGGAAGGCAACAATTTTAATTAAGGAGGGGTCAATGCAGGTTGCCCTGGAGGTTCATTCTTTCTGCCTTTTAGTGGTTTTCAAGGCCTTGGTTGAGCAGGTCTGAGTTAACTCAGAGGAAAGACAAGGCTGGGACTCCAGAGGCACCTCCTTTCCAACCAAGGCCATTCCCCAGGCAGGAAACTCTGCTCTTACTGGACTCCTCCTGCATGTCCCTTAGGGAGAGACACACCACCACCCAGATCCCACTGCAGTGACTAGGCCAGCTCTCTCTGGCCTAGACACATGCTCTGTCGTGAGCTGAGGGGCAGGGAGGAGGCCTGCCTTGTCCCCTCGGAGGTATCCTGGGAGGTGTCCTATTTAAAACTGAGTGGCCTCAGTGAGGTGTGCGTCCTTGTCCTCTTGCACGACCCTTCTGACCACAAAGGCACACACCCATTGTCTCCCATTTTTGGAAGTGGTCATTGCAAGCTGGGCCACCTTAGGGGTGGGAGGCATTTCTTCTTAGGAAGGGCTGGAGACCCAGTACCAGGGCCTCAGGTGTCTGTAAACCCAGGAGTAGGTCAAGTGGCCTCATAGCACAGGACTCTAGCCGCTGGGGGTTCTGCTCTGGGGTTTGGGAGGGCAGAGGATGGGTAGCAGGATCTCTGCCGGCCCCTGAAGCCCAAAAGCAAGTGTGCCATTTGGAAAAGAGGAAACTGACCACAGAAGGAACAACCAGGCGGTGGCAGCTAGGGTGCTCATTGCTGGGGGAAGAGAGGAGGGTGGCTGAAGCAGAGAAGATGGAAATGCAGTGGGGTTGGAGGGGACAGGCTCAGGGGACAGTCAGCCCTGCAGCCCTGCAGGTGGGCTGATAGAAAACCCTGGTGTGGATTTCACAACTGTTGGCAAACCCCCCTGATGGGTTTACAGGCCCGTGGGAAAACCTGGCACGGCTCTAGGAAAATTAGAGAGACCGCACCAGCAGGAACCAGGGCTGGGGCTAAGATTCAGTCCCTGACCCCTCCCTCTCCTGCTAGAGGATGCTCCCAACTTCCTGAATTTTGTAGATTTGTAGAGCCCCGAGTTTTCCGAGCTTCTGAGCTTCCGTGGCTCCTATTAGTAGTGGCTGTTCTTTTGTTTGTCAGTATAATTGTTATGCGTGGTCTTGGGACCTTGACCATCTTGATTGTGACCCCTGTGACTAGTGACTTTTTTTTTTTAAGATTTTATTTATTTATTCGAGAGAGAGAGAGAGAGAGAGAGAGAGAGAGAGAGAGGCAGAGACACAGGCAGAGGGAGAAGCAGGCTCCACGCAGTGAGCCTGACGTGGGATTTGATCCTGGGTCTCCAGGATCACGCCCTGGGCTAAAGGCAGGCACTTAACCGCTGAGCCACCGAGGAATCCCACTAGTGACTTCTTTTTTTTTTTTTTTAGAATTTATTTATTCATTTATTCATGAGAGACACAGGCAGAGGGAGAAGCAGGCCCCCTGCAGGGAGCCCGATGTGGGACTCGATCCTGATCCCGGGACTCCAGGATCACGCCCTGCGCTGAAGGCAGAGGCTCAACCGCTGAGCTCCCCAGGCACCCTGTGACTAGTGACTTCTAAAAGAAGTGGGCCAAGGGTGCCACCAAGAATGACCTGTACTAAAACTTGGCTAGGATGAATCATTCATTTTTTCCCCTCTTCTCAAACAAAGGAAAAACTCTGTTTGTAGGACTCCTGTATTAGGGAAATTCTGCAGTGCACAGTGGCTCCGTCTTCTCTTAGTGACATTGTAAAGGGCTCCTTCCCCAAGGAGGGGATCTGGCTCCCCATTTTTTGTAGTACACCTGTCTGTACCTCTGGGTAGGGTTTGCTCTTACCTTTTGATAGTGCAGGGATCCTCTGGTTTTCCTCTTCTCTCAGGAGGCTGAATGCCCACTGTTGTCTTATTTTCAAAGGTGGTACACAGAATCAAAGAAGGTCTAATTATCGCCTTCAAGGGTCAACCACTAGTTATTTATTCAAAATGTATGGGGCTCCTGGGTAGCTCAGTTGGTTAATCATCTGCCTTTGTCTGGGGTCATGATCTCTGGGTCCTGGGATGGAGCCCCACATGGGGCTCCCTGCTCAACGGGGAGTCTACTTCTCTTCCTTCTGCCCCTCCCTCTGTTCATGCTCTGGCTCTCTCTCTCTCATATAAATAAAATCTTAAATACATTTTATATTTGCAGCATGTATGTGAGTGTTTCTTTGTGGAGAGGGTGGATGGCTTTCAAAGATGACCTCAAAAATGGTGAACAAACTTAGAGTCAGTAACGGAGGGATATTCCTCTAAGAAGGTTGGCTTTGCTGGTTTTGAGGTTGCTCCTGGAGTCAATATTAGGGCAGCCCTCTTCAGTGTCCTACACTCAGATATACTCGCTCTCTCCCTCCATGTCTGCCTCTTGTCCTTACCTTCGACATCTGTGTTGATTTTTTAGTATTGTATTATTAGCTGTAGTATTTATTGGTATTTTGTATTAGAATTAGGTCTCACATGCTGCTGAATTTTTTTTTTTTTTTTAACATTTTACATTTGTCTTAGAAAAACTTGAAAGCCATTCCTGGTAATCTGATTAGACAGAAAAAGAACAAGCAGGTACTCTGTCATCTAGGTAAGAAGTTCAGTCCTGGAGGGCAGAGATTCAGAGGTGACTTCTTTGGTACCTCGGGAGAAGCAATAGATAGGGTAGGTCCACGAGGATCCATGTGGATACCGGGAAAATCCTCCAGAATGGAGCAGAAGGCTTGGAACAACCACCACGAGGGTGACATGGAGACACAGCAGTGGGGATGGTAACTGCTAGCCTTTCTGGAGGGTTCACCACGTACCAGAGGCTGCTGGAACCAGCAGTAAGGGGCTAGGCCACATTGCACTGGAGCTCTGACTTGCTCTGTATTACACACTCTTTCACCTCAGGTTTTAGCAGGTAGAAGGCTTCAATGGGAAACATGAAAAGAATTTTTTAAAGATTTAATTTATTTATTCATGAGAGAAACACACAGAGAGGCAGAGACACAGGCAAAGGGAGAGGCAGGCTCCTCGAAGGGAGCCCGACATGGGACTCGATCCCAGGACCCCGGGATCATGACCTGAGCCAAAGGCAGATGCTCAACCACTGAGCCACCCGGGTGCCTGACAACATGAAATTTAACAAGAAACCAAGAAATGTATATGGTAGGAGTTTTTTTCTGTATTTCTTCCCAAAGACAGGCCTGAGCTACCATGAAAGACCATCCTCTCCCCAAGAGGCTATTTTTAAAGGTTGTTAGACATAACTGCCACTCTTCGTTGTATCTTCCAAGTCATGTATTCCTGTGTTCACACATCTCTAGATTGTTCTGTGCAAAAAAGGAGAGGAAAGCTGGGACGCCTGGGTGACTCAGCAGTTGAGCATCTGCCTTCAGCTCAGGGTGTGATCCTGGGATCCAGGATCAAGTCCCCTGTTGGTCTCCCTGTGAGGAGCCTACTTCTCCCTCTGCCTAAGTCTCTGCCTTCTCTCTGTGTCTCTCATGAATAAATAAATAAAATTAAAAAAAAAAAAGGAAGGGGAAAGCAGGAACCGATAAGCACCAACTCCTGATTGACTGAAAAGCTAACCGTTAAAGTATTCATGGACTGTGTCCCTTTGCTTCTTGCCTACAATAGTGACATTTTTCTGGGAATTGCATAGGCTGGGACAAATTCAGGGATAGCTTTCCCTCGAAAAATATATTTGGTGAAAAACAGTAATTGTCGATCAACTCCAGAAATTGCCAATTTTCAAGTTATATCTAGGGTGAACCCTTCTTTCTACAGATTCCAAGGAATACCTTTCACCCATTTCTAGCACTTTTCTTTTCTTCTCTCCTGAGTGAGAAAAAATGATGACCCTCTCTCTTTGCCTTATGTGTTAACTGTCGACAACTCTAATAATAACAGTAATGGTGGTGATCACAGGGTAGTACAAAATGAAGGTAATAATGTAAACGTGCCCATATACGGCCTCACTAATTGTAGGTCTCTCAGTAAATGCTTATTAAATTGTCATCTGCTGCAAGTCATTTAACAAATACTTATTGAGTACTAGCGAATATGGATTTTATGAGGTAGTGGATAAAGCGATAAGCAGACATAATCCCTGCGCTTATGTGTTTTTGTTTTCTCTCTTGTTGTTGTTGCTGTTCTTGGGCCATAAGGAGAGGAATTATGTTTCACATGCAGAGTGGTACAGACAGCGATAACACTTGATTCCAAATCAGAAGACCCAGACGCTATGGGTTTTTGCTTTGATGGGAAGAAGATGTTCAGATGATCTCGGATAAGTCATTTAAAAGTCTTAGTATCATCTAAACAAATAAGATGGTCAAACTCTATTTTTATGCTTTTTTTTTTTTGAAAAGATTTTATTTATTTATTTGACAGGGAGAGAACCAGAAAGCATAAGTGGGTGGAACAGCAGAGGGAGCGGGAGAAGCAGGCTCTCTGATGAGCAGGGAAGCCTGACATGGGGCTCGAGGACATGGGGCTCCATGTGGGGCTTGACATGGATCCCAGGACCCTGGAGTTATGATCTCAGCCAAAGGTAGACGCTTAATGACTCAGCTACCCAGGCGCTCTGGTTTTTATACTTTAAAGAGCTCTGCCAACTGTAGAGTTTGGCTTGGTGTGAGATGCAATGAAGTTGACTGATTGTGAAAGGGTAGCTTTTATGTTCCTCTTACAAGTCTACGTTCCAGGATTGGTCTACAAAGTCTTTTTCACCTTCTTAAATGATGGTCAAATCTTCAGAAAGGCCTTTGAAACCCAAACTCACCTGAAAATATTTTTTGTTATTGTTGTTTGTTTGCTTGTTTTAAAGATTTTATTTTTTTAAGTAATCTCTACACCCAATGTGGGGCTGGAACCTACGACCCCGAGATGAAGAGTGGCATGCTCTACCTACTGAGCCAGCCAGGCACCTCTGAAAATTTTAATTAGAAGAAACTCGACTTAGGTTTTTTATCACTTTTTCCAGGACAGGAAAACATCAACAACCATAAAAAATCCGCATGGTTTCTTGCTGAGACAGGAATCAGACCTTCAAAAGAGGACCGATGCCAGCCAGTAATGGTCATTACGTGAGAAGCTCTTGTGAGCTGACCTACTACTAAGAAATCTCTTATCTTCACTACCCTAATCTCTTACCTTCACCACCCTGCAGAATAGGGTATGTCAGCACTTACCCATCCTCATCCTCTATCCAATTTCCCATGGCTTCATGCAGTGTGTTAGGCAGACAGATCAAGGTTTAAAAGTATTTTTTTGTTGTGAAAGTTAAATTTTAATTGAAAATTAATTGATTTTTCCAGGAACGAGCCTCTAAACTTGGCCACAATTCAGTGATCCTGATCGACCATGTGGCTCTTTGCCGAACCAATGTAAACATGAAACAGATAAAGAGAAGTGAGTGTCATCAGAAGGATAAAGCCAACACAAATTTTGTAAACCAATACGTGTTTGTTAGTCATAGTAACTTGGAAAATTATGGACAAGCTTTTTTAGCCTTTTTTTTCCTTTTTTTTAAAGATTTATTTATTTATTTATTTATGATAGACATAGAGAGAAATAGAGGCAGAGACACAGGAGGAGGAAAAAGCAGGCTCCATGCTGAGAGCCCGACGTGGGACTCGATCCTGGAACTCCAGGATCGCGCCCTGGGCCAAAGGCAGGCGCCAAACCGCTGAGCCACCCAGGGATCCCCTTTTTAGCCTTTTCTAATTTAGTTAAGATTGAATTTCTTGAAGAGTTGCTGGAGAAAGGCTTTCCAGACCCAGATCAGAGAGTGCTTGCTGTTATTTTGAGGATCCGTGAACTTTGAGCAGCTTGGTGATCCTGCAGCCAAGAAGAGCAGTCCTCAGACTTTTATGTGTGTGTATCACTGGGGTATCTTCTTAGAACACATATTCTAATTCTTTGGTCTGGGGTGAAAACTGAGATTCTCCATTTCTTTTCTTTCCTTTAAGATTTTATTTATTTATTCATGGGAGACACAGAGAGAGAAGCAGAGACATAGAGGGAGAAGCAGGCTCCCTGCAAGGAGCCCGATGTGGGACTCAATCCTGGGACCCCGGGATCATGCCCTGAGCCAAAGGTAGGTGCTGAGCCACCCAGGAGTCCCAGATTCTCCATTTCTAATGAGCTCTGAGGTGATGCCAGTGTTGTCGGTCTTGGGGCCACAGTGTGAACAGCATGGTCCCGAAGGAGTTACCCCACTTGGGGAAGGCACATGAGCACAATTCTTACCTGTAATTCTGACCAGGAATGACTATGGCCAGGCAAAGAATTTTTTTTTTAAGATTTTATTCATTTATTAATGAGAGACACAGAGAAAGAGAGAGAGAGAGAGAGAGAGAGAGAGAGAGAAAGAGAGGCAGAGACAAGCAGAGGAAGAAGCAGACCCCATGCATGGAGCCAGACGTGGGACTCAATCCCGGGTCCCCAGGATCAAGCCCTGGGCCAAAGCCTGTGCTAAACCGCTGAGCCACCCAGGCCACCCCAGGCAAAGGATTTTATGAAGCTAAATGATGCCTTTGGTCTGTATAGTAAGTGCACCACACTTCAAGTGGCGGGGATCATACATGTATTTTCTCTTAAAGGCAAAGCAGAAAAGCTACTGGGCGTGGGAGCAGCAAGGAGAAAGATGTTAGACTCATGTTTCTGGAAAGAGGTGGAGATCAACAATCTGCTAAGGCATTAATTTTGTTGCTCTGTCTAATGTATGGATTATCCGTTATTAATTTAGCTTAAGATGTCAATGATTTCTTTTTGATATAAATAAAATGAAACTGACCACATTGAAATGAATCCCTTTGACTTGAATTAATGATAGGAAAATTTGGGAAGACAATGAGAAAAGACAGTGTTTATTTTCAGGATGGGAGTCATTCACTCAACAATGACAAGGTATTGAGCCCCTTATGATGGGCCAGGCGCTGTGTGAAGTTCTCAGTCCCTCTATGGAAGTCTCACATTCTTTGGGAGCATATTGACCCCAGACAGCTCATCTTAAAATGAATTAAAGTTGTGATCCTTGAAGGAGAAACAGGGCATGATTTGAGAACACGGAAACTAGGGCATATGAGTGGATGGGCATGTGAAAGAAGGCTTCTCTAAGAAGGTGATGTTTGAGGTGAGAGCTGGAGGGTGGATTGGAATGAACTAGGTCCAGGGGTTGGTGTTGGAAGGCACCAGAGGGAAAAATGAGCTTGACCCACGTTGGGGGTCATCCATGTGTCAATACATAATGTCCCAGCTGGGGCTTGATGGAGTGAGGCGTGGTTTAATTACTGTTGATGTGAAGGCCACCCCGGGGGGGGGGGAGCCTTTCATATATGTGCCCAGCTACATAAACACCTAGAGAAACATACCCTCTCCCATGCAGTCCCGTGGTCGCCACACATTGGGGAGTTAGTTGTTCAGCTCACCCCTTTGCTTCCATCCCCCCACCCCCGCCCGCTGAGCCTTATTAACTTGCAGGCTCAAGGCTACCAGATATTACAACTTCCTTTTCTTGTAAAGAATAGGAATATTGCATGGTGATGATTAAGAAATACTTGCAAATGCCTTTATTTTATGTTCAAAAAGAAAACGTACCCAGGTTTTTGTTTGTTTGTTTTCAGATTCACAGCCAGATTTGAGAAGGCCTAGCCCACATCAAATGGGCCTGGAGTTTGGACAGTCCGTTACAGTCCCATGGCCCTTGACAGAGTACTTTGTCTACAGGCACGGTGGTGTTCAGAATAGTGCTGGGAGGTGGGCAGTCATCCCCAAGGCTCAGAGAAGTGATCTTGCCCAGAGTTACAGTGACTGGTAGATCCTGATAAAGCTAACACTGAGCACGCCCTTTACATCTCAAGTCCCTGCTTGGCTTTGCTGTCTCAGAAGCTCCTTGAAACTTTCTCCTTCTTTTTTTTTCTTAAAGGATTTTATTCATTTATTTATTCATGAGAGGCATAGAGAGAGAGAGAGGCAGAAACATAGGCAGAGGGAGAAGCAGGCTCCATGCAGGGGGCCTGATGTGGGACTCGATCCTGGGACTTGATCCTGGGACTCCAGGATCACACCCTGAGCCCAAGGCAGATGCCCAACCGCTGAGCCACCCGGCACCCCAACCTTTCTCCTTTGTAATTCCCCTTACACCCAGCCTGCAGACCCAAAGGGATAGGTTTCCCACATAACACAGGACCATCTCCAGGACTCAGTCCCTGGGGACACTTTGTCGTAGGGAAAAACAGGGAGGGAAATGCCTGTGAGTCTGTGTACCCTTGGGTCCTGGAGAAGCTAGGTCTTTTTCTCCTCCTTCTTCTTCCTCTTCTCTTCTCTCCTTAAGTACATCTTTCCTGCTCCAGGTTCAAACATGTAGATGCCACGGAAAGCAGCCTGTAGTGAGCAGTATGGGCACCAGGAGGCAGCATGAGACCATGGCTTTGTCTCAGGATTAAGCAAGTTTTTCTAATCAGCTGGCTCCATCCTCTGCCAAAGGAGGATCTTGGGTTTCCAAAGAAGTCTGCACCGTAGAATCATCTGATGAACTTTTATAAAATCCCGGGGGCCTGGGCTCCGTCTCAAGCCAGTTGCATCTTCTATCCGTGGGAGAGGGGCACACCCTTTCAGTTTCCCGGGTGATTCTGATCTACAAGGAGAGTTGACAACCAGCAATGGAGAACACTGAATCCTGAAAACTGTAGAAAGGCTTTTAGGAACCACCTAGCCCAGCCTGACTGCTCCATTTCACAGCTGCAGGAACTGAGGCCAGACACAATAGGCTTAGGGTTCATTGGAAGAACAGAATCCAGGATCCTGACATTCAGCCAATTCTGGTTCGTCCACAGCACTCAGTCTTCATGTTTGGGTTGGACATGGGCCTCCGGAGGCAGCAAGGACCGCTCCTTCCCTCCTCTCTGATCTCAGGGCTGTGTGGTCTCTGGGTCAAGGAGCTCCTGTTGGTGGAAGCATTCAGAACCCATCTAGAGAGATCAACTGGAGAGCCACCCCATCTCGGTGTGGGCTGAGGTTCAATGCTTATGTGCTCCTGGAAACCAGGGGAGTGAGAAAGAGGGGGGTGAAGGCAGCTGCAGTCGAGGACGGCTTCCTGGAGATGAGGCAGGAGTAGAATATTGGCTGGACTTCAGTGACTCGTGGATGGTAGGGGCCCAGGACAAATGATGGGCATTGCTTGGGGCCACGTGGCCCAGTGTGAGTGAGGCAAAGGTGAGGCCTGAGGGCAGTGGGAGTTAACACTACAGACAGAGATGGAGACCAGCTTATGGAGAGAGGAACATCCAGGCGGAGGAACCAAGGGACCAAGGCCTTTCATGCAATGTTCTAAATCTTCTCCCTCTTCCTCTGCCTGCAACTCCCCTTGCTGTGTGCTCTCTTATTCTCTGTCAAATAATTTTTAAAATCTTTTTAAAAGCACAGGCACCTGGGTGGCTCAGTTGGTTAAGTGTCTGCCTTTGGCTCAGGTCATGATCCCAAGGTCCTGGGATGGAGCCCCACATCGGGCTCCCTACTCAGCGGGGAGCCTGCTTCTCCCTCTCCCTCTGTCTGCCGCTCCCCTTGCTTGTGCTCTCTCTCTCTCTGTCAAATAAATAAAAATCTTAAAAAAAAAAATCTTCTAGCTGTCTGGGTGCAATGAGGAAACATGGACGGTGTTTGAGCCTGAGAGGGTCAGAGGTGAGCCAGTCAGAAAGACGCCACTGGAGGTGGAGGGTAGAGGCCCAAAGACAGAGGCAGCATGCGTACAGGCCCCATCCAGGGACTCCTTTAGGATCAGTCTTTTCCAGGCCCTCAGAACTTAGACAAGATGTGACTTTTGGAAGATGTCCTAGAGGTATTTGCCGAATAGAATGTAAGTAGAAGATTGCCCTCAGGGGTGGGTTGTGGCCGAGGACGAGGATGGCAGAAAAGACCCAGAGTGAGCCAAGAGTCATTTGGAGAGTAGCAGGGGCTGCATGTCCAGAGGCTTTTCAGACAGTTTATGGGAGTCGCAGAAGGGCCACCACTCCAGAGGAGCAGAATGGTGGTATTCACAGTGAGGGGACCCCTGCCTCCCTCTTTTCTCCCTCTTTTCTCCTGTAGTCAGGATATTCTTGGGGATCCCTAGAAACTCCACCTTGAGAAAGCCCTAGAAGTCCAGCATTAACCTTCCACCCCAACCTCATCTATCTTTAGAGCTTTATGATATGAAGTCCCCTCCTTACCACCGTGTTTTCCGTGATGTGTCCAGCTCTTTTCTGTCCAGCCTGGCTCACCTCTCTGGGGGGTTCTGGATGGCTCGGGAATCATGTACACTACACCTCTCTGTTTGTCAGGTTTCTCCCCACCCCCTTCCAAGTAAACCCTAGTCTGTATTTATACCATATGGCACAGGTGGTCTGCACCCTTGTCCTTCTTCCATGACATCTGGTCACCACATAGGTACACACTCCGTCTTTCCCAAGGCTGGGTGTTTTTGGAAGAGACCTCAGGGATAGGTGGGTAACATTTTGCTTCTAAGCATCCATGTTTTTATATGGGGGGCAAGGAGGAACCAAATAATACTGTCTTCTATTTGCAAAGCAGTACAAACTTTTCAAAACATCATCTTTCACCAGTCACTGGAGCCTTCCGAAGTAAAGAGTTTCTTAAGGAAACTGCTACCCCATCTGCCCTGTCCATGCAGTCCAACAGGGGAAGAGTGGTGTTCTCTCTGAAGAACCAGAGGGTAAGCTAGGAAGAAACCACACTGGAACCTGGGCAGTTATACGAGATAGGAACACCTAAATTATTAAGTGTAAGGAGGTTATTTCAATCATTATGCAGGTTGAAGGCTTTACCAACATCCTTTGTGCACTCTAGGATGCTGTAAACAATCAGCTGATGCATTCGTAGATTCCAGATTATTTCCCTTTGGTGTCTACTTTCCTGTTAGAAAGATTTGGCAGCTCTTGAAGAAGCCAACTTCTCAAGGTGGCATCAACACTTTCTCCTTCCTTAAGGAAGATGTGATCCCCTGGTATTCCAAATATACCTGTTTTTCTTTCTTTCTTTTTTTAAAGATTTTATTTATTCATGAGAGACACACAGAGAGAGGCAGAGACAGAGAAGCAGGCTCTGTGTGGGAAGAGCCTGATGCGGGACTCAATCCCAGGACCCCAGAATCATGACCTGAGCCAAAGGCAGACACTCAACCACTGAGCCACCCAGGCATCCCTACACCTGTCTTTCATTTGGCTTGGGGTCCATGCACAACTATCTTCACAGAAATGGTGCAGATGTCCACCAGCTCTAGCAGATAGGAGGTCTGGTCATGACTCTCAGTGGTTGAGGAGTCCTCTTTGTTTTCCATTTCTCTCACAACAGCCAAAAGTCTACTTTTATCTTCCTCTTATTATAAGATTTATTAAATTAGGGTCTGTGGAATCACATAAAGTACACATATAGGCCTCCAAGAGGATCGACCCATTGAAATTTATACAAAATTTTATGTGTGGGTACATGCTTCACTGAGGGAAAATGAATAAGAACTTCTGGCTGAGATTTCGTCGGAACTGCTGAATAATCCTCAGGAAAGGCTGGCTTTTCTCCACAGTAATGGAAACAAAGTGAAGATGTCTGGCGTTGCCAGCTTTATTTAACACTGTGTTAGCGATCTCAGCTAGTGCAAAAGGCATACTGATGGGAAACGGACCAAAATTTTAGTCGCAGATTCTATGATCATATATACAGAAAGTCCTAAAGAATCTTGACAAGAGAGCTACTAGACTATTAAGTGAATTTCACTTAGTCACAAAATATAGGGTTAATATCCAAAAATCTAGTCAACTTCCATACCCGTGATGAACAACTGGAAAAGGAAATGTAAAAAAAATACCATGTATAATAGTATCTGCAATATGACATATACTCAGGAGAAATCTCGAATTATATACAAAACGTGTACACGGAAAACTCTAAAAATGCTAAGTCAGTGGAGATATATACCAGGGTTTATGGATGGGAGGCTCAATATTGTTCGATGGCATTCCTCCCCAAGTTGAGTTACACACTTGATAAGATCCCAATCAAAATCCTAGCAGGGTTATTTTTGGTGTTTTGTTTTTGTTTGTTTTTTAGAAGTTCACAAGCTGTAACTTACAAATTCAAAGGTCATAGAATAGCCAAAAAAAGTTGTGGAAAAGAACAAAGCCGAAGGACACAATCTGCCCAATTTTAGGAGTTAATGTAAATATGTAGTAGTCAGAGAGATTACTGTAAATTTAAGTATAGAAATAGAAATCAATAAAATGGTCTAGAAATATATTGTGTGTATAATTCATATGTGTTCTACATATAACACACACCTGCACACACATGCACTTGATTTTCCAGTAAAGCACCAAAGTAATTCAATGGGAGAGATGGTGCCTTTAGCAGGTACTGCTGGCGAGATGGTATACCTGCTTGGAAAATAAGTGAATCTTAATTCTCAACTCAAATTATGCACAAAAGTTGACTTATAGTGAGTCACAGAACTAAATTTAAGAGTTAAAACTATAAAACTTCTTTTTTTTTAAAGGAAAGACCTTTTTTTTTTTAATTTTTATTTATTCATGATAGGCACACAGTGAGAGAGAGAGGCAGAGACACAGGCAGAGGGAGAAGCAGGCTCCATGCACCGGGAGCCCGACGTGGGATTCGATCCTGGATCTCCAGGATGGCGCCCTGGGCCAAAGGCAGGCGCCAAACCGCTGCGCCACCCAGGGATCCCAAAACTATAAAACTTCTAAAAGTAAACATATGAGAAAAAGCTGCAACTTTTGGGTAAGCAAAGATTTCTTGTGGAGCAATAAAAAGCATGAAGTAGGGGCACCTGGGTGGCTCAGTCAATTAAGCATCTGCTTTTGGCTGGAGTCATGATCTTCAGATCCTGGGATCGAGCCCACATCAGACTCTGCCCTCAGTGGGTAGGCTGCTTCTCCTTCTCCCTCTGCTCCTCCCCTCGCTCTCTCTCAAACAAAGTCTTTAAACAAAAAAGCATTAACTTGGGACGTCTGGGTGGCTCAGCGGTTGAGCATCTGCCTTTGGCTCAGGGCGTGATCCCAGATTCCTGGGATCGAGTCCCACATTGGGCTCCTTGCATGGAGCCTGCTTCTCCTCCCTCTTCCTGTGTCTCTGCCTCTCTTTGTCTCTCATGAATAAGTAAAAAAATCTTAAAAAAAAAAAAAACATTAACTATAAAAGTTGACAACTGGACTTCAGTAACATTACAAATTTCTATTCTACCAAAAGCACTGTTAAGAAAAGGAGAAGGCAAACTCAGGGACTGAGAGAAAATACTTGCAATATACAAATCTGCATAGAGCTTTAGGGCTTGTACTCAAAATTTATCAAATACTCAGATAACTCAATAAGGAGACAAACCAACCAATGAAAAATGGATGTGGTAGGGGTACCTGGGTGGCTCAGTGGTTGAGCGTCTGCCTTCGGCTCAGGCCATGATCCCGGGGTCCTGGGATTGAGTCCTGCACCAAGCTCCCTGCATGGAGCCTGCTTCTCCCTCTGCCTGTGTCTCTGCCTGTGTCTCTCATGAATAAATAAAATCTTGAAAAAAAAATCCGTGTGGTAAGGATTCTATAAAGACCCCAATGACCAACCTATGCCCTTGTATCATCATCTCTTCCTTGAGTATGGGTGGGGCCTGTGAATATTACGGATGTCATTCCCGTGATTAGTTATATCATGTTATACGAAGGCATTTTGACAGATGTAATTAAGGCCAATCGAAAAGGAGATTATCACAGGTGGGCCTGAGATAGTCAGGTGAACCTTTCAACGAGGCTCACGAGGTAGCAGCAAATCTTTCCTGTTGGCCTCGAAGCAAAGCACCAGGAGTTCTACAGCCATGGGGAAATGCATTCTGCTAACAGCCACGTGTGCTCGGAAGGAGACCTGGCCCCACCACCCAGCTGGGACCTCAGTGCCACCCACCACCTTCGCCGCAGCCTGTGAGACCAGAACGAAAGACCCAGCTCAGCTGTGCCTTACCCACGGAAACCGTGAGACCTTAAACATACTTTTTTTTTTTTTTCAGTTTAATCTGACAAATTTGTGGGGGTACATAAGAAAGCTAATACAATAAGCAAATGATGAGCATACACTTCACAAAAGAAGACACGTGAATTAGCCGATAGGTACATGAAAAGATGGTCAACAACAGTAATCACCAGAGAAAAACAAATTGCAAACAAAATGAACACACTTCAGTGCGCACACATACGCACGCATGAATGGCTAAATTTAGTGGGGGGATGAGACCCCAACAGTACTAAGGGCAGCATCTGGAACTTCCGTGGGCTGCTACAGAAATGCCAGATGGTACAACTATTGCGGAAAACAGTTTGCAAGTTTCTAGAACAACTAAACTCACATTGTCACGTGGCCCAGTTATTCCATTTGTTGATATTTGCTTAAGACAAATGACCACGTTTCCACACAAAGACTTTCACATGGATGTTCACTGCACTTTTTATTCATAATAGCTAAAAAGTGGAAACAGCCCAAGTGCTGTTTGTGTGAAATAGGCCAATGTGTGAACAAAAATTGTGCTGTATCCATACATGGGAACGCTGCTCAGCAATGGGATACCTTTTGTGGTAGTGGGGGGGGGGTGTGATAGCAACGTTCTAGAACTTGACCGTGGTGGTGGTGGTTACGTGGGTGTCTAAATTTGCCAAAACTCCTCTAACTTTACACCTAACAGCAGGTGCATTTTATGTACAAATGATACCTCGATAGAGTTGATTTTTCAATATCGACTCTCCTGGCATGATTTTACTTGCTTGAAAATGATCCCCAGAGAGGAAACAACTAATGATGCAGGTGGACAGAGGTCAATTGCAGGAGGGATGTCCTTGACTAAGAAGTGGCGTAGGGTCCAGTGTTTATGTGGAATAGCTGGCTATTGATAAGATCAGGGGTGGTCAAACTGTTTACTTGGTCAAAGAGGAAGCAGTGCAGAGATGTGGGGTGCTAGGAGGCATGGGGAGCCACGAAAGGGTATAAAAGTCATTTCAGAGAAAAAAAAATGCACCTCAGGCCTGCCTTCCCTCCCCATCCCTAACCCCTAACCCCTAACCCCTGTTCACCTTGGGACTCCTTCCGCACATTCTTCTTCCCCATTGTTGTCTTGTTTTGGCTTAGAATCTCCAACTTGTTATCATCATTATGGAAACTCCAGGCCACACAGCCTGAGTGAGACTCTGTAGGAGTGGGCCAGGCATCTGTGTGTGTGTGGGGGGTGCTCCCCACACAGTGCTCGCAGTACCTGCAGAGCTCTGGGGGCTTTGGGGGAAGCAGCTGGCTGTCAGAAGAGCAGCCTGGGGGTGGTGCTGGGGAAGCCTGTGAGAGAGGCTTCCATGCATGGAGTGACAGGGACAGGCATGGGGAAGTGACAGGGGCAGGAATCAAGCTGGCAGGCACAAGATGGGAGGGCAAGCTGCCAGGGCCCAGGAGCTGCCAGAGGAGTCTTGGTGCTAAGACATGGATCTCCCCCTGTTCCTTCTAGGGCTTTCTTCCCAGCACCTTCAACGGTGACTCTGCAGAGCGGGGGTGGGGGGGTGGGGGGGTGGGGGGCTCCTACCTGGGCACTATTTCCTAGCTCAGAAACGCGTTCAGGGCACAGTCCTGCTGCACATCTCGCTTCTCTACCCTCCCCCACCCAGGCCTACCAGCTCCTGCATGCGAGAATCTTCCTGCAGACCCCCCTGTGGCTCAGGGCCCGTGGACTTGGGTTTTTCCTGGGCTGCCAAGTACATAGGTAGCCAGGAAATCTGACAGATCCGCTTCCAGCCAAAATACCCAGCCTGGTCTCCCCATTAGCAGGAGGCCAACTCCAACCTGGTCCATTTGAACCAATTCCTCCACCAAGGGGACTTAATAGACGTCTGTCACTTCTTCAACTTTGATTGCTATGGTGTCTTACCCAGAGGGACCTCTTATGTGGGGCAAGAGACATATCATCTGCATGGAGAGGTGTCTGCCGACACTCAACCTGCCAGAGTCAACTCTGAGATTTGTGGTTTTAAAAACCAATAATCACCACTGCAGGTCACCTCAACCGACAGCCCAAGAAGGAAATGCCCCCCCCCCCCCGCCCCCGTTCCCAGCAGCCACTTGGATAGTTACAGAGCTAGAGTTATTAGAAATCGAGTACTTTGAAAGAATTTTTCTCTAATATATTTTTTAAAGCTCCCTAAATAATTACTGGCTCAAAGAGGCTTGTGAAGCAAAGGACCACGGCCCTGGGCCAGGGTAGGCCTGGAGCCGGGCTGGACCTCTCTGCTCTGTGACCCTTGACAGGCCTGGGCCAGAGCACGGAGGCTCTGTGAGCTTATCTTGCCCACTTGGCATCACGTTGGTTGCTCCTTGGTGCCCGGTGCTCTGGAGGGAGAGGGGGTACGTGAGGCCTGGCGCGTTCCAGAAGGAGTCAGGAGTTGCAGTGAATCTCCCCATGTGTCCCCTCCAGGTCACCTCAGTCCTCCCAAGTGAGACGCAGCCAGCTTGTGCATTCAGAGCCTATGCGAGTGCGTATTTTCTTCCCCCATGCAGACGGAGAGACAGGACAGGACCAGAGCAGCACCAGTGTCCTCACCGAGGCCAGTTGTCACCGTTCCCACCACATTTTCTCTGGCACATTCAGAGAAAAACGGAGAATTAATGGGATGACCTCTGTTCAGAACACCCCTCTCTCCCAAGAGCATATGAAATATGTTAATTGGTGGCAGACTAGCTATTGCCAGCCTGGAGAATCTGCGTATTTGGTTGATCCCTACAGACCGGGCTGGGGGGGTGGTTGGCGCAGGTACAGACCCAGCCTTCATTTACTCAGGGTGGGAGGGTGCCAGGGTCTGCAGCAGAGCTCTGCCTCAGTCTCTCTCCATCAACCAGGGAGCACGCCGAGGCCTTGGCTGCTCCCAGGAGGTGTGAGGTCAGGAAAGAGGGTATGAAACACTCGTTCAAAAGGCCACACAGCACCCCCTCCACCCCCACCGTGCCTACTTGAGGTTAAAGATCATGAAGTCCATCATGGGGTGGGGAGGTTTTCCCCAGCTGCCTCCAGCTACACTCTTGGGGGCAGGCAACAAGCCCAGGGGAGGGAACAACCACAGAACTTAAGCTGGATGTGAAAAGACATGAGGAGGAGTTAAGACTGGATTCCAACACGCGCGCGCGCGCACACACACACACACACACACACACAAGAGCTGTGTGATCTTAGAAAAAAAAATATCACTCGTCCAAGCTGTTCTTTCCTCAATCACAAAATCCATATCAAAGCACCCCTTCCACGAGGATTTGAGTGAGCATTACGGGATGTACCTTGTGGGCAAGGGTTTCCTGCCGGTAAGGAGCCCTGGACGGGGCGGGTATTGCTTAGGGGTGTAGCTGGTGTGTGAGGGGCCCCTAGTGGGCACGGGGTTGACAGAGCTCCCCCAGGCAGCACTGGCTGGGGTGGGAAAGCAGAGCCAAGCACCTGCGGCCCTCCACTTGGCCCCGCTCCTGTGCAAAGCCACCTGGGGTCCCCCATCCCCCGGGCATGGGCAGGTGTCCTACGAAGGTAGCATCCCCAGCTGAGCAGGGCTGCTGCCCTGGGGGGGCCCTCTAGGTAGTTTCCTGCTCTTCTAGCTGAAGGACCAGGGAGCAGAAGCTGGCTTGTGGCCCCTCAGGATGAAGTTTCTCCCAGGAGACTCTTCACAGCCCCCCCAAGGGCTGCCCAGGCCCTCAGTGGGTGCAGACCTCCGCTGGGCCGCACCATCATTTCTGCAGCAAACCTCTACCCCTGCCCTCGGGGCAGGCAGGATGCCGTGGCCCTTCCTTCGTGGGGGTCAGCCAAGCCTCAGTTTCCCCTCAATCTCCCTGTGTCCATGCGGACAAAATCGCACAGACATCATCCTCTTCTTCCCCGGGGGGAGCGTGGGTCTTCAAACCCAGCCCGGCCTTCTGCGCAGACTGGGGCTCCCTCCCAAGTTTCTCGGCTCAGTTCCCTCTCCTGGCATTTGCCAGGAGCAGCTCTGTCAACCTGTGTCCCCTTCCCTCGGACCTTTGGTCCCCGCACCTTGGCCCTCTTCTGTCCAGAGGGGATCCTGGTCCTCCACTTGACTCCAAACTTCTCAGCGACACCTGTCCATTCACGGTCCCCTCCCTGCACTGGCCTTACACCCGCTCCTGCTCAATGGGCTCCCCCCTCTGCCCCCCGGGTGTCTAAGTTAGCTCTCATCTCATCCATCTTAAAAAACACCACCACCAGACCTTGACCTCATTTCTCCCAGGCTGAGCCATCTTATTCCCACACACTGTACCCAGACTTGGGACTTAATTTGCACACTGGCAGCTCTCACAACCTCCTGTCCTTCCAGAGCCCTTCAAAAGCACCCTCCCCCAGGGTCCCACAGGTGCATCAAGGCCCTGCTTCAAAACTGCGCTCCCTCCCCTGCTCACACACAACCCCATCACTGCCCCCCCCCTTGCCCTGAGGTGTGCCCCATGGTCCTCACGGTCGCCAGGACTCCTGGGTCCCTGCCTGGACGATTTCTTCAGTGTTCTGCGCAGGCCGCTGCCAGGTCACCTGTCCCCTGCATGCCCACCGCAGGCCCTGGGGTGCGCGCTCCATCCACACCCCACAGAGGAGGTAGCAGCAGCCTTCGAAATAAACTCCATCGCGGCTCTCCCCACTGAAAAGACATTAGTGGCTCCACTGACCTCTTTATTTTTATTTTTTATTTTTTTAAAGCAAAGGGCTTTCTTTTTTTTTTTATTATTTTTATTTATTTACTTATGATAGTCACAGAGAGAGAGAGAGAGGCACAGAGACACAGGCAGAGGGAGAAGCAGGCTCCATGCATCGGGAGCCTGATATGGGATTCGATCCCGGGTCTCCAGGATCGCGCCCTGGGCCAAAGGCAGGCGCCAAACCGCTGCGCCACCCAGGGATCCCTCCACTGACCTCTTTAAATAAAGTGTAAGGTGGTGCCAGTCCCTGAAGCCTCTCCCCACACCCACAGTCCCTGCTCCAGCACAGGTGAACTGTGGTTTCTAGAATGTG
Organism: Canis lupus familiaris; assembly: GCF_011100685.1. Classification (NCBI taxonomy): domain Eukaryota; kingdom Metazoa; phylum Chordata; class Mammalia; order Carnivora; family Canidae; genus Canis; species Canis lupus. The sequence continues at coordinate 34,312,630 of NC_049239.1, read as the reverse complement.
CCGTCTCTCCGATGTTTGCAGAAGCTGCTGTCCCTGCCTGCAGTGGCTCACCTGCCGTGGCCTCCCCAGGCCCTCCCTTGGGCTCCTGAGACCTCACATTAGCACTGTGGCCCTGGGTGTGTGTGGGGGGCATAGCCTCCTGTCCTTCACCCAGGACAGCAGGGTCCCCCTGTCGGCCTCCCCTGACAGGGTGAACCTCCAGGGTGAAGAGGGAATGCCTCATTGTGTTAAATCTTGACCTTCCAGTTGATTTTAACACTTTGTGGGGAGCCTGTGCAGATAGGGATGTGGAGGGACAGAGCGCAGGTGGTCTGACCCCCAGCAGGGGCCCAGCTGGCTTTCTCTCCCCACTGCCCCCTGGGCCCTGGCTCCCAGCTGCGGTTTCTAGCAGGGTGCTGTGTCCTAGCAGTTCACCAGACACACCCCAGCTCACCAGCTCTCTAGGTGGGTTCGGCTTGTCCCTCACCTTCAAAGGGAGCACAGCACCATCCTGGACTCTTCTGGTACAGCAATAAACTCTTCCTTTTTCCAAAATGAAGCTCCTTCAGCTGTGACCCCGATTTCAGCCCCTTGCACACCCTAGAGGGCCTCTCTTCCACCAGTTACACCCCACAGGCTCCTCACCTGGAAACCAGTCCTATGTCCCTGCTTGCAAGTAACCGACATGACCCTCTCATGCCCCGGAGCTGTCGCCTGGTCGCCCTGGGCACTGTGGCCACAGTTCTCAGATGCGTGACCCACATCCGCCACTTCACTCTCCGGTGACCCTGAGGCCAGGCTGCAGCCCCTTCCTCATCCTCAGTGTTCCCGCACTCCTGGCTCCAGAAGGTGGTGGGGGCACCCGGGCCATAGGGCTGGACAGACGTGCTTTCAGGGCCCGGCTGCACAGGGGTCTAGCTCCGGGCCCTGGTGCCACTCACTTCCTGCCTGGGAGCCTCAGCCTCCTCCTCCTCCTCCGTAAACCTGAGCTGGTACCAGTTCCTTGAGTATTGCTGCACGAGAATCGATGCGATGCACGCGCTCGGGTGCTCAGCAGATGCTCCCCGTGGTGGTCCTGCCCCCGTGCTGGACCTCCTCCCCGAGCCCCAGGAGTGGCACTACCGGGGTGCACCCGGAGCTCTTGCTCTGCCTCCAGTGCGCTCAGAGCTGCCTAGCACCCACAGGACCCTTACCTGCTACCGAGGCAAGAACCCTTACCTTGCCCCCATTTCACTTCATCGGCACAGGAGCTTTCACCGTGGACAGCATTCAACACATGGAAGGGATGGAGCAGAGGAGGCCAGAGCCACCCAGGAAGACACAGCCAACCAGGGGCAGAACCAAGTTCAAATCCAAGCTGTTGGGCTCCAGGCCCCTTGCTTGAAACCCCTCCACCAATCGGTCCGCAGCCCTCCAAGTGCTCCAGGCTGGGGCTTGGACTCCTCCTTCCTCCTCGAGCAACGCTCCCTCTTCCCAAGTTGGTTCACATACTCGCCAAGCTTTGTGCATTGATCCCCCCTACTCAGTCCCATCCCAGCCTGCCTCTGGGCTTGCCGGACACCCCCTCCTGGAGGCCCGCCTTCATCTCAGGATCTGAAGGCCCCAGACTTACTTCAGACCCCTTCCCCCTAGATCGAGCGACCTGATTTTGCAGCTTTGTGGGCAAATGTCTTTCATTTCAGCCTCGCAGGCTGGTTTCTTGTGAGCGTGCCTGCCTCCTTCACCAGCCCTGAGCCGCCGGGAGGCAGGACCCTGGCTTCGTGGTGCCGCTCTCCACCTCGAGGACAGCGAAGGCAGATGAAATTCTCTCTCAGATCATATCCTGTCCTGATTTCCGTCTCTCTGCACAGAGAACCGTTCTCTATCCTTTCTTCCTGCCTCTGGAATCTTTCTTTTCCTCATACTCACCTCTGTCTCCCACATCCCTCTGCCCTGGTCAGGGCCACCTCCCAACTGTCTCAGATTCTCCCCGACCTCCTCATTCTAACTGCCCAACTGTCATCCAGCGCCAGCCTTTCACTACCAGACCTTTGAGCGTGTGGCACCCTTGCCCCTCCCTTATTTTTAGATGTTGCCCTTAAAAACCTAAAACATGGTAATGGTTTTTGCTTTTTTAAAAAAAACACATAAGTGTCCTCAGACACCTGCGTGGCTCAGCTGGATAAACATCTGTCTTCAGCTCAGGTCATGATCTCAGGACCCTGGGACGGAGCCCCACGTTGGGCTCGCTGCTCAGTGGGGAGCCTGCTTCTCCCTCTCCCTCTGCCCCTCCTCTCCATCAGCTCATGCACTGTGATGTGCCCTGAATATAGCTCTGGGTTACCAGTTTACTGCCTACGATTAGCTGGAGCTGGGAGGAGAAAGGTCTTGACAAGGAGTGTTGTGTTCAGCCCCCAAGATGGGCCCCTTGATCACTGCCTTGTTTATGCCTCTGTATAGTTTCCTTCCAGCTGTCTCAAGGCTGGTCCGTGTGGCCAGAGAATATGGTACAAGTGATGGTACATTGCTTTTGAAGTGAGCTTATTAAAACCATTGGGGACTCTCTCTCTCTCCCCCATAACTTGCTCTGAGGGAAGTAAGAACACTCAGATATGAGGCCTTCTGCCAAAAGCCACATCCTGTGAGTGATCCGTGTTAGCAGCAGATCTCCTGGGGCAGTCAAGCCTCCAGCTGACGGCAGTGCTGACCGACTGTGTGGCTGCAGCCTCTCAAGGGGCTGTGGGTCAGGATGACTCTTTAAGCCACTTTCAGATTTTGGCCTCAGAAACCGTGGGAGATGATAAATGTTATCGTAAGCCCCTGGATTTGGGGGTAATTTGTTATGCGGCAGTAGATAGCTAGTACAGAAAATGAGACCCATTCATTCACTTTATCGCTTAACACATTACTTTTGAGCCGCTACTATGGGTCAAGAACTACCCTGAGCACTGGAAATGCAGCAGGTGAACAAAGTAGACAAAGTCTTTACTCTCATAGAGCTTTCACTCTGGTCAGGGGAGAGAGATAATGAAGGGGAAAAAATAGATATGCCAGAAGGTGATAAATGCTATGGAGAAAAAGCAGTGTAAGGATGGGATGAAGGGCATATAAAGGCATGATATTGATATTTTATACAGGTTGGTCAAAGGAGGCCTCTAATCAAGTGCTATTTGAGTGGAGACCTGAATGAGATGAGAAAACAGATATACAGGGAAGAGCATACAGGGCAAAGGGAACAGTGGGTAGGGTGGCTCAGCACCCACTCCCTTCATACCATTCCTTTGCTCATCCTCAGGACAGGCTACTTCACATCTGGCCAAAAGTGCTAAATCAGCCTCCCAAATACCTCTAGCTTATGCTTTACCCTACCTACTATGGTCTCTTCTCAACAAAACTCCCAAAGTGATCATACTAAACCCTAAATGAGACCAAGTCAGTGCTCCACGTAAACTCCATAAGGATTCCTTATTTCATTCAGAATAAAAACCAAAATCTTCATCAGGCTTACAAGACCCTACACGATCTGGTCCCTCACTGACATTTCAGCCAAGTCAGTGCTCCACGTAAACTCCATAAGGATTCCTTATTTCATTCAGAATAAAAACCAAAATCTTCATCAGGCTTACAAGACCCTACACGATCTGGTCCCTCACTGACATTTCAGCCCCTCCCCACCTAGTCCCTCCCTCCCTCACTCAATCTCTCAGGTATTCCATCCCAGCCACAGTGGCCTCCTTGCTGTCCCTACAAATTGCCGGCAAATTCCTGCCTTAGGGCCTTTGCTCTGGTGTCCTTTCACCTGGAATATTCTTCTCTTCCTCACTTCCTTTAGCCTTTGCTCAGATCCTATCATGTCAATGAAGTTCACCTTAATCATGTTGTTTAATTCTGCAACCTGTTCTCCTCCCCACCTACAGACCCATAGCCCCTAAATCTGATCTTCTTTCTTTTTTCTCCATAGCACTTAACCCTTTGAATATTAAGGATTTATATTTTTAGTTTACTATGTATTTCTGTCCACTAGAATGTAAGTGCAAAAGGATAGGAATGCCCTTCTTTTGACCCCCTGTGGCTTTCCAGGTACCTGCATTACTAAATTGCTTAATAAATGGGTGAGAGTTCCTCTTTTTCGGATGACTGATTTGTGACTTCTCCTCTCGGGGCCTGTTTCTTCTCGATAAAAGGATGAGATTGGTCCCTTCTAGGCTGTTCTGGGCTGCATGGCATCTCACAAAATCCACCTGGACTGTGGACAAAAGACATGGACAATAAGAGCTTACTCCCAGGCGTCTGCCATTCAAAATGCACTTGAGGGGGCACCTGGATGGCTCAATCCGTTGGGTGTCTGCCTTTGGCCCAGGTCATGATCCCAGGGTCCCGGGATCGAGTCCCGCATCAGGCTCCCTGCTCAGTGGGGAGTCTGCTTCTCTCTCTGCCCTTCCCTCCTGCTTGTGATCTCTCTCTCTCAAATAAATAAATAAAATCTTTAAAAAAATGCACTTGAGGACAAAAAAAATTTTTCCCCTGCAGTAAGTCACCAACCTGGTCCTTTACCATACTCTTCTCTCACGCTCATCTTTGCAAAGCTTCAGGAACAGATATCCAGACAAGTAAAGGAGCCCATGGTTCATTAAGAAGAGACTCTGAAGGGGATGCATACAGTATGATGCTATGATGCTATGATGCCCCTTTGGAAATTAAAACACAGAAAGCCATATGACATATTTCTGTTGGCCTCACATCTGTATAGAAAAGTGCAATACACATGGGAGTCAGGTACCAACTCCGTTAGAGTGGTTTCCTCGCAGGAGCACATACAGCTCTTAGGAACAGACATAGCTGTGGTGCTGTATTTCTGAGAGAGAGAAAGAGAATTCTGAGGCAAATGTCTCAAAATATCAACACTGGTTAAATCTGGCTATTGTTTCTCGTGTGTTCTCTATTTGATATAATTCAGCCTCTAGAGAAAATGATTTTGAAACAGCTGCAATGGGAAAGTTGCCCTAGCACTTCTCCGATGCTGTTGCAGGCCCAGGGCTCCACAGGGTGGAAGCTGGGCACTCGCAGTTCCCGGTGTGAAACCCAGTGATCCAGCTCCTCAGGAAACAAAGGTGAAGGGCTGAGCCCTGGTGGCCAGTGGCCCCTCCTGTGCATCCCTGATCAGCCCCCTGCCGCGGGGAGATGAGCACATTAAGGTGAGTCTCTGAGATCAGCACTACTGGCTTCTCATCCCTGTGAATGTAGGGGTGCTGGTCGGGGGCGAGGGGAGCCAAAAAACTCAGGGTCTGCAGCATTTCTTATTTCATCAACTCACACATATGGACTCCTTTGTGTGCTGAAAGGTAACACGACTGGGGAAGCAGTGATAACCGATCACCCTCTGCGCGTGTGGTGTTGTGGGAACTCCGAACACACCCCGGCTGGCATTTTTGCCCAGTACCTCACTCCACAAATACATCATCAGCACGGGGTGCTAGGTTGGTTTGTCTGCTTTGGTGGAGTCAACAACAGACTCCACAGGCTGTGAGTGCTTACCCTGCCTGCTTCCCTCTAGGAGAGGTGAGGGGACGGGGCTGAATCCTAAAGAGGCTCAGTTTAACTTCCAGCTTCCCCAGCAGCACCCCTGGCTAGTCTTGCCATCCCCGGCGGGCCGGCCTGGTCTTACCTAACTCTTTGGATTCAAACGCATGTGGAGGGGCGCCTGGGTGGCTCAGGGGTTGAGCATCTGCCTTTGGCTCAGGTCATGATCTCTGGGTCCTGGGATCGAGTTCCGCATCGGGCTCCTTCTCCCTCTGCCTATGTCTCTGCCTCTCTCTGTCTCTTATGAATAAATAAATACAATCTTAAAAATATACATACAGGTTCTAACTTTACCAAAGAAGATGCTAGTAGAAAGCTGCATTCTAGTGACGCTTGATTCTCAGGGCTAAGTGCACTCGCCTGATGCTTTCACGCATACTTTTGAGATGGTTTCTAACATCACCAGAGAACAGTACTGTTGACACCTCCCCATGCCAGCTTTCCCTGGCACCCCCAGTGGGCAGATTTCTAGCAAGTTCCAGATGGCAGATTTGCAGCACCCCAGCAATTTCTCTGCCACCCAGTAAGCCACGGTCATGCCAGGAGGGAGATGAGAGGGGACTGTCTATCCCAGCCCCAGGGGGTAGTGGCTGCTTCTTAAACCTGCTCTTCCTTTTTCCTTCAGACTTCCCTTTAGTTCTTACTGGCCAATCATGTGTACTCAAACCCAGGTGAGAGTTAGTGATTCTTTATATTAAACATCCTCTGTTCAGATTACTGCACGGTTTCTCTCTCCTGAATGGTCTGGTCCCAGACTGATATAATTTCATTTGGGAGGGGGGGAGAGGCAATGAAAGAAGGGGATGTAGGTCAGCCCTGTGTTTAGTAAGCAGGAAGGGCAAGGTGACAGGCTGCACCCATGTCCAGTGCCGAGGATGAAGATCTTAACCAGAGTAGCCTTGGCACCAAGACCAGGCCTTTTAAGAAGGAAATAAAAAAATAGCTCCCGGATTCAGATTGGAGCCACACTCACCACATTTGAAAGCATTTGCCTTTGGCTCAGGTCATGATCTCGGGGTCCTGAGATCGAGTCCCGCATCGGGCTCCTTCTCCCTCTGCCTATGTCTCTGTCTCTCTCTCTGTCTCTTAAGAATAAATAAATACAATCTTAAAACTTTGGTAAAGTTAGAACCTGTATATATTTGAAAGACGTTGAAACTGAGTATCAGAGGGGCTAACCGGCCGGGTCCCTCTGCCCCAAAGTTCTTTCCACTCCACCTCGCTGCCTTCCCAAGTGGCACAACGGGAAGCTGAGCTCTAAGCAGGGGGTTTCCACGGTCCTTAGGAAGCACCAGCCAGCCAAATGTATATATTATTACAGGTCATACAATAATTAATAAGTTACATTATATATAAATGTTATATGGGTAATAAAAAAATTCTCAAAGTCCCAGACTAAATCTCACAGCGATATTTTAAGGGTTCCGTGAGAAAATTAGTGTTCGTGTTCGGTAGGGGCTTTGGCTAACCACAAACGCTCGACAACGTGGAGCCGCTGTATACTATTATTAATAACTGTTATTAACTGTCTCTTCCATCATCATTACCAAACCGGGGCTCGGAGACTTCAGCGGCGACCTCAGCGCGGCGGGGGCAGGTGCGATCCCGCCGCCCGAGGAGGGAGCGCGCCCCCCGCTGGACGCCCCGCGCCTGCTCCTGGGCACCCCGCGGCGCCGAGGGCCCCCCCAGAGCCTGTGTCTAGGCCCTCGGGGTCAGGCTGGGGCAGGGCTGGGGTTTGCCCGGTGCCCAAACGCTGCCTCTTGCACAGAGCTAGTCCTTCCGTGCGTTCACCTGGGAGCGCGGGGTCCCCACGGCGCGGCGGGGCTGGATCCCGCGCCCTCCGCTGGGGTGGAGCATCCCCGAGCCGCAGCCAGGGGGACCCCGGGCCCCAGGATCCCGCGCCCTCCGCTGGGGTGGAGCATCCCCGAGCCGCAGCCAGGGGGACCCCGGGCCCCAGGATCCCGCGCCCTCCGCTGGGGTGGAGCATCCCCGAGCCGCAGCCAGGGGGACCCCGGGCCCCAGGATCCCGCGCCCTCCGCTGGGGTGGAGCATCCCCGAGCCGCAGCCAGGGGGACCCCGGGCCCCAGGATCCCGCGCCCTCCGCTGGGGTGGAGCATCCCCGAGCCGCCGCCAGGGGGACCCCGGCGCCCAGGATCCCGCGCCCTCCGCTGGGGTGGAGCATCCCCGAGCCGCAGCCAGGGGGACCCCGGCGCCCAGGATCCCTCCAGGTCCCGGGCAGGCGCCTGGAAAGCAGCCGGAGACCCCGCGCGGGCAGCAAGGGGAGGGGGACAGGACGAGCTGCTCCCCAGCCTCGAGTCCCGCTCCTGGGCACCGTGCGGTGGCCCCACCCCGCTCCCGGGGCCCCCTCGGGTATCGAGCCTGCCCTGCGCCCCCCTCTCCCCTGCACCCTTCGCTGGGACGAAGAGACGGGCGACGTCCGGCAGGGGGCGCTGGCCGCGCTCGGAGACCAGGCCGCCAGGGGTAGGGGTGGGGGGATGAGGGGATGGGGGGCTGGCCTTCCTGCGCTGGGGCGGGCTGGGTGCTGCAGCGGGGCCTCCCAACCCCCGCCCCCGGCGCCGACGCCCCGCCCCGCCGACACCTGCGCCCCAGAAATCAGGTTGCTTGGAGTCTGGTTTCCCGCTGTCACTTCCCTGGGCTTCCCAGCTCTGCCCAAAAGACCCCGGCCCGGTTTCGCGGCGCCCCTGGGCCCGGTGGTTCCTTCCCTTGGAAGGAGCACCAGCGCGACGGTTATCAGGAAGACCCCAGAGGGAGGGGGAGGCCCATTCTCTCCGCACTGAGGCCCCCCCATCCTCAGGGACCCCTCACCCCCAGCCCCAGCTCCACCCACCCCTGGGAGCCCCTCCCCGCCCCCCCCCACCAGGCCTTTAAGCTCTGTCCTCACCCTCTTGCAAATAGCTGTCCCTTGGCCATTGGGAGCCTAGAGGTGTGCTCACCCGGGGGCGTCTGCCTCCTGCAGATGAGGCGGCCCCAAGAAGGCAGAGCCTGCCAGTGGGTTCCTGCAGTTTGGACAGGGGACTCCGGAGTCCAAGCAGCCAGAAGGGAGGACTCAGGCGGGGGCAGCTCATTAGCCCCGTAGCCCCCAGGGTGTCTCAGCCCGTGGGAAGGATGGAGAGTCTAGAGGACAGCCAGGCTCTGGGGAGTGTGGGTCTCTTACCGGGTTTCCCATCTCAGCCATACTTACCTGAATGTCTCCTCTAACCCATCCTCATCCCACCCCGGATTTCATTTTTCTCTCATTCCTCCATCCTTGGTAGCCACCACCTCCAGGGGCTCATTCCTGTCGCCTTGCCTGTCTACCCGGTGGGCTCCATTTCTTCTCTTCCCTTAGTCACAGAGACCATGTCCCTAATAAGGATAATAAAATTCCATGCTTACTTAACACCTGCAGTGAGACAGACAGTCCTAAGTGCTTCACACAGATTAAGTTAGTCTCCATAAAAACTCTATGCAGAGGCACTAGGACATTGTTTTTAAGATGAGGAAACTGAGGCTGCCAGGGACTAGATCTTTGCCAAAGGTCACACAGCCATCAGAGCTGGAACATGAACCCCAGGCCATCTGGCTCTGGGGTCTGTAACTTAACCAGGGCACCCTGCTGTTTCTCTGCTGGGTTTCTTCCTTCTTCCTCTTCTCCTCCTTCTTCCTCTCCTCCCCTCCTCTTTTCTTCTTCTTCTTCTTCTTCTTCTTCTTCTTCTTCTTCTTCTTCTTCTTCTTCTTCTTATTTATTTATTTATTTATTTATTTATTTATTTATGTATTTATTTATTCATGAGAGGCAGAGGGAGAAGCAGGCTCCCTGCGGGGATGACAATGCGGGAACTGGATCCCAGGACCCCAGGATCATGACCTGAGCTGAAGGCAGACACTCGACCACTGAGCCACCCAGGCGTCCCTCTTACTTTTGGATTTGACTGAGGCAGCAGAAACTTCACGCAGATTCCAGAGATCTTGAAGCAAGTTTCACCTCCTCTCTAGAGTCTGTGATCTCTGTAACTTTGTGGCTCTATTTATAGCTCATGTTGCTTCCAGTTGCTATCTTACTCCAGCATTTGCTAAGGTCCTGTTTGAACTTTCCAGTCTTGTCTCAGATGACTTACAAGGAATTAGGAGAGTAGTAAGCCGAGCAGGGCCCCTGTGTAGCCAGAACGTCGTCAGGAAAACCAGGAAGTGGTTGGTTGCCCAAAGAAAAGGCAAATCAGTGGCCACCCAGGGTCTGCTCCTGGTCTGGCCTTCCTCCTACAGGTTTGTCCTTCAGTTCCCACCTTAGAGAGGCTGGCTTTGATTCTGTTGCAGAGATGACTATTTATGTTCACTTTCTATCCAGTGTTCTCTCACTCCCCGTGGGTTAGAGCCCCAGATGGGCCCAGCCTCATCTGAGAGTCTGTCCTAGCCGTGGAGCACCAGTTCCTTTAGGGAAAGAGCTTCTCAGGCAAGATCAGGGGGCCAATAGGGACTATTTGATGAAGTCAAAGACATTCTTAGCCCAATCTTCTCTCTTTGCGAAACATGGACCCCTGGAAGAAAAAGTTGGTGTGGGCCTTAGAAAGGAAGTTTGGTGGAATGCCTGGGTGGCTCCATGGTTGAGCATCTGCTTTTGGCTCAGGTTGTGATCCTGAGATCCTGGGATCGAGTCCCTCATCAGTCTCTCCACAGGGAGCCTGCTTCTCCTTCTGCCTGTGTCTCTGCCTTTCTCTGTGTGTCTCTCATGAATAAATAAATAAAATCTTTAAAAAAAAAGGAAGTTTGGCTGGCCATGTTCTGCTCTGGTTATCGCAATGTGGATGAGGGGTTCTGTCTTTGGACCAGCTGAGTGTGGCCGTCATCTCCCTCCAGCATCACTCATTAGTGAGCGTAATCTTCACAGAGGCCAAGGTCCCACCCACTAAGTGCTAGGATTTCAGCCTCTATCCCTAGAACATCAGACTGACTTGACTTTAAAATATCTTTTGGGATTCCAGAGGCTGGCACAATGCTTCCTGAGATTCTGAGGGTAACCTGAAGTGGGCCTGAGGTAATAGAGCAGGGTAAAGGTCAGGGTAGAAGTCTAGAGAGCTTGGCTGAGGCGAATTTGAAATCAGGTCCTAGGTTTATTATTATTATTATTATTATTATTTATTTTTAAAGATCTTATTTATTTATTTATGAGAGACACAAAAAGAGAGGCAGAGACACAGGCAGGGGGAGAAGCAGGGTGCCTTTGGGGGGCCTGATGCAAGATTTGATCCCAGGACCCTGGGATCATGACCTGAGCCAAAGGCAGACAGACGCTCAACTGCTGAGCCACCCAGGCACCCCAGGTCCTAGGTATATTAGATTCCACCTGGGGTCACTGCTATTTTTGATGCTGTTATATTTGTTATACTGATGACTGAAGTTTAGAAAAGGAGTCAGAGTAACCTTGAACTGTCCATGTATGTGGCTGAGATGGAACCCAGGACTGTCTGGCTCCAGGGCCACACACCCAACCAGATCCTCTGCCTCTGTCTTGCTGCCCCAGAGTGAAGTTTTCTTCTCTACTTTCTTTTTTTTTTTTTTTAAAGATTTTATTTATTTATTCATGAGAGACACAGAGAGAGAGGCAGAGACACAGGCAGAGGGAGAAGCAAGCTCCATGCAGGGAGCCCGACATGGGACTTGATCCCGGGTCTCCAGGATCATGCCCTGGGCCGCTGAGCCACCAGGGCTGCCCTCTTCTCTACTTTCAATATCAACTACATCCATTAACTTGAGCCTACGCCCTTCATGTCCATTAGCACCCTCTTCCTCTTAAATTTTGAATTTCTCCCTCTTAGCTGGTTCCCCTTGGTGCAAAGATAATGCTCCTTTAGCCTAAAATATCCCTTTCCATTGACCCTACCGCTCAAGCTCCCATTTTATTTCTCTCCTTTTATCATCTCCTTTTTACTTCTTAAAAAAAAAAAAAAAAAAAAAAAAAAAAAAAGGAGCTCTAAAAACTCATCTAAAAACTCATCTTTGCTATGAAGCGTTAGGAAAGCAGCTTTTTGCCGACCTGTATGCTATGTACACTTTGCTGCTGTATATAGACATACATATGATTGATGTATATATAACAGCAGGAAGTGTTTTATAAAAATGTTTATACACACACACATATATGTACAAAAAAAACTTAACAGAAGAGGGAGGGTAGCTTAATTAACTTCCTCCTCTAATCCCTCCCTTCCCTCCTCTCCCACGCAATCCTCCCCTTCCTCCTCCTTTGCAATCTGGCCTTCATGCCCACCCTCAGAGGTCACCAGATGCAGTGGTCCCTTTGAGACACTGCTTTCTCACAGGACACTGTCACCGTGCTCTCCTGAGGTTCCCTCCTGTCCTGGATGCCCTCCTGGTGCTCCTGCCTTTCCTCTGCTGCTCTTTTCTCTGCCTGGAATGCCTTTTCTCTTATTTCCACCTGCTAACACTCTGCCTCCTTGTCAAGACCTAACTCAGTTAATGCCTCCTCCTGGAATCCCTTCCTCACATCATGTCCCCCAATTCTGCATGCTCTGTGTTCACTTGGCCCATTTTGGGTAATTTTGGGGTAGAACTTTTCTTATTCATTCAGCAAATAAATGCTCATTATGAGCCAGGTACTGGGGCTTCTTCCTGCCCTATATTAGTTACTGATAATATTAAATTCTTCTGTTTAAAAAAATAAATTGAAAAAAATAAATAAATTCTGTTTGAGTTGCAAGGAACATAGACTCACTCAATATTTTACTTTAAGAGCATAGGATTGTATAACAGAGGTTTCTTATCACACTGTCATTTAGCAATTTGTCTTCTTCAGAGAATAGTAAATATTCATGAATTTATGACCATTGTTTCTATGCAAAGCATGCCAGAGGTGCTCTTACCCTTTTCTAGCAAGATGCTTGTGAGTTTGCATTGAAGAAATAACTAAAACGTGTAAAGCGCCCTCCCCACCTTCACCCCCACAGAAAGTTCTTTTATTTAGGGATCCTGCTGGCTCATCCCTAATTTTAGGAAGAGGTTTTTCCCTTTGATGTTTTGCCTGGGCTCAGCCCCTCCTCCCTTCCCACTCCCTGCAGGGTCAGCAGTTTTAGCCACAGGGAGACCAATTACAGCTCTGCCCTCTGTCCCAGGGCTAGTAATGAAAATCCCAAACTCGTAGTCCGACTTGCTGGAGTGAGGGGCCATTCTGTAGAAGTCATATTGTATCCCCCTCTTGTGTTTTCAACCCACAATATGAAAAAACAACACTAGATTGGGCCCCAAGAATGTTTTTACAATTAAAATTTTTCCCTTTGGCAGGAACCTGAAAGGAAGGAGAATAAAATCTAGTTGGAGTAGGTATTGGGGGAGCCACATAGGACTATGATGGTTGGGCAGCACACGTGCACTCCTCATCCAGGGGGGCGCCATTCACATCCGACGTCTTTATTATTCTGAAAATGTTTGTGTGTTTATTAATATTGCTTATCACCAAGATAAGTGACTTGTATGTTTATTACAACTTCCCGGCAGATGGCAGTAAGTGTCTTGTTTTAAGAGGATTAATATATTTTGTTCTGCTTCCCTGCACAAAACAAAAATGAGTCAGTGATCAAAACCAACAACAGATTTAATGTCATTTGAAAATATTTCTGCTTCTAAACAAGAAACTGCTTTTTAAATTGATATGCTGCTAGGTGAGTATTTAAAAACAAACCCCATTGTTATTAGTACACCAGCTAATTTAGTGTTTCACATTGCATCACATCATCTGCTGTTTATTTGCTGTACTCAAACGGTATTGCTGGGTTCCCAGTGTAAATCTATAAAGCCTTTCATTACTATATGAATCACCATCAAACTATGTATGCTCAAATAATCCACAAAATAAATTATATGCACCTAAGTTAGAAATTACTATTTAACCATCTGGTGATTACATAATAGCAGTTGCTTGGTGTTATGGATATTCTGTTAGTAAGAATATTAACACTTGATAGTATTTAGCAGCTTGCTACTTAGAAATTTTGTGTGTTACATGCATGTAAGTTCCAAAATAAAATGCTCGTTATTGATTTGTTGCGCAGACACTATGAAGGAGTTTTAAAAATTAGTTTCAGAATCAGAAAACAGAAGAAAATGACAAACAATAATTTAGATCATTGAATACATTTTTGAAAAAGATGAATGCGGGTGGGGGCAATGACTTTTCCAGATTTGGATGTGAATTTACCATCAGTATTTATGCTAAGCAATATTTATGCCAATTTCCTCAATTAATTTTGAGGAAAAGTAGAAGGGAAAAAAAAATACTCAATAGGATATTGCCTATCCAGGTACCTGGCTATGTAACATGAATACTTTAACGATTTGAATATTAACAACAATCTGCTTAAAATTTGTCTTATATGAGAAACTTAATTTTTCATTTACATTTATTTTCATTAAATTTCATCAAGTTTTCACCACATTTTGTCTAATTGAACTATCATTAGCACCGGTAGGAGGTTTTCAGAAATTATTTACAAGTTGTAACTAATGATAGAAAACTCCTTATGATTCTAGCTCAATGATTTCTGTGTTGCGAATTCTTCAGAGATGAGGAAAAAGGTCAACTGAGGAATGAAAATGTGTGCAAGAATTGGCAGTGTATATCACATATTACTAATGAATGGAATGTAAAATGCATTTCAACAAAGGTGTTAAGGATTCAAAGTCGAAATATGATTTGAGAGATAGTATGGTGAGAGAGATGCAGACAAAGATAACCATGCAAATGAGAAACCACACTGGAAGCACATACTTTTGGCAGGGCAACATCAAGGGAGAAGATTCTCCAGGAAGCTACAAATCCAATGACAGGAATTGTCTTCTTTTGGCAGAAATGGTACAAAATTCAGTAAGGTAAGGGCACATTGATTAGCAAATAGTGTCACACATTTTTAGGGCATGAAACATGAAACCAAATAATTAAAATTATGGTAAGTGCAGTGAATAAATTACTTTTGGAAAAGGTATGAAATGCAAATATTACTTGATTATTTTAGATACAACCTTTGGCATAAGCCATGTAGAACAGATAATGTGATCATATTTGTGGACTTCCAAAAAGTAAATATACGAATATTTGGACAAAGGAGTTATCGAGTAATGAGATGACAAAAGAAAGCATATGTGTATTTTCAGAAGACTACTTATAAAACATGATTCCAAAGAGAAATTGGATACAGCAATGCCATAAGTATGCATAATGAACACAATGGGTCACTACAGAAGATCCTCAATATTTTCTAGGGCATTCAATATTTCTTGTTTTGCATCTTCTTTACATTTGGTATTAAATGATGCAGCAAAAAATCTATTTTGACAGCACTGAATTTTTTATATCATCCACGAAATTATATAACTACTCTTTTTGCGTCAACCAAATGCTGAAGTATATTGAATATGCATTTACGGAACATAAAATTTAAAATCATTGTTGAATATGAGATGGGAAAATTGAGTAGATGCCATCTTGCTACTAAAACTTAATTAGGGGGAGTATGCAGTGCATATTGATAATG
Source organism: Canis lupus familiaris (assembly GCF_011100685.1). Taxonomy (NCBI): domain Eukaryota; kingdom Metazoa; phylum Chordata; class Mammalia; order Carnivora; family Canidae; genus Canis; species Canis lupus. The sequence continues at coordinate 34,297,550 of NC_049239.1, read as the reverse complement.
TGAATAAAAACACAGATTCTAAAAATATAAGTCAAAAGTGTACTTTTGAAAATATCCTCTTTAAGATGCATTGCTCAAGACTAATTTGGAGTAAAGATAAGATTAACCTTACAGTAGTCCCTCCTTAACCTTTCCTTTTTGTATTTCAGTAACCCATAGTCAACTGTGATCTGGAAGCAAATGATGCTTCCAACTCATCACCAGGTCAACAGTAGCCCAACTCTGTGTCAACACCTATGTCATTCTCTTCACTTCATCTCATCACGAGGCATTTTATCATCTCACATCATGACAAGAAGGGTGAGTCCAGTATGGAAAGATATTTAGAGGGAGAGGACCATAGTCACATAACTTTTATCATAGTATAATGTTATAATTGTTCTACTTTATTATTAGTTATTGTTATTAATCTCTTAACTGTGTGTAAGTAATAAATTAAACTTTATCATAAGATGTATGTATAGGAAAAAACATAATGTATATAGAGTTCAGTACTATAGTATTCAGTACTGAATACTAATGTATATAGTATTTAATACATTTAATACTAGTATTTAATACTAATGTATATAGTATTCAGTACAAGGTTTCAGGCATCCACTGGGGAGGGTCTTGGAACATATCTCCCTGTGGATAAGAGGAAACTACTTACTACTAAGCAAAGTTAGACAGGAACCCAAAGTCAATAAATATAATTCCCTTGAAAGCATATAATGAGCTAAGGAAATTGGTCAAGAAAAATTAATTTATGATAAATACAGATATTATTGATACCTAATAAATTGCAATTTCTTCACATTGACCCCAACTTCTCCAATGTAAAAATATCACAGAGGGGAGGAAGATTCATTTCAAATGTTATTGCCATTATTTCCTGTGATCCGAAATCTGTTTCTTTTCTTTTTCTATATTGGTGACTATAACATTATCTGAAAAGAAAGGCTTAAAAAAAAAAAAAAAAAGAAAAGAAAAGAAAAGGAAAGGCTTATAATCCTGAAAGAATATCATGTTTTTGTTTTTTTTTCCAGAATCCCAAATCAGTACTTCTCAAACTTTCAGGTGCATACAGAGCCCTTGGGGATTTTATGAACATGCAAATTCGGATTCAGTAGTTCTGGTGTAGGACCTTAGATTCTGTGTTCCTAACAAGCTCATGGTGATGCCCTAATCCCAAGTGCTTGGAGTAGCAAGGGTCTAGATATATCCTATGATTTGGAGAATTACTGTCAGTATGAAGTAGCAAAGCTCAGTGAAAATCTATAAATAAAATTGACTGATGAGCATTTTAAAGAGTTTTGGACATTCTTCATCAATGTATAAAAAACTAACAATCTAAAATTATCTTCTTCAAATCTACTACCTCCAAAATATCGCAATGTTTTTGTGACAATAATTTACTGGATCCTTTCCAAATAACTGAAATTTTCAAGGTACAATTAATTTTGCCAATACCAATATCAGTGAAGAATGTGGCATCTCAAAATTAAATATGTTAAAGCCAACAGGAAGCCCACATTGCTATAAGAAAGACTACTAATCTGATGATCATTTCTATAAAATATGAGCTATAAAAAAAGTAATCATTGGAACTGTCAAAAACAATGATTTCTTCCAAGGCAAGATGTCTATTTTATGACAAATTATTAGATCCAAGTGACTTAAGCTTCTGATATTATAAACATTTGAATTTTCCATTATTTTAAGATGAATCATTTACTTGTGTAATTTATATAAAATAACTTTCTCTTTATTTTAAAAAAATTTTTTATTTAAATTCAATTTGCCAACGAATAGTATAACACCCAGTGCTCATCCCATCAAGTGCCCTCCTAGTGCCCTCCTAGTGCCCATCCCCCCATCCTCCTCCCCTTCCACAACCCTTTGTTTCCCAGAGTTAGGAGTCTCCCATGGTTTGTCTTCCTCTCTAATTTTTCCCCACTCTAACTTTCTCTTTAGTAATTGTTATTGTTGAGAAATAATTAATATAACTTTTTTTTTTTTAAGTGAACTCTACCTCCAGCATGGGGCTTGAACTCACTACCCTGAGATCAAGAGTCGCATGCTCTACTGACTGAGTCAGCCAGGTGCCCCTTAATATAATGTTTTTTAACTTGAAGAAGGGGTAGCTTTTTCAAACTTGTATAAAATGCTACAGGGTCTTATGGCGGCCCTGCTTTGGGGAGTGTCCTTTATAAGAAATCAAATGACCTGCGAAACCCATTTGCCTGGTCTCAAGGTTTTGGTAGCATGAGATTCCTGTCTTATGTAATTACAGGAATCAAATTATAATCTGGCCCCCACATGGATGGTTACAACGATACCCATGGTACTAAGGAAAACAGGATTCTTGGCCATGAGTCTGTCTCCCAGACACCCAGGAAGACCAATCACCAAGACCTTATGGGAAAAATAGGAACTGGGAGCCTACATGACATAGACTCCTGGAATGCAAAGCTCGTCCAGGGCCTCGGGCAGCTCCAGAAATCAGGTGTCTCAATTCCCTTTCCAGCAGACCATACTCCAGACACAGGCCATGCGAGTGACTCATCCTTTGCCTCTCTCTTCCTCTTTCTCCTCTGCTTTCACTTCTTTCTCTGTATGGGTCAGTTCAAAGGAGAGAATTGGGCTGGGATAATATGGTTCTTTTTGGTCCTGCAGGACACAGCTTTTTCTTTCTTTTAAAAAAAGATTTTATTTATTTATTCATGAGAGACACAGAGAGAGAGAGAGAGAGAGAGAGAGAGAGGCAGAGACACAGGCAGAGGGAGAAGCAGGCTCTATGCAAGGAGCCTGATGTGGGACTTGATCCCAGGTCCCCAGGATCACACCCTGGGCTGCAGGCGGCGCTAAACCACTGCGCCACAGGGGCTGCCCAGGACACAGTTTCTTAACTAGAACCCCAGACCAGCCTCCAGAGCCCCCCCTCATGGGAGCTCTTCTACACAGAGGGCTTGGGGGCTGACTGTGTAGTGAACCTTTTTGGCAACAGTCCTTTTGTTTAAAAAACACCCTTGATGAAATGTTCTCGATAAACAGCATTTATTTTCCTGAATGGAAAAACAATGCCTATTTCTTTTAGAAACTATAGGAAAAGATAAAGAAGAAAAAAAACCCCCAAAATAATCACCATTAACTTTGATGTATTTTCTTCGTGTTAACTATGTATGCGCAGGTGGGTGTGTACACCTACCTGTACATATGTATGCATATCTACATATGCATGTAGGTATCTGCAGGCATGTGTGAAACATATATAAGATTTAGAATTACACAAATTATATATTTTTAAATTTCTGTTGTGAGATTTTTTCCTAGGTCACAAATGAAAGTTCTTCAAAAAGCACCCTTGCTAATGGCTCCCTCCTGTTCCAACAAGAGATGAGGCACCACAGGCTGCTTCACTATTCTGGGACAGTTGTTCACTTTAGCCAGATTTCATTTGTATGAAAACGCTGGAAAGGCAGCTGTGGGGACAGGTCAGTGTGTTGTGCTTGGGGGCTTGCACCCCTAGGCCTGGCCTGTCTCTAGGCTTGACTCCGTCTGCACCAACAGAAGCTCAAAGAGGTAGAAGACCTGGCCCGGGGGACTTTTTTTTTTTTTTTTTTTTCACACCTCGATGGGAAGGAGTTGGCGGTAAAGGGTTACAGGATTAGACAGCTAAGCTGAAGGGCCGCACCTGGAGGCAGTCCTGCACGCTGAATTTACAACAGGAGCCTGGGAGTCGTATAAATGAGTAATGCTTCATGATGCTGTTTTCCAAGCGAGCTGCAAAAATTGGCAGGGGCCCTTCAGTGTGCTGTCGATGTGTCTGGAATTCAAATAATTTGATTCTGAGATACAATGACAATGGGGAAGCAAGGCATTACCTTGACAGAATGATGGCCGAGACAGCTGCTGCAACCCATATTCATGGAAGATGGTGCACTAACAACCGCTCTCTATCGGCCGTCCTCCCTGAAATCTCCATCCTGCATCGTCGCGGTTGCCCTTACTCAAGGGCATTAAATTAAAAAGTCGTGTAGCCGATAATTCTTTTTTTTCCCTCCCTCCCCCCTTTTCCCTAGTCCAGGCACTGAAGGATGGGGAAAGTGAAATAAAAGCCTTGACTGAAACGGATGTCTCTTTCAAAAAAAATGATGCTGACATTAGACACAGCTCCGAGGAGCGCATTTGAATATCGGTGCAGGGCAGCGCACAGCAGAACTTGCTGCTGCCTCTTTTGAATTTGTCTTTGTTGGCTGAACACGTTAATATCTTTCCAAGGTATAATAGCTGGGAGGATTCCGTCAGAAATAACAGGAGATCTGGTGAGCTGGGGCCTGTTACCTTCCAAATCACAAGGCATCTTGCTTGTGCCGGTTGTCATTTCTGTTGGGGGAACTGATACGCAGGTTCCGACTTTATCTGCCCCAATATAGTGCTCACACCACCTCTTGTGTGTAGCGTGTTTGGCTTTTCTGAAGCACTTTTTAAAAAAGCCTTTTTACCCAGGGCAGAGCATTCTGGAAAACTCCAGACCCCAGACAGGGGCTGTGAGCTGCTGGTCGAGATTTTAGATTTGCCATTGTGGGTTTCTTTCTCTGGATTTCCTTTTCTCCATTTGGAAAAGGAAAGTGTTTGTCTTTCCCTCCAGGTCCCCGGTTCCCTGATCCTATGATCTCATTGGACCACTTACTACTAATAGGAGGATGGGCAGTTCCCAGGTATCTTCACTCCAGATTTCCTACAAAGATCATACTCCTTTAAGATGAATTTGACAAGTGTATCATTCTATTAATCTAATGATTAGTTCTCAGAATGTGAATATGTAAATAATAATTGCAGCCATTTATGTAGCATTTACTATGTGACAGGTTAACTGTTCTAATGCATTATTTATTTTCACAACAACCTTGTGATGGATGTAGGTGAGAAGTGTTGTTCCAATTTTGAAATTGTAAGAAATAATTTAAAATATATCTTGTTTCTTTTTTAAAAATAATTTTATTTACTGAGAGATAGAGAGCATAGCGGGGGGTAGAGGTGGAAAGGGAAAGGGAGAGAGAATCCCAAACAGGATCCACGCTGAGAACAGAGCCTGATGGGGGGCTCAATCTCACGACCCTAGAGATCATGACCTGACTGGAAATCAAGAGTTGGAGGCTTAACGCACTGAGCCACCCAGGCACCCCTATCTTATTTCTGCAACAGAAGTACATTGGGCAGTCACGAAGGGATAGTGAATGGATAAAAGTTTATCAATACATTGGTGTGTTTGGTTCTCTCACTGAAAGCAAAGCTTTTGAAAGAATAAATAAATACCTTTGAGGTTATTCACGTTGCGTATATCAGTAACTACTTATTGCTGAGTCGCCTTCCATTGTATATCTTCTTTGGCGAGTGTCTTTTCAAATATTTTTCCAATTTTCATGGAATTGTCCTTTATTTTTGAGTTGTAAGACTTCTTTACATATTCAGAATACAAGTCCTTTATTAGATTCATGTTTTGCAAGTATTTTCTCCCAGTCTGTACCTTGCCTTTTCATTTTCTTAGTGGGATCTTTGGAAGAGCAAAAATTTTAAATGTCAGTAAAGTTCAATTTATCAATTTTTAAATTTTATGATGTATGCTGTTGATATTACACTTACATAATTATTGCCTACACCCAAGTTTTAAAGATTTTTCTCTTATGTTGTCTTATATAAGTTGTATATTTTTATGGGTTACATATAGGTTTATGATTCATTTTGAGTTTGTGTTGCATAAAGGATTGAGACATCTCTTTCTGTCTCTCTTTTTTGCATATTGATTTCCAATTATTACAACACCATTTGAATTACTCTATTGAGTGACCTTGGCATTTTGTCAAAAATCAATTTACCATATATGTGTGTCTATTTCTGGACCATCTACTTTGTTCCATTTTCTATCCTTAGACCAATATCACACTGTTTTGAGTAGGTAGTAGGTGAGTCCCCAGTTTTGTTTCTTTCCAGAATTGTTTTTTATTCAGATCCTTTGCATTTTATGCAAATATTAGAATTACTTTGGAATTTCTATCCTCTAAAAAGCTTCCTGGGATCTTGACTGGGATTGTGTTGAATGTATATACTAACTTGGGGAGAGCTGACCTCTTAACAATACTAAATCTTCAGGTCCATGAACATGGTATTGCTCTTCATCTGTTTAGGTCTTCCTTAATTATTCTCAGCAATGTTTGGCAGTTTTCAGAGTATAGGTTTGGACGTTTTGTTAAATCTATCCCTAAGTATTTAATATTATTATACCATTTTAAGTGGGATTTAAAATTATTGTCAATTTCTGATTGCTCTTTGCTAGTATATGTAAATACAGTTGATTTTTATATTTTGTTACCTTGCTAAATTTTTTAGTTCTAATTTTTTTCTTTTCTTCTCCTTCTCCTTCCTCTTCCTCTTCCTTTTTTCTGGAGACTCCTTCAGATTTTCTACATAGAGGGGATCCCTGGTGGTTCAGCGGTTTGGTACCTGCCTTCCGCCCAGGGTGTGATCCTGGAGTCCAGGGATCGAGTCCCACATCGGGCTCCCCACAGGGAGCCTGCTTCTCCCTCTGCCTGTGTCTCTGCCTCTCTCTCTCTCTGTGTCTCTCATGAATAGATAAATAAAATCTTTTAAAAAAAGATTTTCTACTTAGATAATCATGCTGTTTATGAAAAGATAATTTTGCTTCTTTTCTGATTCATATGCTTTCAATTTCTTTTCTCTTTTACATCATTGGTTAGAAGCTCTGGTACAATATTGAATAGAAGTTATGCTAGTAGGCATCTTTGACTTGTTCCCAAACTTGAAGTATTCTTTCATGACTTTCATGAAGGAAAGTATTCTTTCCCCATGAAGCTGTTTGAACAGCTTCATGGCATCACAGCTGGTTTTCTCCACAGCAAGTGATCCAAGAGACTGCATGGTGGAAGCCACAAAGTCTTTTATGACCTAACCTCAGAAGCCACACTCTGTCATTTCTGCAACATCCTACTGGTGAGACAGATTAGCCCTACTTGATGTGGAAAAAGGGGACATAAGCGAGAATCACTGGGGGCATTTCGGAGACTGGCTATTACAAACCCTTAATCCCAATATCCATACTTAACAGTCTGTAAATCACATTTTGAATACCAATTTCCTAGAGATAATCTACAATAAGTACCTCATTGTGCAAATGGGGAAACTGAGGTCTGCTTAAAGACGTACCCTTAATTAGAGGCAAAATCAGATTTTTAATGTCTATTTTAGTGTTCTTTCTATCACATTCCATTGCCTTGATATCTGTTTTGCCTACTATATATCTAAGGTGGTGGGCATTTGCTTTGAGCTGCCATTAAGTAATTAAATGAATGGGGTGGGGTGAAAAGGCTAGGGCACACAGAAGCTGCTGCCGGGGGTTTACTTCGGATCACCACAAAGCCATCTTCAAGGTAGCCACCAAATAGGATAATTCAGTGAGCGCAGTTCAAAAGCTCCACAATGTGACAATGGAAATTGACTTGATTTAGCTTCAAAGATTCTATTAACTCAGAGAAATGATGATTTTATGGGAGAATTAATGCATAGCCACTGGTAGAGAACGGAAGTGACCTTACTGCTTTGAAACTTCTTTTAACTCAATTCTTAGATCTATGTACAAAATATTATAGCTTAGATTCCTGGTCCTTTCATACACACATTTCAGAGCCAGATGATTAAATCTTGATCCTAATTACAAAGGAAATGCAGAATTTGTAGTAAGCTCATTTTAGAAGTTTGAGAAATAACCTGCTTTAAAAATTGGCACTAAGTGAATCCTCCTAAACACATCATTCACATTATATGTGTGTGTGTTTGGCATTGCTTGCTTGAGATACAAGACTTTCTTTCTTTCTTCTTTCTTTCTTTTTCTTTCTTTCTTTCTTTCTTTCTTTCTTTCTTTCTTTCTTTCTTTCTTTCTTTCTTCTTTTTCTTTTTTCTTTCTTTTTTAAGATTTGGTTTATTTATTCACAAAAGACACACACAGAGAGAGGCAGAGACACAGGCAGAGGGAGAAGCAGGCTCCCTGTGGGGAGCCTGACTGGGACTCGATCCCAGGACCCTGGGATCATGACCTAAGCCGAAGGCAGACGCTCAACCACTCAGCCACCCAGGTGCCCAATGACCTTTATTCCTAAGGTCAAAAGTACATTAAAATGGTGACAAATGGATAGTAGTATATCACTAACTTTTAAATCTATTTTACCTCTCTTTATCTCTCCTATTCTCCTAATTGAACCGAAAGCTCCAAACAAAGGTTAAATCCTGAATTTTTTAAAAAAGGTTTTTTTTTTATTTGTATATAGTATCAAACTTATAGAAAAATTGCAAGAATAAATATACTACACTTGGGACACGTGGGTGGCTCAGTCAGTTAAACGTCTGTCTTTGCCTCAGGCTATGATCCCGGGGTCCTGGGATTGAGCCCCGCGTTGGGCTCCCTGTACCACAAGAAGCCTGCTTCTCCCTCTCCCTCTGCCACTGTTCTGCTTGTGCTCACTCACTCTCTTTCTCTCAAACAAATAAATAACATCTCTTAAAAAAATTACACTTGTATATCTTTTATGTAGATTCGCCTGTTAACATTTTACCTCATTTGCTTTACCATTTATTTACTCCCCAACACACACATATATATATTTCTCAATCACTTGAGAATAAGTTACATACATTATTACCCCTTATTCTTAAATGTTTCCATGGTATTTCCTAATGATAAGGATATTCTTTTACATAACCACAGTATAGTTATCACCTGAATAAATTTAATATTTGTGCAATACTTTGAACTAACATATACTTTCATATTCTGATTTTATCAACTGGCCCAATGATGTCCTTCATAGCATTTTCCCCCCTCCAGGACTAGATTCAGTAAAGGGCCATGTATCAGATTTAGTTGTCACGCTTCCTTAGCCTTCTTGAATCTGGGACATTTCCACCCCTACAGAGTGTCACACCTGGAGGTACGCAGTGTCCGTCTGCCCCTTATCGATCACTTGGACAAGGTGTTATCCAATTTCTCCACTGTGTAATTACTGGTTTTCCCCCTTGCAACTAATGAGCAATATGTGGGAAGGCACTTTAGGACCGCTCAAATACCCTGCTCTTTCTCTGTTGAAATCTAGCAACTATTAATGATTCTTGTTTGATTCTATCATCTTACTATGATGGTTGCAAATGATGATTCTTCTGACTCCCATACAGTCTTCACATTGACCAGTTGGCACTCAAGTTTATGCTGTGAGCAAGTCTTCCCTTTTCTCCATTTACTTACTATTGGTATGAGAGCACAGGTTCTTAACCCCCCCGTAGTGGTTGGTAACTCATTACTGTCCTTAATTATTTGGTTGGTCAAATTGTCCCAGATTTGGCTATTGATAGTACCTTCAACCTGGCTGGCTTCTGGTTCTTGTGACATTCCTATTTCGGCCCTCCACCCCTCCCTCCATCCCCCACCTTTTTTAGTACTTCCTTGCTTTCTGGCAAAATGAGATGTTCCAGGCCCATCTTGCTCCCTCCTTCCCCCTCCTCCCCTTCACCCAGTTTCCTTGGTTTGATTTTGATTTGTCACTTGGTCTCAAAATTGCAGAAAACCTCATTTCCTCCTGGGCCCCAGCCCCTCCCCAGGCAAAGCACACCACCACCATGGAAACTCTGGGCTTACTTGCCTACTTGCCCTGCAAAGGCAAGGTCTCTGAGTCTTTGCTCTTGCCTTGCCACCTCCATCCTGGTCCAGGGTCATTTCAAATGTGATTTCCTCTTTCCTCCAGTTAGCCACCCCTGGTCTGATTTAATTATTTCCTTATCTATGTTTCCATAGCACTTTTTACATATCTTTATTAGGGTGCTAATCTTGTACTGTTATGCCTTGGTTACATTTCTAGCTAGACTGAACTCAAATGCTTTCAAATAGCCCAGGGGAGAAAAGTATTAGTTTTTCCTATTGTGCAGATGAGAAACTTGAGTTTCTGCCTAAGAAAGAGGCAGCAGAGCAGAGGGCAAAGGTCCTCAGTTGCAACCTACTCATGTCATTTATTAGCTGTAGGACGGTAGGCAAGTTACTAAACTCATCTATGCTTCAGTTTCCCTGTCAGTAAAATGTGGATGATAATAAATAGAAACTGCCACCTAGGGCTGTTGTGTGGATTAAAAGAGTTAATACTTGTAAAGCACCTAGAATAGTGCCTGGCACATGGTAAGTGGTATGTGTTTGTTAAGTAAATAAAATCATGTCCCTGTAATTCAAATCCAAGTCTTGAGATGATGAAGTTCCTAGCCAGTGCTCTATTTTAACTCTGTAGGATTCCAATATTCCCTGAGTAGCAGTGGCTCTATTAGAGACGGCAATAAAGGGAAGCTGGTTCAGGACATAAGACATTAATGAGGTGAGAGGAAGCAAAATGTTCCTGCAAAATGCTGAATTAAGGCACAGACCAGGGAAGGGAGCAGGTGTTTGTTTTTTCTGACTCTGGGTCTAGGGCACACGGGTTACACACTCAGGCAAGGACCACAGGTAGACTCCAGGAGCTGGTCCCTCATGAAGTCTGTCTACGTGTTTTTCCTCTCAAGTCCATTGTGGGTTAGACATGGGCCTTTGGGGGGACTTGTCACACTCTGCCTGGACATTCACAATTCTGCAAGATGTCCCGTACCATTGACACATGGAAGATATTCATTATTGCTTTATTGAGGATGGCTTTATTGGCTGAATTTTTAAATTTTGTGTTGTATTACAATGGGGGTTAATAATAAAGTTTACATTTCCAAAGCAAGAATAATTTTTATTTTGCCCTGATAACTGCCTACAAGATAGTTACATAGCTAATATATATAATTATAGTTGTTATTGTGATTAATGTTGATATGGTTAAAAATGGTGGATTGCAGTGTAACTGACTTGGTAGATAACAGTTGTTGGCTGAGTGACAAAATTATGCATAACTTTTCAGTTTAGGGGCCATGAACAGACAGTGCTTGTCTACATGTAGAAAAGTTACTGATTTAACCTTTATGTCAAATATTAACAATTAACAACCTAAGAGCACATGATCTAACTGTGGAATGTTTGAGAATAGCTATTCTCAAACTTGAGCATGAGTCAGAATCATCTTTAGGGCACGTTAAAGCACAGATAGCTGAGCCCCATTGCCGGAGTTTCTGGTTCATTCTGTCTGGGGTAGAACCCCCGAATCTTCATTTTTAATTGATAACATTTTTTAAAGATTTTTATCTATTTATTCATGAGAGACACACTGAGAGAGGCAGAGACACAGGCAGAGGGAGAAACAGGTTCCATGCAGGGAGCCTGATGTGGGACTCGATCCCAGGATCCAGAGATCACACCCTGGGCCGGAAGCAGACACTTAACCGCTGAGCCACCCAGGTGTCCCTAATTGATAACTTTTACTAAAGTTTAATGTTTGAATTTAAAAAAAAAATTCAATAAACCACTTCATTTCGAGTGATGCTGATAATGCTGATCCAGGACCACAATTTGAGAACCACATCCCTTTTGTTGGTTTAGAACAAACATCCCCTCCCTGGCAGCAAGTCACCACCACCTGAGTCGCTAATGCAATATAATTAGGTTTCCTTTAAATAGGCCACCTTGAAGTTTCCCAACCACTTTTAGCATCTTATCGACCAAGAATCGTCATTTAATTATTTCTTCTCTAGAAGAATGAATGAATAAATAAATAAATAAATAAATAAATAAATACATACATACATACATACTTTGGTGATGGAAGTTTTAAAGGAATACCACAGCTAATTAACTGTAGTATTAGATGCGTATTTCTGATGTCTTGGTAATTAAACACATTCAGACTTCTTGGTGCTCGCCAATATTTTTATGAAACAATTGAGAAGTGCAGCCAGCTAGGTTGGTCTCTCACTCGGGCCGGTCTCGAAGTAGCCAGCGGAGAGGTGAGGGCCAGCAGGTGGCGCTCTGAGTCAGGTCATGGGGGCCTGAAGAGTCTGGAAGGAGGAGGCACTAACCAAGATGCCCTGCTTTAAATCCTCAAAGTAAGGTCCTCTTAACCACTTGTCATAAAATACCCTGAGACACACGTCTTGGAAAATCGAAGTGTCAAGCTCAGCATCTTTGCCACATTTCAAGCTAGGTAATTACCTTCTCTCCCAAAGGGAATCTGTTTTATGTATTTGTGTCCTTTCTAGGTTACAGGTTTCCCAAAGGCAATGATCTTGCCTTCCGTTCGTTCCATACAATGCTGAAGTGAAATGCACATTTTACAATAACAATTTAATTATTCTACATCCCTCTGAGCTACATGATGACCTGTTATATAATTGCTAGTAATACAGAAACGTGCCTGCCTCGTATAAACCCTAGCAATAAATGGAAGTTTTTATTTGACCTAAAAGTAAATTGCTTATTTATGTCTCCTTTACAGTCTAAAAAGCCATTTTCCTGCCAGCCCAAATTATGAATCATAATCAAGTAAACAACACTTCATTTTAGTCTGTCATTTTTATTGTCTGCGGAGTTTTTTTGACTACACACAACAAATACTTTGATATAATCTAAGATAATAAAATAGTTGAACAACTTTTGTTTTTAGATTTACATTTGTATAGAAACAATCTGTGGAACAGCTCATCTCCAAACCAGGGTGTCTAAAAACAGTGACTCATTAGCATTGCTTTAAATAATCGTTTGGTTAAAAGTTGCAATTTCCATTCTCAACTGAAATGTGTCTCCATGCAGTTTCCCTTGGGTCCAAAGGCCTTGGGAAGGTGGCCAAGGAGAAAGGAGGGACACTCTCCTCTCTGTCCTTCCCTGTGTGGAGGACAGTGATTGGAGCAGGGTTGTCATAAAAGCCAGGAAGAAAAGAAATCAATTGCACATCTCTAGTTTTCAAGGGTCAAGGTCCTAACGGTTCTTTACACAAGTCCCTCTCCGTAGGATGATGACACCCACCCACCTGCCCCCCAACACTCCTCTTCTTCACTAATTGTGTCAGTTACTACGGATAGGCTGTGGCCATTGTCCATAAGTTCTCCCTAAAGACTGGTCATTTTGTCGCATTTAGTCTTGTCCCTTGTATTACGTCACTTGGATGCCATGTCTTGGTGCCCACGGAGGGTCCACCAACCCCTAAGAAATGCCTCATCCCACCCTCAAACCCCCAGAGTGCCCAAGAGTGAAGACCTCATGGAGACAGTGACTTCAGCGAAATGCCTGCCCCCAGAGAGGCTGGGGGACTCTGGCCTAGATCATTCCATTGATCTTAGTCCACTCGTAGATGTCCTGTTCGCACACTATGTCGGAGTTGATGAGGAGATATCTGTCGCCCACACAGAAATGCTTCTGACAGGCGGCGCATTTGAAACATTCCAGGTGATACACTTTGTCTTTCACCCGCATCGTCATCTCGTAGGCACGGATCCGCTTGTCACAGGATGCACAGAGACCATCTTGGCCAAAAAGCCTGGGAGGAGAGAACAGAAAGAAACACTAAGGAGAGGCAAAACTGGAAGAAAGGGCTTGAGGATGGGTTCCATACAAGAGGCTCAACATCCAACCTGTCAGGAAGCAAGGAAGAGGTGGGTCCCAGGAGGCTCATGGAGTCTTTCCTAGAGGGAAGAGGGTACTCTGGGATGAGGCTGCAACCCGTGGCATGTGTTTGGCATAACCTGCCCGTTTCTGAGCTCTCCCCACTTTAAGCTGCCCTCGACCCCTCTTCTGTGGAGAGGTACCTTAGCTGAAGTGATTCGAATTAAGAGGTTAGGCATGTACTGTGTGCCCCCTCCCAGGGGGACTTTCATTCTAGAAGAAGAGTTGGAGTAAATCCCTGGGGGCCCTTTGAGGGGGGCTGAGCCGGAATGCAGCAAAATGGGCATGTTCCTGAGGTTCCCAGGTTCCATAATGTCAACAGACACCGATCCTACCTGTGGGGAGGGCTGGTCTCCACTCCTCTGTAAGCTAAAATGGGCCTACTGTTCGCCGGGGCCCCAGCTTCTAGGAGTCGGAGGGAATCCAACAGAAGACACTGGGTGTAGTTAACCGTGTCTCAGATCTGGGAGACAAAGAGCATCTCCCCATACTTCAAGGTCCTCAGCTGCCCCACTGGCGTGAATCTCCAGAGAGACTTCTCTTTCGACACTGAAATCAAGACTCCCCTAAGCCTCAGTCACTCATTTCAAGCAATATTCAATGTCAAGGTGGGAAAGGCAACACGGTGGAGCCCGGTGTGGTGGTTCTCGAGCTGTGGTCCCGGGACCCACAGCATCTGGTCACCTGGGGGCTTGCTAGCAACTGCAAATTCTCAGGCCTTCCACTTGAGACACTGGGAGGGGGGGCGGGGGGGGGGCCTGTGTGTTAAGGAGCACTTCCAGGCGATTCCGAGGCAGGTTGAAGTTTTGTGGTCAGCCTGCAAGAGTGAAACCATGCACGTCCAGGACTAGCCCTGAGCACTGCGTGACCGTGGTGGGACCTCAGGCCCCTGTGAGCTGCTGCAGTGGCAGTGACCACAGCATCTGCCACACTGGGCTACGAGAAAGATCAAACGGAGCCTTGTCAAAGCGCCCACCGTCAAAGGCTAAGCCAGAACGGGCTGTGCTTTCACACAGGTCAGGTGTACTGGCATCTGGCACCGTCCTGCCACAGGAAGTCATTTTCACAGGTGCCTGATGACAAGGCATGTGAGCCTGCCCCTTCCACGTAAAACCTTTAGGACAGTTTTAGGTAAATGCAGCTTCTTATTGGAAGTTCTTACTCGCTTAGGATGGCAGAGAATCCACTGGTACATCCTGAGAGGCTGGAGGGGAGATGGGGCAGTTGGCAAATTTGGAAATGTTTGGGCAGAATGGATGAAATCAAGAAGACACTCTGATAGTGAGAGCCAGCTTCAGCTAATTTCCCTCCGAATCCTGCTTTGCATTTGAGGATCTCTGAGTGTTTCCAAGGCACCACCTGGGAGCAAGCTCATTACGGGGGTGAAGAGCATTTTCTCCCATCGTAGCAGATGGTGGAGCTGTAGGAGAGTGCTACCTTGGAGCTCGGAGTGGAAAGCCAGTTCTGGTTTCCTGACTGTTCAGTAAGTTGAGTTCGGGACTGAGCAAAGATAAACGACTCACCAAACCGTGTGCCAGGCATGAAGCCAACACCTGGGGTATGTGACCCTTAAGGAAGGAGAGCATTTATTAAAGGGAAGTTGGGGGTAAATTACAATACACATCAGGCAGTTAATGAGGGGGAGGGACAACGGATGAATATTTGGGAGGCAAGTTCAGGTCCCTCTAACCAGCCGGGTGCCCTGGAGCAAATGACATCCTCTCTTCTGACCTCTGTGTCGTGGGCTATAAAGCACGGGAAGCGGAAGAAAAGGCCTCTGCGGTCCCTTCCAGCTCTGGCATGCTGGGATTCTACTAAGAGGAAAAATAAACCAGGACCTGACATCTAATTTGAGCATTTACCTCTGGCCCCAAGAATTGGTACCTTAGGCTGGATATCCCAGAAGCAGACCCGGAGGAGAGGAATTCTCAAGGATGTATTCTCAGGGGAAGCTGGGAAGAGGCAAGGGAAGCTGGGTAGAAGGGGAGGAAGACCAGCAAAGTTGCAATCTGCAGCAAAGGCCCTCCGAGGGGAGCTCAGGGCAGATGGCATGTTAGGTTTCTGCATCTCTCAGAGTCCGCCTGGCTCCAGGCAAGGTTGCAAGGCTTTGGTGCTCCTGCAAGTGCCAGCCATGGCTCAACAGTCGATGTTAAGGTCCCACCGGCAGTGCGGGGACAGTGGGCAGGCTTCTGGCCCTAACAGATGCAGGTGTTGGCTGTTGCAAGTAAAACCACTGGGAGGTGGGGTGCATTGTACGCAAAAGTTGGTAGAAAGGGATACAAGGGAATCTGGGGGCCCTGCACTGACATTAACAGCTACTGTTAGGTTCCCAGAAACACAGCCCAGCAGTAGCAACAGCAGCAGGGTTCAGATTTGCACTGGGATCTCATGAATATTTGAGGCTAAATGTCTGAAAAGGACTGTAACAGGCAGGCTGTAGGCAATCCTCAGGAGGAGGAGGAGAAGTTCTCCTGGGGAGGAAGAAGGCCTGAACCCCATCACGGGACCTCCCATCTATTCACTCTCCCAACTTGCCTTTTTAAAAAGACGCTGTCAGATATGTTAAGAATGGAAGTAAGCTAGTCCAAGGTTAAAGGACGTTCCCTGAAGCAAAAAAAAAAAAGGTTTTTCTCCTCTGTCAGGAGGTGTCAATGTCTTAAGCTTTCTCCTGCCCATTTTCATAACAATAATATAAATATTAAGGGATGGCTGGAAAGGCTTGCCTAACACAGAGTTAATTAACATGTTGCCTAGGAATGTAGCAGGGAGAAGAATTATTTCATGTCACCAAGACACAAGTTAATTAACACTGGGTTCTCCCAGACAATTTTTTTCCTCTTCTTTTTAAAAATGCAAAAGATGAACAAGCCCAGGCGGCACCGGGTTTATTCCTGAACGTTACATAAAACCATAGAGATAGGGAGAAGCCGGGGCTCTTCTGACCTTACTCTATCTGCACTTCATTTAATAAGATTCAAATGATTTGACAGGGATGTAGTCAGGGGGGCCCAATGGGAATCATTTATCGGTCTGCTTTCTGCACTGACTTGGCAAACTGGTCGCCAGCAAAATCAGGTCTCTATTTATCCCAGTTCCATTTGCTTGTAACTTAATAAAAAAAAAATGGACCAAAATTATAATCGTGATCATTGAAGACTCTACTTATTTTCTCTGAACCACTAAATTTGCAAGGACTTTATCAGAGAATTTAGAAAGAAAAAAAAAAGCTTATTCTATCAGTCTCTGGGTAAACAGATAAGCTTCCTTCACCGTGGAATTGCCTGAATTTTTTTTTTTTTTTAATGTAAAAAGCTCTGAGGGCAGGTTTAGGAGGAAGAGGTAGCCTGGCAGCCAAGGGCACTGGAGTCTAAACGAGCTTCCCTGGGTTGGGTGGTCCTAATGCATTAGGGCTGCATGCTCCACAGACCCTCTGCCACAGGAAGATGGCAGAAAAAAAAAAAAAAAAACAACTGACAGCTATACAGTTGAGCAGATCTGACAGTAGAGGGCACAGAGTTACCTCCACAGCAGCTAATATGAAACTGGAAATGCTAGAACATTCCGGGCAAAGGCACTCGTTGAGTGCCGGAATATTCACATGGCCAACAGTATGACGGGGAGCATCAGGGTTGTCCTCAGCTCCTGCCTCCCGCTGGGGGTGTCGCAGAGTTCCTATTTTTCCCTTCCTTTCTTCCATCTCTGTTCATTAGGTAGGAGAAGACTTAATGAGAATGTCATGAGGGCTAATTACAAGAGCAGCTAGCCTCTAGATAGGCACGCACCCAGCCACGTAGTTTACCGTGGTGCCCCATCACACCCTCACCTCCTCCTTGGAGGGAGCTGCTGTTACTACCCCCATTTTTATGGGGGGGGGGAAATTAAGGCTGGAGAACATGCCCAAGGTCACAGAGCGAGGAAGCCGTGGTGCCAGGACTCCCACGGGCAGCAGCCCTGTCACCGTGGAAAGCTTGGGGCTTTCACATCACATATTAGAGTCCTACAAAAGAGTATTTTATGACCCATACGTATGTTCCGAAGCATTAAATGTGCCCCTAAGAACCCACCCTCAAAGTGGTCAACTCCAAGGGCCCCTGGTCCCTGGTGCAGCCCTGTGGATCCCTCCCTGGGGCCCTCTCCCCTCTCGGGGACTCCACACCACCCAGGGAACTACTAGGTGGAATTTGGGGTTTATCTCTCTCTCACCCCTACAGAATTCGCATTTTACCACTGAGGAATGTGTCCTGGAACATGCTTCTCAAACAGGAAGAGCCCCAATGCCTCTGCTGGGGGCAGCTGAGAGTCAACCTTGGGGACATCTGGGGGGGGCAGGAGTGGAGGCGCTAGCCCTCCCGTGGCCCCCGCTCAGGGCCCCCGACCCCACCGACCGTCGGGGCTGAGGGTGCAGGCCCAGGGAGGGTACCTGAGGTAGTCCCTCCTGCAGAGCTTCCGGCCCAGCTTGTAGTAGAGGCGCCGCCCCACCTCGCCCAGGCGGCACCCGCAGAGGTCACAGCTCAGGCAGTCCTCGTGCCAGTACTGGTCGATGGCCTTCAGGAAGTAGCGGTCCCCGATGTTCTGCTGGCAGCCGCCGCATGTCAGCAGGGACGGCGGGATCTGCAGCACCTCGTCCACTGGCTCCCTGGGGACAAGAGCAGGCATGAGGGAGACCCTGGCCGCAGCGGCCCTGGGCGGAGACCCGGAGTTAGGAGGCAGGACGGGAGTCCGCAGAGGGGCCCCGCTGGCTCGGCCGGGGAGGGGCGGGCTCGGCCTTGCAGGCTCCAGGGTCTGAAGTTAGTGCAGGGCCCCTAGAGGCTCCCAGCCGGCTCTAGGGGTCCTGCACCCCTGCCCACCCAGCACTGCTCGGGCCCCTCTGCCCTCTTTTTTAACGTATTTTTTTCCTTTTTCTTCCACTCTCCCTCTGCATCTTGCCGTATCTCCTGCTTTTTCCTCCTCCCATGCCTCCAGACTCAAGGGCACTGCTGAACCCCAGAGGAGGCCTTCCAGGCTAGAAGAGTTGCTCCCTTCAGGGACAGCCCACTACCCAGAGGGCTAAACATCTGCGAATTCCCTGCTGAATCTCTCCGCGCCATCCTAACTAACCTACGCCTTTCTCAACTGCTCAAAAAACAGAAGTGAGGAGGAAAGGAGAGAGTGATCAAAACTTATCTTAGGCTGTTTTCTTGTTTCCCACTTAAAAATGCCATCAGGATATAATCGGAATTCTCATTATTATTTTTTTAGTTATTACTATTATTATTACTATTATTATTTTACAGAAATTCTGCATCCCATCCTTACTACTGAATGAATCCTTGAAGAAAAATCGCAGGTTTTAAGGCCATTGCTAGACTTATAAAGGACCCTAAGTAGACCTTTCTGCCTGTGAAAATATTTACAACAGCAAAACCGGTTTGGATAAAGTAGATTTAGAAAAGAAAATGAGGAAGGGGTGAGGTGATGATTATTTGCAAGAGAGTGGAAGGCAATGAAACAGACTCCGAAAGCTCCCTCCAGGCAACTGCTAACGGCAAGCCTATGAGATGTGTTCCTTTGTTAGAAAGCCAGACAGCATTTCTAGTTCACTTTGCTTCACTGGAATCTGAATATCACTGTTTTACTTTTTAAAATAAATAATTTTATTTGCCAAAAGGAAATAAAAGAGAGTGGAAAGAAACTATTCCAGCACCAAACGGGACTTAGGAAAAACCTAATACCTGTTGATATGCAACAATTAATGAGTTAAGTGCTCTTTTGAACCTTACTCAAGCACAAATCTTTTTTTTTTTTAATCTATTATATTTTTTTAAATGGACCTGCTTCCAACCATGGGATTCCCAAAGGGAGTTTCCTCCTCTGTACCTTGAGGGTATACATCTGTCTCTTATTTCTAGCTGACACTAACTTACCAGGTGGCCTCGTGTCCTGACTGGCCTGTGCCCACAGAGCTCAGCTCCCGTTGTACTTAGGGACGATGAGATGCAGGTAATCAGTGTCCATCTCACACACTGATAACTTCAGGTGCCTCTTTCTATAAAGCGCACACCTCCCTGGGAGTATTTAGAAATATCAAAACCAAGTCCACGCTTCGTAGATCTCAGGGCCCTTCATAAGATGATGCTTTTTTAGAATTAGAAAATGTGAAACCCAAGTCAGTTTTCTTTTAAAAAGTCAAGACTTTAGGGATGCTTGGGTGGCTCAGTGGTTGAGCATCTGCCTTCAGCTCAGGGCCTGAACCGGGTCTAGGGATAGTCCCTGTGAGGAGCCTGCTTCGCCCTCTGCCTGTGTCTCTGCCTCTCTCTGTGTGTCTCTCATGAATAAATAAATAAAATCTTAAAAAAAAAAAACCTCAAGACTTTAAATAGTTTTAAGAATTCACTGAAGCCTGCTTTTGTTTTTCTTTGTTTCCACAGGTTATACATAAGGACTTCCATTCTCCCTTCTGAAAAATAATATCCCCAGCATTTTCACAAACATCAGCTCAGAAATGCATGGCTTCCCTTTCCACAGCCCATGGTCTTACTTCGGGCTTTCAGAAACACTCATGGAACCTCAACCACACTCCATGCCCTGATGCTGATGCTGCCAACCAACTGTGAAAAAGGAGAATTTTGCACTTTGCTGGTGCAAAATTGCCTGGAATTAAAATGAACCGCTCATGTTATTCACAGGGAGGTGGTAGGGGCCACCCAATGCCCACGGTAGAGGAAATCTCTATGTTCGGGATTTCTGTCTAAATGTTTCATTTGCAAGCACCTAGGCAGGCTTGTATCCATACATCGTGATGCTGATAGTCATGACCCAAGTTGGCTTTCAGTAAGTACACAATGAAGCATCTGGTAGGACAGCATTAGGCAGTAGAAATGTTAAGCAAAAGAGCCATTGTGATGGTCTGAGATGAGATAGGAAAGGACAGGATAAGATATTGGCTCTATCTGGCTTTGTAATTAATGATAATATCACATTATCTTTTGTGGATTTCCAAGGTAATGAATGGGTGGGATTCACCCTCAAATTAATATCTTATATTCTCCTTGAGTCTATCCTGAATTTTACACCCGAGTATCACTACGGCCTGGATTTCTGGGATCGTTTCTCAACAATTTCCAATAAAGGACAGGGGGTTTGTGCTGCCGTAATTCCCTAACTACCTTGTCCATTTCCAGTTACAGCCTGTCTTTACTGGGCAAACAGTGAGGTGAAGGATGGGCATTCTTCAGTAGGTGCCTGGTGTACTATGAGGTTAGGATGTTTCAATCTTCTAATCTCAGTGAAAAAGCACAAACTTTGCAAAGAGCAGACCTCCTTCAGGGAGCTGAAACCTCAGATTTATCTTCTAATAAAAGGATTAGTGACTAAGTTCTGCTGATCGAAAAGGCATTAGGCACCAATTCATCCCATCCCCTCTTACTGCATATCTATGGTCTTGCCCAGGCTCTGAAAACTCAGGGCTAAGTTGTAATTCCAGGTCTATATATATAGTGTGTGTGTGCAAACCATCCTTTAAACTCAATGCCTGCATAGATACATTCTTTTAAAAATGAACATTATTTTTCTCCTGAGAATTTGTTGAAGGAAGCTGTGTTTTCCTTAGAATAAACCTAGCCCCTTATAAGCCTTCTGGTGTCTGAGCCTTCAAGACTGAATAGTGATGTTTATGTTCTCACTGGATCTTGGTACTTCCTGTATTTTATAAGAGCATGCTGAGTGTTTATGCTGGTAACTGAGGGTAAAACCCAGGTATATAAACACCATAGAGGGCTGCAACTGGGGGAGGGGGAAGACTTCAATCAGGAAAGCACAATTCCTTTAAAGCAGGAAAAGAAAAGAAAAGAAGAGAAAACAAATGCTTCTTAAAAGCACAAATGGACAAGTCATTAACCAGCTCCTTTGGTCTGTGTAACAAATCCCTTCAAAGGATTAGATGGGGACTTCAAAGGAATAAAAATTCTCAATACCAGACAGCTAATGAATCTTAAAAGGGCATTTGCGCTGACGGGAAAATGATATCTTAAACAACCCTTTCTCCCCTTGTTAACGCCGAAGAATGGGTTGGAGGTATAGGTTGGGAAGAGGGGGGACATTCCAAACCGGTACAAGGCTCAGAAAACAAATGCGGCAAATGCTCATTAGAGCTCTGGTTCCCTGACCCCAAACCCCTTTGAGACTGTGATAGATGCGATGAGCCAGCGCTCCCCCAGAATTGGCCTACACACAGGACGGTGCGCTAACTTTGGAGGTTCACAGCCACACACACACACACACACACCCCTCAGGGCACCCCAAGGGAGAGGGTGCAAGTACCCAGATCACTGCGGACTTGGGGGCTCCCAAGTCCCTGGAGGCCAGAGGGAGCTCCGGGTGGGCGCTCGGGCCGCCTGTCCCGCGGGTCCCGGGCGCTCCACCTGCGCGCCGCGAGGGGGGCCGTCGGGGGCTCGGGGGGCCTCCACTTGCAAGGTCCCCCTTTCCAGGATCAGACGGACAAAGGGAATGGGGACCGAGAGGGGACGCGGGAGAGGGGACGGGGAAGCGGAGCCTAGCGCGATGCTCCGGGACGGCACCTGCGCGCCTCCGAGCCCCCCCGCCCCCAGCCCCGTGCCCGCCGCCCTGCAAACTTTCCAGCCCGCCGTGCTCAGAGGTGCGTCCCAGGCCTGGGGGCCCGCACAGGTGCCAGCGGGCGCCCGCGAGGAAGGGGCAGCCAAGGGCACGCGGCGGGCGCGCACCTGCAGCCCCGGGGCGCGAGGCGGGGGAGCCGCACTTACTCCGACGGGTCCAGGCTCTTCCTCTCGATGGCCGAGGACATTGGGGAGGGAGGCGGCGTGCCCGGCGGCGGGGGCGCTCCCTTGCTGGCGCGGGGCTGGCCGGCGGCCGGGGCGCGGCCCCCCTCGGGTGCTCGGGCGCCGCCGCCGCTCCTGCGCCTCCTCTTGCTCCGGCGCTCCGGCGGCGAGCTCGCCCCTCCGCGCTCAAGGACGGTCGCGGCGCTGCCTTCAAACGCCAGAGAGAGAGAGCGAGTGAGCGGGGGCCGGGGGGCGGCGGGGCGGGCGGGGCCGGGGGCCGGGGGCCGGGGGCCGGGCGGGGGCCGGGCGGGGGCCGGGCGGGGGCGCGCAGCCCGGCCGGGCGCCTGCAGCTGCGCCGCTGCTCGGGACTTAACCTTCCATCGCGCTCCCGCCGCCGCCGCCGCCGCCGCCGCCGCCGCCGCAGGTCCCGCTCGGCCGCGCCGTCCCCGTCCCCGGCTCCGCGCCGCCCGCCCGCGGGGCCCTGCGCGCCCGCCCCGCCGCCCCGACCCCCGCGCACCTCCGGCCGGCGGGGGGGCGGGGGCCGAGCCTCTCTCCCCGGGCTCCCTCCTCTCTCGGGAACCGCTATTTTCGCTCAGCTTCCCTCTGTCTCTGGTTTCATTTCCTTTTTCCTGATCACGATTCAAATACAATAGAAGGAAATCACATTTAAAGAGACAGCTGCCCGCCCCCCTCCTCTCTCTCTCTCTTTTTTTTTTTTTTTAAACTGGGCTCCAGGGGATTAGCAATACAAACAGCAGCAGCGGCGGCCGCGGCAGCAGCGACTTGGCTTCTTAAAGGGGCCGGCGTCGGGGACCCGGGGCGGACGCTCAGCGCGCGCCCTCCTGGCAGAGGCGGCCGGGTCGCCTCCGAGTCGCTCTGCACCGGCTTCCCCCCCACGCCGTTTCCCCTTCGGATAAGTCAGGCCGAGAGCCGCTCGGGGAAGAAGGGAAAAGACCAGGACGTGAAGGAAGCACCTGCAGAGACGCCAGCGTCCGGGGTGGCTTCCGCGCCGGTCCCGGGTGGAGGTCCCGGGGCCGCGGCCGCCCAGCGCGGGGGGGTGGGGCTGGGGGCGGGGGGCGCTGTGCGCGCGGGGGCGCGCGGGCTGGGGGCTCCCGAGCAGCGCCCCGGGCGGCTGATCCCGAGGGAGGGTGGCTGGGAGGCGCCGCAGGTCCGCGCCTGCTCTCCGTCTGCCCGCGGCCGCTTTCCGTCCATCCCTCACGCAGCATCCTCCGAAAATCAGACTCCTGCGGTGGAAGTGCCCCCATGGAAAGTGCCAGTAATACTCTGCACAGAAAGTGCCTTTCCAAGGATCCACAGCAGTACTTGGAGACGATTTTGCCCTGGGTCCGAGAAATGAGCAAGCAGCCAGACTTGATTTTGGAGTTTGGGTTTCCCCTCCAGCCACAAGGGCAAAAAGTCTAGGAAGAGGAGGAGGCTAAGGGTCTGTCCTGTATGGGAACACTTTGGGCCTCCTCAGAGTTCCTTGAAAATTATTGTATTCAGAAATTATTTTTCCCCCCAGAAATTGTCGCCAAAGGTCTATTTGTGCATGACGCCAGTTACAAGTCTTGTAAAGGGGAAATTACCAAGTGCTTTCAGAATCTATAGTCTTGTATAAAAAGTCCGGATCATGGTCGTAGACATTTTATTCCCATTTAAAGGATGATGTTGCAGGGCCTAGATGAGTGTACCTTGAAAGGTTGGTGGTTGAAGTCAGAAGTGAATTTCCGATCGCTTCATTTTCCCTGTTCAGAGCCAATCCTCATTGACTTTTCACAACTGTAAACCAGAATTTACTATTGTCTGCGTGTTTTTGTCATTTTCTTGTTTCCATGGGTCCAAGGTTGGATCCCTAATGGGTGTCATTAAAATGTGTGTGTGTCTGTGTGTGTATGTGTGTGTGAGAGAGAGAGAGAGAGTGTGTGTGTGTGTGTGTGTGCACATGTGTGACCAAGGAAGCCCGAAGAGCAGCTTTGGGTCCAAGACAAGGCCTTCAGTGTATAAAAAGATATTTTCCCCAACGAGACCCTTGCTTTTAACCAAACAACAGCAACAACAACAACAACAACAAAACCTCTAGACATTTTAGGCAAGCCTAAATTATGTGATAAATATGTAACTTACCACTCTGTAATCAGAAATGAAAATTAACCTATAGGTTGTGATGAATAGTTTACTTATAGCCAGTCAGTGCAGTGGTTAAATGCCACAGACTACCTGGGTTTCACTTGGGCCCTTATCAGCTGGCATGGCCTAGGAAAGTTCCTTAGTATGAGGAGGCAGTACTGGGTAGTAGCTCTGGAGTCAGTCTGCCAACATTCTAACCCACCCCGTCCTGCCTGTGTGAACCTGAGCTAACAGCAAGAATTTAAACTCTCAATACCCTCATCTGTAAAATGAAGATCCTAGAAACCATTGCTTCAGTTGTTGTGAGGATTAAATGAATAAATGCATGCAAAGTGTGGCACCTAGACTTATAATGAGTTGGGAGTGATAACAGATAGGAGATTAATGCATGGAAAACACTCAACATATATTAAGTGCATATAAAAGGCAGCTGCTATGTTATAGCAGAAGGCATTATTGGGAGAGTTTAAAAAACTTGAATTCAGCAATTCTTTTGGGTATTTATCCAAAGAAAATGAAAACACTAACTCCCAAAGATATATGCCCTCTGGGTTTGTCGCAGTCTTCTTTACAACAGCCAAGATATGGAAGCAACCTAAATGCCTATCAGTGGATGAATGGATAGAGAAAATGAGCGGGGGGGGGGGGGGGGGGGGGGAAGATGAGCGTGTGTGTATGTGTAGGTGTGTGTACACTCATATACACACAATGGAATATTATTCAGCCATGAAAAAAAGAATGAAATCTTGCCATCTGCTACAACATGGATGAGCCTTGAGGGCATTATGCTAGGTGCAGTAAGTCAGAATGACAAATTCCATCTGATCTTACGTATATGTGGAATCTAAAACATAAAAAACAAGCTCTTACATATAGAACAGATCGGTGGCTGCCAGTGGTCAGAGAAAGGGGTAGGTGAGATGGGTAGAGGTGGTCAAAGGTACG
This sequence comes from Canis lupus familiaris, assembly GCF_011100685.1. Lineage (NCBI taxonomy): Eukaryota > Metazoa > Chordata > Mammalia > Carnivora > Canidae > Canis > Canis lupus. Next base: position 34,272,107 of record NC_049239.1, on the reverse strand, counting down.
AGCTTCTGATTATAAAATAAACAAGTCCTGGGGTTGCAATGTATAGATAGCATGGTGACTATAATTAATAATACCATATTGCATATTTGACAGTTGCTGAGAGAACAAATCTCAGACGTTCCCATCACAAGAAAAAAATGTGTCAATGTGGTGATGGATATTAACTAGACGTATTGTGGTGATCTTATGCAATATGTGCAAATATTGAATCATTATGTTGTACACCTGAAACTCCTATAATGTCGTATGTCAGTTATACCTAAATAAAAAATAAATTAAAAATGCAAAAATAAATAAAAAGCTTGAAATTCAATCTGAAGGTGAAATAGGGGTTTGCAATAAGAATTTCCCATCCAAATTTAAAAACGATGCCCTGTTTTTTAAAAAAAGCAAACAGAGAAGGGTCCCCTCACCTCACTTCCTACAGCTCCTAAACGTATGAGCATTTTCCATTTCAGTGTTCACTATCTTGGTGAGTAGATGATATGTTTGCCCGTGCTTGCTTCTATTAAATCTGACAAGTTGCCACCTTCCCCGTTACAGTTTTGTATGGGGCTCAAGTCAGCTGTTCAATATATCCTTGAGGTAACCTCTGAACCACCAAATTTTGGGCGTAAAGTCTCCTTTTAATAATATGCTTCTGTTTTGACCCTAGTATGTAAAGAAAAAGAGATTACTGCCTATGACTTTGGGTCAGTTTCTTATCTTTCACAACTCTTTGGGGAGAACTTCCTTAGAGAAAGTGAATATTTGAAATGGTATCTTAAGATTTCAATTTCACACACAGTGGTTGTAAGAAATAACTGCCTACCGGTGGGATTTCATTTCTATTCAACGGGCAATTAAATTGCTCAAATTTAAGCTTAACATTTAGAATCAAGTCTCAAAATGTGTTTTTATTATGAATTATTTTAAAGCAATCGTGACCTTATTGTCTCTTTCCGAGCAAACCTTATGCCTTATGCAGAAGAGCAATGCAAGCAAGTAAAATAGTTCTCAAGAGTTGGGGAAATCTGTACTTGATCCCCAGCCGGTGGGATTTGCAATTTAAATCTCTTCCCCACCCCCCAACCCCTCCTTGCAAATCCTGAATGCCTTAGAATTTAGAATTTTTAATTTCTAAATTAAAATTGAATGTGAATGTCGGAGGAAGACTGAAGCAGTCTGCATGATGAATCTGACCCCAGGTGGATTACATTTTTCCTGTTGGCATTTTCTATTCTTTTTGCTTATTACATTTACAATTGTTTTCTAGGGAAGAGCTGTTTCAAGTGACTAAGGCTACATTTCTTTGCTAAAATGGACTTCTAATAGAAATGAAAATGCAAATGTCATTGGGAAAATGCCAAGAATGACAATTTACTTCTTTTATTTCTTTTCCTCAATCCTTAGAAGCTAAGTTGTATCATATGCCTGTTAGCGGTGACATTCACACCGAGCAACAAAAATAAAGATTTGTCTTAACATGGCTTCAGGTCCCATGCAAAATCCTTTAAACTACTCAATTGTCACAAGCATCTGGCTCCCAGACTCATTTCAGGACATTTCAACTGGTGAATATGTTTTCACAGAATGTTAGGCCTATTAGTAATCTTAGTGATAAACAAGTCAGGTTTCCTATACGGTAGAAAAGACCCGCAAAAAAAGTCTAAAAATAAAAAAAAAAAAATCCATTTCAACAGAGGCTCAGGAGAATGAGCATAGGTGTCAGACAGACACAGCTCGGCTGCCTGTTAGCTGCGTGACGTCAAGTAAGTTACCTCACCTCTCTGAGCCTCAGCTTCCCTATCTGTCAAATTGCTAATACCTGTCAGTAGTAATGCTCATTGGGGCCGGCACTAGGGTGAGGCCACTGCCATACCTGTTCACCTCGCAGGAGTTTCAAGAGGATTCAGTAGCATAAAGTGTGTGAAAAAGCTTTGCACGGTGATGGTGGACAGTAAATACTCAGAAATGATAGCTGTTGTTATTACCCCATCTTTTAGAAGTTACAGCCACTGTATCAGGAAATAACTAGCTGCGAAGAAGGCTGAAGCCAGAAGCTAAGGGAAGAGCTGAAGTGTGTGTAAGACATCAAACAGGCCTCGGGCTTGGCGGGCCCCCATCCGTCAGCCAGCAACGCCGGACTGGGCCCATTTAGGTCTGGGGCAAGCTGCTGACAGCTTCATTGCTTCTCTACTATATTGCCTGCCCCCGCCACATCCCTGATTTTATCTATCTGACTTTCCCCCTTCCAACAACTTCTAGATCCACTTTTACAACTAAGACAAGAGGAAATAGCAAGTGCTGAATCATTGCCCCCAGATGTCACAATTCCATAGCAAGGTCTTAGCAGAGTTAAGCTCCTGGAGTGTTCTAGAGGAAGGGACCTCAAAAATGTGATTTCTTGGCTTGCTCTTTGGGGCCTCCCTAGGGAGCTTCGCCTGCCCCTGCTCTAACCCCAGAGGTGCCATACTTGTCAACCTTTGACATGCTGCTTGACCTCTCTGGACTTTGGTTTCCCGTCTGTGAAGTGGGCAGGTTCAGAGAGCCTGTCTCATGGAGCCTTTATAATACTCCTGAGAAATGAAACACGTACGGTGCTTAGAAAGGAGACTGGCAACATGGTAAGTTTCCAGGGAGGATTTTCCTCATACAGAGAGATCCCAGCTTTAAAATATTTGAATACCCGTTGATAATTCAGGCCCTTTGATGGGCAAAGCAAATGAGACATAGAGTCAACAGCTCTTTCTTTCACCTCTGGCCACCGACAAACCCTCCCCCACCTTGGGTGCTGGACCCTGACTCATTTGCTGCTCTGAGTTCAAGCGGGGAGTCAGAGCTGGGTGAGCTGACTTACTGAGCTGTCCTTGTGCGTTTGGTTCACACAAGCTCCTCTCTGTGGCTCGCAGAGGCAGCCCCACCTGAGTGACATACCACGATGCCTGGGACTCAGCACATTTGAAACCCAAACTCCTTCCTGTGGCCTAGAAAGCCTTACGCTATCTTGGTGCTTACTTCCCCTGTGACCTCACAACTCTCTCCCACTCTCTCGACTCCAGCCACACTGACTTTTTTCCCTGTTCCTTAAGACAAACCAAGACAATTCCTAGTGGAGGGCTTTTGGGCTTGCTTTTTTCCATCGCCTGTGATGTTCTTCCTCTGGATCATCCCACGGCTCCCATGTACTTCATTCAGGCCTCTGTTCAAATGTTTTATCCTCATAAGAGCCTTTGAAAATTCTGCTTCTCATCATTCTTCATCCTCTATGCTGCTTTATTTTTCTTCCTGGTATCGTCATTACTTCCACTTTACTACATATCTACTTATAGATTTTTGGTGTGTTTTGTTTGGGCCTTTCTTCCCAGCTAGAATGTTAACTCCAGGGAGACAGAGATTCTTTATGACTTGTTCCCACTTGTGTCTTCAGCACCTAGAATGTGCCTAGCACATGGTAAAGCCTTGATAAATATTGATTGAATGAGTGAATGTACAAGTGGCAGCCCCGCTTTCCCTGGCCAGAGCACACCTGCATGATGCTCTCTGGGTAAATGTTGAAGGGAATTGAAAATCTTGTCTTCCTGGAGCATCACTTGTAGGATAAGATAAGGTCTCAGATGCCATTCAGATTTGGGCCCAAAGGTTGGTTTGGGAAAAAACATCAGACTCCTGGCTTCTAGGAACACGAGTAGCATCGGGAAGCAAGGCCACTCTCTGAAGCTGGATTGTCTACTGCAGGGAACCCCTGCCCTCAAGGAGATGTGGCTACAGTAAACCAATGTTAGAAAGCAACCAATTATATGAGCAAAGACCCAGACTTTGGAGATAGACAGGCCTACATTTTAGTCTTGGCTCTTTTAGCGACGTGGTTTTAGGCAAATTATTTAACAGCTCTGAGCCTCAGTTCCATCACGTATAAAATGGGAATAATTACATCTTCATCACGGGGTTGTAGGGATAAAATGAGACCATGCATGTCAAATGCTTAGCATACTGCTCAATGGATGGCAGCTATTACTAGAATTAATTAAGCAAAGAGAACCTCCGAGGAGGATAGTCAACCAGGGCAGGGCTTTCTTGGCTGAACATAGGTGGATACCGCAGGTGGAATCCTGTCCCAATAAAGACTCCGCTCAAACAGGGTGGGGTCAGCCTCCTTGCCTGGGAAATTCTTGCCTTATCTAACCTGCTCTGGTGACCCCAGTGGGACGGTTGGGTTGGGCGTACAGACACCGGGCTCAGCTTGATGCTCAGGAAAACAACATAAAGAGATGGCATCAGGAGGCCTATCCTGGCCACTAGCTCTTCAGAGCTGGGGGTGTCCGGTCTCAGGCCTTGCATTTAGACAGGCTTCCCCAGGCAAGGGGGAAGCTGTGTTTTCTGGGCAGCTGTGTTTTCCGGTGCTCCAGGCTAGCTGAGGGCCCTGAGCCTGGCAGGGGAAGGCAATTCTGACCTTCCTAATGATATTTGCTTTCCTAAACTTCAGACTTCAGTTGAAAGGAGTCTTGTCTATGATGCTCCCTAGAGATACCCTTTGCCGAAGGAGGTATCAAGAAAAGAGCTGCTTGCTCCTTCCTGCCAGTTTGCTGTCCTTCATGCTTTGGACTGCCCAGCTAGCCCATCTAGAATCCCGTTTTCTTCATTGCTGCCACCCTGCTTAAGAATTTGCAACTGCTCTCTAATGTGACTGACCACTGGCAAATGGCCTAACCTTCTGACACCCTAGTGCTCTCGTTTGTATAGAGGGAAGAGGTGGCCTGGAAGGTTGAGCTGCAATTCTGTCCCCTGGTAGGTCAAGACCAAGCTCTCCATGCTTCCTCTGAGGCACCCTGTGATCCTGCCCATTCCATCGCTTCAACTTTAGATCCCACAACCCTACCCCCTGAACTTCCCTGCCCAGCCAGGCTGCTCCTCCTTGATCTCAAACTCCCTGCTTGTGCCATTTTAATGCACTGTCTTATCCTGTTCTCTCTCTCTGGGGTGTCTACTTGGTCTGCGTGTCAAAACTTCAGTGTTTGAATAGTAGAATGGTTAAGAAGAAAGGCTTTGGAGAGAAATAAACCTCATTCCCAGCCTCTGCTTCATAACTTACTATCTGGGCAATTAATCTGAGACAGATCTCTGAGCTTCAGTGCTTACAATGATAAAATAGAGACAATGAGAAATATAGGGTTCGAAGGAGCAAGGGAGGTGATGCATATGGCAGGCAGAGCACTGTGCCTGGCACACAGTAAGTGTTCAGTGAATCGCAATCATTCCTGCATCCCTGGTCCTCTCTGCCTCTTCCAGTTGGGTCCAGCACCCCTGACCTAGCTCAAGCCACATCTTTACCCTGCAGTTTTCTCTGTCCCTTGAAGCCCATGGTGGCTGCTCCCTTCCTGAGTTCTCATGGCTCTTGGCTCTGGGGCCTGGTGAAGTGCTCATCAGACTCTGCCTTGCAGTGTCACGAGTTCACATGTGTGTAGCATCTGGTCACCTCAGGAGTGCCTTATGTTCTTGGAGAAGAGAGGCCATGATTTTCATTGTTACCAGCTTCCAGGGCACTGATATAAATTTGGAGACACTCAATAATTCCTTTTGAATTAAAGGCTTCAAACATCACGTCCATGTTGTCAATTTCCCAATTCCTGGATTCACGTTGACATTCAGAAAGGCTTGAGGGTCTTTACATTGGAAATGAAAGTCTCCCCAGAATCGAGATTGAGGATGACCTATGCACTGTCAGTCACAGACCTCTTAAAACCCCCTTGACTAAAACTATAAAACTCTTAGAAGAAAACCTAGGGGAAAATCTACATGATATTGGATTTGGCAATGAGTTTTTAAATATGACACCAAAAGCACAGGTGTCATATTTTATTTATATTTAATTTAATCATTAAATTAAAAATAGATAAGTTGGGCTATGTCAAAGCTAAAAACTTTTGTACTTCAAAGGACACTATCAACAGAGTGAAAAGGCAGCCTATGGAATGGGAGAAAATAGTTGCAAAACATATATCTGATAAGAGATATAAAAAAAGAGAAATAAAAAGATATCCTATAATTCAACAACAATAAAAAAACCAAATAGCCAATGAAAAAATAGCCTAAGGTCTTGGATAGATATTTCTCCAAAGAAGATACGCAAAGTGTCAATAAGCACATGGAAAGATGTTCAACCTCACTAATCATTAGGGAAATACAGATCAAAATCACAATGAGATACCACTTCACGCCCATTAGGATGACTCTTATCCCAAACCAGAAAATAACAAGGATCAGTAAAGATGCAGAGAAATTGGAATCCCTGTGCCCTGCTGGTGGGAAGGCAAAATGGTGCAGGTCCTAGAGAACACAATCCATAGGTTCCTCAGAAATTAAAGACAGAATGATCAAAAGATTCAGCAACTCACGCCACTTTTGGGTATATGCCCCCCAAAACTGAAATCAGGAACTCGAACAGATGTTCATATGTCTCGTGTTCACAGCGGCATTATTCACAAATGGCTGAGAGACGGAAGCAGCCCCAGTGTTCCATCCACAGATGAATGGATTTTAAAAAGGGGCATCTGCATACAATGAAATAGTAGTCCACCTCAAAAAAGAAAATCCAGACACATGCTACATTAGTGTAGCTCGAAGACATTATGTTAAGTAAAATAAAGCAGTCACAAAAGGACAGAGGCTGTAGGATTCCACTCAGATGGGACCCCTAGATTCACAGGGACAGAAATTGAATGGTGATGCCAGGGGCTATACCCTTTTTCAATGGGTACAGTGCTTCATGTTGGGAAGATTGAAAAAAAAAAAGCTTGGGAGGTGAGTGCTGGTGTTGCTTGCACAGCGACGTGAACGTGCTTACTGCCGTTCTGTGCACCTGAGAATAGTTAACATGGTACATTTTATGTTGTGTCTATTTACCACCCAAAACACTGGTCAAGTTCAAGGCCACCTGGGCGCCCATCTGTGCTAACACGTGGGATTTTACCTATCATTTCAGGAAGCTCACAACCTCCTTGGGTTCATCTCTGGACCCCTTTAACCCCAACATCATGGTAAAGCCAGTCCTGCGTGTCCTGAGACATTATTCAGGTGCCCGGGGGGGCCAGTCCCTGCCCACTTAGGTCTCTGTCAGCGGTGCAGGTCCCTGCATTCCAGATGACCTTCTTCGAGGGAGCCCAGCTGGCTCCAAGGAAAGGGGAAAAGGATGCAGCTTGTTATTTTGTAAAGCCACATCCTTCAAGGAACTCAATGCTCATATAGATATCTATCTGCCTTCTCCTCTGAGGATCCGTCAGTTAGAGTACAACAGGCCCAGGCTCTACTTTGTGGGGGCGGTGGCAGGAGAGGGGGGTCCTCTTGCATAGGTGGAGCGTCTTTCATGTTCCTTCAGACCACAGCCCCTTTCCAAAGGCCCCAGGGGCTGCTTGGGGGCCAGCTCAGCTCCTCTCAAGCTTTCAGGCTACAATGCTTCCCATTATATTGCAGAAGGCCGCCTTGGGTCATATCTTGCAAAGGAAGAGCTATTAAAAAATATTCCATTTGTATTTCCTGCGTGGCCCTCCATCTGGAAATATCTTTTATCTGGCAACTTTTGCAAAGTGAACTGAATCTTGAAGGAGGTCCTGGCAGGTTTATGCTGGCTTCTCTATTATTCCAATAAGTCATTTCCATCCTAACCTTCACAAGGGCCGAATAATCGTGACTTGGTATCAGAAACAGGTCTGGCATGGGATGGCAGCGAGGGTTTCGGGCCCTGAGGCATCCTTTTAACCCTGAAAACAGCCACTTGGCGGGCAAGGGCAAAATCTAGAAGATTATTATACACACTCTCAGCTCAAATATTACTTCTTTAAGGAACACGCTCACCCCCGTCCCCACCCCCCCATTGGATTAGGAGGCCCCCCCCCCCCTCCGCTGTCTGATTTCACTCCCAGTCTGGATCAGAATTTGTAATTCCGCATTTTGTGATTGTTAAAGTGCTGCCTGGCTCCCCCCAAAGACTGCAAGTGCCTTCTGCTCAGAGCTAAATCCAAGAGCCTCGCTTAGTATCCAGCACATAGTAAGTACCCAAGAAATACGTGTTGAAAGAATGAATGCGTGAACAATGAATGAATGAAACTCATCTTACCTGCCTCTCCACCTGTTACTTCAAGTCCTGATTGGAAAACCTCTCCTTCTCAGAACTGTTGTTACTGGAAGAAAATGGCAGGAACCTTCTGGTAGGTAGCTAGAAAGAGAACGGGGGGGGGGGCGGGGGGGGGGGGGGGGGAGGGTAGACTAGGGAGGGAGGGAGAAGGAGAGGGGAGAGGGCTTTATCTTCAGTTAGAGAAATGTTTCCACGGGTCCCTGATAAAGTAGGGACAAATGCCCCCAGGGCTCTCTGATAGCTGTGTGTCCTTGATAGCGTGGCTGGGTGGGGCGGGCGGAGCTTTGGCATCAGGGCAAAGGGATGGATTCTAACGGTTTCTTCACTGGTTGAAAAGGCTGCTTCCTGCCCAACTTTGTTTTTCTCCGTTATGTACCAGCTCAGCTTATAAATGGGAAGGAGTGGCCAGCTTCTCCCAACTTGCTGGGTGGGGCTGGCACATCAGGAGCTGTCCTCGCCAGGCCTCTTGTGGCCTTTCGAGTTGGGTGCTCCAGCAGGGCTGACACGGCGAGGGTTCTGCTGTGTCTCACACTTTGCAAAGCTCCCATCACTTCGGATCTCAGAAATCCTCCCTGCCCCTCCACGCCTGAATTAGAAAGGGCAAGTAGCCAGGCTCCCATCTGATAGCGGAGGAAATGAGGCCAAAGCCCTTCCAAATCTTCATCCTGCTGAAACCAGAGAGCCCTGGAACACTGACTCACTGAACCCTGGCATTCTTGCTCAGAAGAAGGTCTTTTGAGAATTCATTTTTCAAGAGGAAGTGTTTCATTAGGCAAAAATCTACTCAGAGGCCATGCTAATTACATCGTAAGTGGCATTTGTGGGATTTGTCTTTTAAGTAATTCAGATGAAAGATTACAGTTAGGGATAGAGGGGCCTACTGTTGTCAGCAATAGCTGCCTTTTATTGAGCACGTATTATGTGCCAGGCATTTTGTATGTTCTATCTTATTGAATCCTAAGAACAATGTTCTGAGATCAGTAGTAGTATTACCCCATTTTTATAGATGAGGAACCTGAAGGTCAGAGAAGTTCAATAACTTGCTTAGGGTCACACAACTAAATGTAGGAAATGGGGTTTGAACCTAGGTCTTCTGACTCCCTATCCTCGCTCTTACTCACCATGTCAATGTTTCCTAAACTTCCTGCATTTGCTTGTCAACTACACACGTCCTTAGGCCCACAGCAGACCTACCAGCTCAAACTCTCCAGGGGCCTCAGAGGGTCTCTCTCTGGACACCACTCTAAAGTAGACTTCTCCCCAGGCACTAACACACTATTTTATTTTCATTGTTGTACTTGTCACTATCTGCTATTTTCTTATTTGTGCATTTGCTAATTGTCTTTCTTCCCTGCTGAGTGACAAGTTCCTTAAGCATGAGGACAAGGTGCTCAAAGTTTTACCTCCAGACTACTAAAGAGAGGGTAGTACCTTGTAAGTACTCAATAGATACTTATTAAATAAATTAGCTGACACAGTAAATACATCTGCTAACATAATAATAAATAGTAAAGTTACATTAAGAAGGATACTGAGTCTGGAGCCAGGCTCTGGGGAAGAGAATCATTATTACACACCAGTGTCCCAAGGCTATGGGGATGTGGAAGTGTTGGCACACATGCCATGTATTTACCATCCCAGAGAAAGAAACTCAATCCCAAGATAATTAAGTGCAAGATGACACAGCAAGTCAGTAGGAGAGCCAAGTATAACGTAGTCCCTTCCGTCACGGATCTTTATCTTTTCTTTGGGAAGTCAAAATGAGTGCATATGTGATGGAGAATCAGTAAGGGGCTGACCAGAAATGCAATCAGATTGGATCAAAGGGAAGTTAGAGTGGAAACAGGAATGGAAAGCTTTCCGGGGGGAAGAAGAAGTTTAGTTGCCTCTTGAGTAATATCTGGACATTTCCTTTGTGTCAGACTGATACCATGAGCTTCACCTACTTCGGGCAATTGTTTTTCCCTCCCAACATCCTAATGAAGTAAGAAATGGGATCACAACTTCATGGACGAGGAAAGCGAGTCACAGGAAGGTTAAGGAATGTGCCCCAGGTCACAGATCTGCTGAGGACCCAGTAGGGATTAACAGTCCGTGATTTCAAAGTCGGTTCCCCTCCCCAAGCCCATAAGCAGAGCTGGTGCGCCCGGCAGAAGGAGCCTGAGTAAGGGTCTCGGCGGCGGGGGGGGGGGGGGGGGGGGGGGGTCAGGAGTTGGCGCTGCAGTTCTAGGGTTGCGATGGAATGGTGACAGGTTTGGGTTTTCCTTCCATATTGCTCCTGTCCAGCCTGGAGCCACATGTACCACACCTGAGCCATAAACACAAGCGACTCAAAGCTTTGTTACTGACCTTGGCATTGGCAAACTGGGGGAGTCCCTGGGCAAGGGGCCCAGGGATGAGAGGACTCCTTGCCCCCTGTGGGGAAAGAGAGCCTGATCCTGGGGACACAGATGTAGGGCGGTAACCCACCTGTTAAAAAATTCCAGGAGGCGGTGGAGGGGGCAAATTCATTTTAGGCAGGCCTTCGTTAATCTCCTCGTCTGTAGGCTGTGCCTACCCTGTTCAGTAAGTCAAGTCCCCTTGCCTGCAGAAGGGCCTCCGTGAACAAGGTCACTCCAGTCTGCAGGGGACATCCACTCCCTGGAGAGTTCAGGTACCTCGTGCAAAATTTAAAATTTGGTTTTGGTTTGGTGTTGTGTCCTTTTTTTTTTTTTTTTTTTTTTTTTAGCTATTTGGATGACTTTGCCTGCGTTATTTATCCACGTACAACAGGAAGTTCCCCTGAGGGCACGTGCTCCTGGCAGCTAGCAAATCACCTGGAGCTAGTGTGATACCTGCCATGCTGGCAGTTAAGGATTTCTGCCCTTCAGTGAAAGCCTCAGGGCCGCCTCTGTTTATGTCACATGGGCCGATAGAACCTTGGACATTACCTCTGCTGCACCTGCTACTTTCCTGGCGTAATCGTGTTGTGAACCTTTCATCCCCATCCTCCAGACCCAAGTGTCACTATTAAATGCAGGGCGGTGGGTAGGAACATGGCTCATCACCTCCGACTGGGGACTGCGATAAGCAGGGTGGGTAGACGTCGAGGAGGTTGTCAGAGTGAGTAGACTGTGCAGGTGAGTTTGGCCACCGGGAGGCCGTTATCTAGGGGAGAGGCACAGGTGAACCAGGTTCCCTTTGGGGCTTCTGATCGCTCACGGTTCTTTAGTATCTGGGCCAGCGAAGGGCTGTGGTCTTGACATGCGATGCAGGCCTAGGAAGACACAAGCACACTCTTCTACATTTGGATGATTGCACGATCTGGACTCATGGGCCGGGGACTTGATACCGTCGAACAATTTCCTGTCCATCTGGTTCTGAATGGCAACACGGTAAGACCTAGGAGCCTAGACCAGTAGCATTACTACTACTGGCTTTGTGGGCCTTCTTCATGAGCTTAAGGCCATTCAGCATGGTGTGAAATAAGAGGATGGCTCCTGCGGCCCGAGCATGCCTGACCTTGTGTGAGGTCCAGCTAATGGGATGTGGCCTTGATTAACCCGGGGCTACAGGTTATACATACAGATTAACCTGGGGCTCCCCTTAGGCGGTAGGCTTGTTTTGTGAGGTCTGGGAGGGGGTGTCTTAGCTATAGCAGAAGTGGGGTTCATCGTGCCTGGTGGGGAGGTTGGGGGAGGCGAGCATTATAACTGTGGGGGGTCTGAATGGTGTTTGCCTCTTTCCAGTGTTTGGTACCTGCTGAGTGGGGGATCCCCCAAGGGGAGGATGCCTATGCTCTGGCAGGAGCTGGGTAATGGGGTAGTTATCCTCTGAGATGTAGGGGCTGGCTGGCCATGGTCATCACCTGCAATGTGGCCTTTGACTCCCTGGGCCAGAACAACTCTGGAGCCACGTCCAGGTCCCGGAGGCATGTGTTGATAGTGGGAAAGCTGTCCCAAAGATGTGCAAAGCCAGAGCGCTTGAGGGGACATTTACCTGCGTGCCAGGCAGCCAGCTGGGCAGGACGGCTAGGGTAAAGAGAGCCTGGGCTCGAGAGCACTCGGTGCAGGGCCACCCTCCTTTTTGCTTCTCCCGGGGGCTGCTCAGGGTAATGTAATATGCCTGGGCTGTGGTGTTGTGGAGGAAGAGTTACACACCCCAGACCAACGGAGATTATACTGTGGGCACCACACTGCCCAGGTGTCCTGGCACTGAGATGAAAAACCGTCTCTCGGACGGAGGCCAGCAGCCGTATCAGGCACAGCCAGCTAGTGATGACCTAAAGGTTCCACGGTGACATTTTCCAGTGTTCAGGGCTGCCCTTTATAATGCTGGGGGGCATCTGCATCCCCCAGCTGTGGGTGGCTGGCCTTGCCTCGGCATCCTGTCATGAGAGCAGATAACCCAGGTGTGCTATTCTAGAATATTGGTGTTGGCGTTGTGCCTCTCTCCCAGAGCCACACGGAGACGGTGTCAGTGCAGGTGCTGCTGATATGTCCCTATAAGAAGGGCCTGAAATTAGCCAGGCCTTAAAGCCATCCTAAGTCCCATCACGGAGGATGTTTTCGGGGGTGATGGTGTCTGTTCTCTGGGCTGGTAGAAATGTAACGTCAGGGATTTTTGCCTCTTCTGTCTCTGGCCGGCAGGTTTCAGGTTCTCCTCTGCCCGCAGTCCAGGCGCCAATCCTCTGGGGACTGAGCTCAGATAGAAAAAGGATGGAGGCATGGAGGACCCAGGGGCCATGGCAGGCAGCTGAGCATGGGAGTCCATGACCTGGAGCCTGGGTCTCCCCTCAGCACCAGTAGAGGTAAAACGAGGGCACTCTGTTCTAGATGAGGGGTCCCCAGGGGCAGGTATCAAGGGAAAGAAGAGCAGTAAAAGGAAACCCATGTGGGAAACCACGTGCCATTCTGTAGCTTTAAGAGAAGACCCATCGTGGTGGAGCCCATGGGACCATGGTAGGAGGGGTGAGCCAATAAAAGGTACCCACATCTGCCACCTGCCATGGCTGGGGCATTCTGGATCACCCAGGGAGCCCAGGGCAAGGGCCTATGATGGTCACTCTGCCACTGGGAGCACATTGGGCTCCTTGGTCGTTCTGCTGGGAGCGACAAACTGCACCCAACTCTTTCTCCGCAACTATTCAATATTTCTGGGAGAGGAGAGTACGGGTGGGAAAGGTAAGCATAGCACCTATTGGGGGAGGCCTTGAATGTCAGCTCCAAGAATGTGGATTGTTTTTTTATTTATTTATTCATGAGAGACAGAGAGAGAGAGAGAGAGAGAGGCAGAGACACAGGCAGAGGGAGAAGCAGGCTCCCCATCACGACCTGAACCAAAGGCAGACACTCAACAGCTGAGCCACCCAGGCATCCCTAAGAATGTGGATTTAATGAGCTACTGATCCTTTTGAGTAGGGGAAGGATGTGACTGGAGTTGCATCTGCATTCCATTGGGATGGGAGAGGCAGGAGGTGAGGAAGTGAAGAAAGGAGGCATGGGACCAAGCGATGAGCAGGTGGGCAAGGGCAGGAGGGACACTGCATGGACTGGGCAAGACTTGTCTGCAGGAGACAAGGCAGGAGCAGGCCAGCAGCTCCAGAATCATCTATAGCAGCCCCCATGGACTGAGCACTTACTCCCAGCCAGACCTGTCCAGGTGCTAATATATTATTTCTTTCCTAGGAAGCCTGTGGGATACACACCACTGGCCTCCTGCTCCTGCCCCAATCTCCATGCAGTTGCTAGAGGGATCCCTTTATAACCCCAGTCATGGCACCTCGCCCTTGTGCCTGAAGCCCTTCAAAGCTTTCCTGCTTCCCCTCAGCAAGAGCCAAAGTCCTCCCCGGCCCCATCTGCATGTCCTCTCTCCTCTGCCCCTCACCCCTCCGCTGCAGCCACACAGGCCACCTTTGCCATTCTTCGACCTCTAGTTTTAGGGCCTTTGCTCCTTCCCTCTCCCTGGAACATTCCTCCCCAGGGGTTGAGTCTCCTTGTGAGAGAGGCCTTCCTTTACCGCCTGAATTAGACACTGCCAGCCCAGACCACACACTGTCTCCCTCCTCACGCCGCACATCACCATCTGATGTATATGTTTACCGGCTTATGTGTCTGGCATCTCTCTCTCTCTCTCTCCCTCTCTGGGCTGGAGTTCATCATTCAGGCATGAGCAATATTTGTTTGGTTCACATCTGTGTATTTCCAGGGCCTAGGACGGTTCCCGCCACGTATTAGGTGCCTTAGAAATACTTAAGCGAATGGATGGGTAGTGCATGTTATTACCCTGATTTGATGAAAAGGGAAACTGAGGATCAGAACAAGTAAGCAATTTCTCCAGACAGGACAGCAAGTAGTTGTTAAAGCCAGGATTCAAGCCCAGGAAAGTCTGACCACAAAGGCTGCTCTTTTCCATCAGGATACAGCACTCCCGAGGAGTTCTAGACCTTTGTAACCAAGAAACCACATTTTTTTTTTTTTTGGTAAGATTTTACTTTTAAGTGATCTCTGAGCCCAACGTGGGGCATGAGCTTACAACCCCGAGATCAAGAGTTGTATGCTCTACCGACTGAGCCAGCCCGGCGCCCCAAGAAACCAGGTCTGTATCAACAGAAATGGGGCACTTCTGGGGAAGAACAGGTCTAGGTGGTAAAAGGGGAAAAATTACAAATTCATTCTGAACTCTGCTTCCCTTTGAGTCCAGTCGGACCGAAGAGTGTGTGAGTAGGCATTGGAGCATTTCTTGTGTGCCAGGTGCTGTGCTAGATACTAAGGATTTAAAAATAAACGAGACGCAGTCCCCATCGTGGGCTCACCACCCGGGGGTGAGGTGTCGAGGGCATACTCACTGAATTCATGGGGCGGGAGCTAACCACCAGTGACCAGAGCACGGAGACGGGCACACAGCCAGACGCTCTGGGCCAGGCCCCGGCTGAGCAGCAGCATCTCAGCATCCTGCTCATTCGTGGGGTGCAGTCACTGAGCACTTGCGTTGTGCCAGACGAAGTGGCGACATTCGAAATACAGAAATGGGCCAGAGATGGGCCTGTCCTCAGGAGCTCACAGAAGCGAGGAGGAAGCCAATACCTCCTTCTTATTCATTCATTGGCCAGCTAGGAGACAAGCGCCTACTGTGCGCCAGACATTGCTAGACTCTGGGGGCATGACAACGAGCAAAGTAGGCGCCAGCCCTACGCTCAAGGGGCTTACAACTCGCAGCGAGTAATGAGCTGGTATTATCAATACTGTTATTAACAATAACGACGGTGACTAACAAAGGCTGAGTGCCAGCCACTGTCAAAGCGCTTACACAATTTATTTCATTTTTTTCCTCATCATGACCCTCCGGTTGCCCCTGTTACAGAGGAGGAACCCGAGCCTGCCATCTCCCTGAAGCCTATGGTTTTCTGGGAGCACATCTAATTTTGCTGAAAAGGTCAGGAAAGGCCTTCCAGGAGACTGAATTTTCCAGGTGGGACCTAAAGGAAATAGGGGTTTTCTCTAAAGCAGAAATGCCGGGGCAAGAGTCTGAAACAATGAAAGCCGGGGACCTGCTTCAAAGGGTAGTTGGGACCTGTCAGCAAGAGAAGATTCGTGAAGCCCTAGCCCCGTGGCTGGCACAAAGCAGATGCTCCCCTATGTTTGCCCCCCTCGCGGGTCCCCGTGCTGGTAGGAATGTGTGGCCACTTTCCCCAAGCACCCTGGTTTTTTAAAGATACCCTTCGAGTTAGGACCTTCTGGGAGGCCAAGGCCTCTCTGAGGCACTCTGTTTGAGAATTGAAGTGTGTTTGAAAATACTGGCAAGGGCAGCGCCCCATCCCAGGCTCATGGCCCAAACATGCTTGCACGTGCACGCTCACGCACACGCACACACAGTTGCTGGGGACATCATGATAAACAGCAGCCTCAGCCTCTCTGCTGGATCACAGACACTTGTGGTCTCCCTTTGTGGCTGGTGCTCAGGAACACATCAGAAAGTAAATTAGTAGTTCCTGAAGACATTAGCACCCCCCACCTCCACCCCAGTGAGCGTCTGGTCTCTCCACATCCCCGCCTCATGAATAGACGGCCTTCCTCCCTCAGACAGAAGCTGGACGGTGCAGAGCACCCTGGGGGAAGCTTGAAGGCTCGGGCCCCTTTCAGCATAGTTTTCTTTTAAAAGACAAACTTAATGAGCACTTCTGGCTCTCTGAAGAAGAAGTCCCCCTGCTTCCCCGAGCTGCATTCACCAGAGCTGGTCAAGCCTACTCACCAGCAGATGATGCAATCCCGGTGGCTTCCTGGAGCAGTTCTAGGCAGCCTGGCCCACCCACGCCCACTTGGCTAATGGCCCTGCTTCACACCTGTTCCTTCTCAGGAGGCCCTGGCTCCCTAGTGCCCAATGCCTGTGCCATCCCACCGTCCTGCCAGGACACCCGCACACCCTTGTGCACAGCAGAGCCTGTGAAGAGCTCCACGACCTCAGCTGAGGGGGCGTTTCCTTCTTGCTTCTGTTCAAGGCCCATTGCTCTTTGAGCCTGTTGCGAACCCAGTGTGGAGCCCTGGACCTGTTAACAGGTGGCCTGGTCATCTCTCTGATCAGGTGGAGCCTTCGCTCGTTCAGTGAGTTCTCTCGATCGATGTGCACTGTGCAGATTCCCAGGGCTTCAGGGGTGGTCTTCTGTGCTGTGCCAAACAGCAAGCTCCGGATGGCCCAAATCCTAACATAGGCCCTCAGCCTCGGGTTCAGAAAGTAGAGAATACTCAGGATCCATGGTTTGAACTGGCGCCAACAGACCCTCGAATCAATTGCAAGAAGTCATCGTTGACTTTGTTTATGAATCTCTCTCTCTCTCTCTTTCCTGCACCATCAGCCAGTACTTATTTTCCCCTCTCGTTGAGGGCAGCGCTGTATTTATTATTTCGGTCAAGGGATGCTGCAGGCTGGACCCAAAAGTTTCGAGGCTCACCCAGACCTGGATTTGAATCCTGGCTCAGCCACTTACCAGCCAGCCACGCTGAGATAAGAGATGCAGTCTTTCTGAACCTCTGCACCCTCATTTCTAAATCGGGGACACCTGTACCCACGTTGCAGGGTTGTTGGCTGGGTTACATGAGACAATAAGGGAAGAGCTTGCAGCATCGCCAATATTGCACAACACCCGCGCCGGATTGGTTCATCCGGCAATAATTTCAGTGCCTGGATCTGATCGCCTCCTAATTAGACATTAAATTCTAAGCTGGTTCTTCTTTCGAACCCCTCAGGGCTCTGAACAATTATAGGCTCACAGAAGTCACTCGTAAGTAGTTGAGCGTGCTGAATAAAGCAGACTCCTGTGGCTCTTTTCCCTTTGTCTTTAGCACCAGGCTCTCATCAGCTGCTCTCCTGCCCTGCCTCTTTGATCCCGGGCTTCTGGGCCATTCCAGGCTCTCCTTTCCTGGTGCTCCACCCCCTGGCATGCTCGCTGGCTCCTGAAGTCCTGGTGTGCACGTGAATGTTGCCATTCCCCGAAATGCCTGTTTCCATGGGCCTTGTCTGTCGGCTGCCTCCGACCACCAGCATCGTCGGTTTGCGGGGCCAGGCCCCATCCCAGGGTGACAGCTCACCAGGCCTCACCCCGAGTCTCTTGCAGCATTAGCAGCCCACCCCGGCCCAAAGATACCTTTTATAGCTGATCTCTGGCGGCACCTCGTACCTTCCAATTAGGAGCTTGTCAACACCTTGGCCATCACTCCTCCTGCAGCGGCTGACAACACAGGCGCCCGCCGGGGCTGCTCTGGGACAACGAAGCAAAATTATTTCCACGGTGGAGGTAGTGCTGAGCACAAGAGTTGGAATCGGGGTGAATCTGAATATAGTCCAGGCTCCTGCGATGATGTCCCATCCTCTTCGAATCCGTAGCGCCAAGCAAACTGTGCTTGGCATACAGTTGGCACTCAATGCATGAGCGCGCACGAACTGAAAAGGCCAAGGAGATGTTTTTAAGCTAGTGGATTCCCTTCATCAATACGTGTTGCCATCCAGCTCATTCCTTCCTTGTACATGCAATTCAGAAAGTTAGCTCACGACCAACACTTCATGATGTTTGCTTTGCTTTATTTCTGTGATTGAAAATAAATTCAGATACCAGAATAGAGAGAGGCCTGATCCCTTTGTCCACCTTCCTCCGCCTTCTCTGAATCTTAGGGTCATGGCGGAGCTCTGGGACATTCAGGGCCATTTTCAGAAACTGGGGCTGGAGGTATGACACAATCTAACATTTTTCTTATCTGGCAGTGTGGTCTGGTGGTTTGCGTGGCGGCTCTGCAAGTCGGAAGTCTGGCTTTCTATTTCTGGGGCTTAAGGGAAACCATGCAACAACAGTCTTTGCAGCCCCATTCCCTCTTGCTTTCTCTTTCTCTTGTTCCCTGTCATGAGCAGGACCTGGGATGGCTTAGCCACAGCAGTCAGCAGTTCACCTGCTGGCCCCTGCTTTGAGGAGTGGTGAACAGAGGAAAGCTATAATCCAGAGCCGTGGAATATGAGGGGGGTGCACAGGAGAGGGGCTGGGGACAGAGAGGACCAGGACGCAGTGATGGCAGATGGGACCACATCGAACTAGACCTTTTCTGCTGCCCCAGCTCGGGAGCCTGAAGCCGTGAGGGCCCACAGTGGGTGGAGATACCCCACTCCCCGCCCCCGCCACATCTCCCTCCACCCTGTGTGCCTGGAAAAAGAGGTTCGCTTTGCCCTCCAGGGAGCAAATCCAGAAGTGGGGAAATGGGGAAGTCTTTTGATCTAAAGTAGAAAAATGTGAGGAGAGACTGAGAAAGAAGCAAAGCGGCAGCAAATTTGATGAAAACAGAAATGGACAATAAGAAGCGGAGGGCACTAGGATTTTTGGAAGGGCAGAGGGCTGTAACGGCACGCAGGCTTTACCGCTGGCCCAGGGCAGTTCACACAGGGGCTGGGGAAAGGCCTCCCGAGGGGGTATCCGTGTCCAATCAGCCTAGCAGGGACAGAAGCACAAATGTCCCAGGAATTCCACTGCACCCCAGACTTCAAAGTGCATAGAGATTTGAACGGCCTTGAAATTGATAGAAAACTTCCAGCATTTGATCAAATTATCCCACTGTAACTATTCAAGTTCTGGGCTATATCTAGAAAGAACAGGGCAAGCTGGGGAGGAAAGAGTCATTTAACATGCCATTTCCTTCCTCATTTCTACGCCACTGATCTGTAGGTCTCAATTCCTGCTACTGTAGTTGCTGTTTTAACAACCAGGAAGTTAGGAGACCTTCTGGGTTATCTTTAGAGTGACACCCTGCAGAAGGTTTTAGGCCGAGCCTTGGGTTGAGCCATCAGATGGCATTTGCCACGGGGCTGACAATTGCTTTGGGGTTCTGAGGGTTCTCTCTCTCCCAGGGTGGCTCAGACAGTAGGTTTTCTGGGTTAGTGGTATGTGCATTATGCAGAGCCTCGGACTGTGGTGGGAATCCGGTGCTCTGTGAGATCCCAGGGGTAACACACAGAGAAGACCAACTATATAGTGTGATTTGGGGTGTTTTAGAGAAAAAATGGGGGCACCTGGGTGGCTCACTTGGTTAAGCGTCTGCTTTCGGCTTGGGTCAGGATCCCAGGGTCCTGGGATTGAGCCCTGCATTGGGCTCCCTGGTCAGTGGGGAGCCTGCTTCTCCCTCTCTCTTTGCTCCTCCCCCACCTTGCTTGTGCTTGCTCTCTCTCTCTCTCTCTCTGTCTCAAATAAATTAATAAAATAATATTTTTTTAGAAAAGAAAAAGCGATCTCTCTGGAGGGACAACACTAAGGAAAAGACACAAAGCTTTGCAGTCAGAAAAACCCAGATTTGAATTCTGGCTCGGCCCCTCACTTGGGCAAGCCACTTCCTCTCTCTACCTTTACTTTTCATCTCTAAATGGGGAGATTAAGACCCTCTTCAGGCTATTGTGGGGATTTAATAAGATATACAATTGGTATAACTTCTGGCACATAGTAAGTTGTAATTTATTGCCCCTCTGTCCTAAAGTGCACCCTGAGACTTATTTTTTAAGTATTAAAAGATAGGTTTTCACCCTGGAGATTTCTCTCCAGCCAATTGATGTTTATGGAGAAAAAAAAAAAAAAAACCAACTTGCAATTGGCAAAGGCTATCAAAGTGGCGGAGCCCGTTTCAGGACAACGATCAAGACCAGGGATGTCCTCCTGTTAAGTTGGAGCCCAGCTAAGCAAGGAGCTCACCCTCTCTACCAGGCAGCAGCAAAGAGCAAAGCT
Organism: Canis lupus familiaris; assembly: GCF_011100685.1. Taxonomy (NCBI): domain Eukaryota; kingdom Metazoa; phylum Chordata; class Mammalia; order Carnivora; family Canidae; genus Canis; species Canis lupus. Next base: position 34,251,771 of record NC_049239.1, on the reverse strand, counting down.
TTTGTTTCATTTTCTTTCTGATATGTTACCATGATGTGATAGACAAGGAAGCTTAAACTGGGTGCAGATATGTCCAAAACAGTGTGGAGGACCCCTGGGGTACCCTCTCCACCCCAGGACTGAATTACATGTAGGACGAAGCTCCCTGTCCCAAAGAGAGTCAGAGTTGAGGGACATTTATCTCATTCGTGGACAAGGGTCAACAGTGGACAGAGGGAGGGCAGAGGTGTTTCTGATGACAATTACGGCTCCCCCAGTGGAGCCCTAGAACCAAAGAGTTGTAGTAAAAGGGAATGGAAATTGAATCAAAGGCTTTTCACTGAAACATCTGTGGGCCAGCAAGACACAAGGTCTTAGGGCCAGCTGCTTGGCTGTGAGCAAAAAAAATGACACTGATGGCTTCAGAAATGTCCAATTACAGTTGCCTTGGTTTTGGACAGCACCACCCAAGTGCTTTTCTCCTGGTTTCCTGTGCAGTACAGTTAAAATGTGTTTCGTTTTTATTGGGGGGGCAATGAAAGTATTAGTATTTTACAAGACTACAAAACACATCCAGAAAAATAGAACCCTGGTGCTCTGATTCACTACTTCTTTGAATCAGAGCGATCTTGCATCTGTTTTTAAGAGAACAGATCATAGCTGACATAGATATTAGTATTTTGTCAAGATTCATTAGCAAAAATTTGAGTAGATCATGTACCAAAAATAATAATATGTAGAAGGAAGCCGGATCCAATTTTAAAGTCACTCACTGACTCTCTCACGCATCCGTTCATTCGAAGCATGCCCTGAATGCCCACTATGTGCTGACGTGTATATCAACATATTGGGTGCCCTCAGCATACGTGAGTCCACAAGAACCATTCCTGGGGATTTCCTCCCCAAACTATCCGGGGTGGTGGTGGGGGGATTTGATAGGCCCGGAGACCTCGCAAGGCAGGAACCCGTCAAATCCTGCTTGGTTCCTACTGCCACCACCCGGCTTTTATCTGCAGGCTTGTATGGTTTAGGGACCACGATGTTCATCTGTAAAATGAATGGGCTCAACCAAATGACCTCAAAGATCTTTATTTTGTTTCAACCTCTACACACTGAAACTCTGAGTCCTTATAAAAAGCAATAACGAATTACGAACCAGATGTTTTAAAAGCAGCTTGTCTGGGATCCAGTTTGGCAGCTTTAGCTGAACGGCTTCTGAAATGTTGCACCTCTGTCACCCCTCCCCTTTGCTGCTCTTTGTGGGCCGGATCAGGAGCTACTTCGCTTCAGGTGCTTGCTACTCGGTGGATTTACAGGCCCAGAAAACATAGCCGATCTGGATTCCAAAGAGAATCCTTCTGGTTTTTAAATATAGGCAAATAATTCAAAAATAAGTTTTTTAAACCCTGCATGGGCCAACACCATGTACCTTAAAAAAAAAAGGTACTTTTTTTCAGCATGCCCCGCCTGAGCCATGCCCCAGGTGTGCTCACCTGGCCCAGCAGCTCCAGGAAGCAGGAGCAGAGAGGAAGCCTGACTCTACCTGCAGACGGATCCTGGAGGATAGAAACTTTGCAGGAAGCAGCCCTGCCAGCCTCGGTGATGCCTTCGTAAGGATGGGAAAAGCCTGCCCCTTCCTCTGGCAGACACAGCCCCATCCGTGTGCAGGAAACAAGCTGTATTTCAGCCCCACGCATCCACTTGGCTGCACAACCACAACAATGGCCTGCGTGGGAGCTCCCGTCTTATGGGCTGAGGACAGCGCTGCCCGGGGGAGGGTGTCAAGGGCCCCCTCCATACACTCAAAGTTACTGTCAGAAGGTCAATGGCTGAGCTCCCCAGGAGAGTAGCCATCAGTTGTATGTGGCTATTTAAATTTACAGTAAAACTAAATAAAATGAAAAATTTCATACTTTAGTCGTACTGGCTTCATGTTAAGTTTTCAATAGCTACGGGTGGCCAGTGGTTACCATCCTGGGCAGTGCAAATATAGAACATTTCCATCACAAAAAGTCCTCGTGGCATTGTTCTGTGGGATCCCTTTCAGTTCTTTTAGCCATTTCTAAGACTTGACCAGCTTACCTTTCTCACCTCTCTCTTGCCACTCCCCATCACGGGCCATATTCTGTAGCCCCTCAGACCATTTATCATGGTCCCAATATTCTGGGTCATGTCCAGTCACCCTCCTTTTTGTTCATGTGCTCCCCTCTTCCTCAAATGTCCATCCTCACTAATAACTGCCTATCCAATAAAATCCTGCTCTCTCTTCAAAGCCCAGGTCATACGCTGACTCCCTATTTCCCCTAGGTAGACACTGTTTTGTCTTGAAAGCTTCCAAAGCTGCACATTCATCTCATAGCCCAATAAGCACTGATTCTAATCAGATGTTTGCCTGTCTTGTCTCTCCTGCCCCTGTGTGCCCTAGAGGGCAGACACCTACCTTATTCACCTCTGCTTCTCCAGGGTCTATGTGAGAAAGACCCTCAGAGCTGCATCCCTGGGAGGAAAAATTTCTTGAACACTATCATTAAGGCTCTGTGCATGACAATTGTATACAAATATTATTATACAATTGTCATGATTTGTACATAATAAATTGCTTTGAGCTTTGCAGGTGGTGCATTGCCTCTGAGCCTCTCTGAGCCTCAGAGCACAGGTAGACGGGCACTATTTTCCCCCACTCTCAGGTGAGGGAACAGAGGCTCGGAGATGGGCAGTCAGCCAAGATGACTCAGAAATGACAAAGCAACAAATGGCCAGAGGTCTTCCTGCCTCTGGTTTGAGGGAGTGGTCTGTGGACACGGCCTAGCAGAGCTGCATCTGCCTCACGGCGCTAGGACGGAAGCCAGGACAAATCTCCGCAGTGAAGCAGAAGATTCAGGATAGCTGCACAGGGACACGTACCCCTTCCCATCCACACCTCCTCCCCCAGAGGGAGGACTTGTCGTTGGGACGCTTTCACAGGCTCCATTCCTCTGGACAGGGCTGAACCAGGCCGGGAACCCCCATTTGGCCTCTCCTCTTCCTCCCCACCTGTCATGTGCTGCTTTCCGCTCCCTGGGCACAGCAGAAAGGCCAGTTTGACTCTGGCTGGGAGAGGGAAGATATCCCCGGCCTTCCCTTTCACCTCCACTCCAGGTCAGATGCTCTAATCTCCCCCTTCTGTCCTCAGAGCCACCATTTCTGCAGCAGACCCTAGGTGAGCTGGGCAGCTTTATGATGACATAAAAAAAATATTTCCTCCCTGCAAGAAGCTTGAGTGTTGTGACTGACCCTGGGCATCACATTACCGAAGCTCTTCCTGCCTAGGGAGAGACATTTTGTCCTCAAAACCCATTAGAAACAGTGGACAAAAAAGGGAAGGAAGCCTAGGTTGTCAGGCAGAGCCCGGGCCCCCACGGCCCCCTCCTCCCCACACAGACTGCTGGGGGACAGCACCCAGGGCAGCAGCAGTCATTGTCAAATCATGAGTCTGACCTCTGGCCACAGGCACCCCCATTTCTGGTTTTCTGCCCTTGCCCTCCTTCCTCTTTTCATTCTCATTTTCTTGCTTCCTATTTCTCTCTTCTGCACACACCTTCAGTCTCCCAGTGAGTCCCTCAGGCATTGCGTGGCCCCACAGGGGTGTGCTCAGGGCAGAAAATACTTTGCTGTGTCCTCTCGAGCCCCAGCTCACCACTTCTGCCTCCCTCTTCAACCTGTAAATTCTCTGCTTGATGCTTTGAGTCCGGAGCCTATGAGCACAAAGGGGTGACCTGCGGGCCAGGATACACGTAGTGGGGAGGGAAACACCTGCACGAAAGGAGCCAGGTCAATTGCCTCCTTGCAGATCACCTTTGTCTTGGGCCCTGAACACCCAGCTCCAGGCCTCCTGTGCTATTCTGACCGTGGCAGTCTGATTCTGAGTGCTGGAGTCTCTGGTTTCTCTTCATATGTGACATAGGCTGAGCCTAATCTCCAGTTTAGGGCCAGCCTGACCACCTGTTGCCTATTTATGGTGATGCTTCTGCTTTGGTTTCACATTTTCCACCTGGGACTGCCCCCAGATCCGTTGAAGCCCTTTATATGACCCAAGCCTCTTCTAAAACTAAGTGCTATAATGTAGAGGCTTAAGAGCATAGCCCCTAGTGTCAGACTAGCTGCATTAGAACCCTAGTTCTTGAATAAAGGGGAAAGGAGAAAAAATGAGTGGGAAATATCAGAAAGGGAGACAGAACATGAGAGACTCCTAACTCTGGGAAACGAACTAGGGGTGGTGGAAGGGGAGGTGGGTGGGAGGTTGGGGTGACTGGGTGACGGGCACTGAGGTGGGCACTTGATGGGATGAGCACTGGGTGTTATTCTATATGTTGGCAAATTGAACACCAATAAAAAATAAATTTATAAAAACAATAAAAAAAAAGAACCCTAGTTCTTGTCACTTACTAGTTGTGTAACCATGGACACGTTATTTTGCCTTTCCACACTTCCATTCTCTTATCTCTAAAGGGTAGGAATTATGATACCCATCTCACACAGGTGTTGTAAAGATTCAGTGAAATGAGATATAGAAAGGGCTTCTTACAGCATCTGGAACATAGGAATGGCTCAATGAATATCAGCCATTATCATTATTGTTATTTTCACCAGTTTCCAAATAGGGAAAAATGTTCCCTTTTTCCTAAGACCCAAAAATTTCTTCAAGAAGGTTTTCATGGAAGACCAACCATTGAAAGACCTGAATTTCCCCAAGATTGATGATAGGAGCTGCGTGGGATGGCTTCTACCTTGGACCTCTGGGAAAGCCACAGTACCTCTGCTTTTTTTTCAACCAGCTCAGGATTCAGAATGTTTTCTGTCCATAAGCTGCCTTCAGGCCTGTACGCTGATTAGCTACAGACACATACACATTGAAAGTGATTTCATTCTCAGATCTACAAACAGCATCGGTCTTCCCATTTTCCAAGGCCAGAGAAGGGTCATAAGGTCAGAGCTCTAGCACAATTCAGGAGAATTGTGCCCTTGTGCCCTTGGAAGTCCAGAGGACACTTGACTGTTTTTCTCTTGGCTGCTAATCCCCAACTCTCACATCCAATGAGCCTACAGGGTCTGCAGATGACTCAACTGCAGAGCAGGGCTGCTTGTGTGAGCAGGTGGGCCTGAGGTTGGGAGAAGAGAGAAAGCAGGAACCAGAAACACCATAAGACCAAACAGATGGAAACTTCTCTCTTGAGGACTTGACAATTAAGTCCAAAGGAGCATAAGCAAAACTCTCAAGTGGAATTTAGGCAGATGCTAAAAGCCAAGGTGGCCAACCAGACAGAGCAATCAGACTGTGTATGGGAGGTGGATGGCAAGACAGATTAGACAGCGGAGAAATGAGAGAAGCCAATAGCAAGAGGCATGGGCAGAAATTTGCTGAAGAGTCCTAAGCTGCGGTCCTCGCCCCCACATCTCCTGTGTGATGTGGAGCCAACTTCAGGTTAGGAAAGCCTAGAAACCAGCCCTAAGTGAGGACATAGACAAGTGGCACAGAATCTGTAGCCTCTTGCTGGAGTTCACAGCTAGGGCTCTAGTCTCCCTTCCCAGGTTCTGGAAAAGTCAGGGAGGTGGGTTTGCATCACAGGGTGCATAGAAGTATAAAGGTACAGCAGAGAGCTTTGGCCTGAACTTAGTGCCCTTTACCTCTTGGTACCCAGGGTGGTTTGCCCTCCTGGCACCCATTTCCTCATTTTTGGGAATAGCCCTTGATATTCCTTTGGGAAGCCGTTTCTTAGCTACTCTCAGTTACTGAGCTCCAGGTAGAGTCCCTACATCCAGCTTCAGGCTAGAACATGTGACCATACCTGGCCAACCACAGCACTTTGCCTCCTTGGCCAATGAGATTGGTTCAGAGAATTTCCCCAAGATTGATGATAGGAGGCTGATGTGGCTGTAGCCTCTTGTCACCATGTGGAGTGGAGGCTGAAGGATGAGAAAGAGCAAAGCAAAGAGGAGAAACAGAGTGAGACCAGGTCTAATGGCATTGTTGGGGTCCCAGAACCCAGCTGTGCCCAGAGCTAGCCCTTGCCCCTGGCTTTTGCAGTTGCGTTTATCAATAAATTCCCTATTAGTTTAAATCAGTTAGGTTTGGCTTTTCTATCACTTTCAATCAAGACGCCCTAAGTGAAGGCTAAAACAGCTGAAGAGAACCTGCTTCCAGACTCCACTTGCCCAATGATATAGATAACCAGTTACTGGTGTATTATGAGGCCATGCTCTCATTGGCCCAGGGCCTGGGTAAGGCTCAAGCTACAAGCCAGGGTTTCCCTGGATCCTCCTGACACTACTGTGGACACTCTATCAGGCTTGGGATGGCAGAACAATGAGCAGACGTACAGAAAACCAGGTTCTTCCTGACGCCTTATATTTTACTTTTATCTCTCCATCTGCCCCTGAAAGAGTTCAGTAGGTCGCTACCATTTTGGACCATAATGGTTACACCTCACCTTAAAAAAATCTGTATCTATACATTTATATTTATATCTGTATTTACCTATTTATGTATATATATAAACTCTTTCTTACATGGAAGAACCAAGGCAGAGAAAAGTAGAAAGATAATCCTACTATAGGCACATCCCTGAGATAATCAGAATGAGAACCCACAACCCTTTGAAACTTTTTATGACAAATAGCAAAAGCATCCATTACTGTTAAATCTCTCCCTACTGTTTGTTCTTACGGGCCCCAAATTTGAAGACTTAATTGCCAGATGTATTAGTTAAACGAGGATAACCGCTGAAACAGCACACTTCCAAATGTATAATGACTCAACATAACTGAAATTTATTTCATGTTCTCATAATAGCACTGGGTTGGGCAACAGGGTGGGCTTCTCCTGTGCAGTCACTCAGGGATCCAGGCTGACGAAGGCTCTGCTCTTTTTAACATGTGAGCTCCTCTCAGTTTCAGCCAGCTGGATGAGCAGAGGAGCATTGTGTGGGAGGCTTTTACGGGCCAGGCTTGAAAGTGATGCATGTGACTTCTCATTCCGTTGACTAGAATTCATGTATGTGGCCATAGATAAATGCAAGGGAGGCTAAAGTGTCGTCTGTGTGCGTGCCTAGGAAGGAGAGGACAACTTATAGTCATGAGTCCCCACTACTGCATCTGATGTTCCTTTTCTGAATTCTGAATGGCACTTTGATCTTGCAATTTCTTTTTTCGTTTCTTCTTGTGGATCTTTGCAACGCACAATAGATTTGGGACTAGAAGGCCAGCCCTGGAGAAGCTAATTATTTCTTCCTTGTACATTCAGCTGGATGGTCAATGTATATTTGTTGAATGAATAAATGAGTTCAGTAAGATAAAAAGAAATGGAGCCTGTGAAAGAGAATATACTGTTTATCAGACCCAGCAGTTTCAGTTAACAACTGGGGAAAGTGAGATAGAACTTATTATTTAGCCCTAGAAAGCTAATTTTCTTACAATTTTTGCATAAATTTTTGTATTTTACCATCTGAGTTTTAATAATACATCAGTATCATAATAAAGGAAAATTAAAAGAAGTAGAAACAAATAGAGATGCTCTTTCCATTAAATTCAACTACTACCAAGTACCTCTTTGTATGCTTAAAAAAACTGCATTCTCTTTTTCTCTCTGTGCCTCCGAAATGCTAAAACCCCTAGATTCTTGGCTTGTTCTTGCCTTCTCTCCTTCATAGCTGCTAGAGCTTGGATGTGGAAATTCCTCACTAGAGTTTTTCAACAGTATGGCTTCCTTCTATAATAGGGAGACTTAGCATTCATTTTATTTTATTTTTTATTAAAGTTTTTACTTATTTATTCATGAGAGACACAGAGAGCAAGAGAGAGGGGCAGAGACACAGGCAGAGGGAGAAGCAGGCTCCATGCAGGGAGATGAACGTGGGACTGGATCCCGGGTCTGCAGGATCAAGCCCTGGGCCAAAGGCGGCCCTAAACCGCTGAGCCACCTGGGCTGCCCTTGGCGTTCATTTTAAAAACATTTGAGGGATGTCTCGCTGGCTTATTTGGTAGTCAGTAGTCAGGTTATGAGTTCAAGCCCCAGGTTGCATGTAGAGATCTCTTAAAATAAGTAAATAAATAAAAAATTTAAAATAATAAAAGTTTCTTGTTTAGATAAATGAATGAATGAATAAATAAATAATTTGACCGTATGCTTTTCCAAGTGTTTCTATAGCCAGGGTTTTCCTGGATCTTCCTGACAACTCTGTGAAGGCAGCATGAGGTCATCATAATCCCTAGCCCCAGAAAGGTGACTGGCCCATGCCCTAAGGTGGGCTCAAAGCTAGACTAGCCTCCAGTTCCTCTGCCTTTCCACTAACCCGTCTCCTGAAGGAGGGATTTATTTATCTCTGATAAATCCCCCCTCCTCACCCTTTCCTCCTCTTTTCTATTCCAGATGAGAAACGGGGGTGGGGGGAGAGATCAAAAGTCAAGATCAAGATGAACTTGTATCTCTTTTCCTCCAATCAAGAGAGTTTGTATCCAACCCTATTGTGGTCCCCCAGAAATCGATGAGGAAACTATTCATTCAACATCCTGCCCATCATTAATAAATTTGCACGGATTTTCCTCGTTGAAAACTAAGAGGCTTTCCATCTTTATAGGCTATCTCTACAAGAAGTAAGACTTTCTCATCTTAATGTTTAGAAATGTATTTTGAATATAATGGAGCAGGGTTTTGATTTGTTTTGTTTTTTAACATATGCCATGGTTTCCTCACTTCTATAATTACAGTTGAAGTCACTTGTTGGCAATGTATCACTAGGGGCTTAAGGGAAGAAACCAGGTTGATGTCCACATAATGATCCAAATAAAAAAGGCTGAGAAATGAGCCCTGAGCCACTAAGCCCACTGCAGTGTACATAACAGGTTTATGTTTAGAAGCGGCCACGGTAAGTTTCCCTGATTTGTGAGCATAAAAATAAAGCATTTTCCTGTGGGTTATTTCTAACCTGCAAATTTTTTCCATAGCCAGATTTGCCTTGACCTTGGGGTGAAACTTGAAACTTTAGAAAGAAATGCTTCTCACTAGCAGTTCCCATGATGCTATCAATCCCATTATAGGACCAAGAATTAATTGTAATAGTAAGAAAGACATTATTCATCCAGGTCTCCCTTCCTGCTCTCAAATTCGTAAAACTCCCTGCCACCTGGACAGTTGATATGTGTGTGTGTGTGAGTGCGTGTACACGCGTGTGCTTAAAATAGCCTGATTAAAATTATGTGTAAAATACACAGTGGAAAACTCTGGAAGGAAAAGAATCAAGTAATTAAAGTAGCTATATAAGAGTGGTGATATTAATGGGAGATGAGTCTTTCACTTTACTCTTTTTCTAAAATAACTATATTGCAGTTTTATTACTTAAATAAAATTCATATCATTAATTCAACATAAAAAGTTTTAAGCACTTTACTCTCCACTGTTTATTCAGTGCCTACCATGTGCCAGGTTTTGCTCTGGGTGCTAAGGATACAAGGAGAATAAGACGGACATGGTTTTTCATGGGAGTGCTAGTCGAATAGGGGAGACAAGTCATACACAGGTAATTCTATAAATTCATTAATTCATGTATTCAACAAGTCTTTACCGAACACCTACTATGTGCCAAACATGTTCAGAGCACCGTGAATCAGCAGGGAACAAAGCAGGCAAATGTCCTGGACTTAGTGGAGCTTATATTCTAATTGACTTAGATATTGATTCATTTCTAATTAGCATGAACATCATGAAGGGAAAGTACAGGGGACCTGACTCATCTGAAAGGTCAGAGATGACGTTCCCGGGGAAGTGACATCAAATCAAATAGGGTTTGGTTGTGCCCTCCCGGACTGCGAGAGCTCCCCAGACAGGGTAGGACTTCCCCTAGGACACTGGCTTCTGGCAGATGCTCCACGTCGAGTTCTGCCTCCAGGTTCCAGCTGCCATGGAGGTACCTGGGACAGGGGCCCCTCCAGCCCCCAGGCCGGCGGTGGAGACGGATTTGGAACCAGATTTCCATTAGTAGTCACTGTCCGTTTGGGCGCCAGCACACTGTGTCTGAGAAGTCCTGATACAGAAAAAAGCAAGGCCATCCTTCCCTCACAGTGCAGACAGTAACTAATGGACCCTCCTTTCCCAGATGGGAGAAGTGGAGCTGAGAAGACAAATCTGGCAGGAGCCAGAGGGGCTTCTGCTTCCCTGGTCAGATGAGAGCAACTGCTCCATGTCTGGGCGGCCCCTCAGCCTGCAGAGCTCCGGGTCACCAGCTTAACCCGCTTAATGCACATCACGCCCGGGCCTACTTGGAGATGGCTGGAGGCACTTAAATGGAACGTCCAACCTTTGTCCTCAGCCCCCAAACCATAGGTAAGTATTTAGGTCTGTGTAGTATCGATCATGCCTCCCACCGGCACCAGGAAAAACGATGTGAAGCAAGTCAACTTTCCAGTGACAAGGAAGTCATTCCCCTAATCCGCTCTCACTGGACAATCAGGTTGACAAAAACCATTAAGTTTTCTGAGATTAGAAATGCACTGTCAGAGGGAGCCATGTATAGAGTTTTCCACTCCATTACACCCAGGACAATAACCAGAGGCCAAGTGACAGGAAAAGGCTGGGGTCTGTCTTTTTAAAGTTTCCTGTGTCCTTGGGTGGAGGGAAATAAATTAACAAGTGCCTTCCTTCTGTAGGACATAGGATATATATTATCTCATTAATCAGCGCAACAGCCTGGGAGGTGAGTTCTGCTTATTGCATTTGTCAGAAGAGGCTGGGGCTCTGCAGGTTTGGGTCTTTAGCTGAGATCACCCAGCTAGTTAAAGTGATGTGGGGCCGAGAATCAGAATCACCGGGCCAGAGGGGTCCAGAGGCTCCTAACCTATTTCTTTTCTAAGCAGAATCACTCTTTAACCATCATGGCCCAGTTCCCTCTGAAAGATGCCATGGCTCCGGGGGCGCCTGGGTGGTTCAGTTGATTAAGAGTCTGACTCTTGGTTTCGGCTCAGGCCATGACCTCAGAGTCATGAGATTGAGCCTCACATCAGGCTCCACACTCAGTGAGGAGTCTGCTTCAGGATTCCCTCTCCCTCTGTCCTTCCCCCCACTCACATGTGCTCTATCTCTCTCTCCGAAATAAAGAAATAAAATCTTTTTTTTTTTTTTTTTTTTTAAGATGCCACACTCTATAGCAACTGGAAGAGGACTGGTGCCACAGTGAAGACCACAGGCTGTGGCAGATTCATGTCCATGTGTCAGGTCCCCCCTTCACTGTATGACCTGGGGGAAGTTCACCTCTCTGTCTCCTTCTCTGTTTATGATGAGATAATGACCTAAAACACCCATCCCATAAGGGCCCTGGGGACTAAGTAAGTTTATACACGGAAAGCATTTAGCACATTGCCCGAAACAGGCAGGTCCTAAAAGGAATTGGTGAGGAATAGGAAGTGGCTGTTTCAGTTATGTTTTTACTCTGAGTTTATATAACCACATTACTGAAGCCTTGGGAAATAGAAAGAAGGAAAAAAAATCACCCATATTCATAACTATTATCATTATGGTATATTCCTTGCAGTATTTTTCCGATGCCTTTATTTTGTTCTTCATGGACAGGAGTGGTTTTCTTTGCAGTGTCCTATTCTTTTTTGCTTAGTGTTATACTCAAATTGTTTATTCCATTTACAGCCTTTATTTTGATAACTGTACGATATTCCATTAGACAGATGTGCCACAATTCACTTCTCTGTTCCTCCACTGGCTGACATTTAAGTTGTTTTCAGTTTCCCTCTATTATAAATAATGCTGGGATTAACATTTTTGTGCACATAGTGTTTGTACATACCTCTCTTTGAACATTGACCACAGTGGACCTCAATGACCTATTTATATGGCTATCTCCCTGAAGAAGACGTGAAGCTTCTATCCTATTTTCCAGCTATAACAGCTGTGGGCAAAAAAAGAAAAAAAAAAAAAAAAGACTTGAGGTTTCTGGAAGGAAGGAGTAGATTTCCTCTTAATTGTATCTCCAACATGTAGCTCTGTCACTGAGTCTGTTGACTCAAAAACTTTGTCCCCTGTTTTGAATTTTGGTTTTGCATATTTCCCTAGGCTGGATCTCCAAAACAGAATTAGTGGGTTAAAACATATGTTTTTGGGAGGGAGGTGTAGGTAGAAAAAGGGTTTGATAATCAGAGTATTACCAAATTGCTTTCCAAAGAGGTTGTACTAATTAACCCTGCTACCAGGTGACTTCTCACTGTCCATCAACTTTATGTTTTTTATGAACAAATTAAAGGGAAAAACACTTCTGGAGGCACAAATAGCTGAAACATTATTGAAGAAGAGAAGAACGAGGTGGAAAGGCTTGCTTTACCAGATTTTTAACACATATAAAGCCACAGTAATTAAGTGTATGTGGTATCAATATAAGGCCAGACAAATAGGCCAGTGAAATAAGACAAAGAGCCCATAAGCAGACCCATATATACACATAAATATTTGCTTTATGACAAAGGTTTCCCCACACAACAGTAGGGAAAGTATCTTTCGCCAAATGGTGTTGGGAAAATTAAGTATCCACAAAATAGAATTAGATCCCGACTCCACACTCTGCACAAAAAGTCAATTCTGAGTAAATTAAGACCCAAGTGTGAATAGTAAAATAATAAAACTTTTTAAAAATCAAGGACAATATCTTCATGATTTCAAGCCAGGGAAAGATTTCTTAACATGCAGAAACGTTTGATAAGTTTGACTACATTGAAATGAGAACTTCTGTTCATTTAAAAACACAATCATAAGGTGGAGAGGTAAGCTCCAGAGCAAGAGAAGGTATTTGCAATACATAACAACAACAAAAGAATCGCATCCAGAGTGTGCAGAGAAAAGGACAGATAACCCCAAAGGGACAAAAATTTGAACAGGCATTTCCTAGACTAGAAATCCAAACAGTTAATAAACACTGGAAAATTTGCTTACCATTAATAATCAGGAAAATTCCAATTAAAATCACAGTGGGATATCACTGCACAACCAACAGATGGGTTAAAACTTAAAATCCGACATAACAAAGTGTTGGTAAAAATGTGGAATGTAGAAATTTTCCTCTACCACTGATGGAAATGCAACCACCTTAGAGACTGGATTGTCTAGGAAAGGTGTTACAAGTACATACCCTATAACAGTAATTCCACTCAGAAGCATGCATTCTAGATCATGGATCAACACATTTTTTTCTGGAAAAGACCAACAAGTAAAATAGTCTCTGCCACATATATTCAACTCTACTAAGCATTGAAGCAGCTGCATATAGTACACAAAGAAATTGGCATGGTTGTGTGCCAATAAAACTTTACTTATGGACATGGAAATTAGAATCTCATATGAGGGGATCCCTGGGTGGCTCAGCGGTTTGGCGCCTGTCTTTGGCCCAGGGCGCGATCCTGGAGTCCCGGGATCAAGTCCTGCATCAGGCTCCGGGCATGGAGCCTGCTTCTCCCTCTGCCTGTGTCTCTGCCTCTCTCTCTCTCTGTGTCTATCATAAATAAATAAATAAATCTTAAAAAAAAATAGAATCTCATATGACTTTCACGTGTCATGAAATATAATTCTTCTTTGACTTTTTTTCAACCATTTAAAAATGTCAAAGCATTCTCAGCTCACAGACCATACAAAAGCCAGTGGTGGGCCAAGTTTGGCTCATGGGCTACAGTTTGCCAACTCCAGCTCTCCAGTGCTACTTGAGGGGCCGTCCAGGGATGAGAAGCCTCATTAACACCTAAAAATTTGTTGAAAATGAAAATGCATGGACATCACTCTAGACATGCTGAATCCAAATCTTTAGGGGACAGGACCAGGAACCTGCATTTCAACAAGCTCTTGGCTATTTTCATGCACCCTCAAGTTTGAGAATCACAGCTGTGGAGACTCATACATCTGTGCACAAGGATTTACACACAAGAATATTCAGAGCAGCATTATCTGTAGTCACCTCAACCTGAAAAGAACCCAAGTGTCTGTAAAATGTCCAAAAGCCGTAAAACAGAGAAGTGGAATAATATCCAGGAATGAAAATGGACAAACTAGAGTCTTGTGCAAGATGGATGAACACTAAAATGATAACGTGGAACCCGAAAACACAAATCCAGACACAAAAGGATATGGACTCTATGACTCTGTACAACAATATACAGTTCAAAAATAGGCAAACTAAGTTATACTGTTTGGGGACGAATACCTAAGTGACAAAACAGTAAAGTGAGGCAGCAAAGTTATACTCATTAAAGTCAGGGTCATGATCTCTGGGGGGAGGAAGGCAGTGCATTTAGGAACAGACACACACACGAGAGGTTTCTGGGGGGGCTGGCAATGTACTCCTATTTCCTGACCTGGGTGATTGCTACATATGTACTCACTGTATGATAATCTGTTAAGGTGTGCATTTACGCTCTGTGCACTTTTCTGTATGTGTGATGCATTTCATGATAAAAAAAAATTAAAAAGAAAAGTAGCTGTCGGGAATGGTGACTTTCTGAGCTAGCCCTGTGTGTGGAACCTGCCAGATCCACTTCACACCTTGACTTCCCGCTTGGCCGATTCCCTGTAGCCCACCCAACTGCAAGTTGCAAATTTATAGGCCAACTGAGCCCAGATGGTTTCCTGTGATAGCTGCTAGGGGCATAATAATGAATACACGTCTCCCCACACGTTCCTGAATGCGTTTTGGCAGGATTTTTACTGCAGGCAGTAAAACCTTGTTACAAAGTCCCTCACTGTCTCAGGGGCTTGGCCATGTTGCGGTTGAGCCATACCGCCTCTTGTTACAGGCCGCCCGTCATCCTTGTCCCACATAGCATCCTTGAGAGCTGGCTTTCTCTCTGTTGTCCTGCGAGGCTGTTTGATTGATTGTTACTAATAATCATCGCATTTCAGAAACCCGGATTCCCGTCCTCACAGCTGGAACTTCCTCTGTGCACTAATTGGAAAAACATCCTCCGGGAAATGGGGCATCTTTATTGAGTCGATCTTTGGCGATGACTATGTCAACTGGCAAGATGAAGTTTATAGCAGGGAAGTGAAGGCTCTGAAACCCTCCAGCGCACTGGTCCCAGGCCTCAGTCCAAGAAGCAAGATGGACTTGACCAGATGCCCTGATGGAAAAAACTTGGGGTCACATTAGGGAAGGGCTAGCTTAAGAGGCTGGGGTCAATCCTTAAATTCAAGAGCCAGCCTAGCTAGCGGTCCCCAATTTTCTTGCCTGTCTTCCTCATTAACAATATCAACAAATATTAGCTGCATAATTAAGACTACATTTCCCAGACTGCCTTGCAGTGAGATATGGTCACATGAGGAAATTATGACTAATTAGAAAAAGCAAGCGGACAGCGTATATGGAATTTCCACAAAGGGTCTGTAAAAAGGGTATGTGTCCTTTTTTCCCTTCCTCTCCTTGGCTTTTGGCTAGAATGTGACTGGAGATTTAGAAGCCATTTTGAACAAGGAGGTGAGTTTGGAAATGGAGTCCTTGCCAATGGAGAGCAAAGCACTGGATCTGCCCTGGACTAACTTCCAGGACTCTTTGCAAAAGAGAAACTTTTAAATCTTGTTTAGGCCATTGCTTTGGGAGATTTTCTGTCACTTGTAGTTGAAACTAATCTTAACTGATATATCAGCATGTTTTATAATGATAAAGAAGTAGAAGCAACCTTGGTGGCTCCTAAGAAGGGATTGGTTAAATTTGTTCACTCATTCGCTTACTCATTCACCACATCTTAAATGGGTGCCTACCACATTTCTGGCTGTGTTCTAAGCATTGAGAATATAGTGGTTAAAAAAAAATTGTTGTCTCTGCCCTCAAGAACTTTGTTAGAAAACGAAGCAAGAGGCATAAATAAATGGACAACTAAAATATAGTTTAATTAGCAGAACCATAGAGGCTGAGTAGTTTAAAAAATATTTTAATGAGATAAGGAAAGTGTTCAGGGCATATTGCTAAAAACAGTAGGTTATTAAAGATTATACATAGTAAGTCTAATTTGCAAAACAGAATATATTTGCTTAAAAAAAGAACAAAACTGTTGAATAACCAGTCTGAATACCTTGAACAGCATTTAGCAAGCGAAGAAGAAATGGTTAACGAATGAAAGAATTTATTTCAAGGTGGAGGGACTCTTTTTGCCTTGTATTTTTATTTATGTTTCTTGAAGATTTATTTATTTGAGAGAGAGTGTGAGTGGAGGGAGGGGCAGAGAGAGAGGGAGACAGAGTCTCAAGCAGACTCCCTGCTGAGCACAGAGCCTGCCACGGGGCTCGATCCCACGACCCTGAGGTCATGACCTGAACCGAAATCAAGAGTCAGCCATTTAACCGACTGAGGCACCCAGGCACCCCTTCCTCATATGCTTTCCAAGTGTTACCCCCATAGTACGTATTACTTTTGTAATACAGAAAAAATACCAACGTGAGCAAACAATGTGCATTATGAAGTTCAGGATCAAGATGAAATGTATAGGGTTGTGATTTTAGTAAGATTGCAAACTAAGTTGTGCTGAACAGTCTTAAAAAGAAACTCAAGTTTGAGGTCTGAGGTTGGCCTCTCCCTAGGGGGAGGACACTAGAAGGGTCTGGTTCTCCATCCCATGCATTGTCTGGAAGCATGCAGGGAAGTTTGCCCAGGGCTTTGTTCTACATTTTTAGTGGGGCAGGACCCACTGCAGCCAAGTTATTAAGCACCAGCCCTATCACTTCTCTTCCCATGGCTCCTCTCTGCTGGGCCTCTTGCCCAACCATTAAAGCAGCTGTTGTTGTTTTGTAGAGGCTAATTAACTCCACACTGCATGAAGCCAGACGCTAATTGGCCCACTCACTTAATCAACTTTAATGTCTCTCTTCTGGTGGACCCGGCTGCTGCTTTTTGTTTCTCTGATCACCAACAAATGCAGATCCAGGGGAGTGGCAATAATAACCTCCAGTGGGCACATGCAGCCTTAACCCCGTCCCCTACCACAGGGTAGGGGCAGAGGATCATTCTGACCCTCAGTTAGCCCAGTGGACGTACTCTTAAGTTCCTGATCACTGGAGCATCTTGGGACCTGCGCTTATTGCTTCTCTTCCAAACCTTGCACGATAATATGAGTCATCAGATGGTTGGTTCCTCAAGAGAATTGACCTCATCTCTGTCTGTTGCTGACACATATTTAAGGCTCTAAAACCTAACTAACTTACACAATTATTGCAACTACATTTTCCTGAGTGTCTTTTGTGTCGCAGATGCTGTGGCAAGTCCTTTCCATGCAACGTGAACACAACATGGCTCAGGGTAAGTAAGCAATGCACACTCTTAACTGAATGAAGAAGAAACACCACTCATCCCCATTTGTCAGATGAAGAAACTGAGGCAATAATAATATTTATGAATGTGATTATAATAAACATGTATGTCATTTCAATCACAGCTCTGTAAGATTAGGACCAAGAATTATTATAATCTCCATTTTGGGAAGAAGTAGAAACTTCCAGAAAGAAAAGTGACTTTCCTAAAATCACAAAGTATGGTAGACAGAATAATCCCTCCCCCTACCTCCCAAGCTATGCATGTCTTCATTCCCAGAACCTGTGAATATGTTCCTTTACGGGGCAAGATGACTTTGCTGATGGATGAAGTT
The DNA here is from genome assembly GCF_011100685.1 of Canis lupus familiaris. Lineage (NCBI taxonomy): Eukaryota > Metazoa > Chordata > Mammalia > Carnivora > Canidae > Canis > Canis lupus. The sequence goes on along the minus strand of NC_049239.1, from coordinate 34,234,146 downwards.
AGGACACGGAGATGAGGAAGTTATCCTGGATTATTTAGTTGGGCCTAAAATAAACACAAAGTTCCTTAGAAGAGGGAGACAGGAGGCTAAGAATCTGAGGCAGATGTGAGAACAGCAGAGGTCAGACAGGAGAGACGATGCTACGCTGCTGACTTTGAAGACAGAGGAGGCCATAAACCAAGGATTGTAAGCACCATCCCGGAGTTGGCTAATGGAAAGAAATAGATTCTCCTCTGAAGCCTCCAGAAGCAACACAGCCTTGCCAGCACCTTGACTGTAGACATCTGACCTCTAGAACTACAAGAGAATAAATTTAAGTCCCTTAAGTTTGTGGTAATTTATTACGGCAGAAATAGGAAACCAATACTGATGTTACAGCGACAATAGGAAACTCATACACCCTATAAGCAGAAGAATTAAAAGGGCTTGAATTTAGGCATCACGACATGAAATCCCTTTTCTGATGGAATTGGCAAGAATCCCCCTTACCTGATCAATACGTGGTGATTTTTTTTTTTTTTAAGATTTTATCTATCTCTTCATGAGAGACACACAGAGAGAGACAGAGACATAGGCAGTGGGAGAAGCAGGTTCCCTGTGCAGGGCTAGATGCTGGACTCCACCCCAGGACCCCGGGATCAAGTCCTGAGCTGAAGGCAGACACTCAATCACTGAGCCCCCTGGGTGTCCCAATATGTGGTGATGTGAATGCTCAGCCTCCCTTAAGATGAGGACAAACTGTGCACGTGAGTCTGTGGGCCTGGGTTCTCCGTGCCACCCAGCAGGCCCTCTGCCCCTTCCCAGTCCATTCCACCCTTCTTTTCCTTCCTCAAGCATCTGAAACCCAGCTGCACAATACACCTCATCTGGGGGGAAGCCATGGTTCCATCTGCAGATCCACCTTGACCGGGCCAGAATGCGTCACAGGGCCTGTGGGAGTTTGGTGTTCCGGACACAGGAGAGAGCAGCATGGTTAGGCTCTGGCATTGAATTCTACATATGTCCCTGACCGTCAGCGTGCCTCCATGTCATCTGCCACTAAAAGGGTTGCTGTGAGGATGAAACAACACAACCCACATGTCACGCTTCACACAATATCCGGCAACGATAACTACTCAACAGACGTTGGCAGTAATCACACCAACGCCAACTGAGCTCCTGGCTGGTAGGACCCTGAGGCTCGCTTCTCAAGCAGTGGCTCTCAGACCATGGCGGGCATCAGTGTCATCTGACAGGGATGGGGCCCCACTTCCAGAGTTTCTGATTCGGTAGGCCTGAGCTGGGACCCAAGATCCTGCATGGCTAACACACGTCCAGGCAAATGGGGACGTTGCTGTGCCAGGGAACATACTTTGAGAACCACCAATGTAAAAACATAGAGACAAGGGTCATGCTTTCTATGCTATTTTCCCCCAGCGCCCAGCACGATGCCTGGCACATAACTGGCACACAAAAAATATCTGAATGTGTGAATACATTTTTCCCACTGTCTTCCTGAGGCTTTAAATGTCCAGGAGGCTGCCCTTCTCCATAAAAGAATTCCATTCTCTTATCTTTTTTATCGCCATCATATTTACTACAACTTGGCGCTGACAATCTCCTCTTCATAGACTCCCTGTTTTCCCCTTGAATACCCTCCATTTCCCCAGTGAGTGTCTCTCCCCTGGATCTCAACCTTTTCCATTAACTCCATGCACTGCACAGCCTGTTCCAGGACATCAAACTTTAATTTAAACAGAAAATAATCAATAAGCTTAGCAAATTGCCCATGGCAACCTCTGCTGAGTGAATCAAAGGGTTTTATAGGTAATTTAAAGGGTGTCCTCACTCATCCCTCAAGGTAAAGCTTAGCATGTTGACAAGAGCCCTATTCCACTCCGGCCCAGGATACTCTGGAAGAAAATGGAAGAGGAAAGACTTAGGGTTGGGGTTGGGGGTGGTTGGACCAGGAAGGAAGGATCTGTCATTTAGGATTAAAAAGCTTCTAAGAAAAAAAGCACTGACATCAGATATTGAACCCAATCCGAGAAAGAGGGCTTTTTGGTTTTGTTTTTGTTTTGTTGTCATTGTTTTTGTTACAGGCTACAGAAGCAGACTCTGGATGACTTCAGGAAATAAAAGTACTGTCAGGTTAGGAGGTGTAAGTGACAAAAAAGGCTAAAATGCTGGGTCTCAGAAATGTTAGAAACCAGAGTTTGCTCTCTCTCTCTCTTTTTTTTTTTAATTTTTTAAAAAATTTTTTGGAGTTTGCTCTCTTGAAGGTGTTGTTTGGGGATGCACCTGTGCTACTTCCTGTCTTTGTGTATTTTGATCCAGGATTCATATTCCGAGAGCATCTGAGCAGCCTGACTGGGTCCCGTGGCCCTCCCTTGGCCTGGGAGGATGAGGCACCACAATGGGTGGTCCCACCAGGAAAGGAAGTGGAGAGGAGAGCTCGTTCTCTGAAGGAATACCAAGGCATAAAAACCTTGGGAATGGTGAAGCTGGGCTGGCAGAAACATGTTTCCACTGTAGAACTTTGTGTTGGACTCATCTTTGTGGTTTTGACTTATCGTTGTCTCCAAACAAGAGTGGCCAATCTAGCTGTGTTGTTGATGAGATTCTGGGGCCTGTGCAGGACTTTGAAGGGCCATCAAGTGGATGGCCTGGTTATCTACCCAGGCCAGAGAGCTGTCGATCATTTTCTGAGAATCTTCCAGACTCCTCTGAGAAGACTGTCCAACTTTAAAATCCTTACAAACAAGACAGTTCTCTCTCCTGGGGCAATATTAAATATTTGACAACTGGTACACAGTGGAGTGGGCTAACCAAAGCTGTCGCAGTGGGAAACAACCCATAGGACCAAACTGATCCATGCCAACTGACCATCAGTCCAGGTCTCCTTAACAATGGACGCCCAGAACAGCTCATGGATGGGAGAAATACTGGGGTCTTCTTGGGAGAAATACTGGAGTCTTCTTTCGTGAGTTTCAGAGACCCATGGTTTTGTCAGGGACTCCAGAATTTAACGTGACAAATGTATGATAGATGCTGCCTGCTTAACAGAGCTGTGCTTAAATGCCACACAGTCTGCTCCTTCTGTTTAAGAAACTCTGGCGGCATTCCACCTGAGTTCAAAACCCAGCTCTACTACCTACCCGCTCTGTGACCTCAAGCAAGTGATTTACCCTCTCTGAGCCTAACTTTTCATTTGTAACAAGGAGATAATGATAGACCCTGCCTTATAAAGGTTGTAAGAGTTACATGAATTAAAGCTTATAAGGTGCTTGGTATTATACCTCGTTCATAGTTGGCACTTGACAAATGTCAGCTGTTGTTATTATATTATTAACATTTGTCTTGTGAAAACATCAAGGGCACAGTATCCTTGGAAACAATGTGTTCAGTCTCTTCCTCGGACAGAAGGGACAGCGAGGCCCTGGGAGGGTAGTCATTTGCACGAGGCTGCACAGCCAGTTGGTGGAGCACTGTGAGCGTGACCCAGCCTGTGCCAGTTGAATGGGTGACATCTGTGCATAGTGGCCTATTGACCTCATGCATAGACCAGCAAGGTAGGTACTTACAGGGGTGGCAGTGGAGGCTGGGAGATCCAATAATGGAACTTGCCTCATCATTGGCTGTGAATTGCACCTAGCTGTCCCACATCCTCCTTGCCGCCCCTGGTGAGAGTGAAGGTGGGGGTTAGCAAGGAAGGTAAAGTAGGGAGTGAAAGACTCCAGAGAAGCAGAGTCAGAGATTCTGGCTTTTTTCAAACTTGGCTGTATGCTAGCTCCATCCTGCTGGGAGTAACTGGCATCTGACTGCCTTTATTCATCTCAAAGTATTTTTACATATCCTATCATATCATTTAATCTCCACCCCACCCTGTGAACTAATTATTATTATTAGTCCATTTAAAAAATGAGACAGAGGTTAAATGACCTGTACTTAATCCTTTTTAAGAAAAATGTATTATGGAAAGTTTCAAATGTGCATTAAAAAAATGAAAATAGGGTCACATACCTCCATTTTCTAGTCACAGCGCTAACAATTATCCACATATGACCATTCTTGTTTTATCTATGTACCCCCACCCCAGCATTGTTCCTCCTCCACTGTAAAGCAAATTTCAGACATCATAGCATTTCACTCGTAAATACATCACCAAATGATAAGGACTCTTTTCAAAAGATAACTGGAGCACCATAATTCTTTTATAATATCAAGTAGCTGTTCCTCTTTTATGTTTTTGGTTTTTGGGTTTTTTTAAGAGAGAGAGTGTGAGGTGGGGGGAGAGGAAAAAGGAGAGAGAATTTTAAGCAAGCTCCACAACCAACGTGGAGCCCGATGTAGTGCTCCATCTCATGACCCTGAGATCATGACCTGAATCAAAATCAAGAGTTGGACACAACTGACTGAGCCACCCAGATACCCTCCTCTTTCATGGTTTTTATACACTCTGTTAATTATTTTCTTAGAAAAGCAATCATTTCTTTTTTACTCAATATAGTATCATAAACATTTTACCATGTCATTAAATATTCTTCTAACATGTACTACTTAAGCATGCATGATATTAATGAATCAGTTCATTTATTGAGCAATCATGTTTTTCAGATTATTTATATTATTTCCAAATTTTTACTATTAAAAATACTTCCGGGCAGCTTGGGTGGCTCAGCGATTTGATGCTGCCTTCAGCCCAGGGCATGATCCAGGAGACCTGGAATCAAGTCCCATGTCGGGCTCCCTGCATGGAGACTGCTTCTCCCTCTGCCTGTGTCTCTGCCTCTCTCTCTCTCTGTGTCTCTCATGAATAAATAAATAAAATCTTTTTTAAAAAAGTACTTCCAATACACATCTGTGGTAGACTCTAGGTATCTCCAAGTATCCGTACTCCTCTTATTCTTGAGGATAGAACCCAAATTTTATTAGGTATGACGAAAGATAAACTAAAAATATTTCTTTTCCCAGCTTCTCTTGTGATTAACTGAGGCCAAGTGAGATGTAAGTAGGCAATTGGTGGGGCCTCTGGGAAGGCTGCTGAGAAGAAATTAACTGGGCTGGGAAGTGCTCCATTTTGGCCCTCCCCCCCTTCCTCCTTCCTACTGCCTGGAACACAGGTAGAGTTGCTAGTGGTCCACACTATCTTGAACCATTGAAATAAATGCTATGCTCTAAGGTGATAGAGCAGGAAAAAAGTAGCCTGGATCTCTGATGACCTCCCAAGTCAGAGGTCTGTTTACTTCCAGACCTCCCTTGGGTGACAGAGTAATAACTCTTTTATTTAAGCCACTATAAGAGTTTATCAGTTAGTGGGACAGGAGATCAGAGTGATGAGAAGCCTTGAGGCTGCGATATGGTGGTCTTCGCACAGAATAACAAGAACATGGTGTGGCTGGAGCAGAATTCTGGAGTGGAAAGGGGGCAGATATGAGGCTGGAGAGGAGTCTGGCAGGCCTTGGTGAAGACATCCATCCTAAGTGTCCTATGTGCCTCATGATGGCATGAAACTTCTAGAGTTATTCTGAGAGGGTTACGTGACAGTGTCACCACAGTGCCTACCACATGGTAAGCATTTACTATGTGGTAGTCACTGTGATTGTTGTTATTGATGACAGGGCGATAGCGCTGAGAGAGAAGAGGACCAGGAATCAGAAAAGTAGGGCTCTGTTACTGTTTTGGAGGTTGCCAATCTCAAGGCACTAGCCAAGTAGCTTTGCTTCTTGCGATTTCAGTTGTGTCATATGTAAAATGGAGATGGGAAAATGTAAGATAAGGTAAATGACTGCCAAATTTATGTTAGCCTCAAAACCCCCTGCTCAAATGGAGTATTGAATAAGTCAAACATGCCCATTAGACACAACTCGAGTGATTGTGGTAGAGGTGGGCGTGGAGGCACTGATGGGTCTCCTCTTCCTTACCACGGTGATCCCTCAGGGGGCTTCTCAAGGCGCTACAGAAAAACCACTAGACCAATGCTGAACATCATGTGTCACTAGGGAGACACAGATAAAAACCACAATGAAACAGATCACAGAGGATTTTTAGGGCAGTGAAACTACTCTATATGATACTACAATGGTGGGATGTGTGTCATTGTATAGTCATCAAAACCCAGAAGATCTACAACTTGAAGGGTGAGCTCTAATGGAAACTATGGACTCTAAGTGATTATGGTGTGTCAGTGTAGGACTATCAATTGTTAGCATGTGCCACTGTGGTGGAGGACATCATAGCAAGGAAGGTTGTGCATGTATAGGGACAGGAGGTAGATGGCAACACTCTGGAATCTCTGCTCAATTTTGCTGTGAACCTGGACCGGCTTTAAAAAATTAAAAATTTAATTTAAAAATGTAAGCTTATTAATTTAAAACCCCCTTTTAAAAAGCACAATGAGATACCACTTCATACCCACTAGGTAGCTATAATTTAAAAAAAAAAGACAAAACAAATGGTGGAAAATAAGGGTTAGCAAGGATGTGCTAAACGTGGTATATACATGCAGTGGAATATTATTCATCAATAAAAAGAAATGAAGTAGTGATACATGCAACAGCATGGACAAATCTCAAAAGCATGATGCTAAGTGAAAGAAGCCTGATGAAAAAGGTCATGTATTCCATGATCTATTTACATGGAATATCCAGAACAGGCAAATCCATAAAACAGAAAGCAGAAAGCAGTGGTTACCAGGAGCTAGAAGAAGGGGGGACTGGGGAGTGAAGGCTCAATGGGGATGGGGCTTCCTCTGGAGTGATGAAAATGTCTTAGTACTAGATGGAGGTGATGGTTGCAAATGTTCCAAATATCTCAGAATTATACACTGAACACAGTTAATTTTATTTTCTGCAAACTGTATTTCAGTTTAAAACAACAGACTAGGAGCTCTCTACATTCTTTCTAGCTCCAATGCTCTTGCTGTCCTGTGCCATGGCCATGTATCATCTGTAATTCTGAAGCGGGTTGGCGCATGCAAGTACCCAAGAAGAGTCCCAATAGCCCTTATCACCATTATTCACTGAGCCCTGACGAAGTCTCTGAAGGGAAAAAAGCCACCCAGGAAAGGTAATTTTTAAAAGGATAAAGTACAGAAAGGGCCAGAGCATGAAACACAAAGTATGAATAAAACATAAAACAGGGCTGGGGAGTGATAGGTACCGTAATGGAAGGTCCCTGAATTCACCAGACTATCTCCTAGAGTAATGGAGACAATTATACAGTTGGAGAGTTAAATAGGGAGCCATTCCTACCCAAAGCCAAAGGGTTGGGCTCTTCATTGCTTATAAAGATTGAAAGAAAAGACCCTCTAGGACTTCAAGGGGTCTGCAGAAAGATCAGAAGAGAAGTCTAGACCTATGCTGTCCGATATGGTAGTCACTAGCCATATGTAGCTATTGACCACTTGAAACATGGGTAGTCTGAATCAATATGTGCTTTAGTATAAGATACAGACTTTTTTTTTTAAAGAGTGTAAATATCTCATTAATCGTTTTCAGATTAATGTATGACAAAATGATCATATTTTAGATATATTGGATAAAATAAATATATTATTAAAGTTAATCTCACCTGCTTTTTTTTTTAACTTTTTTAAGTGACTACTAGAAATTTAAAAAGTATGTATATGGCATTATATTTGGCTTGGACAGCACTGCTCAGTGGACCATTGTACTACTCCTCCAGGGCAGAAGTGGCGCTGTCCAGGGTCTCTTGGCAAAGACCACCCAGCCTAAAGCACCATCTGGGCACTCAAGCTCCCCAAATAACTGCTGGGGAAATGTGAGCACATCTTATCCCAAGACAGCACAACAAACAGAATCCATTAAGCAAAGCAAATTTTGCTTGTGGCCTGGATACAAACACAGGTGCAGCGAGAGCTTCAAGCCTTTTCAAGCAATTCCATTTTCTCAGAAGGATGGTATGTCCACAGCATAGTGTCAGGGCAGGAGGGAGGTCCCGTATGCCCTTCCCCAACATCTCAATATGTCTCTCAGAATCCCAGAGGGTAGATGGAATAGCGTTTTTGAAATCGGCCAGGAAAATTGTGAAATGTTTATTTGATGGCAGGGTAAAAATTGTACATTTTCTGGTAAGGTAGAAAATAAGAACAAAGATCCAAATAGCCAGTCCCTCACACCGCCATTTTAGTCACAGTCCGCCTGTGCTTTTGGCTGTGTTACAATATGAAATAAATCCCTTTATAATCCCTCACAGTGGCTCCAAAAAAAAAAAAAAAGTATTTTCACAAGCACCAGAGCAGACCCTTTGGGCATTTCTTCCCGCAAATGCTCATCTCTGCTCAAACCTCTTCCCCACCCCACACCCCACCCCCGATTGCATCCTTTTACAATACAGTGAACTGAAAGGATCTAGCACTGGTTCTGTCAAGTGGGGATGGGAGGTGGGGAAATATAGGGAGTGGTCCAAAAAGGAATCGCTCACGCAAGCTCAATATCCTCCCCAAACTCTCCATGATCCTTCCCAGGTCACTCACCTCTGTTCATTTCTTCTTCCAACCGACACGTGGAATTTCCTGTTTTCTGCCTCTTGTCATGCTCTCACATTGACGTTACCTAACACATCACGTAGTTCTTAGGGTCTTTGAGCGGCATGACACTCCCCCTGAACCCTCATCCCCGTTCATAGCTCCGTATAACTTCATGTAACACTCAATAAATATTTGTTGAATGACTGAATGAAGTTGAATCTGGTATTTGCCAACTCTGATAAAATAGAGGGAATCGATGCCAGCCTCCCTACTAGACAGAGAAACCGGACAGCTATATAAAATGATCTGAAGGGAAAATTGCATCCAACACTTTACTTCCAGGTCTCTGAAGGAGGCTGTTATAACAATGGACTATAAATACAGGGTGAATGGTGTATCTGTAAGGAAGCAATTCCAACAGTGGTCTGGAAGAGCCAAGAAAATCCAGCTTCTTCTCCCCGAGTATATACACAGGTGCGCTGTGTGGAATGAAATCCACTTAACTTGATTTTATGGACAGTGATTCATGCAAACTCAGCTCCAAACTGCTCAGCACGGCTCAGTTAAATAAATTACAGCAGGAGTAAGCCAGCCAGCAGTAAAGGCAAAAGACAGAAAATAAACTTGAGGTTGAGGACTGAAATTTTTGGAGTGCCTGCCCTGCCAGCATCATCTTTCTTCTGGGGGATTCTGAAGGGACCTCGGTGGTCTTCAAGGTCAAGGCCGTGATTTGACTGATAGGGTAACTGAGGACCATGGAAGATGGAGTACATGTCCAAAGTTACTTAAAGAGTGATTGACAGAATCAGGGCTCCCGGGTCACAGGTCGGAGCATTTCTTCATTTCGTCAGGCTCCTGAGTGTGTTGTTCACTGCCATAGGGCCAGGCACACCGAAGAGACCCGATAGACATTCGTTGAATTAACGAATGACTGAATCTGCTAGGCTGGGGGTAGTGAGTCAGCCTGAGGGTTAGAAGGGGGGAGGAAAGATGAAAGATGACCCTCTAGAATAAACACCCGAGTGTTTAGGGATGGAAGGGCTCCCCCTTAGATGCTCAGTGTTCCAACTCCCACCTGGGAAGACACAACCAGCCCCCTACTCTGGCCTCCTCTCTGTTGTGTGTGACAGGCCTGCCACAATGCTCCATCCCTCCCTTTAGTGACTCCCCCTGAGGCCTCTAGTTCCTTCCTTTAGGACTAGGGCATCACTGCCCAGGAATGGGGATACGTCAGTGGGGATGACTTTGCCTCATTAACGCCTTAGCACCTACTGGCCCTGAGCATGCAGTCGTACTATAGTGACATCCTTGGGGTGTTCTGTGAGATACCATCACATTCTTAAAATAAATTACCCATATCTATTTTTTTCCTAAGCTAGCTGGAATTCTTTTTCTTCCTTGTAACGAAAAGATTCTTACACAAAATAAAGGCTCTCAGTAATTGACGCAGTGGATAGATAAATCTAAGGTATGGCAGTTTTAACACATGGCTACAAATTTTTTGACAACTGTCCCATCAAGAATTGAAATCTACCTACTTTCCCCTTGGATCTAAGCAGACTCGTGATGGTCTCAACCAATAGAGTATGAGAGATGTGAAGGCATATATGAGTCTTGAGGATAAGCCATAAAAGGCCATGCAGCTTTCAACTCATTCTTGGAGCACTGAGCTACCCCATAAAAAGCCCGACTGCCATGAAGCTATCATACTCTGGACAGGCTACGTGTTGGTGTCAATAGTCCCCAGCCCAAGCACTAGGCTTATGTGAAGGAAGAAGCTTTTAGGTGGCTCTAGCACTTGCCATTCAAGTCCTCCCAGCTGAAGGTCCAGCTCTCCAGGAGCGGTGACAATCCATCCCACCACGCCATCTCTAAATTCCTGACCTGTGGAACATACAAATAGAAGAAAAAAATGCTGATTGTTTTATGTCATTCCGTTTGGGACAGTTTGGTATGCAACAATGAATAACTGAAACAGAAGTGTATAAAGGAATAAGAAAAAGGCCAAGAGTATGAACATTGTTCAGCCGGCGTATAGAAAGGAGGCACCACGGAATTCCAGTTATCAGTCTGAAGACACAGGAGGCTGGTAGCCTTGGGGCAGGGATAGGAGTTGGCATAGGTGATTTGTTATGGAGAAATATTGTCTTCTTTGGTCTACACCTGGGCCAGCTCTGGGAGGAGACCTCTCTGTAAGAAAGCTGACACAGGGAACAAGCAGCCTGCTCTTTGATGTGCTTTAGAGGTTCCAGCTTGCTTCCTCAGCCACACTCCTCAAGACCATGAGCATCAGATGGGAGGGGAGGCATTGTAGTTTTTCAAATGCTCCCATGCCTGGAACCCGAACTCTTTCGGTTGCAAGGGACAGAAATCCAAGTTAACTAGCACAACCAATATATGAACACTATGACATGTAGCTTGTGATCAAAATGCAACTTTCAATTTTACTCAGTGGAGAGTGATGGCAACACACTATCCCTGAGTGGTCCAGCAGTGAAAGGCTGCTGTTGGAATGAAGTTGGGTATTGTCTTGTCCATCCTCTTGGAGCATAGTTCTCATGCGCTTCAGTAAATGGACATCTTTCTTAGGTGACAGCTTGACATTTTGCTGTGCTGAGGCCAAGTTATACCAGAGTCTCTCCACCGTCATAGCCTACTAGCTAATACTCTGTCCATTAGATATAACTACCATAGTAGGTATTATCTGTTATCACAACCATGCTATAAAACAAATAACCACAGAACTTCAGTGCCATATAGCAATTGACATTCTGCTCACGAGTCTCTGGGTCAGTTGGGTGGTTTCACTGGGCTTAGAGGGATCATTCACACATCTACACTCAATAGTAAGTTGGCTTAGGAGGCTCGGCTGATCTTGGCTGGGCCGGGCTCTCTCACATATCTGAGGCTTTGACCTGGCTTTGCTTTCCATGTCTTATTCACCATCAGGCTAGCACAGGCTTATTCCCATCATGATCGAGGACCAAGAGGTAGAGCAAAAGTCAGCAATGTCTCTTGAGGCCTAGACTTGAGACAAGCACACCATCACTTCCACCACATTCTATGAGCCAAGGCAAATCACAAGATAAGCTCATGCTCAAGGGTTGGAGAGATATCTTCACTCTTGAGTGTGGGGTAGGAACCTGCAAAGGCAAATTGCAAAAGGCATGTATTAGGAAGAATTAGAGCCATCTCTGAAATCAGTTTCCCATATAATATTTGCCACTTGGCAGCAAAATAATTTTATATGTAAAGTTTAGCAACATGCCTAAGACAGGTTTGCAGTACACTGGAATGCCAAGGTGCACAGAGAATTAGGGGTATAATAGTTGAGAACTGGGAGTATGGAGTCGGGACAGCTGGATTCCAATTCCTACTCTACCACTTACTAAATGAGCTCGGGCAACACTCTTAGCCTTTCCACGTCTCAGTATCCTCACCTAAAAAATGGGCACAATAACAGCCATCCAGGTCATAAGGTTATAAAGATTAAGTGGTAACATCTACTATGAAATGCTTAGCACAGTGCTCACCATGAAATAAGTGTTCAGTAAATAATAAATGATAATTACTAATTTCATCATAAGGAGTCAAAGCAGGAGGTGTACTGCCTAGATCTACCCTGACACCATTGCTTCTATCACTCCTTTCAGCTCACCCTCAGGAAAGCCACTGAGTTCTGTGAAAGGTGGTAGGCAGATTCATGGAAGGAGAAAAAAAATATATGAAGGATCAGTGCTCGTATTCATTCATTCATTCATTCATTATATGTCCCTATGTGCTTTCCAATTTGCCTCCAAAAAACAATAGTTTTGAAGGGTGCTGGCATTAGCAAATAATTTCAGATGTGCCCAGAGAGTTAGTCCCAAGGAATTTCAGTGCATTATTGCTGATAATAGTAAAAACCAGAAATCACAGGAGACTGACCAAATGAATTATACCTTTTTATAGCGAAATACAATGTGGCCATCAAAAATTGCCATGTAAGATATCTAATGATGTAGGAAGATGAGGTGGAGAGGTATTGCTGAGAGCAAAAAGCAAGACACTAACAGTGCATATAGGGTGATCTGCTGTTTGGGTTCTCTCGCATTACCTAGTGCAATTGTCGGCTGCAGGGATTCCATCATTCCTTCTTGATCCTTGCTGATTCAGGAGGTGGACATTTTGGCAGCCTCTTCTCCCATGAAAATATGGTTTTCCAGATTTCAATCATTTCGTGCTTCAATCTCCGCCTTATTCTAAATCTAATCATGAATAAACACAAAAAAGTGCTCAGCTTCCCCAATAGTCAAGCACAGGAATATCAAAACTATACTAAGATACCACCACACAGTTAGCTATGGCTAAAATAAAAAAATACTGATAATTCCAAGTGTTACCGAAGAAGGGGTTTGGTGGCAACTTACACACACCCCTTTGAAATCGGTTTGGCTGGCGCTATAAAATTCAAATATGCATGCCAGCTCTGTGCATGACCCGGCAGTTCACTCCTAGTTGACTCTCAACAGAAATGTGTGTGCAGGGCAGCCCGGGTGGCTCAGCAGTTTAGCGCCGCCCTTGGCCCGGGGCGTGGTTCTGGAGACCCGGGATCCAGTCCCACGTTGGGCTCCCTGCATGGAGCCTGCTTCTCCCTCTGCCTGTGTCTCTGCCTCTCTCTCTCTCTCTCTCTATGTCTATCATAAATTTAAAAAATCTAAAAAAAAAAAAAAAGAAATGTGTGTGCATATGCACTGAAAGACACACATGGGAATGTTCATGGCAGCATTTTTCATAGTAGCGAGACTGGAAACAACCCAAATGTCCATTTATAGTAAAACTGACAACTTGTGATATAGTCATTACTATAGAGTAATGGAAATGAATAAGGTACAAGCAACAAAGCGAAGTAGAACAAAAGAAGCCAGACATAAAAATATATGCACATGGCCCTATTCATGCACACACACACATAAGTAGTTCTGTTTATGTAAAGATTAAACATTTAGGACTATAGTCTTGGAAGCCAGCATAGTGGCTAACTTTGGGAAGGTTGGACAAGCCGTGGTTGGGGAAGAGCATGAATGGGGTAATAATATATTCTTGACCTGGGTGCTAGTCACATGTTATATACTTTATGATAACTCGTTGGGCAGTATACTAATAATTTCTGCGTACTTCCTGTGCATGTGACCTACTTTCTAATGAACCTTTTTAAATAAAACAAATTTAGGGGCATCTGGGCAGCTCAGTTGACTTGGTTTTGGCTCAAGTCATGATCTCAGGGTCCTGGGATGGAGTCCCCATTGGCCTCCGCACTCAGCAGGGAGTCTGCTTGTGGATTCTCTCTCTCCCTCTCCCTCTGGGTGCAGCTTGCTCTCTCTTTCTCTCTAAAATAAATAAATAAATAAATTTTTAAAAAAATAAAATAAACAACATGGCTCGTGCAATAAGACATGGCATTAGAGCACTTTCTAGGAGTTACTGTCTAACAAACTGAGATTGTCTGTCTTTGTGATTCCTCAGGGGGACAAGAGAGAGTCCCTCTGAGAGTGGCCTGAGTCCCCAGGGGAATTGGGAGTGATGCATAAACAACAGGCACAGTCCGGCTCTTGAATCTGGAAGCAAATTCAGCCTAACGGAAACCCCAGTCAGGGAATTTCTTTGAGGAGCTCGGAGAAGGTGGGAGACCCACCCCAAAGCACAGGCCCGGGTGGCTCCCGGGAGCCCCTCCCGAGGCCTGTGTAGCCTTTAGGCTGAACAAAGCCCTTCCCATCCCCACCAAGGAGCTGTTGTTTCCAGAGGCCTGGTGGAACAGCTAACTGTAAGCCAGGGGGAGGAAGTTACACAATGGATGTTGAAATGTAGGCTTGTTGAAAAGTTGTCACTCGAGTAATGAATGCCCTATTTCCTGTTTTTTTGCCGAAAGTTAAATGCTGGGCATAATTAGCTAGTAAAAAAGCAAGCTTGGCCGCAGAACAAAAATAGCACATTTTGGGAGCCCGGGCCAATTAAAATTGTTTATGCAGCCATTTAGCAATATTTTTCTCCAAACTATTATGACCGGGAAATATGCAGCATGAGACTGGAAGGCAAGCTCCTCGGAAGAAAAATGGCCCACACACTGATCCTTTAAACAGCCTGCTGTTCTCAGGGGATTTTATAATAAGAATGAACACTTCCATCCTCCTGAACTCCCTGGGCCTCCTCGCGATCCTGAGACCGGCATCACTCACCCTCTGTAGCAGGCAGCTGTTGATGAGGTTCTGCAACCGGCTAATGTTAAGATTAGCCAAGCTCCCCCATGTGTTAGAGACGCCAGCCACTACCGACTGGGCCGCCTGGCGCAGTCATGTAAATCATCTGGCTGATGCCGTGGTCACACTGAGCGGATGAAACATTGTTGTTAATGCCCGGACAGCCTGGCTGGTGTCAGGAGTAGTTGCTGGAACTCGGGGAGCTTGCCCTTGGCACAGTTTGTCACGACGCCAGTTCCTCCTCTCTGCGCTCTGTCTCCAGCACTTTCCATGTCTCCAGTGATCTTCCACCCCGAGTAGGCAGGTTCCATCTCCCTTTCCCTCTCCAGCCTCCGGGTCAACACCCACTTTGAGATCCTTCATTTACACTCAGGTGTAATGGACTGATCACAGCTCTGGAAGCCATCAGGACTCCTAGCTGAGAGATGCACTTTGGTTATGGAATTGCAGGCACTGAGTTAGGGGATGGGGTGAGCACTTGGGAGGCAAGGGCCTTCTCAACATCCCTAAAGTTTCACCCAAGGGAAATAGGCTATTTGACTTATCTCACCAGGTTACCCCCCCCCCCCCCTTGGCTGAATGCCTCCTTTGGCTGACAGAAGAGAGATCTTTGGAGACCTTCACCTGGCTGTAGACATTGTCTCAGACACCACACGCATAGTCTTAGCCTGGCCACCCCTGCGCACCCCCAGCCAGAGTTCTCCATCTCCCCAGCCCTGAGGCATCGAGGTGAGCACCACCCATCTGGGAGACTGACTGTGGAAAGTCTTTTGCCGTCCCTAGGTCGGACAGGAGGACTCCAACAGCAGAAGAGCCATCTCTTGTCTTTCTGCTCACGTCCGGTTCATTTCATGTTCCTTCATTCATACATAGTATTTATAAAATAAGTTTCTATATGGATCCAAAATAATAATTCAGCTTACTAGTAAGAGCTCTCCTTGGCTTGATCCCAGCTTCCCCGTCTCACCCTTCCTCAGACTAGTCACCCTCTTGAGTTTGCCAGGAATGTCTTTCTTCTGAAGCACACGCTGTACTCTTCTACTTCTATGCTTTGTTCAGACCCTGTTCCCTGCCTTTGCTCCTTTCTCTCCATGTATCTGAATCTGTCCCGTCATGTGAGGCTAACTTGGACCCTCCCCCCTTCTTGCCCACAAAGCCCTCTCTGACCACTTCTGGCTACAATGGTCTACTACATGTCTGAACTCCCGTAGCATTTCTTCTCTCAGCCTACACATGGCCTTTGGTCAAAAACTGCCTTTGATGTGCCCTGCATTCTCTTGAACACTTTCTCTTTGGATAGAAAGTAGAGCATAGTGTTGGCCTCCCTCCCTCCAGCCTATGAGCACTGGAGTCAGGAGGGGACCTCTGGTCAGCAGTTTCCGGGTCAGAACTAAATGAAGACCTGCCCCCTGGGTCCCCACAGGAATTTCCTGTTGACACCCCCACCCCCTGCCTTCCATTTCCTCTCCTCCAGGCCTCACCTCTGAATCATGACTTTCCCTGCTAGCTCTTCCATTCTCTTTCTCCCCTCCATTCAATACCCATTGCAAGGCTTCAGATAAGAACAGTTGATGAGATCAGCTCCTGGAGACCTTCTTCTGGTTCTACAAGTACATGTGGTACAGTGGCTGTAACTCTTTGCAGTTAGCCAACCAGTGACCTCAAAAGGTCATCAGCCCCTTGTCACTACATTCATTCATTCAATCAATATTTTCCATGCCCTGTGCTGGGCCTCAAGGACACAGCAACAAACAGATCCCAGGCGCTGGCTCCTTCTTCAAGGAGCTGGCTATCTAGAAGGTGATCCAGGCAAGTGAACAAGCAGTGACAGGACACAGTCTGTCCGATGGGAGAGGTTTAATATTTCCCCTATGGATGAAATTCTGTTCTGTTTAACAATATCTGTTGAGAACCACAAAACTGTTCTGTCGACCTTTCCAGAGGCTGTAGTTCCTTTGCGGTACACCCAAGTCTTAAAAACTCTCTGGTTTTTCCATTACCTATTAAACTTAGTAACAATCCTTTAAAAAGAGGCAGCCACATCACTTAGCAGGATTCTTCATGTACTTCAATATAATAATTAGGTCATGCTTCTAGCATTGCCTAGTGTTTAAAATGATGCTAGAAAGTAATAATTCAGGTAATAATAATACTAGTTATCACCTACTAAACATGTAGGTGTCCAGTGCCAGGAGCTTTCACAGGCCTCATGGAGAGATCTGAAGGCCAGAGGGGCTTTTTTCCATACCCCAAGACATTAGCATGTCCTTTAAGGCTATGGCTCCCTGCCCCCTGCCCCATCTGTTCACCTGGTGAGCTTCCATTATTTTTGCCTGACCCACACCCATTGCATCCTCTTCTGGGGTCATGAGTCTCCGTTGGTAGGGAGAGAACATCCAGCTGCCTCACCCTCCTTTGGCCAAAACCTAGTGCTTCAAACTAGACTCCACTGACACTCTTTCCCTTAACCTTGCTTCCTGGGGCTCACACAGCCTCACTGTTGAGTTCTGAAGTAACTTCCCACCCGCTAGGCCCTACTCTGCTTACATTCACACAGTTGATTACTGTGGCTTGTAACCAAAGAACCATAACCCAAACTGTCGTTCATTGCAACCTGGTACAGTCTTCTCATTCCTTTGTTCCGGAGACAACAAGCTGATGCTGTCTGGAATTTGCAAATTCTGCTCAGCACTCTGTGGAAGGAGGAGAGACTCAGACGCCAGGGCCATGGACCGTGGGACGTTAGAGAAAGGAAGTGCCTGACAAACAGCAAACGTGCCAAATGAATGCTTTCAGAGAAACGAGGGTTGCCTGAACACTATTGATTGTAGGCTCACTAATGGTTCGGGCTGTGAGGCTGGGTGTGACAGCTCAGCCTCACTCCGTGCTGTAATATACCGCCAAGTCAGGCCTATTTTCCGGTGTCAGCAGGGAAATGGGAGACTATTAAGGACGCACCTTATCAGGAACTGAGCTCAGTGTCACTGGGGAGACGGTGGCAATTAGCATGATGGAAGCCATGAAGCAGCCCCAGCTCTGGGCCAGGTGCGGAAGAAATTAGTAGGAAGCCTCTTAACTGACTGGTCAGCTTAGGCTCCAACAGGGAGGGGGGGCCCCCCCAGCAAATGCTGATGCTCCCTTTTCTCTGGCTGGAAAGACCTCCACCCCTTCTAGGTACCTTGTGATCTGCTCTCTGCACACACATCCATTGGTGATCGTCTATCTAGTCTCCCTGCCCCACTTACACAAGCAATGACGAGCCCTCTCATTTGAAGGGTGCTCTCACGTGGATTATGCCGGTCAGACAGTAGAGTCATTGGCCCAAGTTTTGGAGACTGGAGTGTCTGGGACAAATGGGTGAGTAAGTCGGCTACTATCTTTCCCTCTGGGGCTCTCAAGCTGGAGGGAGCCACAGGTGAGCGTGTGAGGGGCCTTCTTTTGAAGAACTTCCCATGCAAGTGTCATCACTTCTCTGCCCTCCCATTCCAAACACACACAAGGCCAAGGAAACGGATACGGCCTGTAAGCTAAGAGGCCCATTTCCTCTTCTACATGAGTTTGCTGTATGGCCTCAGAAAAATCCCTTTGCCTCTCTGAGTTTTGGTTTTCTCAACTATAAAATGAGGCAATTACTAGACGAGCTCTGAGTTAATCCAGGTCCTCCAAGAAGCAGGAGCCAAGAGGGGCTGAACACACTAGGATGTTATGAGGGAGAATGCCTGTGGGAGAAAATGTGGAGGAAACTGAGAAGGGCTGGGGGTGCCCTCAGACCAGGATGCCAGCCTGACTCTGAATCAAGAAGAAGGAGGAGGACGTGTAACTGGAAGCATCCCAGATGCCCTAAATCTAAGGAAAGGCCAGTGAGGCTGTCGGGGAGTCCTTGGGGCAAGTAGGGCTGTCAGAAGCATCCAGTGTCTCCCAGGGACAGGCCTGCCTTAGCATCTGTGCTGTTCTGTCCTCGGGGAGCAGCCAGTGGGGAGCGTGGCCTCAGAGTAGACGCAGGGGTGGATTTCAGAGCAAGCAGCTGCGGCCTCCTGTGGTGGGAGGCCTACGAGGTGCAATCTTCACCCCGTGTGCTTTGCTGTCTAGTGTTGTAAGAACCCTAGAGATAGGCCGGCAGCCCCAGACCCATGTCACCCTGAGCGGGTCTGGCTGGGCACCGTGCATAGCAGCTGCTCGGGGCACTCTCCGATGGCAAAGTTGGCAGGATGTTTGCATTCATGTGACACATTGGGATAAAATGCTTCCTGTCTTCCTATTTTTGGCCTTGCTTTGGTCTTCAGAGGAGGGAAGTAGGGGCTCCAGTTTCCCGGCTGTCATCTTTGTTTGAAGTGAAGCCAAACACTAGAGGCCCTACCCTGCTTACGCCTGTCCTGCCTTTCCTGGATGCCCCCACGCCTGGACCCTCCGTGCACATGTCCACACGTCCGTGCATGGGAAGCGGTATGCCTTTGAGCTCGGGGCTCAGAAAAACCTTGATCTGAGTTTCCATTCCCCACCTTCCTGGCTGCATTACCCTGTGCAAATGACCACTTCGGTAAGCCCTGCCACTCTTATCTACAACAAGGAGGGAAATCACACCTATCTCTTAGGGTTATTGTGAGAATTAAACAAGACAGGGCACATAAAGTTTTAGCACAGCGTGGCACATAGTACATGCTCGATAAATGACACTTAGTAGCGGTGTCACCTGCTGTCAGTATTGTCATTCCTGTCCTCAGTATCATCCTCCAGTGAGAAGACACTAAGTTCTCAGAAATCTCTCCCGTGCCCAAGGAGCATTCAGACAAGGGCAAGAACATGTAAGAGCCACACTAAGATTAGTGGCTAGGTTATGGGGTCCACTTGGGACATTTGTCACAGTCAGGGACTGTCTCGTTCATTTCATGCCTTCGACGGGGCTTCCCTCTGGTGCCCGAGCATCTGGCTTCCCGAGCTCACGGGCAACGCACCGTAATGTGTAGAGACGGTGCTCCTGGCCTGCACAGAGGACATGCCAGTCACTGAAAGGACCAGAAAGGAGAGTGCCGGTCCAGGGTGATGACAGACGGAGCAGGAGGGAGAGGTGGGCCGGCCAGGCCGGGTGATGAAGAGCCCTGTAAACCATATTAAAGCACTGGACCTGGTCCTGAGGGCAACGGCTGGTGCCCTTGATGGGTTTCAAGCCGGAGCGCTATGTAATCAGATTTGTCTGACGGCTTCAACACGCTCGACCCACATGAGCCCCCTTCCCTGGGGAAGACCTGTGCCCTGGAGAGGCAAATAGGAAGAGAAAGGCCTGGAATCGCACCCACCCCTTAGAAGCACTGCCCACTCAGACTTTCCCTGACCTGTCCTCCATCTGAACAAAGGCCCCGCGGCCAGCTGGAGAGGAGCCGGGTTGATTACTCACAGTTCCCTTCCCGGGAGGACAGGCGCTGATGTGTTTTCTCTTGATAACACTGGCTCCTTTCGAGCAATAGGACTTCCTGTCTGATCGGAGCCCAATTACTGTACCTCCAAAGAGAAAATGCTTTAAACAAATCCAGTTTTAGCCCTCCGTGAAAACGGAGACGTTTGCTCACTGATCTACCATTAGCCCTGAATTTAAGGAAGAATGGGTACTTGGGACTCCCAGCGACCAGAACGAGGTCCCCAGATCTGTTTGGTAAAGGATTCCAGTGGCCAAAGGGAAAGGGGATCTTCCCCCAGGGAATCTGCTCCCCTGCCCCCTATACCAAACTGGGCCTGGAGCTGCTGGCTTTCCTGGCTCCCCCACCCTTCATGAGGGGCCAGGGGCCTATGAGGAGCGAGTTGATTGGATCAACTCAGGGCGAGTCCAAGCTGCTCTGGTCAAACCCGGTGGCCCTGGGTCTGTTTACATCAGATCATGAGGAAACCTGCATGAAGACAATTGTTACCCAACGGCCATCGGTAAAAACTGCCTTTTTTCATACCTTGGGAAAATATGAAGACTGGAACTTCCACCCCTTAATAAGCACTCCTACCAGAGACCATTAGTTGTTTTCACTATCTTTCCAGTATCATCTGGACTATATCCCTCACTCCTTGTTTGTGCTTTTAAGACCAAGAGAAAGATCTTTCTCCCAAAGATCCTATGACACAGGTACTGTTTGTTCTTTTAAGTAGGCTCCTGTACCCATTGGGCGTAGGCAATGCAGGGCTCGATCTCATGACCCTCATGATCATGAGATCATGAGAGATCTCATGATCTCTCACCCCGAGATCGTGACCTGAGCTGAGATTAAGAGTCAGACCCTTAAATGACTGAGCCATCCAGGAGCCTCAACACAGGTACTGAGACTATTCCCATTTTTAAGTGAGATAACTAGGGCATATCCCCGTACCCATAGATCTACGATGGTATAGTGAGGGCGGGGATTAAGTTTACAGTTTGAATTAAGATTGCTAATCAGCTGACTTTGAGATGGGGAGAGGATCCTGGATTATTCAGCTGGGCCCAGTGTGATCCTTTCTAAGTGAGAGTCAGGGTCAAATTTGAAGATGCAACCCCGCTGGCTTTGAAGGCAGAGGAAGAGGACCACGTGCCAAGGGCTTCCGGGGGCCTCTAGGTTCTCTCCCAGAGCCTGCAGGAGGAGTGCAGCCCTCTAACATTGATTTTAGACCCTTGAGACCCATTGTAGGCTTCTGAGTTCCAGAATGGGAAGATAATAAATTGGTGGTGTTTTAAGCCATTAAGTTTGTGGTCATTTGTTACAGCAGCCACAGGAAATGAACACACTGGTATTGAGTGTATAGTAGTAAACACAATAAACATGGGCTCGGCTCTTAAGAGCTTTGCTGGATATTGCCAATGTCTGCGGACTCTGAGTTCCGTCAGCAGTTCCTAAAGCACATTAGGCGGCGGGAGCCCTGCCCTTTCTGGAGCCCAGGGCCTGCTGGTGGTACTCAGTGCTCTCCTTGCCCTATTTAACTTTAAACTCCTTCGGCTTCATGGAAAATATTAAGTATTGGGGCACCTGGGTGGCTCAGTCGGTTAAGCATCTGCCTTCGGCTCAGGTCATGATCTCGGGGCCCTGGGCTCGAGTCCCCCGTTGTTGGGCTCCCTGCTCAGTGGGGAGCTTGCTTCTCCCTCTCCTCTCCCTTGGTGCTCTGTCTCGCTATCTCTGTCTCTCTCCCTCAAATAAATAAATAAAATCTTTTGAAAGAAAGAAAGAAAATATTAAGTATTTTCTAGGGTTTGGGCCCATACTGAGTGTTTTGCATACATGCCTAATTTCACCCTGACCACAGAGTCTGTGGGGCTGAGAGATATTCTTATCCCTATTTACCAGATGAAGAAAGTGAGGCCCTGGGAGGAAAAGTGACTTTCCTAAGAGCACACAAGTAAGTGGTGGGTGTGAACCCAAGGCACCTGCCTCTCAACCCACCCAGGCTGTCAGCCTAGCAGCTGTTGTTCTATCCTCCTCGAGAGGGGCACCCTAGCTCCACCTCCCCACCCCCCTCACATCTGAAGGCAGTCGCAGGACCTGCTGTGGGTTCCAGTAATAGGGTGGAGTCCCCTGTTCTCGGGCAAACGCTGTTCCTACCCATGAGCACGGAGGGGTGTTTTTCAGACAGAAGCCTGGCAGGGGCTGAGATAAGCATGATTCAGGACAGCTCACATGGGGCCATTCTGGATTTAAAAAAAAAACAAAAAAAACCCTTGGCAGAGTGAGTGGCCTAGGACGGCAGTGCGGGGTATTGCCAAGCACAGGGTGAGCGAGGGTGCTCCTCCTGGAGCTCTGGGTCCAGAACCAGCTTCTCAGGAAGCTGGGACTCCGATCCACCCTACCCCAGGCCTTCACCTCTCCCGGCCTCCTGCCTCCCCAACCTTCACCCCATGAGACGCTGTTTCCACCCAGTGAGGGCAACTTGACCTGGCCCTTGGCTGGGGAAGGCTTGGGAGGGGGAGGGTGTGTGCCTGCACCGACAGCCACCACCACCGCAGTAATAATAACTATACCGGCTCCTACTTATTACGTGCTTATAAGCTTTAAAACGATCTCACTCAACCCTCCCTCACGGCCATCATTTGGGGTCGATTGTCTTATCACGGCTCTACAAGTGGGGAAACTGAGGCTCACGAAGGGGACTTCCCAAGGCCACACAGTCAGGAAACGCAGAGCCCGGTGTCCCTGGTTGTGAATCTCGTGCTGGTGCAGAAGGCAGGGAGGCATTTTCCATGGGGATCATTAAGGAGGGCGCCTGCCTGGTTACCTCAAGAGGAAATGGGGGGAGGGGAGGGGTGATCTGGGGCTGCTCTGATGCTGTCTCAGGTGATCCTGGCTCTGGGGAGGCTCCCAGGCCCTCCTGCCCACCCGGGGAGCCTGGCCCCGGACCCGGGGACCGCCCTGGCCAGCAAAGGGTGTGTGTCTGTGGGCCGAGCTGCGCTATCACAGTGAAGCCGAGTGGGGAGGAAGTGACTCAATCATCAAAGGCCTGGTCTTCCTCGGGGAACTGTCCCTAATCACAATTATCCCGCTACAATAATACCATTTCAGAGAGACTGTGAGCCGGGGCACCGTGTAGCCATGTAAACTGTTTCCTGTATCTGCCAAACCCAACAGCATTGGGCAATTAATAGAATCCAGCTAGGCCTCCCGCTCCGATAAGGCCGGAGCAGCGCTGCCGAGGGCCTCGTGCCTTGTTTGTTCCAGTGACGGATGGCCCTCACGCTGCAGAGTCACGCTGGGGGGTGGGGGGGCACGGAGGCCTGGGGGGGTGGGGGGGCCCAGGAGGCCAGCCAGAGCCACACACATTCTGCCCGGCTTGACATTTCGCGGAGATAAAAATGACTTTCATTCTCCTGCTAAACAAAAGTCATGGCTATTCAGGCCACCCCATGCCCCTGGTGGGGAACGGATGATTTGGGATTGAGCAGGACCCCCTGCAGCCTGGAACAAGGACCCACAGACGACAAAGCACTCTGTGAGGCGGCTCAAGAGAAGAAGGAATTAGAAAAAGTTAATACAGCGTGACCTCTAGATCATCCCAGGGCGCTAGGATTTTAGGAACCTCAGATCCTTATAATAAACCGCGTTGCAGGGCACAGAGAAGGCCTTTGGAGAATGACCTCGCCCCACACGGATTCCCGGTGGCTCTCGGCTACAGTCGGGAGGCAACATTTCCCAGGGTGAGGACGTCCCTGAATCTCAGGGTAAAAGTGGTCTGACGGGGGAAGGTGGCCCAGGGACCTGGACTGACTATGGTGCCCGGAGCTCCAAGTCCAATGGGGTGTTAAAACATCAGGATGTAAATTGGTGCAGCCACTATGGAAAACAGTATGGGGGTTTTTCAAAATGCTAAAGATAGCAATTCCACTCGTATTTACCCAAAAGAAATAGAAACAATAACTTGAAAATAAATATACCCCTATGTTCGTTGCAGCATTGTTCACAATAGCCAAGATATGGAAGTAGCCCAAGTGTCCATCGAGGGATGGATGGATGGATGGATAGAGATGTTTTCTTATTTTTTTTAAATTATTATTATTTTTTTTTTAGAGAGAGAGCAAGCAAGCACCGGAGGGTCAGAGGAAGAGAGAAGATCTCAAGTAGACTCCCTGCTGAGTCCAGAGCCCCAAGTGGGGCTCAATCTCATGACCCTGAGATCATAACCTGAGTCAAAATCAAGGTAAGGTGCTTAACCAACTGTGCCACCCAGGCGCCCTGAGTTGTTATTTATATATATTAATATTATTATATATATATATAATGGGATATTATTTGGCTATAAAAAAGGAGGAAATCTTGCCATTTGTGACAACACGGATGGATCTTGAAGGCATCATTCTAAGTACAGTAAGTCAGAAAGAGAAAGACAAATACTGTCCGATCTCACTTACATGTGGAATCTAAGAACAAACAAACCCAAGTTCATAGATACAAGAACAGATCGGTGGTCGCCAGAGGCAGGGATAGAGGGTGGGCAAAACGGGCGAAAGTGGTCAAAGGCACAAACTCTTGTTATAAAATAAATAAGTCCTGGGGATGTAATGTACAGCATGGTGACTAGAGTTAATGCTACTGTGTTGTGCATTTGAAAATTGATAAGTAGATCTTAAAAGTTATCATCACACAAAAAAAATCTGTGAGACGCCTGGTTGGTTCAGTCAGCAGACCATGCGACTCTTGATCTCGGGGTCCGTTCAAGCGCCACGTTGGGCGTACAGCTTACTTAACTAAAAATTAATAAATAGATCAATAAATAAAATAAAAGCAAGAAAAAAATCTGTAATTATACATGATGACAGATGTTAACTAGGCTTACCGTGGTCGTTTCACAATACGTACAAATATCAAATCATGCTGTTGTATACCTGCAACTACTATAATGTCGTTACTATCTTGTATTATTATAGAATATGTCGACTACTATACTGTTAACCAATATGATGTTAACTAGTATAATATCAATTACATCCAATTAAAAGGAAGAAACATGGGACACCTGGGTGGCTCAGTGGTTGAGTGTTTGTCTTTGGCTCAGGCGTGATCCTGGGATCGAGTCCCACATCAGGTTCCCCACAGGGAGCCTGCTTCTCCTTCGGCCTGTGTCTCTGCCTCTCCGTATCTCTCATGAATAAATAAATAAATAAAGTCTTTATAAATAAATAACCACCACTCTTCCCCCTTTCTATTTTCTTTTTGGTGACCAGCACCCACATTTTCTTGTCAACGGGTATGGTGCACTCATTTTCTTACAAAGCATCAAGTGTCTACATGCTCTGGGGTAAAAGTTGACTAATTAAGTTTGACTCGTTTGGGACCCTTCAGCCAAATTCCCAAGAAGTCACGGCCGATTGAGTTGAAGGTGTGATTCTGACTGTCTTCTCAGGGGGAGTGACTGCAGGGCTCGCTCACTTTCCTCCTCCCAAGAACAATGCAAATGAAGGCAAAGGGATTTTTGCCGAGCTAGGCCAGATGAACCTTTGGGGAGGAGGGAGTGAGGCCAGAGGATGTGGGTGTTTTAAAATTGGCTCTCACTTTGCGGGAAGACTCTCTCCCAAGATGATTTGCAAATTGTACTCAAATGTAGTAATTTCCCCCAATTTGGGCGTTTTCTGTTGTTAGTTGCTGTTCTGTGTTGGGGCCCATTCTGACGAACTTTCTTGGGAGAAATTTCTTTTAATGGTCTAATAGCGTTTATGCTCTAATAGGAAGGAATGGGAGGTAGAGGGGAGGCAGAGGGGAGCAGGGTGCTGTAGCAGAATGGGTAATAGCTTGGTGGTTAGGATTTGAGTCCCAGCTCTGTACTTCCTCGCTGTGTGACTTGGGGCA
The DNA here is from genome assembly GCF_011100685.1 of Canis lupus familiaris. Lineage (NCBI taxonomy): Eukaryota > Metazoa > Chordata > Mammalia > Carnivora > Canidae > Canis > Canis lupus. Next base: position 34,208,158 of record NC_049239.1, on the reverse strand, counting down.
AATTATTTCACTCCTCTCAGTGTCAGTCTCCCGATCTCTAACAGGGTGATAATTGTAGGACTTAATGCCCAAGATTGTCATGAGGATTAAGTGGTCATGCCCACAAAGTAGTTAGTTCGGTCCTTGGTGCATGTAAGTGCTGGAAACCCACATATTGAGCTACTAATGAATGGCTTTTAATTGTTTGTCATATTAGATTCTCTCTCTCCCCTACTCCCAGCATCCAGCTCTTTCTCACAAACAGCAGGCCTAGGGAACATCCCTCATTACATATCTGAATGGAATAAACGACCATACCCAGGCCAGGCTTGAACACTTCCAGAAAGGTGGCTCATTTCCTTTTCAGAAAGTTCTGGTTGATGGACCTTTCTTGCTGTCATTGAGTCCAAGGTTGTGTCTCTGGAGCCATCGTTTGGTTCTTGCTGTGCTCTCCAGAACCGTAGGAAATTTAAGTCCGATCTCTGTGGCGGTCTATGTGGAAATGCTTCAAATATTTGAACAGAACTGGCACATCCCTTCTGAGACGTCTCCACCCAGAAAGCTTGAGTCCTTCACCAGACTGGCTACTCTCATTGGAACCTGTCCCCCTCACGCATGCATCTCTTTCTCTCTAGTGGAAGGGTGAGTTCAAAGAAACTGGAAGACTCAATTCCATTGCTAAGTTTCACGTCTTTTGTTACTGAGGTGAATTTCCACGTCAATGGCACCGAAACAGCTGGAAGTGGCTGCTCCATGGGAGCTGGCCCAGATATCAAGCGCACCCCCAATGTCCTGTGACTGGTGGAACATCTCCTTCACCAGAAGTACTGGAGGTAGCCTGAATGGAAAGATGACTGGGCCTCTCCGAAGTGGAGCTGTGGCTCAGCCTCCCCAAGGCCAGGCAGCAGGTGGGACAGATAACCGCTAGATAATGGCCTTGAGGAGCCACACGAAGACCAGCACTAATCTCCGGGGCCCTGTTGTGTGAGCATCTGGAATCTGGGCAAGGAATGCTCCAGTCTTTGAACCTTCCCCTCGCTCCTCTACACACAACAGTTAGCTGCTTCTGCAGATAATCTTCAGTCTCAACTTTGTCACATCTAGTTCAAAGGCCATGGCTAATCTCAACTTTCCCTTGCTACCGGATGAAGATTTTAATCCAAATCCCAAGGCCCAGCGACATACTGAACAATAGTGACTATCACACAAACTTGAGCCTCGGGTTACTTCGGTGTTTTGTGCTGTCCTTCACTCTCCAGCTAATATCACGTGTACGACACTGGTGACACCAGACGTGTGGGCTTATTCCCACACCAACCAGTTCTTTACACCGGACAGGCATCCTGCAATTCAATTTGGTTCTGATACTCCCTACAGGTCCCACAGACTGTCCTTATTCAGACATCAATGGTAAGTCCCAGCGTGCCCCTGGTACTTATGACTGACTTATAAACCCCCTCTCTGGGTTTGATAATTTGCAAGACCAGCTCACAGAATGCAGGGAAATACCAATTTATGTTTCCTGGTTTATTATATAATAAAGAATATGCTAAAGGATACAGAAGAATAGCTCAATGAAGGACAAGGTCAGGAAGGGTCCCGAGCACGGGAGCTTCTGTCCCTGTGGAGTTGGGTTGTATCACCCTGCCTGCACATGGATGTGTTCACCATCCTGAAAGCTCTTTGAACCCTGTATTTTCGGGAGTTTCAGGGAGGCCTCAGCACATTGGCAGGCTCAATCAGTAGCTCAACCCCCTTCCTGGAGGATGGGAGACGGGGCTGAAAGGTCTAAGCTTCTAATCATAGCTTGGTCTTTCCACTGACCAGTGCCTATCCAGGAGCCCATCAAGAGTCACCTTATTAGGGATGCCTGGGTGGCTCAGCGGTTGAGCATCTGCCTTTGGCTCAGGGCGTGATCCCGGGATTCCGGGATCGAGTCCCGCATTGGGCTCCCTGCATGGAGCCTGCTTCTCCCTCTGCCTGTGTCTCTGCCTCTCCCTCTCCCTGTGTCTTTCATGAGTGAATAAATAAAATCTTTTTAAAAAATCACCTTATTAGAACAAAAGACTTTGCTATCACCCCAGAAATTCCTGGGAACGTAGGAGCTCTGTGTCAGGAAGTGGGAACAAAAGATGCTCAAGAGTATTCTTCTCATTTAGGAAATTATAAGGGTTTTGGAAGCTTTGTGTCAGGAATCAGAATCAGAGACCAATGCATATATTTTCTATGATTTCACATGCATCCCGGGCACTTAGAAAGCAATTATTCATTTATCCACTGTCCATTCATTCAACAACTTGTTTTTGAGTCCCGGTCATGTGCCAGGCACTGTGGTACACATGGGACTATAATGGTGAGCAAGACCAGGGGCGCCTGGGTGGGTCAGTCAGTTAAGCATCGACTTTAGCTAAGGTCATGATCTCGGAGTCCTGGGATCGAGTCCAGCGGCAGGCTTCCTGCTCAGCAGGGAGTTTCCTTGTCCCTCTCCCCTCTGCCCCTCCCCCTGCTCATGTGCTCCCTCTCTCTCTCTCTCTCTCTCTTTCTCAAATAAATAAAATCTTTTTTAAAAATGGTGAGCAAGATGCGCCAGATTCCTCCTAGACAAACCTTAAGATTCCAAGTGGCAAAGAGAAATATTAATTAAAGAATCATTAACATGCCACAGAACAAGAAACCACTTGAAACATTATAAGGGAAAGAAGTAAAGTCCTTTTTTAAAAAGTATTTTATTCATTCATTCAGAGAGCATAGAGCAGAGGGGGAGGGGCAGAGGGAGAGGGAGAATCACAGGCAGGCTCCACACTCAGCTTGGAGCCCAACTCGGGGTTCAATCTCACGACCTTGACTGAGATCATGACCTGAGCCAAAGTCAAGAGCTGGGCGCCCAACCGACTGAGCCACCCAGCCACCCCAAGAACCTAAGTTCTGAAGAAGCTATTCACAAAGGGTCTAATCTGGGTCTGTGGGAATCGGAGAAACCTGCGAGAGTCCCCAAGGAGATAGTATATATCTGGGTTAATCTCCACCCTCCACACTTCCCAGGAGTCTCACATGGTCCTCAACACATAGTAGGTGCTTAATAAGCCTCCTGGGTAGTTCAGTGGTTGAGCATCTGCCTTTGGCCCTGGAATCGAATCCTGCATCGGGCTCCCTGCAGAGGAGCCTGCTTCTCCCTCTGCCTGTGTCTCTCATGAATAAATAAATAAAAATCTTTTTTTTTTTTTTAAGTGATAGATCGAATGGAGTTTTGTATCTGGGTAGTTCTCTCGAAATGATGTGATGCTTTCCATGCATAACTTTGTGACCCTCAAACACCCCTGAGTAGTGGGAAAGGCTGGTATTATTTTCCATGTTTCATGGGCAAGAGAACTGACAAACTTCTGTTATGTCGCAGGGAGGAAGTGTGGTGGGTAAAAGCATGGTCTTGAGTCCTGCAGTCCTGGCATAAACTCCACCTCTTAGCAGCTGTGAGAGGCCCGTGAGCAAACATGGACCACACCATCTTTGCCGTATTTTGCCCTAGGCCTGGTGCTCTCCTGAATTAAAGTTCACCCTGGAGGGCTCCAACAAACAGTGATGACTGTTTGGGGCTTTCTTAGGGGCTTCTGAGAATGGGGGCTTGCTTATGGCTCCCATGACTACGTTCTGAATCAGTGTCAGCTTCCCAGGAAGAAGGATATAGGTCTTCAGGTGGAGCAAAAATCTCTCTAAACTCAACAATTAAACAAATATTTATTCTGTGTTTGCTAATCAAAGGCACTGCACTGCGGTAAAAATGCTTTCCTATCTTAGGAAGAGGAACCACCTTCCAGAAATTTCTGTTTTAATAAAATTAATAACCACAGCTACCAGTTATTGAATCCTCAGTATATGCCAGTCAATGTGCTAAGCACCTGAGTTATATTTAATCCCCACGACTCTGTGTGACCGGTAGTAGTACGACTTTACCCCCTCTGTGATAGTTAATTTATGTGTCAGCTTGACTGGGCCATGGGACGCCCAGACATCTGGTCCAACATTATTCTGGGTGTTTCTGTGAGGGTGTTTTGGATAAGATTAACATTTGAATCGATAGACTGAGTAAAGCATCTTGCTTTCCTGAATGTGGGTGGGCCTCACCTAATCAGTCGATGGACTGCATAGACCAAAAAGGTTGCCCTTCCCATTAGCAACAAGGAACCCCTCTTGCCTGACTGCCTTCAGGCTGGGACATTGATATTTTTCCACCTTTGGACTGGAACTACACCATGAACCTTCTGGGGCCTCCAGGGTACTGAATGCACATCTTGGGATTTGTCAGCCTCCATAACCATGTGAGTCAATTCCTGATAATAAATCTCCTTTATATATGCGTATCTCTATCCACATCTATGTATCTCTCTATGTATTTACAGGAAGCTACATATACATATATGCATACATATGTGTGTATATATGTACACACATACACGTATACACACACTCACATCTCCTGATTGACTGGTTGATTGATTGGCTAATACATCCCCTTTATAGATAAGGAAAACGACACCTGAGGCCTTCCTCTATTTCCCAGACGCAGCCCATCGTCTTCCCTCCTAATCCCACATCCCTGGGAACTGAAATGAAATAGCGTTGTGTCCTCTCTAGATATCTTTTATCTCCTGGGTCTGAAGAGTCCCTGTCTTTGAACTCCCTATGGATTCCCCTCCCTTCCTCATCCCTGCTGCTGATACCTGCCGCCAGATGTCAAAATCTTCCATCTGGGGAGGAGGCAGGGTGATAGGGCCCGAGGAGATTCTGGAGCTGCAGACCCTCCTGACAGCATGTGGCCAAGATCTTCTCACTGCCCAGGCCCCTTTAGTCATCAGTGGCTTTAGGCATGAGACCCAGGGCCTATAAGCTTTTTTGGGGGGCGGGGGGGTGGGTTCCAGGATAATGTTTCAAGCCTAAAATATGTTTTCATGGATAGCAAAACATGAAAAAAAAAGAATTGTAATGAACAGGTGCTCACGACGTTAATTTGTTGAATTTTGGTGCCTGCAAAAATTTCATCTCTATTGAAAACAACTTTTAAGTTGCTTTTTTATAACTTTGCATGAATTTCTGAATACGCTCAGTGATTGTTCAGTTATCACAGCCAATTGGTAAATAAAAGTGTTAAAAGATAAACCGAGGCATATTAAAAATGTTTAGCTTATTTGTGCAAAAATTGACGCAAATCGAGCAGCTCCCAAAGTGGTTGGGAGGGGACCTCTGACAGGAGCTCAAGGCAAGACTTTTACAGGGAAGATGAAGAAGCCAAGTCATGATTTGACCCATCATAGCTTAAATGACTGCCTGGTTGGGAAAGCCTTGCTGGCTGTTTGTGATTGGTTGTCCTTAGATTTCGACTTTGTGACACTGAGGCATTTACGGGCTTAGGTTTCAGTTTGCTTACACAGGCTGCGAAAGCATGAGAGCGAGTCAGAACATTAATTCATTTAAGAAATGTACTTGTAACCAAATAATTTCCGAAGTGACAATTATCAAAACCGTGTCTGCTTCCTCCACAGCAAAACTCTACCTGTTTAGTGTGGGATGGATATGCCTGGATCCTATAAAGCTCTTAAAATATTCCTCTTTGGGGCACCTGGGTGGCTCGGTGGTGGAGCGTCTGCCTTTGGCTCAGGGCGTGATCCGGGGTCCTGGGATCGAGTCCCGAATCAGGCTTCCTGCATGGAGCCTGCTTCTCCCTCTGCCTGTGTCTCTGCCTCTCTCTCTGTGTGTCTCTCATGAATAAATAAATAAAATCTTAAAAAATATATATTCTTCTTCATCTCAAGATTTCTCAGCTTCAATTCCTACAGTTATTACCCCTCCCTACCCTGGACCCCTTGCTCTTTGGTGTTCATCTCTGATATTCAAAGTGCTTCATAACCTAGTCCATCCTGAACCTGAGCTAGCTAGCTTACTTGCTATCCTTCTTTCCTTCCTTCTTCCCTTCCTTCCTTCTATTTCTTTCGTCCATTCACCCATTCAATAAATTCAATTGAATCATGTTTATCCAATTGAATCAATTATTATCATTGAGATTTTAGGTTAAGCGTGGTTCTGAGGAGGATGTAGCATTAAGCAAGACAGACAAGGCCCCCCGCTCTCCAGAAACACCAGACTAGCAGAGGTCAGGGGTAGCTGGTAGACAGGAGATAGGCAGTAAGCAAATCAACAAATAGATAACAATAAACCATCAGCTCTTTATAAAGAAAACTAAGTGAAGGTAAAGAACTTGAGGGCAGGTGCTCTTTTTAGATAGGGCGGCAAGAGAAGTCCTCCCAGGGGGCCACATTAAAGCAGAGACATGAATCAAGTCAGGGGGCCAGCCAGGCAGAGGTCTGCTAGGAGAACGGTCCGGGCAGAGGAACAGCCAGTGCAAAGGCCCTGAGGTAAGCCCGGGCTCAGGGGGTCTGAGAAAAGGCAAGGAGGTCAGTTCCGCTGCAGCAAAGTGAACAAAGGGAGAATGTTGGCAGTTAAGGTCAAAGAGATGGGGTGGAGCGGGCAGGATATGAGGCCTTGGTCAAGACAGCTCCCCTGCTTTCCAGTATGTGTGTGTATGTTCCTTCAGATGCTTCAATTTGCAAATACTGCCATTGTGCGGGAGGCACCCAGCGGCTGACCGGTTCACTGAGCAGCAGGTACAGTCTGTAGCACACCACGGGCGTCACGGATCTGCCAACATGTCCCTTGGACAGACACCTCCGTGGGCAGGGACATTCAGGCACCAATTGCCACCACCTCCCACCAGCCACCGCCTGCCAATTCCAGCAAAGACCTGCTTGGCCCCCCTTGGCTTCGCTGCCCTAAGAGTCCCCCTTGTGGCCCAGCCGTTTCCCCCAAATGGCCCGACCCCGGGCCCCATCCTCGGCAGCCCGCCCAGCGGTCAGCCGACGCACTTCACCTTGTATGCAGGGGACAGCTCACACTTGACGTCTGCCTCCCTCTCGGTCAGTCCTCAGCGTTGGTGACTCTGAAGTCACGGGTTCTCAGGTGGTAACTGCACGCGCTACGTTTCAGAACCCGCCTAGTTTAGACGTCTGCGGTGAATTAGAAACATCTTTCCCACGGATGCAACTTGTTTGGCTTTTGTCGGGAGGCGTTAGGGGCTTGGAGGACTGCGGATGAGCTTTGCCAGGAAATTTCTATCGAGCACCTCTCGGAGGCCCTGGGAGAACTGTGAGCAGACACAGCACATCCCTTCGAAGGAGCTTCTAGGGGGAGGAGGGGAGGGACAGAGCGGAGAACAGCCAACGATCAAGTATATGCTAAGTGATCGAGGTACATTTGGATAGTGAGAAACAACACAGGGGGAACGAAAGGTGAGAGAGGCAGGGGGCCGGAGATTGGGGGGTGGGGTAGGGTGGCCGGGAGCTTGGACTGGGCGGCCCAGGGCAGCCTCTGAGAAATGGCTTCTGAGAGGAGACCTGAACGAAACCAGGGAGCTGCCCATGCATTGCTGGCAGACGTAACAGAAAGTGCAAAGGCACTGAGGTAGGAATGGCCTAGCCTTTGGAGGAACAAAGGAGAGTGGATGTCTGGGGCCGGGGTGTATGAAGTCCAGGGGGCCTTGGTGAGAGGCCTGGATTTTAAGTGCAATAGGGAAGCACTAGAGCAGTTTTAGGCAAGGGAATGATTTGCTCAGTGTTTTAAACCGTGCCTCTGGGTGAAAGGGCATCAACACGCCCCTCCTGTCTGGACAGTGCTTTTCCATTTACAAAGGCCGACCGTGTTGGCGATCTCATTACCATCACGATACCGAATGAGATGAGCAGAACGCATCCTGTTTCATGGATGAAAAACTGAGGCTCCGAATGGTTTCAGCGACTAAGGCCAGGTGAAATAGGTGGCAGGGCGACAAGACTCGGTTGAAAAGGGGCGCCTGGGGGGCTCAGTGGTTGAGCGTCTGCCTTTGGCTCAGGGCATGATCCCGGGGTCCTGGGATCGAGTCCCACGTCAGGCTCCCTGCATGGGGCCTGCTTCTCCCTCTGCCTGTGTCTCTGCCTCTCTCTCTGTCTCTCTTGTGAATAAATAAATAAAATCTTTAAAAAATAATAATAAAAAGACTCGGTTCAAAGTACCTCCTGCCTCTTAGGAGACGTTCCTGGGTCTGGGTTGAAAGGAAACTGAGCAGCCACTCCCGCCCTGACTACCTTCTTCCCTTGTTGCCAGCAACCAGCACCATCATCTGCTTGGCCCCCTTGGAGTGCGGCCTCCCTCACTTGCGATTCATCCCCGACTCCTTTTTCCTTCCACCTGCCACTCAGCCCTTCTCGACAGTTCCAGCCAGAGGAGCATGCCCCCTTCCGGACTCGCACCAGAACGTGTAGGAAGGCACTAATTTACAAGGATAGGAGTATGTCCTTGTATTTATCTCATAACCACTCTCTGCAGATGCCCCCCACGTCTGTTAGCACCCACAAACACACACCCAGGTCCTGGGATAGAGCTAAGCATAAAGGAGGGCCTTGATGTAAAACAGAAATCTCTCAACCGAATTCGAGTTATCACACCCCGAGTGTTTTCTCTTTGCCAGGCACTGAGTTATTGGCCTTTTCCAAAAAGTTATCTAATTCTAATAGCAACCATCTTGAAGAGAGGTATGATTATTATTATTTTATATATGAAGAAACTGAGGCTCAGACGTGTCCGTGAGGAGCAAAGGACTCCAACCCCTGTGCTCTAAATCTCTACCGTACTTCCTTCTTACTGGAGACAGAGGATCTCTGCTTTTTTCAGCCTTGATATTGGACCCCTAGGTGTTAAAAAGAGTCTAAAAACAAATAAAAATGTCTTCTGCAGCAAACACACAGAAGAGCCTCGCAAAACTCCCTGAGATGAATCATCAATCCATCAGTCCATCCGGATGTCGTAGTGACCATCATCCCCTCTGGCTTATGTCAAGTGTTTAGGGAAAGGATAGATCCATCCTACAGATCGGTAGGTGGTAAGAGGAAAAATGTGTGCATGAGACCTGGCCTGCTTGACCCTGCCCTGCTCTTCCCTGAATTAACTCCTTTTCAACTCTGAATGAGACAGAAGAGTTCCAGGCAGCCTATAAAAACGGACTCTTGACTTTCTTCTCTCCTCGTCATCACTGCACCTCTTCGCCCATCGCAGATCCTGAAAAATCCCCGGGTGAACCGGGTCGGGCTGGGCTTCTGCCCCACCGGTCACCTTCAGGAGGCAAAGTGTATTTCAGAAACGTGCAATCCGTGGCTCATCTGGATCGGGCATGCCCAGGAAAGCAGAAATGACCACAACTGCGGGGCAGTGGTGTGGACGTCGAGGGAGCACAGGGGTGTCTTCTTTCTGCAATACACCTGGACAAGTTCCTGAACCTCTGGGCCTCAGAGTCTTCCTTGTCTAATAGGACAGGATTTTCCTTTTCCTTCACCTCCTTCATCTTCTCCAACGGAAAAGGTCTATAGCGAGACAAAAAGACTGAGACTTTAAGCTAATAACAAAATGAGGCAATGATCGTCGAGATGGGCAATCTTAGCAAGACACAGGTTTGTTAATCCGGTGGATACTCCGAGTACCCTAGGTTTACACAGGTCAAACAGAGGCCACCAACTAAAATGCCCAGAAGGACCAGTCTGGTCATGCAAATGAGCAAAATCAGAGAGAGCAATATCTACACAACAAGGCCTAGGGGTCCTTAATGAGCCAAAAGCACACGGATCTGCCTAAAGGGGCAGGCATGACTCAGCTCAGAGCTGTTGTTGCCATGTGGGAACGCAGGCTCAGGGCTGAGAAATCATTCCGCTTTCGGTTTTTTATGCCAAATCTTATTTTTAAATTTACCTACCAGGTTAACTGTTTTTAAAAAAATATTTTATTTATTTATTCATGAGACACAGAGAGAGAGAAGTAGAGACACAGGCAGAGGGAGAAGCAGGCTCCCTGCAGAGGACTCAATCCCAAGCTTCCCTGATGCGGGACTCGATCCCAGGACCCCAGGATCACGACCTGAGTCAAAGGCAGATGCTCAGCCACTGAGCCACTCAGGTGTCCCATGTCAACTTTTTTTTCCCCTATGTCAACTTTTTAAAAACAGTGTGGGTCAATAAACCACACTTTGTTGAGGGGAGCCTCCCTCTTTAAGGATTCCTCATAAGAAGAGACACCTATGGGAGTGACACATGGTCTCTCCCACTCTTCATTCATTCCTCCCCGGATGGGGAGAAGTAACTTACCTGGTCAATGGGTTTGGAGGAAGCAACTGGGTGTTCACAACCCAATACCTTCCTCTCCCTTTCCCTTGGGAGCTACCCACCCACAGTGTTCTGTCCTGATGAAGGGCAGCCTCCCCCAGTACCCCAGAGCTAGGTCTCCAACTCTGGGACTCCCACCACTATAAGCCGTATTCTCCAACAGCCACTTTCTCAAGAAGGTGATACATGACCTCCGTCAGCTTCTCCGTGGGTCTTCCTCCTCAGTCAGTTCAGCAGCTTCAGCAGAGAGAAGCAGCCCTATTTATTGTGTCAAACACCAGACTCCAAGAGTCAGCTCCAGTTCCAGGTTCTATGTTGCTCCCTCTAACCACAAACCAAAATTTTTAGATACCAGATGAGGGTCCACTATATCCCACCAGGGCAAGGGTAAGATCTAGGCTTAGAACCTCGAGGGTCAGGGGAACCCTGGGTGGCACAGCGGTTTAGCGCCTGCCTTTGGCCCAGGGCGCGATCCTGGAGACCAGGGATCGAGTCCCACGTCGGGCTCCCGGTGCATGGAGCCTGCTTCTCCCTCTGCCTGTGTCTCGCCTCTCTCTCTCTCTGTGTGACTATCATAAATAAATAAAAATTAAAAAAAAAAAAAAGAACCTCGAGGGTCTTCTGGTGATCACCCAGGATGGCACTTGGGGAGATGGGAGTGGGGAGGAGATGGAGCAGATTGTGGGAAGTAAGAGAAGAGCGAGCGGAGATCCAGAAAGAAGGCCACCCAGATACCCATCAAGGGAGGACAGTATGTGAACCGCGGGGTTACTCGGTGCGAAAATACAGGAACATTTTGCACCATCTTCTGGACGTCGTTTGCATTCAGGATCACTTCATAGTAAGGTTATTTGCTTTTAGGGAACGGTCTCTGCTTAGGCACCCTTCCTAGGGGATAACATGAAAATAACAACACCCCCCATCCCTCTTTCACAAGGATCAAATGAGTTATCTTTGAAGAATCTGACCGTAAGACCTTGTTATCTGTATCATGAACAATATAATTCAAGATTCCAAGAAGAGGGATCCCTGGGTGGCGCAGCAGTTTAGAGCCTGCCTTTGGCCCAGGGCGCGGTCCTGGAGACCCAGGATCGAATCCCACGTCGGGCTTCCGGTGCATAGAGCCTGCTTCTCCCTCTGCCTGTGTCTCTGCCTCTCTCTCTCTCTCTCTGTGTGACTATCATAAAAAAAAAAAAAAAAGGGTGCCAAGAAGAGTCAAACTTACCTATTCTGAAATTTACTTTCCAAAACCCCAGAGAACTAACATCAGGTGTTCTTTTCTTGAGTATGATTTAACAGCCATCGGGAACAAGAGGAACTAATAGCTAGGGAAAAAATGTTAAATAGCAAAATGAATCGTTTTGGGGCTCGTTCACTGAGCACTTACTGAGCATTTACTATACGCCTGTCCCTGGTCCCAGAACTGGGTGGGCAAAGGTGAATATGTACTCTGAACAAAGAGAGTTTATAGTGGTGGCAATTTCCGGCAATTCAATGTGCTGGGCTTTTGCTTTGTTTTATTTTAACTGCAAGTACACTTTAAAAGAATGTTTGGGAATCATAGCTCTACAATAAAATATGTTTTGTTTCACTTCCTTTAGCCGTTACTTTATGACAGCGCTGACCTTCTGACCAGAAGCAAAATTCTGGCCTTTCTAAATATCCCATATTGGCTGGGCTTAATGGGTTTTCAAAATAAATGGATTGGATTTCTCAACCTGTCAAAATACAGAGCACAAGGGCTCTTTTGAACTTGAGAGGCCTGCTCTGAGCAGAGATTCAGAGTCCACCATCTGAGCAGGGAGGTGAAAGCCAGTTTATCAGCAACCTGTTATTTTTGATGGAAGCAGAGGTGACCGGGACAAAGAAATGAGCTCAGGGAGGTCACACTAACTTGAATATGATGTCACCTGGGGCAATCCAGGCATCGGCTGTCTTACACTTTCTCAGGAGGGAATTTTCGAGGATTTTAACCCAGGCAGAAACCAAAGCCTCACCTGACAGCTCCTGTGAGACCATCCCTGGGAGGGGGCCGGAGTAGAGGTTGGTACCACCAGGAAGATGATCACAGGTGCCCATGGTGGATGAATAAGTGCAGGGTTAGCTATAAAATGATGGGCCATGTTATCATTAATAACAGAAGCATGGAAAGATGCTTTGAGGGACGCCTGGGTGGCTCAGTGGTTGGGTGTCTGCCTTTGGCTCAGGGCGTGATCCCAGGGTCCTGGGATCGAGGCCCGCATCGGGCTCCCTGCAGGGGAGGGATGAGCTGTTGGTAGTGGTCTCCCTCAGCCTATGTTTCTGCCTCTCTCTTTGTATCTCTCATGAATAAATAAATAAAATCTTTAAAAATAAAAAAAAAGGAAAGATGCTTTGATGGTAGACCAGCTTGAATTTGTACCCCAACTCCACGAGTTTCTAGCTGTGATCCTGAGCAAGGTGTCTGTATGCCCGTCTGTGAAGTGAGGCTGGTAACAGTACCAACCTCACAGGACTGTCAAGATGGTCAAACACAGCTCGTTGAATAATTCCTCCAGTAGATGGAAACCCAAACCGGTTGCTCCCGACCGTCAATCTGATGGCTTCATGGTCATACCCAGGGTCTCTCTGAGGTCAAGAGAAACTCCTTATAGATTAAAAAATGCTAATACTGGGCCTAAAGGAAACTGTGATGTTTTAAGGGTTGACAAAAAAGCCAGTGCATGTTTTGCAGCTTTATTTTTTTTAAAGATTTTATTTATTTATCCACGAGAGACACAGAGAGAGAGAGAGAGAGAGGCAGAGACACAGGCAGAGGGAGAAGCAGGCTCCATGCAGGGAGCCCAACATGGGACTCGATCCTGGGTCTCCAGGGTCACACCCCGGGCCAAAGGCAGCGCCAAACCGCTGAACCACCCAGGCTACCCTGTTTTGCAGCTTTATGCCCAAATCTTATTTAGAGATATGTATAAAGTGGAATTTGAGAACTTTTATGACTGTAAGGCCACTTACAAAATGACCCGCTCCCACTTTCCCACACCTAAAGCCCTGCTCTCTGTGTATCAAAGGGTTGTAGGAGTGTTCAAGACTTGGCTCTTCATATCCTCCTGTCTTACATGCTGTGTGACTTTTAAGCACCTGATCCCAAAGGGAAAAGGAGAAGAGAGGATCCTAGAGGCCATTTACTACGTGAAGGGACAGCCAAGCCCTCCCCAGAAAAGGGCCTCCTCTACAGGAAGTATTTTTATTTTACAATTAACAAAGGCAAAGAGGAAACTTTCCAGAATATGTTGTTCCCTCAAGGCCACAGGATTTAAACCTCCCTGCCACCTAGGCATTGCTCTGAATGAATTATAGGAGCCAATTATTCTGTGAGCATGTGCTGCCCTTGCTGGAATAGACTCCGTGGAGCTCTTCGGTGCCTTTCTCCAAGGGTGGTGGGGGGTAGGGTGGGAAGCTCTTGTCAAGGTTGGGCAGGAGCGTCCTACATGACTCAGCACAGACCCAGTCTTCATAAAGGTGGGTTGGGGTGGTGGGCAAGAACAGGAAAGGAAGGGAGGGAGAGAGGAGGTGGGATCATTAACCCCACCTGGCCACTACCAACAGCTCATCCAGACTGGGTCTGGGGATCACGAGCCATGTATCAGAAGAGAGCCCGGAAGAGTCCAGCTTGCACTATGTGGTGCAGGAGTACAGGAACCCACAGGGATAATCCCACATTTCCATTTTGCTGGCTTCAGCTTCCTAGCCAATTATTAAAGACATCAAGATCTGTCCCTGGTGTTGGGAATTACAAGAGAGAAGGGTTTCCTGGCCAGAATGTGAATAAATTGTGGAAAGAATGTCTGTGGACAAAGGGAAGCACCTATCAGCACTAGGCCAGGAAACTACCTGGGAGCTTCAGTGGCATGAACCAGACAGGGTTGATGCTGCCAGTTTATATGCTTCTGTCTAACTGTTCCTATGAATTGTGAGCCAGGGAACAGTGTTGGTAGATAATCAAAGCAGAAAGGGATAGTCCTCAGTGTTTCTAAGTTTTTCTTCTTTATTATCAGCATCACCTTGACCCTCACCACCAGCACTGTTACCATTATAGTTGATCACTTTTACCATCATTCTTGCCCATGTGCAGTCTCTCACAATTTCCTGGGAACGTCTGCATCCCCTGTGACAATTTGATCATCACAGGAACTCTTTGAAGTGGACAAGGCAATATTAGCATCTCTATTTTCCCAATGTGTAAACCAAGGCTTGGAGAAAGTAACGCTGGCCCTGAGTCATACTCAAGTTCAGGTCTCTTGTAAGTATACCATTCATTTACAGCGCTACAACTTTACTCTGAGAATGGCATCGAAGTATTTAACAACTGATAAAGCTTGGGTACTGACTAGTCGGGACAGAGTCTAGTCATACACAGTGGATGGATCTTGGAGATACTCGAGCCACTGCTCTAAACACCACACCTTTGTATTTTTTGGTCCAGCCTTCTCTGCCATCTCACATTAAGTTCTGTTCTCAAGACTAAAAGGTGAGGCATTTAAAGGTGCTATGGTGGGATTATTAAGATATAGCAAAAGCTTCCAATCTTGTCTTCCTTGACCGTCTTGAGATAAGGGAGTAGGGGAGTAGTTGTGGGTGAGGCATGGCTATTACATGGGTTTGTGGGCAGCAGGAAGACACCACTCTTCAGAGCTAGAAGTTTGGGTTCAGGCCAAGTCTTTGGGAATGACATGGCTTTAGATAGAAGAGAGGGCAGGAGAAGAAAAAAGCAGGAATCAGGAGTCAGATGGAAAACAGGACTGGAGTGGGAGCCAGTTGGGAATCAAATGAGAAGCCTATTTTCCACTGGCAAATAGAAGGGTCTGATACTTGCTCCTCCTGGCTCAGGGCAGGCAGACATAGCGGCCTGCTTCATATCGGGATGGGGGTAGATGACAGGCTGCCCGTGTCTCCATAAAAGCTAAAGAAATGTGCACGATCTGAACTCAAAAATTAATAGAAGATAAATCAGGTTTTCACTTTCTCAGAAGCTATGCTAATTTCCGTTCAAGAAGGCTACTCATTCTATTTTTTTTTCATTCTATTTTTATACTTAGTTTATCAACTCTTCTTATGTACTATTCTTTTATTTCAGAAATAATATATGTTCACAGTTAGAAAAAAATTAACATGGCTAAAGGCAAAAAAAGAAAATGAAAATTAAAATCACCTCTGATTTCTGTATCCAGAAGTAACATGGCTTAAGGTAGAGTGGTTCACATCCTTCCAGAAATTGTCCCACAGATGAAGCTATCATTGTCAAGATGATGATTTACAAATATTTAGTTACTTTATGCCTGATGTTTTCTCTACCTATCAGTCTTGAAGTTTAGGGACGTTATCTTTGTTTGACAATATAGACAATACAAGGAATCTGAAAATATTTTATTGCAGGGGTATCTTGTTGATATCATAAAATCAGAGGCAGAATAATATTTATTAGAAATATCCAAGCACAGGGCTCAAAAACAAATCGCTTGTGCCTGAGCAGCATTCTGTGTTTTCAAAGTGGCCATGTAAAACACAAAGCCCATTGGAACCATATATCACTACCACATAAACAATAATAACAATTCTTGATTTATATCTTCATATTTTCTGCCTTGTTCTTGCAGAAAAGTTGGTAAAGGCTGATTAGACTGTTACACCTACTTTTTTTAGAAGATGAAAGATAGGAGAAAATATTACCACAATGAGAGAGTAGGGGGAAGCCCAAAGGAAA
This sequence comes from Canis lupus familiaris, assembly GCF_011100685.1. Taxonomy (NCBI): domain Eukaryota; kingdom Metazoa; phylum Chordata; class Mammalia; order Carnivora; family Canidae; genus Canis; species Canis lupus. Next base: position 34,192,210 of record NC_049239.1, on the reverse strand, counting down.
ATCTGTTTTTTTAAAAATCTGGGACTTGTCAGCATGATACACAGCTCTGAAGATTAGAGCAAAGCAAAACAAATGTGTGAGTTATTTCTTGGATCAAAAGTTTCAATCATCTTTTGGGCTCACTTCTTAGGCGTTTGGATATCTGTAAATGATAAACAAGATGGCAAACAAATTTTTAAAAAAATATCCAGAATGTGAGGCTTTCAGGTGAAATGGTCTTTAACCATGTTTCTGGCTACAGTTTTCATCAAAAGAATTTCTATCAGCAGGGGGAGCAGAGCTTAACATTAAGATGAAGGTGTGTTCCTTTTTTATGAATATAATCCTGCCGAACTGATATGAAGCAGAAATGTGTGCAGAGATATGTCACCAAACAAAGGATCCCGGTTCCTCTCTTTTAACAGGGAGTCATCTCTAAGAAATTATTCTGCAGGATTTTTGACAACATATGTTACTACTTCTTACAGAATGTCTACACAAAAGGTGCTTGGTTAATTAAATCGTGTATGCGGTAGGGTTGCAACAGTTGCGGAATCCTCTAATTTGGAATTTTTTTGATACTTTAATCACAGTGTCCCCCAGTGTTATTGGGTCTTTTTTTTTTTTTTTTGCCCCAGCTCCCACCCGCAGGAGGAGGGAGCCAGTGTCATTGGGTCTTAAAGAATGTTGCTTAGTATGCATTGAGATCTACTTGCCCAGAATTCAACAAACTACTCTCTGAGTTAGAAAAGAAATCCTATTCTTACAGAGCCTACCTCTTCATTGGGGGTGGGGGGTGGGGGGGGCGTGGATCTTTGTCATTTCAAAACATAGGAAAAGACCAGGAGAGCTCAGTGTTGAGTTGCTATTGAGAAAGTTTCAGAAAAGGGGAAAAAAATTGTTGTGAGCTAAAAGGCTAAATCTCAGCACTGCTCCTTCTGTACTAAAAACAGTAAGAAGAGAAAGGGCAGTAAGAAAACAAAATGAAACAAAACAAAAGGCGAAAATGGATGCTCTACTCCATAAGATCATATTCCATGAAAATAGGAAATAGGAGAAAATCCAGGCAAAAGGTGATGAAAGAGGAAGGTCATGGAATTGGCAAAAGTGGAAGGGAAGCTGGGAACAGAGGGAACATTTTTAATGCCCCCTCTTTCTCTTTGTTCCTTAAAGCAAACATTTATGGAGCACCTGTCTTGTGCCGGGCACGGTACTAGGTGCTAGGGATAATGGTAAAGACGACACGTGGGCCTGGCCCTCCTGGGACTTCAGTGAGGGGAAGGGCAATAGCCAAGTAAGCAGGTAAACAAAGCAGATATAGCCTTTATTAATTGCTGCGAAGGAAACAAATACAGGAACAAGGGGCGAGTGGAAAAACCTACAGTAGGTAGAGTGGCCAGCAGAGGTCTTAGCCAGGAAGGCACTTTCACACTGATGTGGAAAGAATGGCAGAAATTCTGTTTCCAGTGTTGGGAAGCCCTGCAAAAACACCCAGCCAGAAGGAGTTTGCATGACCAAGAACAGTGAGAAGGCAGCCTTGGCTCCAGCCAACTGGGGCCCTTTGGGGGGGGGGATGGGAGGGTGGCAGTGAGATGAAAATGAGAAACTTGTGGTGAGGAGCTTGGATTGTGTTCTAAGAGCAGCGGGAAGCCAGTGAAGACTTTGAAGCAGGGGAGTCACAGCATCTGGTTTGGTTTTGAAAGATCACCGTGGCTCTGCCTCACACCATATACAATAATTAATTCAAAATGGATCGTGGACCTAAATGTAAGAGCTAAAACTATAAAACGTTTAGAAGAAAACCTAAGAGTAAATCTTTCTGGCCTTGGATTAGACAAGGTTTCTTAGCTATAACAGCCAAACACAAGCAAGCAAAGTAAATGGACAAATTGGAGTTCTCAGATTTAAAAACTTTTATTTCAGGGGACCCCTGGGTGGCTCAGTGGTTGAGCATCTGCCTTTGGCTCAGGTCATGATCCCAGGGTCCTGGGATTGAGTCCCATGTCGGGCTCCCTGCAGGGAGCCTGCTTCTCCCTCTGCCTGTGTCTCTGCCTCTCTCTGTGTGCCTCTCATGAATAAATAAAATCGTTAAAAAAATAAAAATAAAAACTTTGATTTCAGAGTACACTGTCATGAAAGTGAAAATACAACTCATAGAATAGGGATAATATTTGCAAATCATACATCTGATAAGGGACCTCAATCCAGAACATATTAAAAAGAGAAAAAAAAAAACAAAAAAAACCTCTTCCCTCTTCCGGGGCATTGGGGTGGCCCAGTGGGTCAAGTTGCCTTGGCTCAGGTTGTGATCCCAGGGTCCTGGGACCAAGTCCTGCGGGCGGGGCCGGGAGGACTGTTTCTCCCTCTCCTCTTCCCCTCCCCCTGCTCGTGCTCACTTGTGCTCTTTCTGTCAAATAAATAAATAAAATCTTAAAAAAAAAACTCTTACAACTCAATATTAAAAAGACAATTCCATTTTTTAAAAATGGCAAAGGACATGAATAGACATTTTAGACATTTCTCCAAAGAAGTACAGGTGTCCAATAAGCACATGAAAAGATGCTCTACATCACGAATCAGTAGGGAAATGCAAATCAAAATCACAATGACATATCACTTCACACTCAGTAGGATGGCTATTTTAAAAGCAAAACTAAAAAAAACCCCGAGAACAAGAACAGCAATAACAAAACAGAAAGGAGAGTAGTTGTTACCAGGGACTGAAAGGAGAAAGTAAGGGGGTAGGGTTTCAGTTGGGGGAAGATAAATATGTTCTGGAGATGGATGGTGGTGATGGTTGTACTTAAGGCTGCTGAACTGTAATAACTTAAAACAGTAACTTTTATGTTATGTATATTGTACCACAACAAGGAAAAGTCAAAAGGGGAAGGGGCAAAGGATTTGTACACACATTTTTCCGAAGAACATATACACACGGCCAATAGATGTGTGAAGAGATAGATGCTCAATGTCACTGGTCCTTAGGGGAATGCAAATCAAAACCACAATGAGAATCCCCAAAACGTCACACCCACCAGGATGACCATACTCAAAAAAGCAGACAATGACAAGTGTTGACAAAAATATGGAGAAATTGGGGCACCTGGGTGGCTCAGTGGTTGAGCACCTCTGGTCATGATCCCGGGGTCCTGGGATCGAGTCCCCCATCAGGCTCCCCAGAGGGAGCCTCCTTCTCCCTCTGCCTATGTCTCTGCCTCTCTGTGTGTCATGAAGAAATAAACAAAATCTTTTTTAAAAATGTAGATAAATTAACCCCCTCATACATTGATGGTGGGATTATAAAATACCACAACCACTTTGAAAAACAGTTTGGCAGCCCCTCAAACATGTCAAACAGAGTTACCATGTGACTCAGCCAGCGATTCCAGTCCTAGGTACGTACCCAAGAAAATTAGAAACATATGTCAACACAAAAATGTACATGAATGTGCATAGGAACGTTTTGCACGACAGCCAAAGAGTAGAAACAACTCAAATGTCCATCCATGATGACCAGATAATCAAAATATAATCTATCCACACAATATGACATTATTTTGCCTGGAGGATAAAATACTGCTACATGCTATGACAGGGATGAACTTTAAAACCATGCTAAGTGAAAGAGACCAGAAACAAAAGAGCACATACTGTCTGATTCCATTACGACAAAATGTCCAAATAGGCAAATCCATGGAGATGGAAAGTAGATTAATGGTTGCCTGGAGTGGGGTAGGGGGCTGGCTGGGGAGGAAGGAATAGGAAGAGACTGCTAATGGACACCGTGTTTCTTTTTGGGGTGATTAAAATGCTCTATTAGGGGCACCTGGGTGGCTCAGTCAGTTAAGCGTCTGCCTTCAGCTCAGGTAATGACCCCAGGGTCCTGGGACTGAGCCCCGCACTGGGTTCCCTGCTCGGGTGAGAGCCTGCTTCCCTTTGCTCCTCCCTCTGCTTGTGTTCTCTCTAATAAATAAAATCTTTGCAAAATAAAAAAAATAAAACACTCTCATTTTAGATCAGTGTTGGGATGGTCGCACAACTCCATGAAGACACGAAAACCACTGAATTGCCCACTTTATTTTTTTTAAGTTTATTTATTTACTTAAATAATCTCTACACCCAACATGGGGCTCAAACTCACAACCCCGAGATCAAGAGTTGCATACTCTTCCGACTGAGCCAGACAGGCACTCCTGAATTGTGTCCCTTAACGTTTTATGGTATGTGACTTCCATCTCAATAAAGTTGTTGTTATCCAAAAACAAAATTGAAAAAAACAACAAAAAAGATCACCCTGGCTGCTCTATGGAGAAGACAGAGCGAGGGTCCTCGAAGGAGAGAAGTGGAAGCAGGTGATCAATTAAGAAGCCATCAAGGCAGTGGGTGACAGTGAATCACGTGGGTGGGAATCAAGGGAAAGAGGGCAGGTGGTTTGGGCGTAGGTAAATGGGTTATCAGGTGGTACCATTTACCACCCACCGGAGAGAGCACTGGGTTTGAGTCCAAAAGGGAAAACCTGCACGAATCATAACCCTAGCCCAGTGGGGCAGGTGCATTCATCCCCATTTATAATGGAATAAATGAGGATCATCAAAGTTAAAATACCCTAATAATCATTAGTGCTGTGATTAACACCAGTCTGACTCTGACACCCCTGCTCTTTACTGCATGCTATAGGAGGATTTTTTTTTTAAGATTTTATTTATTTATTCATGAGACAGAGAGAGATGCAGAGACACAGGCAGGGGGAGAAGCAGGCCCCATTCAGGGAGCCCGATGTGGGACTTGATCCCAGGATCCTGGGATCATGCCCTGGGCCTAAGGCAGATACTCAACCACTGAGCCACCCAGACATCCCATGAGGAGAGATTTAAAAAAAAAAAAAAAAAGAGGGAGGGAAAAAGAAATTGTGAAGCGCTACTAGTCGGAGGTGAAGAGGGACGGGTCAGTCACCCCTATGGAGCATTTTTGCCACCTGGTTATGGCCTAATACCTTGGATGTGCTGTTACCAAAACCCAGAGAACCCCCAAAATGTCACCCTCAGCTCCTGGTCAGTAGCCAGAGGTTAATTCTTCTCCAATTTGCTTACAACTGTCTCCCGCAGAGTGCTGTAGCTTCCTCGGGTCAGGGCCCCCTCCTCTCTTGCAGGACGCAGTGCAACCTCCTCTGAACTGTGGCCCCGCGGTGCTCCCACCGCACCATGCCTGCCCCAGCAACGGGTGCCGGAGTGTGCACACGCTGGCACACGCGCCCATCCCTCCTAACCCCTTTCCCATCACTAGAGTGCTCCTTCTAAAATGCAAATCCATTTCATCATCTGCCTTAAAACCTTTCAGGGATTCTCAGTTGTGCTCGGGATCAAGTTCAAGCGCCTCGACACAACTTACAAGGCCCTTCACTGTCTTGACTGAGAAACTCTTTAGCCTTTCCTCACTCTTCCCCCGACCCCTGCCCAGCATCACACACCCTTACCCTGCGCACCAGCCACACTAAATGATTTTCAGTTCCCTAATAACCATGTTCTCACTGACCTCAGGCCTTTGCATGTGCTGTCCTGGCTGAAATAGCCGTCCCCGACATTGCACAGCTAACTGAATCCTTCTGTCTTCCATCGCCCTCCAGGTCAGGGCTAGTTTCCCTTTGAGACGTCCTTATGGCCCTCTGCACAGCCCCTATCAGTACGGTGGAATTAAGGAGTGGCCTGCGAGGCCACCCCCTGGAGCCCCAATCTATAAGAGAATAAAAATCATAAGAGATGTAATGAAATCAGAAAATTCTCTCCCAGAATTCTCTCCCGGAATATTCTTTCCAACCACATAGGGCTATTAGGCCCATCCTGTACAAATGAAATGAGAAGCAGGTAGATAGGTCGACTCATTGATGATAGTTGGATAGAAGGATCGATAAATATTTCACAGTATTCACCCTGGGTCCACATCTCCTTGTTTCAACCTAGCAGAGCACTCAGATGCAGGACCAGGGTTGGATGTCCAGTTCTGCTACTTCCAGCTGCAGGATACCTCCTGGGTGTGTTGGGGGGAGATAAAGAAATCCTGAAGGAAATTATCTGGCGTATTACCAGTCCCAGTTGGTGCTCAAAAAATGCTAGTGGTATTTATTGGCTAACTGACTCATCAGATTCTTTAAAAACCTGTGTCCTACACTCAGTGTATGAGGCTGCGCCTCCGCATCGTGCCAGCTGCACACCTGACAGTGTATCCTCTGGTTTTCAAGGACCACTCCCTCCCAGTGCCCTTCCTCACCCACCCCTGTCTCAATTTTAAGCTTTGCTTGGCCAGAGCTCCAGGCTCCCAGGTTGACAAACCCACATCGCCACCTGGAGGGCGGCATGGGAATCTGGGGAAGGAAACAAATTCAAGGCTCCAGAGAAACCAACGCAGCTGTTTTGTGCTGGTGCTAACAAGGCCAAGTTCACAGGTTCACCCCCAAAGGGGCCAATTAGCTTTACACACAGCGACACTTCAGAGCACAGCCCCAGCCTCTAACCTTGGCCCCTGGTTCACACGCGTGTTGGTTAGAAAGTGGATTCATCAGGCCAATCCCATTTTCCATAATTTCTTAAAAATCCATTTGTAAGGCCGTGTGGTAACAGTGAAGATGGGCAAGACCTGCTCCCTAATTTTAAGGAATCCTCAGCTGCAGGAGTGTTTCCCAAATGATTCCTGAGACATCAGTGGGAGGTAGGAGGATAGGTGGCTTTGCAGTATTCAATTAGTTTGGGAAACACTGATCTAATCCAAGTCAGGCAGGTTCTCTATGGACAAGCTTCTCAGAGCCTTTACCATGTTAATATGCACTGTTCACTTTCCAACAAGGATATGTGTGTGCAGTGTTTCCCAGATTTGGATGGCTAAAAGACGTCCCCCCTAGTTTGTAAAAGAGAATAGTAATGAATCGGCTGGCCCCGGTGTGGCTGCTTCCACTGGAACATCTATTTTAAGAAGCAACTCATCCATGGGGAAAAGTTCACAGCCTATTGCTAGGTTTTAAAAAAAAAAGGCAGGCTATAGAACAGTATCCCATTTTGAAAAGATAGAACAAAGATGTCCATACACTCGGGAGGAAAAAAAAATTGAAAGACATAAACCAAAATGTTAGCACTGGTGATCTTTCTGTTGGAGCGCCTGTTGTCTTTCTGCGTTCTTTATATGTTTTGTCAAGGTTTTTATATTGAATATACATGTACATTTTTTAACGTTTATTTTATTTTTTTAAAGATTTTATTTATTTATTCATGAGAGACACAGAGAGAGAGAGAGAGAGAGAGAGAGAGAGAGGCAGGCAGAGACACAGGCAGAGGGAGAAGCAGGCTCCATGCAGGGAGCTCGATCCAGGGTCTCCAGGATCACACCCCAGGCTGCAGGCAGCGCTAAACCGCTGCGCCACCAGGGCCGCCCCAAACATTTATTTATTTTAGAGTGAGAGAAGAGCTTGCCTGGGGGTGGGGGGCAGATGGAGAAGAGTCTGAAGCAGACCCGGTGCGGAGTGCAGAGCCCAACACAGGGCTTGATCCCATCACCCCGAGATCAAGACAGGAGCTGAAACCAAGTCAGACCCTCAACTACATCTCTACATGTAAATTTTATTTTTTTTTATTTTTTTTTTTTCTACATGTAAATTTTAAAATAAAAAGCACAAAGCATATGCTCTGGGACGGTGCACCATCTTCACAAGATGATTATTACAGAATTCTAGCAAAAGCTAACATTTTCTAAAGGCTAAGCGCCAAATAAATAAATAAATAAAGGCTAAGTGCCCAACATATGAATTATCTAGATTATCTTGTTTAAACGTTGCATAAATCATATGAGATGAGATGTCACTAGTTTTTTGTCCCGGTTTAGAAATGGAAAATTAAAGAAAGAGAAACAAATGCTCCAGAACCAGAATTTGAACCCATTACATTCCTCTTTGCTATCTATCCTGCTCCCCCAAGACACACAGACACATACCCCATGAGAGACATGATGCTATTCTTCTTGGGAGAGGGACTCTCTGAAGACAACGATGCTGTCACTTTGCTACATGGCCACTAGCTGCTGTTGATTAAATGCTCGCTGGTACCAAGGATGTTTCTGCGTGCTTCGATGTGTGTAAACAGGTAGATTGAAGAATGGCTGGGCTGGCCAGGCCCTCTAACATCTGCCTTCTGCAGTATTGCTTGGGCCATACTCTCTCCTCTTCCTCTCTCACTGGCCCTAGAAACCCTGGGAACCTATTTATTGGGTAAAGCAATTCAGTCCTCTCCAGCCACTAGAGTCATATTCTGCTCTGGTCCCACCGTGGCTAACGTGCTTGGTTAAACAGCAGAATTTCTACCCAATCGTGTGCTAGCTAGTGCTCCTTCTCTCTGTGTGTCTCTCTGCCTGTCTGTCTCTCTTTTCCTTCTCTCGGGAGGGGCCCAAATGAAAAATCTATTTCTTCACTGGGATGAAGCATGTCTACCTCCCTTAAAAGGCAAGAAGTGTCTAGAGTCAGTTGGGATTTTCAAATACTCTTTTTTTTTTTTAATCCATTACATGTGCATTCCCCAAGTAGTGTCTTTCATTAATTTCATTTTATAGATGAGGAGCCCGAGGTCAGGTGATTTGCCCAAGTACCAATGCAAGTCTGTGCTGAACCACTATTTGAACCAGTCCTGTCAGCTCCCCGTCACCAAGATTTAGAAGAAAATGGGCCCACTTTGAGCTGCAGGACACAGAAACTTTCCTGAAGGCATGGCTCTTACACTAGGAAAAGTGTGTCAGGCTGACTCAATTTCTCTAGTGCAAGTGACAACAAGCCGGTAAGAACAGACCAGATTGAAGCAACCACATGGTTCTTCAGGTCAAGAAATCTGGTCCTACATGGGACGCCTGGGTGGCTCAGTGGTTGAGTGTCTGCCTTCAGCTCCAGGTGTGATCCTGGGGTCCCGAGATCGAGTCCTGCTCTGCCTCTGTCTCTGTGTCTCACACAAATAAATCTTTTTAAAAAAAATCTGGTCCTTCAAACCAGTCATCCATGATTTAACTGCTTCCTTCATTGACAAGAGTAACCCTCTGATAGAAAGCCTCACCTTTTTCTCTGCCCCCCCCCCCACTCCTGTTGTCTTCTTCTGAGCCGGGCAATCACCCACATTTGAAAATCACTCCATTAAGCCTAATTTTTTAACCATGGGAAATCTTCCCCTTTTTGCGACTCGGGTCTGGAGGAAGATGATTACTAGACTCTTTCCCTCATTGGGTGGCATCTTTTATCCCAGTCTGAGGCCCCAGACTCCTATGCAGTTGAACAAACCTGTCCTTGTGTCTTTCCCTTGCCTTCCAGGTGAGCTGGCAGGGGAATTTTCTCGCCAACTGAGCCTTAAAGGGCAAGCGAGGCTCAGGGCAGGACGCATCACAAAGCAATCTTGGACAATGTGGGCTCTCCATTACATCTGCAAAATGCCACTGGCACCTCTGACCAGACGTTAATACCACACGACATTGACACCTTGTGATATAGCTGGAGTTTGAGAAATGGGGCTAAGGGTTGATTGGGGTCCAAAAAATAAATCTTTTCTATTGCCACGAAGCAGTTACAGTTGCACAACTGAAATACCAGCCCTTTGGAAAAGCCATCAAACCCACTCATGCAGGTGGGTAATATCGTCATCCAGAGTACTTCCTAGATGCCTGGTGTTCAAAGCACTGTGCAGAGCAAGTTGAGCAAACACAATCTATTATGTGAGACATTTCCAAGGCAGGATATATGTTTCTGATGCTGCTAGTGAAACTGGTTCGGACAAATACCAATGTACTCCTTCCATGGCCAGCATGGTGTGTGTGTGTATATATATATATATATATATATATATATATATATATATATAGTAACTAACATTTATTGGATCCCCTTCCATTTGCCAGGTGCATGCTGTGCATCTCACCTAATCTTCAGAGCAACCTTTGAAAGAAAGGCTATTATTACCCCTATTTTATAGATGAGGACACACAGGCTCCTAGGTGGTTAGTAACCAGCCAAGATGATACAGCTAGTAAATGGGGGACCAGGATTCAAATCCAAGACCCCCAATGCCATGGTGTGAACGCTTACTCACTGCCCACTACCTGTATGATTCATGTCTAAGAGTGGCTCCAGTGTGGATCTTGGGGTTTGAGGGTTGGCTAGCCCTGGATTTACATTCTCACTTTATCACGTAATTGGACCAAATAAACAACCTCTCTAAACATTAGTCTCCTCATCTCCAAAAGGTAGATATATTAACGCTTAGCTTTCAGGGTCATAAAGAAATACTTTTGTGACCATACTGCATCCAAAGACCTACATGGGTCAGTCCCAGAACCAGAATCCTTTTGCACAAGAGGAACAGTAGACAGAGCAGGAACCAAAAAACTCCTAGATCAGTAGCTGTTTGGTTTTGTTTCATTTCCAAAGCCTCTAGGCCACGGTAGACATACAGTACATAGTTGCTATTGCAATTCTTATTTTTACATACTTTCAAGTTATGTCTTTAAATAACTCAGTTTTAAAAAATAAATAAAAATAAATAGATAAATAAATAACTCAGTTTATCTATTTGAAATGCCACTTGAATCAATCTATCCTAACCTCTGTATTTTCAAAGACTCTGAGTTGTTTCTTCTCATTTGTACTAAAACAGAATGAGATGTGTAGCAGCAGCCACCCCGCCGTCTCCTCAAGCTACGTTCCCTCAAAATTTTAGAATGACTTGTACATGTTTGGAAATCTGAGTGAGTAAACCCCCAGGACCAAGATGCTCCTGGCAAAGAAGTCAAGAGGCCTGCCTCCTGGCCTGGTGTAAGTACAAGGACAACCCCAGGACAACCTCGGGCTAGAGAAGGCCTAGATCGGTGACACAGAGATTTTCCACTGGCCCAGCTCATGGGAATTTCTGATTTCCTCAGCAGTCCTCACTTCTTCCTTGATCTAAGACTTTTCCTTTGTAAGACTCCTATCATGCTATAATTTTTTTAAATTTTATTTATTTATGATAGTCACAGAGAGAGAGAGAGAGAGGCAGAGACATAGGCAGAGGGAGGAGCAGGCTCCATGCACCGGGAGCCCGACGTGGGATTCAATCCTGGGTCTCCAGGATCCCGCCCTGGGCCAAAGGCCGGTGCTCAACCACTGCGCCACCCAGGGATCCCCATGCTATAATTTTTTGAAGATATTTGTGTATTTGAGAGAAAGAGAGAGAGAGATCATGAGTAGGGAGGGGCGTGGGGAAAAGCAGAGGAAGAGGGAGAAGCAGACTCTCCGCTGAGCAGGGAGCCCAACGCGGGGCTCTATCCCACCACCCTGGGGCCTGAGCCGAAGGCAGATGCTTAACCGACTGAGCCACCCGGGTTCCCCTGGCTATAATTTAACCTTCACAGGGCAGCCAGAGGGGTCTTTCTAAAATGTAAATCGGCCCTGCCAACTCCTCTTTGCAATTTAAAATGTCTAATAGCTTCCCATCGCATGGTTCAAATCCAAACTCTATCATGGCTTGCCAGGTCCTACGTGATGTTGCTCCTGACTACCTCTCCAAACTCATTTCTTTCCACCTGTCACTTCATTCACAACACTGCAGCTACAATGGGCTTCTCCTGTCATTCCTGCCTCCGGGCATTTGCCCTTGGTGTTCCTTCTGCCTAGAACACCACCTTAGCTAAAACAGCCTCCCCAGAAACTCTCCTTACACTATTCCATACCATCTCCCGTTAGGGTACTTAACGGCCCGGGAAATTAGCTTCGTGGAGTATAAGCTCCCAGGATCAGGACTAGGAGCTGGTAAACAGCAAGTACTCACTGTTCTCTACACTCATTCCTACCCCCGCCCCCCAGCTTCCAGTCCCTGTTCTACATCTTGGATTTCAGCACAGCTCTGCCCTCCTTGGCTTGGTAATCCATTTGGATTTCATTGTCTGGCTCTCTGACCCCAGCGCATTCGGCTCTTTTGACTCCACTTGACTCTTTGTTCTGCAGTTTCCTTGGAATGCAGCATCACTCAGAATCTTGCTTGAGAACCACTTCCTCTGCCATCCTGGGCTGGTCTCAAGCCCACTTCTCAATGCAGAGAAGTCTGTCTGCTAAGGAAGCAGGCGTCTACACTGGCTCTCAGGACTATGGAAGTCTTCACCTGAAGAGGCCTGCTTCGACCACCGGACCTTGAAGCACTTGAAGGAAAAACAGAAACACAACCTCCTTCAAGGGAGGCAAGATCCCTTCTCAGTGGTTTTTGTTGTTTTTTGTTTTGTTTTGTTTTGTTGTTTCTTTATGTACCAGGCAGCCAAAACCACTGGACTCTCCAGAAAATCTATCAGGATGCGACTGAAGCTTACCTGACCAGAGCAATTGTCTGGCCCTCGAATAATCTTCCATCTCATCCTGAGAGTGGCCAGCTGAGATGGCCTATTGCGCATGGCATCACACAGTGATTCCCACAATAATAAAAACCACCACTACTACGATTGTGTACTGAACTCCATAATCAATACTACGGTGTCAGGTACTTTATGTTCATGGTCCCACTTAATTTTTACAAAAAGATTAAGGTAGATGATAATCCCCACTTAACAGATAAGAAAATCAAGGCGCAGAGGACAGGTTGAAGTAATTTGCTCAAGGTCATATAACAAATGATGGAGAGGGCCTGAATTTCTGACTTAGAGGCATTTAATTATGGGTATCTTTATACACACACACACACACACACACATGCACACACACACACAAATTATATACTCTTGAAGAGCTAGAATTTATTTCCTGTTCACATTCACATAGCACAGGGACTGATCCTTAGGGAACAGTAGGCATATTTCACAAATGCATTCCTAACACTACTGCATTAGTGCTGTAAGTCATATACACTATAATTAATAGATTAATATAAATATCCACTGCCATAACACAGTTGGCCTTCCTACTCCCTTCTCCTGGAACATGGAATTAGAAGTAGAAGATGAACCCAATGAAGGAAAAATAACACTGCCTCTTTCCTTTAGGGGCTGGGGGAGGGGGAAGGAATCCAGTGAAATAATATACTAATTACATAAAACAGAAAGAAGTCTGGGATTATAATAATAAAATTACTAGTCTTTCCAGTCATCTTAAATACCACAACTTCCACTAGAAAATCTCTTGCGTTTAGTATATTGTAAGGTACATGGTAGCCTCCTGTTTAGGCAAGATTCAAAGTTTTTTCACAAGCAAATATCAGTCTACAAAACGGAGGTGTCAAAATTCTGCAATTTAGAGCAGAATAAAATCACATGGCTGTCTTGTAGCACACTGAATTTGTTTAATAATGTGCCAGAAGTATTAAAAAATATATATAGCACTTTCAGACACTGTGGTTTCTGATTCAGGTTTTTAATTTGGTTTCCTGAGTGCTTTCAGATGAACAACCCTCAGGTACCCTCTAGTGGATGAGATGAAGAACGGTTTGGGGCCAGAGGTACCATTTGTCATCTGTGTATTATATGCCTAAAAGTAACCATAACTTGCCCTTCTAGGTCTACATGAAGTATATAGGAATAATGATTATTTTAAAAGAAATGCTTCACATATTTAAGACATTCCTTAATGGCAGACTTTACTTTTAGACTTATTAGCACTAACAGTTTTTTGATAGGCCGGTTTGTTTTATTTTAAGTAACTGTTATTTTTCCCACTCTCTTTTGAAACACGAGTAACAAATTAATAGAATGGTTTTAATCATCTTAAATAGGTCATTAAATATCTTTTCAAAGAACCCACAGTTTGGCTAAAGAAATCTATTAATTTTTACAAAATGCAAAGAACTTTAAAGGGCACAGCACAACCCAGTAATAATTTCTGCTTTAGGAAGACCTCAAAATGACATCGGCAGAAACGATCAACATTTTCCAAAATGTAGTCTCATGAGATACTAGTTCCCTGATATGTTGGGGTGGGGGGAGAGAGGGTTTTTTAGCCCAGAGACAGTTCAGAAGATTAACTTGCTCTCCTTATTTTGTTTCCACACTCCGCTCATAAATTTCTGATAATTTGCCCTTCTGTGCTACTTGCTCATGGGAAGAGAATGCATCGGGCCACGTGACACAAACTTATCAGCTGGCTTTACAGCTCAAGTTATCATTGTGGACTTAAACGTCGGCATTTGTATTTTTGTAGAAATACCTACTCATGTACTCCTGAGCCCTGTAGTTATTTGCTGGCCAGTTAGTGAGTATGGTCATGGCCAACTTACCCAACTCAATGCAGGGAGGGGGTAAGAAGGGATTTCACTTTCAAAGCTGTTCTTTCTTTAATATTTAAGATTTTTACAAGAGGCATATTTAACTTTTATAAGCAGAAATACATACACACAGAATTAATTAGCATATTCAACTACAGAATTTGAGGGAGAAAAGTATGTCCCTAGCAATGGCCCCAAAACACACTTCTGGAGCTCCACATGCTCACACTAATCCCATCTCTCCTTTTTTTTATTTTTTTATTATTATTGTTTTTAATCCCATCTCTCCTAAGCACAGCCCACCCTCCTCCTTGCTCTCTCCAAAAGTCCGGTGGGTTTGCTTAGACCTGAAAGGCAAGACCTGGCTGGATGCTCTTGCCTGGTTCCCGGCCCTTCAGCCATGAGCGCCCCCTTGAGGCATGAAAGGCTCCTCAGTGCTACCCAGCTGTGGTTGTTCCAGAAGATGCAAACCACCAAAGGGACTTGGAATCAGAGCAGAGAGCGGATTCCCTCTTCTCTGCCCCCGACACCTTCTCTACCTTTCTCTGAGCTCATGCACACACACACACACACACCACCACCACCACCAGCATCCAGTATTGTAAGTACCCCACCACCACCCCAGTTACCACTACACTCTGGGTGCTGACAAAAGCAGGCTTCTGCATCAGTAGAATGAAGACCAGACCCCAGGTCAAAATGAACTCATTAGAATAAGTACCATCCCACACGGCTCTGCCTGGGAGCTGGGCAAGTTCCCCTTGTGACACCCTCTCCATCTCATTTTCCACTTTCTTTAAGTGAAACAAGAACCTAATCGCCAGGAATTAATGATAAGTCAGTGTTTATTGAACACTTAACATATACCAGGACATGTTCTCTGTGTTTTATTTTTATCTATTATCTCACTGAATCTTTGCCACTGTCCTCTGAAATTGTGCTATTCTTCTCCCCATGCTATAGATGAGGACCCTGAAGTGCAGACAGCTTTGATAACTGGTCCAGGGTGGTACTACTTGAATGCCCAGCCTCTTGCAAGACAGGCACACGAAGCTTGCATGATGTGATTCTGTTGAAACCGTTTCATCAAGGGCTCTCCAGTCTGCACCCAGGTTAGGCTAACCTCAGGCTTTGTGCACAGGGGTGTGTGTGCTCCCTGGATGGTCAGAGTGCCACAGGCTGCTGATGCTAGAGGTAAACACGGTGCGTCATCTGAGAGCATCAGTGTTCCCCTCAGCTTTCTTTGGAGGAAAATATTATGGTAAGACTTTAAAGAGTATACTGCAAAGTGTCTGCATTTTTTAACAGAAAAGGCACAAAGATAAAATAAAACAAAGAGCGTCCCTCCAGGGAAGAGCTGCCACGTTGCTCCTCTAGGGTTATGCTTTACCGTGCATGCGTATCACTGGTGGGCAGGCCCACCCATGGGTGTGAGACCTGCGTAGCCCCACCCACAGTTGGTCTAATGCTCTGCTGCCACTCCTTGAAATTCTTACTAATTTTTAAACTAAGGACTTCTCCTTTTCATCTTGCATCGGGCCCTGCAAATCACCTAGCTGGTACTGCTAGGTTGTTAAAACGCAGATCCTGATTTGGCAATGTCTAGGGTGAGGCTGAACCTCTGCGGTTCTAACTCCCAGGCAATGCCTGCTGATGGTCCAATGACCACACTTGAAGTGGCAAGACCCAGCCTTTCACTCTATTCCACGATTTGTCATCCTAAACGGGCAAAGTTCGAGAAGCAGTGAGCAAGGGGTACAGTGAATCCTAGTAGTCAAAACCATAGTAGTTAGAAGCATATGTCTTTACCACCACTTCCTCTGCACAATTCCACGGATTACTGCTGGTCCTCCTTATGGTTTACTTTTCCTATCAGCAAAATGAGAATAATAACATTACCTCCGAAGATTGTTGTGAAAATTAAATGTGTGAGACAGCTCACATTCGGAATATTCAATAAAGATAACAACCTCAGGGCGCCTGGGTGGCTCAGTGGGTTAAGCATCCGACTCTTGGTTTCGGCTCAGGTCATGATCTCAGGGTGGTGGGATCAAGCCCCAAGTCAGGCTCTGTGTTCAGCATAGAGTTTGCTTCAGATTCTTTGTCTCCCTCCCAGTCACTCTTTCTTTCTCTCAAATAAAGAAATAAAATCTTTAAAAGAGAGAGACCACTACCTTGACGCTCCCAGAGGTAAATAAGTGTTAAGACCACGATGGAAAAGAAAACATGTAAGATGTCTCTTTCTCCAATATTAACGAGCTCTCCCACTTCCAGTCTCTCCTCCATGCATCCAGGCAAATACTCTTGGAGGAAGCAATTCTGTTAAGGAAATGTCTAACTCTTGCTTATTCTTTATGGGAACGTACTTTGCTGACATGATGGGAAATGCTATCAGTAACAAGACTATAAATACTCTATCAGTTTGCCAGCGCTGCCATCATAAAGGCTGTGTGGCTTAAACAACGGGAATTTATTTTCTCCCAGTTCTGGAGGCCAAAAGTCCAAGATCAAGGTGTGGTTGGGGTTGATTTCTTCCGAGGCCTCTCTCCTTGGCTCGTAGGTGGCTTTCATCTTCCTTTGTCTTCACATGGTCTTCCTTCTGTGAATGTCTGTGTCCCAACTTCTTTTTTTTTTTTTTTTAAGATTTTATTTATTCATGAGAGACAGAGAGAGAGGCAGAGACACAGGCAGAGGGAGAAGCAGGCTCCAAGCAGGGAGCCCGATGTGGGACTCCATCCCGGGACTCCAGGATCACGCCCTGAGCCGAAGGCAGGTGCTTAACCACTGAACCACCCAGGCGTCCCCCAACTTCTTCTTATAAGGACACCAGTCATATTGGATTTTGCCTCATTTTACTTTAGTCACCTCTTTCAGGTCTCTGTCTGCAATGATAGTCACATTTTGAGGTCCTGGGGTTAGGACTTCAACATGTGGATTTGGGCGGGGTGGGGGGTATGTGTGCAAAATTCAGCCCACAACAGATACAGAAGACAAAACCAAACAGAGGTAACATGTGTCAGTGGGACTATATGAAAGTCATTCTTGATTCAGCATTCACTGCAATGTTTCCTTTATTCATAGGTGGATATCATGCACTGGGGATAAGGAGCTCTTCCCCGGCCGGAGGACAGGGCAGCCCATTCCAGGGGCTTCCGAGTCCCACAGAACTGGCTCCAAATCTCTGCTCTGTTACTGATCACTTGAAACCTGGGCAAGTTACTTCATGTTGCTGGACCTTAGCGTTCTTTCCTATAAAATGAGGCTAACGATAATGACTACCTTGTAGGGGTTTTGTGAAGATGAAATGGGGTAACCTACGTGTAGCATGTCTTTTCTTTCTTGTTCGACAAAAGAAACCGCTGGCAGTTTGGCACAGATTACCTTTGAAGGAGTCTCTAGAGCCTTCCCTACCTAAGGAAATGTCAGGTGGGCATCCTGTTTGAGCGAAGGCCTCCCTCCTTGGATGCAGTGCTCTGGGGAGGCCGAGGGGCCACTTCACAGAGTGGGCCCAGAGGTCTTCTGGGAGAGAAAAGACTGATTCCTTTCTGTTCCCAGACCTTCTCTCTGAGAGTTGGAGCTAGGGAGCTATTTGGAGATCAATGTGGACAATTCCAAAAAAGGGTCCAGAAAAAGCAGAGTCAAGGATTCCAATGGAGTCAAGAGACGTGGAACTCGTAGCCTGCCTTGGCAATAAACCCAGAAAGGAGGGTATCAGATGGGGATTCTGGGCCCAGTTGTGCCTGTCCCTCCAGGCCGGTGTATTTTAAGAATGATAACCCCAGAAATTCAGCTATATTAGGGATGACAGGGGCCTCTCAGGTGAGTATAACCCAGAGGCATCCCATTGCCTTGAAAAGCTGCAAATGAGGAACAGGGCTGATGAGCTGAGGCCCCAGCGCTGCAGCAGCTCAAGCAAGGATGGGGTTACATGTCAGCACTGCTGCTACCATCTCATGAAGTTGTTGAGAAGCCTGGTCCCATCCTCACCACCCCGGAGTAGCCTAGCTTCCGGTGGATGTGGCTCCTTGGCGGAATAAAGTGACAATCTCGGATGATTTGGCTCCGAGCCCCCTTCGGGAGCATTGTCCTGGGAGTGTACAGCCCATCCTAGAAGGATTCCTCCTCTCCCTTCGCAGGAGATCCCCCTCCAGCAACTGGGGGCTACCTCAGAAGCCGAGAAGTGGACCAGAACGCCTGTGCTTCGGTCACCCTGGCCAGCTTCCGATGCACCCAGCATCCTTCACTGCAGTCAACCCATTGAAAGAGGACCAAGCCCACTTGAACTTTTTGCCACAGGACCTGGGTCAGGGCTCCTGGACACCTAAAAGAAAGGCAGGTAGAGCCCTGAGGACAGGTGGTAGGGCTTCTGAACTTCCAGCTCTTACCAGCAGGTGGGGCCTCAGTCAGAGGGAACCTTCGCAGGTGTAGCACAGTCTCTAACATACAGTAACTACCCTAAAAAAAATGGTAGTTATTATTATGGGAAAGGTGATTACTCGCATAATCCCACCATCATCACTCTTCTGAATTCGTGAAATGGAAAGAAGAGAAGGAATTTCTTCCTACTAGCAGAAGAATAAAACTCTAGTCGGGAATAGAACTTCCTCCACTTTAAAGGATTTAGAAGGTATGAAGAGTCCTTAAGTACCCTCCTTTTCCTTGTCACCTCTCCTTCTACCCTTATTCCTTAAGATTTGGTCGCCTACTATAGCTATAACCATAGCAACCCAGCTAGTGGGAAATTAGGAAACTCCCACTCATTCTTAGAGACTCAGGTAAGTCTTCACCTTATCTGTGAAGGCTCCTTCAATCCTAACTTCAGCCTCAGAGGAGACCGTGTCCCCGTTCCCATGACACGGTTGTCCCACACATCCCTGCACGAGAATAATTCTTGCACAGTTTCGGGACTCTGCTTACCTGGTGGTCACAACACCATGATCTTCTAGGGCTTATTTGCACCCCCAGTGCTGGGATTAGTGCCTGGCCCAGAGGGGCTGCTCAGTGCGTTTCCACTCCTGAATATCGGAAATGTAAGGGAGGAGGGTAGGAGATTGCTCCGAAGTGGCTCCGGAGGAGGTGGGAGGGAGGCAGGTTGTCCCAGGAATGGCGCTAAGCCAAAGTGGCCTAAAGTGCCCTAGCAACCCAGCCAGGGAGGAGATGGAAACCAAGTCCTCAGCAGGCTGTCAGGCGGAGCAATGGAAACTCAGACACCAGAGAAAAGCAATGGGGATGAGACACAGGGTAGAGGTGGAGGAACGGCCCGGGGAGGGGGGATTGAAATCCAGATCGGCATGCAGCTCTTGCAACAGGTCTGGACAAGAGTCAAGACTGAGACTTGGTGCAAGGGGGTCAGGTCCCATTTTTCACTGCTGTGAAATGTATAATGGGGGGAGTGGGAGGCTTGCAGGACTGCACAGTTGTTTTTGTTTTTTAGGACTGCAGTTTAAACAGAGGAGGTTCAGGGAGGTGAGAAAAGAATCGATCCAGAGTGTATACTTCCATAATCACACTTTTCACCCTTGCAGACATCATCTCATGTAAAAGCAATATGAACTGATAGCCAAACAGGCCTGGGTTCAAATCCCAAGTCTTGCACTTATTAGCTACGTGAAAAGGAAACATTTTAAAGAAATGCATGTAAAATGCTTAGCACAGGGCCTGACACCGGTAGACGTTCAATATTAATTTCGTCCTTGGTCTGGTTCTCACTTTCCAGTGCCAGCCAGGGATGTGTCTCTCAAATGCTTGCTTCTGAATCCATTTCAACTGCCCTCAAATCTCATCATGATTTCTTTTTCAAATGAGGCATGAGTTCTCCATATGATTGCACAATCCCAAATTAGTACAGGCATCTTCTCTCGGGGTCTGCAGGAGCTCACGTGGGTACTTGTGAGCTTTTGAACTATATTCTTCCTCTTTCCCTCATCTGTTACCTGCTGGCTGCAATCTGTGCCATTTTATTTTCCTGTTCTTTCACCTTTGAGTGATGAGGCAATAATCATTGCTGCAGGAGCATTTACTCAGCCAGGCTATTCCACCCGCCTTTCGCCCTCAAATACACTCTTTGTTCCCCAGCTGAAAATTGGGCTGTCTTTCATGAGCACAGATGACACTGTGACACTCTTCACCTTCAACGGGCTTTGTTAGTTTTCTTACAATAGCACCGGGCTGTAAGCTCTGCACAAACTGTTTCACTTGGGATCGCAGCCTTATTAGTAAGAAACATGATTGGAGGACTGAGGCACGAGGCTGGAAATTTGTGCAATTACCATTCCAACCTTCGCCATAAAACTGTCACATATCAAAGGATGGATGGGTGGACATAGAGACGGAAATTTCAAATAAGAAATCTCGAGGATGGCTCTCTTTGTATGATAACCATCTCGAGTGAGGAAGGAGGGAGTGGCCTCCTCTATATTATGTCGTTAATCTGCTCTCAGCACATCCTCTGTCATTTGTCACTCCTTTGGAGTAATAATGAGATTCTGTAAACACAGTGCAGAACCAAGGTGCCTACCGAGCCAGCTTTCAATTTAGGGCTAAAACGAAGGGCAAAACACCCATGTTATCCTTGTCACTGTTGAGAGATATTTGGACATACCCAATAACACCTTTTATGCCTTACACAGAAAAATGAGTCATACAGTGACATGCTCAGGATATCCCAAGGAATTCAAGTCTACAGATGTTTCATTCCCAAATGAAGGTGGGTTCTAAATGGGTTTTGCCACTTGTGAAATGTGTGACCCTAGACAAGTCACTGATCTTCAGTTTTCTTGTCTATAAATTAGGAAAAACAATAATAAAGGAGAGAAGACGGTTTACCAGAAAAGACAGAACAATGATCCTACACAGCAAATACTTGGAAGATAGATGGTTACGGTTGAAACATTTTAAGGTGCTTATATTTGTTTCAAAGGGAGATAAAGTTATTGACTACCTCTATACTTTGCCAAGTTTGTTACATCTTTTATTGAGTACCTAGTATAAGAATGAAAATAGAATATGTAGGGATCCCTGGGTGGTACAGCAGTTGAGCACCAGCCTTTGTCCCAGGGCGCGATCCTGGAGACCCAGGATCGAATCCCATGTCGGGCTCCCGGTGCATGGAGCCTGCTTCTCCCTCTGCCTGTGTCTCCGCCTCTCTCTCTCTCTCTCTCTCTGTGTGTGTGTGTGTGTGTGACTATCATAAATAAATAAAAATTAAAAAAAAAAGAAAATAGAATATGTAGCTTTCGAATGAGTAGAAGAGAAAAGGGTTGGAGGGGAGGAGCAGACAGAGAGTACTCAGTCAACTCAGTGGGAGGCAGGAACCAAATAAAAAGAAATAAATAAATTGTTTTATTAAAGATTTTATTTGGGGCATCTGGGTGGCTCAGCGGTTGAGCATCTGCCTTTGGCTCAGGACATGATCCTGGGTTCCTGGGATCGAATCCCACATTGGGCTCCCTGCATAGATCCTGTTTCTCCCTCTGCCTATGTCTCTGCCTCTCTCTGTGTGTCTCATGAATAAATAAATAAAATCTTTTTTTTTAAGTTTTTATTTATTTTTAGAGAGAAAGAGAGTAGGGGGAGGGGCCGAGGGACAAGCAGACTCCATGCTGAGCATGAGCCCAATGCAGAGCTCAACTCCATGACCTGAGATGGTGACCTGAGCCAAAGCCAAGAATCAGATGCTTAATCAGCTGAGCCACCCAGGCGCCCCAACACAGAATGGTTTTTTAAAAAGGCAAAATAAGAAAGTAGAAATAACTCAATATAGATCAGTAATAATAATAAATGAGAGAGGATTAAATTTACCAGTTGGAAGACAGAGCTTCCCAGATTTTAAAGAAGGAAAAACATGGTTCTCTTCTAAGAGGTCTCATTTTAAAAGAATGAGAATCACGTGATTAACTAAGCTGAAACTCTCAGACAAGAGCAAACTGAAAGAAACCTGATGTAGTCACCTTGTTATTACACAAAATCAACTTTAAAGAAATAAAAACATAACGAGAAATGGAGGATTGGTATGGAATGATAAAATGAGTAATTTGCCACACAATTATAAACATTTCTGGACTTATGTGTACGTACTTAACACATTCTGAAAGTACAGCAAAAATGGACAGAATTTCTTCAAAGATTTTATTTATTTATTTATTTGTTTATTTATTTATTTATTTACTTATTTATTTATCTATCTATCTGATAGAGAGAGACAGAGATAGGGACAGGGAGCACTAGTGGGGAGGAGAGGAAGAAGCAGACTCCCCACTGAGCAGGGAGTCTGATGTGGGGCTCCATCCTACGACCCTGGGATCATGACTTGAGACGAAAGCAGATGCTTATCTGACTGAGCCACCCATGGGCCTCCCAAAAATAGACATATTTTCAAAAAGAAATTGATAATTCCTAATCATAGTTGGGAAATTTTAATATACTGCTTTTAGTAACCGATAGATAAAGCAAACAAAAGAAAAGTAGTAAGTTTAGAATGTGAACAAATTTAATCAAATGTCTCATGTAGAACTCTGTGCTCAATATTTCAATATTATCCATTCTTTTCTAGCACACATGAAACATTTACAAAAACTGAACCCCAACCTAGGTCACAGAGAAGTATCAACAAACACAAAATAATTTGTCATTCAAACTACATTATCTGTCTAAAATAGAATGAAATTTAAAATCCTTTAGCAAATATCACAATCCCAGACTTCAAGTTACATTACAAAGCTGTAGTAATCAAAACAGTTTGGAACTGGCCTAAAAGTAAACATTTAGATTGGGGTGTCTGGCTCGCTCAGTTGGTAGAGCATACAACTCTTAAACTCAGAGTTGTGAGTTTGAGCTACACATTGGATGGAGAGATTACTTAAAAATAAAATATTTAATGGGTGCCTGAGTGGCTCAGTCTGCTAAGCACCTGATTCTTGATCTCACTTCAGACCTCAATCTCAGGGTTGTGAGTTCAAGCCCCCTATTAGGCTCCATGCTGGGTGTGGGGTCTACATTAAAAATTTTGTTTTCAATTAAAAAATTAAAAAAATAAAATCTTTTTTAAAAGTCAGACAAATAGATCAATGGAACAGAATAGAAAATCCAGAGGGTGGCTCAGTGGTTTGGCGCCTGCCATCTGCCCAGAGCGTGATTCTGGAGACCCAGAATCAAGTCCCACGTCGGGCTCCCTGCGTGGAGCCCGCTTCTCCCTCTGCCTGTGTCTCTGCTTCTCTCTCTCTCTCTCTCTGTGTGTGTCTCTCATGAATAGATAAATAAAATCTTTAAAAAAAAAAAAAAGAAAATCCAGAAACAAATCCACAAATTAATTTCAACAAAGCAGGAAATAATATGCAATGGAAAAAAGACAGTTTCCTCAACAAATGGTATTGGGAAAACTGGACAGCAACATGCAAAAGAATGAAACCAGATGACTTTCTTCACCGTACACACACACACACACACACACAAAAACTCAAAATGGAAAAAAAAAAAAAAAAAGAAAGGAAAAAACTTAGAATGGATTAAAGACCTAAATGTGGAACCTGAAACCATAAAAATCCTAGAAGAAAGCACAGGGAGTAATGTCTCTGACATCAGCCAAAGTAACATTTTTCTAGATATGTGTCCTGAGGCAAGAAAAATAAAAGCAAAAACAAACTATTGGAAAACATCAAAATAAAAATCATCAAAATAAAAAGCTTCTGCACAGCAAAGGAAATAATCAACAGAACTAAAAGGCAACCTATGGAATGGGAGAAGGTATTTACAAATGACATGTCCAATAAAGAGTTAGTATCCAAAATATATAAAGAACTTATACAACTCAATACTCCAAAAACAAACAATCCAATTTAAGAATAAACAGAAGACTTGGGGCAGCCCTGGTGGCGCAACGGTTTAGTACCGTCTGCAGCCCAGGGTATGATCCTGGGGGCCCAGGATCAAGTCCCACGTTGGGCTTCCTGCATGGAGCCTGCTTCTCCCTCTGCCTGTGTCTCTGCCTCTCTCTGTGTCTTCTATGAATGGATAAATAAAAAAAAATCTTTAAAAAATTAAAATAAAAAATAAACAGAAGACATGAACAGACATCTCTCTAAAGAAGGTATTCAGATGGTTAACAGACACATGAAAAGATGCTCAACAACACTTACCATCGGGGAAATACAAATCAAAACATCGATGAGATTTCACCTCACACCTGTTAGAATGGCTAAAATCAAAGACATAACAAACAACTGTTGTTATATGAACATATATGAATATTATTCAGCTATAAAAAAGAATGAAATCTCCATGGATGGAGCTAGAGAGTATAATGCTAAGTGAAATAAGTCAAAGAAAGACAAATACCGTATGATCTCACTCACGTGTGGAATTTAAGAAACAAAACAAAATAAGAGAAACCAACAAAAAGAGACTCTTAACTATAGAGAACAAACTGGTGGCTACCAGAGGGAAGGTGGGTTAAATAGGAGACGGGGATTCAGACATGCACTTGTCCTGATGAGCATGGGCTGATACATGGAACTGTTAAGTCACTATATTGTACACCTGAAACTAATATAACACTGTATGTTAATTATGCTGGAATTAAAATGAAAAATAAAACTAAAATCCTCTAGCAAAAGCATAATCAATCACCCCATCACACTCTAATATAATCAGAAAATTTAATACTTTTTAAAATAAATACATTGATCAACTAAGAAACTATGGTAGAAATTATTAAATATTTAAGAAAAAATCACATGCAAAGAACTAGGTACCAAACAGCTAAAGCAGTTTTTGAAAGGACTGTATAAATTTAAATGCATATGTTAGAAAAAAAGAAAGATTAGAAATCAATTTATCATGCAACTAAAGCAGTTATGAAAAGAACCACAGAGAACTTGCCCAAAAAAGGAGGGAAAAAAAGAAAGTCTAAAAATTGGCACAGAAATTAACAAAATAGAAAATAAGGAAACAAGAAAGAATAATACCACCAAAAGCTTTTTTTTGGGGGGGGGGAAGATTAGTATAATAAACAACTTTCTAGTGAGATCTATTAAAATAAAAAGAAAGAGAAGACATAAATAAACAATATCAGGAAAGAAAAGGAGTACATGTTACCTTATATTTGAAAAGTAATAATAAAATATATCAACTTCATATCAAGATACTGAAAATGTAGAAGAAATGAACGGGTTTTTTGGAAAAGTATAAATTACCAAAAAGGAGTCAAGAAGAAACAGAAAACTTCAATGAACTTTTTAATAAGGAAATTGGACCATTAATTTAAAAATCTATGACAAAACAATGAGAAATTATTTTTTAGGAGACAGATTGATAAAAATATGATCCATCTGATGATGCCAAGAGTCATCAAGGCTGAAGGGAAATGGGAATTCTCAAACTCAGATGATGGGAGTATAAATTGGTACAACCACTTGCTAGAGCAATTGGCAGTGGTTTTCTAAAATTGAAGATCTGCACACACCCTATGACCCAGCAGTTCCACTTCCAAGAATGTGCTCTAGAAAAAGTCTGCCACGTGTCTGCAAGAACAGATGCACAACACTGGTCATTACCATATCTCTTGATACGGCGCAAAACATACAGTTATGTAAATTTCTATCAGCAGATTAGATGAGTAATACAAGTGTATACATATGCATAGAGACACTATCTAGTAAGGGAAGTGAATAAACTTAGATACATTTCAATGGAGAGAAATCTTAAAAATGCAACTTTGAAAAAGTTACCAGAGGACACCTATAGTGTGATATATTTTTTTTAAGATTTTATTTATTCATGAGAGTCACAGAGACAGAGAGAGAGAGGCAGAGAGAGAAGCAGGCTCCATGCAGGGAGCTGGACATGGGACTCGATCCCGGGTCTCCAGGATCACACCCTGGGCTGAAGGCAGGAGCTCAACCGCTGAGCCACCTGAGCTACCCTATAGTGTGAAATTCTATAAAAGTTTTAAGAATATATAAAACAAGAATATCCATTGTGGACTCAGATAGATAGATAAATCAATATAGGTAATTTTAGAACCTGGATGGGATGATTCAAACCAGTAGAGCGGGTTCTCTGAGGAAGGAGGGAGGGAAATGGGATAGGAAAATATTCAAACATATCGGTAACATTGCATTTCTTTAAGGAAAAATACAAGTAAATGTGTCAAATCTGGGCACTGCACTCGTGGATGTCCCTATATCATTCTGTGTACCCCGTTTGCATGCTTGAAATGTTTAAGGTGACATTCCAAATACATATGGAAAATAGTACCCGCTCTGTCTTCTATAAATGTTAGAGGATATTTTTCAAGGGTTTCGTAAAGCACAAAGCCTTCTACAGATAGGAACAGTGTCCCCCTCCACTGTCCTGACAGTGGCTGCCCCCTCGGTGGTAGAGCCTGAGGCAGAGGTGAGGAGCCAAGCCCAGGCCTCTGTCTTGCATTTCCAAGCTCAGCGTGAAGATCATTTCCAAGAGTCTGGCTCGAGCTCAAGCGGCTTGCTTACTAGATGTCTGCTCTTGGAAAAGTTGTTGAACTTCTGTGAGGCTTCATGTTTTCACCTATATAAGGTGGAGCTAGTGGAGGGCCTCCTCTGCAGGGATGTTAAGACATCGATTAGCAGAGTGCTACCTGGGGCAGGAGACACTTAAATGACATCGACTATTTTCTGTAAATATGAACTAAAGTAATTCCATCATGCTTCTAAAAAAAAAAAAGTGCATCTAAAAGCAACAATGTGGGGCACCTGGGTGGCTCAGCGGTTGAGCATCTCTGCCTTTGGCCCAGGTTGTGATCCCAGGACCCTGGGATCAAGTTCCCATCGGGCTTCCCGCAGGGAGCCTGCTTCTGACTGCCTGTGTCTCTGCCTCTCTCAGTGTCTCTCATGAATAAATAAATAAAATCTTTAATAAATAAATAAATAAAAGTAACAATGCATTTCATCAAATGTAGAATTTTTCTGTTTTCCAGAGTAATGTCAGGAGAGGTGGTACTAATTACCCAATTAGCTAAAGATAGTTGATCCTGTCCGGGGTGTCCCCCTGCAAACAACACAGGCCTGTAGTGTGGGGTTGCCAGGCAGCAGGGCCCATGCCCTCTGCTGACAGTCACAACAGATTTCTCAAGCCTTGTCAGACCAGTCTGAACAGGACACAGGGCTTCAAACCATGGCCTTTAGTTCCTGCTCTAACCAGGGCTATAAACAGAGATGACCTGGGAAGTTTGTTAAACAAAAAAAAAAAGGAATTAAAAGGAAGGTATCCTGGAGCTGGATTGAGGAAGGCACAAAGTTATGAATGTACTAGATGTCGCTAATGGTAAACTTGTAAGTATTTTATCACAATAGAGGGAGAGAGAAAGAATGATGCACCTGTAACCCCCGAGATCCACAGACCAATCCACCAGACACAAAAATTGGCCTCTAATTCCAGTAAAGTACAGAGACCTGTAATCACTTCATGAATTGACCGAGATACGTAAATGATGTAAATAGATCATACCTAACAGACAACAGTATCCCATGTCACACAAGGGACCTTCAGCTTATCAAGGTCAACTGCACCCTGGATCTGTCTGATGTCTGAGAAGCAAGTGTGCATGACTTGAATTTGGCTTTCTTGGAATAAGCAAGATGTGACAGGTTTCAACGGTGCCACCTTCTTGGTGCGGTCATCGTCATGCGGCTCTACATCCATCAAAGCTGTCTGGCACAGGACTGCCAACTCTTAAGAATGGCATAAAACTTACCAACTGTTCTTGTCCCCCAAATTAAAGCCTGGCATTTGTTATTTTTGGCTTCATTCGTTTAAAGAGAAAATGAGAATGTGGTCATTAGAAGCCTTCTGACGTAGATCTTCTGCTCTACGTCGCGGGGTTCCCAATGCAATCTCACTTGGATGGTGACTTCACTGAGATGTTCAAGGACCAGAATCTGTGGGGCAAGAGGTCCCAAGCGCATCTCAGTTTTCTGTAACCATCATCTGCCGAGTGATTGTGCCAAGCCCAGCACTTTGCTAAACTCATCCACAGACGTTATTCCAGTTAATTCTCACAACAGTCCCGCGAAGGCAGGTGTTACTATTGTCCGCATGTTACAGGACATGGATCCAAAGCTTGGAGAGATTGACTTTCTCCAAGTTACATGGCTAATAAGTGACAGAGCCCAGATTAGAACCCAAGATGGTAGGACTCCAAGTCTCAAGCTCTTAACCCCCAGCTCAGCGGCCTGTTTCACCTGAGTAGAAAACCACATTTCATCAGTTTTTCTCCACCTCTGGCAGGATTCCTAGCATCTTTGCTCTTCATTTTCAGGCGGAGGCCGGGTCTAACAGTGGCCCTGGGGAGGGCTCTGGGGGTTCCCAGCAAAGTGGTCGCCAACAATGCTGTGCTGTGTGTGAGCACACTGCTCCTCCATCAAGAGGTGGACTCTATTTCTTTGCCTCTTGAATCTGAGGTGGTTTTCTCTGACCAACCCAACGTGACAGATGTGACATTCTGGGACTTCAGAGCCCAGCCTCAAGACAACAACAACAAAACCCCGGCAGCCTCGTTGTCACTGTTATGCACAAGGAAATCCAGGCTGTACCACTAGAGGGAGGCCACATGGGAAGGGCTCTTGAGAGGAGATGCCACACAGGAGGCCCTCAGAGGGAAACTGAGGCACCTTAGCTGAAGGTCATCAATCACCATGGGACCCAGACTTTCCAGCTTAGCCTGGCTGCCAGCTGAATCTGCGCAGCTATGTGAATAAGCCCAGCCAACACCACAGGGGGTGGAAGGAGGCCCAGTCAACCCAAAGAATCATGGAAAACAATGAGTCATTGTTTAAAGTTGCCAAGTTTGGGGATGGATGGTTATGTGATAATTATCTTGGTGTAGGTAGCATCGCATGCCCGGGGGCACACAGGTCTCTGATTGGAAAGGTGTGCTTTACCTGTGCCCTCCCTGGAAACCTCGGTGGCTGCCCATAAAAATGCTGGGCAAATGGAAAAAGCCTATGTCGGTTTGCTTTGTGTGGGTTTATAGCTCTTTCTAATGTAGTAGAAAGAGCAAGGCCTTTGGGGTTCAAATACTTGGATTAGCATAGTTGGCTCCGCCTCTTTCCAATGAACCACCACGAACAAGACATCTCGCCTCCCTGTGTCTTTCTAAAAACTAGACATAATCTCAATTTTTCACACAAGGTTCTCTTGTGAAGATGTAATGAGATTTACTCCACAAACATTTGCTGAGCTCTTTCAATAAACCTGACGCTACCCATTACGCTGTCAGCTCTTAGAGAACAAGCTCTTTGTACTATCACTTTTTTCTAAAGTTCCAAAAATATTTATTGAATGGATGCATTGTGACAGATTCCCGGTGACACAAAGATGAATGCCGAATTGATTTCGGAGCAGCTCAAAGTTAAATGGTAAAGAATGTGTACAAAACGACGCCGCGGTATACAAAATGTCACTATTATGTAATCTTTTAAATGCAGTGATTCACTAATTCATTAATTACACTCACTAAATCTTCCACCTCATTCACAGGAGGATTTTGCAGAAGCTCAAAAAAAAAAAATCATCATCTATAAAAGGATAAAATGTAACTGAGAGAACCAGGGCAAAGAGAAAATAAAGAGGAAAGAATGATTTGTTAATCTCTAATTTCATTGTAACATTGTTTTTAAACCGGTAGTTTCACTTAAGATAATTAATCCATCACTCGTGCCAAGATTTCCAGGAGCAATAAAATCTGTTAAATTAGCCACCTGTAGTTTTGCCTTCAACAGAGCCACCCAGATTTCACTGTAGGTTTCAAATGATTTTAATTGATAGTAAAGGTCTTGGGAAAACGGTCCCTCCCCCAGTTGGGTTAAGTTGGTTAGTTCAGGCAAGGACGTAACCCTTACGCACATGGCAAGCAGGTGGGAAGCGGTGGAGACTGGCAAGCAAAACCTCGAAAGCAGTTAGTAACTAAAAACTGAGCTTCGGACTCCTGACTCTGTCACTCACTAAATATGTGACCTTGAGCAGGTGACCTTTCTGAGCCTCAGCTTCTCTGTCAATACAACAGGTGAGTAACAGCATTTGCCATGTGAGGTTTTTGTAAGAATTAAATGAGATACTCTGCATCGCATAAGGTCCATTTTCATGAATGTTCGCTGTACGAGTTATCACCATCGTAGCAGAGGGAGGGTGGATGGTGGAAAGGAGAGGGTCTCTGGTTCATGGGCAGCCAAAATTTTACTGTAAGTCTGAGTAGGTGCATATTAATTAGGATGCATTGGTAGCAAGTGGAATGGAGTTAATTATCGATGGTTTGAAAATTATCGATGTGCTTTTAGAGTTAGCTTGTCAGACCACGTGACCTTCCCCCTCATCTTCCTGAAGCATCTTTCTTTCTGCCTAGGGAGACTAAAATTGTTACAGAGGAGTGCAAGAGGATGTCCAGCTTCTGGCACTTGAACGTAGGATTTTTCTAGACCACTCTAGCTTTGCAAGTCAGACTCTCAAGAGAGGTTTGCATATCTGCCTTCCCCCATCTTCATTTTCAGGGTCTAGGCTTATAGGGCTCCAAAGAGGACGTCCCATATCAGGAGGAAAGCCTGCCCTAGAGGTATTGTAGGAGGAAGGATTAAAGGAGGCAAATCGAGTGTTTCGGTGTGAGTCCTGGTTTTCCCTCTCTAGGCTTCAGCAGGAGTCTTGTGCCCTGTTGTCCATTTGGGCCTCTGGGAGGGAGACATCTTGATGGCCGCTCT
Organism: Canis lupus familiaris; assembly: GCF_011100685.1. Lineage (NCBI taxonomy): Eukaryota > Metazoa > Chordata > Mammalia > Carnivora > Canidae > Canis > Canis lupus. Next base: position 34,161,282 of record NC_049239.1, on the reverse strand, counting down.
AAAGCCACAAGCAGAACAATCACACACATCCATTAGATTTGGCAGCTCAGCTCGATCAGTCAGAGGCAGTCTTGAGGTGTAGGTTTTCTGAGCTGTTCCCAAGCATTGAGGGCTGCCATAAGCTTGCCATGCTGGAGCAAGGCCTCTCTCCCCAACCCAGAAGTGGTGGGACCCCGGGGGGTGGGGTGGCCCACTGGCTGGAGGCCAAAGGATGAGGCAGGGGGTCAGCAGTCTGCAGCCAGGAACAACGAAAGGAGGCCAAGGGAGCACAGGGAAGAACGGGCCACATCGGCTACTTCACCCTCCGTCGGCCCCCGTCATGTTGCTGAAAGAAGCCCGTTCTGTGTGACCTTGGACAGACCCCTTACCATCCTGGGCCTCTAGCTCCCCATCTGTGAAATGAAGAGGTAGATGGGATAATCTCCAAAGCTCCCTCTTGTCCTGAAATCCTAGGATTCTACAACTCAGTGTCAAACTTTCTCCTAATGCACACACTTTGTAATAATAACACGATTTAATTAAAGTCATAGGTAAACCTGGTATCCCAGGAGAGTTGCAACAGTTATAAGGTTTCATACTTAGTGCGTTTCAGACGCATCCCCTCAACAAAGATGTCCTCTGTCATTATATTCAATATAATGTTAAGTCAAAAAGACTTAACAGAATTAGCAAACTTCTTTTTTTGTGAATTGCAAGAGCAGATATTAAAACTCTATATTCCTTACTACTCAGCCATAAAATGCAACAAACTACCGATCTGTGCAACAATATGGACGACTCTCAAAATAATTCTGCTGAGCGAAGGAAACCAGGCACAAAAGAGGACATTTCATATGATTCTATTTGATTGAGCTTTCTGTCTATGGTGACAGAAGGCAGATCAGTGGTTGCTTGGGATGGGGATACCCAGAGGGGATTTACAGAAGGGGCATGAGGAAACTTTTGGGGGTAATGGATATGTTCACAGTCTAGATTGTTCAGTAATGGTCTCACGAGTGTATACATGTGTCAATACTTGGGAAATTTGTGTGCTTTAAATATATGTAGTTTATTGTGTGCCATTTATATTTCAATAAACCAGGGTTTTTAAAAAGATTTTATTTATTTGAGAGAGAGAGAGAGTAATTGAGACAGCAAGCATGAGCAGGGAGTGGAGCAGAGGGAGAGGGAGAAATAGACTCCCAGTGGAGCAGTGGGATATGGGGCTCAACGCCAGAAATCCAAGATCATGATCCGAGGTGGAGGCAGACACTTAACCGACTGAGCCACCCAGGTGTCCCTTAATAAACCTGTTTTTAAAAAGATTAAATTTTACAGAGTAAAAGAAACTTTATATATTCCTTCATTTGTCAGCCTCAGTAGGGAGTTATGCTGAAATTAAAATTCTCTTAGCTATTACATATGAGGAGAAAAAAACAGTGAAATAATATGTCTGTATATATGATACCTAATGTATAATATGTGATATACAAATATATATTACAAAGTATATTATAAATAATATATAATATATAAAAGTATATATTTATATATAATACGTAAAGTGCATGATCAAATAAGGCCTGTCCTTTAGTGGTCACAACACTGAAATCAGATCAACTAGACTTGACTAGGAAAAGTTATCATCCTACAAAGTAACAAGAAGTTAAATCATACCATACTTTTCTAAAATATACACGGTTTGAGGTACTTAAACCTCAAGGATTGGGCAGCCCCGGTGGCCCAGCCGTTTGGTGCTGCCTTCGGCCCAGGGCGTAATCCTAGAGACCTGGGATCAGGTCCCGTGTTGGGCTTCCTGCATGGAGCCTGCTTCTCCCTCTGCCTGTGTCTCTGCCTCTCTCTCTGTGTGTCTCTCATGAATAAATAAATAAATAAATAAATAAATAAACCTCAAGGATTTAAGTAATAAAATTATCAGGTGTTTAGGTTTTGCTCAATCAGCACTTAGATGCTGTTTGCATCCTTTTGGATGCTTTGCCTTCAATCAAAGTATGCTATCACCAGTGAGCAGGTATGTCTCATTTATAGTCATCAGGTAGAAACAGCAGATCTTCCACCTTGGGTGTGGCTAGCTGAGAGAAAGCAGAAGAAATGAGCACTCACCTTTAAGAGACCAAAGGAGGGCATCCCGGGTGGCTCAGTGGTTTAGTGGTGCCTTCAGCCCAGGGCCTTCATCCTGGAGACCCGGGATTGAGTCCCACATTGGGCTCCCTGCTTGGAGCCTGCTTCTCCCTCTGCCTGTGTCTCTATGAATAAACAATTTTAAAAAGCCTTTACAAAAAATAAAGGACCAAATGAAAATTCTTAAAGATGATGCCTATCAGTATTGCTTGTGTTCAATTAATTTTAAAGCAACTTCAAAAATTAATATAGAAGTATAATTTGATTTTTTACCTTGCAAATTCCTCATTGTTACGCCTTTTGGTCCTCCTTTTCGGAAATTTTTTGTAGAGAGGAAGAGGGCGGGGAAGGAGCAGAGGGAGAGAGAGAATCCTAAACTGGCTCCACGCCCATTGTGGAGCTCAACTTCTTGACCATGAGATCATGACCTGAGCCAAATTCAAGAGTTGAATGCCTAACCGACTGAGCTACCCGGGCACCCCAAGGAAAAGTTTTTAAGAAGCAAACACCACAACCTAGAGCGGGAGCATGAGAAAAGCAAGTCAGAATAGTGAGAACCAGAAATCCCCTGTTCTGGAGAAATCTGCAGATTTGAAAAGATTAGCAGGCCAGCTCGGTTCACATGATGGCATACACGTTCTTAGTAAAACTTCAAATGGCTCTTTGTTTTCAGGTGTTAGGCTAGTGGGCAACCGAACTAAGGCCATAGCCATTAGATTTCGCTCGTGTAAAGGCTCAAGTTGACTTTAGATTCTTCTCTTGCAGTGAGACTGTCACAGCCGAGATACAGGCACATAGTGACTCAACATTTCCAGATGTATTTCACATTCACTGAAGGACCCCTTCGTTATGGAGCAGTTGAAAACTTAAACTGGTAAGGTCAGTGGCTATCTGTGTTTCATTGCCCTGTCACACCCGAATAGCAGTGGAGAATGAGGTTCAGAATACCAACCAAGGGAATCGAGCCTTCTGGAATATGGATGAGCTAGGAATACTTATGAGATCATTTTACTGGGGATGGTGGGTGGGAAGTTCTGGTGAGAGTGGGTGGGTGCGTGGAGGGCAAGACAAAGTGTTTGTAGTGGACATTTCCTCTCCTGGTGATGGCCATCAGGTTCTACTTTGAGGCAAGCACCCCTCTCCCATCACCAGCCATGTGGTCTGGGTGGGATCGACCCTAGCTCCGTTTTAGGATGAGCTGTAATTGGCATAAGCCCCCCCTAGGGGAGCTTATGGTCTTGGTCACCATGGTCTTTCCAAAATAGGCACATAGTGCAATCGAAGGCAAGTAGATACAAGGAGATATTGGGACATCTGAGGGGAACAGTTTGCTCTCCCTGCAGTGGGAGTATCACAGGAAACTCTCTTCCTCTGAAGAGTGCTGAGAAGGACTACACACTTGGGCTGCTTGGATTCTGAGCACCCCTTGGGCCCCTGGACAGGTCACCCACTTGTTTAAACTCTACCTTTGCCATAGTTCCCTAGAGAGGGCTTTGCTTCTGCAAATGCGTGTAGGCATCCCACCTTGATGGGAGCAGCTTTTATTCTTTTATTACTTCCAAACCATTTGGGCCCTAGTGAAATAGTAGCAGCTAATTCACAACTGGGTACTTTGTGTTAAATTACTCAGGCATTGTGCTGAGTAATTTATATCATCTAATTTTCTTGAGGTAGCTACTATTCTTATTCTTATACCTATTTTATGGATGGGAAAGACAAGGGCTAGAAGAGTTAAGAAACTTGCCCATGTTCACACAGGTGGCAAGGTCGGGGCCAGGACTTGAACTCTCCCAGGCCACATGGAAGGGTAGAGGTTACTGCTAAAAATGCTAGTTATTAGTGGGAGAAGCCAGAAAGGCTGGTCTAACGTCTCTGAGGCATAGAGAGGCTGTAGCCGACATTTCCTCCTCACCAGGAGACAAAAGCAGAAAAACAAACATTGCTTAGCAGCACATATACTTCCATCAGGTTCAATTATATGAAACCCCAGGATCATTTATTTCTGATTAGAAATTTTCCAATGAGCTCCACTTTGGGGGAAAAGAACTGAAATTTCCTCTGCTGTGTCACTTCTGCTTTGTCAGTGTGTGTGCTGGATTATGGTCGGTAAGAGGATGGGGGTGGGGCAGGACAGGAGCTGGAAAGGGAGGCTGGATAGAAGTGTGGAGGGTCCTGAATGACTCGCTGAAGTCCTGAGTTTTGCACAAGACAGTGTCTTGGGCAATTGTCTTAGGGACAAAGGTGAATCCAAGAGGTAGCGTGAGTTGAGCTCCAAGGAGGTGGAGTGGGAGCACCCCAATTCTAAAATGGGCAGATCCCACAGCAGAGAATTGCAGAGGCTGGTGCCCAGATCTCCACCTCATGAGAATGGCTTTGGAATTTTGTATCTCTTGCATCATATGTAAACAAATTGATTCATTTGACAGACATTTACTGATGTCCTGCTATGTGCCATGCACTAGGAGCTATAAGGTTAAATAAGAGAGAGTCCCTGTCCTCAGGGAGCTTATAGTTTAACGAAGAAAATAAATATTTGAAAAATAAAATACTATGTGCTAAGTGCTAAAATAGAGGTATATGAATAACTCTGACAAAGAAGCTTCAAAAAGATAATATTAGGGCTGAGGCTTGACATATAAGTAGGGATTTTTCAAGGACATTACAGGAAGGAAAAATTCTAGGCAGAGGAACTGAGGTTTGCAGGCATGTAAAGGAATGTGGTCTGTGCATAGATCAGCATCATTAATTTGTGAGGCTACAGTATAGGATGTCTCAAGGAGGATTTGGTTTGTGGGGGGAAGCAGTATGGGAGAGGCAAAGCCTCAGAACAATTCCGACGTCAAAAGGGCATTAACATGGAATGGATTTGTTTCTCTTTTTTAAGTTGGCTGAGAGGTCAGATAACAGGACATAAGTTATGATATATACCAAGGTATGTCAGTCAGTGTATAATTAGGAGAGAGAAATCATATAGTCATTGTAACAGGGAAAGTACAATATAAAGAATTATTAACCCTACAGGGATTTGCGATAATGAATGATTAGTAAGAAGAGAACTCTAAAGAATAAAGGATATAATATATATAATATATTATAGATAAATTATAGATATATTATAATATAATATAATTTATATAATATATCTAATAGCAATTACCCCTAAGGTTGAGTTAGAGCACTGAAGGAAGACCCCTCATGGCCCCTAAGGTCTCTGAGACCTTATTGGAATTTTTTTTTTTTTTTTTAGGTAAGCTCCATACCCAGCATGGAACCCAACATGGGACTTGAACTCATGACCCTGAGATCAAGACCTGAGCTGAGATCAAGAGTTGATGCTGAACCAACTGAACCACCCAGGCTTCCCGAGACCTTACGGGAGAAGGTATGGCCATGGCTCACTGGATGGCAAAGAAGTCTCTGTGGTGCTGCGCCTGTAAAACTTGCTGTAAATCTGCTCTCTGGAGTGGGTGCCATTATAAAACTGTCTGAGAGGGAGACCAGGGGAAACTGGCTGCTGGACCACCATGCACTTCAGGGGCAAGACACTAGAGAAGCCTGCTTCATATAAATCCCAGGTGCTGCAGGAGCCTGCTGTTGGGGGAAACCATACAGGAACTCAAGTATATGGCAGGAACCAGGAAATAAAATCCTTTTCTCCTGCAATGTCTCTCTAGTGCCCTCTGCTGACAAAGCCCCAGTGTCAGCCGATCTGCTGAAGGCCCAGACCCATTTTCACAGAACAGGCCAAAAGGTTGAATTGGAGCTGAAGGGCAATAAATCTAGAACTGGCACCCGAGGACAGGTGAAAATACTTCTGACATACTCTGAGAGAGTTATTTTCAAACTAAGTTCATGCTTTCAAAGTGTCGTACCTAATAAAATCTTTCTCAGTGGTTAAAAATCTGTCCTGGAAGACTTGTGCCAGCATGCCCCACTTACTAATATGACCTTTTGGGTATTAATATGGGGGAAAGTTGTTTCCATTTGTATTTGCAATCCAAAGTGGCGTCGTGGACCTTATTTTTAAATGGTAGTTAAGAACAGGAGCTTTGGAGTTGACAAACCTGGGTGTGGCCACTTACCCGACTGCCCAGAGCACATAAATACTATCAGACTGCTAATAATAGCTCAAAGACTAATAGCTACTATGTAATAACACTTAAAGTAATTTGCTACATGCTAGGCATAACAATGGCTTTAAAATGTTATTTATTCATCCAGTATTGTGTATCAATATTAATTAAATCTTGGAATTTGGGAAAGAGACCAGTTACAAGGGTCATGAAGTTATATCAATATGGCAGTTAGAGTACAGCACTCTTTTCCCTATATTTCTGAAACACCTTATTTGTGTACCTATGATGGCAGTTATTTCATTCTCTCTGGCATCATGGTATTATAGGAGATGGTTTTCACAGTGATTTCTTCATGATGAATACTGTTTAGTCATTTTCCTTTTCCCTCCAGACTATTAAAAATTATGTATTTTGCATAATAGGCACTCAGATAATTGTTAAAATGAAATTTTTATTTTGCCAGCAGTCTTTCCTTATTCTTGCATGTCTTGAAATTCTTACAAACTCCTTGTAAAGCTGTAAAGGGAGAAAAAAAGGTTAAGCAATCTTGTTTCACAGAAGAAGATTCTTAGACCGGCCTAAGGTCACACAGGTAGTTTAAGGACAGGCTCAGGACTAGGATCTCAGTTTCGTTAATGTGGTTAGTCATTTGTCAAAGAGTGAGCGAGGTGCCATGCTGGGCTCTATAGTTCTACTAATTAAGCACAAAATCTTTGCTTTCAAAAAGCTGGCACTATACTGGGGGGAGGGGCAAGTAAAAATAATCCTATGAATACCAAGCGATGTGACAAGGGCACTACAGGGAAATGTGGGCTGATATTGAGCTGATGTCCAAACTAGCATGTTGGCCCAAATACGGAAATGTTTTTATGTCATTGATCAATAGCCTCCTCCCCTGCTATCTTCTCCCAGATATTCCCATGATCCAGAAACTAAAGGATTAATGCACTAGTATCCAGAACTCTGTGCCAGTTGTTGGCATCAGGCTGCTGTTCTGATTGATCATTCCCAAAGCAAAACCAGTTTTTTTAAATATATCTTTTTTTGAAAAAAGATTATTTATTTATTCAGAGAGAGAGAGCGTGAGAGAGAGACAGAGACACAGGCAGAGGGAGAAGCAGGCTCCATGCAGGGAGCCCGACGGGACTCGATCCCAGGTCTCCAGGATCACACCCTGGGCCGAAGGCGGCGCTAAACTGCTGCACCACTGGGGCTGCCCTAAATATATCTTTACATATTTTCAATATCCCCCCTGAGAAAATGCATAGAGAGTTAGATTTTGATGAGAATGTAGCTCAGGAGAGGGACCTAATTCTGAACAAAAGATTAAAAAACATTTCAAGAACTGGGAAAAGACTTTTAAAAAATCTAATTATAATATGTTATAGAGAATTAGTAAAATCCATATATTATGTAAGATCATATCATGGAGTAAACTGAGTGAAGGCTATAAAAGACTCTTTTTGCAACTTCTTATGAATCTTTAATTATTTGAAAATACAAGTTTTTTTTTAATGTGAAGGAAGCCTAGGTTGGTATTATTAATTACAAAGATATTCAATATGCCATTGCAAATGGAATTCTGCTTGTGCTTAATTAAAATACACAAATTTTAGTGAAAAAAAAGATCAAGTCTAAAATGGATCTGAAATATTTCACATCACCAGTTTGCAGTATAACATAGGCACATCTTATGATGGTCAGATATACAGGACTTGGACTTATGAGAGGTCCCTCCTCCTGAGGATCTCCGTCACACATGCCCATTCCCCATGATGCTCATGGCACCTGCTACATGGTCCATTCCTGGAAATATAGATTGCCGGGTAGTCCTGGGAAACACTGATTCACAGCTGCCATCATCACTTCCCTCAGCCATCACTTGGAGAACTTGGTCAGGAAGGTTCTAGAATCTTCCCCTTTGCACAAACTGGAAGTATTCGGTTCAAGCAAGGACATAGTAATTATCCTTAAAATCTCCCAAACCAAAGGCAGACCTCACCACACAGATGAGGCATGATAGTCCACAGGACTTCCCCTTTACTCTCTGAGCAGTCTAACTGAAATTACTAGAATTTTAGAAAGCCATTTCTCCTTCTTCTTCAAAGTCACAGGATGGGTAAAGACAAGCTCAGTTTGCATTACTAGACAGAACACGAAATCTCAGTCTGTGGCATCAGCATGCAGATTTAAAGTGATCTGCATAGCTTTCTTAGAGATCAGTGGGTGGATATTTGCCTTATATAAAAATAAATAAAGAGCCCATTATGGTGAGTTTCCCAAAACCAGAGTCAGCTCCAAAGGCAACTCCAGAAGCCAAAACAAAGGACAGCTCCCTTGGATGAAATTACTTTACACACAGCGCGCACACACACACACACACATATCTACACACACAATTGTGCACATACACTTACATATTTGAGTCTAAGATTTTACTTACTTTACATACACATATATATGTTTTAGTTTTTCTGGTACCCCACAAGAAAATAAAATAGATCAACATAAACACACAGCCACAAATGAAATTAAACTTTAAGAATATCTTTTTACCCCTCCTCTCAGTGCATGTAAATACACATGAATGAACACATATAGTCACTCTAATGCAACCAGTAGGTGAGGTGCATCAAAATCATACATTAAATAGCATATGAGAAATTCCCTATCTGCCAAAGTGCGGAGGTGTGCTGACCAGAGCAGAGGCTGGGATGGAAATAAGCCATAGAATGTTAGCATTAGAGGTATGTTAGTTGGTCTCCAAAGATGGCCCCAATGTACTACTTTTCCTAGTAGTGACACTTTTGTGTGGTCCCCTCCCACGATAAATCTGGGCTGACCCTGCTATTTGCTTTAACCAGTAGAATGCAGTGGAAGTGATGCTGAACAATAAAAGCATTTGTAACAATCGATTGCTGTATAGAATTTAAAATAAAAGGTATTATATATCTTATTGTCTGTTGTGTCTATTCATTTTTTATAGTGATAAAGTATAAAGTACACACCAACACGTACAAAAGTGTGTATATCTCACACACACACGCATGCATACACAGACTTTTCCCCCAGAAAGCTGGTTGTTGAACATTCACCAGCACCATTGGACTTGCCTCATCTCAATGTACCTTCCTGGAGCTGTAATCATCTGGAAAACAACTAAGTCCTCAATCCTTTTACTCTGAAATTCGAAGTTACTAAAATCTAGCAGAGTGGACTGAGGTGGCCCTTCAATTCCTGTGATAGGAAATACAAAACAATCATTGTGATAAAACTCCCCATGAGGACAGAAAGAGTCGGGAGCCGTGGGCTCGCTTCTGCATCATGCAAAGGAAAATGATGATCTCAAGTCTATGAGAAGCCTTGGCTCAACTTTCAGAAAGGCAAGCTTCAAGAGAACACCCGTGGCAGTGACGCTGAGTTGCCCCGCCACAGGGAATTTGGGGTGATCTTGACGTAGAGCACTTTGGCATAAAGACCGTGGGCCTCTGTCCCAGGTCTGGCCTGCCAGAGTCTCAGCAGGCAGTGAGATCTAGGCCTCTCGCCCCCGGGGGTGACAGTACTGAGCAGAAACTTCTCTGCACACAGCACAGGTTTCAGCTGAGCAAGCAGGCAGCAGCCCGGAGTACATGCAGGAGGCTTCAGGCTCCAGGAGGTCAGTCTGACTTTCAGCTTCAGAAGCCAAGCTGGGCTAATGCCCCAAGTCCCAGAAGGCTTTTGGCTCTAAGTAAAGTTTTAGTGTCAGATGAGATTTATTTTCTAGAGAAGTAGCAGAAGCTTAATTTTAAAACGGAAGAGGGGAGGGGGGGTGAGGGGGAAGGAGAGAAGAAAAAAAAAAAAAACATTTTGCCTGGTCTTTAAAGACCAGCTCTAAGTTGGGTTCAAATGGCCAAGGGCATGACGTTCATCCTTAAAACGGAAGTGAAGTGGGGATGAAAGTTCTCACATAAGACACATCCTGGTAGGTTGCCAAAGGGCAATGTCTTAGCTTTTACTGGAGAGCTTGCGACCAAGCCAGAGGTGGGGAACTAAATGCAGAGAGTGTTTCCTAAAGGAAGAAGGTATTTTAAAATGTCTGGTTATTTATTTATTTATTTATTTATTTATTTATTTATTTATTTAGATTTTATTTATCTATTTGAGAGATAGAATGAGTGGGGGAAGGGGCAGAGGGAGAGGAAGAAGCAGACTCCCTACTGAGCAGGGAGCCCCATTGTGGGACTCAATCCTAGGACCACCCCCCAACCCCCATGACCCCCCAACCCCACCTTGCTGAAGGCAGACACTCAAACAACTGAGCCACCCATGTGCCTCTGTATGGTCTTTTTAAAGAACTGTTTCCTTGCCCTCCAAATTTGAGGCCCAACCAGGGACAGACCCCGTGTTACTAAGTTCCAGCTGTAGATCTCACCTAAGTCACTTAAACCCTCTGAGTCTCTGTTCTCTCATATTGGTAGAGTAACACCCGCCTCCCTGGAGTATTGTGCGGGTCAAATAAGAATACAGGTGAAGTGCTTGGCATATTGCAAATGGCCATACATGGTAGCGGGAATTGTTTCAATCAGACTTAGATCAGCCGTGCTTCACACTAGATTTTTTGGTCTATGACCGTGTTCAGCTTTACTTAGGGCTTATTTCTTTAAATGTTTCTCTAAAATTAGGAATTTCTTCCTTAATGGTTTCTACAGAAAAAGTTGTTGAGGATGTTTGACGAGAACAGGTTCCTGGGACTTAGGAAAAACAACCCAGTTTGACGTGTAGTCCTATATAGGTACTATCATTCATCTTTTAAAAATGTTACCTAAATTTCAGGCGTAGTGTGTAGAGGGAGAGAAACAGCCTCTAAAGGACTGTGCAAAGCAAATTTATGAGAACGTGTATATTTGGCGGGGGGGGGGTCCCCCTGGTGATTCTGATGTGCTCCCCTAAATATGTATTTGAATGAATGGATTTCCACACCCTAAACCCCACAGTGGAGACTCTCTGGGAGCATGTTCAAATTCTGTTGCCAAGCTGTGCTCACTTGCCCTAATTTCCAGTTAACTTTAGCATGCCCAGAGGGTATGGCACAACACTTTTAGACGTTCTGAGGACTTACCAGACAGATATTTCGTGTCCTGATAGGTCCCTGGCTCTGTCGGGGCTTGCCCTGCCCTCACCTGAGCCAGAGTCCGCACAGGTATTTATGGGTGGCCTCGCTTTGTTCCTACAGCCTGTTTGAGGGAAGAGCCCTTTATTTAAGTCCGGTGTCATCTTGACAAGTAGCAGAAGTGGGATTCATTCTGCTCTTTTCACAGGGACTAATATGTTAAGTTAGCATAACTTTGGGTCATTAGCCTCTTCTGAAGACTCTATGGAATGCTTTATAACCCCTTACAGACGTTGGTGCCAGAGTGGGAGTTCCACCTGCAACTGCCAGAGAGTTGGTTTGGCTCTGATTCAAGTGCCACTCCTTTCTCGACTGTGGTTCCTGCATTCTGTTCAGACTGAGCTTCTAGCTTTATTCTGACTCATATGCTAGTGTTCTTGCCTGAAACATGTGACTTCTCCCTCTACTAACAGGCTAGCAACGAATGATGGCCCGCTGTGATTCATGGACATGTGTGATTTTCCCTGGGAACTTCACAAATGTGAGGAGGGAGAGAAATCTGAAGGATACCACAACAATTTCAAATCAACAAAGTTAGGACTTGGATTTTTTTTTTGTCTTGTTTTGTTTTTTGTTTTTAGGTTCAAAACTATTCCCAGAATTCAAGTATCAATGAGGTATGCCAAATTTCATTTCCACAACCCTTCCCAAACGTTCTCAGGAAAACCATGGAAACAGTTTGAATCCCTGCTAGTCAATTAGGTAAGGGCCTGGAGTAATAAGATTAGGGGTTATTGGTATATTAAGGGTATAGGTATTGGGATGTTGTGACTTCATTTATGTAACCCAGCCTGTGAAACCTGAGACCTAGGAGTTATTGGCAATACGACGTCACTGTTGTTCTGATCCAGTTGTCTATGCCTGGCAGTCCTTGGGTGTTTCAAGCACTATCACTACTTCTTAGTGGAGCCAGACACCTGATTATATCACTGCTGAGACTTCACAATCCAAACCCCAACAATTCCATGGTGATGTAGCTTTAGGCTAGCCTCCAATTTTACTGGACTTAGCATAAATATCCTCCCATTCACAAGGGAGCACTACTTTGTGCTAGGCTCCTGAAAGGGATGCTCCATAGTAAAGATTTCTAAGCTCCATGGAATATTCTCTGGGACTAAGCTTGACATCAATCAAATTAAGACCTGACCCTCACACCACCCCATGCTGAATATATTGAGGCCACTAGTGTCAAGCTGATACCGCCTAGAGTGAGGGGGGCCAACCCCTCCATCCATTAGCCCAGAGTCTGACGTCTTCCAGGAGATGGTTGGGACTAATCCACTCCACACTCCCCATTCCTGTTTCCCTTGCTACATTAGTCACTGGTTTTCTATCACATCCGTGGTCTGGAAGTATGGTCCTTGAATCAGAGCATCCACATCATTTGTAACACAACCTGTAATACAAATTCTCAGGCCCCACCCAGATCCACTCCACCATAAACTCTGAGAGTGGGTCCTAGCAATCTGTGTTGTAACAAGCCCTCCCCCGTGCTTCTCATGCATATTAAAGTTGGGAATGACCTCACTGGAACACCATTCCCATATACTCCATATTTCTCTGTTCCCCCTCCCCTCATTGCTTTCCAATGTACCTTGTGGAGTAGCTGCTCCATGATCAGTAAAGTCTCCTTCACCCTCCACATCTTCCAGGAGTGTTCTCCATACCTTCTTGCATTACCTGAAACCTGTTCTCTTCTAGAGCAGCCCTCTGTGGTGGTGGATATGCATTCATACCTCTTTACTGCAGGATAGGTTCTTGTCTTTCTTCCTCTCCATTAGAATTTCTAAACCATTACTTCTTCCCCACCCTCTCATAAAAACGCCTACATTGAGGCTCATGCCCTGTGCTTATACCACCCTGCCCCCTTCTCATCGTTCAAGTCTTTTGTACCAGGCTCATCCTGGGTCACTTTGAAGTCCATTGGGTTGGCTAACACCTGAGCCTCTCAAACTCTTGACCGCCTTATCTCCAATGACCTTCTTCCTGGTCCTCTAACATGGACTCCCACGGTACACACAGAACCTGTGCCCCATGGAAACCGCTTTCGTTCTAAAACCAGAAACACAAGCATCACATTCCTGACCACAAATGCTTGCATTATAGTCTACTTGACTAGCTTTTTCCCATTATGAGCATTTTCCAACCTCTTTGGGGTATCTAATTCTAAACGTTCCCCTTTAACTCTCTTTGTATAGTCACCTCCTTTGTTCCCTTCCCAGCTTTGATTGGATGGCCTATCCTTTCAGTCAGTCTTTTGCATAAATCTTCATTTACTTTGTCTTTCTGACCTTCTGTCTCTACTCTGGCAAAATCCCATCATGGTTGACATCAACTATCAATAAATCAGATATTGAATAAGCACCAACTTCATGACGGGTACTTTCATAGGCACTTAAGAAAGATGTAAAATGGATAAGTCAGATCATGGCCCTGGCCTTGTGGAGTTTGTCCTCTATTGGAGGGTGGATGGCGGTGAAAAAAACAGGCAGACAGGTATTCAATATATGTCAGGATCATGGTAAGTGCTTCCAGGAAAAATAAGTGCCAAGAAGGGAGATGGAAAGTAATGGGAGTGGGAGGATGGGGAGAGGAGGGCAGTGCTATTATTCTAGGCACCATGGTCTGAAAAGGCATTATGAGGAGGTGACTTTTGAGCAGAGACCTGAATGAGGTGAGAACCAAGGGATAGGAGGAGACTCCACAGAACAGCAGGTGCAAAGATCCTGGGGTAGGCATGTGTTTGGTGCAAGGTGACAGCATGACTGACATGCAGAGAGTGGTCGAAGATGAGGGGGGGAAGATCCTTAGAGGATACACCATGAAGGTCTTATAGATCCAAATGAGGACTTGGAAGTTTGATTGTTCCTAAGAAGCCACTGAGGAGTTTTATGCCTTTAACGGAAATGGTCTGACTTTCCTTGGAAAACATCACTCTGGGGACTGTGTAGAAATTATGCTGTGGGGAAGGAATGGATGGAGCTGGACACATAAGGGAATTCTGCTGTGGTCCAACTGGGAGATGAAGGTGTAACCATAGACTTTCTCTATACTTTTCTCTGAAAGTGTAGTCCCTGAACCAGCATCATCCACATCATCTGGAAATTTCTACTGCAAATTCCCAGGCCCTACCACACTCATCTACCCACATTTATTAAGCCCTTGATCCTCACCCTTACAAAGACCCTCATCTGCAGAAAATAACTCTCATTTCATACTTCACGGGGCAGGGGGCGGGGGGGAAATAAAGGAATCTATCATGGAAGAATTTTTCCCTTTCTGTCTACCGTATCTATAAAGTTATCTCCTTCCAGTCTATTCATACTAAAGAGGTATCCCTCCTTCTAACTGTGGCCTCTCCATCTTATTTGTGTTTACGGTTCATGCATGCTCAGGTCTCTACGAACATGTTAAAAGTAATTTACTCCATCTCTATCTCCAGCCATCATTCTGTCCCAAAGCCAAACAAAGCTCTTGGAAGAGCTGCTACATTCATTCTCTCTCTCCTCTAATTCTCCTGCCCTCCTCCACCTACCTGAACCTTTGATTCCCACTACACTGAAAGATTCCTCACCAGGTTACCAATGACTCTTGCTGCTAAAACCCGTAGAAAACATTGAGCCATGTCACACAGGTATGCCTGTGCTTTATGTTAAATTATTGGAATACATCTGAACCAGTTTTATAAGGAGCTGCCATCCCAACCCCACCCCAGTATATCTTCTCTCTCCCTGTTTCAGATACTCCTCCTTTTTTTTTTTTTTTAAGATTTTATTTATTTATTATGAGTGAGAGAGAGAGGCAAAGACACAGGCAGAGGGAGAAGCAGACTCCATTCAGATCCTCCTCCTTAGATCCCCATCACCTAGTAACTGAGCGGTTAATGCCAAACACAGCAAGGATCCTCCTCCCCTGACTCCCCTATCAGGCTAACTCCATTCTGATTGGTTTGTGTGTTATATTTTTTAGTATAACCCGTATCAGCTAAAATCAATAAATACTCTAGACTCCTTCTTTACTGTTCAGGATCATTTAACACAGTCAACTATCTGAGACAATCTCTTCCGTTGATCTCTGTGATGCCACACTCTTGATTTTCTTCCTGACTTTCCCTATTGACATAACCTTTAAATGTTGATATTGTCCTGGATCCTCTTCTCTTTAGTATCTCAATAGATCTCACTTATTTTCACCTCATGCTTTCCATTACCCTTTGTATATGAATGAATTCTACATTAAATGTTTAATCAAGCCTCTCCTCTGAACTCCAGACCTGACTCAAATATGGTCAGACCTGACTCAAATATGCTGCTTAGCATACCATTTGGATGTCTCATCATAAAATCTACAAATGTAACATTGTACTTCCTAGCTCCCCATCTGGTCATTCTGCAGAGATGATGGTTCTACCTTCCACACAGATGTACAAATCAGAAAGACAGGAGTCATCTGTAACTCCTCGCTCTCCCTTACCATTCCCTCATATTCCAATAATTACTGTTTCTATTTAATCTTTCATTTTTTTAAAAAGACTTTATTTATTCAGAGAGAGAACACATAAGCAGGGGGAGGCGGAGAGAGAGAGAGAGAGAGAGAGAGAGAGAGAGAATGCTAAGCAGACTCCACAATGAGTGTGGAGCCAGACGTGGGGCTCGATCTCACGATTCTGGGATCATGACCTGAGCTGAAATCAAGAGTCAAACACTGAACTGACTGGAACCACCCAGGTAACCCCCCACCCCCATTTAGTCTCTTTCTAACCTACATGGGTATATATTAAATTCATTCCATTTGCTTCCATATACCCTCCAGTCTCTGGTTCAAGCCACCATCACCTCTCACCTCACTGATTATAGTAGCTTCTTGTATTCCTGCATCCATATTTGCTTCCCTCCATTCCATTTTCTCTAAAATAGCCAGAGTGATCTTTTACAAAATGCAAATCTGATTAAACCAATATATCCTGTTTCACTCCCCTGGGGTTCAAAATGAGGTCACATTCCTCTTAATGTTCAAATCAGATGAGTTAGAGCCTTCAGCTTGTCTGCTTGGTGTGATAACTTCAGATTCCAAAGGTTCAAATTGTCTTAACAAATGGAACTGGAAAATATGCTCGTATTCTCTTTGACTGCTTGACTGTCAGCAAAACACCAAACTGTGCTAGTCCTCTGTCCTTGGGTAGTGTTTATCCATTGCAGTGTGATCTGCAGTGACCAGGCACAAATGTCCACCAAACAGCCCAGGGTAATCCTTATCCAGTGAAAGAAAGTGTTTTGATGGTCTAAGCCCAACAGTGTTTCAGTTCTGGAAGTAGGGGGCTGGAATCTTCCATTATAAATATCATATTTAGCTATCATGGCTCAATGCCACAGTAGGCCTGGGACCCAAATGTTAGAGTCCTTCCCTTACACGGCTCTTTTAGTTCATACATATGGACAAGGAGTGATGGTGGGTGTCAGAATCTGCTTACATTTCCCAAGGCAAAATCTTACTGCCTTTGTGAATTTGTGCATGCAGACTGATCTGCTCTTGCCCAGGCCTTAGGCCCAAATGCAGAAGATGTTACCAGAGGTCAGCAGCCTGGGCCCCAACACTAATCAGAATGCACCTGAAGCCTAACGAGTTAGGGTATCATCTACTTCTTCCTGAGAAAGAGGATCGTTTTTAATCCAAATGTCCCTGACACTCTCTAATTCCTGCCTTTAGTAGGTGGTCTGACCCTAACTCAAGGTAGAAACA
Organism: Canis lupus familiaris; assembly: GCF_011100685.1. Classification (NCBI taxonomy): domain Eukaryota; kingdom Metazoa; phylum Chordata; class Mammalia; order Carnivora; family Canidae; genus Canis; species Canis lupus. The sequence continues at coordinate 34,144,197 of NC_049239.1, read as the reverse complement.
CAGGGGAATCCCAAGGGCTATCTTTACCCTCAATCACATTTAACCAGCCACCAATCCTTGATGATTCTACTTATGAACACCCGTAGAATTCAGCTCTGACACATAGTTGTTAAGCTCTTCTTTGTTCTTTTACCATTTTAATCAGTTCCTATAGGTCACCCTGGCCTGATTTCCAATCTAACCTCCATATTGCATTCATTTATCTTTCTAAAATATAAATCTGATCCTGTCTCTGTTCTGTTTAAAGCTCCTTAATTAATCTCCATTTATCTATTGCAAGGATGGGATTCTTAATCTGAGATGTATGAAGCAGAAGTCAATGGATGGGCATCAGAAGAATTGTGAATGATATGCAAAACTGTATGTGCGTATTTTTCCAATGAGATAGCTCGTGGTTTCTGTCAGAGCTTCAGGGGAATATATTTCCATGGAAAAGCTAAGATCTACAGTTCAAGCCAAAGCTGTTTAGCTGGAATGAAAGGGATTTTCGTGACCTGGTCACTGCTTACCTGGCCAGTCTTATCATCTGCATTTCCCTCCCTACCATCCCTCTCCACTTAATACTCCAACAATATAAAACTGCTTATGATTCCTAAAACACACCATACGATTTTATGCCTCTGTGTGCTTTTGTGCATACTGCTCTCTCTGCCTGCAATGCCTCTTTCCTTTATTTGCTCTTGTCTGCTTGTAAAATCCATCTTTCAAAAATCCAGCTCTGGCAACATTTTCAGAGAGCCTTCTCTGGTTCCTCCTATACAGAGTTAACCACTCTGACTTGTGAGCCATCTCTCTTTCTTGTACAGGCTTCTGGTTTTGCCCAAATTTGTGCCCATAAGAAAGTGAAATATTTTAAGGAGACATTTATATTAAAATATAACATACATACAGAGATCTGCAAACTGTTTAAGTGTGCAGTAGTTCAATAATTTTTACAAAGTGAATACATCAGTATAACTGTCACTCTCACATCAAGAAATAGAATATTGTTCTTTCTTTCTCTCTAAAAAAAGGGGTTCAGTCAGTTAGGTATATGACTCTTGATTTCAGCTCAGGTCATGATCTCGGGGTGGTGGAATTGAGCCCCATGTTGGGCTCCATCCTGAGTGTGGAGCCTGCTTGCCATTCTTTCTCTCTCTTGCCTCTGTCCCTCCCCCCCCCTTCTATCTCTCTCTCTTAAAAAAGATAGAATATTGTGGGGTCCCTGGCTGGCTCAGTCAGTAGAGCATGAAACTCTTTTTTTTTTAATAATAAATTTATTTTTTATTGGTGTTCAATTTGCCAACATACAGAATAACACCCAGTGCTCATCCCGTCAAGTGCCCCCCTCAGTGCCCATCACCCCTTCACCCCCACTCCCCGCCCTCCTCCCCTTGCACCACCCCTAGTTCGTTTCCCAGAGTTAGGAGTCTTCATGTTCTGTCTCCCTTTCTGATATTTCCTACCCATTTCTTCTCCCTTCCCTTCTATTCCCTTTCACTATTATTTATATTCCCCAAATGAATGAGACCATATAATGATTGTCCTTCTCCGACTGACTTACTTCACTCAGCATAATACCCTCCAGTTCTATCCACGTTGAAGCAAATGGTGGATATTTGTCATTTCTAATGGCTGAATAATATTCCATTGTATACATAAACCTTGATCTCAGAGTCATGTGTTCAAACTCTTCATTAAGAGATTCCTTAAAAAGAAAACTTAAAAAAAAAAAAAAGAAATAGAATATTGCAGGAACCTCCAAAGCCCTCTTATTTCATCCCAGGCATTACCTAGCCTCAAAGGCAATCACTGTTCTGACTTCTTGTCCTATAAATTAGTTTGCCCTTTTAAAAAGCTTCCATACCCTCATATCCAGCTTCTTTGATTCAACATTCTGTGTATGAGAATCACCCATGTTGTTACTAATAACAGTTTGTTAATTTTCACTGCTGTGTGGTGTTCTGTTATATAATTTATTTATCCTTTTCTACTACTGTAGACATTTGAATTGTTTCCATTTTTAGCTACTTAAGAACAGGTTGCTATGAACATTCTTATCTATATCCTTCAGCTACCTATATGTGCATTTCTATTAGGTATGTATCTAAAAGTAGAATATCTGGGTTGTATGGTATGGGAATATTCAGCGTTAGGAGATGCTGCCAAATACTATTCTATAGTGGGTGGGTCAATTTTTTACTCCCATCAACAGTGTTTGAGAGTGCCAGTTGCTGAACAATCTCGCCATTACTTAGCCATTTCAGTTTTTAAGTTTTAGCTACTTTGGTGACTGTAGTGTTACCTCACTGAGGTATATACGACACTGAATTTTATTTTATTATATGTCAGTCTACCCTTCTCAACATTGATTTCCTTTAGGCTGTGGGAACTATGTCTTTTTTTTTAAATTTTTTTAATTTTTATTTATTTATGATAGTTACAGAGAGAGAGAGAGGCAGAGACTATGTCTTATACAGCATTGTGTACCAACATGTACAGTGCCTGGCACACTCAGGTACTAAGAAAGTATTTGTTGAGTGAACAGACTGTTGGAGAAATAGAAGGGGGCTGACAAGTCTTCCTAATGTGAAAATCAAGCTTTTAAGGTAAGTGACTGTCTATTTTTGCCTAACTTTGAGTCAAATCCTAATCATTAGACTTGTCTGAGTGTCTATCCACTGCCAGTGTTATTCATCTGGTACTTTTTCAAGGACTCACTAGCGAGGTACTTCATAGAATTTCCTGGGAATGTATATAGCAGGGCAATGACGATTCTAACCGTCAAGTTAAAAGACACCTTGAAATATAATTGTATTTCCTTACTTTCTCGCAAAATCACATCTAAGCCACCCAAAGCAGAGAAGTTAATCCTTGTTTAAAGATGTTAATCTTTATGTAAGTCCTTGATTAAAGAAGTTAATCCTGTTTAAACCTTGGGGGGTTTGATGCACACCACTTCTCACAGAGATATATTCACTAGGATAGCTTTAATAGGAGAAAAAAAAAAAACGGATAATAAGTGTTGGCGAGGGTGGGGAGAAATCAGAAGCCTCATACAGAGCTGGTAGAAGGGTAAAATGGTGTAGCTGCTTTGTGAAACAGTTTGGCTGTTGCCCAAAAACATGAACATGGGGGTGCCTGGCTGGCTCAGTCGGTAGAATGTGTGACTCTTGATCTTGGGATTGTGAATTCAAGCCCCACGTCAGGTGTAAAGATTACTTAAAAAAAGAGAGAAATCTTTGAAACAAACAAGACAAACAAAAAAACACAGAGTTATTACTTAACTCAAGCATTCTATTCTAAGAATATATCTAGAGAATTGAAAACGTATGTTCACACAAAAACTTGTACACAGATGTTCATAGCATTATTCATAATAACCAAGAAGTGGAAACACCCCACATGTCCATCAGCTGATGAATGGAATTCATACATTGGCATACCGTTCAGTCACAAAAAGGGATGAAATATATGCTATAACATGGGTGAATCTTGGAAATACTCTGGTAAGTGAAATCAGCCAGACACAGAGGCCACGTACTATATAGTGCCATCTATATAAAATGTCCACAATAGGAAAATTTACAGAGACAGAAATTAGGTTAGTGGTAGCTAGAGGCCAGAGGAAGGAATAATGGGGAGCTCATGGGTACATGTTACTTTGGGGGGTGATAAAAATGTACTAAAATTAGAGAATGGTGATATTTGCATTACTCTGTGAATATGCTAAAAAATACTGAATTGTACACTTTTAAAGGATGAGTTTTATGGCATGTTAATTGTATCTCAATAAAGCTGTTATACAATATGTTGAACTGTTAAATTTACTTTTTTGCATAATGTGCTTCTTACCTGATCTATTTGCTACTAGATTGTATTACTCTTGCAATTTCAAGAAAACAAAGGTTTTAAAAATAGAGGTAACCCTTGAATGAGGGGTTTGAACTATGATGTGGGGGTCCACTTACAAGCAGACTGTTTTCAATAAATATATAGTACAGTAATGTAAATGTACTTTCTCTTATGATTTTCTTAATACCATTTTATTTTTTTCTAGCTTGCTTTATTGTAAGAATAGAATCTATAATACATATAACAGACAAAATATGGGCTAATCAACTGTTTATACTATGAGTGGTGTTTCCTGTCAACAGTAGGTTATTAGTAGCTAAGCTTTGGGAGGGTCAAAAGTTATATACGGATTTTCCACTATGCAGAGGAGGGTGTCAGGTCAGCATTCCTAACTCCCTCATTGCTCAAGGGTCATCTGTACCTTGAATTATGATTTGTATTTTATTCCTGTATTATTACTTCTTCTTTTTCTCTCGTTGAACCAGCCTGCACTGTCCTAAAGAACTGGCCTCTACCATCGTCAGGTGGATGTTAGCATAGCATTCATGAGAAGAGTCACCAGCTCTAACTCAAAAGAATACCAAGAAATATGACTGTGCAGTAGGACAGGGCTGCCGCAGACATTTGGTTTAGACCAGAAGAATCTAGGCAAAAGTTTGCTGGTTCCTTCTCTCGTTGTCCTCCAGAAGCAACATCTTAAGCCAGTATGACCTAGCCCAATCATTGTCCCCTTCTATTTTTCTCTTCTGGACTCTTGGAGAGGAGAATATGACAAAAAGTGGATGCATAAAACATCATATTAGAGTATACTACTGTTACTTTTGACTACCTTTTAAAATTTCATCTTCCCCTTAGTTTTTTTCCCCTTGCTCCAATGATCTGAAAAAAAAAAAAAAAACCCAAAAACCTTAAAAAAAAATTCTTTGTATCCTGTGCTTCTCAGAGTGTGGTTTCCAGCCCAGCAGCACTCACATAAGTAGAGGACTTATCAGAAATGTGAATTATCAGCTGCGGGGACTTGCACATACCCCCACTGGGGGTAGGGTCCTACGAGGGGAGGGGCTTAAGTAGGCCCCCAGGTGAGTGTGAAGCCTGCTGGCCTTTTAGCTCCCCTGCTCCTTTCCTGCTCCTCTTCCTCAGACATCAGCTTTCCAGGCATAAGGCACATTAGTAGATTATAGATCTGCTGAGTCACCTTTCTTTTTCTTTCCCTGATCCTACCTTCCCTTTGACATTCTGTTTGTTTTCTCTGCACAGCCTATTTCTCTGAGCATTTTCTCTCCGATCTTGGAATCCGATTGCTCTTGCCCAAATCAGCAACACGTGTTTTGGTCCTTTCCTGCCTAGCTGGGGATTGTCAACATGCCCTACTCAAAAGCCCCTCACAGCATTCCCCGGGAAGAAAGAGAAGGTACCCTGAGAAGAGGAGTTTTTGTTTGAATGTCGATGGTCCTTATTTTGGCAAAAATAAGCATGCTACGTCTATGGAGCAGAGATTGACAAACTTGAATGTGCAAAGGGGAGTTTGTGGTTTATAAAATGCATGTTTCTAAGCCTCAGATTCTGGGCTCTAGCTGCAATATCTGGGGTGGAGTTCAGGGACCTTCATTCTCAGTGCTTCAGGTGATTTGGAAGGTGGTGGGCAGTGCCCATTTTGAGAAACACCCGATAAAGCATGAGCCTTATGGTGAGCTGGGGCTTCCATACCTCTCTCCTTTGCAGAGTCTCCACTTACTGGAGATTTATACAAGAAAACAAAAGTAACAGAGGACCTACATCTTTCAGTAACAATTTCCATGTCTTTAGTTTAGCCATTGAGTGCTTAGGAGACCTTTAAACAGTCTAGTTCTTAGACCCTCAAAAAGGAGAAAATGTTATTAACACCTGAAGGGTAAACTGTTAATGTAGGGGCAGGTCTGCTCTTAGGTGGGAAAGTTATTCTTGACATAATACAGATCCTAAACAATTGTAGAAACAATCCTGAATAAGCTAATTACCTTTGCACTTATATTCTCCTAGCATGTAACTTTGAGATACACAAAGTTTCATTCCTTCTAATGTTGCTGTGAAGGAAATTTTCTCAGATTATTGTTCACAGTGGGCTGTAAGTATTAGTGGAAGAAATGAGTATATACCATGTATTGCCTGAGAGAGACCATGATTATGCATCAGTTGCCAAGATGCAAGATGATAATCTGTTTATAGTTCAGTGTTACATCTCTGCACATCTTCTTTCTAAAGACTTTTTTTTTTCATCATTGTCATCTGAATTATTTTTACTTGTGAAGTACTGGAACAAATAACTACATTTCTGGCCTCAAAAAATAGAGTTGTCCAATTTCAGCATTATCAGTATTTTCATCTCGATAATTCTGCGTTGTCCTGTGCACTGCAGGATGTTGAAGCATCCTTGGCCTCTACCCACTAGATGTCAGTGACACCCCAACAAGTTGTGACCACTTAAAAATACATCCAGACATTGCCAAATATCCTCAGGGGAGCAAAATTTGCCACAGGTTGAGAACCATTGAAATGGGAACATTAAGTGAAGAGAATGTACAATTCACGTAAGTAACTCTATGGAACATTTTAATGCCTGTGGTCAAAGTATTTTTGCTATTATGTTGAAAATAGTGCATAGCTTCTGAGTGTTCAATTAGAAACGACAGTATTTTGTGAAATCCTAAAAGACTATTCTGGATGAATTGTACCTCTACAGAATATGAAGCATATCTCTAAAAGTGATATTAACTTAAAATTAAGGTGGACACATGAAAATGTAAGTGGAAAGGGATGTTATCTCAGCTGATGACCACCATGTAAGAGGCAGTATGGATCAACAATAAGAATAATATCAATACCATACTGCTATGTTAATATAGTAGGCAATGTTTAGTGAAAAAACATTTGCGCCAGGGGGTGCCTGGGTGGCTCATTGGTTGAGTGTCTGACTCTTGGTTTTGGCTGAGGTCATGATCTCAGGGTGGTGGGATGGAGCCCCACGTTGGGCTCTTCAGTGTGGTGTCTGCTTCAGATTCTTTCTCCTTCCCTCTCCATCCCTCCCTGCTAGCTCTCTCTCTCAAAAAAATAAATAAATCTTTAAAAAAACATTTGTGCAAGGCATATTATTGCTTCTGAGAATGCAGAGACAAGAAACTAAACAAAACAACTGCCTTCTCTTGTAAGGCTCAGAGTCCAGTGGGGACTCAAGGACACATGGACGAATAATTACAACATTATCATTTAACAGGGCAGAACCAGAAAAATATTTATAGCTCACTTGTAGTAAAATGACTGAAAAACAAATTTAAAAGACTTTAAAAGCCTTAGCTGTATGAACACTGTAGTTCATACCTAGACTAGGTTTCTGTCAATCTGACACAGAGAGGGAATGTGATTCAGATGAAAGTTCCCCTCTGTTCCTTATTATAAATAAGCTTGGCATTAGTTTATTGGGTGATTGAAGTTGAAGTAGCTGGACTATTTTGCCAAAATGATCAGGATAAGTAGTTCAATTATTCACTTCACTTGCCTGTGAAGACTTCAGAGTGCCATGGTCCAATGAATGAAATAAATGTCAACTTGGGAGATTTGTGTTATTAAAATATGTTAATATTGAATATAACTTTAAAACCACATCTTTGGAGTGTTTTCCATTTACAGGCATATCTCATTTTATTGTGCTTTGCAGATACTGTTTTTTTTTTACAAATTGACGGTTTGTGGCAACCCTGGGTCAAGCAAACAGCATCTTCCCACTTCGTGTCTGTGTCACATCTTGGTGATTCTCATAGAATTTCAAACTTTTTCATCATTATTATATTTATTATGGTGTTCTGTGATTAGTGATTATGACTTGCTTAAAGCTCAGATGATGGTTAGCATTTTTTTTTAGCAATGCTTTTAAATTAAGGCTTATACATTATGTTTTAGACCTATTACTGCACACTTAATGGACTACAGTATAGTGTAAGCATAACTTTTATATGTACTGGGAAACCAAAAAATTCATTTGATTCACTTTATTGCAATATTTGCTTTATTGTGATGGTCTGGAACTGAAATCACAGTATCTCCAGGGTGTTCCTGTATAGGTATATGCTGTTTCTCCCACTGGTTTGCTGGGAAAAAAATTTTCTTGTTTCTTCAGTGATACAATGCCCCCAAGCTACTGCATGGATTTGAATTAGAAAAAAAAAAGGTTAAAAAAAACAGTAAAGGATTAGAAATCCAGGGGCGCCTGGGTGGCTCAGTTGGTTAAGCATCTGCCTTTGGCTCAGGTCGTGATTCTGAAGTACTGGGATTGAGTGCCACATCATAGCCCCACATCATCACATCATCTGGCTCACTACTCACTGGGAAGCCTGCTTCTCTTTCTCCCTCTGCCACTCCTACTTGTGCTGTCAAATAAAATCTTTACAAAAAAAAAAGATTAAAAATTCACATAAACATAGCTTCAGTTACCTTTCTGTCAAGTAGGAAAGAGATAACTGGTTTGCTGGGACCAAGGCATCAAAGTAAAAGACAGTGATTTGCCTTAAAATGTATTGGTCTTCCTGGACTTGCTGACCTGAATACACAACTGTGAAAATGTCCAAAAACCAAGGAGATGGGATTGGGATCACTGTATTGTAGGAAGTGAGAGCATGGACACAGGTATGTACATTCACCAAATACTTCTGGTTTACCTGGCTTGCTGCTAGGCATTTGATAGCACCTCTTGGTTGTGGGATCATGTGATTCTTTCTGGCCAGTGGGGTGTGAGCACACATGTGGCAAGTCTCTCTGGGGTATTTGACTAGAGATACTCCCTAGTTCTCTTTCCTTATAATAATCAGCAACACAGGAGATATAGTTTCTTCATCAGCCTTAATCTACTGACTGCTGTAAGCATAGCCCTCTGCTGAACCACAATGGATGTGTATCATTTAAGCAGAGCATTGGCAAACTTCTTTCTGTAAAGTAGGAGTATTTTAGGGTTTGCACACCATACTGTCTCTGCCACAACTACTCAACTCTGCTCTGCTGTGGCATGAAAGCAGCCATAGATAACATACACATGAATGGGTGTGGCTGCATCCCAAAAAAGCTTTACAAAAACAAAAGGCCACTTGGCCCTGGACTTGCAGACCCCTGTTTTAAGTCACAGACCTTTTAGGATTGTTACTGCAGCATAAGCTAGCCTACGTTGATATACTGGGGCTGTGAGATGCCCGCCCTCAAGTGAGAATCTTTGTCACCTGTGTTGTCATCTTTCCTTTTTCTTTGAAGAAAAGCCTAACTTAGCTGACCATGGGCCTTTATGCTTCTATGATGGTTACTGTATGATGTACCAGTGAAAGGCGGAGGAGACCCCTCCTTCTCACAAGCCCTCTTCAGTTCAAACCCAAATCATTCATTAAGAGGTCTCCAAATCATTGGTTTCCATACTTTAGAATCATGGGGGGGGGGGGGGGAGGCTTGTGTGTATGTGTGTGATGGTGTTAAAAATGTAGTGCTGTGCTCCATCTCTGGAGTTTCTTGTCCATCTGGGGAGAATTTGTCTAATAGAATCTTTCATGTCTGATCTTAAAGACATTGGTTAAGTTCTAAGGAATAAAGCAGTGATTCCACCCCCCCTCCAAAGTTCAGTGTGCATGCAAATCAGCTGAGGATCTTATTAAAATGCGGATTGATACAGTAGGCCCAGGGTAGGGCCTGAGGTTCTGACAGTGGTAGTAGGCAGGGTGAGCATACTAAGAAATGCAAGGGATTTTAAGTCTTCCTTTCCAGCCTCTGGGCCTAGCAGTGCAGGTGCTTCAATCTTGAATAACCTTAGGCCAATTTTGACTTCTCTCGCACCTTACAATTTGTTGGCAAATTCTGTTGCCTCTATTATCACGATACAGAGCATCCAGCCACACATCCTTGCCACCTTCACTGTGACACCCTGACCTTGGCCACCACCGACTCTGGGCCATATTATTTCAACAGCCTCCTGACTGGGCTCCCACCTTCGGCGCTCGCCCCACTCGCCCTCTCACCTCTAATCCACCCACAAGGGTAAATTCTTTACGCAGCAGCAGGAGGATTTCTTTTAAAACCCAGGCTGACCACGTCACTCCGCTGCTTAACACGAAAACTATGGATTTCACTCGGCAAAGGCCAAAGTCCTCCAAAGTCCTCGTGATGGCCCGGGCGGGCTCCAAAACACGGCACCTCTTTTATGTCCTTGACCTCTTCTCCTACCTTGCTTCAGCCGGGGGCCTGCTGGCTGTTCTTGAGCCCAGCGAGCGCGCTCCCATCTCAGACCCCGACACCTGGGTGCTCCCTCTACCTGGAAAACCCTGCCTTCAAGGTTAACTGCGTGGGCATCCTTCCACGCGTGTCCTTCAATCTTGCCTCAGGTGCCCCTAAGGGCTTTTCCTGACCACCTACCCGGGTGGCTCTTGGCTTCCTCTCTACCGTTCCACTATGGGACATTCGCTTTTCTTCTCCACGCTTAAGATGAAATTCCGCGAAGACGGTTTCGTTTTGTTCACAACGCCTAGCACTAGAGCTCCCAACACGTATTCAGGTGCGCAAGAACACCTGGGCGGGGGGGGGGGCTGGAACCCACGGCGCTGCACCGGGGCCTCGGGGCTGCGGCTCCCAGGAGGCCCTGATTCCCCAGGGAACGCTGGGCTTCCGTGGAGCCCTCTTCAAAAACCCCTTTTCCGAGAATTTGAATTATGCGCTGGTCATTTACTATTGTCAGACATTAGGTGGCTGAAGTTCCCCGTTGACTGGGGTCTTTAATCCATTTTCTTCCCCCGCTTCGCCCGTGTTGGGTTCACTGTCCACCCCCCGCCCCCGCTTCAGTGACAGGACGGGTCGGTCTGTCTTACCCTCTTGGAGCATAAGAAGGTTTTTTCTTTTCTTTTCTTTTTTTTTTTTTTGTATTCATGCAACGCTCTTAAAGAGTATCAGGTAAATCCGAGACAAAAAAGAAAACAAGAGCCTAATTTGTTAATACCCGGGCTCGTCGGCTAAGGGTCGTCTTAAGGTACGGAGGGGATGACTTTTAACCCGAGTCCGGAGCCTTAAGGCTGCTACGGAGCCGCGGGTTCCACGCAGGGCTCCTAGGTCACCTGCCGGGTGCACGTTCTGTGCCGAAAGCGGCGGAACCGTCTTTTTTTTTTCGAGACACCTTCCGGGGTGCGCGCGTGTGCCGGCCGTGCACGCGGCGGGGCTTGTGCACCAGGCACACGCGCGCACCCCTCGCCTGCAGGCACCTTTGGCCCCGCGCCCCCCCCCCCCCCCCCCCCCGCGGGCTCCGCACGGGGCAGGCGCCAGCTCCCAGCCAGCGGCTTGACACCTATTGTCCCCGCTGGGGTGCCCGGCGACCCCGCCTGAAGGACCCCAGCCGCGCCGCCGCTCCGCCCGCGAGGCGCCGCCCCGCAGCCCCCGCAGCCCCCGCGGCCCCGCGCCCCCGCGCCGAGCGGGCGCCCCCTCTGTCACCCCCCGGGCCGGCGGCGGGCGCGGGGGCGGCGGGACGAGGCCGGGGCCGCCCTTCCCCGCAGGCGTTCGCGCCGGGCAGCCCGAGCGGCGCGAAGGCCCCTCCGCCCCGCAGGGCCGGCCGCCCAAGTCCCGCCCGCTCGCGGCTCTCCGCCTCACTAGCAGCGGCGCTCGGCGCGGCGGGGACAGGGCGGAGCGGCCTGCGCCCACGGAGCGCACGACACTGCCCGGGACGCGCAGCCACCCCCGCCCCCTCGGCCGCCCCCTCGGGACCTCCAGCGGCCTCCGCGCGCGCACGGTGAGCGCCACCCGGACCGAGGCGCCGACGGGGAACACGGCCGCTGCCCCGAGCTGCCCCGAGTGCCCTTCCCCCGCCCCCCGCCGCGGGCCGTCACCAGCGCCCTTCTCCTCCCTCCTCCCGCCCCGCTCGGCGGCGGGGACCGTTGCCCTGGCCGTTGGCGGCCGGCGCTGCCCGGCCCCGCCCCGCCCCCGGCGCGAGCCTCGGAGCCCCGGGGCGGGTAGGCCGGCGGGGGGCGGGGGGCGGGGGGCGGGGGGCGGGGCCGGGCCGGGCGCCCCGCTGGCGGGTCGCGCGCGCGCCCCGGGTGTCTTCCTGCCCGGGCGGCGCGCGCCGGCCCGTCCCCGCCCCCGCCCCGCCCCCGCCCCCGCCCCGCCCCGCCCGCTCGCGCAGCCTCCCGCCCGCTGCGCGTTTTGTCCCGCGTCTCGCCCCGTCCGCCGCCTGACTCGCCGCTCTCGTCCTTCCTCTCTCCCGCTTTTTCTTGTCTCCTCTCCCGGTCTGAAGATGCCGTCGGCCACCAGCCACAGCGGAAGCGGCAGCAAGTCGTCGGGCCCGCCGCCCCCGTCGGGTTCCTCCGGGAGCGAGGCGGCGGCGGCGGCGGGGGCGGCGGGGGCGGCGGGGGCCGGGGCGGCTGCGCCCGCCTCCCAGCACCCCGCGACCGGCACCGGCGCTGTCCAGACCGAGGCCATGAAGCAGATCCTCGGGGTGATCGACAAGAAACTCCGGAACCTGGAGAAGAAAAAGGTGCCAGGAGCTGGCGGGGGCGGGGGGGCTGGATGCTCGGCGGCCCCGGCGCAGCCCCCGCACCCGCGCCCGCACCCGCACCCACGCCGCGCCCCGCCCGCCCGCCCGCGGGCTGCTGCGGGAGGTGCCTGTCACCTGGGCCGGCCGCTCGTCGTCGCCTCCGGCCTCGGGGCTGGGACGTGTGGGGCCGGGCGCGTCCTGCCGCCGGACCTGCGGTGATGCCCGCTCTCCGCCCCGAGGGCCCGCGGGGAGGGTGCGGGGTGCGGGGAGGGGCCCGGGGCTGCCCGGCCGCCTCGGGCCGGGTGCCTCGGGCCTGCCGGCGGCCTCCCCCCCGGAGCCGCGCCGGGGCCTGCTTCTGCACCAGGCCCGGTATTGAGTGGGGCCTCGACGTGCCGCGCACCCCCGGCGCCCCCGTCCGACGGGCGCCCCCACGTTTCCTTCTTTGTTCCGATTGTCTAGGTGCCCCCCCCCCCAGCCCCACGCTCAACTCCATCCCGAGATTCTCCGCAGCGGCCCCCTGCCCCTCCGGGACCGTACAGGGCGGGGGGAGGGAGGCCGCCCGCAGGGGGGCCCGCCGGGGGGCGTGGGGCCGGCGGGGGCCGAGGGGTGGCCGGGCCCGCGGGCACATGGAGAGCGCGTCTAACATGGCGGCGGCCGCGAGCGGAGGGAGCGCTGTGCAGGAGCTGCATTGTGAGCACAAAGCGAAAGCGGAGGGGGAGGGCAGGCACCGGGCGGCCGCCCCGGCCGGCCCTCCGCGCCCCCCTCCGGGAAACACGACAGCCACACCCACGAGCTTTTGGACCCAGTAGTTAGCCGTGCTAGGTCGCCCCGTGAGTTCATCTTCAGGCAGGCCTTTTGTTTTACGCTCTCAGCGCAGGACAGTGCACCTACTGTTCAGAGGGACACGTGTGTGCGTGTGTGTGCGCGCGCGCGCGTGTGTGTGTGTGTGTGTGTGTGTGCGCACGTAGGGAGAGGGGCTCCGCGGAGTGAGTCAACCATTCAGCCTCCTGTAAGACTGGAGGTGCAAAGGGAGAAGCAAATCAATAGCACAAAACGGGGTAGTTACGTCTGTAGCTACTATGCAAACTTTTTTGCCTTTTATCCTAAAAATGATAACTTTGCTTGCATGACTTGTGCTTGTCCTCTTCTAGTAAAATGTATTTATCATAACATCCTGAATTTTGACGAAGTCCTTTAAAAACGTTTAGTGAGCCATCCGCCTAACCGTATTACTTAAGATGTTGAAGCTGGCCGAAATTTGGGCCGCAGCAAAGAACTTGAAGAAAATGGTGTAGGCCTTAATTATTTTAGTGCTTGTTCAATGATTTTATGTTTTGGGGGGAGTTTTAAAACAAACATTTTTGGATTCGATGCGAATCTGCCTCATTTTCTCTATTTGGGAATTTTACTTGAATTTTTTAGATTTTATTTGAAATACAGACATGCACTACTTGTAGATGAAGTCCAGACATGCACTACTTGTAGATGTCTACCTTTTGGTAATACTTTATTTTGATAAATAAATGTGGTTTATTACAAATGACAAATACTAAATTTATCAGTGGCAACAAAACAAAAGTATTTTACTTGCAAAGTAGCCACATTTAAATATGGAATATGCATGCCCAAGGCCAGTATCTTCTGGGTCAGCCATGTAATTTAGTTTTGCTACTCTGATTTTGAGACTTAGGTATCTTTTTAAATCCTCTTACTACAATAAGCAATCCTGTCAAGCTGGTTGATGCCTGAGCAGTTTAATTTTTAGAATTCTTAGGAATGCATGCCTTCTTTTAGGATAGGAATCAAAAGATAAATAGTAACGATGTAATATTTTAAGTAAAGACTTTTAAATGTAGATATTTATATTTTACCGACTGAAAAATAATTTTTCTGAGTCCTTAGTGTAAAGTCAGGCACTGATTAGCAGCCAGGTTAGTTACGGAGTGACTGAGTCTTGTGCTCCAAATGTGTATGAGAGTTTAGCTTATAGGCCCTATGAGGACTTGACAGTGACAGGTCACTCATGTGTGGATTTATATATGTTGCCTAACACCAGCCCCTGTATTAACCACCCCCCTCCCCCCTTATAGTGAAGAAAGTAATGTAACTGTTACTACAGAGATTATAGACTAGGCTAGTAAGTACTAAAAAGTTCTTGTATTGGTGGAGAGAAAAAAAAAAACTACACAAAGTAACAAAAGTACTTCATATCTTCCCCCCCCCCCCCCCCCCATCTTCTCAGTGTTTTGGGTGCTAGTGGAAGGTCAAATTACAGTTAAGTGAGGTTTTTTGGTAACTCACAGGATGAGCTACCTACTTGTTAAATAGCTAAGTTTACATTACTGATGTTGTGACTCAATTACTATTGAAATTGAATTTTAACTTTCTGAGAAACTTAAGGCATTTGGATTTTTCTCTAAGCATATCTGGTTTCTAGTTTAAATTGCATTTTTTCTCTATCTAGATGATTTACTGTGGGAAAGGTTTTAACTGTGATTTTGTAATAGTGAGCATTTCTGATACACCTAAAATAGGATTTACTTTACAAATCAATTTTGAACCTTTGTAGAAATCCTTATGCAGTATAAAGTAAGGTGGTATTTATAACTGGATATCTTTTTATTTCAGTCCACGTAGCAACTTCTATTTGAGCTGTATTTCAGGCTTGCCCTATTCATGAGTCTACTGGACAAAATCTCTTTTTTAATGGATTCTAAAATCAAGTATCCTGACCAGAATTACTTCTAGATATGTAGTATTACTTTAAGACTTGGAGAATTGCAATAATTTTGTTGCATTGCATTTAAAACACAAAGTCATTTGTTAATTTTCTAATAAGTTGAGCCGTGAGGGGAAAGCTAAGCATCTGTTCAGTGAGAATGCATGCTTAACATTAATGAAATATGATCCTATTATGTAATGCAACTAAATGGTCTGGTAGTTTTTGAAATTTGGGCTTATGAAGACTTGGTGTGTGTTTAGCAAAGAGGAGAAATGAAGCTATAATCGAAAGAATGAAGTGCAAAACTCCATTTCTAGATCTTTTAACTTTTATAAGTAATAATTATTTGAGTGATTGCCTCGTTTTCTTCATCAGTTTGTTGGTATAGAACTAGGCTCTAGGCTATGCAAGACAGGATTTTGAAACCAAGCCTTAATTTTAACTGAAGAGGGAGCTCACTTATATGGTAAGATGTAATCAGTTTTGATGTAGAATAAAGACACTAGTTATTTTGGTAGGTGAAAGATTAACCAGCGTTCTCTTGCAAAATAGCCTGAGAGCTTTGTAACCAGTATGTGACCAGAAGTGATAGCCAAAATGTCCTGTTTTTCATACTGTTCCCTAGAGTCTATTTGCTCTTTGTATCTTTTCAGTTAATATACTGGAAAAAGGATGCTGTCATTGTTAGAGAAGATAACATTTCCTTTCAGAGCACTGCAGTGTGCCTCTACTTAGAATTCTCAATGCAGCTGTTCTATAGAATTTGTTAATAAGTATGTTGAAATAAAAATATTCTTAACTATTTTGTAAATAAAATCTTTTCTTGGGGCTAACATCCTTAGTTCTTGACAGTTAAAATATCTGATGTATTCGCTTCTCCCATTGGTTGCATGAACTATTTCTCTGCAATGCAGAGGGCAAGATTACTTTGTTTTGCATTCACCTTGTCACAGGAAAAAAAAAAGAATTTATAATGCTTCATTTGTTTCTCTCTGCCTGCCTGGGTGTGTTGTGTGTTTGTGTGTGTGTGTGTGAGAGAGAGAGAGAGAGAGAGAGAGAGAAGTATTTAAAATTTGAATTTAAGAAGGAAAGGATAAGAATTTCCTCGTGTGCTAACATGGGTATCTTTTTGGCATGAGAGTAGAATTCCAAGTATTGTAATGAGGATGAATTGGTTTAATCTGACCACTGTTATTTTACTGTAGATAATTCCCATGTGGTAAATGCTTCTCTCCGAATACATTTTGTGTGACTTAGAGGTTAAACATACAGTTTGTCAGAGTTTTATGTAATTAATGTCACAGTTTATATTTAGAACTAGAGGAAGATTAGTACTGTTTAAAAAAAATTAAATACTTTCATATGTTAAAATTACAACAACAGGGTGTTAATTTTGTTACTATATTGTTAGTAGAATCTAAGATATTTTAAGATCTTACAGTCCTCTTAGCATTTGGTCAAATTCATTTTACAGAAGAGTAAATTGAGATGTTCAGGTAAAAATGACCCAATTTGGGTCAGTGAGTGAATTCCAAGATCTCTTATATTATGGGGGTAATTAGAATTTTAATGCTCTGCAACATAGAAGTCATTTTTCATGTTTAAGCTGATACAAAACCAAGTGAGGCCTTTTACTTTAAATCTTTTAATTGGAGTTCCTCTGTTTTAAAACACTGAAAGCAAAAAGAAAAAGCTTTTTATTTCTTCATTGTTAAACTCTTACTAGTATCTTGTTAAATTTGTTTGTAGGCTGTTCAGGTAGTGAGATCCTGAGAATAACAGTGTAGGTAAAGTCCCATAGTATCGTTGGGACATCTGTATTGTAATAAAATGAACTTTTAAAGTTAAATTCTGAAGTGTCTATGCATAGGTAAGCCCCAAACCCACATTTGCTCTTCTTGACTCAGTCTTGGTATGTTATAGACCAGGTAATTTGGGAAAAGCATTACCAGTGGGAGGAAGTAGAGGAGGTGTGTCAACCTTTCCATCTTAATTCTTGTATTCCAAACTTCTGGGTATTTTTTAATAATTGGTCCCTTTTTGGGGGGGCAACGAATTGTATGTAAGCAATAGAGAAGAAAGAGTAGCAAGAGAGACATTCAGCCAAAGTTGGAATTGTAAATTGCTTGGCTTCTGCTCATTTATCTCTCCCACTAGTTACTCCGGTGCTTTTGTTGGAGTATGAGCACAAAAACATACATGAAAGAGACTATTGGGCAGAGTTCAGAATTCATATTTCCTGAGGAAAAGGGAAGGTGTGCTTCTTGGCCATGCTCAGCTAAAGTAGCCTGTTTCCTTTAACGTTCTGTACTATCTATTGTCTCTATACTTCCTTCACATTTTCATATTCTTTTATGTTCTTTCTTACCTTATGTGTTTTTCTAAATAGGTAGAAATCTCTGGGGCAGAGATTATGAATGATATCATACTGTGCCTTACACATCGTAGATTCTAAATAAATACTTGTTAGTTTGACTAAATCATTATATAGAAGCATTTGTAGCTTCATCAGCAAAAACCCTGTTAAGGTGGATTAATTTTTCCTGAGGAATTTTCTTTTCTTTTGATCTTTTCAGTGAGTAACATTGTTGAGTAGGTAACTAGAGCACACTTTAAAATCTTGGTACTATAAGCATGATTTGTAAGTAGCCTTAGGAAGGAGGGACATAGGTGATTCTTGGTATTTGAATCATTGTAAATTATTAGAAATTTCATTGTGTTCCCCATAATGTTGTTATGCAAACATAGAAGTAAATGAAATCTACTTCAATCATTGGGGGAAAACAAAACAAAACAAAACACAACAAAAAAACCCCCCAAACCTTTGGTCTCCATTTTAAATGAATTACAGTTCCCAAGTTTTTACGTTGAACTCTCAACAGAGTTCAAAAAATTCAGTGGTATTGACTCATCCTAAAGGGTAGTTTGGTTTAAGCAACTGATCATTCAAAAGATACTCGTTAAGATTATCAACAATCATTTGTTTTCTAAATGGACAAGCTTTAGACTTTTTATGAATATAATTCAAAGTAAGCGATACTGGAGCTCTTTAACATTATACTTTTTTGTTTTCCTATTAGGGTCAGCTGCTTCCATTCATTCAGACTTAACTACACAATTACAGCCATGGTCGAGGAATAAAGATTTTTACAGGCTTCACCTTCTACCTTTTTTTTTTTTTTCCCTCGTCAGTGGGACAAAAATCTTCTCAAATTAAACTCCTGGTTACTTAACTTGCTTGGAAAAAACATTCTCTTACTGTTTAAGAAATCCTGCATTCTTGACAAGTATTCACTTAGTTTCTGCATTGAGTTGGTCTTAGAGGGCCTGGTTCTCTCTTTAAGTTTTGGGCAACTCTTTATTTATTTTTTTTTAATTTTATGTATTAATGATAGACACAGGCAGAGGGAGAAGCAGGCTCCATTGCAGGGAGCCCGACGCGGGATTCGATCCCTGGTCTCCAGGATCGCGCCCTGGGCTAAAGGCAGGCGCTAAACCACTGCGCCACCCAGGGATCCCTGGGCAACTCTTTAAGATCTTTTTGTTAGAAGTCACCTCTCAACCCACCCTTCCCCCTGCTCCCCACAGTATTTAATACTTTGTTTTCTGGAACAGAGCAGACTTCTGCTACATGAGAAGGCTTCCAGCATTTGAAGAGAGCTGTTCTGGATCATCTATAGATTGTTGTACTATAGATTGTTGTACCTTCCTTTTTACAATTGAGGAACTTTTCTTTTTTTTTTTTTTTTTTTTTTTTTTTTATTTATGATAGTCACACACAGAGAGAGAGAGAGAGAGGCGGAGACACAGGCAGAGGGAGAAGCAGGCTCCATGCACCGGGAGCCCGATGTGGGATTCGATCCCGGGTCTCCAGGATCGCGCCCTGGGCCAAAGGCAGGCGCCAAACCGCTGCGCCACCCAGGGATCCCTTGAGGAACTTTTCTTATTCTTTCCTGTCTCCTATGAATTTTACTAGCAACTGTCAATTGAATTGGTGGAGGGTGAACAGGAGGCAGTCAGCTGCCTATCATTATGTACCATTATGTGAGTACTGATATTTCTAGGTGAACAGGGAATGTAGGGATTGGGGACTTGAAATAGTATCTGGAAAGGCCACTGAATATTATGGGAAGTTGAGAAGAAAAGAAATCCTGATCTTTTGTTTTTGCATTTGTCTTTCTATAGATTTTTAGTACTATAGAAGTAACTTCTTTAGCTTGGAGAGACACAAAATAACTTAGAGATAGGTGCTTTCGCTTCGTTTTTAACTTTTTTTTTTGTCTCAGTTTGGAGATCTCTTTAATTGAGAACAGAAGTTACATAGTTTCCTGGATAGCCAAACTAGTTTTTTCAGATGTTGTCCCCTCCTAATCCTTCTTGTTGTAACAATTTATAATTGTCTAGTTAGAGAATTTTTGTTTTTTTAGAGTCTCTCTTTTGCTATTTCTTTTTAATTGTGTAATTTAAAAAATGTTTTCTTTATTCATTTATGGAATTTTTGGGTTTAGCAGGAAGGAAAGAAAGCTCTGGAGGGTAGCTATTTTGGATATTCATTTTCTGGCACCCTCATAGCACTGTACCAAATTTTTAAAAAACTATTTCAGTAAACCAACTTTTGTGGTGATGAAATCTTTGGGCGTCCATCTCCACTAGAAGGGACGATCTAGTTGTACCGCAATTTAGTAACATAATAATACTCTGGAGAAAAGAGGAAAACAGCAGCAGGGCAAAAATGAAATGTAACAAGGGCTAGAATCCCTAAAGACATAAAGGAAGAACATACTGAGGCACAAATGATTTTTCTGGAATTGATGACCTCAGGCGAGTTATTAATTGCCTTGTCTTTCAGTTTTTAGTTAGGTGAAATCTGATTGATAGTAGCCCTTGCTGATTGGGTTAGTTACTTGATATTTTAAATTTGAATGTCACATAGTGAATACTGTCAACTATTAAAAGCAACAAAGAGGAGATAGGGTGGGACTGGGCAGCACTTGTTGGGGTAATTATTTCGTAGGGCCACATACTGTCTTTTGACATTTACTGGGTATAGTCACATCTCTATCCTGTGGTTCCCTTTTAGAGACTGGATAATCTGGGAAATGGCCTGATTTTTATCTTGCTCATATGGGGTGCTGCAGATGAATATTTAATACTCTCAGGATGCTCAGTAGTTTGAAAGGAACCCTAAATTGAATTTCAAGATAGGTGTTTCAAGGTAGAAAGACTCTCAGAGGAGGTTTTTGTTATCAGTATTGTGATGGGCTTTTTAATGAAGATATCTATTTATGCTGGGAAAATAGCTCCATTTTCCAGAAAAAAATACTTAATATGCATTTTATGTGGATGGTATGAATAATTGACCAATTTGTTAATAGTAGGTGTTAGGTAGTCATGGTCTAGCTTAGGGAAGAAAAAAGCTGTGTTTGTTCAGAGCTCTTTTACTCCTGTCCTTGCCCCCTTGTGTTCATTGGAGTTCATGTTGGATCAGTCATTGTGAAAAGCAAGTTCTTGTTTACATAATTGTTTAGTTCATACTGCTATTTTAACCTCAAATGAACAGTTTTTCTACTTGGACTTAATTTAAGCCATTTGAATGGGATGTGACAGTAGAAATGAAGCCAGTCAAGATAGTGTCATTTGTCTTTGAGACTCTTGGAACTCTTGCAGATACCACATCCTTTTTTGTTGTTGTTGTTTTAAATCTCTGAAAGCTACTTAGGAATAAGCTGGGACTGCAAGCCACTCTCATTTTGAAAGGCAAAAAATTGGACCAGTTGATTGTCCTAAGAGGCTTTCTGTTGCTCGTGCAAAATTTGGCACTCACCAGTACAGTTTAATTATAAAGTGTTCTACACTTCTGAACAGTGCATAATTTAATGAAAGTACTACTGTGAATGGGAGATAGTAACCCCTCAGTGTTCAGATCATAAATGGATCTTTTCTTATGTAAATGACTAGGTTTATTTAGGAAACCACCACTCAACAAGGTTTCTGAGTTTGTTTAAGGCTAAACTTGAACCAAATTGAGGCTGCCATATAATTTTTATGGTCACAATTTGTTTCAGATGTTTGATTCAGAATAATTTATTTCTGTATTCTACTGGACCTAATATTACAAGGGAATTACAATGTATTTGATCTAGGTGAGTGTTTCCTCAAACTTAAGCACACAATTAGAATTACCCAGAGGGCTTGATAAAACACAGAGGCACCTGGGATGGTGCTGGAGACCTCACATTTCTTCTTTTTTTTTTTTTTTTTTTTTTTTAAGTGACCTATATACCACCACGAGCTCAAACTCACAACCTCAAGATCAAGAGTTGCATGCTCCATGGACTGAGCCAGCCAGGCACCATGAGAATTTACATTTCTAACAGGTTCCTAGTGGATGCTGATAGGTTGCTGGTTTGGGGACCTCACTTTAAAAATGACTGATTTATAGATCAACACAAGGTCCCTACAATGTAGAGAGCTCATCGTATGTAATAGTGAACAGAGGTTCTCTTAGTTCAAATTCTGTGGTGATAAGTCCCTATAAACCTAAGCAGCCAGGAGATCCTGTATTATACTGATAAAACAAACAAACCAAAACTAGCCCTTTAACGTAGAACAGTTTTTTAATTGTCCCTGCAGTCTTATTAGTAAGTTTGAGTTTCCTTAAATGAGGGCTGTTTATTAGGAACTTTGACCAGACTTAGCATCCTGCTTTTTTGAAGATTAGGCCAGAACAAGGGGATAGGATATTTTTAACAGAATAGCAAATACTAATGGCTATCGAGGAAGAAATGTAAGATTGTAATGAGACTTTTGTTTTACTATGGTTAGAAAAATGTTTTACAAAAGAGCTGTAGTTCCCATCATGGAATTAATGACATTTTTTGATTGCGTCACTATAGCTGCGTTAATTCAACTCACCAGGTATAAGGAAGTGTGGGTCAGCTTTTGAAAATCCCCTTCTAAAGGTCTTTGAGATTTTTCAGTTATCATGACTTTTTAAACATGTTTCTTCTGTCAAAGTAAATTCATTTCTTATGGTGTCAGTGTCAGTCCTCCCTTTAAAAATTATGGCTATTAAATCATGGATTGAGAAATTTGAAACCCGTTCTAGCAACATAAAAGTCAAATTAGATATATGAGTTTTAATGAAATAGATCTTTGTTTTGGCTGCAAAGTTTCTACATAGTTTTGGTGACTGTTCAGTGAAGATCTGTACTGTGAACCTCAGTTGCGCACATAGCAGCTGCTTTCCCTGTCTTTTGATTTCCCTTTTAACCTTGTTCCAGTTGCTCCTGTGTAATAGGTTACTCCAAAACTTACTCCATTTTCTTATGCACACAGATTATGCCTGTTGGGGATTCAGACGGTGCACATGGTGGCATTCGTGTCTTTGCTCTGATTCCTGGCGCCTCAGCTGGGGAGACTAAGGCTTGTTCACCCTCATGTGTGTTGCCTGGGTTAGCATGACTCTAGCACTAGGATTGCTGATCAGAGTTCTTGTGTAAGGCCTCTTCGGGGCTTGGCTGCCTCATGGCATGGCCACTTCAGGGTTATTGGACTCCTTACGGGATGGCTTGGGGCTCCAAACATGAGTGTTTTAGTGACCAGCAAACAGGACAGAGAAACACTGCTTGTATGACACAGCCTTGGAATTCACACAGGATCACTTCTGCTGTACTCTGGTGGTTGAAGCCCACTTAATATTAGTGGCCGGGGAATTGGACTAGTTCTAAGTGGGGGCAATGCCAAGGTCACATGGTAGAAGAGTATGTGGAACTGCAGATGTACCCATCTTCGGAAGATGTCATCTGCCTTAGAGTTTTGGGTTGGATAAATACTAAATTTGTTTTTTTCTTTTTTTAAAGATTTTTAAAAAATTTATTTATTAGAGACAGAGAAAGAGAAAGAGATACAGGCAGAGGGAGAAGCAGGCTCCATGCAGGGAGCCCGACGTGGGACTTGATCCCTGGATCCCAGGATTACGCCCTGGGCTGAAGGCAGGCGCTAAACCGCCGAGCCACCCGGGCTGCCCTAAATTTGTTATTTTGTAGAAAATTGGAGCTTTTCTGCCTGAGGATAGCTTGTTGTGATATGAGATAGTATAGATTCATATTCAAGAATTATTGCATGTTAACATCTTGGCAGAATCTTAAAATCTGTCATTCTTAATATCTTTTTTATGGCATGAAGTTTTAGTCTTTTTATTATACAAACGGTGTGTGTTCATTGCAGAATATCTAAGTGTATAAAACAAAGAGAAAGGAAAAAATTTCCACCTATAGTTCTGCCACTCAGGTACCATCCTTGACATTAAAAAAAAAAAAACCAACCCTTTTCATATATATATTTATATATATACATTTTTTAGGAATTTGATTTGACATTCATTTTGATTGGCATGTATGTTTTAAGTTCTTAAGTCGTTAAATGATAAAGCCAAGCTAGATAAATAAAATTCTATCCTAGGAGGGATACATAGTGTGTTCAACTCTATTACTTTAGATTTAGCAACAGCTTCTTTGAAAAATGTATAAAAAGGAAAGATAATAAATGCCAGCTATAAGCTAATAGCTGTTTTTCTTTTGCCTGGTAGTGAATTCAGATTTTTTGCTGTACTAGCACTACATTTCAGGCCCTCTTTCCAACCTCCTCTCTTTTATTAGCTGTATATTTCTAATACAGGAATCCTGACTATAATTAGGTATTATTATACCCTAAGTTGTCATCATTAAAAGCAAATCTTGTTTGGTTTTTTATTTCTTAAAAGAAAAGTAGCCTACCTTTTTAAAAAAGAATGAACTGTCTTTATTCATCCTCAAAGAGTGTTCAAAGGCAGTTGATCATATCTTTTTTTACCTGGAATTAGGCCTGCCTTCATTTTTCAACTGGTAAACCTAAATTTTATACTTTTAGCTGGAGGTTATCTTGTGAAATAATCCACCTAAGAATACAATTGGATACTTTCCTCAGCCTTTAATTTTTTTTTTAAGATTTATTTATTTGGCAGCACACGCATGCAGGCGACAACCGGGGGAGCAGGAGAGGGAGAAGCAGGCTCTCTAGCAAGCAGGAAACCTGATGTGGGGCTCCATCCCAGGACCCTGGGATCATGACCTGAGCTAAAGGCGGGCCCTTAACCCACTGAGCCGCCCAGCCTTTAATGTTTTTAATGTTTATCTTGGTTTTATTTACCTCCAAGATAACTAGGAATTGTTAGGCTTTATTTTATTTTATTTTATTTTATTTTATTTTATTTTATTTTATTTTATTTTTTTAAAGATTATTTATTTGAGAGAGAGAATGAGCTGAGGGGGAGGACGAGAAGCAGACTTCCCCACTGAGTGGGGTGCCCAACATGGGGTGCAATCCCAGGACCCTGGGATCATGACTTGAGCCAATGGCAGATGCTTAACCCACGGAACCACCCAGGTATCCCGTTAGGCTTTTTAATTTAGGGTGGAATGGTTATGTAAGTTGACTATTTCTAGTACAAAGGAAATGGATCATTTGACCTAAAATGAATTAGTATTATTTTTAAACTTATTTTGACCCTGAATGCATTTTATCAGAATTATTTTATTTCTTTTTAGATTTATTTATTCATAGAGACACACAGAGAGAGAGAGAGAGAGAGAGAGAGAGAGGCAGAGACAACAGGCAGAGGGAGAAGCAGGCCCCATGCAGGGAGCCGGACGTGGGATTCGATCCTGGGTCTCCAGGATCATACCCTGGGTAGCAGGCGGTGCTAAACCGCTGTGCCACCAGGGCTGCCCTCAGAATTATTTTATATTTTGTTTCATGTTAATTTTATTTTTGTGATGGGTAAGGAACAAGTGTATGTTCATAATTTATTGTGATTATATTAATTAAATTTTTCCCCCTTGGGGGTGCCTGGGTGACTCAGTTGGTTAAGCTTTCAACTCTTGATTTCAGCTCAAGTGATGAACTCAGTGTTGAGCCCCATGTCAGGCTCCACATTGGGCATGGAGTCTACTTAGATTCTCTTTCTCTCTCTTTCTGCCCCTCCCTCTGTCCCCACTCTTAAAATAAATTTTCTCCCCCTTAATTTAGGTTTCTATTTACTCCCTTTCTTCTGACCTTTTAAACAATAACTCAGTTCTTGACTATTGCATTACTTGGGTATCTTTGGGGTCTTATCGAATAGTAGTAGCATGGGAAACTGTCAAAGTTTTCATTTTAGTGAAAATAATGATGACTTAAACCAGAGGTGAGTTTTCTGTTCCCACTGTCACACATTTAATTCCACGGGTGAGAAAATAAAGCAAAGCTGTTGACTAGCACACTATCCATAGGTGAAGTGATAACTCGAAGTATCATGTTATTTAAAAGCATGATGGATGAAGCACATCAAAGATAATATGCACTTGGGTTTTATTCAGGCGAAAATACGCTTTTTATATCAGTCTCATGAATTCTTTGGCAAGGGGCAGGAGAGGGACAAGAGAATTCAGCACTATAAAATGTCTGATATGCTCCTGTATCAGGATTGTAACCAAATTGTGGCCCTCATTTGTGTGGGTAGGAATCATTTGTGCAGGCCATCTGATGCATATCTTTTTTGAAAAACCTAAAGAATAAGCAATGTTATGTCATGTCATTGGCTTGTACAAAATTTGGTGTCATTCTACAGGGGCTAGAATACCTACATTCGTTTTTTTAGCTCACTATTAAACTAACTTATTTTATGCATTAACTTAAATTGAAGTTAACTAAAAAGTCAAGATTTGAGATGAACTTTAGAGGATTTTATAGGTTTGTTATTTCAGCATGGTTAGGCTGGCATATACTTTAATGTGGGGCATAATTATTATTTTTTTTCTCTTAATATAGGGCAAGCTTGATGATTACCAGGAACGAATGAACAAAGGGGAAAGGCTTAATCAAGATCAGCTGGTAAAGATGCTATATTTTATTAAAGACTATATATGCTCACTGTTTTTAATAAGAAAATTAATTTGTAGTTCTTTGTGTTTTTAGTAAAGTTGGGTTTTGTCTCTGCTATTTTAGGATGCCGTATCTAAGTACCAGGAAGTCACAAATAACTTGGAGTTTGCAAAAGAATTACAGAGGAGTTTCATGGCATTAAGTCAAGATGTAAGTAAAAGACCATAAATATGTTTATGAAACATTAAAAATAAGGAAAGCAGAAATTTTGTTGTTGCTTTGGGGTTTTGTCCTTGCATTACCATTGATAAGTTCACAGCAAATGGAGAGAATTGGATCCAGGTATACCTAAGATGCTTTCCAATTCTGTAAAGTTTAATGTAACACCTGATAGATGCCTGAGGACTGAGGTTTCAGATATGACAAACATATGTAGTAGTTACCCTAAATATCTCATTGTTAAAAAAACAATTAGCTTTTATGTATATACATACACAGACACATAAACTTATTTTCCATATATTCCTTGTATGTAAACATTTACTTTCCACATATTCCTTTATGCCTAGTGACCATCCTACCAAAGTTTCTATATGAACTTTCAGAAAATAGAGTTTTGTTTTTATAATTGGTAATTACAGCTTCCATTAGGGATCTTGTTATGTGGAGACTGGGATACATTGCTCCTTTTTTTTTTTTTTTAAAGATTTTATTTATTCATGATAGTCACAGAGAGAGAGAGAGAGAGGCAGAGACACAACACAGGCAGAGGGAGAAGCAGGCCTCATGCAGGGAGCCCGACGTGGGATTCGATCCCGGGTCTCCAGGATCACGCCCTGGGCCAAAGGCAGGCGCCAAACCACTGCGCCACCCAGGGATCCCTACATTGCTCTTGTAGCAACTTGTGATCTGACAAAGTGGTGTGTTTTCCTATACATATTTTTTTTTTTTTTAAGATTTATTTATTTATTTATGGTAGACAGAGAGAGAGAGAGAGGCAGAGACACAGGAAGAGGGAGAAGCAGGCTCCATGCCGGGAGCCCGACGCAGGACTCGATCCTGGGACTCCAGGATCACACCCTGGGCCAAAGGCAGGCGCTAAACCTCTGAGCCACCCAGGGATTCCCCCCTATACATGGTTTGATGTGATAGAAGGCTTTGGGAACAGGACGAAAATTAAATACAAGCAAAATCAAATGATTTGTTGAAAGTTGAGACCAGAAAATTCATATCCTTCTAATTAGCTTATTTGGAGAAAGATTAATAGCATTGAAATACAAGGTTGCTCTGATTTGGTAAAATGAATCAACAAAACAAAATTTATTATGTGATGAGAGACATTGCAGTACAGAGATATAAAGTTCTGATTCTGGAACCACACTGTTGAATCCTGATTCTGCCACTTTTACTTAATAATTGTAGGACTTTGAGTTATTGAACTTGTCTATCCCTAGATCATTCAGGGTTTTCCAGAGAAACAGAATTAGTAGTATCGGAAGAGAAGTGGGGAGAGGGGCTGTGTCACACTGCCTCAGTTTTCTAATCTGTTAAATGGTGATAATAATGGTCCCTACCTCATTATACGGTTATGCTTGGAATAGTATTTGGTGCATGGCTAATATATATTATGCACTTAATACTGTTACTTACTAAATTTGATTAAAGGTGGAAAGAAAGTCTTGGTAATATCCCTCAAAATGGAATGAAGGAAACTTAATTTACATCCAAGTAAGGAACTGTTCTTCACCTAGGTCAGAACCTCAGGCTTGATGAATCCTGACCAATTTCTTTTTATGATTTAAAAAAAAAATGGATCATAGAAGTAGGATTGCTGTACAGTTTAATAATAGAATCAGTCTATTCCTCAAGCTGCTAACACTGCATAAGTGAAAATACTTGTATTCTCCTTTGCTTCGGTTTTAACGCTGGTATTTTCAGGAGCTTTTCACTGATTGTTTAACTTCATTGGCAGTCTTTTTTATTGAACTCTGAACCTTTATTGCACTTTCCCACAATTGTTAAACACCTTTTTTGTTTTAATTCAAGAGTTCTTTAACCTAGCTCCAGCCTACCTTTTTGAGTTTCCATTTTCTTTCTTAAGCTGCTCATTTTATCCAAAGTGGCATTCTTTATCTTATTTCTTTTGCTTTCTTGACTTATTTCACATTTCCTGCCTCTCTTCCTGTATTTCCTGCCTCTGGCTACTGGCTGCCTCTCTACCATAAAATTGCACAGCCCTGACAGGCCCCGTTCCGCAATAAGATTGAAAGCTCATCTATCTTAGGGGTAGATGTCATGTTCTCCTTGAAAGTTTTCTGTACTGCCCTAGCTTAGATTTCGTCTCTGTTCATGTTCATCTGTGGTATTCACTTGCCACTTACTGCTAAATATCATTTAATCTGCTACCCTCTTTGCTGCCATCATAGCAGACTTACTCTTCTTTCTTATCGCAGACTTCATTGTTCTCCTAGGTTTCTTCCCCATTTCTGCCTTTATTGTACATTTCATATATCTTTATTTGGTTTTCTCGTCCTAGTGAGGCTTGAAAAAGGGGAGAAGGTCTGAGGGAAAACACTTTCATGGCTCTTGGAAAGTCTGACCTTTCTTTGACCCCAAGCTGAGCTACATGAGAAAAGAGAGACGTACTTGGGTTTGGTTGATGCTCTCCCTTTACCTTCCCAGGAAAGCAAAAGACTACTAGTAGGAAGAGAATGGTGGGGAAAAAAATGTGTGTGTACTTAGTGTGGAAAAATATATGTGTATTTAACATATATCTATCTTCTACTACAAGTCCATTTCTATTTTTTTTTAATTTATTAATATTTTTTAAAGATTTTATTTATTCATGAGAGAGAGACAGAGAGAGAGAGAGAGGCAGAGACATAGGAAGAAAGAGAAGCAGGTTCCATGCAGGGAGCCCGATGTGGGGCTCGATCCCGGGACTCCAGGATCACACCCTGGGCTGAAGGCAGGCGCTCAACCGCTGAGCCACCCAGGCGTCCCAATTAATTATTGTTTTTAAGTACGTTCCACATTCAACATGGGGCTTGAACTCATGACACTGATGTCAAGAGTCGCATGCTCTACTAATTGAGCCAGCCATGCATTCCCTAGTCACTGTTTTCAAAGTTGGGATGATAGAGTACTAGCAGCAGATTGTTGGGGGCGAGGAAGGCAGTGATGGGTTTTAGCGTCTCTTTGTGAGTCGAAGTCGGTTATTTAAAGTGAAAAATTGGTACCATTTTTTTTTTCCATAGGAAAAAAACAGATGATGTATTAAACTCTTATTTGTAAGTTGGGAATCATCATTCTATATATCAGCATCACAGAACTCTGAGTGAAATATGTTGTATATACGTTGGATATAAAGTTGGTTGAACTAAATTAGGAGTTTTGTGAAATTCATTTCAGTGTCGTAAGCTTTTGTTTTTATGCAGATTCAGAAAACAATAAAGAAGACTGCACGTCGGGAGCAGCTTATGAGAGAGGAAGCGGAACAAAAACGTTTAAAAACTGTACTTGAGCTCCAGTATGTTTTGGACAAATTGGGAGATGATGAAGTGAGAACTGACCTGAAGCAAGGTTTGAATGGAGTGCCAATATTGTCTGAAGAAGAATTGTCGTTGTTGGATGAATTCTACAAATTAGCAGACCCTGAACGGGACATGAGCTTGAGGTATAGTGGTATTTGATAGTAGAAACTTCTAAATGTTGACTTGACAACTAAAAGGTAACTAATTAACTTTTCATTATTATTACAAGGTTGAATGAGCAGTATGAACATGCTTCCATTCACCTGTGGGACTTGCTGGAAGGAAAGGAAAAGTCTGTATGTGGAACAACCTGTGAGTATTAACAGAAATTTTTGTTTTGTAACTAAGAATCTTTAAAGATTAGTTTTTAAATAAAAAGCAGTATAATATGAGAAATTTCCGAACTGTGTAAACATTTACCTACTGTTTACTTTTTTGGGCTTATTCCCTTTTTTTTTCTTGTTGCTGTGTGTGTGTGTGTGTGTGTGTGTGTGTGTGTGAGAGAGAGAGAGTATACATCAAAAACACCAATTGTATATATGTAGAGATGGGAATCCTAACTTAACATGGCTTTGTTTATAACTTACTCTGCTTGGAGTGGACAGATTAACACCAAATAGACTTTTCAGAGATGTTGGCATTAGATAGGGACTGTTTTTCCCTTATGGCTGAAATTTTATGAAAAATACTTACTGTACTTCATGCATACATTCATGGTCATTGCCTATGTCTTTTAGTTTGTTTTTTTTTTTTTTTTTAGACTTTTGCTAATTTGAGAGCAAAGTTTTTTTTGTATTTTTTTTAAAACGGTAATCTCAGATATGCAATGTGTATTTTAAAGAAAATAAAGGGACATTTAAGCTTCACTACCTCAGTAAATTAAGAACTTCAGGTTTATTCTGTTAGTAAATAAGAGAATAAGTTCTAATCTTCACTATTTATAAAGTTGATTTAGGGAAATAGATTTTGAACATATTAAGGTGAAAATATCTGTTTATACCTTATTTTTAGCTCTTTGAAAAATTGGATTAAAAGCTTAAATTGGAAAAACTGTATGACGCAATTTGGAGTGTATTTGCTTTAAGGAAATGGGTAAATCAAATATGAGGAACCAACCTTTTTGTATCTTTTCATGTAAGAAATAATTTTTTTGGTTTATTAACTTATTTACTGTATTTCTTTGTAAAAAAAAAATCATTTGGGCTTCTTGATTTTAGTTCTGCCCCATAAATGTACTGAATTTAGTATTTGAAATTCAAATGGAAAGAAGTTTACATATGTGTATAAACTTGTTAGCTTGAAAAAGTAGTTTTAGGTTAAGCCTGATCAGATTTTCATGATCATTATTGAGGAGTAACAAGGGTTAAATATCTAAGCTTGTAGCTTGTTTTGGTGTTTCTACCTAGTCTTGTTCATTCATCTTAGGAACGTAACATCTTTGTTGCTAATGAAAAGGTACTAATGAACTCAAATTGGTGTTTTTATGTGCATTCAGTTTTCATCCATCGGTTTTTTTTTTAAAACTGATTGTTCTGAGAATCACGAGTCTCTGATGCAGGGGTAGGGAAACATGAAATGTTCATTCAAAAAGTTGTTAGTTTTATTGTTAACAGGATTAACTTTATATTTTAATACTGTCTTTGAAGTTTTTTCTGTAAAGTGACCTATTAGGAAATTAAATACATATTCTACATACATAGGTACTTTCTACGTGTACTATATAAGGCCAGGAAATTAAAATTAGTTCTTGACACATACTTCCCCTGCCACCCTGCCCCCTTAATATCCAAGTGTGCCAAATTCTGAGTTTTGACTTTCAAATATCTTTTGAATCCATCTACTTCTTTTTGTCTGCCACTTATCTTCCTGTCTTTGCTAATGCAATTTAACTGAATGCACCCTCTCCAGCTCTTTAAATTCTTTTAATGGCTTTCTTTTACTTATATTTTATGTATAGTTGTCTTCAACTTAAGGACCTTGCATGTTCTGGCCCTTCCCAGACTATGTCTTTCTTTATGTCTTTTCTTCCTATGCCTCAGCCATAGCACATGCTTTCATTTTCTTGTATTTGGCACCCTTTCCCTTTATACAGGGCTTTGTAAATGCTGTTGTCTCTGCCTTGGGGCAGCCCGGGTGGCTCAGTGGTTTAGCGCTGCCTTCAGCCCAGGGTGTGGTCCTGGAGACCCAGGATCGAGTACCACATTGGGCTCCCTGCATGGAGCCTGCTTCTCCCTTGCCTGTGTCTGCCTCTCTCTCTCTCTGTCTCTCTCTCTTTCTCTCTCTCTCATGAATAAATAAAATCTTAAAAAAACAAAAAACAAAACACTTCTCTCCTTTCTACTACTCATCTTCCAGATCTGTGCTCTTGCAGCACTTACACACCAGGAAGGCCTTTGGTGTTTCTTCCTGCCGAGGTCCAGTCCCTTGTAGCTCTGTGTAGTGCTTTTCACAGATGTGATTTTACTGTATTTGATTTGTATAACTCTTTGTTGGATATAAACTTAGGGAGGGCAGATACTGTGTCTTACAAATCTTATTGTAGCCCTATTGCTTAGCACGTTGTCCAACATATAGGTAGGTGCTAAATGAATAAATGATAATTGTCAGCTTTTTGTTTTGAACTATTTTAAGTATATAAAATTAAATTTTTTTGAAGTTAAATATATAAAATTTAATACTAATAGGTTCTTATTCTCTATCATTCCATAATTTCTGTTGTTGTCGGACTCTAAGGTTTTTTGTATGTATGTTTCAGTAACAGTTGATAAGGTTTTTTTCTTACAGCAACATTTTGTAGCATGTTGAATCTTATTCATTCAGGTCAGGTGTCCTGAGATAGTCTAACATAATTCATATTCAATTTTAGATAAAGCACTAAAGGAAATTGTTGAGCGTGTTTTCCAGTCAAATTACTTTGACAGCACTCACAACCACCAGAATGGGCTATGTGAGGAAGAAGAGGCAGCCTCAGCACCTACAGTTGAAGACCAGGTAGCTGAAGCTGGTAAGTACTTAGGTGGATATGAGTTTAGTTTACTGTCCTGGTTTTACTTTCTTTGCCACAAGTTCAAGCTGTACATTAATTTAGCTATATGTGTACACCTGAGGTGTTTTTTTTTTTTTTTTAAGATTTTATTTTTTGATTAGAGAGCACAAGCAAGGGAGGGACAAAGGGAGAGGGAGAAGCAGACTCCTTGCTGAGCAGAGAGCTCTCTGTGGGGCTTGATCTCAGGACCCTGAGATTATGACCTGGGCTGAAGGCACCTGCTTAACCAGGTGAGCCACCCATGTGCCTCTGCACACTGAGGTTTTTAACAAAACTTTAAGTATGATGAAATATTAAAACAATGTGTATTAAGAGTTATTCCCAGAAGTATTAAATATCAGTCATTTAAGGGTGCCCAGGTGGCTCAGTCAGTTGAGCATCTGGCTCTTAATTTTTTTTTAAAGATTTATTTATTTATGAGAGAGAGAGAGAGAGAGAGGCAGAGACACAGGCAGAGGGAGAGAGAGAGAGAGAGAGAGAGAGAGAGGCAGAGACACAGGCAGAGGGAGAAGCAGGCTCCAAGTCGTGGGACTTGGTCCTGGGACTCCAGGATTGTGCCCTGGGCCAAAGGCAGGCACCAAATCACTGAGCCACCCAGGGATCCCCTGGCTCTTGATATTTTGGCTCAAGATCTCAGGGTTGTGAGATTGAGCCCTGCATCTGGCTCCATGCTGGGTGTGGAGTCTGTTTGAGATTCTCTTCCTCTCCCTCTAGGGGAATCCCCCCCCCCCCCAATAGCAATCATTTATTTACTGGTCTTTTTTTTATTTTTATTTTATTTTATTTTTTATTTTTTTTTTATTTACTGGTCTTGATCACTGTTACAAACTGATTTTTTTTGTTGTTGCAGTATTACTGGACTGGACGATAATTGAGGGGAAATGTTGTAGGGCTTTTTAAGTACATTGTGGCTGACATGCCCAGATTTATTACTATTTATCACGCTAGTGTATAAAGTGAATAGTATGGGGGCATGTGTGTGTTGTGTGTTTTAAATGTTGAGGTTATTATAACTCTGTAATCCTGAACTTTATACTTTTTTCATCTTTTTAATCTATTTGTGTCTTTATATATAAATGTGATTCTTGGGGCACTTGAGTGGTTCAGTGGTTGAGCGTCTGCCTTCAGCTCAGGTTGTGGTCATTGTCAGAGCATAAATTTTGTAGTGGTTAAAAAGCATGGATTTTTGAATCAGACTGCCTGGATTGAAATCTTGGCTTTGACGCTTATTAGCTATGTAACTTTGGGCAAGTGACTGAATTTCTCTACATCTCAGATTCTCTGTTTAGAGAGCAGTATGTGGGGACGTCTGGGTGGCTCAGTGGTTGAGCATCTGCCTTTGGCTCAGGTTGTGATCCCGGGGTCTTGGGATCGAATCCCACATCAGGCTCACCTCAGGGAGCCTGCTTCTCTCCCTCTGCCTATGTCTCTGCCTCTCTCTTTCTCTCTCTCTCTCTCTGTCTCTCATGAATAAATAAATAAAATCTTAAAAAAATAGAAAGCAATATGTGAAGTATGTTTCTCGTTTCTGGCACATAGTAGGCACTTTATGCAAGTGTTAACCTATTAGATTGAAATTAGAAGGGGACTCCCGGGTGGCTCAGCAGTTGAGTGTCTTCCTTCGGCTCTAGTGTGCTCCTGGGGTCCGGGGATCGAGTCCCACATCGGGCTTCTCATTGTGAGGAGCGTGCTTCTCCTTCTGCCTATGTCTCTGCCTTTCTGTGTCTCTCATGAATAAATTAAAAAAAAAAAACTTAAAAAAAAAAAAACTAGAAGGGAAGATTACACATTTATGGTTGCAGATCAACATAAGGAGGTCTCCTACCCACCTTTAACTCCTTTTACCAAGTGATTAAAGTACGAGAGTAAGATTTTAATCTGTATGCTGCTTTATAGTATCACTTCTAAGCCTAGAGAGAAGTTTTAACTTAGCTCTTTATTGGCATTATACCTCATCCAGTAATTACTGTTGAACCTACTTCATTCTGGAATAAACGGTAAAGAACACTCTTTCTAAATATATTATTGAAAGAATGATAAAATACGGAGACTTATAAGCTATTTGAAGTTTAAATGAATTGTTAATTTTAAAAAGATTTTGTTACATTCATGTATATCATTTTTTAACCTCTTAGAGCCTGAGCCAGCAGAAGAATACACTGAACAAAGTGAAGTTGAATCAACAGAGGTATGATTTTTATTTAACATTAGCTTTCTTTTTCTGCCTTTCAAGCAGAGCTCTCAAACATTTACTTTGCTTTGCAGTATGTAAATAGACAATTTATGGCAGAAACACAGTTCAGCAGTGGTGAAAAGGAGCAGGTAGATGAGTGGACGGTCGAAACAGTGGAGGTAAGCATCCTCTTGGTTGCAAGGTCGATGTCCTTTGTTTTTATTAGTAATTTTTAGCTCTCAAGAACAAATAAAGATTATTAGTCCTTTGCAGTGTTAGTACATTTATTATCATAACAAACTTGATAAACATAACAAGATCATTATGTTTAAAAGATAATTTATGCCTGTGGATGTTTAAAAGAATCTCTGCTGCTCCAGCTACAGAAAACTTATATATAGTTATTTGTGTATAATTTTTTTAAAGTACATGATTTGTGTGTTTTTCATACCAAGTTGCTCTATAAAAATCTGAGCTTCCACATGGATAGCTTTCAGAAAAGGCCCACCTCCTAAGGGGTGTGTTGGAATGTCATCTTAGACTCCTCCTTTTCCCTAATACTCTAGACTTCCTCTAGTGTTTCTTAATTCTGTTGCTCAGCTGACATTACCTGTTTTCAGAGCCTAATGTCTAGTTCAGGTACTCCCCTTCATATTTTTCTTTTCTGACTGCCTCAGGCCATATTTACTTTCACAGGTCAATTATTAAAAAAGTTAGTTTTGAATAAGTTGCTTTTACTTGAAATTCTTAGAGGGTGCTGTGTTACCTATAAGATAAAATCAAAATGCCTTACCAAGTTTGTCCTTGAGGTCCTTTTCCATCCCCTTTTTAGGTGACTCCTTTTATATATCTGTGCTTTTCTCTTTAATATTACTGTATCAAGATCATTCTCCAAAGTGTAATTGTACCAGTACCTTTAGCTCTTTATTGATGTACCAAAATGCATTATTGATAGATTCAGTAAAAAACTTGTCCTTTACTTTAGAGAGTTACCTAGTTTGGATGAAAACACTGTCCCACAAAGTACTAGCAAGACTGTATTTATTTCTGAATTACGCAAGGCAGTTCAGAAATGTTAGAAGAGGATTAGAAGAAAAATAGATCTGAAAGATCTGTAGAGTGGTGATTTTTATAAGAGGTATGCAAACCCCCTGGGCCTTGACTAAGTAGATTTGGTGTATTTTTTTTAGGGGAGTGAGGTAATAAATATATAATAGCATGGGTAGAGAGGTAGAAATGAATTAGCGTATTTGCTTTATTGAATACTAGGAATGAAAAGCATGTGTTGGCAAAGTAGGAAGGTTTGGGAAGTAACAGTGCTTTTAGTTAAGTACTTTTTGCATGTTACTGGGAGAGAAAAATGTATTATCATACCTAGCACTGTGCCAGTATGGTTTGTTCTTAAGTACTTAGTTGGTAGGGCCTTTCTAAAAGCTATTCAGATGGAATTCTAAGGAATTTTTTGAGCATCGTGGTGAGATGACAGATCAGTTAGTTGATCTTCATGATAACAATTTAGGTAGTGATTATTATCTCATTATTGCTTATAAAAGAAGTAAGGTTATGATTTATCCAGGCTCACCAGGTATGACTTGCCCAATTTTAAAAGACAGATAGAATGTAAATTTGATGTGATTTAGACTTCCCAGAAGAGCAGAGAGTTACTACAAATAATCAGGAGAAATGATTAGATCTAGGAAAAAGGTAGGTATAGTGAGCGTTGGCTTTTGTAGCAAGTTAGATACGGTGCTAGGGCTTGATCCTATCATATTGGCAGAGAGAATGAAATGGTAGGAACCCAAAGTTTGATGATAATAATAACTAACTTTTCTTGAGTGCTGACTATATATGAGGTACTGAGATGAGTATGTATTTGATAAATACAGATTTAATTACCGTAGAAGGCATAGCAGGTTAAGCACAATACATTCTTGGGGGAAGCAAGTATGGGTAATCTTTGAAAGCAGTTTATAACGTAAATCTGAAGAGCTACATGGTGATCCTTTGGAATTGAGAACACCATAGAAATGATAGCACTGAATGTTAAATTTATCATTGTGGCCAGTTTGAGTAACTACATTAAAAGCCTACTATTCTGTTTACAGTGTAGTGTCCTATATAGTTTGAGGACCTGTCATGATGGTTATGAATGGAGCTCTTCTTTTTCCCAGTCTGTAGCTTTTTCCCACTTTTTCCCCTTTAGGTGGTGAATTCACTCCAGCAGCAACCTCAGGCTGCGTCTCCTTCAGTACCAGAGCCCCACTCTTTGACTCCGGTGGCTCAGGCAGATCCCCTTGTGAGAAGACAGCGAGTCCAGGACCTTATGGCGCAGATGCAGGGGCCCTATAATTTCATACAGGTAGGTGGAGTTGAGGCAGAACTACCTGAAGGTTTAAGTGTTCACATTATTTCATTTAATTCCATCATATCCTAAATTGTAGGATTCAATGCTGGATTTTGAAAACCAGACACTCGATCCTGCCATTGTATCTGCACAGCCTATGAATCCGACACAAAACATGGACATGCCCCAGCTGGTTTGCCCTCCAGGTTAGTTACGGTATATTCTTATGTGAGAAACATAGGGCCAGCACTTTCAGGTTTTTGTAAAGTATGTGAAAATTAATTTTTACCTTCTAATATTTGCTTAACTCTTGGATCTTGTGTCCTTTAATATGATAAGAAAATGTTATTGTTTTTCCCTGTAATATGAATAACTAGTTCTGTTGCTTTTTTAAACCTTTTATTATCATACGTAGACTTAAGTACATGTAAATGTGGTTTGATGAGTTTTCACAAACTGATCACAACAGCACCCAGAAATGGAACATTACCTGTATCCCAGAAGCCTATTTGTGTCCCTTTTTAGTCACTGGTTACCCTCTCTTCCAGCCCTGTGGGAACCATTTCCTGATTTGTAACATTATAGACCAATTTTGCTTGGTTTTTTAAAGAAAATTAAGCATAAAAATAATAGAGGTATTTTTTCTCTGAAGGATGCTTAGAGCTTTTTAGGAGAATTTCTGAACATTTTATTTACATGAATAAAAATGAGATATAACAGTGTGAAGTGGGTAAGGGGATGCTTATGAGGAAAGGGGAAGAAGATAGGCCAAAAGATAGTTGAAGTTTCAAACTCTTACTTTTCTTAACACTATTATTAGAAATAGCAGCACTAAATAGACTTGTTGGTGTCTTGTACTGGGTTAAATGGACCATCTCTTTTCGGGACCATTAATAATTTTGAGTCTTGGTTTCTTTCCCAGAACATGTCATCATTAAGGGCACAAAAGTGGAACTGTATAAAATAACATTTAATGTCTTGTAAATCTTCAGTGTCATAAAAGGAGTTGCTGAATAGAAGCACGCTTAAGGACACAGTTAACTTGTTAAGTTAGGATTTCTCCAAAGTGTAAAGGGAGCTCATATCTCTCATAGCTCTATCAAAAGTTAGAAAACATATCAGGATTAGGCCTTCTGTAAAGGAATCAGAGTTCCTATTACTAGTGTTCATTTTCTGAATTCTGTTCAGAGGAAGAAAGTTTGTATAGCTGGAAAGTTGTGCCAAAATCAACACATACAGCATTGATATAACCTGTAAGCTATTTCGATAATCACTTAATACTGAGTTTGTTAGCCTCTCCAGTGAAAATGGGTGATTTCTAAATGACTAACCACAGATCCTATTATCTTTGATTCATTAACCATTGTTGGGGAAGGGAGTTAGAAGACTGGTGGGAGTGACCGTATGCACACTGAATTGAATATAGGATTTTTAAAGGTGTATTTTAATTTTTTCCCATGGAAGCATTTATGATTATATTGCAAGTTGATAATGTTAAAATATTACTTAGTTATTACCTA
This sequence comes from Canis lupus familiaris, assembly GCF_011100685.1. Taxonomy (NCBI): domain Eukaryota; kingdom Metazoa; phylum Chordata; class Mammalia; order Carnivora; family Canidae; genus Canis; species Canis lupus. The sequence continues at coordinate 34,105,608 of NC_049239.1, read as the reverse complement.
TCTAAGGTGTTGAGTAAGGCTATTTTCATAGGTAACTCTGGCATTGATTCCTGCGTGTTCTGCTCTATACTTCTTTGTTAGTGCTTTTTCACTAATGTCTTCAGCAGAACTCCAAAATAAAAGTCATTGTGAGAGTTGACTAATAATAACTACCAGGAAACCAAAATGCCCACTTGACAGCTTAACTCCTACCTGTACTTTGCCAAATTATTTTCATGATGACTATAAAGTTTTCTTTTAGGATTTGGCTATAGACATTTTCTGTGAAGAAATTTGATTTTGGATAACTGGGTATTTTTGGTCAATTTTACAGTTCATTCTGAATCTAGACTTGCTCAACCTAATCAAGTTCCTGTACAACCAGAAGCTACACAGGTAAGAGTGACAGAAATAGTGCTGCAGGTTTGTTTTTAATCAGGTTTTGGGTCTCTTTCTTAAATTATGAAAGTCAGGTATGAATTTTATCATTGTCTAAGTCTGGCATGGCATTTTAAAAGCTATCAGCCTTTAAAATTTCCATGTTACATTTACTTTTGTTTTAATAACTTAAAAAATACTGTCTTTTTGTTAAGTCTCCTGTTTATAATAGTTTATTATAAGGAAAGATGCTTTTTCATTTTGAACTGAGTAGAATTTCAGAAGACGTATTTTAAATGTCCTAATTCTAAAATTTAGTGTAGATATTGCCATTTAGAAGCATTTGTTGGGGACTTCATAACTGGACTTGGGTTTATTTAACTTTCAGCTTTAATATTAGATGCACTTTTTTGCAGTTAAGTTTCATAGTCTCTTTAACGGGCGTATCTGTTTCTTAGCCCTGTCTGTATTAGACTTGATTTATAACAGAAAGCAGCTTTGATTGCTTTATTTCTGTGTAGGTTCCTTTGGTTTCATCCACAAGTGAGGGGTATACAGCATCTCAACCCTTGTACCAGCCTTCTCATGCTACAGAGCAACGACCACAAAAGGAACCAATTGACCAGATTCAGGCAAGTTTCTGTTACTAGGTAACATAAACTTGATGAGGCACTTATTCATGAATTGGGCAGAGGTAAATACTGTTAATATTGTGACTCTTTTTGGACCTAATGCATGCAATACAGTATTTTGCTTTTATGAAATAGTTGAATTTCTAAACATACTAAGACTTGGATAGTAGACTTGGCTAAGTTTAGTTTACCACTAAAGTGTATCTATTCATTTTGTGTTATAGGCAACAATCTCTTTAAATACAGACCAGACTACAGCGTCATCATCCCTTCCGGCTGCTTCTCAGCCTCAGGTATTCCAGGCTGGGACAAGCAAACCATTACATAGCAGTGGAATCAATGTAAATGCAGCTCCATTCCAATCCATGCAAACGGTAATTGAACTAACATTAAATGCCTAGTGTATACTATGATCATGCCAGGGTCGCAACAAAAAAGGCCTTCTTTCAGCTTTGTGTTTGAGTGTGCATCTATCCTAACTGTAGAGTATATTTAAGTGAACATAAACTGATTTTTTTCCTGCTCCCAGAGATAAATTTAAGTCTTAGGAGTTGTGTGCTCACATCTTCCTGTTTTATCGTTTCATCCTTTTCATTTGACCAAAACTAAACATGCAGAAAAGTAGACTACTACAGTGTGTGTATATAAATCATTGCCTAGATTTAACAGTAGTCTACATTTTTCCATATTTGCTTAATCTTTTATTTTTCTCAAGTTTCACATAGTAAATTTCACATTATAGTTTGTGCTTTTTTAGTCAGTAAGCATCTCTAAATTGCAGAATTTCTAGAAAATGATGTTGAAAATAGTGTAATGGGATGCAGCTAAATCAGTGCTCATGGGAAAGTCCATAGAGTTAAATATTAAAATATTAACTTTTGATTAAAATGTCAAAAGTAAAAATGAATAAAATATTCAGTTCAAATTTAAAGTTCATAGAATTAATTTATATAAGTGACGTGTATCCGTGATTTGCATCTTTTAAAAAGCTTTCTCATTTATAATAGCGTTTCCAAGGCTGCTGATTGTGTGTCTTTTTAGATTTTGATCCCTACTTAGGCTCTTCTTTAAACGTGTGTGTGGGGTGTGTGTGTGTGTGTGTATATGTATACATACACAGAGAGAGAGAGAGTGTATGTGTTTGAGACTTCTGTAATGTATTTACATCTGAGGTAAAACCAGCATTGAGGTCTGCCTTGTTAAAAGCAGGGAAATTATTAGCAGAAAGGGATGAAGTAATCATTTATTTTATTTACTTTACTTACTTACAGGTGTTCAATATGAATGCCCCAGTTCCTCCTGTTAATGAACCAGAAACTTTGAAACAACAAAATCAGTACCAGGCCAGTTATAACCAGAGCTTTTCTAGTCAGCCTCACCAAGTAGAACAAACAGACCTTCAGCAAGAACAGCTTCAAACAGGTAGGAAAACGGGTGTCACTTCCTTGGCTGCTTGCTTCCCGCATAGTTACTGACAGTATTAGAATTTAGATTTTGGAGTGGCAGTGTCTAAGAGTTTTGTTTTAGTAGACCTTATAGATTTTTCATTATACATCCTGAATTAAATCAAGTCCATATGTGAATTATTTGCATTTATTTGGAGACCTGACACCAATTTTCTTTTGATCAGTAAGCATTCATAATATTTCCATTTCATTCTGTGATTTTAGTGGGACTAAACTTGTTACTTAAATTATGATCAACTTTACTTTTAATTGCTAATTAAGTGGAGGCAGGTAGCATGATAGCTGGTAGGTAGGAAGTCAGTTGCGCAGTTAAGAAGCAGTAAGGAGTTGCGTTGGTTATCAGTTAGGATAACTGCAAAAATCATTAGTTAGGATAAAACATGCAAAAATCTCCTGGTAGTTGTATATGGTATATGGTACCATAAATCTAGTGTTTGTTGATAAGTAAAGTCATTCCTAAGTTGGCTAGTTACCATACCCATCACAATAATGAAGATAAAGATAAATTGTAGATTTCTTTAAGGCATGAAATACCTGCTTTTCGGTCTTTGGTTATGTAGAGCCCAGGTTGTTTAATTGGCATCCCACAACAAGCTAGCAAACGTTGCTAAAATCATAGGAGTTTAATTTTACCAGACTGATTTAAATAACTATGAAATATTCTAATTGCCAATTCCTTGATAGACTTGGATCAACATTATGGATTTTTCAGTATTAAATTTTTACATATCCTTATAGTATTCAGCACCAGTAAATAGTAGGGAGTCTGAATCAGCTGTAATCTGATACGTATTTATCCGTTGTGCTGTGTTCAGCTCCTGAGTGATAAAACTGGGCTTCGTGCTCTCAGGCTCCTTTAATTATTGCCATGTTCTCATAAGCATGTCAGCACAAAGTCTAAAGGCCCCTAATATTATACATATTCCACAGCAAATTGTACTATGTAGTCAGGAACAACCTGAAAGAGGGATATGGCAAAATTCTAGCTATTATTTATGGACTTAGAGTTTATGCTGTACCAAACACTTTTATAGAAATTCTGGTGGCTTTTTATTTTATTTTTTTAAGGAATTCTACTTTTAAATGAAGAACACACTTTAATTGTATTGCTGTGAGTTTTCATGCAGTCATATTTGACCAAGACTAATAAATTTCTTAGTGATAAAAAAGTTGAGTTGAAAATTTACTTTTGACTACTCTCTACATGCATGTGAATGAGTCTGTTCAGAAAGAAAATATTACCTATAATCATACTTGTGTGTAATTTTGAATTTGGAGAATGTAGTGAAAGGTAGTCTGTAGAAAGATCACCCTGTGAATAGTATAATTGGTCCATTAATTGCATAGTTCAGAAAGGAGCCATTACCCCTTCTCCTAGGCATACTTGCGCTTTTTCTTTGCAAAAAAGCATTCTAAGAACTGATAAATGTGTTTGGGGTTTCTTGAGGATATAAAATGTATCAGGTGAAGTTTTTCAAGAATTACACCACCTTTTCTCTCTGCCTAAACATGGGAGGTTTATTTAGGCTGGCAAGAGGCTGGCTGATTTTTTTTTGTTGTTGTTCCTGGGATGTGGGCCTTCCCTTAGTGTCTGCCTTCCTCATCTCCCAAAGGTAGTTTTGCATCCTGTTTTTCTTTTTTATCATGAATTATAAGCACTATAGTAATACCAGACAGGTACCTCAGGATATAATTTTTGAAGATTTCTAGATTCTAGACTTATCCTCATTGTGGAAGGAGGGGGTATGCAAGGTTAGTATGAACCTTCTAGGATCCTCTCTTTACCTCATCAGGTTGGGTGCCAGCGTGAGCACTATTTAACTGTCTTGTAAATTGGTTGTACTTAAAATACTTGAAATGGAATCAGGCCTTAAGGGAGGTGTAAGTTAAAAGTGCTGATTTATCTTTATAATTACTGAATATTCCACCATATGCTTGTCTAGCTATGGGAGAGTATGGTTTTGTGTGTTTCACTAAGTATCAAGGGAAATTTAAAAGGGTAAGAAAGCTTTTATCACTAAGGAGCTTTATAGTGAAAAGAAATAATTAAATGATACAAAATGGTATTTGTGATGTTCCAGTATGTAAAGTTTCTTTTGAATTATTGTAGGTCTCTTGTGTTAATAGGCAGATGCCCCTCAGAAGAAGTTTAATAGTACAGGTTTTCATTTCATTTGGAAAGATAGAATTTTGTGCTCTCACACATTTGTATGTGCTTCTAAAGGTTTGGAATTGTTGGAGAATTCTATTCCCTTTAGCTTATTAATTATGGGTGGGAGAAAAATGGAGACTTGATGACTTAATTAATGTATAATTTTCCCTATTGTTAATATGAAAACTTAAAGACAGTTTGAAGAGAAAGTATATAAAGACAACTCTTAAACCAGAAAATGTGAGAGAACAGATTGTAATGAGCTGTTTGTGGTGTGTGTGTGTGTGTGTGTGTGTGTGTACACATTTTTTCTTTTTATTACAGTGGTTGGCACTTACCATGGTTCCCAGGACCAGCCCCACCAAGTGACTGGTAACCATCAGCAGCCTCCCCAGCAGAACACTGGATTTCCACGTAGCAGTCAGCCCTATTACAATAGTCGTGGTGTGTCTCGTGGTGGTTCCCGTGGTGCTAGAGGCTTAATGAATGGATACAGGGGCCCTGCCAATGGATTCAGAGGTACAAAAAAAAAAAAAAAGTTCATGTTCTTTTTTGGTTTGTAAAGTATATAGAAATATGTCCTATAGTTTTGGTGAAAGGTAATGTTTGTCTACATTAGTCTCTGTACAACTTAAACATTTTTAATACAATATAGGCATTTTTTAAAAAGATTTTATCTAGAGAGAGAGAACATGAGCAGGGGGAAAGAGGGAGAAGCACGGTCCCCACTGAGCAGGGAGCCTGATGCAGGGCTCAATCCCAGGACCCCAAGATATGACCTGAGCTGAAGGCAAATGCATAACTGTGAACCACCCAGGTGCCCCTGTTATAGGCATTTAAATTGACAAAATTAGGAATGGATTATTTGTATGTGTCAAATCCATGTTTTCCATGTTCTCTAGGTGATAATTGCTTTTCATACTTTATGAGACTTTATGGGGATTTTTGTGTATGTGGGATGTGTGTGCATGAATGAATGGGTAAAAATGTCCTCTTCTAAGGAAGTTAATACTCAGAAATTTAGGAACAGATGGGATCATGATAGGAAATTAGAAATTAGGTTCAATAACTAGCATGGCTTACAGTTTTTCAGTTCTTACCTCCATCAGTAGTGAGAAATAAAAATTCCTTGCATAGATAAGAAAATTATTTTCTTGTCCTAAATTTTAGGAGGATATGATGGTTACCGCCCTTCATTCTCTAACACTCCAAACAGTGGTTATACACAGTCTCAGTTCAGTGCTCCCCGGGACTACTCTGGCTATCAGCGGGTAGGTAGAAGTTGCTTTAAAATATAAACTGACCTAAGTATACCAATGAAATGGACAGATGTGGTTGTTTGGACTTAGTAATTAAGTAATTTGGGGCTAATTTTGTACCTTTGTACAAGATACTTTATTATGGAAAATGATGACGCTTGCTTTTCTTAGCATTCAATATAGGTACTCATTTAATAGAGTCTGTTAAAAATGATTTTATATGCACTGTTGGTGGGATTGCAAATTGATGCAGCTACTGTGAAAAACATTATGGAGGTTCCTCAAAAAATTAAAAATAGAATTACCATATGACAGTAATTCCACTATTGGTTATTTACCCAAAGAAAATGAAAACCCTAATTCAAAAAGATATATGCACCCCTTTGTTTATAATAGCTAAGATATGGAAGCAATCCAAGTGTGTCCATCAATAGATGAAAAAATAAGAATAATATATATATCTCATATATATATATATATATATGAGATACATGTATTAATCATACCACATTTGCAAGAACTTGGATGGACCTAGAGGGTATATAATACTAAGTGAAATAAGTCAGAGAAAGACAAATGTACAATTTCACTAATGTGGAATTTGAGAAACAAAGAGATGAACAACAAACCACTCAACTGGGTAACAAACTCAGTAGTTGCCAGAGGGGAGGTGGAGAGGGGGATGGGTGAAATAGGAGATTAAGAGTACACTTATCTCGAGCACTAAGAAATGTATAGAATTATTGAGTCATTATATTGTACACCTGAAACTAATATAATACTGTATGTTAATTATACTTGAATAAAAATAAATTTGTGTAGGAGAAAGTGATTTTTAAGAGTAGAGAACATCTCATTGAATGTTCTTGAGAATACAGAAGTACAATTACAGATTAACTTCTAGCTTTACTATATTATGAAATGTGTAAAAGAATAAGGAAGAATTTTGTGTTAAGACAGAATAGATAGATGAGTAAGCAAGCATTAAAAAAATTACCTTTTCTTCAGTACTAACTAGCTTGTCTTTTAGGATGGATATCAGCAGAATTTCAAGCGAGGCTCTGGGCAGAGTGGACCACGGGGAGCCCCACGAGGTAATATTTTGTGGTGGTGATCCTAGCTCCTAAGTGGAGCTTCTGTTCTGGCCTTGGAAGAGCTGTTCCATAGTCTGCATGTAGGTTACATGTTAGGAATACATTTATCATTACCAGACTTGTTGCTAGGGATTAAATGAAATGCTCTGTTTCTAAAACTTCTCTTGAACCCAAATTTAATTTTTTGAATGACTTTCCCTGTTACTATATAAATTGTCTTGAAAACTAGAACATTTCTCCTCCTCAGAAAAAGTGTTTTTCCAACTGCAAATTATTTTTCAGGTCCTAAAACCTGCTAAATGTTTTTAGGAAGTACTTACTGAAACATTTTTGTAAGACATTTTTGGAATGAGATTGAACATTTATATAAATTTATTATTATTCCTCTTTCATTTTTGAACATGCATATTATATTTTAGGGTCAGAAATCCTTTAATGGCCAAATAAGCCATAGTTACATTTAGAGAACCATTTAGAAGTGATAGAACTAACTGAAATTTCAATGCCTTTGGATCATTAATAGCGATATAAATTTCAAATTGTTTCTGACTTTTAAATAAAACATCCAAAATCCTAACTAACTTCCTGAACTATATTTAAAAATTACAGGTTTAAGGAGTTTCTGGTTTTTTTTCTCTTACCATAGGAAAACTGTTTCCTGTTTGGCCAGGAAGTCAACCTGTGTAATAATTAGAAGTAGCATTTCATATGATCTGAAGTTCTAAATGGTTCTCTGATTTAAGGGAAGTTAAATTGAATAGGTTTCCTCTAGTTATTGGCCATAACATGTATAAAATGTATATTAAGGAGGAATACAAAGTACTTTGATTTCAATGCTAGTAGAAACTGGCCAGCAAAAAGGTGCATTTTATTTTTAAATTAATGGATCACTTGGGAATTACTGACTTGAAGTATCAAAGGATATTTGCATGTGAATGTGGGTTATGTTCTTTCTCACCTTGTAGCATATTCTATGAAAGTTGAGTTGACTGGTAGCTAAAAATCTGTTTTAACAGCATGTAAAAAGTTATTTTATCTGTTACAAGTCATTATACAATTTTGAATGTTATGTAGTTTCTTTTTAACAGTTTAGGTAACAAGGTCTGTTTTTCATTCTGGTGCTTTTATTAATTTTGATAGTATGATGTTACTTACTACTGAAATGTAAGCTAGAGTGTACACTAGAATGTAAGCTCCATGAGAGCAGGTACCTTGTCTGTCTTCACTGCTGTATCTATTTCCAACGCCTGATGACAGTGCCTGACACATAGTAGGCACTCAATAAATACTTGTTGAATGAATGAATGAATGAGTACTGGTGGAATACTCCATTAGCTCTACTCTTCTTTTAGCTAGAGAACATGAGCAAATTTGCGCATGACAACTTCCAGGACAGGTGAACACTGAAGAATTGACCTCTTAAACCTAATAATGTGGTGACAAGCTGCCCACATGCTTCTTGACTTCAGATGAAAATCTGCTTGAAGGCAAAGCAAATAATATTTGAAAGAAAAACCAAATGCCATTTTTGTCTTCTAGGTCGTGGAGGGCCCCCAAGACCCAACAGAGGGATGCCGCAAATGAACACTCAGCAAGTGAATTAATCTGATTCACAGGATTATGTTTAAACGCCAAAAACACACTGGCCAGTGTACCATAATATGTTACCAGAAGAGTTATTATCTATTTGTTCTCCCTTTCAGGAAACTTATTGTAAAGGGACTGTTTTCATCCCATAAAGACAGGACTACAATTGTCAGCTTTATATTACCTGGATATGGAAGGAAACTATTTTTATTCTGCATGTTCTTCCTAAGCGTCATCTTGAGCCTTGCACATGATACTCAGATTCCTCACCCTTGCTTAGGAGTAAAACATAATACACTTTACAGGGTGATATCTCCATAGTTATTTGAAGTGGCTTGGAAAAAGCAAGATTAACTTCTGACATTGGATAAAAATCAACAAATCAGCCCTAGAGTTATTCAAATGGTAATTGACAAAAACTAAAATATTTCCCTTCGAGAAGGAGTGGAATGTGGTTTGGCAGAACAACTGCATTTCACAGCTTTTCCGGTTAAATTGGAGCACTAAACGTTTAGATGCATACCAAATTATGCATGGGCCCTTAATATAAAAGGCTGGCTACCAGCTTTGACACAGCACTATTCATCCTCTGGCCAAACAACTGTGGTTAAACAACACATGTAAATTGCTTTTTAACAGCTGATACTATAATAAGACAAAGCCAAAATGCAAAAATTGGGCTTTGATTGGCACTTTTTGAAAAATATGCAACAAATATGGGATGTAATCTGGATGGCCGCTTCTGTACTTAATGTGAAGTATTTAGATACCTTTTTGAACACTTAACAGTTTCTTCTGACAATGACTTTTGTAAGGATTGGTACTATCTATCATTCCTTATAATGTACATTGTCTGTCACTAATCCTCAGATCTTGCTGTATTGTCACCTAAATTGGTACAGGTACTGATGAAAATATCTAATGGATAATCATAACACTCTTGGTCACATGTTTTTCCTGCAGCCTGAAGGTTTTTAAAAGAAAAAGATATCAAATGCCTGCTGCTACCACCCTTTTAAATTGCTATCTTTTGAAAAGCACCAGTATGTGTTTTAGATTGATTTCCCTATTTTAGGGAAATGACAGACAGTAGTTTCAGTTCTGATGGTATAAGCAAAACAAATAAAACATGTTTATAAAAGTTGTATCTTGAAACACTGGTGTTCAACAGCTAGCAGCTTATGTGGTTCACCCCATGCATTGTTAGTGTTTCAGATTTTATGGTTATCTCCAGCAGCTGTTTCTGTAGTACTTGCATTTATCTTTTGTCTAACCCTAATATTCTCACGGAGGCATTTATATTCAAAGTGGTGATCCCTTCACTTAGACGCATAGGGAGAGTCACAAGTTTGATGAAGAGGACAGTGTAGTAATTTATATGCTGTTGGAATTTGTGCTAGCAGTTTGAGCACTAGTTCTGTGTGCCTATGAACTTAATGCTGCTTGTCATATTCCACTTTGACTTCATGGAGAATTAATCCCATCTACTCAGCAAAGGCTATACTAATACTAAGTTAATGGTATTTTCTGTGCAGAAATTGAATTTTGTTTTATTAGCATTTAGCTAAGGAATTTTTCCAGTAGGTGCTCAGCTACTAAAGAAAAACAAAAACAAGACACAAAACTATTCTCAAACATTCATTGTTAGACAACTGGAGTTTTTGCTGGTTTTGTAACCTACTAAAATGGATAGGCTGTTGAACATTCCACATTCAAAAGTTTTTTGTAGGGTGGTGGGGAAGGGGGGGTGTCTTCAATGTTTATTTTAAAATAAAATAAGTTCTTGACTTTTCTCATGTGTGGTTGTGGTACATCATATTGGAAGGGTTATCTGTTTACTTTTGCAAATGAGTATTTCTCTTGCTAGCACCTCCCGTTGTGCGCTTTAAATGACATCTGCCTGGGATGTACCACAACCATATGTTAGCTGTATTTTATGGGGAATAGATAAAATATTCGTGGTTTATTGGGTAATCCCTAGATGTGTATGCTTACAATCCTATATATAAAACTAAATTTGCTATCTGTGTAGAAAACAATTTCATGACATTTAAAATTGAATAAGTTCTTTATACAGTGATCTCTGAATCAGTTCAGAGATGGGATGGGGAGAATTGCTTTCTAGGTTTCAAACTTCTATGCATTAGTGTAGATGTTGTGAATGTGTAAAGGTGTTAGTAGTTCTATTATTTCTATGTATGTTTTTAAAAGAATCGTTTGTTCTTTTGGAAATACTATAATTTTTTTTTTTTTTTTGCATTCTATCATCACAGTCTAAATGTTAAGCTTTTATGTCTCAATTCAGACTATATTTTTTAAAGGAGTGCCTCATTATAAGGCAGCGATCTTTTTAAAAAAAAGTCCCATTAAGATCTGAGTCTTGGTACTAAGTGTCCTGTATAATATGTGAATACTTGTTTTACCTGCAGAAGGCCTTTTGTTTGGTCAAATGCTTATTTTAGCAGAGTTGCAAGGAAATGACTGTCATATGTGTCACTGTAGCTTCTCGGTATAGTAAGACTCCACATATAAAGTACTTTTTAAATGCACAGTATGAATCCTCTCGTGGATAATGAGACTTCTATTTTAAAGCTTTAAGGTAGAATGTCATTGATGACCTTCGCTAGAGCAGTTTTATTTCTAGATCCTAATATCCCTAAGAATATGGAAGAGTTTTTGCAATCACTGTATCTTGATATTAAATCAGATATCCTTTAAACATTTTTAATCAGTTAGCTTCTGCAGTTCTTTTGTCTCCTATGTATGCAGCTGTTATGTGGGAGACTTTGCCACTTATAGGAGGCATGAGAATGTATATTCTCAGGCCTCAATAACTTAAGTGCTCTGTTGACAACCAGTTCATAAAATGTAGAAGGCAGTTGAGTATAGTCAACAATGTTAGGAATTTTGTACTGTTCATTATGTTTTCAGTAATATATCTGGTTAGGGGAATGAGATACAGGTAAGCACTGAGTCCAAATCCTTCTTCATTTCATCTTTAAGTTCCTGAACTCTCATCCTACTTGAGTTCTTATTAAGCACTTTAAGTTTTACTGACTATAAATTATATTCAAAGAAGTATTGCCTTTGAGCTTATCCCTTCTGTAGAGTCAGCAAGGAGGGAAACCATCAGCAAAATGAATGTAAATTGTTAAGGCTTATCTCTATACCTTATCTCATTCTGAGTTCTAGAAAAATACTGGAAAAGAATAGTGAATGTCTTGAATTACATTAGATTAAATATTAAAATCTGATTCATTTCCTTGAGTGAAGTCTGCATTAGTTGTATATACTATTGAGCAAAGCTCTGAAGTTCTACTTGTGAGAGGAGAGAAGGAAAAAGTGAAAAAAAAAAATCTCTGGTGGCCTTGTCTTCTAAGGAGACTAGACTACCAGCTTTTTTCAGTCAGGATCTTAATACCTTAATTTAACAGCTGTTGTGAAGCCCAATCCAGTCTCATGCAGAAGACTGGCTCATGGAGTGTAGGCAGTACAAACCACCTGATCTAGTAAAGGCAAGTCTTAGTATTGTATTTTTATTGTAAGTACTAGTTTTCTTTAATTACTCTGTTTATATTAGGGAGACACTCTATTAAGCCACTGAACTAAGGCTTCATTTGGCAAATTTGGGTGTCCTTTGCCAAGCCTCATGGGAAGCAGTAAGCACTCTGGTGACAAAATCACTGGTTCCTGCTTTTACTGAACAAAGATTAATGACATGGTGACACAAAAATGTAGCAAATGCCATGATGGAGCAACATGGTTGATGACAGGTACAAAGGCCATGACTGAGATAGGTTATGATCTTAGTCAAAATGATCAGGAAACACGTGAAAGGGATGATTGAACTAAGACTTGAAGGAAGAATAATTAGGCAGGGAAGTGGTGAGAAGGGCATTTCCAAAGGCCCAATCTCCAGCGACTGAGAAAGGCTGGCTATCTTAGGTGGGAAGAGTATGGGTTTTTGTAGTTAGTGGTTGAAGAAACAGGTAAAGGGTACTATAGTTGGCTTTATAGTTATGTTCCATGTTAAGTTTTGTCTCAACAGTTGGAAACTATGAAGGGTTTCTAAACTGTACGGGGACAGGGGTGGGGTAAAGGATGGTCACCTAATAAAGTTGCCATTTAAAGAATAACACAATGCAGTGTTGAGAACAAAATGTATGGGGCGAGAGATGTCCATTGGAGTAGCCCATGTGAGAAATGACGACAGCATAAAGTGGAGGGCGATAGTGAATGGATTCTACAGGTTTCCTGTCTCACTAGCCACTTAGTAATCTGTATCCTTTGCTGGGCTTAAGTTGTGAGACTTTGATGTCTAGCTTCAGTCTTCCCTAGTGATTTCATCTAATCCAAAGACTTTGAATACAATCATTGAGTCCTAAATATTCCTAGGTCCCCAAATCTCCAGAACTCCAGTACTAATCTCGATTTGAATTTTTTAGTGTTTCAAATTAATCTCTTTAGTTAACCTGCATTCATCCTTTTGCTCAGGGCAAATACCTGGGCTATTTTTCCCCCCTCTTTCATACTCTTGTGTCTAGGCTTTAAAGTGCATGGTTCTACCTTGAAAATATATATATCCTGAGTCATCTAGCACTTGTAACCACCGCTATGACTAGCTTACAGTTACCCACTGCAGTAGCTTGGAACGGCTGGCTGCTGCTCCTCTTGTCCTTCTGCAGAGATTTTTGCACAGCAGCCACAAATGAGCCTTTTCTGAGGGCAAGTCAGATTTTACTTCCTGGTTCCCCAAACTCCACCGGTTTTCCCATCGGACTTAGAATTCTAAAGTTTGTTCCATGTGAATTCATTACCTAAGGCCTAGTTTCCTACCATTTTGTTCTTGCTCATTGCAGTCTGGGTACATGGGCTACGCTGCCACCCTGCCAGGATTCTTCCCATCTAGAAATCTACCTTACATCTTCAGCGTGGGAAGGCTTTTCACTCAAATATCCTTAATGCTCATTCTTTTCTAAATTCAAGTGTTTGTTCCAGTGTCATCACCTCACAGGCCTTCCACGTCCACCGCTAAAACATATCCTTAGTCACTGTTTGCTTATGCATACTTGTTTTCTTAATAGCACTTAAAACTTGGCAGAATCCTGCAAACTTCATGAATGACGGGAACATTTTGATCACCCGATCCCTTGTGTCCCACAATAGACATTTTTGTTGAGTGAATTAGAAAATGATGGATATCGGACTAGATGGGCGGCGGTGGTGATTACATTAGAATCGGAAGTGTCTTGATTTGGGGAAGGAGTTTCACTGAGAGACTTGAGTTCGGCTTGAGACATTTTGAGGTATCCAAGAACCGTGAAGCAAGCGGTTGGGATTTGTTTACTTGCAGTTCAACGATTTGGCCCAAAGACCAACGTATAAATCTCTGGGTGGTTCTTGTGCTTGGGCGAATTCGCCTGGAGCTGGTAGGGGCGGCGGATGGAGGACGAAAGGAGGCGAAGTAACTTAGCGCGAACAGACCCGAGGGCTGGTCTCCCAGAGGCGGCCCGGAGGGGGCGTCCCCGAGGCCCCGGGCAGAGGCCGCCCTGCCCCCCGCAGGCTCCGGGGTCGTTCCTGCGGTCCGGAGGGTCGAGGGGGCCGAGGGGGCCGAGCGAACTGGGCCTGCTAGTCCAGCTTCCTCGTTTTGTCACATCAAAGTGAGAAACTAAATAAAAGAGTCGGTAGCGTTACGCACGGATCCCTGGAGTCGGTCTCGTGTCCCTGGGCTAACACCCGGCCCCGGGCCCGTCTGGGAGCCCGGGCTCGCCCCGGCACAGTGGCCGGAGCTGGGGCGCGGACCCCCTGGGCTGACCGTTACGGCCGAGGAGAGGCAAACCCGCCCGCCCCGCGGCTGCCGCCGGCAGAGGCAGGGTCCTAGCGGCGCTGGCCCCCCGGGCTGCGGCCCCGCCTCCGGGCCTCGACGTCATCACGCGGAGACCGGGGCGAGCAAGGGCCCCGCTAGTGCGCTTGCGCACACGCCGCTTCCCGGCGCCTGAGCCCGGCGAGCGTCGCGGAGCGAGGTCCCCTCAGCGCGCGGTCAGGCGTCCGCGGCGGGCAGCCCGCCGCTCCCTCCCCGCCGCGCGAGTCGTCCGGGCGCCCCACGTGCCTCCGCTTGGCTGCCGGCCGGGATCCCCGGGCTCGGGCGCAGGTACCCAGCGCGGGCTGGCTCGGGAAGGGGGTCGAGGTCGGCCCGTGCCCTCCGTGGGCCGCGGCGGCCGGCGGGAGCGCGCGCCGACTGCCTCCCCGCGGGGCGCTCCTGGGGCACGGGCTGCGCCTCCCCGGCGTGCTCCCCGAGCGGCCTCGGGCCGGCGGGGGGCGGGGGGCGGGGGGCGGCCGCTCGGCTCTCCGCGGCGGGGGCCGCGGGCCGTGGGGGCGGCGCTGGGCGCTCCGCCCCCCGCCCCTGCCGCGCCGTGAGCCGTTGGAGCTCGCGCTCCCACCCCCTGGGCCGCGCCGCGCCGGGTCTGTCAGGTGCGTGGACGGCGCCGCTGAAGGAGAGGCGGCCCTCCGTCCCCTCAGGCCCCTCAGGCCCCTCCGGCCCCTCAGGCCCCCTGCACCCTGCCCCCTTGAAGCCCCGGGACGCTCGCGCGGGCTCCTCCCGGGCCTGCCTCAGACCCTCTGGCTACGCCGGCGCCTTTCCCATCCGATCGTGTCTGTCTGCACAGCGCCCCTCACCTGTTCCGCTTGAGTATTTTCTCCAAGGACCGTGAAAGCCCCGTGAAGTCCAGGCTTTATCTGGTCTCGCTCCCGGGGCCCCCACAGTCCCTTCCTAGCGAGCAGGTCACCCGCGGCGGCTCCCGACGGCCGGGCGGGCTGCGGGGCTGCGGGGCTGCGGGGCGCTCACTGAGCCTTCCGAGCCCCGCGGACGGAGAGGGAGTCCTGCCACTTTTATTCCGCGACATACTTGAATTCTTTTTTTTTTTTTTTTTTTTTAGATTTTATTTATTCACTTATTCTTTCATTCATTCGTGAGCAACACAGAGAGAGAGGCAGAGACGCAGGCTCCATGCTGGGAGCCCGACGTGGGACTCGATCCGGGGTCTCCAGGGTCACGCCCTGAGCTGAAGGCGGCGCTAAACCGCTGAGCCGCCCGGGCCACCCAAGATACTAGAATTCTTTTTTTTTTTTAAGATTTCATTCATTCATTCATTCGCGACACAGAAGAGAGGCAGAGACACAGGCAGCGGGAGAAGCAGGATCCACGCAGGGAGCCCGACGTGGGACTCGATCCCGGGTCTCCAGGGTCACGCCCTGAGCTGAAGGCAGCGCTAAACCGCTGAGCCGCCCGGGCCACCCAAGATACTAGAATTCTTTTTTTTTTTTAAGATTTCATTCATTCATTCATTCATTCGCGACACAGAAGAGAGGCAGAGACACAGGCAGCGGGAGAAGCAGGATCCACGCAGGGAGCCCGACGTAGGACTCGATCCCGGGTGTCCAGGGTCACACCCTGAGCCACCCGGGCCACCCAAGATACTTGAACTCTTTATACTTGCTCCTTTCCTTATGAGAAGGAAGCCATTGATTATAACAATGTTTGATACTAAGCTAGACCTGCTAAAGATCCATATTCGGATTGGAGGTTAGGACAGTTAAGGCACAGTTAAGGTTCAATTGATGAACTTTATGTTTAGAATGCAGCAGGCCCTGGACTTTCTAGGTGGCCTGTCATTCTTATTCTTCTGTTGTAGCAATAGAATTGATGTAATTCTGATGTTTCTTTGGTGTGTGTTTATTATGGTAACCATGCAATATTGTATCATATGCAATCACAGTGCGTTTTAAGGTTTATCTGTACAGGCTTTTCAGTATGGTTTTCCCTTCCTGGAGGAGACCATTGAAACACTTTTTCACAGTAGGATTCATTGATCTCCTTTCCCTGACGTTATTAGTTGTGCATATGAATTGAAACAAACAAACCCAGAACTCCAAATAATCGAAAGAACAAAAGAAGAACCACCTGCACTCTCAGCATCCAGAAATAATTACATTTTGGTGTTTTCTTCCAGGTTTTTTCTCCCTGTATGTTATGTACATGCATTAAAAAAAAAAAAAGATGCTGTGCTTTGTCCTGTAGTGTTTATCTTCTCCTAAGTACCTACATCCATACATCCATTGTCCTTAGATAATTTCTAAAAATGGTTTTGAAAGAGTTGTTTTGAGAGCTGCTTTATTATTCTAGAAATATGCCATCATATATTTTAATCATTCTATTTTTTGGAACATTGTTTCAAGTTTAAAAAAAAAAACAACTCCTGGACAGAAGTGTGAATTACAGCTCCTCTTCTGACTTTTCCTGCTGAGGAAACCTATTCTTTACCTCCCAAGCTTCAGTTTCCTGATTTTATTTTATTTTTTTAAAGATTTTATTTATTTATTCATGAGAGACACAGAGAGAGAGAGAGAGGCAGATACACAGGCAGAGGGAGAAGCAGGCTCCATGCAGGGAGCCCAATGTGGGACTCGATCCTGGGTCTCCGGGATCAGGCCCTGGGCTGAAGGCGACGCTAAACTGCTGGGCCACCCCAGCTGCCCGAGTTTCCTGATTTTTAAAAATGAGACTGATATGTTCCTTAGCAGTTGGAGGGTTAAGTAAAATGATACTTAGAGATGTACCTCACACAGTCCCAGGCCTCACAGGTGGCTGCCAGCTAATGTTCCTCATCCAGATTCTGGTGTTCATGGCCAGTTGTGTTTCCTTTCTCTCTGTTTCAGTGATAATCTTTCACCATGCAGCGGAAGAAGGTAGATAACCGAATTCGGATTCTCATTGAGAATGGAGTGGCTGAACGGCAAAGGTCTTTGTTTGTTGTAGTCGGGGACCGAGGAAAGGATCAGGTAAGACCTGGTATACTTCTTGACTGAGTTTGTGTCTTATCCCGAGGAGACAGCTTGTTACTGGCCCTCTGCCGTTTCAGCACATCATAGCATTAAATCCCTTTGACTGGTTTTCTTTGAGTAAAATGCCTTGTGGGGATCTAGGGGTGGACTGAGCATGAGGTTACGTGTGTGTGACCGGGCTTCTAGCTCCTGCCTGTGCACTACTTGCCTGGTGACCTGGGGCGCTTCCCTTTCCGGGCCCTCAGTTTTCTTTCTAGATCTGTCAAATGAGGTCTTGGGCCTGGCAGTCTCTAAGGTCTCTTTTGGCCCTGAGATTCTGAGATTTCTTCCTTTGGCAGGTGGTCATACTCCATCACATGTTGTCCAAAGCAACCGTGAAGGCTCGGCCTTCAGTGCTGTGGTGTTATAAGAAAGAGCTGGGGTTTAGCAGGTAAGTTTGGCCCTGAGTGTCCCATACCACTTAAAATTCCTGCTCCTTAATTAAGTGCCAGGCAGGGATTCCCTGACATGGTTTTTCAGGGGTCATCAGGGAAGTGCTACCTCTGAGGACACTTCCAAGTAGAGAAAATGGTAGAGCTGATGTCCTTTCTTCATTCCTGACAATAAGTTTCAAATCCATTCCATGCTCTATATAGAGTCCCCAGCTCAATTCCTTGCTTTCTGCCTGTGATTTTCTTTTTATTTCCCTAAGCTGATCATGCCTGGCTAATACAAGTGCCTTCAATTGCCTTTTTCCATCGTAGATTTCCTCTGCATTTTCAGTCTCTTTTTGCCTTTTGTTTCTGAGGAGGATGTGCTTCCTCCCATGTCCACGGAGAACCCCTTCATCTACTCTGGATCTCTTCTCTCACTTCTTTCAGTACCTGAATCCTCTTTCATCTGCCAGCCACTTCCATACCGCTTTGAAACTTGCTCTTTTTTCCTGTGAATATACTCAGCTCTCCAATCTCAAAAAAAAAAAAGAAAAGAAAAGAAAGAAAGAAAGATTAACTGCATACCGCGTTTTATATCTGTCAGGCTCGCATTTTCTTTCACTTTTATTGCCACACACCTTGAAACAGAAGCCTCGTGCACTTCTAGTGACACTGTCTTTGCTCACTGGCTTCTGCTTCCATCATTGTGACCAAATTGTGCTCTTCAAAGTCATGGCAGCCTGATACTTTACACAACAGCTTTTTTCCCTCTTTCTTCTTCTTTTCAGAGCTCTTTCTCCACCTGTTCAGTGTTGTGTCGGACAGTTGGCCCTTCTCTGATTTTCTGAAGCTGCGGTAGTCAAGACTCCTAGTTGTAAATAGCAGACCTCTGACACAACCAGGCTTAGGCACGAAGGGAGTGTATTGAAGTCTAGGAGATACCTACGGGGCTGAGATTGCAGCTCTGCCTCGGAGCATGTAGACCCAGAGCGCTAATGCTCCCAGTTGTTGCTCGGTCTCAGCTCTGCTTGTCTGCTCTGTTCTTTGCTGCTACAGCTCAGCTTTCTGTGTTCTTTTGTTCCCATGGCAGAAATAGCAGTTGGGGTCCAACAGTGTTGGAAATCAGTATTTCTCCCCAAATTCCTGTGGAAAGATGCCCACCCCTGGGCTGAGGAGATGGAATCAGTCCATCTAGTAGAAACCTGGTAGTTCTGCCCCATAATTTTGTGTCTGGGGGAGTTTGGGGTGCTGAGTCCTGTTCCTCAGCAGATAACCCAGTGTGTGGTCACTTCAGAAGTGCACTCCTTTCTTGGCCTCTATGATGCTTTCTCAGACTGCTTTCTCCAGCCGTTCTTTTTCTTGATCTTATCTCCTCTACCTTCAGTCCAGCTAGTGTGTGTGTTTCTGTCCTTGGGCCTCTCCTCTCTCCTTTATCCCAAGTGTGTTTGTCTCTGATGTTGACTCTGAAATGGAATCTCTAGCCCTGGCTGCTCTGTACCGTGGATATTCCCTGCCTTTGCACCTGCTGCCTCCTCTGCTTGGGATGCCACTTCCACCTCTCTGGCATCATCTTCTGAAATGTTCCCCAGTTTTGAGGGCCTGTCTCCTTCCCCAGACTTTCCCCCTGAACCCTGTAGTCACACCTTGAGGCGCCTCCACCCTCATCGGTGCCTGCTGGTTATCCTCTGTTCTCCTTCCCTGGGAATATGCTCATTTGCACACTGGTCTTGTTTTACTTCCATGTGGTAAGTTCATTTAGTTAGGAGGCTTCTCCTGCTTATCTTTATATCTTCATATTTTTAGATGATCTGGCATGTTTGTACTAGGTGCTCAGATAATAATTTGTTGAGCTGAATGCATTGTTTGACAGGCTCTAAGATTGTTTTAATTGTACTTAGTTCCAAAGGCTAAATTTGATTAGTTACCATCCTTTCGTCTTAACAGAGACTTGATTCTGCCTAGAAGAAACTAGGTTTTGAGTAAATCGTTTGCCTTTAAAAAAAAAAATCTATATAAAAGCTTTCTTGGAAGAAATATGAAAAATACAGACAAATCACAAAGGTGAAAATAAAAGCACTCATCTCAGTACGTGGGGCATTGTTAGCATTTAGCTGTCTGTCATTGTGTGTAGTTGTAAATCATAATAGGTATTTTGTTGTAAATACTCTTTCATAGTTGGGCAGGTAAGTATTTTTAGTACAGATTAAGAATAAGGCGTGTTGCCTGTTTGTTAAGTTTCTGGGGCTTTTGAGTATCATGGCTGTGCAGCTGGTAAATATCAGATGGGTGCAGAATTGGGCAGTTCACAGTGTTCTGGGCACATCTGCCTTAGCTTCTTAACCTATCTGACTTCACTTGTAAAAATCTCTTCTGTGCCTCTTGTAGCTCTCCCAGGCCTTTTTAAAAAAATTTTTTAAAGATGTTATTTATTTACTCATGAGAGACACAGAGGCAGAGACACAGGCAGAGGGAGAAGTAGGCTCCATGCTGGAAGCCCGATGTGGGACTCGATCCCAGGACTCCAGGTTCACGCCCTGAGCCGAAAGCAGGCACTAAACCGCTGAGCCACCCAGGGATCCCTCCCAGCCCTGTCTTGAGGTGACTGAGCACCAGGTTCAAGCTGATGCTTATAAGTCATGGGCTAAGGCACAAGCCAGAAGTGACAGTGACAGTCACCCTGCCCAACTGCCTTTTTCACAGGTGAAGAAATACAGGCCCAGAGGGAGGGCCTTTGTTCCAGCTATTCAGTTAGAGAACTATGGTAACATTTTGATCAGTTATCATCCTCAATTCTGGAACTTTTCTCTCTTCCTGTAGAGGAAAATTAAATGACAGTTGGATAGTCAGGGTTTTTAAGACAGAAGTTTGGGATTCCTGAGAGCTCTCCAGATCCCATTCCAACCCTTATATCCTCTGTCAGTATTGTTATAGTCAGAGCTGCTCTTCAGGACTTGATCCCACAGTCTGGGGAAGGAAGTAGATGAGTTCATTAACGAAAGATGAGTAAACTACCAGTGGTCACCCTGCCTTTCCCAGGTCTTCTGGGGAGCTTCCATGTAGTGGAAGCATGGGCTTGAGACTAAGGTAATGAGGCCATCAAGGTTGGTTTCAGACTCTGGTTGAGCCAGATGTGAAGTTTAGGTCCTTCTGTTACTCTTTGGAAGTTAAGTATTTGTGGAAGGTGCCAGGACAGCATGGCAGGGTTCCCACATGCACTTAGCTCTGGCTCCCTCTGAAGCCCATCCTCTTAACTTCTCTACTCTTTCCTTCGCCTTTAAAGGGACGGGTTAGCCCTCTGGTTGCCAAGTTCCCTTGGAGCTCTGAAGGTCTGGGTGGCTGATCATTGAGCCTGTCCCCTGCTCCCACCCTTTTAGCTTCTCTTGTTAACTGGCTCTCCTGGGGTGTGTGTGTGTGTGGGGGGGTGATTGCAGTCACCGGAAGAAAAGAATGCGACAGCTACAGAAAAAAATAAAGAATGGGACGTTGAACATAAAGCAGGATGACCCCTTCGAACTGTTCGTGGCGGCCACAAACATTCGCTACTGCTACTACAATGAAACCCACAAGATCCTGGGCAACACTTTCGGCATGTGCGTTCTCCAGGTGGGTGGCTTCCTTTTGGCCTGTGCCTGGAGTCAGAGCGCGGAGGGCTCCCCACAGGAACAGGTAGACCGTAAAGAGAAAGATTCACCTACGCTGCCTCCCCTGAACATTATCAGTGGAACACCTGACCACTTTCCAGAGCAAAGTTGGTGACCCACCCCATATAAAAATAAACTTTTCCACTTAGACCAACACTTACCTAGAGATACCAAAACTGACCCAGATGCTTCACAGCTGGTTCTAACCAGCTGAAGGTGAGGAACAAAGTGCTGTGAACTTCCAAGTGACCCCACATCCCCAGATTCTTACTGGAACTGGCTGAAGACTGCAGTGAGCAGTGAGCGGTGGGACCTTTTTAACCAACCATGTGTAAACCTGTGCACTTGTGCATTCTATGCAGGTACGTGGTCAGCAGAACCACCACCACCACCGTCCAGCCCTCTTTGTAGTCCTTAAAATCCCCTCACTTTTTACCCCACAGAGAGCCCCCTGGTGCATTTTTTTCACTGGTATTCTCTTGCCAGTTGAGTTAATAGACTAAGTTTCATGTGTTTTTTGTTTTGTTTTGAGCTCTGGCAGTCTCTGTTTTATCCTTTGATTCTTTTACACTTGGCAGTCCCTGCACAACCCCTCCCCGAAAAAGAATTAGGCTCAAATCCCCAATTTTGGTATGTGTTTATTATATGATGTCTAATTGCACTGCTATGACTTATACATTTTAAAATGTACCTTATAAAGTGTAAGAAACGAGGGGAAAAAATCATAAATTGGAAGTTTTTTGTTTTTTGTTTTTTTCTTTCTATGTCCCGGTGGGTTGTCCCATTCTACTGGCTTGCATCCCACCTGGGAGACAAGAAAAGAGCATTTTGCCTCTTCTCACCCAACCACTGATTGGTAGGGAGTGTTCTTAGGCTGCTGCTGTTAACCAGTTGCCTGGAAGAAGGTTCCTTTAGGCAGTGGCTCCCCCACGTGGTGCAGTTGAGTTTTGTCAGGTTCTATTTGTAAACACGTCAGAAAATGAATGTGAGATATTTGTGAAATGCAAGTGTGAATCAATGAAGATGGAAGGATTTCTTCCCCAGTAGGATTTTGTCTGAGATTATTAGACACACTTGACATACAAAACCAGGTACCCCTATTCTCCAGGGCTGGGCTCACTTCTCTGCCTCTCAGGAGGGGGTGTGTGTGTGTCCATCCTGGTTAGTCAGGTGGGGACTGTGGTCTTGGGTTCATGTTCTGAGGCCCTCCTTTTACTTTATCACCTGGCCCTTGGTGAAACTTCCCTGAGGGTGCTCTTTGCATGACCAGCCCTTTCAAAAGTCTCCTTCTTGCAGGATTTTGAAGCTTTGACTCCAAACTTGCTGGCCAGAACTGTGGAAACAGTGGAAGGTGGTGGGCTGGTGGTCATCCTCCTACGGACCATGAATTCACTCAAGCAGTTGTACACGATGACCATGGTAGGTGTATGGTTTTTACCTGAACTCTGGCAATGTAGATCAAGCTGTGTTTTTGCTGTGGGCTCCTTTTAAGAATTCCTGTTGAGGCAGCTCCAGTGAGCCATCAGCATGAGCTCAGGGCTGGGAGCTCTTTGACTGCAAGTAAGGAGAAAGTCACTGTGGGGAAATGTCAGTGGCCATGACAGAGTGCCTGGGCATCTCTGAATTTCACATAGGCTTTTAGGTATATGTGCAAATTCAACACCAGTGAGATTCAGGGTGTGGTGCAGCTGTTAGGTGGTTACAGTTCTGGAATGGAATTCTGCAGAGAGCCATGTCACTGCCTCTGTCTGTGTATTGCAAGAAAGCAACCATGCACAGACTTCTGCACCAGTCCTCATCCTGTTGGATAATGAAGGAACATTTGCCAGTTGCATTCCCAGTTGGGCAAGAGCTTCGACTGTGGGAGGAGTAGTTTCCATCCAAAGCTGAGGACGCGATGAGGAGTGGGACTGCTTCTCAGTGGCTGCGCAGCTGGTCTCTGACCCCATCAGTACTGCCATATGGATATTCTTATGTTTTCAGTCATGCCCATGGTGCTGCTGGGGAATGGCATTAGGTTTGGCCTCAGGGTTTCACGAGCTGTATTTACACAGCAACCTGGACTTTCTTCAGACCTTAGTAGCTGCTTCCCGCCACCACTGCCCTTCCTATCACTTGCCACTGTGGCTCCTCTGGCTTCCTCAGGTGGCCTCAGATGTGCCCAGTATGTTCTCACCTGAGGCCTGTGCACTTGCTGTCGCTACTGGGATATCCGCTTGGCCCTCTTCCTCACTGCATTCGGGTCCATGCTCAGATACTACCTCCCCAGTGGGGTCTTTCCTCACCCCCTGTTGGGAATGTGTGACCTGCTTTATTTTTCTTCAGAGTATTGCCAACTGCCTGAAGTTATGTATATACTTGTTTGCTGTCTGACTTCCAGTGCTAGTCGCTGAACTTGATAAGATCAGGGATTTTGTTTTCCTCACTGATGCACTCCCAGATTCTGGAAGAGTGCTGGGCATTCAGTAAACACTCGTTAAATGCTTGTGAGTGAACGAGTGACCTTGTGCCCATGTCAGTTCGTGTGTCCTTCTTCCCCCCCGTCACGTGGCTGCCCACTTTTCACCTCAGAGCACCCCTTCCCTCGGTACTGCGTGTAAGTAGCCGCCCCTCTGTCATTTGCTGTCACTGCACCCTGTTTTTCATTTGTAGCATTTGCCAGAATTTTACTCATTTGTTTCCCCCCAACCAGTAGACCGTAGGCTTCATGAGAACAGAGATTATGCTTCATTAAACACCAGCATATACCCAGCATGTCTGGCACACGGTTGGTATGTGCATTTTATTGAATGAATGAATACATTTTACGATGCTGGATAAAATGTGGAAGAATGTCAGAGTTGACTTTAGGGGAAGTTTGTTGAAATAAAAAACATGGCAGTTAGTGTTGGATGATCCCCGTTCCAGCAAAGAGCAGTTGGGCCGTTGAGCACAGCAGGGTACTTGGGGTGGATTCCCAGCAGTAGCTCTGGCGCCTCCTTGATCCCAGGGCTACTTGTTAGAACTACACATTTGGACTTGGAGCCTCAGCATTGCTTTGGGATGTCTTTGTTCATGGATTTTGTTTCTTTTAGGACGTGCATTCAAGATACAGGACTGAGGCCCATCAGGATGTGGTGGGAAGATTTAATGAGAGGTAGGTCTGAGGCACACTTCCAGGCCCTGAATTGTGAGGAGCCACGGTGGGCAGGATATTTTTGTCTTGGACTCAGCTGAAAGCTGTGTTTTTGTCCGAGGGAAGGGAGCACAGGGGGCCAGAATGGTGAGATTCCTGACAGCAGTGGTGGTTGTGAAGCCAGCTGGAAGCAGTGAAAGTGAGCGGGGAGCTGGGTCTTGACCCAAGTCATTCTCCTCCCTGGCTTTTAGCTTATTCATCTGTCCAAGGGGTAATTTGTCTGGGTCACTATTTCCCAAAATGTGTTTCACAGAACACTAGTATTGTAAGAGGGACTTTATATTAAAAGGGTTTCTGGCCAGTCGTGTCTGGGAAACACTGGTAGGGTTTGTCCTGTGCGAAGATTCGCATTAGGCTGTCATAGCTTCTGAAAAGTCTTGCAGCAGCAGGGACCTATTTAACTGATCTTTTCCTAGATTTATTTGACCACAGGGCCCTTTTTTAGGGAACGCCAGTTAGCAGCCTGTGAAACTGGTGTTCCCTAAGATGCTGTGGCCTGGATCAGTGGTCCTCATCTAGCAGTCTTGCCCCTTGGGGACATTTGGCAATGTCTGGAAACATTTGATTATCATGACTTGGGGGAGAGGGTTGGAGGGGGTGGGGAATGCTACTGGCATCTAGTGAGTAGAAGCCAGGGATGCTGTTGATCAGCCTAAAATGAACAAAGAGCCCCACAGCAGAGTCACCCGATCCGAAATGTTGCTAGTGCTGAGGTTTAGAAGTCCTGGCCTTGGAGCTTGGGGCCTTCCTGGTGTTCATCTTCCCTGGTGTTTCACTCAGCAGATGGAGTAGGTTATGAGGCGGCTGTGTGCTGCTGGATAGAGTGGAAGGAAGCCTGTGAACGTAGCCTGTGAGGCTGTCTTCTTGCACTGTTGGAGGAGTTTGAACTCTAGCCAAACAAATGTTTGCCTGCATGCAGGAGTGTCTGTTAATTTCTTAAGGGAACTTTTCTCTCCTCCTCTCCGTTTTCTGTATTTTTTCTTTACTGTGGCAGAAGGTAAATTTGTTCTTGTATAGATTTGTTTCCTGTGTGACTCGTGATCCTTTGTGGGGTGGGTTTGGAATTCCCCATTTAAGAATGGCCTGAGACAGCTTGGTCCCCAGATGGTGAACCTGAGATGGTGTGGGAAGGGCTGTGTGACTCAGAGACCAGTGACGGTTGTGCACAGTAGGAGTGCTTATGACCCGTCTCAAGAGAGTTCTGGGTGTTCTTGTTTGCTGTATGAAGCACGTTCAGGTGCCTAGTAGAGGAGGCTCAGAATTCTCTTGCACTGCCGTCCAACTGGGTTTGGCTTTCTCTAGCTTTCTTAGAGACACGTGAGGGCCCAATGATTTTCCTGAAGAAAAGCCACCTTTGTTGTGTAGACATTGCCCTCCTCCTCCCGCCAAAACCTCATGACCGTTTTTGTCCCGCAGATTTATTCTCTCTCTGGCCTCTTGTAAGAAGTGTCTTGTCATCGATGATCAGCTCAGCATTCTGCCCATCTCCTCACACGCTGCCAGCATTGAGGCCCTACCTCCCCAGACCCCGGTGAGTCAGCCCCATAGTCCAGGAATCATGGTGAGGCCGTGTTTTTTGTGAGGACCCACCCTTCCATGACAGTGGCGAACCTTCTCCTCTCCTCTCTGGTAGGATGAGAGTCTTAGTCCTTCTGACCTGGAGCTGAAGGAGTTGAAAGAGAGCTTGCAGGACACCCAGCCTGTGGGCGTGTTGGTGGATTGCTGCAAGACCCTAGACCAGGTGAGTGTGATGTTCCGAACTTCTCCGCCCCAGGGTAGACAGTGCCCCGGGCAAACAGAACACGCAGAAAGCAATGGAAGCCCAGTTAGGACAAGTCAGGACATGGATCCTCCTGGGGAAGGGACCTGTTCTC
The DNA here is from genome assembly GCF_011100685.1 of Canis lupus familiaris. NCBI lineage: Eukaryota > Metazoa > Chordata > Mammalia > Carnivora > Canidae > Canis > Canis lupus. The sequence continues at coordinate 34,079,117 of NC_049239.1, read as the reverse complement.
TTGCTTGAACTCCTGTAGCAACAGCAGGGCTGTTCTCTGTTGTCTGTGTTCACAGCAAGTCCCAGGATTGCCTCCCTGCCCATCCCAGGGCATCAGTTCTGGGAATAGAGGGTCTGGGGTGTGGGGAGATAGGGGAGACGGATTGAATTTAAAGAGGAGTGATTTTTGCAATATCATATCTGTATTCCGTTTCAGTTAAGTTTTAATGACATAAAGGTTTTTGCTTGTGTTTTGTGTAGAAGTGAGAGGAGAGCCTGTGGCCAATTGTATTTACCCTGGTTCCAGAGTGGGGCCTGATGGGGCCCTGTGGTAGTGTGGGCCAGATCTTTAGGTACAGATAGTGGGGCCTAGCTGGGAGCTTCCAGAATGAATCTCTATGCTCACTGTGGTGACCAGGGCTGGTAAACTCAACTTCTTTGGTGGTCCCTGGGCTGTGTGGGAGCTGATTTGGCAGTGCCCAGAGGCCTTCAAGCTGTCAGGTGTGTTCAGGGTTCTGGTCTAGCCTGAGCCAAAGGAACTCTTTGGCCTCTTGGCCCTGGGTTCTGCCCTCATGATGGAAAACAGCTGCAGTGATACCTCCCATTTGGGGCGGAGTCCCAGCAGGCTGATTTCCTTGTGCATTCTAGAAATAGGAGTTACCGGCCACATAGCTCTCTCTGCAGCCCAGGCTGCAGACTCTAGGCTGCTTTGAGCCACTTCCTGCCCCCCTTTGTCAGAGAGGAAATGAAAGAGGATGGAAAAAAGGCAAGAGAGGGAAGCTGTAAAAACAGTAGCATTATAAGGAAATACATAGTAGAATCACTAAAAGTGAAAGATGTGCGTGAAAAATGGAAGATCGTATTTCTGCTTGGCGGTCCCACCCTGCAGAGACAGCTCCCATTAACGGTTTATTGTTTGTTCTTTTGGAACTTTTTCTGTGCATAGAAATGGAGATTTTAAAAACGTGCAGGGGTTACACCATATAGTGTAAGTGGTCGCCTAGTAGGCATTTGAGTTGATCCCAGCTTTTTTGCTATCACAAACAATGCTGTTAGGCCTTCTAGGATAAGTTTCCAGAAGAATTATTGGAATAGAGTGTGTGTGCATTAAACTGGGTGTCACACTAGTTCATGGAGCCAGCCACAGTGTGTGCAGATGCCTTTTTCCCTACAACTTGCCAGCACTGGCCATGGTTAAACTTCTAAGCCTACCAATTTGTGTTTTGATTTGTGTTGCTTTAATTATGAGAGAAGCAGGTATTCTTTTCCTATAATTACTGTCATGTGAGTTTTTTTGTTTTGTAAATTATTTTTTGAGGATTGGTTTTTCATTTAGCATATTGTTTTAGAACGTATTTTTAAGAAAGATTCATTTATTAGAGTGTTTGTGTGCACACATGCATGCAGGACAGGGGCAGAGGGAGAGAAGACTCTTGAGCGGGGAGCCCGATGCGGGGGCTCAGTCCCACAACCCATGAGACTGTGACCTGAGCTGAAACCAAGAGTCAGACACTCAACTGACTAAGCCATCCAGGCGTCCCAAGAATGCATTTTTAGTCCATATTTCTTCCTCTTCTATTATGTTAGTGGATTTTTCCCGGTTGTGTTTTGTTGATTTAAAACTTCTCTATAGTAAGCAACAAAAGAGCAAAATACAGTGTTCAGGCAAAAGCCAAGTCAGGATGAGCAGGACCTGGAGCTCCTGTGTGTGTGTCCATCTGGAGAGACTGGCTTCTTAGAGCTTGTCCCCTTCCTGCCCTTCCATTTGCCTGGACTTGCATCCCTTCAGTGTCTTCTTACTGTTGCTGCCTGGGTGTGCAGGGCAACTTCTTCCGGACCACAAAGGCCAGGCCGGAGCATCTGGCCTTCTTCCCAGCCTAGGCCTGTTCCCAGGGCAGACCGCAGTCGGGGAGTAGGGTTTGGCCCCTGATTAGTGTTATGGTTCCTCTCATTCAGTGCTTCTTGCTCTCGTCCTCCTAGGTGCTAGGCACTACCCTAGGCACTGGGCTTAGTGGTAAAAAGGAGGGGCACACCTGCTTCATGGAGTTTACGTATGTTCTGGTGGGTGGAGACTGGTAGTCAAGGAAACAGGCCAGTGTAGTAGAAGGTGCTGTGTACAGTGGAAGAACACAAACAGCACCAAAGAGGGATCGGGAGTGCAAGAGGTGGGCGGAGGCTGCAGTTCTGGGAGGCCTCTTTAGAAGATGATCCTAGAGCAAAGCCTTGAAGGAGTTGGGGAAATGAGCTGTGGGGCTGTCAGGAGGGAGAGTGCTTCTGGCAGAGGGGCCACTGGGTGCATAGGCCCGAAGTGGGAGTCTCTACCTGGCATGCTGGAGGACCAGCAGGCAGGCTACCTGGGCAGAAGCAGAGTGAGCAGAGGAGTAGGAGATGACAGACACAGCCATGTGGCCCTTGAGGGCTTGACACTTACTCTCTGAGAGGTGGGCACCCACTGAGGGTTTCTCATGGACAGTTTCTCAGCACAGCTGCCAGACGGATCCCCAGGCTGAATTTTAAAAGGATCCCTCTGGCTGCTATATTGTGTCTAGACCATAGAGGAACAAAGGTGGAAGCAGAAAGGCTAGGAGCCTGTTGTAGTAATGGGGGAAGACAGGATAGTGCTTTGACCAGCGTGGTAGTGGAGGACACTGATGAGGAGTGGTGGGGTTTGTATATATTCTGAAGGTAGCACTAGCAAGCTTGGCTGGTGAATCATGTGTGAGGATAAAATGGAGAAAAGCTTTTGCCCTAAGCAATTGGACAGGTAACTGAGATGGGGAAGGCTGTAGCTGGAGGAGGTGGGAGGGGGGACAGTCTGAGCAGTGTGGCAGATGTACAGGTAGAGACATGTAGGGGCAATTGCGTGGATACAGGAGTTTGATAGGGTCGGGGGGGAAGAGGTCCAGACCAGAGATGTGAATTGGGTGTTGCCAGCACCTGAAAGGCATTTAGAGCCTTGAGACTGTGAGGAGTTGACCAGGCCTTAAGAGGCCCGAGTGCGGAGCCTTGCCTCCTGGCCTGCATGAACTGGCCCCTTTGATGTAGCCTCGACGTCTCCACAGTAGTGATGGCAGATGGCTGGAACTTGGTCTTTCTCAAAGTTCACCTAATGGGATTCTCTGTTAATAGGCCAAAGCTGTCTTGAAGTTCATCGAGGGGATCTCTGAAAAGACCCTGAGGAGTACTGTTGCGCTCACGGCTGCCCGAGGAAGGGGCAAGTCTGCAGCTCTGGGATTGGCTATTGCTGGGGCAGTAGCTTTCGGGTAAGGAGGTCTTTTTCCCTCTGGGAAGTCTGAGCTCTGAGGAATAAATGTGCAGGGTAGGGGTCAGGGAACCAGGAGACTGTTCCTGGGTCTGTGCAGGCTCCTGTGTGATTTCTCTGGGTTGTGGGTTCCCGTTTAGAAACAGTGACACTGTTTCCCCCCACCCCGCCCTGAAACTGTATGTGCAGGTACACATGGATACATTCGCCAGGACCTTTGTGATCACTGTTTAAAGTTGAACACATACAAAAAGTTGGGCAGATGTACAAAAGCAAAGAAACAGGAGTAAGAAACTTTAAAACTCTTCAGGAGATGGGAATGTATATGACCATCTTTGCTGACTGTGAAAAGTACACGTTTGATTTTAATGATTTTAATGATTTTAATGATTTTGTTTGCTTTCGAGGAGCTTCATTTGAGAGTGTGATGTTCTTTTTTTTTTTTTTTTTTTTTTAAGATTTTATTTATTTATTCATGAGAGACCTAGAGAGAGGCAGAGACATAGGCTGAGGGAGAAGCAGACTCCCTGTGGGGGAGCCTGGTACAGGACTTGATCCCAGGACAGTGGGATCACGACCTGAGCGGAAAGAGGACGCTCAGCCACTGAGCCACCCAGGTGTTCCCTTTTCTGTTCTTTTGCCCTGGGTGGAAGATTTATGCAGTTGCCAGGAGAGTGTGTACTTCCAACTTCACATACAGAAATAGACCTAGAATTTACCATGTCCTCATGTGCATTGTCTTCCTTGGTGCTCCTAATCAGTCCGTAAGCATTTCACAGTTGGATAACCCGAGGCTTGGGGAGTTTTAGGAGTCACCGAAGATACCCCAGCAAGTCAGTGGTGATAGTGCCGGGGCTGAGCACAGCCCCTGACTGGTAGTCTCTAGTTCTTGCTGCCTGGCGGTAGCAGTCAGCACCTTAGCCTTTAGCATCCTTTACACCCACCCAGGGTCCCCTGCATGTCCGCTGTGGCCTTGACCTGAGCATCTGGCTTCATGGTTTGATACCCCCTTAGCACAGCTAGTGATGACTGTGAGGCCACCCTCTTGTCCCAGGACATAGGCTTGAGAGGTAGCACGCTGGCTCTGCAAACTGAGGGAGTTGTGTCCAGGCACCTGTTGGCAGTGTGCTTTCACAGATGTCAGGAGCTAATTGCCAGGACATGCTACCTTCATGTTGTTCATGTGTTTTCATTCATTTGGGAGGAAAAATACACTCAGATCTGGAGTTGCTTTACTTTTCCTCCCTAAAGAGTGTTCTTTCTTTCTGCCATTATCTCTGATAATCACCTGTGTGACGGGACAAACCGAAATTATGTTATGTTCCTTTTATGTTCCCTAAATGGCCCTTTTGGATTTCTGATCGTTAAAAAAAAAATAAAATTCATCCTTTTCTTTTAATAGGTACTCCAATATCTTTGTTACCTCCCCAAGCCCTGATAACCTCCACACTCTGTTTGAGTTTGTATTTAAAGGATTTGACGCTCTGCAATATCAGGTAGGAAATTAGGATAAGTACTTATTTGGATTCAGTGCTGGGTTTAAATCTAGGTCAAGTCTTTGGAATGCCTGTTTACTTTTAGTTTCTAAAATTTGTCATTGATTTGACTCTCTCCATCAGGAGCATCTGGATTATGAGATCATTCAGTCTCTCAATCCTGAATTTAACAAAGCAGTGATCAGAGTGAATGTGTTCCGAGAACATAGGCAGACCATTCAGGTGAGGCCAGTTCTGAAACCCCTGGGTGGAGCCAGTGTCCTGCTGTGTTTAATACTGTCCTTTTATGTCCTGTGTAATGGTGTATACAGTGTTGCTGTTTTATGACAAACTTGATGCAGATTTTTAGTCTCTTCTCAAGGAAAACTTACAAACAAACTAACAAATGAATGTAGCCAGGTTGGAAAGTTACAGCTTTATCCCTTGAAAATTGAGTAAGTCTTGGGATTGCGAGCATGCTGATCAGCTAAAAGAACTGACATTAATTCTGCTTTTGCTTAAAGTAGATTTTGAAATGGTGCATCTGTAACTAGAACAATAGCTTCTCCATTTAAAAGGAAAAAAGAACTTTGCAAGATGTACTCTGAGTCTTTGTGGTTTAGCCAGTGGCCTATTTTCCTTTTTAAACAGTGTTTCCCTGAAAGCCCTATAAATCTCCAGGGCTCTGGAAGCCTGAACGGTCTGCGCTTGTCTAAAGGCTGTAATTTTGTTCAGTTGTAGAGAAGTATCAGTGTGACAGGCTTGCAGAAGGGATGGAGGCCCCTGGGCTTCTAGTGCAGGAGGCTCATCGATTATTTTTGGACTTGGGGTGGGAAGCAGGCCAGGGAAACTTGGCAGTTTATGACCTGTATGCCCGCGAAGGCATGTGTATATGCCTGTCAGGGAGGTATACGTTTCATCAGAGGTCCAGATTGTAAATAATGGTTTTTATGCCTTTTACCTAAGGATCTTAATTTTTCCTTACTAGGTCTCTTCATTCTGTACATTTCTTCCCACTTTTGCCAGATTCCCTCAGCCTCACCTTTTGAAAGGAGGGAAGTCTGATGGTGGGGTGGGGTGGGGTGTCCTGGAAGGCTGTTGACCAGTAGTGAGAATGCAGAGACCTGTTGAAGTTCTACAAAGATATACACAAACCAAAGAAAGACAACATTACCCTGAAATGCCCAGGTTCAGCCCTTGCTGCTCTTTGGATTTGTAATCAGAGACCCCCTTAAATGGCCAGAGTCCCTTTGTCTCCAGGCTGGACTTTAAATACAGAAGAGGTGACCTGACTTTTTATGAGGCTCCACACAGGTCCCTTTGAGGCCTCCTTCTCCTTGCTGGAAATTGAGAAAAAGACGCATATTAGATTAAAGTCGGCTACGCCTCTCCGGGGGGCTGCTTTCTGCTGCTTTTATGAGGTGCTTGTTGAGTTTTTCCCCTTAAGAGTCCAAGACATGGGGCCCTATGGAGAGTGTGTATTTGCTGTTAGAGTTGAGTGGAGTTGCTGTTTCCCTGATCCATCCTTCAACTTCCCGCAAAGCAGTTAGATCTTATTTGTAATGAAATACTTCAGAAAAGCACAGAGGTGAAGGTAACACTCAGAATCCAGGCACGTAAGCCTAAGAAATGTTGAAACTTTGTTGTTTGCTATGTTCCATATTTTAAAAGTCATTTGTATTTTTGTCTTAAAGATCTAGAGCATCAGAGACATAGGTGAAGCCCCTCTTGTACCCCTCCCCATCCCATTCTGTCTGTCTGCCACTCCCCATAGGTAACTCTGCTCTGGGTTGGGGTGTTTCCTTTCAGTTTGTGTGTTTGTATTTTACTATGTAATTAGGCATCCATGAATGTTAACATACTGTGCTTGTCCTTTCTCGGCCTGCCTTGATACTCAGCATTTGTTTATAAGATTTGTCCAGGTTAAAGCTTGTAGCTTTGGTTGATTTGAAGCATTATATGTTTATACTACTGTTTATGTTTCTAGGAGTGGAGCGGTTGGATTTAGGGTATGCATAGATTGCCCCCTTTATTAGATTTTGCTAAGTTCTCCGAGAATTTTAGGGGGATCCCTGGGTGGCTCAGCGGTTTCGCGCCTGCCTTTGGCCCAGGGCGTAATCCTGGAGTCCCGGGATGGAGTCCCGCGTCGGGCTCCTGGCATGGAGCCTGCTTCTCCCTCTGCCTGTGTCTCTGCTCCTCTTTCTCTCTCTATGTCTATCATAAATAAATAAAAATAAATTAAAAAATAATAAATAAATTCTTCTTTTAAAAAGTATGCCAGTCTACCTTCCCACCAGCATTTTTGTTTTTAAATTCTTGTTTTCCTCAAGTTCTTACCAACATGGATTGTTTTATGACTATTTAATTTTTACCTGTCTGCATGCGAAATGGGATCTTCGTGTTGTCTTTGGCATTGCACTGATTTCTAGTGAGGTTGCATGTCTTTATGTTGGTTGGCTGGTCAGGTCAACTGTAAAATACCTCTTTGTGACCTTGCACCAACTTTAAAAATAGCAGGAAGCCCTGAAGAAACAGTGCTATCAGTAGTAGGCCAGGCACCAGCCAGGGCATTTTTCCAGATTTCCCTGATCTTTCTCTCAAGCAGCTATCAGGTAGGTATTTCCTTCACGTTACAGGCACAGAGTCTGAGGCTGTGAGGCTAAGTGACCTGTCCAGGGGCACATAATTGGTGGTTGAACTTCTGAACCCAGGTGTCTGGCTCCAGGCCCATTCTGTTTTCTCCTGTCAAGGAAAAGTAGAAAGGAAAAGTAGAAGGGAAGAAGAACTGGGTAGGCGGAGGGAGGACAGAGAGTGGCCTTTATGAGGCCTCAGGGATCACAGCCATGGCCCTGGGGTGGCTGGGTCATAATAGAAGCTTTTCTTCCCCACAGTATATACATCCTGCAGATGCTGTGAAGCTGGGTCAGGCTGAGCTTGTGGTGATAGATGAAGCTGCCGCCATCCCCCTGCCCCTGGTGAAAAGCCTCCTGGGTCCCTACCTTGTATTCATGGCATCCACCATCAATGGGTAAGCACCTTGCTCCCGTTGTAAGCTCTTACCTGTTAGGTGGCATGAGTGAACATGCCTGGGTTGGGGCAGGTGGGCCCAATTCCCGAAGTCAGAGTCGTAGGAGCTGCGTCAGTCTCTCCTGGGGCTTTTGCCCACTGGAGCCAGTCTCTTTAATGAGTGGTGCCCGCCTCTGGTCTGACCGTAAATAGGCCACATGAGACTGAAGAATTTCATAACCCAGGTGGTAAGGGTCTCATTCTGTCTCTGGGCCTGATTAGGTGCCAGAGAGCACACAGCAATACTAATGTCATCTATCTTAGAGTGATGTGAAAGTAGTGTTACAGCAACTATTAAATTAGTATAAGACAGAAGTCTTTTTTTTTTTTTAAAGATTCATTTATTTGAGAACAAGGTAGGGGGGTGGGGCAAAGGGAGGGAGAATCCTAAGCAGACATCCCCACCACTGAGCATGGAGCCCAACATGGGGCTCAATCCCACCACCCTGAGATCATGAGCCAAAACCAAGAGTCAGATGCTTAACCAGCTGAGCCACCCAGGCATCCCCAAGACAGCAGTCTTATAATGGCTCGAGAGCTTTGTTTAGATACTCAAAATATTCAGTTTATGCTTGCTGTAGAACCATTAGGAAAAATAGGTAAGCAAAAAGAAAAGTTACTGATAGTATCACTGCCCAAAGAGATAACTTCTGTTAGAATTTTGTTACACATTTTCTACGCATTTTATTTTTTTATTTTGAACAAAAATGTAAACATAATTTACATATTTTTTAAATTTGCTTTTTAATGTAAGAATATAGTGTGAACTCTTTCTAGGTCAATAAATGTATATTCAATATTGAAAAGATTTCTGTGTGGAAATCACATCTGGAAGAGCTAATTCTGTGTTACAGATTTATTAGGGTGTCTGCTTACACTGAAAATATTTAGATAAAAAGGCTTTACTTCTTTTGCTAACAGTTTTATTGAGATATCATTCATATACAATTTACCCACTTTGACAGTGTAGTTCAGTGGTTTTTAGTATCTGCCCAGAGTTGTGCAGCCAGTCCCACAATCCATTTTCACCAGCCGTAAGAGAAAAGCCATACTCTTTACCTATCACTCTCTAGTCTCTCCTTAACCCCCTACCATAGGGAACTGCTAGTCTGCTTCCTGTCTCTATAGATTAGCCTATTATAGACAATCCATATAAATGGAGTCATACAATAAGAGGTCTTTGGTGACTGGCTTCTTTCACTTACCATGTTTTCATGGTTTACCCATTTGTCTTGTATCAGAATTTCCATCCTTTAAAAAAAAAAAAAAAAAAAGAATTTCCATCCTTTTAATGGCCAAATAATTTTTCATTGTATGTTTATACACATTTTGTTTCCATTCATTTGTTGATGGAAATTTGAGTTGTTTCTATCTTTTGGCTGTCAGGAGTAATGCTGCTGTGAACATTTGTGCATAGGTTTTCTATGTGGGCATGTTTTCAGTGCTCTTGGGTATATATATATATATATATACACACACACACACACACACACACACACACACACCTAGGAGTGGAGTTACTGGGTTAGATAGTAACTTTATGTTTAACTGCTTGAGGAACCAACTAGACTGTTTTCTCAAGTAATTGCACCACTTTAAATTCCCACCAGCAACGTATGAGGTTTCCAAGTTTTCCATATCCTTGCCAGCATGTGTGTTTATATGTCTTTTTGATTATAGCCATCCTAGTGAATGTGAAGTGGTGTCTCATTAGGGTCTTCATTTGCATTTCCCTATGGCTGATGATGTGGGGCATCTTACCATGTGCTTATCTGCCATTTGTAGATTTTTAGAGAAATAGCTATTCATATCCTCTGCTCATTTTTCTGTTTGATTTGTCTTTATTGTTGAGTTATAAGGGTTCCTTATATATTCTAGATGGAAGTACCTTACCTGATGTATGGAAATTTTCTTCTTTTATTTTTTTCCCCCCACTTTCTTGAAAATGTCCTTTGAAGGACAAAAGAGTGTTTTCTTCCTTTTTAAATAAGTAAATGGAATTCCTTTGAGAAAGCTTTGTTACATGTGGCAGGGAAGAGAATAAAATAAAATACCTCCAACTTCCGATTTTCTGACCATTTTCTAAAAATAGTATTTGAGTAAAAGGGAGTGTTTATATAGTCTTTAAATATTATCAGTGAGTATCATGGGGTGATGTAATCCTGAATAAAAAACAAGCCCCACTGAGCACTGCCCCCACATAGTCACCTAGGCTTTGATTGAAGGAGGAAATACAAATGAGAGGACAGAGAGAAGAGGTTTCTTTTTTTCCCCAAATTTTTGATGGTTGTTTTATGTCACCTTCTCCATTAAAGTAGTGATGAAAGGAGTTGCTGAGGTGGTGGGTTTATTTCTTGATTTTCCAAACCGGAAGTGCTCTCTGCCTGTCTTCAGGTGCGTTCCTTCAGTGGTGCTCGCTCGCTCACTGACCATTCAACAGCGTCCCACATCATGCTGAAGGCTTTCCTCACGTCATCTTGGCAGTCTTTACTTTTGTAATTCACAGCACTGTCCTTCCTGTGAGGTGTGTAGAATAATCCTTTTGAGGATGAGGCTTAAGACTTCCTTGCCCAGAGGTGCTAAGTAGTAACCCCAGACTTGAACCCAGGCCCCGCTGGCCCCCAGCTGAGCCCCCACACTGCCTCGTCCTCTGTGGCCATGCGCATGCTCTGACGGGAGTCCAGAGGGCAACAGGATGAGGAAGCTAGTTCTCCATCTTCTCCAAGAGAGTGCGTTCGGGATGCCTTGCCTAACGGCCTTTGCTTTTGCTCCTAGCTACGAGGGCACTGGCCGGTCCCTGTCCCTCAAGCTGATTCAGCAGCTGCGTCAACAGAGTGCCCAGAGTCAGATCAGCACCACTGCTGAGAACAAGGCCACAACGACAGCCAGACTGGCATCAGGTACCCCCAGAACTCTGAATGGGCCCGTCCACAGCAGGTCCCTACAGATTCTCTTATGGGATCGTCTCCTCATGTCACCATGGGCGATACCAGACTGTCCTTCCGTCAGGCATGGAGGTTAGGTCTCCAGGAGGTAGAGTTGCTTTCCTCAGCAAACAGCAGGCCAGTGACCGGATGGAACCCTGACCTGGCCTTCTGGGTCAGGCCCTTGTTTGTCACTGCCTCGGAGCATGGTTGCAGTGACTTAGTGTTATCCCCGCGGGAATTGGTGTCATGGAAAATGAACACCCCCTAGAATAGTTTAAAAACCACTCAGTTTAAATTCTCAAGCCATATTTACACAGGCGTGTGACAAAGAGAAAGTAGAACATTTGCCTTGCTCTTTTAGACAAAGCACATTTAATAATTGTTTTTCCTCGTGTGTGTGTGTGTGTGTGTGTGTGTGTGTGTGTGTGTGTGTGGTTGGGGAGCAGCGCGAACCCTGCATGAGGTCTCCCTGCAGGAGTCCATCCGATACGCCCCTGGGGATGCAGTGGAGAAGTGGCTGAACGACCTGCTGTGCCTGGATTGTCTCAATATCACCCGGATAGTCTCGGGCTGCCCCCTGCCCGAGGCCTGCGAGCTGTATCCTCTGGCGTCTGGGCCCTGTTATGGGAGGGTGGGGGGGGGGGGGAGAGTGGGGGGCGAGGCAAGCATTGAACAGAAGGTCTCAGCCTGTTGTTCCATAGGCTGCTACTCCAGGGAGAGGGGGAAGTTGAACATTCTCAGTTTCCTTGCTGTTCCTTCCTTACAATATGGGGTTTCTATGGAGGACACGGGGCTCTTCCTTCCAGGCTGGAGGCAATCTGCGTATCCAGGTCCCTTTTGGAAGCAGTATGCCCTATTTTGGGCACTCTTTGATATGTTTTAGTTGCTTAACTCCAGATTCAGCTACTATGTTAATAGAGATACCCTCTTTTGCTACCACAAGGCCTCTGAAGTTTTCCTCCAAAGGCTAATGGCCCTCTATGTGGCTTCTCACTACAAGGTAACTGCAGTTAGCTCTCGGGTGAACTTCAGCTCTGACAGTCTCCTGTTTGGCTTTCCATATCTGTTATTACCTGGTGGCTCAGGTGACCATTGTACTGGGACTTAGGTGTCCTGATGTTGTCAAGGTCCACTGATCTTACTGGAGAGATTGCATTTCCTGTTGTTGTTTAGGCCTGTCCTGGGCTTCTAGCTTTGCTTCCAGAGTGGAGGCAAAGTGAAATTCCTGCACGTAGCTCCGTGCTTGGTAGCTGGGGAGGGTAGAAAGCTTTGCCTGTTTTAAACCAGGTTCTTGTGTTTCTCACTTGTCTGCTAACCAGTTAGGTTCAGATGACGTGGCAGTTGTTGTCTGGGGGTGCTGACCCAGCCTTGTACCTCTGGGCTATTTTTAAGGAGTGCCAAATGAGAATTTAGAGTATTCGAAAGTCTTCAACACTGAAGGGCATGTTGGGAAGAACCCTACTTGAGGATCTAGGTAGCATTTTTATGAACATCCTTCAACGGAAGCCTGAAGAGTTGGTGTTAGAAGTGGTGATAGGTTTTCTTGAAATAGCCTCTTGGCAGGAAAAAGTTCACCCCCCAGCTGTGAAATCCACAGTGCTGACGAAGTAGTCCCCTGCCCTCCTCCACAGCATCAGCACTCACGTAGAGATGACAGCAAACACATGGGGCAAAGTCCCACCTAGGCCATTTCAGAGGGTCTCGGGCTGGCTGGCCCACATACTAGAAAAGCACTTAGCCGGATTTCAGCCTACCGCTTGGCATTGGGGAGGGCGGTGCTCTGGTCAGCCGAGGACTCTGGCCTCTCGGGTAAAGGACAAGAGGAGTAGTTCTCACCAACTCGTGTTTGTGCCCCCACAGAACTCCCCCAATGATCTCCAGATGCTTTCTGATGCACCTGCTCACCATCTCTTCTGCCTCCTGCCCCCGGTGCCCCCCACCCAGAACGCCCTTCCCGAAGTGCTTGCTGTCATCCAGGTATGATGGCAGTGATTTGGGGAACCACTTAGGAATCAAAGATTAATGGCTCAGTAAGTGGCACGGGAGGGAAGGTGTTGATTCTTGGCGTGGAGCCAAGTAGCTGAGCAAGGCAAGCAATGAGGGTACACAGAAGGAAACCACCACTGACGGAAACCCAGAGCCCCACTATGGCGGAGAGGTGAAAGTCAGAACTGGCCACTTGCATTTTGACTTAGGGCTCCTCCTGAAACAGAACTGTTTTTGTCTGTTTTCCTTCTCTATTACCAAAGCAATACATGTACTTCTAAAACGAGAAGATACAGATTGGAAAAAATAATATTTTAAATGCCTGGCATGTACTTATGCATTTCTATATTATTTTCCCTTTTCATAAACATGGGATCGTAGTGTTTGGGGCTTGTTTTTTTTTTTTGCGCAATGTGTCGAATATTTGTAATCTGCATAGTTTTCAAAGGCTGCATTGCATTTCATTTATGAACGTACCATCCTGTGTTTAACCATCCTCCTATTAGACGTTAGTGTCCTTGAGAATTTGCACTGTTTTGTACAGAGCCGCAGGAGTGCACATATGCACACTATGTAGATTTTGCTCTCTGGGGCAGGAGGATGTCTACCCTGCCTCGTTCCTGAGGGCATCAGTAATGAAACTTCACTGGAAGTGGAGGAGTCTGATAACAGGGTTAAGCCTGAACTGGAGTGGAAACAGCTGGCCTCGTCGGGGAAGTAGCAGCAGAACATTGAGGATGTTCTGTGAGTGGGCTCTACACCTGCTTCTGGCCTGTCTGCCCTGTCCTACTATCCCCGTAGGTGTGCCTCGAGGGGGAGATTTCCCGCCAGTCCATCTTGAACAGCCTATCTCGAGGCAAGAAGGCTTCGGGGGACCTGATTCCCTGGACAGTTTCAGAACAGGTGCTGTGCTGTCCCTCATACCCCCACGTGAGTGAAGCTGACGGTGTCGGAGGATGTATTTGATGCTCACTTACTGGCTTGTGTCTCCCACACAGTTCCAAGACGCAGACTTCGGCGGCCTGTCAGGTGGAAGGGTTGTTCGCATTGCTGTTCACCCGGATTATCAAGGGGTAATGTGTCCTCGTGCCTCTCAAAGGCTGCTGTGCTTTATTAGCTCAGCTGTGTTGCTGGCAGCTCGTTAGGGCAGGTGTATTTCGGTTGTTTGGATGGAAGGTTGGTCAAGGAGTAAGAAGTTCTAGGGACTCCTCGGCCATGGACAGTTTCCCAAGGATTAGGGGTTGGCGGGTGGACGGACTGGTTGTATATACTTGCTTTTCTCTTGTGAAGACAGGACACTTGTGAACCTGACCTACAGTCAGGATTTCTAAGAGACAGGAGGTAACCTGACCACAGTTACCTCCTGTCTCTTAGAAATCCACCGAGGAGTCAGCTGTGGAGATGTCTGTTTTGGGCTTGCTGATCTGTGGACCAGAAAGCCCAGCCAGCCATCTTCATCTTCTTGCTCAGGCTAGGTGGTGTGAAAGTGAAGGTCATAGCGTGCTCGTTCTTTGAGTCTCTGCTTTGACCTCAGTGAGAGATTTCATTAATTCTCTGTCAAGTGTAGTTTGACTCGGAGTGAAGGCTTCCTGGAAGCAGTACGGGGTGTAGAGGGGTTTAGAGAGATTGAGAACATTTGTCTTCCTTTTTTTTTTTTTTTTTTTTTAAATTTTTTATTTATTTATGATAGTCACACAGAGAGAGAGAGAGAGAAAGGCAGAGACACAGGCAGAGGGAGAAGCAGGCTCCATGCACCGGGAGCCCGATGTGGGATTCGATCCCGGGTCTCCAGGATCGTGCCCTGGGCCAAAGGCAGGTGCCAAACTGCTGCGCCACCCAGGGATCCCAACATTTGTCTTCCTTTTGTGCTTGCTCACAGATGGGCTATGGCAGCCGAGCTCTGCAGCTGCTGCAGATGTACTTTGAAGGCAGATTCCCTTGTCTTGAGGAAAAGGTCCTTGAGACGTCACAAGAAATTCACACCGTCAGCAGCGAGGTAATTGCCATTGGCTGAACTTGTTCCCAGGACAATGGTTCTCTGAGTCTTCAGTATCCAGAAGTGTTCAGTGGTCTTTGCCCTCTGAGCACTAGCAGATTTCCTCCTGTTTTAGAGAAGCTGTGGCTTCTCTAGCTGGCCTCTGAGTTGAGAACCTCCAACCAGCATCATCAGCATCACCTGGAAACTTATTAAAAATGCCAGTTCTTGAGCCTTGCCCCAGGCCTCTGAAATCAGAGGGTTGGGTGGGGCCCCGTGATCTGTGTCCCAATGAGCTCCCAGGTAATGCTGGTGTGTGCTCCAGCTTCACACCGCTGCTCGGCAGACTCCTCGTGTCACTGAGCCCAGACTAAGGCAAGTTGTGTCTTTCTTGGTAAGATGCTTAATGCCAGGGACGGCGACAGGTTTGCACGCACGGTCACTTGATTTTCACTGTGTGCCTATTCAGACGGGCAAGGGGCTTGTATTTAAGGTCTGGCCTAGAGCTTTGTCACTTCCCAAGTCACAGAGCCACCTGGTAACAGACCTGGATCTTCAGAACCCTATTTCTGTCTCTTCTTACATTTTTAGGCATTTAAAACATAAATTTTATTTAAATTCAATATGCCTATGTATAATATAATACCCAGTGCTCATCACATCAAGTGATTTTTAGGCATTTTGAAACCGTGTGACCATTTTCCTGAATTCTGGGTTTGGAGCAGTTTGCTTTCATGCATGTCCAGGTGTTTGCTATACTTGGGCATGACCACTAGAGCTAATTAATGGTGCCTGTATTTTAAAAACCAGGGAACAAACAAAGAAACCTGTCCCAGTTTTTGCTGTGTTTAGGTCAGAGCCTGGTACGGTGCGGGTGCTTGGGAATGTCACTAAGCTGCTGCTTTGCTGGGTGGACTGGGTTCTCTCCCTGGTATCCTCTAGGCCGTCAGCTTATTGGAAGAGGTCATCACTCCTCGGAAGGACCTGCCTCCCTTACTCCTTAAGCTGAACGAGAGGCCAGCCGAGCGCTTGGATTACCTGGGTGTGTCCTATGGCTTGACCCCCAGGCTCCTCAAGTAAGCATTTGCCTGCCTCCCTTCCTGGTGTCACCCCATGGCCTTGGTGTCCCATAAACGAGATCCTGTGGGTCGTGTGGTCTGCCTTTCCATCCCGTGTGCTTATCATCCATCTGTTGACTGCCCTGCCCGTCTTCATGGGTCAGTCAGTGCAGTTGGGAGGCACATGGTGACCTGCTTTCTTCGTATCTTTGCAGGTTCTGGAAACGGGCTGGGTTTGTTCCTGTTTATCTGAGACAGACACCGGTGAGTGAGGCAGAGGAGGGGTGTGGGTTTGCAGTTACAGTTGGTGACAGGCCTGTCCTTATACGAGCCCTGGTGACTCTTGCTGTGCTCTGAGTACGTGTGCCTGTGCCTCCAGGAGGATTGTTCTGATGGGCAACTAACAGCCATCCTCCCTGAGAGGCCATGTAGTCCCACACTCACTCTCATCTCGTGTGATGCCCACCTGGTGTGTGCCTGGCTTTGTGCCTGATTACAAAAATGGCAGAAGTGCCCATGCACTTCTTCACTCAATTCTGGAATGCTGCAGCCTCCTTCAATTTGTGAAAAGTAAAGCAGTGTTTTTAGGAGAGGGTTGCAGGTGGGCAGATGCCTATTATAAGCTGGTATCTGAGGGAGGGCTATGACTACGTGGATGACCAAGCCATGGAGATTATGGAAGGAGGAGTTACTGACTGAGAGTCCATAAAAAAAATCCCTTCATTTACGCCCTGCCGTGAGCAAGATAAGTCACGAAGCTTATTTTCTTTTTCTTTTTCATTTTTTTTTTAAGATTTTGTTTGTTTATTCATAGAGACACATGAGAGAGAGAGAGAGGCAGAGACACAGGCAGAGGGAGAAGCAGGCTCCATACAGGAAGCCTGACGTGGGACTTGATCCCAGATCTCCAGGATCACACCCCAGGCTGCAGGCCACGCTAAACCGCTGTGCCACTGGGGTTGCCCATGAAGCTTATTTTCTAATGGGTAGAAATGGGCGACAAGAAAGTGAAAAAAATGAGAAATTTTCAGATCATGCTATGTGCCATGAAGAAGACGACTAAACACTGAAACTGTAGTGTGCTGAGTGGTCAGACTTCCGAGGAGTGTCCTTTCCAACTGGATCCTGAATGGCCGTAGTGGACTGGCCATTCCCGGAGAAAAAGGGGTTTCCACACAGCGGCTGCAGCAAGCGTAGTAGGGCCTGAGGTGGAAGTGAATGGGTGACTTGAAGGAGACAAAAGAAGGCTGGCGCAGGTCCTGGTGGGGGAGTGAGGTTGTGTAAGGACTCTGTTTTCCTCCTGTCCAGTTGGAGGAAGATGTTGAGCTGTGACTGCCATATAGACAGTGGACGGTGGTGGTCTGAGAGTGGAGGCAGGGAGATGGGTGGCTGAGAGGACGTGGTGAAGGTGGAGAGAAGTGGCGGAGACCAGATGTGTTTGGGGGTTGAACTGATGGATTGAATTGTAAGATGAGGGAACCGTAAGAATTCCTAGGGTTTTGGCCTGAGAGTCCAGGTGAGAAACTGGAAGGTCTGGAGGTGTGCTGTTTGCTGAAAAGAGCTGCTGGAGGAAGGATAGGTCCGGAGGTCACAGTGGAATGCTCCGGCACAGTGTGAGGTGCTTGTCAGATACTTGATGGGAAAATGGGACAATTAGTTGCCTACAGGAGTCTGGTACTCCAGGGAGAGGTTGGGGCGGAAGATGGAACTTGGGGGCATATTCTCAAAAGCATTTACTCCCTGGGATCGAGGACTTTGTTTTCTTCACACCTGTAATCCCAGCACTTAAGAGCATCTACTGGTAGAGTAGTACTGTGTTCAGTTAATACTTTGGTTCAGTGAATGACTGTTTTTAAAGTTACTGAAAACTGGGACTGAAAGTCAGCTGAGAAGAGGGTGCGTCCTGGACTCTCCAGCCTTCAGAGGAGTGGGTCAGAGACAGGAGCAGCCTTGAGCTGGAGGAGAAAGTAGGGGAGGGTATCAGAAGCCACGTTTAACCAGTGTTTCAGGAAGGGGGTGGTGCTTGGGTGGCTCAGTCAGTTGAGCGTCCAGCTCTTTTTTTTTTAAGATTTTATTATTCATGAGAGACATAGAGGCAGAGATATAGGCAGAGGGAGAAGCAGGGTCCACGCAGGGAGCCTGACATGGGACTCGATCCCAGGCCTCCAGGATCACGCCCCGGTCCAAAGGTGGTGCTAAACCGCTGAGGCACTCAGGCCTCAGCGGTTTAGCATCAAACTCTTGATTTCAGCTCAGGTCATGATCTCAGGGTTTTGAGATCCAGCCATTTTGGGCTCTGCAGTAAGCTCAGTCTGCAGGAATTTCCCCTCCCCACCTCTCTATCCCTGCCCCCGTTTCACCTGCGTGGATATGTGTCTACTCTCAAAAAAAAAAAAAAGTAAAAAAGAAGGGGAAATCTGTGGCTGTGGGAGAGCAGGTAAGCTAAGGACAAATGGCCAGTGGACTTGCTGGCAGTGTTGATTAGAGGGAAAACCCGCTGCTGTGGAGCTGAGGGATTATCCCCACTGGAAAGAAGGGCAAGTGAGAAACTAAATGATTTTTAAGGGAAGCAAAAGGGAACAGAGAAACCCAGGTAGCTGCAAGTACATCAGCATTAAGTGGAGTTTGTCAGATGGAAGATTCTAGAAGATATTTTACTGCAGGGCATGATTGTGTAGAGATTGGGCAAATTGTACAGATGACGGGGGTCTGATGGTAGAGGCAAGGGGAGCAGGACCCTGAGTGCAGGAGGAGAGGTGGCCACCTCGTCCTTCTCAGCAACAGGGAAGACAGACAGTTTGGGCACAGAAGGTGTTGGTCAGCTGGTTGAGTTGGTGTTGGGAGGATGATGTTCTCTTCCGGTTGCTTCTGTTCTCCCAGGGAGGGGAGGCTGTCAGCTGAGAGAGGGGATGCTGGAGGTTTGATTCTTGGAGCAAAGTCAGTGTCCAAGGACGGTGCCCATTTGAGTGTGTAAAGTGGGCCTGGTGAAGTCCACAGGCTGTTGGGCTCTTCAGTGTGGGCACAGAGCAGCTCCCGGATGGGCCGGGTCCTCGGTAGTGAGCTGCATTGCGGCGGGGCCGCAGATTGGCCGGTCAGCTGCGAGGAGAGTGCGGACGGTTGCGCTCAGCAGACACCGTGGTTTATGCCTGGGCTTTTGTGCTGCGCTCCGCTCGTCTGTGACATGTGGGTGTTCTGTTCTGTGAATGCGCTCTGCTCGAAATGCATTAGATATTTCCATGGTGTGGAGTTTTGTGGTGGTTGTGTAATAAATATTTAAAAACCCGTGCCCATTATTTTAACACCTAAAGAAGCTTGCATTTGCAAGCTGATTGCCACTCAGAATTCTAGGTTTGGGGGTGTGGAGGATAGGATCATGTGGAGTTTAAGCTGTAATGACTGTGAGTTCAGAATCTGACCGGATGTGTGTGAGTGGCTCCCTGGGTCCAGAGCGGACCGCGTGCTGGGACGATCTGAACCGCTCTGCTCCGCTGCTGTGGCACCTGCCGGGAAGTCGCGGCACCAAGTGGCCTTTGACAGCTGTCGTGGGGGACGTGAGGCTGTGGGGAAGGTGCGGGCAGTGTGTGGGAGGCCCTCTCCCCGCTGCGAAGAGTGCGTCCTCCTGCCCTGCCTGCTTGCCCTTCAGCAATGACAGATGCTTCACGAGAGGGCGTTCTTGGTGCCAAGTGGGCATTTGTGTTTCCCAGAATGACCTGACTGGGGAACACTCGTGCATCATGCTGAAGACGCTGATGGAGGAGGATGAGGCTGACCGGGGAGCCTGGCTCCCGGCCTTTTGGAAAGGTAAATTGGATGGGAAGGGGGGCAGTGAGGTAACAGGCTGGGGGCCCCCCGACCTCTGACTGTGGTTGTATTCCACAGACTTCCGAAGGCGGTTCCTAGCCCTACTGTCCTATCAGTTCAGCACCTTCTCGCCTCCCCTGGCTCTGAACATCATTCAGAACAAGAACCTTGGGAAGCCAACACAGCCCGGTGAGCTGGGTGGACTGGCGCGGGGGGCTGGTGGGGGTTTGGTTTGTGGAAGGAGGAAGTGAGGTGAGGTGGAGTGTGGTGGGTCCAGGAGGAAGGCTGGCTTGGGAGTTGAGGGACAGATTCTAGGCCTGCATCTCCCACTGAGCTCCCCACTCCTCTCCACCCCGCCCCTCGTAGACCCTGCTCTGCCTTATGGGCACTGGTGCCCATAGTACCTTCCATCTTCATGACAAGACTTTGGGGAGGTGATTTGACTTCAGATGTCAAACAGGTCAAATAGGTAGTTAATTATGTACGTCCTGTGAACTAGGGTAACCAGCTCAGTTCTGAGGAGGCTCGGTCTCCTGTAAATAAGCACATGCACCCAACCTCATGTGGCTAACACATGGATAGTGCTTTGGACCTGTAAGTTCTGTTCGAATATTTAAAATATTAAAAAACAGATCATTAGTATTAACAGCTGTAGATTTTTTTTGTGTTGCTCATTATGTGTGTGTCGCTTTTTTTTCTATTACATTTTGATGGAAAAAATCTGTGTTCTTTGAACTGAGCAGACCATACACACTTTCTGTGAAGCTGGGTCCTGAGGAGAAGTGGGGAAGGACTGTTTCCTTGGTCTGATGTGTTGGTGCATGAAACTCTGAGCGAGGGTTGTGTGCCAACCGTCCCCACTCCCTGCGTGGCCTGGAGCCACCTCCCCTCTGCAGGAGGAAGGTCGGGGCTGCCCGGGGTGTGTGTTTTGTCGGTGGACAGGCGCTTTCAGGCGGCTCCTTTCCTACTCTGCTCTGGTTCAATCCCTGTGGAGGAGCAGCTGTCTGTGTGCCCCCCTCCTTGGGGGCCATCATGTGTGTTATCTTGCGAAGGCATCTGGCTGCCCTGACCTGTCTGGCTCTGTTCCATGTATAGCACTGAGCCGGGAGGAACTGGACGCCCTCTTCCTCTCCTATGACCTGAAGAGGCTGGAGATGTACTCCCGGAACATGGTGGACTATCATCTCATCATGGACCTGATCCCGGCCATCTCCCGGTTGTATTTCCTAAACCAGCTGGGGGACCTGTCCCTGTCTGCCGCCCAGTCGGTAGGTTATGTGTTGCTTGTGTGATGGGCCATGGCTTGGATGCTTTGATGTGATTTTGTGCATGTAATTGCTTGCGGTTCTGATAGGTGGGTAGTGTTCTCTCCATTTTACAGGTAGGGACACTTGGACTCTGCTCAGTGATGTGGAAGAGCTGTGGTCTGATCCCACACTCTCCCCACCCGCCACACTGCCTTGATTCTCACTGTAACTTAGCAGAAGTTAGGGGTACCCTGAAATTCTAATGCAGCCCGGAAGCAGCTCTTGTCAAGATAATTAGTTTGAGGATTTCAGGAAGGGGGAACATTTCTTGGTGGTTTCAGTAACGGGATGAAAGAGAAGATGCCAGAATCGACCGTGCCAGTTGATACTTGATACCAGATAACTGTGGTCAAGAGAGAGTGGTTCCGATGCCATTTTGATGGGCAAGGGCCTGTCCCGGTGGCCACTTCAACAGATTTTCCATCCTCCAGGCTCTTCTCTTGGGAATTGGCCTACAGCATAAGTCTGTGGACCAGCTGGAAAAGGAGATTGAGCTGCCCTCTGGCCAGTTGATGGGACTTTTCAACCGGATCATCCGCAAAGTCGTCAAGGTACTATCAGCCCAGGTCAAGGTTTGGGTCTGTTTCAAATAATTTAACAAGCTCACTCCCAGCCTTAAGATAAATAGATGTTAGTTAACATTTGGCTGTGTTTGAGTGTGCTGCGCACACACACACGAAGACCTAGGGGGCAGGGCTTCAGTTGTGTCTGTGGTGTCCCATTGCATGTGTGTGCTCTGTAGTACGTGAAGTGGGTGCTAAGTGACCCGCAGCCGAGGGGCTGGGTCTCTTCTGCGGCTTCATCTTCCGCCCCCGGCCCTTGTCTTGCAGCTGTTCAGTGAGGTGCAGGAACGGGCCATTGAGGAGCAGATGGTGGCCGTGAAGGACGTGGTTATGGAGCCCACGATGAAGACCCTGAGTGATGACCTGGTACGCTCCCGCTGCAGGCCTGGCCCTGGGGCCGTACACCCTGTCCCCTGGAGGAGGCGTGCTTCGCCCTGACCCGGTGGTGGCGCTCTGTAGGTGGGAGCGAGCGCTGGCTCCCAGCACCTCCCTGCCCCGCGTGTGCTCCGGCTCTCCCTCCTCGACGAGCATGTCCCACTGCACGTGTGCACACCGTCCGGCAGCTGCTGCCAACAACTTCCCGATTGTCCTTTTAGACTTTTCCAAACGCACATTTTATAGTCCTGCATCTGGTGGCGGAGCTGTGTGCTCCTCCCCGGGATACTCTTGCCCCTTCACCTTTTTCTGTGCTTCGTCCTCTGCTTGCCCCTGACTTACTCTGTCTCTCGGGCTTGGACTGCAGGATGAAGCAGCAAAGGAATTCCAGGAGAAACACGAGAAAGAAGTGGGGAAGCTGAAGAACATGGATCTCTCTCAGTAAGGCCCCTGCGGGGCTGGTGGGGAGTGAAGGCTCTGCCTGGGCTGTGAGGACCCTCACGCCTGTGTGCAGGCCTCTTCTGATCCCCCTCCGGGCGCCCTGGCATCTGTTGCAGGGCACTCTTTTAGAAGCACTCAGTTAAATTAAACTTCCTCCTTCACTATTTGCAGAATTTTGGAGGGTTTTTCCCTGAGGTGCCTTGGGAGGAGGATGCTGAGTGAGGAGCATCCACTTTCAGTGGCCATGCTACTGCCTGAGGCACAAGACTCCTTTCTCTGGTACCCTCTGCGCACTAGGACTCCCGGTCCCCTTGGAGCTTCAGCCTTCCAGCTGTTGTCCGCTCTGTGGACTGATGGGAATAATGACTCTAGAATTAGTGGCTTCTGAGCCCTCTGACCTGCAGCCCCGTGGCTGAGGCGGCTGTGCCCTCCACTTTGAGCTCTCAGGACCTCGACCTGCCAGCACTGCTAGATCCCAAGGAGATGGGGCAGGGAGGCCTGATCCCGGGGCCTGTGAGCACATGCCTGAGGGCGGGAGTGAACGGGCGACTGTGGGGCGACCAGAGGCCCCCGACTCCTGCAGGCCTGCTCCTCGGGCGGAGCCCGTCTCCTGGAGCTCGGCTCTGGCGTTCCCTTGCCGTCTGTCCACACCGATGCAGCTTTCCTGGCTTCGTGGCAGCGTGTTTCTGGAGAGAACGTGTAGCTGTCGTCTTGCAAGCAGTCCCTTCTTGTAGGCAGGCTTTGAGTTTTGTTTTTTTGTGTTTTTGTTTTTTAAAGATACATAATCCGTGGGGATGATGAGGAATGGAATGAAGTCTTGAACAAAGCGGGACAGAATGCCTCCATCGTCAGCCTGAAGAGGTGAGGAGGGCCCCGTGGGCCCGGACGGGAGGCTTTCTGGTTTCTGTGCTTCTCTGGTGACTCACTAGGAAAGAAAGCTTTGAGGGACAAACCCCTTCTCCTTCCTCAGAGGGTTGCTGCTTCGGAATACTGTCTCTGACAGACGGGGCGGGGCCACGGGGCCGCTGTGGCCTCAGTGTGGTGTCCCGTCACCCTCGGAACAACAGCGGTGGCTCTTTTATTACCAGCGCTGCTTTCAAGGTGAAGTGACTGAGGCCGCGGGGTGTTCAGTAACTTCCGGAAAAGCATCCAACCAGTGAGAGGCGGAGCCGGGCTGGGGCCCAAGCGTGGCCACTGCCAGGCTGGAGTGTGACCTCCCACATTTCTTGCTCCTCGCGCTGATGGTTCTCCTAGTCTCCGGCCTTCGATTTCTTCAGCCTCCTAAAAATCGAGGGCGCCCCCTAAGGGCTTTTGTTTATGTGGGTTGTATTTATCGTTATTTCCCACATTAGAAATGAGAAACCGAGAAAAACCACTCATCCAAATTAATAGTCATGGACTCTCTATTTTGTTGTTTTAAAGATTCTTGGCCACAAAAATCTTAGGGTGTCACTGTGTTACGTTTTTTGCAAATCAGTACTGTTTGGCTTAATAGAAGGCAGCTGGCTCATCTGTGCCCACATTCGGTCTGGTGCCACTGGAAGAGAACAAAAGTGAAAGGCAAACATATTTATGTCGTTATGAAAATAATTTCTACCTTGGGGCCCACCTGGAATGGAATGGTCTGGGGGATCTCAGGAGTCCCTGAACTCTGCTTTGAAAACCTTCCTCTCCAGCTGCTTCTCTGCAGAGAGGGGAGTATTTGTAGATAATGGCTTCTTGGGCCAGAACCTTCCTCAGAGTTCCGTTGGGAGGAGAATGAGGTGTCCCCTGCTCTGGGCCTCAGAGATAAACTTCCACATCTGGTTTGGGGTTAGTAGGAAGGTGAGTTCTTGGCATTGCCAGAGGACAGGATCCCTTAGAGGATTTATCTGGAAAGCCAAGTCTTGCAACTCTAGGAACTGTAGATCCTGTCTCCTGCAGTCTCTGTAAGTTACTCTGGTATATTGAAGGTTCCAGCATTGGTGCCAGCCTCACTTCCCAGATGCTCTCCGATGTGGCCCAAGAGCCTGCTGTCTGTGGGTCCTAGTTTCTGGTTTGGACAGTACGGCAGATGCAGCCCAATGCCCGTGATGGCCCCGGCCTCGAACATGGGGCTTTTGACTGGAACAAAAGGCCGTGGCATGTGCTTGGTGTGGGTGCAGTTGGTTCCCAGCTCCTCCAAGCTTGGCTCGCCCTGCCATTTGTTCTGCTGTCACTGCTGGTGAGGGGCCTCCCGAGTTCCCTGACTTTTGTGGTAGTTGGTGCTTTCAGGGCTCCGAGGAAATTGCCCTCTTGGAGGTACACACACTGCTCTCTATCGTCATATCCTTTGAGGCCTTGCTCCCCCAGCCTCAGGTCAGGTCATTCAGGTGATGTTAGTGGTCTGTGGATGCTCTCCGCCTGGGGGGGGGTGCTTGTGCCCAGGGCAGCAGGCCGCTGAAGAGGAGCTGTAGCCTGTAAGCGGGAAGGAAGGTGGCCATTTGCTGAACGGCAGCACTACCAGGCTGGCCAGCTGGAACGTAACCTGACTTACTACTCCTGGGGTTTCCCTCTCATTTAGGAAAACTAAAATAATGCCACATTGGAAAGTATTATCAGGGTTTCCTGGGAGTTTCCTTGGGATCATCGGGATAGTACATCTGCTTTCCAGGGTAATCCTGAGTGGTGAGTGCTGGGAGGGAATCTTCCTTGGGACGCCTTAGATTTTTCTTGAGGCTTTGGGAGAGGCGCATGAGCAGTACTCCAAAGAGAACTCCAATTTCAGATGTTAAGGCAGAGATTGTTGCTGGGTCTGAGGAAGAGCCGGCCAGGGCAGGAACTGGGTCGGCACAGCCCCCCAGCCCATCGCCTGGCTTGCAGATAGGCTTGCGGAGAACGTCTGTGTCTAATGTCATTCATGTTTCGGGCGGTGGAGACCCTTTCAGACCAAGCAAAGCAGCCTGAAAGATGGTACAGATCTGTGCATATTTCATTTTCTTCCTCTTTCTACTCATGGTTTGTTTGTTTTCTCCCCCCTCCAGTGACAAGAAAAGGAAGCTAGAAGCCAAACAACCCAAAGAGAACAAAAAGCTGAAGAAAAACAGAGACATGAAGAACAAAAAGGATCTGAAACTGAAGCGGAAGAAATAGCGTGGGCATTGGTGGCTGACGCGTAAGGAGGTCCCCCCGACTCCCTGGGCTGTCCCTGGCCGGACCGGGCCGCTGCCTGGATTGTTAAAAGCCGCAAGAGTCCCCATGAGAGCCGGAAGCTGGCCGGGAATTCCATCTTTGGGCTGAGTTTGGCTTAGGGCAACGTCACTAAGTGGACTGCCGGCTCACTTGGAACTCGATGGCTGGGCAGACCTCCGGCGCTGCCAAGGGCCTGTCTCCCCTCCTACGGCAGGCCTTTTCCCTCCGGAAGTTCCTATTTTTGCTCTGGGCCCAGCTGTTTTAGCTCCTCGCACATGTAGGAGCCACACTGACTCTGGTCCTTTCTTAGGCGTCAAACACAGCTTTCTGGTGATGCCCAGGAGGCACCGGTGCAGCCCTGGGCCTCTCGTCGTGGCCTTGTCTGCACACCGTGAGGCCTAGAGCAGCAGAACTTTGGTCCCTGTTCGTGCCCCGGGGTTTGCCATAAACCCTGCCACTCCAGGCTCCATAGGCCTGCTGCTGCCCCCTGTCCCAGAAAAGCCTGAGCTCTTAGGCTTGAGTCCCCCCCCAATCTGTTATTTCATCTATTTGGAAAAAAAAAATGTTGAGCAAGACCCTTTTGCTAGCACGGGTGAGGGAGAGAGAATCTATTTTTAATAAATAACAAGCTGGAAAGACCAACTGCCTCTGGGTGCTCATTGGCTCCACGTAGGTGGAAGTTGCCCCTCGCCCTGTTGCTTCTGGTGGGTCCTGGCTGCCTTGTAGACTTCAGAAAGTGGTGCCAAGGCCAAGGGTGGGCAGTGGCCAGGGCTTCCCAACCCAGAAGCCTGGGGGAGACATGGCCGGCACCACCTGCGTGCGCTGTGGTCCTTCGGAGGGACGTGCTCTGGCTCCTGGGAGCTAGCTAGCTGTGCTTTTCCTCCTGAGCTCCTGTCAAGGTCGTCCCGTTCCTTCCCTCTGTTGGGGACAGAAATTATATGGTGGCTTCACACATACTCTGGAGTGTCTGATGGTAGCCTTTCCTGGTTCCAAACCCAGTACTGTGGTGCTGAAACCTTGACCCTGAAGGTCCTCTGCTGGTTTCTGATCCCTGCCCCTGAGTACGTGAGAAGCTCAAGGTGGAAGTCCGCTCGGCTGTGCCCTCGTTCTGGTCACGCACGTGAGCTGATGGCGGCTCCCCAGCAGTCTTCAGCTTCCATGCTTGCTCTTCTTTTTATCTGGAAAATTCACACAGAGGCCTTAGTTACTGATCTTCCTTGGTTTTTCACAGAATTTAAAAGGTCTTCTGTTGAGTCCAAAGACCCTTTTCTCAGCCATGATGTGTCCTCCAGGTTCCTAGAAGTCTAACTCCCGGCAGGGAAGGAAGGGGAGCTTCTGGACCAAAGAGGCTTAAATGCACACCACCCCGGACTCGCTGCCGCAGTGAGGAGGACAAATTCCCTGGACTAGGGACACCCCTGCACCCGGTCTGCACAGGCCTAGGGGCTGTGCGTCTCCTGGATCTGCAGGTTCCCGCCCGCAGACTCCATTAGGTCTGCAGGAAAGTTTGCTGAGAGGGGCAGCGAGAATAATTTTTGATTCACTTTTTTCAGCTGAGTGCCTGAGCCTGTCTTTCAAAGAGGATTCTCTTAGGAGAGAGGCTTTAAGCAAAGTCAGAATCCTGGATGGTCCGAGCTGGATGACTTCTTCAAAACCGTGGGGCCCAGAGCGGCTGAGCCCTCGTGCAGCCTCTCCAGCCCTGAAGCCTGGCTTGTGCTCCGCTCCAGGGTGCAGGGAGAGGTGCCCTGGAGCCAGACCTCCTGGCTCTGCCCCGGGTCTCACTGTGGCCTTGGGCATGCCCCTTACCTGTGCCCGTGGTCCGGGCGCACGGCCGGGAGATGGAAGTGGTAGTGATCCCTCCCACCTCCTGGGCCCTTGTGAGGAGTGAGAGGAGTTGGGTGTGAAGAGCAGACAGTGGTGCCTGATGTCCGGCAAGTGTTCCAGAAGTCTCAGTCACGTGGCCTGCTTCTGCATAACCAGAGGAGCTGCTCGGTGACTCACGAGCGCTAAGCCTTCGTCAGACGGGCTTTGTCGAACACCGCGACCCAAGCTGAAGAGCCCCACTTGGGCAGCAAGGAGACACACCCTGGGGGCAGACCTGTCACCCTGGGGGCAGACCCGTCGGGGCAAGGTGGTTCCTTAATGCGCTGAGACCTGAGGCTGTCTGCCCGTCTGGCACAGACAAAGCGAACATTTCTCCTACCGCGTGCAGTCGCGGCCCTTTTAGTCACAAAGCGTATGTTCCCAAACAGGCCTCTGCCCTTCAGGGTGGTGATCTTGGGTTCTCCTCCAAACTTGAAAAAGCACACCTCCCCAGACCTCGCCATCTGGCCCCCAGACAGTGACATCTGTATGGCTTGGCTGTCTCGGGGAAGGTTGGTGGGAGATGAATGCAGGCAGGCAGGCTGTGAGCGCCGGCACCGGACGCCACGGGGCTCAAGGAGCTGAACAAAGATTCCCAAGTGCTCTCTGTCCCCCGAGCCCCCGAGCCCCCGAGCCCCCGAGCCCCCGAGCCCCCGAGCCGGGAGCGGGCTCCTGCCGGCCTGCTTCGGTGCTTCCATGTGCAACTGGCCCCGCAGCCCTGGGGAGTCTGGGGGGACCAGGGGGTGGGCACAGAGGGGACTCAAGGGGGAACGTGGTGTGGATGGCGTGGGCTGTTGCAGCTGAGCGCTTCTCTGTGGTCCCGGCCTCCTGGCCTCTGGCTGGCACTGGGGAACCAGCAGGGGGCAAAGGAAGGGGGGGGCAGGAGCCCTGGGGCCCCTCCTGCCTGGAGGCCCAGCCCCCTTGAAAGATTCTGATTTTTTCTATTTTTAAAGTAGGCTCCACTGCCGGCCACACAAGGCTTGAACTCATGACCCTGAGATCAAGCCCTGGCTGGATCGAGTGGGACAGATCGAGTGGGACGCCTACTGACTGAGCCACCCAGGCCCCTCGGGCGGGAGGTGCTTTCTCAGTGTGCTGCTCACGCAGGCTCACGTCCTGTCCCTCGCGCTGCCCCCGGAGGGAGGACCCCCGAGCTCCCTAGGTACTTGGCCGAGGTGTGTCAGGGGTGGGGGGGCAGGAGGGGAGGACGGACTTGTGACCCAGACCCCTGACGGGCCCACTGCGGGGGGCCAGGCTGGGTGGGGACAGCCCCTGACCCTCCCTCAGGGGCCTCTGCCCAGGGCGCCAAGGGGTGCGCCTCCTTCCTGTAGCCCCCAGAGGGCGCCGTGTGTCCACGCAGGCCTTCTCCCCGGGGCCAGGGTCCCGACAGCAGCTGGTCATTGGGCCTCTCCCGGACTGACCCCAGTGACGCCCCGAGGCCTTTAAGCGGCCCCCGGCTTCCGAGTTCTGGCCTATGGGGTCCTGAACCACAGCCACCGGTCCGGTGTTCCCAGGGAGCTTTGGCGCTGCGCTTCCTGCCTCAGCACGCATTTCATTTTTTTTTTTAAAGATTTATTCATTTATTTATGATAGACATATATAGAGAGAGGTAGAGATACAGGCAGAGGGAGAAGCAGGCTCCATGCCGGGAGCCCGACGTGGGACTCGATCTTGGGACTCCAGGATCGCACCCTGGGCCGAAGGCAGGCGCTAAACCACTAAGCCACCCAGGGACACCCCTCAGCATGCATTTCAGAGAAATTTTATTCCTGCCTGGACTTTGTACCTAAAACAAACTACAGCCCAGAGTCACCAGTTCCCTGTCCTCCTCCGTTCACAGGTGGCACAGACCAGCTCGGGCTTGGCTGGGCCCCAGGCAGCAGCCACCGAGGGACAGGCGAGAAGGCCCTGCCTCCACCTGGCCGCCACACAGGTTTGGACGTCGCAGGGGCTTGCAGGTGACCATCAACCCCACTGGCAGTTCCCATGCGGGGGCCACAGGGGTGGCCGGGGCTCAGGGAGGATGGGAAACGCTCGCGACGGCGTCCTTAGGCCTGGCAGCGGCCTCCGTCCCCACACCCCCCTCCGTCCTCATGACGGCACCGTAAGCGCTCACCACGGAGGGTTTTGTCGTCGGCCACCTTGTTTGGCAGAAGAGAAAACCAGGGCCCAGCGAGGGGCGGCTCCAGGCTCAGGGGGTGGGTGAGGCGAGGGGGCGGGAAGCCACCCCCCAGCCCCCCAGCCCGAGGCCGGAGCCCAAGGAGCCCGGAATTAGCTCCGAGCAGCCTCGGGCAGGAGTGACGGGCCAAGGTCGCTGTTAACAAGTGTTTATTGTTAATAAAACCATGGTACATTTACAGTAAGTGACAACGTATAGTTACAGTATCGTACAATATTACAGCAATAAAATACCGCCTATCCTTTGTACATCCACCTCAAGCAGCTAGTCTCAAAAATATTTTCCAAGGTTGCAAGCCCCGGGGGCTTTTCAAGGTAACCAAAGTGACACCTCCTGACGGGCCCAGGGCTCTGCTCTTGGGGAATAAATAGTTTCTAAGGTGCAGCCAGACGGCCCGGAGAGCTACGCCCAGAGCAAGCTGTCTGTGCTGCTCCCCCGGTGTCTGGTCCATAAATACGACAAGCGGCCCGCCTGACGCTGCGTCTCCACCTCGGCAAGCCTGGAGCCAGCAGCAGGCCTGCGGCAGCAGGAGAGAGTCCACAGCAGGTCCTTTCCTCCCACCGCCCCCCTTTATGCCCCCACGACCTGCAGTCCCAATGAGGGGCGCCCCCCTCTCTAGTCCAAGGGAAAGGACTTTCCCTTGAGGGACCCAGCCAGGGGCACACCGAGGGCGCTGCTTCCTGAGCCCACAGAGGCAGCCTAGCTCTAGGCTTGGGGTTTCAGAATGGGCCCCCAAGGCAGCAGCAACGAAAGCTGAGGCCACCAGACTCGCCCACTGTACCCTGTGTGCCCCCAAGCCTCCCCGGGCTTAGCCTGGATGTCTGAGGGCATCAGCTGGGGACCTGCCTTCTCGCACTAATGGAGCGGGTGCGTGGGTCCCCCAAGGAGGGGCTCTGGGGCCTGGATGCCAAAGGAAATAGGGCCCTCTGTGACCCTCTGGGTAGGATCTTCGGGGCCCCTGGAGGCTCACATCACACGTGGGAAGGCACAGCCTTGAGGAAATTCAGGGATCCTGGCAGCCTTTCTGGCGGGACCTTGAGGGAACAATACCAGCTTCTGCAAGAAGTGGCCCGGGGTCCAGCGTGTAGGTTCCCTACATTCATCAGGTCGCCTGTACCCCCAGGGCCCCAGCTGAGATGGCCTGAGCTTAGGGAGGCCTGGGGATTGGGGGTGGCCAGAGCCTGGAAGGCATGGTCAGAAGCTTTTTCAAGCAGGGGTGCATCAGGATCAGCCGTAGACATCCAGGGGAAGAAGTGGCACACGAGGGTGAGTATGCGGTGGCCCTCAAGGTGCAAACTATGGGGGGTGGGGGCGGGGGAAGGGCCACCCTTTGGCCTTGTCTGCTGATCACTAGTGAAGTAAAGAGCTCTGGGGGCAGAGGGGTTGAAGGTGGGGCTGCCCGGTGAGGGGAGGGCTCAGAGCCCATCTACCTGCCCAAGGACAGACATCAGAGAGGGCAACGGAGTCCCAGGAGCCTGGCTCCAGGGAGGCCTACAGCCAGGGCCCCCACCCATCCCGGGGGCCCCCGACCCATCCGCGGGGGCTCGGGCTACGGACTTATCAGATGCTCCCAGCCTTTCACCCCCCGGCCCAGAGGGGGCTGGGCGTGCCGGGCTGCCGTGTGCCCCCTCAGACCCGGGACGTGATGTAGACGGAG
This sequence comes from Canis lupus familiaris, assembly GCF_011100685.1. Taxonomy (NCBI): domain Eukaryota; kingdom Metazoa; phylum Chordata; class Mammalia; order Carnivora; family Canidae; genus Canis; species Canis lupus. The sequence goes on along the minus strand of NC_049239.1, from coordinate 34,048,054 downwards.
TGCACACGCTCGGCCAGGGTGCTCTGCAGGTCCTGCAGCGGGTCCAGGCCCTGCACCTTGCTGTTGCGGCCGTAGATGAGCTGCCGGAAGGAGTCCTGCTCCAGCAGTGCCTTCATGTGCTTGAGGAAGAAGCCTTCACAGAACAGGGCCAGTTCGGGGGCGTTGTGGATCTGCAGGGGCCAGGGGTGGGTGAGAGCACCGCAGCCTCGTCCTTTCCCCCCCCCTCCCCCCCCCCCCCGGATCTGGATTCCTCCAGACGGGACGACTGTTCACCAGGAACATCACCGTTCTCGGCTCCGTCACCTTCCCTGCCTCCCCCCACCGCTGCCCTAACGGAAGGGCAGGCACCCCGGGGTGGGGGGGGGCTCCCTGACCACTGCCGGGGACCACCTGGGGACCTGGAGCCCGTTCACCGGGGTGCTCAGTAACTGGCTCCACAACTACCGGGTGCGGCTCCGGGCCAGGTCCCCACTACGGGCTCCTACAGCGCAAGTTCTACTTTGGGGGAGACCAGAAGCCAGAGAACCACTAAGGGGAGGGCAGCCAGCGGCATGTGCTGGGAGGAGGGCAGGTGAGCCCCCTCACGTGGGGCTGTGAGGAGCTCGGAAAGGTGCTTTCCTGGAGGGAGGGGATGGCTGTCACGCCGTGGGGAGCCACGTGGGGGTGGCCAGGTGAAGGGCGACGTGGGAGGGGCCCCAGGGGCCCTCGGGGGGACAGTCAGCCCGGAGCAGAGGAAGCCTCCGGGAGGGAGGCTGCAGGTGCAGGAGGCCGTGGCCTTGACACTCTTCAAAGAGCCTGGAGCCCGCCCAGGGCAGGAGCCAAGGAGGGGAGGCCGGCGCCTGGGTCAGCCAGATGAGGGGTGGCGGCAGGGTGGGCACGGGGGGGTGGTGGGCACGGGGGACGTGGGCAGAGCCGACTGCCGCTGGGGCAGGTGGGAACACAGCTCCTAAGTTCTGAGTGAGCACCTGAGCCGAGGGCTGTGCTGTTTGCCGAGGGGGAAGCCTGGGGAGGGCAGGCTGGGGGCGGGGACCATCCCCCTGGAGCAGCTCCGCCCTTCAGCCCAGGCCCCCCGCCTGAGTGTGGCCGGATCCGAGCTGCTGCGGCCCACCAGCGCGGACTCACCTTGGCGTACTTGTACGTGCTCACGGCGCTCTCCACGCTGAGGGTCTGGGAGCACAGGATCTCGCAGTGCCTCTGCAGGGCGTCCAGCTGGAACAGGCTGGCAGCCGACAGCAGCTGGTGGGGCAAACGTGGCCTTGGTGGGGGCAGCCAGGCCTCGGGGAACGAAGCTGCCCGGTGTGGCGGGCCCTGCCCACCTCAGCAGGTCAAGTGTGACGACTGCCTTCTGTTCTGGGCCACCTAGGTACTTCCCGGGACGCCTTGGAAGGCAGGGGACGGTGGCGACACTGGATGGGACTCCTGACCTCAGAGGGCCTTCAACTGCGGGCTGCGGTCTCCTGGACCTTCAACGGGCGCCTGACCGGCAGGGGGCCCGTTCTCTACGTGGTGAGGAGGTACGTGAGGGGCTGGGCGGCCTTTGAACCTCCGGGGCCTGTGACCCCACTGGGGAGCCCTTCCTCCTCACCCCACCCCCACCCCTGCCCCCGCCCAGGACGCAGGTGGGCACACAGGTCCCCGGCCTGGCCTCTCCGAGAGGCCCTTCCTGTCACAGAAGAGGAAGGGCCAGCAGGGACCCAGGAGGTCCCGGAAGAGGCCGCCCCCCTCCTCGGCTCTCCAAATGCCACGTCCCAGAGCGTGGCGCTGAGAGCCAGCAGCTGGGGACGGGGCGCACGGGCTCCGGCCCTCACCTCCAGGACGTCGGCAGCTGGGATGTCCATGGCTTCCGTCCCTCCGTAGTACAGGTACTGCATCATCATCTGCGGCGGGAGGAGGCCCGTGTGAACGAGCGGACCCCTGCGCCCGCGTCCTCACGGGGCTCCAGCAGAGGGCCACGCTCTCCGCCCGTGTGTGGGCGCTCCAGAGGCGACTGTGCAGCACCTCTAGCAGTCAGCCCCCGGAGAGTCTCCCTCCGGATCCCGGCCCGTAGGACAAGCTTCCTTCCCTGGGGCGGCTTCACTCGGATCCTCAGGACAGCCCCGTGCGCCCAGAAGGGAAGGCACTGAGGGAAACTGAGGCCTGGGAGCGGGTCACTCGGGTCCCTTGGTTCCCACACCAGACCCCAAGGCAGCACACTGCGCGGGTCTCTTACCTAATCTAGTTAAGGGCCTGGGGGGGAGGGGGCTGCCCGCCAGAAGCTGTTTCCACCCCTCCCGTCTGTGCTGAGCCTCCAGTGTGAGGCGAGAGCCAGACCCCTCTCCCCCTGGACTCGTTCCCAGGGACGACAGGCACAGAGCTGGGCCGGGAGGTGCTCCAGAGGCCACCCCGCCGCCTGGCCAGACCCGCCTGGGGCTTCTGGGAGCAGAGGCCCGGGACAGCACATGAGGCGGCCCAGGAGGGCAAGTGAGGAGCCGTGCTGAGGTCTAAGTCACAAGCTCTGCCGTCACGCTGGAGTCCAGGAGGTTCCCCGCTGGAAAAAGAAAAATGCCTGGCGCTGGTTGGCTCAGGAAAGAGCCCCAGCGAGGAGCTGGCAAGTGTGTAAGTAAACACGGCTCCAGCCGGCACAGTGGGGCTCTGTTAGGAGTGGGCCCCCCAGGCTGGAGGCGGCACCACGGGGTCTAGGGAAAGGAGCCCCCCCTCCCGGGACGGGCGTGGGGAGCCGGCCTGGCCAGTCTGTCCGGGTTCACGGTCAGTGTCCGAGACATCTGTCCCTCCCCCGAGAGGCAGGGCTCCCGCTGGCCCTCTGCAGCCCCAGGCCTGGGTTCTGCTGTCCCCTCGCTGGGCACGGGATGGCCGTTCAGGACAGCCCCACAGGCCAGGCCGGGGCTGGGAGCTGAGCGGGTCGGGGGTTGGGGGGGCTGGCAGGATCTCCCAGGACGGGCTGCTACAGGATGGCCTCGGGGCAGCCCCTCAGCAACAGGGGACCCGGGGTGGGGGTGGGTTTGACACAGTGCAGCTGGCTGTGGCCTGTGGGTCCCCCCTAGATCACCTGAATGCATATCAGGTGGTGGAGATCAGACCAGAAGGGCTCCCTGGGAACGTTCCTTAGGGAGCTGGGCGGCTGGCAGGCAGGGGAGCTCAGTGCCCCCCGGCAGGCCGCCTGTGGCTCTGGAAGGCGGCTCGGGGAGAGGCCTGGGCAGGAGGGGCAGCACGGCTCGCTCCTGCATGGACTACGGCCTGGAACCCGAACGCGGGAAGGCCACGGACACCGCACAGACAGGCCTGGGGTCAGAGGCCGCTGAGACGGGCAGGCTGGTCCCCAAAGGCCGGGGTTCTGTTGGCAGGGACCCTGGCAGCGTCTAGACCTGGCTAATGCGACGGCCACCGGCCACACGTAGCTCTTAAACGTCTGAAATAAGGGCTGATCAGAATGGAGATGTGCCGTGACGATGCATACCGGGTTTCAAAAGCTTAGCATGAAAAAAGAAAGTAAACTAGCTCATTAATTTTTATATTGACTACATGGAATATTTGGACTAAAAAGAACTAATACCATATCATTAGAATTAACTTCAGCCATCTTTTTTTTTTTTTTATGTGGCCACTACAAAACGTTAAATTCCATATGTGGCTTGCGTTCTCTCGGATGGCACAGCTCCGATATCCTTGGGCCTGTTTCCTCCTCTAGAAAACAAATACAATGACCTGCTGCCTGCCCTCCCTCCGCGTCTGTCTGTCTGTCTGTCTCCCACCCGGTGCTGTGAACCCAGGGAGATACTCAGGGGCTGCTCTGAAACCTTGTCTTTGCGAGGAAGCTCCGGCCTGGGATCGACAGCTTCAGGCCGACCCCTCCGAGGAGCCTGGGGGAGCAGAGTCAACATCGAGGCCCCCCCGGAAACAGCGCTCTCCCATGATGGCCCACGGGTGCCGTGGATGTTAGACCTGAAGTCCCTGCTGACCCTCCCAAAGGCGCTGAGAGGCGCTCGGGTGCAGGTACCCCCCACCCCCACCCCGTGAGCAGGTGCAGCTGCTGGGCAGCTCTGTGGTGGTGGCCACCCAGGTCCCCACGCAGGCCCTGGCCACCCAGGTCCCCGCTCCTGCACTGCCCTCCTGGGCCTGATCGTGACCCCACCTCCTGTGCCAACTCACCGGACATTGGGCCCCTAAGCCAAACAAGTTTCTAGAGCTGCCCCCTTCCCAGTGGGTTCGGATCAAGGGATAGAAAAGAGGGAAACAGAGATACCTCGACTCTGCTGCCCGTGCCAGGCCCTGCCCACCCCCCCACCCCGGCAGTCCCCGGGTCTCCTCTCACATGTCCCCCCCACCCGCCTGCTCACCGTCCCCACAACTGGATTTCTCAACCTCTTGCCTGGCCCCCGGCTGCAGCTATGGCCCCTGTGGGCCCTTCCTCACCCTCCCCATGAGCTTTTTCAGTGCGAACTTGACCATTCCACACAGCCTAGCTTTCAGTCCTGGCTCGATCACTTCCCAGATGTGTGACCTTTGGCAACTTACTCAACTTCTCTGTGCCCCGGATTCCTCATCCCCCACGAGGGACGGTGACCCCTGCCCCTCCCAGGACTGTGCTGTGCCAGGAAGCTCAACTGACGGACACAGACGAGGCGCCTAAGCGTGAGTGGTGATGACCTTTCTGCGAGCTGCTGCTGTAGGTTAAAGGCCAAACCCTTCCTGCGAAGGCTTCTCCTGAAGCAGTGACCCAACTAGACCGGAAGGCGTTTCTTAAACATGCCGTGGTCCCTGCTGCTGGGGTTTTGGGTGCAGCGTGCCCTGCCCAGAGCTCCCGCTGGCTGCCCCAGGCCGACAGCCTCCATGGCTTTGGGTTAGATCCAATTTCCTGCGCTCCCAGCCGCTCCCCACAAATCTCACTCTCTCTTAGTCCTGTCTCCCAGGGCACAGGGCCCTGTCCCCTTTACTGCTGTCCCCAGTGTCCAGAGATGACGAAATGACAAATCAGTGGGTGAAGACAGCTTGGGCGGGGAACTAGGCCATTTTAGACGGGGGCTCCTGTGCTTCTGTGAGGCGGGTCTGTCCCACCAGGCCACAAAGCTGTCCTGTGCAGGGCCAGGCCATGGACCCACGTCCCGGCTGCCCCCGGCCTCAGTCCCAGCCCCTGGGGGTCATCCCTGCAGCCCAGGGCCCAGGGACACAGGCTGGCGACTCCTGGTCACCACTTCCCAGGAAGGAGCTCCCAGCCAGTCCCCTCCCTGCAGACGCTCTGGCACAGCTGGTGGCCAGCCTGTGCGCTTCCCGTCACGCAGCCGCTGATCTCCGGAAGACTTGACCTTGGTCTTCCACAAGCCGACCAGGCTCGACTGGCCTGCCTGGCTGGAGTCCCCACTTCGGAGGAGTGGTGCGGCCCACACCATGCTCCTGAGTGCAAGCACGCCACCCACCTGGGGGCTCGCTGCGGGAGGCCAGGGGTCTGGTCTGCTCTGCGGGGAGCCCACCCCGAGGAACGAGGGTGCATACACACGTGGGTGGCGTGAGCCGGGCCTTACATGTCTGTCCGTCCATCTGCCTAGGCCCCTTGTCTAGTCAGAGCTCAGGACTCACGAGAGGCTCTGAACTACAAGCCCGTCCCAGAAAGACCACCTTGGCCTGAGAAAGACCCGGACGCTCTAACCTGATCACTGATTCGGCAAACGCAGAAGGCAGCGGGGACGGAATGCAAGATTACGGCCAACTCCCAGCTGCCTCGCAGCCCAGGTGCACAAAGCCGGGGGCCCTGGGGGAGCCCCCCACTCCCCGGAGGCCCACACACCTGAAAAATGTGGTACTTCATGTCACTGATCTCAATGGTTTTGCTGCCATTGCCGTCTTGCTCTGATTTATTGGTCATCAGCGTCTTGAACCTAGAGCAAAGGGGGTGAAACGAGGCGGGTCTTGAGCACGACTTCCCCTTCATCACTGGGCAGCAACGGCGCCATCCATCACCTGACCGGTCACCGGGAGACGGCGCATTTTTAAAATTACTGCAGTGCTCCCAAAATAATTCTCAGCAAATGGCAGCTTACATCATCCGGGGCTGACAGCTGGGCCGGGCCCCGATCTGTCCCCATGGCCCCCCGCGAGTGACTGTGACACCGTTGGCCAGAAAAGTGACTCTTCATTCCAGAATCGTTTCTAATAACTGGAACCAGTAGCTCAGCCGGGAAGAACACGGCCTCCGAGCTCCTCTGGGTCGCCCTCCTACCGTCCCTCTGTGCACCTGCCCTCGGCCCGTGGGGGGACACGTGAGCCAGGCCCGTGGCGCAGAGGCTCGTCTCCCGAACACCGTCGCCCGGCGTCTAGATGAAGCCGCCCCACCGTCCGGGCCGGGGCTCGTTCCCAGGGGCAGCCTACCTGTTGGAAGCCGTCACCAGCAGGACTTTGTGTGCATAAAACAGCTTCCCTTCCACCAAGAAGGTCACATCGGACATCTCCTTGTTGTTCAGAAAGTGAGGATCTGTGCCCAAAGGGAGAGGCGGATGTGACCGAGGGCCCCCTGGGGGCTGCGTAAGCATCCCAAGAGGTCAGGGGGCACGATGGGGTTAGGACGGAGACTGAGGCCAGGGCCTCGGCGGGCTGGGAGCAGAGTGGAGAGGGTGGGGTGGGCAGGCCTCACCGAGCCTGGCGGGCAGAGTCTTCCGGATCTCTGGGATGCTGGGGACTGGGCTGCTGCCGTAGCAGTGCGTGAAGATGGCGGCCAGCTGCTGGGTGACGGCATCGTTCTGCGGGGGGCAGACACGGCCGTGAGCCTGCCTGGCCCCACCACCACCTCCTGCCCTGCAAATCCCAGGCCCTGTGCAGGGCGGGAGGGTCTGCACGCGCCCTGGGGCTCGGCGCTCACGGTGGGAGGCCCGGCATCACTCACTTTGCTGCTCTTGAGGATGTCAAACATGAGCTGCAGGCCCTCGGTCACCAGCTCCTCGTTGTATTCCTCCTCCTTGATGGAGCCGAAGTCCCGCAGGAGGCTCTGCACCACGGAGTACCGCGACTGGGAGAAGGAGGTCCTCAGAGACTCGATCCACACGTGCAGCTTCCAGGGGACGCCTGGGGCGGGTGGGGGGGGGCACCTCAGCTCCGCCGGCCCCGTGCAGACCCCCGGTCCGCACCACCGAGACCCCGAGTCGGTGGGCCCCTGGTATCTGCAGGGCGGGGGTGTCCCCCCCGTCCCCCCCCATGACCTGGCAGGCCCTGCCGGGAGGTCAGAAGGACTTCAGGGGCCCATCAGGTAAGGCCGAGGACTGGCTGCGGCCTGGGGCCACCCCAGCCCCACTGTTTGTGGGGCCCCGGAACTCCCTCGTGGGAAGACCTGCTGATTATGAGGGCTGGTGGCTGCGCTTGGACGCCTAGAGAACACGCAGGACAGCCAGGCCCACGCCCGTCTAGAGGCCGCCCGACCTCCCTCCGAGCGCTTTGCCAGCACGCAGGTCACGGGCACCCAGTGGCGTATAATTACTGTGCACCAGCTCCCCGGAGTGTGTCAGCGGGGCCATAAAATAACTTAAAACTACTTTGTGGAGGTCATGGCAAAAACTAGTAATTTTCCTGGTAATTAGAGAGAAGCTTCTTACCCCCCAGCCTCACTGTGGCATTCCCCAGGGACACAATGACGTGGGTGCCATTAGCATCCTCAGTTTACTGACTGGATGGGAGCGAGCTGCCCGTTGGGCAGTGAGGAGCCCTGAGCCTGGTGGGCGGCATGGCCTCCCCTGGCCCCTGTGGCAGTAGCCCTGCCGCCGCTGCGCACGCGTGTTCACGGAGCGCCCACGGGCCTTGTGGGACCTCACGTTCTTAGAGGATCATCAGCGCCAGTGAACGTGGAGCTGCCGGGACCCCACCCAGGCCTCCGTGAGCGGCCTCCCGCGAGGAAGGAGCCCCGCAGACTTGCAGGCACAAGGGGCAGAACTTTGGCCAAGGGACAGAACGGCAAGTTGGCCAGCAATGTTGGCTCGGTGCTGCACATGCGCCGGGGGCCACGCAGCCCAGGCTGTGAGGGGCCGCGGCGCGCCGACCGCGGAGGATGAAGGGCCAGGGCGATGCCCCGCAGACGCAGCCCCGTCAGGGACTGTCCAAGGCTCGGGGCGTGGCCTGCCCCGTGCCCAGCTGCCCCAGCCTGTCTGCCCCGGCGGTGTGGGCCCCGCCCCCTCCAGTCAGCTAAAGAGCAGCAGAGTGCGAGTGCATGTGCGCGTGCATGTGCGCACGCCCGCGGGGCCTCACCCAGCGCCCTCAGCTCCATGGTGATGTCCACGTAGCCGTGCTCGGCGCTGTAGTACATGGCCTCCTGCAGGGCCTTCGTGCGGGTCCGGCTCAGCCGCACGGGCCCGTCGCTGCCGCTGCCCTGGCTGGACGTGTCACTCTCCTCCACGCCCTCGGCCAGGATCTCCTCCAGGGACAGCACGTCCGCCTTGGCCTGCTGGGGCTGCGTCAGGAGCTTCCTCAGGACATTCCTGCAGGCCAAGGCACGAGGGAGGGTGGGGCGGAGGTCCTCACTGTGACGCAGCCCGTCTGAGGAGCCCTCCAGAACCCTGTGGCCTAGATGGGCTGCTGCGCGGCACCCGTGGGCACAAGGGATGCAGGCTTCCCCTCCCAGGCAGGCTGGGCCGGCGCTCCCAGCAGCCTCCATCTGCAGCCACCTGAGTGAGGCAGGGGAGGGTACAAGGGACCCTCGGGTACAAGGGACCGAGGGTCACCCCACCCCCTGCCACCATCCCAGTACAGTACAGTACGACTAAGTCATGGGCTCTGGGGCCAAGCAGGCCCTGCCATCCTGGCTGTGTGGCCTCAGAGGGGTTGCTCTGCCTCTCTGTGCCCTGACTGCCCTGTCATCTGCAAGCGGGGTGTCCGCATCACCGTCTCCCAGTGTTAACGCAAGGCCAATGTGACATAGCAGGTGGAGAGCCTGACACACGGCAGTCCCCGAGGTGGCAGCCAGCTGTACTGCAGGAAGGGTCTGAAACCCGGGACGTGCTCATACTCCTGTTCCCGGCCTGACCAAGAATGAACTGAAGTCCAGGTTCATTCTGACCCTGTGACAGGCTGCGGACACCGCCACTCACGGCCGGCGAATGCATCCTGCTCCAGGTGGCACCAGGCAAACCCCGGCTCATTCCGTCACACCCGGGGCCTGAGGTGACTGCGCGTAGGCAGGTCCACAGGTCACCTGGGGCTGAGCCTCCCCCCCAGCCCCGCCCAGCCCACTCCCCAGTCCATGGTGGAGGTCACGTTGTGCCTGCAGAGACCCCTCGAGACCCCCGGGGGCAGCCTGCCGTCGCCCTGCTCCCCATGAGCTCACAGAGCATCTGCTCTGCCGGGCGCTGGGATGTGAGGTGAGCCGCCCCACTCCTGGTCCCCAGGTCCTGTGGTCCAGAGACAGAATGGGGAGCATGTGCGTGGACAGAGCGTTACTGCACAGGGTGAAGAGGCTGCGGTGGGGGCAGGACGGGGTGCTGGCTGCGTGGGGGAGGGGGCCCAGCGGCAAGGCCGCGCAGTACGGTACTGGGGGCAGGGGGACAGGTGGCCAAGTGGGGCCAGCGCGGGCAGGTGGGGAGCAGAGCCACCGAGGGAGGGCCTCATGGCCGGGCACGCGCTGGGTCTGAGAACGGTGCTGGACAATAGGGAACAGTTGTCCCGCCCGCCCTGCCCTCTGGCCCCTTTTCTGGCTCCTCTGTCTCATTCTGCCCCCCCCCCCCCCGCCCCGGAGGGCTCTGCTCGCAGCCCGCTGCCCGCCCCCCATCACAGCCCTGGGCAGGCCTGGGCCCCACAAAGCGAGGCCCACCATCTGCTCCTGGGCGGATGGGATTCCCTGCGCAGCCACCAGGAGGCTCCCCGGGGTGAGCCGTCGCCTGCGGGGGGGCCCCTGGAGGACCACCCAGCCCAGCAAGGGAAGGCATGTGGCCCCAGGGGGGCCCGCGCTCACAGGGTAGAGTCTACAGGGAGTGGGGGGCCTGCCCTGCCCTGGGCATCGGGGGCCGGGCTGCAGTCCCAGGTGTGCTGGGAACGGCCGGGAGGCCTCCCCACCACCCAGTGTCTCTGGGCCTCCAACATCCGAGGCCCCTCGGCTGGTTGAGGACCCGCATCTTTCTGGTGGCCTCCACGCAGAGCCCCCATCTGGAAAGAGCTCCCCAGCTTCTCTGCTCCGCACAGGGGAGTCAGACTCCTGAAAGCCTGTTTCATGCTCCCGCCTCACACGGGCAGGAACCCCGGGTGCATCGTACCTGTGGCCGTGGGCGGCCGAGTGGCTGAAGCAGTTCATGTCCTCGTGGAGGGAGGAGGCCATGCCATTGGCCTCGAGCATGCTGAGTAGGGGGTCGGCGCCGCGGCTCAGCAACAAGCTGACCAGCTCGTAGTTCCCTAGAAGACAAGGCCGACGGGGGATGCCACCGCCGCCCACATCACCGCGCGCCTCTACTGGCCGCTACCCGGGTGCCGAGCCCAACAGACACACTGATGAGGGGGCGAGGGGAGCCCCCAGGGGCTCAGAGAGAGGGGTTTCCAGGCTCGCCTTGGGGACCTGGGCACGTGGCCCCAAGTCCAGCTGCTGGTCCGGCCTGGCCGCGGGGGGGTGGGGGGGGCAGCGGGGGCCCTGCTGGGCAGGGCAGGGCAGCTGTCTGTACACCTACCAGCCGCAGAGGCCAGCTGCAGGGGGGTCTCCGTGTAGCTGTCCTCGCCGCCACTCACTGCTGAGCCCTCCACGTGGGCCCCGGCGTCCAGCAGCAGCTGCAGGGCGCAGAGCAGGACACGTCAGCGTGGTGGGGAGCGCCTGGGATGTGTGCAGGGGGGGCTCTGGGAGGGGGCCCCTAGTTCCCTCCCGGCCTGTGACCGAGACCCAGCTCCCCTGGGCAGCTGAGGAGCTAGAACTCTGGAGCTTGAAGTTCCCTCAGGGCTTCAAGTTTCTAGGATCTTCGCCTCTACTCTTGGGGCTCTGAACCAAGCCCCTCTGCTCCCCGGACTTCTGAGCTGTTTTTCTCTTTCAAACACTTTCCTATGAATTGACTGCAGTGACCTGAGTTACGCAAACAAGAAAGCGTTGCCCCCAATCTACCAGGGGAAACGGGGCTCCCGGAGGCAGCAGAGGTAGTGGGAAGGGCCCAGGCATCAGACTCGGAGAGCGCGGAGTGCCAGCGAGGCCACCGAGCAGTGAGGGACCCGGGGCGGGGCGCGAGCCTCAGCTCAGGCCTCAGCCTTTCCCATTCGACAAACGGCCGGAGGCCTGCCTTGCCAGGGATGAAACGAAATGGTGCTCGACCCACCACAGGGATTCAGTGACCGGTGGCGTCGAGGGGTGTCACCGGAGGTGTCCGGCAAGCTACCCGAGGCTGGGAGGCCGAGGGCCGGGGCCAGCCGTCGCCGTCCAGGACGCCTCTCTCCATGCTGGCGTGCGGCGAGCGGCCACCACGCAGTTCCCGCGGAGCCGGGCTGGCTCTGCCCTGGGCGGGGTGGCGTCTGCACTGCCCCAACAGGTGACTTCCCTGACCCTGACCACTGCTCCGGAGGGGAGCACGGATCCTTCCCGGCTTTCTGGACACCAATCCCAGAGCCCGCACTCGGGCGGGCCAGGGGAGGCCCCGCGGGCCCCGCACCTGCAGACCGGGACTGAGGGGGCCGGGCCGCCCTCCGAGCCTGCGCCCCGCTGTGTGGGAAGTGGGGAACGGCTGCAGGCTGCAGCCTCTCAGCAGCCAGAACCAGTTGTGGCACTGCCTGAGCCGGTGTGCCAAGGTGGGGAGGCAGAGGCTCACCCGGTGGGGCGAAACTGGGCACCAGTCCAGGCAGGTCCAGGGCACGGCCCTGCAGGCCGGTCCGGGCGAGGCTGGAACGGCACTACCCAGAGAGCAGGCAGGGCAGCCCGCCGGCTACAGACCATCTACTGAGTCACCACCCGGGCCAGGGCTGTGCTGACGGCCACGGGCAGCCTGGACACGACCCCCACCCCAGAGGACCTGCCGTCTAGCCGCCAGCGAGGGTGACACATGGGCTCCCGGGAAGCCGCGTGCAGCTCCCTGCAGACCCCAGTGGCCAAGGAGCAAAGGAGTCTGGGAGTCGGTGGCAGGGTGGGGAGGGACGCTGCTGTGCCCCACTTCGAGGCCTGAACCCCAGCCGCACACCAGCCACAGCTACCTGGGCCAACGCGGGCACAACACGGCCTGGCCTGGCGGACAGGTGAGCTGTGCCACTCCGGGACCTCTCTCGGGAACTGCGAAATTGAAAGTCTAAGCCTGTTATCGGGGACGGCCAGGACCAGGATGCTGTGACACAGGGCCAGCTCCGCGGGACCATTCACGGGGGAGCAGAGAGCTCTGGGTGGGAGAGACGTTTTCAGGGAGAAGACGGAGCGGAGCGCACTTGCAGCATTCGGTGAGACTCCTCGACAGGGACAGAGATGCCCGCACACCGTCCCAAGACGCCTCACGTCGTATCCTTATGCTAATGCCCTCTCCCCGAGGGAAACCGGGGGTGTCGTCCTGCTGACCAGGTGAGGCGGCCTGAGGCAGGCCCTCCGCTCGCTCGGATTCCAGGCGGCTGCTCCCGCCACCAAGCAGGGGCTACGTGTGGGGCGCAGCCCACCTGGCGAGCCGAGGGCTCCCTGCACCATGGAGTTTCCCTGGTGGAAACTCACCTGCACCACGGAGATGTGTCCATGCAGCACAGCAAACGTCAGTGATGTCCAGTGCCTGCTGTCTGGGTGGATGGAGGGGTGCCTGGGAGAGTTGCTTGGAACCTGGAAAGTGCCACAAATGATCAGTTTTGTGGGTGACCTCGGCAGGTTACTCAAGCACCTGTGGCTGGGGGGCATCCTGTGGGGATGGTGACAGGAGCCTGTTCAAGTGCCCTGGGTGCAACTGGTAACGTGTGTGGGGGGCACCTGCAGACACATCAGGGGGGCGGTCAGTTAGCGCCCCTGTCCCGGGTAGACACGGCAGGAAGGGCGCCCCAAGCCTCGGGGGGAAGCAGAGCCCTGAGTACCTGCTGCCGGCGGCTCTAGGGACAGCAGGGGACCAGGCTGTGCTGGTAACAGAACCGTGCCCGTTCTCTCCACTCGGCTCCCCGGCCTCAGATGGAAAGCCCAACGCGGGGAAAGGCGCCCTTGGCTAACTGCGATCTCCGGGCGTCTCTAGTCCCGTTCCTCCAAACTGCTGTCCCCACGCGGCTGCTCCCCGCTGGGCCGGGCGCCGGGCCCTGGTGGCCCTCCGGGGCCTGCTCACCTGGATGTCCAAGTTTGCTCCCGCGTCAATCAGCATCTGGACCATGGCTTCGTCCCCGGCAGCGCAGGCGTACATCAGCGGCGTCAGACCCTGCGGGAATCAGAGGGCGATGCTGAACCATCTGCAAGCAGACGCAATGACACGTACTCCAGGGGCCGCGGTCCCACACACCACAGCCGGGTCTCCCGCTGGACTCGGCTGCCCACCCTGAGCCGTCCCGTGTCGTGGCTCGACCTCCTGCCCCTCCCAGGCCCGCTGGACACGCCACACGTGAGGGGTGAGTTGGGGCCGTTCTACAAGCCCGGCAGGGCCCCGGCGGGGTCGGGGGGGCAGAGCACAGGCCCCGAAGCCAGGCCCGGGTGCAAGGGCCACCTCTGCTGCAGGGCGCCGTAAACGTTGTCCAGGGTACCCGTCTCGCTTGCCTCAGTTTCTTGTTTAAAATGAGACTAGCAACAGTAGCTAGCTCACGGGGGTGCTGCGAAGAGCATGAGCTCCTGTGTGCAAAGTGCCCCGTACAGAGGAAGCCGACCTCGGGAGCTGACTGGTCACAAGAACACGGTGAGCCCGTCGCTGCCCCTGGACATGCGGCCACATCCTAACCCGCCCTGGGCGCCTGGGGCCCTGTGTGCATCTCACTGGATCTACTATTTTGCCCATTTTACGGATGGGGAGCAGGGCAACCCAAGGCCAGGTCACACGGGGAGGGAGTCACGCTGGAAGCCGCATCCACCTGAGCCGTGAAGCGGCCCCCCCGCCCGCCCCCGGCCCCCCCCCCCCACCGGCACCTCACAGAGCGCGGACGGGGGCCTGACTCGAGTACCTGGTGCTACCGAGCAAGTCAGAGCTTTTCCCAAAGCCGTCCCTCCAGGGGAACTGGGGAGGCCCGGGCCCTTCCCGAGTTCAGGTGGACGGCGGCTAGCGGGCTGCCTCCTGGCTGGGAATCTTTCTCCGTGGCCAGTAATAGCAAAGGCAGCCGTGCAAAGTGTTATTCCACAGCTGGATCCTGGCGAGCGTTTGTCTGGAGCCCCGCGCTGTTATTTATTAGGTTATTTGTGTGTAGACAAGATCTCCTTACCTCATAAATCCTTGCCTAGTGCCCAGAGATAAAGAAATGGCCTGACATTAATCACGGGCGAGAGAGCTGTTTACCTACAGATCATCCTATAAATACCAAGGCCGAGGGGACAAACAGGACGGGGCCTTGAGGGCAGAGCGAGCGCCGCGGAGGGAAGCTCTGGCTCGGTCTCGGCCCCCTCGGCCCTTGCCTGACTTCCTTCCCACGCCTCTGTACACGGTCCCCCGGTCACACTGGTGAGGAGCCTCACGCTACTTGTGTGTCGCTCCAGCCCCCCTCTAGGTCCACAAGCAGAAAGGGCTGAGGAACAGAGCTCAGGCGTCATCGACGCCGTCATGGGACGCACAGCAAAACCCAGAAGGAGCCCGTCCTGAGCCTTTATCACGTGCCCCACGTGGAAGGGTCCCTAAGCCGACAGGGCCGGGAAGGGCCGGGACAGTGATGCAGGCGAGGAAAGTGACCCCAGGGAGGTGGGGCACCTGGTCCATGACGGGCGGTGGCCCTGGGCTTCACCACTGCCCCAGGGTGAAAGTGGGGCTGGGGACCTGCACTGACACGGGCACCCCTGGGGGATCTGGCCCGCAGGCTGTGGCCCCCCGCCGCCCTGCCTCGTCCCGTCGCTCTTTCCCTGGAGTCCCCGAGTGCCCGCTCCATCCCCCCACTCTCCTCCCTCCTCAGCTCTGGCTGGGCTCCCACCCCTGCCCCAGCCGTCCTCGTGGCCCTGTCACCTGTCCAGGGCCACCCTGGCCGACCTGGCACTTGGGGAGAGCATTCCTCCCAGGCCCGCTGCTGTCACTGAGCTTCCCCCACGGCCCCTGCTGTGTGACCTCAGGTAAACCAACTCCTCTGTACCCCAGTTCTCTCATCTGTAATGAGAGGATAATGATGGTATGACATCACAGGGCCACTGTCAAGACAGGATGAGTTCACCTGGGCAAAGTGCTTTGAACAATGCCTGGAACGCAGAAGTGCTCTATAAACGTGAGCTCTTCACAGCAAAAACAACAGACAAAAGCAAACAAAAAACCTCAAGTTCTATGTAAAACTAAAGCACTTCCCATGCTTCCTTTCCCGGCTTCATTTTATTCTCTAGCGCTTTTCACCAACGTGCTCTGTATTTGACGTTTTGTATTTCTTAGCACACGTTTCCTCGACTACAATGTTAAGTCCACAAAGGCAACAGGTTCTGTGGGCCTGGAACACAGTAGGCCTGGGGGGTCCAGGGCGCGCCCCAGCGAGCACTACCCACGGCTGGTGGTCCAGCTGAGCCCTCCGGCCTTTCTCCCAGCCCGGCACCAGCCCGGCTGGCCTCTGGCCTTCCGGCCCACGGAGCAGAACCTGCCGTGCGAAGGTCTTCCCAGGGGTGCTAGGAAGTCCTCAAGCAGACACCCCACCAGGGATGGGCAAGGCCACGATTCGGGAGGCTGCCCACTTCTCAGGAGCACGTTGCTGAGCGGTTCTCAGGGTTGGACCGGAAGGACGGGTGCCACCACCCCTCCCAGTGGCGAGTCCCCCCTCCGTCCCCTGCACCCGGCCAGCGGAGCGCTCCGCACGCACCTGGTCGTCCATGGTGTTCACCCCGTCGGGGCCCAGGGCGTCGATCGCCTGGTGGATCAGGTCCGTCCTGCCGCAGTTGAGCATGCGGAAACCCAGGTCCTGGTTGAATTTCTCGGTGGCCGCGCGGGCGTCCAGCCTCCGGAAGGAGCTGAAACAGCACTCGGGTCTGCGTGGAAGAGACCCGGAGGTGTGTGAGCACGGCTGCGCGTGAGCCCCTGGGGCGAGGACGCGGCCTCCTGGGGAGGCGCCGCATGCTGCGCTCGGCTGAGCGGGGCAGGACGCCCGCGTGGATGGAAGGCTGTCCTGCTCAGCAGCACGAGGAGCACAGGCTTCGGCTCTTCTATGAACATGTCGAAGAGCCCTGAGCTCTTCGGAGCTGCCCACTGGCGGGAAACAACCATCGGAAATAACCCACCAGGGGCTCTGCCCGAGGAGGAGGCAGCTCCAGCCGGGGGGGGGGGGGGCAGGGGGCTTGCCCGTGTCCTTGCTGCGGGGTGAAGCCCGTGCTTGGCCCATGGGACGGCCGCTGTGGCCAAGCTCCAGTTCTTGGCTCCACGTCCTCTCCTCAAGGCTTCCCGAGGAGGCCCAGAATTACCAGACAGATGGTGGGGAATGGCTCAGAGTCCCACTGCCATCAACCATCTTAGCAACGAGAATCACAGATTAAAAACTGTGTCTACAAGACATCACACCACAGGCCTCCCATAGGTGCCTTCAGCCTGGAGCCTTAGTTGGGCCAAGGTGTGGAAAGTACATGTCCCGGAAGGACATTTGGAAATTTGCCATGGAAACAGAGGAAGTTGTAAGTGGAGTTGGGGCAAAGGGTCAAAAAAAAAAAAAAAAAAAAAAAAAAAAAAAAAAAAAAAAAAGGCAAGACTCTCATTAGGACAAGGATGGCCACAGAGAACATTCTCCAGATTTTAGGAGACCAGCCCATCCTGTGTACAGGATGGTCACACTGGGATGAAAACTAAGAGCCCGGACTTGGGGCCATATATATTTGGGGTCAAATTCAGGCCTGGCCACTTTGCTAGCTGATTATCTGTAGGCAAATTATTATTATTCCTCCCTGATCCTCAGTTTCTCCATTTGAATCTGGGCCTTAGAGCCCCTCCTACTCTAAAGTTGTCACGAGGACCAAGATGACACACGGGAAAGACAAGGGCTCGGCCCAGCGCTACACTGAGGGGCAGAAGGGAGGAAGGACCTGCTTCTGCCGATTTCGCCCCAGATGTCCCACAGAGCCAGACTGCGGGCTCTCCTGCCCCGATCCAAGTGCGCGTCCGCTCTGTGCACCTGACCAGCGGCTACAGGAGATACACCCGGAAACCGGCCGGGGTCGGGCGCGGTCAGCTCTACCAGGCCCGGCCCCCCAGCCTCGCTCCCCGCCGGGGCCGTACTTGAGCTGCCGGGGCTCACAGTCCAGGCCGGGCAGCAGCAGCCGGGCGGCCTGCCGGATGTCGCCGCTGTCCACGGTGAGGCTGCGCCGGTGCTCTGCGTACGTGATGGCCACGCGCATCCACTCCATCAGCGGCGGCAGCAGCATGAAGGGCCTGCGAGGCAGCAGAGAGAGAGGGTCAGGCGGGCGGGGTGCGCGCTCAGAGGGCGGCTGGGGGCTGGGCGCCCCGAGAGCTCCGGGCGGTGAGGTGTGGAGAGGGCCCCCCTTCTCCTCACAGAGGCCCCAGGGAGTCCCGTTCCACAGACGCTGTCACGGGGCGGGAGAAACTGCCATCGAGGGCCACGAGTGCACCCCGAGGGCCTTAGGTGACCAATGAAAGAAAGACGTTGCCAGTGCATCAAAGTGGCAACTCCCGTCCCCTGCAAAGAATTCAGACGGGGTCTCCAGGTCTGCCTCTCCAGGAGACCGCGTCCTGCGGAGTGGGGTGCGTGTGCAGGACAGGGTCGCCCAGAGGCACGCTCCCACCCCAGCTTTGCCACCAGCAGCCGAGCTCCGTCACCGCCCACACGCCCGAGCCTGCTCCCCGCATCCGAGGGATGGGCAGTGGAGACGGCTGAACCCCACCCGGGAGGCACGGCTGAGGGTCACCTGTCCCTCAACCTGCACCTGGGCCGGGGCGGGCGGGAATGGTCTCGGGGCCCAACACAAAGAACAAGGGCCACGCGACGCGACGCGGGAGAGGCTCCCGTCGCTAAGGCCTCGGCGTTGCCAACTCCAGGGGGCACCGCTCCAAGGTACCCCACGTGTCAGCAGGGGGCGCCATGCCCCTTCGCAGGGCCCGGGCCCAGTGCCGCCTGGCATGGGGGGGGACACAGCGGCCCAGCCCGTCAGGGCCGTCCACGCCGCCCACAGCTCTGGGTTCCAGCTGCGGAGGGGGGTCCACTCACGGGGTCCACTCACGACAGAGAGGCCTCCCTCCCGTCCTCTACCAGAGCTGCCAAGTCTCCGCGGTGGCACGTCCCGGGAGGTCACTTCACCGTCCAAAGGGTCTCCGGGCCACCAACGGCCCTGATGGCGAGGCTCTGGCCCTATGACTCAATGGGCAACCGGCCGGTTCGACCCAGAACTTTCCTTGCCTGGCCACAAGGATGAGGCAGCCCTGGCCCCCTGCCCCCGTTCCTGCGCGTGCTCCCGCCCTCCTCCACGCCCTCCTCACCCCACTCCCCGACGCCCCGGGCTCCCGGAGCCTCCGGCCTCTGCGGTCACCGCCACCTCGCCCTTGGACGCGCAGAGGTACCGTGACCAGGCAGAGCACCTCCATTCTCCCTCCTCAGCCACCAGGTCAGTCAGCCGGAATCCACGAGAGACCCTCCGACCACTTGTCTCAGATTTCCAAACACTTAGGAAATCATCAAAACTTTAAGAGCTTCTCTCCTCGAGGGCAAAGGATGCTTTCATTTATTTTTAAACAAAATAAGCAGATGTGATCGTGAGGCGAGTTCCTTTGGAAGCTATTTTGACGTCCTGGCTCTGTGGTTGCAGAAAACCGATACGGGTCCGGGTGTACCAATCGCAGTGGGTGAGGAGGAGTCCTGGGCGGGGGGAGCCTGGCTGGTCTTGGCCCTCAGGAGTGCCGGGACCTCGCCCCACCCCCTTCCCAGTCCTGGCTCGGGTCCTTCAGCAGACCGCCAGGCTCCGGTGGTTCTCAAGCCCACCTGCCCATCCTACGTCCTCGAGAGAATGGACGAGCTCCCACCTCTGTCTGTCCAGATCCTGTTTATGCTTCAAAGCTCAGTTCTAATACCTTCTGTTTCCAGAAGCCGTCTCAGATCCTCTCTCCCCAAAGAAAGTAACCTCTTCCCACTCCAAGATCCCTTAGAATTTGCTCTTCCACCCATGAATGTGTCTCATCTTCCCAACTAGATGCATCGTGCCTCGGAACCAGAACGATGGCTTGCTCATGTCTGCGAACCTCCAGGAATGCCCAGCACGCGGCCTGAACACAAGTAGGTCCTCGATAGACGCTGGCCAAGTGACTACAAGAACGGCTGAGGATCAGGTACTTACTGTGATGCATCTAAGTTTCCCGTTCTGGACCAGCTCTTGTTTCTGCCCAGGAAAGAATGGCATATGATTTTCAAGGGCACAGTGCTGACTGGCTGGAGTGGGAGAGCCAGGACCCCGGGGGCAGGGGGTAGCCTGTAGAACGCAGGGAGGAACGACAAGTCCTTTGTGGACTACTCCTCTGTTTACAAGAACTGTCTTGATTATAAATACCCATTTGAATTCTCCCCAAATATCCTTGGATTTTCCAACTCTTACAGTGAACGTTAGAAGGCAAGCTCAGACACGTATTTCTATATCTATCAGTGCTTCTGATCCAAGAGGAAGGCTTTATCTCAACCAGCAGCATTGGGACTGAAGTGTAAATGAAAGGATAGTTCGTGGATCTGCCAGCCGCTCTTCCGTGTCGTGGCCAATGGCCAAGACCAGGTGCCAAGTACGGACGCTGAAGCTCTAAGCGGCATCTCCCAGCGGCACTAGGGGAAATCCAAGAGGGGACTTGGGGAATCACCGGGTCTAATCCGATGGTGCATGATTCGTTATGCTCTGGGCCTCTTAGAACTCGGCACATGAAAAAACAGTGTTGATAACCCTGGTGGGCAGCTACTGGGGTTTGGCTCATTCCACCTCCATCATCCCATCTTCGTTGGAGACATAAAAAGTTGAAAACTACACTTCCCAGACTCTTTGCAGCTGGGTTTCTGGAGGCAAAGTGAGTTTTGTCCTTAAGATGCAGCCCCCTGGTGGGAGGAGTCTGTTACCGTCCTTGGAGGCTTGGCCTTGAACCTGTTCCCTGAGCTCTTCCGATGATTCTACAGGCTTCTAACTCCCTGCATTAAATCCCTTCCTGCTTAAAATACCTAGAGCGGTTTCTGTTTCCTGAAGTGCACGCTGACTGGATACTCGCCACATATGGAAATCCTCTGCCTCTGGGGTAGGGGCTGGTGTCCCTACCCCATAAAGAAGGCCATGCCGGCCCCGACCCTGGCCTCTTCAGGCCTTTTTCCCTGGCCTCCCCTCCCCACTGTGGTCCACAGGAAGATAAAATGAGAAGCAATTCATGGACTTTCTCAGTAACATCCTTCCTTGGCCTCTGGGTTCCAGGCTGTTTTCCTTTCTGGTAATTTCATCTAACCCACTGGACATGCTGAGAAGCTGGTCTGTATTCCTGAACGTTCTGGAAAATCCCTACAAAAACTCCCGTCCGTATTGGCCGCAGCCACATCCTAACAGTGGGGTGAGAGGGCTCCAGAGGAGTGCGGCTGGGGATGACTGGACATCTGCTCTGTCCGTTTCTCTTCTGAGAAAGGCTGTGTCCCTCTCGGCTGAGCTTGGCCAGAGGCAGGGGGAGGGGACAGGGCTGTAGGAACCCCCTCTGTTGGGCCCCTCTGCCGCCGAATGTCCCCCGTGCTGGGTCCAGTGCCTCTGAATAGCGGATCTCAGGATCCCCTCTGTACTCTTACAAACTACTGGGGTCTCCAAAGAGCTTTAGTTTAAGTGCGTTATTGTACCACAACTTACGGTGTCAGACACCAACACAGAAAACGTCAGTGACGCCCAGGGGGCTCGGCTGCTTGAGCGTCTGCCTTCAGCTCAGCCCATGATCCCGGGGGCCTGGGATCGAGCCCCGCGTCGGGCTCCCCGCTCAACGGGGAGCCTTCTCTCTCTCTCTCTCTCTCCCTCTCAAATAAATGACGTCTTAAAGAAAAAAAAAAACTGTTAAAACATGTGGATACACAATGTGGCGTCCCCCCTGAGCCACTGGTGATGCTGTCACCACATGTCCACATGTGAGAAGAGGAGAGTGAAAAGGCATATAACACCCTCTTCTCATAAAAATAATTGTGCCCCTGCAGACTCCTGAAAAGTGTCCAGGACCCCAGGGGTCCCAAGACCACCACGCTTTGAGAATCACTGCCTTCAGACAAGGCTGTCCTGGCGCTGGACGTGGGGCTGGAATTCGGCCTCTGGCGGCCCACCGTCTGGCCAATTCTAGAATAAGCGTAGTACTTGCACGCGCCTTCCCGGCCCAGCGAGCTGAGGCTCCTACCGCCCCTTCCCCGTGGCATCCTCACTGCGAGAGAGCCCCAGGGTCCTGGAAGCAAGTGCACTGGACCTGTAACCTGGGGCAGCTACTGCACTCTTTGGGCCTCTTTTTCTCTTAAAGGAGGGCTAAGTGGTGGCTTCTGGATATTTCCCATTGTGAGAACCTCGCCTGCTGCTGTTTCACAGGCCCCACGTGACGAGGGCCGTATCCGCCCTGCAGCGACCGAGAGCGTGGGCTCAGGAGGGAGCCTTCGGAGGTGGGATCCAGTGTTACTTCCGATGAATTCCAACGTGAGCCTGCGCACCCTCAGCCTCAGTGGACCCATCAGTGAAATGGGCATAAATAGTAGGCCCACTTCACAGGAAGTATGCACGGGAGGGGTTTAGCCCAGCACTTGGCACGGGGCAAGTTCTCAAGAAAGGTGAACTATTATTACTATGTCAGTATCTGTTGACAGAGAAAACATAATAATAGCAAAATAGGCCACAGGAATCTGGTCCTATTAAATGCTTCAGCTCTAGACCTACAAGTGGGGCCAATACCCGCCCCCCCCCCCCCCCCCCCCGCCGCCAAGTACAAACATGTCAGGATTGCAAGAGCCTGAGAGCTCATCACCGGCCCATCACCCACTCCATCCCAGCTCCTAAAACAGACAAAACAACTGCAACCACTACGTTGAGTATGATCTGGAAGCTGTTTCTGGCAGCGCGGGCTCTCGGCCTCGGCGAGGAGGATCTCGCACGGGGCGAGCGATGATGACAAGGAACACGGAGTCACTGACAGGTGATGGGGGGTGGGGGGTGGGCACGGTAATCACCGCCAGGGTCCCGCACCTCCGGCCCGCCCCAAGTGCTGCTGGCGGCCTCACCTGAAAATCATCGCACACACGCGCACAAACACCTCGGGTGGGGCTGCTGCTGTGACAAACCAAACCACTTAAAGGGCCATTCATTGGCAGGCGGCATGTATCCATGTGTCACGTCACGGGGCGACGTCCGGGAGATGTACTGGTGTAGCCGCTGCTGCTACGGGAAGAGCCGGGACACTGCCTGACCCACTCCTCTGATTTGATGGGGGAGGAAATGGAAACCCCATGGGGCCAAGTGCCTCACCCAAGGTTGCAGAAGCCAGTTCAGCAGCAACAGGGAGACCAGACCCACGGGTCATAACTCAAGTTTCTCCTCACGTCTCTTTAATCATATACCTGAACCTGAGTATATCAAGCTGAGGGTCTCATAAGGCCCTCCGACAGGACCAGGCCTGCAAAAGCCATTTTACCCCCCTTAAAAAAAAAAAATGAAAGAGAATAAACTTCTTAAGGCCTTGGTTTTAAGAGGTCCCTGCAGCCTGGAAAAAAAAAAAAAAAACCCGGCCCCACTCAGCAAGCGTATGATTTATTGGGATTACAGCCCTATAAGCAGCGTCTTAACAACATGGAACAGGAAACGACTCTAATTTCCAGCTCAAAGCAGGCTCTGTTCCTCCTCGAGGTGGTGGGCAGCGGCCTTGGGCAGCGGGGCACAAGCCTGAACCAGCGGCCGTGCGACCCAAGCCCATGGGGTGCCTGTCCTCAGGGACTGGGGCAGCGACGTCCCTCTGTGCCCACCCAGGAGGAACTGCGCGTGGATGCAGGCAGGCCCTGGGTGTGCCCACGGCTGGGCAGGGCCTTGAGACCTGGCCTGAGCTCAGCCCTGGGAAAACCGGGCTGCAGTTTCTTCACCTCCACCCTTGGCAGGGAGGACAGAGGCCTCTGGACGCAGGCCTGGCTCCGGGGCTGGAGGGCTTGAGGGGGTCTGTGACGCCTTGGGCTGGCACCCTAATGAGATTTCCCCCTTACCCAGGAAATAGCCCGCCCTGCCTGTGAGCGCCCTTAGCCCAGGAGAGGGGTCTCATGGGGGCCAATTGGACCGTCTCCCACCCTCAGCCCCTAAATTCTTCAGGGCCCCACCTTCAGACGGAGCCCCTGCCAAGTCCTGGGGTTGCACAGGGCCATCTCCATGCCGCACCACCCTTCGCCCGGCTCCCCGGGGGCACGCACTGCCCCTGTCCCCCCCACCACGCTGTCCGGGCTGGGGCTGCAGAGGGGCACCACCAGGACCCCGCAAAGAGGCCAAGCTTTGTCCCACCAGACGACAGCCCTGCAGGCAAAGACCTGTCTGGGAAGGTCGAGGTCGGCTCTCCCACGCTGGCTCCGAGGCCTTCCCCGCGGGCTGCCCAGGATCTCCGAGAGCCGCCGTGGCCCGAAGCACCAAGCCAAACCGTCCACGGGGAAGAAAACCCACCGTGTCCCACGACGTCAGATGCTACTCCCAGCACAAAGGAAGCAGTTCTAGTCTGGTTCACATCTTGGACTAATTAATTTTGTAGAATTGCTTGGTAAACCAGAATGGTTTGGCCCGGCTTGGCGGCCGGGCGGGGCAAGCACCTGTCCTCTGACCCGCAGGCCTCCCCGCTCCGCGGCTGACCCACGACAGTATCGCCACGCGGGGGTGGGGACCGCGGGCAGAGGCAGGGCTCGGGCCTTCCTGCGGGGAAATACGCTTCCCTTATTGCAGCTCATCTGCTACGGATTAGGGGCACTAAAATCCTCTACTTGCCCAGATCTGCGTACGGATGTAAATCTAGAATACAACCGGCCGGCTCCACCAGCCGAGCAATTCCTCTGCCCCGTCCACCCCGCGGGGGCCTGGGAGCGGGCGGGGGTGGGAGTCAATCAGGTGACTCCTGGGGCCCCCTGGCCCACTCGGCTATCCCCGGGATAACAGAGCACTAACGTGAACCCCCGTAGGGCGAGCTAAGCACCTGGCACCACTTTAGCCCCTCGGAGCCGCTGACCCGCTGAGCCCTCACGTGTGTCCCGAAGCCGGTACTCCTACCCCGATTCACACCTGGGCAACCGGAGGCCCAGGTGAGCCCCCCCGTGCAGGCACCTAGTGAGCGGCAGAGCCGGCCCCGCTGTGCGCCCGGCCCCGGGCTCGCAGGCCGCGTCCCTACGCAACGGCCCTTCCCCGACCCCCTCACGTCAGGGACGAGTTTTAGGTGAGTAACCGCGTGTTTTGTCACCGAAGCCGGGCACTTTGGACAAGGGGGGCCGCTGCCAGGCACACTAGAAGCGCCGGCGGCAGAGCCCACGTCGGGTCTCCCCGGTGCCGGAGCGCCTCGGCAAGGCCCCTCCAGCCCTCCAGCCCCGCGCCGGCGGCCCTGCCTCTTGACCTCACGCACTCGGGGCCGGGCGTCCCCGGTTTAGGGCGTCAGGTTGGCGGTCCTGCTTGGCTCCAGCGGAGTAGCGCCGCCGAGATCTGCCGCCCCTTCCTCCACAGTCTAAGGCAAGGCAGGTGACCGGCTCCGCGGTCCGGCGGCTTCTAGAGGCATCTGGGGGCGGCCCAGAGCCCGCGAGGCCTGGCAGAGGAGCAGGGGTCGTCCCTGACCCGAGAGCGGGGCCGGGCGGCTCCCAGCACCCTGCAGCCCACACGGCACCCAGCTGCGCGTCCAGGACACCGGCGCTGGCTCCTGGGCGGCAGGGCCGCGGGCTGCGGGCCGCCGTGCACACAGTCCCCGAGCGCCACCGCGGCCACCCGCAGGCCACGCTTCATTATTACTCGGCATCTTACAAACGTGGAGACCGAGGCTTTGAGGGGTCTGGACGCAGACCAAGGTCACAAAGCTAGCCGCTGGCACTCTGTCCGGCTCGAAAAGGACCCGCCACACGCAAGATGCTCGGAGCCCCGTAGCCGGCTGAGAACCTCGGGAAGCAGGCAGGGTGGGCGGAAGGCAGGCCTCGGTGGCTCCCCGGGCCCCCCTCAAGCTCCAGCTTCTGCACCGGTGGCCTCACCAGCCCTGAAGCCAGCAGGGAACGGAGGCCGGGCTGGGCCCCGGGGCCTCGGGGGTTCTCCAGACCTCTGGAGAGACTTGTCCCCGCAAATGTCCAATATTAAAGCAGCAAAGCGGGGGCAAGTCCCAGATGGCTGTCCTGTCCCGGGTCCCGGGTGGTCGGTCCTGTGGGCGGAGGGGAATCCATAGGGGTGCCGGGCAGGCAGGTAGGAGCGGGCCCGACTGCAGACGTCATCGGAGCTGCTGTCCCGACCCCTCAGTGCCGGGGCGGCAGCGGCTCAGCCCTGGAAGCCGCCCTTAAGCCCCGAAGTCCATGCCCCGCAGAGCTGGGACTTCCCACACCGAGGCTCCCGGGATGCCGGAGATACTACAGACAAGGGCGATCGTGGCTCCGTTACAAAGACTGTCAGTGAATGAAGCCCCTGGGCCTGCCACCTCCCAGTCTCCCTTTCTGTGGGGACCGGTGGCCCCAACAGTGGGGCAGGAAGTCACACGCAACAGGCAGCCCCCGGCGGCACTTGTCAACGGCAGGCAGGGCCAGGATCCTGCCCTGTCTCCATCCCCCGTTATCTGGCACTGCCACTTCCTTTGTCTGCCCCCAATCCCTGGCTCGTTCCTCGTCAGATGCTGGACAGACGCCCGTCCCCAGGCTGCCCACCCTGAGCCAGTGAACTCTTGCGCTGAGGAAGGGCGAGCTGCCTAAGTCACGCTGGGCAGAGGCGGTGCCGACCGAGGCCCGGCCCCCGGGGTCTTGTCCCCTGTCCCCTGGGACGGGAGGGGGACACGGCACCCTGGATGGTGTGAACACTGTTTTCTTATAGTCCGTCTCCCTGCCTGAGCTCTGCTCGGCCTCGTCCCAGCCGTGAGCTTGGCTGCCCCTGTGCCCCTCTCCAGGCCTCGGTCTGCTCATCTGTGAATGGGGGCGGGAACAGCTTTCTCCGGAGCGGCCGTGTCTGTAAAGCGCTTACAGGCCGTGAAGCTCTCACCAGATGCTTCCAGCCCATCAGATGGTCTCACGTCCCAGCTGAAACCTAGTAACTACAGTCCATCCCGTGGAGGCGCCGGGGCCAACCAGCAAGCAAGGGCCTGGGTACCCCAGCAACTGGGTGCAGACACTGTCTGACCCTCCGTCTTCTGCTCGGTCTTTGAACCAGTGGGTGGATGAAATCCAGTTTCTAAAGTTTTCTTAAATCCCTCGGCAGTAGGTTGTGATGCATCTGAAGTTTGGACACGCCTCTGTCCAAAACCGTCCTCACTTGGTCCTTTGTGACACCTGGTCTATTTCATCTTCTCGGTCACTTGCTTGGCGCCCTGGCTTCCGTCAGGGCTGAGGTAAAGGAAGCAGGGGCAGGGATGCGGGTGTGTCTAGGAGACTTATTTATTTTAGAGAGAGGATGTCCAACAGCCGCCCTGTGGAGTATGGAGCCCCACACAGGGCTCGATCTCACTACCCCAAGATCATGACCTGAGCTGAAACCAAGAGTCGGTCGCTTAACCAACTGAGCTGCCCAGGCCCCCTGAGAAAACGTGCATTCTGAGTACATGTGATGTTTTAGATTCACCACTGTCGGGGCACCTGAGTGGCTCAGGGGTTGAGCATCTGCCTTCTGCTCAGGGCGTGATCCCGGGGTCCTGGGATCAAGTCCTGTATCGGGCTCCCCCACAGGGAGCCTGCTTCTCCCTCTGCCTGTCTCTGCCTCCTTTCTCTGCGTCTCTCACGAACAAATAAAATCTTTAAAAAAACAAATCAATAAATTCACCATCGTTTCTGGACTCAACACGACTTAGTTTTTCTAGGCCTTTCATAAGGTTGACAAAAACAGTAATTACACGGATAATGGCAACTACCAGGTATGAAGAGCTTACTCTGTGCTGCTAAGTCCTTTAAACATGTTACCTCACACGATGGCCACAAGAACCTCTGGAAGAAGATCAAGCCATTTTCTCTTTTCTTTTTTGTCTTTTCTTTCTTTCTTTCTTTCTTTCTTTCTTTCTTTCTTTCTTTCTTTCTTTCTTTCTTTCTTTTCTTTTTTTCCTTTCCCTTTCCTTCCTTCCTTCCTTCCTTCCTTCCTTCCTTCCTTCCTTCCTTCCTTCCTTCCTTCCTTCCTTCCTGATTTTATTTATTTGACAGAGAGAGAGAGAACACACAAGCAGGGGGAGCTACAGAAGGAGAGAAAGAAGCAGGCTCCTGATGAGCAGGGAGCCCGACACGGGACTCGATCCCAGGACCCCGGGATCATGATGTGAGCTGAATGCAGACGCTCAACCGACTGAGGCGCCTGGGTGTCCCCAAGCCATTTTCCATTTAAAGCAGAGAAGCTGAGGCCAGAGGAATGAAGGAAGTTGCCCAAAGTCCAACCTTTAGGCTCTACTTCCTATTTCACTCACTGAACAACATACTTAACAGCCCACCACATGCCAGGCACTGCTCTCTGTGCGGGGCACACAGCGGGAACAAAGCCACTGGGTGGTACATTCTGGAAGGTGAGGAGCTGGGGAGGGGTGGGCAGGTAGTATCGGGAAGAGGAAGGTGCTCTGGAGAAAAGTGGTGAGTAAAGTGATGCGGAAGGACCGGGCGGGAGTGGGCCCACTCCCCGTGCGAGGCAGACCGCAAACAAGCCACTTCGGAGGCTACTGGATGCGTCAGGGAAACAAGTACTAATTCACCCAATAGCTATTCTGATTTCTTTTACTTCCACTGTGGGTAAGCAGATGGAAATTTAATGCACAAAAAGAGAGAGAGGGAAAGAGAGAAAAGAGCTTAACGTTGCAAATCTTCTTGAAATGGTATTTAAGGGAACCCTAAGTCAGTAGCATTAAAGCCCCCGCTGCCATCATCTCTATTATTTGATAAGAAAATACTTTCGCAAGCTGAGCAAAAGATTAACGAGCCCACTTCTTCAGGCTGAGCACACAGCCTATCCGTGGCGCTTCCTATTTATGTAAAGTGCTCGGTGGAGGGGAGACAGCCCCCCTTCCGCATCTGGAATGGAACAGAGGCGCCTGTCCTCTCTCTGTACCTCACTCGTATGGGGGGTATCTCCCCACAACTTGGGGAGTGCCCGCGGGAGGCAGGATCGGGAAGCAGAGGAGCCAGCAAAGGCGGTCACCTTACACAGGAGGTGATCCTCACTTGACACGGGGAAACTGAGGCTCAGATGGGAAGCCGGACTCAATCAGACCCCAGCCTCAGAGCGGCAGGAGCCGGACTTGACCCTCAGGCACCTCTGAGGATGTCCTTCTCTCTCCTGGAGAGCTGCCCCCGACCTCGACGTATTTGCCTAGATGCACGGTCGGTAGGAACCTGAAGAAACAAAACCCAAATTCTCTCCCACTAATTCTTGTGATTTAAAAATGTAGACCCAAAAAAAATAAATAAATAAAATAAATAAATAAATAAAAATGTAGACCCAATTTTGTCGCGAAGTACACACTCTGAGACAACTAAGTCCTCGTGTGACTTTTGCTGCCCGTGCCACTCGGCCTGTCCCAAGCTTCCTGTGGCTGTCCCTGCAAGCCCGGGCACCACCCCAGGCTGTTCTGAAGGCCGCCCGACTCCTCCGGGCTTCCCGAGATCCCCCTGAACACGGTGGCGATGCTGACAGCACCCCGCGTGCCAGGAGCTGCTCTAAGGGCTCTCGGTACATTAGCTCAATCCCCCCTGTATCCCTGTTAAGACGAGACCGAGGCATGGAGGCGAAATGATGTGCCTGAGGCCACCGGGTCCATAGGGGCAGAGCCAGGACCGAACCCAGTGGGCTGCCACGCCCGAGGGCTGACCTGTGGCTCACGTTACCACGCAGCAGGCTGCCTCTTACACTGTCGGGGGGAGGTGCTCATTTTTGGGGGTCTCCTGTCTTGTTTCTGCCTCCGTCAGTAGGCTAGAGACCCAGTCACAATAGGCATCTGTGTCACTGGCTCCTGTCTCTTCCTGACACACAGACGTGCGGGGAGGAACGTGAGGACCTAGGTCAGCCGGTGACCACGGTGTCCGCCACTTTACCCGAGCTCCGGAGACGCTGGCTCTCCTCCGTCCCCGCGGGGCTCGTAGGCGGTGGCGGGCTGGTGGTAGCCGCGACGTGTTAGGTCACAGCACAGACCCCTTGAAAACCACAATTTAAGAAACGCCATTCCATGTCAACACAGCCAGGCTGCTCCGGGTGCCAAATCTGTCCTCTGCACCTGCTCTGACCATTATAACGACGAGGGGGAGGGTGGCAGCCGCCACTCGATGAGCATCTTTCATGTGCCAGGCACGGAGCTAGGGCTTCACGGCATTACCTCGTTTACTGCCAGCCGCCGTCTTACCTTCACCATTTTCCCAACGGGGAAACTGAGGCCTGGAAAGATGAGCCGACCTGCCATCCTGCTGGAGAGAGAACGCCTCCAGGGGGACCCCAGAGGCTCATGGACTCTCTCTCCCCCTGGCTGGTATCTAGAACCACCGGCGTGCACTTCCAGGAGAGCGGGGGGACCTGTAACGACTCCTTTGCTGGTCCCCCCGCTCCCAAATTCGGTGTCCGTTCTTGCTGGAAACTTCTTGGCTAGCCAGACGTGGAACGGAGCAGCCCAGAGCTGGGCCAGACTCGCACCGTCTTCCACCGGGTCTCACCGGGACAAGGGTTTTGGCCTCCGTGCAGGCCCTGGGGCCTCTCGGGGAACCGCCACGTCACGCGGGTACCAGGCCGGCACTGTGGGTCCCCGGTGTCCCCCGAGCCTGTCTGCTGCTGCAGAACCACATCCCAGGCTGCTCCAGGCTGGGGCGTCGGGCGGATCTCGGGAGGAGCACCTGCCTCTCCTGCAGGCATTGGGGCCAGCAGGGCGGGAAGGGATGCCCAGTGCCTTCTGCTCCCCGGGCTCTCAGAGGGGTTCGGATGCTGAGGGGGGAGGCCGCAGCGAGGGCAAAGCGAACCAGCCACCAGAAAGCACCGAGCTGGAGGGCAGGGCCCGGGCCCTGCAGGTCACAGCTCAGCCCTCTCCTCCTTATCTGGGCCCGCTCAGCCCTGGCTCCCCTGCAGCTTTGTCCTGCACCCCGATTCCTTGCTCTCTACCACGCTGCCCCCCTCGGTCTCTCCTGCCACAAGGTCTCCACCTGCTGTTCCCTCTGCCCAGTACAAATGATCATGGTAAGAAATCACAGTAGCTGGGGCACCTGGGTGGCTCAGTGGTTGAGGGCCTGCCTTCGGCTCAGGATGGGATCCTGGGGTCCTGGGATCGAGTCCCACATCGGGCTCCCCGGGGGGAGCCTGCTTCTCCCTCTGCCTATGTTTCTGCCCCTTTCTGTGTCTCTCATGAGTAAATAAATAAAATCTTAAAAAAAAAAAAAAGTCACGTTCGCTAAATTGAGGAGTAACAAACAGGTCTCTCACATTTGCAGAAAAAAGCAAAATAATGGGACGCCTGGGTGGCTCAGGGGTTTAGTGCCTGCCTCCAGCCCAAGGTGTGATCCTGGAGTCCAGGATGGAGTCCCACACTCTCATGAACAAATAAATAAAATCTTAAAAAAAAAAAAAAAAGGAATCACAGTAGCTGATATCTAGGGTTTATCGTGTCCTAGGTACCGTCCAGAAGGTTAGGAATGTCAGCTCATTTGGACCCCACACCTTACCAGCGGCTGTAAGGACGACACACTAGGGGTCTACAGGACCCGGGCCTCGGCGGGACCTCCTGGCTCTAAAATCAGTCCGCGGTAAGTCCGATCTGAGAGGCGCGTCTTTGGCCGCAGGTCCCTCCTCAGACCCGGCCGTGGCACGCTAGGAGTCCTGACGCCAGGCGCTTCAGGTCCCGTCTCCAGCAAGCCCTGGCTGGGCTCCCACACCCCTCTGGGCCCCCAGGCCTCCCAAGTGTGCCTCCCCGACAAAGGGGCACCAGGCGGGGCCGGGGAGACGGACAAGGCCGGGGCTCCAGCAAACGCAGTTTGTGGACAGGTGGCCTGCGATCATTCCTAGGGCTCCCACTTCATCCTCCGAGGTCTGGCTTCGCTGCTGCCACCGCCAGCAGCTCAGAGGCACTTGGGGACGCCACCTGCCGAGCCCGGGCCCTCCAGCGCCCGAGGTTTTGAAGCAGAAAATTGGTTTGCCTCCTGCGTACCTCGGCCCCCTCTGTATCCCGGCCTGTGTCTCCCCCGCGTGCTGGGCTTGCACTCTGCTGGCGAGCGTGCCCCCGCCCACTGCCCGTGCATCCGCTTCCCCGGCCCCCGGCCCCAGCAGGAGGACGACCGAGGAGGGGTCTCCCACCCAGGATGCTCGGCCCCCTAGTTCATCCCTCTGCCTCCGGGCGCGACTAGCAAGGCCCACACTTAGCCAGATGGCTGCCCAATCTCCTCCAGACCTCGGGGGAAGGAGGCTCCCCCATCTCCATGGGCAACCCTGGATCTCTGACAGCAAGTTCTTTCACTTTTCAGGCTTGGTCTCGGGTGATGACATGCCCTGCAGGGCAGCAGCTGTGACTAATCCTGTGTGTGAGACCCTGCCTTGCGCCTCGCCGAGGCCTCCGATGCAGGGCTGCAGGCGGGGAGGCGCTCGGGGAGGGTGCGGGGAGCTCCCATCTGT
Organism: Canis lupus familiaris; assembly: GCF_011100685.1. Lineage (NCBI taxonomy): Eukaryota > Metazoa > Chordata > Mammalia > Carnivora > Canidae > Canis > Canis lupus. Next base: position 34,016,328 of record NC_049239.1, on the reverse strand, counting down.
GAGGCCCTCCCAGGGCGGCCAGGCGCGGATCCTGGGACTGGAGAGGCAGGTGGGGCAGGGATGGCCCCGGGGGAGGTGGCCCCAGTGGCCAAGGCCCACCCGGGCAGCCTTGAGAGCTTTAGGAGCGGGGCTGAGCAGCCGGGCATGGTGCAGGGCAAGGGCTTTGAGGTCAGAAGTTGGGTTCAAATCCCTGCTCTGCCACCCAGCAGCTGGCCTTGTGCCCTTGTTTGTAGGATGAAGGTAATTCTAGCACCTACCTTGCTGATCTGTGGGGCACGGAAGAAACACAAGTAGAGAGAAAAGCCCTTTCGAAGGAAGAGCTGGCTACCCCCGTCGTTCCCATCTTACAGGTGAGGAGCCTGGAGCGTGGAGGGGCCTGCGTGGGAGGCTGGACCAGACCCCTGGCTCTCTCCCCTGGGCCCCTGGCTCGCTGGCGCAGCACACACAGGCATGTCAGAGCGCCGTCCTGTCCCTGGCAAAGCTGCCCCTGCCCACCCTGGGCTCCCACTATTTCTGCAGCTCCCCTCTCCAACCCAGAGCAGGGGGCTCTGGGGGGAAGGGCCCCTCCCGGGGAGATGCCGATGCCCGTCCGGCAGCAGCGCAGAGGCAGCACGTGGTGGAGCAGGGCAGGCCTCCATGAGCTTCACACGGGACGTGACGGCAGGCCCACCCCTGATCGGCACGGATGGGGTTGCACGGCCCCCAGTGGGAAGGGAGGAGGCTCTTTCCCCCAAAGCAGAAATCTGTGAGCACAGACTCGAGCGGCACCATCAACGCCACCAAAGGGCTCCTTAGCCCACGTGCAAGAGGTCACCCAATCCCCACAGACCCAGAAATCCCCAAGGCAAACAATCCCTGAGCAGCAGCCACGTTCCGCCATCACACGGGGAATCAGAAGGCCCCGCCTGGTCCGGGCTGGTGGCCTCGGCCCCCACGCTCCTGACACAGGGGAGATGGAGGAACTGCAAGAGTCAATGAAGTGGGGTGACGGAGGGAGAGAGGGACAGCCAGCCCTCCCGCCATCCCCAGACTCCCTCAAGCCAAGCTCTGTCTCCCCGGAGCTCTGGCAAGCTCCAGCTACTTGTGTGCACGGAGAGGAGGTTTTCCCCAGGGCTCTGGCGAGGACACCCGAGTGGCGGTGCCCGGAGGAGACACGTGGCTCAGCCTGCTGTGGAACGTGAGCCCGGTGGCCCCCAGGAAGGCCGGCCAGGCTCCCCGGGGCCTGCCCCGTCAGACGGGGCCCAGGCGCGGCGGGAGCCCCTTCAGCAGCCGGGGGCCGGGCCACCACACAGCTGTCAGGCTGTCTGCCAGTGGGTATTTTTAGGGTGTCCTCCTTTTCGTGCCCAAATCCAAAATGTCTGGATACGTTTTTTTCCTGACGGTGGTTCCAATTCCTCATGTATCTAATACTCATTTGAAATGATTCATGGAAAAATGCCTTCGCTACCAATTTCTTTGCGCCACAGACAGTGTGGTTTTTAAATAATGAGAGATCTACGCACACACACGCGCGCGTGCACGCTGCCGCCCAAGGCCGGCTGCTAGGATCACGCCCAGGTAACCACGGCGGTCACGCGGGAGCCGGAGCTGTGAATTCTCCCGGGAGGAAAGCCACGGGCAGCCGCAGACCCCCGAGGGGCCCCTCCCTGGCCTGCCACGGCCGCGGGCCCCAGGCGGCTCCGGTCCTCCCCAGCCCCCTTCCCTCGGGGGAGGGGAGCGCCCTGGGGACCTCCAAACAGCACGTGAGCCCACCCCCCCGCCCCACCTCAGCGCGGCTTCCTGGCCCTCCTCCTTCCCGGCCAGCTCTGGAAGCTTCTCCACCAAGCAGAGCCGCTGTGTCTTGGGGCCCGCGCTCTGGTTCCACCTTCCTGCCGGGCGCTTCCTTCAGGAGGCCGCAGCTCCGCCCGCGGCCTTCTTGCTGTGTCAGGCCCACGGTGACCTACCTGGGCCTCCGTTCACCGTCCGTCCCCGAGACGACCACGCTCCAATGACACCGGCCACAGTAACGGCTGTGGTGGCCTTCCCTGGGAGTCCGCCACGCGGGTCACCCGGCCGCCGCTGCTCCATGCAGGACAGTGCCGCACAGCAGTGGTGGCAAGTTATCAGACCCCTCCGTGCCTCTACTTCCCCATCCGTGCAATGGGGCTGTGAAACGCGCCCACTTCCCGCGTGCACGCTAACGAGCGCACACGTACAGGGCATAGCCGGTGCTCAGTAAACGCCCGCTCATCCTCGTTCAATCCTTCGACTGCTTCAGTTCCACCCCGTTTGCGGCAGAGGAGGTCGAGGCGCAGGGAGGGCCGAAGCCTCGCACAAAGCTCTCCCCGAGCACCGTTTGTACCCAGGCCGCTTGACCCCGGGCCCGCGGGCTCTCCCAGAGTCACGATGGCTGTTTTGAACGAACCAGGGCACCCCGCATTTGTTGACCCGTGACCGCGGGGGCAGCGGAGAGGTGGGCCTGGCTGTGGAGCAGGTGTGAGGACCACAAAGCTGATGACACCCCACACCTCTCGAAGGCAACCGGCGGCTGGGGTGGGGGCCCTTCCAGGCTGTGGCCATCCCTTCCACCAGGCAGCACCCCCCCCTCCCCATGCCCCTCCGCCTCCCGGGCTCTCTCCCTGTCTTTCTAAACCAAGGGCAAGTCTCCTGGTTCCTGGCACCTGTGAGCACACAACTCTTGAGCCCATGGATAGATCCCGACCACCAGGCAAGGCCCGTGCCAGCGTGTATGAAGTTCTGGGCAAATTACAAAAAAAGAGCATCCTCTCTAGGGAGAAAAAATTTAAAAGGCAGCCCTCTGAGTAAGACCAACTAGAAAAGGCACCTTGTGTTCAGGCCGACCTGACGCTGCATATGTCTCCCACTCGTGCCCCTCCCTGGGTCCCCTTGTGCAGTGCAAAACCTTCACATCTGTTTTTAGTGGCCCTGCTCCCCGCTGGGGAAGGGTTGAGACCCGGATCCTGCAGCTCTTCAGCCACTAACCTGCCAGGACCATGACGTCCTCGCCTATAACATGAGTGGACAGGGCAAAGCATGCCTCAGCCCCCTCCCACAGTGGGAACGGTGGCATCATTGTGATCACAAGAGGTGCTGCTACCATCGACGGGGGGCCGGTTACCACCCGGACGCTGCCCTAAGCGCCTTTTCTCAGAGCCCTCACCCACTCAGTTCTCACTACCACCTTTCCATGCAGGTGTGAATACCCGTCTTTTATAAAAGGGGCAACTGAATTTGAGAGGGCCCAGGAGGGGAGCCCAGAGCTGGGACACCCGACACAGAAGCCAAAATCCATTCTGAGCCTCGACGACCCCAGGGCCACCTCCACCCGGGGTGAAAGCTGCCGCTGCATGCCAGGCCAGGGCCCTGTCCTCACCTTGCTGGGCAGCGAGCATGCTGGGAGGCGCGCACGTGGGGCTGGGGGGGACCCCTACCGTTCGTTGTTGAGGGCCATCCTCGGGGGGTCCAGGTTGGGGTTCTCCATGGACTCCATCTGTGGACACCGCAGGAAGTAGTAAAGCGTGTGGAGGGCGTCGGGGGACCAGGTGATGGGCTGGGGCGGCTGGCGGGCCTGGCGGGCGGGGCTGGAGCCGGGACACAGCGGGTGGCGCCCCTGCATGTGGTGCATGGCACGGGAGACTAGGTCACCTGGCGGGGAGGGCGGGAGGGAAAAGACCAAGTGAGTCCCCCACGCTCACCTGTCCACGGCTACTGCTCGTGGCTCACGGTGCCCCTCGCCCTCGTGCATAATCACCGTTTCCCGGAGCCAACAGGCGGGGGCGGACACTGTCACCGAGACGCACAGTAGCGATTTCGTTTCCTTTCACTGCCAGTCTCGCCTGAACAGTTGAGCTCAAGCCTCGGCAGGGCCGGTCTCCTCCAGAATTTAGGCTAATGTGGTTTCTCTTTCGACATCCCCACGCCCTCCACCCGCCCGTGGGCCTTTCCCCAGCTCCCTGACCAAGGGAGGCCCAGCCTCTGACACCCAGCGCCTGGCGGCACGGTGACCCTCCCCTGAGCCACCCTGTGCAAAGCCCAGGTGCTTGGGCGGGGAAGGTCCCTCCATGTCTAACACATCGGGTCACACGACCGCCTCCACCAGCCCCGAGTGCTCAACTGCGTGCCCAGAGTTCAGTTTCCCAGAAACAGGACTTCATTTGGTCCTTTTAATGCTGGGGCCAAGTAGTATCCCCACTTTACAGGTGAAGAAAGTGAGACCTAGCTGGTAAACAAACACCCACCCCCGACGCTCCCCTGGTCACAGGGTGGCTGCAGTGCCCCGAGCTTAACCAGCCAAGGTCCTGTGGCTAGTAAATGGTAGAGCCTAGACTCGAATGCAGGCGTCTTTGACTCCAAAGTCCATGAACTGTGACCCAGGCCTGACCCACTGACGTCTGTGGGGTCCCTGGGTCCCCATATCCTGTGCTGTGTTTCTGCCCAAGTCAAGTTTTCAGTCTCCCACCCGCCCAGGGCAGGAAATGTCCCATCATTGTGTGAGACCACAATGCTGAGACAGGATGGGCCAAACAGCCCCAGACACCTGCGGGCCCCTCTGTTCTGGAAAAGTGGCTACCCTTCCATTCTCCCCAGGCCTGAGAACTGGGGCCTTGCCTGTGGGCCAAGCTTCCCCTCACCCGGGCAGTTCCTTAGGGACAGCCCCTTCCAGGGAAGGCCTCTGGACAAGGCTGGCCACGAAGCAAGAGAGGCCCACAGGCTGGAGTCTGGTGAAGGGCATGCGACTTGTCACAGAACCAGCTCACGTAGTCAACTGGCCTCCACTGCAGCCTCTGTGAGTCTGGCACTCTGCTGCCCCGTGTCCCCAGCTCCCCACACGGGGTCCGCTGCAGGAGGGGTGCCCGGCAAACATCTACAGGCTGCAGAAGTAGCCTTCCACGTTCACCTCATTTTAAAATACAGCTTCCGGTGGGGCCTGACTTGAGCCCATCAGCGGCCAAGGTCTCCTAGGCCAGCCTCCGCAAGGGCGTCTGGCTTCCGAGCAGGGAAAATGACAGCCCCGGAACTGGAGATCTCCGCTAGGCTCTCCATGCCTCCCCCACCTTCCTCGCTCCACACCTGACTCTGCTCGTCCCTGCGACTGTAGCTTAGCTGCCTGGACACCTCCGGGAGTGGCTGCCAATGCCTTACGGACACCTGGCTCCCATCCCCAGGGCTCGGATTTAATTGGTCTGGGCAGGACCTAGGCGTCCTATTCTGTAGAGGTTCTGGGGATCCCTGGGTGGCGCAGCAGTTTGGCGCCTGCCTTTGGCCCAGGGCACGATCCTCGAGACCCGGGATCGAATCCCATGTCGGGCTCTCGGTGCATGGAGCCTGCTTCTCCCTCTGCCTGTGTCTCTGCCTCTCTCTCTCTGTATGACTATCATGGGTAAATAAAATTTAAAAAAAAAAATAAAATTAAAAAAAATAAAATAAAATCTGTAGAGGTTCTGTCGGTGAATCTCGTGTCCAGTGAGGTTAGAGAATCACCCGGTTAACGGATGAGAGCACAGATTCCACAGCCAGACACGCCTGGCTTCCGATCGGGGCTCTATTTCCAACCAAGCACCTTATAGAGGTTTCTCATCAGAGCCTCCATTTCCTCATCTGTAAAATGGAATAATTGTATCTAACCTCAAAATCGTGAGGATTCAAATAAATAATAAGTATCATGCTTGGCACAGAGTAGTTGGAAAAGTGAAATACAAGACCACTGCTATTACTGTCCTATTGCCATTATTCCTCCATCCTACGGACCACCTCCCGTGGTGCTCTTCCTCCCAGGAATTTTTCCCATGCAGTCAGGGTTTGCCCCACATTTCCCAGGACACGAGGAGTCTGGGCCCTGAAATGCTAGGTCCCAGCCCTGCCCTCGGGCTCCTGGGTGGCAGAAACTGGCATCGGTAACATCCCAGGCCAGGCCGCCTCGCAGCAGCAGAGCTGGCTGCAATAAGCTGAAACCTGGCTTCTATTTCTCCAGGTCAAAATGTCATAACTTTTGGCAGGATCACAGGACCACAAGGAGGAGAAATCAGAGAGTTCCCGATAGCATCAAAGAGAGACCTTGTGGAAATACTTCAAAGGCTTGACAAGGTAAAAGCCATTATCGTTAATTAGGTTTATGATGGTTTTATTGTTATTGGTGTAGAACCCTTTTGGCAGCACTTTTCCAGCCAGGATGCAGGCAAGAAAATCAAGGAAGAAATGGAAGAAGCGGCCCTTAAGCCTTCCCTTAAGGGAAGCCAGGCACAAAGAGGGGCCTTCCAAAATTTGGGGGGAGGTGGGGTCACCGCCGAGGGGCAGCTGGAGATGCAGGTCTGCAGCCTCCGAGGTCCAGGCCCAGCTGTGTGCCAGCCTCTCCGAGCCCAAGCAGCAGAGGCCTGCAGACAGCTCCGACCAGACGTCTAGAACCCTCACTGCTCTGCCGCCAGGGCAGGCTGCTCACTTTGGGTTCTCTCCCCAGGGCGATCTCCCTCCCTGCCACCTTCTATGGTCTAGGCTTGAGACTCCTCTGATCCTCACAAGACGGGATTGTCGTGAAGGAGGTATTTCCACTTTACAGGCAAGGAAACAGGCTCGCAGAAGTTAAACGGTTTGTCCTGGTTGCACCAGTGTGAGTGAACAGCCGGGACTCGATCTGGGGACCCTGCACCGCAAACACATGCTCTTGGCCAGGGTTCCGTGAGAGTGCGGTCTGTGCCCCAGGACCGGTCTGCAGTCTGGGATGTTACCGTTCGTTATTGGGTCACAACAGGCTAATTTTAGAAATGGAAACTGAGCTTTAAAAAGTCCCCCAGCAATCTGACAAAATGATTTTATGTCTAACAATTCTTAAAAAAAAAAAAAAAAAAAATTGGCTTGCATTTTACATGTCTTTGATTTCGCTTTTCTAGACGTTCTAGAAATTTCTATCCTGTTTTACCAAGTCTGTAATGGGGTGGGGCAGAGAATCTGCACTCCCTCCCCCCTCACCAGAGCTGATTTGAGAAGTCATGGTCCAGACTGGCCTGCTCTCTTGGTTTCGTGCAGGTGGGCGCTCAGAGCCACTCCAGAAGGGTCCTTGTACTCGAGAATTAGCTGATCCTAAGCTCCAGGACACCTTAGTCTGAAGTCCAGAAATGCCCACAAGGCAGGGAAAAGCAAGCCTGCACTGCTTGCTAATCATGAGAGCCTTGGTTGGAGGTGCTGTGGGCTTGTCTGTCCCAGCCTCGGTATGAGCCACCAAATAAAAAGAGCACGCAAGAGTCAGCAATGTACCTCTGTCTTCAAAACGAGGCCCACATCATCTGACTACCTTTAAAAAGAAATGCTTAGTTTTATTTATCTTCTCCTCTTTCCCATTTACCTTTACACGGGAGGGAGGGACAGAGAAAAATACAAGTGCCCAAGTTCCCTCTGAAGCTGGACCTGAAACAAGAAGGAAACTTCTAGACCTACCTGGCAGGCTGGTCCTGGCCAGGTGCAGGGAGTTAATGCATGTTAGAGCCAGGGTAAACTTTTAGGTACAGGGAGCTCGGTGCCAAGTATCACTAGCCTCATTAGGTTCTTCAGTCTCAGGGAGGAAAATCTGCATTATCTGCCTCCACCTTCGTCTCCTCCCTCCTTCACATTGGGTTAGCAGAAACCCCAGTTTCAGGGTGAGGGAGGTGGGGCAACATGGCACACGATACAGCCCATTCCGGCATCTGTGAAGAGGTGCTAGGGGGATGCTTCTTCCCTCTGCCCCGAGCAGCAGCTGAAACAGGATGTGGACGCACCCTAGGTGGGATTTAGGAGGCAAACAATGGACAGTACAGAACTCACTCCTTTACACGCACATTTACACACACACATAGCATCAGGTGCTATTCCAATAGCGGGGATACTGAACAGCAGCGAACAAAGCACAGGAAGTCTGTTCTCATGAAGCTGACATTCTAGTCAGGGGAAAGAGATGACGAAGTATTTACAAGTAAATATATGACATAGTTTAAGTGGTGAGCAGTGCTCAAACTACAGTTGTATGGGGGGAGGTGGAGAAATGAGAATGGGGTGCTCATCTATATAGGGGTGCTCACGGAAGGCCTGTCCAGAAAGGTATCATTGGGGCAGAGATGAAGAAAATGAGAGACCAACATATTTGGGTATCTGGGGGAAGTGGTCTCAGGCAGAGGGAACAGCTAGTGCAAAGGCCCTGGGGTGGGAGGATCTTGGCCAGGAGGCCAGCGTGGCTGGAGCACAGTCAACAAGACAAGAGCAGTAGGCGATGAGGCCAGATCATATATCGGATTCTGAGCTATGGTGAGGATTTTGGATTTCAAGCCACGGGAGGATGGAGGGGATATTGAGCAGATGAGTGACACAATCCGCTTTGTGTTTGACATGGCCCCAGTTTGGACTGAGTTGATAGGAATGGAGGTGGCCAAAGGGCCAAACTAGAACTTGGGATATTTTTAGAAGGTAGAAGCATTAGGGGCTGAATGATAAGGGCAGAATGACGACAAGCCCTCCTCGGAGGACGTCCCTAAATGGTCCTCCCTTTGCCTGGCTGTGGTTTTAACGGGCACAAAGGCCGCCCTGGTAAAAGGCGAAGGATCAGACTCTAATCCTGATGTCAGCCGCCTGAGATGCTGGTGGGCGGGCTGCTGGCCGCATCTAGGGGGCCCACAGCCCCAGCAATTAAGCCAGACCTCCTTGAGCCCACCTCTTACAGGGTCCCGGGGGGGCCCCGCACCGGCCCAGACTACAGTGATGCCGTCCAGGAGACACAGAGCCTTCTCCCCCAGCCCTCTAATGAATCTGCTCTGGGACCTTGAACCAGGCACCTTCTCTCCCGCTCTGGGAAGGGGCAGGAAGGGTGGAGGGCGGAGGCTGTGTCCTGAAGAAGCAAAAGGATTGCCGTTAACCGTTCACCGTTCAGACAGCTCAGAGCAGTCACGGGGGGGAGGGGCTGGAGCAGAGGGAACTGCACCTGTTTCCACACCATGCACTTCGACCCCTGTGCATGTCCCCGCCCGCCGCTGGGCGGTCTCGTGGTGCCGCCAGGGAGAGCTAGGGAGGAAGAGCATGCAGCCTGATGTCTTAAATATTGGAATGAGAGAGGGAGAGATAACAGGAGGCGCATGGGATTTCTTGCCTAACACACTCTTTGGAAGCAGCTGCCAAACAGGACCTAGACTAAGGGGTTTCCCAGTGTGTTCCACAGAGCCCTGAGGTTCCAGAAGCCCAGGGCCACTGCAGGGCTGAGGCCACCCCACCACAGCCAACCTCAGCCAGGGGAGCTCTGCTTTTATCTTCCATTTTCTACACTGGGATTTCAGGGGACGCTTTCTTTTAAGAAAGAATAACAGGTCTAAGTCCAGAGCATCGTGGGCCAGGTGGGGAAAACAGATGAATGGATCGGACCAGCTATAAACTACGGAGGTCTGTGACCTCGGAGGGAACACATACTACCCACGGAGCTGCTCAGCTCCCCCTGACTGCTGCCCTGCAGGAACGGGGTGCAGAGTCACTAGGTCATCTGATTTTTCAGGAGAAACCGGTGATCCAGATTTGCATACGATTAAGCCCACAGGCCGACCAAACCATACGTGTTTGTGGGCCATCAGTTTGCAATCCCCAGCCTTGGAGGATCTGGCTTTCAGAGAAGGCAGCACGTGTGAAGGGGGAGGAGGCCAGACTCCAGACTCCCCCGACTTCTCCCTTAGAGCCGGCTAGGCTGGGACGCGCCACACTTACTCAGCTCTGAGATGCTCCCCACACAGGTGGCCAGGAGGGACTGCTCCAGGGTCCGGAGCTCCAGCTGAGCATAGGCATCGGCTCGCTCGTCGTGGCCCAGGGACCCACCGTTGTAAGGACTGAAGTACGCGGGGAGGGAGAGGACACCTGTGGGGAAACGGGCAGACAGGTGAGTTCAGGAAGGAAGCAAAGGTCCACAGGCCCAGCCCCGCAGCTTCTGGTAGAGTGGGGGTGGGGGGTGGTCATGGGCAATGAGGACACTCATCTCTGATGTCTACGGAAGCCAGAGTGAGGAGCGGCCCACTTGTGGGTGGGGTGCTTGGAGCCGCGTAAGGAACCGGCCTGCACGAGCTCACGGGCCACACAGGGGTTCATTCACTCCTCTGCTGCTTCATGCGCGGAGTAGAGTGTCTCCCTCGGACTCTGCAGTGACAGAGGCCCGGCCTTGCCTTCATGGACCTCAGGGGACAGGAGAGTCTACTATAGTCTACTATGTCCCCCCAAAGCGTGGGACCCCCCTGCCGAGTCCTCTCACTTCCTCATGCTGCCCCCTTTCACTCTTCCTGCCAAGACGGGGCGAGGGCCGAGCGCAGGGAGAGGGGTGCTGTCTTCCCCGCTCCAAGGAGGGGACGCGTCCCAGCCACTGGCCAAGTCCAATTAGTGTTTTTCATTAGCACTCCAGCACCAGAGGGACAGGGCTGTCAGAATCAATCCTGGAGGGTGACAGCCTGTAAATTTCTCCAACTAAATGTGTGGCTTCTTAGAAAGCACCAGAAAAGCAAAATCAGCCCGGCTCAAAATTACATGTTGGTTCTTAAGAGCACGCGGCCACAGATTCCCAGCCTTCGGAAACTGCCATTTCTTCCATCAAGGCATCTTCGTCCAACACCCTGCCCCCTCCCACACACACACCCCGCTGAACTTTCTTTTTTTTTTAAAGAAAAATACCCACAGGAATTTAATCAGTCACTTTTGGGAATATCTCTTAAAAAAATTCCTTGAGATGGCTGGAGAGCCCCTGGGATGTGGCCAAATCCGGGTCAGCCGTCCCCGTCCTGCAGAAATACAGCGAGGATGGTGACAGCCAGAGGTGGTGAAGCAGAAGGGTGAGGACAGGGCCCTGGGGCCGGCACGATCGGGCTCCTGCTTCTGGCTCCGCCACTTACCCAGCGGGGTGATCTGGGGTCGGGGTGCTTGCATGTCAGCCAAGGGAAAGGAAAGAGCCTCGCCCGCAGTGTAGCCACGGGGATCAACCGAGCTAGGGGATGGCGATGCCTGCACCGGGGTGTCCTCAGAAGGGGGCCCTGCTGGGAGGTTGCTATTACTTCTGCTATGTGCTGGGAATGTCGGCTTCATTCACACCACCGACTTATTCTTTCTGCGAGTAGGCTCTGCGGCCTCTACCTTAGATATTGGGGGACGGATGTGCAGAGAGTTTGAATGCCTCGTTCAACGTGGTGGCAGAACCAGGGTCTGACTCCGGATCCGACGGGCTCTCCAATGCGTGCACCTTGCCTCTTGTAGGGCCCACGTCCAGCGGGCACCCCACCAAGGCTCACCTCTGGCTGCCCGGCTGGGGGCCCGTGTGAGCCCACGCTGCTGTGTTACGGCTGCCCGGGGCACCCAAGGAGCTCCCCCTGCTGTGGCCTGTGTTTCTCTCCCACGGCAGTCTTCCTCCTGCCCAGACCCTGGCGGTGTTCTCCGACCGTTCTGCAGGTTCAGCTGACCGTCAGCCCTGCCCCGGCCTCCCCACCTTCCTCTGTGTTGCCCCACTGTCCCCTGAATCCCCCCACCGTCCTGCATGGGGGCCTCTCCCATTGCATCTGGTGCTGACACGGCGAGGCAGGGAATCAAAGCACTTCCTCAGAGCACTGTTTCTAGTGGGAGAAGGAGGAGGGCATGGCTGGGTTCCCCCTGCCTCCCCAGGCCTGCTCCCCAAAGCAGAAACTCTCCCCGCTGGCTGAGTACCCACACCATTAGGAAGAGCTGGCTCTGAGCATTAAAACAAGTGAAACAAAAGAGAATCCGCTCCCCTCCAACTCTCTCTCTCTCTCTCTCTCTCTCTCTCCCCACAAGCTCCAACCTAGAGTCAGCTCCAACATTTGGGAGAGTTTCCACACATCCATGGGGCCGGGCAGGCTCTGCTCCCCCTCCCTTCTTCATTATTAATCTACAGAAACAACACCGGGGACATGTGGATCAAATTTACAGCGCTTAGTGCAAGGGAATAGGAAATTCAGCTGATTTGTCAAAGGATTCCCAGAGAGAAATATTATGTCAATGGATCCAGTAACAGGAGCTGGCAGGTCCATTAATAATAGTTCCCATTTTCCTAGTCATCACCCACCATAGGGGCCTTCACTTAATATTGTGGCAAAAGTAATTATGAACCGATTATTAATAACAACAGTCGATGGCATCACAGCTTTTGCATAGTACACCTTTCGCTTTTAAGAGACGTTCAGCATGGAGCAGCGTGTTCTTCCGGCGGGAGGAGCAGGGAGGAGCAGGGAGGAGCAGGGCGCTCGGTGTCCTAGCAGCCACGTCTGGCTTCCACGGGGGGCTTCCTGTGTGCCGGGCACGGGGATAACGGTGTACGCATCGTCACGTTTAGCCCCCACCTCCATGCAGGATGTACCCTCTGCACCCATCTCACAGATGAGGAAACCGAGGCCCCCGGAAGACTCGCCCAAGGTCACTGAGGGCAGACAGTAAATTGAGGCCAGAATTTCAATCTCTCGGGTTCCAAGCCGTTGAAATGAAATGACACTCTGCCCGCGGCCACCTTGTCCTTTAAACAGCATCCCCCCCCACACCCGGTGATTTGGGAGAAGAGGGGTTCCAAACTGTGTGGGCCTGGGGTTTGACAGGAAGAAAGAGAATCTAAGACCCAGAAATGGGACTTTCCTTTTAACGGGTCCCCAGGCACTTCTTGCCAGGGGTCCCTGGAGGCCTCCCGGGGAAGTCTGCAGATGGAGGCTGTCCTCTTACTCCCTGGGATCTTTCCAGAATGCAGCTGCCCCGACGAGAGCCTTTTTAATGTCAATCTGAAATTCATATAAGCCTGTTCCTCAGCAGCTCTCACTAGAGATGGAAAATCTTTACGTCCTCTCAACACTTTAGAGCCTTTGCCCCCCACACATTCCCAGCTTTATGATAGGGGCCGCCCAGGGCAAGGCCATTCTGGGAAAAGGGATTTAAAACACACACACACACACACACACGAAAAGAAAGAGCAGCTCTCTTTTTTTTTTTTCATTTTTGTAAAATCCTTAGGAAAAGTTGTTTCTTTCAGTCCTGATGGAAAAGCCAGCATGCCCGAATGTTTCCCCCGATGAGTTAATAAGGACATCCCTGATCACTCCCTGCTGAACTCCACAGAAGTGATGGAAAACCCTCCCGCATCCCTGGGTCGTCCCCGACGGGCCGTGGGGTCGGCAGTGGTAGGAAGCAGTAAGTCTGATCCAGGTCCCCCCTGCTCACCCTCTTCTATAAAGCGAGTATCGGGCAGCTGGGGTGGCTCAGCGGTTTAGCGCCTCCTTCAGCCCAGGGCGTGACCCCGGGGTCCTGGGATCGAGTCCCGCATCGGGCTCCCTGCATGGAGCCTGCTTCTCCCTCTGCCTGTGTCTCTGCCTCTCTCTGTGTGTCTCATGAATAAATAAATAAAATATTTATAATAAAATAAAATAAAATAAAACAAATAAAATAATAAAATAAAATAAAATAAAATAAAATAAAATAAAATAAAATAAAATAAAATAAAATAAAATAAAGCGAGCATCTCTGTTAGACGACACATCCATCACCTTCCCTCACTCAGTTTTGTGCAGTCTGGTTGCCCAGCTCCCGAACCTCAGAGCTCATTACATCACTCCCCAAAGCCCTGGCAGCCTCCTCCCCAGGCCTCCGGAGCCCAGGGTCACATCCGCCCCTCTGCGTAAGGACAGCCTGAGAGTCGCCCTGATGGAGCCTCCCTCCTCCTCCACCTGCAACCCCCCTATCAGCCACAAGCCTGGCTGCTCTGACCGACCCCGGTGCAGGCCACCACCTTCCCCTCAGCAGACACAGCGCCAGGGCTCCTCCCCTGTGCCCTCCCACCTGCCTTGCCCACCCTTGCCTCCCCTCTCTGGTGGGTGCTCAGACTTGGCCTTGGACTCTTCAGTGACTGCCCACCGCCCCTGCAGCGAGGTTTGGTGACCCCCTTCCCACAGGTCACCAGAGATCATTTTCTTTCTCTGAAAATGAGGGACGAAAACAATTCTACCGGCGAGTGGGGGCGATCCCCAGCACCTCCCGGGAACGGGCAGGGTCTCTCCAGGCTGTTCTGTGAGTTTGGTCACTTGGCTCTTTTCCAGTTTGGAAAAGGAACACATTTTCTTCCCAAGAGACTGGCCACCAGTGCCCAGAGACAGGGCGCCAGTGAGTCAGGTGGGGAACCCAGGGAGCAAGGGGTGGGGGGGGCGGGCACCCCGTCTTGTGCTCTGTGGTTGCCAACCCGGCGTCGACCTGGTTTCAGCCTGCAGGGGTGCCCGCGCCCCAAGCAAGCACCCAGCCAGACGCAGATGGACGGCACAGGGGCTGCAACCCAGACTCCAGGGCGAAGGCTTCTCGGAAGCGGGGCCTAGGCCGAAGGCCAAATCCAACGGGGAGAGATCATTCTCTCCTCTGTGAAACACTGGGGCAGAGTCGGTGGCTTCTCGAGTCTTCTCTGGCCTCTCTGCTGGGCTCTAGCCCCGCGGGGCCGCGCTCAAAACCTTTCCCTGCTTTCCATTCCACTGTCTCACGTCTAAGCGCCAACGGCGGGCACAAGCAGACCCTGTTGTTCCGATTTCCTACGGTTTAATCTCCCCCACAGCTATAGTACCCCCTCCCCGGCACGCACGCATGCACAATTTTAAATATAAAGACGTCCTTTTTTTTTGGTGAAAACTGGATTTACGGTCCAGCTTTTCTGACCAGTCATCAAAAAACCATTGAGACTGTAATATAACTGTCCCCCCAACTTAAGCTATTACCAGCTCTCTCCCCAGGCTCGTAAATAGTCTTTCCAGGGCACCGTGACTACGGTGGGCCCAGCCGCCCGTGCAAGCCTGCGTGTCCAGCGCCCTCCCCCGCCCCGGCCCACGACACCCCCCCCCCCCACCAGGCTCACTAGCAACCCACTCAGGGAAGCTCATCTGTGAAGACAGCAGAGGCCACCCCCTGTCTCCTGTTTCTTTAAAATGAAAACCGGGATGCAGAGAATTACTCTTTTATTGCCCCTGTGAGGAAACTTGGCAGGGTGTGTTCTGCTGGTTTTCTTAGGAGCTGGAAGCTTGGGTGGGGTTCAATCCATAAGCTTCTGAAAATAAAATTATATTGCCCCACTGAACGGTCTCCAAATAGCCCGCATAATCCAACACTTCTTACTTTTTAAAAAGTGTTTCCATTCTCTGATCTGGAATTTTATATATAGCACGTTTAGCGCCCAGTGTTGGATGTTAGTCATACTGAAACAAAGTGCTGAAAAGTTAAAGCACGGATATTTTTCAGAGGGACCCAAACGGAGCACAAGGACAGTCGATTCTAGAAAAACTTCAGTGAGCAGTATTTCTCCTGACATTCTGAGTCCAAAAAGGTTGCGGGGGTGGGTGTTGAGGCTCGGACGGGGCTAGGGGAAGGCAGAAAGAAGTGAAAACCTGGCAACCTGTCCATCGTTCACGTAAAAATGATTCATCAAGAATAATCAAAAGCTCACCTAACGCGTGGCCAGAACCCATCTGAAGATGAGACCACCATACTGTGAGGCTCAAGAGCTCAGGTGGGAGAAGAGGAGAGCCAGGGGGAGACAGGAGTGTGGTCTGAGTTTGGGAAGCAGGTTTTGAACACGGGTTGGCTAATAATGAATGGAGGGGCGGCTCGGTGGCTCAGGCGGTTAAACATAGGACTTTTGATTCAAGTTCAGGTCATGATTTAGGCTCAAGTCATGATCTCAGGGTCGGGACATCGAGCCCCACATGGGAATCTGTGCTGGGCATGGAATGGAACTCGCTTAAGATTCTCCCTCTGGGAAAAAAAAAAAAAAAAAGATTCTCCCTCTGGCCCCCCTAAAAAAATAATGAATGGGGATGGGCCACCACACGGTGAGTAGTACTCTACGCCTGGGATGGGATGAACCCCAGCATCTGAGCCCACGGGAAGACCCCAGCAGAGGTCTTATTCCCAGTAGCAGGTAGCTAATGCTGTTACTAGCTCCACTGACCAATGAGGGCCACCGAGGTTTGGAAGGCCAGGTCACTAGGCTAAGGCCGCAGAGATGGACAATGGCAGAGGCGGGATTTGGACCCAGCCTGCCCGATGCAAATCCATACCGGTCACCCCATCATAGCCTCTCACACTCAGGCTCTCCCCATTCGAGCCCAGGGACAGACTCTTCCTTCTGCACTTAGGGTTCCGATTCCTAGTGCGCCTTCCCTTCTTCTTCAGAGTTAGGAAATTAAACACAAATAATTGTGCTCCGGTTAACATCTTACTCTGGCTAAGTTATCAGAACACCGATGGCTGACGGTGGTCACCCAGTCAGGTCAGGCCCAGGGGACGAGGAGCTCACGATTAAACAGTAAGATAATAATGCACATTTATGGCTGCCCAGGGAGCTAGGGGCCGGAGAACCCAGGGCAAGATCAAAGGCCACTAAAGTACAACCCGCTCATTGCCAGCATCCTCCATTATCTTTAAAATGATGATTAAAAAAAAAAAAAAAAAAAAAGTCCAAAGCAAATCTCACCATGAATTCTGGGCTGGAACTCATCTCCCTCTGGAATCCGTGACCGTCCTGGGCCTGCTGGCCGTGGACCCGCTTGGGGAGCTGGCCTCGGGGCTGCCTTTCCCATCCAGCTGGCAGCAGCCCTTCTGACCTCAGGGCTGCCTCACCCGATTCTCAGGGGGCTCCAAGCGGGGCGAGGATTTATGGGGCGAGAGAGGAGCCACCATACAACAACAGCCTAGCAAAGCAGTTGGTGGCGGGGTGGTGGGGGTGACCCCAGAATCTCCACGAGGAACGGTGGCTCCCTGGCATTCTGGCCACTTGTTTAATAGGTATAGGTCCGACCTTCTGCCACTGACCCAGAGGATGAGTGCTGGGAGCCCATAAAAGAACAAACTAGTAGAGATCATGGATTGCTGCTTAATTTGGGGGGGAGTAAAAAACCTAATAAAATGCAGTCTGTTCATTGCCATTTCCCTTCTTTGCAAGGGAGTGAACTAAAGCCAGAGTAACCAAGCAGATCAATTTCAGGAAATTAAACCTAAAGGTGAACCCTGGAAAAACCAGCAAGAGTCACAACATCGGGCAGTACGGGGCAGAAACCTCACAGTGACCTACTGAGCTTTTTCCCATGGAAAAACATCTCCGTGGTGTTTAGAATACTTTTTAAGAGATTCTGGGTGGCCTCTCTGCAAAGTATTGATGTAACACATCAAGAACTCGAGCGACCAGGAAGCATGAGTCTTGGAACTGCCGCCTCTTAAAAAAAAAAGGAGGCACCGCATGACCGGGGTCCTTTGGCAAATGCCGCCCCTGCCCCATAGCGGGTGAGCACATTAACTCCTGTGAGCCAAGGCCAACACAGAGCCACTTTTGTGTAAAGGCAACGCAGTTCACGTGCATGGCTGGGTACGCACACGCAGTCATCATCACCCTAAAATACCAGCCTTTCCCCCCCAGTCAGTGCACACAGCCACCCAGGTAAGAGCGGTTCTCTCTCTGCTAGGGTGAAAAAACAGTTTGAATTACCATGCTTTCTAAACTTTTTTTTTTTTATTATTTTTTTACAACCAATAGGATTTGTTGGCGTAGTAAAATGTGATTGTTATAAGGGAAATGGGGGGCGGGGAGGGAGAGCTGTCCTTAGAGAATGAGGAGGGTGACCAATGTGTCTCCTGAGCAAAGGAATATCCATAACTTCAAATATGATAGAAGATAGATTAGTTATCAGAAATTAAATATTTATATAGGAAAATAAGTGAATGGGTAGCCCAGGTGGCTCAGCGGTTTAGTGCCGCCTTCGGCCCAGGGTGTGATCCTGGAGACTCGGGATCGGGTCCCACGTCGGGCTCCCTGCATGGAGCCTGCTTCTTGACCTCTCTGTGTGTGTGTGTGTGTGTGTGTGTGTGTGTGTCTCATGAATGAATAAATAAAATCTTAAAAAAAGAAAAAAAGGAAAATAAGTGAATGTTAAAAAGAAAGACTATAAACGTGTATAAATTCTGTAAAGAGCCCAGAATGGAGGTCACCTATCATAAAAGATCATTCTTTTTTTTTTTAAAGATTTTATTTACTTATTCGAGAGAGAGAGAGAGAGAGAGAGAGAGAGAGAGAAAGCATGTGCACATGAGCAGAGGGAGGAGGAGAAGCGTCCACTGAGCAGGGAGCCCGATGTGGGGCTCAATCCCAGGACTCCCAGATCATGACCTGAGCTAAAGGCAGATTGCCTAACTGACTGAGCCACCTGAGGAACCCCCAAAAGAGAATTATTTCTTTTTTTTTAAACATTTTTTAAAAGATGTATTTATTTATTTATGATAGACACAGAGAGAGAGAGAGAGAGAGAGAGAGAGAGAGAGGCAGAGACACAGGAGGAGGGAGAAGCAGGCTCCATGCCAGGAGCCTGATGTGGGACTCGATCCCGGGACTCCAGGATCGCGCCCTGGGCCAAAGGCAGGCGCTAAACCGCTGAGCCACCCAGGGATCCCCGAGAATTATTTCTACAGGGGGGAATTTTAGATGAATTTTTTTCTCCATTATTCTTCATACTTTTTTCTACTGGTTAAATAATGACCACATGTATTTTAATAAAAACAAAACCATAATTACAACCATTGTGAGCTCATGGAGGCCCCCTCCCAAAAGAAAGGTAAATAAAAGGAGAACATGGTTGTTTTACAGAAATATTACTAAAAGAAAATAAAGGTTAGAAGAAAGGATATTGTTTTTGGAAGAAATCCAGGTAGAAACTGTCCTACGTTGCTACCGAGGAGGTAAGATTGTGTATGCATGCCTCATTCTAAGAACCTGCCCCTCTGAGAGCCAGCACCGTCACCTGGCCAGGTGCTGGTGACCCCGGGTGACCCTGGGGCCACATCACCCGTCGGACTCCTGGGGCGTCCTGCTGATGCTCGGCCCAGCTGTGTCCCCAAGCCATTGTGATCATGACACAGCCTGCACGGTGGGCTGCACCCCCAGCATCCACCAGGGTAGGTGCAGGCTGCAACGTGCTGGTAACTGCTGACAGGAACAGCCAGGAAAATCTTCGCACCACCACAGGCCCAGAATCAGCAATCAAGAAAAGGAGTCTTGGGCTGCCAGCACTAGCGTGGGGGTGTCAGTGGGCACCGGGAGGGGAGACAAGCAGAGCTCGGACCACACCTCCTGCTGGGGAGCAGTGCTGCCTGGAGGAAAAAGAAGGGGGAGCACAGAGGTCCCCCCAGGGTCAGCCCAGAGGCGAAAAGAGGGATAAATAAGCCAAGCACCTAAAACACAAAGTCACCCCGTGGGGGTTAAAAAAGGCAAATATCACAAGGCCCAGGGCAGATGGCCAAGGCATTTATTAACAGATCATGAGTGCATTAGTCAGAAATTTACTGCACTGGAGTTCTTCTAATAAATGTAACCTGCTTTAGTTTGGGTCCCATTCCAAAGGGTTTCGACTATTAGGCTCTCTAGATGATTTAATAGCACGAGTCAGAGAAAAAAAGGGCTTAAAATCCAATTCTGAACCTTATTAGTTGTGTGACCTTGGACTAGTTGCTTAACATCTCTGAGCCTCAATGTGCTCATCCGTGCAAAAGGCTTAATAGCTCCTAGTTCACAGGATCGAGGATTAAAAGAGGTGAAGTGAGCATTTAGCAAAATGCCTGACACATAGTAAGCGTGTAGTAAATGGGGCTGCCCTTATAAATGGCTTCACTGATTCCCAGGGCCACTGGCTTCGGAATAAAATCATCAGATACCATTTAAAAGCACTCACCACCATCAGGAGGAAGGGATGGACCTGGAGCCAATCTATCCCGTTATTTTTCTGAAGACCACCCCGGTCTCCGTGGATAACGAATCATGCTTTATTCATGAAAGGTTATTTGTTCTGTATTCATCTGCTCCCTCATTTATACAACAGCGATTTACTGACGGCCTAACCATGTGCCAGAAGTAGCTACGCTCTGGGGACGGAAAAGCGGACACACAAGGTCCCCACCCTCTTGACGTCTTGCAGTCTAGGGAAGGAAGGCAGTCAGCACACCAGCCCAGTCAATGCTATGGAAAGGGCTAGAGTCAGAACAAGGAGCCCAGAGGAGCGGTGTCTAAGCCCAGACTATCCAGGGCTAATGGTCAAGGAAGGCTTCCTGGAGGAAGGGACATCTCAGCTGATGATGAATAAACTATTTATAGTTTATTGAACGGGTTGGGTGGCTCTTCCACGGAAACGAAAAGCCTATTTGAACAGGTTGGGTGGCTCTTCCACAGAAACGAAAAGCCTATTTAAGGAAGGTTCGGGTAAGTGATAGGTTGAGGAGAGGCCCGATGGGATTTGTCATGAAGTCGAGTTTGTAGAGCAAGCACATTATTTGTACCAGACTCCGTTTATTTGCAGCCTGGGAGGTGGCTAATGGAGATCATTGCCCTCTCCCCACCCACCCTTGGAGCCAGTACTAATCCAAGGGTTAGCAAACATTTTCTGTAAAGAGGCAGAGTAAATATTTTTGGCTTTGCATGTCTTGGTCACAACCATTGAACACGGCCTGTGTAATACGCACACATAATATGCAAACAAACGTGCATGGCTGTGTTCCCCGTACGAAAATGTAAACACAAATTTGCATTGCACATCATCTCCGTGGGTCATGGAATAGTCTTCTTTTAATGAACCTTTTCAACCATGTAAAAACGTAAAACTCATCCATAGCTTGTGGGCCATATAGGAAACAGGTGTCAGGTGGGCTTTGGCCCCGGGGTGGTGCTGGCCCCACCTGCGTACTGACCCAGAGCCTCCTGAGGGGACCGAGACGGGGAGAGCGGAGTGATGTGACAGGCCTCAGGGGAGGTGCCAGGGGTGGAGGGCACCAGTCACAAGAGTCTAATGGGCTGGGGCTCTGTCCTGAGGGCGAGGTGGACCCACTGAAGGGGTTCAAGCCAAAGCTGCGCATTTCTTTTGGCTTTTGCGTGAAACACTTTAACGTCAAAGACAGATGCAGTAGATCGTATTTTTTGGAACTGAAATTCAGCAAGATATCATTTTTAAGGCCGAATAAGTGAAGACTGTTATTTGGCCACCTTTAAAATTGGTGATGTTCCTGGGTCAGCCTTCAGCAGTTGGCAAACTTCAACCTACCAGGCTCAGAAAAGCAACTCACGAAGATCGGGAGAATTTTTACAACACGTACCTTGAAATCTGGATCAGAGCAAGACACCCCAAGGCTGAGTGTGTTGGGGGCAGCAGGGCCCAGAGGCAATAGAGCCCCCCTCAGAACTCATACGGAGTGTACGCACACATTCCCACCCCCAAACACAGAGGAACGGCCGCTTGCAGGCGGCTAAATCCTGCAACAGAGAACACATTCTAAGGCCCTGGGACCCTCTGTGTCAAGGTTAACCGACGGCCCCAAATTTGGAATAAGGATCTGGACAGGCTACGGAAATTTTAGCATCGTGCTATTCCCATGATTCATTCACTTATGCAAATGTCCCTATGTGCCGATTAATTACCCTGAGCTTGGCAAGAGGAATACAGAGGTTGCGTAGACTCAGGATCCTGCTCTAGAGGAAAGGGAAAAACACGGAGGCAGATAATTAAAATGCAGCAGGATCCGTGCAAGAGGCAGGGTCTGGAGTCCGTTAATAGAAATTTGGACGAGTCTGGAGAGAGGGCTTTTGCTATGTGCGGTCATGAACTAAGGACAAATAATAACAGGACAATTCAGAGAGACCCCACTTACTCCAAGAACCCCAGAGGGATTTGACAGATTTATGAGAAGCAAACAGTCCCCGGCCAACCCATGGCTGAGCAACATCATGCAACACCAGGGTGGGATGAAGGAAGGACAGGGAAGGAAGCTCATTTCTAGAAAGGAGGTGCCTCCAGAATTGCTCATTTCTGGGCTGAGGACATCCTACACCTGACTGTGTCACTCCCAGGATCCAAAAGGACGCCACAACCTTCCCCCACTAAGATGTAGGAAAACAGCCACCGGACGTCTGACACTGGACGTGCTGATGTTCTCAGTGGCCAATATACCATTCCTTCTTTCTAGAACCCCTGAGCCATTTTGTCTGGAACAGTCAGGTACTATGAGCCCCAGGGGACACCTTCCCTGGCCTCCCTAGAGCCATGCAACACGGTTTTGGACAATGAGACATACATTCAAGACATCAGGGGTTCTGGAAAATGTCACTTTTCCTGACCCAAGGGGATGGGCCACTCGGCCGGCAGAACTTTGCTTTCCTTACTGCGTCCAATGTGACGCACCATCTGAAAATGGTGCAGCAGCAGCCATTGTGCAACCAGGAGGCAGGCCACCTGCAAAAGCTGAGTGCTGTTCGGTCCCCACGGTCCCACAGTGGAGGGGGTGGGTCTGCAGGAAGGGACGAGAGCAAGATGAGAGCCAACGTGCTAAGGACAGCAGAGCAGGAAGGAGGAAGAGCCTGGGTCTCTGACAGCCTCCCCCCGGCAACTAACAACTGGCAGGAACTGGGAGGCTCTGAATGTTTTATGGGAGAAAAATATCCCCCTGCTGATCAGTGGGTTCGTTTCCTAGGGCTGCCGTAACAAAGTACCACAGGCTGGGTGCCTTAAACGACAGGAAGTTGTCTTCTCACGATGCTGGGGGCCAGAAGTCCAAGATCAAGCGCTGGCAGGGTTGTTTTCTTCTGAGGCCTCCTGCCTTGTCTCAGGCTTGACCGTGATCTCCCCGTGTTCTGTGTCCATGTCCTAATCTCTTCTTATAAGGACACCAGTCATTCACATGACCTCATTTTACCTTCATGACCTGCCTAAAGGCTCCATTTGCGAGCACAGTTATGGGCATGAGATGCTGCGGGTTAGGACTTCAACATAGGAATTTTGGAGGGACACAATTCAGACTATAACAGTCGGGCTTCCGGTGACTTGAGATGAAGGGATTTGTCTAATACGAGGACGATTTCTGTAGATCATGTTTCCAAAAATATTTTTAAGCCATAGAACCCTTTGTTCAAAAGAAATCATGTGGAACGTCTTCCAGTAAAGCCATCTCTCCACTCTCCAGGCCCCCACGTCTCCGCTGCCCATCAGACTCCACCAAGAACAGAGTGGTTCTGGTCCATAACGCCAAGCTCCTGAAGGGCTCAGGGCGGCAAGAGCAACTCCAGGCCCCGTTTGGTACAGGCTGGAAGCCTCACAGGGGACTCTTTCTAGAAGACCAATTGGCTACTACTACGTGAGTAGCTGCGGAATGTCACTTATGGTTTAACTACAAAAATACAGGTAAGCACAATGGGGAAAATAAAAATTGCTGTAGCTTTCCCACCTCGAGATAATCACCACCGACATCAGGGTTTTATATCCTTCAGACTTTCGAATATGCACCTACGCCTATGAGTGTCCACCTATACTTTTAATAAATCTTTTAAAGAATTAATTTTGAGAGAGAGAGAGAGAGAGAGACCATGTATGAGGAGGGGCAGAGGAAGAGGGAGAGAGCGTCTCAAGCAGACTCCGCACCGAGCGAGGAGCCTGACACAGGGCTCAATCCCACGATCCCAGGATCATGATCTGAGCTGAAACCAAGAGTCGGACCCTTAGCCGACTGTGCCACCCAGGCACCTCTATACCTTAAATTTTAAAAAAGGAACCCTACCATGTGCTTTAATAACCTCCTTTTTCACTTAATATTTCATGGACATTCTCCACGGCCCCCAAAGGAGGTTCCTCATCACCGTTTTCGACGGCTGCGGCACACACCATCCTAGAGGCTCACGGCATTCGCTGCCATTATTTTGGGTGAGTCAGGAGGGACCCCTCTGACTGGACTTCACAACGGGCAGTGCTCCCTGAGTCACTTCAAACCCCGGTGCTCCAGCACAGAGAAGAGCCCTCAACGTGAGGGCTCCACCTGGGAGGTGAGGAACCTCCTCTCCCATCTGGGACCTTATCAGGGCCTCTAACAGACCTCAATCAGCACCTTCCACCTCGTTCTTCATTTGAAAACCAGGTCTCACCAAAAAGGAATTAAAGCCCCAGGAAGATGTGGGGTTTCCTCGCATGTGTCTCTGGATGAGAGTCTCACTCCCGGAGGCCTCAAAGGGCTGGCGATGGGGGCCGTATCCCAGGGAGGAGCACTCGGGGCCTCTGGCCCACTGACATCTGGACTTGCACACAGGTCCACCCTTGGGGGTGGGGGGGTGTCTTTTCTCCACTGGGAAACCCAGGATTCTCGGTGCTTTCCAGGCAGAGCCCAGATGGGAAGGTTTCTTGCTAAGTCATGGGTTTCTAGGGGGAAAGAGAGGCCGCAGCAAGCTTCCCGGGGACAGAGGCCTTTCCTTGGGGTGCTCCTCGGTCCCGCTGCCGTGGCTATGGCAGGGTCGCTGCCTGGCTGCAGAGCTGCGTGTGACCCCGTGCACTTGAACTACGACTTTGGGCTTTGGCTTGAGTCCCTCGCTGTTTGTTTTACAAACTCCTACTTGCAGTCTCAAATTAGGCTCGTTAAAAAGCCAGCTCCCCACGGGGCTATAAACGTCACCCGGACACGCGGAGCGCGGGTTTACAAGGCGGGCGTGTGATGTGCCCACCAAGCCCGCCGCAGCCCCAGTGGGAACGGTGAATCAGCCTTTTGGGGCAAAACCCTCTCCTGGGCCCTCCGCCTGGACAGGAGCTGCGCGGGCGATGGCCAGGGGAGGCAGCTGGGGGTCCCCGGAGACAGGTGAGCGGGAGCGACAGGCCAGCTCCCGGACCCACGTGGGCCCAGCCTTCCCCACCCCCTCGCGTAGCACCCCGCTCAGGGTGTGTCCCCGCGGGCACGGGCGCCCCTCTCCCCTTCCCGGGGCTGCTCCTCCTGCCCCGTCCCTGCCGTGTCACCCCCATGTCGCAGCTGCCGCCTTGGCAGGGTTCCCCCCGCCGGGACGGGTGGCAGGGTCAGGGCAAGCGGACGGCAGAGAAAGCATCTCCCGCTCCCAGGCATCGGGTTCCTTCTCGAAGCCTCCACCGGTCAGCACGCCGCCAGCGCCACTGCGGCTGAGCGAAGCAATCTCAGAGATCTTACTATCCGCCCCCCAAGCCGCCCGCGGAGGGCCAAGGTGGGAAAGAATCACAGTCTTTTCACCTTCTTGAAGTTTCAGGAGATACTTGCTCTGACCCAGGGCTTTACTAACACACACACACACACACACACACACACACACACACACTTCTCCTACCCTCGCTCTCCACCCCCCCAAGTGCACCAGAACCCAGCACGTGCTCATACAGCCAAGGCTGGAGGGGGCCGTAGAAACCACATGGGCCCCCAGCCCCGCTCTGGCTGCCCATGCACGCTCCAGATTTAACATGTGGCCGTCCTGTTCTTTTTTTTTTTTTTTTTTTTAAGATTTTATTTATTCATGAGAGACAGAGAGAGAGAGAGAGAGAGAGAGAGAGAGGCAGAGACACAGGCAGAGGGAGAAGCAGGCTCCATGCAGGGAGCCCGATGCGGGATTCAATCCTGGAATCCCAGGATCACGCCCTGGGCCAAAGGCAGGCACTAAACCGCTGAGCCACCCAGGGAGCCCACCTTCGTGTTATCTATTAGTCCCCGACCCAGTACCTGTAGCTCTGCTGACCATGGCTCTGATGTGTCACACTCCCAGCCAAGACACCAAGTGGCTGTCAGGAGGGCTTGGACCCAGGGACCACAATCTAGCTTCCTCCTAAGAGAGCTCATGTGCAGCTCCAACTGTTAGAAAGTTCTTATTTAATCCAATTCTGTCCTGTTGCAGCTTCTATACCCTCCGTCCCGTGTCCACACCAGTAAACCTACCCTCTTCCCGTGGTGGGGCCCCTACCTCCGTCACAAGCTCCCCATGTGCCATGCGCCCCTCCCAGTCCTGGGAGCCCAGCACGCCTGCACAACCCTGGCGTGTGTTGCGTGTGTGTCTACCCTAACCAGTTCAGGGCCTGAAATGCTCACGACTGCAACCTCAATATCAGTGGTGTCCCACTCTGTGTCTGTCCTCTTGCTCCCTGGCGACTGGCCACCACCTTCCCAGAGCCCACCCTGCCCACAGTGGCCTGCTTATGACCCCAGGCTCCCAAGTTAGGCACGTCCAGCCTCCACTCTTGACTCCACCGCTCACTTGCCATGCGGCCTGAGACAAAGGACACCTCCTCTGAGCCGGCTTTCCTGCCTGTGAAATGGGGGTAACACCCAGTCTGAGGGAGCAAGCATGACAACTAGTGGAGACCACACGCACAGGGGCTCCGTCCAGTGCCAGGCACAGGGTGGGCACACAGTGACCGGAGGCCCTCTCTGTCCATGCACTGTCCCCATGGGCTCACTGCGACCCCCACTGCACCCTGCTCCCCTCCCAAGTCCTCAGGCTCGACACAGAAGTCACCTGGGATACTAGGTGGGTAGCTCACAAAGGGCAGGAGCTTCATTTTTCATCTCCCTCCTTCCTTCTCTCTGCCGTTCCATGCACATGGTACGTGCTCAGTGAGTATGAAAAACCCAGGTTCAGAGAACACGAAATGGACTCTTGCAATATTAAAGCAAACCAAGAGAGCGGCTGTGGCTTCAGATGACATTAAGGGTCAAAGAAAACCACCCTATCTGTTCCGTGACGTCTGTCTCCTCCAACAGCACGTCCGGGAGGGCGGACGTCGGAGGGCAGGGGCCTGCCGGGGTGCTGAGGGCTCTGCCACAGACAGGAGAGCAGAACAGAAAGCAGGGGTCAGCGTGGCCGCCAACCTCAGCGCCGCCTCCCCTGGCCCTGATCCCGGCCCAAAAGATGGGGGTGGGGGGAGCAGAGCGCTGGAACTGTCTGCAGAGCTCTGGCCCACTGTTCTGGCGACGTCTACAGGCCACCAACAGCCCACCCTCTTCGCCCCTTGCTCTCCCACTCCTTTACCTTAAAAAGAAATAGGGAGGGAGGAGAGAGAGAGAGAGAAGGAGGGAAGAAGGGAGAAACGGAAAGAGAAGAAAGCGTTTATCCGAAAAATAAACACAAGTGCTACATGACTGCTTTGAACTTAGAACCCTTGTGACATTTCCATTAACTAAAGTCTTAGAAAAAGCCACTGCCTATTTGACTCTTGGTCTTCAAATAAACACTGGGAATGGCTTGGCAGGACGAGCCCTCCAGCTGCCCCATCCCCGGGAGCTGGTCTCCCAGAAGGGGTGGTTTCCCAGAGGGGCTCTCCTGTGGGGGCAGAAAGGGAAAAGGACTCTCCCCCTTGCAGGAGCCATGACCCTGCCTCCTGGGGGACAGTGAACAGCTGCGGACTGGGGGGCAGCGCACAGAGGAGCGTGGGCCCAGAACCAAGCGTCCCGAGGACTCTGAGATCTCATGGTGTCCCCATCCTGCCACTAAGCAAGCGTCGCCGTAAGGCATCAAGCCACTTGCCTACCATCACACGGCTAGGAAGCAAGAGCCTGCATGCCTCACCTCTCCGTCACAGGAAACCCGGGCCTCGCATTTACAAGTCAAAATTGGTTGTTTTTGTTCAATTGAGATATAACTCATGTATCATAAAACTCAGCCCCTAGGGGCACCTGGGTGGCTCAGTCGGTTAAGCATCCCTCTGACTCTTGACTTCGGCTCACGTCATGATCTCGGGGTTGTATCATCGAGCCCCATGTGGGGGTCCGTGCTGGGTGTGGAGCCTGCTTAAGATTCTCTTTCCCCCTCTCCCTCGGCCCCACCACCCCTTAAATAACCAAGACGAAAAACCCCATCCTTTAGAAAGGTGCAATTCAGTGGTTTTTAGTATTTTCACATTCATGAAACCATACTGCTGTTTAACTCCAAAACATTTTTGTCACCCCAAAAGACATCCTGTACCCCTCAGTAGCCATACCATGCTGTCTATGCCCACTGCCGCCCCACCCCTCCAGCCCTGGGGACCAGTAATGACTTCTTGCCTCTGTGCATGCGTCTATCTTGGACAGTTTGTGTCACTGGGGTCACACAAGAAGCAGTCCTTAGTGTCTGGCTTCTCTTAGGTAGTGTTTTTAAGGTCCATCCATACTGTAGCATTTGTCAGTACTTTACTCCTTTTTGTGCCCAAATGATCTTCAGTTGTATGGATAAACCACGTTTCACGTCCCTCTTCGTTTGTTGATGGACATTTGGTTTGTTTCCACTTTGGGGCTATTCGGGAGAAGGCAACTGTGAATATTCACACAGTCGTTTCCGTGAGGACATAGGGTTCTCAGTCCTCCCAAGTCTATCTCTAGGAGCTGAAATTGCTGGGTCGTAGGGCAATCCCATGCTTAACTTCTCGAGGAACTGCCAAATTGTTGTCCATGGTGACTGCATCATTTTATGTTCCCACCAGTAGTCTAGGAAGGTTCTGGTTTCTCTTGCCTCCTCACCAACACTTGTTACTGTCTGTTTGGTTAAGCCATGCTAGCGGGTATGAAGCTGTATCTCAGTATGTCATGGTTTTTTATTTTTATTTATTTTTATTTTTTATTTTTGTCATGGTTTTTTAAAAATAGATTTATTCTGGGGCACCTGGGTGGCTCAGTGGTTGAGCCTCTGCCTTTGGCTCAGGGCGTGATCCTGGGGTCCTGAGATTGAGTCCCACATCGGGGTCCCTGCAGGGAGCCTGCTCATCTCTCTGCCTGTGTCTCTGCCTCTCTCTCTCTGTGTCTCTTGTGGATAAATAAATAATATCTTTAAAAAATAGATTTATTCTTTGGCAATGATTTGATGCTCAAATGGGCTTCCTTAGAAGGAGTGAAACCACAGAAGACATGGAGGGAGCAAAGAGCAAAAGAAGACAAACACATTTAATAAGAAATCAGCCCCAGGAGTTTAGTATGATCCTAAGAAAGAAGCTTCCTCACTAGCTTGATGTCAAATTACTTCTATAATAATAATCCATGCATGTGTACTTCCTAAAAATATAGAAAACACAGTCCAGTGCAAGGTAAAAAATAAAATCACCCATAATGCCATTACTGGAAGAAGTACTGATATATTTTTTTAAACAAGCCGTGTTGTATCACTTCATCCTATGACCCAGCAAAGCATCTTTTCACACCGCTAAATATATACACGCAGTCCTTACATCTCCCTGTGATGGCCATTCTGATGAGAGAAAGCCTCAAGGGTGGACCTGCGGACACCACAGTCCACGCTTGCCCTGAAAGCTAGTGAGTTCACAAAGCATAGTGAGGGAAAGCACAGCTCAATAAAGGAGAATTTGAGGGCCACGCTGAGGTCTGAATGCCGGGCGGGCCCTCTACCCGGGGATGCTGGGCGCGTCCTCAGCCTTTCAGTGGTAAAATGGGGCCGACAACCCCTCAAGTACCTGGCAGGGTGCTCTGAGGGTCCAGTGAGAGCCTAGGGCAGTGCCTGGGACACAGAATGAGCTAAAAAACGGTCCCTGGAGCCAGGCAGTGAGCAGAGAAAGCCCTAGTGAGTTAGCCATGGGGAGGCCTGCCCCCCCTGAGGACCCCTGAATGAGCAGCCCCACCCTAAAGCATCTGTGGCCATTTACTCTCCTGTTTCCAACCCTACCCCCAAAACAGAGGCCACAGGACTCCGATTTGGTGAGAGGCCTAGAATGCCTCTTCTAGCACCTTCCCTCTTATCTTATCATAGAACTTTAGTACAGATGTGGCTCCTCTTTTCCCAGTCTCTGAAAATCTTCCCCAAAGCAATGTCCCAAGAGCAATGAGCACATGCCACAGTCCGACCCAGGATTCTAAGGCCATTCTCCAATTAAAAAAAACCCGGAGTGGGCAGCCCCGATGGCGCAGTGGTTTAGCGCCGCCTGCCGCCTAGGGCATGATCCTGGAGACCCGGGATCGAGTCCCACATCGGGGCTCCCCGCATGGAGCCTGCTTCACCCTCTGTGTCTCTGCCGCCCCCCCCCCCCGAATAAATAAATAAATCTTTAAAAAAATAAATAAATAATAATAAAAAAATTTTAAAAACCCAGAGTTCCATTAGAGAAATGGCAGATTCTAGGAATGGGGCAGCAACGCAAAAGATAAGCTCGGAACACACAGCCCCAGAAAGTAGTAAGAGAGTGGTCAGAAAAAGACAACGATAGGGCGGGTCAAGGGATGCAAAAGCCCCCAGAAAGAGCTACCAGGGGCCCAAGCGGGAACACTTTGAGCAATAAAAAAATAACATAGTACTGGATTACAACCCAAAGTAGAAAATAAATATCCAAGTGTCCATGTGATTAGTAATGATGGAATCAATGGGGAAACAGAGAAGTCTTCCCTACAAAATAATGCCAACTAATTATATAACTGCATCCCCCTCAAGGCGGTGGGCCATAAATTCATTCACCTTAAGTGTGGGATGGGCACAGCGACTCCCTCCGAAGGAGGAGGGGTATGGAAAGCGCTGGGGGAGGACAGAGAAACTGGACAAACATGATCTCAGCCAGGTGGTCAGGGCTAACGCCATCATTCTAGGTCACGTTGACATCACGTACCCTTCACATGACGTGACAAGTGGGGTGCTTTACCTCTGCGATTTTCTGCCTCCAAAACCTACAATCCTAACCTAATCAGGAGAAAAACCTCAAACCCAAACTGAAGGATATTCCACAAAACACACGACCAGGACTCCTCTAAACTGTGAAGCTCACCAAGAGCAAGGAGAGTCTAAGAAACTGTCGCCAAGAGGTGTCTAAGGAGACGCGAGGACTAAATATAACACGGGATGCTGTGACAGAAAAAGAACATGAGGTAAAAAGGAAGGCAATCCTATTGGAGTATGGACGTTAGCCAACAATGTATCAATACTAATTCACTCATTGTGACAAACGCACAACGTGACAAATGTGATATGATTATAGGGGAAATTAGGTGTGGAGTATTTGAGAACTAGCTGTAACGTTCTTGCAACTTTTCCGTAAATCTAAAACTAAAGTAAAAAGTTTATTAAATGTTATTAAATAATTCTAAAAAAAAAGAACGTGCCAGAAACATCATGTACACTTCGCTAATTCCTAGCAAGGTGACCTGTCCTGTAATCCCTAAAATCTGCAATCTGCAGACACTTTTCTCATACAGCATACTCGATTGCATTACATCTATTGATTTATAGATCTTATTTATTTATAATACACAGAGAGAGAGGCAGAGACACGGGCAGAGGGAGAAGCAGACTCCCTGTGGGGAGCCCGCTGTGGGATTCGATCCCAGGACCCCGGGATCATGCTCTGAGCCCAAGGCAGATGCTCAACCACTGGGCCACGCAGGTGTCCCCTATCTATTGATTTATATATATCCATTCATAAAACATTTTTATTGAGCCTTTATGGGGGGGGGGGGTGTGCAGGCACGGTGCTAAGCTCAAAAGACATAATGGTGGAAAATTCAGTGTTTTTCCCTCTTCCCTGTGTGTGGGGGCCGTGACAGGAGGTGCCCTGTGGAACTGGCTTGGTCCTTGTGAGGCAGCTGACGTTTGCTAGGTGAGTGTTCCGGCCATCCCAGGGCACTTCACGCCCTTGGTGGTCGGTCACCTTTGGGTAGTTAGGCATTTAGCAACACTGACGTCCTTTAGGACACTTCAGGTTGTTTTCTTAGTTCTTTCTTCCCCCCAAAGATTTATTTTTTAGATTACAAAGGTAAATATGATTATTATTTAAAAGTCAGAAAGAGGGATCCCAGGGTGGCTCAGCGGTTTAGCGCCTGCCTTCCACCCTGGGCATGATCTTGGAGTCCCAGGATCGAGTCCCACGTCGGGCTCCTTGCATGGGGCCTGCTTCTCCCTCTGCCTGTGTCTCTACCTCTCTCTCTGTGTCTCTCATGAATACATAAATAAAATCTTAAAAAAAAATAAAAATAAAAAATAAAAGTCAGAAAGACAAACTTTAAAAGAGGAAATTTCCTATAATCTTACCTTTCAGAGGTAACTTATTAATACAATGTGTACTTTTTCTTCAAATAGTTTTTTGTGTCTATGTTACCATATCAGTATTTTTTCCACAGATGGGTGAAAAAAAATTTCATTATGATCCTAACACTAAATCCTATATTTTGTGGACATTTTTTAGCTCATTATACTTGGCAATACACGTGTGTGTGTGCGTGTGTGTGTGTGTGTGTGTGTGTGTGTGTATAGTTAAGATCTGCACAGTTTTCTGCTACAACTGCCTCCTCAAACTTGGACTTCGTGCACATGGGCACCCCCTGCCCTGGCTCAGGGAGGGATTGCCCCTTTTCCTGGCCCCTCCCCTGCTAAGGTGGGGCAGCTGTCGGTGGGAGCAGCTCCCTGGAGGAGGTGCCCAAAGCGGCCCTGAGTCAGGCCCAGGAGCCGGGGGGAGTGACATCACACTGAGGAGCTGTCTGCGGCCACCCCCACCCCCCACCAGGCGGGGACTGCTGAGCACTGCCTCAGTGAGGTCAGAGGGAAGGGATGGGGGCTCCCATCTCGAGCAGACCCGGTAAGAGCTGATGAGAAGGCCCAGGCCCGCCCAGCACAGAGGCTGTGCCCAGAAAGTGGGGCTCACAGGGAATCACCCAGGGCTTCCCCATCAGGGAGTTTCCTCGGTTACTTTCACTGATAAGACAACTGCTTACACCAGGGGGAGGGGAGGCTGAGTCAGGGAGGCGCCAGGCTGCTTGGGCCCCTGCAGAGGAGCAGGGGACATGCGATCCTGGTGCATCACAGTGCCAGCACTGCAGGGACACCTTGAGTCAGCTCTGGCTCTGCTTCTCATAAAACGAGACCAAGGTGCTTTGCACCTAATTGCTTCCTCATGAAAACACAAGGCTGCCCGGCGGTGCTGAGGACCAGGGGGCATTCAGGTGACTCATTCTGCCTACCGAGGCACCCACACTACAGGGTAATGCTACCTGCCCCTGCTAGCCTCCGAGACGGCTGGGAATCCCGGCTCCACCAGGGAAGGGCCCCCTTTCAGCTCCCCTGAAGCACCCTAGCACAGATTGCTGTGGTTATCTGGCTGGAGTGTTCAATGTCTGGTGCTCCCCTCCAAAACGCAAACTCCTTCTGGCAGGAGTGGCCTCAAGGATGGTGGGCATATGACAGGTGCTCAGTAAAAATCTAATGGAAAAAAAAAAATGAAGGTCATGAACTAGCTGTTTCATTGTGAGCTGGGTAACTTACTGACTCCTAGACCTCAGTTTCTTCATCTGTAAAGTGGATATGGGGTCTTCTCTCTAGTGGTGATGGTGGGAATTAAGAAGGCAAACGCACATAAACCCTGAACCCGGTGCCTGACACTGCAAGAGTTCAAGAAACCAATAAATGGGCTCTTTCTGTTACCATCAGAGGTGAGGAGGGTCCTGGACCCTGCAGTAAATGGCCACATCCCCAGTTCTTAATGAATTTGCCTTTGTTCAACCAGCCCCGCAGGAGCGGGGTGGCAGAGGGGAAGGACAAAAGGAACTGGTGCCTATGATCCCACTTTCCTAAGAGGATCTGCCTATCAGAGTCCTGGATAGGACCCTGTCTGAGTGGCAATTGTGCCCTTTGGTTCACAAGCCACGGGCTGCGGGTCCTAGGAAGCAGCGCCAACCAACCCATCACTAATTGCCATTCTGTAAACCTTTTCCGGACGCAGGCTGCTCAGTCCAGCTAAAGGCTCTAATTAGCTGCAGGAGGGCAGCCAGTAGCTAATCGAACAGTGTGCCCCAGGTAGCGAAGCCAGGAAGGCAGAGTGGAACCTGCTCCTCCCTGATGCAAACCTTCCGGGTAGCCAAGGGTAGCCAAGCCCTGAACAGACAGCCGCGGGGCCCTGCAGGGCCTGCTTCTCCCTCTGCCTATGTCTCTGCCTCTCTGTGTGTCTCTCATGAATAAATAAATAAAATCTTAGAAAAAAAAAAAAAAGAACAGCTCCAGGTTTCTCTGCCGCCCAGGGGCAGGCCAACCTCCAGAAGGGAAAAGAAGTGCTGCCGGGCTGAGGGCTGGTGGGGACAGCTCTGCAATCAGGAGGAAAGAAGTCCTGGTGGGAAGTCCCTGGTGATTCTTACTTGGGGGAGGGGGTACAGGGATGGGGGCGGGGCAAAAATGGGGAAAAAATATAGAGGCTGGAGGCAAAAGGGAAGCAAAATCAAGAATTGAAATAGAGGTGGCTCTTTTCCCGAAAGAAGAGGTCATTTGGAAACATCTCTTCATCAGAAATCTGGAAATGCATTTTGAAATAGCTGAGAAAATATGGAAATGTTCTTCTTCCTTTGCTCTTATGGAAGCTGGGAGAGTTCACACTTGTCTTGTACCTCTGGCCTCCTGTGGAGGGCGGAACACAAAGGATACAGTTTCATGTACTTTTCAAGAAAATAAATTCTTCCTGATTTGGGCTGGTTCATCCGAGGGCTTTCCAAGAGCTT
The DNA here is from genome assembly GCF_011100685.1 of Canis lupus familiaris. NCBI lineage: Eukaryota > Metazoa > Chordata > Mammalia > Carnivora > Canidae > Canis > Canis lupus. Next base: position 33,982,092 of record NC_049239.1, on the reverse strand, counting down.
ATTTGCAGGGCTGGAGAAGGACCCTGGGCCCCTAGATTTCCCAGAGGCCAGCTTCGTGCAAGGTCGGGGTGAGGGAGATCCCCTTTACCCCGGGGGTCTTCAGGATGTGCAGAGTACAGGTAGTTAGAAGCAGAGAGGACCCCGTTCTCTTTTGATCCCATCCCCGCACCCCTCCCCCCCACCTACTGATTTACTAGGGGAGGCCTCAGGGCCCCAGGCCTGGCCGTGATCTCCAGGGGAAGCAGAAGTGATTGAGATGCCCATACATCAGGCCTGTCGGCAGGGCCCCGGGAGGGAGGAGGGAGGATAAACAGACAAAGAGTGAGGGGGACGGGTGGAGATAAACGAATTCACATCAGCTGCAAAGCGCCTCCCCTTGATGGATTAGCACCTTCCTCTGCCCTAATCATTCTAGACAGCCTCAGTGTCTTGGGCCAGCCAGAGCCATCTGGGAACCCTCAGGGATTCGGACTCTAGGTTCCATGGAAATGTTTTGGCAGCTATTATCTGTGATCCTCAAGTTTATGAGAAAGTTGACTGTAAACATAAAGACTTAATATCATTTTAAATTGTACATGGAAAGCACACTGTTTAGAGTCGAGGCCAAGAACAGGGGCTTTGGGGACAGATCACCTACGTCTGAATCACTGTGCATGTGTGCTGTGTGTTCCCATCTGGAAAATAGAGGCCTCAGCACCACGTCTATGGGGTTGTTAAGAAAAGTAAATGTGCCAGTGGCTACAGAATAAACCATATTGGTAGTTTTTATAACAATCACCATGACTATCCCCTCACGACATTTCTGGATGTTCCGATCTTACATTTTTCCTGTTATCGCTATAAATTCCTTTGTCAGATGATGCGTGGTTCTTAGATCACCACTACATGGTCTTTGTAAAGGATAATCTGAATTATTATTTGTATAAATCTGAACTTGCCCAGTTCAGGCTGGCTTAAAATGGGGGACTCACTCAAGAAGCGCCGTAGGCTACACAGCCAGGAAGCTAGGACACCCTCCTGAAGGTAATTCGGATCTCTATCTCCTTCTCTAAATCACAACTACCTACGGGAAAGGGCCACAGGTATGAACAACGATGAGGGTGCCATGAAGTCCTAACGAAAGCAGAGTCCCAGCCAAAGGAATGAAATCCTGGAAACACTCCCTTCCAAGGATAGGCCAGGTTCGGCCCACCTGTATTTCTGTAGCTTTCATCTTATTTAGAGAAGAAGAGTCTGGCCTTGACTTTTAAGATACTCTAGTTTCCTGAAGGGAGCCTAGCAGGGGGCCGGGGCACCCCAGGGTTACCATCAATTTCCTCTGGCATCTGAGAAGGAAGGTCAAGGTGGGACAAATCGGGCCATGTCTACCCAGAAATGTGCTGTGTTCGCCGAGGAGACCAATTCCCATCTTCCCTGCTACCGCCTGGTCCAAGAGACCCTCACTGCTGCTCACGTGGCTTTCTGCGGTGGCCTAGCTTGATCTCCTCCCTGCCTCTCTCTTTATACTCCATTCACAGTGGAACAAAGAGAAGGATCAAGAAGCCAAGTCTGATAATACCACTCCTCTATTCAAAGCCCTCCTCTGCCCCACCCCCATGTGCCCTCCTGCCGCCCAGCACTGCACTCTGGGTAGGTCTTTAAACTGGCTTCAGAGCCCTATATCATCCCCCCGTCATACACGCCTACCTCTCTGGCCACACCACACTGGCCCCCTTGCTGTTCTAACACAACAGGCCTGATGCAGCTACAGGGCCTTTGAACTTGCTGCACCTCTTTGAAACGCTCCTTCCCCCGGGTATCTGCATGGCTGGCTCCCTCCCTCACCTCTTTTAGGGCTTTTCACAAATAAAACTTTTTCGGTGAGGCCTTCCCTGACTTGCATCGGCCCACCTCCAGAGCTGTCCCTATTCACATTCCCTGCGATGTTTTTCTCCACTACCTCGCTGGCCATCAAATAGATTATGCATTCTACTAAATTATTTTCTTCACGAATATTATCTCATCCCCGCGAGGCAGGGCTTTTGTCCGTTTTATTCATTGCTATATTCTTCACATCTAGAACAATGCCCAGGGATACAGTAGGTGCTCAGTAAATATCTGTTGGACGAAGAGCAACTTGCCATATGACTATTCATAGTCATCCACACGCATTTGCATAAATATTAATCCAGGACCTACCGTATGCTAAGTACTTAACATACACAATCCCAGGAAGCCTTGCAACAGTCCAGGAGGGGAGGTGTGAGCTGGGAGCTAAGTGACTTGCCCGAGTGGGCGGGTCTCTTTCATTGCATTTGGTCTCATTACTCATCACACCTGCTTGTGCTCACAGGTGTCTGTTTTCTCAGCCAACTGGAAGCTCCTTGAGGCCCAGGGCCATGTCTGGCCTCTTCCTCACTGTGTCCCCCCTGCCCCACCCCATGCTCTGTAAACATCCAGGAAATGAGAATATCCAATAAGGGGTGGGGAGGGGGAGGGTATGGATTCACTGCTTTCCCTTTTATCTAGCTCCTGGATTTGGTTCCCACCTACGGAGTTTTTCAGAAGCACATAAAGCAGTTTCCCCTGAGGCTGAGCCAACCAAGAATTCGGGCTCAGGCTCCTACCCTTGTCTTTCCTATGCCACCCACCCCCCTACCCTGGGCTTTTTGCCAGCAAAGAACAACTACCCAAACAAACTGCAAGACAGGCCTTTTCCTGTAACTCAGACCTGTACTGTGGCACAAGGTAAGTCTCTGAAGAGGGTCTATGGAAAGAACTGACATTTGGGGGGCCGACTGCAGTTGTCTGTCTCTCTCTCTGCCCTAGGCCTCCTCCCCCACCACCTCCCCACCTCTTGGCAAAAATCCACCAGAGACCCACCGCCAGACAAAGGGTGGGAGGATGTTGTAATCTGAATTGACCATTTTTCCCAGCGAAGCAAGTTGTCTAGGCTTTTTTTTTTTTTTTTTAATATTGGATAAAGAGCCAAGAGCCTGGGGACTGAATTATCACTTAATAGTTAGGTGGAGTTTCTTATTTCAGTCACACAATTTCCTCACCACAAGACAGTTTAATGGACACAGGAGATTTGAAAATTCATATGAAAATCGTCATGACCTCAATGGCTACTCATCACAGTCCATTTTTTCCTGGGCCTCTGAGAACAGAGGAGAAGCAAAGGCTGTGTGTGTGCGCAGGCCACGCCTCCCCACCCACCACCCTGCCCCCTGAAAGCCCGAGCCAGGAGAGCTCTCAAAGAACCCTCCTCTCCAGTGTTGGAAACTTCCATTTGATGCACCCACTCCATTTGCCAGGGGGAAGCCAAGCTGCTGACAGGAAGCACTCAAAGGCTGGAAGCCAGGATGCCAGCGAATCTCTGATGATCCACCTGGCCGAGGCACACAGGCTCCCAGGCACCGGGCTTCACCTCCTCCACTGGCAGTCATCCCCCTGAAGAAGGGTCCCCCTGCCCCCCCACTGTCAGCGCTGGGTAATCAGGGACGGGGGGGGGGTTTGTCATCATAAACTAATCACGCAATAGATGTTTAGGTCCCTCCTGCCCTGTGCCCAGTCCACTGAGCATCCTGCCCTTGAATGCCTGAGCTGAAATCTTCAGAAAGACCAAGTTCATGGGGAATGGGTAGTGAGACAGGGAGAGAGAGAGAGAGAGAGAGAGAGAGAGAGAGAGAGAGAGAGAGAGAGAGAGAGAGAGAGAGGACAGTTGCTTTTTTTCTCCAAGAGTGGCATTATGGCATGGTGGTTAAAAGAAGAATTTGATGGGGATCCCTGGGTGGCGCAGCGGTTTGGCGCCTGCCTTTGGCCCAGGGCGCGATCCTGGAGACCCGGGATCGAATCCCACATCGGGCTCCTGGTGCATGGAGCCTGCTTCTCCCTCTGCCTGTGTCTCTGCCTCTCTCTCTCTCTGTGACTATCATGAATAAATAAATAAAATCTTAAAAAAGAAAAAAAAAAGAAGAAGAATTTGAGGGACACCTGGGTGGGCTCAGTGGTTGAGCATCTGCCTTTGGCTCAAGATTCCGGGGTCCTGGGATCGAGTCTCACATCAGGTCCCTGCAGGGAGCCCACTTCTCCTTCTGCCTATGTCTCTGCCTCTCTCTGTGTGTCTTTCATGAATAAATAAAATCTTTAAAAAAAAAAAAAAGGATTTGAGAGCCAGTTATTCTGTGACTTCAGGCAATTATTTAACCACTCAGTTTTCTCATCTGTACAGTGGACCTAACAGTAACCTCCTTCCTGGGGTGTTGTGAGGATTAAATGGGCTCATACCTCTGTTATACAGCCTCACAAGGGGAAATGGAAAACGTAATCAAACATTCGCTCGTGCGTTTTTCCAGGGAAGGGCAAGTGGGGTAGGGAGAGGAGGCGGTGCTCACTCCAGGGACAGTCCAAGGGTGCCTCCATCATCCTCTGCATTTCCAGCCAGATGACATCCCTACTGCCCAAATGCCACAGAAGGGAGAAGAAATGATGGAGTGGAAGATACTGGAAGGACACCATGAACCACACAGGCACCATTCTGGGAGTCCAGGTTGGAACCAGGGAAAGGGCCCGACAGGCTTGTTTCACATCTCCTACACCCCGTGCTCCAACATTGTTCACTTATTATTATTTTTAGGAGATCCTGTCAATCTCATATTCTTCTTTAGACCGAATGTAACTTTGACTACATTTTATTCTAATATGCAAACACCTTTCCCCTTCCGCATCCATGAAGGAAGTCAAGCTTTCAGGATGCAGGCCGAGTTTCAGCCAGAAGCAGGCCACAGCTTCCCCGCAAAACGCTGCTGTGAGAAGCTAACCCTTTCGAGGTGTCTCATGAAGGCTCCAGCAGGGCGATCTTGCCTCCCGGGCCCTCTCCTGCTTTCACAAACTGAGCGAATCGAAACGCAGAGAATACTGGCCGGGCCCCACATCTGGAGTCTCCTTGCAGCCACTCTGCCTTGACTGTGCTCCTGGACCCCCCCACGGCCGGGGCTGCATGAGGACTACAGAAAGAGCGGGCCTTGCCTTTTATGAGTGAAACCAAGACTCACTCAGGCAGGGATCCGTGAAGTACTCTGTCGTCACTGTGAGTCAGACCCCGCCACGCTCTCCCGGTGTGTCAGGTGCTTAGTGCACAGTATCTGCCACGGGGCGGTAGTGATGGGACAGCGACACAGCCAACACCTGCATCAGGCTGCTGAGCACCACGCCACGCAGCGCCCCCGGAGTGGAAGCTACTGCTCGACCACGTGTGCTTCCTTTTTTGGGGTGGGGGGGAAGCTGGCGGAAGGGGTGGGAATCCTGTGAGAGGGCTCTCTGCAGTTGCAGCTGCATTAGTCCCAACGGAAGGACCCGGACTGGTGTCCTGGCGGGGGGGGGGGGGGGGGGGGGTTGGGGCTGTGGACTCGTGGGAAAAATGAGCTGTGCGGTCCCCTCTGTCATAAGGCCGCGCGACAGATCCAGCTAGTGACTGCAGGCCTCGGGGCACCGCTTCTGCCCTGAGCTACGGGGTTCCACGTGCATCACCCCAGTTAATCTTCATCAAAGTCCCTACAGGATGGCAACAACCACCATCTTCATTTTCCAGAAGAGGGGAGTGCAGCTAAGAGGTCACTGCTGCTAAGTAGAGGCCTGGGGGGTCACTTTTGGGGCCTCCCCGAGGGCCTGACCCCAGCTCACAGGTACTGATGAGGCAGCTGAAGACTGAGGTAGGGTGCCTGCTGGTGGAGCTTTCTCCCTCTAGGAGGAACCATCACACACAGGACAGGACCAACCAGGAGCTGCAGATGGGGAGGCTGTGGTCTCCACACCCAGAGGCCTAACAGAGGTCTGCTTCTGCCACGACCAGCCTCCTGCCCCGGGGTAGATCACTTGACCCTTCCTGACCCCACTTCCCTCACCCGTGACCCTCCCCACCCCCTAGAAAGTAACCACTAACATCTCCTAGCATTTACCGCCTTCTAGCACGCTTGCTAAATACTTCCGGTTCAGTACCCCCATTTAATCCTCAGAAATAATCCTGGGATACAGACCCTTGTCTCATCCCTATTTTTCAGACTGTTACTGTCTATCTGTGAAAATGGGAATATTGGTGCTCTTATGGGATTCCTACGAGGACTCAGTAAAGTCATTTATGAAATGCACCTCGCACAAGACTCTGGAAGGTGAATACTCGAAGTCCTTCCATGGACACCATCAGGTCAGACCAGGATGGGGCCCTGAGACAACCAGAGGAGGATGCTCTTCAAGGACACGCCCCAGCCCCAGGTATCGGCTCGGTGACTCAGCGGAGGGCATTCCACTGACTTAAAAAAGAAAAAAAAAACCAAAACTATCCTGGAAAACCCCTCCTGACTGTGGCCAAGATCCTTCTGTACCCTAGGACGTGAGTGGACGTGTCTGCAGAAAGGATGGAATTTGAAGCACTGGCTCCAGGACCTAACCACGCAAAACGGCCCCACGCATGTCACTCTCAAACCACTTCTGTTTCTGCGCCAGTCCCCACGGCAGGCCCCGCGCTAGCTCTGGACATACCGACAGAAACACCACCAGCTTCTCCCTTGGCACCAGCCTGGGTACCGGCAGACCAGGCCCGCCCAGAGAACCAGCGTGCTGACGTAGGAGACGTCACTGGTGGCCAAAAGGGGTGTGGTGGGGGTTTTTGGGTCCCCCCACCTCTTTCATTCACTTCCAGTTGTTAAATGAATAAACAGCTCTTAGGGGAGAAGAGGACAATCTATCAGGACTCCCCTGACCTTTGAAATTTGAAAGCTCGCAGTGAAAAGGGAAGCAGGCCCGGGCTGGCTGTGGGAAAAGTAGATAAACAGCAGTTTCACAGACACACAAAGAGACTGAAAACCCTGCACATTTTTAGCATGTGACTAGAATAATCCACCGCTGGGCCCGCGGCACCAAACGCAGCCTGATAAAGCACACGGGAAAACAGGGCCATCCGGGGGCCTTCGTCGTGAGTTAGCGTCAGGTGGGCTGCGTGGCTGTAAACGGTCACCCCCACGCCCCACGCCCCCCCTCGCCTCGCTGGCTGGGTGGACTAGGGCACGCGGTTTCAATGCGTCAGGCCTCAATTTCCTCATTGGTAAACCTGGGCCCCACCTAGGAGGCCGCCGTCAGCAGTCCACACAGAGGGCTTGGCAGGACCTGGGACACGAGTCTTCCATGAACGTTAGCTCTTGCTGCTACTACCATGACTGGGAGCAGCCCTGTGACTGACGTGCATGTCACCTCCAGCGCACACGAGGCTGGAACCTCTCAGGTCCGCAGCTGCTCACACTGGGGCCAGTTTCCTCTCCAGAAGGGGGCCGTCCACCACCACCCCCCTCCTTGGAGCCGCCTCCCTGAGAAACCATCCCTGCAGGCAGAGGGGCTGCTGATTCTTTTTTGGGGGTTCACCTCCATTAGGAAATCACTGCCTGGGACATCTGGGTGGCTCAGCGGTTTAGCACCTGCCTTAGGCCCAGGGCATGATCCTGGAGTCCCGGGATCGAGTCCCACGTCGGGCTCCCTGCATGGAGCCTGCTTCTCCCTCTGCCTGTGTCTGCTTCTCTGTGTGTGTGTGTCTCTCATGCATGAATAAATAAAATCTTTTAAAAAAAAGAAAGAAAAGAAAAGAAACTTCCTCACTTCCTTTAATTACGACTTCATTTCCATTCCACATTCCTGGAAGCCAGAACGGCTGTTACTCAGAGTAGGAATTATTAAAAAAGTGTGGGTTTACGGCCCAGTCCACTTCAGGGGTGGCTCTACCTTCAGAGGGACCGAGAAGGCACACAATATCCCCCCTCAGGGCATTCCAGAAAGGTTCCTTAGGAGAGTGAAACAAGCAATTTAGTTCACAAGTGTGGTTTGCATAGATGAATGCAGACATACAACTTTTTAAAAAAGCACAATGTTGATTTGGTGGGGGGGGGGTCTTCAGCAAAGTCCCCTGAAGTCCTCACGATAGGACGTCTCCTTAAGACTGTAAAAACTGATGCATCACAGAAAAATCAGACACCGGCAGCGTGCACTCGCTGCAGAGGTGGTTGTGACCCGTGTGCCTGTGAACGCTGGCCAAGGACCGGCATCGGGGCCCCTGGGGCTGCTGCGGAACCACCGTGGGAAGCCCAGCCGCACCCCGGGCCTGCATGCTCTGTCCCCCAGGGACCAGCATGCCCAGCCCGAGGGGTGCAGCTGTGGCCAGCCTAGTGTTACCGAGGCACCAAGGAGCAACGGAAAAAGCCGCACAGCACTGGTGAAATACTAGTTTTACACCAAAAACCTCCAAGTGGGTAAGACTTTAAATCAGTCCACAAAAGGACACAGTGTGGCGGGGAGGACGAGGCCTCACCCATGTCAACAGGTATACATGGCCCAGGGGGCACGGCCGCCGACAGAAAGGAGAGAGGGTGTGAGGGGCAGGCATTCATGAGAGCGTGGGGCAGCGGATGCTGGCAAGGGGAGTGGAGGCAGGGAGCCTGCATCTCGTCTCGGGGCAGTAGGGGGGCACCGAAGGTGTCGGTGCAAGAGAGGTCTCTCCGGGTCTCCTTACAGGCCTTGCGCGTCACTTAGGGCTCCCAGACTGTGAGTCCCATGGGGCAGGGGATTCCTTCCCGGCACCCAGGGAAACGCCTGGCATGTGGCACACAGACAGCAAGCGCTGGTTGAACTAAGTGAGGACAGATGTGAATCCAGATTCCCATCCTTCCCGGTCCAAGGAAGCATGGGCTTCACAGACGTCAAGTGATGGGGTTCTGGCCAACGGAAACCATTTCTCAAATGACCCCTGAGGTCAGCTCTCTGCCCACATGGCGATGAAGCTGAGTCCTGGGAGAGGGGAGAGGGGGCCGGCTGCAGACGGTGAACAGTCATGGCACAGCACCTCATCCTTCCAGCCTCCACGTCGATTCCTCCCAAACCCCAGAAGCCGTGGTGGAGATGCCCCGTCAAAGAGGGACAACAGCGGCTGCAAGCTTCCTTCTGCGGCATGCACATCAGCTGCCACTACTGTGACCCTGCCACGTGTCAGGCACTGTACCGACCGCCTTCTGCCCACTTGATCCTCGGGATAACCTGGAGACGTGGATACCACCACCCCCATCTTATAGGTGAGGACGTTGAGGTCCAGAGAGGCTAAGTGACTTGTAAGGTCACATAGCTCATTAGGGGCAGAGCCAGGTTCACACCGGTCTGACATCCAAGTACATGTTCTTTTTTTTTCTTTTTTTTTTTTTTTGGTTAAAGATTTTATTTGTCTATTTGAAAGAGAGGGGGAGAGGGAGAGAGAGCACAGAGGCAGAGGGAGAAGCAGACTCCTCACTGAGCAGAGAGTCTGATATGGAGCTTGATCCCATCCCAGGACCCCAAGATCATGACCTGAGCTGGCAGACGCTCAGGCAGACTGCCGATCACTGGCAGATGCTTAATGGACTGCCCCCCAAGAACACGTCTTGATGTCTACGCTCACCCCTCCTTCAGAAGCCCTGACGTGAGGCCACAGAGGAAGGGAAGGCGGGCAGGTGCCCCCAGACGGGCAGGCAGAAGCGGGTGGGCTGAGAGCTGAGCGCTCCACCCTGGCTTAGGAGCAGGGCCTGGCCTGGCTGTGGCAGGCGGAGGTGGGGGGAGCCTCTTGGATGCCAGGAGACTGGCTCCTCCCTCCTCCTAGGACACCCAAACCAAAATAGAGGGGGCGCGGCTGCCAGTGGGCGTGGGAGCGCATCACTCCCAAGTGAATCATGCCTGGGTGAAGGGCGAGGCCTGCGAGACAGCCCGACACTATTTCTGCTCAGCCTGTGCGACAGCCCAAGGCTGAGGAGCAGAGCTCTTGGTGAAGGGGGGCGGGGACGGGACATGCGCAGTCCCAGCCAGGAATGCCACAGACACCCCACAGCCTTCCCCAACCCCGAGGGGACGCTGGGTGCCCGGCTCTGTTGACAGGACCCCATCTGTTGCCTTCCCCTGGGCCACAGTGCAGCAGGCATCCGCAGGGGTGCCCGGCAGGGTGTCAGGTGCTCTGGGCCACGAGGGACACGCGGTCTTACGACGCATCTCTGTAAGACTCCTTGACTCGTTCCCCCCACCCCCCGGGACCAAGCACAATGCAAATGCGGTCTTTCCAATGAAGCCGTACGCAGATACACGGTACCCGCGCCAGGAACGGAGAGCGCAGTGGAGGACACAGTGGTCCCCACGAACAACGGAAGAACACCACGAGGCTGCCTGTGATAAAAGGAGGGGTGACCTGCTGCAGCCTGCACAGCGGTAGTCTGGAAGGTGAAAAGGGACCCAGGGGGCTCCTGATGCTGCTCTCGGGCCTGTGTGCACAGGAACTCAGGAGCCGGTGCAGGAGCAGCTCTCAGCCCACCCCGTTCTGGGTGTGCACAGGGTCAGTGTGTGGGGCACTGGGGATCTGAGCCTCGTCTTCCCCCACGCCCCCCATCACAGGGCTCACCGCCCATCTGGGGAAGGGGAGACTCTTCCCCCCCTGCACCTGCCCCCCATCACGGGGCTCACTGCCCACCCGGGGAAGGGGAGACTCTCATGAGAGAACCAACACCGATGGTCAGTCCCACATGGTGGCTCTGAGTTTGGGCTTCGGGAGCCTAGGAGGAAGAGAAGCCTGGCTGTGGAGATGCAAGGAGGTGAACTGAAAGGAAGGTCACCCAATACGGCAGGTCCCCAAGCCAGAGCCCCATGACTGCATGCCTGGGAGACGGTAAGTGGAGCCAGTCGAGGGGTCAGAGACCCGAGCCCCTTCCCGAATCTTCACATTTCCCCACCTCCTTTGGGTCGTTCCTTGAAGGGGCCATATCTCTGCTCTAGCAGGAGCTGACTTCCCCTTAGGAACAGGCACCTTTTGGGGTGTCTGGGCAGCTCTTAACGACCACAGCTTAACTAGCCCTCCTCAGTCATAGCGGGAGGTACCATTTGGATAGCCTGACCCAGGGCCACGGGACCACCGACCCATCCCAGAGAATTGGAAAGGGAACCGAGAAAGGTTCCTAAGGTGTGCATTTGGGGCACACACCCCCAGCCCCAACCCCCAACTGTGCCCCTGTTTCCAAAGAAGCCCATGGAGAGAGGAAAGCAAGAAGGAGAGAGGGAGGGAGAAAAGGAGTGGGGGCGCATCCTGCCACACCTTGGTCCCAGCACATCCCAAGGCTCACATCCTGCTTCCAAAACCCTTTTTCCTTTCGCATTTTTACCTTATACTCAAAGGTGTTTTTTATGACTTACAACCACAAGAATCCTCCCTAATCTAGAGCCAGCGGGGCCACGAGAGCTGAGGTAATCTCCAGGGAGCTTACCTGGTGACCAGACCTGCACACCTGGTCCTCTCCTGCCTCCTTCCAGGTGGCGTCACCTGGCCCAGGCACAGCTCAGGGCTGACCCCACCCCTCCGTCCACAGGAAAGGGGCTCCCACGCGCCACCTCCCACCTCCCATTAGCGCTGGCCCCGAGCTCCCTCCCCGACTCCCCAGCTATCACCCATCCCCATGCTGGGGGAGAACAGCTGGTCATCTTTCCTCCCAGGTGACAGCAGGCTTGCCACAGTCTCTCATGTCATCAGTGGCACCTGGTCTGGGGGACAGCAGAGGCCTGGGGTTCGTCACTCCCTTCCTGCAGAAGGACTGGGAGCACCACCCGTATATGGCCACTGCCCCGACCCGGGCCTACTGCACACATGCAGCTCAGCTCAGCCCAGTGAAATAGCCGCCCTGATTCCAGGGGAGCCACAGAGGATGCCAAAAGCCCATGGTTACCCTCAGCTTCTTCCTCCCTCCCCACCCACTGCAAGGAATCCCCCGCTTTCTTACTCTCCCAAAGAACAGCTACTTCCCTGGCACTGGGGGCACTTGGAACAAAACTGCCTTGTCCAGGCATCACCCCCTTGGCCTTAAGAGACCACACTCCCTCGCTCAACACCACCTTGGAGAAGTTCATCTGTCCTTCCTTCCTTCCTTACGTAGGTCAGAAGGGTGTGGACCGTGTAGATGTGGATTTTCCCACACGGTGTAGCAGTGGAGTGACAGCACCACAGCTTAACAAATCATGACTGAAGCAATAAGAAGTCACAGGAGCACTTAGGAAGTACTAGGCACTGAGCTGTTTGGCAGACACAATTCCACTACACCCTCACGGCTACCCTGTAAGGAGGGTACGGTTATGTTTTCCATGTTTCAGATGAGGAAGCAGAGAGAGGCTCAGAAAATCGAGGTCACCTCCCAAGTCCTATGGCTGGCGACCAACAGAGTCTGGATCGAGTCCCCAGTCCCCATACTAACCCTCAGGACCCTAAGCCAAGCCCCCATTCCTTCTGGTATACACCAGCACTGGCGAATACGGTGGCCACTAGCCATACTGAGCCACCCACTAGCTCCTGGGCGCTTAAGTAAGGCCAGTGAATATCAGGAATTAAATTTTTCCTTGCATTTAGTTTTAATTACTTTAAGTCGCCACGTGTGGTTAGTGGCTACCATTCTGGACAACACGGATATAAAATCATACAAAGTACTTCCATAGGTAGCACCATATTATTCCTTTTTCAGGCAAATAGGGCAAGTAAAATGAACCCTTTCTGCAGATGAGAAAACTGAAACTCGGGGGTCTGCTCAAGTTGAATTCAACATGTCAAGTTCTCAAACTATTTTTCATCAACATGTCCTTTACTCAAACTTGACCTCTGACCTAAGGGCCAGGAGAGAGGGTCTTGACTCCACTTGGCTCCACTATTAAACTGACGCATGACTTTCTCACCTTCCCCTCCTCTGTGCTGAGAAATAAGAAGGATAGATGCACATAGCAGAGCATTCCAGGAAGTCTGGGGTATGGTCTCCTCAGACCAGATGAACAGGTGGTCGGGATTCAAGATCCTTCTAACCTCCTGTGTGGCTCCAAGTCACTTTTCTAAAGGTGAGGAAAATGAGGTAGAAATTAGGTAAGTTCTTTCCATTGTCCACAAGTCTTGCCCCAGAAGCCATAGTTAGGGGGGAAAATACTGTGATCCCACATACTGGCCTCCAGGACATCCCAGTGCCTTCATAAGTAAGACCCAACTCCTGATCATTTCCTTTAGGACCAATCCAATCCACAGGACATCACCATTCCGCCCAAAATGGTATAATCCACTGGGTGGGCATTAAGTCCTTGCCAAACACCCTGGCGCTCACCCAACACTCATTTCCACTCCCGTTCCTTTGTGAGATCCAACAGATGAGTCTCAGCTCTGATGCCCACACTACTGTCAGTTTATAATTGCACACTCATACTACAGCCAGGTTACAACCTCCTGGGGGGGGGGGGGCAGGCGGACATCTAGAGGTGGAAATGAGTCGCACGAGAAACAGAACGAGAATTTAATAAAATACAGACAGAAAATAAACCACTAGCCCAGAACCTAGTGACCAACACAATGTTATTTTTTTTCCCCTCTGGTCCCTGGTGAATGCCCCCTAATTCTGGGAAAGGCTCCCTTTCGTCTTCTGAGCCAGGCTTGAAGGAAGACTGCAGTATTTCAGCCTTGGGTTTCTAGCAAAGAAACAAACCCGGTTTTGTCATATAATTTTCTGCACCTCCACTATAATAACACATCATTTGTGGATCTATGCTAAAGCAAACACCATATGGTGGCTGTGTAAAAAGCTGTCCGGGGTTCTGACCTTCGAGATGTAAGGGGTTTGTTGGGAAAAGGAGACTGGGGGGGTGGGGGGGGGTAGAATCGAGACGGTAATGAGACACGGTGTCGGCAACCTGGACCGGGTGACATTTGGAGGCTCAATGTTGGAAAATGAGGCTGGTGTCAGGTTCCAAACACTCGAGGCAAAATCGCCAATAATTCTTTTTTTTTTCTTTCCCAAGTAAAAAACTGTTTCACGAAGTCTATTTTCTCAGTGTCTTACCACAACTCTCACACACACACACACACACACACTCCAGCAGGGAGGAGGGTACCTGGGGCCACGGGAAACGACATCCTGAAGCATCTGGTCGGGGAGCTCCCTGCTTTGGGGGACGCCGGGGCCCTGCAGCTGCAAGAATGAGACAGATTTGGCCCTGTCTGCAGCCGGGGGTGTCTGGGGGTTCCCTGCATCCCTGCCACAGCCCAGCTCCCTCCCACACAAGACTACTCCCTCTAGTCAAAGGCCTTCTCTGTAGCTGAGCAGCTCACACACAAACTCATTCGAGAAAATTCAAAATACACAACATAGTTCTGTTATTCCTCACACACAAAAGGAGCCCCAACAGTTGGCACGAAGAGCAGCTGGACCTGTAAGATGGCTTTTCACGGAGGTGGGTCTGTAAGACTGACCTGCGGAGCCTGGCTGGAACACGCGGAGTCCATTCTGAATACCTTCTGGAAGGCAACTGCTCCAGAATGAACGGACGCCCTCGGGTCCTCCCGCTGGAGGAGAAAAGTGCAAGGAAAACGAGCCCGAGAGCCACGTGTGTCTGCAGAAGACCTGGGTCTATGGCATAGGCAGCAAAAGCATGACGGAAGCATTTAGAATTGGTGCTTATGAAAAAGCAACTCAGAGGAGCAACTAGGCCTCCAGGAGTCCTGTGGGACTCCGAGAGACGGAGTAGAGTTTTGGGGCTAGAAGGGGCCACAGAAGTCGACCTAGGAAGGAGCAGGCTTGCCGTCTTATACCCAGAAGAATATGCTACCAGCTAGAATTTTCTGTAATGATGATATCTTATATCTATGCAGTCTGACGTCATGGTCACCAGTCACTTCGTCTACGGGGGCTCCATATGGGGCTCGTGCACCTGAGGATATAAACTCTTAATTTAACATCAATTAAAATGTAAACTCAGTCACATGAAGTGAGTGGCCAAAATACTGGACAACACTGTAAAATCAAACCTCTGATCACTGTTAATGAAAAAGCCCCCAAAACTGCCTCCGGCAAAGCTCCCTGACAATTACTCTTTTTCTTTCTTTTTAAAGAAAGCCAAGCTCAGCCAAGCTCACACCTTCTAACACCAGGATATCCAGTCACAAAACCTAGGAGGCCAACTCGGGAGCGGCCACCTTCTAGCCAAGATGGGCCCTGATGTGCGCCCCCCACCCCCAGGAGACGTTCTCTACCTGAGGGTTACCAATCCCGTGAGGCCACTGAATCCCTCCAAAGCACATCCGACCAATCGTGGGCCACGCTGCCTCACCTTCCCCGGCCAGCCAGGGGCAGCACCCCTAGCTCCCCTTCAAGGCCTGCAGGTAGACTGCTCGTATGATCCAAAAACTCCACTGTCTCAGAGCTCCCCTCAAAAATCCCAACCCATTATGTCCAATAGAAATCTCAAAGGGTTTTGGCTGGTTTTTTTTTTCTAATTTAAGTTCAATTAACACATAGCGTATTATTAGCTTCAGAGGTAGAGTTCAATGATTCATCACATCACATCATGTGCCCGCCTTAATGCCCATCACCCAGCAACCCCATCCTCCTGCCCCTTCCCCTCCAGCAACCCTCAGTTTGTTTCCTAGAGTAAGAGTCTCTTATCTTTTGCCTCCCTCTGATTTCGTCTTACCTTTCCCTCCCTTCCCCTATGCTCCTCTGTTTTGTTTCTTAAATTCCACACAGGAGTGAAATCATGTAACTGTCTTTCTCTGATTGACTTCTAGAAATCTCAAGGTTTAAGATGAAGGCCCGTGGCATACCCATGGACTGTATGTTGGCCTGTAAGTCTAGATCACTCATTTCAGCCAATATTGATCATTATTAGACACCCCTCACATGCCTTCTCTACAGCTCACTTAAATAAGGAATAACACAAATTTCTGCCCTGCTTTATCATTAAATTTTCCATTTAATCCCCACAATGAGAAGGAGGCAGAGGGAAGATCATACCTGCTTCACAAATGAGAAAAATACACCTGTCAAGGGTTTACAGAGGTGGAGTTAACGACCCAGCAGAAGACAGAGGATAATCTGGTGTCTCTTTGGCAGGTTACTTAGCCTCTCAGTGCTTTGGTATCACGTGTCAAACGGGAAATAACAAAAGCACCTGCCTCTTCGGGTGGTCAGGAGCTAGAGTCTGCACAGCACTTAGAAGACACTCTATGGAGTGTGCTTATCAAGAAGGCTGTGATGTGTATGTGTGGGGGTGGGGGGACATTACCATATGCTTATATACCTGGTTGTGTAAACACACACAGCATTGCTCTGTGCACATTATCTTACGTGTGAACAGCTTAACATATGCTTGGCAAAGTCCAAGCACTCAGTGCGTTTGCTATCGTCAATTATAGCTATTATTCTGTTACTGGTGTCAGGCCTATTAGCGTTTTGGTCTAACAGCCTGATGGGTCTCTCTATCCCAGCTCAACCTCTGCTCTCCCACCCATCGTCTCTAGTGAGGTCCCATGTGTCTGGCATCATCTTTGAGCCTGAATGAGGATGGGTGGGTCAGATTCTACCGCTGTGGTTTGAATCAGGTGTGGTGATGTCACAGCAGGAACAAGGTGGGTGAGATAAGAAAGATCATGCAGCTGGCAACCCCTAAAACCCTATAAGCAGTCTGGGAAATGGGGCAAGAACTACCACAGAAACTTCTGGAAGATGAACAGATTTCTGTTTGCAGGGAGGGCAGGCTATAAAGTCCTCCCCAGCTCAGTTCCAGTCCTTCCCAGAAACAAGCAAACCTCTTTCGTCTGGGCATGTGCAAATTCAGCCCTTTGACATTTAGGGATGTGTGGGGTATCTGTCTCCTTCCCTCCCTCTCGGCAGGTGGGCTCCAGCCTAGAGCCTTACAAACTGCTGACTGGTTAGATTCCTCAGCAGTTGAGTGTCACCAATCCATGGCTTTTCAGAGCTGGCTGGCTGGGCAGAGAGTCATGTGCACCGCTGTCCTCAAAGGTTCAGCACCCCTAGAGAACTAGGATTAGTCCATGAATCCCCAGAGAGCTTCCCCAGTAGAGCTTCCCCAAGTTCTTTTTTTCTTTTTTTTCTTTTAAAGAACTTAAAAAGATCTCTGCTAAACGTAAAGCTTTGGAGAGATTGCTTTTGATGGTTCTCCTGCTCAGGTGCAGATTCACAACCACCATCCAAGCACTTTGAGGTGTCTCTGCGAAATCCCCGGAGGCCCTGGGAGCTGATGAGGACCGTGGTCAAGTGGAACAGGGAGCAGAAACAAGCCGAATACACAATGAGGATTTTCTGAATGCAATAACACATCTGATCCCAGCTGATAAAGTACCTGCACTTGCAGGGCCGTGTGCTGTCTCCTGAATAATACATAGTCCAGGTCCCAACTGCTGATGGCGGTGTAATTCAATGAGGGGGTCTCCCAAGGGGACAGGTCGGCGGACGCCACCGTGCCAGGGCCTCGAGGACAAAGAATTCCCAGATCAAGTTTCTTCCCGACAACGCTGTCCAGAAACGCTCCTGCACCTTTCAAGGGATACATCTGCACTGATAAGAAGGGAGTAACAGTTCTTCTAAATGGACACTGGGCCCAGCACTGCCTCCTTGGAAGAATTCCATAATAGTTACTCCTTTCATGGATTTTTCTTAACTCTTCAAATCCCTCGTTTTACTGATGTTAAAACTGACACCCACGGAGACCAAGCGTCCTGCCCGAGGCCACACAGGAGAGGAGGTCGGAGCTGAGGGGACACCGGGGTTCCCGATCTCGACTCTTGCTTTCCTTCTCGATCTCTCTCACTAGCTTCAACAACCTGAAAGATTTTCTACAGGAAAGACAGAGGCGAATGTGAAAACAAGAAATGCTGCCAGAATGGTCGAGAGCGCAGTGCAATAGTTGTGGATATGAAAAATCCAGACAGACCTAAAAGATAAATATACAGATGCCTCTCTGCTTTACAAAACCATTTACCATAGGATTCCAGTAAGTGGCCTGTTTTTCTCCCCTCTCCAATGTTTTTTGGGTTTATACCAATTGCATTATGGGAGAAGACGTACTTTTTTTTTTGTTTTTTTTTCCTGCCAGGTTTTTATTTCCAAGAAACCAAAGTGGTGATAAAAGGACTGTGACAGACAATGGTTATTGACAATAAGGAGATTCCCATTTTACAGATTAACAGAGAGGTCAGAAGGGAATTATAAGCCCTGGGAGGAACGAGGCCTCCAGAAACCTGATGCTTCCTCAGCTGTAAGGAGTTAATCCACTTAGATCGCATGCATAATGGGCATGATGATAAATTTATAATTATCAGCATTTTCACTCTTTTAAAATGCTATCACACATTCTCCTCTGGCGTCCCCCACCCGAGGCACAGCCATTTTCACAGCCTAGTGAATAAGCTGCATTCTTCTGGCTTTTAACAAACACCACACAGCGCCGTCTGTACCACCCCCCAAATTAAATCAGGCTTGTTGCAACACAGCTGCAGCTACCGGCTGCCAGCCTTTCTGGAGGCCAGCGCCACTTCCGACGCGCCGGGGGGGCCCGGTCTCCTCAGCCCCCTCCAGCCCAAATACCATCGCACCCCCGGTACGGGGAGCCGGGCCCCGCGAGCAATCAGGCGCGGGCCTCTGGCTCCCGGGGCGGCTCCTGCACGGAGGGCACCGACGGCCACCGAGGGCCACCGAGGCCCAGCGGACGGCAGGTGCGCTCCGCGGGGCGCGGCTCCGCTCCTGGCGAGTCCTCGTCCACCAACGCTCTCGCCACCTGTTCGCGGCGGGCATTAGCCCCGGGCCGGGCGACGGGCCTGTCCTCCACGGTCACCGTCACCGACCGGAGGCCCCCCCTGCAGCGGACGCGCCCGGGGCCGCGCTGCTGCGTCGGGGCCAAGATTGGGCCCTCCTCGCAGTCCTCAGGGGCCCCGGACGCGGTGCTCTTGCCACAGGGAGGCCGTGGGGTGTCTTCCACCCGTCCCTCCGGCGACTCGGAAATCTCTCGGCGGCCCGGCCCGCACGACAGCCCCCCGCCCCGGTCCTGTCTCTTCCTCCATTCGCCTTGATAGATTACGAGGCCCCCGGCAGGGACGGTTTCTTCCTCTCAGCCTTGTTTGGCGCATTGTCCTTGCAAGGCTCAAATAAAGGCCTATTATTAATGGTGACAATAATGCAATACTGTTTTCTCAAGGGCCTGCCAGACCAATGCCTCGCTGCTTCCTGCCAGCTCTCACTGGTGGCTTTCACCTGGGAGCCCCTGAGCTGTCGGGGGCGGAGGCTGGTACCCAGCACTGCCCTCCGCATCCTGCCACCGAACCCCTCTCTAGCTTCCCGAGGGCCCTGTCGGGCAGGGGAGAAGGGCCCGCTGCAGCCCATCAGAGTGCCAGCGGAGAACAAACACGGCAGCCCCGGGGTGGGGAGGGTGGGGGTGGGGGGGGACAAGACCAGGCCAAGGAGCTAATGCACCCCAGCTTTGTTTTTGGACTGAGCTCATTTGCAGCCCAGGGCGTAGACTGAAACAGCTCGGGGGACTCGTTCGGCATCAGGAGTGCTTCAAGGGTAGCTCTGGTTTTCATTAGGCACTTTGGGCCCGTGGAAGCTCTGACGGGTTAAGGGTTCATCTCTTGAGAAACACTGCTTTCGATGAAGGAGGGGACGCGGGGGGGGGGGGGGGTGTCTGGGCTCATGTGCAAAGGGTCCATGTGTGCAAGTGTGTGCATGAGAGCCAGGCTCATCCTTCACGTTTGTGAGCTCTGGCTAGAAATTCATTAATAAAGGCTCAGGGGGGGGGAATCAAAAGGCTTTTATTGCAACAAAAGCCACCATCGGGATGAAGCAGAGTAGATGTGGAGGGGAGGTGGGGTTTAAACATAAGTTCTTTTGCAGGTTCTCAGCTTTTAATTAACATACCTCTGGGGACAGAGTCCTCACCTCTACCCCCACGCTTATAAACAGCAGGTCTGCTCTTGCTTTACTTTTACTGTCACCCGTAGCAGGCCCAGGTAACCAAAGGAGCCAGGCCCTTCCTTGAGCCTTTCATACGTGTGGTTGACCTGTTTCTTGGGGAGGCTGGAAAGGCAGGCAGGTGTGGTACAGGGCACGTTCCCATCATGCACCAGCAGATCCTGAGCTTCTGCTGTGGACAGAGCTCAAATCTAGGCCCAGTGGGGAAACAAAGACCACGAGCCTCGATCTGCCCCCAGGAGTCCTTTCTATCAAGTCCAAAGAGCAAGACTGTGCTCAGAAACTAGAGGCGTAGCTGACGTGCATGATACCACCACCCCGCTGCTCCTCCCCACAACCTCCCAGCCCTCCTGCTGACAACTCCTGGGGAGGCTGTGATCTGGGGGCCTAGAAGGGAGAACCCGAAACCATCTAACAGCAGGGGTGTGGGGGTGCTGTGGGCCCAGGGAGCTCTCCTTTCCACACTGACACCTTCACGGAACGTCTTTGACTGGCTTTGCTCTGTAAGATCAGTGGTCTAACAGAGAAGGTTTCCCACCTCCTTCTCTGGCCTTCCCAGGCTTCTCCAGCAGGACCACAGAAAGGGCTCCTGATCTTTTAGCAGCAGCCTGGAGAGGAGTACTGGGTGGGGAGCACGGTGTGCAGGGAACCAAAGGCTGGGATTCTAACCTTGACTCCCCTTGGTTCAATTTTTTTTTTTTTTTTAACTCTCTCGGTCCTGATTTCTTCTTCTGTGAAATGAGAGCTTCTATTTATGCTACCTCCATGATTAAATGGCAGCACTTCAAGAGCACACATGGACTGAGAGGCTCCTCCCCTGGGACTGTGGACAGGAAGGGGTACAATCAGAGGTCTGGATACAGCTGGCATCTCTACAATACGTTGGGGGAGCTACAGTGGACGGAGGCCCTTGGGAATCATGCTCGGTGGCCCTAATCCTTGGGAATTTGCCCAGCTACTCTAGAGGAGAGCTTTCAAATATGTTCAGAAAATCATCTTGTTTGGCATTCTGCTGCCAACATTTAGTTGAGTTGGTCACTCTTTCTGCCTCTCAGTTTTCCCCTGACACTGATCAAAGAAACCCAAATAGAGACTCAAAGCCAACAGTCAGCTATAATGCTCTCCTTGAAGAGGACCAGTGGTGGGTGTCATGGACTGGCCACTCTTCAGTACCCTCTGGGACCCTGACCTGCTCAGAAGAGTGTCCTGGGGCTACGGCCTTGGGCAGATGCAACACATCTTTGGGCCTGGTTCTGCAGGGCACCAACCTCCCCCTCCTGGTTTGGTTTCTTCATCCTTAGAATAAAGGGCTTAGCTTGGCTTTCCTGTAAATGCTCTTCTAGCCTAAGATTTCACAATCCCTCTACCCTTCAACGTCCTTGGTCACCAAAAGTGGGGGACTGTAATCTGGCACAAAGGGCCAGGAATGAGGAGATAGGCTTTGCAGAGCCTGCTCTTCCACTGATAACTCAGGACTTCGAGTCATCTTACTGGCTTATGACTCAGTTGCTTTATCTAAGGATAAAAGAAAGGGCTATAGGCCTATCCCTCCGAAGGGAGAAGCACAGACAAAGGAAGGAACAGAAGCGAATGCAGCCAGTTTGAGAGGCAGGTCTTTCACAGCCCTCAACACCTGAGCAGTGTGAACGGCCCACACGTTCACTTTCTGTTCCCTCCAGCGGAGCGAGGCAGAGGATGAGGCAAGGCTGCATCAGCATTTCTACAAAGTCACTGGCTGAGTCCTCAGACATCTCGGGGGCCCCACGGCCATTCCCAGGCCGAACAGTGAGGCTCTTAAGACCCACAGGTCACCCAGAGGGGTCCCTCCCACTGCTTGCCAGGAGCAGACCAACCTTCAAAAGGCAAATCCTTGAGCAAGGAGGAGAGAACATGGATGGGGGGGCCAGGTGCAGAGGCCTGGGCTCTAGTTCCACTAAAGACTGGGCTTTAGTCTACCACTAACTCATTGTGCGACTGTCAAGAAGTCCCATCCCCTGCCAGAGCCCCTGTTTCCTCGTCTGGGAGCTGAACTAGCCTTGTGGAGCGATCCCTTCTGGCTGACACTGCGCACTCCTCCCGTCGAGCAGGAAAACAGTGGTGGGTCTTGTTATTTCTGAGCAAAGGCCCTAATTGTTCTCTACAGCATGAACTCCTCTATCTAAAAACCACAACCTCTGCCTCCCTCCCCCGGCCGCCCCCTTCCTCCCAGATCCGAGATCCGCAAGACTGTTACAGAATATTCAATTCTTTTTCTTCGGAGCTTGGGCTGAAGGCTCTGATGACTAAGCCATTGAATTTTAATATGCTACTGTGCTCCCCGGAGGATTCCTTCATTTCCCAGCTCCCACCTCCCCTGCCCCCTGCGCCCTCTGCGGACATGTGGTAGTCGTTAGGAGCAGTTTGATGGAGTTTGGGCTTGCAGAGTAAAGGAGAGAAGGGGGAGGGCTGCTAGTGAGGCATGATAAATGTACACAACAGGCCAGAGAGCCACTCAAAAAATAAACATAAAGCTCCTTTTGAGTGAGCCCACTAAAAAATTCCAAAAAAAGCTCTCCCCCTCCCCTTCCTTTTTGTATGTGTATGTGGTGGTGGTAGGAGAGGGAAGTTCTCTTGATGTAAATGAACACTGCTCAGAGAAAGAAACAATTCTCTTTATTGGCAGCAACCAGAAGCGCGCACCGGGGCGCTGCCAGCCATATGTCATGAATGCTCAGTCCTCCAAAGCCGAGGCTGGGCATCCAACTCTCCAACTGTCCAAGAGGCAGCGGCCCTCAGGAGAGCCAGCCAGTGCTGGCCCAATTCCATGGAGAAACGTGGGTCCCCACCTCCCTGGGGGAAAGACTCAACTGGCCAGGAACACCCCCATGTGCGCTCAGTCTCGCTGACTTTCTGAAACAGAGCCCTTCGCCGTCCCAGAGGACTCCCTCGGACTCTCTTTCCTGGATCCCAACCCCAGCCTCTTGCCCTACACCCCGATGCCTTTACTCCCCCTCCCTGCCCAGCCTACGCTGCCACCCATACAGTTAGAAACCTCAGTGACACCAGTCACTGCGAGTGTCTGTAGGCATAGGAATGATGTGTGGTCATAAGAGAAGCAACATTTTTTTTGGGGTGGGGGGTGGGGGGAGATGTGTACTGCAGTAGGAAAGGGTGCAATGACATGAACTCTGGGATTATGCTTTCAAATATTCCAGCAGGGGACAGGGACACAGGGGAAGGAGGACGGTAATATTCATAAGAGAGAAACAGTCTCCAACAAAATGCCAGACTTTCAGCAGTAAGAATTTCACTTGCAAGCCAAGCCTCTTCACGAGTCTGTGACCTGGGAGCGTTACAGCAGTCGCCCTAGTGTGGACAAGCACAGCGTCTCAGAAAGCTTTTGGTGCAGATTTCACTTATGTGTTACGCAAGAGCTTGGGCAACTCTAAGTGCTGCCTAAGAAGGAAGTGCATCAGTGTTGTTATGCTTTCCAGGAGGCCGCTGGAGACTTCCCTTGTTTAATCACCTCCCAAGTTGGGGTTTTCTTTGGGGTATCTCCCCAAGATCTCTTTGACACGTTTTTCAGATGTCCTGCAAGAAAACTGCGAGTTTCCTCCTCTTCCGTTATTTCCCAATTCTAAATAACACATGGTGGATGGATGCAAAACACATCCCCCAACTCCGTTGTTTGATTTTAAAGTTACTGACTGAATTTTCCTCTTACGCATTTGAGAGCTCGTGCAAACAGGTTCACACAACCACAGGAGAGAAATGCTCTGTGCGCCTCCTGGGATGAGCAACAAGAGGCGGAGCAGCCATCACCTGGAGAGCACACCCTTCTCGTCCCTCGGGGAGGATGCTCTGGACCAGCCGGAGGAACACTGCTCCCTGGACCACCCATCGCAGCCCCTGGGGACCGGAAGGCCTGGGTCTGAGTCCTGCCACCGGCCCAAACCTCGGGCAGCTCCTGAAGCCTGCTGCGCCTCTGTGGCCTCATTTGCAGAACAGGGTTATCACCAAGAGCCTTGAAAGGCATCAGGAGGCTGCACGGAGGGTGGGCAGGTGGCCGGAGGAGTTCCCTTAGGGCTGCAGTAACAAAACACCCCAGACCGGTGGCTTCAAACAACAGAAATGTATTCTCTTAAGCTTCTGGAGACTCCAAGAGATCAAGGTGGCGGCAGGGCCAAGCTTTCTCGGGGCAGAGCCCTTTCTTGCTTCCTTCTAGCCCCTGGTCTGGCTGCCAGTCCCTGTTATTCCCTGGCTTACAGATGCACCCCTCCAATCTCAGCCTCTACCCGCACACGGTGCTCCTCTCCTTGTGTCTTTGTGCTCAAAGTTCCCACTCCCAAGAAGGATGCTGGCTGGGTCAGATCAGGGGCCCACCCTACTCCATCAGGACTTCATCTCACTTACTTCATTACATCAGCAACAACCCTATTTCCAAATGACGTCACACTCTGAGGCACGGGGGGCTAGAATTTCAACCTATTTTTTTTTTTTTTTTTTTTAAGATTCTATGTATTTATTCATGAGACATAGAGAGAGAGAGGCAGAGACACAGGCAGAGGGAGGAAGCTCCCTTGCAGGGAGCCCTATGCAAGACTCGATCCCACACCCCCTGGAATCATGCCCTGGGCTGAAGGCAGACCATCAACTGCTGAGTCTCCCAGGTGCCCCTCAGCCGATCTTTTGGGGGACACAATTCAGCCCTCACACCCCCTTGCAGGCCTCTTGGAGTGGTTAGGGGCGTCTCCTGTCAGTCTGTGGCTGAGGGGAGGAAACTGCCCACCAGGCCCGCTCAGCGGTTAATATGCTGGAGGAATGCCCATTCTGACAGGAACAGCCTCTTCTCCTTTTGCGGTTTTTGCTAAAAAGGGGACCAGTTGTATAAAAAATGCTGTGGTTTCCATCAGGAAGAGCCCCTAGCTAGAGCCCAGAGAATGGGACTTGCCAGTTGCTCCACGGCAGTTAAACGGAGAGAAATCCTTGGCTTTGTCACGGAGCGCAGATCCGCTGTGGGCCACAGAGGACGTGCCTGGGTGGTTTTAAAGATGTGAAAATATTCCTGGGGCCACCTATCCACAACAGTACGTAAGTCCAGAAGGGAGAAGAAATGGAACAAGGAGTGGGGGACTGAGTCCCTACCCTTCCACGTCCTTCCGTAGAGGTTGGTAAGTTTTTTACTGTAAAAGGTCAGACAGTTAAATATTTTATGCTTTGGGGGCCATCTGGTCTGTGTCACAACTACCCAACTTTGCCATTATATCGTGAAAGCAGCCAGAGACAATATGTAAACAAATGGGCACGGCTGAGTTCCAATGAAACTTTCTTTTTTCAGACACTGAAATCTGAACTTCATAGAAATTCTATGTACCATTAAACATTATTTATCTTTTATTGTCTTTCGACCATTTTAAAAGTAAACACCATTCTCAGGAGGCAGGATTTGTCCCATGGCCCCGGACCCCTGATCCTCACACCACCAGGTACCAGAGGTTGTTCGTTCACCAACAGCACGCCCCTGCTGTCGTATTACCCTATGTTTCGAGATAACTTTATATACTTTTAGAGCATATTTTCACAGGATCATGTAACCCTGTCCTCTTATCCACCCTGTTGGTAGGCACACTGGACATTACCCTCATTTTACAAATGAGAAAACAGAGGACTCTAGTAAGTCAAATCTCCAGTTAGCCAGTGGTAACACCAGACAGAAACGTATGTCTTCTGACTCCCTGTCTGGCACCCCAGCTAAGACTCCACACATCACCCAGGTGTACTCCGAGCCAGCTACTCCCCCACACATGTACATTTGCGTCCACAACTCCCTGAGTCAGCACGTGTCATCCTCTCGGTCACTTCTCTAGGCATTCCGTCACAACTGGGGTGTGGGTGCAGAGCGGAGCCTTCTCCTCCAGAATCCTCACTTCCTAACTGGGGCGGCCAGGTGGGATGTGGACCTCGGCGGAGGATGCCCTCAGAACAGCTCCCACTGCTCCTACACACAATAAGGAACAGAGTCTCAGGACCAGCCAGGGTCTTGGCTCCACATAGCTCCCGGTGCTTCTCATGGGCCACACTGTTCAAGACAGTGTTCCTTCTTCATCTGTGTCAGGAGTTGACACCGAGATGCTTACGGGGTCAGGCACGCAAGGTGAATGAGTCAAATTTGGGGGACGGAGGCCCACGGCAAATCGGAGAACATTTGCTCCATCATGGGGGGGCAGATGCCACTCAGCTTTAGCCAACTGTTGTCAGATCAGGAAACCTCTGAATTTTAAACGATAGCATATGATTTATTTTTTTTTTTAAGGGTACTAAGTCAAAGATACCCATGGGCTTCTGTGTGCAGCCTCCGTCCTGAAGCCTGTCTCTAAACTTCAGGCAGGGGATACCATCGTGTGGTACATAAGGTTGACTCTCTTTCCCCAAAACACTCATAACTGGCAGCCAAAGGTGTGGGTGGGTGGGTTGGTTTTTGGAGAGGAGACAAGGAGAAACAAGCAGCCACATGACCCTGAATACAGCAGTACAAGGGAAAAAAAAAAGGGCTCGGTATTTGGAAGTAGATGAACACTGAATTATTCAAGGCAGCTTCAGCCCAGGGCAGAAATAGAAAATAAGTCCTTGCCATGTCCCTATTTAGACTAAATTGAACTTGACGGTATCCCGTCACAAGACACCTTTGACGGAAATGAAGATGATAATCACTGATGCCATCCAGCATGGTGATTGATAATGTTCCCTCTTCCAAATCGCAACAGCGTCCTTGAATCCCAGCAAGGTGCTTGGCTTGGGTCCAACATTTAGACTCTGGATCCAGAGGAAGGGGCTCAAGGCTCAGTGGGTACCCCGCCCCCAGTTTACACTCTGTAAATACTTGTAACTTGCCTTTTGCACCATGACCCATTACGTGCTCTCTGATGGTAGAACCACATTGTGGTCATTCTTGAAGCCCTGGCCTCCTCTGTGCCAAACCTCAGCAGAGGCTTTGACTGGCTAACGCAATGCTGTGTATAGCGCCCAGTGGGGGCCCAATGTTTGCTGAGCCAGCACATGGAAATCAACACTCATGGAACATTCATGCCCTGGGTGCTTTATTCCACTTGATATTTGTAATAAAACAAGGAGGTACTGTTATTGTTCCCATTGTACAGATAAAATAACAAATTAAAAAAAAAAAAAACCCAAAACCAAAAACCAGCACTAGGAGTTTAAGTGACTTTCTTAGAGCTAGAAAACCTGAGGAGAAGTCAAGCTGGGATTGGAACCCAGGTCTGATCCCCCGAAGTCCACTCTTTCACTGGGATGTGAGAAACACCTGCAATGCAGCCCCAAGGACATCCCTCCAAGGCCTGGTAAGCTCATGTGGCCAGAACACCCTTCATGGCAGGAAGGGAACTGCTGGGAGGAGCAGTGGGAGAGGAAAAAAGATGATGGCAGCTGCCTGGATGGACTCCTCGTCGGGTCTGCCACAGACCTTACAATGTCCGGGGTTGTTCCAAGGAGTTACCCATCACCCAGGGAGATCGACAGTGGAGCCTGACAAGAGTTCCCACATCACACGCCTTCTAAAATCCTCCTACTTCCAAAGGTGCATCCTGCACTCATGCTCTAGAGTCAGGAAGGCCCCATGGCCTCACGACTTCCCAGTGACTATGTCACTGTTCAAGCTCGCCGGGCCTCAGTTTCTCCATCTGTAGGTGAAGGTATTAAAGCACCCACACCTCCATGGGTTGCTGGGAGGATGAAATAAAATAATGTCTGTAAAGTGCTTAGCACAGTGGTTGACATACAATTAGGATGCAATACAACGTTGGCAGTAGTTTGTTGGAACCTTTAATTTTGAAATAGTTATAGATTCACAGGCAGCAACAAAAATTGTACAGAAAGGTCCTTCACCCAATTCCCCTGGATGGTTACATCTTACATGAACTACAGAACCATAGCAAAACTAAGAAATAGGACATTGGAATGATGTGTATGTATAGGTCTATGCCATTTTATCATTTTTTATGGTTTGTTTTTATGATTAAAACCATTTTATAGGGATCCCTGGGTGGTGCAGTGGTTTGGCACCTGCCTTTGGCCCAGGGCACGATCCTGGAGACCCGGGATCGAATCCCACATCGGGCTCCCGGTGCATGGAGCCTGCTTCTCCCTCTGCCTATGTCTCTGCCTCTCTCTCTCTCTCTCTGTGTGTGACTATCATAAATTTAAAAAAAAAAATTTTATAATTTATAACTACCATGAGAGGCAGTACACAGCTGTGGTCAAGTGTGCTCATTCCAGGCTGTCTGGGTTCTAGAACTGGGTTTGGCCATAACTGGCTGTATGACCTTTAGCAGGTTACTTAACTGCTCTGTGCCCTAGTCCCCTAGCAACAATAATAGAACTTCTCTGGCAGGATTATTAGGATTAAATAACTTAATATGTGTTAGGTGCTTAAATAGTGCCAGGTAGGCACTTAAGAAAACACTCTATGAATTTTAGCTACTATTATGTTCATGATTCTTACTATTTCTGGGACCCAGGACGAGAGGGGGGTGGAAATAATTTTGGCCTCGTTGGGGAGCTCAGACCTTTCTTCTCCCTTTGGTTGCTGGTCAGGATGCTTTACAGAAGTGAGCCAAGGAAATACCGGGCGTCTGCTCTTGTTGCTGTTTTGTTTTGGAATAAACCTTGGTTGCTCTCTGGAGAAAACTCAGGCAGTGTAGGCCTGAACCTGCTCTGGGAAGGCCTGGGGTCTCTGTTGTGGAACCTTGACGGACTCTAGGCTCACTGTTTTGGAAAGTAAGCTGGCAGGGAGCGTGGGAGGGTGAGAGCTGGCTGGCTCTACTGGCCTTTCTACCTCCCAAAGGCCAGTGCTTGACCCCGGCTCGCAGTATCCCAGAATGCCCAAGCTTTCTCTGAGAGACTCCTCCATCCATGTGACTGGTGGCCCCACAGATGGGCTTCCTGGGGGGAGCAACCTTAGCAGACCTCAGAGGTGGGGGATGTAAAAGAAACCCATCCTGACAATGGGCCCGTGGGAGGAGAGCTGATGGTGGCCACGCGGTCTGGCTGCAAGGTCCGAGTTCCTAAGAACCTGCATGCCCTTGTGCACTAGTATTGGAGCAACGAGGAAGGAAATCAGACACATGCAGCTGCGTGGAGGGGGTCACCCCAGACAGGCTCTCGTCACCCCAGAGGGATGACAACCATCATGCCAACAACTACCATTTACTAAGCACTCACTTTGTGCTAGGCACACAGATGAGGTACATCGCCCCAACATACAGTAAAAGAAGAGAAGGTAGGGGAGGCTGAGAGCAGCTAAGCCACAGAGTCAGGATTTAAACCCAGGCTCAAGAACTCGCCCGTTGGGGGATCCTTGGGTGGCTCAGCAGTTTGGCGCCTGCCTTTGGCCCAGGGCCTGATCCTGGAGTCCCAGGATCGAGTCCTGCATCAGGCTTCTGGCATGGAGCCTGCTTCTCCCTCCTCCTGTGTCTCTGCCTCTCTCTATATATCATGAATAAATAAATAAATAATTAAAAAAAAAAAACTCGCATGTTGAAGCTGTGAGCCACAGGGCTGTACTCGCCACCCCACAGCCACAGTTCCTCGAGGCTGGCTCTCATTCTGCCTTTCACTAGTGCTATGATGCATGCTTGGCTCGGGTCTGGTTACAGCCCTTTTTTTTTTAAAAGATTTTATTTATTTATTCATGAGAGACAGACACAGAGAGAGGCTGAGACACAGGCAGAAGGAGAAGCAGGCTCCATGCAGGGGGGTCCCATGTGGGACTCGATCCCGGAACCCCGGGATCACGCCCTGGGCCCAAGGCAGACGCTCCACTACTGAGCCCCCCAGGCGTCCCCATGGTTACAGCCCTTCTAGGATGATCTTATGCATCCCTGCATTAGGTAGTGGGTTGGAATGGTTTGTATATATTAACAAACAAAACCCAGCACACGTCAGCTGGATAACATTTTAAAAAGAAAAGACAAGTTTTTTTTTTTTTTTTTCTTTTTTGGCCAAGCAGGTCTCACTGCCTTTCATATGGGAGATAAAGGGTCAGACCCGTGGATTTGCAGAACTGCACGCCAGTCCTGGGATCCTAGCAGACACGGGGTCAGCCCGCCCTGGCTCAGCCTGGCACAAACGCTGAGTAGAGGTGCCTTGCAACCCCACGATGCGTCCGGGCCCTGGAAACCTCTCCTGCCCTCCCACTTCCAGCCTGCTCTCGGCCTCAGCGGAGGCTGCCGGTCATTCCCGACTAGGTGGGGGGGGGGGGGGGGGGGGGGTGACGGCGGGCGGTGGGGAGAACCAGACCAGCGGCCTTGACCAGCCCGGGGGCATCACCTGCCCGGGTGGTGACAGGCGCCTGCGCTCTGGATCTCTCACTCTACTCCCCGGGCCTGGAGCACCTGCCAACTACACCAACCACGGGGCCGCATACACACGGACGCCCTCCCCTCCGACCCCGATCCAGACCCCGACAGGGAAATGAGAGCCCATCATTCGGCATCTACTTAGCTTGGATGCACGCCGGCATTCCCTCCTCCGGTCCCGCGTGGGGACAGGGCCGGGGCCCCGGGCACCGCTCTGCGGGGGGGAGTCAGAGGTACGGGCAGGGTCCCCCTCGGCCTCTTGGAGTTAGGGCCGTACAGCACGTCCCCAGGACAGCTGGTGGACGCCCCACCTGCCCCCGCGAGGAGGGTTCCGTCCTGCCCGCCTCGGAACCGGCGTGCTAGACGTTCTCCAGAGCCACCCCGTGGAGGGGACACAGGGGGGCGACGACTTGCCACGAGCCTCCCCTGAACATCAGGCGTCATTTTCCTCCCATTCTGCCCTGGGAGGGGCTGGCACAGCACCGGGACCTTTCACTTCCCATCTCGCAATAGCCTGGGAGGACCCTGGGCCCGGTGCAGCTCCAAGGCCACACGGCCCCCCCATCCGTGGGCGTCAGCTCTGGGTCTCCTTTCTGTATCATCTCTCAGCTGCTGCTACTGAGCTGGTACGGCCAGTTTTCCCCGGCCTGCTGGGTCAAGTTGAGGATAGTTAATTATGACAGCGGGCGAAGGAATAATCATACATCCCGCCGCCCTTTCATGTCGAGAACACCACCACCGAGCCGCACGCACTGCTCTATCGGGTCGGCCGTGGTCGTCTTCACAGGTGAGCGGAGCGACGGCCAGAGGAGGGACCATCCTGCTAGAGGCGTCACGGGGGGCACCGCTGGCCGGCGGAGACAGGAGACACCCAAGCACTCCAAGCAAGGTCGCTGTCACGCACTGGGACAGAGAGATCTCTGCGAGTTCAACTCAGCCACTTGTTGAGCTTACAGAAAAGAGAAACGGCCTCTGGGCATTTACCAACGTGGGAGGGCTCAGAAATACCAGCTCAGGAGTCAAAGTCTTCAGGATCACACCAAAGGCCCTCCAACGGGAAGAATGACATGTCCAAGTAGGAAAAAGAAATTTGACATTAAAGAGAGACCTGTCAAAAATCCCGACTCGGTGTGACTAATAATTCCCCAGACCGCACTGCTGAAGGGTCCTGACCAATTTAGAAGTTTTAAAAAGCATTTAGAATAGACCTTCCTGCTCCCCCAAACTTAATCAGTTATTCTTGGCTGCAAATAAAACCAATGCTGATACTTACTTAAAGCTATATGTCATAATCCAGTTACTATTCTTAAGGGAAAATATTAATACATAAAATCCTTCTTGGCTATATATACCCTGTGGAAAAAATATAGGGCAACAGGATTGTTAACACACGTGTACACACACGCGCGCACACACACACACACACACACACACCCTGGCCCAAGCCTGCCATTTCATCTGCTCTATTGGCATGCACATCTGGATTATATAAATTTCGAGTATGGTTTTCAATATTAGTACCGCTTAGGGTTACAATACTTGACAAATCTCAAATGCCAGGATGTCAAATCAAATTAGCTTGACCAGCCACAGGAGCAAAGGGGTGAGTGGGATGTACAGTTGGAGGGCTGTAATAATAAATAAAAGCTTGCAGGGGACTCATTGTTTCTTGCTTAGCTGGCACAGAGGTTTCAGAAGTGACCTAATGAACTCTCCAATCCAGGAGAACGGTGACCTGCAGATCCACGTCTCCCTTCCTTATGAGGACAGTCTAAGGAAGTGAGCAATGAGGCTGGTGGGGGTCTGGTAACTCATCCCGATTTCCACGGTGCAGCATCAGGAGGACGCTCACATTTTCAAGTGATTCTTGTCAAGGCAATTCCATTGCAAGGCAGTTTTGTGGATTAGTGCTATCCCCAGAGACACAAAATATATGAAAAATATTTTTCGGGATAAATCTATCATTGTCGATCTTTCATAATGCTTTGAGCTAATACTACGCAAGCTAGCTGTTAACAACTAGATCAGGGGCTGGCCCAGGAGATGCCCAATTGGCTGAGAATGTGAGTTTAAAGGCTCAAAGGGCACTACTTGAATGCACAACCCCAGTTAATCCAGGGTCTCAGGAAGAACATATTTGAAATTTCAAGTTTTACCTTTACTCCTCGAGTGCAAGTCTTGCCCCCAGTGGAGGCATCTTCAGGTGGGTCACATGACAGTAGGCTGGTGAGACATTGCATATTTTACAATCAAACCAAAAAGTGACTGGCCACAAAAAAATTACCCAATATATATATATTTATTTTTTGGCCAAGTACTTAAAAATACTTGAATTAAAATCCTGCCATTTTCTAAATGTCTTATTAAAAAATTATGGATTATCTCTTCTTAATGTTTACATATCACTTGTTATAAACTCTTTTAAGATAGTTAGATTTCTTCAGTGTTTCTTTGCCTAGCCCCTAGCAAAGCTAATAGATGTTACATGAAAAAAAAGAAAAAAAGAAAAGGGTTCACGGTGAATTACATTTGGGCACTACTGATTAAACAATGTTAAGTTTGTTCCCGGATTGCAGAACTTCTCAAGAGCCTTGAATGCACAGACGCGTATTATAAAATGCCAAGAAGGAAAGACAGTGTAACACATTTTCCAAACATATTTGGTCATGGAAACTTTTCCTATGGGTAAGGACATGATCAGTGATCTGAGATTCACTTTGGGGATTAGGTGATACTGGAGTCCTCTACTTCATAATCACCACCCCACACCCCCAGAGAAGGAAACTAAGGCTGTCCAATGTGCTGGCTTCCACAATGAGGGAATGGCTGAGTGTCACCAGCTCCTGTGAGCACACAGTGGACAGAAACACAGAAACACGGTCTCCCTCTGGCTTCCCACAGTGCCTTGTAGGGTCTGAGCCTTGTTGGTAACACAGCTTTCCTGCCTGCCAGGTCTTCCATATGTCTAACACTCTGGTGGGAGTAGATGCTGCACAGGTGCATTTGTGAGCATGAAATCAGTGCACACACAAAGCTCTGTGTTTGGCCTTTCCAAGTTGGAGACTCCATTCCAACTTGGCAACATTTAGGAGATATGCTCCAAGTCAGGCTACTACCACAAACAGGCTGGGGAGATGCCCAATCATCGTGGCCACTGAGGACATGCAGTGGACTCCAAAGGCTGCCATGAACCTTTTGGGTGGCCTAATGCTTGAGAATGCCTTGTGAAAGACGCAGAAATGCAGCTCTACAGGAAAGGATGCATGTGTGCACAGAGGTCCTGCTTTCCTCCTAGTGTTCTGACAGTCACGGGGGGAAATGAAACAGAAAGTGGAAATCATCCTCTTACTTCAAAAATGAAACCTCAAAAAATGCACAAGCCACCTACTTGATGCAGTAGAGTGAGGGCGAATGAGGCACGGTTTCACTCCTCAGCATGGGCATCATCGTTTCCTGAAAACTCACACTGCCATGTGCTGTGCACGTGTTCTACAATTTCGTCTTCACTGCCTGAGCCCTGTAACCAGTCTACTACTGACCCCATTTTATAGATAAGGCAATGAGGCCAGAGCAGTCAAAGATCCAGAGATGGAGGCAGAGTGAGGATTTGAACCCAGGTGCACCTCGTATCATAGCCTGAGCTTCCCCCACCTATCCATCCAACAAACATTCAGGAGTCCTTACTTTGGGCTACCTATTGTGGGGCTAAACGGATCAGAGGGGGATTTTGCTCTCAAGGAGAAATAAGATGTCAAGAAGAAAAGGCCTGAGGTGTGGGGATGCAAACCCCAGAAGGCACTAGCAAGCATTCATAGAGAAAATGCCTTCTATAACCCAGTCACTATTCTAAATGCTTTTTATAAATAAACCCATTTGATCTTCTCAAGGATCCTAGACAGCAGGTACTATTATCCCCATTGTACAGATGAGAACACTGAGTTGAGAAATGGTCAGAAGCTTGCCCCAGGTTACACAAGCAGAAAGGATTAAGCTGGGGCAGGACCCTGGTACATGCAGGCTTGATCACTATCCTAGACATCATGGCAAAGGAAGGTAAGTCTGGAGCTAAGATGGTGAGTTAGACCGGGCTAAGTTCCCAGGCTGTGTCTCCAGCTCTTGCCTGCTGGGCTGGTTGGGCTCCAGCATATAGGTCAGAGAGGAGAGCCTCACACAGTTCTTGCTGTGCCTGCGTGGAGTGCCCTCTGCGGAAGCCTTCCGTCACCCAGCCCCTTCCTAGCCCCAACAGCTGCCCCGGGGTTCCTCTCTTCTTCCCATTTTCGTTTTAGGAAGGCACAGCTCTACAATCTGTTGGCAGTGATTGTTTTCACAGCCCGGGTCTGGGAGGCACCATAGCTGTCCCAAGCCTTCGACCTCAGATCCCCTATTACCAACCTAATATGCATGTCTAGTGGGATCTGCCTACAGATAAAGATGGTCCTTCAACCCTTACAGAGTAGACTAGGCTAAGCCCTCCAGACTAATAGACAATTTAAGCACCTCCCATTCAGCCAGATACTAAGGGGGCTGCTTTACATGTCGTCACTTCTAATCCCTACAACCACCCTGTTTTACAAAGAAGTTAAGTAACCGTAACCTGCCCAAGGATGACCCAGTAGTGGTAGCAGCAGAATGCTAAGCGAAGAGCTGGTGAACTCAAAATCCCTGGGTGTCTTACCCTACATCCTGCTTTTCCTGAGACATGCATAGAACTAAAGAGAATATAATGAAGACAATGGAAGATGCCCTGATTGTGATACAGATAAAGCAAAGAGGAGAGGTTGTTGTAAGCCAAGGAGGAGGCTGTGTTTGGAGGGGCCATGGCTGCCTTACATGGGAGAGCCTGGAACATAAATGTGACGAACAGCTAACAGCCCTGCAGGAATGAGAACCTCTGCCCCAACCACGGTCTCAGCAGGAGCACTGACACCCAGCAGAGTCCTTCCTGGACCTGGAGTGTGCACCCCAAATTGCATGCAGGCAAAGGCATCCCTTCCGTGCATATCAAGAGTTCTTCACTATCTGCCAAGTATACAGCAGGAGTTCTCTAAGACCTTCTCACTGAAACTGTCGATCCTGGTTCCACCCAGGCTGGCTGTCCTTTGGTGTGGAGGTCACTCTACTCTGCAAGCTGGGCTCTCAGCTCTGCACTGGCTTGAAACCACCTCACGTTCCCCTTTTAGCACAGCTGCCCACACCCAAGCCGTGGATCTGCTCTGACTTCTACTAAAGTCCAGGGTGTGGCCCCATAGGTACATAGAGTGTCAGGCTTCCCACCCACTTAAAAGAGCCTCTGTACCTCCCCTGAGCTCTATTGTTGAGGTGATTTTGCAACTATCACCAACCCTGGGCCAACCATACTTGGAAATCCTAGCACCGACCTTTGTGGCCACCGGCCAGGCAGGCCACTGAGTTCTGGAGGCCAAATAATTTGTTTTCTTCAGAAAACCCAGATGATTCCTAAGAGCCATATGTCGCAATGAAGCTGTACTCCCTAGTTCCAGCATATTGACAGCTAATTCTCTTGAAGTCCATATTAATGGATACAGGCTACATTCCATCCCAGGAAGGATAGACGTCTCAAAGTCTATCTTCCAGCTCTTGGAACTTTGGGCCTCTCATTCAAATCTTATGTTTTTTGTATGTATTCAAAAAGTTATCCTAAAGTAGTCATTTAGACCATGTGCAAATATTTTGCTACAGATGAAGTTCATGCCAGTGTTGATAAAACAGAGAAAGAGACTGTAAATCCAAATACCCAGTCACAGGTGATGAATTACAAAAATCCATTATGCAGAGAATCCCATAGAACAAAATACTCTGCAAGATATTAAATATGTAGAAGACCTATGCTTATTGACTTAGAATGATATTTATAATGTATTGAAATGAATAGATTATGAAATAGTATGCAAGTGACGTCACAATTTTGTTAAAAAAAAATCTCTATGTGTGCATTAACATCTTGAAGACACTCTCCAAGTGGTGAAATTATAGATGACTTTATGGATCATCAAAAAGCAGCACATTATTTTTTAAAGTTTGTTTACACTGAACATGTTAGTTGTACAAAAAATTATAAAAAGTTTTCTTCTGATTGAAGAAGCAATATGCATCCATTTGGCAGGTGTAAAAATATATATTGAAAAGAAAACAAAACCTCATAAATCTAAGCTTCAAAGTTTCAAATCAACCAAAGGCAAATAGCAGTAATTTAGGACACAGATCAAGATAGAAAATTGTCAGTAAATGCCAGCCAGCCTGGAGGGTATCATCACAAGGTGGCTCCAGATGACACTATATTTTGTAGGTGGTCGTTTAACACCAAAACATTTCCCCGGGAATGAGGAGAAACTGCCAGGAAGCTTAGTCCCAGGGGTCAAGACTCATATTTGGTTCTTTACTGTCAGTAAAGATGCTTCAAATTGGTTTTCTTGTTTCCTAGTAATGTCTCCTCTGAAGCTAGAAGGGAGAATGGACTCTTTGCCAGCCAGTTCATGGGAGTCAGTTGCTGGGTTCTTTTACTTCCTGGCAAATCTAGAGGGATCCCTACCCGGGTTTATACTGTCCTGGTACAGAGCATCTGGAACTGCACCAAATACGTGCTCCCCAAGATCTTGTCAAAATGCGTACTTGGATTCAGCAGGTCTGGGGTCGGGCCAGACACTCTGCCTTTCTAACCTGCATTCCCAGGTGATGCTGAGGCTGGTCCAGGGCTCACAGTTTGAGAAGCAAAGCCCAGTCCATGATTCTTAGATGCGGGGGCTTGGCTCAGCCCAAATCCCATCACCCAGGAGGGCAGAAATGGCTTGGCTTTTGGAAAACTCTCACCTCCTCAGGTCGCCGTAGTGACCAACGAGCAAGTGATCTAGATGGAACTCTGAAGGACACTGATGACTTAATGTTCCTATCAAAAGGAGCCAGTTCCCACAGCCACCAGAGGAGTGCCCCAATGCTGGGCTGCCCTCCAGAAATGCTGTGTAGCCAGAAGCACCCATGGCCGCCTGAACTAGGTGGGCAGTGCCAGAGGTTCCATTCACGAGTGGGACACTCACGACAGCAAAAGCAACCAACCCCAGACAGTAATTCTGATTGGCTGCCTCTGATACTAGAAGGAAGGTAGGAGGCCACACTTAGGGGGGATTGGAGAAGGATGAACAGGAAGCAGGGGATGGACGACTGTTAAAGGGAAGGGCTGGGGGTGCAGAGGACATAAAAATGGTAAGAGACGGACCCAAGGACCCGGCTGCGGCCTCAAACGTGTCCCTGGAGCCCCGAACAATGGCAGCAGGCGCTGTGCTCACCACCTCCCCCCCACCCCCCACTGGATACTGTCTAGACCTGGACGGGCCTTAATGAGGCTGGGTGGTGAGGCGACTCCATTCTTCATCCCTGACACCCAGACGGGCCGTCCCCAGCCCAGGAGCCCGGCCAGTCAATCAGCCCCCAGCTCTGCTGCGTGTAAGCACCTTCCCTCCTCCATCGGCAAGGGAGGCAGGTGCTGGAGATCTGGTCACGGTCAGTTGGACAATCTGATAAAGCCTTCCTGGGGTCGCGGTGGCCCGAACAGAGCGGCATAATTAGACCAGGCGGAGGGGCTGTCAGGCAGCCCGGGCGGAAATAACAGGCCTCTGCCAATCAAGGGGAAACCCAACCGAGGTGGCGGGTGGGGAGGGGGCCGGTGGCCGTTGGAGTGGATGGTGGGGGAGGGGAGGCTTCCCCGAGGCTGGCTGGGGACGCTGGCGACTCTGGCCGGGCTGCACAGCTCATTATGCGAGCCCCAGAGCGAGGCGGGGGCTATCGATCACTATCGGGGGGCTCCGGGGACTCGTCATTATGCAGCAGGACCTGGCGTGTGCTCCGCTCTGGCGGTAACCGGAGGAACATGGCAATGCATCCTTGCCAGCGGGAAAACAGGTTGGCCTCCCCACCGCCCCCTCTTTTTTAATTATCTTGTAGCTCCTGTGGCCAGGAAGGGGCAGAGAGGGCCAGTGACCATGAAAGGACCACGGTAGTTTGTAGTTTGCAAAGCCATCCTATAGCCGTCATCTCGGGAAGGTCAAAGGTGGGCCCGTGCTTGCGGGAGCCTAGCTGGGAAGGCCGGGGCGTGCAGCCCCACCTTTGGTCCCATTACACTCACACCCCCACACACGTGCACAAACTGCTGGGTTTGGTCAGGGAGTCGTGCCTTTCCAAGAGCTGGGCAGGGCTCACCAGGCCCTCTCCCAGCCCAAGGGCATAGCACTTGGCCAGCCTGTGTCATTGCTTTTCAGAAACAGGGAGGCGACCGCCCTCCTATTCCTTTCATTCCACTGTTTTCTGTTTCATTAAGCCAAAAGTTGCTCCCCTGAAGCTTGCATCTGGGAACCCGACGAGCAGTCTGTCCACGGTCCGGGGTGCATCTTGGAGCAGAAGGTTGACTGTGGGCATATCCTCCAAATAAGTGCAACTCTGTGACCCAACGGTACTGAAAATTTCTTAGGGAAAAATCGAAAGAAGTTTACACCACACACCGAGAGGAGGAAACTTCACCTGGCCTCCCTCCAGTCTTCTCTCCCAGAGCCCGCTGAAGTCCCCACTCCCCGTTCTGGTCCTCAGGATCCACCACCACATTCCTGTCGTTTCTTCCCCTGCCCATACTCCCAGCAAAACAAAAGCCACTTAACTATTCTTCTCAACAAGTCCCCAGGAGGCTGAGAAATATATTCATGGGCATGATGCTGCGTGAAAACGGCCAGTCTCAAAATGTTACGTATTACACGATTGCATGTACATGAAGCTCTCAAAAGAACCATCATGTTGCAGAACAGAACAGTCGTTGTCGGGGTTGGGTAGGGGGAGAGGGTGACCATAAAGCAGAGCAAATACGGAGCTTTTGGAAGTGATGGATCTGTTCTGCATCTTGACTGTGGTGATGGTTACAAATGTAACACATGCATTAAAACTCAGAGAACTGTACACATGCTCCAAAGCCAATTTTACCATATGATGACAATTAAAAAAACAAAAAAGTACCAGTAGAACTGATCCCATCCTGGGATGGGGGTGGAGAAATTCTGTAATCATGAACGATGGACTGATCCTAGTCGCCAAATAGAGCCACTTGTTTAAAATCCTTCCAGTGACAGCCTTTACACAACACACACACACAGCCTCTCCGCCTGACGCTGGGGCCTCTACCTGCATTACTCAGCTTCGGGGACCCCATTCATCATAGCTGATGTGCACAGTAACCCAGAGATCTACCCAATGGAATGCCCTCCCCACCCCCACCCATGGTTGCCTCCTGCAATCAGAGGAACATTCCAGGCCTTTCTTGTGACCTCTCTCTGTACCCCCACCTCCAACACTAGCTGCCTTTTCTTTCTTCAGAAACGCCAAGCTCCTCCCCATCCCTAGGCCTCTGCACTACCTGTAATGTTCCTCCCTTCACCTTGCACGGCTGGCCAGTGCCTTCAGCTCACCGGGGTCCCAGCTCCAATGTCTCCTCCCTGGAGGGACCTTTCCTGAGCCTTTGGCATGCAACACAGTGTTTCTGTGGCTTTTTTTGTTTGTTTGTTTTTTCTGGTTCTAGAACATTTCACTATTATCTGTCCTCCCAACAAAGAGGGAAGTATGTATATTTGGCAGTCAGAGGACTATCTTGCTCACTGTCATATCCACATCATCTAGGACATGCCCAAACATGCCCAACACAGTGACTAGACCAAGAATTAGACAGAGCTTGAACAAAACAGCAAAACGATTACGGGGGGGAGGGGAACGACAGTGAAATCACAAAAATATGAATTCCTTTGTACCCTTTTCCAAATTTTTAGAAACCCAAATATTTCATTTCCCCCAACATTTGCTTATTGAAAACATTTTCAAACATATAGCAAAGTTGAAGACATTTTATGGTGAACTCTGCTATAGCCACGCCTAGCCTAGAGTCGTCACTTACACTTTGCTATACTTGCATTATCACAGACCTGTCCATTGGTCTGTCCTTCTCCCCATCCTTTAACCCACCTGGCTTTGTCTCCGCTCATTTCTAGCCCAGCATCTAAAAAGACTCCACTGCATCAACAAAGGAGACCAACTAGGGATGAGGACACTCTTCAGAGCTCTCCCAAGTACAAGCATAATCCTATTTTTCCAGGAGCTGTGTCCCCTGGACGCCAGTACTCCTTGGACGTTTCCTGAGCACTCACACTGAGGTCTGGAACAATCAAGCAGGACAAGGCACTAGGTGTGCTCTTTCCCCACTGCCTCATTAGTCTCCTCAGGCCTGTTTTCAGCCCCGGGGGGCAGGGAGGGGGGCAGGCGGGAGGAGGCGGTTAGGGACTCAAGAGTCCCCAGGGGGATGACAATGAAGGATGACCCTGGGCCCCACTTCCAAGGTCACTGCCCTAGAAGCCGGCTTCTATGTTGCTGCAGAAATCACTCCCCGGGTGCGCGAGGAAGGCTGTGGCCGAGTATACTCGGAAGTGCTTTACTTTATCGCCCTGACACAAAGCACAGCTTTCCTCTGGGCCCTCCTGCATCTGGTGAGAACATCAGCAGTGACCTTCACGGTCCCTCCGCGGTGATCCATCACATGCCCCCACCCCTATCCCTGCCTTCAAATGGAAACCCAGCAACTTGGACGTGTTCATGGAGGTCACGTCGGCTGAGGGAGGATCTGCTTTTCTAATTCTGACATCGGCACTGCCTGGAAAACTGGCTCTGCTGGTGAAGAAAATGGGTCAGGTGGCGTAAATCTAGGATCAGTCAAGTTCTGATGAGGATGGAAAGAGCTAACCAAACACGACTTTGTAATTCCTAGGCTCAGGAGGACCTGCTTGTCACTTTGGTAAGGACATCCTCAGCATCCCTAAACAGCTTCACCGTTCTCTCTTGGTTGATGTTTAGAATCTTAGGAAAGGTAACAGATCTCTGCCCCCCCCCGCCCCATCCCAGGTAAAATAAAGTGCATGTCAACACAACACTCTGCAAGTACTTTTAGGGGTTTGCCGGGATACCCCCTCCAGGCCCCTACGTTCTAGCAGCCGTGGTTCACGCTAATGCAGGCTCACTGTGTGCTGGGCTCTGTGTCAGGCACTTTATTTACATTGTCTTATTCAATCTCACGGCAACCCCTTCCTCACTGTCCTCATCCTATTTGCAAAGGCAGAACATGATGTTCACAGGCAGCAGAGCTGGAGTCTACCCAGGTCCTGACTTCAGGACCACCACAAAGCTCGTGGCATTTTTGAGATCCCTCCAACCAACCATGCTCAGGTCATAACTTGAAGCTACCCTGACCCCAACTCTTCCTTCCCATGCAAATGACTTATTAAAGTCAACTGATGAGCCAACTTCTCCCGGCAGGCCAGCCAGAATGGGCCCTGGGCATGAGCCAGGAGCAGAAGGTTCTGGACCCTGAGCAGGAGAGAGGGCTAGCTGTAGGTATCTAAAACCTAAGAGATGGTGAATCAACCCCCAAGGCAAAGAATATCCCATAAAGAACCAGTTCCATAGCAGATGTCAAATTGTACCCAGGGGCCCAATTCAGGCCAGATGTGTGTTGCTTGGCCCACACAGCTTTGCCTTTTTTTTTTTTTTTAAGTTTAAATTTGAATAGCTTTTGGTCAGGGCCTGCAGCTGACTATCGTCCTCACTATTCCCCATTGTCCTACCTCTAACACCTTCATTAACAAAATGAACAAAGATGAATGGCCTAGCCCCTGAAAACATTTGAGTGGGACTCCTAAATCACAGCAAACCAGTTGTATTGGCTCTTACAATGGGATTTTGATACTGGCCCCCAAATGCTCCTCCTACTGCTTTGGATTTTACAAGCCCCAAGGCCCCCACCCGAGACTTTCTCAGAATGCCAATTTCCATATTTGCTCACAAGCTAACACTTCTCTAAGCATGCAGTTAAGAGTCAGCAAACAAGTAGATGAATGTTAGCT
The DNA here is from genome assembly GCF_011100685.1 of Canis lupus familiaris. Classification (NCBI taxonomy): domain Eukaryota; kingdom Metazoa; phylum Chordata; class Mammalia; order Carnivora; family Canidae; genus Canis; species Canis lupus. Next base: position 33,940,002 of record NC_049239.1, on the reverse strand, counting down.
CACTCCATTTTTCTCCGAAGGTCAGAAAAAAAGAATGAATTAATAAAAGCACTAGGGTATTACAAAGTTATTACTAAAAAATTTACAGAAACAAAAATAGAATTTAAAAAATGATTCCAAATGGATATATTACAACCGTGGTTAAAAATACCTGGTCTAAAAATAACAAAACCAAACTAACCTACTCTTCTGCTTTAGCTTGTGTTATTCTCTTGGCACTAAGAGTTAAAATATTTATGTAAGTTAATAGCTTTTTACAAAAATATGGCAATAGAGAAAAGCTGTTTTCTACAAAGAAAGCACATATATGATCCCACTTGTGTTTTAAAGATGTGTGCTACATATATAAAAACAGGATGGATGCACAATGAGACACTACCTCTTACCTGTTAGGGTGGCTACTATCCCCAAATCAGACTATAACAATTGTTGGCAAGGATGGAAGAAACTGAAAGCTTTGTGCGCTGTTGGTAGGACTGTAAAATGGTACAACCACTATGGAAAACAGTATGGAGGTTTAGTATTCTATTTTTATTTTTATTTTTTAAAATATTTTATTTATTTATTCATGAGAGATCCAGAGAGAAAGAGGCAGAGACACAGGCAGAGGGAGAAGCAGGCTCCATGCAGGGAGCCCGACGTGGGACTCGATCCCGGGACTCCAGGATCATGCCCTGGGCCAAAGGCAAGCGCTAAACCGCTGAGCCACCCAGGCTGCCCCGAGGTTTAGTATTTTAACATTAAATTTTAAAAATATTAACATAGAACTACCACGTGATCCAGCAATATCTTACTTCTGGGTATATATATCCAAAAGAATCAAAAGTAGGTCTGGAAGAGATTATCTGCATATCTGTGTTCACAGCAACACTGTTCACTATAGTCAAGAGATCAGAGCTACCCAAATGTCCATCAATGGACAGACAAATAAATATGGTATATACATATCATGGAATATTATTTGGCCTTTAAGGAGGAAGGAGAGCTGACACATGCTACAACATGGGTGAATCCTGAGGACATTGTGTTGTGTGAACTAAACCGGTCACAAAGAGGCAAACCCTTTATGATCCCACATATATGAGGTAGCTAAAGTAGTCTAATTCATAAAAAAGAGTAGAATGGTCACCAGGGGTTGGGAGGAGGGGGAACAGGGCTGCTGTTTAATGGGTACTAGGTTTCAGATTTGCAAGATGAAAAAGTTCTGGAGATCTGTTTCACAACAATGTGAATATATTTTATATATACTAAACTGTACCCTAAATGTGGTCCCAGGATCGAGCCCCGCCTCAGGCTCCCTGCTCTGTGGGGAGTCTATGTCTCCCTCTCCCTCTCCCTCTACCCCCCCACCCACTGCTCATGTTTTCTTGCTTGCTCACTATCTTTCTCAAATAAATAAAATCTTTAAAAAAGATTAAAATCTTAAACAGTGTGGGGACCTTAGTGATTCTAATCTTTATTTTGTTTCTATCTCAAACAATGTTCCTAAATGCTCTATTTTTTATATTCAGACAAGGCCATGCAAATTCTTCATGTTTGTATAGTACTGTAATGTGCTTATGCATATCTCCTTGTCTTGAGTTTTCACATTTCTAAAATCAGAACAGGGTTCACAATCTACATATACTCAAAATACAGACCTCCTGATACTCTCAAAAAGTCATTTCTAAATCATTATGGAAGAAAAATAGCACTCATGCAAAAGAAATATTACTCTTTGTGTAATGCCAGGAAATTTAATGATATCTGGATTAACATTTTTAAAAAAGTAGCGTGTACAATGCGTTAGAAAACAATTAAGCCCCATCAAACTCAATGATGTGGACAGTATTACTCAGAACAGGACCAAATTTTTAAAGATGGATTTAGAGAGAAATATTGAGTAAAATGTAATATATTTACAGCCCACATGTTTAGGTGTGGACAAAATCATGAAACGATTACAGCATACAAACAACTAACTGGATGAGGGCAGGTATCTTTTTTGCAGAGTGGGACTGGGTTTGGGTTCGGTTTCATTTGAGACCAATAATCCACACTTTCAAGATGCCAGCAGGAGTGAAGGGTTACACTGTGGCCAGGGAGCAGAGGAGACAGGACTTCTCTTGGCGAGGTTCTATCTAATTCCGCCCTGATTCAGCAGTGCACACCAACCCAAGGAGCCCCCGGAAAACCAATTTCTAGACTTTAAAAGTGTGGTTCTTCTCTGTAATAGATGGAAGTAGTTGAGGAAAGCAGATATTTTAAGCAGCTCATTAGCCACATATGGCAGATATGAAAATCATCTATACATCATCAAAGACAGGTGGCCCTCAGAAAAGCTTCAGAGGGGAAGGGAAAAAAAAAAAAGTGGAACAAAAGAAAAGTGTGTGCCAGAGAGGACAGAATAATTGCGACTTGAACACAGACGGATAAGTGTCTCCGGGAATTCCACATCCAGGACTAATAGCTAAAATTACCAGCCTAAACTATTTCCCATGTTCATTCTCTGAAGTGCTATAAATGGAAACAGTTATAAATTTTTTTCCCAATAAAGTGTTCATATTCTTCTTTCTAAGACACAAGAGACTAATGTTCATTGAAGACCAACTGAGGAAAAAATAGAATTTTATAGCCACCGTGCAAACCCTGAAAACCTTCATCTGCTGAGTGGAAAAGGGAGCAAGTGGTTCCCAGGTTCCTCAGGCTCCCTGCACATCCGAGAGACCAGAGCCTGTCCTTATGTGTGCATATCAATGAGCTTCAGCTCTAAGTCAATGCCACCGTGATCCCCAAGGAAACTGGCTAAGTGTTCCTAACAGCCTGCTAAACTTTGGGAATTCAGAGGACAATAGTATCTTTTTCTAATTGGATCAGAATCTGCTTTGATGTCTTCATCCCAAGTGGACCAAGCTTCTGCTTCCCAGCCAGCCCCTGGCGCTGGGGTGAGGGGTCTGTAATCAACATTCCCAGCCTGGAGGGAGCAGGGCTGGAGACCCCTTTGTCAACCGAACACATGGGCTGCAAAACTGGCAGTCTGACTCTGGAAGATCACAGGCTGGGACAGACGTGGCTGCGGCTCTCCGGGGGTGCGACACGGGGCCGAAAACTGTTCCTCTGACGGATTGTGATTAGATTTTTTTTTTTTTTTGAAGATTTTTTTATGAGAGACACCGAGAGAAGGGGGCAGAGACACAGGAGGAGGGAAAAGCAGGCTCCATCCATGCAGGGAGCTTGACCTGGGAGTCCATCCTGGGTCTCCAGGATCACGCCCTGGGCTGAAGGCAGCACTAAACCGCTGAAGCACCTGGGATGCCCTAGATTTATCTTTAAATTGTTTTTAATGTTGTTATTTAACATGAATGGGCTTTCAGTTGGGCAAAAATGGTCTGAAAAGAAATATCCCTTCTTGGAGCTAAGTTAGAATTTGGGTTTTTTAAAAAGTTTCTTCCAATGGCTCACATCAATAAAACTAAGCTACCATTAAATGACTTGTGGTAGGAACCTGAGCTCAGCAGATTTACACATCTAAAACACAGGCCATATAGATGGATAGGCTGCTTCCCAAACCCAGGCTATCCATTTTGTAGATCAAATGAACTGGGGCAGATGGCAGGCAAATCTAAATAGGCCTTAAATCAAACAGATATTTCATTCTGCTTGAATGCCTGGTCTAAAGTCCACTGGATCAGCACCAGCACTGCATTCCTTTTGTTCATCCAATAACCCCACTCCCTCCCCAGTAATGAAGGAAAAGCTGCAGTATTCCACAAAGGGGCTAGGGATGATTGAGCAAAGAGTCGCTTGGAAACTTGGGAAAGAGCTGCAAGAAGCTACATGCCTGATGGCACAAGACGATCCTTACCACTTTGCAAATTGGTAACTGTCAGCGTTAATCTGAAACCAGCCAGTGGTCTTGAGGATCCTTTTAGTCATGGTGAAGACGGCCAGGCCAGGGCTACTGGTTGCCAGTCTTCTCAGAAACCAGCCAGTCATTTTGCGTTTGCCCCACTGGAATATGGGATACTCGACGGGACGCCTCCTACACTCACAAGGGCCCAGACACAAACCGACACAAGTCCTGTCTTGAGGGTCTTACCTTCCAATGGGTAGAAAGGGGACCGTGGACAATAAGCAAATATATGTAGCAGAGAGAGGTTGTCGATACGAAGAAAAATCAAGCAAGACAAGGGAATGGCGAGGGATGGGGAGTGGAGCTCCCTGTCCCTTGCCATTCAGGAGGTGGCCTGAAGCAGACCCGCAGCAAGTGAGAGCACCTGTGACAGGCCACCTGGGGGAAGGTAACAGCAGGTGCATAGCCCTGAGGGGTGGTAATAGAGGAGTCACCTGGGGATGCAGGGGCCAGATCACAGAGGGCACAGAGGCCACTGAAGGCGCTTGGATTTTAAGTGTGACGAGAGGCCTTTGGCCAGGGAGTGGCAAGGTAAGCTCTGGTTTCCAGGGGACAGGCTAGGAGGATGCTGATGTCATGGAGGGGAGAGGAGACAGAAGCCTAGATTATAGCAACAGTGCAGGGACAGGATTCTTTGAAGGCAGAACCAGCAGGCTGGCTGATGGATCAGATGTGGGACAGGAGAAAGAAGAACCGAGGATAACTGCCAAGTTTTTGGCAGAGTGACTAAAATGTGCCACTCGTGGACAGAGGGAGCCCTAGGCAAGAAGTGAGTCTGGGGAGGTGAAGTCAGGACCTCAGTTCCAGACTGCGACATCTGATGGGAGAGAGGAGGCAGTGGGAGAAGAGCCGGGGGTCGAGGGAGGCAGCCCCGGCTGGAGGCACAAGGTGAGTTTCAGAACCAAATGAGATCACCCAGGGAGTCAGCAGAGATGAGAGGCCCCAAGGCTGAGCACTGGAGAGCTCTCTAGCCCTCCAGGGAAGGAGGGAGAAGAACCCAGCAAAGGGACTGTGAAGAAGAAAGAGTCGGGGTGCTCTAGACACCTGTTCCAAGAACTGGGAGTGACCTGCTGTGCCCAGTGTTATGCGTGCACAGGGGAAGACACAGATGGGGGTGAGCACGGGGCAAACATGGTAAAATGTGAACCCTGGGGATCTGGCTCTTTGCAACTTTCTTTACATGTGAAAGATGTTCAAAGTAAAAGTCAAAAGGAAAATGATGCTTCTGAGAGATCCAGTCAGATGAGGCACATAGAACGGGAGCTGCTGATACCCCCACAAGGACAACTCCGGCGGGGTGGAGATGAAACCCTGATGGTCAGTGGGCCCAATAGGAGGAGGACAGGGGAGAAAATGACTATATTAGGTAGACACAACGTTTTCAGAGGGTCTTACTCTAGACTGAATGCAGAAATGGGAAGGCGCCATGAGCATGAGGTCAAGGCAAAAAAAAAAAAAATTTAGGAGAGTATTTATGTAAGACAGTGTCTTTGCTGATGAGAACGATCCAGCAGAGATGGCTCTTTCACATGCTAGAGCGTGTGGGATGCTCATACAGAAGCGGAGGGTTGGCCACACACAGGTGGAGAAACAGGTCATCTACCGGAGGTGTAGGAGTGTGTGGCTACAGATGCAAGGAGGTCACTGGATGTGGCAAAGGCAACAGAAGGAGATTCTCTTCTGATGGTTGGTATTTTCTCAGTGATGTATAAAGGAAAGTCAGCAACTGAACAGAGACAGGGAAAATGTTTAAGGTTTCAGAAAGGAGAGGAGGTGTGGGGAAAATAAAGTTAGTGAATGGACTGCCAACCAAAGCAGAAAGCTCAGTTGAGGAATGTGGCCATAAATCTAAAGTGAATCTAATCAGGATGATTGTGTGCGTGTTCTTTTCCAGCCACATTCAGCTGCTTGGGTGCCAGCAGGCAGAGGGCAGAGGTGGGGGGCGGGGGGTTTAACCAAGGTTAAGATTTTCCAGAAAGTGTGAGACGGAGCGAAAGACAAGGCAGTGATTACAGTGATGGGTCCTGAAATCTAACGCGGGTAGGGAGGGAAGGAAAGAATGAAGGGTGTTCCTGGACAGTGGGATCAATGGATTGGAGGTCCCACAGGAACAGAGGAACCACTTGAGTGTCAGGACAGAAGAATTAAGCCAAAAAGACAGGAGATGGTTGTGGGAGAGAGAGAAGAGAAGAGAAGAGATGAGATGACTTTAGAGATGATGCAGTTAGTGGTCATGACAGGGCCCAGGTAGGAGCGTAGGAGCAAGAGCAGGTGGCTAAAGTCAGCAAAGGACAAGACCATTGGGAGTGTGAAGGTCCAGGAGCGTGTTGTTCTCTTGCGTGCTGATGCTGCCCAGAACGGGGTGGGGGTGGCAGTGGCGAGAAAGGCAGTGAGGCAGGGGGCCCCCATCTTCAAGGAGGGGTGGGGATCTGAAGATGTGCAGATTCATGAAATAAGGAACAGTCGTGGGTGGCATAATCTGAAATGCCCAAGGCTTCGAAGGAGCTGGGAGTTTGTTTTCTTTTTAAGGGGAAAATCGGGGGAGTGGGGTGGGGAGGTCTGGAAACGACAATAAGGAGCGAGGGAGAGTCCTGACCTATGTCCAGGCCCTGTGTACACAGAGTGTGGGAGAAATAAACAGCCACTCCCCGGGAAGACTGTAGGTCAGTGATGTCCTCCAACCCACGGGGAGGTTTCAATTACAAAAACATGGCAAAGGAAAGGTTTTGTTTCTGTTTCTGTTTTTTTTTTTTTTTTTTTTTTAAACAAGCCTGGACTTCTGGACAACCCTGACATGCTCAAAGATGTAGAAAGATTTACCACCATTCATGAGTCTGTATATACAAATAAAAGCCTAACGTACATAATGACTAAAAGCCTAACATTAGGACAATTTAGCCATCTATATATGGCTTACCATGAAAGGAAACCCGTTTAATAAAAGGATTTCCCTTAGGAAGATAGTTTAGTCTTGGCACTTTACCTACGTATCCATTTTATATCCCCACTTGCTAGCCTCATGCCTGGCACACGGTAGATGCTCTGTGTGAATTCAGGAACGGATTTGCTTTTCCTGAAAAGTCCCTTGCCTCTCTGAAGCCTTTGTACCTTGGGCCGGTTCCTTCTCCAGTCTTTTCAACTACGTATTTTTTTAAGTGGTTAACTCGAAGAACGTCAGCCAAATTCTGGTTAACTTTTTCTAATGTGCTTTGGAGTAGAATATCTTAAAATGAAAACATAACCATATGTTCAGGCAGAGTGTATACAGACAATCTGTCCAACTTTGGTCATCTCACTCAGACTGAGAGAGGCTAAGTGACTTGCCCAAGATCACAGGAGGTGTGTTAAGAACCAGATCCAGAACCCAGGACTCCTGGCTACCAACCACTCCCAATATACACCACGTAACCTACATCGACATCTCACTGCAATATTACTAACTGGACTCAGTCACTTATGGCATACCCTTGGCATAAAACTCAGGTCTTGATTTCTACCTTTAAAACCCTGAAGGTTATAGAAAGAAACTTGGGTTGGGGTGGAAGAGGTGGATCTCATTTGTTTGTTTTTTTTTTAAACCAATTACTTTCAAAAGCCATTTTACTTTTTGGTCTTCCCGCAGAAACCCATGCTTGGCTTGGATACACCAAAGCAAAAGAGTTTCAGTGTTTCCTACATAACTGGGCCTGCATAAATGTTTACATTAATGAAGATCCCTTTTCTAATTTTATTCTTGGTGCTTCTCACCTTCTTTCACATTCTGGCCCTTGACCTGTTTGAGTGATTGAAGATGCAGCTTAAGGTTTCATAGGAGATTTTCAGGGACGTCTGCATTAATCCTCCGTTCCATGCAATGTAGAAAACATTAAGTAAAATTGTCTGAAGTTAAAATATGTACTTAATTCCCACTACGGGGGATGGATCTTTTTAGCAGATGTTTTTCTGGAATGGCTGGTGATTGTAAAATAGGAAGAACTAAAAGAATCAAAGTCAAAGTAGGTAAGGAGGATGGACCGGGCAGGGGCTTGGACTGGGAGGCAGGAATGGCATATCAATTAAGTTTCCAGACTATTGCTTATGAAAAATAAGCTGTCTTCAGATCGTTTCTAGGACATGGCTATACACGGTGGTCATGGACCAATGAAAATGAATCCAAATTGATGTAAAAAGAAAAAAAATAATAATCATTTAAGCAGGACGTTCCTGTGATGTTTAAGCCAGGAGCTCCAAGGGTATCGGGTTCCCTCGTTTGGAAGGATTGCATGTTTGGGACGTTGTGATAGCGTAGTCCTCATGGAAAACAATGAAGGCGGTTGTTTGCAGAGCCTGAGGAGGCTGCGGCTCTGCAGATCTCGCTCCATCGGGGACCAGCCAGCTCACCACCCCCTGATGGGACAACGTAGGCCAGCACACCAACCCTGCCTGAAGCCTGACTGGGGCTGGGCCTTTTCATTTGCAACTGGCTTTTCTTTTCCCAGGCTCAAACTGGCATCGATGACACTCTGGGCCCTCGTGCTAAGGGTATCTGGCGTTTGTCTGGGGCTCCCGTTCTGCATGGTTCCTACCCTGCTAGCGAGAGAGGAGCGGGAGATACGGGAGGCAGCAGAGGTTGCTGAGGCTGGAAGCCCGAGTCTGAGTCCACCACTGACCGGCTCTGAGAGTCTCTCTGCGCTCCAGTTCCACCTTTGTGAGACAGCAGTACTATAACTACCGGCTTCATAAAACCACTGGGAACACTAAATGAGAATAAAACAGGTGGCACAGCACCTGGCACACAGTATTCTCTGCCTCCCATGCATGCGAACGGAGGGTGAAATCAGGGCATGAGAGTACCTTGGCGGTAGGAAAGGGGCTTCCTTTATGGCTCTTAAAAATATATTGTTCTCTTTGAGAGGAGCGATTCCACAGCCCACTGAAGCCAACTGCCATGCTAGCTCAGCATGAACACCCCTACATTAAGAATCCTGTCACACTCCTGTCTCACGAGTTGCGGAAACCCGAATCAGACTGCATTCAGCTTTGGGTGGTGGGAGACATAGTGAAGGCCTTTCAATTTCCAAAGCCATGATCAGAATGAAATGTTCTCGGATCAGGCATTTCACATTCTAGAATTCAATTACAAAACCCTACCATTTAGCTTGTTAGGCTGACTGCTCCACCCCAGGAAGAGTGACAAAAGACAATCTTTACAGCCAGCCTCCAAGTTCCAATGCTATAAATCACCGGTTATCGGATGGAGTGGAACTCATTAATATAAACGAGAAGCCTGAAAGGCACCCATTAGCATGCTATTAATTTGTTTGACGATCTCCGGCATGGCAAGAGCTAAAATCGTTAGGCTGGGCAATACTGCGTCTCGTGCAGAAGAATAATCTGGTCCCATTAATTTTTGTCTTGGGCTTGCCAAATGTAATTGGGCATAATCAGAGCTCATACATCCCCTCATAGCTCTTTCATCCTTTGGCTTAAAGGAAGAAAACTGGGGGTGTGGGATGAGCTCAAACTCCTGGTACTCAGTAAACATAACCAGTGAGAAGAGGTTTTAAGTTGCAACAGTCCCTGTAAGGACTCTCAACATTTCTACCCTTTTGTTTTTCTTCTTTTTGCTCTTTGTTTGTTTGTTTCTCATGAAAAGAATGTGAATCATAAACTCTTTCCCAGTTGGGTTAACTTCCCTCCATCCCTCCCTCCCAGTTATTATGAGTGGGGGAGGGGAGGATCCGTTCCACCCCAGCAGGTAGATGGGGCTGTCTTGGATCTTTGCCGTTAACAAGGAGGCATGACGGAAGGAGAGGAGATGAAGCAGCTCTATCTACAATTCATCTCTATCTACAACTCTGTGGTCTCCTGTCTTTCTGCCCAATTATAGGGCATTTCTGCAGGCTGGTTAGTTTCCCAGCTTTCCTAAGGTTATTACAGAAAAGCAGCTCACAGCCTTGAAGGCTTCCATCACTGTCTTGGCTCACTGGGTCACTGTGGTCACAAAGGGTATCAGGGAAGAGGGAGCTACTCACACGCTCCTAAACACATCCCTTTCCTGTGGTTGTTGCTGCTCAGAGGACACCCACCCACCCTGACCAAGCCAACAAATGAGTTGAAGACAAAAATTACATTTTCAGAGTTTTCCGGACAATGGGGCTGCACAAAAGGGCCTGTGGACACGAAATACATCTTCTGATGATCATCCTGACTACACTGTTTTTTAAAAAAAAAAAAAAAAATTAAGTCAATGAATGTGCACTCTTCCTGTCTGTCAAAAAGAGGGCATAAACAATGAGTAAGTAGTGGTACAGTCACATCCACTAGCAAAGCATGCAGGGCTCGCCTCAATGCTGAAAGGGAGAGAGGAGGGAAACGCTGGTGAGCTTTGCGATCCTGTTGAAACCCAATTGCTTTAGCATCACCCTCCATCTGCGACCCAGAGAAGAATCCACCTCAGAGCACTCAGAACTCCTCAGCTTCTCCTCACTGCGGGATATGTAACATTAGAAAACATCTCAACATCATACACGTCCAGAGTACAAAATTTGGCAGATATTAGAAAGAATAAAGAAATCAAAAATCCTATGTGTTTCCAACTCCCCGAGATAATCACTAGCAACACTCCGGTACATTTCCACACACAGCTGACACATGTTTTTACAGAGCCGGACCACGGCAGATAGAGTTTCCTATCCTGCCCTCCTGCCCACCACGACTGGATATTTGCTAAGCATTTCCCTAGGCCACCACATTTCCCTCAAAAATGTGCTCTCTAATGGATGCATACATTTCACCATACCCAAGTGCTGTGATTAATTTCGCCACTCTCAGATGATATATAGACAGGATTTTAATCTCTCCGTGGCTTCTTTACTAAAATTAAACTCTTATCTTCCCATCTGAAAGTCACGATCAGACAAGTTCAAATCCATCAAGGGATATTCTACTGGGGAAAACTCAAGAGCAAGAATTCTTGCACGAAGATCTCCGGGTAGGAGAAGGTCCACGGGGATCTCCAGCCGCGGAGGGCTCAAGCTACAGCCAGAAAGGTTACCAAGGCCTGAAATCAAGTGTTGGTCTGGGCCCACTACTTCTGTCATCGGTTTGTGCTGGTCAGTGGGGCTGTGGCCCTCAAATGATTCAGTGTTTGTGGCCTTGAAAATATCTTATGCAGCAAGCCAGGCAAGATGTTCCCTGTGGTCAGCTAATGCTAAGGAGCCTCCAAACCCTCAGAAACAGGACCTCTTGAGCCCTTCCATCCAAAGCCCCAGTCACAAAGGAAGCTGGGACATTCCTGGCAGTTTGGTTTATTACCCAGAAGGCATCTCAGATTCGTGGGGGTGGGGGTGTTCCGGGCTACCCAGGGGTCTGGAGCTGTCAAGCCTCCAGTTGTAAATGGAAACCATATCTGTATACCTGGATCTTGGGTTGTTGGCTCTTCTCTGGGAGGGCAGGGTTAAGATCAGCACCTGATAAGACACCTCTAACTGAATTTCCTGGCTCTGGCAGATTTATTCCTGATGAGTTATGTTCCCAACATTCCTATCCCTCAGGCCTTTAAGTCAGAGGCCAGGGGACACTTTCTCAGGTGGGAACCAAGGAGAGAGACCACACAGGGAGCAGCTCCCACTCCCCACAGTCCTGTTGGGTTTACGGTTCTTCGGAAGATGGCAGTGGTCAGCTTACTTCATTGGACAAGAGCACAAGGATGGAGAGGCACGGGAGGAGGTGTAAAGGTAACTTCCTGCACTGAGCGGGGCCCAACTGCAGGCCAGACAATCATCAACCACCATCGGATGGCTTCCAAAGCTTTCTTGTCCAATTCTATCTTCCATTTTTATTAACCGAATCTAGCACGGGTCACTTCCCACGGTGGTACGAAGATGAGAAACAGCCTCCCCACATCTAAGGCGATCTTAATCATTTGCAAGGAGTCCATGAGTGGCACAATGTAGAAGCTTCCTGTCTCGCGGAAGAAGGGATCAAATGGTTTCTTTTTACACTGCCAAATCAAATACACTCTTCACCCTTTACACCAGCTGCACTTTAAATGCATTTTACTGACCTGAATGCAAATATGAACACTTGAAGGAAAAAAAGCTTCTAGGAGCAAACACTTATGTGGCACTAATTATGTGCCGGCTTTGTCAGAAGCACTTCCTATCAGTGGGTTCACTTAATCTTCCCAATACCCTCTGAGGTAGGTATGATTCCCGTTTCGCAGATGAGGAACAGACACAGGGGTCAATACACCACTAGAAGGTGGGGCCACCGGGAATTGAACCCAGGCAGTCTAGCTAAGAGGGTCCTAAGCCACCCAGTGGCTGGAGCGGCCCTGCAGACTGGCATTTAGGCTGCCGATCCCCTCAAAAGGCTTGGGCCCTGGAGTGAACGTGGGGCTGGGGCAGGCACATCCACCTGTTCTCCCTCTGTCGGCCTGCTCCCAGGTGCCACTCTCACAGTGTACTTTACGGGCGATTTAAGGGATTATCAGGAGAAATTCTGGCCATATGTAATTTCTACTGAATGCACGGACTCTCCGAGGCATGTCTGGAACAGCACACAAGTACAGATAACTGGCTTCCACATCAGAGAACACATCTCGGGCTAAAAGAAATACACACTCCCAATGAAGACCCCACATAGGTGCACTTGATCGAGAGGAGGCCCTTGCATCCTCTGGCAAAAAAATCAAGAAGTTAAGCTGGGCCTCCACGCTAAAACTCAGCAACACACACCCAAGAGACCGTGCCTGGGCTCTCATGTTAAGTCTTGGCAGTGTTTTCCTAAAGCATGAGAGCAGAGAAGCCTTTAAGGGACAAGCTTGTTCCCTCGTGCACGTGTCCTCTTAACACACACAGCACATCTTTCCCCCTTCAAAGGGGTAAGCCTTGCAGTTTGAAGCAGCTGATAACTCCTGAAGGGGTCATGGGGTGGGGCAGTCATATGTCATGGACCACTTTCCCGGCAAACTATAAACAATCGAGTCGATGGAGTTGTTGAGATTTTTGCGGAAATCCTGGCAGAAAACAACCTTGCACACCACAGAAATATTCGAGGCTTGATTGGAAATGAGGGGAATAAGGGAATAGGAGGAGATAAAGACCTGATGTCTCGATATATTTCATTCATGATGATTTCTGCCCTCAGAGACAGCTGAGTTAGAGGACAAAAGACATCGCATTGTACTTCCCCTCCAACTTTTCTTTCTGAAAATGTCTAACCCTACTAAGAAATGGGAAGGATAACACAATCACTACCCATATGCCCTTCACCTCGATTCACCAACTGTTGCCACTCCGCCACATTTATTTTCTCTTTTTTTGCTAAACCACCTGCAAGTTGCAGACACGGGGCTTCCTGTATCACAACTCGCCACGCACCTGACGTTCTCAAGAAAGCTAATGCTCACAGGATAATGTTAACTGGTATCAATCTACATCTTTACACTTACTTCTAAAAATAGGAAGTCAACAAAGCCTCAAATAAAATGATACAATTAGATTTGTACAATTTGGATTCAATTAATTTCTCAGAGGGCAAAATAATTCTAAAACATACAAGAGTCCACTCTCTAAGTGCAGCCCGTCGACTAAAATAACCTTCATGTAATGATTAAGTATTTGCGAGGTCTCAGCACCATGAACCTAAGCCAATTTTCTCATTAAACAACACAGTAGACCCAGCAAGGGAGATGAAGTTCAAAGTGAATGGAGCCCACTACACATCTGGGAAGTTGTTTTCAAAATGATATTTGCTTGAGGGCGCCTGGGTGGCTCAGTCGGTTTAGCGGCTGACTCTTGATATTGGCTTGGGTCATGATCTCAGGGTTGTGATTATCGAGCCATGTGTCGGGCTCTGCACCAGACCTGGCACCTGCTTAAGGCTTCCCCTCTCCCTCTCCCTCTCTCTCTCCCCTCTCCCTCTGCCCCTTCCCCATGCACGTGTGTTCTCTCTTGCTCTCAAAAAAAAAAAAAAATTTTTTTTTTCTTTTTCACTTGTGTTCTTGTTTTTTGCCAGTCAGTAAAACATATTTCTGCTTTAGGAAAAGACTAGAAATTGAGCCATTTTTCTTTAGTTGCTTTTTCTTTTTTATAAACAAACATTACCTTATAATATTTAGGAAATTCTGCTACATGAGAGCTCATTTGACCCCAACACATAACAGATACTCAAAAATGCCTAGTAACTGAAACAAGCTTGCCTACTTGGTTTTCCAACCACAGCAAGAAATGACAGCTAATAGTGTAATAAGGGATTTACAAAAAAAAAAAAAAAAAAGCTAAGCAATAAAATCTTCAAGCAGAAGACTCAGTGACTGATTGTGAGCCTGACTTTCTTGCATGCCTCCCTGAATGAATCATTCACTCACTCAGAGCTCCGTATCCTAAGAACCCAGAGAACAATGTCCCAAACTATCCAGACTCCCCTCTTGGTACTGTCAGACTTGTCACCAGCTTGAGGTACTCCAAAAGGGTAACTCACTGGGTCACACACGAAGAAGTCCAGAACAACTATCTCACTCCTCCAAAATACTTGTGAATTCAGAACTGAGAAATGGGCAACCACGTTCTTTCAACTGAATCACATTTTTCCCTAGGTCTTCCCGGATCCCCTTGAATGCATACCCTGCATCACTACCACCTCCCAAAGCTCTTGGATATCTTGACACCTCACATTCCCAAAACCCAACCCTGCGGCAACCTCCACCAACCATAACTCAGCCAACGATCAGGAAATGAAAGAAAAGAGCTTAAACAGTCAAAAGTAATACCCTGGACCTCATTCCTGGCTCCAGCAGGAGGGCTCTCCAGACTCACACCACAATCTTTTCCTTTCATGTACATTTGAGAGACAGATCTCTGGGGATACAGATAACGCTCTCCGGCTCTGGTTCTACATTATCAGTGGTTAGAAGTCCAGCCCCATAAGCAGACGATTCTCTGAGTTACAACATAGCAGAATAAGAAAGGTAGGTGTTTTAGAACCAGGGTCCTTGCGCAAGTGCCTTAATTTCTCTGAGCTCTGACTTCTTTATTCTTAAAAGGCAGTCTAAAACATTTCCTTCAGGAGATTACACACTAAGAAGCCATGGGGCACAGGGGTCAAGAATGTGGCTCTGGAGCCAGACTGTGCAGGAGCGAATCCCAGGCCTGTACCTCTTGCTCCAGGATCTCAGATAAGTCACTTCACTGCTCTGTGCCTCAGCCTCTTCGCCAGCAGGATGGAGGTAATAATAGTAGCACTTACCTCATAGCTGGTGAGAACCCATACTATGGGGACTAGGTGAATGGCAACATGTGATGGGCTTAGAACACCTGATACAGAGCAAGCACTCGATGCTCATTATCAGTCATCATTATTATACGTACAGTTCCCAGGCCTCATCACCTGACACACAGCAGGTGCTCCGAAGAGCCTACTGTTTCCAAGAAAGCTGTCTGGTTTTATTTCTCAAACTACAGCTTGTGTGAAGAAGAAATGACATCTAACAGCTGTAGGAGGTCTTAAATATGTACAAAAAGAAGGGTGCCTGGGTGGCTCAGTAGGTTGAACATCCAACTCTTGGCTTTGGCTCAGGTCATGATCTCAGGGTCCTGGGATTGAGCGCTATGTCAGGCTCCGTGCTCAGCTGGGGGTCTGCTTGAGCTTCTCTCTCCCTGTCCATGTCCCTCTGCTTCTCCTCCCACTCATGCACACACTCTAAAATAAATAAAAATCTTTTTAAAAACTGTACAAAAAGGGGCCCCTGGGTGGCTCAGTGGTTGATCATCTGCCTTTGGCTCAAGGCATGATCCTGGGGTCCTGGGATCAAGTCCTACATTAGGCTCCTGGCGGTAAGCCTGCTTCTCCCTCTGCCTCTATGTCTCTCTGCTTCTCTCCGTGTCTCTCATGAATAGATCTTTTTAAAAATGTACAAAAAGAGGGCAGCCCAGGTGACTCAGTGGTTTAGCGCCGGCTTCAGCCCAGGGCGTGATCCTGGAGACCCGGGATCGAGTCCCACATCGGGCTCCCTGCATGGAGCCTGCTTCTCCCTCTGCCTGTGTCTCTGCCTGCCTCTCTCTCTCTCCATGTCTCTCATGAGTAAATAAATAAAAATCTTTAAAAAAAATATACAAAAAGAGAAAGTAGACATAATTCAAGATTAAGTGTGGGGCCATTTAGTACTGGGGTCAACACCTGGTCACTTCCTGGGGCCCCTGGGTGAATCACTCCCTCAGTGCAACCATGGTGTTGTCAGAAAACTCATATGAAGACTTTGAGTCATCAAGAACACATTCATGCCTGCTCAGCTCACTCTGTTTCTGTTTCAGAAAACAGGAAACTGTGTGAAACAGTTCTTAAATACTCAGGTCTAAACAGTTGAGAAGTTTTATTACAGCAACAAAGTTCGGGCACTTTCAGGACATGAAGGTGCAGCTAACAGGCTGACCCACCTCCCTACGGTCTGATGGGCTGGGGTTTCAGCCGAGGCAAATTACGGTGAGACCAAGGAAGCTTAAACATTGCTGAGCCCTTACACATGCAGGTCCCTCCCAGAACCCTTGGGGGGGGGGGGGTGGCTAGCAATGTGTTCAGTTGGACATGTGTTTTTATAAAAGGTGGCCAACGTAAGATTAACCACACCAGATAAGACTGCTCTCTCTTCCCACGCCAACTGACCATCCATCCAGTGTCCATGGGCATTAGGTGAGCACTTCCAGGAGCTGCATGAAGGGAAGTCGAGGTGGGGATATAGTCTGCTAGGCTTAGTGGTTAGCAGTCGTTCCCACCTACAGTCAATATATCGCTAACCAAGGACAGCCAGACGCACTCTACTGTCAAATGCGTCCTGACGCAGGGTGCAGGTCGGATCAGGGTATGGATGGGCACGGCCGTCCTCAGCACCAGACAGGGAGAGGAGCGAAGAAGAAATGAAGCTCAGAAAGCATAGGGCCAGAAGCCAGTCTGTAGGAAATTCTTCTACATCTCATGGCTTGTAAATAAATACGATCACTGTTTCCCTAAATTTCACAACAATCCTATGAATACTTGACACCACCCACGATGAGGTAAAAAGCCAAAACAAAGTTTTCTAAACTATCAGTGATACAAGAAAAACAAACCTTTGATAAACTATTCTAAAGGGAAGACTGGATTATTCCTTTAGAAAGTAGTTTAAGGGCAGCCCCGGTGGCTCAGCGGTTTAGCTCAGCCTTCAGGCCAGGGTGTGATCCTGGAGACCTGGGATGGAGTCCCACATCGGGCTCCCTGCATGAAGCCTGCTTCTCCGCCAATCTCTCTCGCTCTCTCTCATGAATGAATAAATAAAAATCTTTTTTTTTTTTTTTTTTTAAAAAAGTAGTTTAAAGAGCATTGTCATCTGAAGAGGTGATCAAAGCCAAAGAATGTGTGTGTGGGGGGGGAAGTACCGTCGAGGTGTATTAGGCAGTTAATCAAATGATTGCTCTGAGTTTTGTGACATGTGTCAGCTTTCATAAGTGTGTTGTAGTATCCTTGTCTCATTCTAAATAAATACTTGCTTGTATGCCCATGCTGCATTTGTAATTTTGGATTCTTTTTTTTCCTCTGGATTCTTTTTCTTGACTATGTACACTTGAGGCCTCAGAAGACCTGGACTGCCCCTGATGGTGGCATGGTGTGAGCTTCAGGTCACTTACGCCTGACCCCGAGACTCATTACTCATGTGGTTTGGGAGGCACCTTCCCCCACCCACCAGGCCTCCACTCTCGTTTCTAAAAGAGGGATAAGCACTGTGTGTGTGTCGCATGCTTGTCAGTGAAATGAGAGAAGGCCTAGAAGGCGCTGAGCACCAGGAAGGACTCCAGGACCTCTAGATACTGCTCACCTAAATGTGGACGATTTTCAAGTCTTCTTCAGGTCCATCAGCCACCTTGTTACTTACAACTTTATTTGGATATCTCACAGATACCCCGATCTCAGCATGTCCCAAACCTGGTCCTCTCCCCATAGGCTCCTCTCACCCCATCGAAAGCCTCCATGTCTACCCTACCACGAACCCTAGACGCCTGAGTCCTGACTGTCAATGTTGCCAGTATCTAATCGATTTCTAAACCTGTCACTGTGGTGTCCTGTGAACCACCTACTTGCCTCAATCTTCCAAGGCTACTGTGGTCCGAGCTTGCTCTCTCCCTCCTGGAGCACCCCAGAGCCTCTACACAGGTATCCAGCTCCCTGCCCTGGCCCCAAGGATCCATCCACTCTCCAGCTAGAGCGATCCTTCCTTTCCAAGCCCAGTTCCCACCATGACAACCCCCGCCTCGGGACAAACACCACAATCCTTAGTCGTGTTTACCTCCCCAGCCACTCCAGTCTTCTGGTCTATGCTGATTTCTGCCTTTGGGCCCTCGCACAGGCTGTTCCCTTTCCCTGTACTGTCCCTCCCCTCAAGCACCCACACTCAAGGCCTCCCCCTCAACCAACCCAAGGCTTCCCCCTCTACCAACCCCCTCTCCCTCCTGGCTTCAGGAGACTTCCTCGACCCAGAGCAGTCAGGTGTCCATGGTTCAGGGGCCACACGGTTCTCCTCCAAGGGTGGCTGCATTGCTGTTTAATGCACAGCCCCCTGCTGACCCTCACTGTCGCCTGCCCTTCCCTAGCCTCCGTCCCCAGCACAGTGCCTACATATGAAACACTCAAGACCAGCTTCTAGAACACACAGATGTGATCTTCCCCGAAGGGGGAGCAGTTCCTCTGTGGTGGTCCCTCTCCTCAGCCCGGGTCCCTAGGGAGGATACCGGTCAGGGCTCAGGGTCAGGACTCAGGGAAAAAATTACATGGAGAGGGCATTTCTCTATTCCTGGGGCTCCCCACACACACAGCCCCCTCTTCCCCTGACCTCTGTTCCTGACCGTGAGAAGGAAGTGCTTGCCTCCCAGCTTGCTCTGGGACCTGGGCCTCAGTGGATCCTGGCAGGGCCCTTGCTCACCGGGAGGGCTGCCTCACCCTCTGAGAACTGGAAGCTGCGAGGTGAAGCTGGACAGGACCACACCATTTGCAAGCTACAGACCCAGAAAGGCATGCTGCCGCGCTTCTAAATTTATCTGCCGCCGAGAGGTCTAAAAATACCCAAGGTGATGCTTAATCGTCCAAGCACCAGAGCGGCCTGGACAAGGCCTCGGCCGTCCCCTGGTTACCCTTAGCTCCACACCAACCCAAATAAATTTGCTGTAAAAGACAACCTTATGCCCAGGGAGCTTCAAACCAATCCCTCAACCACTCCCTGAAACCAGATTAAGGCAGCACCTCCCCTACATAGAAATTCTGCAGTTGCCACTGATATTTTAATTGAGAGGGTAGCTGAGGTTACTCTCCAGGGCTGAGAATAAAATGTAAAAAAAAAAAAAAAAAAAGAAAAAAAATTAAAAATAAGGTATACATTTTCAACGTGAGGCAATTATTTAAACACAGTCCTAGTTACTAGCATCCTGCCTTGGGGTAATTATACCATTTCTCTCGAGTGGAAGTTTCTAGTAAAAAAGGTAGCAATTGACTATTACTGTCTGCTGGGACAGGACTTCTTAAGTAATCTCTACACCCAACATGGGGCTCGAACTCAACAACCCTGAGATCAAGAGCTGCGTGCTCTACCGGCTAAGCCAGCCGGACATCCTTGGGGCAGGACTTCTAATTGTCAGTTCATTCAGAGAAAGTGACTCAAAATAATCCTCTGGAACATCAGGTGTCTCTGCCTGGAAAGTCATCTTCAAACTACTGAGCACATCCCAAAATACCCAGGGAGTTCCTGGTTTGGTTTGACACTAGAATCCCAGGAAAACCCACATTCTCCACTCACCTTCAGAGGGTCTCTGACGGGTAAGAAACACTGGGCTTGAGGGTCAGAAGCTTCTGACTCAAGTCTGCAGAATCAGGCAGGCTTTCTCGACTGTGAACTGGGTGGTAGCTGCCTGTAGAGGTTGCCTCTAGGATAACAAGAGACGAACCATACATGTTGGTAGGGCCGGACAGACATTTGCTGCATTGGAACCTGGTCTCCAGGGATCCCTGGGTGGCTCAGCAGCTGAGCACCTGCCTTTGGCCCAGGGTGTGATCCTGGAGTCCTGGGATCGAGTCCCACATTGGCTTCCTGCAGGGAGCCTGCTTCTCCCTCTGCCTGTGTCTTGGCCTCTTTCTCTGTCTCCCATGAATAAATAAATAAATAAAACCTTAAAAAAAAAAAAAGTTCCCTGAATCAAACTGGTTTGCAATCCTCAGATTTCCTATTTTTTCTTTCCTCTCTTAGTTGATCTCAGGAGATTGAGCCTCCCCGAGGCTACTCCTTTACCTCAGACTGCTTACCAGCAGCAACTAATGTTTATTGAGCATTTATTATAAGCCATAAACTACGTAAATGTCTTTCATGCACTATCACACTCAAATCCTCTCAACAACCCTGTATGATAGCTTTCATTATTCTCACTTTATGGGAGGAAACAAGCTCAGAAAAGGTAAGTAACTTGCATTAGGTTACAGAGCTAGCAAGTGCAACAGCTGGGCCTCAACCAAGCCCAAGTGATTCTAAAAACCCATGTTCTTAAAAAACAAAACAAAACCAAAAACTTTTTTAGCAAGTGAGATACACATACTAAAATCAGATATGTATTCTCGATTTGGAAATGGCCTAAGAACTTAAAGGGTTAACAATAGCTCATTGTCAGGGAGGCAATTTATACATGAGCCCATGTGCATTTTTTTGCTCAAGGGTTCTGGAGCCTTCTATGAAATGAGATCAGCAGCTGGAGAGTGGCTGGCAGTGGGAAGAGGAGGGAGAGGATGACCAGACACCCCAAACAGGCACTCCTGAGGGCTGGCTCACAGACAGATCTTACTATTGGCTGGCTCCTGAGCACCCCAGCTGTCTCCTGGGTAGGATGTGGTCTGACCACATTCTTTCAAGTGTCTGGTAGCTCCTTGCAGGCCACCTGGCTCAGAAGGCGAGCCAGCACCTGAGCAGCAGCCCGCATCACGGCCAGACTCAGCAGAGAAGCCCTACTTCCTGCCCCAGGGGAGCCAGCCACGTCCCTGGTTAAGTCAAGGCCCTTCCCTCCCTCATAAACAACCAAGGGCCACCTAACAGGTGGACATCTGGAGAAGTCATCTCAAACACCCAGAGAGCTAGCCGGCGTTGGTACCACACACGCATGTGCATACATGCATGTGATGCTATCGGCTACGGGAGAGATGCCACTGTGAGGACTCACCTGCCTCAGTTTCTTCATCTGTGACATAGGCTCAATAGTAGGACTTTGTGACTCTCTGGCAAAGTGAGTTAATATGCATAAAGCACTCAGAACAGTGCCTGGTGCTTCAATTCATCAAGTGCGGCTACTTACCTTTATTATATCACCGTTACCACCACGGCGACGATGGGCAAGACTTCACAGGCTCTCTACACAGAACCTCAACATCGCTGCCCCACCCCGTCCTTGGAGAGGCACTTCCAAGCACAGTGGGCAGAAGGTAAGGCCAAGTGTCTCCCAGCTGGGGGAAGGTCACGGGGGTGTGACCCGGCTGACACACGGTGCTGGGGTGAGGGGCACTGCCAGTGGTGGCTGAATGACTACACATCTAGAAACAGGCCCCAGATTTTACAACAGTGGCAAGAAGAGATGGATGCGGGTGACAGGGATGGCAGAAAACATTCCCCAGGGACGCTCCCATGAGGGTGGCTTCGATTCTTTGATCTCCAGCACCCCCGAACCCAGCAAGGCCAAAGCCAAAGGACGGCTGGTCCAGGTGTCCTGGGGGTCCCAGACGTGGAGGCTGCTGCTCTTCCTGGATAAGCTGAGACAGAATGGAGACTTCCATAAGCTGCTCAGGGAGGGAGGAGTGGGTCTGAGCTTATCCCTCCACCTTGACCAAGGCAGGGCCCAGTATGGCTTCCCCAGTGAAGTGTCTAGACCGCAAGTCTCCTCCAGCACATAGTATGCCCTCTTAGTCAGCTGGGGCTGCTAAAACAGAAGATCATGGACCGAGCGGCTTAAACAACAGAAACTTCTTTCCTCTCAGTTCTGCAGGCTGGAAAGTCCAAGATGAACATTTGGTTTCTGGTGAGGGCCTGCGGAGAAGCAGGTGCTGTCTCACTGTGTTCTCACGTGGTGATCTCTCTTCTCCACCGCCCCCATCCTCCCTCTTACAATGCCACCAGTCCTATCAGATTAGGCCCCCACCTCTATGACCTCATGTATCCTTAATTACCTCCTGAAGAACTTGTCTCCAGGTACAGCCACACGGGGAGGTTAGGGCTTCAACGTGTGAATTCAGGGGGACACAATTCAGGACGTGGCGTATGTGTTCAACAGTACGTGTGACACAAAGAAATGACTAGAAAGGCCAGCCAGACGTGTGTGTTTTCAAGCGCCTACTAGGCGCCACACACTGTGCTACGTGCTACAGGGTATATAACCTTTCCTTCTCTCCCAGCAGCCATAGGCGACAGGCTCTCACTTGAAAGGACGACTCTGAGCCCCAGGTCTCGTGGCTGGTGAGTGGAAGAGCCCAGCCTTCATCCCAGAGTCCACCCCGGGTGCCCGACAGAATCCTCTTGGCAGGACTGGTCGCATGACTTGTGGAGATCAGGGCAAAACAAAAATATGGAGCCCCTCGTTCAAACATGAAGGATTTTCAAGATAGTGACAAGAAGTCAGTAAGTGAAGTGCGGGGGCCTTTCTGAGTGGGGACCCTATGGGACCCCACGGGACACACACCCATGAGGCTGGCTCTGCTGCACGGGGTTGGCTCTGAGAAGCTGAGGGAGACACGCAGTTTATGAGTATAATCAGCCCTGCATTGGTCCTGACCATTTTCACTTTGCCACGTTCCAGTTCATCTCTCCAAATGACTTCTCCAGAAAGGCCATCAAGTATTATCTTACCCTCCTTCAAAAAAAAAAAAAAAAAAAAAAAAGCAAAGACTGGAAAAATCTCTGCCAGAAAAGTTCAGAATTCCACATTAAAAGGAGGCCTGTGCTTCAGTGAGCCTGTCTTCTGGACAGTCTACGTCTGCAGGAGGCCACGTGAGCAGCAGACACTCTGTGGAAACAAGCTTGCCGGCATTTGGAAACCTAAGTGGGACCAGATCCTTGGTTGAGGAGCCCCAATTACCACAGAGCGAGCTGTCCTGATTAAAACCAGTGGCTTGAGGTTCCTGGATTCCACTGAATAAACACACCCAGTTCAGGCTGACTGGTTTCTGCTGATGGAGAGCAGTGAGTCTCTCCGAAATTACCTGTGTCCGGGGCCTTCCTGACCCCAGGCTCGCAGGGGTCTGGGATCGGGCTCGCTCTCAGGCCCAGAAACCCATCTCTGGGAAACTCTGAAACAATGGAAAGCTGTTTGGGGGCCGCCAAAAAGCTTTGGGGAATACAGCTCCAAATATTCATGAGGAGGAATGGAAACAATTAGACTGATTCCAGGGATGAGTTCTGGGTTCTCATTCTCCTCTCCCTCCATGCCCCCCCC
Organism: Canis lupus familiaris; assembly: GCF_011100685.1. Taxonomy (NCBI): domain Eukaryota; kingdom Metazoa; phylum Chordata; class Mammalia; order Carnivora; family Canidae; genus Canis; species Canis lupus. Next base: position 33,916,647 of record NC_049239.1, on the reverse strand, counting down.
CCCCCGCTCCCCTGCAACCAGCTCCCTGCTCCTCTGTTTCTCCTACCCTTACCCAAAGCCCAGCTCGCCCACAAAGCCTCAGCAGATGCAGCAGGGAGGAAGGGGAGACTTCTGGCCGGCCACAGCCCTGAGGCTTTTTTTTTTTTCCCCCACCAGGAGTCGGGTTCTCAAGCACACAGGTCTCCAATCCACTTTCCCTTTTCAGAGCAGCAGTCAGAAGCAACCACTCTTCGTGTGTTAGACCATTTTCCGTGGCTGGATGTCGGTGCTTCCGACACATGCACAGAATCCCCAAACACCTGTGCTAGTCAGTCCCTCTCCAAAGAGGGGTCCTGAGGAGGGAGGCATAGGATAATCTGTCCTGCGGATTACACGCAGCTTACACAGCAACTTTTAACCAACCAGTGTCAAACTGCAAATTCAATGTTTACAGTTAAAGTTGTAAGGTAAGAAAAAAAATGTTTTGCAGGGTCCTAACACCTGAAATGCCCAGAACCGACTTCGTGACCAAGAGGGCAGGTTTGTTAGAACATCACTGTGCTTTACCCACCTAGCAGGATGGAAAACTATGGTTCCAGCCTTCGAGGGGTGCTCTGTGGGGCGTGTGGTGTAGAGAGCTCTCTGCTGAGGGCATCCAACATGAGCCTGCGTTCTGTGGTCAGTCCCAGCCCTGGCCACCCAGTAGCCCTTGTCACGTGGGTATCAGAAAACGATTCCCTTTTAATCCTTTCTCGATCATCAGTAATTGGGACCCGCTGGAGAGGTTCTTACCTCTCCTACTCCTCAGGAGGGAGGTACTCACTTTCTAGAAATGATTTCATTTTAAACTCAGCTCCAGCCCAGCCAATGGTCTAGACCTCCTGATCCTTTGGGAGGCAAAGATACTCTTTGGATCATCTCCTACATTCTGCTCGTTTGCTTTCCTAAAACCAACAGGCTTAAGTCAGTGACCAAGTGTAAACATGTGTTTGCCACAAACATCTCATCATCAAGTACAAAGGCACCCAGGCTGAGTGGTGAAAATAAAATGCTAAGGCCAAGTGACTGTTCCCACTGGTGCTGCTGCTAATCTGTGAGCTTCAGTGTACACACATGTATACATACACATTTAAATATACCACATACTTAAATGTGATAAAACTACAACAATATGACTGTATATAAAGAGCTTCCGAGAGGGGCACCTGGGTGGCTCAGTCATGATCCCAGGTTCCGGGATCGAGCCCCACATTGGGCTCCTTGCTCAGCCAGAAGTCTGCTTCCCCTCCCCCTCTGCTTCCCTGCCCCTCTTACCCGTGTTCTCACATTTGTGTGCATTCTCTCTCAAATGGATAAATAAAATCTTTAAAAAATAATAAAATAAAGAGCTTTCAACAATAAAGCTCAGCTGAGCCTATCCTAACAGACTACATCAAGGGTGTACTAAGGAAAAAAAAAAAAAAAAAAAAAAAAAAAAAAAAAGGGTGTACTAAGGATCTCTGCATTCCTAAGCTAGTAATGAGACTGAAGATGTGAGCAGTCTAGGACACAGCTCCCGGCCCTACTTGCCAAGGACCTCACCGGGTGGGGAGGAGCCCAGAAAGGCACATGGGAAAGAGCTTACAGACCTCGGCACAACTCTCAGGGCCCATCAGTAGCAGTTCCAGAATGCCTATGCATGAGGGACCTGGGGCAGGAGAGACCCCAAGGGTTGTTTCTTTCTCTGCCACAAGCAGACAATGACCAGGTCAACAGAGGTAGAGGGACTCCAACCAGAAATGCATGGAAGACCCATTGGCATTTCAGAGTGCACGGTCAGATGTTCCACAAAAACACGACCTGTCTTGGGTACGGTAAGCATGTCACCTGTGAGATTTGTTTCTACTCTAGAATCGCTGGACAAGGCCTAGCTCAGGCAATGCTTGCCCTCTGATTCCACTGCCCTGGGTTCAGATCATTATCACTGTCATTGGCATGTTGTTGATAGGCCTGTCTACCCTGGACACTATAATCTTCCTGCAGGCAAAGGGGCTGGGGCATGTCCCCCTCTTCCAGTGTCAAATTCTTACTTCACCAAGACAGCACCTGGCCCACAGAGCACCCAATGAGTAGGCGTTGCCAGAAAGCATGAGCACAAGAGCAACAGTAAGGGGAACTGTTGGTCAGCAAGATTGCGGATGGCTGACCTGAAAGGCAACTCAGACACCACTTAGAGAAGTCATGCCCCAACAACTCCCCGAGAAGGAAGCATGGGCTCTGAGGGCTCAGGTGACTGGCCAAAGGTCACTCGGCCATTTGGTGGCAGAGCCAGGACATGACTCGAGGCTCAGCTTCTAACTACACAATGGAGCAGTCATCAAAATTCCAACTTAGATTTCTGGGCAATCTGAAAGAAGGTGGTTTTACTCGATTGTGAATCACCAAGTAAGTACAGAGTCCAAGAGCCCAGGGGATTATTTTCCATTTAGTGCCAGATGGGGAGTCAGGACTCCATGTTCTGAGTTGGGAGGTGATCCACCGTGTGATAAGGATCCGATATATTGCTCTCAGGTTTTCCTTGAGCAGCTTAACCACCAGCCCAAGTAATCCATAAAACCCAGTGTTTAAAGAAGCAAGATGTTTTGATGAAGAAATACCAAGAGATATCATTTTAGGGTTAAGGAAGGAAGCTGGCATGCCCTTCAAAGGACTGGCCCAGTTATTAGTCTGAGTTAGCTATACTGCCAAAGGCACCTCTTTCCCAGACTAAAATTCTGGAGTCAGAAACCAGCAGTGTGTTAGCAAGAGTGACAGCAAAGTCTCCTACAGCTGGGGACTATGTTTTGTCATCCCCACAGAGTAACAGGAACAGCAGTGGAGCAAAGACCACCCCAAGCTCCAGGAGGTGAGAGGGGCAAGGCAGGGCCACAAAGCTCTGTTGCCCAGATCTGGTGGATGGGAAGCCTTGGTTCAATTCTTCTTTCCCACAATCCCACTGACATTAGGAGGTCAAACCACAGTCAGGTGGAGCAGGTCAGAGAGTCATCAGCAAGGCTCATTTGAGCTTTCTTCCAACCTTGTCATAGACATAAGTACAGGTCCCATCAGGACCAAGTGATGCCTGGGCTGGCCAGTGTCTAAGAGGTAGGGCAGGGGAACCTAGGTTTAGGACAGCTCCAAGCCAAGGATGGCTGTGGGCAAGAAGGGAATGGCCACCACACACCGAGCAGTTGCGTGCTGCTGACTTTGGGAAGTAGTTCAGAATTAGCCAGACCTGGGTATGAATCCCCTTACCATCACTGGTCACCTCATGGTAAGTTATTTCACCTCCCCGAGCCCCGGTTTTGTCATCTGGAAAATGAGACACCATCCCTTCTTATGAGTTAATAGGTATGAAGTATGCAGAGCCTAGTACCTAGAACATATTAATCCCTTAATACATGTTTATTTTTATTCTTTTTTGAAAGATTTATTTATTTACTTACTTGTGAGAGAAAGAGAGGGAGAGAGAGCACAAGCAGGGGCAAGGGACAGAGGGAGAAGCAGACTCCCCGCTGAGCAGGGAAACCCAATGTGGGCTTTGATCCCAGGACCCTGAGATCATGACCCAAGCTGATGGCAGACACTTAACCGACTGAGCCACCCAATCGTCCCTTTAGTTTTATTCTTAACACACAGCTAATTCCCCAGGATCTCTAGCCACAGAGTTGAATGTGATTTCATGTCTATCTGTCCCACGCACATGCATGGATGAGCCAAACAGGAACTAGTCTAGCTTTGAAGGCACTAATGTCATTACAGGAGGAAGGAGCAGACTTTCTTAAGGATATTAAACTTGGGCAAACACTGAAATATTTTGCATCAGCTGGGCAAGCCATGGGTGAAGACAGGGCCCTAGAAACGTACTCAATGGTAGAAGGAGTCCAGTTGATGATGAGAAATTGTCCCTGGATGATCTCCAGGTCTAAAGACCATGGCCATTTCAACTCCCCACAAGTGGAGAGATGCATGACAATAGGTCCCCTGAATGGACATGTCTCACCACAGTGGAATCTCTTCTCCAAAGCAGAGTAGAAACTGGAAGCCCAAGGGGCCTCTGTGGGTGGACAGGTGTGGAGTGCCTTTTCCAATCACTTATGCAACTGTCACTAAGTACTTCGTCCATAGGCACTGTGTGTCCACATCAGAGGGTTGCCAAATTCTCACAGAACGTACCTACTGGACTAAGTTTATTTCCCTCAGGCAAGGCCTCCTTGCTGTCTTCCCTCTCCTGAGAAGGATGGCTCACTTCGGTTAGCAAGCTTACAATCTCCCCCAACACAGTTTTTATCTTTTTTTCAGCCAGGTGCACTGAGATCTTCCATGAATGGCTTTGCGCCATTCAAAGATGTTTCACCTTGGGTTAAGTCTTTGCAAGGAGGGAAGGGACATGGGCAGATATCCCACTCCACAGAGGTCAGACCTTCATAAACGTTTCTGGTCAAACCACAGATAGCGGTGTGCCAAAAGCTCAAAGGAAAAGGAGAAACATTAACCAACCAGTTTGAAAACACACAAACACACACACAGAGGTTCAAGTGGGAGGATAAGGAGAGTTTGAAGGTTAGTTCCCCTTTTATGATCCAAAGAAAATGAAAACCTATCAGGGGTGACGTTTCTTTTTCCAGAAAGATGCCTGTGAACTGGATGTATCATTGGGATGCTTCTGGGTATAAGACAACAGAAAGTGGCTTGCACGGTAAGGGGCATTATTAGCTCTTACGTTAGCTCAGCTAGGGGAGTGTCGGGGTTCTTGGTTCTGTGGTTCCACATTATCATCAAGGATCCAAGGCATTTCTTTTTTCCCTTCAGTCTGCATCAGGATGGTGGACTCTATCCTATTTCCCTGCACAGCCACTGGATGGCTCCTGACACAGCTCCAAACATGTCCATATGACATCCAGAAGTCTGAAAAGAGGAGGACCCCAAACTTGGGTCATTCCTTTGAGAAGAAAACCCTTCCAGAAGTCCCACCTACCAGACTTCCCTCAGTGGTCTGAATTAGGTCACAGGTCCATTCCTAAATTAATTGCTGTTCGGAGGGTGAGAACCACAACCATCAGGACAGTCAGGACTACCTTCCGGGCCAGGAGGGAGAGCCCAGGCACATAATGCAACTTGCTTCTGATTCCTGAACAGGGCCACAGTTCCGTTCGCAAGAACAAAGGATGGGGCAGGGGGTTCTGGTGTCAGTTTGGGAGACAATCCAACAGTATCTATCATAGTTCATGGTCCTCCTGGCCTCCTACAGATTTAGACTACAAATCAAGGCATACAAAAACCATCCCAACACGCAGGTCTGATGTCAAATGTCTCTTTTAGAATTTTACCCATCACGAAAACACATTTGGGTTAACGATGACTTGCAGTGTGTGGACCTTGTTCGGAATCGAATTTAAACTTACCAGTTTACATCAGATATTTTTGATGCAAAAAGGTACATTTGAATGTGGACGAGGTACTGGGTTATATTAAGGAATTAGGATGATGGCATCGTGACAATTAAATATAGGAAGCTATATGACATGTAAGCAAACCCTTATTTCTTCAAAGGATGCATACTGAAGCACTTAGGGATAAAATGTCACAATGTCCGGGATTTGATTTATTCCAGCCAAGCAAAGGCATAAAGATAGTGTCAAAATGGTGCTAAGTGCTGAATCTGGGTGAGAGATATATGGGTGTGCATTACACAATTCTCTACCCTCTTTAATGTTTAAAAATATTTTGTAACAAGGATTTAGCAAGTAAGGTATGCTATGGTCTGACCCTGCCTTCAGAAAGCTTACCATGCCTTCAGGCTGTTCCTCCTCGAGGCCCTTTGGATTTTCTCTACCATCTTCCTGGCATGTTTCCTAAGATCTTGCATTTCTGGCTCCTTCTCAAACTCAGGCCTCTGTCCAGATGTCACATCTCCTTGCACTGGCTTCATTCCCCCTCCCTCGGTCTTTTTCTAGCTTCTCAGCCTGATTTTGCTGCCGTTCAGTATTCATTGCTACTTGGAGTTACCCTATTTGTTCACCAGTTATGGTCTGTTTCTTCCATCTAGAACAATCTCCATGAGAAGAGTGACCTAACATATGCTATACAATCTTTCTCCGGTGCTAAGTCAGTACCACGCATATAGAAGGCCCTCAAATATGTGAACCAAGAAGCTGAATTCTCTTTCTTAAAAGCCCTCATCGACACTAACCGGAATGATCACCTTTCAATGAACAATTGACATCTATTCATTTAATCCTCACAAAAATCCTAGGAGGGTAGGTCGTATGGTGCTATGATATTTGACCTCTGCGCAGGAAAAGGTGACACACAGGCCTCCTGCCCATTTCCAGGCGCAGGACAGGCATCCCTGGTAAATCCCTGAATTCCTTCCACCAGGCCTGGATTCAACACAGTTCTCCAGGCAGTTAGTGTCCTTGATTAGGTCTGGTCCACGAGGTGAGGTCTACTTGCCGTTCCCATACTAGGTGTCGCTATGGAAAAGCAGGTGTGTGATGGACATACCCCTCCAAAAGAGCATTCTGGGGCTCATTCTTGCCTCTTCGGGAAATGCAAAACCAAAGGCTGCAAATACAGCCTGGCCATGGCGAGTGACACTGCCAGACCACTGGATCAGCCTCCAGAAGGTTATTAAATAGCACAGCCCAGCTGCCAAAGCCTTCTGAGGCTTGGCGTGCAAGGAAGGGCTCTCCTGTGGGGACTGCTGGCTGTCCCCATCGGTTACAGATCAGAATTTCCAGCTCTGCTGCTCTTCAGCTTCCCACACCTTTCTGCCAAGAAAGCACATGGAAGCACCAGGACCAAATGCAGGAGTCAGGAGACCCAGGTCCAGTCCAGATTCCGCCTCTACATGGCAGGCTGCTTCACCCCTCCTGCCTCGGAGTCCACACCTGAGAAGTACACTGCTTAGGCCACAGTTAGAGGCCCTCCGAGTTCTCACTTCAGAGTCAAGGTCCATTTTCAGAGCTTTCATATTCTGTGCATAACGCCTGGCACAGAGAAGGTCTCCCATCAATGTGGATAGGAGGGAAAGGAGCCTCTTAGCGGACCATCGGCAGGCTCAGGCAGGGGTGATCGCAACGCAGTGGACAGGGCAAGATGGCCAGAGCAGACCAGGAGCCTGCATACCTTCCAGCATGTTCTCCCTCCATCGAAAGACCCTCTGATAGTGAGGTAAAAAAAAAAAAAAAAAATCAATGGGTCAAAAGTCTGTTTACTGGTTGGGTGACCTTGGGCAAGTTAAACTCTCTGTACTCTAGTTTCCCTTATTTATAAGAAGATAATTATAGTATCTACAGCACAGGATCGTCAGAATAACAACATAATGCCCGTAAAGAACTTGAAACAGTGCGTGACACGTGGTAAGTGCCCCAAGTTAGCTATTATTCACTTCTACTCTTACTACCAATACTAGTCTTTGGATCATCCAATCTAGAAGGGAAGGGGTTCTGCTGCCTGGTCAGATGCTACATAAAGGTTCCTGAATGAGTGAATAAATGAGATAAACCAAATTCAATCTTTTCCATTCATTCCTCCTCTCTCCACACTACCTGACTGATGGGTTAGAATGATTTGCCCTAAAGCTAGATTTTACACGGACAGTAAAGGGACTCGTACGGTGGGGAGCATTCTCCACTGCACCTGAAGTATGAAGACGGGACTTCTCAGTTGATGTGAAAACACAAGTATGTATTTTCTTAAATGTCAGAGCAACCACTTTTTAAAAAAACAACTTCACAAAGAGATGGTAAAAAAAATAGGTAAGACGCAATATGAAAAATTGTTCAACCAATCTAAAGGCAGGAAAAGGAGAACAAAAGGAAGGGACAAACTGCAAATAAAATAGTAGAACCTAGATCCAAATATATCGACATTCATATTAAATGTAAACAATCTAAACACACCAGTTAAGACAGAGGTGGTGAGAATAGAGAACAAACAAAATGCAACTACGTGCTGTTTACCAGAAACTAGGTTGGCATAGGAGATAAACCACTTAAAATTAAGTGTATAGAGAGATAAAGTATGTACACATGTATCAAAAGAAAACTGGAGTGGCTATAATTAATCTTGGATAAAGCAGACTTCAGGGCAAAGATAATTCTTCGGGACAAAGCAGGCCTTTACAACGCTAGCTTTTACATAAGGCATTGGAGAAGATGAAGTTTCTAGTAGGATGAGGCAGGAAACCGCTGGGAAAGACCCTCTTCTCCCCACCCCACCCCCATCTCAGCTGCCCCAGGGCCTTGTCACATGCCTGGCTCTCCCTCCCCGGCCTCAGGCACACAGTTCTCCCTACTCACCCCAATTCCCTTCCAATCTCAATTAGCTTCTGTGGGAAAACCACCCCCAAAGTCATGGGCATCAGTGACCTTGTTGAAAAAGCCACCCCCAGTGCAGGATTACACCCTCATTCCTTGGGGTAAATTCTCAACTCCATAGCCTCATGCTACTCGGGGGGCTCCACACCCATGCAGTTAGGGATCTGGGGCAAAAATCCCCCCACTTCTATTCTCCTCTCACCCCCTCACATTTCTACCAAGAGAAACTAGATGGGGGGAGGGGGGCTTTAAAAACCAAACGATCCTGCACAGAAGAAAGGGTTCTGGATTATGTTTTCTGCTTCTATGACCTTGGCAGGAACCTGGTTGAAACAAGCCCCCGGCAGGGCGCATACATGGTTAGGACGTGCTCTGTCTGCCGTCTGGCCGCCCAGACTCAGCTCCTCAGTGTGTCACCCCTCCAGCCCCCATGCTGCCTGCACCCCCCGGCGTGTCATCTACACAATGTGTGAAAATACGGAGACTGTGGTGCCCTTGGCTGCGCTGGACAACCTCGGCCCCACCGATTCTGGAAGCAAGATTTGGTTTGTGCCCGGACCCGTCCTGCTGTCCAGGTTGCAGACAGGCTGGACTGGCAGCTCAGAGTCAGAAGTCAGGCAGATGGAGGCATCACGTGGGTCAGACGGGCTGGCAGGAGGCCCACCCAGCCTCCTCCTTCTGGAAAGGCACTGGCTTCACCAGTCAGGCAATCTTCTTTCTTCCCAGGCCTGCAGTTTCACGAGTGATGAAATCTGTTATCAGGGGAGCACTCTTTTTGGATGGTGAGAAATCCTGCTGGGATGGGCTCCGTCAACGGCACTTAGGGTGAGGGACCCGGGCTGTGCAGCTGGGGAGAGCTCACCGTGAGCCTGGCTTTGCTGCTTACTTGCTGTGTGACTTGAGGCAAGGTGCTTCACCTCTCTGAGCCTCCACTGCTGCTTCTGCAAACCGAGGACACAGTATCTGCCTTCCCTGGGGTGTTGTGGGGATTAAACGAGACCATGTATGGGAAGTGCTCTGTGAGGACTGCCCCAAGATCCTCCATTCCTCCAGCACAGAAACCACTCCTTTCATGTCCTCCATGAGGCCTACAAGATGCCAGCCCAGGGCAGGCATTCAAGGAACCCCTGGCTGGCTAAGCATTCACACTCTCTGGATCTGGTTAGCTACGTGTACTTTAAAAGGAACACTTAATAACACCCCTCCTTGTCTGCTTTAGTTTCAGAAATGGAAAGCAAACTAGCCACCAAGCCATCCAAGATACTGAAAACCTGTGGCCTTGAGTATCACCACACCTTCCGGTGCACCTGCAGCTGATTAAAAACAAGGTGCTGTGAGATGAACTCGCCTGTGACGCTTGACAACACGCAGTTTAGACCAAATGGTGTCACTAAACCCTGAAGCACTTCACGGTGGCCCCGAGCTGGAGGCGGACTGGAAGAGGAGACAGGTGGCACTTCCATTCCCCTGGCACAGGGTAAGGTACCAGTCGGACAGAAATGAGCCCAGCCACTGGCTGTTCGGGACCGAATAGCTGTCTCCCTCAAACCTACAATCTGCCCCTGCAGAGGAAAGCTTACATCAGGACAAATACACACTGAAGTCAGTGAAGATAATAATAATTGTTCTAAGAGCTGCAACTAAAAGACACTTGTGAGCTTCCCGTTCACATTAATAAATTCTCTTCAAATAAAAAAGTGACCCTTGCCCAGCCTAACGTGGCAGATGGGTTTCTCTATGAAACTGGTTTTTCCATCTTACTTTTCCTCCTAGGCCTCCCAGGTCCCCCAGTGCCTCGTCTCCACGGGCTCAGCTCTCCTCTCTTCTACCCACAGACCTCCCCCCCCCGCCCCACCCTTGGCTCTGTGACCACCAGGACTCCCAGCCTGAGACCTGCATGTGGCCAGTGGACTACGGTTCAGTGGTGGACCTACGGCCGAAGTCAGGGTCCCTGGGACCCAACTCCAGGGTTCGTGTTGGAGCTGCCCTAGAAGCCAGCTTGGCCCCGTCACTATTAGGCTTTAAAGCTGAGGCTGCTGCAGGCAGTTTATAATCACGAGGGAAAAGCTGCTGGGAAATGGAGCCAGCTGAGGAGCAGAATGAAGAGCAGGGAGCCAGCAAGGGAAAATGGGGTCTCAGAGATACCACCGAACCCCTGAATCAAAGCAACCCTGAAGCCAGCCTTACGACAGGATTTTTAAATAAGCCCGTGTATGTCGTTTTTCTTTATTCAGCTTGAAATGTGTCTGCAATCTGCAGCTTGAAACTCCAGACACAGGAGTTTTCGACAGAGGTGTACTTGTGTTAAATAGCAATTTTATGGCTTCTCAGCTTCCAACAACGTAGAGTAAAAGAATGATGAACTGGATCCCCAGAATCCTTCCCATCTGGCCACCCTGAAGAGTGGGTACAGGGTTGGCTCCTTCTGAGTAAGTGGCTGCTGGCTTAGAAATGCCGGGGTTCCTGGGTGGCTCAGTGGGTTAAAGCGTCTGACTGACTCTTGGTTTCAGCTGGGGTCGTGATCTCGGGGGTTGTGGGATTGAGCCCCACACTGGGCTCTGCACTCATGGGGGACCCTGCTTCGGATTCTCTCTCTCCCTCCCTCCCACTCCCTTTCTCAAACAAATAAATAAAATATTTTTTAAAAATGCTAGTGACTTCACCGAGATAATAACTGCTCAGGTTAACAGGCCTTAGGTAATGACAAAGCACTGGTCCCTCATCGGCCCTGGGACGTCAAACTTACCCTTGGTTCCTTCTAATAAGCGAATGAAGCCATCTGCCTGGAACGGAGGGAGAATGAGAGGCAGCAGCACCACATCGCAGTAACAACATGTGCTTGCTTTGAGTTGCGTAGATTTGGGTTCAAATCCCTGGTCTACCCTCAACTAGCTATGTGACCTTGGGTCACAGATTTAATCTCTCCAGGCCAGTTTCCACGTCTGTAAAATAGAAAGAGTGTTACCACACAGGGTTGTTTCAAGGATTGAACCCGGTAAATCGTGAAGTGTCTAGCAATGCAGCTGGTCTATAGTAAAGCCTCAAGAAATGTTAGCTATAATGGAGATGAAATGAGGCAGACGTGAAAGGACTTGGTAAAAACCATAAGGCACTGTGTCCCCATCACCTCACTCCTAAACTGGCCATGGTTAGAATGTCACAGGATGGGCGAAAGGCAAGAAACCCAGTGAAATGACTGCAACTGATAATCGTACCTGACCCAGCAGAGAGAGAGAGATGTCAATGGGACACAGGGGTATGAACCCCATGCTATAATATAATTGTCATTTTGTCAACAGTTTAGCACACTCCCCAAGAAATAATAGATCAGGGCAGTTCATGGAAAGCTCTATCAGTAGCGACCTGTTAAACGTTCCTCTGGAGGCCTGGAACGGTTCCCAAGCTGTGAACGCTCTGGCCCGTCCTGAACTTTTCCAGAGCTACATCTGCAAAAGTACAAGTGAGATCCCCTTCCCGATGTTTCTCTTTCTTTTAACAACTTCATGGGCAGGATGAAAAGGTGCTTCTTTATGAATGAGAAATTTCAGTTGCTGCAGTTGGCGGCAGAGATTTCCAAGAAGCCCCGCCATGAGGAGCGCTGCCTTAAGCAGACCCCTCCTACTTTCCACTGGCACATCCCGTTAAAATGAGGGAGTGTGTGGTTTCACGTGGGCTGCTCGCAGGAAAGACACAGCTGTGGTCTTTCCTGCGAAAACCAGAAAAGATACTCCTCCCAGGTTCCCAGGTTCTGGATGAAAATGTCCCCCAAAACTGAAGGGACACTGGTGTTTTTGTTTTGGTTTTTTTTTTTTCTTTTTAGTTTGGGAGCTTTAAAAAAAAAAAAACACATAACAAGCCTAAGAAGTGCTCCCCACAAACATACAAAAGGGTCACTTCAAATAACCCAAGTATTGCTTAATATGGAAAAACTTAAAGCCTGAAAATCAGGTCCATAAAATGCAAGGAGTCTTGGAAAAACAACCCCATTTGATTTTGCAGTACTCGTGCAGGAAAATAGATAGATTGTTCTCTTACTCTCTTTTCTAACTGCAGCCTGTATACCAGCCGTGTATATTTTGGACTCTTTCCCATCCTACCATGATTTCCTGTCTAAGTCTGGGTCCCATGGTAACTGCAGAAATCTGGCACACCGGCCCCACAGGCAATGACTGGCCACGTGAGGGATGCCAAGCGGGTATCTTCTTCCATAACAAACATATCCCTCTCCTGCTTCTGTGGCAGGGCCGCTCTCCTACCCATAAACTCCTGCTAATAAGGTCTTCAGTTTATAAACGGATCTCCCCTCCCAGCCTGTCTCACCCACCTCGCAGGGAAGAAAAAATCTTTTGCAGAATCAGAGGGCCTGTGTGTATTCAGCATTCCATGCATTGCCCAGGATAGAGAGGCTACAAGGTTGCTGGAGGAAACAATTATCAATGGTCTTGCCACCAGCAAAAGCCCTCAAGCAGTTCAGTAAAACCAAAATCTTCATGGATTTTGGGTGGACAAAAGTTGTCCTTGGAAATGAACTTCGCGAGAGTCCCAAGGGGACCCTGATGGGGGCCGTGTGTTTTAGCTGATGGTTAACTTCTCTTTACCTCTCTCATCTCCAGCCAAACGACACTAGCTCTAGGACCATGATAACCCTGCCCCCCCAATCTGGATCGGGGGCCATGGTCTTCCAAGCACAGCATCTAGTGTTACAAATGCCTGTTTAATTCTTGCTCCCCGACTGGAGGCTTCTCCCCAAGGGCAGGGCCCAGAGCTTTTCCCCTGCATTTTGACAGAAGACCTGACGTTCTGTTCATGTGTGTACAACGTCTCATGGGCAGACCTAGCCCTGGATCGCATCACAAATTCATGGAATTTGCCTTCATGGACTCCCTCTGACCTGTGTTCGCTCACTGTCCCCCCACCAACCACATGGTTCCACTTCCTTCAGGAGACCTACCCTTGGGAAAGGACAGGATAAAGACCATTGGGGTTAGGATCAAATGGAATCCTACATCATGAAAACGGGATGCCCCCCCCCATTCAAACTTGGGGCGTTAGTGGCCTTCCTTGACCCAAGGAATTGAATTATGATTCTAGAGCTTTAGGCAAACGCAGATCATTTTACTTTTTTGTTTTTGAGGAACTGAAGGAGATGGCTCCTCTTACTGCTCCTGAAACCTTGCAATGACTACAACTCCTGGCCTTTCAGCAAAAGCAGCATCCAAGGAACTCCCACCCAGGGGAGTCAGTCCAGCACAGCCTCTATTGATCTTGCTAATAGAACAAACAGACCCTCTTTGAAAAAAGAAAAAAAAAAAAAAAAAACAGGCAAAAGCAGAATTCTGCTTTCCTGCCCGTTTCCTCTGACTTATGAAGAAGAACGGGTTTCAGTAAGAAACCCTGAAAGCCACAGAGGGAACACTCTCAGAGGGGGTGTTCAGGGGGTCACAGGGCACAGGAAACAGGCGTTGCAGGGAGCGCCGAGGGGAAAGGCCTGCGTCTCCGGGGGAGAAACGGGCAGACTTTGAAGTCCACCATGTCAATAGTAAACAATAAACAGCTTTACCTGATCAAGAGTTGACTATTTTACAAATATTTTACTAATGACTTTACATGTGTTGTCTCATCTGATTTCCTTAACATTACGACACAAGTACTACTTACAATTTTGCTTTCAAAAATTAAAAAAGAGGGGGCGATCAGAAAGGTTTGATAATGTTCCCACCCCTAGAAGTTCCAGAACAGGCAAAACTAACAGATGGTGACAAAAGTCACGATAATGGGTAAGTGGGGGTGGGGAGTGGGTACTGATGGGGTAGGACCATGAGGGCACTTTCTGGGGTGGAGGTATTTTAGATATTGAGCTTCACCTGGGCAGATGACACAGCTGTATGTCCAGGTAACATTTCATCCAGCTGAATGGAACTTAGGAATCTGCACTTCATGCACCTCAATTTAAAATCAGGAAAAACAAATAATGCCTGTGCCTCCTGTGACACAGTGAAGATCCCGAAATCGAACCCAGGTCTCCCTAATCCCAAAGCCTACACTCTTTTCTCCTCCACTTCGTCAAATTCAGAGGGTGACAGGACACGAGGATCATTTAGACCCAGATGCCACGGACCCAGCAGCACAGGACCAGGGTGTCTCCAGTGCCCTCCACGCTTCCCCTTTCTGTTAAAGGAAGGAACCACGGGTAAAGAAAAGCCATAGGCAAAGGTCATGATGCTTGATGGTGGCAATGAAAGCAGAGAGGTCTAAGATCATACCAAGACAAACACCATCAGATCCAACCCAAACACTGCCTTCCCTTGGAAAGAAAATCTCCTGGCTAACATGAATGCTCCTAAAGTGATTCTAATGAAAGCCTTTATATCTGGCACAGCTAGGACAAAAACAGCCCTGTCTTTGTTCGACGGTGTTAGACACACACAGGAGTTGATGCCCAAGACCTGCTGCAACAAACCTAAGGAGCAAGGCAACTGAGCTATCCCTCCATGCTCCCCATGTGGAAGCCACTGTGGCCGGAGGTGGGAAAATGCGGCTCCCAGGGCATTTGGCACAGAAGGCAGGAAATCTCAAAGGGCAGGAATGGTGGCCTACGGCGTGGTCCAGGTGGTTCACGGGATAATGATAGTTACCACCTCCTGAGAACCCACTGATGATTTCTTTTTTTTTTTTTAAAGATTTTATTTATTTATTCATGATAGTCACACAGAGAGAGGCAGAGACACAGGCAGAGGGAGAAACAGGCTCCATGCAGGAAGCCCGACGTGGGATTCGATCCCGGGTCTCCAGGATCGCGCCCTGGGCCAAAGGCAGGTGCTAAACTGCTGCGCCACCCAGGGATCCCGAACCCACTGATTTCTTAACTTCAGATGTGCAGATTGGATGTATCATAACCCTTGGTTCAGGACCACTTTTATTTTGTTGTAATAATGTGAACTCACCTCGAAAACAAAGCTAGAGCCCTGTCAACCCTCCACATGGCAACCACAGGGTCCTTCCTCCCTGCACACGACATAAACACCATCCATGTTTACCACCCACTCCCGGGAGAGTATTTATGCAGCATTTATTGTGCCTGCGATGTGCTCCTCCAGTACTTTTTAACTTAAAAACTTTGGTTTTAACTCTACAAAAAATTGTATCATGCCATATGTGATCTTTGGCGACTGATTTTTTTATTTTCGCTTATTTTATTGCTATGGCTCATTCAACTCCTATTTTTCTCCCCAATTCATTCATTGCCAGATAAGGCCATGCTTTGCTGGCATTTTTGCGTTTCACCTTTACAACACCTCAAGGCAGGTGCAGCTGTCATCCTCATTTTATAGGTGAAAAAACAAAGCAAAGCAAATAGGCTCTGGGGGCTTTCCCAACCCCACATTAAAAAAAAAAAAAAAAAAAAAAAAACAGCTTAGCTGGGATTAAACCCAGATTTGTCTCTAAAGCCTTTGATCTTTCTACTGCAATACTCAGGATGTGCTCACATAGGAGTGGGCTCCGTGACCATACCATGGAAAGGGTCACCAAGGACCCCCCACCCCCACCTCCAATGGTCACTGTTGTCCTCCTCACCATCACAACGGTGAACATACCAGAATGTACATGTCAGGTACCACCACAAGCATTTTATAAAGTAGAGTTCATTTACTTCCTTACCACCATAAGGGGTAGGGAGCATTATTTCCATTTTACAGGCAAACTGAGGCTCGGAGACACAAAACAATTTGTCAAGGAGGCAGTGGATCTGGGATCTATTTTTTATTTTTAAAGATTTCATTTATTCATTCATGAGACGCAGAGACACAGGCAAAGGGAGAAGCTGGCTTCCCGTGGGGAGCCCGATGTGAGACTCGATCCCAGCACCCCAGGATCATGACCTGAGCTGAAGGCAGACACTCAACCACTGAGCCACCTAGATGCCCCTGGATCCAGGACCTATACCCAGGCAGTCTGGCCGCACATCTGCTCCCTCAGTCACAAGGCTGTATGCCCCTCAGGCTGCAGAGAGGGATACCCATTTGAGTACAAGTGACTAAGAGGCTGTGTGGAGTTGGCACCCTGGGTAGGGACTGCCCCACTCCCAGATCCTGATTGACTGATTTATCGAGGACTGTGCTGCCCCAAGGCCTGGAGAAGAGCTGCATGTGGGGGGCCAGGCAGGGAAGGAGGAAGGGGAGGAGAAGGAAGAGAAAAAGCAGACTAAAATACAGACGTGCTCAGCCATGAGGGGCCCAGTTTATTGGTGGCTAGTCCCGGTCGGGGACCTGGGTCTGTGGAGGGAAATAACCAAGCTCGGAAAGCCAGGGCTGTGAGGAAAGACAGCACAAATCCTTCTGGAAAAACTCATTCTATTTAGAATATGGAATTCTTATTTGACCCACTCCCAACAGCCTAAGGATTCTGATTAAAATTCCAGCCAGCTTCTAGCAATGGAAGCCACGTGCTTTGAGGTGTGATGGGTCTAACCTCTCAAATTCCACCTCTGCCACCTGCTGTGTGTGTGTGACCTTAGCCAAGTCATTTTATTGGTCTCTGGGCCTCAGCATCCTCATTTGGAAAGTAAGGATAAATAGTACCTCTACCCTATAGGCGGGCATGGGACTCCATGATATAACCCATGTAGACCGCTTGGACTCTTGCCCCACCTCACAGCACTCAGTGAACATCAGCCTGGGTTCTCACTACCACCACCTCAGAGTGTGGTTGAGAGGATTACACAAGACAGCAACCAATAAACGTCGGCAACGGCCTTCCTTGGTCCTCCCGCTCAGCCATGCCAACCACAGTCTTCAGCCCACTGTGCAGAGGAGACCCTGGCAGGCCAGCCTCACTTGCCACCTCACTCCCTCAGAGGGGCCTTTGCCTGATGCATACTCCGGTAAGGTGCCTAGAAGCCAAAACCCATCACCGAGTGAGGATGGAGTCACAAATCTCAATGATCTGAGGGGTGTTTAGAAAATTCACACGTTCTGGCCCCACTTTTCCAGGTTTTAACTCAGTATGTCCAAGGGGGGGCCCAGAAGATGAATTCTGAAAGTGCCTCAAGATGTTTCAGCAGCCAGCCAGGCCTGGAAATGACGGATTTAAGAACTGCTTACATTTTAGGAGGGCAGAGGCAGTATGTGGGCTCGTGCTACAGGTATGTACATACACACACACACACACACACACACACACACACACACACACCACTGGACCTCTGGAAACTTGAGGGGTAATGGCGGAGACCCTGGCACAGATAACCAACTATTTGCCAAGAAGGATCCAAGTTACTGACTGAGAGTGATTTGTCAGTGCCAGGGAAGCCACACAAACGACAAGGCTTTCGGCAGCTGGTAGGGGGCCCACAGAGGGCCCAAGTTACACAAATGACATCATGATAATGCAATATCCTGGCCCCGTGTCCTTCCCTTCTTCTCTCAGAAGCATTTAAAAGTGGTGCCTCCCTCCGAAGAACCATCCATAGGAGGAAAGTAGGGATATTACCATCCTCCGTGGCATCTGGATTCCCCTCCTTTAAATCCATCTCTTGTAACAACCGCGGTAGGAATTATCCTATTCCTTACGTACAGTTCCAAGTTCCTTGGACTTCATCACAAGTGGCGGATGTAGCCCGTTCTGGATGTGGACAAACGAGTGGCAATTGCATAACTAGCTGGGCACTTCACACCACAAATTAATCCTACAGGACAAATCCAGCTCCGATTACACTGTTTGACAGGGCGGTGCTGGTCACCTAGCAGGAGGGAAGTAGGCTGGTGGTAACCATGTGAGGGGCTGACATGACCACTGCACAGAATCATGCCTTTTACCCCCACCATCCTCCAGAAAGAAGAGAGAAGGGCGGGGGGGAAGACCAGGTGGAGGCTCAAGATACACAAACTTAACCTAACCATTCACCTGGAGAGCTGACCCCCTCTGGGTCAACTTCTTCTGACCAGACAGAAGACGACGACGACTCAGGCACCACAGGAAAGTGAAAGCATGCCAAATGCCATTGCCCGGAGGGAGTGATGGCCAGGATGGCCAGCGGATGCGCCCAGCCTCTGCTACATGCCAGACACCAGGCTGGGGCTTGGTTTGACATCGTCTCATTTAATCCTTAGAGCCATTCTGACAAGTAGGTTCTAGGATTGTCCTCATTTTACAGATGGTAAAATTGAGGCTCAGGAAGGTTACATAATGAGCTGTATGATCTGGGCAAGTGAGTAATGGAGTTAGTGTTTGAACCCAGGCCCCGAGCGTGAGCAAATCCTCTCAGACGCCTCTCCCCATCAGAGAGGCTTCTCTTGGTCCTGCTCTGCTCCGAGGACACTCCTTTCAAAGCCACCTTCCTCCGGGATCCCACTAAGGGTTCTCTTGGGCTCAGTCCTCTTGGCAAAGGATGCAAAAGGACCATAGGCCATGTGAAGCACTAAAAATCTTAACCTCCTGGGTAAACCTCGGGTTCTAAGGAGCCACAGGTTCTGGCAGCGGCAGCTCGCCTGGTGGCAGCTCTGCAAGTGGAGACAGACGGGCCGGCTTTAGGCAAAAGGCCTCTGAAAAGAGCTCACCTCCAATGGTGGAAGGGACGGGCAGTTCCTGAAAGAAAAAAACGTTTCGAAAAGGGTTTTTTTTTTTTAAAGATTTATTTATTCATTCATTCATTCATTCATTCATTCATTCATTCATGATAGACATAGCGAGAGAGAGGCAGAGACATAGGAGGAGGGAGAAGCAGCTCCATGCCGGGAGCCCGACATGGGACTCGATCCTGGGACTCCAGGATCACACCCTGGGCCAAAGGCAGGTGCTAAATCGCTGAGCCACCCAGGGATCCCCGAAAAGGGCTTTTAATTCAGACAACAGCCTCTGACTTCTGACGGGGGGGGGGGGGCCTATCAACCGGCACAGGGAGGAAGAGCGCTGGAGCTCAAGTTCAAGTACTCAGACTCAGCCTGGGAGCAGCAGTGGACCCCAGAAGCCTGCTTCCTGCCTCACCACCTGGAGAACGGCAACAATATCCGCCCCCGAAGGATACTGTGTGGCTCGGGTGAAAACACGGGCAAAACGTGCGGAAGACTTTGTAGCCCGTGTTACCTGTCAAGCATTCTGCTCAGTGTATTATACCTATTTCTTCATTTTGTTTAATCCTTACAAAATCCCAAGGTATCTTTAAACCACCATTTCACCGACAAGGAAGCCACTTCAGAGAGGCTAACTGACCTGCCCCAGGCCACGCAGCTTGGAAATCATAAAACCTGACCCTCGTGTCAAGGGTCCAGAGGTTAGAGCCACAAGAATCAATGGCCTTAATCTCCACTTCCATGAATCTTCTTGTTTCTGCAAACAGAGGGCTATAGACAGGCTGGAGGATAGTTAAAATTTTGAGGCCTGTGAAAACCCAGGGAGCGGGCCCCAAGTGACCCACCGATGACCCACTCTAATGGCCACACGTCCCACAGAATTGCCTGCGATGATGGAGAGGCCTCTATCCGCGCTGTCCAATATGGGGACCACGAGCCGCCTGTGACGAGCGTGCACTAGAAATGCGCCTTGTGTGACTCAGGAAGTGATTTTTTTTTTTAAATCTCACTGAATATTTACTAAATGTCCATTTAGACAGCATCCCATGGTTCGTGGCTGCGTACAGAACAGGGCAACTCCTCCCCCCACGGCCCAGGGTCCCTGGGCATCACACGGTGAAGGCTGTAAGAAAATTCCCGCTCCCAGAGCAGGACTTAGTGCAAATGAACAAAAATAAAATAAATCCTTCTCGGCCCAGAGCAAACACCATCACTATGATCTGGAAACGTCTGCAGCTGGAAGAGAAAAATGACTATTTCCAAAACAAATGGCCTCACCTCATTTTCCCCCCTCCTTTTAAAAACAAAAATTAAATGTGTAGCTCCCTACCCCCATTAAATTGTTTAGGAAAGGTTGTCACAATTGGGGGGGGGGGAGTGGGAAGGAACAAACCCCTTTGGTTTACAGTGACATAAGGGCTAAAATATGGTAGAAAGGAAAAGCCTGAAGAATAAACAAGAAGAGGCCCAGCACTCTCTAAGGTGTCATAAATCAAGAGGAAATAGACTCAGGGAGCTAAAAGCTTCCAAACATTCTTCCTCTTGAACTATTTTAAGCAACCAACACATACAATCTCTCAGAGGTTATTTCATTCACAGCAACAGATGAGAAGCAATGGGCTTGGCAGGCGGGCTCTTTAAACAGCGGGGAACAAACACCTCAGCCCTTGGGCCTGTCCCCGGCCACCCCGCTGAGCCAGGTCACTATTTTAAGGCACCCACGGGCCTCTGTTGTCCAGAGGGATGCTCTGGCCTGGCTTCAGGTCCTCCTGCCCTCTTGGACCGACCCTGCTCAGGAAACCACTGCATGGGCTTCCTCCCCACCCAGGCCGCTCCCGAG
Source organism: Canis lupus familiaris (assembly GCF_011100685.1). Classification (NCBI taxonomy): domain Eukaryota; kingdom Metazoa; phylum Chordata; class Mammalia; order Carnivora; family Canidae; genus Canis; species Canis lupus. The sequence continues at coordinate 33,895,918 of NC_049239.1, read as the reverse complement.
GAGAGAAGAGGCGGGGACTCTGAAGCCCGGAAGACCCGGGTTTGAATCCTGCAGCGTCATTTACCCGCTGATGCCACTTGGACTTCTCTGGGCCTCAGTTTCGTCAGCTGTGAGAGAGGGTGAGGAGAATACACACCTCACTGGGCGATGTCGAGAATCACATGGTAAAACACAAGCAAGGTGCATGGCGTAGGGCCTGGTGACTCTGGAAAGACTGCACAGGGCAGGTATGTGCTGGGGGTCTGAGGTGAGAATTCAGCCTCTCAGCTTCTCTGGCTGGGAAGGGAACACGGCGTGGCGGGAGGGGAGAGAAGCTGCAGGAAGGCTGCCTGAGGTCCATCACAGTCTCTACTTCTCATTAGCTGCATGACCTTGAGCAAGTGACTCAACCTCTCTGTGACTCAGTTTCCTCCTCTTAAAGATGGAATAAAATAATTTATTAACATGATAAATTTATGATATTGTGCCACTACCATTCTAGACCTAACTCTTCCCCCCTCTTTTCTTTTTTTAAGATTTTATTTATTCATAAGAAACACAGAGAGAGGCACAGACACAAGCAGAGGGAGAAGCAGGTTCCCTGGAGGGAGCCGGATGTGGGACTCAATCCCAGGACCCCGGGGTCACGCCCTGGGCTGAAGGCAGATGCTCAACCACTGAGCCACCCAGGTGCCCCAGCTCTGCCCTTTTCATGCCACCCTATCAATTCAAGCTCCTCTGGGGTGTCCAGTGGTGACACTTCCAGATGAGTGAACCACAGCAGCATAGCAGTGAAGTGAAGGCAAGTCACCATCCTGGGTGGAGCAGAACTGAGCACTCCAGAACAACGATTCTTTTACCATCAATAATAGCTACTGAGTGCTCACTGAGCACCAGACTTCCCAGGAACACTACCCACATGGCCTGGGCCCCACGCCAGGCCATTTATATCAGAATTCCTGGAGGTGGAGCCTTAAGACACACACAGGTGTATGTGTGCGCTTGTGTGTGTTTAAAGCTTTCCAGGTGATTCTAATGTGAATCTAGGGTCAAGAGCCACTGAAATAACCCTTTGAGAGAGGAACCATGATAAATATCCATTAAACAGCATTGGAAAACTGATGCTCGGAGACCAGGTAACTAGCTGGCAGTCAGGCAGTGGTGACTCATGTTCCACCTCTTGGCCACCTGTGTTGGCATGCCCCTCCTGAGATGCAGAGCCCACACCACGTAACAGGCACTCAGACACTCCCAGTGCCTTTCTCAGACTGTTCCAGATCCCCCTCTGCCTTTTCCAAGCACCCAACAAGGTTCTCTCTCTGGCTACATTTGTGACCCAGATTTGACCTCCACGAACCCAAAGCGGCCTGAGATGGAGTCTCACTTTCCCAGGACTGAGGGATACACGCCCAAAGTCAGAGCAATCCACAGAACAACTGGACCTAATTAAACAGATCTCAACTTAATGACAGGAAACAACAGAGTTGATGATCTTCATTAGAGGCTGCTGGCTGCCCGTGAAGAAGCTGGAAAGCAAACTTTCAGGGGCTCTTAAGGCCATCGACCACGGAATTATAAGGCTGAAAATAAATCTCTCCTGCCTGAGGCACTGTGACCCTGCTGGACCGTGCCCACTAGCAGGGCAGACAAAGGAGGGCAATGTTTCAATCCATCATATGATCTAGGGCATTCGAGGAGATCTGGGGGCCAACCTCCGACTTGGTATCTCCACAGAGAAGTGTGAGGCAAGCAACCAAACTCACACTCAGCCCTTTGGCTCAATCCGGCTTCTTCCGCACACAGCTGTTGCCATTCTAAGCAACGGCTACTCCCTTCTTTCAGGTGCTCAGACCATAAACCTTGGTGTCATATTGATTCCTCTCTCACATCTCATACATCCAAGCTGTTGACACAACACATTGGCTCTCACTTCAAAATACCCCCCTAACCTCCCCACTGACACCCAATCCAGGCCGCCATCCTCCCTCGCCTGGATTTCCTGCAAAAGCCTCCCAGTGGCACGCTGCTTCCATTCCGTACTTGATGCCGCGGTCCCTTTCCGACACAGCAGAGGGAGTGACCTCATGAAAATACAAATCCGATCATGTCATCTCTGTAAGTCCCTCCAGTGGCTCCCAGCAGACTCTCAGCTAAAAGTCGGAGCACCACACAACGGTCTACAAGGCCCTACCTGGATGATCACCCCTCTCCATGCTCTCCAACCGCAGCTCCCCCACACTCGTCCCACCCCAGCCAGGCTGGCTTCCTGGCACCCACCAGGAACTTGCTGTTTCCCCTGCCCGGATCGGTCTGCTCCAGCCTGGCTGGCCTCACTGTGATGCTTCCAGCAGGCCTCACTCTTCCTCGTTCTGCACCAGGACTACACCCTCCCACCCCACCCCCCAGGCCCCTCAGGTTCATTTGCTCAACCACCAAACCTGTAATAGTGCCCAGTACGCACGCGGTAAGTCGTAACTAAATATGTGTTGGATGAACAAGTGGATGTACCCCAATCTCAACTCTTGGTCACTAGATGGGTGGGGCTCACTGTGATGCCTTTTCAGAGGTAGGTCTCCCCTGGAGCGCAGTCACCTGCTACTGAATTGGGTCCCAGCATAATTCTGGCCTGCCCGGCTCGTCCCGGGAGGAATTCCATCCAGAAGAACAGCTGCGAGCAACTTGCTTCCAAAGTGTGTGCTCGTGTACAACTTGATCTACCCGGCTGCTGAGAGGTGTTAAAGAAGCAGCACCAGGCCCCTGGTTTCCACAGAAGCAACTTTTTCTGGCTGTATGTGCTGCCGTCTTCAGAACATTTTATTCATTTTCGACTTGGGGATTTTGTCCAGTGGACGGGCTGGTGGGGAAGAGGGATGGTAGGCTGCCCCATTCACAGAGCCTCTCAAGGTGACCTTCCCAAACCCTCAAACCACAAACTCTGTGGTTGTGGGACAACCTGGGGTTCAGAACCCGTACACCTTAGACCGTACACCTTAGACTGCCGAGCTCCACGTCTCACTGCTTGGAGTTCCTGGCGGCCTGTCATCCCCACTTACTCTTACTTTCCCTCCTCTTTGAAAAGCCGGCCCTGCCAACTGCAACAAACAGCATTTAAAAATATCTTGCTGGATTATACAGCCCTGCTTTCTAAATTCCTCACAATGCCTGTCTCTGTCCCACATAGTATAAAGACGGGTGTAGCGTATTTAATTTTTTTTTTCCTAGCTGCTCCCCTACTATAAATACCCAAGTCTGGGTGGGCGGGCTTCAAACACTGGCTGCATGAGGTCACCTTCGGAGCCGATCTCAGCACTGTGCTGGCCTGCCAGGGTCTGGACACAGCTGTTGAGCACTGAAGTGCTGGGTCGGCCAGAAGGAGACAGAACTTATCCTTCTGATATTGGGGGGGGGGGGGGAGGGAGCAGGGGAGATCTCTAATACAGTAATTGCAGTTAATCCCAATATGGAAAAGGATGGTTGTTTAGTCCTGCTACCCAGCCAGGTCTTCAGAGAGCACGTCCAGCTCCATCCCGGGCTGTTTCTTTCCCAAGGATACTAATCACGGGGCCTGACCTTAGGAAAATGATTTCACAGTGTCCTTGTGGGGTCTAGAAACATTATCAGAGACAGAAGGGCCCATGGAGAATGTAGCCTGACCTTTTCACACCACAGATAAAGCAACAGGAGAGCCAAGAAGACAGTGATTCACTCCAGGTCATGGAGGGGCCGCACTCCCAACACAGAATCTTCTGGATCCAAACCCTCTGTTCTCCAAACTGGACGGTCCTAGACGCTTGTACATGAGATACTTGCTCGGTGCATGAGCTTCAGCTTGTGTTTATTAACAGCTCTCCTCACAGAAAGTGCCAATTTTCATAATTTAAAAGACACAGGCTAAAAAAATTTTTTTTTTAATTTTTAACAAAAGCTTGGCCTCAGTTGTAGGGATGGTTTCCATGCACTGAAAGGCTTGTTTTGCCCTCTCTGGGGTCCAATTTAATCCCTTCCTGCCCTAATGTTGTCTACCTGGTGCTTCCAAGTTGAGTTTCCCTATTTAATTTTTCCATCATGGACCTGAACCCACCCCCACCCTCCTCACTTCTGGAAAAAAATGGACTCCAAATCATTAAACACAAATGACTGTGTGTGTGTGTGTGTGTGTGTATATATATTTCATTCATGATCTTTTTCAAGTGATAATAATCCTCCACTGGGGTCAGGAAAAGGACTAACAGTGGAGTTATTAGCTAGGCCATTAATGACCTATCACATTTTATTACTGTCACTGGAGTTCAGCTGGACTCCAGGGAGTCCAATCCAGATGGTGGATCGGGTGGTTCCACAAGATCAGACATTTAACAAGACTGAAATCTTTATCAACGCTCTGGAAACACCTTCCCCGAGAATTGGCAAGTGACTGAACCTCTCTGAGAACCGACCTACTGCTACTTTCCAAAATGATCAACTCTAAACTAGAAATTGAACCTAGCAAGTCAGACTCATAAACGAAGAAAGTTCTGGAACCCTATTATCTTATCCTGTGTTATGGGCCCTCTCCACCTCCAGGGTTTAGACTCCTGCTTTGGCAAGAGTTAATCCAACGGCCACATGGAACAAGCCCATCAGCCCTGACCTCCGTTTGGTACTGGGATCGCTTTGGCCTGAAATGCTCTGTTCAGGGCCCTGGGAAGAAAGGCCGAGTCCGAAGCCAAGTCAAATGGGAGAAGTGGGGCTGAGTGAAGCATTGTTCTCCACGCCCTCTCAACCCAAGTCTGCTAGGTTAGTCGTCTCTGGTTCCTTGTGCTGCTGGGACAACGGATGGGGGCATCACTGAGGCCAAGCTTTCAATCAGCTGGAGGGGTAATGGGAGGTCTGGGGCTGTGGTTAGGATGCACTGGGGAGCAGACACACTCGATTTCTGAATTATAAAAATGAGTATTGGAAAGCACTCTTCCTGCACGCTGGCAGGCTTCTGAACATCTGGATGAAAGATGTGGGAAAGTTGTCCTTTTCACTGTGTTATCTGCTCTGCTCTCCCTGTTACGTGCCTGAACCTTCTGGCCAAACAGGGTTGCCTGCCGTTCTCTTGGGTTCCAGGTCTTTGCGCACATCGTTCTCCCTGTCTGGAAGCCTGCGTGCTCCCCGCACTGCCTCGCCGTCCCTGTCACGGCTTGGCCTGCCCAAATCCCACTGGCCCCAATGCCACATCCTCTAGGAAGCAGCCCTGTGTCCCTGCCAGCCAGCCAGGCCTCCTCTCTCTCCCCACTTGGTGCTCTCAAGTCACCAAAAGCCCCCAGGTCCCCATCTGTAGGGGAGACATTGCATCCACCTCGCAGGAGGGCTTGGGAGTGGGAAGCTCCCAAGTGGGACAGCGCCCAAGAGCCACGCAGGGCAGTGGCCCGCGGCAGGTGGAGGCCGTCCTCGCAGGCCCAGGGCAGCGACCCCAGACCTCCTTGTGGGGATCCGCTGTGCGCTCTGCTTTCCCTGCTGGATTCTCCGCTCCCTGACGGGCAGCATCAGCGCCTGTCCTCCTCCGATCTGTCCGCCTCGCCCGTAGCTGGCTCTCGGGAAGCAGCCGGGTCCCGGGCTTCCTCGGGCTGTGCTCCTTAAGCTGCTCCTCCCGGTTTGGCGTGCGGCTCCAAACGTGCCGCCAAAGCTGCAAAACCATTTAGGCCTCTTCTAAAACAAGCAAGAAGACCACAAAGTATGTTTACGTGACAGGCCAGCAAAACACAAAACACCTGCTGTCCTGTGGCTCGGGACTTGGCAGCCGCGACATGCGCAGCCCAGCCTCCGCAGAAGTGCTCCCTGGGGCCCGAGCTGCGGGCTGGCACCGCCGCGGTCATTTGTGCATGGGCTCGGGCAGCGGGCTAGCGGCCAGCCGGCTTCACCCAGGGGACCGTCGAAGCCACATGACCGAGCAGGCCGCCAGGGTGCTTTCTCACGATTCCACAACTTCCTTCTACCTGTTAGTCACCAAGGAAAGCCTTGTGATGAACGCTCGTCACCCTGCGATCTGGGTCACGGTCCTCCCCTGTGCTACAGCCTCCCACCACGACAAAAACAAATAAGACCAGCATGTTCGACACGAGTCTGCAAAACTACAGCGATAATTAGAATTAATATTTGATGTGCCAGGCAGAGTACAAAGTTCCTTGCAGAGGCTTTTATTAAATCCTCATACTCATCCTGTGAAGTCGGGTGCTCTTTCCAGTCCTATTACAGAGCAGCATTTCTCAATCAGCGGTGATTTCGCACCCCACCCCCCCCACCCCACGGGACATCTGGCCAGTTCTGGAGACGTTTCTCATTGTCACAGCCGGCAGCACGGGGCATGGGGGATGCTACTGGCATCTAGTGGGTAGAGGAACCTCCCGCCGCCCACGACTGCTCCCCCAACAGAAACCATCCGGTCCCAAATGTCAACAGTGGCGAGGGTTGAGATCCTGTTCTAGAGAAAGAGACTAAGGCACAGAAGCTAACCCGCCCAGGGTCTCACAGCTCCCAAGCGAGGGTGCCGCCGAGGTCACCCGGCCTGGAGCACCGACCACACACCGGGTGCACCGCCCCACACAGGGGAGCCAGGCCCTCATTTTACAGAAGATCGACAGAAACTTGGAGCGACTTACTTGAGGCAAAGCAACCTGGAGCCCAACTCAGACTCCAAAACCAACGCACTTGGGCGCTTGCTAAGGGGCCGCATCTCTCCCCGGGCATCCAGCACCCAGCCTTCGCCCTGTGGAGGCAGCGCCCTAGCAGAGCCTGAGATGGTGAAGGCTTTTCTGCCAACTGCAGAGCCAGTGCGCTGAGCTCCCAGAGGGCAGTGGCCTAAACACAGGCGCCCTCGGGGTACTTTTCCTACTGTGCTTCCTCCTCCCCTGAACTGACTCACTCCCTGTAAGAGTTGGCCAGTGGAGGCCGCAGCTTTTCCACTCAGCTGGGCTCACTGATCACCAAGCAGCTGACACTTGTAAGGCCCTCCCCGGGCAGGCGAGCCCCTGCCCCCCCCCCCCCCCCCCAGGAGCAGCGGTCGAGGCTCCTCCAGACAGACAGCACCAGCCGGCCAGGGCATTTAAGCAAAGTAACACAGACTCCTGCGGAGGAAGAGCCGTGCCTGGGTTGTTTTTTGTGTGTGTGTGTGTTTTTTTTTTTAAAGATTTATTACTTATTCATGAGAGACACAGAGAGAGAGAGAGAGGCAGAGACACAAGCAGAGGGAGAAGCAGGCTCCCTGGGGGAGCCTCATGCCGGACTCGATCCCGAGACCATGCCCTAAGCTGAAGGCAGATGCTCAGCCACTGAGCCACCCAGGTGCCCTGTGGGTCTTCACCGGAGAAGCACAGGCCTAAAGGCTTGAGCACTACGGGGCTTGGTCCTGGCACGGCTGTGACCTCACTGTCAATTCCAGGAAAGGGCATCCTGTTTAATGGATTTTGATGGGTCCCCTTACCGGGTCACGGGTGAAAAACTGTTTAAGGTGCTGCACAAAGTGTCGAAGTGCGGAAACAGGCCAAAGCGTCCACCCACCGTCCTGCCTGGCAGGGCCGGATTCGGACAACCTGAGGATTATGAGCGGGGTGTCCCTGGCTTGTCTTGGAACTTAGGTGGCACTCGTGGATCCCAGGAGCGTCTCGGCAGTCAACTGCCTCGGTTCCTTCGCAGGTTGGAGGCAGGGGGGTGGAACCTCCTCTGAGCAAGAGTCATCAACCAAGATAGCCCTCTGGGGTAGCTGCGGGCAAGGGGCGGGTCGTGGTGCTGTTCTTAGGGGAACCGGCTGCCTCGGTCTCTCAACTCAGCCCTCCTGTAGACTCATTTGCTGCCCAGCAGACTTTTGCTGTGACTAAGTCACACTTCGGGTACTGCACCCTGAAGGAACCCCCTATTTACCTTTGAAACCCCTCCATTTACATCCATGAATCACAGCTGGCCTCGGGAACTTTGCGAGAAACGAGGGTATCAAAGGCTGAATGATGTGCCTAAGACTTGGAAACCCCCCACAACGCTGCCTCTATTCATCAAGAACTTGGAGTTCCCTGCCTCGGTATAAAAGGGGGAAGGTTCTTCTGTGGTGTAATCAGTTATTCGCCTGACAAGTACTATGCACCAGACACCGGGTGAGGCACGAGGTGGGTAACAACGAGCTCACAGTTGGGTGGGAGACACAGACCCAAAAGCAGGAAATGCTACAGAGCAAATGCTCTGGGTGCTGCAGGAACATCGCGGAGAGGCGGGGGTGGGGGGGTGGAGGAGTCAGGTAAAGCCTTCTGGAAAAAGCAGAACAACCCCACCTTGTTCCTCTAACTACTTGGGGCTGGGGTTGCATTTCTCAGGCATGCAAGGGGGTGAAAAAAAATAAGTTTTCATTTCCAAAGCTTGCTTTGTTTCAGTGTTACCAGCTCCCTTGGCTTCAATAAAATAGCCCAAGAGAAGCTGCCCTCCCCCCCTCAGACTAACCAGGTGTGGAAACTGATTACATAGCAACCAGCGGCTCAATTAACCCTTGCCCCTTTGTTGATGACGTCAGGGAAACCTCCTGATGGTCTCCTGCTAACTGCGTCCTACAGCTGGGAGAACAGCTCGTCTCCGCTGTAGATGCAGCCCTTTTATTTCTTGGCTGTGAATGAGACTGTTGGCACTTGCTTCAGATGACAGAAAACTGAATAATTCAGAAAAGTCCTCAGCCACTATGTTTTGCTAGAGTCTTCGATGGCAGTGGTATTGCTACACTGCCTATTGCTTGTGAGTCACCAGAGAGGCCCTCCCTGGCTGGCATTTAGATCAGCTCTAGCCACACTATCCCATTACCTTGTTTGTTTTTCTTTTAAATAACATTTAATATTAAGGGTAAATTCCTATTTGTCACTGGTTTATAAGCTTCATGGGAGGAGGACCCTCCCCCCACTCATCCACAGCACTTTTAGCAGTGATGGGCACAGGGTGAGTGCTCAGTAAATATTTGTTGAATGAACTGCTATCATTTACTATCGGCTAAGGTCTTTAAATCTATGATCTCACCCAATCCTCATGCCAACCTTATGAGGTATGTGCTGTCATTACCACCCATTTTCCAGATGACAATGGCTAAGAAATATGCCCCAGGTCACTCGTCTGAACAGCAGAGGTGAGCTCCAAACCCTCACTGGGACTTTGCACCCCTTACCGCTGTGATCCAGCTACCCTTGCGCACTTCCTGGTTACTGCTTTGAAGTAAGAATATTCTCAGCAGAAGCCTATCACCTCACACACAGTCCTGGGAATTGAAGAGGATTTTCTCAAATGCTTTGAACCCTCATGAAAGCTTCTAAGACAAAGACAGCCAAGAAGAAACCCAGGAGTGAGTCTCAGTTATCAAACTTCTACACAGATAGGAAAGAGTGGGCAGGGAGGAAGCGGGCAGTGAATGAGAGAAGTTTCTATTTTCTGCCAAGTCCATGCTTATAAATACTATCCTCTTAAAGTGGTTTCTCCAGCTCCCATAAGGAAGCCGCGGAAGTATCATCACTTAATGACACTGCCCTGGGAACACGGACGGACATCAATACCAAATGAGCAAGTGATCTATAGCTCCTGTTGCTCTATGAAGCTGAGATCATGTTGTATAAACACTGCACAACTTTTATCATCCATCTTGGGCTGAGCAAAACCATATTTGCCCAACACTCTGAGTAATGGCCAGGAATGGATGGATTAGAGCCCTTGAATTCCCGGTTGGAAGACATTAAAAGTTTAAGAGCCCCATATAGCTGAGTCAAATGCATGTGCCCATGCTGTATAATTAGCAGGCGCAACAGCAATAAAGATATAATTGAAAGGGAAGACCAGCAGGACGAGAACACGAACCGGCACCCTCCTCCCGGGTGTAGCCATTTCTCCCTTGGTCTTCAGCTGTGTAAACGGTCACCTGGCCGGCCATGGGGCTTCAGTGTGACAAAGGGCTTGGATCTCCCATTCCTCCCCTGAGCAATTTCTGCTTCCCTCTGAAGTCAGCTTTCAGGCATAAGTAATTCATTGCTCCTCTACTAAACATTCATTTTAGCTCATCTAAACAGACTTCATAAATCAGCCCGGTTATTGTTTACTGAGGCCACCCCCAGGATCTCATGTATAAAAAATGAGCATCCGTATTACTAAGTGGAAGCCAATGGTCACCTGGCCTGCAAGAGACTCCCCAGGAGACCAGGGGATGCACAGAGGGAGACTCTTGCTCCCAACATCCAGGGAGCTTTGCTCTCAGTCGCATGGAGTCCTGCTTGTCTTGACTACCAAGGCTTGAGAAGGATTGTTTGGAGTGGGGGAGGAAGGTCGGTTATGGGGTCAAAACCTCATCCTGTAAAGAAAATCCCAAGGAGTGATGACCCTAGCCAAGAAATGGCGCTTTGGGATAAGCCCTTCAGTGGAAGACACCTGTGTTCTAGCAATTTCTGGCTACTCTATCTACATTTTCAGGGGACCCTGGAGAGGCAGCTGTTCCTTCTAGCTTCAATTTGCAGTTGGAAAAACTGAGAAGTTCCTCAACCTGCTGGGCACCAGCTGTGCACGAAGGGCATTTTTGGTTCGGTCTGGCACCTACTGTTCCATTTTTGTTCTAGTCTGGTTTACAGGCTTGGGGCGTCAGTCTTTTCTCCTAGCGGGTTGACTTCTTTGAGCTCAGTCTGGGCCTCCCCCTCAGCCCAAAGTACAGGACTCTCCCCCGGGCTAGGACAGTGGGTGGAAACCCCCCTGCCCCCCACTTCTTCTCCTGGAGCTCATGTTCCCGGTGTTGATACCACAAACCCAGGACGCAAAGCACAATTATCAGCTGTGACATCATCAACACAGACTCCGGGCTGACCTCAACTCTGATCTAAGAGGAGGAAAATTAAAAGGCAAACGCTCTTCCACGCCAGGCATCTCCTCTGGTGGTGCCAGAATTAAAACCAAAACCAAGGAAGGGCTAAGCAAAAGCCATGCTGCTACATACAGATTATCTTCAAAATGAGGCCTGAGATGTCAGCTGCTGTCCCTGGAAACTGTGCTGATAAAAACGAAGCTGTTTTCCTCCCCCTCTGATGGCTAAAAGCTTGAACTCTGGAGCCTACCTCGCCTCAAATTCCAGCTTTGTCACTTAATATCTGTGTAATTTTGGGTAAATTGCTTAACTGGCGTGTACCTTGGTTTCCCCAGCAGTATAATGAGAATAAGACTATAGGGTACCTACCTTATTGGGTTGCTGGGATTTCCTGGGTTAACACATGAAATGCTAAGAACAGCAACTGACATACTGTTAAGTGCTCATTTAAAATTTTAGCTACTTGATGTCAAACCACATTTACATTTGACTCCCTTTTCAGTACCCACCTGGCCTCGTCCGCGGACTACTTGCTTGCCACTGAAGGCTGTTCCCAAAATGGCCTTCCAATCAGATTGCAAGGATGCCTCGCCATAGTACCATTCTAAATAATTTATGGTTTGCTGACTTCTGAAATTGGAGTCTGGTAGGCAGTTTGCTGTTAAACGTATGTCACACCCTAACCTTACCAGGGAGAAGGTCAAGTGCTTCCCTTCCACCCTTTGCACTGAAGCCCTGTCCTCCTTCAGAGAAATGCAACTAAGTACTCAGTGTGGTTCCCTTCTCAGAATGCACATCATGCAGTTTCCTATCCCCCACACCTCTTCCCCACTCGCCAGTTTACTGGGTCATCTTTTCTTTCAGGAAAGCCCATAAGATTGTGCATTTAATACAACACATGGGGCTTTAATCAATTGCTCACTTGACTGGTGACAGCTTAAGAAGTTCAGGCCCCTGGGAGTCCGTATGTGGTTCTCTTTCTGGAAAGGGGATTCAGGAGTCACCAGCTTCCACTGGCCTGAGCACAGGCAGTTAAGAACCCACCAGAACTTCTCCGCCTTCCAGGAGAAGGCCTGAAGTGTACATCCTTCAACCCAGCAAAGCCCAAGGCAGCTGCACCTGATCCTGGCTTTCCTGCCCCCTTCTTCCCATCCTACTGCTTGGGTGGACCCTCTGGCTGCTGCTATTGGGCTGGAGAGATCTAGGGTCAGAGCCACAGTCGATCTGCTCCGCTGTTGGGGAAAGACCACGCGAGACACGCAGTCCAGCAAGGCAAAGAGCAAGGCAGGAGGGGGTTCAGGAATGGCTTGGTCAAGAGCCTCAATCAGGGAAGAGCACCCAGGCAGTGACAACGCCACGAGGAACAGGATTGTCAGCTTTATCCTCCAAAAGCCAGTCGCCAGAAGAACTATCTCGGGCCAGAACCATGTCATGGACTCCACCCTGAGAACAAACGTCTTCTCTCTCCCAGGTCCTGGCACACCCCCCAGCGTCGTTCGCCCTAGGAAATGCGCCCGGTGGGGCAGCCCAGGGAGGGGGATGTCCCTCTCCCGTCCGTCCACCGTCCACCGCCGAGGCCCGCACGCTTACCGTTGGCGTTCTTGCCGCAGATGAGATGTTCGTAGGGCTGCAGGACGCCCCAGAGCTCGGCGTCGTTGTTGATGACCATCTCCAGGGCCTCGGCGGACACCTCCCCGGGCCCTCCCCCTCCCCCTCCGCCTCCGCCTCCCCCGTCGGGGCTCTGGCTGGCCAGCACCCGGGCCCGGATCTCCTCCACCAGGTTCTCCATGCAGGCGGTGAGCGAGATGGCCGCGTACTCGTGGATGCGCACGGAGATGCGGGTGTCCACCATCCAACGGAAGAAGCGGCCCACGGAGAAGGTGAGGCCGCAGCGCGCGGACTTGCCGCGGCGCAGCCCGTCGCCCGCGCTCATGCTGTACAGGGACAGCGCCTTGACGGCCGCCAGCGCGCAGCTCTCGGCCAGCGCCCAGCTGTGCACCAGGCGCACGGCGCTCTGCACCTCGAAGCGGGTGCACTTGGCGTGCAGCACGCTCAGGCGCTGCGCCTCGCGGGCCACGCGGATGAGCGCCCTGCGGAGCAGCCCGGCCAGGCGCCGCGCAGCCTCGGCGGAGAAGGGCGGCAGCCGCCGGCCGCCCGCGCCTTTGCGCAGCACCCGGGCCACGTCCCCCTCGGTCCAGGGGAACTCCTCCAGCTCGGGGAGGCGCGGGCAGCGCGAGAAGAGGTCGGCCACCTCGGGGTCCTCGGGCAGCACCGTGTTCACCGTGTCCCAGCTGTTGTGGCGGCTGTTCATGGAGCCGGAGTAGCACCACCAGGCCGCCCCGCGGTGCTGCTGCGCCGAAGAGGTGAGCGCCTGCGAGTTGGACTTGGACGACGACAGGCTGAGGGAGCGGCACGAGTCCCCGGCCCCATACCCGGAGTCCAAGGTCAAGTCCTCCAGCGTCTTCAGGGTGGAGCTGTACGTCCCGGCCATGGGGAGCGCGCCGGCCGCGGCCTCGCCGAGCGAGGGGCGCTCACGACTCCATGCTCCCCTCCCCAGCGGGCAGGAACGGGCTCTAGGCTCTCCGGGGCGCCCTCCTTCCTCTCGGCGGCCACATGGCGCGCCCGCGGGCCGCGGGAAGGTGCGCGAGCCTCGGGGCGGCCGGGGCGGCCGGGGCCCCCGCGCAGCTGTCAGCGCAACGGCCCCCGCCGCGCCCGCTCGGCCCCGCGGCGCGTCCACTGCAGCCTCCCGCCAGCGGAGCGTCCGTCCTCCGCGGGGAAGGGATCCCGAGCGAACAGGGCGGCGGCGGGGGGAGGAGGAGGAGGAGGTGGAGAAGGAGGAGAAGGAGGAGGAGGCGGCGGCGGCGGCGGCGGCGCGCGAGTCCGGGACCAGCCGGCGAGAAAGCGCTCTGCAAACTTCTGCTCGGCGCCGGCCGCCCGCGCCGCTGGGTACCCCGGCCGCCGCCGGCATGCAAATGACCCGGGCCGGCCCACCAATCACCGGCCGCGACGGGCAGAGGCTGCACCAATGAGCTCCCCGGGGGGCGGTCACTATGCAGATTTCGCGGGGCTGCGGGTGGAACCCCGCGGCGGAGGAGGCGGGGCTGGAGGCCGCGGGTCGCGGGAGCGGCGGGGATGGAGGGGATGGAGGGGATGGAGGGGATGGAGGGGATGGAGGGGATGGAGGGGATGGAGGGGATGGAGGGGATGGAGGGGATGGAGGGGGCGGGGCCCGCGGGCCTGCGAGCCACCCCGCGCCCCGGGAGGCGGCAGCCGAGACCCGGAGCGGAGGGGTCGGGCCTTAGGCGCGGGAGCTGACGGTTTAAAGAGAAATGGAAAGGAGAGGCCGGTGCGCGCTGCCCCCGCCCGCCGCGCAGCCCCCATCGAGCCCTCCGCAGCCGAGCCCCACCGAGGCTGGCGCGGCGCTGTGGGCCCGGGGGTGGGCGTGGGGAGCACAGCCGACTGGGGCGCGGGTGCACGAGCCAGGCACCCCACCTCTCGCCCGGACTTTCTGGCAGGCCTCTCCCGTTTCCCGAGATGAAACTCCATTTGTGTTTAGGGGGGCGGGGGGAGGAGAGACGCCTTTCTTGCTTCTCGCGAAACGGTCTGGTTTTCCTTACGTTGCCGTCCAGGTTCCTGATGACTGGGAGGGCCCCAGGTCTGTGGTCCCCTCCCTCCGCGCCACGGGAAACTAAGGCCGTTTTCTGGACGTGACTCCGGGGGAGAGGGTCCTCACTTGCATCCGAGGCTCACAAGGGTCGGGGGCCTCCCTGTTACAAGGGTACAGAGCTGCTGGCTGTCAGGGGGCTCCTTGGGGTGCGAGGGTGCGAGTGTCCCAGAGTGTGTGCACGTGAGAAATGGGCCCTGGCACTGGCCGGGCTCGAACCCCCGGCTGCGCCACCTCCTGACGGTGGCGTCCCCAGGGCCGAGCCCTGCGCCCCCTTGGGACTCGGGGTGGAATGGGTGCTGACCTCCGAGCAGCGCCGTTGTAAGTCAGCCTGGGTCCGGGCCTGTGTCCAGGAGCGGTCGGTGGGAGCGGGTGCACGCCCGGTCCTGCAGCCAGGAGCACACACGGGCTCCACCGCGCCTGCGCCCCGCGGGGCAACCGCAAAGTCCAGGAGGGGATTGTGCACGCGTCGCCCCCAGGTCAGCCCCCCGCGCTCCTGAATGGCTCCTTTGTGCGGCTCCAACCTCCGGCCGCGAGTTGGGTACGAACTAGAAATGTCTGGTTCGACTCTCTCCTTCGGACATTAATGGCCCCTTTCCCTGTGCAACTCCTTTTTCTCCTTAGCGCTCTGGCTTCATTTCTCCTTTCTTCGGGTCTGTCTTTATGCAATATCGCCGCCTCATGGTCAGAAGTGGGAACGGGGTCGAGGATGGAAGTGACCCGAAAGACGCAAAGTCCGCAGAGATCAAGTTCACAGAGGACACAGGATGGGACTACCTCCGCTAGAACTGAAGAGGTCAAATGTAGGTATTGAGGTTCAACGTGTCAAAAATTCGAAAAACAAATCCGATGCAATTTAAAACGTAGTCGGGGAAATCTAATTTTAGAGCAAATGTTGCCCTCTAATGGACGTTTGGAGGAAAGAAGTGGCCCACAGGGCGGAGGACTGGCTGGCTGGGTTTCTTCTTTTTGTTGTGCGCACCCTTAAGAAGCAGAGAAAATGTCTCAACTGGATATTTACAACAGGGAAAAGTCATCTGGGAATGAGCTAATGCCATTTATCTTATATTTAAATGACTTGATGACATAAAAGTGTAAAGATAAACATGCATACAGCCCAATTTCAGAGTCTTGTGGATATTAAACTACTCTGCAAAGATTTGTTCCATGAAATTCAGCCATGGAAAATACTACTGGAAAACTATTGAGTTTCATTAATAAATAAATTCCAAGGAGAGGAAAAAGATGGTTGGGAACCTATACGTTAAAAAAAGCACTTAAGGCATATCAACTAGTTAGTCATAATGTGTGGAATTTATTGGGATTTTTTTTTTAAGAATCAATAAACATTTGACATTATGAAACAATTGTAAATGAGGAACATCACCCAGATCTTTGCTATTATGAAATTATTGTGTTTTTTAATGTGGTAATGGTAGTGTGGTATGTTTATTAAATGTTACTGTCTTTTAGATATACATAGTGAAATGTGTGTTGTGATTTTTTTCATTAAAAAAAGGAAGTAAATTATTTTGGGAAGATCTGGTGGAGGGGACTAGAAAGTTATGAAAGATGGCTAAGACTGTAGATCTCTTGTCTTTCATACATTCACCAAAGTCTTCTATTGCCATCTTGAGGACAGGACATACAAAGTATACCTGGAGTGTGTCTCTGTGTTTTGTGTGATGGAGGTAGAAAGAAATGGAGGAAGAGAGAGAGAGAAAGAGGACAAGATACATTGGGCTATGTTAGAAATTAACCAACTGATTGATTTTCAGTTAATCGTTTAGGAAGTTGGCGGGCAGGGTGAAAAACTTTAGATCAAGAAAGAAAAGACATGGCTTCTTATACATATGTACGTGTGTGTGTGTGTGTGTGTGTGTGTGTGTTTAAGGCAATCCGCTGGTAATGTGCTTAATGTTAGGAATGCAAGTTATATTAGAAGAAGAGGAAATATCATCCCAACCCAAATCTGGCCCAAACATCATTTTTGGAGAAAAACAACTGTCACATATCTGGACACGTTAAAAAGAACATGATGAAACCATGGCAAATATTGGGAGAATTCCCAGTGGAGTAATTAAAAATCTGGGATTGCCCATGCAAAAATTACATAAGGGAAGAAGCTTGAAATAAAGTTTAGAAACTTTACACCTTGGCTGATGTCCTCATATTTTGTTATACAATTTTTTACAAAATCAAAATCAATCTGGAGATGGGGGCGGGGGGAGGGGGAATAAAATACCCTGGAATATATCTTGAAAGTGAAGATGCTGAAACTATTTAAGTACAGATAGAACTCTTGTACGAGAAAGACAGATTATGTCCATGAGAGTGGCCAAGTTTCAAATTAGTTTGTGGATCATTTTCGGTAAATTCTCTCAGTAATAGTTATTGAATGCCTACTGGGTTACGACTGTGCTAGACATGAGAGGTGCATTAGACAAGGTTCTGGCCATTAAACAAAACAGCAACAACAAAATGAAAACACATGCCCAATATGGAGAGAGAAAGGCACATGAGACTATTTTGCAAAATATGCTTTGCAGAGCTGCTCAAAAACCACTGATCAAGGGCCACCGCCAGTTCTTTGACTCACCACACAGGTTGATACACCTAGAGGAGAAATGGTACAAATATGAAGGGAGAAAATACTCTGTGGAACGCAAGGAGAGCTGAAAAAGATGCCAGTGGTTGCTAGAAAAAGGAACCAATGGTGTGGAAAATGTGAGGTAATCCTTCCATTCCATGCAATCCTTGTTAGCCCATTCCTGACACAGGAATTGTTTCTCTCTCTCTCTCTCTCTCCCTCTCCCTCTCTCTCTCTTTTCTGGACCTCATGACTAAAGAGATATACAGATCATTTGAAACAAAGAGCCCCCAGGATGACCAAGGGAAAAAGAAATACACTTCTGCAAGGCACATTCTGCAGAATGGTGTCATGGGTTTGGTCTGTGAAACAAGGATCAGTAGTTAAGTCTGGAAAATTCTGCATTCTGTTTCTCCCTGTAGTATATTCATGATGGACAGTATTTTATTTAAGGCTCTTTCATGTTTCCTTTAACCCAGTATATATCAGGCTTAACTGGGCAGAGAACTCCTCCTGCCCTGGGGCTACTGCAAAGTAATTGGGACTTTTTGTTTAGCTCCTAGCAGAAAAGACAGTGAGCATGCTTTGAGTCTGCTCAGGCAGTGGAGGTAAAGTAGGAAGAGATCCAGATAAATCCCAGAATAGAGCAAGGTTCCCCATCTAACCCCTGTGTAAAGCTGGAGTTTGGCAATCTGCTAGACAGATGTGATTCCAAGGGTAGACGTAAACCTAGAGCATTGGTCTACGGGGGAAAAGGAGGTGATGTGGGTTCAGGGACTGGCACAAGTCAAAAGGTTCACAAAGGGAACAAGATTGGAGGCTGGTGTCTCTCCAAGGGGGAACTCTGCTTATTAGGCAGTTGGTATCTGCCCCTGGGGATTAAGGGTAAGATTTTTAGGGGATGGTCTGGGGCTCCAAACTACACACATCTGGATGTTCTAGTTATCAATTAACTGGCTAATGCTGGTTATCAATTCACTGCAGTTGTGCTGCTTTCCTGTCCTGATATAGAGACCATCTAGAGTGAAACACGATATTCAACTCTGCGATGTTTGCTAGACATTCATTGATAAGATTCATCTGGCATTCTTTCTACAAATCTGAACTCCCAGCCCCTCTTCTTGATGGTCTTGATTTAGTAAGCCTGGAGTGTGATCCAAGTGAAAGTATTTTCTACAAGCATTCCCAGATGATTTTTACCAAGACCTTTCTTGAAGGTCCTGATTCAGTGAGCCTGGGGTGTGATCCAGGTAAAAGTATTTTCAACAAGTGTTCCCAGAATGCTAAGGCATTTGTCTCTTAAGCCTCAAAAATCCCTGAGGGCTGGTATAAAAATGCTTATTCTTGAGGCATACCTGCCGAGTTTTTCATTCAATAGGCCAGGAGCCTACGACGCTTCATTTTTAGTGGATGGGTGATTGGAATGCGTGGAGTCCAGAAAACTTGCTCTTCAGCGAGTTCAGAGGTTTCCAGCAGGTGGTGCTCTTGTTCATTTTGCTAAACATTTGTCCATTTAAAAATTAAATTCATTACTCAGGAGTTGGATCTTTAAAAAAGTTTTAAATTTCCCACACGGATAGATCTGGGACCAAATAGCTATTCCTGTTTATAAATCCCACTGCATGATTGGGAGATGTCTCTGTCTTCCCTGAAGCAAGGATGCCCATGGTACAGGAGTGATGGTACGCAGCTCCCAGCCCAGGCATGGGCCTGCAGGGAATGATCTTTAGAGTTCAGAGAACGGTCTCTTCAGCCTTTTCAATGAGGAATTAATTTGAAGACAAGGCTATGGTGGGACTATCTCTTAATTTACCACCAAAGGTTTAAAATTGAACCAGATTTTAGACTTTTTCAAAAGCAGTCCAAAATAATCAACTTGGAATTGAAGACATTAGTGGACATTAGGGATGACCCCTACGTTACAGATGAACACCAGAACACAGGCAGTTTCCTTGACTCAGTTTGGTCAGCAAACCAGAATCAGACATGTGATTAATGACCAAGATTTGTTGACTTCTACTTGAATGACCTTAGTTAGAAATTTTTTGTATTATTGAGGATTCCAAACATAGAAAAAGACAGAATTTGATAATGAACCCTATAACTCAGCTTTCATAATTATCCGTTTGTGGCCAGCCTTGTTTACACTGTCACCTACTTTCCCATCTCCAGTATTTTTTAAAGCAAATCTCAAAGGTCATAACATTGGGTAATGTTCATATAAGTCTGCCTGCCGGGCTGTCTCAGTGCTTTGAAGCAGGCCTAACAGGACCATCCTTTTTTAAATTTCTTTTTAATTTTAAAAATTAGAAATTAATTTAATCAATCAATCAATTAATTAAATTAATTTCTTTTTAATTTTCTTTTTTAATTTTTAATTTTATTTATTTGAGAGAGAGAGAGAGAGCATATGCAGGAAGGGCAGAAGGAGACGGAGAGAGAATCTCAAGCAAACTCCACGCTGAGCACAGAGCCCAATGTGGGGCTCGATCCCACAACCCTGAGGTCATGATATGAGCCAAAAATCAAGAGTGGGACCATCAACCAACTGTGCCACCCAGGAGCCCCATAATAGGACCATTCTTAATTTGAGTCCTGCTAGTTTTGCATTAAGAGAACATGCCCCAGTGTTGCAAAATACTGCCCCCGATGCCAAGAAAACACTTGCAAATGTGGGTGCTACTTTAGATTATGGGGTTTAGAGTACACCTGATGAGGTATTACTTTCCCCTCCTATGTGAAAATAATCATGTTATCAGTATGAACAACCACTATTAATCTGTTTCCTTAATTTCTGGATTGAAGCCAAGACACCCCTCACTTTTACCAAGGGGCTGACTATAGGATGTCAGAGGGAGTCATTCTCTAATAATTATTTTTCCTGTATGGTTTTTGGTTATTAAATCATCACCCTCCCCTAAGTTAGAAAAGAAATGCTTTTAAAGTTTATACTAGGGACCTAGGAGAGCAACTTTATTTCTAATATTTACATGTCTTTCTATATTTAAAATTTGTATTTGAAAAAATATAATGAAGAGAAGTAACAACCATAAACCCACTAAGTAACAAACTGTACAGAATGGGAAGTACAAGTTCCTTGCTTATTTCTTCAGGCTCATGCCCCTTAACAACTGGGCCTTCCAGAATTTCCCCTTGAGCTTGACAGACACATCTTTTTCTACTTACATGCACACACACACACATACATGCACACTTTTTTTCTTTTCACAAGGATGAGTTTGTTATGCATATTTTCTGCAAGACATCATGTAAAAGATACATATTTCCAAGATAGTAATGTATTTTACTGCAGTCTTTTCAGCTAGTCCTTTATTGAAGGGCTTCTCTTCTTCTTTCTTCCTCTTTCCTTCTTCCTCCTTCCCACCCTCCCCCCTTTCCTTCCTTCCTTCCTTCCTTCCTTCCTTCCTTCCTTCCTTCCTTCCTTCCTTCCTCCCTTCCTTCCTTCCTATTTCTGTGTTTCCTCCTCTGCTGTACAAACATGCTGTGATAAACTTTCTTGTACATATACCTTTCTCCCCTTCCGATTATTTCTATATGATATATTCCTAGAGGTGGGATTATAGGGTCACTGGGTATGCTCTTAATTAAAAAAAAAATGTATCACCAAATTTCCCCCTTAAATGTTACATCAGTTTACATGCTGCCTTCTCAAATCCTATATATGTTCCAACCTTCAGCAGGATTCCTACTCCTAGCTTCTCGGGGAAACTTTGCCTAGTAGTTTAGCCCATTGTAATTTGTGACTTCTTTACCACTCAGGGCTCTTGGCTGTTTCATACACGACTATTCTTAAAACAAGGTACTTTGTTAGAGATATTTAATGAATGCCCTTTATGCCCTCAGCTCACTTCAAATGTTACATGGTTTCACTTCTTGGAATGTGTGATCAGGAAATTAGAAGGAGCTCAGGTATTTAGCAAGAACAAGGACAAAACCCATTGTTTTGTCAGTGACTCTAAAAAAGATGGAAACAATGTAAATATCTAACAAGGCTTACCTTTTCCTGCTTCACACCCGATTTTTTTTTTAATATTTTATTTATTTATTCATAGAGACACAGAGGGAGAGGCAGAGACATAGGCAGAAGGAGAAGCAGACTCCATTCAGGGAGCCCGGTGTGGGACTCGATCCAGGACCCCGGGATCACGCCCTGAGCCAAAGGCAGATGCTCAACTGCTGAGCCACCCAGGCGTCCCTGGATCTGTTATTTCTCAAAAAAGGCCCTGGCTCCTTTTAGTGGGGCCTCCTGGAGTTATCTTCTCTGTGAAGCTTTCCATAACCTCCCCATACCCTACCCCACCCTTCAATCCCTCTTCTGCTGTAATCATCCCTCATCATAGTGTGACGAAACTCTCATTTGTCTGATTTTTTTCCATTTTACTGTAAGGATCTTGCAGGCAGAGATTTTATTCCACTTAACTGTGCACCCAGGTTCCTACCTAGCACAGGCCCAGGGAAAACATTCAGTATTTTTGTTGAATAGATGAATCAATGAAATTTATCATGTAGGCCCAAAACATGATTGAATTGCATATGTCTTTTCTTTCCAACAACATTACCTGTTTTTGGAAGAAACCTGTTTTGTGTTTCTTGTTCTATACCCTTTTCCCTCCAGAACCTAGCACTGTTTAAACCCAGAATAGACACTCAGTAAATATTTGTTGCTTTAAACTCAGTTGACTTACACCGAATTACGCAGCACTTGTTGCACCTTGCTGGGCTATACACAGTTTGCTCGCAAAGACTGTACAGCAAAGGATTTGTAAATACTTCCTAAGTAATACAATTTAGAACACACCGTCTCTCTTCAAAATGAGAAAGATTATAGATCAGATAGGTTAGCTAGAAAGAAACTAGTCTTGTCACAAGATGTATCATTTATGACAGCCAACAGGAAAAGTCACCCCTAACGCTTAGTCCTCAGTTGAAAAAATGACTTAATGAATGAGGTCTCCCGATTGCCTAACCATCTCACTACAAATATTCTATTTTCCAGGGAGCAGAATCAATAGAATCAATGTTCTTTATTCTTGCTTATTGTTAATATGACAATTACATAAAGAGATGACTCAGATTGTGGCTGTCTTCGTGTCCATTCTGGTATCTTAATGACAAGAATAAATGCCATTTTACTCACCCACTCATCCATTAGTCTGAAATTACAACCTGTTTTCTGGAATTCTTCAGGAGTAATTGAGGTAATGATGTCGATGAGGCAACGCCACTTTACTCTCATCTGCTTTTTTTTTTTTTTTTTACTTTATTTTTTAGAGCAGTTTTAGGCTCACACCATAAATAAGGGATAGGTACAGAGATTTCCCATATACTCCTGCCCCCCAAATATACATGGCCTCCCCGTTATCAACACCCTTCACTGAAGGGGTACATTTGTTACAACTCATGAACTTGCACTGACACACTATCATCACCCAGGGTCCATGGTTTTTGTTAGGGTTCACTCTTGGTGTTACCCATCCTACGGGTTTGGACAAATGTATGATGACATGTGTCCACCACTAGAGTATCCTGCAGAATAGTTTCATAGTTTCACTGCCAAAAAAATTCCCTGTGTTCCATTTATTCATCTCCCCCCTCTCCCCACTGCAACCACTGATCTTTCTACTGTCTTCATACTTAAGTCTTTTCCAGAATGTCATATAGTTGGAATGCACTTTTCAAAGTGTTAAGGGGTGGATTAAGACGTTTGTCAGTCCTTCGTCTGGAAACTGGAGACCTAACAGGACCTAGTAGAACTCATGGTATAATCTTGGGGACCACGTCTTTTAGTGCCCTCTAATGTGACTCCTGGGTTGTTTCTAATATGTGACAAACTGGGGCGCAGGGAAACCAGAAGAACTAGGCAAGTTGTGTTGTAATCGTTGTACCATTATGCCCACATTGTACCTGCCTCGGAGGCCCTGGTTCGTTGCTTGTCTTTGAAGGAATCTTCCACCTCCTTGTCCTGCTTTTCATTTTCTTAAATCAAAATATAACCCCCAGAGGGACGCCTGAGTGGCTCAGCGGTTGAGCATCTGCCTTTGATTCAGGCGTGATCCTGGGGTCCTGAGATCGAGTCCCTCATCGGGCTCCCTGCAGGAAGCTTGCTTCTCCCTCTGCCTATGTCTCTGCCCCTCTGTGTCTCTCATTAATAAATTAAAAAATCTTTAAAAGAAAAAAAGAATATAACCCCCAGAGAGCAAACTGCTCTTTACTTGAGCAAAATTAACATGCTGACAGTCAGCTTGGAGTGGAGCAAGGTCGCATACGAGTTTGCAAAGCAGGAAATATACCCAGGGTTTTGGCAAGCCACAGCTAAATGTGGCCCAATCACAATCTTGCCAAGGGTGCACTTAGATAGTATGAGTTACAAATATTGCCCTTAGAAAAAATAACTGGAAAATAAATGTGGGAAGGTAGTCTATAAATTATCTCAGGCAGCTTGTCATTTGGGCTTCAAGAAGACATTACACTTCAGAATTAATCATCATCTTGTTTTAGAGCAAGGTGATATCCTCCAGCCAGCCAGAGGGGTAAAAATCAATTAAACTTTGGCCTGTGATACACGCACCTCTGATCAAGTTTAATCTACAGCAGCTGGTTCTAAAACCCAAGACCACAAAAAGGAACTGAGCTGAGAGTCTTATACTGTGGCCATTGTCTCTAAATCTGACCACAGGTGAAGTATTTCAAATGTTACCTGGTTTCACTTGTTGGAATTTGTGGTAAGAAATTAGAATAAGCTCAGATATTTATTTTTTTAAGGTTTTATTTATTTATTCATTAGAGACACAGAGAGAGGCAGAGACACAGGCAGAGGGAGAAGCAGGCAGAAGGAGAAGCAGGCTCCATGCAGGGAACCCAGTGAGGGACTCGATCCCAGGACCCCAAGATCATGCCTTGGGCCGAAGGCAGGCGCTAAGCCGCTGAGCCACCCAGGGATCCCCTAAGCTCAGATATTTAGCAACAACAACAAAATCTATTGCAGCATTGTCAATGATTCTAAAACAATAGGAACAAAATAAATACCTAACAATGGCAGATTGCTAAAATAAATGATAGAATATCCACATAGTGGAATAATGTGTAACCATTTAAGATGATGTTGTAGAAATATGTCTTTTATCTTGAAATGTTCATGATATATTAAATGATAAAAGCGGATTATAAAACCTGTATGTTTTGATCCTACCTTTGTTGAAAAAAAAAAAAATAGAAAACAGCTTAAGGGATCCCTGGGTGGCGCAGCGGTTTGGCGCCTGCCTTTGGCCCAGGGCGCGATCTTGGAGACCCGGGATCGAATCCTACATCGGGCTCCCGGTGCATGGAGCCTGCTTCTCCCTCTGCCTGTGTCTCTGCGCCTCTCTCTCGCTCTCTGTGACTATCATAAATAAATAAAAAATTAAAAAAAAAAAAGAAAACAGCTTAAAATACTGCAGGGCAATGGTGGCTCAAGGTCGATAAAGCAGATAAGGTTACAGCTTTAAAGCTGGTTTGTTGCTTGCCTGCATTTTCTAATCTTAAGTGAGCATCTATTGCTTTGTTATAGCAAAGCAATACTTTTGAAAATAAATGTATTGGCCTAGCTCTATTAAGTATTATGAAAATAAATGAATGAACCGAAGGTTACTTAAAAAAATATTTATTCATGAGAGATACAGAAGGCAGAGACATAGGCAGAGGGAGAAGCACGCTCCATTCAGGGAGCCCGATGTGGGACTCAATTCCAGGACCCCGGGATCACACCCTGAGCCAAAGGCAGACGTTGAACTGTTGAGCCACCCAGGCTTCCCCCGAAGGTTACTTAATGTCCAATTGTCCTCACAGAGCAATCTGTGCTCTCATGACTTGTGAGTAAAATGTTTTAATGGTATATTTCACATTGCATTGTGATTTTATCTGTTTACATATCTACCTCCCCTTTGGCCCAAGCTTCTCCAGGGCTAGGATTATTATTATTCATCTTTACATCCCTAGTACATAGGTCAGGAATGTAGAGGGTGATGAGTAAATATTGAATAATTGAGTATATAGCACACCGAAGAATGCTGAAAGATTTCAATTTTAGTCTCAATGCATGCTGTTCACAATCACACCATCTGTCTTCCACTAACCCAAGAATGCAGTCAATGTATTTATGTTAAACTTTGATTTGAAACAAAGCAGTGAGGGGCACCTGGGTGGCTCAGTCAGTTAAGCGTCTGCCTTTGGCTCAGGTTGTGATCCCGGAGCCCAGGATTGAGCCCTGAGTTGGGCTCCTTGCTCAGTGGAGAGTGTGCTTCTCCCTTTGCCCCTCACCCTGCTCATGCTCTCTCTTGCTCTCTCAAATAAATAAATAAAATCTTTAAAATAAAAATGAAAAAAGCAGTGGTTCTCCAACCTAGATGATGATCAGAAACATCTGGGAACTCTACTGTCCAACAACCAAATCAGAATCTGACATAAAGAATCTCCAGCTGTAAATATGGCAAAAATCCAACCAACCCCAGGAGGTCCTCAAGACATAGTTAAGAAAAAGGTCAGGGGCCACGGGCTGAAGACAAATAATTTAGAGAAATCACATGTTTGGGTTGTGGGTTCTACCTCAAAGACACCATCAAGTTTGGGATCTCAGTATTACAGGAAAACTGCAAAGAAAGCAAATGTTAACAGTGGTTTCAAGAAGGATAAAGCATGCATACTTTATGCATATTTTCTGGAGATTAAGTGAAGCCTATTCCTCAAAAGCCATAAAAATAAGCATAACTTTTGACCTAGTAATTTCACTTCTGAGGATTTATCCTAAGGAAATTATTGTGGATGTGCCTAAGAAATTCACTCTAAGGATCTTGATCACAGTTCCATTTACAATACCAAAAACAAATAAAAGAACTGTGAAAATTAGTTATGGGAAATCTCTCTAAAATAAAGTTGGGAGGTTAAGGCAGGGGAGCTCTCATGTCTTCTCACTCACTAGTCAATTGCAGACCCAACAGGAAGAGATAGACTTGACCTTACTCGGATTTAACCTTGCACGTGGATGCTACTCAACTCCAGCTGGAGGAAGACATGCTTTTTGTTTCTCCCCAGTAACAGCTCAGCCAATGAGCACCACCACACTTCAAGCTCCCAGCTTTACTCCAGTGGACTTTTTGGTTTGTTTTTTAAAGATTATTTGAGAAAGAGAGAGAGAGAGAAAGAGAGAGGAGGGGCAGAGGGGGAGAGGGAGAGAGAATCTTCAAGCAGACTTGCTGCTGAGTACGGAAACCCCCTCCCCAACATGGGGCTAGATCACAGGACCCTGAGATCCTGACCTCAGTGGAAATTAAGAGTCAGGGGCTTAACCGATTGAGCTACCCAGGCACCCTACTCCAGTGGACTTTTAGTTCATAACAGCCTTTCCAAATTTTCCCTTTTCTCCTTAAAACAAAACAAAACAAAATAAAAAAAACAGTGCCTCTCCTTTGTTCCCCCGACTCGCCTATGGTTTTACTGCAGCTTATTTGTTCCAGGTTGCAATTCTCTTTTATTCCCAAATAAGCCCATCTTTCATCTTTTGCTGGTAAAATAACTGGCACTATTTCTAAGGTTACCAGAACAAAAGAACTAAACCCAAATAAACAATGCCCAACCCCAGAGAACTGATAAGCCATCTAAGCCATGGAATAGCCATCTAACAGATTACTTTGTGACAACTAAAAAGATACTGTAGAAATATATTTCTAGATATGAAAAGATGCTCCAAATAGAGTGTTAAAATTTTTTAAAGGATAAAATACAGGGCAGTATGCAAAGCAGACCTAATTTTTATAAGCAAAAAAATATATATGGATCAAATACAACAAGTGGTTGCATCTGGAGGAGGGAGATTGTGGATTGTTAGAAGTTTCTTTGTCTGAGTTCTTTACAGTAAACCTCTGTTGCTTTTATAATAGGTTAAAGTCTTTGTTTTCTTTTTCTTCTCCTATTAAAGCCTAAAAATCAGTAGGTCAGAGGAGAAGGCTTCAATTTTGGAAACCAGCTCTTAGCACCTACTCTATCCTGTGCTTGCTATCAAGCTAGTTATATTCATTAACTATTTAGTCCTCATTACAACCCTGTGAATAAACCATAGACTGGAGCCAGGATTTGGACTCTGGGAGGCCAGCCCTAGAGTCTGCATTTCTAGCAAGCACCTTACTATGAGGGGCCAATTCTAGGTCTGGGTCTCCCTGTCATCCCATCTCCATGATGCCCCTTTGTCATGTCTCGTTGATTCTAAGCAGATTATAGGGCAGCACATACTGGAGAGAATCCTGCCCTGCAGGAGTTGGTTTTGAGAGAAGTGCAGTGGGTGAAGTTGATCTCTCAGCACCTTCTGGCCTCCCTGCCTCTCTGGATAAACTTAGTGCCTTCACGTGATTATTGGTACTAAAGATCTACTCTAAATGTTTGGAGATTTCCCGATTTCTACTAGGTTAAAGCCTCTAGTTATCCTATTGTTTTAACAGTTGGCTTTATACTCAGCAACTGCCAGCCAATCTTCAGAAACGAATCAATGCTAACATGATAAAGCATGAGTGTGTTGATGATACGTCACACTTCCAGGCAATGTGGATACATATAGAGGCCTTCTAGAAATTATTCCTCAAGCCAAAGCATTCATCATTCTCACGGTAGATGTTTTGGGCCTTGCAGGTGAAATATTTTATGCATTCATAGCTGAGCTGGCTGAGCAATGGCTGTTTCTAGCTCTCTTGCCAAGGTCCCTAACAAGGCTGCAAAAAGCTAAATCCTCCTGTCCGCAGTCTCCTTGCAGCTAGGGGTAGCCAGGTGGCACTGGTCTAGCCAACGAGATGTAGGTTGTTGAGGGTTTGGGGAGAAAACTTCTACTTTTCTGATGTTTCAGAACCGCCTGCTGCTCCACAGCAGGTGCCTTCAACTTCATTTTAGTCATTGGTGACCCACAGGAAAAGGTCAGAAGAATCTTGGAGATGCCAGCCCAGAAATTATTGAACTACTGAGCCAACACCAGCAGCTGCCTGTGTCCAGATCTTTTTTTTTTTTTATGTGTGAAAAATAGTCTCTGTGAAACCAGTGTTAGTCAGTCGCCTTTCACTGTCAGCCAAAGCATTCCTGACTGATACACACATCTTTAAAAACAAACCACAGTTCAAGTTCATGGGGCTAGTTTTATCCAGAACATTGACATGCAGTTCCAACACATAAGAAGGCAAACAAAACCAGAGGTCCACACCATTGTGGTGTTTGTTCACAGCATTCCTGAGAGTGTTACATGTGTCTTTATTTGATTTCTGGTTACTTTAAAAAGATATTGAGAGTTAAAAAAAATAGAGGCTATTATCTGAGATTCATCACAGGTATAACAAAATGCAATATATTACATGAAAAATTCTGTTGTTTTTAATGATTCAACAAAAATATTTGATTATGTTCACTTATTCAGACTTTTGGTTACCGTTTTCCTATTTTGACAAGTCCATCAGGTTCTTAGCAATGTATGTTGCATGTAGGAGCTCACCGGTCAGGTCTGTTTTCTTTTTTATCTTCCATTTTATCTTTTCTTCTTTTTCTTCACTCCCTTC
Organism: Canis lupus familiaris; assembly: GCF_011100685.1. Lineage (NCBI taxonomy): Eukaryota > Metazoa > Chordata > Mammalia > Carnivora > Canidae > Canis > Canis lupus. Next base: position 33,867,278 of record NC_049239.1, on the reverse strand, counting down.
CTCCCTCCCTTCCTCCCTTCCTTCCTCTCTCTATTTTTTCTTCTTCCTTTTTTTGTAAACCACAATCCTATATGGAAAAAAAGAATAACATGTCTAGGTAAGAGGTAGTGAATAATAATGAAGCAAGCACTGGGGTTGAGATCCATGTGCTAGATATCTTCTGTTTCTCCCCCAGATCCATTGTCTACCTGCTGCTGACCCTGGAGGCTGACCAGTGTGGAGCATGAGCAACTTTGCTGACTCTCTCTTAGATCTGGTTGATGGGAAGCTTTGGCTGGAGATCCAAGGAAGGAAAGAGACTGGGGAGTAATTAGTGGCTCCTAATGTGAGGTCATTCCAGGCTGGCTGTGTCCTTCCACTCCTCTTGACATGTTTGAATCTACTTAATTTTCTGTCTGTTTTTGATTTCAGGAACCAAGCCTTCCCCTTGTTCCTGCAGGCCTAGACATGGTATGGCATGGCTTGGCTGCCGCTAGGCCCAGGTTGTTTCTCCTACACCTGTACACTTGTAATTATTGTCTTTTAAATGAATACTCCTCAAATTACCCTATTTGGAGTAAGCCTGCTGTTTCCCATTAGAGCCTTGACTGATCCCAAAAAGATACCACGTTGTCCAATATAGTAGCTACTGGCTTCATGTAGCTATTTAAATCTTCATTTTAATTAAAGAATTGAAATAAAATTAAAATGCAGCATTCAGCTCCTTGGTCACACCAGCCACATTTCAGGTGCTGAATAGCAACATATGACTCAAAGTTACCGTTGGCCAGATCAGATGCAGAAAATTTCCACCATCCCAGAAAATTGTACTGGACAGCCCTGATAGAATTTTGACCATCTTCAGACCTCCCTTTCTCCATCAGGCTTCTTCTTTTTTTTTTTTTTTTTCCATCAGGCTTCTTCTTGATTGTATTGTAATCATATCCTTGCTTTTCTTTATCATTTTACCACTTCTGTAAGCATTCTAAACAAGATGTTTTACGTTTTGCCTATTTTGACCTTTAAAAATGTAATTTTACAGCATTTCTGTTGTCTTGCTTCTAGATTGTTTTGAACATCCACTCATATTTAACTATTGTTCAACATCATTTCTATATAGTACTCCATTATGTGAATATATACACTTAAGGAAAAGTCCATTCTACTGTTGCTGGATGTTTGGGTTGTTTCCAGCTTCTGGTGATGACAAACCATATATATGTTTCTTTGTGGATGTTTGTGCACATAGGCACATTCCTGGAGTAGAAATGAATTGCTGTGTCATAGAGTGTACATCTCTTCCCCTTTAATAAATCATGCCAATCTGTTTTCCAGAGCAACAGAGCCAATTTATACTCCCATCGGTTGTATGTAAAAATACCTAGTGCTTCACACTCTCACATTTCAGATGTTTACATGACAGCAATCCTGATGTGTGCTGTGGTATCTCCCTGTGATTTTTAAATTGCACGCACCTGCTTATCAATGAGGTCAGTACCTTTTAGGTCCAATTTCATTTTTCCCACATATATAGTCAAGTATCTCAGCATCATTAAAAAAAATACTGTCCTTTCCTCATGCCCTGTGCCACTTATGTCTAAATCAAAGTCCATATATGTAGAGGCCTTTTTTTAGGATGTGCTTTTCTTATCTGTTGGTTTCTTCTATTACTGTATCAGTTCTATACAATTTTAATTACTGTAGCTTTGATATCAACATTTCTTGGTACCTGTTGGAGCAAATCCTCTGACATTTTGATTCTTATTTAAGATTGTCTTGGATATTTTGGTCCTTGGCATTACCATACACATATGTTTTAAGGTCAGCTTGTCAAGTTCTAAAACAAAACAATACAAAACAAAACCCCCAAATTCTGTTGAGTGTTTTGGCCAATGAATATTATTTATTTTCCCATTTAATCAGGTCTTCTTTAATATACAGTATCACTTTTAAAAATTTTATTTTCTATTTGTTTTTGGTACAGAAATACTGTTTATTTTTCTTTATTGACTTTATATCCTAACAACTTTGCTAAAATCTCTCACTGCTCTAATAATGTAAAGTAGATTCTTTTGGATTTTTTATGTCATTATTATACAATCTGTAAATGGATTTTTTCTATCTTCTTTTCTAATTGATGTGTTTTTTATTTCTTTTTCTTGCTTTATTGTACTCTCTAGGGCCTGTAGTATACCCAACAAAATTAAGTAGAGGTTATGAATAGAACTGACTTTGTCTTATTTCCAATCTCCAAAGGGAAGATTTCAAAGATTCACTCAATTGATTATAGGCTGCGTTTTGGGTTTTTTTTTTTGTTTTTTGTTTTTTTTTTTCAGATTAAGATTAAGGAAAGTTCAGGCAGCCCGGGTGGCTCAGCAGTTTAGCGTCGCCTTCAGCCCAGGGCCTGGTCCTGGAGACCTGGGATCGAGTCCCACGTCGGGCTCCTGGCATGGAGCCTGCTTCTCCTTCTGCCTGTGTCTCTGCCTCTCTCTCCATCTCTCTGTGTCTCTCATGAATAAATAAATAAAATATTTTTTTAAAAAAGATTAAGGAAAGTTCCTTCTATTTTTGGTTTGTTAAGAGTTCTTTTTTTTTTTTTAATCATCAATGGATACTGAATTTTATCAAATCCCCTTTTTATATTCATTGAGATGATCATATGCTTTCTCTTCTCTAATTACTTATATACCAGTCTCAGAAAATTAGCTGGAGAGTTTCTAGGTCTATTTTTCTAGTACAGATATCTTACAACATGCATATGTGGTTATATCAGTTTAGGCTCTTTTGATTGCAAAAATAACAGAAGCCAAAAAGGGAATTTACTGTCTCATTTAATAAAAACTTTGGCACAGTTGAATTTAGGCATCAAATTAAGTCATCAGGACTCTTTCTCTTCACTGTGCTCTGCTTTTCTCTTTGTTGGCTTTCCTCCATTCTCCCTCCCCCATCTGGGGCAAAAGACTGCCAAAAGCCATGGGCACCTTCTTCAAGCTTCAAGTTCAACAGAATAAGGTTAAGCTTCTTTCAGCTTTCCCAGCAAAATTGTCATTGTAACCCATTGGCTGCAACTGGGTCATGTTCTCATTCCTAAAGCCATTACAATGCCAGTCTCATATAATGACCTGATCCATTAGGCTTTAGTCATGAAGCTGAGGGTTGCATCAACTCATCCTTAAGGATATGGATTGGGAGAGGGACACGGTGTAGGTGACTTCTGAGAAAAAAATTGGTGTATGGTTATCAGAAATAGAATAAAAAGATGTCTTTTACACTAACCTAGATCTTTACTACTATCAGTATGCCTGTTACATCTACTACAATCCTAAATTGCTGATTAGATTTTGGGCAGGAGGGAGTTTATATTTAATTTGGATTATTAAGTGTTCAGGCAATGTGCTAGTGCTTTGGATGAATTGCTTCTATAATTTGCACAACCTTAAGAAGGAAGTACAAATACTACCCACATTTATAAAATAAGCCCCAAGTGACACAGCTGAATGGACAGAACTGGGATTGAAACTCAAATCTATTTATCCCCACGGTCTGGGCTTTTTACATTACCTAAAACTGCTTCTCTAATCATCTAACTCTAAAATACAAGGACACAAAAATTAGTAAATATAATTTTCTAAATTTATTCCCCTTTATCTCATTCCAACAGAATTTTGAAATATTATCACTGAATAATGTTTTATAATATAAAATACCCCAGAGGAACATACAAATGGAAGGATATACAATTTATCACAAAGGATGTGCTTCAACAAGAAAGCTAAAGAAAACAAGAATTAGTACCAGCTTGCCCTGTTGCCCAGCCTTACATCAGTGGCATGGGGCCATTTCTGAATTTAGATTCCCTATGAATCAGCCACCTAATCCCAGAGCTTCACATTAAGGAAGTATTATCTGGTTGGCAACAATGGCATAACGAGGGTAAAAGGTCCCCAGGGCCATGTGAAATGTTCCTGCTCTCACTTTCTCCATGCTATTGCCTGAAGGGTGAGATTTTGCAGCATCTAATGCCCTGTGGTCCTCCATGCGTTGAATCCCTATATATCTCACTGTGACCTACCTTCTCTATTCCCTGGTTGTTAGTGTCTGCAGCAATACTTCCCTCTGATAATCATTATAATTGGAGAATGAAACTCTACTGTGATCCATTTATCAGTGTACTGTGTTTTTTTTTTTTATAAAGAAAGTCATATATATTTTAAAAAGCTGTTTTCTAACTAAACTGGACTACATATTGTTCTGCTGTATTTCCTATCCGACTCAGTGTTTCTTTTATTCTCTATACCTAGAATGATGGGAAACTGGGTTAACTTAAGTTTGCTAGGACAAACTTTGGAAGGACATAGTTTTTGGGGTTTTGCTTTTTACTCATTTTACTGATGTACCACAAGTGTCAAGAACTGTTGTTCCTGGCCCATAGTAGGTACTCAAAAAAATTTTAGCTTCAATTAGTGTGCTGTGTGTATTAGTTGATTCGTATTCTGGAATGAGGTCCTTACCTCATCACAAAACAGTAACAAATAGTTCAGAAATTGGCACATGTCCTTGGCCCTCGCTTTGAGTAGCCCTGATCTTGTCCAGTGTTTCCCTATGTGTGGCCTTGAGAAAAATACAAGCTGCCTAGCATGGGGTCTTTGAATTGGCATTTTTAACGAGTAACCTGGTCAATTTTTATGATATGTATTAGCATTTGAGATTCCCTGGTCAAGTCCAATATCTTATTTGATAAAAGAAGGGAAGTAACTTATCCAAAGTTATACATTTTAGGGTGTGTTAGCACTTTTTCCTTCTCCCTCTCTTCCTAATAGTCTCCGGGTTTTTGTTTGAGCATCTAACCCCATTCACAGACAGCCTGTGTGCTTTTGAGGAAGGTGAACAACATCCCTCTCAACTTCAAGGTTGTACTCTGAATGGCCTATTTAATCCTTCAAGACACAGTAACTGCTTTGGAAGTAGACACATGATCCAAACTGGTCCAATCAAGGTGAATGTTAGAATTCTCACGTAGCATGGTGACATGTCAGCACTGTCTCTTTCAGAATAGCCTGGGATGGTCTTCAAGCCTGGAACAGTTCCAGCCATTTTGCACCATAAGGAAGCTAGGTACAAGATAAAACTGATGGGGGGGGAGGGGGGCAGATAGGACAGACAAGCAGTGATGATATCACTGAGCTGCTGAATCAATCCAATTGGGAAATAGGCCCTACTTATGGGCCTTTCTGTTGGTTATGTGATCATTTGCCTTTATTACTTAAGCCAGTTAATGTGGATTTTCTGTTATTTACAACTGAGTATATCCTAAACAATTTATTAAGATGTTCAAAACAGAGGACTTAAGAACTTCAGCTCTTTGTGCTTTAGTTTTATAATTAGTAAATTAATGGATTGGAATATATCAGTGGTTTTTAAATATATTTTTAGCCATCAATCCCATTTTTTCAAGCACAGATTTACATGGAATATACAAATACATAAAATACATTTCAAAAAATCAACAAATGGACTCCTTATTTAATAATTCTCATTACTGATGGCAGATACTTCATTATGGAAACTTTTATTTTGCTTGGAGCACAATTTAAAGTCCACTAGTATAACAATAAAATATATGTAACGTATTATATATAATAAAATACATGATATATAAATATATATAATAGCTGACATTTATTGCTTTTACTTTGTGCAAAGATTGTGCTGAATGTTTTCTTAATGCATGGTTTTCTTTTAAATTCAACACAAATCCATGAAATAGGAACTTGTATTTAATAAGGAAGAATAATAATACCTACCTTGTGGGACTGTTGGGAAATTAAAACAAGATCCTAGACTGCAGAGTGAGTGACTTTTCACTGAACTTGAACCTAGAAGAATGAACACCTGAAAACTTTGCCTATTATGGGCTTTCTAATTTCAAATCAATAAATTCTCCCTGTATTTGTGAACCTTAACTGGTACAGATTCTTTCTGAATTTGAGCCTCAATATTCTCATAAGTAAAACTGAAACTCTACTTCTGTTTCCTCTTTCACTCTGTGATAAGTATTAATTTTTTTGGGAACAGAAAATCATACCATCAGCAGCAGTACTTTAAAGAGTAAAAACAATAATATATTTATAGACACCAGGTGTGTTTGTGCTGAAGCCCTCATAGTCCTGTTAGTTTAAAGAGGATTCACAAAGAGGTGTAACAACTTGCCTGGGTTACATAGCTCATAAGAGTCTAAAGTTGAGACTAAAATACAGTGGGCTCAGACTTCTGGACCAAGGCTCTTTGATTCTTGATACTGATCCTAATTGACATAGTCACTCTTGGTCTCTAAGAGCCACTGAATTTAGCCAATAAGAAAGAAAATCTGATGCGTATTAAAAGCAAGTATGTTCCAAATTTGACTTGTCAGGACTTTCATGGCCTTATAAAGAAAAGAATATTTTGCACTCTGGTTTTCTGTGTACATAGAGGTGTGACTGTGGTTTTGGAATCTTGCTGCAACCCTTCATGTTGAAAGGTCCAAGTACCAACCCACTAAAATAATAGTTGGCAATTCTCTCTAGTTTTTGCCATTTCTCTATCAGCTAGAAAACTAACACGATGTCCTCAACATTTTAAATGTTATTTAATTTGCTTGAGTGTTCAATAGTTCCTCACAGTATATATATATTTCAGTATATATGTATATATATATTCAATATATCAGATAAATTGTTGCTAATGTATTTCTTGTATTTGATTACATCCTCTCTAATGTGATTGTAAGTTTTCTGGGGATGAGACCATCTTTTTTAAATCAAGTACAGTCTTATATTTTCCCTTATCACATTTTGATACTTTCCAAACATTTAAATGTAGTCCAGATTTTAGCGTAAGCCTCCCACTGTACATCTTCACCAGCATTTCTGCACATTCCTGGTGAAATTTTGTTCTGGCCAGTTCCAGCTCCCACAGGACTCTTGGTCTGGCTTGAAGCAAATCTTCTTTGTAGGGACCTGCTCCTAGCATCACATGCCCAAGTCAGGGCAGGCAATAAGAAAGGAGGCTTACATACTATTTGCCTAAATGTTTAACAAATTATTAAACTATTACATATTAAACTATGATATAAAATTTGTATTGTTCTCCTACCTTGATGAAGTTGCCTTTATAAAAAACTACAAGGCTAGGTTGAAACAGAATCCTTGGACTATTTCTGGCTCCCTACTGGAATTTGCCAATGTGGAGGGAACCAGACCCTGCCCACCAACCCCCCACCCATTCCTAGTACACCTCCTTCTTTTCTTCCAGTGTCTCCTCCTTCATCATCTCACATGATGGGGATTTTCTTTTTCTTTTTTATTTATTTATTTATGATAGTCACAGAGAGAGAGAGAGAGAAAGGCAGAGACATAGGCAGAGGGAGAAGCAGGCTCCATGCACCGGGAACCCTACGTGGGATTCGATTCCGGGTCTCCAGGATCAGGCCCTGGGTCAAAGGCAGGCGCTAAACCTCTGCGCCACCCAGGGATCCCGATGGGGATTTTCATATGCAATCATGGATATCCCTGCATGTTGAAGTTCTGTCACCTTACCCTCAAATAGCCATTCCTTGGAGTAGACCTCAGTCTTGGTGGAATGCACACTAGTAATGTGGGCTATCATCAGGAAGATGGACCCATAGACAAAGCTTGTGCAGTGGGACACTTTGGGCAGGATGCCTAGTGTATGGTCTAGAAAGGGAGAGAGTATGATCCTCAGACTAGAAGTAACAACATTACCTAGAAGATGGTTGGATTTGCAGAATCTCAGGTCCATTAGTGTGTTGCAAATGGCATAATTTCATTCTTTTTTATGTTTGAATATCATTCTATTGTATGTGTGTATTACAATTTCTTTCTTTTTAAATTCAATTATTTATTTATTTATTTTTAGTAATCTCTATACCCAGGATGGGACTCAAACTCACAACCCTGAGATTAAGAGTTGCATGCTCTTCTGACTGAGCCAGTCAGGTGCTCCTGTATATACACCACACTTTCTGTAATCATTCATCCATCAATAGATACATAGGTTGTTTCCATATCTTGGCTATTGTAAATACTGCTGCAATAAACACGGGGTGGGGGGAGGCATCCATATCTTTTTGAGTTAGTGTTTTTATTTTCTTTGGATAAATACCCAGAAGTAGAATTACTAGATCATATGGTAGTTCTATTTTAATTTTTCGAGGAAGCTCCACACTATTTTCCATAGTGGCTGTATCAATTTACATTCCCACCAAGAGTACATAAGGGTTCCTTTTCTCCACATCCTTGCAAACAACAAATAACATTTATTATTTCTAGTGTTTTTCATCATAACCATTCTAATAGGTGTGATATGATATCTCATTGTGGTTTTCATTTGTATTTCCCTGATGATTAATGATGTGGAGCATCTTTTCATATACAAATTGACCAACTGTATGTCCTTTCTGAAAAATGTCTGTTCAGATCTGCCCATTTTTAATCAGATTTTTTGGGTTTCGGCAATTGAGTTGTAGGAGTTCTTTATATATATGGATACTAATCCCTCATCAGATATATAATTTACAAATATCTTCTCCCATTCAGTAGGTTGCCTTTTTCATTTTGTTGATGTTTTTCCTTCACTGTGCAAAAGCTTTTTAGTTTGATGCAGTCCCACTTGTTAATTTTTGCTTTTGTGGCTTTTTCTTTTGGTGTCAGATTAAAAAAATCATCACTGAGTCCTATGCCAAGGAATTTACTGCCTATCTTCTAAAAGTTTTATGGCTTCAGGTCTTATGTTCAAGTTAATTTTTGTGGATGGTGTAAGATAGTGGTCCAGCTTCATTCCTTTGCATGTCATAAATTGGCTATAAATGTATGGGTTTATTTCTGAGCTTTCTATTTTGTTCCATTGATCCAAGTCTCTGTGTCATTGACCTGTGTATCTATATTTATGCTACTACTATACTGTTCTAATTACTAAATCTTTGTAATAAAGGGAGTGCAATGCCTCCAGTTCTGTTCTTTCTCCAGAGTTCTTTGGCTATTCAGGGTCTTTTATGGTTCCCTACAAATTTTAAGATTGTTCTATTTCTGTGAAAAATGACATTGGATTTTTGATAGGGATTGCACTAAATCTGTATATAGCTTTGGGTAGTATGGACACTTTAACAATATTAATTCTTCTAATCCATGAGCATGGAATATATTTCCACTTATTTGTGCAGTCTTCATTTTCTTTCATTAATATCCTGTATTTTTCAATATGCAGTTCTTTCACTTCCTCAGATAAATTTATTCTTAGTTATTTTATTCCTTTTGATTCAACTGTAAATGGGATTGTTTTCTTAATTTCTCTTTCTGATAGTTCTTTATTAATGTATAGAAACACAACAGATTTTTGTATATTGATTTCATGTTCTGTAACTTCACTGAATTCATCTTTTTTTATAACTTTTTTAGGGTTTACTATATATAATATCATGTCATGTGCAAATAGTGACAGTTTTACTTCTTACTTTCCAATATGGATGCCTTCTATTTCCTTTTCTTACCTAACTGCTGTGGCTAGGACTTCTAATACTATGCTGAATTAATATGGTAAGAGTAGGCATCCTTATCTTCCTGATCTCACTGGCCCCAGGACCAAGTTCAGAGGGAACGGATAGCACCCAGACTTGAAGGGAAGGAGGACCACCTGTTTATATTAAAGCATTAACCTGAGAACAGGCATCTAATTTCACACACATATCTAGAAGCCTGCTGGAAAACATGGGGATGGAGACTGGTGAGCATCATCTTTGGGCTTTCCTTGCCATGCTCTAGAGTACCAGCCTCTCCCAGATGGGAACTTTTATATGTGTCTGATGCTCTGAATTTTGTGGCTGCTAGCTAGGGGACACTTCTCGATTGCTTGGTTCTGGTGGCCAGCAGGGCTTTGCTTGCAGTTCCACAGGACTGTATATATTTTCATATTTTAAAACTTTATTTTTTAAAGATTTTAATTTATTTATTCATAGAGACACACAGAGAGAGAGAGAGAGAGGCAGAGACACAGGTAGAGGGAGAAGCAGGCTCCACGCAGGGAGCCCGACGTGGGTCTCGATCCCGGGCCTCCAGGATCACACCCCAGGCTGCAGGCCACGCTAAACCGCTGCACCACAGGGGCTGCCCATATTTTCATATTTTAAAAGTTGATGCCTGAGGGTCTGGTTTCCAATCAGCCTGACCTAGGTACTGAGGTCCTTTGGGATGCTGACAAGTCTTGGCACACCCTCAGCTATGGGGATCTCTTAGAAGTATAATAGGTTCCTCAGACAAGCAAAAGTTTTGAGAGACATAGAGCTGGATCAGGGTTGAATCTCAGGGTTCATCTCCTACATGAGTCCACTCCTTCATGACTAGGAGAGGTAGTTATTTCATTTACTGTATGGAAACCAACATAGAAATTCAAGCAAAATGAAGAAACAGGAATATATTCCAAATGAAAGAACAAGAGAAAACTTCTGGGAAAAACCTTAATGAAACGGAGGTAAGTAATTTACCTGACAAAGAGTTCAAAGTTATGGTCATAAAGATGTTCACCAAGAAGACTGGATGAACACATTGCAAACTACAACAAAGAGATGGGAAATATAAGAGAGTAGCAAATAGAAGTCACAGAGCTGAAAAATATAATAAACCAAACTGAAAAATACACTAGAGGGGTTCAATAGTAGACTGGATGAAGCAGAAGAAAGAATCAGTGAACTCAAAGATATAGCAGTGGAACTCAGCCAATCAGAGCAACAAAAAGAAAAAAATAATGAAAAAGTTAAGATAGCTTAAGGGACCTAAGGGACATATCAAACAGATTAACATTCATATCGGAAAGAAGAGTGACAGAAAGTGGCTTATATGAATAAACAATGGCTGAAAGCTTTTCTAACTTGGGGAAGGGAGCAGATATCCTGATCCAGGAGGCCCACAGAGTTGTAAATAGAGAAACCCAAAGAAACCCATACCAAGACACATAATTAAAATACCAAAGTCAAGAACAAGCAGAGAATAGTAAAAGCAGCAAGAGAAAAACAACTTGCTACATACAAGGGAATCTTATAAGACTTTTGACAGATTTTTTTCAACAGAAACTTTGCAGACCAGAAGAGAGTGGTATGAATATTCAAAATGCTTAAGAAAAAAACTTCCAACCAAGAATGACAGCAACATTACCATTCAGAAGTAAAGGAGAGATAAAGAATTTTTCAGACAAGCAAAAACTAAAGGAATTCATCACCACTAAATTGGCCTTAGCAGAAATGTTAACAAGACTTTTTTAAGCTGAAAAGAAAGGGTGCTAAATAGTAACAAATACATGGAAAAATAAATATCATTGGAAAAGTAAATATATAGTAAAGTTAACAGATTAATCTCTTGTAAAACTAGTATAAATGTTAAAAGACAAAAGTAATAAAAATAACCATAATTACAATAATTAGTTAAGGGAGACACAAGATAAGAACGTGTAAAACGTGACATCAAAACCATAAAACGTGTGTGTGTGTGTGTGTGTGTGTGTGTGTGAAAATTATACAGTTGAACCCCTATTTTAAAATTGATAACTTGAAAAGGTGTGGGTGGTTCCTTCCAGCCTAGTCAATTGCCCTCTCGGAACAGCTGATTTCCTAATTCCTAGAACAGTGATATTGCTAACTGGAGAAAGAGTAGATGTTAAGGTCTGTTGGGCAGAGACCATGACTGTTTACTAACTGTTGAACCTGCATTGCCTGCATATGTAGATGTCCAATAAAAGCCTTTAGGCTCCAACAGAGGACAGGCTAGCCAGCAGATTTTGATTTTCAATTCAGAGCTAGCTCTACTTAACAGCACTTAGGCTATGAATTGAAAGGTTCATGACCAGTGTACATTTGGAGAAACTACAAAGAAAACAAAATTTTTGAATAACAGCTTCCATTGGTGTAAGGGGTGAGGATTCTAACACCCCAGCCTAGTATAAAGTGACAGGTTAGGTCACTTTATGACCTACCCAAAGAGCATGACTTACACTGAAAGTTCCATATGTTAAACAAAGGTCTTTTCTCAATGGAACAGATGTGTATTGTATTGATGTTGCCCTATCTAACAAAATCGGACTTCCCCAGTGGATCCTGACATTCTTTCTTCCCCCATCCCCCTGGTATCTACCATCATCCCTCTTTGCATGTGCCAGTGGCAGTTTTCTGTGGGTCCAGATATAAGATCGAACCCCAGGAAAAATTAGGGAAAAGTGGGGATTGTGTTATTGGCACACATTGCTCTCACATTGACAAAGTGCAACCTCAGCTCCACCCCCAGAGATCCAGTTTAACTGGATGTTCCATAACAAGGCTGCTCAATGGGCTGGACACATCCCAGAAAGGGTGGGGAGAGTTACAAAAGCCATCTCTGTCCTTTGTCCAACCCAGGCAGTAAGTAGCAGAGGAGATTGTTTTTCCTGAACTTCGGTTCTTAAAATACGAGAATGTCTACCCTCAGAATTTAATAATATTGTTTTGCCCATAATTACTTTTTTTTTTTTACAGCTTCAAACATTTATGCCAAGTATCTTTGAGGTTGGCCACATGTTTGCCACTTAATTCTTTAAGTTCCTAGTTCATGGGAAGTTGGAAATCATTGTTGTAATTTTTCCAGGACGCTTTAACATGTCTCATCATAACCACATTGTATCTTAAATGATTGTTTGGCAATGTTGAGATTGAGAGTTTCTAATATGCGTTTCTCAACAGAACAAATCTAATTAGATATAAATTTTTTCCTTCTTTATTTTTCTAATCCTGTCTTCAAAAATAAAGCTCAACACCGTGGCACTTGACTTCCATTAACATTTGGATGAACCATACTGACATCTCATTAGGTAACTTCCAAAGTGGCTCAAAGACAGCCAATGTTGCTTTTAGTAAACATTAAATTATAAATTGAAGAATTAAAGAATTTTAGCATTAGTAATATTCTAAGTTCTTCTGTTTGGATGCTTCACTTAGTAGGTGTGGAAACTATGTTTTAAAAAAGTTAAATAATTTCTTGCAGACCACATTGCTAGAAGAAGCCAGAATTATGACCAAAACCTAGGGATCTTGATTCCCAAATCAGTCTATTTCTCTACGCCAGTGATTCTCAAAGTGTGGTTCAGAAAACCCTGTACATTCCTAAGGCCCTTTCAGGGGGTCAATGAGGTAAAAATTATCTTAATAATACTAAGATGTTATTTGCCTTTTTTTCCACTTTCATTCTCTCACGAGTGTACCATGGAGTTTTCCAAGAGTTACATGACATGATATTGCAACAGATGGAATGCCAAGACAGGTATGAGAATCCAATTGTCCTTTGTTATGTCAGACATGAAACGATTCCCTGAAATGTAAAACAATGTCATATTATCCTCACTAATTGTTTTGAAAATATACTTATTTTCATAACACTATCATTTATGTTTAACATATATTGGGCTTATTGTTTTTATTTTAAAATAAATTTCTAAAATTTCTCAGTTGTAATTTTTATCCATATGTATACATGGATATGTGTGTGTATATATACATGTGTATATATATGTATATGTGTGTGTAATATTACAACATTGATAAAATTCTTCAGAATCCTCAATAATTTTTAAGAGTGTAAATGGATTCTAAGTCCAAAATTTTGAGAACTGCTGCCCTATACCATGTTGGTTGGAAATAAATATTAATCAAGATAGGCCTGTAATAGCTCCAGAAACTGTCCCTTAAAATGCGTCACATTATTTTGTTCTTTACAAGTTGTATCAGTCAGGATCACAGCAGGAGACAGCACACTCTGAAGAGATCACTGAGGGAATTTTCATGAAGGGACTGTACAAAAAGCGTGATTAGAGTTAAAGGAAACCAACAGGGGAGAGTGAAGCATTTGTGATTATCAGGTAGGCTTTACCACCCCTGGGGTCAAGACGCAAAGACAAAAGGTGGTTCCTGGAAACAATTTCACCTGTGGCTGTAGGAAAGGGCTGCACTGAGGAACTGTGAGCCTGGTAGGGGTGGGTCCAGATTTTCAGGGGTCTAACATTTACATAATTTGCAGTACCTCATGGGAAAAGAACACAAAACAACCTTTATTTTTTTAAAAGAAATCACAACTTAAAAACTTGAACAATTTAGTAAGTACCATACACATCATAAAGTCCTAGAGAATGGCATATTTTATATGATAATATAAAACATACTTTTGATAATGAAATTTAAAATTTATGAATTGTGAAGCTTGAGGAAAGCAACACCAACTTTCTTTTATATGAGACTTGCAAGATTTCAGGACATTTCAAATTTTCTTGTGTTGTGGCTAATCCCAAATACTCCTTGAAGTGATGATGTGTATTAACCATTCTTGCTGTGACATTGCATTATGAATTTTATATCATCTTCAAATTAGCAAGAAATTAATTAGAACCGAAATGACCGTGATTGGGGAAGACTATTTCAGGCTAAGGGAAGACATGGGCAATACAAGCAAGTTTCAGCAAAGGCAAAAATTCTAGCTTGGTAAAACTACAGCTAAGGCAGTAGTGGGAGATAAGACCCAGTACCAAGACCACAAAAGTGTGCTGGAGTCTGAAGGGAGGTGAGAAAAAGTGTCAAATCTTGGCAAAAGACTGAGGAATCAAAGGCTCGTTAATGATCACCAGACATGGGAAAGGCGATACAGATCCTTAGTATTAGAATCAGACAGAACTCTGCCACTTTCTAGCCTGTGAAACCTTATGAACAATAACTTAACCAAACATGGAAGAGACTATGAACCCCCATAGTTGAATTCCACTAAACCCAACTAAATGAATCTCCAACTCAAGTGTCTCCTTAGCCAGATGCTAAAAATAACCACAGCCACTCCAACGACACCTGATAAAAACATAGTGCGATGGAGGAGAATTCAGAGTGGAAAGAAACAATAGTTATTTTCAATTGTGATTAAAACATCTTACTTTTTCTACTTTGATGGAAAGTACATTACATGTAAACACATTGCGAGGACTCCTCACAGAAGTTTGGCAGGAACAAGCACAGGTGAGGAACTCTCCTCCTTTAAGCTTCGTTAGCTTTAGCTTTGAAGAACATCTCCGCCTTTTCTCCTCCTAACCTCTCAACTCATGCCAACCACCCCATTGGCTGAACCCAACAAGAAGCCAGGGTTATCATGGGGCGAAGTGGATGATGAAGTCAAGATTCCTGAGTATAGATAAAGATAAAGAAGGGTGGAGAGTGGATCTGGAGGAGCAAACAGAGAATGTCTACTTTTCAAGTGAAACAGAGAAGTTAATAGATGACCTGGAGAGATATTGCAATTGATCCCATTCACAGTGGGAACTAGAAAGAATCAAAAGTCCTGCCATTGAACAGCAGAGCCCTGGGAAAACAAGGGGCTTTAAAATAAGGAGACATATGCAGGAGATGAGGATTTGAACGACTGGAGAAACCATTGGATACTTGACAGTTCTTTATGGGCACTGTTTTTCTCTTTCTTCTTTAGGTTCTCGAACAGGTCTGGTGACCACTGTGACTTGGCAAAAATCTCTGGTAGCTTTCATTTACATGAACTTAAAATATTTATTCTCTTGAAAATAACATTATAAATAGTGGTTAGATGTCCAGATCTATCCACAAAAATCCTTTTTCATACAAATATGTCTAAACTAGAACGCTAACAGTATGCCAACATTTCAAAGACCATCTCAAGCACAAATAGTGAGAGACACCGGAAGTAAAAGAGTTAACAGTCCATCTGGAATAAGGTGATCCTTGACCATAGAAGAAGGATGGAAACAACTGAGGAGAAGGGAAGACCCAAAGAATAAATGTGATGCCCTACAAGAGGGAGGCTCACAAAGTGGAAGATCCATAGTATGGCCTGAGTAAGACAAGTTGTAGGAGTGAGACCCCTGTGGAGGTGCAGGTGTCCTCAGCCTTATCATGCCAACAAAATAGTCTCAAAATTTGCAGACCACCTTTCTAGCTGGAGACCAGCAGGTCTTCCTTTCATATTGCTTCTAATCAAGTATCTTGCCATGGGAAAAAGAAAAGTATCTTGCCATGAGTAAAACACCAACTGAAAATTATTTTGCCATAGAACTTGTTTGGATTTTTGAACTCTTTGGCGATTTTCTTCTGGAATATCACAGAACATGTTCAGCCTACTTCACTTAAAATGCACAGCCCAAATCCCTCAAACGTTATCCCTGCTAACTTGTTGAAGACATTTTCGACATTCTATGCCAGCATTTCTATTAATAAGTAGTGGCTTTGAGCATCTTAGTTCTACATCAGAAGCAAGCCAATATCTTGAAGCTTGTTTATATTCTTTCATGGTAGGGAGATTTCATTGAACTTTACTGACTTTTTGTGCTCTGTGCTGACAACATAAAGGTGAAGGAGACTTTCTCATGACATCTATTTATGTTATTGTTTTGGCCAAAAGCTGAAAAGCTTGCAAGGAGCCCAGGAGAAATGAGAGACAACTTGAGGGAGAAAAGGAAAAGTAGAGAAATGAAAAGAGAGGGGCAGACAGCAATAAGGAGCAGTCATTGCATGGATCAGACATTATCAGTGTGTTTTTATGAACAACACTGGGCTCAGGTGGTGGTAAACCAGTGGCAACAGTGGTACAACAGGGCGTAGAACCACTTTGTAACATGAGAACCACTTGAGCCATATATTACACTATAATCCTCCATCATCTATGGTAGTTTAGACTCAAATGGCAGAGCAGAATATTGCCTTCAAGAAACAAATCATCCTGAGAAATGGATTCAAAATTTCCTCTCTCGAAAAGTGAGTCAGGGGATCCCTGGGTGGCTCAGCGGTTTAGTGCCTACCTTCGGCCCAGGGCGTGATCTTGGATTCCCGGGACTGAGTCCCACATTGGGCTCCCTGCATGGAGCCTGCTTCTCCCTCTGCCTGTGTCTCTACCTCTCTCTATATATATCTCTCTCTATCTCTCTGTGTGTGTGTGTCTCATGAATGAATGAATAAAATCTTTTTTTTTAAAGAGAGGTGAGTCAGAAGTATTAAAAATAAAATTTGCGCCAAATCTTAGAAGGCAAAATGTACTTGAAAAAGAAAGCATAGGTCATTCAGTTCATTTGTATTCAACATCACCCTGTCACATAAGACATATCAGTGAATCAAGTATCCCTGGGTTTATGCTACAAGATGATGGGGTTTCAGGACACTTGGGTGGCTCAGAGGTTGAGCCTCTGCCTTCAGCTCAGGGTGTGACCCCGGAGTCCCTAGAACGAGTCACACATCGGAATCGTTGCATGGAAACTGCTTCTCCCTCTGCCTATGTCTCTGCCTCTTTCTGTGTGTCTCTCATGAATAAATATAATCTTTAAAAAAAGATCATGGTGTTCCCCCCCCCCATGTATGCACATTAATGCTACTGATGTTGAAAAGATGGATAAAATGGAATACCTGGTGGGACCAGTGGTGTTTGTTTTTAAGACAGTGAAATGTCATTTAAAAGATGCTACCAGTATCTGTTTTCAGAAGTGAAAATTTTCATTTACTTTGGGGTAAGTGTTTTGGAAAGGTTTATAAAGTCCTTTATATCTTCTTGTCTAAACTGATAGGCGATTAAACCCAATTAAGGACCTGAGACAAAACTACATGAGGACAGGCATGCAGTCTGATTGTCTCTGACTCATACTGGAGAAAAGACCATAGTAAAGACCTGGCTATCTTTGAAAGCTCACCTTACACTGAATAAAAGGTATCCTACATGGAATATTATGAATAACTGACTTTGGGAAATCCACTATGGCTTATTATTGTTTCTTGCCTGAGTCAGAAGTTAGCTTATACTCCTTGTGGGAAGGAGGAAATGACTTTCCCCCTTCAGGAAATATTTTTTTTTCCCACCATTAGTTATCCTGGAGTAGAAAAGGAGCCTTCTGGATCATTAGAAGGAAGAATTTTTCTTCCCTTTTAGGGAAGCTGAGACATCAAGAAGAAAAGAGATAATTCTCATGTAGGTTGAATGGTCTTTTTGATACAGGGAGGACTTTTGGGGTAGTAGGTAGGACCAGTAGGTCTATTTTAGATCTGTGATTCCATCTTGGAGCCATATTTGAAATTACTGTCACCAGTGTATGAACCAGGGTATAATAGTAAAAGCAACGTTGCTTTTGTTTCTCTAATCTAAGGGTAGTCAGTCCCTACTGCTGGATGAAAACTTGAACAGTCAATAGAGATAATAAAATGTTATGGTCGCTTTAAGTTGCAAATTCAGTCTCAAAATAGTATTTAAGTTTTCTCTCTTCTCTCAGCTAGGGCCTACTGCAGATAAGAACATACCATCTGGGAAAGAGAGATATGAGTTTATTCTCTCTTTCTCCCTCCTCTATTCCCCAACTGTTCTATTAACCCTATTTGTATTGAAGCAGGAGGAGTGAGGACGGGTCATGGGGATCAGAAAGGTCTTCCTTGCCAGTACTATTATAAGATTGCTTTGGGCATTCTGGACTTGGCAGATATTTTAATGCAGATCTTTCTCCCATGGATATTTTTATAGGTTCTTCAGGGGCTTGCCTTCTAGATCCCTTTAATTTTTGCTCCATTGACATAGCTATCCCAGATTCCCATCCCGTCCCTAGCATTTATGCAGTCTGCTCTATGGTTGAAGGTGAGTACATTACTCCCCAGACATAGCTTCTGCTCTGTTACCACAGACTGTTTTCTCAAATGTGAGTCAGGTATCTGTGCTTTGTGTCCCTGAACTTGAGGGAACATACATCATGTTCTCTGCTGGGGCCCCCTGGAGTCTCTCTCACAGGCTTTACTTATCTATGGTAATCCTCCCCAGCCCTCCTCCTCTCTCATTACTTAGTATGCACTTTAAAAAATATATTTATTTATTTATCTTAGAGAAATAGAGAGAAAGTGCAGGGGGTAGGGGCAGAGGGAGAGGGATGGAGAAAATCCCAAGCAGACTCCCTGCTAAGTGTGGAGCCTGATGCGGGGCTCGATCTCATGACCCCAAGATCATAATCTGAGTTGAAATCAAAAGAGTTGGATGCTCAACTGACTAAGCCACCCAGGCACCCCACTTAATATGTACTTTAAAAAAAAAAGATTTTATTTATTTATTCATGAGAGACACAGAGAGAGGCAGAGACATAGGCAGAGGGAGAAGCGGGCCCCCTGTGGGGAGCCTGATGCAGGACTTCATCACAGGACCCGAGGATCACGACCTGAGCCAAAGGCAGCCGCTCAACCAATGAGCCACTCAGGTACCCCTAATATGCACTTAAAAAAAAAATCTAAAAACTAACATTTTTCTTCCATTATTGACCCTTTACCATTCTCTCTATTCCATCCTATTTCTAAAGCCTGAAAAATGTGTATTAAAGCCTTTAATCTAGCCTCTATGTCTCTTAGTTTTCCATTCGTGTTTTAATACCATTATTGGTCTGTGTTATACTGTCAGTTGAATTCTTGTACTAGCTTCCAATATTCGTGAATTCTTTCTTTGACTTTGTCTGCCTAGGGTCTAGGCCATCATTACCTTGCATGATAGCATGTTAAGAAATCTGTGCATATCTGTGTCCTCAATGATCATAGAATGGTGCAAGGACACAGTTCTGATGTGCATGAGTTGGGATAATTCTACATTGTGCAAAGTGAAGACTGCCTGTATATCCAGTTCACCATGTTTTTATTTCCAGGACTATATTTTTTATCTGCAGAATTTCTAGTTGGTTCTTTTCCATACACACTGGTTCTTAGTTTAAGCTCTTTTTCCTTATATTTTCTGTCTTTTTTATTTTTTAAATGATTTGAATTTATTTATTCATGAGAGACACATAGAGAGAGGCAGAGACACAAGCTGAGGGAGAAGCAGGCTCCATGCAGGGAGCCCGATGTGGGACTCAATCCTGGGACTCCAGGATCATGCCCTGTGCTGAAAGGCGGACACTTAACCCCTGAGCTACCCAGGTGTCCCAACATTCTCTGTTTTTTTTAAAGCACATTATTGCTTAATTTATTTCCTTGAATTTCTGAAATGTATTTAAAAAAAGATTTTATTTATTTATTTGAGAGAGAGAGAGAGAGCACAAGCAGGCAGAGGGGCAAAGGGAGAGAGGGAAACAGACTCCCCATGGAGCAGAAAGCCTGATATGGGACGTGATTCCACTCTGCAATCATGACCTGAGCATCAGGGAGATGCTTAACTGATTGAACCACTCAGGCACCCCTGAAATGTGCTTATTTCAAAGTAATTTTGAGGGCAGTATACCAATTGCATTTTGTGAGCAGTGAAATAAATTCTCCATTATTGAGCTCATTGGCTGGTTATTTCTGTTCATTTTCATTATATGCCTGAAAATTTTATTTGACTATTTATCTTGAGTGGAAGTTTCTTCTCTCTTATGCTCTGTCCTAAGTCTATCTTGCACAGGCATTTTTGAAATGCTTTCCACCCATTTCAGGACCTGTAATCAAGAACTAGGTGTGCAACTGTATGTTGAGGCTCCTGTCCTATAGTGATATTGGAGACAACAGATTCAAACTTAAGAGACCATCAACTTATTATAGACTGTTTTCTACACAAAAACAGCAGTAAAACAATAAAATAGCAGTAATATGTACCTACTAATAATTATTTTGAATGTAAATGAACTAAACACTCCAACCAAAAGACATGGGGTGGGATGTATGGGTGGCTCAGTAGTTGAGCATCTGCCTTTGGCTCAGGGCATGATGCTGGGGTTGGGATCGAGTCCCACACTGGGCTCCTTGCTGGGAGCCTGCTTCTCCCTCTCTCTGTGTCTCTGCCTATATCTCTCTGTGTCTATCATTGATAAATAAATAAAATCTTTAAAAAACAAAAAGACATGGGGTAATGGCATGGATAAAAAAGCAAAGCCCATCTATTTGCTGCCTGTAAGAGATATGTTTCAGACCTGAAGACACATGAAGATTGAAAGTGAAGGAATGGGAAAATATTTATCATGAATATGGAGGTGAAAAGAAATCCAGGGTAGCAATACTTATGTTGGACAAAATAGACTTTATAACAAACACTGTAACAAGAGACAAAGAAGGATACAACATAATCACAAAGAGAACAATCCAATAAGAAGATATAACTGTAAAAATTTATGTGCCTGACATTGGAGCACCCAATACATAAAACACCTACTAACAAACATAAACAAAGTAAATGATGGTATAACAATAACAGTAGGGAACATAAACAACCCCCTTACATCAATGGATAGATCCTCCAAACAGAAAATCAGTAAGGAAATAGTGGCTTTGAATGACATGTTGGACTAGGTG
Source organism: Canis lupus familiaris (assembly GCF_011100685.1). Classification (NCBI taxonomy): domain Eukaryota; kingdom Metazoa; phylum Chordata; class Mammalia; order Carnivora; family Canidae; genus Canis; species Canis lupus. Next base: position 33,845,959 of record NC_049239.1, on the reverse strand, counting down.
CATCTAACAGACATATTCAGAACATTCCAACCTGAAACAGCAGAATATGCATTCTTTTCAAGTGCATATGGAATATTCTCTAGAATAGATCATACATTAGGCCACAAAACAAGTCTCAACAAATTAAAAAAGACCAGAGTCATACCATGCATCTTTTCTGACCACAGCACTATGAAACTAGAAATCAACCACAAAAATAGAATCTGAAAAGAACACAAATACACGGAGCTTAAATAATATGCTACTAAACAAGGAATGGGCCAACCAAGAAATCAAAGAGGAAATTAAAAAAATACATGGAGACAAGTGAAAATGAAAGCACACACACAAAAAAATAAAAATAAAAAAAAGAAAGCACAACTGTCCAAAATCTTTGGGATGCTGCAAAAGCTGATTTAAGAGGGAAATTTATAGCATACATGCCTACCTCAAGAAACAAGGAAAATCTCAAATAAAGAACATAACTTTATACCTAAAGGAGCTAAAAAAAGAACAAACAAAACCCCAAACCAGTAGAAGGAATGAAATAATAAATATTAGAGCAGAAATACAAAATAGTTACTAAAAAAATAACAGAACAGATCAATGAAACCAGGAGCTGGGTCTTTGAAAACCAATAAAATTCATAAACTTTTATCCAGACTCATAAAAGAAAAAGAGAGGGGGCACCTGGGTGGCTTAGTTGATTAAGAGTCTGACTCTTGATTTCAGTTCAGGTCATGATCTCAGGGTCGTGAGATTGAGATGAGAAGGGCTCCACACTCAGTGCAATCTGCTTGGGATTCTCTTTCTCCCTCTTCCAGACCCCTGCTCACACTCTCTCACTAAAATAAATAAATAAATAAATAAATAAATAAATAAATAAATAAATAAATAAATAAATAAAGTCTTTAAATAAAAAGGTAAAAGGATTCAAAATAAAATAAAAAATGGAGGCGAAATAACAATGGACACCTCAGAAAGACACCTCAGAAATATACAAAGAGAATATTATGAAAAATTATATGTCAAAAAATTGGACAATCTAGAAGACAAATGGATAAATTCCTAGAAACATATAACCTCCCAAAGCTGAATCAGGAAAAAAAAAAAAAAGAAAAATTGAACAGACCAATTACTGGCAATGTAATTGAATCAGTAATAAAAAAATTCCCAACAAACAAAAGTCCAAGACCAGATGGCTTCACAGGTGAGTTCTACCAAATATTTATTTATTATTTTTTTTAAAGATTTATTTACTTGAGAGAGAAAGAGAGAGAGAGCATGTGCACATGAGAGTGCGGGGAGCAGGGGCAGGGGGCCCGCAAAGTGAGAGGGAGAAGCAGACTCCCTGCTGAGCAGGGAGCCTGATGCAGGCCTCAATCCCAGGACCTTGAGATCATGACCTGAGTTGAAGGCAAATGCTTAGCTGACTGAGCCACCCAGATGCCCTGAATTCTACCAAACATTTAAAGAAGAGTTAATACCTATTCTTCTCAAACTATTCCAAAAAACAAGACAAAGGAAAGCCCACAAATTCATTCTAGGAAGCCGCCACTACCCTAATACCAAAACCAGGTAAAGACACTACAGAAAAGAGAGAACTACAGGCCAATATTTCTGATGAACATAGATGCAAAAATCCTCGACAAAGTATTAGCAAACCAAATCCAACAATACATTAAAAAAAAACCCATTCAGGGATGCTTGGGTGGCTCAACAGTTGATCATCTGCCTTCGGCTCAGTCGTGATCTCTAAGTCCCAGGATGGAGTCCCACAGGACTCCCAGCAGGGAGCCTGCTTCTCCCTCTACCTGTGACTCTGCCTCTCTCTGTCTCTCATGAAAAAAATAAATAAAAACTTAAAAAAAAAAAAAAACACCCATTTACCATGATCAAGTAGGATTTATTCCTGGGATGTAAGTGTGGCTCAGTATTTGAAAATCAATGTGAGGCATCACATCAACAAGAGAAAGGATAAAAATCATATGATCATTTCAATAGATGCAAAAAAAGCATTTGACAAAGTATAACATCCATTCATGATAAAAATCCACAACAAGGGAGGTTTAGAAGGACATAACTCAACATAATAAAGACCAGATACAAAAAGCCCAGGGCTAATGTCACCCTTAATGATGAAAAACTGAAAGCGTTTCCCCAAAGATCTGGAACAAGACAAGGATGTCCTTTCTCACCACTTTCATTCAGCATAGTACTGGAAGGCCTAGCCTCAGCAACAAGATAAGAAAAAGAAAAGCATCTAAATTGGCAAGGAAGAAGCAACACTTTCACTATTTGCAGATGGCATGATACCATATATAGAAAGCCCTAATGACCCCACCAAAAACCTACTAGAACTGACTCTCGCTTTTTGTGCATTTTTATTTTGTTGCATCCTGTTTTATAAGAAAGACAAAGACTTGTACTCTGAAAACAATAAAATACTGATGAAAGAAATTATAGGTGACACAAACAAATGGAAAGGTATTCCTTGCTCATGAATTGGGAGAGCAAATACTATTTAAATGTCCATACTACCCAAAACAATTGACAAATTTAATGCAATCTCTATCAAAATACCAATAGCATTTTTCTCAGAACTAGAACATTAAATCCTGAAATTTGTATGGAACCACAAAAGACCCCAAATAGCAAATAAATCTTGAAAAAGAAAAAAAACTGGAGGTATCACAGATTTCAAGATATACTACAAAGCTGTAGCAATCAAAACAATATGGTACTGGCACAAAAATAGACAACACAGATCAAGAGAACAGAATAGATAGCTTAGAAATAAACCCACGATCATTTCATCAACTAATCTTCAACAAAGGAGGCAAGAATATGCAATGGGAAAAAGACAGTCTCTTCAACAAATGGTATTGGGGAAACTGGACAGCCTACATGCAAAAGAATAAAACTGAGCCACTTTCTTATACCATCCACAAAAATTAAGTCAGAATGGATTAAAGACCTAAATGTGAGACCTGAAGCCATAAAAATCTCAGAAAAGACCATAGGCAGTCATGTCTCTGACATTAGCCATAACAACATTTTTCTAGATATGTCTTCTGAGGCAAGGGAAACAGAAGCAAAAATAAATTATTGGGACTACATGAGAATGAAAAGGTTCTGCACAGCAAAGGAAATCATTGACAAGACAAAAAGATGGCCTACGGAATGGCAGAAAATATTTGCAAATGATATATCCAGTAAGTGGTTACTATCTAAAATATATAAAGAACTTACACAACTCAACACCAAAAAGCCAAATAAACCAATTAAACAATGGGCAGGAACCATGAACCGACATTTCTCCAAAGAAGACATACAGATGGCCAACAGACACACGAAAAGATGCTCAAAATCACTAATCATCAGAGAAATGCAAATCAAAACCACAATGAGATATCACCTCACATCTGTCAGAAGAGCTAAAATAAAAAACACAAGAAACAGTAAGTGTTGGTGAAGAGATGGAGAAAAAAAACTCTTGTGCGCTGTTGGTGGCAATGCAAACTGGTAACAGCCATTGTGAAAAACAGTATGGAGGTTCCTCAAAAAATTAAAAATAAAATTACCACATAATCCGGTAATTCCACTACTGGGTATTCACCCAAAGAATATAAAAACACGAATTTGAAAAGGTATATACACTTCTATATTTATTGCAGCATTATTTACAATAGCTGAAGTATAGGAGGAACCCAAATGTCCACTGATAGATGAATACAGAAGATGTGGAGTATTACATAGATATTGGCATATTATTCAGCCATAAAAAGAACAAAATCTTTCCATTTGCAACAACATGAATAGATCTAGAGGGTAAACATCAATTGAGATAAGTCAGTCGGAGAAAGACAAATACCATACAATTTCACTCATATGTGGAAACAAAACAAATGAACAACAACAAAAAAGAGGCAAAAAAACAGACTTTCAAATATAGAGAACAAACTGGTGGTTGCCAGAGGGGAGGTGGGTGGGGGGTTGGGTGAAACAGATAAAAGGGATTAAGAGTACACTTATGATGAGCACTGAGTAATGTATAGAATTGCTGAATAACTATATTGTACATCTGAAACTAATATAGCACTGTACCTTAATTATACTGGAATTAATAATAATAAATTTTTAAAATATTAAAAAAATAAAAGGGCTTCAGGGAGAAAGCTCTTGGCCTATATTAATTACAAGATCATTTTATAGCTCATGGGTTTGAGAGCCTCTGGATTGTCTTAATGGCTAAATAATCACAGGCTCTTACTGTTTGCGAGGCATGAATTTCTCTGGAAATACACATTTCTTAAAAAAATAAGTTCTAATCTATTTCCATTTGCTTAACTCAAAGGTCAAGTAACCAAAGATTAATCATTCTTCAACATTATGAGCCAGTCTGAGAATTTCTTTTTCCTTTTTTTTTTTAAAGATTTATTTATTTATTTATCATAGACAGAGAGAGAGAGGGAACAGGAGGAGGGAGAGGCAGGCTCCATGCCGGAAGCCCGACACGGGACTCGATCCCAGGACTCCAGGATCGCGCGCTGGGCCAAAGGCAGGCACCAAACCGCTGAGCCACCCAGGGATCCCTGAATTTCTTTTTCCTAAAAATAGGTGGTGCTTTGCCCATCCCTCAGTCCTCAGTTGAACTTGGGTTCCGCCTTCATGTTCTATCACATGTTGTAAGGAGTAAAGGACTTTTAGAGACTAAGTTGTATTTTACTCAGTCTCTGCTGTCCAACCCAGCAGAAACAATGATTTTCTCTTCTTATTCTAGCGAGGGGGTGCACTTGTGCAAGGAGGTCACCTAACCACTTGTCTGGAGAGAATGGTCTGGAGTAAGACTATGACCAAGTTTCTCAAAGACTGAAAGAAACGTGAGCTTCGGAGTAAGGGTGACCTGTCTCAGAACCCTAGACCTCACTCACTAGGTGGGTAAGTCACCTCATCATTGCTGAGCCCCTGTCATAACCTCTACCCCTCCCAGGATGGTTGTGGGGATTAAATGACATGTGGTTTGCAAAGGAACCTTGCAACATGCATTGCCAACGGTCGGCACCAGCCTGTCTGCTTCTCCTTGCACAAGTTGCCTAATGAAGGAGCTATTAGTTAGAAAAGAGAATCTACTAAAATATTTAGAAATTCTTTCTACCCAGCACTGAGACAAGGAGTCAAAACTAAGAACGAAGTCCCCATTAGGGGACTCTAAGAATATGTTCAGTCTACTTTATGACCTCAGAGTACCCACTTTCTTATCCATTATTTCTCAGTAGGCTCTTTTTCAGACTAAGCTTGTTCTATATTTATGACACTAATTTTTGCTTCTTATTGCTTGGCCGAATCCCCTGAGCATAAAACAAATGGTTTGTCTCCAGTGGCTAGTGGCAGTGTGTAGATGAAAGTTGGGAATGGATGCGAGTGGGGGAGGAGAGACAGTGGATGCCTGACTTTGAAGGCTGGTGTGACGGATATTTGGCTAGTGCAGGAGTGTTGTGGATAGGAGAGAGGGGTTTTGTCATCCAGCTTCTAAGAATTCATCCTACAGGAAGACTTATCAAGGTATACAAAACTGTACAGTCAAGTACAGATTTATGACACTATTGTTTGTAAAAATGAACATTGGAGACTACCTAATGTCTGTTACTGGGAGAGTGGTTACACACCTCACGGTGTGCACATCCTATAGAACATCACGTAGGGATCTGAAGGAACAAGGTGTAGTTACGTATGTTAACAGGAAAGCATAGTCTTAAGGTATTTTTCAGTAACATAAGCAATTTTCAGATCAGTTTGTACCGAATGATGAGAGAAAGGGAGAGGGAGAGAGAGAAGACAAGCTTGGCATTAAGAGTGGGTCATGATGGGGAAGGACTCTCGCTTTTTGTGCATTTTTATTTTGTTGCATCCTGTTTTATAAGAAGCATGGGTTGTTCTTCTAAAACACCCAAGTAAACAAACAAACAAACAAACAAACAACAAACAAAAAACCCTCTTGGCTAAAGTATAAATGTATTACTCTTAAAGTTCAAAGAAGTTAAAAGAGTTGTCCCCTCCTCCACCTTGCCACACGCTCTTCATACTCACACATGATAATCATGGGACACAGGTTAGGGGGCGCTGGATTGGCAAGTGGGCATGAGCCATTCAGTTAAGATTCAATGGTTTCTTTTCAACAGAAGAGGAGTCGCTGGAATGGGGTCATTACTGGAGAGGCCACTTTCTCCTTCATCTCTTTTGGAATCACTTAGAATAGACCAATCAATGTATAAATCATTTTCTCTAAACTGGGGACACAATCTTTTCAAAACAGAGCTCATGGCTCTCTTGTTAGGAAAATGCTAGGCCTGCCCTTCACTTGTAGCCTCCTGTGTCACAGCCAGCACATAAAATAGTGTCCTTACCTGCAGCGCTGTGGGACAGTGGTCCTGACCGCAGATTATGTCTGGTAGGCATGTGAGCAGAGACCCACCTGAGACCTCACTCAAAGCCCCAACATGCGCAATCTGGATGGAGACAGGACACTTGAAGTCTGGCTTCTCAGATTCTTTAGAATAAAGCACAGCATAATTTTCAGATTTCTCTTCACACGACCAGGCTAACAATCTGAAGGTCTGGAAAATGACATGCTCATCTCTCTCCTTCTAAGATGTTTGTTCTTTTAAATAAATAAAAAGGGGGAAATATAGGATATATGTGAAGAATATGTGTATGTGTTAGAGCTGTCGTACTGTAGTTACAGCAACACTGACAATTCCACAGTGACATATTTTCTAGGTATCCTTGTGGCTTTACATCCAAAGGCATTAAACTTCAGCAAGTTTCATACATAGTTGACTTGCATAGTATAGCATGATTTGCAAACATCACTTAATGATGTGTCGGGTGAAGTGCCCAGGCCTCATCAATTCTACCTCACAGTTGCTCTAGAATCTGTCCCATGGCCACTATTCTTCAATTTATCCAGACTCTTCTTATGACTGCTTTTCCGATCTCCACTTTCTCCATTTTATGACCTCTTTTTATCTTGCTGACCAATTGATATTCCTAAAACACAGTGTTGAGCATGCCACTGTGTGTTAAAACATTTTCAGCAGGACTCAGTAAGCCTTAGCAGTCTACACCCCTTAGCTTGGCTTTCCAGGTCCCAAAGAACTTGAGAGAAACCTAGTTTTCCAGACATCCTCCAGTAACTTCCAGAGATCCTAAGTTCCAGGCAAACTGAATTGTCCCTGGATTCCCCACGCGGTACCCTACTTCTACCTGGGATTACCTGCTAACGTGGTTATAACTTGAAATTTCCTCAGACCTCACCAGCCTGAGGATGAATAGGAGGCACATTAGCATCAGTACCCCAATTTCACTAGCTTCTCAGACACAGGAAGTCCAAGCCCTTACCAACTTTTCTTTCAAATATTTTGAGAATTTCAGTAGAGTGTCCCCATATATTGAAATGATATCTGAGTTGACAGCCAGGCACGCTGCTACTCCACCCTGCTAGGTGTCAGGGAAGATGTCTGTGTTTCTGGTGGTGCCAGTGGCTTCACCATGTCCTCCTGCCAGTGCATCTTAAGCCCTCCTGAGGCCAAGGTTGACCTTGGCAGAGTGAGGAAGAAGGACTCTCTCCCCTTTAGGTTCCAGTCTGTTGATGGCATGTTAAAGCAGTGTTGTCTGGGCTCTAGTGTGTTAAGAATACACAGAAAGAATAATCTTTTATTTTGCAGTACTGTTGGAATTAAATTTGCACTCCAAATCTGCATCACAGCTCCCAGGGTGCATTTAGAATCACTTCTCTTTGGTAATTTAGGTTTTGTTCTGGATCCCGAAGTTGATGCCTGGATTTTCTTCTTGTAGGATGGGTTGTTCTGTAGTAGGTTGCATTGTTTCTTGCTACCAGTTTAGTAGACTTGTCCAGGAAACTCTTATTTCCTTTTTTTTGGCTGATGTTTGATAGTGCACTTTAAGTTCTTAATAGGAGACATTTTGGCCTTCAGGCAGGGAGACTTTTCTTTGGCCTTCCCCATTACTTCATCAGACATATCCACACACCCTACCTCCTACAGATGGACTCTGCTGAGGCAGATTTCATGTTTACAAAAGAACAAACAATGTGATAGCATTTACGTGAAGGTCAAAAATATGTAGACTTTGTTCTCCAAATATTTATAGAACATTTGTGTTTGGCTGACCTATAAAGGCAGGCAAGAGGGAGAGAGGAAAGTGTCAGGGAGGGATACATAAAAGACATTACCTATATTAGTAATGTTTAATTTTTTAGGCTGAGTGGTGTGTCCATGGTGTTTGATTTTATTATTACTTATAATAGACGTATACTCATTACATATATATGAATTACATCACATCCAAAATTTTAAATATGAAATGTGTCATAATTAGAAGTTTTTTTCCGATTTAAGAAAACACAGTTTTCTTAATTTTATTTATTTATTCATGAGAGACACAGAGAGAGAGAGAGGGGGGCAGAGGGAGAAGCAGGCTCCATGCAGGAAGCCTGACATGGGACTCGATCCCAGGTCTCCAGGATCACTCTCCAGGCTGAAGGCGGCACCAAACTGCTGAGCCACTGGGGCTGCCCAAAAACACGTAAGTATTGATTTGTACTTTGCTCTGCTTTCTGAAACCTTTGCTTTTTAGTGCTCTTCCTCTTTATTGTTTACTGTAATCTTCAAGTTCTGGAGAGTCCTTTTCATATTTGCCTTCTTTTTCTTATCTTAGGGGCTGTCCTGTGTTCCTTTTTGGTTTTTACCTCTGCTCCCTTCATGACTGCTAGCTTCTTTAGCTCTTGTAAATTTGTCTTTCACCTCCCAGGCTTATACTGCCAGTAGTCAGCAACTGAGCTCCTTTTGCCTCTTTTTGTTTTCAGGAATGGTTTTCTGTGTACATTGCAGATGCACTGTCTATTAGACCAGACCTTTGGGTTTTCTATTTCCTTTTTTTTTGGCTGATGTTTGATAAAGATGCACTTTTAGATATTTTATTTTATTTTATTTTATTTTATTTTATTTTTATTTTATGGACACTCTGTAAACTTTTTTGGGAATTGCAGTTAGGGCAGATTTTTAAGAGGTGCCAACACTGTGATGAATGGAGATAGACCCTAAGAAAAATGCTTTCTTAACAGTTTCTCCTTGGGAAGTTTCTGCTGCCCTTACTTCCAGTAAAGAACACTTAGTGTAAACATCTGCAGGATACCATACAGCCATTAAAAATTATCATGTGAGTTATTATTTATTGATATGGAAAGATGTGCATGATATATTAATAAATGAAAAGGTATATAGTATGCATATATGCACAATATTTATACATAATGTATATATTATATGATTTTATTTTTATTTAAAGCCTTCTATATCTAAGAACATATATATGCATAGATAAAACTAGAAGGACAAGGATCCCTGGGTGGCTCAGCGGTTTGGCGCCTGCCTTCGGCCCAGGGCATGGTCCTGAGGTCCCAGGATGGAGTTCCACATCGGGCTCCCTGCATGGAGCCTGCTTCTCCCTCTGCCTCTCTCTCTCTCTCTCTCTCTCTCTCTCTCTCTCTGTGTCTCTCATGAATAAATAAGATCTTTAAAAAAAACTAGAAGGACATACACAATATTGGTTTTATCTAATTGATAAAAAATATTAACAGTGGTTATCTTGGAATGGTAGGATTTGGGATATTTTTGGTTAAGTTTATATGATTTTCTCTGTTTTCTAAAGCACTTGAAATAAGCATATGTGGCTTTTATAAAAGCTAGCAAATTGGGGTGCCTGGTTGGCATAGTCAGTTAAGTACCTGCCTTTGGTTCAGGTCATGATCCCAGGATTCTGAGATTGAGCCCCAGGTCAGGCTCTTTGCTCAGTGGGGAGCCTGCTTCTCCCTCTCCCTCTGCCTGCCGCTACCCCTGCTTGTGCTCTCCCTCTGTCAAATAAATAAACAAGAATTTTTTTTTTAAACCAGCAAATTAATTTCCATTTTGATTAAAAAAAAGTTTTTGGTGAGATTAAGAAATTTCTCCTCAAAAGATTTCAGAGTTTTTTTTGGGAGAAAAAAAAATCTGCAAGTATACTTATCTGGAAGTATCCCTTACCTTTTAGCATTTAGCATAACATATTAGCAGATTTTAAAGTAAAAAAAAAATGGGAGAAATCCACACAGTATCTCACTGCACACATATTAAAAATCACAGTAAATTATAAATACGGGCCATATCGCTGTGGTGGTGAGGGTAGGTCCTCCCCTAAGATAAAAGCATTGGGGAGAGTGGGATGGACACAGAGTGTCACAGGGTGGACTGCAGAGAGGAAATGCAGCTTCCTAGGGTTGCTTAGTTCCATCTAAGGAAATGGAGGTGTGTGAGTTTCTCCAGGGTATCCAGTGGAGTGCCCTCAAGGCAGAGGAAAAAGCAATCTCAGTAGTTTTTCTTAGGACATGAGCATGCTTTTGATTCCACTGTCCCCACCTTGAATTCTAAGACACAGGTCAGCAGTGACAGTTGTAACCACTGTGGTGGCAGGATGCCAGTCTCTTCTGGTTTGCCTGGCACTTTACCATTTTAGCACTGAAAAGTCCTATATCCCTGGAAGCCCCTCAGTCTCAGACAAAATTGGATGTTGGTCTTCCTTATATGATGGGCACATCAGCAGGGGCCAGGAGAGGTACTTGGCTGAGCAGTAAAAGATTGTTGAAGGCCATGCCTATCAAACAAGAGGAGGTGGCAGTTACCCTGGTGACTGCGATAGGGTCTACTAGAAGCAATGCCAAGATATGGCCCTGCTGTTGGCAGCAGGGATCTGAGTTGTAAGAGAAGAGCTGTGTTGACAGCTCCAGCAGGAAGGGAGGGGTTTCCAGTTGTCCACTGTTGTGATAATGAGGAAACCAAAGGCGTTGGGATGGAGGTGCAGGACCAGCAGGGGTGGCAAGGATCCAAGAACTGCACTGACAAAGACCACACTTACCATTCTCTTCAGTCGCCCTGCCCCCACATCAGAACTAGGAAACATGAGCGGGTTCTTTTTCAGACTTCATCCAGTTTTGGGGACGAGAGTCACCTTTAGCTCATTTACACATCAGTACTTAATCATTCTTGTTCACATTCCTCAGCTAAAAAAACAACAACAACAACAAAAAAAAACAACAGTGCTTAAATAAAGTCAAGTATTTCTTAACTCACCAGGCAAGGGAATGTAGATCACAGAGGAAATTTACTGAGTGGTTTTGCCAAGGGGAAAAAGTCCAGAGTTGTTCACTGCTCCAAATCAAGGACTGAAAACTAACACTTGGATAGGAAAGGACAAGTCCACAAACCTGTGTGCTGGTTAAACAGGACCTGCAGTCCATTGGTCAAGAAATACTTCGAAGTTCGATTCCCTGAGGTCAGGCATGCCTGGGGTGCTCAGGGTTTACAGTCCTAACCAGTTGCAGCTGCTAAGAACCAGTTATGATGAAACACAATGTTTTCCTCTGCGGTCTCCTAGGCAAGTGCTGCTCTAAGTAGGAAGTTTTCTAAGTGGAAAGGTCTCTTGTAGCCAGACTTTGCTTCCTCCACCTCTCTATTTTGATCCCTGCATCAGCCACTATTCCCTGGACTTCGCTGGAGCAAATTCCATCTTTTTATTCCGGACAAATAGAACTTTCCTTAACGTTTTCAAGTTGAGTTTTGATCACTGTTTATTTACCCACATTTTCTTTCTTCCCCTCTCCCTCCCTTCCTTCCTTTATTTTTTCTCTGATGAGGGCAGACGATTTACTCTCCATCAACTCAACCTTATCTCTTTAGTTCCTCCAAAGCCTTCCTTTGCAGCCAGGTTCCCACAGCTACATTTGTCCTCAGTCCAACTGTGTGGCTTGGGCTCCCAGGGAGGCACTAGCTTTGACCCCCAGGTCATCTTTCTTTTAGATCCACAAGAGCATTAAATAATAGCACATCTGCATTTAATTATGATTCAGGCTTCCTGGCCCCACGACCACAAATTTCTAATGCTTTGGAGGGAAGGAGTGTTTGCTATAGTTATTGGCTGTAGTGACATTGTATTCGATCTACCTTTCATTTCCTAGATGTAGTCATGAATACATAGAAAGAGTGGCTAAAATGGTTTGGAGTGGAGTGTTTGGATGATCTGACATGGTTTATTTATTTTTTTAATTTTTTAAAAGATTTATTTATTTATTCGTGATAGACATAGAGAGAGAGAGAGAGAGAGAGAGAGAGAGAGAGAGAAAGGCAGAGACACAGGAGGAGGGAGAAGCAGGTTCCATGCCGGGAGCCTGACGTGGGACTGGATCCCGGGACTCCAGGATCACACCCTGGGCCAAAGGCAGACGCTAAACCGCTGAGCCACCCAGGGATCCCCTCTGACATGGTTTAGATGGGGTTCCTCACATGGCTGCACATGCAATACTTTGTTTTTTTAGTTTCTTTCTTTACAAATATGCTTCCCATCTTGATCCCCTCCCCCTTTTCCCTTAAACACTGGTATAGAACTGTAACTTTGACTTTGGTTTCACAATTTATGTGGCTGATTTCATAGACTGTTGTGTTTCAGGTTATATCTCTGACAGTTATAAATACTTTTTTTTTTTTTCACTTTAGAGCATAGGGCTTTCGTATTGGTAGTTTGGAAGGGACAAAAAGTAATAACAACAGAATTCATTATAAGGAGGACATATACTTTTCTTAGTACAAACCACATACCTCCTCTGTCCCTAGCCCAGTGCAATGCTTCTGTCCATAGTTGATGTTGAATTCCCCATCCACGCAGCCTGTGGTTAGCCACTGCTAGACATTTCTTTCAAATGTGATGCTCCCTGTGGAATTCACTGTGGCATGAAGAGGAGCCTTGGTGACTGACATTTTTGGCACCTTTTGCTTGCTGTGGGCTTCAGGTGCCTTAACCCCTTTCCAATATCATGATATTTTCCTTTGCTCAAGATTTACTTTATGGTTGATTTTTACTATGGACACCTGGACATCAGAAGTTAGACTGTTTAAGGAATGCATGTTGTCATAAGTAGGGTGAGTCTCCCACACTTAAGACATCAGGGTTTGTATCATCAGGGTTCCTGTTAATGGGATAGTATGCAGAAAAATCTCTAAACCTGACAGTATGATCGATCACATAGCAATACAGGTCATATTCTTTTTTTTTTTTTTTTTAACGATTTTATTTATTTATTCATGAGAGACACAGAGAGAGAGAGGCAGAGACACAGGCAGAGGGAGAAGCAGGCTCCATACAGGGAGCCCGATGTGGGACTCGATCCGGGGTCTCCAGGATCATACCCCAGGCCACAGGCGGCGCCAAACTGCTGCACCACCGGGGCTGCCCAATACAGGTCATATTCTAAACACTACCAAAGGGGCCCATAAGATCAGGACCTGTTTTGAAGATAATAGGTGATATTTACTAAACTAATCAACTAATTATACAGTAATGAAGGGTAACAAACAAATGCTCATTGGCAAGTAATTCCTTCCTTATCTCAGGATAATAATACAAGGTTAGCTTATCATACTTTTGGTCAGATGACCTCAGGTTTAAGTATTAATACATTATATAATAATATATATAAGAATTAAGAAAATCATATGGTCATTTGTCTATGTAGCCTAATTGTGTTTATATTTTCTTCCTTTTTTAATTATTTATTTATTTTTTATTTATTTTCTTCCTTTTTAACTTATGTCTTTGTGTATTAAATTGTTGCTACAAACACAATAAAAAAAAAAAATCACTAGGTCCAAGGAAAAATGTGACATAGGTAAAGTTTGAATTCAATGGCTTCCACTTCCTTCTCATTTTCCTTTCTCTTGCTACTTTTTTCTCTTCTACTCTTGCTACTTCTCTTGCTACTTCTTCACTCCCACATAAGGCCTAAACTGGACCTCATTTTGGGTCTCAATCAGCTACTACACAATTTATAATTAAGGTATTACCTGAGGAAATATTTATATATGACCTCTGTATTTATATTTTTTTGGTAAATGTTTACTTTGCTATGTTAAAATTGCAGAAAGTTACAAAGATAATACAAATAACCCCAGTTTACCCTTTACCCAGATTCAGTAATTGTTTACATTTCCCCTATTTGTTTTATCATTTGCTTGCTCCCTTCATTTGTAGGTATATATGTATTTTTTTCTGAACCATTTGATAGTGAGTTGCAGACAACATGCCTCCTTACCATTAAATACTTCAATATGTATTTTCTAAGAACAAAATATCCTCTTATATAACCACAGTGGAATGATCAAGACCAGGAAATTTAACACTGATTCATATTAAATTTATAGTCTATATTAAATTTCATAAGTTATCCCAATAATATTCTTTAAACCTTTCCCCTCATTCTAGATCCAATCCAGGAACACACATTATACTTAGTTGTCATGTTTCTTTAGTCTCCTTTTTTTTTTTTTTTTAAGATTTTATATATTTATTAGAGAGAGAAGAGAAAGCATGACCTGGGTGTGGGGGGGGAAGGGCAGAGGTACATGGAGAAGCAGACTCCCCACTGAGCAGGGAGCCCTATATAGGGCTGGATCCCAGGACCTTAAGATCATGACCTGAGTCGAAGGCAGATGCTTAACCAACTGAACCACCCAGGCACCCCTCTTTAGTCTTTTTAGAATTGGGACAGTTCTTTCGTCTTTTTCATTTTCCTGATACTTAAAAAAAAGTGCTGGCCACTGATTTTGCAGAACATCCTTAAGTTTGAGTTCGTCTGATGTTTCCTCATGATGAGATTCAGGTTATGCATGTTTGATAGAAATGCCACAGAAGTGATGTGTTCTTTTTGGTACAGCATATTAGAAGGCTCACGATGGTTGGAATACATTACTTTTTTATTTTTTATTTTATTTTTTTTAAAGATTTTATTTATTCATGAGAGACAGAGAGAGAGAGAGACAGAGAGAGAGGCAGAGACACAGGCAGAGGGAGAAGCAGGCTCCATGCAGGGAGCCTCACGTGGGACTCGATCCCGGGTCTCCAGGATGACACCCTGGGCTGAAGGCAGCGCTAAACTGCTGAGCCACCCGGGCTGCCCTCATTACTGTTTTAAAACAGCACTCAAATATGAGAAAGCTTTCATGTCCTAAAGGAAAATATATTTAAAAATGAAATGAGAGGGCATAATGTATTTCAATAATACATCTTATCAAATCCCTTAAGGGATTTTGTTTGTCACATGGTATGTCCTACTATTATTAGTTCACCCATTAATTCATTTATTTGTTCATTTATTTAGTCCATGTTGGTCAAACACCTATTGAGTGGTAGAATACCACTCCAGGTGCTGAGGATAAGCAGAAAGAACAAAAACAAAACCACATCTTCCTCCTGAAGCCTCTATATTCTAGGGTGGAGAAATACATATTGAACAATTTAGGTTGTTACATAGTATGTTAGGAGGTAAGAAGTGCTGTGGGGAAGATATAAAGCAGGAAGGTATGATTGGGAACACTGCAGGAGGCTGTAACACTAAGAGAGGTGATGAGGAAGGCCTTCCTGAGAAGGGAACCTTCTGGCCCAGTGGTTGAGCAATGTGACTTCTTTACATGCAGTGAAAGAACTGTACCTCTGAAAATTTTATTAGTGAATTATCTATAATTTATCCATCAAGTAGTTGAAATGTCAGAGGCTGGGGAGGAGGCAAGTAACAGTGACTACTGTTCACTGGAATTTAGAATATTGTGTGAGTTGGAACTGGGAAAGATGTAATCCTGGTACAAGGTTTCAGAGAATTAACCTAGTTGCTGCTAAGTGGAATAATAAAAGATAAGGCAAGGGACAAAGATGGAGGGCTAAGGGGGATAAATGGGGCAAAATTTGAATAAGAGCTGGCACAAAGTAAGCTAGACAATAACGTACAATGCATATATTATATGCTGTATTTTAAGATATTGTATTCTAATAAAGTAAATAGACTCAGAAAGTCTATTTCTAATTCTAAGAAAGTAAATTTGTTTTCAGATTGCATGAAGCAATGTTTTTGACACTTGAGACCATAGGAAGAATTTTGCTTAATTATACAATGTCTCAGAAATGAATCTGCTTACGTCCACATAGCCTACAGTGAGAGTTTCATGTAAGCGATAATACAGGTCAATGGATCCTCTTGCCTGGTGGAAAGGGAGTCTTTTAATGAATATGTTTTCTCAGTGAATGTCCATTCTACTATCTTCAAAGTTTGAGGTTCCAGCTGCTGTTTGCTGTTGGGATGGGGAGATGCCTAAGGGTCTTCCTTCTCCCCTTTCATCTCACTGTTCCTATAAGTCCCATCTTCTCTGCTGCTCTTTTCACCTCCTTTGGCTACCCCTCAATCCCATATGGTTCCCCAGGCCTGTAATGCTCTTGATCACAACTACTTCCCATTCTTTCTTTCAAAGACACTCTGTAATGTCATTCTCTTGTGGTCTTTCTCAATTATGTGGGGTTCACAATTGGTTTTCATCAGTGTGCTTCTCAGAAAGCAAGGTCTGCAAGTGGGCAGGAGGTGGTATGATGATTCAGTTGTGTTCTAAGAATGTGGGACACTTACTCCAGAGCTTCCTGTATTCCTGCTTGCTATGTGGCAGACAGGACAGTGTCGAAGTTGAGATGTGACCTCCGGGGCCTGGTTTCAATTTTGGCCTCACCACTAACGAGCTATGTGACTTTGGGAGGTTAGTTTATCTTTCTGTGTCTCAGGATCTTCATATGTAGAATGAAGATAATAAGAGTTCATACTTCATGGGGTTGTGGTAAGGTTAGATAGGTTAATATTGGGAAATGCTTTTTAGAATAGAGCCTGAGCCATAGTGGGAATGGTATAAATGCTGATTAAATAAATATTAAAATAGGTTTGAGGTGACTGTTGTGTGGAACAGGAAGGTCTGGTTTAGGGCAGTGGCTGGTCCTTGTTCACCATAACAAGGACTCGGAGCTATACTTGCAGTAGCCAGAGGCAGTCTCTTCACTCCAGCACATTCTATAAGGGTAGTTGTAATATAATACCCTATGCCAGGTTTGCTGTGTTTTCTCAACAGCTGTATCAGTTCATGAAAGAGCTGTGTGTGGCTCAAGAGCAATACCGGGAAATGCTAGTCACTAAGGCCTACTGTGTGCTCCACCTCTCTTGATTCTCCCAACAACCCAACAACATCAGTGTGGCAGATGCTGCCAGTTGACCATCAATATCCATTTTCCCTTTCTTCTTTTATTACAGAATGCCTGGGTATTGCCGAGCACATGGTTGCACAGCTAGTGACTATATTCCCCAGCCTCCTATACAGCTGGGGGCATGGCCATGTGACCAAGTTCCGGCCAAAGGAATGTGAGCAGAAATCAAGTGTGCCATTTCCAGGTTGTGCCTTCAAAAGGAACAAATGTATGCTCCCTTTGCTCCTTTGTCCCCTTGTCATTGGTTGGCATGCAGTTACGGCCAAGGGAGGGGGAACAGCCATCTTGGACTCAGAGACGAAAGCCTCATATTGAGGCTGGCTGAACTGGACAGTCAAGCCACCTAGCTCTGAGGTGTTTTGTGTGAAAGAAATAAATTTTTATATTGTTTAAGTCATGGTATTTTGGGGGGCTTCTTTTCATTATAGCAGCTTAGATTATGGATAATGTGGAAGATATTAATATCTCTATCTTACAAAAGAGAAATGGAAGCTTAGAAAGATTAAGTAACTTGCCAGAGGTCACAAAGTTCATAAGAAGCCATAGTGGGATTCAAACCCAGGTGCTCTGATGCTGGAGCTGAGACTTTTTTTTTTTTTAATTTTTATTTATTTATGATAGAGAGAGAGAGAGAGGCAGAGACACAGGCAGAGGGAGAAGCAGGCTCCATGCACCAGGAGCCCGACGTGGGATTCGATCCCGGGTCTCCAGGATCACACCCTGGGCCAAAGGCAGGTGCCAAACCGCTGCGCCACCCAGAGATCCCCTGGAGCTGAGACTTTTAACTGGGCATCATGTTATGTTGTTTTGCCCCTTGAAGCCCTGCTGGTCTATGATCTGGGTTTATGGGAAAGAAAGGGGGAAAGAGATACCTGTGCCAGTCCTCCTGGTCTACATCCTCAGCTACAACAACCGATACTTCTACTCAGCGTGTATAATTTATAGCGATTTGTTTCTTCACAGGTACATAATTGTGTGGTCTCAATCCATATTGAATGTATTAATTTATTTATGGGTTTTTGTCATTTTTTTGAATTGTCAGTGTTTAAGGATCTAAGTCTGGTTTCTGCACACAGGTTTATTAAGCCCAGAGTCAATCACAAATGCAACACTTAACAGCATACTCAAAGGAGACCATCAAAATACCTCAAAGACAGCAGCCTTGGAAAACAACTCAAGCCAGGCAGAGCAATCCCAGTAGATAACAAGACAAACTTGCAGAGGCCTTGCGAGATCCCAGATGAGGAGGCAAAGTAGGTGAACAGCAGGAGCCAAAGCCAGTCTGAGTCAGATACAGGGGCAAACTTGATAAAGGCTGAACTCCAGCCGCAAATGTTTGCTTGCTCTTCTTGTCCTACTCAAGGTATCACAATACCATCACTGATGAAGTCAGACTTTCATGAAAGAATGGAAGAAATCTCTTCAGATTTCTGTGGCCACAGTGGGGCTAACATAATGCCTGTTCTTGGCACTATTCCTAACACTTGTTCATCCTTCAAGATTCATTTGGCCATTGTTTCCTGAAGGAAGCCTCCCATGGCCTTTCAAGTTCAGGTTAGGTGACTTTCTTTGGTACCACTGTGGCAGCTGTACTTCCTTTCTCAGAACGTTCTTCACACTGTGTCATTTCCTGGTGGGTTTTTTTTTTTTTGTTGCTGTTGTTTTGTTTTTTGGCCTATACCCATCTCCATTGGTGCTCTGTTCCGAAAGACAAGTATACAAACCACAGAGGACAGTATAGACATCTACTGGATGGATGGAATGAATCCCATGGGGGGGTGCATAATAGTTGAAAATAACATGAGAACTGTTGTTCTTTTTGAACAATCTAATAAGACATGCAATTTGTAGGCATCTAGAATCCAACTCTTTACCTATCTTTAAAATTTTATTTCCAGTCCTCACTCTCAAGCATTGATGAGTGTCAACTGGCTCAAGTTTTGCAGAAAATAAAAAAAAAAAAAAAAAAAAAAAAAAAAGGTTTTGCAGAAAATGATTGACAATATGTCACAAGGGACTTCAAATGTTCATATGATTTGATCTAAAAATTATTTCTAGAAATAGGTCCTAAGGAATAAATACAAATACCGAAGAAGGATGTTCACTATACTGTTTTTTATACTGGAAAAAAAATTAAATGTTTCCAGGAAGGGAATGTGTAAATAAGGGATTAGTTCTTTCATTGCACATTGTGTAACCATGAGAAAAAAAATTACACTTTCGAAGAATTTTTAATAACTCAGGGAGAATTTCATCTCATAAGATTAAGTAAAAAATAGCAGGACATAGGACAGGGTTGTCATGCCATGGTGCCAGAGAGGCTGGCAGCAAGGTGGCAGACAGGGAGTTTTGGGATGCATGGCAAAGGAGTTTCTGATCAGATTCAGGAATAAGAAATTTAAACAAAAGATGTGGTGACCTAACAATTTTGGGGGAGACCTAACCATTTTGTTCTTGATGGGCATGCTTTGCATTTCAAGAAAGCGGAAGATTCAGCAAAATTACAAGAGGTTGCTATGGAAGGAAAAGAAGGTTCAAACCTTATAGGAATCCCTATTCAAAGATGGATGACCTGATAATTTGCTGAAAAGGAAAGGCTCAGGAAGCAATTTTGAAAAGTTAACTAGCCTTTGTCGGAAGAAGAAGTTGTTCAGCCATTGCCAGAAGAACAAGATAGCACTGACCAGATTTCATCTGAAGGACACTGCAGAGTTGACCAGCCTCAGCCAGCGCAGTGTAGCAAAGTGTAAACTTCATTACTATTCCAAAGAAATATAAATCATCGGGTGAAAAAGCACAAGGAAAATGTGAACGAGTAAAAGCTAAGTGTACTGCTAAGAAACAAGAATCTGAATGGAGAAAATGAGAGAGACAAAGCTCTACAAAATGAAAAAAATGGAAGCACTCAAAAGTTGGGCAAAAAGCCTAAAAAAAAGGACCAACCAAACTTGAATTCACCAATGGAGCATCTTTTAAAATATATATATATTAAAAAACTGTCAGATGTTTTGTCCTTAATCTAGGGTTAAACGATCTGCTGTCTATTGAGTTCTTTTGTACGTGTGATGTACCTCCCAACAATTAACTAGATTTCTCAACATAAACTGCAATGCTAAGCTATACTAAATATCACATGTCTAAATATTTTTGTCCTTGTAAGGGAACATTTTCCATACATGATCTACAGAATATGATTTTTTTTCTTATTTATTTGCCTCTGAGGAAAGTTGGCCTAAAGAATGGAAAGAGCCTTTTGTTTGGGTGACAGGTTTAAGCAGGTAATACTTTTGTGTCATGTGAAATTCAGGTGAAATGAAATTTTTTGAAAGTTTAAAAAAAAAAGCAGCTTGTGGGCAAAGGCAGTGCCATTTTTGTGGTCCTGCAAATTTCCATTGTGGCCTAGCGGGTGGGTTGGTGGGGGTCTTCACACCAAAGATGTCTTGACTCTGCTCCTTGCCCGTTAGCCACTCCACCCTCTCCCCAAACAACTCAGCTTTCTGTGTCCAGGCCAGTGAGGGGAGGGCCCTCCCCTAGCATTAGGAAGGAGAGGTCCTCTTTGCCACGGTCTTTTGCGGGGAGGGGGTGGCAGTTACACTTCAAGTCTCATCTCCCTCAGGGGCAAGGTGGTGGAGGAGCACCCAGGGTCTTCTCTGCGTGTGGGGAAGGGCTCTGAGTGCTTGCAGTGCCTCCCTGTCTCTGATGCTGTGTCAGACTGTTGTAAACTGTTGTTCTGTATGAGCAAAACTGTCTCTACTAAACAGATTTAACAGTTGAAAAAAAAAGCGGCACACAAAATTATATATTCTGTATGACCCATTGCTAGTGTCTCTCTCTCACACACACAAACACACACATTACATATATAAGAGAAAATATTAGTAAGAAAGATATCTATTTATTACCACCCATGGATAATTGTTTATTTTACATATTTTTAGTATTTCCAAGCCCCCATTAGTAGGCATTCGTTACTTTTAAAATCAGAAAAAAGGAGTTAGGGTAATAACAAATTCCAAATCCTCACTTCTGTGTTTCCTTTTTCACAAACACCCAGATCAATACATGGAACATGTGGCCTGGAGGAGAAAAAGCATATGGATTTTTTTTTTCTCCCTTAGGACAGTTCCAACGATGGCCATTACCAGACGCCAAGGGACATGTGGGCCACCTCCTTCTAAGTAATTGTTCTTATTAAAGCAGGCATAAGGTGTGGCAAAACAAAATAGGCAGAGTAGAGGGTACATGACACTACCACATATAAAACCACTGGCACTTTTTCAAATTCTGCTTCCTTCTCCTGTCTTGCAGGCCTAGCCCACAGCGGACTGGAAACATACAGCTGTGGTAGTGTTCACCGTCCTTCCCTCTCAGGGCATTCTGGATTGCAACACACCTCTTTTCTTTTATACCCTGTTCCTTTTTTCTACCCCTCTCTCAATCCCCAAGTGACTCCAAAAGGCCACTGTGAAAAGAATGAAAAAAAAAAAAATACGTGGAACATTCTCAGCCCCTCAGAGGGTGGGTGGAATCAGAACAGAAATAACTGGGGATCCCTGGGTGGCTCAGTGGCTTAGTGCTTGCCTTCGGCCCAGGGCATGATCCTGGAGACCCGGGATCGAGCCCTGCATGGAGCCTGCTTCTCCCTCTGCCTGTATCTCTGCCTCTCATTCTCTCTCTCTGTGTCTCTCATGAATAGATAAATAAAATCTTTTTTTTTAATTTTATTTATTTATTTATTCATAGAGATGCAGAGAGAGAGAGAGACAGAGACACAGGCAGAGGGAGAAGCAGGCTCCATGCAGAGAGCCTGACGTGGGACTCGATCCCGGGACTCCAGGATCATGCCCTCGGCTGCAGGCGGCGCTAAACCGCTGCGCCACCGGGGCTGCCCTTTTTTTTTTTTTAAAGAAAGAAATAATTATCTCGGTTTCTCATTACTGCTCATGCTGCTCTGTATACATGTCATCCAACAAAACAGAATTCATCCTCTCCATTCTTTTCTTTCAAATAGTGATGAAAGAAAATTTGGTCAATAAAGGTTCCTTGTCGAGTGCCCAGATTTTTCTCTTCAGCATTAATTGTATGGCCTACTTTGTATGGTCGGTTGTGGGTTTGGTGACATCAGGATTCATGACACTATATTTTGTGCCAGTACATTTAACTTCATTGGGTTCTGAATAATCAGAGAATAGCATTTTCTAAATAACAATTTTATTCAATACCAATGAAAATACTCATGTGTTTATATCAATAAAATATAAAAATCTGGGACCAAATTTGTTTACTGAAGCAATCTCCTGGAGTTACCTTTAGGAATCAGATAGATAGATAGATAGATTTATTTATTTATTTATTTATTTATTTATTTATTTATTTATTCATTCATTCATTCATTCATTCATTCATTCGAGACAGAGAGACAGAGAGAGGCAGAGACACAGGCAGAGGGAGAAGCAGGCTCCATGCAGGAAGCCCGATGGGGGACTCGATCCCGGGACTCCAGGATCATGCCCTGGGCTGAACGAAGGCAGGTGCTAAACCGCTGAGCCACCCAGAGATCCCCGTATCAGATAGATTTAATGTGTTTTTTAACTAGGGCTGATTTTTAGAAGTGTTTTCACTTAAACTATAATAAAATTATAGTTATGAAGTCAATGAATATAATATTACATACGTAGTCAATATAAATTCATTGTCATTACTTGTAAGCACATACCTTATTTTAATGTACAAGATATGACATGATCTGAAGTGTCTTGTTTCTCCATTTCTATTTCACTGGAAATTCCTTAGGTATCCAAACCAACACTGAAGGAAACATAGAAAAAAAGAAACAGGACAATGTTCATGTAAAGGACAAAGGTTAACACATGACACCAGGTCTTTTTTTATTTACTTCGTTGAAATTTACCTTAGTCGATGAAAAAAATGATTAGTTTGAGTTTTTCAACATTTATTTATTCAATAGGCCATGAGCTCGGGAGATGGTCAGGGCTAGAATCCTGGCTCTATGCCTTAATAATGGTGTAATCTTGGAAAAGTTACTTATTTAACCTCTCTATGCCTCAGTTTCCTAATCTGTAAAATGAGGATAATATTAGTACCTGTACTAATATTAACTCATAGGGTTATTGGGAGGGTCAACTAAGAAACTACATGCAATAAACTTTTTATTTTTTTTTTGTACACAAAAATCTTAGAATACTCCTTGGCACAGAGTAAATACTCAATAATTCTAGGTGCACCAGATCCAACACAGAGCAAATCAAATATGGCCCTTGCCCTCATGGAGTTTACACTCTAGTGGCAGTATGGATGGAGTGGGTAGCAAAAAACATCACACAAATCACACAGCTAATAGCATCTTCACAGCTGTGTTAAGTGAAATGAAGCAAAAATACAGGGCACTGAAGATCAATTTTGGGGCTGCTTTCTCAATGAACTGCAAAAGAGAAACTTTTATGACTTTGAGTCCTGATAGCACACTTTTGTAAAATTAAGAACACCTGAAATTTTTTATTGTCATATGTCTGCCCATTATTTGTAGCTTTATTGGAAAAAGTAAAATTTAAAAGTTGAGCACTCTTATTTTGAAGATCATGCTATGTTTATATGTATTAAGTAAGGTGTTTAAAGGGAAATCCTAGCACCTCAAGGAGGAAAATCATTCGGTCCATTTGATTACGACAAACCAATCCATGACTTACTAAACATTTAATTTTCCAACATGACTCTTGAAAAACAGAGTTCCAAAAGTTTTAGAATTTTTCAAAATTCTTATTCTGAGAGAGGTAGGATGGCACAGTGGCACAGGGCCCAGGGTTTGAAATCAGAAGGCCAAGGATCTAGGCTCTGACATTTTGCTAGTTTTTAAGCTTAAGGCAAGTTCCTCCACCTCTCTTCAGCCTCAGATTCTTCATATTTAAAGTGGGGAATTCAAACAAAGGATTGCAGAAGGGGAAGTAGGTTGGGGATGGGGTAACCGAGTGACGGGCATCAAGGAGGGCACATGATGAGATGAGCACTGAGTGTTATACTATCGGCAAATTTAATTTAAATAAAATAAAAAAAATAAAGTGGGGGGACAACCAACCTTCCACCACGCATTGTAAAGATTAAATGCTATTGTCTGGCAAACATCTAGCAGCATCTAGCACAAGGTAGACACTCTGAAGAGGGGAGCTGCTAACCAAAAGGGAACCTAAAAGACTGAACGTCCTTCATTATGGGTTTGAGACTCTTAAGATCATTAAGAACCTGTCAATGTTTCACTGTCTTGTTTTTATTTTTTTATTATTTGTTTTTTAAAGGTTTATTTATTTATTCGTGAGAGACCCACATAGAGAGAGAGAGGCAGAGACACAGGCAGAGGGAGAAGCAGGCTCCATGGAGGGAGCCCGACGTGGGATTTGAACCCAGGCCTCCAGGATCACGCCCTGGGCTGAAGGCGGAGCTAAACCGCTGGGCCACCCGGGCGGCCCATCCTCATTTTTTTTTTTTTTAAAGGCAGTTTTCCTGTGTATGTAGTCTACGATCCGATTAAACTAACATGACATTTGAGAATAAACTAACGCGTTAAAAGCTTAGCTGTTTGCATTTATTGCAACTTCCCATCAATCCCTCAGCTGCAAAGGACACTAACATTAGGGTATGTCAAAAATCCATTTTGCACCGAGGAATTCAAGCCAGGATTTCTGACTTCTTGAGAGCGGAGATCGCGTTTAGGGTGCAAAGCCCCACCCAGCAGCACCTTAGCTTTCCTTCTGCAAAACCGGCAGCCCCTCCCCCGCCCCCCCAACCCCGACCTTCGCGTCTGGGCGGGTTCCAGAAGGATGCACTGGAGGCGGGAGGGAGTCAGGGCCCGGAAGGCGGGGCCCAGACCTGAGTTCAGAAATCGCGGGGTTTGGGGGGCAGAGGGGCGGGGCTCCCCCTCCCCCGACACACCTCCTTCCCCGCAGCCCTCCCGCCTCTCCCAGCCTCCCCGGGGCCGCAGCGCCTCGCCCCTCTCCTCCAATCCCATCCTGCCTGGCGCCCGGGCGGCCAATCAGGAGGCGGCCTTCCGCGGGGGGCGGGGCGAGGGGCGGGGCTGACCGGCGCAGGCCGAGGTCGCCTACTTGAGCCGCGCGGCGGAACACGGGCTGGGCGGCGGCGGTGGGGACGCGGGGCCGGCGGGGCGGGCACCATGGCGGACAGCCGGGACCCAGCCAGCGACCAGATGAAGCTCTGGAAGGAGCAGCGCGCCGCGCAGGTAGAGCCCGAAGCTTGGCGCAGGGCGCTGGGCGTCGGCGAGTAACGGCCCGGGCATCGCCTGCGCTGCGGCGCCCCGGGGGTGGGGGTGCGGTGGGGGCGGGGAGGGCGCTGCCTCTGTGCCCGGGGAGGGGGGGAGTCTGTCCTGCGGGTCGCAGCCCGGGGAGGGCGCTGCCTCTGTGCCCGGGGAGGGGGGGAGTCTGTCCTGCAGGTCGCAGCCCGGGGAGGGCGCTGCCTCTGTGCCCGGGGCGGGGGGGGGGAGTCTGTCCTGCAGGTCGCAGCCCGGGGAGGGCGCTGCCTCTGTGCCCGGGGCGGGGGGGGGGGGGGGGGCGGGAGTCTGTCCTGCAGGTCGCAGCCCGGGGAGGGCGCTGCCTCTGTGCCCGGGGCGGTGGGGGGGGGGGGAGTCTGTCCTGCAGGTCGCAGCCCGGGGGGGGCGCTGCCTCTGTGCCCGGGGCGGGGGGGGGGGGGGGGAGTCTGTCCTGCAGGTCGCAGCCCGGGGAGGGCGCTGCCTCTGTGCCCGGGGCGGGGGGGGGGAGTCTGTCCTGCAGGTCGCAGCCCGGGGAGGGCGCTGCCTCTGTGCCCGGGGCGGTGGGGGGGGGGGGGAGTCTGTCCTGCAGGTCGCAGCCCGGGGAGGGCGCTGCCTCTGTGCCCGGGGCGGTGGGGGGGGGGGGGGGGTCTGTCCTGCAGGTCGCAGCCCGGGGAGGGCGCTGCCTCTGTGCCCGGGGCGGGGGGGGGGGGAGTCTGTCCTGCAGGTCGCAGCCCGGGGAGGGCGCTGCCTCTGTGCCCAGGGGGCGGGGGGGGGGGGAGGGGGGCTGTCCTGCAGATCGCGGGCCGGGTGGGAGCTGCCTCTGTGCGGGGTGGGGGGGGCGCTGTCCTGCAGGTCGCAGCCGGGGGTGGGCGCTGCCTCTGTGCCCCGGGGGTGGGCGCTGCCTCTGTGCCCGGGGGGTGGGGGGGTGGGGGGGGTGCTGTCCTGCAGATCGCGGGCGGGGTAGGCGCTGCCTCTGTGCCCCGGGCGGGGGGCAGGGGGTGCTGTCCCGGCCGGAGCGCCCTCCTGCAGGTTTACTTTCGGCCGCCGCGGGCGTGGGTGGTTGGCTCCCAATTCTGCAGTTTTGCCAGCTGGGACAGAGGTCGCAGCTCCAGGGAGCAAGGAAGGCTCCTTCGGAAAGAGGCAGAGAGCTGCAGCTGCAGAAAAGGAAGTTGTGGGGGGGGGGGGTGCGGGGGAAGTGGCAACGGGGCTCTAGCCTGGGCCTTGCTCAAGCATTAACTACAAGCTTCCATTTTTGCGGGGTGACAATGCTGTATCATCTCGGGGTCCCCCAGCACCAGTCGCGAGGACGGATCGCCGAAATAAAGAAGTTTCACATCCGTGATGCCATTTGCATTTAAACCCCCCCTTCCTGGGGGTCCCTGGGTGGCGCAGAGGTTTGGCGCCTGCCTTTGGCCCAGGGCGCCATCCTGGAGACCCGGGATCCAGTCCCACGTCGGGCTGCCTCTCTCTCTCTCTCTCTCTCTCTGTGACTATCATAAACAAACAAACAAACAAACAAACAAGAAAAACCCTGCCTGACATTGGAGAGCTAGGAACCCTGGTAGGGACAGGCTACAGCGTTTATTCACAGGTTGGCGCTGAGGGCCTGACCTGCTGGCCGTGCTGGTCGCTGTGCTGAGTACCAGGTGTACACCTGCCAGGAACTGCGGCGTTGAGAAGCGCAAAGGCTAGGCAGGGAGACAACATGAGTAAACAGGTGATCACCCTGATCACCCTGCAGCAGGGTGAGGGCTCTAATGTAGGTTATCTGTAAGGTGTAAAGGGAGTGATGGGACTTGGCTGGAAAGCTGCCCAAAGCACATGACAGCTGAACAAGAACTTTAAAGGTGAGAAAGGAGCTCAGCTCGGTGGTGGTGGTGGTGGGTGAGGCGTTCTTGCCCTGTAATCCTGGGATGCAGAGCCTTAAAGAGCATCCTTGAGCAGGTTGGATTAGTTGAGAGTGCTTCTGATCTGAGTCTTCTTTTGTCATCTTGGCCCAGAGAGTCTTGAGGGACTTGGCCTGTTCCCATGGCAGCTGGTTAGTGGCAGAGAGAGGACGAGAGCTACGCTTTTCCTCGTCTTAATGCTCTTTCTCAAAACTGGGTTAGTATTCATGAACTGGAGTATTAATGCTAAGTGTCCGTGGGTTACTTAATAGTTCCCTGCTCTTGAGAAGGCTGTCATGCCACCACCCTATGGCCCTGGCGCATCTCTCTTCTCGTTGTGTCCTTTAATATAGGCCAGGAGGGTTAGTTCAGTTTTTCATGAATTCCTAAAGTGAACCAGAGCGACACGGAGTCTTTAATCAAGGACAGGCAACTCGTGAGTGGCAGAGTCAAGATGAGAACTTACCAGTTGGGGCCCAGGATTCTTCCCATATCCAGTAGTTGCCAAATCCTGATTCACATTGAAGTTCTCATGATACCCTGTGAACTGCAAACAATACACATACTGTAGTGAGTTTTGCATAAACCACAATTAATTCATTTTTAAATGACCACCCCTCCCCCACACTTTGTTCTGAGACTAGCTTGCCTCTTCATTTTGAGAATCAGTAACTGTTGTTAAATCATTACAGTGCTAGTGGTGATTTACCCTCCATGGTTGCCTGCTCACCAAAACACATCTATAGTTGGGGGGGACTCGTAGTGGCAATACTGTCGTCTCCTCTGCCTCTGGCAGGTCTTTGCACTGTGTACATGGTCCTGATTGGCAGTCACTTTAATGTCTTGTTGTTCTTCATTTTTACCTGCTCTCAGTAAACCTGCTCATTTCTTTGAGGTGACCACTCCCTCCCATGCCCAGTCCTCCAAAAGGAATTTTGCATATGTCTCATAGGCCTTATAATTTTCCAGTGAAATTTCAAACATTCAGAAAAGTTGAAAGAATTATGCATTCAATACTTATATATTCACTACATTTTGCTATGTATTTTTTATTACATGTTATTCTATGTCCATCACTTCGTATATCCATTAACCTCCCCTTTTCTCACAGCTACTTTTCAGTTCAGTGTTTGATTATGTGTTTAAGATAATAGGGCAGTGAAATACACAAATATGACGTGTACCATCCCATGATATTTTGACACCTGTGAATCCTATTCCCTTATCAAGATATATAGACAATTAGTGTCGCCCTGGAAAGTTCCCTCATGCTGTTTCCACCACTGTTTTGCTATCTTTTTAACCATTGACCTACGTACTTTTTTGTGTTAACACTTCTTTCATACAGCAAAAATGTTTTAAGACTTAAAAAAAGTTTTAAAGGGATGCCTGGGTGGCTCAGTGGTTAAAGCGCCTGCCTTTGGCTCGGGGCATGATCCTGGGGTCCCGGGATCGAGTCCCACATCGGGCTCCCTGCGTGGAGGCTGCTTCTCCCTCTGCCTGGGTCTCTGCCTCTCTCTCTCTCTCTCTGTGTCTCTCATCAATAAATAAATAAAAATCTTTAAAAAAAAGTTTTAAGATTCCTTCATGATGTTGTTTGTATCAGCAGTTTATTATTTTTATTGCTGCGTAACAGTCCATTGAATGAATACAGCACCATGTGTGTATCTCGTTGCCGGACATGTGGGCTATTTGCGTGATTTGGCTGTTCTGAATAAAGCTGCAATGATAAGTCTTACACAAGTATTTTCGTGCACAAATGCTTTCATTTCTCTTAGGAAATACCTAGCAGTAGAATTGCTGGGTACAAGTGAATATTTTATGAGAAACTGCTAAACCTTTTTCCTAAGTTTTGTTTGTTTGTTTGTTTTTACCATTTTACACTTCCATCAACATTATATGAGAGTTCCATTGCTCCACATTCTGTCAACCTTGCTGTTGTCATTTAATTTTAGCCATTCTTGTGGGTATGAAGTGATGGTCTCACTGATAATTTGCATTGATCTGATGACCAGTGGGAACTGAGCATCTTTTCACATGCTTATTGACATTGGTATATGTTCTTTGACATATCTGTTCAAGTCTTTTGTGCTTTAAAATATTAGATTGTCTTTTTATTATTGATTTGTATGGCTCATATTTTAAATCATATGTGGGCTAAGTGCTGTAATAATTCCAAAATATGTAATAGGATAAACATATTAGAAATTTATTTCTCTCTTACATGATGGGCCAAAGTTTGGGTGAGTACTCTACTGCCCATAGTTATTGAGGGCTCCAGGCAGACAGAGGCTCCCCCTTTGACAACACTTACCTCTAAAGGTTGTCCTGGGTATCACCATCCAGCCATAGGAGGTTAAGAACGTGGAGGAGGGTGTGTGGGATGTTTAGGGACCAGGCTGGAAGTGATGTGGGTCACCTCTGCTCATCTTCCATTGACTACATTGGCTCCAATGGGCCACACCTAACAGTAAGGGCAGTTGGGAAATGCAGTCTTCTCCTTTCCAGGTAGCTGACCCTACTATGCTGTCCAAACCATATGATCCATAGGAAAATCTGCTTAGCCATTTCTTGTAATGTGGGGATGGGCAAACAGATACAGTCTTCTTTAAAAAGATTGTGTCATTTTGGGCAGCCCAGGTGGCTCAGCGGTTTGGCACTGCCTTCAGTCCAGGGCGTGATCCCGGAGACCCAGAATCGAGTCCCATGTCGGGCTCCCTGCATGGAGCCTGCTTCTCCCTCTGCCTGTGTCTCTGCCTCTTTCTCTCTCTCTCTGTCTCTATGAATAAATAAATAAAATCTTAAAAAAAAAAGATATCATTTTTACTTTCTGTTACTAAAATATTCTTTCTGTTAGAAAATTATGATAATGATGATGATGATGTGTGTGCGGGTGTATTTTGTTTTTTTAAATCTCCCTGTACTTGGCAAATGCCTCCATATAAATGGGCAACTCTGTATCAACATCCTCCCTCTTATTCTCTGGGTTTTTCTTCCCTTTTTCCTCCCTCCCTCCCTCCCTCCCTCCCTCCCTCCCTCCCTCCCTCCCTCCCTTCCTTCCTCCTTCCTTCCTTCCTTCCTTCCTTCCTGTCTCTCTGTCTTTTTTTCTTAGAGCCCAATGCAGGGCCCATACTCACAATCCTGAAATCAAGACCCAAGTTGAGATCGAGAGTCGAATGCTCAACTGACTGAGCCACCAGGTGTGCCTTTATTTTTAATTTTAGTTTTTTAAAGTAGTCACCATGCCCAGAGTGGAGCCCAACACTGGGCTTGAACTCAAGACCTGAGGGTAAATTAAGAGTTGGACACTTAAACTATTGAGCCATCCAGGTGCCCCCTGGTTTTTACATCTATTGCTAGACTGTGAGAACTTTCTGGAACTACTATAGGAGGGCACCCTGTTGTCTCCTTCCTCAAGCACCAGGTGCAGAATGCCAAGCTAGGTGTATCCTTTGGAGCCAGGATGTCAACCAATGTAAAAGCAGTTTTTTGAGAATCTCTCCTGTAGTCAGAGTTTGTTGCTGGCAAGTGAATTGGGAGCTTTGTAAATTTTAATAAGCGATCATTGAATCAAATATGTTCATAGGTATGACTTAGATCTTCTGAAAAATCTTTCTCTTTCTCTCGAAATACACTGAAGGGAAGGAATTAGTTCTCCAGCTATTCCCAGTCACGTTGGATGGAACTTAAATAGGAACATTCTTGCTCATCAGTTAGAATGCTCTTCCTTTTGGATGCTTAGGCTTAGTTATTAGCCTCTGATCCCTTAAAAATTAGAGAATTTGAACACTTCAAGCTTCTTGTTTTTTTTAACAGTTCCTTTATTACCTGGGAGAGAGATTGGGTCTTGGTCCATCCATTCCCGTCACTGAGTCATAAGACAGAACACATGAGGATTTATGTATCTTTTAGGGTGATTTGATAATACCTGCGTTGTTATCATACTGCCAACATTTGGGATGGAGAAGGGGTGACTGGGAGCTCCTTATGAACATATGCCTTTTTTTTTTTTTTCACTTGGGGACTACCTGGGTCATAGTGTGGCAATGAGAGAGACAGAGAAGTGGAATCAAAATTTCTAAACTTTCATTTGTTTTAGCCAATATTTAGACCACTCCGTATTTTTCTCTAGATAAAAAAGATCAGGCTGATTGCAAAATGTAAAAGCAGATCTTTATTTTTGTTTACTTTCTTCTTGTTTTTATTCTTTACTTTCTTCCTGAGTACTGTGATTGCTGTAGTTTCTAATAAAAAGAGCCAAGGAATCTTTCACATTTGTGGATCTACTGTCCTTCATATTTTGAGTCTTTCTTTCTCATTTCCTCTTATTCCCTACTGTTTAAAGATTTTATTTATTTATTTATTCATGAGAGACACAGAGAGAGAGGCAGAGACACAGGCAGAGGGAGAAGCAGGGTCCATGCAGGGAGCCCGATGTGGGACTCGCTCCCAGGTCTCCAGGATCAGGCCCTGAGCTAAAGGCGGTGCTAAACTGCTGAGCCACCTGGGCTGCCCCTATTCCCTACTGTTTTGAAAGATTGAAGGACTAGGCTAATTCTCAGTCCTCCCAGACTTATTTAAGATCATTTCAAGGCAGAGAAAACCTCTTGCAATAGCTATTATTTTGTGTATTTTAAAGGTTTTATTCATGATAGGATTGTTCTAAATATTTACTAACGATTGAATACCATTCCACCGTTCGCAATGTTTTGATCATTTCTTGCCAGAAGCATTGATAGCTCACCAAGAAGGGAGAAGAAAACATTAGAATTGTGCCACTTTTCCTATTAACACATACTAACGTGAAACAGCCTGGCTTGGAAAGCAAACATTTCCCATTTGGGTGAAGGAGGAGGTGTGCTCAGTTTGTGTGTGCTCAGAGATCCCACCATGTGGCCTTTAAGTCTGACATTTATCTTTTTTGTAAAAGGCAACTTTTATTTTTTCTCTGATATTAAAACCACCCACTAGTTCTCTTTCTTGGGATTTTTAATTTTCTTGTGTCATTTGCATGATTGTCATTGCATTTCCTGTCCCCCACTGTGTGAAACACACAGGACAGGCAATTCTTTGTGTGCCTGATAGATCTTATTGTTCCTTGCTCAATGGGCTGTGGTTTGTCTAAGACCATAAAGGTTGCACGTATGGTAGCAGTTAGCACACTGCTGAAGTGGTCTCTCTAGAAGCTTTCAATATACCTTGTTTCGTACCAACAGGATCCATTTGTGTTGTTTATTAAGAACAGAGTTTGGGGCAGCCTGGATGGCTCAGTGGTTTAGCGTTGCCTTCAGCCCAGGATGTGGTCCTGGAGACCGGGGATCGAGTCCCACGTCAGGCTCCCTGCATGGAGCCTGCTTCTCCCTCTGCCTGTGTTTGTGCCCCTCTCTCTCTCTCTCTGTGTGTCTCTCATGAATAAATAAATCTTTTAAAAAAAAAAAAAGAACAGAGTTTGAATATTATAGTAATGCTGCAGGGTGGCAGATGGTGACTGCACTTACCATGGTGAGCACTGAGTAATGTATAGAATTGTAGACTCAATATGTTGTATGTGCGCATTCATCATACTTTAAAAAAAAGGCTTGATTTTTTTTACTTACCCTTTTTGAAAAGATTTCACATTTTCCATGATTACGTTATGAAATATGTGTGATATTTTTTTGAGTGGCCATACCTTAGGTGGAGGGTACTGGATAACGTTCACAATGAGTAAAGTGAAATGAAAATCAGTCTTCCTTCTTGAGCTGAGAATGACCTACTGGTATTGACTTCTACAAGGCACTTGGTGGCTTGACCAGGATGGTCCACTTAGAAGACAAAGCACGTCCTGATGATGAAGTCTCCACGTATAGCCCAGGAAGCATAGTTTTTGGTCATTAAGGCAATCAGAAACATTTCCCAATGTTACCACTTCATGTATTTTAATCTTGTGAATCACCCTGGTGTGATGTGGCCTTAAGGTGGGGCACCTTCTGATGCTGAGGATGTCTTGAGGTTTAAAAAAAAAAAAAAAAAAACAAGCAAAGCCCATCAGACAGCATCTGGAATTTAGGATTAAATGGCCTATGTGGTAGTTAGGGTTTTCCCCATCTTCTAGTGATGATAAGCCCTCTCTGGGCAGGAGCCGGTATTAACCATCTGGTCAGTTGTCTAGTGTGTATTTTGTGTGTGGTGCTGAATTATGCCCTTTGTCTTGATGGAACGAGTTGCCAAAGGAAAGGATTCAGTATGGAGCGAGGTCAGAATGAGCAGAGTTCTTGAGGCAGCTCTTCCTTCCTCTCACTTCACCTCCTCTTATTTCTTTTATTAGACAGTTCTCCTTGATTCTTGATATGAGAAAACCCAGAACCTTTCTTTATATTGTGGAAAGTTTCAAGCCAGAACTGAGGTAGAGAGGGTTGTGCAATGAACCTTCCAAGTGCCTGTATCGCCAGAAGATGAGGACTTTAAGAATAGCATTGTCACATCTAGAACGGGAGCAGTGATGTCTACCTTCCTCAGCTGGCCAGTGTGTTCACTTTCCCTGATTGTCTCTGTGCAGAAATGATTTCATCTACAGACCTGAGACGACTGTCTTTGCAGAGGCCTCCGTGCAAGGGTAGCCAGCCCTTGGCTGGTGTCTGGAAGTTGCATTTCAGGAGGGCTCCTCCCACCTGAGCTGATAAGAGCAGCTGACTGTGCAAGAGCCGTGCAAACAGTGTGGTGTTTACTGAACGTGTGCTTTCCTGCTGGGAGCCAGAGGCCACCTCCACCGTCAGCTCCTTGTGTAAACCCTGCGCGCTGAGTCTCTAATGAGCTTCCCTGCTAGACCATATTTCACACGTGTTACCACAATTCGCTGGGGGATTAATCGTGTCCTGCGTGATCCCCCCTGGGAGAGGACTCTGGAGGCTTGTGCTAGTTTTCTGGACTTCACTCCACATGCCTTTCTCCTTGCTGGGGTTCTGCTTTGTATTAAAATGCTATAATATGAGTATGACTCATGACCCCCTGACTGTGACTAGGTGCTGAGTCTCCTAACTCCTCCTAGGGAATCACCTGGAGGTGGGTGGTCTTGGGGACCCTTGACACATCTGTCTGTCTCCTTTGTAATGCTTTGTTCAAGCCCAAATCTGAAAAGGTTCACACATTGCGATGGTTGGTGTGTCTTTTAAGCTCCTCTTTATCTTCTGGTGGTTATCAACACAGTTTATAGTGGTTTAGTGAAGCAATGAAGGGTCAGGGTTTATACTCAGATAGGATTCAAATTGTGGCTTGACTACTGGGCAGGTACTTCACCTTTCTCCCCCTTGGTTTCTCCATATTAAAAATGGGATAACAGTTCTTATCTTGAAGGACTGTTGAGGACTCATTTATGTAATATACATTTATAAATTAATGTAGGTCGATCACCTAGCGTATAGAATGTGTACAGGACATGCTAGCTCTGTTGTTCTAAGGAATGCGTTAGTGTTGTGGTTAAGGAGTTTGGGTTTTTGAGCTAGTTTGCTTGGGTTCAAATTCTGATTCTGACTTTTTTTGAGTGAATGACCTGGTGCAAGTTGCATAACCTCCCTGTGGCTCTTCTGTGTAACAGGGATTATACTATTACTTACTTCAGACAGTTGGATTAAATGTGATAACCCAAGTAGAGTTTAGAACAGTACCTACTTACCGAGCTGTTATTATTGTTGTTTTGAGATAAGTAAGACCTCTCATACACACTCCATTCCCAAGCTGAATCAAGAGTGAGTGGGATGAGGGAGTGCCAAGTGTTACCTTTAATACTGGTAGAGGCTTGATTGGAGGAAGCAGCTTAGGTGTTTTGGCCAAGAGAGCTTGCTGAGATTGCACCCCTGTGTTGAATTTACTCCCTTGCATCTAGGCAGTGGAGATTACCAGGCCTGCCCCTGGGAGAGCGGGATGTGCGCTGAAGGACGCGTACTGCCTGTGGCCACTGGCTTGCAAGGTGAAGAAGGGTGGGTGCCCTGTGCAGGCTTGGGTTCTTTTCCCAAACTGCCCGGTCTCCCCCTTGGAATGAGCCAGGAGGCCTGGAGCACTCTGGTTTCTCCTCTCTCCCCCAAAGAAATTTGAGGGCCATGACAGTGCTTGGTTTTCTGTACATGAATGTGCACATTGTAGGTACTTGATGAATCTTGTTGAATAAATGTAAAGTGTTAAGCAATAACTTGATAGAAAATGTCAGGTATATTCTGTATTGATCTCTGAGAATGAGAAGCTGTCATTATGACTCTTTGGGATTGAAAGTTAGGGACGGGCTGTATTACCAATCTTTGTCAATTAAAAAATGGAAGAATGATGTTTGATAAGTTCTTGGAGCTCCTGTAAGCAGAGGACACTAGTAGAAGTGGAAACTGTTGATAGAATATTTTATCAGAGAAAGCCAACCTTATTCCTCCCAGGAAAATTTCTTCGTTCGTGTCTTAACTCCAGCCAAAAAATAGAAAGAGCAAAGCCAAAATGGAATTTTACTTTGAGTCTGTCCTTTGAATCATGATGTCAGTTTTTAGCCAAGCCAAAATATTCCTTTGCCAATTTCTGCAGCAGTTTTCATAAACATTTGTCTAAAGGTGTTTGATCAGAATTTGAAGTTATAATTTAAGATATTTCCCATTTATTTTTGGGAATGGAGATACAGGAAGACGGATAGACTTGTTGCTTCCTCCTCCTACTTAGAAATAATCTTTCTTGGCCATTTTGTGTTGGT
The DNA here is from genome assembly GCF_011100685.1 of Canis lupus familiaris. Taxonomy (NCBI): domain Eukaryota; kingdom Metazoa; phylum Chordata; class Mammalia; order Carnivora; family Canidae; genus Canis; species Canis lupus. The sequence continues at coordinate 33,809,940 of NC_049239.1, read as the reverse complement.
CCATAGTTTAATTTATTCACATGTTGAATCCACAAGCATTTTTTAAAAGAGATTTTATGTATTTGAGAGAGAGAGAGAGAGAGTACAAGGAGAGGAGCAGAGGGAGAGGGACAAGCAGACTCCGTGCTAAGCATGGAACCTGAAGCAGGGCTTGATCCCATAACCCCAAGATCATGACCTGCCTGAGCCAAAATCAAGAGTCGGATGCTTAACCGACACAGCCATGCAGGCATCCCACAGAAGCATTTTTGTGTGTACTTGTAGATAACGGCATCATGTCAGATGTCAGGGTTATAGATCTATAATGAGTATATCACCTAGAGAGGAAAACAGTGAAGCATATAGGAAATTATAAATATTTTGTTCTGTGGAGTGCAAGAAGATGCCCAGCTCGAGGGATGGCACGGGGCAGGGGCAGGAAGAGCCGTTCAGGTGGAGCATGTATGAATGTTGTGGGTAGTTGTCAGCCAGAAAGATGTAAACGAATGCCGCTTTTCCTGAGAGGGAGAGTGTGTGCTCTTAGAATTTTCCAGCAATAAAAAGCTTTTCTGTCATTAAAAAATTCTAGTTCTAAAATGATCTGAGTTTAAAAATAACAATAACATAATAATCAGCAAGTTGGAGGAAATCTCTTGGCCCATCATATTTGTTATTTATAACAAGCAAACCTGTGCCCCAATATTGAAATCTGTGTAAAATCAGCAAAATTCTCTGATCATACAGCCATCACCCATTGAATGGGAATAATCACATGTGTCTTCCTGGATTATTGGAGGCTTAAGTGAGGTGACTTATGTCAAGGTAGCCAGGAGAAAGCCTTGGATATGGCAGGTGCTTCAGAAATGGTAGTCATGAAGGGAAATTGGAAATCCTGTACAGCTTTGTCAACTGCACTGATCCTCTGTCCTTGGTTAGCTCTGGACCAGAACAGCCACCCTCCATCCTATTACTAGAGAAAGCTCAGAGCTGGCATCCTGGGATGTTGTTTCTTTGGTCTGGTGCTTGCAAGGACCAAGGGCACCGATGGCAGGGCCTGGCTCTGGTTTGGCCCACCTCCGTCCGCCGGGCCCTCTGGCCTCCCTCCTCCAGGACCTGCAGCCTGTCCCGTTTGTGCGGAACATAGAGGCTCCCCTTGCGGGGCAGGCTGTGGTCCGTGGGGGTGGGAGGAGGGGAGGGGACGATGCCAGTGGAATGAATGAATGAGTGTTGAACTGAGTGTGACCGAGGGGCCCGTGTTCTTAATGCTGCGCCCTCCGGATGGCATCACGAGGGGTCCAGGTTGGGATGGCTGAGCTTCTCTGATGTGACCAGGTGCCCTGTGGCTGCTTTTTGTGTCCTCGACCCGCAGACAAGCCCTGACTTCCTTCCGCCTCCTGCCGTGTCTCCCTAGCACCTGTACAAAGCCTGCCACCCTGTGCTCCCCTCAACCTTCTCAGATGGCTGCAGGGGGCCCTGCCACTGGTGGGCTTCGTGTTCCCCCTCCCTCTCTCCTGTCGTCCTCTGCTGACCCTCTGCCCCTCTCAGCTGGTGCAGGGGGTGGCTTCAGCTGACTGTGCTCAGCTAATCAGGCCCCCTCTTCCAAGCCTGGCTGTTTTTGTGGTGGTTTGTAGCCCTGGCTGGCTTTCGCTGCTCTGCACCTGCTAGTTCGAAAGTCTTCTAAAGGGGATGCCTGGGAGGGCTCAGTGGTTGAGCGCCTGCCTTCGGCCCAGGGCCTGATCCTGGAGTCCCGGGATCGAGTCCCACATCGGGCTCCCTGCATGGAGCCTGCTTCTGCCTCTGCCTCTACCTGTCTCTCTCTGTCTCTCATGAATAAATAAAACCTTTAAAAAAACAAACAACAACAAAAACCTCCCCAAACCCAAAAGTCTTCTAAATGCTGGAGCCTGCTGGAAGTTTGCCCTTAAACCAGCACAAAATCAAACTATACTTACAGTGGGGTGGGTCACAGAGCCCAGCACACGGCGCTGACCGTGGAACTGGACACGGGGCGCCCACTGCCTTCTTTCTGAGGCACCACCTCTCCCCCCTTCCTTTTCTCCCCGCCGTGCTGGGGACGCTGCATTCCTCACCTCCGCTTCCTTCCTTCCTCTGCATTCGTTGGCCTGCTCCATGGAACGTGGGCCTCCAGCGTCACTGACCTGCAGCCAAACACAATGGTCACAATCCCTTATTATATTTACCCACTAAATATAGCTGCTTTGGGGTGCCGGGGTGTCTCAGTTGGTTAAGCATCTGCCTTCGGCTCATGTCCTGATCCCGGGGTTCTGGGATCGAGCCCCGCATCAGGTTCCCTGCTCAATGGGGAGTCTACTTCTCCCTCTCTCTCTCTACCCCTACCCCCTGCTTGTGCTCTCTCTCCCTCTCTCTCTCTCTCTCTCGGATAAATAAATAAATAACATCTTAAACAAAATAAAAATAGCTGCTTTTGAGTTGGATTTTAAGACCACACTTTCCCAGCTTTGAGCGAACATCTATTTTCATTGAATCTGAGATGCTGTGTACCGTGAAATGTGCCAGTATTCTATACACTACTTAGGAAGACAAAAAACCTCGCCTGTCCCAACCCGGACTCATTGCTAAGATGCCACAGATAGCAAGACATACCCCAGTTTTAAAGATCTTAAAACTATTAAAAAATTGCGTATGTTTATCATTAATGCACTAACAGTAGTTAACATTAAAGAGCCTGTGCTCAGCAGCAGCCCATTCTCTGAGTTATCATTATTTCTCTGGAGAAAGAAACTGGAGAAGAGGAGTCTTCTTTAGGGACTTTCCTCATAAAAATGATTTGCATCTATCATGTTTCCTTGTTTTTAGAAGTAGTTATTTTAAGCTGATGATGTGGTACGTTAACTCCAAATGAAAATTTCAGTTTTTAAATTTTACCCGAGCAAGTGAAAACTAAGCATAATTTAAGGACTTTTTAGAAAGTAATTAGAAAGGTGATTAGAAGTGGATACTTGTGGTGATACAGTCCCTTCATTAAAAATGTTTTTTATGACGTGAAGGTGTATCACATTGCCTTCATTAAGTCAATACAAAATGTAGATAATTTGAAAAACTTCTGATATTTGATTAGATGTAGGCAAGGAATTTCTGACTTAAAAATTAATTTAGGAAAGAAAAAAGAAATCTAAAGAAAATTTAAATGACCTGTAATTATATCCCCTAAATTCTACGATCATTTCACTGTTATTGAAGTTTTTCTGTGGGTAAAATTCTTAATGGTGGCATAATATTTCATTAATTAACCCTTCCTTTATTTTTACATATTTAAGCTACCCATCAGCTTTTGCTGCAGTAAATAATATAACATTTAACACCGCCGTAGACTGTGAGCTCCACGAGAGCAGGAATGTTGATGTTTGCTGCTGTAATGTAATCCCCAGCACCTAACACAGGGTAGGGACTCCCTAAACACTTTTGGAATGCTGTTGGGTGAATTTACTCTAAATCTTAATGTGCACATTTTTCCTGACTCTAAATCCACCTGGAGAATAGAAAAGGGAAGCTAGAGTGGTGATTTAATTTCTTATTTTGTAGTATTTTTGAAGATGTAGTTGGAATATAGCATCCCTCAAGGTAAGCACATGCATTAAATAACTGCTTTTCATTCCTTTTTGTCTTGGGTTCTGTGAGAGGGGACCCTTAACTTCAGGTTGTCCATTTTTACTTCCCTATGACATAAAGATGAGAAAAGAGGGCATTATGAGGTAAGACCGCTGCTTACACCAAGATATTATCTTCTAGATTTCCCTAAAGCCTTGCACTTTTTTTTCCCCCAGAAATTATGTTTAAAAATTTGCTTTCCATGTTCCATTCCCCCACTCTTCGTTTTATTTAATACAGCTTCATTGCATTAACTTTTTTCTTCTCAGCAAATATATGACATTCTTCTCCTCACCTTCTAATAAATACTCTCTTCTGTTTGGTTCACGTGGGTTTCTCTCATCAAATGTTGCCCTAAACAGCCCTTGAAGTTGGGGATCTTTTTATTCTAGTCTTTGTCCTCCTGTTGGACTCCCGTGTTGCTCACCCTGTTGAAGCTCTTCCTGCCATACTTGTTTTGAAGGCAGATCACATGTACATTAGTGTGTATGAGGAAGGCTGTTAAAAATTAGGACTGTTGATCTGTTAGAGCAAGGAGGAGAGGCCGGATGCTACATTTGTAAGGTAGAAAGCCAGGTTCACCTAATGGAGGACATTCTTGTGTTGGGTGGGAGGGAGGCCCCATGACGGCATAATTCCAGCATTCTCACTCCCAACTTTCCTGGAGTCCGGCCCATGAGGTGAGACCACTTCATTCTTTAGTTCTCCACCCAGCCATTTTCGTCTACCTTGCTGCGCATGTGCCTTCTCTGGGCATGGTTTTTATTCTTGACCATACCACTCTGACCTGGTCGTGCGGAGAGGGCATGTGATATGCTTTTATTGCTTTCCTGAGTGATGTAAATGATCACTCTGACCTGTTTACCTTTCCTTCTCCCAAACTTCTTGGTATCCTGTGTCCTACTTCTCTCCTTTATGCGATGTCTTATCTATCTATCTATCTATCTATCTATCTATCTATCTATCTATCTATCTATCTATTTATTTCCTCTAGTGCTGTGTTAATATGTTCAAAAAGGGCATGGTAAGGTGTGGACAGATTGTTTGCTCAGACTCTTTTATTCTAATTGTGGATCATTCCAAAGCTTTAAGTCAGTTGCACTTAATCCTGGCTTCACTTAGGAATCACCTGGGGAGCTCAAAAAAATCCCAATGCCCAGGCCTCACCCAGACTAATTGTATTGGAAATCTCCAGGGGGATGACCCAGCTAAGTCTATGAATTAAAAAGCTCCTCCGGTGATTCCAGTGACAGCCAACATGGAAACTCAAGGTTTTAGGTTTAAACTAAAAGGGAAGTTCTACAATTTTCTCTTTCCTTATTCTGATTCATTTTCTCCTTTTTTTAAAAATAAATTTATTTTTTATTGGTGTTCAATTTACCAACATACAGAATAACACCCAGTGCTCATCCCGTCAAGTGCCCCCCTCAGTGCCCGTCACCCATTCACCCCCACCCCCCGCCCCCCTCCCCTTCCACCACCCCTAGTTCGTTTCCCAGAGTTAGGAGTCTCTCATGTTCTGTCTCCCTCTCTGATATTTCCCACTCATTTTTCTCCTTTCTCCTTTATTCCCTTTCACTATTTTTATATTCCCCAAATGAATGAGACCATATGATGTTTGTCCTTCTCCGATTGACTTACTTCACTCAGCATAATACCCTCCAGTTCCATCCACGTCGAAGCAAATGGTGGGTATTTGTCGTTTCTAATGGCTGAGGAATATTCCATTGTATACGTAAACCACATCTTCTTTATCCATTGACACCGAGGCTCCTTCCACAGTTTGGCTATTGTGGACATTGCTGCTATAAACATTGGGGTGCAGGTGTCCGGGCGTTTCACTGCATCTGTATCTTTGGGGTAAATCCCCAGCAGAGCAATTGCTGGGTCGTAGGGCAGATCTAGTTTTAACTCTTTAAGGAACCTCCACACTGCATTCCAGAGTGGCTGCACCAGTTCCCATTCCCACCAACAGTGTAAGAGGGTTCCCCTTTCTCCACATCTCTCCAACATTTGCTGTTTCCTGTCTTGTTAATTTTCCCCATTCTCACTGGTGTGAGGTGGTATCTCATTGTGGTTTTGATTTATATTTCCCTGATGGCCAGTGATGTGGAGCATTTTCTCATGTGCATGTTGGCCATGTCTGTGTCTTCCTCTGTGAGATTTCTGTTCATGTCTTTTGCCCATTTCATGATTGGATTGTTTCTTTGCTGTTGAGTTTCATAAGTTCTTTATAGATCTTGGATACTAGCCCTTTATCTGATACGTCATTTGCAAATATCTTCTCCCATTCTGGAGGTTGTCTTTTAGTTTTGTTGACTGTTTCTTTTGCTGTGCAAAAGCTTCTTATCTTGATGAAGTCCCAATAGTTCATTTTTGCTTTTGTTTCTCTTGCCTTCATGGATGTATCTTGCAAGAGGTTACTGTGGCCGAGTTCAAAAAGGGTGTTGCCTGTGTTCTCCTCTAGGATTTTGATGGATTCTTGTCTCACAGTTAGATCTTTCATCCATTTTGAGTTTATCTTTGTGTATGGTGAAAGAGAGTGGTCTAGTTTCATTCTTCTGCATGTGGATGTCCAATTTTCCCAGCACCATTTATTGAAGAGACTGTCTTTTTTCCAGTGGATAGTCTTTCCTCCTTTGTCAAGTATTAGTTGACCATAAAGTTGAGGGTCCACTTCTGGATTCTCTATTCTGTTCCATTGATCTATGTGTCTGTTTTTGTGCCAGTACCACACTGTCTTGATGACCAAGCCACGTATTAATTCTGAGAGATAGTTGTTTCTGGTCTATTTTGCAGATGAAGAATTGAGATTCAGAAATAGTAAGTAATATTGATTGGCAGAGCTCTAAGTCAGACCCAGGCTCTGGGATGCCAGCACTCACGGTTTCTCTGAGGTTCCATGTTGGCCTCTTCTCATTTCAATGTGAACAGAACTCTAGTGGGTGGGGGGAGGGGTTCCTACTGTGTGTAGGAATCTTATTTATTCATTCTGAAGATTCCAAGATCTCTTTTCAGTGCCTTTTCCCAAAGAGCTCATGGTATTTTTATAGTTTTTAAAGTGATCCCCTCCTATCAATATCCCCTTCTAGGGAAGAAGAGATAAGTATTGACTTTATTTTAATATTCAGAACAGGTGTACCTGGAGAGGAAGAGTTAACACTCCGTTCCAAGTTTGTGAAACTTCCGTGCATAATCCTTTTCTGGGCACATGTGAAGTTAGACTTTCATCACTAGACCTTTTTGAGTTGTTCTCCCAGAATGGAGCTATCTTAGCTTTGCTTCACCCACACATCTCCCTTAGGTTTCCCAGTAGCCAGGGGAAGACATTGGAGAGGCAGTTGTCCCTGGTCACGAGTAGAGGGTATGACCAAGATAATGAGCCAAGATCATGTGAAAGGCTGCTTAGGATCATTAATTTAAAAATGTTGCTGCTCCCATCCTAGAGAAGGGACAGCTGATAGGCTGATACTAGAGAATTGGGTGGATTAAAAAACTAATTCTTTGTTACAGTAAAATAACCTATCCCATTTCAGGGACATTTGACATCTTTAGAAAGTTAATACTATAATCCATTTTACCAGTAACTATTTTCAGTGACAATAAAAGCTATTGACTTTTTCGGTTTTTTTTTTTTGTTGTTGTTGTTATTTGTTTGTTTTGTTTTGCAATTGGAAAGAGATGTTGCAAATGCAAAGAGCTGGCATATGCTGCTTGAGAGAAATGAACATGCCATATGGGATGACTCCCTTGAACATCTGTATCAGTCAGAAAGCATCTGCAAGTTCCAAATAAAGCCTTAAGCAGCATGGCTTCTCCAGAGACCATCTTCTCACCATCAGTTTGGACATTCAGTGTGTTAAGCACATAGGATCCCTTTGGGTGGGGGGTTCCCTCTCTGGGGATTTCCTGTGTGGAGCCCAGTGGCTGCATCTAGAGCAGGGCTGAGCAAGTTGGCAGGTTATTTAGCCATCTTTCTGCTCTTCAGAGCAGATTTCTTAGCAGTTGGTGTTGAGATTTTTCAAGGATTTCTGAGACTGGACTCTGAATTTCAGGCGGTGGCATATCTTGGCAGTATTTCAGCACTTCGGACACAGGAAATTTAAAAAGAGTGATCAGAGGGTATAAAAATTGGAAAACAGTGTGCCCTCTGACAATGTAAATAACGGTTTGATTATACTGACTCTTCCACACTCTTTGTCCTTTTGTGTTTTATCCACTCAGAAACCTGATGTCCTGACCACCGGGGGCGGTAATCCAATAGGAGACAAACTTAATGTGATGACAGCAGGGCCTCGGGGGCCCCTTCTTGTTCAGGATGTGGTTTTCACTGATGAAATGGCTCACTTTGACCGGGAGAGAATCCCTGAGAGAGTCGTGCACGCTAAAGGAGCAGGTGAGAGCCTTGTTTATTTGCTGTAAAAGGATTGTTTCATAACACCTGGGTTAAAAATTACTTCTCACAGAGTTGAAGCTCCTTTAGCAGAAGTGGCAAGTCTCCATTCTTGGGGGAAAGGAGAAAAAAAAAATCCACTGAGGGAATTCATAATTAAATGATGGTTATTTCTCCAGATTGAATGGTGTAGCACTGAGGGCTTTGCATTTTGACCCCATCATTTTGTGTTTGGACATCTAGCTCCCCTTTTTCCTGTCCTCTTGGAAGCTCCCAAAAGGCCAGTGCTACCCTATCAGTTTCTCTTGTCACCTAGATGCTCATTGAGGGCCCAGTGGTCTGCGATGGTCTCACGCGTGAGGACTTCTGTGTCTTTCTCATTAGGGGCTTTTGGCTACTTCGAGGTCACACATGACATTACCAAATACTCCAAAGCAAAGGTGTTTGAGCATATTGGAAAGAGGACCCCCATTGCAGTTCGATTCTCCACTGTTGGTAAGTCCGTCTGTTTACGTGACTGGCATTGCATAACTCAACCCTGTATCTTACTTGGGGCATTTATTTTTATTGATTGATTGATTTTTAATCTTATTTTATTTAAATTCAATGAACTAACATGTAGTGTATCATTAGTTTCAGATCAGTGATTCATCAGTTGCATACAACACCCAGTGCTCATTACATCATGTGCCCTCCTTAATGTCCATCACCCAGTTACCCCATCCCCCAACCTATTTGGGGTATTTACACATACATTTCAAGGAAAGCCTATTAGAAGATAGAATAAATCATTTCTCCAAATGATAGCCAGGTTTTACAGTAGAAAAAATATTTTGAGACAGGCAGGAAGTTACTTTTAATTGTTTGCTGAGGTCTTAGGAAATCACACTTAGGCAGAGGCCACCACTGCAATTCTGTGAATTTGGAAAGAGCTTTCCTACAAGTGCTTGCCTCAGATGGAAATGTGGAGTGGGGGCATTTATTCAGCAACCACAACAGCTGACCTTTCTTGGGAATTAACTCTGTGCCATCCATGGTCAGACGCTTTACAGACATTAGCTATAACCTCATCTGTAGATTCACTTTGCAAGGTGGCGTTATTTCTATTTCAGAGGTGAAGTGATTTTTTTCAGTAGTGTTAGTACGAACTAGATCTATCATGCTACATCTCAACACAGCACCATGCAGGATTAATTCTGTTTCTCCTTTAGTCTATGTTTCTAGATTCTTAAGAATCTATATTTTCATTCATTTTCTTAATATTAGTCTCATAATTTTGACAACTCACTTATTCTCCTTATTTACTACCTTAATCTTTATAATTATTTTCTTCCTTTATCTTAATTAAAAATTTAATTACCTGTTTGGACAAAGCTATCTTATGTGAAATGGATAATCTTTTCAGCTTTTACAGTTATGTACTCTCTTATTACTTGCAATTAATTCTGTTGTTTAATTTGTGGACTGAATTAGCTGGTAGGTGGTAGAGATAATAACCCAGGTACTTAAATACCTAGTTTCCTTTGAGGAAGTAGAGTGGAAAGGATAGATCCCAATGTTTCTTTGTGATGTTAGGTTTGTTGGATGCCAAGTACTCTTGGCTTATGCTTAATTTTCTTCCCATTTGAATTTTCTAGCTGGAGAATCAGGCTCGGCTGACACAGTTCGTGACCCTCGTGGGTTTGCAGTGAAATTTTACACAGAGGATGGTAATTGGGATCTTGTTGGAAATAACACCCCCATTTTCTTCATCAGAGATGCCATATTGGTAGGTGATAAAGTATCTTGCACTCTACAAATGTTTGATTTAAATTGATTTCAAACACCTTACATTGACTGGCATTTGAGGAGAAGCCCTGAGAAAAGCAGAAAAAAGAATTTGGGTTGGCTGGATTGCCTTTTTAAGCACATTTTTCTGTATTTAATATCCTTCTTATAAAATCAAATAACAGTTACTGTTGGTCTTCAGTTTGGCATTTCAAGATTCACTGACTTCGTGGGAATTGGCCCAGTTTTCCTTGTAGAGTCTGGAAGATCAGTACAAAGAAACACTTTGTCCTGGAAGTGTATAGAGGGTAAATTTCATTTTAGGGTTTGGCACTGTAAAATTCTAGGATTATCTTGTTCAGAGTTTTAATCCCTAAGCCTACCAATAGGCAATGTATAATGTAAGATGATAATTCCTATAAACTTAATTTTGGGATTTTTACCCCCTCTTTTTCTGTTTATAGTTTCCGTCCTTTATCCATAGTCAAAAGAGAAACCCTCAAACACACCTGAAGGATCCGGACATGGTCTGGGACTTCTGGAGCCTGCGCCCTGAGTCTCTGCACCAGGTGGGAACTCTTCTTTTCCATTCTATTATAATGCTTTACCGGCAATAGAACTGTTAATTTTGCTTCATCATGTGTTTCTCCAGTTTTGGCTATCTCATTGGACTTGGTTTCTACTTTCTTTTTGGGAGGCTTGCTCAGATTTCTTGACCCTGAAGAGTGTTATGACTGATTTTATTAATCTTCCCCCACTCATAGACCTTAAGGGATGCTAGAAACATTGTCAACTGATATTTAACAATATTAAGGATTAAAGTCTCTAGTACAAAGTAGAGCTCTTTGTATTAGGGAAAGACGGGAAAAGTGTTGCCAAACATATTTACTGTTAAAATTGATTTCGAATGACAAGTTAGGCTACCTTTCAGATTTGTTTTTGCTATTCCTTATTGAATTTTGAGCCATGAGGCTAATGATTTACATATCATTCTGCTTTAAAATTCTTATTATTTTGTATAAATGATACTAATGATAACCTTTTTTATGGGAACTTGGTTAGCGTGTTCCATGTCATTAAGAGATTCTTTGGAAACTTAGGAATATCTTAAAAATCTAGGATATTTTGATTGAAATGGAAAGATTTAAGGCATTATTTTTCTGTTCCTTAGGTTTCCTTCTTGTTCAGTGATCGAGGGATTCCAGATGGACACAGGCACATGAATGGATATGGATCACATACTTTTAAGCTGGTTAATGCAGCGGGAGAGGCGGTTTATTGCAAATTCCATTATAAGGTACATAATGCCTTTGGGGCAGAGGGTACAAGGCTCCTATCACCCACATCTCTTTACTTCTCATGAGGATTGGGCAAAGATCAAGGCTCCTCCCCCCTTTCCCCTACCTCCACTCCAAAGGCTGAGAGTTGGCTGAGAGTTGACTGATCCAGTTGACTAGGACCATGACTCTTCTTTTGGCTCCGCCCAAGTGAACAGATGCACACTGCCCAGTTAGGGGAGCTCTGTGGGCTCTCTTTGGTCTCCTCTTTCCATATGACCAGAGGGTAGGAGTACACAGCTGCTGGCAGTGGTCAAGCTTTCTTCTCCTTCTGAGCCCTGGAGCAATGCATAAATATTTGGGAAAATGCTCATTTAATGCTGGTTCTCTGGTTTAATGTTTTTAGTGCTGGCAGGTGAATATCCATTCTTCCTGAGAGGGAAGACCTAAGGTTTGGTTTTGGGCTCAAATGTAAGGAGATAATATATAGGCCTCCAGGCTATGTGAAAGGAGATTTCTACCAGGTTTAGTCTAGCTTCTAGACTTCTTTGTTGGGGTTTAGAGTCAAGCCTTAGCAAACAGTAAAGTATTCTGTGGCTTTGCCTTTTGTAGCCTTGACTCATCTTGCTGAGCATAGGTATCTTTGGTGGTCCAGGGAGGGGGCTGTGGCAGAAATGGGGCATTCCTGTCTGTAATTCCAATCTCACCGTGACTTTCAATGTCTGAGACTACCTTTACAGAAGCATTTCTCATAACTTTTTAACTCCTCCATCCATTTGTTTAAGTAGTGTTTATCAAAAGTATGTTATGAACAGGCAAAAAAAGTAAATCAATTACAAATGTAAGAAAATAAAAATTGTTTTTTTTTCATTTATTTTCATATAATCATATCAAACAAGTTAACTTTGGGGGAAGCCTTAAGAACATTTTAATTAACTGAAGTGTTTTAAAGGGCTCTCTCTTATTATGATCTTGGCATTTGTTATAGTAAGCAGTATTCTCAGAGAACTCTAGAAGGTTATATTTAAAAAAAAAAAAAAAAACAAAACACCTCTGGTTGCCTAAGAAAATGTTTCCAAATGCTACTGCTAAAATAAGCGCATACCAGAAGTGGACTCAGGACAAATATAGTCTCCTTCTTAGTGGTGTCTACCCAAGACCTGTTTTCCTGTCTTGTCTTAATCTTTTCTGAACAACTTATGTAAGTATCTCAAACAGGAAAACTATCTCCCCTCTTTATACTTGTAACTTGGGTGTATAATCTTTGGCCAGGAACAGTTTTAAGCAAGAGTTGCCTCATTGGCTTGTAACTGCCAAAGGGAGCAGTGTTGTGTCACCAAGAACAGGCTAAATGACTGTGTCTGAGGGACCCGCGTGGTGGTGGCTTTAATAATGTGACTTGGTCACTTTATTAAAAGTTCTCTGTGCTCCAGCTTTGTCACTGTAAAATTGGGATAATAATAGCAGCTGTCCCTGATCCTGGAAGGATTGGATTGCTTATGGGTCTGTTTGGCAGAGAGTCCTGGGGGAGCCTGAGACCTATTTGGATGTATCAGTCTGGAATTATTCTGATCTATGATTAGTCTTTCCTAAGCCCAAGGGATTCAGTTAAAATCAGAAAAGTATTGCAATATTATTGCACAATTTAATGTATTAGCTCTCCAGTGATCTGCAGATGGTGATCTCCATTTTTAAATCTGGAAGGTGACTGTATTTCTGGTCTGATAGTGAGAAGGGTTCAAATCTTGCCCCTGGATAGAAAGACTTGAGATTTCTGTGGTAGAGTTTCATAGTTGACTTTGCTGAGGCAGTCTTTTCCATGCTTGGCTTGTGAGGGTCTTTCAGAATTAAGATACAGGTGAGAATCAGTTGAAAGGCAATAGGGTGTGATAGTAGGAGCGCTAGTGGCAGTGACTAACTTAGTTAATGGCTTGCTTGGGAAGTCAAAATAAGAATTTTGCCTGCTCATAGTCAGAGAAGTAGTTCAGAGCAGCTCTACTGAAGTTCTTTTCAGCTGTATGAACTGTGATTCTATGACTTCTCAAAAAAAATAAAAGGAAGAGAATGGGAGTGGAGGTATGGTAGCTAGCACAATCTCATTAATTGATTTGAGCTCTTACAAAACAACTGAAAAATTATGCAGAAAAATAATTATGTGCCTATTTTAAAAATACCTTTTGACTTTTTTTTCCTGATTTGGAAAGTACCATAATTCTAAAACTTCAAATAATAACCACTCTGAAGAACCATTTTTAGTTATTCAAGAAATTAGATGTAGAGTTACTGTATGACCTGGCAACTTTATTTCAAGACTTTCAAGACTAAAAAAATCCACTAAAAAAAAAATAAATAAAAAATAAAATAAATCCACCAAATTGGACACTTTAAAATGGTACATTTGATGTTATATATGTTTTATTCCTAATTTTTTTCGCTTTTCTGAAGACAGTAGTACAGCATTCTTTACATGGGTGAGAAATTGAAAATAAAATATATGTTAACAATTAAAAAATTTCAAGTAATATAGGCTACAGAAAGGGAAAGATAGGACAAATTATAAATATGAAATGTATATACAGATGCCCTGGACATTTGAAAGAATCAAGATAACCAAGTAGAATTTCTTGTTGATGAATTCCTCTCTATCAGATTTAAACAGTGGAATTGTTACAAGGAAAATCCAGTCTTTGAGTTGTGTTGCTCATCATCCTTCAGTGCATAACTGATTAAAGGTCCGTAACTTTGCCAATGCATTTCAGTTTGAGCTGCTTTCTCTCATTCTGTAGACTGACCAGGGCATCAAAAACCTATCTGTTGAAGATGCAGCAAGACTTTCTCATGAAGATCCTGACTACGGCCTCCGGGATCTTTTCAATGCCATTGCCACAGGCAACTACCCCTCCTGGACATTTTATATCCAAGTCATGACTTTTAGTCAGGCAGAAACTTTTCCATTCAATCCATTTGATCTTACCAAGGTAAGTCCCTTAGCAACCAAATTTTCTTTTTTAAGTCTCTTTGTACCTAATTTGACAAATTCCAGTCAAGTATTCATAACGATAGAGAAGTCCTGTACAAAATGCAGTAGGGCCGCTTTGGATTTTCCTGGCCTGTGCATCTCACTTCTAGTTCGCGTTTGCTAAGTTCATTGAGTTCCTTGAAGTGGCTTGATATATCATTATTAGCAGGGAACAGATCTTGCAAAGCTAATGTCCATTTTGCCCAGGGAAGATGTCAGTATTTACTGTTTAGTGTTGTGAAAGATTCAACTGGTGTACTACCTGAAGTTCTTTTTCACTTTACTGGATTAACAAATTATTTTCACTTATTATCATTATATTGTATTAGAAAGTTGGTATTTCATTATATTATATGGCTTCACTATATTAGAAAGGTAGTATTTTTAAAAATATTTTATTTATTTATTTGAGCAAGCACAAGCAAGGTGGGAAGGGCAGAGGGAGGAAAAGGAGGCTCCCCACTGAATGGGGAGCCCGGGGCTCTATCCCAGGATCCAAGGATCATAACCTGAGATGAAGGCAGATGCTGAACTGGTTGAGCCATGCAGGTGCCCCCAAATCTGTCATTTTTAATGAGTGCTTTAATTTCCTTTAGTTGGTTGTCTGATAATTGTGAATATGACATTTATTTTTAGATTTGGCCTCACCAAGACTACCCTCTTATCCCAGTTGGTAAACTGGTCTTAAACCGGAATCCAGTTAATTACTTCGCTGAGGTTGAACAGATGGCATTTGACCCAAGCAACATGCCACCTGGCATTGAGCCCAGCCCTGACAAAATGCTTCAGGTAAACCTGGTGGATTGAGATGTTCTGAGGCAGGAGTGCAGGAGTGGACACAGGCGAATGCGTGCGTGCCTGTGCACACACACACATACACGTGCTGTAATTTGGCATGACCTTTATAAAAAGAATTAACTAGAACACCACTTAAATTTAATTAATCTTGCGGGTCTACCTAAGCATCCTGACATTATAAAATTACAGTATAAAGAGGATTTCATAGTATGTTAAGACTTTGACATTTAGTCTCTTAATTTAAAAGAAGTGACATCAGAAATGCCTCCGGTATTTGTAGAGTAAAGCACTCTTTGTTCAGTCTGTCATTGATGGGAGAGAATATTGTTAATTGGCCAGTATAACTTGATTCATTTCCCCTCCCATGGTGATGCTTGAATTTTTCCATCTGTAAAAAGAGACTGGAGATGCTTTTTATGAGCTGAACGTATGTCACCAGTGATTGAAAGCAGCAGGTCAGTCTAACCATTTGTTTCAGTCATGTTCCTACACAGTCACTATTTTTTCATCACTCCACTAGGCTCTTTCAGGAGTAGAAAGAGTGAAAAATACTTTTTTTGGACCAGAAATCAGTAGGCAAAGAATTGGCTTAATAATTATTGAATAAATCAATCTCTTGTGTTTTTGGACTCTGACCTCGAAACAAAGGTTAAAGATTATTATGCTAGATCGGACCACGGCTCCTTCTTATGTAAGCGTTGGACTCCCTATGGAGACAAGCTACGATTCTGTTTTTTTTTTTTTTTTTTTTAATAGTAGCATTTTTGCTTTGACATTGGGAACATTTAAGACTTTTATAGAAAATAAGTTTTTCATTAGCTTTTAGTTCAATTTAACTTATTTATTTATTTAAGAGAGAGAGAGAGAGAGATCACCCAAATGCAAGTGAGTAGGGGCAGAGGGTAAGGGAGAGAAAGAATCTTAAGCAGGCTCTACACCCAGCATGGGGCCGATGTGGGGCTCAGTCTCACAACCTTGAGATTGTGACCTGAACTGGAATCAAGAGTTGGATGCTTAACTGACTGAGCCACCCAGGGGCCGCTTAACTAATATAAATTGAACACCCCTGTGTGTATAATAGATTACTCTGGCTGCTGTAACAGAAGAACACAAGATAACTAGAATATAAGGCAGATTGCCATTTGAATCAGGAGAAATCTTATTAGGAGGATAATGACAAGCTTTTAAGAATGAGGTAGTGTTTGAGATGGCTTTTGAAGAATGGCTAGGATTTCAGTTTTCAATAGAGATAAAATGGGGCAGGAGAGAGACCTGAATATAGGTATGATGGACCATGTTGAGTATATTTAAACTGTAAACAGCCACTTCTTAGAGTAGAAGGAATAAGGTGGGGGTACACTGAGCATCTGTCAGGGAGGGACTTCAGTGCTTGAGTAGAGGTCTGTACAATTGTCCCTTTTAGGAAAAGAAGGTTTCTTCAGTTTTGAGAAATGTAGAACCATTCTATCAAGTAGAACCCATCCAGTTGGTGACACACAGAACAAGAGAGAACTGGAGGTTAGGGACTAAAGAAGGAAAGCCAAACAGATCATAGAGCACAAGTAGAAGTGCTTGTGTTGAAAGGAGTAAAGGAAGCCAAGCCCTGGGACTCTGGGCACCCAACCTTCCCTTGGGGTGGGAAGGGAGCTGAACCATGTGAAGGAGGTTACTGGGATTTGCCAAGGCATGAACTTGTTCCCTGGTATTGCGGGAACAGGTTAAAGAACAAATACCATCCAAATTCTTTTCCTAATCCAGGTTAACTGTGGGTCCATGGTGAGACATAGAGACAGCTAACAACACTGCGTCATACAGTTAGAAGAGCAGTGAAGCATTGGATAGAGGCCTAGGCCCAGGGAAAAGGACCACAAGTCAAATCCGTGTTCTCTGCAACAACAAATAGCAAATGTTAAAGACATTCCATTGAAACTTTTGGGAAAAAAGTCCTGAGGAAAGATGATAACTGAAATCATGCAATTCTATTAGTGAATTGAATTGTATGAATGAATCTTATAATTTCTGTCAGTATTAATTTTGGGTATGGCAAACATATTTTAAACTTAATGTGATATCTTCTTGTTTTTTTTGTTTTGTTTTGTGAAGTGTGTTTAAAAAGTAAAAGGGCTTTATTTAGTAGGTACAGTCAAGATTCTGCCCAATCTTTCTACAACTTCTCAAGCTCAGTTTGCTGTGAGTTCTAATGCCACGGGGGCGTGTGAGGAGCCATCCAGCAGGGAAGGACAGCTGTGCTTAGTTAGCCATTTGGAGACCAGTGAGGAAACTTTTAAAGTTTTTTGTTTTAAAGATTTTATTTATTTATTCATGAGAGACACAGAGACATAGGGAGAGGACGAAGCAGGCTGCCTACGGGGAAGCCTGATGTGGGACTCGATCCTGAGACTCCAGGATCGTGCCCTGAGCCCAAGGCAGATGCTTAACCACTGAGCCACCCAGGCATCCCTAAAGTATTTTGAGCAGATAGTGATGTGATCTGCGTGGGGCCTGGGGCTGATTCTTTTGGCAGGAGTGCGTAGGACGATGATGGCGGAGGACAAGCTAGAAGTGGAGAGCCAGATAGGGGGGACTTCGAAATTGCTCTGATGGGTGCTAATGAGCATCTGGAGGTGGCAGTAGTCGTGTGGTAATGAACAGTGGTCTCAGTTACCTTTCGACCAGATCATGTTGATGAACTTTAGAGTGTTATCCAAAGCGGTAAGCCGGATCACAGTGAACAGGACGTAGATTCCAGTTAGTTGGGTTCTAACAAACATATTTTACAATGTGATACATCCTTGAGAGTAGGAAGCAATATGAGACAGAGCAGTAACTTGTTATTTGAGGGGGAAAAGGGAGTTCTTATCTAGAACAGGTGTGAAGATTTGTGGTTGTTTGGCTGTATGACGCAGAAGATTAAGGACTGTTGGGTTAGGGACAACTCATTTCATGAGAGAAGGAAACTTTGCTCTTTTGGCTGGGGTGGGGTGGGGGGAATGGGCAGGGTTTGGTGGTAAACACAGTGCTTTGTGCTTGAAATTTTAGAATAAAGTTTATAGACTTGTGTTTTGTGTGTGACGGCACACTCAGTGCCTTTTTAATTATAACTTGTAGGGTCGTCTTTTTGCCTATCCTGACACTCACCGCCACCGCCTGGGACCCAACTATCTTCAGATACCTGTGAACTGTCCTTTCCGGGCTCGAGTGGCCAACTACCAACGGGATGGCCCCATGTGCATGCTCGACAATCAGGGTAGGTCTCAGACATTCCGCTCCCCCAGGGAGGCTAGAGGGTACTGCTGGGCAAGAGGACAGAGGATGTCATACCAGGCCAGTGGTTGTCAGTCTCCTGCTCTTGAAGAGTTCCCAGGGGACCTTCTGCTCTCTGAAGCAAAGAAGGTTTAAACTGCCTGAAGACCCTTTATGCCTTTATCTCTTTGATGTTTTATTGAGAGTTCCCATCTCAGATTTGACTTGCTGCCCATCTGATAAGGAAGGATGGGGGAGAAAGATCTTTTACACTGGCTGTCGTAGAGTAGCATTCAACTTAGGGGTTAGGTTTTAAAGACTCTTCACAAAGTGGGCAGCTCCTTAAATCACTCTTAAATCATGAGGACTTAGACTCTTGGAAGTGCAAAAGCCAAGAGTTCATGTTTCTTGTTTTTCATTGCCCTTTGTTGGGGTCATGGAGGAACATGTGGCTGGAGTTTTAGATGGACTGGGGCAGGTTAGAATAAGGGAGACAGTAAATCAAGGGATTCGCCTTCACTTTTTTTATTTTTTACTAAATGAATGTAGTTGAATCCATGTAAATCAACTGATGAGATGAGGCTCTACTGCATTTTGTTATTTGGAGCTCATTTACCAAATTTATGATTTTTTTCTTTGAACTATTATTTTTGGTGCCATGTACAAATAGCCTCTATTTTTGATTGCTTGTTCAAATTAGAGAATGTTTAATTTTTTTCCTTCTAAGTCTCCTTAGTTTAATACAGATCTTAATTTCTTTTTCTATTTAGGACACACTTGTCTTAGTAATAGGCTGCACATTAATCCCTTCAGAAATTTTACTGATGATTTATATTTATAGCCATCGATGTCTATATTCAAAAAAAAAGTTTATTTTTCTCTGATACAAATAACACATGTGCCCTAAAGAAAATTTGGAAAATAGAAGAGAAGGAAGAGGAGGGAGAAGAAAAACCTACTTACAGCCCCAACACTCACAGGCCACAACTGTTGCATTTTGCTGTATTTTTTGCCAGTTTTTTCTGGGACTATTTTATACAGACTTAAGGTTATTTTGTTTATATAATTTTGTGCCTTGCATTTGTTACCATTATGACTAAGCCTTCTTTTTGTATTTAATGAGTTTACTTGCTCACCAGCTGATTATATTAGGTGTTGCAATCCTTATGCTCTCTGAGGTTTATAGAGCTAATGGGGTGTGCCATTGCCCAAAGTAACTGATATTTCCTGTGTCTGTCTTCTGCATTTTTATTCTAAAGTTATTTTTTCCTTTCATATTTGTCAGTCCTTTTGTTATTGAGACTGGCTTTATCAGAGAGAGGCTCATGTATGTTCTGGAACTTCTTTATTAAGCACCTGCTTCATGTTTATCATTCTTGTTTACCATTATAGTGGCACATGTGTGAAAAAACTACTTAAGGATATATTTTGACACACCCTTTGCCTACTTTTAAAAGCCAAGCATTTGGGTTGTGCTCTTTAAGTTTCATGAAAGCTTAATTGTTCCCAGTAGTCAATGACTTGAAGACAACTCCCACTTTGAGTAAAGGTCAGAACTCATTTGGAGATAGCATTTTAGAAGTCCTCAAATAGGCACATTTCAAAGAGCTAATTCTTAGTGCAGAAGACCACTGTGGTGACTGATTGTTGGAGCACTTTGCCTTAGATATAGATGAGGCTGACCTAGAATGAATCCCAAGGGCTAATAATTGGGCTCCATAATAGTATGGTGTCCTCCTCCTTCCTATATGTCCTTGGTAACCTTGATTGGTGTGATGTACAGGTACCTCTAGATTATCCAGTCCGCATAATTTACTCTGGCAGTGAGCTGGTTAAAATTCCAACCTCAGACTGGTTTATTCAAAACACTTAATATGTTTCTAGGCCACTCCTGCTTAGGCAGCATGTGCTCAGGTAATTCAGCCTTCAGCCAACATCAGCTGAAGCGGTTAGGAAAATAAATATGCCAAAATGAAAAAAAAAAAAAAAGCCTTTTAATTTATTCCAGAAGTCAGAAAATATGTTTTGAATGCAGTTGTCATTTTTTTCTGTAAGTGCTGATATCCTAGAAATATCAACCTAAAAAACAATCCTTTTTTATTTATCTGTAGAGGGAAGTAAAAGTGAAGCTAGAATTGTGTAAAGTCATAGTCAATGAAAAGAAGATTCTCCGAGAATCTTAAAAACCTTGAAGGAATAGTGAAGTAGAGTTTTGTAATACGAATATAGTCTGCGCTGGATGGATGGAAGACACAAAACAGATCCCAGATCCCAGTTCTACTAGTAACTATCATGTGATCTTGCAGCAGGCAGTTAACATGTCAGGGCTCAGTTATGTGTCTGTAGATTAAAGGAGCAGGGCTAGAACTTTCAGTTGCTCCCAAGAATTCTGTGATTCAGTGTTGGAATTGAGCCCAAGCCCAAATGAAACTCTTAAATTTGCAGTGTATCTTTGGGTCTCCTTTTCTCTGGAGGCCAGATCAAACATACACATATATATAAGCATATATAGAGAGAGAAGAGTTTAAAGATCAGATCACTTGAAGTATTCAAGAAAACTTGAGATTTCTTTATTAAAACTCAGAGTGAGACTGCCCATGAGAACATTTGGAAGGTGGCATTATTCTTTAAGAAGCTGAGGTCCTGCCTATAGCTAAATAGGAGACATTAATATGTACAAGGCATACATATGTATTATATATGTGTGTGTATATACATGATCTATAGTTACCACTTGAATTATATCTTATTACATTGACTGTAGATTTACTTCATTTTTCATCTCCCTAAGTGAATCTGTATGGTTTTCTTTTGAAGGTGGTGCTCCAAATTACTACCCCAATAGCTTTAGTGCTCCTGAACAACAGCGTTGTGTCCTAGAGCATAGCAGCCAATGTTCGCCAGATGTGCAGCGCTTCAACAGTGCCAATGAAGATAATGTCACTCAGGTAATGGCTTCTTGGGCTTCTGTGGGAGTCATTTGATCAGTTTCCTTGTCAATGTCTATATGTCCCCCTCTTTATTTTTTTCAAGATTTTATTTATTTAGAGAAAGAGCACACGTGAACGAGGCAAGGAGCAGAGAGAGATGGAGAGAAAGGATCCCAGGCAGGCTGATGCTGAGCATAGAGCCCAATGAAGGGCCGGATCTCACAACCCTGAGATCATGACCTGAGCCAAAATCAAGAGGCAGACGCTTAACCAACTGAGCCACCCAGGCACCCCCAACTCCCCCCACCTTAAAGTGTCTAATATATCTTAAATTGAATTCATGAAAGACATCTCTAATCATAAGTCAGACCCTTTATTAGATGGAGTTGAAGAGTTGTGTTACTGTGCTTTTTCAGTACAAGGTATGGAGACTCATTTCAGTTCCCCCAATTTTTATTGAAGGGATTATGGGTGGGGGCCATTGGGGAAGCAGTGACGCATAGAAATGTAAGAAGCAGGCAAATAAAGGTTAAGTATAATTACATTTAAGAAGGTAGGCAGACAGATTTAAGGGACTAGAACAGGATTCCCAGTAGCCCTTGGAGCCTCAGTAGTGAGAGCGTGGGTGTTTCTACTGTAGGACACACTGTTCACATGACTCCACTGCTTTCCACTTGTTGGCTTCTATTTTTCAGTACTGATTGCTTATCCTTGACATGTCTCCCTGAGTTTCTCCTCATTATCTCTTAGCCTCTGTTTTAACATTGCTGTGGCTTTGCTATGATGGTGGCCTAACTCTATGGCTTCTTTCTCCACCTATTACTTTTTTTTGGACCCTTTTGACACACATTCTATATCAGATTCTAGAGAGAGGGAGTCAAATTGATTTGATCTTTTCACTCTAGGCCGCATCATTGACCTTTGGCCAGCTTGTAGTTAATTGCCCTGGGTCAAGTGCCCACCCTCTTTCCAATCACGTGTGGCTGCTGAGTGCTGTTCTCTCAGTGGACGCACTGAAAGAGACCTTTTGACTTTGAAGAGCAGCCTTCTCATTAATTAAGTATAGCTTATACCTCACACAAAGAGAAGAATGAAATTAAAAAGTCTAGTTGTCCTGGAGTTCTGTTCAGGGAGTTGGTGTTAAACTTTTTAAATTAGAATAAGAACTATATTCTAGTTTCTCAATTTATAAATGTGGGTTCCAAGTAAAAGATATTTAAATACATGAATTAATTCACTACAAATATATTATTTGAAAGGCACACATATGTATATGTAAGTACGTGTATATAAAAAATTATAGTAGGGTGTAAACCATATTTAGATGAAATTAAACATCTTCTAAAATCCTTTTGTAGTAACCTCATTATTCTTGGTGATGTGGGTGATACCAAGTATATTACAATGTGATCCCTGCCTCTCAAAGAATTTTGCCTGCATGAGGCCAATTCTGGTATTAACTACCTCTGCAAAAATTAATTTAGATAATGCATGGCTTATAGAGTGAGAGAATATATTTGAAGTTCATCTAAAACTCATGTCCAGAATATGTGAAGATCTACAGAGCAGTGAGAAGGACGAAGGAGTAGAAGCTGGGCAAAAACCTGAACGGGTCCTTCACAAAAGAGATCTAAATGACTGTAAAACATACAGAAAGGGGGTCTATCTCCGTAGTCACCAGGGATGTGCACAGTAAAACCCCAAAGAGGTAGCACTGTATTTGCACCAGAGTAGCTAGAGTGAAAACGACTGGCCATACCAAGTGTTGAGAGAAAAAGAAACAACTCTCCTGTGAGTGTAAGTTAGTTCAGCTGTTTTGGAGAACTGTGTATCAGTATCCATTAAAGCTAAACACGTGCGTGTCTTCTGGCCCTAGTAAAGGACACTGCTGTGTAGGAACCTAATAGAAATGTGTACATATGAGCACCAGAAGCTGCTCATGTTACCCAGATGTTCAACTAGAGTTGGATAAGCACATTTGGCAAAACACATTTAAATATTAGACGTCAAAAGAATTGCCTTTGGGGAGGCAGTTGGAGAAAAAGGGGATAATGACGAGGAGGAGGGACTCTGGTGGGGAGATGTCAGAGGTGTGAATGATGTTCTTTCATGACCTGGGTGGTGATTGCGTCGTGTGTTCCCTGAAAAATCATTGAACTTCATGCCTGTGGCTGGTACCCTTTACTGTTGGGCTGTTACACTTAAATAAAAAATCATTCTATTTGTATATACTAGTAAAAATATCACGTTTCCTTTAAAAGGAATTTGGTCCTGCTATCAAAGGTCTATGGTTAGAGTGTTGGAGCTGATAAAGCCATTCAGACTCTTTATCTGGCTAATAAAATTGAATGGCCAGCCCATGTGTGGGTCCATGCCCCCCGTGTAGTGAGCAGCTGAGCTGTATGTACAGATGGTGGTTGCTAGCCAGGTGCAAGGATATGCAGATAAGAGCACCCTGGAGACTTCTTTAGTTTGACTTCCAAGCCCCACCTGCCTTTTGTCTGAGCAGCGTGACTGCTGAAGCGAGGCTCAGATGGGTAAGGGTTCCATGCTGTTTATATTGCAATCATCTTGTCCACACACTGAGATAGGAGTGCTGTTTATCTTTGTGTGTGTCTGTGTGGTTTTTTTTTTTTTTTTAACCTCTTGGAGCTAGATTAACCAGATCTGCAGGAGAGCAAATATTTTATATGGGTTTTATTGAGAGGTGTGTTGATAAATACTAACAGTTATGTGCAGAAAGGAAAAGTCCTGGTTTATAGTGTTTGTCAATTTTTTTTTTTTTAAGATTTTATTTATCTGAGAGAGAGAGAGAGAAAGTGCATGTATAAATGGGAGAAGGGGCAGAAGGAGAGGGAAGAGCACACCATTCCTTGGCTAGTGCAGAGCCTGATGCAGGGCTCAATCCCAGGACCCTTGAGATCATGACCTGAGCCAAAGGCAGCTGCTTAACCAATGAGCCGTCCAGGTGCCCTATAGTGTTTGTCAGTTTTCTTTTTTTTTTTTTTTAATTTTTATTTATTTATGATAGTCACACAGAGAGAGAGAGAGGCAGAGACACAGGCAGAGGGAGAAGCAGGCTCCATGCACTGGGAGCCCGACGTGGGATTCGATCCCGGGTCCCCAGGATCGCGCCCTGGGCCAAAGGCAGGCCCTAAACCGCTGCGCCACCCAGGGATCCCTGTTTGTCAGTTTTCTTGATGAAAATGTTCCCTAGAGCTGATATCAAGCTAGCAACATGGTGTGACTGAATCTGTGGCACTGGGACGTGATGTTCAGTATTACACTATTATGTAATAATTTCTACCGTGAGATAGAGTAGACACAAATAACACAAATATGTAATAATTGGGAAATCATACATTTTGAAAGGTTTATTATTTTTGTTTGCAATATAATTTAATTGTAAATTTATATAATTGAGTTTTTAATAACAGCCATGTTTAACAATGCACAAAATTCTTAAAAAGATGACAGTGCTCTCATGAGTAAGTAGGCTCCAGCACACTGCTGAAATTGCAGGACCAATTTCTTTTTAGTTTGATGGTAGATAGATCGATGGGATGTAGGAGGCCTTACTTCTATTTGTCATACACAGACATGCTAGATTAAAATATTTTTTTAATAGTTGAGCTAACAAAATTAAATATCTTGGTGAACATTGAAGGTATATATATCATGGTGGGAAACCAGACCCTATTTATATCTTACTTTGATTTTATGACTCCAAGGGGGCTAGGAGTTTAGGCTGCAGGCTCCATGTGTTGTAGAGAGCTAGAACTGGGCTCTTGACATAATGACATAATGATGAGAGCCAGGAACCAGTACTTTGTGGGAAAAACTATGTACCAGACTGAGGCTGCATGCAGCTTGCCAGCATGTGGGCTCTAGATTTCCTGAGAAATTGGGAGTCCCTTTCCTGTGCTCTTCTCCTCTCAAGTGAGATCTCTGCATTCTTCTACACTTTGAATCACATCAAAGTCCTGAACTGAGAAACAATGAGTCAGTGAACCCTTCTAGGCCTTTGCAGAGATGGTGAAAAAGACACCTTCACAATTTGTACACAGGTGGTGGTTCTGCAGAAGATAACTCCTGTTGGAGATGAGTCCCGGGGAAAAATTACAATACAATCCAGTGCCCCGAGAAATTGCACATGCACTTGATGGAAGAGTTGTGTATGTGATAGAATAATCTCAAAGGGCTTTAAAATAAGCATATATATCATATTCGAGGAGATAGGGAAAGGAATATGATCTACAAGATAAAAATAGGATATGGGAAAACAAAAAAAAAACTGATTTAAGAAAGAACCAGATATATGTTTTTAGCAACAAAAAGTACAATCTCTCAAATAAAATTTCAGCAGACATAGTGACTCAGTGGATGGTGAAGCAGTGTGTTAGATATAGCTGAAGAGAGAATTAGTGAATTGGGGGGATAGATCTGAGAAAATCCCCATAATGCAGTACTGTGATTGGATTGTGTTCATGTCAAAACCTGATTTTTTTTAAAACTTTGGTATCAAATATAAACTTTGCTCAAATTTAAATATTTTTATGTCTCGATATTTAATAACACAGAAGAGCCATGAACATTTTGCCATTTTATGAGTTTGATACTTTGGAGAATTGGTTATTGTTGGACTTTATAAACAGTAATAGAACAACATAGAACAGTGTCTGGTACATTATAGGTACTTCATAAATAAGTATTGACTGAATGAAGGAAGGAGTGAAATGTTAGAATAAAATCATAGCTGTTACTTAGAAATGGTTGATTTCAGAAGTGAGCAAAGCCCTTAGGACTCATACTTTACTACTTAGCTCCTATTTTTCATTTTTTTTAAATAAAGATTTTATTTATTTATTCATGAGAGATAGAGAGAGAGGCAGAGGGAGAAGCAGGCTCCATGCAGGGAGCCCGACGTGGGACTCGATCCCGGGTCTCCGGATCACGCCCCAGGCTGAAGGCAGCGTTAAACCCCTGAGCCACCCAGGCTGCCCCTATTTTTCATTTTAATCTGTTAGTAGTCATTTTGGAGGTAATCACATAAAGTATCACTATTAACATGTGTCTTTTCCAGGAAAGCTTGGCTTCTGAAAAACTAAGAGTATAGATTAATGAATTAGGGGTTTTTCCTCCATGGTTCTAGGTGAATTGAACAAAGATTGTATTATGCTAAGTTTCCATCTGATGACAGCTTGCCCACTCTGGACTGGTCAGTAGAAGGTGGGTGGGATTCTTAACTGTAGGCTATACTGTGTCTTTTGTTTATAAGAGACATGCAAGCCCTGACTAGATGGGACATTACTAAGATGCAGTTATGAGCTATTATCAACCAAATTCTTCCTGTCTTGCTTAAAAAAAAAAAAAAAAAAAAAAAAGCGAGGAACACCACACAAATGAGAGTTTTCACTACAATTTTAAATTATTCTTAAATTCAAAAACTTTTTCAGTCTCACACCATTGAGAAGTCTCACTTTCTCATTTCAAAAGTGGGCAGGTTGGGTGAATTTTGTTCATGACGGACTGGTTATTTGACTCTCTGCACCGTGCATTTTCCCTGAGCAGGTGCGGACCTTCTATTTGAAGGTACTTGGTGAAGAGGAGAGGAAACGCCTGTGCGAGAACATTGCTGGCCATCTGAAGGACGCACAACTTTTCATCCAGAAGAAAGCGGTGAGTGATACTTCGTAAGCTGACGGTGACATCTGCTGGCCGGAGAAGAGAGCACAGCTGGTTTAAAAAGAAGTGTGTTCTTTTTAACAAAAGTCCCTTGTGTTCTACGTGAATCTAATCAGACTTAAAAAAAAATCGTACTAATCCCCAACCCACCTCCAATTCTTTTCTTTGCATGTTGTATCTCGAGTGAATGTGGCCTATACCTATGAATCCTTTAGCTCCTTGGCCAGTGTATATAATAAGTGAATTGAATTCAGGGAGAATTTTGTCCTATGCTCTTCATTGACTGCAGCCAAGTTCTGTGCCAGAGTCATGTCCAATATAAGAGGTGTCTCCTGCCACAATTTTGCTTTGACTTTAGAAGATAAGAAATACAGATTTGCATTTTTGTCTTGGGAAGCCTGTCTAACCACTTGTGTCATGAGACCTAACCCTCCTTCAGAAGCAACTAGAAACTTGCACGCTGTCTGGGGAGAACTGAGCTTCTTCCAAACTCAGGCTGAACTGAGCTGAGGTGCCAGAGTATTTCTAATGGCAGCTCACTGTGCTACGTGGAGGCTTCTCACTTGGCAGTTTTGGGGCCTGCCACAGGAGTTAGCTTCTTGGAAATTGAGGCAACCCCACAGTTTCCTTGTCTCTTGGTTGCTGCTTCTCTGTTCAAAGGGGCAGCTGGGCCAGCAGCTCTCTGGGATGTGTTCAAAGGCCTGGAGACCAGTACCAGCAGGCCGGGTGCTTTCTCTGTAGGCAAAGTCCTATGTCTTTCACAAATGCGTGTATGAAAAATAAACTTTTAAATTGCCGTTTGCAGCACATAGCTGGACAGTTGCTCTGTGACGTAGGTGAGGGCAGGTCTTATCTGACCGGTAAGAACGACTGAGACTGTGTAGGTCGCAGAACTGGGCTTGAACCCTTGGCATCCTTGTCTTGCTGGTGCTGGAGCTGTAAGGCTTTGTGTGGGTTCACGATGCCCCCCTCCTGCTGTCTGCCTCGGACCAGCCCACGGTCAGGAATTCCTGCTTGAAGTATGTGGGGTTGCCCAGCAGGTGCCAGTGTCTTTGTATATATACGTCACTTTAAATTCAGGCAGTGCCTGGGCCCATCTCTTCATACAAATCATCATGACTAAAAAAAAAAAAAAACAAATCATCATGACTTGTTGGGCCTCTCTGAGGTCAGCTCGTTAACATGCTGTCAGTGCCGCTCCCCTCCTGTTTTTCTTGCAGTATTCTATGAGGTAGGTTTAATTATTTTGCTCATTTTATGGGGAGTGGACACTGAAGCTCAGAGGGATGGCTTATCCAAGGTTGCTCAGCCAGTATGTGCCAGGGTTTTCCCCCGGACCCCCCAAATCTTATTTAGTGGTGTTAAGCACCGTGTTGCTCTACCTTCAGGGTAAACACTGGGAAACACACACTGGGGACTGGCCTCGTAGGAGTCTAAGGTCATATTTACATTCTTTTCATCTGGTTTCAGGTCAAGAACTTCAGTGATGTCCACCCTGACTACGGGGCCCGCATTCAGGCTCTTTTGGACAAATACAATGCTGAGAAACCTAAGGTGAGCCCAGAGCAGCCTGGCCGTGGAAGAGGGTGTCCTGAATCAGAATGGATCAGATGGTTTGGTTTCCTGTTATGAGGATTCTTCTCAGGGACAACTATTAGATTTTTTTTAAGCTGTTCGGATACTCATTTGATAGGCAAAGAACTCACCCGCAAAGCACATACGCTTCACTTCAGCTCTGGCCCACATAAGGTCGTGGAAGTAAATACAATTCTCACTGGTTATTATTTTCATTCGAGCACAAATTAAAGCTAAGATAAATACCAAGTTGTTGCTGCTGAGCGAGTTAATTAACCTGCTGGTCTTGTTCTTTTAAAACAGAACGCGATTCACACCTTTATGCAGCATGGGTCTCACCTGGCTGCCAGGGAAAAAGCCAATCTGTGAGAGTCGTGCCCCAGGTTGCTCTCCACCTGTGAAGCAAAGCGTGGTGTTCGCACACGTACCCACCCTTCGCTGGATAGAAGATTCTCCTGTGCTAGGTGCGCAGATGCAAGCTTACGCCTTTAAAATAAGCCAGGTTTCTATCGCAAGTAATGTAGCAGTGGCTTTTAATGCTATTTCCCTAGGGGGAAGTAAGGGTAGGGCTTAACAATGATATAAAAGAAAATGTATTTGCTTTTGGCGGTGGGTTGGATTATTCACTTAAAATGACTAGAATGAAAGTTTCTGGCAGAAATATGATTTTATTTGATAAGATAAAGTCTTGGTGAAATTAGTATGTTTATATATATCATCTCATGGCCTTATTAAATAAAAGTGTGGCTGTAATTATGTAAGAAGAAAAGATGATCTACCCAGAAATTTAAATTTTTCTCAGTTCCATATGGGAAAAACACATTTAATGCATTGATGTCTTTTGAAAATAACTTCAGTGACATCATAGCTTAATGCTTATTCCTGCCTGGAATTGATCAGATTTTTTTAAAACCTGGAATTACATTCATGCTAATATAGCATTGATTTTACAACAGACTGATTTGTAACTGCTACATTTTTACAATAAAATAATCTGTACATAAGAAGAATGGTACTTTCTTTCGGCCCCATATATAAGTTGGACTTTTAATGTGAATGTCATGTGTTATCAGATGCTTCCCCTTAAAATTGAAAATCACAAAGATACTATATTATTTGTTTAAACCAGTAACCTTTAGACACAGCCTTCTGAGACACCGGACACCAGAATTTTAAATTCTGTTGGGAAAACAGCAAATTTCTTAACTTCGAAAATTACTGAGTTCTCTTTTCCACTAGCTCACTTCTTTGTCTAATTATGAATTTTTAAAATAAGAAGCTCCAGTTCTTTTTTCTTTTTTTTTTATATATCTTTTTTTTAAATTTATGATAGTTACACACACACAGAGAGAGAGAGAGGCAGAGACATAGGCAGAGGGAGAAGCAGGCTCCATGCACCAGGAGCCCGACGTGGGATTCGATCCTGGGTCTCCAGGATCGCGCCCTAGGACAAAGGCAGGCACCAAACCGCTGCGCCACCCAGGGATCCCCAGTTCTTTTTTTCTTTAACTCATCCTTATCATGCTTAAAATTGATTGGAGTGTTTTAAAGGTGAACTCTTGAGTATAAAAACCTGTTTTCTTTGAAAATCCTTATCCTCATCACCTCAGATCTTCAAAACCAGTTTTTACTTACTCTCAGGAATTCCTTGAGATCTTGGGCTTCAGGAAACCATTGGACCCCTAGTAGACACAAACTTGCAATCTTTTGGTTCAGACTATTTCCCCCACCCTGCCAAATTCTCCTGCCCAAATCCTTCCTGTATCTGAGTGTGCTTGGAGACTGTTACATCTGTCAACATAGAAAGTAAAATTTTCCAGCCCTGCCTAGTGGTGAATACTCTTCAATATAGTGACTTCACTACCGTTCTGGCTTTTTACAGTATTAAATATATATGATAAGCTTATAAAAATTAATGTTACTCAATAATGGGGACGGAGCTTATTTAGAAATTGGTTATAAACACAAAGATGGAGTTTTAAGATAATTCTCTGCTTTGGTCTATTTTGTCGTCTAGAAGTAAGTCACTAGCTAGAAATCACATGTATCTAACATGTTTCCTGTATATAAAGATCTGACACCTGGAAGTGTCTCCAGTTTTGCCCTGAGACCTCTTACTGTAATTTTCAAAGACAAATATTGATGAGGTTAACTTATCCAGTTAGGTTTTACATCTTGGGTGATAGTATCGAATTATATTCCTTTTTTTTAAAAAAGATTATGTATTTGAGAGATGGCGAAGGAAAGAGAAAGAGAGCGTGAGCAGGGGGAGGGGCAGAGGCAGAGGGAGAAGCAGGCTCCCCGCTGAGCAAGGGGGCCCAATGTGGGGCCTGACCCCAGGATCACGACCTGAGCCAAAGGCAGGCGTTTAACCGACTAAGCCACCCAAGTGCCCCGAATTATATTCCTTTTAAATGGCATTAAGATACATCCTAAGAGTTTCTGAGCCAAATTTATAAGGAGAATAAAATTCGTAAGAGGTGATGTGTCACATGGCTTTGGGACAACATGGACCAGGATTTAAATCCATGCTCTCCGTTTTCTACCTATGGATATTTGAGCACGTTGCTTCCCCTCTCTGAGTATTAGTTCCCTCATCTCTAAGTGGGAACAATTAGGATCGTATGGTGATTATTCAAAAATTCAACTTTGACCACCCCTTCTTTCCAGTGCAGCACCCCTAGGACTCTCTCTTGGTCAGCTTCTGCTTTGTAAAAAACCACCTCAAAACTCAGTGACTTAAAACAACCATCATGTATCACTCATGTGTCCAGGTCAGCTAGGGCTCGGCTGACCTAGGCTGGGTTCAGCTGCGGTAGTTGTTGATGTGGCTCGGTGTCACATGTCTGTCATCCTTCTGGGGAGCATGGTGATGGCTAGTCCCTAGTGATGGCAGAAGCGTGAGGATGCAAGAAAAGGAAACCTACTGTTTTTCCTTTCTCAGGAAGCTGATATTGCAAGAGGAAAATCCCAACTGCGCAAGTGTTTTTCAAGCCTTTGTGTCATGCCCACTGATAGTTCACTGGCCAAAGCAAATCATATGGCTAAGCCCAAAATCCAAGGGTGAGGAATTGTGCTCCACCCATGGAGGTGACTCTGTGTGTGTGTCTGTGTGACACGTCTCTGAACATTAATTTACTATAAACTCCCCCCCGCCCCCATAAGTTCTTCAACATGACTAGAACTTTCAATCATTCTCAGTGGTCATCACCTTATTCGTGTCCTTATTTCCCTCGTTACTTTGTTTAGATCTTATCTGGTTCTAAATGATAACTACTCCAGAACCTAGCCTTGGTCAAGGACGCCTCTCAGTGACTCAGTTCCTGCCCTGGAAATGACCATGACCGGAGCAAGCCACAACCCTGTTGACTGGGCTTTTTAAAATTTGACCACAAACCTCAAGTGGGCCCTCGGCATGGCTTGGAAATCCGTCTTTCCCTCCTCAGTAAACTCTCCCACATGGCTCCCCCTCTCCCTTCAGCTCCTTATTTCACCAAGGACACAATACCTTCCTTTATCTTTTCTCCACTGAGGTCTTCCAACTTGCTGGCATTGACATCCACATGCTCTCCTGTTGACAGAGGTTGAGCTCTGCTCCTGAAGGCCAGACCTTGCGTGCACACTGACCCCATCCCTTCCCTCCTGCTCTTGGCTACCCCTGCCCTTTTCTGCATCATCCCTGTTAGCATGCAGGCCTGCTGTTTCAAGTCTCCTCAAATCCTCTTTTGCCCTCATAAGGCTCTCCTGCTATTGCCCCCTTCGTTAAAAAATATCTTAAAAAAGAATTGCCTTTTCTTGCTGTCCCCACTATCATCTGTCCTCTCTTGAACCTACTCCAATCAGGCTGCCCTTGTCCGGGTCACCAGTGGCTTCCATGTTGCTAAAATCTGATGGCCCCATCCAGCAATGCCTCTTCTGGGTAAATACCCCAAAGAAGTGAAAGCAGTGACTGGAAGTGGTATGTGTGCACCCCATGTTCATGGCATTACTCACCAAGTCTAAAAGGTGGGAAAAACCCAAGTGTCCATTGATGGATGAATGAATAAACACAATTTGGTATATCCAGACAATGGAAATTTATTCAGGCTTAACAAGGGAGGAAATTCTAACACATGCTAGAACATGGATGACCCTTGAAGACATGATGCGAGCCAGATGCAGATGGACAAATATGGTGTCATTCCACTTATATGAGGTCCCTTTGGTGGTTCCCAGGGCTGGGGGACGGGAAACGGGGAGTTCGTGTTTAATGGTTACAGAGTTTCAGTTTGGCGACAGGAATAAGTTCTGGAGATGGATGGTGGTGATGGTTGCAAAACAGAGTGAATATATTTAATGCCACTGAATTGTACACTTAAAAATTGTTAAAATAGGGACGCCTGGGTGGCTTAGTCGGTTAAGCAACTAACTCTTGGTATCAACTCAGGTCATGATCTTAAGGTCTTGAGAGTGAGCCCTGTGTCGGGCTCCGTGCTTAGCGCAGAGTCTGCTTGGGACTTTCTCTCCCTCTCCTTCTGCCCCTACCCCCTGCTCTTTCTCTCAAATAAATAAATAAATAAATCTTTTTAAAAAAGGTTAAGATACAGGCAGCCCCGGTGGCACAGTGGTTTAGTGCTGCCTGCAGCCCGGGGCGTGATCCTGGAGACCTGGGATCGAGTCCCACGTCAGGCTCCCTGCATGGATCCTGCTTCTCCCTCTGCCTGTATCTCTGCCTCTCTCTTTCTGTGTCTCTATGAATAAATAAAATAAAAAATATTTTTAAAAAAGGTTAAAATACTAAATTTTGTTATATATATTTTAGCACAATGAAAAAATCCAGTGGTCCATTCTTATTCTTTACTCACATGGACTCTTAGTGTTTGACACAGTGGATCATTGGAATCTCTTTTATTTTTTAAATAATAGTTTTTTTGAGATATGATTTACATACCATAGAATTCGAACAATTAAAGTATACAATTCGGTGGTCTCGAGTATATATACACAAGGTTGTGTAATTAGCACAATTGATTTTAGGACATTTTTGGCACTTCCCTGCCCCCCCCAGAAGCTCTGTACCATCAGCAGTCACTCACTGTTCCCCCAACTGACTCCTGCCCCAACCCGTGCCCATCACCAAGTCCACCTGCTGTGTTAGACATGCCTACTCTGCACATTTCACTTAAATGGAGTCCTTTAATAGATGGTCTTTTTGACTGGCTTCTCGCACTTAGCATGTTTTCAAGGTTCTTACATGTTGCAGCATGCGTGAGTCCTTCACTTCCTTTTATTGCCAAATAATATCCCATTGTATGGATATGCTATGTTTTATTTGCCCATTCATCTGTTAGTAGACACATGGGTGTCTCCAGCTGTCGGCTGCTATGAATAATGCTGCTGAGAACGTTCACGTACATGCTTTTGTGTGGACACATGTTTTCATTTCTTATATTCTTACCTTAAAAGGCATTTTCACTTAACCTCTGGCGCACCTGTCTAAAGATCAGCTCCTGGGATTTGATTTATTTATTTATTTATAAATATTTATGTGAGAGACAGAGCACGAGTAGGAGGGGCAGAGGGAGAGGGAGAGAGAAACTTCAGCAGACTCTGCACTGAGCACTGAGCTGACGATGTGTGGCTCGATCCCATGCCCCCGAGGTCATGACCGGAGCCGAACCCAAGAGTGGGACTCTCAACCGCCACCAGGCGCCCCTCCACTCCTGGTATCTTAAATCACTTGCTCTTCTGAAAGGAAGACTTGGTCTGGGCTTTTAAGCTCTGGAAAAGATCTCCCTGTTCTTTTCAACTTCAGTGTCAGAATTTTGGCTTAAAAATACATTACTTTTGTATTTTCCTGCTAAAGGAATATCACTTTAACTTACCTACTCGAGAAATGAGTTTTAAGATCTCAGCATGTTCTTTTCTGAAAGAAGAGTAGGCAGACTGCTTGGGCATTTCTTTGCCTCTTAGTTCATGATACCATAAAGCAAATGGCCAAATTCCATTTTAAATGTCCCGAT
This sequence comes from Canis lupus familiaris, assembly GCF_011100685.1. Taxonomy (NCBI): domain Eukaryota; kingdom Metazoa; phylum Chordata; class Mammalia; order Carnivora; family Canidae; genus Canis; species Canis lupus. Next base: position 33,775,642 of record NC_049239.1, on the reverse strand, counting down.
AAGACAAACTGAAGGCTTTAAAATCCTTATCAGAGCTTTTAAAGATGTGAAAGGTTATACAGGTGAACTTTAAAAAGTTCTGTATACTTTTGAATTTTGGACAATGTTGAACAATCCCATATGAATATACTGAAAGTTTTCTATGGAAAGCTCTCTTGCAATCTTTTTTTTTTTTTTTTAAGGATCGTATTCCCTCACTTGACTGTTTGATAAGTGAATTTTACATTGTTTTGTAGTAGGTTTTTGACTTGCTTTGGTATCTTTTGCTTAAGGTGTGGTATTTTAAGCGGCTCTTTGTATTTTCCATTCTTTAATGGATTGTATCACGAAGCTATATGTTTAAGTAAAGTTCATGTTTTGAAGAATATAGTGGGTTGAATGATGTCCTGCGATAGGATATGCCTGTGTCCCAACCTCCAGAACCTCTGGAGGTGACCTTATTTGGAAAAGAGTTTGCAGGTGTCATTAAGCTAAGGGTCTCAAGATACGATCACCTTGGATTATCCAGATGGTTCCTACATCCAGTGATGAGGATTCTTCTTAGAGACGAAAGGGGAGAAGGAGGGGCAGGCCACATGCAGATGGAGGCAAAGATTTGAATTGGAATTGGAAGCCATAAGCAAAGGAGGCCTGGAGCCACTAGAATCTGAAGAAGGCAAGGAGAGATTCTTTCCTAGAGCCTAGGGAGGGGTCATGGCTCTGCCAACACCTTGATTTCAGGCTTCCAGCTTCCAGAACTGGGAGAGAGTGAATTCCTCTTGTTTTAAGCCACTAAATTTGGTAATTTTTCATGGACAGCTCTGGGAACCTAATACAAAGAAGAGGCTGGTTTAATGGTTTTGTAAAGAAAAAACTTCTTGAGTGGCAGACAGATACTGTTACTTCCTGTTAGCACATTTCCAATTTTCTAGACTCTTCTTTTGTGGGTCTGTTCGTTGACATGGTACTTACCTCTTCAGATGGCCAGGATGGGGGTCCCAAATTCAAAACGTACAAGCATTCTGGGTGTATGAAGAAAAGAACAAAAGCGAAACCAAAACAAAGCACAATAATGCAAGAACAAAGCTGAATGTGTGGAAGGAGGTATGAAGTGACCAAATGCTCTGCCCAAAGGGGCAGTTTCTCCTTAGCTCCAGGCGATAATTACTGCCACAAAGCATTGAAAAACTAGTGTTGCCCAATCTGATTTTTTAACAGAAGCTAGAAATCTGGATTTATTTTTTTGTAAATCCCCTGACTTTTTTTATTTTATTATTTTTAAAAAGATTTATTTATTCATGAGAAACACACAGAGAGAGGCAGAGACACAGGAGTGAGAGAAGCAGGCTCCATGCAGGGAGCCCGATGTGGGACTCGATCCCGGGACTCTGAGATCACGCCCTGAGTCAAAGGCAGATGCTCAACTGCTGAGCCACCCAGGTGTCCCAATCCCCTGATTTTTAGATAAGGTAACTAATTCATAGTAAGAAACAAAACAAAACCTCAAAACAGCTGCCTCAGAAAAAGTGTGTGTGTGTGTGTGTGTGTGTGTGTGTGTGTGTGATTTGTGATATAACAAAAGCATATCTGTAGGCCCCACTGGCCCATAGATTTCATTTTGCAAAGGGGACCCTCTGTCTTAGGATGTAGGTGGTGGGTAGGATCGTTGCATCTATTTCTTGCATCATTTGGGGCTCTTTAAAAATCTCATCTCAGGGCACCTGGTGGCTTAGTTAAGCATTTGCCTTTGGCTCAGGTCATGATCCCAGGGTCCCACGGTGGACTCCCTGCTCAGTGGGGAGCCTGCTTCTTTCTCTCTCTCCTCTGCTCCAACCCCCTACTCGTACTCTCTCTCTCTCAAATAAGTAAAATCTAAAAAAAAAAAAAAAAAACAAAAACTCCATCTCCAAAATGCTAAGAAATGGAAGTCTCAGCAAAGGTCTTACAGGCCGCTAATGCTTTCCCGAGTCTGCCTTGCCCAACTTAACAATACAGAGACATTTTAACGTGTTAAATATTTTATTCACATTGTTTATAAACTATATCCACCTGGAAAACACAGGAATCCAAAAATAGATTATTTTACAGTAATTCACATTTTTTAGAACAAGTTGCATTTGAAGTGAAGCTCTAAGCACGGAGGTCCTTGTCCTGTATGGTGGTTCAGTGCCTGGTCGCATGAAGCAGGAAGCTTTGCTGGAGCAGCAGTCCTCGGGGCCTGCCACCTGGTCGTGGGTCACCGATGGCTTCCCTACCCCACCCGAGAGCCACGAGAAGACGTCAGTGCAGACCTTAACCCGTCAGCATTTACTGCTATCAATTCACTGTCCGTCCTTTTGCCAAGGAGATGTGTCTTAGAGCTTTTGGGTACATGCCAGGAAGACAAAGCCAAGGAGCCTTATAATGGAATCGGCCGTTACGGAGGTGTCAGGACAGGGCCAGCTCCAAGGTTTAACGTCTTGGCCACAGAATCAACAAGCTACAACCTTGTGGTGCTGACACCTTGGATCAGAAACAGCAGTGATTTGGAAATGGGGCGCAAGTCCCTGCTGACTAACTCTGCTGCCCCCCACCACCAGGAGGAGAAGAGGGGGCGTTAACTCGGCAGGAATTAATTATGTGCCTAACTTTCAGTGTGTTGCTCTAGGATGGCCGTGGGAGTTTTGCTGAGTGGCCCACACGACGCTCTGGTTCAGAAACATACCATTCACCTCTGCTAAATCCAATCCTGTCCCAGCTCGATGCAGCCGCTCTCTTATTTAATTGAGACGCTTTTTCTATGGCATCTGACTCGCACGATTTAAAAGCTACAGTATGTTTGCCTTACCCACCTGTCACCCCCTCCTACTCTACTAGCTACCAAATAGTCACTTTTCCTTTGCGAGCTGCCGCAGTTAAATAAAGGCTCAAGCTTCTGAGCCTTTCCAATGGGAGCACTGGGTGAGTCTCTAAGGGCAGAGGTGGATCCTTTTGCTCAGAGTAGCACCAATAGCTCGGGCTATTGTGTTTCTGCAACTCTTGATTAGGGAAAGGATGTTTGATCGGGCTCATTCCTTCCTTCCCTTGGGTAAAAAAAAAAAAAAAAAAAAGGAATTTCTTAAAGGGTTGCTGTCACCGTGGGAACAGACAACAACAACTCTGAATCCACATGGAAGCTGAGAGGTGGAGAAACTTTATCAGCACACTTGCAGGTTAACAACAACAGCAAAAAAAGACTTTCAAATGTCTATTGCAATCCGATGGCCTAGAAGACAAGACATCTGTAAGAGGAGCTCGGTGCTGGAGCAGATCATAGCTTGTCTTCCTGCCACCCGTGTGCATTTTTTCCAAATTTGTACACTAGCCTTCGGTCGACCCGTTCCAAAATTCCCGTTTTGTAGTAGTACCTGGGAAAGACAGCAGAAGGAGAAATGTGGGGAGGCCTGCACCCCAGGAAGACAACAGAACATAAACATGCTCCTCGTCCGCCCAGGTGACCCGGCTGGTCTTTGGTCGGTCGCCCTGGTATTTTCACACCCTGTGATCACCTTACACTGAAACCTTTCCCAGACGTCTTGAGGACTAAGCCTTGCCACACTCAGATCAGAACCGGGTTCTGCGTGTGTATGTGTGGGGCGTCCTGCGTTCAGAGCCCCCCCCCACCTCCCGGGGGCCACCGCCAAGGATGGAGAGGACGGCGGGCCGCTTACTGACCCTAATCCCACTTGTAACTAAGCACCGGGGTGCTGTCCCATGACCTTGCTACCACCAAGGAAAACACTGCAAAACCCATCCAGTTCTCTGTGGCTGGCCGTTTTACAGAACTCTGCCCGAAGGCTCGGGGCATTTCGTGCTGTGAACTCACCTCAGGGCTCTGCTCAACTTTTCATACGTCATTCTGTCATTTTTCTTCCTTTGTCCCCACATCTTTGCCAGGGCTTCTGATTTTACCACCCGAAAAATACCTTGTTCCCTATCTTCCCATTCCAGGATGCCACAGTTTTCTTCGGGAGATAGAAGCAGGTCTCGCACAAATTCCCATAGATGAGAACTTTGGAGGCCTTTGGAAAAGGCAAAAAGAAAAAAAAAAAAAGAAGTTACTTAAAAAAAAAATTCTAAGAGCTATACAACTTCTCATTAACTCGGGACACCTGGGTGCCTTAGCGGTTGAGTGCCTGCCTTTACCCCAGGTCGTGATCCTTGGGTCCTGGGATTGAGTCCCGCATCGGTTTCCCTGCATGGAGCCTGCTTCTCCCTCTGCCTGTGTCTCTGCCTCTCTCTCTCTCTCTCTCTCTCTCTCATGAATAAATAAATAGAATCTTTAACCCCCTCCCCCCCCAAAAAAAACCCTTCTAATTAACTCATGAGAATTGCTGCCTTTTTAATGGGGTTATTTTCCCTATTATGACTGAGTGTTCTCCTTGGACCCTCACTGAGCTGTGAAATGTCTGGCTTCCATTAAAGCAATCATAAAATGCACACATAGGGACACCAAATTTACACTGACTTAGGAACACCATGGCTCACAGACTGTCTTTGCTCGGTGGAACAATGGACTAATTCTTAGGAATTAATAAAATGACGGGATGCCTGGGTGGCTCAGTGGTTGAGTGTCTGCTTTCAGCTCAGGGTGTGATCCCGGGGTTCTGGGATCGAGTCCCGCATCGGGCTCCCTTCGGGGAAACTGCTTCTCCCTCTGCCTCTGTCTCTGCCTCTCTCTCTGTGTTTCTCATGAATAAATAAGTAAAATCTTTTTTTTTTTTAAAAAGAATTAACAAGGGATCCCTGGGTGGCGCAGCGGTTTGGCGCCTGCCTTTGGCCCAGGGCGCGATCCTGGAGACCCAGGATCGAATCCCACGTTGGGCTCCCGGTGCATGGAGCCTGCTTCTCCCTCTGCCTATGTCTCTGCCTCTCTCTCTCTCTCTCTGTGACTATCATGAATAAATAAATAAAAATTAAAAAAAAAAAAAAGAATTAACAAAATGACAGTCAAATGACCTTTCCGACAGGTTGCACTAAAATCCCATATCCATACCTGTCTGGGTGGACCAAGCCTACAGTTATGTTTTTCAGTAAAGCTGGTGGTATTTGTCTTGTTCCACTAAGAGTTGTGGTAAAGGCTGGTTCTAGGGTCCAACTCCCTGGGCTTGGGTGCGGAATTCACCTCTTCCTAGCTCTGTAATCGTAATCTCTCCAGTAATCTGTAAAATGTGATCAGAAGAGTACCTACCTTACAGCAGAAGTTGGAGGATTATAATGTAATCCGTATCCAGTGACTGGCACCAAGCCTGGCAGACTTGATTCGGCCCCGGGTAGGTCTGTTTTAGGGCCAGGAAAGGCTAAGAGAACTGCCAACACATGGTGATTTCCCTCCTCTGGTCCCTGAGTACCTTTTTTTTTTTGTATATTTTTTTATTGGAGTTCGATTTGCCAGCATATAGTATAACACCCAGTGCTCATCCGGTCAAGTTGGTCCCTGAGTACTCAGGAGAGAAGGACCCTCAGTAGACCAGGAGAAATAAACCCTTCACTCAGAGATTCGCCACGGTTAGAAAACTTCCTTGCCTCCTCACTTGCATTCTTGGACACCATGTCCACGTGAAAAGAAGTGGAATTTTGATTACAAATCTGCTGTCTTCTTTGGGAAACAAGCGGTGCCACTCAAGCCCTCAGTGTCCAAGCTTATCAGAGTACCTCGTCTCCTGAATGGTCTTAGGGAATGGGCAACGAGAAATGGCATCTCTACACTTACTCGTTCGACTCTGACTGTGACAGTCTTGGCTTTTGATGCCACTTGTTTTCAAGCAATTAGAATCAGCATCTGCAATAGAATGATGGATAGCAGTGGGAATGGGTCGGACCTCAAATCACCGCAGGGTGAGCACCTGTGACCTGGACACCCCTGAGGTCAAAGACCCCACCCTGTGAGGTGCTCTGGGGGGTAAATTAGCGGGGGGGAGGTGTTTGCCTTCAGAGGGCATTTGTATCCAAGCACCAGGGACCTGCTGGGTGCCAGGTGCTGGGATCCATGCCGGGAATAAGAGAGAACAAGACCTCCCCGCTCCCTGTGCACGTGGAGTTTCAGGACTCCTGGGCGAGGTGCAATACGTGTCACACAAACAAGTCAGCCCTCGTGGGTGTTATGAAGGAAGCAAGATAGAGAATGAAGGGTGGGGCGGAGTGCCCACTTGAGATGGGGCGGCGGGCGGTGGGTGGGGAGGCCTGTGTGCAGGAGGCATCTACGCGGATGTGAGGAGGTGAGAGTCTCCCCGAGGGAAGCAGCACGCGTGACGCCCAGCAGAGAGAGAGAGAGCCAGTGAGGCAGGCTCGCGGTGTGCCCAGGGGAGGGGAAGCCGGCTGCTGGCACAGCCCACGGGCCCGTCCTGGCAGGCCCATCGTACGGACTTGGGGTTTTATTCAAAGAGTAAAGTGAAAACAAAAACAAAAGCAAAAAACAAACAAACAAAAAAACAAAGAGTAAAGTGAAGACTTTGCAGTTTGACAAGATCCACATTTTAAGAACACTCCTCTGACGAGTGTGTGGAGAACGGCCTAGAAGGGGCACAAGGAAAAGCCATGAGACCAGAGCTTAGCGAGTAGCAGAAAGCAAGGCACTAACTCAATACGAGCCCCGTTAGGACTCGTGCTATAAGTAACAGTCTGAGACCCGTGCATTGTTTCAAAGGAGTATATGATTTAAAAAAAGAAAGAAAGAAAGAAAAAAGGCGATGCCAGATCTCACACACTCCTGCCGCTCCCCTGGCTGCCTGTGCTCCAGCCTACAGGCCTCCCCGCTCTTTCTGAAACTCCCCTGCACCTTCCACCCTGGGGCCTTTGCACTTGCCCTCCCTCTGCCGCGAGTGTTCTTTCCTTGGCCATCCACGGGTTCAGGCCCTCCTCTCAGTCTTTGCTCAAAGCCACCTTCTCAGTAGAATCATACTCGCTCACTCCTGCCCAGCATTCTAGATACACTTCTCTTATTTTTTTTTTTTTGCCACAATATTCATCACCATTGAACATAGCGTATTGTGTATTTATTTACTTAGTTCCCTCTCTGTTCCCATCAGAAGTCAGGGATTTATGTTTCCAGATGTATCCCCCCAACACCTAGCCCAGGGTCTGGCATACAGCAGGTGCTCAGGAAGTAGTATTGAGCAGCCACTGTACCAGATGCTGTTGGACACTAACCATGCTTACTGTACAGTCCAGGAGGTACACTACGCCTTAACCCCCGGAGGGAAGAACAAGTGCGCTGTCAAGGCAGGGAATGGCGTCCCGCGTACCGCACTGCTGCCCAGGGCAATCCGTCTCGGTGCCCCTGGCCCCTGGCACGCCCTGGTTTACCAGCCTGCAGCGGTTCCCTGTTGTCTCCAGGATGAAGGCCACCAAGTTTGTCAGGCCTTGCACAGACTGACCTCCACTCAGCAGTCTAGCCTTTTCTTTTTTTCTTTTTTTTTGTTTTTGTTTTTTGTTTTAGTTTTTTTTTATAAATTTATTTTTTATTGGTGTTCAATTTGCCAACATACAGAATAACACCCAGTGCTCATCCCATCAAGTGCCCCCCTCAGTGCCAGTCACCCAGTCACCCCCACCCCCCGCCCATCTCCCTTTCCACCACCCCTAGTTCGTTTCCCCGAGTTAGGAGTCTCTCATGTTCTGTCTCCCTCCCTGATATTTCCCACTCATTTTTTCTCCTTTCCTTTTATTCCCTTTCACTATTTCTTATATTCCCCGTATTAGACCATATGATGTTTGTCCTTCTCCGATTGACTTATTTCACTCAGCATAATACCCTCCAGTTCCCTCCACATCGAAGCAAATGGTGGGTATTTGTCGTTTCTAATGGCTGAGGAATATTCCATTGTATACATAGACCACATCTTCTTTATCCATTCACCTTTCGATGGACACCGAGGCTCCTTCTACAGTTTGGCTATTGTGGACATTAGTCTAGCCTTTTCTGTTGCTGTTCCCCCAATGTCTTCCCTTTTCTTGGGTCAGAGAGTCCCAGTGCTGCTTGGCTTTGTCCTGCCGCGGGGCCTTTGCATAGCTCCCTGCTCCCCACTTCCACGCAGCTGACCCACACTCTCCAGCCCTCTTCGGAAAGTCTTCTCTGAACTTACCCTCTGGGTTAGATACCCTCCCTGTTGCACAGCACCCGTGTGCTCCCGAGCACCTTGGCACCAGTCCATCCACGGTAAGGACTGATCTGGTCTCTTTTCTGCTCTGCTATGGAGCACTTACTAACTGCCAAGTGCTGCTAATGTGCTTCGCAGGCCCTGAATCACTGTCTGATTCAATCCCTGCAACCACCCGGTGTGGTCCTAGTGCTATTTCCATTTTGTAGAGAGAGAAGTCGGAGCCCAGAGAGTTTAAGAAGAGCTTCACCCAGAGTGGTGGAGGCGAGGCTTGAACCCGGAGCGGGCCCGTTCCGAAGCTACTGTTCAGAACTACTGCTTCATCTTGTCTTTCATAGTGGGTGTTCAAAAAACACCACGTGAATAATTATTGGCTGAGTGTGTCGAGTGTTGGGTATTGCCAGGCCCTCAGTCTCACGCCGTGTTGTGGTGAACGTCTATTCCCATCTCCGTTTTACACAGAAGTACATGGAAGCACTGCGAGGTCGGGGAGCTCACTGCAGGCCACTCGCTCATTCATTCATGAGCCCTGAGCCACGCGTGCCCGCTGTCCGACGCCCCGGAGGCCCTGGGCCATGTCTCTCCTCCTGGGGACTCACATCCAAGTGGATAAGAGCATCTAACGAGGGCCACCTGGGGGGCTCGGTGGTTGAGCATCTGCCTTTGGCCCAGGGTGTGATCCTGGGGACCCAGGATCAAGTCCCTATCGGGCTCCCTGCATGAAGCCTGCTTCTCCCTCTGCCTGTGTCTCTGCTTCTCTCTCTCACTCTATGTCTATCATGAATAAATAAATAGAATCTTAAAAAAAAAAAAAAAAGAACATCTAATGAACAAGCAAATGTGGGCGATCTCGGTGCGTGATCAACGCTGAGAATATTGAAGCGGCTGGGGCGGGGAAACAGTGGCGAAGCAGGGGTGGGGAGCAGCAGTGCCCTATTCAATTAGAGCCAGCAGAGGGGACTCCCTGATGCGGGGCCACCGGCGGGCAAGCAGTGAGCCCCGGGGAGTCTGGGGGGCTCGGTTCGGGTCCCGGGCCCGGCCAGCGTGGAGCCCAGCTCCCGGCAGGCCGACCTCAGGGCCTCGGCTCTAGCAGTGACAGTGCCTGTCATCTGGAAAGAACGATGAGATCAACACCGTCTTCGGCCTGCGGGGTCCCCCCACCCCCCGCCCCAGCCGAGCTAGCCTGGCACCGCGCTGCTGCCGAAAGGTGGGCCCCGCGCCGGGCGGTAGGTGCGGACCCCAGAGGACCACGCGGGCCGCAGAGGGGACCTGACGTTGCTCGAAGCCGATCTTCCAAGAAGGGAGAAAGCAAGTGAGGGGGAGACACACCAGGTGGATCACGAACCTGTGAGCAGCCGGCAAGCTTGCAAGAAGGCGGAGGGAGGAGGCGACCCTTGGAGCCCCCGCGACCCCCCGGGCACTGCAGATCAGGGGTCTTGGCTCAGGGTCCTGCCCGAGGCATCCCTGTGATTCCTGTGGCCTCTGCCCCCAGGTCCCCACCGTGGCTTTGGTGCTGCTTGTGGTCCTGGGTGGGGGTGGCCTTTGCTCGGCGGGGGGGTGGCCGCGGGGTGGCCGCGGTGCCTCGGGGGGCCAGGGGACAGCCCCCCTGGACTCAGAACTGTCTTCCCCTGGGATGTGGCCCCGCGGCCGGGCTGTGCCCGAGACTCCCCGCCGCGTGTGGCTGTGGGGTTCCCTCGGGACCAGATGCTGCTGAGGTGTGCCAGTCGTCGGCCGCGGCCGGAGGGTCCCAAGGCCTCTCGTCGCCCCCCGAGCCGGTGCTGCCACGGGCCTCGCTCCCCGCGGGAGGAGGGTGCAGGGCGGGAGGTGACCTGGGCCTGCAGGCTGCGTGGTCTGGCATTTCTGGGGGGGGTGGGTGGGAAGGGGTGGCCGCAGCGTGGCCGGCGTGTGTCGCGGGGTGCCCGACAGCTTCGGAGCTGGCTGGGCCCGTGCCCCTTCGGCGGGTCCTACGCGCCCGTCATCTTGTTGTCTGGCTCACTGCGGAGCTGGACCCAGACCCGGCCGAGCCGTGGGCCTTGGGGCCCAGCTGAGGGGGCAGCAGAACGAAAAGGAGGGTCCGGGGTCCGTGCACCCGCGTGTGTGTGCGTGTACATGGTCTCATGCACGCAGGTGTGTGGTGCATGGCCAATGCCTACGAGCACGGACATCGGGAAAACGAGTTGGGATCCCACCCGTGTGCTTCCTTGCACGTTATTGCTCTTCTGGTTTCCTCAGATGCAAATGGGGGCAACGGTACTACCGAATGGAGTTACGATGGGGCTTAAATGGGTTAAAGTACGGAAAGCGCTCCGCCTGGCACCGCGCTGGGCACAGTGTTGCACGGGCGGGCAGGACAGATGTTAATCTGCACTGCAGGCTGATGGCAGCGTTGCCTGCCACCCCAGGATGTCTCGCTGGCCAGGCTTTGGCCTCTGGCTGGCACATCTCACTCCCGTGTTGGGGGGTGTCTGAGATTGTGCCGTGTCACCTGGGCCATAGGCATCGTGATCAGATGCCCTGGATTTCTAGAACGGGCTCACTGATTGTATAGTCAGTCCGTTGTCCTCAAGCTTATTAAACTACATGCTAGGGTTTCTGTTTCAGGAGAGCTGGGGGAGAGCCGGGGGGTAGGGGGCGCACGGGCCTGGCAGGAAGGCCACGGGTTCCTGGCTGTGGCAGTGGAGGCGCAATTTGGCAGAGCCGTGGAGCTGCTTTCCGGTGTACTCACCGGACCCCTTGACCTCGAGTTCAGTCTAGAAATTGTGCCTCCTCATTGGAGAAGGCAGGGCCGGGGCTGCCCTGGTAAAGCCTGGGGCGGCGGCCGTGGCGCAGGGTTAGTCTCTAGAGATGCCAGCTGAGAACCCCTGTCTTACCACCACCTCTGCCTCCAGAAACATCTCTCCATCCTTCCCACCACCTGGTCGGGGCCACCACCACCTGGACAGCAGCCCCCAGCTGGGCTCCCTCGGGACCCAGACTCGCACGGCCATCCAGGGGATCTTCTTAAAATGCTGACGGGGCCTTACTGTTTCCTCCCAGCCTGCTCAGGATGAAGTCCACACCCAAACGCTGTGACCTGCTCCTGTCCTGCTCTTGATCTCCGCCCCCACCCCTCCCTCGGCTGACCTTGCCCATGACCTACCAAGTCGCCGTCCAAAAGAACTTACTATGATGATGGAAATCTGAGCCATCCTACGTGGTGGCCACTAGCTACCTGCTGCTATCGAGCACTTGGAAGGTGGCTAGTGTGACTCAGCAGCTGAATTTTAACTTCATCTAGTTTTAATTGACCTTAACGGCCCCATGCGGCTGCTGGTTACTGCACTGAGCCTCCCAGTGTTAGTTTTTTGCTTCTTTCTCCCGGGCTCCCAAACTGTTCCCACCTCAGGGCCTTTGCACTTGTCACTCATTCCCTGTACCCTTTTCTTCCCTCTTCCTGGCTAACTTCTGCTCATCCTTTAGGCTTAGTTTAAATAGCTCTTCCTCCAGGAAGTCTCCCCTCAACCCTAATTGAAAGGCAACCTGTTGTCCTTCCCCCACACACAGCACCCTGTCCTTTTCCTTCGTGGTATCATCATCCTTAGCCATTACACATTTATTACGGGGATTATTTGCTTAATCTCTCTCTCCCTCCCTTGCTTTATGAGGGAAACACCAGAGTGGTGCTCATCACTGCGGCCATGGCGCGGAGCAGGTGCCTGGGCCTGGCGCATGGTAGGTGTTCGAAGAATGTTTGTGGAATGAATGAATGAGTGAGTGAATGAATCAATGAAAACGGAAGAAAAAGGAATGGATGAGAGGAGGAAAGAGTTAAGACACACCTGAGTTATCTGTCACCTTCCTAACCTTGTCCCCTTTAACCTCTAAGCTTTAGTTCTTATGGGGTACGAGGTCTTATAGGGTTTTGGGGAAGATTACCTGAATGAAGGTTAGTAAGGATTCTAGCACAGGGCCTGGCTCGTGGTAGGTGCTCAGGAAACGCTAGAGGCCATTATTATTATTATTATTATTACTATTATTATTATTATAGCAAGGAGTCTCATAGGGCCTGGTTCTATACTCAGGTAACCACTTCGTCTACAGAACCTCTGGGTCACGCTATCTCTTCCTAGCCGTGAGGGAGGCAGGCGGGCAGAAGGACCCATTCATAGGTGGAGACACTCACTGAGAACAGTTTGGGCAGGTCAGACTCACTGCTGCTTAGGAGGACGGCAAACGCCTGCCCTGGGTTCAAGCCTTTAGACAGTAATGCAACCCCCGTCCTCCCGCCGGGCCTCAGTGGGCTCGTTTCTTCGGGGGGCTTTGCCTGGACTGGGCTGGGTGGACACAGCAGGGTTCGTACCCCGCAGACTGCTGTGGATGGAGGGGAGGGGATGAAGGCAGAGCCAGGAAGCTCGATGGGAGCACTGCTCACGGGCAGGAGAGGCCCTACCCCGCGGCCGCAGTGTGTGGGGACCCTCATGGGAGGCAGAGCCGCTCCTGGGGCCGCCGCTGGGGTCTAGGGGGCACACGGGCCTCTGCGAGCCTGCCCTGTGTGCTTTATGGATGCAGCGCTTCCTGTGCTGAAACCCTGGGCGAATAAACCTTCGTTAACCAAATAACCTGAACCCTCAGTTGATTGCTGGGACTTTCAGGACCGAAAAAATAAGTCCTAAGAAACTATCCATCTAAAAAAATAAAATTAAATTAAAAAAAAGAAACCAGCCATCTGTGTCTGCCCCTCAGAGGCCTCGGGAGCCCCACATGCCCTGTCCTCCCTCTGTGGATGAAGGGGTGAAGCCCATGGAGGGCGGGGCCTGCCTAGGACCTGTGTCTCCTGCTGGTCCCCAGGCCAGGCCATCGTGTGGCACTCAGTAATGAAAAGCAACAATCGGGGATCCCTGGGTGGCGCAGCGGTTTGGCGCCTGCCTTTGGCCCAGGGCGCGATCCTGGAGATCCGGGATCAAATCCCACATCAGGCTCCCGGTGCATGGAGCCTGCTTCTCCCTCTGCCTGTGTCTCTGCCTCTCTCTCTCTCTCTGTGACTATCATAAATGAATAAAAAATTAAAAAAAAAAAGAAAAGAAAAGCAACAATCGTCATCATCTTTAAAAAAAAAAAAAAAAAGGAAAACTCTAAAGTTCCATTTCCTAAACCTTCTCTATCTGCCAAAGTGAGACGGCGTTAACTCTCAAAATCAGCAGGGTCGCCAGAGCTCCTCCATCACCTTATAATTAAAAAGGTTGGTGAGCTCGGATCTTCGGAGACACTTCTCAGCGGCAGGGCCCGGGGGTTAGTAATCACCACTACTGTTGCTCACGCGTGGCAGCGTTTGGCGCATCCACGTCGCCAGCTTCAGGTGCGCAGTTTCTCCAATGCGCCGCAACCGGCGAGGGTGGCTCCATTTTACAGATGGGGAAACTGAGTCTGGGCGGAGGACGAGGAAGCCACAGACCCAAGCCCCATGCTCTCTGCCCACCCATTTCTCCCTGCTGCCTGCTCCTGGTCCGTGACCGCTCTCGGTCATCAACTTGTCAGTCGTGGTCAAAACAGAACCATCAAGCCCGTGCGCCCACCGGCAGCCTTGGCGCACCTTGGGCCGCTCGCACCTGGTTACTTACAGTCTTTGATGGCAGCCTTGGTCTCCTCGGTGTCGGTGAAGAAGGAGTAACCTGGGAAGGAAAAATGAGTCCACAAACCGCACCACGCTGTCCTGGTTTCCCTGGCCGGAGGAGGGGGTGCGGGGAGAAGGGGGGCAACCGTCCCCTCTGCGGGGAAGTTTAATTCAGAAAGAAGTTTGCATGGGGCACCTGGGTGGCTCAGTGGTTTGAGTGTCTGTCTTCAGCTCAGGTCGTGATCCCGGGGTCCTGGGATCGAGTCCCACATCTGGCTCCCTGCATGGAGCCTGCTTCTCCCTCTGCCTGTGTCTCTGCCTCTCTCTCTCTCTCCGTGTCTCTCATGAATAAATAAATACAATCTTTATAAAAAAAAAAAAAGAACCTTGGAGGCCACCTGACTTACTGGGCCACCTGAAGCCACCTTTGAGAGATGACCATCTCCTGGTTTTTAAAGGCCTCCCGGAGAGGGCCCCAGGGCCAGGCATCCCAGCAGCCTCAAGACTTTCCAAGTGGGCCTGGGCCCTGAGCTGGGCTGCGTCACTGACCCCAGTGTGACCTTGCCAGTTGCTCAGTCTCTGGGCTCCTGTTCCTTACTGGCGACAGGTGACAAAAGTACCACCGAGAGAGTTCCCCTTGGGCTCGCAGGGTCTGTGATCTGCGATGGGGCCTCTCATCCTTTGGGGACCGGAATGCCTATGACCCGCTGATCAAAGGGGGAGATGCACGTAGGAGGCCAAGAGGAAAGCAGGGCCCGCTGAGAGGCTGTAATAAGGGTTTGGGAGACTGTGTCGGGGCCTCGGTTTACTCCTCTGAAGAATGGGGTGGGCTGGGGGTGAACTGAGAGTTTCCGATCAAGTTCCCACGTAGCAGCACAGGCCAAGGGACACCTGTTTGCAGGCTCGGTGTCCGGTGTGGGGACTAATTTCCAGTGACTGAGGAGCCTGGAACAGGGCACATCTGTAACAGCTCACGCCCACTGATCGGTCCTGGTCTGCTCGGCGCGCTCTGCCCAGAAGGCCACCCGAGAACGGAAAAGACTGGCCCGCGAGGGACCCACTCCACCCCGACTGTGGAAGCCACCCATGGCCCCTGCCCTCCCCCTGCCCTCCCCTTCCCCTTCCAGCGACCAGTGTCCCTGCGTTCCTGGGCCCCTTGGATCCCTCTGAAATACCTTCTGGGCCAGACGGCTCACTGGGCCCTACACTGCCCTGTAGCTGTCCCTGCTGCCCAGACTTACTGTCCTGTGTCCTGTCCTGCCAGAGTCCTGATCAATCCTAGGCGGTCCTAGAAGGCCTGCACTAGGCAGTGGCCGGAGCTCCAGATAGTTCCCTGTACAAATGCAGCCGCTTTGGAGAACAAAACCTAGCGCTAAGAATAATGAGTCTGCGGTAACAGGTGCAAACAGCGTGTCCTGGGCACGTTGGGACACGGTAAACTCTGGTCATAGTACGTGTGTTTCGATACACGACACGCAGTGAACATCCCTGCTTGACGACCACTTCAGGGGGAACTGCAGCGTGGGCGGTTTTACTGCTTAAAACGGTAAGGAGCCGGAAACCGGACCCCTGGAGTTGGCTTTGTGACCCCAGGGGTCCCTCAGGATAGCAAGCATGTTTGGGGGCAGTCCCGGTGGCCCAGCGGTTTAGTGCCACCTTCGGCCCAGGGCCTGATCCTGGAGACCCAGGATCGAATCCCATGTCGGGCTCCCTGCATGGAGCCTGCTTCTCCCTCTGCCTGTGTCTCTGCCTCTCTCTCTCTCTCTCTCTCATAAATAAATCAATTCTAAAAAAAAAAACAAAACAAAAAAAGAAAAAAACCCAAGCGTGTTTGGCATGTTTTGCACAGACCCTGAGGGAACGGAATAGGGCCAGGAACAGGGCCTCGGGGAGGTGCCAGGTACCCGGGAGGGGAGGCGCCCACGCGAGGGACCCCAGCACAACTTGACGGATGCGATGTTTGGAGAAGCCTGGCCACACCAGGCCGCATCCTCTTCCAGGACGGACGACCTCCCTCTCCGGGGCCCCGGGGTCCAGAGGCGAAGCGGCTCCCTCAGAGGGTCTGAAAGGAGCCGGAGCTCCTCCCTGAGCTGCCCTGCTGCCCTCGGACTGTCCCCTGCAGGAGCAGCAGGGAGGGCCGCTGCTCCCGGCACGGTGCTGTCCCTGGCTGTCACGAGGCCAAGACTGTCCAACAACGGACGGCAGGCCTGTTTGTCCCTCCCTCGTCCCTGGTGGGTCGTGGTCCCCAGGGCAGAAGCTGAGAAGGGCCCCAGGACCAGCCTCCATGGCTTTCCCACCCTCAGGACTATGAGGGGGAAGAACAACATATCTTAGGGCTGGACTGTCCTCTGCCCCAAGCAGGAATCCCTGCCACGGCATCCCCATCCGTCAGGGGGCTAGTCGACTGCTTGATTATCTCCAGGGATGGGGAGCTTCCTACCTTTAGTACCTTCTGAACCAGTCTTCCCACCCCCCCACCCCCAAAATGGTGCTAACTTTTGGAAAAGTCTTTCTTCACATTGAACTGAGACGTGTTTCCTTTATTTTTAAAAACCGTCTCCCCCCTGGGTTATATTCATAATGACAAAAACAGCTGCCATTTACGGCATTTGGATCTTTGTGTGCTGCTCCAGGTCATGTTTCCTGGAATCCTGTCACCTGCCAAGGTGCGCGCTATTATCCCAATGTACGGACGAGGCGGTGGAGGTTGGGAGAGGGCAAGCCCTTTGCCAGAGCACCTGAGGCTCCGGAGTGTTGGAGTCCAGGCTGGAGCACAGGGCTGGCTGAACTCAAAGCCCTTGCTTTGTGCGGACTCTCCACCAATCAGCCCTGTGTGCCGTGTGACCTTTATCTGGTCTCAAAATTGAATTATATGGTCTCAAAAACCAAAAAACAAACAAACAAAAAAAACCCCCAAAAAACCCCAAAAAACAAAAACCAAAAAAAACCCCAGAAAACCAAAAAACCCTTCCTGCTCTGAGAACACCTGTTCCTCAGCACTGGGGCTCGGGCAGGTTGAGACGTTACATAATGCCACTGGCGCCACCTTCCGGCCGCTTGCTCCTGGGCCGTCAGGAAAGCGCTAATGCTCCTTAATCAGACTCTTCTGGAAACAGGAAGGCAAAGGGTCTAGTTAATTTTCTTCTCCTTCTGCTTAATGGAAAGTCAAGCAGAAACCCCTTTTTTTCCATGCCTCCTGCTGGCAGGTCTTAATTACCATCACACATTCCTTTGCTGCATCTGCCTGGTTCCTGAAGATCTTTTTAGGTTTTCTCTCCCGGTGTAAAAAAGTACTCAGCTGGCTTCCTTGCAACTCGCTCCCTTTGGCCTCCAAGCTCTAATTCTAGCAAAGGAGAACTTCCAGGGATTGTAGAGATTTGGGAGAAGGGGATCTCGGTTAATAGAGAGTCCCAGTGCCTGAGGTGGGTTGGTTGGTTTGTTGCTGCGTGAGTCACACGGCAGGTTCATCGGGTCCCAACCCTGGGGCCCCCCCGCGGAGGCCCGCCCCTCCCCCCCACACTGACCTTGCGAGCGGATGTTCTGGAGGATGAAGTAGAGGTACTCCCCGCAGATGCCGGCCGCCTCGACGAACTCCTCCTGCGTCATGCTGCACAGCTGCAGGCCGCTGACGTTGAAGTGGCAGAAAGAGATGCAGTTGGCATCCAGCTTGTACTGGTCGCAGCAGAACTGGAGCCATTCCCAGACGTGGCGCTTGGTCCAGTACTCGGGGTGGACGGACGTCCAGTAGGAGTCACAGGCTGCGTCCGAAGAGAGAGAAGTGAGGGCCCCCGGAAGGCCTCCAGAGGCGCCCCAGAGGGAGGCCCCCGTTCTATCAGCATCCACATCCCTCGCCTGTGAGTCATAAGTGCCTCTGGTTTGGGGTGTGTTCTCTGGGGGCCCAGGTTATCCTATTCCACCATAAAAACCACAGGAGACTGGATCTTCTGGGTGGGCCTCGGGGCAGGCGAGAGGAGGAATGGCGAGGAACCCCGCCATGGCTCGGGCATGCCCGGGGCCTAGGTTTGGTGCTTGGAAAGCGGGAGATTAGAGGAGAAAGGGAAGGATGGGGCCCTGCAGGGGTTCGGTTTCAGACAACAGGGTATCAAGAACACAGCCTTTGGAGCCGGCCAAGCCTGGGCTCAAACCCGAGTTTGCCTGCTTTTGACCTGGGCAGGGTCCACAGACAGTTAAGCCTCAGTTTCCTCATCTGTAAAATAGGTATTTTTACAGGGCTGTCATGCAGTTTGGAGTTAATGGGTATAGGCTGCGGAGTGCCCTGAGTACTATCAACCAATTCAATAGTTACTAAATGCCTGTTATGGGGCCCCTGGCAGAGCTTAAGGGTTGAGCGTCTGCCTTTGGCCCAGGTCGTGATCCTGGGGTCCTGGGATCGAGTCCCGCATCGGGCTCCCCGCATGGAGCCTGCTTCTCCCTCTGCCTGTGTCTCTGCCTCTCTCTGTGTGTCTCTCATGAATAAATAAATAAAATCTTTAAAAAAAATGCCTATTGTGTGCCAGGCACAGTCTGAGGCTGACTTGACTCCCTCTGCTCTCACGGACAGTTGCCAACACCAGCTACTGGTCGGTGCGCTGCCTCTCGTCATCCTGTGCCGAGGGCCTCAAACTGGTGAGACGTTGCCCAGAGGCCAGCAGAGCTTGGATCGCCACAGCGGCCTCCTCTGAGGAAGAGAGCAGTGGGAAGGGGGGTTGGTTGTGCTGTTGCTGTTGTGGTTGTGATGATGCTTTGAGGGATTTCCATGCTGAGGCCCGAGCCCCTTCACGCCTTCAGAGGAGCCCCACACAAACCCGGACGGAGGTGTGGGCACCACCTTGTCTGGGAGGCTGGGAAGTGGCCAAGCCCGGCTTGGAACAGAGACGGGGTGCTCAACAGCTCTGTCCCCAGAGCCAGGAGAAGCAGAAAGAGTGGCAGATGAAGGGGTTGGTGAGGTACTGGGTCAGGCTCTTTGACACAAGCCTCATGGCTGCCATGGTGTTCACTCATTCACTCACTCATTCATTCATTCATTCAATAAATGAGCCTCAGTTTCCTCATTGGCAAAATGGAGATAACGATAGCACCTCTGTCACAGAGTCGTTCTGTGGGTTGAGCGAGCTACTACCTACAAAAGCACTTAGAACCTGGAAGATTCTGACGCTATTATTAAGGTTCTCATTGAACACCTGTTAGGTGTGAAGCAACAAAGCGTGTGCTAAGGATCCCTGGTAAGAGGTTTGGTCCTTGTCCCCTAGAAGGTAACGGATTATGAACCTAAGGGGCACAGGGGACTTGCCCCAAGTCCCACGGCCAGCGTGCGGCTGAGCTGGCATCTAAGCCCTAGTCGGAGCTTGAGGGCCATCGCTCTTCTCGTTCCGTCCTACTGATCCCCAGAGCGTCAGCACAGAGAAGAGCAGAAACAGGGAGAGAGGCAGAGGCAGGCGGAGAGCGGGACGGAGTGAAAAGGCCTGAGGAGGACGGCAGAGTAGAGCGTGGCTCGGGCCGCGTGGACGACAGAAGGGGCCACACGCGAGTTAGACTCCGCAGCACACGTCACCGAGGCTGTTCTGATTCCCCGTGAGCGTCGCACCTGGTGCCGCTGTCCCCCGTGAATCTGTGGGGCTTCGGGTCCTAGGCAGGAGACACGTCCTCCGCCCCGTCAGGGGTACGGCTCCCTGGGGAGCTCCTCAGGCAGGCACTTGCTTCTCGGGTTCCTCAAATCCTCCCAGACAGGCAGGATTTCACAGAGGCGGGAACGGAGGCTCCCCCGACAACCCAGAGCCCTTCCAGGAACCTTGCCCCACCGTGGAGAGGATTGAGGGGTGATCAACGTAAACAATGGATTTGTTT
Source organism: Canis lupus familiaris (assembly GCF_011100685.1). NCBI lineage: Eukaryota > Metazoa > Chordata > Mammalia > Carnivora > Canidae > Canis > Canis lupus. The sequence goes on along the minus strand of NC_049239.1, from coordinate 33,756,112 downwards.
GAATTTGTTTTAAATTTGTAGTCAGAATTTTATATGCATGTGGGTAGAGGGTCGATACTCGGCCAGGATGGTTGAGGTCAATGTCGTCGCCTCTACCTGGTGCGCGAGAACAAGGGGCCTGCCTCTCCTTTCACTTGCTGGGCGCTGGCCCACTAGCCCGTGGGGGACCCCGTTGTGGCCAGTAGGGTCTCCTGGGAAAGTGGGACGGCCAGTCTCCCGTCCGGTCTGGGCTCTCCTCTATTGATTTCTGGGGCCTTTGACATTCCTGGTGTTCTGATGAGGGATGTTTATGAGCCTTGAAATTCTTCCGTCCTTGGTCCTGAGCCGAGCCCCCAACAGAGATGGCTATCGGTGCGCCGCAGTCGGACGACGTAGTTTATTTCTTTTCATGGAAAGGTTTCGCCAAGTCTCCATTCCCTCCTCTCTCCACTTCCACCCCCTTGTTATTTTCTTTGGCACGTGAAGAGGGCCGTGTTGTTTCTGGAAGCCAAAGGGCCTAGAGGATTCGGAGAAACGCCCGGGTGGGGGTGGGCACTGACATGAGGAGGTGTTGCTGGCAGGCTCCCTTCCCCTCAGCTCTTTCCTTTGAAGCTCACCCACAGAGCAGGCTTTGTGTGCGGCTCCCTCTGGAGGGAAGCCAGAGCCAGAGCCAAGCATGGCGGGCTCTCCTCACCAGGAAAGGCCTTCCCACAGCCCTGGGAGCTGAGAGGAGTATGGCTGTTCTCGTGACATGGAGGCCAAAGAGGGCCAGCATCATGGGGTGCTTTCTGGTTGCGGGTGTGTTTCTATGGTCCTGTCCTCACTAGAAGGGTGCAGAGGTGAGGCTGACAGAGGTGAGGAAGGCCGGCTTCATCTGGCCCCTCCTCTTGCCTCCCCTGTTGCTCCCTCAGGATTGCTCCTGGCCCAGAACGAAGTCTCCATCTACCTTCTCCTAACTCATTCCCACTCATCCTTAAGACCACAGCTCACTCCTCCATCTCAGGGAGACTGCCCTGCACAGCCCCCTCAGGTGTCCTTCTCAGAAAGACTCACGCCTCACCCTCCTCCCCAAACCTTGAACTCCACATGGCTGGCCAGCTCGGCTTTGCTCACCCCGAGTGGTGGGCCTGGCCTAGCCCACTGTGGGTGCCCAGTGAGTATAACCGACTGGCCAAATGACCAAGGCTTATTATCCTCACTTTATAGGTGAGGAAAAGGAGGTTCTGGGAGATTACATGACTCTACTAAGGCCACATGGCTGGTCACTAAGGGAGTTAGATCCACATCAACTCTTCCATCTTTAAATGTGGGAATTTTGTGTCACGTCGTGCCTTACTGTTCTTGGTTGAGGAGGACCATGTTGGACACACCTCTCCAATATTGACTGAAAAAGATTTGGGTGGAGGCATATACACACAGACTCACAGATATATATATTTTCTAACCTAAATTTATATATATATTCAATATATATTAAATTAATTAATAGTCACATTAATACAATTTACATTATATTAATATAATATAATAAAACATAATAATATAATTAGTAATTAATATATTAAATTAATATAATTATATATACTATATATTAGATATTAGGTTAGGATTTAGGTTAGAAAATTTTAAAAATCAGAAAAAGGATGAGAAACCAATGATGACATTTGTAACCTCTATGAATGACATGACGGAGGCCTTGCTACTTGGAAGAGGTGAACTCAGGGCAAATAAAAGAAAGGGTAATGCACCCACAGAACATGTTATCTTTAACATGTTGATTGTATTGCCTGGAAATACAAAACGTTTTTCCCAGTGCATCTAGCATTTGTGAAATAATCAAAACTCTTGGGAGAAGCTGAGCATTAAGGCCCTTCTGCCTATGTATCTGGGTTGGGGGACAAACTCCATGCCCTGCCCCGTAGGCTGCATCTAAATGTTAACAGGCCACTATTAAGCAACAGTCTCAGCCAGCTCCTTTGAAGTTGAAAGTAGGTCAGGACATTTGTTGAAGGGCCAGCTACAGTGGGAAGAAGAATTGATCGGCTATTCTGGGGGATTTCCCACAAGTGATGCTATAATGGGACGTGTTTCAAGTCAGAGGGAGGACTTAAGCTTGTAGAGCTGGGCTGGCACACTCAGATGCCCCTACGGTCAGCAGGGAGTGTCCATGGAAGGTGCTCAGAACACAGGCAGGCATGTAGCAAGTGCTCATTAAATACCATCCATTTATATGTATTAATATTGGGGTTACCATACAACTACTTTACATTTTCTCAAATACTTCTGATATGTTGTGCGTGTATGTGTGTGTGCACGCGTGGTATTCCTTTCCAGAGATTTGGGTTATTTTCTTTTTGAAAACTGAGGAAGTTATATTATAAACCAAGCTACTTTGTCCTTGATGTGCCCGCATGAGTTAGGTGGTCTATGCTGTTCAAAATGTGGGGACCCTGGCGAGTCTGTGATTTTATAAAATGCTTGATGTTCAGGACACACACAAGACCCATGCTTCTGACACTGAGGTGGAGGGGCAGGGGCTAAATCCCCCCCCCACCAGAGTGAACAGAAGGTACCAAGGGTAACTGAACCCACGTGATTAATGCCTGTGCATCTCCGGTGGAAATGCCAGCGAGTGGGTCCATTAATCCATGACTTCCATTCTTTATCACAGACATCTGCTGTCTTCTCAATCTCATGCAAAGAGCTCTTAAAAAAAAATTCTAGGTGAGTCCCTTCACTATTCATTTCAAATACATTGCTGCCCCTAAGCCCTTCTTACATGGAAATTCTGGAGTCAAGACTGTTCAAAGCAAAGATTTGAGGGGGGGGATATTTTGACTTTTCTAATCAAGACAAAATAGACATGCAGCAGAATGCAAAATCTGGAGACTGTGAAAGTGTGAGCTTAGTGCTTTGAGTTATGTTCCCAGACCCTTTGCAGGAGCACTTGACTTAAATTCCTGTGCTGATCGGGGAGCCTCGATGAGAAACTGTGTGAAGCTAAATGAACCTGCCAGCTACCCGAATTCAATCAGACTCCTGTTCCCACCCTCCATTCTATGATTCCATCGACTGACGTGAATTGGAGAGGACCTGCAGGAAGGGACTGGAAGGGACTTGAGGATCGTGGAGTTAACTGAGTGTGGGCTATGGAATGGACCTTCCTGATTTGCAGTCCTGCCTGGCTCTTCAACATCTTAGCTGTGCAATCCTAACAGGGTTTCCTAACCTCTCTGGACCTCAGTTTCCTCCTGTAAGACAAGAATAATAACAGTGCCTACCACGTAGGAAGTTTGCTGTGAGAAGAGAAGGAAAAGCAATGGTACCTGTAAAGGGCTTAGCCCAGCTATCTCGGCGACAGTAAGCCTTCAATAGAAGTCACCTGTAATTCGTTACTATTTCGGGACGGCGTTTGTTCTCAGGGAAATGAGGTCTTCCCCACCGGAGCCCCGGTCTAGCTGAGGGACAAGCAGAACAAAGCCAGCCCAGGGCTCGGCGTGGGGAGGCAGACAGTCTGGGTCAGAGGAGGCCCGAGTTAGACAGCCTGGACCGTAATTAGTATGATTTATTAGCATAGGGAGTTGGGAAAGTTTTTTGCCTGGGGCCGCACTGAAGAGAGCCTGTGAGTGGCCTCGGTAGCACGGGGCACCATCAATTGTGGCTTTGTCACCGAAAGGAAGGACTTTATGGGGAGGGGGGGGGAACACCTGAAATGAAAAATTGTTTCCAGGCTTCCACCCAGAGATGGTCGAGCTCCATCCAACAGCCCTTCTTGGCATTCCTTCCAAGCCTGTGGAATGATTTAGCCCATGAGATGGTGGTGAAATGGGAGGGAAGCCCGGACCAGCGTAAGGAACTGGATGGAGAAAAGACTGGAAGGGCTGGTGGGTACAGCAAAGAGCGATGGCCTGAGGCGTGTGGGGTTGGGAAGGTGCTGGGAGCGCCAGGCCCTGCGTGGTCCTGAGGCCACAGCTGCCCAGAAGGCTCAGGCGTGTGTGGGGTGGGCTGGCGGTAGTGAACAGTGAGGTCTCTCCCTGGGGGTGCTCCTGGGATGCGACCGCTGCCACGGGCTCACCTCACACTCTTCAAGGACTTTCTTTCTTTTATCTGGTTTTGATTTAGAAATTCTTCGACTCTCTTGCATGTGCTCCCAGATTTCTATACCCAGCACACGAATCTTTCTCAGAAAATCCCACGTGGGACTCAAATGCCTCTCTCCCTAATCTTCTGGATGTTGATACCCCAAAGGTTTTGCACCTTTTCAAATAAAGTGCTTTATTTGAATAAAATTTTCCATGGTGCAGCAGTAGCTGATGTCTTGGCGGAGCGCCTGGGATGGAGTGGATGCTGCACGCTGTGCTCATGTCATCCCCCATGCAGTGCCACTAGGTCCTGTGGGTAAGTGGCAGAGCCAAGAGTAGGTCCTTTGGGGGTATTTTAGCTGCTGCAGCCATGCCCTAGTGACCACTGCACTGTACTGTCTTCAAGATGCAAGAGACTTGCGTGAGGATGAGGATGGAGAGGTCCCCAGGTACCAGGTCCCCAGGTTCCTTTATGGGACCTCTCAGGAGCCCCTAGAACTGCCCCGAGCTAGCCGCCTCTGCCGCAGACATTTTACAAACCAGAATCCAAAGCAAAGGGGGCACCACAGGTTGGCATGGTCACCTTGGCCAACGGGGGAGGGATGTGTGGGCATGTGGAGGTTCAGGGTGGAGTGCCAGGAACAAGGTGTGAGGCCGGGATACTCCATGCCTTGTCAGAACTTGAGTCGAGGAATATAATCTTCACAAAGTATCATACGCTTGTAAACTATAGGCGGCCTGCCCTGCACACTTGGGTAAAAGTTTCCAGGATTTGCAATTCTTTGTTTTGGGAGAGCAGAAGGGAACCCCAGGATGAGTTTATGAAATTCTGGAGTATTTTGCAGCCTGTGGCCGTCCACTCCCCGCAGAAGTCCTGCTCAAAGGGCAGGTCAGATCCGTTGTGGGTAGCGCGTGGCGGGCACAGATTCAGCGGCTGTCCGCTAAAGGCGTTTGAAAAGGTTGTGAAAACAGCTAGTTCTCCTGACTACGTGGATATTTCTCCCTGCCATGTTGGACACGTCGTTTGTCTAGTGGGCACAGCATTTCTTTCTCCCCTCCTTTCCCCTTGGTCTCAAAGTAGCTGAGCTGTCCAGCTCTGAAATGGAAAGGAGGAGACGGGGACCTTTGTGGCTTTTGTTCGATATGAAAAATGACAAGAGGAGAGAGTGTGAGCTGTTTTTCCACTAACTGGGAGTCACGAGGTGTTCCTGGCAACGGTGAGCGCCTACTAAGTGCCTGGCATTTGGCGGAACACTTTGTGTGTGGAATATCAGTCCTCCCAACCCTAGGAGGCAAATACTGTTCCCGTTGGGAAAGTGTATGTCAGGGACTAGGAAAAGCCTGCCAAGGTCACGGTGTCAGTGGCTTAGTGGCAACGCCAGCCCTGGAACCCACACTGGGACAGGAGGCTCCCACTGGGACAGCTGTGGCTTCAAGATGGGATCTGCCGTGTGGGGCGGAGGAGATGTCTCACTGGCCACAGAGCCTGGGGGGTGTGCAGAGGTGGACCTGGCTGTCCCCCGTGGCATCCCTCTCAGAGGGGACTGTGCGAACACAGATGGAAGGATCACCTCTCAGAAAATACACGGGCACTCCCCTCACTGGCGGGGCTCCGAGGAGAGCCGGGGCCCACAGGGCCCACCCAGTGCCCAGGCAGCTCTCAACCACCTTTTCACGTCCAACTTCTCTGACCTCCTCAGGAGGTCAGAGCTCCTCAGCTCCTTGGAACCCAGAGAGCCAAGTGGCAAGTCAAAAGCCAGGTTCCTCCTCCCTTAGGGAGTGCTCCTTCTGCAGGATATTTTTTCTTCATCGGCCCCACACCTTGGTGGGACTTTGTATTCTCTCAGTGGGTGGTGGGAGAAGAAGGCTTTATCTGAGATGCAGGAATCAGAGAAGCTTCTGGAAAGCGTCCTAGCAATGACGGGGCCCAGCCTCTCCTTACACTGGTGGAAATGTAGAGGCCGCGGGCAGGAGAAAGCTGTGTCAGATATCAACCCCTACAGGTGATGGCTTCTGTTAACCCTTCGTTGTTGGTTTTTTTTTTTTTTTTAATTGTGGTAAAATAGACATCAATTTTGCCATTTAATCCTTTTTAAGTATACAGTTGAGTGGCATTAAGTCCATTCACATTATTGCGCAACCATCACCTCTGTCCGTCTCCGGGACTTTTGCACCTTCCCAGGCTGAAATTAGTCCTTGTCCTATGCCTGACTGTGTCCCCAACGCTTCCCTCGTATTAACAAACCACCCCTATAACCATTCTATCAGGTAGGCATTACTGCTATCTCCATTTTACAGATGAGAAAATTAAGGCACGAGAAGTTACGATGGCATGGTTACTAAATATCAAAGCCAGACTTTGCATTTAGGATGGCCGGCTCCAAAGTCTGAGCTCTCCATGACTACAGGAGCTGCTCCAATGCCTGAAACGCTCCCCTGGGGCAGGCAGGCCATCCCTTTCCTGCCATCACACCAACTGCCCCCTGGCAGTGTAGGCAGGAAGAGGCGACGTCCAGGATGGCAGGTCTGGGTCACGCATGCATGGAGAAAAGACCTTTGCTCTGGGCCCTGCCATCACGGGACATATGGGCAAAGAGTGGGGACACAAGAGCCTTCACTTTCCTCCTTCAAACTGAGCCTCAACCAAATATAGAGGGGCAGAGATAGAGGACATCCTTCATCATCTTTCTGGGAATCAAAGTGTTTCTTAGGCCTAAAGGAGAAATGGAGTATGTTTCTGGCTGACTCAGGACCCTGCAGATAGGGTGAGAGAAGTCATGGTGTGTGAGTGTAGGCATGTGTTGGTGGCGGGAGCAGGTGCAGGACTGGGTATAGAGGTGAGCTGAGCAGACCTGGTCTCCCGCCTGGAGGCAGGGGCTTCCTTCTGGTGGGGGACACTTTGCAACATCCTCAGAGGCTTGGCCTCTCCTGGACCCACCTGCCTCCTGCCCGTGAGTGTGGACCATGCCAATCTGGGATGCATGGGGTTAAGGGCCCGTGAGGACTGACAGCTTGATTAGGACTTGCATCACCAGCCTTGGGCGGGGCGTGCACCTGCTGCTCTAGCAGTCTGCCAGGCTTGCCGTGATGTGCAGTCGCCGGAGCACCTGGGGACACAGGCCCTCAGAGAGATTCTGGGGCAATCTCTCCTTTGGCATGGGATTTGCACAAGGCCCCACGCTTCCTTTTTTAGGTGGAGAAGGCCGGCCGAGAGAGGAGGAAGGGAGGGAGGCCTGGTGGACAGTGCAGGGACTCGTGTTTCCTGAGCACTTGCTTTGGGCCAAGCTATATATTTTTCACAGTTTGGCTCCCTTAATCCTCACAGTGATTCTCATCATCCCTGCTTTAGGGATAAGGAGATAGAAACTCAGAGAAAAACAGTCATATTAACCAACACCAATAGCCCTGTGACCACAGGGTAACCTCATTTATAAGATGACCATGTAGGATAGTTAGGAGTACCGATGCTCACGTCAAGTTGCATGAAACTTAACTAACCATGAGACCCTGGAAAAGTCACTTAACCTCTCTGTGCCTCAGTTTCTTCATCCATAAAGTGGAAATAATAATTATCCATTTCTCATAGGGCTTCTGTAAGGATGGGATGGGTGCTTGGCACAGGGCCCGAACCACAGCTAGCATTCAGCAAATGTTAGCTAAAATCACAATGGCCAAGCAATCATGGCATACTGGGCTAAGGTAGGTTCTGGGCTAAGGTTTCTTTCCACTACCTTGTGTAAGTATAATAACTCCCAGAGATTGGTATTATCATCTGTTAGCAAAATGAGGCTTGAAGACGTTAGTGGAGTCCCCCAAGGCCACAGGGCTGGGAGGAGGTCGGAATGAGGATTTTGGGGCTTTAGCCTCTGCAGAAGCTGCCTTTCTGCTACCCAGGCCTCCTCCCATCCTCTGCCCTGAACACCGGCGAGAGTTGGCATTTTCAGGCTCCCAGAGTGGCCTTGGTGCCTCCTGGAGGCCCGAGCCACCTCCTGCTCCAGCTCTTCCAAGCTCAGATGGGTTTGCCTGGATGTACGCACCTGTCTGATGCTCAAATGCAGGGTAATACTCTTCATTGCTGAACAGATCAGTCCACGACATCAGGGGGTCACAGAAGGACGTGTTGGGCAGGAAGGTACTGTGTGTCACTGAGTCCAACATCACCCTACAATGGCAGGAGAGGACTGTGAGGAGGTAGATAAGGGCCACACCTCAGGAGCCCCCAGGGGGGCACGCTTGGCTTTTAATAGCAATCATGAAGCTTCCTAGGAGCCAGGCACCCCTCTAAGTGCTTGACACAATGACGTTATTCAATCCTTGCCACATCCCATAAGGTATGTACATCTGTCCCTGTTTTATATACAAGAAAACCTAGACCGTGCAGTTGAGACAGTTGCCCACGCAGCACGGCCAGTAAGTGGCAAAGCTCAGGGTTTGACATGGAGGCTCTTACAATGCAATACTGCCTCTTTCTTTACTTTTCCTACTGGCTCACATCTGACCCCTGAACTCTGGCTTATAACGTTTAACCACATGCTTCTGAGGGCTGGGCAATACACCCCAAACCCTTACCCACGATTCTGAAGTCCAAAAGCTCTGAAATCTGTGTTGTGTATTTGCAAACTTATTCCCCGGCAAAAATAAAATGAAACAGAAACCAGTCCTAAATCAATGTTAAATACTTTTATATAGTTACATATATATTCCATATATCTATATACAGGCATGTAAACCATATGCTAAACATATACACACACATATATGTATATGAATGACATATTATACAAATATACATTACAATATGCTATAGTTTTATTTATTCTACTTGATGAATATTCATATGATGCATACAATACATATGATTCCTATGATTCCAAAAAGGAATACCTTGAGAAGAGTATTGTGTATCCTGCAGTATAAATACCGTATAACCATCCTAACAGCAGAAAAATTCTGAATTCTGTGTCTATCTAGCCCCAGGGTTTTGGTTCAGGGAGTGAGGACCTATGATAATTGGAACATATACTTACTACACTCTGGGCTCTGGGCTGAGCACTTTACAACTTTGTGTTCATTATTCATGGTCTCCTCGGAGCAAACTCTGAGACAGGTTCTGGTAGTGCTTATGTTTTAGTGATGAGGATGGATGCTCTAAAATTTTGGGTAATATATCCCAAAGCACCCGGTTGGCAGACGGTGGAGTTTGGGTAACAACTCAGGTTTATCCATTTAGGAAGTCATGATCCAAATTGCAGGGCTCTACTCCCTGCATACACTAGTGAGAAGGAAGATTTGAGAGAAGGTGTCTGGTTGAAGCTGGGAAGAGGGCAAAACGGAATGGGCTTGGGGCCCTCACTCACGTGCATTCTTGCCCATGCTGGTCCCATCTTTCAAGTTTGCTGCTTCTCATATTCCCATAATTCAGGGGAAAAATGAATTCATGTTTGGTAGATTAAAAAAATCTGTTTGCCCAACTTCTCTTTTCTGATTATCACAATAATGTTGATGAGGTAGGGTGCTTCTACCCCCATTTTGCAAAAGGGACCCAGCAGCTCACGATCACACAGCTGGTAGGTTAAATGTCAGAACAGAGACTGGATTCTGGATCTTGGGATATTAAGCATATAGAATTTTTAGATGGCTGGGAGCTTATTAATCATCTAGTTCATTGTTTTGCCAACTTTAGCCTTTTGTCTACCATCCCAATAATTTACTTAATATGCTAAAAAAAAAGGCAACAATTTCCTCTCTGTTTTAACGTAAATACATCTATTTAAAAGAAAAACTTTGTATCACACTAAAGATGGAAAGTCAATCTCCTTCTAACATGGAGAAAAATAAAGACATAGCATTTAAATTAACACGGTTGGGGGACGCCTGGGTGGCTCAGTGTTTGAGCGTCTGCCTTCAGCTCAGGGCTTGATCCTGGAGTTCTAGGATCGAGTCCCACATTAGGCTCCCTGCATGGAGCCTGCTTCTCCCTCTGCCTATGTCTCTGCCTTCTCTCTGTGTCTCTCATGTATAAATAAATAAAATCTTTATAAACAAACAAACAAACATGGTTGTTCTATACACCACCTAAATTAGGGGTTAACAAGCTACAATTTACAAGCCCAATCCAACCTATCGTCTATTTTTGAATAGTCCACAACTAAAAAATGATCTTACATTTGTAAATAGTTACATAGTGAATGGTCATAGAAGTACCCATGTAATATAATCGATTTTGACTTTTGGCCTTTATATCCTAAAATACTATTTGGCCCTTGAAGTAAAAGTTTGCCTACCCTTGGGAGGCTCCCTTGGGAGCATCCCCCTGACCAGATCTATTTCCTGTATCATGAGTGGTGTGAGTGCCTCATGTTGGAAACTCCAGAGTTAGTCCAATTTTTCCCTTCACCCCATCACTGTATAGTTGAGACAATTAAGACCCAGGGAATTTGTGTAGCTCCTTCAAGGTCATACAGCCAATGGGTGTCAACATTATATTGTTGAGAGTTCATAAGGTTTCTGAATTTCGGCCCATCTGCTTCTTTTTCTAGTAACACTCACAGTCACATCTACCTACAGACACATCCCTAACACACTTATACATCAGATGGAATCTCAATACTGAGAAGGGCAGGGATTCCAGAATCAAAGACCAGTTCTTTGGGGGTGCTTGCAAATGTACCATCCTTTTCTTCATCAAACGTGCATGAGAACTGTGCTCCTGACATAGAGAAACAATCAAATTCAAATTCTCACACTCTGGCACCCTTTCTGGGCCATCACTGGAGAGTCACCAGACCCCACGGGAAGCCTCCTTTCTGACGCCCAGAGAGGGTTAACCTGCCTGCTGGATTATCGTGTTCATGGATCTCCCCTTGGGGGCCGTATCAAACAGAAGTCAAGGCTGCCTGAGTTTGGACTTTGATTTTCCCACGGATTGACTGGTTTTATATCCTGAGCTGGAGGTAGGATGAAGAGGGATGGGGATGGAAGGTTATGAGGGAGGGAAGGGGTCCTGAAACCCAAAACTGCCCTCTGCATTCTGGATATGACCTCAGGAAAGCTCCCCTAAGTGAGGGCTAAAGGCAAAGTCGCAGAAAACTGGGGAAGAAGATGGTTTGCCTCTGAAATGGCTTTCATAGGGGGTGGGGGGCTTGGAGAAAGGAGGGGTGTACTCCATATGGAAGAAAATAGAACTGGCCCCAGGTCTTCCCCATCAACTAGAAATCCTCCAGATAAAAAACACAACAGGAGTGAATCTTCCTCACTTACGCCTGACATAAACAGCTTTCAAAAGTCATTTGGTAAATTGAAGTGGGTCACAAAAAAATTAAGAATATTTCTGACCAATAGGCATTTATCTCTTTCAAGGATTTCTTTTCCTCTCTCTCTCTCTCTTCTTTTTTTCCTCTTTACACCAACCTACTCTCTTGTCCTGCAGTCTCCCTACTGCTGTACATAGTGCCGGATCTGATTCCCCTTGGTAATCCCTTCTATGACAAATTATATCCATTATGGTTTCTTAAAGGGCTCTCTCAGGTGCACCAAGGGCTATTTTTTCCCTGTAATTATTTTTTGCTTCTTGGGGGGGAAATGTCTTTTATAAAAGCAGCAGATTTATTTTTTATTTTTTTATTTTCTGCTATTATGGTTGGAGAGGGTATTATTAACTCTGGGCTTCCCACAAAAAGACCTTGGCCACTTAGCCAGAATGCACAAGGCATGAGAGTTCAGAAATAATGGCTGCTTTGTATTCAGTTGCCTAGCTTCCTAGGCCCTTGAAAGTCCTTGCAATAATTGAATATTTAAGCTCTTAAAATTTCTTTACAGTAGGTGGAACAGGGTGAGGGTGGGAGGAAAGAAGAGCTGTTTGGGGCCTCATTTCTTAGCTAGTGCATTGAGGTCCGACAATATATAGACCCAGGCTGGAGGTCTGACCACACGTTTCCAGTGGGGCTGACATTGATCCTAGAGGGGGGAAAATTGGTCTTGGGGGTCAGAAAAAATCTTAGACGTTATTATGTCCCATGACCTTCTAAAGGGCCACAGTACCTAGATGATACACAGTAAGGACATCTATGTGGGGTAATGACTACAGCAGAAGTATCTAAAAAGCCTCCTCAGTTGGGAACGACAATGTAAAAATGGTTGAGACCTCGAGTCAGCAGCAGGACAAGAGGGGAGATCCAGGGAGGGTCCTAGGCCTGCTGTTCTAGGCACATGTTTTTGTTTTTGGAAGGCCTGGCTGGTTTGTCATAGAAGAAAGAGCACGGGGCTGGGAGTCATGATTCTGCGTCTTGTGACTCCGTTCTGCATTTACCTAATGAACACATCGATCAGGGGGACTCTGAGATGTGCTCTGGCTCCAGGATTTTTCGCAGGCACCCACCCGAATGGACCAACACATCGAAACATGCGCACGCATGCACATAGCATACCTGTTGGTTACACTGGGTAGTGTGGTCAAGCAAGCTTATTAAATTGGACTAAAATCCAATCACTACAAACGACGATTAAAGTTTTAGCTCTGCTAAGGTCTCCCGATTTCCTCTTCTCCCTTCCCTCCTAGGTCCACTACTTTCAGCAGTGGGCCCTGGACAAAATTCTTTGCCTGGGCCAGCCAGGTCCCTTAAGCACTTTGGATCCTCACTCGCTGCCCATCAACACACCCCCAGCTGTTAGGATCCATTTCCCCCAACTACCATTGAAGCTGCCTAGGATGTAGGAAAGCCTCAAGCACAATCCACACAAGGAAAAGGAATCAAGTGGGTTCCCTTCACGCACAAGACAGGCTGGCTGCAGGGGCCTTTCAGAAGGAAACAGTGACAACAGGGAAGCTCGGGTCCCCGATGCCGCCACAGGCTTCCTAACCCTTCTGAGAGCCGGCTCACTCACCAGGTGTGCACAGGGAGGGTCCGCACAGTCAGAGGGACAGGCCCACGGGCTTCTTGCCCGCACACGAGTCAGAGGCAGCAATCACAGGTGTGGTGCCCATGGCCTGATCAACCAGGCACCTCTGCTCAGCCTTCCAGAGAGAGAGAGAGGGGAAGGAGCAAATCACTCAGGCTTGGCCAGTTTGCCAGAGGAGGGGAATTCCTTCCTGACCCTGGCAGAGATCATCAACTTCAGCTCTGGGCATGTGACCAAAAATCCACCCAATGAAGCATCTACACATTGGCTGTTTATGCACCAAAACATCACCAGGCATAACGAGGCCATGAGGGTGGAAACCGTGGAATGGGGCAGGGGTGGGGGTGGGGCGTGCCAGGAAGGGTCTTCCCTGATCCCACCATCTGGGCAGCCCATTGGGAAGAAGAAGTCTTTCCTCCTCCGAAGCCTCAGTGATACCCAAGTGCCCACCAGACCCAGAGCCCTGGGGCCAAGGCAGGGTCAATGTCCCACACTTTGGGCCTCCCTAAGGAGGGGCATATGGAGGGGGAATCTCAGTGGATTAGGGTGATGCTTGCAGTTAAAGAATTGGGGTGCTTGAATATTTGTTCTTCTGAGAGAAAGCAGAGCAGCTGCGAGAACGGACTTGCTCAAGTCTTACCGAGGGACTCCTCATTTTCTTCCAGCTTGTTTAGGGAGCTTGCCAGTTCGTTTGTTTTTAGCTGTTTCTCTGAAGGTGTGGCACAGACCCACAGAAGGCAAGCCACACGGTTTACCCCCCCCCCCTCGGTAACCCATGCAGAGTTCATCAGCTTTGGATGAAATCCTTGAGGGGCTAAATCCTATCTCTGCCTCCCACAAGGGCAAAGGACGTGGGACACGTAGGTGCCTTAGCTACTCAGCCTGTCAAAATTCTGTATTTTTGTTTCATATAAGGTGCAGTATATAAAAGTCCATGCTGGGCACCTGGGTGGCTCAGTGGTTGAGCGTCTGTCTGCCTTTGGCCCAGGGCATGATCCTGGGGTCCTGGAATGGAGTCCCGCATTGGGCTCCCTGCATGGAACCTGCTTCTCCCTCTGCCTTCGTCTCCGTGTCTCTCATTAATAAATAAATAAATATCTTTTAAACACCTCCCCCCCCCCAAAAAAAACCCCATGTTCTTCTCTGAGCTCATCTTTACAATGTCTCCTCTCTAACACGGGATTTTCGCATGCCATCCTCAGGATGTCCTGAGGATTTAATAAAATCAGATCATCTATGCAAGAGTCTGGGAGTAATCCATGGAGGCCTGTGCCAGAGGAGGGGGGGCCGTGGGAAGAATCCACGGTCATCAACATATCAAAACGGTTGCTACCCTGGTGACTTCTGAGAAAAAAAAAAAGGACAACCAAACGGTGAAAGTGCCTGCCGAGAACACCTTGAGTCATGAAAAACATTCTCAGAGTGAGGAGGACAAAGATTCAAGCCTCCACTCAGAGGAGCAAACAAGCCCTCTCCCTGGGTCTTTAGCCTAAAACACGAAGCTGCCCCCCCCCCGAATCACTTTGCCTCCTAGGCCCCAGCCTCCTCACCTGTAAAATGAAGAGGTTGTACTTAATGACCTCTGACATCCTTTTCAGTTTGTAAAATTTTTATAGTCCCTCCAAAAGTGGGTCCCCAGCTTGGGGCGGGGGGGGGCGGGGGGGGGGTGTAAAAGGGAGTATGTGCTACCAGCGGCTGCCGGCAGGGGGCAGGTGCACATGAGCCCCCCCCAACACCGCAGAGTCTGCAAAGGTCTGAGAACACAGTGGAAAAAACCCCTACCGGTGGCTTTTCTGGAAGCCCTCTCTTGAGGTGGTGCGAGAGGGCAAAACGGGTTTCTTTTCAGCTGTTATGTACAGACATTCCTGAAAAATGCCCCAAAGTCTAATAAGGCAGCTCTCTTCTCTAGTTCAAGGGGGGCAACCCTGAGCAGGCCACAGGCAAAAGGAAGGTGTTAGCCGGGGGGGGGGGGGGGGGGGGGGTGCTGGAGGGCTTCCCTTGAAGCTGACTGGTTTTGGGGTGCAAAATCGGGCTTCCCTTCCTGAACATAGTTTTCGGAACAGGTAGAGAGAGAATTGGGTGCCTGGCCCTATTCTCTGCTAGTCGCCCTTGGTGTAGTCGAGTGATCCGGAGTGCGCGGGGGGTGCCCAGGAGGACGGGGTGGCTGCGCGGCCCCAGGAAGCAGAAATGGCACTTAAATCCCCATCAAGCAGCTCCCAGGAGGCGTTGTGGCTGGTGGCACTGGCAGGGGAGGCGGGGGCCGGCAATCTGGAGCTGGAGACCGGAGTTGCAGACCCAGGCCCCAGCCCGAGGCTCCCCGACGCCCCTTACAATTCATCCAAAAGAGCAAAGAAAAGGTGCTTACGTGAGGACAGCGGTGACTAGGTCCAAAGAGGAGGCTTTCAGGGCAAGAGAAGGCAGGCGCTCCCACACCAGTGTACGGTGGAAGTAAAGGCACCTGTAGCCTTGTGATATAAGTAACACCTACAGACAGGTCCGTTTGGTTTTTCAGGTTTATGCACAGCCCCTTTGATGACGGTGACATACAGTGTGACACGGCTCCTCGGAGGGGGGGAATGGTTCTCACATGCAGAAAGTTTACCTTTATCCTGTTTTTGTGCCCGGCTCCCCACCCACTCCCCCCGCCCCCTTCCAGGGGACTCAGTAAACAAGCTGAGAATTCTTGCCTCTGGGAGCTTTGCGGGGAGTGCCGTGCGTGCGTCTGCAGGGACTTCTCATCTGTGCACGCTGGAGGGGAAACCCGAAATGCAGCCGGGGGCCTGGCTGGGCCGCCTCCCTCCTGGGCTGGCCGAGTCCTGCACTTGCGGACATCGCGTCATTTCTCTCTTTCTCCCCGGAGCAGGGGCAGGATGGGGCAGTAGCGAGGACCACAGGCTCTGCAGCCTTAGATGGTTTGGGGTTCAAATCCTGGGTCTGTCATTTGCCGGCTGTGTTGCCTTGATGACTTAACCAGCTAGCTCATAACTTAACGAGCTCTCCTGCAAATGGGAGGACCTGTCTGCAGGGCTGCTGGGGGTCACATGAGGTAATTCGAGGGAAGCACTGAGTAAGCCCCTTGTGAGCTGTTTTCCTTGATAGAGCACAGCAGTTAGAACCCCCTCCTCCACCACTTCCCCCGGCCTAGGCCTTGCAACTCGCTGAGGGCGACAGCCCGCTTGCAGCAACGTGTGGCCTTTCTTCTACTTTGTGTCCCCAAGCCATCAGACACATTATCTTGTTTAACTGCTAACATCTTTGGATGCAAGGGGCCCTGTGGAGGCTCCCTCCTCCCTTCCCTTGTGGACAGAGAAACGAAGAGGTTTAGGGGCCCGTTCGGGTGTCCCCAGCTACAAGGCCCGGGGCCGGCTCTCCGGTGTCTCGCTGATGACCTCCTGGCTTTGGAGGACCTCCCTGTCCACCCCAGAGGACACTCGGCCTAGCTTAGGCTGTAAAATGCAGAGTCCCCGGTTGTCCACGGGACAGTGTTTATGAGGCTGTGCCTTTTCGCACAGTGCTTCCAGCTGTCCCGGGCAGCCGAGACCTGTGTCCAAACGGCAGCCTCCAAGCTTTAAAGTGGGAGCCGGGACTTGTTTGTTAGGTTTTCTTGGGAACCCTGGGCACGGGGACAAACACACAAATACAAACACACGTAGTCTGGAGAAACAAAAGGCAGTTCATTGGAGGACTCAGGGTGTCCTGGAAAAAATTGCTGAAGGAAGATAAGGCCACGCTGACCTGCTGTGTAACCTCAGGCAAGTCTAGTAGCTTCTCTGGGCTTCCTTTCCTCCCGTGGTGCAAGGAGGAGCTTGGGTTAGAACCCCTATCTTCAAATTCACTGGGACAATTCTGGGGAAACTCCAGGGGTTCCCGGCAGGCCTTGGGGGGCTGCCGGGGACGGGAGGCTGGAGCCCAGGGGCTCAGGCTCTAGACCTCTCCTCCCTGATTCACTAAGAACACCTCAGCTTTTATATAAATCTCCAGGGTAGGATTTCATTTGAACAAAAGAATCTGACTTAAAAAGGGCTCGCAAAGAACTGGATTAGATGGTCTTTGCGATTCCCTTAAGCTCTAAAATTCTGCGGTTTGCCTCTTGTGTTCCTTGGTGTCTAGGGAACCACGAGGGTCCTACGCACCACATCCCCGGCCCTGGGACACTTCTCACCTTGTCACTGGTTTTGAAAATACTTCTCACGTTTGGATCTGCACATTCACACTCTTTTCAGTAGAGAGGGGTGCAAGAAACGCTTAGAATTCTGCTGTTGTTTCTGAAAAACAGTCTTCTGGAGAAGTAACAACCCCCCCCCGCCCCATGCTGTCTCGGCTCTGCTACTTCAGGGTGAAAACTTTTCTGGCAGTCGATGCCTGTGACAACAAACTGTTTGTCTCGTGGTCCTGAAGGTATAATATAGCATCTCCGAGGGCCCACGTGGGAAATTACAGGCTTCTGGACCAGTGGATGAAAGGGGCGATTAAGATAAAACCAAAATAAAAGAGGAATTTGACTCTAATGAAGTCTAACTATCACATGGAACCTAAATTGGATTGGAGTGAAGATCTTCGACAACCTCAGACCCTAAATGTATTAAAAACTATACTACGAATGTCGAGCACAGGCAAGAGATGGGGGTGCGGGGTGTGGAGGAGGAGGGCAGAAGAAGGTCTGGAGCATTTTAGAAGGCTCGGCCGGTCCTCCTGGTGTCTCAGCTGCGCAGTAATAACACATGACATTTAAGTAGGCTCCTCAGAGCAACACAGTGACAAAGAGCAGATTCTGGAAGGAGACTTCATCTGTTGACTCCCTGCTTTGCCACCTGCCGGCTGGGCGAGCCTGGGAAGCTTATCTGACCTCCTTACCTCCAAGCTCCCTCATCTGTAAACTGGGGAAGGAGAGCGAGTACCTCTCTTACAGGGTCGTTGGGTGGATTAAATGGACTATAACCTGGGGCAGGTGTGCACTCTGTCATCTAGGTGCTGTTAGATTTGTCAAAGTAGCTCAACGGGGAGGCTGTTAGACTCTGGTCGCTCTAGCAAACCGGAACCTCAGCCAGAGTGGACTGTGAATGCACGGGGATCCGAAAAAAACGGAATGTGGGAGCCACCACCAATCACAAACAGCCAAGTAGCCCTTTCCCAAATCGGGCTAAAGCTGGGGCCTATCAGATCACTTCCTTACTTTGCTTCTGTGCATGCTCCAGGAAGGACCTCCCCCCAGCTCCTGTCCGTGGAGTGCCCCTCACCCCTTTCCATTTGGTGATGCCCAACTGGAGTCGTTTGCTCAAACACTTGAAAATTTTGCATATGCCCTCAGCTTATCTTCTCATGCATTCGTGCCATTAAATCCTCCCAGCCCTTTGGTTGAGGGAGGTACTAGTTATCTCCACTTTACAGGTGAGGGAACTGAGGCACAAAGAGGTTAAGTAACTTGCCCACTGTCACACAGCTAGTAAGTGGGAGAGCATGTATTTTAATCCAGGCTGCTGGCCTCCAGACTCTTAACTACCGTCCTCTTAACTACCGCCATAACCAGTTTCTGGGTGCTCCTGGGGTGGTCATGTGGGGCCAGAGAAGAAAGAATTATAGACACATGGGGCATCTGCCAGGTGCCAAGCATTTCTCTAGAATGCTCACCTGCCTTACCTTGATTATTCTTCCCAATAACCCTGGGAATCTGCTATCACGACCCTCTTGCTGGTGTCACCCAGCTGAGTGGTGGCCAAGCTTGGGTTGAATTCAGGCCCGCCTAGTGTCAAAACCACACTGTAGACACAGGAGCTCAGCTCCTCCTGAGTGTCTCTCCTTTTGCTCTGGCCTCAGCATTGCCTTCTGAGGGCATCCTTCCCTCTCTGTTGGTTCAAGGTCCCTGGGTCTTTAACGTCATCGAAGGCATAATCTGTCTCTCACTGTAGAGGGGAAATCCTGGTACCTCACGGACTCCCTGGTACCGAGGTTGGTTCTTGGGGCAAAGAAAACGCTTGACACATGTGTGTACGTACCATGGAAGTGAATTCAAAGACATGTCACTTGACATAAGACCAGAGGCTCCTACCCAATTCTTTTTGCTAGGTAAAATAGGTTCCACGCTTTTCCTAGAAGCTGGCCTCTTTCACCTGGGCCAACATTTCTCTAGTCATATCTTCTCTCCTTCTATGTGCCACCCTCACCACTACCCCGGAAGGCAGCATAGGCTGAAAACACAAAGGAGGAGAGAAACTGCATTTAGGTAAATTCGGAGATGATGCCGTTAGCAAGAGAGATGTACAGGGTAATGGTGGAATGCATGAGTTTGGGATCAGGATCCCTGTCTCCATTATCCTGATATTATTTTTGGGGAAGAGTCTCTTGGAGAAATTCTACTTTTTAATGCTCTGTTGGCTCAAACATTGAAGAATGAAAAAGGTCAGTGAGCGTGTATGACAACAAACTCTTGGAACCTGCCACCTGGAGAACACGAGGTGAGGCATGAACTTTTCACAGCCTCAGGTTCCTCATCTGGAAGTCCTTACTGTGATTTTTGGCGCAAGGTAAGTTCTTGCCACATGGCTGGCTATTGCGGTCTCTAGAGAGAAAGGGGGATGTTGGTTGAGATTGCTGACTTTGAGAGCATTACTATATCGAATAGGATACTGTTGTCCTTCTGCAAGGAATAATGGTAATCACTACCATTTATCAGGCCTTTAGCAGGTGCCAGGAACTGTCTAGGAATACTACATGGATTAAATCACTGAATCCTTATATCATTCCTCCAACACAGACACCATTATTGCTTTCCAAAGTTTTCTAATGAGGAGACAGGCATAGAGAGTTCAAGTAACTTGCCCAATATCACACAGCCAGTGGAGCACTAAGCAGGATTTGAGCCTGAGACAGATGCTCCAGAGTCTACAAGCTTCACCATTGTGTTAGGATTTGGTACCTCTGGAAGAGACAGAGTCTAAGTGGAAGAGACACCAGTTCTCTTAGGCATCCCATGCTGCTGGTAGGATCCTTGAAAGTAAGGACAAGAGGTGCAAACCTATCGTCTCCTAAAACACCCAGCGTGGACTTAAGCACAAGCGGTGCTCAAGGAGTTCTTGTTGGTTGATTGTGTATTTGCTTTACTTCCTCTTGAGGTATCCTTCCCCAGTCCAGTCCCCTATATCCAGCTCTTCCTTCTGCTCTTCATGCTGTCCTGACCAGGAGCCCCAATTCAGTAGATGGCAACACGGAGGTAGCTCCCCTGATAATCCCTCCTTGGCCATGAACCTCATGAAGGCAGTGGATCTTTGTGTGATTTCCAGCACCAAAGGCATTATGGAAGCTTAAACGGTGACAAAGTCAATGGTTGGCAGATGCATAATGACAATTATGATAAAAATATGGATTTTGTTGTTATAAGGTTGAATTATGATAATTCTTATGAAACAGCTGCCACCACTGCATGACTGTATTTCTAGTCTCCCTTTTTTCCTTTAAGGAAAAGCAGGATTTGAGCCTCAGGCAGAGGCTTTAGGCTCAAAGTAATCAAAGTCGCCATGTTCTGGGTCAGCCTGAATGAATCTGAAGCAATAATGGCTTTTTAAGACACGGATCTGAGAGGCCCGGAGAGGGAAGCCCTCTCAAAGGAGGGTTCATGAAGACAGAACTTTCTTCTGTTGTCTTCCTACCAAACATCAGTCCCCTGATAGGCATGAGGGCTTGATTTCTGAAAGAGTTGTTGGGGGTGACAACTTGAGGAATGGGTGACATTGACTGCTATGGCCTGTTTTTGCTGTTGGCTGGAGGACTGCATGGTACTAACAATGCTGCCATTTGAAGTCTTGGGTGTTGAATGGACCAATCCCTCCCTCAATGGCTACTTAGCTTGGTTAATCCAGGAGCCCCACTAATGATTAGATTTCCAGCAGAAAATCAGATCATTCCATCATTAAAGACTAAACTTCCTACAGCTGACACCAGATTTTCTAGGTAAACTTAGGTATTTGAACCACAGTTTCCTTGCCTGTCAGTGAGAACGATCACATTTGTAGTTTGATAATGTGTGTGACCACACTGACTTCCACATCTCCAGATTGGACTCCTTTATGCCAGTTGTCATCCAAAGGCATGTCCTTGGTCAAGGGATGGGGGTCTGGAAAGGGCATGAGGACTGAGAATGGAGGGTGAGGAGGGCTGCTAGGGGAAATTTGTGGTCAGACCCATGCAGCTCTGTCCTCATCAATCAGCCAAATCTTATTTCTAAGATACTGTTGATTATAGTATATGTCATTGATTTAGGTAATCATCTTAGAAAGAAAGCATTATGTTAAATGTGTAGGTAGATTATAAAGCTTATCTTGATCTTAGAAATGTTAAAATGTGAAAATGGTAAATATAGTTATTAATTATATATATTTATGATCTATATATTTACATATCTGATAGATATATTTTATTTAATAAGTGTATATTTAATTACTATATTTAATATATATTTTTTAATGGGCTTTTAAAAAGTAAGACCTAGCTGTGTCTCTAGCAGAGAATTCATGAGGAAACACTTAGAGATAGTGTATAATTTCAAGTCAAACTTTGAATTAGGGGCTGTGGGACCTCAGAGAGGTGGTGGTCAGTAAGGGCCGCAACCACCAGAAAAAGCTTCCTGTGGGTTGTGGCATTTGAGCTGGGCCATGAAAATTGGAATGACTAGCTAAAAATGGTTGCTTATTATGTGCCAAGCACAACAACTGTAGGAGTAGGGGCTGTTATTATCCTCATTTTACAGAAGGGGAAACTGAGGCTCAAAGAGCTTCAGTAATTTGCCCAAGGTCACATAGCTCACAAGTAGCAGAGCCAGAATTCAATCCTTGGATTGCCTGGCCACTACACTCTGTGATGTCTGGGGTGACCAGGAGGAGAGAGAGGCTCTTTCCAACAAGAGGAAACCCACAGGTGTGTAAGAGGAGAGAATGAGTTGGGGATCCCCCCAAGACTGCTCCAGGAAGGTTGGCCTTGGAGTTTTGAATCCTGGTTATCAATGAGGGGAGTCTCTGGCCATTTGATGGGGACTTTGAGTTTGAGGAGGCCCCAGATCTTGTCTGCTCTTCAGGGGCAAATTTGTGCAGGTCACCAGTGAGATCTCGTCAAAAACTCTTGATTTTTCTCTTACTCATTGTCCACGAGCATCATGCTGTTATTTCTAGCATCATGCTGTTATTTCTTAGGGAGCTTATTCCTGGATTTTCTTTTTCCACCAAAAGTGAACTAATATTGTTTCCAAGTAGCTGTAGCCTTGCAATCCTTTACTGCTTTCTGCAGTTTAACTTGCCATTAAGAAGTACAAAGGTCCGAATCATGCTGAAATTTCGAGTTTGGTTTTGTTCAGGAATTCATTTAGAGAAATAGTCTTGGTTGTAAACACAGAATATATAAGAATTCAGGCATTATGCTTTTTACAAAATTTCAGTCTATTGCTATTATGAATTTTCCTGATTTATCCCTTTATCAGAGTTTGTCATCATATCGTAACTGAAACCCAGTGGTTCCCGGTACTTATAAATCTGAGGGGAGAGCCCTCAAATTTGGGAAGCTGCCCAGCCTCACCAAGAGGCTCACATCAACACTGACTCCCCCATGCCTTGAACTGGCAAAACTGGGGAGGTTCCTGTTGGAAACTTGCCACTCCCCAGGGTGCATATCCAAGGTCTCTAAGTACTGGAGTGGAAATGAAGACGGGTGTCTCCTTTGATTGTTGCTCACATCTCTTTTCATGAAATCATGTTTCAATTTCTTCTCCCTGTGTGCTAAGGCTGGTGGGCAGGAGTCAGTTTCATTTTGAGTCAACAGCTGTCCCCTTGGTTCCAAAGAACCAGTGAGATATGGGATGTGGCTAAACATTTTCAGTGATTCAACAACCAAACATGGTGCTGCCAGGAGCAAAAGCCAAATGAGAAAGTAGCAAAAGAGAAGCTAGTACTAGAAAAAGTGGGTAGATGTGGGTTCAGATCTCAGTGCTGTCACTTGGTAGCCAGTTATCTATCTCGCTGAGCCACAATTTCCTCGTCTAAAAGCCTGGGTAAATAAATTATTACTTCCTAGGGTTCTGCTGAGGAATAAATGAGATAATGTAATGTAAAAAATGTAAGGCCTGGCGTATATTAAATACTTAATAAATTATGGCTGTACGACTACTGCAAAGTATCATTACTATTACTATTAAACTTACCCAAGCCTTAGTTTCCTAATCAGCAAGATGAGAATAATATTAACTACTTACTAGTAGTTATTGTCATTAATTGAAATAATGCAAGTGAATGCATCTGGCACATAGATATTCATCCATCCATCCATTCATTTCCAGTCTTTTATCTGGTATCCATCAGAAGTTTATCCACCTTGGGAGTTAGGAAAAGGCCACTATATTTGGCAATAGTTCCTAATTATCTTGAATGCATCTTGCTACACAAGCCCTGTGAGTGGGGCTTTGGCAGGCTCACCTTCCCATAGCACCCAAGGGAGAATGGTTGTCACCTGTTCCTTTGGGACTGAAACAGCCACTTGGGCTTCTTAGCTTTCTGGTTGTAGCTGCAGGCTGAAGCAAAGTTCAGGTGGCAGCTCTGCACTGAGACAGAGGGCAGATTTTGCACAAGACCTTCTGAGGGAGGAAATTCCAATCTGGGGCAAGCTTTCCAGCCACAGCAAGCGGTGAGCTGCACAACTGGCCAGCAGACACGGCCGCGCAGAGAGAGTGGGCCAATCTGGGTCCCGGATGCTGCAGACCGGAGGGCGCAGATGGCCAGGCTGGCTCTGTGCCTGTTCCCCAGCCTCCGGGCAGTCGCTCACCCTCACAGAGGGGGAACCTGGCCTGGGAGTGTTACCTGACACCCATCTGACTACTGACTGCTTAACCGAGTTTAAACCAGAACGGAGATTTATGCAGCACAGCTCTGGTGTCCGGGCCCAAGGAGGTCATTTCCCCCGCCCCGAGGTTGGGGCAGTTGACTTCAGGTCAGGCCAAACAATATTCAGGAGGAATCCTACTCTTTCGGGCTCTCTTGCAATGACAAAGTGGTTTAGGGTGATGGACATTAGAGCCAAGCCAGGATAGGTCTGGAGATAAGATTGGAAAATTACTGACAATTAGCTAAAGAGGTCCCCCTCAGGTGGAATGTGCATTTGGGAACTCTATAGACTCCAGCCAAGTGCAAGTAGGGAAAAGTATTTTTTTTGGGAACAGAGTTCTGACAAACGCAAGGCATAGTAGAGAAACAGGCATAACTTCAAGTCCAGTTGTGTAAACCTGAGCAAACACACACTAGCCCATCAGTGCTACCACACATACTCCCATTCCTCGTGTACAGAACCCACATAACACCTAGGTACCATCCTAGCCACACTCCCCCACACTCCTAGCCGTCCTCCCCCCAGACATCCTGTCCTCCCTATAGACCAACCACACACAGCATGGATCCCGCCCACCCCCTGCCACGCCGTGCACACATTATACACACAGCCATCAGATAAACACAGTCTCCTTAGGAAGCTGATTAATAAAACTATGTTATCTTTAATTACACTTGACTGATAATAATGTCCTCAGAGCCTGCACGGTTAGATTGGCTCAGATTGTAACATCCAGATTAGAGCTGAACTCCCTTTGAACTCCGGCCACACTGCTGGTCTCTCCAGCTCAGAGATTACAAATGGCTTCAGCTGGATTCGCCCCATGGACCTGGGAGTGTAAGTAGAATTCCAGCTCTCCTTGGTTCTCTTTCCTTTCCGACACTGGACAGATGATATCTCTAAAAAAAACACATGGCCAAGCCTAGG
Source organism: Canis lupus familiaris (assembly GCF_011100685.1). Classification (NCBI taxonomy): domain Eukaryota; kingdom Metazoa; phylum Chordata; class Mammalia; order Carnivora; family Canidae; genus Canis; species Canis lupus. Next base: position 33,731,369 of record NC_049239.1, on the reverse strand, counting down.
AGGAAGGCCCAGATCAAATGACCTCCTCCAGTTCGCCCCTGTGTACCCTGGTGGGTCTACTTTCAAACCAGTGTCAACCTCAGACCCCGTGAAGGGAGTTACCACGAAGGCTGTCTTGAAGACTGACACTTGAAAGCCAACACTTTAATTCCTGGATCGTGGGCTCTTGGGGACAGGCTCTAGTGAGCCATAATTAACTCTTTAAAGTCTTCACTGTGCCCTGCAAATAGTAAAGTATCTGATTCTTTATGATGTAACGCTGAATGGAAGCAGCGAGGAGGCCTTTTAGGCTAATTACATGTTGGAATGAGGTTAACGACATGCCAAAGATTCTTTGCACGGCTCTCCTGGCATTGACAAGTCACTTGGTAACACGCTAGGGCTGAAGACAGCGATGACTTTTAAAGAGGGCGGGGGCTGGAAATTGAGCTTAGACAGGCTGCTGATGTCATTCCCCAATATAGTTTTGACCCTGCGACAAGCACCAACACCTCCCCCACCCCTAATTTCCAGGGGTTGAGAGATCTAGATTTTAAACTGGCATTCAATGCTCTGGGCCTGGAGATGTGCGGTGCCCCCCTGCAAGGGTCTCAGCTCTCTCCTATGCATTTCCCGGCCTCCGAATTTAGCCAGGGATGAAAGCCAAAGCCCACCACCTAATGGGACGCTTTGGAGCTGGGTAGGAGGCATGTCAACATGTCAACACAAATAAGCAAGGTGTACATCAAAAGGAACAGCTGGGTCCCAGAAAAATGCCCGATACACAGGAACGAGTTCTGGTACCAGCCAACTGCAAGAGCTTACCAGGGTCGGGATCCCATTCCTCGGGGGAGCACACGGGCACCTCAAAGTCTTGCAGGGACCACCTGACAACTGCTCCTTTCCCATCCTTCTCCTTGGGGCCCGCCATTACCTTAGTCACCTGCAAGCAGGACTGTCCCAAAGGACTCCGGCCTGGACTTGAGGGTGCCACATCCTGTGCTGCCCACTCCCCAGCACCCCGTCTGGGTGACATTGGCTAAAATGGGCCCTCTCGGTGGACCAAAGGGGGGGACACATAGCTATAAAAGACCACGCGCTTGGTGAGGAGACCTGTCCTACCCCTAGGAGCAGGGATGGGGGCTGGCTCGTCGGGTAGGATGTATGGAGGGGAGCCTCAAAGTTTCCTTGGCACTTGAAAGAAGATACCTAATCTTCCTCCCTGGAAAAGGAGCCGCGCCCCCGCTTCTTCCCTGGTGGAAGGATGGTAGGATGGGGGCGAGGCTAGCTCTGCCCACTGGGCCTCTCCCACCAGGCCCTGGCCTCTCCCGCACGCGCGGACACAGCACCCACCTCAGCTCACTCGTCCCGCCAGGCTGGGCTGGGCTCGGCTCCTCCGACGTCGTCATCGCCCCGTCCAGAGCGGGCCCCGGGGGGGCGGGCCCGGCCTCAGCGAGGAGGACACCGCATGGCTCCCTCCGGGCCGGGGCCGCCTCCTCTGGGTGTCCCAGCCCCACGCAGCGTCCCGGGTGCAGCAGGGTCCCGGACGGGCAGGTAGGGCGCCTGGGTTAGCAAGGCCCAGGGGTTGGCAGGAGGGGAGGCCGGGCTCTCGCTTCCACACGGGGCGGGGGCACCTGCTGCGGGGGGCTGCCCACGGCCCTGGCCCCAGCGGAGGCGACGTGTGGTGACTGGAGGAGCCGGGGAGAAATGTGTCAGACGGGGACTGTCAGCACCTCAGCACCCTGCCAAACAGTAATTACAGAGCCTCGTGCCACCCAGGAGAGGGAGGGCAATATTTTATCCCCATTTTATGGAAGGGTAAGTGGAGGCCCAGGGAGGTCAGGCAACCACTTGAGCCAGTCAGTCAGAGGCTAAACGTGGCCCCGAAGGGGGCTGACTCAGAGGTTACCAGGGGAGCTTGGGTGAAGCCAGGCCCGGGGGAACAGTCACAGGCGGGTTCGCCTCCTGGCACCTATGGGCCCCAACAGCTTTTTAGTCCTCTCTCCTCCTAGGGGCCTCTTACCCCTGCCAGCTCTGCGTCCTCTATAGCTCCTCTCTGACCCTGCTTTACACACTGGCCCATTTGGCATTTGTCTAGAACCCAGTTCTCCCCCAGAGAAATGCTAGTCTCCCAAAACACTGTGTGAGGTAAAATGTCCCAGTCAGCTAAGTTGGGACGGGCATGCTAGCCTACTAAAGCTCTGAGAGGGGGCCGCCTGGGTGGCTCGGAGGTTGAGCATCTGCCTTCAGCTCAGGGAGTGACCCCGGGGTCCTGGGATCGAGTCCTGCGTTGGGCTCCCTGCATGGAGCCTGCTTCTCCCTCTGCCTGGGTCTCTGCCTCTCTCTCTCTGTGTCTCTCGTGAATAAATAAATAAAATCTTAAAAAAAAAAAAAAAAAAAAAGCTCTGAGAAATCTTCCAGAAAAAAAAACCTGTTTAATTTTTCTTAACCCAGCATTTCCCAAACATATCTGAGCAACTTTTTCTAGTAACATCCATTAACATACCACCCACCTAGTGTTCCCAGGAGCTCGTTGGGAAATCCTAATGGAGGTGGTCAACTCCCCAAGAGAAGGGACTATGCCTCTTTTGCTGGGGTGTTCCCTGCACCACCCACTCATGGCAGGCTCAGGAAATTGGGCAGAATTGAGTGGTACTGTCATTTCCCTAGTTTGTCAGACGCAAAAACCTGAAGTCGTCATTCCTCAGAGCCCTTGCATGAAGCCAGTCACCATGTCATGTTGACCCCTCCTGGCCCCCGCCATGATATTTCTCTTCCATGTATCCCTCTTACAGTCAGCATCCCATGATTTACCACCTCTGCAGAGAGGGCTTTCCTGACCACCCTTTCTAAGATATGCCATTTCCTCTCGGTGGCCATGTTGCTCAACCCCAAGGGGTGCCATTTCCAGTAGAGCACAACACCGATGGTGCCTGTTGGAATCGTGCAATATGACATCCCGCTTATTCTCAGTTGCCTTATTCTTTTTTTTTTAATTTTTATTTATTTATGATAGTCACACAGAGAGAGAGAGGCAGAGACACAGGCAGAGGGAGAAGCAGGCTCCATGCACCGGGAGCCCGACGTGGGATTTGATCCCGGGTCTCCAGGATCGCGCCCTGAGCCAAAGGCAGGCGCCAAACCGCTGCGCCACCCAGGGATCCCCTCAGTTGCCTTATTCATGGTAGTTTTCTTCCTAGTACTTTATACTATTCAACATGTATTTACTTATCTATCGATTTACTTGTTGAGCATCCTCAGGAAATCAACTAATTGTTATGCAGGTTGCTCACTGCATGAGGGGCTTGGGTCAGGCCTTGTCTTGTGTCTCTTTGCATCACTCCTGAGTCCACAATGAGACAGCAAGCTCCTGCATATGCTAACGGAGAAGAGGGAGAAATCCAGCCTGAGCTCTGCTTTCTGAGCTGAGCGTCCTGGAAGGGGCTGCATCTTCCCCTAAAAATGCTTTTATTCACTCCCTCAAGAGGGATATCTGTTTGTCCAGCTGTGTACCTGTGGGCTATGGCCATTCAGCTGGAGATCTTTCGTCCAATTTAAACAAAGGTGCCATGTAGGGCAGCCTCATGGTCTATTCCATGGTCTAAACTCCATGACCATTGGGTGACCATTTACTTTTTTATTAATTATCCAAACCAGGGCAATTTTGAGGATAAATATGGCACCATTTAATAAATATGTGGGGACAACAGATAAAAATCAGGGCTATCCTGGGCAAATTAGAATGTCATGGTCACTGTGTTCATGTGGAACAGACTGGTTTTGTGTATTCCTTTATCCTCATTGTCTAGAGCAATATCCAGCGCAGCATATTTATGGAATAATGATTGAGAGAATGACTCCTGCTATAATCCCCAAACTGGGCTCCCTGCTTCAAGTCTCTCCCCTCTTCTAATCCATCCCACCAGATTAATTCTCCTAAAATACCACTGCACATGCAGAAGCCTCCCACACTAGCATTTTCAAAGTTTCTGCAGCTCCATTTCCCAAAGTGTTTTTGAAGAAACACTAAGTTTAGGCACCTGGCTGCCCCAGTCAATACACCACTTGATCTCAGGGTCATGAGTTCAAGCCCTATGTTGGGCATAGAGCCTACTCAACAACAACAACAACAACAACAACAGCAACAAAAACAAAACAAACAAAACAAAAACAAAAACCAAAAAACCAACCTGCTAAATCCAATGAGACACGTTAAGAAAAAAGAAACAAAAGACAAGAATGCTGTGAGTTACTACTTGGGAATATTTGGATATCCACCATGACACGGTAGAGGCAAAAGCAAGAATTATAGAAAGGAAACTCGCTGAACTTTGTTTTGCTCAGGGAACCAGAAATGCATTTGTACCTGGAATTTCGGTTTTTGACCTACTGCATCCATTGGAGTTGGATGGGAAACTTTGGAGTACTCTTCAATAGGCCAAAGTCCTTTGTTTGATATTCAAAGATAATCACATCTGAACCCATCCATTTTTCACACTGAGCTCCCGCAAGTTCTCCTACAGGAAACCTTGGTCCCTGCGTTCGTGCAGTAGGTGTTTCCTGAATACCTGCAATGTGCCAGGCCCTGTTCCAGTTGCTGGAAACACAGAAGTGAACAAAGCAAACAAGGCACCTGTCTTAGAGCTCACAGTCTAGGTGACACTGAAGGAAAACGAATCCCGGCATTAGATGGACTGATCAGGGAAGGTCTTTTCTGAGGAGGGGCCAGTTGAGCCAAATGCCACCTGAACGACTTGAGTGTTGGCTAAATTGGTTTGCTCTCGGTTCCCTGAAGACATCCCATGTATCCTGCGTGTCTCTGAGAGTTGGATCACACTCTCCTTTAAATTTGGAATTTTCTCCCCATTAACCTCCTGTTTTCTAAATCTTATTTTTCCTTCAGTGTTCCCTATAGTATAATTTCCTCCTGGAGTCTTCTTGAAGACATCTAAACTCCTCCAACACATTGACCCCTCACACGTTTGGCCCTTAGCACAGGCTACCTGTTGTTGGCCTTGTATCTCTTTTTTTGTACTTTCCTGGATCTTGAACCTAGACTGTAAACCCTTGTATACATTAGGAGATCAATAAATGTTTGTTGATGATGAAGCTATGTTCTCCAACACAGGCTAGATGAGAAACAGGAAGTGACTCTAATGTCCCATGCCAAATGGGACTGATGTCTATGACTGCCCACGGAAATGTGTTGGGAAGGGTCCTGATGCTGTGTGTTAAGAGCACCAGGATCTATTAGTGGTGTTTTCCATGTGTGTGTGGCATGCAGAGCTTAGGCACACCTGTTTGCTATTCCTGAACTAGACCTTGCAGAGGTTCAATGTTATCAGCTCAAATGGGATTCAGTGAGTATAGGACTGAAGGAATTCTCAGGTAGGAGACTCGGTAATACAGCTCACTCTCAGGAGCCCAGCCTCTGAGTGTGTGGTTCTTGTCAATGTTCTCTGTGCCAGAAGAAAGAAGGGCAAAATGATAGGAGAATCTTATTTATTAATTTTTTTTTTTTTAGAGAGGGAGCCAGAGAGAGAGAGAAAGAGAGAGAGAGAATCTTAAGCAGGCTCCACGTCTAGCAGAGTCTGACACAGGGCTCAATCTCATGACCCTGAGATCATGACTTGAGCTGAAATCAAGAGTAGGACGCTTAACCGGCTGAGCCACCTGGGTGCCCCTGGAGAGAGCCTTTCTTAAAGTGCCAGCCTCGCCTCATGCTGCCTTGGAGTGAATACAGAAAAGAAACTGCTGCAGGAGGGGACGGAGTGGGGAGAGGACTCTTCATTCATTCAGCCTCTTAGGTGGAGCCCAAGCCAAGAAAACTTGACCCCCCTTCCTGTTTTATAATATTGGGCTTATGAGAAGGTTTTAACTTCCTAGCTTTAGACAGACAACTATTTGAGTGAGGGCAAAAAAGAAGAGAATAGCTTTAGTGGCATCTGAAAACAGTAGTAACAAAAATTAATGAAGAAAAAATAAAAAGGAAAGAAATCATCTGTAATTTCTCATCCTGGACAAAGTACCACTCTGGGCAGTTTAGTCATCTCCTCAACAAATATTTACTTTGTGTCTATCATGAGCCAGGCATCCGGCACTGGGCTAAATAATACACAAACTAGTGAGTATCTAAAAGGAAAACATTAGATTTCTTTTTGTTGATTGTGAAGTGTAATGGGTAGAAAGGTAGCACCTGAAAAGCCATGTCCATGTTCCAGGTCCCAGAAGCTGTGACTATTATATGGCTTTTTCAAAAGAGATTTTTTTTAATTAATTAATTAATTTATTTATTTATTTATTTGAGAGAGAGAGAGAGAAAGAGAGAGAGTGCACATGCGTGAGCACAAGCGGGAGGAGGGGTAGAGGGAGAGAGAGAATCTCAAGCAGACCCTGTGCTAAGCATAGAGCATGATGCTGGGCTTAGATCTTCTAACCCTAAGATCATGAACTGAGCCGAAATCAAGACCCCGACACTCAACCAACTGAGCCACCCAGATGCCCGACATGAGTCCTTATAAGAGAAAGGCAGAGGCCATTTAGAGACAGGTGCATAGAAGAGGAGAGAGGTGATGTGAAGATGGGAGCAGAGACTGGGGTGATGTGGACTCAAGTCCAAGATTGCTGGCAACCACTTGAAGCTGGAAAAGGTTGGGATGGAACCTCCCTCAGACTCCTTGGAGGGATCATGGCCCCACTGGCTCCTGATTTCAGACTTCCAGCGTCCAGAACTGTGAGAAAATAAATTTCTATTGTTGTATGCCTAAGGTGGCCCTAGGAATCTAATATACAAAGGAATATGTAATATGCAGGCAAATCCAAAAAGAAGAAGTGCACAGTAATTCTATGGTTAAGGGACACACCACTATGGGATTATTTTAAACACCTTTCCATGTCTTATTGTTCATTAGCATGATTTTAATGACTTCCATCCTATTAGTCTTATGCAAATGCTATAATTTAACTGATAATCCTCCTGTTTGATGTTTTGGTTGTTTCTACTGTCAACACCATTACAAGTCTTTTTGATGGTACCAACTGGGGCCAGGGCAGGGTAGGCACCTCTCCACTGCCTTGAGTATTGTGAGCTTCCCAAAGCTGAACCAGAAACAAACAAGAGGAAGGAGCCTGGGCAGGGTGGGGTTGGGGTGGGGAGGGTGCACAGGATGGGCCAAGATTACTAGCAGGAGGGAGTGGCTTCAAACCCACAACAACACTTTTTTTTCTTTTTTAATGAGTAGGATTAAGAAAAGATTTACGACCCAAGTGAGAAGAGCAGCAGGGTGTTTTCAACTTTGGGTTCAGAGAAACGAATGTAGATTGTAGATTTATGAGCAAATGTAGATTTATGGCTAGCTTAGAATCAATGTTGGCTAGAGGCTGCCTGTTGCTTCAGCCCTGCCCCACCCCATGGGATGCGAAGCTTCACGAAGCCATTTCCTGCATGAAACACATCCCTCCTTGAAGGGGCAATAGGTGACCATGTGGCCTTCAGAAGAATTTGGAGCTGTCACTAAATGTTATTGGGAAGAATATGCATTACATTTGTAATTGGGGGAAAAATAAAATTTTGTGTGTCTTTGGTATGTAGTCACTGTCTCATGCATTATCATATCTCCATATTTCCATTTGGGAGGTAAGTGACTTAAATTGGTGGTGGAAACAACAAACAAGCTTAGAAGGAAGTGGCCTGAGAGGGAAGTTCTGGCCCATGCTACCACTGTGAGACCTAAGACGAACCCTGAGGACACTATGCTGAATGAAATAAGCCAGTCACAAAACGACATATACTATATGATCCCATTTATCTGAGGGCCTTAGAGTAGTGAAATTCATAGAGACAGAAAGAAGAATGGTGGTGGCTTGAGGTGGTGGGAGGAGGGAAGGAGAAGTTCTCCATTAATGAGGATTTCAGTTTGGGAAGATAAGGTCTATACATGGATGGTGGTGGTGGTCCTGGGAACGTGTTTAATGTCACTGAACTATACACCTAAAAATGGTCAAAATGGGAAATTTTGTTAGATATATTACCAGAAAAGAGCTCTCGTAGGAGTCCTAGACCGGAAAGTAGAGAAAAAACAGAAGGTGATAGGGAGACAAAGGGCCCTGTAGACTAGACTAATAGAGCACAACTACCCAAATTTACACCTCAGGGATATGTGAAGTGCTTTATATACCCATCTCATGAATTGTCTAGGAGGTAGGTGATGATTTTCTCTATTTCACAGATGTGGGAACTGTGGGCCAGTGAGGTCTAGTAGCTTCCCAAGGGAACTCTAGGACAGAGTTGGAATTTAAACCCCTGTCTGGTATGTCCAGAACCCACTCTTACTACATTTATGGAGTCTTGACTACCGCAGACATGCTCTGCATATTTGTTTCACTTAATTCACATAATAACTGGGTCAATTTGTTATTCTTGTTTCATTTTATAGACAAAGAAATGGAAGACTTGGATGTTAAGAGGGTTGCTGGTCTGTGCGGTGACTAAGTAGCAGAGTCTGGATTTGAACCCAGCTCTTCTGGGATTTAGGACCCACATGAGGTTTTTCTATGGCTTATGGCTTAGACCAAGCTTCAGGGTAGAGTTTCTTATACACTCTTCCTTTCAGTCTGGCTGTCTGCCGCAGGAGTGGGGGAGATTATCTGCTGTTGTTCTCTTAGATTAATGATGGTCCCTGGTTTATAGGGTCTTTTCTCCAACTAGAAGTTGTGCAAGTCCTAACCTGCCTGTCTTCCTTACCTTCCTAAGAACTCCTGATAGCAACACCCTTTACTCTGAGACATTGTATAACAAAGATTTATTGAGTCATCTGTCTTGTCTACCAGGTTACAGGCTCTAAGGGGTTGTGGGCTCTGATTTCTGTTTCCTCAGCGCTTAGCACTGTGCTCTATGCATAGGAAAGGCTCATTAAATGTTTGTTGAAAGAATGAATGAATGAAGCCAGGGGGCCAATGAAAGATTTTTATTAACTCTTCAGTGTAAGCCTGGTCTGGTCCACAAATAAAATAATCTATGAAGAGCAGTGGTCCACTTTTGCCCCTGACCTTGGTGTTCACCTCTGTTTATTTGAGAGACATTGACCAAACCCTGGCTAGGTGGGCTGGGAAAGCAGAAATCAATATGGTAAACCCCTGCTATTAAGAAGCTTACAGTCTAGAAGGGTGGTGCCAAATTACATCCAAATCCTTAGAACAGTGGTCACAAGGTAAACAGTGTTGAGTGTCCTGAAGAGAGACAGGATTTCTGGAGAAGAAGGACAAGAAGGGAGACTCAATGAAATTGTTAAGATCCCAGCCCATTGCATTCAGGCAGCTTACGAACTATGTGACTCTGGCAAATTATATAAATCCCCTAAGATTCAGTTTCTCTTTGTGGGAGGGGGAGGATAGGAGAGGATTTAATCAGTGGAACTATGTCCCTCCACAAGATGTTGAAGTCCTAACCCCCAGGTACCTGTACATGTGAACTTATTTGGAAATAAGTTCTTTGTTGATGATCAGGATGACTGATTATCATCAGTCCATTATTGGGCTGGATCCTGGTCCAATATGACCAGTGTCCTTATAAAAAAGGTGAAGTGTAGACTGAGAGACAGACATATACAGAGGGAAGATGATATGAAGACACAAGGAGAATGCCACCTACAAGCCAAGGAATGCCTGGGGCTACCAGAAATTAGAATGGATCCTCCCTCTCAGCCCTCAGAAGGAACTAATCTGTTCAACATCTTGATTTAGAACTTCTAGCCTCTGGAATTGTAAGATAATAAATTTCTGTTGTTTAAGCCACCCCGTTGGTAGTATTTTGTTATGGCAACCCTAGCAAACTAATACAGGGCAGTGCTTATCTCATGGAGATGTGAGGATTAGATGAGATAATATAAACCAAGTGCTTAGCACAGTTCTCGGTACATAGTAAGTGCTTGATGACTGTATGTAGGTAAGATGAATACCTTTGATCTGGGGAAATCAGGCAAGGCCTCACAGGGGCAGGGGCATTTGGGTTAGGGCCTGAAGTCTGCATAGGCTGTGGACACTGAGAAGGTGTAGGAGGAAGGGTTCATGGAACTCTCATTTGCAATGAAATCTTGGTCCCAGAGAGGACTTAGGCTGAGCTCTGAGGTGCTTACCTTCTGGCCCAGGGGCAAGTAGCCATTGGGTAATATGGAGGATTCCTGTTATTTTTACATTCCTTTTCTTTTGATAACAGCTGCTCCAGTTTTCCCTTGGAAAAGTCGCCCCTCCCTTGCTCCAATCATGGCTCTGTCCTTCCTCAGGCTGGCCAGATAGAGGTCTCCAGCCTGCCGGGCTTCACAATGAGTCCAGGAGATGGCAAATGTCTCAAACAGGGGCAACCAGGGTTCTCATTAGGGATAGGAATAGACACTGAGAAAGGGAGGATTTCTGTTCCTCTGGCATGGGGAACAATAAAGGCAGCGAAACTGGTGCCCCTTGGGGCTGTTTCCTGACTGTGTGGAAGAAGCCATCTTTGGGATGAGGAAAGCGGGCTAATGTGCAAATAGAAGTAAATCTAAGAGTTGGAAAATGGTGGGGATAAATGGACAGATAGATGGATGGGCAGATGGATGGAGTGAGTGGAAGAGAAAGAGGAAGAGCCGAAGACAGTGAGATAGTGTTTGAGGCCCAGAATCCAGCATTCCTGAATCCAGGTGCCCATGGACTTTAAGTTATGGAAACATACGTTTGTTTGTTTTTTATTACTTACTCTAGTTTGTGTTGGGGTTGATCGCATACATCTGGGAGAGTCCTGATCTAGTCATTGTCTTTAGGAGCTGGCTTTTCCCCGGGGCAAGAAGCTCCTGGGTGTGACCTTTCAAGAGGGTGCTGAAGGTGGTCATGGTGGAGATGGTGGTTCTGTGACAGCCCGATGGATCACAGAGCACAGGACGAGCCTCCCCTGCAATTTTACGTCAGGATTGGCTTCTATCTATGACTTCCCCTCACATGTCCTCATCATGCTTTGACAGATACTTGTGTCTTTCTTTTTTGACCCAAATCCTCCATGGAGAATAAAGATAGTCCTGTCACGAATTTCAGAGGTTTTAGGAAAGCACAGTCCTTATTGCTCACATAGAATGGAGAATTCCGGGAGTCTCAGTTGAGAGACCTTTGGGACCCTCCGAATGGCTGTGGAGGGGCATCTCTTTTCTCTTGAGGAGTCAAGGAGCTAGATCTGCTTGGTATTTCCACTGAAGCTTAATTTCTAGGGCTCTTCATGTGGCTACCTCATTGCTGATTTAGTTGTTTTTCTCATCCAAAGGGATCAGATCACAAGAGTCCGGAGTTTAGTCTGTTGACCTTCACTCAACCACATGCAAGTGCTCCTATGCAGATAGAACTCCAGTTGGTGGTCCCAAAGACCAATCATCTCTCAATGTCTTCTGCTAATAATTCTCTCTCTACATATAGATAGATAGATAGATAGATAGATAGATAGATAGATAGATAGTTAGATAGATCCCTCGGGTCTAAAGGGGATTTGTTAGTGGACAAGGTTACTGAAAGAACCAAACACTTTCAAAATTTTATTTCTCAGTTAAAGAGTGAATGTAGGAATGCAATATCTATACTAAATTGTAGAGTTACACTTACATGGATCAATTCTTTGCGAGGATGCTTGAGGGAATGATGGGTATGTCATGGTTGCCCTTCAATCACTGCAGGTGCTATGCTCCAAGACTCCTTGGGAGAACTGAGGCTGTAAAACTGATGTGGGCCAGGTGACACAGGAGCCCATACCGGACATTTGTGAGCTTACGGCCATGACTACCATAGTGTCTTTACAAATTGGTTTTGACTGTGTGTGCATAAAAATCCTAGTTACTGATTGAGGGCTATCGGTCAGTTCTGCCCTTTTATTGTGTACTCAGACTAGATATGTTGTCTATGGCTAGCACAGTGCCTGGCACAGTGTAGGCACCCATGAAGTAGTTGGCGAGTACATGGATGGGATATTGGTAGCAAACTTTATTTCTCCTCACTGTCAATGTTCCAGCTTTGTGAGATCGCCCCTATTAGTTCCCAGAATGCTCTACACTTTTTCTCTCCTCCGGTCCTTTGCACATGCTAGTCCTCCTGCCTGGAACACTGTGCATTCATCCAACAAATATTTATCAGATGATATTTATGTGCCAGTCATATGTACAGCTGTCGGGGCTCCCACAGTGAGCAACACAATGGAGCGTCCATCTGAGGTGGGAGAGATGGATGATAAAGAAAAATAAGGGGATCCCTGGGTGGCGCATGGGATCCCTGGGTGGCGCAGCGGGGGATCCCTGGGTGGTGCAGCGGTTTGGCTCCTGCCTTTGGCCCAGGGCGCGATCCTGGAGACCCGGGATCGAGTCTCACATCAGGCTCCCGGTGCATGGAGCCTGCCTCTCCCTCTGCCTGTGTCTCTGCCTCTCTCCCTTTCTCTCTCTGTGACTATCATAAAAAAAAAAAATTAAAAAAAAAGAAAAATAAGTATATCTGATATTTGTTATATCAGATGAAGACAAGAGCTGTAGAGAAAAATAAAGCTGAGAAAGAGGAAGTTGCGAGTGTGCGCACGCGCACGTGTGTGTGTGTATGTGTTTGTGTGTGGTGCTGTTGTTGCACATTTTAATGAGAAAGTGACAGCTGACCAGCTAACTCCCACTCCTCCTTCAGGTCCTTCCTGAACCCCTAGACTAAGTGAGCGCTCCCCATTTTAGATTCCCAGAGCATCTTTCCTTCCTTCGTCATTACACTCTTCGTAGCTGCAATGATTTTATGGAAATGTTTTCCCTGCTGGATTGAGCTTCACAAAACCAGGGGCCATGTCATCTTCTTCACCACTGTGTTCATGCCGCCTGGGACTGCCTTGCCCTTGACAGACATTCTATGAATATTTACTGGATGAACAGAGGAGTGAAAATGGGACATCATTTAGAAAACATCCTATGTTTTCCTACTCACTATGTATTCCATATGAATGATGTATTGACCCTTCGGCTGTTGCGCATATTAGGAATTTTGGAAAACAAAGTATTAATAAACAAGTTCTGAACCTAAAATTAGTGTAGTGCAGGGATTCTCAAACTTGATTGTGCATTCCAGTCACCTGCAGACCATACTTTCTAGAGACGGCTGGATAACCCACGTGCTCTTCTTATGGTAACTACTTATGGTAACGTTGACATTTTTCCCACTGAGATGTGGGGTCTACTTCCAGTCTGGGTAGAACCATGACTGATGGAAGTGACACTATGTGACTTTTTGAAATGTTTACTTTTTGAAATCAGCTACCAGGCTGGGAGAAGACTTCATCTTAGGATCCTTCTTGGAGTCGTTGAAAATAATTTCTCTCTCTTGTAGATTTGCAAGCCTGGAGCTGCTACTGAGGGCTCATCATATGGTAGGAAAAGACTCAAGAGTGAGACCCATATCTAAGGAAACTGACACAGAGAAACCAAATCCTAATGACTGTTTGAGCTCCATGATGCAGCCATGCCTGAAGTCCCCTAGGAGTTTTCAGTTAGAAAAACCAATACTCTCCTCCCCCTTGCTTTTTTTTTTTTTAAACTACTTCTAATTGGGTTTTTGTCATGCATCAGAAGATTCATGACGAGTATGGATTCTTACCAATATTCTTGGCAGCACAGAGTCTATCAACCTAGTTTTTGAAAATTATTTAGTGCTATAAAAAACCAAGGATATTGCTAATCCTACTTCCCTAAGAATATCCTCGAGGAGACTTACCCATCAATTACTATTAATGAGCACATCCCAAATGCCAGCACTTTGATGATCTAGGCACCCTTGGTTAGGTATTTCCACCTTCTTTCCTCCATGACCCCTGAAACTTCCTAGGCTACCCTGACTCAAGGATTATCTACACCTGATCTCAGCACTCCCTGCTGAGGGCAGGATTGGTTCAACCCAGGCGAACCCCTTGGAGTTCCTGAGTGCCTCATCTTGAACAGAGCCCCAGGTTTGCCTGGGGACTTTCAGGGGAGTTGTGTGAGAAACTTGAGAATACACATGAATGAATAAATTGGGACTCAGTGCCAATTTGGAGCGATTAAAGGATCCTGTGAAAGCTGAACCTCTGGTGAGATGTATATGCTTCTGTTGTATAATCCTCTAAATGCGAAGGGGTAGAGGTGTAGCCTCTTTTGATCGAGCACCTGTGCACACCCACTCTTGCCCCTTGGGTTCTTGGCACCAGCAAAACTCCTGTCATCATGGCGGCCAGCCCCAGGCTCTTTCCTATCACCCTGGGAGTGCCTTCTAAAGAATTCCTCCAGAGATGTGGTTCTGGGCTGTGCTGATTGCTCTTCATATGTTTAGACCTGGCCCCTGGGTCTTAACAGCAGGAATGAGTTGCCAGAAGGATCACATTTTTCCTTCAAGGCAGTTCACTCTTCTTTTCTTTTAGCAGGAAGTGGTGATGTGTTCTTCCCCCCATGCCTCTCCTCTCTTTGTGAATCTCCTTCTCCTTCAAGACTGTCAAATGCCACCTTATCTGCAAATCCATCCATGACCCTCCTTTTTCACTCAGGCCTGCCTCATTTTTACAGCCTTAGAGCTTCCAGGGCTCATTACACAGGCTTAGTTAATGACGTTTTTGGCCCAGTGTCGGGCACAGTGCTTCCTAAGAATTTGGTGATCATGGTCCAGGATTCAAAACAGCTTCTTCGACCCCCATTTTTCTGAGACAGCCTCTCACCATTGCCCAGGGGTCTATGTCGTAACCCTATGGGCTCCAGCTATTGGAGTCACCCTCCTCCCTTCTGGAGAGCAGGGTGGCTAAATTCTGGAGACCAGAGATCTGTTCCAGTCCTTTCTTGACCGTGTGAGCTTGGGCATCTAGCTCCACTTATTACCTCATTTTCCTTATCAATGGACAACGGGGATAGTGGTAAGTCCTGCTCCTCAACATTGCTGAGGTACAGCGTTTAGTACAGTGCTTGGCACATAAGAGTTCAGTCATGCTATCCTTACTATTGTTAATCAATAAAAATCTATTGAATATCAAATAGAGGATAAGGTAGTTTCAGGTTCCAGCCTGCAGGCCTCATGTGGAATTGACTTCTTGGTGACTTGAGGCCATGTCCAGACCTTGTGGTGACCCATGTGGTTTCAGCGTTGTTTTCATTCACTCAAAAGCTCTTCGCTGGCTGTCTCCTATGTGTCTGCTGCGTATAAGCAACAGCCCCCACAGTCCTGTTGCGGGTATCAGGATTAAGGCCAGGAAAATATTTCACAGTTTTGGCTGAATGACGGATTAGCATTCTAGACCATTTATTTCTCCACTAGAATTTGCTTTGCCAGCTCCCAGCCCCGTGGTCAGGGACAAGAGATCTTTGCTTTACTTGAAAGGAAAGCCGAGGGTGAAAATAATTCTCCTGTTTCTGCTGTTTCTGAAATAGGAACTGTAAAGGAAGCCTCAGAGAAAAGTGTGTGGGTTCAGACAATGCTTTCTGGCTGGTGAGGAATGAAACCACAAGGATTAGGGGGTACATTGCACTTTCTTTTTCCTTTTCAACAGGAACGAGTGAGGGACTTAACTCTCTATGTACTGAGCTCAGTATTCATAACCCTGTCTTTGGCTAGTGGTGGTATAGTGTTCAGTAAATCTTTGTATATAGTTACCCTGTGTTCAGAATATAGAACCCTCTGCCTGACTCTAGGTTGGAGGAGCATCTGTTATATGTAAAACTTTGACCCTCGAGTAGGATGCTGTAAACAGAACTTTCCCCCTTAAATTTTTCCCGCCTCTTAGATCCTGCCCAAATATTCAATGGCAAGCATCATCCGCAACACTGGTAGGCTGGGGTTGCTGGCTTGCTCATTTGGTGGAGGATACAACTCTTGGATGTCAGGGTCATGGGTTTGAGCCCCACATTGGGTCTAAATAACAACAACCACAACCCCAACTCTGGCAGGCTGTGGTTCAACATGTAGACCATTCTGTCTGACAGTAGTTCAATGTTGATTGTTTATAGTTCTCTAGCAAATCCGAGTGTTATTAACATTTTGGGTAGGATGATGATGATTATTTTTTTTTCCTAGAATGTCCACGGCATTCCCACTAAAAACCAGTTACCCTCTCTGGTTATTAACAATTAAAAATGCCTCCCCCTCCTTCCAGTTTCCAGAAGCCCCATAGGAGGATGGCAACACCTGCTATCGAGAACCACTAGATAATGTGGCATGTCTCTCGCAGAGCATCTTGTTTAATGATGTGTGGAGTTGAGTTCAGAACTTTCCTCACTAGAAGCTCCATGAACCCAACACAGACTCATAACAGGTTTTAGTCTCTGCCTTTTTTTTTTTTTTTTTTTTCCTGGTGCTGAGAACAGGGCTTGACCCTTCGTGGATTCTTGATAGATACTGTACTGGGAAGATGGGGAGACTATATAGCACAGTATTGATTTTTGCATCAGTTAGTCAAACTGAACTGTGGACTTTTTGGTAAGCAAGAGTGATATTCACAAAATACTCAACAAATATTATGACATGAGCTCTGACTCATAAGAATTCATTCTGGAGAGTCTGGAGGCCCCCTTGCTGGCACAGGAACCTTTAACTGCTGATTCATGGGTTGGTCCAGAGGGTCCCAGGAATAGGATATGGAGGGTCAGGGGACAGCAGGGGACAGTGTCAAACAAACTTTATCAGTCAGCAAGGCAATATGAGAAGATGCTTCTGATTATCGTCAGAGTTCCTTTTGTGTAGGATGCAGTACACAGAATGTTTTCAGGACATCCCAGGAGCTACACATTCATTGACCAAATATCATGAAATATCTGTACAAAAGGTTCTCCTCTGGCTTCCAGGATTTCTCCACCTTTTGCCTCAGAAGTCTCTCTGCCCCTTGTTAGGTCAATGCCAGTCCAGATTGTTCAGGAAAAGAGCGAGAAAGAACATGGGGGTACACCCTGTACATCACAGATGTAACCCACAGACGAATACCTGCTCCCCGAGAGCCTGGCAAGGTTCCTTACCCTAGCAATCTTGCTTCTGCCGCTGAGGCCCTAAACTCTTTTATCCAGGTGAGCCTCATAGTCTTCTAAGTCTCTAGAATTTGATTTCGCAGCTGACTGTGTAAGGAGGGATAGTGACAAAGGTTTGGATTCCAGGAGACCTAGATTTTAACCCTGTTCTTCCTTTGCCAGATGGATAATTGTAGGCAAAGACAGACAAGCACATGCTTGAGTTGGGTGCCGTAGACAAATCACTTAGCCCTTCCATTCTACTGGAAAATGGATCCATACTGGCTGCCCTCTAGGACTCTCCCGGCCAAGTCCTTGGGTTCCCTGGGTTGTGGAGGTGGAAAGCATGTCCATGTTTGGGTTCCATGCTCACTGCTCTGGCCTCACCTGTGTGGCAGGGGCCTGGGGGCCTGTCCACGGGATCCAGGCTCTGTCCACTCTCCCTTGGCTTGGGCCAGAGGGCCTCCAGCCCTAGACCTTAGCTCGGAGCTCCCACTGGGAATGACGGCCATGACTGCTTCCTCTTCCATGTCCTTCCCTGCATCACTCTCTCTTCCTCTCTCACTTGCTCCAGCTCTTGCCCTTGCTCTGTTCCCTCTCTCCTTCCCCATCTCCTTTCTTTCTTCAACACTCAGGGGACCTCATCCCCTCATTCAACTCTAAGGAAACCAAAAAGCTAAGGCCTCCCTCCCTGTAGCAGACTGCTGCTTTCTTATTCTAGGTCCTTGGGAAGTTCCTGAACTTCTACCTGCCTCGGTTTCCTCATTTAAATGTATGATATTCCTTCCCACCTCACAGGGTAGTTGGGACAGTTCAATGGGATTGTACATGTAAAATACTGCAGCAGCATCTGGCAAATGGGAATTGATCCACGCTAGTTAGTGTTTCTCTTTTCCCTGCAGCAAGTTGACTGGGCTTATTGAATACATAAGGGTGTGAGATAATTAATCTGCCCTGGAAAGTTTGCATTTTCTTTCCTTCGAGCATTTTAAATATATGAGCAACCTACTCGCTGAGCTTTCTTTTCCCATCAGTTGCCTGCCGTTTTTATTCCTTCCTACAAACACGTTCCTCAGCTTGACTGAACTATTTGGAGTTCGAAGACTCACTAGACTTTCTAAATATTTAGACTAGATTTTTCCTTGTCTTTGTATCTGGCCAGCATGCTCTTTCTCCAATCTATATTCTTTGTCTTTGGTGGTGGTAGGACAGGTTGGCCCATTAATAGATGCTTCAGGAATTGGCTCTCTCTCTGTGCCATTTCCCCCAGGAAGACTTCCCTGGTTGCCACTCCCCAAGGCAGAATTAAGTGTTTTGTTTGTTTTTTTGCTTTGGGTTGTGATTTTAGATACTATTGTCACAAGGCTTACACCATGGCAGTACCATTATTTCTGTTTACTTGTCTCTCTTTTTATTTATTTTTATTTTTTAAAGATTTTATTTATTTATTTATTTATTTATTTATTTATTTATTTATTTATGAGAAAGAGAGAGAGAGAGACAGAGACATAGGCAGAGGGAGAAGCAGGCTCCCTGCAGGGAGCCCGATGTGGGACTCGATCCCGGAACTCCAGGATCATGCCCTGAGCCGAAGGCAGACACTCAACCGCTGAGCCTCCCAGGTTGTCCCACTTGTAAAACTGAAGATAGGAAATTTGCTTTGGCACCCAGTCTTTTTTTTTTTTTTTTTTTTTTTTAATATATCAGGTTTAATACATGTTAAATGAATGAATGAAGAGGATGGGAAAAGATGGCCTAAGCACTCACTCTAAAAGTCACAGTCATTATACTACAGGACATTCATTTTACTAAGAGGAACACGTCTCTGTTCCTGTTTCTTTCTGTATATATGGGCCTACTTTGGGCACGATTATACCAACTTCTACCTTTAGAAAGCCCGTAGCTGTTGGAAAGAACAGAGTAGACGGGGTGGGGAGACACTGTTAGAGATAAGGATACTGAAAGCAGAATTGATACTGATGGTGATAGAAACAAAAAAGCACAAAACACAGCTGGGTGCCTGAGCAAGGGGGAACAGCTTTATGGGGCACAGGATATTCCTACACAGTCCCACAACCGACCTTCAGAAGGAATGGCTTGAGTTACCCGAAGGTAAAATCATACTTTGAATCCTCTGCTTGAGAAAACAAAGCTTTAAAGCCTACTGAATTTTTCATGGACTAAGGTTCAGTCCCCTGGGAAACAGCATGGAGCTCCTCCGTCCTTAGGATGCCACTTGGACATTTTAAGATGGAAACTGTTGTGGGTCTGGACACGATCCTGTAATCTCATAAGTGCTTTGGGATATGGAGGGCCTCTTGCCAATAAACGACGGAATGGTAAACGAAAGGTATCTGAAGACATTGCTTTTTGAACTCATCTCATTGGAGCCCTGGGGATTCTTCGGCCTTCTCTTGAATATTGTTGAATATTGATGCTGGGATTGGGGAACAAGGGAGCCACATTCTCTCTGTTGCTATCTTCTGCCTCCCATTTTCTATGCAGCAGGCTGGGAGGAGGATTTTGTTTGAAGGGTCCTCAGTTAAAAAATGTGGCAACGGTGTTCTTAGAGCAGGTAACATGGGCATCCAGATATATGTTCTTAGAAGGCAGGGATGAGGGGCCCCTGGTGGCTCAGTGGATGAGCGTCTGCCGTTGGCTCAGGTTGTGATCCTGGGGTCCTGGGATCGATTTCTCTGCAGGGAGCCCACTTCTCCCTCTGCCTGTGTCTCTGCCTCTCTCCCTGTCTCTCATGAGTAAATAAACATCTTAAAGAAAAACAAAAAGCAGGTAGCGATGACAAGCATTGTCTGAATGAGTTCAAGTCCCAGTGTCTGGGCCTCACCCCTCTGTGCCTCAGTTTACTCATTTGTAAAATGGGGATAATTATAGTCCCTGTCTCACTGAGCTGTTGTGAGAACGACATTCGTTGAAATGGGTAAGATGCCTAAAAGAGTGCTGGGCGTATAAGAAATCCACCCGAATGTTTGCTCTTCACCATTTAAGCAGCCCCTCGACCAAGCCTGCCTTGTAAGGAGGGAGGCTAAGCTTTGAAAAGCCAGTGCTATCTGAGCCTTGAAGAATGTAGGGAGGGGCAGGGCATTTTGGACGAGGAGCCAGGCGAGGAGGGGGAAAAATCACATGTTCAGGCCCCGGGTCAGGACCTAGGGGAGGCGCAATCAGTGGCAAATATGCAATTATTGAGCAGTGGCTCAGGTCAGCCGGTGTGGTCTGGATGTAAGAGCGAGAGGGACGGGGACAGAGCCCAGCTGGAGGGGACAACGGGAAGTGGCTCGTGCCCTGGCGTGGGCTCCCGGATCTAGTCCGCCTTGCTCAGGAGCCAGAGCTTTATTCCAAGTGACATCTTTGGCTTCAGAAAGGTGTTCTTCCCAGGCTTTGGAGTGCAGAGAATAGAAGGAGAAAAGGAGGACCGAGTCAGTGGCTCTGTTTCAGAGATAAAATGCACAGGGTGGGGTGGGAGGCACGAGAGAGGTCGAACATGATTCCAGAGTTTCCTGGTTTGGGCAACTGGGTGGATGCGATGCTGTTCATCAAGATAGGGGAGGCGGGAGGAGGAGCAGGTTTGGGTGGGGACGGTAATGAGTTCATTTCTGGGACAGGCTGAATTTGAGGTGCCTAAGGGAGATCAAGGTGGAGATCCCCAGTAGGCAGTCGGAAGGCTGGGTCTGGAGCGCACAATGGAAGGGCAGGGCCAGGGGTGCTGGCTCTGAGCAGCCAACTTCGAAAGGAGAGTTAGAACCTTGGGGGTGGGTGGGTTCACCCAGGGGACGAGTGCACAGTGACAGGAGGACAAGAATGGGGGCTGGGGACATGGAGGGCTGGGGCGGCCAGAGGATGGGGTCCCCTGAGACACCAGGTGGGGCAGCCCATGTGAGCAAGGTCCTGGGCTTGAGCAGGTGGGATGCGGCCTTCGGAGGGGCCCTTCCCACACCTCTGCTGCCCCAATAATTTAACCGAAAAACGTCACTGCTCTCAAAGGCCAAGAAGGGATCAGTGTGCTTGGGAGCTGGAAAGAATCTCAGAGATTTTACAGTCCAGTGGTTTTTTTGTGTGTGTCTATATGTGAGTGTTTTTTGTTAGGTATTTTGAGCAGACAACTGAAAAAAAAAAAAAAAAAAAAAAAAAAAAAACAACCTTGTTCCAAATCCCAATACATGATAGAGTGACCCACAGAGGTGCTGTCACTGAAGCCGCGGCTGGGTGGCTTCTCCCAAATGTCTCAGAGCGGCATACACCTGTCCATCCACAGGTGTTTACTGGGCGCCAGGTGTACAGCAGGCCTGTGGTCAGCTCTGGATACAGCTGTGGACAGATAGTTTCTGCCCCTGGCGCTCACTGGTTCTCAATCCTGGCTGTGTTTATAACCATGTAGGGAGTGTTATAAAATCACCAATGGCCAGGCTGTGCCTCCGACCAAAGAAAGCCACATCCTTGGCATTGGGACCGAGGACAGGTAGCCGTAAATCGCTCCAACTTCAATGTGCAACTACGTGCAAGAAGCAGCCGAGTGTAGACAATCTAGCGCATGGAAGTAATTCTCCTGGACTCTTGAGTCAATCGACTGGCCTCGATTCATCCACACGGGAGTTAAGTTGGCCCAGGTGGCTGCGAAGGGCCTGGGCCTAGAGCCTCTGTACTCCGACTCCTCAGGCAAGGAGGAGTCTCACACCCCTCTGTGGCCTCAGCCCAATCTGCGCCGTGGCCCTTCACCTGGTTGGTCACCCAGCTTTGAGGTGTAAGTGAAAATCTGGTGAATGATCTGCATTGTTCTCTTTTCTCTGGGGCTGTCTTCTTGCTCTGCGAAAAACCAGTGGAATTCTTTGTCTAAATGGGGTATTCATTCGGAGGACGCACAATAAGCCTCTTTCACTGGCAATTCAATCTCACGTAACAGAGACCGCGGGGCCTGCCAGCAACGTCCTTGTGCAACCGGCACGCACCCGGCTTCTGAAAATAAACCGTGGGTACCGACGCCTGGACAAACGGGAGCCCGGTATTCTGTGTATGGTGGTGGTGGGGGGTCCCTGAGAGCCACGGACTCCTCTGACACGGAGGGCAGGGCTCCGAGCTCACGACCAAGTCCTTTTCTCTAGGGGACCGGCCAGAAGTGTGAGTCTGGTGACCACTGTTTAAGCCAGGAAGGGCAGCTGTGTGACTTTGGGCTAGTGGCGTGACCTCTCTGAGCCTTCGTTTCAGGCTGAGACACTGGGGATATATAGGATTCTCATAAGGATCAAACGACACGATATATGCAAAATGTGGGGCACCTACACCCATCTGCCAAGTGCTAGATGAAGGCCCTTTTATATATAATACATCGTCGAGCCCAAAAACTTGATCAGCACACTAGCTGTCGTAGATTGTCATCTCTAGTTTATGAATGAGGATACCGAAGCCCAGAGAATGGGAGAATCACCCTCTGTGGCACGGGCATGGAAGGAGCTGGACTCTGAGCTCAGGCCTCCCCCGCTGCAAGAGCAATAGTGGGGTGGGGATTAGGGATTCCTAATCTCTGAGTGTTGCTTAGAATGCAGACGGGAGGAGAGAAGATGGTATATGGGGAGTGGGGAAGACTCGTCTTTGCTACTTTGGGGGTTGTGTTCAGAGCCAGAAGCTGCTGGTATTTAAGCCAGAAGCTGCAGAATTTCATCTTGGGCAGAGAGGAAAAGGAACCAGTCTTTGCTGGGACCGACTAGGTCCTAGGCAGCATGCAAACCCCTTTTTGTGTGCACTTGTCCATGATTTAATCTACAGGAATAAACCTGCAAAGGAGGTGTGACAGATTTTTATCCCTAACTGGGGAGGGGGCATCCAGAAGCTCAGAGAAGTTAAGCAACTTTGAACCAAAGTCTGTCTGGCCTGAGATGCATCTGCCTTTGCATTGGCGGCGTGGGTCCCGCTGACCCTGAGACATGAGATCGCCTACGTGTTTTCAGCTCACTCTTTTGCTTCCTGTGGATCTCGTCTCTATTTCCTAGGTCCTAAAAAAGATCAGAGAGGCCAGTTTCCTAGGCTGTTTTCTTGGCAGGAGGAGAGCGGGAGTGATAGTAATATTAGGAATAATGACAGTAATTATAACACTGAACACTGTGTCCCAAGTGCTCAATATGTTCCAGACACTGTTGCAAGAACTCAACAGGCTTAATCTCATTTAATCCTTCCAATGCTCCGGTATGGTTGGGATTATTACTCTCCCTGTTTTTGCAGATGGGAAGCTGGCACAGGTGGGTTCAGCCACTTGCCTAGGGTCACACAGCTAGTCACTTGTCCCTGGGGTCATCATGAGGTCATTCCTGAAGCTCCTTGACAGAACTTGCTGGAGGCGGGTGTTGTGGCCTTTGTGTCTCCTTGACCTGGCTTCCGTCGGGCAGCTGCTGCAGGATGAGGGGCCGTTCACTGGGGAATGGTTCTCCTCTCACTTCATGCGGGGGAAAGGGTTGTTCCTGGTATGGGGGGGTTCAGGGTGATGTTGAGAGGGCTCTTATGCTTTCGCCTGTAGGTTCACAGACGTGGTCTTCATCTAACTCGGTTCTCCTCGCTCTCTCAGCTGGGCTCAGGCCCACCAAGTCCTCTGCCAACCTCCTTTAACAAGGGTTCGGTGGGGGACTCCTTTGGCAGGAGCCTTCTGGCCTTGTTCTCAGGCCACACCCTTCTCTGCAGGCTGCCTCTGTGCCCTGAGACCTTTGATCCAGGGGCCAGCCCCGAAGCCTGTCTTGGGTGGCTGGAGAACCCTCCCGGGTCTCTTGCCATCCAGGGCCACCAGCCCAGCGCTGGCCCTCTGGAAGCTGGCCACAGCGGGGGCTGTGTCATATCTACAACTGTGCACTGGGGGCTCATATTTCAGGAAAGGGAGATTCTGGTTTTCCCCCTACAGGGCTTCAATGCAGTCCGCTCAGCCTTCTGTACTTGCATCCTGCCCTTGTATTCGGTACTTAAAAATATAAAAGATAAAAAACCAAACAAAGCTAAACTTTACCTTAATAATAATAATATGAGCAGCAGTGATTTATTGGGCACCTACTATGTACCAAGCATTTCACAGACATCATCCCATTTTAATCCTGTTAGTGTTTTTTTGAGGGGAAGGCCTTGGTTATCCTGTTTTTATGGTTGAACGAACCCAGCGTGGAGAGATCAGTTTGTTCACACGCAGTAAGAAGTGGCCGAGCTGGGATTTGAGTCCAGGTCAGTCTGACACCAAAGCTCTAAACCACTCTGTGTACTACTTTCCAGTTCTCTCTTGACCCATCCTTCCCTTGTCCGGAAGTCCAAAGTGTCACATGGATGGGCGCAAACATGGACAATTTGGGTGACCAGAGGATTTATTCTAGTTGCTGTTTGCTCCCTGCCCGTGCTTTCTTCAATCTGGGCCCAGGGTGTGGGGGCTGTGAGACCTTGTACCATTTGTCTGGGGCAGGATATAAATAAGTCAGTTGTCTTTCTCAGCTCGACAGGAACAGCTCCGCCATGCGTGAATATGCGCGTGTGGGCACGTGTTCCGCTCTTACTTGCTCCTCCTGACAGATAGCCGGTCCTGTGCCTGAGTTTGATTCATTTCCAGTGAAAAACAACCCCGACCTGAAGATAGGAATTCACTGAAGCAAGAACGGAGGCTGGGATAATGTGGAGCTTGCAATGAGTTCGTTTTAAGTGGTGACTTATTGCACTCAAGAGTTGTCCTGGGCCAGAAGGGAATCCGCGTCCAGGAAGGTGGGCAGACGAAGCTGGGTTCTGCAGGAGAGCCTAGGCCTTCCGACTACAAATGCTTAGGAGCCAGGACCCTGGGCCGGGAGCAGAGGTTGGAGCGCAGCACCTGGCCCAGGATAGCGAGGGGGCATTTTCGGTGTTGGCGGCACATAACTTTTTGGGATAACCTTCTCAGGATTGTCTCTGTATTCGGAGTCTTGATTCCCCAAATGGAGGAGCTAGGCACCTGCTTTCTTAGCACCACTATGCTGTGAGTAGGGGGTGTCATGACTTAGATTCCTTCAGTGAGATCCCCGCCCCCACACACTGACTTTGATCTTGAGGATGGTGGCCCTGAGAGGAAGGATCCATTTTCAAGATCAGTAGTGGTTGGGTTCTGGTGGAGTGGGCGTGTGGCCCAGGTGGGTGGTGGTGGCAGAGACATCAAGGTGGTGGTGCCTGAGTGGTACTCTTACCGTTCTTGATGGTCGAGCTTCCGTGTCTGACTCTCTGACCCTCCAGGAGTTTTGTGAGCTACCCCTTAATCCTTCAAATTTGTGGAATTTGGCTTAATGGCCCAAGATGTGGTTTCTCTCTCTTCCTATATGTCTTGTGGATGCTTGGATATTTATTCTGCTGCTGCTGCTGTTGCAGGGTGGAGTGTTCTTTAAACGTTGATTGGATTCTGTTGGTTGCTGGTGTTGGTGAGTTCTTCTGTATTCTTGTTGATATTATGTGAGTTGTCGTATCAGTTGCTGAGAGGGGGTGTTAAAGCCTCTACCTGTGATTGTGGATTTACCCCATTTTCCTCTCAAGGTCTAGAGATAATCTTGCTTCACAGATTTTGCAGCTCTGCTGTTTGGTGCCGACTGTGTCAGGATTCTTGCAGATTGATGGTTTTAAAAGCATTATGTAATGTCTTTATCTGCCTCCAATAAAGTTCTTCTCTCTGAATTTGACTTTATCCGATATTCATACAACCAACTGCTTTCTTTTGACTAAAGTTGGCATGACTACCATCCTTTTAACTTTCAGCCTACCTGTATCATTACGTTGGAAGTGACAGAGCATATAATTGAGCCATATTTTTAAATCCACTCTGATGATCTTTCTTGTTTAATTTAGTCTGAGAATGTCTTGATTTCTCATTTTTTCCCTGAAGGATATTTCTGCTGGATGCTGAGTTGACAGGGTTATTTACTTATTTATTTATTTTTCCAGCATTTGAATAATGCTGTACCACTCCCTTCTGGCTCCCGCAGTTTCTGATGAGAAATACACTATAATTTAAATAGTTTTCCCTTAATAGGGAAGGGATTGTTTTCTCTTCAGCTGCTTTAAAGCTGTTTTTGTTCACCTTTCATTTTCAGAAGTTTGATCATGATGTGTTTTGGGATGGATTTTTTAAAAGTGTTTTCCCATTTATCCTGTTTGGGGTTTGCCACTCAGCTCCTTGAATCTCAGATTTTGTCTTTTGCTAAATTTGGGAAGTTTCAGCCATTAGTTCTTTGAATGCTTTTCCAGCCCTGCCCTTTCTCTCCTCTCCCTCTGGAACTCAGGTGACATGAATGTTAGATGTTTCATCCCATAGGCCCCTGAGGCTCTGTTGATCTTTTCATTCTGGTCTGTTTTCTCTCTCTTGTTTGCACTGGGTTATTTCTACCATTCTACAGGTTTCTTTTCTTTGTTCCCTCCATTCCACTGTTGAGCCCATCCACTGAGTTTTTTTTTTTTTTTTAATTTTAGTAATTTTATTTTTTAGTTCTAAAATTCCACTTGGCTGTCTTTTATATCTTCTATTTATTTACCAAAACATTCCATTTATTTGATGAAACTTTCTTTTTTTTCTTTTTAAAGATTTTATTTATTTATTCATGAGAGAGAGAGAGAAAGAGAGAGAGAGGCAGAGACACAGGCAGAGGGAGAAGCAGGCTCCATGCACGGAGCCATGTGGGACTCAATTCCGGGTCTCCAGGATCAGGCCCTGGGCTGAAGGCGGCGCTAAACCGCTGAGCCACCAGGGCTGCCCTCTTTTTTTTTTTTTTTTCCAGTTATTTCGAGCATGTTTATAATTGCATGTTGAAGTATTCATATGATATCTGCTTGAAAATCCTTGCTGGAAGATTCTAATGTTTCTATCATCTTGGGGTTGGTCTCTATTGGTTGCCTCTTTTACATTCAAGTTGAAATTTTCTTGGTTCTTGGTATGAAGAGTTATCTTCTATTAAAACTGGACATTTTGGTTATCATGGTATGAGACTCTGGATCTTGTTTACACTTTCTGCTTTGGTGGACTTTTTTTTTTTACTCTGCTGTGGCAGGGAAAGGCGGGGGTGCTGCCCTGTTACTGCCAGATGAGGTTAGAAATGCAGAGTCCTTACTTGACCTCTGTTGACACCTGAGTTGGGGAGGGAGTCCTCATTCCTAGGGTGGAGGTGGGAGTTCTGGTTCCCCACTAGGCCTTCACTGATACCACCCTGGCTGGGAGGGGTAGGAGACAGACACTGTTCACACATGTCATCCACTGGACACGACAGTAAAGGGAGGTGGCCTCATTGCATGTGGGTGGTGATGAAGTCTCGACTCCTCCTTTGCCCTCCTCTAACACGAGATAGGAGGGAACAGAGCACCTCCATACTTCTCGGTGGGGGTGGAAGTGCAGACTCCCCATGAGGGCTCCACCGACATGGTGGTGAGGCAGATGGTCTTACCATCAGATGGGGAGGAAGTTGCGAGCTCCTCACTTGGCCTTCTCTGACATCACACTGGCAGGATGATTAGGGAGCCTCTATACAGTCTGCAAGGGTGGAATCTAGTTTCTTCAGTCTGCCTTTGCTGACCTGGGTGAGGGGAGGCAATTTTTTTTCCGTGATGTTTGTCTGAAGTAGAGCAATTATTGTCTAAGAGTTTTCTGTCTTCGTAGTCTTTCCTAGCTAGAGAGAGGCGGCTTTTGTTGGAGCTTTTTCATGTCTGGGTTCATTTGCATTTCTGGGCTACTTCTAGGTTTCTTCAGCTCCCAGTCTGGGATATACCAGAGAAAGGAAAAACCCAGAAAAGTCACCTCCATGTCATTCCTCGGGTCCCAAGTCCCTCACCTGTCTGCCTTCCTCTCCCTATCTTTCAGAATTTTCTTATGATTGTTTCATACCTAATGTCTATCGTTTTTATTTGTACTTGGTGGGAGGAATACAAAGAAATATGCCTACTCCATCTTCCCAGAAACCAAAGTCCCAGCATCCTTTAGTGAACTGCCTTCCTGCTGAAACTGGCCACAGTGGGTTCTGTTGTCTGCAGTGAGGAACCCTGACTGATACACTGTCCCTTTGAGAAGGACAGGGCCACAGAAGAGCTGTCCCCTGAAGTGGGGATACTAGTCTTGTCAACAGGTTTCCAGAACTGGTAGCTCTCTGTTTTTTGTATGAGTGGTTTCCTTCTGTTTTCTCCAAACCACACGGCTTATCTTCTAAAAACAGACAAACTCTTTTTTCATTCCTTTCCTTTTTTTTTTTTTAAGTTTATTTTTTAGTAATTTTTACACCCGACGTGAGGCTCAAACTCATGATCCTGAGATCAAGAGTCTCATGTTCTTCTAATTGAACCAGCCAGGCACTGCCATTACTTTCTTTTATTAAAAAAATAATAATAATTGTTCCTTGTCAAAAATTTAGAAAATATGGATAAATAAATCAGAGAGCATCTCACCCCAGACTAGCTACTGCTAATATTTACGTACCATGTATATAATGTGACTGTGTTGCTCTTTTTGCTAAGAAACCTGTTTTTTCACTTAATCAGATCATCATTTTTTAATAGTTACATAATGCTCTATTGCAAGGGCACAGTTATTTACATATCTGTTCCCTACTGTTTCTAATTTTTTTCCACTGTGAACAATTCTGCATGTAACATCTTTGTAGATAATCATTGTGTACTTGTCTGGTTATCTTAAAATAACCCCCTAGAAATGGAATTGCTGGGCTGTAGGGGATGCACATTTTTTAAAAAGAACTTTTGATACATATCTTTACTTATCCTTCCCATCTTGCTCCTAGTCATAGTACCATTGCTTGGTTCTCATTCCACTGACCTTTTCTCATTCACAGAGCACTGCAGGCATCTCCCCTTCAGCCTCCCCTCTATTTCTCTCTGTCCACCAGTGCTGGCTTGTGGCAGGATGATATGTGACAAATTAATGCACATGTGGCACCTTCCATGTTCCACTTGCTTACATCCTGAGGATCTTTTGCCATTCAAAGCATGGTGGAATTTCCAAACTGAGGTGGCAAGTAGTTTTAGGTTCAAGTGTTGAGGGTTTAGATGGAAGATTCCGGAAGTAGATGTGATCAGCCATTTCCTTCCTTCACCACTGACCTCTGGTCCTCAGGGGAGAAGAGAGGTAGAGATGAAGTCAGATGATGAGATATGAGTATGAGTGGCCCTATCTTATGTCTCCCTTCACCCCATAAAATGAATCTTGGCCAGGGAGCATGATAAAATCTGCCTTTAAGTCAAGAGGACCTGACCTGTTTCAGGCTTCCTGGGGTGTAGTCTGTGGAGTCATCGAACTGCAGGCCAGTTCTCTATTCATCATGGAAAGGCTACCCTAGAATGGAGATAGTAGCATGGTGTCTCCGGTGGGGAGAGAGTGTAGGGACAGCCTTCTTATTTTCCCAAGACCTCAGACCACTGAGGGTCAGACACCTGAGTGTTTCTGTGGCATCAAGTTGGGGTACAAATGAATAGGAAAGAGAAGAGGAAGTAGAAGAGAGAGAGGAGGGGGTATGTGGGGGGAAACAGGAGAGGAGAGAAGAGAGAAACAATGAAAAATGAGAGCTGGGAAGCCTATAAATGTTCCTTGCCTGAGTGTTGTGGATTCCCATGGTAGAGGTTGAAGGGTGGGTCATGCTTGCAGGCATTTGATGAGGACATAGTTGCTTCTCAGAGAGAATTTGCTGGCATGGGACACAAATAAAGACCAGATGAGTGAGTTATATTTGAAGTTGGAGGCCAGCATGGGGATCAAGACAGATGCAGAGTGCAGTAACTTCTTTCTTACCGAATATGCAGGGTGACATTCCCATAACACACCCACAATACACGCAACACATGTTGAGTCAAAATGCTGATTAAAAACCACCTTTTTCACTTAGTTTACTTGAAAGCAATTAGATTAGTTACTCTACACTGGCCAGAATAGGAATCTGTGGCAGGAAGTATACTGTTTGAGAAAAGGAGGGGAATAGAGAAAGGATTTTTTGCAGCCCTGAGTTCACATTGATTGAAAATCCTTACCATGTCACCTTCTCAAAACTACCAGGGCTAAGAAAATATATTTTCCAGATTTGAACCTCTGCATTTTCTCAAAGAAAAGTCTCCTTTTATTTATTTCTGTGTTACCCATGCACAGTGGATATTGAAATTTTTAAAATTCCAGTTTGTTCAAACAAAAATTTTCATGGACGTCCAACATCATGTAAAGCAAATAAAAATCAATTGCAGCGGGAAGGAGGCCTCCCCTCAATCATCTGAGGTTCATAAAGGTGCCCTACGGAACCCTTAGGATTCCGCAGATGCAAGCCTGCCATGTATGGTGGTACAGTGTGCACGCTGCGCAACAGTGTTGGCCAAGGTGCCTCGTGAGAGCCGAAATCTAGGTCATGTTCCACTCATCAGGACTTGGGCTCTGGCACAGAGCTCTATCATCCGGGGATAGGGTTGCCCTTTTCTTTGTACAAAGTATAGCCAGCTTAAAGCCATGTGTCCACAGGGCAGCATGTACCCAAAAGAGATTTCTTCTCAAATTCATCCACCCAAATGGGGCGCCTTTTGTACACAGGCCACATAGAGGGAGGTAATGGTCCTGCATGAGCATGCTTTGAAAACAACAGTAAGTGTTTGCTGGTCCTTAGAATTTGGCTTTCTACTTTGAGTTCCCAGTTTGCTGAAAAATTTCAAAACAATTTCAGTACATTTCCTTGTCCCAGACTTAGAACATTACTGCCCAACTGTGGGCGAGTGGCCAACAGCCTGTTGGAAGGGCAGTGGTACTGTCATTAAACTATGAAGAAATGTGCCAGGCAAGGCTTTCTCTGGGTGGAATCCCTTGTGATTTTTTTTTTTTTTTTGGAGGGGGGAGGCGGTATGTACAAAAATCAGAACTAGAAGACCAACTGATCACTTTAGTGAAACATTCTATTTTATAATCAGGAAACAATGATATTGAGAAATTATGGCTTATGCTCAAGGCTGCAAGATTCTAGTTGGTAGAGCTGGGACTCAAATCTGAGGCTTCCGGGCTATGGTCCCAGGACTTCGGTTAGCTGTGTGATGACAGAAACCAAATAGCCAAAGAAATAATGGGATCTTCCTCCCTGACCTCCTTCTCCAAAAGCAGATACTTACCTCTTGGAGATGCACTAGGCATGGTCCTCCTAGGAGCGAGGAGAGCACCTTGCTCCACTCGGGGAGCCTAGGAATGTGCCATCATGTGACGTCATTGAAATGGGCGGTCTCTATATCAATGACTCCTGTAGCGCTGGGAACTCCTCCTTAGTCGGCCTTGGTGCTGAATCAGTCATGGGAGTCATGCTTACTTCCTGGGCTGCAAGATGGGCACCCTCAACAACAACAATAATAATAACAACACTAATGATGGCAAGCACCATCATCATCTTGTTTGGTCCAGGCAGCGCACCTTTGATCTGGGGATTTCTAAGCATGTTGCCAACATGATCCAGCAGCTAGTGTCATTATCCCCCTTTTACAGACAGAGAAAATGAGGAACAAGACCTTTAGGCTAGAGGCTCAAGGTCACGCGGGGCATCATTAGTGGAGACATGTGAGGAACTCGAGTTGTTAGCCTTGAAATAGAATCTCTGGGCCCTTGACAGGCTTTTGGTTGGCAACGGCGGCTCTTTATGAGGACTGTCTATTTTTATAAACCATGCCATAAAAGTGAATACCGATCATTAGATTTCATTTCAAGCATGTCTTGCACAATCTTAAATGCTCTGAGCATGTGGCAGGTGTTCCCTCGCTCCAGACAGCCTGCTCCGCGGGTAGTCCTCTGTAATATTCAGTGGGTCCCCTGTGGTCCCAGAAGGTGAACCCTCTCTACCAAAATTCAAAGCTGGTGCTTATATGAGAGAAGGAACATTGGTCAAAGTCTTGGGAAGGTCTCAACTTGTTTTCCCCCAGTTTTATTGAGGTATAATTGACCATTTTGTATATATTTAAAGTGCACGACGTGATGATGTGACATAGCTTACACCTTGTGAAAAGGTTTCCACAATTCTGTTAATTAACACGTCCATCGCTTCACAGACTTACCTTTCTTTCTTTCTTTCTTTCTTTCTTCTTTCTTTCTTTCTTTCTTTCTTTCTTTCTTTCTTTCTTTCTTTCTTTCTTTCTTCTTTCCTTCCTTCCTTCCTTCCTTCCTTCCTTCCTTCCTTCCTTCCTTCCTTCCTTCCTTCCTTCCTTCCTTCCTTCCTTCTTTCTTTCTTTCCCTTTCTTTTGTGTGTGTGTGTGTGTGTGTGTGTGTGTGTAGTGAGAATGCTTAAGTTCTCCTCTCTTAGCAAATTTTAAATACACAACACAGTAGTAGTAACTATGTTGTGCATCAGATCCCCAGAGATTATTCATCTTGTAACTGAAGGCTTATACCCTTTGGCCAGCTTCTTCCCATCTCCTTAACCTCCCACCCCTGATAGCCATTATTCTGCTCTGTTTCTGTGAGTTTGCCCCCTTTTTTATTTAAGGATTCCATATATAAAAGAGATCCTACAGTCTTTTTCTCTGGCTAATCTTACTCAACATAATGTCTTCTAGGTTCATCTATGTGGTTGCCAATGGCAGGATTTCCTTCTTTCTTATGGCTGAATAATATGCCATTATATCACGTTTTCTTCATCCATTGACAAATATTTAGCTTGTTTCTATATCTTCACTGTTGTGGATACTGCAGCAGTGAATATGGGAGTGCAGATATCTCTTCAAGAAAATAATATTATCTCCTATGAATATATACCCAGAAACAAGATTGCTGGATTATATGGGAATTCTATTTTAATTTTTTGAGGAATCTCCATACTGTTTTCCATCATGGCGATACCAATTTATATTCCTATCAGTAGTGTACAAGGGTTTTCTTTTTCCCACACATTATTACTAACACTTAATACCTGTTGCTTTTTTGATAAAAGCTATCCTAATACGTCCTTTGCCTATTTTAAAATTAGACTTATTTTATTTTATTTTATTTTGCTACTGAGTGGTAGGAGTTCCTTATGTATTTTGGATAGTGCCCCTTTACTAGATACATGGTTTGCAAATATTTTCTCTCACACTGTAGGTTGTCTTTTCATCTGGTGTTTCCCTTGCTGTGCAGAAACTTTTAAATTTGATGTAGTCTCATCTATTTATTTTACTTTTGTTGCTTGAGCTTTAGATGTCATATCCAAGAAATCATTGCTAAGACCAGTGTCAAGGAGATTTTTCCCTATGGCTTCTTCTAGAAATCTTATAGTTTCAGGTCTTATATTTAAGTCTTTAATCCATTTTGAGCTAATTTTTGGGAGTGGCGTAAAATAAAGGCCTCATTTCATTCTTTTGAATGTGGATATTTAGTTTTCCTAACACCATTTATTAAAGAAACAATTCTTTCCCCATTGTATATTCTTGGTGTCCTGGTGAAAGATAGTTGACTATTTGTATGTGAGTTTATATATGGGCTTTATATATGGGCTCTCCATTCTTTCCCACTGGTCTATGCACCTGATTTTTGCCTCATTATATGCTGTTTTGATTATTATAGCTTTGTAATATAGTTTGAAATCATGAAGTGATGCCTCAGGCTTTGTTTTTCTTGCTCACGATTGCTCTGGCTATTTGGTGTCTTGGTAGTTCCATGCAAACTGTAGAATTGTTTTTTCTATTTCCATGAAAAATGGCACTGGAATTTTGATAGGGATTGCACTGAATCTATAGATTTCTTAGGGTGGTATGGACATTTCAACAATGAGTTCTTCCAATCCATGAATATGTGATATCTTTCCATTTATTTGTATCTTTCTCAATTTCGTTCATCAGTGTTTTAGTTTTCAGTGTACAGATCTTTCACTTCCTTGGTTAACTCTATTCCTAAGCATTTTATTATTTTTGATGCTGTTGTAAATGAGAGTGTTTTCCTAGTTTCTCTTTATGATAGTGTGTTGTCAGTATATAGAAATGCAACTGATTTTTAGATATTAATTTTGTATCCTGCAACTTCACTGAATTTGTTTATCAGTTTTAACAGTATTTGGATGAACTCTTTAGGTTTTTCTGTATGTAAGACCATGCCACCTGCAAACAGAGCCAATTTTACTGCTTCCTTTCTTTTTTTTAAAATTTAAATTCAATTTGCCAACTTGTAGTATAGCACCCAGTGCTCATCACATCATATGCCCTCCTAATGCCTGTCACCCAATTACTCTATCTCCTCATCCACCTCCCCTGCTGCAACCCTTTGTTTGTTTCCCAGACTTGGGAGTTTCTCATGGTTTGTTTTCCTCCCTAATTTTTCCCCACTCAGTTTCGCCCCCTTCCCTTTGGGTCTCTTTCACTATTTCTTATATTCCACATATGAGTAAATAAAGCACATGAAAAAATGCTCCACATCACTTGTCATCAGGGAAATACAAACCAAAACCACAGTGAGATACCACTTTACACCAATGAGAATGGTTAAAATTAACAAGACAGGAAACAACAAATGTCAGCGAGAATGTGGAGAAGAGGAACCCTCTTGCACTGTTGGTGGGAATGCAAGCTGGTGCAGCCACTCTGGAAAACACTGCGGAGGTTCCTCAAGAAGTTAAAAATAGAGCCACCCTGTTACCCAGCAATTGCACCACTGGGTATTTACCCCCAAAGATACAGATGTTGTGAAATGATGGCACACCTATACCCCAATGTTCATAGCAGCAATGTCCACAATAGCTAATCTGTGGAGGGAGTCACGATGTCCTTCGACAGATGAGCAGAGAGAGAAGATGTGGTCTATATATATATACACAATGGAATATTACTCAGCCATCAGAAAGGATGAATACCTACCATTTACATCAATGCGGATGGAACTGGGGGGTATTAGGCTAAGTGAAATATGTAAGTCAGAGAAAGACAATTATCATACTGCTTCCTTTCTGATTGCATAGCTTTCATTTGTTTTTCTTGCCTACTTGCTCTGCCTAAGATTTCTAGTACTACGTTGAATAGAAGTGGCAAAAGTAGACATTTTTATCTTGTTCCTGATCTTAGAGGAAAAGTTTTCAGTTTTTCACTGTTGAGTATGCTGTTAGCTGTGGCTTTTCATATGCGGCTTTTATGATACCAAAGTACATTCCTTCTATGTTTAATTTCTTGAGAGTTTTTATCATGAAAAAATGTTGGGCTTTGTTAAATGCTTTTTCAGCTTCTGTTGAGATGATGATATGATTTTTGTTCTCCATTCTGTTAATGTGCTGTATCACATTTATTGATTTGCATCTGTTGAATCATCCTTGCCTCCCAGGGGTGAATCCAACTTGATAATAGTGTATGATCCTTTTAATGTGTTGTTGAAGTCTGTTTGCTAATCTTTTGTTGAGGATTTTTGCATCTATATTTATCAGGGATATTGGACTATAATTTTCTATTCTTGTAGTGTTATTGTCTGGCTTGGGTGTCAGGGTGATGCTGGCCTCAAAAACTGAGTTTGAAACTGTTCCCTTCTCTTCAGTTTTTGGGAAGAAGTTGAGGAGGTTTGGTATGAATCCTTTAAATGTTCACCATTAAATCCAGTCCTAGGCTTTTGTTTTTTGGGAGGTTTTTGCTTACTGAGTCAATCTCCTTATTCATTATTGGTCTGTTTAGATTTTCTATTTCTTTGTGATTCAGTTTTGTGAGGTTGTATGTTTCTAGGAATTTGTCCACTTCTAAGTTGTGCAATTTGTTGGCCTATAATTGTTCATAGTAGTCTTTTATGATTCTTAGTATTTATAGGGTGTCTGTTGTTACATTTCCTCTTTCATTTCTGATTTTATTTATTAGAGTCTTCTCTCTTTTTTCTTATTTAGTCTAGCTACAGGTTTGTCAATTTTGTTTATCTTTTAAAAAAACAGTTCTTAGTTTTTCTATTACTTTTCTGGTCTATTTCATTGATTTCTGTTATGCTCTGTCTTTTTTTAATCTCCTTACTTTTGTTGACTTGATTTGTTCTCTTTCTAGCTCATTGAGGTATAAAGTTAAGTTGTTTATTTGAGATCTATCTTTTTCTTAATGTAGGCATTTATTGCTATAGACTTCCCTCTCAAAACTGATTTTACTATATCCTATAAGATGTGGTATGCTGTGTTTCTGTTTGTTGTAAAATATATTTGATTTCCATTTTGGTTTCTTTTTTGACCCATTGTTTGTTTAGAAGTGTGTTGTCTAATTTCCACGTTTGTGAATTTTCCAGTTTTTTTCCTGTTGTTAATTGCTAGTTTCATATCATTGTGGTTGGAAAATACACCTTTTATGATTTTAATGTTCTTAAATTTGTTAAAACCTATTTTGTGACCATATAATCTATCCTGCAGAATGTTCCATGTGTGGCTGAGCAGAATTTGTGTTCTGCTGCTGTTGGATTAAATATTTTGTACATGTCTGATAGGTCCATTTGGTTCTAAAGTATAGTTCAAGTCTAGTGTTTCTCTATTGATTTTCTGCCTGGATGACATACCCATTGTTGAAAGTGAAGTATTGAAGTTCCCTACTATTGTCCTATTGTTTAAATCTGTTAGTATTTACTTATGTAGATAAACTGAGGTTGGGCCCATATATGTTTACAGTTGTAATATCCTCTTGATGAATTGACCCCTTAATCATGACCTTCTTTGTCTCTTGTTGCAGCTTTTGACTTTAAGTCTGTTTGTCTGATATAATTATAGCTACTCTGCTCTCTTTTGGTTTCCATTTGCATAGAATATTTTTCCCCATCCTGTCACCTTGTGCCTGTGTACGCCTTTTCAGCTAAAGCATAGGTAACATGTAGTTGGATCTTGTATGTATATTCAGCCCCTCTCTGCCCTTTCATTGGATAATTTAATCCATTTAGATTGAAAGTAATTATTGATAGGTAAAGATTTACTAATTCAATCTTAGTGTTTTCTGGCTGTTTTATAGTTCTTTTATTCTTTTCTTTCTCTTTTGTGTTTTCCTTTATGAACTGATGATTTTCAGTAGTGGCGTACTTTGATTCTGTTCCTTTTTTTCTTTTATGTATCTATTGAGGTTTTGCTTTGTGATTACCAAGAGGCCTACCTAAAACATCTTATAACAGTCTATTTCAGGCTGATAACAACTTAACTTCATTTGCCTACAAAAACTCTATTCTAATCCCCCCTCATGTTTTATTTTTGATATCACAATTTACATATTCTTATATTGTATATCCATTCACCAATTATTGCGGGTATAGTCACTGTTAATTCCTTTGTCATTTAACCTTTTATACTAGAGTTTAGTGATATACAGATCACCATATTGCAGTACTAGAATATTCTGAATTGACTATATACTTCCCTTTACCAATGGGATTTATATTTTCTTATGTTTTCGTGTTACTAATTGGCATGCTTTCATTTCAGCCTGAAGAACTTGCAGCATTTCTTGTAAGGCAGGTCCAACCATGAACCACCTCAGCTTTTGTTTGTTTGGGAAAGTCTTTATCTCTCCTTCATTTCTGAATGACAGCTTTGGCAGGTAATGTGTTCTTGGTTGGCAGTTTTTTTTCCCTCAGTGCTTTAAATATATCATCCTGCTCTCTCCTGACCTGCAAGGTTTCTGCTCAGAAGTCCACTGATAGCCTTATAGAGTTTCCCTTGTTTGTGAGGAATTTTTTTTTCTTGCCTAAAAATTCTCCTTGTTTTTGATTTTAGACAGTGACACTAAAATATATCTCAGAGAAGATCTTTTGGGGTTGGATCTTTTTGGAGACCTATGAGCATCGTGAACTTGGATATCTAAATTTTGCCTTGGATTTGGAAATTTCTCAGCCATTTTTTTCTTTAAATAAGCTTACCACCTTTTTCTTTCTTTTCCATCTGGGACTCCAATGGATTGTTTTGCTTGATGGCATCCAATTAACTCACATAGGCTTTCTTCACTCTTTTTCATTCTTTTTTCTTTGTTTTCCTTTGACTGGATAAGTGAAAATGACCTGTCTTTGACTTCACAGATTTTTTCTTTTTCTCGATCATGTCTGCTTGTGATGCTTTCCATTGCATCTTTCATTTCATTCATTGTATTGTTCAGCTCCAGAATTTTTTTTTTTTTGCTTGGTTCTCTTTTATGATTTGAATATCTATTAGACTTTTTGTTTTGTTTGTGCATTATTTTCCTGATTTCATTGAATTGTCTTTCTGTGTTTTCCTGTAGCTCACTGAGAAATGACTTTGAATTATTTATTGGACAAATCACAGATCTCCATTTCTTTGGGTCTGGTTATTGGAAAGTTATTGTGTTCCTTTGGTGATGTCACTTTTCCTTGATTTTTCATATCCCTTAAATTCTTACATTGCTGTCTTCACGTTTGAAGAAGCAGTCACCTCCTCCAGTCTTTACTGACTGTCTTTGAGAAATACCTTCTGTCAGCCCTGCTACATATTATTTGGCTTTCTCAGATCTTTTCTATGGGTTCATTTGCTTTACACTTCTTGTACCCTCTTGGTGGTGGTTATGGTGGGGTTCTTACAATTGTATGCCTTCTTTCAATCCTGCCAAGCCAAGCACACACTGATAGCTTCCCATGTGCTTACCCTAGGGAAGTACTGACTCTCAATTTTCTCCCAGTTCTGCAGAGTTGGGCTGGCTTTCCCTGCATGCTCACTAGCTGTCTACAAAGGCTTGCACTTGCTCCTTTCAGGAGTGTGTCTAGGAAGCCAGCCATGGGGTGGGGGTATGTATAAGTGAGGTGTGCAGAACATTGGGGATGCCTCTGGGACAGTTGTGGGGATCTGCAGGGGAAATATTCCCAACAGCTTGTTGTTAGGTTTCTTGATGGAGCCTGCAAAGTGGTTAGTAGAAGCCACATTCAGGGAACCTTAATTTGAACTACAGCTCTGCCTTTACTGTCTATGCCACCTTGGAGAAGGGACTGGGCTTCCTTCCCATCTTCAAGTGTAATGGGAAGGATTTGCATTAAATCATTGATGCTATGATTTAAAAATGAATTCATGGTTGTGTGTCAATTCTTCCTACTACATTTTTTTCCTCCAAACTTTTGAGGTCTCAGAGAATCTGCCTTCTCCCAGCTTTAAGCCTTTGGAGTGCTCTATATCATCTTTGTTGCTATGCTCTCTTTTTTCAGAAAGTTTCAAACCGTTTAAAGCAACATGGATCTGGAGTTCAGTGAAGGAAATAGCGACCACTCTGTGTATTTCAATAAGAAAAGAATTCAGTTCAGGGGATTATGAGCTTATAGTATGTTGCAAGAGCTGGAGAAGTAGAAATCTGAAGAGTTCCACTGGGTAGCACTACTTCAAAGTAATGCTGCTGTAGTTGTGATCCAGAGGTTTGGAAGCTACCGTCCTGGCTCCTTTTACTACAAGTGCCTCTGGGATCCATGAAGCTTGTGACAAAACTCTGGAATGAGGAGTCCAGTGACTGAAATGTCTCTAAAAACTCATGTATCTGCTGTAATGTTATACTGCTTCTCACAAGGGCATCACTGGGTGGAAACTAATTTGTTTCTAGAACCATGCCTCAAAGATGTCTGGGAAGTGTTGATTTTTTCTTTCTTTTTCTAGCTCTCAGGTTATAGAGAATGGGAGATTAATGCCAACAGTCCTATCAGCACAAACACTTGTTCAGATTTCATCTTCCATGGTGTATTAGTCAGGATAAGCTCTGCTTTGCTGTAGTAATAAACAATCCTAAAATGTCAGTGATTTAAAACAATAAACATTGATTTCTTACTCACCAAATATCTGTTGCAGGCTGGTTGGCCCTCCCATGAATGCACCATCTAGAACCAATGACCTTCAAGGCAGGGGAAGGGAGAGGTAGAGGAGGCACATAAACCTTTAGCTGCTTCAGCTCAGGAGTGGCACATATCACTTATGCCCACAGTCTGTGGCTAGAGCTCTCTATATTGCCCCAACGTAAGCTGGAAGGCAAGCTAGAAAATTAGGGGAGCATGTGAAATATTTGGTACATACTTGCTGTCAGTCATGGAAAAAGGAGGAGATGCTGGGGCTCTAAGTTGGGGTGAGCCACCTTCTTCATCCCCCACTCCCCCTGTGAAAGCCTCTGAAAACAAAGATCCCAGGGCTTCTAAAATGCCAATATGTGCACTTTTCATATTAAAGGATTTGGAGCTGTAATCTAGATATCTGTGTGGCAACCTTGAGCGATCAGCAAAAGATTTCCTTCATAAATATCTCCCTAACTGACCCAACTTGGCACTTAAAATTTCTGCCATTTTTAAAAATTGTTTTTATTTATTCATGAGAGACACACAGAGAGAGGCAGAGACATAGGCAGAAGGAGAAGCAGGCTCTCTGTGGGGAGCCTGATGCAGGACTCGATCCCAGGACCCTGGGATCATGCCCCCAGCCAAAGGCAGACACTCAACCACTGAGCTACCCAGGAGCCCCTAAAATTTCCACGATTAATATTATTTTTTGTGTTCTACCTTTAGAATATGCATATTTAAATAAGGCAATAGGTCATCTTGGATTACACTGAAACACTTTCAGGGAGCAGGGATCAGGATATGGAAGAAATGGACAGATGGCATGCAGTGGGGCACGAGAAAGGTAAGCTGGTATCAGTGGATTCGATAGACAAGCAGGAGGCTGTAGAGCAGGGGGCTGGAAGGAAGTAGACAAGGCTCCCCAAGGAAGAGGAGAAGGGGGCTTCAGGCAGGTTCTCCATATTATATCTTTGCCAATGGCCTGACTTATTTTGGCCTCTAGGGCAGTCACATCTTCCCCACTGCATCCAGTAAGATCATAACTAGCTCTTTGAACTGAGCCTGTTTTTGGAAGATAAACTCAGAAATGTCTGTCCAACTAGATTGTAGTGAAGAGAAGTGATGGTAAAATGGAATATTTGACTCCAAGTCCAGAGCTGCTGGACTTAGAGTCCGAAAGTTGACCTCAAATACTGACTTACTGGCATACTTTACTGGCACTCCTGTGCGCTTGTCAAATTCAACTGTGTGATCTCGGGCAAATTACATGACACTTACACACCTCTGTTGTGGGGGTTAAATGAGAAAATGCATGTTAAACACAAAGTAGAGAATAAAGAGATCCAAGCTGTGAAGTCACTCTGACCACTCCGAGTTAATTTTGATCTTGATCTACATGGCCTCCCCCAGAGGGGAGTTCTCAGGGGTGTTTCATTTCTCAAAAAGGATTGGTGAAGAAATTGTATATGGAATCCTGTTTGGTCTGTACAACAAATCTGGCGGATGGGAAGTAAAGGGGTGATGGTCAGTAAGAGATGGCATTGTCCCCAGGGACTAGTAAGAGTCGGATGTCTTTTCCAGCCCTAGGCAGATGGAGCCATGGAGAGGGTCTGCCTCTTGGGATCCATGACCATGGCTTGTGGGACCATAATGCTGTTGCAGTAGGAAGGGATTTGAGGGCAATAAATTGCCCATCCCTCTCCTCCTGCCTCCCAGTCTCTTCCAGGCACCTCCCATTGGCTGAGTGTCCCTAGAAGGCAGAGGGTGAAGGATACTGGTAATGCTGTCCACAGAGGTCAACTTCTTGAGGCCCGGAGCAGAACCGGGTCCACAGGAGAGAATATGCAGTGCAGGGGAACAGAGTCAAATCAACACTAAACAAGAGGCTCCTCAAACTCTCAGCCTCGGGACCCAGGAACCAAGTCTCTCCAAATCAAGCAGTTGCTCAGACATGGGCCCTTGACCCTCTTCTCTCTCCCACAGCAGCAGCCAAGGAGCCAGAGACCCAGGGGGCTGGTTGGGCAGAGGAGTGCCC
This sequence comes from Canis lupus familiaris, assembly GCF_011100685.1. Classification (NCBI taxonomy): domain Eukaryota; kingdom Metazoa; phylum Chordata; class Mammalia; order Carnivora; family Canidae; genus Canis; species Canis lupus. The sequence goes on along the minus strand of NC_049239.1, from coordinate 33,689,689 downwards.
ATGCTGTAACATGGAGTAGAAGAGAAGCCTGATTTCTTTGACTTGTCTTTCCTAGAAGTTAAGGAGCGGGTACAAACCAATGCTCTCCTCCAAGACAAATGTATCACTTCATTCCTGGGAGGAGTAGGACAGACTCACATTTGTCAAGTATCAATTATATGTGGGGTACCAAGTTGGTCCCTTCTGTATGTTGCCTCTTTGAATCCTTTGGTGATTAACTCATGGAAATCAACAGCTCCAGGACCAGCTGCCTTTGGAAGGGGCAGGCAGGTCAAGCTCTTGGAAACCTGGTAACCCTAAGAAAGTTTGACTGCCTTACCCACTCTCTGACTCCTGTGAGACCCCCCTCAACTCCATGGGCCAGGCACCCATGCATTCCACCTATCAGGAGAAAATAAAATGTCTGGTGAATTTATTTACTCCAGGTGTTAGGAACTTAATGGGTAACCCCTCCCAGGAGAATGCGTGTTTCCCAGGATGGCCAGAGAGTGGGTGGTACTGAACCGAAGGAGTGAATCACTAATAGTGGAATCCCAGGCATTTGGGGAGGTCATATTTCTTGGGTGGGTTCCTTCTTGACATTGTTTGTATTATACAAAGGTGACAGCCACCTATTGTCCCCCGAAAGGAGATTGTCCCTGTGGGTGTGGTGAGGATGAGGAAGGAGGGGCATGGCCATGCTGGAGCCAGCGTGGTCCATCTTTCAAAACCAGATCTGTCCCTTAGAATGAGAGGCAGCTTGAACACCCATGCAGCTTCCCCAAGTGTAGCAAAGAGCTCCTGTCGCCTCTCTGAAACCGGGTCCTCTGCACCTGGGACACGGTGCTGTCGTTACGCAATGTCCCTGTTGGCAGAGGTGTTTGGGCCCCTTGTTTTCAGGTCTGTGCCATTTCCAAGAAGGAGCTGTGACCTTTAAATAGGGCTGAGCTACTGAATAGCAGCCCTGGTGCCAAATGAAGCTGCCAAGAAGAGGCAGAGGAGAGAAAGTCCTGACTGTCACATGAAGATGAGACAGCCACCCCCGTGGCAGCCAGATGGTAGCCCTGTTGTCCTGCAGCGGCCTTGGGGGGAGACTGGGGTCAGGGTCGGGCTGGGGGGCAGAAAGAGGCCAACCAGGCCAAGCAAGAGAGAAGGGCAAAGGCTTCAGCAATGGGCGGTAGGATGTGAGAAAAGCGACTTTCATCAGGAGCTGAGAGCTTGGCGGAGGATGTCGAAGGGCATTCAAGTCCAGCGCCCTGTGAATTTATAAAATCCAGGCTCGAGGCAAAAGTCTTTCCGGTTAGACCTCAGCCACACCACCAACAACGATAATCACTGTTACCATTTACTGAGTGTTCACTCCAAAGCCGAGCCCTGCACTGATGTTATTGACTGAAGTCCTTGTGAAAGTCCTGCTCATTGACCCAGCGTGCATTTATTGAGCTCCCACTTCAAAGCAGGCCCTATGCTAGGTACTTAGGGCTGATCGAGGGACAGGATGACAAAACCCCTGTCCCAGAGGCAGGGCCACCACATGCAATTAACAGCGCACAACTCTAGGGGGTGCCATAGGCATGGTCCACTTAGTACCTTGAGCAGCCTAGCGGCCTCTCTCTTGGGAGCCCTCATTCTAGCAGACATCACAGAATACCAGGCAGGTAAAACTATCCTTCTATTATAATCTGAGACGTAGACGGTTGGGTAACTTGCTGAGTTTTTTAGCCCAAAGCTGGCCTGACCTAAAGCCCTTGCAATTCACCTGTGCCATGTATGAGCAACGCATGTGCTGTTCTGTCCTTGGCGGGTATGGGGGCAAGGGCGTAGCCGGGCTGAGAGAGGTAGAGCTGCATTGGTTGGCACCATGTCTTCCCTGAGTTGACTAGAACCAGCTCAGGGGTAACAGAAAATCCCTTGGGTGAGGCCGACTTAAGCGATAGGAAGGTTTGATAAGATCAGCTGCCTTCATAGTAAGGTTGGGAGGACTGGCCTTTGTATTTTTATCAGCTGGGGACTTGTTCAGAAAGGTCTATCCCTGGGCAGACTTTGTTGTCTTGAAGGGTCCAAGGCAGCTATTGATCCTTTCATTTAGTTATCGTTTACTAAATGTCCTAGTGATATTGGCAAAGAAGTAGGTCCAGGGACTATGGGCTTGTAAGGGTGGCCTCCGAACTCCTTTGGAGAAGGAGAAGGAGGGGTGACTCAGAACGGAGTAGGAAGGGTCCTCCAGTGCCCCGGGACAGGTCTGCTGAATAAAGTGAGCATGTGCAGCAGGAGCACAGAAGGGGGCTCTCCTCCGGTGAGCTCATCCAACTAGGGTTGGAGCTAGATTTCACAGCCAAGAGCTTGAGTCTTGCCTTTGGACCAGACTCAGTCTACCCCAGACATGAAAGGAGGAGAGCCTTGTCTACGTTCTTCTGCCTTTTGTCCAAGCCTCTGTCTTGAAGGAAGATAGATGGCCTCTGGTTGTCGTCCCCCCTTCTGCTGTGTCTCTCCTCTTCCACCACAGACCGACCTACCAGCGTGTGCCTTGGAGCCAGGCTTCTGAGATCTGAACAGGGAAACTGAGATCTAACGCCAACTGCTTTGTCACGACAATCCTTGGGACCTGACCCTCTTTGTCATTAGCTCCCTGGAGAAGTGAAGAGGCTGAAATAATAGTGAGAGGACAGAAGGTGCCAGAGACTGGGAGGACGGGAAGGGTAGAGGCAAGCTTGGTGTGCTAAAAACAAATTTCATCTTCCTCTCCATCTTACCTAAGACAGGTGTTGCCTAGACAGCCTAAGTTTGGAAGAGTGATTTTCATGAGAGTTTGGGCCGGGGGTGACAAAAGTCTGGCACACTTGCCATCATCCCCCTTCTCCCTACACCTATCCTGGTCCCTGAGATTGTAGCTTCCGACCCTTCCCAACTCAGCGTTCCATGCAGCCTCCACCCATCAGAGTTGACCTTTGAGATGAGCCCCTCCCCTGTGCTTGCTTAGACCTTTTGCTGTGAATTCTCTCTAGTAGCTTCTCCTCAAGGCATCTTATCTGAGTGTTGTGACCATCACAGAACCTGGAAACTCAGGTCACAATTTGGTGTTGATTCACAGAATGTCCTCTGTGTATGCAGAGCTTGACTGACTCACTGGTATCTATTTGTCTCCTCCTCCAACCAAGCTGGTTCTCTGGGCTTGGCAGGAGTTCCAGCTGAGACCTCTCTTTACTCCATATTCTCTTTATTACTAATGAGGCGTTGCTCCTTAATTACTAGGTGTTGGATCCCAGAATTGATTTCTTTTGTTTCAGTGAATTTAGCAAAGAGCTCATGAATACTTCTTGTGCTTGACACCAACTGCCTGATTTCGTATTTCCCAAGTGCAAAGATCACTGAAGGCAAAGTGATGCCTAGAATATCAACAGGTAAGACATTCACCTTCATCACTGAAGCGTTTAGACCTTTTAACACATGGTCCTTGGACAGTGCTGCCTTATTTAAAATGAAGAACAACTAGAATGTGGGAGGAATGTGTGCTCCAGGTAACTCAATATTCTAATTGATGAAAATGAATAAAATTAGGATATTAAATTACTAATAGCCCTCACTGGAAACAAAACAAAACAAAACAAAACCATTCCAACATAGATTAGTCTAAATTTCCTACCTCAGGGTGTCCCACCTCTTGAACATAACTGAGTCCTTAATGATTCAGTGTTTCAAAGCCTCAGGGTCCTAATTCTGAGAAACAGAGACTGGGGAAAGTTTACTAAAGTTTGTTGGCTGGCTATGAGATCTATTAAGAAATTATCTTTTTTGGGGGATAAAATCCAAGAGTATTTTTTTCCTTTTTTAAAAAAAGCGTTGTTGTTTTTTTTGTTTTGTTTTGTTTTGTTGTTGTGTTTTGTTTTGTTTTGTTTTTTGTTTTGTCATGAAAGCCAAAAAGTTAAGGAAGGTAGAGGCTGGTTGGAATTTTATTTAATGGAAGAGCTTTTTCTTTACAGAAAGCTCTCTTTGGAGAGCTTCTGTCTCAGGGTAAAATAAATGTCAAGTCCTGGTGATCTGTGCTGGCCATTCCTCCATAAACAGCCTGAGGTTGCAATGGTCAGAATCATCTAAACCGTCCCTGGCAAAACATGGATCCTGGCAGGTCACCCAACCTCTGTGAGCCTCAGTTTCCTCCTCAGTAAAATGAGCAGAGTAATCAGCCAAGGTTCAGTGTTTAACTTAATGGAGGAAAGTGGATTATTATTGCCCTGAAAAACTTGTGGAAAGACATGAAAGACATTTTTATTCAATAGCTTTTGCAATTTATTTTTGAAAATCAGATTTGTCGGATTTTCCAAGATCAACTAAATATATCCCTCATGTATATTTTAGACAATACGGAAAACTAGAAATAAAAAACAATCACGCCAAGTTATCCCACTCAAATATGGTTTCTTTTTAGTTTATTTCCTCTTCTAGCCATTTTTTGGGCACATTTTTTTTACTGTGGCAAAATATACCTAACATAAAATTGACCTCTTTAACCATTTTTAAGTGTACAGTTCAGGGGGATTAAGAACATTTTTTCATTGTTGTGCAACCATCACCACCATCCATCTCCAGAAATTCTTCATCATCACAAACTGAAACACTGTCCCCATTAACCAATAATTCCCCATTTCCCCTTTCCTGTCCTTGGTAACTGCTATTCTATTTTCTGTCCATATGAATTTAACTATTCTAGATGTTTCATATCAATGGGATCACTTCTAGTCATTTTTATAAATGGGTCTTCTTTAGAGGCACCTGGGTAGCTCAGCAGTTGAGTATCCGTCTTCGGCTCAGGTCATGATCTCAGGGTCCTGGGATCGAGTCCCATATCGGGCTCCCTGCATGGAGTCTGCTTCTCCCTCTGCCTGTGTCTCTGCCTCTCTTCTCTCTCTCTCTCTCTCTCTCTGTGTGTGTCTCTCATGAATAAATAAATAGAATCTTTAAAAAAAATGGGTCTTCCTTAAAAATATGAACTTAGTCCTAATGAATAGTAGTAGATTCAGCATCCTGATTTCTTTACATTTTTAGCCTCTTATAAATTATCACAAGCATCTTTTTATTTATTTTATTTTTTTTAAGATTTCACTTATTTATTCATGGGAGACACAGAGAAAGAGAAGCAGAGACATGGGCAGAGGGGGAAGCAGGCTCCATGCAGAGATCCTGACGTGGGACTCGATCCCAGGTCTCCAGGATCACGCCCTGGGCTGAAGGCAGCGCTAAACTGCTGAGCCACCTGGGCTGCCCCACAGGCATCTTTTTATATTGCTGCATCCTCTATATAAAATTGAATGGATGCATCATTCATTATTAATCTTCCATAGTTTCAACACTTTGCTATTCTAAAGAATGTTATAAAAACAGTTTTTTGTAGAACTTTTTATCTTATTCAGGCTCACTTTCTTGGGGGCAAATTCAAGAAATTAATGACTGGCTCGAAGAGAATAAGAACATTTCTAGGCTAATGATCTGCATTACCAAATGGCTAGAAAAAGTTTTTAGGATGGCACCATTGACAGCTGGGTGGGTTTCCCCCCTGGAGACTGTGAGGTCCTAGTCTCTTCAGACATTGACAGCTTGTAGGGTTGATTCAAGCGCTGGCTAGCTGTGGGGGTAAAGGGGCAGGGATAGTCCCAAAACTCTTCTGTAGGAGAGGGTTGGGCACACTGACATCTTCATTAGGGGACCATGGGAGTTTTCCTTAAAGCAGCACATGTAGAGCAAGCCCTGTTTTCCTTTTATTTTATTTATTTTATTTTATATTATTTTATTTTATTTTATTTTATTTTATTTTATTTTATTTTAGAGAGAGAGAGAGCCCACAAGCAGGGGGAGCTGCAGGCAGAGGCAGAGGGAGAAGTAGGCTCCCAGGTGAGCAGGGAGCCCAAGTAGGGCTCAATCCCAGGACACCCACACCCTGACCTGAGCCCAAGGCAGATGCTTACCACGGAGCCACCCAAGCGCCCCTTGTTTTCCCTTTAGATTGTGTGTTTATTTGGGGGTAGCCTGGAGGTTTGCTGATGGACGTTATGGAGAGTCTAAAGCCATCCCCCACCCCCAAGCCTTTGGCTCCTCCATGGGGGAGGGGTGGAGAGGTGATGATGGGATGGACACTAGTGACCTTCTGAAGCTCTCCCACCTCTGCGTTTTTGTGATTCCGGGGTCTGCCACTGTGCAGGCCACCCGTCAGACCCCCCAACTTCAGTCTCCTCACCCTAGCCTGGCTTATCCTGACCTCCCTTTGGTTCTGTCCCAAGCGCCCAGGAGAGGCGGACCGAGCCTCTGGCTTCCCGGGAAAGCCCATGTTGCAACCAGCCCCGGTGTGCTTCCCTCCCCGGCCTTCTGGGAAGCCAGGGCTGATGCCACTGCTCCCACCGCCCTGGGCCTCACAGAAGACGTCCCCACCGCTAGAGATCCCAATCAGCCCGCTCTCCCCGTGGCACTGTGTGCTTTGGCTGCCCAGCCACAAAGCTGGGCCTATTTTTACCTATCATTCTGATATTATCTCAGGGCATAATTGGAATTGAGCTCTCAGTGCGGAAATTCTTGCTCAGAGCACAAAGGATGGAAGAGAGCTGGGAGGCTGTACTCCGGAAGGGCCCTTGCCCAAGGCCTCTTGGCAGGGATGGCTCTGGTTTCTTGGAGCTGCGGTATGGCCAACAGGTGGCTGTTGCCCTGGGAGCCCTTCTGTGCTTTTCGGTAGCTACGGGCCATGGTGCACACCGCAGGCCCCTGTCCTCTCTGCACTGTTGGATGAAAATTAGGGTGCACTGCCCTGAGCTTTGCTTCGTGTGGCTGTGCGATCAGCGTTTGCTGGGGTTTCTGGTCCCCATGGGAACGTGGGTCTGCATCTCACTGTTTCCCTTGGGATGTTGCCTGGTGTCCTTTAAACTGCCACACGCCCCTCTGAGTGATGCCATTCAGATTCAAGTCAGATTCCAAATCAATGGTCTCTGCCCAGAGAGCCACGCGTGTGTGTCAAGTCCCATGTTGGCTGCCCACATCAGTAATATCCACCGAAAAGCATTTTCAAGGGACATCATTTCAATGATCCATGACATTGAGTTTTTCCCTGCACAGCAAATGGGATGATTGTCTTAAAAGTAGGCCCTCTTTTTTCTCCTCTAGTTGTTATTTCTTACGTGAGGTTGATTCTAACATAATAGCAGAGGGCGGGTGTACATTTACTAGACAAGCTCATGATTTTCGGGCGACGTGACAGGGCTTACCATAATTTCTGTGAAATCCACATTTGATCATTCTGCTCCTTTCTCAGCTGGGAGGGGAGCTCTCACAGCACTCAGTACAAAAAAAATAAAGTTGTGCTTTTCTTTTTTTTCCTCTTAACTATTTTTTTTTAATTATTACAGAACTAAAACATGTAAAGTTGACAGAGTAACTTATGTACCCTAGGTATCCATCTCCAAGCCTCCGTAATGATCAACCTTTGGCTAATTCCGTCTCTTCTGATCCCCATCCACTTGCTGCCTCCAGAGTCCTTTGAAGCATATCTTAGACATCCTGGCATTCACACCTACGCTTCGTGCTATGTATCTCTAGAAGATAAGCAGTCCCTTGAAAGGCCGATACCGACTTTTCAAATGAAGAAACACTTAGGACACTTTCAGAGGGGACTTAGAAAGGAATGAAACTATATCTTTATAATTAAAAATTTATTAAACTAATACATGTTAATTTTTATCCCTACAGGCATGTAGTAAGAGGAATGGTAAGATAGATAATATTAATAAATAATAAGTGATAGATAAAATTAAAGAGAGGTCATTCAGAGGGACATGTCATCATTTTAGTCGCTTGTTGAAATGAAGACTTCAATTCTGTAGAACACAATCATAGTGCGTCCAGAATTATATATGTTGACTGTGTTTCCCCAGAGGTAAGCTCAGATCCAACTGATTTACTTTTCCATTTGCCCAGCTATGCGGGTTGGTCACGTTAGCTCTGTCCGAGTGTCTTCAAGCAGTTTTAACTGCATGCTTCTATCAGTAAAGACTTAAGCGTATCCGTAATATGACTTATTTATTTTTAAACTGTATAGATGCTCTATATTGGTGATGTTATGTACATCATAAAACACATATCAAATAGAAACTAAAAGATGAAATGATAAGTGAGAATGTGTAGCAGCTCTAATATTTTCTTCCTGCCCCCAATGGATCCTCTTGTTCATGCCCCAATTCGAAGACAGCTGGAGAAGGTGGTGGGAGGCAATATACATCATAGTGAGGTGTCTGTTGTGAAGAAAGACTGCCTGGCTCACATCCCAGTGTCACCACTCCTTAGCTGTGTGATCTCTTACACGTCACTTACCCCCTCTGAATCTATCTTCTCATTTGTGATAGGAGGGCATTCCTGCCTTATGGGGTATTATAAGGTTTAATCCTTACACAGTGCCCGGCACATGGTAAGCCTTCAATACATTTTAGCTAATAACAATGCTCCTGATGATAATGCATTCCTAGAGGGCTGGGTCTAGCTTCTGCTTCCTCTTTTTACAGAGTACCCGACATGATGCACATGCTTACTGTCACTTATTCCAGGGTTTTTGCACTGATGGTGCTGGTGATGCTGTGGTGATAGTTACAGACATGGCCATCTTGGCTGTGATCAATAGTACAGCATAGATGTTGTCACTCATTCCTATTTTATTTGCATTGATGATGATGGTGATGATATGATGACATGGGGATGGTCATATTAAGGGTGGTGAATATGACCAGAAAGGGAACCTGCAGTCCCTACTGAAACTACATCATTAGTATTCACACTTGTCTTTCCTAAGAATTTACCCACTCAACAAATTTGCTGACCAAATTGTTTTGCGCTCTCCCTCCCTGGCCTCTCTGTCCTGTTGACCTGTTTTGCCCTCCTCCTATGCTTCCATGTCTCTGTCTCTTTGTAAAGTCTGCTGCTCCGTTTGCCTATACATAGACTCAGGAGAGGAAACAGCCCTCTGTTCACTGCAGGGGCCATTTATTTGCCAGTGTCTATTTGGTTCTCATGTCAAGCCCTTGAGGAATATAGCTAATGCAAGAAACCTATAGAGTGTGGCCCTTTGTGGCCTTATTCAAGATGTGGCCCATGTCTTTTTAAATGTGAGAGCGGGAAGACATGGTAAGGGAGCAAACTCCTATGCTTGTGAAAACCTGGGGCAAATGCCCAAACTCCATCAGGGAGGGGTTTCTGGAATGCTCTTGCCCAAGAACTATGCCACTCAGCCTTGTGCCTCTGTTTCCCAAGTGATGGGAGACGCCTCCTGAGAAGGACTGAATCCTTACTGGCACAAGATCTCAAGAAAGGTGTTGAGGAAGGACTTTCTCCTTTCCAGTATAAGGACAAAGGAAGGTTAGTGTTGCATCCAGTCGTGCCAATAAGTAAGGGTGAATTAAAACAAGAACTTGCCTTAGGCTCTTTTTTCTGGGGGCTTGTGTACTTTTTCCATGAACCTTGTTGGCTGGGCTTTCAGGAAATATGCCCCACCCTCTCTAGGAATTGTTCAGATTTTGTATGTTTAAGAAATTTGAGAGTCTGAGGTTGACATTTCATCAAGAGCACCCCAAACTCTTTCATTCCAGATATCTCCTCGGGAATTAATCTCTAGTGAATTCCAAATGCAGTAGCACCTCATAAGCTTCTATTTCTAATCTTTTTCTATAGACCACATGATATCTACATGAATATTCTCAAAATGAGTATTGACACCTAAGTATACATTTATCTTTTCATATTAATTCTTCAACTGGCATGTTGCTCATATCTCAAAATGACTAAGGTATGGAGTATGAGGTTCTGTAGAATGAGATTGTGTATTCTTAAAACCCTAGCTCTGGGGAATTGTTCTTTAATACAAATACTTTAATGACTTGAAATACTTATCAGTGTTAAACTTAATTTTAAATAATCCTGCGGTTAAAATACACTTATCTAGTAACCAAACAGTCATACTATTCTAAACAATTTTGGATTGCCTTCCCAACAACATTTTTGGGGATTTCCTTGGCTGGGAGACCCCAGGTCAGGGAAGAGGAATGGATTTCCATTTGTGGCTCTGATGGGGTGGAGTGCATCCTTTTGATGGTCACTCTAATAGTGACTTGGTCACAGGACTGATTCCTAAAACAGAGGTAAAAATGAAACCCAGGCTGTTGTGTGGTTGAAGAGATGGAGCTTGTATCTATACTTAGTAGCATTGTTTTGGCTAACCACGGCAGACTTACCAGTCACATATCTCATCTCTCTTTTTCAATTCCAACCCCTAATGATAGGAAAGGAATAAAAGAGAAAAAAATAAGTCCATCCACTGTTGAAGAGATATACAAAATATGGTACATCCATACAATGGAATATTATTCAGCTATGAAAATAAATGAAGTACTGATATATGCTGCAATACGGATGAACCTTGAAAATGTTATGTGAAGTGAAAGAGTCCAGTCATAAAAGGTCACATATTATATAATTCCGTTTATTGCAAACGTCCAAAGTAGGCAAATCCATAGAGGCAGAAAGCAGATTGGTGGTTTCCAGGAGATGAGAGGGAGGAGGAACAGGGAGTGACTGCTTAATAGGTATAGGGTTTCCTTTTGGGGTGATGAAAATGTTTGGCACTAGAGAGAGGTGATGGTTGCACAACACTGAATGCACTTGTTGCCACTGAATTGTATACTTTAAAATGGTTAAAGTGAATTATATGTTGTGTAAATTTTACCATGATAAAAAAAAAGACAGAATAAGACAAAAAGAAAGGTGGAAGAGAAGTCACTAGAGACATTTCAACACATTTTGGAATATGGAAAACATTTGGAGAAATGGCAATTGACTTAACAGACTGGAGGGAGCAACAACCTGAGTGACTGTGGGAGGGGAATGAGCATTGGTATCAATGAGAAACAAGCCACAATACTGGACAGAACCATAGAAAGGCTGAGGATTGGAGATATCAGGTGCTACAGTTAGTAGCAATAAACAGGGAGGTTTCTTGAAATTCAGAATATATAGGATTTTGGATGCTAAGGTCTTTTTCCCCCTGTGTCAAGCAGCCAGGAAACTATTTCCTGCCTCTTTCTCTTAGTTGGGGAGACCTAGAGACAGCCAAGTGCACGGTTTGATCCCATTCTGCAAACAATGGAGAAACACAAATCTACAAGTGAGACCCCAGCCCTCTTCAGAATGCTCACAGCCAGGCTTTAGTTAGCCCCATCCTTAGATCATCCTGCCCTAAGCAGAAGACTGGAATATTCCTTTGTGGAGAAACTGACTACTCCAACAGAAAACACTTATTTTCTTAATAAGATCTTTATTTTTGGAAGTTCCCCAGTAAAAAGGCAGCTCATTACCTCAACAGCTTCTGCAGATGCCCACTGGTAAGAGTTCATCATGAGCCCATACTTTTTAATTGGATGTATGGTGCTTAATCTTAATTATGGAAAGACAGGCTCACTTAAAAATATTTATGTATTTTAGAGAGGGTGTGTGCACATGTGGTCACATATTATAGTGGGGGAGGGGAAGAGGGAGAAAATCTCAAGCAGACTCCCCACTGAGTGTGGAGTCCTATACAGGGCTGATCTCACATGAGATCATGACCTGAGCCAAAACCAAGACTGGGATGCTTAACAGAATGAACCGCCCAGGTGCCCCAAGACAGACTCACTTTCGATGAAACTTCCAATGTGAAAAAGAGAATATCATAAAGAGGGAAAAAACTTGATAGTGTAAAGAGAAAAGAAACTTTGGAAAAGAAAGTAAGTTAAGAAACAGAAACCTTTATATAAGTATTACACTTTGGAGAGATAAAGAAAAATATTGCATCCCTGAAACAAGTACAAAGTGCTATGGAAACAGATTAATTAGAGAAGAGAAAAGATCTCCTGGAAATTTAAAAAATGCAAAATAAAAGTAAAAAGTTAGACAGAAGGTTTGAAGATAATGTTGAAAGAATAAAACTTCAGTTTTCAAAAACAATTTAGAATCAACTCAGAAGGTGGTGTGTGACCAAAAGAAATTTTAGGATACTAGAGGAAAAGGAGGGAGAAATATACTAAGAAAAATTTCTAGAACAAAAGATCATGGGTCTCCAGATTGAAAAGATTCACCTTGTATTCAGAAAAAAAATGGACTAAAAATCTTCATTGAAATTTATCCCTGTGAAATTTTAGGACAAGGAGACCCTAAAAATTTTCAGAAGGAAAAATGGGTCGCATACAAAGGACTTGGATTCAGGGTGATGTCAGACTTCTTTAGGGCAAGAATGGATGCTACAAGAATAGAAGCAATGCCTTAAAATTTCCAAGAGAATATGACTTTTAATCAGAATTCAACATCCAGTTCAACCAAAATCCTAATGTGATGGAGGAATTAAAATATTACCTAAAATTTTACCTCCTATGCACCTATCTTAGAAGATATTGGAAAATGTACTTCATCAAAACAAGGACTTAAATCCAGAAAACAGAAGTAGGATTTGGAAAACAGGGATGCCACACAATACAGAGCACAGCTGGTGGTGGGGCTTCCCTAAGAACAGCACAAGATCAACAGCTCTAGAATGGACAGCACTGGAGGAAGAAACAGAAGGAAATACTGATCAGCTTAAGCATTTGGAAGTAGTATTCAAAATGTATGTAGCAGATATGTCACAACATTTGTAAAATAGCAGAAGGCACAAAGAAAGTTAAATGAAGATAAAGAAGACAATGCTTAACTACCGGAAAAACTAAAGTAAAAAAAAGCCTTCAAGAAAGGAAATACAATTTGGTCTACTACTTGACTAATTGGTGAATAATAAATATGTACTTAGTCACTGATTATTGGTTTAACTCCAAATTGGGACATTTTGGAGGAAGGGGCAGGGACAGTGGAGTGTAAGAGAGAGATATGTAGGGATCCCTGGGTGGCGCAGCGGTTTAGCGCCTGCCTTTGGCCCGGGGCGCGATCCTGGAGACCCGGGATCGAATCCCACGTCGGGCTCCCGGTGCATGGAACCTGCTTCTCCCTCTGCCTGTGTCTCTGCCTCTCTCTCTCTCACTGTGTGCCTATCATAAATAAAATAAAATAAAAATTAAAAAAAAAAAAAAAAAGAGAGAGATATGTAAATCTTCATTGACAATAATGTCTAAAATTGACATGTCAAAGAATGGCAGCATAAGGATATTATTTAGAAATAATGTCCAAATGCCAGAATGCAATACCAGAAGAAAAGCCAAAAGAGGCAAAGGTGCTTGCCTCTGGAAACAGGACTTGGGAGGTGATAGTAGGGGAACAGGGGCTTGCTGTTTTGTAGTCGTTGCTGTTTTGTAAGCCTTTTAGTGCCATTAACCAGGTTTTCAGAGATGTTGACGATTAGCAAAATAAAGATTAGTTAAAAATAAAAATTATTTTAAGATATTTACCATTGTGGAGGGTGGTGATGGCATGTATGCCAAGACTGCTCAGTTGTGGTGACTTCCCAGTCTTCATGTCCCAAATGAGCACAGGTAAAAAGTGGTGGCATTTATTGGACATTTACGATATGCCAGGCTCTCTGCGTTGCCTCCAGGAATGTTTCCAACAACTCTATGAAGGAGGAGGCTCTTTTACTCTCTAACCCAGAGAGGGAAGTGACTTGCCCAGGATCCTGCAGCCAGCAGCTTGTAGGTGTGGAACTAGGATTCAGCCCAGGTCTAGGAGACCCCACAGCCTGTGTGCTCACCATTGCGGTGTCACCACCCATCCTCTGCATCCTCACTAAGTATCCATAGTGCCTAATTGTCCATGGCCTGTGCTGGGTGCTGTAAAGGAGAATTACAGCAGGCACAGTGTGCTTGACTCTTGCTGATAGCAACATGTCAGAAATACGGGAAACACACACCCATTGCTCACTGACTCAGTGCTGGGATGCAGCAAGGGGGTGGTGCAGAGAGCACGTGGGGCCCTGTAATTTGGGGGACCTGGATGCTAGAGTGATTTGGGAGTGGAGTGGGTGCTGGTGGACAGGGATTTGGAAGAAAGAAAGATGTTTTTCTGGACCAAACATATCACTCATCACTTAACCCATCACTATGGAAATCTCCTTTCCCCTTCAACAAACTGTCTCCTAGACCTGCTTTTCAATTTCTCTTCTGTTTAAATCCGATGTTCTGTTTCAAGAAGTTGATTTTATTTTTCTCTTGTATAAAATATATAGGTGAACTTTTTTTAAAAAAACTGAGAAATAGAGAAAAAAAATAAACACTGTTTGCCACATCTCCTCCTTTGTTTCTTTAAAACTCATTTTTATTAATTTTTCTATCAAACAAATTCATGTTTATAGTTCAAACATTCAAACAATGCCCCAAGTTTATAAAGACCAACTGCGGCCCTTATGTTCAGCGCTCTGATATTTTCAGTTGCTGCTTTGGGTCCTTATCTCCATATTTTCCAACATTTATTTTTTTAAGACTTTAATTTATTTGACAGAAAGAAAGAGCGAGAGAGAGAGTATAAGCAGGAGGAGAAGCAGAGGCAGACGCCCTGCTGAGCAAGGAGCCCGATGGGGGGCTCGATTCCAGGACCCCGGGATCATGACCTAAGCCGAAGGCAGATGCTTAACCGACAGAGCCACCCAGGCGCCCTAGTTCTCAACATGTTTAAATGGCATTTCTTATCGATTGGTTGGATTTATTGCCATCAAAAATGAGGACTTCAATCAGTCACTTGCCTCCTCTCACCATGTCTACTCTTTCCACCCATACTCAAAGTCCTTTCCCCCATTCCCCAGGCGGTAATACCAGCATATTGGGTAAGTCGAGGTCACTGTTCATGTGATAACTGTACAAAGAGTGTTCACAGCTGAGCCACTTAATACATTAGGAGTAAATATTCTATCTTTTACCAGTCCTCATCCTCTACCCCTGCCCTCCACCTCACTCCGGCATTCACAATGACCTCATTTTGCTTTTGCTTGGCTTTCCAAGTACTTGTCACCAATTTTTCTCCCAATTCCTTTCTCCAAATCTAAGATTTTTTTCCATCTCAATTAGACTGTCCCATCAGGTAGTTTATCAACTCTACCTTTGCCTCAGTTGATATCTCTTCCAGAACCCTCCACCCTGCTCTGGTGGTCATTCCTGCCAGCTGCCCCACTGTTTTCCTGGGTTTCTGACCTTTCCTCCATCATCCTAGAAATTCTAGTCTCACTTTTCTTTTTTTCTTTTTAAAATTTTTTAAAAGATTTTATTTATTTATTCATGAGAGACATAGAGAGACACACAGAGACACAGGCAGAGGGAGAAGCAGGCTCCATGCAGGGAGCTCAACGTGGGACTTGATTCTGGGACCCTAGGATCACACCCTGGCCCAAAGGCAGATGCTCAATTGCTGAGCCACCCAGGCATCTCTAGTCTCACTTTTCTTATGTTGGATCAAGTGTCTCCTGGATCCCATGTCTTTCTGTCTCCTGAGTTTATTCCTTCAGTTGGATCTAATTCACCACCTGTGAACTTCCTACAAAAGAGAAAAAGAAATGTTTTCTGAATTCTGGGCTGAATTTTGAAGTCACCAGCCTGGAAGCATGACCGTGCCCTTATTTGTACACCAGGATTCCCCTTGCACCATAGACAGTCTCCCTTCTATCTCCGCAACTCGCAGTGAACCCATCCCCCAGGACAACACTGTTGAGTGTCCTGGTTTGGCACGAGGCCACTGCCTATGCCCAGCAAGTGCCAATCAACAGCACTTGTCTTAATAATACCTTAGCCTCAACACCCAAGGTTTAAGTTGGATTAATCACCTAATAAAGAAACCTTCACAAGTGCTAATTACTAGCCTAGTCTTCATATGAGGCCCATTTAAAGAGGTGCCATTTCAGAAGCTGTAGTGCTTATAGTCACTTAACAAACATTTATTAAATGTCTACCATATACGAGACACCATGATAGAGCTTTAACATGAGTTATACGATCTAGTCCTCATGGTGATCCTGTGAAGTGGGCATTATTGCCATTTGTAAATGAGGCAACAGTTTCAGAGAATAAAGCTTCTGCAGCTATTTATTCAAAATATTTACTGAGAACCTACTATGTGCTAGGTGATGAGGATCCTGTGAGGGGCAGACACACACATCTTTGGCCTCATGCAGAGTCTAGTTGAACCAAGGGAGACAGACATCAAATAATTTTACAAATAGTTTATTAAATACCTTTGAGATAAGTGCCACGAGAAAGAATATGAGGTGCTTTGTCCTAGTCGAGGGAATTAGAGAGCGTTTTCTGGAGTATATTGAGAAAGGTGAGTGAGGGTTAACCAGATGAAATGAGGTATAAAGGAGAGAGGGAGGGAAGAGAATAAGCAAAGGCTCGTAGGTGAGGAGGGGTTTGCATATGTGAGGAGCCAATAGGCCGTGTGAACAGAACAGAGAGGAATGATGTGCCATAAAGCTCAGTGGGGACCAGGTCAAGGAGCAGGTCGTGAAGGTTTTGTCTGCTAAGGGACCTGAGCATTATCTTTGAGGACCACGGGAGGCAACGAAGAGTTTTGATCAGTGGAATGAAACAATGAGATTTGTTTTATAAAAACTCCTTCTGGTTGTTGTGGGGATAAGCGCTGGAGGAGGCAAGAGTGGACATGGGGAGAACCAAGAAAAGGCTGCTCCCGATGTCAGAACCGAGGTGACAGCTGCCTGCATTAAGGGGGTGCTGGTGGAGATGGGGACAAGCGGAGGGACCCAGGATGTATTTGGCAAGAGGGTTGCTCAAGGTCACATGAAGCAGAGCTGGAATCTAACCCCAGCTCTTGTGGTGAAGAGGGAGGCCAACACTCTGATCCACGAATGCTGCCTCTTTCTCTGTGCAAGGGTGAGAGTGCACACGCACCTGTTCTCTCCCTGAGCACTGGTTCGGGAGGCTATTATAACCTAATAGTTGTGAAGAATCTCTTCCTTGTGCAAGGATAGAGCTTCTAAATTATGCTGTGTAATATGTCGGTCATTTGGGATATAAAAAGAAAACATAATCACTGCTTTTAAGTAATCCTAATAAAGGCTATAGGAATGTAAACAGGGTCCTCAAGCAAAATGAAACACGAGGAAGTCATAGAAGCTCTAGAGTCTCACATAGTTCTTAGGGTCACAATCCCAGCACTCCAGCTTTTGACTGTTTGACCACACTATCCCCAGAAATATTTTTAATGGTCCTGGAATTAGGGTGCATTTCCCTAAACAGATTTAAAATAACACTACTCTTGGACAGCCCAATTCTTAGTCTGGGTCAGAAATTGTATTCCTCAGAAACAATAATAAGGCATTTGAAATTATTTTATTATTATTTTTAGGTCTAAATATTCTACTAAATGGATTTATTGATCGATGCTTTAAAACCTCATTAATAAGCCTCTTGGCTGTGGGGCCAGTAGGTAGGCAATCTGAGAATAAAACCATATGACCTAAATTCCCTATAGCATTCATAGATTCCATGTATAAAAACCATTGTCAGAACATGTACCTAATTTTGGTCTGAAAATAAGATTCACCTTCTGGGTGAAGTGTGTAGGACCTTGAGAGTATAGCTTGACCCTTGAAAAACAGGGGCTTGAAAAAAAAAAGAGAAACACGAGTTTGAACTGCATGGGTCCACTTACATGTAGATTTTTTTTTGATAATACAGTGGAATACTATAAATGTATTTCACTTAATTTTCTTAATATTTTTTCTGTAGTTTATTGCATTGTAAGAATACGGTATATAATACATGTAACATATAAAATATATGTTCATCGACTGTTATTAGTAAGGTTTCCGGTCAATAGTAGGCTATTAGTAATATATTTGAGGAGTCCAAAGTTATGGATTTTTGACTGTGTAAGGGTGTCAGCATCCCTAACCCCCATATTGTTCAATGATCAACTGTATGTGTTTCCAATGGAACGTTCGGAGTTCAGTTTGAAATGGGGGGCAGGGCTTTGCAGATCTCATAGTTTCTAGACTAGGAATTCTCTTGCAGATGCCTTGGGAATTCAGGCCATGTCCTTTGGGAACCTTCTCTGAGCTGCCATATGGATGGGGCAGGGCCGAAAGGCGGAAAAGAATAAATATTGTTTATGATGCATGATTTATTCTCCAGGGTTGTAAAACCCCGTGTTACCTGGCCTAGGCCTTAATGAAATAGATCGAAATGCATGAAGAGAGTGTTCAGTGGCAAACTGGTAAATATTTATTGACATGAATGTGCAAAAGCAGTTTATAAATCACAAATGATACAACACTCTTTATTGTAATTTCCTTATAGCTAATGGATTCCCACAGGTTGCTTTTGATTTTTGGCTCCGGGCTCCAGAGTATATCCAGAGTATAGCCAGTTCCTTATTTCAACTGCTAAACAAGTGCGGTTCCAACATGAAGGTGGATTGATATTTGATGTTAATAGGTAAGAAGAAAGCAAAAAGCAAAGCTGCATATCGGGTCTCCGATCATTTGTCAATGACAAGGGTATCTTCTTGGCTGAATGAGATGATCTTTTCAAATATTGGAGGACTACTTCCTCAGGTGTTTGGGTTTTGTGTGTGTGTGTGTGTTTCTATTTGTAATATTTTGGCTACAAACACATTTTAAAATTTAATCAGCATTATTAACATTTTTCCGTCACTTGCTTAAAAGTATTGACCAGGGATCAGTAAACTAGGGTCTGTGGGCCCAGTCTGAGCTCCCTACCTCTTTCTGTAAATAAAATTTATCGGTATTCCTGCCCAGAGGTTTTACATATTGTCACAGCAGCTTTTGCCCTACAGAGGAGGCTAGACAGAGACTATAATATTTACTATCTGGCCCTTTACAGAACAAAGTGTGCCAACTCCAGGTTTAGACAGTCAACAAAAACAATAAATCAGACCTTGATCTGGTGGTGTTTGCTGACTTCTGTAGTGTAACTAGTCCCACTGTGGCCAATTCCAATCTTCCAAGGTGCCATCACTAAACACAGAGTTGGGAGGAGATGCACACAGCACACCACGGGACAGAGCTCTCACCTTACAGCTACGGCACATGTCCATAACCTCCAGAGCCTCCATCACGGCACAATGTGGTAAGTTAATTAAGAACTTACGAGTTTTCAGTACTTCCTATCTTTGTTTCTAAATATAGTTTGTCTAGTTTTAAATTTATATCATTTATTTTTTTGAAGATTTATTTATTTATTTATTTGAGAGAGAGAGACAGAGAGCACGGGGGTGGGGGGAGGGAGAGAGAAAATCTCAAGCAGACTCTGCACCAGATGTCAGAGCCCAATGCCGTGCTCCATCTCACGACCCTGAGATCCTGACCTGAGCCAAAACCAAGAGTCTGACTCTCAACCGACTGAGCCACCCAGGTGCCCCTAGCATTTAGTTTTTAATATGGTTGTTGTGTTTAACAAATGGTTTGCAAAATTTCTGATCATTTAACAATCCAGGATCGTGAGCTGATTCCATTGCTTTCCTGTGGTGTCCAGCCATCCCGCCCCCTTTGTCCCCCCTGCCAGTTTTCCTATCTCCAGGAGAAAACCGCTTCTTCTCAGCACACCTGGTTCCCAAAGTGACCTGTGCCCTTATAATGACCTCCTGGCTGTCTAGGGACCCCACTTTTTGCTAGTCTCGTCTTTGACAACAGCTTCTTCTCAAAGAATCCCCATTCCCTCTCATCCATATCGGGCAACACGTTTAGTTCTGTGGTGGAGCTGATCTCAGATAGCTGGCAGCAAATTACAGCAAGGTATAGATGATTAACAGTTGATTATTTAAGCAGGGAATGTCTGGGTTTTAAGAAAAGGGGTTCTGGTCGACCCAAAAGGTGGTAGAGTCTGCATGTGTGGTCAGACTGCAGATGTGAGGGGTGTCTTTGGAATGCTGGGGTGCCAGCACCCCTCAGGCCCAGTCAGGGGGTCTTCATCGTCCCTACCAGTACAGCACTGGCCCAAACGTGCCCCTGATGTTTCTCATTTCTCCTGACAACCTTTTCCTCTTTTCTCTCGGCTTTAGCCCTAACCCTCCCTTCCCACTTTTCTTCCTGTTTAGACCACACCGTGGCGGCTGAGGTGAGGCAGGTGTTACATAGACACGGCGGGAAAGGGATCAAGAAACCTACAGCTGTTTGTACTCATCTAGAACCTTCAGCTCCTGCGTTGTGTGGTCTTGGCTGATACTGGACACGTCTGGTGTTTTGTCAGAATTAGTGTGTTCTCTGTCCCCGGTTGGCTCTACCGTCTGGCACCTTGGCACATTGTGATGAGAAGAACTGCCAGTGGGAAGATAACACAACCACTGAGAAGCAGGACCCCGAACAACTGCAGTTCAGGAGACTGGGGTGGGAAGGGGTGCTCCCGTACGGCCCTTGAGCTGGAGTGGAAGGAGATCGTGGGGAGCCCTGGCACCCCGGATAAGAGGTGGAGTGAAAACACAGGAGGAGGAGCTAGGTCAGGCTCTGGACTGACGACGGTGTTAACAGATGAACCAGCAGAGGGGAAAGGCGTTTGCCTGCCGACACGTAGCCATCGCGTGCCTGCCGTGCTTCGGGCCTTGTCTAAGTCCTGGGCTACACCTCGGGATAAAATGAAGCCCTGTTCTTATGTCCCTTACATTTCTAGTGGGGCGGGACAGAAACACGGCAGAGGGCAGCAGCCAGAGAACAGGGCAAGGGGTCAGGTGAGTGGCGTTAGGTCGTGGAGCGACGATGGGGCAAGCAGGAGTCTTTCGGAAGGTTTTGAGCAAAGGGGTGTCAAGTTCTGACTTGTGTCTCAAAACGACAACCCTGAGTTGGTTGCCGTGCAGGGAGCCCAGGGAAGAGGCTGTTGCGAGGTCTAGGCGCAGGTGGTGGGGTCCCAGGGAGGTGGTGACAATCAGCAGATTCTGGGGACGCGGTGAAGGCACATGGACCATGGGCTGTGAGAGGAGGAGGAGAAGCCTGGGAAGACTCCAAAGGCTCTGGCTGGAGGAGCTGGACGGATGGCACTTCCGTCCGCCGAGGCGGGAAAGGGTGGGAAGGGGGGTGTTGAGGGTTGGATGTGGACATGGTAGTTTCGGTGGCTCAGCCGATGGCGCGTAGATGGTGAGTACGCGGCTGCACACGCGGACCTGGAACGCAGGGGCGAGGCTGGGTGTTGGTAGGAGTTTGGGAACCATCGGTAGGTAGCGGGCATTTCAAGGCACGAGACAGATTGACCCACGTGTGGAGAGAAGAGGTCTGAACACTGGGTTTTGGGCCTTGACATTCAGGGCAGAGGACACGGTAGAGAAGATCCCATATTTATGAAATGAAGAATCCTCTCTGTCGGGGCCTTTACCAAAGGGCCACGTGGGAAAGGGTTCGGTGGCAAGTGGACAAGTCCTCCTGACAGTCCCCAGACCCGGGCCGGTGAGGCCTCTTTCCCAGGGACTGTGATACCTGGCAAAGCTTCCCTAGGTCAGTTTTTTCTATTTATTTTTTTCTCTAAGTCAATTTTCAGTTAAAATGTACCTCATGCGGCTTTCCAGTGTGTCCTACGGTCAAGTAAATAACAATAGGATGGGGCGGCCACAAGCAGACGGGGTGCCTGTGCAGTTGTCAGGCCGGAAGGACGGGGACTGGCGGAAGGCTGTCCTGCGACTCCCTAAAGAGAGGAGCCGCAGACGCTGGGTGCCGAGCCCCGCGTACCTCGCCCGGCCCCCCGTGGGTTAAACACCGGTTTCTCCCTTCTTTCAAGTCCCAGGGCTGCCACTGGTAGCTGTGTGAGCTCAGGAAAACCGCTTAACTTCTCTGAGCCTCTGTGTCCTCATCGGTACTAAGTATTCCCAGCAAAGGGTGTTTGTAAAAATCAAATTATTCTAAATAGTTGGAAGCAGGTAGGGAACTGCAAAGTCATTTGCAAATAAGAGGTGGAAACGACTGTGCTCGATTTTTCACACTTTGCACACGTGGTGGGTTCGATACTCCCCTCACCGAATGGATGGGCCCCAGGACTCGAGGCTGCCAAATCGACGTGGGAACACCGTCCAGGCTGATGTCCCGTATGGTGGGCTCGGAGAGGCAAGGTGGTGGGCTCACTGGTCGAGCCCCATCGTCATCCCTGACCCCCCGACCGAATTCCTAGCTCCCACATCAGTCCTCACGCTTTCCCTCCCGTGTCCCATCTGTGTCCTTTCTGTGCTGGCCGTCAGTTGAAGACACCTCTGGTCTTCCTCGTCTGCATCCCGTGAGGTCACTAAAAGGGCAAGAGGGGGCTGTGGGGTGGGGACGACCCTGCCGGGCGGCCTCACCCCTGGAACCAGGTTGAACTGGGGTGTGGGCTGAGTGTGTGCTGGGGGCGGGTGCAGGGAAGGTCCGGGCTTAGTCTATCTGCCTTCCGGCCTTGACATCCCCAAACCACCTCCCTGTAACTTCTCCATTCCTCGGGTTCAAGGTCAAGGAATGGGATCCAAGCTCTTCCAGCCCCTTCTCTTTGGGATTCCAGGTCGTGACCTGCTGGGAAGCTCCCGGCCTCTATTTCAGAATCACCCCACCAGGTGGCGATGTTTCCTCAACCCCAAAGCAAGGTCTCATTCAGGGAAAAAGTCCACATTTGTAGCCAGGTTTGGGTTTTTGCTTTTTTTTTTTTTTTTTCTCCCCTGAAAGTGCAAAAGAATGATTTCTCCACAGTTGGGGAGGAAGGAAGGAACTTTCCTTCTGAACCCTTCGGGCAGTTTATGCTGCAAACAGATAGGGCCCCCCTTTAAGAGGTTTCTCCTCCCTGCCACGAGGGGAGTGGGAACACGGGTTTGAGTTTTGTCCTGTGGTTGTGTCCACGGGGTGGGGGCAGGCGTGGGGGCTGGGAGACACTGGGCCTGCTGGATCCTAGGGAGTTAGGGCCGGTGCACAGAGCACTAGCCCTGGGCCTGCACGAGCCCTGCAAATCTCCACCCAGAGAAGGGCACTGGACGCCAATTTTTTTCCAGGCCGTTCGGGGGTAGGTGCTCCAGGGGCTGAGGTGGTCCTGCCCGAATCAGGCTGCTTTATTCGTGGAGGTCAGTGATGCAAGAGGGCGGTGTTGCCCAATCACACAGATGGGGAAACTGAGGTCCAGAGTGTGTGTTGGTTCTCCAGATTCGACCTCCTTGCCAGATTACTTTTTCCTTACACATTTCAAATAGACTTTTCCAACTGTGTCCTCTGGTGTGTGCAGCCAGCACACGTAGTTAAGCCTGGTGCCCTCCAGGCCTGCCAAGCCCCTGCATTATGCACACCAGGGCACGCTGCCCAGGGAAGAGACTCCCATAGCTGGGTGGTTTGTTCAAAGACAGTGGTACCCGCAGACCAATCCAGAAGGAGAGGAAACTCATTTAAAGTAACTGTTTATTAACCTGTGAGACAGATCTCACAGTAGGGTTTGTTTGTTTGCATTTAATAATAATATAGTAATAATGAACTTTTGTGCAGTGTTTCCTATGGACGGGGTTCTGTGTTAAGCACTTAGCATGGTTACATCCTATATATACGTTATGTCTTATACATGGTTATATGCTCTTCCCAACAAAGCTGTGAGGCAGCTATTATTATCAATTTATTATAGAGACTCAGAGACGTGGAGGAACTACTATCGATTTATTATAGAGGCTCGGAGAGGTGGAGTAACTAGCCCAACGTCACACAGCTGGCAGGAGCAGAGCCAATATTCACACCCTGATTTGCCCAAGTCAGGTTTTGTTTTTTGTTTTTTGTTTTTTTAGCCTTCATGATACTTTCTCCCATTCGCAGGATCTGATATAGAAACCTGCTGGAGTTTCTGGAGTCCCCGCAACCATTTCATCATTTTCCTTTTATGAAGGCTCAGTGACAGTGAGCCAGCTTATGGCCTAGAGATGTGGGGACATCAGTGTCACATCTACAGGACACCCAGGACATGCACGGTTGCATGGGAGGAGGAGATGCTCCCGAAGGAAGGTGTTGGCACAAGGAACCATAAGACTGTCTGTTTGGAAGTGTTTCCCAGGACTTGCAAAGGCCGGATGCTGGCCGTCTGGGGACCTGAGGAACAGCCTTGTCACACGTAGTCTGCATGACCTCATCTGGGCCTCAGGGCAGCGTGTGGCCTCAGGGGACCACTTTGTCCCCACCTCCCAAGGGACAATGTCTCAAATACTGGAAGTTCTCTAGAAAAACGGATGCCAGATAGAAACGGCCTTCAGAAATCAAGGTTCCTGTTTTCTCTCAAATGGATGTAGAATTGAAGTACGTTATTAAGGTGTAGATGCCTGCTGGTCAGTGCGCAGGGCAGTAGTTACAGGTACAGAGAAAGGGACGAGGGTCTCCAGTCCACAGATTTAGATTCACTGCTCAAGGCCAACCCTTTCTAGCCAGGGGAACTTGGGCAAATTACCTAACTCTTTGAGTCTTCATTTCCTTATTTTTGAACAGGGGGCAACATGACATACAACCTAGGGTTGCAGGTTCCAGGTTCCAATGAGGTGGCGTCTCAGAGGTGCCTGGCGTGGTCTATGCAACACAGTAAGTGTTCAATAAATACTAATGATGATGATGAAGGAGGTTGTGTTGATACCCTTCCAGCTAGCTACCCTCTCCTTTATTTCAGATCCTTCTTTAGGACCACGGTAAGGGACTTTAGAATCTCTGAGTCCATTTAAACCCCATTTATCCAGAGTGCCTGGCCATTTCTGCCTGTTGACGGCTCATTTGTTTCAGGGATGACCCTCACCCTCCACATCCCCATTCCATGTTTTGCCAGACTCCAGAATTTATGTAGTGAATTCTCAGGGCTTTAGGAGCCATCATCTATGATGAGTTTACTACCTGTGCCCAATAAATGTTCAATGAATAAATAAGAGCTAATAAAACTATAAAAAAAAAGAAGAAAAATAAGTATCCTTATAAGTTCTTTAGATCTTAAAAGGTCTTTATATTCAAGTTGCTCAGAGTCAAGAGTGTATCTAATAAAGATTTTACAAAGGGCCTGGGGTGGCGTGACCAAAGAAAATAGGAGGCCCCGATATCCATCACTGGCCAGATGAAGAGCCACATGGGGCAGGGCCAGTGGCCTTGCATCTCCAGGTCTGATAAACAACATGAAGGAGGACGTTCAGGACATTCAGGTCAAAACATTATTACCCATCAGAGAAAGGAGACCAGAAGTGGAAGAGGGAGAGAGGAGGACACCTCCCAAGGGCACCTGACTCCAAAAATAGGGACTATGAATCTGTAACAGAGAGGTTTTTAAAAAGTGGTATTAGACTAGCTTGATGACGTTCTAGTAGCTACATAGAAAAGAGCCATAAAGAAGGCCACGAAAACCATCATATCTCACCTCCATCCACCTACCACATTGCCTGAAATTCTATCACTAGGATTTTTTTTCCTCTGAGTTTCCTTTGAGTTTTGAGTAATAAACAAGTGAGAATAACCTCTGGAAAATTCTTATTTTATATCTTCAACTTTTGGATGGTCTCTTCTAGTT
This sequence comes from Canis lupus familiaris, assembly GCF_011100685.1. Taxonomy (NCBI): domain Eukaryota; kingdom Metazoa; phylum Chordata; class Mammalia; order Carnivora; family Canidae; genus Canis; species Canis lupus. The sequence continues at coordinate 33,664,271 of NC_049239.1, read as the reverse complement.
TATAAACATACAAACAAAACCTAAAAACTTCTTAGTGTCTTTTCCTTCCCTTTTTTTTTTTTTAAAGATTTTATTTATTTATTCATGAGAGAATAGAGAGAGGCAGAGAGAGAAGCAGGCTCCATGCAAGAAGCCTGATATGGGACTCGATCCCGGGACTCCAGGATCATGCCCTGAGTCAAAGGCAGACGCTCAATGACTGAGCCACCCAGGCATCCCTGTTTTTTCCTTTCTTATTACAAAAGAGATCCACATTCATGATAGAATATTTGCAAAAAGAGATTAGTGAAATTAAGAAAATAAATTCAGCCTATAATGTAATTACCCAGGGATGGTATTATTAAAATTTAGGTATTCTGTTCTCCTATTTTCTTTTTTAAAAAAATCTTTTCTTATGAAATTTAATACAATATAACCATCTTTTTTATAGTTAACAATTATTATTTCTTATGTAAAAGATCTTTTCTTGAGTTATGAAAACTTCTCCTGTATTTTCTCCTAAATTTTGATAATTTATAGGTTTATACAGGGTTACCTTTCAAATGAAGTTGAGAATCCACCTATAATTGATTTCTGTAAATGGCATGAAGTAGGGACAAGTTCTGTTTTTTTTTTTCCCCCCAAATGGATATCCAATTGTGCCAAGACCATGCTTTCCCCACTACTCTGCAATATCACTTCTTGTTGAAAAATCAGTTTTCCACGTACGGCTCTTTTTCTGGGCACTCTTGTTTTTCATTGGATTGTCTGTATGTTGGAAAAAGATAGGATGGTAATAAATAACCCCAACATCTCATGGCTTCAGATACTAAAGTTATTTTTCCCTTACAAGTCACTGGCAATTCAGGAGGTGCATTGGGGCACCTGTTGAGCACTCTCTATCCAGAGAAGAGAGACTGGAGATTGCCCATGAGGTTTTCACTGAGTCACCATGAAATCTTACTCATCATTCACTTCCTCTTATGATGTGTTGCCAGAACCAGTCAGAGAGTTAGACTCACGTGCAAGGAAGTATGAAATGCTGTCTGCCATATGCTTGGAAGGGGAGGCTACCCAGATATTGGAAAACACTAGTAATGTCTACCTTCCTCTATATCCTTGAATGAAAATGACAGTCTCAATCTTTATCAAACTTTGATAGTAACACTCAATACCTGACAGAGTAACTCCTCTGACCCTGTGTTTCTTCTTTAGGAAGGTCTTGGCTAGTCTTGGATCTTGGCAAGTCCATATACATTGTAGAACGTGTTTGTTAAATTCTGAAAAAAATCCTGTTGGGACTTTTACTGAATCCACAGCTCAATCAAGGGAGAAGTGATATTTAAAATATTGAGTGTTCTGGGGCAGCTGGGTGGCTCAGTCAGTAGAGCGTGCAATTCTTAATCTCAGGGTCATGAGTTCAAGCACCATGTTGGGTGTGAGCCTAGTTAAAATTAAAAAAAAAAAAACATGAAAAGGAATAAAATAATGAGTGTTCCAATTCAATAACATCAAGTTTCTCTCCTTTAATCCAAGTTTTCTTTATGTTCTTTCAATAATATTTTATAATGCTTTGCACAGAGGTCTTGCATACCTTTTGTTAGATGTCCCCCTAGGTTTTGGATATTTTTAAAAGCTAGTGTTAATGTTATCTTTACATTTTCCCCCATTTTATAAAGTTTGTAGTTGGTATAAAATTTTTTTCTTTAAGATTTTATTTGTTTAATGGAGAGAGAGGCAGAGACATAGGCAGAAGGAGAAGCAGGCTCCCTGTAGAGAGCCTGATGAGGGACTCGATCCTAAGACCCCAGGATTACGACCTGAGCCAAAGACAGACACTCAACCACAGAGCCACCCAGGTGTCCCTAGACTGACTTTCTGATAATAAAGCAAGATTGACACCAGCATCCTGGATTAAGCCAACTTTGAACGTGATGTGTTTTCCTTTTTATATATTGTTAGCTTTGGCTTGTTAATACTCTGGTTAGGGACTTTTCCACCTGTTCACAAGTAAAATTGGCCTGTAATTCTCTTTCCCATGAGACCTTCCTTCTCATACTCTTAGTATTACATTTTCTTTAAACATTTCATAAAATTTGCTTGAAGCATTAAAGATTCTATTTGTGAGAAATTTATTTTTAACCAAAAATAAATTATTTTAATATAGAATTATTCAGATTTTTAAATTTCTTTTTTGTTAGTTTTGCTAAGAAATGTTTTCCAAGGGATTTGTCTATTTCATCTAAATCTTCAAATTTATCTATAGAGTTGTTTATAATATTTCCTTATTATCTTGCTAATGTCTGCGACACATGTAATGATTTTTTTCAACACTGACATTAATTTTTTGTGCCTTCCCCTTTTTTGTCTTGATCTGTCTCAGCAGAGGTTTATCAATTTCTTTGGTCATGTCAAAGATCCAAACTTTGACCTTTTTGATACTATTTTATTTTTGTTTCATTAATTTCTCCTCTTATCTTTTTTATTTTCTTCCTTGCATGTATTTGGGAGATAATTTTGCTCTTCTTCTAGTATTCCTGAAGAAAATATGTTAAGTCTGCTCACTGTATTCTTCTCGTCTTTGTATTTTCCATCATTTTTGTCTCTCTCTGCTTTTTCCTGGGTAATTTCTTCTGACCTGTCTTTTAGTTCACTAATTCTCTTTCTTTCTGTGTTTAATCTGTGATTAAACCCATCTGTTGATATTTTCACTTTGATTATTGGATTTTTTTAAATGTTAGAATTTCTATTTGATTCTTTTCTCAAACTTACAAATTATTTCATTTCAGTTGATTGATGAAAGACCTTAAGTTCAATTTTTATCTCTTCGAGCAGGGTAAGCACAGTTGTTTATAGTCTTTATGTAAATATGATCTCTTTCATCAATCTTTCCAAGGTTCTGGTAGTGGAAGTAGCCATGAGGGGCAAAGACTCTCTCCTTTGGGCTCCTTCAGTCTTCACCCACATTACATTTATGACATCTATTGTTTTCTTATCTCATTATTTAGATAATTTTATCCCTCACTAGACAAATGGTTCAAGGTTCATCAAAGAGAAATTCTCTTTCTGGTTTATCTTTGTATTTTTCATAGTATCTAGCAGAGTTCCACTGAAGGCATGAAGATATTATGGGGGCACCTGGGTGTCTCAGTTGGTTAAGCATCTGCCTTCGGCTCAGGTCATGATCTCAGGGACCTGGGATTGAGTCCATGTTGGGCTCCCTGCTCAGTGGGGAGTCTGGTTCTCCCTCTCCCTTTGTGCTCTCTTTCTCTTGCTTGCTCTCAAGTAAATAAATAAAATCTTTTTAAAAGAGATATGAAAGTATTATTAATAAATGAATGAATGAACATCATTTTTACTTACCTACCTACCTACGTCTCACTTATATCTTCCTTTGGCTTCTTCCCTAATCTCAAATACTACTTCCTTCCCCATGGTTCACTGTGCTCAAGCCACACTGATCTCTGTGCTGTTCCCTAAGTAATAAAAACACTCTAGCCTCAGAGTCCTTGTACTTACTCCTCCTCCTTCTGTCTGGAATGCTCTCACCCCAGATGTACATCTGTGTTATTCCCTCATCTCATTCACATCTCTTATCAAATGTCACTTCTGCAGAGAGATCTTCTCTGACCACCTCATCAATAATAGCATTTGCTCTCCCCTCTGCCATTCTCTATCACCTCATCCTGCTTTATTTTGCTTCATAGCATTTTTTATTAAGTGACAGGAAGTTGTAAGTGTACCTGTTTATTTTTGTCTCTACCACAATTTTATAAGCTGAGGGAGGGGACTATGTTTTTTGTTGCCTGTTTTATGGCCTTAAACCATATCTGGCACATAGAAGGCCCTCAAGAACTATTTATTGAGCTAGGTGCCATGATAACTGATATATATATATATCAGTTACTTACCTACCTACCTACTATATCCTATATCCAACTCTACTATATATATATATATATATATTCTCCTTAAAAATATATATAATATATATATTTAAGTTCTCCTCTAGCAGTTCTGCAAGTTTAATATGCCATTATTGTCTCCATTTTACTGATGAGTAGACTGAGGCTCAGAGAAGTTATTTAACATGGCTGAGGAGACACAGCTAGTGAGTGATTGACTTGGAATTTGAGCCCAGGCCTCTGCCTTCTAAAATTAGCCAGGACAGTTTGACATATGTGACAAATGTCTACTGAGACATGTACATAAAATTAAGTGACACGGAGTGGGATGCCACAGCTGTTGGGAAGGATAAAAGGAGAACACCGAAGATTTTGGGGAGCACCAGACATTTTCTTAGGGATCAGTAGCCTTCCATACATCCTTCAAGTGATCACCTTGGTCTGATCATCCCCCAGCCCTGCTCGTGCCTAAGTGTCTGTGCAACAGTTTCACTCCTCTGACTGATTCAAACAGCAGTGTCAACAGAATGGTGACCAGATGTGTAAGCAATGTATTAGACAAAAGGAAAAGGTAGCTCAGATGGCACAAGATTGTCCAGATGTCAAGCACCCCATGGTTGCATACTTGCCCATTCATGTTACTCATTTTTTTAAACATTTGTGATAAGAAAAATAGTTGGGCTACTTCCCCTGAGGCCTCCCTGGTTGGATTAATGCAGACATCTGTGGCTTCAGGTTTTCGGGTTGGTTCCTACTGGTTTGGGGCAAAACCAGCAACTTCTGAACCAAATGCAGGGAAGATCTTCCAAGAGCCCCTAGGAAGAATTGAGGAGGACCACCAAAAGACCACGAGGAGTCTCACCTGCCAAGATCCCTTCCTATCACGTGATAGCTTAGTAGAATTGGATGCCATTCACCTGCCGCTCTGCAGCTACGTTGACATCTTATTCAGGAACAAGCAATAAGAAAACCCAGACCCTCTAGAGAATAGGGTTAGGATGCCCCCCAGAATCAGATCAGCATATAATTGTCCCCATGATCCTCTGAAGATGAAGTGGGCTTCCATTCTGGGAACCGTGATGTAGACAGACAGGAGCCCAACTTTGGAGTCAGGCAGAAACGGCTTGGAATTTGGGCCATAGCTAGATGACTCAGGGGCAATAATTCCATCTAAGTCTTAGATTTCTTACGTGTAAAATGGGAACTATAACAGCTACTTTTTATAAGGTTACTTGTGAAGAGTAAATGGGATCATGTGCATGCAGTGTCTGAGGACGAGGCTGACACATAGTAGGATGTTATAAATGGTACCTCTTATTGGGATGTAAGCCTGACAAGCTGGGGTTTTACCTCATGGGCCAAAAACCAGCTCTCTCATCATCTTGCTGATCTCTCCTTGTCTATGGTCAATGACAACTTTTTCTGCCTCATAGGACAGTGGCCCTCAACATTTGTTTTTCATAAGAATCCTCTGGAATGCTAGTTAAGAGCACACCTTCCCACCATCCATTCCTCAGATCTTCTGTTTCAGTAGGTGGGGTGGGGCCCAGGAATCTGAGTTTTTACCAGACACCCTCCCCCACCCTCCTCCACCATGCAATTCTGACTTTGGGAAACACTGCTCTAAGATTTACAGAAAGCTGACAAAGCCTAGTTGGCTGAAATGCAAACTATTTTTCTAAAGACTGAAATAGAAATGCATACTCCCTCAAACTCCTTTGGATGTGCAATTTGCATAGTTATAGCACCTTTTCATCAAGTGCAAATGAGACCCAAATGAGTCCTTATTTTGACCCATAAAGAATGGGTTGGGGAGAGATAAAAGAGGCTGAATGCCATAGGGAAATTAACACCAGCCCACAAGACACCTGGATTCTAGCTTTGCTCTGTAGTTCACTAGCTGTGCCACTTTGGATGTGTTCTCTCTTCTGTAAAATAAAGTGGTGATTCCTGTCCTGTCCATGTCTCAGGGATGAGGTGGGCTTCGATGAGATGAACGGGCTTTGGAAAGGATAAGCTCCTTGATGAGCCCAGAAGACAAAGAGCTATAATATTGATGGAGCTGTGAGGAGAGGCCAGTTATGTCCTGTATCAGTTGGAATTGAATCAGGAAAGCAGAAAGCAACTCAAGTGTTTGCAATAGAGGGAATCTAATGTAGGGAATGGGTCACACCAGTGGTGGAGGGTCTGTGAAACCAAACCGGGCATGGTGAGGTAACTCAAAGGTTAACGAGAGGGGAAAGTCACTATTCTATGCAAGGCTGAAGAGAGAAGGGGAGGAGGTAGTGTTACCAGAGTCCCCAGTGGGCTTGTCTGGAGGGAGCTAGAGTCATGGAGGAAATGAAGTGGCTGCTGGAGGCATGCCCAGGGCAGAGAGGGAGGGAAGAGATACCCTGGCTTCCTCCTTCTCATCTCCTGCTGGCCCCCTCACTGGCTGAACCTAGGGGCTGGCTGACATGGGGGCCTGGAGCCTGAGAAAGTCCTGGAGCCTCAAGCATCAGATCTGGAGGCAGAGTGCAGAAAGGGAAGGGGCCTCAGAGGGGAACAGGTGGGAACTGATCTGAGGGCAAACAGGCCGGAACAAGCATATCTTCTGATCTTTTGCCTGGACACAACGTCTACCCACAGATCTTTGTGAATCGAATTTGTCCTGGAGCTAAGGGAGCAACCATTCTCTAACCTTGCACCTCAGCCACACTTAATGACTAAATTCAGAAATTTAAAAAAACTCAAAGGCAAAGATTCAAAGATTACCTCCACAATGACCAAGATTCATGAGAAAAAGGGTGGCACGGAATCAAGTTTGTATTTGAAACTTCAGTCAATATTAGTTTTCCTTGTCCACAGAGGCAGGGAAGTAAGTGTGTGTAGGGAATTTGGCCAACGTTTGTCTGAACCCTACCCAGTTCAACAACAGTCAAATAATTAATCAGATATTCTGGGTCTTAGAGTGTTGATATCTACCAAGCATGTGTTGCCTTTTTCAAGCCATCAGAATCTCATCTACATTCAGTTGGGAAATGGTCTCTAAACATACTTAACACTTCTTTGGTGAAGATGCTTTGGGAGTGTACAGGGACCCCGGAGGGATTTAAGGAGCCAGAAGTGCTCATTAACAGGGAATTCTGGTTAAGGGAGTGCTGTTGAGTATAGAAGCTGCAGACGTTGTGCTGTGGGGTCCTTCGGAAAGGTGCTTACTTACCAGGGGACGTGCCCATCTGGGGAGTGATCCACAGAAGTGAGAAATGGAAGGACAAATGGAGCCATCCTCTTGCTTGGCTTTCTTGTCCAGGAGAGGACCTGAGTTCTCTGGAGGAAAAATGCCCCTGATCCTTCCTCCTCCAATCCTGCCAATCCAGGCAATCCAGGACTCTTTGCCTGGTAAGTGATGAGTAACCAGGGACCACATGTGGCCCACAGAGTGTTGTAATCCACCTTGAAATCAAATCTCAAGATGAATGATCAGATACAACGTGACTCAAAGACTGCATGCAGGGCGGTCATGTGTTGCCCTCACAAAATGTCCCCCTCACCCTTGGACACCTTCCCAGACCTAAGTAAGACTTAGGCTCTGACAGTGGGGACAGAAATTCTGCCTTTTTTTTTTTAAATGTTATTTATTTATTCATGAGACACACACACACACACACACACACGGAGAGAGAGAGAGGGAGAGAGAGAGAGAGGCAGAGGCACAGGCAGAGGGAGAAGCAGGCTCCATGCAGGGAGCCCGACGTGGGACTCGATCCCGGGTCTCCAGGATCACGCCCTGGGCTAAAGGCGCCACTAAACCGCTGAGGATTTTATTTATCTGAGAGAGAGAGAGAGAGAGAGAGAGAGAGAGAGAGAACAAGCAGGGGGAGTGGCCGGCAGAAGGAGAGAGAGAAGCAGGCTTCCTGCCTAGCGGGAAGCATGACGCAGGACTCCATCCTGGGATCGTGGCCTGAGCTAAAGGCAGAGGCTTAACTGACTGAGCCACCAAGGCACCCCAAAGTTCTGCCTTTTAAACAAGCATCCCAGGTGATTCTTACACATGTTAACAAGAGAAGGAAATCGTTTGAAAAAAATGAGTAAAACAACAAATGTGAATACTGTGGATTTACTCATCAATGTAGTTATCCGTTCTACTGAAGTCCGTCTAGGTCTTCCCAATTGTTCGTTTTGCTAGCAGTGATATGATGAATATCTTTATAGTGTCACCTTGTGAGCAGGTGCTAAGCTCCCTGGGGGTTGTACCTGGATGTGGATCCACTATGTCATGGGCATGTACATCTTCCTCTTTACTGGAATTAACAAGTCACTCCCCAAAGTGTAATAGTCCACGGTCCAGGGGCACCTGGGCGGCTCAGTCACTTAAACATCTGACTCTTGATTTCAGTTCAGGTCTTGATCCCAGGGTTGTGAGTTCAAGCCCCACATTGGGCTCCAGGCTGGACATGGAGCCTACTTAGAAAAAAACAAAAGAATCCCTCAACGATCCACAGTCCTGAACCGGCAGTGGGTTAGAATTCCTTCCTTTTTTACCTTCTGGCCAACACTTATCATCTGAATTTTTAGTTCTGCCAACTTGAAGACTATCAGGTGGCCTCCCATGCATAGTTTCTCTGATCATCAGTGAGGGTGAGCACCTTTTCACATGTTTAATGCTGCCCATTTTTAAATCGACTTTCTTCTACTCTATTCTTTAGCAGTGAATTTAAATTGTAAGAATATATACTTCTTTCAACCTGGGACTCCCCTCAATAAAATCATTTTTATTTGAACGGAAAAGACAGCAAATTGTACAAACATTTGTGCTTTCTTTCTGAATTTCAGTTGTGCGGAAAACAGCCACACCCCTGGAAGAGAGCCCCACCCTGAAGGCGCAGGTGGGGCAGTCCTTAGAAAGGTCCTGCTCTACCCTGGAAATGATGGATCACATCAGAAAGTCAGGGCAATCTACCCAATCCAACTTTCCTCTTCTATGGTTTCCCCGGGTTTCTCTGCTGCTCGTCCCTGGTTCTCTCCCTGGGGTCCTTACTGTGGTCTAAAAAGAGGGACTTTGTGATGCAGAGTTCTTTGCCCCACTTCCAATGTTGGGGTCTCCCAGGAGTTACCGGTAGTTGCCGTTGGAAGGCATTCCAACAGATGTGAAGGAGGCACATCTAACAGATGTGGATGGAGAGCCTTCCACCGAGGGTGTCATCAACAACAAAGGAACCCCGCCGCGCTTCACAGCTCTCTCCTGGGTGCTTCACTAATGCATCAGTCTTACTTCTGGACTCATCTGTCCCCATCCCTTTACCCTCCCCTCCTCTCTTTGCATTCCCAAGACCAGTGCTCACAAGTTTATGTCTTCCATCTCTTTAAAAATGTTTGATTTTTATATTTTATTTATTTATTTGAAAGAGAGGAAGTGAGAGAGAGAGAGCACAAGCAGAGGGAGGGGAGGTGGAGAAGCAGACTCCCCTCCAAGCAGGGAGCCTGATGTGGGGCTCTATCCCAGGACTCGGGGATTGTGACCTGAGCTGAAGCCTCAGTTAAACCGACTGAGCCACCCAGGTGCCCCTTCCATCTCTTTTATAAGGAGATCTGTCCCCTTTCCCAAACCAGCCACCAAAGTCAGAGTCATCACTCTCACAGGAAATACCAGATAGATGTAGTATCACTTCTTATCACACAGGGAGATCATGTGGAACTAGTTTCTGATTGAGCTTGCTCACTTGGATTTTCCCATTCCTGTCTTGGGGCAACCACCGGGGAAGCACAGTTTCCAAGTATAAGCTCTCTTTCCATGGTCGCTTGTCCATCTTCACCAGCCCTCATCCAATTACTTGCTTTCTCTGGACCAGGCGAGAGCCTAAAACGGTGCTAGGACAAGCGGTAGGGACAGGGACTGTGGGATGAGAGGTGGACAGCTCCACAGAAGGGCACGGCAGGGCAGGGAGTTGGGGGAGTGAGCTGAGAACCCTCAGGTCTCTATGGATTGCTCTTCAGGGTGGATTGTAGCATTGCCAAGAAGAATCTGTCACCAACCATCTTGTGTATGAAAATGCTCTCCACGGGCTCCTCTGTCCTAAGACGAGGTGATGAACAGAACCAAGACTCTGTGTAGTTGCCTGTCTAGCTCGATCACGTTGCAGATGTTTACGGAATTCCTAATGTGTGCTCTATGTCACGCTGGATAGTGTGGGTCGGGGTGGAGGTAATACAGAGAAAACCTGTCTTCATTTCTGCAGTCACGTCGCAGGGAGCAGGACCTTAAGGGAATAAGAGGAACAAGCAAGCTTTGATCTTTGAAGGCAGAAATGTCTAAAAGAGAAAATGCTATGGGGCAGGGTCAGAGCTGTGTGCCTTGATGGCAGGAGAGGGAGCTGGATGGCCAAGAGGCAACGGGTACTCAGAGGAAGCACAGCCTCTGGGGATGGAGGCTTCTTGATCACAGATTTTGCCTCTACTTGAAGTTTTGTCTGGAGCTGAGAAATGAAGTAGGTAAATCACCAAGCACAGTACCTGGTACATAGTAGGTGCTCAATAAAATCTTATCTCCCTCTTCTCCGTATTCTCTTTTCTTTCTTCCTTCTCTCTTATTTTTATTCCTTTCCTTTCCTCCATTCCTGCACCCAGTTGGATTCCACCCCTACCTCCCTTTTTAGTATTAGAGTAAAGGTTGGCAAACTTTTTCTGTAAAGGCCCAGGCAACAAATACTTTAGGCTTTGCAGCCGAGGGCATGTGTCACAACTCCTCTGCTGTTGCGGGGTGAGGACCGCCACAGGGAATCCATCGGTGGGTGATCGTGGCTGTGCTCCAATGCAACTTCGGTGATGGGCACCGAAATGTAAATTCCGTATATTTTTCATGTGTTACTAAATAGTATTCTTCTTTTGATTTTTTCTCCCCTAATCATCTAAAAGCATAAAAAAAACACCTTCTCTCAGCTTACAGGGTGTCCAAACATAGACCTCAGATTTAATTTGCCTCAGAGGCTGTCGTTTGCTGACCTCCGATTTAGAGCCATCGTTGTTAAATGTGGGGGCTTTACAACCACCTCCCCTGAGAACCTGAGGACAGCTTCACGTCCATTCGTTCAGTCTGCGAGTGTCTGGAACTGGAAGCGCTGCCCGGCCCTGGAGTCACAGCAGGGAGCGCCGCAAAGCCCTGTCCTCAGGGAGCTTATGCTCTAAGCACTCAACAAACGAGCAAAGCAAGACCCAGTGTGTGCCGTAGGGACAGAGCAGGGGGCTGTGGGGCCCAGAGGGTGGGTGGGTGGGGGGTGATGCTGATTCAGCCGGGGCAGTCAGGGCGCGCCTCTCTGAGGGTGAAACATGGGACCTGTATCTGAAGTCTGAGAAGGGGCAGCCGTGAGAGGGGCTGGAGGGAAGCCAGAGGCAGAGAGAGGGGGGACCAAGGGCAAAGGTCGGGGGGGCTGGGCAGAGCAGGAGCCAGTGGGGGCCGAGCACCATGATCCAGGTGTGGGCAGGCAGGCGGAGGGCTTGCCCCCACTTCCAACACAAACGATGGAACAAACTGGAAGTGAGTAAAAGGTTTTGGGGTGAGATGTGATAAGGTCTGAATCACCTCTAGCCTTGCCTAGAAAAATATGCTTAAATGTGCACTCCCAATCATTTTGCTTACAGTGTGCATTTTTCAAGCCTCATAGATCTCCCTGCGAGTTTCTCGATGGAAGTACAAACCTCAACCCAAAAGTCCTGGCATTAGGGACACTCGGGTGGCTCAGTGGTTGAGCGTCTGCCTTCAGCCCAGGCCGTGATCCTGGAGACTCGGGATCGAGTCCCACGTCGGGCTCCCTGCATGGAGCCTGCTTCTCCCTCTGCCTGTGTCTCTGCCTCTCTCTGTGTGTCTCTCATGAATAAATAAATAAAATCTTAAAAAAAAAAAGTCCTGGCATTAAAGAAAGGAAAAGATGGAGGAGGGACCCTCATTCTGGAAAGGAAATGGTCTCTATGTCTTCTGGAAAGTTCTACACAGTGCTCATCCAGGTCAGCCTGGTCTCTTTGGTGGCTTGTGTGAGAGGGGGTTTGCTCCAAAGGGGTGGGAAGTGGTGGCCTCAACCTTTGGGGGAGGTCTGTGAACGTAGCTCTTATCTGATAGAAGCCTCACCGTCAAGGTTTGCACAGAAAGCTCCAGAGGGTGGGCAGAGGCAGGGGTGGTGAGAGAAGATCAAGCTGCTCTTTCCCGGGTCCTGGGTGTCATTCCCCCTCCCCCTCAAACACACACACACACACACACCCAGCACCTGCAGACACACCCCCCTGGTGCCCTTCCCAGCAACCCCTTTGCCGGTTAGTGCAAAGCCAAACCTCTTGGCTTTGGCCCAGTGGGCCCATGACCCAGGGGCTGAGCCTCTGGGTCCTCCCTGTCTCTCAGGGAGAACTAGGCCCTGAGTCAGGCTCTCCTGCTCCAACTCAGTGGCCACCTGTGCTCCTGGGGAGCTTTGGAGGCTGGGAAACCTTCAAAGAGCAGTTAATCACTAACCAGTTGGAGATAAGAGAGAATGAAACAATGGAGCAATGCCCAACCCGGAGCTGAGCGCTTCCCTGCCCGCACACGCCAGCCCTGGCCTCCCCGAGGAGGGAGGCTCCCGAGGCAGAAGCGACGTGCCAGTCTTGGGGGGCGCAGCTCCAGGCCTGGGAGCCTGACAGCGGCCGCTGCCCCCTCCTCAGGGGACCCTCTCCCTTGAGCCGAGCCCCAGCCCTGAGGACAAATGTGGACAGGGAGCCAGGGAGGGCTCCCTTTATCTCGGAGTTCAGGGTCTGGAATTCAGATTGGCCCATTTATGACGCCAGGCCCGCACAGGACACAGGGATCCAAGATCAATGGGACATGGTCCCTGCCCTCCCGGAGCTCGCGGGGAGACACGGGGAGGACGGAGACAGACACCCACGGGGTGACTTCCAGGCCTCTCCCCGCTGGGGCGGCTGAGCGGGTGGCAGCCTGGGACCCCGGGGGGAAGGCTCAGCCTTAGCTGGGCAGCCCATGGGCACGCTCACTGCGCCAGGGCGCCGGGCCCGTATCTAATCCCACAAGCACCCTACATGGGAGGAACTAGCCCCGCTTTGCAGGGGAGGAACTTGGTGGCTCGCCCAAGGACACACAGCTGGCAAATGCTGGAGCTGGGATTCAAACTCAGGACTCCTGGCAGCCCAAGGGGCTCAGCGATTTACGCCGCCTTCAGCCCAGGCTGTGATCCTGGAGACTCGGGATCGAGTCCCACGTCGGGCTCCCTGCATGGAGCCTGCTTCTCCCTCTGCCTGTGTCTCTGCCTCTCTCTCTCTCTCTGTGTGTGTCTCATGAATAAATGAATAAAATCTTAAAAAAAAAAATCTCAGGATTCCCCAACCTCAAAATCACCTCACCTTCCTTCCAGCTGCCCCCTTGCCGTGCCTGATGTGGAAAACGTTCTCGGTGGGGTGTTTCTCCTGCAGCCAAAGACTTGGATTCCCCGGGGGGGGTGGGGTGGGGGGGGCGGGGGGGACAAAAGCCCAGACTTCCACCCACGCTGCCATTCACACCTTTGTACAAATGATGTGGATGGGAAGCGTGTTCCTGGGGGACGGGAAAGCTGGTGGGGGTGTGTGTGTACCAAGATTAGAGATAAAGGATCCCCCAGCCCGAGAAAGAGGAACCAACCCCTGGGTACCTGGTTCCCAGTTTTTCCCAAGCCCTTGCTGACCTGATAACCCCGAGGGCTTTTAATTTATGCCTTCTGAGAACTCCCCTGATAAGCACGCCTGCCTTCGCTTCTGATGATATCAGCAGGATTCAGTGCAGCCACCTCATGGGTCTTTATTACCTTCTGGCTCTTCAGGATCTTGGAGATAAAAATGCTCTGCGTCCTGAGAGCTCCGAGAGGCTTTTAGGGAAAACAGGTCCAAGCCACCGCCAGCTGGAGCCTCGGCTCTGCAAGGGGCCGCTCTGCCCTCCCTGCCTGCTGGCCCCTTCCCCTGCCGACTCCTGGGGGGGTGGGCGTTGGGAACAGACAGCGGGACGACCGGTCGCCTCACTATGGGGAAGGTCCTCCTCTACCTTCTGACACCTCCGTGGTTTTGGGGCGCCTAACAGGGCCGGACATTGAGCAAGGTGCTTCAGCAGCGCCTCAAGCCTCCCGGGGACCCTGCACAGCGGGTGCTCCTATCACGTCTCACCCACCCCTTTAGGGCAGGAAAGCCAGGGCCCCGGAAGTGGCTCGAGGCTACACGGCTGATGTAGCAGGGTTGGGCTCGGAGTCCAGGCCAGGTGGCTCGGGGATGCTCAGGTTGGGGTCTGGGGCTGCCCGTGCGAGCATCGCCCCGAGGCCTGCCGGGCCCGCCGCGCCCCAGGGACGGAGCTCCCCGAGGCGGCATCCGCGCTGTCACACGACCTGCGAGCGAGTCCCGTGCACACTGCAGCCCGAGATGCGCTGCACCCCCCGCCGCCCCCCGCATCACCGCCGTTTCTCCCCGAAGGATATCTGGATTCCAAGCTGCTCCCTCGTCAAGCAGCCACTAGCTCCCAAGCTCTGGACACCGCCCCGGGGTCAGCTGGTGAGCCCAAGAGACCAAGGTCCTCACCGAGCTGTTGGTCGTGCTTACGCGTGCACAGCGTGTGCAGTGGGCGTGCAGGGCCTCGGATGGGCCCGGGGCCACCATGTGCCACTGGTGGCTGGCGGCGAGGCCGAGGCCGAGTCACTTTCCCTCCTGGGCTCCAGGTTGAACAAACCAGGGCAGGTGAACCAGAAGACTCCGGGCGTGAACAGAATTCTAGATGCCGGGGCCGGGGAGCCGCAGGCCTTCTGCTGTGGGAGGGGGGCCTGGCTGGACCGTGTACCCGTTACCAGAACGGCTTTCCTGTTTGTCCCCCAGTTTCCAAGTGAAGAAACAAGCACTTCAGCCTAAGAGGCACAGGAGTGTCTCCTCTGTCCATGGAGCAGTGGGCTGTCCCGCCCCCCTCACCCATGACTCGGGGCCCTGGGCTCCCCCTCAATGCTCCTCGACCTCCCCGTGACATTTGGCATCACCTCCGTGCGCCACCGGGTAACGTGGGCCACACACCCTCTGTGGGCAGAGATGAGGGTGGAGGATGTGGGGAATGACGGAGAACCCCAGCCCCTGGCTTTAGGGATCTCAGCAGTGGAGGGGAAGGAGCCAGAGAGGTCCGGGCAGCACAGATGCTTTGGGGGCCCCCCACTTCTCCTTCCTCTTCTCCCACCATCCCCCCTCCTCTCTGCAGACCGCCCTGACCTCCCCACCCCGTTGGTTACCACGATAAAAAACCAATCGCGTGCTACCACTGGCCAGTCTCTTGTTAGCTCTTGCTCGAAGCCAGGCGCTGAACAGTGCACTCGACGTGCCTCATGTCGGGGAATGCCTCCAACTGTGTGAGGACGCTGGGAGCTACTGCTGCCTACTTCCCCGCCGGGAAGATGAGGTGTTGGGGGGGGGGGGCGCTGCTGGCCGGGCCGTGCAGCCACTTGCTTCCTTGCGCCCAGTGCAGGATTTGAATCCAGGTTTGCTCAACTCCAGAACCCACGGAGTCGACCTCTCCGCTTCCTGCCGTGTTATGGTCACTGTGGGTGGTCCCTCGGCCCCCCAGAAAGGAGAAGGGGCCTCCACCCAAGATCGTGGGCCTCGGGACCCGGCTTTCGGAAGAGAACAGTCCCCCAGGCCTCACGCCTCGGTGACCCGGACTCGGGAGGCTGTGTGAGCCCGGGGCCTCGGTGTTGCGGTCGTGCTCCCCAGGTCGAGACACGGGAGCCCCCTGGGGAGAAGCCAGGTGCCCCGGAGGCTGGACACAGTCCTGCACGCAGGTGGGAGAAGCACCTGGGCTCCTGAGAATGGAGGCTGATTAACCTTCCAGGGAGCTTCCTGCGAGTGACCTTTGCCCCCAGTGAAAGTGTGGAGATTGAGATAAGGGAGATAAATCTCTGGCGTCGGGGCGGGGGCGGGAGGGGCAGGGTGTTTGCTGTCGGGCTCCGGGCCGGCTCCCTTGGCCTCTCTCCTGGATGCCCTGGGGCCAGCCCGGCGCTGGCGGCAGGGTGGGTGGCAAGCGCGGGCAGGGGCAGGACCCTTCTGGGCGTGAGGCCGTGGGCCTCTGGGCGCTGTCGCCACTCGGGATCCAGGAGCGCGGGTGGCTCCTGGGGTGCAGCAGGCCGCCCCGACACCCAGGGCTCCGCTGGGCCGTTGACCACCTGTCCTGTCGGCCTCCTAAGTCCTTCTTCAAAATGACTCGCTGATCGAGGAATTCACCTTTATTTAAAAAGTGACTCTATTGCTACCTTTCATGGAAAATTAGCATCACCGGCCACTCACAGATGTTACCTGTTGATAAACGGGATGACAACCCACCGACAACTTCTCACTGGTTCCTGCAGCCACGCCCTTTTCGTTGTAAGGGGTAGCAGCAGGCGGAGGCCTTCTTCCAAGTCTGGGAGGGACTGAAAGGCAATTGGAAAAGGGCACGCATTTCTCGCTGCGTGATCCAGTATCGTTGAGTTCCAGGCCCGTGTGTCATCTAAAGTCACGTCATTGATAGTCGCGTAGGAAAACGGCAGCTCCAAACACGCGCTCCAGGAAGCCTTGGTTCATTTCTTCTTCTTCTCCCCGCCACCTCCTCCTCCTCCTCCTTCTCTGCCTTCTTCTCCCCCCACTTCTTCTCCTTCCCCTCCTCCTCTCCTCCTCCTCCGCCTTCTCCTTCTCCGCCTTCTTCTTCTTCTCCTCCTCCTCCTCCTTCTTCTTCTCCTCCTTTTTCTTCCAAATCTGTTTTAGTCACTGCTCTGGCCCGAGAGCCCAGAACACTGCCTGGAGCATAGCCAGTGCTCGTGTATTTACTGAAAACATGGACCATGGGGCATGTGGGCTGGGTGGTCCCATCCCTCTCTTCTCCTTCCCTGATGGAGAAGTGCAGAGGGTGTCAGAGTAGCAACCAAAAGTCCTGATCCCTCAATCCTAGCCTAGCCACCTGTTTAGGGCTGGGAATTCTGGGAAACTGACCTAAAGCCTGCGGCAGCCTGAGCTTCTTCCCAGGCCTAGGGTGCATGCGCCATCCTGGGGTCGTGAGGACCCAGTGAGATCATGGGTGGGTGAGGACTTCGGGTGCAGTAAACCCCATGCACAGGAGATGGGCTGAGGTGATTGTAAATGGCAAGGGAGATGGCTGATTGTGATCCCAATGTTTTGAGTCCCTGGAGCCTGACTCCAGAACATTTTCTGTGCCCTCTTCCTAAGGAGAACCCACTTGCTTCTCTCCTGGCACTGGACCATCATGTTAACATCACGGATACAGTCAGACCTCACACTGTTGAGACCATGTTGGTTCCACGTTCTACTGATTACTGGGAGGTTGTGACACCATCTTCCCTGTGAGTGCTCATTTTCAGTGGAACCATTATTATACTGCTAATAATATCAATAATAATAATAACAAACAGACTCCTATTAACAATGTAAGGCGGTATCCATTTGTCTGTGATTGAACCAGTCTTGCCTAGAGGCAGGGGAATGGACTCTTGACCTCCTGAGACTGGTCACAGCCCTCTGGTTCTATTACTGCCTTCTAAACCTTAGGGCGTTCTATTTCTCCTCCCTAAGGATTGCAGTTGGAACATTCCAGAAATTTCTCACAACACACCTCCCAACAGTCACTGCCCTTTATAATATCCCTTGTCATCCAAGGCTTAAGATTTGCCAGACAATGGCAAAGAGGTGCCGGCCATATGGATCAAGGAGGCAGGATTTAGATGACACCTACCAGGGCTGCCAAGGCTAAGTTCCATTGCTAAAGCCATCTGGACACCTGTCATCTACCACTGGGTGACAGCCATACCATGCCATTCTTCAGTCATTAATTATATATTTAGGGATTCCTGTAACACATTAGCCACACCATGCCAGTCCAGCTGGGGAGAGAGACAAGCACAGAAGCCATTACAATGCAGCGTGGCAAGTGCTTGAGAGACAAAGGAGTTGGAAAGAAGGGGGGAGAGGAGCTGGGGGGGGTGCTATCTGGTACGCTCCCCAGAGGAAGCTATGTTTGGGCTGAAGCTGGAAGCATACAGAGCAGTTAGCCAGTAGAGGGGGGAGTACGTGTGCTCTGGGCAGATGGTCCAGCATATGGAATCGATTGGGGGTGGGGGGAGGGAGAGAAGTCAGACAGGGGGAGAGAAGGGGAGGATGGCCTGCCTGCTGAGGTGCCGAACGGAGTCAAGGTGCGGAATGCCAGCTGAGAATACCTGGAGATGCGGCTGAGGAAACCAGGGGATGCTGGATCACAAGAGGCCTGGTCAGTTATGTTGGGGAGGCTGGATTTCATTCCAAAGCAGGTTAAACAAGCAGGTGCTCATTATAGAAAGGCCTCTGAGGTCTCTTCTCCCACTGTGGCTCTGAAGACAGACTCCTACGGGCCACTTGAGCAGAACTTCATGTGACATACCTGGGATCTCGCATGGGAGTGGTCCCACTGCCACCCTTGGGTTTAGGGTCTGCTCCCATACAACTTAGAGCAAGCTGGGGACAGATGACTCATCCCCAAACAACGGAGCAGTTGTGGGAAGGAGGTACCTGCTAGGGTTGTGCTTACCTGGTTTGCTGATGGACTACACAGGTCATTATCAAGGAGGATGCCAAGCATCATGTCCTTCTCAAACCTTTTTAATCTCTCCTGCGTACCGTGTCCATGCCCTTCCCCTCCCTTGCGCTCTCTGTGCTCCTCCCCCGCATCGCCCGCCTGGTGTTAGCAATGCCCAGGTACTCTGGTTTTCACCTGGTGCCAGAGAAGATCTGAGGCCAGCGACGTCTGATTTGGGCCACGGAAGGAACGTTGTAGGTATCAGCTGGGAGGGCTGGGAAGGTGTCTGCTGTTGGAGGTGGACAACGTCGGTTTCTCATCCCGGCTCAACCAGTCACCAGCCATTTGCCATGGGGAAGAAGCACTTCGCTTCTGGAAGCCTGTTGTCTGAAAAATGGGGATAATCTCATGGGGTTGGTGGGAGATTTATAAGGGGTTTTATTTGTGAAAGTGCAAAGCACTTGAGTAAGTATTTGGGGGTGATTATGCATTCTTTGCTAGAAGATTCTACTGGAGGGATGGCAAGGAGAAAAATTGAGGTCCATTGTGTCAGGATATTTTTGACATATAGACATACATACAGGTAAGTATACACCTGTCACAAAATTAAAGCAAAGAAGAATGTCAACTTCTCTCCAATCCCACCCCCCAGCAGCAACTGTTACTGTGTTTGTCACATATTCTCTTGTTCATAAGATACATGCGGTTTTTTCTTTTCTTTTTTTTTAAGATACATGTGTTTGAACAAAAAGAATGCCATCGTATTTAAAGCTCTATTCTTAGCTTGTTTTTTCACTGTTTGATGTCCTAGCGTATAGTTCTGTCTCCCTAGTATGACTTCACGGTGTAAATGGATCATGGTTTATTTACGTATCTTCCTGCTGGTGAACGTTAATGTTATTTTCAATGTTTGGTCACATATTTCTGGGGTCCTTTGCACATATCTCCACGGGAGAAATTCCAAGTAATGGGATTGCTGAGTCAAAGGATATAAACGTTAACATTTTGATAGATCCCTCCAGATTGTGCTCCATAAAGACTGCACACAAACACCCTCCCACAGTGTTCCTGCCTCCCCATGCCTGATCCAAGGATGGGCGTTACCTGTTTTGTTGGGGCTTTTAAAGCTAAAGCCCTACTCCTCCCTGCACTGGTCTGGTGGGCCACTAGCCAGCCCTGTGCCACTGCTCCTCTGCCAGAGTGCTACATGACAACTGTGGGCAGGTGCCACCCGACAACTGGTCACCCAATAAAATGGTAAGAACCAGGCCCGAGGATATCGGGAAAGCTTGCTTTGAGGGTTAAACAGGGTATCGACATCTCCAAACACAAAGTTCAGGAGCAATAGAGGAATCTACTTTAAGCACGTAGCAATATATTCACTATGGTTTTCGTTAACAGAACGTTCAGACTCACGGACCTTAGTTGTGCGTGGAGGAATGGTCATTGGAAGAGGTCGACGTGGAGAGGTTGAGGTGTTCATTTTGAAAAGTGTGCCTTTGTCAAGCCGTGCTGGTCACATGCAGGCCTTGGGTGTCACAAAATGCAAAACACTGGGTAACCAAATAGCATTTCCATGGAAAGAGCCTGTGACCTCGGGTGCTATGTGCAGGTGAGAGAGTGAGCACTCGCAGCAAGAGGAACGTGAGGGGGTGGTGGAAGGGGGGCGTCTTTAGCCTGTGAAACCTAAAACAAGGGGCCACTGGAAATTTCCAGGACTGGATTACTGACAACACGGCCCCACTGCTGGCATGTGTGGGATAACCAAGGACTCAGGGGTTGACTGCTCCATCAACTGGCTCCATCTTAAAACTCCCACAGGAAGGGGCAGGGAGTCAAGCCCGATGGTCTATGGGGCTATGGTGATCCATGGGAAGCCATGGAAGATGAATGGCTCAGCATTGGGGAATAAGGAGACAGAAATCAGCATTGCAGGAATAATGCATAAAACAACTGACAGGGGATCCCTGGGTGGCTCAGCGGTTCAGCACCTGTCTTTGGCCCAGGATGTGATCCTGGAGTCCCGGACTGAGTCCCGCGTCGGGCTCCCAGCATGGAGCCTGCTTCTCCCTCCTCCTGTGTCTCTGCCTCTCTCTCTCTCTGTCTATCATGAATGAATGAATGAATGAATAATGAATGAATAAATAACATTTAAAACAACTGACAGAGGCAGCCCTTTACATGCGTTATCTGATTTAATCCCCTTGATTACCCAACACAGTTAGGTGCTGTTATATGGTCCACATTTGACAAATGAGGAAGTGGAAGCTCAGAGAGATCAGGTCTACTTGGCAAAGTCACATCGCTGCAAGTAGCAGATATGGGGAGCAAATAGTGAGTCTGTCTGACTCACAATTAAAAGGCGAGTAGTGGGGATGCGTGGGTAGCTCAGTGGTTGAGCATCCGCCTTGAGCTCAGGGCATGATCCTGGAGTTCCGGGATCAAGTCCCGCATCGGGCTCCCCACAGGGAGTCTGGTTCTCCCTCTGCCTGTGTCTCTGCCTCTCTCTCTGTGTCTCTCATGAATAAATAAATAAAATCTTTAAAAAAAAAAAAAAAGGCGAGTAGACCCTCTAATCGGGCATGGCAGGGCTCCCCTGGAGGGTGGAGGATGCTGTCACAGATTGCTGGATGTGATAGTGGTGGGTGTTCATTTTCTATCCTGAAAAGGATCTGTTTCTACCCGGGCGTAGGGCAACGGGAAGAACCAGGACTTCCATTTGTCAACCACATTGCTGATTTTTGTATATTTGACAATTCTATCAAGCTCCCAACAATGTGACCCCAACTGTCTGTCCTCCCATCCTTTCTTGAGAATAATAGGTTAAGGCTGGGGCGGGGGTGGGGTAATTAGCATTGGGTTCTTCGGCATGGACTTCCAGAGGGAAGAGAGGCAAGAAGCTTGTGCAGTGTGTTAGTCGGGATGGGGGAGGTTTTTACTTTTAAAATTCTAATTGGGCTCCCAGAGGTCTGGTGGAGGCTCTAGGCCTCCAAGTCTTTGAGGTCATCATCCATTGGTGTCACTAGTCAGCCCTTGGCCTTCATGCTGCCTCTCCAGACTGTAAGGATCTCTGCCACGGGTTCCTACCTGGCCACCTTATGCAGTGAGATGCTCTTCCCCTGGTACCTTCAGATTCCGGGCACTCCTGGGCTCACAGGTGCTTATTGGGACAGGGGGAGACCCTCACTATCACATGGGAGGGTGACACAGTTGGAAACAGGGAGGAGCTCCCACGGCAGGACCTCTCTCTCTTCTCTTCTCTCCAGGCCCTTGTCAGGAAGGATGGGCTGAGAACCGTGGGCAGGAGGAGGATGCGACCACGGGGGAACCTGTGAGTCGGGCATGTTCACACAGGTCATCTCATGGAAAACTGTGTGGCACATGCTACAGGAGACTGGACACAGGGGTAAGGAGGGAAGGAAGAGGAGAGGGCAGGGGTCTTGGGCAGCCTGGGTCTGAAACTTACTAGAGATATGACTTTGGCCAAATTTCCTAAGTTCTTGGAGCCTTGGCTTCTTCAACTGTGAAACAGAGATTAAAAATATTAAAATATTAAAAATATTTTTAAAATATTAAAATAGTGACTGCATCAAAGGGTTTTTGGGAGGAGTTGATGCAAAGATGCAAGTATCATGCTTAGCACAGTGTGGGAACTCCACGAGGGGTGATGCCACTGCTGATGAACCTAGGACAAAATTCACACCCACTTTACAAGTGGGAGAACTGAGACTCACATTGTCCCAAGGGCATAACTAGTAAGTAGTAGAGTTGGGATGAAAATCATGTATTTCTGGGGTACCAGAGTGGCTCAGTCAGTCAAGAGACTGATTCTTGATTTTGGCTCAGGTCATGATCTTGGGGTCATAAGATCAAGCACCACTTTGGGTTCTGCACTCAGCAAGGAGTCTGCTTCTCTCCCTCTTCCCTTCCTCTCCCTCTCCCCACACTCTCCTGTGCTCTCTCTCTCCTTCTCTCTCAAATAAGTAAACAAATCTTTAAGAAAAACCCTCTGTCTGTTTCTGAGGCAGGAACCCTTTCTTCTGTGATGGACAGTCCACAGGAATAGATCTAAGTATCAAACTATGAGGACTGAAAAACAATCTGTCCAATCTGGCGCCAATTTGGCGTGGGTTGGTTCTATGTTCTTTTCTCATTCTGAAGCCAGAAGCAAAGTAATGCAATTATGTAAATATTTATTTGGGATTCTGGGAAGCCCACCAGGGTGTAGGGTAAGCCATCCCCCAGCAAGCAAAGGCTCACCTGCTAATTCCCCTTCTCTCCAAGGCTGATCAGATTGCTCAGCACCCAGTCAATGCCAGTTTCCTTCTATGTGCCAGTCTGCTTCTGCTGAGGCCCCGGGAGAGGATGCTTCCTACGTACAGGCAGGTGGTGGCTAGGGATTTAGGTTCTGAAGCCAGGCAGAACAAACAGGACAGGCTTCTGTTTGTCCTTTCCAGCGGTTGACCTTGGGCCAGTTACCAAATCCCTCTCAACTTCGGCTTCCTCATCCTTAAAACAGAGGATTACAATGCTACCTTGAGGGAATGTGTGAGGATTAAGTGACAAATTGCATGGAAATACAGTTCTTAGTATCTGGCACATAATAAGTGCTTAGGAAAAAGAAGAAGGCAGAGCTGGGGGTTCGGCTTACAGTGCTTTGCGAGCAAGTCTTTTTGTTTCCTGCCCATTCAGGAGATCTGGTGGGACCATGTCTGTTTTGGCCACAAGGTCCTTGGCACATGGATCTCCAAAAGAGATCCACTCAGTGGCCATCAACAGGCTCATAGATCCTTTGATGCAACTGTAGCGATCCATTTTGACACTGCTTCCAGCCCGCCTGCAGAAGTATTCACAGCAACCATTACGGTGCACTGCTGGCCCCCGAGACCTCTTCTATCCCCCACTTCATCCCCGCTGCAGCCTTGGGGGATAGTATCATCTCCATCTGCAGATGAGAAAATAGGGATGCAGAGATGGTCAGTAACCGCCCAAGGACACACAGCCTTTAGAGAAGAGCAGATGGGAGCACAGTCTTTGCGACATTCAGCTAGGTTGACTGGCTTCCCTGGTGCATCTGGGATCACAGGGTTTTCCTGATAAACCTGGGGAAGTCTGGGATGGGTTGTTTACTCTACCTGTAGCCTCCCTGCTGTGTGTGGCTTGGCAGGGGGGTGACAGGAGAAGAGGGAGATGCAGTGACAAAACAGCAGGAACAATTCTGCACTGTTTCTGGAAAGATGTCCAGAGCTTTTCCTGCTCCTGACAGGATTCTTGGAGTTTCTCCTTTCCAGCAGCTGCTACAGAACCTTGCACAGAGGGGCTCAATAGCTTCTGTGGAGTTGATTTCCATTGGGAAGTAGAATTGTCTGTGTCTGGAGGTGTCCCTCTCTGAGGCGTGAGGAGAGTGATCACGGTGGCAGGAGGAGCCCCTGGGAGCCGTGCATCTCACCTCAGGCCCCTGCCTGCCCCATGCACTAACTGCATGAACTCTGGAAAGATGCTGAGCCCAGTAGGGTCAATCAGTTTAATGATCTTGTGTGCATCGCACATCTCCGGGATGCTGGGAGGATCTAAGGAGATTCCCAGAGGTAACAGTTTCAAAACCACCATAGATACAAGGAGCGTGTGGGCTATACCACAGCTTCTAGACACCTGAGCCCCAACTCTGGGGTTTCAACCTCCAGAAACTGTCAGTTCAATGACCCGCTCCTTGAGATGGAGTCATGTCAAGTCTTTCTGGGGATAGGACAATTAAGACCCTGTCTGTCTGTCTGGATGATGCAGCCTGGCTGGGGGAGGGAAAAGCAGTGGTCCAAAGTGGGCTTCCCCCTGCCCCCTGTCAGAATAGGAAACACGCTGACATCCTGCTTCATTAGAATCTACATTCTGTGATGGCAGGGGTTGTGCCTTCCTGTCCGCCCCCCCCCCCATATGGCTTCATCCCTATCACTAGCTCAAAGCCTGGTACATGAGAGAAGTTCAATAAACATTTGTTCATTGTCAGCTATTGAATGGTTCCAAATACAGCCCTTCCTCAGTGCAAGGTGGGGTTACATCCCAACAAACCCATTGGAAATGGAAAAAAATCATGAGGTCTGTAATGCACTTGAGAAGTCTGACCTACCAAACATCCTAACTTAGCCTCACCCACCTTAAATGTGCTCAGAACATTTCCATGAGCCCACAGTGGGGGCAAAATCATCTAACAAAAGGCCTATTTTGTAATAAAGTGTGGGACATTTCATGCCATTTCTTGAATACTGTACTGAAAGTTAAAGACAGAACAGGTCATGTGGGTACAGAAGTGTTGTGAGTGTATTGGTTGGACTCTTGTGATCCTGTGGTTGATGGGGAGCCGTGGCTGCCCTGCCCAGCATCACTAGACAGGATGGGACCACATATCACTAGCCTGGAAGAGATCCGAATCCAGAATTTGAAGTGTGGTTTCTATTGAATGTGTAGCACTTCTGCATTACCATGAAGTTGAAAAATCATTGAGTCGAACCATGGGAAGTTGGGGACCATCTGTACAAGCAGACTGTCCCTGGAGATTTAAATCCTAGTTTAGCAGTTGTAGGAGACCAAAGGGAGGAAATAGGTTGCATCCCAGCAGGCAAAGATGGGGAAGGGATGGTCCAAGTGGAGGAACAAGCAGGAAGCTGGGGAGCACGTGATGCATGCGCAGGAAAGATGTGGGTCCACCACGTCTGGGATGCACCCCGAGAGGTATAGTCGGGGGCCAGCGGACTTAAGGCATTGGTGGGAACCAAGTGGTGGAGGGCCAGTAAGTGGTGTGCCCTCAGGGAAGCAGGATGTGTCCATCCTGAAGCCCCTGTTTCTCCGATTTCCATCACGTAACATTTTCTGAACACTATTTTTGCCATGTCTTCCTATTTATTCCTTCCTATTTATTCACTTAATAATTTTCATATTGACTTATACCGCTTATACTTTACTAAGTTTGTTCTTGCGTCAAAAACATATAACCCTTAAAATAAAAATTATTATTTGCACTTGAAGTCATCTTGCTTACTACCCTCTCTGTAAGGCAGACTGCTCTCTGAGGAACACCTCCAGGGAGAGGAGATTTCTGCAAGAGGGAAGGATCTAGTGACTTTCTGGGAAGGCTGCAAACACAAAGAATGGGAACGTGTGTCTAAAACTCTGGTACATTCATAACAAAAATGGTAAGAAATATTACCAAGGTGAGTCTGTGGGGCATCTTCCAGTCTGTCTAAGGGCATCAGGATAAAACATGCAGAAGTTGCTCTTTCCCTCCTGATCTCATCTCACCCTATTTCCTAGCAGCTCAGCCCTACCGCCTAATGCTGGCTTCCAGCAGCTCTGCGGGGAATGGAGGACTGCAGTAAGAGGAACGAATGATGCACTCTGAGTGAGGCTGTGGGCCGTGTAGCCACCCGTGGTGGGGCTGGACGCCTCTTGATTGTATCCACGTTAACACAATGTTGTGGCTTCCTGGACTTGTCTTACCTGTTTGTTCAAAGAATGTTACCCCCGGCCAAGGCTCAAGTTCGCAGAGCATTGACCCATCCCTTAACCAGCCTATTTTCCCCAGCTGTGCATTCAACTTCCAAGTTAAGGTGACCTGCCACGCTGGAAAGAAAAGGATCAGCAAAAATCAGACATTTGCCAAGGGTACCCCTCCTCCACCACAGCCACACACAATTGTGAGATCTAGAGTTGGACTCCCTGAGGCTTTCTGCTCTGGTGGCTCTGGCAGCCTGGAGACCCACAAACTGGTGAGGCTGGGGACTGTGAGCCTTGGGCAGACTTTGATGTCTTTTGAGAAGAAAATCCATCCACAGTAAACTTTGCTGTTGATGGAGAATGTTCCTAGCAAGACTGACGTTCTCATGCAGTCACCTTGTCAGGGGTGGCTCCCGCCCCTCACCCTCCATATCCCCTTCTTTCTACCATAATAGAACCCAACGGCTTCCATGTTTTCCACTGTAAGGAAGTGTGTAGACCGTGGCTGGTTCTTCTCAAAGCAGGGCTGTCCTCTCCGACAGAGCAGTTTTCAGAGGAGCCGACATTGCAGTTTTGGGGTTAAGTTTGCAGAGAAGGAGTTCCTTATTTCAGTTTTACTGTACACCCACCTACAGAATAATTTTTGGTTCTCAGAATTTCAGAGCCATTAACCTCAAACCTTAAATCTGTATTCTCATAAAACTTTCCTGGGGCACTGTCATAAAAGAAACTAGGACTAGTCAAAATATGACTGTTTGGTATATTGTCCTTGTCCAGGAAGACAGATTGACTAATTTCAAGCCCTGAGCTCACATGTAGTTGCTAAGAATGGGGGTGGGGGAGAGATAGGGGAGAAAAACCATAGATATGCCATGATACATGAGGGAAAATTTCATCTGGACTTTCCCCAAATATGGAATTATTTCTGAATAATTATTCAGGGCTTCTCTCTTGACATTCCACCAATGTGCAGGTGCACATGTTTTGAATGGACTGAATGGATAATGTATTTATGCAAATGAGGTTTTTTGCACAGTCCTAATGGATGTGCTTGTCAACTCTCAGATATCATTTCCAGGAGGTGTCTAGATGCATTCTTTCCAGAGGCATGAGCAGACTCAGAATTCCTAATGTCTATCCGGAAGGCACTTAGGAGCAAAATCTAGTTGATTAGCATTCATGTTACCTTGAGACTCTCTCAACTGCTTATGAAAAAAAGGGATGGAAGAAACTAGGAATTGATGGCAATTTGCACCTTCAATTAGATTCCACTCAACTTTCATACTTAATGCTGTCATCATCACTCTTTGATCTGTGCCTCTGCCATTTCTGGATCCAGATGCCTACGGGCTTCTCACTGTGGTATTTAGCCTTCCCTGTGCTATTAAGCCTGGTGGGTGGCAGGATGACCTTTGTGTCAAAAGATTCTCATGATTTCCCAGGCGAGACCAAGTCACAACTTTTCCAATGGGTTTCCCCTCAACTCTTACTCTGAGCGCTTAGCTTTTCAAGTATTTGGTACCGAAGGGCGGGGGCTGAGGACTTTCATAATAAGATCCAGACCTGTTTGCTAATTTCATGCTTCTCCCATCTCAACGTTACTATCTCATCCTTCCAAGAAATAGTCACATTTCCAATTGCTTTTCAGAATGGAGCTTGGTTTTCCAAGCCTACGTTAGGTATTATAGTCCAAATTTCAGCAAGTTGTTAAGCTTCTCTTTTTTGGTAGAGGGTTGTGGTTAGGAGGTCTCGTTTTTGGAATGACGCGGACTTTGGTTCTGAGCTCCAGCCTTTGGCTTCACTGTGTGACCTTGGTCAGATTACTTCTGAGGCTTATGAGGTTTAATTGCCTCATCTGTAAAGTAAGAATAGTAATAGCACCTTTCTGATGGAATTTTGAGGGGATTAAATAAGCAGATGCAAATTAAATTCTTGGTCTAGAGACCAGGACATGGCTAAAGCTTCATAAATGTGAGTAGTCATTATTCCTCTCTGTTCTTCCTATGAGGTTTCCAATATCACCCCCTTCTCCTCTTTTGTCTTTTGAAACATGGAGGGTTAGTGTCCTGACCACTGTATGCAACCTCATGTGTCCCTAAGGGGATCACTTAAGATTGAAGTTTCATTCTTAGAGGAGACAATAAACATTTCCTGAGAGCTCACCAAGTGCCAGACACTCTGCTAATGCTTTGTACAACTTCTCATTTAACTCCCTACAGCTCCCTGAGAAGTCAACATTCCCATAGGACAGATGGGGAAGCTGAGATCTAAGGTTGACATAGATGTTACAAGGTTGTCCTGGTTCCCAAATCCATGTCCTCTCTATCATACCAGGCTGCTCCTGAGAAAGCTGAGCTATCTTGTTTTATTAGGGTGAGAGAATAGGTTCTGAGCACCCCAAAATGCTGAGCACGTTCCAAAAATGACGTGTTCTCCTAAATACTTAGGCATGTAGATGGCTATTTTACACATTTTCTCCTTGGATCTAAGAGTCTGCTGTCTCTTGTAGTCCCTGGGTGAAAGGGACCAGGCGCCAAGATCTTCACCCAAAGTCAGCTCCATTAGAATGTTCTTTTAGATGATAGGAACCCAGTCTTCTGGCTTATCATTAGTGCAATAATATGGGAGCCCACAAAATATAATGAGAACATGAGGATCAAAAAATTGATTATTTTATCTGCTGTCACCCAACCCTGCAGGTGTTACTTTGGTGGGCATGAGGAGAGACTCCTGATCTGTGAAGGTGGTTCTGATGCTCCATAGGCTTAGGGCAAGGAAAAGAGTCAGAAGGAGGATCTAGCAGAGAAAGCTGTGTGCTGCCAGTGGATGCCAGGAAGGGCAATGGACTGGGGAGACGTCAGCTGTGTCATCCCCAATCCATACACGACAGCATCTATTCATTCTGTTTTCTGTCTGAGGGCTCCAGGAGCATGGGAAACAAGTTCTTATGCCAAAACAATACATAAAAACACCTGCTATAATTATAAGAAACTTCCCAAGACAAAAAAGAAGACACTGGCTGCAAACAGATTGCCTGGAAGTGGCCAACTTCTACCTGGTCCTCCTTCCTCCCCTGAGACTAAGAAATGTGCCTTCTTGGAGACCCTGATGAGAATACTGTTTCGACACTCAAAGCAGTTTGGTTCGAGAACCAAAGTGCTTATCTCAACATTGAGGTTGGCACTGAGTGTAGAGCTGTTTGTGAGGAAAGATAAGGTAAGAAAGAGCGTGATAACATATAGGTGAAGGAACAGAGCAGGGTGACTTAAGTTAGGCAAGAATGAGTGTTTTGAGAATAATTAAATATGAAGGGGGAGTTCTGAAAACTCATAGTCCGTGCATAGCTAAGACTGGTGACTTATTCGGATGCCCGAAGATGTCTTTCTCTCTTTCTCTTTCTGTGTACACATACATGCGTATATGAAATGGGTCATGTTTTTCCAGAAATGGTAAGCCACCCTCTCCCACTCCAACATGGGGGTTGTCCCCCACCTGAGTGGTTCAATGGTATGTGCCATTGGTGGAGGATTTGCTCAGCATGTAGGCACAGATGTGATGGCAAAAGGCATGATCAGAGGTGCCATGCAAATCTGTTAGGATAGCTGCGAGCATCAGACCTCCCAGAGAGAACTCAGGAGCTACCTTCAGAGTCCGTGCAGCTTCTCCTCAGGATTTTAGAAACATGGCTTTTATTTTTTTTTAATTTTTATTTATTCATGATAGGCACACAGTGAGAGAGAGAGAGGCAGAGACACAGGCAGAGGGAGAAGCAGGCTCCATGCACCGGGAGCCTGACGTGGGATTCGATCCCGGATCTCCAGGATCGCGCCCTGGGCCAAAGGCAGGCGCCAAACCACTGTGCCACCCAGGGATCCCGAAAAACATGGCTTTTAGAGGGGAGTAGGGTAAGAGGCAAGATAATATTTATTAATCCTCGTTCATTATTTGACCCGAGTCACAGTGATCGATGATAATGTTCTTCTCTATATAACCTCCCCTCCACCACCAGACAGTTCTCATTCCTGTCAGGCCTACCTACTGTAATATTCTTGTGTGGGTCTCACTAAATAGTTGTCAATCTGCCCTGGAGGTAACTCCATGTCATGAAGAGGGAATGATAGACAGAAACATATACAAACACACACTTGCTTTCAAAAATAAATATAGGGCCTCTAGTTAAAAGGCACTGTGTAAAGTAAGCAAGCATCCTCTTTCTTGCAAAGCAAGCACGTAACTCTCATTAACCTTGTAACCACAGCCTGTGTTGGTATTAAGACTCAGACCCCTTAGGGCTTGATACTTGGCTTAAAGAGATTCTTTGTCTTGGCCTTGATTTAGGAAGTAAGGTCTCTTGGGGTTCTTTGGTTCTATGTCTACTAGAAAAGGTGGAGTCTTCTAGTAGACAACCCAACTGAACTCAGGGTCCCCGGGCTATTACACACCATGTGGTCTAGTTTGCTCTGCCTTCCTTTTCCTCTGTGGGAATGAGCATCAAGACTTGATTCAAGTGTCTTTGTGCGGATCTGGGACAGGGATAGGGCTTTGGCCTGCAGGGAAGACCAAGAAGAGTAATTGGGTCTGTAGAGCTGGGTTTTTTTCCAGTATTATCTTGATCTTGACCTCAGGGCAACCTGCATTGCCCGGGAACACAGAATGGAAGTAATCTGCTAGGATTGGAGGTCTGACATGGTAATGAGACCCTTGCCTGATTCATCCTCAAGAAGGTTGACTTTTAGGAAACAACTGATGTATCCATATAAAGGTTCCGGTGCACTTGATGTTTTTGTGGTTATATTTTTAAATTTCATATCCATGAGAGACATGCTTGAAGTATTTGAGACTCTTGCAACAGAATATCTCAGCACTAAATCCAACTTGTAAAAATAAAATAAAATAAATCCAACTTGTAGTGTTCTCATTTAAAAATTAGGGCTTCCATCCATATCATCTATCTATCTATCTATCTATCTATCTATCTATCTATCTATCTATCTATCTACCTTTCTATCTATCATCTATCATTCTAATTTGATGCAAGTGTTACCTTGTTGAAGTTAACCATAGGGTGAAAGACCTTATACTCTGAAGGAATTTCTCTACAGATTTAACATGCTAAAAAATATAGTTGTGTATCTGTCTTTTGGGGTTTTTTGGAGAGGGGAGGTGTTGTTTTTGTTTTTCTTCTAGAAGGTTCAAGAAAGACCCAGGTTAAGAAAAGAACCAATACTTAACAAGAATCCACTAAGTGCAGACACACTGTTAGGTACTTTATATGCATGAAGACTCCACAAATAAAGTAGCTCATGATTGTGAGGTGACCTCTTTCCATCCCCTTCCACCACCACCATCCCCAATGACTCGTGTTAGGAATGCCTGAATGGCGCAGTCCTTTGGCCTAAATTAGGCAGGGGAAGAGAGGATGAAGGAATGGAGATATAACCAGAAATCTTCAGCTAGAAATGAAAGGTACTATAAATTATAAATGGTTGGGACTGGACCAATGAACTTCCTCACTTTTGGGGTTGCCTTTGAAGTATACTACCTCTTGACCACACAAACCCTAGCTGCCACCTGCCTTGCCGCTGCCTCAGGTCAATCTCAGGCAAAATTGCAAAGAAGCCCAAGTTTACTTCTGGGAGTCACAGTGGCATTAATAACAGCCCACACCACCCCACCCCCAACACACACATGCAGGAGAACACACACACACACACACACACGCACATGCACACGTACACATGGGCACGCACAAATACCCTGGAGTGGGTGGAGGTGCTACTTTAGATTGCTCTTGATTCATCTCTCAAGCAAAACGTCACCAGTCTGTTCCCTCAGGGCCCTGCTCTCAGATCTGGAGCCGATAGACTAATTGGGGCTAATGTGATAATGCGCAATAATGACATTTACTGTTTTTATCAGACATTTGCATTTTAACAGAGCCCTTGGGAAATACACAGCTTGACAATAGGAGAGGGTGGCAATGTTTGGCGAAGGCTCAGAGGCAAAGGGGCTTTTTGGGGCTGCCTAAATTGCGCTCCCCAAACCTTCCAAACCTCCGAGAGACCTGCTTGAGTTCCAAGACCCTCCCCAATGCACCCCTGCTCTCCCACCAAGTTTTTCCACACATTCAAAAACCTCTGCATTCATGTTACATAAACTAGGAACACAGGCAAGAAAGGAATGTTACCACCACTCACTCACCATTCCACCTGAGTAGGAACAACCACTTGCTTTTTAGTCTATTGAGTCTTTGCCCCCACACACACTTTCTCTTTTATACAAGGAACTTCTTGGTTTTGATCACAAAATCTTTGTTTCTTTGCCAAAACTCAATTTCCCTTTTCTTTCCCACAGAGGGGAGTTCTGATGAGTTAAAGAAGTCTGCTTGGATGCTTAGCTCATGCCAGGCCAGTATCCAGGAAGACCCGAGAAAGAAAGTTAATGGTTAGGGGATGGTATTTTCCTTGCCAGGAGCCATCTCTCACCCACATGGTGGGATGTGTTTGTGACCCAGTGAAGCTGGCCCTTGGCTCAAGGGGGCTGGGGGTTGCAAGAGCACTTGAAATCCATAGATATTCTCTGGGATTCTACTTTGTTCTTGTCCACGCCGTGTTGTTTTATTTCCAGTTTCAGCATCTTGGTCTTTTTCTTTCTAGCTGCTTCCTACAGGGAGTGTCGACATAAAAAAGACCATGTAAGTGTCAAGAAGGAATAAAGAACCTGGATAATCCGCCAACCAGATAGTCAGCCCTTGCATTGTTGAGAGTTGTCTGCTCCACCTGAACTACACTGAGTGGACCCTCCCCCTCAGGACTCTCCCTTCCCAAAGCTCTTATCTGGGGGGACAGATTGGCTCTTTGAAATCCATTGAGATTGCCAAGGGTCACTGTCAAAGAGGCAGTCATGGCACCTGGGGAGAGCCCCTTCAGAACCTGGTACCTGGAACCATGGCCAGGGCACAGATCTTGATGCCAAAGTAGAGTCGACTAACTACAGATTAGTACACGAGACAGGTGTTTAGGAGGTTCCCCACTCCCCGATACCACCATTTCCTCCATATGCGAGCCTCCAGAGCCTCCGTTTAGTTTGCTTTTACGTGTCTTTGGGGAGATGGTGTCTTTGGGGAGCTGGCATGGCACTTTTCACCTGAAACAGCCTCTAAGCTGAAAAGAACAGTCACCACCAAATCAATTCCTCATCCATTAACAGGTCGTCTCTCTGTTCTTGAGACACAGGCATAACCTGGTTAGACCTGTTTTGTTTGAACACTAACGTGTGAGTTGGCCAAATGCAAATGAGCCAATGTTTGTAATCCTTTATTTTATTTTTTTAAAGAGCCCGGCAGCCAATCAGAAGAGGGGGAAGTGACTTAGGGAATTCCCGGTTGGTGGCTTATTGCTTAACATCCTACAAAATGATTTAAAATTATTGTCATATGCATTTATCTTCACTCTGATGAGGGCTCAGACGTGATAACACCCCTGCTTCCCTATCCCCGTGGGAGCTGGTGTGCGCGCTGCCTGCTGCCTCCCCTCCATTAGCCAGAGCTATTGGATTTCCCACCCAGAATCTTTAGGTAAATGAGGTAAGTCCTTATTTTTAAACCTTCTTTTGAATCTGGAATTCAAACACCTGAGTGGAAAGAGAAGCCTGCCTTGAATCAGAGAGATGAAAATAAAACAGACTCCCGGAGGCAGCTGGCAGGAAGTGCAGCTCACCCCACCTGTGCTTACCTCACTGGGTCCTATTAGAATTTTATTTTGGAAGGCAGCTGGGCTTCTTCGGATATGATCTGTGAATTCGCTGCATTCAGTCTGGACTTCCAACCACTGTGAATTTAAAAGCCCCCTGGTTTCCCTCTATCTGTGTGACAAAGCCATTTCCCTGGGTTGAATTCTGAAAGAAGAAGGCAGCTAGGGATAGTTGCCCTTGATAAAACTCAGTGAAAAGTGGGTTAGCTGTTGGGGCTCAGAGCACATGTTCTCGCTTTCTAGCGATGTCTGCTATTGGTAATTTTTCTGACTCACTGGTTGGAGGGAAAGGCAGATTTGACTTTGGTATAATCTCTCGTTGGGAAATGGCTGGAAACAGGCAATGGCGTATGCACCCACACTGGAAAAATGGCCAGGCAGCCCAAGTAGGGAGAGCTGCACACCTAAAAATGGGTCTGTCCAGGAAAAAAAAAAAATGACAAAGAATTTTGCTATATTGCAACGGGGACAGATTCACCTTTCGTCTGTGCCATCATGAGATACTAAGACCAGACAGGCAGATGTGAATCAGCCCCGTCTAATGCCTTCCAAAGCGGGGGCTCTTTTAATTTCATTTGGACACTGTAGAGAAGTGTTGGCCTCTGTGTGGGTAGAACTGGGAACAGTGTGGAATTAATCTTGTTGGTAAATAATAACATCAGTCAGGAAAGTCACATTTTCCACCATCTCTGTCTTTGAGCAGATTTAGTCTACCCCCAGGGTTGTGGAAGCATGTGTCTGTTTAAGATGAAGTGGATGACTCGGCACCTACAGTCACAGGTGTCTCTGCTAGTTATCTGCACTGACCTCAGTAAAGGGGAGAAAGTGAGGGTTTGGATTGAGAACTTTCCAATGGAAGGACTAATTCAGGAATTGGTTTTGCAGGTATGGGGGTGAGAATGTGTTCAGACAGAGCCTTTCTCTGTGTAAAAGGATGGTCAGGGATCACGAGTGGCCATGTGCTAATGCCACTGAGGTCAGGGGACACGTTGATTTGCAATAGGAAAGATGAAGTCGTTAGGGAGCACTTCATAGGTAAGAGGTGCCACCAGAAAATGTCTCTGAAAAGATCTCAAGAATAGTTTTAACATCTGTCTTTGGAGTTTGTTCAAGGCTTCCCTTGTCCTCTTTTTGAGATCTGGAATTCTGAGGTTATGAAAGAAGTCATCCATCCCATGTTCTTATAACCCACGCTTGTGTGGAATCTATCGTTTCTACACCAACTGCTAATGGCTGATGGCGATAGATTTGAAAATCCACGGGAACCTGAAATGAGGGTCATCGAGGAGTCTGTGATCACTTTTGAAAAAAAACAGCAAATGTAATGGAGACAATCCGTCTCCACATTTCTGAAGTATTTTACAGAGGCATTTTAAAAGAAAAAAACTTGGAGGGAGGACCTGCTGTAGGTTCTCTTGTGTTGCTGTTCAGGGTGGCAGCACTAGTCAGGCCCCTTCTAGGGTGACTGTGGGCAGGGCAATGATTTGATTCAGGCCACATATGTACGGAAGAGCTCAAATTCAATTATCTTTGTGTTAAAAAGCATCTATTTGTTAAATTCAAACATTTTTTTAAATTTCTTTTTCCATTTTTTGATATATTGTGAGTTCTCTCCCCCAAATGGAAATGTCTTGGGTCTTTCAGGACCTCTGAGAAGCCCTAAATTCACACTTATGTTTCTGTGTTTATGCTCCCATTAAATCACCTCTTCCGATGTCTTTTTGACCCCTTGAGAGGCTGAGACAAAAAGGAAACTGAGAGGTTAGTCAATTAGCTAATTGGAAACTGGAAGGAACCGTATCAGGTCCTAAGTCAGCATGTGAGTGCTTTGGGCCAAAGTTCACTTCTGGGACGTCGAATTTAACTTTCTAGAATCTTGTAATGTTTTATGTCCTCCTCTTCCTCCCGCTACCTCCCAAGTTAGGGGATTTTAGCACAAAGCTGTATGCTTTAGACCACCTTCCTTGTCTGAAAGTCCAGTGGGAGAGCCCTGCTCAATGGGAGAGCAGCAGGCACAGACAGAGAGGTTTATAGAAATCATTAAAAAGCCATTCAGTCTGTTTCCCTTTCGCCAGATGAAGGCATCTCTATGCCCTTTCCATCAGATGTGATTTTGAGAGACCTCTGGGAGACGGGGTGGGGTGGGGTGGATACCAAGAATGCCACGGCAGAAACTGCTAAGGAGTTGGAGGAGTGGTGCCATGGTTTTAAGAAACCAAATATGAGCCTGGAACTTGATATTTGGTGACACCTTTTTGCAGCTGTTTCAGCCCATTTCTCTTGTTTGAGATCTTTCTGGCAAAACTGAAATGACAGTCGTTTCTGTTGTGGATGGGGCTCTGATCAGAGGGATGGAGTCCACTGTGAGCTCTGTGTTTCGAGACTATGCATTTTCACCCTGGCTTTGTTACTGGGTAACTGATGGAGTGCAGAGGCTTTCAGCTTGAGTAAACCGAGGCTGCGGTAGGGGACTGTCATCTGAAGACAGAGGGAGGACAGCAGTCATGTCTTGCCAGTGTTCTCTTAAATCTGTTGCTGAATAATTGAAGATATGGGGACTATGATAAACTGTATTTAGTGCTTTCTTGTCTACTTTCTAGTAATATGATTTTTAAATAATATGATTTGCTTTATGGTGTAGGTGATGGGCTCTTGTTAGAAATAGGTGACTACTATGTTTGTTTCAATTCAGGGGGGTTTGATTTTATTTTATTGTTGATTGATTGATTGATTTTTAAGATCTTATTTATTTGACAGAATACAAGCAGGGAGAGCAGCAGGTGGAGCGAGAGGGAGACACAGGCTCCCTGCAGAACAGGAAGCCTGATGTGGGGCTCGATCCCAGGACTCTGGGATCATGATCTGAGCCAAAGGCAGACACTTAGGTGACTGAGCCACCCAGGTGCCCTCGATGGAATTTTGAAGGACCAAACTATTGGGCTGTGCAGGGACAAATAGTGTAGTGGAGAGAATGGCTCCCACAGTAGCTACTATTAGGATGGGACGTACGTTCAAGCTAAATGGCATTGATATCAGGAAGCTGAGATGCGTTGGAGTGGAAATTTCCATGGATCCCTTAGAGTTATTTGATAAAAAAATCCATTGGGCTTCAGAGGGGGAATAAAAGGAGATTTCTTCAAGAATCTTCCCTGAAGAATTTCAGACTTACATTTTTGAATGATTAGAGCACAGTGTGCACAAGGCAGTACACAGGACCGGCAGTCAGGAGACCTGGTTTTCTAGCCCTGGCAAAGCTGTGTGCACACAGCAGCACATTCCACCTCTCTGGGCTTTAGTTTCTTCATATAGACAAAGGGGTTTGAACCCGATTATCTTTAAGATCTGTTTCTGCCTTCAGATTCTGATAACTGGGAGAAAGCAGGTAAGCCTAGAGGTCAGCAGGTTTAGCTGGAGTCTACAACAGCTGAGTAGGGGTAGGGGCTACCCTCCTAAGGATGAGCCAGGAAAGAAGATCCATAGGAGCCCTTCCATGGCTTTCTTAAGGTCTTTGGAACTTGGCTCAAGGCATATGTCTGGTGGAGATACTAAGACCGGCTTCCTAGAGTCTTTATTAAGGGTATTGGCGTCTGTCCCATGACAACATCTCATCTTTATCAATTTGTCTCATGTGTCCAGAGTTGGTGGGAGTGTAGAAGTGGAAGAAACCAACTGTTTTGTGACCACAGGGAGCAGTCGGGTGTACACAAGCCGGCACTCTAATGACATCTTCTGTAAAACACCCAAAGCAGCCTGCTAAAAAGATTTAGGCACCAGTGGAATCTACTCCATTTGTGGGGTACTAATCACCTTGCTTCACTGATTGTCAGGTGGATTATTGGGTAGTTGGATGGATATGGACTCACTTCTCCTCGAGGAAGAACCAAGACGTAATCAGGAGAGCAAGGCTGGCCCAGCCATTGGGCAGCCAACCTGGAGACATGGTGTTGTCAGAGGGCTTCGGCCTGAATCTAGAGCAACCAGAGCTTGCAACAGAGTCAAACAGAGTGGCCCATTTAAAGAGGCTCCAGGGGGTTTAATTGGCCTTGTTTTAAAAGAGACATCCTGGAAAATACTCCTTTGAAAATTGATTTCGCTCACTCCTAACTACACTCTGTCTTTGGTTTGTTTTATGGGCTGGGCCCCTTGTTCTGGTTCATTGGACTCATGTTATCTCTTCTCTTCCAATCTTCCTGCACACCCTGGCCCCTACAGCCTCCTTCCCTGCCTTTCTTAGAAGCATCTTCATCATTATTAAGAGTGTCTGCCTATTTTAAAATATGGCCAGCATAGGTGTGCATATAAAACATGTTTTCTGTGCTTGCATTGGCAGCACATATACTAAAAGAAAAAAAACATGTTTTCTAAGGAAAACAAAGCCAAAAATAAAAAGGAACCTACATGCCTACTATAATATTTTGATTATTACATTAATAGACCACCTCATTAACCCCATTATTTTAACATAGCTACTTATTTTTACTTTTGAATGACCTCATCTAAATGTACACTTCTTTTGAAGTTGTTGTGATTGTGATAACCTTAAAATTCATCTTTTCTCACTTCCCCCTCACTCTATGTCATAGACACACAATAAGGAATCTTGGGGGCTGGGCCCTCATTGGCCCAACTATGGATAAGAGAAATTTCCGTCACTCTGTCAGCCCTTTATCAGCTTGATACAAACTTCTTCTAAAAGTCTTTTGGATCTTTTTTGGAATAAAAAGAGGACCTTCTACTTTTTGTACATGACAATGGAGCTTGGAGACCATGGATGTCTTGTAGAGATTATTTTGGGATCCCTCTTGGGAACCTTTGAAAATACTCCCTCAGTAGGGCGAATGATATATTCTAGTGGATGAGGTTAGTGAGGTCTGGAAGGTGAAGATTATTTCCGGTGCTGCCTTCGTGGGGACTACTCATCAGACTTGTTCTATCTTTGCAGTGGGCTTTAGATTTGGTCCCAAGTTCCGTCAAATATTCACTTAGAAACTCAGACAGCACTTAGCTCTCCTTTGACCCATCTTAACTCCCACCAACTAGAAGGCTGTGGGTTAAACAACGTTGATGAACAGTAGACTTTGGCCGCTGGTGTGTCTGAATGAGCAGGAGGCTGTGAGTTTTTTGTTGCCTGGAAGCAGCTGGAATGTGGTACAGAGAATATCAGGTTTAGTGTCAGAGTACCTGGGTTCAGATTTGACTCTGTTACTGAGTAGCTGAGTGAGTTTGGGTGAGCTATATAAGCTCTAACTGTAAGTTTCCTCATCTGGAAAATGAGGTTAATAGCATCTGCACATGGCTGTTGTCAGGATTAAATTAAACCAAAAAAATCTGAAAACACCTGGACAAATGCTTGTGAGTAAACAATTAGTAATTTATCGAATGGAAATTGAGGGTAAGTCCTCAACATGGGTGTTCTCAGAGAGTCTCAACTGGATCAGGATTGGATGAATAATTCTGGAATTTTGTTTTTCAAAGCGATCAACATTGGTTCTGCACTGTGACCTAGGGGAAAATATGCAATAAGGTTTTCACTGGGGAAGGTGGGCAGCAGGGACATGGGATGAACTATGTTAATGAAGGACCTTGAAATTGAGCTTGTCTTGAGCTGGCTTCAAACCACAACTTACAGGAGTTCCAAGGAAGACCTGGTGTGGGCACACAGCATGTTCCTATCCATGTGTCTTGATGCCTGGCATGTCAGGGGCCTCCAGAAGAAACTGATTCCCCTCCAGGCAGGTCACTTGACTAACCACCACATCATATACCATTGCCCACCCCCTAAAACTCTTGATAGTGTCTTCAGATGTATACTGACTACTACCCTAGGCATTCTAGGGTCTTCAAAAAAATTGCCAAGACACCATGGGGTCAGCCTCTTGGTAAATTGTTCAAATGACACTCGTAGTCACGTGGAAGTGGTTTCTAGAAGCTATTTGAGCTGACCAGGCAGTCCTTGCTGTTAATAAAACAGCAAGACTAACCTGGGATCCAAGAGGCTCCTGATGTCCATGGAAAAAATTCAGGGAGTTTGTGAAATTGGGTGTGTAAAAGAATGATGCTTTTATTCTTAATAATATGGCTAAAATTTAACATTTTCTCTCAATGTAAATGTAGGCAAGACTCTCCAGTAGCATTAGCTGTGACTGTCACCAAGAGAAATTAATAGACATTTTCATATCATGTTACACCAGTTGCCAATGTCTCAAAATATCGATGTTCATCACTACTTTGACCTCATGGAGGTCATTCGACCTGCGCTAGATGTTCTTATTTAATGTGTTAGTCAAGAAGCACATATATTATTATGATGTCACACATTAATTTTAAAAAGTATACTGAGAATTGTATTTCAATATAAATTTCCTTTCTAATCTTGTTATTTTAATTTGTCATTTGAAAGCATTATTTTGAGAAGGGATCCACAGGTCTCACCAGACTGCAAAATGGGTCCATGTATATAAATGAAAGGTTCCTAGCCTTTCTTTGCTTGGGGCCAATGAAATGATTTCTGAATGACATCGGCTAATAGACGGTCTCCGTCAAAACAGAAGCATGTATGTTCTTCCCACACTCATTGCTTTTGCCTGTGGTGGCTCTGGAGTTGCGGAGGGACTTTGGCATAATGAAGATAATGATTGATAATAATTAATAATGATAATAGTAATAACAGCTAGCATTTGTTGGATGCCTGCTGTAAGCCAGATGTTATTATAGACATGTTCAATGTCATATTTTGTTTAATACTATCAACGACTTCAGGAGGTCATTCATGGCGCAAAGACAAAGATTTCCCCCTGCTCCCCACGGTGATAGAGCATTGCTGCAGGTGAAGGCAAAGGATGGGACTGACCCCTGGACAGGGCCAGGGTCTTGGGTACACAGTGCTCCACACTTGGAAGGGCCTTGGGCATGGTTTAATGCTCTGCCATTATGGTCTTGAAATTCTCAATAGCTTTTGAAAATGAGGCCTCACGTTTTCCTTTTGCACTGAGCCCTGCAAATTCTGTAGCTTGGTCGGTCTCTAGATGTGATGAAGTTGTTGTGAGATGTGACGACTCCTGATACTGGAAGATGGGAATCTGCTTGGAGATCCCCCTTACTCATCTAGCTGACCTTTGGTGGAAAGCTTAGGCCTGTCAAAGAGGGATGCTGTAGTTTCTGAGTTGGTGAGTTTTATGATTTTTTTTTTTTTAATGTCAAAGGTTTCCTTCCTCCAAATCAACTGGAGGAATAGCCGAATAACTGGTTGGAAGGTACCTGATTCCTTGGAAAATCTTTCTGGTAGGGAACTGCTTATCTCGCTGTTGGGTTTTTTCATTTTTTATTTTCCAGGGGGACTTACTACACAGACAGGGAGCTAGGAGAAGCAGAGCAAAGTGTGTTCTGGAAGGGAAAATGAGACCAGGTGTGCCGAGAGTCTGTCATTCTTGGAGGGAGGTGATATGAATGAACTTTGCTTTCTTGTCTAATGTCATTTAGTGATTATCTGTGCAAAAAGAAGACCCTGCTTCTTCTAAAGAGGAGATCCTCTAAACTGTGAGGAAATTCAGATAGAAGTTGCCTCTCATGTCCAAAGATGATCATGGAATAAATCTTAGAGGTTCTGTCTGCATTTTGCAGCTATGTTTTTACAAATTGTTCCAGGGTCATGGACGTGGTAAAAGAAGGAGGAACTTTCCTGGATTTATTTATCAAAGTGATGGAATTCAGGCTCCCAATGACACACCCACAGTCTCTCTCTCGTCGGTGTGATGTCTACAACACAGCAGGTCTATCATCAGGATCCATGTGTGATGGCTCAGGCATCAGGTGCTCTGCCAAAGGAGCCATAATTTCCCCTTAACTTCTCAATGGTTTTTTTTTTTTCCTTGTTATTGTTACTGCTCTTTTATCATTGCTAATAAGTCTGAGGTGGCTTCAAGCAGCCAAGCCCAACCCCTGAGTCAATCCAGGGTTTTCAATAAGAAGCCAAACTAAAGTTTTGACAGATGGGTTGGAGTGGCCATGAACTGCTGCTTCTGTAGCATCAGGACTGATGGCCACTAAAGGGGAGTTTTATAGTTGGGCACAAGGAAGACTGGTGTGCCTCCTATTCACACTTAGGGAAAAAAAATCTGGGAGCCATCTTTCTTAAAGGATCCCAATTTCTAAAACAAAAGTGTGGTGTTTTAAAAGATATCCTCTTCTGCTTCAGAAATACAAGGATCCGGGACGCCTGGGTGGCTCAGAGGTTGAGCGTCCTGCCTTTGTCCCTCAGGGTGGGATCCTGGGTCTGGGGATCCAGGGATCCTTCTTCTCCCTCTGCCTGTGTCTCTGCCTCTATCTCCGTGTCTCTCATGAATAAATAAATAAAATCTTAAAAAAAAAAGAAAGAAATACAAGGATCCATTTTCAGTTACAGAGAATTATTTTGCATATCCTGTCATTTCTTGCCCCCCCCACTCCACCCCTGCCAACTCCCCAGTTTATCTATTGTAACATATCCAGTCCATTTACTAGTCCTGTGCCCCTGGGTCAGTGGCTTAACCTCTTGTGCCTCCCCACCTATAAAATAGGGATAATATTAGTATCAATCCAGGGGTTATGGCAAGGATTAAATGAGATCATTTATGTAAAGCCTAGCTCAATTCCTAGCACAATGGGAATGTACGATAAATAGAAACTATCATTGCTGTCATAGTTTTGATTGTTGTTTTGTAATTAGTCTGTGAGATTCCATTTAGTGGCTATTGATCTTTCTTTGCTGGAGCGTCTTGGTTTTTCCTGGAAAGAAACTTGAATCTCGAAAATGGTCAAATCCATTGTTGCAGTCCATCCCATCCCTCCCTGGCTCCAATCCCCACCTCTTACCTCTCTCCACCCTTCCCACATTCCTGCACAGTTGGCCTTATTTATTTTTCAGTCAACTGAGGGTGTTGTTAAATCTTTTATTTTTCTGGCTGCCCGGTTTGGTTCCGAGGCACTCCACTCCCTGCCCTGCTCATGACAAGAATGCTGGGGAATGCTCAGCCAGCCATGTCCCTCCCCTGTCGGAACACCCTGTTCTTAATGCTCCTTGAGAAGCAGCATTTCTGAGGCCTCCCCTGACTGCCGTGACTCCCCCATCAAGCCAATGGTTTGGTGATAATTGAGAGCCCAATGGCTGAGAGAAAGCCAAGGGAAGGTGGTAATCTAGGGGAACGTTACACATTGCCCATGTCCCATGCTTTCTTCTCAGGGCTTGAAAAGAGATATTGAGAGGCTTTCCCTGATTGTGCGTGTTGAAGACTGGGTGATGATGCCATTGCTTAATTAGTGTTGTTGTGATCTGCATTTGAGTGATTTGTTTAGCTCTTTGTGACCCTTTCTGGCTTGAGCTCATCATGTGATATCGACAAACTAATGAGAAAGGGAGTGCAATGATGCTTGAATTAATGCAGAAATCACACCCTGAACATCTCAGGTCCTTTCTACCTGGGACGTGGGACCTCAAGTCACTTGGCAGGACATGAGTGAGTCTACACAGCCCATCTTTGAGGTAGGTATGGCTAGCCTCACTTTTCCTGTG
Organism: Canis lupus familiaris; assembly: GCF_011100685.1. NCBI lineage: Eukaryota > Metazoa > Chordata > Mammalia > Carnivora > Canidae > Canis > Canis lupus. The sequence goes on along the minus strand of NC_049239.1, from coordinate 33,621,059 downwards.
GAAAAACTGGTCCAGGAACCAGAGGTTTTCCAATTCTTCTTGTTGCCCAGGGCTGGACGTAGGAAGCCTGTGGGAGAGGCTGGACTGAGACTCGGCACGCTTGAGTCTCTGCTTTAGGTTACCTGTAGACCACACCTACTCCCTGAGCCATGTTGACTTTCAGAAGTCAACCATTGGGAAGAGTGTGGTTTGGGTTTCGACCGTATCCTGGCAGCCCCTTCTCTGCTCCTGTTAATCTGATTCATGATCTTAACCTGGGCTGACTGGAGGCTGGCCATGTCATTCTGCAGATCTCGGACACCCCTCAGTGCCCTCACACAGCCAGCCAATGGAAAAGTACAGTGTCTTCTGGCTTCTTGGCCCTGCCAGCTCTGGCCGGTCTATTTGATACCTCCTTTTCTTCAGAGGGAGTGGGGAGGCAGCATCCAAACTGAAAGCACAGGTTTTTCTTTGGTTTTTATAGGAAAAACAAATTGGCATGAATGCTCAGTCAAACCAGCTCAGGCTGTTTGGGCAGATGCCTTTCTTTGCTTTTTTCTGTTTATTTTCCAACAAATCAATGCTTAACTGCGTTGTTATTGGAGCAGAGCAACAGGTGCAAAAAAATAACTCTGCTGCCAACTCAAATGAAAAGGTAGGGCTTATACCCTCTGGGAGGTATTCAGAAGATAACAGAAGACCCTGCCAGCAACTGAATTAACAGCTCTGTTTACGGTGGGTTTTATGTTAACAACCTGCTCCTCACCCTCCCACACATAAACACGCCATTGTCTCAGGGAGAGACAATCAACCATCCAGACAACTTACTACTTTATTCTGTCCTGAGTGGAGATTGGTTTTGGCTGAGGTTGCTTTGTGAAACTCGGGGGCATTATCCTGTCTGCCAACTCGATGTCTTAGTAAGGGTTTTCTGTGAAGGCAAGAGCATGGGGTTGCCGGGCAGAAGGGGATAGGTCCTGCTTTCAAACATAGTCACAGTTCTTTCCAAGATTGGTTATTTCCAAAGGCCAACAGGCTGCCTGGCTCTCTCTGCACTGGCTTCACTAAATCCCCAACAGGAGATGGGGAATGAGCTCAGACGACTCTGGAAAGAGCTATCGTTGTTTTGGAAGCTGTGTCTTTGCTGAATAGTCCATCAGGGCAGGGCAGCATCTGTGTTGCGTTCATCATTGTGTCCCCAGCACCTAACAGAGTGCCCAGCTCTAGTACACATTCAATAAATATATGTTAACTGGAGAGGATGAATAAATATTTATATTAGCAAGACAAGCACTTCTTGATGACCATTTCTCTCCACTGAAGGCTAAGACATCAATTTTCTTGAGTATGTGGCTTAAAATCTGGGGTGGTTAAGTCATCTTTTGAAGGCTTAAGATGGGGGTGGGATTGGGTAAGGGGTGACTCAGCCAGCCACGAGATTCTCTGGATGGAAGGGATTGTCGTAAAAATCCTTGGCAAATGCTGTGTTCTGAGGCCAGATTTGTTTGTTCAGCATTCAGAGACTCATACTTGTGAGCAGTTGAGCATTGTTGAATTTCACAATTTGGTGGTACTGAGCAGTAGGAACTGCTTTATTTCAAGTTGATAAATAATTTGGTGACAGTCTCCACAGACGGTTTGGAGCTTGAGTTCTCTGGATTGAATGTGTTGTCTTTGACTTTATAAGGATTTCCATTCATAGATGTTTCCTTCAAAGTTAATATCTCTTGGAGTCAGTTATCTTAGTTTGAAAACCAAGGGAAGGCAAGTAGATAAAGCTCTCAACCATGAGAGTGCTTAAGGGTTGGTTAAGGGAGGTTCTTTAAAATGAAGATTCTGGTTCACAGGTTTGGGGTGGGACCCCAGAAAACTTGAAGTTTAACCCCTCCAGGTGATGATGATGATACAGGTAGTCTATAGATTGAACTTTGAGAAGCACCTGTATGGCTTCTTCAGCTTGGTTGGAAAATAAGCACCCTAGGAGTAGTCCCTTATGTGCCAGCCTCCACACCGGTGCCTTTCCAAAGACCTACAGAGCCCTATGGTTGTAATAGGAAGTGAGGCCTCTTTTTCTTCCACTATTCACTTCCTCTCTATTTTAGGATTATTTGGTTTTAGAAAAGAGAAAGGGGATTAGCAGGGAGACAGACACTGATGTGGGGAAAATGGTGAATTTGTCACTGTATTGCCAAACAGAGGTCCAGAATGGCCCTGTGGGATGCAGCCAGGTTCCTACTTCAGCTGTCAATGGAGAGGGACAATGGGGCTCTTCCTGGTGTCACCATAGAGGAGGATAGGGGAATAGGGCAACACCCATGCTAAGGAAGAGGACAAGAATAAAATCTCTGAGGCTTTCTGTCATAGGTCTGAATAAACTTATGTCTCCTAACCCTGACTCTACTACAAAGTTTTCTTTAAATTTCAATCCAACGTGAGTGTCAGAGAGATTTCTTAAAGATCCATGGTGTCCATAGATCTGTAGGTGTCAATGGTCTTTAGAGATGGTCTTCAGAGGGCCTGGCACCCACAAAATATATGCAAAGCAATGTATGGATGAATGTGCATTTTTGGTAGGTGAGTTTCAAATAGCTGTATGACCTTTTAAGAGTCAAAGCTTGTCCTATTCTTAGTTTGTCACATCTGAAAGGGACTGATAAGGGCCCTGGAGGTCATGTAAGGCAATCTAGTCTTTTGATCAACTTTGGTGCCTGTCCTCTGCCAGTATCTGCATCTTGTCTGGGTCTGGCACCAAGAATGATAAAGATCAGCATAATATGTATATTTCCAAATGGCTTACAGTCAGTAAAGTGTATCTATAATGGATCAACACTTGGCTTCCCAACACTGCATCATCACTCATGAAAACGCTTGAAAGCCCAGGAATAATACTTCAGATGTTGCCCCTGGGAACATGAAATGTCTATTTCAAAACACATTATGAGGGTATGAAATTACCTGTGATGTAATCCCGAGAGGATCAAATACATTCCCCAAGCTTGATTCACATTTTGATTCATTTGGAAAACACAAATTATTGCCCGCCTTACATTCAGTTAAATTTCACATCTATATGGATTTTCTTTTCTCCTCTTTGGGAGTACTTTTTTTTTTTTTTTTTTTTGAAATGACAGTCAGATTGAAATAGGAAGTCAGGAAGCTATTGCAATATCCTTAGGGCAAATGCTGTGAATTCACCTGCTGGTAACTTTGATTAAGGACTGAGAATGGTCTGGATATCACTGTCATCACAGAAGTAATTATTTAAAATGCCTAATTGCTCCTCTGGCTTGAGGAGTAAAAATACCCACAAGGCAGCCAATTCTGTGGCAGTTCAGGGATGATGTGGTTGACCGAATAAAGCTGTTAGGATGAGGGCAGACCGTGACTTTGACTCTCAGTCCTCTGGGGCTGGGGACAGGAAACTCAGGCCAAGCCTTGCTCTCTTGCTCCTGGTGTGTTCTTACCCTCACAGCGAAAACCAGCTTTCTGTCCTGAGCTCTAATGTAGAGGAAGAAAATAATTATGGGCCAGTTTATGTCCAAAATATAAAATAAAAATACTTTTATTGAGTCTTAGGTAAAGTATTTATATCACATATGTATGTATGTATGGCATACATGTCCGTACACATGTATTTGTGTGCATATATGTATATATGCATAGGTCTGTTTTAATGGCTGAAGAAGTATCATGGCTCAGCTTTTAAGCCACTAACACATTCCTCCCTGAGCATACTATGAAGTGGCAAAATGAAGGCAGCTTTCTATTCTTTCGTTCTAAAGGATCCCTCTGATATACTGCCAAGAGGCATGGCTTCGGGTTGATCTGACAAAGAGGGAAGAGGGGCTCAATCGGGGTCCCTGGGTGACGGAATGAACCAGAGAGTTTTATAATCTTGGAGAAGCCTGAGAAAGGTGCAAGGCCCCAGATGTGACTGTGTATGGAAAGGGGACGGTGGTGAGGATGGGTTGAAGGCAACTTTGTTCTCTGGCAAAGCGCCCTCCTCTCTGTAGAAAGTGGCTCAGTTCCCAGGGTGTGTTGCTAGCTCTCTTCTAGCTAAGAATTCAATTCTTGTTGAGCTGTGTGATGTTGAACAAGTTACCTGACCTCTCTGAGCCTTAGACAGGCCATCTGATAAATGACATCATGCCTTACAGAGCTATTGTGCGTATTGCCTGAGATAACGCATTGAAGATACCGGCCCAGAGCTCACACACTTTAAGTGTTCAATAAGCCCTAGCTACCATATAGTATAGTTATTATTTATCTGCTCGTTTGTTTGTTTTTATGGTGTTCAGTCCTAGGTCTCGGCAGCACCACCACAGAGCCGAAGACATACCTCCCCTCAGAGCCAAGCTGCGTTGCGTTTGTCAATGCTGGCAGATTTTTCTCTTTATGATTAAGAAGAGAGGGCAACTGAGGAATCCTTGGTCTTGTCGAGGGCCTTGAGCCTGGGCAAACGTTCTGGGTTCTGGGGGTGCATGGTGCATGGTGTCAGCTCCCTGCCAGAGTCACAGTGGTGCCTCCTTCCCATTGCTTTTCTGTCCCTGCAAGCTCAAATCCCAGTGTTGCAGTAATTGGGCGTTCCTTGTGCAAAGGGACTTCGTAGGATAGAGACTCTCTCTGGCCACCCTCTTCCAGGAGCTCCCATTTCAGATGTGCTGCTTCCCTTTGCACCTGCAAACCGTGTGAAAAGTGCAAGGCTGAGGCAGGAATGCAGAGCCTGTGGGGCTGTGCCCTCCCACTGCTCCTGGCAGCCCCAAGCATGGTGTATCTGCAGGGAGGAAGGATGGCTTTTAGTCCCTGAGTGGACACAGTGTCCTGAGGAGCACAGGACGGCTTCTGTGAGCAGGGGCCAAGAGGTGCGGTTCACAGCTCAGCCTCATAGCATCTCCACACAGCAGCCCCGGAATGGGAGGTGGGGAGGCGGGCGGTCCCGCCTGGACGTGACTGTGCCAGCCAAAGCCAGAATTGCAAAGTGTTGTATAGATAGTAGAAGTTCCAGGCCTTGCTTGAAATGAACTCGGCTGTCAATTTTGTCCTCAGAGATTCAATAAAATCCTAGTAATAACACAATAAATAATAATAATAATAATAATGATAATGATAAAAAAAGCAGCTAATATTCACCAAGTACTCACTATGTATGGAACACTTTTCCAAGGATTTTACAGGCATCGTCTCATTTTGTCTTTCAACAACCCTTTTCATATCATCCCCAGTTTATAAATGAGAAAATTAAGGCCCAGAGAAACTGAATAACTTGTCCAACCTTGCCCCATCTGTAAATTGGCAAAGCCAGGATGTGAACCATGTTTGCCTGATTCTAGAGCCCGGAGCTCCCAAGCATTATACTGTCCTGCCTCTGAAGGGTCTACCCTGACCCCAAGAGTGTCCTTGAAGCCAACGAACACAGTTGAAAGAGAGACTCGGGGACAGACTTTAGAGCTGACATGTGGGGGGCACTCACCGTGTCCGAGCTAATACGTGAGAACTTTACAAACGTCTTCACTTTACTCACACATTAGCTCTATTTCCCCCCACTTTTTGTCAGACGGAGAAACTGAGGCTTTAGAGAAAATAGTGCTTTCCTGAGGTCAACACAGCCTGCCAAGGTTCAGAATCAAGATTTCAACCCTTAGCATCTGAGGCATGAGCTCTTCCTCCTAAGAGCCACTCTCGAGATGTGGAGCAATGAGAAGCTAGGTCTGGTGCTCCTCACACCTTGAATATATACGAGAGATTCAGTCTCTGTGGCTAGGCCCCACCGTCTCCCATGTGTGTCTCTGAGCAGCCGCCAAAATGTGAGACTCTTAAACTTTAGGCCAAGTGTTCCATCGTCACCCTGTTAACCCGTTGGCTACCCCCCTTCCCCGCCCCCTGCCCTACCCTATGCATGGCGGTCAAGCTAGATGGGAACTTAGCCCTTGATGGAAGTCTGGAGGAGGACTGGCCACAAGGAGAGTGGCTTGTCTCTGTGTGAGTGGCGCAGAAATGGTCTAAATCCTTAGGAACTGGGGCACTGTGGTGGTTTGTGTTTTACCATCAGCTTCCCATTAACAAAATGGGGAGCAGAAAGTGGTCTGTCTCGCCCCCCAGAATCCAGACTGTGGCCACTCCAGCACCTTGCAGGTGCTGTCTCTGTAAAACTGCATTGCAGATTGGCCAAACTGTAGTGGCTCATCATTCGTAGGGGAATTGGTGCCTCAGGTCAAATAGGTCCTGACTGGGAGCCTAGCATGAGGCATGCATCTGTACGGTCTACTGGGCAGCGCGCACAGCTCCTCCTCTTCAAATAAAGAACAACTCCTATCTCCAGAAGTGTCAGTCTTAGAAACCACCGAGTGGCTAGGGGATGCCCGGCTGGCTCAGTTGGAAGAGCATGCGATTCTTGGTCTTGGGGTTGTGAGTTTGAGCCCCGTGTTGGGTGTAGAGATTATTGAAAAAAAATCTTTAAAAAACAGGAAAGAAAGAAAGAAAGAAAGAGAGTGAAAGAAAGAAACTGCTATGCATCACCTATCCAGGGTGATGTCCTGGGTGAATGAGGAAGTCGGCTCAGTCCCTGGGGGTGCAGTCAAATACCATTCTCTCTGACTGTTGCTGCCCATGGAGGGAGGGATAAGAGAATGCAGGTGAAAAAAACCTTCTGGATAATGCACATTGCATTTTACTTTGGATTTGAAATAAAATGCACAGATTGTGTGTGTGTGTGTGTGTGTGTGTGTTTGTGTGTGCAGTTTGTAACAGCCCAAGTCACAACTGATGTTGTGTTCCCGGGACACGCAGCACCTAGGACTAGACAAAGGTGCCTGGATTCCCCATGTATTTTCTTCGCCTCCACTTCTAAGGCAATTACTCTTTCTCTGTAGCAAGCACTGCACTGGGGGCTTTAAAGCCCCTTATCTTTTTTTTTTTTTTAATTTTTATTTATTTATGATAGTCACAGAGAGAGAGAGAGAGAGAGAGAGAGAGAGGCAGAGACATAGGCAGAGGAGAAGCAGGCTCCGTGCACCGGGAGCCCGATGTGGGACTCGATCCCGGGTCTCCAGGATCGCGCCCTGGGCCAAAGGCAGGCGCCAAACCGCTGCGCCACCCAGGGATCCCCGCCCCTTATCTTTTTTAAATCCTCTAGCAAACCTCTGTGGTAGGTACTAAGGCCATGCCTGTTTCCCAGGAGAGGACACAACAGCTCAGAAAAGCTAGCGGACAGCCCAAGGTCACCACGCCAGCATGATCAAAGCCTGGGCTGCGGCCTCCACGGGCTCCCTTTTAACCAGTGTTCTCAACTGGGGGTGATTTGGCCCCAGGGGACATGTGGGGGGTGAGGAGGGGGCTGGAGGGGGATGTGTCTGGCACATGGTGGCCTGAGCCCAGGGATGCAGCTAACATCCTGCAATGCACCTGACGGCCACAGAGCCCTCCCAGCCCAGGAAGGCAGTCACGCAGACGCTGAGAAAGTCTGCTTCTCACCCCCAACACGGGTGGCTGAGGAGAACCGGGGGGGGGGGGGGGGGGGGGGGGGGGGGGCGGGGGGGATTCTTTTTTTTGCTTGCTTTTGACTTGAAAGGTGGAATCATTCCTATTCAGGCTCTTAGTTGGAAGAACTTAACCATGTTGGACAACACCTTTAGAAGCGGTGTTTAAAGAAAGGGGAAGAAACTGATTTCTAATTTGAGGGCATGTGTGCCCCTCTGGACTACACATCTTCAAGGCCATTAGATCATTCATCCTTCAAAGCAGGGCATCGTCACTCCCCTCATGCCCCTCTAAGGCCAGAGAAGAAACTGAGCTTGAGGGACGCCTGGGTGGCTCAGTGGTTGAGCGTCTGCCTTTGGTTCAGGGCATGATCTGGAGTCCTGGGACCGAGTCCTGCGTCAGGCTCCCCGCATGGAGCCTGCTTCTCCCTCTGCCTGTGTCTCTGCCTCTCTCTGTGTGTCTCTCATGAATAAATTAAAAAAATCTTAAAAAAAAAAAAAAAGAAAACTGAATTTGGAAAGGTATCATGCTCAAGGTCACATGGCTTATAGACGGGGAGTCTGGATTCTAACCCAGACCTCAAAGGTTCCAAAGTCTCTGCCTGTATCTACGCGATACCTTTTCTTAAACAAACAATAAAAACTATGCTGCGGGTAAACTGGGAAGCTTGAGGGGAGCATTAAAAAAATCCCCCAACTTTGTAATTAAAAGGATTGCTTTTTAAACCCCATAAAGTAATCACTCTGTGCCGTAGAAAGTCTACATTAGTGTATATGGGAGTGTGGGTGAGTTGCTTCTAATAATGCTTTTTTACAATTCTCAAGGCACATTTATTATCTATTATCTCATTTGATGTCCTCAAGACTCTTGGGAGGCTGTCGGTGGGGGGCAAATGTCCTCATTTTCCACCTGAGGAACTGGGCCTCGGAGGGAGTAGGGCCTTGCAGCTACACTAGCCCCCCCGGGCCTCCTGGGCCCGCCTCTGGGGCACCGGCGGTGGAGACGGTGGAGACGCTGACCTTCTTTCTCACAAGCCTGGGTGAGCTCAAGTGAACTCTGACTCAGTAAGGGTTAAGACACATAAACTCTTTTATGAGTAGTAACCATTTACGGTGCCCTGTAAAAAAGGGCCCCTCGCTGTGCTGGCTGCTTTCCCTAGCAAAGGGGGTGCCAGCAGGGCTGGGGAGCACTGGCCAGCCTCTGGGGAGGGGGCAGGTAGTGATGGGGCCCGCTGTGGCCTCCTCCTGGTCCTAAAGGCTTTCTCTGGGGGGTTGAGAGCGTTCTGGATGCCTTCAGGGGATCCCGGAGAGAAGAGACACCTGCCCCCAGGGAGGGGGCTTGTGGGCGTTGGGTCACAGAGAACTGGCCTGTGTGGTCCTGCGACATTTATTGAATTCCTTGTTGTTACAAGCCAAGCTTTCCACAAGCACGACCTCATTTGCTTCCCTCAGCCCTTTGAGTTTGGGGTTGTTCTCATTTTATAGCTGGGGAAAGTGAGGATCAGAAAATTTTGGGCTTAGAATTTGCTCAACGTCATGCACGACAAGCGGGGGGCCTCGGATCTGAGCCCGCCTCTCCCCAAATCCAAAGCCAGGGCGCCTAGCCCTCACATCCACCTGCCTTCTAGATTTGTGGGAAGTGGGGAACAGAAACCGCCAACTGGCTGAGGAGTAGCGGGTGGTTGGCCCAGGGCAGGTCTTGCTCCCACTGAATGGCCACTTGGAAACAGCCCTGCAGGCAAATCATTCTGAAAGCATTTCAGGGAAGCCTTCCCCACCCCCCAACCCCAGGCTGAAGGGCCCCCATCCCTCCACCCTCCTCCCTCCTCGGTGCAGCTGGGCTGGGCCCTGAGCTTCAGCTCTTTCAGGGTTAAACAGTAACCTTTCTACTGCTTGTGGTTGAGCAAATGCTGGCGAGGAACAAGCCCAGCCTTGAGCAAACAGGAGACGGGGCCATGCCCCTTCCCTCCCCCAGCCACCCCTCTGGGGACCTGCAGGGTTTGTTTTTTTTTATTTTTGTTTTTTTTTTTTTTTTGCCCTGGAGTCCCCCATTGGATTTCTCAGCTGAAGGCGACTGTTTTAGAAAGCTCAGTGGGAAAAAGAGGAGGAAGGTTTGGCTTGGGTTGGTTTTCCTTCTCTGAGAGTGAGAAGCAAAAAGGTTTCTGGTTGGGAATTTAAGAATCGGCGTAGTCACCTTCTTTAAATTTTCGTATGGGGAAACTGAGGCCCAAGGTTGTTTCTGGTTGGGGTGACCAGATGGTGGGGGAGTGACTCTCCTCATCATAACACCTGCCATATAGCCGTGCCTTACTTTGCACCGAGCGCTCCAGGTGTAGAGACTCATTTCATCTCCAACCAACGCACACAGTAGGTGTGGTGATTTGCATTCTGCATATGAGGACACAGGTTAATGACTTGTCTGAGTTAACTAACTAGCTGGTAAGGGGTAGAGCTTGGAATCAAGCCTGGCTTTGAGGCTCACGTACATGGTGCCATTACACAGAACCCAGCTCCGCGCTCTTCCCGGCTCGTGGCCTGCTGTGGTCCTATGGTCCCTTCTCCATCTTCTACTTGGGCTGGATTCAGGCCTAATTATTTGCCAAACAACCATGACAATGTTAATAATCATCACAAATGTTCCTGTTTGGCCTCACTTGATTCCTAGTCACTGCTCTGTCCCGGGTCCTTGGAACATGTACCCAGCGCATGGTAGGGCTGGTACATCTTTGTTGAATAAATCAATACAGGAATGAATTTCTATACCTCTTCTTGCCTCTGAAGCCCCACCTAGAACCAGAGAGGTAGGAGCTGCGTTAGAGGAAGGGCCTTGGAGGGCTGGAACTACTCTGCTTGAGCAGTTTCAAGCCTGGGGACCTTGGTGACACCCAAGGATGCAAGATTTCCCCCAAACAGGCAGAAAAATTGCCATGAGCTGCTGCTATAAGGCTCCCTCCTCTCCCCACCCCAACATTTTAGAAAGAGCAAGTTAGGGCGCCTGGGTGGCTCAGCTGTTGAGGGTCTGCCTTTAGCTCAGGCCGTGATCCCGGGGTCCTGGGATCGAGTCCCACATCGGGCTCCCTACAGGAAGCCTGCTTCTCCCTCTGCCTGTGTCCCTGCCTTTCTCTCTGTGTCTCATGAATAAATAAATGGGATCTTATATATAAAAAAGAAGTACTTAAAAAGTAGAAAGAGCAAGTTATCTTTTCAGGCCCTGGGTTAACACTCAGTCACCTTCTAGAAACAGGTCACTCTTCTTTTGAATGATTGAACAGACTTGTAGGGCTCGAGTGGGAAAGGAGGAGGGTGTCTGGCTTCAGGGTAGGGCACACATAAACGCTGGAGGATGAGGTCAATATTTCTAAAGTGCAACATTTTTATGCATTTACAAACATCCAAACAGTCCCTGGTGAGAAAGGCTCTTCTTCCCCTGTGCCTTTTACTGAGACAAGGAGTCCCTCCCGGGTGGGCTTCCACTCCCATGGGAGTCTCCAGGGCTCTGATCAGACAGAGAAAGCTCATCAGAATTTTCACCAGGAAGGAAAGAGAGGGGCAGTGTCTCATCAGGGATCCCGACTGGTTCCTGATGTTATCAGGGAGCTAAATACTGGAGGGGCGCTGGGGACACAGGCCTGCCAGCCGAGCTGTGGACGCGGAGCCTGGCAGTGGCTGAGAGCAGGGCCGCTGATGCCCGCCCCGCCAACACCGGACTTCAGATCCGAGCTCCTGCCCAGGGGCCCGGCCAGCCGCTTCCCGCCTGGATCTTTATTGATTACAATTCCACTTTATGCAAAATCTCTTTGGCATTTTCACTTTTGTAAAAAAAAAAAAAAAGAAAGAAAAGAAAAGAAAAAGAAAGAAAAGAAAAAAAAATCGTGGCTGCTGGCCAGACTCGCCCTGTGAGCAGGTATTGCATTTTCCTCCTGCTTCATTCCTGATCAGAGATTATTCATTTATGAATGGGTGGCTGTAAAAACTTGCCTCATGCATATGAAAGTTGAAACTGGAAATTTTTAATTGCCAGTGAGTTTTGCTTTTACTGAAAGGGCTGTGGTAACATGCTTTGGAGGCGATGGATGGAAGGACAAATTATTATTATTTTCTTCTTCTTTTTCTTTTCCTTCTTCTTCTTCTTCCCGAACTAACTTTATGATCTGTGGTCTCCAGTGACGTTTGTCCAGAAGGCGCTGACTGAACGAACTCTTTGATCCCCTTACAGATCATGATTCTGGAAGGAAGCGGTGTAATGAATCTCAACCCCAGCAACAACCTCCTTCACCAGCAGCCAGCCTGGACAGACGGCTACTCCACGTGCAGTGGTAAGGGGACCAAGAGGGGTCAGTGTCACTCCCCCTGGAGCTCCCCCCCCCCCCGCTTTAATTAGGTTTTCCAACTTGATGTTTGAAAAATACAGGTTTTATTCAGCAGGGGTGGGGGGACGAGGGGAAATGGGCAACGCTTCATGCTGGAGGTCCCGAAGGGTTCTTTGGGGCTCGAGACAGAAGCCTGTTCGAGATATTCCATTTTTTCCTCCCAATACTCAAGGCAGCCTGGCAGAGACGGTGGTGGAAGTTCTGCCCAAAGGCAAGGCCACCTGCTGATGCTCTTAACAGTATTTGGCTGGTATATCAGGATAGGATGGCAGAGAAAGGTGTGTGTCTGTGTGAGTGCGCGTGCACATGCGCTTGTGTGCACATGTGTGCTGTGCAGACGCATGGAACTTAGCTCCTTGGCTTCCTTCTTAAGGAAGATGGGGATAGAGCAGCTTATGCTTTCTGTTTCATCTTCCAGTGACCTCTCTTTGTAAAAGGGAGAGATTTGTCAGGAGCCCCCAAGACTCCCTTTGGTGCTTTGATTTGGAGCCACTCCATTAGAGAGGGAGGGCCTGCCGCTGGGGCTTACGGGGGGCGGGGTTTGGAGATGGAGCCCAGGGTGTACTGTAGAAGCACACGGAATCCAGATGTTGACAAATCAGGCCCCATACTCCCCCGTGAAGGTGTCAGGTCCAGGCAGACGGCTGTGCATCAGAGGGCAGTGGGTCAAAGAAGCCCTTGGCCTTCTCTGGCCCCATACTTGCAGCTAATCTGCTTGCAAAGGGCCCTGAAATGAAATGAAAATGGCCCGTCGGTAAGCAGAGTCTGCAAAGCAGGGGCCGGAGGGTAATGGAAGGGTTGCATTTTCCAATGAGCAAGTGCAGCTCCACCCCCTTTCGATTGGGAACCCCAGTCAAACAGGGTTGGGAAGTGTGGTCAGGTGACCTTCCCTTACTTGCTCACCTGTCCACAAAACTGCCATCCCTTCTGGGCAGTGACATTTTCCGTTGCAAGCCTCAGCTTCCTTGTGAGGACCTCAAAGGAACATTCCAAATAGGGTAGGAAGTTCCTGGAGACTGGAAAGCCTTTGGTATCCCTAGATCAAGGCTGTGTTCCTCCTGCGTGCTCTGGAGAAAACTGGGGCAGTGGGTTTTAGCAGCAAGGAGAATCTGGGCGCCCCTTTCACATCTTAACTTACAGAGGCCCCAAAGAAGGCCCAGCTCCTGGCCATGATTGACGGGGTGAGGGAGGTCAGTTGATTAACAGACAATAGCTGAACTCACAGGATTTTCACATCTTCTCCTAAAACTTCAGCAATCTGAGGAGTCCCCTTGGCAGGTGGAAAGAATCCTCCAGTCAACTTTAGACGAAATCCTCTGGTTTGCCCAAGCTCTAACAGGATACGATTATCAGGAGCTGTCCTTTATTCTGGATCATGTGAAGCTGGGAAAGAAAATAGAAAGGCTTGTTGTTGGGTTATTGAGAGTTATTATTTCTTATTTGCAGACTCAGAGCTATACTGTCATAGCAGTGTAATTATTTTGGAAAAAAAAGACCAAAGCCCCAGGGAGCCACAAAAATACATCCTATCCTTAAACAGCTATTTTTGTGAGACACCAAAAAATGAGAGGGACATGGAAATATCTGTCTAAGGTGCGTGTTTGTATATTTGGGAATATTTCTATGTGATTAAATTTTGGGACTAGATTGTTCCAATCCTCGCCCCTGTTTCCCACCACAACTGGCTTTCCCTCCAGGGCCCAAGCAGAGGGTTTAGGGCTGCTTTTGTCTGGCCATGCTGTGTGAGGAATGAAGCACAAACTGAGACTGGTAGGTGTGACCCATCTTTGTGCCTAATGACCTCCATCCCCTGATGTTAGCGCTCCTGAGGTCTGGAAGCAGGGGGGTGGATTCAGAGGGGGTGAGCTACAAGTGGGGTTGGGTTGGAAACATTCCCCCTTCAGCTGCTCTGGGGTGTTGAGGCCAGGTAGGTAATGGCCGTTATAGGAATCAGAACTTTAGAGCTCTCTAGCTCCCGGCCCTTCAACCTGTATCCATGGACCATCATCATCATCATCATCATTATCATCATCATCATCACTGTCATGTAGAAGCTTGTTAGGAATGCAGAAACTCAGGCCTCACCCCAGATGTATGGAATTTGAATCTGCATTTGAACAACATTCCCTGGTGATTGACAATCGCAGTAGAATTTGAGAAGTACTGATCTAGCAGGCCTTTGAAGAAAGGATTCAGGGACAGTTTTCTTTCTTTTTTTTTTTTTTTTTTTTTCAGGGACAGTTTTCTTGTACTATGTTTTCCCCTGTTGGTCCATCATTCAGTTTGTGGGAGTATCTCTATGTCATTGTTCAATTCGATTTCCTCCGCTTCAGCTTGGTGAGCTACAGTAGTGTCTTCCCCTCATTCCTTGCCCCCCATCTTTCCTGGATGAAAGCACTTCCCTTTGACCTCTGTTTTCAAGGGGACTGGAAGGTCTCAGCCCTGTTACCATGTCCCCAGAGGATGGCTCTCTCTTCTCCCTCCCCTCCCAGGACTTCTGGGCTGACTTTGTGATGTTCTCTTAAGTGAGCACAGGAGAGTCACATAGGTACAAGTTTAGCTCATACCCAGTCCAGCACTATTTATTGGCTTGGATGAACTCGATTGCTTCACTGGTATTTAATACAACCATCTTGTGAGGGCACCACAAACTCTTCTAGATTTCTACAGTATCTCTCCTTCAGCAATAAATTCCAACAGAGAACTAGTGAGAGAGCAACGACGACGGCATAGTCTCTGAGGTAGTTTTTGTAGGAGATGCAAAGATGACTAAGATAGAGTCCATGACCTTGAGTGTACAATTTACAAAGGAGAGTAAGACAAAACCTAGAGATGTGTAAAGAAAAGCAGAACACGACAAAAGCCATTAGAAGAAATAACTAAGCACAACCGTTAGAGATTCCGGGGACATCAGGGGAGGGGTGGGGGTCTGTGATGGCTTTATGGGGAGGCCAGAGTCTGCAGGCTGGTAAGTATTCAACAGGGAGTGATTGGCAGGATACAAACCAGGCTGAAAGAACACCGGAGGAAAAAGGCAGAAGTTGGTAGGTCACTTGAAGAATAGTCACTGAAGAGCCTCAAAGCTTAGCTTGGCCATTTTGCATCTAATTTTGGTGAATAAAGGGGAAGCTCCTGAAGGTAGCTGAGTAGGGAAGTGACGTCGCAGTGGCTGGAATAACCATTGTGGGGCTGGGCTAGAGCCGCACAGTTAGCAGGTGGCTAATCCAGGCCCCTCTGGTGAGAAGCAAAGGCATCACAGAGAAAAGGAATCTTACTCTCAAGCCTCATTTTTTGTTGAGAATGGTCTGAATTTCAGATGATGTATGTGTGTGTGTGTGTGTGTGTGTGTGCATGTGTGTAAGAGAGAGTTAAAAATGGGAGAGAGAAAAGAGAGGAAGGGAACCGTGTCGGTGTGGACAACAGGCTAATACGTTGCTGAAACTATAGCGACGCATTAGCTTGCACGGTGCTTTGCAGGGGGTGAGCTCATGATCTCAGAGCATTCCAGGCCTGTGTCCCCGTGAAGCACCGAGGCTAAGTACTGTACCAGGGAGGACGTCATGATGCAGGGAGGCTAAAGTTTGGGGAGAAGGACCCCGTTTCTGAGAGCCTCCTCCCTAGAGCCTGTCCCATGCTCCCACCAGCACCTTGACTCCCAGCCGCTGTCATTGGCAGCAGCAGGGCGGCCCACGTCTGAGGGTATGTTCCAGAAGAACCATGGGTCACTCACGGGACCACCTCCTATGTTGCAGTCTCCAGCGGGTTCTTCGGAGGCCAGTGGCATGAAATCCATCCTCAGTACTGGACCAAGTACCAGGTGTGGGAGTGGCTCCAGCACCTCCTGGACACCAACCAGCTGGATGCCAGCTGCATCCCTTTCCAGGAGTTCGATGTCAACGGCGAGCACCTCTGCAGCATGAGTTTGCAGGAGTTCACCCGGGCGGCGGGGACGGCAGGGCAGCTCCTCTACAGCAACCTGCAGCACCTCAAGTGGAACGGTGACTATCTCGGCCTCCCCCTCGAGGAGGCTCCTTGTCAGGGACGTCAGAGGATGGTCTCACCTCCAAATTACTGGTTCCCGAGGGAGGGAAGGAGAAGGGGGACGAGAGGACGGGCACAAGTCTAGGGGTCCAGGTGTGTCCAATCCCACAGAAACCCAAAGTAATTTCATTTCTCCTTAGGGTTATTTTTTAAGGAGATGGAGGCTAGCTGGGTCTTGACAGGAGACTTGCTCTCAGAAAACCTTTCCTCCCTCTCCCTGCAAATGGGTTTTAATAGCCTGATCCCCAGCCACTGGCTTGTTAAGATTTTCACGGGGGCTTATTCTTTTCTATAAACTTCTAGACCGAGGTTCTTAAGATGGGACCTACACGTGGTAAGAAGATGCAGTGTTAGGTCTGTGTGTGTTTTGGGGAAGAGGAGGCTGTCAATATCTCAACAGGTTCTTTAAAGGTTCAACACACACACACACACACACACACAAAGAGAAAGAGAGAGAGATTGAGAGAGAGAAAGGGTTAGAACTAATAATGGTCTGGACATGTATGGGATGTTTCTGCAGGGATTCCTGGAATTAGAGGTGCCCTAGAGCCCCAGACGTGTCTCTCTTGAGGCCCCGCCTGGAACACAGGCAAGCTATCACTTCAAACGCTGCCCATCGGTGATGGTTTATTTGCACATGGTCCATCCTGGCACGTGAGACGCAATAGGGCGGACAGCCCATCCTGCAGAACGTCTCTGACACTGACATAAGGTTCTCCTGACAATGCTGGTAAAAGCAATGAGCTCTTCTGGGAACTGAGGGCACCTTGGAAGGCGGTGGTATTATACAGGAGTAGTGAGCTGGCCTGTCCACGTCAGAACGGGCGTGTCTGTCTTAGCAGAACCTATGTTGGGGCAGGTAGCTGGAACTTTGGGAACCATGAGTTCCAGGGCTAGGAACCAGCTTCAGACCCCGACAGCTCCATCATCACCAGGAGGACCCACGGTCTGGCCCTGAAGCTGGTAGCTGGGGTGGCCTTGTTGGACGACCTCATTCAGCTCCCGGGCACTCCCTTCTTCCCATTCACCTCACAGGGGTGGTTGATCACTTTTCTTTGATGAGGAGCGACCCAAACAAAGCTCTATAAACAACTCCCAGGAATCTTCAGGAGACGCAGACTTATGCTTGAAGACTTAAATATGTTGGCCTTCCTACCTCCACTTAGATCCACTCCTCTAAAGCTTTACCCTGACTGAAGCCTGAGCCCGGGAGACTTGGGAGGCCGAGAGCAAAGGGGCTGTGGCCCCCTTTGTCCGTCTTTGACCTTCCATCACTTCTTTGGCCCTGCTACATGCTGTTGGTGCCTCTGAGCAGATTTCTCTCCTTTGCTTCACTGTTTGCCTTTTTGTGGACATTCTATTAGCTTATATTCACTGAGTGTTTATTTATACTGGACACTCGAAGTGAATTGATTCATTTAATGACCTGATGAAAAAAAATAAACACTGTACCCATCTTACAGATCAGAGACCCGAAGGTCAGAGAGGTTAAAGGTATGACCTCTACTCCTGATGTATTTATAATCTGTCTGGGGAGGAAAAAACATACTAAACTCATCCACATGTGTGTGTATATATGTTTTTACATTTTTATATGTATTTTATACACATAAAATATATTATATATATATATATACAGCTGAGAGAGGAGTTGCGAGGCATAAAAAAGAGGGGAATTACTTCATTTATCCAGACATAGCTCATAGATTGGATCTAATCAAAATGGTTTGATTACATTTAAGATCAAAGAAGAATCAAGCTGGTTAAAATGGGTTCTTTCTTCCATATTTCCGTTTCATCTTGTATCATATCTTAGTAGGGGAAAGCGCCTTAGGGGCCATTTATCTGACTTTATCTAGTTCAATCCCCTAAGTTTACAGGTGAGGAAGCCGAGACCCAGAAAGACAAAGTGCCTTGTGGCTACGAGTGGGAAAACTGGCCTTCTGACGGCCTCAGCTCTATTTCCACCATCCTGGATGGCTCCCCTACTACCAGGCCAGATAATTCCATCGGATGTAGATGCCCTGTACCTACTGACTTTCTGGGCCAGGGGCTCCAGGCTCGCGTGTGGAGATGCGGAGAAGGAAGCCCTCTCACATAGGCACACAGAGGTGACAAGTGGCAGGAACCCACAGAAGCTCTTCCAAGAATCCAGCCGTCTTCCTGTTTAAGCTTTTGGGGCTCCTTGTGGGCTGGCTCTGACCTTCCCAATCTGTCCCCTACAGGCCAGTGCAGCAGCGACCTGTTCCAGTCCACGCACAACGTCATTGTCAAGACGGAACAAAGTGGTGAGTAGCAGCAGACAAAGGGAGCCAACTTGGTAGCAAAGCCCGGGGGAGGGCAGCTGGGAGGGAGTGAGCAGAGTGTGGGAGCAGGCCTCCGGCAAGAAGGCAAGGGATGCTCTTCCCTGGCTGCCTCCGATGGGCCACCCCGCCATGAGTCTTGTTCCTGGCCTTGGGGACCAGTGACTGCCAAGTATTTCTAATCTAGACTGAAGCTCTCCGTGCTTCTGTGTTTCCCACTGCTGGTTGGGGCATCACCTGGGCTCGGGTCCAGGAACTGGGGAAAATGCAGATTTCGAGGAGGGCCTCCTTCTCTCTCTCTCTCTCTTTTTTTTTTATAGATTTATTTTTTATTGGTGTTCAATTTGCCAACATATAGAATAACACGCAGTGCTCATCCCATCAAGTGAGGGCCTCCTTCTCACATCAAGGGAGTCCTGGCCTTGGGCCGGGCCAAGTTAGGAGAAGCAAGGGGGGAGAAGAGAAATGTCCACTGACTCCTCCCTTCATCCCCCCTTGGTGGGAGTGCATTTCACAAAAAGGAGGAAGCCACAGACTTGCTGTTGTAGTTGCTTAGCTCCCGCGGGCTGGAGGTGGGGGGGGGGGGAGGGGGGACATCCAAAAGCAGCTGTAGAACCCATGCCCTGCCTCAAGTGCACTTTTAGGCAAATGACACTCTTCTGGGCTCTGAGCAGGGTCTGCAGTTTCATAGTATTTACATTTATTTTTTGTTCTTTGTCCCCAGTCCAATCACCCCTCCTTCCTCTGTCCCAAATCTTTCTCCCTGGGGACCTTCTATGGGGCTGTTGGACTTGCAGGGGTGGGGGGGAGAAATGTACCTCAGGGCCTCTCACCCATCAGGGCTCCTTGCATATTGACCTTTGGACTATGACCTCTTGGGCTGGGGAGAACTATGCAAGCCCCTAGAATCCCCTGGCCGTGACCGTTCCAGGGTCACTCCCCACATCCCCATCAGTGAGATTGTGAGCCACGTGGGATGGCTGAGTTTGCCACAGGCCTCCCTGTGGGTTGCGTGCCAGCCACCAAGGACAGAATTTGACCCGGGGTGATTGTGAGTTGCTAGGGGCTGAAATTGGCCCCATGCAGTTATTTACTCTTTTATAAGGGGCTGGTCACCATTATTAAAGAAAAAGCAATCGCTGTTAAGCATGTTAATTAGGTTTTCCTAGGCTTGCCCTTCCCCCTGCAGAGGCCAGGGGTTGGGTTCTCCGGATGGCCTGTGTTCCTGGGCCTGATTGCCCTAGAGGCAGACACAGGACTTGGCCCAGAGGTGGTGCTCCACCCCCAGCTCCCCCGGGACCTGACAGATAGTCCCACTGGAGGAGCCAGCTGGTATTGGAGAGGGCCCAAATAACCTGGTAATTCCTCCTTGACCATCCAGACATTCTTGTGCCGCCAGTTCAGAAAAGCTGAGCCAAGGGGTGGAGAAGAAGGTCCACCCTAGGAGGAGGGGAGAAGAGGCTCATAGAGGGGCCAACACCCCCCCTCCCCAAACCTTTTCGGTTCAGTTTGTTTTCAGAGACAACAACAGGTGTACAAGGTGACCCAACAAGGAGGGAGGGTGTAACCCCATGAGATTGGGCTTGGGGTGCCCAAACACGTAGCTATTAGTTAAAATACCAGCTAAATCCCTATGTCGTAAACAGGAGGACTTAGCCAGTGAGTCAGGTTTTATACTATTTATGCTATAAAAACAAAATGTAACTCAGGCCAGTGGCTTACCACCCTGACCCTGAAATTCAGAATGCAGACAGCAGGGGAGCTGAGGGCAGCTTCCATGTGTGAAGAGGGGAAAGCAGGAAGTTCCTGGTGGGGAGAGGTGAGAGCTCCTGCCAGGTCTCAGAGCTCTTGGCCAGGAAAGAAAATGCTTCTGTTGGAGATCAGCCCAGACATGGGGGTTGTGTAGGAGTTGGGCTTCATTTGGGGTAGGTGGACGGGAGTTTCCTTTGAATCTGGAATCTGAAGAGTCAGACATGCTTACACAGCATGTTGCAGGAGTGGGATGAGAGGGGGAGAGGGTGCACGCTTCTTGTCCAACATGAGGCAATGGGGCCCCACTCTTAAAAGTTGTTTGCTTGATTTGGTGACACTCTCTTCTCCTTCTCCTCTGTTTTGTTTTGAGAATTTTATGTCCATCCCATAAGTTAATTGGAGAACTCCTGAAGGGGCAGGGACTGTCCCCCGACTGAAGGGGGGACTTCGGAATTTCAGTCATGAAGACAACCATGATAAGACTGACTAGACTTTCCTGAAAGAAACCGTAATGCTCCCAGGAAGATATTTCTAGGACAACGCTCATGAATTAGGAATTATTTGTCACTAACAATTTCTTTCTTTTTCGAATATAAAAATATTCTGGTGATTGTACAGTAGAACACAAGGTGATGCCAGGCTCCTGAGCTCCCCCTCCCTCCTCCCTCCACTGTGTGCATCCTGGGAAAATTGCCTGGAAGCCAAAGCATTGGTCTAGGACAGGTCTCACTGCAGTTAACTTCCCTCAGTTCCCTAAAGAGGCAATGGGTGTAGAGTACATGGTGGGGGCCGTAACCAAACCCATTTCCCACAGGACACTGGGAGAAAAAATGAGTTCACAATCTTATAAAGTAACATGTGGTAGAGGCAGAAGCTTGACCTTTCTCTCTGAGGACCACCCACCTCTCTGATGAGCTGTGAGTCAGAAGATGCAAACTCATCACCCAGGGAAAGATGATTGCTGATCATTCCCGTTTTCTATCTTTTGTAGACCCTTCCATCATGAACACCTGGAAAGAAGAGAACTACTTATATGACACCAACTATGGTAGCACAGTAGGTAACTAACTCCCCAACACTTAAGGGCCCTGGACATTCTTCTTCTGTTTTCTAACAACCACAGAGTCATAGTGTAAGGAGGGGGCTCTTAACGTCCTTCATCATTTCATTGCTGCAGATTTGTTGGACAGCAAGACTTTCTGCCGGGCCCAGATCTCCATGACAAGCACGGGTCACCTTCCTGTGGGTAAGTGACATCCTGACATCAGGGGCTGAGCGTGCCTCGTGCAAGTGCTGACTGAGGATTGATGAGAATTACAACACCCTACGTTTCCACTCCGTTAGAGCCTTTCTCGTGAAAAGATTAGGAAAGAAATGGAGTTAACTGTTTTTTAAAAGATCTGCTTTTGAGCTAATATCTGTGCATTGAAGATGACCGGCAAGGAAACCTCTAGGAAAGGTGTTGGTCTTCCTGTGAAACCAAGTGACAACACAACAAAACTCTTTTTTAGCAAAAACCTACTCTTAGGACATTATCTGATAGAACTATTCAGACTTGGGTATACTTTTGGGGGAAGAAGGCTATGTTTAATTTTCAATACGCTATGTCTGACTCTAGAGAAAGAATACCTAAGACTGGCCTTCAGAGATCAGTGAAACTGCAGTGATGATTGCTGGGTAGTAGGGTAGCTGTCAGAACTTTCTAGAACCTTGGTTATCACAGATCAGCTTTTAAGCCTCACCCTGATGGTTCATTAGGACTCTCTGATTAGTCAGACCACCTGCGCTTCATGAAGTATGTTCATGTTAGTTGTGTTCGGTTATAATGGGGTGCACCCCGGGGTTGTCCTTGACGCTTACACAAGATTCCCCTGAGAGGTTGATCCGTCGGAAGTCCAGAGAGGAGCTTTCGGATGGTATTTCACCCCCCACCCTTACGGAGAGGCGCATTGGCACGTGCCCTGTGAGAATGAGCGCACAAGGGTATTGTGGTGTCCCTTGACCTGGATGCGAACTCGTAGATCTGCTTGGGTCTGTGAAATTTGGAGCTTAGACTTGTCATGAGTCAATTGCTCTTTTCCCGGAACTGAAGTTGGGGCATCTTCAGGATTGGGGATTTAAACGAGCGCTTGTGAAAGAACTTGGGATTGTACAGCCTCTCCCCGCCCCCCGCCCCGAACCTCACCTTGTCTGTGCTTTCAAGAAACGAAATAACGAGGTTTGAGGTTTTGTTCGGGTCAAACCCCTTGAGTGAAGCGGGGCTGGGATGAAGAATCTGGAATAAGGCCAATTTATTTATCTACATCCCCCGCCCCCAGCGGCCACAGAGTTCTGTGTCACTCTAAGTTGAACTGAGGAAACATATCAGCTACTGGAAAGGCTCTGCAGTGGGTTTGCCGTTCTGGGGGAACTGAGCCAATCGGGGGGAGGGGGGGGGGGAATTTCTGCAGCAGTCATTGCCACCCAGTCAAGACTGAGGCTTTCAGAGAGGAGGAAACCAGGCGATTGCACCCTGACTTCCTCTCACACTTTGTAAGGTGGCGCCTCCCGTGTCCTTCTGGTTGGGTCTCTGGCTTATGGCAAAGGATTACAGCTGAGAATAAACTTGCACCATCCACTTCCTGAGCCTCGGGGGTTGGTAGGTCCTGAGGCACCTGGAAAACATCAAAAGCCATAGTCCCAGCTCTCCTGCTCTCACAGCCCCGCCACCCTTCTCTCTTCTGTATCCTGACTCACTTTCTAGAATCTCAGAATCCCTAGGGGCCAGTTCTGCTTTTCTATTTCCAGTAACAGAGAACTCACGGTGCCCTTACTCCATTTTTGAACAACCCTTAAGAAGGCCTTTCCAGATCTGCATTCTTTACTCCCCTGGATCCCCATCTCCCCCGACCCCCCGGCCTTCTGATCCTGTCCTACGACCCTGACACGGGGAAGCCAGCCAGGACCTTGACCAGAATTATTACTGATAGAACCAACTTGGCATCCGGGGCTGGCAGCTTCTTTGGAGTCATTATTCCTCAGCCACCTCCAGAGGGGTAGTCCATTACAGCCTTGTAGGGGGCCGTTCCTTCCAGAAAGGCCTAGTCTCTTCTGGATGGGACCAGAACACCACCCATCTCAAAAAAAAAAAAAAAAAAAAGGACCTCTGCCATTTGTCTGAGTCTTTAGATTTCTAGTTCCCAGGAAATCGAGTGCAGTTAAGCCTCTCTCTACGTTTTAATGCAAGCTGCAAGCCAGGCGAAGGCAGGGCCCAGCATACACTGATGCCCTCTGCGATAAAGGCTTTGTTTGGACTTCTGTGTCAGCTGCCCAGGTCACAAAGTGGCCGCTGCCAGGGTTCGTGATGGGCCCGATAGTCCCCAAGCCAATCACGCCAGCTCGGGCCCGACGTGTTTATTCGCTGACTTGTCGAGCCTCGAGCTAGGGAGGCTCGCCCTGGTAGGACACGGACATTTGTATATCCCGTAAAGGAATGGCTCACAGCTGAATCACATGCAAATGCTTCTAATCTTTGCTTCTTGCGAAGCGGCTTAGCTGAAGTCATAGTCTGGAACTTGCGTCACCGACCTGTGGCTTGGTGCTCCCCTTGCCCAGACTGGACCTTGGCCGGCCGTGCCTGGGAGCAGAGCGAGAGAAAGCCCGGGCCCCACGACTTCCCCAGAGCAGGCCATTCCTTTACGAGAATGAATCACTTAACCACACGGCTCACTTCAAAGGTTGTGACTTTTATTTTTGGGGCGAGGGGAAGACACAGGGGGAGAGGCCATCGCAGTAAAGTGAGGCTTCAGATCAAAGGACTTCTTGTGGGTGATTCCGCAGCTGGGCCCCGAGAGGAGGCTGCAAGAAACCCGAGTTTTTCTTTTGCCTTTGGCTGCGTATTCCCCTGTGCTGGGACGGAAACCTTTGTACCGGGGGTGTCGTTGGTTTTCCAGCTGTGTTTCTTTTCTGGAAGCTGGCTGCATAAGTGGCCGACATCTCACAGAGAAAATTCCCCCGCGATCTGTCGGGTCTGGGGTCTTGCAGTCTGGAGGCCAGGGACTCAGGCGAGCCTAAGCCCCGGGAGCAGTTTGCAGATTGTCACGAGCGCACACGCATGTGCACGTTTCTGGGGCAGTGGGTCCATGATCCCGTCTTATTTGCAAAGGTCCCCTAACCCCCAGTGTGACTGATTCTGTGTCAGCTGGGAACCCCTAAACAGTGGTGGGGGCCGATAAGCCCAGCAACGCTTGGGGTTTTCTGAATTCAGTCCTGGCTCTGAAATCATGGGCCGCCATCCCTCCTGGATGCCACTGGAAAAAGAGCTTTGCTTGTGGCCTACTGGGTAAATGCCACTCTTTGTCTGCAGAACAACGTGGCCCTGTCAGAGTGATGTATCACTTGGAAACCGGGGTGGGTGCCAGACCTGTCGCAATATTGTCACATCCTGATGGGATGTCGCAACCTCACCCTGAAACCTACAGGGAGAGAGAGTGGAGTCTCCTTGCGTTTCCTGCGAATTCGCCCTTCCAGGTTTCAGAGAAACCCGAGTCAGGTGCAGGCTCTCCTGCTGACAGTGCCAGGGGACAGATTCTTCACCTGAATAAGAGGTTTCTCCGTGAACCAGCACTTATGAAAACCCTGTCCTCCTGCCCTCGTGGCTTGCAGAGACTGCCGGGAATGCTGAGTCGTGACAAGCTGGGCGCTCTTGTAGCTGAATGTGCCCATGCACGCTGGAAAACAGAATCATCAAGTTGGAATTACTGGTTCCCACTAACGAGAGCATTGGAGATCTGAACCTGATTCTTGGCAGGGAAGGCTTCTTCTGTGAAGTCTGTTACGTGCCATCGTCTCTGGAAATGGCACAGGAGGGTGGTTATGAGCACAGCCTCTGGATGCAAATTGTGTGTGTTCACATGGTGGCTCCACGCTCAGGCTGGGTGCCTCTGGACAAGTCACCCGACCTCTCTGTGCCTCAGCAACTCCACAGACCTTTGGATCATGATAGTACCCACCTCATAAGGTTGTTGAGTGTAGTCCGTGAGTGCATTCCTGTAAAAAGCTTAGCCCAGTGTTTGGTACATAGTAAGTGCTCAGTGAACAGTAGCTATTCTTCGTAACCGCTTGATTTAGGAGCTAATGGTTCTTTTAATGTTTTTGATGAACATTAAATTAATGAACCACTCTTGACAATTAAATGAATGCCATGGATCCCGTCCATCTGCGTGCAGTTTCAGCCAGTCCATAATGCCCTTGAAGGCCACACGGGAGCCAGTGAACCCTAGCTTAGGAAGCCCTGATTACTGTGCACTGAAGAGGTGTGTTACTGGCCCAGTTTCTTAGCAGGATAGACTTGCATTGAGGGACTACTCTGTATTCAAATTGGGAGATTACTCTTAGATTTTGGTGATGACTGATTTTTGGTAACATCTGCCTTGGTCTTCCCAACACCTGACGTACCCATTCTCACACACACACACACACACACACACACACACACACACACACTGCCGGACCATTTATTTTTCTTTTTAAGAAGTTTTATTTCACTTGATCTGCCTCTGACATCTTCTCTTTGGTGATACTCACAAGGGTTACCATAATGAGTCATTTGTTAAACTAATCTGAGTTTCCATAGTCCACTGGTGGCCCTCTGTACTGAGTTCAGGCCAGTCAATGGTCCCTTTGTCAGACTGATTAAAATGTAACTTTGCATGCCAAAAAAGGGCACTCCTCTGGCTTAAAAGCCATTTTTCTTTGTTATAAATGTTTACATTTTGTATTATGTAAAGAAACACACACACATAACTTCTTTCAATGACCTAAATCCTTCAATGGCTCCTATCTCTCTCAGAATAAAAGCTAAAAATCCAAAAAGAGTCCCACAAAACCTTACTGATCTCAGCCTCTACCCCTTGTTCGTAGTCATGCTGGCTTCCTTCTATTCCGTGAAATGTTCCAAACACATACTGACCTCAGGGCCTTTGCGTTTATTATTCTTATTCATAGACGGTTCTTCTGCAAGCTCTCTGCATGGCTAGCTGTCTCTCTCGCATCTACTGGTCTCCTGCTCTGAGAGGTCTTCTGTGAGCACCTTATATTAAATTGCAAATTATTCCCACCTTCCCTCTTCTAGCCCCATTCCTTACCCTGTAAGATTTTTCTTCATAGTACTTAGCCTCTCTGTTTTGTTTTGCTCGTATATCACATATGCAAATAGTGCCAGGCAAATAGTAGGTGCTCAATAAATATTGGCTAAATGAGTGGATGAATGAATGGAAATGATGACTGTAGGAAATAGGTGAATTAAGCAGCTCTCATTTTTCCTTTTAGCAGAGTCACCTGAGATGAAAAAGGAGCAAGAGCACCCTGCAAAATCCCACACCAAAAAGCATAGTAAGTTGGCTGGCTGTTGCCCCTTCCTTTTAGGGTGGGTGTCCCTGGAGACCACCAGTTTTTAGGCAAACACCGCCTTGGCCTGTCACCTCCACTTCTTTATCCCAGCCTGTTTAGGATAAGACAGTGGGGGCATCACTCGCTGGCAAAGTAAGCCACTCTGCAGTTTCTTAAAGTGGAGATCCACCAGATATTTCTTCCCTGTGCTGTTCTATTTGTTCTAAAACTGAGACACCCAGTGAATGAGAACTTCTTGTAGGCATGAGGTTAACAATTTCCCTCTCTCCAGAAAAAGGGATGGGAAGAGAAGATAGAAACAACTGAAATGTAGTCTTTTTTTTCTCTTGTTGACCCTTGGCTTCCTACCTTTGCTGAGTTATTGATTCAAGAAATGAGTGTTTACTCTTCATATTCAACAGTGCCCTTTGGAAGTTGTCTTTCCCCCAATAATAAAACTTTATGAAAATATATGAACCCTCAGAGACATTGAGGGGAGGGCTCAGAAAGAAATCAGGATGGCATAATCTACAAATTATTGGAATTGAACATCGTTACTATTTGCTACTCCATGCCATTCCACAGAATTGAATGAACACAGCACGTCAAATAGAGGGGAGGTGTTGTGTAGCACAGGGCTAGTAGGAGTGAAATAGGATTTGGTTGCTAATCTGATTAGAGTAGCTGCTTCACTTTCAAATTGCCCCCCTTAACTCCTACCAGATCCCGTCCCAATATATTTTAGGACTTAATGTTCTAGAGTCCTGTTGTTGTGCATTGGACTGAAGTACAGTCACTGGGTAAGAGTGGTTTACTTGGGGGACCCCTGGGTGGCTCAGTGGTTGAGTGTTTGCATTTGGCTCAGGGCGTGATCCCGGGGTCCAGGGATCGAGTCCTGAATCCAGCTCCCCAGCAGGGACTCTCCCTCCCCCTATATCTCTGTGTCTCTCATGAATAAATAAATAAAATCTTTTTTTTTTTTTTTTTTAAAGAGTGGTGTACTTGGGCTGAGGTACTAAATGAAAGTGGTTGAAATTTGCTCTTCAGGGAAATGGCAGATTACAAGGAATCCTGAGCAATTTGTCAACAGTAATTAAAAGAGACACCCCCTGGCATAGGAGGTCTGCGACCTATTCCTTAATCTTAGCTTTGCCACTAGCTAATTGGGTGATCTTGGTTAGATCACTTAAATTCTCCGTGTCTCAGTTTCCTGATGTATAAACTAAAAAAGTATGCTATTTCATTCTCAAAAAGCCTATTTTTTAATTTTTAATTTTTAAATTTTTTAAAAAGCTTATTTTTTTTAGATTTGATGAGTCTGTGATCTGACTTTGCTGGTGGAGAGGGGAAAAATGAATTCGTTCTCCTTGAGGGAAGATGTTGCTACTCAAGGCTTCCTCTGTGCCTTCTTTGCTGTGACTTAGGCCATTCATAAATTCCTTTTCCAACTTGTCCTCAGATCCACGAGGAACTCACTTGTGGGAATTTATCCGCGACATCCTCCTGAACCCAGACAAGAACCCAGGGTTAATCAAGTGGGAAGACCGGTCTGAGGGCATCTTCAGGTTCTTGAAATCAGAGGCTGTGGCTCAGCTATGGGGCAAAAAGAAAAACAACAACAGCATGACCTATGAAAAACTCAGCCGGGCGATGAGGTGAGGAGTTTCCAGTCCCGACCACGACCACTTATTGCCCTGGCAGTCTTAGTCTGACCAGCCACCTTATGCACTGTCCTTTGTTACAGATATTACTACAAAAGGGAAATTCTGGAACGTGTAGATGGACGAAGGCTGGTATATAAATTTGGGAAGAATGCACGTGGCTGGCGAGAAAATGAAAACTGAACCTGCCAACCCTTTGAACATGAACCAAAACATTCCCCAAATGATAGCAAGTCAAGAACTCCTGGACATAAGTATCCCCAGGACTACTTTTCTCTGATATTTATGTACCTTGAGAGGGAAAAACATCCACTTCTAATGGGAAGAAGGAACACTACAGTTGATGAAATTATTTTGTTACTTTGAAGTATGTTCTATATGGGGAACAAACGTACACAGTTTTCTGTGAAATATGATGCTGTACGTGGTCATGATTTGTTTTTGCCTCTATTGTGAAGTTCCTTTCCACAGCAAGAAGAGCAGGATTCGTAGCCTTGTGCTTCTTGCTAAAAGAAAGAAAAAAAAATTAGAGGGCATTAAATGTTTTTATATGCAAAATGATTAGGAAAAGGTGATGTGTCCTCTGCGCATGAGCGTTCACGTGGCCTCATCAAGACAGGTGGGTTTGGTTGCTAGGATGAACTCAAGGTCTGAGATTGATAGGATGAACCCGAGGATGCTGGGAAGTTTAACCTGACCTTTGGGAGCTGGTGAGTGGAGCATGAAGACTTCCAAAATCCAAGTGGACTATAATCACTGCATAATCACAATGACTTGCAATGCTTAAATCAGCAAGAATAATGGTGAGGGCTTTCTACTCATTCAAGAATGATTTACCTGATGCCAAGGCTGTCTCTCTCCTTCCCTCTTCAATGGTTGGGGGAAAAAAAACTTCAATTGCCATCTCTGCTCACTTATAGGTATTTAAGAGAGGGTCTAGCCTTGGTTGTTTTTATCCCAATTGTACCAAAATAAATGGGAAGAAGGAGGCGGTGATGAGTTTGCTCTTGTATTCCTATTGCCCATGTAATTATTTGTTGTGCATTATTTGGCGGTCTTGTGCATTGTAGGATGTTTAGCATTATCCATGACCTTTACTTATGGGATGCCAGTTGCACTCTCGTCCCCAAAGTTGTGACATTTTCAGACACTGTCAGATATCCATTGAGAGGCAAAGTTGTCCTTGACTGAGAACCCCTGAGGTAGTCCCTCAAGATGAAGATGGTGATTTGCTCTCGTAACAAAAATACGTGTAGATCTTTTAGTCCCTAGAGTGAAGTAAAAGCAAGATTTCAAAGTCAACCGATTTTTAAGTTTTAAAATGTTAGGAACAATGGGAATTTCAGAAATGGGACATCTAGAGGGAATTTTCAGGAGACCAGATAAAAGCCAAAGTCAGAGAAGTTAAGCATAGTAACATAGCAAGAACTATAATAGAAGGCGTTTCACTAGAATGACAAAGCAGAGTAAAAAATACATTGCAAAAGGAAATGCTGAGAAAAGAATGAGAGAGAGACAGAGAGACAGAGAGACTGTGTGTGCTCCAGGGAAAATGTTTGCAGATGTTAATTCTTAAAGGCTTTCCTCTTTTGAATAATCTCTTTCCTGTCTTATCTAGACTCTCCAAAGTGAATGGTGTATTACCTAGATTTGTGTCCCGAGGATATATATTTTTTTTTTTTTCTAAGACAGAAAAGAAAGTAAGATGGAAGAGGAACAGAGAGCTTAGCTCAGGGGCTATGATCAGTAAGAAGTTGGGGATTTCTTCAGTGGAATGGAATTGTTCTGGGGTACCTGGAGATATCGCTGGACCCTGTAGTCTGGGAGGAACGGGAGCCTGTAGACACTTTGAAAATGAGTTTAAATACCCAGATTCCTTTTGCACTTTTTTTGGCTCCCCTTATCCTAGCTTTCTCCCCTCTTTTTGCCCCTGTATCTTTTGAGTAATAATATGGGGATAAGGACAACTAATCTCATTGACTAATGGAGCACCTACCCTGGTGTCTTAGCCAGTGAAGGAGGGCGATTCATAGTCAAAGGTTGGAAAGTGTCTGTAATGTATTCAGGAAGTTGGAAGTAGGAATTAAGAATTGTCCTGGTTATAATGAGAACCGTTATGGATGGTGACCTTGGGGCGCCAATGTACTGAGATGATCTTCTGAAGGTATAACTAAGTCATTTTTATTTCTGCCTGGCCTGGTCACCGCCACATAGGTATTGTTTAGTGTCGTCAAGTAACAGTTACTGAGGGAACTGAGAGAAATAACAACGAGCAACACAGACCTGAGACATGCCTGCATAAAAGACACACCTTGCTTTCCAAGCAGAGCTGAAGAACTCTGAGGCTTTCCCAGCGTTTTATTATGTTTCACCCAGAACAAATTAAACATCCAAATATCCGAATTGGTGCAAATGCATGAATGTTTGCATGTCTGTGTGCATCTGCATTGTGTGGAGTTTTTAGGGACACCTGCTGATTCGCTCCTGCTCTTTCTTCCCCGGCTTTTCCTTTTCATCATCTAAGGGGCCTAGATCCTGCCCTGAGTTCACCCACTTCCAAACCTGCAAGTTTCTCATAGTCCTCCAAACTGGCCTTGGCTCTTTTTGCACCCTCCCCATGGAAGAGCAATTTCTGCTAGGTAGTAAGTAAATCTGGGGAGTACCGATTGGAACAGCTCTGCAGATAATTAACAGATTGTGCTATTTGTTGAAAGTGACGGTTTCTTGGCACCCAGTTCCTGCTTAAATAGGCTAGAGTATTAAGTTTTCAGCATATCTCTCTATTGTCTTGGCTTGAGTTGATGCATTTTCTATGTGCTGTTCGTGACTTGGAGAACCCTAGGTAACTGAGCCATGCCAACTTGGGGTGTGAACAGAATACTTCCCACCACGGTGTTGCAAGGGAGAGCAAAATCCCAGAGATAAGCCAGCATCAGGTGAAGCCCCCCTTCTCATGGAGACTCACAGCTTCTCACTCAAGAAGCTTATCTGTGCTGGTTGCTCACATGGTCTCTACACCTGGTCTCCTTGAGCTCTTAAGGGTGAGGCTTTAATTTGCCATTTTCATGGGAATCTGAGGCAGGAAATGTGTTGCTAAGACTTTGCCAGACTCACACCAATCTGAGGCTCCTGGATGTTTGACTTGACGAAATTGGAACAAGGCCCTGGATGCCAGAGACATACACCTATAGCTTCTTGAACTTGCCTTCTGAACAGGGCAGACCAGGTGATGAGTTTTTCTTTGAACATGCTGGTCCTTCTTCAAAGTTATTGCCTTGCTAGACTATAAGCTCTTTGAAGGCAGGGACCATATCTTATCCATATTAGTTTCCCAGCACCTAGCATGGGCTAGGTCCTTGGTAAATATTGTTGACTAATGAATGAATGTCTTCTGGAAGCCTTCTTCATATCCATAATTAAGATGTAGATCATTTCTTCATTGGAATAAGAGCACAATGGCCAAAACGTCAAGGACATATTATCTATTATATGAGGATTCTATTGTGAGACTTTTTCCTTTTCCTTCCTACTTGTCCTGAAATGAAACCAGACAGGTTGTTTGGTTCTACAAGCCAATATATGTTGGATGAGAATTCTGTTGCCTAAATGGGAGCTGTGAGATTTATCTGGTACAAGAAGCCAGTGATGGAACTTTGACCTGTTTTAACCAATGAAGGTTATGAATGTGTTTATATGATGTAAATTGCTATTTAAGTGTAAAGCAGTTCTAAGTTTTAGTATTTTGGGGTTGATTTATATACATATTTGTCTTTCTGGAAAAAAAAAGGGTTCTTTTGATAAGGTTAATCATGCACATTAGATCTTAATTTTGCAAGTGTGCTGTTTTTCAAATGTATGAAATAGAAGGAAAGGTAAAATAGTAAGAGGGAAAGGCAGTTATATATCTTCTTTTATCGTTAAAAAAAGCATTTGTTGAGTGCCTACTGTGCCTACTCCACAGCATGGAGCCATATATGTGAGGAGCTTCTTTAATTATACAGAATGTAAGAGATGTTCCACGCGACCCTAATGCATGGACACATACGGTATGAAAGAAGGAACAGCACAGCAGTCACGATATCAGAACTGAATTAACCTCAGCATTGGTTCTCAGGATTCCTTTTCTGGAATAGAAGCTAGAGCACTTAATAAAAACCCACTGAGACTGTGCCTTAGGAACCACTGAAATGTATGAGCCTTCACAAGTTTAGCCTAACTGGGATTAATCTTTCTGTAGCTATCTACATAATCCTTGCTTTTCTTCCCACTTGGCTTCTGGGTCAACAGAATTTGTGGGAAACAATCCTACTGCCACTATTTTTTTTTTTAATCTGAAATCTTACCCTTTATGTGAAATTCAAACTATTTTGTTTTGTGAAAGAATTATATTTTTCAAAGTATGGGTTTTTTTTGTTTGTTTGTTTGATGGGTCCCAGGACACACTAATAAAAACCCTAGAGACCAGGCTGTAATTGTGTTTCATGCTTCAACAAACCATCCAAAACTGGGCTCTGAGGAGATGCACTTGGCCTATAGCGACAGAATGCACGCACTTCTTGCATATATTTATTCCATAAGCATTTATTGAGCATCTGCTACGTGTCAGGCACTATCCTAGACACTAAGCTATGATAAGAATGAAAGAGACAAAGTACTCTCATGAAGTTTATGTTTCACTGGATGGAAGCAGATAAGAAACAAAACACTAACAAGCAAATATTAGATGTGTAGTAAAGAAATGTAGAGCAAAGAGGAGTAGAGGGTGCTGGGGTATGTAGGGATATATGCAAGTTTCAGCAGGCGTAAGGAGGAAACATTTCAGTGAAGGCCCAAAGGATGTAAGGAAAAGAGCCAAGCAGGTAACAGGGAGTAAGACTTTACTGAAGGGACCAGCAAGTGCAAAGTTCCTGAGGTTCTTCACATGTGTTCTTGACATGTCCAAGGTGCAGGAAGGAAGTCTACTCACTAGAGCAGAATAAGCAACAGTAGGAAATGATGTAAAAGAGGCACTGGTAGGTGAGATGACATAGAACATGGAGAATGTTATGAAGGCTCCAGGTTTTCTTTTGAGTGAAGTGGGGAGCCATGGAGAAGTGACATGCTCTCACTTCTGGTCTAAAAGAACCCTGTTCCGGCTGTAGTGTTGAGAACGAATTGCAGGGAGGCATTCAACGACGAGGATACATTCTTACTGAAGGATGAACAAAAGAAGGTAGAAGAGCTCACACTCACGTTCAGGCTCCCCATACAATACTTAACAAATATTTCAAGGCAGTAGGTAGGCTCTATGAATTCATAACATATTTCTCCTGTGGCCCAGAAAGTCTCAGTCATTCGATTCTTAACTTCATAAACAAGAATATGAAAATAATAATAGGTGATCATTTGGGAAAGACCCACTTGATGCCAGGAACTGTGATACGTGATTTATCTACGTTATTACATTTAATCCTCCCACAAGTCTTTGATATATAGATAGGATCTCCAATTTTCAAATGAAGGAAACCAAGGGCAGAAAGGTTAAGTGGCTTTCTTAGGGACACACAGCTAGAAATAAGCAGTAAAGCTGTCATGTTCACCCAGAAGCCCATATTCTTTTTTTCTCATTCCCTTGAAGCCCATATTCTTTTTTTTTTTTTTTTTTTTTTTAATTCATGAGAGACACACACACACAGAGAAGCAGAGGCAGAAGCAGAGGGAGAAGCAGGTTCTATGCCTGGAGCATGTTGTAGGACTCGATTCTAGGACTCTGGGTTCACAACCAGAGCCAAAGAGAGATACTCAACCACTGAGCCACCCAGGCACCCTCAAAGCCCATATTCTTAATTCTAATATTCTCAAGTTCATCAAAATGCTAGCGTTGCACCATACATGCACACACGGTTTCATGGTTAAATATATTGGAGTGATACTGAGTTAAGCAATGTCTTATGGAGTTATTTACTGCAGGAATTCTGAGAGCCTTTATGAAGATGGTGTGCACTATGCATCTATAAGAGAGGGAAAAGTCTTCCTAACTTCCCAAAACATGTGTAAAATGGACCTTTTTTTTTTTTTTTTATCAAGGCAGACTTGATGACATCAGCACCCTTTAGATTCCCAGGGAAATGAAGATATGTAGAGATTACTTTTCTGACTTAGAAGAAACTGTATTTTCATGTTTGGGCCAAATTCATATGCTGATAATATTCAAGCGCATCACACTTGGCCAACTTTGAATATATTCCTTTTTTTTTTTCTCATTGAGAAGAAATTCCTTCCCTGCCCTGGGCATTATTTGCATGGATGCATTTCTCAGCAATCACAGCAAACTTGCCAAGTGACTCTTCTTTGGGAACTTGTGAACCCTCCTGGATTTTAGCTATTTAGACCCGTCCCAAACTACAGGCACTAGCCCATGTGGCTACCTCAAGTTTCAATGAGTTAAATATAGAAATTGAAAATTTAGTTCCTTAATCACATTATCCACATTCCAAGTGCTGGCCAGCCACAAAGGGCTAGTGGTTACCCTACCGGACAGTGCAGTTGTAGAACATTTTCATAATCAGAGAAAGATCTATCAGACAGCAGAGAACGACTTGAGCAGCTTCATTTTGTGTGCTCAAGAACGTGACTGTGAGGAGGAGGTGAGGGTGAAAAGGGGAGTGAGCAAAATTAACCCAAGCTGAAATTAGATCCGGTGAGCCTTAGAAACCAAAGGTGACCCTGAATTGTAGAGAACAATAAAAATAAAGATCCAAAGCAAATATCTCTGTGTTTGCTGGAATGGTGACAATATCTGCGAGTGCAAACAAGTTTGACGCTGTCAGTGGAGTCTCGGAGTAGGAGGATTTTATTATTCTTATCTCCAAACCCCACACATACCCTACAGTCATTAATATGAGTGTTCCAAGGATGTGGCTTTCTGGTTGAGAATACTGGCATTGTGGGAAGATCACTGAAATTGGTGGGGAAATGAAAAGTCCTTAAGTAGGAACGGTTGGCACCCCCACTGTCTGCTACAAATAACACTAATGCCATTTTCTTCCTTTTTTCCAAGACTCACTTCTCGAATCATTAGTTGACCCATTGGCTTTTTCCTTATAAATCAAATCTCTTCTATTAACTAGCATGATCTGGCCTCTGTTCATATCAAGTCACTGAAAATCCTCCGTTGAAGGTCATGGACAAACTCACTGCTGCCTCAGGGACTTTGCTTTAGCTTTTCTCTCTGCCTAAAATGTGCTTTTGAGCCTCATGTGGCTGGCAACTTCCAGTCATGCAGATTTCAGTTCAAAATTTGCCTTTCCTAATCACACTTAGAGCTAGAAGATCATTTGGTGCGAACCCCTGTCCTAAGGACAAAGAGAGCTTAATGCATAGACCCAAAGTCAAGGCTTTTAGCTAGGAGGTGAATCATGAATCCTTGCAATCCCATGTTATGGGTTCTTATAATCACAGGAATCTTCCATCTCCAACATGGGGACCTCCTCAAGGAAGCTCCTTTTCCTCTGCCTTCATGGTGATGTCATGCAACTTTCTTATGCTGATTCTTTGAATCCAGTCAATATCATTTCCTGCCTGGAGCCCAGCCAGGTCTGGGAGGAAAAAAATCCACACATCCTAGATGTTAGTGGAAGAGCAGATGAGACCAAGTTAGAGCTGCTAAGGAACCATAAATGCAAAGGTTCCTGGCACTGCTGAGGAAGGAGCACAGGAGAGGAGAGAATCTAGTGAAAGATCCAAGGAATCATCAGCTTTCTGACCTCTCAGCTTCATTGTGTGTGTGTGTGTGTGTGTGTGTGTGCACGCACCTTCCTCACTCTTACTCTGTGTCTCTTTCAGAGTTCTCATTTTTTTCCCATACCTTTCCTTCCTCTTCCTCAACAGTCCCTTTCAGACTCCTTCCCGCTCCAAACCTGTCTTTCCAGGTTGCTGAAAGACAGAGGGCTGACAAGAGGACAGTCCTGGACCAGGAATAGTGCCACCTCTCTGAAAGCCTCAGTGGTGACAATAACAAATGGTATTTACCTAAGAGTTATTAACACATCAACTGTTCTCCCCTTGACTGTTTAGTCATGTCATTCAGCATTAATGGACTTTTCCAATGGCAAACAGAAAGAGAAGAAGGAAAACAAACAGTGTATTCACACTTGATAGAGTCAGTGATCCCTGCCAAAGCTGTGAAAACAGAGGTGATCTCTTAAGTTTGACCTGAGGACACGTCTCACCTGAATGGGGATACATAGGATCCCGAGTCCATGTTGGATTTTCCACTGAGGTTGCCTGTGAAAGGGAAAGCAAGAAGTAAAGGATGGGCAGAGGAAAAAGTACTTCACCTGTTTCCAAGTCCATAATGATTACAGCCAAGGTGTACCAGGTGCTGCCACAGAACACAAGACAGACTAAAGATAAAATCAAATGACAGGTCCAGGTTCACACTGTAGATAGTATGAGAGCTCATTTTGCTTCCAGTTCTATTCTACTGTGCTGTCTCCATCAATGTCCATGTTTTCTTTAGGAAGGTACTGGGACTAGAAAACAGGCCAACAGAGTAAAAAGCACACATAGGCTTTTGAGTGGGAGCAACCCCAGCTCCAAACCTCATTTATTCTCCTATAAGCTGGGTGACTTTGGCCAACTGACTTAACTTCTCACTTTACAGCCCAACTTCCTTATGAACAAGTAGGAGTTCCTAAGCTGGAGCTTATGCTTTATGGGGAAGACAGCCAAATAACTGGATATTACATGCAATGTGATATGTGATCAATGATAAGAAAATACAAGAAGATGAGTCCTGGAATCCCATCATGGCTTCATCACCAATTAGCCATGGTCCTTTGGAAAATTTCTTAAACCCTCTTGCTCTGGTTACTTATTTGTAAATTAGCAGGTTGGACTAGATCATCTCCGGAGTCATTTCAAATAGAAAGTTCCAGGAATTTATGAAAATAAGTTTGAGTCTAGTCCAAATATTATTTAAATGTTTATGATTCTGGGGATCCCTGGGTGGCGCAGCGGTTTGGCACCTGCCTTTGGCCCAGGGCGCGATCCTGGAGACCCAGGATCGAATCCCACATCGGGCTCCCGGTGCATGGAGCCTGCTTCTCCCTCTGCCTATGTCTCTGCCTCTCTCTCTTTCTCTCTCTGTGACTATCATAAAAAAAAAAATTAAAAAAAAAATGTTTATGATTCTGCCCTGGGATGGGTGGGGTTGCTATAGTGAACATGGAGGTGTCTCTGGTGGTTTTATAGGACAATGGAAGTGGGAAGGGAGTGGAGACAGTAGAGTCTGGATCCCTGGACATATGTAGGCAGTTTCAGCAGAAGCCATCCTTCCAGATCTAAGAGCTGTGTCTCCACCTAGTGAGGCTGCTCCCTGGGGAAATGGCTCATCAGTGACAGTGATGGCTGATATTTATTTAGTACTTACTGTGTCAGGCAAAGTACCATACGCTTTGCTTATATAATCTCATTTAATCCTATGATGTAGGTAATATCATTATTCTCATCTTTCCCTTGGGATGAGGATAGTGAGGACCAGAAGGATTACATCATTGGCCAAGTGGCAGAATTAAGACTTGAACCCAGCTCCCAAGCAATGATGTTTCTATCACATGAATTCTTAAGCTACTAAAGGAAGATACTAAAGGAAGCACTACTAAAGGAAGTGAAGTCTCAACTGTTGAGTAGGCTTTCTTAGAAACAGGAAGTGGGATTTTGCCAAAAGTACAAAAAACAAACAGGTCCCTGAGGCATTAAGTGCAATTTGAGATTCAAAACTCACAAGAGATATAGTCTTTTCTTGAGTCTGATTGGTCCTAATAATGCTAACGGTGGAATGACAGATTGAACTCCCAGGGAGCTCCTGTAGGAGATACGCATTCCATGTCTACAAACATTGGTGGTCTCAGAGAATGTGTGTGTGCTGTGTGAGTGGTGCCAAGTAAGGGATACAGGAGGGATCCCTGGGTGGCTCAGCGGTTAAGCGCCTGCCTTTGGCCCAGGGCATGATCCTGGAGACCCGGGATCAAGTCCCACATCGGGCTCCCTGCATGGAGCCTGCTTCTCCCTCTGCCTGTGTCTCTGCCTTTCTCTCTCTGTATCTCTCATGAATAAATAAATAAAATATTAAAAAAAAAGTAAGGGATATAGGATACAGGGTGATGGAGAAGAGAATGGTCATTTCTAGTGCCGACCACCTGCAAAGCCTTCACAAGAGTGGGATATAATTGGCCATTGAAGGAGAGAAAGTATTTTCATTTTTAATATAACTTTAAAAATGTCTAATATAACTTTTAAAAATGTCTAACAGAACTTTAAAAATGATGTTTAATCATATATATTCTTACTACGTATAGTAAGAAAGGCATATATTATATATTAGATATATACTAAGATATATATCAGATAACACACACACACATATATATAAAGAAAGTTAAAAAAAACTCCTCAAATTCCAACCTCAAAATAACCAGTGTACACATTTGGTAGACACTATTTCGGGTCTCTAGAATAATAAAAAGATAAATGGATTGAGAGCTGGGAACTAGGAGGGTGGAGGATATGGGAACAAGACTTTTCATTGTAAAACTCTATATCTGAACCATATTCATATATTAGCTACTGAATAAAAAAATAGGTGTGTAGACAGAATTTTATAAAAAATGTGATCTTAAGTATTATTTAACAATAAAAAAACATTCAATTTGACTTGAACTCAGTTTGAAGCAAAAGAAATGAAAAGGATCTCTGAATTCAAATAAATGTTTCTTTAATATGAAATATTTAGCTCAAAAAGATACTCCTAAGTTGATGACAATAAAGTAAGAATATTGACCTTGGAGGAATTATGTTTTCTAAAGGTACAGGTTTCCATTCTAGTTTTTAGATTTTTTTTCTTTTTCTGTTTTTAAATTTAAATTCAATTAACCAACATAGTAATCATTAGTTTTAGATGTAGTTTTCAATAATTCATCAGCTGTGTATAACATCCAGGGCTCTTCCCATATTAGATGGAATTGATTGACTCCTTGTTCTGAAAGATGATAAAATTCACATGTGTTTTCCCTCATATTTCCCTTCCCCCACTTACTCATTTGATTAATATTTTTGCATTTTCATATCACTGAAGTTTAAATACTTTTATGCTTTTTGATAAAATAAAAACCCAGACTCCAAAGTTGTTTAGTCTTAGATCTAAATTTAAGTGTGTTAAATGTTTGCTATCAGTTTTCTACCTTGGTTATCCATTTTGTATTTATTTCTTTATTTAGATTCACCTCTCAGATGTCTGGATTTCATAATGTAATGGATTCCTTTGAATCCCTCTTGTGTATGCATTCTTCTCTCTTTCTAGAGGTTCTCGACTTCCACTGGGGATCCATGTAGTTCTGAGGAAACTAGCTCCTCGTTGAACTCCAGGTATGGAGCACATGACCCAAGCTGAGCAAATCAGAGTATTCTATATCCTTGATGAGGATTATCTCTATGACATAACCTGCTGCACTCAGAGTGAGTCTCAGGAGATTTTTCTGGGAAAGTTTGGATTGGAACTCTCTTCCTCAGGATTGTGTGATGTGAGGATGTGAATCACAGAATTACTGCAACTATGTCTTTCCTTCCATAAAGGAAAAGTTAGCCTGAGGATAAAGTCACTACATTGAGGAGGGGTTGCACAAACCAAATTTCAGAGAACTGACACTAGATCCCTGATGATATTATGGACATTGGATTGGGCTGTACCTGATGCCCTCCTACCACTGGACTTCTGTTATAGGAGCATAAGTTTTTCTTTTAGATTTCTGAGTTTTCTCTTGATTGCAAAATGAAGAGTACTAGTTAAGGCAATTGTGATGATAGATGGTGACAGGAACTAATGGCAAGAGCATTCCTATAAAGGTAAAGGCATGAGCAAAGCTTCAGAGGCCAGAGAACAGACAGCATGTGGCTTAGTCTTTTTTTTTTTTTAAAGATTTTATTTATTTATTCATGAGAGACATAGAGAGAGAGGGGGGAAGAAACACAGGCAGAGGGAGAAGCAGGCTCCACTCAGGGGGCCTGATGTGGGATTCGATCCTGGGTCTCCAGGATCACACCCCAGACTGCAGGCAAAGCTAAATTGCTGCGCCACCAGAGCTGCCCCTGACTTAGTCTTTAGAAGCTTAGTTTTTCTCAGGTTGCAAGGGATCTTATTCTTGTTAAAGAGGAGTAGAACCTTGGAGTGAAAACTTGCCGATCACAGTATATTTCCTTATAGGAAGATCTTTCTTTTAAAAAAAGATTTATTTATTTTAGAGAAAGAGAGAGACAGAGAGTGATCACAAGTAGAGGGAGAGGCAAAGGGAGACTGAGAGAGAGAGAGAATCCCTAAGCAGACTCCCCACTGAGCATGTATCCCTACATGCGGCTCTGTCCTAGGGCCCTGAGATCATGACCTGAGCTGAAATTGAGTCAGACTCTTAACTGACTGAGCCACCCAGGGAACCCTCCTTATAGGAAAATCTTACCTGGTGCTGGGAAAATGTAAAGAAGCCAAGAAGAACTTGATGGGGGAGCTGGGAAATGAGGGAAAGGAATTGTCCTGGCAAATAGATGAAGCTCATTTCATTCTCTTGTGGAATGTTTTAAGGCATTGGTTACAATTCATTTCTGGGACAAGTAGAGACAAAATCCTGAGTAAGAACAAACTTAACTCATACCAATGAAGGTGTTGACTTTTTATCAGAAAGTCTGATGGTAGTTTGTCTATCTACAGGACAAAGCCTTGTTTTCTAACCTCCTGAAAGAGTCCATCTTTGGAGCCATTGATCTCTGATCTGGTTGAAACTATGAGCCAGAACAACCATAGGACTTGGATGACTGTGCAAGATCCCTCTTGCCCCTAAACTGACCTGCACAAGCAGATTGCCTTTGGGAATATTTGACTTAGGGAATTTCAACAACAATCTCTGATTCTTAGAGAGGCAGTATATTGTAGGACTTAAATACTTGGCTCCAGGGCCAGATTGCTTGAGTTTGAATCCTGGCACAAGCATGATCCTAAAATCCAATTTAACCTAAAAGGTAACTCTATGCAGTATTAGTATTTCCATTGTACAGATTAAAAAATGAAGTTCAGAGATTTTGTGATGTTACCAAATTCATAAAGTTAGTAGCAGAGATAGGATTTAAATCAGGTCAATCTGGCTTCAAAGTCCTTATTTTTATCCCTCAGCTACCTTTTATCACTTCTGTTAGGAGATGGCACTCATAAGCTCACTGTTGTAGGAAGAACACCTTTTTCTGACTTTTCTAGAGCAGGGAATAGGAGCCTAAAATGTTGGGTTATTTCCCAAGCAGATACAAGAGGTAGGGAAATAATTGCCAGTATCTCCATTTTCTGCCTCTGTCACCTCTATTATAGCCCATACACTCTTGCCAGGAAACTCTATGTAATATGCAGCTCCAGTCATGCAACCACTGGGCATTAACATCTTCAAAATCTTCCCAATATTGGAGCACTTGGGTGGTTTAGTAGGCTAAGCATCTGCCTTTAGCTCAGATCATGATCCCTTGTGTCTGGGATTAAGCCCTGTATTGGGCTCCCTGTGCAAAGGGGAGCCTGCTTCTCCTCTTCCTCTGCCCCTCTGCACCTATGGCCACTTGGGCTTGGCATTCCCTCTCTTAAATAAATAAAATCTTGAAAAAAAATCTTCCTGTCATTTACCAATCAAACCCTAGCTGCATGTTTCCATTCTTACCCTTCATAAAAATAAAATAAAATTATGGTCTAACTCTCCAAATTTTAAATAACACTGTAGACTTCTATTTTCAACTATAATATAGTAGTTTATAGCAGGAGGATTAGAGAAGTTGAAGGACACTAAGACCTGATAAGCCAATCAGGACTTGAGGAGACAAAGTCCCAAGGAAGAGGGAATCATACGAGGTGAGTTGTCATTTTGAGTGACTTTCTAATTTCAGGTCATTTTTCAAGTTTGGATTTGAGACAAAAAGCCTAGGTAGGAGGCACTACTGAGAGTCAGAGAAACCATCGAGGTTTTAATAGTCTTGTAGGACTGGTGAGACAAAAAAACAGATGCTTAAGGAATTAGAATAACAATGAGAAGACAGGGCTGGAGAACTAATCCCAACACTCCATAGGGCTCCCCACCCATCAGGATTTGCCAAATTCTGAAACTGCTTATGGTAAGAGATGAATAAACCTAGACTCTGAAAAGCAGAAGAAAATGCTGTTAGTGTTAGCCCTAATGCTAAAGGGCTAAGGATTAGGATTCAGGACCAAGCAGGTAGAAAAATCTTCAATAAACATCTGAGGCTTTTATTGGGAACTCCAGATGGTGGAGATAAATCCAAAGTGGTAACTCCTCACCATAATTGCAAATATACTTCAAATCAGCTAAGTACTTAATTAGCAGAAGTTGATAGACCCTAATCTGTCTGGTTTACGAAAGAAAGAGTGAATCTTTTCAAGGAGAAGATAACATTATTCAACATCTTGATGGTTTTTCATACATATTTCTTTTTTTTTAAAAAGACATATTTCAAAAAATATTACTAGGACCAAATAACAAAAATCCAGGAAAAAAAATCTAGGCAATAGAAAATATGTATGGAGTCAGTAAATAGGTCTAAAAGTTGTATAATTGGAGTGCCAGAATGAGAGGAGAGAGAATGAACCAAAGCAATGTTGAAGAGGTAACGGGTGAGAATTTTCCAAAATGCATGAAACCCACAGAGTCAGTGATTCCTGTAAACTCTGAGAAGAAGGAAGCAGAAGAAAACCACACCTAGGCTTTCACTGCTACATCTGAAAAACAAGAAACAAAGACAAGAGACAAAGAAAATTTTAAATGTAAGCAGAGAGAAAAAAATTAGTTCCATCACTTTTCTTAAGAAATAATGGAACCCAGAAGACTTCAGAGTGGAATGACTTCTATGA
Source organism: Canis lupus familiaris (assembly GCF_011100685.1). Taxonomy (NCBI): domain Eukaryota; kingdom Metazoa; phylum Chordata; class Mammalia; order Carnivora; family Canidae; genus Canis; species Canis lupus. Next base: position 33,578,183 of record NC_049239.1, on the reverse strand, counting down.
AGTTCTGAAAAAATTTTCCAAATTAAAATTCTATACCCATCAAAAATATCCTTCAAGTGTTAAGGCCAAATAATGACTTTAAACAAACCAGAATAAATAAAATGAGCTACTAGCAGACCTACAGTAAAATTAATACTAAAAGGAGGTCTGGGGGAAGAAGAAAAACTATCCTAGTCTGGAAAGGACATGAAAAGACCATCTGGTCTTTTCCTATATCTGGGAGCACAAAAATCCCTGCTCTTGGGGATGCCTGGAGCCCAGTGGTAATTGGTATAAAGTCTGCACATTGCCCAACACCAGGTGACCACGTAATAAATGAAAGGGATATTTGCACTGTCACTAGATTGCATCTAAAATCTTTGCCTTTCTGCTCTTGTTGAATGAATGACAACAAAAATGTCTTTGTTCAGATAAATAAAGCCTTAGAATTCTACAGTGTCTAAGTTGGGAGTATAATAGTCTGGTTCAGGGATTGAGGATTGTATCACCTTGTGGTAGCCAACCTCTACGATGGCCTCCCAGTGATCCCCACTCCCTGGAACTCACATCTTTGCATATTCGACTCCTTCAATTTACCAGGTTTGGTCTGTGGGAGCAATAGAAAATGGCAGATTAATGGTACGTCACTTCTAATGTCAGACTACAGAAGATATCAAGCCTTCCCTTCTGGGCATTCTCTTTCTTTGTCTTTTGAACTCCTTGCTCTAAAAGAAGTCAGCTGCCCTGTTGTGAGCAGCTTCACAGAAAGGCCTGCATGGTGAGGAGCTGAGGTCTCTAGACCATGGCCACCTTGATGAGCTTGGGAGTGAATCCTTGGGCCCCAGTCAAGATTTTCAGATGATGTAGTTTGACTACAATGTCATGAGAGACTGTGAGCCAGACCTACCCCACTAAGCAGCTCTTAGACTTCTGATCCTCAGAAACCACGTGACAATATAAATGTTTCTAATTTTAAGATGCTAAGTTTTAGATTAATACAGCAATAAATACTAATACACCCTTATATATGCTTAATAAATATTTGTGGAGTAATTTAATGCACCTGTATTTGGTTTCTCATCCTAAGTTCAATGTATTAAGTAACTTTCTCAAGACACCACACTTGCCTCTTCCATACCAGTGAATCATCTTTCTGCTTCTTGGTCATGGCATTTCCTCAGGTCTTTCTACTGCTTTTGCTGCTTTCAGCCTGATGGCAAGATGGTTAGACTGTGGGTGGGTCCTTTGACTTGGGTTGGTTCTTATCCACTGCAATGACTGGCCCTGTTTTCCTTAAGAGAGAATAATCCTGACCTTTTTATGCATCCAGAAGCTATGGGAATTATTTCCCTCTGGGCTTGTTTTCATTACAAATTTCAACACATTAACAGAAATCTTATATCTGAGCTCTTGAAGGAAGCACCATTTTAAAATGACTCCATTCTGATCTTCATATTCCTTTCCAGAGGGTAGGCTGGGGTTGAAGAGGCACTTGTGGGAACCAAAAAAAGGCCTTTTCAAGTCATCCCATTACACCAGGACCTGGGAAAAATCAAGGCAGAGGTTGGTAGTGAATCCTAGGGTCAAACCAGATCAAGGAAAAAGTACAGCCTGTTAAGAAAACCTATGTGAGAAGCCTCTGGTGTTTTTCCTGCTTCAATGAGAACCAGGATAGAGATTCCCAGGGTTCAGTACTCCAAGCTGCTGTGCTGTCATGATTTGCCATACTGAGAAGAGTTTGGAAATTTCCTGTATGTGTGTGTGATTGTGTGTGTACGATTGTGCATACAGTGGACCGTTAAGTTCCTCCAGGGCAGGTAAGAGTCATATTGTGTATTCCTCGTCAGTACCACACAGTTCTAGGGACAGGGTAAATGTTGAGTGAAGGCAATGATGTGCATCTTTCAGCTTCAGAGACTACGTATGCTTGTTTTAAGACATGTTTTCTTTATTCATTTTAACCCTTAAAAATTTCTTCCTCATTCTGCAAAAACAAAAGAAAACATACCACAAAAAAAAATTAAAACTCAGATTGGTGATCTAATAGCTAGCAGTTGTTTCTCTTCTTCTGTATGTCTTTTACCATCTGAGGCTATTTTTATCTATGACTTCATTTTTTTTCTCTCAGCTTTGTTGAGTTGGGATCAGAACTCCATTTTACACAGGAGGAGATACACTCAGAAGATTCTTCACCAAAGCCACATACATCAGAAAGGGTAGAGATAAGATATGAACTGAGGATTTCAAAGCCCCATACACGTTCCACTACCCACACGCCGATGACACAGTCTTTTAGCCACCATCTTTGGCAACGATCTTGAATTAAGGGGTGAATATGTTAGGGCTCCTTGGAGAAGGTGAGGCTCTGGGTCTCCCCATCATTTTTGACAGATGGGTTCTACTTTTGTTGATTTTACACTTTGGACTTTCCTATAATATTCATTTAAGCAAAGCCTTTCCAAAGTGAATGAAGTCCACTTGGAATGAACAGGTCCACCGACCTTAATGATTAGGTAACCTCTAAGGTCCCTACTATAAAAACCCACTCCAGATCCTTCCCTCTGAACCATCAGCCTTCAGTCTTGGGGGTTCCTGGTAAGGAAGAATGAGTATGGATCCAGACTTCCTTTGGCTCAATGCAGCATTTGCTGCCCTCCTGCTATGCTCAGTTTCAGGGCTCAGTCCTATGGGAAATGGGAAAACTGGGCAACCTTAAAGTGAGATTATTTAGCAGGTCATGACTCCCACTAGCAAGCTAAAAGCCAGTATACCCTGGTGACTAAAAGCACAGGCTTTGGACTCCTATATATTTAGCTTAAGTCCTATTTTCCATTGATTGCAGCTTTTTGACTGGGAGCAAGTTCCTTAATCTTGTTTTTTCATCTGTGCTCATTGGTAAAACAGAGAGAGTAGTGATACGTGTTTCATCAGTTGTTGGAAAGATGAAATGAGACCGTGTATGTAAAGTACCAGCAGCTACACTTATTGAGCACTTACTATATGCCATGAGTTCTGCTAAGTGTTTTCAGATGAGTTGCCTTATTGCAGCTTCACAACAACTTTGTGAGGTGGGAATACTTGGCCCATGACTGGCTCCTTGAGAAGCAATCAGTCAGTGGGAGTTGTCATTATATGGTTATTACTTTACAGTGACACGGTGTTAGGTCAGCAGTGCCAGGTGACTATAGTGAGTTCCCACACGCGATGGTGCTGACTGTACCTTCCCACGTGCTGCCTCTGCCCAATTCTCTGGCTGGGGTGGACCATGCTGCCACAGAGCTCAAGGGTTTTTCTCTGTTGGCTCTTCCTCATGGGTTTTCTCCTCTAGGTCCCCACCAGCTAGCCTTGATAGACACAAATGCAAAAAGAATTTTCAGAAAATTAGATTTTAAATCAGAAAAGTAACTGAAGTCCCAGTTCTCCCACTTTCCAGATGGAAAACAATGTGTGTCATTCACCATTGATGTGGGAGGCCTTTGGCAAATTATAAAATCTCTCCAAGCCCTACTTTCCATATCTGACAAAACTGGATAAGGAATGAAATGATCATTGAGCATTTACTACATGCCAGGAGATCCATATAAGCTATCTCAATTGCTCATATGGACACCCTATAATTATGGCCACCATCGTACAGATGATAAAACTGAGACTCAGGGGAGTTCAGATTCATGCAAGATCATACTGTCATTAGGCGACAGAAGTGGAACTTGAATGCAGGTTTTCTAAAACCAAGTCACGTGTTCTTTCTGCCGTACCAATGAACAATTCCACAGGCTGTCCTAGAACTGCTTCCCATCTCCACTCGGGGTGATGGAAGGACAAAATCTCCTCTTTCCTTCAGAGGTAAACATCTCTTTGTAAACTACTCACTACACTGGACCTTGCAGCCGTTCAATGGAGTTTCAAGGTTATGCTACCTCCCTCTGAGGGCAGCTTAACACTCTATATCTCTTGCAGGCAATTTGGAATAATATGAGCCTTTGTTTTGTTTTGTTTTGTTTCATGAGGTTGTTTCTTCTCTGAAACTACAAGCGTGGACACCAATGTGGCTTTGGTCTCTATAAACAAACACAGTGACACAGCCACGTGACTCACCCAACAGTCACTTCCAAAGCCTGGGCATGGCATGGCCCGACCCCTTGTCCTGTCTCCTGGGAAACGGGCTCTTAGAACATGCCTGGGAGGACTCATTCATGTGTCCGTCACCTGAGCTGTGCCGTCGTGGTAGAGTAGATCTGAAGAGGTGAGGAGCGAAGTATGAAAGCAAGAATTCATGGCTTTGCTGGGAAAGAAAGAGGTCTCCTTTTCACTTGGAGAAATTGGTCATTAGACAACCAGTTGAGTTAGAACCTGTTGAGAGCCAGGTGCTTGGAATACAGAAAGGGATAGGAACTTAGAGACAAAACCGAGGTTGGAACACATTGCCTGACCAGCACAAGTAGTAGAATATTCAGCATTATGACTGTTTAGGAAAATCTGGAATTCTGTGATAGGCTCAAGACAGGGGACTCAGCCATTAATTCTACATCTTTTGGTAAACGGAAATGAAGTTCTTGGGATTGAAAGCCCCTCCTTTCCAAATCTCCTCTCCTAAATATTGGGCACCTTGGGTTTTTTTGTTCTTGGCCTAAAGTTTTGATCTTGTATTGAAATATGTCAACAGTTAACATGTAAATATCCTGGGGAGGAATGATGCGTGAGACCAAGACACACTTTACCCACTGTGCTCTTTCAGTTGATTAGAAAGAGAGAGTGGTATGATTGTATTGAGAAGGATTGTAATCTCGGGTAAGATTCCGGGGGAGAATCACAGGAGGCTATGCTTGATTAGCACTGTCCTTCTTGGGCTGGAATGAGACATCATAGGACAGATGCTTTGTAGGGACATTTGTTGGCTCTACAAGCTAAGGAAAGTGCATTTCCTTACTCATTCAGTGAAGAATGTGAAAAGCTTTCAAGCATAAAAGAAGCATCTAGGAGTAAATCGAAAAATAATCAATTTTTTTCACCATTAAAATGACTCTAATAGAGAATTTAGGAAGCCAGAAAAATAAAGTAAAAAGAATAACCCATAGCTTTGCCTCAAATGTGTGTTATATACGTTAACACATGTTAACATTTTGGCATATTTCCTTTGTAGCATTTTTTCTATGCATTACTTCTTTTGAACATGGTTGAGGTTAAATAATAGTAATTTTTTATCTTGCTTTTTTATCATTGTTATACCATGAGAACATTCCATAGTATTGTTACAAACTTTCTGTTAATCCTAAAATTGCTAATATATCTCAAGTATTGAGTATGTGTTAGATACCATGCTAAATACTTTGCATTTACAATCTCATTTAATCCCCATACAAGCCCTATTTAGCGGGTAGTATTACTGTGTTCCTATTACAAAAGCTGACACTGAATCTTAGAGATGTTAGGTCACATGATCATAGCCGCACAGCTACAAACGAAAGAGCTGGCATATAAACCCTGGCTTGTCAGGCTGCTGAACACGCACTGTTTTTTTTTTTTTTTTTTAAAGGATGTCATTATATCATAGTTTAACCGACAGTGTTTTTTCTTACTTAATGATACATAAAATAATGGAACATCTTATGATCAATTAGCATAGATGAAATTTAGTAGTATCATACCAGCATTACTCATTATACCTCTACAAATCTCTACACCCTTGCCCAATCAATTTTGCAAAAATATCTCATTGTATATTTTTGTCCATGTGTGACCTGCCATCGTCAGCAATGATCATTCTGAATTCCCAAAGGGTTGGTAGAGGTGTGGAATTAGTGAAATTAAACACTATGTGTGAAGTACAGGAGACAAATCCCTAGGATACCAGCAAAGCAATTCATGTGGGAGAAATTGAGCTCTGTGTTGGTGAACGAATTTTCCTAGCCAAGGCCCATCTATGTCCTCCATGGTGCTCTATCTTGATTGGATTATTCCCCTGTCCCTGAGCATTTCTGTTATTTTAATGTCAAAGTGATGATGGGGGAAGAATTCTAGGGATGGGGGAAGAAAGGGCAGAAGGGAAATTTCACTTTTTCCCTGGTACATTGTTTCTTGTACACGGTCATCTTAAATTCTAGAAACATAGGCAGGTATACATGATAAATGGTTTATTGATATTACATATTATACCTTTGCATCTTTCTGTCCCCTCATTATCAATGCATAGTCCAAAGTTCTGGTGAAACTTGCAGTGAGCACAGTGCCCTTAATGCATTTCCACCAACCCCTACACATGCATCTGTGTGATGTGCTGTCTCACATAATTTGTGCTTAGATTTTCAGAATAAACTGTGCAATTAATATACTCCCAGAAGGAGAAATCTAGAGCGTTTAGTCTGTAAAAAAAAAAAAAAGTCACTCTATATTATGCTATAATACATCCTGTATTACAATTTTTATCACAGTCCACTTGGCTTGATAGGAACATCTGTATAATAAACATCTCTTTGCCACATGAATTCCTAAATGAATATAAAATGTCTGACTTTGTAGTCAGGTAAGGATAGCTTTCATGAAGAGCTAATCAGACTCTGCAGTTTATGGAACACAATTGTTTTTTTTTTTAATTTATTTATGATAGTCAGAGAGAGAGAGAGAGAGAGAGAGAGAGAGAGAGGTAGAGACACAGGCAGAGGGAGAAGCAGGCTCCATGCACCAGGAGCCTGACGTGGGATTTGATCCCGGGTCTCCAGGATCACGCCCTGGGCCAAAGGCAGGCACCAAACCACTGCGTCACCCAGGGATCCCTGGAACACAATTGTTATTGGTCCCCTAAGCACCTCTTTCTGGTTTTACTTACTCATTTATCGTGTTTTCTTTTCGTCCCCACTTTCATGGGCAGCCATTCTAGTCTAAGTAACGTGTTTGTTGTTGTGGTACATATTTAGGTCTTTTTTGAATATGTGTTTTTCAGATATATGTTTTTGTCCGCATTTTTTCAATGTTATGTAAATTGTATTCAATTATATATCTCATTCTCTCTCTCTTCTTTTTAAATCTCGGTATAGCATTTTTAAAAATCCTCTCCATGTTACCCTATTTACACTTAATCCATTGCTTCTCATTGCCACACAATGCCCCGGGTAAGTCTCTCCCACAATTTAACTCTTTCCTCTTTTGCTGATGGATCTGTTGGGTGTGCCCAAGTCTCTGCCACCACTGCAATCACACGGTAGTTATGTTATCGTACCTGGGCTTTTATAGAATTGGGTAGAGTTCATGTGAGATATGAGATAGAGCGGAATTGCTGGAAGAAGCTCCTACCCATGGTGCACAAAGGTTCTTATGGCTCCTCCTGGTCCTCACAAGACTGCCAATGTCCAGCTTTGGAGATAAATATTTGGTTTAAAGAGCTATCTTGTCTTAAATTGCGCTTCCTGGTAACTAATAATTTTGAGTCTTTCAAATACTAAGTTACCCTTTACGTTTCCTCGCTGTAAACTGCCTTTTTATACCCCCTGCCTATTTTTCCATTAGGGCTACTGTGTTATAATGAATTTCCTTGAACATTTTGTTGGTTTTGGTTTCAGAGACGGCAAGTTCTATTACTTACCTATTATTTTTGTTCATGGTGTCCTATGAACAAAAGTTCTTAATTCTGTTATAGTCAAATCCATCTCTCTTTTTATTTTACCATAGAATTTGTACACTGGAAGTTTTATTACCTGTCATGCTTCTCCAACTGCTAGGTTACAAAGATATTGTGCATTTTATTCTATTTATTTTATAGTTTTATTGCTCACATTTGGTTCTTTAGACCAACCAGGATCTGCCCCTGTTATGAAGTTGGACAGGAATCTAGCTTTAATTTTCTTCCCATAACAATCTGTTTTCTGGTGTCCCAATGCTATTTATTAAACAAGTGACTTTCTCTATGAATCTGTCAATAAATCTATTTTCTGTCTATCTATCTATTATCTGTCTTTATCTGGCACTAATTTCTCTTCCATTGCCTGATTTGTCTGTTTCTTAACACTTTTATTCTGAACACTGCTTTTATTACTGGTCTTCTGATATGTCTTAAAATTAATGATGTTTTGATTAGTTGTGAGCCAACATAAATATTAGATGATCAAGTTCCTGAAAAACAGTCCAACTGGCATTGTACTTGGAATTGCATTAATTTTACAGGTCCTTACCTGAAGCCCAGGAGTGTTTTTGGCTGTTGGTGACCTTGTGACCGTTGGTAATGGGCTGGATGCCGTGCTTGGCATTAGGGGAAGGGTTGGTGATGCGAGCGCATCTGGTGAAGCCTGCCCTTCAAGGTACTCCTCAGGCTCCTGGAAATCCTCACCAATAGGGATGACTCATGGTTTCGTGAAAAGCTGCTGATCTCATTAGTTTCAGAAAAGATTGCATGGCTGGGCAGGGCCTCTCAGTAGATGTAGTCCTGACCGGGTGCCCCGGGAGCAACACCTCTCACTTCTCCTAAGATGGTGAAATAGCCAGAAACTGATTCCCATCCAAACCCTGGAAACCACCGTGGGTGAGGTCATTCCACACATGCCAAGACTTTTGTGAGATTGCTATCTGCATCGTCCACTAAAATCACTTTTCCACCAAACGTTTTTGATGATTGATGGAAGCAAAATTTCTCCAGTTGTAACTGTCATTGCTTTTATGAAGGACTATGTACCATATCACACATAGACACACAGGTCCAAATATTCAGGTAGACAAAAAGCCTAATTATATCATATTCAGGAAAAGATTGCCCCTTTGAACAATAGCAAAGATGGAAAAAGAAAAAGAAATCTTAGAACAACTACAGAATATATTCACATACCCATACTGTATTCACATACACATACTGTTAAAAATCTTGATGTTACGTTTGCTTCTGAATTTTTTAAATAATTGTGGCTATTTCAAGCATAAAGAAATGTGTAGAGTGGTGGTTCTTGTTTGTTTGTTTATTTTAGAAATATAAGATTACAACAAGTAACAGTTGGACACTCTCCAGTCCTATTTTCTTCCTTCACTCCAGGAAGATAAGTACTCTCCTGAATTCCCATGCTTAATTTTTTGCTCTTGCTATCTATGTGTCTATCCCTAATATGGAAGTAGAAGTTTTGCACATTTAAAAACTTTAGGTAGATGGCCTTATGCTATCTGCCATCCTGTAACTTATATTTTATCAATATTGATAAATGGTGCTCACTCATCTTCATTTTAAGTGGTGAATAGTATTCCATTATATACATAGATCACAACTTATTCATTCTTCTACTGATAGATATTTAAAGAATTTCAACAAAAAGATAGTGATAAACATTCTTGCACATGTCTCCTTAAGTACGTGTTAGGATTTCTCCAGCATGATATACTGGAGAGTAAGAGCGCCTTCTGTGTTCCTTTTTTTTTTTTTTTTTTAAACTTTTTTTATTTTATTTTATTTTATTTATGATAAGCACACAGTGAGAGAGAGAGAGGGGCAGAGACACAGACAGAGGGAGAAGCAGGCTCCATGCACCGGGAGCCCGACGTGGGACTCGATCCCAGGTCTCCAGGATCGCGCACCTGGGCCAAAGGCAGGCGCCAAACCGCTGCGCCACCCAGGGATCCCCCGCCTTCTGTGTTCCTAGATAATTCCAAAATGTTCTCCAAGGCAATGATACCAGGTTAGCTTCCTATCAGCAGGCATGAGTGGTACCACTGTTCCATGTCCTTAAAATAATTGGCATTGCCACAATTCTGAATTTTTATAAATATTATAGTTGTGAAAGGGTATCTCATTATTATCTTTTGCATTCCACAAATGTTAATGAGGTTAAACCATTTTCATATATTTATTGTCTTTCCAGTTGTTCGTACCTGAAAATTGCCTGTTAATATCCTTGGTTCATTTCACTGAATTGATTGTTTTTCTTACTGCTCTGTAAGAAATGGATATGGACCATTTTGGCTACATACATTGCATGTTTCTACACTTAAGACATGTCTTAACTTTTTCAAAAAATAAAGGCAATTTTTTAAAAGCAGCTTTAGGTTCACAGCAAACTTCACAGGAAAGACTAGAGATGTGCTATCTACTCCCCAGCCCTCATCCCTCCCCATGCATAGCCTTCTCCACTATTGACATCCACCACCAGAGTGATACATTTGTTCCAATCAATGAACATGTATTGATACAGCATCATCACTCAAAGCCTATTGTTGACTTCATTCTTGGTGTCACAATTACTGGATCATATGCTAAGAATATGCTGATTTGGTAAGAAATCAACAAACTGTTCTCCAAAGTGGCTGTACCATTTTACATTTCCATTGGCAATGAATGAAGGCTCCTGTTGCTCCACATCCTCACCAGGATTTGGTGTTGTCTGTATTCTGAACTTTGGCCATTCTAATAGATGTGTAGGAGGAACTTGTTTTAAGGTGTATTTCCATGATGATATATGAGGAGCATCTTTTCACATGTTTATTTGCCTTTTGTTTATCTTCATTGATAAAATGTTTGTTAAGATTTTTGCCCCATTTTTAAATCAGGTTATTTGTTCTCTTATTTTTGACTTTTAAGAGTTGTTTGTATATTTTAGATAACAGTTCTTTATCAGATGTGTCTCTTGCAAACATTTTTTAAAGATTTTATTTATTTATTCTTGAGAGAGAGAGAGTCGGAGAAGCAGGCTCCATGCAGGGAGCCTGACGTGGGACTCGATCCTGGGTCTCCAGGATCACGCCCTGGGCCAAAGGCGGCGCTAAACCACTGAACCACCCGGGCTGCCCTCTTGCAAATATTTTCTCCCACTCTGTGGGTTATCTTCTTATTCTCTTGACATTGTCTTTTCCAGAGCAGGAGTTTTAAATTTTAATGCAATTCAGTTTATGAATTATTTCTTCCTTGGATTATATCTTTTGTTCTAAAAAGTCATTGCCATATTCAAGGTCATCTAGGTTTTCTCCTATGTTATTTTCTTTTTCTCATCTTTTTTTTTTTTAAGATTGTATTTATTTATTCATGAGAGACACAGAGAGAGAAAGGCAGAGACACAGGCAGAGGAAGAAGGCTCCCTGCGAGAAGCCCGATACAAAAGTTGATCTCAGGACCCCAGGATCATGACCTGAACTGAAGGCAGATGCTCAACCACTGAACCACCCAAGTGTCCCTCTCCTATGTTATTTTCTAAGAGTTTTATAGTTTTGTATTTTGTATTTAAGTCTGTGATTCATTTTGAGTTAATTTTTGTGAGGGGTATTTATCTCAGTTACGTTTGAATTTTAGACAATCAATAAGCAATAGTTTTAGTGTAAGTATGTCACAAATAAGCATGGGACATATCTATACTAAAAACGGTTTCTTGTTTGTTGTTTATCTGAAATTTAAATTTGACTGGATATCCTGCATGCTATCTGGCAACCCCAGTCTGGAGGCAAAGGAAAAAAGATTATGGTGAAGGACATACAGGCTCTGAAAGCTTCCATTTGACTGGTAACACATATTATTCCCAATTACATTTCAATGGCTGCAGAAGTCAAATAATCAAGCATAATATTAACAATTTAGAGAAGTATTGTTATTCCAAAAGGAAATAAACTTAACAAGAAGCAAAAAAATGTGTGGAATAGAATTTTAACTTGCCACACCTACAAAAGCATAGATTTTTTTTTCTAACAAATTCTAAAAAGTCAATCAACAGGTTGTATGTCTACCCTTTCATACAGAAGACTCACAACTTAGTACGTGTTAAACCTATTGATTGCAAATTCTTTACCTCATTTATGTTAACTGAAGTTTTTCTTTGACCTTCTAAAATACACAAAATGCAGTTTTAAATTAACAGCTTATTAGTTAAATTTATTGGCATATCTTATAGTCTTGTGTTCATCACTGTCCTTGTGTCCTCTTTATGGGTTTGCTTTCCTTTTTACTGAAACATGCCCTTTAATAGTTCTTATAGTCTGGAGTGTAATTTCTCTTGGTACTATTATGATTAAAAATGTGATAAAATTTCATAACATTAAAGGTAACTAAAAGTATTAAAAGCTAATGAAAAAGACAGCCTTAATTTTGCCCTCACTTAAGTAATTGCTTAACTGGTTATAAACATTTTAACCAACACGTATTTTTCCTCATTAGTTTGAGGAGATTACTCTAATGCTTTGGGAAATCAATATTGCTAGTGACTTGCTCATTTGTTTGTTGAACTAATATCAGAATGACCCATATCAAAATTTTGTGCTGACTTATAATAGCACCAAAGGGCTGGCTGAGCCCATCATTAAGTGATTCTCCAAAAGGAAACTGGTAGCCTGACAACTATATCCAGGTTGCCAATATTTATTGTTGCCCTCACAGTTGTTTTTTTAATTTGAGTAAATTGCCAACTAAGCATGGAACTTCTTGATAAAGGTAGAAAAACAAAGCCATCACACACTATCCTCCCTCAAATATCCAACTAAATGAATACAAAGGGTGTTTAAAAGAAGCAAAAAAATTCAATAGTTATAAATAAAGAATATAATATCATATTAGAAAATGTACATTATAAAATGTAAAAGGTAAGGACAAGAAAAGAAAGAAAAAATCTTGAATAGCTCAGCATCATTTTTAATGTGACCCCTGCCCTGAATAAGCAATCCTGAAGAAAGAACGTAAGCAGACTCATTCTTGGGATTTTTTTACCATGATTCTCCAACTTGGGAGAAGCAAAATGAGTCAGTATAAGACAGTGTAAGGAAAGTTATGTGAAACATCAATGAAAAAAGAAATCCTTGCCCGCCTCTGCATAATCTCAGGACGTCAGAAAAGGCAAGTAAGCCCATGAAGATTCGCCATTTTTCAAGATCACACATTGAGCTGAGAGAATGAATTCTGTACCCAGAAATTGTGTAGTGATAATAATATCCAATAAAAGGAGAAAAAAGGCATATAGAGTGAATGGAAGTTGTAAAAACCTCACTTCAGGTGAAAAATTTTCTTACGTAGGAAATCCTAAGAAATCTACAAAATGACCATTATAATGAATATGAAGTTAGCAAAGTCACAAGATATTAGATTTATATACCCCAAAAATTGCATTTTACATAGTATGAGCAAATAGTTGGGTAATAAAAATTTTTTAAATATATTAACAAATCATGAACATAAAATTCTTAGAATTGAATTTTACAAGATGTGCAAGATCTCTACACTTAAAACTATGTAACATTGCTGAGAGAAATGAAAGAAGACCTAACTAAGTATATGGAATTAGATACCATGTTCATGGACTGAAATTTCATCATTATTAAAACAATCCTTCAAGATTGATTTATTAATTCTGTACAATCCTAGCATACTTTTTTTTGTAGAAATTGACAAGGCAATTCTAAAATGTATATAGAATTGTAAATGACTTAGAATGTCTAAAGTAATTATGAAAAAAAATCAAACCCACAAGACCCACACAAAGTTTTAAAACTTACTGTAACAAAGTCAAACATAAGGATTGTATTAGTGTCCCCGGGCTGCTGTAACAAAGTACCACAAATAAGGTGGCTTAAAACAACAAAAAATTATGGGATCCCTGGGTGGCGCAGCGGTTTGGCGCCTGCCTTTGGCCTGGGGCGCGATCCTAGAGACCCGGGATCGAATCCCACGTCGGGCTCCTGGTGCATGGAGCCTGCTTCTCCCTCTGCCTGTGTCTCTGCCTCTCTCTCTCTCTCACTGTGTGCCTATCATAAATAAATAAAAATTAAAAAAAAATTATTGTGTCACAGTTCTGGAAACTGAAATTCTGAAATCAAGGTGTCATCTGAGCCATGCTCTCTGGTGGCTCTAGAGAAGAAATACGTGCTTGACTCTTCCTAGTTTCTGGTGCTTTTTGGCAATCCTTGATACCCTTTGGCTTATAGATGCATCACTCCGGTCTCTGCCTCCATCATCACTTGGCTGTTTTCCTGTGCATTTCTCTTCACATGCCATCAAAGTGAAGTGTTCCTATTAAAGTATCATACTGAAGTATTGGAAACTGCATTCGTATTTGTTACCATTATTTAGTACACAAATCACAGTCCCTTTCCATGACACTCTCTTTAGATGCAAGTGAGAAGGACTCTTGATCCAGGCTTATCCTTTTAGAAGACGCAACTCTGGCTCTTCTCTGGCTAAGACTTTCCCTGTAGGGTGAAGGGTACATGGGACCAAAGGAAGGGGCTCACCTGAAGCCCGTATCCTTCCCTCAAGACCAGGCTTCTAGACCCAATAATTCCCCACACAAATGGTCTTGAATTTGCTTCTGGCTCCTCTTTCTTGGATCATAGACTGTGCCCCTAAGAGAGGAAGTCCAGGGCACCAATTTGTAAGAGGTATGATGGAGCTTGGATATATGAGCTAGGATATCCATATATATATGCAAGACACTTTTGGTACAAGATGGAGTCAAAGGTGGGAAGAGAAGAAGTGTTCTTGGAGAATGGCAGAGACTAGATCCTCTTGTGCTACCATCTTGCAATGTACTAGAGAATTCTAAACTAAAACCTGTTTTTTTATGTTGCTTTCAAGGTGTATATGTCAAGGTGGTAGAATGGAACATATTTTTTAATGATATGCAAACTTAAATTATAAATTTTAAATATTTGGAAATATGGCATGTTAGTCTTCACTTTAACTCTTGCTTTGAGCTAACTTGAGTGTCCTCCCACCCCAGATACCTTGTCTTCCTACCCAGAATGATTTGGAGCACATAGTCTTTGGACTCCATTCCTTATGGAAAGAGCAGGGAAGGGGTTAACTGATATCATACTAGCTTCCTACCTGTAGAGCTTGGACAGTTGGTGTTAACCAACATAGCCAAATCAAGTTGTATAGTTCAGGGCTTTTTATTTTGTGCCAGATCGGTGGGTTAAACAGTGCTAGGGAAGCTTGAAAAGGTCCGAGGTCTTGGCTACATGTCTAAAACCCTGTGAACTTATGGTTTGGCACGGTTGATTTTTAAAAATTCTCCTCTTGGTAAACCAGTTTGTAGTTCTTTCCTGACGTCATTGCGGTTTCTCGTCTGGCATAATTTGGTTGTAACTTTGCCACAGAAGTAAACTGTGGCCAAACTGAGATTCTACATAGCAGAAACTTATTAAGCTCAATGAAATATATCTCTTGCTTTCACATATCTCACTTACATAGACAGTGGAATTTTGAGATCAATACCATAATGGAGATACCAAGTAGGAAAAAAGGCAGTAAAATAAGTTCCATACTAAGGGAGACTTAATGGACAAAACCTTTGGGAAAGAAGTGGGATCTTGCCATTTTGACAGACAAAGGTGGTGAAGGATAGATGAGTGATAAGGACAGGTCAGAGAGAGGATACCAGTTGAGCCCAGGTATCATTGTGGACATGTTCCAGGGGACAATGATTGGTTCTTTGTTGCTGAACAGAATGAACGAGAGGTTGACTGTTCCATATGCCCAGAATGCTGTTCCATCAGTGCTCCAAAATATTTTGCTAAGTATCTCATAGGACTTCTATCTTTCCTTCATAACATTTATTACAATATAATTAAATAATTACATAATCACTTAATATTTGCCCCCATCCTTTGCTAACATATTCCATGAAGACATAGATCACATTCGCTTTATTCATGGAGATATTTCCACTATTCAGAATGGAGTCTTGCACATAACAGGCACTTGAAAAATGCTTGGATAACAAATAAGTGTATTAATGAATGACAATAGATAACTTATATATTAATTAACAATGCATTGATTGAGTAATAAGCCTGGAAGAGGAGGTTGCAATTAGGTTGTAGAAGCACATGAGTGACACACTAATGAGTTTGGACTTCATTTGGTAAATAATTATGTTTTATTCATTTCTGCATTGAAATTCAAATAAATATCCATTTAACTGTTTATTTTATGTTAGGCACTGTGTTAAATATGGAACATAAAATGATAATGAAAACACTCTGCCAGGATCTTGCAGAACAGTAGGAGGAAGCAGATAAGCAAATAACTATAATAAAAATGTGGGAGATCTTTATTAGAGGTATGTTCCAAGTATAGGAGAACACAGACAATAGACTAATTTATTCTGCTCTGGCAGGTGAATGGGATAGTGAAAGCTCCCCAGGAGAACCAACAACTCAGTGAAGAATTTAAGGATTAATGAGGGCTTTTTAGGTGGGAAAAGTTGGGAGAAAGAGCATTATAGAAACATATTTCCAGCAATACAGAAAACTGAATAGTATAAAATCCTTCAGAAAAAAAGAGAAAAATTTCAAATGTTGGATAAAATATAAAGCCAAAATCTTTTGAGAAGCCTAGCTGATACTGCAAAAAAAAAAAAAAAAAGAAGAAGAAGAAGAAGAAGAAGAAGAAGAAGCAGCAAACCGCAAACCCCTCTAAACCCAAAGTTGGAAGTTGGAATACAAACCCATAGATAGATGTAAGCATGGCGGCTTCTCCAATAACCTATACCCTCGACGTTTTGTTTTACATTGTATTTTTGGCAGCTATACTTGTAACATCTGAAGATAGGAACAGGACTTGAGTATGCTCAAGATGGATGTCAGAATGGAGATTTCTACATAAAATTAGGACCCTGAGAATGCTATTCGGTCAGTGAAACAATGTCTAGGAAAATAAGATCCACCAGTAAGAGGGTTGGCAAAGAAGGCAGTGTGTAGGGATCCCTGGGTGGCTCAGCAGTTTAGTGCCTGCCCAGGACGTGATCCTGGAGTCCCGGAATCGAGTCCTGCATCAGGCTCCCTGCATGGAGCCTGCTTCTCCCTCTGCCTGTGTCTCTGCCTCTCTCCGTCTCTCATGAATAAATAAATAAATAAATAAATAAATAAATAAATAAATAAAATCTTAAAAAAAAAGAAGGCAGTGTGTCTCAGCTTTGTCTTTGAGTAGAGAGAAAAATTGCTTTCTCCAAGAGTTACTATCTATAAGCAAGTCCTCATGTATAACTGGATTCAAATTCATACTACCTGTGTGGTACAAAATACCTCAAAACAAATATCAAAAGTAGTTCCTGAGTTAGTTCTCTCAAGTAATTGGCAGAAGCAAATACTAATCCTTTCTGATGGATTGCCATTTAAATCCAACCACAAAGAATACCCATAGGTAATGTTTTTATGCTCACTTAAATAAAAATCCCAATATACATGAGAAAACAAGCCACAATAAAGGAGGAAATCTAGATCTACAAAGAATGAAGGTATTTGCCTCACAGATACAGAATAAAAATTGAATATTAAAAATATGATGAGAGAATAGGGTGACCAGGGAGATTTGGAAGATAAATAGGACTTCAAGAAATGAAAACAAAAATAGCAACAGGATTTTCTGTAAATCCTTACAGAAAGCGAAAGCTGGCTGGACAGTTAATTATTTGACTTGAGAAGATAGATCTAAGGAAATTACCCAGATATGTAGCAGAGACCAAAATATGGAAAATATGAAAGAACTTTGAAGAGACATGGTACCACAAAAAGGGAAATCTAGCTGGAGGAACCCTGGGAAGTGCTAACATACATCTGATTAAAGTTGCACAAGTGGAGAGTAGAAGGATTTGAGAACTAAGAATTTTCCACATTTTAAGAAGTATGCTTTATCGGATTCAGAAAGGCCAACGAATCACAAGTAAGATAAATATAAAGAAATCAATAGTTAAAGTCACCTAGGAAGAGGAGAAGATAGGATGGATGAAGAAAATAGGAAAGACATCTGAAAAAAAATTAGAAATGACAGAAGGGG
Organism: Canis lupus familiaris; assembly: GCF_011100685.1. Lineage (NCBI taxonomy): Eukaryota > Metazoa > Chordata > Mammalia > Carnivora > Canidae > Canis > Canis lupus. Next base: position 33,560,488 of record NC_049239.1, on the reverse strand, counting down.
ACCACACCGAGATGCAGTGAAAGATCCAATGAATAGAAGATAAATAAAGTTGAAAACTTAGACAACACAGACCAAAATTATAAATACCAAAATATGCAAATAATAAAACCAATGTCTGTTCTTAAAAAAGATTTATTTATTTATTTATTTATTTATTTATTTATTTATTTATTTTTTTAAAGATTTATTTATTTTAAAGAAAGAGAGCAGTGTGGAGGGGCAAGAGGAGAGGGAGAGAGAGAATCTCAAGTAGACTCCCTGCTGGGCATGGAGCCTGATGCGGAGTTCAATCTCATGATCACGAGATCACAACCTGAGGCAAATCCAAGAGTTGGATGCTTAACTGACTGAAGGAATTTCTGAAGGAAATAAGAGATCTGATTTGCTCTGTGACCATTAAAGAAAATAAATCAGGAATTAAAAACTTTCCCCCAAAGAAAACATCTGATACAAGATAGTTTTCCAGGAAGTTCTGTCAAACATATTTAAGGGATCCATTATTCTAACCATCACACAAAACTTTCTAGAGAAAAGGCTAAGAGGCAATACTCGTCAATTCATTTTCTATAGCTGGTATAACTACTAATACCAAAGTCAGATAAATGCAATATAGGAAAGGGAAGTACAACTAATTTCACGCACGTGGATGCAATGTCCTAGTAAACCACATGTATAAAAAATGATGCACCTTCATATCAGGAATGCAAAGGTGGCCTAACATTAGAAGAACTATTAATGTACTTTACCACGTTAACTTTAAAACCAGGAACTTAGGGTAGCCTTCACGGACACAGAATAAGCACTGATACAAGTAAACACATACTCATGTATAAAGATCTTACTAAATTTAGCCCACAAGGGAAATTCATTATCCTGAACAAAGCTTACCAGACCTAAACCTATAGCCAACATCTTATTCAATGGTCAAATCCAGAATAAGACAAGAGTGCCCACTATTATCATCTTTACTGAACATTCTACTTCCAGGATCTTGTAAAAATACATACATACAGTAATTATAAATATTCAGAGACAGAAATGCAAATATTATTAGTCTACCAGAAAACCCAAAAACATTAACCAATGAATTATTAAAATTAATGAGAATGAAAACATTGCTGTATGTATTTAAAACTTGTAGGAGGTCATACAGGAAAATATTATATAATTTCAGAGGAGCAGAGGATTTTTTTAAACAAGACACAAAGAGTAGGACTCTATAAAATGGATGAATTCAATGTATTATAAATAAAATGCATTCACCAAAGGGCACTTAAAGAGTGAAAGACAAGCCACGAATCAGGATAAAATATATGCTAAACATGCAACTCACAGAGATTTAGTATTCAGACAACCTTACAAAGAACTTCCAAACTCCAAAAGAAAGACAAATAACCCAATGGAAAAGCAGTCAGAAGCTATGAAAAGGCATTTCACCACAGAGGGAAAACAAATGGCCAATAGCCTATGAAAAGGTGCTCAACCTTATTAGTCACCAAAACGATGGAAATTACAAGGACAGTGAGATACCATTTCATGTTACTAGATTAGAAAAAATCATAAACCTTCACAATGCCATTTTTGGCTAGGAAGTAGAGCAAGCAATGGTTCTCCGTATGCCACAGGTGGTTTTGTACGTTGGTACCACTTCACCTAATAAAGCTAAAAAAGTCCATCCCTTGAGGAAACAGAGATTTTACTTCTAGGTATATAATATAGGGAAACTCTTGCTCATGGGTTCTCTAAAGACATAAACAAAGTTATTTTTTTGAATAAAGTTATTTTTGAGTAAGAATGACTTCTAAGGGTTTAACTGTTATATAAATGGGATTTTGAGAACAGCTAGTTAGAGAAAAAGAAAAAAAGATAAAGATATGACATGGTAGCATTTGTGTATTGATGACAATGCTTCTTTCATGGGCTTTAAGACAGGCACATTCGGGTTTGAATCCTGACTCACCTGTTTACTACCTTCACAACCTTGGGCAAGCTGTTTCTGGTCTGTAAGCCTCGGTCTTTGCCTCTGTAGACTGTGGATGTGAGACTATCTTAAAGATTATGGTGAGAACTGGGAATATTAGATGCAAGACACCCAGCACACTGTAATGTCCCATGGATGTCAGCTAATACGACTGCTCCTTCGGACAGACTGGACCATGACCCACTACATAGAGAGAGGAGAGAAAGGAAGCCAGTTACGTACTGAGCATCTCCAACATCTCAGGCACTCTGTAGGGAAGATAAAATCTTTAGGGCTGGGTAAATTCAAATTAGAAAAGAGTATTCCCTGCAGATAAATGTGAAGTGCAGGGATGAAGGTGTGGTGGAAAGAGCATGGAGACTCAGGATCTGCCTCTGAGTCCTGCCTCTACCACAGGTTGGATTGTAACTTTGGGCGAGTCATTGAAGCTCTGTAAGTCTGTTGCTTCTTTGGAAAAAAAAAAAAAAAAGGAAATAATAATGCAACAGGGTGCTGTGAGGATCTGGAGAGAAAATAAGACCAAAGCTCCCATCTGCAAAGGCTTATGCAAGGTCTTTATATCAATAGTAACCATGTTTCTTTCTACTTCTCACCCTCTCTTGACACAATTCCCCCAAGCTCTGCACTTTTTTTGGCACCCAACAGGCTATTGTTGGTTCCAGGTCTCCTGCTTCCTTGAGCTCTCCCTCCCATTCATCAAAAGTGACCCCCACCCGCCACCCCACCAAGTCCCGTATGTCAAGATCTTACTAGAGAGCGGGTGGGCTGATTTGGTCTATCAGTAGATAACCATGAATTCCCCCATTCTTCTCCCATCCACTTACTGTGTTGGCTGTCATGTAGGTGGTTTAAAGATGAACCGTTGGGAGAGAAAATCCTTTAATGAAAACACTGACAAATACCCCCAAATTTTATGCTGCAGTGAGACTCACTTTACCAAATAAGGCTTCCTCATATGACACTCTAGATGCATCTTCTCCCTCATCTTCTCATTGTGTCAAGTTCGATGACTTCTCTAACCTCAAAGTTTGGAAAGCTTCTGGGAGAAATAGAGTTTCAGACCTTGACAGTGAAGATCACAGGAATAGAGATAATACCCGGCCAATATTTTATGCTGCACAGAGAACTTTTGTGTGTGATACGTCTCATTCAATCTTTACATCAATTGTGGGAGGAGAAAACTGAGATAGGGGTTTGTGGTCCACAGTGAAGAAACCTTGGCTCAGGAGGTTTCACCCAAGGTTACACACCTCTCTTGGCTGAGTTTTGCCACATCTCTCTTGGGCTCCTCTTCCCTTCCTGGTCACCAGAGCCCTTGGTCACACCTGCCACATGGCCCACGCAAGAAAGGATGGTAGGTGTGGAGCCACCACAGACTACTTCCTCTTGTTAGTGCTTGATATTCCTAATTCCTGGGGGAGCTAATTGCCAGGTAGGGTCCTGGTGAAGAGACCAACAGCCTGGCCAGACACTCAGAAAGCCCATTTGGCCTGCTGCTCCTCACACCTCCACCATTGTCCACCACTGTCCCGTGGGATGGTACTCTGGATAGAGAAAGACTCCGTTTTCCAGTACAGGCTGAGAGCAAGTGATGAGGCTACACTTGTGTCTCTTCCACATTCCCCATCTTTTTTCTTAGCTCTCTAGAGGCCTTCTCCCATCTAAAGCAACATGTGGTTGCCACCTTCCACCAGCAACTTTGAAATGATAATTAATCAGTCCTCCTAATGACTTAATAATCAGGCCTTGCATGTCCTTAATTAATTCTGTACCCAGCTGCCCCGAGCTGTAGGTCACCTTAATCACCTTCAGGGTGTGGCTGAGTCACCAAGACAGGCTAGGGATCTGCTTCAGAACACCCAGCAGTGTCTCGCCAGCCAGTGGAAATCAAGGTTATGAAGTCACTTCTGCTCACACCCACCTCCCCAGGGTCCAGTGCCCTGCACTGCCTTGCTCCCCATTCCCCTTACCTTGGGGAAGCCTCCCATCCACATTAGGTGTCCCAGTGCCCTGAGGGCCACGTCAAATAATGAAAACAGTCCAATGCAATCGTTCATATTCCTGCATTACTAGTTAATGCAGTCTTACTCTTCTCCATAGGTATGTGCCTATTAAGAGAGGGTCTTCTGCATCTCCAAAGCTTCAGTCCACGAGACGAAGTTCTCAGGGGAGAATTTACCCCTGGTAGACAAACTAATTTAGCAATGGGGCTTTTTTGGGCAGAAGTTTCTCATGCAACCCTGCAGGTCAGGTAAGCTTGAAGATCTTGCTGGTGCTGCCCCCCGACACCCCCTAGTCATGCCCGGGCTTGGTCTGTAGCGCACTCTCGAGGGACTGGAAAGGAGCAGCAAACTTGGTGGCAGATGTAGCACACAGACTAATTGCTGGAAGCCAGTTCTCCCTTAATTAATCCCAGCTGAAGTCACGTCCCTCCGAGAGCCAAGCTGTGTGCCAAGCCACCCTTTACCCTGGTGTGATCTGGGCCGGCCCAGCATGTGGTACCAGATTTCGGGATTCTCCAACACATGACTCACATGCATGTAAAGGTGCGTGTGAGTGCATGTGTGTGAGCGTGCACACGTGTGCCCGCGAGTGAGGCAGGGAGGCAGTGGTGGCCACCCCAGGGACGGATCCTGTCCAAGCCGGTCCAGTTGGGAGGCCTGTGGGAACCAAATGAATGAAGTCTAATAAAGTGCAGATGGAGGTCAGTGACCGTGGGTTCTCATGTGTTCTAATGCAGGGCTGGGGGCGAGGGGCACAGGGACTCGGTGACTAATCCCAGAGCATTTACAAGGGGTTTAGGAGGAGCCAGTTGTTACGGGAAGACTTCTTATTTGTGCTCAAGCTATTATTATTGAAAAGGAATCAGCTGTAATTGGAAATTAAGAGAGTAGGCAGGACTAGGGGTGCCCAGGGTTTGGGAAAGCCATTCTGAATAGTTGTGGTTTCCTTGCAGCTCCTCATCCAAAGGGGAGGCTTGGAGCAATTAATCCGGGTGGAAACAATTGGCTACAAATCAGTTAAGCTAATGCACCGAGAAGATTCTGGAGCAAACTGTCCTAGACTAAAAATTTCCTGTGGGAAATTTGCTTTCTCCCCTTGCTCATCTTCTGGGGCAGCACTGGGACTGGGTTTTGAACCAAATAAGGGTGGGTTCAAATCCTGAATTTCTCCCTTACAAGTTAGGTAGTTTGGATAAATGACTTAATTCTCTCAGACTTGTTTTTTTATTTTTCCACATCTGTAGTAATTTGGCAGGGTTGCTGTGATGATTAAGCAAGATAAAAATAATTATGATTCTTGTTTATGATAATGATAATTGTCAATGTGTACTGAATATGTTTACATTTCTAATGCCAGTTTACAGATACCTTGTAAGATACAGGGCAGGAAACAAGGGCTTCAGGGAAGTGACACAGGGATGCTTCATGAATATTCGTTTTTCTCAAGGTAGGATGTGCAAAGTCATTCCATTTTGGCTAAATTGGTAAGTGTATGGGTGATGGGCACTGAGGAGGGCACTTGACGGGATGAGCACTGGGTGTTATTCTGTATGTTGGTAAACTGAACACCAATAAAAAATAAATTTATTAAAGAAAAAAAAGAAAGTTATAAAAATAATAAATATATGTCTTTAACAAAAGAAAAGGAAAGTGTGTGGAGATAAAACAGAAAGGACATTAGGAAACATTAATTGTAGTTTTATCTAGGAAGCAGGTCTACACGTGAGTCTTCTTTTTTTCTTGCTTAGCAATCCGTATTTTCTAAAATTACTACTTGTTACTTCGGTAATATGAAAAAAATATATAGTTGGTGTGGAGAGCAATGAGCAAATTCTCTTTTCCCTTCAACATACCACCTGGTGATGTTCGAGGTGGCAGTGGTCTAGCAGCTTGTGTTCTTCAGTGATTCTGATATGCAAAGCCTGCCAGACCCACTGTGACCGTGTAGCACAAGTGAGAAATGACATTATTTCAGTCTCTGAGATTTTGAGGCAGTTACCACTGCATAATTTAGCCCATCAGAACTGCCAAGGTTTGTTTTGCCTTTCAGATCCTTACAGTCGTTGGGGAGGGAAATAAAAAAGACACACAAAATAGTCAAAAATACACACAAAATGTTATACAGAACAGTCATGGAATTAACTGTGGTAATAGCTTAGTGTGTGTATCCCTTCCAGACTTTACACATACCTTCACATATAAACACACCTATAAATATGTAAATCTCCAAAATATGCTAGTTTTGTGGAAATGGGATCATGTTCTACACATTATTTTGTAATTTGACTCATTGACATTTGTGAGAAAGGGCACTTAGCTCTCATGACACCGTAGAAGGTAAGCATTGTCTCTTTTTAACAGATTAAGAAACAGTCTCAGAGAGGTTAAGCAACCTTTTCAAAGTCATTCAGCTGACAAGTGATGGAATTGGGACTTGAACCCTGGTTTCTCCGGTGCCAGTCACTGAATAATGCAACACATTCCCTACCTTCATGAAGCAGAACACACAAAACAGCTTGCATGTATGACAGCCCATGCTGAGTGACAGACCAGCATCGCAATTGCATGTGTGCTCAGTGTTCTGAGCGAAGAGCTTGCCATGTGGGCAAAGGGGATCACCAAGCTGATGGTGCTGGAGCGTGACCTTGGAGGAAGGGAAGAGCTTAAGTGGGTGAATTGGAAGGCATCTGCTCATCCATTTACCATGCGTTAACTTATCAGTGACTATTAAATGCCTCCTCAGAGTCAGGCACTGCAGACAGTGGACATGGTGGAGACACTGCCTTGGAGGTGGGAATGTTCAGGACCAAAAGGCAGCCCTGGCTAACTGGCCTTGAGGACTGAGGTGGGGAATGATGGGTGACAAGCCCAGACCGGCAGGTAGGGAAACAACCAGAGGAGATCCTCATGTCTTCCTCCACCACAGCCCAGGAACAACTTCTAGCTTGGGAAGAATTTTGAATATTACCACAGGCAGTTAGGAACTCAACTCCTACTCCAAAGCTGATAGGAGATGATGGGGCTGAGGGTCGTGGGAGGTGGATGAAAAGCTACAATTCTCCCTTAAAGTGATTTCACTAGCACAGAACTTGAATTTCATTCATCCAAAATGGTCTAGGACATTGCTGGGCACCTAGTGAGAGCCAAAGGAAGGAAGGCATAGCTCCTGACACAGCTAAGGTCAATGGGATCCATCACAAGGCAGTATAAGGTTGATGCTCGAATGGGGGAAAGGGTTGAAAAGCAGCCTGGCAAGTGTGGAGTGACGCAGACCTGGTTCAAACCCCAACTCTGTTCCTTCATATGAGATGCTGGACACATTACTGAGCTTAATTTCCTCCTTTGAAGAATAGAGATAATGACGTCTTATGTGCAGAATTCCAAGGATTGGGAAACTATGCACATAGAAAGTCTAGTATCATGTATGGTGCATAGTAGGTGATCGACAAATGGCAATGATAGCATCTCCTTCAGAGAATGAGCAGTTAGTTTTGGGCAGATAATGCCATGTTGCACAGACTTGAGGGTGATTGCACGTAAGCTGGGAGCTGAGCTGACTGGAAGGCAGGTGAAATATAGTTCAGGACCGTGGGGTGTTTTCCAGAATCCGCCCTTGGGAAAAGCTTCCTCTACCAAATCAGCACCTTTAGTAAGGGCTTCTGATGGGAGATGACCTCTCTGTGACCTCTAGACTCAATGCTTGGATGCTTCTTGCAACAGCACAAGCAAGCCCTGACTCACTCATTATGTGGGCGGCTGGGACCCTGGTGGCCACAGCCAACAGTTAATCTCCTGGCCACCTGCAGCCAGGTCTGTTCAAGCCTATGCTACAGGAGGTCAGAAACCATAAATTTCTAGAGTGATGACTACAAAGAGGGGGCTTCTGGGAAATCACCACACTTGGGGACACCACTTTCAGGATTTGCCCTTTCTTCTTTATGCAACATACTCAAAATACCTTTTATTGCTGTTTTTTCTGATTACAAAAGCAAAGTAGGGTTATGGTGGGAAACACAGATAAGCAAAAGATGAAGAGGAAGAGGAAAAAGAAGATGAAGAGGAAGAAGGAGGAGAAGAAAGAAGAGGAAGAAGAAAGACAGAAGAAAAAGAAGGAGAAAAAGAAGAAAAGAAGAAGACGGCGATGACGACGACGCCCAACCAAACATTATTCCACCAACCCAACCCAGAGATAACCACTTTCAACTCTGCTATTTTCCCAATCAATCTTTTTCTGAATATATGTGTATATATGTACACACATGCATATGTGTATAGGTACATGCACAAAATAGTATATATTATAAAAGTCTTTCCACACCAATGGACACATTTCTTTCAGATAATTTTTAATGACTGGATGGTAGTTCATTGAATGAGGGTGCTGCTCAAAGCTCTAATCAGGGAGCTATTTAGGTTATTTCCAGCTTTTAATATCATAGCAGTATTTCAGTAAATATTTTTTAGATTATATCTTTTCTCACATCTTTCATCATTTTGTAACTTTTAGCAGCAAGAGTTCAAATCTTTCATTATTTCCTTGGGATAAATTCTATCGGTGCTGTTGCAGGGTCGGGAAGGAAATCATTTTCAAGGACAGTAGCCCTTAGTTTTGGTGGGATGCCTTTCTTATAATTTCACTAACTGATCGTGAAAGACATCTCTGGAAACCAAATCAGAAGTGAGAGCCGTATGTTAATGTTTCGGAGTCTCTAGCACAGCGCTAGTCTTCCAAATAGTCATATTAAAGTGGTATTTCCCTTTTGGCTTCAGTGGCAACAATAACAACTAATATTATTATTGTAGTCGTTGCTATTCTTACTGTCTTCTGTGGTGTTTTCCTGCTGGGGGATCCCCTCTAGTTGGGCTCCTGAGGGAGAAGTGGGCCATTTGCTGAGGGCCCCATTGACCTACAATGGGGTGTAGCAAAGAGATTCTAGTACATTCCTTGTCTGAACAGGTGAGATAAGCTTTCCCTGACCCCACGGAGCCCCTCAGCTTTAGACAATAGGTCTTCTATTCTGTTTGCACAGTGACACCTGCAAGAGTCTGGTGTTCATTGTCATGCCCTTCTCTTGGCAGGCTCATCTATTGAGTTTGGCTTCTGCTGACTAAAGTCAGGGAACCTGACCTAGTTGAGGAGACTAGCTTGAAAGAAAAGTCTTAGTGTTGCTATATGGCCTGAAGGCTCCATGTGAACCTGTCAAAATAAATCCATATGAATTAATCATCCCAAATCAAAACAAGTCCCAGCATTGAGCACAGAACATGGCACATACTATTAGGTACTTTTTTTCTGCAAGTGTTTGCTAAATGAAAATATGGATGGTAGATGAAGAATGGTGTTAATTATCTCTTGCCTTATCTTGCTATAGATGGCATGTCACGCACCCAGAGTCAGATATTTATGTCTCCAGAAATCCTTTCAAAAAAGAGATGGAAGATAATGCCTCATATATACAGATAGATACACGCCCATTCTTCAACTCTTGGGCAGGCAAGGAGCAAAATGCATGGTTCTAACAAGTACCATTAAGTTCAGAGTAAAGAAAAAGACTGACCTGCCAACTATGAATTGTGTGAATACACAGTAAAAATATTTCCAGATAGGCATGGTCTCAAAAGAATCGATTCTCAAGCAGTTTTTCTTGGGAAGCTATAGGAGGATGTGTTTTACTGAAAAGGGGGGAGCGGATCTCATGGAATCTGGGATCCAGGGATCACGCCCAGGAGATAAGCACAGGGAATTCTTAGGATGACAATAAGAGGAAGATCTTATTCTATTAGCACAGCAGACTTGCAGAGTGAGCCACCTAGACTGTAGGAGGAGGACACAAAGTCTCCAGGAGGGAGATATCCTTCCCCTTGCCCCCCACCAAAAGAAAATGAAACCTTTTGATGACTGGGTGAAGTTTTATAACTCTGTGTGAGGGTTTGGGGGATGTATTAATGTTAGGACACAGAGCCTCAATGGAAAAATGAAACAATTGGAAATATATATATATATATATATATATATATGAAAAAATATACAAGAAAGGAAATATAGCCATGTTATGTCAGATAGCTCTCTGGTTACAAAATTTTCGTACATGTTACCAGGTAAACAGTTAGTATTGGATTATTATTATTTTTTTTTTTTTAGTATTGGATCATTAACAAAATATTGATGTAATTGTATGTGAGTGAACAGGGAAGGGGAAGTGTGTGTGTTGGGGGGGATATAGAAGGAGCAGAAGAAAGGAGGTGTCAAGAGCTGGGTCCTTACCCTCCACCGTAGAAGAACAAAAGATGAATGTCCAAGATTATAAAATCAAGAACTAGCAGGATAAGCTTGTCATTTCCAGACAGAGAGGTACCTGCCAAAGAAATACCTAAACAGGTTGAAAGTTATTACCTTCCAGGAGAGCAACTTAGAGGGAAGAAGGAGTACAGCAGGCGCAGCTGGTTTTCACCATAAGACCGACTTTTAAAAAAAATGATGAACATACATAATTTTGGAAAATTAAATGAATAGAAGTGCTAGAAGATGAGTCACGGAGAGAAGTGCTGCAGACTTCTCTTAGGGGTTTTTGAGAGTAAAGCCTGTACTTTTTATTGTTTTGTTTTATTTAAATCATGTTTCCTACGGTTGCTTTAGGGACAGTCACAGAGGGAAAGTTATGTGTTGGGGTTGCTGGTGAGACGGCATTTTTCTTTAAAGATCAATAGCTTTAAGAACTTTTTTTTTTTTTTTTTTTGATGTTTGTAAGCACAGACCTGGACATAATTTTCCAGGGACTAGATTTCCTTAATAGGCCAGGGGGTCCATGTGGCAACCCCAAGGACTCCTTTGCAAGATGTAACGCGTTGTCCTTCATGCAGGAGAAGGACCCTCTCTCCCCACAATGGCCTTGAGCTTTTCTGTCCAGAAGGAAGAATGGATTCATGGTGAACTCTCTTCACTTTTCAATATATGCCCTTCTGGGTCTGGAGGCCTGTGTCTGTGAGAGAAAAGATTTGGAATTTGGGATGTGGTGTGATTCCAGAGACTGAGCTTGCTCACACTCTACCTCAGCATCCCACCACCCTACCCGACTGAACTAAGCCATGGTGAGCCCAAACCCAGGAGCACACCAACATCGCTCCTTTAGCAACCAAAAGCTAACAGTCACTGCATCCTTGTAACTTGCCAGGCAATGTGCTCAGCGCCTCACCTGCACGGACTCCTTCCTTCATCAAAACCACACTAAAAGTGCTGCTACTCTCCCCATTTTCCAGATGGAGCGAACTGGAGCACACAGATGATAAGCCACACACCTGGGGTCACCTGGCTAGCAAGCAACAGATTTGAACGTCTATAGCTGAGCCCAGAGCTCACGCCTCCAACAGTCTCCCTCCTTCCCCTGTTACACACACTCCAATATTCCTTTTCCTTAAACGCTCCCATATCCCCTTTCATGGAGACCTTCAATGAGGTATTCTACGCCCTTTCATTCTCTCATCCATCTGGTTTGTTTTTAATTAAACTGGAGCTTCAGCAAACATCAGACTCACCTAAAACCAAAGCCAGGAGAGAAATCCTTCATTGACAAAATGTCTGGCACACACAAGCAAACCATTTGGAGTCATCAGCAGCAACCGGACACCCGTGTCGTAATGGTTTGGAATTAAGAGTTTAAGTCTCACACCCAAGGGCTGACACCCGGAGAAATCGCTCACTAATCTCTGAGCTTGGTGCTTGGGCTGGGAGGTGAGGGGCTGGGTTTCCCCTGGAGAGGCCACTGGAAGCCAAAAGCAAGCCCCTCCACATGCAGAAACCAGAGGTTCACCAACTCAGCCCCAGAATCACTTTAACTGGATGGACCGAGACATGCAGTGAGGGGCAGTGCCCTGTGGCTGGCTGGGGTGCTGGGGGTGGGGGCAAGAAGGAGGCTAGAGATGGGCCCTGCCTCCACAACCTCCCGGCATGCCCCCCCCTGCCCCCAACCTGCCACTCACTCCGGCCTCAATGCAATGTCTTTCTATTTCTCCAGCATGCCAAGCTTGTGTCTGCCTCCCAACCTTTGCACCTGCCATTCCCTGTGTCTAGAATGTTCTTTTCCTGCCTCCTTCTCCGAACATGGGTCTCACCATAATGTTACCTGTTCAGAGAAGCCAACCTGTCCACCTCAGTGTAAAGTAGCCCCATACTTTCCATGCTTGTTTCTTTCCCATATCCTGTTTTGGGGAAAAATAAAAAATAAAAACCTTCCTAGCATTGATCACTAGCTGAATTTACTTATTATTTTATTTTGCTTATTTGTTTATTGTCTACCTCTCCTTCTGCCATGAATTTGTGAAAATTTCATTATGCTGGAGCCTGGGACAGTGCTGATAATAGAGTGCAAATCCAGTGACTGTTTCTTGAATGAATGAATGCATGGATGAATGAGTGAATGAATGGTATCCACAAACTAGATAAGTAGGAGGGCTCAGTCTTGACCCCAAGGACTCTCTATTGGGGGACTTATTTTTCTCATTGGGCTCCACAGTCGTCCCCATTTCCAGTCTTCCCTTCTGCCTACCTAGCATTGGAGACCTTGCTTCCGTGCTCAGAGAGAGGGTATGAAGCCTTCTTATTGGGAACCCAGGACTCTTCTGGGGGATTAAGGCCACGATTATGTCCAGGCAGAGGGATATCTGAGTCCCATTTAGCCCTATTGTTGGGAACCATTTGGGTCGGGGCTCATCCTTCACAGATGCCTCCCTAATCTAATGGCCATGTAATAACCGTGACGACCTGGCCTGTGTCATCGATCTTGGGCTGTCCATTCAGTGCTTTCCTGATTCCTGTTCTTCTCTTCAGAGGTCCCTGGCTAAGGACACCTCTAAGCTGATGAGCAGGGCCAGCACCTCTCGAGCAAAGGGCTGAAACCCACCTGGATGTGTAAATGTTCCTCTCCCTTTCCCTCATTCTGATCCCCACAACGAGAACACTCATCTCTAAGACATTCCTGCCTTGCCAGGATTCTGGGGACCCATGATAGCAGGGGAGTGAAGCCTGGCTTCAGTGGGGCTTTCAGCTCAAGCTTTTCCTTTCCTCCCCTCGAGCCCCACCCCAGTGTGGTGCAACCCCATCCTAATGGGTCACCAGACTGGTGAAACCTGAACAGTTGGAGGCCAAAGGAAGCACTTGATGACAAACGGGTGGGGAGGTGAGCCAGTGGAGGAGGAGTGGGGGCTTTAGGAGGGGGCCTGGGGAGGGAGCGGGGCAGGGAGACGGACTACCGGGGCTATTTATTTTCAAATGGAAATGGATTTTATATTTCAACTCCACTGCTTTTATCATGGCGAAATCTTATGAGGGTGATGTGAACGGGGCCCTGTATTCATTGTTATGCTATTTGGTTTTGATAAAAAGTGGCATTGTACAAGATGTTCCTTGGCCACGTCAGACCTCTCCGTGTAGCTAATGGTGGCACAGAGCCATACCACAAGTTGTGCAAGGCGAGGGCAGGGAGAACAGAGCTGCTTCTCAGGGATTAAGGCTGGTATTTCAATTTGAACTTTAAGAAAGAGATGGAAGGAACGGGAGCAATAGCAAGAAAGGAAAAGCAAGAGGGAGAAGAGAGGCATGAAAGGAAGACATGTAGGAAGGAATGAAAGAACCAAGGCACAAGAAATGGAATGGCTCCATTCAATGAGGGAAGGGTCTTTCTGGAAAACAGGAAAGAGATGAAATGTCTTTGCTCTTTTTTGCGACTTTCTTTCCTGCTTACCTTTGTTCCAAGGCATTGCTGTGTCTCTAAGTGTGTTCTTTTCTTTTCTTCTTTCCACCTAAGAGTAGGCGTCAAAATGTCTGAGGTGCTTCTGTGAGTGTTGGAGGTTTGGAATAGTCTAGTAATGTTCTTTCATCAGCTTCCAAACCCAGACTTTTCTCTTCATCCAAACCTAAACCTGGAACTCTCAGGGGCCTCCATGATGTGAGGAGAGTTGGAGAAGACCACTTTCTCCTCATCGCTTTTCTTTCATTTTGCCTCCTTAGAAGTAGAAATCTGAGACCTACCCAAGCTTCCTTGAGAAGGTCACTTAGAGGCAAGGTGGTGTAGTGGGAGGAGCACGGCTTGGGGCTCAGAGGGGTGTACACCTGAACATCACGCAGGGTGCTGAGGTGTTAAAAAGCACCTAGCACATTTTAGGTGTTTGATAACTCTTGATTCCCTAGTTGACAGCTCATTTCATCACAGTAAAAAAAAAAAAAAAATGGGGGTCATCGTCCTACAAAAAACAACTGTATTTCTTAACCTGTAACTCCTAATGTGACACTTGAGCAATGGACTTACAGTCAGTAAAAAAAATTCTGACCCGTTTCTATTGAAAACTTGACCAGATGGCTTCCACCTTGTGCTGTCTGTAATGCCTACGACCCCATTTAGAAAGAAATCGATCCAGTCACAGTTGACTCCCTGGAAAGCCCTGGAGGACCACGTCCACCCCATCATCCACAACAGAGCTATGATCAGCCAAGGTGGACGACTGGCAGTTGAGTTGGGACACAGTGAGTTCCTTTCCTGTTGTCTCCAATGATTGTGTAGCACCTGACGTTCTCCATTCCCAAACAGAACAGCATTTGTTTAAAGAAAACATGTCTGGGACTTCCAGCTCCTGCTTTCACTGTGCCCACTGTGCTGTGCTCTACGTGCCTACCACCTTGACCTAGGCGTAGTTTCCAGACTACACACGACTACTGTGCATACCTTCGTGCACGCTGCTCCTCCTGCATGCAGTCCCCCTCTTTGCCCCTCAATCTGGTGAACATGTACACCTCGACCAGCCTCCACTGCTCCATGTGGCCTTTCCTAACTCCTCCTGAAAGAGCCCCCCGCACCTTTCTCTAGGCCTCGAATGTACCCTGAACAGACTTCTCTCATAGCCCTGTGCCTCCTTCCTTTAACCTGAAAGCTTTTTGAGCTTAACAACACTATTTCATTTCTGTATCCCTAATATGTAGCCCGGTGCCTGGCACACAGAGGGATCAAAAATTGATTGTTGAATGAATAAATGAATGAATGAAGTGAATAACAGGAGTAAAGAAATCTTCAGAAAATCCAGTGAGATTTCTAAAAAAAGCAACAAGCCAGTTTTAGCATTGAGCTATTTTACCTTTGTTATACTTGCAAATTCATTTAAACTCTCTTCTAATAAATAATGAGCACCGTCACCAGGCAACCGTACGTGGCATATGACACTGTGAACATACAAGTTCAAGACTGAATATGCTTTCAAATAAAAGAACAAGAATATAAATTTTTCATATTATTTGCAAGTCTATTACTCCAACAGAGAGGAGGGGAGGATGGACAGAAGAAAGAAAGAAATAGAAGAGAGGAAAGATCAAATCACTAAGCCAGAAACTGTATTAGATTTCACATGCATAATTCTGTTTGCTCTTCACAAAGAGCCTGTAGAGGTGGGCACTGTTATCTCATTTTACACAGAAGAAATTCTGGCCCAGGAATTTGTATAGCTCGTAGACACTGAAAACTAACCAAAGCATGTCTGCCTTTCTATTTCACTAGAATTCTGGGAGTTGGAGTGTGAAGGGTTTTAGCAGAGCGTCTAGTCCTTGAATTTACAGATGAGGAAACCAAGCTCAGAGACATGGGGGTCTTGCCCCTGGTCACCAGAAGGTGGTGGCAGAGGAGGTGGGATTCAACCTCAGGTTGAGAGCACAGCTTTGTGAGACTCCTGAGCAGTTCAAGGCCGTCCCACTATAGCGTGTGGAGCAGCTGGACATGCCTGGAGTGGTTAACACCAGAGTTTGGGGACAAAAGCAAGTAAGGAAATTTCAGAAATCCAGCAACTTGCAGCTGATTCTGGGAAAAGGGAGACAGTCGTCTACATATGTGGCTGGCCCAAGTATTTTTTTTTTTTTATCCTCGTAAACAAGTACTTATTTGTGCACAGCCAGAAAACACTACAGATTAAACTGCCATTATAATTCATTACTCATCTGTATGTCTCACTTTGGTGCTATATGTTGGTCTTTTAAAGGTGCATTAACTGATTATACAGTTATTCCAACGAATTTAAGATTTCCTTTGTCATCTTCCCTTAAGTGGTAAATATCAAAATTTATGAATTCATGAAGAAATTTTCAATTTTTTTTTATCCAGCATTCTGCAGAATTCTTGTTGGCTTCCGGAGAGGTGTGTACTTGACTGAACTAAGTAAGAGGTGCAAATGCACACCTGGGGCTGACTCTCTCCTTCCTGCTGTCCCTAGTGCCTTGTAGATATTACTTAATATGATGGTAATAAGAACCCATTGACTATTTTTATTTTTTAGAGATAGCCAGAAAGAGTGGGGGGAGGAGTAGGGGAGAAGGAGAAAGAGAATCTCAAGCAGACTCCCCGCTGAGCATGGAGGCTGACGTGTGGCTCCATCTCACGACCCTGATATTAGATCTCAGCCAAATCCAAGAGTTGGAGGCTTAACTGACTGAGCCACCCAGGCGTCCCTATTTCTTTTTTAAAGTCAGTTTTATTGAGAAAAATTTAAATACAGTAGAATTCCCACTCTGTAGGTGTACATATTGAGTTTTGATAAATACATACACAGGTATAGCTACACTACAACCAAAACACCAAATGTTTCCATTACTCCCAAGAGTATGTTTATGGCCTTTTATAATCAATCCTGTCCTCTCAACCCCAGGTGTCCACCGATCTGTTTTACGTCCTTTTCCAGAACGTCACACAAATGGAATCAGTATGTAGCCTTTTGTTCTAGCTTCTTTCACTTAGCATAATGCTTGAGAGATTCATCCTTGTTGTGGGTTACCTAGTTTTATGATCCCACTTTACATAAATTCCAGGCTGCTTAAGTGACTCACTCAAGCTTGTGAGTCGCAGAGTCAGAACCTATACCCAACCAGCCTGATTCTAATGCCCGTGCCCTGATTCAAACTCTGCACCTCTGTCTGCACTTGGTCAGGGGTCAGGGCTCCGGGCCTGAGCTGCGCCTGAGTCATCACGTACTCAGTGGTCTTGGCTAAACGCTTTGCTTGTTTGGGTTTTCCCCCACCATATGATCATACAGCCAATTTTACATACAGATCTTCCAGATGTTGTGCAAAGAACATGAGGTTCTTCTTTCTTTCTTTCTATTTTTTTTTTTATTTTCAGGTTTTTAGGCAATGGTTTAATAAATCTTTGTTGAACAGATGCATGAAAGAGGATATATTTAAAATGGAGAAGTATTTCCAAACCCATCATGGAAAGATTTGAACAAATGGTGAATCAAGAAAATCATAAATCTGACTCTCCTGCTGGTGATATGGACGGGAGCTAATTTGCTCCACTGTACAAAGTGCTTCCGTGCAACCAGTTCCATGACGCGTTTTCCAATGTTCCAGCATAAAGCTACAGCAGAACAACTTGGCCAAGAAAAATGACCTGTTCACCTGCTCCCTCACGAAGCATGTTTGCCCCCTGCCCCCGGAACCTCTGAATCCCAGGCCTTAGCTCTGCCCGCCACGCAGTTGGGGTTGAATGAGTTTTTACCGAATGGTGAACACTATTCCTGTCCAGCCATTAGCTGATTCATAGTCACTTGCTGTTAGGGTGACCTTGAGCAAGTCACTTAGCCTCTTGACATCTCTTACCCATAATATGGGGTCAAAAATGAGGTGCTAAGTATTAAGTGAAATAACGCACATGAAACATGGTGGCAAAAAGCTAGCAATACCTCCCCACCCACCGCTAGGCCCTTCTTATTTCCCCTTTGTCACGGTGTGACCGCTAGAATAGAATTAAAGTTCGGGTATGATCATGTTCTGTAATCCAAAAAGACTTAGGGAGAAATAAGAGTCAGTAAATTCACTCAGCAAACATTTATTGACCACCTACTATGTGCCGACGCTGGGCTAGGCTAGGGACGCAGACATGGATAGACAGACTCATCCTAACAAGGCTGAAGGCCATGCTGCTGTCTTGACTTCTCCTGCCCTCAAAAGACCCTCAGCACGTTTCCTCTGTCAATTCTATGCCAGGGTTGAGGATAACAATTGCTGACGTGCATCTAGTCCTTTCTGGGTGCCAACAGCAGTGCTGAGAGCTTGTTACACAGATGTTACCTGATTTAATCCTCTTGGTAATCCTCTGAGGCTCCAGAATTCCTGTTCTCCAAGTGAGGGAAAAAAAAAAAAAAAGAGCTCAGAGCATTGAGTGACATTGCAGGTAAATGACTGAGCTGGGCTCTGGAACCAAAGCCTAAGCTTTAAATCGTCGTATTCAGTGGTGTTTAATTATCTCATGTTCATTAGAAATTGAGTGGCAAGCACTGCCAGCAGGGTTGCCACGATGCACAACTCCCAGGACATGGCATTGCCTTTGCTGTCTGAGTGAATCACAGCCCTGGAGAGGCGCAGGGCCCGCTGGCGGGTTGGCCCTGGCTGCCTAGGTGAAGGCAAGGGCTGTCCCTGGCAAACCAGTCATCAGGAAAGATAAGCCTGATAGATTGTTATGGAAATTTTTTAAAAAATGAGCTTGGCTTTCCGTTGGTTCGAGCACTCACCCAAGAGTTTATGGTCTGGAATAAAGACATCTATGCTGGAGAGAGATGGAAAACACACGGTCACTCCCTATAAGACTTGAGGCCACCAATTCCACCTGAGTTCATCGGCTTAGCGCTGCTGCCCAGGCAGGGAGCTAGTGTTCCCGAGTGTGACAACATAAGGAGGAAGCTACGATATCACATGACCTCCTCCTAGTCACAGGGGGCTGCCTGGAGGAGGCATGCTTCTCCGAGAACTACGAGAGCGGGAAAGGGAGGCACTGATGAAGCCGGAACACTTTTTCAACGTGGAAATGGCAGCTTAAGCACATGGTCACATAAACACACTGGCAACTGATAGGACAACGGTGATCTGGTATTTAAAAGAAAGAGAATCATCCAGGATTCCTTTATGAAGAGGGTGACTCTCTTTTTTAAGAGGAAGAATGAAAGAGAATTCCTCTACTATGCTTCAGACGAGCTCCTCACTCCACTTTGCACACACAACCCTCCCTTTATGTTCATTCGTTTCTTTCCTAAGTCAGAGATTTCCAAAGTTTTCCACGAAAGGAACCCTTAGTGTCTCAGTAAACTTCTCAGTGCCCTAAGCCAAAAGAAATACCTCACAGTTAGAGTGCGAGTAGTTAGGTCCGTACAACCTAATCAGCATTTATGTGCTAACCACCTAGTAGCTGTTCAAAAAAATAATACACATATGGTGAAAGAAAAGAAAAGTTTCATTCTTAAACCATCACAACTACTTACCAATGAGATGTGTGTGCCTTTTAGGCGCTGCACAACTTCTCCAACTTTGCAATCACATTGGGTGCCACCACCCTAACTCCCTATTCCACGGTGATTTTTTTCTTAAGATTTTATTTATTTATTCATGAGAGACACACAGAGAGAGGCAGAGACACAGGCAGAGGGAGAAGCAGGGCCCTTGCAGGGAGCCCGATGTGGGACTCGATCCCAGGACCCCAGGATCACGCCCTGAGCCAAAGGCAGACGCTCAACAGCAGAGCCACCCAGGTGTCCCTCCAGTGATTTTCACAAAACTGAGACTATCATACGATCTGAGGTCTTCCACGTGGAGGCCAGATCACAGAGCTGGGAAGAAACTCTCCTGACCTAATATCTGGAGGAAGGAGAGTGCAGGCATTGGTTCAAAGCTTCAATGTTAAGACTGTCAAGGCGATTCTTTTGTCCTTTTCTTCTTGTTTGCAGGATGCCCACTACAGTCTCAAATATCAGAGCCAAGCAGGAAAGAAGGAGGAATTGGTAGTGCCAGCCTCATCTGACACAGCCTTTTAACAAGATAGCAAGAGCTATTTCCGAGACGGCTTCCCACCCCAGAAGGTGTCCCCCGGTAGATCTCCTGGACCAGAAACTGTGTCATCTGTCCATCACTGGCTGCAGGGAAGGCTGAGAAAGTCAGCAGTTAGCTGGGTACAAAGTGCTCCAAGTCAGGGCTCAGTAGCAAGGGAGGAGGGGTGGACTTGGGGCGAACAAACAAGATCTGCTGGAGAGCCACGGGTACTCATACCACGATCAGCGGGACAGGAATGAATCCCTGCTCCCAATCACCTCAGGTCTAACCCGGAGACAAATGTGACTTGCTCCAAAACTTTGATGACTACACAATGATCAAGAGATATATATTGCTCTAGGAAGCTACTTGACTAGCCTAAGAGGGTCACAGAAAGTTCTAGGAAGCAGCTAACCGCACTGTTAAAGAAAGGCATTCAATAGGAAGAGGAACAGGAAGCACGGGGGCCCAGGGACGTGAAGGAAAAGATGTTACAGGACTTGAGTAGCCCACGATCTGGTGCCCAGAGCACAGCAGGGCTGGTGGGAGGACAGAGGGTGGCGGGAAATGACACAGAATAGGTCATGGAGTCAGCTAGGCCCCTGCATGCCCCCCGGCTCCGTGGAGAAATGCTCCTTTCACTCTGCGGGTCTGCTAGTGACATGGCCCAACCTTCCACGTCCTGCAGGTGGTCCTCCACCCAAGCAGAACCAGAGTCCCTTGGGGGGGCGGGGGATTGATGCCGAATAAGACTCCATCCTAAGGACGGTGCAAATCTGGGGAGCTGCTATTTTCCTCCTGCAGAGAGAGCTTGCCTGGCGGATGGGCTGGGCCTGGGGCCTGGGGTCTGGGGCCTGGGGCCTGGGACCTGGGGCCTGGGGTCTGGGGCCTGGGGCCTGGGACCTGGGGCCTGGGGTCTGGGGCCTGGGACCTGGGGTCTGGGGTCTGGGGTCTGGGACCTGGGGTCTGGGGCCTTGGGCTTGGGGCCTGGGGTCTGGGGCCTGGGGTCTAGGGCTTGGGGCCTGGGGCCTGGGGCCTGGGGTCTTGGGGTCTGGGGCCTGGGACCTGGGCCCTGGGGCCTGGGGCCTGGGACCTGGGGCCTGGGACCTGGGAACTGGGACCTGGGGCCTGGGGCCTGGGGGGAGAGCCTGGTCAAAGCACTCTAACATCCTGGCTCCCACCAAAACCCAGAAAACCATCGGAGTAACTTAAGCTGCTACCATTTCTGGCTTTGTGTAAGCCAGTTGAAACTAGTTTTTATTAAGCAACTTTGAGTTAGTTCTTATCTCTCGCGCTGGCAAGGTCTTGAGGAGGCCTGTGGTTCTAAGCAGGAGGCTCTCACCCGTGGGCTCCCACACCCAGCGCAGGCTGGGGTCCGGCCTCAGCCCGGCTCCCCGCCGACCCCATCTCCGCCTCCCCGCGCCCCCGACCGAGGCCCTGAGTCGGTCAGCTGGCAGGCTGGCACCCGCTTCCTGTCCCGCAGACCTGGGCGCCCTTCCTGGGCTGTTATCTGACTCCACTATCGGCAGGTGGCATCCAGGAACACCGGGGACTTCTAGGAAAAACGATGTTCTGCAAGACGAAGGCACGCGGCCCGGTGACCCCGGTGGCCCCGCCGAGGCCTGTGTGCCCCGAGCCAGCAGCCCGGCTCGACCCGGGAGCCCGCGCCCCAAGCCCGCTCTCCTTGCTGATTGCAAGGAGTCCCACCTGCAGGGGGTCGTGCTGCCTGCTCCCCGGACCAGCCTGGGGAAGTCACCTCCCCTTTCCGAGCGTCCACCTCCTCCGTCCTCTACGTGCATGTTGACCGTGGTTGCTAACACACGTTCAGTGCCTACGAGGAATCGGGCATGCTAAGCACTGCACATGGTAATAGTCACCTCCGTCCGCAAGAACTGGCACATTGTGAGATTTTCATCAGGGTCTGTCATTGTTATTATTATCTGTGATGTCATGGGAACCAACAACTTCAATCTAATAGTTTAAAAAAAAAAAAAAAAGATTTTATTTGAGAGAGAGAGAGAGCCCGAGCAGGGAGGGGAAGAGGGGGAAAGGGAGAAGCAGGCTTCCCACTGAGCTGGGAGCCCATGTAGGGCTCAATCCCAGGGCCCTGAGATCATAACCTGAGCCAAAGGTAGATGCTTAACTGACTGAGCCACCCAGGTGCCCTTTATCTTTTAATAAATGAGAACACTGACATGGAGAAGCAGTGATTGACCTACCTAAAATCATATGATGTCATCAGTGACAGAGCAAAAACTAGAACTCAAGTCTCATCAAAATTAAGATGTGGCTACCAAAAAGCCACAGAAATCATAGCATATCTAGAAATATGCTATGGGATTATGTGATTTCTATGGACAAAATTTTTAAATTCTTTTTTTTTGGGGGGGGGTACAGTATACTTTATTGATGGTACATGACAAGGTAGGGCTCCCCAAGCCACTCCCCTTCCTTGGGGTCTGGGATGTAAATTGGAGGTCAGGAGATTCTCAGTGTGTTGGGGGATTAAGCTGGGGCAGGAACTCCCCAGCAGCTGAGGGCCTCTCTCTTCCTCTTGTTCTTGCTGGGGCTGGTGGTCCAGGAGGCTCTTACTCCTTGGAGGCCACGTGGACCATGAGGTCCACCACCCAGTTGCTGTAGCCAAATTCATTGTCATACCAGGAAATGAGCTTGATGAAGTGGTCATTGAGGGCAATGTCAGCCCTGGCGTCGAAGGTGGAAGAGTGGGTGTCACAGCTGAAGTCATAGGAGACAACCTGGTCCTCAGTGTAGCCCAGGATGCCCTTGAGGTGGCCCTCCTATGCCTGCTTCACTACCTTCTTGATGTCGTCATATTTGGCAGCTTTCTCCAGGCAGCAGGTCAGATCCACAACTGACACGTTGGGGGTGGGGACAGGGAAGGCCATGCCAGTGAGCTTACCGTTCAGCTCAGGGATGACCTTGCCCACAGCCTTGGCTGCGCCAGTGGAAGCAGGGATGATGTTCTGGGCAGCCCCTTGGCCATCGCCACAGCTTCCCAGAGGGGATGTCCACAGTCTTCTGGGTGGCAGTGATGGCATGGACGGTGGTCATGAGGCCCTCCTCGATGCCGAAGTGGTCATGGATGACTTTGGCTAGAGGAGCCAAGCAGTTGGTGGTGCAGGAGGCATTGCTGACAATCTTGAGGGAGTTGTCATACTTCTCGTGGTTCACGCCCATCACAAACATGGGGGCATCAGCAGAAGGAGAAGAGAAGATGACCCTCTTGGCCCCGCCCTTCAGGTGAGCCCCAGCCTTCTCCACGGTGGTGAAGACCCCAGTGGACTCCACAACATACTCAGCACCAGCATCACCACGTTTGATGTTGGCGGGATCTCGCTCCTGGAAGATGGAGGTGGACTTCCCGTTGATGACAAGTTTCCCGTTCTCAGCCTTGACCGTGCGGTGGAATTTGCCGTGGGTAGAATCATACTGGAGCATGTACACCATGTAGTTGAGATCAATGAAGGGGTCATTGATGGTGACAATATCGATTTTGCCAGAGTTCAAAGCAGCCCTGGTAACCAGGCACCCAATAAGGCCAAATCCACTCACTCCAACCTTCACCATCGTTGTCTCCGGGACGCGGCTGGCCCTGCACCAGAAGATGCGGCTGTCTGTCAAACGGGGAGGAGCAGAGAGCCAAAATTTAAAATTCTAATGAAAAACATAAAAAGTGATCTGAATAAGTGGAGAATGGAAATATTCAATGCTCTTGAGTGGGCAATTTCACATGATAATGGTAATAATTATTCTCGGGTTAATTCATAAATGAAATGCAGAGACCAGTTGGGCATTTTGAGGAACTTGAAAACTGGATTCTAAAAATGTCTTTGGAGGAAGACAGGTCCACGAATAGCTAACTTTAGAAAAAAGAGGGGAGAATTGGCTGGAAGTCACTGAGACATTAGAAGGTGGTAGTAATAAAAAACCGTTGGTTTTGGCACAAGAATAGATAAATGGATTGGTGAATCTTCGTAGAGAGGAGAGTCAGAGCCTTATGTAATCAGACCCTAATATATATATGACACAGGAGCCATTGCAATTCTGTAGGGAAAGACCAGATTGTTTAGTGTATGGAGTAGAGGAAACTTGTTCACTATTTGGAGAGGAAATAGAATAGGATCCCTTTCTTAAGAAGATTCCAGATGACTTAAAGTTCTAAATGTGAAAGATAAAATATCAAATATTAGAGAAAAAAAGTGAGCCATTTTTATTATCTAGAGGAAGGAAGAGTTTTCATGAACAAAAATAAGGATCACTTTTCAACAAAGAATATAGGGACAAAGTCACTAGACAGGTGACAGGAAAGATAAAGATTTTTGTGATATCTCAAATTGCAAAGGCAGGTACGATTTACAGACAGCAGGCATGATTTCCTGCTACCCAAGCAGAGGAGAGCAGCCCCTGTAAGAAAATGGGAAAAGAAAACCTAATAGATACTTACAAGGAAGAAAGCTTACAAATTAATAGATAAATGAAGAAATGCTCAAAATCATGAATAGTCAGTAAATGCCAGTTAAAGCAATAAGATGTCCCTTTAACCTATTGACTGAAAAATTAGAAAACTATATAATGCAAGTGTCATTTAGGTGCAGGGATAAAAGATCCCGCATACACTGATGTACACGGACGAGAGTGTATCTGCATTAGTCTGAGTTATTTAATGAAATTGTGAATATGCATGCATCCCGGGGGGCCCAGCAATCCCACTCCTGGGCATAAATCCCAAGAAATTCTTTTTTAAAAAAATTTATTTTTTATTTACATTCAATTTAATTAACATAGAGTGTATTCTTAAGTTTCAGGGGTAGAATTCATTTTTATTTATTTATTTTTTTTTTACTTTTTTAAAAATCTAAATTCAATTTGCCAACATACAGTATAACACCCAGTGCTTCTTACTGAGCTCTGAGAGGGGTAGGTTTGGTTATTGTTTGTAATTATTCGCTCTCCTTGCCCCATAAAAGGACTTCCACTGACCTCAGCAGGACTTTGAGGAGGATGCTGGGCTTCTCAGCCTGAGGGGGTAGGGCAGGGGGTAGGGATGGGGGTGAGGTCAGGCTCAGCCATGTGACTTGCTTTGGCCAGTGGAACAGAAGTGGAAGTTCTAAAAGCCAATCGGTGCAGAAGCTTCCAGTGCTGTTGCTTTTTCCCCCTCCATCTCTCTAGCTCTTTTTTTCCTCTGCCAGGGATAGGACTTGTCCCAAATAAAGGCTGTTCCTTCAGCCTGGCTGCTGTGATGAGGATGCATGGAACAGGAAGGAGCCTGTTGCCAGCAGCTGGAACATGTGGCCTGAACAAGAAAGGAGGCTTTGTGGTTGTTAGCCGCTGAAGTCTTTTGTTTTGCTTTTATTATAGCAGCAAAACTAATACAGGGATCTGCGAGCTCATTGTTCACTGCAGTGCTGTTCATGGTGGCAGATAGTCGGGGGGGCAGCCTCAGTGTCCATCGCTGATGAAACATGGCACACACGGTGGGCTACTAGCAGTCTTAACATGCAAAAAATTAAGCATTCACAAAAAAATTATGGATGAACCTTAAAAATACAGTGCTTAGTGAAAATATTAAGAAATAGTATCGTACATAACCAATGAACCTAAAAAACACAAAACTACACAACACTATGGATTTCACAGAAATACACACCTGTGAAAAGATGAGGACATTAGCATGATGTCTAGGGATGAGAGAAGACTGGGAGGGGGGTATGGAGATAAATAGAATTTTGAAATGTCCAATCAATTAACATTTTTAAAGAGTAATTTGGAGAAAAAAAGGAAATAAGGGAAAGGGATCCACAGCAATTAGCAATTTGCTTAGTGCTTTTTCTTTCATACTCTGTTGCTTCGTTATTCATACTCCCAGAAAAACAGTAATGTCGCAAGTCATAAATCACTTCATATGTTTTGACTGCAATATTTCCTCCAACCCCTATTGGACTCTATAAAGACAGCAGATGTCACCCTTCTCATTTAACGCATTTTTATCCAGTGGCTTTGCTGGTAAGAGATTAGTAGTCCCTCACCCTGACATAAAACGTAGTATGTGACAGGTGCTATTTTGAGCATTTTATAGGTATTAACACATTTAAACCTCATGACAATTTCACGGGCAGTTCCTCTTATTATCATCATCTCCATTTTATAGCAGGGGAAACTGAGGCACAGTGGAGTGACTTGCCATGCAAATAGTATGTAGTGGATCGAGGATTTGAGTCGCATTATGACTCTAGAGTTAAGGCAATATCATATTTAGTCCCGGACTGTATGCGTAAACTAAGATGTCCTGGAAAAGCCAGGACACACGGCACACTGTCACATCCAACTTCTAGACACTGTGCTATGCTGCCTCTCAGAAGGACGTCCAGGCCCCTGAGTCCACAGGCAAGTACCCTTCATCACAGCAGGACTGTTTAAGATCAGATCTTGCCAATTCCTAGGAAAAATAACAGCAGAAGTTGGCTCTCTGGGTATTTAAGAAGTGGAAATGGGGAATGTGATCTGGTTTCAGAGCTGAAAAGTGGTTGAGCTGGGCCCTCGGGGACTTGGATTGGAGCTGTCACACACAGGAGGATAAAGCCTCAGCCAGCCTTGGGCTCTATGTCAAAGAAAAAAAGAATAAGGAATAATCTGAAGATGTAAAAGGTTTTTCTCCTGATCTGAGGCTAAACAGGCTGGCTAATAGAAGGCACTTTCCTCCAACACAGTCTACTCTGCCCTTGTAAGATGGAGACGTTTCTGTTCCTTCCCCACCCAGACTCCTCAGGAAGAATTAATAATTACACTGTACTAGTTGCATTGCACTGATGCTTACAAAGTGGCAACATTCACTCCTTTGCCTTATATGCATGATCTCATCTATGCCTCACAATGATCCTATAAAGCAAGTATCATTAGTAATAGTAGTAATTTATCCATTTTACAGATGAGAAAACTGAGACTATGGGATGTTCCGCACTTGCTGAAAGCTACACATTTTGTAATAAATTGAGGTTTAATTTTCCTTAGAGCCCATGCTCTCTGTGAGAATTTAGTTGATCACTCCTCCCCCCATTGCATGGAATGCTATCTGGTAGACAGAATGGGATCAACATTCCTCATTCTAACCCATCTTTGGACAAGGAGTAGGAGTGGTTCTAAAAATGAGCTTCATTTCCCCACAGTTTGGGGGAAATCTATATACCTTCAGACTGGAATTATTTACTCTTTGGAGTAGAAAGACCTATCAGGAGAACTTGTTGGACATTTTTTTTTAATACAGAAAGAAGGGGAGATAAATAAGGAAAGGTTCCTCCCAGGAGGGAAAGAAAAGAAGGTGCCATGATGTAGAGAAATTGAGTCACCATAGCTGGCATGACATCAATGCACCATGTTGGCGAGAGAAATGCTCCGTCTCCACAACCCTTGGACATATTGACTCCCAGGGCAGCCCAGAGCCCCTCAGGCAAGCTCATCAAATTACTGGAATTATTAACAGCTTCTTGTTGGCAGGTCCAAGGAATCTCACACAACTCCAGTCTGACCCCTGAAGCTCAACAGTCTTTATTAACCTGCTTTTGAAGATGGATTCAAATGGAAGGATGTGACGTTGGTGGTTAAAGCACCTTAGGGAGAACTTTCCTTTGTCAGGGCAGGGATGGTCTGCCTCCCTCTTCCAGGCTTCATCCAGGAAAAGTCCAGAAGGACCCGCATCCCCCCACGTAGATATGACATACTGTAGAATCATCCACACACAAAAAATGCTTCCTCCTGTGTTATTCACAGTGAAGACAGACCTTTGACTCTGCACTCTTCATTCACTTCATAATTTTTTTCACTTAAATTCAGATCTTAAAATCTGAGAGATGGAAAGAGCTATGGCGGATTCTAGTTCTGGCCCCATCATCAACTCTAACTCAGTGACTTCACCTCTTTGGAATTCTGTTTTCTTATCTTGCTTCAACAAGAGGAAGAAAAGTGAGAACTTTTTTTAAGGCTTAAAAAAATTCAGAGAGAGCCACTTTGAGAATCTTTTAGTTGCTTAGGGGTAAATAAGATTAGCTTCCTAATAACAATTTTTGGCATAGTTCCTCAGCCAACTCAAGTAGACTGAATAAATAGCTCAATGATGTGGTAACACAGGGGTAAAGTCATGGTGGCCAGGAAAAGTGTTTGGTATCTGCCAAAAAAAACACACAAATTTATAAAGGCAGTACTGACCCTAAGCCATATAGGTAGGACAAAATTATTACTCTTCTTCATGCAGCTTAACTTTCATAATACTCTTCAATGTCAGGAGATTAGCTTGGCAGATGGCCAAGAAGAGAAGAACAGAAGTAGCTTTTACGGTATTCAAAATCCCAACGGGTAGAGCACAGAAAGGGTGAGATCCCAGGGGCCGAATTCCCCCAGCAAAAGCACTGCATCACCAATGAGTCTACTCCAAGAAGAGGAGAGCTTCTTCCCTCGGTTTGCCTATTTAGGGCCATCTTCCTGAAGATGGGACCATTGGAAAGCACGCTTCTTTCTAATTTAGGATTCAATTGGTTAGGATCTCACTGATCGATTGGAGGAACCTCTCCCAAGGCATAAGCATCCTGTCTCCTATTTTTTTCTCCATTTGAATGTTAGTATCTCCAAAGCACAAGGACTAAGAAGACTTTGTAAACATCAAGTCTTGGATTCTAAGGATGCAGCAAGATGATTTTTAAAAACATATTATGATTTCTTATTTCTGCTTCCCCAAGCAACAACCATCTGTTGTCAGAAGAGGGTTGGACAGAAATGGGCAGAAACGGCCACAATGTACATTTATTGAGACTTTCCTAGGTGCCTGCCGTTGTTCTGACCACTACACCTGTCCTCTCTTGTAATCTCAACGACCTTATGAGGAGAGCTTTATTGTTATCTCTTTACTGACTGGAGAAACTGAGGCACGGAGAGTGTAAATAACTTACCCAAGATCAAAGAGCTAGGAAAGGTGGAGGCCTGAGATTGGATGTTCAGCTTTTGCCTTCTAAACTAAGGTTTATGGCAGAGACAACGGTAGTGAAAACAAAAACATTCGCTTTTGTCAGGGAGGGAGAGTTCTTCCTCTACACACATGGTCTCCCAGCTGGGCTAAGAATTAATTACACGAGACAAGTTTATGGGAGAAGAAATCCCAAAGTAGTATTACGTACACACTGAGGTCCACTAATGGAATCAAGACCCAAAGAAGTGACCAAGGCAGGCAGTTTTTTTATGCATTTTAGACGAAGAATTGACAGATCTGTGAGGAATGCACATAATAAGGGGGACAGGTGTTTGGGAGCTTTATTTTTTTTTATAATAAATTTATTTTTTATTGGTGTTCAATTTACCAACATACAGAATAACACCCAGTGCTCATCCCGTCAAGTGCCCTAGGGGTGGTGGAAGGGGAGGAGGGCGGGGGGTGGGGGTGAATGGGTGACGGGGCACTTGATGGATGCTTTAAAGAGTAAGGAATTCTAAGCAGAATTTGGGCTGACAAAGGAGATTAATATAAGGATAACTGGTTTATTTTATAGCTTTCTGGACCTTCAAGTCCCTATCTCTGGTCATGAGGATGTTTTTTTACTTCTTAGTACAGAGAGGGTATTTTTCATATGGGAGATTTGCTTGCTCTTTTGCGGGGGAAGAGGGGCATCTGAGTGTCCCTGCACCTGTTCTTTCCCAAGTAGCTCCAATTCAAAATAATCAATATGCCATTGTGGTGCATTTGAGGGCGGTCTTCCCCGGGTCTCTACAATTTGTGCTTGGCTTTCAAAAAACAAAAAAAAAAAAAAAAAAAAACTCTGTTGAGTTATAACATTTATACAAACCAAAAAGCACACAGATCAACTCTCCAGATCAGTGAAGCCTCGCCAAGTGAACAGTCCCATGTAATCAGCACCTATATCAAGAAGCAATGGTGCCGGCACCCAGAAGTCCTCCCTGAATCCTCCTCCAATTCCTGCCCCTCACTTGTGTTTTGACTTTTAAAAGCGATCAATCTATTTTTGCATCTTTTGAAAATTGTTATCATTGGAATCACACACTGTATGTTTTAGGTGTGTGTTGGGCTTCTTTCACTCAGATTTTTATTGTGAGATTCACTCGTATTATTGCGTTGTCTCAATGATGTGTGGCGTTCTCTATACATATACCAAAATGCATCTATCCATTTTACTATTGACTGACGTTTGGGTTGTTTTCAGTTTGGGACTATGAATAGTGCCACTGTGACTCTTCTTGGACGTATCTTCTGGTGAATGTAAGCCCACATCTTGTTGGATGCACATCCGGGGGTGGAGGTCCTGGCTTACGTATTATGCCTATATTCGCTTTTATACACATGTTCAACTGTTTTCCAAAGTACTTGACTACATCTCTACATACACTAGGTATAAATGAGCATTCTAGTTGGTCTACATCCTCACCAGTGTCAGTCTTTTCCTTTTAACCATTATGGACGGCAAGACTGGCTATACAGTGTGTGGAAACCAGAGCAAAATAAAAATGTGGAAGACCTTATTTTAAGTTTTTAGGAATTTCGAAAAGTGACAGTGAAGCATGAAGTTAAGTGCAGGGTCCTTTTAAGGGCGAGTCCTCTGTGACTATACAAGCCACCTGCTCAGGAAGCCACCCTGGAGAGAGGGGGGTATGTCGGTGAGTCACATGGCTGTGTTAATTACATTTCTTTGATGATGAATGCTATTGAACACATTTTTATGTGTTTATTAACCACCTTGATATCTTCTTTTAAGAATAGCCTATTCAACTCATTTGTTTATTTGATTTTTAAAAATTTGTCTTTTAAAAATTAATTTGTAGAAACCAGTCATATTTTCTGGATATGA
Organism: Canis lupus familiaris; assembly: GCF_011100685.1. Classification (NCBI taxonomy): domain Eukaryota; kingdom Metazoa; phylum Chordata; class Mammalia; order Carnivora; family Canidae; genus Canis; species Canis lupus. The sequence goes on along the minus strand of NC_049239.1, from coordinate 33,529,819 downwards.
GGCTTTCATTAGACCTAGGTACAGGGATGTGGATATTTCCTGGATACACAGTCTTGTAAAAATGTAATTATTTGTGTATGTGTACATACCAAATCCCTCTCCCACCCTGTGGCTTGTCTTTTACACTCTTTTCCTGGTGTCGTTTTTGAATGAGTTATTAATTTTAAGATATTTTTAACATACATTCTTTCTCCTATGATTAGCAGTTTATTATTATTCTTTAAAGATTTTATTTATTTATTCATGAGAGACACAGAGAGAGAGGCAGAGACACAGGTGGAGGGAGAAGCAGGCTCCCTGCAGGGAGCCCGATGTGAGACTCAATCCCCGGACCGGGATCATGACCTGAGGCTCAACCGTTGAGCCACCCAGGCGTCTCTATGATTAGCCTTGAGAAATCATACTTGGGAAATCTTTGCTTACCCCAAAGTAATGGAGACATTATTTTCTGTTTCCTTTCAAAAGCTATATTGTTTTTCCTTTTCACATTTACATCTAAAAATTTATCTGGAACTGACTTTTGTCTGTGGTTGGACTTTTGTCCATATATGTGGCTCTCTAATGATTTTTTATGTGGCATGACTTTTGAAAAGACCATTTTTTCCCTCTTGGCCTTACAGTAACAACTTTATCATCTTTGGGCGATTATATGTGGGACTGTTTCTAGATTTTCTGTTCCCTTCCCTTGGTCTCTTTGCTACCTTCCTACAAATACCAATCTGTTTAAAAAAATAGATCTCAGTAGGGGCACTTGGGTGGCTCAGTTGGTTAACTGTCTGCCTTTGGCTCAGATCATGATCTCATGGTCCTGGGATCCAGCCCTGAGTGGGCTCCCTGCTCAGGGGGGAGTCTTCTCCCTTCACCCCTCCCTGTCCCTTTCCTGCTGCCTGTCTCCTGTCCCTGCTTCCCCTCCTCCTTCCCCCTCTCCAGCCCTGCTCATGCTCTGTCTTTCTCAAATAAATAAATAAAATATTAAAAAAAATAGGTCTCAATATTTGGTAGGGTAAGTCTTCCATCTTCATTCTCTGTGCCTTAAGATTGCCTTATTTATTCTCGGCCCGGTGTATTTCCACATAAGTTTCAGGATCCATCTGGTATTTGATTTGGGATTATATTCAATCTATAGATCTATCTGAGGAGAACTGACATGTCTACAACATGGAGTCAGTTCATGAGTAAGTTATATTCCTTCATTTATGTCATCTTTGATTTCTCTCAATAAAGTTTTATAAGTTTTAGTGTAGGAGTTTTAGATATGTCATTAGATTGATTTGTAGGTACCTGAATTTTTTATGCTATTGTTAGTGGTAATTTTTTTAAGCTTTTTAAAAATTTCTTTATGGTTAGCATGTAGAAATTCACCTGCCTGGGTATCGTCCTCTCCTGTACAATACGGAGTAGAAATATGGTGACATCTTATCTCATTCCTGATCTCATGGGGAAAGCTTTCAATATTTTGCCATTGATTATGTTGTTTACTGTTGGTTTTTTAGGTGTTCTTTATAAACTGAGAAAGTTTCATTTTATTCCTAGTGTTCTGAGGATTTTTTTAAAATCATGAATTGGTTTCACATTTTATCAAAGTCTTTTCTGTATCTTTATCATCAGGTGATTTCCTCCTTTTTTTTTTTTTAAATCAGTGTGTAAGTTACATGGATTCATATTCAAATGTTTAACTACCCATGTATTCTTGTGATAAACCCAATTTGGTGATAGTGTATTATCCTTATTATATAATATTAGATTCTAATAATGTTTTGATCAGAATTTTTCCAGTTATATCTAGGAGGGAAAGTAGTTTGTAATTTTTCCATTCCTATAAATTTCTTGTCAGATTTTGGCTCTAAGGTTATTCTGAACTCCTAAAAAAGAGGTGAGAACTGTTCCTTCTCTTTCTATTCTCTAGAAGAGCTTCTGTAAGATCAGTTTATTTGGTACATTTAAATGTTTGGAAGAAAAAATAATAAATATTTGGAAGAACTAGGTGAACCAACTTAGGCTAAAACAAAGTTTTCCTAATGAGAAGGAAGAACTTTTATAATTGATTCAATTTTATTACATAGGATTGTTTAGATTTTTAATTTATTCTTGTTAGTTTTTCTAACTTGTGTTTCTCAATAAATTTGTCCATCATATTGTCAAATTTATTGAAACAGAGTAGTTCATAAGAAATGTTATTGTCTTTCTAATATCTAGAGTGATATCCCCCTTTTCAGTCTCAATTTGATAATTTGTGCTTTTTCTCTTATTTTTGTAGTTTGTTAGAAATTTGCCAATTTATTAAATCTTTTTAAAGCTAACATTTGACTGTGTTAATTTTCTCTACTATACTTTTGTTTTCTACTTCTTTAATTTAAAAAAAAATTTCCTCCACTCCACTTTCTTTGGGTTTAATTTTTTTCCAGCTTTTTTATATGAAAACTGAGATCATTGCTTTTTAGCCATTCTTGTATTCTTTAATACTCATTAATATATTTCCCTAAACACTCTTTTTAGCTACATCCTGAAAGTTTTAATGCATTTTGTTTTTACTACCTTTCCATTACAACTATTTTCTAATTTCAGCTGTGATACTTTTTTCATTTCATGTGTTATTTAGAGTATTACTTGATTCCCAAGCAGTTGGACATTTATCTTTTTTCCTTTTCTTTTTTCTTTTAAAAAGTGTTTTATAATCTTACTTACACTGTGGTCAGAGAATATATTCTATATTAGTTCAGCCATTTGAAATTTCTTGCAGCTTGCCTTATGACCTAAAATATGGTCAATTTTAGTAAACATTCCATGTATGCTTGAGTATAATGGGTGTTCTATGGCTATCTGGTACAGTATAGTATATACTTCAATTAGGTCACGTTTATTCATTATTTTATTCACACTTCTATATCCACACCAAATTTTTGTCTGCTTGTTCTATTTATCAAAATACATGCATTAAAGTCTCTCACTATGGTGAGGATGTTCTACTTTCTCCCTTGTAAGTAATTGTCATGGTTCACATCTGTTGAAATATTTGCCCTACCTAAGGAAATAGTCAGATAAGTAGCAGTACTTAGCAATAATGTGAAAGATAGAAGAACAATAAAATGGTGGTAATGCCCAGGGGTGGAGCCTACATTCCTCAAATCCCTCCCTGACATATTTGCTTTGAGCTGGACTCCCTAGGATACTAAGCATCCATTTACCTATTTGCCTTAGGCACTGCACCCTTGCATGTAGTTACATTTGCTAAATTATTTGATGAAAAGTCCATAGGTGGTTTATTCTAAAGGAAAATTGCATTATTACCAGTCCATTTCTATTTCCAAATTCTTCTTCTAAAGTACTCTGGTCTTCTATTTCCAGACATTTTTGTGGAAAGCTTATTCAATTTTTCTTTCTTCCTTCTCTCCTTGCTCCCTCCCTTCTGTGTCCCTCCCTCCCTCCTTCCCTCCTCATTCTCTCCCTTCCTTTTATAGTAAAGTAAATGTGAAACTTAAACCATAATAATCAGTAGTAGAATAAAATTTACATTCAACATCTATAAGAGGAGAAGGTGAAATCATTTCAGTGGTTTCCATCTTGGGTACTCTGAATCTTTAGGGTTCCATCAATTTAAAAATAATGGTGATCATTGAGCTCTTGTGACTGTAGCTAATGGAAATTGTAATAAAACACAAGTTAATAGCAATTTCATATTTATATAGGAAGCAAGAGCCATCCGTCCCAAATACTTTTCTCACTTGCTTATTGCCCCTTTGATACTTAAAAGTTATGCTCACAGCGTTGAAAATAAGTCTTAAAGCACAATTAGGTCTGAGAGAAGCCCCTTAGATTAAAAGTCAAACTAAGGTATATGTGACTGATTCACATCTGTCAAAGCTGGTTTTGCCTAGGGCAGTCGGTGAGGTGGTGGAAGGGACATTAACTGACAGACATGGGGAAGGAGTCTGAAAGAACTTGGAAAACAAGAGCCTAGGTTGAAGCCAGACAATGTGATAGAAGCAAAGTCATAGGCAGTTCAGAGGCTCAGGGATTGGGGCTCCCCAGATCCTTGGAAGGCCTTCTCCCTTCGTTTTTTTTCTCACATCAAGGAGGCTTCTCTGATCATCAGCATCCAGATCTAGCAGTAAGAAATTCCAATTCTGGGGAATACAGCAATTACAAGAAGGGGAGACACATTGTGATCCATCTGGGGAAAAAGGGTCTACAGAAAACTCCTCCAAATGCCCATGATGCCAACACTACCTCAAAGGCATACCTTGAACTCCTCCAAGTAGTCTGGAAAATCAACAGCTTTTAGATCCTCACAAATGGGACCAGGGACTGGATGAGTGACTTCATGTTTGGCTTGCTTGCTGCCTGGCCATGGCTCAATCATTTTACACAATGTAGAGGTTCATACAGATTTCCTAGGGGCTTAGGGTGTTGGCCCAAGGTTCAGTAAAAAACAAACAAACAAATAAGAGCACCCTATAGCAACACTATTTGGATTTGGTCTTACTAATTGTGAGATTTCCTTTAAGTTTTTGGTCAAATGACAGCTTTGCAGTGAAGCATTCACTGAATGCTTGATTGAAAATTGTAGCACCCCACACCCAACTTTCTCTGTCCCTCTGCCCAGATTTATTTGTCTCAAAAGCATTGATTTCTGCCTTCTAACATATTATATCATCTACTTGTTTATTGACTTCCCCAAGGGAGTGTACAGTTCATGGAGACAGAGCTCTTTGAGGACTTTGTTTATTACTATACTCCCAGAACATACCACGGTACCTGGCCCCTAGTACATGGTCCAAAAAATTGTGTTAAATGAGTGGATGAAATTAACTTATACATGTAAAGGATTTAGAAAAGTACCCAAAACGTATGCAGCATTCAAAAATGTTTTTTTAAATGTCAGTTTTTACTATTTTCCTTGTTATGTTTGGAGTTAACAAAGTAGAAATACTTATTCTAAGTCATAGTGTTAATACAACAGAAAATGGAAATTCTTGTCATGATTTTTGGGAAATAAGGCCACCATTCTGTTCTTAATGCTCTCTGCTGCTCATATCTTTATCTTGTTTACATTCAGATCACTTTGTTCTTACTTAGCCTTGATCTCTGATGTATACTGTCATCAGGGAAGGCAAGTTTCTAGGTAAATATATAGAGAAACTCCATAAAGGCAATAATGGCTTTTTGCGGGGGGGGGGGGGCTTATGAGTATTAAAGACAGCAATCTATGACCCATAAATCAATTTCATTAAGAGGGATGGCTCTAGATTTTTGTCTGTTCCTGAGATGTTTGCTAAACTCAGGCCACAGTAGGAACTAGATAGTAAAATGGAGTCATGTACACTATGTTAAATGGACTTGACCCTCCTTTCTTGTAAACTTTATCTTTACTCATCATCCTCCTGGCTGGTTAGCTATTCTCGGGTACCATACGAGTCCTGCTTTATATACCATGGGGTTCTTTAGAAGCTTGAGGTGTCTTTTCTTTCACCAGGAACTCCTTCCTTAAAAGCAAACACAGGGAGAAGTCAGGATGTTAAAGTTTTGCCCTCACCCACCACTTTAAACATTAATTAGCAAACTGTTTCGCAGATGTGATCTTTGTCAGGTCTCTCAGAAGTAGATGGTGACAGGAGATGATGTGCTTAGATAGGGGTCCAACAGCTATTAACATTGATCAGAAAAGGTTGTCTGGGAATATCTGGGAGAGGTTTCTAGTGGGGAGGAAGTATCCAAGACTCAGAAGTAGGGTAGACAGTGTCATGGCAAGTGATGGACATGAAGAAGAGAGACCTCCTTCTCTGAAGCAAAAATGGGAAAGATGGCCCATAGTGGTGCCAGTTGAACAGTATTGTGGGGCTTTTTTTGGGCATGAACCTTGCTCCCTCCACATATGACTACTTCATATGTGGCTGAAAAGGATCTCAAGGATGGAACTGAGGTCAGTGTGTATTTGTCTTACACTTGTTTGTTCTTTTGGCTTCTGCCTATCTTCTATGGGCATCCATGACCTCCTCTGTGGAAACTAAGCCCTATTCCAGGAGTAAGATGAGGCCATCTTCATCTAAGTAAAAATAACTCTGTAGAGCCATTTCCCTATATTGGAGGAAGGAAGGCAAGAGACTGTGACTCAGTTACTCATTCATGTGTTCACACATATTTCCAGGGCACTGGGCTTGGTGCTGGAGATAACAATAACAATAATAAGGTAATGACTATATATGCCAGGACTGTGCCAGTTGCCTCCCTTGATTAGTTTATTAGTTGTCCCAGTAATCCTATTGTAGGCACATTATTCACATTATACCACTGAGAAGATTGAGGCTTAAGGAGGTCAAAGAACTAGCCCAAAGTCAAATATCTAGTGAATATAAGATATAGGATTGAAATCCAAGTCTGTCTGACTCCAGATCCTCTCTCTGCGTTTAACCACCATAAAGATTTGGGTGGATCCCAACATTCATGAGGTTCACAGTCTAGTGGGAAAGACAAACAAATAAACACATGAGAGATGTGGCAACTGCTAAGGGGTTGATTGATTTCAGCCGCAGTACAGTAATTGCTATAGCATGGAAATTACTGTCTTAAGCTCTAACAAAATGCCTTTTATATACTCTGCAACAGGGATTCTAAATCTTGCCACTATTGACATTTTGGGCCAGATAATTCTTTGCTGTTGGAGGTATCTTGTGAATTGTAGGATGTTTGGCAGATCAGCTAGCCCCTAGATACCAATAGCATACCGCCACCCCCCCCCCCAGTTGTGACAAACAAAAATGTTCCCACACATTGCAAAATGTATCCTGGGGTGCAAAATTGCACTGAGTTGAGAACCACTGCTCTGCAAGATTTAAACTTAAAGGACAAGAATCATGTCTTATTCATTATTTTATTCCCCCACTTTCCACCCCAACACATGCAGTTTCATAAAATACTCTATCCCAAAGCAGCAAACTCATGAAATATTCTCCAGGATAGATCATATTCTAGGCCATAAAAAAATTCTCAATAAATGTAAAAGTATCAGGTACAGTGTAAGTAATTTAAAAATCAGCAACAGAAAAAAATTGGAAATTTGCAACTATTTGGAAATTAGCACATTTGTAAATATCTCAGGCTATAAGAAATCACAAAGAAAATAATATATCTTTAACTGAAAGAAAAATGCAATATATCAAGACTTATGGTATGCAGCTAAAGCAGTGCTGCAAGGAAAGTTCATAGCATTAAATACTTATATTCTAAAGAAAGAAAGACATAAAGTCAATAATCTAAGCTTCCAAGAAGAAGGAAGAAACAAAGAAAAGTAAATAAAATCCACAGTAAATAGAAGAAAGATAAAACAAAATTGGAGTGGAAATCAATGAAATAGAAAACAAGAAAAAAAATGATGCTGAAAATGATTCCTTTTTTTTTTTAACATTTTATTTATTTATTTAACAGAGAGAAAGCACAAGCAGAGGGAGCTACAGAGGGAGAGGGAGAAGTAGGCTCCCCACTAAGCACGGAGCCTGACATGGGGCTTAACCCCAGGACCCTGGGATCATGAGCTGAGCTGAAGGAAGACGCTTAACCAACTGAGCCCCAATTATTTTATTTGTAGAAATCACGCACCCCCAATTATTTTCTTTGTAGAAATCAGGTGCCCTGAGGGTTAATTATTTGTAAAGATCAATAAAATTAATAAACCTTAAGCTAGATTTGCCAAGAAAAAAAGGGAATACCCAAAGTATTAAAACTGGAAAAAAACCACTATTCTACAATCACTATGGAACCTACAGAAATTAAAAATTGAAATATTATAAGGAATATTATGAGGAACTTAATGCCAATGAACTTAACAACTTAGAAAAATGGAAAAATTCCTAGAATGACACAAATTATCAAAATTGACTCAAGAAGAAATAATAACACAAAAATTTTAGTAATATTAAGAAAATAAAGTAATTCATAATGACATAAAAATACTTAGGAGTAATTTAACATAAGCAGTGAAAGATACTCAAACCAACAATATATGCTGAGGGAAGTTAGAGATCTAAATAAATAGAAATCCATACCCTTTTCATAGATTGGAAGGACTTGGTATTATTAAAATGATAATTTTCCTCAAATTCATTTACAAATTCAACACAAAATCCTACAGAATCCCAGAAGATTTGTTTGTATAGAGAAATTTATTTCCAAAATTAATATAAAAATTCAAAGAACATAGAATAGTCAAAATACTTTTGAAAAAGGACTAAGTTACACTACTTGACTTCAAGACTTACTATAAACTTCCAGCAATCAAGTGCAGTATTGGTATGAAGACAGACATGTAGACCAACACAACAGGATATAGAGTCCGGAAATAATTATCCCACCGTAATTCAATTGGCAGAAGGATCGTCTTTTCAAAAAATGAAGCTGGAATAATTGAATATCCATATGCAACAAATGAACAGAGACCCTGCCTACACATAAGATATTAATTAAAAATGGGTCACAGATCTATACTTAAGAGCTAAAAGTATAAAATTCCTAGAAGAAAACACAGGAAAATATCTTCATGTCTAGTGTTAGGGAAATAGTTCTTAGAAATGACATCAAAAAACACAGTCTATAAAAGAAGATAAATTTACATATTGGACTCCCTCAAAATTAGAAACTTTTGCATTTCAAAAAGCACCATTAAGAAAATGAAAAGGCAGGCCATAGACTGGGAGAAAATTGTACAAATAATATATCTTATAATGGTGCTATACCTAGAATATATAAAGAACTTTTACACTCAATATTAAGACAAACAACCCAATTTAAAATGGCCAGTGGATCTGAAACAGGCACTTCATCACAGAAGACACGTGAACTGCAATAAGCACAAGAAAAGATGCAGAATATCATATTCTGTTAGGGAAAAATGATGCTACAGAGATAGCACTACATACTGACTAGAGTAACAAAAATTTAAAAAGACTGATAATACCAAGTGTTGAGGAGGCAATGGAACAACTCTCATATATCACTGGTGACACTTCAAAATGGTTCAGTCACTTTGGGGGAAAATGGTTTAGCAATTTACTTTAAAAATTAAACATATGGGGCACCTGGGTGGCTCAGTGGTTGAGTGTCTGCCTTTGGCTCAGGGCATTGGGCTCCCTGCAGGGGAGGCTCCCCACAGGGAGCCTGCTTCTCCCTCTGCCTATGTCTCTGCCTCTCTCTGTGTGTTTCTCTTGAATAAATAAATAAAATTTTTTAAAAAAGAAATAAAGTAAAATTAAAATTGAATATAAACTTACCATATGACCCTGCATTTCCAGTCCTAGAATTTGACCCAAGAAAAATGAAAAAAGTGTCCACACAAAGACTTGTACCTTAAAATTTCTAGCTGCATTTTTTCCTTTTCTTTTCTTAATAAAAGCTGTATATATTTAAGGTGTACAACATGATGATTTGATATACATATGCATAGTGAAATGTTTACTGCAGCCAAGCCAATTAGTGTATCATCTCCTCATATAATCTTTTTGTGTATGATGAGAGCACCTGAAATCTTTCTTATCAAATTTCCAGTTCTCAATACAGTATTCTTAACTATAATCATCATGCTAGACATTAGATATCCAGACTTATTTATTCTACATCACTACGACTTTGCACCAGCATCCTCCCAAATCCCCCCACCGTCCCACCCCTAATAACCACCTTTCTATAACCCCTTTTTCTATGTACAGTACTCAACAGTTTTAGATTTCTCGTATAAGTAAGACCAAGCAGCATTTTTCATAATAGCAAAAAAACTGGAAACATTTCAACACCCATCACCTGGTGAACTGATCAACAAAATGTGGAGTATCCACATGGTGGGATACTCCTCAGCAATAAAAAGATGGAATATGTGCAACAACATTGATGTACCTTAAAAATACTATGCTAAGTTAAAAAGCCAAGTACAGAGACTACTTATTTTATGATTTCATTAATATATATTTCTAGAGAAGGAAAAGTTATAGAGACAGAAAGATCAGTGGTTGCCTGCCCCTGAGGGTGGGAGCAGGATTGAATGCAAATGAGTACACGAGAACTTTTGGGTGAATGAAGTATTTTGAACTGGAACTGTGGTGTAGGATTGTATAAATTTACTGAAACTCACTGGGGTGTCCACGTACAACAAATGGATTTAACGTTGTGTAAATTAAACTTCAGTGAAATTGTAAAAAAAAAAAAAATAAAAAAAGTAAAAATGATTCTCAAAAGCTCTAAATGGAATAAATTATAATACTTGAGTTTGGGCTATCATTCTTCCCTTTGCCCCACATCTGGAAATAGATGTCTTCCCTTTCAGATTAACTCTGTGAGAGAACAGATGGGTCAGAGAACAAGTGTTTGACTCATGTGCTCATGCTTTCTGTTTCACCCTTTTGGTGCTAATCATAACATAGCAAATACCAAGGGAAGCTTCCTTGAAGTTCGGTAGCTTGTGTGCTGAGCTTTCTTCTAAATCATAAACACAGAAAAAAGAATTAAACAAGGCTATGCTAACTATAGGTAATATGCTAACTATAGATAATATTCCTAAAAGTGGCTCTGGATCTGTAAGAAGTGTTTAAAAGCAAACAGACACGGGCCGGCTTGGAGGGACATGTCACTGAGTAGATACCAGGCTTGAGCAAAGTCTTTCTTTTTTTTTTTTCTTTTTTTTTTTTTGTCATCCCAAAATTAAAGAAATTGTATTATAATTGGTAGCTTCATTCACATAATATGGAAAATGGACTAAGGGTCATTGAGTTAGTCATATTAGACACAAGTCAATCACATGACATCTACACAAAGATATTATATAAGTCAAATGAAAAAAATAGCAAAAAAAAAAAAGAATTCAAGACTCATTTTGAAATGGAAGGTTTTTCACTGAAGTCTACAAATGTTTCAAGCTATAGGAAAATTTAGACCTTTATATGAATTCAATTGAACAAAGTTTTTCATTTCTAGGTTGGTGTATTTCTAAGTGTGATGCCTGGACCACCTGCATCAGAGTCACCTAGAGACCAACTCCTGCCTTTAAATCTGTGAATAACAGATTCCTGGACCACACTGGAATTCATGTATCAGGTATTTACCGATCTGTGATGTCTGGTAGGGATTCAGTGTCTGCGTTTTTCACAAAGCTCCTTGGATATTTTTAATGAACATTAAAATTTAACAACTCTTGACTCCTTGCTTTCCTCATTTGTGAAATGAAGTAATTAAACTGGAATGATTTCTAAAAGAAAAAAAATTAACCCCATATGTTTGTGTTTTCTCCTATTATCCATATAGTTTTAAAATTTTTCTCTGATCAGATTCTTAAAGATTTTTTTGTGTGTGTGTGTGAAGATTTTATTTATTTATTCATGAAAGACACAGAGAGAGAGGCAGAGACACAGGCAGAGGGAGAAGCAGGCTCCCAGCAGGGAGCCTGATGCAGGACTCGATCCAAGGACCCCAGGATCATGCCCTGAGCTGGAGGCAGATGCTCAACCACTGAGCCATCCAAGTGTCCCAGTGTCTTGAAGTCTTATACATTTTATACATTTAGTTGTAAAGGGCTGGAACTTTCTCACCATGTACTCATTCTTCACTCTGAAAGACCCCCTTTCTAATCAGTGTTAGTTGATCAGCGTGTGCTTTCAGGCTTTCTGGATGTCTCTCTTCTGATCCACCATTAGGGCACGAGGATGCGCTTCGCACTTAGCAGCCAGTGCTGGTGAGAGTAGTAGTTATGGTAGGAAGCAGACCAAGGACTCACGGTCCCACTAGCACAGCCAGTGGGCTTGGACACCCAGCTCCTGTAGCTACTCCTTGACTGTAATTCTAGGGGCTCTAGTGTAGGGTTAAAGAGTGTGACTGCTAGTGTCCACAGGCCTGGGTTCAAATCCTGGCTCCCCAGTACAGGTTCAGACAACTTCTTTGACTTCTCTGTCAGCATTCCTCATCTGTGAAATGAAATAAGAGTATCCCTACTTCATAGGATCGTAATGAGGATGAGGTTAATGTCTGTAAAATGCTTGAAATTATACCTGGCCTATAGTAAGTACTGTGTAATTGTTAAATAAATGTACTTTTTTGAGTTGATTTTAGGCATAGGTTTCCCATGGGACAGTTTGAAGGGGTCGGGGCAGTGGTTTGGAACATGTGTGAGGTACAAATATTTGCTTTTGATTTCAGTATTTCGGGTCTTAAGCCAGCCGGATAGGCATCTCCAAAGCTAAGTTCCAAGAAGACCCAGAGTCCCACAGTGTGCACATGCATGTGTGTGTTTGTGTGTGTGCGTGCATGTGTGTTTGAGCATGCATGCATGTGTATGTGTGTGTGCGTGTGCATGTGTTTGTGTGTGTGCATGCGTGCCTGTGTGTGTGTGTGTGTGTGAATGGGAAGGACGGGCAGTAAAGAAGCGTGCAACGAACAGGATACCCGCAGATAGTGGCATGAAGTAAACACAGCAGAGTAACGTGATAACCAAGAGATTTGGGTCCTGCTGAATTGTTCGCGTAGTGGCTGCATCTGCCCCCACCCTCTTGAGTCCTACCAGCCTCACCCTACTATCCCGCTCACCCCAAGACTGGACAGCTGGGGCCAAACAATTGCACACGTGCAGCCACATCACCACACTTGGTTTGGTCCACTCCCAAGGGTCAACTGGGCCATTTCCCACATCCTGTGCTTCTCTTTGTTTAAAAGCCCCAAATGATTATTCCAGTGACTACCTTGTGAAAAATATTCCATGAACTTCGGGCTAAAACCTTCCTTTATTTAATTTCACCTTAATTGCATCAATTAAGCTCCTTTTATGTTTGCTCAACGAACTCTTTTGTTTATTTCACTCAGCTCTGAGCAACAGCTGCCAAATGGAGCCTTTGTTCTGAGGGCCTGTTCTAATGGGCTTCACACCAGTCCTGTTTGTTTTCCTCAGTGGCAGCTCCTAACAAACCTGAAAAAGTGTGGCCATTAAGCCTCTGAAGACAAGCTCAGTTGCCAGCTGCCATTTACCCACATTCAGTTCCTGGAATGAAAAACGATACCTTTCTTCTCTCCTGTTGAAGGAAGCTATTTTGGGTTATGTGGGGAAAGGTGTCAGAAGGCCTCAGATAACTTGAGAGTATTCCTCAGAGTCTCCCTACCTGATGCCCCTGCCCATCATCACCCAGGCATCATCATCGTGACCATCATCACCCAGGCATCGTCACCATCACCATCATCACCCAGGCTTCAGCTCCCCACCCCCAAGTCACTTTTGCTCTTCAAGGCTGCCGACATCTCACTGTGCTTCCCTGTCCCCAGTCTCATCCCATTTTACCCCACTTGCCATAGCTATCCGAGATGGATAATTTTAAGATAAGTCTGATCATACCACTACCTTAACTCCATGCTTAAACCTTTCCGTGGCTTCTCACACAATCCAGGGTAGATGGCTCACCCCTTAGCTTGCTGCTCCAAGTCCTTTAGGCTTGATTTTGTAGTCCCAACTTCGAGTCCTGGTACCCACTGAGGAAACTTTTCTCCAAGAGGGCTCCCTTTTATTAAATTTCTCCTCTCCTGTAAACAGGCCATTTCCCTCCATCAATGGAAGGGGCTATTTCTCTCCTCCTCTTGGATCTGGGCTGCCTGTAGTGACTTGTTTGATCATTAGAATACAGCAAACGTAGAGTCTAGAACTTTCAAAGCTAGATCATAAGACATTTTGCAGCTTCCACTTGGGTCTCTTAGAGCACACACTCTTGAAATATTTTTTCTGGAAGAAGCTGGCTGTCATGTGAAAAGCGTAACTGCCCTGAGTCTACCATGTCACGAGAAGACCAGACCATGTGGAGTGCCCTGGATAACGAGAGAGAGAAGCCAAAGAGCAGAAGGCACCAGAGATGTCAATGAAGAAGCCATCTTGGAAGTGGATCATTAGCCCTGCTCACCCCAGTTAATGCCAGTGAATGAGAGATGAACCATCCAGCCAAGTCTTTCCATATCCCTTACCCATAAAATTATAACAGAAGCAAAATGAATGGTTTAAACCACTATGTTTTGGGGTAATTTGTTATATAGCAATATATAACCAGAAAACATTTCTTCAGACAATTCATTCAGACCTTCCTAAAGTCTATACCAGGCTGTATGCCGGTTTCTGTCCACTCTCCTAGTACCTGCTACTTTCTTGGGCTGAAATACCCTTCCCACTCCTCTGCATGACTCAAGTTTGTTTTTTTCCTGGCAAACCTAAGTAGCACTATGTTTGGCTAGATCTTTCTTGAACCTTCCATGTAGAATAGTTCCCCTCTAAGATTCATTTAACAAATATTTATTAAGCCCCTACTATGTGCCAGACACTGAGGATTCCACACTGAAGCATACTCCCAGGAGGTTCTGCTCTTTCCTCTTATATGTCAAAGACTGCATTCTGTTTGAAATGGCTTCTACCTTTGTCTGACAATGAACAGTCCCCAGGTGAAGGTTCTATGTTTCTCTCTCCACCTCCTGAGGACTTAGCAGAGTGCAGGTATATAGTAGATGCTCAATAGATTCCAACCAAGTGAGCAAATTAACTGTGACCTTTAGTTGGAGTTTGAGCAATTGACTTTAGGTTTGGCTGAGTCAGTCCAAACTGATTTTTGCCAGATCCAGCTTCCTCAAGTGGAAATATTGTCAAAAGCCTGAAATGACAATGGTGGGAATAAAGCCCAATAGCAAATTTCCTGGTTTGGGCTCCCTTCAAATGCAAGTCGCAAATGCAACAACACTAACAACCCAAGGATGGAAATTCCACCACAAGAGCATCCGGAGTGTGCAAGGAAATCTTTCATTTTGGAGGTGAGAGCAAAGATGAGCAGATGAACCATTCATTTCACTCTGGACTTCAGGTATACCCTGAATCTCTGAACTAGGTTCCGCTATCTCTTCTGCCCTGGGGGTAGCAAACAAATAAAAGGATGAGGAGAGATCCAACTGTGAAGGTTTTTTTATTTTGTTTTGCTTGACTACAAACCCAGATGAGCAAGAGAACTAGTCAAAGTCACGTGCTCTTGCCTGGGGGTTGATTCAAAGGAGAGTTTTATCAAGATTGAAAAACAAGATCTGCTGTTAAGTGGTTATGTATTTTTGTGCTCCTCATTAGTGTGCACTAAGGAGCCACCCAGAGAGGCTGGCAGTTGTTTGTCAATATGGTACAGAGGATGCAAGAGCTTAGAGGAACCACAAGCAGTTTGTCCATGATCTCAACCATGGATGATTTTACCTCCTCCCTCCACCTCCAGGACATTTGGCAAGGGCCGGAGTCATTTTTGGTCGTTCCATTGGATGAGGGTGGGGGTTTAGTGGAATCTAGTGTGTAGAGGCCAGGGATGCTGCTAAACATCCTGCAGTGCACAGGACGGCTGCCACTACAAAGAACTATCTGGCTCAAATTGTGTCAAAGGTGAGAATCCGTAGCCTAGAGCATTGATTTCAGACCTCAGTGTACATCAGAATCACCCAGAAGGCTTGTTAAAATACAGATTGCTGATTTGGTGGCTCTGGAACAGGGCCCACAAATTTGCATTTCTAACAAGTTCCCAGGGGAAACCGATGCTGCCCCTGGGACTGTACTCTGAGAATCCCTGGTCCATGGCTTCCATGCTCTGGTGTGGGAGAAGCAGAGACCAGGTGCCTCTCTCCGAGGCATGGTGAGTAAATTAAGGAAGAGAGTTTCCATGAAGGCCTTTTTAGGGACCTTTTTGAACCCCCAACAGGAATCCTCCCCTTGGGTCAGTGAACTTTGTTCCACTTCAGTCCAAACACTTAGCTCTGAGTTGTGACTGATAAAATGAAATAAAACAAAGCAAAACAACAACGAATGACGATGATAACAACAACATGCCTGAAAGAAAAAGAGCAGCCTGAACAGGGAAAGAGAATCAGCCATACTTGCCTTGGGTCAAGTTTTTGGCACGTTCCATGGAAGGATCATGTGGCAGGTTACAATAGCTCCAGTTCTCCAGAGGGGCAGCCAGACCAACAGAAGTTCGGTTAGTTAAGTCTTGGCAAATAAAGACAACAAACAGTTTGGCAAGAATAAACTCAGGCCAGGCTTGGCTAACACCCAGGCTCGATACTGTACTCCTGCCAGGCTTGGTGAAAGGATGGCTTTGAAGACTCCTGAAAAGGGTCCATGTCTCAAACAATTCTGGCTTTTGTTTGTGGCCACTCTGTTCTCGTCTTTGCTCCTTCCTTCACTTATGGTAAAGGGCATGCTCAAGGGGGTTAGGCTTCTGCCCTCCCCAGGGTTTGCCAGTTTGCTTTCCTTCTTCCCAAGAGGGTACAAGAAGTCCACTGCCCACTTGTGCTTTCACTCATGGAGGACAACCATGGATGGGATGGGAGGGATGGAGACTCAGAGAAAAGAGCTTTCTAGTGTAGAACTTCCATTTCCAAGAAAACAGAGAACAAGGGCTGCTTGCACTTAGGCTGTTTGCGTTTGGAATGTGTTTTGAAGAGTGAAGAAATGGTGAACCTGCTGAGCCACCCTTAAAACCTAATAGAATGTGGTGTGGAGCCCACATTCCTCAAGGCATCTGTCCCCTAAGATGTGGCTAATGGCTTTATTATGTCATTATTACTTTATTATTCCCATGTCACAGCCAAGGGTAGGCTGCCCCAAAATATGCCACTTTGGCATATGGATTATTTTAAATGAAAGCTACTTGAGAAACAGCCAGTGGTGGCACACTCAGATCCTCTTGTATCCCCCAGAAAGCAGGGAACAAATCTCCCGTGTGAAAAATACGTTCTCTGTATTAAGATGTGAAAAGATATTCTTATCACCAGAGATAGGGATTTTAAAGCCCAGGAAGCTATAAAAACAAACCTTGTTTGCTTTTTTCCAATTTACTACCTTAGCCCAAATTTCGCTTAGAATTCCTTACTAATGAAAGTTCCCAAACATCTATTTTTCATTATCCTGTCAATTCCTCACAAATTTATTGTCTCTTTCTGAAATGTATTAAAACTGGCTGTCTTGATCATTTCTTTGGGTCTCCATTTTATTATTAGACCTCTGTGTGCACATAATCCAATTTTGGGTCTTTCTCCTGTTAATCTGTGTTATGCAAATCTAATTTTTAGTCTGGCTGGAAGACCTTGAGGGGTAGAGGAAGAATTTTTCCTTCCTTTCACCTATTTTAAAGATGAGCAAATAGAGGCAAAGAAACATTAAGTCACAGAGCTAGAAGGTGACTAGTGTCTCTGATGTGGTGATAGAGATTTTATTTTGTCTGTAGAAAAAGGTGATATGACTCTCAACAACTCTATAACTGTTATTCGCTAGATGAATAATCTACGACCTGTGGAGTCACTTTTACCGATGGTGTACTCTGAAGCAAATACCTCTGCTTCAGGCAAAAATGTTCCCAGATACCAAATTTTCCCACCAGTGGGTGAGGTCCTGCTAGCAGGAATTTGGTGTTCCAAATATACTCTGGCTGCTGGTATCAATAGTTTGGGGCAAGGGGTAATGTCAGGTTCTACTTAGGGATAACTAAGGGTACAAGGAGAATACAAAGGGCCAAAGGGCCTTCCAACAACAAAAAAGCCAACAGACCCAGTTTACTTGTGAAATTTCATCTCACAGGGTGAATTTACTTTTACCTTTAGTGATCACCAAGGTCACTTTTCTTTGCCATGTCAGTGTCCCAGAAGGCACGGTGGAGGCTCAGGTGATGAACCTACCCAAGGACACACAGTGAATGGTATATGTAAAACTAAAACTGGGACAGCAGACTGTCATTCTTGTGTTCTTTCCATTATACGCTTCAGTGCCCTATTCTTGATAGATCAGTGGCATGAGCCATGTGGAATGTCTGGACTTAGTGGATTTGGTAATATTCCCAGAATCCCAGAATCTTCACTTCCAGAGAAATGTCACCTGGTTTCATCTCCTACCTTCTAGAAGGCTAGAGTGAGAGCCATAGTTACATCATAGACGTATTCTTGAACCTACAGTTAGAGGTATGAGCTCTACATGAAGCAGCATTGGATATCCATTCAGCAAATTTTTTTGAGTCCCACTGTGAGCCAGACATTGCCATGGATTATAGAGTCTAGTAAGATGGGGTTCTCTGAGCAACAGTCCTATATGAGCTTAAGATCAAAGAGACTAAGTCATCAGCTCCAAGAAAGCATGATGGAAAACACAGGAAGTAAAACATGGGAAAAGAGTTGAGACAGAATTGTGGGGAGTCTTGAAGGTCAGGCCAGGCAGGCTTGACTTCACTCGGGAGACAATAGAGCTTCCTAAGTGGATTGTTGACATGGATGGAGTTCTGCTTTGGGAAGAGGAACTTGGCCTGGTGGCCAGATTTGGGGGCTGACACCAGGTGGCAGTCATGACAGCTAGGAGAATACTGTAGCCATCCAGCAAAAAACTAAGGTGGTGACTCAGATATTTTATACCCAGGACGTATTGCTGTATAGAAGCAAAAAAGTAGGTCCATAAAAATGCTGTGCATAGATGTTCCTTGTAGTTTTGTTCACACGCATAGGGGAATAGATATGCAAATTATGGTTTATTCATACAATGAAATACTACTTGGCAATATCAAAAAAAATGAGCTACTAATGAATGAAAATTGTGGAGGAATCTCACAGACATCATCTTGAGTGAAAGAAGCCAGACACAAATGAGTACATGGTGTAGGATTCCATTTATATGAACTTCTAGAACAGCTAAACTAATCTAAGATCAAAAATCCGAACAGTGAGTCGCTTTTGGGGAAGGGAGAGAGTGGTCAGGGACACAAAACTGGGAGATAAAAATGCTCTAGATTATGATAGAAGCATAAGTTGAAGGGATCTCCCCAATTTTCAAATCATACAGCAAAGATTTGTGACGTGTAAACTTTGCCTAAATTTTACCTTTCTTAGAAAATAGCTGTAAAAATACAATAATAATTGAGGAGGGGGTGGAGGAGGGCATACTGATAATTGTAGAAATTGAGTGATAGTTGGTTCATTATACTATTCTGTTTATTTCGTATATGTTTGAGATTTTCTATAGTAAAGTGTTAAAAATAAATCATGCGCCTGGATCAGGGCAGTAGGAGGAGAAAAGCCAGGACAGTGGAGATACTGTAAAGGTGAACTTGAAGTCTCTGGTCAACTGTTTGGATGCAGGGGGCAGTTTTCAAGGGCAAACGTTGAAAGTGGTTTAAGGCTTTGGTGGCAAAGCCTTTAACAAAGTGAGAAACAGGTTTCAGAGGGAGTGTTCGGTTCAGGGTGAGAATATACTGACTCTGAAATGCCGGTGGGATGAGCAGATGGAGATAAAGGCGGAAAAATGGAGGGGAAGAACAGTATCCTGCCTCTGGTGTCCTGTAGGATCAGGGACACTTCAGCTGCTGCAATGAATTGTCCCACAGGCCTGTACATCCCTAAGCTAACCACAAGTAGCAGATGAGTCAGAAGTCCCCATAATCATCTGCATTGGATGCTTATAGCGTGCCACGCCCTGTATCCCACTGAGGCTACAGCCTTGTGAGGCAGACGGGTGAATAAACATGAATTCCATATAATATAGTTAATGTGATGATAAAGGTATGAAAGTCATGCTGCAGAAGCCCAGGGTAGAGGCTCTTGGCCCAGCCTCGTTGAGAGATAAAGGATAGACTTAACCCACTGTTATTCTTGAAGAAGACCACTGAGCTCAGATGGAAGCCACGGCCAGCGGGTGCTTCTAGAGTTTGCAAGCTTCCTGGGTGCTTAGGAAACACTACACCGAGAGCCTTACACTTCCACACAACAGACCACTTAAGAATGGCCTGGGCAAGAATTCATATGATCATAGAATTCTGGGGGTGAAATGGACCTTGGATTAAATTCAAAGAGTATTCATTAGGCACTTGCTACATCCAAGACAGTGTGCTAGGTACTATAGAGGGATTCAAAAGGTACTATAGAGGGAGACAAAATACAGTGCCTGACTTTAAGGAGCTCCCATGGGGACAGAGAAGCACTTGCTTACCCCTTGCACCTGCTTTTCTGCCCCCCCCCCTTCAATGTATTAAACTGTGGCTCTAAGTTCCTCAGAGTAGATAGAAGCCCTTGCTCCTGAGTGTGAACCTAGTGCTGTGCATTATTGGATAGAAGCCTTTGCTCTGCTGAGTGTGAGCTTAGGGTTGTACACAATTGGATAGACGCCATTGCTCCTGAGCGTAAAACTAGTACAATGCGCTATTGAGTAGAAGCCATCGCTCCTGAATGGGAGCGCAACGCAATACACCATAAAATTCAACCTTGGACAAATGTCACCACTGGCTCGCTCCTATAGGAAGCCAATCTTGTCATCAATGAGGCCCTTTACTTAATCACTGATTTGTGATTAAACACATTTTAAAAATGCAATTAGTTATGGGCCAGAGCTGCAGAAGCCTTTGAATCATAATTGGCTGATTGTTTCCAGAAAATTAATCAAGAGAACAATAATAACCAGCTGGCTCCACAAGCCTTGCCACCAGCACACCCTAATTCCTGCAGCTGCCCAAGGTTAAAGGGACTGCTTGCTGAGTGGGCCTCTCCCCACCTCTCCAACCTTCAGTTTTTCGACATATATTTGGGATTATGGCAGTTGATGGCTCGGAGTCCCTCAGAAGTTCCCCCATGGTCCTTCGGACAACTTTTGGTATGGCCTGTGAAGCTCTTCATGCCCTGGCCTCTGTCTCCTGTCGACCCTCATGGAACCTTCCTCATTGTGTCTTGGCAACCCTGACCTTTCAGAGCGTGGAATCCCAGTAGCACATCCTATTAGCAAAGTCCTCCATCTGTTCTCTCGCCCATTCATTGATTCATTCTGTGAATATATCATATGGCTGGATTAGATGTCAGCCCCGGGGCTGACAGCGGGGATTTTCGTGATAACCTGGGGAGTCACGGAGCCATAGTGCTGAGAGGAAGATAGCAATCAGATTATCACACATGTACATGATTACACATGGTGAACATACAAAGAGTTGGAGAAAGAACATTCCAGGCAAAGGAAATAGCAAGGACAAGGGTGCCAGGGGAGAAGAGCCTGAAGAGTCAGGAACTGACACCCAACAGCCTGGGGAAGGAGGAGCATTCAGACGGCATTGAGATGAGAGAAAGAGCAAAGGGCCAACCCTGTAGGCTGAGGTAAGACTTTGTAATTTTCTTCAGAAGCCAGCATTTCAAGTAGGGGGGGCCTGACACAACCATTTATGATGTCAGAAGGTTGCTGGGAGCTGTGAGGTGGAGAAAGAATCTGAGGGCAGAATGGGGGGCCTGTTAGGAGGCTACTATGCTTGCCCAGCCCAGTGGAGAGGCCACCCGGCCCCGTTAGCCTCTACCTGAAGGGTTCCCTGGAGGTGGACTTGCAATACTAAACCCTAGAAAGTCCCAGGCAAACCGGGAGAGATCGGCACCCCTCCCGGGCAACACCTGATGATGTCTCAGATGCCAGCACAGCAAGTGGAAGGGTGTGGAGGCCTAGAGACCGAGGGCCTCTGACGATGGACTGGACTAAAGGCTGAAGCAAAAGGCAGACTCTCCGGTTCTGGCTTTTGCAACCAGAAGCATCAGCCTTCTACTGAGAAAGAAAAGACTGTCTCATTTCTCTGCCTCGGGCTTTTCTGGGCGGAAAGCAAGCTGACCGAGAACAGCGGGAAAGAAGCCACCTTCTCGCTGTGTAGTAACTTCTAGGATTTTAGGCAAATACTGTAAGTAATGTCTTGCACTGGGGCCAAAGCCACGGGCAGCCAGGAGTTTACTCTGTATCTTGTTTGCAAGGAGGTCAAAGCAGTTTATAAACTTGACGATGATCTTCATAAAATCCCCAGCAATTAAGAGAGAGGTGAGGGGACAAACAGGAGAGCCAATGGTCGTCGTGATGGCCAGTAAGGCCAATGCCTCATCGTGCCCTCGGAATAGCCAAAAGGAGACGTGAAGGCCTCTTCTGGTTGGGAGCTGGCCCCTCCCTGGAGAGAGGGCTGTGGGGTGCAGTGAGCACAGACTTGGGGCTGCGATGCCTGCCTCAGTCACTCGCCGGCTCCATGACCTCGGCCAACTGCCTAACCCCGTGGGCCTCTAGCTCCTTGCCTGTGAAAGGAGGATAAAACCTCTCTTGCAAGGTTCTGATGAAAATCAGAAAGTATGTGCTGGCTGCTGTGTAACACACTTTTGATAAAGCCTCTCGGCCTTGCTCTTTATCTGCCCCAGGACCATCTCCATCACACCTGCTTAGGGGATTGCTGTGGGCATCAAATGAGATTATCCGTGCTCGGGGCTCACGGTGGCTCCTGGCACACAGATGGAGCTAAACAATCCCCTGACTCCTTGCCATTGTCGCTAGTAGCAGGAGTGGCTACTGGCTCTCCCCACTCTCCCATTCATTTCCACTGGTGACAATATGATGCGTGTGTGGGTCAAGGGGACCCTCACCTTGCACACAAGTCAGGCTGCAAGGGGAGCATGTAAGGTGAGAGTCCCAGTTGTTCAAGGTTCCCCTTGAAAATACCTTTCAGTCCCCACAAAGTACTGAGTCCTCAGTTTTAAAAACAATGTCTGTGTATAATGTCTGTGTATAAATGTACCGTGCGGTCAGCAATTTACAGTACATCCTAGAACTTGTAAATGCAGAATTTGCTTTTACCGTGTTAACGTGGGATTTTAACCTTCCTGCCAAGCATACGTAGTTGAATTCCTATGCGTTAAGTCTTTTTTTTTTTTTTTTTTTTTTTGCGTTAAGTCTTAGATAATCACATGCGGTGTGATTACACTGTGATTATCAAGAGTGAGAGTTGCTTTGCACGACTAGTGCTTTTTCTACCAAAAGCAGTAATGGATAATATTATTGTTGGATAAAATGGATAATATGGATTATTAATGGATAATAGATGCAGTAAAGCTAAGGAGACAATAGATACAGGATTTGTCAATGACACTATAGTCACAGTTAGAAAATGTAAATAAGCAAATCATTCAGCTAACTGAATACAAAAATAGCTGTATCCATCAGTATTTATTGAGCAGCATGTATTTTTTATTTTTTTTATTTTTTTTTTAATTTAATTTTTATTTTTATTTATGATAGTCACACAGAGAGAGAGAGAGAGGCAGAGACACAGGCAGAGGGAGAAGCAAGCTCCATGCACCGGGAGCCCGAAGTGGGATTCGATCCCAGGTCTCCAGGATCGTGCCCTGGGTCGAAGGCAGGCGCCAAACCACTGCGCCACCCAGGGATCCCGAGCAGCATGTATTGATCGATGATAAATCGACATGTGGTATATGCCAGGCACGGTGCTAAATGCTCCTGTTTGCGAGAAGCAGTGTAGCCCTGCGGTTAATGCTCTTGAATTAATTGCTTGGCTTCCAATCCTGATTCCACTATTTACTAGCTGTGTGACCTTGAGCGGATCCTGTCTGAGCCTCAATTTTCTCATCTGCAGTATGGGAATAATAACAGTATCTGACTCGTTGGGTTAATATAATGGATAGTAATAAATGCAAAGTGCCTTGAATAATGTTTAGTCCATGGGAGGCACTCATAGTAGCTTTAACCCAAGACATTCTCAGCACTTCGCCTAGGTTCCCACACTTAATCCTTATAGCAACCCCATGATATTGGATATTAATCCCACTTTTCAGAGAGAAGGCAAGGCTTGGAGGGGCCACAGATGAGGTCAGAGGCGTTAATTTGGAGAAAAGCCCACCTGAATTTCTACACAAAGAGCCAGAACTAGTGCTTAGTCCCTAAATAGCCTTTTTTAGTTCATCTCCATTCTGGGTCCAAAGAGATCATCTTCCTTTAAATCTGTTCTGTGTCCTTACCCTCTACTGTGCCTTGCCTCACAGTTGTGGGGTACAGTGAAATCAGTGGCTTATTCATCCCCTCAGCAAGTTCACCGAGAGTGCGCTCTGCTAGCTGCTGGGGATGGTCCAGCCGAAGCGCTGCTCTCTGTCCATACATGTACTAGCACATCAGGAGGCTCAGAGAGGAAAAAAATGCACCGTGTAGCATTTCTCCACACACATAATCTCTCGTGCTGCCTGCTGGAAGACAGAATTACCCCCAGGTAGTTATAACTCAGCCCCCAAAATGTTGACCATGTGAGCTCTTCCTAACAGCTAATTGATCCAACCGGCTCTGCTGAGCTCTCCACCAAGAGAAGCCTGTCCAACCAAGATAGGCCATTTTCTAAGGGAAAGCACAGATAAGCAACTTATGGTAGAGGCTTAATCATTTGATTTTTCTCTACTTTTTTTTTTAAAGATTTATTCATGAGAGACACATAGAGAGAGGCAGAGAACAGGCAGAGGGAGAAGCAGGCTCTCCACAGAGAGCCCGATGTGGGACTCAATCCCAGGACCCTGGAATCGCAACCCGAGCCAAAGGCAGACACTCAACAACTGAGCCACCCAGGTGCACTGATGATTTTTTAATATCTTCAGGTTAAACTGATTCACATGAGTTGTTTTGATTTATGTCTATGCTTCAAGGTTATTGACTAACAGGTCAAGGCAGCAGTACTAAGTTCTGGTCAACCCAGAGGTGTCAGGAAAATATCTGAGTTTTTACATAAGTGTTCTTAGTATTTTCCCCAAATCTCTATGTTGTGCTCATTAGAGGACTGAATCAGAAGCTTGAAGAGTCCAGCTGAAATCATGATTTGTCTTGAAAACTCCAGTGACCTTAAGTGGGCCATTCACCACCAGCAGCCTCAGTCTAGTTTTTTTTCTCATTAGAGTCAGTTCCCAACTGGGTCTCTTTCCAAACTAATACTTTTTCTTTTTTAAGATTTTATTTATTTATTCATGAGAGACACACACAGAGAGAGGCAGAGACACAGGCAGAAGGAGAAGCAGGCTCCATGCGGGGAGCCCGATGCAGGATTTGATCCCAGGACCCTGGGGATCATGACCTGAGCTCAAAGCAGATGGCTAACCACTGAGCCACACAGGCACCCCCAAACTAATACTCTTTGTGATTCTTGAATTTGATTTCTAAGAATGCCCTGGTCCCCAGACACCCCCGGACCCAGGGGCTTGACTTTGTATGTTACTGATGGAATTAACCCTTCATGTTCCCCTAGATTGGAAGAGAGATAAGGAGCATACCCTTAAGCTAGGAGAGCTGCATGTGTGCTCCTCACTGGTTGGCAAAGAAGGAGTTGTTTGTGTATATTGGGCTCTAATGATGGTTGTATTTTTTTAAAAGGATTTTATTTATTTATTATTAATGAGAGAGAGAGAGAGAGAGAGAGAGAGAGGCAGAAGGAGAAGCAGGCTCCACACAGGGAGCCTGACGTGGGACTCGATCCCGGGTCTCCAGGATCAGGTCCTGGGCTGAAAGTGGCGCTAAACTGCTGGGCCACTCGGGCTGCCCAATGGCTGTATTTCTTTTCCTCATCATAAGATGTTCAAAGAACACCTTTGAGTCCAAACAAGTCAAAGGGGGAAAGCACTTTTTAACTCTGGCAACCCAACACACCATTTGGTTCCAAAGAAGGCGTGTGCTTTCATATGACCCAGAGGTGTGAGATTAGCCAGACAGCTGGGGTTATTCCTATCAGGTTGTTCTTCCTCGCTTCCTTCACTCTTCCAAACCTTATCAGCAACCACAAGGGCATGGCAGAGGGGTTAAGTGGCTATTTTGGTACCTAGGATTCCAAGAACTGCACCAAGCTTCTTACCAGGACAATTTAGGTTTTCAGAGCCAAACCAACCGGAAATAACTTGTTCTGTTCCTAGTCCACCAAAAGAATAAAAGAAAAATTGCCAAATATGGTTTGCATGTGATCTCAGTAATGCCAAAGAGAAGAGGCATGATGGAAAGGAGAAGACAATAAATCTGAAGCCCCCAGCTCTACCCCTTACACCGTATGTGCACATGCACACTTTGCCTCCCTCCTTCTCTCTCTCTCTCTCTCATTAGAATTTCCCAGGAAAGGGGAAAAAAATGAGTGGGAAATATCAGAAAGGGAGACAGAACATGAGAGATTCCTAACTCTGGGAAACGAACTAGGGGTGATAGAAGGGGAGGTGGGCGGGGGGTGGGGGTGACTGGGTGATGGGCACTGAGGGGGGCACTTGATGGGATGAGCCCTGGGTGATATTCTATATGTTGGCAAGTTGAACACCAATAAAAAACAAATTTATATAAAAAAAGAATTTCCCACAGCTGAGACTCAAAAGCATAGGAGATAATTCAATTCATTGCCATTAGATTCCGAAAAAGGACATCTCTTAATTTCTGCCAAAGAAAACAAGAAATCTCTCTTCCTCACATCTCTTTGTCTCCTGCCAAATGAAACCATCACTCTTTTTCCCAAACTTTAAACTCTAATCTCAAGCCTGTTTTTGGTGATGACAACAGTTTGTAAATTTGAATTTCAAGTGGGTTCTTCATGAGTCAGTAAAAACAAAATGATGAACTGAGTGTTCTGCTCCTGAAAGACATTGAGTGCCTTGGTCCATGGGGGTCTTATGATCTAAACTATACAGGGTATAGCAATTAAATGAAATTCAGATGATAAACATTAATCTTCCATTGCTTTTTTTCCCACATAAATATAGGGTTTTTAAAAAGACTAAAACAGTGAATATTGGCTATGAATTAATGTCAACAGAAAAACCATTAAGAATTATATCTATGATGTCAATTTTTTTTCATAAGAAATATTAACTCGCAATAGGAAGCAGTGTTATGTGCCTGAAAGACCACAACACTCGAAACCTTGGTACCAGGCCAGTTCTGCAAAAAAGCAGTTGTATGACCTCATTTAAAATATAATTTCTTTGGGCTTGCTTTGCCCTTTATTCATTTGTAAATAAAAGATTCGGATTGGATTGTTTCCAAGTTTACTTTCAAAATCTA
Organism: Canis lupus familiaris; assembly: GCF_011100685.1. Lineage (NCBI taxonomy): Eukaryota > Metazoa > Chordata > Mammalia > Carnivora > Canidae > Canis > Canis lupus. Next base: position 33,502,971 of record NC_049239.1, on the reverse strand, counting down.
AATTCCTATAACTCTATTTTAATGATAACTAATGCCTTCCTCATTGCCTTTTACCCTCAGTAATTATCACTTAAACTAATCCTGACCCTATCCCAGACATTGATTGAAATTCTTTTTCGCTAACTTACCCTTTGGTGTATAATGTCAATAGGACTGTGGGAGTTCAGGCCTGCTTACTATGAAAATCCCTTCCTAATAACATCCTCCCAAGATCAGAGAGCTTCTGACAGCTTCTGGGGAGGGCACCTTTGTTTAAGTAATCATCCCTGCATCTATCTTGGTGAGCTGATAGTGAAATGTGTACAGAGGAGTTTCAGGTCCCTCTCAGCCCAGAGAGACAGACAGACAGACAGAGAAAGAAAGGGAGAGAGAGAGAAAGAGAGAGAGAGAGAGAGAGAGAGAGACTGTCAACTGTACAGAGATACAGAGAAAGCCATAGACACGTAGGAAATATTGATCTGCCTTGCAAAACTTGATGACAAGTTTTCCAATCATAAATGGCAACTTTGTACTCCTTTTTAATAAAAAAAAAAAAAAACTATCGTCAGCTCTCCAACATGTCTTAAACTGGCAGCTGCTGGCCAGGTAGTAAATGAACAAATTTACTGTGTCTCTCTCAGAATAAAATTTTAATCTACGAGCTTTAAACACCCTATGAATAAGAGAATATTTCTCAGAAGCTGCTCTCAGGAGGAATTTGCTATATCTGTGTCAATATATTTTAATATGAGAAGGAAGTTTTTTTTTTTCCCTAATGTAAGTAATTGATGCTCATTATAGAAGAAATTTAAAAACCAGAAAAGTATGGAGAAGGAAAATTAAATGTAGCTAGAATTCTGGAATGTTTTCCTAAACAATTCGGTGAGTACATGCACATCTCTCTGTATTTGTTATATATGTTATATATTTATATCTATTGTTATAGTTGAGATCACACTGGGACTATAGTTCTCAGTGATTCAGTGATGACACATCCCTCCAGCTCCTTCAGAGCACCACATCAAGCAAGGCTTGCAGCTGCCATTTTAGGGCTGAGTGTGGAAGGGCATTTGTCTGGAGTTAGCCATCCCTGGGGACTTTCCTAGTGCCAGGTGCTTTGGTAAGCTCACAGATTTCATTGCAGCAGCTAAACAAGGATTCTACTTGCCATACATCACAATTTCCCACGCTTCCAGAACAGGTATGATGCTACCCTTCAAAGACGCATTCCTAAACAAGACTACCTTTATATTTGTTTAATCCAACTCTGCTTTTGCAAGTGCTTTCAGATCTCCTCTGGAATGGGTTCTTGACATCTTTGCAGGTACAGCAGTATTGGAACATCTCTTGTTTAGCTGGTCGAAAAAATTTTCCCAACCCTTGTACTCAATGTGTATTCAAAATTACATAGGACTCTATAGCACATGACACAGTTGTTAATCCTGGCTTTGATGCAGCAGGCATGGGGAAGGTCTATGTCTTTGCTGAATTACTATCCCATGATTCCTTATCACAGTCTGCTAGAGGACATTCTTGGTGCTTGCTAGATGTTGCCTCTCACCTTGGCAGGCGGCACTATACCTCAAAAAGGATAGTTGAGTTCATTTTAACGTAACCACCAAGAAAAGAACTTCTAATTTTTTATCACCAGATATCCCACAGCCACTCTTTGGTTCTGTCTTGGGAAACAGCTTCAAAGCAGGTAGAAGGAACAAGGTAACAGGAGATGAGTGAAGAAGCTCTGGAGACAAAAGCACTTGCCCTCCGATCACAGCAGGGGCTAGGGGTAGAATGCAGACTTTGGGGTAGGTCACCAAGTCCCTTGCTCCATTCAACCTTTTGGAACCATCCTAAAGAGTTCGGCCCCCTTCTCTCTTCTGTTTATGAAACTTTTGCATTTGGTTATTTACTTTCAGAACCATTTATTGATAACCTAACATGTGTACGGTATAAGAAAAGTAGTTCACATGGTCTAGAGCTCTGACATATACCGTATAAGTTGGGCAGAACTGAATTGAAGTCTCAACTCTACTTCTTACCAATTCATTTCTTTAGGCAAGAGAATTGGTCTCTCTGTGCTTCAGTTCCTTCATCTATAAATTAGGAATAGTAGCAGAATATATCCTTTGGAGTTATTTGTTATCATAATTATCTTTATTATTATAGCATGTGCTAGACACAGAAACTCTACAAAAAAAATATAACCATCAATCCAAGGAAAATAGACACCCTTGAACTGAAAGAAATTAAATGCCAAGTAAGTTGGTATGTGCTCTATGAATTCAGGGAAGGGAGAGTTACTAAGGGGTTAAGCAAAAAAGTTTCATAGAGAAGAAAGGACTTCAAATCGTGTTCTATAGCAGGGGAATCATGTTATCACAGGGGAAGATTTGGTTGAGAAAAGTGTGCATGGAGGGTGTAAGAGTGGATAGCAAGGAATAAGTTTAAAGCCACGCTGAGGAAGGATTGACCATCTAACCAGTGATTTTTAGATTTCCTCTGTAGGCTCACAATCTAGAAGCTGGACATCCTATAAGATTGGTTAGGGAGTCCATATGAGGCTTCCTCTGATTAGTTCCAAGGTTGAAGTAGAGACAAAAATTAGGGAAGCTTTTAGTAATTAATCAAGTCTTGGCTATTTAGGGGCCAATTGTCACAGAAGTTACTGTTCAGCTTCCTGGATTGTCATCAGAGATAGCAATCTGGCTCCCTGCAAGTCTGACTTAAAACAGGTTGGCTTCCTCATTTGTTTATTGTAGGTAAGGGGGTTGGTTTACTGGGCAGGTTGCTGCAGCTTGTAAGCCAAAGTTTTATTTTTACACATGATCAGGCTATTGTCCGTTTGCATCTAGCAGAGAAATATGCTAAAAGAGATTGTGGAGATGGGAGCAGAACAAAAGAGATTAGAGCATTATAAGGGTGATGAAGTTGGGTGGGAGAGACCTTCTGTATATGAAGTAGTCAAGGAAGGCATCGCTGAGGAAGTGACAACTAGGCAGATCTTAAAGATGAGAAAGGGCGAGCCATTCAAGAGGCTGACAGAGAGCATTCCAGGCAGAAGGGCAGAGAAAAATACTCTGTGCCAGAAAGAGCAGGGGATGTTCAAAGACATGAGAAAACAATCAGTGCAACTGGACAGAAGTAAGTACGGGAAGAGGCTTGAGATGAGGTTTGAGAAGTAGGCACGATTCAGGGGGGGACAGAACTGTGAATGCCGTGAGGGAGAATAGATTCTGTGGGTGTAGGCAGATTAAATAAGAGAAAATTTAGGAAGCTGTGCAGTCCTCCGGGTGAAGGATGGCAGTGCAACGGTCTGGATTAAGGCAATGGGAAACGGAGATGAGGAGAAGTGGTCAGTTCCTTGAGATGTTCCTGAAGAAACAACAGAGGGGACATGCTCATGGCCTGAAGAGTACGAAGGCAGTGAGGGATGGGGGTAAAGGGAGGAAACAGAATTCCAATGATCATGGCATTTACTGAAATGGGGATACTTGATAAAGAGGAAAATGGGTTTTGGGGAAAAATCTGATCCCAAAGTTCCTGATCAGTTCAGCTAGAAAACAAATCAACAACAAAAAATGGAATTACTTGACACTGAGTGGTCCAATGACCCGATCCATCCGCTGAACTTGAAGTATCGCATATTATCATACACACGATGTGGTCCTTTCCTGCTTATAGTCTAGTGGAGATGAAGACAGGTGGCCGGGTTCAGGTGAGCGAGTAGTAAGAGTAAACTCTCTCATCTGTCGACCTTGCCTTCTACTTCATGGACAGAACTAAAGCCATCAGAAGAAAACTTCCAGATTCCCACCACAGCATCTGCCAACTGCTGGCACTAGACTCTTGTATTGTGCCCTCCTCTGTCCTGTCACCATTTGAGAATTGTCTGTGCTCCAGTCTAAAGCCAGGTCCTCCACTATGCTCCCCATCCCATCTTTTCTCACTGATTCAGGGACGTTGATCCAATAATTGTCTTCTCCCATTCCTGAGCTATTCTCTTCATCAAACAAACCCACTGCTCGTGCTTCCATCATCAACAAATAATTGCAAAATAAATTTTAAAATCTTTGTTTCGCTTTGACTCTACTCCTATCAGCAAATGTCCCAGTGCATGGCTCTTGTTTTCAGGAAAGCTTCTTGAGAGAGTTGTCTCTTGTTGACATCTGCAATTCCACTCATCATTCCCTTTATTTTTCCTGTGGTCACATGTGTTGGGATATAATTTACCTACTGTGAGATGTATCCTTTTTAAGTGCACATTTTTATGACTTTTGACAAATGTGTAGAGTCATGTAACCACCACCCAAATAAAAAAGATATAACATACCCATTGCCTCAAAAAGTTCCTTTGTGCCTCTCTCTGGTAAATCCCTTCTCTCTATTCCCCTCTAATGACTACTGATCTGGTATTTGTCCCTATATTTTTGCCTCTTCCAGAATGTCATACAAATGGATTCCTGCTAGCCTACAACCTTTTATGTATGGCGTCCTTCTCTTAGCACAGTGCCTTTGAGCTTCATCCATGTTGTTACGTGTAACATCAGCTTGTTCCTTTATATTGCCGAGCAGAGCTCAAGTGTACGAATGTACTACAATTTGTTTATCTGTTAATTAGTTAATAGACATTTGGATTGTTTCCTGGTTTTGACAGTTATGAATAAAGCTTACACAGCATTTACATTTGCAGGTCTTTGCAAACATTCCTTCCTGACTGTGGCTTGCATTTTTATATGTTTAACACTATCTTTTCAAAGAGAAAAAAATTTTTAATTTTGATGAAGCCCAATTTATCCATTTTTTTATGATTTGTGTTTCTTATATCTAAGAAATCTATGTGTAACTCAACATCACAAAGATCACATACTTTCTTCTAAAAATGTTATAGCTTTAAGTCTGACTTTTGTCTACGATACACTCATAATTAGTTTTTGTATATGGAACAAGGAAAAGCAGAAGTTCAATGTTTTTGCATATGGCTGCCCATTAGTTCCCTCAGTGTGTATTTAAGAAGCCTCTTCCTTCTGCACAAACTTTGGCATGTTTGTCCAAAAATCAATTTTACATGGATATATAAGTCTATTTCTAGACCCTCTATTCTGTTCCTTTCTCCATATACCTATCCTTGCCAGGAACACATTGTTTAATTACTATAGCTTGGTAGAAAGCCTTAAAATTAAGTAATGTGAGTCCTCCAGTTTTGTTCTTTTCTTTAAAATTGTTTCAGCAATTCTACATCCTTTGCTACTTAATATACATTTAGAATCAGACTTTTTATATAAAAATAGCCTGCTGGGATTCTGATTGGGATTACACTGTATCTTGTAGATCAATTAGGATGGATGTTGGCATCATAATGAGCCTTCCAATTCATGAGCCTGAGAAGGGTCTGTATTTATTTGAGACCTTATTTAATTTCTCTCAGAGGTGGGTTTTGTTAATTTGCAGCATACAAATCTTGCACATATTTTTTTCAGTAGAGTTCTAAGTATTTCATGTTTGTTGATGTTACTGTAAATAGGATTGGGCTTCCATTTTAATTTTCAGGTGATCTTTGCCGGTATTTAAAAATAAAATTGAGTTTTATATGTTGATCTTGTATCTTATGACCTTGTTAAACTCACTCGTCAGTTTTACTGGTTTTTTTGGTTAGATTCCTTAGGCTTTTCTACGTCCACAATCATGTTGTTAGCAAACAAAGATAGCTTTATTTGTTTCTTTCCAATCGTTACGTCTTTTATAAATTTTTTTATTGCCCTATTTCACTGCCTCCAACATAGTAAAATGTTAAGTAAAAGAAGTTAATAAACATCCTTGCCTTAGTTCTATATTTATTAAAAATCTTGAATTGTTTATGAAAAGCCTTCCCCTCTCCACCAAGCTTCATGCTCAGATGGTTTTCCTGGTGAACTCTAATATTTAAAGAAGAAATGAAAACAATTTTACACAAACCCTTAATCATTGAACATCAAACATTAAGTATGGTACTGTCTGTAGGTACTCAGTAGTTGAAGTTTCCTTCTGTTCTTAGTTTTCTGAACCTTTTAAAAATAATTTTAGGACATTATTTTTCTACATTGATCTAAATGATCATATGATTTCTTATTTTTAGTTTGTTAATTGATTACTTGATTCCAAAAAAGAGAGTTTTGAGCCAAGCTTGCATATCTGAGATAAATCTAACTTGGTAATGATGTATTTAATATCTTTTTATATATTCTGGATATGACTTGCTAAAATTTTACTGAGGATTGTTGTGTTCCTTTGGTCTGTAATTTTCTTTTCTTATAATTTTGTCTTCCTGGTTTTGGTTACCTGGGTAATTCTGGCCTTCATAAATAACTTCAGACATGTTCCTTCTTCTTCTATTTTCTGAAAACATTCATTTAAAAAATGGTTTCATTTCTTCTTTAAGTGTTTAGGAGATTTTACCAATAAACCCATCTGATCTTGGAATTTCTTTGGGAAAGGCTTTAACAATGAATTCAGAGTCTTCTAGGTATATCCCTATGCAGATAAAATGTTTCTTCTTAAGTAATCTATGATAGTTTGTATCTTTTGAGGAATTTATCCATTTCCTTCAACTTAGAGAAAATCAACAAACTCAAAAGTTGTTTCTTTGAAAAAACAGACAAAATTGACACACCTCTACCTCCAATGATCAAGAAGAAAAGTGAGGAAAGACTCAAATCATTAAAGTCAGGAATGAAAGAGGAGATTCAGAATAGCCAGGACAATCTTGTAAAAGAACACACTCTGCCCAATTTCCAAACTTACTAGAAACTATAGTAATCAAGCCCATGTGGTATTGGCATAATGATAGATACATAAATCAATGGAATGGAATTGAGGGTCTAGAAATAGAACTTGACATTTACAGTCAATTTATTTCCAACAAGGATGAAGACAAATCAATTAAGAAAGAATAGTCTTGCAGTGCCTGGGTGGCTCAGTTGGTTAGACAGTTGCCTTCAGCTTGGGTCGTGATCCTGGGGTGCTGGGATCAAGCCCTGTGTTGAGTTGAGCTCCCTGCTCAATGGGGTCCTGCTTCTCCCTCTGCTTGTGTTCTCTCTCCGTAAAATGAATAAATAAAATCTTAAGAAAAAAAGAAAGAAAGAAAGAATAGTCTTTTCAACAAATAGTCCTAGAACAATTGGATATCCCCTTGCCAAAGATTGAAAAATCAATGGTCCAAATGGATTCTTACCTTTCACCTTACACAAAAATCAACTGAAAGTGGATCATAGACCTAAACATACAAAGTCTAAACTACAGGTCTCAAAAACTATACAACTCTGAGATAAATACTTAGAAGTAAATCTTCATGAACTTGGGTTAAATGGCAGTTTCTTAACACCAAAAGCACAAGCAATAACAACAGCAAAATGGAGAAATTGGACTTCATCCTAACTAAAAACTCTTTTTGCTTCATAGGCCACGAAAGTGAAAAGACAACCCACAGAAGGAGAGAAAATGTTTATAAAACATACAGCTGACAAGGGACATGTACCTGAATATATAAAGAACTACAACTCAATGATAAAAAGGTAAATAACAAGGTAAATAACTCAATTAAGAAATGGACAAAGAGTTTGGATAGACATCTCTCTAAAGGAGATAAACCAATGGCTAATGAACACATGAAAGAATGCTCAACATCATGAATCATTAGGGAAGTTCAAATAGAAGTTGGAATGAGATGCCCCTCATATCCACTAGGATAGCTATAATCGAAGAGACAAATAGTAATAAGTGTCGGTGGGGATGTGGAGATATTGGAATCCATATACATTACAGGTAGGAATGTAAAACGATGCACCCACTGTGGAAAACAGTTTGGCACTTCCTCAATAGATTGAACATAGAGTTACTGTACAATCCTACCATATGATACTTGAAGATCCATAACCAAGAAAATTGAAAACATATGTCCAAAGAAAAACTGTATGCAAATGTTCATATCAGCATTTTTCATAGCCTAAAGTGGAAACAACCCAAATCTCCATCAACAGATGAATAGATGAGCAAAATATGACATATCCATACACTGGAATATGGTTCAACAACAAAAAGGAATAAAGTACTGATGTTTCCTACAACTTGAATGAACCTTGGAAACATGATGTTAATTGAAGGAGTCAGTCATGAAATACTACATTTTATATGATTCTGTTCATATGGAATGTCCAGAATAGGCAAACCGTAGAGTCATAAAATAGATTAGTGGTTGCCAGAGTCTGGAAGGGAAAGGACTGCCAGGTAGGAATGGGACTGATTACTTCTGGGCATGCAGTTTCTTTTGATGGAAATGTTCTAAAATTAGATTACTGTGATGGTTGCACAGCTCTTTGAATATGCTAAAAGCCACTACACTTTAGATGGGTAAGTTCCATACTATAGTATGTGACTATCTCAATAAAGCAGTTTAAAAAAAATCATTCTTGACTCCTTACTTTCTTGCACAATCCATGTCGAGCATATAAGGAAATCCTGTTGGCTCATGTATCTTCGAAACAGAATCTGAATCCAACTACCTATTGCCTCTTCCAGTTCTCCTGCCAGGTCTAAGCCACATTGTCTCTCATGAGCTTCTGCAGTAGCCCCTAAGAGATCTCTTTGCTTTATGCTTGTCCTCCTACAATTTAGACACAATAGGCAGTGTAAGCCTTTTAAAATCTAGGTCAGATCATGCCCTTCCTCTGCTCAAAATCATGCAATGGTTAACAAAATCCAGCAGAGGGGAAAACTATAGGTCCAACTGACCTAGAACTCCAACACGTAAACTATAAGAGAAAGAAAAGGCTGAGGAGGACCCGCAGGCTAAAAGTGACTTAAGAGACACGTTAGGATTAAAGTAAGGTGATGAGATGCAAACATAGAGAAACACGTTAGGATTAAACTAACAGAATGAGGTGTAAACATAGAGAAACCCAGCAACTAACCAACAGAAAAGCCAAAGGGTGTTACATTTGTGCAGAGGCAGGGAATGCTGATTGGGACTGAGCCCGTGGAAGCATTTCTGAGGAGACTGGCAGGTATCCTTCTTGACCTGGAAGGTGGTTAAAAGAGTCTAGACCTCATGATAATTCACCAAGCTATACATTTGTTTGGTGTGGGATGCTGTATATTTTATTTTACAACGAAAAGATTAAGAACACAAACTCTGCCATGGTTCCCCCATCTGTTGGTGAAAAGTCGAAGTCTTAAAATAGTTCACAAGGCCACAACAGACCTGACCCATGGCTGCCTCGTGATTCATTCCTTGCCTCCACTATGCCCACCTTGCCTCACAACACTCTAGCCAGCGTCACCCCCCGCCCTTTCTTGAACATTCCAGGCATGTTGCTCCAGCTCTTCCCTCTGGCTAATCTTCTCAACCTCGTCAAGTCTCCTCAGATCTCCTGTTCTTGACGAAGAGTATGAGGAGTACTTTGCGCCCTGTTTTATGCAGCCATCTGCCTCCTTAGCTTAACCCTTTCCTTTTACTGTTTTCTACAATCTCTACCACCTTCTCTTATAAGAAAGGCTTCATTGCTGCTATAAACATCGGGGTTCCCTTTTCTCCGCATCCTCTCCAACATTTGTTGTTTCCTGCCTTGTTAATTTTCCCCATTCTCACTGGTGTGAGGTGGTATCTCATTGTGGTTTTGATCTGTATTTCCCTGATGGCAAGTGATGCAGAGCATTTTCTCATATGCATGTTGGCCATGTCTATGTCTTCCTCTGTGAGATTTCTGTTCGTGTCTTTTGCCCATTTCATGATTGGATTGTTTGTTTCTTTGGTGTTGAGTTTAATAAGTTCTTTATAGATCTTGGAAACTAGCCCTTTATCTGATATGTCATTTGCAAATATCTTCTCCCATTCTGTAGGCTGTCTTTGAGTTTTGTTGACTGTATCCTTTGCTGTGCAAAAGCTTCTTATCTTCGGAGAAGGACAAACATTATATGTTCTCATTCATTTGGGGAATATAAATAATAGTGAAAGGGAATATAAGAGAAGGGAGAAGAAATGTGTGGGAAATATCAGAAAGGGAGACAGAACGTAAAGACTGCCTAACTCTGGGAAACGAACTAGGGGTGGTAGAAGGGGAGGAGGGCGGGGGGTGGGAGTGAATGGGTGACGGGCACTGGGGGTTATTCTGTATGTTAGTAAATTGAACACCAATAAAAAATAAATTAAAAAAAAAAAAAAAAGAAAGGCTTCACCTATTTACTCCGCCCATCTTTGTGGTCGGTCACTCCTCTAAAATATAAGCTCCATAAGAGCTTTATCCACAGATGCATCTTACCTGATAAGGTAAGGCTGAGTCACAGCCTGAGTCGCTTGACTGGTAAAGGTAACACCGAGCCACTTTTAGGTTTACACAACAAAGAAGAAAGCCAATGGAGCCAGTCTTCCATGATTCTCATCCCTATAGACCAAAGAGGACTGATGAATAGAATGTGAACTCTGGGATATGCCATTGCTGAGGACTGGATTCTAGACTGCCCCCAAGTGGTTTTATATTCTGCAGCTCTATTCTGAAGAGGCTATAGCAGGAAGCCCTAAGAGTCATCAGAACCCAAGAGGTGGTCAGAAATGGTCTCACGATAGCCTCCCATAGGAGAGAGAAAGGGGAGGGGAGACAGCCTCTGAGCAGCTCTTTGAAAGCCTCATATGCTCTTGGGTTCCGGGAGGACCACAAGGCCTCCTGTCAAGACCCAGACAAGCTGCAACTGGGGCATGAACCTGCATGGGCTGTGTAAATACATGCAAAGCTGCCTGGGCACCAGGGAGAGCTGTTCTCCTGCAAGCAGACATTCAATAAATATTTATGCAATGAATATGTGAATAGCTGAAACCCACCCTGTAGGATTGACCTATGAGGAAAGAGAACAGGAGATGTGAAAGCATCTTTTTTGTAAGTCCTTCTTTTTTTAAAGGAACAGTGTGGCTCAGAGTGAGGAGCATGTACTCTGGAGCTTGGACTGTCTGGGGCCTAAATGCAGCTTGGCCATAGGGCAGCTGGACAAGCTTGGGCAAATAGGTGTTGTATGAGCGACTGCTACCATCTTTATTCACTTGTATCTTATATTGGAATATAAGACATTTGAAAAGATTTACATTTGAAAAGATTCCTTGGTGCATTTGCTTTCTTTCCACTCCTGCCCTCTACCCCCATGCTTACAGTGGTGCTCCGTATGCCTCGATGAAAATGCTCGGTTTTGCATTGCACTGGAGATTGACTGCAATGATGTTTGATCAGTTATAGAAATCATAGAACCACCTTCTGGAAAGCGGAGAAAAGAAAAATCACTCATATCTACCAAGGCCAGCATAGGACCTGCAGGCATTTTAATATAATCCCTTTCGGTATTCCCCCCATATATATATAATATTTATTGAGGGCCTACCATGTGTGTTATTATTGATCTCCATTTTAAGAAGAGAAAACCGTAACACAGAGGCTTAGTAGCTTTCCCGGGATCACACCTGGTGGGTCACAGCTGGAACTGGAACCTAGGTAGTCAGCTGCCAGTACGTGTTGTGCTATCATAGCAAATGATCAATTTTACATTCTCACAGGAAGCTGTCTTAGTCCACTCAGGTTGCTGTAACAAAATAGAACTGACTGGATAGCTTCTAAATAGCAGGAATTTATTGTTCTGAAGGCTGGAAGTCCAAGGTCGGGGTGCCGGCACGGTTGGATTTCTGGTGAGAACCCTCTTCAGGGTTGTGGCCTACCAACTTACTGTATCCTCCTGTGGTAGAAGGAGAGAGCTAGCCCTCTGGGGTTTCCTCTATAAACACACTGATCCCATTCACGAGGGCTCTGCCCTCATGAACCAAGCACCTCCCTGAGTCTGCACCTCCCTGAGTCTGCGCCTCCTGATACCACCACACTGGGGTTAGGATTTCAATGTATGACTTTGGAGCTGGGACACTGTTGGAGGAGGTCACGGAGAGGAGGTGACCACAGGTAGACCTGTGTGAGTGGGACCGGAGCAATCAGAGGCTTCTTATCCCCTTCCCTGTACTTGGAATATATGTTCTGCCCAACGGTCCCACACTAGGAGCTGTTTCAAGGACACAGCCTTGAGATATAGTGATGTGTTGTTGAGACCATCTGAACTGTGTGCAAGATGGAATCCTGTTAAGGCCTCTGCATAAACTTTTACGGTTCTGTGAGGTAGGTGCGGAGAGCTACTCGTCTCGTAGCCACCCAAGACAAGCCTCCACCCTAAGTTCCCTTGCATATCACACCTGCCGCCTACCAATTTGGAGTGTCTGCCTCTTTCTTCCATCTCTCCCCGAGCTCCGTATACAAGAGACAGTTTCAAATTTCTCCCAGGAAGCTCCTGAGGTTGGGTACCAACAGACACAAGCATTCAGACTAGAGCAAAGGCAAGAATCCCTTTTATGTAGAAACATGATCATAAGTATTCGTTTTAATGTCCATCATGTGGCTCTATCATGGGTTCCTTAATCACCTCCCCTACTTTGGAATACTTACGTTGTTGTAAAATTTTCACTTTTATAAACAAGCTGAGATAAATATCTTTGTACACAAAGTTGTTTCTGTGTTTAGGATTATTTCCCAGAAGTGCAGGTACAAGGTCAAAGCTAAGAACACGTACTTGGCTCTGGATCCTATCGCCCACGATCCTATCGTGGTTTTCCAATCGGGTCCACTTCCTGTCAGTAGCCAACAGCTTCCTGACTCAGCCTGGGTGTCCTCCTCCACGGGGAGCTGCTGGGTGGACCCCAGGAAGCTCTATTTTTACCAGCCCTCCTGGTGATTCTAATGCTGGCCAATTGTGGGAATGTTTTACCCACCCAGTGTCTTCCCTTTCCAAGCGAACACTTTGGATTTTATGAGTTGATTCTTCACCACAACCTTCAAAAATAAATCCGTGATAGTGCCTCCAATTAAACCACTTTGGTTGCAGACACTAATTCATTCAACAAATGCAGTGAATGTATACGGGTGCTGACCTAGGTGCTGGACATACAGGGGTGTACAAGACCACGTTCCCACTCCCATGGGGCTTACCTTGGGGTATGGCTTGGCAAATAACATATGAGAAAACAAAGGAAAAAAGCTGAGTGAAATCAGTCAAACAGAGAAAGGCAATTATCATATAGTTTCACTCATATGAGGAATATAAGAAATAGTGCAGAGGATCATAAGGGAAGGGAAGAAAAACTGAATGGGAAGTCACCAGAGAGGGAGACAAACCATGAGAGACTCTTAACTGTCAGAAACAAAGTGAGGGTTGTTGAGGGGCAGGTTGGGGGGGGAGGGTGATTGAGTGATGGGCATGAAGGAGGACTGGGTGTTATATAAGACTGATGAATTGGGACGCCTGGGTGGCTCAGCGGTTGAGGGTCTGCCTTCAGCTCAGGGCGTGATCCCAGGGTCCCAGGATCAAGTCCCACGTCGGGCTCCCTGCATGGAGCCTGCTTTTCCCTCTGCCTGTGTCTCTGCCTCTCTCTTTCTCTCTCTTTCTCTCTCTCTCTCTCTGTGTCTCTCATGAATAAATACATAAAATCTTTAGAAAAAAAAGACTGATGAATAAACTACATCTGAAACTAATGACATGCTCTGTGTTGGCTAACTGGATGCATATGTGAAAAGGGAAGGAGGCCATTTCAGAGAGCGAAACGTGCCGTGGAACTCCCAAAATGAACTCATGGGATAGATAGCGGCTTGGGGGACGTGGGAGGCACGTACTTTATACACAGTGGTCAGAGATGACACTCTGTGAGAAGATTGACGAGCAGACCTGCCAGGAAGCATTCTGAGCACGAAGAGCTGCAAACTTGAGATGTCTGAGCGACAGAAGCAAAAGGCCAGCTTTTCTCTACCTAGGAGCAAGGGAGGCGAGGGAGGGGCAGACGATGCAGGGCTTGTAGGCCTTGTAAGAGGTGACTGCGCTTGCAGTCAGGACATGCGACATGGTGCGGTTGAAGCAGGGGGATGACGTGCCAAGATGCACATGAATAAAGGGCCCCTCCAGCGCATGGTGGCAGGAGGATGGGGACAGGGCAAGTGACAATAAAGAGATTATCCAATTCCAGGCAGGAGAGGCTGGTGGTTTGTCCTAGAGTAATGGTACTAGGGATGCAGAGAAGTGTAGAGACCCCAGCTGTGTTTGGAGGCGGGTGGATTGGGACCCTCCACACAAGAGCTAGTATTTCACATAACTTTTAGTTAAGAGCAGTCATTAAAGGAAATCCCCTGGATGAGCAGATTGAAGCAGGTGGTCTTGGCTTCTAGCTCCGGCCCTCTGATTACCCAGCCAGGTGACTGCGAGCAAGTCACGTTATCACTCCTGGCCTCACTTTTTGGGTTTGAAATAAACGTGTAAGATCACTTCAATTTCTAACACTGTCCTATAGATTTTTAAAACGATTTTATTTATTTGAGATAGAGACAGAGTGAGAGAGAGAGCCCGAGTAGGGGGGGGGGGCGCAGAGGCATAGGGAGGGCCAGGAGCCTGAGGCAGGGCTCCATCCCTTGACCCCGGGATCATGACCCGAGCCAAAGGCAGGCGCTTAACCGACTGAGCCACCCGGGCACCCTCATCCTATAGATTTTTTTGATGTAATGCTCTCTACATAGCTCTTCCTTGCACAAGGATTTGCTGAATGCCTACTGCGCACCGGCGTTGTACTAGGTGTCGATGCATCTGTTAGACACTCAGTGTCCTCTGGGGAGCTGCCAGGCTGGGAGAGGCAGCTGCTGGTAACAAATAATTGTGCAAGGAAGTGGTTACTAGCTGTTGTGGTCAGAAGTACTAGGGAGAGTGACAGGGGACACAGCTTGATTGGCCTTCCCGCTGCGGTGGTTGGTGCGGGCGCCGTCTGTTGAAGGCAAATCAAAACCCTCATAGGCTGTGTCCTGTGAACTTGGGCTTGCAAGGCCTGGTCATCTTCATGGTCACAGACAAATGATTCCAGCGCAGGCCTGTCCCAGGGGCCGCACGGCTCTGGGTACATTTCTCCCTTGAGGTCTGCTAGTTCTACTTCGGCAAAGCTGAACTTTTTTCCTAGAATTGAATGTCATCGGGGGCATATCTATGGCCGGATGTCATGATCCCCCAGAGTGAAGCAGGCATCTGGTGACACACCAGGCACCCCGTTCTCTCTCTCTGCCTCTGCCTAGGGTTCTGGGAGGGAAGGCCAGTGGCCGACACTGCTGGCACTGGATTTGGACTATCCAGTTAGAAAATAGGCACCCTTCTTCATTGCCACTCTCGAGGATTATGTCAGGAATGAGTCTCTGCAGTGAGAGGCAGAGATAAGCATTTCAAGTTGCTCTGGGTTGTTTTTGAAAGTGATTAATTCAGTTTCTCCATCTGCCCACCTCTCCCCACTCAAGGGTCACACAAAGACACAGAAACACGGTCGACCTTGGGGCGAACGTCCTGTCTGCCTCGGCAGAAAGGGACCACGCTGCTTTCTTTCTCTTTGGAGGATTCCAGATAAACTCTCACTCTGGATGGGAACAGGGTATTAGAATCCCAGTAATACGGTGGAGGGAGAAGAAGCCCTTTTTGGGGGCTGAAAGAAGGATGACTAGGTCTCTGTCTCCAGGACTCGCCCCAGGGAATCAAGAAAAGACCACACAGCCCATAAGGAGGTGCCCTGTTCTCCAACTGTTCTCTAGTCAGGAATGCTGGAGTCATTTTTTAAAATCCATCATTATAGGGGCACCTGGGTGGTTCAGCAGTTGAGCATCTGCCTTTGGTTCAGGGTGTGATCCTGGGGTCCTGGGATCGAGTCCTGCATTTGGCCCCCCACTCAGTGAGGATTCTGCTTGGCCCTCCCCCTGCTTGTGCTCTCTCTCTCTCTCTCAGAGGTGTGCACAAAAATAAATAAAATATTTATTTAAAAAACTGAGACATTAATCAGCAGATAACATTATATTAGTTTCAGGCATACTTGTCATCAGCTTTTAAATTAAAAAAAAAAATGACACTGATGTAAGTAATGGGCATAGCACAGGGTCTGAGCTCAACGACTGAGGTCACGGCCTAACCATGACAATGTCCCCAGGAATCTGTTTCTGACCGTTGCCGCTGCCCATTGGGGGCTGGTCTCGTCACCAGCTACTGAGCACCTAGAAAGAGCAGCAGACAAGAAGCAGGAGATCTGCTGCCCCTTTTCTCTGTGACCTTGGCCAGGTCATTACATTTGAAGACCCAGGACCCGAAAATGAAAAAATTTAATAAAACAAACTCTAAGATCCTAATTAGCACTTTATCATTTTTCAAGAGGGCTCCTATTAGTCCCTGGAAGGAAGGCCGAAGCTCCAAATTACTGGTGTGCTTTGTGGGGTTTTCTTTTCCCTTCCAGCATCTTCCTGCCACAGCTCCCGCCACCACCCCGTGCTTTCCCTGGTGTTCCTGGTAGGAGGGGAACCTGCTCGTGGCACCTGCCCATGCAGCAGTCTACCCACTGAACATGGGTGGTTGGAGCCACTCGGGAGGACACTTGTCCCGGCTCCCTCTCTTTGCAGATGAGGAAGCCAAGGTCCAATGATGTGAAGGGCTCCACCCACTGTCGCACAGCTGTGGGTCCCAGAGCTGGACTGGAACCTGCTTTCTCTTACTCTGTTTGCTTCTTCTCTCCTACTGGGTAAGTAGTAGCGCACAAGGTAGGTCCAGGTGACCCTTGGACTCCTAGCACGAAGAGCCTTGCTTGGAATCAAATGACCCAAGAAAAGGCAGTTGTCCCTTTGCTTCCAATGAGGCCAAAACATGAAAACTAGGAGACCTGTGTAGGGGCACCTGGGTGGTTCTAACTCCAGCTGGCTGCGTGTTTTGAGTGAACTACCTAATTGCTCTGTGCCTTTACTCCACCCCAACCCCAGCTACTCTGAAAGCTTGACTTCCGCCCACCTTACTAGTCATTATACAAAGGGCCCTAAGGGGACAAAGCCTTGTTTTAAGGATGAAGCCACTCAGAGGGATAGTTCAGCCCCTGACTTCTACGGGGGAAACTGAAGCTTTCTGCTCAGTGCCCAGAGTTTCATGCTCAGCTTTGGAGTTTTCTCTTCCAGTGAGTGAACAAGGCCCACTTAGAAACCCGAACCTACCCACCAGCCCCTGGGGTCGAGTCCCGACCCCTGGGTCCGTGCGGCCGAGAGAGGAAAGTGCCTGCCTCCAGACTCAATGGGCCCATTATGCTCAGCTCCTTCCCTAGCAGAACACTGTGTCTTTGAGGGCCTGGGAGCAACTGGTCCTACCTGTTTAGAGTCAGTACATTCTGTTTGCTGGAGGGATGAAGGGTAGAGCGGCACACACCACATCTCATGGTCTTAAATGCCATTTCAAGTTAATTATTACCACGTACAGTAGTACTGTACAAACTCCCCACACACCGAGCGCCCTGCCCATGGGAGGCTGGCGGGTAGCACATAAGGGGGTCATTGTGTGCGCCGGGGAGGGAGGGCGAGGTGCCTACGGATGGGTGCCAAGCGTGGTCTCCTAGCTCACACACTCAGGGAGCGGGGAGGCTGGGACACCGTGCACCTATTTTCTCATTTCCTAAGACAATCTATTTACCTTCATTATTGACATTGGGGTACTGTTACCGAAAGTGGAATTTGTGTCATTCGGTAAAATACCCAATCAGCCTAACCTGACATTACAGCACGTCAACCGGATCCCACACACAAAAACAGTCCCCGTCCCTGGCCAGAACCGGTTCTTTTGTAGCCAGAGCCATCCTCCTCCAGCTGGGGAGTCGTGTGGGCCTGCCTGCAGACTGACGGTTGGTTGGAGGGAGGGTGTTTCTAAACACCTGAAAGACTGCAGTTGATGGCTATCAAGCCCCAACCAGCCTCTTCTGTCTGCCAGAGACAAAGCAAGAATGTTCCCCTCCTGAGGTCTCAGTTTACAGGCTTGTCACATTGATAATTAGGCAAGGCTCGCCACCTGCACTCCTGTTTAGAGGTTCCTCCCCAGACAGTCCTGACATCGCCTTTAATCAGCCCAGCTGTGACTCCACCTGTTTCCACTGCCACCTCCAGACAGAGGGGATTGCTCTAGGGCCAGAAGGCTATGAACTGGGCCGACTTTGTGGGACAGCACAACCAGTTGGATAATCTGATAAGACCAAGAAGGATAATCCTTTCCTGTCCTCCTAGGAGAATCAAGTCCCTCAAGCCTGAAATTCCATCTTTAGTGCACACTTTGTGCTGAGCATTACCCTCTGTGATAATCCTCATTTCAAGTAAAAAAAAAAAAAAAACCCTCTAGGAGGGCAGGAATATAAATTTTTAGCATTGCAATACATTGATCAGACTGGGAAAGGTAACGTGAAAATCTTGGGTGTTGGAGGTGCGGGGAGGGAGTTCAAGAAGTTGATGTACGCTGAGTGCTAAAGAGGAGTCATGGCACCCAAGGCACAATGAGAGTGTTTCCTGAGGGGCCAGAGTTACAGGTCCTTGTTTCCTCTTCCCCCTGAGAGAGACAGAAAAACAATTTTTTTAAACCCATAGACTTCCATGCATATGAATTCACAGTGACTGTTGTGGACACTGTTGTTTGGCCATCCAACAAAACAACATTCCCTTTTCTTTGGGGGACCATTCTTTCCATCTTTTACGTCTATGTGGTTCAGGGAAAGCTGACTTCACCCCCACACTTCACCCCTTTAGGCCTGGACCTCCACATTGTCGTACCCCATAGTCCTGCTGGCTACCGTCACTGTTACATGGACCAACAGGCATGTGGTCTGTGCTAAACCATTTAAACTCAAATGTAGGGCTTTTACTGAAACTACTGGGGAAGGAACCACCTCTCTGCTGGTCGTGCTAAGCTGATGGAACAGAAGCCAGCTAGTGATCTTATGATGACACATGAGGTATGTGCCCATTGGGAGTGAAACCAATTCAGAGGAGGATGGAATCAAAGCTTTAGAGAGCCACACTGCTTATGATAGCATTCGCACACCTGGCTCTCACTGCACCTGCAGCCAGCACAACCTCAGACTTTTCGGTTGCTTGAGCCAAAAAACGTCTGCCTCTTTCTTAAGCCAGTTTGAGTTTCTGATGCAACAGAACAAGTTCTAAGTATAACACAGACTTTATCGTATGGCTCACAATGCTGCTAGTCCTCAGCTGGTGGCACCCTCCTTCTCCACCTGATTCTGCTGCATTCTAGTGAATTTGGCTCAAACCTGGGCCTTGGTGTGGTCATCAGTTAACTGGGGGGTGATAACAGGACAGATAGAAAGGAGGGAAAGAGAATCACTGGTACGGAAGAACTTTGCTTTCCTGGGAAGGAACAAGCTGTAGAAATCCTCAGTCTTAAGTGACAAAGGTGGACTCCCCATCTTGTCCCAGGAGAGGATTCTGGAGCTTTGCTACTTGACGTGAGATCCCTGGACCAGCAGTGCATGCAGCACCTGAACTTGTGAGAGCTAAAGAATCTCAGCCTTATCCCGGACCCACGAATCAGAATGTATGTTTTCACAAGGGGTGAACATAGGTGATTGGGGTGATTGGTTAGTGTAGGAAAGGCAGGGAAGCACTGCTCAAGAGACTCCAGAAAGCCAGGGCCCCCAGAAACGTTGTACCCATTTCCTATGCCAGGGTCCCATGCCTAGTCTCAGCTCCCTCACTTTCAGAAAGTGAAAAAAATACTTGTCCCTTCAATCCCCACGTTTCACAGAGGGGTAAACGAAGGCTGAGGAGCACAATGACTTGTCCAGGGTCAGAATCAGCTGCTCAGTCAGATGAAAAGCATGTGTTCTGAAAATCTTGGTGACCTTGGGTTAGGCAAAGATTTTGATGCAATACCAAGCAAGATCTATCAACAAAAAAATAGATTAAAAAATACAAAATTAAAACCTTGTACTCTTCAAAAGATACTATTAAGAAAATTAAGACAGTGTGTACTGTGGTAGAAAATATTTGCAAAACACATGCTTGATAGAGGGCTTTTTTATCCTTTCAAACTCAACATTAGGAAAACAACCCATTAAAAATGGCAAAAACTTTTAAAAATAGATGACTTCACAGAAAAAAAATTATACCGATGGCAGATAACCACAGAAAAACATGCACAACGTCTTGAGAGGTTAGGGAAGTGTACATAAAACCACAATGAGATACCTGTACATACCTACTAGGTTGGCAAAAACAAAACAACGGACAGCACCAAGTTCAGCGAAGAGATCGCAAGAAACTAAGATGTTCACACGTGGCCAGCAAGATGGCAAAAATGGAACAGCCACTTGGGAAACAATTTGGTAGCTTCTTACAAATGCCAACAGATATGTATCGTAGGACTAAGAGGTTCCATCCCTAGGTGTTTATCCAAGAGAAACGAAAACTTACATTCACGTGTGGAACAAAAAAAATGTACATTGTGAACATTTATGGGGGCTTTTGTTGCAACAACCAAACTGTGGAAATAACCCGAATCTCTTTCCACTAGAGCCTGGATAGATGAACTGTGGTATATCCACAAAATGGAATATTCCTCAGCGATAAAAAGGAATGGGGTGGGAGGGTGGGGAAGGACCACGGGCGCATCTCAGAAGCATTGTCCTGAACCAAGAAAGCTAGACTCAAGGCTATGTCCTGCATGATCCCACTCACAGGACCTTGTAGGAGAAGCAGATCTATAGGCATGAAAATCCCATCGGCGAGTGCCAGGAGCTGAGGTGGACAGGGGTGATCATCAAGTGGCCACGTTCCTTGCTAGGGCCACCATAACAGAGTGCCACCAACCGGGTGGCTTAAAAGACAGAAATTAACTGTCTCACGGGTCTGGAGACCAGAAGTCTGCAGTCAAGGTGCTGGCCGGGCTGTCCTCCCGAGGGCTGAGAGGGGAGGACTGCGCCAGGCCTCTCTCTTTGGCTTGCATTTGGCTGTCTTCGTGTCTACACGGCCCTCTCTGGCTGTGTGTGTGTCTCCAGGTTTCTCCTTTTTGTAAGGACCAGTCATGTTGGATTAGAACCCACTCTGAAGACCTCATTTGAACTTGATTACTTCTGTAAAGACCCGATTTCCACTTAAGATCACAGTCTGAGGCACCGGGGCTTAGGAGCTCATCATATGAATTTTGCAGGGATGCAATTCAACCCATGACAGGGGCACAAGGGAACTTTGGGGGGCTGTGGAACTGTTGCGTGTTTTAATCGTTGGGGGGGCCTCAGGTACGTATGCATTAGTCTAAACGCCTAACACTGCACCCCGACAAGGGTACATGTGACTGCATGTAACAGAATTTAATTTTTAAAACTAGAAAAAATAAAACAGATCTACCAGGTTTTTCTTCAAAAGATTATTGCTCTTCCCATCTACCATCCCGCCCTGACTCTGCTGTGTTCCAGGCATCTGTGGTGGTGAGGAGTTATCTTTTTTTTTTTTTTAAGATTTTATTTATTTTATTCATGAGAGACACAGAGAGAGAGGCAGAAACATGGGCAGAGGGAGAAGCAGGCTCCATGCAGGGAGCCAGATGTGGAACTCGAACCCAGGACCCCGGGATCACGCCCTGGGCCAAAGGCAGACGCTCATCCACCGATCCTCCGGGGCGCCCCAAGGATTATCTTTTCAGAAAAGATTATTTCCCTGCTGTGTGTGTTCAGCCACATGCGGCCTTCCAGCAGAGCACGAGGAGCCCAGCAGGTGGAATGGCCCAGTTAGCATTGCCCATCGGGAGTGGGATGAGGTAAGGAAGGTGTGGGCTGGCTGGGGAGATCTGGTTTGGGACCTGGCGAGGTTAGCGGGAGCCGGGCTCCCCTACCGGCAAGAGGCTGCACCTTGGGCCCACAAGTCTGGGGGGCTTCCGAGGCCACTCGAGGACACCTGCCGGCGGCCCCCGGACACCAGGGAGGAACACACAAGGAGGCCTCACGTTCGCAGGAGGGGCAGGGGCAGTGGACTTGGCACCACACGGCTGGGGGGTAGGGGTGCGGGGACAGGTTAGAGACGCACACACACCTTGTTTCACGACGGAGGGCGAGGGTTCCAAGAGGTGAGAGCTAACAGCCTTGGAGCCCTTCCCAGCCCACCCCTGGCAGCTGCCCCTGCGCACCCCACCCCCGCGCGCGTGTCTGTGTGTGGGGGGGGGCGTGGGTGTGTGTGTAAGACCTAAGCCACGGCATACAGGGATGCCTGGAGAGGAGAAGCCATGTTTCTGGAAGGATCTAGAGCAGAGTACAGCCTAGGCTGGTTCCCCAGCCCCCTGCTTTCAGGGAAGGTGCTCTCTGGGTAGTCAGATCCTCCTGAACTCCCCAACTTCGCCAGTCTACACCGGGGCGTGTGGGGGAGCCTGGGGCCCGAGGCCTCTGGGCCCCACAGCGAACCAGCTGGGAGGGAGGCAGCTGGGGAGCCCACCTCCTCAAGGGGCGCAGCCCCAGGGCCCCCAGAGCAGCCAAGGGACCCGGAGGCCCTGCCACCTGCCGTGGGCCCCTGGCCTCTCTCGGGGGGAGCCCGCCGTCTTGCTAACCTCGTCAGCCTTCTCGGGCCTGGGGCTGCTCCCTCTGCCTCCGGTCGGCCTGGCCCCCGATCTCTTGTCCCTTTGGGTTTTCACTGCTGGTGCTTTATTATTACTTTTTTAATCTCCTGATTTGTATTTCCCCTGATTTCATTTCCGAAGCTGAAACCAAAAAAAGCCTTCTGTTTCTCTGGGCTTAGTTTTCTTGTCCATAAAGTGGGGGTTGAGGAAGGGGGTTTCTTTCCATCAGTTCTGTGTCCAAAGAGCAGGAGGTTTGGACTCAGAGGGTCTGAGTTTTCAAGGTATTTTTTTCCTGTCCATATTTATGGACCACCAGGGACCACGTGCCACACTCTTCCTCACCGAGTCTTCATAACCCTTCGGGGCACTATCGTTACCCACCCCCCCTTTACACAGGAAGCAACTGAGATCAACCTCCCAGGTGTCCCCCCTCAGCACACAGCCTGTCCCAGGTGGCAGGCAGGCCGGCAGGGTTTGAACACCAGGGTTCATACTCTTTTTCCCCCTCAGCTTTACTGACACGGAAGGTTGTATAAGTTCAAGGTGTGCAACGTGCTGGTTTGATACGTGTGCATGCTGTATCCGCGCTGCCAGAGCGAGCGCAGACATCGGTGCATATTGTGAAATGATCACAATGAGTTTAGTTGGCATCCATCACCT
The DNA here is from genome assembly GCF_011100685.1 of Canis lupus familiaris. Lineage (NCBI taxonomy): Eukaryota > Metazoa > Chordata > Mammalia > Carnivora > Canidae > Canis > Canis lupus. The sequence continues at coordinate 33,479,868 of NC_049239.1, read as the reverse complement.
CACATAGTTCCATTTGGTTTTTTTTTGGGGGGGGGGGGTGAAAACTCTTAAAAAATCTACTCACTTAACAGCTTTCAAGTGTCCAACACAGTCTTGGGCCCTGTCGTCACTGCGCCACATCAAAGACACATCCACTCCCCCACGTTCACTGCAGCAACGTTGGCAGGATCCCAGACGCGGACACAGCCGAAGTGCCCATCGCTGAACGTGAATGGATAAAGGAAATGTGATAACACGGTGGGATGGCGTAGTGGAATATAACGGAATATTACTTGGCCACATAAAAGAAGGAAGTCTTGTTGTTCGGGACAACGTGATCGGAACTCGAGGGCATCGTGCCGGGTGAGATAAGTCAGACAGAGAAAGACAAGTGCTCTACCATCTCCACCTGCAGAGCCTAACAAATCCAAACTCCTAGAAACAAAGCAGATTGGTGGTTGCCAGATGCAGGGGTGGGGGGTCGGGGAAAGGGTGGCCAAGAGTACAGGTTGCAGGGTTCCTGCTCTTAGCCACCCCACGAAGTCCAGACCAGTTATAGGTCTCTTTTGCTGTGTGGCCGCTGATGCATCGTTTGGACTCTCTGGGCTGAACTCTTCTCATTTGGCAAATGGAGGCGTTGTAGGGTTCCTGCCAGAAATACTGAGCCGCTGTGGTGCAAGCCCTTTAGGGGTTAAAGCACCCACAAGAGCTCTCTGCTCATGCTTACCTGTTCCCTTCGCTTGTCTCCATGTCGGGGCCTTCTACACAGAGAAGAGCCAAACGTTTGGGGCACTGATCACACACCAGCACTGGGCACACTTTGTTTTCCCTGCCTTTCATTTAACTTCACAAGAAACCTGGAAGGCAGGGGCTACGATTCTCTTCACTCCACAGGTGAAGCTGACGCACAGAGAGGTTGAGAAGCCTGCCTAAGGTGACACAGAGAGTTAGCGGGGGGGCCGGCACTCAAAATGAGGTCTGTGTGACCTCATTCTGTTGACCTCATTCTGTTGACCCAACGATGCTGTCACACCAAGACTGGCACTAGGGTGAGGGCAGGGAGGAGACTGTGTGGCTGAGATTGGAGGCATCTTGTAAGCTCTGCCCATAAGCAAGGGCAAGAATTTAAGTTAGGAAGACATTCCCACGTTTTATTTTTAATAACCTGTCACCTCTCTCTGTTCGTCTGTGCTATTGGTTAGTGGACTTCTGCAAATGTCCAGGTACCAGTCATGCGACTCTTACGTGAGACTCTGGGTGTGCACATCCACATGTATAAAGACGGAGAAAATAAAACAAGGTACGGCATTGCTCATAGCTTTTCATCTATTTCTGAGTCAAAAACAAGACTGTAAGTACTGCTGTGCTCGATTTAGGTGTGAGCCCTTCACTCTCAAATCCCTGCTTGGTACTTTGCATTGCCCTGGGCAAAGACAAGGTCCTTCGTAAATTGTTCTGGGTAGCTTGAGTTTTTTCTAACCTTTCTTTCCAACCACCAAGGATCTGAGTTACCTCCATCCTGGAAAGGGAAAAGGCAGAGCCAGGGGGATGGCCTAAGAGGAGCAGTGTGATGGGCTCAGCGGGCCTCACAGACCCATGATGCTAGGGGCATGGGGTGGGAGGGAAGGCACAGGGCTGAGTGGGAAGGGGCAGGGCTTCCCCCCACCCCATCATGACATAAGATGGATAAGTCTACCATCCATACCTGGCCAGCCTGCCCTTGGAAGGGCCTCTCCAACCCCTGCCTCATCTTTCAACTTCCAATACTCCACTGACTTCCCATGAGACCTTCCTCCCTATCACCTAATTTCTGCTAAGATGTCTATCCATAAATTGCCTTACGTGGACTGGCTGCCTGACTGTATTGGAATTTCAATCCAAGATCTTTGGAGATCCAGGACAATCAGTCATGGAACTACAGTCTCTCAGAAGGGAAGGGCTGAGCTATCACCGAATCCAGAGGGGACAGGTTCTCAGGTCTGGGGCAGGCAGGTAAATGCAGATGTCCCAAGCAGGCACATGACCTAGGGGTGGTGACCAGGTAGGCCAGCAAGGACAGCCTTGCCTCCTCTAAAGACATCCAAATTCCAGCTTTTGAAGACACTCTTCAGGCAGAAAGAAAAACAAAACAAAACAAAACAAAAAAAACCCAGAAACACCAGCAGAGTGAAATAAGGAAATAGGAAAAGCTACACTTTAAATGCCATGTGGTGTCCTGGCTGGGATCCTGGAACAGAAAAGAGACATTCGTGGAAAAGCAGTGAGGTGCACATGAAGCCTGCAGTTTAGCTTCTAGTAGTGCACCAATGTTAATGCCTTCGTTGGCAAGTGTACCGTGATTGGTGTGAGATGTTAATGATAGAGGGAGTTGGGTCAAGGGTACCTGGGAACTCTCTTGTTCTATCTTTGCAACTTCTTTTGTAAATTAAAATTATTCCAAAATGATGTTTATTAAAAACAAAAACAAAAACAAAAAAAAACCAGCTACCTCCATAGGGGAGATCTCTGATTACAGTACCTGTCGCTTATTCACTGTGTCTAAGAGCTTTGTGTATACTATTCCGTGGGATCCTTGTGACAATTCTATCAGAGTTATCCTTGTGACAATAATTTTTGTCATCCTTTTCATCTACGAGGCATCTAAGGCACAGGCAGGTTATGTATCTTGCCCAAGGTCACATAGTGACCCTGCGGCAGAGCCAGGCTTCTATTCCGATGCACAGTATATTTCTCCCAACCAGCCCACCTGCGGGATTGTAAACAGGCTTGTCAAGATCAGAGGCTCACTGGGGATCCCTGGGTGGCTCAGTGGTTGAGCGTCTGCCTTCAGCTCAGGGCACGATCCCTTAGAGTCCCAGGATCGAGTCCCACATCTGGCTTCCTGCAGAGAGCCTACTTCTCTGCCTATCTCTCTACCTCTCTCTGTGTATCTCTGGAGAATGAATAAATAAAATCTTTACCAAAAAAAAAAAAAAAAAAAAAAGATCAGAGGCTCACTAGTATTACTCACTAGTGTCAACTTGTAACAAAGTCGCAGGGCAGGACTGCAGGGAGGTGAGTGAGACACCTCCTCAGGTGCAAAGTGGTAAGAGCTCTACTACCTTCCCCATTAGGTTGGCTACTGCTTAAAAAAATAAAAAAAGAGAGGAACAAGTGTCAGGGAAGATGAAGAGAAATTGAACCCTTGTGCTCTGGGGGTGGGAGTGTAAGCTGGGGCAGCTGCTCTGGAAAACAATATGGCGGCTCCTCAAGAGATGAAGGAGAATCACCGCATGATCCAGCAATTCCTCTTCTGGGTATCTACCAAAAAAAAAAAAAAAAGAATTGAAAGCAGGATCTCAAGCAGATATTTGTACACCCATGTTTATAGCAGCATTATTTTCAAAAGCTAAAAGGTAGAAGCAACCCTAGTACCCATGGATAGATCCATGGCTGCACAGATGTGGTAAACACACACACACACACACACACACACACACACACACACACACAGTGGAGAATTGCTCAGCTTGAAAAGGAAAGACGTTGTCACAAGTGCTACCCCATGATGAACCTTGAGGACGTCGTGCCAAGTCACAAACAGAAGTACCATATGATGGACTCCACTTCCGCGGGGTATCTCCAGTTGTCACGTTTATAAAGACAGAACGAATGGCGGCTGCCAGGGGCTGTGGGGAGGAGGGGTTGGGGAGTTGCTGTTCAATGAGTATATAGCGTTTCACTTTGGGAAGATGGAGACTTCTGGAAACGGGTGGCACTCTTAGTTTTACAACAGTGTGAATGTGTCTAATGCCGCTGAGCACGTAAGCTTACACTTACACTTACCAATGCTTCAGACACTAAATTCTATGTTATGACTCTTTTGCCACAATTTAAAATATAATAGTCGTTTAAGGGGCACTGAAAACCTTGGTCATCAAGGTAATATTCCAATGCAATATTTTTAAAACTAAAAATTAATGTAAAAAAAAAGTCCGAAAGGAAAACATACCAGCCTTTTAAATAAAGACAGGATCAGGGGCAGGGTGGCTTCAATTTATCCTGGAATCTGCCTCAGGAGGAAGACTCGGCAGCATAGATCCTTGAAGGACACACTCCCTCGAGTGCTCGTGGGAACCTTAGGGCTAGATGGGGCCTGGAGTATACATCGAAAAGGCTCCTAGATGATTCTGACATTTGGTGTTCCCTGCCCAGTCCCACCTACCCCACCACCCCAATACAGAGGAAAAGAAAAAATTCAGCATGTTTTGGAGAAAACAGCTCCCAAATAGTTAACTTTGACTTCCTGGAGGTCACAGCTAGTTGGCAAATGAATTCCTGGTGAAATGCCTGGTTGCTCCAGAGCCAGAAAAGGATGCGTGTGGGAGCTGGATGCCCTGGGTGTCCCATTCCAGGGTGGTTCTGCCTTAGGGGCCCCTTGGCTCAGCTTCGAGGTGCCCCTTTAGGACACCAAGCCTGCATATCCGTGGCCGGAGCTTTTGGACAGTTTACTGACCTTCCAGCCCCAGGCTGGTTTTGCAATGTGCTTCAGACCTAACCTCTCAGCACCTGGCCGCCCTTTGCCAACTCTCCTGGGAAGCCACGGATGGGATGGCAGCAGACAAGTTCGTGCAGCAACAGCTGAGGTTTGGGTCTCGCCATTAGCAATGCAAATGCAGGGGAGTGTCAGCTGATTTATTAAATGGAGCCCTTGGCACATCCTCATGCCCTACTGGGGTTCATCTGTCATCCCCTCGTCAGCCCTGGAGCTGGTGGATGGGCTGCATGTGCTAACCCAGCTCCATTAATATTGTCTCAGGGCTCCAGATTTATGGAGGCTTCTTTCTTCATGTTTGGATCCCAGTGATTAGAGTCAGGAGATCCTGTCACTGGCCCTGTAGGCTCCCACCCTCTCTCTGCAGGTTTTCTTTACCAGGGAGGAGACAAAATTCATTTCCTTCTTTCTCAGCCTCCAGGATCTGGCCCCGCCTGCCTCTCAGTGCATGGCCAGCCCCTCTGGCTACACTGCTCTCCCACCCCGGGCCTCCTTGCTGACATATCTTTCCCCTTCCCACCCCAAGCACCCGGCCTCTTGGCGTTGCTCAGTGGATCTCAACTGGGGGTGATTCGGCCCCGTGGGAGACATCTGGCAATGTCTGGGGACACTTGGATTGTCACAGCTGGGCAGTTGTGGTGCTATGATTGGCATCTAGTGGGGAGAGGGCAAGGCTGCTGCTACAGATGGTAGAGTGCCCGGGACAGCCTCCCCCCACTACCGAGACTAAGAATGAACTGGCCCCAAAAGTCAATAGTACTGAGGTTGACAAACCCTGCCCGGGTTCACCTGACCCAGCAGCTGCGGCTCAAACATCACTTCCTCCCCAAGGGATGCCGCTTCTGATGGAAAGTTCCTGCCATCCTCACCCCTCAACCACTACAGCAGAGGCCTACCAGATGATGCCATCTTCAGGGCATGCCCCTTCTTTCTTTAGAGTACTTATCTTAGTTGTTATTATTTTTCTGTGCTCTTGTTTATGTTTATCCCCGTGCTCTAAGCTGCACAAGGTCAAGGACATTGTTCCCAATCACCTTAATATCCCCCGATCAGAGCAAGTTGCTTGGTGCATAGGAAGTCCTATTGGATCTATTGATGAATCGATGGATACGTCCTACTTCTCTACTCCCCATGGAGGGCTCACCAGGTTCAAGGGGGCACTGGGATCTGCTGGGCTGAAATAGTCCAGAAAGGGCTCCACCGGTGTATAATGCCAGAAGCTGGGGGTGGGGGGCAAGGGGATGAAGGGTTCTGATTAAGCCTCTCCCTCCTACCCATTTCCCTCCCCCCATGCCTCCCCTCCATCCTCCTCACCCTCCCCTTCTCCCCTTTCCCATCCTTACCTATCTCTCTTCCCTCTCTCTTTCCCTCTCCTCGCCCTCTTTCTCTCCCTCTATCCCTCCCCATAAACAAATGCTTGGTGAGCGCTTACTGAATACCAAGGACAATTAGGTCTCAAGTATACAGCAATGAACAGGACGGACACAGAGCTCGACTTCACTGACTGTCCGTCTTTTGAGAAGACAGTCATGAAAGGAGTTATCATGACATGGTAAATGTCACCAGGGGAAGGGAATGGGGCTGTGAGCGGCAAGGCCAGGGGATCTGGAGCAGGACAGGGAACAAGCAAAACTGATTTGATTTGGACTGCTGGTATGATTAAATTTTAGTTAACACAAGTGGTTAAGAGTTGAAGTTTGGAGCCTGGCTGACTGGGTTCAGATACCAGTTCTACTGCTCACCATGTGAACTTGAGCAAGTGACTTAATTTGCCTCGTTCCTGTTTCTTCATCTATAAACTAAGAACAATATGACACTTACTTCATGGGATTATTGTGAGGATTAAATGAACTAATGCATGTAAAGTGCTTAGGACAGTGTCAGACAGAGTAAGCCCTCAACAGATGTTGCTCCATATCATTGACCTGCATGTCTCTCCCCCCCCCCCCCCCCCGGCAACCCCCGCCCTGCCCCAGGGAAACAGAGGACTTTGGCTTTTGAAACTATTGTGGAACACCTTGTATCAGTTAAGACTGGGCTTGGCTGTGAGTGACAAAAGACCCAAAGTAAGAGGTACAAGTTTGTTTCCCTTTTGAGGTATGCATTGCCAGCTACGGTGGCAACTTCACGGTCTTCAAAGGCCAAGAATTCTTCTAGATTATTGCTCTCTTATCTTCAACATGAAGATCCTACCTCATAGCCCCAGTAGGGCTGCTCTAGCCCCCACCATCACATCTGTATTCCCAGACAGTTGGAAGGAGGAGGGAGGACACACCCTCCCCCTTAAAGAACATTTCATGGAAGTTGCATGCTTGCTTCTGCATCCATTGTTTGGGCCAGAACTTAGTCTCATGGTCAAGCTTAGCGTCAAGGGAGGCTGGGAAACTAAATATCTTTAGTCAATATAGCTGCATGTTCAGCTGAAATGTGGAGGGGAGTCTATTGCTTAGGAGGAAGGAAAGAAGGAAATATCTCCTCTAAGAGGACAGTTAGCCATCTCTACCAATTGCCCTGACTTTGCTCGAAACATTGGAAGGGCAGGAAGGCACAGCCCGTTCATTGCTCAACATAGTTCACTTACAACTAATGGTGAATCCAGAAGGACATATAGAGCTGCTTTCTCCTTTGTCTGCAACTGCCCTGTGGTCCCTCAGAGTCCTCCTTTAGACTGAAATCTGGGAATGGATTCTGACTGAACCACCTGTTGAAGGGCTTCTCTCCTGGTCCTTTAGGGGACCCTGTCTTCTGGGCAGCCTCTTCAACATCCAGCCCCCATGAGTCCTGATCCCCTTAAACCCTTCTAGTCTCTTCCTCATTCCCACCTTTTCCCTTCCTTGGCCTTAAAGTCTGGTTGTTCAACCACTCTTTTCCATTAGGTTTTTAGTGTTGTGGTCATTTGCTCTTAGGATGAGAAGCCTTAGGATGGCCATGCTCCAGACAGGACAGGGTGAGGGAAACTGGACCCCAGAGGCCAGCCTCTGGCAGAGTTCCTCAGACATGGATGCGCCAGCTGCGTGAAAGCTGCTTCCTTCAGCCACTCCTGTTGTCCTGCAAGGGCATCTCGGGTCTTTCCACCTAAGGTACTTTGGACAAAGGCCCCCTGTCATTAGCCTGCCCTGGTGTGTGCCTGCCCTAGAGGGCATGATGGGTTCTCAGCTATGTCCCAGGGCAGGTTCCCCACTGCCCCCTTCAGGGACCACTAAGGATTGCAGCTTAGAATTGAACGTTCAGCTCTATGGAATCCCCAGGGTCAATCGACTTTGTTCCTTATCAAGGCCCAGACAACAGCCTAGCCCTGCCGACTCTTGTGTGACCTTTTATACTCAGAAAGTTTGAGTAACTCCTGGAAGGGGAGAGATCTTGAAAGTCATGGAGCCCGGACTAGAAATCCGTTCTGATTCCAAGACTTTGTTCTTTGTGCTCTAAGAGTTGCCTCTCACTTAAATGTCTATGATTAGTCAATGGTTGGGGCAAGGGGAGTAGACAATCAACAAAATTAATGGAACCAATGTTTACTGAGCCTCTACTAAGTGCTAGGCCCTGGGGACGCAAAGATGAACAAGATTTAGCCCTTGAAGAAATACCAGATCAGGGCAGCCCGGCTGGCTCAGGGGTTTAGTGCCACCTTCAGCCCAGGGCTTGATCCTAGAGACCTGGGATTGAGTCCCACATCGGGCTCCCCACATGGAGCCTGCTTCTCCCTCTGCCTGTGTCTCTGCCTCTCTCTCTCTCTCTCTGTGTCTCTCATGAATAAATAAATAAAATCTTAAAAAAAAAGAAAAGAAACATCAGCTCAGCCAGGGCGATGGTCACAGGGGCAAATTATTTTGAGTCCTGTCCATTAAAAAAGCACATTTTCTGGCTACCCAGCATAGGATATTATGGATCCCCTGCAGCAAAATTCACACTTTGCTGGGCATTCAAGGGTGGGAGGGTAGAAAGAATCACAGGAGGTGGCCTGGAGGGCAGAGTTTCTGAGCTTGGTCTTAAAGAGTGAATTTGATGTAAGTGGTAAAGTGGAAAAGGCATTCCGGACAGAGGACACAGCATATGCAAAGGGCAGGAGGTAGGGCCAAAGTAACATTCCAAGCAGATACTCTATAGGTACCGGCTACGGAGTAGCATTCTAATACACACTCAGCAAACATTTTTCACCAAGTTACTGTGGTCTCTGTCTATAGTGCCTGAAAAAAAACAAAAAAACTTTCCAGTCACTCAGCCACTTTGTTGATCACATTTCTTGACTTATTTCACCTGCCTTGGGCTGGCATCTACTCCTACCTCTTCTCCTCGCTCTCTAGTTCTTTATGGAGAATGTGCCTTCTCACCAGGAGACACTTTTGTCATGTTCCTTGCACTCCATCTTGCTTGAATTCATTGAAAGCCAAAAGCAAAAAAATAAAAAATAAAAAAATAAAAAAAAGCGAAAAGCATGTTGTTCTGCTGCTTAAGGTTCTGCTGAGATGTGGGGAGGATGAAAGCTGCCATCTTGAATGAGTGAGGTCTTTGCAGGGTCTTTGACCTACTAACAGAAGACTGAGCCCATCTGCATCCTCTATCCTTCCCAAACATGGTTTCCAGGCAGCTCTGGTGTCAGCTCAGCCTGTTAAGACAGCTTTTCCCCTTGTTGGCTCAGATTCCAGTGGGGGTGGTTGTGTGGGTCTTCAATTCCTCCAGCCACACGTTGTTGTGGCCTCTCCACACCTACGTTGGGTCCCAACCTCTCCAGTTCCCCTTTTCAACTTACTCCAGGCTCCTTCTTCCTTCCTCCTGCCAACCTCTAGTCCCCACAGGCTTTGTAACCTATGCTCAGAAAACCACATCTCACAGGCTTTAGTCAGAGGCAAGGATTTCTAAGGGTGGAGTTTTATTTTTTATTTTTATTATATTTACTGATATTTAGATTTTATTTGTTTGAGAGAGAGCAGATGCAGGCGGGGCAGAGGGAGAAGGAGAAGCAGGCTCCCTGCTGAGCAGGCATGCTGAGGGAGCTTGATTCCAGGACCCTGAGATGCTGAGCCAAAGGCAGATACTTAACTGAGCCACCCAGATACCCCTAGTTCGTTTTTTTTTTTTTTTTTTTTAAGATTTATTTATTTATTTTAGAGAGAGAAAAGAAGTGAGTGCATATATGTATGAGCAGGAGGAAGGGCAAAAGGAGAGGGAGGGGGAGAGAAGAATACTTCTGCCTTCAGCTCGGGTCATGATCCTGTGGTCTGGGGATGGAGTCCCACATCGGGCTCCCTGCGAGGAGCCTCCTTCTCCCTCTGCCTGTGTCTCTGCCTCACTCTGTGTATCTCATGAATAAATAAATAAAATCTTAAGAAAAAAAGAAGAAGAAACTATTATTATAGCACTTCTTGGCAGTTTATAGGCCGCCCGTGGGCTGCTCTTGCTCACACATGGTTCATTTAGCAAAGAGTGAATGCCTACTACGTGTCACATGCTATGCTCAGCCCTGAGCACCCAGAAATGAACCAAACAAGGTGACCATCATTGAGACCACGTGATCACCATGTATGACAATGTCCAGAACAGGCTTCTTTGATCAGTGGCTAAACTGTTTATGTGGAGCAACACCCCTACTCTGGGCATAAGCATGTCAGAAAAAACTAGCCATTAGCCATCCCTCTGTCTATGAGCTGGCTTCCTCCTCAGAGTTTCTAAAGCATTTTCTTTAGGTAATGGTCTGCCTCTGCGAAGCATCCAAAATAAAGTCAGTTGCATAGAACCACTAGCTCCTGCATTCTTGGACATCTCTAAGAATTGTCTCAGAGCTCAGGAAAATGCAGGACTCCCATTTAGGTAGAAGAACCCCTCATCCAACCGAATGTGTGTTCATGTGACATGACTATGACAAATATATTTTTAAATTGTTCTTATATTTTATAATTATAAATTCATATATGCTTATTATAGAGAGTTTCAATAATACAGAAGACAATAAAGAAAAGTATATGAAGGGTTTATGTTAATAGTTAATGGTTTAGTGTAACATTCTCAGAGTGTGACCCCCTGGGGGTCCCTGAGACTCTTTTAGGGGGTCCACAGAGTCTGAATTCTTTTAATAATAATTCCAAACCATTATTTGTTTGGTTCATGGCTTGCTCTTTCATGAGTGTAGAGCCGAGTTTTCCAGAAGGTACAGGACACATGATCACACCATTGTTCTAACAGCTCATGTGCTTGTGCACACCTGTGCTTTTCCATCTTTTACTTCTAATTTTGAATATAATAACCCTCTCTAACTATAACTCACAAAACTTGTCTGTGATCCTCAATAATTTCCAAGAACATAAAGGAAGCCAGAGAGCAAAATGTTTATGGTTTAACTCTTTACTTTTTCCAGTCTTTGACCTATGAATATGGCTAATCAAAAAACTGGCACCACATTGTAGGTAGACAACTACTTTTTCAATTGGCTAATATATTATATGTAAATATTTATATAATACATTAACATATCCTTATATTGTATCTCCTAAACAATAATAATAGCACTTCTGTGAGCCAGTCCCTGTTCTAAGTACTGCACATAGCAACCCTTTGAGATAGGAACTATGACAATTTCCATTTTAAGAAAATTAATTAATGTTAATTAATTCACCCAGAGTTATAACGTTAGGGAAAGACAGAATTGGAATTGGAATCCACGCCTAGGTAATCATAAAGCACAGTATTTCATCGTCTAAATGTTGTAGCATTAAATCCTCATTTTATATTTTTTTAACATTTAAGATTTCAATTTTTCACTAGCATAAAATAATGCTAGAGGAGTATCCCTGAACACATAGCTTTTTGGGGATCACTGATTATTTCCTTGTAATCAATTCTTGGAAGTGAGGTTATTAGGTTGGGAGAGGTATCAATTTTTTCAGTTTTGATGCATATTGACAAATTATGTTCCCAAAAGTCTATACCCATTCCCAGGTCCACCACAAATACCTGAAGACTGTTTTTCTCACTTCATCCTCAGTAGCATTTTTGCAAACGTGATAAGCAGAGGAGAGAGCCCCTTGCTTTAATCTCAAGGGATGCTGAACATCGTTTAAAAATCTTTTTTTGGCAGATTTAAATTTATTCTAGTATAAATCGGTCACTTTTTATGATCTGTTTTTATCAAATGAGATGAACCTGATTTTTATTCACACATTCCTGAGCTTATGCCCCAAAGTGAGTGTTGCCAACATCAGAATTATCACTTAAAGACTTAATCTAATAAGAATACCACTTGATAACAAATATCCAGGACTCCTTTATGGGCCTTGCATGCGAAGTAGGAAATAGACTCTAAAGATGGGGACCTAGAAGTGAATATCTCACTGACTCAATGACAGCAAAGATCCTCCCTGGCAGTAGGTGGGAGTACTGAGACTCTCTGGCACACTATAGCATACAATGGCTAAGAATTCCACTTGTGGTGAACTGGGGGCTGCATTAGTCAGTGCCGTGTCTCTGGCATTGGAGAGGTATGGAGCAAAGAGCAAATCCAAGACTGTAGAATTGGAGGACTGGTGCTAAGTGCCATTGATTCCCTGAAGAGAGGAAATGCAAAGATTAAATATAAGTCAGCAATTTAAAGCTGAGAGCCTTTTTGGTGACGCTTAGAGACCTCATCTTCTGCAGCCAGAGGCAGGTGGAGCTGAAGAGGAAGAACAGAACTTTACTGTGAGGAGAACAGAACTTCAAAGCAGGACTGAATTCAGAGTTTAGGCAAATGTCTATGCCAAAGACAAAACGATGATAGGAAAAGAGTAGGAGCCTAAGATTTGGAATACAGACATCTGGGAACATGCACTTGACAACCTTGACCTCCCCCCTTGGCCTACATAAATGGCTGCACTTCCCCTTGTCAGAAGATAGATAGATTCCCCTTCCTTTTTTTTTTTTTTTTTTTTTTTTGAAGGTAATAGCCTCAAATGAAGCTAGTGCCTTATAAGGTAATATGGGCCCTTCTTAAGATCATCTACCACCTGGCCACCTGCCTTATAATTAGGGTCAAATCTCAGCATAACACTATGGGGAAAGTGACAAGCCTGCAAAGAGAGGAGAGGAATTATATGCCAAAGAGGGTTCAAGAACTGGTTACTGTGTACCATCAAGGATTGTGTGGGCATGCCTAAGAGTGGGTCATGAAGATGCTAGGAGGTGGGAGCACAAGAGGATATTTGTCAAAATGGAATGAAGGGCTTCAGGAGATGTGTTTGATAGATGGCTGTGGCCATTGTTAGTATCTTAGAATGAGGTGCCAGTACTATTGAGAAGCTCCGTAGAGGCTGCTCTCTTTCAGCTGGGGATGATAATAGAAGAAGCTTTTCCAGAACCAGTCTCCCTAGTATCAATGATAATAACGACATCCCAGAAAAGCGGGGGCCAGATGGTAACACTTCACTATCAGAAGCCAGGGTGAATGTAGTTCCTGCAATGGGCAGCAACGTCAGAATGGCATCCAGGGAGGTCGACCTGAAGTCATCTGTGAAGGTGGCTTATAGGTCATGTTGTCCCAGGGTTTCTTACCCAGGACCAGACCTCAGTCAATTCTCAGATCCAGATCCCACTGTAAAAGGGTTTGGGTCTTCGTGTGACAAGATATGGAAGCATCATAGCAAGTATGTACTGTAGCGATTCTCCAAAAAGACCTGTAGGTCTTTACACAGGTAGTTAGTTATACACCAAGGAACGGGAAATATCCAGTTCTTTCAAGTGTGTTGGATACAAGTTCAGAAGTGGTCCTGATACTAGAGAACCCAAAGTGTCATCAGGACCCTTTTCAGAGAAGAGGCTTATGCAAGGCAGGTAATACACGAGCCCCAACCCAGGTTTGTCTCATAGTTGATAAACCGAGCCCATGAGTCCATCCAGTGGTCTTTTTCCCAGCTCCCAAATGTATCAATGGGAAGAATATTCTCAGCAATTTGCAGAATATTTATACTCATTCTATGACCTACAGAGTAAAAGCAATTGTAGTAGGAAAGGCCATGTGTCAGTCTCCCAAACTACACCTTTCGCTGAATTTAGCATACCCACTCTACCTCGTAGGAGGAACGACATATTACTACCATCCTTGAAGACATAATGGATGTAGGGGTGGTAGCCCCCATTATATCCTCATTTAATTTATCAATCTGGCCCCAGAAAAACGGAATCATGAGGTATAACTAGGTACTGCTGAAAACTTAACTGAGTAATACCCATCAACTTCAGCTGTTTTTCACTAGAGCAGATTGACACATCCTCATGTGTATGGTATTCAGCTATTTCCTGGCAAATATGTGGTTTAAATACCCATCAGAAGAGAGGATCGGAAGCAACGGACGTGCATATGTTACAAGCAACAATATACATACATTCACAGTTTTACCTTAAGACCACATCCATTCCACCCCCCCTCCAGTCCCAATGTCGTCCAAAGGGATGTAGACCATCTGATAATTATGCAGAACATCACCTTTGTCCACTATATTGACATCATATTAATCAAACCTGATGAGAGATGACAAATTCTCTGGATAACTTTGCAAATATACATATATGAATACACACACACACACACACACACACATACACACATATATATGTACTTTAAGAATTCAGGGACTTGCCACATTGGTGAAGGTTTTAGGGATCCGATGATTTGGATATAATATCAGATCCATACTGGATTATCTTATCTAACGGAAAGGTCAAGTGTTTGTGCTTTGTAACTTACACAACAAAGAAAAGGGCATAGTGCTTGCTGGACCTCTTTGGGTTTAGGAGGTAATATATTCCACACTGGAATACTGGGCCCTTTACTGGGTGACACGGAAGGATCCTGTGGGGATTGAGTGAACGAGATATTTATGTTATAGATAGAACACATAATGTACAGAGGACTAAGCATGGGTGGCTCAGTCAGTTAGGTGTCTGCTTTCGGCTCAGATCATGATCCTAGGGTTCCAGGATTGAGCCCCACATCAGGCTCCCTGCTCAGTGGGGAGTCTGTTCTCCCTCTGTCCCTCCCCCTGCTCATGTTTTCTCTCACTCTCTCTACCTCTCAAATAAATAAAAATCTTAGAAAAAAAAGAACCTATAACATAAATCAGTAAGTCCCTAATACTATAGTTCCCATCGCAGGCTCTTCTGAGGAACATGAGGTGAAGCAGCTTCTTCCAAAGAGACCAAGTTGTCTAGGGCCAGAAGAGAACACCTAGGTCTTGGTTCTATAGATTGTCTCCTGATTGAATGGTCTAGGCGTGTTTTCTGTCTCTCTAGGCCTTCGTGCTCTCATCCGTAATATGTGGGGTTTGTGTTAGCTCAGCATGTTTTCAGCTTCTGCCATCAGATAACAGACAGATAAGATTTACACGCAGGACACACTCCCATGGGTGTATCCCTTGGCACCAGTAAGAGAGGCTATGGGTTCTGGGCAATTCCCAGCAGGCTGGCTGTAACTCCACCTCCTCTTCTCACTCAAAAAAAGAATACTGGAATGCAATGCAGTAAAAGGGGGTAATATAGTAGCGATAACCTTGACACTGTTCTAGTTCGTTTTTTGAAACATCATTCACAATCTGTAATGCTATCACGTGTTTTAAAAACTACTCTTAACAAACCTCACAATGTCTTGACGACATGGTTCAGAACTCATGGCTTCATATGCTCTTGAAGATTACTTTCCACCTCCAAATTTTTTAATTCTGAGAGTGGGTCTTCCAAAAAAGGAACTCCAAAACCTTTCTAAAATATCAAATGTTACTGTGATTCTTGAAAAGAGCACTCCTTTGTGCCCATAAGTTTGAATAGGAGTTGAATGTGTATTCGATACAGCATCACTGATCTTGATCCCTATGTATGGAGCCACTCACCCCATATTACTGATTGCCTACACCTGTGCTATTTCTAAGATTTTTTTTTTTTAGAACGATGAGTTGGGAGGAATTGATTAAAATGTACTGCCCTTTCTTTATGTTAGTGTTTCCAAAAGTGCAGGTTAATGAAAAAAAAAAAGGGATTCTGTAGCCAGAGAATTATAGGTCAGGTGAGGCTCATCAAGTTCCTTTACCACAGACCTTCTCTAATCCATTAATCTACTCTGTTGATACGCCTTGTGAATCTCCAGGAGAGAAATTTGGTCTGCAGTGTTTTCCAAAGATTTTGAACATGGAACCCTACAGAACAAATATTTCCAGGAACATACCTTGAAAAAGTCTGCCTCACAGCAATATGAGGTTCAAAGTTTCCTGATAACTTGAGATGATACTGCAATGATGCTATGTACACTGGCTCATCCACCACCAACAGAATTGTGGTCCTGAGTGGTAGAGCTGTCTACTGAATGTGCTCCAGTCCCTTCCCAGTCCCTTCTTTCCCCATCTATAGCCCAGATTCCATGAAAGCCAAGTGTGGCCCCATGCTGGAAAGTGTGTTGCTACCCTTCTCAGGCACCGACAGACTTTTGTGGGGTAGTGGACCAGTGGTCAAGACATCCAGTCCTGGACCTTGCTCTGGCCCCCAGTAGAAAGGTGGCCAGGGGTGGGACACCAAGAATTAATGAGATAGAATAATTAAAATACTAGCAGTTGTGTTTGTGAAATGAGCTGACGTGTTGTTTTTAATGTTGTTTAGAGTCGTAGTTTTAAAAATAAAATAAATGGCCTGTCACACTTCCAGGCACATAGTCTATGAGCTTCTCAAGAACATGAACCTGGAAAGTACTATTGTGAATGGTCTCACTTACTGAGTACTCCATGTCTGATCTAGGCTAAATATCTTACATCCCGATCGTGTTCGTATGCTACCCCCCCAGAGAGGCCTTTCCTGACTGTGCTATCTCAGCCCTTGTCACTCTCCATGCCCTAACCAGGCTCTGTGCTTTATAGAATTTATCACAACCAACGTTATATTATTTTTCTGTTTACTGTTTATTTCCCCAACCAGAATTTAAGCTCCACGAGGACAGAAGTCTGGGTTTGTTTTGTATTTTTTTGTTTTCTCTGCTGTTTCCTTAGTACCTAGAATAGTGCTTGGAACAATATAGGCCCTCAATAAAGTATTTATGTAAGGAATACATAAATGAATGATCTCGTGGAATTCTAACCACAACCCTATGAGCTAAGTCCTATTATTAGCTCCATTTGATAATCGAGGAGACCGGGTCATGGAGATTAAGTCACTTGCTGAGAGGACATAGTAAGTGGTAGAGCCTGTATTCAGATCTAGATATGACTGACTCATCTTTAGCCACCAGGCTATGCAGCCTTTTCATGCACGCTGTGTTGCTTCTCAGCAGGTCATATCTGGCCTCTGTGGGTACTCATTAGAATGCAGATTATTGGGGTTCACTCTGATGTATTGACATGAGCGGAGGGAGGGCTGGAGGAGAAGAAGGGGTAAGGAAAGGCAGAGAAGAGAATCGTGTCTGTCTCAGACACCAGTCCCCGCATGGACCGGGCTGATCCGGTGGGAGTCCAGTCTGAAGTCTTCCAGAGAGAAGGGATGCAGGAGAAGCCGAAGGAGCTGTCTTCACAGGGGGCTCCGTAAGTCCTGGGATACTCTAAGGCCCAGGTGAAAAGCCAGCACCAGGTTGGCCCCTTTCGGGTTAGCAGCTCCGGAAGCAGCAAGGGACAGCCGGAGCCCAGACACCAGGACTGTCACAGAGATCATGGAGGGGATCTTGGGAACTGGATGTCATCAACACAGAGGCTGGAACAGAAAACAAATGCCCACGGCACATCAGCCAGGGGTTTCCAGAACAGCTGGGGAGGGGGTCAGAACTTGCTAGGCTCTGCGGTCCCCGTTTAATCAAGCGTGGGCAAGTGCTAGCTATCGACATGCGGATCATTACTCTTCCAGTGATTCCATTAGTACCTTCCAATATTATTTTTCTTCTTCCAAGATTTCTGTTTTCCTTCGTCTGGTTGGGCCTGGGTGGTTCTGCTCCCTAAAGTCAAGCTGGCCTCCTGCTACGCAATCCCCCCGATGGTAACCAGAGGACAAGGTGGAAGTGCAACGTTGATCTTCTCCTCCCTGGGACTACCTGCAAGTCTCCGGTGGTTTTAAACAGAAGACAAAAAAAGTCTGGAATCAAAACACTACATGGAAGGATTCGGAGTCCGCTCTGGAGTCCCACCTCTTGGCATCACATCCTCATGGACATGGGTGAGCTCCAGAGAGAGAAAGGAGGCTTTTGTCCCCCCCTTGGTCCAGACCCAAAGCCACCTTGCTGTGCCTACATCCTGCAGTGTCACAGGATTCGAGTGAAGCTGCCCTGAGTTTCCAGCAGCTGAGCTTGCTCTTGAGCCACCCCCCCGCCCCCCCAACTACAGAGCTGTTAACTCACCGCTCCTTTGTTTACACGTTAGCTAGATGAAGTACACCTACTCAGATTGTGAAACACCATTCATTGTTTTTGGCGAGTTGCTCTCTAGGTGTAGTCAAGAAGTCTTATTCTGGGGGGTTCAAAAGTGTTTCATAGCCATGTCAGCTCCATAGTTATGGCCCTAAGTAAAACCCTTGACCGGAGAAACGAGTTAAAACTCCCTATAGGTGAGGTAAGTAATTAAGCAAGGGACTGCATTTTATTGTGTAAATTATACTCCATTTACTGTAAAGCTGAGCTTCCAATAACCTTTATAAAGTCCTCACAGGTAATGACTTACCATGAATTGTGAGTTCCAGGGCTGCAGAACAGAACACGTTGGTCCTTTAAATGCTATTGGGAAAGAGAAACTAGATTAAAACGAAAAAAAAAAAAAAAAAAAAGCCCTTTTCCCAGTCTCCAGCGATTGAAGGCTTTGGCATGGGTTCCAGGGTTCAATCTTGGTTTTCCCCCCAAATCTCCCCAGGACGGGGTTATGCAAATCTTAGGTGTAGCAAGAGTTGGGCATGAAATCAAAGGGCTGTTTGGGAATGCCCGTAGCGTACGGGCCAGTTGCTGGGGTACTGTCCCCTCTCCTGGACGGTTCTGCGTCTCCCTTCCCTGGACACAAGAGGCAGGTGACCACTGCTCTCAGGCCCACGAGATTGCACGACTCCGCGAGTGAATGTTGCCCCCTCGAGTTGTGCAAAACACCAATCCTTACTCCTGTACCGCGGGGCGGTTCATTTAACTGCCTGCCAAACATGATGTTCACGTCTGGCTGGATCGTCCCTTCTGGCATTCTTTTCCCACCACCTGGATCAGGTTAAGTGATGTCTTTCACCTCTGTCTGTTTTTACCTTTGCCTGCTCTTCGTTCAAAGATAAGATCTTTCAGCCAGTCCCCAGGGGTGTGATAGGTGACATCTGGCACCAGGGGGACCTGAGAATGAAAGAGAAAAGGTTCTAAGGCAGGTGTCAAAGAAGCTGGGACATTCGTGCCAGAAGAACTGGCTCGTGACAGAAAACAGTAGTTTTGATCCTGGATCTTGTATCTGGGGCTGAGTGTTAATAGACTTTGAGCTGAGGGTCCCCCCCCAGGGGGTTCAGCGGTTGAGCGTCTGCCTTTGGCTCAGGTCGTGATCCTGGGGTCCTGGGATCGAATCCCACGTCGGGCTCCCTCTGCCTGTGTCTCTGCTTCTCTCTCTGTGTCTCTCATGAATAAATAAATAAAATATTTTAAAAAACAGACTTTGAGCTGTTTTTTAAATGAGGGCCTACATCTGGTGACCTTTCACAGATTTCGAGAAGGACAATGTCTCCCCTCCAGCCACACCTCCTGATTGAACTAAGCATTCACTTACAAAAACAGCTGGTTCCCCGAGGAAGGCTGTATCCAACTAATCCTCCACAGAAATACTTGGTTTCAACAGAGAAAATAAGCTTGCCCTGTTCAGCATAAAGCTGGATCGCACTTGCCCCCGGGGCCTGGAGCGAGCAGGGTGGCTCTGCCCATTAGGCACTACGGGCCTTAGCACCTGGGCTCGCAGCGAGAACATTTGCAGAACCAATTAAAATACCTGCGACCCGGGGAAAAAGAGGAAGAAAGAAAGAAAGAAATGTTATGCTTCCAAACTCTGGAAGTTGTGAAATCAGAATCTTAAAATGTTGACTGGCATCGCTGCAAATTACAGCATCTGTCAACTTCATCAATTATGAAAGTTAATACTCATAAGGATCTCATTACAATGAAAAACAACGTGCGGATTGGATTTTCCGACCTAAAATTTCTCCTTCTGTACCCAACGATTGCTGAGAAGTTGTAACGAGTGTGAATCAAAGAAGTTACCCGTCGGAAATAATTTTGAAAGCCAAATTAGAAAGAGCCTTTCAAATGTTTTTGCCTCCAAATTGGGACTGTTGTGGGTATATGTTAATATGTTTGATAAGAGCTGCCTAGGACTTCCAAGGCTCAAAGGGCCCCATGTGAGGGTCATTTCCCCTTCCTAGGATACTTTTGAATTGTATCTACAATCCGTATTTTTCCACTGACTTAAATCTTTACAGGAAACGTTCCCAAGGACGTCGCTTGGTTCTACTCCACTTATCTCCTTGAATGTTCCCACAGCAATCTCTCGTGGAAGGACTTTGTTGAGCAAAGCATGGCATCTGGCCCTTTCTTTCAAGATCTTCAAGGTCTGGGAAGGAAGATAGACAGGAAAGAAGATAAATTGGAGCACAGCTGCCTTCTGCAGGTTTACTGTCTGTTGCTTAGAGGCACTGGGTTCAATAGGTTTTTATTTATTTAGTAAGCATTTTCTGTGCATTAAGTACTGTTCTCAACACAAGTGCTATTTAACAGTTTTGCAAAGATTAACCCATCTAATTCCCAAAGTAATCCTGTGAGGTATTATTATCATCCCCGCTTTACAGATAAAGAATTTGCTCAAGGTCAGTCACACGGCAAATAAGGAATAGAGGCACGATTTGAACCCAGCCTGGCTTGAGAGCCCACATCACTGGTGTTTTTAAGGTATGAATTGAACCGTATAATCAGAGCCAGAGGGGCTCATAGAAAATGCTACATAACTAGTTGTGTACAGGTATGATGAAACAGGCATCTCACAAAGGAGATGATATTTGAATTGCTTTGTATCAAACAGGAATTTGCCCAACAGATGAATTGGAGAGGACAGGATTAAGACATACATTCCATGTAGAAAGAAAGGCCTATGCCATCATCTGTATGTATAAAACAAACAAGCTGGTAAGATGATTTATTTTGGGAGATGCAGATAGTTTATATGGCTGGAATTCAATGCGCCAGGGAGGATTTATAGAAATGGGGCTTGAAAGGGAAGCAGAGAAAACATAAATATGTGGGTCATTTTGAGGAATTTGGTCCCTGGACAGTTTTGACTTTGGTCAGTTGAATATTCGTGGCCTCTCCCCACTTCCCTCCACCCAAACCATTAAAGAATAGCTTGATACACTCAACAATGCAAAACAAAAGTTTTTTAATGTGCATGGAAGGAAATGACACAAAGTCAAAAGTCAAACAGCACACGAGGATAAAATATTTGCACTGTACAGCACAGTCCTTTTTCTCGATGTACTAAGTGTGTTTACAAATCAATAAGGGAGTTCTGTGTGGTGATGGATGTTACCTGGACTTATTGCAGCGACCATTTCACAATATATACACATATCGGATTATTATGTTGTACACCTGAAACTAATGCAATGTTATATGTCAATTAAAAAAAAATAAGGGCAGGGGTGCCTGGCTGGCTCAGTCCGTGGAGCATGTGATTCCTGATCTCGAGGGTGTAAGTTTGAGTCCCACGTTGGGTGTTGACATTACTTAAAAATAAAAAATAAGTAAAAATCTTCAAAATAAAAAAAAAATTAATTAAAAGTAAGGGGGAAAAAAGACCAACAAATCAAGAGACAAAGGACATGAACTGATAGTTTAAAGCAAAGCCATCTAAGCCATTTATAAAGGTGCTCTGCCTTTTTAAAAGAAAAATGCAAATGCAAACAAGAGTAAGATATAATTGTCACTGTTGGTTTGGCAAAGATCAAAAGGTTTGGTAACACACTGGCCCAGCCAGTGTGTGGGAAACAGCCATGTAGAGACACTGTTGGTAGGAGGGTCAATTGGCAAAACCTTTGTGAGGATAATTGGGCAGATTCTCTCAACACTACACACATACGGATTTTTTCCCCCGGACAATTCTACTCCTAGGAATTCATTCGGCAAGTACATCCGCACATGGATATGGTGTTGTGCATACCAGGACATGTATGTTACAAGATTGCTTGTGATAGGGAGAGATTGGGGCGGGGGGGACTACATCTTTTTCACTAACAAACTGGTTAAATCCATTATGGGGCAACTACACAGCAGAATTCTTTGCTGTCTTTAAAAAGAGCGAGTCTGTCCCATACCTATTGATACACCAAAATCTTCCACATACAGTGGGAAAAGCAAGATAGAGAATATTGGGTTAGGTTTTCACCATCTGTATGAGCATGCATGTTTCGGGAAATGGGAATGGATTAAATGCTTCTGGAAGAATCATGAGAAGCTGGTAACCCTGGGTGCCCCTTGGGAAGGAAACGGGGACAGCTGGGAAGAGAGAGATTATGAACATTTATTTTTTTGTTGTGTAAGTTTGGTGTCTTTTGAGTGTTTGCCATGTGTTTCCTATTTTTTATTTATTTTAATTTTTTAAAAAAGATTCTATCCATTTATTCACGAGAGACACAGAGAAAGAGGCAGAGACATAGACAGAGGGAGAAACAGGCTCCCTGTGGGGAGCCAGATGTGGGGCTGGATCCCAGGACCCTGGGATCACACCCTGGGCAGAAGGCAGATGCTCAACCGCTGAGCCACCCAGGGCCCCACACCCCATTTTTTATTTTAATATTTTGCTTTGTATTATCTGATTCCAAATTGTTAAGTTTTAAAATGTTGGTTGACCACCCCCTCTGTCCCCCTGCCGCACCACTGCATTGTTTTGCATTTGGTAGGAAGATCAACTGGTAGATATTCCATGGATTTAACTCCCCATTAAACTCCAAACTAAAACCTCTTGACTTCTTTGTGTGACGCTGGTCATCAGCCTTCCTGCAGGACAGGCCGCTGGCAGAGAAAGTGTGTGTCCCCGCGAAGGCGTGCAGCGGAGCTCGTTGGAAGATTTCTGTCTCAACGCCCTTCCAAATGTTGGCCTTCTCTGACTTAAGCCCAGAGATAAAGACTGTGAAACTTCTGTCTGGCCAGTTTTGGTTGTAACCAAGCGAGTGCTTTCTAGCATGTAAATAATTGTCACCAGCTCTCATCAAAGCAAGGCTCAGTTTTGCTGAAAGGGATGAATTCATATACTTCTTTTTAATGAAATATGTGGTATCAATGTCCTTTGCTTTCATAGGCTTATGTAACCACCGAGGGACTGATTTCTTCCCTTAATAAGATGAGTGCAGGAGACCCAAGTGTGTTTATTTAAAAGAGGCTGTGTTGAGACCTCTTAAGGTATAATTAATAAAGAGAATAAAGGATCAAACATTATTTCCACTGACAAAGCCAGGCCCTTCTAATTAGTTAAAACTGCCCAGTGGCCTTGCAATATTTTCTTTGCCAGGAGACAACTCCTAACCTAAATGTTTAAGTGACTTCTTGTTGAGCTGGTTTCGGAGGATTAAGCTTTAGTGTAATTTCATCTTTCCCAGGTGTGAGACACTTGTGTGTGCAGTAATATGATTCTGTTCTGTCAGGGAAAACAGGGTGTCTTTGTCAGCACTGTTTGACGGAGTCAAAGCCCTGAATCATGACCTCACTCTCGGCAGGCCTAAGCCCTGTGTGGTTACCACTTGCTCTTCCGTCAGGAGATTCGAGGGTTTGCGGGCTGGCACGTGGTCATGTTGATGAGCAGAGTGGAGATGGTGCGGGCCACTGGCCCAACTGGACTTCAGAAAGCGTCTGATTCCTTTGGATTTAGCTTCTAAGGGCTGAGCAGTAGTATCTCTATTTTCATCAAGGGTGAAAAACAAAATGCTCAGTAATTAATGTGTCTGCTTTAGCTAGTAGTTAGGTTAATCGTTTTTCTGACTCCTTGGATGATGTTCTCAATAATGGTTTCTTGGGATCCCTGGGTGGCGCAGCGGTTTGGCGCCTGCCTTTGGCCCAGGGCGCGATCCTGGAGACCCCGGATCGAATCCCACGTCAGGCTCCCGGTGCATGGAGCCTGCTTCTCCCTCTGCCTATGTCTCTGCCTCTCTCTCTCTCTCTATGTGACTATCATAAATAAATAAAAAAATTAAAAAAAAAAATAATGGTTTCTTGCTCAATGTTTGCATTTTTGATGTGTAATGTGTACTCTGAGTATTATCTACCACCGAATAACAATAATAGCTAAATTTATTGAGTTCTAAGAAGAGCTGGGTACTGTTCGATGTGCTTCATGGATTATTGCACCTGATGCGTACCGCTGTAATGATCATGTCCATTTTACAGATTGAGAAGTGAAATTCAGGGCAAGGTAAGTAATCTGACCAAGGACGTGAGGCTGATAAATGGTGGACGTGGGATTCAAACCCAGGTGTATGGATCCAGCATTTTAGCACATAACCACAAAGTTATTTACCTCCATTTATCACATGCCAGACACATGAAACCCTGAGACACAATGATTGTCATCCCCACTTTACAGATGGACAAATAGAGTCTCAGAGAGCTGAAATAAGCTACCCAGGTCACACAGGGAGTAAATGGCTAAGGCCAGCTAACTTGGATCCAAATCTGAGTTCTTAACTCACAAATCATCTGACCAAGAAAGGTGCATCTATTCCTATCTTGGTCCATATGGAGCACATGCGATGGGCGGACAGATATGGGCCATGTTGCCATTTGTCTGCACCTGTCCACAGAGGGAGTCACAGCAAATGAGAGACAGTTGTACTCGGAGCTGGGATTATAAAAATGTGTTACTGTTCAGTCTTGCTCTTACAGTAGCAAGGAGTAGAAAAGAGTCTCAAGGGCTGGAACTTTAAACATTATAGGTCAAACCCCTCATTTCCCAGATGGCGAACTATTGCTTTAGAGGCAGAAAGCAGCTTAGGTGAAGTCAAAGAGGAAATATTCGTGGTCTCACTGGAGTTAGAACCAAAGCCTCCTGACCCAGTCTAGCGGTCTTTTACACCTTTGTGTTACTGCAGAGTTTCCCTGAACCTTGGATTGCAAAAACACCATTTGGGCACGGTTCCTCATCGCGTGGTTTTAAGGGTCAGCCCTGTTCTCTCGTGTCAGTACTTAAAAGTTCTTTTTCTGAAGCCTCTATACAGTTAGCCCAAACCATACGAATTTGACACAATTATGTGTCAAAAGGATTGAATAGAATGGATGTATTGTGATTCTAGCTGATAGGTGTTCATTTAGAAAGTAGCAACGAGCATAGTCAGCCTTCAATTTAGTAAATCAAAAAAATCATGTTCTTTACTTGGATGACTTCTTTATCCAAATGTGCCCCCAAACCTGTGTGGATACTTCAGTCTTCTCTTGTCACCCAGAAAGAAACACGGAGCAGCCTGAGAAGAATAGAGGAGGACACCATAACGAAGGCTTTCCCAAGGCTACCAGTGAGATGAGCTGTTAATGCCTCTGGGTTCTTGGCAATTAAACTTTAAGATATGCCTTAATGCCACCATCAGTCCCACCAAAACCAGGTCAAACTTCCTTCTGCTACATTCTCATACTACCCCATAGCCCTGTTTTGGAGCATTACACTTTTTTTATTTACTTGTAAGATGATTTGCCTAATTTCTTTCAACTCTGGGAGGGCAGGAACCTGACTGGTGTTGCTTACACTGCATCTCCAGTACTTAGCACCATAACCAGCACACAGCAAATGCTCATCAAATACATGTTGAACAAATGAATGAGCAAAAATTAAAATGCAATGTTTGTTTTATTCCTATCCTCACGACCCAGCAACCTAATGTCAAGATTTTTTATTTAAATTTAAATCTCACGGTGGAAATCTGTAGAAAAATCCATTTTATCACTGTAATGGGCTGGACTGTCCCATGACCAGCCAATGACCTATACCAGGTATCAATATACTCAGAAGGTGGCCCTGGCAAGGACTCTCCTTGAAATTTCATTGTATGGCCATGAGGCTAATATGTAGATTAACGTAATTGGGCCTTAAGTTTTGGGATCTTTAAGATCTACCAGCCAGACATCACTATAAACACTTGTTCCTCTTCCTTTCTGTTGGGGTGAACATTCTGGCAATTCCACTCCTGCCCCTCTGCTGCCCTGGCTGGCACAGATGCACACGCAGTAGGTCAAAGGTAGGCCCAGTGGTAAATCCAGCCATGTGAACATGGGCTGGTAAAGCCATTTCGGAAATGGAAGGTCCAGTCCCCCTTAGTTCATTAGGATAAGAGCTAGGACCAACTGGAACACAGTAGAAGATGCTCTAGAATAGATTTGGGATGGGAGGGGGGTCTTAGGAAAGTGTCATGGTAGAGAATGAGGCTTTTAGTGTTTGTTCTATTTGCCTAAGCTAAGGCATAGAAAGATGGGACGCCTGGGTGGCTCAGTGGTTGAGCGTCTGCCTTTGGCTCAGGGCTTGATCCCAAGACCCTGGGATCGAGTCCCACATCGGGCTCCTTGCATGGAGCCTGCTTCTCCCTCTGCCTATGTTTCTGCCTCTTGTGTCTCTCATGAATAAATAAATAAAATCTTAAAAAAAAAAAGAAAGAAAGAAAGAGAGAAAGAATGGTCCTTCCCCAGTTGGAATAAGGACTGTGTGATTTGGAACCCTAACTGCTCTTAATTGCCTGGCAATCTTCTGGACAAGATCATTATCTGCAGACTGGGCAGACTGGAAGGTAGAGCCTTCTCCACTGACATCTCAGATGATCCTCTCTGCTTATGGAACATGAGAAAGTCAGGTCCTGGGAAATAGCTGAGACAGATTGCTTGTTTGAGAAACCAACTCATCAAACAGGACCTAATTGGTCTAAGTTCGAGCTGAAGTTGACAACCAGAAATCCCTGTGTCTGTTCTTACACACTGAATTTCTCTGAGTGTTCCCAGAAAAGGGGCTTATCTTTAACCCTCCGACATCAGGCTTTCATTTTCCAGTCTTCCCCAAGTGCAGCCATCTCCCTTTTGGGATCTGTGTTTGTCAGTGCTTTCTATGCTGGCCCTACTGTTTCTTTTGACAGTTCTGTCCCAATACCCTGCCTCCAAGGTCCAAGCAAGGGCAAGAGAAAAATATTTTGCGGCCTTCTACCTTGGAGTGAGTCTCATGCTTGATTTATTCTTGTTCTACACTGGCTGTGTGAGACAGAGTCCAGTTCAGCCCTAAGTTCTGAGTTGTGAGAACCTGGATATATACTTTGCTTCGATTTCCAGCTGTGTGACTGACCACATCCTCTAAGCTATAAGGTTGAGGCATCTGAGCGCTGAATGGTGGCCTTAAATTATTATCACAAATGTCCCCTGTATTGCCCCCTCTTCCTACATCTTATCAGAGGGGTGTGTAGTGGAGGACTGTTGGTCTGAGATACAGTCAGATGCTAGAACTTCTTATGAAGAGCCTGTTGGATTTTAAAGTTTAAGGACTTCAGGCAAATTTTTTAGAATACACTGATTCTCCTTTTTGCCAAATTCAAAGGTGTCAAAAAAAACCAACCCCAAAACAGAAGAAAAAAACAAACCCCTATTTATTAAGCAGTATACTGAGTACTTTGCATACGTGATCTCACTTATATAGCCCTTAAAGAAGGCATTTTAGTGCCCACCAAAGTCACATTCACAGTAAATGAAGGAGGCAGGACCCAAAGTTTATTTTTCAGAAATTAAGTTCATATTCTTTTTTTAAGTTCATATTCTTAACAACATCATGCTATATATATTTTTTCTCAATCTTACTCTTGATTTTTCTACAGCAGATGATCTTTTGCCTTCTCTTTTCCTTTTGAAACTCTCACATTTTAAACTGGATGCTATGCTTTTCTGATTTCCACTCTTCCACTCCCTCTTTCTCTGTTTCCCACGTTGGTTTATTTTTTCTCTTTTAGACTCTAGAATGTGCCCCCCCAAAACTCAATCTTTCTCCTTGCCTTTGGAAAGATCACCTATACTCATGGCTTCAATTAATCCTTCTATGATCTCACCAGATTCTGAATACCATGACAACAGAGACCAGCTCTGTCCTATTTACTGAAAATCGCAAGCATCTTGCAGAATGCTCGACATATAGTAGGTGATCAATAAATATTGTTAAATAAATGAATGAATGAGTGAATGAATGGGTGAGTCACTGATCTGTTGAGATCTTTCAGATACTCTTTTTCCAAAGCTTAGACCTTTTTTTTCCAGCTACCTTTTGGATATTTCCACCTGAGTACCCTGTCTTTGCTATAAAATGGTAGTAAAAGTTTAGTAGAAAAATGACAGTTTGCTGGGGCAGCCATACTAGTTAGACTCCCTCATGTTTTCCCAGTGAAGGCAGCTATATAAACTTTCTTTAGGGGAGAAGGTTGGTTTCTTCCAACGATGTGAGTTTGAGCTCCTTTGAGAGGGTGTCAGTGTGGCTACTGGCTGGAGTCCTTGCTAAGTAGGCATGGATGAAGAAAGATCACTGGATCCGAAGTGACCGGTAGCTCATTTGAAGGTGACAATATCACCATACTCATTGGGTAAATGCATCCTAGTATTGAATGCCCAGGGAGACTTAATTCCAGGTCAAGTCTAGGCATGGAAGAAGAATGAGCTCATAGCCATGAAGAGTCATGATCCTATCAGAGCCTCTAGATCTGTCCCTTGGTTACCGTTTCCTGCTGTGAGTCTTCAAATATTTCCATAAAACTTGGCTGTGAATGCCAAAGTTGGTGGCTGGTTTTAGTTACTAGGGGTGTGGTCCAATGAGGATTTGTTCATTCTTAAATAATTAATCAAACAATTTGTGGGAGGTATAATCAGAGAGACTTAGAGGCTGGATGACATCTACTGGCTGAGTCATGCTGTCTACTTGTTTCATGCTTTTTCTTTATCATGTGCTTCTGGTGGGCATTAACATGTGATTTAAAAATCTGCACACTTCATGCCTGATATCACATGTTTATCCTCATGCTTCCATTCCAAACCAATTTGATCCCAATTTTCCTATCTTTCTCCTTCCAGGCATCTGATCAGCCAGTCAGGCCATTTGTGGCTGCCAATGAGTCTGTATATATTTTAAGGCCGGACCACTTCTTTTGTCCATACAAAGTGGGTGACACATTCATCACTACATACTCTGTCCACTGAAAGAATTTTTGCCTCACCACTGTCTTTCAAGGCCACCCCTAGATGGAAATAGAGTGCAGCTGCTGGCCACTTTTGGCTTATACCCATATAGTGAGTTGACTCATGCATAAAGCAAGTCCAGGCTTTTTTCTTCTCTGTCAGTTGGTGGTACAGAATCCACCATGTAACCTACAGGTCAACTCAGTGTATAACCTCTGGCAGCTTTCTTGTGACCTCTGGGCCAACTCATGCCTGGCCCCAGGTGTTCCACTGCTCTCTTTTGAATTGTGGCTAGGCCTGTCTGCACTGCAACTTGGTGGATCTGAAAAACCCCACACAATGACAGGTGTTCTGGATGCATGGTCATGTGGTATATTAGTCAGGGTTCTCCAGAGAAACAGAACCAATAGGAGGGATACATTGGTTACATATCGGTTATATATTATATATGTTATACATACACACATACACACATACACATACATATAGAGAGATAGATTTATTTTAAGGAACCTGATTCACATGACTGAGGGCCTGGCAAGTAGAAAATCTGCAGAGCAGGTCAGCAGTCTGGAGATGCAAGGAAATACTAACATTGCAATCTTGAGACTGAAAGCAGTCTGGGGACAGTATTGTTTCCTCCTCAGAGCACCACAATTTTTCCCTTTAAAGCCTTTCACTAATTGGATGATGTCCACCCACATTATGGAGGGTAATCTGCTTTACTCAAAGTCTACTGATTTAAATGTTAAGCACATCTAAAAGAAATATCTTTCAGAGAAACATCTAGACTGACGTCTGACCAGACATCTGGGCACCATAGCCTGACTTAGTTGACATATAAAACTAACCATCACCATTGCTGTCTCACAGACAAGTTCTACAACTCTACAAAAGCACACTAAAGTTTTCAAAAGACAAATAATTTTCCACTGCAGACGTCCAGGACTTGTTGCACTGTAACTCTTGCAATGAGACTTGCCATAAACTACCCATGACATCTTTTCCACCACAGATTCTCAATATCATGGGATCTTCTGGGTCATGTGTCCCAAGCCGGGGCTGCCTGCACCACAACCTAAAGATTCTGTAGAATTATTTTCTGCTCTGGATCCCACTCCTAGCTGGCAGCCTTCCAAGACTCTCAGTATACAGACGGGAACAGTAGTATTTCCATGTGTGGAACATGTTGCCTCCAGAACCCAAAGGAATCTGCTAGGCATTGTGCCTTCTTCTTTTTAGTAGAAAGTATAAGATGTAATCATTTGTCTTTCACTTTAGATGAGATATCCTAGAACACCTCTAACTACTGGACTTTTAAATTTTCTCCTCATGTGTCAAGTCCCAGAATCTAGTTTATCTCCCATCCAAGCTACTACTTCTTGCTCCTTCAGCTCATTTAGCATAATGACATCAATGCAGTGGATCAATATATGTTTTGTACGATATACAGAAAGTCAAAATCTCTTTAGACTATATTATGGAAGTGAGAGCTAACATAGCCCTGGAGGAAAACTCTAACTATTGCCCATTGTGCATGAAGACAAACTCTTTCTGACCCTCTTTTCTGATACAAAAATCAATGGCTCCATAGTATCTGAGGCTATGTTAATCTTCTCTAGCAAAGATGCTACATCTGGTATGATAACTGCAGTTGGATTTGTGATAATCTATTGTCATCCATCAAGAGATGCTCCTGATTTTTGTAGGGACTCAATCTGGAGTTAAGTGGAGATAAAACAAGGATCTCCACTCCTGCCTCTTTTAGATCCTTAAGGATAGCATTAATTTCTGTTATTCCTCCAAGGATATTAATTTGTTTTTTATTTAGTATCTTGGCTGGGGGCTGAACAGGGGTAGGTGGCAGTTTTAATGATTTCTACTTAGCCTTCTATACTGTGATTGATAGATTGTACTTCACAGGCCAAGAATCCAATGTGGGGGTTGTACCACTACATCTATTTTAATATATTTAGAAATGACCAGTAGGTGGGTCCATGGGCCCTATGGGCCCTTAGTGAGCCAGAACTTGGTCAACAATCTATTTATAACTTGGCTCCCTCTGACTTCACTCTAACAGAGGGTCATGATGATGACACTTTGGGTCTCCAGCTATCATTGTCACCTCGGACTCTGAATCTAACAATTACTAGCGCTTAGATATATCCTCTTTTGCCAAGGAAAATAAATTAACTCTCCTCTAACCAGCTTTATGTCTCATCCTTATGTCCTTAGAGATTTTATTTACTTATTTGAGAGAGAAGGAGAGAGAATGGGGTGAAGGACAGAGGGAGAAGTAGATTCCCCACTGAGTGGGGAGCCTAATCTGGGGTTTGATCATGACTTGAGTTGAAGGCAGATGCTTAACTGACTGAGACACTCAGGTACCCCACCTTAAGTCCTTAGAATCCCACAGCACAGCCCTGGGTCCTGCCTATACCTGTAGCTGGGTATTATTGCTCCCTGAGGGTCCCTTTCCTCTCTTATAGCACAACCTTGGCTGGATTATTCTACAACTTAATCCTGGTTCCATGGCCAAGAGGGGGAGGTGGGAGTAGATCTTGGGGGATACTGTCTTGAGAGGGAGAGGCCAGCAGGAGTGCTAGCTCTTAATAGGAAGCAGAATTGACTTTTGCAGGCTCAGAAAATTCAGGGAATATGGGAATTAAAGATTTTCAGGGACATTAATGCTGATCTCAATGCTGATTTCCTATCCAATATGCCCAAGTCTGTTCTTTCCCATCAAGAACCTTGATCTTGTGATGGTAGACTGGCCCAAGTTGGTAGCTGAACATTCTTTGCATCTCAGATATTCTGATAATTAAAACCTGAGCCTATTCTTCAGCTTTTCTGGCTCTTCTACTCTAGCTGTTGAGGGTCTCTTGGCTGCCATGGGAGCCTCTAACTTTACTGTTGGCTTCCAATTGCCTGTTAATCGCTGTCAGCCTTCTATTATCTTTTACCAGAATGATGGTCACAGTAGCCATCAATCCTACTGTCCTTATAATGACTGCTACATCCATAATTTTCAAAAGCCTGAAAAACTGTGTGTGCTAGTGTTTTCTCTTCCTTGGTATATTAACCCAAACTACAGTCGGTGAAGGTTATCACAGTTGGACCATCCCCTTTTATCAGGGGCTATTGGATCCACCTACCATTAGATGCCAGCTTGGTGATAAGAGATTCAGCTCACCATCTCTATTTTAACCCTGCTTTCTCAGACCACTCTTGCTGCTGTCACAGGCTGAGTAGCCCAGGACACAGACCTGGAGATCAGGTTTAGTGTACAGAATGTTGATTTGGTGGTATCCTTAGGATCAACACATGTGGATAGGGTGATCAATTTATCCTGGTTTTCCTGGGGCATGTTGATTGTAGCACTGGATATCCAGCATCCTGGAGACCCCCTGTGTCCTCAGAAAACCAGGACTATTAGCAATCCTACCTGTGGCAGGTGGGGGTGCAGAAGCAGTGTTGAACAGAGGGATAAGTCACCCTGTGAAGAAAGAATTCTGGAATTAAATTGTTCCATCACAAATGGCCAGTGTCAGGCTGAAATAGCCTTCTCTTTGAGTCATTAGATGTGGGCTGCCCTGGGAAGATCATGGCCTTGGGTAAGCAGCTCTATAGCAGAGATGATCTCTGAATGGGGCTGACAGCTAAAGACTGTGTCTATGGACAGCACTCATAGAAGCTGGAGCAACAAGTCCTTTCATGAAAAGGGATCTGGTCCTACATCTCTGTGTCCAAGATAAATGTACGTAGACATATTTGTATACTTGCATAACTGTCTGTGGAGAGATGCACAAGACCTTGGTAATTGGTTTCCTCCAAAGAGAGGAAGTAGGCAGCCAAGAGAGAACAGAGTAGAAGGAAGAAGTACTCCAAGGATATGCACCTTTGCACTATTTGAATATTTTTATCATGTTAAATGTATATGTACCTTGCAAACATGAATTTAAGTTGAAAAATCTACTCAATAAACAAAATGGAAATAAATTAAGAATTCAAGACCTAAGGATATATAATGTCTTTAAAAAAATACTCATTTGACAAATATTTATTGAGCACCTATTATGTACCAGGATCCTTAAGCTCCAAAAGTGAAAGCTAAATAAAACTCCTTTACTTATGGATCTAAAAGTCTACCGTACCTCTTGTTAATCAAATGGGTAAAAATATTTAAATTCTACTGAGTTTATATTCTTATTTTTTTTTTATCTAAGCCAACAGAACCAGGTGGGCAGCACGAGATGAATAGTAATATTAATAAATTGAGTTGTTATGGAACTGCCATCTGATTTTTCACAAAATCTGAACAGTATATCCACCAACACTGGGCTTTTTTTTTTTTTTAAGATTTTATTTATTTATTCATGAGAGACACACAGAGAGAAGCAGAGACACAGGCAGAGGGAGAAGCAGGCTCCATGCAGGAAGCCTGACACGGGACTTGATCCCGGGACTCCAGGATCACACCCTGGGCTGAAGGTAGGCGCCAAACCGCTGAGCCACCCAGGGATTCCCCCTCTCCCATTTTTTAAAGATTTTATTTAAACACTGGGCTTTAAACATGCATTTTGTTTTAGTCTCAACTTTATCCTTCAATGTTAATTGTTTATATTTATATTTCTTCCTTTTCCTCTCCTTTCTCCACAAATCATCTTATTATGTAAATTTGTATATGGTCCTCAATCCTTTTCAGAATGAGTGTAGGTATATATAAATAAAATATAAATGCTATACATTAAATATGTGTGTGTGTGTGTGTGTGTGTGTGTGTGTGTATGGCATATGGAATCAACAAGGCTGAGGCAAAGCACCTCATGTTACTATATTTATGGGACCATGACACCAGTGCACAAGTAAAAGTAATAATAAAAACGCTAGCACAGTTAGCTCTCCTCAGCGTTCACACTGAGCATCACCATTAGTTAATCATTTTATTTCCTTAGAATTCCTTTAAGATGTAGTTCTTATGAGGTGTTGCTTCTAAAAGACTCTATTTTCAGCAAATATAAAATCTGATTTAGTCTGAAGCTTTCCTCATTAATCCGTTGTTTTATGTCAGGGGAAATTTCTTGTATCTTCATGACACCTGCCCCCTGGCCAACTTAACGAAATGAGAACAACTTTTTTTTTTTTTTTTTTAAGATTTTACTTATTTATTCATGAGAGACACAGAGAGAGAGAGAGAGAGAGAGAGAGAGAGAGAGAGAGGCAGAGACACAGGCAGAGGGAGAAGCAGGCTCCATGCAGGGACCCCGATGTGGGACTTGATCCTGAGACTCCAGGATCACACACTGGGCCGAAGGCAGGCACTAAACCACTGAGCCACCCAGGGATCCCCAAGAATAGCTTTTGAGATCATTAAATCAGCCCCACTCTCACCATCCCCCACCCCTGCCATCTTTTTTTCCTTTGCATTAAAGAATGAACTTCTGCAGATTTTCAGCTTTTCCCCCAAGGTTTTCATATGGTTCTAGAACATTCTCATTGTGAGAGCTTGCCCTGGTGGCTTTAAAACAATGTGTGGGGAAAAATTGTGCATGAACCAACACAGCTTCCGAGCTACACGGATATACCAGCATCCTTTCTGCTTGCCAATCCTGGAGGAAATCCTGCTCAGAGAAGCCTGCATCCCCTCCACATCCAAGTTAACCTTTTATTTCACAGGACTGTATAGCTTCTGTTATTAGTCAGACATGGTATCAGCTGAGATTCTATTATGAAAGAACCCATCTTGAAACAACTGAAATTAAAAAAAAAAGCTAATTTGTTCACTCCTTCTGACTCAAAAGGCTGAAGGTGAATCGGAGGCACTGCTGAATCCTGGTACTGAAACTCACTATTTCAGTAGATAGTTCTCTGTCAGAGCTCGATTTTCATATCTGCTTTTTACGTTTCTCTTTGAATGTTGGTTGATTTCGTTCTCTTCTACCAGAGACAGAGTTCTTCTGTGTGGCAGGGAAGATGGCTTTGCAGCTCTGCCTGAGTCAAGAAACTCAAACTTGGAACATTCCCTGTGGACAGGGGAATGGTGTGCCACGATGGGCCAGATCAAGTGCTGACTCCTGCAGCCAGAGGGCAGGTAGGACTTGGTGACCGTCGGTTATTCCAGAACTCCGTGGGATAGCAGGCAGGGTGGTGGCTCAGTAGGTTTGACTTGGCTCATGAGGTCATGATCCTAGAGTCCAGGGTTGGAGCCCCTCCCCTCCAATTGGGCTTCCCGCTCAGCGGGACATCTTGTTTCTCCTTCTTCCCTCCCCACCTCTCTCTCTCTCTCTCTCAAATAAATAAATAAAATATTTTAAAAAAAGATCCCTAGGAAATGTCAGTCAAACAATGGAAGAAAGAGAAGTGATTCTGCTCAAGGTTCATGTAAAATAGTAAAAGTGCTAGCTAGCACATATGCTGAGAATATGTGCCAGAGAGAAAGTATAAGTCAAGACGGAAGATAAAAGGAATAGAATAAAAGATACATGTTCAACAAATAAAAAAGAGAAACAAGAAAAGTCCCCCCAGCGAGTAGGAGAGGGGAATAAAGCAACAAATAAAATCTCCTTTATTATGTAAAAGGTGGGCAGAAGAAATTAAAAAGGAGAACAAATAGGAAAGCCACAATCTCAGGGTGTGAAAGCATTATGAAAGATTAGAAGTGATAATACACACTTTCGTATATTGTGGGTTTGGTTTAAGGGTCATGTTTTTATTTCATATTGGGACTACAGGTGGTGATTTGTTTCTTAAGTAAATAGGAAAAATGCCTAAAGAATATGGGAATGGCATTGAATGATTGAAGATTAACAGCTAGAAGTAGTTAAGGCCTGGGTTAAAAATCACACTTATTTGTAAGCGTGGTGAGTCAGAATCATTGTAAATGCTAAAAGGTAATTCTTAGGAAGTCACCCGGGGCAAAAGCAATATCCTTCACAGCAGCCAGCTTTCACAACAGAACAAGGTTTTTAACAGTCCTTCTTGGCTGGGAAGGGAAATTGGTTAAGTGAGGTAAGAGTTCGATTTTGCTCTCTGGATAAAAAGAGGCAAAGGAGAAGATTACAGGAGGTCCTGAAATTTAGGAGAATGGAGGAAAGAAGTCTTTTTCAGAGACTTTCTATGCACACAGTGATTGCTGCTATGACATTGATGAACACAGATTGGAATGAGTTCATTCATTCCATTGTGTGATAAGATCACCAGTTAGAGACACCATGTGATTAAATTAACTGCAATAATTGCTGTAAAGAGAATTTAAAGGGCAGAGTTCGATCTGGCATCCTGTAAAACGAATGGTTTTGAAAGTGCCATTGGAAAGTGTCATTTAGGTGCAGAGCCCTTAGAAGTTTGAATTTAAAACAGAATCAGCACATTTCTAAGTTGCGTGAGACAGAGGTTATCAGGAGCCTATGCTAATTGTAGGGAAAGGAAAATAATTGTTTCTTTAATAACATCCTAATATTCTAATATTTTGATGTTAACCACCTCTATGAATATTGTTAAAATATGTATGCAGTTTTACTAAAATGCCAGAAAGAATTTATATGAGGAATAAAAACAGATGTCAACCTAAAAATGTCCCCATGTACATTTTAAGTTTGAACGATTTAAAAATGTAGAAATCAAATGCATATATCTGAATTTGCTGAAAGATTATTTGTTCATCCAGGTCGGACAAATGTCACAGACTTTAGAGCCAAAGGTTTAGGGCAAATTCTCACCTCTGTGACTTACAGGTATGTATTATCAAGGTAACCTTTTGGAATCTGTGTTTTCATTTGTAATATTGAGGTTTATACTTAAAAAATAAGCCTTTTGGGGGCACCTGAGTGGCTCCATTGGTTGAGTGTCCAACTTTTGATTGAGGCTCAGGTCATGATTCGAGGTCTTGGGATCAAGCCTGGCATTGGGCTCCCCTTGAGGATTCTCTCTCGCCCTCTGCCTTGCAGCTTGCTCTCTCTCTCTCTCAAATGAATAAATAAATCTTTTTTTTTAAAGCCTTTTTGATTGTCTGCTATGTGTGGGCACAGAGCTATGGGAATCAGTAGGACAGGGTGCTAGTTCCCCAGAAACTTCTATGTGTGGGTGGAAGGTGGTAACAGTGCAATCACAGGGCTGTTGAGAAGATGACTAGGAGAGTGGAAATGTTTGCTAAACTACAAGATTTTATGCAATTATTTTTATTAAACATAGTAAATGAATAAAGTGATTCAGAGTTTGCTAATGGGAAGACTCATAAAAATTAAAGACATTTCAATAAAGAGATATTAGATAAGCTTTATTGCCTCAACAAGATTTTGGAATCCTATTCTTTCTAATCTCCTCTTTTGTGATGTAATATTTGACTGATTTGTTTACTTATAACTCCCCCTTCAGTGCTCTCCCAAGCAGGGATTTAAGACTTTCCCAGTCCTAGCCCATTAACTATCATGATCAATTATGTCCATAATATCAAAGTTAATATGGCATTCATTCTTCTTAGGTTCATTCCATTCCTGGTGGAATTGGGAGGAGGAGGTGAGGCAGACATTTCATTTTATTCCAAATTCCCACCTGCTTTAATATTTATGGGGCGGGGGGGAGGCAAGAGTCATTCATTCCACATCTATTGACATCTACTTATTTTCCTAGTTTTGCAGCCATATCATTTGAAGGATCATGATTTCCCACCTAGGGTTGGACAGGAGCATTCAGTGCCCTGGGGATGTCTATCTATTTCATTCCTTTGGTGTATCCTTCTTTTAGTAGGTTTATATCAAACAGATAGGCTTACAGATGGCCATCAATGCTTCAACTGGGAGAACCTTGCATTGGACACCAACAGAACTGCCTGCTTCCAGAGAGAACTTATTACACTAATATACTGTATTTCCTTAGGATAGGATACTTTGCTTTTTACCTAGTTTTTATTAAATAACAGAAGCCAAAATGAGCATAAGATTATACACACACCCCCACACACCCACACCCACACAACTTTTTATATTTAGAGGATAGGAAAGAAAAATTTATTAATTGAATCATTCATTCATACCTGAAGAAAGAGAAGGAATCTTAGCTAGCTAGTGAGTTCCACTTCCAGTGGTATTATATATGAAAAAGTTAAAGAGGCTGTATACCAGGGCAATATCCCTTTTTTCTTATTTTAAATGTGATGGATGCAATGAAACCTGAAACCAACAATGAACATTTGTGAAACCAATGGGAAAAATATTTGAGTGATTTTAAAACACATTATTTAGGGGCACCTAGGTGGCTTAGTTGGTTGAGAGTCTGCCTTTGACTCAGGTCATGATCCCAGGGTCCTGGGATCAAGCCCCACATCAGGTTCCCTGTTCATCGGGGAGCCTGCTTCTCCCTCTCCCTTTCTCTCTACTGTTCCCCTTTCTTGTGCTCTCTGGCTCTCTCAAATAAATAAATAAAATCTTTTTAAAAAACCCACATTATTCAAATAGTAGATAAATTGTTGGGGATGACTTGGTCCATATATTCAAAATGGGAAATAGGTATGATTGAGGACCATCTATAAATACTTACTGTTGAAAGAATGAAAAAGACTAGGCTAAGTTCACAAATCACATATATGGTACTATATTTTATGGGTGATTAAAAGAATTTTTAAGGTAATTTTGACTATTGGAAATTTTCTCTTTATTCACTAACTTTCAAACCTAAGATGTAGGTCACTTGAAAATGCTTTCTTAGTTTTATTTTTCCTTCTGGAGATAAAAAAAAAAAATGATATCAAGTAGGAAAGTAAAAGGATAAGTAAACTAATAGAAGGAATAGAACACTATATGTACATTTAAAGGGATAAAAATTAGTCATACAGTTGAATAATAAATGGAAACTCAATGCATCATCGATAAATGGTCCCCAAAGATTTGGGAAGTATTAGGTCAGTAAAGACAAAGATGCTTCTTTGTGAACATATTAAAAGTTCTTAGATTTCTAAGTCCCCAATGCCTATCTCAGAAGCCACATATGCTTTAAGAGGCAAACTCTCTTTATACCCATAAAAGCAATTGATATTACATTGATGAGATAAAGTTAATGTGGGAAAGTGCAGAAGGCTTACTGAATGAGCTTGGTTGGTAAATTTTTTACTTGGGTAATTTAACTTCTGAATTTAATTTTCTTCATCTGTAAAAGGAAGGGAAATAATACTTTCAAGGGTTATTATAAAAGCTGGATATAATGTATTTAAAGGTCCTTACCACATTGACCAACAAACTGGGCAATCTGGAAGAAAATGGACAAATTCCTAGAAATATGGAAACTACTAAAACTGGAACAGGAAGAAATAGAAAATTTGAGCATCTTTAAAAAAAGAAAAAAAAAAGGGGGGGGGCAGGCCGGGTGGCTCAGCGGTTTTGTGCTGCCTTCAGCCCAGGGTGTGATCCTGGAGACCTGGGATTGAGTCCCATGTCGGGCTTCCTGCATGAAGCCTGCTTCATGCTTCACAGCCTTTCCCTCTGTCTGTGTCTCTGCCTCTCTCTCTCTCTCTCTCTGTTTCTCTAGTAAATAAATAAATAAAATCTTAAAAAAAAAAAAAGAAAATTTGAACAGATCCATAACCAGCAAAGAAATTGAAACAGTAGTCAAAAATCTCCCAACAATCAAAGGTCCAGGGCTAGATGGTTCCCCAGGAGAATTCTACTAGACATTTATATATATCTTTTTATATTTATTTGGGGTGGGGGAGGATAGAGGGGTAGAGGGGGAGGGAGAGAGAGAATCTCAAGCAGATTTTGTGTAGGGCATGGAGTCCAACTTAGCGTGCAAAGCTCAACACAGGGCTCATTCCCATGACACTGAGATTGTGTCCTGAACAAAAATCAAGAGTCAGATGCTTAACAGACTGAGCCACCCAGGCACCCCTCTACCAGACATTTAAAGAAGAGTAAATACCTATTCTCCTCAAACTGTTCTAAAAAATAAAAATGTAAGGAAAACTTCCAAACTCATTCTACAAGGCTAGCATTATCTTGATTCCAAAAGCAAAGACCCCACTAAAAGAGAAGAATTGTAGGCCAATATCCCTTATGAACAGAGATGCAAAAATTCTCAATAAGACACTAACAAATCGAATCCAACAGTACATTAAAAGATTTATTCACCATGATCAAGTGGGATTTATACTGGGGCTGCAGGGGTGGTTCAATATTTGCAAATCAATCAACATGGAATACCATATTAATAAAATAAAGGATAAGAACCATATGATCTTCTCAATAGATGCAGAAAAAACATTTGACAAATTACAGCAACCATTCTTGATAAAAACCCTCCACAAAGTAGGGATAGAGAGAACATACCTCAACATCGTAAACACCATATACAAAAGACCCACAGCTATTATCATCCTCAGTGGGGGAAAAACTGAGAGCTTTTCCCCCAAAGTCAGGAACATGACAAGGATGTCTACCCTCACCAGTACTATTTAATATGGTACTGGAAGTCTTAGCCTCAGCAATCAGACACAGAAATAAAAGGCATCCAAATCAGCAAGGAAGAAGTCAAACTTTCACTATTTGCAGACATGATACTCTATGTAGAAAACCCGAAAGATTCCACCAAAAAGTTGCTAGAACTCATACACAAATTTATCCTGCAAAGTTGCAGGATATAAAATCATTGTACAGAAATCTGTTGTATTTCTAAACACCATAATTAAGCAACAGAAAGAAAAATCAAGGTATCAATCCCATTTACAATTGCACCAAAAACAATAAGATACCTAGGAATAAACCTTGCCTAAGTGGTAAAGGATCTGTACTCTGAAAACTATAGAACACTTATGAAAGAAATTGGAGAGGACACAGAGAAATAGAAAGGCATTCCATGCTTACAAATTGGAAGAACAAAAATTGTTAAAGTGCCTATACTACCCAAAGTAATGTATACATTTAATGGAATCCTGTCAAAATACCACCAATATTTTTGCACAGAGCTAGAATGAACAATGCTAAAATTTGTATGGAACCACAAAAGAGCCTGAGTAGCCAAAGCAACCCTGAAAAAGGAAAGCAAAGATGGAGGCATCATGATTCCAGACTTCAAGTTCTATTACAAAGCTATAGTGATCAAGACAATATGGTGTTAGCACATAGATCAATGGAACCAAATAGAAAACTAAGAAATGGACCCACAACTATATGGTCAACCAAACTTCAACAAAGGAGGAAAGAATATTCAATGGAAAAAAGATAGTCTCTCCAACAACAAAATGGTGTTGTGAAAACTGGACAGCAACATCCAGAAGAATGAAACTGGGCCACTTTCTCACACCATACACAATAATAAATTCAAAATGGATGAAAGACCTAAATGTGAGACAAGAATCCATCAAAATCCTAGAGGAGGACACAGGCAGAAACTTGTTTGACTGCAGCCACAGCAATTTCTTATTAGACACATCACTGGAGGAAAGGGAAACAAACAAAAAAATAAACTATTGGGACTATGTCAATATAAAAAGCTTCTGTACAGAGAAAGAAACAATCAGCAAAACTGAAAGGCAACGTACAGAATGGCAGAAGATTTTTGCAAATGATATATCTGATAAAGGGATAATATCTAAAATCTATAAAGAACTGATCAAACTCAACACCCAGAAAATAAATAATCCAGTTAAGAAATGAGCAGCAGATCCGAATAAATATTTTTCTAAAGAAGACATCCAGATGGCTAACAGCCACATGAAAAGATGCTCAGCATTACTACTATCAGGTAAATACAAATCAAAGCCATTATGAGATACCATTTCATACATATCAGAATGGCTAAAATTAACAATACAGGAAGCAATAGATGTTGGTGAATGCAAACTGGTGCAGCCATCTAGAAAACAGTGTGGAGTTTCCTCAAAAAGTTAAAATAGAGCTACCGTATAACCTAGCAATGGCACTACTAGGTATTTATCCAAAAGATACAAAATACAGATTCAAAGGAGCACACGCACCCCAATGTTTATAGCAGCATTATTAATATCCAAACTATGGAAAGAGCTCAGATGTTCATCAATTGATGAATGGATAAAGATGTGGTACACCCCCTACACACACACACTGGAATATTACTCAGCCATCAAAAAGAATGAAATCTTGCCATTTACAACCACGTGGTTGCAGCTAGAGTGTATTATGCTAAGTGAAATAAGTCAGAGAAAGACAAATACATGATTCCACTCATATGAGGAATTTAAGAAACAAAAGAGATGAACATAGGAGAAGGAGAAAAAAAAGAGAGGAAAACAAACTATAAGAGTCTCTTAAAGACAGAGAACAAACAGGGTTGATGGAAGGAGGTGGGTGGGAATTGGGCTTGGAGGGTGATGGGTATTTAGGAGGGCACTTGTGATGAGCACTGGGTCTTGTATGTAAGTGATGAGCCACTGAATTCTACTCCTGAAAATAATATTGCCCTGTATGTTAATTAATCAGGATTTTAAAAAAAATCTGAAAAGAAAAAAAAATTGTATACTGGTGTCAGGAGAAGGTAATTCCCTTTCAGGGTAGTGAGAAATTGAAAATATGCTATAATGAATTCATGTATACAAATTAAAATTTGTTGAATCATGAAAAAATAAAATAAAATGATGGTCCTTACCACAGTGCTTAGACTCCTAAAAATACAAACTGCTATGATTACTACAATTGCACCTGGCTATTCTAATGACATGAATACATTCATTTTATCCTCACAACCTTTACTTGTAAATGAGGATGCTTCAAGAATAATTATTCAGGAAATTAACATAGTATTAAGGCTAAGAATTTCCCTGCTTATTCTCTGGCTTCTAGAAGTCTAATAATGAAAATCCCATAGAATTTTAAATAAAGAGGCAGTGTTAAATAGAGAACCACTGGCCCCATAACCAAATGATGTGACTTAGGCCAAGTCATCAAAGTGGGCTTAATACCTACCTAACCTAATTTCAGTTTCAACCTCTCCAGAAATATAGTCTTAACTACATGAGTCAGGAATGTTCTGACCAACATCAGAGAGGCAATCTGTCACTTGGACCCTCTCAACCCTGCCTGATAAAACCCACTGCCCTTATCCCTAAGCAAAGATGATCTTGCCTGAAACAATCTTTTCCTTTGGCTAATAGCTTCTTGCCTATCCTTCCTATATAAATCTGCTTTTTCATACAACTCCTGAACTCCTCTCTACTTGCTAGATGCGATGTTGCCCAATTCATGAATCGATTAAGAAAGCCAGTAAGTTAGATCCTTGGAATTTACTTCGTTGAATTTTTATAATTTAACAGTAGTAAATGGTGGAAAACTGTATTTCTTTTTTAAGCCAAGTTTATTGAATTTTCAGAAAATATACTTTCCAACAACACAAAATTCCAAAATTACACAATCAGAACTGTGACAGTGTAAGAGGTGAATACTGCTTAAAACTTATAACCACATAAAAGGATACTTATTTCAGTGATTATCACTGAAAATGTGATGATTCAATGGTTTTAGATTATAGATCAATGAAATAAAACTAAATTCTCTTTCTCTTTCTGTTTTAAAGAACCTAGGAGGGAGAATTCTAATTGTTTTTCGAAAAATGCTACCAATTGTGAGTCCCATATCTGACCACTTTGACTAGAATTGCTGATGAAATATGTTTTCTTCATCTAAGGCGGAGTATTTGAGCAAATTGAAATAAAAG
The DNA here is from genome assembly GCF_011100685.1 of Canis lupus familiaris. NCBI lineage: Eukaryota > Metazoa > Chordata > Mammalia > Carnivora > Canidae > Canis > Canis lupus. The sequence goes on along the minus strand of NC_049239.1, from coordinate 33,436,540 downwards.
ATGAAAACTCTCGTTTAGGCAATAACTTTACCTTTCTACTTGTTTGGGACATTCGCTGGGGAACTATATTATTTTGAGGTACTTCTCACAAAAGAGAGCTGGGTGGGACAAAACAGCTCTAAAATCAGTTGAAAAACAAAATGACATACTTTTGATGAAAATATGTTAATCCCTTATTCAATCTGAGAGCCAATGGAATGTCCTGCACTTAATGAAATAAAAGTGTTTGATCTAGATCTCTTACCAGTTTAATCCTTCATTCATAACCAACCTTTCCCCTCCTTATTTAAAGAATTAGGAATAATAGAGAGAACACCAGTCACAAGGGCATTTGTGAATGCCTTAACAGAATGCCTGTTGCCCCTGTGCACAAATATTCACTCAACACCCATGTGTCAGATGCTGAGAATAAGCTCCCCCAGAGCTGAATTTGTATTTACTTTTTGACCTCAGCTCTTAGCAATCCACATTATAGGGATCTTAAAAAAAAAATCAACTGGGTGATACAGATTTCCACCAGCTATTTCTCAGCCTCAAAATCAGGTTTTGCAAATCTTTTTTGCACTTCCAGTGGTAAGAAACATACAGTGGGAGAGGTGCTATAGTGTAGTAGGATGTCCAATGACTTCCTTGCATTACAATTACCGGGAGGATAGCTAAGTGAGGGCTGTTTAGGAGACAGATTTTATAGTTTGAGTTAAATGTCTTAGGTGCATTTATAGTTTGAGGCACTGTGGTAAGACATTTATATACTTTTTCTTATATTCTATGTATTTTTCCTATCTCAGCTTCCATTTCCTCATCCAAAAAAAAAAAAAAAAAATGGGACAATACTTCCCTCAAAACACTCTTGTGAGAACTAAATGGGACTTATAGAAAGAAGGATAATTAATATTTATTGAAGTATTGGAGACCTACTAAAGGTCAAACACTGTGGTTTGCTCTTTAATGTACTTTACCTCATTCATTAGCTTCATTTTAAAAATGAGGAAAATGATATTAAGCTGAAGTAACCAAAAACTATAAAACCTAGGACCCAGAAAACGAATAGTTACTGGGGGCTTAACATGTGTTAGGCATTTTTCTTGGTTGTAGTGAAAAAGACAGGTCTGCCTCAAAGAGTTCTTTAGCATAAGCATCCAGAAAATGTTTGGGGGTGGGTAGGGAGGGTGATGACTTATAGGGAAGAAAATCAATAGCACTGTTTTGGGCCATGATGGGCTGAAGATACTTGTTAGACATCTAAGGGGTAAGGAGTAGGAGGTGGAGACAAGTCTGGAATGTAAAGGAGAGGTCTGGGCTGGAGATAGAATACTGAGTCATCAGCATGTAGGTAATATTTAAAGCTGTGGAGCTGACTGAGATTTCCCAGGAAAAAAAGTAAAGATAAAGAGCATGGTTAAGGGCAGACAGCCCTGGGGCCCTCCAACACTGTGGTCTGATAGAAGAGAAATACTGAAGAAAAGAACCACAGACCTGGCTAATGAGGTGAGTATAAAATTATGCAAGTCCTGGGGTCATGGAAGCCTAGGAAAACGTTTCAAGGAGCAAATAATCACTAGGAATTTGCAACTGTAAAGTCAGACAAAATACAGAGAGAAAAAAAGTTGGTAACTCTTAGTCAACAAATATTTATTTAGTACCAACTCTATAGTAGATCCTGCTCAAGGGACCAGTAAACAAAACAGACGAAAATCCCTATCCTCCATGGGGTTCATATTCTGGTGAGGGGGGAAAGGTGAACAATTAAATCACAATGTTGACCATAAAAGTAAAAGCTACCAGTTATTTTACCTGAAAGAGATAGGTTTACTCCAGGGTGAAGAAACACAATTGCAATCTGGGACAAACAGGCTGTAGCAAAACCATAGGCAAGGGGACAGGGATACAAAGGAGAGACATGCTTGTTTAAGGAGAAAAGGGGTAATTCAGAAGGGATGTTAGGAACTAAAAGTCCATTGGAGTAAACTGGGAGTCCAAAGTGTGGTGGCTCCTCATTGGCTGAGCTGTTGCTGGGGGACACGGAAAGCTTAGCCTCTCCCAGCTGGAGCAGTAGAGCAGTATTCATGTGCAAGGTCAAGTCCCCGGAGGGTCAAGTCCATCACTTCCTGATGGGTCTGCAGTAGACTACCAAGTGGTAGGGTGTGCTCACTCCCCCTGTGGAAACCTACTGACTTTTTTTTTTTAGTGAGGTTCCCCCTTATTAATTTTTACAATAACACGCTAGTTGGTTATAAGTGCTTTACAACTAAAACTATAGCAGGGAAGAAGAGTTCAAGATGAGGTGGGTAGGGGAGGGGGTTGTGATTAAAATAGGGTGGTGGGTGGGTGTGGGGAACCACACAGGTGACATTTGAAGACCTGACTGAGAAGAGGGTGTGAATGAGCTATGCAGATGTCTGGAGGAAGAGCATCGAAAGGGGGAAGTCACCTGCCAAAGAAATTACCTGTAAAGTTTAGACTCACTAGGATACCAATGTGGCTGGAGCAGAGTTAAGTGAGGAGGGTAATTGAATGAGGCAATGGAGACATGGGGGAGACTGGGTGGAGCCTTCACTGTGAGACAGGAAGCCAGGGTTTTGGGCAGAGGAGTGACACTGGCTGACTTCCATGTTGACAGGATTGTGCAGGCTGCTGTGTTGAGAGTAGACTCGGGGACAGGAGTGGGGTGCCAAGCAAAGGTTGAAGTAGGAAGGTGGTTAAGAGGCAACTGCAATCGTTTAGGTGAGAAATGGTGTTCCAGGCAGCCCGGGTGGCTCAGCGGTTTAGCGCCTGCCTTTGGCCCAGGACGTGATCCTGGAGACCCGGGATCGAGTCCCACATCGGGCTCCCTGCATGGAGCCTGCTTCTCCCTCTGCCTGTGTCTCTGCCTCTCTCTCTCTGTGTGTCTCTCATGAATAAATAAATAAGATCTTTAAAAAAAAAAAAAAGAAATGGTGTTCCTTGGGCACCATTAACAGTGGTTAACAGTGAACCTGGTGAGAAGTTGAGAGATTCTGGATACACTATCTAACGCAGATAGGATTTGATTAGCTAGATGGATAGCATGTCAAAGAAACTACCATAGCAAGATTATGAGCCTGAGCAACTGGAAGGATGGCGTTACCATTAACTGTGCTTGAGAGGACTTCAGGCAGTTGGAAATTCTGTCGTGGGTATTGTCCTTACTTGTGAAGGAGGTGGAGATCTCTTTAAGTGAAGAGGCTAGCCTTAGTGGGAAGCACGGACAGCTCATCATCAGAGTCCAGGCAGACAGGTACAAGCCCATGCAAGCTCTTCTGTGTAATTGATTTTTTTTTTAAATAGAAGTATAGTTCACATACAATGTTACATTAGTTTCAGGTGTACAAGGTAGTGATTTGACAGCTCTATATATTATGCTATGCCCTCTCATGATGACTTCTTTTTTTTTTTTTTTTCAATGAATAGCACTCAGGGTCATAGGCCAAGAGTGAATATGCAGGGAGGAAGTGTTTGAAGTTTGAAGAGACCTTTGTCAAGGAGAGTGGGGGATGAGTGGATGAGGATAGGGAAGTAAAATTCCTGGGCAGCATTAAAAGCCCACTGGACCTTAACATGGTTATGTGTTTTTCTTCAGCCACCTTAAGGCACACAGGTGCAGATGTGTAGTTGGAATTAGCCGTGACTAAAGGTTTGCTGAGTATGATGGAATGAAAGAAGGGGAAAGACATTTCACATTCAAGAAATGCACTTATCTCACCCTAGGGGTAGAGGAAGTGGGAAGTAACACCCTTTGAAAGGAGAGCCTCAGGGGAAGCTGGGTCTTAGGGGAGAGACAGGTTTCATTCAGAGCAAAGAAGTAAAGGAAGCTTTCAAAGAGGCTGAGGATATGGTGGTGGGGGGTGGGTGGGGTTGTTACTCCTGGTAAGTCTGTTTCAGTGGAGTGCTGTGGCCTGGTTGGAGGGAGTGGGTCAAGGAACAAGTGAGAGAACAGTTGATAGAAAAATGGACAGCTCTTTACAAAATTTTTGCTCTGAAGGTGCTGGATGAGCTGAAGGTTGAAGGCAAAGTTTGTGTGTGTTTTAAGATAGATATTTTAGTATGTTTTTATACCAAGAAAAAAAAATCCTGTTAAGAGGGTAAACAATTGCCAATACAAGAGAATAATGGGATAAATGTGGTGATCCTTGCAGAAGCAAAGCCCCTGAGAAGGTCAGAGGGCACTGGACTGAAGGCCTAAGTGGAAGAATTGGCTTTAGAACCAACTCTGTACAAGGGAAGTGGCAAAGAAGGCTGCAGGCAGGAAGGTTGGTGGGAACGTGAGCTGGAAAGATTAGTTCTCTTTGGAATGACTCTCTTTTTATCTTTTCAAGTATGAGAGGTTGTCATCTGGTGGAGGAGGAGAATGCTGGAGAGCTGATGAAAGGGTTAGGAGGAACAGTCATGATGTTGGAAAAATGAATTTACTAAGGAATTACAGAAAGTTTGTTTCGCAGGATCGAGTGCCTGCCTGAGATTTGTGGTTCTAAATCTGAAGTGAGATCAGTCAACAGAGTTGTGTAATGTTTCTCTATCAAGCCCTGCTGCACAGGTACAGGTGCCAAGCACGTGGCTTCACAAGGGCTGAGGGCTGTCCAGGTGAGAGTGATGGACGGAGCAAGGTACAAGGGGGTTAGGATGTTTGTGGTAAAGTGGTGCCAATGTGAGGCTGCCATCCAGGCTTCATAAGGGAGGAAGCAAGGACAGGAACGGGGTTCTGGATAATGACAAAGGGTATTATGATCGAGAGGCTGGAGTGAAAGAACCAGTGTAAATGAACTCCAAGGGTAGAGGACTGGGAACGGAGAGGGGGTGTATGAGATTAAGATTGTGGACATGGTGCATTACTGATTTTTCTCCCTCAAGTGAAAAAAGCCTTAACCAAGTGAAACTTTTATGATCAAGGTGATGTTGCTTTTGGCTACCCTAAAGAAAGCACTTTCTGATTATATCACTGGTTTAGTCAGGCTTTGTTTGGCTAGGAGAGTTAGCGGGAACTTCACAATTGATTCCAATATAATGAGTGCTTTATGTTTTATCACAGGGAAGCACTAGATCATACAGGGGAAATCTATAAATTGTTTTAACATCAATACTGAGAGATACATTTGGCTTTAACTTTCCACGTAAGTGTTACGATGCCAATACTAAAATATGAAAATGCTTATTTCATAACGAATGGAAGTTTTCTCATGAATTCTCTATTATCAGTAACTTTAAAGAGTAAAGCAGAGTTCTCTGGGAGTGTACATAAAAAAGGAATTATTTTAAATGAAACTGTTTCACTGTTAAGGATTTAAAAGAAAAAGTAAAAAAAAAAACCCATTCATTATGAAATTCTTTATTTCACTGCATTGTCATCTAAAATTACAAGAATATAAGCAAATATCATCCAATGTCAGAAGAGAGTCAGGGTGGTCATCTTCAGTAGTGACACGTTAGTAGTATCATGGAAATGTTCAATTCATTAAAAAGAATAGTCAAGTTTCATTTGAGTAATAATTAAGATCAACTTTGTGTATATCATTAAACTTTCATTTGGCTTATACAATTCCATTTTCTCCAACTGGAAGTTGTGTAGGATCCAGCCCTACTTTCTTCATTGATACGGCAATATCAAACAAATAGTCGTAACACTCACACCTATAAAGAAAAGGCAAAGATCTGAAGGTCTCAGAGAAACAGAGTTCTCCAATCCTATCAATCAAATTTCTCCTGTCCATCAAGACAACTTTGTTCCTCGTGCATTTTTTTTCTCACTTCCAGGCCAAATTCTTCTCATTTTGCCTCCAGCATTAAAACATAGAAAGAATCATACTGAACCATGCAATCATATTACATGCTTCTCAGGAAATAAAAAATATACTACTTAGATAAATTAAATTTTTTTTGCCACGTGTCCCTTTTTGAAATTAGTGAAGCAAATCATTATATAACTTAGGTTAACTTTATTCTTCCTTCTAGCCCTAAACTTGGAGAATGAGATCTGTGTTTCCTTCTTTGTCAAGTGCATAGCACCTTGCCAAATACTAGCTTGTCCAATAAATATTTCTTAATAAATGAATACACAATTCAAGTCAGGTGTCTAGAAATAGTAAGCTTTTAAAATTTAAACCTATTTGACCAATAACACACAACCAAAAATCATACTTCCTTTAAAATCATAAAACAGACTTCATTCCCTTTCATATTTAGAGTATGTGACTTGTCGTCCCAAGTATCCTATGTTTGATACTTACATGGTTTTAGCCTTCTCCCAGGTTTCTCCCCAGACATACACCCCATGACGCCTGACCAGGACCGCGCAGGAGTCTGGGTATTCATTTATCGCACGAGCCATTCGTTCTTTGAGGTCTTTCTCCTCAGGTGTATTCTCAATAATTGGTACCACTAACATATCATCATACCTATGGGGCAAAACAAGCAATTTTTTCTCCATTAAAACAAATAAAGGTATACATATGCAAAGTTTATAATTTTTTTTCAAGTAAACAGACATTCTCTTTATATCTGAAAGCCACTCCAAATTATGGACAAGATGTTGCATGTTACTCTGTATATCTTGCATAAACAGCTGTATCAAAAGACGCCTTGGGAATTTGGCAGGTATTATTCCAATTCTAAGTATAAGTGGCAGAAATTTGTATAGGATACCAAAACCTAACAAAGAAATTATCAAGATCATACAAGTATTTCCTTGAAGCAATGACAATCCTAATATTTTCAATAGGAGAGGAGAAATGATAGATCCAAGAACCAAAAGCATAGAAAGGATTAACAATTTAACTACTTATTAAGTATGAATTTCCCCAAAGCTACAAAATCATTTTATCTCTGCAAGACCCCAAAGTGTCTCAGGCAAAAATAAATAAATAAATAAATACAGGTGTAGTGTGGCATTGGGATAGCAAGAACCTTCTGGAAATAACTCTTAAAAGTATGGCATTTTCAGAACATTCTCAAGTTTATGGCATTAGAACTTATTTTGTTTCCACCTTGTTTTCAGGAAATACATGTGATAAAATTGGCATATGCATTTCCTTTCTGTTTGTTTAAGAATATCTAAGTGAGTAACTTAGTTACTGGTAAAATTAAGTCCATCTTCGAAGTTGTTTATACCCAGTCAAACTCGGACATGTTTTCCCTTTTACATGAATTTCTCTTGCCTCTTTAATGCAACATGTGCTTTTTTCACTACCTCTGTAATGGCCAAACTTAATAAAAAAAAAGGTCTACATAGAGTTTTATCAAAAGTTGCAACTTTAGGACAGGTATAGGTTAAGTAGCTGTCATATGATAAATAACTTGGCCAACTACTGTCGTTAACAGTATGGAGATTTTATTTCATTTAAGTAAAACAGAGGTAATTAAAAAAAATTCTTAAATATGGATATGAACTGCTAATCCCAAATCTTTCCTAATATTGGCCAAGAGAATCACAAACATATGTTTTCCTTGGGTCTATACTGAATAATCAGATATCTTTTCGGGGATAAAATCATATCGCAGAAAATAAGACCTGCAATCCAATCCAAACCACCCACTTTACAGAGAGAACACTGATCCTTCTGAGTTGAATGAGGAACAGAGCCAGGATGGTCCTTTGATCATTACACGGTGAACTTTTCACACCACCATAGGTGTACTGCTGCCAGAAGCGAGGACAACTACACTTATATATGGGAACCTCCCCTGAGAATTAGGTATGTATTTGAAAGTTTTGTTTTTCAAGATGGACTGAAAAAAAGAACTAGCTCTGTGCCCTGAGTGGTGATAATGACCCTGTTACTTATTTCCCAGCCAGGCTCAAATAGAATTGCAAAGGGTATCTCAAAAAAGTTTGTATTCTTAAAATTCTGAAACATTTAGACTAATCTATGAAATGTGTATGTTATGGTGCATAAACAATGGCATCTTTTCCTTCATGACGTTCTTTTCCTCACAGAATTCTAAAGGCGGTGGAATTCTACTGTGCTGTTCCTCTTAGGCACCCTTTCATACCTCCTTCTGACCTACTTTTCTTTCTTTACCAAAGCCATCAAATGCTGAGGACGTAAATAGCACACATAATGCTTCCTTCGAGACCCGGAATGGAAAGGCAATCTGGGGTTATACTTTCTTTAGTATGTACACTTTCATAATCTAAACATTTAACTTTTGTAAATAGGTATTCGACAGTGCTAAGGAATGCTGTAGGCATACAATAAATATTAACCAAAATCAAACCATATTAAGTTCTCGGCATACTAGTTTAAACTTGTACATTCTGCTACGTGGAGTAACAATAAGATATTGCTGTTAGAACACTTTAGAAAAACTGGCACCCATTTCCTCTAAGCAAGATAAGGCCCTTTAGCAAATTAAAAAGCTCAGAAGAGTGCCAATACATTTAAGTGAACTACTTAGCTTGTACTTGAGCACTGAGGACACATTTCTTCCCATTCCTATATTCTAGATTGGTGAATAATTGTTACATTTTGGTGGACTGGTGGATTTATTTGATTTTATCTAGAAGGTTCCATACCATCTATGTCACTTTCCATACTGAAAAATTATAAAAATATAGAGATCTACCTAATTGAAATAATTGTACGACTTGAATAAATATGAAAATATTCTAGAAATACTAAATTAAACAAAATGAAGCAGAAACTTCAGTCAGGGCTGAAGCTTCATGGATACCAAGTGAAGGTGAGGAGATCTTGCTCTCTGGGTGCTTCCTTACAGAACATAATCTTTCTGTCTCTATAGAAAGCTCAGCCAAGGGTTTTTCACTGTACTCTGACAAATATTTCATTATTCATGTTGCTAATAATTTACCAAGGTTGGGGTTGGGACTGGGGTAGGGGAGGAGGAGGAGAGGCATCTGATTTGTGTCACTGAGAAGAAGAGATATATATAATACTATAATAGTAAGTGGGCTACTATTTAACGTAGATTCCACAATATCTCATTAAAGGCATGAAAAGATCAATAGCCTCTTTATCAAAAGATATAAAAATACTTTACAAATTACTTAAGCAAAAGTAGAAAAAAATACCTATAATACCCTCCCGAAGTACATTTCCTTATTCCTTTGATCATCTCTTGATGTGTAATTTTAAACTCTCGTCCTGGAAAGAGAAGGGTGGCCATGACAGCAGCTTTAGAGTGAGTATGAATCACTGCACCTGCTCCTGGAGGAAGAAGAAAAAAGTCACATGATCAGTGAAAACTAAATGATACCTTTTAAAGAAAAAAAAATCTATATATAATACACATATATTTATTTGTATATGATTTGGAACTTGTTTTTCTTGGCATGGAATCATAAGTTGGCAGTAGGCAGGAGGGTAGGAAGGGAGGGAGGAAGAGAGAAATAGTAAGAGAAGAGCCGCAAAGCAAAAGGCGTTTTAAGCTTTATCTGCATCAGGGCAATGCCCGGTACTTTTACACGAGCTCAAGATGTAGCTTTAGATGGTGTGAAGCACAGCTATAATAATCATGGAGATCAGGGTGCCTGGGGTGGCTCGGTCTGTGAAGCGTCTGCCTTCAGCTCAGGTCATGATCCCAGATGGAGCTCTGCATTGGGCTCTTTGCTTAGCATGGAGTCTCCTTCTCCCTCTCCCTCTCTGCTGCTCCCCATCCTTGTGCTTTCTCTCTTTTCTCTCTCTCAAAAAACAAACAAACAAACAAACAAACAAACAACTTAAAAAAATCACGGAGATCATAGTGAAAATGTTACCATTTAATTAGGGGTTCCTCTGTGCCAGGCACTGGACAAATCCCCTTTATATGTTACTTCTTGATCTTGAGTCATCACAACAATCAGAGAGGTAGATTCTATCTCCCCGCCTTAATGGTCAAGGAAGTGTGGAGCTCAGAGATGTGAAATAACTGTCCATGGTTCACAGACAGTAGTGGCAGCACTTGGATTTGAACCGAGGTCAATGTGACCCATAATCATCAAGTCAGGCTTCTTAGTGCAGACCACGTCCTGGTAGCATAAGGGGTGGTAGAGATTTTAAGTTTAAGTGTAATGGATTTACCTGAAAAGGATTTGTATGCTATAAAATTCAGTAATGGCCATTTTTGCAATTGGATGTTTATTTAGCTTTTTGCTGGGAAAGGTGCTTCATGCTGTTAGAATCTGTCCCTGAGGTTGTACCCTCTTAGGAGCAGTTGACAAAGTCCAGGAACAGAATATAGCATGATCACATACTCAATTCATTCAGTGGCTATATTAAAGCATGGTTCTTATGACTTTATTGCTATGGTTGAACCAGTTATAATTTTCTATTTTCACACTGTCCTCTAGGTTCGACCTTTCCAGACTGATTTTCTACCAAAAATTCTGGGAATTAAAATAAGGCTCCTACTTTTATTGTATAGTACATTTTTAATTTATTTTTTAAAATATTTTTATATATTTATGTATTCATGAGAGACACAGATAGACAGAGTCTCTGTCTTAGGCAGAGGGAGAAGCAGGTTTCTACAAGGGTGGACCCTGGGATCATGGCCTGAGGTGAAGGTAGACACTCAACCACCCAGACGTCCCTGTACAGTAAGTACATTTTTAAAAAAGATTTTTTATTTATTCATTTGAGAGAGAGAGAGAGGGAGAGCATGAGCAGGAGGAGGGTCAGAGGCAGAGGGAGAAGTAGATTCCATGCTGAGCAGGGAGCCCCACATGGGGCTCGATCCCAGAACCCTGGGATGGTAACCTGAGCCGAAAGCAGATGCTTACCTAAGCCACCCAGGTACCCCTTGTACATTTCTAAGAAAGAGAGGGCCAGTCCCACTAAAGGCTACAATATCCCCTCATTTGTAATTTGGCTTATTTCCACTATAAGTTCCCAGAGGTATAACTTTAAACTAGAAGTGGGAATCTGATTATAAATACAGTATTTAATCAATCAAACAATCTAGTGGAGTCATACTAGGTTGGAATTCTGGCACTCATGAGCTATTTATTTTAGGAAAATCTCCCAGTATATGAAACTGAGTAACAATGGACCTTCCACAAGGCTGATTTTCAGGTCTGAATGTGTTAATATATTTAAAATTCTTATGCATGGTAGGTATTCAAGAAATGTTAAATACAACAATAATTACAATTTAGGGAACCTACTCTGTAGCAAATATTCTTTACATTGAATCCATTTTCTGCCTACCTCTCATTGTGTAAGCATTCATAAAAAGAGGAGTACACTGGCTTTTTTTAAGATTCTTAGATGGTGGAGGTCCACTTATGTCCTGTTCATTGATGTCACAAACAAACATGTCTTCAGGCTGTTTATAGAGGGGGGGAAAGAAAAAAAAAAGGCTTATACATTATCAGTTAGAAGTGTCCCTTTCTTGTGTGTGCTAATATATATGTATACATATTTAACTCATATTTTAAATATCTATAGTTTCTCTTTCAAAATGTTTTAGCCATTTTGCGAAATAAAATGTTTTCTACTGATAAAAATAATCTCGAGAGAGTTAAAAGTCTTCCTTTAGAATTCGAAGAAACAATTGATGTGGAAAATTTCATATGTATGTAATGATATTGCTGTTACTTCGTTAATGTAGCTTCTTAGATTCTTCCCTACAATTTCACAACTATATTTCAGAGAAGCTATACAAAGAAATCATCATTCTGAGATGGGTGCTACAGTTCTTGTTCATATTTCATGATATGAGGAAAAATATAGAGTAGAATTTCTAATCTCCTGAGAAATTTAACTGGCACTTAGAAATGTTCACCTCAATAAGGTATATTATTTTAAAGTTCAAGCAGTTAAGTATATCCACAGATTTTTCTTAGTAGGGCATGCAAGCTTCCAACTTGTGACTTTCCTTTGCCAGGGTTTGTTACAAACTAGAATATATATGTTTCATTAATGAAGAATTATGCCTTAGATCAAAATTAAGTGTTATATGTCTGTTTTAACTAGATTTTGAATCTTCTAAGCATTAATATGGAATGAGACTTCTCAAAAATTTGAAATGTCTTTATAATTTTAGATTGGAATAGTTTTGCTGTTGTTAAAAATGAGCCAGTTCGGTCCATTTGAGACTACCAACGTGATTACCCTACTAGCCTGATACAGATGGTGTTACAATTGCTGCAAAATTATAATAACTGTGTAAAGATTGCTATTCACTTGTGCCCTCTAGAGGCCGAATGAGAATTCAAAACATTAGTTTCATGGAGGTTACTTAATCACCTTAAAAATTTTTTAATAGTTAACGGATGTTTATCGATTAGTTACTTAAATTATAACAATATTACCCCCCTCAAAACTTTTTTTTAAAATTAATTTGATTTCACAAAACAAGTCAAGTAGAGAAAAAAAGATACTTGGGGTCAACAATATTACCCCTCCCCCCAAAAAAAAACTTCTTTTAAAATTCAATTTCACAAAACAATAGTCATGTAGAGAAGAAAAGATATTTGGGGTCAAGAAGCATCCCTTTAACATACCTGAATCCGTTCCTTTTGCACTCCTGAAGGAGCAATGTAGATTTCATCGCTGGTAACACAAAATACAGAAATTGCATTTATTTAGCTCTACTGTTCTGCTTTTGACCAAAGGCAAGTATATTCTTGCAGTCCAATCATCAATATTCTTTTTTTTTTTAAGATTTAATTTATTTATTCATGAGAGACACAGAGAGAGAGGCAGAGACACAGGCAGAGGGAGAAACAGGCTTCATGCAGGGAGCCCGATGTGGGCCTCCATCCCGGGACTATGGGATCACGCCCTGAGCTGAAGGCAGACACTCAACTGCCGAGCCACCCAGGCGTCCCAATCATCAATTTTCTTTATAAATCAAGTCATAGAGAAAGCTGCTTGATTTAATTAACAGTATATGCTGTATAGAAAGAATACCAAATTACTGTAATGTCTTTATAATGCTGGTGGCACAGTAAAATGTTGATAGTTTTCACATATATTTCTTTTTACTGGGCAAAATCAATGGTCACCAGACTTACCTGGTGAGGGGAAATAAGCAACTCTGAAAACACAGGTCTTTATCATCTTTAAGCATGACTAGCAGTTTTTCCTATTAAACGTGGAATAGTTATTATAAAATCCAATCAGAAGAAAATATGCTCGTGAGGAGTAGATCTCTGTCTTGCAGGGGTCAAGTTTAATTTTATTGCTTGAAATGCTCTTATAAAACATGAAGTTCAGGGACCCCTGCTGGACCGTTTATTAAATTACAGCATCAACACAGGGCTACTTTTTGGGTGGAACAAACGCTTCCTCTTTGAAAAGCCCATCGTTCTTGTGAAAATATTCGGTAATGAAGCTAAAACAACTGCAGAAAGTTAAAAATATAAAAGGCATGTTACATCTGGAGCTCTCTGTTACAGAATTCCATGCTAAGGGAGATGCTATAATGTACCATTTATCAGACAGTACTCTCAAATAGGATTTGGAAATTCAACATCTTCTCTAAATTCTCTCCACCCTCAACAAAGGTCCTTTGGCTCCTTTATCAGTTTCAGCTGCTACCAGAGGATATTAAGGAGCTGCCACATACATGCCAATGAAGGAAATCTCAGCACCTGCACACTCCAGCTTCTGCCATTGAGGCATGGATATAGGGACAACTGAATATTAACTGTTTCCTAGTGAAAATGAGGATGATGGCTTATATTGAATCAAGCTATCAATCCAGTTGGGGTTATTATTAAACCTAGACTTGTGACTGATAAAAATGAAAGTTCCTTTAAGGGTCCACTTGTAAACTAAAGTCTACAAAACAAATGCCTGATAATGGGAGTGAAATCCAAAGCATAGCCAGCTACGTTCAGTCATTTGTTTTCAGGACGTAGCTTGCTTTAGATCTTTGTTGCCTAAGAAAACCATGGAGTGACATTCCTCTGTAAACAGTGGAGTTGGTAGCAATCATACTGTTAAAAAGGGCCCTGTCCAAATACCAGGTATCCACATCTTTTGTCCTTGGGTAATGGTGGAAGAAATTCGAGAATCATGTGTGGTATGAAGTGAGTGGACTTGTAGGATAAGTCTCTTCTTGTGTGGGGAGAGATTTATGCAATCCTGGGAACAGACCCATATAAAGCTCAACACAGACTGTTGGTAAATAAAATCCATCTACAAAGTGGAAAAACCCAGGATATTCTGTTTATTCAACTGATTTGGTAATCAAAAATGTTTTTATTGCTGCCTTTGTGAAAACAGAAATCAGTTTAGACTGATTTGGGTAATTAAAAGATTAGCTAAATAAATAAATAGGTTGTGGAAAAAAGTATTTTCACACCTACAAAGGAGATATCTGGATAAAAATAAGAAGGCGATAAAGCCTTTATTTTAGGAGGGAAACATGCCAAAGACTAAAAGTCTTTACTTGGTGCTGTAAGAGGCAAATACAAAGCACTTTGAATTTGAAGGCATTAAGTTTTGGAATTTGTCTATACTCCCTGCTCTTTCACTCATTGGTAAGGAGGGGGACACATGAACAAGAGTTCATAATATATAGGTAGTCAGTTGCTTCTATTTTTATTAACTGTCTAGTTATTTAAAAAAATTTAAATCTTAACTATACCTCAATTATCTTGTCTACAGTACGCATTTATTAATTTTAGTTCTGACAGCATGCCACATGATTAGTGTCTGACACATGCTGATATCATACCATGAAAACAGGAAATACTAAATGTGAATGTCAGTGACCAACCTAAACACAATAGCTACTGAGTATCTTGGAATTGCTTATGATTATTGTCATTTTCCTGGCCTTCCATTTCTTCCTTCTGATTTAACTCTCATATGTATCTTAAGCTTTTATATACATCTTTTGGGACTACACACAAGTAGAATAATCTAGAATGGTCTGGGCCAAACCTTGGAATCAGTAAATAATTTTCTATGCCCAAACATAATCTACTGGGTTGATCCTTCATTCCAAAATAGTTTGCTTTAAGCATCAGACAAAGAAAACCAGAGTTTCACTAACAGTATGAAAATAACAGGGAATAAATAAAGTTAATGATGTGGGTTTATGAAGTCATTTAAATATTAGGGAAAGAATTAGACATTTTACTACAAATTACCCATCTTACTCTGTGGAGCACAAATTTAAGGATTCCAAACCATGCCGTAAAATTGTGGCTGTTTCCACCCGTGACCTCCAGGAGGAGCTCCTCACCCATTAAGAATCTAAGTAAGGGCAAAGCATTTTAGCTTATGATGCAATGTCCCCATAAATTTATTGTAGTGTTGTAAAAACCATTTCATTTTAAAAGGTACCAGTGAATGTTTTAGAGTGACCACACACAATTTCAGTGCATGGGTTAGCAAAATTCTAGAAAGTACACAGTCTTTTATGTCTTCATGATTAAAAAAAATAAATCCCTTTCCAGATTTGCAATAACCCCTTATCTAGATTCCATTTTTAAAAGACCTACTTAGCAAATGGTTATAGTGACTCAGTTTGGTAGAAAGCTCTATTTTGTACCTACATAAACTTTCTGTATATGCAAATAAAAAGCAGTTATCTAAAGGTAATGTTCAGAGTATGATTTAGTACTGAGAAACCAAATTATTAGGAACACAACTACATGGATAAATGAAACAACAAAGACAAATGATGTTACCATAGGGCTTTGCTCTGAACAAGTCAACTTGGAAGTTTTGGCGGCATCGCCTGAAAACCTGTGAAGTGCTGACTTGACACAGGAGCACTGGGTTGATGGTGAGAGAGGAGGCACGGAGGGATGTACGATGTCCCATGAGGAACATGCTTCTTCCAGATGGAGTGCATCCCTACATACGTAACTGCCACAGTTAAGGCCCCTACTGGTGTTGTCCACAGATCAGCATATATTCCAGGAGTTACTTGGTAATTTGAAAAAGATGAAATTTCATTTGGGGATTATAAAAAATAGTGAAAGGGCTTATAGGGGAAAGGAGAGAAAAATGAGTGGGAAATATCTGAGAGGGAGAACAGAACATGAGAGACTCCTAACTCTGGGAAATGAACAAGGGGTAGTAGAAGGGGAGGTGGGCAGGAGGTTGGGGTGAATGGGTGACGGGCACTGAAGAGGGCACTTGACGGGATGAGCACTGGGTGTTATACTACATGTTGGCAAATTGAACTCTAATAACAAAATATACAAAAAAAAAAAAGATGAAATTTCACTGGCATCATCTTGTGGTATGCTGGAAAAAAACCCTTTTGTTTTAGACGTTCTGATTAAATTTTGCCTTCCGTTCCTTTCTGGGAAATGCAGCCTCCTAGGGGCTGTTACTTATATATGTTCAATATTAGATCAGTGTTAACAGTAATTCAATTTTGTTAAAGAAAGTGAATTAGGGTAAAAAAATAAATCAAGTTACTCAGTTTAACATTCAGCCTTCAGACAATACTATTCCTAAAACATTTCAGGAGAAAAAAAAATCATCCTCTTCCAGAAACACTGCGAAGAATGAGATTCCATAACCTGCATTTTCATTGTCAGTAGATTACATACTACTTCCCCTTGGAGGAAAAACACTAGATGTATCTCATGAGCAATCAGATGCTATTCATTCCTGGTTTTGTCCTCTAAGCAACAAAGGCCAGCAGGTGCTATCTATTAATGATGACAGATGATGCATGTAGAAAGGCATATTGCATTTTGACAATAAAATGTATTGTTTAGTATTTTTGATGGTTCATAATCTATATTTAAGTGACTTTAAAATATGTATTTGAACCTTTACAACAAATCCTGTCCACCTAGGGGGGACCTTTTCTAATTCTAGCCATATGAACATACTTGCAGCATATTATTTAACTTTGGTACTCCAAAGACTGAGGACTAAATTATTCTGATTAGAAACTGTGGTTCTTAAATCCTTAGGTATTTATTGTATCTACAACTTCTGCACACTTATTTAGTAATGCAAATATTCATTACTCCATTTAGAAACTAAGTATTTTTAGTATCACATAAAACTGGGCACCAGTTGTTCTTTGGATAGAACTCGTATTAGGCTCTTCATGTGCTACTTATTTGGACAATTCCCAGAAGTGAAATTAGCCCCAAACTTACCCATGTTTCAAGCTAATTCCTCCTCCAGTCCCAGTGACCCAACCCAAATGGTAAAACTGTTTGCAAAGCTCTGGGATCAGGTATCTTGGATGTTCTTTGTCCTTAAAAAGAAGATAATGATTTTTCCAAGAGACATTATGTTATCGAGTGAATTTTCTAGCTGACGTCTCTGTTAAGAAGTTGATGTGTAAGGGGTAGCTGGGTGGCTCAGTTGGTTAATCATCTGCCTTTGGCTCAGTCATGATCCCAAGGTCCTGGGATTGATCTCTGCCTTAGGGGGCTCACTGCTCAGCGGGGAGTGCGCTTGTCCTTCTCCCTCTTCCCCAAACCCCACTCATGCGCGTATCCAGGCCCATCTGTGCTCTCTCAAATAGATGAATAAAATCCTTTAAAAAAAAAAAAAAAGCTAATGTAAGGAATTTTAAGGAAATCTACCATAGAGAAGGTACCATGAGGGAGAAAACTATTATAAAACATACTTTGTTTTTAATGTTTAGAAAGTGGATCTACTATGTTGCAACCTGGAATTATTAAGAATAAGGCCATTTAGTCCAGCATGAAGAGACAGGTTGCAAGAACAAGGTGGAGAAATGCCCAGTTTACATAAATGTCTACTACAATGGCTGAAATAAAACAGAATCTAGGGCTGAGAGGAACATGCTTCAGTCTGTCCAGTGAATTTCTTAACACAAAACATTCAATTAAGTCATGATATACATATGAGAGCTATGTGTTCATATTCATTGTTAGTTCAGTTTTATTTTTATTCTAAAATCTTTTTTCCACAGTGATTGCATTGTTTTCTCTTATTACAAAAGCAATGTATACTCACTATGGAATATAAAGTCAAGAAAATAAGATGGAAAGGACTCACTCAGAAGCAATCATAATGAGTATTTTCTGGGCCCATTTCAATGAAGATATGTGTACACAGGAACAAATGTATGTATGTTGGGATAAATTCTGAGTTTTAATTACATATTTTTATTGAGGTAGAATTGACATATAGCATTACATTAGTGGATAATATAAAGAATAGGTATTTATATATATTGTGAAATGATCAGCACAGTAAGTCTAGTTAAAATAAGAGCTTATTTTTATTAAGGCTAATGATTATTTCTTTAGGAAAAAAACTCAATGTTTCCCCCATTTTTAAAAATCAAAATTAATGAAAGCAAAAAACAATATTTTTATTTTTAGCAATATGACATATGACTCTTAACTTGAAAATAACAAAAATGCTGAATAGTTTTTAAAAACATTTCAAATTAAATTGCTGAGCTGGCAAGAAGTACGGTTTCACAGGGGCCATAAAAGAAACCAGGGTGAGAGTCTACCTGGGAGGGAAGCTCTGAAGTCATAATTCCCCTGAAGGTATTTGCAGAACTCCGGTGAGCTTAAGCTTCAATTCTGATAGCTATGCAAGCTGCTAGAAACATGAGATTAAACCTAGGATGTGCTCAGAATGGAATATCTAATAGAAAATCCCTCCATAGGTTTGAGACAAGACAAGGGGCTACACACTCCAGGTAAGGGTGAACAAGAAACAGACCCTTTGTGCACAAAAGCACAGCAAGGAATCTTGCCTAGCTAAATGCTGGTACTGAGTAAAGGGGAAAAACATTTTTGAGTCCGAACAGGGATGATTATCGAACAGACCAAATTTTCAGCTACTTAACTGGCTTTCTGAAATTATGGTGTTTTTCCAAATTCACTGTTAATACTTTACATATGCATTGCATTTTGTTATAAATGATAATTTGATGGAGTGGACTTCAAAATATAAAATTAAGGACATGGGAATGTTAAAAATTTTTAAAGTTCTTTTTTTTTTAAAGATTTTATTTATTCATGAGAGACACAGAGAGAGAGGCAGAGACACAGGCAGAGGGAGAAGCAGGCTCCCTGTGGTGAGCCTGATGCGGGGACTCAATCCCAGGACCCCAGGATCAGGACCTGAGCTAAGGCAGGCGCTCAACCACTGAGCCACCCAGGCATCCCCAAAATTTTTAAAGTTCTGATTCAACACAGGCTTAGGAGTTAATGGACATAAAGTCAAACCTACATTACACCATTTATTGCTTATATAGGACTTTGGATTTCAGTTTACTAATCCATAAAATGAAAACATTGTAAGAGGTAAAATGAGATATAGTGCTACAGGCTTCCAGGTATGGGATGAGTCATTTTTTTTTTTTTAAAGAGAAAATAATGAAGATAAAGCATCCAGGATAACATGTGACAGTCAACGTTAGTTTCCCTCCCATTTTTTTTTCAGTATTATATTAGTTCAGGTGTACAATATACTGTATTTGACAATTCTATATATTACTCAATGCTCACCACCATCTGTTACCATATAATGTTATTAATACTATTGACTATATTCCCTATGTTGTACTTTTCATCCCTGTGACTCATTTATTTTATGACTGGAAGTTTTACCTTCCTTCCCATTCTGAAGTGTTAAAAATTCTTGAATTAAAAAAAAAATAATTCTGTATTGGCTTTCCTTATATCTGTCCTTACAAAATCTAGCCAGAATTATCCATGCCCTGTATAATTTACTATTTCCTTTTTTAGTGATACAAATGCTATTTTAATTATATATTAAAGTACAGCTAATGAGAAGACTCCTGCAGTCTTCCAACTGTTAAAACCGTCAATTTGCATAGCAAGTTGCAAACATTATAGAAAATGGTCTGTTATTATGGGTCTCTCCCCTTTTCCTTTTGTCTTTTCCAGTACTGAGTTATTACAGCAATTAGCCGGCTTCATGCTACAGGAATAACAATGATAAGGCAGCTGTTAATAAAGCTTCATTCAACTGTTCAAACCCACAAAATTATAATTTCCAGGAAAATAATCACTGAGCAGTGAGAACTAACAGATATATTGGGTAAAATGCAGTCATCTAAATTGTTCAGAACGGTAAGAGAGTAAATATCAGAATACTTATTTCAATAAGAATAGACAAAAAGGAAAAAGGGAGAAACATTTAACAGTATTTTGTATACATTAAAAACATTAAAGCCTAAAAAGTTGTTGAGTCAATACTTTATTTTTCTAATCTTTCAACCTAATTATTTTAAGGAAGTCAACTCCACTGTCACTGAGATACCTGCTCACAGCTAACAATGACTCTAATCCCTTCCACCATCTTTTCTTTCAATTTAAGCATAACAGAGACATGTATTGCTTGGACAGAGGTTTTCCTGGGAGGCTCTCACACAAATACAAAATAAACGAATCACAGATATTATATAACCCATCAACTAATGATGGAATCAGAAAGATGATACAGCTGTTTCCAAAGAGAACGCAAAACACAAATCCCTATAAAGTAATCAGGAATCCTGGATTTACACATAAGGAAAAACTGCACAATATCCACCAGGCAGCAACAAATGGAAGGGCAGAATATTGCTCACATTTCTACGATCAATGATCATCTGCATTGTCAGCATTCTACAGTTTACGGAGTGCACAACAGCTCAGAGATGGGCCTAAGACACCTAGTGATCTCGTTTTGCTCATCTGTCTTTCAAAATTCTTGATACTGGTCTAAAGAAGGGATCTGATGTCAGCATCTTCTCCGTCTCTGGGCTTTGTTTCTCTGTCATTCTCCTCTCTGTGCATACTGGTTTTCTTTGCAACTTTGCCTCCACTCAGAGCCCTATTTCTCCCTTCTGCCTTCTTCACAACAGCTGAGCACTGATTAGAAGAAATGAGAGGACCTGGAGCCTGGCTTCAGATTTGACCCCCTCCAATAGCTGGGTGCCCCCAGGCAAATCAGTGACCCTTCCCGGGGATCAGTTTCCTTATGCTGAATATCTGAATCATTGATTCCCAGACTTCCCTAGATAGGCCAGCAGTTTGTTGTTTCAATTTTAGGGACCAACATAAGGTTGCCAAGTTAATCACATTTGTTATGTTTATTCATCTATTATCACCTTTTTCAAAAAAGAAAGCACATTTTTAACATAAAGTAGGAAAGATCGGCTCAGAATAAAAAAAGGCAGTCCTTTAAGGTGAATGCATTAATTTTACGAAATTCGCTTTTTCATTGTCCTTATTTTTCTTTTTTTGCAACAGCTGAGTAAAAACTCTTTCAAGGGACTGATGTTTGGGGAAGAATAAGGGTATCTTTCCCTAATTGGTCTTCTTGCCTAAAATTTCTCCTTCTTCTCTTTTTCCTCTAGCTTACCCTCCACTCTCCTGTTAGTTAGCTAGAAGAATATACTACTTTGATCACTGAACCCCATTCCTCCAATCACATAATGTTCAGATGCCACATCCTTGGTCTGTTTATTTCAGTCCTTCTGCTTTCTTCCCCCAATTTAGTCTTTCAGATATTTCCCTTCAGTTTATGTTTATATAAATCTCTCAGTTCTAGTCAACCCAGCTGGGGTAGTCAACTTCCAGGATGGCTCTTAATGATCCCTGCCTCCTGGTATTTACACCCCGATGTGTAGTCCCTTTTCACATTGTACCAGGGCTGGTCTGCATGACCCACAGACAGTGCAACAGAAGTGAAAGTACATCACTTTCTGAGATCAGCTTAGTGTTTTATAAGCACTACAGCTGCTGTCTTGGGTGCTCTCTCTTGGATCACTTGTTCCGGGGCAGCAAGCCAGGTGTTGCATAGTAAGGGTACTGGGCCTACGCAGAAGGCCACGTGGTGAAGAACTGGAGGTGTATGGACAAATGTCCGTGAAGATCCGGGGCAGCAAGCCAGGTGTTACATAGTAAGGGTACTGGGCCTACGCAGAAGGCCACGTGGTGAAGAACTGGAGGTGTATGGACAAATGTCCGTGAAGAATGGAGGCCTGCCAACAACTATGTGAGCAAACTTGCAAGTGGACCCTCCAGCTGTAATCAGGCCTTGAGATAAACAGTAGCTCCAGCAGCAGACGGTTTGACTGCTACCTGATGAGAAACCTCGAGCCAGAACCCTGAGCCAAATGCTTCTGAATCCCTAATCTTCGGAAGCTCTGTGAGACAGTAAGTACTTATGTTCTATTCCTAAGGTTTGGGAGTATTTGTTATGGAGCACTAGTTAATTAAGACATATTTTCTTGCTAACTAAGTGCATCTTTTTTTTTCTTTGCACTATTACTGCTCATGCTGGATTTTTAATGATCCCAACTCTAGCTGTCAGATTCCTGCTTGTCTGCCTTGATACCACACTCCCTACCCACTTCACCTGTGAGTCCTTCTCTCATCATCCCAGCAGGAAGGGATCACTCACTCCCTCGTCTAATTCCATACCACAGCATTTGCTCTATGTACCTCTCCTTTGGTACTTATAGAACCTTCTCACTCATTCATTCAGCAAATTTTTACTGCAAGCCCTGAAGAAATGAATATGACTAAGATAAAACCCTTATTCTTGAGAAGCTCACAATCTAATAAAGAAGTTATGAAAGGACAAGACAATATATAATACAAGGCAGTCCAAACAAGCTACTGGAGGAGGGTTGAGAAGCTAGTGGTGGGAGGGAGCAGGAGTTGGGAAAAGCTTCACGGGGGGGGGGGGGGGGGGGGGGGGGGGGGGGGGGGATTGCTGAACACAGTGGGAGTACGCCATGCATTTCCTGGCAGTTCAGCCATGAACACTTGACAAAGTCCCTGCCCTAAAGAAATTTACATTCTGAGGGATAGTTTTTAAAAAGCAAAGAATAAATTATAATAAGTAGGAAGAAGGAACCAAACAAGGAACTTTAGAGAAACAGCAGAGACTGACTTTGATTAAGGTGGTTAAGGAAAGCCTACAGACTGTAAAAAAAAAATAAAACAAACAAAAAAACCCGAGTGTGTGCTGAATGTGTTTGCACACACAAGGTTTTGTATCGGGGAATGGCAAGTACCCTAGGTCGAGAAGACAGCAGACGTAAGGGCCCTGGAGTGACACAGTGCTTGACAGGCTTAAGGAATAGAAAGGCTGGATCACCCATGGACTTGGAAGCCAAGCTGCTGAGAACACTCTTGCTGAGAGGGAACTGATCCATGGTAGGACAGGCGGGGAGAGGGAGAGAAACAATTTCTGAATGTGAGAAGGGAAGGAGATCTTGAGCATGAGTGGAGGGACTGGGCTTCTTCAATCTTGAGAAAGGAGAAGGGTTTATGTTTAAGCAGATCGATAAGCTTTGTGGAAGAAAGGTAAGTTCATATCCAATGCCTTCTATTTTCTTTTTTTGTTGTTGTCGGGTTTTTTGTTTGTTTTTAAAATTTATTCATGAGAAAACAGAGAGAATGGCAGAGACTTAGGCAGAGGGAGAAGCAGGCTCCCTATAGGGAGCCCGATGTAGAGCTCCATCCCCAGCCCGGGATCATGCCCTGAGCTGAAGGCGGCAGACGTTCAACCACTGAGCCACCCAGGCGTCCCTGTCTTCTATTTTCTTAAGTATAAACAAAGTTATCAGTTGAGTAACAATGTGGGGACAGGGTATGGGAGGCCTGAAAAGATAATAAAAGGTATAAACTAGTCATCTCGGGGAGTGGGGCAGCAAGGTACTGGGGAAACCAGGATGGTTGTTGGGCAGTGTTACATGCCAGTCTGAGGTTGAAATGTTGAATATGAAGCAAGGCTTCATATATAGGTAGTTTGTGGTTTTTCTCTAGGAATGCAGCTCAGTGCAACTGCAAAAACAATGGCTACTAGAGTTCATTTTGTGTTGGGGTTCTGCTAGGCCAACTATATTTGTAAATTAGGTCAATCATGACCTTAGGTTAAGAATTGTTTCAAGAAAAAATAAAAACTTAAAAAAGAATTGTTTCAAGAGACTGGGTGTAGTAGCCAGATTTCAGTGGGTTTAAGAAGTGAATAAAACTTAGAGGCAGAGAGTTCTTTCACAGTGTTGCTGTGAAAGGCTGGATAGGGAAACAGAAGGGAAAACTGGTTAATACAGAGTTTTCTTTACACACTAAAAGGTAAAGTTAGAGGAGGGGGAGAGATTAATGACATGGGAAAGCAAAAGCCTAACTAACAGGTCAAACTTTTTGTGGAGACAGAATGGCTGAATCGGACCAGGGAAGTATTTACCTTAGGAGGAGAAAGAATAATGCAGGAAAATATGTAATAATGTAAGTAATTACAAAAATAGTTAACATTTATGGAGTTTTTATGCCAGGTGCTATTCCAAAGGCTTTATCTGCACAATTAACTTAATCATTATAACAACTGTATTACTCTAAGAAAGATTATTGTGTCGAAGACCACCTGGATGGCAACTGGCAGAACTAAAATTTGCACAGGCAGCCAGATTCTAGAGGTCTTGTGCTTAACCTTTACATTATAACATTGGTGGAAAGAGGCAGAGATTGAAGTTAAGAGGTTCACACCCAATAGCTTAATTTTCTTTGTGATTTTGGAGCCAAAGTTACCTTCGAAGTTGGCTTAAGGGGAGAGGATGAGGTAAGATGGTGAGGTTTGGGGGATAGTCAATTAAGGCTATGTGAAGGGAAGCTCCTCAGGGGGCTGCCACGAGGTGCTCAGGAGCTAGCTGCAAGGACACAATAATATTTGTAGAGACACAAACGTATGTAGTTGAGTGACACCCTCCCCCGTCCCTTAGGGGTTCTGAGTGGGAGGCATTTAAATAAAGATGATTATTTGTAATACAGGATGGAGGATCCTATGATAGAGGCTACACAGAGGGAACTGTGTGAGTAAAAAAAGAAAAGTTCTAAAAAAAAAAAAAAGAAAGAAAAGTTCTTCATCCTAAAAAAGTGTGGGGTGAAGGGGCAGTGGTTGGGCAGGGGAGGATTTTGCCATGGGAATAGGATGCTAGAGTGGAGGGGAGGGTGGAGAATTGATGAGGTCAAGGACAACAGAGGGAAGGGTATTGGAAGGCCTTGTGTTGTAATAGTAAAGAACAAATATTCAGGGTGAATATATACAGGACACTGTGACAGCTAAGGTATAATTACAAAATAGAAGTAGTTCTTGGTTTATTTCCCAGCTAAGCATAGCTCCCCCTAAAAGGTAGGGAATAGGGAACATGCCCTTGCTATATAGATACACCTGTCACAGTGCTTTGCTCAATAAGCACTGTTTCGATTAAGATCACATCTCCTGGGCAGCCTGGGGGGCTCAGCGGTTTAGCACCGCCTTCCGCCCAGGGCGTGATCCTGGAGACCGGGGATCCAGTCCCAGGTCAGGCTCCCTGCATGGAGCCTGCTTCTCCCTCTGCCTGTGTCTCTGTGTGTCTCTCATGAATGAATAAATAAAATCTTAAAAAAAAAAAAAAATCACATCGCCTACATTACAAAAGTCCTACATCACAGGTTACAAACCGTGGCCCAGGGACTGAATCAAGCGTACAGAAAGTGGTTTATTTAAGTGCATATGCAAATCTGCAAACCTGTGAGTGGCGGAGCTGTGGTACCCTGGCAAGCGCATACATGTCGGTGGTACTCACTGGGCAGCTCAACCCAGATTGCATGAAGGAATAGATGAGCCCAGGGCCATTAGATGTTCTAAAGTTTTAAGAGCAGCCTGAAGTGTTCCCCATGTTGAAAGGTCAGCTCAAAAGACAAATTTTTTTTTTTTTTTTTAATGAACAATGATTGAACTAAAAACATGCCTGTTCGCCCAATTGCTGCCGGCTATGCTCGGTTCGAGAATTCCTGTTCATTCTCAGACCCCTTGATGAAGACGACTGTCTTTGATGCTCAGGTAGGCGGTTATTTCACCAAGATTTATCTACTGGGGGCATCAGCACATGTGCTGCTGAAACCCCTGAGCAACGATCCTACTAACAGGTTCCCTTCCTCACCTGCCCAGCTAGGTGTCCTATATGCCAGGCCTTCCTCCTCCCCATGCGACTCCCCCCCGCCCCCCAAGTCCAGCACGCCAGCCTCACAGTCTTTGCTAACCTGGGGAGCGATCTGGCAAGTGTTTCACTACAACATATCATGTTATTCTTACTCTTTAATTAGGACGGACCTTCAGTCTTAAGAAGGAATAAAAGAGGAGGGGGTGGGGGTGGGGGTGGGGGGGCTTTCCCTGCTTCTGAAAGCAGGGCTCCGCGCACTGTAGCTGTGTGTTCGCCTAGTCTTCCCGCGGACCCCAGGCCATTTGTCTTCACCATTGCTGTGTCCCTGAGCACGTGAGTGTTCCAGGACACCGTGGGCGAGGAGCGTGCCCGGCGACCGAGATGATGCAGCCCGAGGCTGGGTTTTCCGCGATCGTCCCAGGAGCACTGGAACCCGAGGCAGGCAGAGCGCGGGGCGGGGGGGGGGGGGGGGGGGGGGGCTGCAGCCCGCCCGCTGCCTGCGAGCCCCGAGCCCCGGGCTGGTCGCCGAGGGCGCAGGAAATCCAAGGCTCGTGCGGACGGTCTCGGCTTCACCTCCGCTCCAGCGCTGGCTGCTTCCCTTGGCAACTCCCCCTGGGAGGTGCCTCTGGCCCGCAGCCCCGACCCCGCGCCCCGACCCCGCGGCCCGCGCCCGCCTCCCGCCGCCGCGCCCACCTGCGCCGCACCTGCCCGCCAACCCCGCGGCCGCGGCCCCGGCCCCGCCCCTACCTGCGCGCCGCACCCGCGCGAGCCGCGGTCTCCCTCCGCAGCGTGGCAGCCCGACATGGCCCGGACGACGCGAGCCCGCGGCCTCCCAGCTTCGCGCGGCCTCGGGACCCGCGCTCGGTGCCACCTGCGACCGACCGTCCGGTCCGCGGGGAGGCCGCAACGGCAATCAGGCGGCGCCGAGGGCAGCCCGGGGGCGGGGCAGACACGGCGGAAGGCGGGGCTCGGAGGGCCTCGCGGACCGGACATCCGGGCGGGGGGCGGGGCCAACGGGGTGGGGGCGGGACTAAGGGGGGCCTCGCGCCTCTGCAGGCACCGCCGGAGCCCGGGGGCGTGGCCAACATGACAGGGGGCGGGGCCTGGGAGGGCCTTGACGACTGGGCGATCAGGCTCCGCGGCGGGCAGCCCGCGACGCGGCCGGGAAGATGGCGGCCTCCTGGAGGCTGGGCTGTGACCCTCGGGGGCTGCGCTACCTCCTGGGCTTCGGCGGATGCCGGAGACTGGCGCTGGCGAGGGGCGCTTCTGGGTGGCCTCTCGGCCGCGGGGCCAGTTGGAGATGGCTTCACAGCACGCAGCGGCTGCGGGGTGAGTGGTCGGGGTCGCCCGTCTTCTGGGCAGCGGAGTAACGGGCCTGTGGGTCGGGGGCTCTTCGGTTCGGGGCCCAGCTGGGTGTGTGATGCCGGGGCCTCTTCTCGGGGACGGGGTCCGCGGGGCTTGGCCGCGGGGGAGCGGAGTCCGCCCCCGGGCCCCCGGTCGGAGGGCTTCTCGGTGACCTTGCCCCGGGGTGTGTGTGACCTGCGCCGCGCGGAGACGAAGCCCTAGGTGTGCTTTTCTTGTCGAGCCACTTCCCAGCCTCGCCTCCGGCCCCCCGAGAGCTGTCCCGCTGCCCGAGGTTGCTGGGGTTCGGAAGCCCCCGGGAGCCGCTCGTCGCGGTCCTCTGGGCCCGTTTCCATGGGGACGTCTTCCCTTCCAGGCCCCTCGGGTTGCCCCGGGCGACCACTCGCCGCCGACTTAATTTGCAGGTGCCCGCGGCGTCACCCGACAGGGGTCCGGAAGGATGCTTTAGGGAGAAGCGTGCGCCTGAAAGAGTGGAAATTTAGGAGGGGAAGTCATCATAGAAAATTGGCATTAAGTAACGACACGAACGCTATTAACAGAAGCCTTTTAGTATTTAACAGTATAGAATACCGGGCATCATCCTCATCCTCATTATTAGGCCATCATCGTCATTATTATTTTTTTATTTTTATTTTTATTTTCACATGTGGGCAGGGGATATGGCTGACATTTTTTGTGTCTGTGTGATGTATTACATGCCAACCATCCTGGCACTCCGCAGTACGAAAATTTTTTTTTTTTTTTATATATTTTATTTATTCATGAGAGACCCAGAGAGAGAGGCAGAGACACAGGCAGAGGAAGAAGCAGGCTCCATGCAGGGAGCCCCACGCAGGACTCGTTCCCGGGACCCCAGGATCACGCCCTGAGCTGAAGGCAAGACACTTTAACTGCTGAGCCACCCAGGCGTCCCCGCAGTACGAATTTTAATATAAAAAAAAAAAAATCAGGTGCACTAGGCATGCCTTACATACTGTGAGCTACCTGAGGCTCAGAAAATAGATAGATAGATAGATAGATAGATAGATAAATATCAGTTACACAGAGTCGCATGGTGAGATGGGTGCCCTGAGATTTTAAGATTTGGTAATGGGAGCAATTTATTTCAGTTTCTTCAGCTTAATTTTTCATTAAAAAATATCTCTTGGAGTAGTAGTACTTTGACCGTGTGTAGAATTCCCTGTTATTGCCTTTCCCCATTTTATTAAATATTGAGCTTTCCTCCAGCTCCCAGATACTTGGTCCCTGGTGGAGCTCAGCCATCGTCATTTTACAACCTTTGGAGAGTCTTGATGTTTTTGTGTTGGTGCCTGATGGGCTACCCCTTGAGACTCACCACCTTAGAAAATCATGAAACGGTAAAAGCTCAGTGTTGGGAATAATTTAGGAAGAGTATTTTTTTTTATTCAAATTTTTATTTAAATTCTAGATAGTTAACCTATAGTGTAATATTGGTTTCAGGAGCAGAATTCAGTGAATTGTCATTTACGTATAACACCCAGCACTCATCATAACAAGTGTCCTTCTTAATACCCATCATCCATTTACCCCATCTTCTACCCACCTCCCTCCATCAACCCTCAGTTTGTTCTCTAGAGTCTCTTATGGTTTGTTTCCCTCTCTTTTTTTTTTTTTTTCATTCCAATGTGTTCATCCATTCTGATTCTTAAATTCCACATATGAATGAAATCATACGGTATTTATCTTTATAGAACTGACTTAATTCACTTAGCATAATACACTCTAGCTCCACCCGCATAGTTGCAAATGGCAAGATTTCTTTTTAATGGCTGAGTAATAATATTCCATGACATATATACATATATATATAAAACATCTTTATCCATTTGTCAGGCAGTGGATATTTGGGCTCTTTCCATGCTTTGGCTATTGTTGATTATTGTTGTTGTAAACATGAGTATGCATGCGCCCCTTCAAATCTGCATTTTTGTATCCTTTGGGTAAATACATAGTAGTGCAATTGCTGAGTCAGGGTAGTTCTATTTTTTTGACTTTTTGAGGAATCTCCATACTGTTTTCCAGAGTGGCTACCCCAATTTGCATTAACAAGAGTGCTCTTAACCTTGTTTGTAAAACAGATTCTTTAGAGAATCTTTGAATGCCTTAGACCCTCTCTACAGAAAAAGGGACAGACAAAAAAGTGTATGCAGTTTCAGGGGTTTTCTTTAGAACCAGTTTAAAGGAAAATGGAAACTCACTTAGGCAATCCTCATTTGAAGCATCATGACATTTTACCTCCTTTCCTGCACACCATGAGCAGCATATCTAACTCCGCCCGAATGTCATCTGCTAGAGGGAGGACACCATCCCAGGGGAGCCGTCTTAGTTTCCTAGTTCCTCCTCTCATGTATAAGAATCCTGGTGATTACATTGGGCCCACCAGGATTCTTTTCCCCATCTCAACACCTATTCTTTAAGCAACCTATTTCCTTCTTCAACCTTAATTCCCCCTTGCCACGTAACATAACATATTTACAAGTTCTGGATGTTAGGATGTGGGACATCTTCAGGGGTGCTGAGCGGGGACGCAAGGGTATTATTTTCCCTACCTCAGTAGCTGTTGTTGGTGTCGAAACATCCTGTTTCGTTTTGTGGGTTTTTTTCCCTAATGTGAATCCAAGTTTGTTTCCTGACTTTTCACGTACAGGTTTTTGTTTTGCCATGGTGAATACATGTGGCAGTCCTTGAGCTACTTGAATTACATGGTGTTGGCTCATTTTTCTCTGAGCTTGGTAGAAATTGTAGTTTCATAAAATGAAGCAACTATTTGGTAATCCGTAGACTATATGAATTAAGTGCACTTACTGAAAAAATTCTACTTTCATCCATCCATCCAGGATCTTAAAGTCTGCCCATGGGAGTCACCCTTGGAGTTTTGGTTTCCTTAAATGGTGTGTATTGGCAGCATTTTCATAAACAATGACCTATGCCCTGTACTTAGCACCATCTGTGAATTAGGAAGTGGACCCTCATCAGCCACCGCACCACATCTGCCAGCATCATGATCTTATACTTCCCAGCCTCCAGAACTGTAAGAAATAAATGTTGTATAATTATAAGCCACCAAGTATTTTGTTACCGCATTCTGAAGGGACTAAGACACTGGGCAATGGGGTCACTAACTCAGAGCACGTGTTCACAAGAAAGGTATACCACTGAATAAAATTTGATCTTTTCTGGCAAGAAAGAAGTTGGGGGAGAGGGTTTGACTGTAACAAATGGTACTGACCACTAAGGATGTACCATGTACCCTTCCTTCTCAGCACTTTACATGACAGCTTGTTTAGTCCTCCCAGCCACCAAAGCTGTGCTCTGATGATAGAACATAGAACAATTTCAGCCCAGTGCTGCCTGACACCGAAGCCTGTTTCCTCAATCCCAGTCTACCTCAGTGTCTGTGGTGGCTGAGCCATAGCCATCAGCAGAACAGTGTCAGCATGGTGAAGCTTTGTTCACCATGTATATATTCTATGTGAACAGCTTTTTTTTTTTTTTTAATGAAATGAAACATTTTAGTAACATGCATTATGAAATAGTATTTCAGTGATAGTTGTGATAATCTGATAATTGTAAGTTTTTAAGAACAGTTTAAATTCTGAACTGTGTATAAAGGGTGGTGGAACCATTTAAGAGAGTTAGAGCATGTGTTAATGCCCTCCCATCTGTAAGTTTCTAATTGATATACAGTTGACCTTGGAACAACATGGGGGTTAGAGGCATTGACCATGTATAATTTTCTACTGTAGATCTGTGGATAATTTTTGACTGCCCGAAAACTTAAGTACCAGTAGCCTACTGTTGACCAGAAGCCTTACTGAAAACATAAAATTGATGAAGATATATTTTGTATGTTATGTGTATCATATACTGTATTCTTATATACCTAACTTTTTCTTAAATTTTTTGGTTAGGCTATGTGGTTTGTCTCTGAGTTTTTTCAAATTATTGCAAATCTACAAAAAATTTCCCAATATACTTATTTTTTAAAAACCTGCAATTAAGTGGATCTGCAGAGCTCAAACACGTGTTGTTTGTGGGCCACCTATATTTGTAAGTGTGCCTTGTTGTCTTGAGCTTCATTTCATTTGCCTTTTCAGCAAAATGTGTAAACCCCCAAACTTAGGCATGTGTTGATTTTTTTTTTTTTTTTTTTTTGCTAGACTCGAGTGGTGATTTCTTTTTGTCCTGTTCCAATATTGCAGAATAAATGGATTCAAGTAGAATTTTAATTTTATAATTTAATAGTGAGAAGACCGGTATTGGAAGCTGAAACCTCTTCTGTCGTGTTTGGTTTCTCACACTTAGAGGAAGTAGTTCTACACCATTGGCTACCGACAGTTCTGGCCAGCCTCCTTCCAGATGCACCATTGGATACTAAGTGTATGAAAGAATCAGCAAACTCCTTAAACAAAATGGAAGGAATGGTGATTTTATTTTATTTTATCTTTTACTTGGTAGGCAGTACATTTACTATAGCTAGTGATCTGCTCAATACTTTACTGCAATCAAGGGCTTTCTTGTATTACATGAAACATTTTACGGAAGAATTCAGGTTGGCATATTTATAATTCAGGAGAGCTTCTTTGGCAATCTCTAGTGCTGGTTTTTTTGGGGGCACCAATCTATTTGAAAACTGATAAAAGCTCTACCACTCTCTGAGAAGAATGTGTACATGCAAAATTTTCTATGTAGTTCCAGGAAACTCCTGGGTCTCCCTGTAATTTATCTATAAACACTGCCTAGTCTCCAGGCTATTTCCATAAACATTTCTGTCATTTCCTGTGGAAAATAGTGCTTCTTTGCAAGGATATTTACCATATCTGAGAACAAGAAATGTATGATTTTGTGTAGGGATTCCTATTATAAACAAATGGCTAGAAAATACATTTATATAAAGACAGTAATTTGAAAATCTGGATTTATACTATTTTGTCAAATGGACTGACCTCCCCTGTGGTTTGAAATTTTTCTCATTACTTAAGTGCTACCCTTCTGAGTCTTTCTGTAGGGCCTGGCAGAGAATAGATGGCAGTCAAAAAATGGGTAATTTGGGGAGAACTTACTGACAACTTTCTGTGAATTCAGGCTGTAGAGATGATGCTGTACTAAGGGGTATTTAGAGCAAGATGCTGTCCCCACTCCCAGGCATGAAGAGGCATGGGAAGGGAGCAGTCGCCAGAGCTAGAAAGGATGGAGCCTGTGGGCAGGACCTGTAGTGGAGGGGTATCCTTCAGTTAAAGGATCCAACAGCCAGGGTGACCCCACAGGGAGTGAGCTGGGGAAATAAATTCCCTGACCTCCCTCTCCTTTCTCCCATCTCCTGCTTATGCTGCCCATTGGCTAAACCCAGGTGGAAGCCTGAGCACAAGCAAGCCTGTTGATGAAGTACACACAGTGGTATCAGGAAAGCTGACAAGTAGTTCTAGAACGGCAAATGGGAGATCTTTTCCCTACCCTCCTGACTCACACCTTTCAGTCATTGTACTTTATACTTCAGGTGAGTGCTGAAGCAACCAAGTACTGTATTGTTTATAAATATGATGGTTCTTATGCTGAGATGGGGGAAAAGAGAGAGTATAATTTTTTATTCTTGGAAGAAGCAAGTGTAGTTTCCCTGGATTGTGGCCCAAGGCTAGTAGTGCTGTGCCCAAGAGTAAGCACAGGGTCTAAATAACTGACCTGGTGTTTAATGGGATTTTTCTGTATGCATTTGAGAATCAAGTCTACATAGTTTATAAGGCTCTTTGGGCACTTTTGATAGGAAGAAAGATTTTCTTTTTGGAGCTGTGGCATCTCATTTTGTTTTTTGTTATTTCACGTGTGCTCATTAGAGTCATCCCTGACTCCTGACTTTCATATGGTGCATCCAGTCTATCAGAAATTCCTGTTGGTTTTACTTTTTAAATGTAATGTGACCACTCCTCACCAACTCGCCTGGTCCAAGCTACCACAACCTCTATTCTAGATTATTGCAGGAGTGTCCCAGTACGGATCTTACAGATCTCTACCATCATCACCCTTGGCCCAGTACAGACTGTTCCCTGTACAGCTTTGAGTGCTGCTGCCTTTTTTTTTTTTTTTAAGTAGGATCCATGCCCAGTGTGGAGCCCAACACAAGGCTTGAACCCAGCACCCTGAGATCAAAACCTGAGCTGCGATCAAGAGTCGGACACTGAACCAACTGAGCCATCCAGAGTACTTTTTTAAATTATAAATCAGATCATGTCAGTTCTCTGCTAAAAACCCTCCAGGACTTCTCCGTAAACTCAGAATGAGATCTGAAGTCCTGACTGTAGTTTACAAGGCCCCATATGACAGGAACCCTCCACTCCCCCAGCCTCAGCTCTGACCTCACAACACTTGTCCTCACTTGCTGACTCTACTCCCATATGCTGGCTTCCTCCGTGTTTGAGACATACCAGGCATACTCTGCTCATTCTTTGTGCTTGCTTTTTTCCTCTGTTTAGAAAGCTCTTCTGTCAGATCCAGGGATGGCATTCTCCATTCAGCTCTGCTCACTTTATTAAAGGAGGCCTCCTCTGGTTAACTGATAAAATAGTTCTTCCACTATCACTGTGTCCTCTTACCTGCCTTTCTTTTCTTACTCCTTACTACTGCCAGACATGTCATATTTATTTTCTGTTTCCCCTCTTAGAATGTCAACTCCATGAAGGAAGGGGTTTTGCCTGTTTTTATTCACTTTTGCTATCTCCAACCTCTGGAAGAACACCCAACACCTGGTAGGCGCTGAATAAGTATTTGTTGAATAAATGAACAAACCGATCTCCTTGTCTTTCTCCTTCTCTACTTCACTCCTGTGTCATGAAATGATCTTCCAGAAATGTCTCTCATTTCTCTCTACCACTGCTAGAAGTAAAGCCTAACATTTGGAAGATCTAATGGAAGATCCTAGGTGCCTTTTCAATCTCTCAAATAGTCTAAGTGGATAGAGAAGAATAGGTAACAAAGTCATGGGTAGCTTCACTTTGTACTTAAAATCCTTTATTTCAATTCTTCTGTGAAGCTTATAGTTGCGACTGTCTCAAAGCATGTGCAGTTTTTTTTTTTTCCTGTAAATTATAAATTTGTGAACATTA
Source organism: Canis lupus familiaris (assembly GCF_011100685.1). Classification (NCBI taxonomy): domain Eukaryota; kingdom Metazoa; phylum Chordata; class Mammalia; order Carnivora; family Canidae; genus Canis; species Canis lupus. The sequence continues at coordinate 33,402,239 of NC_049239.1, read as the reverse complement.
GTTGTTTATACAGAAATGCAAGCAAGTTCTGTTTTTAATTGTGGTCACTTCTCTTGCTCAAAAAATTTTTTGTGGGGGATCCCTGGGTGGCACAGCAGGGATCCCTGGGTGGCTCAGCAGTTTGGCGCCTGCCTTTGGCCCAGAGCGCGATCCTGGAGACCCGGGATCGAATCCCACGTTGGGCTCCCTGCATGGAGCCTACTTCTCCCTCTGCCTGTGTCTCTGCCTCTCTGTCTCTCTCTGTGTGACTATCATGAAGAAATAAATAAAATCTTAACAAAAAAAAAAAAAATTTTTTTGTGGCTTTCCATTGCTGTTTAAACAGCATCAAACCCATTAATGAGGTATTAAGGTTAAGTACTGTACAGTACTGTAAGGTACTATAGACTACTATAAGGTAGTAGTCCCAACATATTTTTTAATTTACCTGCTCACTTTTCATTTGCATTATATTTTACTCTCCAGCTAAACTGAACTATAATTCTCACCTTCTTTGCAAATGATGTTCCCCTCATCTGGAATATCTGCTCATTCCCTCACCTTGTTCTCTTTGCCTAGCACAAATTTTTAAAATTATTGTGGCAAAATATACATAAAATTCATGATTTTAATTATTTTTATACATTCAGTTCCATAGCATTAAATACATTTACATTGCTGTGCAACCATCATCACCATCTACCTGTAGAACTTTTTCACCACCCAAACTGAAACTCCGTATCCCCTAATACATCCCCTTTCCCCCTCTCTCCCCAGCCCCAGGTGACCACCATTCTACTTTCTGTCACTATGGAACTTGCATATCCTGAGTACTTCCTATGGGTAGAATCCTGTAACATTGGTCTTTTTGTGTTTAGCTTATTTCACTAGGGTTCCTCCGTTTTGTTGCAGGTATTTGAATTTCATTCCTTTTTAAGGTGGAATCATGTTTCATTGAATGTATCTACCACATTTTGTTAATCCATTCATCTGTTGTTGGACATTTGGGTTGCTTCTACCTTTTGGCTGTGACAAATAATGCCTCTGTGAACATGGGTGTACAAATATCTGTTCAAGTTCCTGCTTTCAGTTCTTTTGGGTATATACCCAGACATGGGAGGCCTGGATAAAATGGTAATGGCATGTTTCATTCACGGAGGAATCATTGTTTTCCATAGCAGCTGTACCATTTCACTTTCCCCACCAACAACGTGCAAGGTTTCTAATTTCTCCACATCTTGCCAACACTTGTTTTCTGTTTTTTTTGATGATAGCCCTTCTAATGCGTATGAAGTGATACTAGCACAGATTTTTTTTTTCCTTTCTTGATCAGCTAGTATTCAGCTCTCAATCCTCTGCAGTGTTCCTAGGGCATTTCTGTCTACTACCCTCTAGTACATGTGTGTATATCTTGACTGACCCTTTAAACCATAATCCTTTTGAGGTCAAGATTCCGGCCTCCTATTGGTCTGGGGCTAGGATAACAGGAGCTCAGACCTAATTGGCTCCTCAGCTTTGGTAGAGAATGTTCTGACAGCACCGCTGAAGGTACATTTGCTGATGATTTTAATGAGAGTTTGGCTTTCAGATGTGTACTACAGTTAAAGCAGATCAAGACTTAGAGCAGCTGTGAGAATGAGGCGGGATTAGGTAAAGGAGAGAGTAGAGTAGAAAGGAAACCTTCACCTTTAGGCGGGGGATTTGAAAGGAACTGATTCAGTCTTCCATTACTTGAGGAAGGAGTTGTAAAGCGGGATATTATGATCCATCTAGCCAACTCTGGGTATCTGCAGAGTCCACCCGCTTCACCTTTTCTGTGCCACCTGTCAGTAACAAATAGCTAATGTTTTGAGACTGACTGACTTTTTGTTACAATGTACATTGTAAGAAATAAAAGAAATAAAAAGCACTTATATAATATCACCAACCAGAGAACCACTTTTGCCATTTTGGAGGATATCCTTTCAGTCTTTGTGTGTGTACAAGCTAAGCAGGTAGGAAATGGATTATGCCATATATACTGTTTGTGGGCTACGTTTTACCATGGTAGGAGCTGTAAATGCTATTTTTACAAACTATTATTAGCCATGTATTTTCTGCAGTCCTTTGACATTTTAATTTATTCTTATGCTGGTACTACACCAAAATCACTGTTTGAATAAAGAAGACATGTGACAAGCACTCATTTTTTAAAAAATTTGCTTTAGCCACCTTTATTCAAAGATCAGTGTTAATACTATTTTTGGGCCCTGGTGATGATTTTTAAATTACTTGTACTTCATTGTGCTTTATTTCCTCCAGCCTGCAGATGGCAGGATTGTTTTATTTTTGACAGATATTTTAAAGATTAGTTATATTTAATGAGTTCTGGCATTGGAAAGAAAGGTGATTGAATGAGTAGCATCTCTCCCTATTAGTGAAGAAGCAAATTAATGTGAAGAATAGAGAGGCACACTAAGAAAATATTGTATAATTTACTTCTTCACTTGGTCTGTCCAGAATTTTTTGTGTATTTGAGTAATAGTCGTATAAATGGACTAGAGAGCCTGATGCTCAAGTGGTGTCACATGTAAACTGATGAATTTCCTTTATTTTAGTCACAGTGATAGAACTAGATCTGCTTCATATTAACCATAAAGCAGTCTGTTCTGCTTTTGTATTTTAAGAGTTTGCTTATGTTGATTTTTTTTTTTTTAATCTGGAGATCTTTTAGAATTGATGTATATATAGATCATCAATTTAAAGCTTTGGTATAATTGATTTTACTGAAGTATGAGTGTTTTATTCATAGGATAAAAGTTCTTTTGGGGACAAGAAGTAGAATTAGATTAATATATTTGAAGTTGAAGACAGAAGTATTCTGCAGAAAGATTAAAAGAGCAGATTTGGAGAAATGTAGAAATTGCTTTGAGAAACAGAAAATTCAATGACTGGTAGATAGCTTGTGTGCGTGATAGTACAAGGAGAGCAGCAATACACAAAGCAAAAAATGTTAATTGTGTCATTCTGTTGAAGAACGAAAAAGATTAGGACAGTTTTAGTGACTTTTGAGACTCTACTTTTAAAAATCATTGTTTTATTTTTTTTTTTTTATTTTTTTTTTTTTTTAATTTTTATTTATTTATGATAGCCACACAGAGAGAGAGAGAGGCAGAGACACAGGCAGAGGGAGAAGCAGGCTCCATGCACCGGGAGCCCGATGTGGGATTCGATCCCGGGTCTCCAGGATCGCGCCCTGGGCCAAAGGCAGGCGCTAAACCGCTGCGCCACCCAGGGATCCCAAATCATTGTTTTAAATATAAACTGGAAATGTACATTGCTGTAGTCATCTTAAAATTTTTAAAACACATTTTTAACTATAGAATGGCAGACTTTGTAAGCCATTAGCTATGAATTTGTTAGTTTCATAGAAAGGAATAAAAGACTAACACTAAAATGACTACCAAAGAGGTAAATTCTCACTAAAATTGGAGTGTATTTTTGAGTATTAATTGAAATAACTGGTATGATTCGTGAAGAATAAAGCACATTTCCTTTATTCTTATTCATAGTTGTCCTCAGTTATTAGTAGGAAATATAATTGGTGCTCATTTCAAGGCTGCCTCAGTTTGACAGGAGGAAGATAGTAGGACGCACTACTTACTGGAATGAAAAGGGAAGTTATATTTAATTTCTAACGAAATAAAAAATACCAAGTGTAGGCCAAAGTTCCAAGAAGTCTAGAAAAAAGCCCATACTATCTGAATAGAATTGACAACAGCTATAAGGGGGAGATATTAATTTTGTTCAGCCTGTCACTCAAAGCTGATTTGATTGCATGCTTGCTTTCCCACTAGAAAAATATATTTGGAAAATATATGTATACTCTTCCAGTCAAAAGAGAATATACTAGAATGCAACATGTACCATTATTATTAGTAAACTAATGTTTATGTTTTGAAGTGGTTTTCTGGCATGAAAATCTGAGGGTAGATTGGCTAGATTAATCAGAAACTACATTGCACATTTTACTTTCTATAGTAAGCTAGTGTAATCAGTCAAGAGATAGTACCAAATTAGAGAGATGTCCAAAATGTCTTTCTTTGGTTTTTGTCACCTTCATTTCAGAGTAAGGATAGTGATCTATTACAGAATTTTTATATTTTATTGTCATTATTCAGAGAAGCAATTTCAATTCATCCTTGAAGGGTGGCTGTATGAGGAATGATTATGTTCTTTTTATTTTTAAAATATGAAAATTTTTGAGTTCTTGATGTGGTAATTTGGAAAATAATCCTTAATAAATACAGAAGTTTCATAATGTAGTCCTTAATGTCAGGAATAATGGAAAAGTGAAGGTCTCAGAGGTGAGAGACTATAATAGAGATAGAATCATAAAATAAATATGAATTGTATCATGGCAACTGGAACCAAGGTATAAAAATACTGAAACGAGATTTTGTTTTCAAAGACTTGATTTAGTGTTTGTCATAGATTGGAATCTGGACATAAAATCATTGAAGTTCATTTATTTTGTTGCTTTAAAGTAGAACTCTATTTGATATAAATTTCATATGTGTGTGATTATGAAATATTCTATCTCATAACACCAGCCTTGAACTTTTTGATGCAAAGAATATAGTGGGCCTTTTTTTGAAGCTGTGTTTTTCAAAAAAGGTTGACTTCTTATCATGGTGCTAGAAGAAGGTAATTTTTTTGTTTGCTTTTTTTTTCAACTCCATTTGTCAGTATGAGCTTAAAAAAATTAAGTGTGGAGGCTTGGACTTGCTGAATCTTTTGAAGGTAAATGTTTTTGTTTTTTTTTTTTTTTTTTTTGATGAAGGTAAATGTTTTTATTTTCTACATCAAGCCATGAGAAAATGAAAGAGGCATATAATGTAGAGGATAAGAAAGCTCATTTTATTATTTCTAAGTGGGGTTAGTTTATCAGGCTTTGAGAACTTTTTAAGAATTCTTGTAATTAAGCAAAGGCTTGTTATGGTTCAGATTTGGAGATGCATCACTAATGTTAAGTTTGCCTGTGTGTGTTGTGTTTTCCTAAAATGCACATCCCTGAATTCTAATTCACTTAGGAATCTTGCACTATGGATGGCACTGCACCAAGGTCTTGCATAGTAGTTTGCATTCTTTTCTACTCATTCAGGATTTAATGTGCCTATTTTAGTCCATGAGGATTTATTTTACTGAAGAAAAAAATGCGAAGATGTTTTTAAGCCATACTACAGTCATGGTTTGAATTTCAACTAGGTGTAGCTGGGAAATTAAATGAAACTGTTGAGAAAGTGTTTTTTTTTTTTTTTTTTTTTAAGATTTTATTTATTCATGAGAGACTAGAGAGAAGCAGGCTTCTCGCAGGGAGCCCAACGTGGGTCTCGATCCTAGGATCCCAGGATACTCCCTGAGCTGAAGGCAGACGCTCAACCGCTGAGCCACCCAGGCGTCCCGAGAAAGTTTTTGAGAGACATAAAGCACAGGAGTTGATGGCCGATGTTCACCAGTCTCTTCTGTGATAACTGTGTTTTAACAATAAATCAGATTTTAATATTAAATATGGCTTATTGATAATACGTTAATTATTAATAGATAATAATTAAAGATTTATCAGGAATTAGGAAAGTCACTGTGGCTGTTTTTCCTCCCTTATTTTCAAGATATTATGCACCTAATGAGTACCTGCTTTCCTCTACATACAAAATATTCATTGTCAGTAGTAAAAGTGGTTTCTTAATACAAGAATTTTTGTGAGCACAAGGTAGGGAAAGTGTTTGTTGGGACATTTGAAGATATGTTCAGATGGACTTGAGATACTGGATTTGCTGTGTTTGAATTTCTGGGTGTGTTGACTATGAATAACCAGTGATTAATTGATGATCCATATTTGTAAGGGTCCATATTTGTAAGGATCATAAATTAATGGTGAGAAGTAGTGCAGTGTGTAGAGTATAGCCTTGAGAGCTAGGCAAGAAGAATTCAAAGCCCTTAATTGGTGGCTTGTACTTGTCTCATTGACGAAATAGATGTGTTGACTTAGAATTTGGTTTGGACTCCACCGATTTTGGGGTATTAGGAGTGATAATTCTACTTTTCTGTCCTTAGAGTTTGATATTCATTGAGAGAGAGGCAGAAAAGTCAGATGGAGCTCAAAGTCACAGTTCAGTGTGATGGTTTTGTTGGATTAGAGGATGTGACGAAGATCTGTGGCCTTTTACAGTTGGGCTTCCCAGTATAATCCCATTTTTAGAGTTTGAGCTTCTGTTGAGGACAGTTTATGTATAGAAAGCAAACACACATAGCTGAATTGCTTCCTCACACCAGGTGGGCCCTGATGGCAGGAACAGAGGTAGGCCTGTTGTCTTCCTTTGAAAGGCAGGTCCCCTTATGCCTTGGGCATGGAAGAGCTGAAAGGAAAGTGCAAGTTCCTTAAGGGGGGCAATTTTTTTTTTTTTTTTTTTAAAGACTGTATTTATTTACTTGACGAGAGAGAGCAAGCTAGAGAAAGAGCATGTGTGTGGTGGTGGGGGTCAGAGGCAGAGGGAGAAGCAGACTCCCTGCTGAGCAGGGATCCCAGGACCCTGGGATCATGACCTGAGCTGAAGGCAGACCCTTAACCAACTGAGCTGCCCAGGCACCCCAAGGCAGGCAGTTCTTAAGAGAAAATGAGAAGAAGACTTCTCATTTCAGGTTTGTGTGTGTGGTGGAGAGAGGATAGAAGCTTTTCTCCAAATGTTTCGGAGATGGAACTCCTTTTACCATGAAGCCATTGGAACTCTCTGCTTGAAGTTACTGTAAATTAGTTTAGTTTCCCAAAGGAAATATTGAACCTCCTCTAACATTAGTGGTCAGTTCCCTTGCTTTTAACCCTAAAATGTCAGTGGGAAAAAAAGAACCCCTATCCTGTGCTCTTGCACATTTGAAATATATTAGATGTACTATATAGTGTTTTGCTTTTTTTGGGTCAGAGAGTTGAATAATCTGAGGAGAGAATAAATAGGTTCTGTGGAAGGTTTCAGGGACTGTAATTTTTTACTGTGACTACTGCAAGGAGCTGGTATATGCTATTAATTGCTTTATTAGTATAAATGTTATATGAGTTATGAGTTATACCAGTTATGTGCTCTTGGAGTATGGTCCTGGACACTGGACAACTAACTGTTGGGAAAGCACATCTGGACAAATATCTAGAGTGTGCTTTTTTTTTTTTTTTTTTTTTGATATCTAGGGAGAAAGTAGCTGTGTTTCACTGAGGGGTCACCCTGGTTTGAGTCTACCTTTTTGGATTCCAGTTGAAATGTTGTATGGAACACAATCTGAGATTAATTTAACCATGCAGGTTTGCTTGCCTGGTCCTGTTCAACAAGGCAAATCTTTCACACTTAAGGCAAGAACCTTTGCTACTTGGATAGTGTAATAGTAGAGGAAAATAAAAGATACAATCAATTTCTTAAAGTCTAATCTTGATTACTTTGTTGTAGGTTATCAGAACCCTAGTTGTTTTTCTTTTTTTCTTATTTGTCTTTTCCTTTGTTCCTTGTAAATATTTTTTTGCAGTGACAACCGTGAAGGAGAAGGAGGTAAAACATAAATCATTTTTTTTTTTTAATCTTACAAGCATCTGGCTTGAAAATACATGTAGAGGATTGGGGAACTATGAAAAAGAAATTGAAAGTATTCCAAAAAGAGTTTTAATCTTTTTAAAAAAATGAGAATTTTACATTTCCTTACTATTTACTGGATGCTTAGTTTGACCACTTGAGTCTTTTAGATTTTGAAATATTTTCTTTCTCAAACTGAATTTGATGTTAATGTATTTGAACTTTTTATTGATGCCTCATGAGGTACATTCTTTTTTTGTGGCTAATCTTACTTTTCTTCATTTTCAGCTGATCCCATTAAGATACTGATGCCATCACTGTCTCCTACGATGGAAGAAGGAAACATTGTAAAATGGCTGAAAAAGGAAGGTGAGTGGGTACATTACTAACACCTTGTGTTACTTCATAGTTTTGGATTCTTTTCCAATCAGGTGTATTGCACAACACGATACAAATCATATCCTCCACTAAGTTTGTTTAAATAAACTTTCCCCATGGTAATACATAATGTAGCAAAGGTTTTCTGGGTTTAGCCTCTGTCTTTTCACAAGCAGAGAATGGTAAAATATTTTGAGACATTTGTTTTAAGTTTTTATACTTAGCTTTTAGTTTCAACATCATAAACTTGTTGATCCCCTTAAGTTCACTGTGGCTTTATGATGATGCTATCTATATATGTGTGTGTGTTTCCTGAAGCAAAGCAAGTTGATTATAAATTTTATTGACAAGAACAAATAAGTAAGCATAATAAAACTTTCAAAAGAAGAGCAGTAGACAAGGATTCTAGCACAACTCGATAGTAAAATGTATTATATTTCTATCATACAGAGGGGCAGAGGAACAATTCATGTGAAGGCATCTGAAGAAGGAGGCTTTATATTTCTCGTGGCTGCTTTTTTCCCTTTTTTTCCCCACCTCTGGTCATTGCCAAATGTGTCAGAGTAACCTTCTCCCATGCAGGTATTGACTGGGGGTAGCTTTTTCAGCACTCGATACAACCATCTTTCCCTGTGCTTTACTCATTGTGCAACATGTTAAACTTTTGTGGAAGAAAGAGGATGAATCTCTAGTCCCTGTTAGAGATTGTTAGATATACAGAAAAATGGAGCAGATGGTTCCCTGTAGTCATTATTATGCTTCAGCTTAAGAAGTGGTGAACCAGGTGTTAAAAACAGAATGAGGGGAGCCTATGGATGACATGGCTTAGGATGCCATGTCTGATTCCAGAGAGTAGCCCTAGTAAGGACTTGTATGTGACTCATCAGGCACAGAGGTCATCCAGACAAATGCTGCTATTGAGTGGTCCAGTTCAGTGCTTTGTAAAATAACATTGAATGAGTTTAGGTAGTGGGCAAGAATTCAGAGTCTAACAGTTATGCTGTGATTCCAGGAGAGAGAGCCATTCATGGTATCACTTTTCCCAGTGATGACAAAGTATGGGGACTGGGAAGAAGACTACAGATATTTACTTCTGAACTGTAGCTAAATGAACTTGAGAGTTTAGGAGAAGGCCTCAGTTCTTTGAGGGAGACTGGGATGCTAGGAAAGGCAGCAAGGTAGATTATAAAATGGACCTCACAGCAGGAGCTTGGGACCATGGATTAGACCAGCATGGAGGTTAGGAGGTATGATACACTGAGGCTATCCAGATGACTGTGACTGGCTCTTGCTGTGCAAGGTATCACGTCTGGTTGGAAGCATTACTTAATTTTGTTCCTCAGGGAATATAGCTTGGTATGTCTTTCTCTTTCATGACTAGCATAGTAATTGGAACACACCTGGCAACATAAGTGGTTGATCAGTAAATTTGTTGGCAAGGGAAGAGTAAGCCAAAAGCAAGAAATGTGACGGATGAGATACTATTTGACCTGGTCCTTGTAGAATACATGGATTTTGTTTGTTTGTTTATTTGTTTTTTAAAAAGTGAGAAAAGACACTTTGAATAATGTATACAATTTGGCAAAATCTTGGAAGTGAGATGTTATGACATATATTTTGGCAATAGTAGGTAGTTCGGGCTGGATTAAGGCATAGTATGTATGTGATGTCAGATAGATTATAGGAAGGATCTCAAATACCATTTGTTAGTTTATCAGTCTGTAAGGGTCCTTATCCTAAAGCCAAGGTGTATCCACACTCATGATTATTTTATAGGAGGTGATTTCTGTGTGCTTTCTTGAGTCTTGTTAGATTACACGGAATGGAGCAGGCCCTAATGGCACTCTGATATCAAGAGCAAACTATAGATGATTTAAGTAGTCCCTTTTGCTCATTCACAATTCCCTGAGGACTTTGGGTCAGTATGACCATCGAAGGAATGAGGTAAGGCTTCTGCTCACTACTGGATAGAAAATTATAAAACAGATTTCTTAATGGTAAGTAATGCTTAAATACAAAAAAAGGGGAATCATCAAATGCTAGTAGCATCCACAGTGATGAGTGGGAGTTGGAGCCAGGTGCTCCACTGGTCCTGAGATAGAAGAAGAATAAATGAAATTAGGACCAGGATTTTTTGGGGGCAGCGGGGGGGTGGGGGGGGAGGGATAAAAAGAATTAGGTTTAGGCTTGGATGTGGTAAATTTGAGATGTTTATTAGACATTGAAGTGAAGGTGTTGAATAGACAATTGGTTTTGGATTTGAAGTTCATGAGTGAAGTCTGACTCGGAGATAGAAATTTGAGAGTCATCAGCTTATGGATGGAATTTAATGCTATATGATAACAAGCAGATTCATTTGTTTGATTTAGGATCTGTATGGAATAAGAATGCCTACTTCCTTGAAAGTTTGCTCTCATAGGCCTGTCCTCATGAGGCTTTCAGGTTCACATTTAGAATACTTGCATTTTCTGGGAACCCAGAGCAGGGGTAAAGTGGTTCTGGGCTGATAATCTTCCTGAGTTACCTGGCAAAGGCCATTATTATGGAAGGACACAGCCTCCAGTCCAAGCCATACAAGATTCCCAGATAAAGTCCCACTTACAAAGAGTTCACAATATCAAATTTAATAACATACATGATAGTCTTTTAGGAGCAAAAATCATGAAGCATATAACAAGCAGCAAGACTAAACCTACTAGAACTTCAGTTAATTGGAATTATTAGATACATGAAAATATATGTTTAAAATGACTAAACATGTAAGACAAGGAATGGAAAATCTGAAAAGAGACAGATATTCTCCAGAGAGTCTAGGCAGATTTGAAAAGGACAAACAGAACTTCTAAGAATGAAAAATACTGTCTTTAAAACTAGAAAACGAACAACTCAAGGTTGGATTAAAGTTTGAACAAAGAATTAGTGAACAGAAGTTGTATGCAACTTAGTTTGCATGCAGCCTAGAGAAAGCAGTAGACAATATGAACAAGAAGTTGAGACATGGGGAATCAAATGAAAATCATCCAGTAATCCAGTAGCAAGAATTCTAGGAACAAAAAGAGAATGAGAAAAAGGTAATATTCAAGACAAAAGTGCAGAGAATTGTCTAGAATTTGAGGAAGACATAGATCACATAAGTGAAAGAGCCAGTGCTTCATTAGGAAGCACTCTGAGCAATTGGCTCTGCATGGCTGCTATCTTTAAAAATAATTATCAGTATCTAAGAAAGTTTCGCCTTTATAAATAATGTAATCAATTGGAGTCTATTTTTAGGTTTCTTTTTTCTGATGAATTACAGAGCTTTTGCTATTTCCACATTCGATATGAGAGTGTTGGTGTCATTACATAATGATTCAGACACGAACAGCCTTTTCGGGTTATTATAAAAAGATTAAATTTTTTCACATTTTGAGGCAAGTAGATAAGAGGGATTCTTTGGACCACATTTATCTTTTAGACTTCTAGCTCACTGGCAACTGGCTCACTGGCAATCTAAGTTCTTCACATCCACTAGAATATGGAGAATATGATGAGAGCCAGGAGACATATGGTCTCATCATCCTGTTCTTTTTTCCTTTTGATTACACTGTGCTGTTTTCACATAGGGTAAGCCAGGATGTGTTTAAGCCCCTGGAGCATGTTTCCCTGAAGGTTGCTCTTAAAATTGTGTTCTGCCAATTGAAGAGAAACATTTCTTTACTAATATATTGTAAATAATTGAGAGTAATCTTAATTTTTGGTCCTCAGGAATTCACACTATTCTTTCTTTAAGTTCACCATGTTTATGATTCATTGTGAGCTTTTGAGCATGACTTACTTTTTTTCATTAACATTTATGTACAGTATAGTACATTTATGTGACTGTATGTCTAAGTTTGGTGCTTGATACGTTTCTGATAGCTTGGTTAAGTCATTCTGTATTAAAAACATTTAAAATCTTGCCTCAAACTTTATGCTTTTTTCTCTTATTAGCTGCGTTTTAAAAAATTTGATCTTGAGATCTTTTTAATGCATGGTCACTCTTATTTGAAACAATGAGTTTAGACCTTCAAACATTAAGAGGATTGAATTTTTCTTCCTAAAGAATAGTGATATATCTAATTAAAAGTCTAGTTTATTTTTAAGCAAAGGCTAATGATTTGATAACCTTTAATGGATAGCAGTTTGGTCTTATAGACTTTTAATGTTTCCTGAAAGTTGGAGACTCTGTAATTCACAATTACTAGTGTCATCAGGGGAAGGGGCAGTTAGGGGTGTGTATGTTTTAAGCTAAGGTGATAAAGATGCAGCAAAAGGAACTCTGGCCTGGGAATCATGGTTTGTCTTTTGGGGTTCCCGCTCTGCCATGAAATATCCGGGGGTGAGTTGAACTGACTTCAGAATTCTATGATAACTCAGTTTTGTTTTGTTTTGTTGGAGTCTTGATAATATGCAATAATATATAAATTTTTCCCATCTTTGCTGATCTAATGAATGTTAGCGAAGCATTTTTATAACAAGTATTACAATACCTAATTTCAGTCTGGGGTTAAGAAAAGAATATGGATTATAAAATTTGTGGAGAAGACACAACAATAGGTAACATGCACAATGTTAGAATCTCTTGAAAGGTGAACTGAACTGTAATTCCACATCTTTGTTTACAAGTGTGTTATTTGGAGAGAAAAATGTGTTTCAGATATTTTCAGTTTAATTGACATGGATATAGCTTATTTTTTCACCAGTTGAAATAATCTGCTAAAATGACAAAAGGAAGAAGACATTCTGGTTCCCCCCCTTTGTGAGCGATTACTTGAGGGTATGAAAAACATTGTTTTCTTTCTTGAGCTATTTCAGCGCATACCATGAAATACTGGAACAAAACTAGGTTGAGGCAGTATGGCAAGTATGTACTTAGTCCCAGTACTGGAACATAGACAAGGATGTGTGTCATCAGTCATATTTACGGCTCTTAATGTTTTCCCTCAGGGACTGTCATTTTATGTGGACGTTCCTTCTGTCATGTGACTGCGAATTACGACTATCTCAGATAGTTTTTGTGTAAGTCTTTAGACTGTATCTCATTGTAGAGTATAAGATTCTGAAGTAAAGTGTTTTGAGGGAGTTTATCAGTGTTGGAAGTGTTATCCGTAGGTACCATTGTGGTGCTATAATGGGTCTGGGTTCTCCTGTAGAAGAGCTCTGATATCTGTTATTTTTGGGGATTTGTATCCATGTTGATGGTGCTAAAATGGAAAACTTTTGAAACATGCATTTCACAGGTAGCTTCACTATTTTTTCCAGTATATTACAATTTTAACAGCTTTATTGAGATACCGTTTACATATCGTAGATTTTGGTGATTTTACATGCACAATTCCATGATTTTTAGTTAAAGTAGAACGAGTGGTGCAACATCACCAAAATCCAATTTCAGAGCATTTCTGTTACTCAGAAGATCCTGGGTGCCTGACTGCAGTCACTTCTTTCTCCTATCCCTAGTGTGATCTGCTTTCTGGCTCTCAAATTTTGCCTTTCCTGGGCATTTCCTGTAGTGGAATCCTATAATGTGCCGTCTCTTTGTGACTGGCTTCTTCCATCTACCATGTTGTAGCCTGTTTCAGCAGTGCCTTCCTTTTATTGCTGAACAGCATTCCATCTGTGCTTTTTTACATTTACTGTTAATATTTCTCTTATGTCAGTATTTTAGAATTAGTGAGTGCAATTACTGATTGCCGATGGAAAGGTTCTCTGTCTTCCCTGTCCCATATAGTGGGCAACCCCTAGCCGCGAGTGTGTTGAGCACTTTAAATGAGCAACATATAAAATGTAAGGGGTCAGAAGGATATAAGGGAGGTTAACTTTGCCCAGCTGTTCCCTTCTCAAACTGCTACTCCTGCCCTTAACCCTCAGGGTAGGACCTCACATGGCCTAGGAACACAGTTGCCTGGGGTTTTTGATTGTGCAAATAATATTTTGTGTTTGTGTGATGAGTTGAAAAGGGTTGGCAAACAGTGACTAGGGGCCCCTGGTCTGTCATCCCACACTACAGTAAGCCCTGGTTGGGTGGGATGGCCATGGCCTGCTTATTTGTACTCTTCAGTCCCATTAAAAACTTCTTGAAGCAGGTCTGTCTGATTTTACTATTTTTTACTATACTGTCTTGTACAGTGTCATTTACCTACTTACCTAGTATTTGTTGTGTAAACAATTTAATTATTTTTCTCAAATCGTAGCTGCTACTATACTTCAACCAAGCACTAAGAAGAGGTTTTTTTTCCTTTAATGTTCATGTAGGTGTGATTTTATGTGGTCTTACTGATAAAAGCTAGCTCGCTCCCACCACTACCACCATATACACCTTCTCAATAAATACTTTTGTTGTTAATTTTTGGCAGGACCGAATTATTTTGTTAAAGTCACAGGATGTGTTTACTTCATAAACATGACCATTGTGTTTGATCAGGACTCTACTTCATAGGCAGAATTTAAAAAGAGAAAGGGAAGCCTCTGTAACTCCAGGCTTCAGCTCCGACAGCCACCCATCTGGACAAAGGAACCAACGATGATGCTGGCTTCGGTGCTGGGGAGCGGCCCCCGGGCGGGCCTCTGCTCTGGCCCCTCCTGGGGCCCGCACTCTCGCTCCGGGCCCGCTCCACCTCGGCTGCTGACATGCGCCACAAGGAGATGGGGCAGGGACACTGCAAAGCTGCCATCTCTGCAACATGGCAGCTCAGGAGCCGTCTGTCACCTCACATCATCCATGATGCTCGGGCCTGGCTTTTCAGCCTTCTCCTCTAGACACCAGGCTCTTTGTGGACAGCACCGTGTCTTAACATTGTGTTAACAGTGCATAGTATAACGTCTTCTATACTAATGTTTGCTGAATGATCTGTTTGAAATGACAGTATGGGTTAGGGAGTGAGAATGAGTCTTGGTTCTTGATGGTCCTCAATAGCATACCTAATGTTTTTATCTAAAGATGTTGTGAAGTGTTTTATTTGAAGATGTATGTGAAGAGTTATTAACCTAACATTTCCAGTTCCATGATCTTTTTTCTTTAACAGCTATGCATTCAAAACCTTCCTGAGAGAGAGATTAAGTAATTTGGTGAAGATTGCTTGCAAGTGTCAGAGCTTGGAATCAAACCTGTGTCTGAGTTGGAAAAGTTCCTTGTAACCACTCTGCTTTGCATCTTTTCTCAATTATAGCACCAAATTGTTAAGGCCAAAACTGAGGCTATTTAGAGTCATCACGGCTTATTATTAGACTCAAAATTTTCTTGTGATATTTATATTATGTTTGATTACTGATAGCTAGAACATTAGTTTCATAAAATTAGGGGTAATGTGCCCTTATATAGTTAATGCAATGTTTTAAACTTTGCTATGGTTTCTGGGGAAAGCTCACTGTATAATGGATCGACCCTTTGTGTTTCTTTCCATTTTCTCTCTCTTGACATTCTCATATAACTAATCTATATGTCTATGTTATGTGAGTAGGTGTACATATAATTAAAACACAGAAAGGAAATAGGCCACCAAGATATTTACTGTTAGAAGCATGCTACAAATCAAATTTTAGAACCAAATGAAATACAAGCGATAGTTTGATGTATACCTTATGATGACATGAGGATTTGTGAAATTACTGCAGTTTTTTTCCTCAAGTGTTTTAATCTCAAACTCATTATATATGAAACACTAGTTGGAGTCCAGGGTAATGAGGTAGAATGTAAAACACTTAAGAGGTGTCTTATTGCTGTTGTGAAGAAACTCATAGCCTGGTAAAAAGTAGGAAAACCCAATTGAAAAAAACAAGTAACTGTAGCAGTATAACATTTTATAATGCAATTTGTGATTCATTTCAAATTAATCACAGCTGTTGTAGGAATTCAGGAATAGGAACAAAGTCATCTAGGTTGACATCAATGGTTAATCTGGTTCGGTTTTGTGTGTGTGTGTGTGTGCGTTTTATCTATGGTTCTTAAAGGGTGTTTAGAATTTGCAGGGGGTGAGCACAAGTGATGAAACATACTGTTTTCTTATGGACAGAATTTCTAGGTGTTAACTATGAAAACATCTGTCACTATAAAGAAGTGTGTAAGATGATATAATCTGCTTTCTCTGTGTGACATACAAGGTTCCTTTTTGGTCTGATTTCTGCTTACCTCACCAGCCTAATCTCTCATTGCTTCTCTCAGGTACTAGTAGCCAGCTCCTCCAAAGTTTCCTGTTCTCTTTTGCCTCCTGGGCTTTGGGTATGTTGTGCCTTCTGCTTGGATCACTGCTTCTTTACTTGATTGTCTTTTCATCTTTTCAGGCTCAGATTTATATATGTATTATATATAAATATTATGATGTTTATGTTATGAGATTTATATATAATATGTATATAATATACATAATTATGTAAATGTACATATTACTTTTTAGGAAGCCTTTCACCTTGCAAAAACTAAATTAGATACCCCTCCTGAGTGTTCCTATAGCATCCTAACTTTATCTAATCCCACCATAATTTCCAGTTTGTCACTAGGAAGTAAGCAAGCTTCTTGAGGTTAGAATCTTAACTATCCCCCCCCACCACTGCTGTATCCTCAGTGCCCTAAAGCATTTTTATTAAATATCTGTTGAGTAGGAAAATCTGTTTGAGGTTAGGCCAATAATCACCTTGTTGGTGTTCCGTAAATATCATCTAACAGATGTGTTTATTTCATTAAAATAGTTTATATTGATAGTTCTAAACTGTTTTAACTGAGATAATATAACCATCTATGTCACCATCTTGGTATACAATGAAATAGTTTCTGTACAGTGAACTTTCAGAGCATATTTATCTTAGCATTTTAGATTTTCCTTTATGTCTTT
This sequence comes from Canis lupus familiaris, assembly GCF_011100685.1. Classification (NCBI taxonomy): domain Eukaryota; kingdom Metazoa; phylum Chordata; class Mammalia; order Carnivora; family Canidae; genus Canis; species Canis lupus. The sequence goes on along the minus strand of NC_049239.1, from coordinate 33,385,444 downwards.
TTATTGAGTGAGCCTATGAATACTGCTATACCAGCTGTTTCTGGTGTATATGTGAGGGAGTGTATTTGTATGTTACATGCTTTTCTATACCTGTATTTTTATCCTGGTTTGTTTTAGGTCTGTCTCTTGTAAGCCACATTTATCCAGATTTTATTTTTTTGTATTCATTTTGATCATTTCTGCTGCTTTTAGTAGGTTGTTTTAATCTGTTTACATTTATTACAATTACTGATACATTCAGACTTATTTCTATAATTTCGGTGTGGCTTTTTAAAATTTTTTTCATGTGCTTGTCTTCAGTTGGATAATAGTTTTTATTTAATTTTTCCTCTGCTTTGTGGAATGCTGAAGATTATATTTCTGGTTTTTGGAGGGGTATACATTAGTAAGTATTTTGGATACATAGTTAATTTTGCCAATATCTAGAGTTCTTAAACATTTTTTGTGCCTATTTATATCAAAGTCCTTAGCATGCTTTACCCATCAACTAAACATTTCCTTATCCAGCTTATGCTGTTTTTAGAGTTTGAGTTCTACATTTTTTAAACCCTCAGAAATTAACTTTTAAATGATTCATAGTTACCGTTCTATCAATTTCTGTAGTAGCTTGTTTCATATAGTCCATGGGTCTCCTCTGTGTCCATTTTTCTTCTTGATGAACTGCATTTTTTAATAGCTCATTAATAGATGGTGAATTTTCTTAGCCTTTATATGTCTCAAGAATCCTTTTCCTTTATTTATTTGTTTGCTTTAATGAAAGGGAGGGAGGGTGAATAGGGGCAGAAGGACAGAGAGGGAGAGAGAGAGGATACTAAGCAGACTCCACCCCAGGGCAGAGCCCTACCTGGGGCTCAGTCTCACAACCCACAACCCTGAGATCGTGACCTGAGCCGAAATAAGAGTCAGACACATAACTGACTGAGCCACCCAGGTGCCCACTCTTCCTCCACTCTTGATTGATGGGTTGGCTGCATATAAAATTCTAGATAGTTACTTTTCCTCAGCTTTTCCCTCCATTGGCTTCTGACTTTTCTTACAGCTTCTGAGAAGTCGGCTCTCTGTCATTCCATTGAAGTAATCTGGATTTTTTTGTTTTTTTGTTTTTCCTCTGGTAGCTTTTAATATTCTTTTTATTGTATGGAATTTCACTACAGTATATCTAATGTGGATTCATACAGTCTGATACTTTTTTTCTGCTAAATTTTTTTTAGTGAGGTATAAATTGCATAAAGCATAATAAGCTCAATTAATTTTTACTTGCACATATAACCAGGTTACCACCCCCAGTCAAGATACAATTATTTTCAGGCAAGCTACAAGGCTCCCAGTGCCCTCTTCTAGGCAATACATCCTAGGTTACAATTATTCTAAACTCATTCAGAGCTCCATCATGTTGAGGATATGTATTTCTTTTCCATTGTAGAAAATTATCAGCAATTTTCTTTTCATGTATTGCTTTGCCACTCTTCCCTCCAGTCTTGCCCTGGAAAATCCATTTGACAGAATAAAGTAAACTTTGCAGCTTCTGTCTGTGTCTCTTACTGCTCTCTTCTATTTTTAACCTTTTTCTCTGCCTGTAGTCAGTTCAAGGTAGTTCCTTAATGCTGCCTTTAATTTACTACTTCAGTTCACTATGTCCAGTCTAGATAGTACATCCCATTGTTTCTTTTTATTTCAATGACTATTTTTTCATTTCCAAAATTTTCTAGTTTTTTTCTTCCTATGTGATGTCATTTTGTTTCATTTCTGTACATTGTTTTTTATCTCTTATTCTTGTGATGGATCTTTTATCTCCATTTTGTATTTCTAAACATCCTCAAATACTTATTTAAAAATCTCTGACAGGTTGCACTCAGTAAATTGCATCTGAAACAAATTTCTGTTTCCATTATTGGTTTTGTGGTTTTCTTTCTTAGCATTAAATTTTTTGGAATGTTTTTGGAACTTTGTCATTTCTTTTTCAGCAGAAGGCTTTTCATTTGTGTTTCAGTGTCTTCCCATCCACCTCCATTCTCACCCTCTCCCCACACCCAGTCTAGGGATTTTGCTATTGATTTTGGAGATATCCGTAGGTGCAGTATAATGGAGCCAGAGGGTGGCTTGGCTCAGATCCTGGAATTGAGGTGATGTTTTTGTTCCCCACCTTCCTAGACCTACAGTTCTGATTAAAGTCATAGTCCTAGTCAACAGGTCTTGATTGCCGCCTCTATCAGCCTCCTGTTATGAGTGGGGGCACTGACCCAGCCCGAACCTTAAGGGGAGATTCTGATTTGCATCCCTGTCTTCAGCAAATCACTTAGCTCTCTTTATTCCAAAAGAAACTGCTGCATTCTCCCTGCTAACCACTCCCACCTGTTTCTTGATCCAGAAACAGCAAGTCAGGTCTTGCTTAACATTTTTGAGTTTCCATACTGCTTCTGTTGCACAGAAATGTTTCTTATTTGACCTCAGTTGTGTCTTTGACATTGTCTGTCTTTGTTTAATATGCTTTATTATTTATGTTTTACAGTGCCAACAGGGTTTCTGAACTTACCCTACAATGTTAACTCAGAAGTGCTGTTAATTGTAAAACTTTTCTCTTTGCGGAATAATAGTCAAAATATATTAAAAAGAAAGAAATGGGTCCAGAATTGATTTGTGGACGGAAATATGCATTTGTTGCTATTGTTTCTAAAATGTGATTTCATTTTTAATACCTGCTCAATGATCTTTTGTAGTTTTTTTTTTATTATAACAAATGTAGTTTATGTCCATTATAGACCTTTTGGAAAATATAACAAACCATACATAAAGACACATGCAAACACATACTTACGTAGTGAGATTTACTTATAATTCTACAACCTAGAGCTAGCTACCGAATATTTTGGTATTCATTTTTCGTGTTTTACGTACTTAACACACACTCCAGCCTATATACTAATATTCATATTTTAAAAAAACAAAACAAACCCAGTCTTGTTTTGTAGGTGAAGCTGTGAGTACTGGAGATGCCTTATGTGAAATAGAGACTGACAAAGCTGTGGTTACCTTAGATGCAAGTGATGATGGCATCTTGGCCAAAATAGTGGTAAGTTTTCATTTTGATTGTCTTCAACGGGATGAAGATCTCTAACATGTGAAGTTCCTTGAATTAAAGTCACCTTTTATTTTTAATAGTGTATTTATAGTGTTGTGTTATCTGAATCTACATAGTATATTTTTAATTCAGATGTTTAAAATATTCTAGTCTGAAGGTCTGTTAATAGCCAGTGATGATCAGGCAACATAGAAATATTTCAGCCATGACAGTGGTGCTCAGTATTTTGGGTTCCCTAGTGGAAAATGAGAACCGTTCTGGCCTGGGAAGAGAGAAAGCTCTTTGAGGGAGAATTTGAAGACAAAGCAATAGATTAAAGCTTAGAGCTAGCAATTTCTAAATATGCAGTGGTAAAATCAAAAAGAAAGAAAATCAGAAAGAAACCCTATCTTCGTCTATCCCCAGGACTCCTAGGATTAGAAGTGTGTAAAGTGACCATCTGTTCAGCTTTTGTTCTCTTAAGTTGTCCTGTGCAGGTTCTTGTCTGCAGGTTTCATAGCCACATTCAATGGCCCTGTCCAGTTCTGACTTATCCTTACAGTTTGGACATTTTTGTAATCATTTAAAAATGTATCAATATAAAAATATATGTTTTAGAATATTCCACATACTCGAGTATAGTTGAATGTCTTGTCTGTTGATAGTATATTTTCTGTTTTGTAAGCTTTTTAATGGAAAATAGGCTTGTGGGTTTAGCAAGACCAAAGTCATTTCCTTTGCGATCTAAATTTAAAAATATGCAGTAATTTTAAATACTCTTCTCTGGGCAATCTTTACTTTATAACTAATTTAAAATATGGAGCTATACCTTGATCTGTAATGGTATAGCTAGAAGCAGAAACTATTAATACAGACCTTTAGTCAAAATGTCTAGCAATAAAAGAAAGGTTAACAGAAGAAAATGTGGAATATCATGTAGCTGTTAGAAATTGTTTCTAGAAAAAAATGTAATTTCTTTACATGATGTTATACATCAATAAAAATTCAAAAATTTTTTGAAAAAAATGCATTTAAAATTGTGTATGGGTAATGATTATAATCTCATAGGATTTTAAAGAAAAATATGTATAGAAAAGATTAGAATAAAGTTATAAAAATGTCAGTTGTTCTTGGAAGATGGAACTAAATGATCCTCCTACCCTATATTTTCTATTTTACTGTATTGTCTAAATATTCTATAATAGCTATTTTGTTTTTATAATGAAATAATTAGAATTTATATGAGAATTGAAATGCTAAACCCTATTTAGGGTTGCATGGTATATTCACTGATGGATTATGTTTCTTAACTTCTAGAACATGTAATAGTATGTTGTAGGAGCTAAGATTGTAGGCTCTGGAGTTACCCCACTGCCTGATTCATAGAGTTAATAAGTTCTGCTGGTTATTAGTTATGTAATGATTGGCAAATTCTTTTTTTTTAAGGTTTATTTAATTTAGAGAGCACAAGCAGGGGGAGGGGGTGGGAGAGGGAGAGAGAGAATCTCAAGCAGACTCCACACTGAGTGTGAAACCCAACGTGGGGCTCGATCGCACAATCCTGAGATCATGACCTGAGCCAAAACCAAGTTGGACACTTAACCGAGTGAGGCACTCAGGTGCCACCCCCACCTGTGATTGGCAAATTCTTTAATCTCTCTGTGCCTTTTTCTTCATAATAGAGATTATAATATCTGCGCCATGGGGCAGTAATAGAGATTGAGAATAATCTGTATACGCTCATTATAAGACCCGTCACCCACCAAGCATTGATAAATATTGCTACTTTCGTTATTATAATTACTCAGCTCTTAGTGACTATTAATCCCCATGTCAATTTGTATGTTCATCTAAATAATTTGTAATTGGTTGTTTGCAACTGAACAGTAAGTATCCATTTGTGTCTCTGTAGTTTGATTTGGAGGAGACACTGCATATCTCTTTTTAATTCTGATTAAAACCAGCTCACCTCTGTTTTGAGAATGGATACAGCACCTTCCTTTGTACATTTTATCCAAAGACTACACTTTGGAATGTTATAGCCTAATTAGATATAGATCTATACACAGTTTTTCATTTGTGTTTCTTACTAGAAAATCCTTTCCGTTTTTTCTAGTCACTTAAATGTTGCTTTTTACCTTCTAATTATCAAAACTTCTTTGTAGATTCTCATCTACAATATTAACAGCCATGTTAAAACATATTGTTGAAAATACTTCCTTAGAGGAAATACGGATGGAAAGCTAAAATTTCTATACCTTCATAACAAGGAAAATATATTCATACCAAAAACAGTTTCAACTAATTTATGCAGCATTTTGAAAAAAGGAAATGATTGTTTGAATTACCATGTGTAATGCACCCAGCTACATTTTATTGTGTGCATTCGGCAAGCTGTGTTGTTGGCCCTAGCTCTGGGTTGTTTGACTATGAAAGCCTTCCAGAATTGATAGCTTTTCCCAGTTAGCTGCTTCATAATGCATTTCAAATTGTTAACGGTGTTATAGGTCAGTAGTGCCTATTCATCTGGCCTCTAATGCTCTGAAAAGGCAGGGGGCTGAGAGGGAGATATGATTGATAAGGGCTTTAGCAGAACAAATGGCTATTTCCTTGTCAAAGAAAAGATTGTGTATTTTAGGGCTTTATGGCTTTCTTATTATTCCACATGCGTTTTGAATAATAGGAATGGGAGCATATTCATGTCACAATGTAACAGTTTTATGGATTAAAAGAAAAAATCAAGGTGATATTGGGTGATATTATTGGGTTTTTTAGTCTTTTACCATACTCTGCACTCAGCCCTTCCACCGCCGTGCAAGTTACACCTGTGTCTTTCTTTGTGGAATATTCCTCATTTGAGTACACATAATGAACTGATTTTTTGTAAGAATATAGAGAGAGATCTTTACTTTGAAAATCAATGAGTTGGAGATTGATCTTTTTAAAAGGCAAGTGATCATATAAAACTCTGGCTTTTAGCTTGCACACATTTTTGAAACCATTAGAAATTATTACGTATCTTGCTCTTCATGGAGATTTATTTACATAGGCTTTGAAGGGTTTTAGTATTGTTCACCTCCCCCTGCCCAATTTCATATCTCTGTTCTCATTAGTAATTTTTGTATCTGGATTTCCATTTTAGATATAAAATATTTATTACATTTCAGTTAGATCCAGAAACAGGCTTAGAAGCTTTTAATAATGTTAATAAAGAATAATTGCTGTTAGATTATTTTATGATTCATTTCCAGTTTAGTTCAGTTAATGAGAAAGCTGTTAATATCTTATTTAGCTACTAGTACAGATAACCTTAAAGTTTTACATATGTACCAGTTCATAAGCTTAGTCTTAAATTTATTCAGAAAATTGTATAGCAGGTGTTTTGGGGTGGGTTTTTTTTTTTTAAGATTTTATTTATTTTTTCATGAGCGACACAGAGAGGCAGAGTCATGGGCAGATGAGACGTAGGCTTCCTGCAGGGAGCCAGAGCCAGGACTTGATCCCAGGACCCTGGGGTCATGGCCCGAGCCAAAGGCAGATAGACATTCAACCACTGAGCCACCCAGTTGCCCCGATAGCAGGTATTTTAAATGTTAAGTCAATAAAGTAGAATATTAGGATGACATATCTGGAGTTTTTGGTTTTATTTTTTGGTGGAGAGGAGGGGCAGAGAGAGGGGAAGAGAGAACCTTAATGATTGAGCCCAATGCAGGACTCAATCTCACAACCCAGAAATCATAGCCTGAGCTGAAATCAAGAGTCAGACACTAACCGGCTGAGCCACTATTTGGAGAGTTTATTGAGGATTGTCTGGTTTGGCTTCTACCATATGTAGGGTTACTATATGATTTATTACAAACGAGGATGTTTTTGAGGGTGAAAAGGGTTAAGATTATTTAAACTTATGTAAGTTTCAGAAATTTTAATTTATTGACTGGCAAAACATTCATTGATAGGTTTTTATTACGTTGATAGACCATTATTATTCAAAATAATTTTCAAGAATAGAATTCTTTCTGAAAACTAAAATCCATGGATAGGAAAACAAAAAATTTCCATTAGGAGCTCCTGGCTGGCTGTGAGTTGGTGGTGCATGTGACTTGATCTCTGGGTCGTGAGTTCAAGCTTCATGTTGGGCATAGAGCTTAAAAAAAGAAATGTTTCCTTTTGTTGATCATCCTAAAGTTAAAAAACAGCAAAAAATATATATTTTTTGGTAACTTTCATGTTGTTCAATCAATTTCTTAGCTGCATCTCACTCTAATACTATCACTGGTGTTTCTCTAAAGAATGTATTTTTTTTTTTTTTAAGAATGTATTTTTTCAACATGGTTTTATTGTTAGGTCCCTTTCCCCCCCTTATTTTTCATTAAATTGCCTGGTCACCTTCAAAGTTGCATTTCATTGTTTGAAAGTTTATGGTTGAAATTTGAAGTTGTGCGACCTTCAGTTGATTCTCCTCTGTAGACTATAACATTCTTAATTGAGAAAACCCTCAAAGCTCAGAGCAAATTCTACTAAGTGGGAAATATTCTCAGTTCTAATTTTTTCATGTTGAACTGAGTAAATGACATTGAAGTGGTAAATGAGTCTGTGTTTCCCATGAATTAAAAGCTAAATAAATTATAATCCAGTCTATATCTTCTTCTCTTTTTGCTTGTTTTTTAAAGTAGGAGCATGATGTTGAACTGCTATATGATCATCTTTTTTCTGTGAGTGCAGTTTTTACAGATTTGGTACTTGGCATGTTGAATGCTTACCTGTAATGTCGGACTGCATTTGAATCCTGGCTTGGATACCTACTGGCCTTATAATCTTGAACAAGTCATTTAACCTTTCTGTGCTTCACTTTCCTCATCTATACATAAATAGTGCACATACTAATAATAAGCATCAATTTTAATGTTAATCAGGAATGCCAAGCCCAATTTAGGAGTTACACTCTTATTTATAATTACTTTATTAGTGAATATCCTATAGCCTCTCATTCTAGTATTCATTAAATTACATCTGCAATGAACTTTATTTAATGTAAAGAGAATAATAAAAATTTTGAAGATATGACATTTTCTTCTAGAGCTGAACTTAAAAACATTGTCATCTGAAGGTTCTCTAGGGACTTCTCTTACTAAAACAACCCTTTATAAATTAATGCTGCTGAAATGTTTGAAATACATACACTTTTTAAAGAAAACTTCAATCTTATTTATCCTTTTAATTGGCATTAGCTATGAAAAATTGATTAGCTGAGATACCACCGTGTTTTTAATGTACTTGTAAAAATTCATGGGATTGTATTTTATATCTCAGGTTTTGTAAATAGATACATAGGAAGAAAATTAAGTGTAAGGAAAGAGAAATCAACATTAGCCAGAGTAGTTAACCAAGTCTGTTTATACGATGAGATATACTTTTTTCCAGCGACTAAGTTTACTGAACATATTTAACATTAATGTTAGTAATAAGATTAATTTCGGGTACTTAATTCCTTGTGAGCTCTTGGAATTCCTGAGCTATCATACAGAAACTATCTGGGAAAGACAAATAGTTGAAGTATGAAACCACAGTCTCCTGTTTGTCCTGATTGACATCAAAAGGAAGATGGTAATGATTGCTCTTAAATATTTGAAAGCTGTCAGAGGAGAAATTCTAGATTTTTTATTTCAGGATGTACCATTAATAACTGGGATGGGGAAAGTGGTGAAGAAAGGGGGAAAGTAAGCAAGGATAGTGGCAGGTGGAAGGAGGAGGCAGGCTGACTTAAAAGCAGATTTTACCTCAAGTTAAGAGATCTTTCTAATTAATTAATACAGAATTACCTAAACTACTTCATATGGTCATAAGCCTTTCCATCTCTGCGATTATTTTCTTTTTAAAATATAGGTTGAAGAAGGATCTAAAAATATACGGCTAGGTTCACTAATTGGTTTGCTAGTTGAAGAAGGAGAAGATTGGAAACATGTTGAAATCCCCAAAGATGAAGGTCCTCCATCACCAGCTTCAAAACCATCAGTGCCTTCCCCCTCACCCGAACCACAGATTTCTACTCCTGTCAAAAAGGAACACATACTGGGAAAACTGCAGTGAGTATGTTTATTTGGATGCTGATTTAAAAAAAAAAATGTTAAAGCAGCTTTTAGGATATTTTAGTCATTACCATATTTAAAACATCTTTGCACCTTATGTAGGAAGTGGTTGATCTTCCCTTTTTTTTTTTTTTTTTTTTTTTAATTTTTATTTATTTATGATAGTCACAGACAGAGAGAGAGAGGCAGAGACATAGGCAGAGGGAGAAGCAGGCTCCATGCACCGGGAGCCTGATGTGGGATTCGATCCCGGGTCTCCAGGATCGCGCCCTGGGCCAAAGGCAGGCGCCAAACCGCTGCGCCACCCAGGGATCCCGATCTTCCCTTTTTCCCTTAGGTGACTGAGATCTGAGAATGATTATTTTCCTTTCATTCATTCAACAAACAAGTAGTTATTGAATACCTGCCATGTTCCAGGTGGTATGAAAGCCCTGCTCAGCCAGCTGAGATCAAAGCAAACAGTCTGTGTCCATGTTGAATTTGAAGTCAGTTTTAGGATTCCAGCATGGGGTTCAATGAACCAAACTTCATAGCATGTTTCCACCCATGGAATTCTAGTTACCGCAGTGTGAATTCCGGTTTTATACATATAATTGACAAAATGGAGTTAGCCTCTTAACATGCATGCCTTTATGGCCATTCTTCATTTGAGTGTCTGACACGGATTGGAGGATTTGAGCCCAGTTTTGTCCCTGTATAACACAGGTACTTGGTGCATACCATTTCACTTCAGCTTTACATGGCTTTAATTGACGGAGTCTGAAGATTTTATTTTAATAAGTTCATGCGTTTAACATTCTCCACAATTACACAAAATTACTTTTCCTTTATAAGGAGAAGCTCTTCATGGAGGAAAGTCTTCTTAAGAACCACTTTTGAACTTGAATAAAAATGCATACGCTTTCAAATCTTTTCCTTCAGTTTACCAGAGTCCGTTCTTGTCAGTGTTCTTGAAATGCTGAGTTAATAAATTTCCATGCCCACACATAGCATTTCTCATAGCATTGCTTTAACTTCCCTTTATTTTTTCTTCTTTACCATGGAAATCATAAGGCGGGGTAATGGATGTACTTAACTACTCTTCTCCTTTTGCAGAGATCATAGTGTGTGCTCTGTCATTTTGTGAAGATTCATCACTAGAGACTTAATGAGTGTGTGGCCCCGAAGTGTAGGTTTAAAAACGAACAGACCTGGAGTGCCTGGATGCCTCAGTTGGTTAAGAATCTGACTCTTGATCTCAGCTCAGGTCTTGATCTCAGGGTTGTGAGTTCATGCCCTCCATTGGGCTCCACACTGGATATGGAGCCTTAAAAAAAGCCAGCAGACCTGTGAATTGCACACTATTGGCCCATACAGTGATTTTTTAAATAAATTTTTTGAATTGTTTGTAGTTAATTTTACATTAAAAAAATCTAAAATTTCAGTTTCATCTGAAAAATCTGAGGATTTGATGGCACTGAGCCCATATCACCTAGAGGTATTTATCTGAAATGCAGCAAGTACCACATTTGTTCCTCTCCATTTCTTGATTATAAACTTCTGGACCCAACCCCTTTGACTCATTTTCTTTATTTGACTGTATAGTCATTTGTATTTGCTGCTTTGCCTAAAGGTCTCAGTCAAAGAGTAGATACTTAGTAGTTGTGTCACCTTTTGGTATATTTCAGTTTCCATGTCTAACAATCAACATAAGTTTCTGCCTCTTACTCTTTTGGAGTATATGTAATATAAAAATGTTTTCATGTAAATAATAATGAGTTTTTAAAATATATGAAAGCTACAGTTCAGCAACAAAACAACCCAATTAAAATAGGCAAAGTACTCAGATAATACATTTTGTCCAAAGAAGATGCATGAGTGGCCAATAAACATGAAAAAATGCTTAGTGTCACTAGTCATTAGGAAATTGCTAATCAGTATCACAATGAGCTACCACTTTTTCATTGGATTGGCTGCTGTTAATAATAAGTGTTGATGGATGTATCAGGAAATTAGAACCCTTGTGCACCATTGGTGGGAATGTAAATTGGTGCAGTCACTGTGGAAAACAGTTCGGCAGTTCCTCAGAAAATTAAGAGTAGAATTACCATATGATCGAGTGATTCCTCCTCTGGCTATATACTCAAAAGAATTGAAAGCAGGAATTCAAAGAGATACTTGTATAGCCACGTATAGCAGCATTATGCATAGTAGCCAAAGGTAGGAACAATTCATGTGTCCAAAATGTACTATATACATACATATAATAGAATGTTACTCAGCTTTGACAAACACACATAACAAGACATGGATCAACCCTGAAGACATGCTAAGTAAAATAAGCCAATCACAAAAGAACAATTACTGTGATTTCACTTATATGAGTTACCTAGAGTAGTCACATTGGTAAAGAGAGTAGAGTGCTAGTTTCTGGGGGCTGGGTAGGGGATGGGGAGTTATTGTTTAATGGGTACAGAGTTTCAGTGTGAGAGAAAGTTCTGGAGATGGATGATGGCGATGATTGCACAACAGGTATAGTACTTGATTCCACTCAATTGTATACCTAAAAACATTTAAAATTGTAAATCTTTTGTATATTTACCACAAAAAAGTGAAGGAAGAGTACAGTTATTTCCTTATTGATATATTTAATGAAGAGTCATGTGAAAAATATTAGTAAAAATAGAAGCTCTGTCCTTTTGAATATTTACTCTTATTAAAAGAATATTTTGAAATAGTAACTAAGTAAATGTGTATGAAAATGTTTTGGTAGTAAAATAAACCAGATTAGTACAGATTAATTTACTTGACTGCGACTATCAACAGGAGTCCTTTTAACTTTATTATAAGTTTTATTTTTCTAATTATCGGCAAAACCTTTGATGTTTAGGTATATTTGACTCAAATATGAGTGTTTATTGGTTTTGTTAATCTTCTGTTTTCTTCTTAGGTTCCGTTTAAGTCCAGCTGCCCGTAATATTCTGGAAAAACACGCCCTGGATGCTAGCCAGGGCACAGCCACTGGCCCTCGGGGTATATTCACTAAAGAGTATGTTTGTGCTTTTTTATAATAACCAATTCCATTATTTATCATGATCATCTTTTTCTAAAAGTATTTAAAGAAGAGCTTATTCAGTGTTAAGATTTAAAAGGACGTATACTGTTCTTTTGTCTTTTTAATTGCTTTTGTGAGTACAAAATTGTATTCTGTGCAAGGGTGGTTTTGAAGTAATTACAGCATTAATGAAGAATGGTTCTAATTTGGTCACTAAGCTGGATCCTTAGAAATGGTGATAAATGCAGAAAATTAGATTACAGAGCAGTGAACTTCTTATATTGTTTTATGTTGGTTTGAAATAAGTTTGCAATCACATTTAAATTTTTTAAACCTGGGAATATACTTTTAAAAATAATTTCATTCTTATCTGTTTGGATTTTAGTCACTTGGATAATCAAACTGATTTCCATATGCTGTTGGCTTTTTTTTTGGATTTTCTTTTCTAGTCCACTGTCTATGAGTTAGCACCTAATTTGTTTAGTACCACACTCAGAATTATAAATATTTTATAGTAGGTTTTAAAATTTGTTAGAGTTATCATCGTTCTTTTTTTTTTTCCCCAATGGACCAGTTTTCTTGGCTTAGTCTTATTTTATAATTTTTCTAAATGAATTTTAAACAATTCAGGCACAGGGGAATGATGGTGTTTTTACAGGATTGTATCACATTTTACAATTAACTTGGGGAAGAATCGAAATCTTAATGATGCTAAGTCTTCCTATTCCAGAACACTGATCTGTTTTTCCATTTGTTTACATTTTGTTTCTTTCAAGAGTTTATGAGAACAGATGGCCCCTGCTCTATTGAAATTTAGTCTAGTGGGGAGGACAAAGATTAATCCTTCAGACATATGACTAATGTAAAATTGCCATAGTGGTATGTATTATTTCAGAGAAAGAGAGAGCGTGGAGGGAGGGGGATGGGGCAGAGGGATATAGAGTGTCTTAAGCAGACTCCGCCCTGAACATGTAGCCCAAAGCAAGGCTCAGTCTCAAGCCCCTAAGATCATGACCTGAGCCAAAGCAAAGAGTTGGACATTTAACCAACTGTACCACCCAGGCGCATTTGTGTTACATTTCTATTGGCAGTAATATTACATTCTTCAACTTGAGTTAACATTTTAAAGCAATATGCTTATTCCCCATTTACTGTTGATAACTGTGATCAGTAATATTGGCTAAAAGTTTTTAAGTTGAGATGAATGAAGGTTATGAAATTATTAAGTGGCAGTGCTGGACCAAGGGATGGATGGATCGATCTTTCTTTCTTTCTTTCTTTCTTTCTTTCTTTCTTTCTTTCTTTCTTTTTTTCTTTTTTCATTGGGTTTATTTTACTCTTCATTAAAGCATTGGTTTATTTTGGGGCATTTCTTTTATGATGAGCAATCCAGGTTTAATTCTTAGGTAGCTTCAGTTATCTGTGTTACAGCCTTATTGATTTGTTCATCAGACCTGTGTATGTTGTTTTCTTAAACACATACTGTGAGTCCTGCCATACTACATGAGTCGGAAATCAGCTGTCCTGATCTCTGACTGAAAAGTTGTATACTAGACTATGAATTTTTAGTTAAAAGACTTAAACGGTTTCACTTAGCCATAAAAAGTTAAAATTAAGTATTCTCATAGCCAGTTAAGCTTAGTCCCCCCACCATATCCATCCTACTATTTGTACCTTTATTTTATTAATCTAACAATCTATTTTTCTATTACAAGATTTTATTTATTCATGAGAGAGACACAGAGAGAGAGGCAGAGACATAGGCAGAGGGAGAAGCAGGCTCCATTCAGGGAACCTGACGTGGGACTCGATCCTGGGTCTCCAGGATCACACCCTGGGCTGAAGGCGGCGCTAAGCCACTGAGCCACCCAGACTGCCCTCAATCTAGAGTTTTAGTAAACTCTCCATAAAAATGGGATAAAGCACCTTCCTTTATAACCAGGTAGACTTACCTATATTTCTGAGGGATAAGACAGAGAATCTGTATTTAATTCATCAAGATTTGGTGAAATCTTTGATAAAGTAATCATAGCTGTACCTTAGAAGGATTACTTTTGCAAACTTGTATAAGACACATTGGAGCAGAAAAAAACTTGAGGTTAGGAGATAAATTAATAGGCTTATAAAGTAATTCAGGTAAAAGGTAAAATGCCTGAATGTAAATGGAAGAAATAAAAGGGAGATTACTGATCTGGGTAGTATTATAAGGACAGGATCCAGAAGTCTTCCTAAAGGATAGAATGTGGAGCATAGACCAGGATAGCAATGAATCAAGGAATGAATTTGAGATTCTGGTCTGGGTAATGAAATTTTGGCTCCATAAATACAAATAATAATACTAATAATAATAATACAAATACTAGGTATTAAATACAAATGATAAATATAAATAAGACCTTTGTCTTGGTGGAGTGAGTGCATGTTAGCTCTGAAGCCTTTTGTCAGTGCTGACAATTCACATAGGCATCAGGATCAGTGAGGTGAAGATTATTTGCAGGAGACAGTTCAGAACTTAAGAGGGAGGTTTGGTAGGCAGTAGACCAGTAGTTATAATTGAGATAATCAGGAGGTAAACTTTTAGAAGGCAGCTTTTCTTGTGTTGGAGGATTATCTAGGAGCTGGATAAAAAGTTAAGGTGTGATCTGAGAAAAGTCTTTGGAAGTCAATTATTAGGTGATATTTTAGAAGACATTATGTGGTGTGTCAGTAGAGGAATGAAATAGCCCTTTTTTCCTTTTTCCCTTTTTCCCTTTTTCCCTTCTCTTTCCATATGTGCTTATATGATGAACAAATAAATATCTTTTTGTTAACCTGAATTGAAGTTATTATAGTAATGTAACATTTATTAAGGAGAACAAAATGGTATTGTCTTGCTGCATACCCCAAGGAACCACTATTAAAATAGTTTTATTTTTAATATTTTTGCCGTCTTCCTCCTTCTAATTCAGTTTTCTTTCCTTATTCTTTAACTCTGCACCATAAAAGTCAACCTTTTGTCTTCAAAATCTGACACATTTACAAAAGGTTTCATGAGAAACATAGATCCTGAAAGCATACATTATTTAGGATTTTTGTTTTATATACTACTAAAGATGCCTGTGTTTTAAGTTTAAAGTAGACTTTGGAAAAAACCGACTTGCTGTCACCTACAAAAATGTCATTTTCTGATAAGATTGAAAAATTGCAGGCTAAGCTTCCCCTAAAGTACCTTAGCACAAGTTCTTGAAATTTGGAGGGACGTCCTTCCTTCTTCCATTCTCAACTAAAAATGCAAGTAGAATAGTTCCAGCTGTTGAGGAAGTGCCTCTGATCCATTGTGTTTATGAAGTAAATCCTCAGTGTTAGGGTTGCTATTTTAAATGTTGCAGTGGAGCAAATATATTGTCCAAACATATAGCTCTGAATATATGTTGCACAAAAGCATATAGATTTGACTTTGTGTATGTATTTTAAGAAAGCTAGTGCTGGGGCCACAGAGAGAGAATACATTTTTGTTCTTTGTCTGTAACCTAACATCTTTGGTATATCTGTGTCTTACATCATAGTTGTAGTAAATGTTTGTATTCATATCACAGCATCAAAAATTTGATAGGTGTGGTAGGTGAGTATGTAGCATGTATTATATTAGTATAATAAATATATAATATATATTATAATTAATATATAATTATATTAAATATTAGTGGTATTTCTTTTTAAAACTAAGTCATAGCTCACTGAAATGAATTACTCTCTAAGGGATCCTGGTAGAGAAGGTTCTACCCTGAGTAAATTACCAGGGCATTGTCTGCCTTTGTGTAGAAATGTGTGGCATATTTGTTTTTCTTCTAATTTTTAGAGCTTTTAATGCCTATCTAAATCTTCAAGTAGAATCTGATTAATTATTTCATGGACAGAAATCATTAAAAGCATTCTCTGCATTATAGAAACTAAATTGTTGGCTGTTATTAAACAATAATTAACATTTACACTTTATTAGGTATGTAAGTGTAAAGTTAGCAGTAAAAATTTACTGTGAAGCAGTGGCCAGAATTGATTTTCTGTTTACTTGTTTATGATTAATTACTTCTTCTTACTTTTATTCTTACCAAGAGCCCTTTTACCCAAGAATCTTAATTACTGCAACCATAAAACTAAATTGCCTGTTTCTTGATAAAATAGTTATGCTCATAGTGAAATATAAATGTGTCCGTTAGTGTGACAAATCTTTTCTTAAATAGACATTCAGGCATTAATATTTTAGTCTTTAATCTCTGCAATTGTTATTTTTGTTTGTTTATTTTTAACTGATGCCTGAGAGTAAATTAGTGATCCCCATATAAAGGTATGGATGTGTTTTGGATATGCCACTCTGATGCTAAACTCTAATTTGATTGATTTTTTTTTTAAAGGTTTTTTTTTTAATTTTTTTAAATTTTTATCTATTTATGATAGTCACAGAGAGAGAGAGAGAGAGGCAGAGACACAGGCAGAGGGAGAAGCAGGCTCCATGCACCGGGAGCCCAATGTGGGACTCGATCCCGGGTCTCCAGAATCGCGCCCTGGGCCAAAGGTGGGCGCCAAACCTCTGCGCCACCCAGGGATCCCCTAATTTGATTGATTTTTAAAGATTTTATTAATTTATTCATGAGAGACACAGAGAGAGAGGCAGAGACACAGGCAGAGGGAGAAGCAGGCTCCCTGTGGGGAGCCCAATGCAGGACTTGATCCCAGGACCCTGGGATCATGACCTGAGCCAAAGGTAGATGCTTAACCACTGAGCCACACAGGTGCCCCTTTAATTTGATTTAAAACCCAGATTAGTTTTGTTAGATGTATTTAATTACCTTATATAATGGAAAGGGACTAGTAGTGTTAGGCTATGACTTGTAAGAGCTCTTAAAAGCTAAATATCTTTTGGTGAAGGGATTTTTTTCTGAATCAACAACAGAAGGCCTTATTATAGATCAATACTCTTTTTTTTTTTAAGGTTTTATTTATTTTTAGAGAGAGAGCATGCCAGTAGGGGGAGGGGGCAGAAAGCCCTTAAGCACACACCCCACTAAGCGTGGAGCCTGATGTGAGGCTCTGTCTCATGACCCTGAGATCATGACCTGAGCCAAAATCAAGAGTTGGATGCTTAACAGACAGGCGCCCCTCAATATTCATATTTTTATTTATCTGGCAAGGGTTTTGGCTCATGGCATAAATCCTCAGAAATGATATTGGCAGCCATTTATTTCACATGTAAATGTTAATCATAGTTAACTGGAAAATGGTACTTTTGGTTACGAATATAAGTAAATTAAAAATTAATTTCCAAACAGAAGTAAGCTTGTCAAAGCGTTAACCGTGTATAAGGTCATTCCCTAGGCCACGCACCTCTTCTTCTCCCTCATTCTTCCCATTCCGATCATGATGTTGTGCTCTGAGAACCAGCACTGTCTGGTTAGGCCCCTGCTACTTTTTTGTGTGGTGGATTCGAGGCCAGAGTCAGGAGGTTCTATATTTTGCCTTAGATTAGGTAGATCACATTTTTTCCTTCAATCCCAGACTTGCTGTTAACCTGAGATGTACTGTATTCTAGTCTGTTCACGCGAGAAAATTTGTGTACTATGTGCACAGGTGTGAGTAAAGTAGTAGAAAATGCACAGGCTCTGGACTTGGCCATCCCTGGGTTTGATGCCAGCCCCCATTTCATCTTTTAACCCTCTCCTCCTTGTTCACTCCTCTTTCTACATTGGTCTGCCTTCTGTTGTTAGAAGAAGCTGTATTTTCCCTGCCTAGAAATATACTTTCCCCAGCTCTTCTTGGCTGCTTGCTCATTCATGTCATTCCACACAAGCACCACATCCTCAGACCTTCCCTGACCATCCATCCTATTTTAAAAGAAGCCCTCCTCTCACCTATCACTCATCATTATTCTGCTTTATTTTCTTCATAGTGCAGCTATATCTGCCATTTGTTTGCCTGATTAACATAGACTCCCCTGTGGAATAAAGTGTCCTGTTTAACAGTGGATCCTCAACACCTAGAATAGAGTAGGTAACTGAGAAATACTGACTTAGATTTGGAATTTAACCTCTCTGAGCCTATTTACTCATTTATGAATTGGGAGTGATAATACCTCCCTCACAGGACTGGTATAGGATTACATAATTACACAATGTTGGCATAAGAGGCTCATTTTCTCACTTTTACTCCCACTTTCAATGTTTATTAGGGATCTGAGATGGTAAAAGATGTAAGACTTCTTTATCAATCTGACCTCCTTTGTTAAATGTCAACTCTTTAATTTTGAAACAAGTAAGTTAGTTGTAGTTAGGGTTAACTCCATGCACCCCTTTTTGGACCAGGTATAAAGAAAGGATGAACTCTCTTTTCTAAAACCAGTATCAATACACATGGGGGATTCCTGGTTCAATTTTCTATTACTGGGATCCCTGGGTGGCTCAGTGGTTTAGCGTCTGCCTTTAGCCCAGGGCGCGATCCTGGAGTCCCAGGATCGAGTCCCACATCAGGCTCTCGGCATGGGCCTGCTTCTCCCTCCTCCTGTGTCTCTGCCTCTCTCTCTGTGTCTATCATAAATAAATAAATCTTTAAAAAAAAATTTCTATTACTGTGTAAGAAATTACTACAAATGTAGCAGCTTAAGACCTATTTAGCATCTAACAATTCTGTAAGTCAGAATTCCGGGCCTAGCATGGCTGGGTTCTCAACTTATGGTCACAAGGTTGAAATCAAGGTTTTGGCCAACACTAGGGTCTCATCTAAAGGTGGGTGTCCTCTTCCAGGCTCGCATGGTTGTTGGTAGAATTCAGTTCCTTGGGGCTGTCAGTCTGGCCCCTGGCCGGCTCTTAACCAAGGACTAGTCCTAGTTCCTAGAGGCATCCTTCAGGTCCTTACCTCATGGTCATCTCCACAGGCTGCTCACAAATGCCTACTCCCTTCTCCAGCGCCAGCAGGAGACTCTGTCCATCTGGATCTCTTCTTCCAGGAATTCCTGGTTCCTTTTAAAGGGCTTATCTGATGTCTAATCCCACCAGGGTAATTATACTTTTGCTTTTTGATTAACTTAATGTCAGCTGATTTGGGACTTTAATTATGTCTGCAAAATCCATCACTTTTGTCTTGTAACGTAACCAAATCATGGGAGACATCCATCATACTCAGGCCGACCCATACTCACAAGAGATTATATAGGTGTGTACATCAGGTAATAATTCTGTATATACAAGAATATTGGGGCCATCCATCTCAGAATTCTGCCTACCATGTTGCCATAAGGTATTAAGGAAGAGATTTTGTGTAGGAGAGGATGATTGTCATTTCAAACGTGTCCAGCAGTTGCTAGGTTTTTCCCCTCATAATTCTTTTAAAAAACCGTAACAAAATTAACTATGTTTCAGGAATTTAAGGAATGTTATTTGCCTTTAAATTTGTGTCACCACGAAGTTGTTTTTATATTATGTAGAACCTTTTAAAAAATTTAGATTAAAAATAGTTTGTAAAATATAAAATTTTGTTTTTGAAAAGTATTTTTTGAATTATCAAATATTATAATTTTTGAAAAAGCCGTTTTAAGAGAATATATTACTTCATACCCACTGTAACTTACATAGATCAAAAGCTTGATATATATAGTAATCTAATTAAATCCTTTTAAAAAACAAAGATACCATTAATGCAAGGTAAGTCTATTACTAGTTTAGTTTTCTTTCATTCTGAGTGATGCTGTGGGTTAGGTTTATTTCATTAGATGGTGCTGATAGCATATTGAACAATACTTAAAATGGTGTGATTTCCTGGCCATAAACAAGGTAATTTGTACTAGAAAATCCAGTAATTTGGTGAATATCGTAGTAAAAGTTGTGATAAACTTGACATTTTCTGAATGCCATGTGAAAATTACTTGACCAAGTGTAAAGAATGAGAGTATGGCTTAATTTATGAATAGTTCATCTACCAAATGATACTCCCCCCGACCCCCCCAAAAAAAAGACAGTTTCCTTTTTAAAGATACCTACATCCAATACTTTGATAAATTTGAATTGTTGTTCAGTTTTTGCAAATGTCCAAATATTGTAGTGCATGGATAATATAAATCAGCAAAACAGATAAGATTTGCTTATCTAAAATAATTCATTTTGCATTTTAGCCTTGAGATCTCTAGTTCAGTACCTTCCCTCTATACCTCATACCCACTTACTAAACATTTTATCCTTGTTGCTAATCATGGTTCTCTCTTATCTTCAGGGATGCTCTCAAACTGGTGCAGTTGAAAGAAACCGGCAAGATTACTGAATCCAGACCCACTCCAGCCCCTCCAGCCACTCCCACAGTGCCTCTGCCCCCACAGGCCACAGCCACACCACCTTACTCACGGCCAATGATCCCACCAGTGTCAACTCCTGGACAACCTAATGTACCGGTAATATCGTTTGAGTAGATTTGTATTTTTCAGATTTAATTGAGAAAGAAAATAAAACCATTACTGTCTCTTTTACAAGTAATTCTACGAATCCATTTTAGTAGTAGCTGAAAGTGATAAAAAAAAAAAAAAAAAAGTACTCCATACGCTTTGTTTTGCAGATGCCTAGTTCAAACCCGATTTGTTTGTGTGGTGCTAACTTCCAGATTCAGCACCATGTGTGTATGCTCTGTAATCATGGCACTTCCTTGGGTGTGGTACTATTAACTGGTAGGTGCCACTAGCCATCTTCTGTGGGTGCTTTATTTTGACTGAGGGAATTGATAGTCTCCCTGTGAAGAATTATAGAGGCCACATACCTAGATGTTCTTTCTCAGATACAGGTAGGATAGCAGCCCATTTTTGCTGTCAAAATACTCCATTTTGCCTCTTTTTACCTCCCTTTCTTAGTATCTTTCATGTCATTTGCTTCCCATTGGAAGAAATGCAGGATAATCAGGTTCATGTAAAACTGAATGGACACTTAAAAAATAAACACACAAACCTATCCTGTTCTTTCTAGTGGAGAAATGTATTCCAGTATGATATTTTAAAAATAGTTGCAAATAGTATAAATTTCATGGGAAGCAAAATTTTTTAATAAGTTCATACTTCATTACTGCACATACAAAAAAAATATGTGTAATCAAATCTTATACTTGTAAGAAGTAGGCTATTCAAATTCAGAAGATAAATCTTACTTTCAAAGTTTTGTGGTATAGAGTGAGCATTTATTCTATTTGAGCAAGTACTCTGTCAACATAAAATGTTTCCTAAGAAATCAAGTGTATTTTTAGCTGCTTAGTTATTATTCTCATATGATTGTGATCTAGTCCCAGAATGGAGCGAAGGGTAAGGAAAGAATCACATGTAGTGTAAGGTCCATCTTGCTTTTGTCAGAGGCTCAAGGAACAGAACGGAAAGCTACAATAAGTAAAGTTACAAGAGGATTTTAATATCTCACTTATACTTCATGTTGTGAATTTTTGGAAAATATGATACTTGTGCAATTTCTATATAAATTACAAACTAAAATGGAAATAGTTTGACAGATTATTTAATATATTGAATTATCTTTTTCTACTGTGTACCATTTTTATAAGTAAGAATAGTCTGCTGTTGGTTTGTTGAATTATTGTATGCTTTGAGTTTTATTAAGGCATGGTATTTGTGACAGAAGCTGCTTACAGGTGGTATGTGTGTGTGTCTATCTCTTTGTCTCTGTTTCACACACACACACACACACCAATGGAAGAATTATTCATGACTTGGGAGATTTCTTTTTGATCATCTTAAACATAGTAACATAAGATGACCCACTTACAACTAAAACATGAGTTTTACTATTTCCTACAGTCATATACTATAAAGTTAAAACTCTTTGGATTTCTTATATTCCTCCTTATACTAAGAAATTTTAATAGTACTTTCCTATATTGATCTTTATCTATTAACAAAAGCTAAGTCACTGAATATATTTTAGTTATGGAGTTTGTTTTTTCCCCTTCCACTTATGGTTTAATGGACAGATTGTAATTTATTTGCAGGGCACATTCACTGAAATCCCTGCTAGCAATATTCGAAGAGTTATTGCCAAGAGGTTAACTGAATCTAAGAGTACTGTGCCGCATGCATATGCTACTGCTGACTGTGACCTCGGAGCTGTTTTAAAAGCTAGACAAAGTCTGGTCAAAGGTTAGTAAAGTTAAACTTACTTAATACCTGTGCTGTCATGAAGTCCTTTACTTATAAAGGTACATGTATAGCTTTTTATTTCAATTTTATCATCTGGATGCATTTTAGTGCTAGAGAAAAGAATTGGCTCACTTTGCCTATAAGAAACAAACTGGTTCCATAGTACTGAGTAAATCATACTTTTTGGTATGATATCCGAACCAAGCAGTCCTTAACATTTTAGTATAAAATCCCCAAATGATTTAAGAGTGTTTTAGATTTTACATACATATTTTAGATATCCCTCTGCTTTACAGTTTTTTAAATTTCTTCTTCAAAATGAACTTTCAGGTTATGAAATTGGTAATGTACCTCCCAGCAATCACTTAAAACTAAGGTTGCTGGGAGACATACAAATTTTTATGTTTTCTTTCTCTCTTTCCAATCTGTATGGCTTTCATTTTCTTGCTTTGTTGTACTGGCTAAGACTTGTGGTACAATAATGAATGGTAAGTGGTAAAAGCAGATTTTTTGCCTTATTCTTGGTCTTAGGAAAAATATTCAGACTTTTACGTCAGTTGAAGGTTTTTTGTAGATTCCTTTTTTAGGTTGAGGAAATTCATATTCCTAATTTGCTGAGTTTTAAGCATAAGTGGATGTTAAATTTTATCACATGCTTTTTTGTGTATATACCATTTCACTCTATTATTTTGGTAAATTATATTGGTTGATTTCTAGATGTTGAATTAACCTTGTATTCCTCATATAAAACTCATTTGTCATTAATTTTCTCACCTATTTCTTGATCCCATTTTCTAAAATTTTTCTAAGAATCATTATACCTGTACACATGAGAAAACCCTGTAGTTTTCTTTTCTTGAAGATGTTTATTTCTGGGTTTGTTACCAGATCTCATAGAAGGAGTTGGGAAATGTTTCCTTCTCCTTTATTTTCTGGAATAGTTTGGGTAGAATTAGGTAGTTTTTAATTGTTTGGTAGAATTCACCAATGAAACTATCTAGGCCTGTGATTTTCTCGTGGGGAGATTTTTGACCATGAATTCAATTTTTAAAAATAGGTGTAAGTTGGGCAGCCTGGGTGACTCAGTGGTTTAGCACTGCCTTCGGCCCAGAACCTGATACTGGAGACCTGGAATTGAGTTCCACGTCAGGCTCCCTGCATGGAGCCTGCTTCTGCCTCTGCCTGTGTGTGTGTCTCTCTCTCTCTTTCTCTCTCTCTCTCTCTCTGTCTCTCTGTTTCTCATGAATAAATAAATAAAGTCTTTTAAAAATAAAAAAATAACAAAAATAGGTATAAGTTTTCTGATTATTCTTGAATGAGCTTTAGTAGTTTGTGTCTTTCAAGGAATTTTTTTAGGTTACCTCAGTAATGAAATTTACAGTAGTCCTCCCTCATCTCCACAGAAGTACATTCCAGGACCCCCAGTGGATCAACCACTGATGGTACAAAACCCCATACATACTATGTTTTCTTCTATGCATATGATAAACTTTAATTTAAAAATTAGACACAGTGAGAGATTAACAACAATAGTAAAGTAGAGCGATTATAACGATATGCTGTAATAAAAGTTAAGTGAATGTGGTCTCTCTCTAAATGTCTTACTGTATTGTACTCACCTTCCTTGTGATGCTGTGAGATAACATGCCTATGTGATCAGCTGACATGAGGTAAATGATGTGGGCATTGTGACACAGTGTTAGGCTTCTGGTGGCCTTCTGACAGTAAGTCAGGAGGATCATCTGCTGGGCTACTGTTGACCACGGATGACTGAAATTGTGGAAAGCAGACACAGATAAGGAGGTCTACTATATTGGCATAAAGCTATTCATAATGTTACCGTATTATACTTCTAATCTCTACATAATCTGAAATTGTGTCCCTAGTTTCAATATCAGTAATTTATGTCTCCTTATTTTCTTGATCAGTCTGGCTGGATATTGATCAATTTTATTGATTTTCTCAAATAATGAGCATTTGATTTCATTAACTTTCTCCATTGTTTTTATAATTTTTGTTTGCTTTCGGTTTAATTTGCTCTTTTGTTTTCTAGTTTCTTTTTTTTTTTTTTTTTAAAGATTTTATTTATTTATTTATTCATGATAGTCACAGAGAGAGAGAGAGAGGCAGAGACACAGGCAGAGGGAGAAGCAGGCTCCATGCACCGGGAGCCCGATGTGGGATTCGATCCCGGGTCTCCAGGATCGCGCCCTGGGCCAAAGGCAGGCGCCAAACCGCTGCGCCACCCAGGGATCCCCCTGTTTTCTAGTTTCTTAAGGTGAAAGCTGAGATATATATTGTATAATGTGTAATATATATATTATACTATATATAATAAATACATATATTTATACTATAATATATATTATAATTATATATATTATATAAAGTATAATATAGTATAATAAACCTTATTCCTAACATAAGTATATAATGCTTTTAAGGTCCCTTTTGGCAGTGCTTTAGATGAATTCAACAAAATTTGATGTCTTTTAGTTTTCTTCACATTCAATTCAAGATGTTTTCTATTTTTCCTTAAGATATCTTTTTTGATCCATGAATTATTTGGGAGTATAATTTCCAAATATTTGGGGACTTTTCAGCCTTTTATGATTTCTTGCTTAACTCCATTGTGCTTAGAGAACATGCTTTGTATGACCTCAATGTTCTTAAACTTTTTGAGACTTTATAGTTGTAATATGGTCTATCTTGATGAATGTTTCATGTGTACTTGAAAAGAATGTGTGTTCTACTTTTTTTAAAAGATTTTATTTTGAGAGAGAGTGCATGAGCGAGGGGAGGAGCAGAGGGAGAGGGAGAAAGAGAGGGAAAGAATCTCAAGCAGATTGAGCTGAATACAGAGCCTGACATGGGGCTTGAACTCAAGACCTTGAGATTATGACCTGAGCTAAAATTGACTCAACGCTTAACCGACTGAGCTACCCAGGGCCCCTGAAAAGAATGTGTTCTACTTTTGAGGAAGAATGTTCTTTAAATGTCAGGTGAAGTTGACTGGTAGTAGTGTTCATGTCTTTTATATTCTTACTGATTTCCTATGTGTTCTTTCAATTTTTGGAAAAAGTATTGAAACCCCCAATTATAATTATGGATTCATCTATTTCCCCTTTGAGTTCTGTCAGTTTTTAATCATTTTGAAGGTCTGTTATTAAGCACATAACACATTTAAGATATTGATGTTTTCCTGATGAATAGATTTGTCATGGATGTCCCTGTCCACTAATGATATAATCTTTCTTACCCCAAAGCCTTCCTTATCTGATATTGATACAGTTATTCTTTCTGACTAATCTTTTTATATCTTTTTGTATCTTTTTACTACTGACTTATCTCTGTCTTTATATTCAAACTAACTTTGCAGACAGCATATAATTTTTCTGATTTTTATCTAATCCTATACTCTTGTCTTTTAATTATTTAGACCATTCACATTTAATAATTTTGTCCTTTGTTTTCATTTGTCCCATCTCTTCTTATCACACCCTTTCATGTATAATGTAAGAACTTCACAATATATTACATTTTCCGCCCTTTATTCTTTGTGCTCTTACTGTCCTGTTTTATTTCTACATATGGTGCAGTGTGAGCCCCAGCATATATGTTCGATGTGTTTTTGCTTTAGCAAATCAACTATGCTTTAAAGAAATTTAAAAATGAGGGGCTTCTGGGTGGCTCAAGTTGAGTGTCTGACTCTTTATTTCAGCTCAGGTCATGATCTCGGTGTCATGAGAGCAAGTCCCACGTCTGGCTCTGTGCTGATCTCCCTCACCCTCTCCCTGCCGTCCCCTTGCACTCGCTCACTGGCTCTCAAAAATAAATAAACTGTGTTTATCCTCTTTGGGTTTCTCTTAGCTTGTTGGATTTATGGTTTGTAGTCTTTCATTAATTTTGGAAAATTAACCATTAGTTTTCACTTCTCTCCATGTGTTTTTCTTTTTTTTCTTTTGGAACTCTGGACAGTTCAAACAGTTGAACATTTATAATCAAAGCTCTTAGAGCCCCAATTCTTTTTTTTTGTTCATCCTTTTTTTTCTCTTTGTGTTTTTGTTTAGATAATTTTTGTTGATCTAGCTTCAAGGTCATTGACTTTTTCTCAGCTATGTTTAGTCTCTGAAGCTTAACAAAAAATTATTTATCTTTAACTGCATGGCTTTTTTTCCTCAACTGTCCATTTGAATGTTTTTTATGGTTTCCATATCTCTGCTGATATCCCCATCGGTTCACGTGCCTTGTCCCGTACTTTGTCCATACTTTCTCATACTTTGATAGTGGTTAAATCATTTCATGTGTTTGTCCATCCTCCGAGGGGAGTCATCACCCTTGACGTTCAGTCACTTGTTTGCCTTATAACCTTGACTTCCTAACAGACTTATGTTATGATTTTGTAACCCCTACTTTTCCCCCTGCCCTATTAGGGTGGGAAAAATTTTCTCTTGTGGCTTTCTACATCTCAAGCAACAACAGACTGATATTTCAGTTTAGATACAGACTTTGAAGAATTCAGATGAAGACAACCTGACCCCTTTTAAAAGTTCAAGGAAATAAATGGAAAGCTTACTTCCGAGAAAATTATCAATATTCAAAAAGTTAATCCTGGCACCTTCCCTATAGGTTTTAAGTGTACTTGCTTAGTCATAATATAGAGATTACTAGGAGAGTATTTTTTCTGGTTTCTTCCTTTCATGAGGCAGGAAACAGTACTATTTCAGTGGAAAGGTGAATTAGTTTAGTATCAAGTTTGGTATGTCCTTGCAGCTAGGAAGTTTCTAGGGGGTCTTCAAAGAGCCCACGTTATTTATCTCCAGTACTCTTTCTTATATAGTTATATAACATTCTATAAGTGTGTCTTTATTGTTTTATAATGATATGTAAGCGAAAATGTTTGATATTCCTTCACAAACTATTTCCTATTCTTCTCAATGTCACCAAGAAATCTCTTTTCTATATATTTGAAAATTTCCATAATAAAAAAGTTAAAAATAAAAGATCTTAAAAAAAACTCCTTTGTACTTTTTTGATTTTCAATGCCTGTTAGAAGTATCATATGTGAAATTGGATATAAAAGTCTGAAGCTTCTGATGCATCAGGATAAGAGTTAGCATTTGAAGGATTCATCGTTGTATGAATGGTATCAAAACCATGAAACAGACAGTTCTTGCCTGAGAAGGTGCCACCATTGAGAGGAATGGAAGGAAAATGAGTGAGTGATAAAGAGTGGAAGAAAACAGAAGAATACAGTGATACAGGAAGCCAGTAAGAGAATTGTGTTTCACAACAAAGAAAGTGACCAGCTCAGGAGTACACAATGTTAGAGTATGTTGAGGGCAGAGAATTTACGTGAGCGTTATGCACTCTGGCAGTAAATAGGTGATCTGGCATTGGCTAATGGTGGTTTGGGAAGTCTTCACTGTGAATACCTCTGGGTAGTAGATAAAGTGCAGAGGAGGTTAAGGGAGCCCTGAAAGGTAAGCATAATAAGTTCATAAAATATGTCAACATACTTGAATTTATACTGACCATGTCTTCAGTGGCTATCATTAAAATTCTGTAAGCACTGGAAGTCCACTGATATTTCTACTCCTGAAGGGGTTTTAAATAAGCAAACAAAAATATTTATGTCTCTGGAAATCTGAATTAAAAGAGCTATAAATTGGATGAGCAGGTGGTGGTTACCATGACAGTTTGGCAGTATTTGGATTTATGATAATTCATTTCATGTCTTTCTGAAATCTCCAGCATGCCTTTAGAATGAGCTATTGTTCATGTTAAATTCCATGATACTATAGTAACAGGATTTGTGTATCTTGCCACATACCATTGAGTAGATCTTGATCTTAAACTCTTTTTCTAGAAGCTCTTGCAGTAGAGAATCAAGTGTAGTTTACATTTTGCAACACTTTCCTACCCGCTGGGAAAAGCAAAAGTGTAAATCAGATGCTTTCGTTATGATCAGCTCTGTGGGAAGGGAGGGGACCTTAGCTTTATCTTGAAATCATTATGTATACTGGAAGGAAATTGATTCAAATGGAATCACCATAAAACTAGACAGAAAACCTCATTTTGTTCAATGCACTAGGACCTGTGCCAACATTGCTTCATCTTTGGCCTTTGCTATATCCTGTTTTGTTAAGTTAAAAAGCAGCTCAGTGGTCTTAAATTTTTTTTGGTATACACTCCATTAGTAAAAAAATCTCCCTCTCTAGATACAGGTAGATAGATAGATATAGAGATCTTTAAAATGACTGTATGTTACCACTGTTCAAGTATAATCAATAATAATATAAAGCATATGCAGGATAAAGACATTTGAAAAGGGTGAGAGAGAAAAAAAATGAATCACCGTAGAGAGACCATTTGTGTTTTTAGTGACATAGGAGTTGGTTCTTTTCTTTTTAATTATGTTTATAATGTGTCCTTCAGGTTCTCGTGTATGATATCTGAGCAATTTAAAAGAATTGTAATCATGGTCCAGAAGTAATCTTTTACATTTGTGGTTAATATTATTTATGCAGGACCTCAAATAATATAGAAGTTTTTGTAATTAGGAGACTCAGTACCATCTAAGCAAGCAAACAAAAACCTGTAATATTTTTCATTGTAATTTATTAATGAACAAGTTTGAAATCGTAATGGCCAATGTTAAAATTTCATTATGAACGCTAATTTTGCTATGCTTGTTTTTCTTTCAGATGACATTAAAGTATCAGTGAATGATTTTATAATCAAGGCAGCAGCTGTTACTCTTAAAGTAAGTAGTAGACCCCAAATCATTTTGGCTTCTAAAATGGACTCATATCTTGGGATTTTTATATGGTAAATAGAACTGTCACTTTTAAGTCCCCAAAATTATATAATCTTATTGCTGAAAATATTATGTCATTTAATCTCATGCCCTCAGTTTTACAGATGAAACTGAGAATCATTGGGACTCACAGCTAATTATAGCAGAATAAAGGTCATTTATTCAGCCAATAGTAAGTAACTGATTTCCTGTCATGTACTGAGTGCATTATAGACATTTAGGAAAACAGTGGTGAACAAAAGCTGACACGTTTTTGCTTATAGTCTCATTGGAAGAGACCAGTATTTGTCAGATAGTGAAAGTACTGGGAGAAAGAGAAAGTGCTACAGAATAAGTAGGGGTATCATGGTGCACACAGTTCGGCCAGGAAGGCCTCTCTGACAAGGTGGTGGTGGAGCCAAGGCCTGGAAGAGAGCATGTGAGCCATAGAGCTCTCGGCTAGAAGAGTGCTCCAGGCAAAGGAAACTGCAGGCCAAAGGCTGGGAGAAACATGCTGCGGTGCCGGGGACACAGTGTTTCTGGAGGAGGAAAGGTAGCAGATGAGATTAAGCAGAAGAAAGAGGGAGGAGTTGCGAGGGCCCTAAAGTGGATGAAGCCTTGGTGGCCCGGGAAGACTAGGGAGTTTCTTTTGATGAAGAAGGAAGCCTTCAGAGGGTTTTGAGAGAGGACTGATGGAGAGGGTCCTCCGGTGGTTTGTGGAACACAACCTGTGGGGAGGCCAGGGATCAGCCGTGTGCTCTCCTGGGAGGCTGTGGACAAGGACAGTGGTTTGGACTAAGGTAGCAGCTAGAGGTGAAGCTGGGGTGAAGGCCAGATTTGGGGTGCATCTCAAAGGTAAAGCCAACCAGATTTGCTAATGGATTGGATGTGGGACGCGAGAGAAGGGGTAAGGACTTGGGCCCGAGCAGTGGGAGGAATGGAGTTTTTCACGTACGGACATTGGGAAAGTGGGAGAGGAGCAGGTTTGAGGCAGGTGTCTAGAATTGGGTTTGGATCTGAAACCCAGGCTTCCTGCCTTCTCGCTCTGCACCATTTTCTGCCCTGTCTTTCTGTGACTGGGCTGTTTTTCTGGATCACTGTGTTTGTTAAGTGCTGTATTTAATATATACTTACAAGATATTTCTTTTTATTTCTTGAACAGTACAGTAATAGAGAATTTTAAAGTTATACGTTTTCTTAGCCATTCATATCTAAGTGTTCATATGGCTTTTGCCTTTTGACCAGATAATATTTTGAATTACATCATGAATTATGAATCATTCTTGCCCTCCTTAAGTGAATCTCTAGTGTTCATTACATTTCATTTCATAATTTTGTATCAGGAGAACATAAGTAATTGTAATTTAAATTTTGTGCTAGTTTTGTCAAGCTTTTTTTTTAAATTAGTGGCTTCTTAAAGTGAATTCAGGTACTTCTCCCCTTTCCTTTCTCTGTGCTTATTTCAATATTATAAAGGTTTTTATTTCTTGAAGCTTTATAGAATTCACCAGTAAAAATATGAGTCTAGTTCTATTTTGGGGGAAAGAGCCTTGACAACCTTCTCATTTTTCCCCTGTAATTATTGAACTGTTTAATTTTCAGCTTTTTCTTGAATTGATTTTGGGAAATTCTGTATTCCCAGAAAATCACTGACTTCATCTGGATTCCCAAACTTATTATCCCATCATTTAAATTTGCTTCTTATATTATTTTAATGTTCTCAATGCTGGCATTGTTTTAAACTCTGTCTTTTATTATTGCATATTTGTGTCCTCAGTCTATTTATATTGTTGCCTTATGTGTTCCTTCTGTCATTTCCTGAGCTTTAGAATGGGATTAGGTTAGACTTTTCTTTGAAAATATTTTGTTAGAAAATGTGAATGTGTAATTATTATAATTAGGAATATGAATAAGAAGGTTTAAGAATATGAATTTTTCCTTTGACTACAACTGAGGCCCATAGGTTTTTGTTACGTAGTTCTGTAATTACATTTATTTACCAGATATTTCTCACTTAGGAGAGATTTTTTTTTTTTCCTCTTTTAATTAAGGCCCATAGTGTTTCCTATGAAGAATTTAACATTTTCTGGGGGTTAGGGACTTCAGTCTTTATTATTTTAACATAAACAAGCTTTGATTACTTTGAATGAATGAGCTGAACCTTAAGAGACAGAGAAGGACCAAGAGCAGTTGAAAGCAGTGCCATAGAGGGTGCCTGCGTGGCTCATTCGGCTGAGTGTCCAGCTCTTGATTTTGGCTCGGGTCATGATCTCAGGGTTGTGAGATGGAGCCCTGGGTCAGGCTCTGCGCTGGGTGTGGAGCCTGCTTAAGATTCTTCCTCTCCCTCTCCCTCCACCCGGCCACTCGCACATGTGTTCGCGTGCTCACTCTCTCGCTCTCTCTTTAAAAATAAATAAATAAATAAAGCAATGCAGTGGGAGTGAGCATAGCAGGACGGTGAGAAGCCCATGTATGGTGGGGAATGCATCTCCAGGGAGCAGCCATAAGTATGATTAGGTAGGCTGTTATCAAAGCAAAGAATTTTTGAGAAAAGAAATTAGTTTGTAATTTCTGTTTTTCAGCTTAATTTCTCTGATACTTGGCAACAGTGTCAGTTTATACTGTCTCCAGGTGTTTACTGATTTCTTCTGCTCTTTTCATGCTCCGTGTATATATGTTAAATACAAGCATGCTCATACGTTTGTCATATGTTTATGAAGTCTAGGAAATCTCTTTTAAATAGAGAAGTCACTTATTAAAGGCCAGATGATTGATATCTCTCCCAGGGCTGTGCTAGAAAATAGAGCTTCCTGCATGCCATAGGAGTAATGTGGTTGAATGTCGCTACCCTGTCCCCTCCCCTCTTCTCCTCAAGGCCATTTCGGTCAGCATATGAGGCAGGAAGTATATATAACAAATGTTAAATGCTTTTTAGCAATCAGGTTTAACAAAGGGAGACCTTTTTTTAAACATCATCTGTTGTAAAGAGATCAAAACATGTACATCAGCATTTCTTGAAGCTTGCCTTAAAAAACATGGTGTGTTTATTTTTCCTGAACATAGAAGACATTTAACACAGAGATCCAAACCATTATTTCAAACTGAATCTTCATTTATTTGCTTTTGTCCACCTATATTCACTTTCAGAAAAGCATAATAATGTTATTTTTCTGTAACCACCTTGGTCTACTAAAGCTACTGCTTAAAAAAGAATAAAAATAAATAAATAAAGCTGTTTCCTTAGAGTGACATGTTTTTTCCTTTTCCTAGCAAATGCCAGATGTTAATGTAAGCTGGGATGGAGAGGGCCCCAAGCAACTGCCCTTTATTGACATTTCAGTGGCTGTGGCAACAGATAAAGGTTTAATTACACCAATCATAAAAGATGCTGCTGCTAAGGGTATACAGGAAATTGCTGACTCTGTAAAGGTATGTCTTAAGAAATATTGTGCTTTCAAAGTGTTAGTATTTACTTTCTGGTAAAGTCTTGACATGAACTAGTCACACTGTGATGTATTTCCAAGTGACCGTCAATCATATGAAAGTTTTTAAGTTTTTATTCAAGTATGACTTACTTTAAGAACATTTAAGATTCAAAAATTCAGAAATAATATACAGATAAATGAGGATCAACTATATTCAAGTTACAGGTGAATGCTTTATTTCCCAAAGTCTAAAATTCAACTCTATTTAGATAGTTTTTGTTTGTTTGTTTTTTTAGATAGTTTTAAAGTTAAGGCTGAAACCATATTTCTATGAAGGTTGTAATGGAGAGACTTCACTATTCAGTGTTTTATTCTTCAAAATTGATTTTATTCATTTCCTCTCTAGAATGGAAACCACTAAAAGTACTTAATATTCCAGAGGCAAAAGTACTGAATTTTTTTCTGAGTTTCTTTAAAAGCAGTTTTTATAGCTCCCATATGGAGGAGTCTGATTTCCCCCAAAATATCCCATTGAATAGACAGGAACATAGGCAGTAGGTCAGCTCTGACAACCACTATAATTTCCAAAGGTATTTTTTGACAGAAACATTGTGGCTCTTATAGTGTTAGAATTGAAAATTTCAGATTCATTTAGTTAAGTGATGCTTTTCTTTTTTCATTTACCAAAGACCAGTTATATGCATAGTGGATGAACAAGTTATAAGGAGGAATTAAAAGTAGAAGATAAGATTTCTTTGGAGAGTGGATAGTATATACACATATACATAAACTTGCCCAAAATACATGAACACAAGTTAATCTACTTTTTTTTTTAAGATTTTATTTATTTATTCATGAGAGACATAGAGAGGCAGAGACACAGGCAGAGGAAGAAGCAGGCTCCCTGTAGGGAGCCCGATGCAGGACTCGATCCCAGGACTTCGGGATCATAACCTAAGCCAAAGGCAGATGTTCAACCACTAAGCCACCCAGGCATCCCCAAATTAATTAACTACCCACTGAAAAGATCTGCAGTATGTTTTTATAGATAAAAA
Source organism: Canis lupus familiaris (assembly GCF_011100685.1). NCBI lineage: Eukaryota > Metazoa > Chordata > Mammalia > Carnivora > Canidae > Canis > Canis lupus. The sequence goes on along the minus strand of NC_049239.1, from coordinate 33,351,843 downwards.
TACAACTGTTTTTCTTAATTGAGCAGTAATTTGACCAGTTCAAAAATCAAAGTAATATAGATTGGTTTACTGAGATAGTTATGTGCCTTTTATTCATCAAAAGTCTTCAACAGCAATGAGAATTCATCTATTTTAGGGTTTTTGTGAAATTCAGATGAGACTGCATTTAACTATAGAGTTAGAATTTACTTTAATATTCTTTATATGTTTTTCTTGTTTTTTAATGTTTGTATATTTCTTATGTTAAATTTTAAAAATTAACCATTACAAGAAGGTTTCTTTGACTTTGACCAAGTTACTAATTTTACTATGCTAATACATCCTGGAAGAACCTAGGATGCGGTGGTAAGGAGGCTATGTGAGCAGCTTCTCAGCGATGGGAAGGGCAGTCTTAACCCTTTGGAATGTCCCAGGGCCTCTCTGGTGGTCCTTGAAGCTTCCCTCGGATTCCCACCAATCCTATGGTTTACTGTGCTCCAGCTACTTCTCTCTGCTTCCCATTCTCTCTCCCACCCTGCTGTCTGTGAGGAACACTCCACTCTTGTTCTTAGGATATACCAGATACTAGGCCAAGCACTTGATTTAATTGTCTTAGTCCTATGTTACAGTTGAAGCCTTCATTTCCCCATTTCAATATTGAGGAAACAGAGTTTTAGTGCCTTTAGGAAATTTGCCCAAGGTAATGCATTTAGAAAACAGTAGAAGTGAGGATTTATTTAAATCTGGGCATTTCTCGGTTCAGATGCCCCTTTCTTAGGCCTTCTATGGCTTCCATAGCTAAAGTAGCTTTCTGACATTACCTGTTTTACTATCTTTATGCAACTGATCAGTCTTTGAGGCTCCCTTGTTTATTTGTGATCTTTCTCTGTTCCCTTCTGTCTGATTTTGTTCTTGCCATATAGCCAATTTTACAAGAGTGCATAAAGATCACAGATGCCCAGTGAATTTATTTTTTTTAATTTTCAAAAAATAACTGTACTGAGATTAATTTTTCAAGGAGTTTGTAGGTTTCTGGAACTCCTTTTATGGACCTGAGTTAAGAACACCTGCTCTAAGTTTTTACTTCTTGACCCTCGATAATCTCAGGGATGTCACTGTGTGGTGCTATAGGCATGCCTCTGCTGAGTTCAAGTTTGTATCTCTAAACATAAAGTAATATAGTAACAAACCTTAGATCCCATGCCATTCTTAATTCTTCACTAATTGTAACCATTTTAAAAAGTAAGGCAAAGTTTTCCTTGATTTATGCAGTTAAATTTTTTAATTAAATTAGTAAGGAATGTAACCTATTGTAAAAATATTTGCTGGTCATCTTGTATTACATCCTTTCAAGCTGGAGGCTTCAGGTAACATGTGTTTTGATATTAAGTTTACATTGCTAGGAAATCCCAGTGAGAATTAACTATTTTCAAAACCAGTGATCCTCCTCAGAATTATTCTTATTCCAGGCTTTTAGAGTTCATTGCTAAGAATGTCCAGCTGATATGTTTAGGGTCTACAGAGATTTTTTTAAAAAAAAAATTTATGAAAAAAAAAAAAAAATTTATGGGGACTTGCAATCCAGTTTTATAAATGAGTATCTGTGCTATTTGTTTTAGCCTGGTAACTCATCAGGATTCTTGAGATCATCTGCCTTAAAAGAAATGCCTTTCAGAGTTCATATGATACATGCCTGTTTATATCATGTGAGCAGTCACATTGCTTTAGGCAGAAAAAATACATTTGTAGATTGTCTTCTATTTCTGATAATCCAAGGACCATACAAGTCTAAGTTCATCTTTTCAGTTTTCATTTTGGATCCAAGTAGTTTTATAAATAACTACATCCAACTGGTATAAACATGTAGTTATCTCAGTTGTCAGAAAGTCACAGTGATATGTTGAGAACATTTTTAGACTTTTAAAGAATGTTTTTCTAAAAAATTAAGTCATCTCTGGTTTAAAGTTTAACAGTTGCCAACAGTGATTGTAATTGTACCTGTGTTAGCTATATAGTACAGAAAATTAAGCCTCAGATTTGTTTCATCTCCCCAAATGACAGTAGTTTCATTTCTCTCTTCCATTCATAAGTTAGTTCATTATTAATTTTTCATATATAACAACTCAACCTCCATTCCTTTGTTTTTGAAGCATTATTTTAAAAATAAAAATTAGCATAGGTGTGGTTAATTGCAAGTGCAAGTAAAGGAAATTTTAACTACTTAATGTCACTTTCAGTGTCATCTGTCTTCTGTCAGCTTTTAGAAATCAGTTTTGCCAATAGTGACACGAAATTACTATGTTCTTCTATATCTCAAGGCAGTGCAAATTGTACTAGCTCATTCAGGAAATGTTTCAGCTGTAAATCAAGAACCAAGAAAATGTTTATGTTCTAGTACTTTGTAATCCCACTTCTGAAAATTTATATAAAATAATTGAAAAGTCAGTGAACCAAAGTAAAACACTGGGGACATGATTGAATTATGGCAGATGTAGTGTTTAGAATGTTAAGCAGACATTAAAAAAACAATTATAAAGACTAACAACACAAAAGATGCTTAGAATACTGAGAGTAAAATACAAAATTCTACTTTTTTTACAACTGTCTGAAGTTATATATATGTATATGTTACATGTAAAGAAATACTGAAAGATGGAAACTAATATTGGTTATAGGATTGTTGCCAATGGACAATTATTTAAAACCAACTGGGTTGACAGGAATGGCTTCTTCTAGTACTGTGTCTTAAAAGAAAAAAATTCTGTAAACAGAATAAATTTCATTGTTTTCTATAGAAAACACTGAAATGTTCTACATAGTAATGGCGTACAGGGTAATTCTAACACTTGAAGAATTTTTAAAGGGAAGTAATTTTTGTAGAGCTGTGATTTACATTTTTAGCTTCTTAGACTCTCTGCACTTGTTCATTTTTTAATTGTATTAAAGTCAAGTCAAGGCATATCAGAGATGAAGGCATACCCTATCCAAATATTTTAAGTGACAAAATCAGCCCTGTAACATGATGTTGGTTGTCATGCTGTATTTGTGTTTTTCTTTCCCAGGCTCTATCAAAGAAAGCAAGAGATGGGAAACTGTTACCTGAAGAATACCAAGGAGGATCTTTTAGGTAAAATTTAAACTCTTAATTATCAGTAGCATCAAACAGATAACAGACCTAGAAGTCTGTGTCATCAATCTGTTTAATTCATTTTTTCATTTTTTTGAAACACTTTTTTTAATTGAAGCAACATATCAAGGCTACTAGGAACTCACTAGGGTTAGCTAGTTAATTCTTCAGGTACTCTCAGAATGACATCCAGTTTCTGCAACTTTAAAAAAATATATTTACAAATACAATACATTTATAAACCTCAACGTTTTCTACTTGTGCTCTCTCATTTTAAGGTACTTTGGAGGAAAATAGTGACACGCCCTTTAGTTATTATCAGCTCTTTTTTTAAGTGTCACACACAGTGTGTATACTGAGTATAGCATGAATGTTTCAAAAAGTGGAGAAACCTGTATAACCAACCAAAGCAAGATAATAGACCATTACCAGCATCCCAGAAGCTTCCCTTACCTTGCCAAAGTAACCACTATTCTGAAAATCATCACCATAGACTTGTTTTGCTCCCTGTGGTCTTTATATAAATCAAACATATTCCTTAGTGTCTGACTTCTTTTACTCAACATTAATGTCTGAGATTAACCACATTGCAGTGTGGAGCAGTTATTATTGCAGTATATGGTATTTTATCATATGTTGTATGAGTATGCCACTATCCATTTTACTGTTGGGCATTTGTTGTTTACAGTTTGGTGCTATTACAAATAATGGCACTATGAACATTCTTTTATTAGTGTCTTATGGTGAGTATATTTGTTTATTGACCTGAAATGAAATCCCTGAATTAAAAGCCTTAATGGATACTGCCCAACAATTTTCCAAAATGTTTTTCCAAATTTATACTTATAATAACAGTGTATGAGAATTCTCATTGCTTCATAGTCTCACCAACACTTAGTAATGTCAGGTTTTAAATTGTAACAGTTCTTAGAGCATGTTTTTGTACTCTTTGTGGCCGGGGAAATGCAAATTAGTTATGCTGAGTACTATTTTCATTTATAGCCTTTTGGGTACCTGGTAACTTATCAGATAAAGTACCTGTTGATGCCTTTTGTCCATTTTTAAAAATGGAATGTGAGGGTTCTTATTTCCAGATACACAGACCTTTATAGGATACATACTATTTCAAATACATTTTCCCACTCTGTCCCTTGCTCTAGGAACTTTCTTCAAGGTGTTTTTAATGAACACAAGTTCTGAATTTTAATGAAATTTTATTCATTAGTATTTTTTTTATAGTTGGTACTATTTGTTTTATGTGTGGAATTATTGCCTATCCCAGAATCATGAAGTTATTTTTCTGTGTTATTTTCTAGAAGCTTTATAACTTTTTACATGTAGATCACAATCTATCTAAAACTGGATTTTGTGTGTGGTGTGAAGATAAAAGGTCATGATTTTTCCCCCCACCCCCCATATGGATATTATGTTGACCCAGCATCACTTCTGGAAAAGCTTATAGCTCCATGGCACTGAAAGTGACTGTGTATGTGTTTGGTCTCTTCTGTATTCTGTCTTTAATCGGCTAGTTTGTCCATCCCTTGCTCAATACCACCAAACTGTAACTTTTGATACCTGGTGAGGAAAATCTTCTAATTTTTTTCACCCTCACAGTTGTCTTTCCTGGCTCTTTATATTTCCAAATAAATTTCAGAATCAACATATCACTTTCTGTATATAGACACATACATAGAAACTTTATTGGAGGTTATTTTTTTAAACATTTTATTTGTTCATTTATTTATTTATTTATGGGGGGAGAGAGTATGAGCACAAGCATGAGTGGGGGGAGGGACAGAAGGAGAGGGAGAAAGAGAATCTTAAGCAGACACCACACTGAACTCCGAGCCTGATGCAGGGCTTGATTCCAGGACCGTGAGATCATGACCTGAGGCAAAAATCAGTCAGATGCTTAACTGACTGAGCCACCCAGGCACCCCAACCTTGCTGGAGTTTTGATTGGGATTGCATTAAATCTTTTGATCAGTTTGAGGAGAATTGACATCTTTACAGCATTGAGTATTCTAGGTAGTGAACATGGTATAAACCATTGTTTATTCAGTTCTCTGGTTTCTTTCAGTTCTGTTTTGTAATCTATATAGAGGTCTTATATTTGTTTCATTAGATGTATTTCTTAATATTTGGTTTTTGCTACTGTTGTAAATTTTAAAATTTCATTTTCTAACTACAGCAACGTGTATATAGATATAAAATAGTTTTTTATATTGACCTTTTCATCTAGTGACTTAGCTAAATTCACCTACTAGTTTATCTGTAGAATCTTCGATTTTCTGTGTATACACACTCAATTCATTTGTGAATAATGACTTTTATTTCTTTTTTCCAGTCCTTCTTATATTTTATTATTTCTTTTTCTTGTCCTAACCCACTTCCAAGTACTTCCAGTTCATGCTGAATGAATGTTCATATTAGATACACTATTTATAAGTGTGTTGTTTTTTGATACTGCTGTAAATAGTTATCTTTGTCTTTGGCCTTGGAATAACTTGGTGTAAGATTCTATATCACAGTGTTTTAGTAGAATGAGAACATAGGCTTCTGGGAAAGGGTTCTTTGATTAAGGACATGCCACTTTCAGAGCTTTTTGTTTTCCCCTAGTATTTCCAATTTGGGCATGTTTGGCATCGACGAGTTTACTGCAGTGATCAACCCTCCTCAGGCCTGCATTCTGGCTGTTGGGAGATTCCGACCTGTGCTCAAGCTTGAGCAGGATGAAGAGGGGAATGACAGGCTGCAGCAGCGCCAGCTTATAACAGTCACAATGTCAAGTGACAGTCGAGTGGTGGACGATGAACTGGCTACCAGGTTTCTTGAAAATTTTAAGGCAAACCTGGAGAATCCTATCCGACTGGCCTAGTCCTCCAAAATAAGAAGTTGGCTTTGGCTTAGTTAATTGTATAGCTGTTACCAGAATCTACACTGTAGGAAAACAATTAGGCATATAAGCGTGATGTGGGTGAGTTGTTTATTTATTTAAAAAAGGTGAATGAGTTTGGCCCAGATTGTCTTCATTTTCAGTTTGGGTTTAATGGTGTAGAAATAAATAAACTGTGACTAATAAAAAAGAACATTTGGTTAGTCAGATCCATTTTTAACCTCTGGTGCTGTACTAAAGTGGAATTAAACTTGATGTAAATTAAATGTTTGGCTCATTTGAGCATTTTAGACAATATGAGAATGTATAATAAATTATAAAGTCAAAAAATTGTTAGAACTAATTATGTTGAAGTTAGAAGTGATCTTCAGAGAGAAGCCCATTAATTTAAGCAGTGGGACCTCACTTTTTATAAGCCCTGCTGTAGATATACTTGAACAATTTAATATATGTACAGTTTATTCTGGATAATAGTAAGTAAGGATCACATTGTATTAGGGGTTATGGCAACATTATTGAATTTTTTATGTATATAAAGCCATAGGTCTTAGAGTGGTTTCTATCAATCTTATTTTTCACTTCTATGACACTGTGAACTTCTAAAGAAGAATTAAAAAGTCAAAAATAAGAGCAAGAGAGAGACCAAAAAATTTGTTTCAGTAATAAACTATAGTTAAGATATCTAAACTTTCTGAAATAAACTATTCATCTTCGTATTAAGTTGGAATATATTAAAATAAATTATGCTATTTCCTACCAAACATTTTAAATTAGTGTTACTTTCAACACAAAATGTTGGGTTTTTTTAGTGCATTTTAATCAAGTTTGTATTGTGCAATAAAATGTGAGAAAACAATAAAAATTCTACTGTATTTTAAATGTTAGGACACAGAAGTTTAGCAGAACCTTGAAGTAGGTTAGTAATTTGCCTGAAACAGCTTATAAGGAATTCTACAGGAGGAAAGATATGATGATATTAGGAAAACAATGGATATGAAATATAAAACTTTGAAAGAGAGTGGAAGGGAAAGTTTACAAAGTAGGCAAAGGACTCTTCTTTTTATTCTGTCAGTAGTATGAAATTTTCACTAATTATTGTAAAAATTAGAAGGGCTTATTTTTCTCTTTTAACAACTTTGCTACAATTCGCAAGTTAACTGTACTGAAATTGGGTAGTAATTTAATTCACCACTCCCAGAAAGGCTTGTGTTAGTGTCTGCTGCCAGAAATCACAAGAAAAAAGGCCACGTGGTACAAGTTGTATGGTAGACACCACACTACTTAGACTCTGACAAAAGAGCTTCTAAAACAACTAGGGCCCCAATGTATCAATTGTTAAGAATACATGTAACCCAATTACTCAGGGTTAACAAGAGTAGTAGTCTTCCAAAGTAGTCTTCAAAACTTTTGTGATAGTGACAGTTACATTGAAAATTATAACCAAATGCTTTTTTTCAAAATAACTTTTATAAGTTACATTACTTATGGTTTTAACTGAAATTATTTGTTTTTTTCCTAATTTTTAAAAAGGATTTTATTTATTTATTTAGAGAGCGTGAGCAGGAAGGAGGGGCAGAGGGAGAGAGAGAATCTCAACCAGACTCCCAGCTGAGCATGGTGTCCAGTGGCAGGGCTCGATCCCATGACCCCAAGATCATGACCTGAGCTGAAATCAAGAGTCAGACACCTAGCTGACTGAGCCACACCAGCCCCCCAGTATTTTTTCCTAATTTTTGTATCTGAGGAACAGAACATGAGACAGACATATATAAGCGCTGGTGTGGAGTTCTGTTTCCCATGCACCGTTGTGCGTAAGCAGTGGTGCATCCATTTACCTATCAGTAAAATGGACGCTAATGCCTGGTGCAGCCTGCCTTATTAAGTTGTGAACTACACAGGAGGAATGCAGTGTACATTTGAGACATTTTGATTTTTCATAGGTTGACATCTTAGCTTTTGGTACAAATGCTCATTTGCTTGAATATTTATATTGATTATGTAAGGAAATTGCCATAACACTGATTTGAGAAAGAAGAACGGTAAGCTTGGTTTGGGTTACTATGCAGAACAAACTATGCACTACACAGGCAGGCTCCCTTCCCACCCCCATTTTATTCATTTATTTATTTGTATTTATTTATAAATAGTTATATTTTATTGTATGTATATAATAGATATGTCCTTGTACTGATAGTTATCACATTGAGAGAACATAAACATTGAATTTAATATCTGGTCATCTTTTTTCTCATTTAAACAGGGAAAACGTGTAAAATATTGGGAAGACTTCTAAGAAAAGGGTGATAATACATTTCAGTTAACACTTGGGCATGAAAATAAATATCAATGAATATTAGAATTTGTAAGTCAAATGGCCCTGCTTCTCCAATTGCAATTTCTGGTTGACATTAACAAATGTAGTTTTGTTCACTATTCTGTGAATATCAGTATACTGATGTGGAATCAGTATACTGTGCATCAGTATACTGCTCACCCAGCTTTTTTGTTTGAGACATTACTAAGAGATTTATATGGACTGGAACAGATACCTTGGTATATCGTGTCAAATGGAACTTTTATTTTTAGACTTTTTTTCGTTTGTTTTTGCATTTTGGACTTAATTTCACAGTAAATTGTGTAGGCCAGACATCATTTGGGCATTCTGTTAAAAGTAAACCTAGTTTTCTAACCTTTTAATTGAAAGATAGGTGGTGCTGTGAGTTAATGGATTGTAGTTAGAGTGTGAGAGAAGAATTAAAATAGCATTTAAATCTTCGTGTTCAAAGGAAAGGTGTCCTCATTACACACTGCATCACGATGGACTTTGTCTCAGGTGACCTGAAGAAGGAAAAGAAACAAGTATGTTTCAGGTAAGAATTAACCATTAATTTTAATATGACCTTACCAATGGGAAAATTCTGTTGATTTTTGAAGAAGGAAGCAACAGTGCACAATTGCTATAAGCTTAGTCTGGCCACAATGTGCAAGGCAGGTCAAAACAAGGAGAGGACAGCAGTCAGCAGGAAACCATCTGGAAGCTATTGCGTTAATGAGAGCGTGAATTGACTAAATTCTCCACTAAGTCAGGGGGCTTAAAGAAGAGAGAATATTGTAATGTTAGTTTGCTGTGGTGTATTATGAATATATGGGGTGGGCATGTGCTGTCAGGTGATGCAGCAAGAATGATGTAATTTCCTGGGCCAAACAGTCCCCCATGGCCCATGTCATCGGTCTCCAAAAGGTTAAGTTTTATGTCCAGCAGATGGTATATCTCCATTTAAACTTTTTATAAGTGTAAAAAGTAGCAGTCTTCCAATAAAATAATTTTAAATTGTTTTGTGGACTTTTATGTTGTGTTTTCTAGCACTTCCATTGGTTTCAGCAGATGGGGACAGGCGCAGGTTTGGAGGAAAGGTGTGGTTTGTCTAGACTTGTAATATTGAATGAAATTATAAGGCATAAAGATGTGTTTTGAAAAATAATGATTAGCCTCTGTTAGTAGCAGTCTTTTATTCTTTGATCATATGAAAAGCTTACTTTCACATTCTATCACTCATCTATATTTTTTGCAACATGTTCAAGCAGCCTTTCCTTCCTTGGGAAGCAGATACTTTTATTTTTTTTTATTTATTTTTTTTATTTTTTAGATACTTTTAAACTTCTAACTTACCCTCTACTACGTATGGCATATACAACTAAAGGAAACCTGGACTTTTTTTTTAAAGATTTTATTTATTTATTCATGAGAGACACAGAGAGAGAGAGAGAGGGGCAGAGACACAGGCAGAGGGAGAAGCAGGCTCCATGCAGAGAGCCCGATGTGGGACTCGATCCTGGGACTCCAGGATCATGCCCTGGGCCAAAGGGGCAGGCGCTAATCCCCTGAGCCACCCAGGGATCCCCGGAAACCTGGACTTTTATTAAAAGTTGAGAAATTATTCACAAAGTTATTAATTAGTGGTGATTTGCCTTTATTTACACATAATTTATTTTTCTAAAATTCCTTGATTTGTGGAGTTCTTTATTACTAAAGAATTTTTATCACTAAAAAATCAGTCTTTTAAAGATAAGGCTGTTGTGATTAAGTGAAATACTAGTCATAGCACTTATAGAGTATTCTATAAATGTAAGTCGTTAAATGTTTAATGGCATAAATTGCATTCTATGTTTCAGTGGCTCATCAACAGTCTGGTAATGAATGACATTTGTCAAGAGAGTATAGGATAGCACTTAATAAATTACTCTCCTCCATAGAACTGCTTTAGTACATGTTTTGTCCCCTGGTTTGCACACTTAGCACCTATAAACCGCTATGCTCTTGGCAAGAATTTTATTTATTTCTGTGCCTCAGTATTCTTACCTATAAAATGAAGAAACAAGAGGGAAAACTAACTACAGTGGTTGCTGATCTTGTTTAACATCTTCTCAATTCTTTAAGGTAGGTGATCTATCCAATTTTGACATCATCATCGCAAGACGAGGTGATGAAACCAACTCAGAGCTTATATCCTTTAGCTAAAGGCACACGGGTGGCGCAAAACACACACACACACACACACACACACACACAACTCAGGTGCCACAGCTGAGATGAACCCAGGTCCGTGCAGCACCCAAATTCGAGCTTGCCACAGTGCAGTATATAGCTGTGTGAATTGTAGTACTGTTGCCGAGTTAGTTCAGTTTTCACACGTTAACACGTCTTCCACTTGGAATAACTGAAGGTTCCATTCCTCAGTCCTGACACTGACGTGTTTGCTATGTGACCACTCTTAAATCAGCTCCTAGTTTTTCTGTAGTAGTTCACTTTGTATGTTTCTGGTAATTGTTGCAGAAAGTGCTGAGGTATTCTTGTTTTTATATGGACAACTCCTGTTCACCTGAGGTGCTGAACTTCAGTATTAAAACTTCTCCCTCTGAAAAAAAAAAAAAAAAAAAAAAAAAAAAAAACTTCTCCCTCTGAATGGAAGGCTTAGAACAATACAGACTTAAACTTGGGGCTGAGTTCCTCTGAGGATAAAAACATGATCTAGAGAACATTTCACTTTTAATAAATACCTTAGAATCTGGTCCCAAGTTCAGAAGCAAAAGTAGTTCTCCCATTTTTCATGTGGAGGCCCCAGACTTCTGTGATGACAACCATATCAGTCAGGGTCCAGTCTTGTATATTGACCTGATTAGTCGGGAATACTGGTTGCAATTCACTGTCTGGCAGAGTCCATCGGGCTGTCAAGGCCAGATAGGCCCACATTCACCAGGGAAATAGGAAGCAGCCCTACAGGGCACAGGTGAGGCTCAGCCAGTGGACTGTTACACCACGGGGGTCAGGGTGCCATGGTGGGTGGGAGGCTTGGAGCGCATGGTATCTGAATATTGAGAGGACCATGGGAACATGGTGTTGGCAGGGCCATTCTGGACAAATGACAGGGGCAAAGACACCTGCTTGTACCCTTGTGTGTCTTCTGAGTAAGCCTAACATCGTTCTTACAGTTAAAGGGGAAATGCTTAAAATAATTGCATTCATTATTTTAGAGTAGGCATTGAAGGGTAAATTTGAAGCTGGGAGACAATGAACTAGTAACTGACAAGCCCAACCAGGAAGGGGGGGGGGAATAAAATGTGATGTCATTATTTTGGTGGTGGAATAACGCCAAATAATAAGACAGCTCAAGCATAGCAGTCTCTGTTAGACCTGCTTTGTGGGCAGAAATCTGTGTAAGCTAGAGGTAATATTGAAAATATTTCATTTCAAATAAGTTCCCCTATTTCCTAGAGACCGTTAACTAAAGTGTGAAGCAAAAGTAAAATGTGAAATTGAATATTCATTCGGTAGTGGTGAGCATCTCCTGTGCATCAGCACTTAGGATTTACAGCTAAATCGCCCTCAATCAACTTAAACTCCTATAAGCAATAGGCAACTCGGTCACTTCCATTTTCAAAGTATATGCATAGGGCCTGGGTTGAGAGGTAGACTTTGTTCAGGAGATAACATTTGAAGCAGGTTTTAAGTGCTTTTAGCCCACCTCTCCTTTTGTTTTCTGACTTCTCAAATTTCAGTAGCCAAATATTTGGCACCTTTTACATACCTAATGTATAAGTGTCAGCAGTCCATCCTGCATGACCTTGACCCAGTACCTATACACATCCTTCTAGTAACTTTAACTCCAACAGAACTTAGAAACTTAGTTGGAAGGAGAGCTACTCCTTGGGCAGTTGTGTGGGCAGAGAAAACTTTACATCCCTTTACCTGCAAGAAAATGTTCTTGCCAAGGTCTTCATGCCTAAAGAAGGTTAAGTGAGTTTAGGAATAAGCACTCATGCCTGGTTTAATTGAAATATATTTTAATATTACCTCTTTCCCTACCTCTTGTCCAGCCTCTGCTTTTTTGAAGGTATCTTGTGCATGCAAATGCCTTCTGATAATGGAGTAAGTCATCGGCCAGGACACACACCTCTTTAGGTACCTTCAAGCTCATTGTTTCACATCTCAAGGGCCATCTGTTAAATTTATTTTCAGAGAATCATGATCACCTTTGCCGTCTCTAGCTAACTGAGCAAAATGATAGTAACAAGTGAAAATCAAGTTTTATGAATGATAATTCAGTATCTTTAATGCTAAGTATCAAATTAGTAGGTTCTGAGGCAAACTTCCATTTGCCCATGAGCCCTATGCAGCCCCCCTCTGCTTCCTCCGCAGTTAACTTGACTTCATTACTTAATACATTATGCAATCCGTGGGCATTTCATTTTGACACCAAGTCATCTATTAATTACTGGTAAAGTAATAAGAATGCATTTTATCTCAACCTGTTAATTAAATGCTAATCAGAACTGAGTTTCCAGGTATTCTCATACTTTAATGCTTTGATACAACTTCAGAAAAGTGAAAATATATGCTAAGTTTTATAGATATATCTGTTCCTGAAAGCAGATTCAAACTCTCCTTTTAAAATTTCAATTTGGAGGGATCCCTGGGTGGCGCAGCGGTTTAGCGCCTGCCTTTGGCCCAGGGCGCGATCCTGGAGACCCGGGATCGAATCCCACGTCGGGCTCCCGGTGCATGGAGCCTGCTTCTCCCTCTGCCTGTGTCTCTGCCTCTCTCTCTCTCTGTGTGTGACTATCATAAATAAATTAAAAAAAAATTTTTTTTAATTTTCAATTTTGAAAAAAAAATAAAAAATAAAATTTCAATTTTGGCCGCTTTTCAGAAGCCATCATTCCTTTATGCTGAGAATATATGAGCCTGTGAATTTGGCAAAATGAAAACTCAGTATTCATTGGGGGATTGGGCATTGGTATGTGTGCTTCCTCGTTTCCTAAAGGAATCCTCATAACTTTGGGAAGTATTAGAAGGAATAGCTTCCTAAAGTGTTTTAAAAGTGGAAAACTGATAAAATAAATAAACACATATTAATAAAAACCGAAGTATTCTTTTACTTGGGAAATCCTGTTCAGGACATATGTTTTCCAGGCAGATATTTTGATATAGTTTTTCTAGTTATTGGTTTTCATTAAGTAGATGCAGACCTTTTCTCTTCTTCCAACCACACATGCTGAGCGCGAAAATATAATAATATGATTCAAATGGCTAACTTATTATGTTCCACACATTCTTCTGAATGCTTTATAAAGTATTATTAACTCATTAAATCCTCACAATTGCCTGAGATAGGAATCAGAACTATCAGTACTTCACAGAGGACATGTTAGGTAGCTTGTCTGAGATCAGACACCAAGTGGTGATGACAGGAGTCAAGGCAGGCAGTCTGGCCCCAGACCCTTGCAAAAGACTTATTTTGTTAAAGATGCCAGTCTCAGGAAATTCTGGAGCTAAGCACATGACAAAGACACGAGTTGAGGAAATGCCTCTCTGTGAACTCAGCATCTCCTATAGGAATATCATAGAAATGAGTCTGGCTAAAGCCAAAGTAATCTGACATTTAGTGTCCTCTAGATTTTTGTATTAACGAGTGGTGTGTTCCTTTAATCTGATTCGTGAAGTGATGGTAGCTCATGTGGATGAGTAATCAAATAGGACAACACCTACACATTCTTATATACAGGGCAAGTTTTTGGGTGATGACCAGAGTTGTTTAGTTTTTCTATGAGATAACAAGTCATGGATAAAGAAATATCTATCTAATCATTAAAAAAAAAAAACAAACATAGTAAGTGTCTTTGTACTTAAAAGTACATGTTCTTTCTATGCAGATACCAGATAAGATACCAGACAGATACCAGGTAAGTAGAAACATATCTTGATTTTTCCTGGATTGTTTTGCAAGTATCTTGGATATGTTTTTGTTTGAAGTATTATCACAGCACCCCTCTCATCCTTATTATCACCTTCAAGGCTATTAATTCAAAATACGTCACACAAGGCTCTTATCTGGTAGGATTCCTGGCGGATTGGATTTCTCACATCTTCCTTCCTTCCAATCCCCGAATGTGTGGTCTGACCTTCATCAAAAACATTCCTTTTTGAAGGGCCTGGGGAATCTTGTTGGAGCAGTTCTGTGACTAGGTTTCAAGAACATACTAATGAAGTAAAAATGTTAACATTCGTCAGGATTAACATAACATCATGCTATCTAGAGGATGAAGTCTGAGACCAGTCTCCCTTTCTCGTGGATAGATATGTGAACATTTTATGCTGGTAGCAGAGTCTTCTACTTGAAGGTCAGAGGGGTCTCTTCGTGCATTCATGTCTACAATACTGTACATAAGACATTCAAAAGCAACTTACTGAAAACTTCTTTATCTGCATCAATTGTGTTTCTTTCATAAATGAAAAATTACACTCTCTAAATGAAGGATGACTCTTTTACCAGAGGTTTCTAGCTCATTGTACCTAGACAATAACAACAGGCATTTGGTGGGCTTTTGCTTCTTTGGTTTTTAAGAGCAAGATCATTAGGGAGAAGGTGAGGTGGGACGGGTAAGACTAACAAATGGAAAAATAGTTTTGGAATTAAGTAGACACTTAGACAAGGGCCAAGATTAATATGGGCAGTCAGGAATCTGATTTGATTAGAGATAGGACAGGCCTTTTTTTTTTTTTTTTTTAAGAAAGCTTTTTTTATTTCAGGTTTTTATTTAAATTCTAGTTTAAAGAAAACCTGAAAATTTAATTGCAATCGATTTTTCCAACACTAAAGGAAACTCCTTAGTGATTAGTGTTGGCTATTGGCATTGATCTAAAGTTACCAAACAACAAAACTACCAAATAACAGAATTCTTTTTTTTTTTTTTTTTTGAGAGAGAGTGCACGAAGGTGGGGGGAGGAGGAGAGGGAGAGAGAGAATCTCAGTAGACTCCACACCCACACAGAGCGCAACTCAGACTCTGACACAGGGCTGGATCCCATGACCCTGAGATCATGACCTGAGCCAAAATCAAGAATCAGATGCTCAACTGACTTGAGTCACCCAGGTGCCCCCAAAGTAACAGAATTTTTAAGATTTCTGTACATCTTGGCTTGGTAACTGTTCTGTTTCACCTTTAGAAAGACATTTTTAAATCACAAGCAATGACAATTTTAATATGTAAGGAGCCATGGCACGCATGTGTAAATGATGAAAAGTAGAAATCTGGTTGATGAAAAGTGGAATTCCTCACTGATCCTTTTGTTATGTACCCCAAACATATACCACAGTTGACAGTAAGAGTCAAATTCCTCTTGTTCGCTACCTACTTGGATGCCTTCATATTCACCTCTCCTCTGCTCCCAAGGAACTATCTGATGTAGCTTCAAGGGGGATGATATGTATTAGGCTATGATGCCAAAACTGCCATCTGTTAGGGTTCTTCTTGTGTTCCACGTGGCAGGTGTGGTCAGATCAGCCCAAAGCTGTCCCTACTTGGAAAGCAGCCTTCTTTGGAAGAGTTGGATTAAGTAGATTAAATTATGTTTTGAATCTTTAGGAAAATCTCTTTTCCTTTTGATTTGTATTCCTGTACAGTTCTTGGTGTTTTTCTTGACGGGAGAATGGTAAACTAAACGGCTAAGATAAGGGTGTGGACCTATAGGATAGAAGCCAAGGAAGCTGTTCAACCTGTTTTTGTTCTTGGCTTAGGCAGTGGTGTGTTGTAAATGTTTAACAACTGGCTCTCTGGGGGAGAATGTATATTTACATATAATCAAATGTAAGTATTATAAATTTTACTGAGATACAAATACTAAAATATACAATTAAATTGAATAGAATATATATACTATGAATTATAATAATGTATAAATACATTAATAATATGCAATAAAATATGCAATTCATAAATAATAATAGAACATACAGTCCTCTTTATTGTAAATTTTATATAGCTCATTGGTTCTCACAGACTGCAATCGTTGGTTTTTATGGAACTCTTTTATCCATAGCCAAACTGTAATTGCAGTTGATGAATAAGTATGATTTCCAGCAGGAATGTTGCTTGATTTTACTTTATATGAAAGACTAAGATGAAAGTTAAAACAACAAAGGGATATGTTGGAATTTCACTTGTTTGTCAGTGAAGAGAGAGCCACTTCTTTACTGAAATTGGGCCATTTTCAGATACTGGAAGAGTATTTCCTGAAGTTTTGTGCTATTCGCAATCTGCCAGCTATAGATGTGACCTTTGCTTTTTAAAGAATTATTTCTTTATTTTAGAGAGAGTGAGCGAGCACTAGTGGGAGGGGCAGAGGAAGAGAGAATCTGAAGCAGACTCCTGACTGACTGAGCCCGGGAGCCAGACACAGGTCTCCATATCACGTCCTGAACCGAAACCGAGAGTCAGTCTACTCAACTGACTGTGCCACCCTGAACCCCTACGTGTGACATATTTTTAAGTTCAGTCTACATTATTTACATTTTCCTGTCACTTTCTTAAGCCTGGAGATAGTCAACAATAAATCAAGCCCTGATTTTTAGCTTTTGCCTATTGTATAAATGCTCTGCCCTCAAGCTACCAATGTGATGTCATTGAACGCAGAGTTGGGAAGAGGCACGCAGCCGTACACCATTATATAGCATTGGTACAGATGCCCACCATTGGTACAGATACAATAGATGTGAAAAACCTCAAGAACATAGATACACCATTGGTGTATCTATGTAAGAACATAGATAATAGTAAATGAGTAGGAGGTGATGAACTGTGAGTATTGCTTTTGGTTTTGATAATTATTAAATAATAAGCTTGTATGATTTAGCTTTTAATAAGGCCTTGCAAAATTCTTGAAACAGTCTGCTGCTTTTGACAGTCAGCTCTCCCAAGCTGGTATAAGGCAGCTTCCAGACATCGCTGGCTTTCCACTCTCCAACTCCAACCCATACTTCCTTAATGCCCATGGTAGTGGGAACAGGAGAGACAGGGTAGTGGGGACCGTGGCCAATATGCCTTTTAAAATACAGAATCCAGGGCCCTATGCCTGGAGATTGGTCTGAGGCAAGACTTGAAACTACAAAACCCAGACCTCCATAGGTGATTAAGATGATTCAGGAGAATTAGGAACTAATCCTTTAGTGAGAGTGCTGACATTCCAAGCCAGCTCCCCAGGGTTTGATGCAGGAGTCCCACTAACAAGATGTCTTTGTTGCCTGGCCTTCTCTGCTCATATACAATGTCCGTTTGGAATGCCATGGGGCAGAGATTAGAGTGGGGGCTTCAGGTAGGGGAAGTGTTCACGTGTTTGAGATCCTGAAACTCCCAGGGTATCATGGCTAGTACCACTACTTACCCTACGGAAGTTGAAACCAAACCAATTTTTCAGTTCCTAACTAGAAATTCGACTGTAGAGACCACCAAAAAAAGCGGAACTGGGTACGAAAGGTTGTGGGCTGGTTAGTCAGAACCATGAAATCTTTTGCTGGGGTCGGCTACTGACTCATGGGGAAGTTTTCTGTTTCAGTAGTCTATATTGCAAATATCTTTGTTTAGTAAAGCTTAACAGCCAAGCATGATTGGCTCTTATGTGGGTGTGAAGTCAGCTCAATCAAGGAAAAAGAATGGTGGCCTCCATCAGTTTTTGTAATTAGTCCATGAAAACCTGAAATTAGAACACATGAAGTAGAGACGGATATTTTTCTAAAGGGCTTCTTGTTTTTTGAAAAGATCCACAGAAAGATCCCTAGAAAATACCCTTCCAATAGTTTTAAATGGTGCTTACAAAACCCTTGTTCGTGCATGTTTTGTAGAAATATACCTATTGCATTACACGTAGGAACCTTACCTTTACCATACAGTTTCCAGAACCTGTCTCTGTATAGCTGTGAAATAGGAAATGTGGCCCAAATAAGAGGAACTAGGGGTTACATCTGAGCAGAAAGGGTATGTTTGAGGACAGTAACAACATGAAAGACTTTTCTTCTTTGCTATGCTGAGAGTCACTGAGCCAGCAATTTTGAAATCACTTTTGTCGCTGTAACACATCCTGGCCAATGAACTTACTGATGAAAATTGAGGAACCTCAGCTCGGGTGAAAGTTTTAAACTTTTAAATTTATTATGAGAAATCTCTCATAAAATGTGTATGTGAGAGGAAAAAAACATGGCTTCCTGTGGAGCAGGGAGCCAGTATTCATGAAACCAGATAAACTAATTTCCACACGCTTGTAACATTTCTGGTGTGTATATTAATTAGCCGTACCCAAAATTTCTCAAGGAAAATATATAAAGTCAGTGTCCAGAGAAAAACATGAAAGGAATTTTTCAGGGATCATTAGGTATCAAATTGTTCTCCCGAGCAGTTTCCGAGGCTTTTGGTGAGTCTGAAGTGCATTAGTGCACAGGCTATGCTACAGATAGGAGCAATAATAGGAGGTGATTAGGACAGGACTTGAGACCTTTTTTTTTTTTTCTTTAAAGTAATGACATTTCCATTTGCAAGCTTCCTTAAGCTCTGTGACTGCATGATTTCCAAGGCAGAATGTTTAACTTGATGTGACAGGCAGACTGCTATGGGCCTGGAGAACAGAGATTGGAAAAAGAAGCAAGCAAACCCATGTGATTTGTTTTATTTGCTACTGCTTCATCTTTGCACTGAGACAGTTTATCTCAGTGTAACTTACCTTCTCCTATGTGGAAATGCGTGATAGAACGTGCAGCAGTGCTCTCATGGAAGAGAACCAATGGATCTTCTCCTCTCGCTTTTCCCCACGTTTCCCACCTCCTTTCCTGCCTCCCGGTTTTTGAGATGCACATGTGGGGCATGCTGACTGCCTCTGCACACACATTCTCTTCCCGTCTCCAAGTGCCATTTACACTGCTCTCCACCATCTGGATTCCTTATTTTGTGACCTTATGCAAAGAGGTCGTGTTCCAGGAAGGCGGCTGCCCGGATGATCACTGTACAGAGCAGAGTACAGAACAAGCACAGCAGTCTGAGAGTTTGAAGAAGGTCATTGCGGTAAATCTCCCGGAGAGGCAGACTGGCACCACGAACTGGCGTGGAGCCCGGACTAGTCTCCACATGCTCTGTAATGCCATCCCAAGGGCCAAAAATCAATGTCAGATGAAGCAAATGGGGACACAGAATCTTACTGACTTTTGCGAACTTCCCAGAGTTTTCTTTCTTTCATACACGATACCATTTCTATATTACAGTTCTGCTGTCTCTTCCCTTTATTGGTTCATCTCTTTTTTTAAGATAAAGGTCAAATTTCTTAGCCCAAGGGATGAAGCCCTTCATGATCTGGCCATGATTCTCTAGCCACTCTCTTAATTATGTTCCACTGCCCACCTCAGTGCCCGGGCACTTGACGAGATGAGCACTGGGTGTTATTCTATATGCTGGCAAATTGAACACCAATAAAAAATAAATTTATAAAAAAAAAATTATGTTCCACTGCTGCACCCGCATCAGCCTACCTGTTTGGGCTCTTCCAAAGTGACTGCTACTCATCCTTTAACATTCAGGTCAAGCATCGTTTCTAGGCCTTTGGATGGATTTTCTGGAATCTGCACATCAATGCCTTGCAGACCTTGGAGCACATACTGCTTTTCTAATCATGATCTGATCTTGTTCACCATATTGTGAGCTTCCTGAGAGTGGACCACTTTTATTCATCTCTGTATCCCCAGCAAAGTGCCTGACACAAAGAGCTTCCTGAAAGTGGACCATGTTTCTTCATCTCTGTATCCCCAGCAAAGTGCCTGGTTGCTTGTGTTCCCTCATTCGTAATTCTTCAATTAATGTTGGAATGAACAAACGATCTGTTGCATTACTTAGAAATTAAAACTAATGAAGAAAAGGGAGGGAAAGTAAGAGACTGCTTTTGAGTTCTGTTCTAAGAAATTCAGAATTTTAGCACTGTTCAGTGACCCATGGAAAAGAGGCAAGGAAATACGGTCCCTTTGCCTGTACTTGATGAATGCCACAAATCTGACAACTGACTCAGATAGTCCTAGGAATATAAAGCCTTGAGAAAAGACAAGCTTACTATTCATAAAGAGCTTGAAATAAAAATTATCATGAAACACTGAGGGAGAGCTGCCTTCAGTAAGAAATAATGCCCTAAGAATGCATCAAGATTCAGAACAAATAACTCTAGATAAAGAAGAGATTGTATCTAAAGGAACATGTTTTGTTAGCTGAAAAGTTAGGAAGGATGATTCATAGATCTGGGCTACAAAGTACGGTAGGTAAATCAGTGACATGGTGGCAAAGAATCTATATAGCTTCTTATAATGGTGTCCTTTTAGCTCTAGGGAGAGAAAGGTATTTCACTCAGTATGATAGCATGTATGCCGCATAGCTGGTGGGTAGATAAGGTCAAAGAAAGTATCAATATATAGAATTCTTACCCAGTTGGCCATAGGCCTGTCAGTGACCATGAGTGGTCTGAAGCTGTATCAAGCAGCACTGTTGAGTTGGTTTCTCCCCAATAGTGGTGTTAACTTGTGGATGTGCTAGATTGCACAAGGACGATTGCAACCTGATTTATACTAGTTCCCAGCTCAGCCCCACCCTGCTCCGAAAGGATTTAAGATGGAAAAAACCCAAAGGGCACAAGACTGAACACCATTCAACACTCAACATTCAGTAATGTTTCAATAAGCATTGAAGAGAGGCCCAATTCAAAACCTCAGGCCCTACTGGCAATGCGTTTAGACTCAAAATAGCCTTACAAATTTACATTACTACCTTCTTGGAGTGAACTGGGAAGAACTTTGCTGGTAGAGAGAGTCTTGTTGAGTTTGGGGTTCTTAATGAACCTATTTAAAGATGAGTGAGCATGTCATCTTTCCTGTGCAAAGATCTCTGTGGGCTAGGGTTGGCTTCAGTGAAAGGCACTTGCTTTTGAGGAGCACACCTAGGACATCAGAATAGGGCAGTCAGGACCTCAAGAGTGGCTGTGTTTTTAAGACCCTGGCAGACCCAGCTTATTTCCCTAAACTAGTCTTGGGGGTGGGTCTCTTTGCCTGGTCACTTGTGTTCCTCACCCGAGATTGTTTGAGTATTTTCTACCTCAAATAGCATCAATTCACTGACAGGTCAGTAGGTGGCAAAGAAATCCCAAACTGGTCATTTTCATCTTTGTGATTCTAGATTTTTGCTGCCAGAATCATCCTAATTTACACCACTGCCATGAAGTACCTGTGTTTGTCTATGGTAACATGTGCCCTAAATAGTGCAGGAGAATCCAGCAGGTGGTGGAGAGGGCACTGGCTAGCTTTAGTCTTGGCTCCCTTGTAACTGCTACTGGCCGGCGGATAACTTGTGATTGATTCTCATCCTGTATCTGCTGTGGTTCCTAGTGTAGCTTAGAGCTGGGGTTCATACCCCATTGTGACTTCATGACCCAGTTTAAGCTGCTCGACCTCTATGCCTTTTTCCTCACCCAACAAATAGGAGTCATAATTATTATAATACTCATGGGATCATAGAATTCAATGACTTCATACATGGAAAGTGTGTGTTATGTACTATTATTTTTACGCCCTTTGGGGGTGCGCAAGTTCTCTGATCTTCAACCTCACAGTTACAAAGCATAGAACATACAGCTGAAAGAAATATGACTGATATCGACTAGCCAGCTTCTCATTTGTAAAGAGGAGAAAACGAAAATCCAGAGAAAAGACAGATCTTTCTCCAAAGTCAAATGACTATTAGGGAAAGAGAACTAACTATTCACAGGTCCTGGGCAATGCAAGGAACAGATTTCCATGGAGCAAATTGGCCTTCTCCTCCATGAACTAGTCTTACCTACTTATAAACCTACTGAATGGCCATAATGTGGAGGACTTTATAGTTTAGGAATATAATGCCAAACCGAAGTGTGTGAGCTCAGGAGATACAAAGATTTTAGGGGGCAACATTACAAATAGCAAGTGGCCAGAGCTCCCATACTTTGAAGGCCATGGAACTTTACTTTGGAGGCAACTGATGGCTAACTAGTGAGCAAGGGAGGCTGCCTAGAAGGAGCTAGAAGTGGATCTGCCAGCAAGGACAATAAATAAATTAATAAATAAATAAATAAATAAATAAATAAATCAACCAACCAACCAACCAACCAACCAACCAACCAACCTGTGGTTCATACATATATAAAGTGTGACGGCACAGTAGTGAAACTGGCTTCACCAGCCAGGCAGTGAAATGGGCACCTTTATTTTATGATCCTGTCTTACATATTGTCTACACAAAATCCCCCCAGCCCACCCCAAGATCATGACCATCTTTGTCAACCAAAATAGGCATTCTCACCCCTCTTTACTGCCTCTTCTTCCTTCCCCCATCTGTGGCTCCTTGATGATGCTCAGAGTTCATTTCCATGTAATCAAACCTGGATACAAAGATCGAGATGGGGCAGAGTGTGCTAGCCATGGCAGGAGGAGAAGCATTTAAAAAATCACCCCTAGAATAAAAGCAGTCCATAGGCCCGAGTGGTAAGTGGAGCAAGGGTGAAACTACTGCTTTCACCATTCTAATCTGTGCCAGCTTTTGTGAGGAACTGTCAACTTTGGTGGTTGGATGGTCTTCTAGAGCCAGGGACACAGGAGTACCCCCAGGACCCGAGAGGACCTCTCCAAATCTGCAGAGCACATCATTCCTTTATTTCTACTGCTTCAAGATAGTCTCCTCATGGCCCTGAAGGTTGAGGATACCCCTTACTGTTTCTCAAGTTCCCAGGAACTGGCAATTGCCAAATTTTGTCAGTTAGTTTACTTAATTTATTCTTTATGCTCCACTGAGCCCCAGCACGTTGGGAAGTAAATGGTGTTTTCTTCTAGAATTGAGTCTGCTGACATTTCGAAATAGCCTAGGGCACCCCTCGTGTTGATGATCAGGGTCCTCTCCCTCTGAGATTGGGACAACTTCTGGTTGACCTGCCTCCCCCTTTCTTCCAAACTACAGCTTCCTTGCCTCTGAAGATGAGGCTGGGTAAGGAAATGAATAGCCTGAAAAAAACATAGCAGGATGTGAGTAAATTAAAGAACTGGGTTTTTTCCCTTGGGTTTTTAGGCAGAGGGGAACCTACTATAAAAACTTAAATAAAAAGTACCAACATGAATGAATGTAGGGGCAAGCCCAACACTGAGGTACCATTTTTGCTCTAAGTGGATTATCCACTGAGGGAATTTCCTCCCTTAAAAAAAGAAAAAAAGGAGGGGATTAGAAACTACTGCTTTCACCATTCTAATCTGTGCCTAATTTCCTACTTTTCTAAGATAGGGCTGTGGGGGCTAATCAAGGAGAATACTATCACTGTGTTGAGTGGTTGAGGATGCTGATGACTTGACACTTGGAGCCCTTATTTGAAAAGGCAAGCACACAGCTGCAGTTGACCTGGGCCAGGCTCGTTGGGTGCGAGGCAGAGGGGACCCAGAAGGATGAGGTTGCAGTGCAGAACCTGACCCAACTCAGGTTCCTGGTTACTTTGAATTAGGTGGCCTGGAAAGCCCCAGAGATTTCACTATCTGATTTCTGGGAGTCAAATGAAAGAGAAGCTTAGCGACAGAATCCCCAAAGAAAATATAAAAGATAGTACCTTCCAGGAGTAGCTTAGTCTCTGGACTGAGCATCTACATGCAGCCAATGCCATTACGTATCATGCCGCTTGGTTTGGGGAAGGGCATGGCAGGCAGTGTGACTTTTACTTTCCCTCTGAGGTTTGCCTGTCTGACACAGATGTTGCTTCTTTTACTGTTGTTGTTTTGAAACACAATTGTCTTTTATTTTGCTCTTGCCATGGAAACCAATAAACAAAGGGAAGTGTGATTTCTTAATGGTCTCCATCTTCAGATGCATTTCTCTGCCTGATTACCTGAGAGAGCAGACAGCTATTTGGGATAAAGAAAAGGGGGAGAGAAGGTGAGTTTTGGAAGCACTGGTCAATAAAAGTCTGGGCTTCATGTCTGGAAAACGATGTAGTCTTATGTTGCTTTCTGACATTTGGTGTGCTTTTGTTTGCAAAAGATAGTGTGTATGTTATACTTTTTTTTTTTTTTTTTTTTTTTAGAAAATTGAGTTAAATCCAGTTGTTTTTTTGTGTTTTGGCTATCCTTCGTGTAGCTTTCTTTAGGGGAATCGTGCACAATTACTTTGACATGGTGTCACGCAGACTCATTCCAATGGAATCTGGTTAGACGGTCCTAATGCTTTTGCTCCAGCTGTGGACATGTGTTTTGATTTACATTGTGCTTGGATGGACCCTGAGCATGCTTCGTTCCTGTGAAAGACGTAATTTGCAACAGAAGATTTGGAATAGCATCATCTTGCTTGCAAAGTCATTTAAAAAAAAAGATTTCCTGATTAATTCCAAAGTCTTCAACTACCCTTCAGATAGGTACCACTTTAGGTAGTTAACCCAGTGTGATTCTCCACCCTGGATCTCTAACAGCCTCTCCTGGGTGTAACATTAATCCCTTCCACTTCATCCAGGAGATGAAGATTCCAGTCTCAGAGATTCCCAGTATGGCTGGGGTGGGGGCCTTGGGATGGATGGATGGATGGACGGACAGACAGATTTTTTTAGAACACCAATGATTTTTGAGGCTCAGCCATGGTTGAGAACCACTATGTTAAACAATGTGATTATTTATTTATTTATTTATTTATTTTTTATGATATTTTTATTTTATAAATAAATATTTTATTTTTTATGATATTTATTATTTATTTATTTATTTTTTATTTATGATAGTCACAGAGAGAGAGAGAGAGAGAGAGACAGAGACATAGGCAGAGGAAGAAGCAGGCTCCATGCACCGGAAGCCCGACGTGGGATTCGATCCCGGGTCTCCAGGATCGCGCCCTGGGCCAAAGGCAGGCGCTAAACCGCTGCGCCACCCAGGGATCCCAACAATATGATCTTTTAAAGGCAATTTGCTTTAGAGATAAATAATAGATACATCTAAGGACAGAAGAGAAGATGCTCACAGAAATAACAAATAATGCCCATGGTCACAAAGAGGCTTGCTTCATGGTTGTAACTAACTGCTCCCTTACCTCATGGGCTAATTTTGACTTTCTATAATGGTAAATGCTATAAAACTCTATAAAATTCTGTTATTTTTTTGAGAGCAGATGCATGGGGCAAATTCACCCCCAGCTGCTTAAAAAAGGACCACCATTTTACTTGCTAAATCCAGGCTCACATGGAAAGCCAGTATGCATTAATCCACAAATAAGTTGTTAATTATCTGGTTAGTGGTTGGCTGCTTCCTGGTAAATACAGCCTCAGTGATAGACCCATTGTTTATGGAGTTGATTAGCATGTACAACAGATACACAAGCTGGTAACAGCCTCTTACCCTCAGCTAGGTACCTTCCAATGCTTTACTAACATCACCTCGCAACATCTCTTTGTAGATAGTAGTATTCCCATAGAATATAGTATTCCCATAGTATATAGAATACTATAGTGTTCTATTCCATAGAATACTATCTATGGGTAGATAGTAGTATTCCCATCTTATAAATGTGAAACTAGGTACAAACATCTGCCCACCCCTAGGCTGGTCATCAGGATTGGAAATCAGATATGTATGGCCCCAAAGCCACACTGCAGCTACTACACCATCTGGTCTCATCCCTGGCCTGCAGACCGGGCCATATTGGAACAGTAAAGACCATGGGGCTGAAAACGAGGCAAGCACTTCAGAGAAATATGTCAGACTTTCACACGAGGATGTGTTCATATGCTACGTTATAACTAAAGGCCAATATTCTTGTAAATGTGGCAGTGATGACTTAACAGCTTTATTAAAAATATCACATTAAGTGTGTACAGGGGAGTGTTAACACCTATTAAAGCTAGGTGATTTTATTTACCTATTTTTCTGTATGTTTGAAATATCTCATTGCTAATCATTCTTGGGCAAAGGGAAATGGAAGCAACCTGATAAGCTCTTCTGCATTATGAATTAATCAGATAGGTTTTGTACAAATTGGACCAGACATTTGTTAATACAATCTCAACAAAGAGATAAGGTAGAGAAAGGAATGTTTGCTAATTAACTACCATGGAAAAAGAAATGTGAGAAATAATTAAATCACCTGGTTCTCTGTGCACCTCCAAAGCCTTCTTTCTCCCCGTGTCTCTTCCAGCTAATGGCTGAGAGCAATTAGCCAACAATACACTCTAGTGGAAAAGAGATCTTGTTAAGTGTTCAGCTCCATGCCAATTGTGGGTGTACTGTTTTCGCAAATTACATTAGTGCTCATGGACTGGAATTGCAGTGCTTTAAATACTCAAAATTATGAGACCAGCTGTTCCCAGTGGTCATTTTGTCTTCGAGCAAACTTCAAAGGCAATCGTTGGCTAGGAGAAGAGTCTTCAGATTCCAGCAGCTTTCATACATTGCAGAACATATCTTATTTATACTTCCCTCCAAGTTCAGTGTGACACAGGAGGCTATGCTTTGATTTTGACCCTCGGTCCATGAAAACTGTAGATGTTTACATTCCTACCCTTGCACTTCTGAGCAGCTGGCACATCTCAGCCAATGTTGTTGCACATATATATATAAAAGGAAGGAGTAGCCGCTTACTCTTAACGTGGGCACGTTCTTCTTTAAATCCCACCTAGGGTTGCATAGATGCTGATGTGTCTTCAGCAGCAGATTTTTATCTTCTGGTTTCCAGATGGTTGGTGATTTCACTGTGACCCTCTGCATGGATAGTAAATGCCAAACATGTTTTGTGCACCTTGTCATCATCGACTGTCTTGAGACACAGAAGTTTAGTATTTAATTTTTCATGAAAGGTACACTTTTAGTTTAGTTAAAAATGTATGGCTTTTTGTTGCCTAAAGGATTTATTGCAAGGGCTCCCAGGTGGCACAGTTGGTCAAGCATCTGCATTCTGCTCAAGTCATGATCTCAAGGTCCTGGGATCGAGCCCTGCCTCAGTCAGGGAGCCTGCTTCTCCCTCTCTCTTTAGGCCTCCCTTCACTCGTGCTCTTTCTCTCTTTCTTTCTTACACACTCTCAATTCTTAAAAAGAAAAGAATTTATTGCAAAATTAAAGTATTGCCAAACAATAAATAAATAGTTGTAGATTTATACTGTATGACTAATGACAAAATCACAGCACAAGGCTATTCCGACTACACTGTAGATATTCTCCAGGAGAATTAAATGGGTGACTGCTATTTCCCGCACATTATTCATAAATACCTAATTTCTGATTTCCATTTTCCTCTGACCCCAGCAAATGGTGGCCTGGAATGGTCATCCATCTTGTAGACTGTGGAAAGTCCTGCACACAACTAGCTTGCTACATCAAGTGGCCGGCAGGGATGGCAGCACCATTAAATGGGTGTCCCACTGTCTCTGGAGACCAGAAGGAATTAAATTGTCCCTAAACCACTCTGAGCTCTTGAGTAAGACATGTTAATTATGTTGAGTAGAAGCCTGATTCTACTTGCATGAAATTCTGCAACAGGTAAAACTAAACTATGGTGGAAAGAAATCTGAGCATGTGTTGCCTCTGGAGAGTGAGGGCAGAGGTGACTGGGAAGGGGCAGGAGGGAACTTTCTCGGGTAATGGTCAAGAACTATAGGTTGGTAGGTTTGGATTAAACAGCTGTATGGATTTGTCAGATCTCAGTGAATTGAGGATTTATGCATTTCACTGTTTATAAATTATGTGTCAAAACACAATAATATGCATGATGTGAAGTATTTGAGATAATATGTATGGGCATCTGCAACTTTACAAAATAAGGCAGATTTTTGGATGGAGAGAAGAATAGATATATGTGTGATAAAATAAGCATAATAAAATGTTAATGGTAGAATGTAGGTGGTGGATGTTCAATGCTCACTATGAAATTATTTCAACTTCTTGTTTGTTTGGAAATGTTCATAATAAAATGTTGGGGGATTAAGCAGCTTTTCATAGTGGTCCAGAGGGTCGAAAGGACCCCCTTGCCTATTCTAGCTGCATCTATATCCACAGATAATAATTCTCATTGGTATGTTTTTACACACACACACACACACACACACACACACACACCATATTTAAAGGATATACACCAAAAAAAAAAAAAAAAAAAAGCCATAGTTACATTTGGATGGAAAACCATAGAGCTTTTAATATTTTCTTATTATTTTTGTTTGCCTATATATATTTTTTATTTTCTACAATGAACATTTGTTTCTTGTACCATATTGTAAATTTTCAGAGGTGGTTTTTTTTTTTTTTTTTTTTTTTTTTGTTAAAGCTTTTTAGTAAAAATACCTTTTCCCACTTAGGTAGAAATACTTTATGTTGACCTTTTTTTAGAAAAAAGATTATATTTATTTATGTATATATTTGAGAAAGAAAAAGAAAACAAATGGGGGAGGGGGCAGAGAGAAAGAGAGAGAGAAGCCGACTGCCCACTGAGCAGGGAGCCTGATGCAAGTCTTGATCCCAGGACCCAGGATCATGACCTGAGCTGAAGGCAGACTTTTAACTGACTGAGCCCCCCAGGTGCCTCTAAGCTGACCTTTTATTTAACCTCTGCCTCCTGAATTACTTTTTTGTGGAGCGTACTTGAATAATTTTTCAAATTATGACAAAATACATTTAACAGAAAACTTACCATCATAACCAGAAAAATTAAGCTCAGCACCATTAAGTACATTCACATTGTTGTGCCACCATCGCCACATTCGTCTCCAGAATTGTGCAACGCTAAAACTCTGTGCCCATTAAATAACTATTCACTTTCCCCTCCCCACCCCCAGGCAACCACCATCCTACCTGCTGTCTCTATGAATTTGACTCCCCCAGGTACCTCATATAAGCGGAATCCTACAGTATGTGTCCTTTTGTGACTGGCTTACTTCACTTACCTTATATTCTGAAGGTTCATCCGTGTTGGAGCACGTGTCAGGATTTCCTTCCTTTTGTAAGGCTGAGTGATATTCCACTGGATGCATTTGCTCTATTTTGCTTATCATTTCATCTCTCCACAGACACATTGCTTTCACCTTTCGACTTTTGTGAATAATGTCGCTATGAACATGGATGTACAAATAGCTCCTTGACTCTCTGCTTTCAGTTCTTTTGGGTATAAACCCAGAAGTTAAAATGCTAGATCAAATGGTAATTCTATTTTGAATTTTTTGAGGAACTGCCATACTGTTTTTGAGGGTGCCAGCACCCCTTTGCATTCCCACCAACAGCACACAGAGTTGCAATGACTCCATATCCTTGCCAACACTTGTTATCTTCTATTTTGTTTTTGCTTTTTAGAGTAGCATCCTAATGGATGTGAAGTGTTATCTCATTGTGGTTTGGACTTGCATTTCCCTAATGATCCGTGATGCTGAGCACCTTTTCAGGTGCTTATTGGCCATTTGTATATCTTTTTTGGAGAAATCTCTTCTTTCCAGTCCTCTGCCTATTTTTAATTGGGTTGTTTGTCTCTTTGTTGTTGAGTTGTAGGCATTCTTTATGTATTGTGTACCTTAACCCCTTATCGGATATATAACTTAAATTTTTTTTTCTCTCATTCTTTGGGTTGCCTTCTTACTCTGTTGATTGTGTCCTTTGATGCACACAAATTACAAATTTTTATGTAGACTCATTAATTTATTTTTTTCTTTTGTTATCTATGACTTTAGTCATATTCAAGAAATCATTACCAAATCCAATGTCTTCAAGCTTTCCCCCCTATGTTTTGTTCTAAGAGCTTTAAAGCTTTTGCTCTTATATTTTAGGTCTTTGACTCATTTTGAGTTATTTTTTTGTAGAAGATGTAAGGTAAGGGTCCAATTTCATTCTTTTGTTTGTGGATACCCACTTTTTATCAGTACCATTTATTGAAAAGAATGTCCCTTTCCCATTGAATGGTCTGAGAACCCTTGTTAAAAATCATTTGATCTGGGATCCCTGGGTGGCGCAGCGGTTTGGCGCCTGCCTTTGGCCCAGGGCGCGATCCTGGAGACCCGGGATCAAATCCCACATCGGGCTCCCGGTGCATGGAGCCTGCTTCTCCCTCTGCCTGTTGTGTCTCTGCCTCTCTCTCTCTCTCTCTGTATGACTATCATAAATAAATTTAAAAAAAAAAAATCATTTGATCTTCTTTGTGAGTGTTTCTGGACTCTATTCCATTGATTGTATGTCTGTCTTTACCCCCACCCCACACACTGTTTTGTTTATTGTAGCTTTGTGATCAGTTTTGGAATTAGGAAGTGTGAGACTTCCAGCTTAGTTCTTCTTTTTTCAAGATTGTTTGGCTCTTTGGGAGTCATTGAAATTTTATGTACACTTTATGGATTTTTTTCTATTTCTGGAAAATACTCGTTGGGACTTTAAGAGGAGGGATTCAATGGGACATTGAATCTGTAGATCACTTTGGGTGGTATTAACAACATTATGTCTTCTAATTCATAAACACCGGATGTCTTTCCGCTTGTTAGTGTCTTCTTTAATTTCCTTCAGCAATATTTTGTAGTTTTCAATGTATAAGTCTTTTGCCTCCATGGTTAAGTTGATTACTAAGTATTTTATTCTTTTTGGTGCTATTCTGAGGGAATTCTTAATTTCCTTTGAAATTGTTCATTGTCAATATATAAAAAGGCAACTGATTTTTGTGTGTTGATTTTTGTATCCTGCAATGTTGCTGAATTTGCTTCCTGGTTACAATAGTTGTGTGTCTGATATTTAGGTTTTCTACATAAAAGGTCATGTCATCTGCAAACAAAGATAATTTTATTTCTTCCTTCTAATTCAGATACCTTTCATTTCTTTTTCTTGTCTAATGGCTCTGGTCAGGACTTCTAGTATGTGTTGATTAATAGTGGCAAAAGTGGGTACATCCTGTCTCATTGCTGACCTTAGAGGAAACCTTTCAGTCTTTCACTTTGAGTATGATATTAGCTGTGGGATTTTTATATATACTCCCTTATTATGTTGATGTCATTTCCCTCTAGTCCTACTTTGTTGAGAGCTTTTTCTTTATCATGAAAGGGTGTTAAATTTTGCCAAAGACTTTTTCTATATTATCTGTGATAATCATGTGGGGTTTTCCCCCTTCCTTCTGTTAATGTAGTATGCTGATTGCTTTTCATATTATTGAACCATCCTTACACTTCAGAAATAAATCCTATATAGTCATAGTATAAACTAAACCTATAATATGCTGTTGGATTCTGTTTATTAATATTCTGCTGAAAGTTTTTGCATTAATATTCAATATTGGTTTGTAGTGTTCTTTTCTTGTGTTTTTGGTATCAGAATAATTCTGGCCTCATAGAATTAATTTGAAAATGTTTCCTCTTTTTCCAATTTTTTGGAAAAGCTTGAGGAAGATTAATGTTAATGCTTCTTTCAGTGTTTGGTAGAATCAACCAATGAAGCCATTTGGCCCTGTGCTTTTCTTTGTTGAAAGGTGTTTGGTTATTAATCCAGTCTCCTTTCTAGTTATGGTTTCTGTTCAGATTTTCTGTTTCTTCATGATTCAGAAGAAACAGATTTTGTGTTTCAGAAATTTGTCCATTAAATAAAAATTTTAAAGAGGTAATCAATGGTATAATTGGTGAGAAATTTTGCTTGCACTCTTATCCTCATCTATTCAGCTCCTCCCTCCACAGGTAACCAAGATATTCATTTGTTGGGTAGCCTTCTAGTGTTTAATATACTATTACTATAAACTAAAGATATACCCATTTTCCCTCTTCCCTAACATAAAAGGTTTTTTTTAATTGTTTTTTACTTAAGAATGTATTATAATGCTCTCTCTATTGTGAGCTTCTGCTGTGTGAATGAACTGTACTTTATTATTGAATGAAATGTCTCTGGATTTAGAATTTTTTAAAGAAATTTATTTACTTATTTTAGAGAGAGAGCCGGATGAGGGGGCAGAGGGAGAAGGAGAGAGAGAATCTCAAGCAGACTCCCCACTGAGCAAGGAGCCTTATTCGGGGCTTGATCCCATGACCCTGAGATCATGGCCTGAAACTAAGAGTTGGATGCTTAACAAACTGAGCCACCCAGGCATCCTTGATTTAGAATTTTTAAATGACAGAACTGCTACCTCAGCATTTTAAAGATATGTCATTATTTCCTGGCATATGGTGTTGCTGAAAAAAAAAAAAAATCAGGGATCCTGAGCCAGGTGCTTTGCCTAACATTGTTAATTTTTTTTCATGCATTATACAAACCCCATTTTATAAATTAGGAGGACCAAGATTTAGAAAGCTCAGCAGGTTTGTTCACAGTCATACAGCCAGTAATCCTGATTGCTCATTACTTTTCAGGTAATCTCTTTTATTTCTGGTTGTTTTTCTTTGTTTTTGATGTTTTTCATTTTCCTCGCAAATTGTTTAGGTGTGCATTTATTTTTATTTATCCTGGCTAGGAATCTTATATACATTTTCTGAGAACTGAATATTTATATCTTTCTTCAATTTTGGAAATTTCAAATCTATTATCTTTTTAAAAAATTATCAGTGTATCCCCATTTTTCTCTCCTCTCAATTTCCACCTTTTGGAGCTTTAATTAAATAAAGGCTGATATATTGAAAAGTCAAAAAAAATGTATATTGGATTCCTGGTGATTGGAATGACCTTTAGAATTGTGCATTGTGGCAGCCTGATTTTATATCTGCTGGATTTTCTCAATCTAGTTGTCATATTTCCTATCTGTTCATTTGTATTTGCCATCTGTTCTCTGTGATATAATCAATGTACTCTATGGTCTGTCTTCCATCACTAATTTTCTCAGCATCTCTAATGTTCTGTATATTCTTTATTTTACTGACTGCATTTTCTTTTGGTTCTTTTGCAAATTTGTCTTCTTTTGCTGTACTTTTCTCTGCTTTCTCTATGGATCTTATTACTTCCTTCCTCCATTCTTAAAACTCTGTAGTTATTTTAAACATACTTATTTT
The DNA here is from genome assembly GCF_011100685.1 of Canis lupus familiaris. Lineage (NCBI taxonomy): Eukaryota > Metazoa > Chordata > Mammalia > Carnivora > Canidae > Canis > Canis lupus. The sequence continues at coordinate 33,318,528 of NC_049239.1, read as the reverse complement.
GTTGTCTCTTCTAGATTGATCTACCAAGTCCAACACCTGAAGTGCTAACTCTTTTCTTTATGGAACCCAATGACCCTCTCCAGTGGTATTTATTTACTCACATAGTTTATCATTTTTCTTCTTTTGGTGTTGTGAGCTTATCTTCAGCAGAAGGCCCATGTCCTCTGGATTTTGGAAGAGCCTATAAATAAATGTTTTGTTTTAGTTTGTGCTTCTAGGGCTTTCACTAGTTCTACACAAGTTTTATGCTAATTCCTTGAGTAGGATTTTCATATAACACAAGAGGTATAAATTCAAATACCATACCTATGTTTTCTATAGGCTGGGAGAGTTTATATGTCAAGTGCACCTTTTTTTCTTCAGCTATGACCTTGGCACATGGCAGACTTCTTTGATCTGTTTTTTTTTTTTAATTTATTCATGAGACACACACACACACACACACAGAGGCAGAGACACAGGCAGAGGGAGAAGCAGGCTCCATTCAGGGAGCCTGACATGGGACTCGATCCCGGGACTCCAGGATAACACCCTGGGCCGAAGGCAGACGCTAAACCACTGAGCCACCAAGGGATCCCCTGTTTTTGTATTTTTATACAAATAATTGTATTTTTCTACAATGGATAAACTCTTGAAAATTTTCATGAAAATCAGTCATCCTTTAAAACCCATGGTAGATGTTTTCAAAAACTAAATAATCACCTTCTAAATGATCCAACAAGTAAGGTGTTATTTTAAATTTAATTTGATATTGTCCGTTTACCTAAGAGGGAAAGTGATTGGCCTATCTTCCTGGACCCCTCTGGACCCACACCACCTACCCTCAAACAGCAAGTTCAGCAAAAGTTTGAATGTTCCAGTGACTCTCACTTATGGCATGGTAGATGTTCTCAAAAAGTTAATAATCACCTTCTAAATGATCCAACAAGTAGGGTGTTATTTTAAATTTAATTTGATATTGCCCGTTTACCTAAGAGGGAAAGTGATTGGCCTATCTTCCTGGGCCCCTCTGGACCCACACCACCTACCCTCAAACAGCAAGTTTAGCAAAAGTTTGAATGCTCCAGTGACTCCCCTGTCATTAAAACTTACTGCAAGGGGCAGCCTGGGTGGCTCAGCGGTTTAACGCCGCCTTCAGCCCAGGGCCTGATCCTAGAGACCCGGATCGAGTACCACGTCGGGCTTCCTGCATGGAGCCTGCTTCTCCCTCTGCCTGTGTCTCTGCCTCTCTCACTCTCTTTCTCTGTGTTCTCATGAATAAATAAATAAAATCTTTTAAAAAAAATAAATAAAAACTCACTGCAAGAAAAAAAAAAAACGAGCTAAGGTTTTGGATTTGCATATGAATTCAGAGATAGCTTGGGAGTTTGAGATTTTCTAACTGTGGGTTCCCTGAGCCTTCTTTTTGGTGGGACTGACAGCTTCTTGTGAAAAGTTAAGATACCTCTGTTTTGGGTGTGGCTCCCAAATTTGCGTCTGTAAGTAGTGGTGACTCATTTGTTGGGCTCACTTAATATAAAGTGGTGGGAAGTTGTGGGAAGTGAGCTACTTACCAGGAGAAAAATATAGTACTTTGGGGGTTTCTAATGGCTTTCCTGAGACAAGGTGTCTGCTGCGCTGAACCGGCATTAGCACTTTGCATGGGTGTGTTCTGTGTCCGACAGAAGACCTGGAGCTGGTATCATCTGGTGACTTCCACTAGAAAGGAAGCTCACACTGACTGAACACCCATGTGTGGGATCCTGAGCCAGATGCTTTACATGCATTATTTTTATTTATTTTTTTAATGTTCATACAAACCTCATTTTGTAAATAAGGGGACAAAGGTTTAAAAAGTCTGACCGGCTTATTCACAATCACAAAGGCAGCAAGTGGGTAATCAAGCTGGAATTCTAAAATTCATTCTCCTGAATCCACCGGACCTGGAAGGATGTTCAGTAAACTCATAAATTTAATTCACTGCTGGGAAAGTATGTGAAGGGCTTAAATTAGCAACTGTACCTCCTTAAGAAAAATTAAAGAGAACTTGTGTGCGGTGAAGGGAATTTTTTTCTAGCAAAACTTTTTTATCACTTTGTCTGTACTTCCTGTGTCTGATGCTCTGTCTTCCTGGGGAGACTGGGCCCAGCATGAATATTCTCGTGCTCCATGAATCTTACTCGTCTCTATTAAATTCTCGCAGTCCTTGTACAAGGCTGAATTCTGATGTCCAGGATGAGCCCAACAGACGTCAAACTGTCATTTTATGAGCGAGAGCCTCTGAGCTAACTCCCGTGAGCCGTGACTCACTGGGCTTCTAATTATAACTTGTCCTGGCTCCTCAGATAATGGGATTGTCTCAATAGTTTCCAGGGACAGATTAGATCAATCCTGTATTTTGTTGAGTCTTGAGTCTTCAGCCAACTCATATTGTTCTTTGTGTAAATAGAGGAGAGACTGACATGCAGCCCAGAGTTTGAGTGGTCCCTCTCAAGAGTTCACAATAACGTGACAATACCTCTTAGCTGGTGTGGCCAGGGTTCAGATGTCAGTGGTAGAGTTTGTTAGTTCTGCTTTAGGTTTCAGCCCTAGTGTGTAGAAGTCCTAAAAGAGCTTTGGCACCACGAGGACATGGATACCCCGTGGCCGTGACGGTGGTAAGTAAAGAGACTTTAAACCCCACAGAACCAGCAATTCGGGGAACACCATAGGCAACAGCCATGGAGGAAAGAAAGGGCAGACCTGGGGCACCTGGGTGGCTCAGTAGTTGAGCAGCTGCCTTTGGCTTAGGGCGTGATCCCGGGGTCCAGGATTGAGTCCCTCATCAGGCTCTCCTGCAAGGAGCCTGCTTCTCCCTCTGCCTGTGTCTCTGCTTCTCTCTGTGTGTCTCTCGTGAATAAATAAATAAAATCTTAAAAAAGAAAAAAAAAGAAAAAGAAAAGAAAGGGCAGAGCCACAACAGGAGAGATAAGATGTCATCTGACCTATGGAAACTGACAAAAGCCCCATCAATATTTGTAGAGCAGCTCTTGGTGACCCTTGGGAGTAACTGGGGAGAACACAAGGACCTCTGGAACTCAGGCTGCACTGACACAGAATGCTGAGACTGGAAGGGACCTGAGAGGCCCTCCACTTAATTGTCCTGCTTGATGGACCAACCACAGCTCAGAGAGGCTCAACAACTTCCCAACATTCACAGCTAGCTAGAACCCATTACTTTTCAACCCCTCCCCACCCAATTAATATCTTCAATGCTCGACAAATATCCCAAGTTTTTCCTCCAAAATGAAAAGATTTTCTTGTGTTTACAATTCAGTCGACTAAAATGGAGGGAGCATTTTTGGGCCACGTAAGAAGATATGGACAGGATAATTCAGTGGTATGTTTCCAACTGTAGGAGCTTCAGAACAGGACACCATGCCTAAAGCTCTGTATCTCTACTGTCCACACAGAAATCTTCGTAGCACAATTGGAACTGAGGAGTTGGAGGATGGATCCCTTTCTGTCCTACCTATTGCCACTACTTGACCTCTGCACTGCAGTTGCCTTATCAACACCAACGGAATCACTCCCTGAGACAGCCTGGGACACGCTGCGAGTGAGGAGGAACCAGAAGAAGGGTAGAGGGACCTGGGAACAAGTCTCAGCCTGAGACAGACTTGTAAGAGTCCAAGACCATATGCTGAGTATAGAGGGCCAAAGTGGCACCTGGAGAGCAGGGCAGAGATAGGGTTTGAGAGAGAATAGAAACAACCAAGGGAGGAGGGTGTCACCCTAGAAGAGCAGAGAGATTCCCTTTCTGGTGTCAACCTTCATCAGCTAGAGTTTCCAGAGCCACAGATTAGGGACCAAGTTTGGTAGGATGGTTCTGTGACAGGCCAGTGGCATCTGCTCTGGACAACAAAGGAAGAGTAAATTCTGTGTATTTGCAGTGTATGGTAGCATTGCCAAATGGTTAAGAGTGCAAGCTCTGCAGACCTCGTCATTACCCCCTCGTTACCGGTGACCTTGGACAAGTCATTTACCACTTTGTTGTCTCATTTTCCTAATTTGTAAAATAGGACAAAACCCCATGCATATGTTGCATATGTTGTGAACATCATATGCAATAATGGAGGAACATGGTCTAGAACAATGCCTAAGGCAGTCAGAGCTAAATAAGTGTTGACTATAATTGCAATGCTATCCCTGATCTCAAACTATCACCATGAATAGTGTTGGGGGATCTGCCATATGTAAGGACGAAGATCACATTTAAAAGGAAAAAAAAAAATAATAATATGAAAACAGAAGGGAAAGGAAACCTTGAGACAATTAACTCTAGGAAACAAACAGTGTTGCTGAAGGGGAGGGGGGCAAGGGGATGGAGTAACTGGGTGATGGGCATTAAGGAGAGCACGTGATGGGATGAGCACTGGGTGTTGTCTGCAACTGATGAATCACTGACCTCTACCTCTGAAACTAATGATACAGCGTACGTTAAATTGAATTTAAATTTTAAAAATTTATAAAAAAATAAATAAAAGGCCACAGCAAACAGGGTGTTAATGGACAACTTTTCTCTCTCTTTTTTTTCTTCTTAAGGTATTTTGAATCTAGAGTATTTAAAACAAAACTTAAAAGTATGTTTTGAACTGAAGGCTTTGTGTGTGGGGGGGGCAGGAATGCTCTCAAAACAAGGTGGATTTCATAAAAACAACCTCCACCTAATCCACATTGGTGCTAAGTATGGACTTTTGTTTAAACCACTGGTGCTGCTTAATTAGCTTACTCTGTGGTTATTTAAGCAACAAACTTTTGAAAATCTTCCCCCTTCCTGGAAGTGGGGAGTTGGGGGGATGGGAGTGAAGAGGCTTTAACCAAGCAGGCTTGGACCTCGGGTTGTGTAAGACTTCGCCGTGTACAAAGCAAATAGGGGTTGGAGCTGACTTGACCTCTTCCCTAAATTCCACTTGGTGGCCCCAAGGCCTGGCAGCTCACGAGTCCACCACTCACTTCCAGGTCTGTCAACCAGAGGCTGTTTGTTCGCTCACACCCCACGTACTTCAGTCCAGGTGGGGAGGAAATGTCCTCTCGTTCTCTCCTGGCCCTTTACGACGTGTGCTTTCTCGCTAACCAAACTCTCTCCCTCTCTCTCTCATCCCTTCTTATCTCAGCTTGGATTCCGGGGCCACCATTACAATCAGGCTCTTGCAAATCCCCATGTCCCCACCCCACCCCAGGCCTTCTTCATCTGGCAAAAGCCCAAGTCCTCAATGGATCCAACGTTCGACCTCCTGCCTTCTCTGCACTTCCGTCGGAACAACCAGACACTGCAGGGGAAGAGCAAGGAGTAAAGTTCACTGGGGTCACTTAAAATTCATGATCTAAAGTCTCAAAGCAAGCCTACCACTTTTCTCTAGAAGTCTAGCCTTCGTAGTTCCCAGGTGACCGTTTTGTACTCGAAAGACACTCTCTTCCTTTACTTTTCCCTGGGGGTCCTTTCTGGCCCTACTTCACTAGAAAATTAAAATGGCCAGACATGGGCTACCTGCATTCCTCTAACAAAAAAACCTACAAACCTGTCTACACGGCGTCCACCTGCTGTCTCCCATCTCACCCAAGACCACTCTCTCCTGCCTCCTCTCATCTTCACAAGGACTTTGGTGCGTTACCTATGGCCTTCCCTCCTGCATTGCCAGTGTTTCACCTTCTATCATGTTATTCCCATCAGTATATAAATAGAATGTAATAGTGTTTATCTTAAAAAACAATGTAATAAGGGCACCTGGGTGGTTCAGTGGTTGAGCATCTGCCTTTGGCTCAGGTCGTGATCCTGGGGTCCCAGTATCGAGTCCTGCATCGGGCTCCCTCCAGGGACCCTGCTTCTCCCTCTGCCTGTGTCTCTGCCTCTCTCTCTGTGACTCTCATGAATAAATAAAATCTTAAAAAAAATATATATATATCAGGCCCCCTGCCAGTTCTGCTCTTCTTAGCCAAAATTCCCCAAAAGTTCCCAATACTCTATTGCATGTCTTCTCCCCCTTAAGCTTCAATTCAGTCCAGGCTGGCTTCCATTCCCACTTCTTAACTGAAGTCATTTTTGTCAACGTCACTGTTGGTTCGTAACATCCTGGGAATTTCCCTGGTTTATTTTTTATTTTTTTAAACGAATTTCTTTTTAAAAGATTTTATTTTTTTTTTTCATGAGAGACAGAGAGAGAGAGGCAGAGACACAGGCAGAGGGAGAAGCAGGCTCCATGCAAGGAGTCCAACATGGGACTTGATCCTAGGACTCCAGGATCAAACCCCGGGCTGACAGCAGATGCTAAACTGCTGAGCCACCCAGGGATCCCCAGCTTCCTGGGTTTAATCTGAAGCTAGCCCCCCCATGCAGAGGGCAGGAAGAGATCAAAGAAAGAGTGGGAACTGGCAGTTCTAAAAAGCAAAGAGGACGTACTGGGGCAGCAGCAAGATGAATGGATCCCTGCTGCCAAATCTTCTAAGTCTATAAAGAGGCTTTAGTTGGGTTCAGTCACCTCCTCAATACCGCACACATAGACCATTCTCGACACCACATCACAATCTTAAGCTGTGTCTTTGGAGCAGCCTCTGGGAGCAGGAAAGGCATGTGGAACCCATGTTCCATGTTCCACAGACAGGGAGGGAGGTGAGATGCCTCTGATTGCTTGGATCTGGCTCATGGGTGAATCGTGATCATGTCTCCTCAATTACCTTCCTCCATAGTCACCTATGACCTTGAAATTCAAGAGATGCTTTTCTATCCTCTTCTTAACCTGGTTGAGCACCCACTTCTGGAAATGCTCTCTTTCCTTGACTTTCCTCTCACCACTGTCTGACCCTTCTTAGTCTGCTTGGCTGGTTTCAGCTCATACCCCCAATATCCTAACAACAAGGTATCCAAGGTCAGCCCTGGACCTTTCCTATGTATAAACTCACCTCAAGGCTTTAGAGGATGTCTATGTTGGTGGAGCCATCTCTATGCTGATGGCTCCCAAATTCCTATGTTCCACTTGAATGGTTAGCTTTCATGGGGTCTAGGCTGTAATAATATTATTATTAACAATAGTAACAACAACTAAAACCCGACTGTTGACCACATGGCAGTCCTGTTTGAAACGCTTTACATGGTGGAATCATTGACCTTCATCACATACCTTTCGAGTAGGTACATTGTAATCCTCATTTTGTCAATAGGAGGACAGTGACAGAATCCTTGTGTGTTTTGCAACCCACAGTTGGTAAATCTGGAATTTTAAACTATGCGATTGATTTTATCTACTAGATAGAAATTTTAATACCTAGCCATCTAACATGTTTTCATGTTATGTTGCTCAAGACAGAAATCTGAAAGCCATTTTTGGATTATTTCTTTCTCTCATGCTCTTCATTTAATCTCTTTGGAATTCTTTGGCGTTTCAGCTGACAAATGCATCTTAAATCCAATGACTTCTTTTCATTTCTCCTAGTCATCACCTAGGGTTTGTCTACATTGGTGCTTTTGATATTTGGGCCCAGATAATTGCTTGTTTGGGGGCTGTCATGTGCATTTTTAGGGTGTTCAGCAGTATCCCTGGCCTCTACCTATTAGATGCGGGCAGCATACCCCCACCCCCAGGCATGATCATCAAAAATGTCTCCAGACACAACTGCCAAGTGTCCCCCAGAGGGCTGAATTGACTCACTTAATCCAGGTTCTCATCCTTTCCTCACTGAACTACAATAATCTCCTACCTGGACTTCTTGCTTCAAATTTTATGTGTATTCTTATTTTGTTGCCCATAAAACAAACACAGTGGAATCAAGATCATCATTATTCTTGTCTAAAATGTCTTATTGCCTCCCTATTGAATTTGGAAAAACAAGTTTAAGAAAAACATATCAGATTGTTGGAAAGGCTTTGTGTGATCGAGCTTCTGTCCCATTCACCCGTCTCATCTCGTGTCATCTTCTCCGTGCCCCAGCCAGGCACACGTCTTTCCTGGACATCTCTCCAGTCTTTCCATCAGTGGAGCTTTCTACCAGCTTCTCTTCCCTCTGCCAGTCGGCTGCTGTTCTCCTCACTTCTCGATGTGTCACACACATGCACACACACACACAGAGCACATGCCACACACATCCTACACATACTCCATGCACATATCCACACCACATACACACATACACATCAGACACATGCACACATTCAGAGCACACACCCCCCACACACTTTCTGTACACTGCTCCTACTCTATCGTGTGTTTCATAAAATTGGCTCCTCCTTGTCATCCTTCACATCTCTGCTCTAATGCCGCCTTCACAGAGAGACCTCTAGTTGCTCTATGCAAATATCTTCCCATTTGCCCCCCCCCCCATTATTGTCTACTGCTGCACAGCACTCTGCTTCTTATTTTATGTCACTCGTTGTAGATTTACATTTATTTGTATGTTTTCAACTCCCCTGTGAGACTGCAGGTCTCATAAAGGCACAAGCCATGTCAGTCTTGATTTACTGTAATATTCCTGATGCTTGATACTGGGCCTGACACAGAAAGACAACCAGTCACTCAGAGAGGCTGGTAAATGCATGTCACTTAGAATGGTTGAATAATTTCAAAGACTTCCTCAAAAACCCCTGATGATGGAGCACACTGCAATCTTGGGAATACTGATTGAGGGAGAGGTGTTTAGCCACAACCAAGAGATTAATCAGAGCTGACATGGTTTGTCTTGGAAAAAAAGGAAATCCTAGCTGGGCTACCATGGTGCATTCTCGAGCTGTGAACTAGTCTGTCCAGGTCAGCCTTATTATTTCTGGCCCCAGTTACCTACTACTGGCTGAGTCCTTGAGTAGCATGGTTTTCTCCCTTTCAGTTTGTGGTTAGTAACTTGGGGGAAGTACCCCATTATCGGTCCTGCTGGGCCCTGCAGCCAGGATGTTAGGAAACAGGAATTAAGTACAACTCCCTTGGAGCCATTTCAACAGCTGTGGTTTGTGAGGAAGTCCGCCTCTTCCAGAGCCAGCTTCAGGGTAGAGATGATGCACGGCAACGTTAGTGTTTTGTGCCTTCCTTCTTGGAGCACACTTAGAGCATCACCCATGGGGTGTGTGTGTGTGTGTTTGTGTGCGCACATGTACACTCAGGCACTTGAAAGTAGACTAGCAATATCTAAAGCTAGGAGAATCTTTAGGCAATATTTGGCCCAATTTCATTTAATAGAAGGAAATTGAGACCCTGAGAAATTTGACTTACCTAACATCACACAGCTAGTTAGTGAAAGAGCTGGATTCAAATAAAAGTCAGGTCTCCTACCATATCTAACTGTCCGGAAGTTTCATTTCAAAACATAACATTTGTGTGTGTGTGTGTGTGTGTGTGTTTGATTAAAGAGTAATATGTAGATGAAGATTCAGAACTGCCATTCCGATGGCAGTGGGTTTGGTTAACCGTTGGAAGAACCACTTCCTGCTTCCCTTCTAAGGATCAGCACTTGTCAGAGCCCATTGCCAGAAGAGACCTATCTCTGGGTGAAATCCCAGCCTTGTCCTCTGACCTCAACTCAACCCTTGCATCCCTACCCTGTTGGCTTCAGCCATAACTTATTAACAACCAGTAGGCCTGTGGGGTTCCTCCTGCAGCCCATTGTCCATGGTCTTGCTTTAGCCACCTGGTCAAGCCCTGCCATGACTCTAGGCCCCTTAACTGGCCTACTTCTTGCTTGCTCTGAATACATAAGAGCCATGCTCCATACCTATGGACCCAACCAACCCATCTCCGTTTTCATAAAACCTTGCCTATCAGCCCAGAGCACTGCCATCGACCCATCAACAGAATGCAAGAGCCCAGACAGCCTCCATATTTCTTGGTTAGCCTCCCTCTTTCCTGGAAACACTGAGAGGAGTGGCTACCACACAGGATCCTAACTGGTTCTTATTTTTCATTGACCTGTTTTACAATATATTAAAGTTTGTGAGCCACATCAAATTTTTATTGGAAGTGTCTGAGGGTATAATAGATATGAGCACAAACAATGTATTTACCAGAATTTGGCAGAAGAGACCAAATAATGTGAGAGAGAAATTGGGCTATACTCTGTGGCCCAAAGTGGGCCTTTTAATTAAGAGTTTTGTGGGTTTTTAAAAAGATTTTACTTATTTATTTATTCCTGAGAGACACAGAGAGAGGCAGAGACACAGGCAGAGGGAGAAGCAGGCTCCCCACAGGAAGCCTAATGTGGGACTTGATCCCAGGACCCCAGGATCACGACCTGAGCCAAAGGCAGATGCTCAACCACTAAGTCACCCAGGCGTCCCAAGCTAAGGGTTTTTCTTATGTATAAGATCAGGTTCTTAAAAGATCTGATTGGAGAGAGAACTGAACAAGAAGTGACTATAGATTTGGCTTTTTCAGAGGAGACTGAAATATGTGGTATATGCCAACTAATTTTTTTTTTTGGCTGTCCACCTTCCTACTCCCTTTTGGGGGGGGATTTCCCCCACCCCAATGTGTTTTGTGTTAGAACCCAGTGCCCTACCTCCTCCTATAGAAGCTGGAAGAGGAAGCTTCTGAGTTCTGGCAGCGTGGGCTTGTAACCTCCACTTACCCAATCAGATGCTCCTCCACAGGTCATGGAGTCTTCTTGGTCATGGCATGGGCTGCAGGGACTCACAGAAATACATTTATCAGCAGAAATGACAGGGACAACAGGAGGTGATAGCTACACCAGGGGTAGTATCAAGAGCATGTCTTGAATGAGTTCTTTATAAGACATGATCTCGATGGTGCTTATTGTTCCCTTATCCCCAGAGCTGCTCTAGTTGTTGCATTTCCCCAAGCCTCACTCTCCCGCCTTCCCGTTTATTCTGCGAATGTCCCTAAACCCTTCCAACGAATGTCCTTTCTGCTTCAGCTAATCCAGCATTGATTTCTGTTGCTTATGCTCAAGGATTCTGGATCATACAACATATGAGGGGCGAATTAACCCTCAATTCTCAATGGCACTGGTAAGTCGCCAGCTTTAGAAAAAAATTAAAAACAAACAACAAAAACCAGAGAAGTGCCTGTATAATCTTCGTTTTCCAAGGAGATGAGAGGAGTTGTGGGCACCAATGGCTGTTTATTCTCAGATCTGCATGACCACAAAGATAAAGTTAATTGAATAAGTGAGCGCATGAATGAGTGAAATCATTCTTTGGAGCAATTTAGCTCATCTTTGAGATTCCTGCCCAGGTGGGGAACTGGAGTTCGAGATGACTGTACCAACTACTCTGAATTTTATGATACCATTTACCTAAGAGCCTCCGAGTCTTCCTTGACATCATGAATGCTGTTTGGTCACTGTCTTGAGATGCAGAAGAGAACTGGATTCTGGGAGTCCTGACTCCTTGAGCTCTGCTTCCTTCACATGTTCTGGAGGAATGGCATCAGAAAAGGGAACAGAGGCAGCCACAGAGTCCTGGCTGAGAGCCCTGTTTGGGAGGTAGATGAAGGCAGAAGAGAGATTGATTTGCCTCTGGTTACTTGAATCACTGTGACTACCTAGCACTGGGCTTATGTCATATTTTCGGATCAACCCTGAAGCAGGCTTCTGTGTTACTGGGAAACCTCTGAGTTGGATGCTAATTCCCAAATATGATTGAACATGTCATGGAAGGAACACTGGATGATCTGCAGGGCACCATCTGGAGGCCCTGTGAAATGCAAGTTCTTCTTTGAGACCTGGTGACCAGGTGAGCAGACCCCTTGCAGGGACCCTGTCCCAACGGCAGTCCCCCTAGCATCACTTCAGGGGCAACACCCTATTTTATTCACAGGAGACATTTTACACACCCTCCTTTTTGTGTGTGTTGGTTTGGTGTTGTTCTTTTTCAGTGATCTGATAATGAGCATGCGTTTCTAAGTGTTCTAGGTGACATTTTTCTCTAAAATCTAAGCCAAGACAAGCAGGAGTTCCAAAGAACAAGAAGGCACTTCCTCTTCTGGAAAATGAAGGTGTGGTGGACTAAAGAATTCTTCAATAAATTCCTCCAGGAAGGCTGGGGCAGAGCTGTTCATTAGCTTCGAGGGGTTTTAAAGGCACGGCCTGCTTGTTACACATGCTGCCCCCTGCTTCCCAAACAAAAAGCTCTGAACACTTGGTAGAGGTGAAACCTGAGGGCTTGTGGGATCAGTGTTGGAAATCAGTAGGGAACAGGCTTGATCTTGACAGTAAGGGTGTGGGGGAGCATCCTTAACTAATTCTGAGTCACCAGGAGACCAGTTTTCTGGCAGGGGGGAGGATTGAAAGAGGTAGGAACACCCAGTTCAAGCTGCTTCAACTTGGGAACATTTAAAAGAGCAATCTGATGGATTTTGCTGTATAGCATCATTCTCCTTTCGGACACGCAGCCCTCAGATCAGTGTCTTATAAAGGAGTTGTCTTGCATGGATCTGATCAAGGGACAAATATACTTGTATTTCACATAAAAAATTGAGAACTTTCATCTTCAACTACTCACATTTAAATCTCTTGCTATTTCTCACTGGAGCTGAGAGAACAAGAGTAAAATTCATGTAGCTACCCACTTCAGTGAAAATCATGGCTAATCTTTAGGTTACTCTGTTCCTGCCCAGGTGGGGACACTAAGATGGAACTTACTGGGGTACCATCCTGTCTTCACAGTGCCATATTCTCTAAGGATCTCTGAGTCTTATTTTAACTGCAGAAGCATGTTTTCCTCTGTGGACCAAAAGTCTGAGATACAGAGAAGGATAGATTCTGAAGGGTCCTAGTTCCTTAAGCTCTGCTTTCTTCAAACTTTTGGGAGGATAGTCATCAGAGGAGGGATGGGGAGTGAGAGGGTGTTGGGAAGATGAGCAGGGAATCCCCCATTAGGAGTCTGTTTATGAACGTGGTGGCCCAGACCCATGGAGATCTGGGTAGAGACAAGGGTGAAATAAGACTGTGTTTTGGAAACTGTGGTGAGAAGGAGGCAATGAGTCAGTGCTTACTATCCCCAGAAAGTGATATTGCTCACTGGGGAGGCTTTGGGGCAAAGCCTGTACATGTATCTGGAGGTGGGGCTGGAAAAGCAGATTGGCATCCAGGAATTTGGAGGGAAAGGCGTGGTGGTGGGGAGAGACTGTGAATGAACAAAACGTGTGTGTGTGAGGGGGAGACCCATTGGGGAAATAATACTGAAAATGGGTCCCCAAGGTGGAAAGAGCTGTCAAAACAGAAGCAGAACTGTTGCGTTGTACTGATAGTGAAGGGAGATTTGCAGGTTGTGTGGGAAATCCACAGGCACTTATTTCATTTTCTTTGTGCTTCTAATTTTAATTTCTTTTCAATCCAACATGTGTGGAATAATTGTGGTTTAGAGCAATGTAGTCTTGGGAACCTTAGGGCTATACTTAATGTCCAAGTTTAGGGTTTAGCCAAACATAGCATACCTGGAAACTGTCCTTTATTTATCGGTAGCTAAAATAGAAGCTGAGTCCCAGAAGTGACACAAACACATCTGGTGCCTGTCTCAGGCCTCCTTAGACCCTGGGGTGTTGATGAACTTTGCCCTTGCCTGCTTAGGCCTTGCAATCTCCTCTCCGTTGATATCCAGGGATGCTGCCCTGGTCCGTCTCACACTGGTCCTTCTCTAGTTGTTGTCCCAGTTATCAGTGACTGCATGTCTATGATTGACTTTCAGAGCTGAGCTAGAGGCATTCCAGCAGCTCCATTCGCTGTTCTAAACATGGGTAACTGAAGAGAGCTCAGTTTCGAAATATCCACTTAAATTGTATTTCATCTGTGCTCAAAGGGAAGAGGGAGGAAGAATCAGTCTGGTTTGGAAAAAGACACGTACCCTTTTCCCACCGTGTAGTAATCAACTATTGTCACTATGTACTCTATTCCAGGCCCTAGCCGTGGAACAGAGGAGGGAGTAGGCCAGGATGGAGGGTACCACTCAGTATCTCAGTGTCTCAGAGGCCATTAAAAATAGTGGAGTGGATTTACATCTGTAAGCAGTGGTAGGTCATCCCTCATTTCCCACACATTCTTGCTCTTATAGACAAGACTGAGAATGCTCCAGTGTAAGGTGTGTGTGCATCATGGGAAATGAAAATGATCCCTTGGGTGCAAAAAGAAAATACTAGAGTCTCTATTATATTTATTTAAAATTTTCTGCTTTTGTGTGCCTGTACACAACGCACACTGTGCATTATACATTATTATATTGGTAAATTTATTTATTTATCTATCTATCTATCTATCTATCTATCTATCATCTGTCTATCATCTCTCTATGTCATCTGTCATCCAGCTGTCCATCCTCCCCGGAGAAACCTTGAGCAGCATTTTGGAAGCACACATCCATTCCTGGGAGATTCTATTTCAGTAAGTTTCAGGGGAGGCCGTGGAAACTGTAGTTATCTGACTCATTCATTTTCCTCAAGCAACCTTTCTTAAATGTAACCTTACACAAAATCCTAACATGTACACCAGATAGAGATGGGGCCACTCTTCCGAAGGAGGCTGGAGGCAAGGGTAAAGGATGGCCTAGCCTTCCTTTTATTCCATCTGCCCTCTGCTCTCCTTGGTCTACACAAACTCTAACCGGGAAACCACCAGGGCAGCTCCTGAAAAATGAATCTTTGGGGGTTAACTGTTCCATGTTTGAAGCTGCACTAACAGAACATGCCCCCCACAACATGCCCCACTTCTCAGGTTTGATGTGTTAGACGGTTCCCCCCAGCTGGAGCCCTCTCCGTCTGTTCTTCGGGCCACGTGCTCAACGCCCTCTCAGAGCCGGGGCCCAGCGAAGGCACTGACACACAGACTCGACCCCCTCCTGAAATGCCTTCTCTAGGCCACTTCCCACCATCCCATGACTGTTTTGCTTTCTCAGCACAGGGACGTCCCCCCCCCCCCCCCCCCAAGCAGTCAGTGCTCGCGGACTCACGAGTGTTCACGTCCGTTGCAGAGGATGAGCAGATTGCTGCTGCAAGCACCTCTCTGGTCTTATTTCACATTTGCAGTGAGCTCCCTCGGCATAAGGAGACTCTGCTTAAACAACATGCAGCCCCATATCCTCGGGGCACCTCACCTTTTAGCTGATTCAATTATGCTTACGTACGGTTATAATTTCCTTTCTGATTTTGCTGGTTTAGAGATGGCCTATTTTCCAAGGGCAGTTCACACTGTCATTTATAGAGTTATGCATAACTGTGAGGGGCAAAACTGCCTCACAGAATTAGGGGGAAGGTGGGGTGTCGCAGATACAGATACACAACCCAGATCCCCCTTCAAGGAAGGGCTCACAGCCCAGCTACTGGGACGGTAGCTAGCTCACAGTCTCCTCTGTGAGCAACCTTTGAGCCAAAGCCACACTCTGTTCTGAGTGGCCCCAGTCAGTAAAGGAACAGGGCCATGGAATAGCGACTTGGCCATTTCTGCCTGATGAGGACTTGGATCCAACTGGTGATCTTGCTCTAGAGCAACCTTTTGGGCCAACAGAGACAGTATCCCCATAAGGTGTCTTCCTCATGACCATTCCTGCTTCCTCACATTTCTTCCTATGTGCTACTCCCCCCACCCCCATCCCAAACCTTTTGCCCCCTAATTCTATCTTAGCATCTTCTTCCCAGAGAACTAGAGACGGGGGCGGGGGGGGGGGGCAGGGCAGCGAATGAGAACCAAATACAGATTGCAGCATTCTCTTAGATTCCTTAAGTCTACAGCTCCCAGCCCCTGGGTGTGAATGGCCCTGGGGGAACCTCAGAGTTATTGCCAGGGGTCTGCAAGTATACACATGTGCCTGTGGCCTGAATATATATGTTTATATATTTTGAATAATATATGTGCTATTTTTGAAATATATGAATAACAATTCACTAAAACTTACTTTTTACAATAGTGCATTTTTAGATCACTGGACACTAAGTTACACACAAACACACACACATCAAGGGAAAGTTTTTGCACTGCAGAGGAGTCCTCGCTTAAAAGGCTGAGAAATACTGTTTAAGATGATGTGGCCCTCTTAAGTGGGACTTTCCCATTTAACTTCTAAATAAATCTTGAGAAAAATCTGCTTGCTGCTCCAGTTAAGCAGCTCTGGTTTGACAAATAGTGCTAGCCGAGGGTACTAGAATGGCCAGTTTGAAAGGAGAATGGGATACTGTGTCCTTTTGGTACAATCTCCAGCCTCCTCAAAATGTGCTTATGTACTGTCAACGCAGGATTTTGACCCTCATGCTTATTTATAGAAACAATCAGGTAAAAAGTATTTGGCTTGGGTGAAACATTTTTGTTTGTTTTGGGACAAATCAGCATGCCTTGACATTCAGTAGTTATCTTTAGAGAACAGGTACCACGCAACTTTGGATTGCCGTTTAGGTAAAATCTTACATCTCCAGAAGACCAGCCATCCTGTCCTACACAGAATATGGAGACTTATTCTAAGAAAAGAGAGTAGCTGAGTAATATTCCATTGTATACATAAACCACATCTTCTTTATCCATTCATCTTTCGTTGGACACCGAATATTACTCAGCTATTAGAAATGACAAATACCCACCATTTGCTTCAACGTGGATGGAACTGGAGGGTATTATGCTGAGTGAAGTAAGTCAGTCGGAGAAGGCCAAACATTATATGTTCTCATTCATTTGGGGAATATAAATAATAGTGAAAGGGAATATAAGGGAAGGGAGAAGAAATGTGTGGGAAATATCAGAAAGGGAGACAGAACGTAAAGACTGCTAACTCTGGGAAACGAACTAGGGGTGGTAGAAGGGGAGGAGGGCGGGGGGTGGGAGTGAATGGGTGACGGGCACTGGGGGTTATTCTGTATGTTAATAAATTGAACACCAATAAAAAATAAATTTAAAAAAAAAGAAAAGAAAAGAGAGTAGCTTGTCCAAAGTCACGCAGGTAAGTGACACACATCTTTCTTTCTTTCTTTTTTTCTTTAAGATTTATTTATTTATTTGAGAGAGAGAGAGAGGGAGAGAGAAAGAGAGCACATGTGAGCAAGCAGGGGAAAGGCAGAGGGAGAGAGAAAATCCTGAAGCAGACTCTCCCCTGAGCATGGAGCCCACTTTGGGGTTCCATCCCAGGGCCCTGAGATCATGAGCTGAGCCAAGATCAAGAGTCGGCCACTTAACCATCTGAGCCCCCCAGGTGCCCCAAAACACATCTCTCTTAACAGTAGACAGGAACCAAAGTATGGATTATGATTTGAAAGTGGTCAGGAGTTAGCAGCTGTAACAGTCAGGATATAATGGACCGTGTTGCTCTAACAAATCACACAAAGATGTTAGCAGATTAACATGAATGAAGCTTATTACTTTCACCCAAAATCCATTGTGGGTCTGGATGGTTCTCTGGGACATCACATGATACCTCAGGAATCCAGGTGCCTTTAGTCCTATGACACCTCTATTTCAACAAATGACTCACAGTTTCCATAACAGAGGGAGAACATGCTGGAAGGTCTCTCGCTGAGAAACAAATGCCTTAGTCCATACGTGCCACACATGCCGTCATCACATGACCCTGTCTAAAAGGACAGGATTGCTGCATAAAAGCAAGCATGAAAGAGCCCTGCTACACAACCTCCCAGAACACCAGAAAATTCCACTAGTTATTAGTAGGGTAAATTTCAAAATATACCTGAGAAACCTGATTAAGTTACTATCACCTGGCAGCATATAAACCGTGAAATAGCTTATCAGCTTTGGTTTAGTCACTAGTACTTTGCAGGAGTGAACAGCCATAGGGGAAACACACTTTATGATCCCTTCTTATCAAAAACAGCATAGAGACGGGCCAGGCAGGACAGACAGGCAGTGTGGAAGACACTGGAGAAGCCCTGGTTCTGGGGAGGAAGGATAGTTGGGGGCGATGACTGTCTGAAGAAGACTTTCCAAGAGAAGAACAGGCACTGAGAGACGCTAGAGCTGCCAATGACCAAGGTCTTTGCGCTCACCGGGTTGCCCTGTGTTGCCTGTGAGAGCAAAATACCTTTCCATTGTCTGTGGGTGTCATTTGAATGATATTAAGTCTTAGCAAAGCTTTGATCATATGTTATTCATAAGTTCTTGTCCGACCTGACTCCCTCCGTAGCCTCCGGACACCGCTTTGAAAAGAACATGTCGCTGACCGAGGCCACTGGGTTTCCTGCCACATTTGGATGTCTGTCGGGCTGTGCAGACCAACATGGCAGGGATACACACTGCAGAGGGAAGTCAAGTTTGGTTTCAGCATGAACTGATTAGATCCTTGACATTTTCCAGGCTACTCCTTCTGTTGGCCTGGCACCCACAGGCTGAGGTAAGCAGCCAAGGCTGGGGACTTTGTTAGCATTTTTGAGCTGAGTGTTTACTCAAGTCCTTGAAGCCATCTGGGATGGGCTTGGACATCTTCTCCTTTGAGTTCTTGCACCTTTTCACTCTGAGCTGAAAATAATTGTGAAGAGCCACTTCTGCCGGTGGTGGGTATGGGATGTTTACTCTCAGACTAATGAGTGTTACAAATGGGGGTCAGATTAGAACAGAACAAAGCCTCTGGGTCTGGCCAGTTGATTGTAGTGGATTTTTTTTTTTCCTTTAAAAATGGGCCAACCAACATGTGGCTTTCTAGTCTGGAGGGTGACTTCAGAGTCAGACTGTTTGAGTCCCTAGGCTGACTCAACCACGTACCAATTATGTGGTTGTAGGCAGACTACTTAATCTTCCTGAGCCCCAGTTCCTTTACCATGAAAATGAGGACAATTGCATCTACTTGAATAAATTTGAAATCCACAGAGAGCATACATATGAACTGCTGTTGTTTCTGTTGTGCTGTAAAGAGATTCTGGGAGAGAGGTCTGATAAGTTGACACCTATGACCACCATTGTAACCGTCAGTGATAATATCCTATAGGATTGAATGTGACATTCCAGCACTTACTTCAGTTTCCATATCCATAAAATGAGACCACGGTTGCTGGCTTTTCCTATCTTAAGGGATTTTGAGGTGCATCGAGCGAAGTAAGAGATGCTTTGAAACCTAAATATATGCTATGGAGATGAGAGATCTTGTCCACGCTGTGCAAAGGAACAGCAGCAGTGGCCATGGTGGTGGTAGGGGGTCATTGCCCATCCCATGCCACCTATGTTGATGTTGCCCCTGCAGTTACTGTGACAGAGGAGCCAGATTCTGTTGAGATGGGTGAGGCTAGTTCTTTCTACACTACCTGTGACAGAACCCGGTGTTGTCGAGAGCACTGCTTTTTGACATCCAACACCTCTCTCATGGTGTCCAAGACACTTCTGCTAGAGGTGGTCAATCTCTGAGCTTAATGCCAGAGCCTGCTTTCCAGCTCAAGGACTATAGGATGAGCAAAGTCAGGTCCGACAGCAGCAATACGAGAAACGGGTCCTGGGCAGACCCTCACTCCCTCTCCTCTCTGAAGGGTCCTTTCGAGATGAGTCACCTGGCTGCCTGTGGTTAGGAAATAGTACGAAGCTTGCATTCGTAGAAAAAGGAAGGGGGAGAAAAATCACTGATGCTTTCATAAAACTGAGCATATCACAGCTCCTGTTTAAAGGTGGGGGGACTCACTTTCCCCTAAGTTGAAAGTATCTGGGCTGGGACATTGGCGTGGAGGAGGCGGAGAGAGAAGTAGACCTTCCATCCAGAGCCAGAGATATGCATATTTGCATATTGAAATATTTGAGGTTCTCATCTGAGGTAGAGTTCTTTAATTCCAAGCATAGAAAAACCTACTTTGGCTAATTTAATCAAAAAACAAATGAAAAGTTACACACACACACACACCTATCATACCACACACACACACATATTAGGCCACAGAGCAACTCATAGGGTCAAATAAAAAGCTGAAAGGTCTGGCTTTGTACAGGCCAGGAAGCTGGGAAGCAGGTCAGAGAAATGCATGGACTCCCCGTTGGCTGGAGGTCCCTTAGGTCACTTCACTCAGGATCTCTCTTCCCTGGGGAGAGTTCATTGGCCTCACTTGGTGACATGCCAACCACTTGACCAGCAGGAGGTGAGACACCTTGCCTCAGGCTTTGTTGGGAGGATGAACAGAATGCTGAGCACGCCGTAGAACAGATGTCTGCGACGGTCTCTGCGTTTCATCATCAGCCTCGGCGCTATAATTAGTTCCCTGAGGCTGCCTGGATTTGCGTTCGTCCAACTGGAGGCCACATGTTTCTGTTTCAGAGCATCCTTGATCCCATTCGCCAGTGTCAAAAGTGGGTCTCAATCTTCTCACCCAAGACAAGAGACCTGCCTTGCGTCTGGCCCAGCTAGGGAGCAGGTGCTTGGGCCTTCCCGCAGAGTGCTGCCCACCTTGCCGGGCGCTCTCCCTAAGAGCCCCTCGCTCTGGATCCTAGAAGCTTGGGCCTCGAGGCCCCTGGTTGCCCAGCCTAACCGTTGTTTAAACAGCGAACTAAAAATAAGTGTCCCCAGGACCGTTGTGTTGGCAACGACGGTTGGCCTGCCACCTCCCCACAAAGACACTTGTCATTTGGAGGTTTGGAAAAGGGAAACACTTAAGTGCTAGTTTATCAGCCAAAAGAGGCTACGACAGAAAAAAAAAAAAAAAAAAAAAAGACAAAAACCCACAACACCCGACCCACCCACAAACTTCTGGTCAGAGTTTCAACTTACGGGGGAAAGTTTAGCCTGTTATAAATTAAAGCCATAAAGATTGTGCTTTATTTACACATTTGTGGGGGTCTGGGGGCGGGGGAAAGGGGGATGATGGGAGACCACAGCAGCTGCCTTTTAGATGTTTCCAGGGAAATGTTAAGAGACCAAAAGTGTTTTTTGTTTTTTTTTTTAAAGTGTGAGAACACTTGCAAAAAGCAGAAGAACAAAACAGAAAAGTCTGCAACCATGTGCACCTTTCATATTTCGGTGTGTCTCCACTCCTGGCTATTACAGGAGGAAGAGCTTGGGGTCGATGGCACGGTGCCCACCTTGACCCCTTTCCAAGCCCGTCCTATATCTGCTCACACTTGGCAATGATGCCCACAATAAAGTGAGTGTCACAGGGCAGCTAGCATGGTTTTCACGCGTGCTGTTCACTGGCCGCCTTTATGCACTTAATTGTAACGTGAGGCTTTCCCCAGGTTTTGGAAGGTCTTTGCCAGTGTCGTTTTAGTGGCTTTGTCATAGTTCATCAGATGGCTGACCCGTGACCTACGGAAGCAGGCCCCGGCACTGGACAGGAGGTATTACAAGGCCTGCTACGATGGACAGGACATCTTTGTGCATAAAGCAGAGCTCCGGCTGCCAAAGAGGAGTCCGGCCGGGCCACCTGGTGGGCGTGGTCTCCGGACTGTCCCCTCTCCCACTGTTAAAAAGCAGTTCTTAATTGAACAATGATCCATTTCGTGGGTGATTTCAACCCAACGTTTCTTCGCTCTTTCCCCTCTTCTCATGTCTCTCGAAGTTATTTCTCAGTTTGTTAACAAGCATACCGGAAAATTAAAAAGAGGACAAACTTTGTTTTAGGTACTTTTTTTGCTAATAGAAAAACAAGTGATGCGAGACTGTAAGAGCCAGGGTGAGATTTGTTTAAGAAAATCAGACAAGTCTAAACGTTGCCTCTAACCATATATTAAGTACTCTTGTATTTTCTCAAAATACATTTGACATTGCTATTGTTTTACACGTTTCCGTCAGGCACAAAGTAATTGTGTGCATGGCAATAGCAGTAAGAGCTCTGACTTTCAGGCAGAGAGAAGAATTTACAAGCCCATGTTCCTCTAAAAACAGCTGACCTTCCCCTCGTAGACGCTCCTGGGGGCCCAGATCATAATGTTAGTCCTCTTTCCTACTTCATTATAGCTAATCACCCACACACACATTCTTAGAGTATCTACTAGAACAATGATCAAAGCAGTAGCAAGAACTAGCGTTAACTGAGTGCTTACTGTATGCCGGGTGCCGGTCTGAGTCTTGGGTGGATGGATTGATAAGTTTAATCTTAGCAGAGGGAGCGTGTCTAATGCAGATTCAGTGGGACTTTCTGAGAAAGTGGCAGCCACGACCCCAAGTGCAGAGGAGCATGGCCTCTTCTCTCTGGCTGGGGGTTAGTTAGAGAGCAGGCCTCAAATCTAATAGAAAGCATCTTAAGCAAGAGACAAGATCAAATCCTTATCTTAAGAAGATCATACACATTTTCTACTTGGAGGTAGATTGCAGGTGAAGCAAGGTGTGTGCTCAGAAGGCGCTGCTGACGATGTTGAGGCAATGGATGGTGGTAGCCTGGACTCACGGGCTGCTGGTGGATATGGACAGAAGTGGATGGACTCGGGGTGCACTTTGGAGGCAAAATTGATAGAACTTGCTGGTAATTTGCAGAAAGGAGGTAGGATAAGGGAGTAATAGAGGCCGAGTGCTGGGTTTTTTATCTGAGCACCTAGCTACTGGCGGTGCCATACTCTGCAATGTGAAAACCTGGGAGAGTAACTGATTCATGGGTAGGGAGATGGAAGGTTCTAGTCTCACCTTCAGTTGCCAAAATTGACATGCCAACCAAAAATAAAGAACAGAAAACTAGAAGCTTTAACTTTTTAGTCATTTTTTTTTTTTTTTTTTTAATCTGAAGAAGAGACCAGATAGACCTAGGACTGGGTTCGGACAGACCTAGCTAGGACTGCCATAGCAATGGCAATCAAATTCCTCGGCCCCTCACTACGTGATGCTTCAGTTTTCTCATCTCTAAAAGGGAAGCAATATCCCGTGTCCCATACAGCTGCTGGTATAATGCACAGCTCCCGGCCCAGTTTCTGGCACATAGGAATGCCACTTAAATGTTAGTTGTAGTTCCTTGAAATAACCTCCACAAGATAATGCTGTTATATGCAATAAATTCTTCCTTGTGGGGGTCCTGTACATGCCCTAACCTGGGAGACAGGCTATGATGTAGATAAAAAGCACCTAGAAGGCAGTGGTGCCTCCAGATGTCTCTTTTATGCTGTCTGAAGCCCCACATTTAAATGTTTCATTCCTGTAGCAAAAAGCTGTTTTCCTTACTGGTATACCCACGTAATTTTTTATTATTTTTATTTTTTAATCTTTATTTTAAGTAGCCTCCATGCCCAGTGAGGGATTGAACTCACAACCCTGAGATCAAGAGTCACATGCTCCATGGACTGTGCCTGCCAGGCACCTCAACCTTTACCGAAATACCAATGGCTTTGAAAAAGAGAATCATTTAAAGCATATTTGTCAATGGTAGACAGTCCTCATAATATAATGATTAAGAACACGGATTCTGGAACCAGGCTGCTTGGGTGTGAATCTCACTTTTGTCACTTATGAGCTATGTGACCTTGGGCACGTTATCTGATTTCTTTGTATCTAAATTCCCTCACCTGTGAAATTGGGACATTAATGATTCTTACCTTATGGAGTCACTAAGAGTTTTAGTGGAGCTAATGTGTATGAAACAATGCCTGGAAAATAGGAACCACCATATAAAAGTTTGTGCTGAATAAAATACAAAGAGCTATGATGTTAGAAACAGATGACTTTGAGAAGGTGAGAGCAAGGCAAGGCAAAGGAGAGCTAAGGTGTCCTAAGTCTCTGGAGGAAACAAGAGTACCACACTGTGGGCAATCCTGGCAGGAGTGGACAGCAGACTTGTCTGCTTCTCAGTTTTATCCTGTCAAGCCCCCAAAGAGAAAACCCCAGCATGGCCCCAATCCTACCTATGAGAGCTCACTTCTCCCTTCCTGAGAAGCAGCTTTTAACCCAGGGTGGGCTCAGGCAAGGCATCATGACTTTCTACTGTTGCTGCTTCCATCCACAGAGCTCTCTACCTAGAATCTACACAGGACTTGTCAGGGTGTCCTCTACCCACTTGATTTGACTTGAGTATGTGGTTTCCTGGCTTACCAAGGCCTTGACAGAAATCTGGCCCCAAGACGACTCCTCCAAAGCCTCAAGCGATGGTCACCATTTCTGATGTTATTAAAAATGGACTGGGGAGGCTGAGAAATATGTGAGAGCTTTCTCGAGACTTGGCTGAGTAAGGTAGAGGAGAGAGGGAGGGGAGCGGAGGAGGAAGAGGAGAGGCGAAGAGGAGAGGAGGGGAGGGGAGAGGAGAAGAGAAGAGAAGAGAAGAGAAAGAGAAGAGAAGAGCGAAGAGAGGAGAAGAGAAGAAGGGAGAGAGGAGCGGAGAGGAGAGGAGAGGGAGGAGAGGAGAGAGGGAGAGGGAGGAGAGGGGAGAGGAGAAGAGGATAGAGAAGGAAGAGAAGAAGAGAGAGGCAAGAGAAGCGCAAGAGAAAGAGGCAGCTAAGACGTGAGCAGACGAGAGGCAGCTGAGTTCTCTAGACTTCCATACTTACTCTATCTATCTAATCCTCTCCTTAATATCCCTGCCTCTCCTCTCCTCTCCTCTCCTCTCCTCTCCTCTCCTCTTTCTTTTTCTCTTAAAGGAAAATGCCTGGTGGACTGTTCTATCTAGATGATAGTTGGCTTTTATCATTAATTTTCAACTGAGCCAAACTTTTTAGAAAAATAGGGGAGGAAGAAGGCTGACCAGTGAATCCCCAAACTCTAGCAGAATCTAAGGAATACCCCTCGATTTTTCAAAGGGCAGTGAGAATGTAGAAAATCTAGAATCACTCATACACTGCTGGTGGAGTGTAAAATGGTACAACCACTATGGAAAGCAGCTTGGCGGTGTCTTAGGAAATAAATAGGCAACTACCATACTTGCCATTTATCTTCATGAAATGACAAATTAACTTTCACACAAACACCTGTGCTACGATGTTTATAGCAGTTTCATTGGTAATATCCCCAAAGTGGAAACAATCCAGCTGTACTTCAATGCGTGAATGGTTAGACAAACTGCGGCATAGCCACATCATGGAATATTATGTAGCACTAAAAAAGGAACGAGCCACAGGCATGCCTCAAAGTGAGTAAAATGAATATTTTTGCTTCCCAGTGCATGCAAAAATTACACTACACTGTAGTCTATTACACTACACTGTAGTCTATTAAATTTGCAATACCGTCATGTCTGAAAAAAACAATGTGTAAACATTACAAGATAATGTATTGCTAAAAAGTGCTAATTATCATCTGAGCTTTCAGCAAGTCGTAATCTTTTTGCTGGTGGAGGATGCCTTGATGCTGACTGGTTAAGGTGGTGGGTGCTGAAGGTTGGGGTGGCTGTGGCAAATTCTTTAAGAAAATAACAAAGAATTTTGCTGCACCCATTGACTCTCCCTTTCGCAAATGATTTCTCTGTAGCATGTGATGCTGTCTGATAGCATTTTACCCACAGCTTAGATTCTTTCAAACTCTGCCATTTCCTTATCAGCTGAGTTTATGTAACATTCTACATCCTGAGTTGTCATTTCTACAATCTCCATAGCATCTTCCCCAGGAGTAGGTTCCATCTCAAGACCACTTTCTTTGCCTATCCATAAGAAGCAACTCCTCATCCACTCAAATTTTATCCTGGCATTGCAGCAATTCAATATAACAAGTTTGTTATAAAAAAAAAAAAGTTTGAAATGCTGTTGAGAATTACCACATGAGACACAGAGACACAAAGTGAGCAAACACTGTTGAAACAATGGTGCCAATATACTTGCTTAAGGAAGGGTTGTCACAAACCTTCAATCTGTAAAATAATAAAGAATAATAATAATAATAAATTAGATATACTTATATTGACACAAGCAACAACTTGGATGAATCTCTAAGAGAAGCATGGGACAGTGGTTGGGGCAGGAGATAAGTAGCTGTGGCTATAAAAAGAAACATGAAGAATGCTTATGGTGATGGAAATCTTCTGTATCTTGACTGTATCAGTATCACTGTCCTGGTTGTGATATGATGCCATAGCTTTTGTGAGGTGTGCCACTAGAAGAAACAGAATGTGAGTGTAAGAGAACTCTCTGAATCCTCTCAAAATTGGGTGTGAATCTACGATTATCTCTAAACAGAAGTTTAATTTAAAACAAGAGGAGTCAGAAGGACTGACTATCCCCAGACTCACCTTGAACTCCAGCAAGACCTAAATAATGCTCTTCAGTTTTCCCACAGTCCCTGCTCAAAAGAATTTCTAGTCTTAGAAAGACTTAACTGGATGAAAAGTCAGGCAAATAGATTTGTTCCTTGCCACACAATTAGGCCCTCAGTTCACCTACTGTTGATTATGTCACTTCTTCATTCAATGAACATTTATGGTGCCCTCTTGGGTACCCAGGACTATACAAGGTGCTATGGATACAGGGGGACAGATAATAGACTGTCTGACCTGAATGGAGCTCATGTTATAATGAGATCATTTCATGGAGTGGTAAGTACTAAGGATGCGTGGAACAGGGTAATGCAGGCAGTGTTAGGGGAGGGAGCCTCTTTCCAAAGTCAGGAAAAGCCTTTCCTAGTGAGTGTTTTGATCACAGAGCCGAATGATGGAACGGAGCCCCAGTGCTGGGGAGAAGAGCCCTGATGTATTGCCTCTAGAAAGGTCACTCTTGTAGGGTGAAGCATACATTGAAAGGAAGCAAGAAGGGAAGTGAGGCGACCCCTTCACAGGCCATTTCAGCAATGGCTTCCTCAACTAAGGTTTAGCAATGGAGACAATGGTGCCACTTTCTAGGATGAGAAAGCCTGGAGGGAGGAGGGAATCTGTTAGGTTGGAAGGAAGAAATCAAGAGTTTGGTTTAATCATGCTCATTTTGATATGTCTGATGTATATTGGACCACAAACATTGTGTAGCCTCATTCTTTTCCTCCATCCCAGCCCATGCTCCATCAGCTCTGTGTCACTCCCCCACGTCCAGACTTGAATGGCATATCACTCTGCAAGGCGTCTTCCTGCAAGCCAGCAAGGGTTTAGGTTATGCATACTAGAAGTGTAGAGCTACAACCTGGAGGTGAACCATAAGCAAGGGGAAATGGGAGCTAAAAAGGAACCAGTCAAAGTCTTCGTTTTTCTCTCTCCTGTGGACCACTCTAGCGTACGGTATCTTCAGACACCTCTTCCAGAGAAGTCCCATATGGTGTGTGAACACAACTTCTGAGTGACCTGCTGGGTCTCTTGGCAGCATTCTGTGGTGGAAGCCAGGATGGTAATAACAGCTCTTCACATCATATCACACCTTTACCTCCTTTCCTTCTTTCTCTTATACCCAATACCTAAGGATTTGCACCTCTCAATTAAACTGTCAGAATCTTAATCCTTGCCTTGGGCTTTGTTTTATGGAGGACTCAATTAAGACAGCATCCAAACGGAGATGTCAATTAAGAAGTTAAAGGTCTAGAACTCAGGAAGGAAGGCAAGATTGGAACTACTAACTCGGGAAACGTCAGAAGGTGCATTTGGAACCATAGGACTAATGTAGTCACATTGAGAGAGTGTGTGGATAGAAATATGGGTAAAAGAGCAAACCTGAGGCACTCTGAAGCCTAATGTTCAGGGGAGGGGGTGGGTCCAGCTGAAGAGAATTGAGAAAGAACAGTCAGTGTGGTAGAAGAAAATCTGAGGAGGTGTAGCAAATGAAGGCAAAAGAAGGGGAGAACATTGCAAGAGAAATGGAAACAATCTGGTGGGTCAAAATTAGCTAAGAGGTCTAGCAATGTGAGGGAGAGGGGAAACTATTGGATTAGGTGCCTTAGAAGTGGCAGGTGGCCTTGATGAGAGCAGTTTCTGTAAGGAAGTAAGATTGGAGTGGGTCGAGGAGACAGAGGGAGATGAGGAAGTGGAAAAAGCTAACATCATAGACAAGTCTTTGAAGAAATTTAAATGGAAATGGGGAAGAAGTCAAGTGGGCAACAGCTCGAGAGTCTGTTTTCTGGGTGCTAGAACTAGAAAATGTGTGTGTGGGAGAAGCATAGTGACTGGGAAGCCAGAGACCCAAGTTCTAACCCTTTTACTGCCATTACCTAGCTAAGGAGGGCTAGATCTAACTCAGTTCCCTTCCTGGGCATTAATTTCTCCTTTTTTCAAATCAAATATCTCTCTGATTCCTTCTAGCTCAGAAAACCTATGTTCTATGGAGACATTGAAGCTGAGAGAGAAGGAACAGTAAGTGGGGGAAGTAGGATCCTTGAGATGATGGTGAGAGGCAGGATTAACTCAGATGATGCATGTGAAGCACTTAGCACATGCTTCACATAAAAAGAAGAACATGATATGCTTCATTTATTATTAGAAGTAAAAGAAAGTAGTATTAATAGAAGAAACTTGCAGAACATTGTGGTGCGCTGCTCTACTGTACACACAGGAAAGTGCCATTTGGAAAAAAAAAAAAAAAAGGAAGGAGGAAAAGGAGGGATGGGCCAGGCAGTGCCTGGCATGGCAGAGAAGACCACACTAGAGGCAACTTGTGGAATGAAGTGTGGGATGGATTTTAGGACGGCAGCTCAGAGCTGGTGGCTTGGACAAAGTTAGGCTCCACCAAAATGGAAAGACATTTTACATTAAAAAAATGCTTTCTATTCCATGTAAAAGTAAGGTAGGGATACAAAGAACCAAGAATAGTCAAGACTGCTTCGAAGAAGAACAGAGTTGGAGGACTTACTCAGCTCAATATCAAGAACATCAAGATTTTTGATAAAGTGATAGTGCTGAAGACACTGGCATTGGCACACCACTAGACAAATAGGCGGAACAGAATCTAGAAACAGAGCCATGCATGTATAGGCACTTGATTTATGAAAAAGGGAGCACGTCAGAGTGGTGGGAAAAGGACAGTCTTATCAATACATGATCCTGCATCAAATGGATATCCAAAGGAAAGAAATAAATAAAAATAAAACCCAACTCCTGTCTCATACCAGCGAAAAATCAATCCTCTGTGGTCTGTAGATTATAGATGAAAGCTTCGGATGGATAACATAGGAGAATAGCTTCAAATACCAGTAAATAGGACACAAAAGAGTACTAACCATAGCACTGGGTGTTATTCCGTATGTTAGTAAATTGAACACCAATAAAAAAAAAAAGAATATTTATATATTGAATTTTATTAAGGTAAAAAATATTAGTTCACCCAAAGATACTGTTAAGAAGATAAAAAAAAAAACTGAAGTTACAGAGTGAGGAAGATATGCTGATAATCGATAGAAGGCTCAAATTTAGAGCATATAAAGAACTCTATATAAAGAAAAGAAAGATACCTCATTTGAAACTAAGCAAAAAACCTGAGTAGGTTCTTCACAAAAATAGAATGGCCAATGAACACATGAAATGGGCTCAACTAGTCATCAGGGAAATACAAATAAAAATTATATGGAGATATCACTAGCCACCCACAAGTGTGAAAACGATGAACAACAGTACCAAGTGTTGGTGAGGATGTGGAGCGACTAGAAAACATACCTTGTCGGTGGGCATTTAAAATGATACAGCCATTTGGGACAAAGTTTGCAGAATGCTAAGTGTAAACATAATGTGTACAAAACCTGTCAAATCTGTTCCCGGATATTTATCCAGCAGAAATGAGAGTTTACGTTCATCAAAGGCCTGCACAAAAATATTCTTTGTAACATTATTTGTAACACCTTCAAGATGGAAACAACCCAGATGTTCATCAAGAGTGGAACAAGTAAGGACACTGTGGCATATTCATAGAATGGAATATGCACAGAACGAAAATAACCACTGCTGCCCTCGACATTGGTGAGTCTCACACCTATAGTGTGGAATGAAAGAAGCTATTTACAGAAGACTGCACATTGTCTGATTCCATTTATATAAAGTTCAAAACCTAGCAGAATTCATCTATGGTGTTACCAGGTAGAATAGTGATCTTTTTAAAGAAGAAGGCAGTAGTGGGAAGGGGTGGGAGGTGAACTCTGGGCGCTGGTAATGTTCTATTTCTTGACCTGGAAGGTGGGTACATGGGTGTGTTCTCTTTGAAATAACTCCTCAATAACTCACTTCAAGTTTGAGCACCTTTCTCCGTGTATGCTGTACTTAAAACAGATGGTTTATCTAAAGAAATGAAATGAGGGGGTAACACTCATTTTAATAAATGGCAAAATGTGCTCCCCTCCTTATTTCTGACATCACTCCCCCATCCACATTCCCCACTGCGTGGACTTCTTGTTCTCACTAAATGAGTCAGTCACAATGGAAAAAAAATGAATGGATTTTCACAGATTCTTTTTTTAAGTGTAATGTCTTCCTCATAAGGTCTTTAA
This sequence comes from Canis lupus familiaris, assembly GCF_011100685.1. Classification (NCBI taxonomy): domain Eukaryota; kingdom Metazoa; phylum Chordata; class Mammalia; order Carnivora; family Canidae; genus Canis; species Canis lupus. Next base: position 33,288,395 of record NC_049239.1, on the reverse strand, counting down.
AAAACACTGTCCTCAAATACAACCCCCAAACCTTGCCCTCCCTTGCTTTATGGTTAAGAATGCTGACGTGCTGAGCCTGGGAACAACACTCATCCTGAGATCAGAGGGTGAATGTGGATCAGAAATTCATGCATTCATTCACTTGACAATATTTATGAAGCACCTACATGACTCAGATGTTATTCTAGGCACTGCAGATACAGCAGCGAACAAAAGAGGAAAGGCCCTGTTCTGGTAGAGATAGAAAATACACACAAAAATGAGCAAATGCCATGCAGAAAAATAAGACAGAGGCTGTGGGATAGTGGGTGCCAAGGGTAAGGCTTTGTTGTTTGTGGAAGGTGGTCAGGGAAGTTCTCACTCAAAGGCAAGAGACCCAGAGGAGAGGACTAGTGGCCATGTGGGCATCTGGGAGAAAGGTGCCCTTTGCAGAGGGAGCCTGAGCTGGGAGGAACAGCCAGAAGGCTGGTGGGGCAAGAGAGGAGTGAGCTAAGACCAGAGATGGGATAGGAGCCTGAGATCATGAGGCCTCCTAGGCCAGTCTAAGGCTGTTGGGCTTCTCCTCTGAGTGAGATGGGAGCTCCTGGAGGGTTTTGAGCAGAAAGAATGACCCGATCTGACTTAAATTTTAAGTCACTCAGGGACCTGGATGGGAATAGAGAGAGGAGAGGGAGGAGCAAAATAAGTCATTGCAGTGGGACACAGGTGAGAGGCGACAGTGCCTTGGACCAGCAGTGAAGACAGTGAGATTTTAGGGTAGAGACAAAAAGGTTTTACCGTTTGGGTTGTGTGCAGAGAGGAGTCGAAGTTCTTGGCCTAAGCATCTGGAAGAACAGAGTTCTTGTCAACTGACATGTGGGTGGAACGGGTGTGGGTAGAAGGTTCCGAAATGCTGTTTGCACATGTTTGGTTTGAGATGTCTGTCAGACATCTGAGGGGAGATTATTAGGATGCAGTTGGAGATAACAAGGCTGGAACTCCAAGCAGTTGGGACTGAGGATGTCACTTTGGGCGTTGGTGTATAAAGCCACAGGCTCAATGAGATCCCCTAGGGAGAGAGTAGAAGTAGAAAAGAGAAGCTGTCCAAGGAAGGGCCCTCTGAGATCAGCCCTGCCCTGAATTCTGCTTCTGCTGCACGAAGGGGCTGTCCCCATGCTGGAGGGATTGGCCTCATTTTGCCTTGCGCCAGAGGACTGATTGATTTCCAGGGAGAGGATGCACAGGGCAGTATGGTGTCCTAAAAATTGGAGCTCAATGGAGACCAACCATCTCCAGCTACCTTTCTTCCTCCTCTCCCTTCAGTTGGGGCTTGAACTAGCAACCTAGAGGTGAGCTTCTCCACCCTGTATAGACTTGCCAAGCACCCACAGCCTCCTCCTCTGGGGTTCTCTTTGCCTATCTACAGGTCCAGCCCACCGTATTCTGTCCTTCCAGAAGAGTGCTTAGGCCCTGGACAAACAGAACATCCTTTCACAGGATAAGCCGGAGACTGAGGGATGGAAGAAGTGGTCCTCGAGGCAGCAGGAGCTTGGATAGGAGCTGTCCTACACATTTTACCCATTAGCTGAAAATTCTTTCATAATGTTTTCCATTCCCCTTATAATGAGTCATCATCTGAGCAGGGCCTCTGCTAGGAAGCTCATGAGAACCTTATAGGATCTGATGGTTTGAGCAAAGAAAAGAAACAGCTGGCAGGAGCCTTGGAAGGCTGCAGTCACAACCTCTTTCCACGGTTGCTCTTTATTTGTAAGACTAGATTACAAGGGAAGTGAAGAGGAACGCCTGGGAGGCTCGGTGGCTGAGCGTCTGCCTTTGGCTCAGGGTGTGATGCTGGGGTCCTGGGATCCAGTCCCCCATCGGGATCCCTGCAGGGAACCTGCTTCTCCCTCTGCCTGTGTCTCTGCCTCTCTGTGTGTGTCTAGCATGAATAAATAAAAAAATATTCCCCTTCTTTAAAAAACAAAACAAAAAACAAGGGAAGCAAAGAAGAGTGTTAGGGAAGAAGCTCTTGGAGTGCCTCCTGGTTTTCTCCCTTCCTCAGCTTTACTGTCACCTCTCAGGCTCCCTAGGACTTGTTTCAGGGAGTCCCAGCCAAGAAAAGCACCCACGGGCAGGAGGGAAGTTGGAGAAACAATAGCAGAGATGGGGTTTATTGACGTAAACTTTCCAGCGCCTCGTCTCACTTTCCAGAGACACCATCATTTTCCCATCTTAGCTGTCATTCTTTTAAATGATTCTAACACATACTCGGTTTCTCTACCCACTCCTTCCCACTCTTAGTTGATTCTTTTTTTTCCTTTCCCTTCCTCTTTGTGGTAAAGAAACAATGGACAGACATAGCTATTCCATGGTCTTCGAAGTCCCAGTTGGCAGGTGCCTGTCTTGAGGCCTCCCATTCTCCCTTTCTCTTGAATTCACTAAAGACTTGACTCTTTGCTTGGCTACTTGAGAGGGACAGTCATTCAAGTAACCCACCACCTGAAAGCAAAAGGCAGTGTTTATGCAGCTGGTGCCCACCTGTTTCAGGATGGGGTTCCCTCTGAGTCAGCTTGGGGAACTCAGCACACAGCAATAAGAACTGGGAAGTTTGAAATCCCTGGAGAGTTTGAAAGACAAAACCTTCCCCCCTTACCTTCAACCAGGGTCCTAGAACACAAAAGTGAGTAACATTCACTCTCTGTTTCTCGTAACTGGTAAGAAAGCAACGGTTTTTGCTGTGTCCAAACTCCACCTGCAAACACTTATGGAAGTCTATGGAAGGGTGCCTTCGCCGGCCCTTCTCCCCATAGCGCTCTGGATTTCAGGGGACTCCTCATCAGAACCCACAGAGACAAGAATCAAAAACCATGTTTTTGTGCTAAACAAAAATTTGCTAAAGACATTGATAGTAGTAGGTACCTTTCGGACTCCAAAGAGCTACCTCATAGCTTATGCATCCAAGATTTTCATTCACTCATTGTATTCATTAAGTGTCTTGTTTTGAATGACTACCCAGGTTTGGGGCTGTGTGCCTCGGAAAGAATGGAAAAAAAAAGGCAGATGAGTCTTACAGTAAAAGTGATGGGAGAGGCAAAGAAATAAACAAATGCATCCAAATTATTACACACTTTATTAAGTGTTATGAGATATCTGTGGGCTCCCAGCCCAGAGGGCGAGGTTTGATGAACTACGGGCTAAACATAGAAATAAAAGCGAGTCACATGTTTTAATGACTTGCTTTTACATGTAACTTAGGAAATATTCTTTGGAGAGTCACAGCTGGATTTTAAAATGGAATTGTTTGCCTCTGAATTACAACATCAGCATTATCCATGATCTCATGAATGCAGACCATGTCTCCTAAAATGCCTTTCAAATGTTGTGGTTTCGCCTCAGTGAGGGAAGTAAATTGAAGAAATGGCCCAATTGCCCCAACGACAGACTCTACTGGTCTTCTACCCAGCAGCTGTTCTATACTCACCCACCCCCTTTTCCATGACGCCATGTAATGTCTGGGGAGGTCTTTGTGACATTGTCCTTGAAAGAATGGTCTCAAACTCACTCTTGGAGCCTTGTTTGGGGGTAAAAAAAGTGGATAATGTCATCTCCTTAAGAGAGATGATGTTTTAAAGGTCCAAAGAAAGCAATGTAGGTTGACACTTTCTCTTCTTATATTGCTTTCCTGGACTTAGAGAATGAGATCTATACCAAAGCCCTTTGCTTGCCCTTATTTTAGCTCTCTGTCTTAGTCCTAGGGAAAGCTCTATATGTGACCCAGCTTGACACAATCTCATCAGCACAGGACTTGCTGACCTGCTCCGGCTCTTTCCCTTTCTTCTGTATCACCACTGACAAACGTGGACTCATATGAGGGGGGCTTCCCCTAACAACTCACAGCAAGCTGAGCATAAGAGGGATGCCACAGTGACTGGATTGTGTTTGTAAGGTTAGTTCCTGAACTGGTTTTCAGTCTTTCCTTGTTCACTGCTATACTGATGGTGTCCTTACCATCTTTGCTGCCTAGTCATCCCATCCTGGGAAAACTCCTATCAACTAATTTGGTCCTCAACACACCAGCTCTGCATCTCAGACTTGGACTAACATTCTCTCTTGTGAGCTAGTTTGATGGTCTTTTGCACTGAGCTACTGAGCATCCTTTGTTAGGGAGAAGCTATTCTTCTCTTCTCTTCTTCTTTCGAGGAGAGGAGAGGAGAGGCGAGGAGCGGACGACGGAGGGAGAGGAGACGAGAGCAAGATAAAGACGAAGGAAGAGAAGCCCCCCGAAAAAAAGCAAAAAAAGTCAAAAAAACCCTCCCCTCCTCTTCTCAGCCTTTTTCGGCCTTTCCTCTTTCTTTCTATCTTGTCTGCGAGAAGAGGATATATCTTCTCTCTCAATTCTCTCTCTTCTCTCCCTCCTCTCCTCTCCTCTCCTCTCCTCTCCTCCCCACTTACCCCTCCCCTCCTCTCCTCTCCTCTCCTCTTCTCTCTCCTCCCTTCTGCTCCCCTCCTCTTCTCCTCTCCTCTTTCTTCTCTCTCTCTCTCTTTCTCCCTCTCTCCCTCCCTGCTAAGTCACAGGGTCTAGTCTACATCCAGCCACAAGAGTGGGAGTGAGAAAAATTACACAATTCAAATTTGGATCTACCCAACTCTAAAATTTAACTGGTACATAATCCTAGTGGTGAAAACTAGGTAGAAATAGTTAAAACATATTTGGGCTGATAAGCTCTGTGGTTGAGAGAAATGAGGAAAGAAACAACTGACATTGTAAGTAACATAGCAGCCAGTGGTCAGTCTACCTAGAAAGGCCAGTGAAGATGGTTCTTCACTATAGAGTAACTTGTCTTGAAACAATATCTTCATATTTCCTGATCAACTATAATCACATCTAGAACCTGCTGCTGAATTCACTACTTCTGGGGATGAGCCCATGTCTGAACAACAGCTGTCATATAGAGAATCTTTGGGGGGAGTGATTATGCAGCTATGTTGCCTACTAGAATACACTATCATCAAAGGCACTTTTTTTCTGAACACAGGCATGTGACACTTTAAGAAAACCCAATGTGAAGGGTTTAGTAAACTGGAAAGTGACTATCTGCTTTCAAACAAGAATACCATGTAATTCTTTTAAACCTAGGACAAAAATATTACCTGCTGGAACACATTATTTTTCATACACAAAATTTGAGAATAACTCCAAAATAAACAAACAAAACCAAATGAGTGACTCCATTGATGGGAAGGTGGAGTAGATATATTTTTCCCTAGAGGAACAATTGAAAAATACAACAAAAACCCCTGGACAATATATACAAAATAAATGTAAGATTCTAAGATGGGAGGGAAAAAGGCAGATTATATAGGAACATTAGGACCCATGGAACAAAATATTGGTGAGCTTTCATCTCATATATTTCAGAGTTGGAGCTGAAAACCTGGCAACCTGGAAATGCCAACAGACACAGACAAAAAAAGCCACAACAAAAGTCTACTCCCTCTGGCCAAAGTTGTAGGAAATGAGTAGCCTAGCAAGATAGAGAGCTTTTGGATAATAACTGCTCTCCTCTAAGCAAACACCATATAAAAACTATGACCCCACTCCCACTCATACCGGCAAAGTTCTAGTGGAAAGCTTAGACTTACTCTCACCAGGCTGTAACAAGGCCACCTAACACTACACCCCTACCTCCCCAAATCCCTCTCAGAGCAGTGTTAGAAAAAGCTAAGTAGGGATCCCTGGGTGGCGCAGCGGTTTGGCGCCTGCCTTTGGCCCAGGGCGCGATCCTGGAGACCCAGGATTGAATCCCACGTCGGGCTCCCTGCATGGAGCCTGCTTCTCCCTCTGCCTGTGTCTCTGCCCGTCTCTCTCTCTCTCTCTCTCTCTCTGTGACTATCATAAATAAATAAAAATTTAAAAAAATTAAAAAAAAAGAAAGAAAAAGCTAAGTAGGGAACCAAACTTTCATCCTGCCATGTAGTAATTAGAACTCTGTTACAGTATCATTGGAGACCAGTGGGAAGCTTGACCTTGCCTCTCCACTCAGCAATAATGAGGTGCCACCCCTGGTCCCCCAAGCAGGAGTGGTGTTAGATGAAGCCTAGTGCAGAATCAGTACTTCCACTGTGGCAGTGTGGGACCACTCCTCCTGTGGTATCAGTGGAAGCTCCATGGGAAACAGTAATGAGACACTCCTACTCCTCCTAACCAGGGAGATATTAGGGGAACCCTAGTAGGGAGTTGGAACACCCACCTTTAGCCAATAATAATGAGGAGCCCCCCTTGGGTATCAATAGAGGTCAAGTGGGAAACATGGCAGTAAGGAGGCAGTGGCCCTATCCTCTTCTACTGTCAGGAAGATGTTGCAGAAGCCAGCCAAAACAGAAGGCTTTAATAATATCCAGAGTTTTAAAATATTCAAATGTCCAGGTTTCAATACAAATCACGTGTCATACCAGGAGCCAGGAAATTCTCAAACTGAATGGAAAAAGAAAATCAATAAATATTGTCACCCAAATGACAAAAATGTAAGAATGATCTGACAAACATTGTATGGCAGTCCTCATAAAAATGCTTCAAGGAGCAGTTAGGAACATTTTTTTAAACAAATGAGAATATGGAATGTCTCAGCAAAGTAACAAAGTCTCAGCAAATAAATACAAAATTTAAAGAATTAAGTGGAAATTTTAAAACAAAAATATGATAATTGCAATGAAAACTCAGTGAATGGGCTTGACAGAAGAATGGGAAGGACAAAAGAATCAGTGAACTGGAGGGTGAAACAATAGAAATTACCCAGTTGTATCCTGGGAAACACAAGACCAAAAATGAACAGAGCCTCAGGGCCAGTGAGACTGTAATAAAATAAAATAAAATTTAATTTAATTTAATTTAATTTAATTTAATTTAATTTAATTTAAAAAATAAAATAAATAAAATAAATAAAATAAATATTTAACATCCATATCATCAAAGTCCCAGAAGAAAAGAAAGAAGGCAGGCCCAAAAGAAAAGAAAAGAAAAGAAAAGAGAAGAAAAGAAAAGAAAAAAAAAGTACTAGAGTCTGGAAACTTCTCAAATTTGGCAAAAGATACAAATCCACAGATTCAAGAAGCCAAAAAACCTCCCAAGCAAGATAACCCAAATAAATCCACACTAAGATACACCATAGTCAAACTTCCAAAAACTAAAGACAAAGAATCTTGTAAGCGGTGAGAGAGAAGCCGTGCCTTCCCTATAAGGGGAAAACAATTCAAATGACAGTGGGTTTCTCATCAGAAACCATGGAGGATAAAATGAAGTAACACATTTTTCAAGTGCTGGAAGAAAAGAATTAACAACATAAAATCTTATTATATTCAGCAAAGATATACTTCAATAACAAAGAGGAAACCAAGACATTCTCAAAGGAAAACAAGAGAATTTGTCACCAGCCTTACCCTGAAAGAAGGGCTAAAGGAATTTTTGTAAACAGATAAGAGATTTTTCATTTTAGCCATCCTAAGATGTGTGTAGTGGTATTTCAATACAATTTAATTTGCGCTTCCCTAATGACTAATACTATTGAGAACTTTTTCATGTGCTTACTTGGCATCTGATACTTGATGTGGTAAATTATCTATTCAAATATTTTGCCCATTTTTTTAAAAAATTGGCCTCTTTTGGGGGGTCTTTTTCATAGTAAGTTTGAGGATTCTTTATATAGTTTGGATCCAAATCATATCAAAATATGTAATTTATAAACATTTTCTCCCAGTCTATACTTTGAATTTTCATCCTCTGAATGAGGCCTTTTAAGAGGTTATTTTGTTTGATTTTAGTGCTTCCTAGACACTCAAAAACAGTGTGTATTCTGCTATTGTAGTGTGCTCTATAAACAGCAATCAGATCCTATTGGTTGATAGTGCTGTTGAATCCTACATCTTTGCCAATTTTATGTCTAGTATTCTATCAATTGTTGAGAAAGGGATGTTGAAGTATCCCAGAATAACTGGATTTATGTGTCCTTTCAATTTTGCTTCGCATATTTTGCTGCTCTCTTGTTTGATGGGTACACATTTAGGATTGCTATGTTTTCTTAGTAGATCGACCCTTTTATCATTATAATGTCTTTCTCTGGCTCCGTTAATTTTCTTTGCTCTGAAGTCTACTTTATTTCATATTAATATAGTCACTTTTTCATTTGATTACTGTTTTCATGGTATATCTTTTTATCCTTTTGTTTTCAACTTGCCTACATCATTATGTTTGAAGTGAGTCTTTTATAGTCTCCATATAGTTGGGTCATATTTTTAAATCCACTTTGCCAATTTCTGTCTTTTAGTTGGTTTATGTAGACCATTAGATTTAATATAGTTACTGATATCTCAGGGCATTAAGTCTGCTGTTTTGTATCTTGCCTGTTCCTTTACTCTGTTTTTCATGTCTCTATTTTTGCTTTCTTGCCTTTCTGTGGGTTACTTGAATATTATTTTAGAATTCCATTCCTATTTACCTGCAGTCTTTTTTAGTGTATTTCTTTGTATAGTAGTATTTTTATTGGTTACTCTGGGTATTACATTATATACACATAGCTTATCACAGTCTATTGACATCAACATTTACTAGTTTGAGTAAAGTATAGCCACTTAACCACTCTATTTCTCTTTACGATTTTCCTTACATAATTGTCTTAAATATTTCCTCTACATATATGTGTATTTATTTAATTTTCAAAGATTTTATTTATTTGAGAGAGAGAGAAAGAGAGAGAGAGAAAGATATCCATATCCTAGTCCACTAAAATCAAACAAAATAACCCCTTGAAAGGCCTCATTCAGAGGATGAAAATTCAAAGTATAGACTGGAAGAAAATGTTTGTAAATTACATATTTTGATATGATTTGGATCCAAACTATATAAAGAATTCTCAAACTTACTATAAAAAGACCCCCCCAAAAGAGGCCAATTTTTTAAAAAATGGGCAAAATATTTGAACAGATAATTTATCACATCAAATATCAGATGCCAAGTAAGCACATGAAAAAGTTCTCAATCGTATTAGTCATTAGGGAAGTGCAAATTAAATTGTATTGAAATACCACTACACACATCTTAGAGTGGCTAAAATGAAAAACGTCTGGTCATACCAAGTGTTGGTGAGGATATAGAAAAACTAAAACTCCTACAGGGGACTGGTGGGAATTTAAGCACTTTGAATCAACACTTAGTATAAACATTTTGAGGAAACGGCTCAACTGTTTGTTAAAAAGTTAAATACACGCCTAACCTGTGATCCAGCTGTTCTATTCCTGGGTATTTGCCCAAGGTAAATGAAAGCATATAACCATATCAAGTTACATTTTTAATAACCCCGAAGTGGAAACAATTCAAATGTCCATGGACAGGTGTATGAGTAAACAGTTATCAAATGATTACACAGCAATAAAAAGGAGTGAATTATTGAAGCATATTTCAAATGGATTGATATCAAAATAATTGCTGACCCAAAGCAGCAGCCAGTGTCAATCAATCAGCATTATTGACAAGGTTTGTGCAGAGGTTTTTCAAAGTTGCTGTCCTTTTCTTATTTAAACCTTATTTTTAACATTCATTCGTCAGATCCCAAAGTCCTACCCTTGTGAATAGGTGGATTTATTCATGCATGTATTGAGTTGCTTGTGAAATCTACCTCGCATTTTCACACCATAATAAGGTCTTCCCAAGGTCATATTATTACTTCTTTTTTTTTTAAGATTTTATTTATTTATTCATGAGAGACACACAGAGAGTGAGATGCAGAGACATAGGCAGAAGGAGAAGAAGACTTCCTGCAGGGAGCCTGACGTGGGCCTGGATTCCTGAAGGACTTGAGCCAAAGGCAGACACTCAACCCCTGAGCCACCCAGCCTCCCCATATTACTTCTAATAGCAACATCAATATGATTTATAATGTTGATTTTTCTTAATGTAAAGCCCTACATGTGTATCCTTGAAGCTGTGCACTGGCTGCTTTTACTTGGTTCTGCCAGGGATTTTTAATTACCTAAGAGAGAAAGGTTTTCTCTAAATCCATAGCTATTAGAAGACAAACCTAACTCTTGTTGGTAGTTTCGTTGATTTATTATGCACCAGTGCTAGAAAGATGAAGATTCCTTGGGTCAAAGAGCAAAAAAGAAACAGAACCAGTTCAAAGCACAGACAACTAAGTCATAAACTAAGATAGTGTCAATGGAAAGAAAGAGGGTGGATCCTGGTTGTAGTGTAGAAATAAAAGCAGAAGTTGACTCACTTGAGTGTGCTCATCTCTAGACATGCTGGGACCTCAGAGATTGGTGGAAGAAAAGAAAAGAAAGCTGGAAACTGCCAGGCCCAAGACCAGGGCACCAAGATTATAAAATAGGACTGCCCCCTAATTGGAGCAGCTGCCAACATAACATCAAGTAAAAAGATGTGACTTGCACAAGCTCCTAGGCCAACATCTATATCTAAGTGGAAACTTTTGGGCAAAAAGACAAGATTTTCTAGATATGTGGTCTGTGGGCCAAATCTGGCTCATTATCTGTTTTTGTAAATAAAGTTTTATTGGAACACATATTGTCTGCTCATGCTATGGTGCCAGAATTGACAGAGACTGTAGAGTTTGCAGAGCCCCAAATTGTTCTGTCTGACCCTTTAACAGAAATCGTTTGGCTACCCCTGTGCTCCAGGATGATGAGGGTTAGAGTTGGAGTTGGGGCCCCAGTTGACATGCTTGGTTTGAAGACCCACCCTAGGCATGCGCTAAGGGAAGGGTCAGATGGCAAAGTATAGATTAGATGTCAAAACCATAACTGAATGCTCTAGAGTTCAGTATCTCACGTAGAGGCAGAAACAAACGCAAAATCTGAATCCTATTGATAGGACCAACATGGTGGGAATTGAGAGGCTCAGTAGAATTGTGGGACTCAAGCCTACCTTAGTTAGGGAAGAGACCAAGTCTAGGACACTGAGTCCAATTTCAGTGACCTACTGGCTGGTTTGAACCAATGGTCAGTTTCAAGTGTTTAGTGCTCCACAGAGCTGGAAGGCAGAGGCTGCCCGAGAAAGAAGGAACTATCAAGTCCAAATAATTTGGATCTTTCTTCTAGAAAGTAGGAGTATGGTGCTATCTTCTGTTTCCTCTTCAGTATGGTAGCTTGTCACCCTCATCAACTCAAGGCAATGAGACTGAAATGTCTCCTGGGGGGACGCCTGGGTGGCTCAGTGGTTGAGTGCCTGAGTTGGCCTGGGGCATGATCCTGGGGTCCCAGGATTGAGTCCCATACCGGGTTCCCTGCATGGAGCCTGCTTCTCCCTCTGCCTGTGTCTCTGCCTCTCTCTCAGTGTCTCTCATGAATAAATAGATAAGATCTTAAAAAAAAAAGAAATGTCTCCTGGGTAGGCTTGCCAGATTTAGCAAATAAAAATGCAGGACACTGAGTTTGAATTCTAGATAAACGATGAAAAAAAATCTTAACATAAGTATGTCTGAAATATTGCATCAGACATATTTATAATGAAAAATTTTTTTGGAATTCAGATTTAACTGGAATCCTGTGGGGTTTTTTTTTTTCCTGATAACATCATTCCTAAGAAACTGGCCACCAATTTGTGATAAACCATAACAAAACTAAACAATATTTTGACTTCTGAAGCAACAAGAAATTTCTAGTCCTTTGGTTTCTCTTCTAGTCTCTTATTGCTTCTCCCTCCAACCATACAGACTTCTTTCTCACCTCTTTCCGGTTCCTCTCTGCTACTTCCTTTCCAAGGGTTGTCTGGGAGAGAGGACCAACTGCATCTCTCAACACTTCCAAGAATTATAATGTGACTTCAGTTGCCATTGAATGAATTAGAAAAGGGCTGAAAACTGAGAAAGAAGAAGTCAAGCTTCTTACCGTGACTCACAGGAAGGAAACCTGGTGAACAGACAGTTGGATGATAGGCTTCTGACTCACAGAAAGTTTCTTTGCTAAAGATTTGTAAGCATCCATCACCGTTAGTTTGCTATTGAGAAACCACTAAAGTTTCCCCGGCAGTACAGAGAATGCTATCTTGGTTTAAAAAAAAAAAAAAAAAAAAAAAAAAAAAAAAACAGGGAGGGGATTTAGATTAACTGCTGGGCACCTGGTGGTTCCAAACATTGAATTAAAATGGGCATTTGGGGAATTTGTCTTTATCTCTAAGTCTCAGGTGAAAAGCCAAAGGTTCTATGAGGGCCATCACGCCAGCGTTGTGTTTTGTGCAGATGCTCTTAGCAGAGGTTCAAGGAGAAGCCAAATCTGTGTGACTTGCTCTATGCTGTGGTCAGTGGATGAACCTCACCTGCAGTGAAGAGGATGTGGGCTAAGATTATGCTCAGTGATGACTTTAAGAGCTTGGGTAATGTGGAGGATGTAGAAAATATTAAGCTGATGTGATTTTAGTGTTCACCGCATTGATCATATCTCTAGGAACCTTTCCACCCTGGTGACAGTGCTGGAGGCCACTTGGGTCTCCCTTCAGGAAGGAATTTGCCGGTCAGCTGTAAGGTGTGGAGTTAAAAGATATTAGCATCTTAGAATCTGCTTCACCTTTTGAGGTGGGGCAGTGGTCTTTTTGGGGCAGCCCCCAGCCAATGGTTGAGCGGGTGCCAGGCCTGGCCGTTTCTTTCCAACATGGCCTTCCTCTGATGAGTGGTCTGTGTTCTGGAATTCCCCATTAGGTTGGCCAAAACTTAGAGTGGTCAGAGGCTCTCCCTGTGCAATCTTGTTTTCTCCATCTTTTCTCTTCAGAAGGGTCACTACCCAATAAACCTCTTACATTCTTAATTCTGCCCCAGTGTCTTCTTCTCTATGGGTACACTTGACACCACCATCATGGCCCCAAGGAAGTGGGCAGGCAAGGTGTCAATGTAGCAAAGAGGGGAAATATTATGAGGGGAACATTCTTATCAGAAAGGTAAGAAAGGTACTCTTTCCTGCAGAGGAGAGTACAGAAATGAGAAAAGAGGTAGGGGCATGGTAGGACCTTCACATATTAGGATGCCTTGCCTCCTCCTTGGGGCCAAGCCTTGGGGAGGGAAGCAGGGATGCAGTCAGAAAAATATGGGGAGACTAACAATATTGGGGCAAGTGACCTACTTTCCCCTATCTAACCTGGAGTAGGCTGAAAGCACCTAGGAGAAGCCCCACATTTGTCTTGGCAGCATGTCTCCCATGCTTGAGTGGGATAGGGTGGTATTAGCAGAGGAGGGACCTTGGTGGACAGTGAGGTGATATATCTCTGTGGTCCCACATGATCTGCTGAAGGTCAGGGATCACCAGCAATGCAGAGTCCTGAGGTTTGGAAATGGAGGCCAGTGAGATCCCGTGGTTTGATTTCTAGGGGCAGTGGCTGTGTCAAGGTCCTCTGGCTAGAGATGCCATCGCATGCAAATAAACAAACTCGACCAGGGGTGACTGGGGGCAACTGGGGTTACTAGCACAGACTAAACAGACCACCAAGACCAGAGTTCACCGTGCTATTTCCCACACCCACAGCCACATAGCAATGATACCTCCACCAACCAGAGACCCAGGTGCTGTGTCGGTAGAGTACAAGAATCCAGAATATGCTCACTGAGTGTGTAAGTCCAGTCTTTTCCTCCAAATTCTATAGAGTTGGGAAGTAGATTTGATTGCCTATAAAAAAAAACACAAAGAAGCTGCATATTTTTGCATGTCTGATTGCGTGTGAATCAATTGGTGACTGCCTTGCACTTGAATAGAATATTTTATATTTTGAATTTTAGTATTTCACAAAATATTTAATATTTTGAATTTTAGCCCCGGTGACAGAGTTAAGGAGAGGTCAGGCTGAGCGTCCCCTATGTCGTAGCTGAACAGCAACTTCCCGCAGAGAACCTCCGTGGACCGGATAAATTACGGATTCCTGCATGGTGAATGTTTGGCTGCCCTCTGCATCACACTTTCCAAGGGACGGGAGATAAACCACCGGTGAGAGCCAAGATGATTTCAGGTTGTGTGTGAACACCGTCAATTAGCACTGAATCACACCCAAAGTATCTCATTTCCAGTTTCTCAGCCCTTCTGATCACATAGGAGCGAGGTAGGGTGGTGTTCCTGTCTGTGACCTCTTAAGCACTTTCCAGTTCTCCTCCTTGACAAAGGGAGAGCAGACTTCGAACTCAGAGTATCTGCGGCCTTCAGTCCCCAGGCTGTTCTCCGTGAGACAGCCCCTGCGGCCCTTCCACAGAAGTCACCTCGCGCCCCTTCTCTACGTGAGACCCTCCCATATCTCCCCATTTAACTCACCCGGAAAGCGCAAATCCCTTCCCTCCTGGAACTGACTCTTCACACTGCGGCCCCACCCTCTCTCCTCCACACCTCCCCTTCCCTTCTTGCAGCCGCCTCCTGTTGGTCTCGAATATTCTTTCCCGATAACCAGCCCAGCTCACATCTTTATCTGTCAGGACTTCATTCAGCTGCCCCTCTGGCAGCGAGGACCCTCTGCTTATATTATACTAGGATACGTAGCAAAGCTTGCAAATCTCTTCTACTTTCCCTCTGCTTTTTGCGTATGTGTGTGCACAATGTATTTTACTTACTCGGAATTTTTTTTTGTAATTTTGTCATTTTAAAAAATAAATCTGTCATTCTTATTTCCTGCTTCTCTCATTTAAATGTGAGCTCCATGAGGGCAGAGTGCCTGTCTATTTTGTTTACTGCTGGATCCCCGATGCCTAAAACAGGGCCTGGTATATGGCAAATGCTCCTACACTATTTACTAATTGAATGAATGAGGTCTCAGCTTGCTCCTACTTGTTACTATCATGTCTTCCCTCTCTCGATGTCTCATATTGTAATTCTCTTTCTCTTTCCTTTCCTTTCCTGTTGTTTCCTGTTGTAAACAACAACAAAAAACCCTGCAAGATGCTATTATTCTTCCTTTCTCAACTTCATGGAAATTCTGATATATATATATATATATATATTATTATATATTATTATATATAATATAATTTATATATGTATTTACATTATAGATCACATATGTCCTAATAAACCCATCACAAATTGAAAATATCGTTAAGTCTAAAAAGCACGTAACACCCCAACCTACCGAACACCACAGCTTAGCCTAGCCTACCTTAAACGTGTTCAGAACACGTACCTTTGCCTACAGTTGGGCAAAACCGCGTAACACAAAGCCCGTTTTAGAATACAGTGTTGACTGTCATATGTAATTTATAAATACTCTGCTGAAAGTGAGAAGCGGAATGGCCGTTGTAATTTTATCACTGTCATTTTATTATGCAAACTATAATTTCATCGCTGCAATCGTATCATCGCTGACCCTGGTGATCGCGTGGCTGACCGGGCGCTGGGGCTCGCTGCCCTGCCCAGCGTCACCGGAGAGGATCACACTGTGTATCACCAGCCCAGGCAAAGATCAAAATTCAGAATTCCAAGTACGGTTTCTACTGAAAGTGTGTCATTGTCACACCCTCGTGAGGTCAAAAAATCATGAAGTCAAGCCATCGTAAGTCAGGACTGCCTGTCTTATTTCCTTCCAGATGGGAGATTTGGGGTGTAGGGTGTCAGGGGAAGGGAGTGTGGGATGCCCTGGGCCTAGCTGGTCTCCCTTCCCCCCCAGGTCCTGTTCATTTTCCCTCCCTCCTCACCTCCCTGCTCCCTGCCCCCCCCCCCCGTTCTTCCCCTGAAGTGTGTGGTGAGCTCCTGGCCTCAGCAGACTGCACATCTGGATAGGGAGGCCTGGGCCCCAGGCAGGGGGTCCCAGCCTCGCCCCACCACCTGCCTGTGTGACGCAGGGAGCCGGGGCCAGGCTGCTGCCCCTGGGGGCTGTGATGTGCTAGCTGAGTGGTCGTGACCCCAGGCCCCTGGAGCGGGGAGTGGGCACCACGGGGGGCCCCGCAGGCCTGGGCCCACCCAGCCCCTCCCCGCTGGTGACCGGTTTGCACTGTTTCCTCTCGTCACCACAGCATCGAGTCGGGTTGTCAGGGAGCTACAAAGGAACATTCTGGTGAGAAAGAAGCTCTCCAGAGCGTGGGTGGCAGCAGACAGTCAGTCGTCGAGGACAACACCCTGATCTGGGCCCGGCCGCCCCTCCCACACCCCCAAAGGAGCCACACAAGGAGCTGGCCTCCGAGGGGCTCCCTTGGGAATCCCCACCAGTGCTTGCCCACACGGGCACTCCGGCCTCAGGAGCCCCCTGAGGAAGAGGTTCTTGCTGCTGGATTTGTGGGCTTCTCAAAGCCTTGGGCGGCGGGTATTTGTGTTATAAGAAGACACCTGGTTTTCTTCAAGGGTCAGAAGAGATTGGTGGCTGAGCGATTCTGCTGTCCTGGGGGGGCAGGCTGCAGGAGGGCCTTGGTCACCCCGGGAGGTGGAAGGAGAGAGGCCCGGGCCAAGCCCTGGGGCCTGGGCTGCTGCTGTCGGTCGCCCTGCCTTCAGCACGACAAGGTGCAAACTCCAGGAAGGAACGCCACCCCGTCCAGGGGCCAGCCCCCAATAACAGGGTTGGATGGGACAAGGCTTGGGGTGCCCAGCTGGGCCGTAAGACTGCCGCCCGGCGCACCTCCGTCTTTGCAAAGCATGCGTCCTTTCTCCTCATCCTCTCCCCCCATGGTAAGGCCTTTCTTTTCCCTACTTTACAGATGAGAAGACGGACTGGAGCAAAGCAGGCGGCGGGACAGCCTTGCAAGCGTAGGTCTCATGGTCTAGATGTGGGGTGTTTCCCAGTCCCTCCCAGCAGCCGGGTTCCTTAAAAACGAGCTGCCCGAGTCTGAGGCCTGAAACCACGGGGCCTACTGATGTGGCTGCGGACTGCAGCTCTCGGCCGGCTAGAGAAGGGCCAAGGGGAAGAGGAACCCCCTGCCCGGAGGACCTCAGCGTGTCTCAGCCATGCCGAGTATTTACATGTGTTCCCCACACGCTCTCCATGGCAACTGGCCGAGGTGCAAAAATGCTCCGTCGGTATTTGGAAGAGGACGGGAAGAGAGCGCGCCAAGATCCTCTTTCCCCCAGCGAGCAGGGCTATTTCCATCCTCGGGCTTCGTGACTCTCCTCCCAGCAGCCCTTTGGCAGGGAGGCCTCAAGCAGCAGGGAGCCAGTGAGTCAGCCCAACAGGCCTCTGAGCCTTGCAGGCCGAAGGACCTCATCTCCTGCTCCCTCTTCCAGGCAATTATGCTCAGAGTCAGGAAGGGATTTTGTTATTAAGAAGTCTCAGTGGTAAGGAGCTGAGAGGTTGTGGTTTCCAGCTTTTAACCACAACATTTAAGGCGTGTCTCCATTTTTCTTATGGTTTCCAGGGCACATCATTATCTAATTCTCCCTGAAGACCCAACATTGCTTTATGGTGCACGTATATCAGCGCGCCGAGGCTCGGGGCCAGCACCCAATATCTTTCTCAGAACCGCCCCCCTTCCCGCATCGTGCCTTGAGATTGCCCCTTCTGCCCTTTCTAACTCAGACGCTGTGTGGGAATCCGTGGGCAGGCAGGAGGGCCACGTGGCCCTGATGAAAACTGTAATTTAACGGGATATTTGAACTCTCAGCACACCAGTTTGGGACTTAAATGACTTTTGTGGTGTTTGTGAGTGCCTCGTGTGTCCAAAACATCGTTCTATGTGCTTCGGGAGAAACCAGGGTAGGGATGACTCCCAAAGATCCTACAAGCTAGTTTGGCCAAGCTCTTATGTGGCATTGAGCGAAACGGTACGTGCTAAACGTGGGACCGATACATCTAGTAAAGCCCATATGGAAAAGAAAGCCCCGAAGCAAATGTGCCAGGTGGGGCTGGATTCCTGGGCAAGCAACTGGGGCAGTTGTCTGAGACTCATGCTCAAGGGCCCTGGCTTGACTTTAACCCGAGACATTGCTGCGGTCTTGCATTTCTTAATTTTTATCTCTGAATTTGTGTTCATAGGTGAAGTGTGATGGGACAATGGAGCTCAGCTCACTGGTGGTCCAGCAGCCCAACTCCAGCCCCTAGTGACCCAGACCTCGCCTGACTTGCCCTTCCCCACCCCCATTCCATGACTGTGGCCTCTCTCACCCAGGTCGGCTTACCAGGTCTTACCAGTGGGCAGGAGACCCCATTCTCCCTTCTGCTCCCAGTAGGAGACCTAGGGGCAGATGCAGGGAGGGATGACCCCATGGCACCTTGGGGAAGAGTGTGGCAGTGCTGTGGGCTGGCGGTGCCATGGTGTATTCAACCTGGTGGGGTCCTCTCACCTACCCCTGTCTGTGTCCCTGGAGTGTGCTGGAGGTTGAAACCTCCTGGAGGGCACGACGGGTTGGGGTGACAGGCAGTGGGGAGGAGAGATCCTTGACTTCCCTGCTGCATGTCCACGGTGCTCCTGAGCCCTACAATTCTGGAGCCAGACCAGACACACTCCAGCGACTGCCTGTTGCACACAGTCTGAGCAGGTCTTGAATAGCTGTCATAAATAAAGCCCATCCTGACTTCCTGCCAGTTCAATTATAGCAAATTATATTCTGTTCCCCAGAACCCATTTAAACCATAAGAATACCGAAACGGATTGTGAAAGTGAAATGTGAGTCCTATGAGGTCATAAGTGCCTTTAATATATTTGCTATTTGTAATACATTAATATAATCACGAACCTGATCTTACTACACGTATAAAACGAGTTCCACATCCTAAGCTCTTGTTTATTGTGGAAAACCGAGCACAGTGCACAATTTACATCATACGTGTGCCACGTGTGAGATTTTCCTGGGGAGACTGGACTGGCTGAAGCTTTGTTCTCTAAACTTGGGCAGACATTTTAAGTGTTGAAAAGTGGCATTTTGATGATGATTTCTTTCAACTCTCTTCTAGCTTTGGAAAGGAAGAGTTACAAATAACAAGGCACAAGATTGCCCTCAGAGGTATATTTTTAGCAAAATAACACCTTGTAAGTTTTCCTCTTGTGCTCGACAGCTAGGCGGCTGCATAGACGGTCTGTCCAAGCCGACACACGCTCCCTGGGAATCTGCCATGGTCGAGTCCACCCCTAGGCTGTGGGCAACGTGGAGGGTGTAGAGATAAATAAGAGGGCTCCTGCCTCAAAGATAGAAGAATATCAGCCGGGGAGGAGACATAAATTTGTAGCTGCAGAAGGGAGCCGGCCAGGATCTTCTGGGCGCCTGGCAGGCCTCTCCGTGGCTTGCTCCACCCTGAGCACCGTGTTGTCAGCAGAAGGCTGTTGGCTCAGGCTGACTGAGGACAGGGCTTGATCACTCGCAGGCCATTGGGACTTGCTGTCCACAGCCTGACACTTAGAGAACCTTGCTTCCTGTTCTCTCTCCAAAATCGCTATTGCTTTTGGAAAAGCACCATTTCTGGGGTCCACAGGAAGATTATCCTGTGGAAGACCCTGGAAATAATTAGCTATAAGTAACCAATGTTATTTGTTGCTACAAGTGAGGCACCATGCTATAGTCCATGAATACAGTCCTTCCCTTCCAGGTGTCATGGTAAATTAGAGGAGGTGTGCACGTAAGCAAATGGCAAAACAAAATTCGCACTGAAGTTGGGCGCAGGGAGGTGACAGTCAAAAGACTTAACCTTAATTCGCAGCTCTGATTAGCTGACTCAGTGGTTGTAGGTAAACCCCATGACTTCTCTGGGCTTGGGTTTCTTTATTTGTAAATAGGTTTGTGGCTGCGGGGAAAGAGGTTGTCTATTTGGTTTCCAAGTTACCTTTCTGTTTTAAAATTGCCTCTCTCTTTGAACTTTCTAGAAATAATCTGCTCCATAGACAAGATTCTCTTTGACCCATGTGTGGATTTTCTAGGGCTGCCATGGCAAGCGACCACAAACTGAGCACCAAAGCAACAGAAATATGTTGTCTCACAGTTCTAGAGGCCAGAAGTCTGAGATCAAGGTGTTGGCAGGTTGGTTCCTTCTGACGGCTGTGATAACCTGTTCCAGGCCTCTTCTCTTGTTTCTGGTGGTTTGCTGGCCATCTTTGACCTCCCTTGGCTTATACAGCTCTGTCTTCATGTTCAAATGGTTTTCCTGGGTGCCTGTATGTGCAAATTTCTCTTTTTATATGATACTAGTCTAATTGGATTAGGTCATATACTTCAGTATGATCTCATCTTAACTAGTTGTATTTGCAAAAAGCTTATTTTCAAATAAAGTTGCATTCTGAGGGCTAGGACTTCAACCTATAAATTTTTAGGGGATACAATTCAACCCATAACAATAAGCCATTTTACTCATTTCTACCTTAGAATCTTTGGTCCATCCTTATTCAATATGATAAATCTTTATCATTTCAGGTGCCATCTCTGATCAATTGGAGTGATTACCCAGAGTGTTGCAAAGAAAAGGGTGGGGGATTGACATCCAAGATTAATGAGAAAGGTGATTGGAATTGCTTCAGATTTTTTTAAGGGTCAGGATATAAGAAATAGGGGCTTTTCATGTATCTGCTCACTGAAGGAGAAGACTTTAAAATCCTGCTGCTCATTCCTAAAGGAGGGACCTCACCGAAGAGTGAAAAACTTGCAAAAGAACTGCTTTTTTCAGATCTCTCCAGTTGAGATGATTCCCCAAAAGGTAGTTGCCAGTTTGCAACCTTGATGCATGCAATAATCCTTGTAGGGCATTTTAGTCTAGCCCATGAGAATGATCAAATCTGCAGGGATCCCTGGGTGGCCAGCGGTTTGGCGCCTGCCTTTGGCCCAGGGCACGATCCTGGAGACCCGGGATCGAATCCCACATTGGGCTCCCGGTGCATGGAGCCTGCTTCTCCCTCTGCCTATATCTCTGCCTCTCTCTCTCTCTCTCTCTCTCTCTCTCTCTCTCTCTCTCTGTGACTATCATAAATAAATAAAAATTTAAAAAAAAGAAATCTGCAATAGGGCTCAGCTGGTCCAGGATGGGAGTGAAGGGAGTTAAACTTTCAGAAAGGCATAATCATTCTGAGCTTCCTGAATGCTTTCACTATTGAGATTGAGAACTTGCTTTGGCTAAAGAGTGGCCACTGGAACCAGATAGGAAATGAGCTTCTGGAAGCCCCAAAAATGAATCCTCACTCCCACTTTTGACACCTACTACATCCAAATCACCAGATGATGACAGCTGCTGTAGAAATCTAAGCAAGTGGAAGGAAGCCCGGCTTGGTACAAGAGCCAGAGATGGAGAGTGACAAGAAGCTGGTTGTCTGTGTCATTGTGAATATAAAGTAATTTCAGGACACAAAGGGGAAGTGGCTGGGGACCCTCAAACCAGCTTTGATTCTCCAGGGAAGTCCTTCCTTTTTGCTTCATCTTCTGAGGTCCTTGAGGAAAGCCTAGCAGACCAACCAGGGTCAAAGCCTGCTCAACACCAGAGAGCATTTCAGTTGAGGCTTTTGATCCTAAGACATTCATCTGAAGTATGACTATCATTGATTTGAAACCTTTCCCATCATGCGAGGGAGTCAGGATCACATCCAGGCACTGTTTCAAATGTTTCCCACTGGTGAAGACTACATCCTCTAACATGGTGCAGTGGGACTGATTGCATTCATGCCCATTTTCATGCCTCTCCATATCTCCCCTTTACTAGTGTACTCTCACACTGACTCTTTGTTTAGTTATATAATCAACTTTGACCCCAACAGAGGCTTGAAAAGCACGGATTTATTTCTGCTTTCCCTCTTTAACCCTAGCCCTCATCATGAGAACATGCCCAAGCTCATCTGCTGGAAGTAAGTCAGAAACACATGGAAGAGAGCCAAGTCATCCCATCAAGGCCATCCTAGACCAGTTATCCCCCAGTTACCTAACAAACTAACCATAGGCACGTGAGTGAGCCTAGCCAACATCAGCCAAGCCTAATCCAGACCAGTAGAAGCATCCAGCTGACCTGTAGACTTGTGAGAAGCAAGGAATGGTTGTTATTTTAAGCTACTAGATCTGGGAGTGGTTTGTTATGTAGCAGTAACTAACTGCCACGTCTGATCTCTGGGCTAAAGAGGAAGAGGAAGAGATTAGGTATACACTGCGTCCACTGCTGGAATTTAGTCATGACTAGGAAACTCTGAGGAACTGATAGGGCAGGTCTGTTAAAAGGTTATTTGCATGGGGTGCCTCCTAGGAGAGAAGTCATCCCAAGGGAAGAACAAGTCAAGCAGAGAAGCTTGGCCTGGGAACAAAGATTTAGTCATCAGAAGCTGAGAAAATCCACCCTGGTGTCTATTATTCTAATGGGTCTTCTGGCTACAGCTCAATGGACTCTTGTTTGACTTTTATGGTAGAGGGTACAGGAAAGGTACAGGCAAAGGATTATTTCACTAACGGCTCTCTAGGACACTGATGCACAAGCTCCTCAGCTTTGGGCTCCTTGAGGAAAATTGTAGAGCTCAAGTAGCAAGAGAGGATCTATGTGAACAAGGCACAAGTTTGGTATCCAGAAGACCTCCGTCAAAGATCGAGTACCCAGAAGAAGACTAAGTCGCATCTGTCTAAAAACTACCTTAATTCACGATTTCATTCTTTTATGCATTCTACAAGCACTGAGGGCTACTCAGACTTTACCAATCTGAACTGGGTTACACTGAAGGGAGATGAAAACATCCATAAGGTAGGATCTCTCCCTGTAAGGAGCACACAGGCTGGTTTATGTTTAAAACTAGGCCTTATCTCGTGCACTCTGGTTGATTTGTAATGGCTGCTGAGAGCATCTCTTGAGCATTTGAGAGGTCACCTCCTGATTCCGAGGAGTGCTGTGATTGACTAGCAATGTCAGCTCTGGCCACGTATTCGTTATCCTGATGGTTGAGTTTTCTGTCCTGGCTCCATAGCAGCATTTAATTGTAGACCCAAGACCCATGTAGGCCTCCTGCATGTAGTATATGTAAAATCCATCTGCCACAACCTGTTCCTACCTTAGCAGGGAGACAGGGGCTGAACGGACACTGAGGAAGGTGGGTCTGAGTTAGCATTCTTCTTATATGACAAAGGGGCATGATATTTTCTCTCTTACCTATTTCTGCTCCTCCTCTGCAAGTCAGAGATGTAATCCCCAAAATAGGGGTGAGGTGGAGTGGAGTATGGAGTAGAAACCTATGCACAGGGACAAAAATCACTCCATCTCCCTCTGGCAGAGGGATAAAGGGCTTGAGGATGTCTGAGACCATAACCCAGCCTTGAAAATAAGCACTGAAATGTTACCAGCCCATACTCAGCATCATATGGGCTATAAAATAAAGAAAATCCCACCAGTCCAGTTTCTTGTATCTACTCAGTATGAACATGGTTAATCTCTTGACAGCCTTAGCAGGCTGTGGGAACAGGAGAGTGCCAGGTGGAGTTCCCGGTGGGCATCTAAGGAACACCATGGATGAGTCCTCAGGAGCTCAACTGAGGAGCTCAGCCTGGATTTGGACGCACAATCCTTAAACAACTGTAGGGGAGACAAAAATTTTAGAGTCACTACTAAATTCACTGTTCCTAAAGATCTGTTTGTTTTGTGAGCCACCTAGAACTCAAAAGGCTGAGTACTTATTAAGTACGTATGGCTCTCATAGTCTGTAAGACCTGCCTCAAATCTCTGGTATGCCATTCTCTAATGGTGGGACTTCGGGTAAATGCCTTAACCCATTTTTTGTCTGAAAAACAGGGATTACAACAGTACTTATTCTCAGGGTTTTTGTTTAGATAGAATGAGTATGGGAAGTACTCAACAGAATGGCTGTGCTAAGTACTCAACAAATGATAGCCATAATTATTAGCAATTAAGTTCTGGACTCTTTTGGGGTATCTCCTGCAGCCCCACTCACAAGTGGTATTGGGCTCCAGCCCCATGCGGCCAGAAGCTGTGGGCACAGGCACTCAGTGGGCTCGGGTCTCCCCTCTTCTCAGCCTCGCCTCAAGCCGTCCTGCCAACACAGGCCACGGAGCAGTGCACAGGTTTCCAAAAGGAGATGCTGTCTCTCAGCAGCTCAGTTCCCATTTTCAGGGCTCTTCGGGCATGTGTTGTGCCAGACAAAGCCATGTGTGTGTGTGAGGCCCAGGCCCTGTGACACTGCCTAGAGAGAGGGACAGCAGGGGAAGAAGACACAGAGCTCCTGTTCCAGCCAAAGGCAACAGCACCCTGGAAGCCACAGGGCCTCTGGCCAGGGACTGTTTACACTCTCCGAGGACAGTGCCTGCTGCCCAGAGCGGGATTCCAACACTGAAGCCACAGCGCCTGAGCAGAGCCACGCCTGCCAGACTGCCTCCCTGGGCCGCAATGACCTGGTCACCTGGCGTGGAGAGGGTGTTGGGGGACAAGCTTTAGAGAGAAAGACCCTGGGAGAGGGAGGTAGGAAGGAGGCCTTCTGGTTCTTACTCTCTGGGCTGCTGTTTCTTCTACTGTTGGGGAAAACAAGATAAGGAAACAGAGCACCTGACCCAACGTGTGGTAGAGCGGGACTTGACGGGCAAGTCTCTGCTTCAACACTGCCATCCACCTGCATATGCTTGGGCAGGTCCCATAGCCTCCCTGCGTAGCCTCCACTTCCATATCTGCAGGATGGGGACTGCCACAAGGTTGACGGGAGGAACACACGAGATAATTATGTCTCCACCTTTTTAAGGCGGGCAAGTATGTACACAAATATTTCTTCCACTTATTTGTCTTCCTGTGCCTCCTTTTCCCTCTATGTTGCCTCTTTCCCACCTCTCATTTATTTCCTTTTTTCTCCCTCCATCCCCATACTTTACCTTAGGCTAGGGATATTCAAGACATTTCCACCAAAATGTCCCTACCAGCCAAGAAGAATAAAAAGGACTTAGCTTAAAGTGCTCAATACAAGTTGAAATTTCATTGGCATTTGGATGGTGGACATGGCACTTGGCTCCATGATCCATCCACGTGTGGCTGTTCCCATTCTTGGTTGAAAACAGCAGAGCCCGTTTCTGCTAATTCAGACACAATGAGACATCAGGGCAACTGTGGATTTTGAAGGCGAATCAGAAAGTCATGGCCTCCACGCACAGGAAACCTGTCCAAACCACCTGGCAGGGGCTGCCCCAGTGAATCCCCATTGGCATCAGCCTTGAACGCAAACACCGTAGCTCATTCCAGATGGGGCTTCTCTCTCTGATCCCACTGGGGATGACACCAAAGATCCAGAACTACCGCACGTGGAAAAGGATGCCTCTGCCCCCCTTGCTGCCCAAACGTGGATTCCTCAAGGCCCCCTTCCCTGGATGGCTTTCTGCGGAGTCTTGTGTGAGTGCACGGCCTATGACGTGACCAGCAGCCTCACTACAAGGGAAGACGGAAGAGTGAATTCCAGCAGGACTCGCAGTACAGGACATTTTCCCAATAGAGAAACACTGGAAATGGGCATCAATGGGCCTCACTGATACATTATATACCGTAACGTTATTTTTTAGCTACCGGTCTGCAAGTGAAAAGAATGTTCCAGAAACATATGGTCTGTTTTCCTAAACTTCGTGTCCCTGTCATTGTCCACATAGTCCCAGGGAACAGGTTCTCCAGTTTGAGAAGCCAGGCCCTGGGCCCTTCCAGAGGCATTGCCCAGCCTCATTAAGTAAGTATACCTTCGGTTAAAGATGAGTCATCAGCCCCTGAAGGAGGGCCCAGATTCCATCTCCTAAAAATGGAAGCACATTTGAAATGTTTTGAGTAACGCCAGCTATGTAACTGTCCTATTGGGCCCACAGAGCTGACTTCCCTTGCCCGCCCCGGTCCCGCTGTGAAGATCATCTGACGTTCCAGTCGATGTTGGCTTCTGTGGCTCCCTCCCATCCACCCCTTCCCAGGCACCCTCTCGAGTAGAGGCAATTGGGGCCCATGCAGCACATCTTCTGTTCAGTGTTGTTTTCAGGAAAGCATCAAGGGCCTCCTCTGTCATGGTCCGTGATTCCTCCTGGACATGGAACCTACTGGAAGAAAGTCACAACAGGCCTGGCATTCTTCTCGGAGCTCTGACTTTTCCTACGTATGCATTCTACAGTTGCGTCAGCTTCATTAGCAGAAAGCCCCAAGGCCGTAGCTGGATCTCCCCGAGAAGCAAAACACAGATTCCAATTTCCCTGTGGCTGAAGGTAGTAACGTTGGCGCCATGAAGGTTAGCGTCCTCTGTGCAAAACTACGGGCTGACATTCTCCTGGAAGCAGGGGCCTGTTGTTGTTTGGAACTGATTCTCTCTTGCAAACTCTCTCCAGGGAGTGGACTCTGAAACCACTGGCCAGTTTTCAAATATGTACATGCAGAATGAGAGGTATTTTTTCAGTTGGTCACTAGGAATAGAGCCCGGGCAGGAGCCCTAAAATTGGAAAGTACATTTCACTGCAGTTTTCCCCCCTAAAAATAGCAAGTTAGCTTTGCCATGCAAGGGGCGGAACTCGGGGCCCTCGTCTGGGGATAATAGGAAAGCTACCCTGGCTGGCAGGCCGGCGGGTCTTACCCCGGTGGGACCTTGCGGCCCTGTTTGTAGGGGAGCCCCATCTCCTGAGGACTGACTTCAAGACCCCGGGCATGGCCCTCCTGCTGCCCAGCCCTGCCCTATTCCTCACGAAACATAGGACCCTTCTGTCTGTCATAGTCCTGTCCCGCCCAACGGGGTTGCGAGGTTGCCAAAGCTTGCTTCTAGCACAGGTCTGGGGGCTCTAGCACCATGTGTACTAGCTCCCAGAGAAACCAGGGTTTGGGAAGAGGCAATAGATAGATACTTGAGGTGATTCCAGTATATTTGCTGAATGCACAAGGATACGGGTGCAAATATTCTCAGCTGAATTTGCAACGTGACGCATGCTTCCTGAGAGCGCACCGGACAGGGTGGCAACAATGGGATGCACTTGACAGCAATAGATCACGTCCCACTGGTCTCACCT
This sequence comes from Canis lupus familiaris, assembly GCF_011100685.1. Taxonomy (NCBI): domain Eukaryota; kingdom Metazoa; phylum Chordata; class Mammalia; order Carnivora; family Canidae; genus Canis; species Canis lupus. The sequence goes on along the minus strand of NC_049239.1, from coordinate 33,261,569 downwards.
GCTACCACACACGTCAGCCCTTCTCGGAGTGTCACTAAAGTATTTCTGAGCTCTCTCGGGGTTTTATGAAAGGCTCTCATAAACAAGCCCTTGTCACTCCCAGTTGGTGCCTGTTACTGTCCCCTTGTCCACTTCTGGCCTCTTCCACTGGAGTCCCACATCCGTGATTCTTCAGCCCACGGGGGCCAGAAGAACGAGCATGCCCAAGGCCACGTCCGTGCGCTCGAGACCACCACGCGACTCCATGACACCTGGCAACCCTTGCTGCTCGGGTTTTTCTCATAGCTTATCTCTCCCCAGAGATCTTCCATTAGGCCCGTATGGGGTTGGGCTCACTAATATAGCCAAGTGACATCACCATACTGGATCCAGAATCATCCTGCCCTTCCCACAATGAATGCTTTGTTATCGGGCCAAGCTTCTCTGCCGACATTCTCTCTCTTTAGGGTTCCTGGCCTGCTCTGCTGCTGACTTACTGGGTGATCTTGGGCAAAGCACTTAACCTCTCTGGGTTTCAGTTCACTGGTCTCTAAAATACAGGAGAGAAATAATAAAATAAAATAAAATAAAATAAAATAAAATAAAATAAAATAAAATAAAATAAAATAAAATAAAATAAAATAAAATACAGGAGAGGTGCTCGCTGGCTTCGATGCTCCCCCATCCATTCCTGAACTTTTTTTTTTTTCCCATTGGAGTTCAATTTTCCAACATACAGCATAACACCCAGTGCTCATCCCACCAAGTGCCCCCCTCAGTGCCCGTCACCCAGTCACCCCAACCCCACATGCACCTCCCTTCTCACTACCTGTTGTTCGTTTCCCAGAGTCAGGTGTCTCTCATGTTTTGTCACCCTCACTGATATTTTCACTCATTTTCTCTCCTTTCCCCTTATTCCCTTTCATTAATTTTTATATTCCGCAAATCCATTCCTGAACTTGATGGCTTTTGGAGGCACAGTGCCGCCACCAGCCAATACACAGGCAGGTAATACCTACCGCCATGCACTAAACATTGTCCAGCTGCTCTCTGGATAAGGAATTACTATTCTCTTTCTTCTCTCTGACAAGAAACAGACGTTTCTGATCATCACTTTGCTTAAAACCCTCCAATGGCTTCCTGTCATACTGGGAAAAACTCCAGACTAAGTGGCATCCTACCTTGGTGACATCACCTCGTACTTCTTTGGCCCCGGTTTAATACTTTCCAGACGCACTGGCCTTCATTCTGTTCCTGGAACATGCTACGTCCTTTACCTCTGGGCATTTGCAAGTGCTCATTGTCATATCTGGACTGCTTTTCTCCCAGACCACCCATGATTGGTCCTTTTTATTATTATTATTTTTATTCAGGTCCCCAGGGAGCTTTGCTAACATCCCTCCCACTCCTCCTGCTTGCCCTAACCCAGGGCTTGGCAAACTATGGTCAGAAGGTCAGATCTGTTCACACTCATTTACATACTGCCTGTGGCTGCCTTCGTGTTGCGGCTGCAGGGTTGAGTACTACCTACAAGAAGTAGCAACAGGGACCAGGTGGCCTGCAGAGCTGAAACTACCATCTGACCCTCAGTGGGAAGTTCGCCAGCCCCTGCCCATCCCCTAGCTTCTTTCATGCACTACACCTGTCAGTGTCTGAGTTGATGAGTCAGTCTGCTTCCTTGTTTTCCGTTCTTGTCCCTCACCTTGATAGTTGTGAGTGCCACGCAAGCCAGTAGATTCGTCTTTCCCGATCTGGGTTCTGTCCTCATCCCTTCGATAGCTCAGCTGGTAGAGTGGAGGACTGCAGTTGACTCCCTGCTTGCTGTCCCCACTTCTTAGCACACAGCCTGACTCAGAGCCAGTAAATAACGGTAGCCCAGATGGATGTAGGTCTATTTCCTTTCGCTTTATTGCAGCAACAATGAAGTTTAGCACGAGTCCCAGGATTAGTCCCACCACCTCCATGGTCACCTCCATTCCCCCATTATCGACTGCCGAGCTCCTCTCCACTCCCACCTCTTATGCCCACTGTCCCTTTCTAATTTTGCCATGACAGTCCAGGCTGCCAGTGTCTGCTTACCTTTTAACCTGCACTTTTTTTTTTTAAACTCAACTCTTGCCCTTGGGGAAGCCAGTAGCCCTCCAGGGAACAGCTCATTGCTAACCAAAGAGCAGCACTGCATTCCTCTCAGATATTTTGGGGTGGGGCTGAGGTGTGATGGACTTGCAAACTCAGATGCATTTTTGAGAGAGCTTCCTACCTTCTCATACTTGAGCTTTTCTATTTGGAGCTATTTGAAAAATGAATCCAAGTGCTAAGGGAGTGGAACTCAGGGGCCTGGAGAAGTCTGAATCTAAGGAGCCCTGGAGGTCAGATATGGAGACAGATGCTCTTGAGAGTCATTTAGTACTTCTTGAATTTCTCCACCAAAGCCCACCTGGTGGCAGGTGAGAATGATGCCTTTCTTCAACAGAGAAACCTCACCTCCCTAAACTCACTTTATTTCAACCATACTTTGAAAACATTGTGCTCTATTTCATAATAAATTTTTAAAGACATAATGATCTGTTTTGCAAACCTTCAAGCAAAAGTCAAATGACCCACATCCTGCCATAGTTTTTTCCATCCCTAGCACATGTCTTGACTCTGTCCCAGCTCCTCTGGTACTAAGACAGCTTGGCAACCACGGAAACTCCTGCTCCTTTCACAGGTTAAGAACACTGAAGAATTGGGATAAGGTCATAGAAAGGGAACCTCCCAACATTTAGGTCAACTCCATTCTTACCTTCTTGGGAGGATGGGCTGCTCTGCAGTGGGATGAGGCATGTCCTGAATGCTCCCCATCTGCCCCTCCAGATCCACCTGCTGCCCTTGCCCACATGCTCTGGGATTCTGGAGGCTGATATGTATGTACAGCTTCAGCAGTGCCTCTTGCTCTCTGACTTGTGATCGATGGCTGATGGCAGACAAGGCCAAGGGAAAGGAGAGCAGGATGAGAGAGTGTTTATTCCCCAGCACCCCACCAACCAGGCCTCAATAATAGTTGTGCTCCTCTATGGAAGCCAGCTCTTTCTTAGAGCTAGAGGCCCCACTAGGTTCCAGGAATGACTCCATTCTTCTTCTCTGTAGATGTAGGAGTGATGGTGACTTCCTCGTTCACAACCTCAGAGTGCCACACTTTTGTAAATAGTACCTTCACTGAATTCCCTTCAATCCCTTTGTCAGAGTGCCATTTGTTTTGTGCCAGGGCACTGGCAATAAATGGTACAGCAGAGGCCCAAGGAAATAGCTCCTCAAAATAGGATTCTGGGATTGAGTTGCGAACACATTTATTAAGCACACATACAGCTATCTTGTGGGAGGAAGAGAGCTCTTTATTGTGGTGTGCTGTGGCCTTATAAATACTTATATCATTTCCACCGAGGCAGGGGATACGATGCAGTGCAGCTTTGTCTTGAGCTCAACGGCTGTGGTTCTTAGTCACTTAGGTGACAATGATGATTATAAAGATGACGGTACAGGGTTGGCTAACTTTGAGGACCCTAAAAATGCATTCACAAAGAAAAGAATAGGTTAAAATCTTTGAATATCGATCAGACTAAGAATGCAGTTAGAAAATCAGCAAGCCTGTGTGATCCGAAAGACACAAGTACTCTGCAAAAGCAAGTAGTTCAGTCCCCATGGCATTTATTCCTTCTCCTTGCAACCATATGTATGATTTCATGGAAATTTGTGGTGGTTAGTTAAAGAAGAAAAGACAATGACAGACCAAGTTTATGGATGCGTCTACATGAGATCCTGGCACCAACAGAAGTGCATGGACACTATTACAGACATACGCATATCAAGAAGACTGGTGATGAGAAATGCCGTGAGTAGAATTTTTGACAGGTTAGGGGCTTGGAAAGAGTAGGACTGGAAGATTGGTGACAAGGAGGCTGGGGAGATGCATGTGAATAGATCCCTGGGAACAGCCACACAGTGGGAGGATAAATGTATCTTATATATTCTCACCGAGGACATTTACTGCAGATGAATCTCCCAGTAATCAACTAAACACAATGATCTGTCTGAGGGTTGTCAGTCTTTCTTCAAGATGACCTGGGCTTCATGTAAGAAGGGGTCATGGCAGCAGGAGTAGGTGACATATGTGGACCCAACAACATAAATGTTGCCTTGCCAAGGCTGATAGAGCTACCACCATGGCCAAGACCACTTGGCCCCCCAAGAGAAACCATTATAAGTCTGTAATGTGGTTCCATTCCCGAGGGACCAGCCTGGTAGCAGGATGATCATATTGGGTCCCTTCTATTATGGAGAAAATAGGGTTTTGTCCTCATAGGAGAAGATACCCATTTCATTTACAGAGGTTTTTTTTTCTTACCCTCAGTACTTTGCCAGCACTGTCTTTTGGGGTTGTATAGAGAGCTTTATATATGAGAATGGTGTCCATATAACATTGGCTCCAAGCAAGGGAATCATTTTATAACAAAAGTATAACATGAGGTTCATGACTACAGAATTTACTGGTGTTTCCACACATCCCAACATCCAGAAGGAGCTGGCTGGGTGTATTATTTATTGATTGCTGCTTAACAAATAACTTCAAAACTTAGCATCTTAAAGCAACAAATATTATCTCCTAGTTTCCATGGGTCAGGAAAAGGGGCATGGTTACCTGGGTACTTAGGGTCCCTCACAAAGCTAAAAGCAAGATGTTGGCCAAGACTGTAATCATCTCAAGACTTAACTAGGGGAGGAGTCACTCACCCACATGGCTGTTGGCAGGCTGCTGATCTCTGCTGACTATTGGCTGGAGATACCAGCCAATGCATGGTATCTTGCCATGCGGACCTCCCCTGAGTACAGCTTACGACAGACCAGCTGGGTTCCATCAGAACAAGCAAGCAGGAAAGCAAGAGAAAATGAGGAAGACAGAAGCCAGAGTCTTTTGTAACCTAATCTTAGAAGTGACATCCCATCCCTTTTGCTAAATTCTATTCATTAGAAGCGAGTCACCAGATCCTGCCCACATTCAAGGGGAAGGGAATACACAAGGGCATGAATACTTGGAAGCAGGGATCATTGGGGGTCATTTTAGAGGTTGCCTATCACACTGGAAATAATAGTAAAATAGTCTGCTGAAGCCTCAGTTATGGATTTATCCGGTAGGCAACACCCTGTGAGGTTAGGGATGCTGTCCCACAGTCTGTAGCATCTGACTAAGAGCCAACGTGTGATCCCACCTCCCCCACCTGGAGAACGCACAGATCTGGAAACCCAAGGGTGGAGGTAAAAGTGTCCCCTCTCACTATTACAAGAAATAACCTATTTAGAAAAACTTTTGACTTCCTTCCCTGTGTCCTTGAGCTTAATATGATTGGAAGTCCTAATGCCCAAAGGTGGAGTGCTTCTCCCAGGGATCACAGCTATGGTTCTAATAAATCATAAGCTTGAGCTTGCTGCTAGCCATTATGGGAACCTCATATACCTGAACAAAGAGAGAAGAGAGTCACTGTATTAGTAAGGAAAAATTGGGGTGATGCTCTACAAAGGGGTCAAGAATGGCTATGTTTGGGGATGCCTGAGTGACTCAGTGATTGAGCATCTGCCCTCGGTTCAGGGCATGATCTCAGGGTTTGGGGATGGAATCCTGCATTGGACTCCCTGCGGGGAGCCTACTTCTCCCTCTGCCCATGTGTCTGCCTTTCTCTCTCTCTCTCTCTCTCTCTCTCTCTCTCTCTCTCTGTCTGTCTCTCATGAATAAATAAATAAAATCTTAAAAAAAAAAAAAGAATGAGTCTGCATGGAGCTTGGGGAATTCCATACCAGGGGCATCTCCTGGCACTCTTTGCCTTTTAGTCCTGATCATTGGATAACTGTGGGATCCAAATGAAGAGAGCCCTACCCAAGCTGTGACAATGAAGGTTTGGGTCACAAATGTAAAGGACTTCATCTAAACATGGCGCTGGCAGAGGGCCTGGGAAGCATAGAACGGGCGGTAGGAGGAAATGATAGTCATTGCCTTAGACTTAATGGCTAGGTATAGAATTGGGATCTGTAGAAGCTAATTTTATATCAGTTGTTTCTTTGCCTCTACTTTCCTCCACTACCTTATAGGAAAAACTCTGGTGGGGACTAAAGTTTGAGATCTCAGGTGACAGTGTGACTGAATTCGTCACCCTCAAATGATACAATCATTGAGGGACGTTGAAGTTGCTGAGGGACCACAGGGGTGGCTGAGATGGAGAGTTTCGATTTGCTTCTGCAATCCACTCTACTATTCCCCATCTGTCTCTGTGCCCTGTGAGACTGATATCCACAGACCACATCACCTGGGTTTTCTCACCTCTGTCTTCCAAGAGGCCCTGGAGGGACTGGTGGGGTGGAGAGAGATCAATACCATTATTTATTCCCCGAGTTCTCTTCATGTCAGGTTGCAGATTGGCAGTGATTGTGCTTTCTGCCCAAGATTGGCTTTCCGTGTCTTAGCTTGAGTTTCCTTGAAAGCAGCACCTGAGAAAAGAACTTGAGTGTTGGTGGTTTACTTGGGAGTTGGTCCCAGACAGCAGAAGGAAGGGAGAAAAGCCAGTAGAGTGTGTATTAATAATCTGGTTGTTGCCGTGGACAACTGGGGCTCAATTACTTTGGGGACTCTCTGAGGAACGGTTAGCATATGCCTCGGAAGGATTTCCTCAGAGGCCAAGGAGTTTGGCCATTTTTTCATTGAATCCTATTCATTACAGATTGAAATTGCCCCTAGAAACACAAATTCCGTGAATTTCTGAGTTTCCATATACCTGTGTTGACTAAGTGACTTTTTGCACCTTGGAGAAAGCCTGGAGCAGCAAAGCAGAGAAATTCTTTGAACAGTCTTTGTCCTTGATGTGGGACCCTGGTAAAGTGCATGGACCACCCACCATGTGGTGCTAAAGCCTGGTGGATTGTATCTAGGGTGTGGTAGTCACCGCTCACCCTCACTCTCGCAGCTGCAGGACCCCACGGGGCTGGCTTCTTCCCTTTCCCCCTTCAGATCTAATCATCCTAACACCTTCTTGCCCTATAACCCCAGGGTGCTTCATTATCTCTTGTTTGTCTCCACTTAGGAGATCTACACCTTTGTAAATAGCCCCCCTGAAAACTCTCTTCGATCACCCTTGTGAGTGGCCATCTGTTTGGTGCCAAAACTCTGGCAGGTAGAATGAATGAGTCTCAGGAAGTGAAAACCCAGACAACGAGTCTAGACAAGGTCTAGTATTTCTGCAGCCACCCGCCATGCACATCTTAGTTCCTTACTGAAATGTTCAGAGTCACAGAATCCATGATCTGGATCCTTAAAATCCAGGGACTCTGGGAAAGCGTTTTTCCTAACAAGAAAATACATGCTTTCTTTCAGAACTAGCGTGCATTTTCATTATTTAAAAAATTTTTCTGTATGACTTTGAAATATCTGGAGAGTAGAATTTTTAAGGAAATGAAAGTTATATAGTGCTTAACATCCTAAAACTAGCTAAATGGACATCTATGGCTCCATTTGACTACCCAGCATCTCAACGTCTTTGCTGTGTTTGGAGAATTTCTCATCTTGTGACTCTTAGTGGAAGGGAGAGACTACCTCCCAGGCTCCTTTGCAGTGAAAGCATTTGCATGTGACCCGGGCTTCTGCCCAGCGGACACACTCATACGATGCTTTGATGAGAGACAGGGCCAGTGGAGCCAACAAATAGGAATCCTTGTGGCAACAATGAAGGGAATAGGAGCAGCTTCATCTGTCTCCCCAAAGCAGCAGTGCTTCAATTAGCAGCAATGCCCATGCCCAGCAATGGAGGCAGAAGTGGCCAAGTGCCCAGCACTGGCAGGGGAGGGATCTGGTTGAGACCAGTCTGGGCATGATTCGGTGTGTTGTTCTTGGCTGTGTAAATTCTAATCCTGGTTTATTGGCTCTTTGGGAGTTTTGTGAGCTGATCAATGCTTTTTAAATTCCCCCTCCCTCCTTTTTTCTTTTTCTTTTTCTTTTTCTTTTTCTTTTCTTTCTCTCCTTTCTCTCTCTCTCTCTACTAGCCAGAATCAATGTCTGTATTTTGCAAATAAGTACCCTCAAGTAAGAAGGAGGTTTCACTGATAGCTCTTTGCAGGTATATAGTGCCTTATAAAAGTGGTTATTAGATTGAGTACTAGAACTGATAAGAGTAAAACAAACAGTGGTAGCAATGCCAAGTGCAAAGTCGTCCGTTCCGCTCAATTTAAAAAGCTTTATTCCCATGAGGATCATTTATATTACAAGTGTGCCTGTGTGTTTATATATATGTATATATGCATGTATATATATCACAAATAGAGAGTTCTTGATTAGTGAGGTCCGCCTGTATGGAAGACTCAAGGCTGTGGTAGGTGTTCCACTTAGATCACTGAAAGGGTTCTTTTTTTTCTTTTGGGGACAGAGGAGGAGTTCCAGATGATTGAGCAGTCACAAAAGGTCATCAGACTTCCGTACTTCAATTACCACCTATTTTGTGCCTCATTGAAATACCGAATCTGATCACCCACTTCCCCTATAAATTCAATGAGTGTGTGCGTGTGTGTGTATTGATATTTTAGGTCATTCCTTCTATAGACACTCTTTCCTCCATCTTTTTGAGTTCTACTGCTCACAGTCCCAGATGCTTAGAAGTCCTCCTTCTTCTGGAAATCTCCTGTAACCAAAGGATAAAAATAGGGCGAGATCTACAGGTGCCATGTCCATACAAGGTACTTACGTATTTGCTTCCACATACCAGCTCAAACCAGAGTATTACATTCTCTCTTGCCCAAATATTCTTTCTTCTTCCTGTCCCTATGCAGTGTTCCGGTTGGGTTGCAAAACAAAGCAAATAGTTCATCTGTTCAAGATGTGTTTTCTGTTCAAGATGTTTCAACTCTTGAAACACAGAGTAAGAAGGGTCACTTTATCAAGTTTAAAGGCCTGCGTGTCTTCGTTCTCAGTTGGATCATACACTCAACTCCTAGTGGCTAGTGTCTGCTGAGTATGATATCAGGTATGATTGTTCTTATTGATGAGGATTCGCAGATCTGCACCAGTAGTTCTCAGTGTGGTCCCTGAACCAGCAGCATCCGCCTCATGGGGGAACACATTAGAAATGAAAATTCCCCGGGCTGCATGCCAAGCCTGCTGGATCAGAAACTCGAGGTGGGGGGGCGGTGGCGGGGAGGGAGGGTAGTCCAGAAAGCTTGCACAAGTCTGTCACGTGTTCTGATGCACACTCAAGTTTGAGAACCCCTTCTCTAGAACTATGGCTTTTAACGCTGCCTGTCTTTTTAGAATCAGCGCTATGAAAATAGCAAAGGCTGAGTTCCTCCACCAACAGCTTGAATCACAACCTCTTGTGGGGAGACCCACACGCTAGGAAATTTTAAAAGCTCCCAGTTACTTCTGTTGAGAACCATTGATCTAACCACTCACAGTCAGCAGTCATGGATTGTAAGTAACTCCAAAATATAGTAAACTGATAGCATTTAGCATATAGACGTGTGTGCGCGCACACACACACAGGGTTACTGATAAGTAAAGAGTCATCTATAAATAATGCTGGCTGGTATAATAGATACATTTCCAAAGTCCTGGTTGGGTACCATTAAATTTATTTCTTATCTATGACAGTCTAGTACAGATCTGTGGATCTCTGGTTCACGTAGCCACTCAGGAGGCCCAAGCTTCTTCCCTCTGTGGCTCCATCCTCCTCTAAGTCTTTGGAGCTCTTCCCATTCGGCTGGTCGATGAGCAAGGAGAGTGAAGACCTCAGGTTGTGTAGCCCCTTGAACTTCCTGGGAGGGTGTGAACCCAGAAAGAAGAAACCAAGAGGTCATTAGCAGTCAGCTCTGTTGCATCATCTGTGATTTTCTTCCAATAACTATCAACAAACATCTTGAACAGATGAACTCCAAGTTTGGAAATAGATGGACTTTGCATTTTCAGTATTAGTATATGGACTTCCCATGCTTTTCTCTCTTTTTTTTTTTAAGGATTTTATTATTTATTTGAGAGAGAGAAAGAGCACGAGCAGGGGGAGGGGCAGAGGGAAAAACAGACTCCCCGCTGAGCAGGGAGCCCAACACGAGGCTCCATCCCAGGACCCTGGGATCACGACCTGAGCTGATGGCAGACGCTTAACCAACTGAACCACCCAGGAACCACACTTCCTGTGCTTTTCAAAAAGAAGGAAGACGGGGCACGTGGGTGGCTCAGTTGGTTGAGCATCTGCCTTTGGCTCAGGTCATGATCCCGGGGTCCTGGGATCAGGCTCCCTGCTCAATGGGGAATCTGCTTCTCCCTCTCCCTCTGCTCCTCCCCCACTCATGCTCCCTCTCAAATAAATAAATAAAATCTTTTCCCCCCCTTTTTTTAAAAGAAGGAAGATGAAGTTATATAGTTGGATATTTAAGTTGGATAAATTGGATACAGAAAAAGTGTGAATGTTTTGGGGACATAGCGAAAATAGCAGGTTTTGAGGAGAGAGTCACAATAAAGGAAAGAGGAGGAGGAGACTGTCAGAACCTTCCGGAAGTCAGGGAGAAAGTAACTGTACAAGTTTAGAAATAACTGAGATGTTTAACATAGGAAAGCCACCCGACAAGTATGTCTGTGAACGTTTCCATACACACATTTCCGTACATTCCGAGCTCTCTAGATGCTGTGGGGTACGCAGCTTCTCAGCTGTGATAATCACTTGGCATCGGAATCTGCCAAAGCATTGGTGTGAGGTGCCTTCTGGGTCGTGTAATGGCAAGTTGAGGGCGGCCACGAGGGGCTGTGGGTGGTTAGGAAGAGCAGTGGTTCTGTGGGAGGCTGGGAGAGGTTTTTTACAAAGCTTTTGGTATTTTAGGAAACCATTTTAAGAGCTGACTTTTTCAAAGATGTGTCAACAGAGGTTTCAAAATTGGCCAGACATACATAATGGTTCCTAGGGCTAAGGCAAGTTAGCTACACCTCCTGGAATCAGAATTATGGTCTTTCTTTCTTTCTTTCTTTCTTTCTTTCTTTCTTTCTTTCTTTCTTTCTTTCTTTCTTTCTCTTTCTTTTAAATATTTTATTTTTTATTTATTCATGAGACACACAGAGAGAGGCAGAGACACAGGCAGAGGGAGAAGCAGGCTCCATGCAGGGAGCCCGATGCGGGACAGCTCGATCCTGGGACTCCGGGATCACGCCCTGAGCTGAAGGCTGGTGCCCAACCACTGAGCCACCCAGGCATCTCTATGGTCTTCTTTCATTCATTGATTCAAAAAAAGCATATAAAGAAGCTAACGTTTGCCAGAAATTGTCCTGCTCAGGGGTTGCACGAGTGATCAACGCAGAATGGTGGGCTCTGCCTTCCCTGAGCTTGTGGTCTGGTGAGGACTGAATAGGAGGAAGTGGGTCTCACAGTGCAGCATGGTAAATGCCGAGAGGAGTCCTAGAGGATGGCCAAGGTGGCCCTGACCTAGTCTTTGGAAGAAAGGGTGTATCGGTTACAACTGTGCTTGTCTACAAATAGGAAACTCCACTTCCCCATCTTAACCTCTGGTTTCAGGGGGAAGAGAACAGCAGCTTTAACACCCAGGAAGGTTATAGTTCTAAAAGCAGGTGGTCTGGGGTTATATGGCAGCTCCACAATGCCACCAGGACCTACTCAGTCATTCTTAGCATATGGATCACGTCCTCATGATTCCAAAACGTTTTTTTCTTTTTAAAGATTTTATTTATTTATTCCTGAGAGACACACATAGAGAGGCAGAGACTCGGGCAGTGGGAGAAGCAGGCTCCCTGTGGGGAGCCCGATGCAGGACTCGATCCCAGGACCCTAGGATCACGCCCTGAGCCAAAGGCAGACGCTCAACTGCTGAGCCACCCAGGCGTGCCCCCACAAATGGTTCTTGAGGTTCCAACATCAATTCTATATTCCAGGCAGTAAGAAGAGGAAGGGCAGATGGCAAAACGCCAGATGAACCTGTTGGATGTTTTCCAGAATCTCAATCCGACACCTTCTTACCATTTTGGCCACAACTGTGTCCCGTGGCTCTTCTAGATATAGGGATGGTAAGAAATGTAGCTTTTGGCTTTGCCAACCACAGTTTGCTAAACTGGACTTCTGTCAATCAAGAGGAAGGCCAGGTGACGATGGGGAGTCCGGTGCAGCAACTGGTCTCCAAGGGCAGGGTAGGTGAGGAAGAGGGTGCCGTGTTCCTTGCCACTGCATTGTTGCCGCGGGGATGCTTGTGGTAGCTTTTGCAGTTACAGGTGATCACAAGGCTGGAGCAGGTTGGGGGGCTGCCTGAAACCACTTCCCCCTCGGTCCTGCAGAACCACCCCCCAAACATGTTAGGCGTGCTCAATGTCGGGATGCGACAGTAAACCAGAAAAACCCCTCGCCCCCGGGGACTTCACACTTAGTGAGGGAGCCCGAAAACACAATCATCTGCAGTTAAAGCACATCAGTGTGTTTTCACGTCCTATGGATTCCTCACAGCGAACTCTAAGGGGAAGCCGTGTGTGGTCTCATTATTTGGTTACAGACGCAGAAGGCCGGTGAGGGTAGAGGTTTGCCCAGGGCCAGGCTGCTGGGTAAGGGCAAAGGTTGGACTCGGGTCCAGGGCTTCGGCTTCCCGGAGAGCACTCTCTCCTCTCGGCCCGGGGCCACGTCGAAGACCTGAGTGTTGCTGGGCTTGGGGTTGAGCAGCACTGGGCTGAAGCCTCCCTGGGCGGGAGGGAGGCGCGGAGGGAGGACGTGCTGGCGGCAGGCATCCGAGCAGCCACACCTGTTACCTCCCTGGATGCTGATGCTCTCCAGTTCTTACGAGAGCAAGCAGCGGGGCTTCCCCCCATGATCAGAGGCTCCAGGAAGAAATGTCCAGGCCAAGACCCGCAGGGATGGCACCTCTTCGGACTAGTTCTCTTTTTTCCGTCAAGCCCAGCTGGTCCCCTTCCCTCTGTGAGCGGTTTGGGGAGGTTGGCCTTATTACTAAAAGGTTGGCCTCTCAGCTCTCCTGGGGCCTCGTTGGCCATCAGTGGCCTGTCCTCTGGGCTCAGGGTGGGGTTGCTCTGAGGCACCCCCCGTGGCAGTGAGGCCTGGCCTTGCCCCATCCCACCCCACTTTCACTTTCCCTTCGTTTCCCTCCCCCCCGCCAGCTGGGGCGTTTGCAGGGTTTCCCTCTTCCTGCCCCATCCTGGCAGCTGTGGCTTCAGTGTTAGATGCTAAAGGGAACATCCATGCTTCCCCCCACCTCCAGGGCCGACGCCAAGGTACTCAGCTGGGCACCATGGTGGGGCTTTAGGGAGGCTCCTGAGGGTGACTGTGTGGACAGGGCGCGCTGGGCTGTGTCTTTCCACCAGCCGTCTTCCTGCTCCTCTGAGGACTAGGGAGGACTGAGGACCCGCTTCAGGTTTCTCTCCTCTGGTGGGTCTTCCGCGCCCTGTGCTCACCCGCTCCAGCGCTAGGTGCTTGCAGAGTGGGAGGGTGCTTCCCCGCCACCCACACATCCCGGGCCCTAGCTCCGCGCAGCACAGGGGTCTGCTTCTATGTCTTTCTATTGCTCAGACTCCCCTTGACTGCGAGATCCTTGCATTCTCTGGGTCTAAAACAGGGCCCAGCACTTAGGAGGCCCTCAGTACATCCCGGGTAGATCCAGGATCCGCTGGATCTTTTTCCATGTGGAAAAGGCTTTTGCCATGCTCTTGAGGTGCCTGAAGCTAAAGCGGCTGCCAGGTGGGACCCACGATGGTGTGTGCTGAGCACGGGGCGTATGCCCGGCAGGGCTCGGCCTCCCGCGTGCATCCCCCCCATGCTCACAGTGACCCCCGATGAGGGAGGCGCGGTCCCCAGTTTGCTCACTAGGTAAGAGAGGTGCAGACACACCGAGGGACTTGCTCAAGGCCCCACAGCCAGCAAGTGGTGGGAGGATTAGGGCTGTGGAGCTCCAGCTGTTGACCTTGAACTACTCAAGCCACCTCCTTAGGTGCCAGCTCCCCGCCCTCCCAGCGTCGAGCAAGGGCAAAAGATGCTCATGGGGATCAATTAGGCGGCCCCCTGACCCCAGACACCCGATCCTTGTCCGGATCTAACGTGAGAGCAAGAGGCGGGAAGAAGCACAGGGAACAGGAGCAGAGGCAAGGCCTAGAAAACCCTCCACGGAGAAGGCGCGCCCTCATCCCGGGAGGGCAGAGGGGCCGGCCCGGCCTCCTGGCTGGCCAACAGGGGCTGGCCCACCCCGATCGCCCCAACACGTGCTGGCGGACACCCAGAGCCAGGGAGGGACAGCCGCCACCCGCTTCCAGCCACCGGAGGAGCAGAGTGGCTCCTGCTTATCACTCAAGGGGCGACGGAGATGGGGTCTCAGGGACACTCGGCTGGGGCTTTGGGAGCGGGGTGGTGCTTTCGCTCCTACTCCCGAGAGCCAGCAAGCAGCAAGCGTCGGGGGGGGTGGCTCGCTGTCACCCACACACATCTCCCCTCCGTCCTGGTGCCGCCACGCTCTCTGCCACCGTCAGGGAGGGATTGGGAAACATCACCCCCTCCTCTTCTTCAAGGTAAAAGGAGTTTACGTGGCCGCAGAACGCCAGAGGTGTTAGGTCCCGCGTCTCAGCGGATTTCCCTGCAGCCCGGGAAGCACGCAGGCCTGTGAGCCGCTGTCAAGCGCCAAGCCACGGGGCTGCCTGAACCCTGGGCTACCCAGCCTCGGTGGCGCGGCCTTCTGTGCTTGTAAGTGGGGTGCTGCTGGAGGCCACCTCATAGGTTTGTTAAGGCTGGAGAAGCGACTGACGGGATCGGCACAACCCTGGCCTGTGGCAGGTGCTGGGTGAGCATCGTTCCCGCGATCCCATTTTACAGGAGAGGGAGACTGAGGCTCGGAGAGAGGAAGCGATTGGCCCCAGGGCACACAGCCAGTTGGCGGCACGACGGAGGTTCGATCTCTGTGACACGGTCTCCCTGCTTCCAGGAGCCTGATGATCTGGGGTGAAGAGGGTCCCCTCCTCCTCCCTCCTCCCCAGATGCCCATACCCCTTATCTTTTGGGCAAGACAAACAGGGACCTGGAAGAGAGGATCAAAAAGAAGTTGAGGAGGAAGGAGAGTCCTGCTTGCAGACCTTCTGCTGTGCGCCAGACCATCGGATCTGGGCTCCGCAAACTCGGAAAGAGCTGGCTAGTAACGGTCTGAGTCTTTGGGGGTCGTGTGGCCCCTGTTTCGACCGCTGACTTCCCCGGTTTGCAGCCCAGGGCCAGCCGCAGGAATACATAAGTAAAAGGGCGGGGCTGTGTTCCAATAAACTTGATGTCTGGACTCTGAAATTTGAATTTCATATAAATTTCGTGTATTGTGAAGTAGTACTCTTCGTTTTATTTTTTACAGCCATTTAGAACTGTAAAAAACAAAACAAAACAAAACAACAAAATACTTTTCAGCCAGACAAAAACAAGTGGCAGGCCAGGTACCTGAGGGCAGTAACTTGCTGACCCCAGACACAGAGGTTAGAGCCAATTCCTCCTCCCTGCACCTCCGAGGGAACTGAAGGTTGGCAGGGAGGGAGCGGGGGTGCGGGGCGGGGAACGGTGGCAGGTGGTGTGGGGCGGGGGGTGTGTGTCCCTAACAGGCCCGGGTCACAGCGGATCAGAGCAGAGCTGCGATTCAGGTCCTCCGCTCTGCCCTTCTGCTCCATGATGCCCTCAGACCTGGTGGCTTCAGTTCTCTCTGCATTTGTCACCACCACATGAAGACAGGGAAACTGAGGTCAGAGACAGGAAGTGATCTTCCCCAGGTCACACAGCCAGCTGGTGGCAGAATGAAGAACTGATCTCTGTCACATGGTCTTCCTCCTTCGAGGAAGGCCTTCCCCTTATGGGACCAGGGACACTTTCCTACTGGAGGTGCCCCTTGAACGTGTGGTGGTCCTTCAGGAAAGCAGCATCTGGCGGCCAATGTTCTCATGGGCTCCAGGCAGGTCATCAGGTGGGAAACCAAGGTCCTGCCTTGGGGTGGATGTGGGGCATGGGGTATGGGACGTCTTCTGTCTCAATAAAGCCTTCCTGGGCTCCGTGGCCCTGATAACGAGGCTCGCCGTTCCCAGGGCTGTCCTCGACAAGAAGCTTGGGATGTCCGCATGGCATCACGGAATAATCCAGAAAGTGGTTTGGTCTTAAAGACATCATAGTGGGCAGGGGACTGCAAACGTGCAACAGGTGGGTCCGCAAGTGCAAGCGGACCACGAGGTTTCCTGGAGGGTGCGACCAGGCCGGGAGGCTTCTTCAGGGGCCGCCTGGCCTCCGTCTTGCTCTTCCCCATTCCGTACGTGTCAGACCCCGGGCTGGCCTTGGCTGAGCCAGCTGCAAGGGGTGGGGCGGGGGGGGCAGTCATCCGGCACTTCCTCCCAGGGGCGCCCCTGACACCCAGGGGTGCCCTGGGCCCGAGCTGCAGCTCCCAGCCTGGGCTGCCTGCGCTCAGGTCTCAGCTTGTTTCCAATTCACCGGAAAGGAGAGCACCACGCCTTGTGCAATGGGTGCAGGCTGTTCTGGGAGCTTCTGCGCGCCTGCCTGAGGGAGGGGCCTGGGGCCCCGGGCGCCTGCCTGTTTATTCTGTGTCTTTTTAGAACAGTTGTTACAGAAATAAACACTCTCGAAGTAGGAAACTTAGGAAATAGGGGTAGGACAAAGAAGGGACACACAAAAACCACCCATCGTCCTGCCTCCCAGAAGAGAGTTTGCTTTATTCATCCTTCCAGGCTGTGTGTGTGTGTGTGACTGAGTGTGTGTGAGTGAGTGTGAGCTCCTTACCCAGATGGGACTGAGGATAAATTCTGCTTGGGGACTCTGCTGCTGCTTCTCACACTCTAGGGTGAGCACGTTTCCTTGTCAAAGCACATTTTTTTTTTTTTCCTGTGCCATCATTTTTGCCCAACATCTGTTTTTGGCAGGTCCTCTTTCAAATACCCCTTGGCTTGGGGTCCCAGGTCCCAACCGGATCACAGGATCCCGCCCTTTTTAGGTGAGAAGGCTGGGGCGGGCTCTGTGGTTTTGAGTAATGGAGAAGCCCCGGGCTCCCCGTGTGCAGCAGAAGCTCCTGCCCCAGCCCCACCCACCCCTTGGAGCCACCTTAGACTAGTCACTTCCCCCCTCTGGGCCTCAGTTTCCTTACCTGTAAAATGGGATTGTTGGATGAAGGGCTTTGCCAGCCCTAAATGCTCAGTGACTAAGCCCTTGTGGATTCACAGCGTTCCAGAAGCCTCTGTTGGCTGCTGAGAGGAAGCTGCTTCCCGCCGGCTCTAGGCTAGCCGGGCTGGGGAAGAGCTGGCCCCCTGGGGTAACCAGGGCCCTCGGCTAGGGGTCCCCGGGCCTCTCGGGCTGCCAGCTTGCCTCCCCCTCCTGCTCGAGAGGGGGAGCTGCTCCTGGGCAGCACCGACCTCACAGCTCCGCTGCTTCTTGGTTGTGAGAGCCGGAGCCCGGGGCCAGCGGCTGTCGGTCCCAGTTTGGAACACAGATGACGCGACTGGACGGCAGGTGCAGCCGGGGCCAGTCCCGGGGCCGCGCTTGGTGGGGCCTGGAAGAGCCGAGGAGGAGCCTCGAGCCCTGGCCCGGCACCCGCCCTGCTCCCCGACTCCTCTGCCCTGGAGCAGCTGGGGCTTCTGTCCGTCTGTCTGGGAGAGGTCCCCGCTGCAACTTGGAGGTCCGGGCAGCGGCTGTGTGGGGCTTCGAAGCGGGCGGGGCGCCGTGAGACACAAGCAGCAGGGGCCCTGCGTCCCCGAGGCTCGGACCGCGTGCCTTCCACGCACCCCTGCAGGAATCACCAGCGCGACAGCCAGTGTGGCAACGTCGCCGCCCGCAGTCAGCGTCCCTACGCCAGGCCACGAGCCCAGTGTCTCCCTTGCTTCATCTTCAGTCCCTGCTGGGCAGCTCCCAGGCCGAGGCCGCCTCTATGAGCCCCACTTTACAGGTGAGGACACTGGAGCCCGCAGGTGCAGCGCTGGGCCCAGGGCTCCCAGCCTCCCGAGTTAGGGGCTGGGCTGTCCGCAGCCGGGCTTGCGCTGTAGGCCATCCACCCTTCCTCCTCCCCCAGTTTTGTGTTTCAGTCGGTTGGGACTCTCCCGCTGCCTTTCCAGCTTTTTCTTGTCTGCAGACATTCCCAGGGACCTCACAGTTCGATTGGTTCCAGGCACCCATGTGCCAGGTCCCCACCAGGCACGTACCCCAAATGTGTAAGGCTGGGTCCCCAAGCTTGGAAGTGCAAAATCTCACTGATGAGACGAGGGATGGAGATCCTGTGGCCCTAGGACGCCTTTGTCTTTCTCATGGCATCATAGAAAGGGCGCATGTTTGGGAGCTACGCCTACTGCAATTTGTTTTTAAGAAGAAGTTTTCTTTCTTTCTTTTTTTACAATTTTATTTATTTATTCCTGAGAGACACAGAGAGAGAGGCAGAGACGCAGGCAGAGGGAGAAGCAGGCTCCATGCAGGGAGCCCGATGCGGCACTCGAATCCAGGACCCCGGGATCACGCCCTGAGCGGAAGGCAGACGCTCCACCACGGAGCCACCCAGGTGCCCCTGCCTATTGCAATTGGAATGCCACCTCTGCCACTTACTAGCTGTGTGACTCTGGGCAGGTCTCTTACCCTTCCCGTGCTTGGGCTTGCACACCCGGTCAGCGGGGACGATACTGTCCCTTTTAATTGCTGACTCTTAGGGATTAAAGAGAATGTATATGAAGTTCCATCGCGAAGTAGATGCCTGATAAATGGTAGCTATTGTTATAGAGACTGAAAGACTAGGGTCCTGAGTCAGATGGCCTGGGCTTGATTCCACCTTATGTGCTCACCCGTGGCGTGACCCTGGATCGTTTCCTTTTACCACTCCGAACCTCAGTTTCCTCCTCTGCAAAATGGGGATACCTGTGGGCCCGTTGTAAGGAATAAATGAATACGCACATAGAGCAGAGGGAAAAAACATTCACCGGACACCTGCTATGTGCCTGACATATACTAACGGCCCCGCACCACTAATTTTATTGTTACTTAGCATCATTTTTTCATTATTAGCATCATTTCATTGTTATCACCATTGCTATGAGTCATGCATCTGACTTGTGAGCTCAAAGCCACCCCACTGTCTCTCCTAGATGATCATCTTTCTGTTCACAGAACTGCATGGTTAAGTCATCCAGCCACTATTTCAGAATTATTTTTAGTTTTTCTTTCCCCATCTACAATCACCCTGTCCCACCTGGAGTGTCTCTTCCATTAAAATTCTCGTTTCCATTCCCACTCGTGTCAGACCTTCTCAGTCATTTACGCCTGATGTAAGGGAGTGACCCGCTGCTTTCCCAGAAGCTGTGATTCGCGTGGAGAGAAGGAAAAGACAGGATGGCAGCGGACAAATGTTCTTTCACACCCACTTCCCCCTGCTTTGGTATTTCTGGTAGAAGCATCCAAAGCTTCCCCTTAAACTTGGTTCTATCTACCCCCCTACTGAAACACAATCAATAGCTCCCGTGCTTTTTATTTTACACACAGACTCTTGAGGCTGAGATTCGAGACCGGCCCAAGCCTACTCTAGAGGAGTCATTGTGACTCACTTTCCACCTTGTGTTTTGCTTAAGT
Source organism: Canis lupus familiaris (assembly GCF_011100685.1). Taxonomy (NCBI): domain Eukaryota; kingdom Metazoa; phylum Chordata; class Mammalia; order Carnivora; family Canidae; genus Canis; species Canis lupus. Next base: position 33,241,974 of record NC_049239.1, on the reverse strand, counting down.
TGTCACTTTATCCTATTGATGGTAGTTCACTTGTCATTGATTGGTTCGGGAACAGGCCGTCCTAAGACATTTTGCATCAGTGGGATCTGAGGAGAGGTTTGCTCAGGTCTTCTGGGAAAGAAAAAATATTCTTTCCTCTCTCCCTCTGAACACGAAGAACCTATGCCCTGGATATAGTTGGCAGCCACCTTGCAACCATGAGGATGGCCTCCCTCAGGGCAGGGAGAACACAGAGCAGAGCAGAACCAAGAGAAGAACAGAAAAACAGACATGGAGCCCTGATCAAACTGCACCTGAAGTTCCCCTGCCTCTCGGGGTCTCCACGTATGAAATATCTTTTCTTACTGCCTAAGCTTGTTTGGGACATACTTTTATTACTTGCAGCTCAAAGAATCCTAACTGTTAGACCCACCTTCCCAGCTTTATCTGGGAATACAGAACAGCTTGCTCGTTCTGAACTTTTCCCACACCTTGGTGCCTTCATCCATTCTTGTCTTCACCTGGAATGCTCTCCCCGGGCTCTACTTGTTAAGGCCTCTTGCACTCTTCAGAGTTTAATTTCTTTCTTTCTTTCTTTTTTTTTTTTAATTTTTATTTATTTATGATAGTCACACAGAGAGAGAGAGAGGCAGAGACACAGGCAGAAGGAGAGGCAGAGACACACAGGCAGAGGGAGAGGCAGGCTCCATGCACCGGGAGCCTGACGTGGGATTCGATCCCGGGTCTCCAGGATCGCGCCCTGGGCCAAAGGCAGGCGCTAAACCGCTGCGCCACCCAGGGATCCCCCAGAGTTTAATTTCAAACACACCAACTCACCTTCTTCTTCAGAAAGATTCCTTTTCTTTCTGGAACCCCAAGATGCTTTGTACCTCCCTGCGAGCACTAGAACATTCAGCTTTACGTTATGCTCATTTACCTCCTTCGCTGGCGTGCATATTCCATCGAGCTGTTTCCCTTGTATTATCTTTGAATCTCTTAGTCTGGAGCCTGGTGTGCTCAGTAGATATTTGTTGCACAAAGATGTGGACTTCAGTGCAAATGATAACCAGATCTCCAATGATGGTAACAAAAATAATAATCGTTTTGTAAGGCAGAAAGGGGCAAGATCTGTATGGGCTGAGTAGTAAGGAGAGGATTCTTAGGTCTTGAGATGTGTGTACCACCAGTGGACAGTAGAATTTGGACTGTCAGGGCTGGAGGGGACTCCTCCAGGGAAATGGCCAAGCAGATGTTTTTCAGTTCCTCCGGCTGTTGCGGTGTGTTTGCCGGGTTCTCTGCACCTACTGGGAAATATGGTCTCGTTAATTAAATTCCTGTAGGTGGAAGCAGAGGAAAATAGGTTTTGTCTGAGTAGAAATGACATCTTCCCCTTTGTATGATTAAACATGGCAATTGGGAATGGCGTGGAAGTTTCTTGAGATGGTTCTGGAAAAGCCAACCAAGTATGGGGGGCGCCGGGGGCAGTGAAGGGATGACAGGCACTCCCTCCGTTTCAGCGGGCCTCCGTGTTCTAGGTTGTTATAAAGGGGCTTGTCCTCATAAGGTACTGTGACAGGCACATTGGTATATACTCACCAACTCTCTCATTCTCTGCCCAGGGCTGCTGCTCGACCAAAAAAAAAAAAAAAAAAAAAAAAAAAAAATTCTGTGTTGAACCTTGTACAAAAGAAATAAAGCTCTACTGTGTTAAGCCACTAAAAAAAAAAAAAAAAAAAAAAAGAAAAGAGAAAGAAAGAAAGAAAGAAAAAGAAAGAAGAAAGAAAGAAAGAAAGAAAGAAAGAAAGAAAGAAAGAAAGAAAGAAAGAAAGAAAGAAAGAAAAAGAAAAAGAAAAAAAGAAAAAAAAGAACAGGGAGCCTGACATGATTTTGGGATCATGATCAGAGCTGCCGTTAGACACTTCACCTACTGAGCAAGAAGGTGGTCTTCTTTGGTCTATTGTATCATAAAGAGTCGGGTATTTGGATAAAATGGTAAGAAACATTCTGTCTTGGGGTGGAAAAATAAATGTTGAGCTTTTCGGTAGCTAGCCAACCCTGCCCGATACAGGCAGTGGAGAGAGGCCTCGGCCAAATCTCTGGGCCTGCGTAGATGGTAGTTGCACCAAGATGACCAGTAAGTGACAAGAGAGGGGCCTTTACCTGATGGCCAGGGGAAAGGCAGCTAGGGAGGCCCTCACCCCCGGAAAGATCCAGCGTTCACTTGACTGGCCAGGGCGGTTGGCCCAGTTTCCTCCTGCTGGCTGCGGAGGGTCCTTGCTGGGCAGAGACTGGGCAGTCTCTGGAAGCTGACTCTGCTCCTGCTTTTAGGGTCCTATTATATTATGATCCTTCATCCAGGCCTCATGGACCTCCTCCCGGATAATCCCCCTCCTCCCCTCCTCACTACCCTACCTTTGTCCCATCCACTGTTTATAGGGTGGAGGTAAGTGCCTATTTCTTTATGTACAATCCAGCGCTGCGTATTATCAGACTTTAACGTAACACTTTTTTTATTATGGTAAAAAATGCATAGCATAAATTTTGCCATCTCAACCATTTCTAAATGTACAGTCCGGTGGCGTTCAGTACGTACACATTGCGGAGCGGCCAATCTCTAGAACATTCGCATCTTGCTGAGCTTGATCTCTTTACCCCCTGAACAACTCCTCGTTTTCCCTTCCCCGGCAATCACTACTTTCCTTTCTCTTTCTATGGATGTGACTACTCTAGATACTCACAGAAGTGGAATCACACACGGGTGATTGTCTTCCCGCAACGGGCTTATCTCATTGAGCGTGAAGCCCTCCAGATTCACCCATGCTGTAGCTTGCCTTTCTTTTAAGGCCGAACGGTGTTCCATTGGATCTTCCACATTTGGCCTGTTCATTTACTCATCAAGGAACACCCGCATTGCTTCCACCTTTTAGCTATTTTTACGGTGCTGAACACGGTTGCCTTCAATTCTTCTGTCTATAAACCTACACGTGGAACGGCTAGAGCACATGGGAACACTCTTTTGAATTTTTTGAGGAACCACCCTACTGGTTTACATAATGGCTGCACCGTTTCCTCTTCCCATCAACAGTGTCATCACAAGGGTTGCAGTGTCTTTGCCCCCTTGCCAGCACTTGTGACGGTGACCATCCTAACGGATGTGAGGGGACATTTCTCCAGACTTTTAATTTGCATTTCCCTAAGGATGAGTGAGTGGTGTTGAGCATCTTTTCTTTTGTTGGTTTAATTTCCTTAGGTTTGTATTTACATTGTCTCATTATATCTGGAGGTTCAAGAGGAACTCTTACCCTAGTGCTGAGATGTCTCCACTCTCCGGTCTTGCAAGGACTGCCTAGCTTTGCAAACAACTGTTCAAGGCTGGAAGGAGTCACACCTCAGGGCTGGGAGGAAAGGCTCACGTTCTGAGGGTCATGCTCATGGGTTGCCAGGTTTACAGCCCTCTGTGGCCCCACGCGCTATCTCAGGCCTCATGGCGGCCTTGCGTGGTGCAGGAGGCAGATGAGGAGACAGAGGTTCAGAGCTGAGAACACAAAAATAGGACATTGGGTCTCTAAAATCACAACCACTGAAGCAAATGCCTAGTGATGCGCAGTAGACATGGCTGGCTGCCCACCCAACATCCGTTCTCCCCTTCCCCTTGGGTCACAGCCCCACTTTTCTTATTGTGTCCAGCCCATCTAGCTGTGAACGGACCACCACGGGGGCACCATCCTCTTGCTTAAAGATTGGTTTAGTAATGGCCAGCACAGTGTGCGGGGCATTTTGGGGAGGAGGTCCTCATTCAAAACAGTGGAACAGACAGCATGGTCCCTTTTCTTTTTCTGGATGAGGTAATTCCCAGATGAGATGCCTGGGACTGCAGCCTGTACCTTAGGACCCCAAGCAGGACCAGTGTTAGGGTGAAGTCAAGGGGCAGTTGACAGAGCAGAAAAAGAGAAAGAACCTGAGTTCAATATCACTGAGTAATAGTGATAATACCACCCTCTCGTGATGTGAAATAATAGATCTCTATTACCTGCGCCGATTTGAACGGGGGTTTTGGCTTTTGTTGTTGTTGTTGTTGTTTTTGTTGTACCTGACGTAATCCTATTACGTGATGGATGGAATTGTAAATTGATAGAAAAGCAAGGTGAAAACGTGATGCAAGGGCCACCGATGACGTCAGAGCTACATCTCCATCTTGGGGGGGCGGGTGCCAGCTGTGGGCCAACACTGTCCTGGGGACAGAGACTGGCTATTCCTGGGGGTTATGGGGAGGGCCAGGGGAGGAGGAGGGGCAGAGTGGGCCCAACCATAGCTGTGAGACGGTAGTAAAGGTCCAAATGGTGAGACTGAACCTGTCATCTTCATGTCCAGCAGGTCAGTATGGGACCAAATATTGGGTCTGAAAAGAAACCTGCTGTCCCGGGGCCTGATATTCCCATGCCCCGGAACTGCAGCTGAAAACACTCCCGGCCTCTCCATCCTTTGTGTCCTCCTCTCTGACAGCAAGTTTGGAAAAAGACCGAATGTTCTCCACACAGCTCCCCACCCCCTTCTGGATGGGCCTCGTGTAGCAGGGTCCCTTCAAGGCCCCGTGTACTTCCTGGCAGGTGGGGGAGCCTGAAGGGTGTTTTGGGGTGAGGGAGGTGCTGCAAGCTCATTTCAGGGGCAGTGTTCGAAAGTCCCCTGTGGCTGCGTATTTTTGCCACAGTCTTTTCTTCCCCTGCTCCTGTGGGTAAAGGCATCTTCGCCTCCATCTACCTGACTCCTGAGTATACTTCCAGTTTGGTTCTGAACTCAGGAAGGAAGGCAGGTGACACTATTCATTCGATCCCTACACCTCGACCCACACCGCAAAATTAGTGAGTAGTTAATTTTTTAAAAAAAGATTTTATTTATTTACTTTAGAGAGAGTGAGAGAGAGAGTGTGAGTGGAAGGAGAGCAGAAGGAGAAGGAGAGAGAGAGAGACTCTCCAGCAGACTCCCCACCGAGCACAGAGCCCGATGCGGGGCTCGATCTCATGACCCGTGAGAGATCATGACCTGAGCTGAAACCGAGAGTCGGATGCTTAACCGACTGAGCCACCCAGGAGCCCCAGGGCTGGCCTCACATTTGCTAGTCTCCCCCCATCTGATGGGATGCCCTGCAGGATGGGGAAGGGGGCGTTTTAATACACCTGAGGTCATCTGGGGCCAGGGTCCCACAAAGGCCTTGAAAGAGGCTTGAAAGAGATCAAGCAGGACTGAGGTTTGGCTAAAGTCTCAGACTCGGGAGAGACACATTTGTGAAGGGAGCAAGCGGCACAGTTGGGAGCTATCAGTGAAGCAAGATCTAAAGCAATCCGAGCCGCTGCATTATTGCAAACCAGGTCAAGTCCGCCTCGAGAAAACATTTAACCTTTCAGCCATGTGCTGTTGGGTCAGCTCAGTCTAAAGGAAGAGAAAAACAGTGTGAGTGCATGGATAGTCGTCGCAGCCACGGGATGCGTCCTCGGAACAGCTGCAGTATATGGAATATATGGTACTTTCCTTTATTCAGTCCTCACGTCAACCGTATGGACTAAGGATTATGTTTGCCTTGTTCTACGTCTGAGAAAATGGAGACTTAGAAAGATTGTCCAAGGTTTACTCAGCTAGCAAGGGCCAAAGCTGGGTTTTTAAACCTATAGGGTCTCCACTCTTACTACCAACTCCATATTGCAATCAAACTGTTCCAAACAGATAGCTTTTTAAGGAAATAATTCCATGGAAGCAAGAAGTCACATGCATAGAAATTTCCAGTAGAATGTTCTATATAATCGTGACCAGAGGAAGCAACTTCAACATACAGCAGCAAGGAAATATTTTCATACATTAAGCTGTATCCAATCAGTGGAATGTTGGACGTAATTTTAAAATAGTAATTCTGGGGACACGGGGCGGGGGCAAAGTGGGTTAAGTGTCCGACTCTTGGTCTCAGCTCAGGCCGTGATCTCAGGGTTGCGAGATTGAGCCCCGTGTCAGTCTCCGTGCTCAGTGTGGAGTCTGAGACTCTCTCTCCCCAGCTCCCTGCCCCCTAAATTAATTAATTAATCTCTTTCAATAGATAAATCTTTAAAAAAAATTTTTTTTAAGTAGTAATTCTGGAATTTGTGCTGGGAAGTGAGCACTATAGAATAAGCGCTAGGGGACCAAAGCGGGTGGAGAACGGTATGTACACCACGATGGCAATAGTTAGAAAAAACCCCAATCTGCCCATATGTGATCTAAAACTGGAGGGGAAAAAGGGAAAACACACAAGAGCAAAATAACTTTTAATAACAAGTGGAACCTGGGTGATTTTTGTTTTTTCTTCCTCCCAAAAGCATTTTCAACATTGCAGAGGCACCGCCTTGGCAATAAAAGCAAAACAGATCTGTTTGGGCCACTGCAGGTGGAATCGCAGCTGGCTTCCTGGTGGGAGAGGGCTTGCCGGGCCCAGGTGAGGAGAGGGCTCCCTGGTGGGGAGAGGGCTCCCTGGGCCCGGGTGGGGAGAGGGCTCACCAGGCCCGGGTTGGAGCTCAATGTGGCTCAGCCCGCATGGGACCCGCAGCCATAGGCCTGACCTGGAGGAGGCTGTCGTGGGCTCCTCCTCGTCTCCTGAGCCAGGTCCCCTTTACTTGGAGCGGACACCGCGGCCCGAGGCTGCTGTGCCCCCCGCAAGGAGAGGAACCTGCCCTGACTCCAGGCAGCCTGAGTCCCGAGGGCCACCTAGTGGGAGCTTCTCCGGGACTTGCCCACTGGTGGCGTCACCGACAGGTGGGCACAGGCAGGATGAAGCCAAGGTGGAGACACACACACCGTAGACTTTTCTAGAGGGAATGAGATGCAAAGGAGTGAAGGGCAGGAAAGAGGAAAGCAGAGGCCGGGGGACTGAGCACTGCTGGGGGCCTTTCTCAGATGGTTCAGGAGGGAAAAAGCGGGGGTCCACGGCTACCTGGGGCCCGGGGTGCAGAGAGGGACTGGGGGCTCTGACAGGAGCGTCTCGGGGTCCCCGGGCCCGGTGTCAGCGGCCACAGCTCGGGGCTCGGGGAGGTGGCCACGAGGCCTCCGCAGAGGACACAGCCAGGGCCGGAGAGGCCTGTCGCTGCTTCGGACGGGAGCCCAGTGCTGGGGGAGCTGATCTGTGGGGGTACGTGGCCCCTGTCCTGGGGGACCCTCGCCCCTCGAGCCCAGGCCTGGATCAATACATCCTCGCCACCCGAGCAAGGGCGAGCCTGGCCCGTCGGGCCTGGGAGGGGGGACGGCGGCTGCCTCGAAGGCCAGATGAGGCACCCTGAGGCCCAGGCACCCCTCTCTTTCTGGGGCGGCCCTCTGGGTCCCCGTGAGTGCTCACAGTTCCCCTGCCTTTGCCCAACCTACTGTCGCGGGGCCAGACTCGGGGGAGGAACGGTCTTCGAGGCGTATGACCGCCCAGGCCAATGTGACCACGAAGGCTTCAAGGGGTCAGAGGGCAGATGCTGGAGCATCACTGATAGAAACTTCTCTGAACAATGTCACGTGGTAGGCCTGCCTCCCGCTGCCCAGATTTTGGTCACCCTCCCCCGCATCGCTTTTCAGAGCCACTTCCAGCACTTATAGGGACATGACCACAGGCCTCGCCGCCCCATTTCCTGTAGGCCTGGGGTCTGTGAGGACGGGAGGGACTTCCTTCCCAGTTCTACTGCAGGCAGACTGGGTCCCCCAGGGTGTGGGGGAGACTGCCCTCAGGACTAGGGTGTTCTCCTGGAGGTGATGTCACGGCTCCCCAGGGTGTGGGTGGGGGGGGTGGGGGGGTGCGCTCCACCATACATCTCCCATGCCGGGAATGTGGACTGCATCCTGATATATTTTTCAAATATTACATTTACAAACCTCTAGTGCAGAAAATTGGGAATCATTAAGACTGTAATAACAGTATCGTAGTTACGTTCCTTCAAAGAGCCCTTCTCCTTTAGAAATACATGTTGAAATATTTACTTATTTTTTTAAAAGATTTTATTTATTCATGAGAGACACACACACACACACACACACAGAGAGAGAGAGAGAGAGAGAGGCAGAGACACAGGCAGAGGGAGAAGCAGGCTCCATGCAGGGAGCCCGACGTGGGACTCGATCTCAGGTCTCCAGGATCAAGCCCTGGGCTGAAGGCGGCGCTAAGGCTGAAGGCTGAAGGCGGCAACCCCACCCGGGCTGCCCGACATATTTACTTATAAAGAAGATATGATGTCTGGAATTTGTTTCAAAATAATCAGGTGGTGAGGAAGGAAGTAGGAGGTGCAGATAGATAAAGCGAGTCATGAGTTGGTAATTGTTTAAACTACGTGATGTGTGTGTGAAAATGTATTACGCTCCTTTTCATAAAAAAGAAAAAAAAAAGGAGGGGTCTGTGGTCAAATCATTTTGGGAAAAGCTGCATACCACGGCCCCCCTCTTGGAAACTTACAGTGTGTGTTGCTGCTAGATTTTACATTGCTAGAGAATAGGGACTACGGGGGGGGGGGGGTGTGGACCACAGTCCATAGTGCCCCGCACAGTGTCCAATGCTAGCAAACCCCCAAGAAATGGCTGACGTGTGAAAAAACAAGGAAAAGCAGTTAGAACAAGGACACCCATTCACCTCTTTTAACCTAGTGTTTCCCAAACGTATTTATTTATGAAAAGCCTTTCATTGAGGAGCACCCTTATATTAAAATCCCTTGAAATTCGTATTTTGAGAAATGGTCTCAGAGCAGTCTATAAATAGTATTTAAAAAAAAAAAAAAAAAAAAAAAAAACCTAGTCTCACCAGGTCCCAGAGAGTTGGCCGAGAAAAGCCATAGGTTTGTAGCCTAAGACTACATGGACCATTTCCTGCCTATAAACTGTGTTCACATTCCCAGCGGGCTGGTTTTGGAGTCAAGAAAGTCCACTCTCTTTCTTTTTGCCCCAAACCTTCTCCTGGTATCTGCAAGTGGGAGACAAGGAGAAGAGTGAACAGGGCTCCTGTAGGGGTAGGCGCGCTCAGTGAGGGAGGTCAGACCGGTGTCTCCTTTCTCATGGTTGCAGCATCGTAGGTGAGGGGAGCCCGGGGAGAAAGTGAAGGTGCAGATGCAAACCCGGCCGTCTACTTGAGGACATCCACCTCGGGAGGAGGAATGCAGAAAAGGACTCAGAAGAGGAGCCAGGGATGGACTCAACTCCGCTTTCTACCCCCTTCCCTTGGACTCACAGCAAGACTCCGTTTCCCAGCTTCCCTTGTGGTTCAGGGAGTCCTGAGTGGAGGTGATGCTCCCTTTTTCAGGCCTGCTTATAACCCCCCCCCCCAAATGTCCTCCATGCTCTTCGTCCTTCCACTGACTGAATGGGAATGCCCCCAGCCGATTTGGAAGTCATGCGTTGAGGATTACAGAGCCTCCGTCAGCCTGAATCCTCCATCCTCCCCACCATCCTACCCATTAAGAAACCTTTATGAGTACGAGATGATTCAAAAATAAATTTCGATGTCTTTGAGCCATTCTACATTTCTGAGTACTTTGTCAGTAGCTAAATTAGACGACAAGCTACAGAAAGAGGAATGCATCTGAAAGGTAGAGTGAAAACTGGACTAGGGCAGTATCTGCGAAGCCAAGAAAGGATAGAACTCACAGGCAGGGGGAGTAACAAAAATAGTAACTACATCTGGGTTTGAATTTGGGTTTGAATCCCAGAACCTGAGACGTAAGGAGGTTGGCTGAGGGACTTTTGCTTTTGAGGACGATTTTTCTCTTTGATTGGAAGAGATGACCAATGATGAAAGATCCCTCTCTACTCGCCTACCTCCTTTCTTCAGCCTTGGACATGATCAAGTGAGAATTTAATGCCTGGATCTACAGCAACTATCTTGTGACGTGAGGCAGATATCACTGGGAAAGGAATCTGGCATGTTAAGAGTGGTACAGAAAAATGAACCGATTTTGTGTCTGTAATACTATCATTGAGCTACCAAACCAACCCTGGGATTACTTTCTTTCCTTACTTTGTGTTAATAAAAAAAAATAAAGGCTTTCCCTAAAAAAAAAAAAAAAAAAAAAAAAAGACAAAGAAAATCATAGCTACAATTTTTGGAACCTTGCTCTGTTCCAAAACCCTAAGTTAAGATAAATAGATACATTGTTACAAAGTATACTTTAATCTTCACAATAATTATATAAAGCATGAAATGAGTAACTCAAGCTCTAGGAGGTTGAGTAAATTGTCCAAGGTTACACAGCAAATGAATAACTTTCCTACCCCCCCCCCCCACCGTGTTACTGCATCCAAAAGAATAAGTTTAAAGAGCCAGATAAGTGCAGAGACCCTATTGCAGACTCGTGGATGGGGTTGGACCAGGAAAAGGGAAGCATTTAATGGGATAGAAGTGGGGAAGGTAGACCTGGAGGGTGACTTTCCAACAAGGCCGTCTATCAAGATCTCACTCAGGTACCCTTCTCTGTAGAGACTTTCGGAACCACGCCTGATCAATCCTACTATTTTTTGAACTCCTTTTTTTATTTACTGTCCCTCGGCCAGCCTGTGACACCCTGCAGTGGAGGGTTACTAGACTTTCTTTAAAGTTAACTTACGTGCTACATTTTTACTGCTTGCTCATACTCGGTTCTGCACATTTAGGCCCATGCGAGGTTCGCCCTGCCCCTCAGCTCCCCCGCAATTAGATGGGGTCATGTCACTGGTTTTAGCCCATGGCATGTGAGCAGAAATGGCATGTATCATTTCTGTGCCAAAGCGTTTAATCGCTGGCATGAGATCCTCTACTGTTCTTTCCCTGATTGCGGTAATTCCGCTAACACGGAGATGCTGCAAAACCAAACCACTCAGAATCACGGAGTTACTGCACGGAAGACAGCTGCCTTGGAGAACTGCTGGGCCCACAGTAGACTTAGCATGGCAAGGAGTCACGCGGCAAGAAGTCACTTGGATGACTGCCTTTGGTCCACTGAGATTGTAGTGCTGTTGCTCCCGCAGCATAACCCGGGTCTAACCTGATACACTTACTATTCCAACCGGATCAGAGATGGCAAGTGTGGATCACGAGCATCACCATCCCCTCATCTCGCAGATGTGCTGTATCTTCCCGACCCATCACTCAACGCTTACTCCCTGAGCTGGAAAACTTCAGAGTCCTCCCCCTCACATGCCCGAAGCAGTCTCTACTAGTTCATCAGAGCTAGAAAGTGAAGGAAAACCCACCAGGATCATTCCAGAGGACCCAGACTTCTTATTGCAGCCTGCAAGTCCACACAAGAGCTTAAAGCTTACGGTCTCCTCTCCTACCACTTGCTCGCTCGCTTGCTCAGCTCCAGCCCACTGGTCTTTTCCCTTCTTCAAACATACCCAGAGTACTCTCATCCCAAACCTTCACATTTGCAGTGCCCTCTGTTTTGGAAAGCATTTCTCTAATATTTTTTTTATGGCCCAAACGTTACCCCTATAGACAGACTTTGCCGACCACCTTATTAAATTTACCCTGCACCCTCCCCTGACTTCTTAAGTGACAGTAAGACACTGTTTTTGTTGTTGTTGTTGTTGTTTTGTTTTGTTTTTGCTTTTGCTTTTGCTGTTGGATTCCTACCACTTAGAGTAGTACTTGGTACAAAGAAGTGACTGGCCAAGACTCACCTAGACCTTAATCACTTTGAGGAGAGAGGGCGGGTCCCGTTCCTCTTAGGTTTTTCCCTTGGTGCTTAGTCCATGTAATGTATACAGTAGATGTCCATTAAATTCCTGGTTGATGATTAGAAGACTTCTATTTGTCTCCATATCATGGTGGGCTCATGTCTCTGTCTTTTGTCCTTCCCCTACCACTCACACACTCAAGATGTCTCTTTCTCCCTTCCCTCACCACATCCTCTCCCACTTAAGTTCACGTTTCTTTCTCACCCACGCCATGCCTTCTCGAGCTGCACCCTGCTGTGGCTGAGCAACAGTATCCAGTAATAAAACGGGTTTGGGCCCGGCCTCGCATCCACGTTCAGTACCTGCAAACTTTTCTGCAGGAGTTAACCCTGAGCACCATCCAGACTTGGCTAGAATGCTATGCCCGTACATTGGAGCCCAGAAGTTTCACCCTTTGGGTGTTTTGAAGAGAAGCAGCTGTTACCATCTGCCAGTTGAAAGGTTTTGCTTTTGAAATAGTCTAGGAGGCATGTTCAGGCAGAAAGGGGCTTTCTGGAAAAGGCCTGGGAAGACCCACACTCACTTGGATTGCCATGCAACTGTAGGCAGATCATGAGGGATGTCACTTTCTAGAACAGTGAAGGAGAAATAATTGCATTCTTTTGGTATAATTGGGTGATAAAAGGGAGGGTTTGTAGGAGAGGCCAGGTAGTGAAAAAGAGCAGGGGACTTAGAGTCAGAAGACCTGAGATTTAGAGCCGGAAGTCCTGAGTTCAAGACCTAATAGTAGGCACATCCCCCAGCCGTTTGAGCCTCTGCTTACTCTCTTGTAAAACAGAGTGATGCCCTCCCATGTCTATCAAGTCTCCTTGGTCGCAACAGAAACCAGCTTAAGCAAACACAAGGAAGTAAGAGGGGTGTAGTATGAGGACATCAGGGTGCCCCACGGAAGTCCCAGGCAAGAATGCAGTCAAGTCTCAAGAATGGATTAGCCTTCTTTTTTTAATAATATTTATTTTTTATTGGTGTTCAATTTGCCAACATACAGAATAACACCCAGTGCTCATCCCATCAAGTGCCCCCCTCAGCGCCCATCACCCAGTCACCCCCTCCCCACTGCCCACCTCCCTTTCTACCACCACTAGTTCATTTCCCAGAGTTAGGAGTCTCATGGATTAGCCTTCTACATGACGTCACACACCACTAATTCAAATTTCGTCTTCAAAAATTCGCATGAATGGGTGATGGGGACTGAGGGGGCACTTGACGGGATGAGCACTGGGTGTTATTCTGTATGTTGGCAAATTGAACACCAATAAAAAATAAATTTATTATAAAAAGAAAAAAAAATTTGCATCTCTAAATTAGCTACCACCAAGTTGTGGGACTTGACCTATTGGCACACTATTTTAATTTCCAAAGCTCTGCATAAAACCATTTTGCACCTGACATGGACACATCTAGAATCCAGAGGCACCTGGCCCCGTTGGCATTTCTAGGGTGCACCAGCCACACGTGGGCTCTTTTATTCGCTAAATTTGAAAGCCTTGGTAATGCTAAAGGCTCAGCTCTGTAGTTTCACTTGGTTAGCTCGAGACTAATTACTCATTCAATGTCATTTATGTGTCATGAAGATCGCTTCCCAAATTACCAGTTTATTTAGACTTCACTAACAATTATTTCACAGAAGGTTTTTTTTTACCACTTTTCATTTGCATGTGTAGAACTCACAAGTCGAGAGCGAACTAAGAATGGATTTTTTTTTTAAATTAAAATTGAATTGGAATAAGGGGCACCTGAGTGGCTCAGTGGTTGAGCGTCTGTCTTCGGCTCAGGTTGTGATCCCGGGGTCCGGGCATCGAGTCCCACATCAGGCTCTTTGAAGGGAGCCTGCTTCTCCCTCTGCCTATGTCTCTGCCTCTCTCTCATGAATAAATAAATGAAATCTTTTAAAAAATTGAACTAGAATCACACTTTATTATACCTTGCCAGATCGCTCCTTCTGTGTTTAGCAGCCCCGTGCGAGAATTGAATGTTCTCCCTTTAAAAGCGGCTGGTGGCCTGCTGTGTTTATAATCCTCAAATCCCATGATTCAGTCCCACCTTCCAGCCTTGCTCCACACACTCCTGCTCACATTTGGTTTAGGTTTGACTTTTTTTTTTTTTTTTTAACTTAAGAACAAGATTTATTACTAGTCAGAAGCCAGCAGGCCCCCACTTTAGGAAAAATAAATAAATGAATCCTAGTTTGCCAGAGGGAGTCATGCCCAAGTTCCACTGGGTCTTCTGAAAATGGTCACCCAGATGGGACACTGTTGCTTGCATTCATCTAGAAAGTGTCATGTTGTCCAAACGTTTCTATCTTTTGGCTCATGTACTTCCTGAAGTTACCCTATAAAATGTTTGGGGAAGAAAAGGAACAAGTCATTCATGCCTTTATATAATGCTTTTTTATTGAGAAAGGTATATATGCCAGAGACAGGGAGTTGCCTGGAACTGAGAAGCCGGTACAATCAGTGTCTGAGACAGACATGCCCTGTCCTCAGGTAGCTTAGAGGCTGGTGGGTCATTGAGCCCTACCACGAGTCCTGATGCCTTCTTTCACTTACGACTCATAGCAGATGGGGAGAAAGGTTTTTATGCACCTCATATTGTAGATGAGATAACCAAAACTCCCAGAGGTCAAGTGACCTAAGTGAAGTCACCCAGGCTGATCAGGGGGTGAACCACAGCTCAGGTCTGGGCTTCCTCAGCCCATGGCTTCTGATTCTGTCCTGGATTCCGGTCTAACAGTGTGACCTCATGTCAACTCAGATCAATTCAAGCTCTTTTCCAGTTTCCCACATGCCTGGGTTGGGCGTAGAAAGGTAACTGGTACAACACCCAGCAGAGACTGAGCATCTCAACTTAGTAACGGGAAGGATTTCAGCTTTATGGAGGCTCAGAGAGGAGCAGAGAACATCTCCGTGAGACCGGCGGTATGGAGGAGCGGGCTGGGGGGCGCATCTGGGGTGGAAAGAGGACCGGGGGAGCTCAGAGAGGTGATCCAGGAATTCCCGAAGGTTGGCCCTGACTCAGTCAATTGCTAGGTTGGTTTGAAATGAGTCACTTGTGGCATGGGGGCGAACAGCCCCCGTCCCTCTCTAAGCTATCGGGAAGCAGGCACGCCAAATATTTCCTCCTGGGAAAACACTTCCTAATTACAACCCCTAGAATTTGCATGGCCTTCTAGAGTTTGTAAAGCATTCGCACACCAGTTACGTCATCTGCTGATTGTGGACCGCACAAAAAAAAGTGCTGAAGAGATCAGGGTTGGAGAAGACCTAGTCGAGTGCCTTATATATACTTTTTTCGAGTAAAATTCTTGGTCGAAATGCAATGTCACACAACAGTTCTAGTGTATAAAATTGATGAGATTGGAACTCATCATTGGGATGGGGGCAGGGTGGGGAAGGCACAGCCTTTGCTTTGACCCCCGTGTCTGGTTCCAAGGGGTCTCCCAGGAGCCTGCACGTCCCATCAAACGCAACAAGAAGTATTGTTGCAGTGAACACCCGTCCCATTTGGCTCGCCTCCTCTGAAAAAGGAAAGCTGTAGGCCCTGGAGGCCAAGGGAGGTGTCCAAGGCCACCCCCCAGCCAGTGCCCTCTCCACGGAACTCACCAGGGCTGGTTGCTCGGGCAGCCAAAGTCTGAAGACCTGCCTGGAGCTCGGTGTGCCCGCAGGTGTTTCGGAAAGGTGCCCCCTTGGTGAGTCAACTGTGCTACCATTGGTGGCATTGTTGAAAGTGCCCGCTCCCCAGGTGGGGCTCCTCTTTTCAGCCGGGCCACCCCGGGGACCCTGGAGCTAGCGGCAGCACGGCGGTTGGGGACAAGTCCAGTCATTACTCGGCCCCCAACGCTCTCCCTGGGAACGCAAGAGAACAGCCTGTAGTCAATCAGGCTTTCAAAACCCTCACCCTGAACTAGCGAGAGGTTGCTATTGGCCGAATGTTTGTTTCCCCCAAATTTCTATTTTGGACATTTAACCCCCCAGTACGATGGCATTTGGGGGTGGGGACTTGGAGAGGTCACTAGGTCAGGGAAGTGGAGCCCTTATGAATGGGATTAGTGCCTTTATGAGACCAACCTGAGAGCAAGCCCCCTCCCCCGCCCCGCTCAGGCTCTGCCTCTCCCTCCCTCTCTCCCTCCCCCTTCCTTCCACCCCTCCCCACCCCCCCCCCCCCCCCCCCGTCTCTATCTCTGTCTCTCCCCATCATGTGAGGATACAGGACAGCCGTCCACAAACCAGGAAGAGTGTTCTCAGCTGAACTCAACCCTGCTGGCACCCTGACCTGGGACTTCCCAGCCTCCAGAACTGTGAGAACTAACTCTCCGCTGGTCAAGTACCCAGTCTGTGGCCTTCGGCGACAGCAGCCAGAGCTGACCGAGACCAGTCCATGACGGATGTACGGTATGTGTCTCTCAGCACAGTAATAATCGTAGCAACAATAACGACGGCAGCAGCAACAATAATAATACTTATTATATTGGCTCCCTATTTCCTGGGGGTCAAGTTCCAGCTCCTGGGTACAGCCTCGGGCCTGAGGGCCTGAGCCGGGGCCTCCTGTCTTGCTGTCCTCCTCCCCACCCCTTCGTCTAATCGAATATTCAAGCCGCTCTAAATGGCTCTCCGCTGCCCGAACCTGTCACGCGCTTTCACTTTTCTGTGCTCACTCACAATTCTGCTTTTAGTCATGATAACAAACGCATCCGCGGTGCTTACTCTATGCATATACATGCATAGATCTAGCGCTTGCTATATGCAGCACGTTGGAGTCATTTAATCCTCCTCAATTCTATGAGGCAGATACTGTTATTAACCTCACGCTAGACGTGAGAAAACTGAGGCACAGAGCGGCTAAGGTACTTGTCTAAGGTCACCAGGGCCGTGTATGAAGCCAGGCTTTCTGGTTCCTGAATCCTTGCTCTTCGACACTACAGAGTACTGTCCGTGGCTGGTGGATGTCTTGTCCTTGCAGTTTTCCTGAAAGGTTCCTCCTCCTCCTTTAAGACCTGGTCCAAATATCACCTCCACTGTGAAGCCCCCCCAATCCCCGTGGTGTTCCCCAGGAAAAGACGGGCCTCTCTTCTCTAGGACGGATAACAACGGTCTGCTCGCACGTGTTTTGCAGCACATCTCATACTGGGTGCTAACAGCCAGCTGGCGAGCCTGACTCCCGACCAAAGCGTGAGGCCCCTCAAGTTAGGGCAGATCTCAGATCTTCCTTATCTTGACACCCCTGAGCACTCGCGACATGTTTGATGAATCAGACATGGCTGCATGCACTTTCTCTCAATTTCTTTCAATAAATAACAAAATCACAAGGAAACGCCTTCGGCTCAGAAATTCTGGCACAGCCCCTTCAGGATCTTGCCGCAGTCCCTGACAACCATGACCTCTTCCTGGGTTCCCTTCCCTGCAGGAAGGCTGTTCGGCGACACTCCCAGGGGTCCACACTGACAATAAATACTACCGTTGATTATCAAGTATGAGATCACCGTGTGTTACAGGTTGATATGAAACTATAATGCAAAGCATGATTTTTCCAACTCAAAATGCCTCTCCTGAAGAATAAGACAATCTTCCTTCCCTTTCTGAGGTGTATTGGGTAGGGAGGATGAGGGAAAGTGGATTACTGTTTGCATAGATAAGAGTCTAGATAGCAAGAGAGAGTAACAGGTGGATGTCTGGTCGATGTGGGGATGGGTAAAATGGTGGATGATGACTGGATGGACGATGGATGGATATACTGATGAACAGATGTGGCTGGCTGGCTGGAGAAGAAAACAGTACATGGATGGATGGATGTAGGTTTATGAGGACATGTGGAAAAAGGATGTCCGGGCAGGTGGAGGAGAAGTTGTATGGGAGGGTGATGGGATGAATAAGTGGTTGGATGAATGGATGGAGGGAAGGGAGGATGTGTGGGTGGGCAAGTGGATGGGGGGAAGGGAGGATGGGTAGATGTGCCAGCACCCCCCCCCCAGGAAAGATGGGGAGATAGGTGAGTAGCTGGGTGGAAGGATGTTTGGGAAGATGAATGAGCTTGGCTGGCTGGCTGGCTGAATGGGCGGATGGCCCCACGTGCCAGCCTGGGCCTGGAAGATGACACGTGGGTTGGGGAAGGGAAATAGCAGCCCCGTCCGCGGCCGGTCATCTTCGGCTTGCCCTGAGCCGCCCCGACAAAAAGCCAACGGCCCCCCGAGCCGTGAGAACTCGGCTTCTGGTCCGGGGGAGGACGAAGGAGCCCGCCCTGTCCGCCTGGAGAGGACCCCAGGCTCTCGGCCCCGCCTCCGCACGGTGAGCAAGGAGCACCCCTGGCGCCCTCCATCGCGGCCGCAGCACATCCAGGTGCGCCTGAAGCCCGGGGGAGGGTCGGGTCGGAGGCTGCGCCCCGCGCCGCGGGGGTCCGGGTTCGGGACCCAGGGAACCAGGGACCCAGGGAACCGTCGATGGTCCCGAGGCCGCCTCGCAGCGCGCGGGGAGGGGAGCCGGGGCGTCCGGGGGCGCGGGGCCTCCCCGGGGTCCCCCCCTCCCCGGGCTGCGGGTGTCCGCGGAGCGCGGGGCGGGGGCGGAAGGGCCGGGAGGCTGCTGCGTCTTTAAACCTCCGCCGGCTGCTTAGTCACAGCCCCTCGCTTGGGTGTGTCCTGCGCTCGCTCCCTCCTCCCTCTTAGGTCACTCTTTTCAGCCCTTGAATAAAAACTGCACCCAACTTCCCAGGCGCCCTCATTGCCCGGCCGGACCCCAGCCCCCCGACAGGCTCGGGCCGCCGCGCTCGCCCCGTGCTCCGCCGGCATCACCGCCCCCAGCCCAGCCCCGCGCACCGGACCCCGCACCCCGGATCCCCGGACCCCCGGACCCCGGCGCCCCGCGCTCGCGCCTCGCACCATGGACAAGTTGGGGTGGCACCTGGCCTGGGGACTGTGCCTCCTGCGGCTGAGCCTGGCGCAGATCGGTGAGTGCCTGCGGGGGGCCCGTGGATGCGGGCGCGGGGGGCGCGCGGGGGGCGCGGGGCGGGGGCGCGGGGCTTGCGATCAGCCCTTGGGGAGAGGCCGGCGGGCAGCACCAGCCTGGCTGGGAGGGAAAGAGAAGGAGCGGAGGAGAAAGTTGGCGGCGCGCGGTCTTGGCTGAGATCGCCGTGGACCGACGGACGGACCCGCAGAGGGACGGACGCAGCACGAGGCAGAAAGTAACTGTCCTGCGTGCGCGCAACCGGTGTCCGCACCAACCGGCTCCCGCGCCCCAGGGCGCCCCAGGCGGGCGGGCCGGTAGCCAGGTGGCCCTGGAGCAGCTGGGGTGGCAGCCGGTGGTGGCCCCGAGCCTTCCAGAAAGGGGTGCCTGCGCCCTGCGGCTCCCCAGTGCGCCCGGGTTGCAAGGCTCTTACAGTTGGCTCCCGGCCCCGACTCTCCAGCGCTTGTGGGAACTTGAACCAGCTCTGCGAGGTTCTGGGTTTCCACGAGGTGCCAGCCCGGGGCAGGGAGCGCGAGGAGGAAAGGCGGGGACTGAGCCAGTCCTTGCACCCCCCCACCCCACCCCACCCCTGCCAATCAGTTAGGGGAAATCCAGGCAGTGATGTGGCTCCTATTCCCGGCCTGGCAGCCTCGCAGCAGGGAGGGGAGCCTGGGCGGCCGGGTCCTGTTAGGAACCCGGGAGCTCGCTCGGGCTGGCTATACCCTAACCAAACGGGGTCTGTATCTTCAGTGGCTTTGGAGTGGGGTGGCTGCGTGTGAGGTATTCTGGGGAGACTGAACTCCGGGTGTTTCTTTCCCTTTGTCTATATGTGGACAGATAATTACATGGCTGATTTGCTTATTGCTAGCAAAATTAATTTTTCTTTTAAGAAGCGCCAGCTGGGTCATTAAGACAGCTCAGCCTATGGCTTGATTCTACTCAGCAAGTATTCAGTAAACCCGGCTCTGGGGGTACCAGGAGAGTAAAGACAGTCTGACCTGGGTACTTTAGGCCGGGCTCAGGTGGGGATCGAAGAGTTAGAGCCCTGAAACAGAAATAATAATAATAATGGTCCCAATAACGGAAGAAATGCCAGCGCCGGCCACCGTTGACTGCACATTTCCGTCGTGCCAGACACTGTGCTAAATCTTTACAAGCGTTGACCTTATTTTACCCCCACGGGGGCGCAGTGGGAAGGGTCCTGTCGCTAGCCCTGTTTCCCAGGGGGGAGACAAACGGAGGCGCGGAGAGGTTAGGTAACTGGCCGGTTTTCACGCGGCTGGAAGGCCTGGTGCGCGTGTGCACCCAGGTCCGTGAGGCTCTGCTTAGTGGGACTGCGTTGGACTCCGTGTGTGGCACAGACGTGCTTGGAAAGAGTTCAGGGGTCGAGGCCTGAGGGGGGACCAGAGGCCACAGAGGAGGCTTCCAACGTGAACAGAGCTCCACTGAACTCTTGAAAGGCAAAAACATTTGGGATGGCCGAGAGGAGAAATTCTGGAGCGTGGGGGGCGCCCTGGGCCGGCCCGCCTGGGACCTCCGGGGAGGCCCATTGGCCAGTTACCTGCCGGTGATGCCTTCTGCTCGGTTTCTGAGGCTCCGGGTTCCTGACTCCTACCCGGTCTCCCTGGTTCCAGATATCAAGGCCGGACCCCCCTGATATTTGACACTGTCCCCAGTCCTTGAGATTCTCCCAGACACCAGAGGCTCAGTCCTGCCCCGCGTTTTCATGGTCCTTTTGGACAGCATCATTTGGAGGAAGCGTGACAAAGTGCCAGTAGCAATAACTCCGGGGCCTTGGCTTTCGGGTGCTTGTAATGCTGTTTGGAAGGAACTGAGACTTGGAAGGGAGACGTGACTTAACAGCAGCTCGGCTGCGGGGAAGGAGGAAGAGGAGTGGGGTGGGGTGGGGGGAGGCAGTACTATCGCCCAGTCCCCCGTGGGGGTGGGGGTGAGGGGGAGGAGTCAGGAGGCCTCCAGAGGACAACAAGGAAACTCTGGAAGGGAGCACGGCTTTGGGGAGAAAGAAAGGCTTCCTCCTGCATATCGGAAAGTAAAAAGTAGAGAAATGGCCAACACTGGACCCAAAAAGTAAGTTGGAGAACGGACACTTTGAACGAGGTGTCATATGCAGGGGGAAGAAGGTGGCCCCGGGTAGAGGGCAGTGGATGAGCCCTCCTGACGTCTCGCCTCCTCCTGTCTGTGGACGACAGGTCGCTGCTTGGGAGGTGCGCCCCTGGTGTTGAGAAAGAGGGGTTCATCTGAGCGCCTCGGAGCTTGTGGGTGGCACGTTCCCTTCTGCTCCCTGTGAGCAGTAGAGACCCCCCTTCCTGGGCGTGAGGGCTGTGGCTGTGTTTTCCCGGGTGGAGAAGCAAGAAATGCATCACTGCCGAGGTTAGCATCAATTAAGTCCGTTGTTCCCCAGATACACATTGGACATCTTATTTCCTGCAGAGGCGCAGTGCCAAGTAGGTGTGTCTGAGGCTGGCAGCCAGTAGGAAGAGGTGCCACTTTCTTCCAAATTACCCCACGCAGGGGCAGCATGGGACTCATGAAATTCTTAAGTTATGACAGATCCCCTTCCATTCATTCGAGAACTATTTCTTGACTCATTGTCGTAGACTCAGCCATGGGGACTCCAAGGACCATTTAGAAAAACCCTTCTTTTTTCCCATGGAGGAAACAGAAAGAGGAGGAGGAGTGGCTTTTCCCTCTTGGAGACAGACTTAGGGCTGGACATTTCCAACCACAGGTCTCTGAAACACCCCTCTCATCAAGGACGGTAATGAGCACCCCCTCTGCCCCTGCAGTGGGCAAAACACTTGTTTCACACCTTAAATGCTACATTAAACATTCACAATATATATTTTTTTAAGATTTTATTTATTTATTTGAGAGAGAGCACGCTGCACACACACGAGCAGGGGAGGGGCAGCAGGAGAAGCAGGCTCCCTACTAAGCATCCCTCCCGGGCTCCATCCCAGGACCCCACGACCATGACTTGAGCCAAAGGCAGATGCTTAGCTGATTGAGCAAACCAGGCACCCCAACACTCACCACATTTTAATTTTTTTATGAATTTATTTTTTATCGGTGATCAATTTGCCAACATATAGAATAACACCCAGTGCTCATCCTGTCAAGTGCCCCCCTCGGTGCCCGTCACCCAGTCACCCCCACCCCCCGCCCTCCTCCCCTTCCACCACCCCTAGTTCGTTTCTCAGAGTTAGGAGTCTCCCATGTTCTGTCTCCCTTTCTGATATTTCTCACTCATTTTCTCTCCTTTCCCCTTTATTCCCTTTCACTATTTTTTATATTCCCCAAATGAATGGGACCATATAATGTTTGTCTTTCTCCGATTGACTTATTTCACTCAGCATAATATCCTCCAGTTCCATCCACGTCGAAGCAAATTCACCACATTTTTAAATTTTACTCTGCTATATCCAGTTTGAGTTCAGGATAGGAATAATGATGTCGGTTTCTCACCACAAAGCAAAGTTGCTTCTCGAAGCCTGACACTGCTACTGCAAAGAAGAGTTCCAGGTCCCAGGAAGTGGCGTTTCCTGAGCAGCGGCTCTGTGCTAGGCCCTCTGCCGAGCCGTTGGAGTAGGTTATTCCATATGAGCCTCACGACAGTCCTGGGCATGTTTGACACTTTCTTAACCCCATGTTCTAGACCAGAAAATTGAGGCTCAGGGAGGTGGCATGGCTTGCCCAAGGACACACAGCTAGCAAACGGCAGAGGTGGGGTTTCCCACTGTCTAACGTTGGAGTGTTAGACTCCAGTGCTTACGCGCCTTTGATTCAGTACTTTGGAAACTGTGTGTGTGTGTGTGTGTGTGTGTGTGTGTGATTCTCCTACCCTCCCTGTAACATGTGACCAGCTAATGTGAAGCCTGGTGTGAATGGCTTCTCCCCCGGCCCGCCCCATCTGCCCCCCCCCCCCCAAGCAGGATGTGGCCTCTTGGCTGCCCTACCCTGGACTGACTCTCCCCAGCTTGGCCACAGCTGTCAAGAGATGCCAACCTAGTTATTTGTTACTAAAATAAGTCAATTCCCTTATCAGAGTCCAGCTGCCCTTCTAGACATGCTCTCATTTGCAGGCTTGGAAAAAAAAGGGAGAGGCTGTTCCTTGTCTAAGAGACAAGTTAGGGCAATGCCTTCTGCCTGAAAATTAAGGAAGAGGCTCTGCAGAGGCCTTCACCCTAACCCCGCAAGCATTTTAGATGCACTGACCCAGAAAGGCCCTCGTCACATGCTCCGTGGAAGCCCTCAGTGTTTAGCAGATTGTATGTGGCCCAACGAAGGAAAGTCTCGAGGACCCAGGTGGCAGGCTGACACAGTTGCCTACAAAAGTCAAGGATTTTGAACTGAAAGCCAGTATGGAGCTCCGGGTGACATGCGGCTACCCAAGTGAGATTTCAGATCAGTCTATGGTATCCAGGCTAATGGTGTCAAACTAGGGTTCCCTGACAGCGTGGAGGTGGTGGGAGGTAAGCTGGCCTGCCCAGCAGTGGCTCCTGGCTGTAGCTGGGGCTGGGGCTGGGCTGTGTGGGGCTGGGGCTGGGGCTGGGGCTGGGGCTAGGGCTGGACTGGGGGTGGGGCTAGGCTGTGTGGGCTGGGGCTGGAGCTGGGCTGGGCTGTGTTGGGCTGGGGTGGGGTGTGTTGGGCTGAGGCTCGGGCTGGGGCTGGGGCTAGGCTGTGTGGGGCTGGGCCTGAGGCTGAGGCTGCTCTGGGCTGGGCTGTGTTGGGCTGGGGCTGGGCTGGGGCTAGGCTGTGTGGGCTGGGGCTGGAGCTGGGCTGGGGCTGGGGCTAGGCTGTGTGGGACTGGGCTAGGGCTGGGGCTAGGCTGTGTGGGGCTGGGCTGGGGCTGGGGCTAGGCTGTGTGGGGCTGGGGCTGGAGCTGGGCTGGGCTGTGTTGGGCTGGGGTTGGGGTGTGTTGGGCTGAGGCTCGGGCTGGGCTGGGGCTAGGCTGTGTGGGGCTGGGCCTGAGGCTGAGGCTGCTCTGGGCTGGGCTGTGTTGGGCTGGGGCTGGGCTGGGGCTAGGCTGTGTGGGGCTGGGCTGGGGCTGGGGCTAGGCTGTGTGGGGCTGGGGCTGGAGCTGGGCTGGGCTGTGTTGGGCTGGGGTGGGGTGTGTTGGGCTGAGGCTCGGGCTGGGGCTGGGGCTAGGCTGTGTGGGGCTGGGCCTGAGGCTGAGGCTGCTCTGGGATGGGCTGTGTTGGGCTGGGGCTGGGCTGGGGCTGGGCTGGGGCTAGGCTGTGTGGGCTGGGGCTGGAGCTGGGCTGGGGCTGGGGCTAGGCTGTGTGGGGCTGGGCTAGGGCTGGGGCTAGGCTGTGTGGGGCTGGGCTAGGGCTGGGGCTAGGCTGTGTGGGGCTGGGGCTGGAGCTGGGCTGGGCTGTGTTGGGCTGGGGTTGGGGCTGAGGCTGAGGTTGCTCTGGGCTGTGGCTGGGCTGAGCTGGACTGTGTTGGGCTGTGGCTGGGGTTGTTTTAGGCTGGGGCTGGGCTGTGTTGGGCTGGGACTGAGGCTGGGGCTGAGGCTGGGGCTGGGCTGTGTTGAGCTGGGACTGAGGCCGGGACTGAGGCTGGGGCTGAAGCCAGGGCCAGGCTGTGTTGGGCTGGGGCTGGGGCTGCCCTGGGCTGCCCTGGGCTGGGCTGTGTTGGGCTGGGACTGAGGCCGGGACTGAGGCTGGGGCTGGGGCTGGGCTGGGCTGGGGCTGGGGCTGAAGCTGAGGCTGGTCTGGGCTGGGCTGTGTTGGGCTGGGACTGGGGCTGGGGCTGGGGCTGGGGCTGGGGCTGAGGCTGTGTTGGGCTGAGGCTGGGCTGGAGCTGGTGCTAGGCTGTGTGGGGCTGGGGCTGGGCTGGGGATGAAGCCAGGGCTGGGGCTGAAGTGTGCTGGGCTGGGACTGAGGTCGGGGCTGAGGCCGGGGCTGAGGCCGTGTTGGGCCGGGGCCAGGGCCGCTCTGGACTGGGCCGGGGCTGAGACAGAGGCTGCAGTTGAGTCTCCCACCACCTCGGTTCGGCCAGCTCCACCCAGAGCCTGAAAAGGAAGCGGCTCTTGTGCAAGAGGGAGCCTAAGCAGGTGGCAGATGCTGTCAGACAAAGCATGGTCCTCAAAGGGGATCTTTTCTGCTTCAGAAAGAAATTCTGGGGGATTGCACGGCAAGAGGCCGATGACTCAATTTCCTTTGTGTCTCTGCTTGAATGGGAAGCACACGAGTGTTCTTGAGAACTAGCAGGGGGGCCGGTGCCTCCTACCTTAACTTCAAACCCTACCTCTTTACTCATGCGGCAAGTTGCAATTTTTCTTAAAAAGCATACCACCCCCCACCCCCACCCTCAGCGGGCCACCAAGGGTTTGGGAAGCAAGGGCCACCTGATAGAGTGTGGAAGGGGTGCTCCCTGGTTTGTGGTTGTGGACCTTGGCTGGGCACGGACAAAGTGGTCGTGCCTGCCAGGTTTCCCCGGAGAGTCCGGCTTTCAAATGTGCAAATGCTCTACCAATTGACGCACGGCATATATTTTGACTGAGCGTCTATATGTTTTTCTACCAGTAAATGTGTTTGGTTTCGTGTGATCAGGGGTCAGAAGCTTTGCAAGGCGCTTTGCATAAAGGAATTCACAGCTTTGCAGCTCCTTTGTCGGCCAGGTGTCCGATTCAAATGACGCTTGGCTGAGAAAACGTGGAGAAATACTGGGGAGAAATATTTACTATTCTTCTGCTCTCCACTTCGTGGTCACCCCGATATGGAAAGCACCAGGACAAGCTACGCATTGGAGTCCTGCTTGCTAGACGTGGGCCTACACGCACCGTGGGTGTGCTTGTGAGTGTGTGCACGCCTGAGCCCACGCATCTGCCTGTAGTGGGCATCTGCCGGTCGGGTGTCTTCTGTGGGCCCCCCGCTGTGCCGGGCACCACCGGGGAATCACAGGTGTGACACTGGCACCTGCAGCCAAGAACTTTGAACATGGTGCAGCTGCTGGGCGGCCTGGCTGTCAGAGACTGTGAGGCTAAGGGCGTTGGTGACACACGCAGCAAGGTGGGCGGGAGGAGGTGGCCATGGGGACAGGATGGCATTTGAATGTATGAAGAAGCAGAAGTGAAAAGGGGGATGTGTCCCTCTTGCCTGCCATCAGTTTACCCACTCTCGAGTACATGAGTTAACTAGCCCATACGGCCAACAAACATTGACGGGGGGCCCACTTGCCGCACTGGGGGGTTGGGCACTGGAGGGGGGGCTCATAAGAAGGCCACCTCCCTCGCCCCTGAGCAGCTAGCTCGCCCTGTCATGTGTGGTGTGTGGCTTCCTGGGTGCTGGCTGGCCGTGCTCTCTGGCTTCCACGTACCCGGTTCGGGTAGTGCCCTGCCCCTCCTCAAGGTGTGACAGCCAAAAAGGCCTCTGGACACTGCCAGAGGGACGGTGGTGCTGGCGAAGTCCCCTCACGTTGAGAATCTGGTGTCACACGATGGCAGCCATTCCAGTAAGCTCGCCTCTGACAGCGTGGTACCTGGTCCTCATAGGGCCCCTCGGGTAGGATAGGCCCCCCCCAGCCTCGTAGGGCTAAAATTAATTAGCCTCAAGGCTGTGCAGTAAAATCAGGCAGAGAGGCCTCTTTCACTTTGGGGGCCAAGGGGCGCTAATGACTTTCACTCCCCTCAAAGGGGGAAAACCCAAAGCCTGACCTGCCTTCTCTTATCTGGCTTCTGCAGCACTGCGGGAGCCCCAGGGATTATGTCACAATCATATTGTGTGTGCGTGTGTGTGGTCCCAGATCCCAGGGTTGGCCCTAGCTGCCAGGAACTGTTGAACTGAAATGAATATGCAGACTACAGAAATAGCTCCATCCTATATATGGAAGCGTGCTGGACACATGCATAAGACAGCACGTCTCTCTGTGCGATAGCAGTGGGGATGGCTGTTTTGCTCAGGGCAGGGGTGAGCAGGGCGCTTGCCTGGTCAGCTGCCCACCACAGGGCTCATGCTCGGTCTGCCCAAACAGGGAGATCACCCATCTGTTTGTGGTTTTGGTGGCTGCTTGCTGTGGCTGGGGACGTCTCTCTCAGAACAGGGTTACCAGCTTCTCAGGCCAAGAAGGGAGTGGAAGCCAGGCAGCATGATGACACCAACCCCTAAATTTAAGCTTCAAAATAAAACACTCCCTAGCAGCAGCCCACTTGGAGATTATTTTGGAGATGCTGATCTGAGGTTGGACTCCTTAAACACCCCTCTGCCCGCCTCCCCCCCCCCCCCCCAACTGCCTCCATGCCTGCTTCTGGAAGGTGGTGGCACCCAGGAGAGAAGCAGAAGAGCTTCACAGAAGAGTGTCACCTTCTCTGTGGGTCTCCTGCAGCTCAGGAAGGGGCAAGGCTCCAGGGAAGCCTGCTGTCTGGTGGCGAGCCACACCGGCAACAGCAAACCATGCCTCCTCTCTGTAGAGCTTGCTGAGTCTGGAGTTGCCCACACCTGGGGCAGGTCCTGCCTACCCTACCCAGGGATCACCTGCCCAGTGACGCTCGGACGCAGGGAGTCAAACGAGGAAGGAAGGGATGGGTGTTGTGGGGGGAAAGAACATCTCGAAGCCAGATCTTTCTGAGTTTGATGTGCCCTGGCTGCCTGGGTGTGTCCACCCAAGTCGGCAAGTGGCCCTCGTGAGTGCAAGTGTGGGCATAGATAGGTCCTAGGTGGGTGGGGAGGGCTGAGTCACCGAGGAGGTGATTTGCAAAACCCAGGCCCCAAAAATCTTCCTCAAGTCCTCAGCTTTTGAGAGTAAAGGTTAATTGCAAAACTCCAGCGGGGAGAGATTATTCACATTTGCGATGGTGTCACTGCAAGTCTCCTCTGAAGGTGCCTGTAAGTTCATCTTTCTTCCCCACAACCTTTCTGGACAGAGAGAGCTCTTGTACCTTTTGCACTTGTTTCTTTGTATTTAGGTGTATATTTTTGAGATAACAATCACCACAATTAGTAACAATAGTAAATACTCATGGAACGTTAACCAGGTGCCAGGACAGGCACCATTCTATGTCCTTTATACCGACTTGTTGAACTCATACACCAACCTTATGAAGTAGTGGGGTTATCATCCCTCTTTTAAATATGAGAAAACTGAGCCATGGGGAATTTGAGTAACTTGTCCAAGGCCACAGAGCTGCTAAGTGATGGAGCTGGGATTTCAACCGAAGTGATGTGGCTACTGGGAAGCTCTTAGTTACTTCATTCCTGTGCTTCTCGTACGCCAAGATGTCAGGGCCCCCAGAAACCCGAATGGGGATATCTGGTAGTATTGTGGTTGTTTTCATAAACTCCACTTGGGAATCAGGTGTGGGTTGGGTCATAACATCCACAGAGCTAGTCTTACCCTCCCTTTTTACACGTGATGTCAGAGGAAGGGCTGGAATTGCAAGCATGAAGGGGAAAGAAGTTGTCATGGAAGCTTCTCCCCATTCATACCCTGAGTGGCTCATTCATTCCAATTCCTGGATGGAAGTTCTGCTCTTGTCCATATGATGGGAAGCTGGGGAAGAGGTAGGATTGGAAAGGATGGTGGGTTGAGTTGTTTGTTCATTATCACTTCATTACTTGTCCCCTGGAGGAGAGGTGGAAGTTGCTGATTAGTGTTTCTCCACCATCTAGGACTTTGGCTCATGAATGGCCAAAGCTAGAAAAGGGGTGTTAAATAGCAGGTTTGCCCTCAGTGCAAGGGTCTTTGGCCCCAGGGCCTTCTCTCCACCAGCTAGAATTGATGAGGGAAGGAGGGAACTGAGGAAGGAGGCCATCAGAAATCAGGCTACACTCACCCTGACACAAGGAACTGAGCAAATACTAGCAGTGGGCCCTTCTTCACAGCCCTCGCCTAAACCTAAGGGTGGCCTGGCTTCTGTGTGGCCCAGCAGGTGACCTGTGCATTGGGGGAGGTAGGGGAGATGGGCAGGACAAGCCCCCCAAGAAAGGTGGAGTCAGAGCCACCTGAGGACACCTGACACTCGTCTGTGTGTGTTTGGCCTGGGCTCAGAGACTCATCACAGATTCATTACCCATTTGAATTTCCCTTGAGCAGGTCTGCAGTACCTTCTAGGACCCACACCCCAGCCTCTTTTACTACTTCCTCTCTCACTTGAGCAGGTCTGCAGTACCTTCTAGGACCCACACCCCAGCCTCTTTTACTACTTCCTCTCACTTGAGCAGGTCTACAGTACCTTCTAGGACCCACACCCCAGCCTCTTTTACTACTTCCTCTCTCAAAGAGAATCTGCAGAGGTGTTAGAGTGATGGCAGTAAAGCCTTGCAGGTGTTTATTATTATGCAAATTGAGATGTCAAGGAGAAATGAACAATGCCATGCAACCAATACCTGGTCTCCTGGCTCGGGCCTAGAAGGTGGTTTCTGCCCAGGCCCCTGGCCCCAGTCTTCACGCACTCCAGAAATATTAAATGAAGATCTCCGACCTGCCAGTCACAAATGCTGGCATTACTGAGTGCATCTGGCTCAGGAAGCAGAGTCTAGCAGAGCTGTGCACCGTCTTACAGACTGCAGGAGACCAGCTGATGTCACTGAGCCAGCCCCAGCCCACCGGTTTATTGCATGGTCACATTTTTCATCAGAAAAGGGAAGACAGGGGTTCAGGTTCCTACAAGAGTGCTGGTCACGCAGAGGTGGACCAGACTTTGGGGAGGGAAGTGATGCTGCCAGAGAAATCTTTTGCCCTGAAGTTCATCTTTGCTGTGGATCTTCTGTGGTAGCACAAGGTGTCTTCCCAACGTCAGCCTTCGAGGTCAGGCACATCCCTCTGGTCTTACCAGAGAGACTTTTACTCTCCTCTATTGTCTTCTTTCTTTCTTTTAAAGAATTTATTTATTTATTTATTTATTTATTTATTTATTTATTTATTTATTTATGAGAGAGAGAGAGCGTGCAAGCGAGTACAAGCAGGGAGAAGGGCAGAGGGAGAGGGAGAAGCAGGCTCCACACTGAGCAGGGAACCCAGTGCAGGGCTCGATCCCAGGACCTTGAGATTATGACCTGAGCTGAAGGCAGATGCTTAACCAACTAAGCCACCCAGGTGCTTAGTTGCAAGCATTGCCTTGCTTCTCCTTGATAATTCATAAAAACCCTACATGTATACCTCCATCTAATAGAATGAAGTTTAAGGGATGCCTCTGAGCCGTGTGTGGCCATCTGTTCTCTTTCACTGGTGAGCATATAAGCTCCTTAGGGGAGAACTCATGCTTTATGTACATCATATGTATTTTTGTCTCATGGTAGCCCCCAGTCATCAGTTCCCCCATTATAGTAGATGCTCAGTAAACATCAGATGACTGAATGAATGGATGAAATTTCTAGATTTGGCAAAGCAACCTTTATCATTTAGCTTTTGTGATTTTTATAGGTTCTGGCTAATTTTTTTCATCCTTTTTTTTCTTTCTGGTCTATAAAAACCTTTTAATTTTATTTTTTTTCCAGTGTCTCTTTTAGTGAGCCTCAAACTTCCTTAAAAGTGCTTTTCTCTGCATTCTCCTTAATTGGAGTGTATCTCTCCTGAAGTTTGACATGTCAGGCAAGGTAGGGGGTTGTTCAGAGCTCATTAGGTTTTGTCCAGTAGAACAGGGATCTTGGTTTCCTATAAGCCTGTCTGCCTCTATGCCCCAGCAATTCCTTCCAAATCTGGCCTCCTGTGTGTGTGTATATATATATATATATATATATATATATATATATATATATATATCAACAAAAACAAAAAAACCCAAGCCTCAAAATCATATACTCAATGACACTTATAGAAAAGATGTTGGCTTTTGGTCACTCTGTGAAAACAAAAAAAGAGGAAGTTGTTTCTTTCAATGGTTTAAAACCTTCTATTCCAAAGACCACTTGTGCCAAATCAGAGGGTTTGCGTGGTACACCGGGAATGCGGAGGTTTGGCTTTGGAGGAGGGCTGTGTAGAAGGAGTAAGGGCTGTGAGAAGAGCCAGACCTGAAGTTTGATTCCCCTCTCTACCACCTCAGAGTGGTGTGAGCTCAGGCCGTGCACATGTTAAATGTCTAGAACAATGTTTAGCATGTGGTGTCTAGCACTCAGTGTCTACACTTAGAGGTGCCTCAAGAATAGAAATTGACTATTATTATATTTTAGTTTGCTGAACAAATCATTTCACCCCTGTTTACCTCCGATTTTCCATGTATAAAATGAGAGGGCTGGATTCCAGTTGATCTGTAAAATCCTTTCTAGGCCTCACGTTCTATGAATCTACCACTCTGTGGGCCACGAACACCTAAGCCTCATAAAACTTAATGGAAAGAATAACAGGACTACAATGCAGTGCGAAAAAAAAAAGTGATGCATGGTTTGTATTAAATGTCAGAAGTGAATTATTAATCCATGCCAGAAACAAATCTATTGACCCAGTTCTACTCTAAACCCCACTGGGCAAGCACGACTCTTAGGAACAAGGTGCTTTGTTCAGAGGACTCAGCTGAATCCTCTCGACCGCCTGGGAATGGGCAGACGAGGAAGCTTGGGCCAGAGAAGTGCAGTACACGTCTCAGTCACACAGCTAGAACCACAGAAAGCAAGTCCTGGGGTTACCTGCAGGATCTGAATGCGATACTCTTTTCCTTTAAACTGTGCTTTAAAAAACATCGCTTCAAGTGATCAGAAAAGCCAAGAGGGGGAAAGATAATGTCCTCTACTCTCAAAGCTGATGAGCAACTTAGATTCCTCAGCTTCCGTTAAGGGGATGCTGCAGCATGTTGACGCAAAACAAAACCACATCATTCAGCCAAAGAGGTGCGTAGAGGGTGAGCTATAGAATCCTACGGAAAACAACTAGGGTGGCCACGAGAATCTAAAAAAAAAAAAAAAAAAAAAAAGAGCAAACAAAACAAATATTTAATATTATGTATGTGTGTACACATGCACACACGTACCAATGCATTGGCCAACGCAGCCCTTTGAGATGGCGAATTGCTGCTTCTGCTCAGAGCCTTCCAGATTCCTGCTAAGATATTTAGTTCTTTTTAATAAACCCAGAGAAGGAAAAGGAAAGAAGGAAGGAAGGAAGAAAGAAAGGAAGAGAGAGAAAAATAGAAAGAGAAAAAGAAAAAAAAAAGGAAGTCCTAAAGACGGCACTACTTAGGAGTTTGCCAAAGCGGGTCAGGGACTAAATGCCCTGTCAGGGTTCTGACCTCCTGTCAGTCACTGAAAGTCCTTACTGAGGTCCCATCCAGCCTGGGTGTGCCCTTTTAGTATCCGCCAACCAGAAACCAAAGTAAAATACCAGCTGGGTTCTGTTCTTTGTCATATGCCATGCCCTCAGTTATCGCTTGGTCATCTCCAGCCGGTCCCGCAGACACAGCATCTAGGAGAAGTGACGGGAGAAGTGACAGCCGCATGCAGCCAGTGGAGCTTTGGTGTTTCTCCCCCTTAGTCCCAGGAGGATGGTGGGCAAGATTCGCCCTTTACAGTTTGCCTCTTTGCCCAACTAGGAGATGGTGATGAACTCACTAATTCAATTCACTGAAGAGTGTAGTGTGACCGGCACCGTGGAAAGGATTGAGGGGAGTGGAAGATCTAGTTCCTGTCCCCAGAAAGCTGACGGTTTGGTGGGAGAAAAGTCAAACAGGTGAAGGAGCCCTACGAGATGATGGGCCATCAAGGGCCGGAAGACGAGGGAAAGCGGGCACGGGCGGTGATTGTGCAGGCTTCGTGCAAGGAGTGGGACTTGAGCGTGAGGTGGATGAGCAGGGCAGAGAAGAGGGTGACCCATGGGGGTGCAGAGCTTGAGCTGAGAAGGTTCAAGTGGGGGGAGTTACGTATGGCCTGTGGGGCGCCAGGGAGGGTGCAGCCTGCCTGGACGGGAGGCCAAGCTGAAGAACAGTGAGGGATGACGCTGGGCAGGTTCCAGGTGATCATGTGTCAGTGGCACCGCCTGCAAGATCCAGTTCTTGTGCCCCAGAGAAGTTCCCACGACACCGTATTTGGAGGCTGCTGGGCAGGGTTCAGCAGTGGGGCAGCGCCAGCACCACTTGGGTTGCCACTGGGGCCGCTCTGGCTGGGGTGGAGACTGGCAGCTTGAGATGATCCCAGACAAGCCCTGCAGCCCTGATGGCAAATAGGTGTCAGCCCACGTACCACTTCCCATCGATTACCAGAGGCTGCCTGGAGGGCTGTGCCGAGAGCCAGACCTTGGCTGGCCGCAGAGGGTGCCGTGCGTGGTCTGTTCGTGATGTCTGTCTCGGGCAGGGGACCGCGGAAGCCCCCCATCTCACTGGGATGGCTCCAGTGGAGCAGCAGGCTTTTCGAGTTTTCCTTTCCGATAGCTGCCTGCAAACTGGGACGTTGGCCACTCAAATACAGTGAGCAAGTCATTCTGTGTAGACTCCACCTCCTTCCAGAACAGTATAAATCCAGACTCTTACCCAGAGGAGTTTGGTTGCTTGAGCCTTCTCTTAGGATTCATTTGCACTGTTTTCCCGTCACCCCAAGAGAGGCTGGATGCTGGGAGCCAGGAATCTCCTCTGTTTGAACCAGAGCCAGGCTCCTTGGCACAAGGCCCCTTCTCCGCATCAGCTTCTCCATCTGCAAACTGAGAAGACAAAAATGATGCCTCACCCATGGGGGTGATAGGAGGAATAACTAGCTAATGTGAGTAAAGCCTTTGAAGATGAAAGGGTTGTATGTGCGCCTTAATTACAACTTTTATCAGCCCTGGAGCCTCTGCATTCTCAGCTGCCACTCGGGGCTCTCCTGTGCCTCCCAAGTGCAAACAGCAGCAGCATTCCACAGCCTGGCCCCGCTGGGTCCAGCTTGTCGCATCCAAGTCCAGTAGGCTGGATTCTGAGCTCAGGCTGGCAAGCCCATCCTGGGACGCTCCTCATCCCCAAGAGAAAAAACAAGCTCCCTACCTTGGCAGCTAAGATAATATAGAGCCAAGGTATAAATAAAAGGCTCCACCAAGTGTCTACTAGAAATAGCCCCCAGGTGAGATTAGGACACTCTGCTCTAATTCCCACCGTGTCAAAGCCTAATTGTGTGACCTTGGGCTACTGGCTTTATCTGTCTAATGCTTCGATACACTGTGTGAACCACCTGGGGATAATAATCCCTCTGCCTCCCCTGGACCTCTCCACCTCTGCCTGCTGGTGTGAAAGTGTTTTGTGCTGGTAGGCAGAAGCACGTGATGTGGAACTACAAGGTCCTATTATTACCGGAGGTAACTTTCGCCTTTATCTCTGTCTCCCGTTGCTGGTTGACCCCAATCATTGAAATTGTATTCTTCGGAATGTTCACCAATCTGTTCGGAGCTGCCGTCCCCTCCTGGGCTGCGCTTTTATCTAGGAAGACCTGGTATGTGCTCAGGCTGCTTGGCTGTGTCATTTCCTGAGGCAGGTGCAGGTGCAGTCGGGCTGGCAGGGGACTGGGGTGCCCTGGCGAGCTGAATCACAATGCCCTCGCTAAGGTAACTCGGTACAAACACCGGAGGCAGGGCTTGGGGGGTGGGGGGCGGTTAGATGCTTTGCTAGGGCTGAGAAAGTGCCGGCTGGCCTGGATCCACCAAAGTATGGATCCAAGGAGGGAGAAGGGGAGAGAGGCAGGGAGGACCCTAAATGGGAAGTTATCATGGGCTGGTGACTAAAGGCCAAAGATGATGGGGTGTCAGAATGGGAAGGGATGCTACAAATTCTGTTTATCGGACAGAGGAGGGAAAAGCATCTCAAAGCCCACTAGTGACTCCGGCCCCAGGTCACATAACTCATTAGAATCAAAACGCTGGTCTTCTGATTCTCAGTCCAATGCTCTTTCCATTTCATGCTTTGAGTCGATAGAGGGAAGGCACTGAGCAAGACGAGGCTGGCGAGAAGACTGGGGTGACCAGGAGAGGAAGCTAAAAGGGTACCGGGTTTTGTGGCACAACGGGGAATGGCTTACACACTGCCGGAGCCTTTATTGTTTTTTTTTTTTGTTTGTTTGTTTGTTTTTTTTTTGTTTTTTTTTTTCGGAGCCTTTATTGTACTTGGACCTGGTTTCCTGTGCCATACCTGTTTATCCGTATTTGGTGTTCACCTGAGATCCCTTTCGACTTAATGAACGTTTAGAAACCAGAGAGCCCGGTGCAACCCGGCCTGGCATTTGCCCAGCCTCTCTGAGCAGTTCTGTGAGCTGAGTCAATAATCAGTGGTTTTTCAAATGATTCATTGGTTCATACAACATGTGTTTATTGAACAATATTATGGACCTAGTGTTGGGCCAGGCACTGGGGATACACTGTCAAGCAAGAGAGACACCGTTTCTACTCTCATGGAACTTCCAGTCTATCTTGGAAGACAGAGAGTAAACAATTCTAGTGGTAAATGCTGAGATGGAGAAGCGCAGGGTCTCCGGGAGCATGTACCGGGGAGACCTCATCTATCTGGAGCATCAGGGGAGCCCGGTAGGATGAAGAGCAGCAACTAGGTTTATAGGATGTCCCCAGGTCCTTGGGGGCCCTAGTTGTTGAACTTTTCAACCTTAACAGTGCTCAGGACCAAGAAACTGCCTGGTGGGTGAGGTCAAAGCCCCTTCAGCAACTCGAGCCAAAGCACCTCCTCTTCCGGCTGTGTCACACTTGGCTCACTGAGTACAAGAGCAAGAAAAGAAAGTTCTAGTCTTCAAAATTCTGAAAGCAACTGGTTTATCACATCTGCCCTGAAACAGACAGTGGATGAATAGAGAACCATGCATGGCATCCTCCAAGCTGAGCGAGGCTTATATTTATTTGTTTGTTTGTTTTTACTGAATGAGACGTGTAGAAGTTTGTGTTGGGGGGAGCAAGGGAACCCAAATTCTGGGAAACAGAAAGTGTCATATGATGTCAGAGTTATTTTAAGCCATGGGAAAAAGTTCATAATTGACTTAGGAATCTTGAAAGTTGAGCCTGGGTTTGGGGTCAGAGCTCATTGGTTTTGGTAGAATTTCTCGTTTTTGTTTTTGTTTGTTTGTTGTTGTTGTTTTTTGAGCACTTTGTAGATTGGAGCTTGGGCTTGGGGTTCGATCAGTGGGTGTGTAGGGAGTGATTTGCAGGATGACTTCCAGCAGTCGGGCAGGTGTTTCTATCGGACCCCTGGGATTCCGATGTCTAACCATCTGGCTACAAGGGCCTCACTTCTTTATCTCCTTTGTCGCTGGTAACTACCCGAAGCTGTTTCTTGGTAAGCCCACGTCAGTGCGTGCCACCCGAATAGCTCTGTAAGTGACAGAAACCGTCATAAAAGGCTGTTTCCCAAACAAGAAGTATGGAGGTTGGAATACCAGGAACTCAATGATGTTATCAAAGATCCAGTTTTCTTCTAATTTTCCACTCCACCGCGCCCATCGGCTTCCTACAGGTCAGCCCTCTTCGTAGTTTGAAACTGACTTCCAGAGTTTTAAGCATCCTATAAAAAAATAACAATATCCAGCAGCAGGAGGAGGAATGCTTATTCACAAATGTCTCTTCTAGAAAATTGGAGGGGTGGCTTTTCCAGAAGTCCTTAATTGACTTTCCTTTCCTTTTCATTGAAGTTTGGGGTCACATCCCACGAAATGCTCACGCAGAGCCAGTTGTTGGCTAGGAGAACTCTGACCACAGTGCTTGACTTAGACCAGCCATGATTCACCCGTTGGAGCTGGGAGTTGGGACCTCACACCCCCTGAAGCACAACTTCGGGATTTTGAACAAAATCAAGAGTCAATTAGGAGAACTTTGTTGCATTAATAACAATGTCTACTACAATGAGTAAGGCCCCGGAGGGTGTCCACCCACCCGGTCGAGTTGTGGTTTGAGACTCTATATAGAGTAAAGAAAAAAAGCAAAGCTAAGTTCTTGTGTTCCTAAGGCACACCCTCAGCCGTTTCGTGAGAAGACACACCTCATGGGTAGAGTTCACATGGGGGACACTGCATTTTTAGACTTCGATGGTCTGTGGCTTGCATTCAATCATAACAGCTGGAACTTTGTCCTTTTCTCTCTCCCCCAAAAAGCATATCGGGGAATAACCTTAAAAATTTTATACAAGAAATAATCAGTTGTTTGCATACTTGAGCGCTCTATTATTAGAGACTCATTAGCAACCCATCTCAGCACCGCTGGAGCTACACCAGGCGTGAGGACCACTAATCTGTAGTGATCCTTTTTAAAAGCATGACTATGACCCTGAATGAGTATCTCTTCCTGTAAATTATGAGATGACCACCCTCAAGGGAGATGGCTAGCTTCCCTTTTCTATAACTGCACTCCTAGAGTGTTTTAATGTGTGCGAAGTGTTTTAGGCTCCATTATATCATCCAGCCCTCACATTAACTCACGGTTAGCGTCATTATCCTCCTGTATACGAGACGAGTTTAATGACTTTCTCAAGGTCATATAGCTAATTAATGCAGATTTCAGGATTTGAACCCTAGTTTTCCACTCCCAGAGCTGATGTCCATCTCACCACAGTGTGTTGGCTTCCAGTGGACCCAACTTCCTTTCAAGGAGTCCAAAACTATTGAGTTTTATATTAATAATTGCTCTTTCACGAGCAGAAAAATGCCTTCCTGGTAGCTTCTTTGAGTCTGAAGTTCAAGGGTCTAACATCTTAATATTCTAATAAGCCCAAAGATGAACAGGAGGGTTTCCTGGGATGCAGCTAGCTCATGCATCTAGTGGTATGGAGTGTGTGTGTGGGGGGGAACTTTGGGATTTTGTTTACTATTTGTTTTCCATTCTTTTTTTTTTTTTCACCTAAATATCATTGAAAGACTTATGATGACTGCATCAAGGGAAGAGAAGCCCAAAGGGTGTTTAATGTGAACCTCAAGGATATGGTCCTTTCTTACACGGGAAAGGACCACTTGTTTTTGGTGTCTGATGGTGAAAGAGCCAGAGGAAATGGATTTTATGAAAAAAAATCATTTTTATAAAATCAAACCTGGTGATTTTACGGTTTATTCTGAGGGTGAATTTCCTGACAGTGAGGCTTGCTGAGCCTGAGACTGGCTGCCTCGTTCCCAATCTACTCCAGTTCTCAGCTGAAATGGCATTTGCTTGGAGAGGCATCCCTTGGGGCCAGCAAAGGTCTTGCGGAAGAAAGGTTTCCCTTTGGAATAACCTCTCAGCACCCTTCACTTCTGTTATGACATCTATTGTGTCCGGTCATTGACTTGTTTAATGTCTGTCTTCTCCTCTGGGCCATAGCCTCCCTTGGGACAGTGAGTGGCCTTGCCTCCCTTGCTCGGTGCCCTGGTCCGAGTGCCCAGCACATGGGGCCTGAATAAAACCTTGTTGAATGAAGTTGGGGCTGGAATTCTCTTTTCTGAAGGCCTGTATCCACTTCAATGTTGGGGCGATTTTGTGGGATTGTGGTTTACCATCGTGGATTCAGGCTGTGATCGCTAAATCCAACTTAGAAAAACAACACTCTGTCAGTCTGGTTCTATCTATCTATCATCTATACACTTACCTATCTGTGTACCTATGGATCTATTTTTTACCTACTACCTGCCTGTGGATCTACCTATTTATGTATCTATCACAGATCCATTTGTGTCTCTGTCATCTATCATTTATTGAGACATCTTTCTTGGAATAAGAGACAAGCACTTAAAAAGCAAAGGAGGGTCGGCAAGCAGGCCCCATTGCTCATTCTGTCCTTCCTCTTCATGGTGCCCACCACCCCAATTCCTACCTCCCCTCCTTGGCTGGCATCATCTAAGAAATAGTCTGTTTCTGTTTAGGCAGAGGAAAAACGAGGCAAGGTTTGGGGGAAGCAAGCCTTGGGTCCTCTAGACTCCTCTCTCCCTGTGGCTCCCTCTGGGACATATTTGAGACAGCTCTCTCTGCTTTCCAACAACTGTCACCAGATAAGCCCCAGCCTTCCAAAAGGATTGTTTCTCAAGAATCAGGAAACGTACTCTATCATCTGTTTGAGCTTCCTGTTCTTTATATTGTTTGGGAGGCAAAAGTCAACAACCGTGTTTATATTCTGCATTGTTTGCATTGTTAAAAACTGGAAAATTAATTTGGTTTCTTCTCCTAAACGAGCTTCCCAGGCCTTCTGGAAGACGTTCAGAAACAGACCTCGCTTCAAACAGGCCGACAGGGAACAGTGTCTCTTAAAGCCAGGTTTCTGACCGGCTGCTAAAGGCTGGCTTCGAGGATGTTCACTCCAGTTGAGTGCCCGGGGCAAGGGCAGGCTGTCAGGGATGCACAGGGGGACCCTGAGTCTGGTGTCCTGCCGCTCAGAAAGCAGTGTAGGCGCTAGAGGGAGGTCTCCGTTGGAGTCCTGCTACTCAACAATTATGGGGCCTTAAGCAATTTACACAACGTCTCTAAGCCTCAGGCTTCTTATCTTTAGAATAGAGTAGCAATACCTACTTGTTGGGTCGTGTAAGGACTAATGGGATCCTTTGCATGAAGCCCTTGAGGGAACGAGTGGCAGGGAGGGAGCCGTGTTCATCAGTGATCATTGTGGCCACTATTACTAGGCCCCGGAGCTCTCCACCATTCAGCCCTCACTTCATTTTGCTGTTACGCTTGAGAAATGCTTGCAGCTGCCTTTGGAAGGTTTTCATCCCCATCCCCTTTCTGGGCAAAACATCAGGCAGTGGACTCACATCTACTTTGGTGAGGAGGGCACACCGGAGAGCTGCACCCACGGGTGCTTCCTGGAACGGCCGTTGCTTGCTGAGCAGATGAAACAGCAGTGGGATGTTCTGGGAACTCCGGGTCGTGCGGGAGCTGCTGAAAGCGGGTGGGGAAATGCACTGCAGGTCCCGTCTTGCCTCGCAAAATGACAGCCAGCCTCCCAGGCTGCTTGTCTCAGCAGGATCAGCCTCCTCCTGCCTTGGGTCCTGGGGGTTGGCGGTGGGGCCGGAGGAGGAGGTGGTTTGTCCTCCCTCGCGGTCCAGGTGTCCTGTTCTCCAGCCTCACTGTATGGAAGGGCCCTCGGGGGCACGTTAGTGCGGTGGCTTCCTTCTCATTCTGGAAACAGTGGAGTTTCCCAGAGCCCACTTCCTCCCCAGAAGGCCGAGCTTGGGATTACCTGGTTGTGGGTGGAGGACCGGCCTCTAAAGTCTGTAGTCGAGGCAGTAAGTCATGGGGGTGGGGGGTTCGATTCTCTCCTCTCCAAAAATACCTTTAATTGCCTTTCACTGCTTAATTCTGCTGTCCTCTAAAGAAAGGAAGGTCTGGCCTCTCCCAGCCACACCTCAGAAGTGACTAAGGCTCTTGCACCTTTTAATAGGAGTGTTTGCATTTTTTGCTGGATTCTCATTTTGCTGTCGATTTTGTGAGAGGGTGGCGGTGGCCTGTTGTTCAGGCCAAAACAGAAGATTATCAAAGCACAGATGGGGTTTCGTGGTGTAAAGATGTCATTAATTAGAAAGTCGGGGTACCCATGGTTTCGAGGAGAGCTGTGGCCAGTCGTCCGAGATTCACATCCCTGTGGGAGAAGGAAAAAGATTGGCATTTACTAAGCCCCTGTTAGGAGCCAAGCCCACTGCTGCTGTATATATTTATTACGTCCCTGGCACAAACTCCTCTTTGAGGTATATATGTACAGATATCCACTAAGTGGATGGTTGGCTGAAATTCCATCAGAGCCATTTTACAGGCTGAGAAACTGAGGCTCATAAAAGTAAAGGAACTTGCTAAGACAGCTCAGCTCTTAATGTGGTGGGGCTGGACCTCAATTCGGAGCTCCTCTCTCCCTTTCAACATTGCCCCACAAGCTTCCCTTCCCCTTTATGGGGGAGTTCATCTCGTTTTTCCATTCCCAGAACCGGAGGTCTTGAAAATTCAAAGCATCCCCTTTTCCCAAGCGTCTGGATTTTTCTGGCTCCTGGAAAATGAAGGGCTTTGAAACAATTTAGAACTACTGGGAGCTATCTTCAGGAAAGGAGGTGGTGGGAACTTGCCTGTCTGCCCCCTTCCCAGGGGCGGTGGGAGCTCCAAGACCACCAAAGATTGGGGAGCGTCCCGCCTCCCACTGGTGCAGGTGGGGGCTGCTGAGAGTTTGAGGACTGAGGATTGCCTCACAACTGAAGAATGGTTTGAATTGGCCCGTGACGCTAAAATTCACCATAGGGAGCACTGGGGCTGTTTGTAGTAATTTAGGAGGAGTGTCTCTAAGGAAATCAGTAATTCTGCTGTGTTTCTCTTAATTGAAACCATTCTTCCCTCCAGCTTCGATAGGGCAGGTTCTAATCTCTGTGCGCTGGAAGGCGCTTATTTGGTGTAATCGGAGAGCAGGATGCTGGTGACTCTCTCTTGTCTTGTCTGCTGTCTCTGTCTGCTGGCCATCCACCCTGCCTGACACGCCGCTGTCAGCAGCGCCGTCACACCACCGCCGCCTGGATGCCAAGCCCAATGCCACTGTCCTGCAGGCAAGAGGGAGCCACGCAGGTTCCTGGGGTGCTCGGGGGAGCAAGTTAGAAAGAAGCGTAGACTTCTCCTCCTAGAGACAGGGAGCCGGGTTGGCTGGGGACCAGGTGGGCTGGAAACCCGGAGGTCACCACATCCAAACTCTTCCTTCTCTGATAAAGAAACTGAAGCCCAGGGAGATGAAGTGACTTATCCAAGGACAGCTGATTAGGAAGAAGCCTGGCTCCAGACCCCAGGGCCCTGGACCGTTAGCCTAATGCTTCTCCCACTAAACCAAAGGAACGTTTATTGGACAGCACCCAGACACTGGGGACATAAAGATGAATTGGGTGTCATCCCAATGGATCCCACTTTGATTTTATGACTTAGCATCACCTGAGGCAAGCTTCTTCCTGGGGTGAAGTTGTACAAGTCAGTACACAACTGTGTAGAGTCAGAGCCACGTCTCTGGGTCCTTAGGCTCCTGGCTCCTGAGCTTCCGCGTGGCCGTCACCAAGGGTACTGTGGGCGGCTGACCAGTTACTAAAGAATGGAGTTAGAGTAAGAGGCGTTTTATAGTTGAGCTACCTTAAATACACGTTAATCTTTGTGATGATTGGATAATATTGACCAAGTACCAGGCACTCGGCTAGGTGTCAGCACCTTTGCTGAGTGTTTGGTGCTTTCTTCCTTTAACCCTTAAAAGCACCCATGGGGGTAGGCATTACCTCCACTTTACTAGTGAAGGAACGGAGGTTTAAAGGTTGAAAAGACATGGGGTGCCTGGGTGCTCAGTCGGTGAAGCCCCTGCCTTCGGCTCAGCTCATGATCTCGGGGTCCTGGGATCGAGTCCCGCATCGGGCTCCCTGCCCAGCGGGGAGCCTGTTTCTCCCTCTGCCTCTGCCCTTTCCCTCACCTCGCTCGTGTTCTCGCTTGCTCTTTCTCAAATAAAAATAAACAAATAAAACCTTTTTAAAAAATCTAAAATAATAATAATAATAAAGGTTAGGAAAACACGGTAAGTGTAACATACCACAAGAGCCCAGGCTGAGACTTGGAGCCAGGTCTTTCTGAGATGAAAGACTGCGGCCTTCTATGCCGTCCTCAGGCAGCACCTGCTGAGTCCCACCAGCG
Source organism: Canis lupus familiaris (assembly GCF_011100685.1). Taxonomy (NCBI): domain Eukaryota; kingdom Metazoa; phylum Chordata; class Mammalia; order Carnivora; family Canidae; genus Canis; species Canis lupus. Next base: position 33,199,882 of record NC_049239.1, on the reverse strand, counting down.
CTGGTGCTCCTTACCAGTGACTGTAAAATAAGGGACGCCGGGGATGCCGCTGGCCGGGAGCGAGGCCCTCGTAAGCTTCAGAGGGCTTGAGAGCAGACACATCACAGTCGCACTCTGTTGGGCGGTTGATTTGCTTGTGTGAAGTGGAGGCCAAGGACCGGGAGAGACAGGTGCACCCCGCTCCACCAACTCTGTCCCTAGCTTAGGACCCCAGTAGAACTCTCATCTCAGAAGCCAGATCATTCAGTTGCCACGGACCTTGCCTTCCAAGCTTCTCTTGTCTGCCTTACTAAGTCCACGTCCTAGGGATATCTCCTATGGACCTTGGAAGGCAAAGATGAATTCCAAATCTGATTTTATCTGTGTGTGTGTTTGGGGTTGGCGGGGGTGGGGCGGGGTAGTAGTCTCCTTTGGCTGGGTATCTGATCCCACCCATGGCCCCATAATGAATGAGTAAGATACGTCCATAAGTTCATAGAAAAGTGTCAGACCACATAGATTGCCTGACAAAGCAGCCCCCATCATGCTCTGTCATAGAACCCCCTTTTATTTTCTCTGGGGTGCTATTAGTACCTGAAATTGCCTTGTTTTTATATTAATCATTTACCTGTATAGCATCTGCTTCCCCACATTAGAAGGTAGCTCTTTGTTATTTGTTTTTTTTTTTTTTAAGATTTTATTTATTTATTCATGAGAGACACACAGAGAGAGGCAGAGACACAGGTAGAGGGAGAAGCAGGCTCCATGCAGGGAACCCGACGTGGAACTCGATCCCGGGACTCCAGGATCAGTCCCTGGGCTGAAGGCGGCGGCTAAACTGCTGAGCCACCTGGGCTGCCCAGCAGGTAGCTCTTTGACGGGATGGACCTTGTATGTCTCTCTAGCTCCCAGGGGACATATCTGGTGCATAACACTTGCATCTTCACACTTGGCACCATACCCTGGCGATACTAATGGTGATTTGGGAGGCCAAGATCTCATAGGAAGAGGCTCATTGTCCTCACCCTGATGTTTCTGGAACGCTTCTCAAATGTCTGTCGTGAAAGGAGCCTTCACCAGGTATGGTCTCTTGCCATGTCCGATGGCCATTTATTTTAAGGAAGATCAAGTCTTATTTCCTTTGGCAACTTCACAGAAGGGTCATTTGTTACCTCTTTCACTTTCAAGCCTCCTGGATCTGTGCATGGGCCCTGTTCCTTAAAAGCAGGAAGTTGTCTTTGGCCCACCACAGCTGAGCATGAAATGGTGAAGACTTTGGTCCAAACCCCCTGGCTCGAGTCAAATTTATTAAAAAGCTTGTCAGAAATAAGTTCTCTGGAGCCTGGCATTCCCGACTGGCATCTCACAGATCAAAAGCCCAGGAAGAGGTGTGAGTTACAAGCTATTAGCTCACGGGACAATTGCAACTGTACCAGTCCTGGAAATCTCTTTTTTCCCAGATTTAAAAAAAATATCCCCACAATCTCCCTCCATAGGGCTTCTGCTTTGAAACATTTGCGTTACTCCTAAAAGCACCTGGAGAATAAACAGGAGTAGTGTTCTTAGACTGGGAAGGAGAGCGAGCCCCTCCTCTCGTGTAAGCACATGCACGCTCACAAACAGGCACCCACATCCCTGTTCACGTTAGCATCTGAGAGGGAGACAGAGACAGAGATAATAAGGAGAGAGAGAGAGGGAGTTAATAAAATGGTTGGGTAAAAGCCTATCAATGAAGGGGTATGTGAACCAGACACCCTCTGTCATGGGAAGAGCAACGGTAGTGGCCTAGAATCGCAGCCAGGTGGAAATCCAGCCTGTTCGTGAAGCTCGCCTTCTGCCTGTGGGCCTGGGCTGGTCAGCTCTGTCGAGGGCACAGGCTTCCCAAGCCCAGGGCGGGCCCAGTTTTTCTGTTCCCCATCTCATTGGGCCCGTGAGTTCCCCCTTGGAGGAGCCAGTAGTAGGAGCACTCGTCTTCCAGCTCTATTTGCGTGGCACCAGCAAATATTAACCCAGAGGCGCTCAAATCTCTGGCAAGAGGCATCATCCCGAAACTGGCCTGGAACCCGCTGAAGTTAAGCAAAATGAGAGAGGAGTTTGTGTAGAGAAAAGGCGCCAGGCACCTGATCCTCTGCCGGTCCAAACGTGGACAGGTGTCTTGGCCCCTCTAAAACTCGGTTTTCTTATCTGCAACATGGTTCGGTGCTAGTAACAGCATGTATCTCATTCCTTTATTGTGGAGATTAAGTCGGGCAATCAGTGTGAAGCACCTAGCACCGACCCCAGCCCACAGTAGGTGCTAAATCAGTGTTCGCATAACCAGGGAGGCCAGCCAGGGGCGCGGCGGTAGGACTTGTAGGAACTTGAGTGTCCCAACCACGCCGTGCAGTGCACTTGCATTTTGGGCCTTCCGTGGGACCATCTTTGGGCCCCAGGAAGCGTGACTCATGTCAGAGACCAGGTGTCATCCCTGGGCTTGACTCCTGAACCTGCCACTTCCACGGTGGGATGTTGGGTCCATTGTGCTCTGAATCTCACTTATTTTGTCTACAAAATGGGGATGATAATTTGACCTCGGGAAGGTGCAAGTGTAAAATCTCTTAAGGCTCCTGGACGATGTCTGACTCAGACCAGCAGCTCGATAGGCTCCAGAACCTTTCCTTTCTCACTTGTGAAGATTCTAGAAGAGGTAAAAAAATCAAAGTTGGGGGAGCACTGGGTTCTGGGGGGCTGGTGGCAGTCTTGCTCCCCTCCGTCTGGATGGCTCCAACCTGAAGGACAACAGCCTCGCCTTAGGGTCTGACTCTCTAGACCGTGTCGGGTACACAGCTAACCCACCAATCCCAACCCTGTAGAATAGGACTGGACATTCAGACTGTGTGGTCTCCTCTCCGGGGGAGGGACTAGACACAGTCTTCATGGAACCTTAAATTGCAAGGTAATTTTTATTCTTGAGACTGAGAGGGAAAAATGCAAAAATAATCCTCCTGAGCCAGTGTCAGTTGAAAAGCAGTTTTACACGATTGCATCTCGCTTGGGCTGCAGCCTTTGAGCTGTGAGCCTGTGCTAATTACTTAAGGCTCCGACTCTGTTTCCGTAGCCATCACGAGGAGTGACTAACCCTCTTAGGGCTCCAAGTGCTTGGGAGCCCCTGGCACATTGCAGGCCTTGCCGGGTGGCGGTCGTCGCTACCACTGGCCTGGACTGCCATGGTTTCCAGAGTGTTCCGCTGAGCCTCCGAGAGCATTGTGGAGGGTGCCAGGGCCATTGGTGGGGTGGTGTGGGGGCTGGGCAAGAATGAGCAGCTGGTGGATGGAGGCTCTGGGGCCTGCCACTCTGCCTTCCCTCCAGCTCCCCCTGGAACAGCTCTGCCTTTACCCATCCTAAATATCCTGGCTCTGCCTCACACATCCTTGGGGAGGGGGGGGGCTGGCTGAAACCCCCCTCCTCTCTGAGCACTCACCTTTCCCCTTCGCTTGTTGGCAACCCAACACGGAAAGGGCAGCAAGGCTGAGAATGGGAGAAAGCAGGAGAGCTCGAAAATCTGAGCTGCAGTCTGGGTGTCATTCAAACTCTGTAGGGCTTTGAGGCTCTGGATCTCCTGTTCCTTAGTTTCTGCATCTGTAAAATGGGTCCCTGGTGTCAACAGCTGGGCCTCACGGAGCCCTTTCGGGCTGTGGAAGTGCTTTGTAATGGGAGAGGGAAACCACCCACGTGGCGAGATAACTGAGGCTTGCTTGGACTTCCATCTGTCTGTTCCGCAGGGCTTGGAGCCCGAATGTGTCCTAACTAATAATATTGGATTTTTGAGAAGCTATCTGAGATTTTAAGACTCCCCAGTGTGTGCCTGACCCCTCCCCCCTTCCTCCCACAAGTGTTCCCTACCTCTTTACTTCCCCCTGGGAGGTAGGAAGGTGAGGTGTGAACCTGGGAGCTGGCGTGAGTTACTCAAGGTCATGCAGCTTATAATTAACAGGATTTGGGCTAAAACCAGTTCCTCCTCCCAGGTGGGCCCCCCTCCCCGGGCTCACCCACACATCAGTGGCCCACAGACACCCTGAAATGCAGCTCCAGCGTCAGTCGGCCTCGGCGTTCATAAAGTGCCTAAATCAAGTCAGCCAGTTCCTCAAAGCACAGGTGGCAGACGGGAGCCAAGGCTGAGCACAGATTGTTCATGGCCCCAGGAAAAGCAGATCTAGTTACTGGGGTGGGACCCCTTTTTCTCCCCCTTCCTCGCACAGGAAAAACCCCGTGTGGGTCCCTGAGATGCTTTCTCATTTCATTTGACCACATCCTGGGTTTGTGCTAGTCAATCTGCTAAACTGATCGGATCAAAAAAAAAAAAAAGGAAGAAAACAAAGGTTTCGGGGCCAGACCTGAGTGTTTCCAGATCACCATGGCAACGCGCAGGTGTACACACTGTGGTTTCTCTTCCTGGAGATGTGCTCACTCAAGACCACTTGACCTCAGTACACAACCGAGACGACAGCTCTGAGACACATACTCACTCCCCTTTGCCGGGAAGATTCTGTTGAGTCCAGGATCGGGGGGTGGGAGCCCAGATGGGCTTTCTCCACCCCGTCCCCTCCCCTTGTTCCCATCACCCTACAAGGAGGCAGGGGCGGGGTCTTTCTTCAGACTGTGAAAACAACCCAAGGGCCCCATTGGGTCAGGCCTTGGGAGGCCTTGGTCGAAGGGCCAGGGCCTGAGGAACCCCTTTGGACTCTCCTCTGAGAGTGTGGATGTAATGGGCCCCTGTTGGCTTGGTGTTGGCTGCTATGGTAGGCTCTCTGTTCCACGGACAAGGGGCTGAGAGGTCAGGGGGTACAGCCAGGCGCCAAGAAGTTGGGGTGCATTTCCCTTGGAAGTGCCAAGAGATGAATAGCTCAGTTGAAAGCAACCCAGGACACATTCTGGAGGAAATTCTCCGGGTATGATGGTGTATGACTATTTTCTCTGCTCATTAAACCCTCACCCACCTCCGGGGGCAATTCCGGGAGAGACTGAGTCACCCAAGACTCATGGCCTGCACTGGGCAGCCAAAGGCGATTCGGCCACTGAGTGTGATCTTGGCCTCATTCAGAAGTGGATCCTGAACAATAGATCCTTTCACCAGGCGCCCATCACATGGGTGTCAGGGGATGGGGGCGAGTGACGTGGGGGCAGCAGGAAGGCTGCCAGCCTTCTGGCCTGGCGGGCCTGGGTGGCAGCAGGGGCCCTAACAGCTAGCAAGACTCCCGGATAGAAACTCGTGGGCTCTGAAGACATCAAAGAAATGAAGAATAGAACGGTTTCTTCGTGTCCCGTTAAGGCAGTGGATGCTGGATTTATTGGGAACAGCTTGCTCCGGCCCTTTACAAAAGCTCTTCAGGAGAAAGAGCACTGGATTAGGAGTCAGGAATCTAGCAGTTATGGTCCCCCCACCCCACCCCAGGCCCTGCTCTTCTCACAACTGGCTGGGGGACCATGCTCAGTCATTCTGGATCTTGTTTTCTCTTTGTCTCAAGAGACTTTGGTGAGACAAATTCTGTTGCCCCACCTGGCTTTAAACACAGAATAATCCTTGGGAAAGAAAAAAAAAAAAAAAAGAAAGAAAGAAAGAAAAAATTGGCCTTTTCTCTCCCTGCTTCTAATCAGAATCAGTTCAGTTAGGGTTGTGAGTTGTGTAATCTTTTTTTAGCCATGAGCTCAGCAAATCAGGAGACAGAAACAGAACCCTGGCTACTCTGTGACAAACACTATGAAAATGAAAAATGTGGGGAACCCACCAGTGCTTCTGGGCGCCCGCCGGAGCTGCATGCAGTTAGCCTGGAGTGCCGTGCCCCAGCCCGATTGGCCTGGCACTTTAGCTTTGGTGTGTTGAGATCTCCGGGCTGGGCCGGAGGCGTCTCAGCATGTCACAGGGATGGCCTGTGCTCTGGTGTCCCAGCCCTGGGCCACTCGGGAGTGTTGAGATCCTCTCTTCTTTGCCCGCCCAATGGGCCAGGGAACGGCAAGGAAGGGTAAGGAAACCTGAGGCTGTAGCTGGGGCTGGATTCTCAGCCTCCAGGTGGAATCAGGAAGAGGTAGGCCGCCCACTGTGGGGAAAGGCAGCGAACCTGGGACCTCTGAATCTTCTTCTCCCCAGGGAGATGGTGGGCTTTCAGTTTGGGAGGGCTTCCGCTGAGGCCTCGCCAGGTTCTTGAGCAAAGGCCCTGCCCTCTTGAGCCTTAGGGCCCAGGATCAAGGGACCTCGGATCTTAAAATAATATTCAGTGAGCTCAAATTCCTCTTTCCAGAGCTCTCTTTTAGAGCTCACCCCACTGCACTTTAGAAACCTCAAGGAGGACAAGCGGCTGCCTGTAGTTCTAGCACCTTCCCCACACACAGGGCACCGTTCACACCTCCACCTCGGTGTGATCAGCTGGACCGCCCAGTCTGAAAGCCAGCCCCTGCCTACGAGCCCTGGTCCATCCTGTCTTTGTGCATCACTTACCTCCTGCCTAGGATGGGAATAATGAAGGTGCCGACCCCATAGGATTGTGGCAAGAATTAAATGAATTCTGAGGTGTAAACGTTGAAACGCTCACATGGCCCAGCGTTGGCACCGGGTGAGTGACGGTACTTGTCTTCGTGGCCGAGGGAACTGAACCAGGCCCCGGGTCCCAGGAGCTGTCCCTATTCCCAACTTCAAGAAAACGCAACTTCCCCCAGACACATGGCCAACTCGGAGACCGAATCAGTAGGAAGAAAAGGAAAAAGTCCTGTTCTGCTTTATCCCTCTTGGGGAGATGACAAATAGGGACCAGGCGCATCTGGTGGTTCGTGATGGAGAATGAATTGATTCATTTGGGACCATCTGGAGGAGTCTGGTGTGGAGAACCGAGAGTCCCTGAGTCATCTTCTGGTGGCCTTCACCTGGGACGCAGCATGGCTTGTCGTCCTCTCTCAGTTGACCTCGGAAACAGTCCCCTGACAGGAGGCCCATGGCAGAGATGACAGTCAGAATTCAGACAGACAAAGCCACCTTCTAACCGGACACATTTGCTTCCAGGGAAGACAGCAAAGGTTCTCAGAAGCAGGTGCTTTGGTTAAAGACCTTTTATACATCCGACAGGGAATGCTCAGCGAGGCCCAGCTAGCGATTCCTTAGATGTCATGTGGGGAGCGGACCTGGGAGGCATTCTGTTTGTGGGGGCGGGGGGCGGGGGGCAGGATGGAGTAGGCACTCATTCATTCATTCGTTTTGTCACTCATTTGTTCAACACGTACCTAGGCTGGGCAGTACTGTGCTGAGCGGTGGGGACACCATGGGAAGGGAGACTTATGGTCCTTGGGAGACTTATGGTCCTTGCTGTCACAGCCCACGAGGTAGTTCCAAGATTCCTGAATCTTGGAATCTCTCATGACCGGAGAGACCCTGCAGGTAATGATTCCTTGTAATCCTTTAGCCGTTGGCATCACAGACTTCTTTGAGAAATGAATGAAACCTAGGGATGCTGTCCCACACAAACGCCTTCCACGCACAGCATACATACGTGCATAGGCTTGCACACAAGGTCCAGGCTTATAGGACCCCCTCCACCTCCCCGAAGACCTGCTGAGGTGCAAAACCTCTTGTCACCCCGCTGCATCGCTGGTCGGCTGGTGTGACCCCCCCCACCAGCGCACACGCACGCGCGCGCGCACACACACACACACACACCCCTCCGGAGAGTCTGCAGACACGTGGATAATGGTGAGTTACCGGGAAACTAGACGGTGCTCTCTTCTCAGCAGGTGCTGTGATTTGCTACCACTTGGGGAGTGGCTGGGGCAAACCATCCGTCTCCGGCCTTGCAGTCTCACTTGGTAGAGTTTTGCAATGTGCTGGGCCGATTTTACTAGAGAAACCTATTTTCCTTGATCTGTGGCTTAGGGGAAAATCTAGGTAAGATTAACGGTGTTATATGGGTCATCGAGGATTTATCCAAGTAAGAGTGAATTTACCCCAGAACCCTGCCGTGCTCATGGGCGGCCCAGCCCAGAGGTTAGATCCCTGTCTCTCCCACCTGGAGGACTAGAGGGGGTGGCAGGGGTGTAGGGGGGCAGTCGTGCACCCCAGCTGTGCCTCTTTACCCTTGTCTCTAAAATGGGTTTGGTAGTCGTGCCTCCTTCATAGCATTTTTGTAGGAATTAAATTAGCTGAAGCATATAGGCTGCCTAACAGGTGTGCCACGCCGCTGGCTCTAATGCGGTGCCAGACCCTGAGAGGCTGGTAGGCATCCCCCCTGAGAAGCCTGGGTGTCCGAGAGGGGGAGCCCATGTAAAAGCTGGTGCAGGTGGCCTAGCGAGCGGCCACCTCCCAGCTGTGGGAGGGTCCTCAGTACCCTGAGCTGTGAGTAGGTGCCAGGGAGTCGGTTAGACGAGAAAGGCACTCTGGGAGAGCCCCTGTCTTCTTGACAGGTCCCTAGCAGGCCTCTTCCCCTGTGGGTGACCAGACCCCTGGGTGCCAGACCCCATGACCCCCCTGTCCCTCCCATAGTAACGAGCACTCCGGTGGCCTGGGTGGCATTCCCCTCCTCCCCCCCCCCGCCGAGAGACTCCTCCCTGAATCTGAAAGTGGCCTTGAACGGTTAATGCTGCCTGTTGGGTCCCTCAGAGGGAGGGACTTGGGACGGTTTCCTTATCCCAGGACCCAGGAGACTTATTGGAGCCCAGAGGGCTCAACGGAAAAAATTCTTGACTTACTTTCGGTTGGAAACGCCTGTTCGCGAGATGCAATTGGCCATTCAGTCTTAGTGACTTCAGTCACCATAGATCGCGAATCACGGAGGCCTCTGGCTCTCAGGAGGGAGGCCCGCACGCGTGGGAAGTCCTGCTCTTCTGCAGCGGTTCGTGGTGTGGCCAGTGCCGGCGATGCCGGTGCCCCGTGCAATCATCTGTGGTCTGTGGCTACTCCCGTCTCGGCCGTGCTCTGACTTTACCTGGGCCCTGGGATGTTCTCAGCTCTGCACCGGGGAGGGTGGGAGGTCACAGAGTGTTACTTAAATCAGGGTTGGCAGGAGCAGCCCACAGGTAGACGCGTGGTGTCTGGCTGCTGGATTTGAGTCCTGGCTTCCAGATTGGAGTTCCTCTGTGATCCTGGGCATGTTCCTTCCCTTCTCTGTACCTCAGTTCCTGTACCTGGAAAGTGGGCATAGTGATATTACCTACCTCATCAGGTTTTTAAAAAAATTTTATTTATTTAATCACGAGAGACCGAGAGAGAGGCAGAGACACAGGCAGAGGGAGAAGCAGGCTCCATGCGGGGAGCCCGATGCAGGACTCGATCCCAGGACCCCCAGGTCACGCCCTGGGCCGAAGGTGGTGCTCAACTGCTGAGCCACCCAGGTGCCCCTCATCGGGTGTCTTAAGGATAAAGGGAGTTAGTACTTGTAACGTGCTTAGAGGGGCGTCTGGCATATGGATAAGGGCGCAGTCTGTATTTGCTACTATTATTGCTGTTGGTATTATTAGTATCCTTGGACTCATAGTTTGGGTTTCCATCCACGTGGAGGAAGCCTGTTGGCAAATCTTCGTTAAGGATTAAAGGCTACACAGCCCTGAAGGCTTGATCCCTTTTAAGGCAAGAGGGGACCCAGAGGGGAGGTGCTAGATAAGGCTCATGGGGATGGCTGACCTGAACTGAAGTTTCGGGCACCGTCTCTGCACGTCCCGGGTGGCTAAATCCCATCCAGGGTAGGAGCTGGCCCTAGACGAGGCTACAGGGAAGCTGTAGCTTTCAGTCCGCATAGACCTGCTCCTGCCCTGCAGCCCCGGGCCACTGCCGGCATGTGCCATGCCCTGGCTAGGCCCCCGCGGAGCAAGGCCGCAGGTGGAGCCTGCCTGGCTCTGGCTGCCCTGTCCTGGCCGACGGCAGGCACACACGACCCCGCGCTGAGTTTCTGCGCTCACGCATGCCAACTCCCTCCCATGGTGCATGCGGGTCTTGTGTACCGAGGGGACCCCAGGCATCTTATGCAAGAGTCTCGGTTCCTTTTGCATTTGCATGTTCTATGTGCCAGGTGTTAAACGGGAATTAATTTTAATGCGACAGAAACTGCCATTCAGCTCCAAACCACCGTCTAGGCCTCAGACTTTGTTTATAACCCTGGGGTGACAGCAACCACCTGGCCACGCGATGACAGGCCGATGGCCTCCCCCAGTGGGAGGCCTCCCTGCCGTGGCTCCCCCGCCCCCGGCAGCCTCCCCTCCAAGAAGCTGACGGCGAGGCCGTGTTTTCCTTCTGTTTGCTGGCGGAGGGAGGCCACCCTGGCAGGGCTGTCGACCCAGCCTGACAGCTTTCCCTGTGTGAAGATTGCCTGACAGAGGCCCAGGCTGAAAATCAGGGAGAACAAACACCATTTCAAAAGGGCCTTGTGCATTTGCCCGCTCACCATCCTCCTGCCACCACCGGCGTGCGAGGGGTGAGCGGCCGAAGGAGGACACCCGTAGACCCCAAAAGGATCCATCATGCAAAAATGCATGCTCTCCATTCCACTTAGGTCTGATGCTTTTAAAAAGCACCTACGTGCTAATGATACCAAAAAACAAAAAACAGAAAAAGAAAGAGAGAGAGAGAGAGAGAGAAGCAACTGAGGTGGGCTTCTGTCTTCTCGAAGCTCCATTGCTGGTTTCTTCTTTTAGGATTTTGAGGGTCAAAAAAGATCCAACAGAAGTTTCACGGTTCTCTCATCTCAGTTTGCTAATCATCAGACACTGTTTCCTGGTGGTTAGAACCTGTTTCCTGCTTCGAGGGGAGAAAGCAGTCACTGCCCGTCCGGCTCAGCAACCGGGAGCCCGTGTCTTTGTCCTCAGGTGGCAGTTGTTTACTTGTGCCTCTCGCCCTTACAGCCAACACCCACTCTAATGATGTGAAAGGATCCTGGGTGCACAGCCAAGTGGTTTGGAGGGTGGGTGTCCAGCTCCGCCACCGATTAGGGGTGATGGGGGGAGGCTGTTTAATTCTTCTGAGCTTCAGTTTTCTTTATGGATAAAGAATCTGTACACACATGCATGCAACTCACTTCTCGGCGTTTGCAGGAGATGACGCAACGGAGAATCCCAAAGGTGCTGGGGACCCAGGGACACTGCAGCAACAGGCCTCCCTCCCTGGCTCTCAGCTCAGAACTCAAAAACAAGGCAGCTGAAATTCAGGAAGTCAACTCTAGGCTCTAGATAGAAGGGCTCACTTCCTGGGGGGACCCATGTCTCCGAGCCTCTGTTGTGTCCCTGATAAACAAGCAGGATCTTCGGATACCTGTGGACCCACCCAATGAGAGATGGAGTCTGAGTTAAAACCCACTCCATCTGAGTCCAGACTCGGCTTCTAACTAACAACACGGTGCCTGGCCGGGCACAGGGGCCACCATGTAGGCCCAGAGGAAATGCCGGTGCGCTCCTTCCTTGGCCAAGGACTGTGCTTGCGGCTCAAGGCGGTGCTCTGAAGGAATCACGCTCCACCAGGATAATTCCAAGGACTTTACCTTTCCATGTTGGAGTTCACTGAAGGGTGAACTGGGGATGATACTGTCCCAGAGAAATAACGAGTTTTCTATTTGAGGTATAGAGGCCTTCTGAGGTGGTTGCACAGCATCAAGAAGAATCAGATAATTCTTCAGCACCTTATTGGAGATTTTAGATTAATGTCTGCAGAATTCACAGAAGCCCTTAGACGAACTCACTCTTTAACCAGTTGATAGCCATTAGGCTTCATTGTGAATGCCATTAACCCTTGGGAGCCAACAGCCGATCTTGGCTCTCTCTGTCAAGATGTCCAAAATGTGTGTTTTTCTTGGAAATTTTAAGGAGCCATTTATTCATTCAGTAAATATTCGTTGAAATCGACTCTCTGTCACGCTGCTGTGAGAATTAGAGAAACACTACAAACAAATGAAAGGTCCTTGCGTTTTTTTTTTTTTTTTTTTTTTTTGGAGCTTCTATCACAGGAAGGGTGATATCGTTATTACTAATATTTAAATGCAAATAAATAAATGAGTTGCTGTGGAGACACAAAAGCAGGGTCAGTGAGGGAGACACCGTGGGTTGGCCTCTGTGAGTGGGTGATGTGGAGTCAAAACACAAAACACGATGTTTGAGGACAGAACATTCCAGACAGAGGGCGCAGCACATTTGTGTGCTAAGGTGGCAAAGAGCTCGGAATGTCCAGAGGAGCCAAAGGCAAGTTTTGTGCCTGGAACTGAGTGAGCTACTAAGTGTTAGAGAGGGAGACAGGAGCCGGCTCACGTAGGTATGTCAGCCATGAAAAGGACGTGTATTCTGGGGGCAACCAGAAGCCATTAGAGGTTATATGTAAGTAATGGAGCATTGGCACTAGTGGTCACCTTGCTTTTCCTTCATTATTTCCCTGGATTTTCAGTTTTCTCCAAGTTGCATTACTTTAACAATCAGAAATAAGTCATATGCTTTTTAAAAATGTGTTTGTAGGGGCGCCTGCGTGGCTCAGTAGATGAAGCGTCTGCCTTTGGCTCAGGTCATGATCCCGGGTTCCTGGGATCGAATCCTGCATTGGGTTCCCTGCTCCTCCGGGAGCCTGCTTCACCCTCTCCCTTTGCCTGCCGCTCCCCTTGCTTGTGCTCTCTCTGTCAAATACATAAATAAGATCTTTAGCAAAATGAAAAAATCAAAACTTCTTTGTAGAGCAATCGACGGAGGCAGTGTCAAGCGTGATGCTCCTTTCCTGCGTCTTAGCTCGGGGTTGAGCTTAAAGTGTGTGCTTTGGAAGGCTCTGGCCAGGGGAGGTGTTTGTTTGTTGTCAACGAATCTACCCTCCCACAAACCTCTTAACCCTTCTCAAATAAGTTACGCCAAAGCATCTAACATCTCTGTTTCACCCCACAGATTTGAACATAACCTGCCGCTACGCAGGTGTGTTCCATGTGGAGAAAAACGGTCGCTACAGCATCTCCAGGACGGAGGCTGCCGACCTCTGCAAGGCTTTCAACAGCACCCTGCCCACCATGGCCCAGATGGAGCGAGCCCTGAGCGTGGGCTTTGAGACCTGCAGGTGGGAGGAAAGCCGGGGGCGGGGCGGGGGCGGGGCGGGGGCGGGGCCGGGAGCCCGCAGGCTCCTCCCTGACAGCTGATGGATGGTTGGTTGCCTGAAGGGTCGTCCCCACCTGTTAATTTGGCCGAGTCAACCTGGAACCTGTATGACGACTGGCATTTAAAGCGGGCTAAAGGGAGGTGGGCGGGGGTTGGGGGTGACTGGGTGACGGGCACTGAGGGGGGCACTTGATGGGATGAGCACTGGGTGTTACGCTATATGTTGGCAAATTGAACTCCAATTAAAAAAAATAAAAATAATAAAAAATAAAGCGGGCTAGAGACAGCTTTGGGAGTCCTAGTGGGGTTGCCCAGAGGAGGCCATGAGGGTCCAGGTGGGCGTCCTCTGGCCCAAGGTGCTTCCCCAGCGCCCTCCCGGCTTTGAAGAAGCGCGCGGTATCATTGTCAGAACGCAAGAAAACGTAAACCGAATGACAGTGTTTAAAATAAATATGTGCCGGGCGCAGTCCTGGCTCTGCAGACTTGGCTCAAAGCAGAGTTTTCCAACAACTCCCTCCCTCCGTCTCTCTGTCTCTGTCTCTGTCTCTGGGCCTCTCATTTGCTTGTTTCTCCTCTGCGTTGCTCTGATCTGAGACTGGAAATAAAAGGACGTGCAAATGATCAAGATGTATTGTTACAAGTGAGTGGGAAGTGGTCGGAGGGACCCAGGAGACCTCCTGCGAGCCTCTGTCCAGGACGCCACAAGGCTCAGGCCCCGGGTGTTGGAATTTCTGGTGACCCCGTGGGGAGTGGGGAGTGGGGCGCGTTAGGCGCTGGCAGTGGTGACAACCACGCCGAAGTGGTCTGGTTTGGTTTGTTTTCCCTAGAAGAGCTCCGGGTAATCTGAGCAGCCGCTCCGAAGTTTCTAGCCAGCCGGCAGCTTCCCCTTGCGCTTGCGATGTCTTGTCGTTAGGTAATGTGCTTCCCCTCCTCTAAGCGCACGCACGCATGCAAACACAGGCTGCTTTTTAAAAGTCAAGCTGCCCAAGTCTTCACCCAAACCGTGAAATGTAAGCTTGCAGAGCAATGCACGCCCCGTGGGCGTGGGAAGCACGGCAGCTGACACTCCCCGGCTGGAAAGGCAAAGAAAGATCTTCACCCCAAGACTGTGCCGATGGGGGAGCCACTAGCCACACACAGCAACTTCCACTTAATTACAATGCAAGGAAATCAAACTTTGGTTTTTCCGCGACTCTGCTGGCGCTCAGGTGCTCGGCTAGCTCCAGGTGCCCACGGGGCTGCTGCGTTGGAGGACATAGGCTGCAGGTGGGCCACCCCGCGATTGCAGGAAGCTCGACCGAGCGGTACTGTCCCCGAGACGAGGGGCAGATGTGCACAGACGTGTGCGTGTGTCCAGAGCTAGGTCCACCGAAGGAGCAAAGAAGGGAGAAGCTCTGGCAGCTTCTGAAGCGCAGCAGGGGGCTCCCGTGGAGGAAGGCCAGTGAGCACGGCCGTGCATCCCGCTCCCCAGGTTAACCGTTTATTTTTTTTAATTTTATGTATTCATTCATGAGAGACACAGAGAGAGGGATGGGCAGAGACAGAGGCCCTGACAAGGCCCGTCGCCTAAGAACGGAGACTTCCCGAGCTGCCTTGGAATTGAGAAATGCGGGCTTAGGAAACACAGAAATGTTCTCATCTGCTGAAAGGGAGGGACGTTCTTCTGACTCCCACAGGCTAACCTTTGAGCACCCAGAGGCCGGGGTCCCTCACCCCCCACTGGGCCCTGTGCACCTGGGGTCGAGCATTTCCCTCCACCTTGCTGATGAAGCGCCAGAGCTTTGCAGAAGCGCCCCAGCTGGCCCAGGGCCACATTGCCTGCACGGAGGAGGAGTCGGGCCTCCAGTCCTGCCTCGTCTGAGCCCAGGGCCAGAAGTAAACGAGCCTCCCGAAGAACTGAGGGCCAAACAGGGGGTGGGGGGGAGACACAAGCACGGTGCATGGACTGGCTGAGCGGTTCTTTCCTCCCTGTGTCCAGCAAGCACACCTCTGGGGCCGTGTATAAGCACATCTACATTTTCATATCCCAGCTCACGTCCACTGGGCCCCATCAAAGCGGCAGTGAGCACCATGTGGCAACCACCCTGGCATAACGTACCAAGGGAATGTAGGTTGTAGAATGTCAGTGGGAAAACAGAGCTCCCAAGTGCGATAGGGGTGGGGTGGGGAGGAGGCTCACCAAGGAGTAGTGTCGAGGAAGAAAGAAAGAGAGAGAGAGAGAAGAGAAAAAAAGAAGGAAGGAAGGAAGGAAGGCAGGAGAAGAAGAAGGAAGAAACAAAGACGCAAATACCACACAAACACCCAGCAGCCCATACACCCAGCCCTCCCCCCCCCAACCCGCCCCCACCCCCCCAGCCCCTGTGAAATCATACGCCCTCACTCCACCCAAAAAAAAAAGACAAAGAAAAGAAAAGAAAAGAAAGAAAAGAGCAAAACAGTGCCAAAGAAACCTATCCTTCCCACCGTACAGGGTATTAAGTGTTGCAAAACGCGTTGCCCTAATTTGGCTCAGGCGCTGTGAAGCAGGTCTCTGCCCCAGGACAGGGGGCAGAGGCTCACAGGCTCCGGTAACACCTCAGCAGTCCCTCTTCCGTCCGCCCCACCCTGATTAGTAGCATTTCCCAGATAGATGGAAACTTATTAACATTTAATTGCTCTCTCCCTCCCCACCAACCTGAGGAGCCTTTGGAGAAACCAGTCTGTCCTTTCAGATGAGGAATTAGTCATGGGAGCTACGGTTGCAACACAGACCTAAGGAGCTCTGCGGGCTTAGAAATGTCAAACTCACAGCCCTTTCCCTGAGCCTTGCGGGTGATGCACTGGGTACTGTTGCCTCTGGCAGCAAAGATTAAAAAGGATCTCCGCTGTGCATTTTACCCAGCATTGCATTTTCAGAAACTTGCTGGGTTTAGCCTCGTCCTCTCTGCCCTTACCCTCTGCCACCACCTCCTCCTTGGCCCGCATCTTATTTTTATTTATTTATTTATTTATTTATTTATTTATTTATTTATTTATTTAGGAAGCATTTTCTATTGGGGAGAAGTTGTGCCGTGAGTGAGCACGTAGCTTCTGTGATGCAGGTAGAGGAGGCTGGGTGCTGTCTGTTGTATCTGCAGGAAACATCTTGGTGGGGGCAGACGGGGCTACACAGTTCTCTGACTGACCTGCTTCTGGAAGGTTCCTGAGCTAAATGAGGCAACGCTATCTACTTATTCTCTATTACTCCCATTTTAATGACAGTCAATTTACTTCCACTGGCAATGAAATTGTGCCTGGGATGCTCATGAAGAAAAAGGCCTGTGTTCCTTCTAGCATCTAAACAAGGCTTCGTGTGTGTAGGAATGGAGTCTGGAGTGAGGGAATCACAGGAAAAGGTGAGGCAACCTGGGAAGGAGGCAGGTTTGACAAGTGCGGGCTGACAAGTGTAGGCCATCTAGGCCTATCTTCTGGGAGCTGGTCATCTGATGTATGTTCTGGAAAAGAGGAAGGTGATGGAGAGCCAGAGTAGATCGCACCTCATAAAGTGGTCATTCTTCCCTCTTAAGTGACTCAGGCTTCTGCCCATGTATTCAAACTGACTTGACACTCTTGTCCGTATATTTTAGTTGAATCCGGTATTTTCTTTTGGAGCGGCTGGCTGGCTCAGTCGGATGAGCACGCGACCCTTGATCTCAGGGCTGTGAGTTCGAGCCCCACGTTGGGTGTAGAGATTACTTAAATAAAACTTTTTAAAAAACCAGGTTTTTTTCTTTCATAAATCTTTTTTTTTTTTTCAAGCTCTTTATAGAGCTCTAAATAAAATCACCTTGTCTCAGCCTTGTTGATCCTCTTCCTTCTCTCTCTGTTGTTGTTTCTGGATTTCATGTAACCCAGTTGTCAAACCCTCTAAGATCCCCAGCGGTGAATTGAATGAAGCAGTGCATGGTTTGAGACGTCATTTGATGGCTCAAATGTTATGAAATCCCCATCGCAACCTTGCAGGTGGATAACTTCTCGCTTTTCTTTCACAGGTACGGGTTCATAGAAGGACATGTGGTGATCCCCCGTATCCAACCCAATGCTATTTGTGCTGCAAACCATACAGGGGTGTACATCCTCATATCCAACACCTCCCAGTACGACACGTATTGCTTCAATGCTTCAGGTTGGTTCCAAGTGAATTGTCTTTGTGTTTGGGGTTGCCTTGGGCGCACAAGCCTTTGGCGACATGGCTGACAGCAGTTGAGTCTTGGCTTAAGCGGGGATTCACATAGCTTCCGTTCATATAACAGATGCTCATTGGATACCTCCACAGCAGAGACAAGATTCCTATGTCCAGGATGCTTACTCGCTAGGCAGGGAGGCTGACAGGAAACAGATAAATAATATGAAGTCATAGAGTGACGAGTGCTATAAAAAAGAGAGGAAGAGGCTTCAGAGTGCTAGAGAAGCATTTCTCTGGGAAGGTGGTCGAGGAAGGTGTCTGTGAGGAGGTGCCCTTGAGAGAGCCCCAACTGACATCAGCATGCAAAGCCAGGTATGGGGCAGCCTTGGGGTCTCATTGTTCTGAGAACACTGAGGGGCCCAAGTAGATAAAGGCCAGCAATCAGAAGGTAGAATGCCAAGTGATGAAGTCAGAGAGGTAAGCAGGGGCCAGCGCACACATAGTGCCTTATGGGCCATGGTCGAGAGTGTAGCTTTTATTCTCAGTGTGATGGGACGTCATTGCGGGGGTCTGAGTAGGGAAGTGACATGAACCTAATGGTAGCATTGGGGTACACACCAAATGGCTTAGCTTAGAGGCATTTATTTTATGTTGGGGCTGGAGAGAAAGCTGGAAGGATACCCAGTAGGCCTTTGACCTTCTCAAGTTTCCTTTCCCAACATCTGAGAACCTGACACCTAGACAACAAGAAAGCCAACTTAGGATGTGTGTGCCAGGCTGCTGGCCAGGCTCCTCTCCCCGTCTATGGCATTTGCTTCCAAACAGTGGCTTAGGAGCTCATGCTTCTAAGTTTAACTCAGGGTCCAGCAAGATTCAAGAATTCTAGTCATTATGTATCTTCTGGGTCTTCTGAAAAGGGTCAGAAACACAGGTGTCAAATCTTTGAATGGCCACAATCAAATATGGATGGATCACTTACTTCTCAAACTGGGCCTTCTGTTGCTCAGGGAGGTCTGAGATTGTACGAAGGGAAGATAGACCCATGGGGTAAACCCGACACATCTTCCTGGCACATCAGTTTTACTTAAAGACGGGAAGGAGGCTGTTCAGTTAGCTGGAAAGTGATTAAAGACTATGCGTGAGACAAACGCGGATATTCTCCAGTGATGACCTCAGGCGTTATTTGCAGGAGACAAACACAGATATCATAAACGAATGTAAAACCTGCATGGATTTTTCAGTGCAAGTAGAAGCACCCAAGCAATCGCGAGATTCCATCGGTAGCTTTCGACTTTGCCGACCACCTGCTGCAGCGTGAGCAGTAGGAATCCAAGTGGGCATTCAGAAGAGGAATCTGGAGATTCGGAGAAAGAGAGTTTCAGGGCTAATTAGTTGAAATGGGTGTGAGGCCAAGACAAATATATGCAAGTCAAATATATGCAAGTCACTAAACCTTGGTGGGGGGGGGACATGTAAGACAAGGAGAAGAGAACTATAGAGTATTTCTTCTTCCGTGGCATCTGAACAAGGAATGCAGAAGGAGTTTAACCAAAGAGAGGAGCATCCCAATGAGGCTAAACGGTACACGGCCCGTACCCAGTTCCCATATCCATACCCAGAATGTCTGTTCTAAGGACACGATGATGAGAAAAACCACATGCCGGCAAAGGAGAAGTAGACACAGAAAGACGTGGTCTAGGTAGCTTCTCTTAGTGCCAGAGGTCAGAGGAGGACTTTGGGAAGAAAGACTTTGTGTGTCGGATGAAAGGGCTGGTCATGTGGGACAGGGCTAGCATGCGACTGCATACTCGGGAGTCTCGGGGTGCTGCCTATTTCTTCTCCCACTGGACCTTGTCCAGTGTACATAGGCCATAAGTTACATTGCTGCGTATTCACATTGTCTCACCTATTTTACAGGTTAGTATCACTTGCTAGAAAGAATCTTAACTCCAAAAGGTAGAAGCACACACAGGGATTGGCAGCCATGTGGACAAGTTACTATGGAGACTTCTCTCCCTGCCCCTCATTTTTGCCTGTAAGGTTAGGTCTGGCCTTAGAGAAGGAAGTGAACTCTCCTTGGTGGGGGAGGTGTTAATCCAGCTGAAAAGAGGGAGAAGTGCAGCTGGTGTATTCACACCAGAATGGCCATATGAAAGTAGTAAAGTTTAAGGAGAAGATTTTTCCTTTTCTTCTATCCCAATGTAATGTGGATTGGCTGCTTTTATAAGTTTTTCTTCAAGTTTTAAAAAGAGTATTTATGGATCAACTCTATGCAGTCAGCACCCTGCTGGGCAAGTAGGGTGAGAAAGAACCAGCAGCTATATTTCTTGTCTTGAGAGGTAATCTTGTTGAAATGATGAAACAAACAAAAAATAAAGAAAGAAAGAAGCTGGAGAAGACGTCTTTGAAATAAAAAAATAATAAATTTGAAATGTCTTGGTTTAGAGTCAGATGATAGAGGCGCGGAGTGAACCATGGATCTTGATATGTCGATTCATATGCTATGAATCTTCTGTTCCATGCAGTGAATCTCATTGGAAAGATCCTTGAGTCCGGCTTAGCGTGAGAATTGCAGACAGATGGTCAAGGCCCAGTGATGTGACCCCCTACAAACCCTCTTGGTCTATAGGGACCAAAGCCAGCTCAATCTTAGCAGAAGACTTCCATGTGCTTACAGTTTCAGCAGCATTTTTATAAAACATGTTTGCCCGTGGTTCACAGATGAAAATAAGGCAGCCCCTAGAAAGGTCCATGGTTTTGATTTTGATTGCCTCATGTCTCAGTGAGGCCCAGCCCGAGCCTGGTGACCTCTATGTTAATAGCCCAGCGAACTGGCTTGAATTAGTGCATCTTTTAAGTTTGCCTCTGATAAACTGCCTCATTCTCTTTTGAAGGAGGAATCGAGAAGAGGCTACATTCATTTATCTATTCGTTTGCTCATTTACTCAACAAATATTTATTGGACACCTAGACTGTATCAGGCATTGAGGAAGAGGTCTTTCTATCGGGCACTGAGTAATTGGCTAGACTGAATAATTAACATTTCTCTTGGCTATTTTGGTACAGTCGAGGCACAGTTTGGAGTTGCAGCCCACCAGGAAGCCCACCCAGAGTCTTTCTAACAACCCCATAGGTTCAGGAAAAGCTCACCAGGCCCCATTCTCCCAGCTGTGCAGTGCTCATTAAACAGAATAAAAGACTGCCAGTGAGGCCCTGCTATCTGACATGGGAGCGTGAATGTATTAATTGCACATTTGGGTCACCATTCATCGCGGTGCGCTTGCCTGATTTGGTGTTCTTTATAAAAGTTAAGGTGAACTGGAGCATGAGGAGGCTCCATTTGAACAAATGTTCTAACGATTTCCAAAACTGCCGTAGTGTGTTTTTACACCATGCCCCATTATATCACAACCTACCCCTTAGAAACTCCTTCCCAGTGTACTACTATTGCCTGAATTTGGGGGAGGTTGTTCCAACCCTGCCATTAAAAAGTCATAACCCAAGGCCTCTTCCTGGGTCTATGCAACATAACAGTATCAGAAGCTTCTCATTTCTGGTGGTGTTACACAAACACACGGGATAGATACTCATCAAGATCTCCCAGGGTGGCTATTTGCCCTGATTTTCAAATAAGGAAATCATTGGGAGATTTTTTTTTTTGAAAACTGAAAAAATCTAAAGGAATATTAGTTGTTATCGTCACCCGTGACCTTGTGGTTTCTTCAAAAGCAAGGAAAGGAACATGTTCATCTCTTTGCTCCTTTTTAAAAAAATCTGTCACATGAGTAATGCTCCAGATGAATAAATGAACTGATATATCTGAACCCTTTAAAACATATTTCTTATGGCGCTGCCAGTCAGGGTTTATCTAAACATTTCTTGACATGTTTATCACTGCAGATGATTTGGAGGGGTTAACATCTTAGGTATGATTCCCAGAAGAATGAACCTATGGGAATTATAATGGTACTTCCTCTTTCATTCATTCAACAAATATTTATCGAGTGCCTGCCTCTCTGAACCCGTCACACATAAATGTACTGGCTGAGATAGATAAGGTCACTACACATCACTACTCAATTTATGTAGTTCTTTGGAGCTGGGTGGGTAGCAGAGGTTAGGGGTTGGGAGATGTGTCATGAACAGCCATCAAGTAAAATGAACAAGAGAATTTGAGACAGCATTAAGCCAGAAGAACTGTAAGCAAATATGTGATGGTGATATATGTGGGGGATTGGTTAAGGGGCTCTTGAGATTGGACGGTGAGGGAAGGCCTTACTGAGGACATGACTTTCTCTGAGACTCTCTTCTGGGAGATCTTTTAATTAGCCTTTGCAAAAATGACTTTTTGTAAAATGTGCTTTTCTCTAGATGAATGTATAAAGCTTCCAGTTAGTTTCACTATGAGGCCAAAGAAATAGGCAGGTACCCTTTACCTGTAAGAAAAGATGCTTCTAGGAACTGGCAAGCACCCAGATCTTGTTTTGTTCAACTTCTGTTTCTGTCCACTGTCACGATTACCTAGCAATTTATGGCAGAACAGTTAAAAATACTTGTGGTAACAGCCTTCCTTGTGATAGCAGTCTGCCTACCTCCATCCATCCATCCATCCATCCCTTTCTTCCTTCCTCTTTGCCAAGAAGCAACTCTGAGAGAAACCAACCTAACAAATAAATTGCCATTTTGTGCACAGACGTATGTGTGCATGCACATGAGTGCACGTGTACACACACACATAATATAAAAGCTGTAATATGCAAATGGATCCATACTTCCTGCAACAGCACAGCCAGTTTAAAGCTCTCTGAGTTTTTAGAGCTCAATACAAGGTCTAGTTACCAAATAGAGCATTTGCAATGGCTGGTTAAGGCATTCTCCATCTTCTCTTGGGATTCAAGGGTGGTTTGCAGGGTGGAACCTTCAGGGCCTGTCTTCAGAAGGCTTTACATAATGTTCTTAGAGGGCTACTTAGTAATGTCTCCAGGTGATCAGGAAGGCCTAAGGTACAGTCAGAAATCTTTAGATTTCTGAAGAAGGGGGAAAGTAGGAGATACATGGAGGACACAAGGAAAAGAAGCCAGAGGTTTCCATGGTGAGATATGCCAACACAGTTGTCCCAAGAAATAGTCTGGGCATCTGGCCCAATGGTGGGCAACCTCAGTAACTCTATGTTGAGAAGCTCTCTAGACAGAGTAGGCACTTACGGAGCTTAGCTAAATTAATGAACACATCAGTGCCTTAATAAAGACACTAAAGATTAGTTTGCTGTGGAGTATTTCTAGTAAGTAAATTCTTGGTGATTATTTGAGTCTTCATATTCACATGCTGTTCATGTTGATAAACATTTTATTATATTTGTCATGTGTTTCTATCATTTCTGTATAGTATTGGGATTACACATGATTTTCTTATTATAGTTCATGCACTCCTTTGTTGAAAAATGTCTTTACAGTGTTCCCACATTCCTTTTATAATAACAGACTTAAAAAGTAATTCTAATGTATGCCTCATTAGAAAAGATCCACGTCTATCTTATTTCCCATTGTATCTCCGGCCTTCCCCAATGCCCGACAGAGAACATTTCTATTCTTTTGTTAATAAATGGATCTGTTAGGGTAGGAAGGGGAACAAGTAAGCTTCCAAAAACATATGAAGGTAAATAAAAGTGAAAAATGTATTGCAAGGGTCAGAGAAGTTCCTAGGAGACTCAATCAAGTTTCAGAAAAAGAAAGATCATTTTGTGCACTTATATGTGGAATCTAAAAGACAAATGAACAAACAAACAGCAACAAACTCATAAATACAGAGAACAAACTAATGGTTGCCAGAGGAGAGCAGGATGGGGGGTTGGCTGAAATAGATAAAGAGGACTAAGAGGCACAAACTTCCAGTTATAAAATAAATAAGTCATGGAGATGAAAAGTACAGCGTAGGGAATAGAGTCAGTAATATCGTAATAATGCTGTAAGGTGACAGAGGGTGACTGCACATATTGTGGTGAGCACTGAGTAATATGTAGACTTTTCAAATCACCATGTTGTATGCCTAAAACTAATGTCACACTGTGTGTCAACCATATTTCAATAGTCAAAAAAAGAGAATTATGTGGGATAAATTTTAATAAAACCCCATCCTAACTACTAGAAATGGGTATCAGTTCTGCTCCTATTTTTTAGAGTTCTCATGCTTTTTCTTTTTGCTACTCCATAGCTCCACCTGAAGAGGATTGTACATCGGTCACACACCTGCCCAATGCCTTTGATGGACCAATTACCATAAGTATGTATGTCTTCTGACCTTGATTAAGTGACCACATTCTTGGGAAAGGGTTTAGGCGCATTTTTTGTGTTTCCTATTTGAAGAGAAGAACAACCATTTCCCCAAGGCAAGGGACATTGCCTGTGATTCACTGCCCCCTTCCCCTTTCCCTGCAGTGGCTTGAAGCTACCATTTGGTTGACCCCAACACATTGTTCCTCAAACCGCAGTCATTTGGAAACCACTTTCACTTTTTTTGGCACATCTGTGTACACAGTGCAATTATCTACTTGATATTTTTCACTTAATTAGCCCATTCTTTTCTACTTAAAATACATTTATAAAAAAAAAAAAAACCTGCAGGGGTACCTGGGTGGCTGAGTCAGTTGAGTGTCCGACTCTTGATTTCAGCTCAGGTCACAATCTCAGGGTCCTGAGATGAAGCCTTGCATCCAGCTCCATGCTCAGGGTTGAGTCTGCTTGAGATTCTCTCCCTCTTCCTCTCCCTCAGCCCCTCCTGCTCATGCTCTCTCTCAAATAAATCTTTAAAAAATAAAATAATGAATAAACAAATTCCTGCAAGTGAACAACTAAACCACTGGTCATAAGCAAACAGCATCCTTAAAAATACACTTAAATGTAGGACAAATTAAATAGTCTTCTTAATTCTAGCTGCTGAAAGTTCTGGGTGTGAGCCATGTTCTCTCTCCTTGAGGGGAATTATACGTATTAGGGAGAGACCCATTCCAGCCCCCTAAATTTTCTGTTTTACTTAATTGCATGCTGAAAGATAATTATAAGGGGCATATAATTCCTGGTAGGGATTTCAACATTATTTATACCGCAAAGTCATCTTGGTTATCCCGAGAAGTAGGCATCTGACACTGTACGAAAACAGAAAAGCCCAACCAAAATTTTCAGAGGTCAACTTATTAACCCTGATCTTATGGCCTCTGAACCTCCCTTTTTTGGAAAAGTGTCAGTGTTGAGGAGGCCTGACTTCTGCCTCCTAGGAGCCAGACCCCTCAGTGTGCAAGGGAACAGTGGTGGTGGGTGGCAGAGGGATGAGAATCGACCTGGCTACGTAAATCCAGCCCCCCACTGTTAGGTCAAAAATTGTCCCTGACCTGTGCCTCATGGAAGGGGAGATGTGCTGTCTCAGTCAGGCTTAGTTTGAAATCCTAGTTCCTTACCACCTGGGTGATCTCAAAGGATTGACTTACTCTCTCAGCCTCAGTTTTCTCATCTGGATAATGGAACAACAGGTGAGATTTGAAATGAAAAGGAAGAAAGGTCAATGTCTGATGCATACCAGGCCCATAGTCATTTTCAACAAATGTCCCATTTCCTTGGACCCCACCAAATGCCTTTCAAAGTCCAGACCTGTATGAGTTTGGTCCTATTTTCTTATCACATCTTCATCTGCAGAGATTATCAGGGTGTTTGGGATTTTGCAATATTTTTTTAAAGATTTATTTATTTATTTTAGAGAAGGAGTGAGAGAGTGAGGGGAGGGGCAAAGGGAGAGAATCTCAAGTAGCCTCCCCCCCAACTAAGCACAGAGCCCATAGGAGTCTCCATCTCATGACCTTGAGATCACTCCCTGTGCTGAAATAAGAGTTGGCTGCTTACCTGACTGAGCCACCCAGGCGCTCTTGCTATATTTTTTAATTTATGTTTTGCTAATGGTTCCACTTGGACAAGCCAGGTGGACAAAAGGCACATTTAGTCTAGTGCAATATAGCAGAAAATAATTTTAGCTAAATCCCCACTTGTGCAGTGAGTGGCCCAGACTTGAAGGCAGCAAATCCTTTCGGGGAGGAACAATGAACAAATTCACTCTTGCTTTTCCTTCTCCTGTGCATTCTAGGCATTTGCTTGTTTGAATCAAAGATTTTGATCTTTATATGCATCCGTGCCTCTTAATTTCAAGGTTGAATCTCACAGAGGATGGGCAGAGGCTGTGTCCA
This sequence comes from Canis lupus familiaris, assembly GCF_011100685.1. Classification (NCBI taxonomy): domain Eukaryota; kingdom Metazoa; phylum Chordata; class Mammalia; order Carnivora; family Canidae; genus Canis; species Canis lupus. The sequence goes on along the minus strand of NC_049239.1, from coordinate 33,174,470 downwards.
GCATTTAGGCCCGCTGATTTCTTAGCCAGAGCAGGGGTTCACTTAGACGGACACAATTCGCACCTTAGAAAGAAAGCCTCATTCTTCATGGATTTGCAGACATCTATTCCCTGTTGAGACTACTGACCTCTTCATCGCCTACTTCACATCCTTTCTAGAAGTAGATGGAATTAATAGCAACAGATTTTACACGACCTTGAAAAGGGAGGATAGGAACCACTGGGAGAGCTATCATTTATTGAGACCAACTAAATTTTGAATCCCATGCTAAGCACTTTATATACCATGTATCATACAGTGCTCGGAGCCAAAGGTTAGTGGCATCCCCATTTTACAAATGGGAAGCTCAGCATCGGTTTTGTTGAGGAGCACACGAAGCCAGGATTCAAACACGGGAACTTCCAAACACCCCCTCGTTCCCCATCCCCATTTCCAGGGTGCATGGGTAGGCTGGGGGGCTGTAGATTTTCTTAGTTAGGTGTTGTTTTGCTTAATAACAAAGAAGAAGAGCTTTGAAGTCACTGTCTCACCTGATAATGCACAGTCTTTCCTAACACCCAGAAAATGTCTCCTGTCAAGTTCTCAGAGTGTCTCCTCTTTCTCCCAGCCATCGTTAACCGTGATGGCACCCGCTACAGCCAGAAGGGTGAATACAGAACCAACCCTGAAGACATCAACCCCAGCAACCCCACTGACGATGATGTGAGCAGTGGATCCTCCAGTGAAAGGAGCACTTCGGCAGGCTACAACATCTTCCACACCCACCTTCCAACTGCATACCCGACCGAGGACCAAGACAGTTCCAGGGTGTCTAGCAACTCAGACCATACCCCCATTACCAGTAAGGAGAATGGGTCACTGTGCTTTCCAATGGCGATTTGTTTACAAATATGTCTCTGATCTTCCTGGGTGATATGCATTCCCTTGTGTGTTGATTGTCTCCTGTGTCTAGAAGTTGGGGACGGCATTTGGGGAGGTGGGCTATGGTGGTTGTCAGTGCCCTGTATGTCTTGCCTGCTGCCGTCCCATGATTTTTCCCCCCATCTACTCCACTGTTTTGCTTACCTCGGAATAAGGAGTGCTGTACTGGAAGCTTCGTACAACAATTTTTCTTGTTCTCTTGTCCCAGGGATGTGGTGACGATTCAAGCATGATACAGAAGCTATTTTTACTTTTACATGTTTCCTTCTTGTTCTTATCCACCTTTGGATAAGATTGTCTTCATAAAGTTGGGTTTACAATGTATGCAAGCCATTCCATTGGCTTTGTTCAACTTTATACTTTTCTGTTTTAACTTGATTTATGTTATATTATCGATGGTACAATATTCCGTCATATTCAGCACCCACGATTTACTAAAAAAATTCTCTCTCTCTCTCTCTTTTTTTTTTTTTTTTGGTCTAAGGAAGCATATCTGATGGCGTTAACTGATCAAATTAAATCTACTTAAAAGTTGTCCATCCCAGTCTGTAGGGGAAGGCTATTAATACTTGCTTGGTTACGTGGATAATTCATTACTTTAGGACTGCGAGAGTGGAAATATGTAAACATTGCATTAGATTTATTTGGGGTTTTGCCCTTCGTGCTCCACTTTCACTGGAAAGTGTTTGCATCTCCCTCTTGCCTCCTTTGCTTCCCTCTCTGCTTTTTCCCTATGGTTTGTTTTAAAACAGGTTTCCAGATTGGCTGTGTTCCTTCTGTGGAGGATTATTCAAACTGAAGTGGGCATCTGCCTCTTGAGCAGCTTTCCTAGTACGCTGTGGATTTTCTTTTGTTCTGACTATGGTTCTTGAGGGGTGGAACTCCGGGCTCCGGAGAGTGTGGTGGACATTCACGAGTTTGTGAATGCTCAAGATAGGGCTCTTTTCTGTGCCTTGTCACCCAGAAGCCAGAGACCTTCAGAGCGCTACGATTTAACACAAGGTGACTTGCTCACCAGTGTTTCAGATTTCTCTTAGCAGCTTGCTGTGGGGGCGGGACAAATGGGCTTGGAGTCTGGTCATTCTCTGCAGATCCTCTGAAGCATTGTCAGGAAGCAGACGTTTTCAAACTGCTCCTGCTTTCCCAGATTACTGGCTCTCTGAAGTTGTGTCACCTCGTTGTCTATTGTCCCATGGACAACCCTTCTTGAGAGGAGCTTCGGGAAGCCAAGCAGGCAGTGCTGCTGGCTGCTTCTTGAGTTCCCTGCCTTGCTAATGTTACCATGTGGAAGGTGCCTATCATCAGGGCATGCAATTTTGTCAGACGTTGGCAAACATAATAATTAGTGGTCTCAGTGAGAGGCAGATCAAGTCTACGCTAAAGTACTATTTCCCACCAAAGAAGAAAATCATGGCAAAATATCTTTTAGGAACCAGGTGAAATTAACATTTAAGCCATTATTAGCCTATGTAAAATAATGAGTATTGCACATGTGCTTTAGAAAGGCAACAAGGACATGTTATGAACAGTCATAGCACATCTCCTACGGATTGCACATTTCCTGCCCAAGTTAGGTAGTCAGCAAACCTAATTTGAGGACCTACTATGTACCAAGCCTATTCTGATGCTTGGGATCCAGTAGTAAGTACCATTAGAAAGTCATACCGAAGGGAAATAAGGATTCATTAGCTAGTAACCAATATTTGCCAAATATAAACCAATATTTGAGGCCTTCTCTGTGCTAAATGTTGCCCTAGTTACTGCCTCAGACTTGGACTGTCCATCGTGGAGCCCATCTACTGTTCAGAAATCAGGGAGAAGGAATGCTTTGAGATTTAACCAAACAGAGTTCAGGATTTGGGTTGAGAAAAGAATTGTGCTTTCCTCTTTTCAGAGCGCTTAGCTAAGTTTCTCTTAGTAGTTCAGGAAGAGAGAGACTCATTGGTCCAACAAAGTGAGTCCAGGGCTAGCCTGAGAGTCATTGAAGGGCCATAGCGTCAAAAATGGCCAATGGCAGCTCAATAAATCAATTCATACAAAGAAGAATGTCCAAGAAAAAAAATTGCATGGGCACTTGAAAGTAGCCCATGGCATATTAGAAAAAGTCACCACTGGTAAGTTCCTGCATAGACCCCATTTTCTGAGCCCAGTGAGAAGACTCCCAAAGCTTCATGACTATTGGACTGAAAGGTGGGTCTTGGTGGGAGGGAGTGATTGTAGATCCTCCCTAAAACATGCAAGAGGACAAGAGGGGGTCTGGCCGAGGGCAGAGAAGTGTGTCTTTAGGTTGGTGGGCTCATTCCTTCCTTAAGGGTCCTAAGTGGGTGGCAATAGGAAAGCCAGAAAAAACAACCATCTGGGTAGGTTTAACTTCCAACAGGCTTTTTATTATAAATGTTATTCTTGGAAGAGCCTTCCTGGAGGCATGTCGTCAGCCTCTTTTCTATTGGTGATCTGGAATTCTCTGGAATCCAGAGGTCTAAACTAATTCAGAAAACAGACTCGTACCTTAGAATGCTCTATTTCCTTGTCTTCTGGGTGTCAAAGAAATATATAAATATATATTTTTGGTCTGGTGTGGCCTACTTGGGTGGGGAAAACTGGAAACTGCTGGCTAAACAATAGCTCTTTCCACTTTCCCCAAATCTTATATGACTCCTTTTGGGAAAATAGAAACAATTTCTATTTCTATCTTGCTCTTGTATCTTTCCTTCTCATTGCTCTCTTCTCAGTCTCCTGTGGGGTGAAGGTGGCAGGAGCTCTGCATCTTTAATAAAATTTCTGAGGGAAGAATGGGGTGCCTCAGGGGGATGCTCAGGTTTATCTGGGAGCATCATTGGTGAAATTGGCTCCCATCTCTCTACTCTCTGTTCTGTGCAAACGTGTCCTTTGTAGCATGGAACATGTTGCACAGGTTGTTGGTGTTTGGTGTATATAGAGTCAAAGCTTTTAACCTGGAGTTCGTGGCCCTCCAACAGGTTCAAAAATAGGCCATAAGGCATTCAAGAGCCTGAAAGAATATATAAAATGTTGAGAATGTGTATGTGTCAGATCACTTTTTTTGAGGACAGAAGTCATAACTTATATCAGATTTTCAAAGGGGTGTATAACTCAAAATGGCTTTTAAAAATCTCAGCTGGTTTAGATATTTATTTTGACCATCTTTGCTATTCTTCTACCGGGAAACATTCTGGACTCAAGTCCTACTTGAGAGTCAAATGGGAGATTCCAAATTGCAAAATATCACTGATTATCCTTTCTCTAGTTTGAATAGAGTCCAGAATTTCTCTAACGTGGGCAGTTTTGTTTCCTTTCTGGAAACACATTTTGAATTAGAATTACAATGACAGAAAGTGATAGATGGAAACTTGACAAAACTTTAGCTGCTTTCAACATTTTGAACACACACCCTTTGCCAAGTTCCTGCTCTAGCATAAAGCTTGACTTGAAGTTAATGAGTGTGGGTGGAGCTTTGGAAATGCCAGTTGTCATCATAAGCTACCTGCATAAAGTGATAGACCCAAAAGATACAAGCAAGTACCTCTAAAGACACCCGAAAAATAAATGAAGGACAACAACTTTATGTAATGCTGTATCAAAGACCTTCACTTCATGGCAGGGTCGCCCCATCAAGTAGATATAAAATCTCTTTTCCTTCACAGGTTGTTAAGTTCCTACTTGATTTTGCTCTTAGCCTGTATACAGAGGGTTCTGTTTGAAATGAAGACATTTCAAAATTTGCATTTCTCATGTTGTTCTGAGAGTCCAAGAGACTTTAGGAGACTGGGATGATAAAACCAGAGCTCGATCTTTCTTTTCTAATCTTCACTCTATTATAGGTGTAGACATTATATATCCATAGATCTGAGATTAAAGGAAAAGATCTCACTAAATGGTATTTTCGTAATTGATCCAGTTACTTCAGCTGTGCACTCAAACAGCCATGCAGCAGTTCAGGAGCAAAATAATTGGATGTGGTCCTGGTTTGGTAACTCACAGCCTAAGACTCAGGATCACACGGCAACAGCAACAACAGGTAAACTCTTATGTCTTCTGCTTATCCATTGTCCTGCATCCAGGCGTTTCAACGTCAAGGAGAAGGACATCCATTATCATGTTGAAGTCTCACACAGATGTCCCTTCTCCATCTTTAGGGAATCAGGATCTGGTACCCTTTCTTTTATCAAAGAGGCCTGTGGATCTGGGAATACAACTGGATATTACGTTCTACTTGTTTTCCCTTTGGCAAAATGCACAGAGAATCAAAATTAGTTTTCCGTCAGAAGCTTCAATTAGGAGATCCATTCAGAATATACCCTCTTGAAGGAAGTCTGTGAAGGAAAATGCAGACTCCTACCTTCTGCTGATCTAATGATCGCAGTCAATAATAATAGAAGGAAATGAGGACTTACGGATGGAAAGTGTAGGCCCTGTGCACTTTTTTGGATACTGAAATCCTCAGCTGTAAAGTGGACGAGTGACCTGTTGTTTTCCATCAGTATCTAGGCTCCCTGGATGTTTGAGTAGTAACTCTAAATCCCTGCAAAGAATTCTGAACTCAGAGCTCATGCAGGAGGAGGTTCCAGGTCTATAACAATGGGAGATTACAAGGATATCTTCATTTATCAACTTTGGTTGTGGGAGGATATGCCCATATTTCAAAATAATTAGGCATTCTTTCTGCAGAAGGGGAGTAATAAAAATGGTCCTTAACACTGACTTAGTTTATAACACATTGAATAGAGTATATTTTTTATTTTAACAAATATTCATGTAAGGAAAAGAATGCTGATGTTTTGTTGTGATTGAGTATCGTGGTGATAAAGGTCACGTGGGAGACGGCTGCAGAAAAAAGAATATGCTATTTTCAAATGTTAAATGTTTACAATGTTTGTCTTCATAGAACAAACATTGTGAAGGAAAAACTCTTCTTGCCAGTGCTTCGTTTTGGGCCATTTCTGGGCTTTCTTGACACCTGACTTTTTTGTATTTGGGGATTTCATGATGGTTTCAGCCTCTGCTTCAACTTTTTTTTAGTTTTTTTTTTTTTTTTAATCTACTATGTAATACTCTTCTGGTGTGCGTTATGGTGGCAGAAATGGTAGTCTGGGGAAGTTTTCAAACCAGGACTCTTACTTCTGATCCTATTAGTGAGATCATTGGGTCACTTAATTTCTGTCCATCTTTCCTAGTTGATTTCCTTCTTTTCAAAAATGGACTCAGAATGTCCTGTTCTGCTTTGCAAAGTATAGCGTTGGTATAAAAAAAGTGACCATGGGCAAAATTGCTGGAGGATCTGGACATGAAATGGAAAGAGGTGGAAGGCATCTTTTTCCGTCTTTCCTTTCATGTGGCATTCTTCTGCGTTGTTGGGGATTGCTGGGATTACATGTCTGGGATTGCTGGCAGAAATATCATACCCTAAATTCTTGGAGAATGATATTGGTTGGCCAAGATAAAGTGCGTAGAACATGAAAGGCGAGGACTCTGGAGAGCTTGGTTTCAGAATCATAGACTCTCAGATTTGGAGAGGATCTTCAATAGTCTAGCTCAATCAGCACTTTAAAAAAAAAGATTTTATTTATTTATTTATTTATTCATTCATTCATTTATAAGAAACATGAGAGAGAGGCAGAGACATAGGCAGAGAGAGAAGCAGGGTCCCCGCAGGGAGCCCCATGTGGGACTTGCGCCTGGGACCCAGGGGTCACAACCTGAACCAAAGGCAGATGCTCAGTCATTGAGCCACTCAGGTGCCCCACTCAATCAATACTTCTAATCATGTGATCTACACAGTTTTCCTAAGTGATCTTTCTGATGGTGGGGAATACGATACTTTATGAGGAAGTTTGTTGTTGGATAGTTTAGAATATAACCTTTTAAAACCAACACTTGGAAGAATATTTGTCCCCCTGCAATTATCACCACAGGTCCTGGTTTGACCTTTTGGGGGCCAGACAAAAATTTAATCCCTCTACTATGCTATAGTTTTTCAAAAATCAAAGACTGCCGTCATACACTCTGTCATTCGGCCTTTCTGACTCCAGACAAGGCACATTCCATCCAGCAAGTTTTTTTCCTCTTTAAGATAAGGATCATGAACCAGATAATATTTAAGGTCCTTCCATTTCTGATATTCTATGACCTGCAGTATGAGCCTTGAAAATAAGTGGAACTTCTGTGCTTTTTCTGCTTCTTCCCACCATCTATACTCAGTATAGATGACTCTCTGGAGTAGTAAAAAAGTAGAAGCATATTTCTTAGGAACTGATAATTAACCTTTCAACCATCAATTCAATTATGGTTACAACAGCTTTGAGGAGCTCTAGTGGTACAACTCCCAAAACAGCAACCAAGAGGCGAGAAGCCCAGGATTGGCTTTCATGGTGGTTTCAACCATCAGAGTCCAAGAATCATCTTCACACAACAACAATAATGGCTGGTAATGAGTTATTATTATTTCATAAGATCTCTTGACAATTTTCAATAGTTCATTGACCTCGGGGATACTTATCCTAAAGTCCATTCTGGTTTCACGAATGTTTCTGATAACTTTTGAAGCATCATGAACTTGGAAACCCATATGTTTGACTTTATAGCATTAATAAGCAGATTTCTTCTTTCTATTCCACAGAATTAATACAGGCCCAGAGGAGGCTAATAAGAGCACTGTGAAAGGGGGCCAATCTTTCTTGATGACAGAACAAAATTTTGACTCTGAAAGATGTTCCAAAATGACAAAAGTCATTAAAAATTCTTGACTTTCCATGAGAAAATAAAATAGCGTAGCTGGAGCTAGAAAAATTTAGAAACTCTCCTTCAGTGGAACTATTCTTTGGGCAGCCACTGATAGTAAGAAAAGACAGATGGTCACTCCAAAAGATAGCATGACCCCCATTGAAAGTATACGAAAGCCCTTTTCAGGAAAGAGACATCTTCTACAGTAACCACTGAGAAGAGGCTGAGGGTCTCCGTCTTCCTTCCTATGATGTGTCCAGAAGGGAAAACGTGAGAATTTCTCAAAATCCTGGCTCCAGTCCACTTTGGTCGACTCTTTTGGTTGATTAAGAAATGCCGGGCATGATTTCTTTGTGAATTGACTAATTTTGTTGTGGCTGGATGCTGCTCGGTTGTTGAGGATGGTAATTCAGTTTGCATTTGTGTTCAGAGCTCTGGTGATGTGATTGATGCTAGAAGGCCAACAGATGAGTTAACAAATAGTGAATTAGTGAACACACCTATGGGATTTTAAAAAATGATGGATGTGTTTGGATTCCAAAAGTTTTCTGAAGGTGGCTGGACAAAACAAATGGGCACATGTGAAATCTTTTCATTCTATTCTTGACACCCTAGCTTTAATGGCACATGCTTAATACGTTAATAATCTGAAAGCAGGGGAGGGGGAGAGTTTACTGGCCTTTTCTTCTTTTGTTTCTTTGCTGGGGTTATGTCCATATTTATTCTTTTAACTTCCTTAAAGAGAGTGTTCAGTTGTAAAGGTCACAGCCAATTGTTTTTAGATCTATGCATTAGCTTCATAGACTAGGATATAAGAATTTGGGGGTACGCAACTCAGATGTCTCACTCTTCTTAAAATGTTGGGAATTCCATTATACATTCTGTGCCTGATTTTCTTCCTTTGTCAAATGGGTTGCTTGGCATCCAGGTCAGCCACTAACATAAGTCACCACAACAGGTACGGATTCAAGTATCATCTCAGCAGGCTGGGAACCAACTGAAGAAAATGAAGATGAAAGAGACAAACACCCCAGTTATTCTGGATCAGGCATTGATGATGATGAAGATTTTATCTCCAGCACCAGTAAGAATAATCAATTAGTAGAACCATTTATGCAAGGCTTACTGATTAATCTGAGTGATGCCCAGTAGTGCCTACCTTGGGAAATAGTTAATGTGGAAAGTGAGCATAAATCTATGGCTTATCACACTTTAGTTATACCTTAGTCCTAGATCATGAAGGAAGAAAAAAATTTTTTTTTCAAAATGGGAGTCAAGACTTCCTTCCATTTGAGCAATAGAGCAATGGAGCAATTAGGAAAATATCTTTTATAAAACTCCTATTGCCTTAGGTTCTTTCTGTTTTGTATATTTATATGATCTGCTGCTGCAGATTCTCCTTGAATTATTGGGCTTTGTCAGAGAATGGCATAGGAAAACACTACAACAAATATTTATTGTGTACCTACCGTGCTTGGTGCTGGGAACAAAAAGATTAAAAAAAAAAAACACAGAGCTCTTGCCTTCAAACTATCATTTATTGAAGCAGTAGAATGTGAGTGGGAGGATATTAATTAAAAGTTGTAGATGATTCTACATTGAAGACTTAAACGGTCCTAGAAAGGCTTAAAAGTTGGGAACCAGAATTCAAGAATCGTCAGAATCAAAACTTGGTTGAAATCAAGGGGGCAAATCCAGTTTTAACAAATGAGTAGGGCACCCATATAATTAAAAGACTTTGAAGGAAAGGACAAATGTTAGCTGAGCTTTAACAGAAACAGTGCCAAGTATTAAAAACAAATAGTGAATACACTGTATAATAGTATCCAAATTTGTGACGGTTATAAAACTTTTCGAGGGCAGAGATGGAAATTGAGCTGAGAAGCATCCTTTAAAAACACATGCAAAGGTCAGTCTAATAGTTAGCCAGATGACCGGGTTTCCTGGACATATCTCTCATGATTGGAGATGTTGCTGAATAAAGATGAGAATTCTGAACCTGAATTTCCCATATCACTTCATCACTCTTGTCCTCAGAGATGGTATACTTTTGTGGTGTGACATGGACTCTCTCAGGTCACTGAAGTTCTGACTGTCTTACTGAAACCTGAGAGTGCTGTCTCCTAAATGGACAGCACCCAGGAAGGGACGAGTCCAAAAAGTAGCTTGGGCTCTGAGGCATCGGAGTATATGGCATCGATGCCACAAATACTGAAGATGACCTAGATACTTTATATCTAAGCTCTTAAGTGGTATATTCTTTAGACTGGACACCTCTGCAGAGCTTGGTCTAGAAAACAAGGAAACCCCTTTTAATAACTTCAGAGAGAAAATCAAATAGCCAAAAGACACTGGAGCTTTACTATCACACTGTCTTCTGGGTTCAGGACACAGAAGGTGGGGCCATCAGTAAAGATGTGGTCTTGATACTTGAGAAACTCAGCTTTCTTGGGTGGCAACCCAAACAGATCAACCTGAAAATAAATAGTGTGATTAAGCTCCTGGGGAAAATGCCCATTGGTATTTTTCATCTCTGTGGTGTATTTTCCAATTTCAGCTCACTGTTTTCAGCGCACTGCTTGGCACCTGTGTACGTGATTAAGCAGGGTGCCTTTTTCTTCTGTAGGGATATGACAACTGCCACTTTTTCACGCTTGTTGAGAATGGGCATAATGATTCTAAACTTGACTTGCTTCACTCGTGAAATAGAGCTGATGGTATTACAGTTCTGTAAAAGAACTAGTGGAGATTTTAGTTGGGTATTGAAATAAGTTTGGAAGAATTAGGATGGATTTGCACATAATATTTTCACAAAAGCAATTGATCCTAATTTTGTCGTGATCCTTCTGTCAGGTGTCTCCTACTCCAGCTCTATCATTTTGGGTGACAGTTTCAGCCTCTGGTGGATGTATGCCTCTTTTTCTTTTTTTCTCCTCTCCCCCCCCCCCCCCCGCCGTCGACCATCTGCTAATGGTGGTGGGTTACCTATGGTGCTTTTCTACTGAATGTATGAATCTTGTTTTTCTCTCATTGGCTATGAATGGCTTGCTCATGAAGTGCTTTCTATTTGTTGAGAATACCATAAGTATTTGCTAAATATTTAGAAATGTAAATCATATGGCTGTTCTGGGTCAATGTTCTTTCTTAGAATCATCTATAGGAAATCCCTGGCTGCTCAGGGTATGCCTTCCCCCACCAAAACTCTTAATGAAATAAAGTGATCATATCATCATGGTATAGTCTTCAGGTATCTACCTCTTTAGCCTGAGGATCTCCACGTAGCACACTTGCCAGTGATACCAATTCCTAGGGCTCTCAGGCGCACAGGGCTGTTACAGACTGCATGGATGGGCAAAATGCTAATGTTTTCGGCTCTCCTCGGTGGAGGGTGTTTCCAAAGCTGTTCTTCCTTCTGCTGCAGCTCCTTTCGCTGCTTTCTCTGGAACATGTTGTGTACTGACACCAACGTGTTCTTTGACAGAATGTAGAGGACACTGAGGTGCTTGACAATATGGCTGAATCAAGCTGAAGTCCCTCTCTCTCTGCTTTCCCTCCGTTTTCACTCAACCATCTATACAACCTGGTATAGATGATTCACTGTATAGACCAAAGAAGAGAGAGATGTGTAAAACAAGTAGTGAAGGCTCAAGAGCTAACATTTTCCTAATTGCTTCAATCATCATTATCACAGTTCCAACCACACCACGGCTTTTTAGCCACCCAAAACAGAACCAGGATTGGACCCCGTGGAGCCCAGGCGAATCGAATCCAGAAGTATTACTTCAGACTACTACAAGGATGACTGGTAATGGGTTATGCATACTTCATTAAAGATTTTTTTTCCCTCAAAGTCTATGATGCTGCAAAGGCCAATCATCAGGACTCAGTGGGAAATGTAGTTAATGCCTCATCACAGATTCTAAACTTTCATGAGGATACTTGGTTCGACCTAGGAGTTATTTATCAATCATACCATTTGGGTACAAGATACTTTATGTTGCTTTATTATAAAAATGAACACATTACCTTGGTTTATGGTGCTGCCCTCGACAAAGTGATTATAGTAGAATAACAGGTAATCATTAAGAAATTTCATGCCCATTGATTTTCTCTTGGGAGAGTTTAGTGGAGTCACTCAAAAGTATTGAGCGGAGATGCTCAGAGGTACCATTTAGGCATAGCACTGTTAAATAGCATGCTTTGTAATGGAAGAGCACAACACCAAAGGTTGGTTGATTAAAAAGTCACAGTGTATATAACCATCATCACGGCAGATGTGGACAGAAGTGGCACCAGTGCTAATGGAGAAAACTGGACCCGCGAACCACACTCTCCTCTCATTCACCATGAGCACCATGATGAAGAGGAGGCCCAGCATGCTACAAGCACAAGTAAGGAGGATGGTGGTCAGCAGTTCTGGCTTAGATGAGTTAGTGAAGTCATTCGGAAGAATAGGGAAGAATTTTTTTTAGACATTAGCCATGTCTTCTATTTCTATACAGTAATTTCTTTTATCCATGGAGCATGAAAAGCTGCCAAGTCTACACACAAGTTCTAGGAGTTGGAAGAAAAATGCTAACTTGTCAGGTTGCCCACAAGGCCAAAATGTTGAAATGTTTTTAAGAGATCTGAGATATGTTTTTTTGTGTGTGTGTTAGAGATCCCTCAAGGTTCCATTTGGGTGATTTGTGTGTGTTTATGGAAATGTGTGATGAAGAGTGTATCTTTTGGTGCCGAGCAGTGGAATCTGGAAAGAAAGCTTGACGAGTGCATTGATGATCTTTGGAATGCTTATCTTCTGTGAAGATCTTTGATGAATCCAGTTTCTTTTTTTACATTCTCTTCCTCACTGCATTGTAGAAAGGCATCCCTTGTACTCTTTGGAGGAAGGTCAGTAGCTCATATAGACTATATTTGAATTTCTGTGACTGTTCTTTTTCTGTTTCTAAGCTCAGAGTAGCTTGGGGAAGGCTTTGTACTGTTATTTCTACTTACGTGCAAACATCTCAGGTTTTGCAAAAACAATCTCAAGTCTCACTACTGATCTCTGAGGATAGAACTAAAAAAGTAAGGAGTATATACTCTTCTTCCTTCTTGGAGATATGCCTATCATGTTTGGGAAAAAAAGAAGCTTTAATTTAGGATGACAGCTTGTAATATCTTTAAAACTATGATTTAACTATTATTCTCTTAGCTTTGGATACTCCTAAGGCAAGAATGTAAGAAGCAGCCACTTAGAAACCAAAGAGAGAAGCCATAGTTTTTGAGGGATGCCTTCAGACAACAAAAGAAGCATTTCAGACATCAACCAGGATGTAGGTTTTAAGTCCTGGGCATTGTGCTGAATACACCCAACAGGCCTGCAGCTCATTTCTTATCCCAGTGGATTTTATTTTTGTGTGACGGCTATGGGCTGAGTTAACAAGAGTCTTCTGATAGAAGGAAAAAATGAGAAGCAGACGTCTCTTCAGAATGGGATTCCGTACCATTCCCCTTTGGAACCAGTATATCTTAGAATTTAAGACAGTTTGTACTTAAAAAGGAGACAGTTTCTTAAGAGGCTTGGAATTAATGAGCCCATTGTCAAAAGGTGGTGGGGGAGGGGGGGAGGGGACAGCATTCCTGGAGGGGGGTTGAAAATCCAGATGTAACAGAACCTCACAGAGGGAAAGGGGAAAGTGGTAACCTCTACAGCAATTCTCTTATCAGTACTTACAAAACCTAAAGAGATTCTGGTTGGTGACCTCTGGGCTTTGTCAAAGACCATTACAACTTCTAGAAGAGAGTTAGCCTTCATATTTTACGATGGAAATCCTATCCTCTGCCAATCCATATGTTGCAAACAGCAGGGTCACTGGATATTTAAAGGATCGTTATGTTTCTAAAGATAGTGTAGTGTGTGCATGTGTGCGTGTGTGTGTGTGTGTGTGTACCCATGCATTTGTCTTTTTCTTTCTTTTCTAAAACATTTTGAGTAGGCAGTTTATGTTCGGGTTAGTCTCCCCCTTTTTGTAATTAGGCTCATGGTTTTTGTAACTTCGTTGTTTGTCAGGAGGTAGTGATTTAGTCAGTGGGAGGTGAAACTGAAGATTTGGGACTTCTTTTTCCTCCCTCTGGATAACCAGTTAACCCCAGGAATGTTTTGGCCAATGCAAGGGTAAAATGAGGACATAGGTTTTATTTTTTAAAGATTTTTCTTATTATCAAATCACACATATCATTTTCTAAAATTATGGAATACAACCAGTCTTACCAGTTGCAAAATACACTTTGGCTTGGCAAGTCTATAGGCTTTCATTTTCTTGATGAACTGAACATTTGCTATTAGGAGCTATAAATGAAAATGACAGTGGCATTCTGATTTTTCCCAAAGGCACCCTGATACAATTTTATTCCATTCATTTTATTCTTTTTAAAACTGGACTACTACAACACTGAGAGGTTGAAATTTTTAGCTCATCACACATTTCTATTGTTTGTATAATCCCAAACACTGGCTAGAATAGCTTTCTTCCATTGACTTAATTTTGTTAAAAAGTAATTTTGGCAATTTTAGATGCCACGTAGACATAACTTTGTAATGTGCCAGTCTTTGTCAACATCTTTCATGCTGGGCACATCTGCTGCTGGTGCCTTTCCAGTGCATGTGATCATGGGTTATGTGACCACCATTTGAGAAGTCCTCCCACCATGCTGATTTTATCATCAATTGGTTATATAATATACTCCTCCCCTCAAAATCACTGCAGCAAAGGGCTTAATTCTTTGGAGGCAATGTTCTCTCAGACAAGGATATATGAGGCCATGGAATATGGTAAACTAAGACTCATTACTGGGAATTCATAGACTAGGCTAGTCTTAACTTTGTGCCAATCTGGATGTAGGATTTTGAGCAAAAGTACTCTGAGTCCCAGTTTTCCTATCTGAAAAATGGAAAGATTGGGCCATTGATCTCTAATATCTCTTCCAGAATATCAGTGGTCTCTGTCCTTGCTGCTGTCCTTTTCTACCTTTTCTCCCATAGGTATATGGCTTTGACATATTAAGATATGTGTTGGTAAGGAAATTGAACAATAATGGCTCACAATTGTTCTTCTCACAGCCGAGGCAATCCCTAGTAGTACAATAGAAGAAACAGCTACCCAGAAAGAGCAGTGGGTTGAGAATGGATGGCATGGGAAATATCCGCAGTCACCAAAAGAAGACTCTCATTCAACAGCAGGGACAGCTGGTAATGGGTTGTTTAACAAGCAAACTTGGGTGGAAACTTCCTCTTGGGTTAAATGTTAAGCATAGAGAACACTGAACAAAAAGACATTGAAAGAAGAATTGCAAATTATTAATTATTAATTAATTAATTAGTAAATTATGATATGGTCAACACAGAGCCAACTCTTAAATGCTCATAACAAATCACCTAAGTAGGAATTGATCTAGCATGCAAAGAAGACACAGAGAATATGACTCCTGCATATACCACTTTCAGATCTAGTTTTGGGCATCCCCTAGTGAGATTTTAGCAGAGACTTTGATCTTACCAAATACTCCCTTTTGTTTTGTAAAGGAATCTACGATATAGCTTTATAAAATACTGGGCATGTTAGAAAGTATTTGGTCAGAACTCTAATGTTAGAAGAAATGGAGCCAGATAGTTAGAAAATAACTGTTTGATGTCATTTAGCCCTTTGGTCATGTCTGTTTGGAGATTTCTCTTTGAACACACAGTGCTTTTTTCTTAGATTTACAAAAATACACCTTCTCTATTCTTGAACTGTGGGATCATGAAAATTGGACTTGAGTCCTGTCATCATCTCTAAGTGATGCCAGATAACTTGACTGCAAACTCCTATGCATGATTCTTTTGTCTGTGTGACAGAAACATGGAAATGCATCCTGTCTTGTAAGAGAATATGAATTCTGTATTCTCACTTGGTATCAGAATAGCCCCCTGCTTCCATTTGCAATATAGAATGTAATGCAGGATGTGCTTCCAGTGTGTGGCAGCTTCTGAATGCATACCTGGCAAAGCAGTGGATTCAGTGACTGGCTCTGTGGTGTGGTTGTTGCTAAGGGGCTCCTATTGTAATCTTCCCTACCTATGTATCTCCACTGGTTCTGAATGAAGCAAAAGCACATGCTGAATTCTTATATGTCCCTTGAGCTGTGAATCCCCTTGTTAGAAGGTAATGCTTCTGATGGATTCCATTCATGCTTTTGAGATGAATGCTGTTTACTTTCATGTTTATCTTGTGGGCAGCCTGATTCCTTCTTTAAATCACTACCAGTCTAATGTGCATTTCACTGGGATGTGGTTGTCTCTGAATGACATCATGCGCTTAGACACTTCCTCCTTTAAGGGTTGGTGGCAAAATGGCATGTGGTTCAAGAACTACCTCTTTATCTTCACATGATGACTATAACTCATTCTCTGTTCGTGCAGGAGTTATTAATACCTTTGTGTCCTCTAGTTCACATGCTGATTGCTAAGTAAATGAGCATGAACAGACCCATACCTGCTAAAACATCCTGTGTTTACACAAGTTCTTGGCCCTCTATACCAGGAAGGTGCTTTCATTGTGTTGTCTAGAGAATAAAGTCTCTTTAAATTTGTCAGTGTATCCCTGGTCAGATGTCAACTAACACTTTAACACTTGCTTGAACTACCTGGTCACAACAGCCACAGCCCAAGACAGCCATCCAGATCAAAAAACGACAACGCAGAGTCAAGAGGACAGCTCCTGGACTTATTTCTTTGACCCAATCTCACATCCAATGGGACCAGGTCATCAAACGGAAAGATGGATGGGTAATAGCCTCTGAGATTTTCTATATGTTATGTTTTTGAAAGGCACCAAATGGCCACTTACCTAGAAATGTGCCCTTGATTTTAGACCAGTCTGCTTTCCCAAGGAACCTGAAGTATCTTCAAAAATTAGTTTTCTAGGTAGGGGTGATAAGTACATTCATCTGAATATGAAATCTTGGGCCGAGGTTAAAGAATTCAGCCAGAGGGGATCCCTGGGTGGCGCAGCGGTTTGGTGCCTGCCTTTGGCCCAGGGCATGATCCTGGAGACCCGGGATCGAATCCCACATCGGGCTCCCGGTGCATGGAGCCTGCTTCTCCCTCTGCCTGTGTCTCTGCCTCTCTCTCTCTCTCTGTATCTGTCATAAATAAATAAAATATTAAAAAAAAAAAAGAATTCAACCAGAGGGTTAAAGCAGAATTAGTCCTAAAGTGGCAGGAGTGGAAGTTATTTTCTCTGAAGAAGAAGCAGCCTCAAGATTTATTTTCTGTTTACTTTTAAGTACAAGGTTTTAAAGAGAGTGAAGTGATTGAATTCAGTGACTTTTTTCATGGTAGACCCAAAGATGTAACTTAAAGAAATCTTAGAGGTCAAAAACTGGTGAGTATTCATTTCAAACAAGTAACTAAAAAGCTCAGAAAATATAATTATTCACTCTTGCCACATTTAGAAAGAAGTACGGTACCCAGTGACTTAGGGTTTGGACCACTCTTGGTCCTCAATAAATATTTGCAAATTTAATGAATGGACTGCTTTTATACAGGATAGAATCCCTGTTTTCTTAAATATCAGTCTTATTTATCTATAAGCAATTAAAAATAGAAATGAAAGAGAAAGTAAAAGAGATACTAGTTGTAGTTCTGCAAAAAATGGAGGATTTTGATTTTTTTGACCAGTTTTTATATTCAAAAGGAATTCTTTCTTTATCAGAACAGATGACAGCTTTCCTGAGAGAATCTGCAGGAGTTGGCAGCAGGTGGTGTTATCACTTTTTTTTTTTCAGTCTTTACTAAGCTGGAGAATCCGTGCTCCTTACTATACCCGTGAATTGAGTTACTCAAGTTTTTTAAAAAAATTATTTGACAAGATGTCTTGATCACAGAAATATCACATTCCAAAAAAGGAGAAAAAACCAAGAGTCAATAGAGGGAAGTGAATTTTCAGTCATAGCATTGAATATGTTATCTGGATCCAAACTGCCAAGGGTATGCATAACATAGACTGTATTAAAATGGGTTCTAAGAGCATAATAATGATGTCTCTTGATGTTGAATTGAACCAAATTATCTACAAAATGAATCCCAGAGTCTCTATGGCTTCCTTCCTTTAAAACATCCTATGCTGTTCCCCAATATTAATGATCAGATATCCCTTAAGCTACAATTTTGTTAAATATCTGTTAATGTGCAGTGCATTATGGACACAGCATGTTCCATGGCCTTACAGAACTTAAAATTTAGGAAAAGAGAACATTTATCATCAAAATGTATCTAACAATATTAAACGATAAGTAATAGATGTCAAATGAATGTTGCCCCCGATAAACACAAAAATTCAAAGGACTCTCCAGAGTGTCGGAGAAAAGTAGATCAGATCTGGTTTTACAAAAATGAAAAAAAACAAAAAACAAAAAAACCATGAATAGAGAAAGGAAGTCAGGGAAAGTTTTTCTAGAAAGGAGACTCAAGTATGGAGAGGCATGAAGGAAGGGAAACCAAAGGATGGTATGGATTTTTCAGAGTGACTGGGCCCTTTTCTCATAAAGGAAGATGAGTTTGAGTGGCTAGGTTGTGGCCATTAGGTTGCGGGGTTGAAGTGCCACATGCCAACCCAACACACGTGTGTGCACATGGCTGCTGGTGGCGCTGGTGTATCCATGGTGGAAAACCAAACCAGTGAAAACTAACCTTCAGGATCAATATTAATCCTCCATACTGATGAACAGAAAGAGGGTCTGTCTATTAAATTAAACATGTCAAAGATAATACAATTGACTTCAACCATAGATCGGTGCAAAATATCTTGAAGGATTCTACTTATAGAAGGGAAGGTGAGCAAGAGTGTCTAGAGGCTTAACAGACAGGACTTTTTCTGAGAGCATATCCATTTGGGGTTTTGATTTAGGTTAACTAGCCTTTCCTCCTTTTTGAAACCTGGGATAATACAGTCAGCCATGTTTTGCCCTACAAAGATCTTAATTCTCTTTTCTTGTATATAAAGGCTTCATTGTAGATATGAGTGTCCAATATTCCTGTGTTTCCCTCTGGAGTCATCTGGACCTGATTAAATCTCTCTGGATGCAGCAGTATGGGTAGACTTGGAGTTGGACGGCCAGCAACAGTGATAGTGCTTTTGGATTGTTTGGTCGCTGTTTCACTCAGGACTTGTTATTTCAGCCCCACCGATCTGTGGCAATTACTAGAAACAGCACATTTAAATCCTTCGGTGACATTTTGGCGTCTCTCAACATTGCACATGTTAAATCCCAGAGACATCTCAAACTTGTGTTTATAAGAAGAATGATTCACTGACATCTACTGCTTTTTATTCTTGCCCCTGAATACTTCCCATGGCTTCCATGTAGGTAGTATTGGATAATAATTTTATGTTATATGCACATTCACTTTGTGAAAGGAAAAAGACCAAAAGAGAAAGGGGGCTGTACATTTTTTTTAATTAAAAAAAGTTTAAAAAGCTCTTTTGCCAAGTGAGGGACATGTGAAGAAATGGGAGCTGAACCAGTGCATTTTGTTTTTTCTCCATGATCCAGATCACATGGGTCTATAAGGGAGGCAATGTGTATGGCATGGGACAAGTGACACACAGGCTTTGTTTCTGTCTTTTTGCAAAGCTTGAGGTATCTCATGTTCATTTAGAGTCCTTCCAGACTCAGCAAAACATAAAATTGTATCTTTCATACACTGTCTTTAAATAAAGCCAATTACTTCTTGTGATACTCTTCTGAAGAAGTAATAATTTGTTCCAGTTCTGGAGACATAAGTCAGTATGTACTTTTCCCCCTCTTGTCCAGGTTTGAGTATGAAAATAGTTTGTCTGTAGACCATAAACCACCCTCAGGTAGTGCTTAGTAAATCAAGCATTAACACTGGTTTGATTCCTTCAGATATGGACTCCAGCCATAGTCCCACAAGTCAGCCTTCTGCAGATCCGAACACACATTTGGTGGAAGACTTGGACAGGATAGGACCTCTTTCAATGACGACTCGTAAGGATATAGCAGCCCCTTTACTGGCCTGTGTCCTGCTTCAGCTCTTCCTCACCCTGGCCCACCTGCAGAGCTTGGTGGTGGAATGGAGTTAGTGCTACGTGGCTCGGCTCAAGCCCAGAGTATGAAAGGGTCTTCATTGTCTATTTTCTTGGTGGGTTCTTTAAATCTGATTTTGCCTTCATTCTTGGTGATTTCCAGATGCAATGACTTTATGTTAAAGAAAACTTTTAAAAGTTGTGGGATTCTTCCCAACTTGATTTTCCTTCCCTAAATCATTATGTGAGTAAAACCCAAGACCATGGCTAAGACAGTGGTTTCTCTGTTTTAACCATCTCCCTTTGGTTCCCATCTTTCCTCCAATCAAGGCAGAAGAGAGGTAGGGTTGTTGAGAAAAGAAATTGTGGGGCCAGATAATCATAGAGAATGGAGAAATTACAGCAGCCCACAGGACTCCAGCCATAGTCCACATGTCAGCCTTTCTGCAGATCCGAACACACATTTGGTGGAAGACTTGGACAGGATAGGACCTCTTTCAATGACAACTTGGAAGGATATAACAGCCCCTCTACTGGCCTGTAGTCCTGCTTCAGGAGGGCAAGACATACTGTTGACCATTAACAAAAGTGGCAGGACCCAGAAACAAAAGAGGAACACTTACTTATATCTCTTCCCATTACTGAACATCTTGTCGAACCAGTGCTTAAACTGTTAGTAGCTTTAACTGCCATTATATGGACAGGGCTATCCTAGAGGGCAGCCTGAAGTCGTTCGCGATTTCTTGACCGAGTATGAAAAAAATCCAGATTTATGAGGGCTTCATTTCACTGCTTGATACACATACTGGTCAGAGTCCTTCATGTGAGCCCTTCTAGGTAGAGGGAAAAAGTCAACAAGCATGCGTTGATCACCAAGAATGTATGTAGCACAGTGTTAAGCATCAAAGGAGATGGAAAGAAGCCTAAGAATGGTCCCCTTCAATGGGGGGCCTTGTGTTTCCACTCTATGTCCCTGCTGACTTTTGTTCTGATACTGGGCTTGGGATTTGGTGAATGCCTTTCTCCTGGTTGGCATGTTTACTTGGTGGTGGACATGGCTTATGGATGTGCTTTATGGAATGCTTGCACCTGTAACTCAGGTCAGTACCTTTCTTAGAAGAACACAAAAGAAATCAACCCCAAGTAGTCAGAGTGATTGCAGATATGGGCAGTGGTTCAACCTCAGATTGGTACATGTCAGTGAGGGCCCTGTGTTTGCCCAGGCAAGCGTTTCCTGATGTTTCGGTGCAGTGATGAGAATCCTCATTTACAGACAAGATCAAAAACCTAATAACAGAGTATAATGGTAGCTCTAATTTAATATTCTTTAGAAGGGGCTTAAATATTTCTTTGTGTAAATTTGATCTGAGTTACTTGAGCAGGTTATTCTAGAACTTCTTCTTTCATCCTAGGAAGTGTGCTACCTGCTATCATGGTATTTATTTCCCTACAGTCCCATTTTGCCACCCACCATTCCTTTTTCCTTGTCTCTGTGTTCCTTAGTTTTCCTAAGTGGCTGGAAGCTAGAGTTGGGCCAGGATGATCCAGGGTGGACAAAGTTTTGATTCAGGCTTCACCTTGGCACTTTATCTTTGTTGACTATACTGAAAAAGAGGTTCTTAGGAGCTGATGAGGGATGAAACAGAATTCTGTTGTACATTTCTAGCAATCAGAGGAAAATGGTATACACAAACTTCGGCCTTCCTGTGCACCTACCCGTCTGACACTACCATAGCTAGATCCTCCCTGTCCGCAGTTAACGGAGGATTCGTTTCATGGCTCCAAATTAATGCTGGATTCCTCCCTCATTGAAACAGAGCAAAGTCATACTCAGAGCTTCTCCACATCACCTGGAGGCTTGGAAGAAGATAAAAACCATCCAACGGCTTCTACTCCAACTAGCAGTAAGGATTGTAAAGCTCAGTTGGCTTCAGCTCTTGATAAAGCTCAATAAATTATGGATATTTTTGCGGTGTCTTTGGTGGAGGTACACAACTGGCTGCTGTTAAGCTGTTACTTCTGATCAGAAGGTGTGGCTGGTGATGGTTCTTTGATGTTTCTGCTTTGTAGACCTCTTAGAAGCTACTGTACGTAATAAAGTACAAACAGTATTTCTCAATCTAAAAATTTAGGTTTCTTAAACTCTAGAGCTAGTGGCGTGGTTTTAAAATAACGGATCGCTTGTATATGATTTATAATTGGTATAAAGGTCTGAATTCTATCACTCTTCTGTTTTCCTTTCATCAATAATATTATTTTGCCATTCATCCTCTGGACATATATCCATGGTGCTGGTGATTAAGAAGCGGTGCCCTTATGGCAAAGGAAAGAGTAATCTAAGCCTCGGGGCTTTGAAACCTTGCCTTTACGATTCCCTTTGCAGGGAGCATGATTTTACTTTTCAGTTCAATGATGTGTTTTCTCTACTTCATCAAAGGCGGGTCTAATTGAGTAAGAGCTCCAGATTATCTAGTACCTGAGTTGACTTCAAGGTCACCGTCGCAGCAGCATAAACCTAACTCTAGTAATCCAGGCAGACGTTGCAACAAATGCCTCTCCTGGGTGTTGGGATCACCAAAATCTCTTCCACTGAGGCATGTCCAGGTGGTGCCAATCGCAAAATATCGCTTTGGTTCAATAGTAGAACGAACTGTATTGTCTTTTGCTTCGTACTCATGAATAACAAGTGGAAAGCTTTTGCAGCACTAGCATGTTCTGAAGACAAGCACCCGATGGGTGGTGGACTCACAAATGTGGGCTCACCATTGGTTCCACGTCCATACAGATAGAACTGATGGCAGAGGTGGAAGAGAAGGTGGACATCTTCCCGAAGACTCAGCTCCTTCAGTGGAAGCTTCTCCTTCTCACTCGCCAGCCACAAATGAATACAGGACCCTCATCCCGGTGACCCCCGCTAAGACGGGGTTCCCTGGAGTTACTGAAGTTAATATTGCTGGAGATTCCAATTCTAACGTTATTCATTTCCTTTCAGGTAACTTGGCCGTTTGCTATCTGGTTCGATTTCCCTAGAGAGTGACACAACGCGTACTTTCGTACTACAGGGGGTGGGGGGGGGGGCATTTTCTGTGCGGGCTATGATTAGACTGATTTGCGATACGGAAATGACCTTTATCACAGGTCATCATTCCAGTCTCCGTTTATTTTTGTGACTTGGTTGTCATGTTAGGATTTCTCTCTTTGTTCCTAATCTTGTGATATATTAATTTGAACCATAGGAAATTAACATGTTTGTAGGTCAAAGTAGTTAAGTATTAGCAAATTCATTTGATTCAACTCAGATATGCTACCTCATTAGTAAGGTTTTACCCAACATGTGAAAAATTTCCATAGGCTAAAATCTTTTGCTCTGAAATTATCATCTTTACTGGTGATGGATTGGTGAATTTTACTGTTGGTGGAGGGCTCGTGGCTAAACCTGCTTATGATTCACACTTCAGACTTTATGATTTAATCTACTAATAATGCATAGGCTTGATTTCTCGTGTTGTAATGGCAAAGAGATGACTAAAGATGACTCATTCAATTAAGTTGGACACCACCTAAAAGGAGAGTGAGACTTCCTTTCTCAAATACCTAATCTCGCCTACTTCTCCCTTTCTTTGCTCCTCCATTTGCATTAAGAAACTTACATTGAAAAAAAAAAAAAAAGAAACTTACATTGAAGGAAAAAGAACTGGACATAACTACTCTGGTTAAGAAATGAGAATTGCAATCTCTCCTCCCCATCCCAGTGATTCAAGTGCTTCTTGCCACTCAACCATTGAATTATATTAAAGATTCGTGATTTTAAATGTATATTTGTAGCCAGGTCTGTCTTTCCTCCCCACCCCCCCCAAAAAAAGTAAGTTTTATGAGAACCCAATAGATAAAACAGATGACATCTGTGATGCTCTAATTGATATGGGGACAGAAGACTCAGGATGTCACATGCTTGGATTCTTGCCTCTGGGCTGCTCACCCAGAGCTTCCTTTTCTAGGCAGTTTTTAAAGATACTAACTTTGGTGATAGTAGCAAGACATAGCCCCTCACACCCTTTGGTTCTTTATCCAGCATGGTTCTGCCCTCAGTTATTAAACATTCCAAGTAGCATTGTCAGTTTTCTTTCAGAGAAATTAATCTTAGACCACTGCCTTGTTTCTCTTGGCAAAATAAGGACCGTTGTGAGATCAAATGAATTTAAATTTTAAATGGCAGTTTTAAAAGTGATAGTATTATGAAAGGGTCACATAACATATTTGTTAGTAAATAAAATGCTTTCGACAAAATTAATATTCACATATGCAGATTCCTTCTATATTCCGTGATCAAACAGATGGATTTTCTGTGGTTCTTCCTGCACTAAATGATTAGTAAGTGATTCAACTGTCATCCTTAGTTTTCCTCCAAGCCACTCAGGTAAAGGTCAGTCTTCCATACGTTTTTCTCAGTCTTGATGCTTGATGTTCAGAACTAAAACATTTGCAGTTGCAGTGGTGTGGTGGTGGTGGTGGTGATGACGATGGTGGTGGTGGTATCGGGGGTGCTGGTGTTGGCATTTCAGCAAATGCTGTTTTCAAGTACTCTAACTAAAGAACAAAACAATCTGTCTCCTCTATACAATTACACAAGGGATTACAGGATGCTTACCTCCACCTTCTCTAATCAAGGAAATGGTGATGATCAGATTTCTACATATTCCTTACAGGTCTTCATAATGGGTGACGGTAACCATTTTATGAAACCATTTTCCCTTTTTGTTGTCATTGTTGTTTGTCTTGTTGTTTTGTTTTGTTCTAAGATTCCAGCATGTTGGAAGTGTTTGGGGAAGAGAGAGGAGAGCGGGGAGGGTTGTTTCCATATGTTAAATTTACATATGTTTGATTTGACCTATGGACCCAGATATTAGCAATTCATGAGTCTGTCTCAATTGAAAACCTTTTGGTGATAGACATCTGGGGAGAGGAGATTATGTTAACTCTTGATGTTGAAAATTCGGATTTCAATTTTGAAAAATCTTATTTTTTATTATTTATTTTTATTCTAATAACCAGGTCCATATTTTTTACATGTTAGCACCCATCTTATTCCTTTTTCACTTATCTTCAAACTCCTTTTCTTTACATAAGCAGTTGACCTTTCCTTTGAATTTTTGCATAACTCAACACCAAGATCTTGCACACCAAAACCATTTTCTATTTCCTGCCTCAGAGAAAACTCCGTAAGTGGCTCATGCTCTGAGTCAGAGAGTACACACACTCCCAGCGATCACATCTGTATAATTCAAAGCATTTAGTCTCTATTTCAAAGACATAGTATCAAGTTCCAATTCAGACCTACAAAGACATCATAATAGAGTGTTAATGTTCTTAGATTTCTACCAAAACCACACTTCCTGTGGTCATCCTGGATGGTCTGTGCTGTCCCAGTTTATTTAATTTTGATTAAAGCTCTAGCCTACTTACCAGTGGATCAAGCAATGAACAGTAATTCATACCATGGAGCCATTCAAGGCTCCTTGCCACTGTTTTTCTGGTGACCTTTAAAACACTAAACTTGGCGATAAGCTGTCTGAAAATGCAAAAGTAAGGAAATGTAAATTGCAGTGGAACACCCAGTAATGAGCCTTTTCTGCTTGCTCCTCACAGAAGACCACGACTCATCGGTTCACCCCAGTGAGAGGTCCCATACCACTCATGGATCAGAATCAGCTGGTAAGTTTGAGCTACTGTAGTCATTTGCTGTTATCATCATTGAGCCTGCTGATGATTAATAAAGTATGAGTCATTGGCTCAAGAAGAGTGGTTCTCAGACTTTCTTAGCATGCATCACTATCACAGAGAGTGCTTATTAAATCACACTGCTGGGCCCCATCCTTAAGGTTTCTGATTCTGTAGGTCTGAGGTGGAGCCTGACCATATTTATTTCTAGTAAGTTCCCTGGTGATGCTGACACTGCAGGGACAATGCAGTACTGTGTTGGAGAAAAGTCTTCCATGTGGAAGGATCAAAAAGAATTCAGGCAGGGTCTCAATTGAGCAAGATATTAAGCCAGTTTGATTAAGAACATGGGTCTTGGAGTAAGAATGGCCTGGGCTTGATCCCAACTCCTCCACACACTGAGGATGTTGCGTTAGGGATTTGAGACTCAGTTTCCTAATGATTAAAATTGGGATAATAATTGTCGCAGGGCATTGTTTTATTTTATTTTATTTTTTTATTTATTTATTTTTTTGCAGGGCATTGTTTTAAAGACTAAATGATGAAACCATGTAAAGCATTTAGCATAACCCCCAGCACATGGCACTGTAGCTAGCATCTAATGAGAATTTACTGTGTGCTGGTGGTGTCATGTGAACACTTCACATAAACTAGGGTGGACCACATGACACTGCCATTTTTGTAGGTCAACCGTCAAATACCCAGGATTTCATATGGTTCATCTCATATTACTTTATTTAATCATCCTACAAACCCTGTGACCTATGTAAGTACTGTTTATCACCCCTGTATTACGGACGAGGACACTAGGACTCAGAGAGGTCAAGTACCTTGGCTGAGTTGACGTCACTGGTGAGTTGAGTGGTGGAGCCAGGTTTCAAGCCCTGAGGTCTCATATTGCCTCTATAAGTATGTTCTGGAGAAAACACTCCATAATGACCATAATTACTGCCAGGCACGTATTATTAAATGGATAAGTGTTTACTGTGACTCAGATCACACCCCTGGAAACATTACTGCGGGCAACAAAAGTCTGACATGAAGCAGGTTTACTTGTGACCAGTATCACTGGGACCACTGAAAGGTCCTGCTGGTATGGGTGGCCCTGATATTGTCAGTGTAGGTGATTCCATGAAAACCAGGTAATCTGTCCGAACCATGGTCTTCCCTTCATGCCCAAGTCAGGGTTGCAGTTGCCTCTAGGTCTAAAGGTTCACACACTTAAAGCAAATACGAAGACGGATATTTACATGGTGGCTTGGTAATAAGCTTTCACATAAGAGCACAGGATATCGGGGTTCGTTAGGAATACTTCTAAAGTAAAGACCAAAGTCTTGGCTCTCTGAGTTCCTTGGGTGGGGCATCTGGCTTTTCCCAAGCTCTTAGTAAAAAAGGGGATCAGCCTTTCCCTTTCCTTCCTAGTAGAACAGGGATCAGTGCACCTGCCTCGGTTACCTCCCAGAGTTCTTGGGAAGAACGTGAGCTATCAGGAAAACAAAAGAGTTTGGGAAATGATAGGGAGTTATTATCAAAACGCATGCTCTCTAGAATCAAGAGACCCTAGCTACTCCAGGCGTGGTCCTTGAACATCTCCTAGGAGCTGGCTGGAAATGCAGAAGCGCCAGCCATCACAGACCTACTGAATCAAGGTCTGCATTTTAACTAGCCCTCCTCCCACACTGGGTGTTTTGTATGTGCACTGAAGTTTGAGAAGCTCTGTCTTAGACTGTTTTTCTCACAGTCGAGGCCAGTTGAATTATCTCTGTGCACGCGTCTCAGGTTGGATTCTCATCTCCAAATTACAGTGTCAAGTGTCCGTCTTTGCGGGGCTTGCTTTCCCAGCCGGCCCTCCCCTGGCTGGATTTGTAGACCTCTAGGGTGCAAGGTGAGGCCTGCCATATCTCGTCCATCTTCTCTGTCTTTTGCTTGAAGTGAGAATCAGGTGGGCGGGAGCGGCCTCTTTTGTTTGACTCCTATGCAGGTGTGTATTGTTCAAGTAGGAGGTTTCATCTTGTACACACACCCAGATCTTTCCTTGCTGGGAGCGCTTTTTTTGAAAACCAAAATAAAGAGATTATGATCCATTAGTGGCCTCCTTTTCAAATATCAAAGGCTGCTATGAGTCAGAGAAAGACCAGGGAGAGTGCCTATACCACTTAGGTGGTTTTCAAGCCCAAAGATCTCCAGTGTAGATGGCCAACATCCCATGACCCGTGCAGGTAAAGACGTGCCAATGACCAAGGGCCCTGGGGGGCAGCTAGGAAAAGCATCTTGGACTCCTTCTGGGGTTTGCCAAGTACAAGGCCAGTGTCAAAGTGGCATGAGGTGTGTGGAATGGCCAGAGGTCTGGTAAGAATGTGTTTTGTTCCATTTTGAGTTTAACGAAAACAGCAGATTGGCCTATCCAAAATAAACCACCGTCATCAGAAATTCACTGTCCACTGTCTGAAGTTTGGCCCTCCACAGACATCTTCATTTAATTCAAGCCTGTCCATCTCCATCCATTGCTTAGCCACGCAGACTGCCCTGATTTGCTTTTTCTTCCCTTGGTAGACTTTAGAATTTTGTAGCGGGCCCCCCATTGGTAGGCAGGAACAAGTTCCTTTCTGTGGGATATTTTCACATTTTGTTTTGAAGCCAGGGAGGAAGCATAAAAAACACAAACAAAAAACCCAAGCTTTACCTTAGGTGAGTCTCTTCACGAGATGTCTTAGAAGTTTTTAAAAGAAACTTTAAAAGAAAAACACGATGCTTCCCTCATTTTGATGAGCCTCCCAGGCGGAGCTGTGGATTTTTTGTCTTCTGACGCGTCCTTCCAGTTTGAGATGCTTCATTTGTTCCCTTACTTTGTTTTGTGGCAGTAGAAGATATTTATTCCTCTGAAAACTGGGCATGTTTCAATAGCACATTAGCAAGGGACTCCAAGAGGGTGATTTATTTCTGGACAGAAAGGGCCTTTGCCCCCCCTAAACCCTTAATTCTTAATATTTATTTTCACATCTGTGAATACACAGATGCGATCGTTAGATTTGCTTTGGACTTTCTGGAGCATTTGAATCGTCTAGAGATCTTCGTTAAAATGAAGATTCTGATTCAGTAGGATTGGGATGAGGCCTGAGATCCCGTTTTCCTAGCAGGCGCCCACGTGATGCCTGTGCTGCTGGTCCAGGGACCATGCTCTGAGTGGCAAGGTCCTAAATCAGAGCTAGCACGGAGCAACTACACCCAGTTCCCATTCTTGTGTGCTTCTGTACACCTCTGTGAAATTATGGTGAAGTGGATTTTATCCTTATCCCTATTTTCTGAATGAGAAAGCTGAGACCTGGAGAGAGTAGCCTGAATGTCACTAGCAAGAGGTGGAGGTAGGACTTGAATCCAGGGCTGCCGGGCTCTGGAGCCCAAGGTCTTAAACACTACATAGTGCCGCTGGCGAGAATTCTCATGTTCTTCATGAAAAATGACATCTCCAGATGTTGGCCTTTATCAAACCAACTTTTCTGGGGAGGTATCTCTCGTGTAATACTTTATAAATGTCCGTGGCTTGGATCTAGAAAATAGCTTCGCAGTGATGCAGAACAGAAGAGAGGTTGGCCCTGCGTGCTGTTGTGTAAGGAACTCGTAGTTGTGCATTCCAAACTTTTGGTTGAGAGATGTTGGGTTTTTTTCCCCCTTAGGACACTCAAGTGGAAGTCAAGAAGGTGGTGCAAACACAACCTCGGGTCCTATGCGGAAACCTCAAATCCCAGGTAAGTTTCAAACTGTGCAGGACAAAAAAAAAAAAAAAAAAGAAAAGAGGATACTGAAAAAGCACATTCTTTGCAAGCTAAAGAGGGAATGAGAGCATTTGGTAGGAAAGAATGGAACTTTCTTTCTTCCGGGTCCCCAAAACTGAATGAGCTAACCTTCAGACCTGTCCCCGGCCTGTCCCAAAGAGGTGGCATGTGAGTCGCTAAAGCTTCCTTCCCATGGCAATGATCTACCACCCAAGGGACTCTGTGCCACACCCCAGGTCCTGCCTCTCTCGGCCCGGTTTCTCCTTTATGTCTGGGCTGGGGGGTGAAGCATACAGCTTTCCTCTCCCATTGCAGGCAGTGAGGAGCTACAAGGGCCGTGTGTGGGGGGTGGCATAAGAACATTCTTCTGGCCCCAAACTACTGTTTCTCAAGTGACAGTCTTTACGGATCCAGACAGAGGAAGGTGTCTGAATGAGTCCCAGCGCGCGGTCGGAGGGCTGGGCCACCCCGCTCTCCTGAGCACCAAGATTTAAGGCACTCGAGGCAAATTCTTTATTTGACTTGGGCTCAAAACTGAGCATTTCTAAGGAGTGGGATTACAAAGAAGAAAGGGTTTTCCTAGGGTTGTAAATTCTCTTTTCAACTTTACCCCCTCTTCAGAGGCCTCCGAGCTGAGCCTCCCTCGGGGAGAGGGAAGAATGTAGGGGGCACCTCACCCCCTTGCCTCAGCTTGCCTGAGCACAGCTGGAATGGGAGCCAGTGGGAGAGGGGGTGGTGGAGAAGCAATCTGCAATGTTCTTCCCAGCTCCAGTGAGAGCGAACGGGAGAGACCAGAGCAAAGGATAAAATGGGTCCACCTGCCTCCACCTCCCTCCCCGAACTCACCTAACCAGGTGGAGGCCAGGCAAATGCGGTCCTGAGCAGGACAGGGGAGGAAACCCAAGACTCCCAAAGGGGAAAGGACAATCAGTGCCTCCCTATCCTTCTTGGTGCTTGAGCTCCAGCTCATTGCACAGATAGACAACCCAGCTGGCAAGAGAATCCATCCACGTTGCCAAGTCATATTTTCATCCTCTTACAGCTTGATTGTAAAACCTGTGTCTAACATGTCAGCAGCCCACAAGTGATACACGATAATTGGAGACATTTGAGAGAATGCAAACCAAAGGACCAAAGTGTAAATCATTTATTAGCTGCCTCGCCGTCCCGAAATGCCATGGTTACCATTTTCATAGGTGTCCTTCCCACCATTTTAAAATGTAACTTACATACAAAAATGGAAGTAGGCCGCACATGCTGTTTAGGAAACCACCACCCCTCCCAGCTGGTTGCCCACAGCTTCGAACATCAGTAGATCTTCTCCTGCTCTCGCAGTGCAGAATAGGGTGGGTGTACCCTAATTTGTGGAACTGATCCCTTCCTCCCGTATGAGGTTGTTTCCAACTTTTACTATGATAAATAGCGCGGCAATGAACGTCTTCGTAACAAATTCTGAGGTCTTATAAATTCCCAAAAGCGGGATTCAAAAGGATGCACATTTCGAAGGAGTTTTGCCAAATGACCCCCCACACACCCAGCTGAACATGCAAAAAGCTCAGCCCTCCATGGGGGTGTCCTCTTCCCACCCATTGTGCATGGCCCCCATTTGAGTTTCTTAATAAAACACAAGGTGGGTGCTCTTATATAGGAGAGGCATGTTCCTTTTGAGGGAAACATAAATTCCCTTTAGTCTCCCTAATAATATTGCGCCAAAGGCAGTTACAAGTTTCTACAGGTCATTCCACGCTTTTTTGGAGACATGCTTCTCCTGGAGGAACTTGAAAATCCTGACTAGTGATAAGAGTTTAAAACAAGAGGCCTGTTGGGCAGACACCTAGAGCAGAGTTGTTCTAGCATTTTCTGCTGGTCGGCAGGGCCACTTGGCCAGACCCATCTGTAGTACATAAAGTACATTTCTGTTTTTACAAAGTGTATTTCCCAAGCTCACAGGTGTCTTTTGGTTCCCTCTCACCAGAATGGCTCATCATCTTGGCCTCGCTCCTGGCCTTGGCTTTGATTCTTGCCGTTTGCATCGCTGTCAATAGTCGAAGAAGGTAAGGGGGTGCGCTCGGGGCCTTCGCTTTGGAAGGACGTCACTTCTATGTGGGCTCCATGGACCTGCTACTCAGAGTGCAGCCCTGGCACCAGCAGCCCCAACACCCTGGAAACTTGTTAAAAATGCAGAATCTCAGGCCCTACCCGGATATCTTATGTCAGAGTCTGTGTTTTGATGAGATCCCGGGGACTTGTGAGCATGGTACAGTTTAAGAAGCCCTGCTCTGGCACCTTCTTTAGATAAAAGAGACATTGTGATTATTTGGACCATCACTTTTAAATAGTGTTGAATCTTTGGAGGTTCTTAATTTTTTCAGAGTTAAGCCCATGGAGATGCTATCTGCTGAAAGTTATAAAATATCTCACTGGGGATGGGGGGCACCTGGGTGGCTCAGTGGTTGAGCATCTGCCTTTGGCTCAGGTTGTGACTCCGGGGTCCTGGGATCAAGTCCCACATCAGGCCCCCCTGCAGGGAGCTTGCTTCTCCCTCTGCCTGTGTCTCTGCCGCTCTCTGTGTGTCTCTCAGGAATAAATAAAATATTAAAAAAATATATATATATATCACTGGGAAGGCACAAAAGTATGCACTCCTTCATTGACTGATTAAACAATATTTAGTAAGTGCATTCACAATGTGCAAAAACACCATATAAAGATCTAGGCATTGGTCATCTCCTTTAGCCTGTCTGTGGCCCATGGAACCTTGTAGAACGCTTACCCGAAATAGGTGTTGGGTATCTGTGGTTTTTTATTGTTTGTTTGTTTGTTTGTTTGTTTTTTGCAATGATACTAATTTATATTTTCTGGAAACTGTAGTTGAAAGGATTCAGGTTGTTGCTTAGGAAGAGCTCCCCAACAGTAAGGTCTATGAAATGATGAAGAACTTTCCTTAGAAGTGTCTGACTAAAGACAGTCCAACCGGGCATGGGATGTCTTCATATCCTCAGAGGTCCCTCTCTCTCCTCACCTCAACCACGGCCTGTCATGTTGGAAATTATTTAAATAGTACTGGGCCTGACTGAGCCAGTGACCAGGCTCCAGATGTAACGCCACCTAAGTGAAATAAGAGAAAACCTCATTCTAGCAACTGAGGACGTGAATTTTGACAGGGCATTCCAAAGGGTGAGTCTAAGTTTCCTGTTCGAGATGCTCTAAAGGTACACTGCTTTCCTCTGAGCGTATGCAGAGGAACATTCAACCTTTTATAAATGTCCCTGGAACTTGCTTCCTACAAGGCAAAAGAATCCTACTTCCAAGTAGGGCTCTCTTTATTGTATCACTAGATCATCTAACATGCCAGAAGGGGCCCCTCGGTTGGGGAGAGGACCCAGAGAACATGCTAGAATCCTTCTTGTTGGCTTTTGGACATCACCGGCTAATTCTCAGGCCATGTGTCACGCATCTGCAGGATCTCTGATTATCCGAGGACATCAGATAGTGTCACTTAACCCTGGTGCAAGTTAGGGCTACACCAAAGTCAAATAGCTGTTGCTATCTATACCTATGAGAGAATAATAAAAAAATCACTCATGATAGCCAACTGTATGAGGAACGAAAATTAGGAAAAGAAATCTGAAAGACCTCCTAGAAGGCTCCTGTGACGGAATGGAAAGAGCTTTTTGTTTGGCTGATTTAGATAATGTGGCTTGAGGGAGCCCTTACAAAGAGTCTTTATACTTTCCCCCAGCCTTCTGGTCTTCTCTTAGGTTACTTTTGCTCAATGACAGATGAATTTCCAGTTGTTGGAAATGAGTCCTTTTGTTCCAGGGCCTAGACTGCACCCCTTCTGCTCGCCTATCCAGTCCATAAGCTTTGCACACGTCGTCATAGAAACATTGGCCCCAGATGCCGACCATGGGGGCGATTCCTCCGGGAAGCATCTCAGCTGTCCCCGAGAGCAGCTGGAGTCTGCACAGCGGGGCTTGTTTTCAGCACCCCCACCCCGGTCGCCCTCCACCCTGCCAGCCCGGGGCTGCACACCCTCAGCCCAAGACCAGTGGTCACCCTGGCGACAAGCAAACAGGGACACGCGAGATCCGACACAGTGAGGATCTCACCAGGAGAGTAGCTGCTCGGACGCCCTGAGTGACCACTTGCTGGTTTGATAATCGAAAACACATTTGCCACGCAGCTGAGGGGTGGCTAAGGGCGGCTCGGGCCTCTCGGCACCTGCTGCGTTTCCGAGGCCGCAAGCCCATTTCTAATCCTCTTGAAAGGCTGGGGCCTTTTCCGCTGCAAATATGACATTTTAGAGAGATCCAGCATCCTATTTTCATGAAAGAAAGTTTGGTGGAAAATGAGGCTCTATGGCCAGCTTCCGTTTATTCAGCAAACATCTTTTCAGTGAGCTCCTGTGATCGCAGCGGGCGAGGGAGAAGAGATTAAAAATGGGAAGGGTGCCAGCCCGGCCCAGAGGGACCTGGAGGGGCAGCAGCAGCACTGACCGGTTGGATCGGAGTCTGCAGATGTTTATTGATGAGATACTCTGGGCCGGGTACTGGTGTAGGAACTTAGGTTAGAAGATAAGAGTGGGTGGGTGAGGGGGCCGCCTGGGTGGCTCCATTGATTAAGCTCAGGTCATGATCCCAGGGTCTGGGATTGAGCTCCACTTCAGGCTCCCTGCTCAGTGGGGAGTCTGCTTCTCTCTCCCTCTGCTGCTCCTCCCCACTTGTGTTCTCTCTCTCTCTCAAATAAATAACTAAAATCTTTTACAAAACAAAACCAGGGGCACCCTGGGTGGCTCAGCAGTTTAGCGCCTACCTTTGGCTCAGGGCGTGATCCTGGGGTCCCGGGATCAAGTCCCACATCGGGCTCCCTGCATGGAGCCTGCTTCTTCCTCTGCCTCTCTCTCTCTCTCTCTCTCTCTCTCTGTGTGTGTGTGTGTGTGTGTGTTTCTCATGAATAGATAAATAAAATCCTTTTTTTTTTTTTTAAAGATTTTTTATTTATTTATTCATGATAGAGAGAGAGAGGCGGGGGGCGGGCAGAGACACAGGCAGAGAGAGAAGCAGGCTCCATGCACCGGAAGCCCGACGTGGGATCCGATCCCAGGTCTCCAGGATCGCGCCCTGGGCCAAAGGCAGGCGCCAAACCGCTGCGCCACCCAGGGATCCCTAGATAAATAAAATCTTAAAAAAAAAAAAGGTGAAAGTGGAGAAGCAGCCACTGAAATGCTGTGCGAGGCCTGACCACAGGCTTCCAGGACAAAGTGATGAGTTGTGCATCGTAAAGATGCTGATTTAGGGGTCCTGCTATTTCTTTAGGTTTTCCCATCCCTGGGATACCCCACACCATCTTTCCTTGATATTCATAACCAGGGTCCTTGAATTTCAGCTTTCCAATGGAAATCCTACTTCCTTCCATTTCCTTAAGAGCAGACAGTTGTCTTAGGAGTCAGTTGAGTTGGTAGGTATCGGATGAGGCCCAAGAGGTGCCTTTCCCCTAAGGAATTGATCTGATTCTATGAAAAGGAGAAAAAAAAATGTGAGGACCTTACGAGGGGAGGTTTCACAAGACAGGAATGATTCAGGGATGTCACTATATTGGTTGTACAGAAAAGGCTTTCACCAGGGCTTAATGGGAATGGGAATAATCATCCTTTCTGTGCACCCTGGAGGGCCTTCATTCCCTCCCCTGCTCTGCAGGTCCCCTCTGTAAAACTCCATGGTTTGGAAATGCCATCCTTCTCCTAAGCATCAGCCAGGCTTATCGCAGTCTGTCTTCAGCCAGCCTTGTTCCGTCCTCTGGAACAGAGCTGTCCAATAGAACTTTCGGCGACAATGGAAAGGTTTTTACGTCTGCACCAGCACACAACCACTAACCACTTGTGGCTCCTAAGCCCTTGAAATGTGGCTGAGTCTGAGTGAAGAGGTGAATTTTGAACCTCGTTCACTTTTCACTGGCTTGCATTTCAATAGCCACCTGGGGCCGGTGGCTCCCACGTTGGGTGGCACAGCTCTGACCCAATGCAACATAAATTTCTCTAAAGATCTTTAGGGATTGTCAGGCAGAAAAGACATAAAGAGTGGTTGTTAAGTTACTCCCCCAAATTTTCCGAGATAAATTCCTCCATGCCCTGAACGTGTGTTACCTGGTTTCTCACCCACCCCGCCTGCCCACCCTCTCCTGGTGAGACTCCAGGATGGCTCCCTCCCACATCACATGGTCACTGCTCGGCTGATGGATGCCTGAGATTTGAGGAGACAAGGGGCGAAGAGGGGATGCAGTTTGGTAGAGATCTCTGACCTTTGGAGTCAGAGAGTCTAAGTTGCAGATACCCCATTTATTGCCCTAACCAGCCGCGTGGCCTCAGACGATCCCTTTCACTTCCTGGACTCAGTCTCTGTTTTATATAATGAAGAGGTTGGCTAGGCGACGTCTGAAGTCCCCTCAGCTCTGGTGTTCTTTCTGAAAATCCTATAACTAAGGAGAATGGAAAAATGAGAACTTGTCTTTTAAAAGTACTCATGAATGCATCTGAGGTGGTGACCCCATGGAGATTCGGGGAGAATGGTGCTCTCAGAGAGGCATGGGGGCTCCACATCCCTTCCTCGTACCTCGCCCCATGTATCTCTTCCATCTGGCTGTTCCTGGGTTATGTCCTTTTGTAATAAACTGGTGATGTCGTGAGTTAAAAGAGAAAAGGACTCATTAAGGCCCTGGAGCAACACATACTGGGCTGGTTATTTGTGAGAATCATCCTGTCCCCCTGAAGGAACTCAGATAACAGAGACACATGAATCCAAAGGGAAACGGGGGCAGGACAAACCCAACCAGGGCATTTCTGAGCGCTGCGGGTTCCCTGTCACCCACTTTTAAAATCAGCTCTGTTGAGCCTAAAGAGCACGAATCCCCCACCCCACCCACCCAGGCACCAACATTTTATTTTTATGATTGTTAGTGTCTTTTCTACAATATGTCATTCGACTTCTAAACTACCCTCAGGTCAGCAAATGGGAATTGCTTTAATAAGATATTTTCCCTCCAAAGAACACCTGAGATACCGTTTGAGAATTTGAACTAAAACGAGCAGACTTCCACCTTCGGCCTCCTGGGCCATCTTCATGGTAAATATAACGACTGCGTGGAGGCAGCCAGGGCAAACCAGCAAAAGCCAAACTCATATGGCTCTGGTTCTATGAACAACTACACGCTTTTTGAACATTTACTGCGTTCCAGATTCTGTCCCAAGTGCTCCTCCAAGGCCTTGGCTTCCCCACCCCATTTAGTAAGAGCAATAATAACAATAATAGACTCCCGTATCAGTGCTGGGCTTTGTTTCAAGGGCATCCCACAATCCAGTGAGGTTGGTGCTCTTCCTGGCCCCATATTATGGATAAGAAAACTGAGAGCCAGAGAGGTCAAATGAGTTGGTCCAGGCCCCACAGCGATAAGGCCTCAAAACCAAGCCTTCCCAGCCCCTACTCTGCACGGACTGTGCCCATAGTCCCAGCCCCGCAGATGTGCCCCAGAGGTCAAGCAGCCTTCCCTCCACCCCTCATCGAGCATCATGCCAGAGGAGACAGGATCTACCTCCTGTCGAGGAGGTATAATTTCTGTTTCCCCAAATAAGAGATTAAAGTTTATGGCCTTGGCAGTTCTAGAGGGAATGGCCCCTAATCATGAATAATAGAGTCTTTGTCTCTCTGAGTCCAAATATCCAGCGGCAAAGTGAACGATTCCGACTTCATGCTGTTTCCAGATCTCCAGATGGTTGGCAGCGTGAATAGAGCTGGGCAGAGTCCTGGCATCTGCTCAGAGAGGCGGAGATTTGAATATTGACTCCGTCTTCCTAGCTCTGTGACCCCAAGCTACTTATTAAACATTCCTGGACCTCAGTTTCCACTACTGTGTAACTAGAGTAACAGCTGCATCATGGGATTATTGTGAGGCTTTCATGAAGTTGTATTTAATATGTCTGGCTTTGGGGAGGTGTCCAGTAAATGCCAGCCCATTTCCCCTCGTCCCCACCTTACTCGATGCCACGAGGCTCTGCAGCTTGGCTTCCATCTGACTTCTAGACGTGTGGCCGTGCCCATGTGACAGGATAGAGGAAACGTTGCAACAGGCTGGGGGTGGGGGGTGAGGCAATGCCCCAACAGCACTAAGACTTGGGGACGCGATCAAGGTCATGGGCTTCCATAGGAGACCTTCTGCATGCGCGCCTTGAGCAGGGTCCTGAGAAGCCTTGTGGGCACGGCGAATGCCTTTCCTTAGGGAGTGAAACCCCCCCGTCTATGCGAGTTACCCAGTGTTAGCCTATGAAAATCAGTATGGCCCCACTCTTCTAGAATAATATGAATAGGGTTTCCTTTTTCTCAAGCCATCCAGTAATAACCTCGATAAGGCCACCAAAGGGTCCACTGGGAGAGGAAGTTATGGGGCTTGGTTGAATTACACAAATCAGAATGATTTATAGTCATCATATCATATTCATCGTTTATCCAAGTCTGCGGGAACTGCTAATGTGTCTAAAAAAGGCAAACATTGCCATTGCACAGGATGGGGAAGGAGAATTAGAACTTAGGAATCAGACATGGAAGGGCTTGAATCCCGATTCTTTTATTGCTTGCTGAATAACTGGGATAACTGAATTCTTGGAGCATAAGGATCTCTTCACCGGCCATAGGGGGACAGTACTAGCCCTGGCTTCCCAGAGTTGTGACCACGGATTCCCCAAATCCAGTGTGCAACCGAAACCCCTTGGGGACTTATTCAAACCACAGATATTAAACCCACTTCTAGGCTTCTCCGCCTTAGTACATGTGGGGTCAGGCTGAGAAGTGTGCATTTCTAATAAGTTCACCAGTGATGCTTCTGTTGCTGGTTCAGGGACACACTCTGAGAAGCACGGATGAGTTACAGTCAGTCAGGTGAAACATGCTCAGGCTGGCCATGGAGAATGTCCCTGATGGGGCCCCTGGTGGCTCAGCGGTTGAGCATCTGCCTTCGGCTGAGGGCGTGATCCTGGGGTCCCGGGATCAAGTCCCATGTCAGGCTCCCTGCATGGAGCCTGCTTCTCCCTCTGCCTGTGTCTCTGCCTCTCTCTCTCTCTCTCTCTCTGTGTGTGTGTGTCTCCCCCTGTGTCTCTCATGAATAAATAAATAAAATCTTAAAAAAAAAAGAAAACACTGTCGTGATGATGCTGATGGTGGTGACGACAGTGATGATGGTTTGAGTTATCAGGGCACCTTCTCATGTGACTTTTTTTTGAATCATTAGGTGTGGGCAGAAGAAAAAGCTGGTTATCAACAATGGCAATGGAGCAGTGGGGGACAGGAAGCCAAGTGGGATCAACGGAGAGGCCAGCAAGTCTCAGGAGATGGTGCACTTGGTAAACAAGGAACCCTCAGAGACCCCCGATCAGTATACGACAGCCGACGAGACACGGAACCTGCAGAACGTGGATATGAAGATTGGGGTGTAACCCCCACACTTGGTGACCTTGGAGAGAAATGGCAGTTGGAGACAGAATCATGGCAAGGAGCTGGGACACTTCACAGATGCAATGTGCTACTGATTGTTTCATTATTGGGGATCTTTTTTTAGTATAACGTTTTCTACTTCTTTTTTTGTTTGTTTGTTTGTTTGGTTTTTTTTTTTTTTTTTGCATTTTGTTTTTTAAAGTCAGGTCCAATTTATAAAAACAGCATTGCTTTCTGAAATGAGGGCCCAATGGATAATCCACAAGAATTTGACTGTTCCAGTTCCCATCTAAAAGCCTCCACCCCCTAGGATGTGCTATGGACGGCTTCTAACAGAAGGCACATATACATCTTCTTGATCCCCCACCTTCCCTCCCTTCCCCCTCTCAGGCAACAACCACCTGCTAAGAACATCCCCCAGGGCTAAAAGGGATTGGTCCCTTGGGAGGATATTTAAAAGGTACCACATGCCCCCTGCCCCTCCTGCAGCCCAATCCCTGGGCATTTCTTTCCAGTGGGGTAGGGGGTCGGAATGTACTGGTTACACATCCGCTTCTACAGACCATCTGGAAATTTTTCAGATGCTTCTGGGAAATACCCAAAAGGTGAAGCTATTTATCTGTAGGATGCTATTTATCTGTTTTTTTGAAATATTAAACCCTGGAGGTCCTTTGATCGATATGATTTTTTTTTTTTTTTTGGTTACTTTGTCAGAGGCATAAAGGGTTTAAGCTGATTCATAATAAACATCTGTACTTTTTCCAACTTAACCCTTTGTGCTGTGATCCTTCAGCAAGGTCTGGTCCCCAGAAACTCATCAGGAAGTTGTGAGAAGGTCCTCCTTGAAAGTCTTCATCTCAGAGCCACTAAGCCCCCAGTCGGGCTCACTCAACCAAATCTCAAAGAAAATCAAGGAAGACAGTGCTATTTTATCTCTGGGGCTCCAAAGACTTTCTCCTGTCTTAGCACCAGAATTGCAAGGGGAGGAGCCTCAACTGCTTTTATGTGTTAATGGCCACCAGTGCTCTGCCCTGAAAGGCTAGGAAAAGTCACATTACATTGCATGACCTAACCTTTCGTGGCACAGATAGATACCAGTTCATAGATGCTGACCCTGTGAAATGATGTCCAAAAACAATATGAAAGTACCTTTTGAGTTCTTGTAATAAAAAGAAAAGCCAATGGAGATGAAAGAGAGCATAGATAGTAGCCAACTGATTCCCACAGGTTGGGGAAGAGAGGAGGCTGTGTAGATCCTGTTTGAGTATTTTTATGGCTGTATTTGTTTATACGTTAACAAGCCAGCTGTCTGTTCCCCATGCAGTTGTTACTCTGAATAGGTGAAGTGCCTGGGAAGTCCCTCAGAAGGTTACAGGCCTTCCCACCATTGGAATCTTAGCACCAGATAGGCAGGTTTATGACCAAATAAGAGAATAATAGCTTTATCCCTTGCTTGGCAAGTCCTCAGACTCCTCTAAAACGAGCCCTCCTTCCTTATGCCCCCGTAAAAGGTCATCTGTTGCCTAAACCGATAGCTTTAACTGCTGATGTTGCTAGGACTAGAGAGAGAGAAGAAGGGAGGAGAAGGAGGAGGAAAAGAAAAAGAGGAAAGAGGAGGTAGGAGGAGGAGGAGGAAAAGAAGAAAATAGGTCCCACATAGGGCTGGGCTTATACATGGGGTAATTATGAAGGATCTGTTTTTAAAAGAGATGCCCACTTTCTGCACTCATTTCCAACTTCTGTTCTCCCCTATCCACCCTCATAACCTCCTCCCAATCATGATCTTTGAAAATTTCCTTCTCTTCTGTGAACTTCATTGGCCAGTGCCATATCCAGCTGTCTGGTTTTCTTTTTATTTTCAAGATGAAAAAAAGAAATGGACATATAGCCACTCTGTTTTACAGCCACTAGTGTCCAGGTGCTTCCTGCTTTCCAAGAGCTTTCCTGGGTCTGCTGCTGACACGCTCACTCCAGCTCTTTAGCCACTCCTGGATCAGGTTCAGGAGGGCTATGCTAGGCTCTATCTGTCCCCAGATTCTCTTTGGGGTCATGGATAGTCTTACAAATCTCACAGCTAAGGATGGTTTTCCTCTTCTAGACGTTTCCAATAAATAGGCTGAGATAGGTGATTATTTTCTGTTTTATTTTAGAATTTAATATGATCTTTCCTTTTATTATTGTTGTAGTCTCTCACTTGGATATACCTCTGTGTTCTCCAATAGCAATGGGAGAGGCCCAGAGCTTCCATCCCTTGGATGTATGTAATACCCCTATAATATTGTCCAAAGTTCATGGAATAAAATGTATTCTCTCCCATTTGAAATAATGGTGTAATTCCATTAAGCCAAGAGCTTAAGGTGTAATTTTTCCTACAATTGTAAATCTTTTGTGTCTCCTGAGGGCTGCCTTTAAATTAGCATTGGGTGAAAATAAAAGGGGGCAAGAGACACCTTCTTATCCATATTTCATAGATTCTAGCCTGGCAGAATGGATTTTTCCAGCAGAAACTCTCAAAGTTTTATATTGAGACCATGATACCAAGAACTGATTCCATAGCCAATGTTCATTCAATACTGGTACAGCAGAGGAGTGGGAGAAAGGAATCTCTGACTTCTCTAGAAATGTCAAGTGTACTTAAGTAGAAGAATAACATGGCCCATTTGCCTTTATGTAATAGGTATGCCTTTCTATAAATCACTTGTGTTGAGTTTTCAGAGAATAGCTCATTGTTCATGCATGTATAGTGACCATTTTTACTTCAATTTTTCACAGGACACCCTTCCTCTGATTTTTTGTATATTTATTGATGGACCAGTGATAATGAGGAAAGCATGATATGTATATTGCCCAGTTGAAAGCACTTATAGGAAAATACCAAAAGGCTACTATTAAAAGGTTAAAGCAAATGGACTCAGGAGTCTCTGATTTAAAGGGAATGGAAGTCTGGGAGGGGTACCACTGTGATTGTCTGGCAGTCTGGGCAATTTGGAACCACAAGGGTAAGTTTGTGAAGTGACTGAGGGCTTGAACTCATTTTTTTCTAAAAAGAGAAATCACATATACTTCTACCACTTGAGGGTCTTCTTTGGGAGAAAGTTTAATTTTCTATGGTAAACATGTGGTCCACGTGGCCTAAACTAAATAAGATATCTTGAAGTGTTAGTTCTTTAAAAGCCAAGAACTACTCCTGGATTTCCAGGTAAAGAGAGAAGAGGGAACATACTCACCTCCATTCTCTCATGCAGGCCTATGAAAAGACAATAAAGAGATATTCCAAAAAAGGTGTAAACCAGGGGGATCAAAGAAAATGGAAGAAGAGGCAATAGGAACAAAAATTTGAAGCTGGGAAGTGACGGTTCATTGGTAACCGAGCGAATCTGAGGAAGCTGAATCCTAAGCCAGCAGTGGGGAAGTTGAGACACAACTGCATTGGTGAAGCAGAACCCCCACCAAAGGCTCAGAAATTGGCAGCATTAGCTACCACTGGAATGTGCTAGAGAAGATGGGGCTAAAATTAGGAGGATGGCTTTGAAGTCTACTTAAGATGCAGTTAGAACTCCAAATCTCCCTCCTCACTCCAAGTAGCTGAGTGACTGTTGTTTTCCAATCCCAACCAATGACCAGTAGCCCACTCTCTAGAGAGGGCAAAACAGTCTCGGAGGGGCAACAAGGCATATCCAGTTGACATTAGAAATACCATGCTAAGAAGTAAAGCATACATAAGGAATGCTGAGACTCCCCTGCCCTTCCCCCAGCTTGGCTTCTAGAATGCCAGCACCAAGCAAGTACCCATCAGACAGAAGACCAATCTTTCTGGGGAATTTGATAAGCCTCAGAGAAAAGTCTAAAAATACTAACATGAGAGATCCTCCCCTAAGGAAATGGCTCAGTGATGATCACATCTCAAGCCCTGCCAGGCACACAGGACTCATAGCATCCGGGGGCTCCCTCTTAAACATCAGAAGTAGAGATGATTCACAGAGAAGAAAACCTTTAAAAACGTCATTACTAACCTCCTTAAGATAAGAGGAGATAGTGTATCAATGAAACAAGAACACAACACTAGCATATAAAGGAACACTGAGGGAACACCTACAAAAGAGGAGCTCTTTAAACTCAAAAGCACAAATTAAAAAATAAACTCAGTAGGAGATTTGGAACGTGATGTTGAAGAAATATCCCAGAAAAGAGAGCAAAAAATAAGCAAAGGAAACAGAGGAGAAAAGATACAAATAGGGAACCACTCTAGAAAATCTAGCATGTGAATAATAGGAGTTTCAGAAAGAAAAAAACAGAAAATTAAGAGAAAGGATTCATTCAAGAATAAATTAACAAGGTTTCCCAGAGTTGAAGAATATGAATATTTAGATTAAAAGGACCAAGTGAATGCCCACCACAATGGATGAAAACAGACCCACACTAAAGCGCATCATCTTAAAAATGCATCGCAATTGAGGCAAAGAGACTACTTGATAAGCTTCTGGAGAGGGAAAATTGACAATACAGAGGATTAAGAATCAGAATAGAACCAGACTCCTCAACAGCCACACAGAAGACCATGAAACAGTACCCTCAAAATTCTGAAAGAAATATTTCCCAGCTAGAACTCAACTTGGGCTAATCCACAACTTAAGAGAAAGGGTAGCATGAATGTGTTCCAAATATGTATTGTCTCCAAACCTACCCACCCATTTTTAGGCAACTCTCACAGGATGTACTCCATCAAAACAAGGGAGTTACCCAGAAGGAGGAAGGCATGAGATTCAGAAAGCAAAATAGAGGGAATTCCTGTAATGATGAAACAGGGAGATCCCGCAACGGTAGCCGCACAGCAGCTCTAGGGCACAGCCCGTCCAAACTGAAGTACTGACAATAAATGAATTGACCTCTAATGAAGAAGAAAATGACATTTTTGGTTCTAGCAGTTAGCTGTTGGTGCATTAAAAACTACTCCGAAAATGCAGGAACTTAAAACAACAAACATTTATTATTTCTCAGGAGCTTGCCCCTTGACTGGGTGCTGCCGCGGATCCAGGCAGAGCTCAGCTGGGCATGATTGTAGTCACATGTGTGTCTGTGTTCACAAACAAGTCAGCTAGAATCTGTGATGGTTCACCTGGGATGGCTGGGAAGATGGGGGCGGGGAGGGCTCTCTTTCTATGTGTCCCTCACATGCCCCAAGCTGTCTAATCTAGGCTTGACGGGGATGCAAGTGACGGTAGTTGCCCACAAGGCTTCCCCCAGCCTAGACCTGGAGCTGGCTCTCATCATTCCACCATATAGACAATGCAAGGGCAGCTCAGACTTAAGGGATGGAAAACAGATTTTACCCCTTAAT
Organism: Canis lupus familiaris; assembly: GCF_011100685.1. Taxonomy (NCBI): domain Eukaryota; kingdom Metazoa; phylum Chordata; class Mammalia; order Carnivora; family Canidae; genus Canis; species Canis lupus. The sequence goes on along the minus strand of NC_049239.1, from coordinate 33,130,435 downwards.
GGGAGGAGCTGCAAAGTCACATTGCAAAAAGTGTGGTTACAAGGAGGCCAATGATCAGGGTCACTAGTGTAATCAATCTGTGACTGATATGTTGAACGGTTCTTGTACTTGAGGGCACCTCTCATGTTTACGCTTATGTGCACATGCCATTTTGGCCATGTGGGCAAGAGCATTAATTTAGAAAACCATCAATGACATATATAAATGCCATGTTTATTGGGAAAGAAAGGAGCTGGGACCTGTGTGAATCTCCGCTCCAGAAATTGTCTGAAACAGTAGACAGAGAATGAGATTTGGAATCAGACAAACTTGGGTTTTAATCCTGACTCTACCACTTAACTGCAACCCTGTTCACACATCTTAAACACTTCGAGTCTTAGTTTTCTTATCTGTAAAAGAAGGACAAAAAAAACCTCCATGGGGCTGCTCTGAGGATTAAATGAGGTAATAGTACCTGGGAGGGCCTGACATATATCAGGCCCATGAAAATATCAATTCCTAGGTGAATATTAATTCACCTCCCTCATGCACAGTAGGCACTTAACTTCTCTCTTCGCCATCACCTCCGGTTTCCAGAACTCTAATCAGCTTTTAAGCTATTAACTTAGGATGCTTAGAACCAGAATATTTTGGACTCGAAGGCTCTTTGATTTCCATAGAAAGGTTTTTTTGGTTCCAAAGTCAGACTAAAGAGCAAGGAGTCCAGGTAGCAGATTAGTTGGCATCCCTTGATGAAACCTTGGCCATTCAAGCAGTGGCTGTGGATTAACCAAAGTTGCAGCTCCACCCACGGCTTTGATCAAGATGTCCAGAAAGTTGCCTCAACACGCTCCCAACCAGGCTGAGCCCCTTCCCCTCCCAGAGCCACCCCTTTACCTGGTCCAGGTGTCATTGAAGCAGGTCTTATTCCGCACCTAATTAATTGCCCCATGGGGCCTGTCTTTTCCACAAGACAGCAAGCCTGAAGGCAGGACTCAGCTCTGTATCTCCAGTGCACAGCAGAAGGCCGAGATCAATAATGGCCTCAAAAGTTACCCTCTACTGAGCACTTATAGACTCCTGGATTTACACACCTTTGAGTTGTTCCTATAACCCATGAAGGGGAATTCATATCCTGATTTAAATAGGTGAGGCAGAGAAGTTAATTATTGTCCTTAAGATACACAAGTAAAAAGGAGTAGAAGCTGGAATGGAGCTCAGCTCTGTCCAGGGCCTCTGACCTAACATGCTTTGTTGCCTGTAGTCAGAAGTCTGGTAAACTGAACTTGTCAGAGTTAGGAGGTCATCTCCAAATGCTGCAAACCAGGTCAGCGTGCCCTCATCCTCTGGGCCTGGTGGGACTGAAGGAGGCTTCCAGAAACCACAGGAAGGGCTTGGGAATGAGTAGGTGAAGATACACTCACCATTTAGGCCAGATTGGTGATAGAATTAATTTAGGAAACTGTATACAACCTCATAGATGCTTAGTTTACTGGAAGGAGAAGAAGCAGGTCCTATGTAAATAAGATTTTTGCCATGCTGCCTGGGCAAAGGGTCAGGGGAGCAGGAAGTCTGGCTGAGCCATCCTTCTTTCTTAATATCTAGCACCCAGCCTCCAGCCCCATTTCTTGCCTGTGTTGACATCTGGTCTTCAACACTGGTGGTTTGCCCATCAGGGCTCCCCATAACCCGCCTCCTCAACCCACTCCCTCAGGCTTCCAGACTGCTTGCCTCATCATGTGATGACTACTGTTTTCCAGAAGTCTAGTCCAAACCACTTCCTCTTTCCTCACTCTTACAGAAGAATGGCAAGAAACTCAGGAATGGCAGCTAGAGTTTAGTCAGAAAATGGTCTTTAAAATAAAATTCTGAGCACAAACCTAAGCCCTAACACTTACCCTCTATGTGACCTTAAGTGCATTTTTGAGTGGCTCTGAGCCTTAGTTTCCTCATCTATAAAATGAGAATCATCATGGCTACCAGAAAGATGGATGAGCGATTAAATGAGATAATGTATGAAAAAATGCATGGAATAGAATAGATGTCCACAGGTTTTCTCCGTCTTCCCTGCCGTCTTCAACATTTTTCTCATGGGAACACATAGTAGGAACCTAAATAGAATATGAACCATGGTGTGGGGAAAGTCAATATCCTGAGAATTTCTGAGCCCTCCACCCTTCCAAGAATTGGGGTCCTCCCACTCTGAGGCTCCCAAGTAACCATGAGAGGGGAAAAGAGGCTCTCCCTCCTGTTTTCTGAGGAAGGGCAGAGCATGCAGGCTTATTATTGCCAACATCTTACTGCACGGAGACTCTGCCAGAGTGGGGCTTCAGGGTGGCTTTTAGAGGAGGAGAGAGAGGAGATGGGGTTGGAATTCTAGGAGCCTAGCTCCAGAGCCCGGCCCACACCTTGGGAACCCTTCCATGGAGAAGTGGAGAGACAGGTTTTCAACAGTAAAGGCTTACGGGCAATCCGAACTTCAGGCGAGGTTACTGGAGTTCAAAAAGCACTGTACCTTTTATTTTCTCCTTCTCCAAGGATTCTTCAAATCTCATTAAGAAATGAAGAAATAAATATCAGGAAAAGTTATCGGAAGGATAAAAATAGAGTTAAGAGGAATGCAAAGAAGAGCAAGACTTGAACAAATGTAGGGAAAGCAAGTTCCTACTTATTTAATAAGGCCTTCTTGTCTACAGAAGATAGAGAAATCCAGTTCCGAAGTGAGCTTGGCCGTTTGCCCCTCCAGGGCAGGTTGGATTGGCCACACTTGGCCTCTCTGATCTTTCACTCTCTGAAGCTAGTCTTACCAGGTGCTGGGACCCGTCACCGGCAGCACCACAAGATCTGGCCCTGGGGGGCGGGGGGGGACACAGTCATTGGCAATGGTGGGCTCTCTCTTAGGGCAGCACGAGGCTGGGACATCTCTCAACAGGGTATCTCTCAACTCCTTGACCCTCTGTTACAGGTCACTTTCTCCTTTGGCAAAATATAGAGCTTTGGGTAAAACCTAATCAAGAAAAGTCCTGCGTGTTCATCTGGTAAGCCAAGGATGGGATCAATGGGAATTTTTCCATCTAGGTTCATATCCTTTCAGAAATTTTGTTGCTTTCCATGGAAGCGTCTTGTTGGCCTTCTCAGGCCTGTTGATAATGTGCCCCCTAGTGGACGTTCCCGAGCATTTCCCCCGGTCCATGTGGAAATTGGGTCCTGCCACCTGACTTCGGTCCTTGTCTCCTCAAAGTTAAACCAGAAAGAAGAGGGTGAAGGTGGATGTTCTAGCGCTGAAGGCTTAGGGCAGAGTGGGAGTGAAACTGGGTTGCCTTTATGGTGGAACAGACTATCAGGGTACAACTGGGGATGGTCCACATTTTCTTTTGAATCAATATCTTAGGCTTTGAAAAGGATTCAAAGATATAAAGCAAAGGAAATATTAATTAGATGTCATTTAGATATAATATCAAATACCTCCTATGTGCTGAGCACTGTGCTCTTCTTCTCCTCCTCCCCCTACCCCTTCTTTCCTCATTTTCTTTTCCTCCTCCTCCTCCTCCCTTCTTCTCTCTCTCTGGTCCTAGCAACATCAGCAGTTAAAGCTATCGGTTTAGGCAACAGATGACTTTTTACGGGGGCATAAGGAAGGAGGGCTCGTTTTAGAGGAGTCCTTACTTTATAGATTCAATTTCTTCTATTACAAATCCTCTTTGGGAGTTCCAGGGCCAATGGGACTTCTGAAGTTATAAGTAAGATCTGAGGACTTGCCAAGCAAGGGATAAAGCTATTATTCCCTTGTGTGAGAGACACAAGAGTAGTAGAGTACCTTCCAGGACAGGGGACGCAGAGGAGGGCACCTACCTGTGACTGCTGACATTGACTGGGTGTTTGTTATCTTCTAGGCACTGTTTAAAACATGCTGTGCATGGTAACCCAATCTAATTATTTAACCTCTCTGCGGTTAAATGGTTCATAGAACATAGCCTACAGGGTTATCAAAACTAAGTGAACTAATAAATTGGGGTTAGAGCCATGTCTAGCACAGAGCACTACATAAGCATGTGCTGCAAGAGGAAAACTAAAATAAGACCCAGGAGAACTATATGGAATAAAGTACTTCATTACCTTTATTTCACAGATGGGGAAACTAAGGCATGGGGAGTATAGTCACTCAGTGGGTGGCAAACACACGATGGCCACATGAATGGCGTAGAGCCAGGGCCTGCTCTCTGAAGCCTTACATCATACTGCTTCTGCTCCAACATACTGATCCTTTTCACTGGAATGATTTTCATTATAGCTCCTGACGAGGGCTGGCATCAGGGTTGATGAGCTATTAAATGAGTTTCAAAATCATCTGGGACTTCAGAACAGTTTATGCCTATTAGTTGGTTCTAAATGCAGCGCATATGAAGTTGTCTGGTGTTTGGGGAGAAGTTCAATTCTATACCAAATTTTGGCTCTATTTGATTTGGAATTATTCCTTTAGCTAAATAGATTTGCTAAAAGAATCCAGGGCTACTCAAAGAAGAGATTGGCTTATTTGGTGTCTTTTATTGTTCCTTAAAAAGCATTTAACAAGGTAGCCCCAATGGCCCAGCGGTTTGGCACCACCTTCAGTCCAGGGTGTGATCCTGGAGACCCGGGATCGAGTCCCACATCAGGCTCCCTGCATGGAGCCTGCTTCTCCCTCTGCCTGTGTCTCTGCCTCTCTCTCTCTGTGTGTGTCTCTGTCATGAATAAATAAATAAATAATATATTTTTTAAAAAAGTATTTAATATTACAAATACAGAATTAGGGGCACCTGGATGGCTCAGTTGGTTGAGTGCTTTCACTTGATTTCAGGTCATGACCTCAGAGTCCTGGGATCAAGCCTTGAGTCAGTCTCCAAGCTCGACTGGAAGTCTGCTTGAGGATTCTCTCTCTTTCTCTTCCTCTGCCCCCACTGCCTGTTTGAGCTCCCCCCACCCCGCACTACCCTTTTGTCTCTCTGAGATAAATTTAAAAAAATATTTTTTAAAAATACAAAATGAATGGTCTCCATTTCTAGAGAAAGGTAAATAGACAACCAAACATCTGTTTTCTGCAAAATTCTTTATTCCCAGAAGGTTTAAGCTGGAAATGATTTCTCTTCCAAAAGGTATCCTCTAAATTTGTTAACCAGCTAAACAAATGAGTTAAATTTCAAATCATATCAGTCTGACTGGATAAACTGATTTCCTCCTGCTTCCAGACTGTCGGGAAATATGATTTGAATAAGATGTTCTTTATGGTCCAGTAAGAGTAAGGTGTCTGGTAAATGACCTTAGAGGCAAGGTGGATGCAAATGCTCTTCAGGCATGTTAAGTCCGGGGTCTTCATTCTACGAGGAGGACTATCAAGATAAGTGGAGAAAATGGTATTTGTTATTTAGGTCAGGACAGGGGATTCTGAAGGAAATTAATCCTGGAAATGATGAGCCATGTTTGATTTTAGGTAATCGAGGGGAAACCCGGCCACCACCCAGGGGGTGGCAATTTCTCACCAAGTTCTCAAAGACAAGGGCTCATTTCTGGGGAATCCAGAGGACATGGAGACAGAGCCCATTGTTCTCTGTGGCGGAAGTATAACTTAGAGGAAGAGCAAAACAACTGACACCCAACATGGAAAGTTGGGAACACTGAGGGAAGGAGTAAGAGCCGAAAGGGACAAAAATTTGATTATTTCTATGGGCTGGGATGGTGGTTACCGGGAGAAAGGATTGTAGGGATATCAGAAATAGACGGGGTTCGGGGTGCCCGGGGGGCTCAGTGGTTGAGCACCTGCTTTTGGCTCAGGGCATGATCCCAGAGTCATGGGATCGAGTCCCACATCAGGCTCCCTGCAGGGAGCCTCCTTCTCCCTCTGCCTGTGTCTCTGCCTCTCTCTGTGTCTCTCGTGAATAAATAAATAAAATCTTTTGAAAAAGGGAGAAACAAAGAAAAAGAAGAAAGAAGAAAGAAAGAAAAGAAAGAAAGAAAGAAAGAAAGAAAGAAAGAAAGAAAGAAAGAAAGAAGAAAGAAAGAAAGAAAGAAAAAGAAGAAAGAAAAGAACATAAACGACAAGCAAAAGAAGAAAGAAAGAAAAGAAGAAGAAAGAAGTCAAGAAGCAGAACACGAAGACAAGAAACGACTAAATCACCCCGAAGACAGCCAGACCACTCCAGCTCCAAACGCCTCCCGCCGCCCGCCCTCCCAACCACTCCGCCCCCTCCTCCCTCCCCGCCCCGCCCTCACAGCCATCCCGCGCCCGCCCCACTCCCGCCCGACCTCCCGCCCGCCCGCACGCCCGACCACTCCCCCCGACCCCGCCCCCGGGTGGGGTTCATGGAGGAGAGAGAAGGAACAGGAATGAAAAGGAAATAAAGAGAAAATCTTAGGTGAATCTCACATTGCCTACCTCAGAAAGAAACCTCTCTCTCTGTGTCTCTGTCTCTGTCTCTGTCTCTGTCTGTGTCTCTCTCTCTCTCACACACACACACACACACACACACACCAGCTTGTATAGTTTGAGGATAAGGAAGATGAGTTCTACTCCTGAAATCAATATTACACTGTATGTTAACTAGAATTTAAATAAAAATTTGAAACAACAACAACAAAAAAGGAAAGTAGATCAAGTCCACAACATATCGTCTCCCTCTCCCCACTCCATTCTTACGCTTGCGTGAGACTTTCCAATAATCAGTAGCTGGGTTATAACCTTCATAGTAAACATTGTGTTTCCTGTAGTGTCCTCCGCGCCTAGAAGAATGCCTGGCACCTAGTAGGTGCTCAATGATATATGCTGGATAAAGGCACACAGGAATCACAGAAAGAGGCACATCTTATACAGCAGAAAAAGAGGAACTTAGTTCACTGCTTTTATTTTAGAGACTTTTCCAGAGTATTTGAATGAGGAAATGATGTCTGGTTACTTCCAATCCAAGTCATAACCTAGAATTAAGCTGGGAATACATTCCCCAGGCCAGCTCCCCAAAGGGTTAGCAGAATGTCACCAAGATGTCAAAGTGGACCTGGCCAGCTAGCGGAGCAATGGTGTATACTAGGGTTTCCTACCCAGAGGCCCAGCTAGGCAAGGGATGTATGCGAGGCAGCTTAGTACAGGCGTGGTGCCGCGCATTGGAAGGGGGTGCAGCGGGCACGACTGCTCCATTGGAGAACGCATATTCCATCTCAGACTTTCAGTTGAAGTGAACAGACTGAACGTGCTCACTCGTGTATTTGTCTTCCTAAGACTTGCTCAGATGAGAGCAAATGTACCAAAGGAGTACAGACCTCCAAATGCAAAAAGAATGGAAGGAGAAAGCACCTTAACAGAAAAACAGATTTCAACAGATTTGCGAAGACAGAAAACAAGTGGGAGAGGGACTCCTGGCTCAGCCGATGTGGGAAGCTGTAGGCCAGAGCGTGTGCAGAGCGTCTCGGAGCGGGGCTTCTGCCCCACCTGGCTCCCAGAGGGGACCCCTGTGTCCTGAGTCAGCAAGTGGACAGAGTGGCCGTGAGGAGCACAAAAGCACGACTTAAGCTGGAGCTAGACAAGCTAGGTCCAAAGGACCCTCAGGACTTTGAATCTGGAGCAAATGGCACGCAGACAAGTGACACGTGGAGACAGATTCTCTGCTGTAGGAATGTGGCAGCTGTCTCCTGTGCAGAGCTGGTCAGTGGAAGAGGCGGTGCAGCGTCCTTGCAAAATTAATCTGCCTCCCAGCCTCCAAATATCCAAGAGAAAACCAGAGGAGGGCTATCTTGCCCTTCCTGATTGCTGAGAGCTGAATGGTCATTATGCCCAAGGGCGTCTTGTTTAGCATACTGGAGCCTCAGTTTCTTCAGCTGTGAAATGGGGTCAATGTGCCCCACTGAGCAGCGTGAGCATTTCCCCACAGGAGGCTCTGGCTGGACGAAGGAAAGTCCATCTTCCTGACTCATCGCTTCGGAGGACAGCTGGAGACTCATTCCGTGGGGGCAGAAATAAAGACAAAATATCAGTTTTGCTGCAGGGAAAAAAAAAAAATCACTTTTTGTCATTCTAAACTCTCCAGCCTCAATCTTAGAAAAATGACTTTTAACATTGTACCAGCCGAGACTACTTTGATCTGCACTGTCTTTTCCGCCAGCCCGCCTTCAGAAACCTCTCTGGGGACTGAGTCCCCTTTCTTCAGGACAGGTAAACATATCATTTCCACAGGCATCATCAGATAGTTACCTGGCTCCTAAGAACTGTTTAATTTTGCTTCGAAATGAAACTACAAAGAGAAAATATCTAAGCCGAAACCCAGAATAGGAGATAAATTTCCCTACTATACCAGCTGATTGTTTGCAGTACAAACAATTGCAAGTTCTCTGTGGCCCCAAATGACAAAGTCTATTGCTCAGTCCTGCGATCTGCCCATCACGGGCCCCGGGAGACCCTGTCATCACAGCCACTCAGAGACCTGAGTGGTCAGGGTGCAGTCACCATCTCAGATATTTTCATTCCTTTGAGATTCTAGAGATGTGAACGCTTGTGGAGCTGGAAAGGCCACCAGGTCTCAACCCCAAACAATAAAAGATAAAATAGAGATTATGACGCATTAACTTGATCTCAGAAGCAAAATCAATTTGAGGGCACGGTCATCATATCTCCTGCTGAAACCTCTGCAGGAACTCACGTGGCACCCAGCATATTCTCTCACTTTAAAAATGGCTCAGAGAAAAAGAAATCTAAGGATGTGGCTCTCTGCCTCAAGCCTGATTGGCTCAAGTCAGCCACAATTACAAGAAATGGATGTGTTTCTAGAAGGGCTGAGGGTGTGGTTATTGGTATAGGAGGCTGAGTAGAGTCAAACTTATAAAGCCAGTGAAGATTTTAAGGGTCATAATTCCAAGAAACTGTGGACCTGAACTAGAAAACTCTGTACCTGATGAAGACTTAAAAGGAGCCCCGAACCCCAGTTTTCTTTGAGCAGAAAGCAGAGGCTGTTGCTACAGGAGAGGTTATTCCTATGTGCTCTCTTCACCTGCAGCAAAGAGTATAATGGAGAAAGGGGCACTTTCTAGAAGGTGGAATGAAAGGCCATGGGGGGAAATGCCCTGGGGAAGCCCTCTCAGGGAGCCAGGTTGGGACCTAATCAAGAAATTTCCCTTATTCAAAGTGAAGGGGGCCCTCTAATGTCTGCCCACCACTATTTCTGAAACGCTATGGAGCAGTGACTCAAGTCTTCCATTTGTCCCCTTTCCGGATGGGAGAATGTATGGTGATTAAAGTGTCCCTATTCTCCCACTGGAGCATGTCTGTGTGTAGAAGGGGGGGGGGGGGGCGGGCTGCAGAGAACTTGCAATTTGCTCGCACCGATTTCTGAGCCAACAGGAGCCTCATCCGAACCACATATCGAAACTTCCATGTGGCCCTCTGAGATCCCAGACTTCGAGTTTGATGCCATGGATGAATGAGACTTTGTGTAGCCCCCTTTGGAGAGGAGGTCCGAGTACATTTTGCACTTGTTTTTTGTTTTTTGTTTTTTTTAATTTATTTTTATTTTTATTTTTTTTAAATTTTTATTTATTTACGATAGTCACAGAGAGAGAGAGAGAGAGAGAGAGAGAGAGAGGCAGAGACATACGTAGAGGGAGAAGCAGGCTCCATGCACCGGGAGCCTGACGTGGGACTCGATCCCAGGTCTCCAGGATCGCGCCCTGAGCCAAAGGCAGGCGCTAAACTGCTGTGCCACCCAGGGATCCCCACATTTTGCATTTGTAAGACAGAGTGCACCAAATACTAGGTGACCAGAGAAGTGGACTATGGTAATTTATTGGCACAGATGTTTCTGGATCTCCTCCATCCCGAGAAAGGAGGTGGATTGCATTTCATTCTCCCTTGAAGCTGCATGGGACTATGTGGCTGGTCCTGGTCAATGGGTTGTGAACTGAGGTGACATTTAACTGTGAGGATCTCCCTAGAACTCTCTTTCCCTCTGGCATGGCAACAAACCTATTTAAGGGAGTAGCTGGTTTATCATCTAGGGGTCCTGGGGAAGTACAATGAGCAGAGTGACCTCTGCTAGACCCGCGATAGAACTAACTGTGCTATGAGCCAATAAGCTCACCTTGCTGACACCATTGCCCTACCGCTCATCCCGACTGATGCAATTGAGACGTCAGACAAACAGGAATCCCTCCCTCTTCCCTGTTTCTTTGCAGTCATTGATAATCAGTTGTGATCCCTTCCTAGTGAGCACACTCCCTCCCTCTTGACATTCAAGATGACACTCATTGTCCTGCTGAAAATATTTGCAAATATTAACAAATATTTTAACGAAGAGAATAGTCCATTCTGACCAGCTGGGCCAGCTATTATAGGTGCACCTTGGGGCTGCAGGCATCCTTAGAGATATCCTATTTATCAAGCATGGGTTTCATGACTCCAGCAGGCAACTAAGTAGGTGATGCAGGACCACATAGGGGGACAAGTATGACCAATTTTGTTTGAATGCATAATCGGGCTTCAGGATTAACCATCAAGGAGTATTATATTAAGCACACAGGTTCAAATACCATAAAACATTGATAACGTAGCAATATACTCTGCTGGGTTACTTGGGCAAAGAGAGCCAGTATAATGGAAGGTATTGAAACTAGAAAGACCTCCGGGACAGCTTTTTCTTTGGTGTGTATGTTTTTGAACACCAATTGCATTGTCTGTAAAATCGGTGGGGGGGGGGATGATGATGACCCCCACCTCACAGAATTGTTGAGAATGATGCAAGCTAATGTGCACAAGAGCCTGCTACATGGTAGGCAGGCGTGGAATGAGGGCTTTAGCTGATGCTGTTGGTCCTCTGTTCAGATCCGCTTCTCAGGTTGGTGCATCCATCCCCTAACTGTTGTGTTGACAACTAACAACCCATAGCTGCAACCCTGTCTAGAGAATGGTTCTCAGCAGAGGGGAGCTGTCTTATCCTGGAGACTACTCTCCCCGCCACTAGTACTCCACAGCCAATGACTGAGGGATATGGGTGCTCAAAGATAGGTTTTCCTTCTTCAAGGACAACTAGAATTTTCCCTGAGATTATCTTCTTGCTCAGCTCTTTCTCTTCCTTATCCCATTCCCCTCAATTCTTTAAGATTTAGTGAAAAGTACTCCCTCAAAAAAAAAATCATGTGAATTTGAATCTTGTCGTAGGTTCTGTTTCTAAGGATTCGACCTAAGAAATAGCTACTATTGATCATAAATAGCAGGCTCCCGAGATGTGGCCATGCCTCAAAGCTGCTGGAAAGCGTAGAGGGGCACCATCCTGAGGTGATTCTAGCACGGTGATGGATGAGCTCTCCAAACCAGAAAGCTCCAAAAGGTTTCTTCCAAGTTGTGTTCTTGAAACTGTTGGGGGAAAAAGCAAACATCATCTGTGAAAGAAGACAAGGCAAAGGAGAAAGGGATGACGGGAAGAAAGCTGCTGAGAATAGACCCAGCCAAGGGAGTTCTGTAGGGCCCTGCTGGGTTGGGCACATTCCACAAAAATGGCCTTTCCCATGACACTAGGCTCTATTAGCCTATGCAATGCTGTAAGCTAGGGACTCCCCGAGGGGCTTCTCCAGCAAAGAAAAAAATTGATTCATTCCTGGATGTCCTGCTTCCCATTGGAAGAGCCAACTCGGGCTCCCATCCCAGGGCGAGACCTCTTTAGCCAGGCTGAGACTCACTTCCTTTCCCTGAAAAAAATCTAGTGTTTCCTCGCTGTCAAGAATCACAGCTTTGGTAAGTAATAGAAGAAAGTATTAGAGGGCCATCTGGAACATCAGATAGCACAGGCTCGTGATCTGAGTTAAACGCTTGTGTCCATGTGATGTGGTGGGAAGAGGGGCCAAATTGGGAAAGAGGAAGCATGACTTCCTCCAGCTTAGTCACTAAGATGCGGCTATTGATAACACAAAGGGTGGCAATAGTGAAGATGATGATGATGATGATGATAGTGATGATGATGGTGATGGTAGTGGTGATAGCTAACATTGATGCCTCAACGATAACTACTTTGTGGATGTCCTTTCATCTGATCGCCTATATCATAGGCATGATTGGCCCCATTCCACAGATGAAGAAAGGGAGGCTACATAAACAGTTCGTGGCCCGTAGCTAGAAGAGCTACAGACCCAGGATTTAACCTTGGGCTGCCATTGCGTTACCTCGAGTTCATTTTGTATTAGGGTGCCATTTTCCTCATCCGCAAAAGGCATGGCTATCCTTCAGATATCCACCCTCTGAGGTCCTTTCTGGCCTTACAGTCTGGTATGATCTCTGTCCTCTTCACCAAGATGAGGGGAAGGTCTGGGATGAGGAAGGGAGCAACTGGACAAGGGACAGTGCGTTCCAGCTGAACCTTTCACTCAGATGAAGGCAATGTGGAAATTTCAGGGCCCCTCCCTCCGTGAACACTACGTTATCCAAGCCTGGAAAACATCTGAGAAGTGATAGAGGCTGTTAGAGAATTCCAGGAGAACCAGGTCATTGTAACAAAAGGAGTCTACCACAGACGACTGCAGTTCTATATTTGCCTTTTTTTCCTTAACTGGAGGCCACTAGATTTTTCCAGACAACGTTTGGAAGGCTAACGTCTGATTACCCCAAATCACTGGCCGAAATAGATCTTGGGGTTTTGTGTATTCACTCTGGCCTGGTAAAGAGAGCACACGGGTAGAGGGGAGGGGGAAAGAGGACACAGTAATGATTTTTTTTTTTTGTCTGATCTACGGAATTCATGAGCATTTCTGAGTTGGTGCTTTTAAATGTTTGACAGCAAGGACAGTATTCATGTTGGAGGGTTTTATGCTCTTTGTACTCTTTTTGAACAAGTGACACGGACCCAACCAACACTCCAGAATTTGAGCTTGACTCTGTGGCTGTCTTTCTTACAATGACATGGGAATTAACTATTGCCTCTCGCTGTCTCAGTAGGAGGATGAATGAACTAAACTTTAAAAACTAACGGGAAGAAAAGTATTGAGCTATAAAATTTGCATTTTTTCCAGGGACCCCACATGCTTCTGTTCTTGCGCAGCCCACGTCAAATGTGTGGGCATCTCCACCCAAGCCTTCCTGTCCTCATGAAAGCTTCCCTAGAGGTGCCTGAACCTTCTGTCACCTGTGGCTCTTTGAAGCAGAGTCCTGGCTTCCTGTTTTTGTCACTGTGTCTGGAAGCAGAGGTGCCCAGAAAGTTCAGTGCCTCAGGTGGCAGCCACACAACCTGCCTTTTTCAGACATGCTGCCCTTTATGGTGCCGCATGCCTCCATCGTGGGACAAAAGCATGTCGCTAACCGGCTGCCAGTGGTTCCTGGAGTAGGCGGAGAGTGTTCTTGTGACTTCCCGTATCGTCTTCTGTCAAACAACCGTTCACATCATAGCAAACAGCCTGCAGACATCAGGTGGAGCTTGGGGGGCCGAGGGCATTATGTATAAAGAGGAGGGGAAAGGCCCTGTCTAGCTACCAGCAGAGCTGGGTTCAAAGGCCGTGTCCTGTGAGTCTGAGGAAAGAACCCTTCAGCTTCCAATTTAAATTCCCCTCCTAAAAATGTTCTGGTTTCCCTTGCCTTGATATTCCTGCTGGAGACATGGGCTTCATTAAACAGCCAGCAGTAGGTGGATTATCAGGGGGTCCCATGCGTGGGCGCATCGATGGAGCCATGGACACATAAAAACTTGAATAGTCACACACACACACATACACACATACACACGTCTTTTTTATTGTATCTAGGAGCACATATGTAAAGCCTCCTAGGTTATACATCAAGGAGACACACACAAGAACGCTCATAGCAGCAGACACAGAAAAACAACTGGAAATGAGGCAAATGTCCACTGGCAGGAAAATGAATAACGAAATGTAGCGTGTTTTCCATGTTACTATACAACGGTGACAACGAATGAACCACAGCTACTTGCAAGAACATGGATGAACTCAGAAACCCAACGTTAGGTAACAAAGACACACGCTCAAAAAGCCTACATGCAGTCCTCTTAATAAGGCTCAAAATAAGCAAAGCTTGTGTAGGCACGCATACTTGGGAGATAAAACCATTTTTTAAAAGCAGGGAAATGATAAACAAAATTCCTAGGAGCAGTTTCCTCTGGGACTAGGGAGGAGCACCAAGGTCAAGGGAAATTGCTGGTGGTGCTATAGTTCTTGCACGTGGTAATGGCTTCATGTGCTTCTATGTCATGTGACATTTTCACTTCGATGTAAGTATGTATGCATACATGATGTGTATACAGACGTGATGACTTCCCTGGCTGACAGGTAAATTTCAGAGTTCAAAAGTTGAGAAGTGATCTCATCCAAACCCCTAATTATAAATATGCCAAAATAACTTCCAAATTGCAAAGGGACTTGGCCACGTTTACTCAACTCGTTAGTGACTTCATGGAGATCAGAACTCGTGTCTTGTATGCCTGAGTCCATTATCCCTTCCATTCTCACCCCCCAAATAATAATATTAATAATAATTACTAACTATAATAGTTATTAATTATAATAATTACATATAATGATAGGTGATATGTATGTAATATATAATAATTATATATATATATATTTTTTGCAGTGGTAAGTAAAAGCAACATTCCACCGTCACAGCGACAATGGATGAATTAAACACTTCTGCTCCAGAAGAGAAGGTAAGAAATTAGAACATGGGGATCATACTCCCTGAGCAAGCAGTCAAGTTTCTCTCTGGCTGTGCCCTATTTCGAAGAACCAACCAAATTGTGTCCATACTAAAGAGCTACATTTACCTTAGGTGTGATTTGTGGCTCTTTGTTATCTTTTTTTTTCTCTTTGTTATCTTAAACCAAAATGGCAGCCCAGAAATTTACTGACAAGCATATTTATTTTCTGTAAATGAAATTTTATTTATTTTTATTTTTATTTTTATTTTTTTGTAAATGAAATTTTAATAACATTTTGAATATGGATGTGATGTGATATGCATGTGACTCCTGGGGAAGAAGGAAAAGTATATTTTAAAATGAAATATCCATTTTCACCAGCAGTTTAAAGAAATTGCTGACATTCATAAAAAAAGGACTGTGGTGTATCACGTCTATTCTATTTATTCAAACTAAAATATTTGCTTCCTTTCACCCCCAAAAAGAATGAGAGAGAAAAATCCAATTAATCTAAGCCATTCTGTTCAGTATGTGAGTAGCTCTGGTGTGTGAAGAGAACCTACCATTCTCTTGAGCCTCCATTCCTATATACATACCTTCCACCGTGTGAGAATCTCATTACTCTGAGCATGATCCTACTTTTGAAGACCATGTGTTTTCTTTCTACGATGTGACGGCCAAATGCTTGCTACTTACCTCCATAGCAATGATTTTTCCAATACTAGAGAAAAACTTGCAGTGTTGGACTTAATGAAAGACTGTATGTTTGTATACTAGCCTTTATGAATGATTTAAGGACTCTTAATGGCTCGAAAGTCACCAGAGCTAGTCACCAACTATTTCCAAGCACCTGGTATGGTTGCAGTTCCCTGCCCCCTCAAGTTAGGTAGGACCCTGTGATTTGCTCTGATCATTGAACTATGAACAGAAGGGAGGTCCGTGACATTTGGGAGGAAGCTTTAAGACCCAGTGTAACACCTGTCACATTCCCTTCCTCCTGAATTTGGCAACTGCAGAAACCTGGATATGATGTCTCTCTCAGACTCCCTCAGTGAAGACGGCACACAGCAGAGTTCCCTGGGCACCTTGGGATGGGCATTCCACATGACTGAGAAATAAACCTTCTTTTAAGCCCTGAGACCTGGGAGATAGCTCACAATAATTGATTCACAGGGAAAATTTGGATTACACACCATTTTTGTCCACCTCACTAACTTCAGGTAAGATGTGACTCCTCTACCTATCTAGGCATCCTAGGAAGTATTCATCTGGACACTGCAGTTTTCAGTCCACGATTTCTCCAAAAGAAACATTAGAGACCCTCATTATGGAACCAACACTAGTTTAATATGGGAACTGAAAGAGAGGCAACAACCGAGAGAAATCAGAATCCACATTTATTGATGAGAGATATTTACACAAAAGTTAAAACACTTAGTGAAATATTGGATTCACAGATTGCTTCCAGTATATAAAGAATATCCAGTTATTTTACATGTGAAATGCTACAGTAATCAGTCCACATGGTAAGAAAGCTCAAGGTGAAAATGAAAGATCTCAACTACTCTACTCCAAATGTGCTTTGCCAACAAGGCATCTCCTAGTACCATACTGAAGAAACAACCCCAAAATTAGTTGAAGTTTTTATCTTTTTTTCAATCATTAGTCTTCAAACATTATGTGCTATTGATGCTTTAGGCTACATGACTTTAGACCAACGGGGATTGTGAGGTTGAGGGAAACCATTATTCTTATCTTTCATTCTGGACCCACAAGAATCTCCAGAGGAAACCCTGCCTACAGGCTAGGTTTCTTTCAGTAGGGTTTTCATCCTGAATCTGACAGGCATTAAAGAAGCCACATTTTTTTTTTAGGAAAAATGTGCCTGTTCCACCATCTGTATCCCCTCACTCCAATCATTGGAGAAGCCACTGAAAATTAATGTGCTTTGTACCCTCACAGGATCACATAGGTTTCACCTCTTTTGTGAAAAGAGAGGGGCACTCAGGATCCCCGAATGTACATGGTCATTTTCCTCTGTCCTTGCAGAGGAGAAAGGGGTTACAGGTACTATCCATGCCACAGCATTCCATTTAGTGATAATTAGACAGAATGTGTGTTCTAAGAGGCAAGTGTATATTGCATTAGTTGATCTCATCTTCAGTCACTCAAAATATGCACACAAAGCCTATTAGGTAGAGGTCATACTCCCTTCACATATGTGGGATCTGTGCTTCATCAGTTGCCTTTCTGCAACCCCAAAGCTGTACACTGACCATTCCTGTGCCTCTAGTGCTCTTTCTATGGACAACTATGCAGTTTACTACCAGAACTGTGCTTTTGTAGGGTTTTGCCTGCATGGCAGTTAGTTAACCTTGACTCAGGAAACCAAGGGGGACAAGGTTCTTCAGAACCTCTAAGTCATGAGCATCATGATCAGTATTTGGCAACCAGAGAGGCAGACCTTTACCTAAGGACATGATGCTAGCATGCACATAAGTAGACTAACTTTTTGTCTCTCTGAGTCCAATCTACCAAGCAAAGGAGGGCTGTCAACAAATGTCCTCATTCTAAACCTACCCAAGCCTGGATAATCAAAAGTTCCACAGCTGCATTCCATGCATTATCTAGACACCAGATGACCTTTCACTGAGAATCATGACACACATCCAACCCTCCCTTGCTCTAAATTGCATATTTACAACGATGCTGTACACCCAGACTTTCGAGCAATCATTGGTACAAAGGATTCATAGATAAGTTCTTCACTGATACCTATCCCTAAATCACATTTAAAAAGAAGAGAAGTGATTCACTAGTTACCGAAGAGGGAAAAGAAGGGTTTTCAAAACACCAACCAACATGTCTACCGCATTTAGATGAATAGCCAAAAAATAACATTTAAATTAAATTAAAATACATCTATACACCATTTCACTGAAATTACACATAGATACCTACATTATAGCTACACAAAGTGCATAGGCACTGTTCTTCATGCGTGAACCAAGTGTTACTGTATACACACAAGAACTTCATGCTTTGAACAGCTATCGGTACGTGAAAATCACAGATACAATCATTGCCAGTTGAGGGCACTTCTAATCTGTTTGCTTAATGAGGAACAGTTTCAAATACATACCAGTACACTTTCTATGTAACTATGTTTTAAAAATGTGGCAAAAAAAAAAATACTAGCCCTACAACCTTATCAGAAAGTGTGTTTGGCAGAAGGAAGACCCCCTTGTCTTTGCAGTGGCTACTGATCTGCCTTTTGGGGAAATTACATAGATTGTTATTCACCTGAGGACAGACTCTATCTGGGCTGCTTCTAAACAATTCAGTGTGACTCTAAGCCTCCACCTCCAGCCCCAGTGATAAGAGTATTGTTTCACAGCTGGTACTAATAACCTTTTTTCTTAAAAATATGTGCTCAATTCACATGACAATGTGACATGTACTACCAATTTGCTTGGCAAGAATGAACTGCAACAAATCTGTCTTGATTTGCTTCTTAGCACTCACCCTCAAGCTCTGCTATTCAAAGTTTTCCTAAGCCAATTTTTTACATAAATTATTGGGAAGGCAGGGGAGGTTCTGATAGAGATATGATCCCACTATTCTCACCTTATATTTCATCTTCTTACTTTTGTGAAATTTGAATGCTTAGCTGGAAAAACAAGGCCTGGTGTCAGAAACAGGAAATTAGCACCATTCCTCAAGTTAAAAAGACTAGTTGTTTAAATGCACATCTTAACCAGCTAAGGGATTTAGGTGTTTCCGCATTCTTTATGGTCATTTTGTTCATTGCATCGAAAAGGACCGGATTCTTAAAATTTTCAAATGCGGCTCTATGCTCAGGAAACAACTGATAGCTCTAAGTTGCTGTAGAAACTTCTTGTGCTCTAATTAGTTATAATTCTACATATGTGGTTATATAGAAAATACCGTAAGAAAATATCTGTCTGCAAAATTACAGATACTAAATAGATTAATTCAGTCTACTGCTGAGTTCTTTGTGATTTATGAAGAATAGATACAAACCTATAACATTGTTAAAGGCTAAATCAATATTAAACATATAATATCCAGGACTATAAATACATTTCCTCATGCTCTTTATAAATAATAACAAAGAAGCCCCGGGGTTTGTTTAGAAAAGAATGTGAGATTGGGCTGGAGGAATTTGTGAAGGGGGTGCGATACTGATCACAGGGCAATGTAGTGTCCCTGGTAACATCGGTTCTTACCAGGAAGCCAAAATATATCTGCTGGCAGCAAGATCAAATTAGATTCACAGTTTGCCAGCTCTCTCCTTAAGCCGTAGAAAACAAATAGAAAAACAATATACAAAAATCCTCACAAAAGTAGTCTTTTATATACAAATCTCTAGAGCGACCAGATAATCTGATCTATGTTGTGCAACATGGGAATGCAATGCTGAGGTACCCCAGGGGAAGGAGGAAGAAGAGAGGAAGTTAGGGTGATTTGTGGAAATATCTGGAAGCCCAGGCTTGAGTTCCTCGTAAGGAAAATTATTCTCCTGGAGTAGTAAGCAACCAGAGTGCCAGCTTTCTGATTACACATCTCAGAGGATTCGCTGCATGGAGGAGAAACCTCAAAGCTGTGCTAGACCAACTTCCTTGGCTAGTGTGTGTATTTCTCTTCTACCAAAGGCAACAGCCATTTCTAGGCAGCTGAATGGTTGCCATGGAGAGAAATGGAGTCCCAGGAGGAGCAAGGCTCTGACTGCATCATCCTCATCTCCACGGGGAATAACAACAAGGGTAACAGTCAGCTGCTATGTTCCAACACTCACCCAGGGATTGGGGACATCTCTGCAGAGACTGGAGACCTGTTATGACCCATGCTCTAGGTCATGTGTTGACTCTGCAAAGTAGTGGGGTCTGGTTCAGTAGAAGGGTTTAGACTCAGCACAAAAGGGTCCTGTGTGACAATCAGAAGAACTTCACAAATACCAAAATGGATACTTGGTCTGGAGGTAGGAAGGTGAAGCAAGGCTGGCCATAGAAAAAAAAAATCATCAGTAATTATTTAGTATATAATTTCAGTGAATGAAATAAGAATGTGAGGGCTTCTCTTACTTTTCTATAGGTTCTTATATGGGTCAGTTGAGAAATAGCCTTTTTTCTTGCTGCTCTTGCATTGGATCTTCTGCACTCAACAAACAAACAAGACAAAACAAAAAAACCTAACCCAGTCCTTCCGGTCCTACTTTTACTTCTTACTTTCCCAAATCTAAGGAGCTGGTCTTCTCTGGCAATAAAGGTGCTCACAACACAGCAGATACCAAACCTGTTCCATATTTAGCAGAAGTTTGGGCACAGGGCAAGGATGAAAGCAGTGGCCCATTGCAGCAGTACCAAAAAGTGCAAGAGGGTGTTCAAAGATCATGCCGGTGGCCTGCACCCTGCAGACAGACCACGCATTTTATCTACCCTAGAAACCCCTCAGACTGAAGAGAGCAGCGATAACCAGCAAACATACGAGAACAATTTGAAAATGAATTCAAATATCCCTGCAGAGAAAGGAGTTGGCCCAAGCTCAGCCTGTGCGTGTCTGCATTCAGGCAAGAGGGAAGGTATTGACGGACAATTGCTGTTACTGTGTAAGTCTTGCACCAGATTTCATAAGAGTATTCAAGTTTATTTGCCAAAGGCTCCCAAATTCCCATACTGGGTTGGCAATTAGGATGATGTGGAGAAAACTGTGTGTTTTGGGCATTTGAAGTGGGTTTTGTTGCTCCAGCAGGAATGATCTAAGACCTTGAGTGAGGTTCTAGACTCGCCCTGCCCCTCTAGCAGCAGCTTTCTATGAGCTGAATCACTACTTCTACTAAGACAGTGGAGTTAGGCAAAGGGCAGTTTTGTAAAAGGATGTCTGTTGTATCCCAAAACACCAAACTATGGATTAACATGGCCACCTTCCAAGGTTGCTGTAAAACATCAAATGAACAGAGAAACTTGAATTTAACATCCCTCCCCAAGGGGATGAAAAAAATCCAAATTCCTTATTGGGGGCCACTCTGACTTAAAATACAAATAAGTCATATTTTATAGCATTAAGCCTCTTCTGAAAAAAGAAATTAAAGCAGAGATCATAATATCATAGATTCTCAGGGTTTTACTCACTTAATCCAATCCCTTCACTTGACATAGGGGAAGGAATGAGGCTTGGGCATAAAGTGACCGGTCTAGGTTATACAGCTAAAAACTGGCAGAGACTAAGTCAATGCTTCTTGTACCCAACGGCATTATTTCTCATCATTGCTATGTCATTATGAATTCATTGTGCTATGCTATGAAATAAGATAGTATTTAAGACTCCTCATCATCATTTTCTAAAACTAATCCTTGCACTAACCCATGTGGTCTTTTACTACGTTGTCTCTTAAGCAGCAACAATGACAGGAGGCAGAGTGAGAAAGGAGGAGGCCGAGTGCGAACAGAGTTTTCCTTTTGGGAAGACCATAAGCAACTGTTGCATGTGCAACTTTGGATTTGCTCCACCTAAGGAGAACAATCTGCCTGTAGTGCCCGCCTGGATTGGCACTTGATGGCCCTTATTCTAGGTTTTAGCCAGGAAGTATGAGAGGTACTGAGACCATTAATCTCTGGCAACTAGATTTACAAAACTCTTGCTTCAGAATTCCTTCTGGCTCTTTGCTTAAACTTAATCCTTTTTTAGGTTCTCAGAGAGGGTAAAAAGGGAAGCGGAATAAGTCGGTCAGAGAGAGAACAAATATCATATGATTTCACTCATATGTGGAATTTAAGAAACAAAACAAATAAACAAATATAAAAAGAGACAAACGAAAAAGCCAGACTCTTGAATATAGAGAACAAAGTGCTGGTTGCCAGAAGTGAGGTGGATGGAGGGGATGGGTGAAATAGGTAAAGGAGATAAAGAGTACACTTATTGTGACCCTAATAATATTCAAAGAGTGGGTATTACAGGAATTGAAAAAAAAATCTCATTGGTCCTTTTTCTTGCCTTGGAATGAATTTATCTGGAGAATAAGGAAAGCAAAACTGGAAAGCTAGACAACTGTAAGGCCCCAAGAATCAAAAAGCAGGGAGGAAGAGCCACCTCCAATGGGTGTAACTGCTGAACACTTTTAGCCATCAAGCCAACCAAGAGCTGCAAAGACCTTCTCATCAAGGGTCCGAACTATGGAAAAAATCTCTGAGCGTGTGTGTACCTGTTTGGATTTACTGCTATATTTCATGGGAAAAATTTGCATGGACAGAACCCTTTGATTCTGACAAAAGTAAAATATTGTACCATAACGTTTGCTATTGAGAACCAAAGGAAGTACAGTTTTGCAAAAATATGGCAGGATTGGCTTTCCTTTCAGGGACCCAGTAAATGGGTTACCTGACTCCGAAAGGGTTTCTTGACTAGACACACTTGCAAGTGACACACTTCCCCATGCAAGGCTGGAAATGACCTGAGGCCCTCTAACCAATCATTGGGATTCCTGGCATCTCCTACCAGGAATACATTTCCCCATAAATTGAATTTCCCCTAAGCCTTCCTCATTTTCCAGCAGTCTAAATCCAGGAGCAAGGCATTTGGCACCCTTTCTTTCAGCTGACTAGTAGTAGCAGAGAAGCTAGTACTTGTCCTTTACGGCGGGCAAAGAGACTCCTGACTGTGTTTCCACACCCAATAGGAAGTAAAGAATTGAATCTGACATCTACTTGGTTCAGATCTTATTACCTGAAGTCCTGTATTGAAGATCTATGTGATCTAGACGATTGCCTTGATTCTTGGTGCTCTGCATGGGAGGCACATCCTCAGAGAGCTAGTAAAGCCTTAGCTTGAGAGATAAGCCATTTTTCTTGCTGATTGGCTTTGGCTCATTGTATTGTAGTTGGTAATCAAATGATGATTCTAGTTGGGTTCCCAGTGGGCAAAAATTGTAAAGGGGAGAATTAAAGTCTGCTTACCGATTTTAGCTCAAAATGATTTGGATTCCTAAAAAAAGAGTGAATAAGTCTGTAAGAAAATCTTGCCAAAGCCTTGACTTACAGACCTTACAGGATGCAGTGTACAGATCTGGCCTGCTGTGTCTGTGTATAACTTATGCATCACCAAATATTAACGGACTGTTATAAGCATTTATATATGTGTTGAACCTATTGATATAAATCTATGCATATAACTGAAAGATTATACGTATCTTATCAGGAAAAGTTCTTAGAGGTATACTCTGGATCTGTTTGTTCTGTTTATGGCACTCATGTTGGGCAAAGAAAGCCCAAAGGGCATGGCAAAAGAAGAATGGATGAGACCTAGAAAATAGAGAACACAGTCATATGTCACCTCTACATACATCCTGGATTTTCCGGTTAGTCCTGAATTTGACAGATTATTCATTTTTAATATGATGTGAATTTCTAGCTGAATGTGATTTCCTAAGTATATATTCTCATAAAACGTATTACATGTAGTCTAAAACCAGAAAAACCTGCTTTAGTAAGCTTTACACCTTGTTTCTTCTGAACATTGTCCCCTTACATATTTATAGGATAACTAGGAAAATGTTTAAGACAAAGCAAAGCAGGAAGACATTGAGGCAGAGTCTTGGGAAGACGATCCCAACACTACTTTTTTGAGAAACATGTCAGTGTGTACGAGTGCTAAGCTGGCCTTAAACAGCAAAACCCCCAAACTGCTCAGTGCCTTGCCTAGATCCTTCTCTTCACCATCAAAAAGCTGTTGGGAGCACCACTTAAAGACAATCCAGAACAGTTTCACAGCTAACTCCAGGAACTGTCCCCTTGACCCACAATATCTGCTGTAAAGGATGCATTTTCCACTACTACATTTTAGCATGTCCTTGGCCACCCTGTTAACTGTCCATCTAATGAAAATGAAGACCAAAGACATTAAAAAGAAAAGAAGGCAAAAAGCTGCTTAATACTGCTCAAGAGTGATCCTCATCCAAAAATTACTAGGGTTTGAGAGACAAAAGCAACTGGAATCTCATGTCTCTTGTATGTTCCAAAGGTGTCTGGTTTGGAAGAGAAAAGTCACCAGGTATATGTAATAAAGAGTACATGATGTCTATACATGCCCTCTTCTCAGGGCATTTGGACCCAATGACTATTTGCACATACCCCAGCACCCATCTGCTGGTCTCTGATGACCCCCTTACTTCTGTGTGTGGACCAGGGTTCTACACACTCCTCGGAGTCAGTCAAATGTACTTTATTTCTCCATGATTCATGTTCAAGTTCCCAGCAAACTCCCAAAGCTAGCAACCTTAGGAAAATACTGTGAGTTATTCAACGGAAAATGATAGTAGAGAAACTAAGTTTAGCTCACACGATCAGTCATCAGGATTCGTTGGGTGCCCATGGCATACAAGGCACTGTGCTAATCCACTTACACTATTTACTCCCTCAAACTATGACAGTCTTGAAAAAATTCCATCTGCGAAGTTGTGAGGAGCCATCATTTGCCCCCATTTCATGGTTCAAGGCTGCTTTGACTTTGCCATAGGAACGTCACCTTTCTGGGATTTTGCACGTTTGTTTTCTGTTCCTTACTACCGAAAAGACTAGGGAAGAAGACTGGCTCTGCTTTCAACTGTGCCCTGTAACTAGTTTTATGTGCTTTGATGGAATACAACAGAAAGCTTTCTACATGTTAGATCAATGACAGTGGTTTTTTTTTTTGTTGTTGTTGTTGTTTTTGTTTTTTTTCTTGTTTTTTTTTTTTTTTTTTTTTTTTTTTATCAAGAGGTGGTATTAAAAGAGGCACAGCCAACATAACTGTCCTCTATGGGTGAGGAGAGTAAAAATGATGGGGCCTTCTCGGTTAATGAGTCTGGGATTGAAAGAATGTGGGGATTACAAATGTCTTTTTTGTTAGAAATCCAAATTAGAATTTTACAGCTGAAACAAAGAAAGTAAAGCATAGATCAAATAATCTCACTTGATGTCCCTATGCCAGGTGAATACAAACCAAACACAAACAAATTTGAATATTTGAACCTGGTTAAAGTTAACGTTGGCTGTGCTCTCTTATGTTTGTCAACAGGTACAGCAGCCTCTGTATATGCCAATTACATCCTAATCTGTTATCAAATGGAGAGCAAATTATGAAACATACTTTGAAATTTCAATAATTATTTCCCCAGACTGGATAGGATAGAGCAGAAACTCAGTGGGTTCCGTAATCAGCTGCCTCGAAGATCACAGTTCCCACTACAAATCTCTTTGAAATATTTAAAGAGTACACGGAAGATAGATTCTCAGAGTTCCTGAAGACAGGGAATTTGCTTTTAATCAACACATGGGCAAACTCTACGAGACATTTCAGGAGAATTACTTCTAGAGGCTTCAAACAGAATCTCTTGTGCATAACAAAGCAGAAACATGGAGAACACTGGAAGGAATCACACACTGAGTGTCTGCTCGTTATCCCAAGTCCTCGGAGTGTACCACATTGCTTTAGTCATGTCCCCTGGGATAAGAGCATTCAAGGCTCTGCATTTAGAGAGCACAGGGAAGCTGGCAAGAATGTGTCTTCAATTCAAACTGATTCCTCCAGCAGCCTCCCTTCAAAGAATAATACAGGTGAGAAAATGAGGCAGTTACAAAGCATCACTTGGCAAGGACACAGCAACGCGCCTATCACTGACTCACAACAGATCCTCGAAGCCTCAGCTAGCAGATTAAGTAAACACAGAAATAGATGCATTTTTTTTCCTTTTTTAAAGACAGCTTGTTTATATTCTCTTTTACCATAAGACACGCTGGGGAGTTTGTTCAAAACTTTGCTGAGAGTCATATTCTTATTTTTCACGTTTCCAAGGTTCTTCTTCAACACCACAGTCGGCTGACTTTCCGTTGGCTGCCAGAGTTACCTGAAAATAATCATCATCAGCATCCAGCTTACAGGCCACCAACCAGAAAACCACCCCATGGGTTATGTGGAGGAGCACCAGATCCAAGTCATGCTACACGACTTCAATATTAGTTTTAAAGGTCATCCTTTTCCAATGGATTTTGAGCCAGTCTTGCTTTTCAACCCTGATTTGTAAACATTGAAAAGTCCACATTTGCCTTGGGGAGTATGGAGGAGCTAGAGAGAGTTTCCATTTTGGGGGATAACTTCTACTATGCTTTTAGGGCTACAGGGGTGTCAAACTGCACAAAGACCCATCATATAATAATGTAGTCCTTAAAAAAACAAAAACAAAAACAGTGCCCTTGTGCTACTCCATACAACCAGAGAAAAAAACCCCGGAACTCGACAGCTAGTTCTACACATGCGTGTGAAAGGTTCAGTTGCAACGAGGCCAGGTTGGTTTATACATGTCCAATTTCAAAATCAAGAATCACAACGGTCTGGATACCAAATAAGCTATCCAGTCTTTAAAAATGAAAAAGCAAAGAAAGGACTAAAAGCCAGAGGTCAGTGACAGGTACATCTAAATGATTTCAATGCAGACATTGAAGAATCAAGAATCATCACCAGACTGCCTATGTTACGCTTCCCTGGCTCTAAGCGAACTGAACCCTTACACAGAAGGAGGGAGGTTTTCCCTCCACATCTAAATCATTTCCTAGCTTACCTTTCATCTGTCTGTCCTCAATGTCATGTGCAAACTCAAACCCACGACTGATATTCCACATAATGGAGAGACTGGATTTATGGAAGCATTAGGATATGGAGACATGACAAATGCAGCAATGTTTGAAAGGAATCTGACCTTCTTCTTACCCGAGTGGAAGTGAAACATGCATTAGGAACACATACAACATGCTAGGAACAGAAAACAAGTGCCCTTCACAAACCAAGCGAATGAAAATAAAAGCTCTTCATTCCTCCAATCCCCGGCAGGCCCCCATATTTTTTTCTAGAAAGACCATGCAACAAGCAACGATCACCCCACATGCAGTTGTTCTGATAAAAATTAAAAAGTTCTCACAAAACTTCAAACTACGATGACAAGGCAAGAATTTGAAAATAAAAGAGATCAACGCGAAGTAATGATGCTTGAAGCGGTTAACATTTTGACCAGAGTGGCAGCAAATTTGTTTCCCCTTCGGTGAACTGTCAGTAAAGACCACCAGGCCCAAACTGCCTGGAGAAAGCTGTTCACTCTAACCTTGAATGTGCCTATTTGGCTTTCAGTGATAAACCAGATCGATAGCTGTGCAAAATTATAAATCACGTTGTGGTGCCCTTGAACGCCGGGCAGCACTTGGGGGTGGTGCCTTGTTGTTGTCACCATCATTGAATACTGGGGCCTGTATTTCAAAAGTGGCCAGGACAGCAGCTTTTTTAGCATTTCTTTTTCTAGCTGGGTTCAAGGAAGCTGAGACTCCACTCCCTCATCCATCTCTTCTGTCTCTCCTCCAACCACCTGGGAAATGGAAAAGCAAGGAGGAAGCACTGATGTCTCCCATCTTGGTTTTTAAAACAGTGAGGCTGAGAATGGACCAGAAGGAAGTTTAAGCCTTATCTTTACTACAAAATTATACATTCATTTTGCTGTCTTCCCATGCTCATTTTCAGGGCTTTGCAGATAATGGGCACTTGATAAACATTAGATGAATGATCAAAATATAAGAGGTCATAGGAATGAGATGGCGATACTCAACTAAATCCCACAAGGCACACAATAAATACTTGTTAAATAGAACATAAAGCCATTCCAGGGAATGTTGACTCTTGTTGATCCAAACTAACAGTTTGATGGGGAATAATCAGCACATTCATTTAGATGTGAATCACTAACTTCCCAGAATGGAACATGTGCTTTAGGTACATCTGAATTTCTAATAATTTGAGTCATTTTCACTGAGCCAATTCATTTTTGCAGTTGTCTCTTGATGGGTGAGTCCCTCCTTAGTTTGTACCAGAGCCTTCGTTCACCCACACATATACCTGATACAGAGGGGATGAGCAAAACCCTATTGCTCGTCCATTAGACTGTTGGAACTATGTTACAGTCCAATAAAGAGAACCACTTCTATGTCACCCTTAACTATCCGGCAGAAGTCATGGTGTATATTTGGAATGACCCAGAAGTAACCCAGGAAGAAGTTAACTATTAAATGAGATCTTGTCAACAGGACTCAAAAAGGTATCAGAAATCTGTATTGGGTATAGATTGCCCCCAGTTGGTACCTGGAACCATTTTTGTAACCCAACCCCCAGAGCTGGCTCTGCTCACCTCCCAGGGTTTCTCCAAGTTTGCTTCACTCTGGTCATGACATCCTGTCTTTGACATTGTCAAGTTAGTTACAATGAAGTCTAGACAGAGCCCATCAAGCTTGAAGACTTAGCACCCAGCAGCTTGGAGAAGAGTCCAGAACATCCATGCTTCAGGAAAGATGGTGCTGCCACTGTGTGCAATGTAGTATCTATGGACAATTGTCCTGAAGGATAGTTATCCTTTACTTGAAATAGTTTCCCCATTCTTGGAACAAATTGACTGCCAGTTCGAAACTCACCTTCCCACAAAAATAATTATGAGAAAGATAGTTGTGCAAGGTTGTGTGGGCACATCTTTGACCAATATGTAATACACAGCAAGAAGGAATACCTATGCTACATAAATCAAGCAATTCTGGGTATTTCTCTTGGTGTTTCGTTCAAGGAATAGAATGTTGGAAATCCAGCAAAGCCTTAGAAACCACAAATTCTTCAGCAAAACGTTCAAGAAAACCAAATTTTGGAGTGGTTGAGTGGGGGGGATCAGAATGATTGTTTTACATCACATGGATGAACCAAGCAACTGATTGGCTCTTTCACTGTTAGACTTGATGATTTCCTGCCACATTAGACACAGAGTTAGATGACCTAAGACTCATAGAAGCTTGGGTTACGTGATTCTTCAGAAAAATAAATGTAACAATAATACATGCAGGGCTTTTTGTGCTTGTCTTAGGAAATCGAGCATGCACTATTATATACAAGTCTCAATATCCATGAATGGGAAAGGTACCTTGCACTCATCTACTATGACAGAGTTGTGTGCGGCATAGACACATTGATTAGAGTTGCTTTCCCTATGGTTCTTCACATCATCATAAATGGACTGAGTCTTGGTCATTTCAATATCTTCATGCACTCGATGCTGGGAGTCAATAGTATCCAGCTCAGACTTGGAGAGGTGATAGACAATCCCAGCCCCAAATGAGTCCCCCACCACATTGACTGAAGTTCTCATCCTGTCCCTGGGAACAAAGAACAGAAAACATTTAGTGAAGAAGCAATGACATGGTGGTGGAGAGGTCGAGGTCTCGAACCAGGGAAACCTATGGTTGAGTTCTGGCTCTACTTTTCCCTCTGCCGGATATGGAGCAAGTCACTTAGTCTTTAAAAGCCTTGATTTCCTTGTTGGCCACCTGGAGATAACAATCATACTTCTCTCATCAACTTATGTGAAAAATAAATAATGTACATAAAGGGCTTAGCAAAATGTCTGATGGATGGTAAAAACCCAATAAACAATAGCAAAGAAAAGGAGAGAAGGAAGATTGGGGGGAAACAGTTCTCAGATCTCAGAATTAGCACCCAGGCTCCAGATACTGCTAGCTGTGTCCAGCAATTCCTCTTGATTTAAACCATTCTTCAAAGACTCCAAGATTACCTCCACTTACGTTACTTATGAATTCTTCCTGCGAATTCATCTCTTTGGAAGGATTGAAACCAACACCGCCTTTCCCTCTGCGCCTCACTCTTCCTGCAGCACATACAAAAACACGAACCCAGCTGATGGGTGAGAAACCCAGCCACAATTTTCTCCCTGACCAAGACGTGCAGTGACTGTGTGTCCTGGAAAAAACCAAGATACTTCGTCTTGCTCTCCCTGTTAACCTAAAAAAGTCAAATCTTCCAGAGTACCTCTTGAATCAGAAAGTGTTAAGTAAAGCCCTTCCTCAAATCTTGTTTCCCTAAGTTCTGATTTGAAAAAACAGGATGGTCTAGAACTCTCCTTCTTAGAAAGTCAGCACCAGGAAAACTAAGACCTTAGCAGTAAGTTATGTTCTCTTGTGTGTTAGTTCAAATCAGTGTGAAGAGTCCTTTTTACTATGTATGGTGTGAAATCATCATTTTGGTATGAAATACTCAAAATCTGAAAGAAAAGGATGCTGTGCTGGAAAGTCACAATCTTTTGTCAAAAAAAGAAAGATTTTGGGCAAAAATGCTGCCGAGACATCTTAGTTGAGAACACTCTAGGTTTTAATTTAAAAAAATATATAAGCATACTAGAATTAGTTCAAGGCAAAGTGGAAGTCTTAACTGGTTCTTAGAACAAGTCTTAAAATAAATTCTAGATGCTACTATTAAATCTATTTCTCCTTAGAGAAATGAAGCTGCACAAGGAGGAGTCTGGCCTGGCTTCCTTAAAGGAGCTTGTGAGCCAGCTCTTCTATGATTTCAAGTGGGAAGATGTTCCCCATGCAAAGATAAAGATCAGAGCCTGACTTCAATTCTCAGGGGGCATATCTCCATCTAAGAATGCTCTTCTCTTTAATAAAATAATAATAATAATAATAAAAGAATGCTCTTCTCTTCCCTTCTGCTTTGGAGAATCTGCCTTAGAGAGATAGAGTTTATACACAAATAAAGACTGGCTCCTGAGGTCCTCCACAAAATTAGGCACCAGAAGCCGAGATTAGTAAGAAACCCCAGTGTGAGGGGGTGAGAGGGTGTACGTGATGATAGTTAGAAAGAATATGGACTCTGGAGACAGCCTCACTTGGGTTCTAATGCCAGCTTTCTTTTCTGCTTGTTGGACAACGCTGACCATACTTAACATTTAACTGTGAGCCCTAGTTGCTTCATCTGTAAAATCAAAATAATAAAAATGTCCGCTGCATTGGGTTGTTGCAAAGATTAAATAAGATAACAAAGTGCTTAGCACAGAATTCTCTGAGACATTTAGCAAGAGCTCACAAAACATTAGTTATTACATGATGTGTACTTTAAATATTACTATAAATCTTATCAAGTCAATTTAAATATGTTTTTGGCAGCTCCTAGGTAGAATGCCCAAACATGCCTAGTTGAGCTACTATCTCCCCCTGAAAACATTAACCCTATTCTGTAGGACAATTCCTATGGTCGCACTCCCGGCTAACCACCTGAGTTTTTTGCCCATCACATAGCTGTGATCTACTTTGTTGTCTTTCAACTATACTTTCAATCCCTGCTGGCATGTGTTTTTGAGTCTTGCACCCAACATCCTTGACCAATTGTTAAATTTCAAAGATTGCTCAAGTCTTCAAGAAGAATTCTCTGAGTACCCATTTATATCATGACTCAGGAGAATCTACCTTATTGGTAAGTAGAAGGACCGAAGGTAATGGTAGTGGCAATGGTGATGAAGATGCTGGTAGCTGATATATCACATTTAATGTGTATAGGAATATGCTTTACAGACATCACCTTGTTTAGTTCTCACCACAACGCTGTAAGAAGTATTATGATCCACATTTAAGAAATGAAAACTCTGAAGTCTGGAGAGATTAAGTGGCTTCGCAAAGTCACACATCCTAGTAAAGTCATAGAACCAAATTTGAGCACAGGCAGTGTGCCTCCAGAATCCATTGTCTGCCTCATGATGCAAAGTGCCTGGGAGCCAAAGAGCTCTGATTTTGAAACTAGCTCAGCCACTTACTAAATGTATATAATCTGTGTGACTTCTTCTGTCAGAATTGTTCTCATGCAGGCAAAATACCTACTTTATAGGATTTCAAGAAGATAAAACCAGTTCCTGACCCATAGTGACTATTCATTATATGCTGGCTCCTTCCTCTTTTGGGAATAACCATCACTCATATATCACCTCGTTATATGTGCAAAAGTACAAGATACTATGCTCAAGGGTTAATGGCTTTTTCAGTTTAATAAATTCATTGCTACTCCAATGGGTAATATAAGTTTACAAACTCTTGTTTCCTCAACCCTTGACCTTCTCTGACACCAAATCCCTACTCTCCAGAGCAGCCACTGAATCGTTTTCGGAAAGGATATCTCTTCCATACCCTCAGATCTCCTTGAATTTGAAAATGACCCCTGACCAGAGGAAACAGATACCAGGCCAGGAATGACTAAAAGACAGAAGTGGGCAGAATCAAAGCATACTGATGTTTGACCCCAAAATCAAGATGGAAAGGGCCCTGGACTTAAGGATAGAGCCCTAACCCAGATCTTTTGACTCTCTTACCTTGAGCAGATCACCTCTCATCTGAGCATGAAATATAGAATGGGGCTAATCCTGACCTCACAGGAGATTGTGAGGGTTAAATAAAATGAGAGAAATATTCGGCATGCCTTAAGTACTCATTAAAATTGCAGGAAAAAAAATAAAGCTTGCAGAAGCAGCAAATAGATTTGTGGAAGTAAGAAGAGAACACAGACTCTAACACTTGCTGAGTTCTTTGTTAGTTCATTCATTCATTCAACAGATGTAAAGTAAGCATCCCAGTGTGTGCAGGGCACTATGTCCATGCCCTGGCAACAAAGAACAAGAAAAGGCCCTTCTTATGCCCTT
Source organism: Canis lupus familiaris (assembly GCF_011100685.1). Lineage (NCBI taxonomy): Eukaryota > Metazoa > Chordata > Mammalia > Carnivora > Canidae > Canis > Canis lupus. The sequence continues at coordinate 33,098,257 of NC_049239.1, read as the reverse complement.
CTTCCCCCCTAGAACTCACACTCTCTTTACTTGTGTCCCCCCCATAGAGTGAGATAAATGTTCTACTAGGGATAAGTGTTGAGTGCTAGGGGATTTTGTAGGTAGGGCATTTTATATACCCTTGGGCCCCAAGAAAGACTTGAGAAGAAGTATCTCAACTCCTAAGGATAAGTCTAAGATAATGAGCTACAGCGAAGAAATGAATAATGTGAAATTGAGGAGATAAGAGTACCTAAGAGCATTCAGGAGGCAAATGAGTGTAATGAGAGGCAGAAGGTAAGAACTGACCAAATCATGCATGGCCTTATCGGCCAAGCTCAGGAGTCAGGGCACTATCCCAAGTGTGATGAGGAGCCCCTGAAGAGAAAGACCATGCTTGTCCCACTATGCAGAATGGTCTGATAAAGGGCAAGAAAGAGCAAAATCCACGTAGTGAAGATGTGGTGAGAGGTTATGAGACAGAATTACAGGATTTGAGGACTGATTGGTTATAGAGGATAAAAGAGAAAAGAAGCAAGGGTTTCTCTCAGGTTTCTCGTTTGGGCACCACTGGACAGTGCCACCATGTGTGTGGGACTTAACGGGCTGGGGTTCTCATGTCAGCTTTAATATACTGGGTCTGAGATTTGGGATCCAGCAAAGTAGGGATGCCCTACAGGTGGTAGAGTATATGGACTAAAGATCAGGATTGACAACTGGGCTACAGGTAGTGAATTAGGAGTCGAGACCTGAAGAGGTCATGGGTGGATGCCACAGGAGTGTTTGTTTCATCCTTGGAGGGAAGGTAAAGTGAGACAAGTACAGCCTTGTCTAGGACCCCAAGGGTGACCAACATTTCCTTAAATGGGCTGGGCATGGGCATTAAGCATCCACAAAATAAAAACTTAAAAAAAAATAAGAGTGTGGTGGACAATGCCAATTACTGGATAGAGTTCAAGTAAGAGAAGAAAAAGAAATGCCCCTTGGTTTTAGTGACAAAGAGGTCATAATACTGATCTGGCCAGGGTGGTTACAAGCCAGAGGTAGAGAGAGATGCCAGCTTGCTATGGTAGAAATGGGAGAGAATGAGTAAGTGATAACGTTACTTAAAATCAACTTATCAAGACAACTGACTGAGAAGGTGAAGAGAGGAAAGGGAAGATGGAAGGAGACAGAGGTAGAATTTTGGGTTTGCTGCTGAGGCCACTGGGGGAATGTCTGACCAATTCTGGGGAAGTCCGAGTCTGGACAAAAGTAGGATATGGGAGTTTATGGTTCATATGTGGAAAATTTCTCTACAGGCAGATACTTTCATTTCATCTCACAACCAGTCCTAACTGTTCAGGAAACCCTGCTGACCTCAAGAGCTTTAAGGATCTCGGTAAAAAGAATTTTAGAGTGCTTGATGCTATCCTTGAGTCTGGACACTGTGTCAGAACTGTGAAAAGGAGACAGAGGTGGGATTAGAATCTTTCGCTGAATGGGATCCACCACAGATGCCACAGCTTTGGGGGCCACCAGGAACCAGAGATGAGAAAGGGGCTTGCCTAAGCTATTCGCACCGAGGCACTTGGTCTGGTTCCCTGGGAGAAAAGCAATTGCCAAGGTGCTCTCTCTCTTTTCTATCTCTTGATCTAAATCCTCTGGCAGGAAGGTATTAGAACTGTCTGTTTCAGAACTTGCCTCTGAAATAACAGAGACAAGGGAGCAGGGTCACCCAAAATTCATCTGGTTCCTTGCTTTGAGTTGAACCATATGAAATTGCCATTTCTGTAAGCTCCCATAGGCGAAATGTTGGCAATATCATGTGATTCGACTTAGCATTTATAGAAACAAACCCATCACGTCTGCCTCTCGGAGTGCAGGGTGCACGGTGTGGCAGAGGGGTCCCCTGAGGCCCCAGGCCTAAGAAGGCTGGCACCATCCTAAGCATCCAAGGGCTAAAGCCACATGGGGTCAAGAAGGGAAAGAGGGCCCACCAAAGCGTTGGTGAAGAGTGTAAACTTTGGATGGGAGCCTGGATTGCAGTGTTGGCTCTAGCAGGGCAAGTTACTTAGCCTTCCCTGCTCAGCGTCCTCATTTGTAAACTATGGAGAGTAATCCCTCCTTCCAAGCATGTTGAGGAGATAGTAACTGCTCATGTGTCCTGAGTGCTGGTCTTCAAGAGGTTCTCTGCCAAACCCGGCATATAAAAGGCCTGACAGAGGGCCTGACACAAACCCTGTTGGCTCTTCATCCTCCTCCTTCTCCTTCTCCTCATCATCATGAGTCTAAGCGAAAAGGGGAGTAGACTACTGCCTCTTGTTTCTTTAAGTCTTGTGCATTCCTCTTTTTGCACTTAGGACACTTGGTTGGGACTTTTTTTTTTTTTTTTTTTTACACCTCATCTGTGCCCATTACTAGACTATAAGCTCTTTGAGTGCTGATACCATGTGGTCATGACATGGGCAGGGTGGAGGGAGGTGGGTGGGAAAGTATGTGAGGGAGGAGGGGCTGGGATGGATTGTTAAAGAGAAGATAAACTCTAGAAAGAGAATGAACTGTCTTTTGTTCAGCAAATGCCTGTCTGGGTGTCTTGGTGGTGAAAACTTAGGGCCAGGGCAAGGTGTAGTTGGAGGAGGAGGGAGAGACAGAGAGCCCAAGTTACTTTGCCTATACACAAACAAGAGAGGTGTCCCGATTGCTGCGGGCAAACGCAGAGATGGAGGTAAGAAGGCCCAGCAAGGCAAGAGAGACAGAGACCAAAGGGAAAAAAGGGCAGGGAGCGGGGCCTAGGAACGGGGTGGTGGGCACTAAAGGATTTTTTTTTTAATTTTTATTTATTTATGATAGTCACACACACACACAGAGAGAGGCAGAGACATAGGCAGAGGGAGAAGCAGGCTCCATGCACCGGGAGCCCGACGTGGGACTCGATCCCGGGTCTCCAGGATCGTGCCCTGGGCCAAAGGCAGGCGCCAAACCACTGCGCCATCCAGGGATCCCAGGATTTTTTTAAAGAAAGCGAGTGCTTCATATTAAATTTGTGTTTCCATGCTACTTGAAATTATTAACAGTGGTTACTTCAGTGAAACAAAACTCAAGATTCAATTGTAGATAAAGGGACATTTTCTCTTTTTCATCTTTAAAAAAGATATTTTATTTATTTATTCATGACAGACACAAAGAGAGAAGCAGAGACACAGGCAGAGGAAGAAGCAGGCTCCTTGCAAGGAGGAGCCCAATATGGGACTCCATCCCAGAGCCCTGGGATCATGACCGGAGCCAAAGGCAGATGCTCAACCACTGAGCCACCCGGGTGTCTCTCTCTTTTCCATCTTATCAGTCTCCTGAGCTTTGCCTCTCCCCTTTACCAGATTTCTTTTGTGACACATTAAAAAATGATTTTGCTGTGCAGAACAGTAGCCCCACCCCCACCCCACCCCGATCTCTAATTTCACTGCCTTGAGTCAGGAACACTTTGGCAGCAGAGGGGAGGACTTTGGGAGAAAGGGCCACATCCCATGTGAGGTTGACATGGACTGGAGGTCAGGCAAGATGTAGAAAGAATTCTATGAGACTGAGAAATCAAAGCAAAAGACTTAAACATAAACCTCCGGCATCTTAGAGATACGATGGATGTAGGAATTGGTTGCCTCTTAAGACTGCCAGACATGGAGTGGGGCTTCAATCAGTTATGTGTGTGTGTATTTGTGTGCCTTATTTTTATTTATTTATTTATTTATTTTTAAAATATTTTATTTATTTATTCATGAGAGACACAAAGAGAGAGGCAGAGACACAGGCAGAGGGAGGAGCAGGTCTCATGCAGGGAGCCTGATGTGGGACTCGATCCTGGGACTCCAGGATCACACCCTGGGCCAAAGGTGGTGCTAAACCACTGAGCCACCCAGGCTGCTGTGTGCCTTTTTTTTGTAAGAGAATGAGAACCCAGAATGGTGGGCCTGGACTCCCAGGGGACAGCCAGATTGTCTGGGTTTGAATTCCAGTTCAGCCATTCAATATCTGCTAAATCGGGCCAAGTTACTTTTCAGTGAGCCTCAGTTTCCTCAACTGTTAAATGGGGATTATATAACTAGCTGCCTCATAATTGGGGGCAACTTTCAAACAGGTCCACGTAAAGTGCTGAGAACACTGTCCTGAGTCCTTTTCATCATTTTTATTGATTGGATGCGTGATCTGTCAATTGGTGTTCAGAAAAACATCGAAGGGCACCTGGGTGGCTCAGTCGGTTAAACGTCTGACCCTTGATTTCAGCTCAGGTCTTGATCTCAGTGCTGTGAGTTCAAGCCCTGCTCGAAGAAGAATCGAGGTGCATATATAGCCGCAAACAGGGCCTCCTATTCTCCCCTCCCTAGAGAATCCATGTTTCCTGCAAGTGAGGTCCCTGGCCTGCATCATAGCATCACCTGGGAACTTGTTGGCAATGGCAATTCTTGGTCCCCATCCCAGACCTCCTGAATCTCCAGGAGATGCTCAAGCTTGAGAATCACTGCTGTGCTCCTCCCAGGGAGGGATGCTAACAGGGAGCTTCTGAACTCCCCCACAGGATAGAGGCCCCTAAGGTCTTCCTAGTAAGGCCCAGTTCAGCTCTATCCCTCAGCTAATAAATGTGTCCCCAGAAATGATCTCACCAGCAGTCTTATGTGATAAACGGGTCACAGATCCACTTGAGTTTCACCTTATTTTGGTTTTCCTCTTGCCACCTGTGACCAGACCCAGTTATTTATTACCTCTTCCTGGTACTAGCTCCCAGTTTTCACTCCATCCTGTTTTCTTCTGAGAGCGAAGGGTTGTCAGCGAGGTCTCTAATAAATATCTGCCGAGGATTCCTGACACAAAGGGCTTCTTGGACCCTGGGGAAGGTTCTGGTTTTACCAGCCCTGCCTATCCGGTGTTTGAGGACTCCGGCAGTTTTTGGGGCCCAGGATCTTGGTTTTCACCATGACATTTACAGAGCAGCCAAGCCTGCCCATTGAAAAGCATCCAAGGCTTGGCGGGCAGTAATGAGGCTGGCCAGCCTCCAGCAGTTGGCAAACACTGTGGCACATTAAATGTCACTGCAGGCTTTGATTTTAAATTGAAAAATTGCTAGAGTTATGGGAGCTTACAAACTTTGCCTGGAGAGAAAAAAAAAAATCCCCTCATCTTTCTTTTTTCTCTGCTTTCCCCCTACTGACTATTTTACTAGGGAATGGCCCACCTCCCCCTGCACCGCTATGTCAACTCTTCCCCCCACCCCATTCACGCTGTAATGGGCACCCAACAGCCACGGAGCCCATGACCGAGAGCATGTTTCCAGAGCTCCACTTGCTGGTGAGAAAGAATGTGCCACCATTACTAATTCAAAGCAGACCTGACCTAGCTACAGACCCTGCGCACATTTTCCCAGGATCCTCTACCCCTGCTTTTTCTTCTCTTCTTAAAAGGAACATCCAGGCTTATTTGTGTACAAACATCCATCACCAGCAGAACCCTAGTCTAGTCTTAAAACCATAAGAGCACCCAAGGGCATTGGGTCTGGACTCTGCTTTGAAGCTGACGAGTTATTATTCCCATTGTCCCCATGACAAGTCCAGAGAGCAACTTCCTCAAAGTTCTACAAAGAGTAAGTACAGAGCTCAGATCCAGGGCTCCTGCCTGTGTGCTTTCCCTTCTCTGGTCACACGGGCCCCCTGCACCTGAGATCGGACCCCGGAACCAGAGGACAGCCCTTCATTTGTTCCTCCCTTTCCAGAGCCAGCCTGGGACTGAGTTTTCTCATATACAGTTTCATCAATATAGTTAACCCACATGTATCATCATTTTTGGGTTCAGCCAACTGCCTTCTGCTGGCACATCTCTGCCTGGAGTTAGGACACCCTGCTCTCCGCGCAAGTATGAACATGTGAGCGCTGGTGTTGGGTGATGGGAGGACCCGCCCTCCTATTCCATTCGCTAGCATTTAGGTCAGAAGTGGGCAGGGTCTTGGATGTCTCATGAAATGACTCTCATCCAACAGGCTTGGAAGCAAGTGACTGCCAAGAAGACCAGGACCCACAATGGCTGACCCACTGGGGCTGGAGGGCTTGAATTCTCAGAGTAGCCGAGACCTTGATTATACCCCATTTGTCTCCACTTAGGCTTTTTCTGTGGTTTTGTTTTAATCTTGGGAGGAGGAGAAAAAACAGGTCAAACACAAAATTCCCTGGTTAGTCTGCAGAACCAGGAGTGACCATAATAGGTCTGCCTTCCCTAAAACCTTCCTGATTGTGGGCCTCTTCGCTTTTGCCTACGGCTCGATCTCCTTGGTCTTCAGTTAGAAGCCTGTCAGGTGAGCTAAAGGGCCCAGATCTGACCACTCAAGCTTTCTTGGGCCCCAGGCAAGACACTTAACCCTTTTAATTTTCATTTTCCTCATCTGTGAAACACACCTTAAGAGCTCTCTAGGGATTAATTGTTAACAGATTTTAAGAACATGGTAATATCCACCAAGTATCAGCTCCCTTCATTTCCAGATGACAGTAGTGCTTTTTTTTTTTTCACTCAAAGAAAGGTATTTGCATGATCATGAGGGGAGGCACTCTATAATAATAATTTATAAAAAATAAATAAATCTCTAATGGTGGATTTCAGGCCTCAGAAACAAGCCCAAGAAGAGACTAGGTAATATAATCACAGCAGGCCACGGTACACCATTTCGGGGGGTTCAAGGAGCCAAGAGGCAGAGGACTCAGGAAGCAAAAGTCACAGGGGAAGCAGATTTAAGTTCAATAGCTTCCTCTGTCTCTCTTCCTGTGTGGAAAAGCCTGGTTATCACAGAGCAAGTCTGTGGTTAAATGTAGCACACATTTATTGAGCTCCTACTGACCTTAAACTATCGCCAATGCCTTCATTTCCCTTTCGTCCTCCTCCCACCAATGCCTATCCCACCCCTTTGTCTCCTTCATCCCATTCCCTCCCAATATTTCCACCCACAAAGCACAACCGAATCTCAGCCACCACGATGGCCTGGTCTGAACAGGAAGGCTGCCCTGAAATCCCAGCCCAGGCACCCAGAACAACCAAGCTAGCGCAGAGGACCCAGCCCCAACCCCTGACAGAGACCAGCAGACACAGATAAGGGGCCATATCACTTACTCTTCACCTTCCCACTAAAGGTATTTTTGGACCATTTCTCTGGTGAGGAGTGAGCCCATCAGGAAGATCCACGACTTCCCTTGCAGCCCTCCTGAGGTGCAGATTATGTCTGGGGAGCCACCTCTCCATTCTAACCTAAACCCTAACAGCAGCCAAGCTCTATGGAGAGGTCAGTCTTCCTTCTAGCTTGCCAGATGTCCTTCCCCTCAGCAAATGTAGGTTTCTCTCTCTGGAAGGGCAGATGTATGGGGAAGGAACTGTTATGTTATTTTATTTTATTTATTTATTTTATTTTATTTTATTTTATTTTATTTATTTTATTATTTGGAACTGTTGTTTTAGATGCAGGAAACTCAAGTGCAATTCAAGTTGCTTCCTGCTCTTAAAATCTATGCCAACAGACACCAGAAAAATTGCCACCGCCATGTAGAGCACACCGATGTTTCTAGCAGCAATGTCCACAATAGCCAAACTGTGGAAGGAGCCTCAGTGTCCATCGAAAGATGAATGGATAAAGAAGCTGTTGTCTATGTATACAATGGAATATTACTCAGCCATTAGAAATGACAAATACCCACCATTTGCTTCGACGTGGATGGAACTGGAGGGTATTATGCTGAGTGAAATAAGTCAATCGGAGAAGGACAAAAATTATATGGTCTCATTCACTTGGGGAATATAAAAAATAGTGAAAAGGAATAAAGGGGAAAAGAGAAAAAATAAGTGGGAAATATCAGAAAGGGAGACAGAACATGGAAGACTCCTAACTCTGGGAAACGAACTAGGGGTGGTGGAAGGGGAGGTGGGCGGGGGGTGGGGGTGACTGGGTGGCAGGCACTGAGGTGGGCACTTGACGGGATGAGCACTGGGTGTTATTCTGTATGTTGACAAATTGAACACAAATAAAAAATAAATTTATTAAAAAATAATAATAAAGTAAAAAAAAATGTGTGGGCACTTTGGCCTTGGACCTCTGTGCCCCCGACATTGAACCCAACAGCATCCCCAGACCCTGTCGCTTAGCTCCAAGACTGGACAGGAAGCATCAGTGTATGCCCCACAGAACCTCAGAGGCCGAGTGAGCCCGTAGCAAGGATCAATTCCCATCTGCCTCCTGGGGGCCATCTGGCTAGGCCTGCCCACATCTGTGAATGGGCAGTGAGTGTCCTACTTTAGAAAAATGCCCTTCACTAGTAAACATACTAGGAAAGGTAGTCGGGCTATGTGTACACAGTCAAGCTCAAACTTCTCTGCATGGCCGTGCAGACTATCCATTTTGCCCCACCTTTCACCAGTCCCTGCCTCCTACCCTGTGCTCCGATATTGCTAAACCACTCATGGGTCCCCACACTGTTTGCTGCCTCAGTGCCTTTGCACAGGTGGGCCTTGGCCTTGATTGTAATGCCCCGATTTCCCCTCCACCTGTATCTACCTACCAGTTATGATTGGGCTCAACTATCATCACTGCCTTTAGAAGCTTGAAGATGGCCAATGATGGAGAATGTAGTGGTCTCCCAAGTCAAGCCAAACTGGAGTCAAATCTCAGTTCACTCTCAAGTCATTTCACCTCCCTACACCTTAGCTTCCTCATTTATACACTGAGAGTGCTAATGTCAAACCTTCAGGGTTGTTAGAGAGTGGAAGATGCAAAATGCTTGGTGGAGTGGCTGACACATGGTGCCCGCGCAAACTCAGTAGCCATGTTCATTATTCCCTGATTCCTCCATTCTGCCCTTCCATCCTAGACTGGATGTCTAGCACATCCCCTATGTGTGTGCTAGTTTTTAAAAGATTTATTCATTTATTTTGGAGAGAGAGTGAACATGTGTGTGAGCAGGGGGAGGAGCAGAGGGAGAAGGAGGGACTCTCAAGCAGCCTCCTCGCTGAGCATGGAGACTGACTCGGGGCTCAGTCTCAGGACCCTGAAATCATGACCTGGGCTGACATCTAGAATCAGATGCTCAACCGTCTGCACCACCCAGTTGCCCCTGTGTGTGCAATTTCTTAATCTACTTTACCAAAGTATAATTTATATACAAAACAATGTACCCATGTACATTTTGACAAATGTAGACACCCGTGCATACCTGTGCCTATGTAATGACTTCCACCACCCCGAAGGATTTCCTTGTGCCCCTTCCCAATTAGTCTCTTCACCCCGTTCAGGCCCAGGCAACCACTGATCTCTTCCTGTTGCTAAGATTAAATTGCCTTTCCTAGATCCCATATAAACGGGATCATACAGCGCACACTCCACTGTGCTTCGTTCATTAGCATAATGTACGGAGATATCTCCTCTGGTGCATCAGTAGCACGTTCCTTATTGCCAGGCTTCTAACTTTGTGCTGTAATTTATCTGATGCCTCCACTAGACTGTGAGAACCCAGGATTCCTTTCTCGTCTTCGATTCCCAATTAGGCGCTCAGTAAATGTTAGCAGGAAGAAGGGAGGGAGGGAGGGAAGAAGCTGTCATGGGGATTTGCTAAGACCTTGGCTGCAACCTTGCATCTCGTGGGCCCCTGGGAGGCAGTACTCACATCCCCAGCAGAGCCCTGTCTGCAAGCACTTACAGCAGCCAGTCCACAGCCACCAGCAGGCTGATGTCCTCCGTTGGCAGGCCCACAGCCGTCAGGATGAGGAGCATGGTGACGAGGCCTGCGCTGGGGATACTGGCCGCACCGACGCTCGCCAGCGTGGCCGTGAGGCTGAGAGAACAGAGAAGACCAGGTCATGGGAAAAGAAAGAGGACTTGGCAAAATCATCCCTGGCAGGCAACTTTAAGCTCCAATTTTCCCGGCAGTCATAAAATTTCTTTTGTTTCTCAAAGAATAGAGAACTCTAGAGTGCCGAGACCCAGGAATTAGGGTCTCTCTGGATTCTACTCGGGGGTGATGGAAGTTTGTAAATTCATGGATTGGAGCCTTATCCTCAGCAGGATAGCCAATTAGCCTAATATATCACAGGGCTCCACTAAGGTAAGCGTGGCTCTCAAGCAGGCAAGGAAATAATAAAGAAGGAAAACAAATCACCCTAATCCTCCCCTGGGAATACTGCTGCATTCATTTCTGCTTACGCCTGTATGTCTCTGTGAGCCCCAGAGACATCTGGACTCCGTGGCAAGAGTCTGAGGAGGCCACTGCCAATGTTAACATGAGAACTCAGAAGAGCAAATAACCAGACCCGATTGAGTGGACATCGGGGGAACAAATCAACAGATTCCAAATGACATTAAGTTTCAGACGCCTGGACATTTCACCATGGACTGGAAAATACATTATTCAGAAAGAAGGCGCCAAGGAAAGATAATGAAATAACAGGAGACTTTCTTTCTGAAGCCCTTCATCATTTGCAAAGCCAAGGGCACACCCAGCACCATTTTGAAGTTGTCTCTAGAAGAGGGCTTCATTTAGGGTTCAAATGACCTGTCTAGACACCGGGGGGTCTCTGTGGTCCAGCAAAGAAAGGACAGTCACTTTTTCTCCTCTTTTTTGATGCCATTTATAAAAAGTCATTTCTAAAGGGAAAGATGCTTCTGAAAATATAGATTCCCAACTTGCTTTTGTGAGTGCTGTGAAGAAAAAAGGGGGTTCTTTACTTGCAGGTAGACAATTCTGGAGTTTCTAGAGTAGGTCCTCCAGCTCCAAACTAAGAGTTGGGCTCCCAGACTGGTTTAACTGAGCCCAGACCATCGCTGTGACCAAGCACAGAAACCTGGGTCTTACAGCTGGGAAGGACCTGAATTTGCTTAGTCTTACATATGAGGAAAGGAAGGCTCTAGGAGGTTTTGTGGTTTGCACTGGTCTTTCCACACTGCCATCCCTCCAGATTGAGGCCTGTCACCATACAGACACTTCCCCATCTGTGCTATTCCCCTGCCCCCTCAATGTGGAGCTGCTGTCAAAGCTTAAAGAACTCCATTTTCCTTGGATCCTTCTGGGTCATAGGAGGTAATAGTATATAGTGGGTATCAATGAAGATTACGGAATGGAACAAGCTGGATTCAAATCCCAGCTCTGTCACTTATTAACCACATGACTCTGAGCAACTTACTTAACTTCTTTGTGCCATGATGTCCTTATCTTCAAGAAAGGATCATCAAGAGCTAATAAATAAAAAGCTAATAATACAAAGCCGGGCACATTGCAACCCCCCAAATAAATGTGAATTGTTATTCTTATCAGGAAATCTGGGCAGGGTGAGGCTGCTTTGCAACAAAAACTTCCCTAAAGCCCCAAGAGTTAGAAGGTGGGAATTCTCAGCCATTTCCCTGACATGGATAGAACACCAGGAAAGGGGGACTTCCCAAGTTCCAACGGTCACGGCCTCAGCCGTTTTATTTACAACACCAGTTGCTTCTGTTATGAGTCATTCTTACACATCCCTTTGCACTGTGACCACATGGTCTGGTCCCCCCTGGGCTGAGACAAAACCCTATACAGAGAATTCTTCCTGTATATTGGGGGGCTCAGTGGTGGTCCCCCCATTGCTCGTCCATCCCAATTAATCCCCTCACCCTACCATGGGCGGAGTGTCCGGGGCATTCTATATCCTGTAATGGCTTCTTAGGGACAGTGATCCCCACCTCTCTATCCCTTTCCACTTTTCCTGTCCTTCCACTCCCTGGCTCACTTCTCTAGGGCTGGTTCTTGGATGCAGTACAGAGTATTACACACACATGGTCACAGCAGAGCCTCACAGTAACCCTGCAAGGTACATATGGTAGGATCTGCTTTCCACAGGGGAAACCACAAATTGGGCAGATGGAGAAACTTTGGGTCAAACAGCTTGACCATAGTGTGCTGGGATTGGAACACTCATCTGCTTGACTGCGATGCCATGCCAGCCCCTGATGCTGCTCCCCGACCCCCCACTCCGAACCCAATCCCTCCAACATTGACAATTGAATTAAGTAATTCCGATCATTGGTCACCACTCCACCCTCCATCTCTTAAGTTTTCATCTAACGATGTGAACTGAATGGGAAATGTTGTTGGCCTCAGGGTCAAGAATTCAGTGACCAGAAATCATCTTGTTTGGCTTCAAAAGGAGGGTCTTCATCTTTTGTTCGTCTCTGAGGTTTTTTGTTTTGTTTTGTTTTAACTTTTGGTAGAATTCACCAGTGACTCCATATGGACCTGGTGATACTTGTTTTGGAAAGGTTCTGTTTTCTTTTCTTTTTTTGTCTCTGTGTTTTAAAGCAAGAGAGATTGGCAGTCTCTCATGCATCCTGTGATGATGTGATGCGATTTAGAAGGCGTGGTACCCAGATCTGAAGCACATTTCCCCCCGAGTAACTTCATGGCACTCAATACATCACTGTCACGTTTTCTTTCACATTCTAGAAGTATTGTATTTCACTGACCATCAGTAATGGCAATAATGCTAGTAGCTAGCATTTATTGACAGGTGACTATGTCCCAGGTACAATGCTCTCAACCCCCTAGAATGTATAATTATTGTCCCCAATATACCAACGAGGAAACTGAGCTCCTCCCCACCCTCCCAAAGTACTGTTATGGACTGAGCTGTGTCCCCTGCATCAAATCCATTTGTTGAAGTCCCAATCTCCAATGTGATGGTGTTTGGAGACAGGGCCTTTCTGGGGGGGGTCATGAGGGATTAGCACTCTTATCAGAGGAGACATACAAGAGCTTGGAATCTCTCTCTCTCTCTCTCTCTCTCTCTCTCTCTCTCTCTCCACATGCCAAGAAAAGGCCAGGTGAGCAAATAGCAAGAAGGGCAGTCATATGCTAGCCAGGAAGAGGACAGTCACCAGGAACTGAATTTGCCAGTTACCTTTGTCTTGGTTTTCCCAGCCTCCAGAACCATGAGAAATCATTGTCTGTTGTTCGAGCCTCCCCGCCACCCCACCCCAGTCTATGATATTCTGTTACAGCAGCCTGAGCTAAGACAAGTACATACCTCATAGGGTGGTTGTAAGGCTTAGATAAATTAATATATGCAAGTAGGTGTGATCTTTAAGTTTACAGAGAAGTAATGTGTTTTTAATGACCTCTTAGGAAAGTGTTCTTCCTGAATTTCTTAAAGAACAAATACATATGGTAAAAATAGATTTAGTAAGACATGTGGATCTATACTCATGGTTTATTTGTAATAAAATGGTTTATGTTGTATTGAGAAATCTCTCCCAGCATTTCATCATTTCTGCCATCATCCTCTGAAAATGCTGAAGGGAACATATTTTAATGAAAGGAAAAGTGGATCCAGAGTCAGCCGACATGGTCCCCAGTTACAGCCCTCCTGGCTCATTATTAATGATGTAGCCTTGGACAAACTACCCTGCCCTTGAAGCCTGTGCTTTCTCATCTATTAAATGGGCATAGACATAACTGCCTTGCAACATCACAGGATTGTTTAAGAAAAAAATCAAATAATAACAGATTTCCAAAGCAATTTCACATGTGCGCTACAAACAGGCCTAAGTATGAGCCTGCTTCTTTCCTGTCATAATATTTTCCCTTTGAGACTGCCAATAGCTCCTCTTCTGTGTTATTTCCTTCATCATTCTTCCACGAGGGAAACTGAAATTCAAATGGCCCCGTCAAATGGAGTTAGTATGAAAGGGGGCAGGGCAAAAAGTCATTTCAATGCTCCCCCCACCCACACTCCACTCACCTCACAGTCACAATCTGGCCTCCGTCCAGGATAACACCGTTCATTTGGGCAATAAAGATGGCGGCCACTGCTTCATAAAGGGCTGTGCCGTCCATGTTGATGGTTGCTCCCACTGGGAGGACAAATCTGGTCACGCGCTTATCAATCCCCAGATTTTCTTCCAGGCAACGGAAAGTGACAGGCAAAGTTCCGGCACTAAGGAACAAAGAGAGAAAGGAAGAGACGAGTTCATGTCCACTTTAGAGAAGCAGGACAAAACACAATCTGGAATGCCACCACAAAATGTTTGTTCTTTTGTTCCAATCAAGCAGCGTGACCTGCAGAAAGCAGTGTCCGGAGCCAAATTAAAGACCAGCTGTTTAGAGTTTCAAATTCAATCTTATTAAGATGCTCATAGGCTGCAAGCTCTTTTTGTTGGTCCTGGTTTTTGAGATCAACTTAGAGCTTCAAATTCTTTTTCCTTTGATCAGTGTTTCCCTCTTGGATTAAATATTAAAGACCATCTGATTGACCACATTAATTGAGCTGCAAAAAAAGAAGAAATGTGTCAGAAAACAATAAGCTGTCAACAGTGAAATGGAATGAGGAATTTTTGAATGACCCATAATTTCATGCTAGGAACACTTTCCAACAAGATGACTACATGGGCTGCATCCAGCCTCTGGGATGGATTGCCCTGAACTAATTTTGAGAACGCTGGACAAACATGTTAAACACCATTTAGCCTGAACCTGAGCTTCTAGCAATTCACTAGGGACCCTCAGAGACAGTCTAGTCCCTGATACATGGTCATTGGCCAACTGTACAGTCTTGCAATGGCATAGGGCAAAAAGCATGTGCTCTGTAGCTAAGCAAAGACCCAGTAAAGATGGAGTGACTCCACCACTGCTCATCCCAGGCCTGGGAGAGGAATTCATGACCCCATGACCCAGCCTCAAGGGCCAGAACCCCTGACATGTTCAAGTGTCTTCTAAATTAAGAGATCTGTAAGGATAAGGGTTACTGACAGCCAAAATATTATTTCCATGTGGAGAGAGGCACATGGGAAAGTAGGTGGATTTGCTTCAAAATTTAAGTAATATGGGAAGAAATGCAGAACACCCAAACTGCCATGTGAATGCTTTGTGGTCCATTCTCTTTGGGGTTTGGTTGTTTTGTTTTGTTTTGTTTTTTTGTTTTGTTTTGGGGGGCTTTTTTTTTTAATCTATTCAAACCTTAGCAAAGTGAATGAGATGCAGACATACCTTTTCCAACCATGCACTGACAGTCTTAGTCAAGTTCCCTCCTTCTACTGGTCAGAATTAGGGCTCCTGCCAAGCTTAACACAGACACCTGCCAGAGGCCTCAGTTTCCCAGAGAGTGGGAGAGAGCCATCAGCTTCAGAGAAGCTAAATAGAATGCAGATTCCAGGGCCTACTCAGAAACAGAAACCAGAAGCTCTAAAATGAGGGTCAGCTAAGTCTGCATCTTATTAAACCACTGGCCCACGGGCTCCCAGTAACTACCATATGGAAGCCAGAGTCCTCTTATGGGAACATTCTTTGTGATTTCAGCTCAGGGGTCTCATGCCTTCTCCATGGTCTCACATAAGAAGAGGAAATGAATGTTTGGAGACCTCTCCTTACTAAAACCTTATAAACCCAGGGAGAAAAGTTGGGGTCATTATACCTGTTGGCTGTCCCAGCTGTTTTAATGAGACCTCACCCCACCCCACCCTTTCTTAGGACCCCTTTGAAGGGTTGCCAGGACACCATGACTAGTCTGAAATGACAGCTGTAGTTGGTGGCTGGGATTCTAAATGTATGAATCTAAGGGGAGGACTTCTAGGAGGACTGGAATATGTTAATTTTTATTATTGTATCCATTTTCCCAAAACGTCATCAAGAGGACTTCAGACAAATAGATTGGAGAAAATAGTTGGTAAGTCATGAAAATATTCTCACTTTCTTTACTGGACAGGCTTTGTGTCTTAAAAATCCATATATACCCAATCAATCCAGACTGGTACTTGAGAATTTTAACTCTTTCCTCCGGTTCCAACATTCTGACATTGTTTTTTTGCTCCTGCCTCAGGGACCATATGACAGTTTTAAAAATTGCTAATAATAACTAGTAGATACTTGATAGCCACCCCCTTTTTTTTCCAGAGGAGTTTCAACTGATGTCTGCAGGATGCAGAGAGGTGAGTCCCAGTCCACACCCTCCATCAATCCTCCCTGACACCAGCCTGTTGAGAAAAGAGAGTCAACCCCTCCCACTTCCCCTTTAGTCCAAGGTCTAAGGAGGTAGAAAGTATATTTAGCTGGCTGTACTGGGGCTTTGTGTTTTTTCCCTCTGGTCATAATGGCAGAGCTAGTTCTTAGTGTATGACTCATGCCACATTTTTTTTTACGTGTTTTTTTTTTTTTTTTAAAGAAATTCCACATCCAGGCAAAAGCCACATTTTAACCAAAGACTAAAGTCACTTGAAATACAGGGTAATCAGGAGAAATGGGTCTAGTTCTGTGGCCTTGGCCAAACAACCCAAGCATTTGTCTGATTTAAATATGAACTTGGGCCATTCATATGCCTTTAGGATTTCCCTTGTCTTATAAACATGCTGGCATAACTGTCCAGTCATTCAAAGGAGAGATAATGATATTTTTGAAAGACTTAAAGATCAAAACCACAAAGATATTGGAAGAAAATATAAAGTAATATTTTATAGGTTTTGGTGGTGCGGTTCCTGAGGGGGGAAAAAAATCAAAATTCTAAATACTAAATGAAATCACTGACAACTTCAATAATACAGAAATTAAAACTCAGGGTGCAAAGCATAGCAAAGTTTTTAGACAAGTGTCAGGTGGAAAGGAACATCATATGTCAGGCAGACAAATTTTTCAAGACAAGTGTTAGGTGGAGAGGAACATCATTTGCAACATGTGACACATGAGTTAATATTTTTATACATGAAGACAGCTAAAGGCCAATCAAGAATGGATGAATTCCCCAACAGGAAAGGACCATCACTAACAATTTGCAGGGTGGGGGAGCCGGGGGAGGATGATCAATAAAAATACCAAGAGATGTTTCCCCTCACTAGTGATCAAAGAAATGCAAAATCAATGAGATCATTTTTCACCAGTAAGATTGGAAAGTATTAAAGTGACTGATAATATCCAGGGCTGGTGAGTAGGTGGGAAAAGGCACACTCTCACACCCAGTTAGTGAGGACATACACTAACGAATTTTCTAAGCAGCAATCTGGTGGCATGTTTTTAAAACAGTTGGTATGTTTACCATTGGATTCAGAAATTCCACTTCTGTAAATTTAGCCTGAGGGGATCATCAGACAAGCTTGCCAAGATGTATTTAGAAGGATGCTGGGCAGCCAGGGTGGCTCAGTGGTTTAGCACCCCCAGGGCGTGATCCTTGAGACCCGGGATCCAGTCCCACATCAGGCTCCCTGCATGGAGCCTGCTTCTCTCTCTGCCTATGTCTGTGCCCCTCTCTCTGTGTCTCTCATGAATAAATAAATAAAATCTTTAAAAAAATGTATTTAAAAAAAAGAAAAGAAGGATGCTGGTCCCGCCCTGCTTAATAGACACGTCTTAACTGTACACCACAGAGTGGAGGTGGGGTTGTACTGCAGCACCCAGAGTGTAGTATTATGCCATTTAAGGACAGTAGGAAGATCTATATTGATAGAACTTTTATGATATGTCGACCAGTGAAAAATAGCAGTTTACAACATCTACACGTAGTAAAAACTGGAAACAATACGTAACTGTTAAGATTCACTGAAAGGGTTACTATTAATTATCCCTGGGCAATAGAATAACTGGTGATGTTCATTTTATTCTTCAAAACTTTACTGTCTGAACTTTTTCACGATGAGTAAATACCACATTCATAACCAGAAAACAAATGTAAAATGAACCATGATTGCTTTGGGAAAAAAAAAGACTTACGTTTTCTCCAAAGAGAAGGGATCTTTATGTTTGGAAATACATAGCCATATAAAATATATAAAACCAAGAAGGAAAAAGGCAACTTCAAGGTGTTTCCCTTCATCTTGGGAAACTGAATGCAGAATCTTGACCCTCGGAGTTAGATATTTTTTAGCATCTTCTGAAATCTCATATTCTACGAGTACCAAAATCTCATTGATTGGCAAAATGGAAATACAAATTTGGGTTCTCAGGTGGTCACCATTATCGTCCTGTCGGGCCACTTAAGGAAAACCTGACTGCCTGCTGAGTAAGTAGCCTTGGAACGGCTGTCATGCTGTGGCCATTTCACTGGCAATGCATGGTCACAGGCTCGACAACAAGGACGTGCCAACCTGTGACTCGAGACAATGCTGAGCTAGGGGCTGCACAGTGTGCTTGCCTCTCGGCCACTGGCTTCATGATCTCAGTCTTAGCTTTGTGCAGAAATACCAATGACTAGTACAGGCTAAGACAATAAAACTCTTCAGTCTTTGAAATTCTAAATAGCCAGGTGTTTCTTAGGTATTTGTTTTTGTTTGTTTTTGCTTAATTCAGTCCAAGATATCCAAAATTATATATTCTTTTTTTCTCTGCATATCTCTGGAATCCTCATTGGCTTCAAATGCCCGGGAGCTTAGTTAATGAAGAAGGAACAGACTCTCAGTGTCAAGTTCAACCAACGCCAACCTGATTTTCTCAAAATCAGTGGGGAAGAATGGTCCATGAGGGGTTCATGCAGAGATCACAGACTTGACTGACTTTGGGTGTGTTTGTTTTTTCTTTCTTTTTTTTTTTCTTTTTTAAATCTCACCTAATATGTTTACCAAACAAAAGCTCATTTTTTTCTCTACTTACTTTTGAGAAATAACTCCAATGGAGTGATATTTTGTGATAGCATTTTTCAAATCACAGGTGGGAGAAATTCTTAAATAGCTTAACATCCTGCTACATCCTTTTGGGAAAACATTTAAAACTAAACCAATACAACATGTGGCAAGTTAGGCATGCAGATTAACAGCGTGCATCTGTTTGGGAAATTAATATGAGATGTTTCCAGGATGGTTGCATATCAGCAAAAATGTTCATCAGAAAGCTTCTAAGTTCCTAGGAGCCAGAAATACAAAGCATTTGCCACCTTTTTCAGAATATTTTAATAATATGTGAAACATGTTCTCATTGAACTTTGTGATGAAAGCCTTTTGCAAAGAGGAAGTGGCAGGATGGGAAAGGAATGAGCAGAGAGAAAGAAAGGTGATTTCTTGTATTCTCTACCTGGAAGCGGTACCCAGGGCAGTGATCCAAGCTTGGAAAATGCCAGCGAAAAAGGAGAAAGGGTTTTTCCTGGTGACTAGAAAGTAAATCAAGGGGAGAAAGATGCCCCCATGGATGATGAGGCCCACAATCACCGTGATCATGTACATCCCCAGTTGCCTAGCAACCACTTCTAAGTCCTTGATTGCAATGATCTTTCCACAAATTAGGCAGGCAATACCCAGGGGAGAGTACCTGAAAAACATAAAAGAAAAAAAAAAACATTGAAGAGATCCTTATGGAATTCACAGCTTATATCTGGGCTTTACCTGTACCACACCCTGAGGAAAGCCCTTTGCTTTTTCTGTACAAAGAGTTTTGCTTGGAGGAAGTCCATGAGATTCGACAGTTGCTATATTTTACTTCAGACTTACCAGCACGATCTGAAATCTGTTCAATGGATGTGGAGGCCCCTGTTCTGCTGGAAACTCCAAAGGTGAGCTCTGTTGCCCAGATGATTTTTAGGAGTAACAGACACTAGCTTTATCATCTCCCAGGTAAGCACCAAGCTTGAGAGGCATAGATTCTTTGAGAATTTAGTTTGGTTTCCCTGTTCCCCCAACTTGAAAACTGGGAATCCACTGTGAGCTTCCCAGAAAGCTCATTAAGAGTTTCACCAAGCTGGAAGCTGGTGTTTCTAAATTTGCTTTGTATTTGCCTTGGAAGATAGAAAGTTTATTAAAATATGAGACACACACACACACACACACACACACACACACATATACACACACACCTGCCAAAACAAGAAAACTGAGCTGGGGGCTACATTTAAAGAAATGTGGTTTTATTACTTCTAAGTCTGAAAGTGTTTTTTTCCATACTTACTGTAACAGGAGTGCTGGCCACCATGCCCCGTGTCTCAAGCACTACAGTAAGAGCTCTGCACATATCGCCTCATCTAATTTTTACCACAACCCTGAAATCAAGGTATCATTGTTCTTATTTGGCAAACGAGGAAATTGAGGTTCAGAAAAAGTCAAATAACCAGTCCAAGACCACAAAACCAGGAAACAGGAGGAGAACAATCTCAGGGCTGGTGACACTCCAAGGGTTGTTTTTCCCTTACCCAGCCAGACCACTTTCCTTTAATGAGCAATTGTTGCTCTTTGTAGATAAGCCGACAGTTTACCATGTACCAATTTATTCTAATAATAAATAGGTATAGCATAACAACTGAGGTGGTACTAAGCATATAGCAAGAATTTAACAACTACGTTATAATTCAGTAATAATTATTATTAGAATAACAGTCATCTCTGCAATGTTATATTTTACTATTACACTATTCTTACTACCACACAGAGAAGAATACAAAAGACCTGGCCATTTAAGCTTTGAGGGGGTCAGTTAAAGAGCGGGTCAGTTAAAGAGCAATTGACTGTTTTACCCAAAACTCTCACACACATCGTTACCCAATGGTGACAAGGTAGCTCAAGAATGAAAGAAATGTGTAGAATTGGCATCTCATGTCATGTAACACCCTCTTGACTGTTTGTCTAGATGAGGTAACTGAACAGCTGTCAGAAATCATTCCATAGGCCTTATCCTGACTCATAACTGCTCTGCATCTCCTGGGATTTGATATTAAATCTTTAGGAGTTTTGGTTTCAGTGAACAGGAAACCTTGATCCACACCCTTCATCCCTGCGGAGAAGTGAGCACACACTTTATCCCATGATTCATCTCATCTCCTAGATTCCTTTCCTCCATGGGCTCAGTGGAAATGACATTGTCCACATCATTGGCATCCTGAGACAGAAATACGAACTGTATTTTTAGAGCAAGGATGCTTGTCCTGCTAAACATTCCAGGAGACCAGGGCAGATGGTAATGTTTACTATCAAGAGGCATATTTCTGCTTTATGTATTATCATTTATTAAGTCCTCAGCAAGCTCAGATGGATCGAAAAGACTCTAAACAGATTTTTTAGAGCATCACACTGTGTATGACTTTAAATTTTTATACAAAAGAAATATTCAGAAATCTAGGACTGCCTGGGAAGCTGAAGAACCAGTACAATAAACACACACACACACACACATTATTTTACCAGCATCCTATCCATATTTTAAAAGTACAACAAAGCAATGATCTGAACCAGCCAAATCTAGTAAATATGGTTCATGAAATCATGAGGAACACCTTCTTGATCTGAGACCTTGGGGCCTTCCGCTAGCCCGCTCACTCCTGAAGTTTTAATAAGAAATTACTAGCAGCCCATCACAATGTTCGGTTCTGTAGAGATAAAAAATAAATCAAGAACAGATTTTTGCCCTTGTAAAGCGGGGGCAGGGGCCAAGGAAAGGAAGAAGAGAAAAAAAAGGTAGAATTTTAGTGGAGGGCACCACATAGACCTAAAAGATCAGACAAGGGGGCAGCCCGGGTGGCTCAACGGTTTAGCACCACCTTCAGCCCAGGGTGTCATACTGGAGACCCGGGATCAATTCCCATGTCGGCTTCCTGCATGGAGCCTGCTTCTCCCTCTGCCTGTGTCTCTGCCTCTCTTTCTGTGTGTGTCTCTCATGAATAAATAAATAAAATCTTAAAAAAAAAAAAAGATCAGAGGAGGACTAGGGAGGGGGGCAGGATGGGAACACGTAGAGACAGGGAATTTCTAATCCAGAATTTTGGTGACAGAGAGGACACGATGTCATTTAGATTAATAATGTTTTTTTTTTTTCTTTTTCTAGGCAGGCATACCAGACCATCATAGAGGTCTAGTACAAATGCATGTAAAAATCTTTCCATCTGAGAGGTATGGGACACTAGAAGGTTCTACAGGCAATACAGCTTCCTTCATAAGGGAGTGGATGCTCATGCTCTCCTGAACTGCCCTAGATTTCAGAGCCACTGACCATAAGCAGACACGAAATGAAGTGGAGTACAGTATTGCTTAGATAATTCAAACAAAAAAGCCACCCACTTACGCATCAAGGATTGCGAATCAACAGGAACCCCAGCTCTTCTCCCTCTAGCTACGTCATCTTAAGCAAATTAATTCAACTCAATATACTTCATTTCCCTGTTCCGGGAAATGAGAGTCATGATGCCATCTCTGCAGGGTTATTGAGACTCCATTGGATAGGTACTAAGCACTCATCGTGGTTCTTGGCAGGTAAAAGGAAATCAATAATTGATAGCTTTTATTATTAGAATGATCATGATGTTGTTTAAGAATCAAGATTTAGTGACTCTGGGCCACAGCCTTCTCTTCTAGAGAAGAGACAAGAGACAGATTCCCTGTCTCTACAACTAGAGGCTAGAACCACATTTCTAAGAGCATTTATAACTCTAATGTTTCCTCTGTGATTTCACTTTCCCTTGCATGGCCTGGAGATGGCCTCTTTTTCCTTCTGAGTGATGAGCATTCCATAAATTGCTTTTGAACACCAGAATATTAGAGTAGTGGTCCTTCCACACTCCCTGGATCACGTCATATCATCCCTGGTATCTTGGACGTATCCTGGTGTTTCCTGATACTGCTCAGTGTCAGTACCACTAGTTGGTTTTTCCAGCTTATCTCTCCTTTTGAATTTTGTTGTTTTTATTTTCCCACTGGCAGGGATTAGTAGACTTTTTATGTGAAGGGTCAAATAGTAAATACTTCAGTCTTTGCAGGCTCCACAGTCTCGGTCAGAACTGATACTCAATTCTGCCGTTTGGCACAAAGCAACCCTAGACAAGATGTGAATGAATGGGTGTGGCTGCGTGCCAATAAAACTTTATCTATGGGCCCCGAATCTCATATAATTTCCATGTGTGTGGAATATTTTTCTCTTTTGATTTTATCTTTCAGCAAGAGAAAAACATAAAACCCACTCTTAATTTGTAGGCCACGCTACACAAGTAGTAGAAAGGATCTGGCCCAAGGATGTGCCATAGTTTTCAACTCATTTTCTAGGGGAAGCTTCCAAAAAGAGATTTTCATTCCTTTCTCAAAGTATTTTCGGAGAGCCCTTTGTTTGGTCCATGGTTACCCACTCTCTCCTGCTAGGAAGGTTCCATTATCTTCCGAGGACCCCCAGACCTTTGGACACTCCCTGCCACACTGAAGTAAGAACAAGGCCACTTACCACATGATCATGATCACTAACTTCATTACAATCTCATTCAAAATGTTGAAGAACTCCACCATCAGCTTGGCCTGCTCTCCCATCTTCCCCATGGCGATGCCAAAAGCAATGAAAAACCCTATCAGACCTGTTGGGCGAATCACATTACACAGGACAGATTACACAATATGTCTCTCTTCTCCCTCCTTCACCATTCCCGACATAGGGAGCCACCTTCTCACCTGCCTGTTGCCCTTTGAATTAGCCATTCGATTTCACACGGAAAATAACCTTTCTCCCGGATAATTATGCCGGGAGATAATCATCCCTTAACATTTCCCACAAGAGCAAGTTGAACTGTCAGCGGTGTTAATTCCTTGAGGAAAACGAATTCCATTTTATTCCAAACTCAGAAGCACTCTCTTCTCTCTCCTCCTCACTTATGAAATCAGAGGTAAGCAGATTCCATAGTACATAGGTTAATGAAGGAAAGCTTGTTGGGACTTGGGGATTATCATGCAAACTTTGGAGCTCACATTAGAATTGCAGAGACCAATTAGCTAATAAAGTGTCTGCCAGGGTTATGGCTACATTAGTTTGGTGTTATCCCAACATCATGTGTTGCTGGTATGTTTCACTGTAGGAAAATCCTGACCATGAAAGAATTTTTCTACTGCTACATGCCTAATGTGAGAAGGAGGAAGAATGTTGAAAAATCAAATGGAAAGCAATGAGAAATCCAAAACAGTTGGAAAACCCCAACTGACCCAGTTTGTGTGCATTTAACCAGCTATTTATTAATTCCTCATCATTCTTTTCATGGTCAAAACAGTTAGAATGCTTCCTTTCTTACTGCATTTTTTTGGGGGGGCAGTATCATAAAGGTAGAACATAGACTTTGTAATTTCCTCCTAGCCCCTCAGCCCTCTTCTCCCTTCACTTGGCATCGTTTGACTTCCCTCTAAATCCAGACCCACTACAGCCTCTAGGGTCAATCCTAACCCCGGGCTGGAAGGATGCAAGGAATTCTGTCCCCATCAAATTGTACTAGGTCCTGAACAAGCTCCAACACCCAACCTTGGGTCTTTTTTTTTTTTAAAGATTTTATTTATTTATGAGAGAGAGGGAGGGAGAGAGAGAGAGATAGATAGATAGAGAGAGAGAGAGAGAGAGAAAGAAAGAGGGAGAGAGAGAGAAGCAGGCTCCCTGCAGGGAGACCAACATGGGACTCGATCCCAGGACTCCAGGATCATGCCCTGAGCCAAAGGCAGGCACCAAACCGCTGAGCCACCCAGGGATCCCTTGGGTCTTATCTCTATGTTGTCTTTGCCTCATTCCCTCTACCGGAGTATCTGTCCTGGGAAGCTGCCATATACTTTGGCTCCTCCAAGCTGGGCCTGGCTTCTCTCTCCCCAGAAGATTCTCTCTCCTACCATTCCTTCCCATTCTTATCCTAGAGTCTCACCCCCAGCCTGTAGTCTCACCCAGGCCCACCCAGGGACTGGGCCACTACATGGCAAACAGACATCCCCACTATTGCCTGTCTGGATTTCTGATTACCAGTCACCATATGTTTCCACCCCATTCCTGACCCATTATTGGCAATCCCAGGGCTCCAATTCTGATTACTTGCATGAACCATCAATCAATGCTGCTGTCCCCCTGGCCACAGGGGGTCAAATGCATGCCCATTTGACATTTTCTCTAAAGTGCAATATGGCCTCTCCTCTACACACTCTCCTTCCCTCCTCTTCCCTACACCTGCCTGATCCTAGTTTAGCAAGCCTAATTTCCAGTCCTTACTATTACATCTGATTTCCTATTGTGTCTAGTTATGCCTAGAGTCGAGTTATACTGGGTAAATTATAGCATTATAATTTGATTCCCTTAGGGAGGAATTCTTTCTCTCTGAGCCTCTGACTTTACCTTTTCCCTAGCCACTCCCCCCAAACCACTTGCCTCCCCAAACCAAGCACATATCAACTCAGATTGTTCAACTATCGTTCATTAGACCTTCTCTCTCTTCAGCAAAAAGAACCCAGCACATGCATTCAGGATGGTTAATACCTGGTACTGAATATTTCTCCCTTTCAGCTCTCATCCAGAAAAACTTGCAAGTGACTTACAAGTGAGTTATTGGCCTTAAAGACAGAGGCTTAGTGAAAATTAATGACCAGGGGAGAGAGACTTGGTTCTGCAGTCACATATAGAACCGAAATTTGGGTTATTCCCAAGCCCTTCTCTCAAGCCCATGGAGAGGAGTTTACTAGGTGTGTGGTGAGAAATAATGTGTGAATATTCTGGTGGTATTACTCAGTTCCATTAGGAGATTTTAAGAAAAAAAAAAACTCAAGGTCTCAAAGTCTCAAAGAGCTGGCATAAAAAAGCTCCCTTTGAGGGATCAGCAGAAACTGGGCTACAACGATCATATGAGAGAGAGAGAGAAGTTGGAAGGAGCAAACTCTCCCAGGAATTAATTTATGGTTGGGGTTAGAGCAGAGCTCAGAAGAGGTCTGGAGGTTTTTGGGGAGAGCACTGAGTACTTCAAGAAGAGGGAGGTCAGAGCCAGGGTTTTGTCTTCACTTACTGCAATGCCTGATCTTTGGGACTTTCCAAAGCCCCCAAAAAGGGGGGAAAAGCCACCTTCTCCACCCTTAGAAGACCAAGGGAAGAATCTTGTTTTAGCCATGATTTGTATATGGGAAGTTTCTCAACAGTCTAACTTCCCTTGGCTTTCTAGAGCTCACCCTGCAGCTGCACACCCGTGTCCAACTTCCATGTCATTTCCCTCTGTAAACATCACCTCACTAAAGTCACTTACTGGAACTGGGGTGTTTCACTTGAACAAAGCCCTCTTGGACTTGGTTACTGGGGCTGAGAAGTTAGTGAGTTGTGTTGAAACCCCCAGTCAGGGCAGCCCAAGGTCAACATGACTTCCCAGAATCCACTGAGAATCTGGAAACGACCATGAAAGCCTTCTAAATGATTCACCCCAAAGTTTGGTCTCATTACTCATGGCCTTAACCTCCTCCAGAGTATGTAGAAGACTGTGGGGTCACTTTGACCATGGGGCTTCGGGGACAGAGCGTGGTTGGGAAGGTCCCAAAGGCTCATGCATATCTGTGCAGTGGGCGAGGAGGGCTAGATCAGGGGTGGAAACCGAGGATATTTGCAAGCTCTCCTCAGAGGAACTCACCCACTGTGTCCTCTCTCCTTCCTCCTGTCACCCCATACTGACAGTCAACAATATTTATTGATCTTCTATTACTGTCAAACCAGTCAGCCTATCTCCTCCCATGCTCTCACTTACTCAACCCATTTCCCACCAGGCCAAATGAAGAAGATCCCTTACTGAAGCTTCTGCTTTTCAGTGCCTGGAAAATCCTCTTCTCTACCTCTTTCTCTCAACCATTTTGGGTAAGTGAGGTATAAGGTTGTGAAATTTAGAACAAAGAAACAGGATACCCAGTTAAAATGTGAATTTCAGATAAATAATGAGTATATTTTATTTTGGTATATTTTATTTTGGATACCCATATCCCATGGGTATGTACCATGCAATATTTGGAATTGTTGTTCATCTGAAATTCACACTTAAGTTGGCATCCAGAACTTTATCCAACAACCCTACTAAGGAGACAGGGGCATTTGATCTCCTAGATGGCAAAATGGAAGGGCCACTGAGCCAATCCGCTTCTAGCCAGCTCTCGCTCAAATCCTTAGAAATTTTGCTTGTGTGGATCAATCTACTTCTTCTTCCCAGCTTCCCCATTCCTCCCAGCTTAGGGCCAAATATCCCTCTTTCTTGTGTAGGGGACATCATTCTAACAGTAGGTGTGGGGTACAGTGGGGAGTAGCCCCAGGAAGTGGATGGGGAGTAAACTGAGCAAACGGGAGTCACCCACATGATGGGCATCTTCATCCTCTGCGGGGTGCTTCCTTATTGACCTCCTCAGCTCTCCATACACCTTGGATAATGACAGTAGCTCACATGAATACAGCACATAGCATATGCTACCGTGCTCCCTCCACGGGTGCAATCTCATTTAATACTCATAAGCATCTATAAGAGAAATACAATCTCATCCCCACTTTACAAGTGAAGCTTGAGAAGTGGAGCAACACGGCCATGGGCAGGCCACCAGTGAGTGGTCCATCAGGGATCCAAACCTGGTCTGTCTATCTACAGAGGCAAAGAACCAAAGGCAAGGCATGCCAGGAAAGCTCCAGGCTAGGGGAAGGGGCTCACTGGAATCCCAGAAAGCTAAACAAGATGATCCCCTTTGATAAGCTCCTTTTAGTACCAATACCAACACTTTACATTCCTGTTCATATTGTATTTGTTTAAAGACTAAGAAAGCCAGAGTGGGGTGCCCCTGAGTCTAGCATGACACTAACACACAAGGGCAGCTCAAAAGAAAAAAAAGCTTCAAATATGAAAAAATTGGATGTGTAACTTCATGAAATGGACAGAGAAAGTGACTTGCCAATACCACGTGGAGTCAGGGAATGTGTCCAATGAATGTTAGTCCCCTCTCTTTTCCCATAACCGACCCCTAGTAGCCATGTCCTCTCGTGGTTCTGCTTGCCCCTGTCCTTCTTCCTTAATCTCTCAACTATCGACCTCTGTCATCCTCAAATTGCTCTCCAGAGAGAGCCTCCTGCTACACCCACAGAACAGCAGAGCGACTGGTCTTCTGAGAAGGGAGGGAGGGCTGCCAAGGAGCCGAGAAGCAGGATAGGCTGGTCATCGTCTCCCCGCCGACAGGAATACCAGGTTGCCTACCTAAGACATTCATGCCATCCTTGAACTCCAGGCCCTTCTTGATAACCACCTTCACTTCTTCAGGGGCCTCCGTCACAGTCTCGTTCAATAAGGAGATGACAGCATTGGTGGCATTGCTGTCCTCATCTGATGGAGGAGCCACCAGGACTTTCTTGGTCACCGTTTGAATCTAACAGAGTGGGGGAAAACACAAATATGAGAGGTTTGGTCACCAAAAGCCTAGCCACTTACACATTTTTAAAGTTCCCAGTATGTTAAAAAAATGATTAAGGAATGTCAAAATGAGGTTGCAAAATTTATAGAGTAGTCTTTTATTACACAAATACAGTGGGAAACAGTTATCCTCATCACATGGTAACTATAGGATTTATAACAGTCATTTGTAATGTAGTGTGATCTGGTAATGGGACAAACTTCAAGTTGGAGGACAGATGTCTACTTCTTATATTCCCATGACTGTAGCCCTGCATCTTAGAGACAACACCCATCATCCAACATAGATGCTCTTCATAATTGCGAATCCCTTTGGATGACCCTTCTTGCGCCTTGGGAGGGGCCCTGGAAGTGGTCAAGAGTAGGAGAGCAAGAGTCTTGGCAGGGATCAGGTGAGCATGGTCTACCTGTTTTGCTTCCTCCTGCCTGGTACCTGTCTGCAGAGTCTTTACAGATCGATTCTCATTTGGGCTCCTTCCAGAGCCATGTTCTGCTGAACATCTTCATCTGGTCACCACATGGACTAGTTGCCAGCAGCTGCCATGACAGGGATGTTGGCTTATATTTCAGATCAAAATGTAAGGAGGGAAGACACCCACTCTTTCTTGGCAGTGATGCCAAGCCTTGCTCAATGTTTCCCAAGCATCTCTGTGCAAATGGCCACCTGAGAACCTCTCATGCTATTCCTCGACATCTGTGACATCCATTCTATTTTTAAAGGTGCCAGGCACCCTGGAGAGCGCTATGAAGATTCACATCCGAGCCCAGAGAAACAATACCTCCAAGGGCATTAAAATAGAACTCACGCAGAATCCTAGAATGTCAGTGCTGGTATATAGTAGGCAACAGATGGCTGAACCCTAAATAGATATGGAAGAGGAGGCATGGAGAACTCAAGTGACTTGTCAGACAACATAGAGCTCTTAGCAGAGCTGGGACTTGAACTCCGAGGGCCTGACACCACTGAGTTCTCCCACTCCCTATGCTACATGGATCCAATCCACTGTGGCTGGGCCTAACATTGAGCAATGCCAAACTGACCAGCTACCCGGGGTGGGATGGGAGTGGAGGAGGATGTGCCCTGTTCTGGCCTGACCACCTATACTTGTGCAGTGAGGGAAGATGCTCAGGCTGAGTGTGCAAGGGGAGAACAGGAAGCTCGTGGGCCCTGTGGTCTGGGCAACGTTGGCATGAAGAGAGAACGCAGGAACAATCAGAAGAGGAGCTTCTGTGAGCAAAGAGTCATGCTCCCAGGAGAAATGGGAGGACCAGAAGCCAACTGTAGACCTTCCTGGGAATGCTAAAGAAGCCAAGGCTTGAGTTCAAAAGACTAATGGCCATGGTTGTAAATAAATGATGGCTCTCAGGATCAGGTGGGCAGCCATGTGCTTCATGTTTGACATCTATTATCTCTTATGTCAATAGTAGCCCCTCAAGACTCACAGGGCTAACTAATTGCAGGGCAGAAACTAGCTAGTTGATGAAGCAGGATGCAAAATGAGGTATGTTTGACTCCAAAATCAGCTTCCAAACAGCACGGGGCAGTGGCTTAAGTTGCAGGCAAGTTGACAGGGATACTGGATGGAACACAGGCTTAATTTCTGTCTGAGTTCTTGATCCGAGCCTATTTGCGTTAGACAACTCCATCTGGGTGCCAGCTCCAGTCTACCTGAGCCCAAGCCACCAGGGTCTCTCGCCCTAATACCTGCAAAAGTCTGCTCACTGACGTTCCCACCCCCCATCTAGTCTACCTGCCAACACCAGGGAAGTCTAGCTACCCAGAGCTCTGCCTACATTCAGAACCGCCAGGTTGATTTCTTAAAAGTAGAAAAACAGTTGTCTGCCTAAAACTCTCTTAGAAGAGGTACCCAAGTCTGACCCTGGCCTACCAGGTCCTGCCTGAGCTGGGCTTTGCCTGAGCTGGGCCTTGCCTCCCCGGCTCACTCCACCTCCCACACTGGCCTTCCTTGGCCTCTCGGAACAGCACCTCTGTTCTGCAGGCAACAGGCTCTGCCCCTAGTCCTCGGCCGACTCCGCCCCCAGTCCTCAGCAGGCTACACCTCCAGTCCTCAGCAGGCTCCACCCCCATCCTCAGCAGGCTACACCTCCAGTCCTCAGCAGGCTCCGCCCCATCCTCAGCAGACTCCACCCCCATCTTCAGCAGGCTCCACCTCCAGTCCTCAGCAGGCTCCACCCCCATCATTGGCAGGCTCCGCCCTAGTACTCAGCAGGCTCCACCCCCATCCTCAGCAGGCCCCGCCCCAGTCCTCAGCAGGCCCCGCCCCCATCCTCAGCAGGCCCCGCCCCATTCTCAGCAGGCTCCACCCCCATCCTCAGCAGGCCCCGCCCCTAGTCTTCAGCAGGCTCCGCCCCATCCTCAGCAGGCTCCGCCCTCAGCCCTCGGCGCCTCGGTGGGGTCCCTGACTGTTTCAGCTCCCAGGTCTCCCAGTTACTGCAGAGCCCCCCACCCTGCCTCCAGCCCTCCCAGCGCACTTAATTTTTAACTAGCTTGTATATTTATCTGATGCTTGTGCTGGTCTGTGACCCCCAACGTCCGCATGTAAGCAGGTTCCAATGGGCAGGGACCCCGAGGTCTCACTGCCTGCGGCATCCTGTGCACCGTGGGAGCCTAGCACCCGGGAGGTGCTCACAAATATCGGACGGGTGAGCAAACACAGGTCGCTGGATTCCCCGTAAGTGATGACCCAGGTGCTCCCTCTCCCTGGGCTTGACTGCGTGGGATGAGGCCACACCTTACCCCCCTGGCTCACCTGGAAGCCCCCCTGTCTGGGCCCTTGGGGAAGGCTGCCTCTGCTCCGGGGCCGTGCAGCTTTCCATCTCTGTGTCTAACTCTGGCCGGAAAGACCCCGCACCCAAGATGAGCTTTCTGTAGTCCCTTCCAGCTGTTTCCCCAGGGCACAGAAGGCCCCTCCTGGGCCCCCTTTCCCTCTGGTAGAGTGACGCCGCTGTCCAATGACTCCCGCGCCCTGAGCCCTCCTCAGGGCCCCCGTGAGCCCATGGATGGCTGCTAGTTTAACACCTCTTTCCTCTGGCTGCCTGAAGTCCAGCGTAAGGCATCAGAGTGCTCCCTTGCCATGAGGCAAATAAAAGAGTGCACACAAGAGCACCTGGGTGGTGCGGTCAGTTGAGCATCCCACTCTTGGTTTCGGCTCTGGTCCTGATCTCAGGGTCGAGAGTTGGAGCCCTGGGTCAGTCTCCACACTCTGCGCAGCCTCTGCTTGAGGTTCTCTCTCCCTCTCCTTCTGCCCTCCCAGCTTGGGCTCACCTGCTCTCTCTCTTTCTCTTTAAAGCAAATACATCTTTTTTTTTTCTTTTTTTAAGAAAAAGATCCTACACAACTTTTCCTCTGACTGTCCTGACTCAAAGGGAGAGTGACCCTGGGCCGAGCTGGGAGCCGAAGGGTTGATTCCTCGCAGGCCTGTGGCCAGTGGAGGGGTGAGTCCAGGGTGGGGATGGCGGTGGGGCAGGGAAGGCTCAGCCCTCTGTTCCCGCACACACAGCACCCCTGCCAGGGG
Source organism: Canis lupus familiaris (assembly GCF_011100685.1). Lineage (NCBI taxonomy): Eukaryota > Metazoa > Chordata > Mammalia > Carnivora > Canidae > Canis > Canis lupus. Next base: position 33,066,650 of record NC_049239.1, on the reverse strand, counting down.
CAGCACCATGCCGAGTCGGCCCATTGGCCAGACAGGTCACGGAGCATGAGCATGGCGAGCACTGCAAAAGCTCACCCCACAGCAAAGCAACAGCTCCAGGGGTCTGCTTGCTTCGGGCCTGCCTTGCTGACGACAATCGGGGGGTCTCCTTGCATGGAGCACGGTCATGACAGGGCCCAAGGAGGAGGCCTACTCCTCCCCCCTCACCTCTCGTGCTACCCCTACACCCCGTTCCAGAGTGCTCTTTTCAAAATGCTGACAATAGACTTGGCACCCAGTTGTGTCTGTCTCCCCAAAGCAGCAAATTCGTCTTCCTAAGTGCGCTGGCAGTGGAGCGAGCACATTCTACAGAGGGAGCACCAGGGAGCACCCCTCCCTGGCCTGCTGTTCTTCACCCCCCCCGCCAGCCTCCCCTGGCTCAAATGGTTTCTTTTATTTTTATTATTATCAGTATTATTTTTTAATGGAGCCTTTTTTTCCCTTCTGCTCTTTACTGTTTTTTTTTTTTTTTTGAACTTCAGTTTTATTTTTTATTGAAGCACAGTTGACACACAATGTTACAGTAGTTTCGGGTGTACACCATAGTGATTTGACAAGTCTCTACATTATGCCCTGCTCGCCACAAGGGAAGCTGCCATCTGTCACCACACGACACAATAACAGCATCGTTGACTATCTTCCCTAGGCTGCGCCCCATGACTTGCCCACTCCATAACTGGAAGCCTGTAGCTCCCAGTCCCCTGCACCCATTTTGCCCATTGCCCACCTCCTTCCTTCTGACAACCATCGGTTTGTACTCTGTATTTATAAGTCTGCTTCTGCTTTTTGCTTGTTTGCTTATTTGTTGAGTCATTTGTCTAGTTTTTTACTCACATTGCCCATTTGAGTGAAATCATACAGTATTTGCGTTTCTCTGACTGACTTATTTCACTTAGCCTCATACCCTCTGGGTCGATCCCTGTTGTTGCAAATGGCGAGATTTCATTGTTTCTAATGGCTGAGGAATAGTCCATCGTGCGTACATACACATCTTTGCCCATGAAATGCTTTTCTTTAGCGTAGCTCCATGCTGTAAGTGCCACCAAAGTGGTACTGGAAATCAGAGAACACATCCCAACCCAGAGCAATTTGGGCTCAGCAGTGGTTGGCAACAGCATTTTGAGGGCAGCTGGGAATGCAAACTTTTCCTCCAGGCGGCCTGTTTCCTAAGTTCATTCTTCTGTGATTCCCTGAAAATGGCTGGAGGAGGTTCTTTGGTTCTAGTTGACTTCTTACCAGGGCTAATGGGAACTGGAGTGTATTCTAACCTAACCTGAGTTTGGGGCTAGACAACAGGCTGGTGAGTGGGGCCTTGGAAGCTCTCTCAGGGGTTCCACTCAGCAGAATCATCCATTTTTTAAAATTCTACGTTTCTAAAAAATTGATCTGCCTTTATGCAGCTGGTAGGAGTATACACTACTACACACTCTTGTAGAGCCGTTTTGCAACATCCAGCAAATCTGAGATCTAAAACTCTTTGACAAGACACTAGCATCCAAGAATTTATTATTTAGAAATACTACACAATCATCAGAGAGAGGGATGATGCTAAGCCCCGTTTAAAAAACAAAACAAAACAAAACAAGTGCAACACAGTACGTAGTATAATGCAGTACCTCCTGGGGGGAACTTTCTTTTTTTTTAAAGCTTATGCATACATGCAGGGTAGTCAGTTGGGCATCCGACTCTTGGTTTCGGCTCAGGTCATCCTTCCAGGGTCCTGAGATTGAGCCCCATGTCGGACTTTGAGCTAAGCACAGAGTCTGCTTGGGTCTCTCTCTCTCCCTCTAACCCTCCCCTTGCTCGCTTGCTCGCTCTTTTTTGCTCATGCGTGCAAAAACAAATAAATCTTTAAAAAAGGATCATGCACACATGCATGATATATATATATATATATATATATATATATATATATATATATATACAAAATTCCCAACATGAGTAGTTCTAGGGAAGTGAGGACTTGACTGTAGGTGAATCTACACTGTTTAAGCTTTTTACAACCCTCGTGGATTACTTCCACAATTTGAAAAACACCCAGCCCTTGGGCACACACTAGAGATTCTGAGTCTGTAGGGCATGTGGATTTTTTAAATCCACCCCATGTGATTTTGCTACACTACCCACCCTGAGACTCACTGGGTACTCTAGAGCGTTGTGGGCAAAAGTGATAAAAATATGCCCTTGGACAGCACACCGAGGGGAATCAAAAACAAGGGGAGAGGTAACGGGGGGGGGGAAGGGAAGGGCAAGATGGGGAATCCCAGAGCAAAGAGATGTGAAGTGAGCTGGAAGAAAAAGGATGGTTAATAACAACAAAACAACAAAACAACAAAACACAATTTTTAATCCCAAAATCCTGCTCCAAATCATCCCATACAACCTCTAAACAGAGATAATTAAATATAAGAAAACTGCTCCCCAGAGCTGGTACACTGAAACACTCTCCAAGTTATTATCTTCATAATTTAGGAGGCTGGAGGGACAAGAGCATCAGAACTTCAGGTTACCTGTTGAAAACAGGCTTGGACCAGGTTTTCAGGAAAGAGATTTCGAATAAGATCCAGGAAGGCATCCAGGCTGGACACTTCATCATTCTTCTTCCCAGGTCCCAGCTGCTTCTTGAGTTTGGGGTTCCCTGGGTGGATAGCCAAGACCAGGATGACCCCCAACACCGCGGCAATTATGGTTGTGGACATGTAATACACCATGGCTCTTGTGCCTAAGCGCCCACTGGCTTTAGCATCCAGGCCCGACAACCCTGTGGTGAAAAGACAGCAGAGGCTCAATCCTGTGATGTCTCTGTTAACTGCCCACCCCTGCATACCCATAACCTGCCTCTGTAGTACTCAAATGCCTTAATGGTTGATTAAACCTCCTCCTACTGAATATTTCAATCCTATAGTTTACAGTTCTATTCTCCAAGGACATTTTTGAGATTTTGGAGAAATGGGAGAGTTGAAGATCTCTAGTTCAGAGTTTATAAACTGATCGGTGACTACTTTTCATCAGTCTGGAAGAGTGAGTTAAAGTTGAATATATTCCATTTTTAATTCTGAGATGATGCCTTTCCTATTTATTTGGTATTAAGATATCCTTTCTTTATGAAGTGATGCTAGTACATGCTGTGCTTTTTTTTTTTTTTTTTTTAAGGTTCTCACTTAAAAAAAATCAAAAGCTGGTAGCCCTGGTGATTGATCTCAAGAGTCAAGCATAGTGATCTAGCACAGCCCTCACTCCTCCGAGGCGACGCATGATGGAGACCCACATTTTCCAACCTAGAGCAGGGATTAAAGAACATAAAGGTGGGTGCTTTGTCTATACTGTGGGAGGTCCTGTGATTGTTAGAGGAAATTCCAAGCCAGGTCACAAAAACTCCTGCCTTCACTGGGTTTTTTCCCAGTTGTTTCTTCAATTTTTCTACTTCCTGGTTTCAGTTTCTGCTTTTACTAGACAGAAAGATTGTAGCCCTTGCTGTGGGGGAGGAAGTCATTGGTGTAAACTTCTGAATTAAGCTGACCCATATATGAGCCACTTCTCCTTATAACCTAAAGTCAGATTCTGGCCAACAGATGCTCAGTTTCCTTGCCAGGCTGCCCAGCCTATGGCCTGTTCAATGGGCATGGAAAATTTTTCTCTGGTTTGCAAAGGAACCTTTAAGGTGAAAACACAGTGTTACTCAGTCTGGGGCTGAATGATGAGACCTTGCATTTACCAGGCTCACTGGTAGACCAGAAATCAGACTCTGTAACAATCTGGCTTAGCATCTGAATCTCTTGGCATTTCTAAAGCCTCACTTGCTTCATAAGGTGGATAGTCCAGAGGGACAGCTTTCTCAAGGTCACCCAGGTGGCACCCAAATATCAATCAAAGCCTAGCTTTCATCCTTAACTCAGAGCTCAGTCTCTAAACTACATCAATTTATACCCTATTTGAGCAATATTATTTGGTAAGGGGAAAACTGCCAGTATAAGCCCACAGTATAAGCAAACAAATTCTTACAAATAAAACAATCCTTTCAGCCCAAAACAAGTTAACATGATCTATATATGAAGGGTGCTTTTCTTCCAAAAACCTCAAAGGTTTTATTCCTAGTATTTTTTTAAAGATTTTATTTATTTATTCATGATAGACATAAAGAGAGAGCGAGGCAGAGACACAGGCAGAGGGAGAAGCAGGCTCCATGCCGGGAGCCCAACACGGGACTCGATCCCGGGACTCCAGGATCGCACCCTGGGCCAAAGGCAGGCGCTAAACTACTGAGCCACCCAGGGATCCCCATTATTCCTACTGTTTATTTTAATACCCACTTCCCTCTACACTCAGTTAAATAGTCAAGAGAAAATCTCCTTTTCTATTGGTTGCTTTTATTCATCAATATCTGAACAAAGCATAATTTGGAAAATGAGACAAGTATACTTCAAAATTAAAATCACTATCATCATCACTTTTAACATGTGGCTGTTTCATCTTTTATTGCTAGACTGACAGATGGCTGGATTGCCCAATAGATGCCAAACATTTTTAGCATTGATAATCCCCATTTCAGAGACAGGAAAACCAAGGTTCTGAAATAAAATGACATGTTCATTCATTCAACCAAATTGAGATTCGATGGTCAATCCACAAGCCAGAGCAGGAGTACGATCCACTGTGGGCAGGCTCCAGAGATATGGTCTTACCTGTGATTAAGCTGGAGATGATGAGAGGGAGAATGAGCATTTTTAGCATCCTCATGAGTATATCCCCTGGGAAGGCTATCAACATGACCACATCGGGGTGGAGAGGAGATGCCAAGCGAAGAAGCCCTCCACATACTGCCCCCAGGATGACACCTAGAAGGGGGAGGGAGAAACATCTGAATTTATGTTTAACCTTACTCAAATGAATGGCTCTGGGGATTCGGGGACGTTGACCTTTCTCATAGCTCTCCATTATTGGATGATGCGTAGCATGTAACAAAAATAAGTAAATAAGTAAAGTTGATTTTAATGACTAGTGAGAGAATATTGTGTATCTCCAACTATTCTAAAAAGCAGCACTGGGAGGGTCAAAGAGAGCCTTCTCAAGCAAGGCTTTAAGAGAAGGAGGATATATGGTGACTTGCCTAACTTCTTTTTTTTTTTTTTTTTTTTGACTAACTTCTTTAAGGATACTGTCCACTTGTACTGGCAGAGATTGTCAGCAGAAATAATCCATAGTGTCAGATATTGCTCCTCTCTGCCCAATCCTAGGCCTGGCCAGTGGCACAGTGCTTAATATATTTCTTCCCTTTCTAACTATATACCAGATGAAAGGAACATTTGATTTACCAAGCTGGTGTGAGTTTTTTTTCCTTCTATTTTCTTTGGCTCCCAACGATTTCCCCATGGCTCATTCTCAAGAAGTTTTGTCCTTGACTTCTACGTTCTCTTACATAATCTTTAGACTTGCTGATTTTACGCAAGATTAGGGGGTGTCTCTAAAAGTATATAATTTGGGAGGAAACAATCTGGGCAGAGTTGCTGGCAGGAGCCTTTCACTTTGCATACTCGGGGATTCCACAGGACAAACTGGATCTCTGCAAACAGGCTGCAGACATAAAAGATGCTTGTAGAAACCACAAACCAGGTCATAGCACCCTGGCTGAGAGGGAGGGAGGAAGTTCCTAGGTCCCCATGAGCTACGGTATTAACTCCAGGGATGTGAAGGGAGCACTGCGGCCAAAAGCCTGATCTTTTTTTACTTCTATAGGTGAAAAACATACTTCTTGACAACCTATGATGAGTGAAATTTATGTGGAAGACAACCTTTGGAAACCCCTACTACACCTCTATCTTCTTTCATTAAGTGAACTGAGCTGTGGTCAGTGCCCAGTTCTAACCCTAGTCCACTGACATCAAAGTGACTGACTCTTTCCTTTGGGAGAAGCCATGGAGCTGAATGGGGAAAGGGTTGGAGGTGATGAGTTGTTCAATGCTTCTATGTGTAGCCTAAGAGAGAGCTGAAGAATACGGAGGGATCAAGAGAGGAAATGGTGTGGTTGTCATTACAAGACACTGAAATTTGCCCCATTTTCAATAAACCCTTGTCGAAAACCCAAGACCAAGATTGTGTCAACAGTCCCACAAAAGCATAACCATAGCCTGGGTGAGGTCTGAAGTGGGGGAATCAGACTTCTGAGATGGAGCCAGAGCAGATCAAGGCTTCTGGACAAGCCTCTTTCACCGTGACCTCATTAGCTAATGTGCCAAGCTAATCTAAGGTAATGAGGTGTTTGTAGGCTAGACCTCAGGAGCCCTCTTAGTGGGGTTTTCAGCACCTGCTCCCATTATCTTCAGGCAGGTATTCCTCTAAATGTGGTATGCTGACCATCTGTTTAGGAATCACCTAGAAGGTTTGTTAAGATGTAGATCCCAAGGCCTCACTGTAGATGACCTGAAGCCTCTATGTGTAGGGCCTGGGATTCTGTGTACTAACACACTCACAAGAAGTTGTAAGAACGATTAGAATCCCAAGGAAGAAAACAAATGGCTAGGGCAGGTAAGGGGAAGATTATGTCATCAAAGAAGCCATGCCTGGGCAAAGGAGGCCCAAAGTAGGACATAAGGCTTCCTTTACAGGGGGAAGGCTGGCTGGAAGACCCAGCTTCCCCACAGAGCCACGAGAGAGCCAGAGAAGAGGGGTGGCATCTGTCACCTACCGAACACAGTCAATGTGAGCAGGAGGTTCTTCCCCAGCTTGTCACACAGACGCAGGCCTAGATGTCGGTGCTTCGGCTCCTCTGAGCTGAGATGGCTGTCGTGCATTCGTACTTCCACCTGCTTGGGCATGTTGTTGGCACTACAAAAGAAGCAGATGTCATGGTTAGAGGCTGCGGGGTGACTCCCATACACAGTCTGAGGTGCTCAGGTAATAGCGGGTGAAACAGGCCTCCCCCAGGCATAGTGGGGTATTGGGAACCACAGGCAGGAAATAAAAACCAGAGCAAATAAGGGGACTCTGAGCACCAGTTTATATGCCTGGCGCTTCTATCCCTACCATCTTGGATCATCACAGTAAAGAAAAGGTGTGGGGGCCTGGATGGCTCAGTTGCTTAAGCATCTGCTTTTGGCTCAGGTCATGATCTCAGGGTCCTGGAATCGAGTCCCACGTCGGGCTCCCTGCTCAGTTGGGAGTCTGCTTCTCCCTCCCCCTCTGCCCTCCCCACTCTTGCTCACACTCTCTGTCTCAAATAAATAAATAAATAAATAAATAAATAAATAAATCAGAAAGAAAGAAAGAAAGAAAGAAAGAAAGAAAGAAAGAAAGAAAGAAAGAAAGAAAGAAAGAAAGAAAGAAAGAAAGAAAAAGCGAGCATACCACAAGCAGTGGTGAGGTTTTTCCAAGAATTGCCCACCACGGTAACTCTGAGAGGCAAGAATCCCTGCTCTGTTTCCCAGAAAGTAACTTGCTCAGGGTCATAAGGCTACAAGAAATGGAGCTATAAACCCAGATATGTCTGCCTCCAAAACCCGAGCTCTTTCATTCTTGTGTCAATGGCAAAAAGGTGAGTTCTGAATGATCTAAGGTCAGAAGAGTCATGATCTAAGTCATGCTACATTAAAATGCCTCTGAGCTCAAGGCTTCCTCATCCTGATCATGGAAAAGTCATAGATGTTGGTATTCCAAATTATGCCTCTCTTTCGGAAAGGATGGTCTATGTATTTTTTTTAATTGTGGTTTTTAAAAGGTCATTTGCATAATCAGGACTCTGCTAAGTTGCCCGAGTTATGCTACTCAGGGTCAACGAAATGTGGCTTTAAGAGGCACATGACCAAAAAATAAAAAAATAAAAAATTTTTAAAAATTCTTAAAAAGAGGCACATGACCACCTTCATCCCTCAGTGCAGCCCAGCCGTTTTCCAGATAAACCCCATGGTGAGAGTCTGCAGTGGAATCCTTGTTGGGGTAATAAGTACACTACGCCTTTTTCCAGCTTTATCATTTGCCAGGCCAACAAAATTTCAAATTTAAGCTTGGAGATTGGCATAGAGAGGCCTTTTTTTTTTTTTTTTTTTTTTTTTGTACTTTGACAACTTAAGATACTTTTTTGTTAGCTGCCATTTACAATCACCATCACATGATTACAAATTTTTTAGCTGTCTTTAACCCCTAGAAAGACAGGTCACAGACTCTGAATAAATGGCAATACCTTCTAAGATGGGAGGGTGTTAGCCTTACCCAGACATTCTCTCCACAGATTGGAAAAGCCTTCTTTTGGAGCCAATGTCCATTTGCAGATCAGTGGTTTGGAATCACTGGTTATAATGGAAATAGTTTAGGTTTTGGAAATAGGGAGCCTGAGATTCAAATCATGCCTCCATCACTGGCTAGCTGTGTGATATGTAGAAAAAAGGCCTTGATGCCGACCTTGTGGAAATTAAATGTGATTGTGTATGTTAGGGGCCATCATGACACCTGGTGCACGTGGCGCCTTTATCCAGGGAGCATGGAGACACACACCAAGTGAGCATTTATTGAGTTTCTGGTAAGGGTGACATGTAAGTCAGCGGACCTACAGATCTCCACCACCATTTCAACAGGACCCCAAGCTTAGCTTCCAGAGTCTCAGATTTAAGACCAGGGACCCAAACACAACTCCTCACTTTGTTAGAACAGCCTGCTTAATATATTTGCTCCCAAAATGCTTTGAAATTAGGAATGATGTTTCATGGTCTGGTTAGAATACCCAACTGAAAATATTAGTGAAAATATAAGCATCTTGGTCTCCCCTTAGCGGCCTAATTATCTACTCATCTTGTTCGCTTTGGGACAACCTCTGACTAGCTGACATGTGTGCGCTAACGATCGCTCAGCCTGTCTAAAAAAGAAAGTAGGGCATGACTGCTGGCAGCAGGCAGATGAGGGCCAATCTGGTCAGCAAGCAACAAACATCGCTTCCTCTAATCACCAAGCAAAACAGGCAGAAAGGCTCTTTGGACGACACGCAGGGAAAGATGATCAAAATGATCTTTTCTCGCATGGATAGACCATATTTTCAATGTTTCCATTTGGGATCTTTTGATATTTTTAAACATGTCTGTCAGTCATCTGAAGCTCTAAACTGAGAAATGGCCAGAAAAGAAGGGAGGCCACATGTGTCTCGGAAATGGAGAATGGATCCGTTAGCGAGCCTTGGGCATCGCTCTGCCTCCCCTTGAGATTGCCACCCCCGCCTTCTGCTTCAGTCGAAGCCCCTTTGCCACTGAAGTCAGACTCGGGCACATGGCTGGTATTGAAGTGAGACTAACAAGTATTGATCCCAAACATTCAGGCAAGTTCCCTAGGATATAATGAAAGTGCCGGGCATCAAAACAGCCGTGTCAAAGTGAAAACACCCAGATACTAGGGTAACACAGACACTCGGTCCAGCAGTGTGCTTACAGGCCGGTGACACACAATTCTTGGTTTGTTTTTCAGGCCATAACAAAATGTCTCTGAAACCCTGAATCAAAACAGCCACATCAAAGTGGCAGTGTCAAAATGCCATGAACCCACATGTGTTTATTAAGAGGATTCCTGCGACTTCCTCAGCCCCCTTGAAATTAAACAAATGCCCCAGGCTCATAGCAGTTCTTGACATCTGCACGCAGAGAATGATTCGCAAAGTACACCAGGACCCCAGCCTGCATCCAGGAACACAAAGTCCCCTAGGAACTCTTGGTAAAGATTCCACGCCAGTCTAGATCATCACCAGAACACAAGGGGAGCCCGAAATGGGGAATATTGTAGACAACATGTTGTATCATAGAACAATATAGAACTGTTTCTAAGCCTTATATCTTCAGAATATTTTTTAAGATTTTACTTTTTTTGAGAAAGAGAGAGTACAGAGGGAAAGGGAGAAGCAGACTCCCCGCTGAGCAGGGAGCCCAGTGCCAGGCTCAATCCAGGACTCTGAGACCATGACCTGAGACAAAGGCAGATGCTTAACCAACTGAGCCACCCAAGCATCCCCTCAGAATATTTTAAATGTGATTATACAGATACACAGATATATAAGTGTTGCTTACTGAATGCACAGAGTGACAGTGGCAATCACAAGGATACGGGGCACCTGGGTGGCTCAGGTGTTGAGCGTCTGCCTTTGGCTCAGGGCTTGATCCCAGCGTCCTGGGATTGAGTCCCACATCGGGCTCCCTACACGGAGCCTGCTTCTTCCTCTTCCTGTGTCTCTGCCTCTCTCTGTGTGTCTCTCATGAATAAATAAATAAAATCTTAAAACACACATACACACACACACACACACATAAACAAGGATACCCACTACTTACTGAATATTCTATATGATGTCAGATGATCTACTCAGTAACAGCAGAGTAAGGTACAACCCTTGCTATTAAGGAGCTCGTAAGGGGAAACAGAAAGCACACTGCCCAGTCCTTGTTTGCTTTACATGTGGGCCACAGTCAAGCTCTGCAGGGGATGCTGTGCAAATGGCAAAAATGGCACCTAACCTGGCTTTGGGGAAGAAGAGTGTTCAAGAAAGGCTTTTAAAGGCTGTTACGGTCTGAAAAACAAACCCAGGAAGGCTGACACCAGAGTTGTATCTTTAATAATAGATTTAATCCAAATGTCTACATCCGCCGCAGTCCGTGAACCCTGGGAGAGCAGGGCTGTGATCTTTCACAGCTGGCTCCAAGTGCTTGATGAACGTTTGCTCGAAGAAATTAGGAATTAGAAAGCAACTACAAAGGGCACTTTGCTTTCTCCTGGGAACGGGGCCCTTTTATGGACAGACTGGCAGCAACCCGCTTCAACAAGTCTCCTTCCAGTCTTGCCTTGATTCCACAGAGTCCTATGGGACACACAGGACAGGCCCCACGCTGTTCTAGGGGCTAAAGATATCACAATAAACAAAGCAGGCAACTTGCTGTCATAGAGCGTGTGTGTTAGTGGAAGAACAAATAAATGAACACATTTCAAGTGGAGCTACATTCAGGCAGGAGGAGGAGGACGTGTGGGGAGGGGATGTATATTGTGCATCAGGTGGCCAGGGAAGGCTTCCGTGACCAGGGGACATTAGAACAAACACCTACAGGGAACGAGGGGTCTCCCAAGTTAATTACGCAACTTGCCCAGAGCTTAACACATAAACAGAATATCTACACTTGGGAAACCTATCTATCCAGACTAGAGCCTGAAGCTCCCACCAGAGGCAACTCCGGGCGTCTACAACGCTGGGTTTTAGCACAGGCACTGATTCAAATGAAGGCCAAGCCAGTAACACTGCGGCCTGTTACCATCGTGAGCATGACCAGGGCTTCAGCCGTCCCAGCTCCCGGCAAGAGGAATGGAAAGCGGGGTGAGGTGAGCTGGACCCCAGAGGAAGGCTGCTGACAACAGCCTGCACATGTGCCTCCCTGGCAATGATCAGAAAGGGCAAGACCCGACGTGGGCAGGCTCACTGGATAAACACAGTAAACTACTGCAATTGGCCTTTATCTTCCCAATCCTCCCTTCCTTCAACCACTGGTGGCACACACAGAACCAAGCACTAAGGAGCTTAAAAGCCCAGCTGTGCCTTGGTGAGCCCAAATCGAATCCAGCCCGATGCCGTCCCCACCTGGCTGACCGCCTCTCTTTCTACTTGGGTGCCTTCTGGATGGAAGAGTTTAGCAAGACAGTCCCTTAACGTTGGATGTTTCTGAAAACCGGCTCTGCTGGATCGCTCCCCATGGCCCCGCCAAGTAAGGCCATGTGACGGGACAGCTGGTTGGATCACTGAAAACTTGAAGAATGAGCCTGTAATTTCCTTCAGCCCGAACTTCACTGAATTAAGCACACGGCTGTGAATTTTGCCTTCGCTGCCCTGCTCATTCTCACGCAAATCCACCAGAAGGGTCTCAAAAGCAAGCCCAGCTCACCGTGCCAGGCTTCCTCTGTGGCTCAAAAGGGAACATGGAATGGGGCTGGAGCTGTTTTCGACTATTCTCAGAACCTGCTTTGCATTAGCGTGCGACTTCCCTTGCTGCCAAGAGCCTCTAAGAATAGGCTCATTAGATGTGGGGTCGGATTCAGATTTCCTGCCTGCACACACTTCCATGTCGCCTTATCTGGCACCACATTCTTTCTTCCTCCTCCACTGGCTTAATGGGGTGGCACCAGTTCCCCAGGGCACCTAAAAGCAACCAATGTGTTTTGGCCGGGAGGATGTGAGAGCTCCAAAGGCCATCACTATACAGCCCCCTGCTGCCCAGGGCCAAGGACCTGAGGAGAGAAGGCCCAGGAAGTGCCCCAATGGGGGGATACTAGGTCAGACCCTCAAAAAAACACAGCCTGTGGAGGGGCTTTCTCCAGGGCTTTCACCAGGTGGCTGGTGTGTTTGGAAAACAATGCTGGAAATGCCAGTGTTATCAGCTCAGAGCCTGGAGCATCACATAGTGGTGATCACAGCTGTGACTGCCCCACATCTGGGATTTCCCCAGCTCCTAAAGAATACCACCTTTGCTGTCAAAAGGACTGGAATTCCAAGGCAGTGGGCATTTCCAGCCCGCCAGTCCCTCCACCCTCACTAGGTCCTATAAGACCTGGTTGAGGGGCACCTGGGGGGCTCAATGGTTGAGCATCTGACTTGGACTCAGCTCATGATCCTGGGGTCCTGGGATCAACTCATGCATCTGCCCCCTCCCCCCCGCCCCCCGCCCCACAGGGAGCCTGCTTCTCCCTCTGCCTCTCTCTCTGGGTCTCTCATGAATGAATAAATAAATCTTAAAAAAAAAAAAAAAAAAAAGACTGGGGTTGAACGGTGTCAAGGATGCTCACTGAGCAAGAAGTCAGACTCCCTATCTGACAGCCACTGAGTCCTCAAAGACCCCATGAATGAAACCTAACGGTTTATAACCTCCAAATCTGCCTCAGTCCCTACTTCTGTTCATCTTTGGGCTGCTGTGTCCACTTCTGAGATCACAAAAACGCTTTCTAGAAAGGTCCCACTGGTGAACCACTCTAGACTTACAGACGATATTCCTTTTCTAGGGCCTTTTCCTGGACATCCAAAGATCTGGCTAAAGAACATGGTTTATAGTTTACCCAAATCCTGACAGGATTGGACCTGAGGACAAAATGAAACAGGAAGTCAGGAGGCCTGGGTTCTAATTCCAGGCCTGCTGCTACCTGGTTGCGTTAGAAATAGCACAGGGATAAAACATAATTAAAGCTACTTGCCCACGATCAACAGGGAGGGGATAAATTTGTATGGAATGATGAACACAAACTCTACGGAAGATACCAATAAAGTTTAGGAATCATTTTTGACTTTTTTTTTTTTTTTTGGTCCCAGGCTCTTAATCTGTAAAATAAGAGGGTTGAACTAGAAATTCATTAATGTTCTAAGATTCTGTGATTCTCTGGGGGGGGTGGGGAGAGGCTCTTAACTACCCTCGGTAGCCTCCTTTTTAGTCACTTGGGACTGAATAAGCTTAGCGTTTACCATGAGATGAATCATTTCATCAACCATGAGGGGACAGCCCAATTGCTACATATCAGTCCCCACAGGGAGAGGCAGACATGTGACTTAGAGACAGGAGACCAACCAACAGTGAAAATGGTCACCATTTCTTCATGTCCTTACCTCCATGTTTCACTTTCCAAAAGCATGTTTTTGTAGCACTGCTAATGCTGAGTTAGGGTTCAAATTCACTACCACAGTTGAGACACAGGCATCTTCTTAATCCCCCACCCACCCTCACCCAGTTCTCAGTCTAGGTTTCTAAGATGAGCAGCTCAATGCCACAGGAACAGAGTCAAACAGGTGGACCAGCATTGGGACCAGCCAATTGCCAAATTCACCCCTAACTCATTGAGGGACCGCCCTTATCATTCAGAGTCAACTCTCGTGGAATCGGAGATTCATCCACTCACAGAAACATTCAAGAGGAAAAACTGCAGGAAAGAAGTCTTCTTATCATTTCCCAAACCAATGGGCCCCCACTGGATAATGCTGTGAGTGGCAAACACAGAGCCCACTGGGACTTTTGAGTGTCCTCACACATGGAGCCAGGAAGAAGTTACGGGAGACAGTATTCTGAAGAGATTAATAAAAACAACATTCATTTTTCCCAGAAACAGAAGTTAAAGCACCAGCCACCAACTGATTCGCAGCTGCCAAAAGGTTCCTTGGTGGAATACAATTACATAATTACACGGCCATGGGGGTCTTGGTTGAAATCTCCTTTCCCTGCCGTGCCTGGGATAAGGCATTGATTTCTTGGACCACAGCACCCAACTCACTGGGGTAGCGTAGAGCTTCAATGAGATAATACTCAGGAAAGCACTGCAGAGTATGTAACATGTAATTGATACCCAATATTAGTTTCCTTTTTTTGTCTTCAATGCCTACAATGGTGCAAAATGATCATTAAGACCATTTCTTTATAGTTGAGTTTTAGTGAGTTGAGTTTTGGCAACAAAGGATACTTGTGCTTTTTACGAAAAGGAAGTCCCAGAAGAGCCAGAGTGGGTGGGGACCTGGAAAGTTTCTACGCTGTAGGCAACTCTGCTGTGGAATGACTGGATAACCTCTCAAAGAACATTAGGAATATAGTCTTAAATATAAAAACCTCTGGATTTTTGTGATATCCTCCTAAGGTTAGGGATTTAGGCCAGCCTCAACACAACAGATTTGCCCATTTCTGGAAAGGCTCACCACCCAAAACAGAAATAAGACATACCAAGGAACAGGGACCCTCCCAGCCTGGGTAGAGAGACTGGGGTGGGGTGTTTAATCATCTCAAATTGGGAACCTCTTCTAAAAATAAAGATTATGCCATGGCCCAGGAGGACACTGGCCAGCCCTGTCTCCAGAGCCCTGTTACTCCCGAAGTAACTGCTACCCACCTCTGTTTCATCGAACAACATGAAAACCCATTAGGCCACGTCACACAACTAATTCCAGTAAACGGGGAAATTCGTGCGGCGTGCATTCCGGGGTTGCAGTCACAGGGAACTCGGCCCTCATTCCAATCTGCCTTGAAGCAAAAGGTTTCCTCCGGCTAAAATGTCCTCCCCACCCTCCCCTCCCACCCAGCCTTATTAGACTAACTTCTCTTTCTTCTTCAAGACTCAATTCGGGTATGACTTCCCTCGGGAAGTCTTTGTTGACTTTCAGATGCTCCTCCTGCAGCTTACCTGTGCTTACCTGTACTTACCTAGGCTGACCTGTGCTGGCCTATGCTGCCCTTTGTTGAGGTATCTATCACAATTATTTGCCGCCCCCCCCCCCCACACACACACACAATGAGGGCACAGACTTGTCTTACTTGACTCAGTCTCCCTCACACCCAGCATGGTTTCCTGGTATATAGTTGATGCTCAATTTTTGCATGTTGAATGAATGAATGGGCAACAAGATAAAAAGCACTGCAGGGAACACCTGCATTAGGATAACCCATAGGTAGCAGGAAGGGGCAGGGTGACACTGGGTAGAGCTGGCCCTTCCCTACTGGCAGCTTTGATGCGGCTGCCCTGCCCAAAGTGTGGCAGGCCCCAGTGCTCCCAGCACCCTCGGGGGAAGACGAAGCCATGAACCAATCTGGGCTCAGATAATGAGGCCTTCAGGGGAAAAGGGGAAACTGGTGAGGACACAGGAAGGCGCCTTAGGATCCAACTGCCGAAATCAACAGCTCTAAATCTGGACCTTCCAAAATGCCCTTCTACCAAAGAGCCAAAGAGCTTCTTCCCTTTGCCAGAAGGACTCTTCTGGAAGCACTATTCATTAACAGAGCTCTGGATCTGGCCCTCAAGCACGGGAAGTTCTCCTTCTAGCCCCTGAAGCTTCCAGGATGAGCCCTCCTAGCCTGCCAGGCAGGGGAGCAGCTGGGATGTTGACTAAGTGG
The DNA here is from genome assembly GCF_011100685.1 of Canis lupus familiaris. NCBI lineage: Eukaryota > Metazoa > Chordata > Mammalia > Carnivora > Canidae > Canis > Canis lupus. Next base: position 33,050,754 of record NC_049239.1, on the reverse strand, counting down.
CTTAATTAGTCACAGTGCCTTCAGGCCCCAGGCAGAAGCCAGGCACGGCAAGCAGTGGCTGGAACTTTCTGGGCAGTTTGGTCACAACTTAACTGTTTTTCATCAGTGTGGTCCTTTCCCTTCTTGAGCCGAGTAGTCTATGTGCCTTTTCTCTCCTTCTAGAACATGCAGCCAACCTTGCAATTGCAGTGTCAAAGCCAAACAAGAAGACAAGTGATCACCATGACCCTGTAAATAGTGAGATTTCCTGGGGCTGGCCCTGGAAACGCCATACCATGCTTTTGTGGGGAGATGTTTCAGGACTCCCTTAAGCTTTTCTGGAGGGCTTCAAAGGTGCCCTTTTGGGCTCCCAGATGCCTGAAATTCCTGCTTGAGAGTCCTGTCCTTTGCATCTCAGTTTGAAGACAGAAGGCCATGGAAAAGGCAACCCCTTCCCCAACAACCCAGCATGAAGGAGCTTCTCAGATCTCTCCCTAAAAACAGGATTTGCTAAGGAGAACCTTGCAAATCTGACATGAGTCCTGGCCAGAACCACACCCAGAAGCCAAGTGAAAGGAGAGGGGCTCAGAACATCAGACATAAACTTTGCCAAGTACATGCTACTGCCCAGGGTCAGTTCTGAAGTCAACTGTGTTTAAAACTCTGTGGCCTCACCAGGGTTTCTGGAATACTAATAATTTCCTTTTTCTTTTTTCTTTTTGTTTTTAATCTGGATGCTAGTTTCACATGTGTGTTCAATTTGAGAAATTTATTCAAGCTGGTCACTTAAGATGTGTGTGTTCTGTATGTGCGTTAGACTTCGATAAAAAGCTTAAAATAAACGGGCAAAAATAAATAAATAAAAATTAAAAAATAAAATAAAATAAATGGGCAAGCTAAATTATGTTGTTGGTCCCCAAATGGCTGATTCCTATAGTGGTGGCTTTGCTGACAAAAGCACAGGTGCTAATTTTGCCCCCAAAACACCTTATACATGGGAGACATGTGAAAGTCTCCTTCAGACGAGACAAAAACAAAACAAAACAAAACAAACAAACAGTGGGATTTGGGGTGGCTTGGGTTATAGAAAGTGTCTCACTGGCCCACAAAGATGTCTGTGGTCTTTATCTTCCTTCTGCTTTCCCATGCTCAGAGCTGCAAAGGTCCTCAACATATCACCTTCCCTTCTCTTCCATAAGAAGGCTCCCTCCAGGCTCTTCTCCTTGTGTTCATCTTTTAAATTATAAACAATAACCAACTGTCCATCAGTTGAATTTATTAGGAAGTCAGTTAATAATATGTTCATAAGTTAACAAGGGCTGATGTCACAAAATGTCATACCCCTCATGTTATTTTGTCTTCAAGGCATCCCTGGGAGGGGATGAATGATCCCACCTTAGAAATGGACATCCTGCAACTTGCCAGAGCTCATAAAACTTAGAAGCGACAAAGCCAGGGTTCGAACAGGTGGTTGAGCAGCCAGGATTAAATCTGTGCTGCCATCTGCCTTTGAGTCCTTGGGGATCTTCTCTGGGCACATCCTTTCTAGGAGTATTTGCAGAGTGACAGGCACCTTCAAACTTCCAAATCCACCAAGGCGCACCCAGAAAAGAAAGCAGAGAGAGTAGCATGGCGGCAGGTGAGGAAAGGGTGAAAGGAGCTCCAGGAAGCCATTGCCTGGTTGCCTACCTGTGACAATGCAAGCTCCTGGCCTCAGAGGTGCCCCGCAGGTACCTATTAACTCCTCCCCTTGGATATCTAGTGTGCACAGGTGCCAACCTATTTCTGGGGTCTCAGGCAGCACTTGCTGATGTGAAATGACCCTGGGCCCCTCACCAGGAAGGACTCCCACCACTCAGAAGGACTCAACTGGTAACCAGTAATAAGCATACAAATTCTGAGGGCTATAATGACTGCAAGTAATGTTTGTGCAAAGCTTACTTTTCTAAGCATTTTATACTTAGGAACTCAATTAATTCTCACAATAACCTCACAAGGTAAATACTATATAAATGCAGCCAGTCCTGAACCCGGAAAGCCAGGTCAGCTCTCTCCAGTCCTAGAAAAATTACTCTTTATACTTGGTAATTTTGTGCTTAGCAATAAACATTGACACTGAGCATGCAGGCAAAAGAGTGATTTTGCTTACAGGGGAGCAGGGGAAGAAGGCAAATGTCCAGTCCAAATCAGAGCCTGGTGTACGAGCTACGCGCCGTCCTCACAGAATCCTAGAATTCTGGGACTGGCGAGGCTTCCAGTCCACCATCAACCTCAGGACCAATGACTATCTGGTCCAGAGGCCCCAAATCTGTCTCTGAATCACCTGTAAAAAACACAGATCTCCAAAATTTTATGTCCACACGTGGATGTTTATGGCAGCTTTATAATTATGAAGTTATGAAATTGCCAAAATTTGGAGGCAACCGAGATGTCTTGCAGTAGGTGAATGGATCAATAAACTTTGGTACCTCCAGACAATGGAATATTATTCAGACCTAACAATAAAATTTTTTTTAAGAAAAGGGCTACCAAGCCATGAAAAGACATGGAAGAAACTTAGACGCACATAACTAAGTGAAAGAAGCTAACCCAAAAGACTACGTAATATATATAGAACATTCTGAAAAAGGCAAAACTACGGAGTTAGTAAGAGGACTAGTGCTTGCTGCGGATTGGGCAAGGGAGGGGGGAACAGGTGAAGTACAAGGATTTTTAGAGCAGCTATACTGTGCATGATTCTCTAGTAGGGGATACACATTAAACATTTGTCCAAACCCACAGAACGTTCAAGGCCAAGAATGAACCCTATGTCAACTATGGACCCAGGGGAGTAACGATGCACCCATGTAGGTTCCTCGGGTATAACAAATGAACCTCACTAGTGGGGGCTGTTGATGGTCGGGAAGTCCTGCAGGTGTCTGAGGACACGGCAGGGGGTGCGTAGGAAATCCCTGTACTTGCTGTTCAATTTTGCTATGAATCTAAAGCTGCTTCCAGAAAATAAAAGCTACTAGGCCAAAAAAATCCAACAAATCTCAAAGCCCCATCTCTGAATATCCCAATGAGCATGTCTGGGCGGGGGCACAGATCTCTGAGCTTTTTAAAAAGCACCCAGGTGACTTCGTTGCAGTCTACGTCTGTGCCAGTGTCTGGTCAGGGACCTGGTACATCACCCGCCTCACCGTCCTGTCACCGCACAGCTTGGGCGACCACAAAGCTCCTCCCTCAGGACAGACCTAGATCTGTTCCCCTGCAGGTTAGACGACCATCGGGCAACGTACTAGCTGCTTCACGTGCACTATTTCATTCCTTCCTCCCAACACTCTCGCAAGGCAGATACTACTACTATTCCTTCTTAGTGGAGGAAAACACTGGAGATCAGAAGTGAAGCCATCTGCCCAATGGCTGGTGAGGGGCTGAGCTGGGGTTGGAAGCCAGCTCTCCCGGAGCAAGAGGCGCACGCTCTTCACCATAACATGACCCTCAACAATACGCAAAGCCTGCCTCCCTCTCCCTCCACCAACCTTGCAGGCCCATGAAGGCAGCTCTTCTCTCTGCTCAGGGTTTTCTGGTCCTCAAGCTCCTCCCCGTCCAGGTTGCAGCACCCGAACCACTTACATCCCCTGAGGATGCGCCTCCGGGACTGGGCACAGCCCTCCAGGTGGGGTCTGGCCACATCCCTGCTCCCCTGGGCGAGTCAAGGCAGGCTTTCCAGCCCTCTACTTGGGGCACTTCAGAACCGGCCAGAGCCCAGGCTTTATCCCACCTCTGAAGGAGCGCTGGGAATAAATAGGGACCATCGACTGACATTTTAGTGTGTGCACAGTAGGCATAATAACGCCCCCCACCGGCCGCAAAATGTCCATGTCCTAATCCCCAGAACCTGTGATGAGGTGAGTGACACAGCCAAAAGGAATTAAGGCTGCCAACCTTGAGGTGGAGAGTTTATCTTGGATTACCCAGGTGGGCTCAGTGTAACCACGAAGGTCTGCACGTGGACGGGAGGCAGGACAGGCGGGAAGTGGAGAGACAGCAGCATGAGTAAGACTCGGCCCTGGCCCCACACTGCTGGCTTTGCAGAGAGAGGAAGGGGCCATGAGCCAAGGGATATGTGGGTGGCTTCTAGAAGCTGGCAAAGGCGAGGAAAGACATTCTTCCTTAGAGCCTCCAGTAAAGAACTCAGCCCCGTGAGACCCACTGTGGACTTCAGGCCTCCAGAAGTGTAAGAACTGTATTGTTTCAAAACACTCAACTGGTGGTAGTTTGTTATAGCAACGATAGAAAACTAACGTGGTCCCCGACCTCAGGCTAAGGGTTTCCTACATTGTCTCACTCCACGTTTACAATAAACCCAAGAGGCAAGACACGGAGACCCTCTTAGTACCCACTCTGCACTTTCTAGAGCTCCCTCCAGAGAGGCAGTGTGCTCAGCCTCTCTGGTGAGATGCAGGCGAACCCCCGACACCGCCTTTCCCCCCTTCTTCCAGCACAGAGGAGGTGCTAGACCCAGACTGAAGCCACGGTTTTCTCTCCTTAGCCAGCCACCAGCTACTCAACACCGAAGGTGGGCCCACGCCAAGACTCTGATGGCTCCTGTCACCCCAGGAGGCATCTCAGGACCACCCCGCCAACCCCGGGGAAGCAGGGGGCTGGGCGCAGGAGCATGGATTTGGGTCTCTTCTTACTTCATTCCTTCTAATTAGCCACTAACAACCTTTGTGGCTCCTTATCAGCTAGTCAGTCCCTGCTGACCCCACCAGTCATCTCCGCTCCCCGAGCCCAGTCACTCCTACACTAGCTCCATACGCTGACCTTACAGTGAAATCAATGGAGCCATCAGGTCACCAGCTGGGAAATCATCTTTAAGAGAAGACTGTGCATTTCTTACACTGGCCACTCACAGAAACAGTCACTTCGCTGTGCCCAAAGTGGACGTGGACATGCCATAGCCCACGGGCCGACTACATCCTCTTTGGTTACCCACTTCCCAGTTTTTAATAGACAGATGCAGTGCTTGGTGTTTGGGGGGTGTAGTGCTTCTCACATGAGAACCTGAAATCTTTTTTTTTTTTTTTTTGAGAACCTGAAATCTTAATGGACTCTTTGATGTTGCTCCTTTGCTTTTTGTTTTTTTGTTTGTTTGTTTGTTTGTTTGTTCTTTGGGGGAGTTTTGGGTTTTTTTTTTTAAAAAGAGAGAGAGGGTGAGTGTGAGCCAGAGGAGGGTCAGAGGGAGAGGGAATCCCCACTGAGCACAGAGCCTGATGTGGGCCTCAGTCTCAGGACCCTGAGATCATGATCTGAGCCAAAATCAAGAGTCAGACACGTAACCACCTGAGCCACCCAAGTGCCCCAGATGTTGCTTCTTTGAATAATCCTTTCCTAAGCCCCAGCTTACTTTTCATGCCTCTACGATGCTGCATTTCACATTTCATCACAACCATGTTGTTTCCTTAATGCCTTCCCCAGTAGATGTTAGATCCTGTATAGGAAAGGCCTGTCTCTTCCCCTGGGCCCAATACAGATTAGATGCTCAATAAGCATCTGTGGAGACATAACGATTTGGAGGTACTAGGGGGACCCAATTCTACAGAGCTGGGAAATGCCCTTGGCAGGAAGTGGCAAGAGTCCTCCCAAGTCAGGCACTGGGTAAGAGGTTCCCCCCATGGGTATGGATTCAGAGAGGAGCCAAACGAAGCACAAGGAAAGGGTGCATGAAACTCCTTAGCCTGGGGTCTCCCAAAGCTCCAACTGACATCCAGCGACCTTGCCAAAAGTAACCGCAGCCTCAAATTACTATGAGTGGACACAACTGAACCTTTTATGCACTTCCTGAAGTCATTCCAGCCCCACCTCCCCTCAACACCCCAGGAAGTGGTCCGGTATGTTTGCTGTGAACCATCAACGCCACTTCATTCCCTGGCAGCTGAGGTGAGTGCCCTTCATCCAGGTGCTTGGGAAGAATAGTTCAATCTTGCTCAACTTGTAAACTCTTTAATTTAGTTCAGAGCAGGGTTTTTTCCTGAGTGAGTGACTTATCTAGCTGGCCCTTAAATCATGACATCAAAGCAAAATCATGCCCTGTCTTCGCTTGAATCTGCTATATCACGGTACGCACAATGCCAGGCACTTATACGTATTCAGTAAAAACTGGTAGTAAAAACTGGTAGGTCGAATTAAGTGCTAGGACAAAACATAGGACTAGGGGCTGGATAAGATCTGTAGTGTTCTCTGAAATGAGTTCCCTGGATCTCAGCACATCCTAGGGCCTTGAGTTAATACAGAAGTGGCAGGCTCTTCCACTGTAGGCAATCTTGCCTCCTTCCTCTACCCACCCTCTCCCCATCTGCCCTGAGGCCGCATTCAGCTCACACTCAGCCCTTTGTGCCTTACTTGGGAACAGATCCAACCCCACAATCCGGTCCTGAGAAATCATTATTATACAGGATGGGGAGAAGAGGAAGAGGGTTTACATCACACACCGAGCAGCACACACATAATAAAACTTCATTGTAATCATCTCTCTCTCTCTCTCTCTTTTTAAGATATTACTTATTTATTTAAGAGAGAGAGAGAGAGACAGAGAGAAAGAGAAGCAGACTCCCTGCTGAGCAAGAAGCCTGATGCAGGGTTGGATCCCAGGACCTAGAGATCATGACCTAAGCCAAAGACAGTGTGGGCCTTGACCCCAGAACCCGGAGATCATGACCTGAGCCAAAAACAGTGCACTTAACCAAGGTACCCCATGTTGGCATCTTTCTTCTTCCTCCTCATACTCCCCAACATGTCTCTCCTCTTCTCTTTACTTCATTTTTCCCTCTCAACTTCCTTAGACCTATCAGCAAAACACAGCCTGATGGGCTATCCAACAGCTGCCCAACTGTTGCTGCTCACACGTGCTCCCAGAGTGGGTCTCGGTCACCATCCCTCCCTACTTATCAAGCGTTCACACAATGTCTCTTACTTACCAGTAAGAAACTATGACCTTGTCCCAGACCATCACACCCAAAATAATGGAGAGAAGTCACTGAATCTATTCCTCCCTTTTACATAAGGATTCTTTTTCTTCATAGATAAGCTTAATAAGTAGTAACTTCAACAATGCCAATGATAACAAGTCGGGTATTAATTCTAAAACCTCTTTCAATTGGCAGCGATAAATGCCAGTAAATTGTGACTTGTTTAAAATTTCAGCTGAACGTCAATGTTCTTTGTTTTAACTTGTACTGAAAATTGTTAGCAGTGCTTACCTGCCCTTTTTTTTTATAAATTTATTTTTATTGGTGTTCAATTTGCCAACATATAGAGTAACACCCAGTGCTCATCCCATCAAGTGCCCCCCTCAGTGCCCATCACCCAGTCACCCCCACCCCCCCGCCCACCTCCCCTTCCCCCACCCCTAGTTCGTTTCCCAGAGTTAGGAGTCTTCATGTTCTGTCTCCCTTTCTGATATTTCCCATTCATTTGCTTACCTGCTTTCTTAAATAGCATCTAAGGCACATGATAAAACCTGAACAACAATGTCAAGCTTTTCTACTTGTAGAGTGTTACAATAAATGCCATATGAAATTTTGGGGGTGTTAGTCCACACAACCATTTCTTCCCCCTCAACTTCATTTTTTTCCCCACCAGGTCTCCCTGTGGGTCTATATAAGTGCTTATAAACTCCAGGGTAACACAAGATTATTGTTGTCTTTATGGTGGTTGCTTTTTCATTTGAATCATTTCACAACATTTAAAATCTAGTAGATTTCACATCAAAATCCAGATTTCTCCCTTCTCTTAAAGTGCTGGAAGATCTAGATACCCTGGAACCTAGATTTCTGAGTGGCAACAATCAGCTAGAACTGAGAAGTGATTCTCCTTTAGACAGACATGGGTTTTCCTATTGGCCACAGTCCCCATCAATCCTTATTGCTTCCCTAACACCAAGGCCAAGCATCAAAAACCATTTGTCATTGTGCTTGCACTATTTTTCTGAAAGAAGCATTAAGAGGCAAGTGAACTGCTCCTTAATTTCACGTACTTTCCTGGCTCCTATTGAGTTAGCAACCTCTGTCCCATTTGACTTCATCATTGTAGAGATGAGAGCTTTCCCTGTGCACTTAGATTAAATCTGCAAACAGGAATGAGTATTTTTTGGGGGGGAGGGGGGCAGGCTACAAAGTAGGCACAGGGTGGTTCAGCAGAGTGAATCATGTTATTACTAAGGATGTCACATAATTTTCAACTTCGAGGCAAATTTCCCAGGGGACAAGCGTGAAAGCATGAAGCCAATGACCTGCAATCTCACCTTTTCTGAGCACAGGCAGAAGCAATACCTGGGAAATAATCAGGACTGGCTAGTGGATTACAGAGAGTGGGACCAGCTTTCATCGTCTTCTCAGCAGACTTCCTTATTATCAGTGGCTCCAGGATCATAACTCTCTAGAGTAATGACTTAGCATGTGTTAAAATGCTGAGAGTAACTTCAGTCTGTTTTTTACAAGTCTAGAGTGGGGAGGCGGGGTATGGAGATTTGGTCATTGGGATGCCAGCCCGTACAGTCAGAAAGACAGCAGCTATTTGTAGTATCTCTGATGGACATTTTATATCACTTGAGAAGTGATTGTTAGTCATTTTACAGATTAGGAAGCAAAATTAAGTAAGTTGCCTGTTATCAAACAGGAAAGGGCAGAGGTAGGATTCCCATCCTGGTCTATGTCTATTAAAAATCTAATCCTTTCTCACTACAACATACTAACTGCAAGAACCTGGAAGCTCATGAGAATGACATTCTTAGATGTTCCTTAGCTATTGCATCATGGGCCTGACCTTGAATTGTCCCAGGGAAAGTGTGTGTTTATGTGTAGGTGTGTATAGATTGAAAGGGCTGATGCTTTTCATTGTTTTATTTTGCCATTTTAAAAAAAGATTTATTTATTTATTTATTTATTTATTTATTTATTTATTTATTTATTTATAAGAAAGAGAGAGGGAATGCAAGCAGTCAGAGGGGCAGAGGGAGAGACAGCATCTCAAGCATCTCCCTGCTGAGCTTGGATCCTGATGCAGGGCTTGATCCCAGGTCCCCAAGATCATGTCCTGAACCAAAATCAAGAGCTGGACGCCCAACTGACTGAGCCACCCAGGCGCCCTATTTTGCCATTCTTGGGTAAACTTGTCATTCACCTGTCTCCCAACATATCCAACCTCAACCTCATAGCTCATAATTCTGCAAAAATATCTGTATTTCTATATCTGTATCTATAAAATTTAGTTATTGAAAGCTATATTCCCTAAGGATGTTGAACACATATGTGGCTTCCGGCCAAATTCTTTCTAATGTCAGCCTTAGCAACAGAAGTTGCAAAATGACAGGAGGCAACATGATGAAGTCACTGGGAACTAATGAGCCGAGGTCCCAGAGCTCCTACGGCCCGCAGTCACTCCTCACCACTTGTTCTCAGATGACATTGATGATTCTGATCCAGAGCAGGCCATTTGGTCTCATTCCATGGCTAAAGAGAATGTTCAGCAAAGGATTTCTCTTTTTTTTTTTTTTAATTTTTTTTTTTTTATTTATTTATGATAGTCACAGAGAGAGAGAGAGAGGCAGAGACACAGGCAGAGGGAGAAGCAGGCTCCATGCACCAGGAGCCTGACGTGGGATTCGATCCCGGGTCTCCAGGATAGCGCCCTGGGCCAAAGGCAGGCGCCAAACCGCTGCGCCACCCAGGGATCCCAAAGGATTTCTAATTTGAGATTTTCCTCTGAGTGATGTGAGGCCTCATTTTTCAGAGAAGGAAAGACTGTCTGTCATGAGTTAGCATGAGGCTCCTTTCAACGATGCAAAGCAAAACTGGTACAGTCCCAGACTTACCCCATAGAAGATGATGGAAAAGGTTTCTGGGTTCCCTAGTTCCCTTTGAAGCTGACCAGAGAGGCAATTTATTGCCTTAATTTTATGCTATTAATTATCTCCTTTTACCCACTGGGTTGGTTATCAATAACAGTACTAATTATAGTACTATCTTTAGGCAGCATACCAGCTCTGGGGTAAGTGACTTCCTTTGCTGGTTCCACACAAGTCTACAAAGGGGTTATTACTGTCTCTATTTTACAGACAAGGAACACAAGGCAACTAACCTGCCTTAAATCACCCACTAAGCAACAGAACCACAGGGCTACACTTAAATCTATCCAATCCAAAGCCCAAGTTTTTAAAGACTATATTCAAGTAACTGATAGCCAATTCAAATACTCCATCTTTTGGTCTGCTCTTTAACACTAACTAGAGTTTAACAGGGGTCGGCAAATCACAGCCCACCACATGACCCAAGAAGTCTACAATATTGATTATCTGACCCTGTACAGAAAAATTTGCTGACCTTTGCCTTAAAAATCAATCAATCTCAAATGCTCCATTCTGTTTACTGAGGTCTCTTTAGTACTTGAGTCCAGAGGATTCTATGACACAGTTTTGATTCATGAAAATATTTCTTTTCATTGATTTATGTAAGTGACCCTGAGTAATAACAGTTGGAAATCAACTTTAGGGAGAAAAATGCTAAAGAGCTGTGCTTCTAAAATACCCACCCTCCTGGATCACTCCATCACTGCTGGTTAACCAAAACCCAAGGAGAGTTTTATCCACCATGAAGAATTTGGCCAATGGGTCTGTCCCACTAAGTGCAGACAAAAGTGTCCATGGATCTCTCTCTGTCCATGCTGATGGGAGATTTGGGAGGAAGCCCTTTACCAGCACGCAAACTGAAGACATGCTGTTTTTAGATGGTTGCCAGCATGCTAAGTCAATGGAAATAGTGACGAAGAAGTAGTAAGTAAGGCAATGAATAACTTGTCGTTTTATTCATTGTTTTCAAACGGAGCAAGAGGTGTTTAGTAATTTTTGTATAAAACAGATATCTGAGTCATCCCATCAGCAGGGAGTTCTCATGAGTCATAAACACATGCTGGTCCAAAACCAGGTCTTTCCACCAGCTCAAGAATATGCCTAGAATCATAACGATACTAAGTCACCATGCTATCCAGTTTGAATGTAAAAATCAGTGAATCTTCACGCTCTGACTCTACCTGTGTGCTCAAATGTACTAGGCACACCATGTGTCCATCAGATAGTGGCTCAAAGCTACAGGAGAAGGGCTGAAGGAAACAGCTACAAATTTCAAAACTATCACTAGTTTGCTATGTAAACCTATACACGTGTCATCTCCTGTGTGAGCCTAAGATTCATCTGTAAAATGCGGTATTAGAATTGGATGCCTCTGTGGTTCCTTCCAGCTCTATAAGTATGTAGAATGGAAGCTGCCCTAATAGTATAGAAACAACCCTTGAAAATTTGGATGACCTATTACTCATAATTCATTATATCCAATTATGCAATTAGTGTTATTGTAATTATCATTAATGTTATCACTGTTATTGGCCTTACAGCATAATAATAATGGCCAGCATTTGTTAAGTATTTTATATGTGCCAGATGTCATTTGTTGAAGTTTCTGGAATAAGTACAAAAAGAAGATTCTATTCTCTGCATGTGCAATCTATCTTTTAGACCACAGGTCAACAAACTATAGCCATGGATCAAATCTAACCCACTGCTTTATTTTGGTAAATAAAGTTTTATTAGAACACTTGATGAGCCAGGCTCATCATTTAACTACTGCCTATGGTGGCTTTTGCACTACAAAGGCAATGTTAAGTAAGTGCAACAGAAACCCTAAAACATTTGTTATCTGTTCCTTTACAGAGAATGTTTGCTGATCCACCTCATTTAGCCCCTATACTGCAAGCCTCTTGCCTACCTAGTATCCATTTACTACTCTTTTGTTCTAGTCTCCCAATTACTCTCAGGACACCTCTTCTCCTCTACTCCTGACCCTCTACGCATCTCCTCTCCTTTCGGTGGAGCTGACCCATTGCCCATCTCAGGCCTGGAGAATCAGGATATTTCATCCTCATGACCATGAAGATTTAGGGGTAGGAACGTGGGATTCAATCCTAAGCCTTTTGCTGGAAATAGTGGCCCCAAAAAGCTCCTTTTTGCTGACATTTCTGAGCTACTAGGATGCAAGTTCAGAGCTGCCAAGAGCCTTCATGGAAATGACTTGCCTGTGCTTTAAAATAAAGAGAGATGGAGAAAAAAAAATGCATCTTGATGATAAGATTTTAGCCTCTGCATCCAACTCTGCCTAAGCTACTGGTAGACTTTTTAACTAATAAGCCAATACCTTTCTTGTTAGTTTAAGTCAAATTAAGTTAGGCTTCTAGTACCTGCAACTAAAACAAAACAATCCTTTGAAATTGTCATAATCATTTTCCCCACTAAGACTTTATCTGCCCCAAATCACATAGCCATGAGTGGCAGAAACTAGGATCCAGGTCTACACTGAGCTCTGCAAGATGAAGGAACCAGTGTCTAGAGCTCTACAGAAGATCTGCTTAGGACAGGGACAGAACCAACAGGTTATTTTCCTATCTTTGAAGAAGGAACATTTCCAATCACATCTCTGTTCTTTAGAGGGCAGCTCTTTGGGAATTATCCTGTTTTCCACTTCTGACTATCCCAAGACAAGGTCCAGCAGAGTCCTGGATCCTCATGTGGTAACTTGGAGGAAGTTGTAACGGAAAGTGGTATCATAGCCATTTCTCAGCCCTTCATTCTTGCTATACTTAACAGGGGGGAAAAGTGCCATTGAGAAAACTGACCTCCTCCTGTTAACACACTCAGCTGCTCAGCAATCAACATATGTGTAATCAGGCAGTCTTAATGCAGGGAGCAGGAGTGTGGGTGAGGACCCTTCTCAGGCAAGGAATGAATGAAAGCAGCCTTTGAAGAAGCACAGATTCTGTGAAATCTCACCTAACTTGAACTATCCATCCAGCAGGACATTGTAGGGGAGCAGAATAGGCCACCCCAAAATAGGCCTCTTTGGCACAAGAATTATTTTCAGCTGAAGGCAATCGAGACCTACCAGACTCAGGAAAAGCTTTTTACCTCCTAAACTGCCTAAAAGAATTCAGAAAGCAGGTCTGTACCAGGAAGGGAACTATTATCAGAGATAACATTTTCGTCTGCAAGACTTATCTGTACAGCAGGGCAAACACATTTTTTACCAGACATTTGCTCTTCTTCTTTTTCTGGTTATTGTTGCCTTTCTCCTCCTTGAAGCCCCATCTCTTCCTTTAGCTCAGGATGGCATGTACGTCTCAATTGCCTGGCTGCCTTTGGGTCTCATAGCTTTGTGGGGCTCCTGGACATACATATACAATTACATTTGTTTTTTTTTTTTTTTTTTTTTACAGTTTTATTTATTTTTTATTGGTGTTCAATTTACTAACATACAGAATAACACCCAGTGCCCGTCACCCATTCACTCCCACCCCCCGCCCTCCTCCCCTTCCAACACCCCTAGTTCGTTTCCCAGAGTTAGCAGTCTTTACGTTCTGTCTCACATTTGTTTTTCTTTTTGTTACAGGGTGGAGTCGGGGGGTCTCAGTCAAGAACCTAGAAGGGCAGAGGAAAAAAATACATTTCCTCCTCTACTGTATCTTCTTATATTCTGCTTTAAAGAGAAAGAATCCAGAAGAAATAGTCTAGCACAGGGTATGGAAACAATCTCTCAGAAAGGTCTTTGGTTGGTGTGTGACCCAATGGTACACCTTCACCAGGTGTAGAACTTTAGAATAAGAACCAGACCTCAGAGAGGCATCGTAGGGGACATGCAAGATCCTCTGTCAGGAGTGTAACTGGCCCCAACACACCAAACCAAGAGAGTGAATTTCAGAATTTTGAATGATTTTCAACCATAAGAGTTAAGCTTAAGTTGAGATGGAGGATGGATGGATGAATGGATGGATGAATGGATGGATGGATGGATGGACAGATGGATTACAGATAATATTTCTGGAAGGATAGGACACTATTAATAGCAGTGGCCTCTGAGGCAAAGAATGAGTACATAGGCATCTCAGGTGAGAGAGGGACTCACGGATCCCTACATACTCTTTAGTACGGTCTGAATGTTATCCCATGTGTGTTTATTACTTTTTCAATAGGAAGATTAAAAATAAGAGGGAATTACCAAAAATATATTTAACAACAAACCCCTTTTAGTTCTATCTTCTAGTGACCCTAAAAGTTAAATGACCAGAGCCCCATTTCTCTGGGCTGCCTGGATAAGCTTTTTCCTTCGAGGCTTTGTTATACTGGCCAAGCAGACATTCACCCTGGTGTGAGTTTTGCTCACGTGTCACTTCCTAAGCAGAGAGGAGACACAGGACCAAGCTCGTGCCAGGCAAACATGTTACACGAGACCTGTTGTTTTTGGGTCTACCCTCGTTCAGAGGTAAAGGTGAAAGGGTGACATCAGGGAGTCCAAAGTTCCAGCCACAAAAACTCCAGTCCATTTGCACACAGCCAGGGACAGGACAGGGCTTCCCTGGCCCAGAGATCAAAGGGGTGGACTCAGCCTGCCTTGACTCTAAGGTACTTGAAGTTCTTGGAATGATCTGAGCTCCCCATCGACCTCACTACAGCCAGTGGGCAAAATTTAAGACTTCAAGAGAATAGGACATGAAGCGGACTGTGCAGGGTGACTGTGAGTCACTCTGTCCCCCACCCTAGGTATACACATGTACAGGTGCTTTCCATAGGAAGAAGCTGAGTGGGCTTTATGGCTCGGTGCTACTGCTCTCTAGCTGAATGAACCTCAGCAACCCACTCTGATCCCTAGAGCCTGTTCCCTTATCCATTCAAGGAAAGAGGATTGTAGAGAAGCTTAAATTAGATGGCGAGCATTTCTTCTACAAGCCTGCCACATAACAGCAATACTGTCCTTTTCTTTCCCCCTTCCCTTCGCCTATTTCAGAAATAAAGAAATGCTTTTTAAAGAACTCAATTGGCTGAAAGACAACAAACTTCTATCAAAATGAACCTTCAGACTTCTTAGAAAACTCTGCAGATGCTCCGAAGAGATTCAGGTCTCCCGGCTCTTACGTAATAAGTTACGTAAGGGTCATCTTATTCCCCCAGCGTGCCCTCCCGGATTACATTGTGCAGGCTAAGGTCAAAAGGAAATTATGTAAGCATAATCCTAGGAAATCGGCATCCAAAGCAGGGCCCAGTTCAAGAAGCAAACCAGCAGGACGTTACCGTGATTCTCACAGGCCACAAACTGCTAAAAGTATAAAACACAGTTTGAGTACCTTCGGTTGAGAGCTGGGGAGGGACTCCTGGAAATATTTTGTAAATGGTGAATCATGGGGTCAAACAATCTGAATAGAGGCAGGTTTTGCAATAGAGCAGGGTCTTGAAGGTTATCTGCATAAGCTGCATATTAACTGCCTCACTGGGAGGTCCCGGCAAGGTGCCAGAGAGGCAGGGGGAGGAGCCCTGGAATTGTGACTTGGGGCAGGCACACTTTACCTACAAGGATGAAACTATTTCAATATTTTAACTACTGGCTGCATATCTGCCCTGGAGGAGAGGCATTTCTGAAACAGTCCTACAAGTGAAAATGTTTGAAACCATGTCAAAAAACCACCAACATACAGCACTGTACGTAAAGATCCTCAACCATCTTAGAAATCAGAGCAAAGGAAATTAAAATCATTTACACATCAAATTCGCAAAACTTTCTCAAATTCGTCACATCTCTGATTGGCAGGGACATGGGAAATTAAACGTGGGTGTCTATGTTGGTAAGACCAGGGTGGAAGGAGGGTCAATTTGGTAGTTTTTTTTTTTTTTAATTTTTTTAATTTATTTATGATAGTCACACACACACAGAGAGAGAGAGAGAGGCAGAGACACAGGCAGAGGGAGAAGCAGGCTCCATGCACCGGGAGCCCGATGTGGGATTCGATCCCGGGTCTCCAGGATCGGGCCCTGGGCCAAAGGCAGGCACCAAACCGCTGCGCCACCCAGGGATCCCTGGTAGTTTTCATCAAAATAAAAAGTCTGCAATACCCTTTGACCCAGCAAAAATATTTTTCTTAAAATCTGTCCTGGAGAACTACGTGTGCGCATACACAAAGACGTATATTCTTCGCAGACTTGTTTGTAACAGTAAAAACTGGGAAGTAACCTGACTTCCACCAAATAAAGGAGTGACTGACTATATTCAGGTATGTTTTGATGCAATGAAAGACTATGTTCCTGTTGAAAAGAATGATGCATTGACATATGAACTGACATGGAAAAATGTCCAAAATATAGATATATAAAAATTATTCATGAACTTGTACATTTACAATGCATGGAGAGAAATTCTGGAAGAAGCAAAAAGCTATTTGTAGAGGTTACCTCTGGAAATGGGACTGGGCTTCAGAATCAGGTATATAAGGGGTCTTTTTATGTTTGTGGAGGGGTTTTTTGGTAGGTTTTAGCTTTTAAAACAATGTTATGTTCCTGTATTATACTGTATAATTAAAATTTCTAGAAAAAAGTAAAATAAATTAAAAAAATAAAATTTCTTTTGATAAATGATGAATGAGCCATCTAAAATGTTTGGAAGAGAACAGTGTTCTGTTTTTTAATGCAGGAAAACACTAACTTTTCCAAAGATGAGTCTCAGAAGCTTCCATGTATAAAAGAGGTTACCAGGAGGTAATAGCTCTATGTGCTGAATTCACTTCCAAGCCTACCTGATGCAGAGAGTTGTCACAAAAGATCAACTCTGCAAAAATGATTCTGAGGTTTATGCTCAAGAAACATAGCAAATAATCTGTCAGGAGACACCAGGGTTTATTTCTCACAGAAGGAAGGTACTTCCTGGAAGAGAGTGGTACCTTCGGTTCTCCCCTTTAAAATGACAGGAAAATACAGACTCTCTTTTCCTAGTCTTAATTCCACTTTGCCTTGATCAGAAGAAAAGGCAGTTGCCTCCCATTCACATAGGGTCTGGGTTGAAACCCCGTCGCTGCCAAGATGACGGCTTACCGCTCTTCTCTCATGGACCCTGACACCAAACCCATTGGAAACATGGCATTACTGCCTATCAGAAGTCAATTCAAAGGACCCGCCCCTAGAGAGACAAAAGATACAGATATTGTGGATGGAGCCATCTATTACTTCAAAGCCAATGCCTTCTTCAAAAACTATGACATTAAGAATGAAGCTGATAAATTTTTTTAAAATGAAGCTGATAGAACCTTGATATATATAACACTCTACATTTCTGAGTGTCTAAAGAAACTCCAAAAGTGTAATTCCAAAAGCCAAGGTGAAAAAGAAATGTATACACTGGGAATCACTAATTTCCCCATTCCTGGAAAGCCTGGTTTTCCACTTAATGCAATTTATGCCAAACCTGCAAACAAACAGGAAGATGAGGTGATGAGGGCCTAGTTACAGCAGCTGAGACAAGAGACTGGACTGTGACTTTGTGAGAAAGTTTTTGACCCTCAGAATGATAAACCAAGCAAGGGGTGGACTTGCTTTGTGAAGAGACAGTTCATGAACAAGAGTCTTTCAGGACTTGGACAGTGAAAGGAGCCTGGGCAGACACTTTCCACAGCTGTGGGCAGCGTTTTACAGCAAGATGTACACAGTTCTTTGCCTTTATTTGAGAAAGTTTTATACAGAAGAAGGGAAGTCTTCTTCACTTGAAGAGCTCTTTATCAAGAACTTGGGTGGGGGGAGGGAAGAATGGGTTGTTGAAGGGTGATTTGAAATTTTCTGCAGTATTAAGCTGGTGCTTAATAAGTAATAGTAAAGAAATTTCTAACAAGAAAGAAAGAAGAAAGAAAGAAAGAAAGAAAGAAAGAAAGAAAGAAAGAAAGAAAGAAAGAAAGAAGGAAGGAAGGAAGGAAGGAAGGAAGGAAAGAAAGAAAGAAAAAAGAAAGAAAGAAAGAAAGAAAGAAAGAAAGAAAGAAAGAAAGAAAGAAAGAGAAAGAAAGAAAAAAGAAAAGAAAAAGAAACTGCTAGCCTCTAACTGGCCCTGGTCACTCAAGGTCAACCCCTTGGACATCTTCTCCAGAATCTGATAATAGTGACTCTAGGGTGGGACTGCAGTTCGCAAGGGGGACCCTGACCTACTGTGAAGTCTCACACAAGTCACTGAGAGCTCGCTGATGGGTCAGAATTGGCAGCAACCCATCTGCACATGGGGACAATTAATAATAATGATAATGATATCTGTGTACCAGGAGCTGACCTCTCCATTTTGAGACACACACACACACACACAAACACACACACAGAGAGATCTGGCATCTGGTGTTTTCAAAGGTTTGATAAAATTAACAAGAGATGCGCCAACACTGTGAAATCTCTAGAAGGCCCCTGCCGAAACATCTATGGCCGTGCCCTGGCGATCATTTCACAGCATTTCCAATGTCTGGGACCCAAGGGACACAGCCAAGAATTGACCCCACTGAGAACCCAGACTCTTGTCTTCTATCACCAAAAAAAATTTGGGGGGGATCCCTGGGTGGCTCAGCGGTTCAGTGCCTGCCTTTGGCCCAGGGCGTGATCCTGGAGTCCCGGGATTGAGTCCCATGTTGGGCTCCCGGCATGGAGCCTGCTTCTCTCTCTGCCCCCCCCCCACTCTCTCTCTCTCTCTCTCTCTCTATGAGAGAGATATCTCTCTCTCTATATATATATATATATAATGAGAGATCTCTCTCTCTCTCTATATATATATATATAATGAATAAATAAATTTTTAAAAATCTTTAAAAAAATTTTTAAATTAAAAAAAATTTTTTTTACATCTAAGACCCAAATATGATCAATGTCATTAATTTGCTCACTGATTCATCCATTCAGATATTTACCAAGCATCTCCTTTGAACTTGGCACAATTCTAGATGCAACAGATATAGCAGTGAACACAATGGAGGCTAACCTACTAAAGGCAGGAGCTAATAAACAAAGAATCAGTGTCATATAGCAGTAAGTTCTATAAAGAACAAGGATATGACCTGTTGGTGAATAGGATAGAGAGTGATGGGTACTATTTTATACAAGGTGGTCAGGAAGGTGACATTTAATTAGTGACTTGAAGAAAGTGAGGCTGCCCACGTGGGATCTTAGAGAAGAGTATTCTGAGAGAGGGAACAGCAAGTGCAAAAGCTCTGAGGCAGGAGCAAGGTGGTGAATTCTAGGAACTGCAGGAAGGATCTCCTCCCCACCTGCACGCAGGCAAGCTAGTGCCTGATGGAGTTTAAGGGCCATCCCCCTGGAAATGCATATGCAGAAAAAATTTCCTTACAACTCCAGACCTTGGAAGCCCTTTATCTGTGGTCCCTGGTTAAGAATCTCTACTCCAACCATTGAAGCTTGTTGCTTCAGACATAGCACTTGGTTCCCGACTGCCATCCCTCCTGGGGGGAGAGACCAAGAGGTGACCACATCCCTTCTCTAGACAATATGCTGGTTCTGAATTTCCAAAAGAATCGGCGGCTCTTCCCTCAGTCTGGGGGCCTGAGAGATTAACCTGAGCCAATGAGGAGCACATCCTGCTCACTGCCCCTCCCTCAGGACTAGTAAGGACTTCTTTTATTTCTTTTGTTTTTAAATTTTATTTATTTATTCATGAGACAGAGACATGAGAGAGGCAGAGACACAGGCAGAAGGAGAAGCAGGCGCCCTGCGGGGAGCCCCATGTGGGACTCGATCCCAGGACCTGGATCACACCCTGAGCCGAAGGCAGACGCTCAACCACTGAGCCCCCCAGCCGCACCCCATAAGGGCTTCTCGAGTTCCGAGCACCCTGATTGGATCAGATTCCTGCACCCCGAATTGGAAGTGACCCAGACGCACTTTTAAACCCCAAAGGCAGTGAGATAACGGGACCACTCAACTGTGCTTCGCAGCTGTTTCAGACAGAGAGCAAGTGACTGACAAGTAGTTTGGGTTCGTCTGTAAGTTGAGTTTTGTATGCCCCAAGGGTAAAAAAAATAATAATAATAGGAGTGATTTTTAAAAAACAACAAACAGGCTGATGTAAGCAGCCTGGCGAGTCCAAGCAACCCTCTTGCCTCTTCCCTCGCCCGTGTCTCATGCCCCCCCCCAGCCCCCTCCTCCTGTTGAGACCATCACACCTAATAACTCTTGCCAAGGACCAGGCTTCCAAGCACAGCTTGACCATAAAACACTTCGTAAAACATGTGAACTTTGCTCCTGCTTTTGCAAGCACAGCCCTGCCCTCTCTCCTTTCTCCCCGTGGCGAGGCACACCACCCTCCTGCTCTGTGAGTCCCCTGCCCAGGCCCCAGGAGCCCCAGCCCCTCGCCCAGGCCCCAGAAGCCCCAGCCCCCTGCCCAGGCCCCAAGAGCCCCAGCCCCCTGCCCAGGCCCCAGGAGCCCCGGCCCCTTCCCCCTGCCCCTACCCAGGCCCCAGGAACCCCAGCCCCCAGCCCAGGTCCCAGGAGCCCCAGTGGCCCCGGCCCAGACCCCAGGAGCCCCAGCCCCCCTGGCCCAAGCCCCAGGAGCCCCAGCCCCCCATCCAGAAGCCCCAACCCCCCACCCAGTCCCTAAGACCCCAGCCACCCTGGCCCAGGCCCCAGAAGCCCCAGATCCCCCGCCCAGGAGCCCCAGCCCCCCACCACCACCCAGGCCCCAGGAGCCCCAGTCCCCAGCCCAGGCCCCAGAGCCTGCAACCACACTGTCTGCAGATCGCATCTTCTCTGGGGAGGAGCCGCTGGCTATTTTCATTCCCTGATGCTCCTGCCAGGCTCGCTGGGGACCAATCATGACACCACCCAGGAAGGTTGGAGCCTCAGCTGTGAGGTTCCTGGACCTCGAAAGAATTGACAGGGACAGGCAGGGGAGAGAGACACTGAAGCTTATGATCCCCACGCCAATGCCCCAAGAAGTACACACCTGGGGCTAGGACAAGGGGCTGGCAGGGTCAACTATGACCTCCCTACCTACCAGACTCATTCCTTGTCTCTTAAAAGAGAGAGAGAGAGAGAGAGAGAGAGAGCTTTATTGTGTGTTTATCAGATTATATAAATAATATGCACTTTGTTTATAGAAAGATGTAAAAAAAAAAAAAAAGTGAGAATCACCAGGGGAAACCACCAGGGGAAAGCCCGGAAAGTCTAAGGAATAGCCAACGCTTGCAGCAAGCACTGTTCTAAAGTGCTCGGGACTCATCTAAACTCATTTACTCACTTATGAGTAACCACTGTATGAGAGTGACATTATTTTAAGACCCATTTTGCAGATGACAAAACAAAGGCACAGAGAAATGAACTTGCCCAGCTCTCATGGTTATTGAGCTGAGGAGCTAGAATTCGAACCCCGACCCACGTTCTTAACCCATTTTAACCATGACTACCTTCCCTCTGAGGCACCTATTTCTAGCCCAGCTCCCGCTGCCCCGGGTTCTCAGCAAGAGCAGGGAAGGTTCCCACTCCGTTCCTCCTCCTGCCAGCCCTCCAACCTTTGTGAGCCTCCCCCTTCACCAGACTTGACAGCAAGCCAGACGGAGCAAGAAGCCACTTTGAGCCCATCAGGATATGTTGAACATCTAGTTCATGCCCCGGACGATGGGGACATAGCGACTGGCCCCCAGGCCTCCACCACAGGGGCTCTGGTCCACTGGCAGAGACATAACATACAAGCAAGAGCAACTAGCAGCAGAGCTGTGACCACACCGTAGGCCTCTTGGGGACAGGTTCGCATCATATGCACTGGGGATTTATGGGAAGTGTCGCAGAGCCGTTGAATGACGGAAGACGTGAGGTAGTAAGTAAGCCCCCGAGCCAGTGGCACTGACCCCTTCCCAAATCCTAGAGAAGTCAGGAAGGGATTTCCAGGTGAGATGACAGCTCAGCTGGGACTCGAAGGAGGCAGCAGGTGGGCCGGGCGCAGGGGCAGGACCCCACACAGCCACCCCCACACCATGATGGGCCCTCAGGCCGGAGAAGTCCCGTAGGCCCACAGCAGAGGCAGGTTCTGCAGGCAAGGGGCAGGGGGACCCCACAGGGACTCGGAAGGACAACCAGGCTCGGATCAGGTGCTCCCAGGCCAAGGGAAGGAACCCCGCCCCCCCCCCCCCCCCCCCCCCCCCCCCCCCCCCCCGACGTGGGAAAAAGAGGTATGGGAAGACAGAGACTCGAGGGCTGACACTTCACTTAGCTCTCACCCCAGGGGCCAGGCAAGAGAAAAGATCCTAAGGAGGGTGACAGTTGAATCTCTCATCACAGGAAGGAGGAGGAAGAATCCTCAGGAACTGGAGTAGGAAGGGGTCCCCAGGAGCGATGCTAGGGCCCTTCCCACAGCAGCGTTCCTTTCGAGCACCCGCGCTAAAGGGGCCTCGCAGCCTGCTCTGGCCCGAGCCCCTCAACACACCGGCTCCCGAGCCCCCTTCCCTCATCTCAGGGGCCTGCAGATCCCCGTGAAGACAAGAGTCGTCCCAAGCCGCTTTCACCTCGTGGGCAAAGTCCAAACCCGTCCTGCTGGCTGCCCTGACCGGGGGTGGGGAGAGATCTCGAAGCTGCATCCCGACTCAGTGACTGAGTCCTGTATTAATTAAGCCATATCTGCCACGGACACGACCCCGAGGAGCGGCCACACGGGCGCCCATTTGCCCTCCCTGCTTTCAGTAATTTGCATTTATTTTGTTGTGATGCGGACTCCCGTAGAGCAGAGGCAGTCGTATTTATTTTTGTGCCAGGCGCGGTGCCAGGTGGTCAGTGGGTAAACAGAGATCACGGCACTCAGCAAATGTTTGTGGAGTGGATGATCAAACCCATTTGTTCCTGAGAAAAGTGACGACAGAGGAGCCAGATGCTGAGAGCTTTCGGAACGCAGAAGCGGCGGGAAGGGCCTCTTCCTTTGAAGCCAGCCCTCCGGCCTGACCCTGCCCGGTGCCAAGGTCCCTGTGACGGGTCTGGGCCCCATCTGCGTGTCCCAGGCCGGCTCCAGAACACAGCCAACGAATTCTGGAACGTGTGCGCTGAGCCTCGCTAGGAGTGGGCCTGTGAACCCAGGCGAATGCCAAAGTATTCCTCAGGCATCTGCTTTTCCAAAAAGGAGACATGGAATACAGAAAGCAGAAGCACGCCTGGCTTGGCCTCTAGAGCCATCTAGAAGTGGGCTGGGCCAACAGACTCTCACTCTGAGGGGCTCCCCTCGAGTACTGACAATGAGCAGACTTCACATCCCTTTTTGCTATCCCTCAACCCTCGGCAGGGAGCCCTGCATGGAGCAGATGCTCAGTGGATAAGACAGAAACACTGCATTTTAAAAACTCCCGAACGGATGAGGAGGAGGGCAAACAGGTGAGAAGTGATGGTGCAAGAGGCAAGTGACAAACGCCCTAAGAGGGGATAAGAGGAGACACGAAATTGCTAAAGGAAGCAGCGTGGACGCACATCACTGCTCCTGGAGCAACGAAGACAAAGAGGTTGATGGAAAAGTTCAGGACCGAGTCACAAGCTCAGCAGGTGCGCTGAGGCCGGAAACCCTGTGGGCAGACTTTTAACAGGGAGAGAGGAAGGGAGCGGGTGCTTTAGGCAGAAGCAACGGAGAACACAGCTCAGAGGCAGGAGGAGAAGGGCAAAGTGGAGACACAAGAGGAACATTTGTGGGAGGCGAGTCTTGGAGCTGCCGGGAGCGAGGTTAGAGCCAGGCCCACGAACTGGGGGGTGTCGTAGGAGCCCGGGTGGTGGGATGGGGGGGCAGTATGAGGCCTGAACTAACGGATGGGTCATACAGATGAAAATAAAGATTAAAAGCCAAGGCCAAGGGCGCCCAGGTGACTCCATTGGTTGAGGATCCGACTCCTGATCTCAGCTCAGGTCATGATCTCAGGGTCGGACTCTGCGCTGAACGTGGAGCCTGCTTAGGATCCTCTCTCTCCCTCTGCCCCTCCTCCCACTCACACATGTTCCCCCTCTCTCTCTCTCTCTCTAAAAATAAAATAAAAGCCAAAGCCACATGAAAAGGGAAAATCAGGAAGGAATCAAAAGCGCAAAGGGAATCAAAGGCCCCAAGCCCCCAGGAACAAGAAATAAAAGGGAAAGATGAACAAAGCAGCAATTTTCCATGAGTCCTTAGAAACAGGGGTCCCTTATGCGGCCTGGGGAGCACAGCCTTGTCTGGCAAATGCCCAGGGCCAGGAAATTAAGTACTCAGGTGGCTCTTTCTGGTGCAACCTGTGGCGCAGCCCTCCTTGTGTCAGCTCCTCTTCCTCCCTTCCCCTTGTGGGAAAATAAGGAGGGGGATGGCCCTTCTGTCCTACATTTCCAGTGCCCTTTGCTCCAGACAGCCACCCAGGGACCCCGGATGCCCCTGTCTCTCCATAGCAAGGAAAGTTTCTAATGTGCTTACTCCTCCTAGGACATCTGCATTTTAAAGGAGGCCTGCCCCACATGCTTAGATTTCCAGCACATTCATCCGCAATTTCCCATCTGCTGCCCGCCTGGGAGGGGACGTAGCACACAGTCCTTGGGCCCAGGGGGCTCACAAGTTAGCTGCTGAAAAGGCCAGTCCCGTCTGTTTTGCAGGTATCTTTTCCAGCAGGGGGCAGAAGTCCTAAATAGTGGGAGATCCACAGACTTGCGATGGTCACACATGGGTTCTCGAGGCAGAGAGACCTGGGTTCAAATCCTAGCTCCGCCACTTACCAGCTAAGAAACCTGGGGTGAGTTTCCTAATGTCTGAGCCTCAGTTTCTGTCATCTGGGAGATGAATCCCTGAACGGGATCGGTACGGTGACTGGCTCGGCACAGCATCTGGCACAAGGTATAGACACAAAAACTATCTGCCAAGATGTTCCAGGAAATACTAGAAGGCTCACTACTGGCTTTTAGGAAGTGCCCAATGATTCAGATGATAAGAGGACACCTTCCAGAGACTGACTCATGAGCTCTTCTTGTTCTAGTTCCTTATTTGTAGAGGAAACCACCAAGAGACTCTCTTCTTCTACTTGCTCTTATCTTGCAGGATGTGGGGGGTGGAAGTTAGCATAACATTTCTTAAGCATGCAATGCGTCCAGCCTGGTGCTAGGCACATCACAGACTGCACCTCTTTTAACCTCACAGCCCAAAAGGTATAACCGTTCACCCCAGATGAAGAGCGAAAGCAAAGAGAGAATGAAAGTCACCCACGGTCCTATAGCGAATGCACAGCTGGCTCTCCAACAAATCACCTCAGCTGCGTCTCAGCTCCTGACCCAAGCCAGGCCTCAACCCCAGGCGCCTGGAGATCCTTCAAAAATGCACACCAAGATAAGACGTTATCCTAGCTTTTTGACTTAGGGCTCTAAAAAGCTTGGCTGAAGCAGCAAACCTTTAGGTGATTTATTCCAATACTCTTAACTGCCCTGTCAAGCCTGATTGGGAAGATGCCTGGCTGGGGCTGGAGTCTCTCTCTCTGGTCTGGATCCAGACCTCAGGGTGGGTGACCTCCTGCCAGGCATTAGAGGCCCCCTCAACTCATGGCCTGGAAACTACAATGGAAAGAGCCTCGAGGTTCCATTCTTTTGACCACCCTAAATCTTCAACCAACCACCTCTCTGGGAAACCATGCTAAAGCCTGCCAACATTTCTATTTCCTTTCAGAGATTTATTCTTATAGAGTAAGAAATGCATCCACCCACGACCCTCATGTAATGGAATCAGCTGATCCGGTCTTCATTTGAAAAAATCAATCATAATAATATACCAATGATCACTAACACTTACTCTGAATCAGGTACTACCTTTCAGTAACCCACTGAAATAGATGTTATCATTAGTTCCACTCTATAGATGGGAAAACTGAGGTTTGGAAGGTAGAGTAGGTCAGTGAAAGTCAGGCAACCAGTTAGTGGCAAAGATAGAATCCAAACCAGAAACACTCTCTTCAGGAGGCCAGTCTCTACTCACTGTGTAATGCTTTCTCCGGGGAAGCTGGCCCAACTTCGCACTCCTTGTCCACCCGCCTGAGTGACCAGCACATCTCCACTCTCGTACATGGCACATCGGTTCCTGCTGGGATGTGGAGTCTGTCTGAAGAACATTCCAGACCAGCACATTTTCCTACCAGTGTGGACATGTGTGCCAGCCATTCCACCCCCACTCAGCCCCGGCCATGGGGTTAGTAAGCTAAAAACAGCCTGGTTTTCAAGCAACAGCGAGTGACCTCATGAGATACAAGATTCGGGTTGAGTACTTTGTGGGTACATTTAAAAAGCAAGGCAGAAACTTTATAAAAAGTGTACAATTTTAGAAAAATCGTGCGTTGCATTGAGATGCAAATAAATAAATAAATAAACCAAGGAATGAATGAATGAATGAATGGACCCAAAAGGTCCCCCGTGGCTGTTTATCACAATGACAGATGGTTTTTATTTCCTTATGGAGTCTCTCCTTTATGTTCCATCTCTCTACAACAAACACGAATTAACCTTTATCCAAAGAAACCAAAAAAGTTAGAAAAATCAGCTGATGGAGCCCCCCCCTCCCTCAAAAAGGCCTACATGACTCAGAATAAAGACAAAGAACTACTTCATCTGGAGGTAACGTCATTGGCACATGTTCCCTCACCTTGCAGCTCCCACATTGTGCCCTGGTTATGACTTTACAGCTCCGTCTAACACGACTCGGGTTTCAAGCCTGCCTCTGATGCTGAGAATGTCTGCGTGGGGAGTGAATTACCTTAACCCATCCATGGCGCCTTTCCAGTCGGAGCGCGGCCTTCTGCAGTGGGAAGGTTTAATTACCCAAAGCTCTGTGACGCAGTCAGCCTATTTTTGGTCGGCAGGCGGGACAGGTTAGCTCTTTATCCACTCCTGCCTTGGCCGAGCCTCAGAGGTCACAGAGAGGAGGCATTTTCATCCTGTCCTGGTGCCAAGCCAGTCTTTCTAGAAGCCACTCCAGCACTGGCTCCCGAGGAACCAGCCGGGCTCCAGCTCATTTCCCCCAAAGGACTGGCACAGTCGCTCCTCCAAGGATTGCCGCCCCCCCACCACCACCCCCACCGAGCTAGGGCTGGGAAATGTCTCAGCATGTACAGGACTGGGCAGAGGAAATGAGCTGCCCTCGCTTTGTAATGCACTTTAATGGACACATTTCACTACACGGATTAGGTGAGATGGCAGGGGGCGAGCTAACGTGGGGGATAAACCACACTGCAGGAGAAAGAAATGGGAATTTGTGGGGGATAAACCACACTGCAGGAGAAAGAAATGGGAATTCGGGGCAGGGGGCTGGAAGGGAGGGAGAAATCTGGGGAAGGAAGGGAGGGAGGAGTCTGAGTTGGGAGCAGGAGGTCCCATCAGTACACAGGGGAGTCCATGGAATAAAATGATAGCCAATGAAGACTCTCCCAGCTGGGAGGAGTGGCCGAGGGATTTTCAACAATACTAACAGCAGTAATAATAATAATGTTGATAGTAATGACAGCTCACACTTACAAAGCACTTACTACAGGTATCCTTCCAAGCGCTGTCCTGCAGACCCTCAACGATCCTGTCCAGTACCTACAACTCTTATCCCCATTCGATAGAGGAAGAAACTGAGGCACCATGAGTGGTCTATCCAGAGTGACACAGTGAGTGTCAGAGCTGGGCTTTGAGAATCTCAGCCCGACTGCACAAACTTTGTTCTTAACCATTTGACCACGCTCCTTCCCTAGGACCAGCAGCAAGGCCCAGGGTTCCATCATACTCCGCTTGCTGCTTTGTCCTGCCGTGGGAGCCACCCCTGTTCCTTCGCTGCTGCTCGGACCCGAGGATCAGGCCACCTCTGCAGCGTCTGCAGCCCTGGGGCCGGGGACCTTGGGGAATGGGGTGGACCAAGATGCTCCCCCGGGGAAAAGCAGCCTGAGCTGAAGGAGATGTTGTAGAGAGCATGAAGGCAGAGGCGGCCTCAGCTTGGAAAGCGCCTTGGACAACTGCAGGAATCCCTGGGAAGGGGGAGAGATGCTCTGCAGCCCTCTGAATGTGAGATGGGGTTTCAAGCTGGTTTCACTTAAGTCACAAAGGGCGACAGGAACCTAAGCTAAGCTGGAGGATTCGTGACATTTCCAGACTGACACTTGAATTTAGTAAGTATTTGATTTCCTTGGTTCTAAGATATGCTTTTATTTTTAACATCTTAAAATTTCTGCAATTGGGATGCATGGTGTTTCTCTTTTCACTTTAAAAACTATTATTAAATCGTTTAGGCAGCTCACCACCAAGGGTGATTGAGAATGGAGGAAAAGCAGCTAAGAACCTTCTGGTGGGAGCAGATGGAGCTGCACCGGCGTTGTTTTCTTGTCTCCTTACTACTGAGGCTTCCACTCCTCCAGCCATTTGTACAAATGCACAGAAGCAATGCCCCACCTTTACCTCACTAACATCTCCTGCTTGTCCTGATCTGAGCTCAAACATTGCTTCCTCGGAGAAGCCTCCCTGACCCGAAAAGACCAAGTCTAATTCCCCTAATCCATCTGTGTGATGGATTAATGTCCACCATCCCTCACCAGACAGCACCCCTAGAGAGGGTAGGATTTGGCCTTTTTTCCCCCTCCTTCACCATTAAAAATCACCAAGTAAGAGCACAATAAGAATTTCAATAGTTTTGTGCCCCATGAGTAATTTGAATCTTGAACATAAAGCTAGAAGGGATGCCTGGGTGGCTCAGCTGGTCAAGCATCTGCCTTTAGCTCAGGTTGTGATCCCAGGGTCCTGGGATCGAGCCCCCGCGTCAGGCTCTCTGCTCAGTGGGGACTCTGCTGCTTCTTCTCCGTCGGCTGTTCCACTTACTCTGCACTCTTGCACACACACTCTCTCTTTCTAATAAATAAAAGTTTTTGAAAAAATAAAGCTAGTAGATAAATGACTGATTCTTATCTCAGATGATCAAAAGTTCCTTTCAACAGTCCTTGGTAAATATCACCGCCAACAAGGGTGGGCATGAGTGGCTATATTTATTTGGATTTAGTAATCCTGGAAATAGGTAACAAAAATTTAAATCTTTATATGCACAGAACTGGGAACCCCATTTTGGGAATATGGTATATGTGGAATAAGCTCCAAGAAAAATAAATTCAATTCAGACGGAGATGGTCATTTGCAGCACTACTATAAACACAGAGAGTGGAAACGACCCAGTTCAATCATTGCAAAAGGTTAAGCAAATGATGCCACAGCAGTGATAAAGTAGAACAGAAATATTAAGACATAATTTCTTTTTTAAAAAGATTTTATTTATTTGATAAAGAGAGAGAGAGAGAGCACAAGCAGGGGGAGGGGCAGAGGGAGAAGCAGGCTCCCCACTGAGCAGGGAGTCCCACGTGGAACTCATCCCAGGACCCTGGGATCATGGCCTGAGCCAAACGCAGATACCTAATCTGCTGAGCCACTCAAGTGCCCCATAAAAGACGTAATTTCTCAACCCATATTCCCATATGGCAACCAAGTGCATGTCCATGAAGCTGGGCATAAGGCAGGTCCCACACACAGCCCACACAACGTAAGATGGACATAAGAAGGGAGTTTAGGACAAGAATTCAGAGCAAAATAACTCAAGTTCCTTTTTCTTTAGCAAAGGAGGGGTTGGTAGCCTCAAAAGCAGATCTAAGGGATAAAGGCATGGAGCATAATCTCAAATACATATGGTCCTATGTTATGACCACAAGGTGAGGCATTTTAATAATAATATCTTCTGGTTCATGGATGACAGGGGATTTTTTCTTCTTAGTTATGCCCTTTAAACAATTTAGCAATTCTCTGCAATGAGCATATAGAACTTTTATAATCATAATATCAATAGCCTTGAAAGAAAAAAAAAACTATAAACAAACGAACTGTGAGGAATTAGTTTTAAATAGTGAGGAGAAATGGGCCAAAAGGTACACAGAATAAGTTATTTATATCATTGTAAAAAAGGAAAACCATGGGGTTCCTCCCAGCCTCGTATCAGCCATAGTGCCAAACACAGGCAGAGAGCTCTCCCTCAAAATTCAACTCTCCCACACTTGATCTATTCTTTCTGATTTCCTGAATTCTTGCTATCAGCAACCTCTACTTCATTTGACCTACTACTATTCTTAATTAACTTTTTGGGCTTCTGAAAACAGAAGTCAACATTTAAAAGGATAGAGTATTTGAATATTGACCCAATTCTGATCATTCTGTTCCCAAAACCTAGTGAACATTCAGTAGATAAAAATGATCATCAGCTTTTTTTTTTTTTCCAATTCTGGAAGATAAAAAGGAGTAATATAAAAGGGAGAAACAGCCAGAGAAGCTGGTGGTCTTTGTAACACCCACACTCTGTGATGCAAGAAGGAGAAATACTTAACAGGATCACAGGGCCACATGTTGAACCAAATCCCTTATGTATTTAGCAATATCAGAAAATATCTTCCCACCATGCAAACCAAGCCTGCTGGCCTTCCCACCACACCAAGTCCAGTTGACACTGCAATATTGCTTGTGCTCTGTTTTTGAATATTTGGACCCAAGAGCCTTTGCATCAGGGTTAACTGGTTGATGATACAATCTTTTTTTTAAAAAAAATTATTTATTCATGAGAGAAACACACAGAGAGAGGCAGAAACATAGGCAGAGGGAGAAGCAGACTCCCCATAGGCAGCCTAATGTGGGATTCGATCTCAGGACCCCGGGATCACACCTGAGCCAAAGGCAGACACTCAACCACTGAGCCACCCAGGTGCCCCAGTTGACAATACAATCTTAATGAAGTCATTCACATTATTGTGTATGTACAGATGGAAATAGAGCTTCGCACAACGGATAAATCCCACAAGAGCTGGGATTCATGGCTTTTTACCTAGACCCGGTTCTTCAGCAGTATTTCTGAAGACAGGAACATTAGAACCTCTAGAAAGAGTGGGGCTGAATGTAGAGGACGGACGTACACATCAAGGATGAGGTCTCCTACTTCTAGGCACTGGAGTTCTTCAAGATGCAATCACAGATGATGATTTTGGTAAAAGGCACAACTTTTCTAACACGTAACTAACCATCTCATCAATGTGTTATTTAAACAAGCCTTTAAAGGGGAGGAAATGCTATCCAGAAGATAGAAATATGATGCATTCATTCACGGACTCATTCAATACACACTCATCAAGAAGCCTACCCTGGGCCTGGTTCATCGTTGAGCACTGGGGTGCAGGGACCCCAGTCCTGGACCCCAGTGCAGGACTTTATTCACCACCTTCCTGAGTCATTTCAGAGCCTTTTTTTTTTTCTGATAAATCGATTACTCTTCCCAATTTGTACTCCTCTTTTCTCTGAAACTACATTTCTAGAGAGAAGCTGGCTCACGCGAGGAAGCTCACGTTACTTTAGCCTCTGGGAAAACCAAGCATCCTTGCCAAATATCATACCAAAGGAGGCACTAATGTGCGTTTTATAATAACCTGTGGTTCCACCTTTCCACTTCTCCTTTTTACTCCAGGAATACAGTGATTCCCTCCTTCTCATCGCCCCTCACCCCCCACCCCCACCCTTCCCAAGATTTCTGACCTGACCATCCTCTCCTCTCCAGGAACGCACTGGCCACCTAGCGCCGCAACCAGCTCTGTCTTCCATCCCAGGTCCCCCCTGCACCCCAGAGGAAAATCTGTCAGGTGTTTTAAAGTTTACCTAGCCTGGGGTCTGATGTCAAAGAAGTAACAAACTGTCCTACTGACTGTTGTCATTTGGCTGGAGCACTCAAGGTCACTAAGGGTTTGTTTGAACATTGTGCAATTATGAGAGGCAAAGACCTCATCAGGATCATCTTAGCTCTTTGATGTCCTTTTCCTCTCCTTAAGCAAGAATTACAGCTGTTCAATGTCCACAATAGCCAAACTGTGGAAGGAGCCTCGGTATCCATCGAAGGATGATGGATTAGGCAGCTGTGATCTATGTATACAGTGGAATATTCCTCCGCCATTAGAAACGACAAATACCCACCATTTGCTTCGATGTGGATGGAACTGGAGGGTATTATGCTGAGTGAAATAAGTCAATCGGAGAAGGACAAACATTATATGGTCTCATTCATTTGGGGAATATAAAAAATAGTGAAAGGGAATAAAGGGGAAAGGAGAAAAAATGAGTGGGAAATATCAGGGAGGGAGACAGAACATGGAAGACTCCTAACTCTGGGAAACGAACTAGGGCGGGGGGGATAAGGGGAGGTGGGCGGGGGGTGGGGGTGACTGGGTGACAGGCACTGAGGGGGGCACTGGATGGGATGAGCACTGGGTGTTATTCTATATGTCAGCAAATTGAACACCAATAAAAAATAAATTTATATATAAAAAAAAAAAGAATTACAGTTGTTTCCTCCCTAGGTTTTGTCATCCACGTGGCTCTCCCAGCAGATCACCCACAAGGCCCTGGCCAGTCGCTCACCTACCAGATGATCCTCTCCCAGTCCTTATCTCTCCGCCTCCGTCTTCCAGCCTTGCATCCACCCGTGGTCATTAACCACTCCATCCTCGGCAGCCTTGCTCCTAGATGTTTAAGCCTCATCAAAGTACTGTGTCTTTAACTCCTAATTGCCAATGTAAAAGGAAGAAACCTGTTCCTTTTAAGGTCCGGAGATGTTCTGACCTTCTAATCCTTTCTCTATGCTTAAATTCTCAACATTCTACGGCTTCATTTATTCACGGGCTTGGTTGAGGGACCTCGGTTTTATATTCTCATTAAATGTAAAATGAAAGGCCCGCTTGTTGTTTTGCGATAGATTTGAACACCAGTCCCCAAGGTCACCTTCAATGGCATCCGTGGGTAAGAGCACCCCTTCTCGGAATGTGTCCTTTAGGACACTAATCTCCCCAAATGTTCCTGGATTTAAAGGTTAAGGGGCCAAGTAAGAGTGGAAAGAGCTGCTCACACTTGAAGACTCACAGAGTATATTTGTGAATAAAGGCTTTGAGAAGTTCAGTAGGAAAGAAACACGTTCAACCAAACCACACCCAAGGTTACTGGAACGCAGAACATATCTTACTTTTTGTGTGTTTTATTTTTCTTCTACAAAAACTATAGACATGCTATAGATTTGCTGATCCAAGGAACATAATCTGGGAAGCAATAACCTGCCATATAAATACTGAGAGGGGCCTAAACCTATGCTACACAGTTGGACTTATTTTTGTGGCATGGAGAAATAACTAAAGACTTTCACTCAAAAGGTCTAGTGGGACGCAAGCAGCCTTGAATTAGTAATCTGACCGCAGTGGAGTAGAGAAGATGGAGCCTCATTTCTCAGCGGGAGAAGGCAGCGGGAAGGGGCCAGGGGGCCATCTGGACCATCAACTACCCCAGACGCTAGACATCCAGGTGTTTTGCAGGTAACCAGATATAGAGCCCCCCACAACAGGGTCTTTGTAGGGGCCCTGCATCCTGAAGTCTTGACCCACTAGATACACACCCTTCACTACATCTGTGCCTCTTTCACAAGCTGTCTCTGGCCCTCCTCTGGGCCATTTCAACCCCAGTCTGAAATTTTCACAAGCACTGGTGCACCTGGAAAAGGACTGTTACTTTGTCTGGGTAAGTAGGCAGCAGGCAGGGGACACCTTTTGAAGCTCCACTTGAGACTTCAATTCCATCTCCACCACTCAACTCTGATTACTTAACAACTCTGAGCCTCAAGTACGTCATTCATAAAGAGGGATAATAATAGCAATAATAAGAATAATAATATCTCATTGGATTGTTGTGAAAATTAAATCAGTCGACATACATATAACAGCATGCAACACATGGTAACTATTATACTTTATTACCATCGTTATTGATTCATCTCACAAATATTTCTCTTTTTTTTTCTTTTTTTTTAATTTTTTTAAGTAGGCTCCATACCCAGCATGGAATGGAGCCCAATGTAGTGCTTGAACTCATGACCATGAGATCAAGAGTCAAGAGTCAGCCATCCAACCAACTGAGCCACCCAGGTACCCCGTCCCACACATATTTCTTAGGCAAAACAGTTATTGACTTTATGAGCTTTTAATGTCCTCTGAACAACTCTGGTATTGAGAGGTGCCAGTAGAATCCATGGCACATCCACAGCAAGATCTCGGCTCTCCTCGGTAGCTTGACCACCATGTTGAAATCCTTCTAGCTGCCACAACCACATCCTGTCTTGGTGGCATCCAGCACTGCGGTGTACTAATACCAGCTAACCTGCATGGAAGCCTCACTATGTGCCGGGCCCATTCAAAGGGCTTGTTTAAAAATCCTTCAACAACTCTGTAGAGTAGGCACTACTAGGACTCCCATCTCTAGACTAGGAGAAGGCACCGAGAGGCCAAGTAACCTGCCCAAGCTCACACAGTAACCTAACGGCAGAGCTGGGATTCAAACTCTCAATTCAAACCCTGAGCCCGTGCGCTTGACCACTGGACCACCCTGCCTCTCCCCAGAGCCGTTTACTACCCCCCCAGAGCCTGTATGCCAGGTGGAGGCGGAGGTGGTGGGGGGTGTGAGGCACAGAGGGGACAACGGCCTGTGGGGTGTCACGAAGAGCAAACAACCAGCTAACCAATTAGTCAGGCGCAGCCGGCGCAGTACTCACATTCCCCCCCCCCCCCCCACACACAGAATGTTCTGAGGTTGCTGCAGACCCGGGGATGGCTGAGGGGGAGGCAGGCAGCAGGCTGCTCCCTGGCAGGGAGGAAGGGGTCCAGCTGGAGCCTGGGACACAGTTAATGAGAGCAAAGCTGCTACAGAGGCCTCTTTTGCTGAGTTGCCAAGAGGTTTTGTTAACTGGCACAACAGGGGCTCATCCGAAAGTCTCAGCTATTCGGGATCCAGAAGCAGAGGGTGCTTTAAGATCCCTGCAAGTGGCAGAACCCCAGGATGCCAGTGCCCACAGGGACATCTCGGACAGACCTAGCTCCGTCTCCACGGGACCAACACAAGAAGGAGCACTCAGGGCCCTCCTGGGCCGGGGCTTTAGGCTGAGGGCTGAGGGCAACACTGCATGGGGGGATTAACCCCACCTCACAGAGGAGGCATCAGAGGGACAGCAGGATGCCCCAGGGCACGGGCCAGCTGCAGACGGGCGCCCCAGCCTCGGCCCCTGCACTCATGAGGTGATTTGCACAAGAGGAGCACCCACACCTCTGGTTCCCAACTCCTCCCGCGGAGCCGATGCAGAGCTGCACGCGCACCCTCCTGGGTGCTGATGATCCTCCTGCTGAGAGAAGCTGGGAGACCAAGCTGGGGGACCAAGCCGGGGGACCAAGCAGGGGGGGCCCGGGGCTCAGACACCCGGGACCCGGGGCCCTGCGCTTGTTCCCCTCGCTGCTTCTCTGTCTATGCGGGCTGGATTGAAAAGCAGCTCTCCTAACTCTGGGAAACGAACTGGGGTGGGGTGGGGTGGAAGGGGAGGTGGGCAGGGGGTTGGGGTGACTGGGTGATGGGCACTGAGAGGGGCACTTGGTGGGATGAGCACTGGGTGATATGATATATGTTGGCAAATTGAACTCCAATAAAACAAAAAAAGAAACAAAAAAAAGAAACAAAAGCACCTCTTTGGCACAGAGTCTGCTCCCTCCAACAGCAAGAACACCGTATGTGGCCCCGACACAAAGAGGGAGGACACAAGCCCCCCCGCTGTTCTGGAGCCTTTGGCCAGGAGGCTGGCAAGCAGCAATCCTCAGCGGTTTCTTTCAATCGCCCCGGCGGGGGGTGTTGGGGGGGGTGTTAAGCAGCTGAAAGTTCCCTTTGTGTTGCTCCCACAGACATTTCTGGAAGGGGTCAGTTGGGGGTGAGTCATCGTGCACCCAAGGAGACTCGCACTGAGGAGCCAGCTCAGACACTGTGCTTCAAAATAAATCCGTGCTCACCATCTTCTTACTAGTCTCCTGCAAGCGTGCTAAGGACCTTCGGCCAACGGGGAGAAAAGTTCTTTGACCCCGTAATGGTTCCGCTCCTTCTAAAAACCTGGTAAAAAGTAACTATAGCCAAGCCCCTCGTTTCTTTTCAAAACTTTACGGGGAAACGCCAGGTACTAAACAATCCAGCGAGGCAATCACTTGCTCAGATGGTCTTCTGGCATTTGAGTACACTAATCGTACACATTACTCTGTGCCTCAGTTTCTCCATATGCAAAACGGAGATAATCACGGTGTACGCGTACTCGTAGGTTAGTATGTACAGACCCCTATGTCCCGGTGGTGCCTGGAGCAGAGCCTGCACTCAATACAATAGCTATCCTGCAAATTCTATCTATTTTATAATATTTATGGTAATAACCGTCATTTGTGCTTACCGGGTGCCAGGGGCAGGCCTGAGAGCCTGTAGGCATAGCACGGTTTAGTCCTCTAGACAATCCCATAAGGTGGGCATTATACTCACTTCACGGGTGGGAAAATGAGAAAATGGAGTCAGAGAGGTCCCCACCCGGTTGATGGCACAGCAGGGTTGAGATCAGATCCATCTGGGCAACTTCGTTGTCTGGCTAATGCCAGGCTGTGGGGCTGGCAAGAGAGAGCCTGCTGGTCCCCACGTAACCAGAAACGGGGGCAGAGAGGTTAGGTAACAAAAGCACGT
This sequence comes from Canis lupus familiaris, assembly GCF_011100685.1. Classification (NCBI taxonomy): domain Eukaryota; kingdom Metazoa; phylum Chordata; class Mammalia; order Carnivora; family Canidae; genus Canis; species Canis lupus. The sequence goes on along the minus strand of NC_049239.1, from coordinate 33,014,324 downwards.
CCAGCTTCTTTGCACGACACTCCGCTGCGAACATCACAGGGGACGGGACAAGAAATGAAACCGGGGGAGAAGACTAGAAATACCTGGCCTTCTGTCTCTTGACCAAGATAATAGAGTAAAGGCATTTCTGGTCCCTCTGAGGGGGAGCTGCATCTGTGCCATTTGGGCACCTCCTCTAAGGGCTTCCAAAGCCCTTGGTATTGCTCCTTACACACGATCGAGCACACGGCCAGCTGGTTCAGCTACAGTCCTGCAGTCTGCTCTGAGTGGGGAAGACCCTGCAGTCGGCATTTCCCAGCAGCTGGAACAGCATTCCCAAGTCACTACGGCCAGCAAAGACTTATTTAGGGGCGCCTGGGTGGCTCAGTGGTTGAGCACCTGCCTTGGACTCAGGTCATGATCCCAGGTTGTGGGATCAAATCCCACATTGGGCTCCCCACGTGGAACCTGCTTCTCCCTCTGCCTGTGTCTCTGCCTCTTTCTGTGTGTCTCTCAGGAATAAATAAATAAAAACCTTAAAAAAAAAAAAAAAGACTGTATTTAACTTCCACACGTGGAGCTCACTCATCTGGAAAACTCCTCCTCATCCTTTAAAACTTGGTTAAGGGCACCTGGGTGGCTCATGTGGTTGAGCTTCCAACTCTTGCTTTCAGCTCATGATCTCAGGGTCGTGAGATCAAGCCCTGCATCGGGCTCCACACCCAGCAGGGAGTCTGCTTGTCCCTCCCCCTCTCTTCCTCCCCATACTCATATCCCTGCACACTCTCTCTCTCTCAAATAAATAAATAAAATCTAAAAAAGAAAAAAGAAAAAGAAAAGAAAGAAAACCTTGCTTAGCTATCTCTGACTCTGCACAGCCTTCCCTGACCACCCCCTCCCCTCAACAGAACAGGTGCTTCCCTCTCCCGAACTATTTCTGTTTTCTTTACCTATTTCAAAGTGTTGCAATACAAGGTTCTCCACTAGGCCCAGAGCAACTCCATCCAGGCACCTACACTGCCTGCAGGCAATTCTCTGGGAATTAGCACTGTGTAAATGATCCACATCAGTGGTTCTCCAGAGGGGCAGTTTTGCTCCCCAGGGGCACACTTGGCAATATCTAAGGGTATTTTTGGTTGTCACGACTAGAGGCGGGAAATGATCTTGGCATCTCATGGGCACAGGCCACAGTGCAGCTAAATATCCCACAGTGCACGGGGACAGCCCCTCCAAAGAATGATCGGCCCAAGATGTCAACGGGGCAGGGGTCAGGCCGCTGGTCCAGCTGGCAGCTCCGAGTTAAAGGTCACCCACGCTGCCGACTGGAGTTCACTGACTTCATACACACGGCTCAGGACCTGCGGGGAGTTGTATCTCGGCCCCCAAATATCTGCGGCACCTCTGCAGGAAGATGACCCTTCCCTCATCCCTAAAGACATGCTTTGCCCTGCAGCTACCTGTGGCCAAGGGCCTGACAGCTCGCCACAGACCCCGGGGGCCCACCACCTGTCTCCCCTTCCCGGGGCAGGGCCCTCCGGCCACAAGCGCCCTCCCCCAGGAGCTAGCAGGCCACGAGTGTTGGGGAATTAACCCCCCCGGGAGCAGCCTGAGCCAGAGATGGGCAGGCCTGCATACACCAGCCTCCCCCCCCCCGCCCCGCCCCTCCAGGGGACAGCTCCGAGCTCGCTGCCTGTCCCGTCCTGGTGATTTCCTCGGGGCACTGAACAGGAGCTGCCCACACCCGTAGCAGACTTGATAACCCTCCTCCTCTTGGCGGCCTCCCACCTCCCTACTGACCTCCCCGTATTTCCTGCACCTCCCAAATGGTAGATCCAGAATCTTCCTCTAGGAACCCAGGCCAATGCAGAATAGGAGTAACACGTGATCCCTCCCAGAAAGCAGCATCGAGAACCTTCACGTTAGTTCTGTCCTTGTCCTCTTTTCCCATCTCTGCCTCAAGAGAGGCATGACCGGGGTGGGGGCTGCGCCTCCTGTCTCGCCCCACACGGAGGATCCACGGAGGACACCTGCCACTGGCATCCTGCAACCATATGTGACAGAAGCAAGAAACTAACTTTGCAGTTGTCCGCCCCAAGGTGTGGGGCTTGTGGTTACGGAAGCGTAACCTGGTGAAAGCTGGCTGGTGCAGGGTTTATCGCTCCTGGGGGACCCTTCTGACGGACCCCCCCATAGGAGACCCGGGCTGCCTACCTTCCAAATGATACTTGTCTGAGGGCAAAATGGTACAGCATAGCCTTGTCTCCTTGAACCCGGAGATGACCATTTGCTTTCTTCTCTTTCTCTGTAACTCACGGTGCGTGTGCAGAGCCGGAACTGGTGGCACCTAGAGACTGGGAGACTGGAACCAGTCAGGCCTGGTAGCTATGTGGGGGAAAGAGTCTGAAGATGAGGATCCTGGCCTGGAGACGGATGACAGCTCTCGTCACCCTGTGGCTGGGCGACCCGGGGGAAATCGCCCCCCCACCCCATCTGGAGCCGCCCCGTTTGCAATGCAAGATCCCAGCCTGAGACCCGAGCTCCACTCCGGGCACTCCGCCTCTGCGGTTCCATGAGGACCAAGACCAACTTCATTTTCTCCATCTCCTACTTGATCCATCAGCCTGGAGAACAAGCTAGATCCAGACCCAAACTCTCAAGGGAAAGACTGTCTCATCCACTTTACAAACTGCTCCTTTCTTTCCTCCCTTGCATTCCCCCTTCCCTCCGTCCTTGACACCGCGTGCTACATCTCAGGCCTGTAGCAGCAGGTCCCATGCCCGGGTCACTCACAGCGGCCACGCGGCTATTTTTGCCATGTCTGAACACCATCTCCGCTATCCGTCAGTTAACAGCGTTTAGCACTGACCGATCCTTTGTCCTTAAATGCACGTACATCCTGAGAGGAGTTTTTACGTTACTTCCCTGGATGGAAAATCAGTAGCACTGATGACTAGAAAGGGGCGTGTGTAAATGCACAAAACAAAGAACATTTTTACTGACTTCGAGTTAGGTGCTACTTGCTGTGGGGCTTCTGCTGCCCGCCTTCTGTTTAAAAAGGAAAGCTGAGGGGCTCCCGGGTGCCTCAGTGGGTTAAGCACCCAACTCTTGAGATCTCAGCACAGGGTCTTGATCTCAGGGTCACGGGTTCAAGCCCCACACTGAGCTCCACACGGGGCATGGAGCCTACGCAAAAAAAAAAAAAAAAAAGAGTGGGGATGCCTGGGTGGCTCAGTGGTTGGGCACCTCCCTTTGGCCCAGGACATGATCCTGGGGTCCCGGGATCGAGTCCCACGTCGGGCTCCCTGCATGGAGCCTGCTTCTCCCTCTGCCTGTGTCTCTGCCTCTCTCTCTCTCTCTCTCTCTGTGCCTCTCATGAATAAATAAATAAAATATTTTTAAAAAGATTTAAAAGGGAGTTGAAAGGTTTCAGGGTGGCAGTGAAACACAGTAGCACGTTATAACCTTGTCATAATGAGATAGATCAAAGAATCCAGAAAGGAAATGACCATCTGGCCATATGATGTGACATCACTGAATTTGTCAGCGGTATACCCCCAATCGTCTCCTGGGGCCCCTGAGATCATCTTCCATGTCATCAGGACACCCACCTCACACCTGGCGTGAGGCCCTATCACCTACCTGCATCCTGACCACAGCGTGGCTTAGTCACGAGGAGCTCAGAGCTTCCGGCCGGTCAGATGCGGGTTTGAGTCCCACTGCGTCGCCAGGCCACGCCGGCAAAGTCACTGAAGCTCTCACTACGGACACTTCCCAAGCGGGTCCTGTTTCCTTGCCTCCCACCATATCCTCTGGCCTGTTTCAGGCTCCGCTCCCCACCCGGATATGGCACCAACGTGGCCACAGGTCACATTCACTCTGTTCCTTCCGACCTGGGCGAGCACCTGCTGGAGCACCTGCCGGAGCACCTGCCAAAGCACAGCCAGGCCCTCGGGACCACCCTCTTGTTACCCATGGGTCGGGCTCACTGCCTCACCGGCCCTCCCAGGCCACGTCGGTGCCTGACGGCAGGCGAGCTGCAGTCTGGCTCCGGGCAGCAAAGCGTAGCTGCCTGGTCCCCTGAGAAGCTGAATTTGAACCTGCAGCCTTGGTTTCCTTGGTGCCGCCGAATTGGAGAACATGCCGGGGATGCCTGGACATCAGGCAAAGGAAAGGACATCCTGCAAAGGAAGGCTCTGTCTTCCTTCTCTGAGGGAGAGCACACTCAAGGGTCCTGTTTGGGACCGTGTCCCAAAACCCCAGGGCTTTGCTGCAAACGCATCACTCAAGGTCTGGGAGAGACGCACCGGTGGGGCAAGGACGCGGTATCACTGCTGCAGTCCTGATGCTTCGTCGGACAGGCAGCAGCACAACCGGCTCCATTAACGTGCTCAACTTCTCGCTAATGAGAGGGCACTTAAGCAACCATCACCCCGGAGACGCAAATTCAGAGTCTCAGGCCCCACTTTGTGAGGTCGGTGCCCTTAGTATCCCCATCACACAGCTGAAGAAGCTAGAGGATTTCAGTAACGTGCCTGAGTTCATCTAGCAGCCTGGACGCTGCCTAGGATGCCTTCCTGCCTTAGGGGACGGCCAGAGAGTCAGGCCTGTGACATCCAGAGGCACTGGGACCCACCGAGGCAGGGCCTAATCCATGTCCCGGGCCCAGAGAGGGCCTCCTCTGGGGGCTGGCACGGAGCCTGCGAGAACATGAAGGGCCTCCAGGCACAGAATGAGGGAAAGGGCTTCCCGGGACCAGGGAACAAAATGCTGGCCACCTCCTGCCTCGTCCCTCCTCCAGCTGTCCTTCTGTACTCTTTTCTCCTTGAATACCTTCTTTCAGGCCTCGGGGCCCATGGCCAAGTGCTGCCACTTCCATCTCAGGGGTGAGCCCCTTCTTGAGTTGGGCAGACCCAGCAGGGACGCCCATCACGAGGACCTGCCCCAGGCGGTGCCACGCGACAAATCGCAGGGACAGAGTGAGGACGGGAAGTGGCTGGTCCAGGGCAGGCTTGAAGCCAGGCTGCGGGTGAGGGGAAGAAGCCCCAAACCAGAGACAGAGAAGCAAGAAGCAAAGGTTAGAGGTGCAAGTTGAAACTAAGTGGAAAAGAAGTGAAAACATTAGACCCTGAGTCCATCAGAAATCGATAGAGGACTTCAGGCTGAGCTGTATCAAGGTAGAGGGTTGCAGGTGACCCCATCTGCTAGGCAGGGGGCTGCAGGCCCAAAGGGGTAGAGCTCTGAGTCAGGGAACCAACGCTAAGAAGCTGCATCCCTGAAGCATGAGAACCGCGAGCCAAAGGAACAGAAATCAGATCATGAGATTAATAACAGCTGAAGTTTGCTGAGCTTTCGCTCTAAGCCAGGCACTTCGCTAAGTGCTTTAGATAGATCATCTTATTCAACCCCCGCAGAACCCTCTGAGACCCCATGCGGCCAAGACCACAGTGAGTAGCGCGTGGGCGCCAAAGCCAGGTTGGGTTTGAACCAGACTGTTCCACATCCTCGCTCTGTGATCTCGGGCAAGTTACTTCGACTTTCTATTTCTCAGTTTCCTCATCTGTAAAATGGGATCATGTGGATATTATGTCGCACAATTGTGATGAGGATTAAATAAAACAACAGGTAACATTTACAGCGGTGACTCACAGGCCATAAAGCTCTGGTCAACTTAACGGTGATAATCACTACTAACATTAGACCCTTTTAGAGACAACAACAACAACAACAACAACAACAATAATAAAGCACAGGGATCGAAGTGAATTTTTAAGTGATGGAGAGGGGAATCCAGCGTGGCCAGTCGTCCTAGAGAAGCTGGGTCTGCAACCACCCTGCCTCACATCCTCATGTCAGTTCAGAGGAACAAGGTAAAGAGAGGGAGCCAAGGTGAGAGGCCCGGGGGGAACGCAGAACAGAAGGGACAGAAAAGCAGAGGACAGAAAGGGGGCCCCGGATGCAACAAGCGCACAGCCAGGAGGCCCTGGAGACTGAACTTGGAGGCCCTGGCGGCCAAGATCCAACCCTCCGGTGGAAACAGGTGTCCTAGATGGGACACGAGGACCATGTCCCAAAACCCCAGGGCTTTGCTACAAATGCATCACTCTGGTCAGAGCCGTGCCTGAATGCGCAGGCCTGAGAAGTGACATCAGGATGTTACCCAACTCCGACTTCATTGTGGGGGAGCTGGAGGGTGAAGATGTAGCAGTGGTACCAGCCAAGATATGCTCAGGGATCACTATATACAAGGCACTTCTCTATGTGCTTTATGCTTGAACTCACTTAATCTTCACCTGCACCCTATGAAGTCAGTTCTGTAGCATTTCCCATTTTGCAGGTGAACACATTAAGGCACAGAGAGGTCAAGTCACATTCACAAGGTCACACAGCAAGCAGGTAAGTCACAGAGCCAGGAAGGAAACTCGGGTCATCTGGCTCCAGAGACCATATTCTTAACCTCCAGGATCTGTAATCCCCAGCCAGGCTAGTCTCAGAAATAACTTGATAATTCACTGGGCCTTGGAGTGTCCATTTTTGTCACTGGATCCCCAGCCTGCACAACAAAGTCTATGTAGAAGAATCAACTAAAAAGCTAGGAATGGAGAAGTTGTCAGGTAATCCCAAATTGAGAGACATTCTACAAAATAACGAGTCGATCCTCTCTGAAAGTTTCAAGGTTGTGAAAGACAAGGAAAGACCTAAGAAGCTGTCGCCACGGGAGGAGACCAGACAACTAAGTGCAATGTGGGATCCTGGATTGGATCCCAGAACAGGAGAGAGGACCTTAGTGGGAAAACTGGGGAAATCCAAACAAGCTCTAAGTCAACTGTATCAGAGCGGGGTTCATTTCTTGGTTTTAACCACCGTCCCCTGGTTGTGTGAGATGTCACCATTACGGGAAGCTGAGCCAGGGGCACCCGGGAACGTCTTAGTTTGGCAATTCTCCTTTCAAAAGTCTAAAATGATCTAAGACATTTTTTAAATCCGGCGTGGAGAAAACAAACTAGAAAGACAAATGACAAGTGATCAAAACCACTGACATTCTTCCTTCATAAGCTAATGTGTCTGATCTTTGTAATTACGTTGTTGCCACCTATGCAGGCGAGTCAGTATCCTTCATTTGACATCAAATCTGTTTTAAATTGTGGAGAACAGCAACACCAAAAGCTGGCACCGCTTGGATTTAGAAGCCTGGGCCTGCTTCAGGAGAACAGATTACTTCCACGTGCTTCCAGACTGTCTTTCCCTCGGACTTAAATCCTCAGCGATGCTATTCTACAAACCTATCCGCCCCCCCACACTTCGATGGCCGCTGGCCAGGAAAGGCTTGGATCACTTGGGAGCTAAAGGACTACTTTGCAGGCAGGAGCCAGCTTCCAGAAATGCAACAGGTTTGGCACACGTGGGCGAACTGGCAAGCCAGAGAGACCCAGGGGTCTTCGTGAGGGTCAGGATGGCTGGCAGCCAAGGGGGTGAGGGAGAAACAGAGGCCTGGTTCCAGCTAACTGGGCACAGGGCAAGGAGGTAAACACTGCCTGCATTAGCTCATTTCATGCTTCTCCACACTGGGTCCCAGACGCCTTATATCCAGGGATCCATTTGATCAATACTGAGGGGAGCAGTTACCAACCCCACATGCAAATGAGGTAGCTGTGGCTCAGAGGTCGCCCACCCAGACAGCTAGGTGGCCACCCCAAGTCATCTGATGGGCAAAGCCCAGGCTCCTCTCTCCATTCATCCTGCACCCAAGGAAGACTCACGGAAAAAAAAAAAAAAAATCACCAAGCAGCTAAGAAGCCATGAACCTCCTCTCAGTGACCCCTGAAAAGCAACCCTCAAAGACGGGCCCTGGTTGGGTGTATTTATGCAGATTTTGCCCCTGTCCAGCTGACGTTGCCTGCCACGTTTATCAAATGCAGATAATTTAGACCCCAAACAAGGACAGTCGTTTTTGTTTGTTGGTCGGTCTGTTTTGTTTGTGTCCCTTGTTTTCTTTGGTTCTTGGCCTCAGTCATCTATTTTGGAGACCTACACGATCTAAATTATCTCGGCAACTGTAAATATCCCTTTCCTTTATCCCAACATGGGTTTTTCTTTAAGAAACCCAGGTTCCCCATCTGCTTCACGACATGGGCATTTCTAAACGAAAACACCTGCGCACAACAAATGACACCAGCACAGCTCTTGGAAGTTCCCTTAGTACTTTCAACCAGAAGAATAAAGCCACATGGAACCAGGCGAGCTCCCCTCGATCGGAGCTGGGTCCATCGGTTTTGCACTTGGAAATGTAATCAGTGCCTCCCATCCCCCAAAGGCATTCCAGTCCCAGTTTAGGATTCTGCACCCTGAAAGGAAAAGCAATACACAAACTTAGGAAAGGACAGAGGCCCCAGATCCTAAAAACACAGGCTTGAGTGGAAGCAACCTGATGCCTTTGCACACTATTACCTCAGGGACTGATTATTCTGAAACACTGTGTGGATGATGACACGTAAGACGCTCGGGGGACCCTGCCTCCTAGGAAGACAGCAATCCTAAAGCAGCTCGCTGCTGCATATTACACACCTTTCACCAAACACGGAGGAAAAGCCTAAAAAGGACATTAACCCTGGCAGCCCCAAAGCTAGTTTAAAGTTGTCACAAGCCCGGCTGATTTGTTAAAAACCTTTATCTCCAAAAAAAAAAAAAAAAAAAACTCCCCCTTCCCATTCACATCAGCAGAGAGACTCTAAAAGTCCACTGCCCTTCTTTTCCATGAAGTTTAACTAGTTAGCATAAAACAAGAACCTTTCAAATGTGTTCGAGAAGGGCTGGGGGGGAAAAATGTGTCTTTTGCCTCTAACGTAATCCCTTAACTAGACTAATAAATGGTGTGCTTTGGATTTACTCCTCACAAAACTCACAAGAGCGTAAAAGGCAACCACGTTTCCCAACAAATATACAATCTGTGGTTCTCTTGAGTCAAAACCTGTTCAGAGTCAAGTCTGATGGCTGCAGTTAAAAGCTGCCAATGAAGCTGGTCATCTTGGAACGGGGACATGTTGACTAATCGTGGCTGTGGAAGGAGAAGGAGAAGATAGAGAGATAAATCTGTGGAGGAGCTTGTGGATTAAGTGCATCAGAATCTGTGATGCACACAAGTGGAGCCTGGCACAAGGAAAGCACAATAAAGTGTCAGTTCTTGTTATGGTTGCTATTATTATCACTAACATGGCTATTAAACTGCCCAGATTCACAAAACTATTCAAAGCCTTTGCCACATTTAGGCCATTGCATTTAAAAATGCAATGCAGGGTAGCCCCGGTGGCGCAGCGGTTTAGCGCCGCCTGCGGCCCAGGGCGTGATCCTGGAGGCCCTGGATCGAGTCCCACGTCAGGCTTTCTGTATGATGCCTGCTTCTCCCTCTGCCTGTGTCTCTGCTTCTTTCTCTCTCTGTCTCTATGAATAAATAAATAAAATCTTTAAAAAAATAAAATAATAAAATAAAAATGCAATGGATGTCTTTTAAAAGAAGGCAGACGTGAAATCCTGGAGGAGCAAACTCCCACCCACAAAGAACAAGGCGCCCCTGTCTCTGACATGTTCCTTGGGAGAGACCACCTAGCAATTTGGGAGCTCAGAAGCCTTCACTTAAGGCTTGAGAAGATGCCAAGGACTTTCCTTGAGAGTCAGTCCAGAGAGAGACATTTGATCGCATTTTTCCAATGAGAAGCATATGTCCCGGGGTACATACGCTTCCTCCACTCACGTATGGATGGAAACAATGCTAAGTACATTCTGTCCCAAGAACTTACTCATGCTTACCCGACAAGGCTTAACTTTTTCATTTAAATCCCAGAAGCCTGCCATAACACCCGCCAACTGAAAGGTTGCTCTCAGAGCAACTTCTGGGCAATCCATTCATCGCGTGGCAATCCCCAACAGCTAAAACAAATGTTCCCTGTAGTGAACACACCCGTGGTGTTGGTAAAAAGCTGTGTATTTTCTTTTTTCCTTTCCACGATCATCACTAGAGACATCTAATAGATTCCATTTACGCGCCGGCAGCAAAAGCCTTTCCTTGCATGCTTATGTTGGGTTCAGGTTCATTACCTTGTTAAGGAGACATCTGATTTCTGCAGGTGATCTTTAAAAGGTCACATCTGTACATGGCTCACATATTTTCATGACCCATCTAATTGTATCGTTTAATCCCTTGGCCAGGTTTCAAAGAACCCAAGTGGTCATGGGTTTGGTAAGACAACCAGCACGAGGCAGGTCCCCGAACCGTTAGACACGGAGCAGGTGATGCTCCATCAGCCCCGTAACATGGGACACCTCCTTGAAACAAGGAAACCTCCATTCCCTGGCTGGCTCAACTCCACCTAAGAATTCCACGGAAAGGGGACTGGGTTCTGCTCTGCCTTTGGAAAACAGCCCGGGTCGTGGCCCTGGTGGTCACTTTGTAAGCACTAACCTTCTCCGGATATGGTCCTCAGGCCTCTTCATGGATACATACGTGGGAGTTATTCTAGGTGACCTCCTGTTAAAGAGTTTTATTTTAAATCCCAGCTAATCTTGGCTGCTCCCTGGACTGGTCTGATCTCTCGACACATCTTAGTTCAGGTCTACACAGCAAGCTGCAAAAACACAGTGGGAGCAAGGCTGGTGTTTGTTTCCCTCTTTCCCTTGCTTCCAGTCAATCCCGTTCCATCAATCACCCTTTCTTTCTCCTCTGCATAAACAGCAGTGTAGGTGAGCCAAGACGAAAAGTCAAAAATAAAGAATAGAGCCGAGCGAGCCAAGGGCTCTCTCTCCAGCGACAGGCTAAGGCACTCGAGAGAGGCAGCCGGGACGTGCCGGCGCCTGCGCACACAGGGCCACGCTGTTTGTTGTGAGCGCCTCCGGGTATTTTTAGAGTCTATAGGGAGAAGTTAAGCAGCACGGGGTGGCTGGTATGCTACTAATGACACCCCAAGCTTAAAGACCCGGGCTTCACAGCAACTGCGGAAGCTTCAGGTGATTAAAAGCAACACTTGACTTAAAAATCACACACATGTAGGGGGTGGAGGTGAGAAAGACAGAAGGAAAAAAGTCGTTGGTGAACCAAACTGGAATTCAGTCCTGCAGAGCGCAGACGTAAGGCACCCCACCCCGAGGTACTTAGGAGTCTGCAGTAGTCCTCTATGGCCCTTTTTCCTTTTTCCTGCCTCCCTCCCTCCTTTCCTTTCTTTTCTTTGCTTTTTGGTCTTCTCAGGATCTCTTTGGGGGACCAGCCTTTTGGTGGGCTCCGCAGAAGTGAACGCGGGGATCCAGACCTGGCCAATCAGACAACCCTTTCCCAAGGTGGCCAGCCCAGGAGCCACTGAAATCCAGCTAAAGAGGCTGTTCCTGGGGCGCCTGGGTGGCTCAGCCGGTTAAGTGTCTGCTTTCAGCTCAGGTCATGATCGAGCCCCGCATCGGGCTCCCTGCTCAGTGGGGAGCCTGCTTCTCCCTCTCCCTCTGCCTGCTGCTCCCCTCGCCCGTGTTCTTTCTCCCTCTGCCAAATAAATAAATAAAATCTTAAAAAGGAGAGAGAGAGAGAGAGAGAGAGAGAGAGAGAGAGAGAGAGAGAGAGAGACTGTTCCCTGGGCCTCTTCTTGGAAGCAGCAGGAAGGAGGCACTCCTTATCGCCGGGATCATTACGCATGAGGATGCTGTAAGCTTCGTGCAGCAGGACACACGGGTCCCTGAAACAAAGATACCCAGGAAAGCCCAGCCAAGAGATGGGAAGGGGAACAGGAGCTCCGTGACACCATTTGAACCCTTGGCCCCACTCTGTCTGCAGCCACTGAATCCCTAGAAATCCCAGGGACCTAAGCCAATAAACTTTCCCCCTTCTGTCCCTTTGAGGAAAGCACCCAAAAGAATCTGAATAGAGAGCTTGAAGTGTAATTTTTTTGAAACACCAGAAGAATGTTGAAGTGCAAGCCATAAGCCCATCCAGTCATGCCCACCCCGCTGTGGGAGAGGACACCAGGCGCTCAGCAAAGACTCCCAAACTGTCCTCATTTGCCTCGGAAGGCAGACAGGAACTTCCAAGACGATCCTCCTTTGTGCTTCAGGAAGATGAAGTGTAACAGCTATTCCTCATAAATGTCACACGGCACCCTTTGATTTTGTTGTCTTTCCTCCCAAAATGCAAAACTTCCCCAATGGTGTGCATGGTCCTCCACAGTGTGGAAGGACCGACCCCTCACCACGTAATCCCCTCCACCGAGTGAAGCCGATGCTGATGAACGTAACGAACACCTAACAGTCTAGCGCCCTGCACAAAGCAGCCAACAAGCAGGAGTCATACGGTTCCTTACGCAATCTGAGTAAACCCTCACAACTTTGGGAAGCAGGTGCTAAAACACACCCATTTTACAGATGAAGATACTGAGGCTCAGAAAGATTGGATACCTTGCATGAGATCGCACAGCCAGTCAGAAGGAGCGTCAAGCTTCCAGCCCAACTCTATGTAGCTACAAAGTCGGTGCTCGACCACTGGGAACGGCCCCCCTTCTGTGGGCTCACCCACTCGTCGACGGACCTTTACCTCCTGTTTCCCTCACATTGTGTTTCCCCTCCTGGACTGTCAACCTCTCTGTATTTTCACTTCCACAAAGTTTCTGTTAAACCTGTTTTATGTCTTCCTGAGCCTCATGTGTTCAAGTCTCCATTACCCCACTGGGTGATTGATTCTTCAAGAGGGGTGAGAAGAGGGAACGGGGCCAGTTCTATCTTGGATTCGTTATCCCTTGGGAGAATCGTGAATCCATGTGTCAGGAAGAAGATGCCCTATAAATCCAAAAGCCCAAATCGTTAAGTTTTCCCACTTCTCCCAAAAAGCAGAAGATGGATGCTTTATAGCATGCTTCAGACACTTACAGTATTACCGTTTCCCTGGAGTGAAAGAACTTAGATGGCCCTTTTTGAACCTGATTCTGAAGTCTGAATCTGGTCTCCCCACCCAAAACCACAAAAGTAAAAAAGCCAGGGCACCTGGGTGGCTCAGTGGTTGAGCGTCTGCCTTTGGCCCAGGGCGTGATCCTGGATCCTGGAATCAAGTCTCCTGCATGGAGCCTGCTTCTCCCACTGCCCATGTCTCTGCCTCTCTCTATGTATCTCTCATGCATAAATAAATTCTTTAAAAACAAAAAAAGTTAAAAGCCTCCAACCACCTAAGGGAATTACCAAACGTATATGAAAAAAATGTATATACAAAGATGTGCAAGAGAGTGTGGCTTACAACAGGGAAATGTCAGAAGCAACCTAAATGCCCAGCATGAAGGGATTGGCGTCAACGTGTGGTATAACTACGATTTTAGAACACTTGAACCAATTAAGTCATTAAAGTTAGGTCAAGAAAGAATTTTGGGGGAGGGGAAGAAAAGGAAAACCTGCCATCATCCTCAGTGAAAAGTGCAGACTTCAAAATGTATATTTTTACAAAAATAACAAACACCCTGACTGAAAGGACATGAACTACGATAAGAACCAGGATGGAATTACAAAGGAATTTATTTTTTGTTTAGATGTTTGCCTTGTGCCTTCTGGATTGAAAGGTGTTTGTTGTTTGTTTTGCTTTGTGCCACATGATTCTTCTAACACTTGTTATGGAAGAGAGAAGCCTGCAGAAAAAGGTGATGAGGATTAACGAGATGATGTCCCTGGGGTCATCAGAGAAAAGGAATATACGAGCTGGGGAGGGAGCCCGGACTCTGGAATCAACTGCCTGGGTCTAGATTCAGCCTCTGCTGCTCACAGGCTACATAACTGAGCAAGTTACTCAATTTCCTGTGCCTCAGTTTCCCCCATCTAGAACAGGGATGATAATAATCCTACCAACCTTGCGGGGTCATTCTAAACCCATCACATGAACATACATGACACATTTAAAACATTGCCTGGCATAGCGTTTGCTCTGTGCATCTAGGTGCACTCTCCATGGCATAAATTACTTAAAAGTAAGCACCCCATCTAATTCCTTTCTAACACCTATCAAAGGGCCCGATGCACAGTGGGTGCTTGGTCAATGTCCACTGGCTGTGCCCAGTTGGATTCTAGAGGTCAGTGCTGGTGTTCTGAGGAGCGGTCACCATGATACCTTCTCCTTGGTGACATCTCCCTCCGACCGGACCCATGGAGCTTCTTAGGGCTGAAGGGAGAGCAGCTGTCCAGTGGCATGTTTGGAGCTCAGAGAGTTAATAAGATAAAAGGGACCCTTGAGAAACTGTATGGCCGCAACCTAATAAAGTTTAGCAATGACCCATCATCTTCCCCCACTGCCCCAGTCAGGAATTGTCTGGTTGCTTGAAAGAGAAACGCACTCAGACAAAACAAAAGGGGAGAACGTGGTATTGTCAGGTGCAGAAATCTCATGGGATCCAAGAACAAGAAACAAAAGAATAATAGAAGCTCCCTTGTCAAATGCAGTTTGCACCAGCGGTTGGATGAATGGTCAGGTCGAGCTGGGAATGATTGTTTTGAATTGATAGCGTAATGCTGTAAATATTTTAACAAAAATGTATAAAAGCATTTATTTGCCAAACTCTGGATGACCTCAGATCCCACGTGGAACACGGACAATGATTTTTCTCATCCGTGCGGCTTGCTTCTGATCTGTCTGAATTCTGACCTCAGCCTTAGAATCCTCTGAGTTTTAGAAAAGTATCTGTACAGATAAGTGGATGGGACCTTCCTCCTTCTCGAATAAGGAAGACCAGCCCAGAGGCCATCTGCACAGCATATGGCCATAACTCAAAATGACAAGTGCACGTTGCATCCAAGAATCCTAAACGAGTCTCCAACAGTCTCAGCTTTAGGCCCAACGGATCAGAGAACCCAGATTCATCACCGAAGCCAGCTCGCTGGCTGAATTACCTCCCTATAGTCGCCACTGCGGCATAGTCTTTGGTGTCCCAACTCCCAAATCTTCAGATTTATCAAGTCTCGGGGAGAAAAATACCATCACAGAAGTTTGGCACATTTATCTGCTCGTGCTATTGGAAAATTACACAAAGAACTGAGAACCTGAACCACAGACGTGGGGGGATGGTAAAGGATTTTTTAAACCTAATCATCCACCTCATGCTTTACACCTGAAGCAAAGAAAAGATGCCTAGAGAGGTCAAGGTGATGTGCCAGGGCCAGGAGGCCCACAGCCACAGTCTCAGAGAGGCACCGGCTTCAATTTCTCAGAAATCCGTTGTTATGAGAGACTCCTAACTCTGGGAAACGAACTAGGGGTGGTAGAAAGGGAGGTGGGTGGGGGTGGGGGTGACTGGGTGACGGATACTGAGGGGGGCTCTTGATGGGATGAGCACTGGGTGTTATTCTATATGTTGGCAAATTGAACACCAATAAAAAATAATTTATTTAAAAAAAAAGAAATCCGTTGTTTATCAAGGATAAACTAAAGAAGTATGATAATAAAAATTTCCCCACGTACAGAATGACTGACGAGGTCATATCACATGGGGGCCTCAGAGTAAACTAATGAGAGTGACACAGAAATATGTAGAAATGAAAGCTCTCCCCTTATAGAAAGGGCACTTGATGAGATGAGCCCTGGGTGACATGCTATATGTTGGCAAATTGAACTCCAATAAAAGAAAAATAATTAAAAAAAAAAAAAAAAAAGAAAGAAAGAAAGCTCTCCCCCTTGACCCTTCTCTAACTTGTAACTCAGGCCAGTAAATATCCCAGCTCGGACCATCCCTGCCCTCCTGTCTTTAAGTTAGGAAAATGGACAGCTTTTCAAAAGACAGAAGTGGAATGACACTTGAGAGTGTACAATATGACAAGCACGTCACGGACTGTCGGTCATTTCGTCCTAATGACAACCTTGCAGGGAAAATATGACTCTCTCTCTCTTCCCTCAGCTGAGGCTCCGAGAGGCAGGGCATTTCTCCAAGGCCACGCAGCGAGTCAGCTTGGTTCTAAAGCCTACAGGTTTCACAGCTCTGTGCCTTCCATTCCTCCAGGCAGGAGATGCTGCCGAAGGGCATAACTAGCAGTGAAATGATCATTTCCCAGTGCCTTAAAGAGACACGGTTTGGGACCTGGAAGTTATGTCAGAAGGCCAGTTCCGCAGTGAGCCAGGCCAGCCCTTCTGCTTTCCTGACTTGCTCTTTCTCCAAGGTCTGTTCCTTCAAAGACACAGAGCTTGGTTTCTTTCCTCTCTGGTTCCCTGGGTCCTTCGTAGCATCTTCTAACCAAACTTCTATAACATTTTTTTTTTTAAATCTTAACCCTGGAGAAATTTGTCTCATCAGAATTAAAAGAATTTAGGCAGAGAAGACAGAAAGGAAGGCATAAAAACACCTGCAAAATCTTTCTCTGGGCCTTAATTGCGCTCCTTGCTACACTGCTTGCACAACATCAGGTTTTTCTCTCCACGGAATGCCTGAATTCTTCTACCCATCTTGCCTCCTCTCACTCCTCACTCTTCCACTGTATCAGAAGAGGAGCTGTCTCTTTTGAAATGTGTATGTTTCCTAGATACTTTCAGACCTGGACGGCCTCAGACACCGTTGCAATGAAATTCAGGGATGTTCCCGTAAACCGCATCTCAAGGCTAAAGCAAAGACATGCGTACGTTGTTACTTGGATGGCAGCTTCAAGCATTTTCTTGTGGAAGAAGGCAAAAGCAAATCAACGTTTACCCGTGAAAATGAAAATAAAATCAGCTTTAAAAGGTTGTGTCTTGGGGATGCCTGAGTGTCTGTCTTTGGCTCAGGTCGCAATCCCAGGATCCTAGGATCGAGTCCTGCATTGGGCTCCCAGCAGGGAGCCTGCTTCTCCCTCTGCCTGTGTCTCTGCCTCTCTCTGTCTGTCTCTCATGAATAAATAAAATCTTTTAAAAATAAAATAATAAAATAAAATAAAATAAAATAAAATAAAAGGTTGTGTTTTGAACACCCTAATAGATTTCAGGGGATGTGGCCACATTAGGGGAGTACTGATACATAACTTAGGGAGCAATCATTTTATCACAACAGCTAACATAGTAAGAGGCTTGCTGCGTGCCAGGAACTGCTCCATACACATTCTATGCATTTATCCTCACAACCACCCCTAAGAGATATGGTTCTATCATTAAACCCATTTTATATATGTGGAAACTGAGGTTCAGAAAGGCTAAGTAACTTGCCTTAAAATTACCCCCTGAGAAGCTTATTGGTGACTAACCTGCTGTGCTTATTTTTAAATGAAAATGAGGGCAGTCGTTTATATCTCTGTAAATTCCAAACATACACTTTCTGACTCTCTCCTCCTCCGGTGGCCTCCCCCATCCGCTCACAGAGTGGCTACACGAATGTGTTCCTGGCCAACCAATCGCCGTGGGTGGCTGTCTTCACTTGTGGGCAGGATCATCTGAGCAGGAATGGGTCAGATCCTTCTGGGAATGAGAGAAAGTGCCAGTTTAAGCAGCCTGCTTCTGGAAAAGTGACTGGGCCACCCAGCCTTTTACGTAACCCGAAAAAATGCCAGGAGAACAGGGTCTTTGGCCGCTGAAGAGGATCCCAGGCCAATGGCTCACTCAGGTCCTTCCTCATGGATGGGATGAGGAGGCAAGCACCTCCCCGAGTTCCCAGCACTCTGACTGCTCCTGCGGTTAGAGCCCTATCACCTTCCCCTGGAGGACGAGTGTGTTTCCTGAGGACGTCCTGAGCAAAGATCATCAATAATTCACCCCTGCATAGCTGACAGGAGAGGGTTTGGCTGTCATGGCAACAACCGAAAGACCTTGTTGTTAAAAATAAAATAAAATAAATAAATAAATAAAATAAAATAAAATAATAAAATAAAGTGTCCAAAAAGAAATGTGGCTATTTTTTCATGAACATTGAATTCCTGACAGCAACTATGTGTGAGTGAGATGAAAATGGGTGGGGAAAAAATATCTTAAAAATGCAGTCTCTAAATCATTTTCTAAGACTGGAAAATAAGACACAAAAGTGCATTTCTTGGCTTCACACTGCACCCTTCTGGAAGGAGGAGGAAGTGAAAATACGACATCACTGCTATACCCCATTCGCTATCTTCTGAAAACGGACTCATATGAAAAATTCATCCAGAAAAGCATTTTCCCACACTCTTTTTTTCTCTTAATATATGTTTCCCCCACCTAATCTTTACCACAACCTTATGAGGCTAAAATCACCCCCATTTTACAGATGAGGAAGCCGAGTCTTTAGAGACAATGGCCAAGTCGAAGCCTAGAAATGGTGCAAGTGGAATCTGCACCCAAGTCAGCTTGACTCCAAGGTCTGCATATGTCCCTCATACCAACCCTGTGGGAAAGGAAGAAAACTGAATCCAGTTCGGGAGTGGGATTTCCGCAGAATGTATTTCAGGGGAATGGACCTTCAGCAATTTTCACCATCAGAAGTATTTAAAGTGTCTTTCATCACATAGCTGAGGAACAAGAGGGAGAAAAGCGAGCTTTACCAGCCTCCTACTTTCATCTTGTGTGGAATCGCGAGCCAGACACAACAACAAGCTCTTCTCCGCTTCACTCTGAATAATCTTACATATGTTTTTACAGAAAGATAACATCCTCCCCACACCGCCCCGCATTCTGAGCTACTTGAGCACAGAGCCTGAACCTTCCTCACCTTTGTTTTTGGAGGCTCGTGAAATTTGTGGGAGAATCAGTGAAAAAAAAAATCAAGAAGAGAACAGGACACTTTAAAAGCAGGATCTCTTTGGGGCACCTGGGTGGCTCAGCGGTTGGGTGTCTTGCCTTTGGCCCAGGATGTGATCCTGGGGCCCTGGGATCAAGTCCTGCATCGGGCTCCCCGCAGGGAGCCTGCTTCTCCCTCTGCCTGTGTCTCTGCCTCTCTGTGTCTTTCATGAATAAATAAATAAAACCCTTAAAAAAAAAAAAGCAGGATCTCTCTACTTGTTTCATGCGTTCAAAAATTCCAAGTAAATTCACTCAAGACCCTTCACACCACTGGGGGAATTCACCCACTTTTCCATCCGTGCAGCCCGGTGGAGCACCAGCTGGGGAGGAAGCAGCTGTTCTCAATCCTTCTGGGAATGAGAGAAAGTGCCAGTTTAAGCAGCCTGCTTCTGGAAAAGTGACTGGGCCACCCAGCCTTTTACATAACCCGAAAAAGAGCCGGGAGAACAGGGTCTTTGGCCGCTGAAGAGGATCCCAGGCCAATGGGATCCCTTCTTCTCATCCCAAAGCGCTGCTGAGGGCTTGGGTCTGGAGTGAGCATGGATTTCACCTCCCTGGGTTCCCGGGGGCTCTCTGTAAAATGAGGATTCTGTGAAACTCAATGCAGAGGTCGTAAAGTTGAAGGTTGGGGATTGTGATTTGTATATTTTCGATGGTCCGCGTGACATTTAGTACCCGGTTGGGCCGGTTCCAGACAGTCATTCATTCGGTCGGCAGCAAGCGTTGGCACAGCACCAGCCCAGCCGCAGCAAGGAAAGAGCTAAAGCACCACAGTCCGCCTGATTTAAAACCAAACCAAGAAACTTCAGTAGGTAGAGTGGGGAATTTCAAGCATGTGTGACAATAAGCCACAGAAAGATGTGTCTTTCTGTTTCTCACCGTGGTGCAGCACACACACACACACACACACACACACACTCACACAGGCATGCACACACGAGACAACCCAACTCCTTTCTACAGGCTGTGTACTCTGATGGTTTCTGTTCTCCCCTAGTTCATATTTCTAACTTGACTTTTGTCTACATAAATCGATTTCTTCAAATGGAGGGTCACTGGAGGGGAGGGGGCCAGGGAGATGGGGTCCCTGGGTGACGGGCATTAAGGAGGGCACGTGATGTGATGAGCACTGGGTGTTATACTCTATGTTGGCAAATTGATTTTAAATTAAGAAAAAAAAAAACTAAAAAAAAAAAATCGATCTCTTGACCCATTAGATGGTATGACCGGCGGATGGAGAAGCACTCCAAAGCTGTGCTAACCATCACTTGAACCGAGTGTTCAAGTTAGTGAACCCTTGAAATGCGATCAGTATGCCATGAGATGTGCCATAAGCTTAAAATACACAGCAGATGTGTTCCAATAATACCAACATTTAAAGTAAATACCTCATCAATGATTTTTCTTATTGCTTACATGCTGAGGCAATCCTGGTTTGGACAATTTACTTTGCTGAGACCCATTTCACTCGTTTCACTCTTTTCCTGTGGCTACAAGAAAAATTATTACCGACGAGGCTCACATTCTATTTGTAGCGGACAGCACTGACCTGGTGCAGGGTCAGCAAGCCGCCCTGGGTCCAAGCCACCCTGCCACCTGTTTTGGTTAATCAACTCCTACCGGAACCCATCCTCACACCCATCCTCACACCTTCGCTTACATATGGTTGAGCAGTTGCAACACAGCCTTCGTGGCCTGCAAAGCCTAAGATCACCTGCTCTCCAGGCCTTCGCAGGAAAAGTGTGCTGACCGCTAACAGAGCACTGGGGTGCTTGATACCCGCCGTCATTGTGCCAGGGGTGGACATACATACCCGTGCGATTGACTTGGTACTGATGGCAATCCTGCAGGAGGACTTTTCTTCCCGCATTGTGCAAATGAGGCTCTGAGGGATTAAGTAATTGGCCCAAGGTCACCCAGCCGGGCCGGGCCGCAGGGAACAGAGCTGGGATCTGAACCTGTGCTCCTCCGACAACAAAGCCTGTGCTATCATTTCTGCTCTCCATGCACCTCCCCTAACCAAAACCAGCTCTTCCTAGCTAGATGTAGTGCTAAATTCCACCTCTGTTGTTGGGAGAATCAATCGGCCCATCCGACTGCCAACCAGTCCAGGAGGAAACAAGGATGGTTAGGGAGGGAGGGCAGGGGAGAGGAGACCTTCCTCAGGGATTCCTCACCCACCCCCCCCAGAGAATTTAAAGGTTGTGACTGCTCTTTTAGCAAATGTCACCTGCCTTCTACCCAACATGCAAGTAAGTACTGCTCAGATGCTGCTCCTGGAGGGACCAAAGCATAATGGCTTTAAGCCTCTCTTCACTTCAGTTAGAAACTTTCATGAAAGATGCCCTGTTTTTCAATTTTTTTTTAATTTTATTTATTTGTTCATGAGAGACAGAGAGAGGCAGAGACACAGGCAGAGGGAGAAGCAGGCTGTCCTCAGGACCCCGGGATCACGACCTGAGCCGAAGGCAGATGCTCAACCACTGAGCCACCCAGGTACCCCTGTTTTTCATTTCCAATCTTAATACCTTAGGGCTTCAAACGTCAGATTTGGTGGTCCCAGATATCTAAACAAAGTCACTCTGAAAAAAAAAATAAGTGTGGGAAAGACTGAAAAAGTTTTCTGAGGTTATTGTTAACTGAAAAAGCAAATAACCAAATAGAGTGATGCCTTGTTTGGGTAAATAAGTAAAAATCATTTATAACTGTCCTCTTCTGCGTGCCTGTGTATGTGCCGAGAACTATTCTCAAGGGGTGTATGGAATTCTTTCGGCTGATACGTACTTTTAAATTTTTGTTACAAGGAAAACATATTTCTTGCAAATTTAAGTTTCCTGGTTGAAGGGTACCTCAGTGGCTCAGCGGTTGAGCGTCTGCCTTTGGCTCAGAGCGTGATCCTGAGGTCCTGGGTTCGAGTCCCACATTGGGACTGCTTCTCCCTCTCCGTGTCTCTCTGCCTCTGTCTCTGTGTCTCTCATGAGTAAATTAATAAAATCTTAAAAAAAAAAAAAAGAAAGAAAGAAAAAAAAAAGAAAGAAAGTCTCCTGGTTGAAGAAACCATGCACATTTTCTGGGATTTTTTTGTTTATTTTTTAGGGCAATGCTGATTTCCACCTAGGAAGGCAGAGAGAATGTGAAATCTTGTGAGTACAAGGAAACCCGGGGATCTTTCAAGGCTCGGTCTGGAAACCCAGGGAGCGCCTCCCTGTCTTTAGGGAAAAGTGGGGCTGCAGCGCCCCCCTGCGTCCCAGCCTGGGCAGAGGAAACCTCCTTCGCTGCCCGAGCCATCCCATGCAGACTATTAGGACTTCCCAGGACCAGGGTATTCCTGCTGACTGAGGTTGCTGTTCTGCTTCTCCTTGCCAGGCCAGGCACGCCAGAGGGTTTGAGCTCCCAGGTGCCACATTTTAGCCGCTCAATAAAGGCCCCTTGGGCTCCCGAGTCTTCTCCCGGTGGCGACAGAGGGGCTTGGCATCTGTAAGGGAAGCCCTGAGTGCTTCGCACTGTCCATCCAGCCTTGGAATCCTCAGGATCTCCTTTTCTGGGAGATTCGGCAGCAGCGAGGTACGTGGTGTACTTGGAGGGGGAGCAAGCCTAGATGCAGCATCGACACATTCTGAAGGATTTGTCTACCTCGAGGCTCAGGTCCAGGTGCTCTGGAGAGATGTAAGCACAACTGGGCTGGAAAGATGACATGTCTTCAACAGCCACCGGGTTTTGAGCACCCACTTGTTCCAGCACTGCTCAAATGAGACTTGACCTTCATTACAGCCCTGCACGTAGATGCTATTATTTCTACTTTATAGCAGGGTCAGAGCTTGAGGCTCTGACGCTAAGTCACTCATCCTGTAAGTAGCTGGCCCTAATTCAACCATCCTTAGCTCCTTCTTCGTGCCAGGTGTCCTGTACTAAGGTTTTGGTTTGAAGGCATGAAGATAGCAGGGAGCAGAAGACCGAGGGGCATCATCTCCAGGCTGCCAGGCTCCTCGTGGCTGCCATCTGACTCCACTCACAGAAGGCCGCCCTTTAACCCTTAGCGGAGGGCCAGACACTCTGGGAGCATCTGGTAAATCCATGAATGGCACCACATCTGGGATTTGAGCTCGGGGTGGGTGTGGTATTCCAGGAGAGCCTTGATTCCCACAGCTGCCTTGCTGAAGACAGAGGCCAGTCCAGCCCCCCATCTTGCCCCTGCCTCACAGCTAACACGGGGTCACTTCCCTAATGGCTGCAAACCCAGATGGCGGCAGGTGACCCACAGCAGGCCCAGCCCACCCTTCCCTTCTCTCTGCCGCCTTACTGTCCTAAGCAGAGACGGCAAAAATCATCCCCAAACTGGCATTCATTGCTAAGCTTTTAACCAAATTAGGATTTGGCAACCAGAAAGAAGCATTCAGATAAAAATGGAAAGGATGTTTTATGAATTTGGAAAAAAAAAAAAAAGAACTCACCAGCCACTTTTCCTCTGAAATTTGAACAGTCCCTTTAGTAATTTGTGAACCCCCTTACCAAAAATATAAAAATCATTATGAATATGAATAAAACATGCATCTTAAAATGGCATGTTGACATTTAAAAGACATGACAAAGGTTTGATGTCTAAAATGTCCTGATCTTAAAAGACGGGAGAGAATAGAGACCCGCTTTCATTAAAATGTGTTTCTACACATTTCTTCTTCCCCCCTGGCTTTGTTCTCCGGAGCATGGCTAGAAGAAGCCCCATGGACCTTGAGACTCTGTTGTAACCATGACCCAGTGCTCTCAGGCTCCCCCAATGGAGCCTGTCCTCCCTCAGCAATTTGCAAGCTCACCCCCTTTCTATCACCAACTCTGGCCCCAGCCCCTGAACAAATCAAATCCCAAGCAAACCCCAAGATCTAACTTATTTGAAGAGGTAAAATCCTCTGTCTCCTGTAAGATCCCCCAGGATGCGATCCTTCTTCCCCCCGCCCAGCTGTGCGGTGGTGACGGGTTCTATTCCCAACACTGCAGTGAAGGTTTGAGGTGCACACTCGCCCCCCAGACATGCCCTCAGCCACGCGTGGGGCATCGGAGACACATGTGCTGGGTCGTAGCCTCAACCTGCTGCCCCGGCTCCGAGAACTGCCCCCCTCTGACCCTCGATGACATGTGTGCCCTGGGACGGGGATCACACAGATTTGGCAGCTTGAGCCCACTGGAGCAAAAGGCCACTTTTCAAATATAGGAGAGCACAAATAGCTAATTTAACTCTGCTGATTAAAAATAAAATTTCTTGAACACCTGAGTGGCTCAGTCTGTTAAGCATCTGCCTTCGGCTTAGGTCACGATCCCGGGGTCTTGGGGTCGAGCCCCGTGTGTCGGGCTCCCTGCTCAGGGGGGAGTCTACTTCTCCCTCTCCTGGTGCCTGTAGCTCCCCCTCCTTGTGTGCACTCTCACTTTCTGTCAAATAAATAAGTAAAATCTTGAAATAATAAATAAAAAGACAAAAATTCCTTAGCTTTAGTCAAAGGAGCACAAACCTTTTTTTTTTTTTGCCTATAGAAAATAACTGAGTGACAGCTGAAAAGGCCAGAACTGGCAAGGTGGGCCAACCCCTTCTCTTTTCCCCGGAGAGTTCATGCCACCGCTGCACCGTGTATGGAAGGCCTCACCTGCTGGAAGGCCTCCGTCCCACCAGCCAAGAACAGGACAGAGTTCCAGGAAACTTCAGACCTGTAGATTGTAATCCTGTTAGTGGAAGTGAGCAGGGCCAAATGGCCTGGGGTTTGGACAGGTGAGTACAGAGTCCTGTTGTATTGCACAGCGAAGGGGCTGGGCATGACGCGGGAGGTGAGAAGGTGATGCACACGCAGGGAAATCTCTCTGTGCTCGACAGAGGACAGAGCTGCCCAGCGTGTTGCATTTTTGAGCAGAACATTTCCCATCCTGGTGGGTACAGAGGGCACAGTGCCCACAGGGACCACCGTTGTCCTCGGGAGCCCATGGGCCTCGTGTGGTAGGCACGGGCTGTGGTCGATAGTCACGACCAGTGATCCTGGACCCCCAGGAGGGGGTGAGCTCTCACAGGAGCCAGAGAGAGTGCCCTCCCTGGTGATGCTGCAGCTGTGCCATCTGCGGTGATTCATGATGACTTCAGAAACATTCCACAGTGAACACTTAAAAGCTGTCCTGGAGCAGGAGGACGACCGAGATCCCAGGACAACCCACAGCTCCCTGTGGACAAGAGCAGGGGTTTCCAAAAGCGAGTAGTGGTTAGCCCAGAGGAGGACTGGAAGAGGAGCTCCTCCTCTGACTTCAGCCCTCACGCGGTCACCAGGGATGAGTTCATCTCTTAGGAGATCTCCTGTCAAATGTTTCGGATTCTTTTTCTCTTAAGCACTGAGAACAGTGATTTTTATGGTTATCTTTTTTTTTTTTTTTTTTTTTTTTAGGATTTTACTTATTTATTTATTTATTTAAGAGGGTGAGAGAGCACCAGCAGGGGGAGGGGCAGAGGGAGAGAGAGAAGCAGGCTCCCCACTGAGCAGAGAGTCTGGTGCAGGGACCTATCCCAGGACGCTGGGGATCATGACCTGAGTCAAAGGCAGATGCTTAACCTACTGAGCCACTCAGGTGGCCCCTGGTTATCTTTTTTTAAATCATTATTCCATTGAATGTGTAAATTACCCTGGGTAGCATAGACATTTTCACAATATTAATTCTTCCAATCTATGAGCATGGAATATTTTTCCATGTCTTTGTGTCTTCCTCCATTTCTTTCAGAGGTGTTCTGTAGTTTTTAGGGTATAGGTCCTTTACCTCTTTGGTTAGGTTTATTCCTAGGTATCTTATGCCTTTGGGTGCAATTGTAAATGGGATTGACTCCTTAATTTCTCTTTCTTCACTCTCATTGTTAGTGTAGAGAAATGCCACTGATTTCTGGGCATTGATTTTGTATCCTGCCACACTGCCAAACTGTTGGATGAGTTCTAGCAATCTTGGGGTAGAGTCTTTTGGGTTTTCTATGTACAGTATCATGTCATCCGCGCAGAAGGAGAGTTTGACTTCTTCTTTACCAATTTGAATGCCTTTTATTTCTTTTTGTTGCCTGATTGCTGAGGCTAGGACTTCTAGTCCTATGTTGAATAGCAGTGGTGAGAGTGGACATCCCTGTCGTGTTCCTGATCTTAGGGGAAAGGCTCCCAGTGTTTCCCCACTGAGAATGATATTTGCTGTGGGCTTTTCGTAGATGGCTTTTAAGATGCTGAGGAATGTTCCCTCTATGCCTATACTCTGAAGAGTTTTGATCAGGAATGGATGCTGTAATTTTGTCAAATGCTTTCTCTGCATCTATTGAGAGGATCACATGGTTCTTCTTTTTTCTCTTGTTGATATGATCTATCACATTGATTGCTTTACGAGTGTTGAACCAGCCTTGCATCCCCGGGATAAATCCCACTTGGTCATGGTGAATAATCTTCTTAATGTATTGTTGGATCCTATTTGCAATTTATACATTTAATGCAATCCCTATCAAAATACCATGGACTTTCTTCAGAGAGTTGGAACAAATAGTCTTAAGATTTGTGTGGAATCAGAAAAGACCCCGAATAGCCAGGGGAATATTAAAAAAGAAAACCAGAACCGGGGGCATCACGATGCCAGATTTCAGGTTGTACTACTGTGATCATCAAGACAGTGTGGTTCTGGCACATAGATCAATGGAACAGAATAGAGAATCCAGAAATGGGCCCTCAACTCTACGGTCAACTATATTCGACAAAGCAGGAAAGACTATCCACTGGAAAAAAGACAGTCTCTTCAATAAATGGTGCTGGGAAAATTGGACAGCCACATGCAGAAATGAAACTAGACCATTCTCTTACATCATACACAAAGATAAACTCAAAATGGATGAAAGATCTAAGTGTGAGGCAAGAATCCACCAAAAATCCTAGAGGAGAACACAGGCAACACCTTTTTGAACTTGGCCACAGCAACTTCTTGCAAGATACATCCATGAAGGCAAGGGAAACAAAAGCAAAAATGAATTATTGGGACTTAATCAAGATAAAAAGCTTCTGCACAGCAAAAGAAACAGTCAACAAAACTAAAAGACAACCTACAGAATGGGAGAAGGTATTTGCAAATGACCTATCAGATAAAAGGCCAGTATCCAAGATCTATAAAGAACTTATTAAACTCAACACCAAAGAAACAAACAATCCAATCATGAAATGGGCAAAGGACATGAACAGAAATCTCACAGAGGAAGACATAGACATGGCCAACATGCACATGAGAAAATGCTCCACGTCACTGGCCATCAGGGAAATACAAATCAAAACCACAATGAGATACCACCTCACACCGGTGAGAATGGGGAAAATTAACACGACAGGAAACAACAATTGTTGGAGAGGATGTGGAGAAAAGGGGAACCCTCCTGCACTGTTGGTGGGAATGGGAACTGGTGCAGTCACTCTGGAAAACTGTGTGGAGGTTCCTCAAAGAGTTAAAAATAGACCTGCCCTACGACCCAGCAATTGCACTGTTGGGGATTTACCCCAAAGATATAGATGCAGTGAAACGCCAGGACACCTGCACCCCGATGTTTCCAGCAGCAATGTCCACAATAGCCAAACTGTGGAAGGAGCCTCGGTGTCCATCGACAGATGAATGGATAAAGAAGCTGTGGTCTATGTATACAATGGGATATTCCTCAGCCCTCAGAAATGACAAATACCCACCATCTGCTTCAACGTGGGTGGAACTGGAGGGTATTATGCTGAGTGAAGTAAGTCAATCGGAGAAGGACAAACATTATATGGTCTCATTCATTTGGGGAATATAAAAAATAGTGAAAGGCAATAAAGGGGAAAGGAGAAAAAAATGAGTGGGAAATATCAGAAAGGGAGACAGAACATGAGAGACTCCTAACTCTGAGAAACGAACTAGGGGTGGTGGAAAGGGAGGTGGGCGGGGGGATGAGGTGACTGGATGACGGGCACTGAAGGGGCCACTTGATGGGATGAGCACTGGGTGATATGATGTATGTTGGCAAACTGAACTCCAATTAAATAAACAAATAAATAAATAAATAAACAAATAACCATTATTCCCTCTGGTTGTTCCCATATCTTAGATAAAGTCCGTCTATTCACAGCCCCCTTGGATGTGAGAGGATCTGGGAAGGTCAGGACAGAGAAGCTAAGGCGAGTTTGGCTTTCCCCACCTCACCCCTCCACCAAGACTGCCGCAAATTACAGCTCCAGGGACCCCAGAACAGCGAGCCTCTGGGGATGGGGGTCCAAGGCACGAGGAAGAACACAGGCAAAGTGGGCAATGTGCCTTCTAAAGCTCACATGCTGGGCAGGAGAAAGAATGAGACACAATAGGTAGATTTGTGGTCCAAAAGCCAGTGGCAGAGCAAAGACTAAAATCCAGGCCTCTTAACCCACTTTGACTATGGGCCTCAGCCTAATGAGGGGGGCGGGGCCAAATGTTCTGGAACATTCTGAGTCCACAGGGACGGCAAGTAGAAACACTTTATTATCCTCAATGTGCCATCAAAGCCCACTTGGTAGAAATTTCTAGTGCAATTTCACTTGCCCTGACCACTCTCACTCTTGAAGGGGATGGAACAAAAATATGGTTTGGCCAAGGAGACACACCCCATTTGACGAGCTACCCGCGGTGAGTAGTCCAAAGGAGACGAAGCCTTCAGCAACCACACGCAGCATTAAGTAAAGCCTGCGCAAAGAGATATCTGAGGTCCATGGTTTGTCAGGTGATAAAAAGCAATGCCACCGCCCAACTCTCTCTAAGAGGTGATGAGTTATCTCATCTTAAGAGATCTAAAAAAAGGCAAAGTCTTACCCTAAGCAGCAGAAGGCTTAGCCTCCTACTCAGCCCTGCAGAGCTGTGAGACACACGAGATGAGGGCCGAGTATGCTGCATTTTAGAGAGAGCCCATTCAGAGCCTTGCCACCAGGAGGGAAGGAAGCCCTGCAGAGCCCGCCCATGCCTGGGTCACTACCCAGTTCCAGGAGAGGCTTCGTGAGCATTTATTTGCAGCCTGCAAGTTAAGTACAAAATAAAAACATTCAGCCACAGACTGTGCCTACCAGTCTGGAAAGAGCAACCCATCCACGTTTAAGGACCTTCATCATGTCCTTATTACTCGCCTCTCTTCTTTCCCTACTCCCTGAATCGCTGTCCTCCCCGTATAGTCCTCCTTCATCTCGAAAAGAAGTCAAGAGATGGCCTTTAACAGACACTTAGCCCCCTTGGGCATCTCCCAAGATGGGAAACCAGAGCAAGCCCTTTTAGTTAGCTGCACCCAACACCTTGAGCTTGCCCTACCCGGATAATGAAGCCAAACTGGATGATTCTCCCTGCATGATTGTTATGTGGGTGTCATCTCCATAAAAATTGGGTACAAAACCCAGATGCCCGCAGCTGAGGTGGAGAGGCAGCTGGGATAAGGGGCAGGGCTGGATCTTGAGACAGAAAAGTTAAGGACATGAGAGGCAAACCTTGCATCTCCATGTCGCGCTGCAGAGGATGCCTTTTCCAGGTGTGCACAGCTTGTCAGACCATCTACTCATCCTCAGAATAGAAAAGGTGTTCAGCTCCTTCCAGGTGAAGCAAAAGGGCAGGGCAAAAAGGAAGAAGCCTGTCCCAGTAACATCGAGAGCCACCTTTTTTTTTCCCCCACAAAAAGCACTTGTTAGAGGAAAGCTAACCCCTTAGAAACACAGTGTGAACTCTGCACAGTTACAGAAAAGGAACTCATGAGAATGTTGTGCAAAAGCCCTGAAACAAAAAGAATGTGATCATCTCAACAGATGACTGATGTGGAATGTAAAAAAGGACATGTACATATAAAGAGCCAAGATGGGGGGGGGGGGTAACCAACTGCAGAGAAAAGACATTTCTTCATCTAAATTTATTAACAGATGTTCATAACACATTGCCAAGTCAAAATATTAGTTTATAGGACAATCTATAGGCTATGTTTCCCTTTTTTAAAAGTATAAAAAGATTTTATTCATTTATTCATGACACAGAGAGAGAGAGAGAGAGAGAGAGAGAGGCAGAGACACAGGCAGAGGGAGAAGCAGGCTCCATGCAGGATCCCTACGTGGGACTCGATCCCGGGTCTCCAGGATCAGGCCCTGGGCTGAAGGTGGTGCTAAACCACTGAGCCACCCGGGCTGCCCTATGCTTCTCTTTTTATTAAAAATGTATTGATATGCAAATATGCATGTAGTCTGAAATGAAACATACCAATGTTAAAGATATTTATCTCTGGTTAGTGATAGAATAGGTGTTACGGGATTTTTGTTTAATCTTGTTCGTGTTTAGCCAGCATGGGATTTCATGCATAAGGAATAAATTTGTCAGGGATAAACTCTCCACCCTTACAGAATCATACCTTAATATGGCTTACTCCTGCCACAAATCATCTAAGTACATCCCTGAAAAATCAGAGTCCCATGAAAACTTAACAGAGATAACATTAAAAAAAAAAAAAAAGGAAAAAATCCTACAGAAGTCTTTCTAACTACTTGATTTCCCTTCAAAATCACATAGAGGGGTGCCTGGGTGGCTCAGTGGTTGAGCGTCTGGCTTTGGCTCAGGGCGGGATTCCGGGGTCCTGGGATCGAGTCCCTCATTGGGCTCCCTGCTTAGAGCCTGCCTCTTTCTCTGTGTCTCTCATGAATGAATAAATAAAATCTTAAAAAAAAAAAAAAGAAAGAAAGAAAGGCCTTACATGATCCTTCAGGAGCTTCTGGGCTGGTGAACACACTGAAGTGCTGGGACGTTGGTGCGCCCAGAGAGGACACCACGTCCCTTCCCCAATATCTTGACCTATGCATTTCCATTTAGCTGCTTCTGAGCGGTGTCCTTTACTAATAAACTGGGACACATAAGTGAGGTGTTTCCCTGAGTTGTCAGGTTATCAAACCTGGGAAGGCGGCTGGGGGTCAGTGAGGCAGTCAGAACTGCAACGTGGGCTTCCAACTGGCACGCAAGTGGGGGCAGTCTGGTGGGACTCAGCCCCTTGCTCATGGGCCCTGAGGCCAATTCCAGGTAGGTAAGTGTCAGAATTGAACTGAATTGTAGGGCGCCTGGCTGGTGCCAGACGGCTGGAGGCCTGCTGGAAAAGCCACCATGCATTTCGAGTCAGAAGTCATGAGTTCTAGGGTTGAAAGCACATAGGAGAAAAGTCTTCAAACAAACCTACGCTAATCCAAACACCACCACTCATAAGATCAAAGCAGTCCGGGGCCTACCTTCTAATCTTATCACCTGTGGCTCCGGGAGGAAGAATTAGCCAACATACCTGTGGGTATGTGCTGAGTGTTAACTATCTAATTTGCGAAGTCAGGAGACAGGTAGATAGCCTCCACTAACTTCAACAGGCTAAAAGTCCCACAGTCACGCTATTTCAAGAAGGATGACAGTCATCGCCACAGGGTGTCCGCCTCGCCCCAGACACCACCCGGAGTGCTGCGCTCACATCCTGCCCTCCTCCTTCCCAAACCCTATCAACTGGCTGCTATTGTCTCTACTTGAGGGACAAACTGAGCCTCAGAGAGGTCCATTCACTTCCCAGAAGCTATCCCCGCTCGTAAGTGGAGGAACAGAAAATTGTGCGTGGGTCTTTCTGAGTATAAAACGCTCCCTAGGGATCCCTGGGTGGCGCAGCGGTTTGGCACCTGCCTTTGGCCCAGGGCGCAATCCTGGAGACCCGGGATCGAATCCCACGTCGGGCTCCCAGTGAATGGAGCCTGCTTCTCCCTCTGCCTGTGTCTTGCCTCTCTCTCTCTCTCTCTCTCTCTCTCTCTCCTTGTGTGTGTGTGTGACTATCATAAATAAATAAAAATTAAAAAAATAAAATAAATAAAACGCTCCCTTTTAACCACTGTGCAACACCGGCTCCCAGAAGCTGTTTCATGCAAAAAGCCTCGTTATTGGAATATTGTAGTGGACTGCAAGAGACGAGGTATCCTCAAGGTCATTCTCTCCGTCACCATTAACAGTATCTCATACAGGCCCGCACACATGTGGCTTCCTTGTGGGACTGGCCCCATAATTTGCAAGGCCCAGTGCAAATTGAAAACACAAGGCACCTCATTATTAAGAACTTCAAGGGGGATCCCTGGATGGCTCAGCGGTTTAGTGCCTGCCTTCGGCCCAAGGCACGGTCCTGGCATCCTGGGATAGAGTCCTGCATCAGGCTCCCTGCGTGGAGCCTGCCTCTCTCTGCCTCCCCCTCTCCCTCCCTCTCTCTCTCATAAATAAATAAAATCTTAAAAAAAAAAATTTTTCAAGACGGTGACTGCAGAGCATTAAACCAAAGTGAGGCCCCTTCTGAGCTCAGGCCCTGTGCTATTGCCCATCATGTGCCCATGAAACTGGCCCAGCCTCCCTGTATTTCTTTCTTTGTACTCAACCTAAGATTCTCTTGAAAGAGGAATCAGAAATTACTACATTAAAGAACTCAGGGCAGCCCAGTGGCTTAGTGGTTTAGTGCCACCTTCAGCCCAGGGCCTGATCCTGGAGACCCAGGATCGTGTCCCACATCAGGCTCCCTGCACGGAGCCTGCTTCTCCCTCTGCCTATGTCTCTGCCTCTCTCTGTGTCGCTCATGAATAAATAAATAAAATCTTTAAAAACAAAACTCAGTGAGTTTCATGACTGCTTTCATTTATTCGTTCAACAAACACCCGGTGACTCCCTGACGTGAGAAACTCAAAGGTTAATTTCAAACGCCCTGTGTTGTGGCTCCAAAGTCACAGCTGGATGGAACCGGGATATTCCTGCTCCTGGAAAACATGGGAACGTCTTCATCACCCTGGCCGGCCTCAGCAGCTAGGCTCAAAGGTAGAGAGGGAAGTAACCCTTTTAGACAAATATATGGAATTAAGTCTCAGTCCTGTCCGGCCGCCTCCCAAGGGAGTGTGCCCTGTAACACACACTCAGCATTTTCACGCCTACCTTAATTTTGTTGCCCGCTTCCAACGGTGTTGGAATACAAGCTGGACTTCCAAGGTAGCTGGTTCGACTTATTGAGTCTTTTTAAAAAGACTTTATTTATTTATTCATGAGAGGCAGAGACATAGGCAGAGGGAGAAGCAGGCTCCCTGTGGGGAGCCTGATGCGGGACTCGATCCCAGGACCCCGGGATCACGCCCTGGGCAGAAGGCAGATGCTCAACCGCTGAGCCCCCCAGGTGCCCCTGCTTAAGCCTATTAAAAAGAAGGATAACTGTTTTCCTATTTCCATTCTGGTGTTGCTTATTTTGGGGCCTTTCCAACTCTTTCAAAATGTACCTTTCAATCCCTTAGTGTCTTTTTCTCCCTCTTTAGAGGCCTCTCCTTTCCCCCATTGTCGCCCCTTCACCTTAAAAGTCTGTCAACAACCCACACAAAACCAGTTTGGACCTACCCGAGCTCTGGAACCAGCGAATCTTTCTCCATCGGCACCGATGAGTCCCCAGGAGAAGCCAGGTGGCTGATGACGTGGACAAGGACCAGGATGGTGAAAGAGACAGCTGTCAACTCTCTCTCAACCTCCCGTCCCAGGGGTGGCCCTGTGGGCCAAGGAGCTCTGGTCCCCTGGGAGACTTAACAACTCCAGGTCACTTGGAATGTAAATAATCAAAGCAGTAGGGCTTCCTTTCTTTCAAACCAAGCTCACAGCTGGTGTTGGCCTGGGACAGGGACAATTCGCCCTCTGGCTCCTGCTTCAGAGCTGCAGGAAAATGATCCTTGGCCTGCGGAGAGCCTACGTGGGGCTCCACAGTGCCCCCTGCTGCACACACTGCTTTGGCCCTTCTGATTGCTGGGGAACCGACAGTCATGTGACATTTGTGTGGCATCTGGGGTTTACTTTCCTGAAAACCCACTGAGAGTCTTCAGAGGGAAAGAGCAAACAAATAAAGTAAAAAACATGACCCGTGTGCACTTAGTTCTCCCAACTAACAGAGACTCCCAGGCCTGCGGAAACCAGAAAGCACGGTGCCCTGCTTTGAGTCTACTTTGACCTCAAACACCGCAGTTTGAACGCCCCCGGCTGCGAATCCAAGTGGGATCTGGCCTTTGCCATAATGATGAGGAAGGTGGATGCAGCTGAAGACTTTCCCACAAGGCTCAGGAAGGGGGTTTCACAAAGTGGCCCATCCCCCAATCCCAGAATTCTTCCTGAGAGTCAAGAAAGGAGATGCCAGACAGGGTTTTTATTCTCTGACCCACCCCCCGCCCAGGGCACAACAAATACCCTTCAACAGGTCCCACCGCCAGAAAGCTCCAGAGCAGTCACCTCGGGAAACAGAGAAACATCAAACCTTTTTATTTCGGAAAACACTGATACCAACCACAAGATTTATTATTTCTAGACTCACGCCTCTTTTTTGCCAACCACAGTAGGAAGCCCAGAGAGGAGAACTCTATGGGGAATGATGAAATACATAGAGAATCTCTTTAAAAGCTAAAAAGCATCAATTTCACAGTAACGTTGTCAGCCTCTGGCAACTCTTCTTTTTCTAAATCAGTTCCAAAGGCAGTTGGACTACTGAGCCTGGATTTTATTCACCGATGCAATTTAAACACCATCTTGGATGTTAAGAAATCCTTCTTTGTATCCGAATATCAAAGTCATGCTAGCTTCTCCTTGTGTTCGTTCACAAGGCACAAGGAAAAGGAACAGAAAGACCTCCTTCCGAGAGGAGGCAGGTGATCCTTGGGAAAGACGGGGGGGGGGGGGGGCTGGGGTTCAAAAGTCGCCCCTGATGGAACGTCACTTCATTTAAAAATAACAGCAGCAATAGGACTTTGTCATCTTTCCCAGACAAGAGCAGAGGCGCAGGACTGGTTACGACCCGTCTATCTGTGGCTTCACAAGATGAGCTGCTGCCCGGCGAGTTTTTCTTGTAACCTCCCTGAACCCCCTCACTACGGAGCAGTCCAAAGTCTGGTTACTGACCGCTGGGCACGGGGGTTCAACTGACCACTAGAACCTTAAAAAAGGGAAGATGCATCCCAAGAAGCAAAAGGATGTGTTCTCTCCACTTTGGCCCGGACGCCTCCCTGAAACCATCATCCCCTCCTGGCCCCTGGGTGCCCTAGCAGGTCTCCTTCCCAAGCTAGACAAGGCGATTACACCCACACGCATTGTGACGATGGTAGTAAACTGAGGCACTAGGATGGCAAGCAGACAGACAAGCCTTAGACGTGCTAATGACACCTCTGTTAGCACGAAGTGCATGAGAGAGGGCTGAACCAGTGTAACGGGAACAGACTCCCAGCTCAAATGGGAGAAGCCTTCCCACGTCCCCAGACTGGATGAGGCGGATGAGCATTCAGTCAATAAATGTTCATGGAGTGCACGGTGTCAGCACCGTGAGGGGGGGGGTGCAATGATGGACCAGCCGCCAGAGTGCTAAACGTTCCGGTGGGGAGGCAGGTGCAAACCAAAAGGTAAATAAATAAAATATTTACAAAACTATAACTGATGTCATGAAGGAAGCAAACGAGAGGGGGGCCTCGTTTCTGGAGTGATGGGAGAAGGCCTCTCTGAGAAATGGTGTTCGCATCGAGGACTGAAGGGTGCTCTAGGCTAAGAGAGCACCTGCCAGTGGAAGAAGGACTGGGGGTGGAGGTAGGAGGTGGCCCCGACCACAGGAATGGGCCCTAAGGTGGTGGACAAGACCATGGGGGTAGTTGAGGAACCCAAAGGTAGAAGGTTGTGGAGCTTGCAGCAGAGCGATGGCAGTTGTCCAAGCTGATGTGAGGGCCGTGGCAAAGGTGCCTTTTGGAGATGGGACTGAGAAAGCTTGTAGGTTGGGGCTGATGGAAGAAAAAGAACAAATAGGACTAACACCTACACTGCTCACTTTGAACGGCCAGATGAATGCTGGTGCCATTTACTGAGATGGGAGACACTTAGGGGGACGGCGTAGGGTTAAGTCTGAAGGAGGAAATATCAGGAGTTCCACTGCAGGCACAGTAATTTGGAGATGTCGGTGCATCGCACAAAGGGAGAAGTCGATTAGATGATAGGATCTAGGAATCTGGAGCTTGGAGAAGAGATCTGAGCTAGAAATATACATTTTAGACTTGGCAATATGCCTGTGATGTGAAAAGGCCCAAGAGGTGAGATCCAAAGAGAATACAGAGCGGAGAAAATGAAGATCAAGAATGAGTCCAAAGACATTTCACCAGCTACACGAGACTACAAATGAACAATTAGGTGGGGGTGAGGTGGGGGGGAGAAGAATCCCAGCTCAGGAGACTTAGAAAGACTTCCAGAAGTTAAACCTTAAAAACTAAAGACAATCACTACTAAATAATCGACCCAGCTCTAGCCGGCTGCCCCATCTGTCACTCCATGGCGTATCACCAGAGTGGCAGGCACAGATCCGCCAGTCCAGGCAGGTGCCCTTTGGTCCACCTGTGTCCTGAGCTGTCCTTCCCTACGCTGTGGGCTACGGGACTGGGCAAACAGGAAGTCTACGGGAACTGGGCCAAGCACTCACAGAGCCACACTGCCCTCCCCTCCGCGGCAGGAATCTCCAGGTCGAGCAATGAATTGCCCTCTCGTTCTGACTCCTCCTTTCACCAGCTTCCAGAGAGGGTACCCGAGAAGACCTCGCCATCGCTACCCGAACCTTCCCTTAGCACATGAACATGCTTACATTGCGCCCATCCTAAGACTGAAACGAGTAAGCCAAAAATGCAACCTCCCCTGCATCTACTTTCCTACTCCCTTCCTCCCTTGATAGCCACTCTTGAAAAAAAAAAAAAATTACTTTCCTTTTCTCTCTCTATCCATTCTCAACCCACAACACCGTGGTCCCGGTAGCCACCCCTTTGCTGACCCTGCTCTGGAACAGGTCAGCGATTGCCTTGAAATCGATAAACCCAATGATACTTTTCAGGACTTACCTTATTTTACCTCCCCATAGCGTATGGCCCCACCTCCCCGTCTGGACACCTGCTCTCTTCTATGTTCCTCCTTATTTCTCAGAATCCTGTGAACCCTGAATCATCCATCCACCCCCCGCCGCCCATCTACAGACATAGAAGCATCCCGGGATTTGTCCCTCAGCACCTATCCACCCCCATTTTTCTTTCTAGCCTCATGATCTCTCTGGGTGAGCTCATTTACTTCTGTGATCATATATATCACTCCCTCAAGACCCCTGGAAGCCCTTATATCCAACTGCTCAGTGAGCATCCCCACCTGATGCCCCACCAAAGAATTCTTTTTTTAAAATATTTTATTTATTCATTCATAAGAGACACAGAGAGAGGCAGAGACAGTAGCAGGCTCCCCACAGGGAGCCTGATGCAGGACTCGATCCCAGGATCCCTGTGCCAAAGGCAGACACTCAACCACTGAGCCACCCAGGTGCCCCCCACCAAAAAATTCTAACCCAGTGTGCTGAACTGAATTATCTTCCCCTTCAAACTTGCCATCTCTCTCTTGAATTCCTTTTCTGCACTCTTTCCCACCTCCATTTGCTTAAGCCAGAAATCCAAGAGACTCCCTCCTGCTCTCCCACTACTTATGTTTGGTCACTGAGTCCTTCTAAATATCCCCAGAACCTGGTAATGCAAATGCATCCCTATGCCCTCATTTGGGCCATTATTTCCCCCTATGGATCACTGCTGTCTCCTGAATCCTAACTGGTCTCCGTATCCCTGCCTCATTCTCCCTTCCAATTCATATTCCACCCAACACTGTTATGACAACAAGGACTTGAAGAGAACCTAAATGTCTATCAGCCAGGGACTGATTAAATCAATCATTACGTGGCCATATGGCAGACTATTACCAGATATATATAACAGACGCCTATATACCTGGAGGTATTAAGTGGAAACCAAGTTGTAAAACAGTCGTATAGGATGGTGCAATTTGCACATTAACAATACGATGTTCATATGGACATAGAAAAAATGTCTCAAAGGACAGGCCAAATCATGAGTAAGTCTAGAGAACAAGGTTGAGGTAGGAGGCATTGTTTTACTTCTTTATTTTATGCCATTCTGAAATATTTGAAGTTTGGGTTTTGGGGGATTGTTTTTATTTTGGTTTTTTAACAATTGCACTTGTTGTTGTTGTTGTTGTTGTTGTTGTTGTTGTTGTTATCACTGTTATGGGAGAAAGAGCCACTGATCCAGAGGACAAAAGGTTAAAATCCTTTGTTAAAAATAATTTCTTTGACAATAGTGAATCCTTCACATCCCGGTATTTGGCTGGTAGTTAAATTCTATGTACAAAATGGATTTTCTAAATGTTGACTGAATACAGTATTGTCTTTATCCAAATACCGGAAATACGCACAGTATCTATTTCCTATAGTAAATAACAGAGTTGAAACTCTTGAAAGCAGGTAAAGAAAAGAAAGAAAGGCAATTTTCAACGTCGGTTTGTTTTATCTTCTACTGTTGTACGACTAAGCCGTTTGAATTAAGTTGTGCTAATAAAAACACAAGCACGTCCATAATCAATGTCCTGGTCTCAGAGAGCAGAGTCAGCGAAACATGAGAGAGTAAGGGGAAACATCCATAGAAGTCTAAGGTCTACAAGGCCTTAGATTATGTACAAAAGTGCTCTTTCACCTCTGAACAAAATATTTGCCGAAGGAATAGAGCTGAGATATATCAACATAAAAGCACCTTTGGCTGCAGATTGATGGAATGCATTGCATTCTTGAATCAACAGAACAACGCAGCGGATGTTCCAGAAAGGGATTATTTAGTTCACTGCCCACCTTTTCCGAAGGCAAGGACTCCATGGGAAACACACTAGGAGGAACATAGAAATGGTTGCTGTCAGCACTGGAAGTATCAGTAATAGCTATTCTCTGGTTCCCAATATATTTATCTATTGCTTTCTCTGGCCCTTCCCATTAACAAGAGTTGAGAACCCTTTCCTAGGGAGCAATTTCAGATACTCATCCTCTTGTTGCACCAGATGCTCTTGGCGGATCTAGAGTGAAGAGAAGGGCTTCTGACATCTGTCTCTGGGGGCTGCGGGGGGCCCCGCTAAACCTGGGTAACGTGATCCCCACTCATTCTCCCCATCCTTTCCCCCCAACCACATATTCTGTTAAGGTATAGTATTTTATTCCAGATAATAGCTTTGTGGAGGCCTGGATATTCAGACCGAAGGCAACCGTACCCATTATTCAATTATCTCTCAAATGTTTGAATTTGGAGTCACTAACGGATGCTGTGGTGTGCTGCCGAGATTCCCATCCTTGCACCTTCAGGATTGTAAGATTTATTTCCACAGCTGCTGGCAGTGCTGCTAAGTGACAGTTACCGACTATAGCACCCTCTACAGCCTTTCCCCTGGCCCTACAGTATTCACCTGGGGCCATGCCCACTGCCCAAGCACAGCCCAGATTCGGTGACTGGTTGGTGCAGTGGTAGAAAGATCACTCTGAAGAAACATCCCTGCACTGGAGCTTCCTGTGGGATGGGCTGAGTCGTTTGATGCGACTGTTTCAATTTCTCCCTCGGACCACCCTTGCTTCTTTCCCTCTTCCACAGGGATTTATGCTGACAGCTCCCCTCAATAAACTCCATGAACACAAGTCTCCACCTCACAGCGCTCCCCAGACCAACCAGCAGCAAACCCAATGTATCAATGTCTTGAAAAGAATTCAAATTTGAATATTCTCAGACTAATAGATAAACTTCTACAAAAGATTAGTTCTTCATCTGAAATGTGAGCAATTAATCACAATCAAAAAATCGATGATCCCTTCAGAGCTTCTATTCTATGACGATTTTACTAATGTCTCCTGATTGATGACTTTGAATCCCAGAGAAACACCAGGGAAATAGATTCAGTCTATAATTCCATTACTCTCTAATGCCATTCCTAGAAATTAGTCCCAACTTCATTTTTGACACTTTTCCCAGACCATATGTTGCATCTAAAGATAAAAAATAATAGCTAAACCCATTCCCCAGGGACCATGAGCCCCTCCGAGTGTCTGTGATGAGTATTGTCAGCTGATATCCATCCATTTCACCTCTAGACAAGCCTATCTAATTGTGCTTTGTTCATGTTGACTTCTATCCACTTTCCTAACAAAGCTGGTTATCA
The DNA here is from genome assembly GCF_011100685.1 of Canis lupus familiaris. Lineage (NCBI taxonomy): Eukaryota > Metazoa > Chordata > Mammalia > Carnivora > Canidae > Canis > Canis lupus. The sequence continues at coordinate 32,974,552 of NC_049239.1, read as the reverse complement.
GATCACAACTGCTCTTTTAAGTAAAGACTGAGATAAAAACAAAAATACAATTTGGTCTGCAGCAGTTGGCTTGGCCTGATGCCTAACAGAAAAGAATGCTTTCCTTGCTTTATCTGTCTTCTTTTACCCTATCTACCTTCGTGCACTAACCTGCTTCTTCTATTTGAAATTCTACAGTTTGATGTCTACAAGCTGGGGTCTGATCATTGTTCTCAGTCGCCTAAACTTATTCCCTCTTTTTTTTTTTTTTAATGGTGGCATCTTCTTTAATGCCACATCTCCATTCAGAGATAAGTTAACTTCTCTGTAATCACTGCCATCCTTCCTATACATTGTCTCTTAAATTCTTCATCATCTCTTCTTGCAAGCACACTTTGCTATCTTATTCCCTTTGACCAAAATGATTGGAGACACCCACTGGAGCTAAAACAAACAAACAAACATAAGGAGGGACTGTGAAATTTTAAGGAAATGTGAATTAACTGCAAAATGTGGATACTTTGAAACTGAGTAGAATTAGATTTAAAAATAAAAGGCACCCGATAACAGCATAAAATCAAAATTTCTTAAGCTTCAATTTCTCCATCTGTAAAATGAGCATAAGATTCCATAGAATGTAATGAAAACATATTATATCATATATAGAATGATATATAATGATATATCCTATATATATAATTATATCGTATGTATAATTATATATATGCATATATATATGCAGCCAGACAGACTTGGAATACATTCAAATGAATGGTCCCATTTATATTTGTTTATAGTGGTATCTATGAACATTGTCGATACATGACAATTGTCTCACAAATACCAAATGACATATTTGGGGGAGACATTTTTTTTTCAATGAAAAAACAATGGAATGCTGTGGGAATTGGAATCCCTAAGAAGCCAAGGGCTTCCAAAGGGAGTCAAACCACCAGTGCAGACATCTACTGCCACCTATTGAGTGATCAGCAAACTGTGCTTAAAACACAGCAATATGACCTCTGAAAAAATGTCTCCTCAATTTAAAAGGCAACTCTAGTTCATCACTGTTTGCATATGTTACAAAAAAAAAAAAAAGAAAGAAAACCAACAGTGACAACATCAGCCCTACTCCTAAAAGGGCAGGGTAATAGCTGTTTTAAGAAAGTGGGTAAGTGAAATCACAACCCTAAACCGCTATAGTTGGAATCATACAGGAAAGGATAAATGCCAGAGCCATAAAATACTCAGCTACATCTGCCACTAAGAAGCACATGCCCCAGGTTCGGTGTTCCAAAGGATGGGACCCATGTGGTCATGCCCTGGCGGTTTCTGGATAAGACTGCGTTATTGCCATCCTGACAACCAATAATTACAAAAGAGCTCATCATTAAGAACAACCCAGAGCAAAGTTAAAGGAACTAACAAGAAGGTAGCGGTTAGAGAGTTAGCAAGAAAAAGTTACTGGAATTACCTTGTGTGTCGTAGAGATGGGGTTTTGAAGAACTCTGCCGATTTGCAAGCACTGGGCAGTGGCATACCGTGAGAGGCCAGAACTCAAAACTCATTGTCTCAAAGGCTGCCTTAGAGAGGTAAAGGGTCAAGCAGGCCACATGCACCCGGAGTCTCAGAAAAGACTGTGCCCAATCTGGAAGGCGCAGGCCCTATCTCAGAAAAGAGCCACTTGGCCCCAGCTGACCTCAACCGTGTGGAACCAAGCAGTGACATCCAATGGTTAGGACCAAGGGGGCCAGCGCCAGGCTGCCTGGGTTTACAGCTTGTCTTTGCCACTCGCAAACTGCGAAACCTTGGGCAAGTTACTTAATCTTTCTATGCCTCAGTTTCCACACCTATAAAATGGAGCTACTAATAGTCCTGGTGCCTCACACTGCTGCGGGGATTAAATAAATTAATACATAGAGAGCGCTTAAAACAATGCAGGGCTGTGATCACTCAGTCCACTGCACCAAGACAAAAGGACAGATGCTTTGCCATCAGATTTCCCGATGTTTCCGAGAAGCCAGAATCAGGATTCCTTTTTTACGTGGAATAGGTGTACAGGCAAATCATCCTAACGTTTTCAAAATCCCATGTAAGCCAAAACACACTTGCCTGCGGGCTGCATACAGGCCACAGCGGTCCAATACCTCATCCCGTGCTGCGGGAACGGCCGTGCCTGGGATGCAGACCAGCCTCAGACCCACTTCCAGCCTTGCCACCACCTCTGTGATCCCGAGAGCACAGGGCCTGGGGACCCAGGATGTCGGGAGCACATGAGAAAGTCCCATGCCACATTATGAAGAGCAAGTGACACAGATGGCACCCCTGACCAGATGTAACAGAAGAAAGTCCTCTCCGTGATTTAAATGACGCCTCTAATAGACAGGGGTGTGCGGGAGGGGAAACGTCGCCCTCCTGGTCTCCAGGGACGTCATTTGAGGTCTTTAACAAGTACCATCGTGTATCCTAGAGGGAGCCCGAACTGACACAGGCCAAGTCCAGCCACCGAAATACAGCTCATTCCCTTCATCCCATTTTTAAAGGACAACCCTTGCTCCGCTCTCGTCCTTAATCCAAAGTAGCCACCAAGATTGCCAAAAACACCAGGGGGCGGCTCAGCAGACAGCTGTCGCATCTGCTCGCCTACACGGAAAATTAAATAAATACATTGATGAAAGATAAGTAAATAAACATCCACACTGTTGAAAAACAACCATTTGGGGGCAGGTAGTGGCGGGGGGAGGGCAAAGCACTAAGAAAATGAGTTATTCTTTTGAAGAGTTTAAGGATCTTCCCTTTTCCCCATTTGCCTTTGATACCGCTGGCCCATTGTCTGCCCTGCCATCGTCTAAAGCCAACCAGACAGATTTATAACGAGATGCGAGTCCTTTTCTACTCTACTGACAAATATGCGGCCCATCTGCCTCCAATCAATGGTGGAGCACGTGGAGATGGAGCAATGAGGTATTTTTAAACACTCCTTTAAAGAATTCATTCCAAGGACTTGGCACTTGGTGCCTTGCGGGGTGAGGGGCGGGCAGTGGGGTGGGGGGGAAGCATCCTGAGCAAGCACAGGATCCGATAAATAAAGAGATTTGCCCTAATCTGGATTCTAAAACCCTTGCTATGAAGCATCCTGCTTGCCCCCAACAAGCTGTTAAGGGCATGTAGAGAAGTCAGCAAGCAAGGCGGTCTACGGCATTTGTTAGATTTTTCTTTTTCAGACTTCAAGGGCAAGTTCTTAAAACGCAAGCAAAACTAAAATTTTGTCTTCCGAGTGACACTTTGGCCCACTACTGCTAGGTTTTAATTACTGGCGTCTTTATTTGATTAAAATAATCATAGCAGGTCATTGAAACGAAGAGTAGATTCAGTGAGTTCGGAGGGACCAGCCAGTCCCACGGGGGTAAAATCAGCATGGAAAACAATTTAGTTTGCCTCTAAATGGGGGAAAACCAGACATCTGGGCATTGGTGATACAGTCATAGAGGAGGGTAGGGAGGGGGATTTTATATTGAAATCAACCCGTGTTGAGCTTCAAACTGTGTAAAGCTTTGCAATCCTGGGTCTGTAGGATTTATGGCACAATGACCCAGAAATTTCACACTTAGCTGTTAAATATTGCTGGTTTCTGCAGCCGCAGCACTATCACTTAAAGACTTTCCCTTGTCTGACATTTCCCTTAAACGCGAAGCGAAAGGAGACAGCACCTAATCGTGTTGTATAAAAGAGCAAAAGAAGTAGCCATTGATACCGACGGGCAGACCTGTTTTTTGGTTTTTAACACCCTGGCTCTTCCACTTCATTCGGTGGAAATCCAGTTTCATCTGGAATTTGAAATTGTTTCTTGTTAGAGTTGAGCTTCCAGTCACTCCCAAGAGGCCGTCTTAGTAAACATGAAGTGGCTTTTTCATAATTCCATTATTATCTATTTTACCCAAGGAGGATGATTTTTAGATTCTTCAAAATGAGAAATGGATATGGCAGCAGAGCCCGAGGCAGGCAATCTGCAAACCCCTCTGGACCCCAAACCTCACGCCCCCCACTCAGTCTACTCCATGTGAGCTCTTCCTTCCACTGCCCTCAACCTTATTCCCGAGGGTAGCGGGGAGAAGGCAATCGTTATGTTTTGCTTTTGTTTGCTTGAAATAATAAATCCAGAGGTCTCCCTTGCCAGGGTTTTTCTGCTGTCAGCAGTTTTCTGTTTCATTTGCTTTCTTAGTCACACTGAAATCCAAGCCCTTGTGGTTGGCTTTCGCCCTGACCCCTTGGCTCCTGGGAACTGATCAGAAGACGGATCGCTGTGGGTTCCTGACAAACACGGAGACTTAGCAGTCTTTCGTGTCCCCCACCCTCCAGAACATATTTCTAAAACATCCACCTCTACAGCATCTAGGCGCTCCAATATAACTCAGTCCCTCATTGACACTGTCTGCCACCAACTACTTATAACCTCTTTCCAATTTGGGTCAAGGACCTAAAACCGTAGCTCTAGCCACCTCTGGGGAGCCAGAAAAAAAAAAAAGTGCTCAACTATCAAATTAGACATTGCCTTGCAAAAAGAATATCTCTCGGGGCCTGGGAACTACCAAAGAGTCCACTGTTGACTTTTACGGAAACTGAATACTAATAATCCCAATTCCAAATAATCAGAAACCTCAAATAACCAAACCGCCTTTGAGTATCCTTTGGAAAGGTGATGACCAAGTGCAGAGGCTGACAAGAATATTCCAAAAGACAATTTGCAACATGTGTAGGCCAAAGGTTTGAGAGAAAAACAGTAACCGCCCGCGCTAGACGTGCCTAGTATACTCTTCAATGATAACTGACATTTCCAGACGCTAACCCCAAAGTTCTGCCGAATTCTGGACTCTTCCTGGGAAGACGACATTATATTCTATGCCATTTTATTCTTAAAGTCCGTTTTCATTGGACCGCCTACTTCACAGACATTGGAAGAATCAAATGTGCTGATACACACAAATGGGCTTTGCAAGTGGGGTGCTAAACAAACATAAGATGTCACTATCGCTTCTACTTGGTAATCGGCATATGTAGTTGACAGTAACTATCCCACCAAAGGAATGGTAACCAGATGGTCAGTCCACCACGCTCTCCCATTTCCAAACGTTCTCGATCAAACAGAGTTGAACCGAAAATACAGGTATTGAAAACATCTAACTGTATTGCTATTTTTGCTTCCTTCTCAGCAATGTGTTTCAAAGAAACAGCTCCAACATTGGTGGGAAGCAAAAGCTAACAAAGGCAACTCGCCTGAGGATTCTCCGTGAACTTCTGTTGATAAGGCACATTAATCAAAGATGTCAGAAGAGGCAAGAGAATCTCACCAAACCATATGGACAGTTTGCTAATCAAAGTCATCAACTGGAGCCGGCCTTCTAAAAGCCAGCTCTCAGACTATTTATGTGCTTATATCCCCGAAGAGTGCCTTCCCTGTGAGGTCTACCCAGGTACTCAGTAAATGCTCCTGCAAGAAAGGAAAAGACGGAGAAAGACCAGGGTTTCAGAAAATGTCACCTGCTCATCAGCTACTGTTCTTAAATATTAATGGGGTCATAGCTCTTTCTATATGTTGCCCGGCCTTTCAATTTTTTTCAGTCCTTTCATCTCCTAAATACAACGGGGTTTTCTAGCCTATCTTTTCTTAACTATGCACAGTGCACAAATATGGCATTAATTGACGGTGAATCTTAAAAACACTGAAAATCACTTCTGCTCTGTCGTTAATGTCAGATCATTGCACAGTTCTCGTATTGGACAAAGGTGAGATACACTCTCTGGGGGGGCTTTGTTGTTGACTTACCTTTTCCCTCCACCATCCGGCTAACAAAATAAGGAGTGAGTTGGGTGCAGGATTTGAAAGACAACCATCATCCACCTCTTTCACAGATGCCCTTACAAGCAGGGGTTAAGTCTCGAAGGGCCCCCAAAGGCAGCCAGAGATGCCTTTATATCTTTTCTAATATGAGAGACTGATTAAACAGTGAAAACCTTTCATGTTGAGCCATATGGGCTCTTAATATTTAATTCTAGATCTCTGTTTTAGCACAAGGTACCACCCCCCTCCCCGTACACACGTGTCTTCCTGAAGTATCTTTTTTGCAGAAACAATAATCAAAAAAGCCCACGCCGCTAAAATATTAGAATGAAAAGAGAGAAGAAATCTCAGGCTACCACAAGGTGCCAGGCTCCATCGGAAGGACTCTCAGGGACAGAAGAGGGATGAGTTCCTTCTCCTGAACACAGAGAGGTGGTTTTAGAAATACCTTCCTTTTGTTGGGAGGCCGGAATCTAAAGATCTAACTTTGGAACACAGTTCGTTGCTCCCACTTAGAGAGCCTTCTCCCCCAAAACAAGCCGGAGAAATTGGTAAAATTTATTAGAAAGAGAAATCATGCAAAGTGCCGGCACCAAGGATTCTTCCCCAGTGCCCAGGGGAACTGCTCTCCCTCCTGGCAACTTGGATCCAGTGACTTCTCGCAAGTGGCCAGTGCATCCAGTGCAATGTTGTGAATTCACCAAAGAGCTGACTTCCCCGACACCGGTCCTTTGATCCCTATTTCAGTTTCTACCAAGCCAGAAAAGTTTTCCCCATCCAGGGACGTTGTTCTGGGCCCTTCCTTAGAGGAGTGAGTGCTCAAGGGATCCTCTTGGCCCTTGCAGCCCCATCTCCCTCTTGCGAAGGGCAGGCGGCTGTCACTCGTCGCTGGGAACATCCCCCCCTGCAGCTGCGGCCTCTGGAGGCCCGGGGGGGATTGCACCAAAGCCGGGGGCAGAATGGGGAAGCCCGCGCTCCACCCGCTGGCATCTGGGGACCCCTGTGCCTCCCCCCAAAACTCACTTCTCTTCCCGCCTCTTCCCGGGAAGCACCCAAATCTCTCGCACCCGTGCTTGGAGCTGGCCAGGGAGATTCCACGGCAGTGCGAGGCCACGGTGCGGCGGGCGCCGGCCGGGCGGGCTTCAGGGCCGCGCGCCCCCGCCCCGCCCCGGCGCGCCCCGGGCCCGGCTCCCGGCTGTCACCCCGGCGGGTGCCGCCTCCCGGCCGCCGGCGCGGCCGCTGCTGCTGCGTCTCGGACGTAGCCGGGGAGGCTTCTCCCGTCGCGCTGGTCTTCACACCTGCACCGGCCCTGCCGACTCGCGCAGCCTCGTCCGCCTCCCGCATCTTCGGGGCCGAAGCGGCTGGCTCGGCCGGGGAGCGCCACCCCGTCCCCTCCCTCCGCGGCCGACGCGGGCCCCCCCCCCCCACCGCCCGGGGTCGCAGGGAAGCCCCCTCACCCTTCGGAGGACGCCATGGCCTGGGAACGCCCCCTCGTCTGGGGCCCGGTCCGGCGGCGGCGGGCGCGGGGCGAGCGGGCGCGGCGGGAGCGCCGGCGGGCTGCGGAGCGCGCTATTTAAGGGGGAGCGTCTCCCCGTCTCCCCGCCCCCCACCCCCTCCCGGGCGAGCCCTGGAGCGCCTCGGCCCGCGCGGGAGGCTCCGGCGGGCGCTCAGCCGCGGCTCGGCTCTCCTGGGCGCACCGCGGGGCGCACGGCGGGGCGCGAGGGGGCCGCGGGCGGGGACGCGAGGGGGGGTCCCCGAGCCGGCGCCGCCCCCGGGCCGCCGGGCCGCCGCCGCCGCCGCCGCCGCCACCTGCGCGTGCAGCGGGGCTGGGGGCGCGGCGGGCGGCGGGGGAGGCCGCGGGGGCGCGGGGGAGTGTGTGCGTGCGCGCGTGTGCGCCGGGTGCGCGCCGGGGGAGGGACGGCGAGGCTCGGCCCCGCCGCCGCTGGGGATTTGCGGGCGAGCCCTCTCTATTTCCGTCCACGCTGACATCACCCGCGCCGCCGCCTCGGGAGACTCCTTTAACGGCCGCCCCCCGCCCCCCGCCGCCCCGCAGCCCCGCACCCCTGCACCGCTGCACCCCCGCACCTCCCCATCCCGCCGCGGCCTCTCGCCATAAACCAGCCAAATAAGAAACGAGGCCCCGCCGGTGGCCGGGGAGGCCGGGCAGCCCGTGGCAGGAGCCCAGCGTCTCGGGAGCCGCTATTGTTCCCCCTCCAGCCCGCGCGGCCCCGGGCCACCCCGCGCCACCCCGCGCCACCCCGCGCCGGGCGACGCGCGGGCCAGGGCGCCGAGACCCGGGATGCCCCTCCGTCCTCGCCTCCCCCGGGGCCCCCGCGCCCCTCCCCTCGCTCCTCGGCACCCGGGCTCCCGCGGGCTCACCCCGGCAGGCGGCACGCCCACCCCCCCACCCCACCCGCGCCCCAGGTGCCCCCAGCCGCGCACCCTCCCCCGCCGCCGCGGCCCGAATAAATCTCTGGCCTTCAATTATTCATCTGGATTAATATTAATGCAGCTCCCAGGGGGCGGGCGGGCTGCTGGGGAGGCCGTGGTTTTTTTATTTTTTTTTTTTTAAGCCTTGGGAGGTTGGCCTCGGGGGCGCTGGCTGGCCAGCCTCGGGGAGACTGGCGGGGCTGGCGGCGGGGGCCGCGTCTCCACCGCTCCCGCCCGCCTCCGGCCTCGGAGCCCCGGGGGCGGCGCGCCGAGACAGATGGGCTCCGGCGGGGGAGGGTCGGAGCCTCCCCGCCGGCTTTGCATAATAATGACGAAATCCGCGCAGATTTTATTATCTTTGGGACACAGCAGACACCTACAGCTCCGCCACCTGCTGGACGCTGCGGCTGGCGGGGGCCCGGGGAGGGGTGGGGTGGGGTGGAGGGACCTCACTTGCTTGGTCTGGAAAATGGGACCGAGGATAATAACGCCCCGTGCAGGCCCGCGGCGAGGACCGGACAAGGCTCCGCAGACCGACACCTGCAGGTGCAAGCGCGCCCGGGAGGCGTCCCAGCTGGTGCTGGGAACCTGCCGGGCTCCCCGGGGCGGGCGGGGTCACGGAGCCCCAGGTCCTAGGCGCGTGGGCTCCTGCGGCCTCCCCGGGTTAATGCCCCCGGGGCCGCGCCCACCCCTGTCCGACGCCGCAGTGCGCGGGCCACCTGGGGTCTCCGGGGCCTCATCCCCCCCACGGGGCGGCACCACCTGCAGGGGCGTAACCGAGGAGGGGGGCAGATTCCTCAACTTGCCCCCCCTCCCGTGGGCAGCCTGGGGGTGACATTCCCAGCCTCCCAGGGCTAGGAGAACTAAACATGTAAAAGATATGCAAAGCGCTTTAAAGTCTGGCACCCTGTAAAGCCCTCAAAAATCGGTCCCTTAAATCCGAGGGTCCCAGAGGATGGTGTCTTGAGCACCCAACCCAAGGACGAATAGGCACACGAGAGGAACAACACGAAGAAGAGAAAAGAACTAAATGGAAGTTAAATAGCTAAATCTCTGCTCACCTCCTCCCTTCACGCCCCACCTCACCCCCCTCCTCCCAATACCTGAGTCCAAACATCTTCCCCCATCCCTACCTTACCTGGTGAGTCCTTTCGCTCACCTGGCCTCCCGTCTGCCCGGTGAGGTCAACCACCCAGATCTAGATCTTCATCAGCCTAGGACCCTTTACTTATCAACCCTTCTAATTTTGCATTTTCTTTTTAAAATTGTAGCTATCAGATTAATGTATTAATCTGCATTAAATTAAGGCAATCCGGCACAGGCATTTAAAAATAATTTGCAGGTGAAAAACCACCTTCTTGCGCTTTCCTGGTATGTTGGCCACTGCCTTCCCCTTAGCCCTACTGAGGGTAGACGTGTGGTTTTGTATCTAAAGTTATCAGGCTGTGAACATTTACACTCTTGTTTCTCTTTACAATTTAGGAATTTGGGACGCTTGGGTGGCTCAGTGGTTGAGCGTCTGCCTTTGGCTCAGGATGTGATCCCGGGATCCTGGGATCGAGTCCTGCATCGGGCTCCCTGCATGGAGCCTGCTTCTCCCTCTGCTTGTGTCTCTGCCTCTTTCTGTGTGTCTCTCATGAATAAAGAAATAAAAAATATTTTTTCAAGAAAATTAGGGATTTTACTTCCCTTTCTGCTGAGGTGGCAGTTGGAGAACAAAGCCATGGGAATCTATCCCAGGCCTAGATATTAATGATCCCAGCAGCACTACAACACCCCTCTCAAGAGGAGGGTGAATAAACTCCTCCATCATAATCCCTCCCTATCCCCACACAGGCATGGAGAGCCGAGGGGCACCATTCATTAGCACTCACCGCCAAGGGCGAGGCACCTGGTGGCACATAAACACAGAGTAAATAAAAGGACAGAGAAACGGGGATGAGGTTGGTTTCACTTTTTAAACCATCTGATGAAAAAATACTCTTAGGGCATTAATGCAAAGTGAGACAAGTCAGACACAGAAAAACAAATACTCTATGATATCATTTATATGTGGAATCTAAAAAAGCAGAATTCATATAAAACAAAGTAGAATGGCAGTCACCAGGGGCTTTTGGGTGAGGGAGTCAGGAAGATGTTATTTGAGGGTAGGGACCTGCAACTAGAAGGTAAATAGCCTGGCGATCTAATGCACAGCAAAGTGATTGTAGCAACAATACTGTATTTCAAATTCAAAGTTGCTAAGAGACTACGTATAAATTGTTCCCACCACAAAAAAAGAAATGGTAATTAGGTGACACGATAGAGGTGTTAGCTAAGGCTATGGTGGTAATCATCCTACAATATGGAAATGTAGCAAATCAACACGTTGTACACCTTCCTTAAAGGTCCACAGTGTTATATGTCAATTATATCTCAATAAAAATAAACTTTTAAAAATCCTATGTGTTTTCGGTGTTGAGGGCCTAAGAGAATAATCAAGCATGGCCAGATTAGATGGGAGAAGTGGTCCCACCTTCTCTATAAGTAACCGGGTTTGGGAATAACCGGGTTTGGGAACACTGACATCCCATCCTACACTTGAGACCCATTTGCATTCAGCTGCTCTTGGAGATAAGGCCTATTAAATCATGTAGGATATGCCACAGACAACTCTGATAATAATCATTAGCTAGAAGGAACGAACCCTCTTTCCTCACACTGGAGAGCCCCTACCAACATTCCCACCAGGTCTTCAATTTTAAAGCAAACTGGAGCCATGCTTTTCAACACCGGCTGCCCATGAGAATGCAGAGAGCTCTTTAGAAAACAACCACACTCAGGCTACCGGCCAGAGATTTGGGTTCCGTCAGCCTGCAGCGGGATCTTACCCGGTTTTTTTCAAAAGCTTCCCCACGTGATTGACTCTACGGTACAGGCAACCTCAGGAACCACTGGACTGGAGATGGGTCAACAAAATGGAGCCCAGAAGTTGTTGGAATTAATTGGTGTTTTTGCCTTTGGAGAGACAAAACTAAGGAAGACATGATACAAGGCTGACTGTCCTCTCTTCACCTACAGGGAATTAAAAAAAAAGTGTATCCAGGCAGACACAGAGCTGTCGGGGACCCTGGAGGAGCCACTGTACCACCCTGCGTCAGTGCTGGATGAGAACCCGGCTCTGGGTCAGGCCCACCTGCACTGGATCCTGCCCTGAACCCACTTTAGACTCGCGCGTTGCCTCACGCTGGGCACTTGAGATTCTCAGCTTCCCCATCTAAAACCTAGAGAACAGGGCAGCCTGGGTGGCTCAGCGGTTTAGTGCCGCCTTCAGCTCAGGGTCTGATCCTGGAGACCCAGGATCGAGTCCCACGTCGGGCTCCCTGCATGGAGCCTGCTTCTCCCTCTGCCTGTGTCTGTCTGTCTCTCTCTCTCTCTCCCTCTCTGTCTCTCATGAATAAATAATAAAATCTTTAAAAAAAAATTGGATCAGGAACTCTTCTTAAAAAAAATAAAAAATAAAAAATAAAACCTAGAGAACATACTAATACCCACCTCAGGACTGGTGGAAAGATTAAATGGGATTGTAACATGTGGGAAATGCTTAGTGCTAAGCCTGGCATGTCCTGAGCTCTCAGTAGAGGGTCAGCCTACACCCAAGGGAGCGGCGGTACGTGCAGTTGACCACTGACGTCACTGGAAAGCCTCGCCTCTGCCAAGCCACCTGAAGTGGGATCCCGTACATTCCTCTATCTCACAACAAACGGCAAGGCTCCTGGCCAGCAGCATGAAGTAGCTAGAGACTTGATAGAATAGAACAAGTCAACCCTGCAAGCTAGCAGGAACACTTACAAACTTTCTAGCATCTCTTTCTCCTCGAGGGCCTCCATGGTTATGGCCAAAGCAGAAGGGATGGGATGCTCTGGGGTTTGCACCTGCATTTTTCTTTCTCAGATCTAGCTCGAGGGTTCTCCAACTGAACGTGAATAAGAACGACTCTGGAGGGCTGAACACAAAAGAATACAGTGTACCCTACCCTGATCTGTGACTAAAAGACTTGCAAAGTTAATTTTTTTTAAGATTTTATTTATTTATGATAGGCAGAGGGGGTGGGGGCGGGCAGAGACACAGGCAGAGGGAGAAGCAGGCTCCATGCAGGGAGCCCGACGTGGAACTCAATCCCGGGACTCCAGGATGAGGCCCTGGGCCGAAGGCAGGCGCTAAACCACTGAGCCACCCAGGGATCCCCGCAAAGTTAATTTTTACCTTCAGGGGTTTTGTTTCTTTTGCCTTATTAATTATTTACTTAGGGTCTAACTCAAACTATGAGAAGTGACTTAACCACGGTTGAATCGAGGTAGTGTCTAGGGACTGCACAGTATTTGTGGTATTACCCTAACACTTGCTGTGTGTTCAGAGCACCACACTATGTCCAACCTCATTTGATCCCTTAAGTGACCTTCTACGGAAGCTAGTATTATTATTATTATTAACGCCATTTTACAGAGGAGAAAACTGAAGCCAACAGAGACTAAGGAATTTGCCCATTGTTACATAGATAGCGAGTGGTCGTATCAGTCAAGGTACTAGCTAGAAAAAGGTGGCACATTCAAATTAAGTAAATTGTGCAGAGTTTAATAACGGAACCGCTTAGAAGGATATGAGAAGGGTGTAGGAAAACACCAAGGGATAGTGCAGATCTGCCGGGCTGGTGACCCGAGGACACTATGACCTGCCCTAATCCTGAAGGGAGGTTACTGGAATCTAGAGGAGAGTGCCGTGTGCAGAGCAGGACCAGAGACCTTTTCTGCCACAGCAACCCGCTGGAAGGGGGCCTGGGAATAACTAACTTGATTCCACTTCCCTCCTGTTCTTGTCTCCCCTCTGGGACAACCTGTTGGCCAAAGCTGGAAGTTGGAAAGCACACTGATGCAACTCAGGGGTACTCCCCAGCCCCCCTGGGGAGCACAGCAGGATGGAGAAAGCTGAAGGATGGATCTCCAGGGCCAAGGGATGAAGCTGGGGTGGAGCCTCAGGATGTGAGCGTGGCCAATCTTCCCGCAGAACCTTGCTTTTAACCTCTCTGCTGTGGTTATTGGAACAGGCTGCCCCCCTGACATGCAGGGACCTCCCCACCCGGAGGATCTTCCAGCAGAAAAGTCTCAGCTAGAGCTTTTGCTAGAAAAGTCACCCGATGGCCTCAATGGTTCTAGTCCTAGCTTCCATAATTTTCAACATTCTTCTCCAATCGTTATATCATTATTGGAACTTAGTTGCACCAAAGGAGGGGTAAAGACTCTCCCTTCTCCTCTAATGCTCTTCTAAGGGATGCATTTCCTGTCTTGGTTCTCTTTCAGATTGCTTGAGATTGGCTACTGCATCTCAATGTAGGGTGAGGGGTGGGGGGTGGGGGGTTCCTAATATAGAAAAGAAAAAAAAATTCTACGCCATTTTCCCATAAAAGGCTGTTAAATAAGCCCATTCCCTCTCATGATGACAACAGAGGAGAAATGTTTCGATGTTCAAAGTTTATCAGGAGAAAAGTGACCTAGAGAGAAAAATAGCAGCCAAGTGACCCAAGGGTTGCCCCCTATGAAAGGGACTGCCATTTAGTAATGTCTGAGAAATCTAAATTCGACTTCTGTCCCCTGAATGCAGCAACCATTTCATCAGACATGCTCTGAAAGATGATTGATGCTCCCCAGAATTTAGGAATGACAAAACCACCCACCACCAGCTCATTCAGGGAGACATTGCCCATTACGGTGCTTTGCAAAGTCAGAACCACCCAGCAAACAAATTTGTCTTTTCAGTTTCCATACGGTTGTTCTGGTAAAGCACGCGTGGGTGCTGAGTCGAGCGGGCCTGTGTTCAAAGCCCAGCTCCTCCCCACATGGCATTAAGTGGGCCACGTAAGCCCTTGGACACTGAACTCCCTCATCTCTAAAATGGAAACCATTCTTGCAACTGCAAAAATTACATCTATAAAGCAGATGTCACACACTAAATGAACACAGTTTGCCCCCATGGCTTCCTAAATAGCCAAGGAATCATAAGCTGCACGTCTGGATCCATCTTTTAAAACTTTGGCCTGATTATTGGGGTGCCTGAGTGGTTCAGCCAGTTAAGCATCTGACTTCGGCTCAGGGCACGATCTCGGGGTCCTGGGATCAAGCCCCATGCCATGTACAGCTCTGGGCTCTCAGTTCCGGTTCTGGGTTCGGGGTTCCAGGTTCTGGGCTCTGGGCTCAGTGGGGAATCTGCTTGTCCCTCCCCCTCTCCCTTTGCCCCTTTCCCTGCTCATGCTCTCTCTCTCCCTTTCTCTCTCTCAAATAAATAAATCTTAAAAAAAAAAAAAATACAGCTTTGGCCTGATAATTAAGATTCCAGGCTAGACACCTTTAGTTTAGGTTAGGGTTTTTTTATTTTTATTTTTTACAGATTTTATTTATTTATTTTAGAGAGGAGAAATAAAATGTGAGCAGAGAGGGGGCTGAGGAAGAGGGAGAGGGAAAGGGAGAGAAGCTCAAGCAAATTCCTTGCTGAGCACAGAGCCTGTTGTAGAGCTTGATCTCACACCCCTGAAATCATGACTGGAGACAAAACCACGAGTCAGAGAAATCAAGAGTCAGACTGAGCCACCCGGGTGCTCCAAAGGTTTTGTTTTGTTTTGTTTTTTCCCCAAAGGTTTTTTTTTTTTTTTTTTTTTTTAAAGAATAAATAAAGCAGAGGAGATGCTGGGGGCCCTTTCATCCAATTAACGGGAATATGCTAATTTTTCAATTATGTGAGCTCTTTTTAGGGTGAATGAAAATTCTTGTATAATGCTTCCATTTTAGGGGAAAAAGTATTCTCAACAGCGTTGTCCCTGAAGCCCAGAGCATTAGAGAGAGAAACTAGAGAAGCTTGACAGGAAATTGAAAATGAAAAGGTTTTGGAAAGAGGAGAGAGCTTTCAGAGGTAACTGGTAGAAGGAGAATTTCCATATGGGAAAGAACGCCTCAGATGGGTGAATTAAGAATGCTGAGGTGGGGACCCTGGGTGGTGCAGCGGTTTGGCGCCTGCCTTTGGCCCAGGGTGCGATCCTGGAGACCTGGGATCGAATCCCACGTCGGGCTCCCGGTGCATGGAGCCTGCTTCTCCCTCTGCCTGTGTCTCTGCCTCTCTCTCTCTCTCTCTCTCTGTAACTATCATAAATAAATAAAAATTTAAAAAAAAACAAAGAATTCTGAGGTGGGGGCACCTGGGTGGCTCAGTGTCAGGTTAAGAGTCAGGCTCTTGGGGTCATGAGATCAAGCCCGGTGTCAGGCTCCGTGTTGAGTGTGGAACCTGCTTAAGATTCTCTCTCTCCTTCTCCCTCTGGCCCTCCCCTGCTCACTCACACGCTCATAAAAAGGGAAAAAAGTGCTGAGGGGGTCACAGCAGAAGTTAGAACACAGGCTTCAGAATTAGGCTGCCCTGGGGACCACCGGTCTGCATTTAGAGCAGTGAGATTCAAGTGGAGTCCATCACTTCTCTTGCCATTTTGAATGACCTTGAGTAAGTCCCTTAACCGACTGAACTTGAGTGGAGTGGTAACCCCACGGCCCCAACACTGCCCCACCCCTGGGCCTGGATGGGAACAGTGAGGTAGCCTCACATAAAGCACCTTGCAAAAAAATAAAAAAATAAAAAAATAAAGCACCTTGCACAGTTGCTGGCATAGGCGATCGCTGCTTCATCACGCCGGCCTCCTGGCTGAGGCTGCTCTCATCATCGGGAGCGGTAACAGTGGTGGCCCTTGGGACCCGGCGACACAGCACAACCACCCATGAGCCTGCTAGCAACTCTATTTGCCCCAGTGTGGTCACTGAAGAGGGAATAAAGGAAGTTCTCCCTCTCCCCAGGGTTGGGAGCCCCAAGAGGCACGTTGAGTTCATTCACTCTTTCCCCGTGAACACACATCAGCAGAAGAGGAGGGAGTTCTATTTTTACTCACCCTCTACGCTGATGAGAAAGAGATGTTACTTCACAGAAATCTCATTTCAGACGGAGAAGTTGGTCTAAATATAATCCATTCTTGAGGCACAAACCATCTCATTAAGTAGAGAGCTTGGGAAGACTAAACCATGTGTTAGCTACACTTATTTCCTGATAAATTCTAATAGGAAAAGTGTGACTTCGTTCCATTTACTGAGTACAGATGAAAGAGAAAAGGAAACAATGGGGGGAACATGAACTGTGGGCTCTTGGTATAGGGTTCCTGTATCTTGGCATTTTTTCCTATGACATGGCTTGAGGCTAAACATCCGGGCTGGCACAGATTCTCTATGCCCACCATAAAAACCATAAAAATCTGAATTAGAGTGACTGTCTAGTTTAGTAGCTTGATCCTGTATAAAGGGGGAAGCACTTTCGGAGAGTGATTGCTGGTGTTTCCATTTCCACCCCCACCCCCCAGTTTCTTCTAATCATGGTGAAGAATGTCAGTTATACATCTTGCCCTTTGTTCCGCTGGGACGTTACAATATTCCGCAGTGACATCTTTCTGCTGGGCAAAGGGGGGGTGGGTAACTGTTTGTCTTCTGGGTGATTTCTCTGCTTGACACCAACTTACCGTCGTTAAATGCGAAGTGATTTGGCTAAAGGACTGAATCGGGGACCCAAGTCAGGCTCTCGTGACCTCAGAAAATCCAGTGATGGGATTTGTTCTATTTTCTCTATTCACCTCTCTATGAAACACCATGATTATTCTGAGAGAGGCTTTATACCACGTCCAAAAAAAGTATTTTTCTTATAAAGTTATCTTCCTTATTAAGAAAACGAGAGATAGCAACCAGGTAATACTCTTCTAAATTGAGATTAGAGATTCAGAGGTTTTTGGGTTTGTTTTTTTTTAACCGAAGGCTGAATTATGCCTTTGCATAAGATGAGCAAATTAGAAGCATCCCAATTCACTTGGAGGTTCCATTTATTAGCACATGGATATGGTTTTATTTCTAAAACCATGTTCCCCTTTGCAAATAGGGATTAATAACATCCTTTCTTTCTCTTTTGTCTGGAATTACCTTTTTCCTAGAAATCATAAATTCAGGAGTAGAACAGTGGTTTTTTTCCCCTCTGAGAATTCAATTTCTAATATTATTCTTCACTTGAGAAAGCATTTCCCTAATTTTATCTACTGACTTTTTTTTTCTTTGTTGACAACACTCTCCATCAAACCTAGTCCACAAGCCTCTGCACAAACAGTGAATTGGAATACAAACGTGAAGTGAGCCCTAAAAAACTCAGCCATTGAGATGGTCTTCTTAAAATGCTGGGCCTCAGCCGCACATCCGGGCAGAGGCCTGCCAGAGAAAGCAAGACCTGCTGCCAAGAAAAGCAAAGAGAAACCACAAATTGCTACCAAACCACTCCAAAATGTTCTCGTCTTTCCAACAGCCCTGAAAAGATAAACTTCCCCAAGCCCTAGGGATCCCAACTATTTGACTCAAAATTTTCACAAGATACTAAAGAAGGAGAAAAATATAAGGCAGGCAGGAGTGAAATCTCCAATCTAAGTGTCTCTCTTCTTTGCCTCTTGCTTTGGCTGTCAGCCTTCTTCTTTATCTGCTCTTCATTTACGATCATTCTCTTCGAGCAATATGTGATTGTGTCAGAGCAATGACACTCAAGGGCTTCCTGTCCAGGTTAGAAGTGCAATGGAAAAACCCCAAGTCAAAGCCAAAGGCTACACTTGATGGGTTGATGACCTCACTAATAATTCCTAGTGCACATGTAGGAATTCACGAAGTTCGGCACAGACGGGGGGATCCCAGCCATGCCCGCCCACCTCGTCCCCCAAACCCCCAGTTGGCCAGGAACATGGGCCTCCATCTCCAGCTTCACACAATACCACTGTCCTCCTCACGCTTTCCTCTGCAGCCTTACTGGTTTCTAGAAGTGCTTCGAACATGCCAGGAGGCCTGCGTCTCAACACCTTTGCACATGCTCTTCTCCCTTTCTGGAACGCTCTTCTCTATGGCCCCACTCTCCAGCTGGGAGCCAACTCAGGGAGGCCAGCTTTTACCCCATTTTCCAGCCACCCTTGCTATATGGTCTTATAGCACGCTGTATTTTCCTTCCTAGTCCTTATTGTCATTTCTAATTTCTGGGATTACATGACTAAGGGCAAACACTGTGCCTGCTTTGTCCACCTGTTAGTATCTTGGTCCTTTGCACATGGTAAGCTCTCGAATAATTTTTGTGGGATGAATGAATGAATGATGGGCAGATAGAAAATCAATGAACTCACAGTTTTTGATTGAATTCAGGATGGAAGAGATTTTATTGACTAATATTCTGATATAGGAGGTAAGTGTGGAAGGCCCATTGAGTAGGTGACAAATTTGACAGCATGAAAATTATGAAATCCCAAAGAACCATAAAGTTTCACGTTCAAACCCCATACCCATAACTTCAGAGGACAATGTGTTATGCTGGAAAGGGGGATGGGTGCAATAGCTGCGTACTTCCTACCTGTCCAGCTGAGCCTGGTTCCTTTTAATAAATCCAGCCCCCACCACACTCCATCCCAACACACACACACACACACACACACACACACACACACACGCAGATGGGAAACATATAAAAAACCAATGCACGCCCTGCCCCTTTGTCTCAGAAATTTATCCGGACACCTCCTACTTGCACAATTCCATCGTGCCTTTCTCTCAGCCTTTTTGGTTCTTCTGATTCGTGGCTTCTATTTATTTCTGTCCATCCTTTCCTGTTATCAACCCCACTCTGCAGATTATCAAACATATTTCCACATGCTGGGATTCTAAGACTTCCCTTCTCCTCTTGAACCCTTATAGCTTTTCTCCCAACTTGTCCCTAGATCTCCAATCTCCTCTTCAAGACAACAAAACGACAACCATAACAATCGGCCGATGTTGATAGAACGCAATGGGTCAGACACTGTCTTAAATGCTTAATTCACTCAACCCTTATCTTCATATTGGGTCACCCCCATTTACAGAGGAGGCAAGTGCAGGACAGAGATGGAGTGTCACGCACTAGGTCACAGCGTGCAAATTGACTGAGCTGGAATTTGAACTCAGGCTGTGTCTTCCAACCACCGCCTCTGTCTGTATAGCCAGCCTGAAGGGACTTTCTAGAATTCCGCTTCTATCCCTTCACTCCTGGAGACATCAACATGAGCCAATGGGCAATAGGAAGACAAATTATTAACACTAGCATTTGAGGTCCAGCACCAACTGATTTCGCCTTGACTGCCCTTGCCTTGGCCAGCCAACCTCACCCGGCATTGTAATAAAGGGCTCGTGTTGGGAAATAATTGGCCCTTCTCCAGCCCATGCCTCTCCATGCTTAAACTTATGTACTTGCCAAGTTTTTCTGTGCTTATCCCACTTCCTTCCCATCCACCATTCCAAAGACTCAGTTGAAGTACTAACTACCCTGTGAATGACAAGCTAACTGGAAATGCTGGCCTGCTAGGATTGCCCCTTCATCTCAATTCCTGTTGGAGTTTATGTGAGATGATATGGTGTGAGTTGACTGGTCAGTTACTCTTGCACACGTCCACTTGGTGTGTCAGCCTGGCTACGCCTAAGGAAGGTAAGAGTCTTGCCTCGATCATATAGACTCCACTTACATTTTATGTATCCTATAAATGTTATATGATATACAAAATTTAAGTAATATCTATATGATGGGACTCTTATTTATATACATAGAAGTATATATGTGTGTCTATACTTTTCTTTTTTTCAATGACCTCCAGCCAGAGACCACCGGAAACACACCAACAGTAAGCAAGTTGGACTGAATTGCTCTTTGAAATAAAAGAGAATGTATATCATGGGGAACTGTAGAGACCAAAATAGTATTAGGAAGATTTGACCTTTAATAGGTGATGGTGGGGGGTTCAAGGAAGTGGGGCTTTGTTCTGAATTGGGTCCTATAAATGGAGGCAATTCTATAACAGCCACCTTAATAGGGCCTATCTAAAAGAAAAGAAGACCAGCTCATGGCTAAAATTGTAATTGGTAGAAGCAGTAGCCACATGTATTAACTGAAGGGAATATGTGGTATTTTTGTGGTTGGTATGGTGACCTTGCTTTTGTTGGTTCATAGACAAGATGACATGGTCTTGTTGGTGTCTTGATCCATCACAGTCACACAATGATCTTGACTGAAATTGGCATTTTGTGAAATTAGTGACCTTCACCAGAGAACACCACTGCCTAGCTGTGAGTGCCAGGCCAGGTCCTCACGGCCTCGCCAATAAATTTTCGATGTTGGGGACCACATGTCCCTAAAAGACAAAAAAACGGCTACAAAAGGAATCAGAACCAAACTATTGTGGATGAGGCAGGAGCCTTCGCAGGCTCTCCACAAACGCATTCTGAGTGGACAAACATTTGTCCAGCATTCATATTCCGTGACTTGAGATGGCTTTTGTTCTAGGTCAACTTAGGGGAAGCTGGAACTCTGCAGAGTTCCCTTCCTTGTATGATTCAGGGGAGAGCAGGTGCTCTGCCCACTTCCCAGCCAGCTTTCTGGCCCTATTGACTTCAGGTTCAACACCAGATGCTAAGGCAGCAGCCTCCCACGGACTTCCCCACCACTGCCCATAACTGTATGTGGTCATTACAACCCCTTATTCTATATGACTTTTAGTAGTTCTGATTCTCTGAAAAAGTCCTGACTGATGGACCACTCCAGATTCCTGGCTGAAAATGAGAATCTCTCATCCTTAGAGCTAGGATGCAATGGCCAGCCTTGTTGTAAAGAGATGCATGACATTTCGATGGCCCCAGATGTGGCCAAGGAACAGGCTGCTGTCTGACTCTCTTGTCCTGACCTGGAGTTCTAGGTCAGCGTGGCCGAGGGCTTATAGCCCATGACAGCAGTGCCAGGATAGGAACACCTGGAGGATGGGGTAGAAATGACCACGGAGCCGTTAACCAAGTATCCTGAGGCAGGATCACCAGGATTTGGGGCCAGATTCAGCTTCTGAGGGAATCAAAGTCATGGCTGAGATGACATAAATCTGAGCCAAATCTGGATGGTGGGGCAAGGATGGAAAATGACACTGGGTAGGGATGCCAAGAAACTAGGGAGTTGATGATCTGGGTAGGGGGTCAGGACAGAGTTAGAGAATATGGTGTGTGCGTGCACACCCATGTAGGATGTGCCCACAGACACATGTGCAGGCTCTGTGGATCTGTGCCCAGGGGGACAGTCCTGCCCCACCAGGCACTCTAGGGACTGGGCTATAAGCCACGTGCTCACTTAATCATCACAGCTACCACAAAAGACAGGTTCTATTATGTCAACCTAACAGTCAGTGAAACTGAGGTAGTGATGTTAGGTGACTTGCCCAAGGTCACTTAGAAAAGAAGTTGAGGGATGCCTGGGCGGCTCAGTGGTTCAGTGTCTGCCTTTGGTTCTGGTCGTGATCCCGGAGTCCTGGGATCAAGCCCCACAAGCCCCTCCCTGCAAGGAGCCCGCTTCTCCCTCTGCCTGTGTCTCTGCCTCTCTCTCTGTGTCTCTCGTGAATAAATAAAATCTTTAAAAAAGAAAGTTGAAAAGCAGAAACTTGAATTTAAATTTCTTTGCTCAGACTCTCACTCAAGATCTGAGTTTTCTAGTCTTAAAAAAAAAGAAGGAAAAAAACTTTTGAGCAACCTGGTCAAACCCAATATTTGCCAAACCCAATGCTCCAATTGCAGTTAAGGGCTCAGATAATTACAACCTTGTACCGGCCTCAGCTCCCCAATTTCTGACCCACTGAAGCTAGGAGAGAATAAACATTGCCTCTTCTCACCTACTAGCCTTAGATGTTCGTCACCTAGAAGTTGATAACTGACACATTGCTCTTAGATTGAGCCCTGAGAAAGGAGGTGGGTATGGCTTGGGGTATGGAAAGCCCCAAGAAAGCCTGACGAAGAGATCAAGTACCAGAAATTGTCTTCTGGCTTGGGGGACTATGCGAAGACACAGAGACGGTGAGGCAGGTTGGAAGACAAATGCACGTCATAACCTCCTGCATCGGGGTGAAAGACCTGGCGGTCCAAGTTCTCTCCAGTGGGTTGAGAAAGAGTAATGTTCTTGTTTGGGTGAAGAGGAGGTGAATGTCCCAACCCTGGGCTCTCAGCCCTCATGAAGAACAGAAAAGACCGAGACGTTATCATGAAGGCCTTGCAGGAGGAAGGGGAGGTCACCGAGGGTCTGACTGGATCGCTGCTAGAGAGGACTCTCCTTGGGGCAGTGAGGCCGAGTGACCCAGACCAGGGTCAAAAGGGAGTCACTCCCACATCTCAGGAGTACCAGGGCCAGCCAGGGCTGAGGAGGAGCCGTGCCAGCAGGGAGGACTGCTGAGCCCCAGGGAAGCAGCGAGAATGCAGCACAAGTTTCAGTGGTTATAACCATAGCACCTGAGCTCAATGTCAGCAGAAGGGCCAGGAGTGGGAAAGACCTACCACACGCACCCAAGCAACCACCTTGGGAGTCTTATTGTGTCCTAGGGTTTGACGTGCTCAAAGTCACCCAGCCTCACAGCATCATCTTGGAGGGCAGGGGACTGGCCAGGAGAGCAGGAAAGAAAGGCAAGAAAGGCTAGAAGAGTGCCCTCCAGCCCCCAAAAGTGAATGTTACTGAAAAGGTGGCTTTGGGGACTGGATTGAATTCACTTTTTTCCCTCCACTATGCAGTGGGAGTCGTGCGAGGCTTGAAAGGAAAATCCCATCAGTTAGAGAAAACAGTGAAGCTTCAATTTCTTGGCTTATCTCAAGCTGGTGTGAGTAAACAGGTGATTCTAATTCAGATGCTACAAAAGTATGTCCTAAAGATTTATGACATAGGTTCTGGGATGCCTGGGGGGCTCAGGGGTTGAGCATCTGCCTTGGGCTCAGGGTGTAATCCCGGGGTCCTGGGATGGAGTCCTGCATTGGGCTCCCCACAGGGAGCCTGCTTCTGCCTCTGCCTGTGTCTCTGCCTCTCTCTCTCTGTCTGTCATGACTAAATAAATAAAATCTTAAAAAAAAAAAAAAGAAAGAAAGAAAAAGAAAAGGTGGCATCAACTTTGCCCTATGCATTGCTTGCAAATGAGAACTTGAGGATCCGTTTTAAAGGGCTGTCACCAAGCCATTGCCCTGACACACGTAGCTCAGAGAAGCGGCATGCAGGAATCAGTCACGGCACGTTTGTTCCGTAGGTCAGAAGCCAACCCCTGTTTTATTAAAATATGTATGGGGGATGGAGAAAGAAAAGGACCCCACTTTACTGTGGCCAGAGACACCAAAAGCCAAGGCCACATTCAAGCTCTGCTGTCTTGCTCTGTCCCACAGGCGGCTCCCGGGAACTTGGTCTGGCCAGAGTCTTGGAAGAGACCTCATGAATCGCTCTTCTTGGCCAACCCTCTCGGCCAGAGCTGGCCATGACGTTCACACCAGTGAAGGGCAGGTGGGCCAGGCCACTGGGCCGGTGGATCGGGGCCTCTGCTATCTGCATGGTCTCCTTCAAGGAGACTCCGTTCTCGCATGCAGCCCTGGAGTCTTCCAAATGGTCCCCGCTGCCAGGGAGGCAGGGCCCTACCGGAAAGTGAGCTCTACGCACTCTCCACTGAGTTTCGATCCTGAAGTCCGAAGCCCCAGCCCAGTCCAAGTCACAGGAGGACCCGAACTTCAGGTTCACCCCGCCTCATGTGACACCTGTACCCATGGACGCGCAAGAAGCCTCTCCAGGGGCCCGAGGTCACTTCATGTTTCTCTCGATCCAGTCTTTAAAAGGCAGGACCTTGCTGAAGGCCGTGTACAGGCTGTGGCTGCATGCTTTGTCATAGCTCCAGCTGACCAGCCCCACCAGGTGCCAGCGTGGCTCGGGGGACGCCCGTCCCGGAAAGGCCATCGCGGCGATGCCTCCAGTCTGGGCCATGCAGATATCCGAAGGGGCAGCAGGGTCCCGGCTGGCACAGAACATGTTGTCCGTGACGCTCACGGGGATGCCGTGCTCTTCGTGCTGCTCCTCGCACAGCAGCGAGTCCACCACCCTGACCACCCCTGAGCGCAGCGTGTCGTTTTTGAAGCCGGGGCTTCTCGCATCTGCCAGAACATTCCAGCCGGCCACGGTGATGCGGGCCTCCTGGAAGGAGGTGCTCAGGTCCCGCGGGGCCGCCAGGCAGATGGGCTGGACGCGGGTGCTGACGCGAGCCTTGTCCAGCAGCTTCAGGATGGCAAGGTCCGTGTCCAGCAGGATGGGGTCGTAGTTGGGGTGCAGGATGACGGCCGAAATCTGCAAACGCAAGGAAGGGACAGCGTGGTGAGCCGCCGACCGCACAGCGAGCGAGACCCCCAGGGCCTGGGGCACGTGAGCGGGAGACAGCTGCGATTACCTGGGGATACTTGCCTCCTTCGGGGACCAGAGCCGCTTCGTTTCGGGGGCTTGGGAAGTGCAATGCCCACCGCTGCCTGGCAGGCGGACTAACTAAGTGGGGTGCAGAGAACAGTGGCACATGCCCCACCCGCAGTGGGGAAGGTAGAGCTTAGCAGGTGCTCCAGCGGACCGCCACCGGGCCAAGAGGCGGGCCGGCATCCTAACCCCGTCAGACAACAGCCTCCGGATCTCCATCTCAACCTGATTCTTAAACGTTGGCTAACGACTGCTTAGAAAAATGCATGTGATTGGGGCAGCCCCGGTGGTGCAGCGGTTTAGCGCCGCCTTTGGCCCCGGTTGTGATCCTGGAGACCCGGGATCGAGTCCCACGTCGGGCTCCCTGCATGGAGCCTGCTTCTCCCTCTGCCTGTGTCTCTGCCTCTCTCTCTTGCTCTGTGTCTCTCATGAATAAATAAAATCTTTTAAAAAATTCTTTTTTAAATTTTTAAAAGATTTTATGAACATGTGAGCACTACGCAAACCCAAACCCTACGGGCCCCCGGGTGCACCCTCTGTGGCCCACCATACACGTTTCACTCATCAGTAAGCCAGCAAGACAGAGCCACACCCCGGATGGTCCACAGGACTTCTCCACGGTCTTTGCCACTTGTCCCAGTCCTCACTGATCCTTCTCTTTGATGGGGGCCTCTAGAAGCTTACATCTATGACACATCCTAACATTGTTACGTCCGCGTTCTAGGTCTTCAACTATGTTTGGGCACACTTTCTCAGTGCCCCTCTCGTGTCAAAGCAATCACGATATACTAGGCTGTCTCTTTGACCAGCCTGGGCACTCTCCAGGGCCAAAGCCATAGCTTCCCCAGTTCTGTATCTATTCCCTGTGAATGGCATACCGGGGGTGCTCAACAATGAATGGATAGATGAACAGATGGACAGATAGAGAGGTAGGTGGGTAGGTGGATGGAAGAGAGGGACGGAGAGGGATAGGCAGAGAGAGAAGAATATTATGAATTGATCAGGAGTATCTTGGATAAAACCTTTCTACGTCTCAGAGCCGACCTCGTACCATGCCCTCCACATACTAGGTCACTAATGTTTGATGACCTCCATGATAGATGATATTTGTTACAACATTATTTTGAAAACAAAAGGAAAAAAGACTCCATCGTCTTTCTAGATGCCCATTCCAAGTAACTGTCTGCATGAAATACTGGGCACCCACTCCCTGCCAGGCTCCGGGAAGGGGTGCTAAGGTGTCCAGGTGTCAGGGCTGACACAGCTATGCCCTCCTGGTGCTGGGAGTCTGCTGAGCCAAGAGCGAGTCTCCAGCTTACTGCCCTCTCTCACCCGCAAGCTCTGGACGGTCTTCTCATCTCGGTCATCATCGCGGTAGAACTTCCCCAGGACCACTTTGAGGTCTGCTGTCTTGATCATGGTGACCTTCTCCAGGTCAGTTACACAGTGGGCAGCCGCCACCACGGTGCGCTCGTTCACCAGGGCGCCGCTGCAGACCAGGAGCCATGTGTCCTTGTGCACGCTGCCACCATGCGCCCCGCTGGCCCTCCGGTAGATGGCCGCCTGCCACGGCCAGCGCAGCCCCTGGCTCTTTGGAGTAGTGACGTTCTCTGTTTTCCCGCAGACTGTGGAGAAAGCATCAGCTCAGTAAGATAAACTCAGAGTTTCCCATCCAAAGGGGGGATGTGTTGCTCAACCAAAAGAACACACTTCTGGAAAGGGGGACCTCATGGTGTGATGACCACTAAGCATCTAAGCTGTTCTTCTCCCATGAAATAGTAATCAACCCTTTGACATGACTGGTTATAAAGTCTGGGGTTAAGATCGAAAGCTTGGGGTCCCAGGCACTTACTAGCACAAAGACTTTGGGCAAATTGCCAAATCCCTTAAAGCCTCAGTCTTCTTGCCTGAAAAATGAATACAGTAATGACACTTGTCTCATAGGGTTCTTGAGGAGACTGGATGATGAGGTATGTAAACAGTCAGATTCAAAATGTCATGACGATCATTATGAACTTGACCACAAAGAATTAAGCCATACTGTTCTCCTTTGACAAAGAGCGCAGGGAGGTTAGAGCTTACTACGTGCAAGATCCTTTTCCAGATACTTCCATATGCTACCTCAGTAAGCAGCACCATAATCTTATGGGTATTTAATACTTCATCACCTAATTAATAAAAATGACCTATTCAATACCATTGGATGATAAGCATGAAAACGGGTTGGGACAGGGTATCCAAGGTGACGTATGTAGAAGCCTTCGGGTATCGCTAACCCCTCCCTCACTTGGCACTTAACGACGGTCCTCTCCCTTTCCTCCAAGTAAACAGGATGGTATTATCCCTGAGGAAGTGTGCCCCCTCCAAAAAAACTCATCGAAGACCTGATGAGCTAGTCTCTCCCGAGTTAGAAGCCCAAGGAAGGAAGTTCCAACTGGGGCACATCAGACATCAACAAGCTAGAGAGTCAACTGGAGGACACTGGACAAGGACCCTTTCCCAAAAAGTCTTCAACACGGTTGATAGCTTTTCACGAGCAGCCAAGGAAGACGGAAGCCACCTAATCCCCCCCCCTCCCAGGCCTGACTCCTGACTCACTAGGGACGCAGGACGGGGCACGTCCACTCCACTTTCCGGTCCTCAGGCACGTCCTGCGGCTGCTGCCCAGGCGGCGGTAGAAAGGCGAGATGCACTCGTACTGGAGCTGGGTGTGCAGGTGTTGGAACCCGGGGGGCAGGTCTCCAAAGGGAAGGGCCGGCTTCTTGGTGGGGGCGTCCTGCAGCTTCTGCTTGTTGAAGGGGGCCGAGTAGAGCTGGTGTAACGGTGTCTCCCTGCATGGGGCCCCGGGCCCAGAGAGAGTGGGGCGAGACACAGTCATCATGGCCTCCGTAGTACACGTGCCAACCCACACCGGGCGTTTGGTCACAGCAGAAAAAATTATGGCTATCCCATTCTCTGTGTGTCTCTCTCCCTGCTGCCCCCCTCCCCTGCACCCTCCGCCCACACGCACTTCCCCTCTACCAAGAGCAAATTCTCTTGCACACCCCAACCTTCACTCCGTTCCTCCATTTCCATTTCTGGCAGGCCTCCAGCTGCCTAGGATTTTTAACCAGAGGATAATATCTGGCATAATAGCTGCTATCCAAGGGTACGCTCTACATGCACACAGAGAAAAATTAACTGTAAAATTAAACAAGAAAGGAAGTTCACTTGAACCAAGGCGTCTTTCTTTTTTTTCCTCCAAACATTATCATAATGGGGCAATATTAGGAATTGACTTGAACTAAACTGTGTTGATACAGTAGCTTGATTTAGCAATCAGCGTATATAATTAGTACACCTCAGAGAATAGAACTTTCTCGGGGCACAGTGATTGGCAGAAATAGAGAGCATTGTGTGTAAATGTGAAAAAGCTTTTTAAATGAGTACTTGAAGCTGAAGCCCCCTCCCCACCCCGGAGACCACTCAGGGATTCTTGGGGGGAGATGTACACACATTGGACAGCCCGCGCTCGTCTTACATCAGCGCGTAACGGCCACTAACTGAGAAGTTAGAATTCCTTTAGGAAACAATGTGTTCATCTCTGTTTAATGAACAGGGAAAGGAAGCCCAGAGGGGGAGGTGGGAGTACAGAAGCACATACAGGAAGCCAAGGCAGTACCCATGGCGGCACTTAGCAATTATGATTCCCAACCTGTGTCTCTACTGTGCCATCGGATGTCATCTTAAGAAACCTATTTCATGTGTCTGTACAGTGCTTCACTCAGAGCAAATATTCCATCCACAGTGATTTCATTCAGTGAGTCTTTAGCTCATGTTTAGAACAAGGAGCTGTTCAAGGAGCTTCCGAGCTGGCAACCCAGCTCATCTTTTGGTCCATCTGTTGGAAAGACTACACTGCTTTTGGGGTTCTTGGGTGACTGGGCTGCTAGAGCTAGGTAAATCCATACTCCAGCAGCCTATCTTCCAGAAAGATCCCTAAAATCAAGTTTTAGGCTCTCCTTTTCATCTGCATGAGCCACCTGGCACCTCACCACCTGACCTCCCATTATTGCTTTAAAAATACAAAGCCGCCATGGCCTTTTTAAAATAGTTCAGGGGCTCCTCTAGCACATGTTTCCTTAGAAAGAACAGGTTTATCCCACTGAGGGGAGAGTCCAGCTCCAGATAAATCATAAAGTCAGGAAAAGATGGGATTTATATTTTACTGCCACTGCTCCCAAGGAACGGGACAGACAGAGATAGAAGGAAATATCCAGAGGAAAGGTGAGAGATTGATGAATATCCAGCTTTATGAGTATTTCTGGTCATTTGGCTGGGGTCAGTTCTACTTGACTGGGGTCAGTTCTAGTCACTGGGATTCACTGTCACCATTCCTGAAAGCAGTAGCTGCAACCAACAGCTGTTCCCTTATGCAAGTGTTCTGCTAAAGCCTTTACATAGGGCTTGGCTGCAGCTTAGGGCATAAGGGAGCAGACCCTAAAGACCCCGAAGACTATGAAGACCTTGGATTGGCATCCCGGATCCACATTTTGCAACGTAGCCTGGGGGTGCATTAATTCATTTATCTGAGGCTCAGTTTACTTATCTGTAATAAAATTGCTAATAAAACCTATAAGAAAATGGCAATAATAGTACTACCCAGCTCAGAGGTTGTAGGAAAGACTAAATGAGCTACCACATGGAAAGCACTCAGAAGAGTAACTGGCAAGGAGCACGAACACTCAACAAATGCTAGCTCCTTGCGCTGCACCTAACACACACAGCAATCCCCAGAGACAGGCTTTATTATGATTGTCCTTATTTTTCAAAAGAAGAGACTTAAAGGCTTAGCAAATTCAGGAACTTGCCCAAGAATACAAAATACAGCACTAAAGAGAGACCGACCCAGCTCGAGCCATTCTTTGTCAATCCCATTCATTCATTTCATGCAATGTTTGGAGTGGTCACGTTTTTGTGGGGTGCCTCCCCTGCAGCAAGCATCGTCCTTGGCACCAGAATGTGAATGTGAACAAAACAGATAATGTTCTTGCACCTGTAACCTTTATAACTTATTTCTGTGGGGTTAGGTGGAGATAGAAATCGAACAAATGAAAAAAATGTACGTAAGACAACAGGTAGGGCTGGGAGCTAAGCTGAAATCTGAGGCACAGCAGGTGCTGGAGAGCAAAGAAGTCAGCTCTGAGGTCAGGATGGAGGGGGGTCACTATTCTTTTTATTGATTGCTTCCTTGACGTTGGTGGCTTTGTTTTTATATAAAGTGTAAAAGAAGAAAATATTAAACAGTACTATAACTTGGGGGGGTGGTTCTTATTTTCAGAAGGATAATCAGGGGAGGTTAAAACTGAGCAGGGAGCTGATGGAAGCGAAGCTATAAACCTCACGGATGTCCAGTGGAGGCAGGGTGCAGACAGAAGGACAGAGGCTCTCAGGCAGTGCTGCGTGGAGGGGTAGGGAAGAGCCAGGTGGCCCGTGTGGCCAAAGTGGAGGGTGAGGAGAACAGTAGGAGATGAGGTGAGAACAGTTTTCCTACAAAATGAGGAGAGAAGGAGGAGAAATGGGCCGATTCTCGCCAACCGGTGGTCCCCACCTCTGTCTTCCCAGGAGGAAGGCTGGGCAGGTATATCTGAGGGCTCACATCCCTCATCAGAGCTGGCCATTTATCCCTAATTCCTGGGTGCCAGTAGCCTGCCTCCTCTGGTTGATTGCCACCAAGAAAATCTTCCGGAGCCATAGCTGGTTGCATGTGGCAGGAAAACCTTCCGCCTAGAAGCTGCCCTAGTCAACACACGGCAACTTCAAGAAGACTCAAGTATTAAAAGCCAGCTCCTCAGAGATCATCTTCAAGTCTTGCTTCCTACCAACCACCTACTTTCCCACGATCCAGTGAACCGAGTACATGTTCCAGCAGCTGCTACCTCTTGGCCAGAGGCAGCTGGCTAATCAGCCTCCCTCTAACAGGCCCTATTCTTTCATGAGCAGTCAGCACTGAGTGTCCCTAAGAAACCCCAGACTGTCCTTGGCCACACACAAGTGAGGAAAAGGGGCGGGAGGGGAAACATGCATTTGCCTTTAAAGCAGAGCTCAGGTGTTTGGACCTCACCTTGATTGAACCTGCATGGGAAGGACTCTGCGTCTCACCAGGTCTGAGACCTTTGGTTCTCGGCAGGCTAGAATGAAGGAGACAAGAGGGCATCATCTTTTCCCATATTAACTGCTCACGTTCATTCAGTTCAGAGTCATCCCTGACCTCCCTCCCTGGACACTTCCGAGGTCTCAGAGAAGAGATGTGTCAGGTGATACACTGGCAGTCATTAGATTAGGACGGTCTGTTCACACGAATAGCATCAGTGAACTTGACGGAACATGGAGTGAAAGTCAAAATGAAGGTTCTAAAATAAAGCCCAAGGCAGGGAACTACAGGGCTCTCATTTAAAACCAGATTGCAGTGTCAACCATGGGTAAGGGTTGGGGAGCTGATTCTTCTACGTCCTTTCTCTGAAACGGAGGCTCCTAATGATCATTTGAGGGCACCTCAAAGCCCAGGCTTAATTTTGCTGAAGCGTCTCTTTCTTCACTTTCCCAATCAAGCAGCCAACATTCATCTAATTAGCAAACTAGAGAACTTTGGTTGTTATTAATTTGTAAGAGAAGAATTGACAAAAATCTCCAAGGACATATGTAACACCGTTTCCATACTTAATGAAATCAAGAATCAGAGTCTGTGCTGGTGGGGATGAAGGTCGCTTCTGGCTAAAGTCTAAAGTGATTTATTCCTTTCACAAACCATTCTCCCATTCTCTTTTATTTCTTTTCCCATGAGTTGGGTTGTTGACAAACACCCAGAAGGGAAAGTGGAGGATTAAAGCAATTATCTGGATAATCTAGGCCAAGGACATACTTTTCTTCCTAGGAAACAGCCAGATAATTGTGACCTGCCCCTAAAATACAGGGGCTATTGACCTGGTTCAGTAAGAAACCAGGCATCCCCACTGCCAGGGGTAAGTTTCAAGCTGCTCTATACAATGTTCCATGTTTTCTGGTCCCAAACCAAGCTTTTCAATCTACCTCCCAGATTCCCAGTTGGCCCCACTTTGAGTTTACCATGGTCCTTTCACTTCTGCAGACACCTCCTTGTTTTCCTTTGTCTTATAACTGGAATATCGTCCCAACTGCTCTGCACCTCTGCCAACCCTTCCCAGTCTCCTCGACTGGCTCGCCTCCTACCTGCTGCATACAACTGTCCCTTTTCCAAGGAATATTGATCATTTCTTTCTCTGAACATACACTGCTCATCCATTTCCTCTAACTCTGCCTTGAATGCTGGAGGTCTTGCCATCTTGTCAAGATGTTTTTCATTATGTTAACATCTCCGACCTCCCTCCATACAGGCTGGCAGGGACAGTGTGTCTATTTTGTTCTTTTATTTCCTACACCAACCTCGTATTTCATAGAGAGTAGATAAATGTAGCTATCTCAAAGCCCAACGATTGCCTCAATTTTGTTGTCGTCTTTCCTAAAGTGCTCTGATAACTTTAGAACTCCTCTTGATCACAGCGAGAAGCTGTGATTAGGAATAAGCAGGTGCTCTGGAGGTCCAAAAAAAGAAGCATATGTTTTCAGGAACGGCTTCAACCTAGGAGTTACAGATGGTTCCAGTGAGAACTGAAAGGGGAAAGGCATTGCTTTCAGGGGCTCTCAAACATGTCTAGAAGCTACCAAAAGGTCCAGCAACTCCGTCTCTTTCTGTGGACTTCACAAATACTTGTAAGCTACCTTTTATGCAAATAGGCTGTTTCCCCGACCACTCTCCATTCTGCTGGCAAGTTCTCTTCTCATTGCCACTAAGAACGTATGAGTTATTACAAAAGAAGGTCACAATGGTGCCAATTTTCGCATGGCGCCCATTGATAAGCCCAGGGCCTCCGGTTATCTTCTTGTACCCATTGACTGGGCCCCCAGGGTCTGAGCAGTTACTTTCTTCAAGGACTGAAAGAAAAAAGAAAAGGAAGAGAAAAAGAGCTATTAAAAGTGTGAAGCATTCCATTTTAGAACCGGATCTTTTCATGTTTCACTGAACTAAAAATGTAGTGATGTGGAGCCTGCTAACGATGGTACCCAGAGGAATCACCAGGAGAAAACTCATAATAGAAAATGCATGTGTTAGACATGCCTTCCCCTTGTTTTAACGATCTATTCTTAAATTGAGAAGTATTTCATTCCATATTCCATATTCCATAAATAAATTTGACACCACAACTGGCTCTCTTGTGATCTCGTTCATTTCTTTCTCAAGCTGTGGGAGCTGGGCAGGCCTGGACAACGTAAACATTGCACCTCGATTTTATGATCAGTACACAGGGATGATTGCTTGCCAGTGTCGTTGTATTATCTCCGCATTCCCTAAAGCGTGGGCAATTAAACAAGACTCTTCAGTTTCCTATTTGTGTTGTACCCAGAAAGTAGAACTTATTAGAAACAAGGCTGCACATATGAAATGAATTTAGATTTTATATTTCATCTTCAAGGACACAAGTGTGTTGAAAGGTAGAGTTCAAAAATACTAGAAGAGGATATAAATTTAGAGGTACAACAAAGTTCCCCTGATCTCCAATATATGCTTTCCATCTAAACATTTAACAATATCCATTACAAAGGCATTTCTTTCTGGGGCAGCTGGGTGGCTCTGTCAGTTAAGTGTCTGCCTTCAGCTCACATCATGATCCCAGGGTCCTGGGATCGAGCCCTACATCAGGTTCCCTGCTTGGTGGGAAGCCTGCTTCTCCCTGTCTTGCTACAGTTCCTCCTGCTTGTGCACACTTGCTTGTCTCTCTCTCTCTCTGTGTCAAATAAATAACATTTATTTTAAAAAAGCATTTCTTTTTAAATTATCTTTAAAAAAGATTATTTATTTATTTATGTATGTATTTATTTATTTATTTGACAGAGAGAAAGAGAGAGAGAATGAGAGAACAAACAGGGGGAGCAGCAGGCAGAGGGAGAGGGAGAAGCAGGCTCCCCAGTGAGCAGGGAGCCTCATGTGGGGCTCAATCCTAGGAGACTTGGATCATGACCTGAGCAGATGTTTAACTACTAAGCCACCCAGCCACCCCACATTTAAAAAAAAGAAAAAGATATACTTATTTTAGAGAAAGAGAACATGCATGCGAGAGGAGAGAGGGGCAGAGGGAGAGAGAGTATCTCAAGCAGACTCCGTGCTCAGCACAGAGTCCAACATGGGTCTTGAAATCATGACCTGTGGCAAAACCAAGAGTTGGTGGCTTAACTAAGCCAGTCAGATACCCCGGGACTACCTTCTTATAGTTAGAGATTCACTAAATGCTAAACATATGGCCCAGAAACAACCAGCAGGAGCCCACGGGCTGCAATCATCTCAAAAACATGGTGTGTCATGCCTGTGAGTTTGAGAAAATGGAATTCACTGCCAACACAAAAATCAGGAGACAGCACACAAAAATCCATATTACTGGCTTCTGACAAAATTCAGACCTGGAAATCCTG
Organism: Canis lupus familiaris; assembly: GCF_011100685.1. Taxonomy (NCBI): domain Eukaryota; kingdom Metazoa; phylum Chordata; class Mammalia; order Carnivora; family Canidae; genus Canis; species Canis lupus. The sequence continues at coordinate 32,940,405 of NC_049239.1, read as the reverse complement.
GGCCTGTATTACCACATGGCAACAATCCACTAGCATAGAGAAGAAGCTGTCTGCTTAGGTGGGGGCTGCATGCTTCCCTTGGCCACAGCCCCTGCCCGCTGCCTGGCCCTAGCAGGGCTAGACTCTGTGGTCAGTTTTCCTGTCAAAGAGCTAGGCTTTGTGCAAAGAGCTATGCTTTTTTGCAATGCAACCCCCTTCCTCCTTCATTTTGAGTTTTCCTTGCTAGAGCTCATGGCCAAGAGAAATTCTGGGGATACTTAAGGCCAGTCCTGGAATACTGAAAGAATATGAACTATACTCCAGCCACATCAGCCTCAGAAGAAAAGAGGCTTCTACTGTGAGCCTGAGAGGTAGGTTTTCCTCCTTTGGGAAATAAGGACTTCCGTGGTCCACCAGGCTCCTGCCCCATGATTTCCTAAGTTCAGGATTCTCCTGGATCATATTCCTAACTACATTTAACATGGGTTTAACCAGCAGGAATGCTGGAGAGTTCTTGAGCCTTTGGAGAGAACAATGTCTTGGGACAATTCAAGTTATTGGTCTTTCTCCCTGAAGAGGTTTTAAAAGGAAACTTAAAGAGAAACTAAGTCAGGATATTCAAACAAGTCTGCCCAAGGCTGAGGAATTCTGCTATATTTTTAGAATTTTCAGATGCCTACTCCTTTATAATGTGACATGCCTGAAATCAGGTCACATGTGTATGTTTCATGTAGTACGTCTCCCAACTCTCAGAGAAGCTGTAATAAAATCAACGCTGCAGCTCAAACTTGATGAGATCTTAGAATGGAACTATTATTTGATTTTAAGTTATTGCTCACAGACGGTCACCAGAATAGAGCTTTCTAGTGCCGGATGATGCTTTCAAGTAAGGGTTCAATGGAACATAAGTATATGACTGGGGATGCCTGGCTGGCTCACTCGGTAGAGCATGCATGCAGGGTTGTAAATTCGAGCCCCACACTAAGTTAGAGATTACTTAAAAACAAAATCTTAAAAAAAAAAAAAAACCCACAGAACTATGTGGCTAAAATTCAAGGGAAATATAGGCGATAGAAACAGATTTAGGAAGGATTTGGATGCTGTCGTTGTCAGACACTACTTGAAAATAAACATGCTGAGTATGCTCAAGGAAATAAAACAGAAAATTGAGAGCCACAGAAGACTGGAAACCTAAGAAACTAAGCAAAGGAGAAATCTAGAACCGAAAAGTGACAATGACAAAAACACGCAAAGCTCAGTGGGTGAGTTTAATAGCAAATCAGATACAGCTAATGTGAATTAATAAACTGAAAGATAACTTCTAAGAGAGAATTCAGCTCAAGAGTCAAAAAAACAAGTGGAAAACATACAGGAAAATGTAAGGAAACAGTGAGAAGGTTAATAAAGACATGTACCTGACATCGAAGGAGAAAATAGAGTAAAACCAGCATATAGAGATAAAGGCTGAGAAAGTCGCCCAAACTGATAAGAGATATCAACCTAGAGATTGACAAAGTCCTAAGACAGATAAATATGAAGAAAACCACAAACAGACCTATTATGCAAAACTGCTAAAAACCAAATCAGTGAAAAAATTTTAAGCAGCCAAAGGGGGGATAAATGGACAGGAAAAACATACTTTAAAATAATTATAGTCATTATCTCTGGCTTGTAACATCCAAAATGATTTTTGCTTCTTTATACTTTTTCCCTATGTTTGATCATCAGAACATATAACCATAAAATTTTGTTGTTTATTATTTTTTGGTTGTTTGTTATTTTCATTTTTTAAAGTAGCAGGCAAATGGTTTGGGTCCTCCCTGCTCAGCCTATAAACCGAGCATTCAGTCTGTCATGCATTGTTTTATGGTTCCCATACTCTACACTCCGTGTAAATCTCATTACCATCTCGCATAATCATAGAGTAATCCAGCTTCCCTGGAGCTCAGATTTAAATGAGCTTTGTTACCAGACTCTAGGGGGGGAAAAGAATGGTCTCCAGAATCAGGCAGCTAAGGTTTAAATAATTATTTGGTTCCCCAGTATCCAAAGTAAGTACACAGCAGGTCCTCAATAAATATTTGTTAGTAGATGGAAGGGATAAAAGGGTTCAATTTATTCATTCTTCCACTTAAAGAACTAGAGCGTGGGAAAATTATATAATTCTCCAAACCTTGCTTCTCTGGTCTGTAAAACAGGATAATAACACTTATCTGGCTAGGCTGGTTTTGAGGAACAATTTACATAACACGTTGCCTCCTTTTCCACCTTTTGCCTTTATTTACAAAGCACCCAACTTCTTTTAAAAGTCAATGCCTCAGGGTGCCTGGGAGGCTTGGTGTTAGGTGTCCGACTCTTGATTTCGGCTCAGGTCATGATCTCAGGTCATGAGAGCCTGGAGCCTTGGAGCCTTGGAGCCTGGAGCCTTGGAGCCATCTAGGGATGGAGCCCTGGATTGGGCTCCCCTTTCAGCACTGAGTCTGCTTGAGGACTTCTCTCCCTCCCTCCCTCCCTCCCTCTCTCTCTGCTCCCCTCCCCCCACTCACATCCTCTATCTAAAATAAAATTATATAAACCTTTAAAAAATATCAACTCCCCAAATTCACAGACCTTACAGAAAACCCCACAGGAAATCTAAAGGCCTATTACTGGGTCTATTTGACTATAAAGCAATATTCACTCTACTTTCTGGCCTCTTGGTAATGTCTGTGCATGATGGGCTTCCAGCCCTGGGTTCAGTGTGTTGACTCAGACTTCTGGGTATCAGCCATGGTCTCTGTACACTCATCTCTTTTAATCCTGCGAAATGAGCCTTAAATTGTAGTCTTGTGTCAAACATCTACTGGGCATCATTCCCTCTTCCCTCTCACTTATTTCCTGTACTTTCCAATGGTGAACACTCTCCAAGGATGCTTTTGAAGAGGATTCTAAGACTACCTCCACCCATCTCTCTCTCCCAGTTTAGACATCTACCTGTTGGGTCCACAGACCATTTGCATCTCATCAGAGCACCTCCCCAGGATTACATTTCAAAAACGATCTCTTTATGTCCCCTATGGGTTCTCTTTTTACAATCCTTTGAATCTCCTGATTGAACAGATCCTTGATCCTTTTTTATTTGATTTGATTTTTAAAGGGCTCTGTGCTTCCTTTTCTCCTCAATGGGATGGATGTTTTCACACAGAGCCAAATGAGAATGTAAAACATCTGCATCCCTGGCCTGCAGAAGCATCAGGCTCCTGTTTTGCTAAGTACAATATTCCCTGATTGATAATAACTAGCACATTGCCCTGTTACTTTTGGGACCCAGCCGGGGGGCATGAACACATTAAGTTTAGCATGCCCTGACATGCCTTTCATGAACAAAAACAGCACTTGGGGTGCATTTCTGTTTCAGATAAACATTTAAAGAAAGACTCTCTAGCCTCATCTTCTTTATTCTCAAGGCAATAGTCTGAGTTGTTCACCGTGATGCCTCCTTACCAAAGTACCTATGATGGCTTTGAGATAGCTCTTGCAGTGAATGCTACTGGCACCCCACCCAGGTCCCCTCATATCCTTTGACCAGCCCAACTTCTACATGTGTGCTTTACTGCCGAGAGTTGCCACCTTCCACCTTTAGAAGACTGCCCTGGGACATGGGCACCATCTTGCCCACATGAAGATATTTGTCCCCTTGTGCCAACCCCAAGGTTGCCTATAGACAATGGCTGCGAGGTGTGTAAATACAAAAGCTCAACTCCTCTTCCTCAAGGCATCATGTACACTCCCCAGCACACTACAGGGTCCGGCTGAGTCTGGGAGTTCAGTGGAAATCACCCTTGCTTGGTTTCCTCCTCTCTCCCATCTTGCTTCCCCAACTCTCTTACTGGTTGATCTTGGGAGTATCCCCTTTAATAAATTAATTGGGCCCAAATGCTTGGCTCAATGACTGCTTTGAGGGGGAAACTAACCAAGGACAGCTCTATTTTCTTAGCCCTGGGACTCAGGGCCCCTCATGTCCCAGGAGACAATCCTGGGAGGTTACAAGACACCAGAGGGGTGGTCATCTCAGCCCTGGGCATGAAGCTCTGTATGCCTTTCAGCTCCTGGGAGATCTTGGGGAGGATGACTGATGGGGCATCTAGAGAGGCCGGATCTCATCAGATGGGCCTCCATAGATTCTCTGGTTGCAGGTCAGCCCCACACCAGAAGAGCTATTTTACCTTAAAGGATCAGGTGCTCTGAGACAACGGGCTTCTCCAAGCTAAATCCACCATGTGAGGATTTAGTGCTGTCTGTGTAAAGCCAACAACCATGTTACAACCCAAGGAGCAGAGGAGGCCCAAACAATGACAGACTGAACTTCTCACAAGTCTGAATTATGGGTCTTTTAGACTTGGATTTAAGCTGACTTAAAGCAAATAAAGTCATATCTCTCTCTCCCCTGATTGGTACACTAAGAGTCATACTGGATAGAAGGTAGCTGAGGTGACCAGGTCCAGCAGGTCTATAAGAAATGGACATGACGATGGAGACATCAAAGAGCATGTCAAGATAATGTGGAGACATTTTTAGGACAAGTGGTTCTTCAGTGCACACAAATAACAATTTTTTTTGTGTCCTCTGGTCAGTCAATAATATTGAACATTGACAAAAGGAAGTCCACACCCCTCATCCCTAACTTAGGAAGTGGACTCACCTCTCCATCCCCTTAATAATCACAAAACTCGGGAGGGGGCATATCCCAGGTATGGCAAGAAAACAGACCTCTTCTTCCATCACATTACTATCTACCAGTACATCCTTGCTCATAAAAATATTTTTTATGAATAAATGTAGAATTTCAATATGATACACCAAACACCCATGAATATCTGTCTTTTCCTTTTGCTTTGGTCTCAAAGGAGTAAGTTCAAATTCAAAGACAAGATCTATAAAAAGCCCTTAGGAGGTAGGGAATCTAATCACTGCTTTGCTTTTTGGAAGTCCAGCATGCCTCTCTGTAGAGAAAGACTAGGGGAGTGCTGTGCACTATGGATTTCATGGCCTGATTTTCTTTCTTTTTTTTTTTTTTTAAGATTTTAGTTATTTATTCATAAGAGACACAGACAGAGAGAGGCAGAGGCACAAGCAGAGGGAGAAGCAGGCTCCCTGTGGGGAGCCCGATGTGGGACTCGATCCCAGGACCCCAGGATTATGCCCTGAGCTGAAGGGAGATGCTCAACCGCTGACCCACCCTGGCGTCCCAACATGGACTGATTTTCTTGCACCATATACTGAATGACTATTTCCTCTGTGCCCAACAGAATAAGGCACTGGAGGATGTTTTCCTGCATCTTTAACATAGCAATGTTTTTATTTAAACCAGAAATAGAAGCAATATCAGTTAAGGCTTATTGTACTAAAGTCCTTGAGATACCTCAAGGCTCTCTGCAGCCTTGCTAAAGCACTTTTCTAAAGAAAAATAGTTTGGGGACTTCCTTCCAAGTACCTACGCCCCAGGTCAGATTTTTACCAAACAAAATATTCAGAGGAGTGTATGTATACACTATACATACTGTTATGTATTTTTTTTATTAGCACTAATTCATCCTAAGTGACGAGTGCCTTTTCTTAACTTTGTTTCTAAAATTACATCAGAACCTAGGACCCTAATCAAGGAATAAGAGCAAAGGTAGTCATGGGAGCCTTGAATGAATAATGTGAATGGGGAGTGGGGTCTCAGCACACACTAGCCAACCCCAGCAGCCGACTGTGACCTGAGATGCAGCAAAGACCTCATCAGGCACAGCTGATTGAACTGGGTCGATACCACCCAACGGTGGTAGATGAGAGGATACGTGCTCATCTGGAGGGGGGAACCTAGTGAAATGGAACTAGGTACTAATCTAGATACTTCTGCTAAGAATAACTAGTGGGGATTTGTTGGGATGTCTTGTCACATTAGTGTTCTCTCTGGGGTACTTTAACCAGGGCACATGTTGCAGTTAATGCCATATGGCCAGCCGATCAAGGGCACAATTAAGAAAGGTGAGACAATTAGTGAAAACCTGGTGATATTTCCTTAGGTTGGGACCACTCACTTTCTAACTTCCGTGTGAAAAATGCTAGGCGGCAGAGCTTGCTCAAATCCTTCAGAAGATTCCAAGCCTTTTGGGAAATATTATAGGCTCTCTCCACAAACACCACTGGAGTGAGTCTCCAGTCACTTCCATCATCCCACCCAATAAAGAGCTGAGCTGGTTCTTATGCACACACACTTGTGTGTGTGTTTGTGTTGTGTGTGTGAATGTGAAAGAGAGAGAGAGAAACAGAGAGAGTGCTCATGAGAGAAATAGATCAATTCTTGGGTCTAACACTGGATCCTTTAAAATCAACAAAACAGCCATATTTTGAGCATCCTTCAGACAATGCAATCCTGAAATTCATTACTCAGCATTATCAAAGGCTTACCTAGTATTTTAAAGAAATAACCAAATGCTGATCTAGCTGACCTGAACTCCAGCCCCCAATTAAGTTGGCCTCTCAATGAAATATTTTTATTAGGTGCCTCAAGCTGAGTTCCCCCCAGAAGCAGGCTGTGAGACAGAGATTCGAGCGGCCCCAGGAAGGACCAACAGCAGTGTGGGGGAAGTGAAACAGGGAACTTCACGGTTTTAAGAAAGTTACCCTGGGGGCAACCAAGGTTCAATGCCATTGAGAAACTCTGACAGTGCAGAACCTGCCTCCGACTTATCCTGCTATCCTGCCCGGGGAGCAAGGGGTATGAGCTATTACCTACCAAATGCAATCAGTCACTTGTTGAAGGATGATGGGATTCACGCGAATTCCTCAGCACCTCCAGTCTGCTCACTGGATGAGCCAGTGGGCTTTGGGGGCCCAGGAAAACCCTCGCGCGGAGTTGCAGGCGGGTGGGGTTGGAAGCCAGTGGGTCAGCATACACAGTAACCAGGGAAGCATCATAAAGCCTAGCTACCTTTTATCCCCGGCGGAGGTGGAAAGATCTAGTTTTTAGAAATACTTGGTATAAAAATAGATCAAATTTGATATTTACAAGACAGAAGTGAGAGACATTTCCCCAGCACCCATCTTTAGATAAGGAGAAAAAAAAGGAGTAAGGGTTGCAATAAAACAGGTAATATTTGCGTCTCCAAGGGAACCTGTCTTCACTTTCACTTCATCTACAATTAGAGCCCTAGCATCTAAGGCATTTTTCTGTTTGCCTTTGCTGCCAGAAAACTCAGAATCAGAAACAGTCGAGGCTGATCACTTCGCCGGACGCCAACGCCGAAGCTCCACTGAACTCTCTCGTCCCCGCTACTGTTCTCTTTCACTCATTCTTGCCCTGCTTCTTATTTTGATTCCTCGTGATTACTATTATTTATACCCCGCTTGCTTTCAGAAATGGTTTGATGTCCTTTACAAAACTGCACATCAAAAAGCATACACTTCTCTTCCCGAAATGCATGTGAATGAAATATTTATGGTAGCCAGATGGCCACCTGAGGAAAAAGAAACTAAACCAGGCTACTACTTGGTGTCTTTATTAAGAGCTGAATTCCAGCGCTGTAAGATTAACTGAGAATTACAGCAAAGAAAACAGATCCAAAGTCAACACAATCCATGACCCCATTACCTCGCTGGTGCTGGGGGCTGGGTGATGGAGGGCGTGTTGGTCTCAATTCTTAGCATACTCTTGGTATCCAGTCATTCTCACTTGTCACCAAAATCAAGGAAACAGTTCCTGACAGAAATTCTGTTCTGTTTAGAAAAGGCATTAACTTGCCTACTGGGGCTTTGTTCATTCTGGAAACCTGAATGAACATGAAAGCAGCACCCAGAGACAACCACTGGATGGGCCCTCATCTCTTCTTCATTTCTCCTGTTCAGCTTATATTTGAGTGCAGTTCTTTGGGCCAAACCAATTATCTTTTACCTCCACAAAGGTCTTCCCCAACCAGGCTTAATGACACCAACTGGAATCCCCACTACAAACCCTTTTTATCTCTTTCCAGCCAATAGAATTCTGTCCCCCTGATGTTTTCCAGCGTTCTGCGGGTGTGAATGAGACAGTAGCCATGCGAAATTATGCTTGGATGGCTCACACTGCTATTTATTCATCCGGCAGCAATTTGGAAGCTGAGGCTTACAATTAGCTACTTGATCTTAATCAGTATTGTCCTTGGCCCCTGGTACACTGTGTCTTTCGGATACCACTTTTCCGGTGTTTGGATGGCCTACTTACTTAGACAGCTGACATTGCCTGTGTCTAAGAGACAGGTCAACTTTGAAAAATGTTCAGAAAGTACTGGTCACTTTACTTTTGTTCAAAATCAACCGGACACATCCTCATTTGGTGGAATAAATGAGTGACCTAAGTAACTGGTAGAAACTTAGCTGCCCTCCCCCTAGTGGACCTACTGGGTGACAGGCATCTCAAGGCTTCCCCACATCTCAGGTTTCTGAGTCAGCTGCTGAGGATGAGGTGGGAGGTGGATAATAATGCTAAACCACTGGAGAAAATGTCCCCCCCTCCCCAGCAGTGTTTATAGTCAACTTTTCAAAATAAAAGAAATACTCAACATGGAAATGGCCCGAACAAGGCAATTCTGTACTATTTCGCCTTGGGGACGAAGACAGTGAGCTGCTGAGCACATCTGAGTCCTAAGAGACTTTGCCCACTTGCTCATTGATCACCACCATCGCCATCACTACAGGCCTTCCTACAGGAAGCTGTGGCCTGAAATGAAATATTTTTATTAGGTGCCTCAAGCATAGTTCTCCTATGACGTTCTCCTCTACTCTTGACAAAGGCTAGGACTGGAATTGTTCTATGGTTCTGCCAAATAGAAGGAAAAAAATAAACTGTATAGCCCTGTCTTATTTCCCCAGTGCCTTGTACCTACCAGACACTCAAAAATGTTTGGCTAGATGAATCTGTAAAGTGGCGGAGATAACAGTAGCTGCCCCGTGGGGGCGTGGAGACAATGAAGTGAGCCAATGTCACATAGAGCACACAGCCTGGCCTATACTGAGAACAGAGCTAGAAACTACTGTTGTGTTTTCAATACTTAGATGCCAGTGAGAAAGTCTTACATTTTGCAGAAGGGAAGCTTTCGTCTTCGGAGGCAGGGTGAGGGACACATAGTGAATGTACCACAAGGCAGGAGCCTTTAGAGAAAAGTGGGGGGCCTAGCTTCTGCCAACGGGCTGGTGTCAGCCTCAGAGTCCATGAAGGCAGGGATGTTTGTTCCCACCACAAGTTAATTCTGCTTTTCTCTCACATTCTTCCACTCTTTGCATCCTTTAGCCTCTTCCCTCGATGGCTACAGCCCATCCTCGCTCTAATGGATTACCTCTTAACCCAGAACCAAAATTAAATCTGCCTCTTGCATTAAGTTCCTGCCTCAGTGACCTCATCTGCCAAAGCAAAAGCCAAGAGGGCCCTGTCAGGGGCAGGCAAGTGGAAGCAAATTCTCAATAAAACGATGGTGGGTCTGGCCCTCTCCACACTGATGGGTGCTCCATCCCGAGCTCTTGGACGTAATCAGGCTGGAAAGTTGACCGTGTGGCCTCACCCATCCTCTTGTTATCTGCTGGAATGCGGTCCAGAATGAAAAGGATTCCTGACTCGAAAAATGCACCCCTTCTATTCCAACCACCAAGCACCTTACCCTGAATGGGGCATAGCCACGCTTCGGTTAAGAGGCCAGATGCCCATGGAGCCCATCAGGGCTAATGCTAAAATGTTACTTCATCCACGTAGACTCAGGTCCACCCAACAAGGAATGGTCCACGTGAAAAGGAACCTTCTCCCCTGAATTATAAAACAAACACCTTGATAACTACATCAAGGGAGCTTCTGCTGTGTTCGGTAATAGCTTTTGCTTTTCCGATCTTATAATCTAAATGGGATGGCATCCCTCTAAAATACACCAAGAAGGACGTCAGAGACTCATTTCCATGTTAGGGAAGCTCAGGTGTAAGGGGATGTATAAGAAGTTAGAGGCTCACTAGCTGATGGTCTTTGGGGTTCCTTCCAATTTCTGAAGGCTCTGGGCTCTTAAGTACTTGTGGGTAACAACCATGGATTCCCCAGGACTCTTCCATGGAATTGTCCCTCTACCTCTCATGCCATCTCAAGCCAAGTACGAGTCCACCTCATGTGAAATGAGTGACTTCTGAAAAACCATGTGAGAAAAAGGGAGGCATAACTCCATTCATCATTTCTCACAGCCTCCTCCTGGGGATGCCCTGCTTACAAAGGCTCCCCATCCACCACACCCAATGTGGGTGTCTTCTCCTGGGATCTAGGATGCCTCTGTGACAATGACATTGGCAGTGTCTACTTGCCCTGTTCAAACCAGATCCTTCTTGGCTGTACGCAAGTGCAGTGGTGGCAATACTTAGTATCCGGCAACGATTTGGAAAAAGCAGTTCACAGAAGAGGCTTAGAAAGTCGAGGGGAAAATTTTCCTAAACACTGCAACCCCAAGAAAGGTGTGTCATAATCATCTAGTTTGTAGACAATGGTGCTGTTCCTCTAATCCCTTATCTGGAAAATCCCCTACTTTCTGCCAAACGTTTAAATGGCCATAAAGGGGAGTGGGATGGGGAATACAAAGGAGAGTATTACGCGAAGTGAAATAAGACTGAGAAAGACAAATGCCATATGATTTCACTCATACGTGGAATCTAAAAAACAAAACAAATGAATAAACCAAAAGCAGAATCAGACGTAGAACTACAAAGAAGCAATCAATGGTTGCCAGAAGGAAGGGGGTGGGGGATGGTGGCCTGGGAAATGCAGGCTTCCAGTGATGGAATGGATAAGTCAAAGGGATAAAAGGCACAGCATAGGGAATATAGTCAATGCTACCATAAAGCGTTGTACGGTGGCAGATGGTGCCCAGTGGTGGTGAGCCTGGCACAGCCTATAGAGAAAGGGAATCACTGTGTCTTACACCTTAAACTAACGTGACATTGTGTGTAAACTATACTCAAAACAAAACCCCAAAAACAAAACAAAAAATATCCACAGGGGCACTTGGGTGGCTGTCAATTAACCATCTACCTTCAACTCAGGTCATGATCCTGGAGTCCTGGGATCGAGTCCTGCATCGGGCTCCCTGCTCAGTGGGGAGTCTGCTTCTCCCACTGTCCCTTACCCTACTCATGCTCTTTCTCTTGCTTTCTTGCTCTCTTTCTCTCAAATAAATAAAATCTTCAAAAAAAATTTTTTTTACCAATAACAGTTCCTATGACTCAACTCAGTGCCTTCTGTAAATTGTTTCATTCCATCCCCACAAACACTCTGAGAAATACGTGATATTATCTTTCTGAACTTTGTAAATGGGGAAACTGAGGCTCCTTGGCGTTAAACGAGCGGTTCAAGATCATCTGGCTGGCAGGTGGCAGGCTAAGAGTCAAATCAAGGTCTTTCTGCCCATGGAGCCCAAGCTCTTCACCCCAGGATGTACCATCTCACTATGGACAAAGGTGCCCCTGTCTTCCATCAATTAAGGCTAAGCCTAGCCCTTGGAACAGCGTAAAGCCAGGAACCAACTCCGTGTTTACAATGCCTCCCCTGAGAGACCTCAGGGCAATGTGCACGCCTCCCACCACAGCCCAGGGGTGACCATGCCCCGGGGGTGGCCCCGGCACATTCCCGCTGCATCAGTGTCACCGTTTCCATGAAAACCCCAATGTTCCTCATCACTTATTCTGATGAGAAACACGATTGCCCCTTTGAAGCTACAGCATAAAGTGTGCCTCTCATCTGGGGCTCTTTCTTCCCAGTCCTTGGGCCAGGCAAGTGGGAAAGCTCCCGACGCTCCAAACCCCACACGAATCCGGGTTCCCCAGTGTTCTCTAATTGGTGGAAGCCGACTTGTTTTGTTCAAAGCGCGTCGGGGCCTGCAGTGTGAGCATTGTGCCCCGCGACTCAGCCCGTCTCCGGCCCTTCATTAGGATGCGGGGGAGAGCCCGGCATCGGCAACGGGGCCAGAGGAACAAAGGCGACGTGGAAACTGGAACGGGGCACTCAGTCCCTCGCTCTCCACTTCCACCAAACAGGATTCCCACCATTGACGCAAGAACTGATGTTTGTCCTTGTGCTTCATACAAAGAAACAGGAAACTTCACAGGGAAGAAAGGGGGTCGGGGGGACCCTGGTTCCTTACACCCAGAGAGGTTGGGGTCACTGAGGGTGCTGGCAGGAAGCTAGCGTGGCCCCAGAGTCAAGGAGGGGGCCGCACCCCGGGGTTTGCTCCTGGAGGAGGTGACCTGGGAGCAGGGGCCACAGCTCCTCCTTGGGAAGCAGACCTGGGGCAGCAGGGCCGCGCAGGGCACCGGGGCTCTCGCAGCCTCTGGACCACTGAACGAGCCCAACCTGCACCCACTCTTTCTTCCTCTTTCTCTGCTACTACCCTGAAGTCTGGCGTGAGGCCTTCCCTCACACCCATTCATCTTCCTCCAAAAATAAATCCATTTTCAGGGCACCTGGATGTCTCAGTGGGTGAAGCGTACGCCTTTGGCTCAGGTCATGATCCTGGGGTCCTGGGATCGAGACCTGCGTCGGGCTCCCTGCTTCTCCCTCTCCTACTGTTCCCCCTGCTTCTGCTCTCTCTCCTTCTTTCTCCCTATCTCTCTCAAATAAATAAATAAAATCTTTAAAAAAAAGGAAAGAAATTCATTTTCAACTAGACAAGAACAGACCTTAGTCTCTCAAATGTGGGTTCTAATTCTTTATTTTATTTATTTATTTATTTTTATTCATTCATTCATTCATTCAAAACACACACAGAAAGAGGCAGAGACACAGGCAGAGGGACAAGCAGGCTCCCCACAGGGAGCCCAATGTAGGACTCGATCCCAGGACCCTAGGATCACACCCTGAGCCAAAGGCAGACACTCAACCCCTGTGCCCCCCGGGCGTCCCTGTGAGTTCTAATTCTTATTTTGAGGACTGATATTTATAAGACCTCGTCTTGTAAACTGGTGAAACCTTTTAGGGACCATTTCGGCAATACCTCTCAAAAGTTTAAATCTGTGTCCCCTTTGAGCTAACAGTTCAACATCTAGGGATTTCTCTTACAAAAATACCTCTATGTATGAACCAAGAAATTAGTGTAGGATATTCATTGCTGCTTTCCTTATAACAATTAATTAAGTATGGTATCAAGTCCATCTGAAGGGATTAGATGAATAAATGATGGTATATACATCCCTACAAGGGAATACTCAGAAAATCATTTGTTTTTATGTGGTAGGTCAACATGGACTGGCCTGGAAAAAGTGTCCATGATACAGGCAATGAAAACAATAAGTTGAAAAATTGCACATATCCCTCAATCTCTTTTTGTTTGAAATGGGTTTCTTAACTTTGGCACGATTGACACTTGGGCCAGATAACTCTCTGGTCTGGGTTGGGCTGGCGCACTGCAGGATATTTAGCAGCATCTGTGGCCTCCCCCCTGCAATTATGACAATTAATAGTGTTTCTAGATGTTGCCAAAGGCCCCTGAGGATGGGAATGGGGGCCGAAACCACCTCCGACTGAGGATCACTGGTTTAAAATATTAATTTATCAACAACTTAGGTTCCCACATCATAGAAAAAAGTCTAGAAGGACCACGTTAACAGTGGTTCCACCGGGACAGAGGATGGGTCAGGGAAAATAATGTTTTCTTTCTATTTTATATACCGCTGGGCTATTTGATTATTTTTACAAGTATATATTTCTTTAGTAAGTAGGAGAAAATCTATTTCTATTCTAGTCCCACTCATATTCTTAAATATATACACAGAAACGGATGACAACAGCTTATATCAAGAGACAGTGAATCAGGATTCTCTTTGAAAAAGAGCAACAGGCAGAGCTTACCTGGGAAGGAAAGTCCTTTGAGGGGACTAGATAATGGGACACGATGACATGACCAGAGCTTATCTATTGTTCATCTGGTGAGAATCGTGCCTGGGAAACTGTGAACTAAAGGAAATGCGGAATTCTAGCCTGGAGTTTTGAAGTTGCTGGGGACCAGTGCCTTGTGCTCTCTGCTTCAAATCCTTTATCTGCTAAAAGGAACATCCACCTTCTCACAAAGACTTCAGGAGGGCAGACCATTAAAGTAGCATCTATGAAGTGGTCTCCCCTCATCAGATTTGGTCCTACATAAATAAAAGATGGGATTCTCATTAATATTTGATTTGGTGCTTTTAAAGCTATTTTGTAAAACAAATGCCTAGTCCAATTTGGGCATTTCAGAGTTTAGATTATCCCAGAATGCTTGAGTTTCTTGTTCATTTTGAAGCAGTTTCCTCCAGGGATATTTTTCCAGTTCAGTAGTATACTCATGAGGAAAACAATGAAGCAAATCTTTTTTTTTTCCCTCTTTATGTTTTTCTAGCTAATGTAACTCTAGGAAACCACTAAGGTTTGTTCAGAAATTACAAGGTAAACTGCCACAGCCAATTTTTGTGATGCTTCCCTCATTGAGTTAGTTGGAACTCCTGCTGAATTTCCTAGAAGGAAAACCAAATCTAAATCTTCTAAAAAAATAATAAAATGAGTGGTACCCCACATGATTGCCAGCAAATGATGTATCAGATATCCACCACCAATACCTTCACCTAGTTACAACTACAAGATACTAAGGGAATTTTGGTTTCACATGACATCTTAAAAAGTGGCTAAGAGGAACGCTCCTGTCCATCTATGCTGTTTTGAGACCAGAGTGAATTTAAGACAGTTCGTGACTCAAGTTATGAATCAGTTCATGATGACATATTTTACATTCTTTTTCATTATATGTATTTGTTTTGTTTTGTTCTGTTTTCTGGATGGAATGACAATGCTGAAACAACAATGTTTGGCTCATAAGCAACTCATACATATTTTAGTCACAACTTTTGATCAATTTCTCTCTCCCTCCACCCCACCCCTGCCCTCATTTGACCCAGCTTCTTAAAGCTTTATGCCTTATTTAGCAATATTTCACTTCTCTCCAATTCCAGCTAGTTTTTAAAAATCTCTAGTTATTGTGTAATTAATTTATCAAGAAATTAAGCCTTCTTTTTTTTTTCCTCCCTCTGAATTTAAAGGGTAATACTCAGGATTTGCCATTGTCAAGATTCCAGATTCACTCTATACGTGCATTTTTAAAACAAAGAGAAAGCTACAGTTCTCCTCTCTGCCTTGCACACAACATAGCAGGTTCAAAGGAGGCAGGAACCATAAAGCAGAAGACGTTTTTCTAAGCACCCAGCAAAACCATGCTCAGGTCAGCAGCGCCAAGCCACAGCAAGTGATGCTTTCAGCGGAGTGCAATGACACACTCAAGGACACACTGCTGACACCGTGGCTTCCGTCTGCCTTATTAGCAAGGAAAGCTCATGTAAATATTGACAAGTGTACAAATTTTAATGAATGCTATCAGACCAGGGCCCCTCATAGGATGACCCCAAAGTACCTGTGCACACTAGTTACAAGTAGTTGTAGCATACACTATTGGTGATCTGTGCTCAGACGCCTTTTCACTACTTTGGGCTCCTTGCCTTCCCCATCCCCCAGTCTATACTGTTTTGCTTCCAATGGCCTGCACCTGAGATCTCTTTGTCAATTCAAGGGCTACTGGAACCACTAGGCTCACATGCATAGAAAGTCAGGCATGTTCTCCTACTGGCCCAGGGCAGCCCTTGGCCACTGGCTGGTTGCAGTGGGCCGGTGAAAATCCAGCTGCCTTGCTATAAAGCCAGGACACACTCAGAGAAGTAATTTATATGCCAGATTCCACTGAGGCTGGATCTTGCCTGAAATCACACCTTTGCTTGGCTTCCCTCCCTTCCCAGCCTAGCTTCCCCACTCCCTTGCCAGCTTCTCTGGGAGCATGTCCTGATACACCACCTGCACCCACACTCACCACTCAGGATCCACTGGGGGGAAACCCTACTCAGGCTATTATCTGTTCTTCACTTTCCCCCAAATCCTGAATCTTCTCATTCTTCTGCCCTTCTCATTCCACGCTGATAGTTACAGGTCATGACACCTGTTTTAGGGCTCAAACTTCTGTTAAGACACACGTCACACACAAGCCTTGGTTACCAGCGACCCTAGATAAATGACTTCTGGTCACAGTGTTGAGTTCCTCTATGCTACTGGTTTCAGATCATGCAACAACATCCTGGAGTCTATGAATGCTACCCTGGGGAAGAAGCCCAAAATTCAGATCTTACAATGCACAGGGAGTTCAGACTGAGGGCCACACAAGACTTTATGATAGTGGCTTTCTACTCTTGGCCCTTCTTCCATGTTTTTGAGCTCTGATTATTATTTGAGGCCATCAAAGGCATATCTTTTTGAGGGGAATATGCAGCAGGTAAGGTCTTGAAATGTCAATGGGAAGACCTGGGTGGTTGCCAATATCCTGAGTCAGAGGCTGCCCAGCCAAGAGAACCACTCATGCCACCCTGGACAGAGGCTGCCCCGCCAAGAGAACCACACTACATGCCACCCTGGACAGACTGTCCTAAATAGCAAGAAACAACATTCTTCAAGTTCCCAGAGCCCTCTCCACGTCAGCCCCACGTGACACCTTAACTCCCACTCCAGAGGCATACTCACGATTTTCACAGTGCTGCCCAGTGTAGCCTGCCAGGCAGGCACATTTGTAGGATCCAGTTTTGTCAAGGAGGCAAGTGCCATCATGGAAACAGGGAGAAGAGGAACATGCTGTAAGAGAAAAGGCAATTTCCCTCAGTGTCACCGTACAGCGAGTCAATCTCCTCAAGCCTGGAGCCTTGACCAGAGTCTTTCACTTGCTTCTTTACTTTTATCTCTTTTATTGGATTCATATTGCCATTGTTTGAGAATCCTTAAAACAGGTATTTATCTGATATTGTTTGAGAGTTTTGAAGGCCCCAGAAGTATGTTCCTATGGTCTGAAAAACCTAAAGCCAACACAAATAAGTACACCACATAATTAGAGTAGAAGCATGCCTTTACCCCTCCCAGAGGGACTCCAGGGGAGAAAGGCAGCCTCTGGGAGCTTTAGATCATCTTTTTTCAAGAAAGTATCCTGGGTACTGGGGGAAAGGAACTGGAAGATCTTCATGACACCTTTGAAAATGAGCTTGAGAATTTCCTAACATGCATTTTATAAACATTAGGCCCTCGAGCTATTGATGTGTTCAATTAAGAAAGGTTGTGGGTTCAAATATGATGGGGAAGCACTACTGGTATTAAATGATAATTAATCAGATTTCTTTACTGCAGAACTTCTCAGAATGTTTCACGACCTAATGTGCACCGCAAATTCCTCAGAATGACATAACGTCTGGCCTTCCCCAAGCTAATCTGACCTCAGAACCTGCATTTTGCAGAGGACTATTTCCTACAGAGAACACTTCGGGAAACAGTGGTCTGCGTGCTAACCCCTAACCCTACCTCCATTTGCCAACTGGAAATATACTGCTGGGCCCAGTTCCACAAGCCCGTATTGGGTGCTCGCCCTGTGTGAGGCACCGGAGTGGGACACCCTGCTTCCCAAACCAGAGATTTCTGATGAGAAAAATACAATGACTATCACCTGAGGTGTAATTCATTTAGTGTCAGGAAAGGGAAAAGTGTTATAAGATGCTCAAACTGGGGCAAAATCACAACCCGATGGAACAAGAGAAAAGGTTTAGCAGAGGACGACAAATGGGATACAAACCCTGAGGGTTGGGATTTGATGTGCAAGGTGGAGGAGGTGACCTTAGCCAGAGGGAAAAACCTGAGCACAAGCACACAGACAGGGTGTCTGAGGAACTGGGAGTGGTACTGTCTACCTGACAACTCAGACGGGCATTTCCCAAAGCTCCCCCAAACACTCCTGAAGTGTTAAGGAGCCCAGTTTAGGGCAGAAAGAGACCCTTCTGACCCTCCCCCCAGTCACAGGGTCATAGGCTGGTGAGCCACTGCTGCTTCTTCCTGGCTCCCCTGACAGCCAGCCCTGCTGACTGCTGCAAATACCCACACACGTGTCTCAAGTGTAACCCTACCCAGTCTTGGCTGGCCATATATTACCAAGGGCAGGGATCAGCCACAGGCTAACCATGCCACACCACAACACAGCACACCACAGCGACACAGCCTCCAGAAGCCCCAGGCCTGCACAGCTCCACAGGGGACATCCTCGGAAGGCAGTAGAACAGATGAGAAGCAACGGCGAGAGCTCACATGGAGACAAGCAGGTGGGGGCTGTCCGCCCATCCTGCTGAAAGGACAAGGCTACAGAAGGATGACCCCACTGCCACTACCGTTTTTCCTGAGACTTCTGTGTCATACCTTCCATGAGAAGACGTAGCAATCAAAATGCCACTACAATGCCTACTTGGGTATTTAAAAAAAAAAAAAAACAGAACTTCTGAGCTTGGTTTGTAGAGCTGGATACAGTGAGATCCAATCTCAGAACAGTGAGAGCCGAGGGTACTTCCCTAGGATTGTGTGTTTGGCTCATTTTGGTCAAATCCTACTTCCTGATATGAACAGGGTGGGAGTTCAAGTCAGGCTTGGAGTTACTCACAAGCAAGTCGCATTTACCACTGAATGAAACACTTTTAATGCCTATTTTGCAGATGACAGATGGAGGCTCAGGGCACACCTGCCATTGGGCAGCTACTAAGTATGTCCTATGTACCAGACACCATACTAAGCTCTTCACCTGTTTCATCTCCCAGAACCTCCTTAATGGAGCAGGACTTATGCTTTTTCTTTATTCACAGATTAGGAAACTGAGGCCCAGAGAAGTAGAACTTACCCCAGGTCATACAGCTTAATCTACCAGGGCTCCAAAGCCCATGCGCTTAGCTATGAGAGGTTTCCTAGTGTGAGCCGTAGAGCCGACTACTTTGTGACCTCGGACAAACTACCTGGCCTCCCCTGCTCCAGCGTCTATACAAGGGCACCCATAATAACTAGCTAAGCTTCTGGTGAACATTTCTGAAATATATCTTGCCATTTATTTCTTCCTTCTCAGAGTGTAGGTTGCTTCCAAGAACCCAGCACACTGGGTTTTAATAAGGCTGTGCAGAGAGAAGGGGGTGCTGCTCAGAAAGGAGATGTTTGTCTGGAACACAGCCATAAAACGCTACATTTATCTCTGTGGCCTTTACCTGTGATCTCCTCAAATATGGCATGGAAGCCATCGAAATTCTTGGAGCCATCTGAATGGAAGAGGATGTGGAGTGAAGAGTCTGTGCTCCGGATGGGAGCTGGCCGCTCATTGCCACAAAAACGTTTGATGATCTGGCCGTTGCTACTGTCCCCGTCACGGACCTCAACATAGTCATACTGGCACATGTAGTCAAACTCCAGGCTTAACATGACAAACCTGTGGGTAGAGAGGGTGACAACAGGAAACAGGTGAGCCCTGGTCCATCCTGAGACCCACTTCAAGGCCAGAGGATGAACAAGTCTCAGAAGAGTGGTGCCACTGGCCTGATCCAATAGGAAAAGGGTCCTGGACAATGGGAGGTCAGATGAATTTCTTTTAGCAGAGGGCATGGTTGTGTCTGCTGTGCGCATGTGTGTGCGCACGTCCAGGCAGAACAGGGCATACCACATGCGTCCTCTCTTCCAAGGGCACTTGTCCTCCCAGTCAGCATGGCTGGTTCCTTCCTATCTTCAGGCCTCACCTTAAATATTCTCTTCTCAACAAGGTTTCCCTGACAACTCTTTATAAAAGAGATCCCCTGTTCTCTTTATAATGGGTATATAAATTTTAATTTCTCTTATTCATCTTCTTGATTTTGTGTTTTTGTGTGTGTGTCTGTATGCAACGTATACATGTCCATCTCCTCCACTAGGTGAAAATTCCTTGAGTGTAGAAGAGAACATCTATCTTATTCCACCATTTTTTGTGTAGTGCCTAACATGGTGCCTGGCACATAGAGATGCCAAGCAAACATTGGTGAATAGGTGGTTGAATGGATACTATAATTTTATAATAGGAGAATGGAAAAAAGCACATACTGTCTTGCACCAGTCAATAAAAGAACAAAATCTCTGCACATTCCCCTGTTTGATGGAAGGATGAGAAGGCAAGATCTTCTGGGTAGCAGTAATTCTTGCCACCAAAGACTAGAAAAGGTAGCACTATATCAGAATTTCAGAACTGGGGGAGATCAGATAAACCTGTGATTTCCTAAAAGGGTCTTGAGTTTGGAAATACATTAGATCAAAATACATTAGATCAAAAAAGCAGACAATGACCCCAAGCTTCCAATAGCAAGGGACAAGACAGGAGGCAGCACATCCCAGAGCAAGAGAGGAAAAGCCATTTTCAGATCATTCCAAAGGGAATGCTTGGGTACCATGGTCACAGAATATACATCTGTATCTTCTCCCTCATGTTTTGGAGAAGATAGAAGAGCTCACAATGGCCACCTGAAAAGCTGGATAAGGGCCTATTTCTACCACTTTGGGTAAAAAGTTCAAGTGCCAGGATTAGAGAACACTAGAACATAACGACAATCGGTATATTTTAAATGCGCTTAAATGTCTTACTAAAAATAAACCCTATAACTGGTGTTTATTCTATAAAATTTTTTATCACAAACTTTTCGTAAGGGACTCTAAGGCCCATTAATCATGCTTTGTGAAATGCGGTCTAACATCTAAGCAGCTGAGATCTCACCCAGATGCCACTGCTAGCTTGCTGTGGGCCTTGACAGGTGACTTCTTTCTCTGGACTTTGGTATCTCTGTCTGAAAAGGGAAGCAGCAGGGTCAAGGGCACCACTCAAAAAGAGATCACAGCTTTCTTCTGAAACTGAAACGTGAGATATTGCAAGTTGTATTTGTATCTGTACATTCATTCACTCACGTACTTAACGTCTATCTGTGGCCAGACTGCTCCGTGGCGGGCGCTGTTCTAGGTGCTGAAAGCACAGCAGTGCCCCAACTAGATGACACCCAAGCTGTGCCAGCCCTAGCAGAGAGTAGTTCTGATTTGGGGGACAAACAATAAGCAAGGAAACCAGAAAACAAGGTAATTCCATATTAAGTGTGAGTATTAAGTGCTGTGAAGAAAGTAAGCCAGATAAAAGCATAAAAAGTAAGTGGGGAGGGTAACTTTTTTTATACATAGTGGTCAAGGAAGACCTCTCTGTGAATTTGATATCTGGGCAGACACGTACATGATGACATAGAGGCAGCCAGTGAAGGTCATGGGGGAGAGAAGTCCAAGCAGGGGACTCTGTAAGTGCAAAGGCCCTGAGGCAGTAATGAGTTTGGCATATTTGAGGAACTGAAAGAAGGTCAGGGATGCCGTAAGGTGGAGTATAAAGGGGAGAGTGGTATGAACTGAGGTTTGTCAGCAAGGAGAGCTGGAGCCAGATCCTGCATGGTGGGGAGTCTAGGTTTTCTTCCAAGCCTGATAGGAATGAGCTGGAAGGTTTCAACAGCAGAATCAATGATTGGATTTAGGATCTCAAAGGATCACTCTAGTGACTGAGAAGAGAGCAGAGCTGGCAAGAATGGAAACATGGAAGCCAGTTAGGAGGCTATCGGAGAGTCAAGGTGAGAGATGGTGGTGGTAAAAGTAGAATAGTGGCACCAGAGTCAGAAATGGGTGGACTTGAGATTATTTTCAGGTAAGAAGATAGGTTTTGTGATGGCTTGGCTGCAGTGCTGGGGAGAGGGGGGCAGTACCAGGGATAACTGCCCAGCTTTTGGTCTGAACATTGTACATGTGCGTTAGTGTTTCTGTTGTTGTTATTATTATCACTGGCCAGCAAGTCCAGGTTTGACTGGAAAGAAAGAAATCTATATATTTCTAAGCCTTTCCTAGGCATGTGATGTGCTTGTCCAATCCCTCTACCATTTTGGATTTTTGTTTGCGAGAGATTTCCTTTGCATCCTGGATCTTGGAGAGGCTCCTCAGAGCTCCCTAAGGGGACCACGGGCCTGGTCCCTGAGGTGCTGAAATAATATGTGGCATCAACACCTGCCCTTATCATCCCTGGCAGCCCCCACCTGAAACCCCTCAGGTGTTCCTTATGCTAACCTTCCTCTGGAAAATTCCAATTAATGAGCCTCACTCCCAACCCCAGATCCTCAAGGGGGAGACCAACCACTGGGGACCAGCTTTGGTGAGGAGAATTGACAAGGGGACCTGTTTTGCTGGATCCTTCCAAGGCAGGGTCCCACATGTTGCCCCTCTTGGAGGACAGAGAGCCATCTGAGGAACCAGCTGCAATGTGGAGACCTCCATTGATCCATCCAGAAAATACTTATTGAAAACCTGCGCCCTAGAAGAGTAGAGATATCTGTCACTGCCACCCTCCTTACTGGGAAGAAAGGGAAGAACTAAGCGAACAAGGCCTCTAGAAATCCCAACGGTGAGTGGGCCACTCCACTTCCCTAGAGAGGAGAAGGCAAGGCATTAGCCAGGAGAGAGGAGATGTGCTGGAGGCAGAGAGGAGTTCTTCCGACATTTATTCATGCAACAAGTATCTAGCAAGCTGCTATGGTGTGTGCCGTGTGCTGCTCCTGGCACTAGGATGCAGCAGTAAACAGTTCACATAGAACGGCACTCTTTTGTGCTATTTATCGAGAGTTACAGTAAAACTGGGTCTGTAGGTTGAACTATGGCATAAGTTAAATATTTGTGAGGACTCCAAAGTTCCATAAGAAGAAATGGCTTATCTTCCACACAAGTGAGAAACCTGGTTTATTTATTACAGGGGTGGTGGTTGTTCTCTGAGAAAGTGGTTGTTTTCGGTGAAAGGAGCTGATAAGCAGAAACCCCAGTGTGGAGAATAAATGCCTTGAAGGTTAGGTCTGTGACTTTGATTTCTTCCCTTTCCTCCCATAGAACCCAGCCCAGTCCTGGATGAATAGGAAGACTTGGTAAAGATTTGTGGATGGATAGATTGCTATCAATATTTTGCTCTGTTGGTATTATCCTTGGGTCAAAAGAACCTAAACCCCCTAACCCCCCATTCTAGGGCCGTGAATAACAAACATGTAATTGGCTGTAGTTTTACCAGCTTTATCCCATGGAATAGTCCAAGAGGTTAAAAAAAGCCTCTAGTATACATTTTCTAGTTTGGGGGTTGTTTTTTTGTTTTGTTTTGTTTTGTTTTTCTTTTTAAGATATATCCATTTATTTTTTTATTTTTATTTTTTTTTTAGATATATCCATTTATTTGAGAGAGAGAGAGTACACAAGCATGTGCGAGCAAGCAGGGGAGGGGCAGAGAGAGAGGGAGAGAGAGAAACTCAAGCAGACTCCACGCTGAGCAGGGAGCCCAACTCAGGGCTCGAGCTCATAACCCTGAGATCAGACCAGAGCTAAAATCAAGAGTTAGACATTTAAACCAACTGTGCCACCCCAGCGCCCCACATTTCCTACTTTTAAGAATAAAGTGCTGATGGTTACCCTGAGGTCACTAGGATCCAGGGCCCTCAGCCTTCTTACTGTGTTTCCTTATAACCTCAAACTCCCTAATTCTGACCCCAGCCCCTTACCTTAGCTGGATGATGAAGCCAGGTTTGGCATGAATGGTCCATTCGCAGTGAGCGTTTAGGGGGTAGCTCTCCAACAAAATCTGACCCTTTGAGGCCCGCAGAACCTGGCCACATCCTGGGAGGAGAAGATTGGGGCATGGAAATTGGAGTCAACAGGAGAGAGAGGGTAGAAGGTCTCAAAGCCTTTGAGCTCACCCACATCCCTGAGAACAGAACGAGGAAGGAAATTACTTTCTCAAGCACCTGGCAATGTGCTAGGCAATTTGCATAGGTTAATTCACTTAATCTACCCCACAGCTTGAAAAGGGAAGTACTATCATTCCAGTTTTCCAGCTGGGAAAATGTATAACAAGAGGGTTAAAGAAAAATTTGGCCACTAGAGCAGAGATTCAAACCTGTGTCTGAAGGTGGAGTCCAAGCCTCTGCAAGACTGCCATATGCCAACCTGCTGACTCCACCCCAAAAGACTTTGAAAGTAGACACTGTGGTCTTCTTCTGAGCCTAAATCTGCATCCTTTACCCCACAAATAGGACCCTAAAGCAACTCTTTCCTGACCCTTTTACACCCAGTTAGAAAATTTATGTGTTATTTGTTCTATATGCAATTACGTAATAAATGTTTCCCTAACACATGACACCAGCAGGGGGACATGATTCTAACCATTTGGACTCACTGGTTTTCTTTCTTTTTTTCTTTTTTTTTTTCCTAGCCCCTAACTCTTTGTTTTTTTTTTTTTTCCAAACAAACTTCTTTTGAAAGCCACCAATTAAAAAAACACACATATCCAAGAAGTTCTCCTGCGTGGGGTACAGGGATCCAAAGCCCTCTACCCTCACTATCACCTTCATTTCCCCGAGTTACCTCCAAAGAATCACTAAGAAAACCACTGGACGAAGTTATTGTTAAATTACATCATGTTTCCTAGTATTAAGATAAGCACAGGTGTGTAAGATGCATCCTACCTTTACAAAATGGTCTGGGGAAAATGCCTTGAGTTGGTTTTAGAGAAAAAAAATTATCTGGGTCATATAAATAAATAATACTTTCTACTAGAGTTGTCAAACTATAATCCATGGGTTGAACGTGGCTCACTGCCTGTTTTTGTACATAAAGTTTTACTGGAACAGAGCCATGCCCATTTTTAATGCATTTTATATGATTGTTCTCCAGTTATAATAGCAGAGTTGAATGGTTCTGACAGGAGGCAGCAAGGCCCACAAAAATGAAAATATTTACTATCCGCTCCTTCACAGAAAAAGTTCACCTAACCCTGCTCTCTACAGAAATCCAGTTTGACCTCATAAAGTCTAGATATGCAGTTATAATCAATAACTCCCAAAAGTATAAATTCTCATTGCTTAAAAGAAAAATGTTGGGATCCCTGGGTGGCTCAGTGGTTTAACGCCTGCCCTCAGCCCAGGGCATGATCCTGGAAACCCAGGATCGAGTCCCACATCGGGCTCCCTGCATGGAGCCTGCTTCTCCCTCTGCCTGTGTCTCTGCCCCTCTCTCTCTATGTGTGTGTATCTCTCATGAATGAATAAATAAAATCTTTAAAAAAAAAAAAAAAGGAAAGGAAAATGTTAATATCAGTGGATACTGCTCCGTACCAAGACGAAGGTGAGGATCTTTCCACAGGGTTAGGAAAAGAGCTCAAACTCCACTTTTGACAAGCTGTGAGGTCTGAGGCTTGTTACTTTTGTGGAAAGTACTGCTCAGCTGGTTGTACAAGTCCTGTCTTCATTTGGATTTCTATTGCTGCTGTCCTGGTCTACCAGTGGGAAGCGTCATCCACCACTTTCCACTGGGGGTTCTTGTCTTGCCCAGCCTCCACCCTCTTTCCCTCTCCAATCATTCCCCTCATATTTGATTCTCCACACAGCAGCCAAAGCCACCTCTTAAATAAATAAACTAGATCACATTACTCTGGATTCAACCCTCCAAAGGTTTCCCTCTACGCAAACACCTTCTTATGACGTCCATGGCCCTGCCTCACCGAGGCCCAGACCCACCACCATCTGCCCAGGTGGATGAGTCTCCAGCCTCCTCACACTGTCCCAGCCACACCGGCCTCCTTTCTGTTCCCAACCCTGGGCCTTGCCCTTGCTGTTCCCTTAGCCTGGAAGAATGGGGCCCCATAACTCCTTTCTTTGGGAATTAAGTTCAACTGGCCCTTCTTCAAAGAGGCCTCCCTTGACCACGCAGCTACAGCGGACCGTCATGTCTCTATAGTAACTGTCTTCACTTTATTTTTCTTTTCTTCATAGCACATATCACTAATTGAAATTAGCTAGCTTATCTGCTTACTCATTTTAGTGGAGCTGGGACGGCCCTCTTCTAGCTTGTCCACCTAGAATGGAACCTGACATGGAACAGGTGCTGAATAAATAGTGGTTGAATGAATGAATGACAATATTATCACAGGCTAGGCACTGGCTGAAAGACTTCCAAGCATCCTCTCATTTAACACCCATAAGAAACCTAGGAGAACGACATTCATCTCCCCATTTCCCAGAGGTGAAAACTTAATAAGGAAGTAAAGAAGTGGGGTGACTTCCCCAAGGCCAGATGGCCGGGAGGGCAAAAGACTGTAAGTGACTCTTTTTAACGGTAAAGCACAGGTTAAGAACGAAGAGACTTCTGAGCCCCACTGCCCTTGGTTTGAGACTCGGCGTTATCTTCACTGGCTATGTGACTTTGGGCAAGTTTCTTCCTCTCTCAGAACCGCAGGAAACCTGAGTCAAATAGAATAAAGCTGGCACGTACTTCATATGATTTTGTGAGGCTGGAATCAGATTATGGGCAGAAGGCCCTTAGCAGAGACGCCAGGAAATGTTAACGGTTGCTCCTGGGTGGCAGAGCAGGGATTTGAACTTGGATCTGTCTGGTACCAGTGCTGGGTCCTGGCTGGTACATTCAATTGTCTTGAGGGCCTCTTGCCCCTGTCCCACACCGTGCTGAAGCAGCAGGATCCTTTCACTCCCCGAAAGATACACTCCCCGAAAGAAAGATCTGCACCCCCCTCCCCAGCCCCATTTTCTGAAGTGCACGTTCCTTCCTCCTGCACACCTCACATGCCATCGCCCCCATCCGCCCATCTGCTGGCTACGGAAGTGATCTTTGGGTGTGAAAGACAAAAAAAGAAGTCTTCCTGCACAGCCTCCACCCTTTGGGGACTGGCAGCTTCCCAGGCTGCAAGGTGTTAAATCCCAGCTCCCGCAGTAAACCTCCTGCAGGGACCCCAAGTTGGAACCAGCAGGAAATGCTGCTAGTCCGCTTCCCTGTTGGGGATGGAAGCTGGGAAACTGGGCCTCTCCTCAGGTCCAAGGTGGGGGTGGGGGCGGCCGAGGCCCACCCTAGTCAGGTCTCCTCGGCAGGACCATTCAGGCCTTAGCCAGACCCAGGATCTCATGGGGCCTCTGGAGAGGTCAGGGCCACCATCCCCACCCAGGCACCGGCCCCCCGCCGTGTGAGATGCTAGACCACTTGCTCCTGCAGGCCCGGGGCTGTCCTTCAGGAGTAGCCAGGATTCCAAAGCACACGCCACATCTCAGTCCTTGATGAGGTTTTCCTCCTCATTCTGGGGGGGAAGGGACACATTGGCCCCAAGATGGTGGACAAGTTCCAACCAGCAAGACACAGAGGCCGCTTCTCAGAAATGTGCTTGGGAGAAGGGTATGAGGCACTGAGAATGGGAGGAAGGAGCCCTAGTCCCCTCCCACATCAAGGGGCTCCTTCAGCTCCCTTTCCACTCTTGCCTCTCCTTGGGGAGCTGGAGGGTCTGGGTGCAGGGCAGACTAAGTGCACCTCTCTGTCTAGGGCAGAACAGTGAACACAGCTGAGTGTCCCCGCCAAGGAAGTGATGGTGGCCAACCAAGCAGGTGGTCCTGAGTCTGAAAGACCAGAGCAGGCAATGGGCCCAGAAACGTGCTCAGATTCCCTGACAATGTCTTGCTGCGGGGGAAGTGGGGCGTGTGCGTATGTGTGTAGGGGTGTTTGCCAGCGAAGCCAGACTGTCCCCCACACTGGGCTCTGAAATCCTGGACTCATCTCCAACCTCCCGCCCCAACCCTTCTCCGTTGCTACAAGCCAAAATAAGAGAGACACCTAGATAGACCCTGCTTCTGCAGAGGCGAAGGGAAATCTCCATTAGTTTCTAAACTGGCAAGAGAGCTGGAGGGTTCCCAACAAAAATGAGCACCCCAGCATTCAGACAAAAGTCTTGCTATCTCCAGCATGGGGGGTGGGGAAGGAGGAGCAAGAGACAGACACAACAAGCTTCGGAGACATCATTGGGGCTTTTTTTTTTTTTTTTAATCTTTCCTCTTGGGGGTGGTAGGGGGAAGGACTAAAGAAAACAAGCATTCAGACAGACATTGCATTTCCTCCCCACCCCCAACCCCCAACTTCAGAGATGACTCGGAGGCAGGACTCACAATGATTGAGGCGCAGTCCAGGAAGCCAGGCTGGGTCCACACTGCTGCTCAGCCTTCTACTAGCTGTGTGACCCCAGACAAATTCTCCAGATTCTCTAGACTCAGGCTTCCTCACTGGAAATGAGAGTAACACTAGCACCTTCCACCATGTTGTTGTTTTCTTATTTGTTGTAAGCATTAAATGAAATATTTATTTAAAGCACCTAGCACAGTACTGGACACATAAAATGCTCAATAAATGGCAACAAATAGTGTTATTTCTCTTGAGTCTTGTCTAGACCCAAGGCACTATTTTGGCACAAGACTCACAGGGGCCGTCCCAGGTTCTGACCCTTGCGCCAGGGCCCCGAAGGGCCTCCTTACAGCACTGGCTACATCCCTCAACCCATCAGACACAGGCCCCAGACACTGATGGCAGAACAAAGGCCTGGGTGAGGACATGGGGATGACCCACGTACCAGGCCAGGAGCTGGAAGGGAGCTCACACTTCCCACATGATTTGGTTCTTTCTACCACGACCTGCTAGGCCCCCAGACAGGGACTTGGAGTGAAGACTTGAAGCGCCTCCCACATCACGAGATGATTTGGGAGACAGAATGAGAGACTGGGCTCTGGGGCCTGGCTTCTGATCTGGCACCTTCCCTCTGCTACTTACAATCTGCATGACAGCAAAGAAGTCACTTAACTCTTCTGTGCCTCTGTGTCCTCACCTATAAAATGGCTCTGATGAGGGTCAGTGACTTAGTATGTGAAGGCACTTAGAACAATGTGTGGTTCATAAGAAGGGCTAAGAGATGGTCTTTATCAGAGGCTAGGTCGGAACCCGGAGCAGTCAGATGTCCAGGAATAACTCCAGAGCTCACCCTATGATTTGGCTTATCATCCCAACTAATTTGATACTTTATAGTGATGGTTTATTTAATGGTTTGCCTCCCCCATGACGGTTCTGTGAGAGCAGGGACCTTGGCTGCCTTGTTCACACCTTTACATGCACGGAGCAGGTGTTCAGTTAACTGTTAACTGAATGACTGTCCCAGATAAAATCAAATGTCTCTCTGCCCAATCAAACCATTTTTGAAGCCCCTCCTCTTTATCTCAAGGGGTCTGTCCACTCAGTTGAAACAATTGGCCGGTGAGAACAGCACCTACCACCTTACTGCAAAAAGTCTGTCCTCCTCAAAATCATCAGAATCTTCACAAAAACATCAGAGAGATAACTGAGCCAATCCGACTCAAAAGAGAGGGTCTGGGCTTGGGTAGCTCAGAGAATTTTGATTTCTGCAGAAAGAAGGATTTCAGTCTTTTTTCTCTGTGCTTCAATTTGGTTGATTTCTATAAAATCTGTGTTTAAGTACCCTGATCCTTTCTGCCATTGTGACCAGTAGGCTGTTAATCCCCTCCAATGAATATTTTAAGATTTCAGATAGTATAGTTTTCAGTTCTAGAATTTCCATTTGGTTCTTTTTAACACTTTCCAAATCTATCCTGAAATTTCTCTTCTTCTGTTATACCGTTTTCCTGTAGAACTTTAGTTTATTTATTTTAAAGTTATTTTATTTTATTTTTTAAGTAAGCTCTATGCCCAATGTGGAGCTCAAACTCATGACCCTAAGATAAAGGGTCACTTGCTCTACCAACTGAGCTAGCCATGCACCCCTATTTTAAAGTTTTTTTTTAATTCCTTGTCTGAAAATTCCAATATCAATATTTGATCGGGCACTGTCTACCTCTTTTGATTGACTTTTTTTCCTCTTGACTAGACATTATATTATCTTGCTTCTTCACAACAGAAAAATATTTTTTTTTTCTTTTGATTGGTAACACCCTTTCCTCTATTAGGCAGGGAGGATGAAGACTGATCATTTAGATCCAGTCAGAAATTACACTAATATGAAGCAGGACCGAAGCTGATTCTTCTAGAGGGGCCTTGAAACTCAAGCACCAGAAACCTCACAAAATCCATCTTTCATTTTCAACATTCTCTGCAATCTCCACCTATCTTCTTACACTTCCATAATTGTAAGCCTGGGAAACTATGAACTTTTGAGGCTTTGAAATCACCAAGTTTTTGAAGCTACAAAAGTCCCAATATCTCAAGATCTTCTGCTTTCTAGTCTTGCCCTAGCCTCTGCATGCTCAGCACAACTTCATTTAAGAGAATACATGGGAGAGAGCCTTTGCTCTGGGGTCTCATTTTTTTTTTAATTGGAGTTCAACTTGCCAACATAAAGCATAATACCCAGTGCTCATTCTGGGGTCTCTTTTAGATGGAAGTTCAGCCAGGGCACCCACAGTTTCATCCTAAATCTGGTTAATCCCGCCTCCTTCCCTGGCTGGCCCCGCCTCCTTCTCCAGCAGGCCCCGCCCTTCACCTGCCCTGCCCTCAGCCTCAGAGCAGGTGCCACCTGCTTACACAGGAAGGATTTACTCTTCTGGAGTTTAGCTTCTTTTAGCTTTTGTGTTCATAGATACTTGCTGGTTTAAAGGAAACGATTTTCTTTGGTTTATCAAGTGATTTCTTCCTATTTGAGCAGAAAGGAGGGTCTTTTTCATGTTCTGCGCCTTAGCCGGAAACTGAGCAATGGTTGGATGAGTTCTTTGACAACATAAAATCTTCTGCAAAGGTTCGGACATGCATTTCCTGCAGTCAGAGCTTCAACTATATAAAGTATTTTATATATATGTATGTGTATATATATGTGTATGTGTGTCCACATATATATAGTATGTATATATCTGATGTATATAATGTTCAAATAATTTTATATGAAATGTAAAGTGTTATTTACCATTACAATTCTTTTCTGGGAAGATTACCTCCTCATGTCCAATATATATTTTCTTGTCCCTAGGGAATTCTACTTTATTATTTTTCCTCTCTGGACTCACATTGATTTTCTTCTCAAACAAGAAAAAGAAAAAGAAAAAGCTCACTTCATGGCTTTGGTTTAGTAGTAATAAAAATAGCAGTCACCATTTATGGAGCATTTACTATGAACCAGGCTCCTTATTAAAGGATTTACAGTCAGTACTTCATTTAATCCTCACAAAAATCTGTAGAGGACCACTCTTATTATCTCATCTTGTACTTGCAGGAACTGAGACTTACAAAGATTGAATAGCTTTGCCCAAAGTCACAGAGGGAATAAGAGGTTCAAATCCAGATCCTACTGGTTCCAAACCCAGTGGTTAACCATCACATAATACAGTTCCCAGTTTGGATCCAAATGAGCATTGTTCCTTTCCTGGAAGTATACAGGCACCTAAGTCCACAACAAAATGAGCCAGTTTTCAGTGACTCCTCCCAGATGATTCTATGGTTCCCTAGGAAGACAGCTCCATATATCAGTAACACACAGCTTTGTGGGCCTTTCTCTCTCTTTAAAATTTGCTCTTGATCATTTCCCATTATGGTTCAAGGACCGGCCTACACAAATCATCCTCCTCTCTCATATACTAGCCCCACATTTTTAGGCATGGCTCATGGTCAGTCCCTTTTCTCTATCTAAAATATGGCTAAGAAGATAAAATGTACTAAGGGTCTATTATCTCTCCCCATAAATCCTCTTCTCTGGGTTGACTTGCTAACCTTCCATCCCCTAGATTCTCCATAGCCTGAAAGTCTGAGTCATTACAATGTGAGCCAGAAGTGTGGTATCTTGGGTAACTCTTAGACCCTCTCATTGCTCATCTCATTTGGTGCTGAAACACTCAGCCCAAAGGCCATGATGAATAAGCCCCACTCTGAAGCTCAATGGAGTGGTTCCATTTAAGAAGCCAACTTTCCAGCCACTTTGGGAGGAAACCTTAGTTTTGACTCTAAATATCAGTGCTTCTCATAGCCAGCATCCAGATCATAATTCCTAAAAACCATTCCCACAAAAGGAACCAGAATTCATAGAGAAATGGCTGGTTCTAGGACTTGGACGTAAACAATCAAGGTGAACTTGAGACATTTGGGGCTGGGGGGTAGGAAGCAGAAGGAAAGAAAGGAATTACCTAAAGAATGATGCTGTAGAGCTGGCTTAAAGGGCCTTCACTGGCTAATTCTGGGACAATTTGAGCATCAGAAAGAAAAATAATGGTAACATTACAAAACGTAGAAAAACCTTTTAATTCATGAGTTCATAGTGCCGTAAGAGAGAGAGAAAGTCAGATGTAAGAAAATGATGATTGGTGGATCCGGGTGAAAGGCATACAAATGTACTATTCTTTCAACTCTTTGTAAACATAAAATTTTTCAAAATAAAAGGTTGAGAGTAAGAAGAAAGAATCAGCTCCTTTCCATAGCCTGGATATTCCGAGCTTACTAAACCGATCTTTCCTAGGCAGGAGGACACGAATAAAATCCTCTCCTGGGCTCCTTGACCTCAGGCCCTTCTGCTCTTATCTTGGTTGATATAAAATGTCAATGGTTATAAATGAATCAATCATATAATGGGTTCTAAGACTATCAAAAGTTCAGTTAATACTAATTATCAGAAGTATTGTAAAGGAGGGACTCCTGGGTGGCTGAGCGGTTGAGCGTCTGCCTTCGGTTCATGGGATCAAGGATCGAGTTCCACATCGGGTTCCCTGTGGGAAGCCTGCTTCTCCCTCTGCCTGTGTCTCTGCCTCTCTCTCTCTCTCTGTGTGTGTCCCTCATGAATAAATAAATAGTCAAAAAAAAAAAAAAGAAATATTGTAAAGGACAGTGAATAAACAAAGGTGTTATAACATCTGTTCAGTCCTGAATGCTCTATAACTAAATAAAAACTAGTCTGATCCTCTCTGGCATTTGCTTGTCACTTGTCCTTCCTGGGTCCTCTATGGCACTCTAGTAAAAATGCCAGGGCTCTACAGAAGGTGGGGATTCAACAGCCTGAAAGGATCACTTGGGTGCCATCTACTGGGTAAATGCTTGCACTGCCCCAGCCAGAAACAGGCTACCAAGTGCTGGGCTCCCTCTTAATAGAGGCAGGAAGCATACTGCCCAGCCCCAGGCAAGCATTCAGCAAACAGTGAAATGAATTATTTCTTCCTTTGAATTCCCCTCACATGTATTTAATGCCAGTATGAGGTGGCCGTGATAAGAACCTAATATCATCATGTCGTTGTCTTCTTATGGTCAAGCCCTGTGTCCATAGATGGATTGAAACTCACTGAGGGGCTCATTGTTCTCCCTAGTGACCGACCCATAAGAAATGCTCCATAAATGCTTATGGCCTGATCAAATAACACACAGTGTGTGCAGAGGAGCTTTCAGAACAAGCATAATGAAACCGAACAAGCGTAACTGAACCAACACAGAATGAGATAGGGATCTGACCATTTTTCTGTTTGTTTCATAGCATTGACCACATTCCAATTTTTTTTTTTTTTTGGTCTCTCCTCTCTAAATTGCAAGCTCCAGAACTGCAGGAATACATCCTTCTTGCCCATCACTGTCCGTCCAGCACCTAGGAGCATCCGTTCAAGGAATATGTTTTGAATGGATGGGTAGAGTAATGAATGATGCTCTCTGCCCTCTTTCCTAGGGATGATGACCAGTCGCCCTGAGCCAGTTTTGCTATCCTCAAGAAAGCCTTGATTCTCCACATGGACACCATCACTATCCAACCAGCCAGACTCTGTATACAGCCAACTTTTACACTGAGGCCAAACCCAAGACTCAACCAGTAGGTCTTATTGGGAAAGGCACAGGTACAGGACTCCTTTGAGCTACTATTACCCTCCTGTCTTGTTACTACTTGCTTTAGCACTCTCCTACATGCAAATATTCTTCCCTTTCTCTGCCCTTTCCCCTAAATAAACTCCTACACACAGAGCAATCAGAGTACTGTTGAGGGGATATTTGTACCCCTCCTCCTTGGGATGGTGCATACTTCCCTACTCGACTGATCTGGGGCTTGGCCATGTGACTTCTTTTGGAAAGTTCATGGATATGATGTGAGCAGAAGCCTTAAATGTGCCTGGCTGTTCGGCTAGGCCTCTAGTGCTTTTGCACCCCACCCTGAGAAGAATATGTCCCAAGTAGCTGCTGCTCCTTTGGGCTAAGCTCTGAATCGAGAGAGCAACCCAGGCCAACTCAGCTGAAATTGGATGAACCCCAGCCAACCCACAGACCCATGATAAAGGAAAATAAACACTTGTCCTTCTGAGATGGTTTGTTACAAAGAAGAAAAATGACTAATAAAGATGAATACATTATCACAACTCCTGAAAGCTTCCACTTGGAAATTCTGTTTTCTGACCACAATATCCCTCCAATCTACATGATCCACTACTTTATTATCACTATGCCTGCTTTTCCATCTCACAGACACTGCCAATTCTATCCTTTCTTCAGGCTCTTCTGGTTTCCTGTCCTCCCCAATTGAGACAATCATGCCTTAGCCAACTCTTGGATCCACCAAATGACTGGTTTTATCCACCTCTGCTCCCATGCTGCTAGAAGACCTTGTCTAAACTGTCCAGATGGCATCACCTATACAGGAAATCCAGCTTCCATGGGGTCCTTAGTCCTGCTTGGACAAGCTTTAATTTATCATGAGCTGGTGCCTTTCCTTACCCCTCCTGTGGCTGTCTCAAACCTTTGGCACTCTCCAGCTGCAGCCATATGTCCACTC
Source organism: Canis lupus familiaris (assembly GCF_011100685.1). NCBI lineage: Eukaryota > Metazoa > Chordata > Mammalia > Carnivora > Canidae > Canis > Canis lupus. The sequence goes on along the minus strand of NC_049239.1, from coordinate 32,905,888 downwards.
TGCCCTCAGCAGAGATTTCACTTCCCAGTTTTCAGTGAAAACAGAGCTGTGGGAGGGGGCCTTGTCAGTGGAGATGGGATGGTACTGTGGTTAAGGACAGGGGGTCTAGAATCACATAGACTGAGGCACCTTTCTGTCTTACCCACAGATGAGCATAGCTCAACCATCACCTCCCGTCTGAAATCTCTCCCACCCCTGACTCCCCAGGATTAGCCGTTCTACCTTCTCTGAGCACTTAGCTATACCTTAGTTCACAGCTTTTCCTTGTCTTCCAGTGCACTTGGAATAAACCTAAACTCTTTACCTACTTTCTCTGCCTCAAAGGTCATGCATGAGCCAATGAAAGCAGATGGCTCCACCCCATCACCCCATCACATATCACTTCTCCATTCCCTTACACATAAAAAGAACAACCTCCCATATCCAAAAGGGAGAAAACCCCAAAGTTATCTCCCATACTGCAAAGGTCAATGTGAAATCAAAAACTGTGCATTGTATCTCTAATTACATCTTTCTTAAACTTTTACTGAAAGTAGTTTTATTTCTGGACCACCCACCAGCTTGGCAATTAAGGAGCATATAGAATAATAATGACATATTTATTGCATTCAATATGCAAATATTTAATATTTAATATGCAATATTTAATATGCAAATATTTCTCAAGATAGTTTTGAGCTTCTACTATATGCCAGACAAAGCATTAAGTGCTTCACACACATTATCTCACCGAATTCTTCACACAACCCTATGAGATAGCTTTACTCCTACTGTAAAGAAAAGGAAACAAAGCTTAGCCAGGTTGAATGACTCGGCCAAGACCACAATACCAGTAACCAGCAAAATTATTAAACCCAGGTCTGCGTCATTCCAGGGCTTGTACTCTTGATCATTATGCTACACCGTCTTCCGGGAACAGCTGCCAAAGGAAGACCTGGATTAAATCCCACAGATAAACTACCTAGAAGATCACCTACCAACAACCAAATTAAGTTTTCTAGAACCCATCTAAAAATGACATTGAAGTTCTAGATGTGCAATCAAGACCAGCACTTTTAAAAATTATCTGTATCTTATACGATAATTTAACTCCCAGGTTCATCCGAAAATACCAATATACCCCTTCCAGATAGAGCTGGGGTCCTCAGCGGCAGATCACACAGCTCATCCTTCACCTGAGACTCTCAAAACTCGTGACATTTTGCTACAGGTTGGATCAGGCAAAGAATACCAATAGCACTCCGTCCTCCCTCTCTGCAAACTGGGAATATCATCATAAGAGGAAAATTGCTCAGCCTGTCAGCCCATCCTTCTGATTCAAATAGGGAGCACGTAACATAGGCCCAACAAAATAACAGTTTGTATATTGCTCCAGATCCAGACTCTCAGAGGGATATTCACCGTCAGGGCACTGCAGAGGGGAGCTTTAAACTGAGACATTAGATTTCCACTCCATTTTCAAAGGATTACTGAAACTCAGAGGGGATCCCTAATAAAGATTAAGTAATTCTTAGAGATGAAGGAGAACCCGGAAAGACTCCCTTTCCTGGAATAAGTGGCATGCTGACGATTTGATGTGGGATCCAGGAATTTAACTCAGGAACCAAGAAATTTACCAATAGAAATTCACATTTAAAACCCACTACAGAACTTAGCATAGCTGAAGACTTATTCACTGGTTGCTGACCCTGCTAACACACAACTGCTTCTGGAATGGACACGAGGCATTCTGGGTGCAGAAAGTCTTGGCTTCACTTAGGAGAAAAGAGAAGATTTAAGAGCAGATATAAACCTCCCGACACCAATTCCAAACAGATGTCCACGATCCACACCCAGCAGATGGAAATAGTCTTTGTTTTCTTATGGTCTTACCTAGAAAGCCCTCTGGCCAAAGCTTTCCAGCACTCAGATCCCAACCAGATAAACCTTAGTCTGCTGCAAGCTGAGTGTTCAAAGCAGCATGCACCGAGGGGCAGCCGCCTCGGGGTTACTCACGCATGCAGTCTCCTCCGTACCAGCCCGCCCGGCACTCTGCGCAGTAGACCCCCTTCACGTAGAAGTCGTCCAGGGTGCCTCCCCATGAGCCGTTCCGGCAGGTCTTGCAGTTTTCAAAGATGGTACAACCTGAAACATGTCCCAGCAGAAAGGCATTCGATTATGCACCTGCAGGTTCTGATGGGCGGCATGTGAGAGGAACGGGACCTGCTCAGGGCCTCGCCTCCACCGAGGGCCTCGCACTGAGAAAGGAGCCAGAGCCCTTGGGGAAAAAAATGCTCATTCCTGGGAAAATACCAGAGTCAGCCGAATTTGCAGCGAGGAATCTAGGAGGGTGGTCTGAACCATATTCCCAGACAGTGGTTGATGCTCCATGTGCTTATCATGGAATATTTAGAAAATTCAGACAAGCAAAGAGAATTAAATTAAAAACACTGAAAGGTCCATCACCAGGGAACAACTCCTCGTAACACGCTGTCTCTGTGTATAGAGAAAAACACATTTAAAAAAATAAATTAGGCTTATGTTATATTCTGTACCTTCTGTTTTTGTAATTTATTTCAGTTCACAGTAGATAGTAAGTATCTACCTGTCTCGAATATAACATATTTTCCATGTCATATATTTCTATAGCCAAAGTATGCCCGTGGAAACAATATTAATGCCTAATAAAGGGCCCACCCTGGAAGGTGCCAGGCTGCTCCCACCAGCAGGCCACACCAGAGAGGGTTGAGCAGCTCCCCAGGTAAGGTTCATTTTTATAACATGATCTCTTGAGGGGCGGGGGATAGTGATGGGAGACAGAGATAACCCAATCCCATTTATCACAGCAGAGAGCTAAGATCTGGCTCTGCCATCGTCCAGCTGTGTTTCCTTCCTCTGTGCCCCAATGTCATCATCTGTAAAACAAGGGTTAAAAAATGTACCTGCCTCTCAGGGTTGTTTTAAAAAGTAAATTAACACATATAAAGGGCCTGGCACATAGTATGGATACCCCGAATATGAACTGTAAGTCTTATTCTGCATTCCCACACCTCCAATTGGCTTATCCCTACCATTGCCTATATCCTGCTCAATTTTAACTGCCTATTATCTGTTTTCCTCTAATAGACTGAAGTCAGGAACTGCATCTTGTTCAACAATATATCCCCAGCACTTACTATAATATCTGTAACATAGCAAGTTTTCAAGAAATACTATTTGAGTGAATAAACAAATGGACATAGGGATGGACGGATGAACTGCTAATCCAGGCTTCTCAGCCGTTGGAGATAACCAGCGCTTCCTGGAGCTGATAGCACACATCCTTGATTTTGGCTGAAATTCAGTTTTCCTCGGTCTGTAACGTATACACACAGTGTACGTACATGTGGTTTTTGTAGGACAGAGGCTTGGCGTCCTCTCTTTGCACACCACCTTAAAGTGGCTCCCCTGTTCCAGTGCTTCCTCCCACCAGAGAAGAGCTGCTAATATGATTCATCAAATTCCAGTAGATCATGGATGGGTCCCAGTGGCATCATCACTGTGCTTTCCAAAGGCCATCTTCACCCATCTGCCACTTTCCCCTCTTTGGTTCTCTATCGGCTGTGCCACTAGGGGGCAAACGGACTCAGAGTCTGCTCCCAGGGACCCTGCCAACTCTCCCTCGCAGCATGGTAACTTCAAGGCCTTTAGGTACAAGCCACAAAAACCAGCCAGGTGATGAAGATGAACAAGGCTATCATGAAAAGACACTAAGGAGCTCATAGCACTGCCATAAAACCCAGAGGACCGAGTTCAGAGCTACATAGCCTAGAACCACATGAAAGTACACAGCAGACTTGGTCCAGAGAGGGCCTCAGTACTGCTGGACACTACTGGATGTCACTACTGGCATCCCCACCACCGTGCTCCTGGATGTTGATCTGCCTGCAACCACTGGTCATCTACCATGAGAGAAATAATAGAAATTTTAAAACCAGGCTGAGATTCCATTTCTCACCTTTGAGATTGGCAAAAATCTACAATGATTTGTGTTGCAAGGCTTTGGGAAAACAGCGCCCTCATACCCGGCTGCTGTGAATGCCAAGTGCAAGGGGGACAATGCAAAGGTTGGCAATATGACTTACGCACCTCTCTTTGACTCAGCAATCTCTCTTCCAGGGACCTACCCCAAAGAACACTGCAAAAATACTAAATGATGTATGCCTAAGGCTATTCACTGTAGTATTATTTATAAGAGCAAAAGGCTGGAAACAACCCAAATACTCATAAACTATAGCAATCCACACAATGCAGTTATATGCAACTGTAAAAATAAATGAAAAAAGATGGCTTTACACTGTCAGTGAGTGATCTCCAGCAGATATTGGTAAGAGAAAAAAGCAAGATAGTTAGCAGTGTTTATTGCAGGCTATCTTTTGTGCAAGAAGGGGGGAAGATATATAAACGTGTATACAAACATACATTTGCTTATATTGTCAAATATAGAAAATAGAAATAATAAACCTGTCTATATATCAAGTAGGTGGTATAACACCACAGACAAAAGAACAATATCAATTGGCTTTAAAACATAAAATTTTGACTATACATATTTAGTAGGATATATTCTGAGGTCAATAAAAACCATAGTCATCAGTGGTCTTGTGATTATTAATAGTGCTATTGCAAACAAAAACAGTGCTATTGCTATTTTGCACAATTTTATTATTCTGTAAGCTAAAGCAATAAGTAATCAGGTTAATATTATTAGGAAATAAGCTTTCCACCATGACAGAAAAGACATACAAATATAAAATCAACAGGGTTAATTAAACAACCATGGAATATTACATTTGAACTTGAGTATCAGCATAAACTCTTTTTTTTCTTTTTTTTTAAAAATACCAATTTCCTAGCCCCATCCACTTTAAATAAATAAATAATAGCCTAGTAAAATGATGACAGTTCAGTAACAAGGAACACGTGAGGAGCTCAGAGTGTGGCCTCAGACCAGACTTCCTTGGAGAAATGTCTCTGATCACAGATCTAGGGCAGAAAATACACAAGAAGAGCCTGAAACATCTTGTCACGTAAGAAGTGAAGGAAGTTTCCAAACACTAGTGTGGTCTTATCAGAAGAACACAGGACACAGGGGGGTCCCCAGTGCCCTAAGAGAGGGGGACACATGTATTAAAATGAATCGTGATTGCAATGGATTAAAACACATAAATTAAAGTACCTAAGTTCATAATCACACACACATACACACACACACCCCTCTTTGATCATCAACAGGGACTGCCAAGGTATTAACTCACTATTTTGAAAACTGGAAAAAGAAAAAAAAAAGCTTTTATGTTGCCTTCCCTTTCTGGGTAACCAGCTCTTCACTCCTTAGATCCAAAGATCATTCCCAGCATCACTCAAGAGGGTGATATCGGGCACCTCCTGGGTGACGTACCAAGATGTCAGGTGCATTGAGGCAGGTGTTAACTACTGTCTGTACAATGCAATAAGAAGCACAAAGCACCACCTATGAAATTCTCTTATTGTATCATAAAACCAAAGCCCCACCCCGTCACCCCAACAGTGACCACTAGGCTTTCAAAAATACTGAAAATCGTTCAAAGACTTCAATACAACTGCCAAGGACCCCTAGTTGGGAGATCCTGGTTTAGCTCTCAAAATGTCCTTAGAAAATTTGGAGGCATTACTCAACTATTTCACCTGCGAAGCACACTCACCATCAGGGAATTGGGGCAGTGGGTTTCTTTTCTAAATCAAATGTACAAAGGCTACACTGAGGTCATTCCAATTTTAAAATTCAGCATTGCTGTCTTCTAAGAAGGAAGATGGTCTAAAAGTATCTTTTGTTTACTCCAGCCCCTTTTTCTTTCCACTTCTATAGCTTCCTAGAAAAGGAAGTTCCTGGCAGCTCTGTGCATCATCCTGTATGTTTATAAAAGGAGGGGAACAGCAGAAATGAAATTCCCCAAATATGCTTTCAACATCCTTTTGGTCTTCCGCCTAAGGAAACGTGCGGGAACTCCCTATGTCCTCCTTTTGATCTGGCCTGAAAAGGAAAAGGTTAAGACTCCCCTGGGAAAAGTCAGACATGCAAGGTAGCAGATAGGAGAGCACCGAGAAAAATTGTTCAAGGACTTGCTAATCACACTGGGATCATCTTCAGTCTGGGGGCTCAGTGTCCACACGGGCCTCCGGGCAGATGGGCACTTCAGTGAAGAGGACAATCACCGTCCCTGGATGGTGGGGATGGAAGGCAAGCGAATGCAGGCTGTGGCCAGACTCAGATGCTCTCCTACTATTGGGACCACCCCGTAAAGGTCCAACTCAGCCAGAGCATCTTCCTCGACTTCAGCTCTGCCCTTCCCTTCCCTTCCCCAGGTGCGGCCAATCCCAAGTTGTGGTCAGTTTTACTCTCTTGCATATCTTTGGATATGCAAAGATCCCTCCACCTCTCCCCATCCACAGGGCTTCTACATTCATTAAGGTCCCTGTCCCCTCCTCCAATACTTTCTCCATACTGCCGCCAAAGAGAAAATAGCTTTCGTGTCTTTACTCAAAGATCTCTGATGTTGCTAAAGTATCTTCAGGATTTAGCCTGAAGTCATCGCACGGCTTGCAAAGCCTTCCAGGGTCTGACCCCTGTCCTCTCCCTCTCAATTCTAATAATCTTTTCTCTGTCTCTTTGTTCACCACTCTCCATGTTTCTCATCACACACACACCCCTTCTTAAGCCAGACCAAAGAACTTGCAATTCCCAAAACCCCATGCTTTGTCTCCCCACAGGGCCTTGGCACATGTTCTCCTCTGTGGCTTGACCTCTCTACCAAATCTCATCCACCCTGTTCAGTTCGCTGCCTCCATCTCCGGCACACACACCACCTCCTCCAATTGAGTCTCCACTGCCCGCATCACCGTCCACGCTGCCAAGGTACCTTGTGCTTCTCTATTGCAGCACTCAGCACACCGTACTGCAGCTACCTTTTTCCTTTTCCATCTCCCCTGCCAGGCTGCAAGCTCTGGGAATGCAGGAATGTGTCCTTTTTTTTTCTTTTTTCTTTTTTTTTTTTTAATCACTGTATTGCCAGTATCTGACATGGCCTATAAGAGCTGCTGAGTCTTTTGTAAAATAGGTGAATGAGGGGATGAATTCGCAGCTTTATTAGGTTAGTGGCGAAAAGGGCCCTAGGTCTTCCCTTCGTTTGCCTAAAGTTATTAGGACAAGGAGAATTATGCCCCTTTTAATATCATGGCATCATCACAGCCTCTGATATGTGCCTTCCCCTTCCCGACCTCGGAAAACATGAAGGCAGCCCGAGCCCGCCCCCTGCACACTCACCTGGGTGAATGAGGCAGGAGTCACACTCATTCTCCTCATTCCTGCAGCACGGGATGGTGTAACCCACCACTTCCTTCTTTCCAGGGCAGACACATTCAATCTGATCGTATTCACAGCACTCCCGGCACATGATATTCCACTCGGCCCCAGGACAGGCTTCATTAATGACCGTGTACTCTGGAATAGGAATCAGCAGCTGAGGACAGGGCTTCTGGAAGGAAGACCCGTAAGGACTCCACTGCTACATAGCAACGTTGCCCTACGAATGCGTCACCCCGCCTCAACGATAGAGGAGGCCGTGTAACTCTTCCTAGGCTGGTGTCAACAAAGCAGGTGGCCCAACATGAAGGGTGTTCGAAACCATCCACTAAAGCACAGATGAAACTCTAATAAAGCTATTACTCAGTTTTGTTTTTTAAATTAAAAAAAAAAAGAACTCATGTTTTATCCATATATAACCTAAGTGAATCTACACATAAATAATTTATAAACAAGCATACATTTCTTGAGTGTCTATGCTCATTTCTATTTTTGCTGGGGTCTATCAGGCGGCTGCTTACAGCTTCATAGGTTGTGCACTGCACAACTCCAGGAGGAATCGTTCAGCTGAACAACCGTACAGCACAGCCCAGGCGCTTGGGCCATCAGAAACAGTTTGGAGACCACCCTCTAGACTAGGCCATTCAAGTTCAAGGCTAATTGCCATACAGAGACCATGTCATTTCCTCCAAACTTGGCTCCTCGATTTTGCAGCATGCCATCTTTGTCGTATCTTCAAAGCTAAAACCAACCGAAAAGACACAAAGTATCTTAATTAGTATGTTTGGGAGAATTTCAGTGCTTTACCAGGGTGAACTCATTGGCAGAACTTCATTCAGTCCCCAAATACAACTGAACGTTCTTTCCCATGAGAAAAAAAAAAAAAAAAGTATTCCTTTCTGGGTAGGACTTCTGTCTTTCTTTCTTTTTAAAAACATACCTTAAGTAAATGAAAAAGAAAAACCATCTGGTAAAAATCTATAAGAGGAATCAGTCGGAGGCTGCCCAGAGGAACCCAACCCAAGAAACAGACTGAGCTTTGATTTTTCTCTTTCTTCCCCACTCTCCATGTCTAAAAGTTTTGCACAAAGACGATGATTGAAGAAGAAATAGGTCAGGTATTTGAGGGAGAAAGTGAATCTGGCTCCTCTGTGAAGCCTTCCCTTGAAACCCTGGGCAGGGATCCCCCAACATGCTTTGCAGGCCCACATAAGCCCACACTAGCATCTGTGGTGGCTTCTAACCTCTCCAATTTCACAGTTTAGCTATTTTCCTCCCCTAAATTTGGAAGCCTGACACTGAGTTAATCATCCTTAATCTGCCAGGTAGAACCATCTAGAGAAACTACCATCATCTCCCATCAGTCTCCGGTCACAAGAACATTCTAGCATCCCAGAAAGGAACCACTTCCACAATAAGTTCCTTAAGTGGAATAAATTTACCTCTATGAAAAATGTTCTTAATTCTTTTCCCACAAACTTTGGCAGACGAGCAAAGATCCTCACGCTGGCATTTGGGGATGATGGGGAGAGATTACTATGATAGTGTCACTACTAAAGTTTTGTTTCCCCCACAACTCCACGGGCCCCTCTAGGACAGATACCAGGACCAACTTAGCTGAGCTTCCCAGGTTTCTGGTGGCAGCTGGATGACGTGAATCACTTCTAAAATGTATAAGAGAACTTCCTGATCAAAAGTGAGAGAGAGCCAGGGAAAACACAAGGGTAAATTTTCATCCTATTTGGCAGTCAATCCTTAGAAATGACATTCACACATGAAAATCAGATAAGTTGGACAATTAAAAAATGTTGTGCAGCGAAGGACATTGTCAAGGAAGTGAGACAGCCTACAAAATGGAAGAAAAGTTTTGCAAATTAAGTATTTGATAAGGGTTTAATTTCAAAAATACATAAAGAACTCCTACAACTCAACCACGAAAGGACAAAACCACCCCAGTTTTTAAGCAGGCAAGTAGCACGAATAGACATTTCTCCAAAGAAGATGAACAAATGGCCAATAAGCTCATAAGAAGATGGTTGACCTCATACATCATTGGGGAAATGCAAACCAAAACCATGAAGAGATACACATCACAATACGAGGATGGCTATAAAAAGAGGAAAATAACAAGAGTTGACAAAGACGTAGAGCAACTGGAACCCTCATGTATTGCTGGTGGGAATGGAAAGTGGTGCGGGTACCATGGAAACCAGTGCAGCGGTTCCCTCAAAGGTAAACATAGGGACGCCTGGGTGGCTCTGTCTGTTAACACCCAGCTATTGGTTTCAACTCAAGTCATCATCTCACGGTTGTGAGATCAAGGCCCGCTTTGGGCTCCACACAGCAGGGAGTATCCTTGAGGATTCTCTCTCTCCCTCACCCTTGTCCCTTCTACCACTTGCAAGTAGGCACATGTGTGTGCGTGCGCACGCACTCTCTCTCTCTCTCTCTCTCATTAAAATAAATAAATAAATAAATAAATAAATAAATAAATAAATAAATGAATGAATAAATGAATAAATAAATAAATCTTTACTCCCTAAACAGAAAGCAAACATAGAAATATCATACGTCCCAGGAATTCCACTCCTACATTTATACCCCCAAAATAAAAAACTGGGATTCAAACAGATCCTTGTAGGCCAATGTTCACTGCAGCATTATTCCTAACAGCCAAAAGGTGGAAAAGAATCCAAGTGTCCATGAAGAGATGAGTAAGTAAACAAAATGTAGCCCACAATACAATGTCACTCCGAGCGTGGAGTATTACTCAGCCATGACAAGGAAGGAGATGGCGCTGCACACTGTGGTATGGATGAGCCATGAAAACATGCCAAGTGCTATGCTAAGTGAAAGAAGCCAGTGACCAAAGGACAAAGATTGTCTTGAAAAAGTTTTGGAAATAGAGGTAACGCTTCCCAACACTGGGAATGTAATTAATGACACTGAACTGTATATTTTAAACGGTTAATATGGCAAATTTCACGTTACATAGGTTTTGCCACCATTTTTTTAACATGAAGAAAACAAAATGCTTAGAGGCTCAGCATTGGAGTCAGACAGACCTGGGTTTGGAATGTCACTTCCGCTACATACAGAGGGTAAGACCTTGGCCGAGTTACTTTACTCACTTGGCCTCAGTTTACCATCCAGTAAAATGAGTACACATTCTCCAACTCAGAGGCCCCCTTAAAGTACTAAATCAGATCATGCATATGAGGAGCTTAGCACCATGCCCAGTATGTAATGAGCATCCAATAACTAACGAGCAGCTTCAAAAGGAAAAGAACATGGAACACCCACATTTCTCAAGGATCTTATTTTTTAAATGCACAGCATATCAGTTTCTTACTTAAAATGTTCCTGTTGGGGCACCTGGGTGGCTCAGTGGTTGAGCATCTGCCTTCAGCTCAGGGTGTTATCCTGGGGTCCTGGGATCAAGTCCCACATCGGGTTCCCTGCAGGAGCCTGCTTCCCCCTCTGCCTGTGTCTCCCATGAATAAATAAATAAAATCTTAAAAACAAACAAACAAAACCACCAAGCTCTTGCCCACCTCAGGGCCTTCACATTTGCTTTTCCCACTGCCTCTGTTTCAATCTTTATCCCTTACTGTAAATGACACCTGCTCAGAGAGGTCCTCACTGACTTTCTTACCCAAAGTACCTACCCTCCACCCACCCCTCCATGGTACTCTCTACCACAGCAACCAAGTTGTCCCCTTGCATAGCCCTACTCATTTTATACTCCTTTTCCATATTTCCACTTACTTGCTTATTGTCTGTGTCCCTTTCTGGACCATAAGCTAGTAGGAACCAAATCTAACTGTTCACGGCTGTAGGGAAGGGCCCGGCACACAACAGGCGCTCCATAAATGTTTGTTGAATGAATCCACCTTCATCCATCCACCAAATGACTGTTGAAGAGCTAGCTTCTCTTCAACAGTCAAATATTTCCATCCAGTAGGTCCAGCTTGGAGCTATAAGCCAAGGGAGCTGGCTTCACCCCATAATTGGCTAATATCAGAGCTGGGGCACTTTCCATCTGTAGAGAAGTACCTGGAACAATGGGTCCAGGTTGCCTGCCTTGGGTCCAAATCCTATGTCTCCAGCCTGCATCTTGTCCAGCTCTGTGTGTTCTCTATTCCCAAAAGAACAAAGAATCCTGTGGTGTGTGGTTCATGTCTTATCCCCTCCCTCTGTTGACCTTAGGGCAAGCACTACATCATTCTAGGTTTTCTAAGAATGTATAAACATTAAACTCCTGGGAGGGCAATGAGAGGGTAAAAGTAATTCGCAACTTTTATAAGACTTTATAATTAAATGTAGAAGGCCAGGGAAGGTCTGCTCTACTCCAACAGAGAGTGAAGCCTATTTCCCACTAAGCAGCAGGTGTGTTCACCTGTGGCCCAGCCATGGAATATTCTGGGCTTCCTTTTTACTCAGGAATTAATTCCCTAAAATGCTTTCATTGGCATTTCTTTTAGCTTCAGTGACCAAGTTCATCTCTGCCCTCCCAAGGCCATTATATTAGTTTTATAGGTAAAGTCCAGGGCACTGTATCATCTTAGCCAAGAGGAATCATCCCTGGAAGCCTGTTCTGTCTTCCAGTTGAGCCAACTGGCTCCTTTTCAAGGATTCTGTGCGTGGCATGCAGAATAATGGCCCTCCCAAAGACACACACATCCTAACCCCCCAAACTATGAAAATGTTGCCTTACATGGCAAAAGGGATTTCAGAGATGTAACCAATTTAAGGATCTTCCCATCTTGAGATGGGAAAAGCTATACTGGGTCATCCAGGTGGGCCCAATGTCATTGCAAGGACCCTCGTAAGAGGGAGATAGGACCCTCAGAGTCAGAAAAGGAGATGTGACAGCACAAGTAGAGACTGGACTGATGCGCTCTGAAGATGGAGGAAGGGACCACGAGCCAAGGAACGCAGGCAGCCTCTAGAAGCCAGACAAGGCAAGGAAACATTCTCTCCCAGAGCCTCCTGAAGGAGTGCAGGCCTAATGATACCTCGATTTTAGCCTCGAAAGACTCATTTCAAATTTCTGACCTCCAGCACTGTAAGGAATAAATGTGTGCTGTTTTAAGTGACTAATAAGCCTGTGGTGATTTGTTACAGCATCTATTGGAAACTAACATATTGCATCTTCTCCAAAAAAAAAAGGCTGACTCACAGCAAGTCATTTAACCACTGAGTTTTGCCACTGAGCACAGTGCCACGTGTATGGGTGAACTGAAAAAAAGCATTCTTTCATTGCACAAATATTTACCAGTGTCCACTGCATCCTGGTAGGAGGCTGGGTGCTGAGATATGAGGGAGAGGAAAACAGACAACATCCTCAGCCTCATGGAAATCACGGTTTCCTAGAAGAGGAGGCTTAGGGCAAATGGGCCCTGCAAATTTACAATCACCAACTGTGATAAGGAAAATTTAGGATGTTGAGGACAAATGGATCATCATGAAGGAACACGAGTGCCAAATCCACAGGACTCACAGGGTCTGGGGGGTCAGATAAAATCACAGGCAGAAATCTGTGGAAGTGCCAGAGGAAGCAATGGTTTTAATGGTTTTGTGACTCGAGCCTGTCCCCTCTGGCCTAGCAAGTCCACCACCCTTCTTTCTCCCCGGCTCTAACAGAGACAAGAGGGTGCTCCCAAAATGCATGTGTAAGAAATCAAGAGATATGGGGATCCCTGGGTGGCGCAGCAGTTTGGCGCCTGCCTTTGGCCCAGGGCGCGATCCTGAAGACCCAGGATCGAATCCCGCGTCGGGCTCCCTGCATGGAGCCTGCTTCTCCCTCTGCCTGTGTCTCTGCCTCTCTCTCTCTCTCTGTGTGACTATCATAAATAAATAAAATTTATAAAAAAAAAAAGAGAGAGAGATAAGTGAAATGTTCTATAAGAAATATTTAAAGTTGACCAGCTGAAGAGATTTTAACATGCACGAAGTGGATAAAAGCAATCTCCTAACTTCTCTTTCTCCATTTATGAGAATCATCTTTGCAGAAAGGGCGTATGGGTCATTTGGCTGTAGCTGTACAGATGTCAGGCAGTTTCAATATGGCACTAACGGCCAGTTCCAGAAACTAGCATCAGGAGAAGCCCTGACAGCAAAGCTACTGAAAGCCGTCATGTGCGTATACTAAAGCCCGTTAGCATTTGTGTAACGAACTGCTTTTATATTGTTCGTGCACTTCAGTCTTCAACACGAGCCAGTGAGATGGGTAGTGCATTTTAAGTTCAAAGGATGTGGCCCTACTTATTCACTTTACCAGTGAGGAAAACGAGCAAAAGCACTAAGCAGGAGCAGAAGGGCAGAGAAATGTCAAAGCATTTCTAGGGAATTAATTCTGGGAGGAAGGGAGGCCGGTAGGATTGTGGGAGAGCAAACGTGCTGCTCAGGGGGCCACAGGCCAGGACAACCCCCAGCTGGACCAGCTACTGGAGGTGAGCACCTTCTACTTTGTCTTGCGCATTTGAGAACAAAGCCTTATAAAAGCTACCACGGCATTTCGTCCAGTCAATGCTTCCCAGGAAAAGAACCACCAAGAACTCACAGAGCACCACCCTGGGATAAACTGAGGCACCGAACTGTCAAGCACACGCCCATGACAAAATTGACCTCACAGAGCTCTGGGCACCATGCACATTCATTTGTCCTGAGCTTTTCTACCAGATAAAATATCTTTTTTTTTTTTCTTTAATGAAACACTACACATTTTCACATAAAAGATTTCTGAATGGGAGGAGGGCGGGGGGGATGGGGTGACTGGGTAAAGGAGGGCATTTGATGGGATGAGCGCTGGGTGTTAGACGACATGTCGGCAAATTGAATTTAAATAAAATATTAAAAAAAGATTTCTTATGAAAGCTTCAAAGATAAAATCATGAAAGGAGGCATAAACAATATTCAGGAATAACGCTAATATTTTGCTGTCCGTCCTCCAAGTTGCCTCAATGTTTCAATGGACATCCACGTCCACGCACAGATACCGACACGTGTGTACACATGGTCTTCCCCAAACGGGTAACATATAATGTCCTGTGCTAGAAACTGCTTCCCTCCCTTAGATCATGGGCGTCTTCTCTTGACACAGAGTAGTCTCCAGAAGCGGCTTTAAATTGCCACATAATTATCCCACGCGTGCAGGTGGCCCCGCTCCCCTTTCTTAATCAGGGCAAATGGAAGCAAGAGCCCTGCAAAGTTCTCTGGTTTCCCAAGCGTTGCCCAAGGGCTCCTCGCAGCTGCCGTGCTCGGGGGCGTCCGCCACCCCCGTGTCTCCTGCCCAGAGTGGACAGTCCCGTGATACTGGCCCAGCTTTGGTTCTTCCAGAACTCACTTTGGAAAACGGAAGGCCCTTCACCGCCTGGTCTCACTTTAACAACGGGAATACCGAGGCAACGTGGCCGATGCCAGCCGGCTGGCACAGGTCGGGCTCTCGTACAGGTGCTGAGGGAATAAACGAGGGAGTGAAAGCCGGCTGACGTCCCCGGGGCCAGCCTTTGTTTTGCAGGCCCCTCAGCACCTGACCATCTGCTGGAGGCCATCCAGCACTGCTCGCTCGCTCCCTCGCTCTCTCTCTCCTGCTGATGAGGTGGAAAACAGGTAATACCCAGCACAGCAGGTGCCTACCCCCATAGAATTGGCAGGCGGGCAAGGGGGGCGGCAACTGTGCCCCCAAAGCATAATCTCCAAGTGCCAGGTGCTCAGCACCAGATTTTAAGGAAACCTGTCCACGTGGTGGCCGGTAAGGTCCCTCCGCAAAACCTCAGAGGATCCTTCGTGAAAACAAGTCCGTGATTGAAACATCTGTTGTCAGATTAAAGGCCCAGGCGAGACCACCCCAGAAGGTGGCCCAGAAAGGCCCTATTATCGCGAGCTGGCTCCTCCGGGAGGTTAGAGCCCTCCTTCCCAACAGCACCTCCCACGTCCTCCCTGTCACCGCAGCCACATGTAATAAACATTTCTACGAACCTTCTGAGACCAGACAGAGGGGGAGAAAGAAGAAAAGGAAGGATGCTTCAGCGGATCCCACCCGACAGCCTGGGCCCCTCGGCCGGCGCAGCCCGCCCCCCCTGGAGAGCCCTGCTCTCCCCACACTGCCCCACGCTGACAGAGGCGAGGCAGCCCACAGCTTTCCCCTCTGCCCAGGGTCAGACACCTGCTCACAGGATCAGGACTGATGACAGGCAAGTCCCAGGCAGGCAGGACCATGAGGCAGAGGGCAGGGAATGCTCACGGGGCCCCTGGGGACCCTGTGTCTCCTCCTGAGCCTTTGAGAACCACCCTGTCGGCCAGAGACCCTCTGGGCCAGCCTGGCTGGATCCCCCCCTCCCAGTGACGTCGGTCAGGCTGCCCCTTCTCACAGCTCCCCTAGTTAATGAGATAATGACAGCGGTGGAGTCATTTTGTCACCCCCTTTGGATACCAGGAATGACAAAACTTTTAATGGAGCCCGTAGAAATCTGGTTTTTAGGCACGAGTACGTTGGAGAGGGGCAGGGAGGCAAAAGTCAGTCTGTGACTTGATGTCCCTACTCGTGCTTTATGAAGCACGCTGCTCTGCACTGTGGCTCTCCGTTCATGCTCCTGGTCACCCTGGGTCCCGGCTCCCCCAGGGAAGGCTTCCAAGCCCTTGGGCCCGTACCCCCTCACTGAATCCTCACAGCCAGCCTTCAACATAAGTATGCTTTTCTTCATTTAACAGATGAGGAAACTGAGGGACAGACGGGGTAAAGGCACTGCTCCAGGTGGCACAGTTTTCAGGTGAAAGAAGAAAGAGCAGAACCCAGCTCTGTCTAGGGCTAGAGGCTCATTCCTCCCCAACACTACCTTGATTCTAGAGAGTTCACAACCTCTGGCTGTGCGGCATAAGAATGCAGCATTGATGAAATGGACACATTTGGGGTTCAGACCACCCACATTTTAATCCTGAATCAGTCCCTCTTGTGTGCTGCTGGGCAGTCGTAAACAAGACACCTTAGCCCAAAGCCTCAGGTGGATAGACGGAGGTTGATGGGGCTGTTGACTGAGGTCACAATGGGCAGGAAGGGCTGTGAAAGACAATTGCAGGGCCGCCTGGGTGGCTCAGTGGTTGAGTGTCTGTCATGGCTCAGGGCATGATCCAGGGGTCCTGGGTTCGAGTCCCACATCGGGCTCCCTGTGTGGAGCCTGCTTCTCCCTCTGCCTGTGTCTCTGCCTCTCTCTCTGTGTCTCTCATGAACAAATAAATAAAATCTTAAAAAAGAAAGGAAGAAAGAAAAATTGCAGACTTATCAAGACATTACCATTCTCCTCTGCAGGATAAAAGCCATCACATCTTTGGCTAAGACACAGATGGCTAAAGGAGTGAGGCAGGTGAGTAATGACGTCTTCTCCTGAGGCCCACACATACATGGCATTTTTAAGCAGTAGGCTCATGTTTAAATCATGGCATTGCTTCTAGATCTCTAATACCCCCTTCATCAGACACCTATTTAAGTAGGACATAGCTCCCCTCCCGCTGCTTCTCTTCTAGAAATAGAAATTCTACATCCCTAGTCAAAGGGAACAAAACCTCAACTCCGGCATTTGGAAGAGCCCCCAGTTGCCATTATCCTCAACAACTGTGCTGCTAGAAATCCTGGAAGGACAGCTGCTTCTGAGTTATTTCAATTGTTGGAATATGAGCTGACTGGCTCTTATTTTTTTTAGTGGAATTGGCTACTATGAAAAAAATTTAATAACGCATCTAAAAGTACTTGGCAATAGAAGTCAGCGAATATTACATCAGCCAAAGCACTAGAATGGCTAAGTCAAAAACTTAGGCTGTCCCCTAAAAAATCCAACCTGGATTTCCCTGGATCCCAAGAATTCTACAAAGTGTCCCACCCGCCCCCAGGCTTCCACATTTCCCAACCCTTCCTTCTGAATCAGAGCACGTCAAGGCTACACAGGAGTCTTGGTCGGCCCATCCACCTCCCTGCCAATAGCTTCCAGAGTTGGTGTTACTGACTTCATATCCACAGCCACTGATGCCAAGCAGAAGGCAGATTTTCCTTCTGCCACAGCCAGCTGGCCAACCATACAGGCCGAGTGTGTGGACGGATGTTGAGTGAGGGTGATGTGTTTATGATGGTATGTCCGGTTCGCTAAGCCCTAAGCTGGCAGCAGCTTGAGGCAGGCTAGCCCTTGTTACCTCCCTGGGCTCTGCAGGCTAGAACCAGATGAAGGGAACTTCATTTTGCCTGAGGATCCCTGCCTGGCTCCACCCTTGAATCACAACAGGGGGTCAGGAGCAACATCTCCGGTTTGGGATGCAAGGCCCCTGACCCAGAATCACCGGCTCTGAAACACCTGGCAACCCTCAGCCCCTGCAAGAAACGATGGCTCACCCTGGGTGAAACAGGGCAAAACCAAGGCGCCACATGGAGAAGGCATTTCCCCTAAGGTTGGCTCAGTTCATGATCCAGGGGTCTGGGGATCGAGTCCCACATCAGGCTCCCCTGCAGGGAGCCTGCTTCTTCCTCTGCCTGTGTCTTTGCCTCTGTGTGTCTCTCATGAATAAACAAACAGAATCTTTTTTAAAAAATAAAAGAAACAGGGCAAAATTAGGCACCCGCCAGAGAAGGCATTTCCCCTAAGGTTATAAGGTGGATACATGAAAAAAACAAGGGAAGGAAGCAAGTCTCAAAGAGAGAAACTTCTGATGAGTCTTTAGGAAGTTCTTTCTGACACAGCCGCCAATGAATAGGAGAGAGGACTGTTGTCTGAGGCAAGGAGGACCTCGTAACTCCCACCCAATTACAGACATTATAGCAGGATCTCCTCTCGATTCCCTGCAAAACCTGTGCTAGTGGGAAGAAACAGGAGAAGGCAGAGAAAGACACAACTGAGCACCCCCCCCTTTTTTTTTTGCAAGATGCTTCACTAAGCACTTTAAGTAGATGCTCATTTAAGGCCTGCAATAAACCCCTAAGATGCTATTATCCTCAGTCTACAGGCTGGAAGGTGCCAAGGCCACATGAAAGAAGTAAGGAACTTGCCCAAGAAAAGTAGCCGTACGCGACAGAGCCTCGATTCCAACCCTGGCCCTTGCTTTAAGCCACAATACTCTACCCCCCACATATATACATAGTCACACACACACACACACACACACACACACACACACACACGTTCACATCTCTCCTTTGCTCTTCTGCGTACATGTGTATTCCAACTTGGCCACACCCATACCATCTATACCAAGGAGGAATTCCACAATTATGGCATGTGAGGGCTGAATCTTCACTGAGATCACGGGGACCCGGGCCTCCGTAGGCAGGAGATCCCTTAAAGGGATACCTGGTTCTATCCCTCACCCATCGCCACTGTAGCTACCCAATCTGAAACAAGGCAGGGCAGAGAGAGGAGGCAGGCAGTGCTAGGGCCAAGGGAGAAGCTGCACGGTGTGACGGCAACAACATTTGGCAAAGGCAAGAACAAAGAAGTTTCCAGAAACAGCAAACAATGGGTTGATGAGCAGCTCAAACTCACGTGCTGTCTCTATGGGATAAGCCCCAGCGTAGAGAGCCCAGACCATTTCAGGGCGTGCGTAT
The DNA here is from genome assembly GCF_011100685.1 of Canis lupus familiaris. Lineage (NCBI taxonomy): Eukaryota > Metazoa > Chordata > Mammalia > Carnivora > Canidae > Canis > Canis lupus. The sequence continues at coordinate 32,886,941 of NC_049239.1, read as the reverse complement.
CAGGGTCCTGACGACTGGGCTACACCTGAGCAGGTGAACACCAGGGTAAGTAACTGGACATTGGAGACGAGCCCCTGGGTGTTTGGGTGACAAGAGGTAGAGCAAAGAAGAGACGGTATAGTTGGTGATGAACAGTCCTGGGACTCAGTGCCCCCCAGGGAACTAGAAGGATGCTCAGAGAGCCTCTTCGTTTGTGAAGGGGGGAGAGTGTGACTGTCACCAAGGATACCATGCAGCCGGGAAGTCAAGCCACAGCCCCCACGCTCCGGGGTACTGCGCATCACCATGGGCTCACGTTAATCCGATTCAGCTTGTCCAATGATCCCAGACCGACTGCATTACTGTCGGCCACCTGAATACAAGAAATCAGCTTTCTCAATGAACCATGCAGGTCAGTACTGGCGAGGACGTTTCTCAACATGAACGGGGCCATCCCCAGGCCTCTTCAGCCCTCTCGGAGAGCGGCGGGCGGCTGCTAGGACATCAGACTTCCTGCCAGGCCCATAGCGGGAAGTCTGAAGAGAAGCCCATGTTTTTTTACAGACCTTCGAATTCTCTCCTTCCCCTACCCCACATCATGGGGAGGTATTCTTCAATGTTGCATTCATTATGGGCAGGAGAGCGGAGTTTTCCAAACCGTATTCCAGGGAGCAGTTCCACTGGATTGTATATAAGGTATTATGTGAAAAGAGGTTCTGTGCTTAACCTTATAAAATGCTAATCACAGCTTTCTTTATTACAGGGCTTTGCAAGGTCTATAAATGCTTTGTGCAGAGCCAATCACCACACCACCCAGACTATTCATCCGAACCCCCTGGGTTTCGTCTGTTTATTTTGCTCAAGATCTTCTTAGAATTCCACGAAACCCACTTTGGAAAATGCCAGACTGGACCATCAGCTCTTTCAACCGTCGCAAGAGCCTTCAGGAAAGGGGCTCTGTGTTCTTCATCACAGCATCCCCAAACACCAAGGACCACATCTGGTACCTGGTAGGTGCATGATCAAGTTGGCTGAATTAATACCTCAGTGTGGCCACGTGAAGCATGTGTGATTCCCAGGAAAAGGTTAGTTCCAACAAAGAGTGATGTTAGAGACGTCCCCTGCTGGGACCCAGTGCAGTCTCCATTTGGCGGTATGAGGGATCCACTGGGGCCATGACTGGTGAATATTATTGTTTATTGCAGTTTGTATCTTGTTTCCACGAAACCCTGGATTGCTCGCTTGTTCTGTTCCACCAGTGGGTTGGCCAGGGGAGCCAGGCTTGCACAGAAGGGAGTCTGAGCACCGTGCAGAAGCAGTCAGTCAACCACCCACTGGGAGGCAGAAAGCCAGACCAAGAAGTCCTACAACAAAGATTCCTTACTAGCAGCCTAGCCCTCCCTTCTGCTCACATCCAGGTGAGCCAAGGGCCTGAGGGAAAATATGGGAATAGATGTGACCGGCTGGAAGCTAAGCTCAGGCAACTTGTCCCAGGACATCTCAGGTATTCTCTGCCTTCACTGTTGATCCAGGGGTAGGATCCCAGCATATGGGGGATTCATGGATCACCTCCAAAGGAATCCTATGAAGTAAGTGGAGACGGGACTCTGAAAAACCCAGACACTTTAGTTCCTCAGAGTCTTCAAATGATTCATTTGATTTGAAGCAAACTGGGCCAACATCCCCTCCATTTAGTGGTTTTCCATTAAACTGGCTGGAATTTTTTTTTTTTAACCAATCATGAATTCAGCTCATGAGGACAATGGCTGTGTCTCCCCATGAGCTAACATTGCCTGAATGTGTTCCTCACTCTGTTCTGGCGGCAGCCCCGGTTTTCCAATCACCAAACCAACGAACCAGACTTCTACTCACAGGGTGTCTTGCTGCCAAACCACTCACTCAGTCCTCTGAACATGGCCAGGACCTCAGAGACAGTGGGGACAAAGACGCCCGCCCTGCAGTAATAAAGGCGTCTCCCCAACTCCAGAGGCAGAAGAGCAGCAGAAATAGGGGTCCTCATTTGCTGCCCGGTCCATGCGGGCACTTCTCTTACCTGTTTGACATTAGTGTCAGGTAGACAGTAGATCCTCATTCAAGGTTGAAATAAATCGGTTAAAACTCATCTGAATTTTACTGGAAGGGGATCGTGTCTCTGTCCCCTGCTATATCCATCAACTGTGTTATGCCAAAAAAAGAAGAGAAAAAACGCTTTCCTTTATTCATTCCAGGCCTGCTTCTCCCATTCCACAGCCTGAGAATTTACACATTGATGATCTTGACAGAATAAATCCATAAACGAGCTAAGCTACGTGTCAGGGCTGGACATGAAACGTGGCTCATCCTTAATTCTGTCCCTTTGCAGACACGTGAGTCTACTTACAGAAGTTGACCATGAGACAAAGACATTCCCACTAAAATCAGAGTAAGATACATGATCCTGGGGACAGCCATCCCAGGAACTGGTTAGCGTTTTGGGCTGCTCAGCACCTCAGTTTCCCTCAGGGGATGGCTTCTTCTGGGTCCCACATCGTCCCACTGGGGTTGATAAGGTCTCTCTCCCTCTTCTCCTCTGTCCTCTGCCGGCGTCCGTCCAAACACAGCGAGTGGATCTACTCTGGCTGGGCCCGCTGCTTACTGCTGCAGGATGCGTGCCACGGACTGGGGTCAGGACATGGATGTCCAGCCACATGACCTGGGCAAGCACTCTCGGCCTACGTTCCTCCACGTGTGATTAATCGAATCTATATCATATAGGACAGTACTCGGTATTTACCACAAACTCCACAAATCATTTGAGTGGCCAAACTTACAGGGTGGCCCCTTATCTATGCTAGGATGGGAGGCTGTTGGGTGCTTCCATCATCAAGGGTGAAGCATTCGAGGTGCAGCCCCTACCCACTCTGCGGACACCATTTCTGTCTCACATGCAATTGCACCCAAGAAAAATGAGATTTGTGGAGCTGAGTGGAGACCGGTGGAAGCCCCTTTGATTAAGAGAGTAGAGTATCTCCGGTCAACTCCAATTTGCGGCCTTCCTGGAGCGGTTTGGTTTACAGGTGTGAGGTTCACTTCTTCCTCCGCGTTCACTTCTTTCTGTCCACCATCAACCTAATGCCGCAGCCCAGACCTCACGATGGCTGACAAACAGAATTCCTTCAACACAGACCAGGCTCGGAATCTGATAGACCTTCACCCACTGCTCTGGTAGCTTTCAAAGCTCCAGCTGGCCTCTCTGGGTCCTCTACCCCGGAATTCAGGAGCTGGGAAATGTAAACACTGCATTTCCCTCCCTTTGAAAATAAAGAAAAAGAGAAGGGGGGGGTGGGGAGCCGGGCTCTTGTGACCTTCACATAGCCCAGCGCGAGGGGGACAGGTCCTCCCACGTGTGGGGGAAGCAGGGCACAAACTTGGCTCATTTATCACTGAAATGGCACCTCCCCCAATGTGCATATGCCTCAAATCAATGGCAACTTCTAGAGTTGATCTCAGGAGAGGCAGGTAGAGAAGTTTCTCTTGCATGGGGATTGGCCGTCCCTAGTGAGGCAGGCGGAAATAATCTCTGACTTAGGCCGGTCATTAGACCCCGCAGACACCATCCTCTCGGCCATCTCTGTCTAGCCAGTGTAACCCAGATGGAGGAGAGTTCAAATCAAACCTTCAGTCCGAGCCAGCGGTATTCCAAAGCCATCCCTAAGACTTCGGGATATTTCTGAGAGACTCACATGCTCTAGGTCACCTCTGCTCTGGGCTCCTGTGCCCAAACGTGCTTTGTCACCCGCTTATTGATTCAGACACAACCCCCAACCTCATTCTCTGCTTCCACCAAAAGCTCATCTCACTGATGCTTATGGGAATAAAACATTTTACCGAAGGGTGGGTGCTCAGAGATTCTACATTACCCACAAGTTAATATACATTTCTGTTCCTTCTTTTAAAAGTCCTGTCGAGCAACTCAATCCTCTCGCTCATTTAGCACCCAGCCCTCCCCCCCAGCCCCTCAACATTCTAGCTTTTACTCTCCCTTTCTACTCCACCTCTCTCAAGAATGGCAGTCAAAATCTCAAATGCCAGTAGGGAGTAGCTGGTAACATATGTGTGGGGTGAAAAAGTAGGGTGTCGGGGCACTTGGGTGGCTCAGTGGTTGAGCATCTGCCTTCGGCTCAGGTCGTGATCCCGGGGTCCTGGGATCGAGTCCCACATCGGGCTCCCCCACGGGGAGCCTGCTTCTCCCTCTGCCTGTGTCTCTGCCTCTCTCTCTCTCTTTCCCTTTGTCTCTCATGAATAAATAAATAAATAAATCTGAAAGAAAGAAAGTAAGTAAGTAGGGTGTCTGGCCATAGAGAGGACCCGCCTACCTCAAAGCATCCAGGTTCAAAACATTTTAAGCACAGTGTCCTACTAAATACTTTTGCAGGCATTTTGGCCCAAAGACTGCCAGACCTTCAGCTCTACAGCCTCTCCCTCTTTGCCACAGCCACCCAAGACCGAGCAACGGTGCCGCCGAAACTGGGGCTAGCAAGGCTCTCCCCCACCACGCGTGTCCTGAAGCTGCGCCAAGCGAGCGGAGGCGCGCACCAGCACGATCGATCCATCCGTTAGATGCGTGAGTTTAAGTCAGCCAGGTACCAGATGAGCCTGAGCTCAGGAACTAGACAGTCTGGGCTCACCCCTGGCTCATCTGCCTGTATATTTTTTTAATCATTATTACAGCAAAATAGAATAGAGAATTTGGCACTTTTAAGTGTTCCAGTCTGTAGCTCGTGCAACCAATACCACTCTTCATCTCCAGAACTTTGTCCTCATCTCAAAGGGAAACTCTACACCCACTAAACACTCCCCCATCCTTCCTCCCCCAGCCCCCGCTGGCCACTGTTCTATTTCTGGATGAATCTGACTGCTCTCAGTGCCTTATATAAGTAAAATCATACAGTATTCATTTGTCCTTTGTGTCTGGCTTCTTCCCCTTAGCATAGTGTCTTCCAAGTCCATCCCTGTTGTGGCCTGAACTTTATTCCTTTTTAAGGCAGATGAATATTCTGGTATATGTATATACCACATTTTGTTTATCCATTGACAGACACTTTGGGTTGTTTCCACTCATTGGCTATTGGAAATAATGCAGCAACGGACGCTGGTGTACAAAGTATCTGTCAAGTTCCCGCTTTCACTCCTTCTATGTATGTACCCAGAAGGGGAATTGCTAAGTCAAATATTTAATCTTTTGAGAAACCATGCCTGTGTATCCTTGAACAGGTCAGAAGACCTCCCTAAACCCCGTTTGGAAAATGAGGATCATGATAGCTCCTACCTTATTGGGGGGGGGTGTCTGAGAATTCATGCACATACAGCATTTGGCTCACAGACTGGGCACATCATAAATGTTCGGAGAGGTTTCATCTCCATGTCCTCTAAAATTAAGGAACTCAGACTAAATGATCTCCAGAGGCATTCTCAGCTCCAAAAATCCATGAACCCACCATCAAATTATTTTCCTGGTCGAGAAGCCAGAGCTCTCAGAGTATAGATTAGGGGAATGCTGTCTTCACGGTCGCCACAAAAATCCACCCTAGCCAAGATGGCCTAATTTTCATAGCTCTCTCCTTGGAATTTGCTAACACATCCCATTATAAACCAACATCTAATTGTTCTTGCCACTCCACTCCTTCCCCTTTGCTTTCTTTCCACATCCCCGTTCTCAGCCGGCTGCTCCTGCCCACTGAATATCTGGGCTTCAAATTATCTTCCCCGGTTGCCTTTATGTTCATTCCCTGCAAGTTAATGTCTGTTGGAAGCAACACTTGCAAAATTATCCATATTAAGGTTTCATTCCCCAGAGTCACATATTTTAAATGAGTTTTTCCTCCTCGGCAGGATCCTGCTGGCAGAGCTACTGCTATTCGGTGAAGTCAGTGGAGTCGGGTTTCTCCCCCCACATGCTGTTTTTGTTGGGTTATCACTTGGCCTCCTGTTTATACTCTGGGCCTCCAACATGAGCCCCGTGCCGATGAGCAACAACCTCCTGTGCCATCCCAGTGCATGTTTACATTTCATCAAACACTCTTTTTAGAAAAGTCATTAGACGAAATCTGCTTTCGGGCTTTTCTAGACGGGGCCAGCTGCAGCATTCCAGCCGGGAGGAGTGGACTCGCTCACTACTTGCAGAAATATTTTCCTTCTCCACTCTATTTCTCCGTCTCCCCTCTCAAAGTGAACTTTCAACAACCAAAACAGCTTCACTAGACACGTGAGGTTGCTGGAAGTTGCTCGCCGGTTCGGTCAGCAGCTTGGCTGCCAAGAGACCAGGCCCCCTTCCTGAAGCTTTTCCACAGCAAAAGGTAAAAGAGATTCTCGGGTCAGGAGTAAATGGTTTCTCCCAGATGCTGGGCAAGGAAAACAGGGCAGCTGAGCTTTCTTTTTCACCTTGTATGAGTTTAAGCCATCTCACCTGCCAGATTACAAAAACAAAACAAAACAAAACAAAACAAAACAAAAAAAAAGCAGCAGCAGGAGGGCATGGACATAGCCTTCAGAAGCTAGTCCTCAGAGCCCGGGTGCTCTGGGAAGGGACCGGCCCCCGCTGGAGTCGGCCTAGGCCACCATGTCCAGGAGGTGTGGCCCCAAAAGGCAGAGATGGAACAGGGAGGAATCCTAATGCAAAGTCCTCGACTTACCCCTGGGTGAGCATCTGTGTTTACCTATTATCAGGCCCCTCCTGGGCTCCTTCTTCCTTCGTTATTTCTTGTCTCTGGGCCCCTCTAGATGCCATGGAGGCAAAACTCAGATGAAACACTCCAGCTTAAAAGCAGATCACTTGGGAGAGAGAGGAGGATTTCACTTGGGGCCAGTAGGCCATCGGTAGATGGAAAGTATTGACCAAAATGGGTTTGTTGGGGTTTATTTTAACCCGTGTGTCTTGGCTTCTTGTTTATCATGAGGGATGTGCCTACGGTCGAGTCCCCCGTCCGTACAGCAGGCTACTGACTGTCTGCCCCCACCACCCTACGTACCCTGTTCCGATTCTTGGACCCTCACTAGCTAGCTACCTGCAGCAACAGAGCACCCACCTCTCACGTAGAACACAGGTGGCAGGTAGCCAGCGAGGGGACAGGTAGCCAGTGAGGGGACAGGTAACCAGCACAGAAGGCAAATAGCAAGTGCTCACACACCCCTGCTCCTACCAAAGCTGCCCTGTTTTGTCACATCTGCACGTATCAGCCTGTCCTTCCTTCACGAGGGCTCACCCATGTCCTGACACCCTGCCCCACTGGAGCCGCCTAAGGACAGATGCTCTTAAGAAGTCCCTGCTTCCTTGCCTGCCAGAAAGCAGTGACAAGCCAAGCCTGCCACCCGCTCACCGGGTCAGGAGCACACACACCCCCACCCCCCCCCCCCCCCCCCCCCCCCCCCCCCCCACCCACCCCCCCGCCCCAGAGCTCTGGGTTGCATTTCGGCCTCACAAACCCCCGGAGGGGGAGCCCATCTGACTTGGGGGTTGCGGCTCAGAAAATGACAGCAGAAAAACACACATGCCAGAGCTCTTTCTAAACAAACGCTGTGTGTCCCCCAAACGACTTGCACTTTCCGCCTTGGCTTTCCCCGCCTTCCCCTCCTTGTCTGGGACTATGTGCTGGGGGGGCGGGGGGGGACTCTCCCAAGCTGGGGCTCCGTCCTGAGGGGTGTGATGAGCCTCACTGCATCAAGGACATTCACCCCGGGGGACTCGCCTGCTGCAAGCCTTGCTGGGGATTGGCTTCTCTGCTGACCCGCTCTCTCCGGGGCACCCTTCTGCCTTTCGCCGGCGGGAGTGGGGGGGGCCGGTGCACGGACCCCCCAGGTGCTCCGAGGCTTTACAGAGCTCAGAGGAAGCCCAGCCCAGGGCACTGCAGCCGCCCCCCCGCCCCCCAGGCAGCTCCGACCCGCGAGCGGGGATGGTAAAGGGTGTGGAGGGTGTCCCGGTTGGGGAGGGCCGCGCGCCTGCCCCCGGCCAAGCCCCCCCCATCCCGTGGGGCTCCCCGGGGAGGGCCCCCCATGCTACTCACGGTACCTCTGGGCAAGGACGAGATGAGGAGGAGCTGCAGGAAAGCGAGCCCCAGCTGCGTCCAGCAGCCCAGCTCCATCATCGCGGTGGGGGCGCGACCGCGGCGGGGGGGAGGCAAGGGACCCCCTGGGGGACCCGGGAGGCCAGGCACCTGGGGGCGCTGGGGGACCCGGGGGGCTGGGGGACCCCGGGGGTTGGGGCGAGGGCGGGGGGGGCCGGGGGAGCGAGGGACCCCGGGGGTGCGCGGGGACCCTGGTGGGGGCCGGGGGACCCGGGAGGAGGAGGGACCCCGGGGAGGGGGGCAGCCGAGGGACCCGGGAGGGGGAGGGGCCCCGGGGGTGCGGGGGGGCCTGGCGGGGGGCTCGGGACCCCGGGGGCTCGGGCCGGGCCCGGCTGCGCTCACAGCGACCTCCGCGCGCCCCGGCCGAGCGGGCGCTGGGCTCCCAGCTCTCCGGGCTCTCCCATCCTCCGGCAGGGGAACCACCTTCAGCCCGAGCGACGTCAGCCCAAACCTCTCCTCGCGCCGCCTTAACCCTTGGGGGCCCGGAGGTGTGGCCGCGCGGGAGGCCCGGGGCTGGAAGGGGAGGGGACGCAGCCCCGGGGTGGGTTGGGGGTGGGGGACCCGGATGGGGGTAGGCGGGGCCGTTCAGGTGCGCCCGCAAGCCCCGCCCCCAGGCCTGCCCCAAGGTTCCCTCGGAGTCTGATGAGGAGCCTGCCTGGTGGGGCGGGGGGCGCCCAAGGGGGGAAAGTCGCCGACCCTCCTCCCCTTTCCACCTCTAACCCCGAGGTCTCCTCCCCCCTCAGCATCTGCTCCAGGTGATCACAATTTGGACATCTTACCCTTCGCACCTGTAGGGCATCTTCCCGCGAGGCCCCCTGGGTGCGTTCAGCAGCGTGACCAGATCCTGCCCACCTGCCGCCCAGGTATGAGGCTCAGGGATGAAGCACACACAAGACACTGCCTCCCTTGTGGCAGCGGCAGTCTAGGCTTAGGGATAGCAAACGGATCCTTTTTTTTTTTTTTTAAGATTTTATTTATTTATCCATGAGAGACACAGAAAGAGAGAGGCAGAGACACAGGCAGAGGGAGAAGCAGGCTCCATGCAGGGAGCCCGACGTGGGACTCGATCCGGGACTCCAGGATCATGCCCCAGGCCACAGGCAGGTGCCAAACTGCTGAGCCACCCAGGCGACCCGCAAACGGATCCTTGAATAAGGAGCAAGAAGGCTTTGCAAGATAAGAGCTAATTTTTTTAAAATCAATTTCTTGGTGCCAGGCATCTACATCCCCTACATGTATCATCAACTCATTTATTCCTCATGATAAACCTATCGTCTCCATTTTATGGATGGGGAAATGGAGTCCTTGAGCATTCAATAGTTCATCCAAGGTCTCACTGTGGGTAAGTGGTGGAGCCAAGGTTTGAACCCGAGCCCAAGGGCTATAGATCTAGCCACCACGCTCTACCACCGCTTAGGACGCTCTGAATATGGCATTTGACCTCACATACATGTACAATAGATGGTATTGTCCGCATCGTATGAATGCAGAAACCGAGACTCCAAGATAAAGTGACTTGCTCAAACTGGGTGTTATTCTGTATGTTGGCAAATTGAACACCAATAAAAAATAAATTTATTATTAAAAAAAAAAGTGACTTGCTCAAGGTTACTCAGCCGGAAGGGTCAGAGCAGGATTCAGACCTGGATCTAACCCAGGGAAGTGCCAGGGCTTCAGGCCATGCTTGGTCCCAGTTTGTACTGTCAGATGAAGAGCAAAAGTCGGGAGAGTGGGAGGTTTACCCAAACTAGGGAGGCTTCATCTGGAGCCCGAGAGGGAGGCAGGATCTCAATCCAGGGATGGGTGTGGCGAGGCCTTTCTAGGAGGAAGGACTGGCTTTGGCCAGTGCCCCTGGGAAATGAGGAGTATTTACCTGCACATATTCAATTGTGTATTTTTCCTTGTCCCCAAAGGATCCATGGCAATGTATGCCATTAAAATGCATTTTGAAGTTTTGATAAAAATAGAAGTACCAGAACAAAAGCCAATTCAAGCGCATAGACAATATGTGTAGTCTGGGTGTGGCAGAGAGCAGGAAAAGAGGAAGCAAGTGGCTAGGGTGTTTGGATTTTATTCTGTAGCATGTGAGGGGCTCTGGCTACTTAGGAGCAGGGGATGCTGGGCCCAAAGCAAAGCTCTAGGAAGAAAAGTCGCTTTGGCATCCAGACCGAGGGATGGGGGAGGCCAAGACTGTTGACAGAGGGTCAACAGTAAGCAATGGGATGAAAGGGGACATGATGGGAGAAACTTAAGGAAAGTAGAAGCCCCCAGGGCTCAGGACAGACTGGCCAGGCAGGGGCCTGGCACAGGCACTCCTCTCAGAGAGAAATTCCTAAATCCCAGCCACACCGCTGAGGCCCATTGCAGCGAAGTGGCTGGAAGCAAGAACTCAGCAGAGACCTCTGTTCAAAACCTTGACTCACCACCTTCTGACTATCTGACTGTGAGAAGACCATATAAAATACATGCTGACTCTCCCTCCAGTTCCTGGCACAGAGCCCCCGACACACTGGTATCTCATGGGTGATAAGAGTGTCTTTTGTCCTAACAAGGTGACTCTGGGTGGGCTCCTGGTTGGGGGCTGGTCATTAGAAAGACCAAGCCATTAGAAGCTTGCAAGTTTCAGCCCCACTCGCCATTCTCTTGAGAAGGGAAAAAGGCTGAAAGTGGAATTAATGGTGAGTAATGCCTCCATGAGGAAGCCTCCATAAAAATCCTAATAGTATAAGGTTTAGAGAGCTTCCCGGTTGGGGAATGCATCCATGTACCAGTGCGATGATGCACCCCAACTCCACGGGGGTAGAAGCTTGGGACCCTCTCAGACCTCCCCCACGGATCTCTTCATCATTTGTATCTTTTATTATATTGTTTAATAACTGGTAAATGTAAGAGTTGCCCTGAGTTCTGTGAGCCCTTCAAGCAAGTCACTGAATCCAAGAGGGAGGAAGTCATGGCACCCTCCATATTGTAGCCAAATGGGACGGGAATTGTAGGTAACTTGGGGACCTAGTACTTGGAGTTGGTGTCTGAAATGGGGAGGGCAGCCTCGTGGAACTGAGCCCCTGACCTGTGGGATGTGATGCTCTCTCCAGGTAGTGTCAGAATTGAGTACAATTATAGGACACTCCGCTGATGCTAAAGACTTTCTTGGTGGGGGAAAACACACACACACACACACACACACACACACACATACCCGGTATCAGAAGTGCCCAAAGTGAGTGGGGTAGAAGTATGAGAGTGTGGGATACACCCAGAAGGAAGGGCAGGGGTTTGGGGGTTTTTTCCCCAATACAATGACCTAAACTAAGCTAACTAACTCTCTGAATCTCAGTTTTCTCATCTGTAAAATGGAAATAATCATGAAACTTGGAGACAGGAGAATTTAAGGATCCTATGTCCATAATAGAGCCTTTAGCACATTGCCTAGCTCATACCAAATGCTCAATATTTTTATCTGTATTATGGGCCTGAGTCTGACACTAATGAAATCCTATAGTATGGACTCCAGTCCTCACCCTCAACTTCCCTATCCAGGCAAAATCTGATTAAAACAAGTGCCAAGAATAGCCTTTAAAAGGCGAGGAAATACCAAAGGGCAGCATATCTAAGGGGTGGAGACCAGAGGGGAGGTTCACTTTGTTGCTGGTCAAGCAGCCATAGTCCTTTGGTGATGGGACTGGGGAGGAGGTGACTTTGTTTCCAAATAACTATAGGTATTAGGGCCTCTCAGGATCTGTTTCTACCATCAGCAGACAGTACCATTTCCTTCTTCCCTCATCACCAACACCCCTACACACACACACACACACACACTCGACCACTTACCAATGCAGATCACTGAGCAGCAACTGTACCCAGGGTGGGACTTTGAGTGATGAGCCTGAATAAGTCTCTAGTGCCAGGTCTTTGCTCCTCCAGGCTTAGGAAACTGGAAACAGGCCCTCGATCCTCTTTCTGGAATGCCCACAATAGTAATTTCTCCCTGCTGATTTGTTGTCTAATTTGGGTTTGTGAATAGCCTAGGGCTACAGAGTCTGGAAAGGAATTCTCAAAAGGAGGCAGGACATATTTCTCTGGGAAACTCAAAAGCCCGGATCCAATATTACCTTGGTGAACTTCACAATAAACCCAAATTCACAGAGGGAGGGGGAAGCCCTGGCTACAACACAGAAAAGTGTGCCCAAAGCCATAGGGCCCAACACAAATTTCAGTTTTTCTACACAAGTTTAGTTTCCTCTCTTCCCATTATATTCAACTCAGTTTTTCATATCGATAGGGTTCAGATTGTTCTAAAGCAGGCGTTCTTAACCTGGATCCCTCTAGGGAGTGAGTTTTTGGAAGGTCTTTAAACTTCCCCCAAATTATATGCAAAATTATGAATTCAATTTTTGGAGTAGGAGAGTCATAGCCTTCTTCAAAGTCTCAAGAGGATCTGCAAACTCCCAACTTATTTAGAATCAGTGGTATTCATAAGTTAACATTGGAAAGTTGACGAAATATTTGTTGGATTTGGGGAAAGTGGTTTTGTATGCACACTTGTTTTGTCTAGGCGACAAACTGCACAGGGGATATTTGAAGGGCCAGCTCTCCCTGTGACTCCCCCCCCCCCCCCCAATTTCTACCTTAAAAGTACTTGCTTTGGGCCACACTGCCTACTGGTGAATCCAGCTGGAGCCCTTAGTACCCAACTACACCTGGGCAGGTTGTTTCCCCCAGGATGGTCTTAGTTTCCTCATCTGTTAAGTGGGAAGAATAATGAAACCTGCCCACCCCCCAGGGTTGGAGTAAAGCACTCAGAACAGCACCTAAATACACCAAGCACTCAGTAAACATTAGCTATTTTTATTACAGTGAGCTCCCCCTCCTGCCCTTATCTTGGACACCCACTTCAGGCAGAAATAAATCACCAGAAAGGGGTGGGTGAAAGAAAGCAAAGTGCCATGCTGAGAAGTAGGGAATGATACCTGGAATTAAGAATTATCTACTTCTAATCCGCACTCGGAAGTCAACAATTGGGTGTAATAGATGGAGTCAAGCCACTCATTTAATTACAAGTCACAATACCCACTCATTTTCACTTGAAAGGATGAGGCACTCTAGCAAAACCTGTCCCTTTCTCTGTATCACCGGGGAGGCTGGCTGCATACGAATACACAGGAAGAAACAGCAGTGAAGGGGAGTTTGGGAATGCCAGGGGCTCCCATCTCCAAGCTCAGATGGGTCTCCGAGCAACAGCCCAACGGCGGGAAAGCCAGAGGAGAGAATGCTAGGGGGGCAGCCTCTGCAACCCTGTGGCAAATATCCCAGGCTCACCGGTAATTAAGTTTGGTTTTCATCAGCGGCACAAAACATAGAGTTCAAGTCAACCCAGGCCGGGGTGGAGAGGGGTAGGTCTGTGGGGAAGACAAAGGGCCTTTCCAATGGAGCCTGCTGGAACTTGCCCACCATGGAAGTCTCCAGGCCTGACGACTCCCGGCTGCTCCCCTACACAAGGAGCGATGATGTTCTGCGTCCAGCTCTGGCAGGGCTCCACTCCCTTCCCACTGGGAGCCAGGCTGGGGGTAGGTGCATCTGTGGTTCCTTCTTTGGCCACGTCCTTCCTCCTCTAAGTCATTCTTCATGCAAACTGCTGAAAGCCGGGGAGCTTCCCTTCTTTGTAATCAAAGTCCTCTTGAATCATTTGGGAAAACCTGTTCTTGACTTCCACCTGTGTATTTATAAACTAATTTTTTTTAATGTTGTCTGAACAACTGAATTGTGCAACTGAATTGCAACTGAATTGCAAAGCTTTCTAAAGAACACTGGCAGAGATTCTGACCACAAGGGCGCCTGGGTGGCTCAGTTGGTCAAGTGACAGAATCTTGATTTCAGCTCAGGTCAAGATCCTGGGGGTGGAGGATGGAGCCCGCATCTGGCTCTGCTCACAGGGAAGTCTGCTTTGGGATATGTTCCCTCTGCCCCTGCCCCCATTCTTCCTGGCTCTCTGGCTCTCTCTAAAAATGAATAAATAAATCTTAAAAAAATAAAAATTCTGACCACACACTGATGGGGGCACTTGGCGGGATGAGCATTGGGTGTTATGCTATATGTTGGCAAATTGAACTCCAATAAAAAAATTCAAAAAAAAAGAAATTGAAAAAAAAAATTCTGACCACAGTCCGAGTGGCTAGCTCAAGAGTTCTGTAATGTTGAGCCATTTTGAGTGGGGAAGGGGAACAAAAGTAGAATAACTCCAGGGGAAGGCAACAGGGCAGGGTCCTGTGGCACAAAAAAGGCAGTGTAGTCAATAGAGCCCAGGATGAATCAAGGCTCCACTACCTAGCGGCTAGGCTAGGTGAACCTGGGCAAGTTCTCTGGCCCCTCTGAGCCTCAGGTTTCTCTCATCAGTGAGAAAGGAGGGAACAGTTACCTTATAATTTAGGTGAGAAAATAAAAATGAGGCTGTCCTACATAATGGTAGCTCCATCACTACCACCACCATAACTATGTATGGACAGCTAATCTTAAGAATTTTCAAAAGCAAAATCCTCCAGATGTTTAACTGGAATTAAAGAGCTATCATTTTCCTCAGGTCTCGTGATGTAAGTCGGGTTATGTTCCTAAATTAATTTGAAATAAATTCACGTCTGAAAAATATATTGCCTTGTGCATTTATGCTTCTAGTCGGAGACCTAGGAACAGAGGCTGCACTTGTTTGAAGACAAGTTGGGAGGCCTGTCCTGAATGGAGCCTGTCCAGGTATTAAAGGAAGATTTATTCTGACACTTGTTGAAGACGGCGAGGAAGCCTTTACTCAAGAGGCCACTGCAGAAGGAGCCTGGCAGTAGGGGAGAGACTGGGCTCAACTCTGCATACAACAAGGAAAAGTCTGGATATAGAGTCAAGGAACAGGGTAGGGATCAGTGGATGGAAAATAACCAAGGGAAACTCAGAGCGGGGAAAGGGAAAAAATTCTCACTGAAGGCACGCCAGGCTGATCAGATATCAACCATGGGAGATTCTCAGTAAGCAGGGATTCTTGCTCTTGAGGATAAAGCCCAAGGATGGGGTCTAGTGGCGAAAAAAAGAAAGTTTTGTTAAGGAGAGAGTCTTTGTCAGGTGACCCAGTAAAAACCCCAGGGTTGGGAGGGTGGTCCTTGCATCGAATGTCTGGTTCAATTTTGCTGCATTGTTCACTGGAATAAAAAGGACTTATTTGTAAAGTAACTTGACTTCTTCCAAAGAAGGAAGCAAAGGAGAAAGCACAAAAACTTACCAGATAAAAAACATTTGCTCATTTATCCAGCTCAATTTATTGCATGTCTGCTATGTGCCAGTCATCATTTCAGGCCCTTGGAATATGGCTCTGACCAAAACCCATGTGGTCCCTTACCTTGTGGATTTATACACCAGAGAGCAGTGAGACACTGAGCAAATGTGAAGAGCAACGTGTGTGAGGATGGAACATTCTAGGAGCATGTAACTGGATGGAGCAGAGAGGAATCTTGTCTGAGGGTCAGAAAAGTTTCCCTGAGGAAATGACATTGAGCTTCCAACATGAAGAAAAACGGAGGTTGGAAGGGGAGAGGATAAGGGCCCAAGAGGACCACGTAATAAGGAGGCTAGAGGTGCTGGGCGGACTTGAAAACCATGAACTTTAGTCTACGGGTAATGGGAACCAGTTTGAGGACCAGTGATGGGATCAGATTTGTAAATCAGACTCTGCTCTCTCTGTCTACATCCTGCACCAGCAGGAGATGTCAGAGGCACCGTCAACCGATGGAGTCCATGATTCTCATGTACATGAGAATAATGCGAGGGAGCAGTCGAAGATGACTTCCAGGTGATGACCACATCGACGTGGGGGCGTGCTAGAGGAGCCCCCCATTCTCTCAGAGAAGCTCTGAGAGACGCCAGTGGCCAGGCTGTGTTGAGCAGCCCCCTGGAGAGACTCCCATGGAAAGGTACCGAAACTTCCTGGCAACAGTGGTGTCAGTGAGCTTGGAAGCGGACTCTGCAGCCCTCCAGGTGGCTGAGCCCCAACCAGCAACCTGACTGCAACCTCCTGAGAGCCCTCCCAGCCAGAACCACCCTGATAAGCTGCTCCCAGACTCGTGACCCTCAGACACTGGACGAGACAATAAATCGTGTCGTTTGAAGCTGCTAAATTTGTTACACAGCCATCAGTTACTAATATAAGAGGTTTCTGAATTAGGCAGCCTGTATGTCCTGCTACACCTGCAGCCAAAGGGAAACTGCTGGCCAGCCTGAGCTTAAAACAGTGAGAAATGTCCACCGAATGAAACCATCACAGAGGCTTTCAGCTGCACAGAACAACAAACCCAACACACGTGGCTTAGACAATAAGACATTTTATGACCTTGTAGAGCAATAAGTTCCACAGGCGGGGTGGCTTTGGTGTTATTTAATTCTGTGGCTCAACAACAATGTTAAATACCCAGGTCTGAATCACCAGATGATACATATGGCATGCCAGCATTTATATAAAGCCCTAGAACATATAAAAATAGCATATATTGTTCATGAATACAAATGCATCTCATTAAACTGTGAGAACATACATAGAAGTGACATACACTACCTTCTAGATAGCTGAAAATGAAGGGAGTCACAAAATATGGAGTTTGCAATGTTAAAAAATAGAGGAAGTGAAGGACAAATCTGAAGTAAGTGAAGCAGAATGTTAACATCGGTTTATCTTTGGGGAGAATCCATAGGTACGTTATTTTCTGAAAGTTTTTTCTATGTTTGAATTGTTGATAAGAATACCTCTATTTTATAGTGCTATGAAAAAGGAGTGATAGGGAGATGTAAGAGGGCGACCCAGGAAAATATTTTCTGGTGGACAGAGAAGACAAGCATTTACTCTGCAATCTAGGGGATTGAATGTGTTGGGCACCTTCTAGGCAACAGGGATACCTGGTGAGCAAGACAGAATGATTTCTGTTTTAAATATTTTTTTTAATTTTTTTTTAATTTTTATTTATTTATGATAGTCACACAGAGAGAAAGAGAGAGAGGCAGAGACACAGGCAGAGGGAGAAGCAGGCTCCATGCACTAGGAGCCCGATGTGGGATTCGATCCCGGGTCTCCAGAATCGCGCCCTGGGCCAAAGGCAGGCACCAAACCGCTGCGCCACCCAGGGATCCCAGAATGATTTCTGTTTTAATGGAGCTTTTATACAACTGGGCAAAGACATAAGCAATAAAGATGGAAATATCAGAGGGCGGGAGTACCATGCTGGCAACGAAACAAAGAAGTATGGTAGAGTGACTGTGGAAAGAACCTTAGTTTGTGGGATCAGACCAAGCCTCCCTGAGAAGGTGACATTTCCACCAAGCCCAAACCAAGTGCCATGGGATTGTCTGAGGAAAGGGCATGCCAAGCAGAGGGGCCAGCTGGTGCAAAGGCCCTGAGTAGGGATGAGCTTCGAGTGCTTGAGGAATCCAGAGAAAGCCAGGGTAGCTTGTACACAAGTACACAAGACGGGGCATGAAAGGGGCCAGGAGAAAATGCTGGGATGATCAAGTGAAGCTTGATAACAATGTCACATTACCCTCTGGGCATCAAAAATCCTTTGAGAATTTAATGAAAATCTGTAAGTCCTAGGAAAATATACACATGTTGATTCTTGCTTACAATCTTGGGACATGTGTGGGCCCTCTGAAGCTCACCCCAAAATGACCTAACTCTAGCATTTGAATTGAAGCCATGCTATATTCCCAGACGGCCTTGGGTCCATGAGGCTACGGGATCCAGCCACTTCTCCCCAGTGCACGATTTCTCTACAGGTAATATTTGCACTAGCGCTCCCTCCTGGGCTGGCCAAAAAGGCCCGAGAGCTGTGTCCGTCTGTGGCGTCATCCAGGTCCTACCCAAGTAAGCTGCATCGTACTCCATCATCCTTCGTTTCCCCTTGCCTTGCAGTGTCAGACCCGCAGAATGGGCTAAGGCTCTCCCTGCCTACTCTGCGCTCCCCTCACCCATTTATTTTTCACAGGCCTTACCACCCATCATTTATCTTGCACTTTTAACTCTGCTTGGTATCTGCTTCTTAGAGAACCAACGAACACAACTGGTACCAGGAATGATGGATCAAAAAGAAGAGGTGGTAAAGTGGGGCACAGGTTCTGAATCATTCACTGCACAGCTGGCCAGGAAGACTGCATTCCAAATGCTATTTGGGGCAGAGATAATTCCTGGCATAAGGTGGCAATTGCTAAAAATTTCACAGGTGGTTATTTAAAAGAACATCCTGGTGGAGGAGAAGGCCTTGGCTTGGATGATGATTCAGGCCTTTAAACATTATGGGGGAATAACATGTTTAAGGACAAAGGAAATAGCTGGTTACTGAGCTGAACTGAGGCCCTACAGAGGGATAAGGAGAAACTAAGGGCAGTTAACAGACTTAAAAACTCCATATGAAAGACAGAGGTCCACCTTGGTAGTTCCTGTAGGGGAGTGGACACAGCTGAGGAGCAAACTCAGGTTCTGATATTTATAATCACCAAGCTTCAAAGAGAGCTGACTGCTCAGTTGAAGCAGATCCACCATGCTAACTAACATCACTGCCCAGGCTAGAAAAACGTGAACTCTTGAACATGACATTGAGTCATCTGGATGGACGCTCCCACAGACTGAGGTTCCATTGATTCCCCTGAGTCCTCCAAGCCTATGGAGATGGCACTTCTATCCCTAATAAGAGCTAGAACTCCCTCCTATAAGAAGATACAGCGTAGGTCTCACCACTGTAAGAGAACAGGTGTCTTCCTCAAGATTTTGCCCCCAGACCTGTCCTGACCAATAACTAGGTTTAAATCCCAGTTTAGGAAGTGATGGGTCTGATAAAGAAAGAAAAAGGCAAATCCCAGTGGAGCTACAAGAATTTGTTAGCAAGTAGCAACAGGAGTCAGGGGAGTGCCCATGGGATTGGATTTTGAGGGTGCTGCATGGAGGAGTACAGAACATAGGAAAAGACACACAAAAGTTAGTTCACTTGGGGGTACTCTTCAGGGCCATGGAATCTAATGCCCTGGCAAGAACCCCTGGGTTTGGGCAAACTTGCTGCCAGGTAACTTTAGAAATCTGTAGAAAACATTAGCTCATACTGATCAAAATGGTGATGCCTGAGATGCCACAGGAAGATAGTGGAATTAAAAGGCTCAGGGCATGAGGCATGTTGGATACGTTATATGAAAAGGCCCATTAGAGATTTTGTCCAATGGAAGGACTGAGGGAACACACTATTCACCAAGGCCACCAGGATGTACTGAGGGGACAGGGACGGGCATCACTAGACATTCAGTAGTGGCTTTCCTCTACAGTCTAGGGTTCACTATAGGAAATATGTCACAGAACGTGGCTAATAGCAATGAGAATGAGGATGCCTCAAAGTAATAGAGTCCAGGTGATGGTGTTTAATCACCTGAAATGAGGCAGTCCCAAACTTACCATCACAACTACCAAAACTGAAGGGGCAGCCAAGGGGGCTTGACCCACAAGAAGTTGTGGAGATGTAGAGCCCGTATCCCTAGGGACAAAATAGAGGCGCAGACAAAGGTGCTACTTAATATACACAGTCAAAAAAGCAAGAATGGAGGGGTGCCTGGGTAGCTCAGTTGGTTAAATATCTGACTCTTGATTTCGGTCATGACCTCGGGGTTGTGGGATCGAGCCTTGTATCAGCCTCCATGCTCAGTGGGGAGTCCGCTTGAGAGTTTCTCTTCCCCTTTCCCTCTGCCCCTCCCCCTGCACAGTCTCTCTTTCCCTCTCTCTCTAACAAACAAAAAAAATTTTAAAGGGGAGAAGTGAAATATTTTTTAAAAAATGATTTTATTGATTTATTTGATAGCACAAGTACGGGGAGCAGTAGGCAGAGGGAGAGGGAGAAGCAGACTCCCCGCTGAGCAGGAAGCCTGATGCAGGACTAGATCCCAGGACCCCGGGATCATGGCCCCAGCTGAAGGCAAACGCTTACCCAACTGAGCCACCCAGGCACCCCACAAATAAATCTTTAAAAAAAAATGAATGAATGAGCAGGAAGCTGAGGGTAGCTGCCCCAACAGAAGTCATGAACCGGGGATCCCTGGGTGGCTCAGTGGTTTAGTGCCTGCCTTCGGCCGAGGGCATGATCCTGGAGTCCCAGGATCTAGTCCACGTCGGGCTCCCTGCGGGGAGGCTGCTTCTCCCTCAGCCTGTGTCTCTGCCTCTCTCTCTCTCTCTCATGAATAAATATCTTAAAAAAAAAAAAAAAGTCATGAACCTTGCTCAAATCCTAGACCTGAGCCAGTTTCATGCCCAGAACCTACTGGCTACAGAGGTGGATGGTTCCCTAAAAGGAACTATATGGGGGGTCCCTGGGTCGCTCAGTCAGTTAAGTGTCTGCCTTCAGCTCAGGTCATGATCTCAGGGTCCTGGGACAGAGCCCCACATCAGTCTCTTGCTCAGCAGGGAGCCTTCTTCTCCCTCTCCCTCTGCTCCACTCTCTCCTCCTCTCTCTCAAATAAATAAATAAATAAATAAATAAATAAATAAATAAATAAATAATCTTTTTTATTTTTTAAGAAGGGAAGTACATCAGCAACACCATGGCAAGGAGATATTATAATGATCCCTTCAGATAACTCATTTACTCAGATGACTGAGGACTGAGGAAAGGAAATACCCATACATTTTGAGGATTCTTGGACACAGTCTGAGATGACATCAATACCTGGAGACCTGAAATGGCATCATTGCCACTTGTCTGGGCATATGGAAGCAAGTTAATAAAATGCATCCTGGCCAAAGGCCAGCTTACAGTGGGTCCAGTAGGTCCATGCCCCAGCCAGTGATCATTTTCCTGGTCTCCAAATATATGATTGGGATTGAGATACTCAGCTATTAAACACCTACATGGGTTCATTGGCCCACTGTAATAGAAAAGCTGAGTAAAAGCCTCCGAAACTGCCTTCTTCTCCCCAAGATAGTGAATCAAAAACAGTATCACATTCCAGGGCGGAATGGCGGAGATTAGTGCCAACCCTAAAGATCTTAATGATGCAGTCGCAGCAATCTTTCTCATAGCTCCTTAACCCAATTTACTTCACCACTCAGGTCCCTGCAGAAGCCAGATGGATCCTGTAGAATGACTACAGACTGTCCCATACCCAGCCAAGAAGTAGTTCCAACCATGGTTGCCTTGTTAGTCAAGGTATCTTTATTAGAGCCTATGAGCACAGACTTGGGTAAATGGTTTGCGGCCAATGAGTTCTTTTCTATCTCGATCAGAGAAGAGAATCAGAAACTATTTACATTCATGTGCAGCGGACAATAACATGCATTTACAGTCCTGTCCTGGGTTTATGCTAATTTCCTGCTGTCATAACATAGTCAGAGGAAGTCTGGACCATCTGGACATCCTACAGAATTATCACACGGATCCATTACGTTAATGACAGAGCAGAGATGGCAAGCACAGTGGAGGCCTTGGTAAAGTAACTCGCTTCAGATGGTGAGAGACAAGCCCTATGAAGATGCAGGGATGTGGCAAATTGGTAAAGTTTTCGGGGGTCCAGGTATCGGGGCCTGCTGAGAAATGCTGTCCAAATTTGGACAAGTTGCTGCATTTTTCATCCCCTGCCACCAAACATGAAGTATAATGTCTGGCAGGCTTCTTTGGGTTGGGTTTTGGAGGCAGCACATTCCACGTCTAGCAATGTTACTCCAGTCCATATGCCAGGAAATCTGAAAGGTAGCCAGCTTTGCACGGAGCCTGGAGCAAGAAAGAGATCTGAAGGCCGTGATACAAGTAGCTCTGTCACTTGGGGTGTATGACCTGCCAGACCGTCTGGTGCTGGAGGTGTCCCAGTAGGAAAAAAAAAAATGCAGTGGGGATCTCACATCAAGCCCCAGAGGTAAAATCACAACATTTACCCCCGGGGTTCTGGACCAAGGCCATTTCGTCTATAGCATTTGCTTTTTGAGGAGCAGATTTAAGGGTGTTACTGAGCCCTGGTGGATATGAGATTTGACTCTGGGTGACAAGTGACCACGAGTATGGACCTGCCCATCATAAGCTGAGCTCTCTCAGACCCTCCACGTCATAATGTTACACAGGCCCGTAGTTGGCCATCCTAAGATGGAAACAGTACATCAGAATGGATCCCAAGGAGGACCAGAGGGCACAGTCAAGTTTCACGGCCAGAATTCCAGACTACTATGCCACCCCCATTGTTGCCCTATGGCCAGATGGTTGAGGCGGGGCAGGGGGCGGGGGTTCCCAAGCAGCTAAAGGAGAAAACTTCTAAGCTTGGTTTACAGATGGGACATCTTGGAATGTAAGTATAAGCTGAAAATAAACGGTGGGTGTGCTACAGCCACCACGGAGTGGACTTGAACAATAAGCCTGAGGGAAAATCTTTCCCATGGGAGGACCTTGAGTGGTGAACCTAGTCATCTGCTTAGTGTAGAAGAAGTGGCCTGAAGTGAGAACATACATAGACTCGTGGACAGTGGCAAATGGTTTTGCTGGCTAATGAGGAGCCTGAAATAAAACCACTGACCAATCCCAGCAGGTGGGGAACAGAGGCACGTGGATGGGCCTAGGGAAGTAGGTACCAAGTATGACCAGGAGACATGATCATGGTGGACAAGAAAGCAGCCACCATGCAAAAGTCACTGAATATCCAAGTAGACAAAAAAAAAAAAAAAAAATGACTCACCCAGTTCACATGAACCAGTATTTGTCATCAGCCACCCACACCTAGTGTGATGGGCACGTGAACAGAATGGCCATGGTAGCAGACACAGAGGCTACACAACACAGCAACCTGGACTGCTGCCTACCAAAGCCAACCTAACTACTGCCGCCTCTGGATGTCCAGCCTGATACCCAACAAGCCCAGGGGCTGAGCACCTGATACAGCACTGTTCTAATCCAGTAGGAGTGGGACAGGGACCTGAGATTTTGCATTTCTTTTTTTAAAGTTCTATTTATTTATTTGGCAGAGCCAGAGAGAGAGCACAAGCAAGCAGAGCAGCAGGCAGAGGGAGAGGGAGAAGCAGGCTCCCCATGAGTAGAGAGCCCGATGCGAGGCTCCATCCCAGGACCTTGGGATTGCGACCTGCGCCAAAGGCAGACACTTAACCAACTGAGCCATCCAGGTGCCCCAGATTTTGCATTTCTAATAAGAACCCAAATCATGGGGATCCCTGGGTGGCTCAGCGGTTTGGTGCCTACCTTCCACCCAGGGCATGATCCTGGAGACCCCGGATCGAGTTCCGCATCGGGCTCCCTGCATGGAGCCTGCTTCTCCCTCTGCCTGTGTCTCTGCCTCTCTCTCTCTCTCTGTGTATGTCTCTCATGAATAAATAAATAAAAATCTTTAAAAATAATTTTTAAAAAAAGAACCAAAATCATGCCAGTGATCCCAATGATGCTGGGCTATGTACTAAGTTTGCAAAGGAACAACTTAAAGGAGAAGAAGTCACCTCCACTGAGGTCATAGACTAGGTTAGACTACTGATGGAGGGAAAAGTTCTTTCAATAGGGTCTACAGGAGAGCCGTGAAGTATTCAGCAGGGACCACTTTTCAGCAGCAGCAGCAGCAGCAGAGCACTGCTGACCCTAAAGCTGGCACCACAAACTTAGCCTGACTTGACTAAGAGGGATTTCAAACCATGCTTCTTCCTACGAATGAAGAGGTTGCTCTTTGCTAAGCAGCTCGGAGGTGCGCAGCATGGATCCTGCTGCATCTCGAGGAATTTGGGACTTGTGACAAAGTCTTCTCTTCCTTCTGCACCGCTGGCTGAGCCACGGACCCTAAACTTTCAATCTTCAGTGTCCATCAGCTACAACAGAATTATAATTAGGGGAAGTAGGCTACTCTCCAAAGCAGTTAGAGGTTTTGGGAGGGACCTGGTGGGGGCTCACCATAAATCCAAGCCCACACATGCCTCCCCGTAGGCTCTGCAAACCTGCTTTGCCCCTTCTCTCTCACAGTGGGCCTCCCAGAGTCTCAGAATAACCATAAGTCAGGCTGCACCAGGGCTGCATGGACACCAGGCACCTCAAGAATGTCCCCCTGTGGACTGGGTCCATTTACCTGTGACTTGGCTCCAGGCCCTTTTTTTTTTTTTTTCTTATCATATTTCATTGGAAAATCTGATCTCATTTGAGGTTCGTGTTTCCAATTGTGTTTCTGGGCAGGTGACCAGTGGAATGCAGCCAGGGAAATGTAAACAGTTAATGAAATCGAACAGGGTCCACACTTTCCGTGGTATTTCAGGTCCCCAACAGGTCTGTCTCTCATATTTCCCCCACCATGCTCTTCCTCCTGGGTACGGCCCAGGTCTGGTCTCCATCACCAAGGCAAGTGCCTCGGGGAAACACAGGTGTCTGCAGTCATTAGGAATTCAAATCCACCTGTTGGACCACGTGCAGCAAGAAGGGCAAGTCGGGGTCAGCCAGGATGCGATGGGTGAGGGGTGGCTGTCTGGCCACGAGCCCAGAGGGACCCATAAATCATGCCGGTTTCCCGAGGCCAGGAGCTGTAATGGGAGTCAGGTGAGAGGCCCACCTGCGGCCGGGCGGCTGGATACTGTTAAACAGTGGCCCCCAAAGGTCTTGCAAGTGGGTGTCTGTGGTTCCTCACACCCTGGAAGCAATTTATGGCTCATGCCTGCCCTTTGTCCATGTATCTCCCTGTACCTCTCCCCTTCCTCTGCTCTCCTCCTCCCCTTCCCCTCCCTCTCTTCTCCCTTTCTTTCCCTTGGTTGCCTCCTCTCCTCTCCTCCCCCTCCCTGCTTATCTGTAGCCGAGCAAGGCTCAGGATCCAAAGCGTGAGACCGTGAGACCAACGGGGAGGTCACTGATCTAGGCAAAGGGGGTTTTTCAGCACGTGGCCGAGGCACATCAGACCCTTTGCAACTCAGAATCCTGCCTGGAGGGGCGTGGCAAATGGGCCGTTTTCCCACTGCCCTAGCTTCCAGCCCAGGGCCCATTCGGCCTCTGCTCACCCTTCTCCGCGGACCTTGCCTCACTGGCCTCCCCCAGGCCCCCTGCTTCTGCTACTGCTGCAGGCCTGCTCCCTCCTCTGACCCCTCGCCCATCCCGCCTCCCGGGGCCACTTCCTCGAGGTCAGCACAAGGAGGGACCAGAGGAAGGACCTCGCAGGAGGCCCCCCTGAGTCCAGGGCACGGCATCGCCATCGGGGGAGACGTCTCGGGCGTGCAGGCTTGCCCGACCCTCCGATCACAGGGCATGGAGCCACCCAGCCCCGAGGCCTGCTGGCCTCCAAGTGTCAGTGGTGTTGAGGAAGCCACAGCCGCACAGGGGAGCTCCCCACACCCCCACAGGCAGCACCCCACGGCGAGCCCTGAACCCCAATTGCCGTGCAGCTGTCCGCCGTCGGGCCACACACCTGCCTCGAGGCTCTGCTTCCACCGGTCAGGGAGGGGCACGGGGTTGCATGAGCTCCAGGGCCCTGGTGGCCTCGAGCTCCGGGGCTTTAATCTACACAAATCTGAGCCTCACCAATCTCTGCTCAGTGGAAACAGGTCATCTGTTATGGCCATTCCCCCCCATCCTGCTTTTGGTTCCACAGGACCTAGGAGAGGGACCTCAGCCCATGCGACCACAGCCTCTTGTCCCCTGGTGTCCCTGGCGGTGTGTCCCAGGGGGTCCACGCGCCAAGCGGTAACCACAGACTCGCAGGGCATCCAGTCACAGCCGCTGGGTTTTCCCTTTCTCCCCTCACACCCCTCACCTACCCTGAGGGCACACGTGTGGCCTCCGAGCTGCCCAGTTCAATGCCAAGGTCCATGCGAGGTGCAACCTGCCACCATTCCCACAGCTGCCAGGCCTCCAAGTGCCAACGGACTCTGGGCCTCTCCCACACTCAGAGTTACACGAGCTCACCCAGACCTCCAAAAGGCCCTGTGGGTGCCCCTGAGGGTCACAGAGTCTATTGCACATTTAGCTCCTCATTCTTTTCCTTGGAAGCTTCCAGTCTGTGTCTGACTACGTGGGGTCCTCCCGTTGATCCCCGTTTCCTCCAGGGAGGGCTGGGACGGCCTTTTTGCAAATCACCTCCTGGTAGTCTCCCCACCACGTCTACAGACACGTTTGAATCCCGTGTTAGGCTCAGCTGAGACATCCCCTCTGCCCCTCAAGATGCACACATACACATATATCTCTGATTCTGTGATTTCCGTTGATACCATCTTGGCGAATGAATCAAAGGAGCGTGAACATATATGAGTGCATGAGTGTGAGGGTGTGTGTGAGAGTGAGTGTGCGAGAATGTGGGCGTGTATGTGTGAGGAAAAGGCAGTATGTGGGGGCATGTGTGAGTGTATGAGTGTGTGAGCATGAGTGTGTACGAGCAAAAGTGTGAGCATAAGTGTGTGACAGTGAGTGTGAGTAAAAGTGATTGTGGGGGTAGGTGTGGCTGTGTATGTGAGTGTGTATGAGTATACGAGTGTGTATGGGTAGGAGTGTGAGGGTAAGAGTGTATGTGAGCACGAGTGTGTGAGCATGTGAGTATGTATGGGTGTGCATATGAGTGTGTATGGGTCAGTGTGAGTATGTGAGTCTGCGAAAGAGTGCTCAGTGAGTGTATTTGGTTGTGTAAGTGTGTACATGTGCGTAAAAGTGAGTATCCAAAAAAGTGGATATGGATGCATCTGTGTTTGTGAGTCTGTATGGGCCACAGTGTGTGAGTTTGTAAGTTTGGTCGGTGCGTATGTGTGAGCATGTGTGTGAGTGAGCATGAGTGTGACTGTGCGTGCTCAGTGAGAGTGAGTGTGAGTGTGCACGTCCTAAGTTAGAGAGTCAGGGACTCTGCTCCCAGCGGCTCGTCCAGCGTGCCAAACTGCAAGACTGGCTGGAAACAGAGTCCTCCTCTCCAACTCTCCGCGAGGGTGTCCTAGACGCAGGCCTCCGTCTCCAAAGGAAACTTGGGACAAAGTGTGGCGCTGGGGACTTCTCCAGCCCTGTACCTGCTGACAAATAAGAATCCGATTGGTAAGGGAAACCAACAGCAGCCTGTGAAGAAAGGGCGTTCTCGTGGCTCACGCAGGGGGCCTGGAAGCAGAAATATAGGCTAGATGCTCACTCAGTCTGGAACACCAGCACGGCCCTATTTTTAGAGCTCATGAAAAGAGCCTTGTATGAGGACAGGGTACAAAACGGCTCTTTCTCTCCTGCTTGGAATAGGGATTAAAAAGTGGTTATGAAGACTATGGACCCAGGATTCTGAGTGAAGAAACCTGGAATACAGGCCTCACTTTAAGGTCTGTGGTCCCTGCTGGCCACCCAGAGAGCGAACGTCCGATCAATTAATTAGTGACTCGATTATTACCAATACAGTGCATGGGACCAGAAGATCAGACCTAGTCCGGGGCATCTGGGAGGGCTTCCTGGAGGCATGCTGGCAGAGCAGAGCTTTAAAGGAGGGAGAGGAAGAGCACACAGCAGGGTCCTAGGTGGAAAGAGCAACACTCGCCAAGGCAGGCTGGGCAGGGCCAAGGGATGTTGAGGAGCGAGGCCAGTGTGAACCAGAGCCCTGGGAGGAAGAGCTGGTGAGGCTGTTGAGGTACACAGGTCCCCGTGGACCATCGGAAGGACTCTTGTCCTTGCTGTAGATAGTAGCCAGAGGTTCCAACATGGTGTCCACTGACCTCCACCCACTGGCAGTCGCACCGTGTACACGTAGTCCCCTCTCACCGTGCCCCTGTGTTGTTGGGAGGACAGAGTCCCCAGGCCAGCCAAGCCTTGGGTTGACCGCAGGTCTGGTCTACAAAAGAGCACGCCGCATCTGTGACCTCATGGGAGGCCCTGACCCAGAACCATACACCTCAGCTGCTCCCAGATCCCCAATCCTCAGGAAATGTGTCAGGCGATACCTGCTTGTTGCTTTAAGAGGCTACGTTTTGGGGTAATTTGTGACGCAACAACAGATAACTAATACATAAGTATCACAATAGTTAGATTTACCAATCGCATGACTTTGAACAGGTCACTCAACCTCTCTGGGCATCAGTTTTTTTTCCTCCACCTATAAAATGGGGCGGGGGGATGGCCTTGAGCAATGGAGTATTAGCACAGGAGGAGATGTGGAGGGGATCTAAGTAGGTCATAGCCCCTGAACAGAGGCAGACCAGGGGCGTAGGGAGGACGCAGAGTAATTCAGCTCAGAAGCAGGTGGGAGGGGGTAACCGTAAGAGCTTACCATTCCCTGGGCACACACCCTCTGCCGGGCACTAAGCCCGCATTGTTATCTCGTGTAATCCTCCTATCTAGCCTGAGTTGGGGGCTAGATTACCCCCACTTTACAGAAAAGAAAGTGAGGCACAGAGACATTAAGTCAATGGCAATCCCATCCTTCCATGCTTCTGAAAGCCGTGAAAAATTGGGCCTACAAATACCTGCCACAAAAGGCAAATCAGAAATCGCTTGTCCTTCTGCTATTGCCTTGATTACTCCCCACACCACCACCACCCCCCACCGTCCGCATCCCCTTGAAAATCATCTCAGCCAGACAATCCTCTAAAAATGACCCTCTTACCTCCTGGGTACACACTTCAAATTTCCAACCCCACTTGCCCTGAGAGCCTGGGGGTGGGGGCGGCCAAAATGCCTGTGGGATTTGGTGTTGGGGGTGGAGGCCAACCAGCAGCCGCACAAGTGCTCTCTACATCATTCATTCCCCTGGAAATACAGCCGCTGAAAGTTTCCCCAGACTCAATGGAATTTGGGGTCTTTGTTCCCATGTCTAGAAGCACATCAACCTGCCAATTCTGGTAACAGGCTCTATGAAGACGCTATTGGCTTTCACCATTGTTTTTGGCACACGCGCTACTAAAAGCTTCTTTATTTTTCTAGTTTTTAAGTCTCATTTTTCAGAGGAGATAAATCAACTGTAAAAGTATGTTATGAAAACCAACTTGGCAAGCAAGGTCTCCTGGAAAGGAGCAGGGGTTGCTTTATTTTCCATTATCTCAGTGTAAAACAAATAGATTTATCCTTTTAAGATGTTCTTGTAAGGTCATCAGGATCATAGTGATTGAAACCATGGCCCTTGGCTGACTTGAGTCCAGAGCATGATCTAATCAGGCCTGGAATTCTCAAAGAAGAAAGGAAACAAAAAAAAAAAAGAAAGAAAGAAAGAAAAAAGAGAGAAAGAAAGAAAAAACTGGCCTAGAAATGAGGGTTTTAAAGTTATCTCAGTAAAAGGAAGTCTTCCCTTTCCGCTGAAGCCTCCTGGGACTTGCAGCCAAAGGCAGCCTGGTTCTCCACATCTTTTAAAGGATCTTTTGTTCCGCTAACAGGGAGTGAGGTTAGGTCTGGCCCTTTTCTTCATCCTTCTCCCCAAGGGCTCAGACCTCTCTTGCTCAGTGGTTTTGCTCTGGAATGTGAGTAGCTGAGTGACCCTGGACAAAGCCCATAATCCCATAACCCACCCTGTTTCCTCACTGCACTCAGAACTCACACTGACACAGGATTGTTTCTGTGAAAATTCAAGAGGTGATTGATATAAATAGGGCGATTAGCACATGGCCAGCCGCTTCCATCTACGTCATTTTGTAGCAAAGCGTTCTAGTGATCAAGGGCGTCAGTGCCAGACTTGGAGAGGCCACATTTGCTAGCATCGTTTGCTAGCTATGGGCAAACTGCTAGGATCTCTGCAAGCCAGTTTCCTTTTTTTTTTTAATAATAAATTTATTTTTTATTGGTGTTCAATTTGCCAACATACAGAATAACACCCAGTGCTCATCCCGTCAAGTGCCCCTCCTCAGTGCCCGTCACCCATTCACCCCCACCCCCCGCCCTCCTCCCCTTCCGCCCTTTCCCCTAGTTTGTTTCCCAGAGTTAGCAGTCTTTATGTTCTGTCTCCCTTTCTGATATTTCCCACACGTGTCTTCTCCTTTCCCTTATATTCCCTTTCACTATTATTTATATTCCCCAAATGAATGAGACCATACAATGTTTGTCCTTCTCCGATTGACTTACTTCACTCAGCATAATACCCTCCAGTTCCATCCATGTTGAAGCAAATGGTGGGTATTTGTCATTTCTAATGGCTGAGGAATATTCCATTGTATACATAGACCACAGCTGCTTTATCCATTCATCTTTCGATGGACACCGAGGCTCCTTCCACAGTTTGGCTATTGTGGCCATTGCTGCTAGAAACATCAGGGTGCAGGTGTCCCAGCATTTCATTGCATCTGTATCTTTGAGGTGAATCCCCAACAGTGCAATTGCTGGGTCGTAGCAAGCCAGTTTCCTTGTCTGAAAAAGGGGGTGACGGTAGTGTGTACCTGCTACCTCCTAGGGCTGTCATGAGGGCATAATGAGATGCTACTTAGAATAATGACCAGAACACGGTACATAGTAAGTAAATGGTAGTTATTGCTACTATGACAAAAGGATCACAGGGACAATCTGAGCTCCTTTCACCAATACCACTTCCCACGTATTATGTAGAGCTCTTTGATCACTAAGCAAAGCAAATCACCTCTGGTGGGGAAAGAACAGAAAATAGAATGGGGAGCTCTGAAATAGTAGACAGATTCAAAGGACAAGTAGAATGAGCAAGCTTTGGAAGGAATCAGGAAACAAGAGTCAGGAGAGCCACCAGGTAAGTTGTAGGAACTAATGACGGTATCTTCAAAGCGTTGCTGCCAGGATGAACCAGCTCCATCATCTTTGAGTCATCCTCCAAAGGAGGGTTTACACTTTCACGTCCAAGACCAAATCCAAGGGGGAGGGGTAATTATCCAAAGGAGAATCTAGATATTATCAAAGGCGTGAGGCTGGGATACTGGGGAAGCCGAAAGAAAGAAATGATGGCCACCTACAACTGTGACCATTATTACTGCTAATATTAGTACTTATAATAATAGTTGTAGTAGTTGCTGCTAATATTATTGATCATCCAAGACACAGCAAAACCAATCGGAATGATGATATTAGTGCATATCTAGACCTGAACTCATGGATACTGTGATTCCTGGATGAACAGACCAGCCATTGGATTAGTACCATTTTTATTCCTTTTTGGAAAAAATTTTTTTCCAAGATGCTTTTTTTTTTAATCTTTTGGAAAAACAACAATTTTCCCATGATAAAGGGAAACTCATCACTTCTTGTCTATGTATTTATTTATTCATTTATTTTTTGAAAGTTTGTTATTATTATTTTTTGAGTAATCTCTACACGCAACATGGGGCTGGAACCCACAACCCCAAGATCAAGAGCTGCGTGCTCTTCCCACTGAGCCAGCGAGGTGCCCCGCCTGTCTACATATTTAAATGTCTGACACTGAGCAGTTGACATATTTTATTTCACTATGTTGCCAGGTTGGGTCAGCAGAAATAATTAACCATTGTTAAATAAAGTTTTAATGGAAATGGTAAAAATTAATGTCGAGGGCATAATAATTTTTTAATAATTGCTAATGATTAATACCTATGATCATTTTAAATTTTGCATTAAGGCTTCTTTATGTGGTGAATCGGTCATTCAGTTCTCCGGGACACACCATTAAATCCATGCCTGCAGTTTGGAAGGTCTGGCCCTGTGAGGCATTTGTGGTAAAAGAGAGGACGCAGACACTTGCTGGGACAACTCCAGTGTGTTGAACTGCACGGTGACTCGATGCATAGGACCTCCGGGTGTGGTCACAGCCATTTAAAAATTCTTCAGGATAATAGGCTGCATCTCATAATAGCCTCACTTTCAGAAACTGAACTGCTGTTAGACTCTTTAACTTAATCCATTTAGGGCTCGTATTTGAAAGCACTGTTTTCTGCCTTTGAGGAGGGCCCGGTCTCTATGGAAAGGCGACCCAACACCCTCTGGGTTAGAGTTCTATCACAACTGCCGTGATGCGTGGGCTTCTCCCATCAGCTGTCCCTTGGTCCTCCGGGCCTCTCTCTGGAACTCAGTTTCAGCTGTTCCACAGCACCACTGCCTATCCCCGGGTGTCAAATATTTTGAGGGCGACATATCGCCCTTCCCGTTATGGAAAGTGTGTTGTGAGCTCTTTCTCCTGGAGGGGCGATGAGTTTTTGTGACCCTTCTGTCCTCCACTGACGTTTCTGCTATGCCCAGTTTCTCTGATCCTGGGGTAAGGGGCAGGGTTCTTTGCAGAGCTTCCTTGCTCGGAAGGGCTCACCCATCCACTCTCCATGCTAGATGGCATGAGCTGCCTGGATCACGCCCAAAGGAAGATGGAAATGGGAGAGGACTCAGCGTCCACCCACAGGAAAAGACCACACAGGATGTAACCATCTAGAGACCAATGGAACATACTTTGGCAGGAAAGCTATGGAAAGTCTTATTTTATAATGGCGTTGAAATCATGTATTAAAGAAGTTCCTGGAGGAATTCTCTTTCCATCTTCCTTGGGGCTGCATGCTTGGTCCTTTGGTACTGAAATACTTCATACTTGGTACTTGAACCTCCACTGGCCTCAACTCCCATCTAAGACCTGAGGGCACAGGGAAAGGAAATGGGGGCAAAGACCCTGGAGACTTCTATGGAGTCATTTTGCCAGAATTTTAGCCCTGCACTGTCTCCTGCCTTCCGTACATCTCCCCCACACGAGTGTCAGACTGATCATCTCACTCACATAACAGTGGCTGAGCACGAAGAAAGAACTGGAAGGTGA
This sequence comes from Canis lupus familiaris, assembly GCF_011100685.1. NCBI lineage: Eukaryota > Metazoa > Chordata > Mammalia > Carnivora > Canidae > Canis > Canis lupus. Next base: position 32,854,200 of record NC_049239.1, on the reverse strand, counting down.
GGACAATGCATAACTGGAAGGCATACTGATCAGAAAAATAAACCAGTCAGCGCTCAGAGTTGGGGGCTAACTATGTGCCAAGCATCGTAAATGCTTACCTGGGGCAGATGCATAACCATCTTCGGGGTAGGCCCTGCCAGCTGCTGCGTGCAGAGGAGGAGACTGATATAGCTCAGAGACGCTACAACGCATCCAAGGTCAGCCCAGCCAAAGAGCTGCCACAGAGGACCCTTGGCCTAGTATCTCCGACGCATGGTGCCTAGACAGCTGTCTTCTCTGATGGCCTCCCCGGCAGTTTTAAAACTACAGATGTCTGGGTTCTTCCTGAAGAATCTCTGAGGTGGAAAACCAGGACTTTAAAAAAAAAAAAAAAAAAGGTCCCAGAAGGTGATTCTTTCTTGCAGCCAGGGATTGAGAACCACAGAGACGGGACATGCCACCCCTTGGGAAGAGACCAGAATCATTAGGTCTCTTCCAAGGTCTTCAAAGTCCACAGTGAGAGCCCCCAGCAGCCGGGCCCAAGGCCTTGGCCCTGCTGAGCTCAGGGAAAGAGGCAGGCCAGGGCTGGAAAGGGACGGCGCTCCCCTGCCAAGAAGCCAACAGATTGATCTCAGTGTTAGCCGAGGTCAAGAGAAGATCAGAGGAGAGTCAGAAGGGAAAGGAAAGGGCCTAGGAAGAAATATGCATGAGGGGTCTGGAGGCCAAGGTGGGGATCACCGGCAGGGGGGGGCCCTGGTTCCTGGAAGGGAAGGGGATGGGGGAGGCTTAGAGCAGGGCATCCGTCTGCCCCCCTCCCCCCCCCCCCCCCCCCCCCCCCCCCCCCCCCCCCCCGCCCTCCCCAGGACCAGAGCCCTGGCCTCTCCCGCCTCCCAGGCCTCAGAGATTCCAGAGGTAACTTCCAGGGGTGGAAGGCTTCTCTCCTCAGGAGCAGCGAGACTGTGTGTCTGGGTTTCCTTAAGTAATCCCCCACCTGGCCAGCCTCTGCTCCACCCCCATTCCCTTCTCCCAGCGGCCACAGTGGTCTTTCTCAACCTCACAGCAGGTTCACCCTTGTTCAAATTCCTTGCAGGCCCCTTACGGTGAATGCATGAGTGTAGCTAAAAACAAGAGACAAGAAACAAAAAAATCCTGAGGGGTCTTTTGGTTCCCAACCTTTCCGTCCCTCAAACACACGGGCTTTGACTTGACCTGGGCTTTGCACTGACTGTACCTTCTCCCTGAAGCCCTCTTCCCATCCTCAGGTTAGATACTGCTTCTTCCTGGAAGCCCTCTCGGGTTCTCCCAGTACTGTGCCTCTTTTAGCTCTCTCTCTTTTTTTTTTTTTAAGATTTTATTTATTTATTCATGAGAGACACAGACAGAGAGAGAGAGACAGGCAGAGACACAGGCAGAGGAGAAGCAGGCTCCCTGCAGGGAACCCAATGCAGGACTGGATCCCAGGGCCCCGGGGCTGCGCCCTGAGCCGGAGGCAGATGCTCAACCGCTGAGCCACCCAGGCATCCCGCCTCTTTTAGCTCCTATACTGGATTATAAATGCTTCTTTATCAGTCTGCCTCCCTTTAGATATCAACTCTATGGAAGCAGGAGATATTACTACGGCATTTCTAGCCCCCCCCCTCGCAGGGGTAAAAGTCCCCAGCATGGAGGGAAGGACTACCTGTAAAGAATAGCTTGGGAATGCCTCTCCCCCACCCCAAATAATCATCTCCTTCACTGGCAGAAAAATCCCTTTGTCCTTTAGAACAATCAGTGTCCCCCTCCCCACCTTTACTGACAAATCAAATTGTAAGATATTTAAAGCGCAGGATACGATGATGTGATAGCCACACACACACACACACACACACACACACACACACACACAGGGAAATGAGTTCCCTAGAGGTAACTAGCCCATCTATCACCTCACATCTTGTCATTGCGTGTGCGTGTGTAAAGGAGGGAACACTTGAGTTCTACTCTTTTTGCAAATTCCAAGTATAGAACAGCGTGATTAACCACGGTCACCATGTTATACATCAGGCCCTCACACCGTATCCACCTTATGACTGAGTGTGTCCCCTTCTTACCAACTCCTCCCTATTTCTCCCACCCCTTGGCCCCTCTCTGTGAGTCTGACAATTTTAGGACCCCACATATAAACGATACCATGGTGATTTGTCTTTCCACCTGGCTTATTTCACTTCGCATGATGCCTTCCAGGTTCACTCAGGGTGTCGCAAATGACAGCATTTCCTTCCTTTTTCAGGTTGGATAATAAACATCCCATTGTCTATCTTACATCTTCTCTATCCATTCATCGGTCCGCAGACACTCGGGTTGTTTCCAAACCTTGGCTGCTGTGAATGACGCTCCTATGCATGTGGGAGTGCCCATACCTCCTCGAGGTGATGATCTTGGGTGGGACATTCTAAAATTAGAGGTCCTGATTTGACTTGGGGACACTGACGTATCCTCAGAGAGAGAGATCATGAACACAGTCTTCGGGGGACTAGAAAAATCACAGAAGGACAAGGAAGTGTCTCCAGGGACCAGCCTTCTGACCCGGCTCCCCAACAGCCCATCCCGCTCCACTGGGCCACTGGAAGGATCTCTGGGGCCTTGGCTGAGCAGGTGCCACTCTGCCAAAGTAGGTACAGTCACTACTTCCCTGTGCAGAAGAAGCAGTGTGCACTGAAGCCTGAGGCCTATCCCAGGAGCTTTGAACACCCTCCGGGTGCTCACAGTCTACAGCCCCCAGCTCACTGGCGATCCTACCCCACAGGGCTTTGACTTGCCAGGAGCCCCGTCTCCTCTGGGGTTCCGATGGAGGACCATGGCCCTCTCTCGTCGGAAACGCAGCCATGTCCCAGCACCAGTGGTCAACCTTGGCAGGTTCTGCCCAGGGACCCCTGCATGTCTTTCCCCTTCCTACAGTACGACCCTCCTGGACCACTCTGCTTTAGATGTAATCAGTCTCTGGATTGAAGTCAAAGGACTCCAATTTTTTTTTTTTAAGATTTTATTTATTTATTCATTAGAGAGAGAGAGAGAGGCAGAGACACAGGCAGAGGGAGAAGCAGGCTCCATGCAGGGAGCCCGATGTGGGACTCGATCCAGGGTCTCCAGGGTCACACCCTGGGCCAAAGGCAGGCGCTCAACCCCTGAGCCACCCGGGCTGCCCAAAGGACTCCAATTTGAACACTGCATCTATACGTTGAGACCACGTAGCCTTGGAAAGTCACAGCTCCGAAGCTCACGCTCTTCGTCTGTCCGGTGGAACTGCATTGGCCCCATAGGACTGGTGTGGGGAGGCAGATTAGATGTCCTGGCACTGCAGAAACATGTGGCAAATGCCCAGGGACACACAGACACTTGGGCAGTGTGCACCCTGCACACAGGTATCTGGGTGAGGGGATGAGCAGAGGCCAGAATCCAGCCCAGCTTCTCCTGACCATGCCATGGGCCCACGACTGTATCTGCCCAGAGGGAACATCTTTCAGTAATTTACATGAATGGACTTTAAAAATGGTTGTGACAGGACCTGGCACACACATTACGTCTCAGTAAACACTAACTGAATCTTTGATCCTTGGCGATCCACATAGGGAGAAAATAAAAGCTATCGTTGCTAAAATAGTAATAACCTAAGCACGCTTTCCAGGGGTGGCAATACAGCAGCGTAGCTAAAAATAAGAGCTTGGAACTCAACCAGGGTTTGAGCCCCAAGACTGTGGCTAGTGACGCTGAGTGACACTAAGCAAGATGCATAACCTCTCTGAGTTTCAGTTTTATCATCTGTAAAAGGGGAATAATTTGAGAGGATTAACGGTGACTACCAGAATTGCCATCTCCTGAATAACTCATGTTCCAAGGGTTCTGGGACCTACTTTTATGAGGAAGGAGACCCCAGATCACCAGAGGTAATTAAACATTCATTACTGTAATTGGTATTTATTAAAGTCCTAATGTGTTCTAGGCTCTGGAGGGCTTGTGCCATCTAAGAATTTTCCGCTTGCCAGATACTGTGCTAAGCATTTCAAACACATGATTTCATCCATACCCACAACCACCCTAACATGTAGATACTGATTGTCTGATCAAGGGGTACTTACAAACTAGTTAAGAAAGCAATGAATCAAGGCTTGAAACTGGGTAAACACAGAACAAGACAGATTGCATTTCAGGAGAAAATAAGTACAAGGATATAGTCTGAACGAGGTGGTGGCTAAGAACTGGAGTTTGTTGCTGGAGGCAACCTACAAAGCCCTCTCTAGAGAATTTGGTATAAATATATAAGGAAGTATTACATAGCGGTCAAAAAATCACAGGTTACAGGTAGGACTAGGGCTAGGGCTCAAACACCGTATTAAAAGAAAAAGTAAGACACAGGGTGGGGTTTAGAACACAACAGAAGATGACAGTAGGTGCCAAACTGTGGGGCTTTACTCATCGAAGAAGTTACCCCAGCCCGGGATGCATCCACCATGGCTGTTGGGAGAAGCCCTGGGTTCACCTGCACCTTCCAGGTGTGGCCACCCAATATGCACTGGAAGCAAGAGCGATTAAAACATGGACCCTGCCCTCAAGGAGCCCACAGCCAGGGTGATTTCCACAAATGAGAAAGTTCTGCTAGAAAATTCCCTCTGCTGCACAGAAGCTTCTCTCCCACAACTGTCTCTCTGGGTGGGCAGATTGATTTTTCTCTCCCAGATGTGCCCTCATGAAGCAGAGGCAACACAGGCCTGGTTAGTGTGGGGAGCGGTGTCAGCTGAGCATGAGCTAGCCATTCTGAAGAAGCTAAGTAACCAACCCAACACTTGCCTCGATAACCCTCCGTTCCTGATGGCTGAATTAGGGGCTGCCCGGCATAAGAAGAATAGGCTCCGGGTTCTGTTGAATCATCTTGACTAACCCCCCTGCCATATAAGGCTCCAAACAGTGCAACCTAATTTTTTTTTTTGTAATGATAAGAATATCCTAGATCTGCAAACATTGAACTTGAAGGAATAATAGCCCAAGACGGCACCAGAACATCAGCCAGGACCTCTTCCAGCCCCTGTCCAGATCCAAGACTCCGTTGGCCACTAACAATGTATATTTGATCCCCAAACTCCTCATATCTCAGTAAAACACGTGGCAAGTGAATTCTCCAGGCTGGCCCAGGACCTCTACTAAACCCCAGCCACTGGCAATCATTACTCACGTGACCTTCCCATGGAATTCTCAGCCCTTGGAACTCATGGTCATTTGACCGTCATTTGGTCAAATACAAAACCCAAATGCTGGGCTGTGGCAATAACTCTCCCATATCTCTCCCCATGGGACACCTAGGACTCCGAGCCTGTGCCAGAGTGGTTAGATCATACCCATAAGCTCCAGTGTGTGGTTTCAGAAAGAATAGGGGACTCCGTGATCTAGAGCAAAGCTGAATTTTAAAGCTAAGGGACCATCATGGATTTATTTGAAAGAGTAAAGCAAACAGGGAATGGCCACCAGAGGGAAATCAGAGATGTGCTAGGATTGGGGTATGGAGGGGGTTCTGGGCAGTGAAGCCACAAAGACACAGCACTAAGCACCCCCTTGGACAGCCTTACCTTCCCATGGGAGTGACAAGGAAGACTTTAAGGTCTTTTTCTTTTAAGTTTTTATTTATTTGTTCATGAGAGACACACCGAGAGAGAGCCAGAGACACAGGCAGAGGGAGAAGCAGGCTCCATGCAGGGAGCCCGATGTGGGGCTCGATCCCAGGACCCCAGGATCACGCCCTGAGCTGAAGGCAGACGCTCAACCGCTGAGCCACCCAGGTATCCCAATATTTTAAAGTCTTTGAGCAATATGTGGCAGCATAAAGACTACTCGACCATCCCTGAACTCAGTGCCACCCTGATCACATGGCAACAGAACCCCTCTTTTCCTGCAAACTTGTGTTTCCACATATTGTATTTGTCACAGAAAGTCCAAGAAAGAACGACTCACCCCCACAGACTCTACCCCATTTTTCAGATGGAAAAACAATCCCAGGGAGAGAAGTAACTTACCCAAGGTCAGGGACATTGTGGGAGTATGAGGAATGTAGGGAGAAGTTGCCACTTCCTTTGCTTGGTCCTGGGACTAATTACCAGCACCCCCCAAAGAACAGGTCATGAATCTCACTGGCTCAACGTCCCATCTAATGGAATGTGAATGTAGGCTGTGATGTCAAAGTTCATTCAGATCAGTCCTCTGATTTCATGAATGGGGAAACAGGAACTTTTCACCTCACTGTTACTCTTGTTAAAACATTTATCCATCACTTCTCATTTAGCCAACTTCTCTAACTCCTTTTAGGGCCCCAGCACTACACCGCAGCCCCAGGACAACTCCTGTGGGTGAGTGACCATCCAGGTGGTGAAGCACAACTTCCCAATGACATAGACGCATGGGCTTCGAGAGCATCACGACGGCCAAGGTGTGAAGGTGATACTCTAGGGTCAAGCCTGTTGAAGATAAGAAAATGTTCTACTTGTCCGGAAATTCAATGTCACTTTGGGGCAGAAATTCCATCACCAGCCTTGGCTTTTGCTCTCTCCCTCCCATTTTGGACATGGGTCAGAAATCCAAGCTCCAGGCTGTCCTTGTCTTTCTCTACTCTCTGCTCTGTTATCAAGGTTACCCCTTACCAGAAGTCACCCCTGCAACCTCCCACAGCGATTCCCTGACTCTGACACTTACTTATTTGAAGTCTACCTCAGCTCTGCCTTGGCTCATGGGCTGTCAGCCAACCTCCTCCAACCTGTATGGTCCCCTAGCCTCAACCCTCACAGGGGCTGCCTAAGCCCAGCTCCTCCACCCAATCACCACACTCAAAGCCTCTGAGCCTGAGAAGGGCAGGAAAACCTCCAGAAATGTTTTAGATTTGAGAGACTGTCTTTTCCTCCTGTAGAAGAATTAGGAAGAAGCCCTTGTCTCTTTGAAGAAGATTTTAAATCTTGTTCCACAAGGAAGAGACACATTCAAGACCTCATACCAACGGAATCATGATTCTTGACATTCAACAGCCTTCTATGTTTTCAAGATTCTTTGGCAGGGATCATCCTATGCATTGTATCCGAGAGCCACTAGGCTTCCTTCAACAACACAATGAAATTCGAAGATAGACATTTGCCGAGACATTGATCTGCTCCACCTACTACAGCAGAGACTCCATCCAGCAGGCTCATGGTTAGACCTCGTTTCGAGTCTAACCATATGCCATATGATTGTGCTCCAGCCAAGCAAATAGCAGGGCAAGTGCTCTATGTCACTTCCAAGCCTGGCACATAAAACATCCTGTGATATGCACTGCTCTCTCCTTCCTCATCTGCCTGCTAAATGGAACACTCCAAGATTCCAGAAGAGAGCAGAGCCACAAGATGGAAAGCTCCTGGGTCCAGGAGTCACCTTGGAAAAGAACAGACCAGAGACACCCATGTCAGACTGTGCAAAAGGGAAAAATAACCTTTTGCTGAGTTAAACTACAGAAACGTGGGGATAATCCATTACAGCAGCGAGACTACTTTGACTAATTCATTACTCCTTTTTCCGCAGACACCAACCTAAGTCAATCCAAGACAGAATAATCCTCTAGCTTCAAGAATCTATTTATGATAAAAGCATCTTGAGGGTAATAGACAAATAGAAAATATTTGCCACATATTTCATACTCATCTAAATATAAAAAAGAAATTATCAAAGGATATAAACATAACTCACAGAATTACAAATGACTAGAAAATGTATGAGAAGATGTTGAACCTCATTAGTGATCTGAGAAATGCAAATTAAGGTAACAATGAGATATAATCTTTCACCAATTAGATGAGTTTGGCAATATTCAGTGCAGGCAAGGGTTTGGGGGAAAGGGCACTTCCAGATACTTTGGCTAGGAGAGCAAATTGGCTCCACCTATTAAAACATAAGAATGGGTTTCCTATTAAAATGTAAAATGTGTGGACCTTCTGGATTAGCAATCACACTTCCAGGAATACTTATATAAGGACACAAGGATATATGTCAAAGGATTACTCGTTTCAACATCACTTATGATATCAAAAACCCACCTAAATAACTATTAATGGAAGAATGGTTACAGAAATTAGCCCGTGTAGCATACAAAATGTTATGCGGCCATTCAAGAAATGTGTAAACTGTCATCCAAGTGAAAAAACCCAGTTTAGGATTCTAAATGAGGAGATGCTTACATGTGACAGATTACTGGATGGGACTTTCCGATTGCATTTGAATTCCACTAAGGCCCAAAGCTGAAAACAACTAGGGGAAAAGTCCCCATGCATTTGAAGGAGAAGTTCTAGATACATCCATGCAGGTCTTACCTTCCTCATCTGGAAGAGGCCCTCCAAAGAGGCCCTCCACTTTCACTCCCACTCGCCCACCTCCAGGTCACATAGGAAGAGGCTGAGATGCCAGAGAGAAAATCTCTTGGAGGGAATTCTTAGGAGTAAAGAAGAGTTCAGAGGGACTTAGGAGTAAAGAAGAGTTCAGAGGGAGATACATCCCAAGAGAGCTACTCGTGCAATCTTGGTTTGTCTGCTGGGAGTTATGGTCAGACCTCACCCTTCAGCCAATGTGTCCAGGAACAACTTACAAGCCCACCACCAGGTGCTGCTACCTAAGTAGAGTGCCAAAGAGTTCTGGAAGAATCTGAAATGTAGCCCCCAGAGTCTGAGCCAAGAAGGGCTTACCTCTAACCTAGAGAGTACGAAGGTGGGAGGCTGGCCAGAGCTACCTGTGATGTTGGGGGTCGGGACAGGGCAGCAGCAGAACCCCCTGTACCTCCAAGCATGCTGTGGAGGCATGAGGTTTCCTACAGGCTGAGTCACAACCACCCCTTAAATCACCAGGCCCAGACCAAGAGTACAAATGGAGACCCACAAATGTCTAAATACTTCTAAAGTATGACTCAAGCTAAATAAAACATGTCCTACCATCCTACCTTGAAAATTTCATAATGGCCTAGAGAGCGGGATTCAAAGAAAGAATTCTCATGATCCTTGGAATTCATTCCTGAATGCAACGCTCGTGAGAGCTGGCCCTGCCAGGTCTCCCTTCCTTTCCTGCCGCCACGGTCCTGCTCCAGCACATGCACACAAGCGCCATCCACATTCCCAGAGAGCAGCACCCCTCGGCCATTCCTTGGGCCTCAAGATGTACTTACCTGCAATGAATCCCAGGTGAACCTGGGAAAGAAACCCTCAAGGGCCTTGGAAGCAGGTCCGAGGCCACGCAGGCAGGGAATTCCAGGGTCCTGTTACCCAAATGAGGACTAGAAGGACTGCCTGAGCTCCAGGTAGGAACATCCTCATGGATCTGCTGATTCCTCACACAGTTGAAGAGCTACAGATAGAGAAGGGCAAGCGAGGGGGGGTTCCCCAAAATGGTGGGGTACCTGGCCGGTACCCTTTTTATCCAAGTCTGGAGGCAGCACTGTGCCAAAAGAACTCTACGGAAGAGAATGAGGCTGGGGGCAAGTAGACCCAGGGGTGTACCCCAGGGGTAGGGCTCAAGTTTGAGGAGCATTAAACTCATGAAATGGTATAAAGGAGATTGGTTTCCCTGTGGAGTGAGAGTCATGGGGTCTCTGAAGAGCCAGCATTTGGCATCTGCCAAATAGATTACAACAATGCCAATAAAATAAGATGGCGCAGAGCCCCAAAGCACAGCAGGGTGCAAGGAGTTTCAAAGAACCCATCATATCACTGCCACCCCTCCTTCCCCATCATGTCAGCACTAAGTTGGGGTCGGGTGTCGTGGTGGGGGTGGTGGGGACAGAAACCAAATGAGAGGAGATTCAAATTTTCATTTATACGGGGCTGGACTTTCTCAGACCTGCCAGACGTCCAAAAGCTAGGGGGCCATCCGAGATGCCTTCAAGGGACTGGGGAGGGGTCTCATTAGAGACCACTTGAAGCAAGAAACCGGAGGGAAATCCTACCACCTACCAACTGCAGCCCAGCCGGCTGCACCGGCTCAGTGACAGCCCCCTCCCCCACAAACCCCCACCCGCTAGCAACAACACATAGTAGCAGTCACCCCAGAAGAGGAAGGATGAAACAGGGGAGGGGAATTTTTGACTTTCCACTCAAACATTCTGAGTCACTTTTGTTTAAAACAATTTCTAGAAAGGCGTATGAGGTTTTGAATGACACATAACTGCCTCCATTTGCCCAATACGGCAAAACTCTTCGACCCAGGAGTTAAAAACCAGGCCAAACATGAGCTCTAACTGGGGTATTACTTATTTCCCTTCCTAATGTTGCCACAAGGCCAAGCTCTATGATTTTCCCTGGGGGGTGTGGGGGGGGAGAAGTTGTTTATTATTCCAACTGTTGCCATAGCAGTCAGTGTTTCCATGTCACCGCCTTGTTCTCCCCAGACGTGACTCCACTAATACATGTTCCAGACCTGCAATCCCAGGGTTCTGGCCAGAAGGAAACAGATACGCGCTGCTGTAAAATCCACTGAGGAGGCCAGCCCTGCCCTGAAGTCTGCGTCCCAAGGTTTGCAACCACTGCATCAGCAAGCAGGGGAGAGTGGAGCCTGTCTTTGGACCAACAGGGCAGGATCCTGAGGAACTTTAGCCAATCTCATGATCTCCCATCCCCCCACCCCACCCACACCTTTGGTCCCAGCCATCCCAGAACAGACCCCATCTCATAAAAGCAACAGGAAGAAGACACCAGAACCTGCAGATCAGTTCCTTGAGAGCCTGGCCCTGACATGGGCTCCAGGACACGAAGAATCTGGACCATCCTTCAATCCTCATCAAAGACCTCTGCTGTGTGGCTATCACCAAGTCTCCCAACCTTGGTGGATGATCCTGTCTCATTTATCATTCAAAAAGAATAGTAAATAAACAGGCCGCCAGCAGGCAAACTACGCCAAGGATTCTATGGGGCTGTATGTTTCTACTGGCCACCTTACCCTGATTTGGTGTTTTTGTTGAATTCTTTCTCCCCATGCTGTGACTCATCTCTTCTGATTCTTGTCTCCTCTCTGTCCCACTTACCACACATTCCTTCAGCCCCTCCAATTAGTTGCTTACTGCAGGCTGTCAGCAACAGAATTACAGCAGAACAAAATACAAGGATTGGCTTATTTTAATCTCACATGCTTGTCTGGACATAGAAACACCCCTGGAAAAGTACGTTACACAGAGGACCTGGAGTCAGGGGTGGGAGGGAAACTCTCACTTACCCAACAAATTCTGATTGTGCACCTGATACCCACCAAGCATCGTTCCAGGTACTTGGGATACATCAATGAACAAAAAGGCAGGAATCACTCTCCTGGTGGATTTTTTATTTGGTCAAAGGAAGACAAAGAAAATACCCCCCCCCCCCAAAAAAAAAACCCTAAATGACTTAGTATAATAAAAATGATGTGTTGGGGCACCTGGGTGTCTCGGTCAGTAGGTATCTGATTCTTGATTTCGGCTCAGGTCATGAGCTTGGGGGTCATGGGATCAGGTCCCAGGTTGGGTTCTATGCTGGGCATGGAACCTGCTTGAGATTATCTCTCTTCCTCTCCCGCTGCCCCCCTCCCCTTAAAAAAAAATGATGTGCTATGAAAAACAGTGCAAGTAGAGCAGGGAACTCAGAGTGCAGGGAGGAGAGCTACAGTTTTAAACTGGTGGACAAGAAGGCCTCACTGAGATGATAGAATTTGATCGAAGGCTTGCAGGAGGTGACGAGTCATGGGGATACCTGGAAGAGCATTCCAGGGACAGGGCACAGCTGGTGCAAAGGCCATGAGGCAGAAGCATGCCTGGTGTGTTAGAGAAATAGCAAGGGCGCCAGTGTGGCTGGAGCAGAGTGAACAAGAGGGAGAAGAGGAGGACAGGGGTCAGAAAGAAGCGCCTAAAGGGCCATGATCCAGACTTTGGGTTTTCTCTGAGTAGGACAGGGAACCTGGAATGAGCACACACTACAGCGAGACAGGCCATAGCATGGAGCCCAGTTAGAAGGTGATTGTGGTCATTGAAGAGAGAGTGAGATGCTGGCTCCCACCAAGCTGGTAGCAGATTCTGAATTAAAAAAAAAAAAAATTCTTTTTTTTTAAGACACTTTATTTTTTAAAGGAGTTTTAGGCTCACAGAAAAATTGAGTGGTAAGTACAGAGAGTGCCCATCTACCCTCTGCCCCACACACATACATCCTACCTCTCTGTCAACATCCTGTACTCCATGGCTACGTTTGTTATAACAGATGAACATACGCTTACCCATCATTATCCCTCAAAGCCCATAGTTTACATTAAGTTTCCCTCTCGGTCTTGTACCTTTAATGGTGTACATTTTGACACATATATAGCAACACCCACCACCACTGTAGTGTCATACATCATAGTTTTACTGCCTTAAAAAGCTTCTGTGCTCTACTCATCCCTCCCTCTCCCTCAACCCCTGGCAACCAGTGATCTTTTTACTGTCCCCATAGTTTTGAATTTCTAGAATGTCATATAGTTGGAATCATACACTGTGTAGCCTTTCCAGATTGGCTTCTTTCACTTAGTAATATTCATTATGTTCCCTCCATGTCTATTCAGGGTTTGATAGCTCATTTATTTTTAGTGCTGAATAATGTTCCATTGTCTGGATGTACCACAGTTTATTTATCCATTCCCCTACTGAAGGACATCTTGGTTGCTTCCAAGTTTTGGCAATTATGAATAAAGCAGCTATAAGCATCCACGTGCTCACTTGTGTGTGAACACAAGATTTTAAAAATTCATTTGGGTAAATACTAAGGAGCATTCTGGACTTATTTCGGTACCAGAATTTCTTAACGGATTAGGGTGTGTAAGAAAAATAGAGAAGGGGAAGACCTTGGATAAAGCAGTTTGGTGTGGGGGGGAAATCCAGAAGTTAAATCTTGATCATGTTAATGGAGGAGGTTCATTAAATACGAAAGTGGAGAAAACAAGTTAACCATTATTATACTAGCCTGGAGTCCAGGAGAGACTTTTGGTAGCGATATAAAGTGCGGAGTCATTGACACAGAGATGAACTTAAAACCAGGATATCATGACGTCACCAAGGGAGTGAGTATAGAGGAGAATGTCGAGGACGGACCCCAGGGGCCCTCCAATCATAAGAAGAAGAAGACAAGAAGAGAGGAATCACAAGGAACGGAGAAGCAACAACCGGTGAACAGGAGGAAAACCAAGAGAATGGGATGCACAGAAGCCCACTGAAGAAAGCATATCAAGGAGGAGGGAGTGACGAGCTGTGCAGATGCCAGGGCCGAGTCTGTTACGATGGGAACTGAGAACTGACCGTGGATTAGACGACATGGAGGTCAGTGATCTGACCTTGAACAAGAATTGTTTTGTGGCGGAGACAAAAGAAGGACCGGGGTAGATTTAAGACATGCATTGTCAGTAGGGTGATAGCATTCCCAAGGGAGGGAAAATCGATTCTTGGGAGATGGAAAAAACCTTGCTCTTGTTATGTCCAGCCCACAGATAAACAGATAGGACATAAACAACTACACAGGACGTCTGTGGTATTAACAAGTCACGGGGGAGAGGAGGAGGTTTAAAAAACAGCCCAAAGATGCATGCTGGGGTACAGTAATGACAAAAGCAAGCGTGAGAAACACTGGTTCAGGAGAGAATGTGAGGAAAAGCCTCAGAGGCAGAGAAGATAAACAATACTCCAATGACCTTTGCCGCCAACCGGGTCACAGGAACAGAAGAGCACGGGTGGCCAGAGTGGGGTTCAGGGAAGTGCCTCTGGAATATTTAATAATGATAACATATATGTAGAGCTTATAAGGTGTTTATCAGAGACCAAACGCTGTTCCTTACCCTTTACAGATGGTAGCTGCATGGAAATCAGTTCTTCCCCTCCTTAATCCTGAGAGTGGGTCATCGTCCGGTTCAGTCATTAGGGAATTGGAATCAAGGAGGAGTTAGGGAACTGGCCTGCCCAGGATCACGCAGCCAGGAAGTGTCAGACCTGAGATTTATACAAAGGCCGTCTGGGTCCTGAATCAACATTTTAGATTTATCATAGGTCCTTTTATATTGTCTGACTTTGTTCTCTGTATTTCCTACACAATCGCACATTGTCAAAAACGAATATTTGGCATTTGTTCCCTAAAATCTATCACTCATTCTCTCTTATGGCAAATTCCTCTAGGGTGTGCTCCTGTCTCCTTTGTCTTTGGCTCCTTTTCTCTCTGGAGACCTCTTCATTCTCCTTCGGCTTCCCAAACCCCAAATTATTATGCCTTTATCTCCAGAGCAATTCACACTTGCCCATCTGAATTCAGCCAGGAAGAGGGGTGGGGTGGGGGGGGTGGAGGGGAGTGTTTTACCCTCTTCAATCTGAAAAGTCCATCAAGACTCATCGAGGTGACCTCCCTTGAAAAAGTTACCCACTTCTGGGATCCCTGGGTGGCTCAGAGGTTTGGCACCTGCCTTTGGCCCAGGTCGTGATCCTGGAGTCCCGGGATCAGGTCCCACATAGGGCGCTCTGCATGGAGCTGCTTCTCCCTCTGCCTGTGTCTCTGCCTCTCTCTCTGTGTGTCTCTCATGAATAGTTAAATAAAATCTTTAAAAAAAAAAAAAGTTACCCACTTCTAAAAGGGAATTTTTTTTTTAATTTATTTTATTTTATTTTATTTTATTTTATTTATGATAGGCACACAGTGAGAGAGAGAGAGAGAGAGGCAGAGACACAGGCAGAGGGAGAAGCAGGTTCCATGCACCGGGAGCCCGACGTGGGATTCAATCCCGGGTCTCCAGGATCACGCCCTGGGCCAAAGGCAGGCGCTAAACCGCTGCGCCACCCAGGGATCCCTAAAAGGGAATTTAAATATGGTGAAATTAAAAACAGGGAATTAGGGGCCTCTGGGTGGTTCAGTCGGTTAAGCATCTGCCTTTAGCTCATGATCAAGCCCTGCCTTGGGCTCGCTGCCCAGCAGGAATCCTGCTTCTCCCTCTCCCTCTGCTCCCCCACTCCTGGTCTCTCTCTATCTCAAATACATAATAAATACAACCTTAAACAAACAAACAAACAAACAAAAAAGAAACACAACAGGGAATTGGTGCCCCCCCTGGAATACAGAAAGGCAGCCAGCCATTTTATTTGTTAAATTATAATTTTTCCCACTACACAAGAATCTCCATTCACCCCCCTCATCCCCTCCGCTCACACTTCTCCCCCTCCCCACACCCACCCTGTGGCATTTACTCCCACAGACAGTGGCTTTATTAACATAACCCAAAAGCAGTTTGGGGGAAATTCATGTTAAAAAAAATATATCCTCTGCCTTAACCAGGAGAACTTTTCAGGGAAAACTATATTTGAAGATGTTAAGCTTAAAAATAAAACTGCCAGTCATTTTACCAGCAAAAGATGGGTTCATTCAGGATAACAGAAAATTGCAGTCCAAGACAAACAAGTTATGGGAAAAGCACAGGCTAGTCTGCAGAACAAAGCACAGAAAGTTCTTTATAGAGGAAATGAGGAGGTTGGGAGCCACTGTTGTAAACCCAAAAGCCACTGGAGAAAACCGGGAATTGGAAGGATAGTGGCTTCTCATTGGCTGAGTCGTGACTGTCTCTCATTGGCTGGGTTGTTGCTGGGGAGAAGGAGAGACTTTCTTCCTCCTACAAAGTGCTTCCGGAGTGAAGCATCCAGCGCAACTGGGTCCACAATTGTTGAGGAGTGGTAGGGCATGAGCAACCCCCGCTGCCAGCCTCCCGACTCCATTCAGTGAGGTCTCCCATTATTAATTTTCACAGAGACTACATTTTTGCATAATTGTCTTAATCCGGGATGCCTGAGTAGCTCAGCAGCTGAACATCTGCCTTTGGCTCAGGGCATGATCTCAGAGTCCCAGGATCGAGTCCCACATCAGGCTTCCTGCATGAAGCCTGCTTCTCCCTCTGCCTGTGTCTCTGCCTCTCTCTCTCTCTCTCTCTCTCTCTCTCTCTGTCTCCCATGAATAAATAAAAAAAATCTTTTTTTTTTAATTGTCTTAATCCTTCACATAACAGGTTTACACCAAGGCAAGGCACAATGATTTAATTGTGCCTTAGATGAGCCCTATCCAGCAGTAAAGATATATCTGTCCATGACAAATTAATTATTCCAGAATAGAGACACACTTCATATTTCTCCTTGTTGTCCAACTCTTAACCACTGAAATCAAACACACCCACTCATATTTCCAAAGACAAATATCAGCTACAGAGGCAGTATAGTCATCCTATAAGGAGAAGGAGAAATATTGTATTTTTCCGTACAAGTCCCTATTTATGTGTCTATGAGTCCTTTCTGTTACAATATAGAATGTCACTTCCTGTCCCACCCCACCCAACTCCCAAACCTCACCCTTTGAAATTCTGTTCCTCTGGTAGCAATATGCCCCCATGATACTTCCCCCTTGGCTCCAGCCTGAGCTTAGAGAGAGTAATCACTCGTAAAGGGAATGTTCAATTCCTGGCCCAGGGCTGTTCTCGTCCTGAAGGATGGCTAAAGAAGCTATTTTCATCTGGATTATGGAATGTCTTAGGCTCTAACTGCACCTTTCCCCCCATTGTCCCGCTCAAGAATTATATATGAATAGGAATATGCAGAAGGAACATTGCTTTACAGATCATCCTGAACCCACTCTCATGTCTCAACCTAAATCACTATTAGCTCATAACTGCGTTTGTGATTGATCGCAAACTACTTGTAGCATATCTGGCTACTTATTGCAGGTACACGGCAATTCTTGGGTTGAGATCTACTGAAACAGAAGAGAAAGAGGAGAAGTCCACAGACCAGAGTAAGAGGTTCAGTGAGTCCAAGTTAAGAAAGTCATGAGCACAAGACAGGAAGTAGCAAGGCTAAGAGTCTGAGAAACAGGGCCAAAACTTTCAGAGAAGGTCTGAAACCTGTACTTAAGGAACTTTATGACTTTAGAAAAGACTTAAAACCTTTTTTGACCCTGGGTGGTTTTTGTGAAAAGGGGATAATAATCATATGTACCTCACAGCATGGCTCTGAAAAATTACAAGTGACAATACCAGTTAAAGAGTAAACAAAAGGCAACGCCACATGGTCCTGGCTTCACCAGTGATGCACAACCCATGCAGTCATAATCCTATGGGAGGGGAAGAGGAGTCTGGGTTGAAAGTTTTACAAAATAGTTTCCATATTATTGATAAAGAAAACATTTCAATCCATCTGCACATTGCACAGATGTTTTAATTTTTCAAACATGTAGCTGATTTTGCAATAATGTGAAGTTATTGCTTAGGCTGTATTTATATGATGGGAAACCAATGTTTTGAGACAATAAAATGGTCCATATATCGTTGCATGTTATCTAGATGAGCCATTTGAAGGTATCCAGCTTTGAAATCTGTCCTGGATCCAAGCTATTTTGACTAAGTGTTTTGAAGTTAAATAGTGTGAAACTTACCCAGAAATCTTAGTACTCAGATAAATAGGTTTCTAAAGAGTTTTAAATTGTTTGGATTTAAAACTCTTTAATTTTTAGATAGTATAAAAATGTTACAAAAATATTTTGCCTAAGCGGTCTGGTTTTAAAAAACAAGTTTGAAACCAAACAGCCTTGCCCTGTCTTAAAAAACCACTTATATGTTATGAAAACCACATGAAATGGATCCCAAATCAAATAATTTTAAGGAAACCATTCCAAAACCAGTATTTTGACAAACTTTCCAAATTTAACTGTTGAATGACTCTCAAAATTCCAGAGAAACCAGATGTAACTTTCATGTTTTCAAACTTCACAAAATGCCTTATTCTTTTCCACTCCTAGTTTATTTTAACTGTTGGCCTAGAAGACTCAAAACAGAGAGTGCGAGTATAGTTTAGCAACTAAAAACATGCAGAGAAGAAAGGGACTCCCATGGTGGGAGGAAGAAAGGGCCTGTTTTTGAGTGAAGCCCGGGTTGGGATTCCTTTTCTATTATCTGTGGCATCTTGGCACCATCCTTACCCAGTTTTGAACTGCAATTTCTGTCTTAGATTGGGTTCTGTTACAAAGGAGAGCATGGGCAACGGCTTTCGTGCAGGCATTCAGATATTTGGGGAAATGACCAAGGAAAAGGCCTGGGAACTGAAAGATGGAAGAGGCACATCAGGAAAGAAAGAAAGCCATCACCAGGGGTAGTCTAGAGTTAGCCACCACTGTGGGTAGCTGGGCCCCATAGTACAGGGACCTCATGGGGGTGACGGAGAAGGCCCAAGGGACAAAAAGAGGGGATGGTTCTCAACAGGCTCCATTGTCCATCCCTCCACCGCCCACTCGCAGATCATGCGTGCATGAGTGCCAGATGGGTTCCTGCAGACTTCCCAAGCAGCAGAGTCACAGAAGTCCCGAGGCGGTGAAGCAGATCTGAATATATCATCTTAAGATAGGCTATTTTGGCATGAGGATTATTTTAAGCTGAAAGCAACTGATAATCAAAAGATGCAAAAAGAAACCTTGTCAGGATTTCCCTTATCTGTCTAAAAGCAGCAACTTCTGGGAAAGGAGGCTGCAGTGAGTTCCCTCTCAGGGAAGTGTCATGGCCACAAAGAAACCAGAAAGACCACTTGGACCTGTATAAACAAACATTATCACAAACTTTCTTATCTCCCCTCAAAACCTATTTGTCTTTTCTAAAGAAGTCTAAGAAGTTCTTCCCATTGAAGAACTCTTCTCCCCCCTTCCGTTTCTCCTGCTAAGTTAGGTATATTATCCTCTAATTTTAACCATTTCATGAGCTAGGTACTTTTGTTAACTTCCACATGCAAATAACACTTTTTCTTCTGTTCATCTGTCTTTGTCAGTTTAATTTACAGGCTTCCAGAAGAAGAACCTAAGAGGGCAGAGGAAAAGTTCTTCCTCTCCAACAGCAGAAAGCAAGAGAAGTGAGGCACAGTCTGGACAAGTGTGGCCGGGTAGGTTACACCTATGCCAAGCTGGTTGTTGCAGCAGTGACTGGACTAAATGGTGAGCCCAGAGGACATGAGCACAAGAGGGATCCAATGCAGTTTCCTCATCTATGGGGGTTAAAAAAAATTACAGGGGCTTCATTGGCAGCGCCTATGCTTCAGCATCTGCTAGTCCTTGAACTAAAACACCCTCTTTCCTTATCTGCTGGGTGAGCGATTCATCATCAAGTTCCTTATCTCTGTACTTTTTCCAGATATAAAGCAAAGGAGGGTCCTTTCTCCTCTCCTTGTCTTCCTCTAGGTCCCTGAAAGCCACTTCTGTCCTTCTGTCCTTCCCCTGCTCAAATACCACCACCACCACCACCAATTCCTACACTCTTCTGGCATGAAGGGCTAGCTCACCCAATTGTCCAGACTAGGAAAGGTTCTCTCTTTCGGGCTAACTTGATCCTTCCTCCTTCCCGAGGTAAGCACACTGGGGTCAGGGCCTAGGGTCTCCCCTCTTAGGATCAGTCCCTGAGACTGGTCAGGATGAGGCAGCCTTTGAAGATAGTGGGAGGGAAGGAAGAACAATTGACCCCAGCCCCACAGTCCCTCATCCCTTGTCATCAGCTCATAGATTCGATGTGCTGGTCCCTAGAGGCCTCAGTCTATTTGGTTCCCCTGTTACAACATAAGCTCTATAAGAGCAGGAATTTTCATTTTATTCACTGATGTATCCCAAATGCCTGGATCAGAGCTTGGCACATAGGAGGGACTCCGTGATTGTTTAATGAATTAATGAATCCACAGGGGAAAGGAGCATGATTGGAGCCCCCCAAAACCCTCAATCATCCCTTCTAGACAGGAATGGGCTCTCCTTTGTGCTCCCTCAGCACATCCCAGTATAGCACTTAACACATTATAATTATTTGATATGAAATCCAGCTCTCATGTTTGACTTGGAGCTTCCCAAGGGCAGAGATTTTATCTTCTATTTGTCTTTGTCTCCCAAAGGCCCAGCAGCACAGGGACTGACTCCTAGAAGGTCCTCAAAAATAACAGCTAGATAGATGACAAAGATAAGGAATGCAATAATATTACATTTTAATTGTCTTTTATTTCTAGTGCCAAAGATTGTTTTGCTTTAAAGTTAGAACATATGACTAACAAATCATTCCGGAGCTTGTTTGAGAACTCTGAACAGAAATGGAAAAAAACAAGATAAATCAGAAGGGAAAGACCAATGGGTAAATGTAGACAGTGACTCTTGGCTCCTCAGCATCTGTTTTTAAAATTCAAGGAGCGTGAGTGAGTCAGGGGGAAGGGTGTACAGTTCTCTGAGAATTTGCCAACATTGTTATCAAAATTACAACACCACGAAGGAGAAAAGGGACTCGAGGATATAAGGACAGAAGCTGTTAAAACTGTAAAGAAATAGAGGCACCTCGGTGGTTTAGTCACTTGAGTGTCCAACTCTTGATTTCGGCTCCTCATGATCTCAGGGTCATGAGATCAAGCCCCAAGCTGGGTTCTGTGCTGAGTGCAGAGCCTACCTACGAGTCTCTTTCTCCCTCTCCTTTTACCTCTCTCTCTCTCTCTCTCTCTCAAAAAAAAAAAAAAAAGTAAAGAAATATAGGGATGGCAAATACATGGCACCTATGGCAAAAAATTGCCCCCCCCTGCCCTGTGCCCTCACTCCTCCCCTTCACTCTGCCATCCTTGGTAACCATCACTGATCAATTAGATAGAGCATGTGTTTCCATCAAGGAAAAGTCCTGCCCAACCAAGACAGCAGAAGAACTCTAATGGTTATTCCTGGCTGAGATCAAGAGTTCTCACACCTAGATAAACTTCGGACTCACCTGGCATCTTCATCACCTCAGGCTGCCATAACAAAATGCCTCAGACTGGAGGGCTTAAACCACACACATCTATCTCTCACAATTCTGGAGACCGGGAAGTCCCAGGTCAAGGTGCTAGCCAGGTACATTTCATTCTGAGATGTCTTTTCTTGGTTTATAGGTGGCAAGTTCTATGGTGTCCCTTCTTATAAGGGCACAAATCCCATCGTCAGGGCTTTATCCTCATGACCTCATCTAAACCTAATTATCGCCCAAAGGCCCCATCTTCAGGTACTATCACACTGGGGGTTACAGCTTTAACATATGAATACAGGGGGAGCCCAATTCAGTCCATAGCATCTGGGCAGCTCCCTAAATATTCAGAGGCCTGAGCCACCCCCTTGAGATCTTGATTTAGCAGGCTGGAGGCAGAGCACAGGAATCTGAGGGCTTAAAAGTCTTCCTGTGAGGAGTATTTTATCACTGGCATGGCTTAGAACTGCAGATGCAATTCTAATAAATAAAGAGCAGACTGACCTTCCATCAGTTTTATTCTTGTTTTTAAATTCTCTACAGCGACACATTCCCTCATTGCCTACACCCGTGCCATAACTTAATCCACCACTGTAGAGCCCTTGGCTCTTTTTGTAAGTAACTTTCATTTGCGTAGACTGGAAGTTCCTTGAAGTCAGAGGATCCACCTGTTTTTCACTCTCGTATCCCCAGCACCTAGCAGGGCTTGGCGTAAGGTAGATGCTCAGTGATATCTGGTCAATGAAAGAGAATCAACTCAGGTTGGGGCATGGCTGTCCCAGACACCATGGTGCCACTCGACCCATCCTACAGCATCTAACTGGGAAACCCCTGTCTGTGAACAGCCATGGTCCTCCAAAACAGTCACGAGGAAGAGACGGAATAAGGACAAGGTAAGTCACTCCTTTATTCACCTAAATGTCTTTATTAAAAAACATTCCAAGATCATGATCATGTATGTGTGTGTATGTGTGACTGTGTTTTTTCTTTTACTAAATGATAGTGTGGAACTGCGTACGTGGCTATTGTGCAGGTGAAAAGGGGCCAGTGCAAACTGAGATGTGCTGGAAGCTCAAAATACAAACCTATTTCAGACTTAGTATTTTAAAAAAGAATGTAAAAGATTGCATTGACATTCTTCTATTAATTATATGTTAAATACTTTGGGTATGTTGGGTTCATCAAAATTTTTTAAATCAAATTTTTAAAATTTGATTTAAATTTTTTAAATCAAATTTTTGATTATGCTATGATGATAATCATCAGCTAAGTCTGGCTACAACTGGCAGTGAATATCCGATAGACTAAACTCAGGAAAGAATGTCAGGTACTATCTGACAAACTGAATAAAGAAGCCAGAGTTGCCAAAAAGCACTTTTTAAAAAATACCTTATTTTTATTTATTTAAGAAAGAGAGTGAGAGAGAGCAGAGCAGGAGGGAGGGGCAGAGAAAGAAGCAGGCAACCGCCGAGCTGGGAGCGGGACACAGGGCTTGGTCCCAGGACCCCGGGATCATGACCTGAGCCAAAGGCAGACACTTAACAGGCTGAGCGACCCAGGTGCCCTACCCAAAAGCATATTATAGACACTGCCCACCTAAGCAGTTGGAACTAGCCTTTTTCTTTCTTTTTCTTTTTTTTCTTTTCTTTTTTTTTTTTTTTTTTTTTGAGCAGGGAGCCTGACTGGGGTAGAACTAGCATTTCCTGACACAGAGGTATGTCACTAGTGCTTTGTTATAAAAAATCATTAAAATTAAGTTAGAATATATCAATATTAATTCAAAATGAACTCAAAAACTACCAAACTCCTAAAAGAATACAGAGGATTTGAAAATGATTTCTTGAACATGACACCAAACACACAGACAACAAAATAAAAAATAGACAAATCAGACATCATAAAAATTTTTAAATTTTGTGTATCAAAAGACACTATTAACAGAGTAAAAAACGGCAACCAACAGAGGGAAGAAAATACTTGCAAATACAGAAAATATGGACAACTCCTAAAACTCAACAATGAAAACACAACCTGATTCAAAAATGGGCAAGAGACTTGAATTTGAATGGACATTTCTCTGAGGAAGATGTACAGATGGACAACAAGTGTATGAAAAGATGCACAACATCACTCATCGTTAGGGAAAAGAAAAACAAACCACAATGAGGTGTCACCAGTAGGATTATTACAATGAAGAAGAAAAACCCCTAGAAAACAGCAAGTGTTGGTAAGGATGTGGAGTAACTGGAACCCTTGTGCACTGTTGGTGGTGCAGCCACGGTGGAAAATAATACGGCAGTTCCTCAAAAAATTAAAAATACAATTACCATATGATACAGCAATTCCACTCCTGGGTATTTACCCTCAAGAGAACTGAAAGCAGAGCCTCAAAGAGTTGTTCCTACACCCCGATCATAGCAACACTATCCACTGTAGCTGCCCTATGGAAGCAACCCCTTATGTCCAGATGGACATAGCGGCCCAAAGTGATGGATTCATACAATGGAGTATCACTCAGCCTTCAAAAGGAAGGAAATTCTGACATGTGCTGCAACACGGAGGAACTCTGAGGACATTACAGTAAGTGGGATAAGCCAGACACAGAAAGACAAATACTGACATGATGTACTTAAGAGTAGTCGGAATCCTGTAGACAGAAAGTAGACCGGTGGCTGCCAGGGGCGGGGGAGGCTGGGATGGAGAGTTACTATTTAGTGGGCACTGAGTGTCAGTTTTACAAGACGAAAAGAATTCTGGAGATGGGTGGTGGTGATGCTTGCCCAGCATTATGAACGTCTTTAATACTACTGAGCGTACACTTCAAAATGGTTAAGATGGTTACGCTTTATGTGTATTTTACCAGAATACGAAACTGGGTTTGAGAATTCTAGTTTTCTTTAAGTCAAATAAAACACATTCAAGGATACCTCCTTGTTATGTCCAATACGATTTTCTCACTTACATATCACTATCCTTTCATTTTTTCCTTTTTTTATATAAACTTCTTACTTTAGAATAGCTTTAGATTTACGGAGAATTGCAAAGATCATGTAGAGTCTCTTATATCACCACAGTACGGTACACTGGTTACAGTTAATGACCTAATATTGATATATTATTTTTCACGAAAGTCAGATTCAGATTTCCTTAGTTTTCCCTAATATCCTCATTTGTTTGTTTGTTCCAGGACCCTATCCAGGTTAGCATATCACTTTTAATCATATCTCCTTAGGCTCCTCTTGACTTCATGAAAGTTTCTCAGCCTTTCTTTGTTTTTGATGACTATGAAAGTTTTAAGGAAAATTAGTATTCTGTGGATCAAAAGTGAGATTTTTCTAGTGGTTTTATCATGATTACACTGGGGCTATGAGTTTGGAAGAGGAAACCAGAGGTCAAGTGCCTTCCTCAGCACAATGCAGCAAGGGTTCCTTTATCAACTTGACCTATCATTGATGATGTTAACTGAGATTTCCTGGCTGAGGTGGCCTCTGGCAGGTTTCTCCATTGTAAAATTCCTCTCCCCCGCCCCCCTTCCCCTATGTAGTCTTTGGAAGGAAGTCACTATGCACAACACACATTGAAGGAACAAGGAGATAAATATTAGGATCCCCATTTCATGGGGGGAGGGAGAGGGTCAGGGAAGTAGGTGAAAGGTTAGATCACTTTCCCAAGGTTCCAAAGCTAATCATTTGCAAAGCCAGAATTTAAAAAACCAAGGCTTGGCCAACAGGTGTTTCTCATGGTCTTTGGGAAAGTCAACAGAAACTCAGATATAACAGAATTCACTGTAGGATTTCACCATATTCCTTCAAGATACAGAACGCCATTGTCTTAGAGCACAGGCTGCCAGATACCGTTTCATCTCTAAGTCTGCCCTGAATGGTCAGGTGGGCTGCTGAAGCCCCCCAGCCTTGAGGGGGTCCTCTGGGAGACAAAACAACACCGGGTCTAGGAACCGGGATCCTGGTGTCTGAATCCCAGCCAAGCCACTTAAGCTGTGTCACCTTGGGCAAGTGCCTGGCTATCACGAAGTTTGGTTTCTCATCTATAAAACGGTGGCAGTCATGACAAAATGTCAGTCCAGAAACTCATGTAAAGGAGAAGTCTAATTTTCCTTTCTATAACTCGGCTTAATTTCTATCTTGAGCTCCACTGGGGTCTGAACGGCAGATATTAACCTCTACCAATCCAAAGTCTTTGGCCCCGATCGCCCCAGATGCAGCTTCCTTTTCTTCTTGTCTGAGGCTCTGGATACGTGTGGGTGCCTAGAATCACTCTCCTGCTCCCAGGCCACACTGCAGTTAGAAAACTGTAAGGTTCTTGAAGGCACCCCTGCTTGAGACCCATCACACACAGCTTCTCTCTCATTCCCTTCTTTCCGTTTCTCTCTCTCAAAGTCTGGAGAACACTCTTGGGCTTTTTTTTTTTTTTTAAGATTTTATTTATTTATTCATGAGAGACACAGAGAGAGAGAGAGAGACAGAGACACAGGCAGAGGGAGAAGCAGGCTCCTAGAAGGGAGTCCGACGTGGGATTCCATCCCGGGGTCTCCAGGATCAGGCCCTGGACTGAAGGCGGCACTAAACCACTGAACCACCAGGGCTGCTCTTGGGCTTATTTTTTTAAAGACTTGCTAACAGATTTTTAAGGACTATGCCTTATTATTCAGTTACAATTTTCAATATGGTAAATACCGATAGATATAACCCATATAAACAAAAGCTCTTCAGAAATCTCAGTAAATGTTAATGCTATAACAAGGTCTTTAGACCAAAATGTTTGAGGGCCACTGATTTGCCAAGAGGTGTTTTTTTGAACATCTACAGCATGCCAAATAGAGGATGCTTTATACCCACAGCGGGTGTATGAAGAAGAAAAGTCAGAGTCTTTGTCCTTAAGCAGCTCACACGGAGACAGGAGGAAATGTTGAATTACATTAGCTAGTCACTGTAGGTTTATTTCATCTGAACACTGAAAGGAGGGTGACTTAGGGAACACAGAGCAGGTGCAGCCCTTAGCTCAGATGATGTGCCACTGTTCCTCCGAGACCTCCCCTGACTCTCTAAGTGGAATATAAAAGGGGAAGGCAAAATCACACAGGGACACAAGGCAGGAAAAGACCGTCTAGGCTGAGAGCATTACCTGTTCACACAACTCGAGGCCAGAGAGAGCTTGCTGCGCCCCGGAGGGGTTTAACATGGCTCATGTGCGGACCACCCAGAGCTAGCGAACGGGGAGGCTGGCTGCCTAAAATAACAAAAAATAAATACACGTTGCAAAATCCCTCCATGTTTTCCTATTAGCAGATGATAGTAGTTAACTTCTCCTTGTCATGGAGGAAATGGGCACCGGTGACTCAGCAGAGGTGACTCATCAAAAGAGAAGTGGTGCCCCGAAATCTTTGCCAGGCCCTTCAAACTGAATCCACATGGTGCCTCACCTTGCAAAATCAGTATTGCTCCATGGTGAGGAGGTTTTGTACTTTTATATTCAAACAAACACATCTATTATGGCCTACAATATACAATGCTTGTGAACTTCTGTGACAAAGCGTGACACTTGGGGAAACTTTCTGTTTGCAACTGACTGTTTTGGGACCCATGGCACATTTATTACTAGGAATTGGGTGGAGAAGTTTGGCTAGCACAATCTGAGTGCCAGTCAATCATCTGTCCTCTGCAAATGCCCATAAAGCCGCAGAAAGGATGATACCCTTGGAAGGGTCGTTGTAACTTCTCACCCTTCCATGAAATTCTTCCATTAGGTCCTAAAGCCAAGTTTGGAGGGTTTTAAAAATATTTTTTTAAGAATTTTTCTTTCAAATAATCTCTACACCCAATGTGGGGCTCAAACTCACAACCCCAAGATCAAGAATCTCATGCTCCACTGAGTCAGCCAGGCACCACTGAGGCCCTCAGTGCAGTGGCCCACACAAAAAAAACTGAATATCACCAACAATCACACAGAAACAACCTTCCCCAGCTGAGTTTTGAAATGACAGCAGCCCAGATGATCCCTTGATGATAGTCACTGACAGACCAGAGGACCGACAAACTTGCACCAGATTCCTGACCTAGAATCTGGTGCAACTAAGAAGATAAAAAGTGTCGGCTTTAAGTCAATATATTTTGGGGTCACTTGTTATGTGGCAGTAGATAACTGATACATTTTCTCTTGCTATATTATGAATCGGTAAAACTTAATAAAAGAAGAAAAAGTTCTGTGTCTTGCCAGGCTGAGAACGTTCCAGAGAATGCAGAGGTGGGGACTAGGAAATCCATTCGTCAGAAAAAATGTTCCCATCCGTTTTCCTCCCAGGCACACTACGAGATTTCATTTTTGACAAGTGTTGTCCAATTACCTCCTACTTCTGTAATTACACAGGCTGACAAAGCTGCATGTTTAAGAACCTCCAATCCCAGAGCTACTACTATCCACCTAAGCTCTCTATCTCCTCTCTTTTGCCTTCAAATTTTTTTTTAATTTTATTGATATATTCATGAGAGACACACAGAGAGAAACAGAGATGTAGGCAGAGAGAGAAGCAGGCTCTCTGCGGGGAGCCCCATGTGGGACTGGATCCCAGGAGCCCGGGATCACGCCCTGAGCCAAAGGCAGACGCTCAACCGCTCAACCGCTGAGCCACCCAGGGGCCCCCGCCTTCAAAAGTTCAATAAACACGCTACCACCTGTCAAAGCTGACATCCTTCCCCATGGCAAGAAAGGCTGTGCACTCAAGGGAGATTCCTATTCAACTTCCTATCCTTCCTGTGATATTTACTTTTCCTGTCAGTGCTCACGTCTAGAGTGTGGACTAATAAATAAGCGTTTGCCTTATACCTCTGCTTTTCCGTTGGGGCTTCCAAATTGAGGCTGGATCTGGGCAAGCTGGAGCGTGGCTTTGTGACAGCAGACGTTGCATTCAAAATTTGATGGTACTGGGGGTCAGCCTGTCAGCCTTCCGTCCAACTGACACAGGCCCCAGGACTGTCCTTAAAGGCTGCTATAGCCCAAGTCCTTTGAGAATCAAGACTTCCGTGAGATTAAATATCTGAGGATTGGGTAGGGGAATCATCTGGAAGAGAAAACAGGGAAGAAGTCAGAAAAGTCTGGGAGAGCCGCCGGACTGTGATGTGAGGAGTCTGGTCCTGAGTGAAGGGGAGAGGGAGGGAAGGGTGGGTGGAAGTGTCCGAGACCACCTTGCAGTCCAAGGGGGATTCTCCAAAGCTGTCAGGGAGTCTTTCAAGCTGAAGTCAGCTGTCAGAGGAGTGCTGGTGTCCCAGGACCAGCTGTGACTTAGTATCCCCGCCACGCAGGCCGCAGGCTGGGAGCAGGATGTGTGGCGTCCACACATTCACATCAGTGGATTTCAGGAGCCAGAGCCCCTGGTCACTTTCACCCCGGGTGGCCAGAGGTCTGCAAGGAGCACTTTCATGGCCCCCCAACGAAAATTCTGGGAGCCCTGGGGCAGGGGCATTATTCTGGAATACCCTAACAGGAGCCGTCAAGGCCTTTCTTCGTCTCTAGTGACAAAATCTGATCTTCCTGCTCTCACCAGGGTGGCTGAATGGTGGCACGTTTCATGACTCAGGTGGCTCATCTTCTGCTTCCTACTCCTTCATTCATTCATTTCTTCCTTTATTCCTTCAGCGATACTTTTGAGAGTGTGTTCGGGCCACGAGAGACTCAATGCTAAACAAGTCATCTGTGGAAATATCTTGTTTAAGGGACGACAAAACTGTGAACCAAAAAAAATGAAGATGAACATTTCTAACTATAATCATGCTCCAGGGAAGACAAAACAAGATGATGCGAGAAAGAATGACTTTCGGGGGAAGGGGGAGGAAAACCTATAATGTTCCACCGTGCTTTTCGCTACTTTCTTTGCTTGTCCCTGGGACTCTACTTTGGAACATTGAGGTGGGGCATCGAAACTGCCTCCAGTTCGTTCTCCTCCCCAGTATAAACACTGGCTTGGACGATTCACTCCAACTTCCATCTTCTCCTAACAATGTTATTGCTGGCAAGTCATCTTCCTGAAATACTGTGAGCTTCCTTCCCCATGCATCCCTCTATCCACAGGGGATAGGGCTGGTCCTGCAGTGATGAATACACATTTCTTCTGGATTAGTAACTCCTCTTAATTTGTTTTGGACTGTCCCTATTTTTCCCCCTTCACAAAATAAAATCCCAAACAAACAGGAGTCACACAAGCCGTGTGAGAGGAAAGCCCACCAGGCCACGCTCAGTTCTGAGAAGACCAGGCCCTCCCCCTAATTAATCGCAATGGTTGAGGATCAGCCACACAACTAGCTGAGGAGGAAGCATGTGGGGGCAAGAGTCCTGGGCTGGATGTCAGAAGACCTGCATTTTGCCCCAGATTTACCACTAATGCAATCGCAATAAACCCCTTCCTCTATGGTTCCTGGCACATATATACATAATACACGTTGCTGAATGAAGAAAAAAACAGGATCTCCAACTCTCACTTTCTGTATCAAACTGAGCGTAGATTAAGGGGTGGTAACACAGAGGCCCCAAAATACAGTGGCTCAAGCAACAAAGGGGTTCATGTCTCTTTGATACAACAGAATAGCAGTAAGAAGGGGTGACTGGCGCCTGTACTCTATGAGGTGGGAATCTGGAACATATGTGTTTTAATATGGGGTCCATGGCTCCCATAGAACCCAGGAGAGTCTTAAAAATTTTTATGAGGATTTTTTTAATTGGGGGGGGGGTTTCCTTTTGATCATGGTCTTAAAATTGAATGTTCCCATCTCATGCATCATTCTAATGACCCCATAGAATCCAATCATACCATGGGAATCTCAATGGACTTGTTTGTTCCAGAGGTACAGAGACTTAGCACAGAAATGCTGGGTTTGCCCCAAATTAAGGCCAAATAAATTAATAGGATACTTCACAAAGGGAGTTTCCAGAGCAGTCCAAATAGAAATGATGGAAAAACGGATCATCACATGGCACCCAGTAGGATACATATGCCAAAAGAACTAATGAGGCAGCAGTCAATATCATGTCCTCACTTGAGAGGTAATTTGGTTTCAGCAAAACATCATCCTTCCCATGAAATTAATTAATTAATAGAATCACATTGGCTTTTTTGAATTTTTTGAATTGAGTTTTGTTTGAATTTAACTTGCATTGAATTGAATTACAGCTGACCCCTTAACAATGTGGGTTTGAACCGTGTGGATCCACGTATTCGTGGGTTTTATACATATTTATAAATACGGTACAATACTAGAAATTGAATACTCTTTCTTCTGATTTTCTTAATAACTTTCTTTTCTCTAGCTAACTTTATTGTAAGATTACGGTATATGATGCATATAATGCATAACATAAAATACATATTAATCAACGATGTTATCAGTAAGGCTTCTCATCAATAGTGGACGATTTATTAGTACTTAAGTTTTGGGGGAGTCGAAAGTTCTACATGGATTTTCAACTGCACGGGAGGTCAGTACCCCTAACTCCGGCATTGTTCAAGGGTCAACTGTATACTGAACTGAATTTAACTTGCTTGAATTTAACGTGGCTTTGGTTTTATACAGACATCAGAGCTAGAGTGACAAGTTTCAAAGTAGCACTATCATCAAACAATTGTAGTGTGTACTTGGAGGGAAATGGAAGTTGTTTCCTTCTTTCAAAGGAGCCCGTACATTATAAAAGTTTTTTTATATTTTTTATTTTTTTAATTTTTGTTATAAAAGTTTAAAGAGCAGAGGGGCCCCTGAGTGGCTCAGTGAGCTCGAGCGTCCAACTCTGGATTTCGACTCAAGTCTTGATCTCAGGGTCAGGAGCTCGAGGCCCCCTCAGGCTCCCTGTTCAGCGGGGAGCCTGCTTCTCTCCCTCCCTCTCCCTTTGCCCCTCCCCGGCTCATGCGCATTGCTCTCTCTCTCTCTCTCAAATAAATAAATCTTTAAAAAAAATCCAAAAATAAAGAGCAGAGTTATCATGAATAGTTCTAAAGGATTATGATAAGTGATCCTTCCCTAGAGTGATTCTCTCCCCTGGACTATGATTCTAGCAGATACTGAAGCATTTCCACCCTGGTGACATTTACTTTAGATCTTGTCCCAGCTCACCGCCCAACCTCGATGGCTGCTCTGTTGTCGCCACCTTCAGAAGAACAAACATAGGATTTTCTAGTGTTTGCAGCATTTCTTAAACCAAAGAAATTTTGCCCGGGAGGGCGGGGAGGTTACCCTCTGGCTGCTGCTGAGTTCCTGCTGGGGTAGTTGATTCTGCTCCTTGAAAGGACAAGGAAGTGAGAAGTTCCTTTCTCTGCCTCCTGTCTCGCTGTGACTGCAGCTTTGAGGGTAACTGTATGACAAGGGCAATAAACATTCCACCCCCCGAGGCAATGGGGTGGAACATGACATATAGAGAGGCTGGGTAGTGGCGCACATCAGTCTACCTGGTGCTTGGAGATCCTTTGGGATGAGAGGTGCTCTATAACCGTAAGTTATGGAGACGCTTAATCAACTATTCTCCCACCGACTTGTGTTCTGTCCGTGATTTACTGGCACCTCTGTTTACCTACAGGATAATGGTCCTGGTGGAAGAGAGTATGAGGAAATAAATGACTGGGTGGGTGATTAATTGTCCTGGCGCAGCACAGAGTCCAGTACCAAGATCATTATTTCTATTGTATGACAAGAAAGAAAGAAGGAACAGTGAAGCAGTGTGCATAAATAACAGGAGAAAGATTTCCTCGCTGCTCAGGAAAGTTCTGCTATCCCATTCTTTTCCGACTACCTGAAGGGGCCTATTCCACAGTCTGAATTCTCATCTCATTCCTAAGCACTTCAGAAGTGCTAACTCCTTTAGCAGGGAGCTAGGGAAGTTTGGGCTGATGGTTCCTATCCCATTCACTGCCAAGGACAAAGGCGTGGGGGGGATGCAACTTGGCCCTTTCTGGAGTTTGACAATACAGACTGTCGCTTAGGAGGAGGCTCTGCACTCTGACAATAAGAGGCGGTAGGGAAGATGAGAAATTTGGATTGAATGAACACTAGGAGCAAAGACCGAGTGATACACAGGAAGGCAGAGGGCACAGCAGGGCATCAGCTTTGAGCATCTTAATTAATGAAAATGAGCACCCAACCCCAACGTTTGAAACC
Organism: Canis lupus familiaris; assembly: GCF_011100685.1. Classification (NCBI taxonomy): domain Eukaryota; kingdom Metazoa; phylum Chordata; class Mammalia; order Carnivora; family Canidae; genus Canis; species Canis lupus. The sequence continues at coordinate 32,822,269 of NC_049239.1, read as the reverse complement.
CCCACTATATATTAGAAACACTTCACTTAGGAGCCTTAAGAAAATCCCAGCGCCAGGTCTCATCCTTGACCCAGGAGAGCAGAAACTCGGGGAGGGAAGCCGGGCACGGAACCTCTGTAAACCACTGATCTAATGGAAATGGGATTCCTCAGCCCCAGAGGTAAGCGTTTGGGAGCCCTGGGCACTGATTTCACTGGGGAGTCCCTCGTTAGCCTAAGGAGAAGAGCGATGCCCGGGCTGCTGGGGACTGTACTAGCTCCAACGTCGCTGCTTCCAAATGGGGCAAATAAATCACGGACGAAGGACAGCACCTCATTTTAACCAGCCGGGGTTTTAATAGCCCATCAGCCCCGGTTTAAATGCTTTTTGATAGCACTGCACATTTGACCTTAAGCAAAGCACTTGGATTCAACCTTGACATTTACCGTAATTAAACAAAGAAGATTTTTCTCATTAAATATTATTTTTGTTTCTTGGACCATAAACTGAAAGGCGAATGAGATTGTTTCAGTCAATGCCGTGGCCTGACCCTCCGCCCCACAGCTGTTAGCAGCTACAAGCCCCCCATGCGCCCTCAGCTGAAGGCCCCAGGCAGTGGGCATGTCCCGTGGGCTCTCCTTGCCACTGCCAGCTGCTGGCCAATGTCACAGGGGCCAGTGTCCTCCAAAGAGAGGATGGGTAGGGCGGCAGGGAGAGACAGACTCCGCCCCCACCCCTCCCAAATCTCATAGATGGGATCTTTAACTCCCCGGAACCCTCACCCAACTGAGACAGGAAAGTGGGTCATTCTGGGCAATATGGGCTGGGTTCATGGGGAAACCCTCGGCTCCCTCCTCGTCCACAGCAGGGAGGCCCTGGCCCTCATTTTGTAAAGTATTATCTCATTTCCCTGCCATGACTCACGGGACCAGCAGTGGGTAGCACAAGTTGCGACCATCCCAGGTTGGGTTCCTCAAAGTCCCTGCAGGAATTGGAATCAAGAAAAAGGGGGTATGATTTTGTTTGGATCCCCGGACTTGAATGATAGACGTGCTCCAGTTGCCACATGAGTCAAGAAGTGGAGGAAGCAAGGCTCCAGGGAATGAGAATGGAACAGAGGAAGGGTGCACAACGGACCTGACAGGAAGCAGGGGGCTGCTTCTGAGCTGAAAGAGCCGGAGAGTCTTTCACTGACATGTTCGTTTGTTCGTGTTTGTGGGTTTCTTCCCCTGCTCTTGTAAGGGTTTCACAGTAGAAGGAGAGCAATGACTACATCAAGGGCATTGTTCCTGGTTGTGCACACCTGAGCTGCAGTGCGCAGTCTGGCCCCACTACTGCTACTACAGAGCACTGGGAGGAGAGAGGTCTTTCTTGCCTCCACGTCTTGGAAGGAGGAGTATCCACCTCCCCACTCTCCTTCCTCCCCCAGCTCCACATTGGGAGAAAGTGAGGAACCGTCCCAAGAACACCAGTCACTTTAGCATGTGATTCCCTGTCCCTAAGGAGCCATCGTTATGACAAGACGGCAGCCAAAAACTTGAGGGCTGATATTCAGAAAGATGGTTTGAGTCTCTCCCTCTATCAGCTACGGCAGGTCACAGAAAGATCTGAGAGAGGCACCCAGAATCCAGTTTGTGCGTGAAGGAGCTGAGCCAGGGCGTGGTCTTTCCCAGCCATCGAGAGACCGGCGGAAGGCCTCAACCTGGAGAGCGTGCCCTTGCTCCACTTTCTGTCCGTTCCCTTACCTGTCACACTAGAACATTCCAAGAGCTGTTCGAGCTGAGGATTTCGGAAGACAAACCAGCCTTGCCAAGACGAGGAGAGGAAAGATTGGAGAGTTGCCCAGTGGGAACTCACACGGTGTCTCTGTGATGGGTGCAGCCTGGAGAGCTGACTGTCCCAGTGTGGCTCAGCTCTGCTCAATCTGTGGTCGGCTGGTCCTGCACCAACCTCTCATCCCCTCAGCCCTGCCAGACCAGTCCATGGCTTTTCAGACCAGACCCATTAGTTCCTTGAGAATTCTCTCCGAGTGATGTGTCAGTTCTAATACTGTCTCTGGCTCTGGACTCGCTTCCTGCAAATGCAATCCTTAACACCCGGTTGCGGTTTCAACCACATCTCTACCACCCTAGCTCTTTCTGTTCTTACTAGCTACTGCACAGATCCATGCCACGGCTTGAATCACAACTCTCACCATCAGTTCTGCAAATCTGGCTTTCATACAGCTATCACTACTGCACACCTGCAATGTGCTAGGCACAGCAGTAGACATTCCAAATGCATTTCATTTCATTTCACCCTTACAAGGTTGCAAAGTGAGTAATTTGCAAATCCATGATTTAATCCCACCATGGTGCACTGCTTCCTTATATCTGCCCTAACCACAAAGCTGCCTGTGGCCTCACGCCAATGCCTTTCATCCCACTTCCTCCTCCTCCTCCTCCTGCTGCTGCTGCTGCTGCTGCTAGAGAATGAGAGCCTCTCTATCACTCTGACTTGTCACCATCATTGTTGTGTGAAGAGAAAGACGTCTGGATTAAGCGCCAACTGGATAAATCTCACCTACCCCTAGAGACCCTTCATTTGCTGTGTCCTGTTATCAACTGCATCAACAACAATCACGTAAGTGTGTCTGTTCAATATACACTCCTTTGGGTTGTCTATGAAAAAAGATGAACTAGGTGTTTGAGCGTTTACATGCCAGTGCACATTACCCTCCACTGCCGTCCCAGGAGACCTGTCCGACTATCAGCTATCCTGCAAAACTGACTTAAGCAGACTGGAAATGCAAAACCAGCAAATGCTTTCCAGAATTCTGTCAGTCTTGCTTTAACATTCGAATTGTTGGGACATTTTACAGTTGGTCCACACGGATGATGAAAGCCTTTTGTCTCGTGCATCCCACTTCCTTGTTTCTATTGGTAGTTTGAACCTTCTCTTTTAGAACACGACCCTGGTTTTGTCCTTCCTAAACATTCCCCTGCTTGTCACTGGTTAGGTCTCTAGCCCCTTCGGGTAGTCACCGCTAAGTGCTTGAGGCATTAATTAATCATGCCTTTCTCCCCTCCAGATTCTGAAGAAATTGAGAAACACACGGAGGCATCAGAAAGAGGTCCTAGTAACAGGTGGATGACTGGCTTCCCGGACTGGTGTGTGGGGACTGACCCTGAGGCCCGAGTGAATTTTGCACTCCTTCCTCTCTGAATTATGCTGAGACATCGCTTCAACAGTCACAGCAGCTGGACAACAGCAGGCCTCTCCCCTCCAGGGCAGAGCTGGCCCCAGAAGAGGCAAGAACAGAAGGATGTATGCCGGCCCCAGGCCATCAAGCCAGAGAAAGGCAGCACAGAGAGTGCGGAAGTTTGAGCTGCAAGTTCCTCCCATCCCTGCACGCGTGTGCCCTTGCAATACGGGGTCACCCCTGCTCCCATCAAGAAATAGATTTCATCCCTCAACTCTCTTTTGAATCTAGGCCGCCTTGGCGACTCGCTTTGGCCAACGGAAAGTAGTGGAATGACATTATGCAATTTCTGAGCTGAGACCAAAAGAGCCCTCTGCATGCTCCCTCTTCAAGCCCAGATGCCAAGTGAGGAAGCCTCAGCTGGCTTTCACCAAGGATGAAAACCAGCGTGCCCCAGCTGCAACCTCTGGCAACTCTGAACCTGTGAATGACATCATCCGGGAGCGGCGAACCCCCATCAACATGCCAACTGACCACCGGCACATGGGCGAACCCAATTATTATACCACAGAGAACCAAGAATAACAATTTTGACTGGGTTCTGCCCAAATTGCCGGCCCACCAAATCTTGAGCAAATAAACTCAGGCACTAACTGAGAGCACGCTCAGTAATTGCTAATGCAACCTCACCGATCAGCTAAGTCTCTCTGGTATAGGAGTAGTGTGGCTCTAAGATGGTTTTCTATGAAAATGTGACGGGTGGGAGAATTTTCCTACCGCAAGCTATGAACCCTGCTCCTACCATGTATGCTGAAGTCCTCCGTAAACACAAGGAGGGTATTCTTTAAACTCTGACCCTTACTCCAGAGCTAATGAAAAGTGGTGTATTTGTTTCCTATTGCTGCCGTAACAAATTAACACATACTTGGTGGCTTAGGATGGCACAGATGTTATTAGCCTACTTTTCTAGAGGTCAGAAGTCTGAAACGGGTTAAAATCAAGGTATCAGCAGGGCTGCATTCCATCTGGATACCAGAGGGAAGATTCTTTTCCTTGTGTTTTCCAGCTGTTAGAGGCTGCCCACATCTCTTGGCTTATGACCTCCTTGTGTCTTCAAAGCCAACTGGTTGAATTGTTCCCAGTCATTAATTCTTCAACCTCCCTCTACCACACCTACTGCCCCTTTTGATTACCTTGGGCCCACCAGGATAATCCAGGAGACTCTCCCTATTTTAAAATCACCTGTGGAGCATGCCTGACTCCCCTTTGCCGAGTAACAAACATATTCACTGGTTCCAGGGACTTGGACTTGGACATCTGGACATCCTTATGGTGTGATGGGGGGTGTGTGTGTGGCACTATTCCATCCAACACAAACAACAATCACAGAGCAGTATCATGCTCCTCAGTGAGGACTAACCCTCAGTTCTCTGCTTGTACCTCTCCTAACGGTTTCAAAGCACCCTAAAAGTAGGGTACCAAGAAGCCCTATTTTTTTTTTAATTTTTTTTATTATTTATTCATGATAGTCATAAAGAGAGGAGAGAGAGGCAGAGACACAGGCAGAGGGAGAAGCAGGCTCCATGCCAGGAGCCCGACGTGGGACTCGATCCCGGGACTCCGGGATCGTGCCCTGGGCCAAAGGCAGGCGCTAAACCGCTGAGCCACCCAGGGATCCCCAAGAAGCCCTATTTTTATGGCATCTTGGAGTTGATCATGTAGGACAGAAACGGAACCTTGTTGAAAACAAAATATATTTTATCTCTTGCTTCACTCTAATAGTCCTGCGAAGGCCAAGTTGACAAATGGCCCAGCTTCCCTCTCAATCATGTTGCCAATAACAACATTGAAATGGTGCTTGGGGCCTTCAGGCTGGACCCCGTCAACAAGACAGGCCTCACTGAGTAAGAGGCAATCTGTCTCGGTCTGTCAGATGCTACAAGATTTCTGATGGCAATGATGGGGAGAGTGGTGGGAGAGAAGTAGCACAGCAAGCTTCCCTGCCAGAAGCCAGAGAAGGAGACGGATGCATTAAAGAGTGCAGAACTCTTCTGCTTGCTTGGCCATTTCCTTCTTGTAACGGAATGCTAAAAAGATGGTTATAAAGAGGACATCTGTACAGGGAGGTGTGTGGACTCATTTCATCCACTGAATTGGTGCAAGATGCTATAGGTCATCTCTACAAATGTGATGGGCATTCATTCACCCAGACCCCATAGATAAAGAACATGAGAGCGGAAGTACCATGTAGTACCTTTAGAGGAATGTGTGCAAAGGGAGAAAATGGGCCAATCATGGTAGCATGGCTCTATTGAGTGTGCGTGTGTGTACGTGTGTGTTTGGGGAGGACAGTTGAGCACAAAAAGACCAGCAGCAGGGACGTCTGGGTGGCTCAGTGGTTTAGCGCCTGCCTTCGGCCCAGGGCGTGATCCTGGAGTCCTGAGATCAAGTCCCACATCCAGCTCCCTGCATGGAGCTTGCTTCTCCCTCTGCCTGTGTCTCTGCCTCTCAATCTGTGTCTCTCCTGAATAAATAATAACAATCTTTAAAAAAAAAAAAAAAAGACCAGCAGCAGACCTGAGAATAAGTCTCTCACCATGTCAATCAGGATAATTTGAAAACAGACTATGGAAGAGAACTCAATGCCAAGGCCGGGTGCCAGAGGGAGTCAGAGAAGAAACTGTGAGACAGCTATACCCCACCCTTGCCAGACTCGAGTGAAGACCTTGGGCAAGCTATTTAACTTGGTGTTTTTCATCTATAAAGTGAGAGTGACAATAAGTACTTGCTTCACAGTATCCTGTAGGAGACTGTTACCCTGCATGCCCCCCAGTGAATCCCCTCTCTCAGTGCCCATGCCCTGGCCTATCTCTATCCCCCACTGATGCTAGACTTTGTCACGTGATTTGCTTTGACTGATGGGACTTCATCCAATGGGACACCTACAGAGGCTGACGAGTGTTTGCACACTAGGGTGTGCCCTCTTGGAAGACTACCATCACCATCTAAGAAACCTAGGATATCATGCCGGGAAGGCCACACGGAGGAGAACCGAGATACCCCACCGGCAGCCCTGGCTAATCACCAGATGTGTCGTGACCGCCAGAGAGTCACCCTCCGGGGTCACTTTACCCTAGTTGAGCCACATGGGCAGATGACAGCAGTCCTTGAGTGGCCCCAAGCAAAACCAAAGAACAACTGCCCCGCTCAAGTTGCAGAATGCCCATCACATTTGTAGATGATCCTTTGTCTATTGTACTTTCAGTGAATGAGATAAGCCCATGTGCCTACCTGGCACACATGTCCTCTTTTTAATCATTCCCTTAGCATCCAATTATAAACAGCAAATGGCCAAGCAGGCAGAAAAGTTCTGTGGAGGGATCTTTAATCCATCCACCTTCTCTGGCCTCTGGCAAGGTAGCCTGCTGCATTACTGCGTTTACTGCAGAATAAACAGTTGCTGTTTTAAACTACTAAATTTTGGGATGGTTTGCTGTGTAGCGGTAGTTAGCCAATCCAGGCTCTTGTCGGGATTAAATCAGATAACGCAAAGCACTCGGCACAGCTCCCAGCACAGAAAGTGTTCCGTGCGTGGGGACGATCACCTTGCATCAAGTCCAGGTCTATTCAACCCTTTTACCTGTTACCGCCCTCACTGCACCCACCTTACTCCTTTCTCTATACCCACGCCAACAAATAATACCAGGTCATGAAAAATCATAGGTTTGAATCTTTTTTTTTTTTTTTTTTTAGTGTTTTATATAAAATTATTTTCATGTGGGACACCTGGGTGGCTCAGTCAGTTAAGCATCTGCCTTTGGCTCAGGTCATGATCCCGGGATCCAGGGATCGAGTCCCACTTTGGGGTCCCGGCTTTGTGAGGAGCCTGCTTCTCCCTCTGCCTGTGTCTCTGCCTCTCTCTCTCTCTCATTAATGAATAAATAAATCTTTATAAAATATTTTCGTGTACTAAAGCAAAATCATTAAAAACCATATAGTGCTAAGAATCTTAAAATGAAAGTCAGTAGTCCCTTGTCCTACACTCCCACCCTCAATCCAACTTCTCATTTTAGGAGGCCCGTGGCACACTCATACCAAAATCAGGCAAATACTGTACAATGCAAAAGTGAAAACTGTGAACACAGGTGCAAAAATCCTTAACAAAATGCTAGCACACTGAATCCAGGTCATGATCAAGTCCTGCATCCGGCTCCCCCCAGGAAGCCTGCTTCTCCCTCTGCCTGTGTCTCTCTGCCTCTCACTCTTTGTCTCTCATGAAAAAATAAATTCAAAAAATTTAAAAAAAGAAAACAGCATGTCCCCCACCAAAGTGCTTGCACACAATTCTCCATCTCTGAGTTTGCTTATGAGAAATCCAACTTGAAAAGGTATACTAAGTGCTGTTGGCTTCTGCAAGAAGGCGGTGCAATCTGATCTGTGTATAGAAAGAGTTCTGGCCACGTGTTATCAATACGGGGAAGACCTTGAGGGCCTGAAGAGCAGTCAGGAGGCTGGTGCCTAAGGGGATGGTGAGAGACAGCAGCAGAGCCCGGCCAGGAGGATGCCAAGCAGGAGGCGGGCCTGAGGCTGAGTGCGGGTGGAAGTGACTAGGTTTGGGATTCAGAGACTAATGCGAATGGGGACAGAGGTAGGATGGGAGGAGGAACCTGTGCCATCCTGAGGTTCTGAGCCTGGACAACTCTGAATGGTGATGTTCCTCCTACGATAGAAAAATCCAAGGTGTGTGGGGGTGCTGGGTGGCTCAGTCGGTTCAGGGTCCACCTTCAGCTCAGATCATGATGCTGGGGTCCTGGGATCGAGCCCTGCATTGGGCTCGCTGCTCAGCGGGGAGTCTGCTTCTCCCTCTGCCTCTGCCCTTGCTCGAGCTGTGTGTGTGTGTGTGTGTGTGTGTGTGTGTGTGTGTGTGTGTCTTTCATGATCTCTCAAATGAATAAATAAATAAAGAAAGAAAATCCAACAGAGAAATAAGGTGAGGAAGAAGGGAGGTCAACCCTGTGGAGTCTGTTTGCCCTCCCTGACCTCTGGGAACCTTTGACTCTTCTGAGAGCGATTCCCCAGAGCACTCACCTGGTGTGGAGCCCCAGGTCCTCCACCATCTGGCCTGCTCCTCCCTTCCAGCTCCTTCCCTGTCCCCCCTCCTGTACCCATCCACGCTGAGCCTCTGGGCGACCTCAAGCCTGGCTGATGTGTTCCCACCGCAGGGCCTTGGTGCTCAGCAAGCTTCCCTCCCATTCTCCTCGTGGAGGCTGGTGCACACTCCCGCAGGTGCACACTCCCGCTGTTGCACGCTCCTGCTGGGCCCGACGCACCTTCAGGTAGGGTGTGTGCTTTCGTGGCACCCGCCTGCGGCTCCTGGAAGGGAATCAGCTTTGCTCGTAGGCCCTCACCCACGGCCCCGCCCGGGGCCCAACCCACCGCATCCACGGACAGGCCCTGGAACCGGGCAGCCGGCCGAGGGCCCTCTGGCCTGCCCCCCCCCACCACCACCAGAGGCCCTGGCAAAGCGGGCAAGCCATTCCCCTGAACTCCAACCCGGACCTGCTGCCTCCCTGTCCAGTCCGGGCTGCCCTGGGGGTTCCAGAACATCTCACGGGGAGCCACAGACCTCGTGCCGCCCATCAGCGCCTGACAAAGGAGGCCAACCACGCGTGAGTGTTGAGTGAATGAATGAATGAATGAATCAATCAATCAATCAGAGGAATGAATGGCTTGGATCCCTTACATAGAAGACCAACAGAATGGGCCGGGGGGCTCCTGGGTCGGAACCACGCAGCGGCAAGCGGCAGGTGGGCCCTGGCACCTGGCAGGCGGGCATCTCACCCGAGGCACGGACGTCCCAGGCGGTGGCCTGTCCCCGCCTCCACCTGCTGCGGGTCTCGGCGGTCCCGCATCCAAGGGGCAAACGGAGACCGGACGAGGAGCTCACCTACCCTGGTGATTTCCTTCTGCTTGGGGAATTTTTTTTTTCTTTTTGGTCTGAGGACAGACGCTGCGGTCCCATGCACAGGGGCAGAGAAGGGAGAGGCACGGAGGTGGGTCGGGACGTCTCCTCTCCCTCGGCCCAAGAGGCACTGCAAGAGGGGAGAAGGCAGGTGTGCATGCAGAGGTGGGGCGGGTCTGGGGCTCCCCCGGGCCCCGAGGGGCGAGGGTCTGCACCTCCCAGGGTGCTCCCAGCTCTAGAACAAGAGACAGGGAGACAGAGAGCCTAAAAGGCCCCAACACCCTGCATCTGAATCCCACACCTGCCATTTAGCACACGGGTGACCTTGGGCCGGCTGTTGAGCCCCTCCAGGCCTCAGTTTCCTCATCTGCAAGCTGGGCTCTCTCTTGGACAGCGGGAGGCCCTGGAAAGTGCAGCCCCCGCCCGGAGCGGGCGGCTGTCACCGGTGGCTGTGGGTTGCGGGGCCCTTTACGGGTTTACCATCAAGGGAAAGCTTCTCGGGCTAAGGATGGAAGCTGGTTCTGTCCCCAGAGGAGTGACGATCACTAATCCAGCCCTGCTTAGGGCGGCTCTGGCATCCCCGTGGCGGGATGGGGGTACGAAGCAGGGGCTGGGCTGCTCTGGGCACAGGCCGCCTGGGCCCTCCCGCGCCCTCCCGCCAATTCCTGACTCCCACTTAGATCCAATAGACTTGGATTTAACGAGCTGGCTGTTAGACTCTAAATACACACCGTATGGCCAGGAGATGCAACGTTTCCTGCGAAGGAGCAACCAGAGGGCCCCCCTCTCCTCCATCCCTGGTGTGTCTCATGTACGGCTTTGAATAATTAATTTGCCATTTCGATGATACACAATGACCGGCCTATTAAGCCAGGATCCAGCATTTATTAAATGCTAACTTAGTGGCAGGCAAGCAAAACCTGAGTCAATAGTTGCCTTGCCGGTTATTAAAAGCTCCTGTCCCTGAGGATCTGTGGGGGAGGCAGGCCATGTGGTCGGCGGAGGCAGTGAGCTGGCGGGCAGAGGGGAGGCGGGAGCATCTAGGAGCATCGGGGAGGCCATGCGGAGCCTCACCCTGCTGGGGACCGGGAGGGCACGACTGGGGCAGGTGGAGGTCGGTGCCAGAGCAACCGCCTGAAGTTCCCACCAGCGGTGAACCACCCCTGAAGCAGCGAGCTGGGACATCTGCTTTTCGTTTGGGCTTTCTGGAAGCTATTTATTGCCCAGAGATGGGGCTTAGAGGCAGGAAAGGTATGTGGAACTCGGTGGGGATCCCAATATGAGGGGAGAACTGAAGAACACAGTCCCGCGTTGTTGGCCGCCCAGGGTGGATGTTAACAGCATGGGTTTTGAAGGGGAACCATTAGGGTGCTATGAATGGCACATAAAAGACACGCCAACTCCAACCAGTTTAGATATTAAGGGAGGTCATTGTCACCCAATAGGAAATTCAGGAATTGACAAGTTTCTCAGTTGAGACTAGACTCGGCTACATATAAAATTCAAATAGCAGTGGCTTAAACAGGATAGAGGTTTAGATTCCTCTCAAAGGAAAGAAGCCCAGAGGTGAACAGCCAACAGCTGGGATGGCAGCTCCACAGTTAGCAGGGACCCATGGCGCCCCACATGCTGTGTGGGGACACTGCTCCATGCTGCCCTGGGGTCCACTCACCAGTTCCCTGCTTACACCAACAGAACCTTTGAAAAAGGTGTGTCTCTAGCTGGCTCACTCCCTCAGAGCCCAGCAAAGCCCTGGAGCCCCCCTGCCCTTCCCCGTCTGGTGCCATGACCTTGGTTCTTCATGCACGGTTTTCCCAGCACCCCATAATCATTCTCCTCCACAGCCCTGCACCCATAACCTCAGAGGTGCTGTTCTGGAGTATACCCAACCATCCACTGTCCTGCTTCTCAATCTGGGAAATCCACTGCCCTCCTCCTGCCATTTTCTTCTTTCCCCACCATCACCACAAACACGGACCACTCCTGCTCCATCATTCCAGACTAGAACCTGACAGCTCCCTAATATCCCTCCCACCTCATCCCCCAACCCCATCACCCTTATAGCTCTATTGACTTAGCCCAAGCCAATCAGCATTCTCTAGCCAAAGAGACTCTGTTCAGAATGAACATATATTTTGAGTCAATGAGGATCGAGGGGAAATTCTTCAGGAAACTTCTAGGGGGAAAAAAACTGTCTTCCTCTAGGTAAGGTAGAGGTAAAACCTGGAACTGCTGCCTCCATTTTGCCACCATGGGAAGCCAAACTGATGTACACAGAGCAGAACACAACACTTGAGAGATGACCAGGTGTTTGATGCCGTTGGTAAGGCCTCAGCTCGAACCAACTCAGATCTTCTTTTTTTTTTTTTTTTTTTAAATTTTTTATTCATTTATGATAGTCACAGAGAGAGAGCGAGAGAGAGAGGCAGAGAGAGAAGCAGGCTCCATGCACCGGGAGCCTGATGTGGGATTCGATCCCGGATCTCCAGGATCGCGCCCTGGGCCAAAGGCAGGCGCCAAACCGCTGCGCCACCCAGGGATCCCCCAACTCAGATCTTCTAATTACTTGTGCCTGAAATCAATATTTTTATTGCCTAAGACATCCAAAGGGGTTTTTCATAGTTAGAACATAAAAAGATCCAAGTGACCAAGGAGTCACCTAGAAATGGTCCAGCTCTTAGAAAGGCCTTACCGCCCCCCCCCCCAAAAAAAAGAGAAAGGCCTTACCCCTCCCTGAAGTCAGGGGAAGAGGATGAGAAATACCTACCCAACCTCAGGACCTAATTAGGCTTTTCAAGGAATTCAGCCAAAATCTAAAAGCCCAGATCCTTCTATGAAAATTCATCTGTCCATCCATCCACTCAGCCACTCATGCACTGAGAATTCCAAATCCAGCCTCCTTAGGTCCCTCCATAGCTCAGCATCAGTATCGAGGCTCCATCCTCATGCAAACAGAGCCACTCTGCAAGCCTTGGGCCAACTCAGGTGATACCTCTGAGTATCACTCAGGGTTCTCCAGAGAAATAGAAGCAGTAGGATCTAGATGGACATACAGAGAGGAGATGACAGGAATTACAGGAATTATGGCTCAAGAAGTCCCATAATCTGCCACCTGCAAGCTAGAGAACCGGGAAAGCCAGTGGTGCAATCAGTTCAGGTCCAAAGGCCTGAGCATCCGGGGGCCAATGGTTTAAGTCCTAGTTGGAGTCTAAAGGTCCAAGAACCAGGAGCACCAATGTCCAGGAGCAGGAGAAAACAGATGTCCCAGTTCAAGTAAAAGAAAGTTCTCCCACCCGTGTTGGTGAAAGGGATCTTCTTTCCTTGGTCCGCAGTTTCAAATGCTAGTCCCTTCTAGAGACACCCTCACAGACACACCCAAAAGGTTTCACCAGCTGTCGGGGCACCCCTGAGCCCATTCAAATTGCTGCAGAAAATTAATGATCACACCCTGGCTCCTGTCTTAATGTCGTACAAGCCCCTCCCCCCTTCCTTCCCATCTCTGCTGCTACCAGCCAAGCTCAGACCCTTCGCATCTTCATTCCTGGCCCACCAGGGCAGCTTCTTAATGGACACCCATTAAGAAGTCTTTTGACAATCTGGTGCCATGAAGCATGAATCATTCGCTCTAAAGCGCTCCCTTGGTCATTCCAGTCTGCTCAAAAATGCATGCTGAGTATAATGAATTTAAGCACGTCAGGAATATATAAAAACAGTTTTAAAAGAAAAAGAGGAAAGTTCTTTCTCTTCAAATTCCCTTTCCCCAAGGCTACCACTGATAACAGTTAGGTATGTATCCTTCTGGACTCTTTCCTAGGTATATATATTTTTTAAACTTTTTTTCCCCCCAAACAAAGACAGTATATAGCTTTACTAACGTGACTACACTGCAAGAGGGACTTGCCCTAAAATCACATAAAAAAAAAAAAAATCCTTTCGTGGTTCCTTAGGGCCATATTCACTCAAAATAATGGAAATTTAAATTCAATGGCCCTGCTGGGGGAGTGTTCTGAAGCCCACAACTCCCATTTTTGTTGCTGTTGTATTTCTGTTGCTTCATTCTCTGCTGGTTTAATTAGTGCACGGTAGCGTCTGAAGCAATGTCATTTCTATTCCAGTTATGGCCAGAGGCAGTTAGCACAAAATTCACAATATTTTTAATTCCAATAGAACTGTTCGGTCTAATGGTCCTATTCCAGCAACTTCAGAGGTTAGAACACCCCGCATGTGAAGCTGCCGACAAGGAAAGACGACTTCCAGTGGGGGGCCTTAGAAGGAGGGCTCTTCACAGGGCTCCCATGGCTGGGTAGGAGCTTCTGGCAAGTTCATGGAACCACCCCCCGAAAGCGTAGACGCCAAGGCTTGGCTTAAAATTGTGTTATTACAGCGCTGGCTTGGGGAGAAGATGTTGCATTAGAATTCCCAATTTGCGGTCGTTAGGGCTGAGACTGCTTTCAGTTCTGCATCCAGGTCCCAGAGCAGCGGGGGTGGGCAGCGGAGCTGGGCCGTGGGTCCTTCTGAGCTGGCTTCCCAACGCGGAGAAGCTGGGAGGTCCCGGTGACCCGGTGACACGCTGGCCCAGGTTTCAATGCAGCGCTACCGTTTAGAAACCGTGCCAGCTTGAGGGGGACCCTGAAGCTTACGAACCCTGGCTTCCCTGTTTATAGACATACCACCCCCTCCCCGAAAAGGGCTTGTTAGGGTAGGGGAGCTGCCCAGCACAGCCAGATGCGGGAGGCAGGACTCGTTCTTGGTCCACCTGTGGTTTTTAGAGACGATGCTTCTGCCTTCAGATGAGTAGTTTCTGGTCATCAACCCCAACAACACCTACCCCTAGGGGAAAAAAGTCACAAGGGACAGGTGGGTGGCCGGGGAGAGGATTTTCCAACCCTGAAAAGGACCCCAAGGGGGCTCACAGGGGCAGTCCAAGGCAGGCCTCCGTGCTGCTGGTGTTGCCAGGAGGCATCGCAAGGACACAAAGATCCCTCCAGCCCCTCCTGGACTGGCTGTCCTCCTGCTTCTCACTTTTTCCTAAAGCTCTCAGGCCCTGGCTGGCCGCCGCTTTCCTGGGAAACACAGATGGTCAGCATAGAAAATGCAGGCTGGATCTGAGCTTGCCTTACAACACTGGCTAACTCATCCTACCCTGGGGCAATGAAATGCTCCCTCCCTCCCTCCCTCCCTCCCTCCCTCTCTCCCCTCCACACACAGGGAATATATCCTGCATACCTTCCATGTGCTTCATAGTCCCTGCCTTCCGGCCACCATAAAACAACAGCTACTGATAGAACAATCACAGATGTCCTATCCCTCTTCTTTGCCCTAATAATAAAGGTCTCAAACTCCCTTCCTAATCTGAGAGGCGTCCTACACACACTTGGGACCTGCTAATCGTGAGAGTCAAAAAGACAAGTACTGTTGTCGTTGTGTGGGTGTGTTTGCCACCACAATCAACATTCATTCAGACCCAAGGCGGATGTGTCGCCTGTGATGTGTCACTAGGCCCATGAATGATGAATCATGCTGCTTGGTTTTATTGTTATTGGTTCCCGATAAAAGATGCATAAAATATGTACTGTTGAGACTGTATGGCATAACTCTACTTAATTGTTAGTTTTCTTATTATCATTTAAAAAGTAGGGGCGTCTGGGTGGCTCAGTAAGTTAAGTGATGGACTCTTGGTTTCGGCTCAGGTCATGGTCTCAGGGTTGTGGGACCCAGCCCCACATCAGGCTTTGCGCTGGGCTTGGAGTCTGCTTGAGATTCTCTCTCCCTCTCCCTTTGCCCCTCCCCCTGCTCACTTGCATTCTCTCTCTCTTTCAAAGACATTTCTTTTTTTTTTAATATTTTATTTATTTATTCATGAGACACAGAGAGAGAACGAGAGGCAGAGACACAGGCAGAGGGAGAAGCAGGCTCCATGAGGGAGCCTGATGTGGGACTCGATCGCAGGTCTCCAGGATCACACCCTGGGCCAAAGGCGGCGCTATACTGCTGAGCCCCGCTGGGCTGCCCATCTCTCTCTCTTTCATAAATAAAAAATCTTAAAAAAAAAAAAAGAAAAGAAAAAGAGTAACACAAGGTGATAATTTGGCAAAAACCAAACAATACAGAAGTGAGTGGATGGTGATGTTCCAGCCCAGAAGCACTCCCTTTTAGAGACCATCTGCCCTGTCCCACGGTAAAAGGCGAATGAGTCAACGTGGAAACTTTTGTTCCAAACTGGGTCAATTGGATTCGCCGTGCCTGGACTATAAAAGCGTGAATGGGCAGTGCCAGGGGCTGACACATCTTGCATGCGCACCTCTGAGAGAAGGTCCTCCTGCTTACCTAGCCAGGTCCCCTTAGCTACTCTGCGCTTCCCAGTGCCCAGGTCCCAGTTCTTCCATTGGTGACTCCTCCCAATGTCCTTCCACCAAATCCCGTTTTCGCTTCCTGACTTCACCAGTTTCTGTTGCTGGCCACCCAAGGCCCCTCAACTGATCCAAGCATAGCAGGTACAGGTGTTATAATCACACAGAGACGGGAGGCACACCACAGTGTCCCGTTCTGTGTTATTCTCTATCTTGACCCTCCGCACACACTCATCAATACTCACACAGCATGCTTCCTCCCAATATCCAGGACATAGAAAGTAAAAATGCAGACGGTCAAGGGTCCAAGTGCCTCCTCCCCACCACACACACCTCCTCGAGGAGTAACACTGCTGGCAGCTTAGATGTGTTCTCCCAGACCTGTCTCTGCAGCTGGGTGTGTGGTCGGCTGGGT
The DNA here is from genome assembly GCF_011100685.1 of Canis lupus familiaris. NCBI lineage: Eukaryota > Metazoa > Chordata > Mammalia > Carnivora > Canidae > Canis > Canis lupus. The sequence continues at coordinate 32,806,382 of NC_049239.1, read as the reverse complement.
GTGTGGCCTGTAACACTCACTGAATACCTACCACGTGCCAGGAACCCTATCGGGACTTTTCACCTACTCTGTTTTACCTGCTCCCATAATCTCATTTAATTCTCACAGTACCCCCAAGAGGGAAGCATTAACATCCCATTTGACAGATGAGAAAACCAAGGCGGAGGAACTTCTATTTGCTCCAGCTCCCTCACTGATCCTAAGGGGCACGCAGCACTGTCAGGAGCCCTAACCCTCTTGGTGGGGAAAGATGGCAAGGTCAAGCACCCTGTTGGCTTGGCTTTGCCCTGGGTGAGCAAGGGTATCGTGCCTGGGAGCAGAGAACCATGAACACAGTTTTTGTGTCTATTTCTTCTTTGCCAACTCTGGGTGGTTTTAGGATTTCCCTCCCCACCTTAGAAAAGTCACTTAGAAAATAATCCAGGGGTGCCCAGGTGGCTCAGTCGGTTAAGCATCTGCCTTCAGCTCAGGTCATGATCCCAGGGTCCTGGGGTTGAGCCCCGCGTCGTCAGGCTCCCTGCTCAGCGGGGAGTCTGCTTCTCCCTCTCTCTCTGCTGCTCCCCCTGCTTGTTCTATCAAATAAATAAATGAAATCTTTAAAGAAAAAAAAAGAAAAGAGTCCAGTGAGTGGCGATCATCTCTGACTCCCTTCGGTTAAAGCTCCTATTCATCCTCTGGTTATTTAACGAGCAGAAACAGGCAAGCAAAGGAAAAGATTTCAGAATAATCCCTCTCTTTTCTTTCCCCCCAACACTTTTTTTTTCCCCCAACCCTTCTGATTGTTTATTCGCTCCTCCTTTCTGTCACAGATGCCAGCAGGAGAAACGGAAAGCACCCTTTGATGGGAGAGGAGCTTTTAAACACCCCAGCTCTTTAGGAGGTATCCCTGGGTTCTTTTCTCTGCCCCCCTTACTGGAGTCTGGGTGGCCGTTGTAACATACGTGTAACATGAACGTGTGACCATGCAGAAAACCAGGGTAGCGACAGAGTCCGCAGATGTGAACAGAACTGAGCCGAGAGGGACCACAGCCGTGGGAAAGCTCTGACGTGGAAGTCAGGTAGAGTGAGCCAGGTGGGCCAGGACTGAGCCGTTCACCTTGTGCTCATCACACAACCCTCTGAAGCTCAACTTTCTCCTTCATCAAATAAGAACAGTCGCCCACACCCGTCCCGCACCTCTCCCTCGCAGGCTGCCGTAAAAATCCACCAGACTGGCATGGGAGAGTGCTCAGCAAAACTGCGAGGAGCCGTATAAATGTATGACCGTCATTAATCCTCAGCCCTCCTTCTGCTATTCCTTAGGCCCATATTGTCCCTAAAATGCAGCCATTCTTTAAACTCAGGCAGACGAGAAATGGCCTCCGAGGTTTCTTGCTTCCTTTTTTCCCCTCAGTTGAAACAAAAAGGAACCAGACGTATTCAAGAGCAAGTGTCAGTGTCTGGTGTGTAACAAGCATGCCCGGCCCCACAGCAGCACCTGCCCTGCGTCCCTGTGGCAATCTCAGAGCTGGCTCCTGGGAGGGGCAGTTATAGCGGGCATTGTTGTGTGCCAGGCTCAGGCTACCCTGGCCCTGAGACAGTAGTGGTACGGCCCCTGGGACTGTTAGGTCTGCCCACTTCTTTTCCAGCCATTCTCACCCCAGCTGATAAAATATCAACCTCGTGGAGCTTTCCAAGCGGGCACCATCTCCCAGCGGATGGGCTCCACCATGCCGCCCAGGAGAGCTCTAAGCGAGCACCTGTTTCTAACATGCCTGGACACAGACAACACGGCAGCACCAAGGAAGAGATGAGCCCCTAGTAAGAGGCCCCTTGGCTAGCTCACCGGGGTTTTTCTCAGCCCCAGGAGGGTCCACGTGCTGTTGTGGCTAATAGAACTTTGCTCCCATGGCTGACCAGAGCTGGAATTCCTCTTCTGTCACTTAGCAGAAGTCTCCTGAGCCACGTGTTACCTGTCACAATGTTCCGGTGGTTTTCCCATCAGTGAAATGGGGGAATAACAACTCTGGGCCAGGATGGAGCGGGCCTTGAAGCTGACGTGCCCAGAAAGCTCTCAGCATGCTGCTGCCTTACAGGTCGGAAGTACCCTGGAGACGCTGTGTCCACCAGAATCCCTTGTCCAGCTTGATCGCAAGGGAAACCTTGACCTTCTGGAAGCTGAGCTCCCGAGAGGGCCTGGACGGGAGTGGCCCTGGGTCACACGGATCTGCCTGTTTCTCCACAAAAGGCAGAGGGGGACAGAGAGGAGGTGGGAAGGACAGCCAGATGGACGACAGTCTTGCACAGTGATGTGACACCCTCCGCCCCCCAGTTTGGGGAGCCCTGCAAATCGTCAGCAAAGTGTCCAAATTTGTTCAGTTGCTCCAAGTGCATTTGGGGCAGGTGGAGTGATTCAGATGTGGACCTTCACAGCCGGGTGACTGTGTGCCAGAGCCAAGGCGACAAGTAGAGAGGCCGGAAGCAGATGCAGAGGGACAAGCTTGAGGATCAAAGCCCCAGTGACCCTGAGAAATAGAGGGACAGCCCCTGCCCCTCCCAAACTGTGGAATAGGCATCTGGATAAAGATGAACTGAAGTTTGAAGGAGTGGGGCAGGTTCAACAAACACAAGGTTACGCCATTGCCGTCGTCCTCATCATCTCTGTCATCATCACTCCCAGGTGTTACAGGTCATCTGCCCACAGGGACGTAGGAAACTGGCTTTAGGCCGTGCAAGCTGGGACGCAGGAAGCTGGCGCGTTCCTAACCAGGACTGCACTACTGAGGAACTTCTAGCCGGCCCCCCTCACCCCCATCTCACTGTTGAGATGTGCAGCTACCTCTCCATTCACTAGGAGGCACCAGCCAGCAGCGAGGGTCTGCTGGTTACCCCCCCCAACACACACACCACCCCCACCCAGGCCCCTTTCCAGTACCACAGGGATGGCTTTCCCCGGGTCCTCGAGTCCCTGGCCCACCCACCGAGGTCGCTCATCGCTCTGCTGACACTCCCGGCCGCACTGCAGTGAGCCCCCAGTTATGAATTACTTACCTGCTGGCCATCATTTCAGTGTAAATGGATTTTAAAAAGCAGTGAAGGAATATATTTTCATTTGGAGTTAAAGCATCCATTTTTTATTGGAGTTGGAGTCTGGTCTGGAAGAGACGGGAGAAGAATGGCTCCGAGGCTAATCTAGGTAATGATGATGATGGAGATGCCCGGAGCAGGCCATACCTCACCGGCAGCCACCCCTCTCCCTCCCCCGGCGTCGCTGCCTACGCTATGTTTTTTTCTTTTCCTTTTTTTTTTTTTTTTTTTTCTCACGGCCCCTTCCATTAACACCCACCGCGTATGATGGAACCATTATGATAATATCCCCGCTCTCGGAAGCCTCGATTGGTCTTGACACGTTATCAACCTGAGAGCTCAGCCACTGCGCACTAAGCCCTATTTATAACAACCCTTGGCAGGAGCCACCAAAATAAAACCTGGTACTTACGGGCCACCTTTCGTCTGAGAGAATCAGAAAGCTTTACAAGCTTAATTAAGCTCCGGCATCTCTGCGACTGATGAGGTGTGCAGGGCCCGGGACACCGAGCAAGAGCAGCATCGCTGACTGCGCAGGGATGAGGCTCCGGGCGGCAGGGGCAAGGAATCAACGGGGCCAGCCAGGCCTCACCTCCTCTCATGGCAAGTGTTTGTTGAGTGAATTTCTGCAGCTGGGGTGGAAACAGCCATCGGTGGGGGACGGAGGGGCCGTGGAGAAGCCCTGCCCTGCTGCTCCTCCATGTAGGGAGGGGGCCTGAGAACGGCGTCTCATATCCAAAGCCGATTAAGCTAAGCCCACGGACGCAAGTGCTTTTAAGGCCCAGGAAATTGAGCTCCCGAGAAAGACACGGTGATCCGCCCACGGCTCGTGGCTGCTGAGCTCCCAGGACGGTCCCTGGGCTGAACGCCCTCCTCCCCCAAAGCCTGACCTGCAAAGCCCCAGCTTGCCCTTCAAGACTCAAGCTTAACATGTGCCTCCTCCTCCGTGAAGCCTTCCTGGCCTCCCTTGGGAGAGTTTGCTGCTCCCCCGCATCTGTGCTCCCGGTGGCTTATGCCTCCGTGACGGCGGGGGGAGGGGGGGGGCGGGGTTGCTTCCTAAATGCTCCCCGGGCGGTTCATCCACGCAACCGTGTTCCGAGACGGTGCGGTCAGCATCTCCACTTTCCTGATGAGTTAACAGGCCCAGCGAGGTTAAGTGACTCTTCCAGGACAGCACAGTCAGCAGGTGCAAGACTCAGCCCGGATGCACAGACCCATGTGTGTCCCTGGAGACTCCACCCCGCCCGCCTGCCCGGGAGCACACTCATGAGGGCACAGATCTGCTTCCAGGTGTGCCCCCTCTCGGGTCCATAAGCCCCTCTGTGAGCGGTTCGTCATTTAGGACTCCCTGGCTGCAAACCAAAACCCCACTCCCAGTGTGTCCAACCACCTGGCAAGCCCAGGGGGAAGGGTGGCTTCAGAGTTGATTAATTTGAGGGCCCGGTGACATTACCAAGGACCCCGGCTCCTGCAGCTTTCTGGCCTGCCACCCTCAATGTGTCCACCTAGCTCCCCTTGCGGTTCTGTGGGGACTGTCCCAATTCCAGCCCTCACATCTGGACCTGAACCGTGGAGAAAAGGTGCCACATCTTTTCAGTGTCTTTTTGCCCTAGAGTGGATTGCTTTTCCAGAAACCTCCCTGGGGACCCCAGGTCTCACCAGCCAGCATGGTGTCATCAGCCTGTGCCTAAACCCCACGTGCGCAAGGAGCCGAAAAGCACCCCGACTGGCTTAGCCCAATCAGGGTCCAGCCTCCCTTCCAGCACCAGGCACAGGAAAGAGGACGAAGAGCTGCCCAAAGAAGGGGAAAGGAGGATGAAAAACAGACAACCAACCGAAGCTCCTGACGCCGCGTTAAAGACGAGAGAAAGGCAGAGGCCTCGGCCCTTACTGCCCAGATCTTGACCTTCTGCATCTGAATAAAATACGACAGTTGAACTGAATCACAGCAGAGAAAGAAAACTCATGTCCCAAAGTGCCCAGCCCAGAATTTTTACCACCACACCCCATAACTCGAGTATGATGCCATGTGACTAAGATTCACAATGGCAACGGCTTTCAGATTTATTAAATTAATTCACCAGTGCTCTAACCTTTAGATTCTAGCTTCTAACACCAGTGGCTATCGAAGCCTTTTCCAAAAGCCGGTCAAAAGAGAGCTCTGTGGAATAAAGAGGTTCGTAAAAATGTTAAAGTCTCGCCATAAATTACAGGTTTATGTCAACCCTGACTTTCTTTCCAGAAACACGGTGAAACACAGTATATTCTTAAAAGTGGGAGTCATTCAGGCAGGCAGACTAGTTGCAAAGGCTATTGCATTTCCTGACCTCCTCCTAGCTATCCAGTAGGATTTGCCTGGAATAAAATGTGTAGATACCTGTCCAGGACAGCCAGGTCTGTGAGGATGGGAGCCGTGCAGGAATTCTAGAGTTCAGGTTTCCTGGCTGGCTGAGTTGGTTAAGAGTCTGCCTTAGGCGTGGGTCATGATCCTGGGGTCCTGGGATGAAAAATAATAAAAAGATTTTATTTATTTATTTGAGAGAAAGAGAGCAAGCTGAGCAGGGAGCTTGCTTCTCCCTCTCCCTCTGCCCCCTACTCATGCTTGCTCTCTTTCTCTCAAATAAGTAAATAAAATCTTTAAAAAAAAAAAAAAAAAAAAAAGGAATTCTTGAGCTCATGACCTAATAGAGACATACCAAAAAAAAAAAAAAAAAAAAAAGGAAAATGATCCTCAAAGCAGGAAAAAAAATGTACTGTAGGGGGGACAAAAAGAGGGGAGGAGAGAGACCCAGATAATAAAAACTATGGCTCAGAGAAGTTCAAAAGCTGCCTGGGGTCAGAGCTAATGATCTCATACACAGAATCACACAAATATTGTTAACAGTGAACTCTTTTTTTTTTTTTTTAATAAAAGAGTGAACTCTTAACTCTTCTAAGCACTGTAAACATAGGGACTAATTTAATCCTCATAATAAACTACAAAGTTTGTCACCATTAATTAGTATTAATCATCAGACATTATATAATTGATATCATCAGTATTAGTGACACCAATAATTCTACTGTAACTGCATTTTACAAATGGGTACACTGAGGCACAGAGAGGCCAAGTAACTGACTCTGGGTTACACCCCTGGTTAATTTTTAAACTCAGACAATTTGGTCTGAGAGTTTGTTCTCTTAACCATTTCCCTTAGTAGCAACCCCAGAGAACATTTCAAAGCAAAATTTAATCTGAGTTGAGTCTACTTTGATTAAATGCAATAATTTTTTATAGCTGACGTTTTCTCAGGGCTTTTTTTGTTGTTTTTTTGTCTTTGTTTTTGTTTTTTTTTTGCAAAGGGCTTATCCTCCATCATTCTGGAATCTCAGCCCTGCCGTTTACTTGCTGTATGACTTCAGGCTAGTCACTGGCTAAGTAAGCTTCAGTGTTCCCATCTGTAAAGCGGGGACATTCATCACTGTTGGAAACGTTAAAGCAGAGAACGTGTGTGCAAAATAAAGCCGGTAACGCCCTGTGCTAGGCCCATAATAAGCACTCAGTAAGTGTTTGCCACCAGCATTGTAGTGATTATTAATACGTCGCTAGCACTTCCCAACAACCATGCAAAGTAGGCAAGATTCATTATCCTCATTTCTCAGATGTGGAAACCTAAACTCAAAGAAAGGAAATAACCCGCCAGAAAGGAAACAGCCAGAATGTGAAAATGCCAGACTTGGGAAACCTTCCAACTCCGAGCCTCCTGCCCTGCTCCCAACCCTCAAAGCCACCCCCGCCCTCTTTCCCAGGAGGCACTGTTAAATGAGCCAGATCATTCTTCAAACAGGACTATGGAAAAATTCGAAGCAATTGGAAGTCCAGACTCAGGGAGAAGCCCTGAGGAATATTAAGAAAGTTTTCAAGGTGAAAATAGGTTTCTAGGTAGGGACAGAGGAGCAGCACTTTCCCTCGTGCAGAAGCAACTGCCAGAGGGGCGGAAGGGCCAGCGGCTACCCATTGTGATGAACTGTATCCAGGAGCCACGGTGTGGCTTGGCCTTGACTGGGGGAGGGGAGCGTCGCCAGGCTGGGAGGTGACGGCAAGTGGGAGCACTGTCATCGTACAGGTGAAACAGAGGAGTGCGTTCAATGTTGAAACACTGTCTAAAGTACTCAAATACGCCTATAAAATGGCATTCTGCTGGAGGGTTTGCTTTTTGGTTTTGGTTTTGTCTTAGTCCTTTGGTTTTCTGGAATTCTGCGTCTCGGTGCACTTGCTCCTGTGAATGCGTCCCACTGCGGTACCTGGGGCATTCAGTCCTGTGGCTGCAGGCAAAGGGCTGCGATGAGGTCAGTCCCTCCTCCAAGAGGTAAGATCCTAGCCAACTTCTTTAAGACCCAGCTTCTTTGTCAATACCTGGAAGTGATGGGAAGATCCTGGGATTTGGAGCATCTGGGTTGGAGGCCAGCCCCTCCCAGAATGAAAGTCACATGCTTCCTCTTCCTACATTATGTGGAGGCTTCATCAATATTTTTTTTTCCTTTTAAAATGAAAGTTCTTGGGGCACCTGGGTGGCTCGGTGGTTGAGCGGCTGCTTTCAGCTCAGGTTGTGGTCCCAGGATCCTGGGATCGAGTCCCGCATCAGGCTCCCCGCAGGGCGTGTGCTTCTTTCTCCCTCTGCCTATGCCTCTGCCTCTCTCTTATGAATAGACAAATAAAATCTTTTAAAAAAGTGAAATGAAAGTTCTTATTTTGTACCTCTTAGTAGTAAGGAGCTTTTTAAAACCAATACATGCCACCTGCAGAAACTTAATCTCAGTAACTTTCCAATGACTTATTCAGCAAATTGTTATTGAACTAACTAAGCACCAGGCACTGAGCCCGGCAGCCCCGAAACAATAGGTAAGGGGGACTCCTCAGGCAATGACAACGAACTATCCCTTGTAGTTCTTTACAGCTTTTGTTAGCAGCTAAAGAGGCAGAGACACCAACTACTTTGGATTTCCCCATAGCACCTAGGACGGTCACCGGCTGAATTTAGGTGAAATCATGAATCAACCCGTTAATCACACACAGACAGTTCTGTAATTAGATGATATTCCACTAATGCCCACAAGGTGGAGATCTTGCTTACAGTTTACCCAGGCTGAAAGCACTGCAATCAAAAAAAAAAAAAAAATCCCAGAAGTTAAACCAAAAGATTAAAAAAAAATCAAATTTAATTTATTGAGCACCTATTTAGTACAATATACTAACTTACGTGGTAAGAGAAATAAAAGGTTGTTAAGAAATAGTATTCTCTGCCCTCTAGGTAACGTAGGGGTGAGGAGCTTACACAAAGCGGGAGGACAGTCCCTTTTAATGCATTACTACGTTTTGATGCCTCCGTATGGGAGTCACAGTCACCGGAGCATCAGATAAGGTCTATAAAAAAGCCTGATAGAGCTGTGTGGTGGGGAACAGATTCAACAAAGACTCCACACTTCAGCCAATATGGAAACACTTGAGGGAATACGGGGTCAGTGCTGGAAAGCTCCAGATGTGGTCTTTTGATGCTTCCCTTCAACCACAAACATTACGGTGTCTGCCCTATAACTCTGAACATTCATTCTTTGGAGAATGAAATATAATCAGTGCCAGCTGATGAGCTAATAAAGCTGAACCCCCCCCCCATGTGCACCTGATGGGGGTTAAAGAGGGAAAGAAGCACATGTGAGAAAACAGATTTCCATCGCCTGCTTTCAGGAGGTGGATTCCTCCTCCGCCCCCAACCTTGCATCTTACCTGGGGATCTTGGTTTGGATCTCGGACACCCTCCTGCAGAGTGGGAAGGGGGCTGGGGGAGGCCAATTCTTATCCAAGAGCCTTCCTGGTGGCTGGAACTCAGAGGTGCTGGAAGACAGTGTGGTTTGTTTTGTCATGGTTTGGGGTTGTTGTTTTTTTTTCTCCTCCTCCCCCCCTCACCCCCCACCATTTATTTTTTTCCCTGAAACCATTAAACCAGCAAGTCAAACGTACTATCAGGATTTCTTTTTCATTTGAACTGAAAATCACATTTGGAAAATAAAGTGAGTGGCTAAATGACAGTGAGTTTTTTAAAAAACCGAAAACGCTGGCAACTTGATTTAAAAAAAAAAAAAAAAAAAGGGAAAAAATAATGAGCTTTCCTGATGGAGGGAAAAATCAGGTGGCACACGGCCAGAAGGCCGGAGTTTGAATTTTAGTTTGTGCCCTTGCTAAGTCCAGCGTCCCAAGCAAACCTTGTCCACCTCGGTTTCCTCCTGGGCAGAATCATACTGTTTCTTGGTGAGAGGGAGGCCCGGACAGCGCTGCTGCTGCCCCAGGTCCTGCACCTGGCTCCTGCCCCAGCGCTGCTCCTGCCCCAGGTCCTGCCCCAGGTCCTGCACTTGGCTCCTGCACCAGCGCTGCTCCTGCCCCAGGTCCTGCACCTGGCTTCTGCACCAGCACGGCTCCTGCCCCAGCTCCTTCCCCAGGTCCTGCCCCAGTGCTGCTCCTGCCCCAGGTCCTGCCCCAGGTCCTGCCCCAGCGCTGCTCCTGCCCCAGGTCCTGCACCTGGCTCCTGCACCAGCGCTGCTCCTGCCCCAGGTCCTGCATCAGCACTGCTCCTGCCCCAGGTCCTGCTCCCGGTCCTGCCCCAGGGCTGCTCCTGCCCTAGGTCCTGCCCTAGGTCCTGCCCCAGGTCCTGTCCCAGGTCCTGCCCCAGGTCTTGCCCCAGGTCCTGCACCAGCGCTGCTCCTGCCCTAGGTCCTGCCCCAGGTCCTGCCCCAGCGCGGCTCCTGCCCCAGGTCCCGCACCTGGCTCCTGCACCCTGCCCCAGGTCGGATCCGGGGTTACCACGTTCTCACAGCCGCCAACCCCCGCCCCCCGCCCCGAGCTTGCGTTCCACGAGCGCGGGGACAGCCTGCGGGGGTTACTGCCCTGAGACCCGGCTCCGTGGATCGGCCTGGGTGTTGCAGGGCTTGCGGAGCGAGGTTTAATCCCCGCCCCCCCCCGCAACCACCCCCCACCCCAGTCCCTCCGCAGAGACCGAGCCAGCACCCCCGGAGCGCACCCGCCCGCAGTGACCCGCAGTGACCCGCGGTGGTAAGCGCGCCCGCGAGAGGGGTGTCGGAGCAAAGCTGGTGCCACAGGGGGTGCCCCCCGCCCCCCGGCCGGGCTGGAGCGCAGGCCGCGGCCCCCCTTAGGCTGGGAGGCCGCGCCGTCGGAGAGCCGGGCGGCGGAGGGACCCGCGGAGGGACCCGCCCCGGCCCGCGCCAACTCCGCAGGCGGCCCGGCGGCCGCCCCGACCCCGACCTCGGCCCCGGCCCCGACCCCGACCGGCCCGGGCTTGCGCGGCTCCCGCAGGCCCAGAGGTCCCCGGCCGAGGCGGGGCCGCCTCTCCCGCGCGGAAGGAGCCGTCGCCGCTTTAAGGGGAGGGGGGGAGGGGCGGGGCGGGAGCGGCGGCCGCGGAGGGGGAGGGGAGGGGCGGGGAGGGGAGGGGGAGGGGTCCCCTCGCGCCCACGTGGTCCGGGCGCCTGTGAATCGCGCCCGCCCGAGGGTCTCGCAGCCAAATACAAAAGCGGCTGGGAAGCGGCGGCCGCGCGAGTTCCCAGCGCCGGGCGGAGCGCCGCGGCCGCGATGGGGCCGAGGCGCCCGCAGCCCCGCAGCCGCCACGCCGCCGGGCCCGCCTCGCCGCCGGGACCCGGGCGCCCGGGCGCGGCTTGAAGCGGCGGCGGCCCCCGCGCGGCCCGCGGGGCTCGGGCAGGAGGATGCGCGACGCGGCCGCCGCCGCCGCCGCCGCCGCGGGGCTCTGGCTGCTGGCGCTCGGCTCGCTGCTGGCGCTGCGGGGCGGGCTCCCGGCGCCGCGCAGCCCGCCGCCCGCCGACCGGCTCCCGCGGCGCCCGGGCCCCGCGCCCCGGCCCCCCCCGGCCCCGGCCCCGGCGCGGGACGCCCGCGGCGGCTCCCCGAAAACTTTCCGGGCGCTGCTCACCTTGGCGGCCGGCGCGGGCGGCGCGGGCGGCGCGGCGCGGGGGCCCCCGGGCGGGCGCGAGGGGCGCGCGGCGGTGCGCGGGGGCGTCTTCTGGAGCCGCGGCCTGGAGGAGCGGGTGCCCCGCGGCTTCTCGGAGGCGCAGGCGGCCGCGTGGCTGGAGGCGGCGCGCGGCGCGCGGGTGGTGGCCCTGGAGCGCGGCGGCTGCGGGCGCAGCTCCAACCGGCTGGCCCGCTTCGCCGACGGCACCCGCGCCTGCGTGCGCTACGGCGTGAGCCCCGAGCAGATCCAGGGCGAGGCCCTGTCCTTCTACCTGGCGCGCCTGCTGGGCCTCCAGCGCCACGTGCCGCCGCTGGCCCTGGCCCGCGTGGAGGCTCGCGGCGCGCAGTGGGCGCAGGTGCAGGACGAGCTCCGCGCCGCGCACTGGGCGGAGGGCAGCGTGGTGAGCCTGACGCGCTGGCTGCCCAACCTCACGGACGTGGTGGTGCCCGCGCCCTGGCGCTCCGAGGACGGCCGGCTGCGGCCGCTGCGGGCCGCCGGGGGCGAGCTGGCCAACCGCAGCCAGGCGGAGCTGGTGGACCTGGTGCAGTGGACCGACCTGATCCTTTTCGACTACCTGACGGCCAACTTCGACCGGCTGGTCAGCAACCTCTTCAGCCTGCAGTGGGACCCGCGCGTCATGCAGCGCGCCACCAGCAACCTGCACCGCGGCCCCGGCGGGGCGCTGGTCTTTCTGGACAACGAGGCGGGCCTGGTGCACGGCTACCGGGTGGCGGGCATGTGGGACAAGTACAACGAGCCGCTGCTGCAGTCGGTGTGCGTGTTCCGCGAGCGGACGGCGCGGCGCGTGCTGGAGCTGCACCGAGGCCGGGACGCGGCCGCGCGGCTGCTGCGCCTCTACCGGCACCACGAGCCTCGCTTCCCGGAGCTGGCCGCGCTCGCCGACCCCCACGCGCAGCTGCTGCAGCGCCGCCTCGACTTCCTCGCCAAGCACATTTTGCACTGCAAGGCCAAGTACGGCCGCCGCCCCGGGACTTAGCATCCCCGCCCCCGGCAGCCCCCCCGCACCCCGGAGGAGAGGGCGAGAGGCCCCCCGGGCCGGGGGAGGCGGGACGCGCGGCGCGGAGCGGGAAGGGCCGCCGCCCCGGCCACCGGCCAACGCCCAGCCCGTGGCTCCGGGCCGCCAGGAGGCTGAAACTTCTCCTCGGCTGCACCCACCTGCCCTGCCCCTTGCTCTCCATCTCGTGCCGTCTCCTTTCAAAGTTCGCGGAGGACGGCGTCTCCGGGGCGAGAAGTGGAACGTTCCCCCGGCCCAGCCTGCGGGAGGACGCTGCCCTGTGGCCGCACCGAGTTTGGATCCGGAGACACCCGCCGCCGCCGGAGGAGTGTGCACCCCCACCCCCACCCCCACCCCGCCCCGGGTGGCCGGCCGTCTCGGTGGGAGATGCGTCCCATCCCTTGCCTCTCCCCCACCCCCACCCCCACCCCCATTCCCTCTCCGAAAAAGGAAAACTTCTGTTGGAGCCGTTGAGCTAATTTGTGCGTTTCCCACCCAACGCTGCGCTGGTGGCCCGGAGCTGGGCTGTGACATCGGCTGGCGCAGCCCCCTTCCTGTGCTCTGCCTTTGTTCCGGCGGCGGCGTGATGGTGAGATCACTGTTAGGGGCTGGGGGAAGGCTCCCGGTAGGACAAAGGGAGCAGGACCTTCAGAACCCGGAGGGGGGGGGGGTCTCCGCTGACCCTGACCAGGTGCCTGCCTTGCTCCTAACCACATGCCCTTTGGGCCTAAAGCCTCCAGATTGCAGGACCCTCCGTCGGCTCCGAGTCAAGTAGTGGATTTCTCCCTCCCCTCCTCCCCTCCGACCAAAATTTTGACAATGATGATGTTCACCAGAAGCAAATGAGTTTCATGCACTTTACTTTGTTTTGTTTTTTTTTTTTAATTTTAGTTTTTTTTTTAATCAGGAGAAACTTTTTTTATTTGACAAAATTTGCCTTCTGTGTATATATGTGCATAAAGCGTGTTGTAAATATACTAAACAAACTTATATTTCAATAAAAGGGAGTTTAAAATTTAGAGAATTTCATTTCCGTGCTTTTCCGCTGTGGGAGATCACCGACGCCCCTCCCCGCTTTTCGAATTAGCTTTAGGGTTTCTCCCTTGTGGACGTGCTTTATAAAAACAAAGGATGCCTATATACCCCAGTTGTGAGGGCCGGGAACGTACAGGAATGAACAAAGACGGAGCGGTTTCTCTGCCCTGTTTGCTCAAATGAACCCTAGGGCAGGAAATTTCAGAGTTCAATAGAGAATGTGGGGGAGAGACAGGGAAGGAAAGTATTCTATTTCCTGGCAAATACAACTTTGATATAAAAGGATTTCACTGTACTATATTCCTGTATTAATCATTTGACAAATATGATAGAACCAGATGTGCAGACTAAAATATGACAAATGCCCCCTTTTTAAACCTAGCTGGTCACGTGTTGCACATTTTTTTTCAGCATGGTAATTACCATGCACCACATTATGTGCAGATACTAAGCTGAGCACATATTGCAAACAGGTAGAGAAAGTCATAAATTAGTTGTTTCCTTTAATCCCCTGGCATAAAAAAAAGTCTCCTGGCATAAATTCCATCACATCCAAGAGATCATAATCTCCAACATCTGGACTCGTCCAACCCTCTTAAGAGATTGTCTTGGGTTTTTTTTTTTTTTTTTTTTTCCAGGTAATAACTGCATGGTCCCCCTCAGATCAGCCATGGTGAAACCAAGAAAGTGGGCAGTATTTTGTATGGGACCTTAGAATCCTTACATTTTGGGGACTTCAAACTTAGAGAATAGTTTTGGATTGTCTTAAGCTCCTTTCTGACCCTGTGGAAAAAGAGAGGGATTTGGTCTGTGTGTTTTACAAGCCACTGGTGTTTTATCTTGACGTTTTATTTGATATCTGGGTCCAAATGATCTTGCCTATTGTCTTATTTTTATTTAATGACTCTTAAGGCAACTTTCGGTTACTGTAATAGTTATTTATTTGATATGCATTTGTAAGCCTAGGGTTTTATAGACTCCTGAAGATAATTGAATCTGTGGGCTCGCCTTCTCACTCCACATTACAACACAGCCTGTGTAATTTCACTATTTAATACCATCCTTACGCTGCTGGTGACTTATGCTAAACCAAAACTTATTTCAACTGAAAAAAAAAAAAAAAAAAAAGGAAGTCCATAAACTTTGTGGAATAAGCCAGATTTTTTCCTTAGTACAGCCACAGAATGTTCTGATATTGTCTTTGTTTTTCAAGACCTTGTTCATGTGAGGCCTCTGATCATTACACCCTTCAAAAAGAAACATTTTCCATTTCTGACAATTAATAACTATGTGAGATTTGCTGCCTAAGTCAACCCGAGGCTGCTCCAAAAAAGGATATATAGCAACCTACCTTTTTACCCGGCATGCTCATCGAGGAAAACAATGAGCAGAAATAAGTTTCACAGACCACGCAGGAAATAGACCCAGAAGCATCAACACTGGTGAGTTCTGGGCCAGCAGCATTCCCTACATTCCTCTTAAACTACACTTCCAAGCCCAGACTTGACCATTAACCCAGAGCAAGAAACTAAGCATAATTTAAATGGCTCTTCTCAGATTCTTTAGTGAACCATATCTGCCTGTTGGAGAAATAAGTTTAATTACATGGTGGAGTTGGTAAGGGAACCAAAATTTAATTACAGAGAACAGGATTTAACTGTCGCTATTCCTCGTGGATAATCAGCAGGCTATGGCATGGAAAGATCAATTAAAGATTTGCCATGGTCGGTGAATAGTGCTAGAGCCAAATCATTTTTCAGATGAAAAAAAAAAAAAAATCCCAAAACTTTCAGACTGCAGCATGATGTGGAAAGAGTAATGGATTCTGCAGGCAAGCTATATTCTGAATTCTGTCCCTCACCTATTTACTTTCAGCAAATCATGTAACTTAGTTCCCTCATCTATGAAATGGAAATTCGATCAGAGTATTGTGGGATTTAATGTTAACCTATAAAACATAAGGGGCACGTAATAGGTACTTAAGAAAAAAAAACACCACTTCCCTTCCTCTTCATCTTGAAAAAAGCCTTTTGCCCTCTTACATTCAGTAAACTTCTACCAATTTTCACCATCAAAGCCAAACCTAGCAGTTTCTAAGGTCAGATTCAGTTTTCAAAGTGTGGTAATAAATGAATTCGACAAAGTACCGAGGACCATCTCCCGCCACTATGCAAAGCACTGGATAAGGCCAAGGGCACGGGTTTGATCTTTACATGTGTCTGAGAGGGTGGTTTCTGGACCCAGGCAGATGCCTCACACCAAAGCAGCTATCCTACAAATATATGAGGGTAATTTTTTTAGAAGTAAATGGCAGGCAGCCCAGGTGGCTCAGTGGTTTAGCGCCGCCTTCGGACCAGGGCCTGACCCCAGAGACCCGGGATCGAGTCCCATGTGAGACTACCTGCATGGAGCCTGCTTCTCCCAATGCCAATGTCTCTGCCTCTCTCTCTCGCTCTCATGAATAAATAAATAAAATCTTTAAAGAAAAATGATTAGAGGTAAATGGCTTGTTGCAGATCCATCATCATTTCTGGAAAGCATCAAAAAGTGATGAATCTTTGTAAGAACAATCCTCCTCCCAGTTCTTTCTGCCAAGAGAAAGTAGGCAGTTGACCTTTTCTCCCTGGATTTGACTATTGATTCATTCCTTTCGTCGGTGACATAGTTCTACACTATTAAGAGTATTCACTGTCCTGTCTTCAAATCAGAAAGAAAAACAAAGTATTTTAACACGTCTTAACTCTTCTCAACCTTCTGCCTACAGCTGCAGCTAGCAGAGTCCTCTAAGGCCTAAGGGTTCATTATGTGATTAAATGAGTAAATATTTGTAATATTCTCAGAACAGTGCCCGGCACATAGTAAATGCAATTTAAGTGTGTTTGTTTCTTGGTGAGGGACATCATTTTCTCCTCTAAGTCAAAATCAGAGGCTCTCGGAGTCCCGGGCAGGATCCTTTTTCAGAATCCTGCTTTATCTTTGCAGTCATAGAACACTTTCTACATGCTTCTATTTTGGTTCAGGAAGACCAGCCAGGGTGCATGAGTCTGGCAGGAATTACCCAAAGCCCACAGTTGTCAGCTGGTTGTCTCCTTTCTGAGAATGCCTTCCATGTGAGTGGTCACAGGCACCCCCTCTTTTTCACAGGGAGGCTGTGATTCTGTTTTTCATGTGGCTCTTCAGCTCCAGGCTGCAGTGAGCTGTGGAATTTTGCACCTTCTGAGCTATCCAATAGTCGTGGATTATCCAAGCCCGGGGACAGATTATTTGTCCCTCCACACACCTGCTCCATCTCACTGATGCCGTATGGCATAAAGTTGGCAGAACTAGTAGTGAAGGAGAAAGGGGAGTTCGTTTGATCCAGAAGCACAAGAATTGCTCCAGAAGGGACTAGAAGGCCAGCGGCCACAGAGCAAGAGTTGACACCCCCTTCCAAGCAATCTTCCATCATTAGAGTCGAACATTAAGGATACTGGGAGTCAAGAGACCAAGGCTACTCCTGACTCACATGTCACTTACGAAAATCATTTCTCCCTTCTGGCTCCAAGTGTCTTACCTGGAACAGAAAGCGTTTGACTGATGACTCTCCCATTTTTTTGACCGGAATTCACAGTAAGGCACACACTTTACGTTGTGAGCCAGCATGGGCACACACACACACACACACACACAAAAGAGCAACGAAAGTTTCCCAAAACAGTCTATGCAAAATGCTTTTAATATTCAAGTGTATCCCATCCCTCCTCTTCCTTTACTTCCCAGTGTCAGCAGTGACCCTCTAAACTGATTTCATAACCCATCAGTGGGGCACAGTCTGTC
Source organism: Canis lupus familiaris (assembly GCF_011100685.1). Lineage (NCBI taxonomy): Eukaryota > Metazoa > Chordata > Mammalia > Carnivora > Canidae > Canis > Canis lupus. The sequence goes on along the minus strand of NC_049239.1, from coordinate 32,789,441 downwards.
CACTGCAAAACACTGGATTAGATGGTGATCCTTTCCAGCTTCGAGATTCCAGAGAAATTCCATTTATAACCAATTTACCACCTACTACAATTTTTCCCCAAAGGGAATACAGACTTTAATTTTGTATACTCTTTAAAAAACAGAAGACTGAAGCGTTTTGTTTCAAAATATAATTGGGAGAACTCAAAATTTTCCCCAAGTTCTGCTTATAAACACTTTTAAGATTCCCTGAATGTGGGAAGTAACTTGCAGTCTGTTCCAACCACATGTGAGCAAATAGTGCTGTTGTAGGGCTTCCAAGGGGGGAAAAAAATCCTTTGCATATCTGCCTTAACATGGCCCAAGGACGACTCAAGAGGACAGTTTCTTTTCTGTGTATTCATAAAGATCAGATGTAGGAGTCATAATTTTTTAATGTGACTGTTTTACCAATTTCTCTTTCTATGTCCTGCTGTGGGGGAAACTGCATTAATAAACTATGTCTCAATGCTGCCTCGCTGGAATATTTTTTCTCTGCAGGACTCCACCAAATATAGCTAAAGGAATGCTCATTTTATTTATCTTTTCAACTTTCTTTCCATTTAGGATACGTCTTCTTGACACTTTGGAAATTTTTCTCTTAACAGCACCTTAATGTGTTTAAGAGAATAGAGAACTAATTGTTCATTGAGTAATGACGACAACAACAAGAAAGAACTCTTTTTCCCCCCCTTTCTTTGGTGCCATATGGTACCTTTTACGGTTTTCGCAGTTATTTTACACTCTATCCAGAAAAATTAAGTAGCTTATGGAACTGGCATTTTTCCAGTACCAGCTTAGAGCTTTTACTTTGCTGAGAAATTGTGGGTTAATAATAGAGAAATGTCACTTTTAATTTGATGGTCCTACATCATGCATTATCTCTGCCTGCTTACACCCTCCTCTGAATGGTTCTTTTAAACGCTTATAAAAGAATTTGTCCCCAATCTACAAACAGCCTTTATGGATAAATAAGGTGAATGGGTTATGACCACAGCCATGATCTTTTTTTCTTTTTCTTTTGTGATAAAATATATGTAACACAAAGTTTGCCATTTTAACCATTTTGATTGTGTAATTCAGTGATATCATGTCGTCGATGTTGTACAACCATACCACTATTACCAAGTCATGTTCAGAACGCCAGACAAAATCTCTGTCATCATTAAGCAATAACTCCTCAACCTTCCTTTCCTCTGGTAACTTCTAATCTGCTTTCCGCCTTTATGAATTTCCCTAGTCTAGATTTTTCACGTAAGTGGAATCATCCATCATTTGCCTTTCTGCGTCTGGCTTCTCTCACTTACACAGCCATGATCTTGGTCATGGAGGCAACATGATAGAATGTAAGCAATACTATTTGGGAGCTGGCAAAACTGGATTTGAGTCTGGTTTCCACCGTTTCATAAATAGCCCTAGACTCTCAGAGGGGTTGATGAACTCTTCATTTTTCTCACCCAGAAAAAACAACGGGAAGAGTAGATAGTCTCTAGAATTCCTCTCAGCTCTAGAAAAATGCCGTGGTTTTATGTACAGCAACTCTGTAAATGAATTCCATCCCTAATTTCCAATTTCTTTTCTCTTGAAGGTTCGATGACTTTTGAAGTGCCTCCTAAAAAGTTCCAGGTCATGTGCTAGGACTGTGGATCCAGTGGTGAGCAGGATAGGTGAGGTGCTTGTCTTCAAGTTGCCTAGAGTCTACTGAGGAAGCTGGAACATTACCTAGCAGAGATAATATGTGATCTATGCTATGACAGGGGAAAATACTATAGACCACGTAACTGGACTTTGTAAGCTTCTCTTGGGGGAGGTCGAGGAAAGCTTACAAGTTGTTCTTGGATTTGTCTTGGAATTTAAGGAAGTCTTGAAGATAAGGAAGCTACAGAAGGAGAGATGTTTATAGCAATGCTGAAGATGTCCTGCTGACAAGATCACAGGAAGGTTTGATCTCTAAAACTTGTCTTAGAGGGTTGAGGGAGTCCCATGTTAGCAGTTCAAGCTTAAGTATTTTTTGTTTTTTGTCCTTGCAGCAGGGATGGTACCTGCTTTCTGCAATATGACATATATTTAAACATTAACCACCCTGAGGTTGGGTTCATGGACATGGATATGCTGCAGGAATTTATAACATGGGGAAATTAACTTCTGTCAATAATAACTCCTTTTTGCTGAAAGAATATGAACAAATTAGTCTTTGTGTTGGGTATTTTGCAGCAAATTAGCAATGATCACTTTGGATTGAATATTTGTTTTATAGATGTGTAAACTAAGGTTCAAAGAGGCTAAGGTCAAACACGTAGGGCCGCTGCTCCAAGACAGACCTAACACCTAAGAGTAGGTTGTACCTTTTAGTTTTTCCCCTTTGGTCTTCCTTTCTTTTTCCATCCCCCTCTTTTCCTTAATACTGGTCTCTTGTAATTGCTTTCTTTTAAGATCTTCTCTTTGTTTTTGGTGTGTCTTATAATCTCATGATGTATGTAGATGTGGATTTATTTTTGTTTTTTTCCAGTAGGAACGTGATATGTTTCTTAAATCTAATGAGTCTTTTTTTTTTTCAGTCTAGAAAAATCCTCAGTCATTATCTCTTCAGATATTTTATTTCTTTTACTCTTTCTATTTTCTCCTTTTAGAAACATTTTTAGGCATGTGTTAGGTCATCTTTTTCTATCCCCCATGGCCCAAATTCCAGTACATGTTTTTCATCTCTTAATCTTTCTACCCTGCCCTCAAGGTAATTTCCTTAGATTTGTCTTCCAGTTCACTGATTCTCTCTCCAACAGCAAGTATCCATTCTTGAAGTTTTGTTTTGTCTTATTCAATTCAATGACTTTATTTTTACTACCAAAAGTCCTTTCGGTTCTTTTTTTTTTTTTAATTATTTTTAAGCAATTTCTACAACCCCTCCCCCAAACCCTGAGACCACAATCCTGAGACCAAGAGTCACATGTTCTACCAACTGAGCCAGCCAGGTGCCTGGTTTTGGTTCTTTTTTTAAAAAAATAATAAATTGCTTTTTTTAGAGTAGTTTTAGGTTCATAACAAAATTAAGCCAAGGTACAGAGATTTCCCATACTCCCGACTGCCACACATTCATAGCATCCTCATTTTCACCATTTCCAAACCAGAGTTTCCTAGCAGACATTTCCCACCAGAGTTTTCATGTGTTATAATTGATGGACCTACATTAACGTATCATTGTCACCCAAGGTACATGTTTACATGAAGTTTCACTCTTGGCGTTATATGTTCTACGGATTTAAACAAATGTATAAAGCCATGTATTCACCATTATAGTAACATACAAACATATAGTTTCACTGCCCTAAAAATCCTCTGTGTTCTGCCAATTACTCCCTCCCTCCCCTCTTACTTCTGGCTACTGAGCCATCTATTGTCTCTATAACTTTGTCTTTTCCAGAATGCCATATTGTTGGAATCACACATGTGTAGTGTTTTCAGATTGAATCCTTTCATTTAATAATATGCAATTAAGGTTCTTTCTTGTCTTTTCATGGCTCTATAGCTCATTTCTTTTTAGTGCTGAATAATATTCCATTGTCTGGATGTACTACAGCTTATTTAACCATGCACCCACTGAAGAAAGTCTTGGTTGCTTCCAAGTTTTTGGCAATCATAAATAAAGCTGTTATAAATACCCATGTGGAGGTTTTTGTGTGGACACAAGCTTTTATCTTCTTTGGGTAAACACCAAGGAATACAACTGCTGCATCATGTGATAAGATTATCTTCACTTTTGTAAAAACTGCCAAGCTGTCTTCCAAAGTAGTATTCAGTTCTTTTTCAGACCTTCCCATTTTTTAATGTTTGCTGCTTTTCTCATGTTTTCAAGATGTATTCAATCATGTAAAAGTATAGATTTGATTATTCTAGCATCTGGGTTTCTGGGATGATCTGATCCTATCGTGTGTATGTGTGTGTCCTGACTTTTGTACATATAAGGTTGCCATGTAAAATTTAAACTTAAACTTTAGATAATAATTTTTTACTGTAAGTATGTTGCATGCATACTTGAGATATGCTTGTAGAGAAAATTATTTTTTGCTTATCTAAATGTAGTTACCTGGGTATCTTGTTTTGTTTTGTTTCCTAAATCTGACAACCTGACTCACAGAAACCTTGTATCTTGTAATTCTGCTGGAGGGTAAGCTCATGTTCATCCAGGCTTTTACCTTTGACGCTCCCATTTTGTTTGGATTGAACATATGTCCTTCCCAAGATATTTCATTTCCTTGTGTCAGGTAACCAGGGTAATAGGCAAAACTGGCTCACTTTTATATTAATTATTTTGCCTGGGAGTTGAGGTCCTAGATGATAGTATAAATTTAAATACTAAACATGTATGACAACAGGAGGAGTCTTCCCAGAGACTTTTATTTTCCCCAATCAGAGTTCAAGTTAAGACAAACAATCTTTTCTCACATTGTCTTTGCATCCTTTGAAGGATGGAGTTTTTTTGAGGGCCTTAGCTTTATGCAGGGTGTTGGAGAGATCCAAATTCCCCACCCATCCACCCCCAGTTGGAGCACATTAAACCCAAATTACCTGATTACAAAGTTCACACACACACACTCACACACATACATACACAATCAGGGCAGCCCCAGTTTCAGTTCACACCTATCACTCTGATTTTGAGTCTCTCTTTGTTTTGGCCCCCTGGGGATTTTCCTTACATTTTTATGAGCTCAGCTATGCATTTAAAAAGATGTTTGTTATATTTTATAAAACATTTATAGGAGTTTTATAGAAGGAAGGTTTTTAGGTCATGTAGTTCGCCTTATTGCTGGAAACAAAGTCCACCTGAGCTCTTTCTAAACCCTGCTATCAAATTCTGCTTGCAATACACTGGCCCTTACTTGGGGAGTAAATGCCCTATTTGGTTATTCAGAGAGTTTTCCCCACAGTGGAGACATTTACTTTAATAGGATTTGACCTGAAATAATCTATGAAACAAGTGACCCAGGAGTCAATAACAAATTCTGTTCTGTTTGCCACTGGCAAGTTTGAGATAGAAGTCAGGAAAATGATTAAAAGGGAAGAAGAAAGGAAAGGATTGGGAACAAGAAGACAGGGGAACGGGGAGGGGTTGTTAAAAAGAATCACATGTGGTAGAATGGCCAAGGGGCAGCCCTTGCCTCTGGAACACCCGGTGCTCATATTGACCCTCAATCTGCATCAGAGCAAAAAAAGCAATGCCACATTGAGGCAAAAGAGCTAGGGCCTCTGCAGGTTACATTTGGGATTAAAGAAAGGTCAAGTAACTTCAGGGAAAATTGCTTTCCATCTGCAGTCACCCTCCTGCCTCCATCGCAGCTCCCAACTAGGCAAAGTCCGGCCCTTACTACTTGATCTTTGCCTGCTTGACACCAAAGACCAGACTCTGCCTCATGAAGAAAACAACACGTTGGCCACCACAGGTGAACCTCAACCTTGCGCTCCCAGGGGCAGCACATTCGGTTTTATCATTTGGTGAGACCATCTCTAGGGACCCATTAGCAACATCAAAATGCTAATGAGGAAGAGGGCTGGGCACCTTTGACTTCCCAAGGCATCAAGCTAGTAAAAGATGTCCTCCAAAAAGGTGCTGAATGGCTCTGTTTCCCTCCAGGTGTTGGCAGTGGAGACCTGTCTAGTTTCCCTTTAATACATACTCATGACCCAACTCCACAGAAAGTATGTACCCTTTCTGATGCTATGATCCTGGGTGCATGACTCATGCCACACGAATCACCGTAATGCCTCTACACTTAGCAGCACAGGAGTTGGTGCTCCACATGAAATCCCTGTTGGGTTATTTTCAAGTGATTACTCATGGCTCAGCTATGTGCAGTATGTATCAGTGCAGTTATGTTGGTTATTAGACTATTGAAATACTTCCAGCTTGGTGATAAATGCCTACTGCCCTGAATCCCCAGAGAGCCTCTCCCACTTTCCCAAACACCCCAGCCCTTTTCCTGAACCATGCCCTACACCCACAATCCAGCCACTAACAGGTTAACACCTAGAACGGCAGGAAGTTTCTTAGACCAGTGTCCCAGGACTGAGACCAAAGGTAAGTTCGGATTGCTCCTTATGCAATTTGTTTGTTTTAAAGATTTTACTTATTTATTCATGAGAGACACAGAGAGAGAATCAGAGACACAGGCAGAGGGAGAAGCAGGCTCCATGCAGGGAGCCCGATGTGGGACTCGATCCCATGTCTCCAGGATCACACCCTGGGCTGAAGGCAGGCGCTAAACCACTGAGCCACCCAGGCTGCCCTCCTTATGCAATTTGAATAACACCTCCTGGGTACAGGATATAATGAAACAGTGGCGTTATCATGCTAAGCCCTATCTTTGGTTGCCCTGCATCATTCGATGGCTTCATTTGTTTGGCAAGCAGACATGAGCACCTATTCATTCCACAAATATTTGCTGGCTGCTTACCTTGGGTCAAGCACTGTGTTAGGTGGTGGGGACAGGACAGCAAACTAGAGACATAGTTTCTGGTCTTCTGGAGTGTCGAGCCTGGTAGAGGAGAGAGACATTAAGCAAATCATTACTGTAATAAATGGGATGACAGGAAAATACATGGCCTTATGCAAGTGTTAATAGGGGACAACCTCACATTGGAGAATTGAGGGATGTGGCATTTAAACAGAGACCAGAGCAATGAGTTTCGGAAGTCAGCCAGCGTAGAGGGGAAAAGAGGGAGTGGAGAGCATTCCGATCAGAAGGAATTGCATGTTTGAGGCTCGGCAAGAAGACGCTTGCTGTTCAGAAATGAAAGAAGGTCGGCGTGATTGGAGAGTGTGGTCTCAGAAGGCGAATTGTCGGATTTGAGGCTACAAGGGCAAGCAGGCACCTGCCAAGTGCCAGGCACAGGGGGCAGGAGGTGTATGGACGTGGCCCCTGCCCCTTAGGGAGACACTAGCTTAGTAGCAACAGGATGGAATCTGGAGAGCGACTCCAGGTTGGGACCAGGGTTCCTCCATTTTTTTGACTCCGTGACCTTGGGCAGTTATGCTCTCTGACCTTCGGTTTTCTCATCTGAAAATAGGGATAATAATAAGTCCTACCTTTTATGAGTTAAGCCATGTAAAGCACTTAGAGAAACACCCGGCACAAAGTAAAGACACAGGAAGTGTTAGGAGTCGATCACTAGGACACAAGTAGAGACATAGGCAGATGAAGTGGCTTCTTTTCTACCCATTTCCATGCATTCATATAGTAAAATGAATGAATATAGTGAATGAATATAGTAAAACGCAATTTAAATTGCTTTTAAAGACACCTAACACTGGGGCACGTGGGTGGCTCAGGTGGTTGAGTGTCTGACTCTTGCTTTTGGCTTAGGTCATGATCTCGGGGTGGTGAGATGGAGCCTTGAGTCTGACTCAGAGCTCAACGCAGAGTCTGCTTGTGATTCTCTCTCCCTCTCCCTCTGCCTCTCCCGCCACCCACTCTTTCTCTATAAATAAATAAATAAAGTCTTTTAAAAAAAGACACCTAACATCGTCTGTGCTACTGTCACATCCATAGTTCACGAGAAGCCTGCTTGTTGACCCCCTTCCCATGAGTCATCCTATGAAAAACCAGTTTCGTACGCCTTTGAGGGTTCTCCAGTGATTCTTCCCTGAACCAATTTCTTAGCATATACCTCAAAAGAAAAGCCACAGAAATCTGCTGATAAAGGGAGATCATCCAGACGTGTCAAAGAAGCAAGGCCATCATCCACAGAGCTGTTAAAAAAAAAAAAAAAAAAAAAAAGAACAAACTAAAGAGGATAAAACCACTGTTCTGAAATCGATCACAATGAGGAATAGAAGGAAAAAGAAATTCAAACTAGGAAAGGCACACCAAGGCCCAGAAGTACTTCTGACAGGTTCACAAAAGACTTTCCCAAGGGCTTAGCTGGTGCCCATAGAAATGTGCAGGGTCCTGGGAGGAAACAAATAGCCTTGGGTTGCCAGCCCAAGATTAGAGATCCCTGGGGATTCTGTGGAGCTGTCATCAAAGCCATCAGGGCATTAATCACCCTGGGCAGGAACAGGAGAAACTGGAGGTGAAAAGGGCCGATTAAGTTCTGGAGTCTTTCCCCAGAGAATGCCCGAGTGGAGATCACTCCGTGAAGTGCACTCTCGTGAACCCAATGAACTTTGGGATTATTCAAGCTAAAGGCAGGCAGCTCTTCTCTTGAGGTTATTGTGTTCGGCAGCCTGGTAGGCCTCGGGTTTTGTTTATTTTTTTCACTGATCTATGCTGCCAGCACATTCTGTGAAAGACGATGCTGTGAAGCTCAGTTGGCATGGCCGTTCCCTTTTGCAGAGGGGGACCACAAAACACTTCCCGCCAGGAGGACTTAGAAGGTAGAGTGAGCATTTGTCATGGTTGTGGTTACCCGGCATCCATTGCTTCAAGGGCATCTGATTTACTTTGGGAAATTACCCAGTCGTGGGTGGTGCGATTGAGTCCTAAATCTAGATGCCCCCATCTAGCCGACAAGTGGGCATGTGATCTCAACTCACTCAATTGGATTCTCCCTCCTAAGACTTTGCTTCTTGAGCAAGAAAAAAAAAAAAAAAGAGAGAGAAAAGTTTAAAGCCTATTTATTCCAGTCAGTGATACACTGGAGGGGTTCCCTACCAGAACCTTCTGCAAAGGCCTGGGAACTGTCTGTGCCAAACCATCTACTTCAAGCCCCCTGTGAAGCCTGCGAGTGCATCGTTTGTTCCCATCGAGCTTCTCCTTTTCTTGGGGTTGGTCAGAGTTTGTTTCTGTGGCTTACGGTGAAAGACCCCTAACTAATGAGAATATTCAAAAAATAAGAGGGATAGAAGTGATGTCTGGAAAGACTGCTGCTAACAACAGATACTCACCTGCTGCACTGCCACAAGGACAGGTAGGGATGCAGACTACGGAGTCAGGGGAGGCTCCCCATCACTTTGCTTGGGGAGCAGCCTCTGACCTTCCTGCCCCCCTCCCTGGTCTCACCTGGCCCCGGATCTGTGCAAAGGCCGGCTTAGCGGCAGGAGTCCCTTCATACCCAGCAGTGCGCTGGCAAACGTTTAATGAGCGGGTCTGGATGGGAAGAAGGGAGACAGGCTGATGTGCGGTGTTCACCAATTGTCATGGTGGCAAAGCTCCCTCCATGGCCAACTTGGAGCTCCCAGCGGGAGGTTACTGAATGCAGAGCTGGGAAGAGATGCACAGCATCGTGCTCCCGCATCAGGCTGAGCCCCTGCACCCCTCCCCAGGAAGCTTCTAGGGGTCACAATAATGACTAACTTTTATCAAACACTCTCTGTTGTTCCATTCCAGGTACCCTTCTAAGCACTCTACAAGTATTAACGTGTTTAATTTAATCAGGGCCTCTGAGGCATGTACACTTCTTGTCCCCGTTTTACAGATCAGGAAACTGAGGTTACGGGAGAATAAGAAATTCTTTAAACTCATATGGCTTCAAAGCTGAGAGGCCACGATTTGATCCCTGATTTTTGACTCCAGGGACATCTCACTTAGCTGATAGATTATGAAAGGCATCTATCTGCCTTCTAGCGTGGGAGGTGGCCTCAGGCTCAAACATCTTGGCAGAAATGGCAGTGGCCAATATTCCCAGGGAAACTCAACACAGATATTTTTCTTTTTGAGACCATGTTTTATTATATATATATATATATATATATTCTGGTTATTTATGCCCCATCAACCATCAGGAGGATGAAAGCTACCTTGAAACAGTCATATCCAACAACTATCGAGTACCTCCATGAACCGTTGTTGACTTGTCCTAAAATTTGCCTCATCTCACAATAATCCTTTAGAGATGGGAGTCATTCTAGCCAGGGGCTCATTAAGAGTTCATCTACCAAAGCCCATATAGTTAATAAATGGCCAAAGCAAGGTAGATTTTTTTTTCATTTTCTTTATTTCCTTGATGCGGAAACAGGCACAGAGAGATTAAGTAATTAATTTACCCCATGCAGCCCCAGTCAGCCTCCAGAGCCCATGAACCTCACACCGTCCCGGTGATACTGCCCTCTAAGCAGACCCCCTGATAATGCAGCCAGAAGTAATTTTCCTAGCAAGCCCAGTCTGGGTGGCTTAGGACGGTGACTCTGCCAAGTGCCCATTGAAGGGCCAGCTGTACTTCCATGACTCGGAATGGTGAAGTTCTGGAATATAGGTGAGGTCCGGAGCCGACGACCAAGAAAGAGTTCTTGAGACGTCTTTGGTGCAAAAGGGTGGTTTTATGAAAGCCCGGAGACAGGAACCGTGGGCAGGAAGAGCGGCTGCCCTGGGCCTGGGAGGGGAGGCTGATGATGTACCTGGGAGTTGGGAGGAGTTTGGGGACAGCGTCCCCTCTAAGGAATGTTGGAAGCAAGGTCTCCAGGACCTGGAGGGGGCTGGCTCTTGTTGGGAAAAGGGCACTGGTTACCGTCCAATAAAACCTGAGTCATGAGACCCTTCTGATGGATGTGGGTGGGCCATGTGCTCGGGGGATGATCACCAACACGTATTTTGGGAGTTTAGAGGTAAAGGAAATTTCTAAAGGGATTTTTGTGTGTTAAAGTAGGCTCACAGGCTCCTGGGGATCGGGCTAAGATTGCCTTCTGCCCTTAGCAAAGGATGAACATCGAGGCAGTTGAGTCCCTAGAGGAAGGTCCCTCTGCTTGTTTCAGGGACTTGTCAATGGGCTGCCCCAAGCCCGTGCCTTGTCCTCAGCTAGTCCCCCATCAAGAGGACTCCCTCTTAACCATTTACTTAGGATCTACTCACCTCCTGCCATTTGCTCAGGCACTAAGTCAACACTTTCTCTTCCGAAAAGCTCCTCTCTCTGCTAGGATCAGCGACAAGTTAAAAGCAACATAAAAAAAGAATACTAAGTTTGGTTTCTGAATATCGGTGGCTGCTGATCTCCCGCAGCTTCCCTGTGGGGACGGGGCTGGACAGGTGAGCTGCATCACCAGAGTGCAGGATTCTCCTCACGCGTGCTTGCTAGAGCTGGCTCTTTGGATACATACACTACCCAACCCGACTGCCTTGACAGGTGTGATATGGATGAGGTTCTCCCGTCATTGGTGATAATGAGACTTTTTCAGTGTCTGTCAGTTAGGGAACAATTGATGTCATCGAGTAACTGGCAGTTTCTCAGCGAACTCACTGCTCAGAGTCAGGGCTGCTGCAACATTGCCTGCATCGAGGAAGTCACTGATGCTGGTGCAGGAGGAGTTAACACATCCCAGTGTACCTGGCTTAGCTCTTCCAGCAGAGAGAGGAGGGGGTCGGGAGGAGGTGGGAGATGTGTCACATTCAGATACGTATCTATAGCAAAACAGTCGAGAAACAGTTTTAAGCCATAGTGTTCCCTGTTCTGGTTTGCATACTAATATCTTTGGGATCACTTTCCCTGTGCTGGCAATCTGTCACCTGTAACTGGGAAGGAGAGACAGGCAACAGGGAGCCTAGACCACTGAGTAGCATGCCCCTACTTTTATGGAGCTGCCTTGTAGGTCTTTGCACTAATTTGGGGACTGACCATGAGGCAGTCCTGCAGGAACACCTGAGAATCGCCCAGGGTACCTCTCCATGCCTCTTCGACTCCAAATAATATATACAAAAGACACCCAGACTCAAAGAACTAAACACAGAATTACCATCTGATCTAGCAATCCCAAGTCTGGGTATAGACCCCCCCCAAATAATTGAAAGCAGGGATTTGTACACCTGTGTTTATAGCCACGTTATTCACAACAGCCCAAAGGTGGAAACAACCCAAATGTCTATTCATAGATGAACGGATCAGCCACATATGGTCTGTGCATACAATGAAACATTATTCAGCCTTAAAGAGGGATGGGGTTCTGCTACAACGTGGATAAAGCTTGAAGGCCTTATGCTAAGTGAAGGAAGCGAGACATAAAAAGACAAGCACGGCGTGATTCAACCTCGATGAGGTCCCAGGAATTGTCAAACTCATGGAGACAGGAAGGGGGGTGGTGGCTGTCAGGGGCTGGAGGGAGGGGGAACCGGGGAGGTAGTGCTTAATGGGATGCAGTGTTGGGGGGTGGGTGTGAAAAGGTCCTGGAGATGGATGGTGGCGCCGGTCGCACAACGATGCGAATGTACTTAACGCCGCTGAGCTGAGCACTCCAACAAGGTTAAAATGGCCTATTTCATGTTATATATATTTAACCACAAATCTGCAAAGGGAGACGCACAGTACCACGCATGGAGGGGACTTACAAAGCTCGAGCCCAGGCAAGCGAGCGTGGGCGCTCGTCGCTGCATCTGTAAGGTGCCCTAAGCTGTTAGCTAAGCGCGCGCTTCTCGTACCCTGCTTAATCTTCAGGGAGGTATCATCAGCTTCTTTGGGGCAGGAAATCTAAAGTTCAGGGAGGCATACGGAGTCGCCCGAGTCCCACCACAGCGATAAAGGGGGGTGTAAGCCTTGATCCGGCCGTCATCAAATGCAGCACCAGTTCCATGCTCCCGAAATGCCTGAACAAAAAGCACCGCTGTTTCAGGGGCGCTCACACGCCCCACAGTCAGAGGAAGCTGAATTCACCTGACCTCCAAAACACGGGGCGCCCAAAACTGGGAAACACTTTAGAACTCATCCGTAGAAGTCAACTTACCACGCGCAGGACTAAAATCTACAGATGCTCTGACAAGAGCTAAGCGGAGAGAGACCTGGAGAATTTCCCAAATAAAGATGCAACTAGCTGTCCTGTGTGGCTTCGGTTGGCTCGTGGAAATAAAGTCACGGCATTCCACGCACTGCCCTGCAATCAGGAGGGCCACGCCTGGACTGCATTGGTAATAACCACAAACCACCAGTTATTTTTCTAAACCCACTTGGAATAACTTACTTACACCTGGCCAGGGCTCTGTCTTGGTTTGGAATGCCGCTGAGTCTGCAGGATGTTGTTCTCATGAGTCTGACCATCTTGGGGATGTGTGCTTTTCCCTGGGATTGTTGTCACCTCCAGTATTTCTGTTAGGAGGTGCATTATAGCCCTGGCCACGGTTGTGTCGTGTCGGGCTCTAGGGTCTTGACTGTCAGGCCCCAGATCTTGGCTCTACTGCTTACTGGTTTTATGACCTTGGGCAAGTCATTTGTCTGTGCCTCCGTTTCTTTACCTGTGATAGGGGGCTAACAAGAGCACATGTGACCTCGGCTGATTGTGACATTTAAGTTTTTGGACTACATCGATGCACCCAGTTCCCAAGTCCTCGTGATACGGAAAAGGGTCTAAGATCATTTATCTTCAGAAGTGCACCCATTACTATTTCAGGAGAGGGAGAGGCAAGGAGTGGGAGAGGAGGAAAGGTGGCTTCGAACCAAGTGTAAGCATCACACATTCTCCTCTGGTACCAATTACTGTGATAAATTGAAGGTGACAAGTTATTTTATGACATAAATGCAAATCAGTATCCACTTCCCTGTTATTTTGCAATGCCCTGGCACTTTAATGGTCCCCATAAGTTTGCTTCACTTGCAGCAAGTATCGGTATGCTCACAGTCAGCCAGAGAATTTATTTTTAGGTGGGGAGTGCAATGAACTGAGCCCACTGGCTGACTTAGAAAAATGATCGCATTCCCATCCACAAATTATTCACAAAGCTAGTTAGCATTTGAGCTTTTGTTGGTGAAATAACACAATAAATAGAGATTTGTCAACAGGGCTCATTTCCACCTGCCAGACTTGACTCTAAATACTAGGCGCTCGCGCATTTGTGGGTGCGTGCGTGTTTACGGGTGTTTATTAGAAAAGCGAAAAACCTGTCTCAGGATGTAACATTCCCTGCAAAATGCCAAGGAGCTGAGATGTTCCTAAAACCCTAAACCCCGATGATGCCAGGGAGAAAAGAGGAGGGCCTCCTGTCTGTGGGGCCCGAGTGCCTGAGACTCTACTGGGGGATTTCAACATGAAAGGAGACAAGCACAGAGAGAACCACTATTTGTTTGTTTTTCATCATTGAAGCGGATTTCCTGTCCTGCCAGTTCCACCGGTCTGTCATCCCTTCTCTTTTGATGTCGATGTTGGTGGGGGGAAAAGGAGGGCAGAAAGTAAAAGAAGAAGAAGAAGAAAACAAACCCAAGAGATAAGCAGCCTTGTCAGGATCCTCAAGACGCACCCCCCCCACACCTGCTCTCAGGCCTGGGCAGTAAGCAACGGTGGAAGCACGGAGACACACTGCTTACTTGATTTAAAATGCAAATTGTTGTTTGCTTCTTGTGTTTTTCAGTTTCCTTTTATGCACATATTAACTTTTAAAAAATAAATTGTTAAAAAACATAAAATAAAATAAAATAAAATAAAATAAAATAAAATAAAATAAAATAAAATAAAATAAAATAAAATAAAATACAACTTTGGAGAGACGGCCCCCAAAGCGCTTGTATTAGGGCATAAAGATAATCACAGAATTAAGTCATTAAGAGTCATAATAAGGAAGCCAGTGAATGAAAGGAGACGTGATTTCCAATCCCCCACCTGCTGAAGAGCTCGTGGCTGCGGTCATCCGTCCACCTGTTGGCCGAACGTTCAGTGAGCACCCAGGGCCCGACTCTGGCCCGTAAGCCGCCGGGAGGCCCCACGTTCTGCAGACAGGTAGCTGTTGCTTTTTAATATTTCTGCCTCATCCCGAGAATTGCTGCTTGGCTGTGCAGGAGCGTGCGTGCGTGTGCGTGTGCACAGTTACGTTCCAAGAGGCAGTCAGCACGCCCGGGCCTGGGAGCGGGCAGTGAGTTTCCAGGCCTGCCACCGAGACAGAGGTGTCTGCGGCCACACCTTCCCTCAAGGGCATGCCTTAGGCCTTCCGTCTGCCAGGTTGCCTCTTGGAGACACAGTCTTACCCCCCCCATCTTTTTTTTTTTTTTTAAGATTTTATTTATTTATTCATGAGAGACACAGAGAGAGAGAGGCAGAGACATAGGCAGGGGGAGAAGCAGGCTCCATGCAGGGAGCCCGACGTGGGACTCGATCCTGGATCTCCAGGATCAGGCCCTGGGCTGAAGGCGGCGCTAAACCACTGAGCCACCGGGGCTGCCCAGCCACCCCCCCACCCCCCCCACCCCCCGCCTCGCCTCCCCATCTTCTAACCTGAAACCTGACGTTGCTTCACATCAAATGTTTAATTTCCCATTGTTTGAAAAAAACAACCCTGGTATGTAAAGCATGCGTTGCCATGGATGCAGGAGCCAGCGATGCATAGAGAGGTTCCAGAGCCGGTGACTCTGCATGTGCCCAGGTAGCGAGGTGCTGAGCGAGGCCGAGGTCTCAGGGCCCTCCCCAAAGAACCTTCCAGGCACAAGTCCCTCAGCCGCAGCCCTGTGCTGTCTCTCGGCCAGCCTCAAATGTGCCCGTCTGTTCTTTCCTCAGCCAGGGTCAAGAAGCAGATGGAAGCCCTTGGCTGGAAGCTTGTTTGAAGAGGTCCCTGACGGCAGTCGGACCCTTGTCATCCCCGGGGTATGAGGGCGGCGAGGCCTGCTCTGCACACGGTGTTCTCCTAAGGCCCAGAGGCCTGCCCTCGCGCCCCAGGTCCGCGCCAGGAGGCCTGCAGACGGCTCTCCAGGATGCACGAGCGCTAGCGTCTAGAGAGCGGCCCTAAGCACAGTGACCCCGCGACGGAACTGGCCCAAACGCCCAACATTCGGTGGCAGGCCCGTCCACGGAGCACCCAACAGCAGCGCGGGGGAAAGAAACACTGTGCACGACAGGGATGGACTCTCATGAAGGAGGGCGGGCAGGGAGCCAGACCCGAGGGGCCGCGCCCTGGTTGCAGGGAAACACAGCCCGGGCTGCGCGGAGCTATCTGTGGGGAAAGCAGTCAGGAGCAAAGGAAGGAGAGGGCACCCCGAGGGCTTGCTGGGGCTGCCAGCCATGGTCCATTTTTTTTTTTTTAAATTTATTTACTCATGAGAGACACACACAGAGAGAGGTAGAGATGCAGGCAGAGGGAGAAGCAGGCTCCATGCAGGGAGCCCGATGCGGGACTCGATCCCAGGCTCCCGGGGTCACGCCCTGGGCCCAAGGCCGACGCTCCACCGTGGAACCCCCCGGGTGCCCCAACAATGTCCCACCCCTTGACCAGGCGCAGGCTCTGCACACATATTGTTGGTGTGATCTATTTCCCAAAAAGTGGAAAGTCAAGAAGAAAAACACCCCGAAGGGTGGGCCTGACGCAAGGAGGGCGGTCAGCTCCCGGGCACCTGGGTGTCCTGCGGCCACTTCAGGGAAGCCTGCGGGGCACGTGGGGCAGTCAGCCCAGGGCCCGCGGGAGCAAGCCTTTCCGCTCCCAGCTGGAGGCTCCCGGGTCTTGACAGGGAGACAGGCTGGATCACTGCCTCAGTTTCCCTACAGGTTGTTTTGGAAGATAAGAATTTACAACGGCCCGTGGTTCCCTTCCCTTCCCTTCCCTTCCCTTCCCTTCCCTTCCCTTCCCTTCCCTTCCCTTCCCTTCCCTTCCCTTCCCTTCCCTTCCCTTCCCTTCCCTTCCCTTTCCTCTTTTTTAACTTTTACTCATGTTTAAATTCGATGAGAGGCCCGTCGCGCTGCTCACGCACACGTTTCCGCCTTCGAAGTGGGCACGCGCCTCCCTGCTGGTGACAGGGAAGCCTGTGTTGGTGCAATTGGCCGCATTTCTCCCGCTGCCCCGTGACTCAAACAACAGGATTGGGTTATGAGGGCCTGTCCTAGAGGCCCCGCCGCGCAGAGCACCTCTTGACCCCTGCGGTGCTTTGCTCCCACCCTGCCCTCCTTCCAGCCGGTCAGAGGCCGCGTGAGGGAGGACGGCCTTCTCCTGGGCCTTCCTACGGGGCCTGGCCAGGTCTGAAAAGTCGACTGACAAAGACAAACAGGAAAAAAGCATAGGGATTTTAATGAATTGTGACCCATACCCGGGCCTTCACACGGAGAACGAGGGCTCCTGGAAAGTGAAGAACGGATAAGACAGAGGGGTCTGGGCTGGCGGGAGCACATGGTCAAGAAGTCACCAGAAGGCCTGCTTCTCCCTCCGCCTGTGTCTCTGCCCCCCTCTCTCTCTGCATCTCTCATGAATAGATAAATAAAATCTTTGAAAAAAAAAAAAGTCACCAGAAGGTAAGGGTAAGTGTAAGATCTTGGGGCAGTGTCTCCTACATCCCATCGGTCGCCTCTCTGACCTTCATTCTACTGTCCCCGTCTCGCCTCACCTCCGTTTTATAAAACATTAATTTCCTAGGCCATAACCTTTAATCGTGGATAGGTTGGGTGACCTTTGTTTTCCTGACTGTTGGCCCTTTCTAGAATAACAGAAAGACACCCCCTCCCCTCTGCACACCCCCACACACAGAGGGTGCTATCATCGGGGCCTACTGTCTAGACGGTGAGCAGTGCTGTGAAGCTGCTGCTAATCTCCGGGGCTCGCTGAGGAGCTGGCTTCCACGGTTGAGCTGTGAACCCCCCAATCCCACCTCCGGCTCTTTCTGTGACCTCACTCACCTGCCACCCATCATCCCTTGCGCTCTGAGCTCCAGCCCAACTGGATCACTTTGGTTTTCAGTTCTTCGACAGGCCTCGTCCTGCAGTGAGTCTGAGACCTCGCGCTGGCTCTTGCCCTTACCTGGGTGACCCACCCCTCAGGCACCTACCTGCACCCTTAAGGCATGAAGCGGGCACTTCCTCAGGGAGCCTTACAGGCCGGTGGGAGTCAGGCCTTGCAAATAATAGGCAGGAAGGAGGCAGGCTTGGCTGTAACAGGGATCTGCGGAGGGAGGCCTGCAGTGCAGTCTGAATCACAAGATGCCTCTTGGTTTTTCGGACAAATCCAGCCCTGAGGAGAGTTTTCCTGTATCTCTGGCATCCAACACCTTCCCTGGGACATGGGGGCCACTCAGTAAATATTTGTTGGTGTTCCAACCCCCCTCTTCAGGCGTAAATAATGTATTTCCCTCGCGACAGATGGGACTCGGTTTTCCAGCAGGTGGGACCGACAGCAGAGCAGAAGGAAGTCACATCTTCAGATACTGGGCACTTTCCGCGCTCTGCACGGTGCCAAGCACTTTGCCCAGGGTACCACCATTTACGCCTCACAAGAGGGCCAAGAGGTAGATGCTAATTAACTCCTGCATCGGACAAACGAGGGCCTGAGGCTTACAGAAGCCGAAGCTTGGCCAGGGTCGGAGAGCTGCCCCCAAGCCTCAATCCCTCCTCCTCTATTTCACAAGTAACTTTATGATGTCACAGGTCCCCCACGTGGCTGGCAAAAATGTCTCAGAAATAGCAACAGTGCCTTTCCATAAAAATTGTGTGAGGTTGTTTTGAATGTGTCCTGATACTCTGTTTTGTCACTTTAGCAATGACAGGCTTGCATTTCTCCACCGCCTAGCTATGATGGCTGAGTGGCGTGCCCTCTAGCCTCTCCAGACTCTTTGAAATTGCTTCATTGCTCCCTCTTCAAAGGGAGCAAGCCCTGCCTGGGTGAGGAGGCCACAACAATTTTCCTCCCCAATCCCTCCCTTGTCAGGCTGCCCAGAGGTTACTGGTCCTCCCAGAGGAGGCCCCACCTCCATTCCTCAGTCGCCTCCAGGGTGCTGGGCCTGCTGGGGCACAAGCAGGTGGGGAGTTAGCCTTGTAATGTCTCAGCCAAGTGCAAGCACAGGCTCCGGAGTCACAATAGCAGTTCAAATCCTGTGATTAACAATGAAACAAAATACCGGGGTGGGGGGACACCTGGGGGGCTCAGCAGTTGAGCGTCTGCCTTTGGCTCAGGTCATGATCCTGGAGACCTGGGATCAAGTCTCACATTGGGCTCTCTGCAGGGAGCCTGCTTCTCCCCTTATGTCTCTTCTTCTGTTTCTGTGTCTCTCATGAATAGATAATAGTTTCTAAAAACAAAACAAAACAAAAAAAAAAATGCAGGGGCTTCGAGCAGTGCCTGGCCCACAGCAAATGCTCCATAAATGTGAGTATTTATCATTGTCGATGCCTCATCCGAGAGAGCTTGACACAGAACATCATCAGCTTTAGCCTGGGCTCCAACTGCAACCCCAGGCCTCCTCTCTGTTTTGTGCTGTTTTCTTTCCCCCAGTGGACAGGCCGGAAGCTAATACCCTCTGGGCTGTTTCACAGTGAATTCAGGAAAGCTGAGCTCCTAAAAAGAACCCACATACCTCACTGCGTGAGCCCCTGGAACCCACCCTTTCCGGGTGGAAGCGTTTTCTTCCACACAGCAGAGCTAGCATCTTCTCTCACCTCTCACCAGTGCTCCCGTGGCAGAAAAATTCATTCCCCCCTTCTAACTGAATCACAGCTTTAATAAAGCTATTGTATTTGACCACAGGCTTAGGAAACAGTAATATAACATAATAGGAGAAGATCATTAAAGTTCTATAAAGCGAGCCTTCAGTTCCTTCAATTCCAGTGTCCCTGAGCCTTAGATAAGGGATAAACATTTTTTAATCAAAATCTAAATAACAGTAAACCACACTTTTCATTTCAAGTATTTTTCCAGTTAAGTATAGGGTGTTTTCTAATTTCCTGTGTAGATCAGATGAACTATGAAAGTTGGTTGTTGTTTGCTTTTTTTGTTGTTGGTGTTTTTTGTTTTGTTTTTTTTTTTTTTTTTTTTTTTTTTAACATTTTCAGGGCACTTTTATGACTGCAATTCCAGCACATGTCTTTGGTAAGGTTGTCAGAGAGAAGTGAGCCAAGAATGATTAAAATCCTGGAGGCCGATCTGTAAGAGAAGAACAAATCAGCCCTGGGAGGAAAAACACTTACTGGAGGGATAACTGGGCGCATAGCTCAGGACAATCGAGGAAAAGCAGACATTAATTATGTGATACAAAGGGCTATGGTGACAGAATTTTTTATAAAGCAAATAGACGTTCCCAGCCCCGCCCCGTTTCTGCTTATATGAAAAGCAGTGGGTATGGGCACAAGCCCTGATGTCTCAGGCAAGCCTCAAGTCTTGTCTCTGTCATTTGCCTGCTGTGGCCTTGGACAAGGAAGTCAACCTCTGTGAGCCTCAACCGTCTCATGTGCAAATGATGGTAATAAAAGCCTAATTACTCATAAGACGATCGCGAGAAATCAAGCTGGACAGCACATTTATGGTCCTTAGCACAGTGTCCAGCCCACCAGACGTCGTGTGCTTCCTTATCAACGCTTGTAGAGATAATTCTTGATGATACTGTACTTTAAACAATGAAAGATTTCCAACAGAGCTGTTCAAAGGGAACTTACTTGAGACATTTTTAAAGAGTTTGGGTTAAAAACAAGTAATGGTGTTATTTCATTCATAGGTGGAATTTAAGAAACAAGATGAACCAACAAAGGAATGAGGCGGATGAGGGGATGGGTGACATAGGGGAAGGGGATAGAGAGCACGCTCATTGTGATGAGCACCGAGTAATGTACAGAATTGTTGAATCATTATACCGTGAAACTAATACACCTGAAACTAATACACCGTATATGAATTATATTTCAGTGAAAAGCAGTTTGAGTTTAAATATAAGAAATCGGGGCGCCTGGGTGGCTTAGTGAGTTAAGCATCTGCCGCTCAGGTCATGATCTCAGGGTCCTGGGATGGAGCCCCCGCCCCCATCAGGATCCCTGCTCAGCCGGAGAGTCTGCTTCTCCCTCTCCCTCTGCCTGCTGCTCTCCCTGCTTGTGTGCTCTGGCACTCTCTCTCTCTTGCTCTATCTCAAAATAAAATACATTAAAAAAGTAAATACATAAGTAAACGGAAGAAAGCTAAATCCTGGGTAAGCCTGGGACTAGACTAGCTC
This sequence comes from Canis lupus familiaris, assembly GCF_011100685.1. Classification (NCBI taxonomy): domain Eukaryota; kingdom Metazoa; phylum Chordata; class Mammalia; order Carnivora; family Canidae; genus Canis; species Canis lupus. The sequence goes on along the minus strand of NC_049239.1, from coordinate 32,768,639 downwards.
CTTTGACACTTCATCAACATCATCACTAAAAAAAAAAATTTTTTTACTGTATTTTATGGACCCCAAGATGCATATTTTTCCATGTTTGGCACCTCTCAAATTGAGAAGTTGTACCATCCCTACCATGTTCTTTTTTTTCCTAGTGCTATGTGGAATGAGCAGAGCATAGTCCAACCGATGGTAACTAAGAATTGCTGAGATCTGGTTTTAAGCATTACACATTTTGCTGTGCTGTTCTGAGTAAATAAGCCCAGTTTGGGCCTCTAAATAATTTACAATGTGAGATGGACAGTGTGTAAAGAGCATTGGAACAACTAAGTCAATATTACATGGAATCGGAGAATTTGCCGTTCTTTGCTAGCAAAAAAAAAAAAAAAAAAAAGCTAATTTTTAAAAATTCCATTTCACCATTTACTTATTGTTTAAACGTGATCAAACTACTTAATTTCTATGAACCTTGATTTTTCTCCTCTAGGAAAGGAGCCTGATAATATCTCTTGAAAGGTCGTGGTGGGGGTTGAACACATAGAAGGTGTGTTTTTCATGCCTCTTGTCCACTTCTCACAGCCCCCTGTTATCAAAACTGATCCCCCTACACAGAGGAGCCAGACCAGTTTAACCTCAAGACTTCCGCCCTAGATAGAGACCCAAACATCTACTGCCTCGGCTCTTGTTCTAATTAACAACCCATCCTCCGCCACTACTTTCCCTCTTCATGGGTTTCTGTCCCACGTCTCTGCGCTGCAGCTGCCTGGACTTAAATCTTCTCATTCTCATTGGCAAATCCCATGCTCGTTACCAAACTGGATTTCCTAAGACCCTGTGTGCTACAGAACACATACCTCGTAAGCCCCATGAAGTAAGAGCCATGACTTTCTGATTCATCATTGAGTCCATGGCAGCAATTACAGAAAGATGTAGAGGAGGGGCCCAGTAGCAGGTCCCACTGGGCTTAAGTCCAGTTGTCAAAAGGGCTGCATTCCTTTCTGCAGGCTCTAGGGGAGAATTTGCTTCCTTGTCTTTTGCAGTTGCTGGAGGCTGCCCGCATTCCTGGGCCTGCAGCCCCTTTTCTCTATCTTCAAAGCTAGAAACAGCAGATTGAGTCCTTCTTGCAACGCATCACTCCAGTTACCTCCTCTGCCTCCCTTGTCCACTTTTAAGAACCCTTGTGATTACATGAGACCCATCTGGATAATCCAGGATTATCTTCCTATTATAAGGCCAGCTGATAGCCAACTTTAATTCCATCTGTAATTTTAATTTCCCTCTGCATTGAAACATACTGTATTCACAGGTTCTGAGAATTGAGACATGGACATCTTTTGGGGGATCGTTACTCTGCGTGTCACATGAGGTTAGGTTTTCATTTAAAAGAGCAAACATTTGTGGGAGCTTCATGTGTCACACAAAATGCTGTTTTGGCTAAAAGTATTTTGCTTGCATTCCATGCTTTTATCCTCATAATAACTGTAGGAGGCAGGAACCATTATTGTCCTCATTTTAAACGTGTCAGAACTAAAGAACACAGGAATTTAAAAGACCTACCTAAGTTCACAGATCTATTCAATAGTAGAGCTGGGATTTGAACCAAGGGACAAGCCTAGTCCTAAGGCCATACTCTTAATGACTAGATCATATAATGACAGGTGGTAGCAAGAACAACTATAGGACTAGATGAACTTGGACCAGGAACAGAGGTTCAAGATAAAAGTTCCAGAGAGCATCCTAAAATCAAAGTGGTAGTTTGGTGGATTGGTTTCGTAATGAGTAACCATACTTCCTCAGTTAGGAGCCTTTTCCTTGCAAATGACAGAAAGTCCCACCAGGACAGCTTATTCTAAAAAGGGAGATCAAACAAACTAAAAAAGAATTTAAAAAATTTTAAAAAGCAAGATTAGGGCTTCAGGCATGGCTGGATCAAGAATTTTTTTAAAAAACATTTTAATTTATTTATGAGAGACACAGAGAGAGGGAGGCAGAGACATAGGCAGGGAGAGAAGCAGACCTCCCTGCAAGGAGCCCAGTGTGGGACTTGATCCCACTGAGATGAAGGCAGATGCTCAACTGCTGAGCCACCCAGACGTCCCTGAGAATTTGAGAGAGCTTATCAAGAATTTGTTTTCTTGGGGCACCTGAGTGGCTCAGTCAGGTAAGCAAGCATCTGACTCTTGGTTTTGGCTCAGGTTATGATCTCAGGGTCGTGAGACTGAGCACTGCACCAGGCTCCACGCTCAATGCAGTCTTCTTGGGATTCTCTCCCTTTCTCTCTTCCTCTCTCTCAGGCTCTCTCTCTCTCTTTAAAAGAAATAAAATATTTAAAAATTAGTGGTTTTTTTTTTTCCTCTTGAGTCTGCCTTCTTCGGAGTTGACTCTGAAGTCTAAGAGATGGTAGAAAAACAATCACAGTGACCCTAGCCGCTGAATTCTATCCACTTTTAGGTGCAGCAAGAAAAAAAGTGAATGTCTTTTTCCAAAAGTTCTAAGATCAGTTGCATTGCCTCTCATTGGCTCTGCCAGAGTCCCTGGTCCATCTTTGAAGTAACTACTGTGGTCAGGTGAATGCGCGTGCCAATTGCTTAGTTATGGGTTATGAGCTCCTTCCTGGAGTGAGGGGTGGAACCAGCATCACTAGAACCATAGACACTCCAGGGAGTGGGGGAGGGATAGTTATTGACTGTAGGTAGCAGACTCACTTATTTATTATCTCACATAATGAGAGGTCCAGAGGTAGGTGGTTCAGGATCAGATAAATCCAAAACTTAATAATGTTGGGGGTCTGGGCGCTTCTCTGCAATCCTTTAGGTTTACCAGTCATGGTTACAAGGTGGCTTCCACAACTGGTTCCACACAAGATCATAAATCAGGGAAGAAGGGACAAATTCACCTACAAGGCTTTTTTTTTTTTTTTTAAGATTTTATTTATTTATTCATGAGAGACACACACAGAGAGAGAGGCAGAGACACAGGCAGGGGGATAAGCAGGCTCTCTGCAGGGAGCCTGATGTGGGACTGGATCTCGGGTCTCCAGGATCAGGCCCTGGGCTGAAGTCGGTGCTAAACCACTGAGCCAGCCAGGTGGCCCTATAAAGCTTTTTTCTTTTTCTTCAGGAAAGAAAATCTTTTCCAGAAGTTTCCCATGAGATTTGCCTTGATGTCTCATTGGCCAGTGCTGGGTCACTTGTTTAGCTTTTTGAAGGTTCTTGCTCCATATCTGAGGACAATAACATCTAAGTATCTGGGCTCTGTTATTTGGGAAGAATGGGAAGAGGGGTGGCATTTTGCATAACCAGCTGTGTCTACACCAGGTCCCTGGAGGGAAATTGGGGACTTTGGTCACTAGGCAGAGGCTCAGAGGATACTGGTTGACAAAAACAATGGATTTCTATTTTTGCAAAATTGAGAGCAGAGAAGGTTTCAAACCCTGGAGCCCCCTAGGTACTCACTGGGGAATTCACAGAATCCATAAACCAAACTGAGAAGTGGGATTGCCCCAGAACTTTAGTTGTAAATACGGTTGTCAGAGCCAGCATGTACCATAGGGACCGTGGTGATTGCTTAGAATAGTAGACACTACGATCTGTGCCACCCTGCACACTATTATAATGTGATTTTGAAAGTCTTCGGGAGTTGAGTTTCTTCCGTCCCCCTGGGAATCTTGGCTGGCCTCCGGCTTGCTTTGACAAGTATTCTACAAAGTAACACCGTGTGACATCTGGCCTCAGCCTGAAGATGCTTTGAAGTTTCCATGTTGCCCTCTTGGAAGCCAACTGCCAAGTCATGAGTCTGTTATCCTGCGGGAGGGCTATGTGGAAAGAGAATGGCCCTAGAGGATGACTGTTCACACGGAGAACCGAAGCTGACACCTACAGCTGCCAACCAGCTGAGTGACACCATTCTGGGTGTTCCAGCTCCAGCTGAGCATTCAGCTGCAAGCAGCTGCATGAGTGACTCCAGCCAACGCCGTACAGAGCAGAAGAACTGCTGAGCCGAGCCCAGACAATTTGCGAGATCCTGAGAAATAATGGATCATTATTATCCTAAGCCACTGAATTTTGGGGTAATGTGTGGCATACCAATGGTAATTGCAATGGGAATCATTTCCAGTTCACACATTTTGCAGAGGAGGCTAAAAAACCAAAGAAAGGAAATATCTTGCTGAGAGCCACACAGCTCAATAGTGGCAGAGGCATGGCAGGCACCCGGATTTCTGGATTCTCAGTTCACTGCTCTGATTGTTAAACCTGGCATAACAATTTTCATACAGATGAAATGAGTGCATTTGCAATGCTTGCTGATGTGCACATACTGTAATAGCTTGCACCGAGCTAGTGTTTATTATGTCCTGGCACAGTGCTAAGTGCATTATCTCATTTAATCGGCACAATGAGCCTACAAAGTAGGTCTGATGCAACCCTCCATTTTAAAAGTGAGATAACTAAGGTTAGAGAAGATTAAAAAAAATTGCTCACAGTCGCTCTGCTAGGTGGGTGGTGGAATCAGGATTCAAATCTAGATCTAATAGGTTCGGAAGTGCTTGCTCCTATAGCCATCCCAAAACACAGCTTCCACTGACCCACAACGGATTTTCTCAACCGACCAAGGTTTTCTTTCTTGCACAATGCCCATTTTTGCATTTCATGTCTTAAATGTGCCCCCAGGTCATGATGGATTTCAGGATGAAGACAGAGTATGTATGTTTATGTTTGCATCATTCTAAGAGTTTCTACTTACTGGATATTTGCTCGGGGTCACTAAGATTCCTTTTAAGGAGAGAAATTTAAAAAAGTCTTGAGTTTTGATCCCTCCTAAGAGCTATAATCATGGCACTTACCACCCTCCCCCCACGCAACATCCACTCTACATCAGGATTCAATAGGTTCTTCTCACCCTTAGATTACCTTGTGAAGTGAAGGATGGAAATTATAGTGTTGTGGCTTAGCAAGTTTGTCTTGCTGAGCAAAGAGAGAGAAAATCAGGAAGGAAAGAGGAATGGAAAAGAGGGGATATGCAGGAAGGAAGTTGAACAGGTGAAAAGTAAAATATCGGCCTATTATTTTGGGTGAGAAACCTAAGGTTGCCTCCCTCATCACCTTATTGGGATGACCGTATGACTCAGTGTACCCCCAAACAGTTCTGGTCCTGGAATAACTGCCAATAGTGCTTATTGCACTCTCAAAGTGTCCCAGTTTGGATGATAAATTATATGATGGCCCTACTCTCAACCCACCCAATCAGGTTTCATGGAAGAGAATAGATACAAGATGCTATGAAGGATGCCAAGGTCACCAGGGTCAAAAGACATGGCCCTTGACCGCAAGGAGTCCACTGCACAGTGGGTGGGGGGCACGTAACAGCTTTTCAATGTGTGAAGCACAGTAACAATGGTGCTGCTGGGCACACTGGTAGGCATAGCTGGGGGAAGAACTAGGGCAGTGCATCATGGGCAGAGGGAGTACTTGGCAAAGGCATGGAGGCTTGGAAAGGCATGGCATGGTTTTAGGGAACCACAGAAAGCAATCACTCCTCATGGCCAATTGTAAGGCACGATTTTCCTCCAAAGTATTTTTTGGAAAAAGGTCATCTTATATTTGATTTCTTCCAAAGTCTCTCCTCTTATGAGATCATCCCTTGGTTACTTTATTTAGATAAAATAAGTTACAATTTGGGGGAGAAGATGAAATTAGTCAAGAGAGAGAGATTTAGGGACGCCTGAGTGGCTCCATGATGGAGCGTCTGCCTTTGGTTCAGGACGTGATCTCAGAGTTCCAGGACTGAGTCCCACTTCAGGCTCCTGCATGGGGCCTGCTTCTCCCTCTGCCTGTGTCTCTGCCTCTCTCTCTCTCTCTGAGTCTCTCATGAATAAATAAATAAAATCTTTAAAAAGAGAGATAGAGAGATATTTAAAGATGTAATGTGTATATAGTGTTATTCCTTGTCTGTGATATGTCTTCAAAATTGTGAGTGGTACATGAAATTGTAAAGTGGCCTTTTAAAGACTTAAAAAAAAAATAGCACATGACTACATTGTGGAGAATACACATGTATACACCTATAGGAGACTTTTAAAAATGTTCTATTGTTATATAATAGGTACATGTGGCTTGTGATAAAAATTCCAGTGGCAGCATCATTCACAGTTTCAAAAAGTTCTGTGTTATAAACAACATCCAAGAGCTGTGAAGACGATATGCTTTGAAAAGCTGCATTCCGTGACTCAAAGAGTGGATCCAGTGATCACAAAGAGAAACACTGTTGTCAGAGCTGCCAGTGAAGAGTTATATGATTATTTCATGAAATTGGAGAGACAAAAGGGATAGTTATCTCTAAATTAATATTTCATGTAATATTCAACCTAAAAGATCCTAAATATGTTAAATATTACTAGAAGATATTTAAATTTTTCACTTACATCCCCAAACATTTATGCATTCAAGTTGGACATTAGAGCTTTTAGGGGTGGTCCGCATGAGAAGATGGGGGAATTGCCTTACATTGAGGTCACCTGAGGTTTAGCATATACAATGGTTTGTTCTACTGGGGACCAGCCTGAAGAGTTGGGAAAATAGTAAGAGATGAGGTTGGAGAGGGGGGCAGGTGGTCAAATTAGGGATGACCTTGTGTAACATGCCAAGTCTGCAATAGGCAGTGGAAACCTGATAAAGTTTGATAAGATCAGTGTATCTTCATTAAATTTGCATTTTGGAAGAATTACATTGGTGGTAATTTCCAGTTGACCGGAAATGTAAGAATATCAACTTCTGATGGAAATGCAAGTGCACTGGCACCAGCAATCCGCCCATCTTGTTTTGTGGTTGCATCCTCAGGGCCTGGAAGAGTGCCTGGCTCATGGAAAGCAATCGTAACTTGGCAAATTAAGAAATGAGTGAATGAAAAAATGGCCCACTCTAAAACTCCCTGTTTTTACTCCTCATTTAGCCCTCATCAGAAAAAGCTAGCTCAAGAGTTTGCAGGATGGCTTTCCTAATTTTGACCCTGTACCCTCGGGTTTAATCTGTCTTTCCCAAGACAGAGCCTTGAGAGCCCCTTCTTCCAACCAATTCCACTCTTCTGATGTCTCATCATTATAGTCTGAATGACTACTATGGCAATATACTACCTTAAAAATTTTGTGGAGGGGTGCCTGGGTGGTTCAGTTGGTTGAGTGTCTGACTCTTGGTTTCAGCTCAGGTCATGATCTCAGGGTCGTGAGATTGAGCCCCAAGCTAGGCTCTGTACTAAGCGTGGAGACGGCTTAAGAGTCTCTCTTTCCTTCTCCTTCTGCCCCTCCTTGCTCACGCTCTCTCTGAATAAATAAATAAATAAATAAATAAATAAATAAATAAATAAATACTTTTATGGAAAGGTATCACTTTTAGGGAGTATATTTAGGAGGAATAAGTCACCTGTTACCTGCTTGTCACCCTCTAATCTTAGTTCCTTCATTCATCTCCCATAATACAAATTCCTTCATTCCTGTTTAGGCTTACAAATTGAATCAGGACTTTGAGAAAACCGTCTCACTCTAGAGACTTAAATAGTTGGGTTGCCACCCCAAACTGTATACAAAGGTGCCCTCCAGGAGGGCCTTGTGAAAAGAAAAAGCATAAAGATGAAAGAAGAAGTTGTATGATCTTGGGGGCAGAGCAGGACTTCTTAAGATGGATTTGACTCCAACAAAACATCAGATCTCTCTTTGAAAAGGACACTGTTATAGATAATATTAATGGATGGGTGACAGATCAGAGGATATTTGCAATGTCTAAAACTGACTGGAGCTAATGTCTGGACAGTACAAGAAAATCCTGCAAAACAAAAAGAGAATGGCAGAAAACTTAATCAAAAATAGGCAAAAGTACAAGAAAATCCTGCAAAACAAAAAGAGAATGACAGAAAACTTAATCAAAAATAGGCAAAAGCTAAAAATAGGTTATTCATTGTTGAAATAAGTTTTTAGGCCCAAGATGGAGCCACTCTGCCCAGGATGCCATGACTGCAAACTTTTGTATTCCTGTAAATGCTCCACTTGACCAGAAACGTATCCAGTCAGCCAATCCCCAAACACCAATCCGACTCTGGGTTCTATACTTATTTCCTTGTTCCTTCATTTTTCTAAATAAATAAAGCCGGATATGTCACACAAGCCAATCATGTCCTGTTTCTGCATTACTGCTTCTAATGCTCTATATAACTTCCTGTTGCCCAAGATCCTTCAAGAAGAGTGCTCCACTGCTCATGGGGCACTGTACTCGCCTAATCCATAGATTGTTTTCCTTTGAATAAAGGACATCGAACTTACTACTAAGTTGTTTGAGTTTTGTCATTTGACATCACATAACAAGAGTTTGAAGAGCTATTTATTTTTATTAGCAATCCTCAAAATACAAATACCACAAGGAGTTACCACTTTATACTCATTAGATAGAAAAACATTAGAAATTCAGGTAATACCAAATGTCAAAGAGTGGATATCCAAGGTTTTAACAATGACAGCATTAGGGGAGGAAGAAAGAAAGAAAGAAAGAAGAAAGAAAGAAAGAAAGAAAGAAAGAAAGAAAGAAAGAAAGAAAGAAAGAAAGAAAGAAAGAAAGAAAGAAGAAAGAAAGAAAAAAGAGAAAGAAGAAAGAAAGAAACAAGCATTCTTGAGTGTCTGCTTTATGTTAATTAAGTTTAACACATACATAAACAAAACAGTGGATGACTTTTTAAAGACACCTACATTTTCAAGGACATTTATCAAACACATTAGAGAAAGTTTCTGTTGGAAGAAGTTGGGGGAATGGGAGTGAGGTGTGGAGATAAAAGGAAAATAAAATGATGTTAAAACAAAGTGAAATGAAGTAAGAAAGTTCCCTTGCACGGACTAGCGGCGGGTTGTGCATCTGTGAGCGTGATTAACTAGCCCATCTGCACTTGAGTTCCAAAATAAATAAATAAATGGAGAGAACAAGCCTCCAGGAGATTTCCCCTCATAATCCCTGATTTACAAGGGTAGTGCACTAACTGCTGAAACACAAAGTCTTTAATTAGTTCCTGTCCATAGGTGACTGCTTTTCCAACTGGAGTAAATGGAAGGCAAATCTTGGGATTTTTCCCACTCTCAAAGAGCACTGCTCTTACAGATGATTAAGTGTTTGCCCTCATTCCCTGAAGCCCACTCAGATAAGAGCCAAGACCACCCCTACAAAGGCATTTCCAAGGAGAGAAATTTGAAAACATAATTTTGCCAAAAAAAGAATTAGCATCACCCAGGGATTAGGGAGCTGGCTTGAAGACCAGAGAGGAAGTCAGAGATTAACTCACAATTGACTGGATGTTCTTTTTTTTTTTCTTTTTAATTTTCACTTTTTATTGCTATAAGCAGCATACTGCATACGTACACTTTTTAAAAAGTGCTTTGTTGTTGTTGTTGTTTGTGACTGGATGTTCTTTCAAATAACCCTCTTGGCATTTAGTTTCCACAGGGAAAATGGGGGCATCCACTATCAGGGACTTTGTAGAAAGTATCTGAAGATGACTGAAATAAGTATCAGTAGACTCTTGAATTCTGGGGCTGAATGAAATGGTTATTATGAAAATGAGGTATTTTTTTATTATTTGTTGTGGCTATGGGAGTTATTTAAGACTATTAAGCAAGTAAAATACTAACTGAATTTAATTAAAATAGCTCCATCAGAGCTAACTTGGGGTTGTTCTTACATATACCTTTTCTTAAGGGGTAGAGGTGTTTAGGGCATTATAATATTAATAAGTAGTGAACCATTCACTCATCAGAACTGGATGAAGGAGCCCCTGGGTGGCTCAGCGGTTGAGCATCTGCCTTTGGTTCAGGGCACGATCCTGGGTTCCTGGGATTGAGTCCCATGTCGGGCCCCCTTCGAGGAGCCTGCTTCTCCCTCTGCCTGTGTCTCTGCCTCTCTCTGTCTCTCATTTCGGCAGGGTTGGGATTGGCCAGGGGATATCATATTTCACTGCACTGACTTTAATAGGATAAGATGTTGGCTAATATGATAACAGCATGAGATGAGAATTAGGTGATCTCAGGGGCTTGGGGCAGGAGGAATGAAATCAGTCACTAAGGTGACAGTCTAATTACGTAAGAATGGGACCAGCTGAGGAGTTGCAAATAACTTCCCTGAAGCGTGGACTTAGAAATTCCACTGCAATCTCTTTAAGATGTTTTTTTTTTTCTTTTCTGAAATTAAACATACTATATTATGTATCCTCTAAACCCAGCCCATCTCTTTAGAATAGATGAAGGGGGTAGAAACTGACTTCACAGCTGGAAGGGAAAGACAGGTAAGGTTACTGGGAAGTAGTTATCACCTATTTATACCACAGGTGAATATGGTAAGATGGAGTCAGATCTGAGTTTGAATCCCAACCAGACCACCTCTTGGTTGGGTAACCTTTAACAAGTTTCTTTTCCTCTCTGCACATAGGTTTCCTTATGTGTATAGAGTTCAAATGTCTAATAACTGAAGAGCCACCACCCACAAAAATTAACAGACTCTCGTTTCTTTTAGGAATACAACATTTATTTCTACAGGTCCCATACATGCTCACCAGCCAGTGTCAAATGCAAGCTGCCCTGCTCTCCACGGGAGTAGCAATGAGTGCCTGCTGCCTGCTGAACATCTTGGAGACGACTTCCAGTTGTTGATAACCATAATAGAAAGATGGCCCCAATGCCAGTAAGACAGCCCCCTAAGATGATTCAAAGTTCTGGGGTGATGTGTTCTACACAAGTTTATAATGAATACATACTTTATTAGGAAGAGTGAGGTGCTTCTGTAACAGAAACCTATAGCGTTGGAGCGGCTTTGGAACTGGGCGGTGGGAGAAGTTGGAAGGACTTGGGGTAGAGCGTCAGTGAAAGCCTGCAAAGTCTGGAAGAAACTGTGAGTACAATCCTGATGGCTTTTGAGAAAGCTGTAGATGAAGGGGTAAGGGGAAATAAGGAAAATGTTATTGAAGACAGGAGGAAAGGGGGCCCCGTAATGTCGTGGCAGGAAGTTTAGCAACACTGTCACCTGTAGGAACACGGAAAGGAGAAGATGTGTCTAAGTAATTTAATGTTCTAGCTAAGTACATTTCCAGGTTGAGTGTTGAAGGTGCTGACTGATGTCTTCTTCCTTATTACAGCAAACTGTGTGAAGAAAGAGAAAATCTAGAGAAGGACTAAAAAGAAAAATCTAGAACTTGCTAGACTTGAAAATTCCTATCTTCTCTAGATGATGAATAATGCTAAAATGAAGAAATGGTTTCCAGTCAAAAATAAGCCCTAGGACCGTGCAAAGAGCTGCTACTTTTTTGAGGTAATTTTCTATGTAATAATAAGATTAATATAACAAGATTTCTATCTCTAGATGCTCCCAAAGATTCCTGGGGAATCAAACCATTCTGATTTTTGTGCAGAGGTCATTCTCACTGACCCTATAACACCTCATTACCAGAGCTTTATGAAGTCCCTTTTTAACCATTCCATCAACTTCTGCCTCTAAGATCCTCTTACCATAAAGGGTTCAAAGAAAGACTGTGAATTGTTAGATACTGAGTAGCACAGTAGAATCTTTTCACTTTCTGGCAGATAAAATTAAGAACAAACAAACAACAACAACAAGACAACAAAAAGACACCCATTTTTCCTCACCCAACACCCTGGACACGAAAATGTTAAGACATTAAAAAATTGTTTTCATTGAAAAAATATTCTCTCAATGTGATATCATGGTGTTTGTATAGGCTGTTATTTCCTTAATTTTAAGCCTGGGGTGGTGGAAATAACCAAGCAAGAAACACTATTCATGAGGTATATATTAATAGGAGTTGACATTTGTTGAATTTTTTCTTTTCCAGAATGGTGCATCAATCCCTGTTTCAAATGCAGAGAAATAATTTCCAAAGAAATGAACTGGAGAAAATAGAGATGCACATGGAATGGAAACAAAACAAACCTTCTGATTCCACCCCACCTCCCCACCCCACATTCTATAGAGTTGTTCTGAGGTTAAAAAAACCAAAGATTTCAAAAACACAAATCATTGACAAAAGCTGCACACGGATTAAGTATACACTATATACGTGGAGACATTAAGAATTATTTGGTTTTTACCACACCCCACACCCCGGCATTTTTGTGAAAATCATATGGAAATTCTAGCTCAAAATTACCAAAGGGAATCGATGGAACACAAACACTATCCCGTTCCCCTTCACATTGCTTAACCACACTTCAGCCTCTCCCTGGAGTAGATCGGAATGCCCTTTTCCTTTCCTAAATACAAAACAAAAGCTCCTAAATAAAAGAACAAAAGATATGGGGTGGGTGTAGGGGTTGCTTACACTACCAGCAGCCACCCAACAATGCCTGATGTGTTAAGAACATGTTTCAGGGGTGCCTACCTGGCTCAGTGATGCCTGTGACTCTTGATCTTGGGGTGAGGTTGAACCCCATGTAGGGTGTAGAGATTACCTAAATTACTCTTTTTGGGCAGCCCGGGTAGCCCAGCAGTTTAGCACCGACTTAGGCCCAGGGCGTGACTTTGGAGACCTGGGATCGAGTCCCGCGTCAGGCTCCCTGCATGGAGCCTGCTTCTCCCTCTGCCTGTGTCTCTTCCTCTCTCTCTCTCTCTGTCTACGATGAATAAACAAAATCTTAAAAAAAAAAATTTTTTTTTTCTAAATAAATCTTTTTAAAAAAATGCTTAACACTTCCTGCAAAGGGTCATTATATGCACTAAATACAACAATTCGTGCCAGTAATCCTAGTTAAAACATAGCGAATACTTCCAGAAGGTGGGCACCTTTACTGTCATCCACCAACGAGCCCCTTTGGGTAGATATTACCATTATTTCCATTCTACCTATCTTTCTAAAAGGTGGAAAACGGGAATGATCAATTAACGGACGTCCCCACGGCCCTAAAGCCAACAGGTCGTAGTACCAGGATTTACGAGCGCTCAGGCAGTGGATGTTCCAAAACCAGCTCTTAAAATGCCGCCAAAAGATCTGACCCCGGGGGCAGCCCAGGTGGCTCAGCGGTTTAGCGCAGCCTTTGACCCAGGGCGTGACCTTGGAGACCCGGGATCGGGTCCCACGTCGGGCTCCCTTCATGGAGCCTGCTTTTCCCTCTGCCTGTGTCTCTGCCTCTCTCTCTCTGTCTCTCATGAATAAATAAATAAAATCTTAAAAAAAAAAAAAAAAAAAAAGGTCTGGGCCGGTTCTTGGCCCTTGGGGTATCGGATAATAAGTGACAGTCCCTTCATTTCTCTCGGAGCCCAGCCTGCATCTAGGCGGTTTCCTTCCATGGAGCTCTCACTGGACAAATCATCACCTGCCGTCTCAGCTTGGAAAAAGGTGAAGAAAAAGGGAGAGGCTGCTGCCCTAGAGAGGCCGAGGCCCCTAAGAAGCAGGAATGCAAACAGACTTTGCAAATAGGCAAAGCGTAGTATTGCTGCGGATCGAAAAAACGTGTTTGCGCAGCCCGACTGGAGCCTGGGAGGACGACCATGAGCCTTCTCCAGGGGCGCCCTCTGAAAGCCCTAAGGGCGGCCACCACTCAGGCCCAGCGCCGTGCAGGACACCTGGGAGGCTAGACCTCCCCGTGTGCACCTGGCGCTGGAGGCTCAGGGAGGCTAGATCCCCGCGTGCACCTGGCCCTGGAGGCTCAGGGAGGCTAGATCCCCGCGTGCACCTGGCCCTGGAGGCGCAGGGAGGCTGGACCCCCGCGTGCACCTGGCGCTGGAGGCTCAGCGAGGCTAGACCCCCGCGTGCACCTGGCGCTGGAGGCGCAGGGAGACTGGACCCCCGCGTGCAACCTGGCGCTGGAGGCTCAGGGAGGCTGGATCCACCGCGTGCACCTGGCGCTGGAGGCGCAGGGAGGCAAGGCCCCCCGCGTGCACCTGGCGCTGGAGGGGCGCAGGGAGGCTGGACCCCCGCGTGCACCTGGCCCTGGAGGCTCAAGGAGGCTGGATCCCCGCGTGCACCTGGCCCTGGAGGCACAGGGAGGCTGGACCCCCGCGTGCACCTGGCGCTGGAGGCTCAGGGAGGCTAGATCCCCGCGTGCACCTGGCCCTGGAGGCTCAGGGAGGCTAGATCCCCGCGTGCACCTGGCCCTGGAGGCGCAGGGAGGCTGGACCCCCGCGTGCACCTGGCCCTGGAGGCTCAGGGAGGCAAGGCCCCCGCGTGCACCTGGCGCTGGAGGCGCAGGGAGGCTGGACCCCCCGCGTGCACCTGGCGCTGGAGGCGCAGGGAGGCTGGACCCCCGCGTGCACCTGGCCCTGGAGGCTCAGGGAGGCTGGACCCCCGCGTGCACCTGGCTCTGGAGGCTCAGCGAGGCTAGGCCCCCGCGTGCACCTGGCGCTGGAGGCTCAGGGAGGCTAGATCCCCGCGTGCACCTGGCCCTGGAGGCGCAGGGAGGCTGGACCCCCGCGTGCACCTGGCGCTGGAGGCTCAGGGAGGCTGGACCCCCGCGTGCACCTGGCCCTGGAGGCTCAGGGAGGCTAGGCCCCCGCGTGCACCTGGCGCTGGAGGCTCAGGGAGGCTAGATCCCCGCGTGCACCTGGCGCTGGAGGCTCAGGGAGGCAAGGCCCCCGCGTGCACCTGGCGCTGGAGGCGCAGGGAGGCTGGACCCCCGCGTGCACCTGCCCGGCGGCCGCCTCCATCCTCCCCGTCGCCCTCCCCCTCCCTCCGCGGCCACCGGGCGCCCCCTCCCCGCCCGGGGGAGCGCGGAAAAGGGCCCTGGCCGCTTTAAGTGACTCAGGAAGTGAAAGGAGGCCGCTGACGGGGAGGAAAAGGAAAGCGGAACCGGGGCGGCGGGGCCGGCGGCGCGGAGACCTCGCCGGGGCCGGGGGGGGGGGGGGGGGGGGGGGGGGTGCTGCAGGGAGGGGGAGACAGCGCGAGGCAGGGCGGCGCGCCGCGCGGGGGCCGACGGGGGCGCTGGGGCGCGGGGGCCGACGGGGGCCGCGGGGGCCGACGGGGGCGCTGCGCCGGAAGTGCCCGCGCCGCCGGCGGAAGCGCAGTGCGCGGCGAGCGGGCGGGAGGGCCCTCGCTCGGCGGCGGGGAGCGCGGCCCGGGACCCGCCGCGAGGCCCGCACGCACAGCGGCGGGCGGGGAGGAGGCCGCTCGGGGGGCCCGCGGCCTGGGGGGCCGCGCCAGCGCAGCCACATGGCCTCCGGCGTGGGCGCGGCCTTCGAGGAGCTGCCGCACGACGGCACGTGTGACGAGTGCGAGCCCGACGAGGCCCCGGGCGCCGAGCAGGTGTGCCGCGAGTGCGCCTTCTGCTACTGCCCCCGCCACGCCGAGGCGCACCGCCACAGGTTCCCGGGCCACCACCTGGCCCGGTACGTGCACCTGCCCCCCGCCCCCGCCGCCCCCGCCCCCGCCCCCGCCCGGCCCGCGAGCCGCGCCAAGGACGGCGCCGAGGCCCGGGGGCGGAACCACGTGCAGAATGAGCGGGACCTCGAGAGCGAGTCGGACGAGGACAGCGAGTCCGAAGAGGACAGCGGGACGGACGAGGACAGCGAGGAGGACAGCGAGGAGGACAGCGAGGAGGACATGGAGGACGAGCAAGACAGCGACGCCGAGGACGACAACGCGGAAGGGGAGTCCGAGGCCGAGGGAGAAACCGAGGCGGAAAGCGAGTTTGACCCCGAGATAGAGATGGAGGCGGAGAGAGTGGCCAAGCGGAAGTGTCCGGACCACGGGCTCGACCTGAGCACCTACTGCCAGGAGGATAGGCAGCTCATCTGCGTCCTGTGCCCCGTCATCGGGACCCACCAGGGCCACCAGCTGTCCACCCTGGACGAAGCCTTCGAGGAGCTAAGAGTAAGTACCGCGCGTCCAGGGCGCAGGCCTGCAGGGCAGGGCACCCACCTGGGCTTCGGCTCGCGCGGCCACGACCCCGCCGGGAGCCGTGCTGCTCACACCCTCCTTTTGGCGGAGCCCCTTTGAGAACCAGATGAGCGTTCTGGCCCCTGACCCCCGGGGAAACCGAAGTACGCACAAAGCCTCCGGTACAACGTTCCCGGAAAGGGGCAAAGGCCCCGGTCTCCGGATCCCGGTTAAGCGTTCCTCGGGAGGTCGGACCCCGTCCGCGTAAGCTGGTGCCCGCCGCAGCGTGTCATCCCGTTGCGACCAGAGCGCCTGGACCTCTTGCCAAGGCCGTCCCGTTGCCTACCTGAAACCATGGGAACCCGTGGTGCAGCCAGGCCGAGGCAAGCAGGTGGTTCCTCCGTAGGGAAGGGAGACCTCCCCCACCCCCAGCTCCAGGTGGTCTTTTCGGTGTTAAAGTCATATGTGGGGGATCACCCAGCGGTTCAGCGCCTGCCTTTGGCCCAGGGCGTGATCCTGAGGACCCGGGATCGAGTCCCACGTCGGGCGCCCTTCATGGAGCCTGCTTCTCTCTCTGCCTGTGTCTGCCTCTCTCTCTGTGTGTCTCTCATGAATAAATAAAATCTTGAAAAAAAAAGTCATATGTGCCCCTAGTGCCGCCTTATTATTATTTTTTTTTTAAGATTTTTATTTATTTATTCATGAGAGGCAGAGACAGGCAGAGGGAGAAGCAGGCTCCATGCAGGGAGCCCGATGCGGGACTCGATCCCAGGACACCGGGGTCACGCCCTGGGCCGAGACAGATGCTCAACCGCCGAGCCACCCAGGTGCCCCCACCCTCCCATGCCCCCTGCCTTTTAGGGTCTTCCTGTGTGATCATTGTCTGCAAAGGAGGCTGAGAGGTTTGGAGACGAACTTGGAATGGGAATGGGAGTTCCTCTGTCTTCCATCTTTGGCCTGAGGGCGGGACCTTTATATATCTTGGACCTTGCAGATCCCCTGGAACAGTGTTTTTGGAAAGTCGTAGACGTCAATAAATATTCGTTCAGCCAACGAGCTTGCAAGTGATTTGCCTTTTATCTATCTGTGGGTGTTTGTAGTCCGTGAGGGGAGTTGCTGGAGTTCACCCCGGAGGAAGCTTGAGCAGAGTGACCAGTTCATCAGTGAATGTTGTCATTATTATGACAACTCTTAACTCCCCTAAAGCTGTCTTGCAATGACTGGCCTTAGGATAACAAATACTTTGTTAATGAAGATCTCCTGTGTTGAGCTTTTTCCCTTTTTTTATTGTAAAATGCACAAAGTGTATACAAATATAAGTACAGGCTAACTCAGAATTACAAAGCAGATTCTGATGCGACCTCTACCCAGATTAAGACACAATATTAGTAGCAGTATTGAAGAGCTGTGCCCTTTCCAATTATAACCGTTTCCCTTCCCCACAGGTAACCATTTTCTGGATTTCTGTGGTGATATTTCCTTGCTTATCTCTATATTTTTGCCACATATGTATGGATTCCTAAACTTGTTTGAGTTTGATTCAGTTAATGTTGTACTATGCATTCTTTTCATTTTTTTTTCATTATTGTGTTTGTGAGATTTTATCCAGTGGGTAGCTGTGGTTTGTTCATTTTCATTGTTGTGTAGAATTCCGTTTTATGACTGTGCTACAAGTCACCTATTCTATCAGTGATGAGTTGGGGACTTCCAGATTCTGAGGTTTCTGCCTCTTATAAAATGTTGATACAGATACTCTTATTCATGTCTCCTGGTGAAGGTCTACATATATTCACACGGAATGTAAACCTAGGAGTGAAATTGTTGGCACAGACTGTGTATATCTTAAATAGTACCAGATACTGCCAACTATTTTCCAAAGTGGTTGTACCAGTTTGCGTTGCCAGGAAGAGTGTATGAGAGTCCTGTTCTGTATCTTCAGCGCTTGCTATTAGAGAATTTAAAATTTTTGACATTTTTGTGAATATGTGTGGAATCTTCTTGTGGTTCAAATTTGCATTCTTCTAGTTACTGAAGACTTTTTGTGTCTTTTGTATCTTTCCTTTTGTGCAATGCTCCATTCAGTTGTTTTTTTTTTCTCATTTTTTTAATTAGGCTTTTTCTCATTAATTTATAGAAGTTTATATACTTCATTGTGGCTTCTTTGTTGTTTCTGTGGGTTGCAAATATCTTCTGATCTGTTTTTTAAAAATTGTGCCTTGAGGGCAGCCCAGGTGGCTCAGCGGTTTAGCCCCTCCTTCAGCCCAGGGCGTGATCCTGGAGACCCAGGATCCAGTCCCACGTCAGGCTCCCTGCATGGAGCCTGCTTCTCTGTTTCTCCCTCTGTCTGTGTCTCTGCCTCTCTCTCTCTCTCTCCTCTCTGTGTATTCTAATGAATAAATAAATAAAATCCTTAAAAATATATAAAAATTGTGCCTTGAGTAGAAGCTCTTCATTTTAATGTAGTAGAATTTATCAGCAATTGCCTTTATTGTTAGTGCTTTCTTGTTCCACTTAGTATTGATTTTCCTATAATGGACGTAGGGGCTCATTTCATTTTTTCCTTATATAGGTAGCCAATTGCTCTAGCAGCATTCATTGAAAAGCCTGTCTTTTCTACATGGATCTGCTGTGCCACCTGTCCATATGCCTGTGAATGTGCTGCTTGGGTCTTCTATTCTGTACCATTGATCTGTCAGTGTATCTCTGTGTGAAAAACATGTTTTCTTAGTTACCATAGCTTTGTAACATGTCTTAATGTCTGGTAGAGCAACTTCTTCTAGAAGAGTGTCTTAGCCAGTCTTGGCCTTTTACAGTTCTTAGAAGCATACTCTAAAGTTATATTAAAAAGCGTGCAGAACTTCTTTGTATTGTATTGAGTTTGTAAACCAGTATATAGAGAATCAACACCATTATAAGATATAGTCTTCTGATGCATTATTTTTTTTTAATTTTTTTTAAATTTTTATTTATTTATGATAGAGAGAGAGAGAGAGGCAGAGACACAGGCAGAGGGAGAAGCAGGCTCCATGCACCGGGAGCCCGACGTGGGATTCAATCCCGGGTCTCCAGGATCGTGCCCTGGGCCAAAGGCAGGCGCCAAACCGCTGCACCACCCAGGGATCCCCTGATGCATTATTTTTTAGATCTAAATTGCCTCATGATAAAGTTTTATAATTTTTTTTTCTGAAAGATCTTGTACATCATTGTGAAATTTATTCATGGATACTTAAGATTTTTAGTGTATTGTAAAAAATTTAAAATTTTTGTTTCCTAAGCGTATATAGGGATGTGATTAAATTCTATGTATTGATTTTTGTGTTAAGATGTCTGCTGAATTCTCACAAATACTCTAATAATTAATGTGTAGATTCATTCGACATACATGACCAAGTTATCTGCAGAGAGGGACAGTTTTTGTTCTTTCCAATCCTAATATGTGTCTTTTTCTTGCCTTACTGCTTTAGATAGGACATCTAATATAATGTTGAATAGAAGTGATAGTGAGTATTCTGGCCTTGTTCTAATTGATGAATAATTTACAACATTTCATACATACATGTGATAGTATTTTTTACCCCACAGATATATTTCATCAGATTAGAAAAATTCCCTTTTAATCCTAATTTAAGAGTTTTTCTTAATATTGAATGGATGTTGAATTTTGTCAAGTGGTTTTCCTGCATCTTTTGAGGTGTTCATTTGATTTTACTCTTTTACTATGTTAATGTAGTAAATTATGTTAATTGGCTTTTTAAGTAAAAAAATCAGTTATGTTCACATGTCTCAAAGTCTCTCACCTTTGTCCTTTTCACCTGGTTTCTTCCCCAACAACTATTTATTTGTAACCACTTTTATTAATTTTTTTGCTCATCTTTCACATGTTTTTTCTTGTAGTTGTACACAAAAATACAGGGCTGTGCATATGTGTGGTCTTATTTCCATCCCTGCATATTGTTATATTTTACAGTTAAGGCAACTTTGCATTTCTGGGATAAATACAACTTGGTCATGATGAAGTATCTTCTTGTTTTTAAATTTGGTTTATTAATAATTTATGTAGGATTTTTTCATTTATATTTATGGGAGAAATTAGCTTGTAAATTTTCTTCTTTGTACTGCCCTTATGAGATTTTGCGATCAAGGTTACGTTGCCTTCATAGTATGAGTCACAGTGTATTGCTTCTCACATATTTCCTCTATTTTAATGGAAGTGTTTATATAAGATTGGTAT
This sequence comes from Canis lupus familiaris, assembly GCF_011100685.1. Lineage (NCBI taxonomy): Eukaryota > Metazoa > Chordata > Mammalia > Carnivora > Canidae > Canis > Canis lupus. The sequence goes on along the minus strand of NC_049239.1, from coordinate 32,748,577 downwards.
ATTTTGAATAAAGGGGAAAGGAGAAAAAAATAAGTAGGAAATATCAGAAAGGGAGACAGAACATGAAAGACTCCTAACTGAGAAACGAACTAGGGGTGGTGGAAGGGGAGGTGGGCGGGGGGTGGGGGTGACTGGGTGACGGGCACTGAGGTGGGCACTTGACAGGATGAGCACTGGGTGTTATTCTATATGTTGGCAAATTGAACACCAATAAAAAATAAATTTATATATAAAAAAAAACTCCAAACTAGAAAAAAAAAAAAAAGATTGGTATATTTCTTTCTAGGATGATCAGTAGAACTGACCATGGAAGCTGTCTGGACCTGAAAAAAGAATTTTGTTACTTTGTTTTCTGTAGTATTTTTGATTATGGATTCAATTCTTTAACGGTTATAGGTCTAAATTATCTATTTTTCCTTAGGTCAGTTTTATTAAGTTACATTTTTCCAGAAGTTTGTCCATTTTATTCAACTTTTCAAATATATTAGTGTAAATTTGTGAATCCTGTTCTCTCTCTCTCTTTTTTTTTTTTTTAGATTTAATTAATTTATTTATGAGAGAAACAGAGCCAGAGACACAGGCAGAGGGGGAGAAGAAGGCTCCATGCAGGGAGCCCGATGAGACACTCGACCCTGAACTCCAGGATCACGCCCCAAGCCGAAAGCAGACACTCAGTGCTCAACCAGGCGTCCCTTTTTTTTTTTGTTTTGTTTTGTTTTGTTTTTTTTAGAAACCCTATCCTCTTTTATCTTTCTTCATACCATAGCTATTTTCTTTATTCCTGTAAGAACAGTAAGCATGTTGATCATAATCTGTCTTTGGTAATTCTAGTATGTAGAGACTTGGTGGATCTCCTCTGCTGTTGTTTTTGATGGTATTTTTCAATGTTTCTTGATTTCCTTTTGTTTGCATAGCTCTCTGTTGACTTTGAAAATTTATTTGTGGGGATTTCCCAAGCCTTGGCATGAAGCTGTATTCTTCGAAAGAGGATTGAGTTTGCTTGTGCTAAGGCCCGAGAATACAATTTGTTTAGAACCCCCTTAAAGTAAATGAATTGCTTGAGATTTCTTGGACCAGATTTTCGGGAGGTACCTGCCTATGTTTACAACTAATTAAAGATTTCACTTTCATCCAGCCCTGCAGTTCCCTACCTCCTTTGTTCAGCTCCAAGGCAACACTCCCACAGTCTCCTTCAGAGGGTGAGACAGTGGCACGTTTAGTTTAGTTTGTCTTTACTCTAGAGTTTTACTCTTTAACAGGGGCAAGAGCATCCCAAGTCTCTGTGGCAAGGATCTCTTTTATTTTATTTTATTATTTTTTTTTTTGTGATTTGTTTTTTTAATTTATGATAGTCACACAGAGAGAGAATGAGAGAGAGAGAGGCAGAGACACAGGCAGAGGGAGAAGCAGGCTCCATGCACCGGGAGCCTGATGTGGGATTCGATCCCGGGTCTCCAGGATCGCGCCCTGGGCCAAAGGCAGGCGCTAAACCGCTGCGCCACCCAGGGATCCCCAAGGATCTCTTTTAAATGTCTTGTTCTAGGGCAGCCCGGGTGGCTCAGCAGTTTAGTGCCACCTTCAGCCCAGGGCGTGATCCTGGAGACGCGAGATCGAGTCCCATGTCAGGCTCCCTGCATGGAGCCTGCTTCTCCCTCGGCCTGTGTCTCTCATGAATAAATAAGTAAAATCTTAAAAAAAAAAAAAAAAAAAAAAATCTCTCATTCTGGGGGCATCTGGCTGGCTCACTTGGTAGAATGTCTGACTCTTGATCTCAAGGTTGTGAGTTCGAGCCCTATGTTGGGTGTAGACATTACTTAAAGAATAAACAAATTAAAAAAAATAAATCTCTCACCTCAGCCTGACATCAGCTTTGCTTTCTCTTACCTCCTCCTCTCCCACCTTACTGTACACCCCCTATGAAATGCACAGCCCAGTTTCTTGCAGATCAGTAAATGTCTTCGATCAAGAGTTGCTTCCCATAGTCTTCTTATGTTAATATTGGAACAGTATTGCTGACTAAACTGTGGACATTATTAGAATTTCACCAGTTTTTCCTGTAATGACTTTTGTACCAGGATCCTGTGGTCACATTACTTTTTTTTCTTTTTGCTCTTGATGACCTTGATAGTTTAGAGGAGTGCTAGCTAGGTCCTGGGTAGAATCTCTTAGTTTGGTTTTGTCTAATGTTTTTCTCATGTTGAAACTGGAATTAATGGGGTTTTGGGTGATATAAATTCTCTTTTTTTGCTTTGCTTTTTTTACTTAGCAGTATATCTTGGAAATCACTCCATAGATGTGTCTACTTATTTATTTATCTTTTTATAGTTACAAATACTCCATTGTATGTCATTCATTAAATTCTTAATTTATGATATTGTGTTTTTCAACTCTAGAATGCTTATTTGGTTATTTTTAAAAGATCTGTTTCTTTGAATCTTTTGGGGTCTGATTTTATGTCACATTTTCATAATTCTTCTCATGTCTCATAATTTTTCATCCAAAACTAGATGTTGTGTTTAAAAGAACTGTAGACATTAGACTAGTATTTTCTTTTTCTATCCCTGAGAAAGGTTATGCCATTTACTCTGTTAGGCAGCTAGGATGAGGGGCTGATTATTTTGATCCAGTAAAGATTTGAGCTTCAACAGAGCTTGGTTGCAGCTTTAATTAGTTTCAGTTCACTTTGGTTTCAAATGTTTTGAGGCCAGTGTACATTTGCTTATTGGAAGAAAGTAAAGCTCTTGGAGTATTAAAGTAGCACAGCATGATGATGGTGAGAGAACAGAGTCTTTGTTACACTGCATTCATTCAGCAAGTATTTATGGAGTATTGGCTGAGAGCAGGAGCTTCTAAGCATTGGGGATATAGCAGTGAGCATAATGGAACAAGTCCCTACTTCTGTTGGAGCTTACATTGTATTAGAAGGAAATAGAGAAAAACAAATTAGCAAGTAAACATATAATAAGTGTTAAAAATTAAAAATTTTTAAAATTGTATAGGATTAGATAGGGACAGAAAGTATCCTAACTCTGCCACATGCTTTTTGACATTGGGCAAGCTATGGAACAGTTTGGCCTTACTTCTATATCTCTAAAATGAGTATGAAGTTATGAAATAAAATAGGATTTTTGTTGAATTAAATGGTTTAGTTTTGATCAGACACTTTAACAATGCTTAACACATTGTAAGCTCTTAGTAAATGTTAGCTGCTATTTTATTATTAACATGAGGAGTCTGATGAAACCCAAGTTTTGAGAGGAATTTGTACTATGTATATATATATTTTAAAAACCATTTGGGCATTTTATTTTTATTATTTTTGAAAGCTTTTATTTATTTTAGAGAGTGAGCGAGCATGAGCTCGGGGTGGGGGGTAAAGGAAGAGGGAGAAGCCGACTTCCCACTGAGCAGGGAGCCCGGTGGGGCTCAGTCCCAGGACCCTGAGATCATGACCTGAGCCAAAGGCAGATGCTTAACTGAGCCATGCAGGCGCCCTGTACAATATATGTTTAGATAGCTTTGTGCCTCTCCAGGCTGTGAGTGGCTGGTATTGGTGGTAGAAGTTCAGGTCAAATTGTTGCCTTAGACTTGCTGACACTTAGAGTAAAGCAAACTTCAGAATGGGCAGAAAACCAAGGTGACTGTAGGGCAAGGGGGCCTGGGGAGAGGCAGCCTGCAGGCTGGGCCACGAGAACTAAGGTGAACACTGGAGGGACAAGATTAACACTTCATTCTTGCAGTGACTTTTAAAGTCCTGCCTCTCCTCCCATACTCTCTTTATTTCCTCTTCACTCCAGAGGATAGTGTTTCCAAAAGATTTTGTGGGTCCAAATTTGGATTGAACGTGTGTTCCAGCTTTTTCATAGAAATATAGTTACACAGCCCAAATTATGATCTCTCATCTGGGTTATAACCTCTCATCCAGATATTCAGGTTTCTCTTACCATAATTTCTGGCCCTGAAAATGGGTCATTGGGTCTGACAAAGGAACTTGATCAGGCTTATGGATTTATTCATATGAAAATTCTTATATTGTCAAGGGGATTTGCATTCATAGCTACGTTAATGAATCATTTTTGTTGGACAATAAAAGTGCAATTAGATGTTCTTAAAACTCTAGACCAGTAGTTTAAAAAACTGAACATAACCTACAGTAGAGGAAGTGTACTTTACATTGTAACCTTGTTTACATACACACACACTTTTAAATAACTCAGATGGAACACTATGCCTTGCCAGACACGATGTTTCTCTCTTTTCTCTTTTGGTTCTGTTAAAAAAAAAACTCTGGATTCTCACACTAAATTGCCTATATTGCACACTCATGGGTTGTGTCCTGTGACTTGAAAACTACATGTCTAGTGCACTACAGGGTCACTGAAGGAAAGGTAGAGTTATAAAATGGCTGAGAGACACGTGGTAGGCAGAGTTCAGCAAATACTTATGAGCATCTGTGGAGTTCTTAACATGGCTTTATTACGGACAGATCCAAAGGGTTTGAAGCCACACCCTTTGCCCTTGAGTGTGCCTTTAAGATGGGTATTTGGGGAGAAGAATCTTTGGTTAAGTGACATTGGAAACAACTGCCGAGAAGAGCTGAGGGAGCGCTAGTAGTAGCAGGGTGGTTAGAAGGATATAGGCATATGCTCAGAACAGCTGTGGCTCTAGAAGGACTGGAGATGGAGGTATGTCACTGCTGTATCCAATAATGGTCCATGACTCTGGTTCTTTAGTCAGCTCCTAAGAAGTAGCTCTGGAAGGAGGCAGGAGTTTGAAGGTCTGCCGAAAAATGTACTTATTTATATTATTTTTAATTATGTGAAAGGTTCGGGCTGTCTTCTAATAAAACCATGAAGCACTGGCTACAGAATGTTTCAGTGTCTTACTTGTTTAGAATAAGACAAGCTAAGACTAAGGTAAAGGGAATGACTTCCTGTCAGTTGGAGCAGCCCCATATGGTTCTCTGGAAAGTTTATGAGAGAGTCCTGCAGTTCCGGGATTCCCCATCTGAGTCTACCCTTCAAAACATACTTACTTAATTAACCTGTAATAAGTCTTGGAATTATACTGTGAAGAGGACAGACAAGGCCCTAGCTTTCATGGAGTTTACCATCTAGTTGAGGGGAAAGGTAATTTGGGATGGTAGTATGTAGTATGAAATCAGCAGGTCTTAGTTGTGAAAGAGTGAGTGGCATGGCAGCAGAGGGTTATATTTTGATGACGTTGTTGTGAGAAGTGTCTCTGAGCATATGACATTTGGGCAAAGACCTGAATTTATGAGACCTAGCAAAGATCTAGGAAAACTACTCTGTCATGTTACCAATTGAGTACTGTTTGCACAAAGTCCAGTGATACGTAGCAGACGATTGCTTTGATTCATACAACTTTTTATAAAGGGATGATTGGCTCTTGAAATGAGAAGAATAACATAATCCTAGCAGTTTTAATGTCCTGATAGCACAGGTGAAAATACTACCCTGTGAAGGGAATATGAGCTTGTGGGGAGGGCCTAGAGGCCTTCTGCAGGATTAAACAAAGGGGAAAAGCCATCTCATTATGTTTTGTTAAAGACATGGACTCTTTGTACAATCTTCATTATTAAAATTATACCTTATCTAAAAATTAGGAAATATTCTGGGAGAAAAGTGGCTAAAGTAGAAAGAATAGTGAATGCAAAGATTCTAAGGTAGAGTTGAACTCAGGGTATTGGAAGGACAACAAAAACATGAAGTAGAGAGGAGTGAAAGAGAAGTAGAAGGTAAGGTCAGCAATGTAAATAGTGTGTTTCTCACCTTGGTACCACATTTCTGAATCATCTGTGGAGAGCGATTCTTTAGAAAGTAGTTGTGATTGGTCCCATCCCATCCAGTTAAGTCAAAATCTCTGGGATATGTCAGGTATTTTGTAGACTGTACTTTTATTAGGATATGTCTCGTGTGCATCTCATGATTAGACTAGAGTTAGTGGTTGGGGAGGAAGACCACAGAGTTAAGAGTGCGTACTATCAAGATGACTTATGATTGGTGTCTAGGAGACTGAACAGATTAATAGCTGGTGCTTAGTATATACTACTTACGTGCTAGGCACTGTTCTGAGCTCTTTATACATATTCAATCATCATAACAATTCTAGAGGTACATTTTATCTTTTTAAAATATCATTTGAGAGAGAGTGCATGTGGGTGAACATGAGCAGGAGGGACAAAAGGAGAGGGAGAGAGAATCTCAAGCCGACTCTGCTCTGAGCACAGAGAGCCCAATGCAAGGCTCAGTCTTACCATCATGACCTGAGCTGAAACCAAGAGTTGGACGCTTAACTGACTGTGCCAATAAAGTGCCCTGAGGTACCTCTTCTTGGTATCTCTGTTTACAGAGGAAGGAAGCTGAGGCATAGGGAGATTACATAACTTGCCCAGGGTCATACAGTTGGAGCGTGGCAGAACTTAGGAGTCTTAACAGCTGATTCTTGGGAGTAAAGGTCCAAGCTTGTCCTTCTCTCTTCTCCCAAGAACCCAGTGCTCACTTTTTCTCTTCCCGGACCTTTTGATCAAAATAGAATAGATTAATGGGCATTTTATACTATTAGAGTATTGTTTCTCAGGGTAAGGTTGCGGATGTAGTAATCTGATTATTCTTAAACCCCTCTTAGAATAAAGGACTATGTGCCCAAAAGCTGTGGTACCAGCTTTTCTGGACTCTAGCCCACAATGTGGAAGTTGTTCTGCCTCTTCATTGGTGTACCCACCTTTTCTCCTCCTTTGCATCTGACCCAAAACTGAGAAGCCAGAGGTGGCTTGGTATCGGTTCTGTGTGTCTTCTGCTTGAACTTACAGTTCAGTCTGAGATGACCAGCTTGGTTTCATGTTCCTGTCCCTGTTGGTTCTACTAGTATCCAGAGCCTTAGTCTAACCTTGTGTGGCAGGAAGGAGCACAGATGCTCACGAACCTCTCAGAGGAAGGAACAGAATACATACAAGGAATAGGTGGAACGAAGCTTCGGTCCTGATACATAGGAGTTGGAATGGGGTGGGAAACATAGAACTCTGGTCCTGGGAGACATAAATCCTTTGTATGTATGTTTTGCTTTTGAGTTGTGTGTGAGAATTTTTTTGTGTGTGTATCACTGTCATAGGGATTAAGCCAATGTGGCATCAAAGAAAAAATATCAATATTGATGTCCTTTTCAGACATCCTAAACTGACGAATTAAGAAAACAAAAGCCTTCACATATGCTGCAGGCTCACTCCATAATGTAGGCCAGATAACCATATTCTTGTTGAACACTTAATCATATATTAAACTCACTTCTGATGTATTTAGCTAGTTTTTGATCAGGTGGCAGAGTAATCTGCTTTTCACTTGGATAGACTGTTAGAGAAAACACCTATCTTAATGTGTATACTATAGCATATAGGTAAGTTAAAGACTGGTATTTTAAGTTAATCTTATTTATCTGAATGATTTTTGAGCATTTATGGTGAGCTGTGTGATGAATATTGAGAATAAAGAAAAGTTTTTGACATCAGGAAACTTACAGTCTAATAGGAAAGATAGTCTTCAGGTGCTGATACGTGTATGAATGTTAGAGGAGAGGTGCAGTAGAGTGCTAAGGGGGCTCAAAGAAAAGAGAAATTAATATGAGTTGAAAACATGGAATCAGGAAAGATTTCTTGGCAGAAATGGTATTCAAGGTGGATAGGACAGATAAGATTTTACTAGGTAAACACAGACTAGACTGTTACGTAGCCCTCCTGTGTTCCTATAGCAGCAGCCTATATACAGTCACTGTAGCAGTAATTACAGTATACTACATCAGTGTTATTTCTTTCCATGTCTCATGTGGGTTATAAACTTTTCTAGGGCTACTACTGTATGTTATTTATCTTTGTGTTCCAAGTACCTAGCATAGTGCCTGTTGAGTAGTAGATGCATATTGGAGTAGTTGGTGAATATATGATGTGAAACATCTCATCTAGTTCTAGGGTGTCAATGAAGAACTGAAAGAAACAATATTGCATAATGATTTAGTGTATCAGTGTTTACATTAGTTTAGCTGCATCTAAAATAAGGAAATTATTCGGAAAAATCCAAAACAATAGCTACTCAAGCAAGATTATTTCTTTCTGTGTAAAAGAAGTCTGGATGTAAGCAGTCTAAGGCTGGTGTGGAGGAACTGTGATGTTATTAGGAATCTAGGCTCTTTCTCCCTCCTCTCTGTCACTCTTAGGTGTAGTCTTTGTCATGGACCAAGTTGACTACTGGAGTTCAGCCAGCGCATCAGAGTTCCAGGATAGCAGGCATAGGAAAGTGAAGAAGGGCACACCCCTCCATCTTAAGGAAATCCTCCAGAAGTTGCACACATTGCTGCTTATGTCTCATTGGCTAGAATTCAGTCCTGTTGGCCTTACCTAGTTGTATGGGAGACCAGGAAATCATCTTTTTTCCCAGGCTACAGTGTGTCCAGCTAAAAGCTGGCATTTGTTACTAAGAAAAAATGGGAGAAGGAATATGAAGAACCAAGCATAATCTTATGTAATTATGAACTTGGCTTGCAATATGAATTTGAGCATTTATTAGCTATATTATGTTGGATAATTCACTCAGCCTCTCTTGAGTCTTGGTTTCCTCATCTGTAGGATGAGCATAATAAAATTGTTTCTCCTTACTGCGTTATAGTGAGGAACAAACAAGATCATACATGTAAAGAGCTTAGCATGGTGCCTCCACGATAATAAGCCCTCAGCAATTGGTGGCACATTCTTATTACCATTAAAAAGCCATCTAAGGTTCTGTTCTGAGTTCAATTCCAAACCAGTTAGTCTGGCAGCAGTAGAAGTTCTGGACACCAAGTTTCTTTGGGTGAAAAGTGTTCAGCCCCCTCTCCTTCTGCTCCTTCTGCCTGCTTTATTCTGGTGGGTAGATAGGCTGGTGAAAAACTTGTCTTTGAGAAGAGGCTCCTGTATGTTTCAGTGTCCTGCTGGTGCCTTATGCACTAGCTAACCAAAACACAGCTGGTCCGTCTAATTTTAGGTTCACAAGTCTTGCTGGTTGTCCTCTTTAAATTCTGTTTTACATTCTGAACTGTGGGAAATTTTTATAGAAACAGAGGGGAGGCAGGGGCAATACACTCTTTACTTTCTGGTTAGAAAAGAGCCTCCATTTTCTTTCCAGTAGGCAGTCATGAGGAGAGGTATTATAGGCACCCCTCTGGTATCCTCTCTGCCCTTTGGGTCAGTGGGAACCCTGGTGGGATGTAACCTGTGTTGAGTGGTGGACTCTGACTTCACATGCTTGAAGTATGAAAATACTAATCTTCAGCTGAGCTGTTGGAGGTGGCATGTGTTTTAGAGTTAGGTTTAGAAAGACTTGGTAATGAGTTTCTCAGACCCAAAATGATTTTGGATCTGAGCAACTAACTATATAAAAGTAGTTGCCTGACATGAGAGTGGACTTGGAGCTGGAAAATCAACTACTGTTAGTAGAGAATTTTTGTACATGGCATGGTGATAAAAAATTTAGTTTCATTTTCTATTGACAAGGCCTTTGCTTTCTGATTTGGTTCCTTAGAAGGACTTGTTGTATATTCTATCTTTTAGTCCTTTTCCACTGTGTTTCCCAGAAAAACCTTTTGGTAAAAATAACAGAAAGTTGAGTTGAAATTTTTTTTTTTTTTTAAAGCATGTTACCAATATAAGGCCAATGGGATGGGGGGGAAAAAAAAAACAACCAAAACAGCCAGCCAGTATTCTTTCTGAACTCAGCATCTTCTGATTTTGTGTAATACAGAATTCAATATTTAGAAGCCAGTTTAGGATGTTTAAGTGATTAACATTTACATTTCTACAAATTACTGTTCTTTTGGTGCCCAGGTGGTTATTGGCATTAGACTAGACTAACTCCCATAAAACTACAGAGATACGGGCAGCCCGCGTGGCTCAGCGGTTTAGCGCCGCCTTCAGCCCAGGGCCTGATCCTGGAGACCTAGGATCGAGTCCCACGTCAGGCTCCCTGCATGGGGCCTGCTTCTCCCTCTGCCTGTGTCTCTGCCTCTCTCTCTCTGTCTGTCTCTCATGAATAAGTAAATAAATAAAATCTTAAAAAAAAAAAAAAAACTACAGAGATACTTCTTGTCAGAGATAAGAGTCGAGATACTTCTTATTCTGATGCTGCTTTCACCTACCATATTCCATCTTTGTTTTTGCCCCTCATACATTTTCAAAGGATATTTACATTAAAATGAGCTATATTACTTTTTTGTTTTGAGAGTAAATGGATGGACATGTGTTTAAGAGGTGTTCTTAACCCTTTTGAAGAGAGACAACCCAGCTTTCTGGTGTTCAAATACAAGGACCCTTAGAGGTAGAAAGCCTTCAGAATATGGCTTCCAATAACATTCCAGAACGTTACTTCGGATGTCTGTAGGGACCAGAAAGGTAATGTAAATGCAGAAAGCAAACCAGGGTAACCATAGGCAAACTGGAGAGAGCCTGCCCTGTGTAAAGTGGAAGCTGCTACTTAGCTTCAGCCAAGTGCTGCTGTGTGGGAATGGGAGCCCAGTATAATCACATCTTTCAGATTTTCAAAAGAAGCTAGAAATCTTTATTGTTTGTGTCTCCTGATTTTTAAATGTTAGTAACTAATTTAAAATTCCCTGTATGCTGTGTGGGATAACACTTCAAAATTCCAAAAAAAAAAAAAAGTTCTGTAGGCTGCAGCCTACAAATTTGTAGGTTCTGATTTGATCCATTTTATTCCTTAACAGATTGAGAAATAGAAATCCAAAGATATGAGATGACTTTTCCAGGCTCACATAGTAGTAAGTGGCAGAAGTAGGAATAGAATCTGGTTCTTTTTTCTCTGTATGCAATTATTTTTTACATGGAAAGTTAAACTTTTTTGGTACTTTGAGGAAAGCTAATGTCCCTTTCCCTAGAAAAAAGTGCATGTACCTTCCAAATTTCACATACAGTTTTAGGGGTTTCAAACTCCCTGAAATCTGTACATGAACACCAGGTAAAGAACCCTCTCTTCTACCTGCTGGTTCATATGTTTGCAGTGTAAAGGGAACAGTACTCCAATATTTATTTAAGCAAACTCAACATAGGCGCTGAAGAAGCCATAGGTCTGTCCTCCCTTCCTCACTCCCAACTTTATGTATACTAAATTTTATTAGACTAGGACTATAATTTAGCTAAGTCTGAGAGCCTCCTACTACTGTCTGTAATACCAGTCCCTCCAATCATTTCTTCCGGGTCTTTTATATATATGTGTGTATATATATAAAAGCGTGTGTGTGTGTGTGTGTGTGTGTGTGTGTGTGTATCCCATGGAGAGTAATAGTTCTGTTTTTTTTTTTTAGTTTTCATTTATTTTTTTAGATTTTATTTATTTGACGGAGAGAGGGTACAAGCAAGGGGAATGGGAGCAGGAGAAGCAGGCTCCTGACTGAGCAGGGAGTCCAATGCAGGGCTCAATCCCAGGACCCTGGGTTCATGACCTGAGCTGAAGGCAGATGCTTAATGGACTGAGCTACCTAAACATTCCTAGTTTTGTGGTTTTTTTTTTTTTAATAAGTAATATTTATAGTTTGTGTCCTTTTGCAAGTTAAAAAAATTTCATTAAGTCTTGCCTTTTATCCAGGTACATAACAGATCTACTTCATTCTTTTTTTTTTTCTATATTCCATATTTTGTTGATTCCAGAGCTTATTTAGCCACCCACTGTTGATGGATGTTTAGAATATTTCCAGTTTGTTTAGTACTACAAACAGTGCTACCGTAAATATTTCTGTGCATGCCTTCTTAACACATGTACTAGGGTTTCTTAAGGGGATGAAGAGAGAAATGGACTGGTGAGGCATGTGATTTCAGAGTAGATTCATCATTTTGTATCAGCAACATATGGAAGTCCCTAGTTTCTCCAAAGCCCCTCATCATTTGATATCAATCAGAACACTTTTTTCAATATAATGGATAAGAAATATATTAATTGCTAGTAAATTTGAGCATCTTTTACGTCTTTTCGTATGTTTATTAGCCATTCTACATTTCTGTTATGTTCATATCCTTTGTTTGGATTTCTTTTGGGCTTATTTGACTTTTTCTTATTTAAAAGAATTTCTTTTGTATTCTCTTATGTATTTTTGACACCAGTCTCTTCTGTTGTATATATTATAAATCTTTTTCAAAAAAAAAATCTTTTTCATTTGGATCATTCTAATCCTGGTTTTGCTGCTAGCTTTGTGATTGGGGGGCATCATTTGACTTCCACAGAATCGTTTTTGACCATTGTAAAGTGAGAATACACCACCTCTTAGTTACTGTGCTATTGTGAAATGCCACTGACAGAGTATATGAGCCCTGTGATTTTTAGTTTCCTTGTTTGATTTCCATGAGCCATTTTCTCAGCTGTGAAATGTGAATACACTAGTTTTTAGGTTTATTGTGAGATGCCAATGAAAGAACATATAAAAGTGCTTTGGAGAATAAAGAACAACTTCAGGTGTAAGATATTTTGTCCTTTCTTTGGCTTTGTTATGACTCATCCCTAGGAGTTGGCTTTTGTGAAGCAGGCTACATCTTCACAGATTAGTCAAACTCTGAGAGGTAGGTGTCATAACATACCACTTGTCTCTTTTTATTTTACACTCTTTCAGGGCACGAAAGAGTTGTGTAAACAAGATCTGTTCCATTGAACTCCTGTGTTCTTGGAAGGTATTGGGTGGGATCGAGATGGAGAAGAGCAATATCAGGAGACTCTCACTTTGCTACTCATAATGCTGGCCACAAGGGCTGACACAGTAGAATCTGGACATTTATGGAACCAAATGTCTACAAGGTTAGAATTAGCCCGCCCTTTGTTACTATCGTGGTCCACCTCTCAATTAGAACACAGGTTTCAGAGGCAGTTGTTCTGTTCTACCATACTAGGGAAGTGGGAAGGTGTAATTTCCTATCCTGGTTACCTTTTGACTGATGACTGCCCTTTGAAAACAGATAATTAACTAAAACATGATACTACCCTATGCTCTGGGGACACTCAAACTCAGATACCACCTTAGACCTGGATAACCCTGCGCCCCTAACCCTGTATGCTGCATGCTTTAGAGGGCCATGCCCATCCCCTCCTTAACAACTCTCCAAGCACCCAGGATCCAAGAATTACCTGACAGAATGTCTTGAACCTGCTTTTGAGGCCTGCAGAGCCTCTTTCTGAGTCTGTCCTCCCAAAGATGGATCAAGCCATTGGACCCTACCCCTGCTGGTGTACATTACTAGGTCCCAGATGTGGCCAAGGGTGACTGCTTAGTACACCCAGAGCTTGGATGGACTAGCTTGAACATCTGTGTACAAGGCTTCTTGAGGTGCAGGAAGGGATTGGTGTGTGGGGAAAGAAGGGAAGTGAATCTGAGGCCACGGTCTTCCACTTGTACTTTTGCCTCAGCCTGCAGCATGGGAGGGAGGTCTGCCCAGTGAAGCCTCTCCTTTCTGACCATTTGCTTATTTTATGGGTAAAAAAAAGAAGCCATTAGGAAATGTTTTCTTCACTACCTATTTAGAAACCAACTATAGCTGACTCAGTATAGACCCCAGTTAATCTGAGAATAATTCTCAGAGGGTGTGTGTGTGTGGGGGGGGATGGGTGAATTTCCTGGAGGGAGAATATCAGTGCATCTCCCTCTGTCTCTCCCCTGGGTCGGCATTGCTGCTGATGCGTGGTGAAAAGGAGGGAGGATTCTGCTGACACACTGTATTTTTATGAAAAAAAGGCTAAGGGTTCCCTTATCTCTCCACACAAGGCACATCTGCCTGCAAACGTGCTGTCTGCTTCTGAGGGATTCCTTCATTGTTCTATTTCTTTTCCGAATGTTTTAAGGCACAGTTTTGGTGCATTCCTTTCTTTTTTCTAGAGCCAGGGGGGATGTCAAAATCTATCAGGGCTCTTGCTGAAGAGCTTAAAATGGGCGCTGGCAGCTGGGATGTGGGGGAAGAGAGCTTTCCAGGGACAAGTGACCTGCTTGTTCAGCCAATGAGAAGCAGGTTACAGAAATGATATCACCAGACAGGCTTTATTGTCTGATCATCTCATAAAAGCAGGATTGTGTCTGGCAAACTTAACCCTTTTTTAGGTACTTCGGGTCTCACCCACTCTCTGGTATGTGACCTCTGGATTCCTTTTCCCAGCTGTCTGCGGTGAGATCACAGAGATTAAAGATTTAAATTGGTGATGAAATTTGAAGACTTGTAAACCATCATTTTGAAACTACAAATTATTAAGAATATTATTTAGAACCCAACCCCAGCTAGAGTGGGAATGTCAACTACACTGTATATAGAGACACATCTGAAGCAGCTACCAGCCTAGTCATTTTATACCAAGCTTTTACTGAATAGATTTGGGAGAAAAAAGGACTTAGAAAATAAGACTGAGCCTGTGGTCTATTTTAATATACATAAACTGGTCTTAGTAATAATTTCCTGTTTTAGAGGAGTTGAAATTGGTTCTGCAAATTTGGAAAATATTACTGATTTTGAGACCAATTTTGAGTAACATATTTGTGGTGTTTGTTGATATTGTACCTCTTGATTATCCATTCCTCCATAAAATGACAGTCCTTTTACTTCCTCATGCTTCCTTTTCATCACTGAGAAGATGTGGGTAGTGAGTCCACACAGGAGTTGAGATAAGAGAATAAACTAATTTATGTGATTTTGGAGTGTGCTACACATGTGTATTGTAATTAGGTCATTCATGTCTTTTTTTTTAAGATTTTATTTTATTTATTCATGAGAGACACAGAGAGAGAGAGGCAGAGACATAGGCAGAGGGAGAATCAGGCTCCCCGCTGGGAGCCCGATGTGGGACTCCATCCCAGGACCCCGGGGTCATGACCTGGGGTGAAGGCAGATGCTCAGTCACTGAGCTACCCAGGGATCCCTAGGTCATTTATGTCTTAAGATTGTATATTTGTTCAACAGACTATTTCAAACCCTTCTTTATGCTGGGCACAAATACAGAGATAGAAGCCATAGTTCTTACCCTTAAGGAGTTTAAAACATCATGAGGCAGATAGACAATAATAAAAATTCTAATGAATCTGTTACATTTACCATGTTCCAGGACCTTTTCTGAGCACCATAATGTATATTGTTAGTTCATTTAATTTTACTATAACCTTATGAAGTAAGTAGTGTTATTAGCTTCATATTACACATAAATAAAAGCATAGAGAGACTAAATGACTTTCCTAAGGTCACACAACTAGTGATAGAGTTGGGACTTGAATCCAGGCTGTGTGGCTCTAGAGTCTATTCCCTAAATCTTTGTTGACGATACAGTAATTACTAGCTCTATATATTTTTGGAGGACTTGAAATGTGATTTAAGTTAAATTGGGCTGTGTATGTGAAATACACACTAGATTTCAAAGACTTAGTATGAAAAAATGTATCAACTATCTCGTTGAAATCACGTTGTAGTGATAATATATTGGATATACTGAGTTAAGTACAATCTATTGGAATTAATTTCACTTTATTTTCGTGGCCATTAGAACACTTAAAACTATATACGTGGCTTGCATTTGTGGTTTACATTTTTCTTGGACTGTGCTACTCTAAATTGTTACAGTGCAGTAATAATAATAGGCATTTATTGAGCACTTACAAGGCGCCACATATTGGGCAATGCCTTGACACTGTTCCAGTTAAGCCTCAAAATAACCCTACTTATTATCCACATTTTATAGAAGGGGCATGAGGTTTTGAGAAAGTCAGTAATTTACCCGAGATTCATCAACTAGTTATGGCAGACCCCAAATTTGAAACTTTTTATGTCTGACTCAAAAACCTGTATTCAACCATCCTACTGTAATATCATTTCCAATTAAATCTTGAAGCATTTTCTTTGTTTTTATTTCTGTAAGAATATTTAATACTGCATATTTCTGTATTTGGTATGTAGAAGTTCAAAATAAAAATCACTATGTCATAAAATGGACATCCTAGATCAAAACCTCTTTTTCAGAGCCTCAGCCCTCAGTGAACATTGGCACAGTTGAAGATGAAACAGTGAGTCAGCCTGTACAAATTGCATTTAATTTTCATTCCAATAATTCTCTCAGGTCACTGGGCAA
This sequence comes from Canis lupus familiaris, assembly GCF_011100685.1. Classification (NCBI taxonomy): domain Eukaryota; kingdom Metazoa; phylum Chordata; class Mammalia; order Carnivora; family Canidae; genus Canis; species Canis lupus. The sequence continues at coordinate 32,732,444 of NC_049239.1, read as the reverse complement.
TTTATATCCCAACCCTCTTTGTCCAATAGAGAGAGGAAGAGGGGCAATGCAAGCTTTTCTTATTCATCTGGTTTTCTTGGCTAATAAGAAAAAATGGTTTTCCATTTCATTGTCCCATGAAATATACTGTCTGTGTTTGAGAGAGCAACAAAATGCTTTCTAATGACCCCTTACTTTTCTTTCTTTTAGAGCAAAGACTCTGGCGGACTGAAGGCGGCTATGATAGAGTTGGTGGAAAGGTTAAAGTTCAAGAGCTCAGATCCAAAAGTACGTATTGTTTTGGAATTGATTGGGGGTTGGTACTCCAATTACGTCTTTCTCCTTGAGCTAAGTTCTAGGGATGTTAATGATCATCTATCTGAGCATTGCATTGAGATCTAATTAAGCCTGCCTATCAGAAGCAGTGTTCTAATATGCCTAGAGATAAGTCATCTGTTTTTTCCCTTCTCTATTTTATGATTTACAACGTATAACCATTAATTGTTTTCCCTGAATTGCATTTTTAATCTTCCTTTAACGGGCCTTTGAGATAACTGTCCTCTGTGTCCATTAAACCCAGCCAAAGGCATCTAAGGTACTGATCAGCTTAATGCTGGAGACTGGAACAGGCTCCAGACCCATCCAGTTGGTGTTCAGCACTAGTGTCTTGTCTCTCTCTTACTTAGAGGAACCAGCTGCCACTGCAAATGCTTTTATCCTCATGACCTGGAGTCTGGTCTGGGAAATGGTTTCAGCTTCCCAGTTTTCTTTGCAAGATGTTGAGAGCTAGAAGATTGATATTCTGGGAGACTCCATTACCAGGGTGGGGGGTGGACTGGGAACTGAACATGCCGGAGGGATTATGACTAACACAGCCTCCCTTCTCCTACCCAGAGACTTACTGTGGCACTACTTGGTATTGGTGCCAACTGGCTCTGCCTGAAAGTCAAAGCCTCTTGAAAATAAATAGGGATAGGAGCACAATTTTGTTTGACTTTTTCTATGCACCCCCCTTCTTATTTTGAATATTTTTTTTTTTTAAGAGTTCTTCATATGGGGAAAAGACTAGCATTTCTTGAGTACCCACTGAGAGAGCCAGGACACTGTGCTAGGAGCCTTATATATCATTTGAACAAAATGTGGTAAAATACACATAATGAAATTTACCACTTCAACTATTTTTCAGTATATAGGTTAGTGGCATTAACTATTCACATTTCTGTCCAACCATTCCCACCACCATTCCATTTCCAGAACTTTAGTCATTCTAAACTGAAACTCTGCCCATTAAACACTAACTTCTTTCTCCCCTTTGCTCTTATGTACTTGTGATTTTTGCAACAACTTGGTAAAGTAGCTTATTCCCATTTTATTGATAAGGACACTGAGGCTTAGAGAGGTAGGGTTATTTGCCCCAAATCTAGTATAATTTAGAGCTGGGATCCAAATTGACTCCATTGCCTGTGCTCTTTCTTTTATGTCATGCTGCAAACCAAGCACTGAGGTTCATCTCCTTTCTACCATCTAATTACCTTGCACCCTGATTTTCTGATCTGAAGCACTATTAGGCAGAGCCACAGATAATAACAGCTTTTCAAAAGGTGGCTACAGTCTCCAATCTACAAAATATCTTTCTCTCCATATAGCTTTGAAAGTATTGGGAGGTTGGTAATATCTCTAGTCTTCTGGTGTATTTAGGGCTGCAGAGACAGAGAATATCTTGATAGAAAAACAATTGTGGTAAACTTTATCAATTTTCTTAGCTCCAAGTAGAAAGCCCCCCTGGTATAAGTAGTTTTCCTTTAGTGAAGATGAAGTAATTAATAAGGATTACTGAAAGTTTTTTGTTTGTTTTTGTTTTTTTACTGAGTTTTTCTGGTTTCTGGGGCAACAGCTATCCTGAAGGAGACAACTGTATTTTCTGTTTCTGCCACACCCACATGCTTGTAGGCAGTGAAGAGCAAGAGGATGTATACAGATTACACTGAGTGGCTTCTGTGAATGATGATAATACAGGTAAAGTGCTTTGGGGTCCTTTGTGAATGCATGGAGTGCTTCTAATAGGAAACTTGCCAGAGGTGAAATAATTGAATGGTCCCTTGAGAACAACTCATGGAAGCCTCAGGATTTTCCCATGATGCATCATGAGCTAAAGGATGTTTGTTAGGACTAGACTTGATCTCAGATATATACATTCACACTCACCTCTTTTATCTTCTCTTTATTTTGTCCTGGATTATTTCCACCATTCTACTTTATTTTCAGGCCTTTTTCTGGTCTGCCATATGCATATACTGTTTAAACATGGAGCCAGCTTGAAGAAGGACCAATGTAATTGCAGAATGACTGCCAATCACAAACAGGGAGAGAGGGTGGTGGAAAATGGGATACTATATATATATATAATTTTTGCAACAAATAAATAGTTGTCTCCCAAGAGAAGTTTTTAGTCTGTTCTGCTTTCCCTTAGAACCCCACCATCCCTTTTTTAAGTTGGCCTATTTAAGAAAGGCAGAATCTGTCAGGCTTTATGACCTGTCGTTTCCTGGCACAGGAGCTTTTCATAGAAGCACTGATTTGAGTCATGGAGCACTGAGCACTATCTCTGCCTCACTTCTTCTAGAATTCCCTAAAGCATCACAAAGCTTCATTAGTCCAGACACTGAAATCTGTTGGGGACTGAGTTAATTTTTACCTCTGAGTTTTGTCAGAGAGGAGTGTGGATCAGATTAACCATTTTTAAAAATTATAAAATAATATATGCTTAAAGATTAAAAAATACAGCTATCCATGAAGGAAAAGTCAAATATATTTTCCCCAAGCTAACCACTATTAAAGTTTGATATTTAACCTTCTAGACATTTTTCCATGTGGAAATATACTTCTAAGAATTTTTACAAGAATTACACTATACCTGTGGTTTTATTACACAGAATATCTTGGACATTCTTCTGTGTCAATAATGTAGACTTAATTCTTCTTAATGAGAAGCCACATTTTGTCCAAAATATTTGTCAGATGCCTTTTTTCTTTCAGACTAGTGGTTCTTAACCTTAATGTTCGTAAAAATCACCTAGAGGACTTATAAACTACAGAGTGCTGGGCACATCCCCACAGTTGCTGATTCAGTGGTTCTGGGGTGACTAGAGGCCATGCTGATCCTGGTGATTTTCCTTCCCTCTTATTTTGATTTTTTTTTTTTCATTCCTTTTAGCAAATGGCCAGAAGAGCCCTTGTAAATAAGTCCAAGTGATTTTAACTTTAAAAAAAAAAAAAAAAAAGGGCAAGAGATCCATAAAAATCCAGGCTTAGAAAACAAATAAATTTGAGCTGAGGTAGCAAAGGAGTAGGAGAGAAGAAAGGGAGGTAGCCTGAGGCTGTTTGAGAGGGCAGGGTTCCTGTAAAGTGCCATGTCCAGCAGAGAAACAGCGAGGCCTGAAAAAGGGAGAGTTCTGGTTAGGATTTATGAGGACAATCAAGACTCATGCCATGGGACAGGAGTGGGCTGAGTTCTAACACCAGAGGAACAGTAGGAGACACAAAATCTCAGCTACTAAGGGTGAGCCTGAGGACAAGAATCAGAGCCGGTGGTGGTTGGGAAATAAGGCAACCAGATTAAGTTGCCTGCATGCGTGTTGCTATAGTGGGCCCTGGTTTAAAGGATCCATATGTCCAGGGTTCTAGAACTTTGTACATAACGGAGAGAGTATTTTTTAATAACAAACAATTTCCAGTTTAATTGAAAGTCTTTTTTTTTTTTTTAAAGATTTTATTTATTTATTTGACAGAGAGAACACAAGTAGGCAGAGCAGGAGGCAGAGGCAGAGGGAGAAGCAGGCTTCCTGCTGAGCAGAGAGCCTGATGGCGGGGCTCCATCCCAGGAGCCTAGAATCATGACCTGAGCCAAAGGCAGACACTTAACCAACTGAGCCATCCAGGCACCCGAAAGTAGTCTTAAATAATAAGGCATCCCAATATGTTTGATATGATCCAGTTTGCAAACATATTTTTTACAGTCATACTTTTTGGAAACATTTATTGCACAAAGCACAGTTTTTGTCTATACATTTCTTATATTTATGCTAAACTGTAGGGAAATGAAAAGATGTAGAGTTAAACAGGTGTGTGTGTGTGTGTGCGCGCGCGTGCACACGCGGGCGCATGTCTATGTCCATACCTGGATTTTTAAGAAATTAAAGGCATTCTGAGTTCTTTACAGCTCTCCTGTGAAGTGACTATGCAGTTATCTTTCATAGAATACCCAGAGGAAACTGAAGCTCAGAAAACACATTGATTTTCTTCCCCCTGCCCAGCCTCTCAGAAAGCATTGAACCAAAAGCACAACATGCTAAACTCAATCCGGCTAACATCTTACTATGTAGTTAATAACAGCCACTCTCTCTATTAGTATTGATTGCTTTTCTTTCCATCTAACATGCACTGTTCCTTGTTTCCTATGGCTGGTGTGCTTGAAACAAACAGTTAAAAACACAGTTGTGGGGATCCCTGGGTGGCTCAGCGGTTTAGTGCCTGCCTTTGGCTCAGGGCGTGATCCTGGAGTCCCGGGATTGAGTTCCATGTCAGGCTCCCTGCATGGAGCCTGCTTCTCAACCTCTGCCTGTGTCTCTGCCTCTCTCTCTGTGTCTCTCATGAATAAATAAATAAAATCTTTAAAAGCAAACCACAGTTGTGTATCATGAAATTATACTTATCTTACAAGATGTAATTCTCAAGAAAAGTGCATTAAACTCAAGCCAAGTGGCTCCCATTATTCTCTCAGATTAAACATGGGCTCTAATCATACTAACACTGCTTAAAACCTATCAGGTTTTCTGTATTTTTTGCAATCTCTTAACGGTGTTCTTACTAAAGTATAAAACCAAAGAATTGTCTAGCAGCATGAAAGTAAATCTGGGAATTGTCGTCTTATTTTATTTTCATTTAGTATTTATATAGCATTTTATAATTGCAAGAGAACTTTACAGTCCATTTTAGTAGCTAATATCAGTGACATGGAACATAGCCTAGTCCTTCACTATCCTCTGCTAATCAGACTCTTGTTAAAATGATAGGTTTTGGGGCGCCTGGGTGGCTTAGATAAGTGTCTACCTTCGGTTCAGGTCATGATCCCAAGGTTCTGGGAGTAAGCCCCATGTCTCAGGCTCCCCGCTCAGTGAGGAGTCCGCTTCTCCCTCTGCCCCTCCACCTGCTTGGGCACACATGCGCACGCGCGCGCTCTCTCTCTCATTCTCAAATAAAAGAAAATCTTCAAAAAAATCTTTAAAATAATTTTTTTTTAAAGACTCATTTAGAAAATGATAGGTTTTGCATGTACAAAGAGTAATGCATATAAGCAAAACCTAACTTGAATTCTTGTTGTTAGGTTCTCTTATTCACCAGGGTCAGGTCAGGCCTCATGCTGGTCCTTGCTCTGGCCCAAGACAGAAGCATTCACTTGGGCAGTGTTTATGTAGCCAACTGAAGCAAAGTCTTGAGCTGCCTTACTTATCAAGTTGATTCATTCAAAAGTGTTCCTTGGTTGGAAAGTTATTAGAATTATTGACCTATTTCTACACTTTTCATAAGGAATTTGTAAGTAGTAATCTTAAAGGGCATGCATACTATTTTGTGTTCTTTCTGTACCCTCAAGCCTAGGTATTAGGTGATGTAATAGTAATAGATATGCGTGATCTATTACAATAACCCTATGAAAAGAACTATTATTTGTACTGTTTTATGGAGGAACAATCCAAGACTTAGAGGGATTAAAGAGCTTGCTAGTAAGTGACAGGATTAGGACTTCACATTTGTCATACTCCTTGTTCTTCTCCAATGCACAATTATGGAACCCATAGATGAGTAAATATAGATATGTGTGCTGTCATCCTTAGGAGTATGACTCTTCACTGACTATATTTCCCTCACATTCTTCTACCTGCCTTTACTGGACACTGTGGCCCACACCCCCAGGGTTCAGGACTGGAGGATGGCCTTTTCCAACAGAAAACATGGGGAGATGTCAAAGGAGCTGTGATAGCCCAGAGCATTTAGCACTGGCTAAATGAAGAACTGAGGCTGGTGCTTCAGTAGTTTCCCATTAGTGATGGAGGACACCAAATGGGAAAATACCTGTGCTGTTTCAGGCCTGAGCTAGGCTCCGAGACATGGAATCCACTGGGGAGCAAGTGGGACCCCTTTTCAACCCTCTGTAGACACTGGGCAGTAGAAAGAGGAGAAACAAGCTCTTTGCTTTCCTTCACCATCCCCCTGCCTTCATCAAAACAAAATGAAACAAATTCCCTTTGTCCCCGTCCCTCCAATTATAAAAGTAATACATGCTATCTGTAGAAAATTGTGGGAAAAACAGACATATATATATATATGTCCTTCCTTATGAAAAGTGTAGAAATAGGTCAATAATTCTAGTAACTTTCCAGCCAAGGAACACTTATATATATATACATGAAAAAAAAATCTACCTGCAGTTCATAAACTTTGAGTACCTGTTTTCTTTTAATTTAATTTTATTTAAATTCAATTATTAACATATAGTGTATTACTAGTTTCAGAGGTAGAGTTCGGTGATTCATCAATTTTATATAAGTGTTCATTACATCATGTTACCTTCTTTAATGTCTATTACCCAGTTACCCCTTTCCCCCGCCCCCTCCCCTCCAGCAACTCTGTTTCCTGTGATTAAGAGTCTCTTATGGTTTGTCTCCCCCTCTGATTTTATCTTATTTTATTTTTCTCTCTCTTTTCCCCTATGATCCTCTGTTTTGTTTCTTAAATTCTACATATGAGTGAAATCATATAATTGTCTTTCTCTGCCTTATTTCACTTAGCATAATACCTTCTAGTTCCGTCCACAGAAATACCTCTATTTTTAAATGCAGATTCTTGAGCCTCACCCAGAACGTCAATTTGGTAGTTCTGAGACTACTTTTTAAATATATAGCCTGGATGATTCTGATGCAAATGGTCAATATATCACACTTTAAGACATACCTATGAGAAAACTGGTTAATATTCTGGTACTTTACTTTTCAGATGGAGAATTCGTATTTTCTCTCTATTATTCTATGTATGTTTAAGTATATTTACAATTAGATAACTGTATGTATTTGCGTGTGTATACACATGCATACGTAGTTTGTATCTTGCTTTTTTCACTGACTCATCCCTTGTAAACACTTTTATCATTTGAATCCACTTCAGTCTTTGAACTGCAACTTGGAAAACTAAAATCCTGAAGGCCAGTCTGCTGTTATTACCAAATGGAAGTTTTACCCAATATGGCATTTCTATTTTCTTCCTAATAGCATAAGCACATCCAATGAAGTTTGTTTGTTTTTGCAAGACATGCCAATCACAGTCTAAGATGATTCAGATACAGTGGAAACTGAATTAATGCAAAGTCAGACACACAATCATGCAGTCAGCCCCAAGCTGTCCGTTTGATGGCACCTTCCCCCGATGCCCCAGTCAGCATCTCACATGATGAGACTAAATGAATATGTGTAGGGCTCAGTGGGAAGTCTGAGGCTGTCTCTAATACCCCGCTTTCCAGTAGAGGAAGCTGAGGTGCCAGAAGTGTAAGCGTTCCTGCTCGAGGTCACCCAAGCAGTAATAGCAGAGTCCAAGCAGATTGATGGTTTTTAGAACTACAGTTCTGCAGTTTTCCCAATAAAGAGAAGTTTTCCATTTGGTGAGGATGTGGAAAAATTGGAAGTGGTATAGTCACTTTGGAAAACAGTGTGGCAGTTCCTCAGAAGGTTAAACATAGAGCTGCCATATAACCCAGCAATTCCATTCTTGGGTACGTACTCAAGAGAAATGAAAACATATGTCCACACAAAGACTGCACCCCGGTATTCATAGCAGCATTATTCATACTACCCAGACTGTGGAAGCAGCCCAGCAGATGACCGGGTAAGAAAAATCTGGTGTATTTGTACAGCAGGACAGTATGTGGCAGGAAGGAAGTGCAGTGTCGATATATACTGCAATAATATATAGGGCCCTCAGAAATGCTCACTGAAAGAGGCCCTTCCCAGAAGACCGAATACTGAGTGATTCCATCTGTGTGGCATGTCCAGAATAGAGCAGATTTCTAGAGCTAGGAGACAGACTCTTTCCCTGGGGCTGAGGGAGATGGAGAAATGGGGTGGGAGTGACTGCTTGGGGTCACAGAATTTCTTTTGATGTGATGAAAATGTTCAAACTGACCCTGGGTTGATTGTGCAACTTTGTGAATCTCCTAAAAACCACTGAATTGTACATTTTAAATGGCTGAATTGTATGATATGGGGATTATATCTCAATAAAGTTGCGGAGAGGAGGTGAGAGAATTTCCATCAGAATCCCTTTTGTTGGGACACCTGGGTGGCTCAGCAGTTGAGCATGAGCACCTGCCTTTGGCTGAGGGCATGACCCCCGAGTCCCAGGATCAAGTCCCACATAGGGCTCCCTGCAGGGAGCCTGCTTTTCCCTCTGCTGTGTCTTTGCCTCTCTCTCTGTGTCTCTCATGAATAAATAAATACAATCTTTTTTTTTTTTTTCTTTTTCTTTTTTTTTTTAATAATCACTTTTGTTAGCCCTTCACTTAAAGTTCCTCAAAAGGTTAAACATAGAGTTGTCATATGACCCAGCAATTCCATTCATCAGTGACTAGGCTTTCCCCTTTCTTCTAGAGGGGAATGAGGAGCAGAAACCTGATGTTAGCCTCTGTCAGGGAGAGGCAGTATTCTCCAGTTATTAACAGCATAGGCTCTGGATCAGACTGCACCTGGTCAGATTAACTCCAGTGTAGACTGCTGTTTGATCTCAGGCAGATCCTGTGCTTAATCTCTTCATTTCTCAGATTTTTCTCCTTTTTTTTTTTTTTTTTTTTTTTTTTTGTGAAAGAGGGGATAATAGTACATACTTCATAGGGTCGTTAGGAAGATTAAATGAGATAATCCATTTAAAGTGCTTACTACAGCATCCTCTACAGGGTGGCTGCTGCTAGCTTTCCCCTAGTCCTAGGATCCACCACCACTGCTTTGAGCAGGAGGCCATGGGTCCGTGGGGGCAGCAATCCCACCCCCACAGTTGAGGAGGCCTTTGGATCCTTGTGGAGAAAAATAAGCCATGTGTTTACAAGTAACTAGGTTCTATACTTTGATCAATTAATATTTCCCAGGATTAGTGTCATTTTAAAGGACCACTGCCACTTCTTTTGAGTGATAATGGCATGCAGATCAATTGAGTTAAATCTCCAGAGTTGGAGCCCGTTGGTGTTGCTGGCCTGGTTCGCTGGCCATCTCTGGGCTTTGCGTGGCTCGCCTCTCCGGAGTTAGTTCAGCATAGCTCCATTGCCCATTCAAGTTGAGGCAAATTATATCTGCCTTGGGAGTTTGCAGCTGTGTGTCCATATATTCCCAATAAAAACAAGAAATCAATGCATAGAAGCAATTATGTTCATTGTTGTGGAAGCAGACTCTCTAGTTAGCAAAATTGCCTGGTGCCAAATTAGAAGAAAAATAAATTAAGAGTCACAAAAGAAATTAAGTGTCACGTTTAAGAGACACTTTAGGAGATATGTCCCCACTTTAAACATCACTGAGATTCTTGTTCTCTTCCTACTTCTCCTTCCTGCTTCTCCTGCAGCTTTACCCTTTGGCCATTCTCTTTCTATTGGGCCACCAGAGCTCTTAATTGAAATACTTCAGCTCTAGGCATTTTGAAACTAGGATAGGCATGGTTTCTGAACTGCCTGGTGGGCTAGAGCATTGTTAGAAAGCAAAGGGATTGACTTTAAATGGCTTAATAAAATTAACACATTGTGATGTCCTTCTCCCCCTGCTCCAACTCCTGTCTGCACTGACAGGAGACTTGATAATATACTCTCTGCCAAAGCTTGAAGGGCTTATTACATGACCAACATGGAGAGGGGAGTGGAGCTGTCATGACTTCCCTAAAGCAGCCACGCTTCATGTTGCCAGTGCAGGATTGTATTTGACATTTAATTTAGGAGCCTGGGTGCCTAGATATAAAACTTTACTGTGATAATAGTGATAAAAGCCACCCAGACTTTTATTTAAGGGCCGCCTCCTCTCCTGTCTCCATTTTTCCCCTTTTCCTGTTAGTCCAGCCTCTCATTTAGCTAGGAAGTAAGACTCAGGTCTGCTCAAGGAAAACGATGTTTTCCTTGATAACTTAAGGCCAAAGTTACAGAGCACAACTCTCGGTCTACCTCAGATCTATATGTAGATGCTCATATGTGTATATATAAGGTAAATTTTGAGAATCCCATCTCTCCTGACTGCATTTAGCCAAACGTCAAAATCCATCTGTAGCTGTGTAAAAAATGTCCATTCAACCCAGTGATTTAGTTGATGACTATCCTTTGTTGAATGGCTTCTGTTTACTTTTGTGGCCAGCAAAATAGATTCTTTTGATAGCTCCTAATTCAACCTGATTAGCTAGACATAATTTCCGTTTTACAGATGACGAAGCAAGGATTTAAAGGGTTTAAGAATAACTTGTCTAAAGCTAATGATGCCAACTAATTGCCTTTCTATGATTGCCATATAGAATTGTTAGTAGTTGTAGGAAGTTACTTTTACCTATGGAAGATGGGTTGGGAATAGTATACCAATAGAGAATTTGTTCAGACTTTCAGGGAAAAAAACTATTGATTATGACATCCTTTCTTTTACTTCTGAAGTGGAAGAGCACAGATATTAGAGTCAGATGACCAGTCCTCTGGCACTCATCACCTGTCCCTCTTGATTGTCTAAGCCTTTAGTGTCATCCATAAACTAGGACTAATCATACTACATTTTTATTGCTGAGTACCCTGAGAATGGAAACTTTTGAGGAGGAGCTAAGAAATAATGGAGGATGGTTAGTAGCATAGCCTTTGGGGATCCAAAAAGTATTTTAGCAAGGATAATTAACAAGCCCTGTGGTTCTTAGGTAAGCAGATTGTTAGCTGCTCCAGGAGTGTAATAGAGTTTCGGTCTGCAGAAGAGAGACAATATGATAGAAGCAGGTTGTGAGGTTGAGGAGCTGGCTACTTCCAGACTGTGCAAGAGCTGCGGGGCAGAATGGGACCTATCCTTCCTGCACTCTCTGTGCTTTGCCTCAGCATCACTGAAGTTAGACTGTACCTGATTGTATCAAACTAGAAAAGGCAAACATTACTCCTTGACAGCCTGTGGCCATTTACTAAAACTGAAGCAAGGAGCCTCTGTTTGACATCCTTACTCTTCATGCCTAGGATGTGTGAGAAAGTCCTTGCTGGGAAATTAGAATCTACACTCCTAAGGTTGTAGGGTCTTTCTCTAAGAAAACTAATTGGGGGCTCTTTATCTGTGAGAGCTCAGCAGGTACCATATGAAAAAGCACACAATAAATGTTCATAGTTACTGTTATCTGGACCAGCAGAATAGTTCTGCTGATGTTCCTATGTGCCCAGAGAATACTAAGTTCTTTTTATGTATTATTTTGTGTAAACCTCATGAAAATATCGGTGAGAATGACATTATTACCTCTATTTTACAATGAAACTTCCACCTTTCTGAGCTTCAGAAACATCGAATTAGCAGAGTCAGTACTCAAACCTCTTTCTCTACTGCCATAGACCCCACAAAGTTTACCATTTGGACCTGCTGTGGCAGAGAAGACTGAGCCCTACATCCCTGCCCTTTGCTGAGTGTTCCTGGCAGTGTGCAGTTGTTTGGTTTTGGTAGAATACAAATAACTATGGCTTTGCAAGGAAAGTGTTTTGATAGAGAAGTGGAATGGAGGTGGAGGGGCGAGTCTTGTTTTAAAATTGCTTTAATCTTCAGCAGATAGTATAGGCGTGCTTTGTATATTCAAGTCTAAAAGGCTTAAAAATAGTATAATTTCTGTTTAGTTTCCCCTGAAACTTTCAGTGTTAGTTCCCACCTCCTACTTCTTACAGGATAATTTCTGGAGCTGAAACTGTCTTTCTAGCTTATGCACGGGTTAAAATGGGAGAAAGGGAAGAAAATAAGGTGAAATACAAGTTCTCACTCTTATTCTTCTTACTGGTCTTGAGTGTCTCTGGGGACTCCTCCTCCTACTTTTACATTTCTACAGAGGGGTCACCTAGAATTATTTTTCTGTTTGCTCAGGAACAATGGTACTCAGAAGTTTGTGATTGCTTTCTTTATTGCCACCCCAGGGTCAGGCAAGGAAACAAGCATCTAAAGAGCAAGCAATTGTATCAATTCAAAGTGAGCCTAACATTCGTTCTCTGGTGCATCCAGTTCAGTGCCATGACACTGGGTTCCACATCAAGTTGTCATGGCAATAGAGTCATAGCAGCTGACAGCAGGAACAGGCAGTCGTGGGAGGAGGGGATGCGTGGCAGTGATGCCACAACTATAGAGGCCAGATCTCCATCTCTCATAGTAAGGGCTGGTCTTCAGTCTGCTGTGACCATGTCTCTCTTGGATGACTGGGGGTGCACAGTTGCTGTGTGCTTCATAGCTGATGAGCAGATTCAATTCAATAATTTGTTAGGCTCTTTCCAGTACAAAGCCTTTAGGAAACAGTTCTGAGCCACTAATGCTGTGTGTGTGCGTGCACATGTACACATACATATGTATTCCTATTTGTATTTGGGGGAGGGAAAACCACGAATGGGAGAAGATTCAGAAGAAGCATACTGCAGGTTCATGTACATGAAGCTGTTGAAGAACAAGAGTACTTAGGCCCAAGGACTAAAATTTAGAGTCTCAGGAAGAAGCACTCTGGCAGAAATAGAAGAAGGCTGGAGTATTCTGAATGAAATATGGGGCTCCTACTTGTGTCGAAGGTACAAGCCAAACCAAAGACTATATAAAACAAAGCTAGGATCTAAACACTAAGGAGGAAGTAGGGAGGACCACCCGGAATCTCTTTGGGACTTAGGACTTTATTCAGCAAGTTAGAGTTGCAAGTGAGAGTGGGGGTGGGCTAAAAGGCCCCAGGGTGTGTGTGTGTGGGGGCAGGTAGAGCTAAAATGGAGCATTTGGGTTTAGAGACTGGATAGAGATATTTAATGGAGAGTAGTGGAAGGGAATACAAAGAAGGAGGTTTTCATAGATATGGTGCAGACTTCTTTGGCTACTGTGGTGGAGAGGCCAATGTGGGATGGCTTCCAACAGTTAGAATGTATTGATCTCCATTTTGTACACGAGCCCAAGCAAAGGTGTCTTCATTTCTCTTCCAGGTATTGTCAAGAGACCTGTTCTTGGTGGAGAAAATAAAATTTAGCTCCAGAATTTAGAGCCTGGGTGATTCCTAAACTGTAGTGGTGTTAACAGGGAAGGTGGGAAACAGGACAAGGTCCGAAGGGAAGATATGTAAGAATAATATTGAGGTTAAAAGGCAGCTTATGTAGTCATACTGAGGGTTCAGACTCTAGCTCTGCCACTTACTCTGTGTATGAATTTGGGCATATTTCTCACCCCCTCTGAACCTTAGTCTCTTCATTTGTAAAATTGAGAGAATAATAATTGTCACCACTTGGTATTATTGTGATGATTAATTGGAGTAACACACATGAAATGCTTACAGCAGTACCTACTATCTGGGCACTCGGAAAAGTTAACAATGAGGAGGAGGAGGAGGGAGAGGACTCAGTTTGAGGCTTAATGGTTCAAGTAATAGAAAAGTATCCAGGCAGAGACACACATCAAAAGGAATTGTGACACTGGAAACCTGGAGAGAAAATCCAGGTGCAGGAGCCATCTCTGTGGCTGCTGGAGTTGAATTGCAAAAGTGAGATGAAATTACTAAGGAGGAAGGCGTGGAGAAAAAGTGGTTTCGGCCCCCAGGATATTTGACAATGTCTGGAGGTGAGTGGTGAAGCTATTGTCTGGTTCCTTGTAGAGGCCAGGGGTGCTGCTGCATATTTCACGTGGGATAGGACTTTCCTCTACACAAAAAGTTACCAGCTGCAAGTATCAATAATGCTGAGGTTGAAAAAATGCTCGTTAGAGGAGTTTTTTTCAATCATAGTCACCTAGAGGAGTGTGTAAAATTGCAGGGATAAAGCCGATAGAAAGCCAGAAAAGTCCAGGGCCACAGAAACCCTGGAAGGAAATTGAAGACTGAGGGGCATCAATCAGTAGTGCTAAAGGCTACAGACCGGTCAGTACTGAGGTTAAATAGAGTTGGTGACTAGTAGACTCTTTACTGGTATTTACGAGACCAGGTTTTATGTGACCTTCTAAATAAGCTTAGTGGTTAAAGGTAGGAGAAAGGGTAACTTCTTGATAGGGCAGCATTGTCAAAAGAAGTAGGTTATTTTATTCTCTTTACACTTAATTTGTGTCACTTTTAGAATTTCTAAGGCAGATTCCTAGTCCCCCCAAAGCTCCTCTTGTTCTGGCAACAGTTGTGAGTAGAGACAAATCCCGATCAGTGAATTATTGCTCTAAGAATGCAAAATTTATGCAGTTGCATCATTTTAGAGATAAAAGGAAAACTGGCTCTTCAGCCTCAGGCTCTGAGAGATTCAGTGATTTGCCCCAAGTAATCAATAGCTGGTTGGTTCCAAAAGACAGGACTAACACTCAGGGCCTCTGACTTATCATTCTGAGTGCTCTCCTCTGTGTGGAGTTGCTTTCCAGTGGTCTGATAGAATTCTCAGGGCCTCAGTTTCCTCTTGAGTAGCAGGATGCCCTATGGAGTGGTTGTCAGAGTACTGGCTGGGACCCGGCTGACCTGAGGTGAATCTTTGCTCCATCACTTACCCTTGCGTAATCACTGTGGGCTTCAGTTTCCCTAACAAAATGAAAATATCATTGCCTACCTGAGAGTTAGATTAGAAACACATACATAATTGCCCCTGGAACACTGCCTACACACAGTAGCTCTTTATATTTTCATTATCATTATTCATAAGGCCCTGTCTTTGTTATAGATTAAAAGACAAGAGAAAGTCCAGTGACAATCAGGCCAAAGTTAGGCATGCCTTCTCTTTTCACCCAGCATTGCTTCTAACTCCGTCTCACTTTTGTGAGAGATGAGCTGTATCATGAGGTTTAGTGCTACTGTAGTTATATAAGGTCCTGAAGCAGATATCCCTCTGACATATTGTAAGGATGTCCATTTCTCATTGATGAGTCTGATATTTCTCTAAAGTAAGTTGCTTCACACTTTGGTCACTGATTGGATCAGCTAGTTAGATCTTTTTAAGAATTTTTCAAGACTAAAATCTGCTCTTCTGCGGAGCCTCAGGATGTCTGAAGCTCCCATAGAAAAACCTTCAAATGACAGGAGCAGCATGTGCTACGTGCTTAGCTATTAGGGAAGCCCTTATTTTAATGGGCTTAAGTAGAAAAGGGTTTTTAATTTTTTTTGATTTATTATAAAAGGGAAATCAGATTAGGAAGGCTTACTCCACCCCATTACCTTCTATAGGCTCCACTTCAGTGGCTATTTAGTTTTCTGTTTTAATTGTATTAACATTAAAAAAATTATTTATTTGATAGAGAAAGCACACGCAAGGGGGGGCAGCAGGCAGAAGGAGAGGGAGAAGCAGCCTCCCCGTAGAAGCCCAAGTAGGGAGCCGGATGTGGGGCTCAGTCTCAAGACCCTGGGATCATGACCTGAGCCAAAGGCAGAGACTTAACTGACTGAGCCACTCAGGCATCCCTATTAACATTTTTTAATAGATATTTTTTTTACAGCAGCTTTAGATTCAAAATCGAGGAAAAAAAAAAGTTCCCATACATCCTGCCTCCACACACTATCAACATGCCACACCAGAGTGGTAGATAAATTTTTTTACAATCAGTGAACCTGTATTGACTCATCATTATCAGTCAAAGTCCATAGTTTACATTAGAGTTCACTTTTGGTGTTATATATGTATATTCTGTGGGTTTGGGCAACTGTATGTTATCTACTAGTACAGTAGTATACAGAGTATTTTCACTGCCCTAAGAAATCCAGTGTTCACATATTCATCTTTCCTTCCTCCCAGACTTTTTGACATCCACTGATCTTTTTGCTGTCTCCATAGTCTTTCCGGAATATCATATAGTTGGAACCATACAGTGTGTAGGCTTTTCATATTAAATTCTTTAATTTAGTAAGATGTATTTGAGGTTCCTCCATGTCTTTTTATGGCCTGGTAGCTCATTTCTTTTTAGTGTTGAATAATATTTCATTGTGTAAATGTATCACAGTTCATTCATCTGTTCACCTACTTAAAGACATCTTGGCCACTTCTAGGTTTTGGCAGTTATGAGCAAAGCTGCTGTAATACCCATGTGCAGGTTTTTGTGTGGACACAAGTTTTCAGCTCCTTTTGGTAAATACCAAGGAGCATAATTATTGAATCATATGGTAAAAATATGTTTAGTTTTGTAAGAAACTGCCTGTCTTCTAAACGTACATTCTTACCAGCAGTGAATGAGAATTTTTCATGCTCAACATCCTTATCAGCATTTGGTGTTGTCAGTGTTTGGATTTTGGCCATTCTAGTTAACTGTGTAATAGTACTTCATTGATTTAATTTGCATTTCCCTAATGACACATGATGTTGAGCATCCTTCCTATGCTTACTTGCTGTCTGTATATCTTCTTTGGTGAGACATCTATTCAGGTTATTGGCCCATTTTTTAAATTCAAGTCTTTGTTTTATTATTGTATTTTTGGAGTTATTTTGTTAATAGTGCTTTATCAGATATATATTTTGCAGATATATCTGTGGCTACGTCTATAGCTTATCTTCTCTTTTTTTTTTACGATTTTTATTAATCTGTTTGTTTATTCATTTATTTGAGAAAGAGAGACAGAGATAGCAGCAGGGAGCACAAGCAGGGTGGAGAGGAGAAGCAGGCTCCCTGCTGGGCAGGGGGCTTGACATGGGGCTTGATCCCAGGACACTAGGGTCATAACCACAGCCAAAGGCAGACACTTAGCTGACTAAGCCACCCAGGCACTCCTCTTCTCATTATTTTAACAATGTCTTTCACAGAAGTTTTTAATTTTAGTGAAATCCAGCTTATCAAGTATTTCTTTCATGGATAGTGCCTTTGGAATTTTATTCATTCATTCATTCATCATTTATTTTTAAAGATTTTATTTATTTATACATGAGAGACAGAGAGAGGCAGAGACATAGGCAGAGGAGAAGCGGGCTCCTCAAGGAGAGCCCAATGTGGGACTCGATCCCGGGACTCCAGGACCACTCCCTGAGCTGAAGGCAGATGCTCATCCACTGAGCCACCCAGGTGTCCCTGAATTATATTTAAATAGTCATCACCATACCCAAGGTCATCTACATTTTCTCCTGTATTATCTTTTAGGAATTTTATAGTTTTGTATTTTACATTTAGGTCTGTGATCCATTTTGAGTTAATTTTGGTGAAAGATGAAAGGTCTGTGGCTAGATTAAATATTTTTGCACTTGGATGTGCAGTTGTTTTAGCACTATTTGTTAAAATAACTCTTTCCATTGCATTGCCCGTGCTCTTTGTTCAAGATCAGTTGGCTCTATTTATATGGGTCTATTTCTAGGCTCTCTATTCTGTTCCATTGATATATTTGTTTGTTCTTTTATCAGTTCCATAGTGTCTTGATTACTCTAGCTTTATAGTAAATATTGAAGTCAGGTAGCATCTTCCAACGTTGTTCTTCTCCTTCAATATTATGTTGACTACTCTGGTTTGGTTTGTTTGTGTGTTTTTTTTTTGTTTGTTTTTGTTTTTGTTTTGTTTTGTTTTGTTTTGCCTCTCTATGTAAACTTTGAAGCATTTTATCAATATCCACAAAATAACTTGCTGGGATTTTTATTGGGAGTTGTATTCTACCTATGGATCAAGTTGGGAGAACTGACATTTGACAGTATTTAGCATTCCTATCCATGAACATGGAATATCTTTATATTTATTTAATTCTTCTTTGATTTCTTTCATCAGAATTTTGTAGTTTTCCTTATTCATATTTTCTTAAGTTTATATCTAAGTATGTCATTTTGGGGATGATAATGTAAATGTTATTGTGTTTTTATATTTAAATTTTACTTGTTCATTGCTGGTATATAGGAAAGGAATTGACTTTGGTATATGAATGCTGTCTGGCAACCTTGCTATAATTGCTTATTACTTCCAGGAGTTTTTTTTGTCAATTCTTCCAGATTTTCTACACAGACAACCATGTTACTCATGAACAAAGACAGCTTTATTTCTACCTTCCCAGTCTGTAAACGTTTTATTTCCATGTTTTATTTTACTAGCAAGGACATCCAGTATGATGTTGAAAAAGAGTTGTAAGAGGAGAGACATCCTTGCCTTGTTCCTGATCTTAGCAGGAAAACTAGATTTTCCATTATTATTTTTAAAAAATATTTTATTTTTAAACAATCTCTGCATCCAACGTGGGGCTCAAACTCACAATTCCAAGATCAGAAGTCACATGTTCTACCTAGGATTAGGCTGGCCAGGCAACCCTATAGTTTCTCATTATTAAGTATGATATTAGCTGTAGATTGTTTGTAGATTTTTTTTATGAAGTTAAGAAAGTTTTCCTCTATTCCTAGTTTGTTGAGACTTTTTATCATAAATGGATCTTAGACTTTATCAAGTGATTCTTCTGCATTTATTATGATAATGTGATTTTTCTTCTTTAGCCTGTTGACGTGATAGGTTATATGAACTGATTTTCAAATGTTGAACCAGCCTTGCATACCTGGGATAAATCCTGCTTGGTCGTGGTGTGTAATTTTTTGTATACATTGTTGGATTTGATTAGCTAATATCTTACTGAGGATTTAACTTTCTCTTTGAGTTTCATTTCTTTTTAAAAATTACCATTCAAGAAAAAAATAAGTGTTACACATTATTCTAGTGGATTGAAAGTGGAACAAAGAAAAATACTCTTAATCCCATCACTCAGAGGTAACCACTCTCCAACATTTTGGTGTGTTTCTTACAGTCTTTTTTATAATAGAAATATTTATAGCAGCAACAGTAAATATCATTATTACTTCTTTGACTGGATACAGACGTAGAAACCTCCTGGTGCTGTATTTACACAGTAGGGTAATGAAAGGAGGTAAAGAGGATACATGTGACTGCTTTTGTCTGAGTTTTCTGATGAAGATGAGAAAAATGATTTAAGGAAGAGATTAACTGCTCACTTTAATAACCTCTACTCTTCTCAACACCTCCATTGTAAAATCCAAGCAATTGAGGCTTCTAACCAGGTTGTCAGGAAAATATTTGACCGCACTCAGAATATTAGTAATAGAATGTACTTCATAGTTCATGTCTGCTGTGTTTCTAGGCTGCTGTGTAATTTCCCAAGCCTTAGGAATGAGCATTGGTTTTATTCACAAATATTGGCTATTCTCATATACAAAAAATACTGAAAGAGGACTTTGTCCTCGTTGTTAAAGAAGCTCTTC
The DNA here is from genome assembly GCF_011100685.1 of Canis lupus familiaris. NCBI lineage: Eukaryota > Metazoa > Chordata > Mammalia > Carnivora > Canidae > Canis > Canis lupus. The sequence continues at coordinate 32,713,045 of NC_049239.1, read as the reverse complement.
CCTCACTTGCCCTCACTGGAGCCTGATAGAGATTTGGAAAGCACTGTCTTGGAGCAAAATGCCAGAATAAATACTAGAGGCTATACAGAAACCTCAACTTTGAGATTCCCCACCTGAAAGTTTCCATGGACACTGGCATGCTGAGAAGGCACTGTGCTGGTGGGAGTGAAGACAGCTTGTAGCATCTGAAAATATTCCATTTCTTGCTTTTTTTTTGGTCTATTTTAGAAGAGTGGCCATTCAGAAGAGGAAAGAGGAGTAAAAGTGGACTTCTTGACCTTTTGGGGCGGTATTTAGCAGTCTTCACAAACTATTTCATTCAGTTCACACTTTTTAAGGTCATTTTTGGAGTAGGCTCCTTTAAACTTACTTGCAGGAAATTTGGCTAGTAGAACAACTATTTCTGAACTCTTCTGTCAGTGTAGACTCAGAGCTTTTCTTTTGTGTAGCTTCCTGCTTGTGACCTGTTCCATCTTTCTCAGTTCATGTCAGCAACACTTTTCTGGAACAAATCTTTCTTAACCTATGATGCTTTCTAGCTAGTATTTTTTTAATACGCTACCTGTAATAGAAAACTAAATAAACCTTGGTTTCCTACAAGCCAGTTAGCTAGGAGCTAATGGCTTGCAACCCGTGTCAAGCACACTGAATAGTGGTGTTTTTAAGTATAAGCTCTTAATTCAAGGTTTTATGTGTTTAATTATGTGTAAAGTGCCAGTCTGTTTGCCTCCTGAGTCCAGCCTGGCTTGAAAATATTAACTACAAGAGCATATATAAAATAGCATGGGATGAAACTTAACTCTTCAGATGTGCATCCTTTATCCCAAGATTCACTTGGGGAGAATAATATCTCAGTAGGGATAATAACAGAGCTGCCTGTTAACCAAGGAAACATCTCAATTAAGAAGTTTGAAGAACCTGAAGGAGGCAGAAAGGGATCCTAACAGGCAATATGTTGTAGCACAAAGTATACTGGACTGGACGAAAGGAAAGCTGATTTTGAAACTTGATTATTACTGCACCTGTGTGTGTGTGTGTGTGGCCTATAAAATGAGGAGGTTGGACTCAGCTCTCATGAGAACAATCAGATCTTCACTAGTTAGTTATGACTGTTCACAAGTAAGCCACCAAATTTTTCAGTTCTCTTTTTCAATGCTCAAATTACAATGCTTTATTTAAGTAATAATGTAGCTCTTCACCCTCATGCAACTATAACAAAGACATATCAACTAGTTTATAATCTAGGACTTTAAAGTTTTAACAATTTAGGGGCCAGTTGACCAAAGGGAAGATACTCCTATTATGGTTTCATTTGTGTAGACGACCCAGGTATCTCGGGAGATTTAGCTGAAGACCACTACCAGTGCCCTAGGAATTACTTCAAGGAGGAGGGGGAGATTTTTCTTTTAACCAGAGTAGTTCTACTTTCAGTTCTGTTTTGCTTTATGGTTCTACATTAAGATTTTGTATGGGTTAAGGGAAGTTCTGTGGCTCTAAAAAAACTTACCAATTACTAGTAGATCGTATAAAAAAGGAACCTTTTATATTGCTAGTTTCATTGTTCTGTGATAACACCCAGCCTTCTCTTCTCTGCATAGGTAAAATTTTCTTTTTACTAACACTGTTTGTAATATAGTCAGGAGTATGAGACTGTCACTTTCACTTTTGGGGAGCTCTAGGATAGAGGCTGAAGAAATTCTAAGAAACCTACACAGAAATTATATCAGTGGCTCTCAGGTAGCAGGTGCGGACAGAGAGGGTCTGGTGCTCTTGGAGAACAAGTTTAAAGCAGAATGGGGTTTTGATGGCAAGGAGGTGAAATGACACTTGAAAAGGAAACTTGAAAGCTGTTTCATTCCTGCCTGCCATTGGTAGGAGTTCTTTCTCCAGAGTACTCAGCCTAACCACATGCCAGGTCCCCCAGGGAGTCCCTCCTTTGGCCTCTGAATTTAATGGATGCTATGACCCAGAAATTTGTTCTTACCATTTTGAACTAGGTTGGAGAATACCTGTGTGCTGATTAGTAGAGAACAGGGGTAAAAAGGATAAAAGTTTTATGAACTTGTTTATTCTGCCTTCAGTTCTTATTTGTGATGTGATCTAAAATAAAGGTTGAGAAACCTATGTAAAACAATGGGAAATAGAGAATTTGATTTTTTTTTAACCCATGATTTAGTCACCTGCTGTAGTCTGGCCACGCTTTCCTGACTGATATCAACTTCTGACTTGAGCCACATGGGTATGTGAAGGTTAGTAAAACAGGTTGCAAGTCAGTTTTTATTGTGTTCTCCATTTTTAGTCACTTGCAACTGTTTAAAACGTTTCTTAGGCATTCAGAAAAGTTCATCTCTTAACTAAAACTTCCTAAGTTTAGTCTCTAAGAGAAGGTCTTAGGTCTTGTAAGACCTAATTTATTTCAGTGTTTGAGATCCATTCATAAAAGGTCATCATAAAGCATAACAGCCTTGAAATAAACACACTAAAAATAAAGAGGAATTACATAAATAAACACAAATCACAGTTCTTAATCTGATACAGAATTTGCAGGGACATTAATAACATTTAACACTCCTCCTCCCCTTTTCTTTAGCACCAAGGAGAGTACCTGCAGAGAGTCTAATGAATTCCTGAGGGCTTATGTCGCTTAGTCACTTGATGTGTGAACAGAGACCGTTCCTACAGGTCTTATTTTGCATGGACGTTCTTATGGCAGTGTTACAAAAGCTGCTTAAGGTATCAAGCGTCTTTGAATTTTTAAGAGGCTAATTCAAAAAGGCCCCATCTTCCCCTCTTCTTTAGACTTTCTCTTCCTCAGTCTTCTTTTTAGGTTTTTCCAATTTGGCTTTCCTTGCTAGAGACTGTTAGAGTTAATCCAGAGCACCAGACGGGGAGCCAGGAAGATTGGTGTCCCTTGCGTCTTCTACAGATACTCTGCACCTGCGACTGTTCCCTTACCTGGAAAAAAAAGAGACTTACCTAGGTGACAGCTACTTTCTCTTTCCACTCTAAAATTCTCTCTTGGCCGTTCTCCTTCTGTCCATTGCTCTAACTTTTCCCAATTCCCTACCATAGTTATTTACCATGCAGAGTTGTTTGAAAATACTCCTAAAATATACATCGGTGTGAGGAAACATCAGTAAGTGTAAGATACAGAGTTTAGAAGTTCTTATTTTGGTAGTTTCTCACTTTGTTTACCTTACATCCCAGCCAAATACAGCCTGCAGCCATATTTTATTTGATCTGCTCAGTGGTTTCTACAAAATAAATGAATAATATATTTTTATTCATAGAATAAACATTTTAAGGCATTACATGATCTAATATCTAATATTGGTGAAGGTATAAAGAAATTCCTACTTTCACACATTGTGGGAATGTAATTGGTATATCTTTTTCAGATGGCAGTTTGGCTGTATCAGTCAATATTTTTAGAGTATATATAAATTGACTCAGTGACTCCAGAAGTCTCTAAAAATACTCATACACAAATATTAAGAGATATCCAAGGATGTTCATTACTGTGGTGTTTGTAATAGCAAAAATTTGGAAATATCCTGTATTTCCATTAAGAAGGGAAATATTTAATAGGTAGGTTTATCTTTTTATTTATATATATGAATATTCATATTTATGTTATATCCACATCATATAGACATTGAAAATAATATAATGAATGAAGTTGATCTGTATGTCCTAACATATTTTAAGTGGAAAAGCAAGACCCAAAACCTTATGTTCATTGTGACCCATTTATATAAAAACAACATAATTCGTCTATATGTATATATATAGTGTAGAACTATATAGAAAAATGGTTGGAAGGATATACACCAAATTATTAATAGTAATTACTCTCCAAAGAGAAAAAATGATATCCAGATGGAGAGAGAAGAGTAATTTCATTTTTCACAATTTACACTTACCTATTGTTAAAAACCAATCATGTATTACCAGTGTAAAAATGAATGAAAGGAAGAACACAAAGGGAAAGATAAGGGATTACTTCCTAAAGACTAAAAAAGGGGAAAAGGATTACCAAGAAATTCATAAAAAATCTTAGGGGAACATTGTTTAGAGGATATTCCCCAAACTTCAGGACCATGTAGGAACCATAGTTGGCTTATGTTTTGGCCAGGGCTTCCTAGCACTTACAGTAGCAGCTCTACCCTTCTATTTCTTTGTATGTCCAACTTTTTATTCTTACTTGTCTGTGTTCTGCAGGTAACCCGGGACCAGATGAAGGTGTTTATACAGCAGGAATTTAAGAAAGTTCAGAAAGTGATTGCTGATGAGGAGCAAAAGGCCCTTCATCTAGTGGACATCCAGGAAGCAATGGCCACCGCTCATGTGACTGAGATACTGGCAGACATCCAGTCCCACATGGACAGGTTGATGACTCAGATGGCCCAAGCCAAGGAACAACTTGATACCTCTAATGAATCAGCTGAGCCAAAGGCAGAGGTAAAGGAGAACATCTACAATTATTAGTAGCAGGAGAAATAGGAGGAAACCTACTGCTGTGTTTGTTAGCTCTGGAAATCCTCTTTTGTGATCCCTCAACATGAGTGAATTGAAAGCTTAGATAGGGTATAAGTGTTTAGATGGTACGTAGACCAGTGTGGAAGTATTGGCTGCTAGGGCCTGCACCCAGCAACTGGGTCTGGCAAAATATTTGGCTACCATGACTTAACGGAGTGTATTCAATAGGGCAAATACTAATCACATTTAAAGAGGTAAGCCTAGATAGATAGATAGATAGATAGATAGATAGATAGATAGATAGATAGATAGTAAGCCAGGAATTCAGAGCCAGAGGAGAAGGCAATTGATGGATTCCAAGTTGTGAAATGAGCCTATAAATAAAGTCATCATAGAGATGAAAATAGGGTGAATGAGAATGTCAGGAAGTAGAGCATAAAGCAGGCCAGAATGAAAGATTTCGAACTGATTCTGTGAGTAGTGAAAAGGTGCCTCAGCTTGGTTTTTATATGGAGCCAACTGCATAAATTGGGGGCATAACTCTTAGATTAAAAGAGGCATGTGGCACTGGGAAGATCAAAAAAGGTGTGAATGAAACACAAGGTAAATATTGAATCACTACAAATATGAGTCTCTGTATTCATTGTTATTTTGTAACAGGTAAAAAAGGTCTTAAACATTTTACCAAACAACATACTCAGGCGTTTAGAATATAATTCTTAAATAAAATTTAAGACAGCCACCTAAAAAAGTATCATAGAACTTACATTTCAGGCACCGGAGAGAAGCTTTTGTTCATAAGGTTTCACAGCATTATGTTGAAAAATCTGGTCAAGCATATGCCAAAAGGATGTAGACCCTTCTAGAAGTAAACCTAGGGGAGTCCTGTGGACTCTTCAGGACTGCTACTGATTTGCTGAGCTTACCGCTTAGCTGGCAGTCTTGCCTTGGCCCAGGAGAGCCTAGCCCCAGAATAAATGAGCCAGCAGAAGAGCTAGGGTATCATCTAGGAGGCAGATATTGTTTGAGTCACCCTGACAGAAAATGTCAGAGACCATTGGACAGTTACCTGCTTCACTCATCCAAGGTTCTTGATTAATTTTCATCAGTGTGTGAAAAGAATGGAAGAGATCTTGTTCTTTTTTTTTTTTTCATTTATCCTCCCTAAAACTAAGACAGTATGTGCATAAGTAAGTTTCTAGATAGGCAAGAGAGCACTTTATATTCATCATTTCATTTAACCCTTATATCAGCATTCATTATCTTCTTATAGATGGGATATTGAGAGGCAGAGAACTGCAGAGACTTGGAGCCAGTGTCATTTAGTTAGTAGAAAATGGAGCCAGGATTCACAGTGAAGTCCATCCTATCCCATTGCCAGTGTGTTTTCTTTACTATGTGTCATATGCCAAGTATCCCACTTGTATATGTGGGAAAAATGAAGAGAATCCGTGCCCTGGACACCTTTGCATTTCTGACACCTTTTTTAGTATGAAGGTGGTCACTTTGTATCTTAAACAACTCAACTAGAGTTAACTCAGGGGATCTATGGCATAACTGTGTCCCACATCCACCCCACCCCAAATCAGACTCCCACATTTATTCTGTGTTAATTAGATTGTTTTTTTTTTCAAAAATAAAGATTTAATTTTGAGAGTTATTCCCCCCTCTTTTATTTTCATTTCAAGTAATGAATTTAGTCCCTCCCCAATATTAATTGTCCTTTAAGCAGTTCAGCTGCTCAACTGCACTATGCTTGTTAACTCTGATGGAATTACTCTGAGAGATGCAAAACTGACAAGGCCTAAGGACCAGGCTGTGGACAAAATAAGCTATCAAAAACAAAAAGTAGCATTCAGCTGGCTAGAGCTTTTACAAAGAGCTGTTCTCATCTAATAGCCTCTCGTTCCAGTTAATCTGGTAACTTATTGATCAGAGCAAATCTCCAGTACCTGTCTTTCACTCAGCAGAGGAATTCTTTTCTTCCTTTTGCATGTTGCGGTTTTTTTTTTTTTAATCATTTGCATTTCAGATTTGGCCAAAGATTCTTCCCCCCAACATTTTATTATGAAAATTTTCAAACATATAGCAAAGTTGAAAAGATTTTACAGATTACACCCATATACTTCCACCTACATTCTACCATTAACATTTTAATATACTTGAATCATGATTTATACATAGCCATCTTTCCAGCCTTCTACTCTTCAATGCATCTTATTTTTTGATGCATTTAAAATCAGATTGCAGCTTCTGGTTATGAACAAGATGGAGTAAACATATTTGACTTTATTACTTCCACTAATCACAGCAAAAATTCCTGGATGAATATTTATTTATTTTTTTATTCATTTATTTGAGAGAGAGAGAGAAAGAGAAAGAACATGAGCTGGAGAAGGGGAAGAGGGAGAGGAAGAAGCAGACTCCCTGCTAACCTTAGGAGCCTGACTTAGGGTTAGATCGCAGAACCCTGATATTATTACCTGAGACGAAGTCATATGCTTAACCAATTGAGCCACTCAGGTGCCACTGGACTAAATATTTAAATGACCTACCAGAAGACTCTCTAAAGTGAGAAAAGATGGTTCTGACCAGGGATATTGAGATTTGAGGAACTACATAGCAGTAAATTCCCTGGGATTTTTCTTGCTTCCTGTATATCCTGGCCTGGGTGCCCTGCAAACTAGAAGCCATAATGAACAAAACAGAAAGAAAATCTCCAAGAAAAGCCTGCTCTCTGTAGCCAAAGCACTAGGAAAAGAGCAGTTCAGCTATAGAGAAAACTTTTGACCATTCCTGCCAATTCTGGAGACATACACCATGAATAAAGCTGTACCCCTTCCCAACTCCACTTGGCCCTGCAGTAGTGGAGTAGGTGTGTTGGAGACCTATTTTTTATTCCTCTCCTTCAGTAATGAGTTATCATTCCTTTCCCCTGGAGCCTTTAGGCATCACCCCTGTTCCTCTCAGTAGTCACGTGCCTGTCTCCCTTAGAGCCTATAGGTGGAACTCTTACTTTTACCCCTGCCCTGTATGATCAGGAAGGAAATGGTATCCCTCCCCTATGGAGACTGTAGATGGAGCTCTAACTCCTCCCTCCCACCCCTACATTAACTAGGCAATATACCTCCCCAGCTGGGTCAGTGGGTAGAACCCTATCTTCCACTCTTACTCTGTAGTAATGAGCTGGGGCTCCTCCTCCTCCCCAGCCGGCGCTGTGGAGACTGTAGCATTGGAGTTTGTCATCTGAAGGGGGCATATCAAAATAGCACTGTAGAATCTTTTAAGCTAAATTGATATTTGAACCACAGTCCACAAACCTGACCCAGGACATGTTTCTGCTTCTTTATTCTTTTTTTTCACCATCAATTTTATTTTTATATTCACTTTATTTTGTTTTATTTATTTTTTAATTGAAGTATAGCTGATACACAGTGTTTTGTTTTTGTTTTTGTTTTTTAATTGGAGTTCAATTTGCCAACATATAGCATAACACCCAGTGCTCATCCCATCAAGTGCCTGGGTGACGGGCACTGAGGGGGGCACTTGATACACAGTGTTATACTAATATAATAGGACATGTGTTCTGAATTTAAATAGGTTGACTTCTTGCTAGAATAGAAGATTTAAATAGGAACCAGATTCTTAAATACTTAAAATGTTCAGGATATAGTCCCAAATCAGTCATTATACCAAGAACCAATAAATCCCAACTCTAATGAGAAAAGACAATCTAATGAGAAAATATGCCACCACCAAGAAGACACAGAGTTTAGAATTATCAGACAAGGATTTTAAAGCTACTATTATGAAAATGACTTAGTGAGCAATAACCAATAACTGTGGAAACAAATGAAAAAAAATCTTAGCAAAGAAATAGAAGATGTAAAGAAGAACCAAATAAAAATTTTACTACTAAAAAATACAATTAATTGACATAAAAGATTCACTGGATTGGCTCAGTGGCAAATTGGAGATAAGAGAGGAAAGAATTGGTGAATTTGAAAATATAGATCCAATCTGAACAACCAATAAAAAAGATTGAAAACTAATTGAAACTGAGTCTTAGGGACCTGTGGGACAATAAAGATCTAACGTATATGTCACCCATGTCCCGTAGGGGAGGAAAAGCAGTGTGGTACTGAAAAAATTGAAGAATTAATGACTCAGAATTCCTAAAATTTGGTTGAAAGACATAAACCCAGAGATTTAAGAAGTTGAGTGATTCCAAGCAAGATAAACTCTTAAGAAATCCATACCTAAACACATCAAAATTAAAGAAATAAAAAGGAAGGACAAAGAAAAGTCTTGAAAGCAGAGCAGCTGGAGAGACATGACACATTGGCTATGGGGAACAATAATTTAAATGAATGTAGTATATATAAGGTATTTGCTCTATATCCATTGAAATGATTATATGGGTTTTTTCATTATTTTATTGTAATGGCTGATTATATTAGTTAATTTTACAATGTTAAATCAACCTTGCATTCTTAAGATAAACTCCCACTTTGTCAAGATATATAATCTGGGTTTAATTCATTAATTTTTTATTTTATTTTTAAATTTTTTTAAAAGATGTTATTTAAGACAGAGCAAGCTAGGGAGAGAGAGAGAGAGCAGGAGCGGATAGGTGGAGGAGCAGAGGGTAAAAAGTAGACTCCCCATTGAGCAGGGAGCCTGCCCATAAGGGGCTCCATCCCAGTACCCCAGGACCTGAGGATCATCACCTGAACTGAAGGCAGACATTTAACTTATTGAGCCACCCCAGTGCCCCTCAGTTCATTAATTTTTTAAAAAAGATTTTTAGGTCTGTGTTCAATGGGGGATATTCATCTGTAATTTTATATATATATGCATATATATATGCATATATATATAAAATAAATATATATACATATATATTTTAAGATTTTATTTATTTATTCATGAGAAACAGAGAGAGGCAGAGACATAGGCAGAGGGAGAAGCAGGCTCCCTGCAGAGAGCTGGATGCTGGACTGGATCCTAGGACTCCAGGATCAGATCCTGAGCCAAAGGAAGATGCTCAACCACTGAGCCACCCAGGCATCCCAAGTAATTTTAATATTTTTATAACATCATTGTCAGGCTTTGGTATTAGGGTTAGCTGGCCTCAGAAAACAAGCTGAGAACTATTCCCTCCTCACCTATTTTCTGAAAGTTTATGTACAATTGGTGTTGTTTCTCCCATAAATATTTGGCAGCATTTATCAGCAAAATCATCTGTCCTGGAGTTTATGTGAGGGTTTTTGATAACCAAGTTAATTTCTTTAATAAGGCTATCAGATTTTGTTTGATCTCATGTTTATTTAAATTTTAACTTGTGTTGTATTTAAATTGTATATTTGCTTAAATTTGTGTTGTAATTTTCAAAGAATTTGTTGTTTTCATTTAAGTTGTAGTTTTTAGTGTAAAGTTGTTCATACAGTTTTCTTGTGATTTTTTTAACTGTAACATCTCTAACGATAACCTTTCTATTTCTGAACTGATAATTTGTGATTTTCTCCTTTTTTCTTTGATCAGTCTAATTACTATTAATTTTGTTAAAGAACTTTTTCATTTGATAATTTTATTCTGTGTTTTCTATTTTGTTTATATCTACTCTTATTTCCTTTTTTTCTGCTTATTTTGAATTTACTCATTCTTCTAGCTTTATAGATCATTGATTTTACTACTTTTTTTTTTTTTAAGATTTTATTTATTTATTCATGAGAGACAGTTTCTGTCCATGGCAGAAACAAAGGCAGAGGGAGAAGCAGGCTCCATGCAGGGAGCCTGACATGGGACTTGATCCCAGGGTCTCCAGGATCAGGCCCTGGGCTGAAGGCGGCACTAAACCACTGAGCCACCTGGGCTGCCTGATTTTACTACTTTTTATGTTAGCTTTCAAAACTATACTTTTCTCTCTAAGCACTGCTTTAGTTGAATCCTAAACTTTGGCTATGTTTTATTTTCACTGTCATTCCGTTTGAAATATTATTTATTTACTTTGTGATTTCTTTTCTTTACTCATTGATTATTTGTGTCTGGTTGAGTTTCCATATAATAAGGATTTTCCTACATGTCATACTATTACTCATTACTAATTTTTTCCATTGTGATCAGAGAATGTGTTTTGAATGGTTTCAAGTTTTTAACTTGTTTGAGACTTGTTTTATCACCCACCATATGGTCTATCTTGGTAAATGCATATGTGCACCTATTTTATAGTTTGGGGTGTAGTGTCCTATTAAGTATCAATTAGGTATTCAAATAACTTATGATTTTACTGATCTTTGTGTTGACAGTTCTGTCAACTGTCAAGAGGTTAAATTTCTAAGGATGATTAAGGAATTATCTCTCCCTTTAATTCTATCAACTTTTACATATCTTGAAAATATCTTTAAGCAAATATATACTTATGATTGTTAGTCTTTCTAATGAACTGAACCTTTAAATCATTATGAAAGTCCCTCTTTTTATCTGATAATATTGTCTTCCTGTCTATGTTATCTAACGTTAGTAGAGCCAATCTAGTCTTACACTTACTGTTCTCATGGTGTGTCCCCATCAATTTGTTTTTGGTCTATCTGTTGTTAAAGTGTCTCTCTCCTAGGCAACATATGGCTTTGTCCTATTCTTCTATCCATTCTGATAATCTCTGCCTTTTAATTGAAGTGTGCAGCCCATTAACATTTACTGTTATTATTAATATGGTTGAATTTAGGTCAGCTGTTTTATGATTTGTTTTCTATTTCTTCATGTATTTCTATTCCTCTTGTCTTGCCTTCTTTTGGACTTTTGAAACAGTTATTGAATTCCATTTTAATATTTTTTTTGGCCTTTTAGCTCTATTACTTTGTTCTTATTTTGTAATGGTTTCTATGGGGATTATAATATATGTATATTGGAATAGATGTAATATATATAACATATATATAAGTCCTTAAATTTTCTACTTAAAATTAATATAGCACCATTTCATATAAAACATAGATACTTGAAACCATATAAGCCAATTAACACTCTTTATGTCCTTTACATTATAGTTGTCATGTAGAAAATCTATATATGTTATAAACACTGCAAGACAGTTATAATTTTAAACAATCATATGCTTCTAAAGAAGTTCAGGAAAATACAATTTTATATCTGTATACATACAGTTTTTAAGCAAGTTTGTGATAATAGTTGTATAACTATAAATTTAAAGTCATTGAATATATACTCAAAACAAGTAATTTTATGGTATTATAAATTATACTTCAATAAAGCTGTTAAAAACAAAAATTATAAATAGTCTACTTGCTCAAGTGCTATTGCCTTTGATTTATGAAGATCAATCTAAAACCAGTCCATTAACACAGTGTCTGTTTTAAGAAATCTTCAGTACAGATGAATTTGATTAGGCCAAGTAGAATCACAGAGCTTCTAGTTGAAGAAGTCCAGAGATTACAAGATTTCCTGGTGACATTTCTTTTTAAAAATGTGTTTTTAATATTTTGGGGTCCTCTTTTAGAATATAGCATACAGAAAGAGTTTGGTACCGTTCCCACAGGTCTAATGAGATGTGTGGTCTTTCTCGTCTTCAAATAACTATATAAAATTATTTCCTTCTTATTTATTATAGAATGTTAAAAACTTCTAGACAGAGCAGAAAGTAAACAAATTTAGTTATAACAGGGTATTTTTTCTTTTTTTTTCTTTTTTGCGTACATTTTTTCCCCAGCTTTATTGAGATAAAATTGGCATATATGTAAGTTTAAAGTGTACAGTGTGATGATTTTGATACACATATATATTGCAAAATGATTACCACAGTAAGATTAGTTAACATCTTCATCCTCTCATGCTATATTTTCTTAACATTATATTTTAAATTTACCTCATATTACCAGAAATTCTTCATAAACATAATGTATGAATCCTGAATCAATGACACAAACTTCACTTTTACTGCATTTCCAACTACCTTACTACCATTTATTACATTATAGCACATGCTTTTGTTTATAAGTAATTACTGAGTCAAAGGTATGGACTGTTTTTAGGCTCTTGTACATATTTGTAAACTGCCCACAGAACAGTTATATCAGTGTACATTTTCATCACCAGTTTTGACAGTCTCTCATTTTTTTGCCTGAATTTTATAAACCTCCTTGCCAAAGTCAAGTACTAAAAAATGGTGTGTCTTTACTTTTATTTGCATATCATGAGTACTTCTCTAGTTTTGAGAAAAGAGTACTGAACTACATGAGATAATTTTAGAAAAAGTTCAAATGAGCAAATTATTAAAAATGATACATGTGTACCCTAAACATTTATTTTAAACATGAAATATGTATCTGCATATTTCTTTGATTTTTGACTCAAGGCCTTTTTGAGGATACCGGTTTGCCATTTGGAGTGGAATATTATGCTTCTGGCATAAACCACATCCATACTGTAGTGTTTATATGGTCCAATTTCAGGATAATATTCGAAGCAAACTGAATGTGGAATCCTAGACTTTTATACTTTATTTTTTCTAATATTTTGCGTATGTCTCACCTATATCAAAGTTGACATCAGTTTTTAAGTAACTTATCTTTATTGAATGCTTTGGAAACTTTCAGCTTAGTTTTCATAGAAGCAGTGGTTCTCTCTTGCATTCACTTCTTGTTATTTAATAAAATGTATTGTCATAATTACAACCTCAAATGATTTAAGCAGCTTTAGAAACAAAATTGTTTGGTTCTTGGTGAACATACATTTCAACTGGTGGAAGTAGAAGCAAGATGGTAGGTACTAGAATATAGCCTACCAACCAAGAGCATTGATATTTGATGGAGGGATTTGAGAGCATTGCTTAATCATAACAAGTCATATAAATAGAAACTGGTGTTTAGCAAACTTTCAGTTCTAATATTCTCTGAAACCAAGATTCATTCATAATGGGAGGTAGAAATTAATATTAAATCCTACATATATCTTGCCTTCCCTCCTTTCCACTTTTGAATAATTATTAATTATGTGCCTTGTGCTGTGTAAGATGCAGTGAATAAAGAGATTAACAATACACAGTTTCTGTTCTCAAGGAGTTGAAATCCAAAGAGGGAGACACTGTATGGTGCTATCACTTGGTTTTCTGCTCTAAGAACCAGTCAAGAAGTGTGAGCCATACAGATGTGCAGGGCAGAAAAGGATTACTCTACTCGGTCTGTCAGTGAGAAAAAATTTCCAAGTGAGGCTTGATCTTAAAGAACAGACGGGAATTAGCTAGGCTTTCAGAATAGTAGGGAATAGCATTCACATCTTTTACGAGGAAGATTAGCACTCTTCTGAGTATCTACTGACCTATTCAGAGTTGCCATATGTATGTCTGTTTGTTCTCTCATTCATTTATTCAATCCTTCAACAGTTGAAATTCTCACCCTGGTCTTCCCCCGTGCTTTATGATAGTGACTGTTGCTTCTGAAAAGCCACATATCTATAAGCTGCAGAAATGGATGAATGTTCAGCAGAGTCTTGTGTCCCCTCTTCTCTGTCCATCCTCACTCCCTACAGATGTTATTAGTTAATTCAGGGAAAATACAAAACTGAGCACCATTTGTTGAACACTCATAATGTGCCAGACATTCGCTTAGTGTCTTACATATTTTCTAATTTATTTTAATTTGTATTGCCACCCTGTAAGGTAAGAATTAGGATCTCCATGGTATAGATCAGGAAACTGAACCTTGGAAAAGTTAAGGCAAATTGCCAAAAGCTTCATTGGTGGAACTGATGAACCCAAATTTGAAGCCATGTTTCTTGAAGTCAGAAAGTCTATCTCTTAACCACTGTGCCAAGATACATGGTTGTGAGGACTCACTCTGAATCACGGAAGAAAGTTTGGATACTTTTTTCCATAAGATTGTCCTAGACAATTATGTTTGAACATCCAAAGATAATTGAAAACTTGTGTTGAGGTTTAATTAAGTCACTGATAGTTATGTAACTCATATTAAATTTAAATTGTGTGAATTTTTTCTTACTAGATTATAGTTCCCATAAGACACAGCAGTCGATCAAAATGCAAAGAAAGCTCCCTCCATCCCTATACCTCCTTCCACCACTGCCCCACTTCTCTCTCATTGGACTGTGGATGATTAGCAACCTGACCAGTACTGCAAATCCTGAATATTCTGCTAACTGCCCTCCTTATCCAGCCTCCAGTGTATAATCTGATTTAAATCACCTTCCTGGATACAGATGTCCTTTCAGGCTTTGCCCTGGCAATCTTTTTACCTCAGTTGCCCTACCAACCCTCCAATCCCACTCCACTGCCCTATTCACCACATCTCCTGCCCAAGACACACATAAGCACATCACCATTCTCTAGTATCATCACACTCAAAATTCCTTTAAAATATATATACATATATATACATATATATACATTTTATTGCTGTGTCTTTGCTTTTGCTAGTCCAGTGCCCTTCCCACTCATCTTCTGTTGCCAAACTGGGAAAATCCTGCTTATCCTTCAAATTCCAACATAAACGTCACCTTCTGTGAAGCCCTCCCTTCCCCTTCTCCAAAAGAGGCCATGTTTTTCACTTCCCTTATGACTCTCAAACATTTTCCTTATATCTTTGGTAGAGCCCTTAACATAATTCGTTTTCTATCTCTTTCTGTTTCCCTGCTCCTGAATGGGAGTTTCTAGGTTAGATCATTATCTTTTACCTTCAGTGCCCACCTGTAGTAGCGTATCATACTGAATTGTTACTGATACCGTTATTAGGTGCATCCTGTGTCTTAGGCACTGTCCTTGATGTCTATACATAGTGATTCGTTTAATCTTCCCACTCATCCTATGATACAGGGACAGTTATTACCCCTATTTTACAGAGTAGGAAATTGAAGTTAAATGAGGCAAAGTAACTTGACTAGGGTAACACAGCAAGTTAACTTGATGGAGTCAAGATTTGAACCTTGAGTGTCTGACTCCAGAGTTCATTCCTTTATACCAATAGGAACAATCAGTCAATCTGATAGGTGCACTAGGGAGTTCACAACTAGGTGATGCATTCTCTATTGAGACCAATCCTGAATGGCTTAAAGAGAAGGATGTAAATAACCACGTCACCAAAAGGACAAGTGAGGTCCCTTGGAAAAGGCTTGAGAGTCTTTTGAAAACTTTTGTGTGATCACAAGAAGAGAGTCAAAGGACTCTGCTCTGGTCACTGGTGAAGTTAGGTTTGGAGCATGCTATACCTGGACAGATAACCCTTACGCATTGTTTCTGTAGACGGTGAATGAGAAGGAGTGAAAAGCCAGTTTTGGGCTGAGGGATGTTGTAGGTCATCAAATGCCAGAGCTCCCCTTTTATAAAGGAGAAGACCAAGGTTCAGATTAATTAATTAGCTTGCCCAAGGGCACATAGTTAATAAATAACAGAGCTTGGACTAGAATCCCAATTTTCTGAGTCCCAGTTCAGTGCCCTTTCTACCACAGTGTGCCCTATATTAAAGTTGCTATGTTCATGTTTGAAGAGAAAAATGCTAGACCAAGGCAGAAATGAGTCTTTGAAGGAAACAGCTTGATACTTTTGGAGCTGGTCAGCTTTTGCCTAAGACCTGCTGCTATTTTGGGCTCTCAGTTTGCTCAGAACTAAATACTGCCAGCCATACAAATAAAAAGGCAAGGCTATTATTTAGGCCTCCTAGGTCTGTACATTCACTTAACTGCTTGCAAAGGCAAATTATCAGTTCATCTCCGCTGGGCAGTTCGAGCATAGGATTATGTTAGCCCTTGTTTTAGCCCTTAGACATCTGCTGGTTTGTCTCTGTTAAAGGAAATGCACGAGCCTTGCCTTCAGGTTGCGTGAGGAGAGGGAAAAGAAAGAAGTCTAAATCTGTCTCTACCAATGCTGATTTCTAATGCTGTTTCTTTCTGTTTCTTTCAGGGTGACGAGGAAGGACCCAGGTAAGATCACATTATTGCTGCTTGTCTGTTCTCAGAATTGAAGTAGAGTGACATTTATGGCCTTTTAATGCTCCATGAAATATGGACAGCCAAAGAACAGTGCAGAAAAGGGATCAACATCTTAAGCCAGGGCTTTGAAAATCTTATTTTGTAAGATTCCCATCTCCCTCCCCATCTGTGCCATTTCCTGCCTGTAACCTTCAGATAAAGGTAGACTTTAAAGTATGTAATGACAGTAACTTAAGAATACCTTGTTAAGAAGAGTAGGCACTATATATGAATGGTAATTAGGCTATCAGGTGGACCGCCTAGATAAACTTTTGCATTGTTCTTTCTTGATTGGAATTGGATTGCTTTTTTTTTTTTTTAATGGGCTTTGGATCCAATATTCTTTGTTTCTGACTTGAGACACCACTGATACCTCGAATCCTAGGTCATAGATATTATGTTTCCTAACTTTGTTTAGGAAAAAAAAAGATGCTTCTCTATCACATCACATTTTTTTTTAAGATTTTATTTATTTAATCATGAAAGACACAGAGAGAGGGAGAGAGAGAGGCAGAGGCACAGGCACAGGCAGACGGAGAGGCAGGCTCCACGTAGGGAGCCCGATGTGGGACTTGATCCCAGGTCTCCAGGATCATGTCCTGGGCCAAAGGCAGCGCTAAACTGCTGAGCCACCGGGACTGCCCACACCATCACCTTTAAAAGTATATTTCATTATTGCCTCAGCCTTGGAGTAAACCTGGAGTTTGGTTTCCTTACCTTTTCTGTCATGCTGCTCAGTGAGAACAGGCTCTAGGAGATGCTGCAGCTTTGTTGTCAACACAATCAAGGGGCATTTGTACAAAGTAAAGTAACACGTCCACGTGGGTCCCCTGTGTCACCTAGGATCAAGGACTATTCAGGCTTGGAGGTATCAGAGAGTTCATTTAGGCCATTGCCATTTAAGCATTAGCTTTAGGAGAAATGCCGCCCCCCCCCCCCCGCCCTTTTAAATGAGCTTTAGATAGAACCTCAATATACAAAGAGTTTTACTCTGAATAAAGTTGGGGGCCACATTCACTGGTAAGTCTTCTCTGTTCAATCCAATAGACCCTGAGGAGCTTCTGCAGAAACCTAGGGTTTCTTAGAACTCAGTTTGAAAATCACTTACCAAGTTCAAATTCTCATTGAAAGAAAGTACATGAATTGTCCAAGGTTACCTTACTGGAACCAAAATTCAGTTCTTTCTAGGTTTTATTTATAAACCAACAAATAAAGTTTCTTCTTTTTTCCTTCTCCATCCCCACACCCTCTGTCCATTTCTTGGTGCCAAATATTATCCCACATCAGCATCTCCTGGTGCTTCTCTACCTTGGGAACTGTGGTTCTCAGCCTTAGCTCCTTGTCTATTGTGGCTAAAGCCATAGGCATCCTACTTTAGAACTGCAGAGCCTCAGGAAATTTCTTGAATCTCATCTTCCAGCCATTCTCAGGACAGGCTCTCTCCGAGTTGTGGTTCATTTCTTTCCTCCCTCTCTCCTTCCCTCCACTGCCTTCCTTTCTTTTCTTATGACCTGCTGTGTGTCAGGCACTGTGCTATACACTGGGCATATAGTAATAACTAAGACAGATGTGGTTCTTGTCCTTGTAGAATAAACAAACAATCACCGGGTCCTTATACTGTGGGACAAGTGATATAATTAAGGGAAGTTTTGGCTGCTTTAGGAAGGCTCCTAAGTCAGTCTTGGAGGATAAGGGAAGGCTTACCAGAAAAGGTTGTATATAAACAGGGCCCTGAAGGATGGGAAGGCAGGCAAAGGTGGGGCAGGGTGTAGGGTTCTAGGTAGAGGGGACAGCTTGTGTTGTAAAAGCTCTAGACAAGAGGAGAGTGGAGGGAAGAAAGAATCTAGATCATTTAGGGCCTTACAGACCTTCTAAGGTGTTTGAGCTCTAATTTGCCAGCAGTTGGAAAGTATTAAAGAATTGCAAACAGGAATTAACCTGAGTAGATTGGCATTTTAGGAGTCTCCTCTGCCTGCCTGAATTGGAAGTAGATTAACACCAGAGCATGGAAGACTAGTTAGACTAAGTAGTGATGATGGGAGCCTAAATCCGCATCTTCTCCAGTCATTGACCAGGTTTTTACCATTTTGCACAGACTTTTGGTTTCGAGAGACTCCAAATTTCCTTAAAATCGAAGCCAAGCAGAGCCCTAGACCTTCTTACCCAGAAAGAGCGTTTAGAGACGACCAATATAATGAAACACCTTAGCAGATGGAAATGTGGCTTGGAGGAACCTGATGAGAATGAGCACACTTGTCTTTATAGTTACATGTCTGAGTCATGTTGAGTAGAATAATACAGGGACCTTATGAAGAGATTAACTCATGTCAAAGATACTATTTAGTAGAAGATGCTAGTTTTAAAGTTTAATTGCAGATACCTTCATGTCATTTTGACAAGATAGTCGTGAAGCATAGAGTTTTTTTTACTAGCAACCACGATGTCAAGCTGTCTCCCTCGCACCAGGCTATCGTGGATGTCAGCAGGGATTCTGTTGGACCAGGAATTGCAGAACCCTCATTTTGATACAATGAACCCTTTGGTACAATGAAGAGCATCTTTGAATTTGACAGAAAGAATTCGATGGAGTCAGATTTTCTTTTTAAACTTTGTATTTGTTGGTTCCATTCTTAGTTTGTGTTGAACTACCATTTGGCTCAGTTAATTCCAATTAACACTTCAGGGCAGATTGCCTTTGATCTGAAATTTCTCTCATTTAAGATCCACGTTTTCCCATTTCAATAAGCCAGAGTTTTGTTCCAGAGGTTTCTGTATTTCTGACAATATTGAATTAGAGTTTGATGTGTAAAGGAGATAGAAGGGAAGTGTGGGTGTGCCTGCACAGGGGATGGAAGAAAAATGAATCAGAAAACTCTCTATCCAGGTCTCTTGGATTATTATACCCGTGTCTCCTTTGCTGGCATTCTTTCCATCTCAGCCACTTCTCCACCATCTGCATGGAAGTCCATGGAGACTAGATTCCAGCCACTCTCCACAAGAACAAAGGAAAGAACAAAGGGAAACCCCTGTCCCATGGACATGAATTTGCCTGTGATAGAGCTTGTGTCCTCCCTTCCTACCAGCCAGGGCCTCTCTGCTTTCTTTCCTCCTTTTGGTTCTGACTCCCCAAGCCATTTGAAGTGAGACATCCCAGTATTGTGCTATTGGTCATGTCTGTTCCTGGCCCTGAATTTTATTGTGTAGTTGTCCTGCTAATTAATAACCATAGTAATCATAGCTATCACTTACTGAAGGTTTATTGTATACAATGCTTTATATCTATTTTCATTTAGTCCTCATGTAAAGCTTATGATGTAGTTATTATCCCATTTGTAATGAGGAAATTAATGCTCAGAAAGATTAACTTGCCCTAGATCACAGAGCCAGTAAGTAGCAGAGCTAGGATTTGAATCTAGTCTGGCTTCAGGGTTCATGCCCTCTACCATCACTTGAACTATCTGCCCTTATCTGCCCTCATCGGCCAGTGCATCTCTCTCCGTTGACCCTGAAAGAAAGCCAGGAGGATTCATATGCATACACCTCAGAGGATCACTTTGCTCTTATTCCTCTAATCTGGGAGGTCTCACTTACTTTGACATTAAATTGCTAGGGCCTCTGTTTTCTGCAAGCTCCCTCTCTCTCTGTAGCCTCTGTCATTATAAAGGGATATTTCTTCATCTCCCCCTCACAAAGTGCTCTTTCAGGGTCAGCAGCTAACGGAGTACTTTCAGACTCCCTTGGGAGCAGGCAGCCAGGCCTTCCTTTGACCCTGCAGAATTCCCTTCCTGCTGCCCCTGCCCTTTGGTGGTTTACTCTTCAAATCCGTGCTACAGTTACATAGATGGCAAGCATTCGTGGAGGTGTGGAGGAGCAAAAATCCTAATGTGTAGAACATGGATATTAACCACCATGGAGTCATCTTTTAAGACGGTGTCTTTGAAGCCCAGAGTGATTTTTTTTTTTCCAAGCAAAAAAAAAAAAAAAAAAAAAAGCAATTTACACTTTTGGCAGCAATTTTCTGTCTTCTCTGTGCTATTATGGGAGATCTTGTGTTCACTCCCTCACAGATTGGCTCCTCAACTCCTGCCGGAGCCTGCTGAGAAGTAATATATATTCGAGGAGAGGGGGTGGCAGTAGGATCTGCTGCCTCGAAGCTGTTTTGTAGTGGGAGGAAGTCAGGGGGGGAAGGACCCTGAAACTCTTGTGCTCAGAGGAAAAAAGGAGCAAGATCAATATTAAATCTTGATTTGCTATTGAGATTTTCTGTGATTTTTTTTTTAACTTAGAGGAAAATGGCTTTTTAATAGTAACAACCATATTTGGGACTTCTGTAGAATTTTTCATCCTCAGAGCTGGCTCTTATTCAGGCAGAAAGCTCCTGCTGAGATCAGTGTGAATCTGACCCATGCTGATTCTGTGATCAAACAGGCAGTGAGTTCTGAAGGAGTAGGAGGAGCTCAAGGAGAGTCAGCGGACCTACCTTCTATTCTTGGTCTGCCTGAGACTGACTGTGTGACCTTAGGCTAGTCATTCAACCTCGTTGCCTCTGTGTAAGCTGTTTTTATTTCCCTGTAAACACAAGCCTTTCTTTCCCTTGTTCCCCACCCAGGTTTTTGAGCTAACGTTGTGTGAAGGAATAGTCTTATATTACATATGGAATGGAAAGAATCTGCCTTAGATTCTGTAATCAAATGGATTTTTTAAAAATCTTCTCAATTTTGTTTCCTTAAAAAAAAATTTCTTTGGGCTATATACTAGGTACTCTCCCCTTCCCCAGTAATAACCATATGTTCTTAGATACTACATTTCTCTTCTTGACAACTTAGTTTGTAAACATAAAAAGGAACTAAGTCAATGATACACTTAGGTTTCTTTTGTCCTCTGCAAATTATTGGTTTGGTTTTTGCATTGTCTTCATTTCAGAAGATCTAGCTAGAAGCCAAAGAACATGACTCTGATACTTGTGGCATGGAATGGAGATGTCAGGACTGTTTGTTATACAGAAGTGGGGTTCTAGCCCAGTTGGCCTTCAGCATAGAGGATCTCTTAATCACATTTCCCTGTTTCAGAACCTGAGCTGACTTTGTTTCCCCTGCTGATGTTGATTGTTTATCCTCTACCCATCCAGACAGGGAGAAAGCTACATTATGCATTATGCTGCCTATCTATAATAAAAGCAATCCTCCTTTGCTAAAGTAGTTGCTTTTCAGAAATTTACCTGTGATAGTCACTTTATTATATTTTGTGTATATAACCAGAGAATCCATTCACAGCTGGAAAATTCAGCCAAGGTGCCTCTAGTTTACTTCCATCTGTCTCACACTAGAAATGCTCGCTAAGAGCAGCCTGTATTCTAGCATACATCTGCCTGCCTTTTTTGGCTTCATAATGCTAAAAAAGAAAGAGAGAAAGGAAAAGCCCAGTAAAAGGGCCCTGAATGTCACTTTACATGCTGTGGTTTTCCTTGAAACTTTTACATATATTATCTCATTTATTTCTCATATCAGTCCTAATATGTGGTTAATACAGTACCCAGAGGTGCAGAGAAGTTATACATACATGAGATGGCACAGCTAAAAATTGATAGAACCAGTGTTCAAACTCACATAGACTGACTCAAGCATGTGGACTCTTAACCATAGCAGTGCTCTGTAATGAGTATGTTGGATGTAGAGTAGGGTACAACCAACACAGAATAGAGAATCAGGAAAGATAAGGCATTTGTGCTGGATCTTGCAGAGTGTGGAAAACGGAGAGGCTTTTCTAGGCAGAAGGGCACCCATGCAGTGAGACCAGCATGCCCCCACACATTTGTGCTGTGTGGGGAATGGTGAGCCACTGCATGCCTGGGCTATGGCAGGAGATGGGACTGACCACCGTGTAGAGGGTCTCAGGTGCTGTGCTGAGGTGCCAAAAGGTTTGTACTAAAAAAATTAAAAAAAAAAAAAAAAAAAGGTTTGTACTACCCCTTTGTCCTTTCTGTAGAAGAAGTGGACAGAATCCTGAATCTTACAGGGCTCTTCCTGTGGCCACATCTCATGATTGTGGTAGGTAAATTATTTGCTTTCTTGTGCCTTAGTTTCCCCATCAAAATAGCACATCCTGTTATACTTAAAGGATAAGTATGCTATGAAGCATTGAAAGTGTTCTCCTTTTGGCTTTCTTTTTTTAGATGAAAAACAAGCAACTGAGCTAAAGTAGCTGAAGAAGAAAATTGTTTGTTTGATTTGTATCTTACACCCCTATTTTGACAGCTTCTGCCTTCTTCAAACTTAAAGTTAGGTTTGGCAAGTAGTTATCTAGTTCCTTCCAAATTAATAGAGAACAGGAATACTAAAGCCCCAACATTTTCCAGATAGATTTAAGACCAAAGGTATTTTTTAAAAGCTAATCTAGGAATTACATCGATGTTGCATTTGTCCCTGAATTAGATGTGGTGCTAAAGAGTCTGACTGGAGCCTAGTTCTCTTCTTTCTTGTTTGTCTTCATAGCCATTCTGGACTGGCTCTAAACAGAATCCGTTTTAGGAAGTCACAAAACTCCAGTCTGTGTTTTAAGAATAACTAAATTTGATGTCATTGCTTATGCCCTCTCAACTGTGGCAGACACAGCAAAATTGTTGTTAGTGGTGTCTTTTTCATTTTAGGAGAAACCTGCTAGTCTCTAGCATCTTCTCACTTCCTCCCAGTGAGAGGCAGGCAAGAGGTCAATAATTCCATTTTGCCATCCTTCCCCCTTTTTGTAGCTCCATGTAGCTGAACTGCATTTGCCTCTGTACCCAGAAACCCACAGCAGGCTTCTGTAACAGATGCCAGGAGCAGAAGCTGGTGTGTTTCTGTGTTTCTTTTTTTCTTTTCTTTTCTCTTTTAAAGATGGTGTGAAGTTTAGAGTCAATGCATGTAGGTCTCTTAAAACTAGAGCTCCAGGGAGGTAGCTTCAGAACATTAAGAGAGATCAAAGACTGAGGTAAAACTTGGGTACCCTAAATAGTGAGGTCTTTGCCAAGGACCAGTATTCATGTATGTGCCTGTGCCTGTTTGGACCTAGGATCTAACTATGAGTGGTTGTATGTTCATAAAAGAAATATTTCTTTATCCACAAACAGGGGTTTCAGGGAAAAAAAGCTCTTTTATATATATATGCCTCGCTCCCCCCACTCCATAGCACCACACCAATTGTTCCCCGTAGGTTGCAGTGTGGTTGGAAACAGAAAAGCATTTTGTTTCCTTGGTGAGTACGTGTCTCCTTCCCCCCCTGGTTCCATCAATTCTATTTAAAGGAAAGTGAGATTGAGTATGAAGAACACAGCCCAGAAAAGGAGGAGCTGTGAGAGTTGCAGGGAAGGTGGGGAGAGGAGCATTTCTCAGCTGTTCCTGGCTTCTCGACACTTCCTGGTCTACATGCTATGGGCCAGCATGCTGTTGCACGCCACCTGCACAGGTACTGCCACTCAGATGAGGACCACTGAAAGCTGACCGAGCTGCCAGCTTTGCCCTGACTCTTACAGTTGTCCAGGGCTAACAACTGTTCAGATGCAGTAGTGATACCTGCTTCTATGCTGAACATTATAAATAGGAGCTAGACCTACATGTATTATTCAGAACCACTCTGTGAGCTCTAGTTATCCTATTCTTTTTACAGATGAGGAAATCGATATTATAAGAAGTTATGTGATTAAGCCATAGTTGCACAGTCAGAAAGTGAGTCCATCAGGATTAGAACCCAGATCTCTCAGGCTTAAAATTCTGTGCTTTCAACCGCTGCATTATACTGCCTTTCTCAAGAGATGCAAGATTCGTATCTTCCAACATCTTAGCTGGGAATAAGTGACAAGCCAACAGGGATTTGGCATTTTTATCAGGAAATTCTTTTATTTTCTTTGTTGAATGACAACAAGCAATTTGCCTGAGACAGAAGTTGAGGTGGAGCTTGCCAGGAAAATGCGTAAGGTGGAATGAACCAGAACTTCTTTCCCCAGACAGGTAAACATGAGTTTACTCCCTGGCTTTTGGGGAGCCAGCAACTGCCATCGCCTCTTCTAAAAGAGCCACTGTTCACCCAGTGGCAGGTGCAGGCCAACTGTTGTCATGGCAACGGCAGGAGAGGCGAGCATGTTTAATTCCAGAACTGATAATTAACTGGGGGGTGGGGTGGGGGCAGGGAGAGAAATGGGGGGATAATTGTTTCAGGAGGGAAAACTTAGCAATTACCAGCAAGCTGCATAGATGAAAAGGCCAGGCACAGATGCTCCAGCCCAGCATGCCCTTAGAATTCAGCACTCATCCCCTCTGGTTAGGAATTTTTGATAAACTGAAATGAAGGGTCAAGTCCCCAGTCAACCAAGACTCTTTCAGGAACCAGGTGAGGAAAGAAGAATGTTACATAGGTTGTAAAGAGAAGTGCAGGGGGTTAGATGAAGAACTAGCCTAAATTATATCACCCAACCAGAAACAGTCTGGAAATGCTATCTAAACTCTGCGGGAAGAATTCTGTGCTTGGGGAGAAGACAGGGCACACAAAGCATACTTGTTTTGAGTTCCTGCTTCTGTGAATGGAATGAGGGGAACTGGCTTATTAGAGTGTAAAAGGAAGATGTGTAGGGATGATGCACTTGTTGAGGTACTTGATCATCGTGGGTGTTAGTCTATAAGTCCTCAGAGATTGTAATATTGAAAGTAAGCTAAGCATTCCACATGGATTATCTATCTCATTTAATCCTTACAGAGCCTAGCACGAAGAGAGAGAGATGGAGAGAGAGAGATGGGGATGAGTAGAGAGGGAGAAAGAGAGTCAGGGAGAGAGGGACAGATTTTTACTTTAAAATGGTACGTCTCGGGGGTGTCTGGCTGACTCAATCAGGAAGGCATGTGACTCTTGATCTCAGGGGTGTGAGTTCTAGCCTCATGTTGGGTGTAGAGATTAAACAACAACAACAACAACAACAAAAGTAGAAGTCTCTGGGAAGAGAAACATAGCATTTATCCAGCAGTATTACAGAGCACCTTCTTCATTCCAGGTATTGTCTTTGATGCTAGAAATACAGTTTTCAACAAAACAATCAAGTTTCATGTCCTAGAAGAGGTTTATAATTCTAGAGTCTCAAGTAAGGATTGAGAAATGTAAGTGGTATATAATTTAAAAACACATTTTAGGGATGCCTGTGTGGCCCAGCATTTGAGCGCCTGCCTTCGGCCCAAGGCATGATCCTGGAGTCCCAAGATCGAGTCCTGTATTGGGCTCCCTGCATGGAGCCTCCTTCTCCCTCTGCCTGTGTCTCTGCCTCTCTCTCTCTGTGTCTCTCATGAATAAATAAATAAAATCTTTAAAAAAATAAAAACAATTTTAAAGAAACCCATTGGTTTCTCTCTTAAAACCAATTATGAGAAATAAAATTTGCTTGCCTAGTCCTGGCTGGGAGGAAAATATGCAGAAGATAGAATAAAAGAGAAGTATTGGTTGATAATCACTACTTAAAACTATGAGCTTCCCTTCAATTTTCCAGAGTTTTAACAAACTCTAATAAGTTGATGTTGCCTTTGCAAGTGAAACAATTAATATCAAAATTTGGGAGTTCGATTGACACAATAATTATACTGGAAAATGTAATTTTGCCTGCATAATAGAAGTGGGATTATTTCAAGGAGATCTCATTAAAGTGCTGTTCATCAACAAAGAGCAGTGTAACCTTTCTCTTATTAGATTAGTACAGGGTCATGATGCAAAAGGCTGTTGGAATAATTCTCAGTCTTTTGTTCTAAGAAAATAAATTAAGCACTGTCTTGAAGTCTGGATATGGAAATTGAAATCATTGAAGACAGAAAAAGTGTGGCCACTCAAACTGAAATCAACATAACCTCCTTTCCTTTCTACAGGTTTCATCCCTTTATCATTTATTTAACCAATCTTACTGAGTGTCAGCCATGTACCAGGCAGTGCTAGCTGCTGGAGCTATAGAAGTCAAAACCAAAAACAGTCCTTGTTTACACATAGTGATTGGTCTCTCCTCCACATTTCAGGGGCATACATCTGTTCTGTCTTCTCAGCTCTCTGCAAGCTTAAAGAATCAGCAGCTTACATTAAAAAAACAAACAAACAAACATGCTATATGCGCTTATAAATGGAAATCCCCCAATGCAAGGCTTCCCAGGTATATTAGACTGAATGCTAATTATTTGAATTGTTGACTTATTCTTATAAACCAGGATTCCATTGTCCAGTAGTGTGGCGCATGCTGCTGACTGACCCACCTCTTGGAGTTGCCATGGTACAGTACCATGGTATAATGGAGAGTTTGAGAAGCCCTGTGATGATGAGACCTGCCTCTGTTTTCCCAAACTTATTTATTATAAGGTTTTTTTAATTCCTGTCACATAAATGTACTGAAACACCAGCATTCTTCAACTGGAGCAATGTAGCTCATTCTCCACTCTATGCTGAGACCTGATACGATTTGCCACCCAGAAAGAGGGTAGAAGAGAGATAATACAATATATTAGGAGTCCACACCTCTCAGGCTGAACTCTCTCCCTTATTGTACTTCACTTCAAATTACTGGGATTTTTGGACTGTTACTATTGATGTAATTTGTTTCCAGTACAATTGGAAGTGTGGTTATCAGGGGTACAAATAATTGAAGCTGATACACATTCTTGGGAAAAAGAAGCCTAGAAATGGCCACTAGGACATATTTTTAAATTGACATGAAGAAAACAACTTGGATGTCTATAATTTCATTAAAAATAAGATATCCGTCGTAAATAAGGTTTTTGTTCTTTTCATCTTAGTGTAATTCCTTCCACTATTGAACAACAAAAAATTGTACAAATTATACCAAGCACCCAGCACATTGCCTAGTACAAAGTGAACCCTTAAATATTGGTTGAATGAAGGAATGAATCAGATAATGACAAGGAGCATTACTAAATATAAAACAATGCAGAACAAGGTCATTTTTTGTTTATACACTGACAGAAATCAGGCCTGTCCTCTTGTCACATGATAGTGCTTCTTACATCCAGTAGCAATCAGGTGCTTATCACAGATTGGGAGGAACAAAAAAAATAAGAGTATTTTACAAACTGTTAAGTGCTGTATCTGGAGTAGTTACAGTTTTTTTCAATAATAATTATGGAATTGCTCAGCATTCTATTTCAGAAATTTCCTTGATATGACCAAGCACTAACACTAAATGGATTCTATACCAGGATCACAGTATTTTCATTTAAAGGCCAAGAGAGAGGCTGGCATCTCGGGTGATACAATCAATTAAGCATTCGACTCTTGGTTTCAACTCAGATCATGATGATCTCAGGGTCGTGAGAGCCTGTGTCAGGCTCCATGCTCAGCACAGAGTCTGTTTGGGATTCTCTCTCCTGCTGTCTCTCTCCCTCTCTCTCAAAATAAATAAATAAATCTTTAAAGAAAAATAAAAGGTCAAGAGAAGTAGGCAGTGAGACCAAGGTGTCAGGCCTTCAGTGGAATTCTCTGTCTCTAACTTTCCTCGCACTCACTCTGTTTGTATTAAGGAGTGGGCGAGATAATATATATATGAATGATAGTATGTAAGAAAGGCAAACAAGAAATGGAAACAATGCTCTGTGCCCTTCAGAAGTATAAAGCACCAAACAAATGAAACAGGATTGGATGATAGAGTGTTTTTATAATGGTATTTGTTAAGACATAATTGTATTACAACTTAAGGTTCATATATTCACTTAAATACCAGATTTTTTAAAGATAAATGAATAAACATTTACCAGAAGTAATAAAGGCAATAAGAAAGTTGACCTTGATTAAGCACCTTTACAATTTACAGGGTGCACACAGACATCTCATTTCCTTATTCTGACTAGCCTGAGAGATGGTTTTGCTATCCTCCTGTTACCTATTGAGCAGATTGGATGAGAAAGAGTGACTTGTCCAGGGTCTCCCAGCTATAGCTGGAAGAGGCAGGAGTCAGCCCCATTTGAAGTAAGGCTTTCTTGTTTACATTCTGTGCTTTCACAGCTGCTTTGGTTCAAAACATAATACTTGTCCTCTCTTCTCTCTCAGGTGTGCTTCAGCCCTTGACTTTCTCCTTCTCAGTAAATGGCATCATCATGTCTCAAGCAGTAACCTAAGAATAATATCCAATATCTCTCTTTTCTTCACACTTCTTGTCCAGTTAATCAGCAAATCCTGTCAGATTTGCCCTCAAGTATACATCAAATCCAAGGACTTCTCACTACCACCCCACCATCCTGGTCCAATCATAAACTTTCTCACCAGGAATCCTTCTGCTTTCCCCTTATCACCACCCTTATTCACTCTTCCTCCTCCTCCCCCGTTGCATTCTTCACATAGACCCTAGAATGATCTTTTAGGTATAAAGATCATGTAATTTGTACATTCAGAATGCTCCAGTATGAGTTGTCCTGTCTGGAATTTGCATCAGAGTAACGGGGAAAAGGAGCTGATAAAGTCACACAAGATATGGCTCCCACTTGCCTCTCCATCCTCCCCATGTCTGTCACTCACCCCATTTCTCACTTTAGCTCACTGCATTCTTACTGTTCTTTAAACAGGCATGGTGTTCCTTCTGACTTCATGGCCTCTGTGCTTGTGTTCCCTTCTGCCCGCAGATTCATACCCAGACCTTCACACATGGCTCACTCTCTCACCTTCTGTAGGCCTCTGCCAAAATATCACCTCTTTAGCTCTCCATTTCTTACCCTGCTTTGATTTTCTGCATATACTTGTTACTACATGAAAATATACTATGTATTTAACATATTTTCTTTCTTCCCCACGAGAAAATAAGTGTCATGAGGGTAAAAGCTTTGCCTTTTTCACCACTATATTCTCAGTACCTAGAATATCACAGGCACACAGTTCATTATTTGAATGGATAAATAGCTCTGCAAAATCCATCTTCTGAGTTGTGGAGGGAACCGTGTCTTGGAATAGGAAACCATTACATTCACTTAAGAGCAATCTGAGTCTGTCAGCTTGTCAGGTCATGTCCCTTCAGCTGTTATTTGTGGGTCTGCTCTTGTGGTCCACAAAACTGCAGAATGAGGATAGCGACAGGGTCATAGGATTCAGAGTGGGAGGAGCAAGTGGAGATGGAATGAGCAAATGTATATGCTCATTGAAAAGACGTGGAAGAGAAAAAAGCTTGTATCTGACTTTGAGAGCCTGATCTGCTCAAGGACAGCTGGTAAAGGAACTTAAATCCTTTTCTTCAAGGTTGCTGTGGAGCCCTATACCCATAAGGCTTGACAGACCATTCGGGCAATGTTAAAATCATAAGCCTTGGCCCTTTCATTCATCCTCAAACCTTGGCCAAAAGAACACTCTGCCCAAGCCATAGGCTTCCCAAATGACTATGAAAATAATGCTTATGCATCATACTTTTTGCTTAGAACCAACAAATATTAAAGTATCTAGGAACAGTTCACTTACCCAGGGCTACCTCTTAATGATAGGAAAGTCTTCTCTTCATTATATTCAGTTTTGTTTTGTTTCTCTGAACTTGCCCGTGTTTAAATAAATGAGTAACGCTGTCATTTCTCCAACCAGATCTAACCTTAATGCTGTTTGGAATGAGCAAGCTGCATCCTCTGCAGCTACCAAATTGATTTAGAGGAACTAACCCTCCTGTCTTAAGTACTGTGTGTTGACACTGCAGGCAATTAGGGATCCTTTCAGAGACTCATACTCTGCTATCTTTCTGCCCCCGGCCACTCAGCCTTTCTGTGGTCTCAGTACTTCCAACATCCTTCTCCTTCTTCCCATACCTTATCAAAGGGGCCGTCTTGCTTATGCTCTGACCTACATAAGCACTTGTTTCTTGCTCAATAGAAGCTGACCGGTAAGGCAGTGACATTTCTACTTGCTGTAAGTTGCATTGACACTTGTAGCATGAATCCTGCAGCAATGACGGTCCTTACCAAATAAGTAAAATCTAGTTTTTCACTCAAAAGAAGGACAGGGGGATTGTTTGTTGGTGAAGAGCCTAACGTGCTGCTGCTAATATCTTCAGATTGCGGGGAAGCAGTGTAGCTAGGGGGAGGATCTGTTACATACTTCTGGAGCAGTTCTGGGGTCAGCTTGATGGCCCAGACCAATGGTAGTACCTAGAGGAAGTAGTTACCTAGAGAATCATGCCTTCCTGCTAATGCGTTAGGTCCTTTAGTTCTTTCTTAACTGAATCAAATTACAAACGTTGGATCTATGTCAGAATAGTACTTAGTAACATGATAATAGAATCCACTTACTGAATCCTCACTAAGTGCCTAGTAAGTACTAAGCACTTGGCATGTACGTGAACGTTGCCCTGAACCTTCAGGCTTGGTGTTAGTGGTAATCTTTCAGGTGTATGACGGAGAGGTAAGGAGAAGTTAGTAGAGAAGAAGTTCTTATAAGAATGCTCAGGTAGGGCAATTCCGGTGGCGCAGCGGTTTAGCGCCGCCTGCAGCCCAGGGCGTGATCCTAGAGACCCTGGATCGAGTCCCACGTCAGGCTCTCTGCGTGGAGCCTGCTTCTCTCTCTGCCTGTGTCTCTGCCTCTCTCTCTGTGTGTCTCTATGAATAAAAAATAATAATAATAATAAAACAAAAAAAACCCCAAAAAACCAAAAACACAATAATACAATCCTATTTAAAAAAGAAAAAGAATGCTCAAGTAAATAAAGAGCACAGGAAGTCAGCCTCCTTACAAGCCTCATGGACACACTCCTATTCCGGATCTAGTGCCACACTCGGGGCCAGTGACCATGCTGCCTCTTGAGTGGCAGTTTCTCTGGCTGTCCCTCTAGCACTCTGCTATTACTGAGACTCAGCTATCTGTCTGCTTTTTAACCTATACCACTCCTACCTTTCCTTCAGGGCCTGACTCCGTTCCCTCTTCTTCCATGAATCGTTCTTGACCCTCTCTCTGGTTTTTATGGTCCATCTCTGGACTTAGCACTTTCTTCTCTGTTTTGTAAGTAGGCTGAATGTTGTGTCACACCAAGAACCTATGAACTGCAGAACAGCAACATCTGTGCTTGATTTTTCTTTCTCTCAGTAACGCATTGCTAATGGTATACATGAGCAATATTTTGCCCTGTTCCAGACTTGGAAAATGACCAGGACTGACCAGGACTTAAGAGCCTTGGCCATTGCTTAGATAATAATGATCATGGCCATAATAGCTGACACTGATTGAAGGCTTACTGTGTGCCAGGCACTGTCCTAAGGGTGTTACATGTCATGATTTCATTTAATTCTTACAATAGCCCTTTAAGGGCAGAGGCTCTTACCATTTCTGTTTTCCAGATGAAGAAAATTAAACATGGAAAGATTGAATAATATGCCCCAGGTCACACAGCCAGTAAGTGGAAGAGAGCTAGGGTTTGAACCAGAGCCATCTGTGCAGCCACCTCTCTACTGCTTTCTCAAATCACCATGGTAGGCTTGCGCTGAAATAAATACATACATAAACATTTTAAAGTATTTAGTAAATAAATACTAAATAAATGAAATTTCTCCTGTGGACATCTGCTCTAACGAGGGGTTTTACCCTGATTATTCAAGGCTAGTTTCTTTGCTGTTTTCATTTAAAGCTGCACACTTGCCCTGTCTGCTGTGTTTGGGCCTTCCGAGGTCAGGGAGAGCTTGGGAAGGAGTAAACTGCTCTCAGGACTGTGGTAGGAGAGCCCTTGGAGAGATTTGGGCAGTGCCCTTTGCCTGTTCTTGGTGAGTAATAGCTTGCAGAGTTGCCTTCACCACCCCAGCCGCCCATCTGGCTGCAGATTTGTGTGCCTTGTGTGCATGATGGGATTGGAGAAGAGCAGCCTATCTGAGCTGGCCTTAGTGCAAGCTGTGGTCTGGAAAAGCAGGGACAAACTCAGATGTATCATCGCAAGATATTTCCCCAAATAAACAGACTTTTTGTTCTGACTCCTTTTCTAGCTGAGGCCTGGCTGTTTCCTCTTCCTTCTTTTAAAACAATCTTTCTTGAAGGCATTTCTCTTCCTTCCTGCCTTTGAGTGATAGGGCTGGCATCTGGGAAGAAGGAAGTGATCTCCTCCTTCAAAGGGTATATCTCCATCAGACCTGAAGGTTGTTTACAATGAAGATGTTGCTGCTGGAGGTCTGAGTCCGGTGTGGAGTTAGCAAGCCAGATTTCTAGCTCCCAGAGGACTAGAAGTAAGAAAGGCGAGCTCTAGCCCCGAATTAGCTAACATCAGTCAGTAAACAAGACTTTCCCAAGCCTTACTCAGGTGATTAGGCTTGTGGTAGGATGCCATTTGCTTTACAACCAAGAGGAAATGGTGGAAAATAGTCAAGATTGTAATATATGAAGAAATAAGACAACAGTGAGATAATACATCATTAAAAACCAAACATGTGTTTCCAACTCTCGCAGTTTTCAGAGTTCTCAGAACCAGGCTTTGGGATCAGAGGTTCTGGATCTAAATTCCAGCCTTATAACCAGTGGCTCTAGAACCTTAGTCCTACTATTTAAATTCCCTAGACCTTGGTTTTCTCATCTGCAAGATGGAGATGCTGGTAGTGTCTAAAGTAAGGTTACTGTGAGGATTAGTGAGATGATGTATTTACACATTTAACAAAAAATGTCTGTAGAGTGACTTCTTGGTGCGAGGCAGTGTTGTTAAGTGCTTGGGGAATGCACATGCCCCTGGAATCTCAATGGCTGCAAAACGACAGATGTTTCTTCCTCTCACTGCATGACCATTGTGGAAAAGCCTTAGCTCTGCTCTGCTCCCTTCTCCATTCTAAGACCAAGGCTAAAGAGTAGCTCCTATGTGGAATATGCCAGCAAAGGGAAAAGAGCAATGGCAAAACCATGCACCCTACCCCAGCAGAGCAGGGGATTGCAGCTGGGGCAGTGTATGAAGTGATTTCAGATGGAGAGGAGAGTCTTGGCCCAAACATCGTTGCAGTGATACAGGTGAAAGATCTTGAAGTTCTAGACCTGGATCAGAACAGGAGCAGCGGGCCACATGGGCTAGGCCAGGGAGATGGAGAGGATAGAGTGAATGGCTGTGTTTGAGGAATAAAGGAGAAAGCTGGAGCTAAATTGGGAACCCTGGCTTCCACGCCTCCCTCGGCCACTACTTCCTCATGTAAACTGGGACAAGTCATTGAGCCTCACTGGGCTTGAGTTCGAACATTTATAAAAGGAGAGGCCTGAGTCTCCTGTAGCCCCTGAGGTTCCTCTGGCTCTATCCCTCTATGGCTGTAAAACTCCAGGGTCCTTGTCTTAGGAGACCACTGTGGGGAGCTGTGCTGTTGAGAGGAAAGGTTGATTTGGAGAGGAAGTCCCTTCTGCATGTGTCTCCACCCATGAGGTGATCTGCCTTGCCCCTGTGCCTCTGCTCATAGCCTTCACTTTCTCCTGGGCTTTGTTGTGAACCCAAAACAGGAGATAAGATTTGTTTTTCATCTCCAAAGTGGGATCTGTGGACACACAGGGCCTCGAGGTCATGGGACTTATGTAGCCTTGTGCATGATGTTTCTCTTTGGTATGCTGGTGTCTCAAATGCTTCCAGTGTATTTCACATTATGATAACATCTTCACACTGTCAGCCTGGGAATCTCTTTAGGGAAAAAACTTATTTCCCCCACCCCCATATATCCTCAGAATAAGAAATTTCTGCCAACTCTTCCTCTCGAGGGCATGCTTATGCCTCTCTTAGTCTTTACTCACGCCTTCCCTTGGGAAGAAGGGTAACTTGTCTGATTGGTGAGAGTCTGGCAGTTACTTGGCTTATCTTCTCTGCTGTGCAGGGTTAATATGTTAACAATCACTGCACTGAAAAGACAGCATGGCCATAGCTTTCTCTCTTCTCTTTTGCTTTCTTGGATCACTTGGTTCAGGCAGGATGGGCCTTCCTTGCACTATTGCTCTCCTTTGCAGTAAGCAGATTAGGAAGGAATTGCCTCCAATGGACCCAGATAAGCCTTTGTTCCAGCCTCTCCATCAATTACTAGATAAAGTAAGCCACTCCTTCCGTAGGATTTGGAAAACTTGGATATAGTGGCAGGAGTGACAGGAGGCACCTCATGTATCATGTAGCCTCAGACACCCATCCTTCTCGGTCAGCACGGCATTTTATTGAGTCTCCATTAACAAAAGTAGCACCTTGATGGCAATTTAGCTCCTTAAGCTTTTGCTCTCCTTATTTGAAATGAGAATACAGTGAATAAGTGACACCATAACCTTCAACAGAACACTTCTGGCATCACATCACAGTTGTTAATGGCTTTCTAGCCCCCTTCCTCAGCTTTTCCGGGGGGGAGACGCAGCCATTAAAGAGGAGACCTTCCTCACTGCATCATAGGTAATAGTTCAGGGACAAAGCTGTGTTCCCATCGACCGGTGTCTGCTTGACCTGGAAGCTGTGTTTCTAGGAACCGTCATCCAGCTCTGTACCTGGCATTTAACCACTTCAGCCAGACTGCTGGGTGTGCTGCTTTTTTCATTTGGTCATTTCAGTTAAATGGCTACTTTGACTTCTCAGTATTGAATTTATTGTGCAGTTGAAGCTCACAAAGATGATAGTTGTATCTAATAAGTTTGAGGTTTTCAGCCTCTTTCCTATATCCAATACCAGGCAGTGTTTTGAAATACACCTTTTAACTGGCAGATATTTAAATCCTGACATGATATTGCCCCCCCCCCTTTTTTTACCCGTAGGCTTTCTTAAAATAATAGGCTCACTCAGTTGAAATGGTTAAACCAATTTGTGTGCATACTTGTGACCTCAGTTGATCTGTTACAGAAAAGGTTAAAATTTTGATTATTGTCTCCAGGAATCCCCCCATGAGGCACAACTAATGGGCATTGATTGGTTTATTCCACCTGCAAGTGTGCCAAACACTGTGCAAGGCACAGTAGAAATAAAGAACAAGCCATGGACCTGCTCTCAAGGCACTTGCAGCACAGTGGAGAAATGGAACTCATGAGCAGAGAATTTACACTATACCAGTGTGAACCATGTGGAGACGACTGTTATGTGCTATGGGAGGCAGAGTAGAAAGTAACTAGTTTTAGTTCTTTGTAGCAAGTTGGAAGATGTCACAGATGGTAACCCACTCAAACCAGCAACCTGCACAAAGCTTAGCAGCTGGAAGTAGACTGGGGGAGGGTAAAGAATGGACATCAGAATAGTAATCTCTGTTCATTACAAGGGGACTTTGAGCCATGGTTCATTCACAAGGGGAAACTGCTATAATCACTAGTTAAGTCCTTGGTTGGCATTGTGTTTTATTCTGTAAGAAGAGAGCTTCGCCAACATTCATTCTGGTTCTAAAAAGAGCATGAACATAATAGAAATAAATTTGGCATATTTGGGGGCCTGTTCAACTTGGAAGCTTCATTTGTTCATTCATTCATTCTCTCCCTCTTTGTGCAATCTAAAAGAAAGAAATTTAGTTTCTTTTTCACAGCCTTCTAGCCTTTCAGCTATTCTGTATTGTAACTATGGCTTCCTACTAGAGACTGCTGGTAAGGAGCAGAAACCCACAAACTAGTTCAGATAAATTGCACAGTGATGCATGGAGAGGATGTGGGGCATTTCACAGAACCCAATTGAAGGAACTATTTCTGTGCCTGGTGAAGACAGAAATGGGAGCTGGTTAAGACTCTCGGGCTCCATCCTATGTCTCTCTGTCCTTCCTGCCTCCCTTTCCCCGTGACAAAGCAGCCTCCTGTGTTTACCTCTGTCCCTCCTCTTCCCCTATAATTCTGGTGTACCCTGGCACCACTTGGAGCCCAGCTATAGCAATTTTCTTTTACAGGATTCAGTATTGCCTCATCACAGTCTCGAGAGAAAACCCAGCTAATTCACATCTACTCATTAGCTGCCCTTGAGTTAGGTGGTCATACCTCAGCCAGACAGCTTCAGTAAAAAGGATATGTGGGGGTGGAGGAGGAGACATGTGGTTTGTAGGATTTCTCTTCCCCAAGGAGGGGGTAGGGCAGCAGAGTAAATTGGGAAAAATTCAATGAAATTCTTCTCTGCTACCCTAGAAACAAACTAGTACATAATCTAAGATGACAATTTAGTTTTTCTTAACAGTTTTTGGTAATGAGACAAGAGAGTACCCCTAAGTGGCCATATCTAGTGTCCATCCCAGACAGGTTCCATTTCTTATACACCCAAGATTTCCAGATAAACAGAATAATGATCCCTTAACTAACATATGGCTCCTGAAGCAACCGTGTTTCTCATTTGCTGTGACCTGTTATAGGCCAGAGTATATGAGAAAAACTGAATTTGAAATCACAAGGGCTACTTCCAATGTCTTACTAATTTGGTGACTACAAACAGTTCTCACTTCTTAGAAGCTGTTCCCTGATTCACAGAATGGGGTTGACTTGTTCCTCACCAGCCTCCCTGGGTGCTTTGTAAGAAGCACATAATAAATGTGCATTGAATAATTTTGTGAATAGTAAAGTACCATACAGATGAGTTCATTTATTAATGAATTATGTTAGAGATGGGAACAAAGATACAGTTTTTTTGTTTGGCACTTAACATGAGATGCTTTGGAATAGACCCTCTGTCATCTGCTTACCTAAGGCAGGCCATGGCTTTAGGTAAGATCCATAAACACCGAATTTCTGGCTCTCCACCTTTATATCTCAAGGCTGTCATCAAGCACTTAGAGTTCCTTGGGTGAAAGGTATGATGGAAGATAATAAATACATGCTTCTCCATGAGTATGCTTATATCATCATGGCTCCTGGTCATGATAAGGGGCCTTTTGTTTTGTTAATTCTGGAAGTGGAACTGTTCTAATCATTAGAACATGAACTGGGGTGCTTCTTTTAATTAGATGGTGATGGTGAGGAAGAAACATGGATCACAACGTATTTCCATTTCGCAAACAAGTAAAAGAAGCTGAATAATTTGTTGAAGGTCACTCAACTAGTAAGTTGAAGAGCTAGGATTCCGTACAGTTCTAACAAAATTCCTACATTTTTCCACTATGCATCACTGCCACCAGATCTTAGAGCTCAGTTTATTTAGTCCAGTGATTTCTGATAGGGGTGCTCAGATCCCAAGAGGATCTATGAAGATAGAAATAAAAGTCTATGGACTATTTTTGGTATTTCAAAAATCGTAATGGGAAATCTTAAATTTGACTATAACAGGGCCAAGTTATGTTAGCTATTTTTCCCCTCCTTCTGACCTAATTTTTCAGTTATTGTTATTTAATTCATACAAGAAAACTAATTAAATGTTCAAAAATGCTATTTGTTAGACAAAGAGTTTCCAATTCTGAAGCCCCCTGAGGGCATATTAGGGTCTTTGGTGGTGAAAAAGATTATGAAATATAGTCTGATCCAAAGACTATAAACTGATGGATCATTAGCCAAGTCTAGCCTAAGGAAGTATTTTGTTTGGCTCATAAAGTATTTTTTTGATTTATGAATTACTGCCCAGTATTTTAAAATTGGAAAGTTTCACATCAAAAAACAGATATTTTCGGCTTCTTTTGAAAATTCAAACATGCTGACAATACTAGATCCATATTTTCCCATGCCATTGGCCTTCTGGCTCCTTAGATAGGGCACGCACTTTCCCATTGACCAGTCTTCACCTGGCCTAACTGATTCATTTCATTTGTTCACATTACCTACTGGATCCCTAGAAGCATTTGAGTCTGTGATGTCTGGGCTAGTCCAGTCTCCTCATTTTGTTTCCTGATTATAAAGTCAAACCCATTCCATTGTTGTAATCACTCACACCTTTTTGTGTCCTGTACACTTTTGTGTCTTGGTCTTCTTATGTTGTTATTATAAGGTCTTTCATACCAGGTGGTGTATTTGGCTGTACTATATGCCTGAGAACAGGAGCCACATGCCCATCATCAGTTCAGGAAATGCTGCTGGCATGGTTTGGGGGGTTGGAAATGTATTAAAGAGTAAGATGGCACTCCTGTCCTGGGGAAGATCACAGCCCAACCTTGTGTCTTCTTAATTCCTGGAAGCATCTGTCACCTTGGAGAGTACCACGTACATGTTGCAGGACCACTTACTAGAGTACCATGACTAGCAGAGTGGGGTTTGATGTCAGGAAGACCTAGGTCAGAGTGCTGACCCACCCTTGATTGCCCACTTAAGCAATTTATGTGAACTCTCCAGCTTCAGCGTTCAGTGGGGAGAACCTCGGTGAAACGCAGATTGAAGGACCTGATGCTCAGAAGGGGTTAGGCACGGTGCTTAGTAAGTACCAGTATATGCTGACTCTGAGTCATAGGGCTGGACATGCAGTTGGCACTCAATTAATGCTTGTTGAATTAACAAATGGGTGGACAGAATAAGTTCAATGTGAAGAATTCAATGTATTTAAATAGGCAAATAGCTGTCAAGGATAATGTCACCAAAAGTGTCTCTGGCAGGCCTGGAGACCACAGTTTTTTTATGCCTTTGAAGGTTCTGGTTTTAATGAGCCTAGAAGTAGCACATGTTGCATCAGAACCAGCACCCAAAGTTCTTTAAAACAGATTTATAAGCTTATCTGTGAAATAACATCACCCCAGTTTAATATAAGTTGATGCAAAGTTGAGAAGAGGAATAAATCTCTAATAATCCTGCAAGGTAGACCTGTGCTTAGTGTGTTGAGAATGTACTCAGGACTTTAAAATTGGCCTGTAGGCTAAGCCTCCCTGAGACAGCAGGTAGACGTTATCTCTGTGAACAGTCATCATGGTTGCTAAGGTGACTGCTCGAATGGAAAAAAGTATTAGACCACTTTCCCAGAGCCACTGGACAGCCTCTTCTTTTTTACAGCCTTAAGGGACAGGCTGAGGAGGAACTGACTTATTTATTGTGTGCTATCACTGTCTCATTTAATTGTTAACACTGATCCTCTGAAACAATTTACTATACAGATGACAAAACTGAAGCTCAGAGAGATTAAGGGACATGTCCCAATTCTCATACATCTTGTAAACAGCAGGACAGGACTCTGGCTCTTTCCATACCACACACAGTCTCTCAGAGCCAACCTTACCATCTCGAAGTATTCGTTGTGGCCACCAAACTCATCGTCATCCCCACTCCCAAAAGAAAGCCCAAGTAAAGGCCAGCAAATTTATTTTGGATTTGGATTTATTAAGCGAATACTCACTGCTCACTTTCTTCTTATTCATAGTCAGCACATGTTTATTAAGCTTGCACATTATGCCAGGCACAGCTCCTGTTGCTGAGGATACAGGGTGAACAAGACAGATGAGATGAGGTTCCCTCTCTGGTAGAATTTAACTCTAGTGGAAAGAGACCAAAAAACAAAACAAAACAAATGCACTACTGAACCACTAAATACACAAAATAATTTCAGGTATCAGTATTAGGACATCAAATAAGGTGATTTGATTAAAAGGGACTGGGGAGAAGAAACTACTGTAGATAAGGTGTTCAAAGAAGAGCTGAGGAGACCACTTCTGAGCTGAAACGTGACTGAACAAAGGAGCCAGTCAAGCAAGAATGGGGTGTGGGAAGCATTGCAGGCAAAGGGCACAGGAAGTTCAGGCTAGAGGCTGGACTCTGTGAAGACCACTTCACCTCTTATAGACTTTTTTTTTTTTTTTGATGTAATGTGCATGACATTAGAGCAGTGTTTCTGATTTATCATCTGAATGATGATATAATGTTTGATACTATTATTTTTCTGGGTATTTTGGCAATGGGGTAGTAATCTTACTTTAAGGCTGTGATCTATACAAATCACAGACCTAAGCTGGCTTTATAGGAAAAGGGAGGTCACAGGAGTTTACATCTGTTTCCTGGCAGAGAACCACATACCTTGGGCCCTGCCTGGGCAGTGGCACACTGCATACAAGGATGGTAAGGACCCAGACACAGCAGGATCAGCAGGAAGCCTCCAGAAGCCCTGGTCACACGGACGGAACTGACACCTAGGGAGGGAGCCACTGATGTGATGTGATCATTTGTTTTGGTGCCAAATGAGATTATTCCCAGGATGTTTTTGGTTGTCACAAGGGGTAAATTCTGACATCCCAAAGAAGGAAATAATGTTATTTTATTTTTAGAAAATTATGGACTAAATACATGACCTAAAATAATTTTGGGAATAGAAGTAGGAGGAATGCCATGAACTCAAGGTTCGAGCGGAATAACTTTTCAAACAAAAATCACTGCCTAGATTAATGCTTCCCCTAACCTAGACACCCTGAACATAGTAATAGGAATTAGAAAGCTATTTGCCGTGTTTCAGAAATATGAATGGATAATAAGGCTAGACAGGCTATCATTTACTCTGTGCCTTTCAGCTCACTCTCTCTTTCATTGGCTTATTCAGTATTGCAGTGAACCCTTAATGAGTTATCCACTGTGTGCCAGGTATAATGCGAAGTGCTAGGAAATTTTTTAAATGACTAAAATAAGAATCCTTGCTGTTGAGACATTTGAACCATCTGGAGAGCAAAGAGACAAGTAAATGGATCAGTACAAAGCAGTATAACATGTACTGCTCGAGGTGTTTATGGAGTGCTTTGAGAAGTCCACAGAGTGGGGCAGGTGCTGGGAATAGGGTCTTGGAAAGCTTCCTAGAGGAGATCTTACTAAATCTAAGTTTAAAGGACATATATAAATTAGCC
This sequence comes from Canis lupus familiaris, assembly GCF_011100685.1. Lineage (NCBI taxonomy): Eukaryota > Metazoa > Chordata > Mammalia > Carnivora > Canidae > Canis > Canis lupus. The sequence goes on along the minus strand of NC_049239.1, from coordinate 32,671,949 downwards.
AGATGGGTCTAAGGGAATGAAATTCTTGGCAGAAGAGTGATCATATACTTATGTATAGGTAATATATAAGGCTTTTAATTCTCCAGAGTACTTATGCATTGTATCAGAATTGTGTTCAGCTTTGAGGAGAACTCTGGTATCAGTAGCTGAAGCAAACAAGTGTATTTGTTTCATGTATTAAGTTTGGAGGGAGATGACTGCTGGCTTTGGTTCATTGCCTAATGATTTCAGTACTGCCACATGTCTCTCAGACTCCTGGGGCTTGTTGTCGTGTGATTGAAAAGGAGCTGCAGCTTTGGGTATCATATCTGTGTTCAGGCATATAAAGGGCCATGTCTATTAATCAGAAAAGTAAACATATCCTCAAAGAACACCCCCCACCCAAACCAGAAGACTTATCCTTCTGTGTCAGGGGCTTGGACCAGGCTACATGCCCCCAACCTCCCACTGCAGTATAGGCTTTGTGTGTAGATACTCAACTTTTCCATCCTCCAGAGTAGGAACCAGCAAGGGAAGCAAGTTAGCAATCACTAAATCACCCCAACAGTGGTATCTGCCAAACACATTTCATCTTACTTGCTCCTCATGATAAGCTTATAAGTAGGAAGAGCAGATGTTAGTGGCTCCACTTTACAGAAGAAACTAAGATCCTGAAATCACAGAGCTGTACCTTTATGTAGCAATAACAACACAAAAATGAAAGCTAATGTTGATTGTGTGCTTCGTACAAACTGGACGATGCTAAGTGCTTCACCTTGTTCTCATACTTCCTCCTCTTGCAGCCCTGCAAGGGAGGCTCTCCTTATTTGAGAGATGAACAATCTGAGGTATAAGGAGATGTTGCCACAACTCTCACAGGATCACAGAACTAGTGTAGCACAGAGCCAGGATTCCAACCTCAGTTCTCCAAAATGCCAACCTAATGATCTTCTTGCCTTTTCTACCTTTAGAAAACTCTCATGGCTTTCTCCCTGTGGGTCCAGTAAATGTGCCATGTCACCGAAATGGCCCAGAGCCCTTGAAGCCACCTCCTGCCCCTGTTACTCTTGTTAATTTATTTGACCCACTCCTGTTTCTTCATTATTGCTTTTATGAACAGAGAATCCAGCAACACATTATTTCAAATGTCCTGCCATTATGAATGCATTTCCTTTCATCGTAATAGCACCAACCATAATGAGTACATTTTGTATCTGTGCAGATGTCACTGGTGTTTTCGATGCTCCATTCTAATTTATGTTGGAAAATGAATACTTAAAGTATTGCCCAGGCTCCCATTACTCCAGAGGAAATGAGGGACACCCTGTGTGTATGCATATGTTTTTGCATTCATGCAGCAGATAGAATGTTTTGGTCAGAATGAATTGTGTGCCTGAAATGATTCTGGCCCTTTCCTGGAAGGACACACTGGAGGTAATTTGCCATGCACGTCAGCAAACCTGTGAAAACAGGTTTCTTTATGAAAGAGTGTTTGGGCTTGTTCAAGGGACACAAATTATACTCAGATTTTGTTAGGGAAGATGGAAAGCTTAGCTGATTGAGGGATCCAAGTTCTAGGGTACCTCAAGATCTTCTTGCCTTCATGTGCACAGCGTATAAGGTTGCTGTTGTGCTTGGTGTCAACAAATCTCCCCATAAGTCAGGCACACACTGTCATGGCCTTTTTGACGTTGAGAGTGAATAGTGAGAAAGGCCCACTGGGGCATAGGAGGTGCTCGGTTTGGGGATAGTTGCATGAACCGATCTTTATGTTGAGCATCCACAAGGTAGATGATTATAGGCATAGAATTTGAAATGTGGATTGTGGTAGAATGTGGCTCCTTTGTGGAAAGAGGCTGAGGCACTCAGCTATCTAAGAAATGGTTTTCCCTATGTTTAAAACAGTATGTGGGCCATACTCTCTAGACACTGAGCGTGTCTGTCTGTCAGAGATACTTGGGGTGGTATCTTTTTAGATACATCTATGCCAAACGTATCCTTTCCAAGGCTCGGGATTGAGGTCGTGAAAGGGTACCTAGAAGGTAGCCTATGAGACTGATTATTAGGAATCTTCATTCTTGGGTTCTAGGAATTAAAGGAGGTGGCACAAGTAGTTTACAGAATAGAAGTATAGCCTAAATTTCTATAAAATCCTGAATTTTTTTTATCACACTTATTCCAGCTAAATCTTTTGAATATGCAGGAGTTGCTACTTAATAAAAATTGTCTACTCAGTTTAGGACTACTGACTTAATATACACAGAGATCTGCAATATGCACATAAATGAGAGGGGTCTGGAAATGTTTTTCTTCTAACAACAACAACAAAAAAAGGGCCAGACCCTTTCTAAAATTTAGCTTGGGGAAGAGCAAAATTTTTCTTTATATCTAAATGATCTTAAATCTCACCAGCTTCTTATTGCTAAAAAATCTATCAGAATCTAGACTGTAGAATTTCAGTATTTGTCCTTCTCTGTTTCGTAGGGAGTGCTTTCACCTCCGAATCTCTGCAGCCTTAATTTTTGCACAATGCATCACTCGACTTTTCTGTCAATACTTGAAAGACAGACTTGAAAGAACTAGTTTTTCCAAATCTGCCCAGAAATATAAGCCCAGATAAGACCAACGCAATAACCTTAGAGAAGTTATTGTTCTTTGCTTCCTTGATGACAAAAATCTACTAACACTTGTCCCATACTAAAAAGTCTATAATTTACAGGAGATTCTGTAGGACCAAATAAACTGTCAAAACACAAATGTATCTAGCCCTGAGTTGAATCTGAGTCCCAAATCCTCCTTTATTGCAAACTCAAATGCCAATAATGCCCACTGCAACCTCTAAAAGGAAACAGCAAAAGGCAAACACTTTCAGAGTTCTGTGTGTCTGGGCAGTCTTCGCTGTTGTTCACCATTTGCTCAGGGCCAGTGATGTGAAGCACATTTTACTTTTGCCTTGGGGCAGGGTTAGTCTCTGAAAGGAGTACAGAAATGAGGGTGCGGCTAGGAGCCACGTCCTGCAGCAGTGGCTTCTGGTTTCCGTGGACAGATCACAGAAGAAGATGCAGTTTACCACTAGAGCAGTTCTGAGTCAGAAGTGGAGACTGAAACCTCTGGGTCTCCATGCCACTGTTGAGGTTAGAATGAGGAGCCAGGGTGAGAACACAGTATGTGCCCAGTGCTGCTGCTGCCTGCTGAGTTGAGCTGGCAGGGAAGTCTGGGAACCAGCCGGCACTGCTCCCCGGAGGAGCCGCCCATCTGAAGAGTTCCTCTAGCAAATGTGCCTTCAGGGGACGATAGAATCAGAGGCAGAGCCATTTGCATTAATTCATCCTACACATGTCTTTTGCCTCCTAAAATGTTCAAGGTTCCTGCCATATGTATGTATAAGTTTCTGGTCTCTAAATAGCTGTGCTTGTAGTCTACTCTGATATGATTGAACAGCAAGGGAGAAGACTGGACCCAGGGAGAATATGGCTCGCTCTTTCCTGAATCACGTTGTGTGCACTTCCCCTGCCGTTCTTTTGTTATAGTTGTCCTTAGCCATGAAACAAATGCAAGGTCTTTACATTTTTCCTCAACAATAAATGGTACCAACTGAATGAGGACAAGCTGATGCCAAATCTGTGTATTTTCTGAAACCATTGATCTGAGATAAAGCAGAAATTACTGTAATAGCTATCATTTATGTTGACCTTGGGCCAGGTATAGCATTAAGGACTTTAATAAGGTATATCTTATTTAGTGTTCATGGCTGCTCTATGACATGGGGTTTATTGGACCCCATTTTATATGAGGATTTAAAACACAGAGAAGAAAGTGATGTTCCCAAGGTTACAGTATCTCCTTATTTCAGAACCCAGTCCTTCCCTTTCACATGGTCATTGACAATTAGAAGACTGAAGAAAGAGTCCCTCGAAGAGACTCTGTTAGCCCACTTAAGATCTCTGGGTTCCCTCTTCCTTTAATCAAGCACACAGGAAAGGCCATGGTGCTCCACACACCAGCCACACTAGGGCCTGATTGCCCCAGGCGTAAGAGCTGCCAGCAGGTGGGTCAGCAGGATGCACACCTGGCAAGGTCACAGCCCAGCGCAGCATTGTCTTTGGTGGGAAGAACAGTGGCTTTGCCGTGGGACAAACCAGGACTCCAAAGGTGATCAGGTCACTGACCTCTCTGAGCCTCAGTTTCCACATCTGTAAAACAGGGTGTCCTAATGCCTTCTTCACAGAGATGCAGTCCACATGGGATGGGAGCTTATATATAACTACCTAATATAGTGCGTGCTCACTAGATAACTTTTAAAAAAACATATAGTTGCTTAAAATGTCATTTTATTCTGTATTAACAAAAGGTTTCGCAGGCACCCTGAAGTGTTTGGGCCCCAGCAGGAGCATCATTGAAAGATACAGTGTTCTGCAGGTTCCCTGAAGGCAGGTTCATTCTTTAGAACGAGTGTTGCCTTTCCTGGCCTGTTTTTCCCTCGAGGTAGGAGGCAGGCCATGCCCTCCCATCTGCCTCCCTATCCTGTAGCTCTCCCCCCAAGAATTCTCTCACCTTCCTTTTGTGATTTCCTTAAGTGCTTTTAATGGCTGCTTGACACTGGAAAGATATTCCCAGCAGGCACTCAATTTGTAATTGCCGCTTGTTGCTTGGTATGAACTTGTGGCTGACCTCTGGGAAAGCAGTGGGAACCCAAGGAGGGAGCCAGGCTCTGCTCCAGCAAAGCAGGGCGATGGGCCCTGAGCAGCTGGCAAGCACCAGGAGGAACAGCTCTCTGCACTTCCCTCACACCTTTGCCACCTTGGTCCTGTGTGTCTGGAAGTGTAATCGGTAGAGGATCGTGGTGTGGGTAAACTCCCACATTCTTAGCACCAACCAAAAAAATAAGACCAAAACACAGACTATGAACACAGGCTTCTGGAAGTACGTTTCAGCAGTGTGTGTGTGTGACCACTGTGAGGAAGGGTGCAGTGTCCTTAGGATCTTCCCTGCATACTCCAGAGCCAACCAGCAATTATTCCAAGGCCTATACCTGAGGGCCTGGAGGCCCTCCCACTTTTTTTTTTTTTTAACCTTCTAAATATGACTGTCTTCACCAAGGGGAAGGTGATTGAGGTACAAGAAATAGAGGCAAAATGCAAATCCGTTATATCTTCATTTCACAAATAGACACCCAGCTGCTCAGCAGGGTTGTAAGTGTTCAGTCATAAGACATGCCCTCGAGCAACAGCTCACTGGCTAGAGGAGGAAGAGCCAAGTGTCATCCAGGGTTAACGCCCCCATAGGAGACACATGTAGTAAGTAGCCAGTGACCAGCACCTGGGAAATGGGTTCCACGGTAAGTGCTTCGTGCCGAGACCTGTGCGACCCACTCCCTTGTGCCTTACGGGCTGGGCCCTAAACCACACAGCCGGGACTTCATAAAGACGCTTCAGCGCCCGCCACTGTTGACAGTGTCCCTCCGATCTCTCGGTCCTGCTCACCCTGCACTCCACCCCTCGGTGGACCTTCCCAGGTTGGGACTTGGTGACGAATCGTCCTGTTCAGGACGGGCGCCCTGCTCGAAGCTGCCCCTCTGCCCCTGCCCCAGCTCAGACTCCTGCCTTGCCTCCATGGTGGTCCTTCTGGCGGGTTTCCCTCTTGGGGCTGCTTCTAGCTCAGCTGGTCTCCCCAGCCCCCCGAGTCTGCATTTGTGCCGCCCGCCAGGAGCAGGATCCCCGGGCTCCCCTGGCCCTACAAGCAGCCTCAGGCAGGTCGAGTGAGGGGGAATGCTGAAGCCCCTGGAGGCCCGGAGGGTCAGCCCCACCTTCATGGAAGACGGAGGGCCAGGTCTGAAGGCTGCTTCTGATTTGGGGAGGGCCGGGGAAGGGGGGTGCACCTCCAGGCTGGAGCAGGAGAGGCCCTTGTCGTAACTTGTTAACAGCTGGGAAAGCCGTCAGTGCGAAGGAGGAGTTTAGAACTGGAGCTGCCACAGAGATTTAAGGATTATCTGTGGATTTCAATGCCATTACTGTTCTTTACTGGAGGGGAGGGGAGGGGAGGGGAGGGGAGAGGAGGGGGAGTTGGAATGAAAGAGAAAATAAAGCCTCTAGTACAGAGTTCCGTCAGATTCATGGGGCCCTACACTCCTCCCCCAGACGGTGTTTACGTTCCCATGGTCGGCCCGATTGGAGAGTCTGGTTTAACCCCTAGCAGGAGTGCCCTCTCCAGCCACGTTGCTGTGACCGTTCATTCCAGTTAAGATGAGGAAGAGCCAAGTGGTGATCATCATCTTTGCTTTCAGGGCATAGACCGGTAGGCCCCGCCTTGGTTGCCAGGCACCTACAGTTCATCTCACCCCGTTTCCAAAGCCCTGTCTCTAGGGGCAGGACCAGGCCTGTGATTAGCCACCAGAGTCCTTCGTCCCACCAGAGCTCTGAACACTGTCAGAAATCCGACTTCCATCGTAAGAACCACGACAAAATGGTAATTATGTGAGGTAAAGGATGTGTCACCCTTATTGTGGCAGACATTCTAAAATATATACGTGTGCCAAATTATGACAGCACATACCTTATACTTGTACAATGTTACGTGTCAGTTATATCTCAGTAAAGCTGGGGGAAAGTCAGACTTGAGAGATTGGAGAAGCAATTTGAGAAGGGAGAGAGCCTTCTCTCCAGCTGAGCATAAAGCAAGCAGTTCCATAGGCTTTGCTGAAACTCCCATCTACAGAATTGTTCGTCTTTTTTTTTTAAACTTCTTTTTTTTCTCTCTTGTGTGTATTTCAGTCAAGGGCCCTAAAAATAGTTTTTAGAGAGGAGTGACTTTATTGTCTCACAGCAAATGTTTTTTAATTTAAAAACAACCCCTTAAAGAATTATCTCATCTTTTCCCCAAAGTGGTTAGCTGGAATGTTTATTTTGTTGTCATTCCCTCCCTCCACCCCTCGGCAGGGGCTGAGTGAAGCCTGCAGTGGAATGTTTTAAATAGAGAGAGGGTGAGTGGGTGGGGAAAGCAAAAGATCTCTACACTTCGTGTTAATTTCTCACGTTGGCGTAGAAGAGCCATCTGATATGTGTACTATCCCGTGTAAGATGTGACTGTGATTGGGACTCGGAAGTGAGAGCCGGAGCCATCATCTAATCCAGGAAGGAGGAAGGGAACCGAAGAAGGCAGAGTGAAAGTCTGATATGTCAGCTGCTATCTTATGTACCATTTCCTTTTGTTTGTTTATTTTTATTTTATTTATTTATTCATGGGAGAGACACAGAGAGGCAGAGACACAGGCAGAGGAAGAAGCAGGCTCCCGAAGGGAGCCCAGTGTGGGACTCGATCCCAGGACCCCGGGTTCATGCCCTGAGCTGAAGACAGACGCTCAACCACTGGACCACCCAGGTGCCCCACACACCATTTCCTAAGAGAGGCAGTCACTAGTGAGCACTAACCATGCGCCATATGCTTTTACATTCATAAAGAACCTGGATGTCATCGACCCTGTTTTACAAGCGAGGGAACTGAGGCCCAGTAGAATAAGTTTTACCCAGGGGGACCCAGTTAATAAGTGGAAGGACTGGATCCAAACATTGGTTTCCCTGTGTCCTTCCTGCTCCTCTCGGCCTGCAAGCCAGCGGGGAAAGTCTGACAGCAGAGAGCCATCTAGATTGTGGACAAACACCCCTTAATTCTGCAGCTTTGGAGGCTGGACTGTGCCTTACTCAACACTCGGGGACATTCTCCTGATGCCCTTCCGGGTGTTTGGATTATCTTGCTCTGGTTGGGCCCTGAGATTGGGCCGGTGGAGAGCAGTTGCTTTTCAGGTATCATGAATAAATGTTATGACATCTGATTTACGTTGAGAAGTGAGCCATAATCAAGTTCTCCTGCAGATGGGTGGGACAGGTCTGAAGTGGGGGGGTGATGTCATTTGAGTGTCACAGCAGAGCTGACTTCAGAAAAAACCAGGAGGAAGGCAGGATGCGTCTTTAATGATCTTTATCTGCTTCCTTCAGAACCCTGTGCTTTTGCCCTAATCCTGGCCCTTTAAAGATGATCATTTCTCTTTCCTCGAGAAACATAACCATCTCCCTTGTCCCATCAGCTTCTAAGTGACAGCTGGCTCACCCAGAAACTCATCTGTGTTCAAGTAGTAGAGGGTGGTCGCAGGAGCTACTCTTGTCCTCTAATATCTACTGATGTTTTCACCCTCCTGGGGCCAGAAGGGCAGTACCTCAGACTAGGGGAACACCTTTGATATGATCGTGAGGTTTAGTGGCTTATGGGGAGATCTGTTGACCATGACAAAGCCCCTAGCTGCCTTTTACGTGATGTCACGTTGGGTATCTGTTGCTTCTCCCTGTGCGGAGGGCAGCCCTTGATCCCGAGCAGTGGGCTTTGTTCAGTCTTGAGATTGGGTGATGACCTGCAAGGGCGGAGACCTGCAGCGTTCCTTCCTCCTTCCTCCCTGGGTTTTGGCTCACCTGTTTGGTGTGTTCACGTGTCTTGGGTCATCGTCTTCCCTTCGGGCCAGGCTAGTGCTGTCTCTCATCTGACAGAATGATGTGGAACCCAGGGCGAGCCTCTGGTAAGACTGGCTGAATGTAAATCGGGTGTGATGTTCATCTCCTCGGCTGTCTGCATCAATAGGGGCGGATTCCCACAGTCCGGGCCTGTTGACTCTATCATGAGCTTTTGGAACAGTGGGGTGGCCGTAGCTCTCTTACCTTCACCATTTCCTGGGGGACTCGTAGCAGGAGTGTTTCTGCAAGGGCAAGGACAGGACAGGAATAAGCAGGGAACCAGCCCTCTGTCTGAATGGTTCCCTTTTACAGCCGTCTTCCTCATAGTTACCCTCATCTGACGGAGATGCCTGAGTTATTAATTAGGCACAAGAAACCTGCCTGTAGTTTGCTGTCCCTCTAGCTCCCAGCCCTCTCACTGTCCCTGGCATAGGCCTTAGACTCTTGGACAAGTAAGTCTGGTTTTGGCAACAAAGGAGTCTTTGGCTCTGCTTGGGAGTGTGTCCGTTGACTCCGGACCCCAGCATCCCATGTCGGCACCTGGGATATTCTTCCTGGCTAAGCGTCAGACTTGCACTGATGATACATAATCACATTTGAGCAGCCTGATGCCTGCCTGGTCCCCATGCAGGCTTTATATTGAGTTACCACTGGGTGTTTGGCTCCTCTTTCTTTGAAATACCTTTTTGTGTTGCTTTGGGGAGTGTCACCCAGAACCCAGGCTGAATATTTTAAGCATGGCCCTGGTTCATGTTTTGGAGTGCTGGCAGTGTGACGGAGGCCAAATGCAGTCCCGACACCCTTCTCATCTCCTGCTCTTTCCCATCCACATGCCTCCCATCTTCTTAGAAGACACTTTAAGCATGACCCACGAAGAGGAAGATCTCTTTCTCCCAGGGTAGCCTCTCACACTCTGTCTCCAGCCACTGTGAATGTCTCACGGCTCCCTGAACATGCTAAACTGGCACACATCTTCAGGACTTTGTTCAGGCTGTTCGCCCCACCTGGCATGCCCTCCTTCTGCCCCATAGGCTCTTTGGAAAATTCCAGTCCATCTGTCTACATTGAGTGGCAGTCTTTGCTGACTCTGCAGGTGGAATTTACCATCTCTTCCTCCTCTCATAGCGCATCAGCTGCATTCTTCGCCAGCCCAAGAGCTCCAGCTGGGTCCCTTCGGCACTCCCCTCACTGGCATGTAGTAGGGGCTCAGCCATCACAAGGTGAAATAGAAGCAGTTGGCTTTGGGATGGGAGCAATCTAAACACTGTTGAATTTGGTTGAGTGCAGGAGGTGCATCCCAGTATTTCTCCTGCCTCAGTTGCCCTCCAACACACATTCGCCCATCGTTTTCTGTCCCAGCATCCTGCCTTACTTTCTCCACAGTACTTTTCCTCTATCTTAAATGATAGCTGTCTCCTTTGCTGGAAATGAAGCTTCATGAGAATAGAGATCCTGTCGGTCTTGCTCACTACTATGATGCCAGCACCTAGTACGGCACCTCATATACTCTGGGTGCTCAGTAAGCATTTGTTCACTCAGTAAGCATTTGTTCACGAATGAATAAATGAATGAGTGATACCGCATGTCACAGCCAAGCAGTTTGAAGCTTACAGAGGTCCAGTAGCTTTGCCAAAGTCACCCATCTCAGAAGGGCCTGGATGGGAATCCTGGTTTTACTCCAGCATGAATGGTCCTAACACATTATACTGCCTCCTTTAAGTGTTTTCCAAGGAGACAGATCTTAGTGCTCCTAGGAGAAAAGTGCTTTTCTATTGGTCATAGTTACCGCCTTGAAGGCCAGCCTTCCCCACCTTGCACTTTACCTGCTAAATCCTTTCTCCTAGGCCAGTGCAGGTTGTGTGAGATCTGTGTGTCAGCCACCAAAATGCCTAAGTGCCAGGCATGTTGCTAAACACTGGGCGTAAAATGGTGCTGAATGCCTAAACCCTGGGAGGCTGCAAGGACAAACAAAGCAGGGATCTTGTTAGACCACCTTCATCGCTGATTCTCTGTGGGCAGACAAGGAGGCATCATCCAAACTGAACTCAAAATTTTATCTTCGGGGGGAGAGGAGCAAAAACCAGCTGAAGCCTTGAAAGAGTTTCTTTGCATCCTAATTAAGAGTGAGAAGTGGGTTCCTCTCACCTCAGGACAGACAAGACTGAAACTTGAAACCAGTATCTGACCCAGAGACATTCTGTCCCAAGTCCACAGGACAGCATCTTGGAGGCAGGCCCTTTTACATCACTGTTTGCCAGAGCGCACAAGAACTGAAGTGGGAATCAAGAGGCAAACAGCTGACTGGCAGCCAGGTTGCAACAGGAATGTCAGGCAGATCACAGTTGTAAACACAGAAAACATCTAGCTATACCTTTTTTTTTTTTTTTTTTTTAAAGACTATTGGCATGCCCTATAGCAGGGAGGAAGATTTCTGCTAATTGGCATCCAAACTGGAATTTGAGTCTACCAAGGCCTTGGACAGATCTTTAGTGATCACGCAGAGGTTTCCACCTATGCCACCGGCAGTGAGGAAGGCAGCTCAGCTGGCTGGACAAGCGCCCTCCTGCCCTGCCTTCACCACCACTGAGTCCCCCCACCCCGGGGGGGAGAACACGGGCCAGGCCTCAGGTCTAGTTCCAGCTCCTCCAAGCTGTGGGGCGTGGGGATGCCTCTTCATTTCTGTGCTCCTCGTGTTTTTTTCATCTGTAAAATGGAGTGTTCATTCTGTTAGGTTTATTATTATGAAAACCAAATGTGAAAATGTTGGTGAAGTGATGAGTTTAGAGCTTAGCAACTAATAACGATAGTACCCATTTAGTGAGTCCTTTTGTGGCTCACTGTCTTCATTTACACATGTGGAAAACTTAGCTTAAAAAGGCATCCCCCCCCCCAAAAAAAAGGCATCCCCCCCAAGGTTGTATGCTAATATGTACTGGACCGAGGTCTTGAAGCCACGTCTCTGATTCTTACTTGGGCACTTGTCCCACTGTCACTACCACCACCGCAGCCAAGCCTGCTCTCCCACTTGCGCACCCATGCCTCAGCCGGCGTTTCTGCTGAGGGAGGGAGGGGAACAATGAACAAGCACCCCTTTACTTCATCTTGGCCTGGGTGTCTCTCTCCCTCCACAGACCATTAGGGGGAAGGGTGGATGGTTAAAGTCTTAGAACCCAAGCCTGCCTTGAGCACAGCTCACAGCTGGATTGTGGAGGGCTGGAAGTTGCCAAATGTGCAGCTGTTTTGTAAGGAAGCCAGATGAGAACATTTCCTCCAGCAGATGAATTGGTTCTTCAGATTTCCTTGCCGGGGAAGGGCTAGACCTGAGCTTGCTGCTGCTTTGCCCTCAGTGACATAGCATTGCCTGGACACACCCAGCCTTTACCAGCAAGGCTTAGTCATTTGTAAGAGTAATCCTGTTTGTGATAAGCATTTTCATCCATACCTGGTCCCTCTCCCCTCCCTATGCCCTGTGGTCACATGTGCCTGGTGATTGCAGTCACCATTAGAAAAGAAAATAGAACCTGAGCTCGCCTCTAGAAATAAGCTGTCCATGAGATGCCTGGGCAGTATCTCTAAGACCAGCAAGCTCCCCACAGCCTGGGAACAGTGTCTAGAACAATAATACCATAAGGAGTTGTTTTGATAATTCACTTGGTCATTCATTCAAAAAATATTTGGTGAAGGTCACTGGTGCCAGGTACGTTATCCGGTACTAGTGATATAGCAGGGGACAAAATACTTAAGGACCCTTAGCATCTCAGAATAACTTTAGATAGTGACAAGTGCTGTGAAGACAGTACAATAGTGTGACCCCACGGTGCAGGGGTGGGGTGACTGCTTAAGACTGCTTGGTCAGGGGAGGCCTCTCAGAAGGTGACATTGAGGCTGTGACCTGAATGTTAAGGAGCCAGTCATTCCAAGCCATGAGGGGAGGAGCTTCTGGAACAGAACAGCAAATGCCAAAGCCTTAATGCAGCAACAAGCTCTGCTTATTTGAAAGCAGAAAGAAAGCCAGCGAGACCGGCAGGTGGCCCAAAATAGGTTAGAGAGGTAGGCAAAGGCCAAATCATGTAGGGATTTGCGAGCCATGGGCTTTTTTCTAAGGCTATAAGAAACCATTAAAGGATTTTTAAATGGGGCAGTGACGTAATCTGTTGCACATTAAAGAAGTATTACTCTCAATGCAGCTTGCAAACGAAACAGTGAAGTAAAGGTAGAAGTAGGGAGACCAGTCAGAAGGTGGTGGCAGTCATTCAAGCATGAGATGGTGGTGGCCGTGGAGAAGCAGAGGGGACAGGCACGAGACAGAACTCGCTGCTGGACCCGATGGGACAGGGGGACTGTGCTTCTGATGCTTTGAGCATAATCATTGGTACACATAATGCACTCAAGCGATAGCAGTTTACTGCCATTATTAACAAGTGGCATTTTCCCAAACACCAAGGGGAGAACAGGCTCAGGAAGGAATCTTGAGCCCATTCAGATGACACATGGTGCCTACAGCCCATGTGCGACATCAAAGTCAGCTCTTCTCTTTTATTAATGAGTGGCGTTCTTTGAGAAAATGGAGCTCAAGGTTGGACAGTCTGCTCAGGAACCAGAGATGTTGACTTGTGGTTAATCTCACTGCCATCAACTTACTGTATGAGTTTTAGCCTCTTGATTCCTTCATCTATGACTATGCAATGTATCAAGCACTGTCTGTGTGCCAGATACCATGCCATGCTCTTTTATATACATATATGTGCCAGGCACCCTATCTATGCTCATCCCCATGTAATCTTTCCTGCATCTTTTCCAGGAAAGCAGTAAATTGTCCTCCATTTCCAGGTAGGAGCACGGAGCTCACAGTCCCACAGCTAGTAAATGGCAAAGCTGTGACTCAAGCCCTAGGTGCTTCTAACTCTTAAATCCACGTTTATAACCCTCTGCAGTATAAGATAGGCACAGTAGGTCTTAAGAGTTGGTTTGTTTCTAGTTTCCAACTTCCGGACATCAATTCAAGGTCACTGTGGAACTCAAAACTACTGAGAACTAATCTGGAATACTTAAAAAAAAAAAAAAAAAAGCCTACTATTCAGAGATTAGAGATTAGTGTCAAGTGTGTATTTATTTATTGATCCTTTCTCCCTCTCCCTTTGGTAACCTGTAAGATAACAGCAGCTGAGGCAACAGGAAATTTGAAGTCCAGCATTTTATTAAATCTTATGTTTAAGATTTTTGTGGAAGGAAACTGCTTGAGAGAGATTGGATTTCCATTATTCACTTGCCAAGAAGAAATGAGAAAACTGGGTGGTGGGAGGGGGGTGGATTTCCTGAAGGTGTCGGGAAGGTAAGCTGGTGGGCTATTTTCTGCTTCTAGTCCCTCTACCCCCTGGAGTTGCCTGGGCTCTAATAGGGGTTTAGGAAAGGTTCCTTCCAGCCCTCACCACAGGAGGTTGTGGGTTATATGAAATCCAGCTGAGCTGGGGAAAGGAAGGGAGGCTGAGGAAGGCCCACAGAAAGAGAAATGCCCCATGGCCTTTTCCTCTTGAAGTTCAGTGGGAACCCGAGTAATAACATGGAAGTTATTTCAGAGAGGAGACACACAGACACCCCCCCAACCCCAACCCCACAGATACTTTGCACCTGCCCAACATCGGGGAGGGTGTAGGGGGAAGGGGGCATTCTCATACCTGTATGAACAAAGATTATAAATCAGTATGAGGTGATTTCTCAAGGGCAATTTAACAAGAATATATCAAATACCTTTAAAAGTATATCTCTTTTGCTTTTTGGAGAAATACCTGATTCTAGGACTGGGGAAGGAAATACACACGATGAGCCTGGAGCATTTTGTATTGCCAGAAAGTAAGGAAGTGCTCCAAACAAACCTGCACAAAGACCCCACGCTGATGAGGGTATGTCTGGGGCCATAGGACCTGATGAAAAGAACTCCTAGAGGCCTACGCTGAACAATTGGAGCAACAATAAGCAGAGTAGTATTGGGTTATGACCCAAAGCATAAAAATAAACACCCATGAGTCCATACTGCTATAAGTAAACTGTTGAATAAATAAAGGAGAAGAGACAAATCTCCTGTTTGGAAGAACTTACAATAATGTATGCAAGTATCTACACTCCGCGACGAGGAGAGCAACTCCTCACTCTGGTTTACTCTTGGTGACCTCCTTCCAAAACATGCAGTATGGGAAGCAGGGGAAAGAGTAACTTTGCAGTGAGAAACGTTAACGAGCGCAGCTGGACCGGGCGACCGAGCTCAGCATCCGCAGTGCTGTCACACTGATAGCGCGAGCCCTGGCTCTGATGTGATGACAGCGGCATGGTCCCTCTGCGGTGCCTTCCCGAAAGGCCCGTAAGCAGGGCCTCATCAGGACAGAAACATCAGACACATCCCAACCAAGGGACACTCTACAACGCCCCTGCCCAGTACTCCTCAGAACTGTCAGAATAATAAAAAATCAGGAATCTGAGAAACGGTCACAGCCAAGAAGAGACCAAGATGACTAAGTGTAATGTGGCTCTTGGGTGAAATCTGAAATGGCAGGAGAGCATCAGGGGAAAACTGAGGAAATCTGAATAAAATCATGCTAGCATACCAAGACCAGCGCGTTGTAAGAGACGTGCTTTAATAGTAGAGGAGACTACATGCTGGAACCCCCGCATGTAATTCTTCTGTAAATCTAAAGTTACTGTAAATAAGTTCATGACCTAGGTGTTTCCCTTTCTCCTCCCTTTGGAAATAATAAAGGATGAACCTAAAGATTGATCCACATGGATATGTGTCACAGAGGTGGGGGTAATAAGTGAAAAGGTAGAAATAATTGAAATGTCCAGTAGCAGGAATGGTAAGTCCATACAATGCAGTCATGAATCCCAATCTTAGAGAAATATATTTCTTGGTAAGGAAGGGTTTTTATGAGTGCCAGCTGAGTGGAAAAAGCAGATTCTGAAAGTGCCCATGAAGTATATATTTTTATATATGCATGAAGGGGTACAGATAAATATATTTCAATGTGCTCGTAATTATCACTGATGCATACATAATGCTATGGATTTTTCTTTTCATGGAAGCAGTACTTGCTTGTTACAGAAAATACAAATCAGCAAAAAATAAAATATTACTTTCTGAGTTAAAAAAAAAAAAAAGCTGGAAATGATTCCATTATAAACCCAGCAGCAGCAACAGGAGTCTCAATCCCAAAGAAGGGAGTTCTGAGAGCAGATGGGACATTGGCAGCCTGGGAAGCCTGCATGTTTCTTCCATTCAGGTGTCTCCCCCTAGAAGTGCGCTGCCTGAACAGACCCTCTGGTGCCCTTCCGTTTTCCACAGGAACAGGCCACCTTCCGCTTAGCCCCTGTGGGTGCAGGAAGGGTGGCCACCTGTAAAGACAGTAAACAGGTTGCAGGGTGTGTGGAGATCAAGCTTGGCAGTGCGGTCCCAGTGTAGACCTGAGGCCCTGCTGGAGCCCCAGGCCTCTCTCAGAGGCACCTACGTCGGCCTGTAAGGCAGACGCACCTGGAGAGCTGAGAGACAGACCCAGTGTCTCTTGCCTTCTTCTGTAGTAATCCTGCCCCATTACCTAGCATTGTTTCATCTTAAAAAGAATCTGCACGTACCTTCCATCTCTGTTGTTCCAACAACCACCCTTGGAGGTAGGTATTACTATCCCATTTTTCAGGTGAAGAAACTGGGCCTCAGAGGACTTAATGGCTGTCACTTACCTTGTGGGTAACCGGAGGTCAAAAGATACAGGCGCATGTCATACCTCTGAACCAAGTCTGGTTTCCGCTCAGGGTTCTGGAGTGTGTTGCATAATCTAGATCTTCCATTTAGCCGCCGTGTCCCCTGAGGAAGTTGTGCACCTTCGCTTGGCCTCACTTTTCTCATCTGTAGGATGCAGATGATAATACCCATCCGCAAGCTCCTGGCAGGGGTTAGTGAGATGGTGCATATAAATTGCTTAGCATGGTGCTCAGAACATCAAGTCAGCCCTCTGTGAACACTCCTTATTCCTGAAGAGAAGGTTCATGGGATAAAGTAGAATGCGACCTAGAGAGAAGGGTCCTTCTCCCTGTCTGTCCTGTGATCTGAGAAGGAAAATGCGGCCAGGCTGGATCCACCCGCGACTTTATAAGACCCATGATGAACTGAGGAGTCGTGAGTCTTTTTCTCCTGACAGGCTTTCGTTCTTGGCTCTGTACTAGGCCCAGATCAAGCAGTGTTACTCATCAAGCTGGTGTTCGGGCCCCGCCAGAGGAAGAGGTGCAGGAACCTGGAGCATGTAGGCCAGCCTTCAGACTGAGTTGGAGAGGAATCGGGAGAGGGACCCACAACAAAAGCACATGAGAACCAGTTAATTAGCTTGGCACACATCCAAGTCAGAAAGCAGCTTGGCTTTTGTCTGGTTTGGAATTTTCCTAAATTCTACTTGCAATGCAACATATCCTGATTTCCCAGAATCAGACTGCAGAGCCAGGACTAAAACTTTGAAGTCCTCTCATGATTTTCTCCATTAACCCAGGACAACCCGAGGACATCTCACCTTATTTCATATTTAGCCCTCACTTAGTTCCATAGGCGGCAACTACAAATGTAAGTTGTGGCTCCTTATGGCGCAGTGACCCCCTCAGCGGCAGGCAGGGCTTCTGGGCCAGGTGACATGGGGCCCAGGAAGTGGCAGCTCTGCGCCGTCTGGTGGAGAAGTGTGTCTGGATCAGGGTGTGCGGGCCATCCCCGAGGGGACCGACCGCACGCCTCCCAGGCCTGGGCGGCACAGCCTCGGATGGTGGCTGGACGCTGCCCATGAGCTCCTTGACCATCCCCGTGTGGCTTCGTTCTCGGAGGGTGCTAAATCTCTCTTTGTGAACCTGACCCTCCTCCCTTGTTGATACCTCTTCATTTCTCTCTCCTCCCGAGTTGAATAATCCTTTTACAGCAAAAATGAATTAATAAATAGCCAGAGATTCAGCAGATAGGAGTGATGCCAAATCAAATTAAGCTTGTATTATATTCTCAGAAAAAGAAACTGTTAAACTTGCGAGGTCAGAGTGCCTTCCACCTCATTTATTAACGTCCTCTCCTAAGCTGCCGTCTCCGGGGAAGACGTGGAAAGGCCGAGCTGCCTATCTGTGCAGACTAGCTGAAAGAGCGCCAGGCCAGGCAACACGCCTCCATCGCTGCCACTTCATCAGCAGGTGTTTGGGGGCCGGATGTGACTGGGGGCTCTAACAGCTCCCTCAGTTTGACAGGACTCCTCATCCGACAGCGTGCCAGCTGTGTGCCACATGTGGGACACAGTGCGCCAGCTGTTTGCTGGCTGGAGCTCCCTCGTCCCATCCTCACCCTGCAGCACGTCCTGTCCCCTGCCCCCAGACACGCTACCCTCCCCGTCAGGATTGAGGAGCTCTCAGGTCCTCAGCTAAATGTCGTGTTCTTATACCCCCTAAAATTTAGGAAAAATTACATGCCTCCTTGCACTCCTGAAATTATATATCGAGTTTAGATAGTTGAAAAGTGAGTGCTATTACATGGCATGAGCTTTACATATGTCTTTGGCAAAGCTTTGGCACTACTTATTAAATTTACAGGCAAGATTCACTGCATAATCTAATTGGCAAAGGTTTTTATGGCCAAATCAGCCTTGTTTTCTGTCAGACCCAAGTCTGATTTCATTTTTTCAGCTCAAATCAACTTACTAGTACATACGTCATGATGACCATCTGACTCCTGAATGTGAATTCTTAGGTCTGGGGACAGAGGGGAGCACACAACTGTGCCAAGAGTACATTGACGGGGCAAAATAAAGGATTATCTCCTTTACTGTTTCTTGCCCTGCTCTCATAGGACTCCTCAGAGAAGAAAGGCTGAATTTTAAGATTGTCCCATGGTCAGATTCAAGAGGGTGAGAGGTACGCATTTCTTTTCTGAAGTGCAGTAGGGTGATTGTAACAGTGAGAGTGGCTGCAGAGAGAATTTCTAGATCGCAAGGATGCTCTTGGAAGGGTCAGTTTTAAGGAGTATATGTGGCAGTGAAGGATCTGGACATGTATTTCCTTAAGATGACACATGCCCACCTACCCCCTGGAAAGTGACTGTGTGCCCCAGTTCGCAACCACTGCTTTTAGATACGACAGCACTCAAACTCCCATCAGTCTGACTGAGGCCGGTTAACTAGGCTTCACTCCATATTTGTCCTCACCAGTGCTTGGCAGACACCTGGCAAGCAGAAGGGTCAGAGCCTTTGCATTCCGCTTTTCTTTCTATTCAGTACCTGTATTTCATTAGGTCTGGAGTTGTCGTTTAAAAACAAAACAAAACTGGGGTGCCTGGGTGGCTTAGGGGTTGAGCATCTGCCTCTGGCTCAGGTCATGATCCTGGGATCAAGTCCCACATCGGGCTCCCCGCAGGACTCAATCCTATGTCTCTGTCCATGTCTCTGCCTCTCTGTGTGTGTCTCTCATGAAAATAAGTAAAATCTTTAAAAACAAAACAAAAACTTCCCCAAGCAAGCAAAGAAGAGCACTGTTGCTCCCCAGAAACCTACGGGCATCTGGGAACAGGGACACATTTGCTCTGGAGGGTAGTGTTTCAGGTGCCAGGACCAGGAACATTGAAGAAAAGCCAGGAGGAGGAGGTGTTGACTCAGGGTAAGAGGGAATGTGGGCTGAAGAAGAGAGCCCTCGTTTTTAACCATTTGTACTGCTTGAAGTACACAGAACTTCCCCAGTAAACCTGTCAGATAGAATTACCATGAGGAGACTGAGACGCAGAGCGGCTAAGTAAGTCACCCAAGGTCCCACAGCCCATTAGTGCCAGAGCAGAGATCTGAACCTAGTTCAGTCTTGGTGACATCAGCACCATTATATAATATTGCCTCTCTCATCAGTAAATACCTACTACAGAGTGGGCTGTCCTTCCTTCTTTCATTTTTTTTTTAAGATTTTATTTATTTATTTGAGAGAGGGAGAGAGAGAGAATGAGCAGTGAAGAGGGACAGAAGGAGAGAAATAGAGGCAGACTCCTTGCTGAGCAGAGCCTGATGTGGAGAAGCTTGATCCCAGGACCCTGAGATCATGACCTGAGCCGAAGGAGATGCCTAACCTACGGAGCCACCCAGGCGCCCCCTCATTTTTTTTTTTATTTGTCTGGGTTTTTTTTTTTTTTTAATGAAGTTTTTAGTTTTAATTCCAGCATAGTTACCATGAATGGGCTGCCTTTCTAACACCCTTAGTTCATTTTCATAACAGCAATAATGACCTCAACAACAACACAGACAGTAGAAGGAATTTCAATAACACCTGAGTACTGATCCAATTATAAATCTAAACGTGGCTGGTAGATGTTTCAGAGGAGGATGCTAAGTGGCTGAGGTAGAAGGCTGTGTTACTTCCCTTGGGCAAAATAAAGACTTTTATAGACTCTTTAAGATTAAAATCTTATGAACACAGACCAGCTTATACCCAAAGTGGAGAAGCATTCAGGAGATGCGATCACATACTAATTATATTGTGTAACAAGAAAGACCACACACAGGGTGAGCAAAGTTCTGTGCTATCTCTTCACTTAAGATGCCTTTTCTTCATTATTGTGAAAAACAGTTTGTTAGTTAATTAGGAAAACGAATATACTGTATTTGAAGATGCTGTTGCAGAAAAAAGTTCTGTCTCTTTCCCACTCCCTCCCTCTCTCCTCCCTCCGCCCTCCCTCCTGGGCTGTAAGGTCTACGAGGGCAACTGCTGTGTCCATCATTCATCGTGGTGCCTAACACATAGTAGACACTCAATAAATGTTTAGCAAATGAAACAATCCATGGTATGCCAGCACCCCAAGGTCTCATGCTCTTAAACTATGAGATGAGCTATATCTTTCAGATTCAAGAACAAATCTCTTTGAGGGTCATGAGAAAAGGTGTTATCATCTGTCAGGGCTTCTGGCCTTTTCCTCAAGCCAGCTCTGTAAGTCTTGGATTAAAGACCCTGGCAACTAGGGAAGCACTTCTTTTATCTTCAGTTTTATTATACTCAGCTTGGGGGGAAAGTTTGTTGACCTTTTTGTGAATATGATGAAAATTATGGCCTTTCTCAAACAAAGGAACACACAAACTTCTGTGTACAACTTAAGTAAGTTCGTGAACCCTTTAAACTATGCATCTCAAGTTAAGAATGCTTAAAAAGTGAACCGCAGCTTAAGGAAAGGGCACAGTCATCCTGCTAGACCTCTCGTATTTGAAGGAAAATTGACAAGAGAACAATAAGAGCTTGCTTCGGATATAATACCAGAGGGGAGAATATGGCGCCAGTTCCAACTGTGCCTTGATTCTGGTGAGACACTTTCATAAAAGACCCTTTGTTCCCTTTGGGACAGATGCCACCAAACACTGCTTTTTTTAATGACAGTCCACTGTCCGGCCCTTCCCAGCATGCACCCTTCATCCTGTGATTGGACAACAGGCAGGAAAGGGGAATGGAAATAGGGCAGAGTTTTGGATCGTGAAGGTTGCTGAGTTGGTTCTTTTGGTTCCCAGAGTCCACTTACATTCATTTCAGGCTCCGTGTCTTGGAATGTTTTCGCCCTTAGCAGAAGTACTACAAGCCTGTTGCCTAGGATATTTTCCCTGAGAGTCTCTCCCAAATGGATGCAAAAAAAGCAGATTTTATAGAGACCTAGATAATCCCTTGTGAAAGAAAAAATGTCTAGGTCAGAGCTGGGAGCTGATGTACCCCAGGCCTTCCCTCCTCTCCAGCTCCTGTCCCTACTGGAGGAAGGAGATGTTTCCTCCCGTCCAAACGCTGCCACTTGATTACTTCAGACTTTATCCCACCAGAACTCATCCTTATGTTTTAAGGACACAGGCCTTACTGGTGACTGAGCATTTTCTGTCTCACTGAGGTCTCTGCCTCACTGTCGTCATCTGCAGGGTGGGGATCACAGCACCAGTCCCCACATCCCGGGATCATGGTGAGGAGTGCTCAGCTCAGTGTTCCCGGCACGTGGTAGGCACTTGATCACGTTGGCGCTTACTGTGTTAAGGACCGAGGCCTCTAGACGTGGAGGAGGAGAAACTAGGCAACTTCCGTACTTTTGTCCCTTCTCAGTGTGCTCGCTTCTGCCCCCTGTCCTTTCCTGGCCCTGCCTTTCCCCCATCCCAGTCCCTGGATCAACAGTGTTCTCTCCCAGGACCAAGCCAGGGAGGCTCTAACCTTGGGCGCCCAGGGTCCGAGCCATGCCTCTGGGACTCAGAGCTCACGTTTTGGCCACTGAAGTATCACTGATGTTTAGGACCCTCTGGGGGCAATAATGCCTGACTATTCCTTTCAGCTCCCTCCTTCCCTCCCTTCCTATTGTTTTTATTTCTCCCTTTTGGAAAACAGTTATTTATCAAACACATGTCTGCTAGTAACACTACTACTTCTCTCCTAATCCTGGTGCTCCATAATGCTGGTGCTAATAAACAGTGTTGCTGTCCTTTGACACTCTAGTGGGAGGTGGAGGGGTGAGTAAATAGTAAATGATAGGTAAGCCGTGATAAGGACAATTAATGAAATAGAGAATAACCAGGGAATCCTACTTAGAATACCCTCTCTGAAGAGGTGACATTTGAACTCTGTGATTGTCCTGGGCAGGTATTGAAACCTTGGCTTGATTCCAAGTGAGAAGTGCTGTTGGGAGTGCCAAGTGGTAGCTTCTCCTGTTTTTCTCTCCTAACAATAGAGGGTTTAAGGCTTAGGGGAAGTCAAACTCCTGATTTTTACAAGCTCTTTATTTTGTCAAGCAAGCTTAAAAAAATATCATGACCCTCACCT
Source organism: Canis lupus familiaris (assembly GCF_011100685.1). Lineage (NCBI taxonomy): Eukaryota > Metazoa > Chordata > Mammalia > Carnivora > Canidae > Canis > Canis lupus. The sequence continues at coordinate 32,649,666 of NC_049239.1, read as the reverse complement.
TTACAGATATTCACTTACCGTGTACCAGGCATTGTGCATTTTACATGTATTCTCTGATTTAATTCTCCAAAAACCCAAGGAAGTAGATCTTATTATCAAAATTATCCCTGTAGTCAAATACAGAAACCAGAACTGAGAGAAGCAGAGTAACTTGTGCATGGTCAACAGCCCAACAGTGGTAGGGTCAGGACTGGGATCCGGGTAGGTCTGAGAAGAGAGCTTGCGTCTTCAGCCAGTAGACCCGGCTGCCCGCCTCTTGTGATGTCGTAACTCACTTGGTTCTCCTTTCCTCTGCAGTGGTGCCAGTGAAGAAGAGGACACATGAAGGCTTGCCATCCCCCATGGAAACTCATCCCTTCCCCCTGTGTGTATGTGACAGCGTGTATGTAGCGGCTTCTGATTTCTGTGAAAGCTGCCCAGTGACAAACGTACTTCCACCGGATGCATCCCGAGATCCACAGCAGGCACATATCTCTCCAAGGGATGACCAAGTTTATTGTTACTGACTGTGCTTTTCATTCTCTTGTCGTGGTAGGTAAGAAAACATGCCCCTATGATCAACCAGGAGCAGTTAATTAAGCGTCCTTCAGGTAGTCCCTCAATGGCTGCTTTGAACTTACTCAGGAAAGCCAGTCCCTGTAATACTGTATACTCAGCATCGTTTTATCTGGAAGGATCTGGAATAATCTTGAAGGGCAGTCAGAATTTTTCCCCCTACCTGCTAATAAAACCCCCCTTTATTTATAGTGAAGCATGAAGTAGTACGGGGCACAGTTAGGGCTTTGTAGATAGTCTCTAAAAGTCCAGTTACACATTTGTGAAAACGTGGCTCCATGAAATAAGATGGGAGGCGTGAAGAAGATGGGGTTGGAGAAAGAGTTAAAAGTTTGAAATACAGGGATATTTTTAGTACATGAGGTTATCCAGCACTTCAGATCCATAATTCAGTGCTGTGGAAATGAAAAAAATGATTGAAGAGGTAGAAAGGAAATGACTTTAAAAAAAAAAAAACGGACCAAAGAGATCTGATTAAAAGTTGAAATCAGTATTTCTGAACTCAAATTGCCTGAGTTTCCCAAATAGTCACTAAAGGATATGATGGATCCTGAATTATCTGGGTGAATTCTGCTGGTTTTCTGGGTCTTGTCGCAACACGAAGGCTGGGATGTGTATTACCAAGTGGGAGTTTTCAGTGTAGATTCTTGTCATCCCCGCTCCGGCCCCCTTGGCCTCATTTGGCTTAAATGCAGTGTTAGGGAAAGCACCCTAGCGTGCTGATTCAAGCCTGGCTCCCAGCAGGTGCGCCCTCCTTTCCCTCCAGCCAGAACCCTCTTCCCATGCGCCCCGCCACCGGCCTTCAGCCCGCCCCCCACCAGGCCCTCCCCCTGCAAGTACCATGTGCAGAGACACACCACAGTGGGACTTCCAGCCTGTCCCCCTCCCAAGTCACATTTCCTTACAACCAAGTTTTCTACTCCCAAGTAAGCAGTGATTACCAGGGAATACAAACCTGCAAGTTAAAAAACCTACATTTTCTGAAACCTCAGTTTTACTTAAATGGTTTGGAGTCAGGGGATGATCTTATTTTTAGATAAAACAACTCCATTATGAAATAGAATGTTCATACACACAGCTTAGATAAAATGGGACACTTCGCAGGGAATTCTTATTAGCAAGTGAGGTATGCGCTCCCTCTCCTCTGCCTGTAATGGTATTTTGGTGTTCACTCGCGAGAAGTACAGTTGCAACTGGATCCAAGCAGCTACTCAGGGCCTGGACTTCTAGTTGCCTGTGAAGCAGAACCGAAGGCGCCTGCCCTGGGAGAGACCCCCCCCATCTCTTCCTGCCTGCCTGCGACCTGTACACCTATCAGAGAGCTCTCGGGCCAGCTGGTGTGTGTGCGTGCAGGATGGTTTTGAGGCAAAAAATAATACTTACTGTAGGAATACTATTTATGTCATTGTTCAATCCTGTGCATGCTGTAAAATTATTTTTTGAGGCCAGGAAGCTACCAGGCGTATATGCTTCTGGTTTAAGATTATCCTAGTTCACTTAATATGGGATGTTGGGACTAAGAGCACTTTGGGCTGTTATTTTTAAAAAAAATTTTTTTTTCTCTCAAACTGGTGGCCAAATAATGGCTAAGACAGTTTCGGTGCTTTACCTGTCTGCCTGCCAAGACTGGAGAATTTGGCATATCATTAAGTACAACCCCGAGCTGTATCCCACAGAACCACTCATAAAGAAGGACCAGTGGCCACTCGTATAAGAGTTTAAAAGCCAGAAGATGAAGACAACTTTAGGATCTGGTTGCTAAATCTGGTTGGATCTTGTTTGTCTTTCCCCAATAATTATTGCCTAATCTCCAAATAGCAGCCTTATCTTCGCAATGGACAGACCATTGGCTCCTCCCTACCAGATTGTACATTACTACTTGAAATCAGTATTTGGGAAACCCAGGCGTTTATGCAGTGGATATGAACAGAAATATAAAAATACATGCCAGCTTGTCTCCATATATTATCATATCTCTGTAATCCTCAAGGAAAGCACTTTTGCTTTTACTTAAGATTTCAGATCTGCTTTATGGGCTCCTGCTGTCTTCAGCACCTGATAAAACTTTAACCAGGGAAGCATTAAACAGAGCGCAGCAGCCTCTGCCCAGGCTCCGGAGCCCCCGCCAGCAGCATTTATCAGCGTATGAACTAGGGTGCTTCCTGTGGTGGCACCAGCTTCCCCCAGAGCTGGAGCGTGCTGCTCCGCCTGAAGCCCCAGCAGGGTGAGGCTAACCCCCTGCCAGGTCTGTAAAAGTTAGAGTGCCCAGGAGCATGTGCCGACTGGCCGCAGGCTCTGGGTTTGCCGAAATCCCCAGGGAGAAGTCATCAGGTGCGGCAGGTAATGAATGTCTCTGGAATGAATTGGGTCCTCACAGCAGTCCCTGGCTGCTTTCCAAATTTTGGTTCTCTGGAGGCTGAGAGTGGGTCTGTCCTTTGATTTGATGTCATCAAATCCAGGGCAATTCCAAGAAGTTCTTGGGCCTCTTAGCTCTGACAGCCCAGGAAGGGAAATGACCTATATTGAGGACCAGCTGAGAGCTAGGCCTTGTACTCGGCCCCTGTTTGTCAGATGCTAGAACGACGTGGAGAAATAGAGCCCCTCGCCTTGAATTACACAGCAAGGAAACGCTGGAGCCAAATTTTGAACCCAGCTCTCCCTGACTTTGTGCCAGTCCATGATCTACAGTCCAGAGGGAGGAAAAGGCTTCAGGTTCCCCCACTGCAATCTGACCATCCCGCTTTGTGGATTCTTTTTCAAAATTACATTTCATGGCTACCGTTTGGGCTCAGAAATGGCATCGAGGTAGCCTCACACTTCCACCTTAGCAGGTATCCGAAGCACACATTGCTAACTTGAGCCTGCCCCCAGGAGCTGGGGGAGCCTTTCCTTTCTGGTGCCATCCCCCATGAATAAAGTGTTTCTAGGCCTTCAAAGGTATAGAAGTTCTCAGAGATAGTAAAAGCGGAGGGTGTTCTCTTAAGTTTCTCTGAAAATGTCTGGTGCTATACTCCTGTGGAAAAGGGAATCTTCGTATTTGAGCCCAGCCAGCGGTGTGCTCTGTGAGGCTCTTAGTTCAGAGTCCAGCGGATCTAGACCTCCCCGCCGACAGCTGAGGTGTGTGTGTGCACGTGCACGGTACGCGTGCATGGACGTATACACACACGTGCAGTTGAAGAGCTAAGAGGAATCCAGAGCAGCCTCCTCGTGGTCTTGCACACCCCTGCAGAGGTTCCTGCCACCCCTGATCACAGGCGTCACCAGGTAGTGAGAGCTTAGGTGCTTGCTCACGAGGTGCTTATGAGAGGAATAGCTCCTTGGCGAAGGTTGTCAGCTCGGAGAGCACTGAGCCAGGGTGCAGCCCTGGAGGGAGTTGGCGCTGCAGGCCTGCTCCAGGATGTCTAACGGTGTGGGAAACCAGAATGACCCAGGGAGTGTGCTCAGTCCCGTCAGGCCTGAGAGCACAGCTGTGGAGTTGATGACTTGTGGTGCAAGGCATAGATGTCCTCTCTCCCCCCTGGAAAATACTCTCTTGCCGATACCTGAAGTTCCGTACTCACATGATGGCCACTCAGTACGTGCTTTGTAATATGAAAACCACGTTTACTGTGTGCCTAGCACATCTGGAATTTTCTGTTCAAAACAAATCTCATTATGGGTGAAGTCAGCCCAGCCTTAGAAAGAAAGCCCCTATGGCGGGAGTCGAGATCTCATTAATACTGCCTAGACCCAGCAGTGTTCTGAAACCCCCACCCCAGCTCCTTCTAAGACCCAGAGGCCCAGGGGACCTACCTAGTAGAACAGTAGCATTTGGAACTGAGAACACACCAGAAACAGCAGGACCATTGCCAGAGCAAGAACATGAAAACAAATTAGGACATTGTGGGTATACCGGTGCAAAAACCATGCCACAGAGCCCACGGTGGGCTTGATAGGACCTTGAGGGGACAGTAGATTTAAATTAACGGGAGTCAGACCTGACCTGTCTTTGTACAGTGACAGGCCACACTGCATGGGTGTGGACAAGCATCGAAGCCATTGTCTTCTGCCTGTTTTCCTGTGCACAGTCACATTCCCTCCTTAGTCACCTTCCCCTTTCACCCTTCACATTAAACAAGGGAACACTCGATCTTTCAAGGGAATTACACATTTGAGTTAATGTTTCAGTATATCATTTTCATACTGTAAATTATTTTGTAAGAGAGATTTACCGCTATCCCAGGATGTTTGGACTCAGCGCCCCTGTGCATTTGGAAATCAATAAACTATTACTGGAAATACCATTTGTCTCTGAGAGTTGTGCACAAAGGACCCTGCTAGGCGTAAATATTCATGATGATCTCCACTCTTAACTGTGGTAATGCTGGAGATGATGGTGCTTGGTTATGAGATACAGGACGCTCGTTTACTCCGGACTTCTCCGGAGCGGCGTAGGAGATCTCTGGGAAGGGGCACGCGAGCACACACACATAATGTCATCACTATTTGGAGAGATGTTTTCACCTCAAAAGTCAAGCAATCTGGGCCTAGGTTAAAGTTTCTGAGCAAAGTTAGATGACAGCCTAAAGAATACCTGATCCTGAATGATGTTTTCAGGGAACATGAAAGCTTTACCATTTGGATGGACCAGATTTTAATTTTTCTCCTATTTTCTAGAAACAAAACCTCTTTGCAGAGCAAATTACAGGGAGGCCAGCAAAATCATCTTGGTGGAACCTTAGAGCTACTCATTTGCTATAACTGATACAGAGAGAGAATCAAGTTGTAAATGAAGCAGTTCCGGTCGGTTTGCCCTCCACGGACCAGAGTCTGCACGGAAGCCTGCGGTCCTCTACACAGAGGCTGAGTGCAAACACCCAAGACAGTAGGTCTGTGTGACCCAGAGGGTGCAAGTCCTGCCTAAAGGTACTGAAATGCACTGCTTAAAGACCCGCCCTCCCTCTCCCTCCCGCAGCAGGTGTGCCTGGATGGGCTGCAGAAACCTGCTCTAAATTTCCTTTGAACAAATTTATCTCCCTCAGACCTCGTTACTTAGCCGGGGGACTGTGTGAACCTCGGAGAAATTGTCCAAGATGCGATGAATCCAGCACTGAAGGTCGCCGGAACAGCAGCTGGCTGTCTCCTGGAGCGGTCACTAGGCCCTCCTTCCCGCCCCCGCCCCCCGCCCCAGGTGCCCAGGCCACTGGTGCCGGGTGGGGTGGGCTGGCCGAGCCCTGGAGCGCTGGGGAGGGAGTCTCGGAGGCCTTTTAACAAACCACAAGGCTGCAGAGGTTTTCTTCCCTGCTGCCTGGTGCCAGTATCTCAGCACCACATCCCACCGCCCCAGGCCTTTCCCGGTTTACTGTCTCCCCGTCTGAAAGCTACAGCTCCCTATTTTGTTTCATTGATCTTCGCTTGGTCCGACTCACAGGTGGCCCCATTTCCTTTACCCTCCTAAAAGGGTGAAATTGCAGCTTGTCTGGAATATCTCCTGGCCTTAACGAGGCACCAGAGGTACCCACACGCAGCACAAAGCCAGGCTGCCAATCTTAAGCAGAGAAGAAAAGGTCACAGGAAAAAAATAAAAACAAACCCAAAAGACTGCTCAAAGTCAGTAACCGGCCGCACTGGGGATGTGTCCGTGCTTGCTAAATACTGCAATCTCGAGGGTTAAATCCTTTTGTTAATAATTTTAGCTACCATTTAGGGAGCTCTTTCTCTGGGCCAGGCGCTAGCTAGTCTAGTTGCTTTTCACATTATCTTATTGAATTCTCAGAGCACTGATATCACCATCTCCTATTTTATGGCGCAGGAATCAGATTTAGAGAGTTAAATACTCTGCCCAAGGTCACATCCTAATAAACGGAAGCCGGGATTTAAATCTAGCTCTTAACAGGCCTCACACCCCCTGCATTTAATCTCTCCTTCCCAGCAGCCTGGGGTCCGCTGTGTATTGGTGAATAAACACACCCAGCGTGGCCTTGGACAGAGGACTTTGCCCTTTGCGTGAGGCCTTGCTTAGTACTGTCCGGTGTACCCTGAGGGAAGGGGGGCCACGGATGGCGGCAAAATCCTCTTTGGACCTGAAACTGCACTTGTAGAGGGAGGGAACTGTTAGGTTTTCTGTGTCTCCTCTATTCCAAGGCCATGAATAATGAAATCAGGAGAGGCAAAGCCATGGCTGCTTCTGCCATAGTCTTAGAATCCCGAAAGTCAACCAACTCTGACATGGAGTCTGTAATTTAATCAAACGTCTTGAAGACGTCTCCAGCAGCCTGACTTCGGGCCAGCTTGGTGTTCTTGGAAAGGGGCTAGAAGGAGTTTGTCTGTTTTATAGCCCACTTACTGAGTGTAGCCCTCATGGCCACAGCCCACCATTCGCCTTACGTAAAAGGCCCACAAACCTCACACCAGTTGAGGGACTCCGTAGCGACTCACTTACCACTTACCTATGGCTCAGCCACCTGTGAGCTTCACCTCGCCTTATTTCCCCAACAGGAAACCAAACAAGTTCTCTGACAATGAGCAATTGAGGCAGAACTGGAGAAATCTGGCACCTCTGCTAGACCCATTGGAAAGTGAGAACTAGGAAGTGAGCCTGCAGGCCTCTGCCCAGTTAAAATGAACACCATGGGGACGCCTGGGTGGCTCAGCGGTTGAGCGTCTGCCTTTGGCTCAGGTCGTGATCTGGGTCCTGAGATCAAGTCCCGCAACAGGCTCCCTCCCTGCCTGTCTTTCTGTGTCTTTCATGAATAAATAAATACCACAAAGCAGATACATAAGAGGAAGTCCATACACCTCCCCATCAAGCCCCTGCTCAGAAACTATTCCTACATCACATGCAATTCTATGTGTTTGATGTCCGGGTTCCAAGCTAACAGCAGGTGAAACGTAAGGGTGAGAAACAGACTTCTAGAGGAAAGTTGGATCCAGAAGGAAAAAAGGGAAATAGAGAAGACAAAAAAAAAAATTAAGTATACCGAAGAGCCCAAAAAGCACTGTCTTCAGGGAAGCCTTTAATGCCCAAAACAGCACCACACACATCTCCACCCCCCCCAAAGGGGCTGGTTGGATTATGGGACAGTTCAATCATATTCAAAATGATGACCCTGAACATCCCTCCTAAAGACATGAAATCATGCTCAGAAAAAGGCAAGACTTTGCATATCAAACATTTTAGAAGAGCTTCTATCACAAATGGCAGAAAACAGCACAAAACACATACCTTTTAGGGTTGAAAAGCAATCATCCTCTGCGCACCGAGAGCATGTAGCTAAACAAAACAAAACATCCCCCTACCTGAGCGTTTATTGTTCCTCGAGCCTCTTGTGTTCAGAGTTTTTCTCGTAGCTTTCTAAGTGACTTTCATGCTACAGTGCTTTGCATATAATGGCATGAACAATGGAAGTGCCAAGCTTCCAGGGTGATGAATAAAGCCAATAACCAGAATACAGGTCAGATTCTGTTACAACAAATACCGCTACTATAAAAATCACTTAGGCATCCCTGTTATCTCTAAGGCCCTGTCAATTGCCCATTTATGGCAAGCACTAGTCATTACAACAAAATCGGGAGTATAATAAAAGAAACCAGACCCTCACCACAGGCTGGGTGTAACACAATTTAACCTGCACTAACAGGTTCTCCTTGTATTTCGCCAGCAGTTCTTTGCTGCGGGAAGAGTAAACCTTGCGTAGACATCCTACCAGCCCGGGAAGCTGGCGTTCAGTAGTTGTTGCTAGGAGAAGAAAACTCAGACACAAAGGACACGCGGAGTTGTGTGGCGAGCCCTCTCTAGGGGATTTGGTCTCCGGGGCCACTTTTGACCTCAGTCCACGCCGGAGCCATCAACCGCAGAGTCGCTTGCTCCTGTTAATGATGTAATGCATATAATAAGCCCTGGAATGAAGACATGGTTCATTTCCCATGGATCAGTGAGCACTTTGTGGCAACGTGGCCCTGCTCTGATGACCCTAAGATAAAGAAATCCAGAAGTAAGTGCTTGGGACCATCCTTTCTCCCATGATGCGCTGCTGTCAACACCACGTGATTGTAAAAGCTCATGGATTATATATAGGAGTGAGCTAAGTTAGCTGCATTTCATTCACTATGCAGGCAAGGACTTTTCCATGCCCATCCATCTTCTGCTGGTGGCAATCATGAGTTTTGTCTTTTGCTGCCTTTTTCCTTCCTTCCTCCTTCCTCCTTCCTTCCTCCTTCCTTTGTCCCTCCTTCCTTCCTTCTTTCCTTCCTCCTCCCCTCCTTCCTCCTCCCTTCCTCCTTTTTCCCCTCATTCCTCCCTTCTTTCCTTCCTGCTCCCCTCCCTCTTTCCTTCCTTTTTCTGCCTCTCTCTTCCCTTCACTTAAATATTTATGACTTCATTGCACCCAACACTTTGTAACACCCTTAGCGCAGAAGGGATCAAATCCTATTTCACTTCTGAATAGTACCATCAGCAATAGGATGAGCAGCAGGGAGGAAAACTGTCCACCCTTTCCCGATGTTGTAATGCCTGGCTTGGACCCCAGATTCACGCCATACTCTGAAGAAGTTCATAAACTCTGGGCACTGCTCAGCTTGAGGAGGCCCGCAGCATCCCCTCATGCCTCAGGTCTGTTGAAGTGATGCCATTCCACGATATATTCACCTCTGCTTGTTTTCTCTGCCAAGCCAGCGTGTAGTTACACACACATCCCAGGCCAGGAAACCAGGTAAGGAGAGCTTGAATACTTCGCTCGGCTCTTGAAAACATGGAGTCCAAGTGTGGTTCTCCGGCTGGAAGGTGGCTGTTTGGACATCGGGACATCGGGAGATTGCAGGTGTAATGAAGGGAGATTGCAGGTGTAATGAAGAAATTAGGACATCGGGAGATTGCAGGTGTAATGAAGGGAGATTGCAGGTGTAATGAAGAAATTAGGACATCGGGAGATTGCAGGTGTAATGAAGAAATCATTTTCCTCTATTTGGTTTCTGCCCACACACTTGGCCTTGTGGAGTCCAGTCGAATGGTTGTGTCCTGGTACCCAGTTCAGCCTATTCCAAATGGGAAGAACCATGATAGAGGAGCAAGACCGCTCGTTGGTGTGGTGGTGGTGGTGGTGATGTCAGTGGTGGGGTGGAAGGTGGAGATGGTGATAAAGAAACCACTAGTTAAGAATAAAAACAGGCATTTTTTCAGCACTGAAAACCAATTTCCCATTTGCTAACGGAGGGGTCTGATCAGACAAGGCCATTCCTTCTGAGATCATACCTAGCGCACTTAGGACCAAACTACACTTGCCTGTTAATTTACTCAAAACTAGGTTTCCTGTTAAGCCCCTTTCCCCACCTCTGGCGTAAGGACAAGACATGTGGAGGAAGAATTAGGTCACCTGGGGTCCACTGTTGCATATGGTTTAGTGGTGTGAAGAAGCCAACATTTCTAGAAGTATCTGTCTTTCGCCATTTCTGGGAATGGTAAGAAAATCCATCTGGAGTGTTTACGCTCCTCTTGATGGCCAAGCCATAAGCTTGCTTTTATAGTGTGCTACGAGGTCAGTCTCTGCCCTCGGAGAAGACAATTTCACGATGACTTACTTCCTAATAATCACCAGCACGGCCTCACGAGGACAGGCGTACCGCGGCATTCCTCAGGGCCTGGCACGCTGTCAAGTGGCAAACTTGGCCAAGCAAGTAAGAGACCTGGCCTGGCTCACAAGGCCGCCAGAAGTGATCCAGAGTTCAGGCTTCCCCCTGCCTTTTATCCTCCCACCCCCTTCCTCTGCACCTCCGCCTCCTCTCCTTCCGGTCTCCCCATCTGGAAACCATGAGCCTCGTGGATTCCAGACACAAATTCTCAGATTTCAGATGTTTGGGAAATTTCTCTGCTTGGGTCATTCTTCAAGAGCAAAGGGAATTCATTTTGGGAGGAAAAACAGCTGAGACCCTTCCCCAGGAAACAAATAAGGTGTGGCGGTCACCCATCCCCTCGGCCCACTCAGCTCCGAACTCACAACAAAGTCTAAATTCAGCAAAAGTATTGAGGTCCCCCACCCCACACCCCGCGCCCGGGAGAAACCAGAATGAAAAAACCAAAACCCCCATTCATAAAAACGTACTTTTCTCCCTTGTGAGGCATAAACACAACTGGCATCAGATGACACGACGCAGCGGACTGTGTGCGTGTCCCTGGGACAGGGAAGGTTCTCTGGAGGGTAGACCTGCCGGGGCTGGGATGCAGTTACGGGGAGAAACTGTTCACATCGGGAACCGCTTAACCCCAGCGTGGACTCTCCAGGAGAGAGCAGAGTGTGGTCTTTGGAAGCTGAGATGAGCTTCCCCTGGATACTGGGTTTCAGAAGCAGACAACTCGGTCCCGGGACCGGCCCTGCCCTTATCGGGCTTCGAGGGATTAAAGGAGCAGCGGACCGACCCACAGGCTCGGGGCAGCTGCCAGCCTGCCCGCAGCGGTTGTCGTGGTGCCGCCTTGCGTCCCGTCCTCAGCACCCCCAACCCCGGCCTCCAGCCCCCTCCCGAGGCTCCTGCGCGGCCCTCGCCCCACACCCGCCCACTGATGCTGTCAGCCCCGGTGTGGGAGTGTCTGGTGATGCGCAGCAGTTTGTCCCCACGGCCACTGACTTCGAGGCCTGGCGGGTTCCGTGTGTCCACTGCCGCGCACGATGCTGACGAATTGCCCGCCGCCAACTAGGTGTGCAACAGGTGCCTGCGGGCCCGCCGCCTGATGGCATCGGTCCCCGGGGTGGTCTGAGCTCCCCCGGGAACCCCCTCGGCTACACCTGCGCCCCGTCCCCAGGGCCCCAGCACGAGGCACCTGCTCCGTCCGGAGAAGGGGGATGAGAGCCGGGGATCCCAGCCGCTGTCCCCGCCGGGCCATGGGCGAGCTGGGCAGCGTTTGGCAGGTCGGCTCCCCGTCGGGGTGCTCCCAAGGTGAGGGGTGGGGGCAGCCGGGGGGGAGGGCCTTGCTCCCCCACCCACACCCCGCACCCAGAACCAAAAGCCCTGACCCCCTTTTATGGAAAAGGCCGTCCAGGGGCCGTCTGCTCTCATTCCAGCACCCCCTCCTGGGGGGTCCCCACCCCACCCACTTCCTAATGGCTTGCCAAGTGTCTCCTCCAACTCCTCGCAACTGTCTCCCTGAAGGGAGCTCACTACCGCGTGTGTGAGGTCTTTACACCCCGTCCACGGAGCGGCCCTGCGTCACACGTGGTGGGCGTATGTGCGTGCGCGTGTATCGACCGGCTGGTGGTTGAGTTGTGACCCTGTCCCTTGTGTAGAAAGTATGGGCAGCCCAGGTGGCCCGGCGATTTAGTGCCGCCTTCGGCCCAGGTCATGACCCCGGGGCCCTGGGATTGAGTCCAACGTCGGGCTCCATACAGGCTTCTCCCTCTGCCTCTCTCTCTCTCTCTCTCTCTCTCTTTCTTTCTCTCTCTCTCTCTCTCTCCCCCTCTCTCTGTATCTCTCATAAATAAATAAAATCTTTAAAAAAAAAAGAAAGAAAGAAAGTGTGCACGACCCCCCCTGGGTGGCCTGGTGCAGAGTTCATGCCCTTCTGAGGAAGGAGGAGACGCAGGTGGTATTTTCCTGGGAGATTAGTGGACGCACCGGATGCAACCAGGGTGTGGGGCAGTGGTAAGGCACAAATATCCCCACTTGCCGGGACAGCTGTCCTCCCTCCGCCTCCTCCCCCTCGCCCCTCACTTTTGCCCACGGGGGCCCCGGCTCTCCAGTGACAAGGGCGCAGCATCCAGAGGAGCTCGTGGACACGAGCGTGCCCGGGGGGAGCTACGACCCGCGGGGTCCCCAGTTCTCATGACGACATCTCACATTTATGCAGGGACTCCGATTCTAGGAATGTGCCACCTGTGGCCTCGATCGGGTCGACCCACCATCCCCTTTCACTTACCGTTGGCCTGACCTAGCGGAACACCGACAGCCGGGTAATTTAGTTGGGAAAGAGCCACTCCAATCAGCGGCTTGGCAGAGGTTAAATTAGAACAACGACAAAATTGGTGGAATTATGCACCTAAGAAAGAGGTTTTATACGCATAGCTGGAGTGAATTGCTCTTGTGACCTTGAGCTTAAGGTCCTTGTATCGCCACCAAATTCAAAGACGTGTCAATGAAGACTCACGATGGTGACACTTCCAACAATTGACTTTTTTCCCATTGACTTTTTTCCCCATGGACAAGTTCGCTACACCTTTTGCTCAAGCTTTCTCTTCCTGAAACGGAGGTGGGTTCTCTTTTGAGTGAAACAGTGGATCAGAAAACCTGGGTCTGGCACGTATTAAGTCACTTTGCTTATTTATTTATTTGAGAGAGAGAGAGCACAAGCAGGAGGGGCGGGGGAGAGAGAGATAATCCCAAGCAGACCCCAAGCTGAGCACAGAACCCCACCTCAGGACCCTGCGATCACGGCCTGAGCCAAAACCAAGAGTCACATGCTTAACCGACTGCACTGCCCAGGAGCCCCTAAGTCACTTTAAATGAGTAACTTATATGCCCTGTATCTCCGTTTCCCCCTCTCTAAAAGGGGGTGATACTAGAGCCTGCCATACTGGTTGGTGAGATGCTCAAAGAAGATAACGATCGGTAAGCGCTTAATGCAGTGCCTGGCACATAGTGAGCCCTCAAGGAGAACTAGTCATCATCAATATTAGCACTATTATAAGTATGAGAAAAACAGTCTTTGAAGGGAAATTTGGTGGTATCCAATCCCATTTCTGGAAACATCTGTAGCAAAGAAATATGACACATATACAAAGCTGTTTGCATAAGAATGTTCACGTAGCATTGTTTCTAACCCCAAAAAATGTGGTAATGAGTTAAGTATCCATCAACACGGTAACAGCTGAGCATCTTCCATCCACGTAGAGGAACACTCTGCAGAAAACTGAGGGTGGGTTTCTCACTGGCCGCTCAATGCTGCCAACAGTACTTTCGAAAATCACCAAGTCCTCTGTGTTTAGATTGCCAATCACAGCTTTCCTGCCTGCAATCATGGAACATTCTCAGGATGCTAATGAGATGATGATTTTGTTTTACTGGGAAGAGTGGATTTGCATCACTCAAGCCAAACTGAAAAGGCACAAGCCCTGAAGAGGTAGGGGTTGAAGGGCGCGGCTGAAAGATACCCTTATTCCCAGGGCAACCCCATCTTCTTCCTGTGACCTTCCAGTCATGGGGTCACAAGGGTGGACCAAGTGAGGGAAGGCCCTGACGTTTGACCACTGGAAACCCTCCTTGGAGCTTTCTGGCATGAGAAGAAGAGTCCATCTGCTCCACCATGTTAAAGCAGAGAAAGTGGAATGACTGTCCCCATCCCTCATGGCCCCCCACTCCACCCCTTGCATTGCTCCCTGAGTTAACCTGTCTGCTGCAACCCAGAACACCAGGTTGGGGGTTGAGCCGGTGCTTCGGCCACGTGGCCACTCCAACCTCTGCTCCTCCAAAATGGGTCCCTCAGTCCTGCTCTGTTTCTACCAGCCAGGAACACTACTAGCGAGTCAAGATCCTCTTCCTCAAAACAAGAGCTGTGCTCTCTTCATTGGAGGTTCTTGTTTCGTTTGGGTTTCCTCTGTCTCTCCCGGGCCTGCTCTGTGCATCCTTCACCCTAGAATTTTCCCTGCAGAGGCAGACCCCATTCTAGTTCAGTTTCATGAAAAGACAGGCGAGAGCTCAGACCACGAGAAGGAAAAGTAGCTCTAGGGATCCCTGGGTGGCGCAGCGGTTTGGCGCCTGCCTTTGGCCCAGGGCGCGATCCTGGAGATCCGGGATCGAATCCCACGTCAGGCTCCCGGTGCATGGAGCCTGCTTCTCCCTCTGCCTGTGTCTCTGCCTCTCTCTCTCTCTCTGTGTGACTATCATAAATAAATAAATAAAAATTAAAAAAAAAGAAAATATGGAATTTAAAAAAAAAAAAGAAAAGAAAAGTAGCTCTAGACACTCCACGTAGCTGCGGATTCCACCTCCTATCATGGTGCTCCCGTTACATATGTCCTTGAGCACTCCATTTTGACCTTGACCCTTCACAGTCCTTCCTTGAAGGAGGTTAGAACACACAACCAACAATGGGTTTGAAGGTGAACAATGCTTCCTTCCACAGGCTGTTAGCAATGAAGGGCCGAGACCTGATGGGACAGGCTCAAGCTCTGGACTGCCCCGACGGGCGGCTGTGATCCCCGGTTGCACAAGAGCCACTGTTCTCCATCGTAAGTCAAGTTCGGCCTTTCTTCTTGCTCCCATTTCAGCACGCATCTTGGTGAAGAGTGACACCTAGAAATAAATTAAGGCAACGCCGAATCCCTGGCCTCCCCGCTCTCTTGCCGGGTAGCTAATGTCCCCCCCATTAACAGGAACCAGACTGTGCTTGCCCATGCAGTGCCCGACGGGGCCAGCAGGGGTCTGACATTCGTTGCTTTTAACCCACAGGGGCCGACTCGGTGGTGATGCTACGGGAAGGAAATCGGATTGAGACACTAACAGCCATGGTTTGAGATAGCAGACCTCTTAGGTATAAATAGCGCATCCATTTCTGTAGTCAGGCCATAAACGTTCATCCCACAGGGCATTGATTTTTCCTTATCCACAATGAAGTGCCTGATTTAATCCGGTTTTCCTGTTTACCCAGAAAAGACATTCATAAAGGGAGCGACCTTAATCCAGGAACTTAGACCATCCAGATTTCCTTCTGAAGCAATCCACAAATTGCTGTTCAGCCCCTAAAGAAGATGCGGTGAGGCCCAGAGTTGTTGTTAATCAACACGTACCCAAAAGAGGCAAATTAAATGCCCCCCAGTTCATAGACGCCGTTGTAAAAGAAAAACACGTGTTTAGTATTTCTGGATCATCTTTAAGTTTGGTATTTCGAACCACAGGTCTTTACGATTTTCTTGAATACATTTTTATTGTGGATGATTGGTTATGATAATTATTCGTTACGATAGTTATTAAATACCTAAGAGAAAGTGTTCTGCTTTCCAGTTTTCAAAGCCTTTTCACACATTACTTCATCCGGTCCTTTATTAGAAGAGAGAAATTATTAGTCTCATTTTATAGCCAATGAAATTGAGGCTCAGAAAGGGGAAGAAGAGTTGCCTGAGATCACACAGCTAGTAGTAGCAGAGCTGGCAATTTTTCATGCCAGAGCATCAAAGTGCATGTATATTAAAGGACTTTCACATATGCAAACATTTATATAATGCAACCCTATTATGAATTGTCCTTTTTTCAGCAATTAACCTAATTTTACTTATTAGTGTCTATTTATATCTTGTTGCTATGCCGGAAAGTAATAATACTGTAATTTCCTTACATTATGGGCCGCGTGCTTTTCATTAAGCTGCACGTCCCCTCCGTCCACGTAGTCCTGTTCTGTGTTCTGCTCTCAGATGAGGTGGCAGGAAGTGGCAAGGATCCAGTCTTGCGCGAGATTCACAAAACCTCCCTTTTTCCTGCAGGCCACCTCTTCCCGACAGAGGGGAGCCCACATTTGTAACCATCACTGCAGCCCGAGGGGCTAGGACCTGTCTCCTAGGACCAGCTGAGGACAAGCACGGAATGCCTCGCTGGCCGCACGGACTCAGCCACGCGGAGCTGGCGGTGGCCTCTGTCCCCAGGTCACCTGGCCCACCGCGGTCACAGCCCCCTGGGGCGCCAACCACAGGACGCCTCCCGGTGGCGCAAAGGGGTAAGACCCTAAAACTGTTCCCACCAGGAGCTTGTGAGGACTAAAGGGGATGGGCTGTGACGCCCTGGAGGAGAGAGGAGGGGAAAAAGGTCACAAAATCCAGATTTTTTAAAAAAGATTTTATTTATTTATTCATGAGAGACACACACACACAGAGAGAGAGAGAGAGAGAGAGAGAGAGAGAGGCAGAGACACAAGCAGAGGGAGAAGTAGGCTCCATGCAGGGAGCCCAACCTGGGACGTGATCCCAGGTCTCCAGGATCACGCCCTGGGCTGAAGGTGGCGCTAAACAACTGAGCCACCTGGGTGTCCCACAAACTCCAGATTTTAAAGAACTTTATAGACAACGTTGTGATTTTGGTACCAACCACTCTGAGCTGCTCGGGTTCTCTCAGAATCTTGCTTTGTTTTCTCTCCTCCCTTTTCTTTTGAGGTTTAGTGACCCAGGCCCATCGAGGAAAGGGACCTTGAGCCCTGGGATCTGTGACCTCCTTGGCCACCTTAGACCCTACTCTGCACGTGCATTCTGCAAAGCGTTGCTGAACCCCGCGCTTGGGGTCGTGCACCCCACAGCGGCTCTCCTGCTGCTCCTGCAGGTGCAGCCTGGCCACCCCCACCCCCACCCGCACCCCACCACCACCCTGTTCTGATTGGCCTAAGGGCAGTCCCGCCCCTCTGCTAGTGAGTGGTTCTGACCGAGCATGTGGGGGCTTCTGGAGGTCTCCCCACGCACACAAGAAAGCCGCAAGGTGGGGTCTCTTTTCTTCCAGCCAGTGCCGCCTGGATGTGAGCCCCACTCCTGCGCCGGAAGCAGACGCAGGGGTGCAGGCGAAGGCCACGTGGCTTGGGACTCGCTATGACTTGCCCGAGGGCGCTCTGACCAAGCACCCCAAAGCTCCCAGCAGCCCTGCTCAAAGCCTGCACCAGGCCTCTCTGCGAATGAGGAAACCGAGGCCGAGGGCACAGAGCGGTACTTAAAATCAGGCGGAGAGAGCCAGAGTCCACCCCAGCCCAGATCCACCTGCCGCCAGCCCTGTCTACCTTCCGCACCCCGCCCGCCGCTCATCCAGAGGGGAGGGAGTCAGAACAGCCCCTCGGCGCAGGTGAGATGGGGACTGACGCACCCCCCCCCCCCCCCCCCCCCCCCGCACCTCTCCCTCTGCTCAGAATGCCCGGCCGTGCTCCACCAGGGAAGGTCTCCAGTCCTCCAAGGGCACCTCTGGGTTGATCCCCAGTTCTGCTGTGAAGGCACCACCCCTCGTCCGGCCCATGCCAAGCTCCCCGCAGCTGACGTCTCTCTTCTCCACCTGTGCCCAGGGGGTGGCAGTTCCCCAAGGTTGTGTCTTTCTTTGGGTTTTGACTTACCAGCGTTTAACTCTTGCTGCCCACCCTCAGGTCTCCGTATGTCCAGGAGTGAGGTCTGACCTTAGGGGGTGTCCCTCCTGCAGGCCCCGCACTGGCTCCCTGTCCCCTGTGCCCTGTGAGCCCAAGAGGCCCTTCCCCTGCGCCATAGGTGCTAGTTTCCACCCTCTGGGCCTCTGCTCAGCCATCGCCTCTGCCTACAGTGCTCTCCCTTTCTTCCTTTCTACCCAGTGGTATATTAAGTTCTGTCTTTTGTCTCCTTTAATCACCTGGGGACTCAGCGAGGGAAAGATGCTAGTCAATCTCATCTTTATGTCCCCACAGCACCTAACGCGGGACCTGACACGTAGATATTCAATAAATGTTCGTGAAACGAATGACTTCTGCTCCGACGCGAGAAGCTCGCAGGTACCCCATATTAGCAGGACCTACGACAAAACCTCCTTTGGCCTGCATCTCCCAAGGAGGTAGTATTGTGCAGGCAACGTGGTCTCATACTTTTTGAAGCTATTTAAATGACTATCAGTCTCTCTCATGTATTTTTTTATTTTAATTTTTATTTTTTTTCATGTTTTTTTTTTTTAACATTTATTGATTTATTTGGGAGAGAGTGTGTGCAAGAGGGGAGAGCGGCAGGGGGGGAGGGAATCCTGGAGGAGACCTCTTGCTGAGGACGGAGCCTGATGCGGGGCTCCATCCTACGACCCCGGAGACCACAACCCAGGCTGAAACCCAGAGTCAGACACGCGATGGAATGAGCTACCCAGGCGCCCCCTCTCTCATGCATTTTAAATAACACTTCATATTTGGCTCTTTCCCCCAGGCAGTGTGGCAAAGCCTAACCTGCAGCACTGATAAACCCAGGGTGTGCACACGTGCAGTAACACCCCCCCATACACGCACCAGGCAGGGCTGGAGAAGTGGGGGTACAGGCTGGGGGAGGGTGGCTGGAATGCACAGACACCTCCAAGACCTTGTCGCACTTAACATCCTTGACCTTCTGTCCCCACCAGATGTTAGTAGCGAGGAAAGGAGACCCTGAAGTTTGGCTCACTCTCCCCGCCTTGCTGCCAACAACCAATAGTAGGAAGCCGGGAATACTCAAGGCACAGGAGGATCGAACAAAGCTCTCACCCGACGTCTTTCCTCCCCTGCCAGCTCTGAGTTATAATCATAGGAAACGATTCGATGCTTTAAGAAAGTCCCCTGGGAGGGCGCGTTCCTAGAGTCCCGGGATTGAGTCCCACATCAGGCTCCCTGCATGGAGCCTGCTTCTCCCTCTGCCTGTGTCTCTGCCTCTCTCTCTCTCTCTCTCTCTCTCTCTCTCTCTCTGTCATGAATAAATAAATAAAATCTTTTTTTTAAAAAAAAAGAAAGAAAATCCCCTGGGAGAGACCCTGTCACCTAATGGCTAAAAAGCACAGCCACTGGCGAGAAAGAGACCTGAGGTCAAGCACAAGCCCTACCACTTTCGGCAGAGGGTCGTCTCTTCCTTTGGCCCTGAGGGTGGAACCCTTGTGAACGGGACTAGTGCCCTCCTGGGAGACCCGGTGTCTCTCCCGAACCCCTTCTGTCATGTGAGGACACACTGAGAAGTCTGGGACCCAGAAGAGGACCCCCCTCCAACCATACTGGCCTCCCGCTCATGGACTTCCAGCCTCCAGATCTGTTAGCGATGAATTTCTGCTGTTTATAAGCTTCCCAGCCTATGGCATTTTTTTTTTTTTTTTAAATATAGCAGAGCAAAGGGACTGAGGCGGGCTTTGAGCACATTTCTGAGCCTCTCAAAGCTCTGGGTTCCTCATGTGGAAAACCTACCTTACAAGGGTTTGGACTCAAGTTAGAAATAGGAAGATGTTCCAGAAGCAGGAGCTCACAGGTTCTGCACGGGCTCTGGCCCCTGTCTCTTCTGGAATCTCATTCTGCAAACGGGGGGGGGGGGCGGGGAGCTCCTCTCTCTAGTGTCTCCTGCTACACTCCCAGACACAGAGATGACACGGAGAACTTGTGCCCATATTTGGGGCTCTTCCTCTCTCCTCCGGGGTTCACTGCCCATCACGCTGCACACACACACCCCCCCCCAGGGGCTCCCCTGTCCTAGTCAGGGCGCTGGGGGGAGAGGCTTAGCATGTGGGCTTCAGGGACAGATTGTAAGGATTTGAATTCTTTCTTTTTCTTTTTCCTTTTTTTTTTAAAGATTTTATTTATTTATTCATAAGAGACCCAGAGAGAGAAGCAGAGACACAGGCAGAGGGAGAAGCAGGCTCCCTGCAGGGAGCCCCATGCGGGACTCGATCCTGGGACCCTAGGGTCACGCCCTGGGCCGAAGGCAGATGCTCAACTGCTGAGCTCCCCGGGTGTCCCGAGGATTTGAATTCTGGCTCCACCTGGGATGTCCCACCTTTCCTGCTTGCCCTGAACCATTTGGGTTTGAGCCCCACAAGTCCTGCATCCTGGGAAACCTCTCAGTCTCAGGCAAAGGTGACATCTGGCCATCCAGACCCCACCACCTAATCGGCTGTGGTCCTGGCTGACGTCTCCCGGCACCCGGGGATCCGGGCAATTCTGCACTCACCCTTGGTGTCTGAAGGAAAGGAGGGAGTGCGTGGAGCATCCCGTCCCAGACGTGCTCTCTATGTTCGGGAACTGCTTAACCCCCTACGTCCACCAAAGGGCTCACCCCCAGGAGGCCCAGGCCCCCTCTCAAGCGGAGCTGCCCTCGAGGGCTATGAAGCATCACCCTCATGCTCCTCTCTTGCCTCCTGGTGGGAGGGAGCTTCGACGTGACCAAGGGGGGCGGACACCATGCCGACACCCCCATCTGGGTTTCTGAGTCCCCCTTCAATCCACATGCTCCCCAAGCGAGAGCCAACCCAAGGACAAAGGCGGCCACCGGGGTTGAAGGAAATGAGGAAAAAAAAGTCTTTCTGGGATATCAGGAGAGGCTGCAGGTGAGGGGAAGGCCAACAGGAGGGGGGCCACTGCTTCTCTTCAGTGAGCGAGGAGCAGTTGTGCTCCTCCAAGTGCAGCACTGAGGGACCTGGAAGTCAGTCCTCCGAAGCTGTGTGTGTGTGTGTGGGGGGGGGGGGGGGTGGGGGTTGCTGGGCCCATGCACCAGCAGCCCAGGCTCCACACCCTACGGAGAACCTTCCAGGCCCCCTCGCAGACTGACATTAAGGTAAGAGGCACAGCCACCACATGGCCGGCTGTGCTAAGTTACTTTTCCCAGGGTGGCTTTCTGCATTTATTGCTCAGCACTTCACAGTTTGCTGAGGGTTTTAGAATTTTGAAACAACTCTTCAAGGTAGACAGGAGCAGAACCTCCATTTTCCAGAGGAGAGAAAAAAACAAAAAACAAAACTCTAGGCCTAGAAGAAAGTCAAAGGGGTTTTCATAAGGCCTCACAGCCACTGTCCGGGAGGTGATGAAGAGCAGTGCTCTGCAAACAGTTCTCTCTCAGGGCCCGATCAGAAAAAAATGTTCTGAGCGATAAACCCAGTTTACATGCACAGCGTTCCTTTATGAAGTACAGCCGTGGCTATTGCATCGGTCTATTAAGGCACCATAAAGCATGAAGAGCAACATTAAGGATGAATGAGGCCAGATATCATAACAGAAGGTCAAATATCTGCTTCTCCCACGCCACCGTCCATCACCTTGTACCATCAGCGAGCGGTGTGGGCCCTTTGGAGACACAAACCTAAATGCCTCCTGGAGACAAGCAGGTGTGCACGTAAGCGGGGCGGCCTGAGCGTAGGAGGGCCCAGGGTGCAGGTGCCTAGGGAACGGCCACTGGTTTGCAGGTTCAGTGGTGGCTCAGCAGGGAGCGGTGGGGACTGTGGCCGAGTGAGAGCAAATGTCCCATTTAAAGGACGCAGCTGCCTCTCAGCTTCAGTTGGTTGTTGCCACATGAGACTATGGGCCTGGGAGTCCTGATCCTCCAGTTTTTTTTTTTTAATAGAAGTCAGAATTTCAGGTCTTTATGTGAAATTACACAATTTTAAGATGTTGACCACTGATTTTATTTTTTTAATGTTCTTTTAAAGATTTTATTTATTTATTTATGAGAACATAGAGAGAGGGGCTGAGACACAGGCAGAGGGAGAAGCAGGCTCCATGCAGGGAGCCCGACATGGGACTCGATCCCGGGACCCCGGGATCACGCCCTGGGCTGAAGGCGGCGCTAAACCGCTGAGCCACCCAGGCTGCCCTTATCTTATTTTTTTACAAGATTTTCGGGGTCCCCAAGGGTCGAAATCAGCTAGCAGGCCCCTGAAGCAAAGAGGGAACTCGGCCTTTCCTACACCTTCTGGCTTTTGAATCCTATTTCTTCCTCCAACAAGTAATTTAACTTCCCTGTGCTTCTGTTTGGGGGCCAGGAAGATGAAAATAATAATCATACCCTCCTTTGAGGGCTACGATGAGCATGAGGCACGCGGGACCGCGGAGGCTGGATGGGTGCGCCCTGCCCACTGCCATCCTGGCTTCTCGCGGCTCTGGGCTCTGGAGGCGGAATGGCACCCCGCTTCCCTGGCAGAAAGGCAGTGCTTCCCCCCCGGCTTCATGGGCCCCAAGAAGACTCCAGAAGCGCAAGCAATGAGCGGGCTGTCCCCGGGGGGCTGTGGCGGGAGGGGCTGGGGCGGGGGTGGGGGGCGCCCAGCAGGTGCTCTGCACTAGGCCGGGGCGCCAACCTGCCCCTGCCCCGGTCCTGCTGGGACAACTGGGCGGCCTGAGAAGGTACCAGATGGTCTCCGTCGACCCCGCCGCAGATCCTCCCTGTGCCCAGGAGCCCGAGGGCAGTGGGCCCCCCTCTGGTCCCTGGGGGGGCACCGGCCCGTGAAATGCACCCACGGGTGAGCGTACACCGAAGGAAAGGGGGCGGAAGGAAAGGGCCGGGGTGCATTTCCCCAGGTGCCCGGGGCACACAGGCTGGCCACCCCGCAGCTCCCGCGTGGCCGCTCCCTCCTCCTCCTCTGCCCCCCGGGGCGCCCCAGCACCCTTGTCACCGTGAGCCTGGCACAGGCGTGTCAGGGGGGCCTCGCCACGCCTCCCCTTGCCCTGACCGAGCCGCCTCTCTCCCGAGGCCCTGACCACTCCACAGACACCGCACGTGTGTCTTCACCTCGGAGCTTTGGATGCACAAGGCACTCAGTGTTGCTGGAATTAATTTGAAATCATAAGCTTTCCTGCCTCCCCCTCAGGCTGCCAGGAAATCCAATTATCCAGATCCCTCATCCCCTGAGGGCCCCGTCCGTGGAAGTCCATCCACGGACGGGCCGCTCCTTCATTCACGAATGTTTGGTGTGCAGCTCTCATGGACCAGGCCCCGATCCGGGTTCTAGAGATCCGGGTGAGGGGCGCCCGGGGGGCTCCGGGGTGGAGCGGCTGCCTTGGGCCCAGGGCGTGGCCCCAGGGTCCTGGGATCGAGTCCTGCATCGGGCTCCCCCCGGGGAGCCTGCTTCTCCCTCTGCCCGTGTCTCTGCCTCTCTCTGTGTCTCCCAGGAATAAATAAATAAAATCTTTAAAAATAAAAAATAAAAAAGATCCAGGTGAGATTGAGCAAGCAGCATCCTTGTCTTTTCAGAATTTACAGCCCCATGAAATTCTGTGGGAAAAGCTCCCAGAGGGACGACCTCTGAGGGGCCAGAGCCCCCCGTGGGTCCGAGGCCCAAGGGCCCCCGGGACTGTGAGCTTGCAGTCAGCGTTTGCAGCCGGCGGCGTGGGCTGTGCCCGCCCCCCCGTCCTCCGCAGAACGGGGAGTCCCCCCTAGTGGGGCAGCCGCAGAGACCAGCCCCATCAGCACGGCCAGCACCGATCCCCCGCGCAGGGCTCCCGGGGAGGCCACCATCTCCTACGGACAGAAACGGACTCCCAGGGGGCAAACCTGCGTGGCCTTCCTGCCCCTCCCTTTTATTTTTTTTATTTTTTATTTTTTAAAGATTTTATTTATTTATTCATGAGAGACACAGAGAGAGAGGCAGAGACACAGGCAGAGGGAGAAGCAGGCTCCCCGGGGGGAGCCCGATGCAGGACTCGATTCCAGGACCTCGGGGTCACGCCCTGAGCCGAAGGCAGACGGTCAACCGCTGAGCCACCCAGGCGTCCCCAATTCATCCCTTTTATAACACCTATTGATAACGCCTTGTAACTTAGACTAGCATCCCGGGAGCGGGGAGGCCCTGGCCACAGCCCCAGCCTTACCCCTCCCTCTGCCCGTGCTCAGTGAGCTCCTGTCACACTGGCCGCCTAGCGCCTTGTGGCCACAGCACTTGCTCCTGCCTTCTCGCCTTCGCACTTTCTGCTTCCTTCGCCTAGAACATTCCTTCACCACCAGCTATCGACGAAGGCTTATTCTTTCTCTGTCCTCAGTTACTTTGCCCAAATGTTACCTCCAGGACGGTCTAGCTTCTTATTTTGCTTTCTTTTCCCTTGGAACGCTTATTACTGCCTGCACCATCTTATGTTGGCTTATTGTCCAACTGTCTCCCCCACCAGAATATCAGCCAATGAGGCAAAGACTGCATTTGTCTTATTCCCAGACAAATCCCCAGGGCCTGGATATAGCAGTTCAACACACCCAATTGTACCAATAGGTGTTTGAAAGAAAAAGAAATGAGATGAATAAATGGAAGAAATGAAATGGAATAGAATGAAATCAATTGAATACGAGGAAATTAAAAATGAGAGAAAAACCCATGAAAGTAAGAAAGAAAATTCTTTTTCGTGTCACTAGGACCTTTATTCTTAATTCCAATGTTGGACCTAAGAGTTCATCACTTCTCTTCCAGAAGCTCATTAAGCACCCCAGAACTTTGAGCGGAAAGCCTCTCCCCAAGCTGTCATCAACTGATCCCAAATGCAAGAACCCAGAAACTTGCAAACATTTTCTCCCTCCTTTTCTTCTTTCTCACCTGCAACAGACAAGATGAGCCCCACGACATTGACAACGAACCTAGATGGCCCCTGGCCCCCAGTGGCTCAACAGTTTTCGAATTTGTGATGACGTCAAGGCGACATGCATTGGGTAGAAACTGTACTTTGCATTGGGATCTTTTCCTGGGCTAGGGACAAGGGTTCCAATCCTTGTTGGCACTGCTGGGCAGGGCAGCCACAGCTCCCCGTCAGCCACGCGATCACGGGGGTCAACGATGATACACTCACAACCACCCTGGACCCACACAACTATTCTCTTTGTCTCTTCCAGTACAGTATTCAATAAATTATATGAGCTAGCCAATACTTTATTATAAAATAGGCTTTTGTGTTCGAGGGTTTTGCCCAACTGTAGGCTAATGTAGGCGTTCCGAGCACGTTGATGGTAGGGTAGGCTAGGTTAGGATGCTTGGCAGGGTAGGTGTGTTACGTGCATTTTTGACTTAACGATATCTTCAACATACAACAGGTTTATTGGGTCAGAACCCCATTGTATGTTGAGCAAGATCTGCAGTTGAGAAACTACTACACAAACGAAACCCTTTTATTGTGGGTAAAGAAATTCAGATCATCTGAAGACAGAAAAAATGGGGGAAGGGGTGTATACAAAAATCCTGCACTCAAAAGGACAGCCCGGTGCCGTTCACCAGGATTCTGAGTCAATCCATTTCTCCAGCTGCCGTGGCAACTCTGGAATTGTAGGCAAGGAGAGGAAGCGAGAAATAAAAAGAACCAGCTTTTTTTTTTTTCTAAGTTTTTAATTTTAATTTCGGTACAGTTAACATACAGCGTTCCGTCGGGTTCAGGTGTACGATGTAGTGATTCAACACTTCTATTCGTTACTCAAGGCTCATTGGGATAAGTGTGCGCTAATCCCCTCTGCCTGTTTCACCCATCCCCCCTCCCAATTCCCCTCTGGTATTAAGAATGAATCGGAAAAAAGAGAGACATGAACCACCTTTCTCCTTTATTCAACAACTATTTTAGTGGGCTCACGATATAGCTGCCTCTCCTTTGGGAAATCAGACCCTAATCTCCAGCAGAATAGGGTCTAGAGGCATCTTCTTTTTTCTGGTCCTACAGATGCATTTGATGGAGAGCGTCTGTTTGAATCCTCACGACAAACATGCGGGAGAGAGGTCTCTTCTCTCATTGACGAGGGAACTAGGGCCCGGAGATACCGAGTAGTCACAGAGCGAGAAGGGGGCGGGATTGGAACCTAGGTCAGGCTGTTCCCAGACCCTGTGACCTTCCCCGCGCTGACCACACGGGATATTGACTCGCTTCACCCCACATTGACTCTCCCAAGTCTCTGGACGTAGAGCTTCCCTGCCAGTGATAGTCTCATTAATTCAACGGTCTTTATATTGATTGTCTCCCAGGTGCCAAGAACTGTGCTTGGCCCGGTGGCTTCCAGAGAATGATGAGTGAACTCTGATAATGATATAATTTAAGTGGAGAGAAAGCAACTCCTACGGGGTGTCAGAGCTCTTTCTCAAATTGAGTTACTTTTTCACTATTGAATAAATTGTAATTTGAAAAGCTGGTAAAAAGTGCCTTCTTTGGGTGAGCCAAGCCGATCAATATGTGCCATTTAAAATTCTCCTTTCTGCTTTTCTCCTTTTCAAGCAGACCGGAGAAAATGGGAACATTTGAGGCCTGAGATGACTGGGCTGAACTTCTTAATGGAATGTGGGGATTTTGTGTGGGCTTTTTTTTTTTTTTTTTTTTAAGTGATTTGTTTCTGAAGAATAGGCAGCCCAGGGTAAGCTAAGTGGACTGCTTTCCTGGAGAGAGGGAAAGACGGGGCTTGCCTGAGGCCTGGCCACTGGTCGTGGGGGAAGAGGCAGGGGGAACAAGCCCTGCAGGAATCTGTTGGAGAGGCGTCCACTCCATCGGGCCCCGGGGACCCAATCCCTGACAGCTGCCATGGGTATGGACCAACCACAAGAGCAGATTTCTAGAAAAGCAGGTGCCTGTTACGGGACACGCATACTCACATGCAAAACTTGGGCTCTCCATCTCCAAAACCTCAAATGGGCTCATTTCTGGGTGGTGGGAATATGAGTGACCTTTTTTTTTCCTTCCTGCTCCGCTGGACTGCCTCATATTTCCTCTAATAGACTTGTATCATCACCAACAGGTGTCACTGGGCTGCACCATACCCCCTCACTCTGTCTCCACCTTCCCTCCACCCTCTTGCACCATCTTCACACTTGATCTTAACCAAAAGGTCGAGAAGGGATATCATTCCTTTTTCAAAGTGATGATTTAAGAGAAAGTAAAAATAAAAAAGTTCTCTCCTGTGGAAGGAGCCTCGGTGTCCATCGAAAGATGAATGGATAAAGAAGCTGTGGTCTATGTATACAAGGGAATATTCCTCAGCCATTAGAAATGACAAATACCCACCATTTGCTTTGACGTGGATGGACCTGGAGGGTATGATGCTGAGTAAAGTAAGTCAATCGGAAAAGGACCAACATTAAATGGTCTCATTCATTTGAGGAATATAAAAATTGGTGCAGGGGAATAAGGGGGAAGGCAGAGAAAATGAGTGAAAATATCAGTGAGGGAGACAAAACATGAGACACACCTGACTCTGGGAAATGAATGAGGGGTAGTGGAAGGGGAGGTGGGTGGGGGGATGGGGTGACTGGGTGACGGGCACTGAGGGGAGCACTTGACAGGATGAGCACTGGGTATTATGCTGTATGTTGGCAAATTGAACTCCAATAAAAAAATAATTAATTAAAAATTAAAAAAATAATAAAATTGATTCATTAAAAAGTAAAAAAAAAGTTCTCTCTCCCTCATCTCCTCTTCTGCTGAGATGGGTAAGAAAAAAAAACCCTCTGTCTGTGGCCCCCTCTCTCCTGGCCTCCTCCGGGCTTCACTGAGAAGGCTCGGGGTCCAGAGCAGGGAAGGAACACCCCCGTCCTCACCCTGTGCCCCCGCCAGTCACTGGACATTTCCCTTGGGAAGGAAGCTCCGTGGGCTGAAGCGGGGACACCGTGGCAGGAACCAGGGGGACACAGGACAGTAGGGCCCAGTTTCCTGCTCCTGAGCCATGGAAACAGGGAGCCCAAGTCAGGCGGCCAGTGCGACTCAGCTTCGGGGACTTGCCGGCTTCTTCCCTGGGCCGGGGAGACGGCTGCCTCCCGCCCCGCAGGTGGGACGTGAGGCTCAGGTGAAGCCGGGAACGCGGAGGTGTCCCCAGAGGCCACAAGTCCTGCACAAGGATTCTCCGTCTTACTTACCCTCTGGTCCGTGTTCTCCCGGCTTCTCCCGAGCCTGCCCGGTGGAGGCCCTGGCCCGCTGGGCGCTGCTCTGGGGCCTGCAGCCGTCACTCCTCTGCGCCTCGGTCCCCGCCTGCTCTAACGCCCACGAGCCCTCCTAAAGCCCACCCTTCGGCCTGGTGCATCCCTTCTGCAGGACCTCCAGGGAGGCTCCTCGAGCAGGACAAAGCCCCCCAGTCCTTGGCCTGGTGGCGGTAGCCAGACCTCTGGCCGGGTGACACTCTTCCCTGTACAATCCATCCTTTGAGTGCTGCCAAGCCTGGCAACAGGATCAGCTGCATTCCCATAATTAGGAAAGCCAGAGGGAGGAGCTCCTGCAGGTGGGCCTAAGTTAATCACACGAGCCCCTTACGAGCGGTGCGTTTTCTCCGGCCACCAGCAGCAGAGGAGGATCCCACAGGCCACGGGGAGCAGGAACTTCGGCCCACAGCCACAAGGGACTGGACTCAGCCAGCAACCTGACGGAGCTCGGGCGCTGATTATTTTTCCCCAGAGCCTCTGGAGGAGAGCCCTGCCTGGCCGATACGGTGAGTGTGGCCCTGTGAGACCCTACACAGAGACCCCAGGCAGG
Source organism: Canis lupus familiaris (assembly GCF_011100685.1). Classification (NCBI taxonomy): domain Eukaryota; kingdom Metazoa; phylum Chordata; class Mammalia; order Carnivora; family Canidae; genus Canis; species Canis lupus. The sequence goes on along the minus strand of NC_049239.1, from coordinate 32,621,282 downwards.
CCTATCCAGGACCTCTTACCCGCAGAACTGTGGTACAATAAATGAGCGTCATTTCAATCTGCTAAGTGTTTAGTAATTCGGTATGTAAGCTCTTAGGTGAAACAGCTTTACCAGAATACCGTAGCCAGGGGTGGCTTGATTAACAGCAGTGTATTTCTCATAGTTCTGGAAGCTGAGACGTCTGAGATCAGGGTGCCAGCAAGGTCATGTGGTGGTGAGGACCCCCCTCCTGGTTTGCACATGGTCACCGTCTTGCTGTGTGGTCACGCAGTGGAGAGAGAGGTGGTCTCCCTGGCGTCTGTCTTTACGGGGCAGCGATTTCACCCATGAGGGCCCTCCACTGCCTCGTCACCAAATGTCATCACCCTGGGGATTAGGCTTCAGCATCTGAACCGGGGAGGAGAGACAAACGTTCAGTCTGGAACCGGCAGCAGTAGAACATTAATGCATTTGATAGTTCGAAGCCTTAAGGGTTCCTATCCAGCCGTCTCCAATCGGCCTCGCAAACATAAGTTACGAGTGACCGTGGGATTTGAATCTGGACCCGCATCACTTGCTGCCAAGCGACGCAGCATCTGTCTTCCATGTCCTCGTCTATATATCTGGGAATTCACAGAATCTTTCTCATGAGTTTGTTGGGAGGATTCAATGCAATAATGCAGCAGAGTGCTTAGTACAACACCCAGCAAAAGAAGCAAATGCTGCATAAAGTATTTTTTTCTTTGCACGCGGTTACATTCTCTGCAGACATCCCCTGTAAGTCAAATGGGTTTATTTAGGAACCTCGGAAAAACATTTTCCGTGGCTTACATCATGCCTCCTTCCATTACTCTGCCCCCCAAATACCCATCCGGCCAGGTCTTGCTCGGATTCTTCCCTCCTTCACGAAGCCTTCCCTGACCACCTCCAGCTCCCGGTGGTCTGTCCTTTATACTAACTTCTAGAGTACCAGCGGCTGGTGCGAATTCTTAGCCCATCTCCTACCTAATCGCTTCAAATGATTTTTTTTTTAATTATAAAAGAAATGCCTGTTTGTCAGAGATAAGTGGGGAAATCTACAAAGGTTCAAGCAGGAAATAACTCACCTGCTGCCTTTGTTAATAAGATTTCCTCCCAGACTTCCTGTTTCAGTTGTTTGCGTATAAACATATACGTATGCAGTGGCCTCTCTGAGAATCCGTCCTCGGCCCAGCGCACGCAGGGCATCCATCTGCCAGAGAAGAGACTGGGATTTGTTCCCAGAAGGAATTCGAAGAGAAAACACAGTGTGACATTCAGCTGCCATCATGCAAAATAGGATCATGCTGGAAACCAGGGCAGCAAGAGATGTTTTAGCCAAGGTTCCTCTATTAGTTTTCCACAGCGGCTACAACAAATTACCACAAATTTGTGGCTTAAAACAACGCACAGTCATTCTCCAACAGTTCCGGATGTCGGAAGTGGGAAGCGAGTCTTACGGGGCGCAGAGCGTTGTTAGGGTTCCTTCTGGAGACTCCGGGAGAGGCCGATCCTTTCCTCTTCCAGCTTCTAGAATAGCCCGCATTCCTTGGCTCATGGCTGCACGTCTCTCATCTCTGCTCCCATCCTGACATCACCTTCTCCTGGCTTTGACCCTCCAGCCTCCCTCTCACAGGGATCCCTGGGATCCCACTGGGCTCACCTGGATAATCCAGGATAGTCTCCCCATCTTTAAGTGGCTTTCACTCAAGGATAATAGCAAAATCCGTTTTACTATGGAAGGTAACACATGCACAGGTTCCAGGGATGAGGACGTCCACCTCTTCCGGGAGCCACTGGTCTGTCTACCACGTGACCCTAGAACACAGAGCCTGGGGGAAGGATTACGTGTGTTTTCTTGTGCTGTGTGAACCCAGGGCAGTAAGAGCTGAGGACAAAGGGAAGGAAAGCAGCAGACGGATTGCAGAGCAAGGCAGGCCAGCGATTGCTGAACCGACGGTGCCGTCGGATGAACTGCGGAAAGCGGGTTGTCAGCAGGGGAATCGCTCGGCCCAGTGGAGGCCTCCGGGCCCGGTGTCTGGAGCAACTGCCTCTGGGAGCCGCTGACAGGACGGATGAGACCGAGTCTCTGTCGGTTCCCCTCTCACCTCCTCTCTCCCGTTGATCGAAGTCGGCTGCAGGCGGAGGTTCCTCCCAGCACATTTCTGAGTCGCACCGTTCGGGCCCCGTGAGAGGGACCTGGAGGCCAGATCCCAGGCCCTGGGCTGTGGTGCTGTCTCGGAGTCTGGAAGGGGTGGGAAGAAGCAGGGACCCTGGTCACCCGTTTGATCAGCCTCCGGAGGCCTGCAGAGGCGCCGAGGCCAGCGCAGCCGTCCGCGGAGGCTGCAGATGACGCCAGCAGAGTCCAGTCAGGCGGGGACGTCCAGAGGGGCCGCGGGAGGACCTAACTGAACCCGACACCTGTCAGCCCCTGAATCCCTCGGATCCATCATCCCCTCCCATCATAGCCTCTTCCATATGAGGCCTGCGGTTGCTTTTGAGAACAAGATGCCTTCGTTCCTCCCTGAGAGGGCAGATAAAGATCTAATCACGGAGTCGCTCTGTGCGCAAGGAAGGCCGGTCCAAATTTCCAATAAAACTGAACTCAAGATCAACAGAACAAGGGCCATTCCCCACCGTGCTTGTCCCAACACAAGCAGTGACACTCATCACCTCCATCCTCCCCCACCCATTCCAGGCCTCTCCCGCCCTTGGCCTGCACCTCCGCCTGCCTGTGTTACTGGAGCTTGGCACGCCGCACCTGCTTACATGGAGAAGAGAATTTGACACTAGCAGTTTAGTATCTTCTCTCCAGGGTGACTTCCCTGGCGTTGCAACTCCAATCTGGAAATTGGCTCTGCGTTGCGTCAAAAAATAGGCGAGGCTATCTCCTTCGTGTCCACTGTGCGGGAGGAGGTGGCAAGAGGTACGGGGCCTGAGCATCAGGCACTGCTGCTTTTTGTAGTTCAGTCGTTAAGAACAATTTCAATCACGGTCCCCTGGTGCTTGGTGTCACGGGACTGAAACGGCTCTGCAAACAGGAATAATCAGCAGCTCCACGGTGGGGTAGAGGGGAGTTCAGGACACCTGTGGGGAGGCCTGGGTGTTCGAGAGGGAGCCTAAGGCTGGGAAGCTGAGCGGGGAGCAGTTATTAAAATAAAATTCACTTAGCCATAGCTACCTTTCACAGAGCACCTGTGCGCCCAGAGCTCTACGAGGCCCTCTTTTCAGAGTTGATAGGAAAAACCGCATCGAAAGAACCGCAGGATCTGAGCTAAAAATTATCTGCACTCCAGTCACCTAATTAAATCAGTATTTTTATTTCCCCCCCAAACATACATATAGTGCTTCCTATTCATTATCACATCCTAGATACAATTTAGGATATTAATTTCCACGATTTCACTTTAATGTTTACCATACATAATATTTCTGTTCTGTGAAAATCACAGTTTCTCTCTTTCTTTCCTGACTCTCTCCCCACCCCCGACCCCGTAACCAGTATTAACAGCCTGAAAATACCTCCTATGTCTGTCTCTATGTTCACTGAAAAGAGTCACAGTGATGATAACAGCAGAGATGCACTTCCTGCTCCTACCGGGGACGCACTCTTCGGGCGGCGCGGGGCCGCACACCTGCTGCAGCTGCTCCGACCCTCCCCGCGGCCCGGTGGGGGAAGCCCTGGGGTCCTCCTCAGTTAACACATGAAGAAACTGAGGCCCAACAGATGCAAAATATTCAAAAATCTAAGCAAACATGTAGACATAAACCAAAGACGTCTTCTTGCTCACTGAAAGAAGATACAGAGAAAAAGCGGAGCGGACTCTCTTTCACTGCAGTAGCTTATCAAGAACAGTACATCACTGTCACCCTCTCCAGGTCGATAGATCCAGCTCTAACTCTTTTTTTTTAGGAGCAACACAATGCCCTGTGTCCAAGTGCGCCATCATTTATTGGCCCTTATTGATAGGCATTTATGTTGTTGGGGTTTTTTGGGTTTTGTTTTTTTGGTTTTTTTTTGGTCACTACAAACGATGTAGCAATAAATAACGCAGAATATAAATCCTTAGGTACTAGTGCTTTTATTTCTCTAGGATGGAGTCTATGGACGTTAGTACCAAATCTAGAATCCTCCATATGAAATGACAGGCGCAGCCATGAGCTGAACCAAAGCATCAGACTCTTGAAATATTGTGAGCTCCCCTGAGATCGGGGAGAGAAGATATAACCATTTAGAAGGCCAAGAGGATGATCGCCAAAGAAGACACACAGCCCGGGGACCCCTGAGCTGGCCCAAGAGGAGGCCAGGCAGGGCCCAGGCTCCACACGTACTCCAGGCTATTTGCAACTCCTTCAGACATTGCCAAGACACACATGCAGAGCTAGTGCAGTCTTGCTGCCCTGAGGACCAAGGTATCCAGCCGCTAGTCTCAGCGTGCTCATTCCAAAGAAAGAAAGAAAAATCAGTAAAGCCACACCTCTCTCCTTTCTGCTTCTCTGGGAACCCTGGTCATACACCAGGGGACCCACATTTAACTCTGCACCAGATACGACCGCTTTATTATGTGTATCACTGGGCAGGGTAACATCATGGTGGGAAGAAAATATGAGATAAATGAGAGAGGTGACAAATAGCAATTAGAGAGAATAGATGTGCTTGACCTGCCTAGGGGAAGGGGAAACATTCAAATAAAATTAACAAGTCTGATATTTAGAAAAACAGATATATATATTCAAGTAGGAAAGCATCTTCAAATAACAATAACATTTAGAAACAGTACAGCCACTTAAGGTTTTTTTTTTTTTCTTGCATAACAAAAGGCCCAGAGATAGGCGGTTGCTGGGTCAGTGACTTGGCAATGCCAGGGCCATTGTCTCTGTGCAGTTTCTGGGTCAAAGGGAAGACCCATTCATAATTTTGCTGGATATTCCCAAATATCCCTGGGCAGGGACCATATTATTTAAACTATCATAGATGAAAGATATATATTACTAATAGAACCTATACCATAGATGAAAGATAAATATTCTTAACAGATAAAGAGCTTCTAAACATTGAGAACAAAACCACCAACAACCCTGCAGAAAAATGGTCAGGGTATATGGATGGTTTGCAGAGCGAAATGCAAATGACCCTTAAATATATGGGAAGAGGCTCCACTTGCTCAGAATATGAAAAATGAAAGTTAAAACTCTACTGAGATATGATTTCCTTCCTATCAGATTGGCAAACATCCAAAGTCTGACAACATGTTCCATTAATAAAATTCTCAGAAATGGGTTCTCATAAGTTACTGAAATGCAGAAGGATACAACCCCATATAGGGGAATTTGGACCATCTAGAAAAATGACAAATTCACCTACCTTTTGACATAGCAATTCTACTTTTCGGAGTCTAGCTCAAAAAAATAAACTGGTAGAAATAAAAATGAGACAGCACAGGATATCCACTGCCAATAATCATAATAGTAAAAGAATGGAAACAATCCAAAAGTCCATCACTGGCCAGTGGTTGAAAACACTATGGTGCATTCACACAATGGAGTGTTATAAAACTATAAAGTAAATAAGAAGGACCTAGGGATACTTATGTGAAATAGTTTCCAGAATATATTGTTAAGAAAGGTTCAGAACAATAATTATGGTATGCTGCCTTTTATTTAGAAAAAGGGGGGAATGTATGAATATAGAAACATATTTGCTTATCTTATCAGTAGGTAAGAATGGGGAGCACCTGGGTGGCTCAGTCACTTAAGCGTCCGACTCAATTTCAACTCAGGTCACGATCTCAGAGTTGTGAGATTGAGTCCCACGTTGGGCTACACACTGAGTGTGGAGCCTGCTTAAGATTCTCTTTTTCCCTCTCCCTCTGCCCTTATCCACCTGTGACTCATGCATGCACAAGCTCGCTCTCTCCCTCTCTCAAAAAAAAAAAAAAAAAAAAAGGTATTAAAGGACAAATAAACCAAAACCCAATAAGAATGGGGACCTATAAGGAGAGAGAAGGAATAGGATAGAAGGGTAGGGTTGGAACCTAGACTTAACTGCATGTAATTTGTTGTATGATTTTGACTTTGGAACCATGTAAATGTTTTAATTCAAATGTGAAATTAAAGATGAAAAGAATATTTATAAAAGTTGGGGAAACGGAAACAGTATTCGTATATTAGGTTGATGGTTCAGCTACCTGAAGATGAGTTATTGCAAATGACTCTAGAAAACCATATTTTGGCAGTATATCCTTATTTAATAGATTTTATTTATTTACTTTAGAGATGGAGAGAGCACAAGTAGGGAGAGGGGCAGAGGGAGAGAGAGAATCTCAAGCAGATCCCCCGCTGAATACAAAGCCAGGGGTTTGACTAGGGGTTCGATCCCACAACCCTGAGATCATGATCTGAGCCAAAATCAAGAGTCAGATGCTTAACTGACAGAGCCACCCAGCCACCCCCGTCCCCTTGGTAGTATATCCTTAATGGGATATATCCTAAGGACTAAAAAGGACTATGAGGAACCTTAAAACTGTGTTCAATGGTAATCAATCAGGATAGACTAGATTATTTCTATTGTGATAACAAACCAACCCAACTCCCGGTGCCTTTCAACCACTTAAGTTTCTTTTTCCCCCACATTGCCTGTTTATGGTATGTTAGCTACGGCTCTGATGTATGTCCTCTTCCCTCCATGACCCAAGTGGGTGACCAGCATCTGTCCGGAATACTTGCCAGACATTGAGGCAGAAGAAAAAGATACTCGGGCTCTTAAATCCTCTTCCTGAAAGCGACCCTTACTCTTATTCCATCTTTAATTGGCAAAAAAAAAAAAAAAAAAAATCACATAATCTGAATTCAAAAACTCAGGAATGTATGTTCCTCTCTCAGCAAGAATCACTGGAGAGATTGGCATCAAATATGAGTGAAGATTAACACAATCTGACAAGGAGAGCAGTATGATTAGTATTTTTATTTTGAAACTACCACATTCATACTGTGGGATCAGCAAGTAAGTACTTTTATGAATGTCACTGGAAACCAAGATTTTCAGCCTAAGAGATGACAGACACAAGTATAAACCCAAATAAGACCCTGTAATCTTCCATTTTAATTGGAAATATCAATATGAACTCATAATGTATTTCTAAGAGAGAGAGAAATATGCCTCTGCTGTCCAAAGAAAAGTTGCTGAAGCAGAGGCAGCCCTGTAGCAATGAATGCATCTAATGCCTCAATTGTGATCTAAACACTATTTCCTTCGAGAAGAAACCAGGGTACACCTGACCTACTCTATGTGCACCCCAGACCTACCCAGTCCTGCTTTTTCCCGTTCCTCCAGGCCCCTGTCGTTTGCTCGGCTTCCTGGCCAGAGTGTCCCTGCGTAGGCTCCACTATTTCTATGATTGCAAAGACATGCTCACTGTTGGTGCTACAACGTCCGCCAGAGTGGGGAGAACCCTTTGCAGCACTGGCTGGAGAGGGACAATGATGGGCCTACGCACTACCTGAGGAGGACCCATAGAAGTTACGACATCCCCATCAGCTATCTGGAGGGGCCGGTGAGCACCACCTGCATGTCTCAGGGTATATACAGCACCATTTGGCACAAAGACCGGTAAAAAGGCGGTAAAAAGGCGGTAAAAAGGGAACACTAGATAGATACAATTCTTGCCTTTCTTCATGGTGGATTGCTCAGAATCACAGCAGTTTCCGGTGATGTCCAGTGACGCCAAGCAACCATCAGTATTTTTTTTGGTTTTTCTTTTTGCAAAGCTCCAGCCAGCTCAGTAATTACCACCTTTGTGATGACCCTCCCTCCTTTCTGGCGCCTCTCCCATTTTTTCATCCCTCTTGCTTTCCTAGGCCTGCTCAAGAAAGTTGAGCATATTTAAACTTAAATACTTAAAACTTAAATACTTGAGTTGAAATATTTTTTAAGATTATTTATTTATTTATTTATTTATTTATTTATTTATTTATTCATGAGAGACACAGAGAGAGAGAGAGAGAGAGAGAGGCAGAGACATAGGCAGAGGGAGAAGCAGGCTCCATGCGGGGTGCCTGATGTGGGACTCAATCCCGGGTCTCCAGGATCACGCCCTGAGCTGAAGGAGGCGCTAAACTGCTGAGCCACCCAGGCTGCCCATATACTTAAATATTTAAACTTAAACTAAATATAACTAAAGTTATATTTAAATATATTTACTAAATATAAATATCAATTTGGTTTTTTGGAGGAGGGGGTTTGTATATTTTTTTATTGGAGTTCGATTTGCCAACATATAGTATAACACCCAGTGCTCATCCCGTCAAGTGCCCCCCTCAGTGCCCGACACCCAGTCACCCCACCCCCCCGCCCACCTCCCCTTCCACTACCCCTCATTCATTTCCCAGAGTTAGGAGTCTCTCATGTTCTGTATTTGTCAAATACAAATAAGTTGTTACAGCATGAATGTTTTGTGCCACGTTCTACTTTCTAGCAAAATTAGGCTTAGATAGTTGTCACTAGAAGTGACCCTTAAGAAGCAGGACGGGATTGTGGCGTTGGCTTGCCCGCCTGACCGAATGCAGCAAGTCTCCCATTGCTTCTGGTTGATGGAACCCCCGATAAGCAGTGATATCACAATTACTAAAGCTGTCACCTGCCGTTAATTGTTATGAAGTGAGGTTTTCAATTATCAGGTGGCTGTTACACTTGATTAAAAAAGGGGTGATAATAATTATAAAGACTGGCATGAGTCACTGCTTTTGAGGGCATTGGAAACTTTGAAAAAAGAGGAACTAAGCAGCTCAGGAATCATTCAGGTAGTTCATTGCTACCTCACGGTGCACTGTGAGAACCAGAGGGCCTGCGTGGTGGCTTCAGAGAGCTCGTCCCCACCACCGAAGGGCAGACAAGACATAAGCAGCAGACCCAGGAGCTGATTATAAAGGCTTGGGACTACGGAGGATGCTCACTGCGCAGCCAAAATAAATTTCCTACGTCAGAGTCAGAGCCAGGTAGAAAAAGAATGGGCTTCAGGACCGGGCACTGGGGGTTCAAGAGAAGGGGTGAATGAGCTTGAGAGTCTAGAATGTCAACAGTTCTCAGAATTACTCTGCTGGAAAAAGTAGCCCCATCCTGTTTATCAAAGGAGAACAGTCTCCCCTTCTCTGTTACGCCAGAATAACCCACGATCTTGCCTGAAGTAAGTGCCCCACAGAACGAAGCCTAGTTTTCTGAAGATCCTCTTCTGCTCATCTTATTGTTCACAGGCTGACAACCAGGGCCAGATCTCCGCCCAGCCCGAATGGGGAAGTATCATCCCCGCTCCAGGAGGAAATCGCCCACACCCAAAATAAATTCTAGGAACTGGCTGAGTTGTACCAGCAGGGACCAGGAAACATCTGTGCAGGTGGGTCTTTAGGATATGAGGCCGGCAGGAGAAGCAGAGCATGGGGGAACGGTATGGAGTCACACATCTACCACTCAGGACCCGAAGTTTTGACAAGGATTATCTGGAGCCCATCTAGTTACCTAAATTGGCTTCTTGAACCTTGTACGTGAAGATGACGGACAGTTAATGAGGTAATGATGTCAGAACCACTTTGGTAGAATATAAAGAAGACAAAAGATTCAGGTAAATACCAAAGGTAGAATGAACTTATTGCATGAGACCTGAGAATCCTTCACCTGGCCAGGTGTTCCTGGAGGACACACACTGCTTCCCTTACTGAGGCGATAAAGGTTTCTCTCGTGAGAGGTGCACCGGCTTCTTTGAAAGCCAGTTGACCATGGGAGATGTTACCATGGAACTGGGCTTTCTAATTCCAGGGGCACACTGGGATTCTGGAAGGGCAAGACCCCACACGGCAGGTACCACCGGAGGCAAGAAGCATTATTACTGTAGTTGCCAGGAAGGCCAGGGTGGCATTTGGTGTCCTTGACCTGCCGGGGTTTGAGGAGTCGGCTAATCAACCATGGTGCTCTTGGTCTGTTGGCCAACGAGGCAAGTGAACAAGAGTGTTTCCTAATTTTTATAATGAAAAAGTTCGGAGCGCTGGAAAACAGAAGGCTGATCTCAGTGGGCACGGTGGAAAATACCTGACCCTCACCCAGTGCCCCCCAGGCTCGTTCACAAACGCCTGGACCCCAGAAGGAGAGGCTGGATCCCCTTGGAGAAGGATCTCGTGATACCATTTTAAGAACTGTGCTAGACAGTTCTCCAGTCCTTCCCCAAAGAGCCCTGGTGTCTTTTGCCAGGATAACCGGAGGGAAAGTCTAAGGACCCACCCCTTGCTTATGTCTCTGGTTCCCAGTTAGAACTCTGACTGCAGGGCCTGCAGGTAATGAATATCCCTCACGAGTCCTCACCCCGGTTCGCTGGCTGATGGGGCCCTTTTGATAGGAAGGGCCGTGCGGAAGCCCTCCTCAGCCCTGGCCGACCCGTAAATCCAGAGCAAAGTGGCACCTGGACACGGATTATAGATGAGTGCTACCACCCCAGGCGGAAAGGATACAGGGACGGCAGCTCCCCTCACATCTCTGTTTAATTCCCATTTCCAGCCCTTGGAAGCGCAGACTCATCTTGAAGGACGGTGGCGGGTTACCGTAAACCCGATCGGTGGCAGCCCCGATTGCGGCCCAGCTGCCCTGCGGTTGTGATATCTCCGACACTTGACATGGGGGCTGCTGCTATGGCGGATTATTTCCTTCTTTATCCCTAATAACACAGAGGTCCAAGACAATCCACGGCAAGGAAAGCAACAGACCTTCGTTATCGTGGCTCTGTCGGGAGATGTGTCGGTGTCAAGGCAGGAGGTGCCGTGGGAGCCGGGACCACCTGCTCTCGTCGCTTACTCGCGCTGTCTGCCTTTGGTGGGGCCTAATCCGAATGTGTCATTTTTATCATTCAGTGGATGACGGCTGTAGCCACCCAAGCTGATGACTCACTGGGCTGGTAATACTCAGATCTTAATGAACATCCGTGGTTACGCTCTGGGTCCCAGGGTCAGGTGTTTAGTCTCTGGTAGAGCCCGGAATCGAGGCAAGGCCTGGCTGTAGAACTCCCAGGATCTGTGCTCCTGTGTCTCTTACTGAAGTTTGTTAGGAGCCTCACAGCATCGGGCCACCCCGGGTAGCTCAGCGGTTGAGCGTCTGCTTTTGGCTTATGTTGTGATCCCAGAGTTCTGGGATCGAGTCCCACATTGGGAGCCTACTTCTCCCTCTGCTTATATCTCTGCCTCTTTCTTTTTTTATAAATAAATAAAATCTTAAAAATAAAAGAAACCTCAGAGCATCATTAGCTGCCATAAATACCTCTCGTATTATCCCATCAGCTGGGTCACCCAGCCTGTGGGCCAGGGAAGCTTGCCTGTACATGTTGGGGTGTCCTCTTTTGCTCTGAGCATCCTCTGAAACCGGCATCCCTCCGAGTCCCTCAACAGCACTTGCAGTGGCTCTAGAAGCATTAGTATCATGTTGACTATAGCCAGGAAAGGACTACCGCCATGTTACAACCCCATGTAGAGGTGGTTCCCAGAAACAGTGGTGAAGGAAATTCTCCCAGCAGGCAGAGCTTCCAGAAGTATTTTGGCTTAATCCTTGGAAATACTGACTCCTTGTCAGTTGCAAATGTCTCAGCTTATTGGTCAGGAGTCAAGGGTCTGGAAGAAAAAAGACTAGAGTCCAAATACCACCTCCGGTGTCCCAACCCTGCAAAGTTCCCTCAGCTGGCCTGTTAGCTAACATTTCACAGTGCCATTCCACCATTTTTTATCAGTCTGGTTGTCCTTAGCGATGAGGTATGTGGAAGAGCAATCTGTGTTTGGTTTGAGCCTGATGTGTCCTTCGTGCTTGGTTATTATTACAGTGTGCTCTTTGAGTCTGCGGTCATGGAGTGTAGGGTTTCATGATGATAGATCGGGCATTTCCTCAGCCCTTTGGTGGCAGTGGATGGTGGCGGAGACACTGCATAAGATCAGGAACAGGGAAATCTGGGAAGAGTACATGAATGGACTCACGTGGGTAGATGCAAAATACTTAGCTGGTAACCACTGACTCCCTCCTTGGCCTCTGCAGGGCTTGCAGGGGGGGCCATGACCTAGGGAGCCATGGTGGCAGGTCTGGAGGCTAAGTGCAGGCCCCAAGACATGGAGTCCTTTTTATTATAGCTGCTCATGCTTCGAATGTCCAACGTGCCAGGAGCAGGGAGTGACTCTGGGCCCTCAGCATGGTCCCATTTGGGGGGAGATCCACTAGCATCCTTGTGGCAAGTAGATTATATCAGCCTCCTTCCACTTTGAGGTGGAAGGTCATTCTTGCCAGGATCACCACCTACTCTTGCCACAATGCCTCCATCAGCACCACCATCTGAAGGTTGACAGAACGCCTGGTTTATTGACGTGATATCCTATATCACATCGTCACAGACCAGAGAGCACATTTTACTACAAGACGAATGGGACATACTGGGCTCGGAACCACAAGACCCCCCTAGTTTTCCATGTGGTTCATCACCCCAAGAAAATCAGCCCCATAAGAGATGGTGGAAAGGCCAGCTCGCTGACACCTCGCAGGGCGGCATGTCTGGGCACGGTGCTTACTCTGAACCAGAGTGTGGGTCCAGAAACCAAGTGGTGAACACAGCATTGCCCCACATTCTCATCTCACCCTCACTGCTGTAAGACTCCAGTATCAACAGAGGTCTGGGAATGTAGACAGGGAAGCTTTGCCCAGGGCTCTAGTAAGGAACTGAACTGGAAGTTGTAGAACTGAAAGAGGTGGAAGAGGAGTGAGAGAGTGAATATGTCTTTTGACCATTGGACTGGCCGTGGCAGGGGGGAATGTATCTTGGTTTGCTAAGCCTCATTAGGTCTTCTTAGGAGACTGCAACTGAAAATTGCCTTATAGATTGGACTCGTACCTCCCCTCCCGGGACGGGAGTGAGAACAATTCATTCCATATGAGATCTGAATCCTGGAAGAAGGTCTACACGTAGCCGAGAGGCACAAGGCGCAGAAGTACTTGAGCGCATCTCCTCGGCCCACCTGTACCAATGGGCCTTGCACACTTGTCTCGCTTCCTGGCCAACACAGCCCTAACAATAACTTACTCCGTCATCCCGGTTGTAAAGCTGTGTCATGTCCAGGACCAGTGACACCAGCGTACACTGAGGAGTCCCCATGCAGAGCGGTGACAGGCCAGGAGAGACCGCATAAACCATACACTGACTGGCCTGGACGTGTGGACACTGACTTCCCCTCCACCTGTGTGACAGGAGCCAGGAAACACAGCTCAGGGATGCAGAGAGGGCCATAGCATGTGACACAACAAATGAGAGAAATACAGAAGGCGAACTACCTCCCTTCTTCCCTCACCAGCTGGTTATTCTGAGAGCCCGCGGTTTCATGCCTCCTGTCTCAAGAGGTGCTGTCCAACCAAGCAGCTGGCTGTGTCTGCTGTGAAGCTGGGGCAGCCTGGACACGCCTGCCCTGTACTTCATCTCCCCCACACCCCCACCCACTCCTGACCTCACTTCCTTTTGTTCACCACCTTTGTCTCCCTGGAACTCACTCTTCCCAGCTAAGTGTTAGAATGTGTGCTTTCAGCTTGGCCTCTGTTTTCCAGTAAATCTGGATCAGGACACAAGGCTTCTTGGAAAAAATGATTACTGGTCTGGAGAGAGAAATACACATGATGAGTCTGGGGCATCCTGTCATGCTAGAAAGCAATGCAATTATTATATATTAATGTTCTCAGGTCAAAAGGACATAGGAGCCCAAGTTGTTGAATGGGCTCCCACTGGCCAAAGATGGGACAATTGGGGCATCAAAAGAAATGTTGACTATAATTGATTTAAATGCGTCAGATATTTGTTTTAAATCATGAAGTGTTTTTTTTCAAGATTTTATTTATTTATTAGAGAGAGAGAGAGAGAGAGCACGAATTGGGGGGAAGGGCAGAGGGAGAAGCAGACTCTCAGATGAGCATTGAGCCCAACATGAGGCTCAATCCCAGGACCCTGGGATCATGACCTGGGCCAAAGGCAGACGCTTAACCAACTAAGCCACCCCAGGCACCTAAATCATGAGTTCTTAATGATGCCCCCCCACCACCACCATCACCAAAATCATTGGTGGCAAATCCACCAACTCAGTTTTGATAGTTGATCAAGAAAAAGAATTATGTATCTATTCTGTCTTTTTAATAAAAATTATACTTCAGGGGCACTAAACAGTTGATGAGGGAAAGTTCTTCTTTATAGAAGAAATCTACCTAATGAATGCAGCAAGAATGGTAGATTTAGAAAATCACTTGTGATGGTTAAATTTATAGTCAGGTTGACCAGGCCGTGAGGTGCTCAGAGACTTGGCTAACCATGATTCTGGGGCATGTCTGTGAGAGTGCATCTGGATGAGATTAAAATCAGCAGACTGTGTAAAGCAGATTGCTCTCCCCTTCGTGGGTGGGCCTCATCCAACCCACTGAGGGGCTGGAGAGAACAAAAAAAGCAGAGAAAGATAGAATTTGCTACTGCTTCTGTCTGACTAATGAGCTGGGACACGATTTTCTCCTGCCCCGGGTCAGAGATTTACACCATCGGCTCCCGTGGTTCTCAGGCCTTTGGACTCACCTTGAATCACACCCCTGGCTCTCCTGGGTCTCCAGCTTGCAAATTATGGGACCTCTCGGGCCTCTACAATCACATGAGCCAGTTCTTCCCATTAAATCTTTATCTCCTGGTTGGTTCTGTTTCTCTACAGAGCCCTGACTTAATGCTTCACCACTTTGCAAATCCAAATAAGAGATTTGGCAGTGATTATCAAGAAACACTAAGAGGATTAGATAAAAGGTTGATAGGGAGCTTGATAGTGGAGGGTTGAGACAGACATGTCTGAACCCTGTGATCCTCGTTGACACCGCAGGAAGTGGGGGAAGCAGATACTCTCTTCTTGGAAAGTCATGTAGTAGATGACACCGCCCATCAACACGGAGCCTGCACCCGATCAAACCTTTCCATATGAGAATTTACAGGAAATCCAGGGGATCATGGGAGCCGGTTAAATGACAACACAGGTGATGCATCAGGCGAACTCAGAATGTGAGAAGTTCTACAGGACAAATAACCCAATTCTTCCATCAAAGAAAGGTGCCGTAAGAGCTCTGGCTCTCGATTAGAACATCCCACCTTCCCCAGACGGTGGGGGAAATTTCAGTACAGACCAGGGGGAGGGGATGTTGCTAAGGAATTTGTAAAGAATTGTTATCAGGTATCATAAGGCATCATCGTGCTTATAAAAAATAATGCTTTTTTCCATTCTAGATGCATACCGAACTATTCTTGGGTGAATGGTGTAATTCCTGGGATTTGCTGTAAAATACTCTAGAAAAAATAAGAGACACACAAGATATAGATGAAGTAACAATGGGAAATGCTGGTAATTGTTGAAGCTGCGTGATGGGCACAGGGGTTCACTACACCATGCTCTCGACTTTTTTGTGTATGTGCTGGTCATTTTACCCTTTGCCTCAGGGTCCATTTTCTGTTCTTCGCCTTGCGCTGCACTCGGGGGCAGGGGGGTGCCTTGATGAGCTCAATCACGCGGACTTCTGTGTTAGCTGGTTGGTGCAGCTGGGCAGGTGCAGCCAGTGGGGGGTCACCGGTGGTGCAAAAATCAGACAGGATGCTTCGTCCCCTGGTTCCCCTCCACCTTCCCGCGGTTCCAGTGGGAGCTCTGTGCTGCCACAACGGTGGTTTTCATTTGCTATAAAGCAAAGAGGAGCTATGAGGCTGACTGGCGGCCAGAGACTGGGTGGTGTAAACAATAGGAATCTATCTTGCCACAGTTCTAGAAGCTGGAAGTCCGAGACCCAGGTGCCGGCGGGATGGCTTTCTTCTGAGGCTGCCCCCCTTGGCTCGCGGGTGGCTGCCTCTCCTTCTGTTTTCACGTAGCTTTTCTTCTATGTGTTTGTGTCCACATTTCCTCTTTTTATAAGGACACCAGCCCACCCGAATGACCTCTTTTTAGCTTACCTTTATCGTCAAATCCTGTCACATTCTGAGGGAGCGTGTTCGTATGTTTCATAAACATATGAAAATTTAGGGGGATACCTTGCAGCCCATAGAGCAGGGGTCAGCAAAGTTTCTCTGGGATGAGCCACATAGTAGCTATTTTAGGCTTTGTGGGCAATACAGTCTGTGTCCCACTATTCAAATCTGTCACCGTAGCACAGAGCAACTGCAGACAACACGTCAGTGAGTGAGTGTCGCTTGTTCCGTTCAGACTTTATTTACAAAAACAGGCACCAGGCCAGGACTGGCCCGTAGGCCAGGGTGCAGTGGCCCCGGCATCCGATGATTGTTCCTGTTGGGCAGTCCCTGGGTCATGTGTTTGTCTCTCCACGGTCTCTGCTAATCGGTGCGCGTCACACGTTTCCACTCGGGTTCCAGAACCCTCACTACACTTTCCCTCATCTCTGTATTCCATTCTCTTCCAGTAAACACCTTCTGGGTGTGCCATGGTTTGGGTCAGGACACTCACTAAAACATTGTATGTTTGAAGTTTCCCGTAGAAGAATCACAGTGAAAGAAAAGGCCAGGTTGGGAAGGGAAGCCTGATAGGACGCGGTTCCTGGTTGTCGAGCGCTTCGAGCAGGGCCTGGCCCGACAACCTGGCGGTGCTCCACGGTGCCAAGCAAGACGGGGCTGATCCGGGCAGGGGGCACGCCCAGGATATAACCAAGCCCGAAGATGGGCCACGGTCCCCAGCTCATATCGGCTACGCTGGCATTGGGTTATACAGTCTGCCATACGGACCCAGGTGGGGACAGTCACCCGGCAGGCCCAGTGCAAGGGGCAGCCTAGACCAGCCAGGATCCAGAGGCCACCCTGTACCCCTGCTGCCACACAAGGCGGCCACATACCCAGGCGTGAGAGACTAAGGCATTTTACTTGCTTGCTGATTTAACTGAAAAGGAGAACCATGAAGCCTAAAAACTTGCACCGGACCAAGTCATGGGACTGGACCTGACAGTGTGTATCCGGCACCCAGAGCCCCTGGGAAGAGTCGCAGTGGTCACGATCAAATACAGAAACATTTGTCTGTACCCGCAGGGGAAGGGTGGCGATCTGGGGACCGGCCCCACTGGACTCAGCCTCCAGCCCCGGAGCTTCCTGGAAAAGCCTGAAACAGGCTCGCCGGGTGAAGGCCTGAGAAGATAAGCACAGGCTTGAGGATCGGAGCCTGTTGTGTCCCGTGGAGCATCACTGTTCTCACCTGGAGTCCTTCTGTCCCTCCACAGAGCATCACCTGGCCTGTCTGTCCCCACAGAGTGTCACCGTTCTCACCTGGCCCGTCTATCCCCCCACAGAGCATCACCCTTCTCACCCGGCCCGGCGAGAGCTCTCTGGGGCCCTTCCCTCGGGGCCCCGTTCCCATTCCTGAGCTCCCCCAGCCCCCACTCCCGAATGCCGCCGCACGGACGGGGTAGGATGGCAGCATATGGCCATCAGAGGGCCACCAACATTTGCTCCATGCAGGGCTACGCCAAAGAAATTGCTCAAAGTAGCTGCCATTACTGGCCTCGTTCACGTACCCGGGCCCTGCAAGTGCCTGACGGGGGGCAGGGGCTCCAAGCCCAGGGGTGGAGCGGTGACAGGAGAGCAGGAGCCCATATCGAGCGCCTAGACCCGTGTCTATGCACACACACACACACACACACGTGTGCCAGGTGTACAGTACACCTGTAACACCAGCTAAGGACAAGTGCTTGTAGATGAAAATAAGGGTGGGCGCCTCACTGTCTCAGTCGGTGGAGCATGTGACTCCTGATCTCAGGGTCATGGGTTCGAGCCCCCACTTTGGGTATAGAGATTACTTTTTTTAAAAAAAGTTTCTATTTATTCATGAGAGACACAGAGAGAAGCAGAGACACAGGCAGAGGGAGAAGCAGGCCCCTCACAGGGAGCCCAAAGGGGGACTCGATCCCAGAACCCCAGGATCACACCCTGAGTTGAACGCAGATGCTCAACCACTGAGCCACCCAGGGGCCCTATAGAGATTACTTTTTAAAAATGTTTTTTTAAAAAAACCCACAAACCACAAAGGAGGGTGAGGGGAGGGAGACCATCGGGGGTCAGCGGTGCTGTTCTGCTGCAGCAACAGCGGACACGCTCTTTCTGTAAAGGCCCAAACTGTGAATATTCTAGGCTTTGCGGGCCTTTTGGCCCCTGTTGCCCATCACCAACCCCCAGTCCTGAGTAGTCCCCTCCTCGGGCTCTGGGGAAATCACCTACCCCCTGCGAGCCTCCTCCCGAGTGACTCCTCCACTCCGAGGAGTCCCTCCGTCAGGCGGATGTCGCAGTGTTGCCCGGAGCACCTGCAGAGCACATGGCACAAAATAGACGCGGTTGAGGCTTTCATTGTGATGACCACGCGCCTTCACGGCTGCAGGTGATGGAGGCTGACGGGTCCCTCGTCCTGCCCTCACACCAGGCCCAGCTGGACAGACCTCTCTGTGCCTTGATATTGGGAGAGGCCGGACCCAGGACGGCCCACCGGGTCAGAAGCAGCCCCTTGAGGAGAAGCCGAGCCCCCGTCCACAGTAACTTAACTCATCCTGTTTCCTCCCTCCCAGCAGTCCTGTCCCTTTGATAGGAAAGGAGACCGAGGGTCAAGGGTGACCAGAAACACTCTCCATGACACTGTGCTGCTTCCCACCATCTGGGGAGGGTTCCAGTTGAAAAAGTAGCAGATCAAATGGTCTAGGGATGGAAGAGAAGGGATTCTTCTCCTTTGCCACCCCTGCCCCAGGCTGCACTCCTGCCCCTGAGGTGCCCAGGACCTCCAGGGCCATGTCCCTGTCCTTGCTCCCTCCTGCGCTTCTGTGCAGATCCTTCCCTGGCTCCCTCCTACCCCATGGACACCCACCACTCTGTGTGCTGTCCTTGGGGGCCTCCCAATCTACTACTGACTTGGGGATGAGAAGAACTCCAGCGGGGGCATTTACATTTTAGCAAAGGTTTCGCTCCTCTGAGGGTGGGCGAGGTGTGTCAGGGGGCCCCCTGGAGAGTATTTCCCTTTGCTGGGGGAGTGGAGAGAGAAGCTTTGTCACATTTTGACAGATGAGGATACTAAGGTGCAGAGAGTTTAGCATCTAGCAATGCCTGGTGTTTAGATCACGCCAGGACACGGGCCACGGCAATCAGGAACATGAACCCCATCACATGGGCCAAACGTTTAGCACAGGGGCACCTGAGTGGCTCAGTTGGTTAAGTGTCTGCTTTCTGCTCAGGTCATGGGATCGAGCCCCACATTGGGCTCCCTGTCAGTGGGGAGTCTGCTTCTCCCTCTCCCTCTGCTCCTCCCCTTTGCTCATGCGCATGCTCTCCTTCTCTCTCTGTCTCAGTTAAATAAAATCTTAAAAAAAAAAAAACAAACATTTAGCACAATGAGTGTTGGTTACCTGTCCCTCCCCCCTTCCCGTTCCCTAGCCTCAAGCTGGAGATGTCTAGGGAGAGTAAGGAAGGACAGTTGAAGCAGGCAGGAGGAGGGAGGACTTGAAATTGAATCTGGAGGAGAAAGTTAAAAAGAAGGTTATTTGCACAGATATAGTGCACACTCACCCAATCACAATCTAGAATTTGTCAAACCTAACCCATTTGCAAGAAGTCCATTTACGGACGCCTGGAAACCCCACTGAGAAATCTATTTTTGATCTCCGTTTGAAGATTTATTTAATTCCCAGGGAGCGTGGCCCAGTGGCAAGATATTTCCAAGAAAAGGGAGGGGAACCTAATTCTCTCTTTGGTTTAATTTTGTTCCAGAACACTTGTGAAGGTTCAAATCCAAGGGGAGAAAAAAAATACCCTCCTACTTCAAGCAGCACGGCAAGGGCAAGAGACAGAGCAAAAATTCCTCTGTAAAAAGGGGCAGGTGCAAGCTCGCCCTTATTTGCACCACTTTACAAGCGTAGAATTTGCTTGAACTTGGAGGGGAAGAGAACTGCCAAGGGCAGATGGAGAAGACGGAACAGACTGAACCTCTTGTAAAAGTCTTGAGAAAGTTTGTAAAAGTTTGAGAAAGAGTGTACTTAACTGGAAGAGGGATGCTTGGATGGATGGATGGATGGATGGATGGATGGATAGGTAAGTAGGTGGATACGTGAAGCGGGGAGTGTGTGTGTGGATGTGGATGGGTGGGTGGATATGTAGGTACGTGGATGGGCAGACGGATGGTGGATGAATGAGTAGATGGGAGGAAATGAATAGAGGGACATATGGACAGATGGAGGGATGGAGGGATGGGGGACGGATGTGGGGTGAGGTGGCTGGATGGGTGATGGAGGATAAATGGGAGGAGAGGGGAACCCGGTGGCTAGCTAAACCCTGCTCATACTTGAGTTTTCTTTGGCCTGTATGGTGTTTTAAAAACATTCGAATTAGTTGTTTTCATTTAAAGTGCAGAAAATTTTATCTAAAATTCTAGATTTCTTCCTTCGCAAAAAGCAGAAGCTCTGGCAAAACCAGGCCCACATGCCTTCACGGCGACAGACCAGAAGCGGGGCGAGGCTGCCCCTTGGGGTGGGGTGCGCGCTCCCGGACTCCGGGGTCCCCACTGCTCCACGCGAGCTCAGACACCTGCCTGTGCAGGGCAGTCCCTACCTGCCCGGCGGGTGTTTGTCCGTGAAGGGCCGGTTAGGAAGTGGGCACGTCACACGCACACTCTTCAGGGGCTCTGCCCTCAGGCCCTTCAAGAGGCTTTCCCTGCCCTTCTCGTGGCTTCCACTGCCGTAGCGGGTCTTGGAGGGTGGAGGTGGGGGCTCCTCTCTGGGGTCCCCCAGCCCGCGGTCCCTGCCTCCTTGCACACCCACTCAGCACAGCAGCGCCCCTTATGCGGAGCTGGGCCTCCCGTGCTTCCAGCCCCACGGGGAAGGCCGGTCCTGTGAGGCCACGCGGTGAGCGGTGGCCTGATGCTCCCCACAGCGCAGGCTGCCGCCCTCACTCCACCTGTCATGCATCTCATCGCCCAGGTCCTCACAGGAAGCAGAAGGGGGAGTGCGTAAGTCAGGTACTGGGGGGGGGGGGCGGGAGGGGGAGAGACAGAGCGACTATATCCTCGTAGCCTTTATTACAGGGCGTTGTTAGGATTGTTCCTTTTTTTTTTTTTTTTAAGATTTTGTTTATTTATTCATGAGAGACACAGAGAGAGGCAGAGACCCAGGCAGAGGGAGAAGCAGGCTCCCTGTGCGGAGGCCGACGCAGGATTCGATCCCAGGACCCTGGGGTCACGCCCTGGGCCGGAGGCAGATGCTCAACCGCTGAGCCCCCCGGGGCTGCCCGGATTGTTCCATCCTATTGATACTCACGTCCTCACTCTCTTACTGGGCCTTGTCTGTGAATCGCACGTTGTCACGGGCGTGTGCGTGGTGTACGTCGGGCTCGGCACTATCGGCCGGGGGTCTTGGAACACCCCCCACCCCCGTGGATAAGGGGAACAACTGTTTGGAGACCTAACCTCTTAGCAAGACCACCTACCGCATTTCGGGATCCGAGTCCCACAAAGCTCTCGGACCCTGCACGTCAGCTCCGCACCCCACGCAGCCTGGAGTTTCGCGGAGGGCTTTCCCCCGAGGCAGGGCATAAACCCACAGTTCTCTGCCTCTGCTCGTGCCACGTCCTCTGTCAGGAACGCGCCTCCTCACCCCACCCTGGCCCGTCTGGTGAGGTCTTTATCCTTCAGGTCTCCACTGAGGCGCGGCCGCCTCCTCCTCTGACCACCGTCTCGGGAAGAACGAGATGCTCCCTTCTGTCCGCCCCCATCACTTGGACAACTGAACAGGCACAGCCCCACGGGACCGTGTCCTCCAGCCACCACGCCACTTTGCCTGGACCCTCGGGGCTGGGCCCAGCTCCCGGCCCGGGCTGGTGACCACCCACGGTGCTGAGTCACTGGCTACGCTGTGCTCACCTGGTCACTGAGGTGTTTTGCTGAAATGTTTCATTGCCATGGCCCCTCAGGCTGTGCGCCCCAGAGAGCACCATTAGCAGATGGAGAAGGAGAGGAGGCCCCGGGCTGGGCAGTACACAGCAGGTGCACCTGCCCACGGCCCATCCTGGTAGATAAACCCCAAGAACAGAGTTAGCCCCCTCAAGTTCAATCAGGACGGATGCCACCCTCTTTACTATGTGACTTCGGACAAGGTACCTAAACTCTCTGCACCTCAGTACCCTCATCCGTAAAAGAGGGGTGGAGTCCCTTCTTGCTAGGTGCTATGAGAATTCTACTGAACAGTCTTTGACGCCACCATCATCACCACCACCACCACCATCATCATCATCACCACTGTCACCATTATCATTACCTCCATCATCACCACCATCACCACTGCTGCCTGGCAGTTTGGGATTACATCAATCCTAGATTCCAAACACCTATTTGGTCCCATATCCTACAGATCCTGGAGATCTGGGTAGGATTGGCCTGGATGCCCCCTCTCCTGCTTCACTATCTCGTGAAAGTTCAAAGACTCCCCCTAGGATTTCTCAGATTCCCGGGAGTTCTATCTTCAAGATTATTGCCTCCGTTTATGCCTACGAGGGTCCATATCACTTTAAATCTGATGGGAAATTCCTTCCTTTACCTACCTGCACTCACACAATTCCTCCTCCTAAGCATCTGTGGGCGTAGGAGAGTTTCCCCCATCATGGTGTGGCTCAGGGGGAGAAATGGAAAAGAGTTTTGTGGGGGTTTTTAAAAAGAATTTATTTATTTATTCATGACAGATACCTAGAGAGAGAGAGAGGCAGAGACACAGGCAGAGGGAGAAGCAGGCCCCCTGCAGGGAGCCCGATGCGGGACTCGAGATCGTGGGACCCCAGGATCACGACCTGAGCCGAAGGCAGACGCTCAACCACTGAGCCACCAGGTGCCCTGGAAAAGAGCTTTGACCACAGACTTGCAAACAACCTCCAACTCAGCCTAGCGCTTCCCAGGCTGGAGAGGTCTCCCGGGCCATCCCACCAAGGGCCTGTCTCCACTGCTCTGCCCTCGCCCCCGGCTCCGCACCTCCTCCTGGGCACCTGCTTCTTTCTGAAACAGAGGGACACCCGCTCTCCTGGCCTTGCTCAGAGCAGGTTAGCTTTGTCCTCTGTCACTCGGCTCCTGCCAACACGCATGCCCCTGGGATGTTGCCTCCAACTCACGTATAATTCATTTCCCAAGAGGAGCCCTGGGCCCAGCTTCTCAGGCCCTGAAATCCCCACCTTGGGCTCCTCCACCCGAGCGGGGCAGCTGCCCAGGCCTGCTGCCTGTCTCGTTGCCCAGAACCTACCCTCAGCAGGGCCACGCTCGGGGTTTCAGGCTATTTAGTCACTCTCCTGAAATTCATAGTGATTTTATATTTGAACGTGGGTTTTAGAAGTGAAGACCCATGGGTCTTCCCTTCAGCAAGGCTTCGAGCCTCAGCTCATAGTCCTCCCTCCTTCCCCCTCCCGCGCTCCCAGGACAGGTTCTCATCTGCTTGCTCCCTGCCCCCCGGGACCCCGGGCCTGCCCGGCCCCCTCCTCCCTGCCGCTGCCCCGTGACCGATGCCCACCTTCGTCTCGGGGTGGTGACCAGGTTGTAAATAGGAGGTCCACGTTTACACGAATGAATTCACTGAAGGTATAAAAGAACTTGGCACAAAGATGTGCCATAGAAGTTCTTTTTTATGCTTCCAGGTCAAAGACCTTTCTGGAACACAGCCCCGTGTGCGGACCTCTCCAGGCCTCTGGGCTTCCAGTTCCCCTGCTTGCGAGTGGCTCCTCCATTTCACCCTGGTCCTTCCTCCTAGTTACAGTTGGGTATTGTCTCCCTTCCCCGGGGCGCCACTTAGTCCGGAGGCTCCCACTCGGATCGAAGGCGCGTCTACTCTTGTCCGTTCTTCTCCTGTGATGCACTGGGTGCGGAGCTCCACCTCCTCCCTCGGAGTCCCGCTCTTCCACTGTGTTTTGGTTCCAGGCCTTAGCTCCCCACAGCGTGTGAGCTGGTGTCTGATGCCAAGACTGTTCTCCGGGCCCGGCCCGGCCACCTGCCGGCCCACTCCTCCTAAAGCCGAAGCCGCGTCCCTCACGTCCTCACTTCAGCCCATCTTTCTAGGAGCGCGGCCCACAGTTAGTGTTCTCGGAAGCAAATTCTCCCAATGACGGAGGGTGACTAGTCACCCTTGTCCCTGTTGCACCCAAGACCACCTTCTAGGTTCATGAGTGGTGCGTGGACTGGCTGTCCTTAGGCGAAGACAACCGATCCCCTACAACCAAGGAGACGGGGCTCAGGGTGCCACCGGGACAACTTGGGGGGGAGGGAGCCCCAGAGAGGAGGTTAGGGCACAGCAGGTGCTCTGAAACTGCGGCTACCCAGGGCCACCAGCCATCCGAAAAATCGGATTCCTTAACATTTAATATTTATTGATTAATGGGTGGAAAATAGCAGGTTGATTGTCTATAACTAACTCATACAGAGTCTCAAAAATTAAATAAAAGGGAAGTAGACATGAGAGGCAAAAAGCAATTTCCTCCAAAAATTCGATTTGTTGTGTTCTCTGCATCTGATCTCCTCTGGGCTGCCCCTGATTTCCTCAGGACCTCCCAAACCCCCGGACTCGGCTCGTTCCTGAGGCCCAGACGCTGCCAAGGGCAGTGAGGCTGGCTCGGCGGAGGGCTTCCCGGGACACTTTCCCTCCGCCCACCCGGGTGTGAAGGATGATCAGCCATTACATTAATTCCCCATAAAATATCACTTAGGCCAGAGCAGGTTAGCTAAATATGAGGCCTTAAGGATTCTCAAGAATTAAGAGCTTCTCGTTTGGCTCTCACAAAGCAGAAAAAGGCGGGGCAACGGGCCCAATTGTGCAGGACCCCCAGGGCTGCCCCCAGCCTGGCCTCCGCCGGCATCGTCGCAGTGAGGGGGTGAGCCTCCCTCCCCCACCAGGCCTTCTCTCCACCCACTAATCCACAGTTGCCTCCGGCTTAGGTGGACATCAGTGGAAATCTAGACACTGACGTCCTCCTGTCCCCCGGATCGAACCCTGCCTCCAATCTCTGCAGACTTTAGCGAAAGATGCCAGGAATGTGGAGGACGGAGAAATGTGGGGTTTGATGAAAATGCTCTGTTAGAGGTACCGCAATGATAATACGCAGATTTCTGTCTCATCATCAAAAGAAGCATGACATTCACTGTTGTCTCCCAGGTGGCCTCTGCTCTAGCTGTGCTGGTTTCTGCAGTCTTCAGACCACATGCCTCCACCTCAGGACCTTTGCACTGGCTGCTTCCGCTGTCTAGAATACTTTCCTCTAGGTAACAGCGTGGCTTGCTCCTTCACTTCCTTTGGGTCTTGACAAATGTCACCTCCTCCATGAGGTTCTCCCTGCCTGCCTTATCCGACGTTTCAGCAGCTCTCCCTCCCTGGGTCATTTTATCCTCTTTAGCCTTGATGATGATTTTCACTTGATATACTTTGCTATTTAACTTGCTTATCTGTTTTCCCTGAGGGAAGGTAAGTTCCTTGAGGCCAGGGATTTTTTTTTCCACTTCATTCGCTATTATATCCCCAGCAAATGGAATAGTCCCTGGAATACAGCAGGTGCTCAAGAAATGTTTGTTGATAAATGAGTGCCTTGGAATCGTATCTGGGTCCAGATGTGTATTTGGCCGGTTAGAAACGGTGACGCCCTGGAGCACTGTGTCACCTGAGTCTCGATGTCCTTGTCCATAAATTGGGTATGATATCTGGCCTGTGGGTTTCTTGAGAAGGGCCAAGGAAGGTTGTGCACAGAGAGGGCTGAGCACGGTGAGAACAGTAAGTGGTGGACACTACCGAGAAGATCGAGAACAATTTAACAGAAACTGAGATAAAAATAACAGCCTCCAACTCTGCCTGGATTGGGGATGGCAGGCCAAACAACCCTCCAATGCAGGGTCTGTGTGTGCATGTGTGTGTACTCGTACACACGTCCCATCCTTACAGAAGTTGGGTTTCACGGGTTTGCATCCTCATCGCGGTTGTCCCAGGCTCTCGGCTTGGACGTCTATGCAAACACAAGCGTGCCAAACACCACACACATGCACACGTGCGCACAAGCATGCGGAGTCACACGCGTCCCCACCCCACCCCTGGAAGGGCTCTGCTGCAGGACAGCTGCCCCGCGCTTGGCAGCCCTGAAGGCCTGGGAGACAAGTCGCATCCTCACGGCCTTGGCTGCACTCGAGTTCCCTCCTAGATGCTGCCCGGACCTAAGCACGGCCCTCTGTCCCTCCTCCCTCCTCAGACAGGGGCCTCCTGAGTGTTCTAGAAGGGGCTCACCCCTTCCAGACACAGAGCCAGCCCCGGCTGCAGAGGGGAGTGAGGGCACTGGGTGCACACATGCCCATCCTGTCCTCAGGCATCACGGACACGCAGACTGAGCAGGAGAATTGCTGTGGAACCAGTGATTCTTTTTGTTTTAAAAGACAAAGACTTAAAAAAAATTAAAAAAAAAAAAAGACAAAGACTTAAACAAAAATTAAAAAAAAAAAAAAAAAGACAAAGACTTTCTGAAGGACTTAGGCACCCAGGCCGGGCACCCCAAGGTCCACACCGGGACACAGCTTTCGGGGGAGAGAGCAGCTGGAGTCGTCGTGCGGCCCGCAGCATCCCCACCCCGCGCTGCCCTCCCTGCCACAGGGAAAACAGCGTCCTGGGAAGAGCACTGGCTTCAGAATCAGGCAGTTTGGGGGACAGAATCTCAGCTCCAACACTCGCTGACTAGGAGAATGTCAGCAAGTTATTTAATTTCTCAGAACCACGGTTTCACCAGCTCTCAAATGATCTGAACAATAACTCCCTCATAGTGTTGTTGGGAGAATTTAAGTCACAGCCACCATGTATTACGGCTCAGGTTGTGCACTCCACAAACCCCAGGGGCCACCATTGACATAAACTACAAACCCAGTGATGGCCCTTGGATTGGGCAGGTGCAATGTAGTAATATAGGTGTGAAATAATGTGTTAGAAGCTCCTCACACAAGCCTGGCACCTAGTAAGTGCGGAATAAGTGGTGGCCAGAGCACCAGTTTATTAATTATACCTTTAACTAATTCACAGGACACCCACATAGCCTTTGACGACATAATAGTTTCAGAGTAGGCGGCTGTAGACCACTTCGGTGGTGATGGGGCTATGACGTCCCCGGGGAATCTATTTGCATGGTTCTTTGGAGCCCAGAGTTCATGAAGTCGGACACGGCCCTCTGCTTACTGGACATTTTCTTGGTGAGCGATCCGATATCTTGCAGTGCCAAGGATGCGTGTGCTCTTGGAATCTTTTGGTCTTAATGAGCTGAGGTTTGATTTAAGTGCAGTGTAATTGCCCTTCCCCATTAAAATAATGTGCTTTTTCCCCTTAAATTAAAACATAATGCACAATGTCCAGTTAAGCAGGATGACCTTTAAAAAACAGCCTCTTTTAAAATCAAGTCTCCAGTCCCGGCCCTTAGCCCAAAGCCACCCCTTCCGCACCCTGGCAGAGATGGGGGATTTCATTTCTGGCAAGGTCAACCTGTAGACATGAGACACGGCCAAGAATGGCAGAAGAGGCCTATTAAAACAGAGGGTTTGCATTCCGAAGAGTTGTACCCTCAAACATGCTGCCCTGGCTGGCTGACGGCCAGACCTAACACCCCCACCCCCAATCTAGGAGGGAGCTTTGCGGGTTCTAACCAGCTCAGGAGAATGGCTTTAAAACACAAGCATCTAGGAGTCCCCCCTGAGACGGCCCTAGGTCCTAGCCAGTGTGATGATGGAGAAGCCCAGCAGCCACCGGTCACACCGACAAGTAGAGAACTTCCAATCAGCAGTCTAGAGCCTCTCTTCTCGATGTCCATCAGACATGAAGGAACAGGTCTCGACATGGAAGACAGAGACTTAAGATTCAGATTGCTATCTGAAAAAAAGAAGAAAGAAAGAGGAAGGAAGGAAGGAAGGAAGGACGGACGGACAGGAGAAAGAGTGAACCAGGCAGAGGGGAGGAAAGGGAAGAAGAAAGGAAATTTAACTTGGAGACAATTCAAAGCAGGAAGCAAAATAATACTTTGCCCAAATTTCAATTAGCAGCCATAATAAGAGAAGATATCACAACTATAAAACAAGAATAAGTGCTTACAAAAAGAGAAGCAAGCCTAGAAATAAAAAAATGTGAGAGCAGAAAGAAAAATGCATTGGGCGGATGAGAAGATATGGTCGATACAAAAGATACAGAAACTCAGACATACAAACAGGGGGGAAATGAGAGAAAATGGGACAATCTGCCCGGAGATCCAAAGTCCAAATAATTAAGAGAGAAACATGGAGGGGGAGAAACATCAAAGAAGTAATAGAAGAACATTCTCCTGAACTGAAGGAAGATTGAAGGAGCCTTTGAACAGCCCAGCACAACGAAGGAATTCTCACATCAAAGCCTGTCATTCCCCCAACCTCAGATCACCAGAAGTAAAGATCATAAAAGCTGTCTAGGAGAAGCAGTTAGAGATCAGAATGGCATTTTACTAGAACAGAGCAATGCTTTTAAGATTCAGGAGGAAAATTATTTCCCACTTGAGTTCTATACTCCACCAACTACCAGTGAGAAGCAAACGTAGAGTGGGGACGTTCTCAGAAATTCAGGGTCTTCACATTTTTACCTCCCATGTACCTTCTCAAAGAGGTGACTGAAGGACGCGCTCCATCAGAATGAGGGAGTAATGCAAGAGAAAAGGATGGAATCGGCAAGTCATCCAACCCAGAGCGGGGGAGAAGGAATTTTCAGGAGGCCAGAACAGGGAAGAAGACCAGGAAAAGAGCTGTATAAGAGGAAAACCACTCCAGAGTAGAGCAAGGAAAGGAGAGGTGTCCAGGCAAACTGTTTCTAGGGGTAAAAAATGAAAGTGAGAGTAGCTTGACATATTTGAGTGTATACAAGGTCCTTTTAGAGTTTTTATTTCACATTAAAATTTGTTTTTATTTAAATTGAATTTGGTTAACATATAGCAAATTATTAGTTTCAGGGGCAGAGGTCAGCAATTCATCAGTTGTGTAGAGCACCCAGTGCTCATCAATCACATGCCTTCCTTAATGCCCATCACCCCCTCACCCCAGCCCCCCAGCCCCCTCCCCTCCAATAACCCTCAGTTTGTTTCCTATAGTTAAGAATCTCTTGGGACATTCTATAGTTTTATAGAAGATTTCACCAGAAATGTGAAGAACACTAATTTTTTTAAAAAGCAACCAAGTACAAGAAAAATAAAACACTGTCCAATTACTTCATATAACACTAATACATTTTTCTCTTCATAATGCCTCTTGGAAAACTATACCACTCTTCAGACAGCAAGTGTTTCCTGCACTTCATTTTATTTTTGCTGTTTGGATAACATATTTTCTCCCAGAAGCAGACCAAAAATAAATGCTATAAGAAGTGATAGTTCAACAGTGTAATCTTAGGCAATGACACACTTGCCAACTGATTCAAGTTTCCAGTCAGAGACCAGCGTACTGGACAAATGTGACATACTTGCCACGTTTGGATAAGCCCCAAATGTTCTGTTATATAAGGAACACCAAACCAGAAAGACCTTCCACGGCACTTCTGTTTGTTGGGTTGTGCGTGCTGTTTCTACGTGATCTGAAGCGCTCTCATATTTAGCCTTTATTTCACTCCAAAAGCATCTACCATACTCCAACTTTAAGTGCGGCCCTAGTGAAAGAGAACCATAAGCTCGAAAAGGTTGGTGAAGAAGATGGTCCTTGCCTTCTAGAGAACGGTGCTCTCCTCCGACCATCAAGCGCTCGAGTCTACTCTTCCTTATTCAGCCAATAAAATAAGCCTTTGTTACATCACATTTTATATATTAAGGGTCTGTTTACTTTCAACTTACTGTGTATTATTTATTTAAACTCGTTTTTATTATCCAGTGATATATTTTTCTCTCTGTGAAAATCGTGTGGGTGTCTTGAGTTGGGTTGGGATATAGCAATGTTTTCCCCATTTAAAATCAATGCAACTATTTTTTCCCACCTAACAGCTTTTCACTTAGTGGTGGGTCAAATTAAAGTCTTCAAAAGGTTAGTTCAATGGGAGCCTAATTGGCTCAGTCGGTGGAGCATGCAACTCTTGATCTTGAGGTTGTGGGTTCGAGCCCCATGTTGGGTGTTGAGTTTACTTAAAAATAATAATCTGCAGGGTGCCTGGGTGGCTCAGTTGGTTAGGCATTGGACTCTTGATTTTGTCATGATCTCAGGGTCCTAGGGTGGAGCCCCACATCCGGCTCCCCACTCAGCAGGGCTTCTCCTGGTCTCCCTCCCCTCACTTGCTCGCATACTCTCTCTCAAATAAATCTTTAAAAAAATAAAAATAAAAATCTTCAAAAAAAAAAGGTATTTAGGAAAGGAGATGTAAATACACAACTTGCCTTGATGCTGAGCAATATTTATATTGATCCTAATCATGAAAACAATAGGAATTTGATAAAAGAGGTGATTTAAGTCACGTAAGGCACATGCGAGCAGGAGGGTTGTATTTGAGAGTACCCTGTCAAGGATGAATCTCTATCTTCCTTGTTGGGAAGTCAACATATGATATGGAAATCTGGAAAATCAAGAACTGCAATATAAAGAAGTTATTTAGAAAAATGGAAGAAAAATGGAAGTAAATACAAGGAGAAGCATTTAAAAGGGTTAAAAGTGGTTGCACCTGAAGTGAGGACGGCGTGAAGAGGAGGCAGCGACTGTTTATTATAAGCCTCGTGAGACTGACTTTTATAAGTAAGAAATGACTTTGATAAAAATTAAAATAGTGTTTAAAAAGTTAATAAATATTCATCAGGAAAAGCTTGGAAAATACACATACGGAAAGGAGACTAAAATAAAAGCCATTCATAGCGTATTAACCCAGAAGCTACAGATGAAACATTGGTACATTAGTTTTGAGTCTTTCCACTCCACATACATAAATACATGTTTTTTAAAAGTGTGAGATCAGGCAGCCCTGGTGGTGCAGCGGTTTGGCGCTGCCTGCAGCCCCGGGTGTGATCCTGGAGACCCTGGATCGAGTCCCACATCAGGCTCTCTGTATGATGCCTGCTTCTCCCTCTGCCTGTGTCTCTGCCTCTCTCTGTCTCTATAAGTGCAAAATCTAAAAAAAATAAAAGTGTGAGATCATATTGTTAATATTATTTGCAACATGCATTTTTTGCCCTAAAAGTGACTGTGGGGAACTTTTCCATATCTGTATTCACCCACTACATCATTTTAATGGCTGACTATTCCCCATTATATGGGTGATGCTATCATTTATTTAATTCAACCCAACATTAACCATTAATTATTCAATCAGCTTAATTCCTCCAGCAAACAAATGCAACTTTAGGTTCTTTTGGAACAATAGCCAAAAAGAATTTTCTCTATTCTGGATTCAATTGTTGCCATCCATCGTTTATTTATCTATTTTGCTTTACCAGCAAAAGAGTGAGATATTTCACTTGCTCTGAGATGTTCCCCTCATGATTGACACTGTTTTCCCTTTTTTTTTTTAATTCTCTCCCTCAATAAAAGTGCAAATGGGATGCACGTGGGGTAGATGGCCAGGGTCATTCTTCACCTTCAGGTAACAGCACCTATTTTCCTGGGTGGAAGCCCACCTCCCTCCTCCCACGATGCTCACCCATGTGGTTTGGCTGAAATGGATCCCGCCGTCGGGTCCGGCCTGATTCATGTTTCTGGCCTCAGTGAATGGTTAGAGACGGACGTGTGCGCAGAACTGAGGCAACCCCAGGACTTGAACAGGAAACCTTAGGGAAGAGGAATCCTCCCTCTTCTCACTGGGCTCGCGGAGCTGATGGAAGGTTAAGTCGAGAGGGGCTGAAGGCCGTTCGCTGTTCCACAGGGAGGGCCTGCCTGCGGATAAAGCCAAAGAGGGAGACAGATGAGCCAGAGGATGTAAAAAGTCGGATTCCTGATAACACCGTTTGAGCACTTGGCTCCAGCCACACCCGACGTTCTTGCAAAATGGTTGTATGAATCAACACATTTCCCTTTTCCCTTCATCTCTTCTGGTTGGGGATAGCATATACTCCAAGCCATGAAACCCAAATGGTACAGGGAAGGAGGAAGTGAAAATTCAAGATTCCTCTCCTTAAACCCACCCACCCATCCTCAGGCCAGACTCCCCACAATGTCTTATCGCTGCTTCCAAAATGAGGCTGTGCACTTACCAACAGGCTAATTTTCTTAAATATGTGAAGAGGGTCACACTATCTACATTATCCTGCCACCTGTTATCCTCTACTTTACCCCGAGGGGAAGATTGCCTCTCCTTACCACACCTAGACATTTTGTTCATTTTCCCCTAAGCCCTGTGCGGACACGCCTCCTATTCTAACCAGTCCTGTACTGATGGCCATTTATGTTCACCCGGTTTTTTACCATTAAAAACCAGCTGTGAGAGGCATCCTTCTTATAGAGGGACATGGGGCAAATCCAGAAAGCTGAAGAAGCTAACGCTTCTGGTCCCTAGTCACCCAGGCCCCTTCCAGGTTTGGTTTAGTGAGGTGTATGTACGTAGTTTCTAGCTACACAGCATAAGAACAGCTTCCAGACGTGCTCCCACTACCAGCCTCTGTGCCAACTAACAAGGCCAAGATACAAAGGTTCACAGCAGCCATAGGCCATAAGTCAGTAAAACCACGGCTGAGGACAACAGGCCGGAACTGTGGGGAGTAGAGGAGAAATGGTCCAAAATGTAGAGAGAGCCAGAGGCTACTCTGCAGAACGTTCTTCTGGTCATCACAGGCATGAAAAGGGCTTTATTTTTCACCAAAATCTGTCAGAAACATACTTGATAATGCAGCATGTATATACAGCTATTAACGTACCATATGCTTTTCTCTCTTTTTTTCTTTTTGATGGCATCAAGAAGAATAGAATCCATCAAAATTTCTGTCTTTGTAGAGCACAAAGGTATAGCGAGCACACAGTGAGTATGTCTGTGCAAAGTGGCATGTTTTATGCATCACCGCTATCAATAATAAAAAACAAATTTCGATTGTGCTATAGGAGAGACTGAATTGTCTTCCTCTTCTGAAAATCTTTCAAAATTGTCATCACATGTATAAAAAGTGATCAAAGAGTATGTAGCCAAAAGAAACATAGGGGGAAAAAAGCATAATAAGGGTGCAGCAGACAGTAGATTAATAAAAATATTGTGTCGCTTTTCTGAATGTTGTGATGCTTATGGTATTTGTCGGCTTTTAATAATTTGATATTTTTGTAATTTCCCTTCTCATTGTAAATAAATACTACTGTACCTGACTCGTAATTTTTTAAAGAAGCTCTCAAAAATTGCATGAGCTTCAGGCGCTAAAAAGCTTGGATCTGCACCTGCAAAGTGGCTGAACACGCAGGCTCTGAAGCCAGACTGTGCTGCTTCAGGTCTCAGCTGGGCCACTGCTGTAGACTGAATGTCCGTGGCCCCCAAATTCAAATGTCGAAACCTCCAGTGGGATGGTATTTGGAGGTGGGGCCTTTGGCAGGTGATTAGGTTGTGAGGATGAAGTTCTCATGGGTAGGATCAGTGGCCTAAGAGATACCCCAAAAAGCTCCCTTGCCCCTTCCAGTGAGAAGATAGGCACCAGTACTTGGCCACGTGGACACCTTGGTATTGGACTTCCAGCTTCTAGAGCTGTGAGAAATAAAATTTTGTTGTTAATAAGCCACCTTGTCTATGGTAGTCTGTGACAGGGGCCCAGAGAGACTCAGATAGCCATCTATCAGCTCTGGGGCACAGGGTAGGTGACTCCACTTTTTTGTGTCTCAGTTTCTTTATCTGTGAAATGAGGATAAACAGAGGGTTTTATGAGGATGGAATGAATTAATACATCTATAGGACCTGGGAATCCATAAAACTCCATATCAACTGTGCTTATTTCTTATGCACTTGCGTAGATATCTCAGCAAGATAGGTCCCTAGAAGTATAAGGGCAGGGTATTAATTTTAATTAAGAGTGCCGAATGCTAAACCACCCTCTGAAAGCTCTGCCAACTTGGCCTCCCACTATTTACATGGTGACATATATGAGAATGGTGGAGGCAGGAGACCCATTCCAGGTGAACCTAAGGCTGGGGCCCTTGCCACATTCCGCACTAGTCCGGGTCCCTGAACCCGTCCAAATCAAGCTGGGTGGTGGCTGCTAAGAATGCCGGGCCCTGTTCCCACTGAGCTCATCCGCGAATACTATGAGTAGCTCACGTTTACCAAGTACCTGGCCTTGGTTGAGCTTGGTGGCCGTGTAGGTCAGACAGGGTGGGATGGAGGTTACTCTTTCTTGGAACAACTTGTGGCTCAGAGAGGTCAAGGAGTTATGTCAAGTGACCCCAGCAAAGAGGTATCAGGGACAGGAGAAAGGATTTAGGTCTTTTGGAAACCTAATTCATTTCCCACTGTACCTTGTTGCCTCTCAAAAATCCTTCCGTTAAAATGAAATAAACCCTTTAGAATGAAATATATTCACAATGAAATATACCCTCGTCTCCAAGTTGGTTGGAAGAGCAGGCATTAGGCTGTATTATGTACTAAGAGTGTGCTTTTTAGAAAAATAAATTTAATTGCAAGCCTCTTGATTCAAATCAAATCCACTGTTTTAAACTTTCAATTATGGTAAGATATAGCTGTAGAGAATGTGCTCTCCATCCTAATTTGAGACCTCAGATGGCAGCTTCTTTTGTACTTCTATCTTTAAAATCCTGCCTCCCCCGCTCCCCCCACCCCAGTCTTGTTATCTTCTCTCCGACTTAGCAAACAAATCTAGTCCAAAAATTAGAACTGACTAAATGCCTAAGGGAAGAAAGGGAAGAGCTCAAAATTGGTGGAGTCTGTTCCCACATGTTCAGACTAATTTAACTTTCTCACATGGCAAATTAGAAAGGAAAAGAAAAATTTGCATAGAAGGACAATTAAGAATAAACTAAAGGTGTCACTCATTCCAAAGGAGGACAGGATCCCATAATTTATTTGTACGTGGATGGAGTAAGTCTCTGGCAAGAAGGAGCTCATGGGTGGATGCTTTTGTTCTCGTGTGTCACCCAGCAACTGGGAGCTTAATCACAAAGTGAGCAGCAACCCACAGTGAGCTGTGCCTCGGGCCTCCTCTTCAGCAAGCGGGGTTAACAACCGTGTTAGTGTGTCCAGCTCCATGCTGTCTAGCTGATGGAAAATGTGAGAATGCCCAGGGCTTCTGAGAGTACATTCAAGTCTAACAATAGATGATACAGGTAGGTAGGTAGGTAGGTAGGTAGGTAGGTAGGTAGGTAGGTAGGTAGGTGATAGATGATAGATAGAGGTATAGGTATGGATGATATATAGATACAGATAAAAATGAATCAACGAAAGGCTCCTCAGCAGGGGGATTTATTTGGATGTGCAACCTTCTGGCTCCTCCGCCACTTTCTCGCTCGCTGACCCTGGTAATTTCTAGTAACTATCTCTTTCCTTAAAGCTCCAAGAATACTCAAAAGACTTGTTCTGCAAGTGTAATTACGGGGTAAATTTTTAACGTGCGGGACTTGGTATGCAGTGGCCACTTATTTTTCCAGCTGCCATGGGAAGTTTCTTTCCCTCCTTGGCAAAGAAAAGATGCCTTAAATCATCCAGAGACTCGCCTCTCAAAATGAGCTTTATGAGCACTCAAAGGTCAATGAACCCTAAGTAAAAGCTGGCAAGCTCCCTCCCCGCTCCCTGATGGACTAGAAGAAGAGAGAAGACACACAGGGTGGGGCCTGAAATTGCTGAGCATCTGGTTGTTAAGTATCAGCTATAATTATTTTTTAATAATAAGTAATAGAAATGGACTCTGGTTATTTTAATTAAAAGGAAATGTGGGCATTTATTGCAAGGATTTATGAGAGCACAGAGAATCCTAGGAAAAGCTGAACCTAAAAATTTCATCGAGAGTAGGAACCTCAGCAGCTCTGGGAGTCTGGGTAGCAGGAGCTAAGCATGATGGCCAGTCATATCAATGACTTGCCTGCAAAAAATAAATCTGTTCAAATTATTTTCCTAATGGGCACCTGGGTGGCTTAGCGGTTGGCTAAGGTCATGATCCCAGATCCTGGGATCAAGTCCTGTATCGGGCTCCCCCCGGGAGACTGATTCCCCCTCTGCCTGTGGGTCTCTGCCTCTCTCTTTGTGTCTCTCACGAATGAGTAAATAAAATCTTTTTTAAAAAAGTATTTTCCTATCAGTTTGCTCCACCCAATTCATATTGGTAGATGAAGGCATATGGTTAGCTCCACCTTGACCCAGGCCGGGGACACAAACAGTCGTTATTCTCCTAAAGCGAGCTGCTATTATTTTTTAAAGGCCAAAGAGATGTGGGCAGGCAAAAGCAACAGAGGGCCGCTATGCTTTAGTTTCTGTGTGTACCCCAAAGAAAAGGATATGTCATCCCACGTGCCACTGGGCCCTCCCAAAGTTTTGAGGCCCCAACGAAATGGCACACCCCGTACTCTATTTCCAGGCACTAAAGATTGTCCATAGGAACAAAACTTCCCGGTGCCTACCTCACACATCAAGAACAAGATCACCTAAACCTTCAGAGGCAATAGGGGTGCGGCGTTTGGGCAAGTGAACAGCTCATCACGGCGGAATCAGAGCCATGGCAGGGAAGTGCACTGGCCTGACCTTGACTCCGGGAGGCTCAGGGAGGAGTTGAGGGTGGGTGAGGAGTTGGCATCTATAAGAGAGAATGGGATGTCCGAAGGCAGAGGAGGAGCAGAGGAGGGAGGCTGAAAAGGACTGGGTAGACCAGGAGCAGGGGGTTTGGGGCAGACTGAGCGCTTGGCCGCAGTCTTAGGCAGAGGGAAGAGCACATGTCTCTGCACCGCCTTTGACGTGGTCCTGGAACCCAGTAGGTGTGTCAGGGCGCCAGTCTTAAGAGGCATCTTAAGAATCTAGCTCTCGGGCATTAAGTGTTTCATTTGCCACCGTAAGCTTCTGCCACGGCCATGAGACCGTGCCCAGCTTGCCTGCTGGTCCAAGGAGGATGAGAGACACGTGGAACAGAGCCTCCAGGCCGATCCACACGACTGCATCTAGAGTAGACCCCGCAGCCAACCCCAGCTGGTGTGTGTTTGCTTATTTAAAGCAGGCTCCACACCCAGCATGGAGCTCAGTGTGGAGCTTGAACGCATGACCCTGAGATCAAGACCTGAGCTGAGATCGAGAGTCAGACACTTAACCGACGGAACCCCCCAGGTGCCCCAGCCAACCCCAGTTTAGGTCGCCAGACCCCAGCTGCCATAGCCTGAGGCAGAATGGCCCCAGCTGACCTCGAGGTCCATGAGAATAAATGAAGGCTGGTTTAAGGCATTGAGTTTGGGGGTGGTTTGAAGCAGCATTATTGGGTCAAGGTTTGAGGGATAAAAGGGTGACTAATGAAGAAGCCTAAGAAAGGACTAGAGAGGTAAGCGGAGATCTACTCATGAAGGGCCCTGTAGACCTGAGCTTGAACTCTATCTTAAGGGCAACGGAGGGATCCCTGGGTGGCGCAGCGGTTTGGTGCCTGCCTTTGGCCCAGGGCGCGATCCTGGAGACCTGGGATCGAATCCCACATCAGGATCCTGATGCATGGAGCCTGCTTCTCCCTCTGCCTATGTCTCTGCCTCTCTCTCTCTCTCTCTGTGACTATCATAAATAAAAAAAAAAATTCAAAAAAAAAAAAAGGGCAACGGAGTCTATTGAAATGTTTAAGTAGGGAAATTACACCATCAGATTTCCTTTTTACAGAGCTCACTCTGGGGGTTCTGTAAGACTGGCTGGGTTGGGAGGGGAGGAGGCCGGGGGAGGACAGGATGTCCTAGTGTTCTCAGACTAATGGTTTTCTGAAGTGTTTGTCCCATCTTACACACCTTCCAGGAATGGGTGAGAGTCTCACTTGTTCCTCATTTGGTATTGTCAAACTTTTAAATTTTAGTAATTCAAGCGGCTGTTTTTATTATTGAGTTGTGGAAGACCTTTACATATGCTGGATTCTTTGTTGGATTGTATAAGCAAATACTTTCCTCCAGTGTATGGCTTGCCTATTTCTTTCTTTCTTTTTTTCTTTTTCCTATTGACTTTTTCTTTCATGGTCTCGCTAATGAGGAAGAGTTTTAATTTCTATAGATCAGATTTATTAAATTTTTCTTTTATGGCTAATGTTTTCTGCCTTTTCTAAGAAATCCTTGCCTATCTCAAATTAGGGATGATATTCTTCTTTCTTTACGAAGCTTTACAGTTTTAGCTGTTAACTCAAGGTCTCTGATTTATAGTGAACAAATTTTGGAGTGATGTAAGGTGGGGTCAAGATTCATTCCCCAGCCCCATATGGATACCCAGTTATTCTGGCACTTAAAAAACCCCAAAAAAAACAAAAACAATGATTTTCCTTCCCCTGTTAAGTTACTTAGCTCTGATATAAAACTTAATTGACTGTATGTGTGTGGATCTACTTTTGGATTTTATAATCTGTTCTACTGACCTATTTATCAATTTTTACACCAATACAACATTGTCTTAATTACTATAGTGTTATATAGTAAGATTTGAAATCAGGCAATATAAGCCATTCAACTATGTACTTTTTCAAAATTACTTGACTGTCCTAGAACCTTTGCATTTCCATAAAATCTTACAATTAGCTTGTCAATTTCTACCAAAAAGAAAAAAAAAAGGACTTGCTAGGATATGAATTGTAATATTTCTATGGATTAATCTGGGGAGAACTGACACCTGACAGTGTTGAATCTTCTCATCCTTGAACATGAAATATCTATTTATTTAGATCTTTAATATTTCTCAACAGTGTTTTGTAGTTGTCAATATAGAGTTCTTAGATACCTTTCATTAACTTTATTTCATCTTTTTCATCTTTTGGATGCTCTGGTAAGTGATATTGAATTTTTTGGTTTATTTTCTGAGTGTTTGTTGCTCTTTTATATAAATGCCATTGATTTTTGCATATTGATTGACCCAGTATCTTGCAATCTTTCTCATGTTAAATCTTAGGTAACTGGGATAAACTCTACTTGGTAATGATTTATTATATCCTTTCAAAATATTCAATTTCTTTAATATTTTGTTAAGAAATGTTGCAAATAGACACAGAAGGGACATTAATCTGTAATTCTTTCTTTGCAATGTCCTTCTAATGTCCTTAATGTTCATAATTCCTTATTAGAGTTATGTATGATGCATGAATTTTGTTGGAAAGTGTTTCCTCTTCCACTGTTTATTGAAAACGTTTGTGTAATAGGGATATCATTTCTTCCTTAAGTGTTTGATAGAATTTACCAGTGAAGTCACGCGGGCCTGGAGTTTCCTGTGGCAATGCTTTTAATTACAAATCAAATTTCTCTAACAGACATAGAATTATTCATATACTTATTTTGTGAATTTTGTAATTTGTGTCTTTCAAAGAATTTGTCAATTTTGTAAAAGCTCTCTAATTTAGTAACATGAGGTTGTTAGATGTCATCTTGTCTTTTAACAACTGTAGCATCTATAGTATCCCTTCTTTCATTCCAGATACTGGTAATTTGTATTGTCTTTCTTTTTGTCTTGATGAGTCTAGCTAGAGACCTACCCTTTCCATTATTCTTTTCAAAGAAAACGTCTGGTTTTTGTTGATCTTTCTCTATTGTTTGTCTACTTTTTACTTCACTGATTTATATTCTATTATTTCCTTATATTTACTATAATTTGGTCTTTCTAGCTTCTTAAAATAAAAGCTTGTATGATTGATTTTAACCTTTTTTCTTTCCTGATATATGCATTTAGACTGTACATTTTACTCTACTTCATTAGCTGAATCTCACAAATTTCGATATGTTGTAGTTTTATCATCAGGTCAAAACATTTTCTCATTTTTCTCATGATCGCTTCCTTGATTCATGGTTATTTAGAAGTGTGTGGTTTACTTTCAAAATACTTAGATTTTCCAGGGTTTTTCTTGATCTTGATTTTTTATTTTGTTATTGTCAAATACGCATGATTTATGATTGCAATCACATGAAATATATTGAGATGTGTTTTATGGCCCAGGTCATGGTCTATTTGGTGAATGTTCCATGTACATTTGGAAGTAACACATAGTCTTGAAGTTGTTGAGCTGAGTTCAATACAATGCCAATGAGAGTACATTTGTTAATAATCCTCTAGATCTTACCGATTTTTTTTTTGTTTATACATTCTATCCATTCTTGAGGAGGATAAACCTCTCCAACTCTTACTGTGAATTTGTCTATTTCTCCTTTCAATTCTGTCAGTTTTGCATTCATATATTTTGAAGCTTATTAATAGGTAAACACACATTTAGGAATCACATGCCTTCTCAGTGAATTGATTCTTTTGTCATTACATAATATCTCTTTTTATTCCTCATAATTATCCTTGACTTTGATATTAATACACCCACTGCTGTGTCTTTACAACCAATGATTACATGGTTATCATTTTCTACTCTTTCACTTTTAACCTGTATGCATCTTCATGGTCAAAGTGTGTCTCCTATAAACATCATATAATTGGGTCTAATTTTTTGAATCCAAGCTGGCAGTATTGTTCTTTTTGTTAGACTGTCTAATGGCTTTAGATATAACATAATTAGTGATTTGGTTGGATTAAATTCTACCATTCAGCTATTTATTTTCTCTTTGTCCCATGTATGCTCTTTCTTATTTCCCTCTTTTTCTTCATTCTTTTGGGTTAAACAAATGTTTTCTGGCATTCCATTCTACTCTATTTGATTTTCAGCTGTGCCCCTTTGTTTTAATTTTTAGTGGCTGCCCTAGGGACAAAATAAATTTACTTCGGTTATCACAGTCTACCTTGAATTGATTTTATTTGATGTTTTTGGAGATGTTATTTTTCAGTAATCTCTACACCCAATGCGGGGCACGAACTTACAACCCTGAGATCAGGAGTCACGTGCTCTACCATCTGAGCCAGCCAGGTGCCCCCACCCTGAGTTCATTTTATAGCTCTTCATATATAACAACCTTACATAATCTACTTTCATTTACCCCTCTTAATCTTTCGTACTATTGTTGCCATACATTTTGCTTCCACATAGATCATACACCTCACAATGCTTTCCTATTATATTTGGTTTAAGCAGTCAAATGTCTTTTAAAGAAACTAAAAAACAAGAAGAATGTCTATTTTATTTATACTCGACATTTTCTATTTCTGATACTCTTCTTCATATAGATCTGATATCAGATGCAATCATTTTCTTTTTGCCTGGAGAATTTCCTTTAACATTTCTTATGCATGTATACTGGTGATTAATCCAAATTCTCTTATCCAAAAAATATCTTTATTCTACCTTTCTTTAAAAGATTTTATTTATCTATCTATTTATTTATTATTTGACAGATTAAGAAAGAGAGAACGCAAACAAGGGGAGTGGCGGGCAGAGAAAGAGGGAGAAGCGGACTCCCTACTGAGCAGGAAGCCTGATGTGGGGCTGGATCCCAGGGCCCCAGGATCTTGGCCTGAGTTGAATGCAGATGCTTAACTGACTGAGCCACTCAGGCACCCCTCTACCTTTGTTCTTATTAAGGCTATTGCTGAATGTAGAATTTCTAGGTTGAACTGCGGATCACATGTCCTTGCTATTTTGTATGTCTAACAATATTTTTGGAGTTTTGGACATTGTGAATGCTATTATGTTGAGTTTGGATTATGTTGTTTTCTTTTTGAAAAATGTTGAGTATTACTTTGGCAAGCATTTAATTTATATGTTGTCCAGGATGAGCCTATTAAGGCTCTTTTATTTTCAAAAAAATTTTATTATTTATTTGAGAGAGAGAAACCATGTGCACATGAGGAGGGGAAGAGGCAGAGGCACAAGCAG
The DNA here is from genome assembly GCF_011100685.1 of Canis lupus familiaris. Lineage (NCBI taxonomy): Eukaryota > Metazoa > Chordata > Mammalia > Carnivora > Canidae > Canis > Canis lupus. The sequence goes on along the minus strand of NC_049239.1, from coordinate 32,579,370 downwards.
ACTCCCTGCTGAGTAGGCAGTCTGGTTCTGGGGCTTGATCCCAGGACCCTGAGTGAGATCGCAACCCAAGCTGAAGTCAGACAGCTAACAGACTGAGCCAGCCAGGCACCCCCATGGAGGATTTGTAAAGCTTTGTTATGGCGGGTCAAGAATTGTCCATGGGGATTCCTGGGTGGCTCAGAGGTTGAGCATCTGCCTTTGGCTCAGGGTGTGATCCCGATCCAGGGATCGAGTCCCACATCTGGCTCCATGTATGGAGCCTGCTTCTCCCTCTGCCTGTGTCTCTGCCTCTCTCTCTGTATCTCTCATGAATAAATAAAAACTATTAAAAAAATAATTGTCCATGTGCTAGGGCTGGAGTAGTCTTGTTCTTTGGATTGGCCTTTCTGGGGTCTCAACTGAATGCCCAGAGTGTTCAACAGTATAGCCACGCTGTGTGTTGGAATCTCTGTCTTCCATCACTGTAACCTCAAGAGCCTCCATCCAGCTCATGGTCTCTTACCCATTCTCTGCCTAGCCCTTCAGGCACACACACGTGTGCGTGGAGCAGGGCTTTGTGTTGGGCCAAAACTAAAAGAGACCTGCATGAAGATTTCTGAGGCAACTTCTCTGTTCAGTTCTTTCTTCTTTGATACCTTACTTCATGAATTCTGGCCACCTCAGCATCCTGAACTCTTTTGACTTCACATAGTGAGTCTTCTGCTGCCTTTCGGGATCTACTTTCTTGTGCTGCCATTTGCAAAGTGTGCCCTGGCAGGAAGGTAGACTGAATGTGGAGTTCACCTCAGGTGTTTCCTTTGCTTGAGGTTCACCGGCCATGTTGTTTGTAAATCTTTACAAGCCTTGAGTAAAGCTCTTGAAACATATTAGGTGCTTAGTAAGATGTTTTTAAGGAGGAGGGCACCATCAATCTGGCTCACTTAAGTCCTACTTCTGGAAATACCCACAAGGCTATTCAAATAGCCTATCCAAAGAATCAATCTCTACCTCTTCCACCCACTCCCAGTCCCTCCGCCCCCACGGGTAATCAATGTTTTCCTCAGAAGATGCCAAGCAATTTTTTGTACATTTGTGTTACTCAGTTTGTAAAGCTTTGAGCCATCAGAGAACCATCAAAATCACATTCATCCACAGTTAGGATGCGCACTGTTCTCTGGAAGATCTGATATACTTTTTCCAAATCAGCTAAATGCTCTCTGGAAGAATTATGGATGGGGAGAGGAGGCTGTGAACAACCCGGCATAAATCATCATCCAGAATGTATCCTTGAAGCCCTGCATATGGGTTCTCTTATTACCAAGAAAAGAGCGTCTGAGGTTGTTCAAAGAGAGACACTGACGAAAGAAGAAGGCAGCTCCGGTGGGTCTCCTGGGAGGGGAAGACCAGGTTGCAGAGACCCTTGAGCAAAGAAACCCCCCCATAAATGTCTACTGGCTCCTTTAATTCACCTCAAACACCCAGCTCTGCTTTATCTTCCCAGGTCCCATTTTCTGGACCAGTGAACCAAATGAAAGCTAGGCCATTTTCTTTTGTTTCCATCTTGACTGGGAATATCAGGTCCCCAAAGGAGGGATTATTTCAAGACTACTTTGGAAATGATGTTTGGAGATTTCACACTCTGCCATTATTTATCATTCTGCCCTCACAAGTACGTACACTCAGCAACCAAGGCCATACTCCCTTCTCTGAAAGACATGTCATGTGGTTTCATGGCCTAATGACCCCACCCTCGCCCTGGAGACAATGAATGGGTGATTCGGGTTTGGAATTCCGATAGTTTGGCCACCGTAATTTAGATTTCCAATTTAGATTTCCTGTTCACCTACAAGCACCACATTCCCCCTTCCTATATTTTGGTTCAAAAGCACAAGACAAACAAAGGATTGAAAAGTCTTAATGTGTGAGAGTTTTAATTTTCCTCTGAGGGGAAAAAAAAACACAACAAGTTATGATTTCCTTCCAAGCAAACAAACTGTTTTCCATATGTCTCCAAGAGAAAAGTGCTTTTCTGTTATTCTGCACGTTGCACAGATGATTCCAGTGGAGAGGTCCTAGGAAGCAGCACATTTTCTCATGTTGCAGGGAAAATGTGCTTTCCAACTCATGATCTCTATGCTCTAGTAATTGGGTTTAGAGCGCCCACTCCAGCTAACTCTGCTTCTGAAAAGGAGCCAGAGAACCAGGAGCAATAGGGTTTGCTTTCTACAAGCTCTGAGGGCCACTGGATGGGGGCCCAGCAAGGCCTCGCCTTGTGGGCCTGAGACAGCAGTGCTCCATGCTCTTGCCCCCGCTCCCAGAGTATTTGGGGTTTGGGGGGGCTATGCACTCTGCAGAAAGGTGGTTCAGAAAGAATTTCTGCAATGTAACTTTCTGGACTCTGGCTCCTGGGGCACCTGTAGCCCCACTCTCAAACCCTGGCCCTTCACATCCTTGCTAGAAAAACAAAGTCTTCGGTACCTGGGCTTGTCATTCCCCTGCTTTCCTACCTTCCATTGTTCCCTCGGTGCTCTTAAGATAAAGTCCATGCTCCTCAGATTTTCTCCCAAGGTGAGTTCTCAGTAACCTAGTTCTGCTGTATCTTTATTCTCATCTGTCATTACTCCCTGTGCAATTCTCTCTCCATCCCTCTCCAGCCCCTGCCTCTTTCTGGCCTCCAGCACACAGAAGTGTTGGCAGCCCCTGGAATGTACTAGACTCTTTTGGGTGGGGTGTTGTTCCTGCAGATAGGAATACTACACACACGTTCTGCCTTGATCATTCCTATTCATATGTCAAATCTCAACACAGGATCGCCTCCTCCAGGGGGCTTTCCTTCAAGGTGGGGCCAGTACCTGTCCTCCTTGCTGCCACAGTTTGCTGCACTCCCCATATCATAGTCACTCACTGACAAGGATTTACGGAGCAGCCAAGTGACAGGTGTTGAGGGCACATGGGAAGGAATATGTGACAAGCAGATACTATAACCAAATGAGGAACTTCTGTGTGTAAGAATGACCAGGAAAGAAGAGGGCAGAGAAATGGAAAACAAGGAGGAAAGACTACCTTATCCTATTTTATTCTTTTGTTTTCCCAGTGTTTATTCAGATTCCAGCAGCTAGCACGCAGTGTAAGGTTGGTTTCAGGTGTGGTATCCGGTGCTCTCCCAACTTCCTCTCTACCTCTTCATCTCTCCATTGCAGTGAGTTTCTTGAAAGCAGAGATTTGTGTTTACCACTTCTTTATTTCCCATCGTCCAGTATATATAGGAGGCACTTGCTAAGAGTTTGTGGTATGAAACCTAAACGTTTTCTGTTCCATTTCTGGGCATATTTTAAACTCTGCTGGAAATGGAACATATCAAATCTTTTTCCAAGGAAAGGTAAACTGGGTAGTTAAAGGGGCAAACAACAAAGACACTGGCTCATTTGGGAATCAACCTCCCCCCGAGTGTGCCATACACCTATCGTCATCAGCATGACTGTACAGTGGTTCTAAATCACATCCTTAGATTCTTTGATGATACTATCAAGAGATGTAGACTGATTCCCTTCCCCTTGACTTAGTGACTAGCATCTAACCAAGCGGGATGTTGCAGAAATAAGAAGTGTTCGTTCTGAGGCTGGGTCAGGAGAGACAAAGATACTGCTGCTCCCACCTCTCTCTTCCACCTCCCGGCACCATGTTTTAAGCACACGGCAACCCTTAGAGAGCCCCACGTGGTGAAGAGCTAAAGGCCTCCTGCCAACAGGCAAAGGAGGGACTATCTTGGGAACAAGCCCATTAGTCCCAGTCAGGCCTTCAAATTCATACAACTCTGACCACAACCTTGGTCACAACTTTATGAGACACCATTGGCCACAGCACTTAACCCAGTTGCTCCCAGATTCCTGACCCCCAGAAACCTAAACGTTTGCTTTAAACCATGAGGTTTGGGGATCATTTATTATGCTGTGGTGGATAATTAACATAATTTGTCTGCACTCTTGAATTTATGTAGAAAGAAGAGGGAATTAGCCGGGCCTCCTCTGCAGGGAAAGGCTCTTCCCTTCCAGACAGGAAAGGACTGTGAGTCCAGAAAAGCAGAAGGGTAGGTACTCTCTCATCCTTAGAGAGACTGGGCCTACCTTGGGATCCTGGGTTTCCAGCCTTCTCCATCCCATTCCCTCATGACCCTAAATGGGATGGGGACACAATGTAGGCATCTAATTTATCATGCATGCTTCTTGAAAACTTTTTATGTGCTTCACACTGTTCTAATGAGTTTTGCATGTATTCATTCATTCATTTAAGCCTCGCGATAATGCTACAGAGTACTGTCATTGTCCCGGCTTTACAGATGGAAAAACTGAGGCACTGAGCACTGAACGAACTCGCCAAGCAGGTTTTTAATATCGGAGGAAAGGCCCTAACAGGAAAGAAGGCCTACAGTTTGATGAACATTTTAACAGGCACTTTACTATTATTTCATTTAATCCACAAAACAGATCTACAAGGAGTAGCTCAAAGCCCCATTTTTTTTTTTTTAAATGGTAACCAAAGCAAGGCCCAGGGAGGTCGAATGACTTACCCATGGTCACACAGGAAGTGGCGGGGCGGGGTCAAAGTCTGGGCCTCGCTGCCTCCAAAGCCCTTTCTTACTCCACACCCAGCCGCCTCCCGGTTCCTACCACTCCCTCCCTCATCTTCAGACGTGGGTTTGGCAAATCCAGAAAAATCGCCCAGGCGCTGGCCAGCTGCCTAAATGGGAAATGAAGTGACAGCCCTGAATTCACACCTCCCCAGGCACCTCCAGGCAGCTGTTATCTGCACCCAAATCTATGCCAACACGCTTTCCCACAAGCCTGGGATAAGAGATGAGTGAGCAAGGCAAGCAGGGAGGAAGCACGATAAGCGAGATGCAGTAAAACCCAGCATTTGTCTTGGAGGCGGGAGTGCAATAAATCCAGAGGCACCTGTGCTGTGACATTCCTAAGGCTGAAGCTATCACTGGGCTTGGCTCTGCTTCCTAGGATGCTGCAGGAAATCAGAGGCGGTGGAGGAAAGCTCTCTCCTGACTGTCAGGCCTCAGGACAAATAGAGAAATGAGTGACATTTGTGCTGTGTGCCTATCCACCTGCCTGTCTCTGTCTGGAGAGAACCTGCTTCCCTGCACCTAGCAAGCACTTACTCAGCCATGCTGGCTCCCTCTCCTTCCTCTCCTCCCTCACTTCAAGCTCCATCCCCAGGGTTGGAGACAGTCCTCCCACTTAACATAGACGCCAAGATGGCTTCCTCATGACCTAGATACGGTTAGCGCTCCTGGCATTTCTCTCAGGAAATGATTTGTGACTTTCTCTTGCTACTTGGGATGGATGGCTGGGTTTTGCCATGATGATACAGGGGAAGAAGAGAGCTGTGTGGTTCTACTCTCAAGGGCTTAAGGATCCCCTGGACTGTGAGTCAGAAATACAGCAACTCTGACTCACTGGGCACTCCTGTGATTCTGGGTAAACTGTCTGCTGACCATGCATAGCAGGAGCTGAAAGGAAATCAGCATCTAGAATGGACCCATTAGCCCTGGATTAACAAGAGTTCCAGGCTATCATGAAAAGCATTCCAGGGACACCTGGCTGGCTCAGTAGTTGAAAGCACGTGATTCTTGATCTTGGGGTTGCAAAAGTTTGAGCCCCATGTTGGGTTACTTTAAAAAAATAAAATTGGGGTGCCTGGGTGGCTCCCCAATGGCTGACTCTTGATTTCGGTTCAAGTCATGATCTCAGGGGCCTGGGATCTGAGCAGGGCTTCTTTGGTCAGTGGAGAGTCTGCTTGAGAATTCTCCCCCTCTCCCCTAGCTCATGTGTGCACGCTCTCTCTCTTTCAATAAATAAAATCTTAAAAGCATTCCAGTGAAGATGTTCAATTTATACTCATCAGTCTTTTAAAAATTATTAAAGGGCACCTCAGTGGTTCAGCTGGTTAAGTGTCCAACTCTTGGTTTTGGCTTAGGTCATGATCCCAGGGTTGTGAGATCAAGCCCCAAGTTGGGCTCCGTGCTCAGCAGGGAGTCTACTTAAGGATTCTCTCTCCCCCTTTACTCCTCCCCATGCTCATGCATTCCTTTTCTCTCTCTCTCTAAAACAAATAAATAAATCTTTAAAAACAGAAAAAATTATTAAGACCCTGGTTACCTCTAACCAACAGAACATAAAATTTTAAATTCCATTGAGAAGGTAACAACATTCTAAAAAGAGAGACGAAGGTAGAACTTTCTACAAAATCAAAAGAGCAATTCCCTTTTTATCCTTCCAGAGACTGGGCCTTTCTTTGAGGTCCTTCAGTCCTTTCCAGAAGCTAGTTTTGTCCATTTTCTTATTTGTATCTGTGGTAGACAGAATTTTGGTGCCTGCCACCTTTGCTCCTGGCATTACAGTTAAGTTATACAGACAAAGTGACATTGTAGTTGTACTTAATGTTGCTAATAGGTTGACTTTATTATTTTTTAATATTTTATTTACTTACTCATGAGAGACACAGAGAGAGGCACAGACAGGAGAAGCGGGCTCTATACACAGAGCCCATATGGGACTTGATCCTAGGACTCTGGGATCATGCCCTGAGCCGAAGGCAGACGCTCAACTGCTGAGCCATTCAGGTGTCCCTAACCGGTTGACTTTAAAATAGGAAGATTATCCTGGATTAACTGGATGGGCCCCATGTAATCATGAGTCCTTCAAAGTGGAAAAGGATGGGAGAAAGCAAATAAAAAAGATAGGAGAAGGTAAGGTCAGGGAGATTTGAAGAGTAAATCTGCTGCTTCTCAAAGATGGAGGGTCTACATAAGGATGAGCATGAGTGGCCTTCAGGAGCTGAGAGAGACATCCGATTCTGACAGCCAGCTAACAGGGATCTCAGTGTCACAACCTCAAGGATTGGATTCTCCCAACACCCTGAATGAGTCTGAAAGTAAAACCTTCCCTGGAGCCTTCAGACAAGAGCCCAGCTAGCTGACAACCTGATTTTCATCTCACGTCCACTGATCAGAGCCCAGAAGAGCCTGTGTGGACTCCTGAGCTACAGAACTGGGAGACAGTGAGTGCTGGTCTGAGCTGCTGAGGGTTCATTAGACAGCAGTAGAACACTAACAGTATCTAACTGCTTTTATTTTGTGAATATTTTGGTTTGGATTTTTGGTTGGATTTGATTTCACTGCCGAATGGCTGCACATACAAGCCCCCTGCCTCCCTTTGAAGGCCACAATGAGCCATCCTTTGCGATTAGCTGTGATAGTCTTTGCTGAAAAGATACTTATTTGGTTAGTGAAGGAAAGGTAGGAATGGAGTGGAGGTGACAAAAAGTGGAACGTGTGTATCGGGGGGGATAGATGTTGGGGAGCCCAGTGGAAAGATAGGTTCATTAATTCATTCATTCCGAAAATAGTGATTGAGCATATATTCCATCGCAGGGAATCTTCTAGGTGCTAGATATACTGATGAGTAAGACCAGGTCACTCCGATGTACTCTACTTTTTACAGGAGGGAGACAGATAATGCATGAGTCAACAACTAAGTAAAGAAAATATTCCAGACGGTAGTAAGTCCTTCGGGGAGAAAACCTCCAGTCATACGTGGCTTCCAGAGGAAGTCCCTTTAGAGAAGGCACCCTATTAAAGTCCTCTCAGAGGATGCAATCATTGAACTGAGGCCTGAACGATGAGAAGGGCTTTGTGTCCCAGTGGGGGAACAGTAACCGCAAAGCCCTGAGGCTAGAAAGAACTTGACACGTGTGCTGACCAGCGGAGAAAAGGACAGTTTGACAAAGATGTGAGCAGGGGCACCTGGGTGGCTCAGCGGTTGACCGTCTGCCTTTGACTCAGGTCATGATTCTGGGGTCCTTGGGATCGAGTCCTAAATCAGGCTCCCCGCAGGGAGCCTCCTTCCTCTGCCTGTGTCTCTGCCTCTCTCTCAGTGTTTCTTGTGAATAAATTAATACAATCTTTAGGAAAGAAAAAAAAAAAAAAGATGTGGTGAGCAAGGGGGTAAGCATAACTGAGGCCAGACTGATAGGCAGAGGCCAAATCAACTAGGGCCTTGTAGACCACAACTAGGAGTTTGGGTTTGGTTTTCTGTACACCAGGCCGCCATTGGAGGTGGAATATAGCAATTGCTTCTAGCCTAGTCTTCCTGCATTCAATCCCTCCTTCCCAATCCCTCCTCCGACCTGGTGCACCAGAGCCACCCTGGCAAAGGGCAGGCCTGGTCATGTCACTCTAACTCTTCCAACCACGCCTGACTCCCATAGCCCACAGGGTGAACCCCACGGACTGGACTGAGCAGACCCTCAAGATAAGGCCCCTTCCTGATAACGCAGGCTCATCTCCGGGCATCCCTCATCTCAGCTCCCAGTCAGACCACACTAAACTGTGCCCCTGTCCCTTAAAAAGCCCTACTTTTTTTCCCTCCTTGATGTATCAACACCGAAGGTCACAAGAGGAAAAAGAGGGTTCCCTCGCAGGAAGTTTACTCCAGGGCCATGGACAGAGGTGAAGGTTAGGTTAAGGGAAACAATTGCCCAGTGACCAACAAAAATGGGGAGCTATCACCAGTTCCTGCAAGTGTCTCTGGAAGCAGGAGGAAGGAGTAGTGATGATAGATCCAGGCAAGATTTGGAGCTTCCAAGAGGGGCCACCCGACAGGAGCTGTGGCCCAGGGAACGTGCAGCTGCTGTCAGAGCCGGGGCAGGCTTGGAGAGAGCAGGGAAGGGGGAGAAGAAATAGTCCATCCTGTTCTAACCTGGCAGTGCCCTGACAGGACCTCCGCTGGCCACAAAACAGAAAACCAGAGGGCAGGGCCGCTCGGTGAGGCAGTAATAGTGGCCAGGCTCCCAGGTCACCGTGAACAGAGGGCAAGGGTCAGATGGCGGAGCGCACAGGCTGGCCCTTCTCTCTACCTGGAATGTCTTCCCCTGCCTTTTCACCTGGCAAAGTTTGGCTTCATAAATACCTTCCCAAACCTACCTCCCCAGAAGGGAAGAGGTGCAGTTACAGTATCCTACTCAAGTCCTTGCAGCATCCAGAAAGTAGCAAAAGATAGAGCAAAAAAAGAGCAACAGTTTTATGCAGATACTGAAAGCTTCCTTTGTTTTAAAGAGAATAATTGGGGGCAGCCCGGGTGGCTCAGTGAGTTAGTGCCACCTTTGGCCCGGGGCGTGATCCTGGAGACCCGGGATCAAGTCCCACACGTCAGGCTCCCTGCATGGAGCCTGCTTCTCCCTCTGCCTGTGCCTCTGCCTTTCTCTCTGTGTCTCTCATGAATAAATAAATAAAATCTTAAAAAATTAAAAAAAATAAAGAGAACAATTGTTCTGTGCAAGACGCTTCTCTGCACGGGTGAGGAAAGGCATGTGGGATAGCCCTTTTCAGTGCAGCCCTGATGGAAAATCCAAGACTCCTATTTGCTCAACTGGTATCAGCGGCACAGACAGATACCGAAAGCAAGCAGATAGAAAATTAGAGAAGAGACCAACCCTACACATCTGGATACCCAAAAACAAACAAATAATTTAGCTTCCAAGAAATCCAACTGGAGAAGGAGAAACGCATGGTTTAAGATGATAATCGAATCACCATGCCCACGGTGATCTGGGGAATCTGCCTCTCAGAGCCAGAGCCACGAGTGACTCTGGGAGGCGAGAAGAAAGAGAGAGATACCCTGCATAATGAAAGGGCACCACAATGAATAGAAGATAATTCTCTTGGACATGAAATGCAATCAAGTCAAGACCCATATTTTATCTCTGCTGGAGGCAGTCTTATTTGTTAGTAAAGTGCAGGGATAATCAACCATTGTTCCTCCTGCCAAGACTGTCAAAACAAATACAAGCTTCTTCGCTCAGTGCTAAAAATGTCTGAGCCTTTGGAGAACAGCTGGGCAGAAAGCAATCTTGCTCAATTTCAGCACGTTTTCCCCCAAGTATTAGGCTGTCCGAACGCAGCCCACATCAAAGCATTGCAGACACCCACTGCAGGGACAGACCTGTCATGAGAACATGGCCCTATCAAACTCCAGCAAGCAGAACACACAATGAAACCACTTTAAACGTGTCCAACTCCCTGTCTAAAGGAGCAAGGACTTTGAAGCACAGAAAACCTACTCTAAACAAACCATCCTTTGAGTTGCTTTTTATAAATACACAAAAATAATGCTGGTCTGTTTGCAAAATATCGTGTCTTGATAAGGCTCCGGGAGCATTAGAGATGATGTATGATTTCTTGGCTTAGCATACCAAGGTTGCCTAAAGGATATTTCCCCTAAGCATCTGCAGGATGATTCTGCATGCCATGAAGTCAGCTTTTTCTAAAGTATGTCGTCTTTGTTGCTCTGTGAGTTGTTAATTAAGAGGTGTGTCAGGATGTTTGGGGATGCACAGAAGAGTATAGCAACTCAACTGGCTTAAACGATAGGAATATTTATTTTATTAAGTAACAAAATCTGGGCTATATCACATAGGACATGGTGACTGTAGTTAAGAATGCTGGATTTCATATTTGAAAGTTGCTAAGGGAGTAGTTTTTAAAAGTTCTCATTACAAGAAAATAAAGTTTATGCTTGGTGGCAGGTGTTAACGAGATTTATTGTGGTGATAGTTTTGCAACGCTTGTAAATATTGAATCATCATGTTGCGCACCTGCATATAATGTCATATGCCAATTATGCTACAAATTTTGAAATCTATCAATAAACAAACAAGAATCCCAGAGATAGAATAGTTTCAGATGGACTAACCCAGTGACCTAAATGGGTCATCGAAGACTCAAGTTCTTCCTAGCTTACTGCTCTTCCATCCTCATGCTAGGTCCCCTTGTGGTCATAGGATGGCTGCCAGAGTTCCAGGCCTCACATCTAGATACTAAAGGGCTAGAAGAGTAGCCCTCCCTAGGGGAGTGTCCCTATGGGCTTCTCTTTTATAGGTGAGAAAAAGTCTTTGCAGAAGGCCTCTCAGTGGATGCCCCGTCGTGTTTAATTGGTCACAACTGTGTCATATTCCTGTGCCTAAGCTAATCACTAGAAAGATAAATGAGATTGCAATGCAACCATTATGTCTAAACTTATGTCTAAACCTAGGGATAGGGCCACCCTTCCATAACCATTATGAAGGAAGGGTGGACACCCAAGTAAATGTGGGATCCTGCCAGCTAAGATCAAAGGGGAACAACCTGCTGGGGAGGCAACCACCTGCGTCTGTTACAGTTGGGATGCAGGCCAAAATAAGTTTGGCTTAAATGAATGTTTGGCTTAACCAATATGCAGAAAGCTTTTTTGATTGTGGCCTTGGCTATTAAAAATTATTCTGGGGGCACCTGAGTGGCTCAGTTGGTTGTGTTGGACTCTTGGTTTTGGCTCAGCTCATGATCTTAGTGACTGAGATGGAGCCCCGCGACGGGCTCTATGTTTGCTTGGAATCTGCTCGAGATTCTCTCTCCCTCTCCCCCTCCTCACGCTTGCTTTCTCTTTCAAATAAATAAAAGCTTGAAAAAAAAACCCACAAACATTATTCTGAAACCTGCTTTTCTCTGTATTGCGTAAAGTGGAAGGCCACTTTATGGCCTTTATGTGTCTATTACCTAATAGCATCCCTCTTCTCCCACCCTTGAAAACTCCTCCTTTATCCCATCTCAGGATGGCAGGAGTAGGCCTTGACACTGTGTCTATACCGTGGGCTCCTGCCTCCCTGGTCCCAGATGATTGCAACAAAGGTGCACAGTGGACCCTAGCTGGACCGATCAGCCTCTCTTCCCTTGGAATTTGGAATGGGGGCACTATTCTAAGTTTGTGTTCACATCTTTGTGTGATTGGGCCTGTAATATAAAAGCTCCTGAATCAGAAGGTGTTTTTATGCCATTTGAGTTGTAAAGAAAAAGCTGATGCTTGGGAAGGTGACAATGGAAAACACAGAGAGAAGTGGACACGAGTTTTTGCTCTGCAAGATACCTTGAAATGCCCCTTCCCAGGCCTCCATCTAAATCCAGATCCAAGCAAGGTCCGAGGAGTCCTGGCCAGCATTGTGAGAACACGATGTCCCTTCTCAGGGATGACCGAGGCTCCCCCAGCATTGGGAGATCATCCTTAACAACTTTCAGTTCTCATTAAACAGAACACTGTGTATAGAGAGCAGGAGACAATGAGTTATACCTGTCATAAGTCTGTCCCAGAACTGGCTACCAAAGTTGGCTTTGTTTGATGCTAAGTCTTCACTATTGGTTCAGTTTCCAATGCTTTCGTTCTTTTCCCCCAAAAAAAGTGTTTAAAGAGAACACTCAAGAGTACAAATGAGAAGTCGGGGGGAGCACTGTGCGTGGACCGGGGTGGAGAGGGGTGCAGGGAGTGGGGTGACAGGGACAGACCCAGCTCCAGCTATTTGCTCTCCGGAGGCCTCTGGGTTAGCCTTGTCCTCACCACGAACTCTGCAGCGATCACGATGAAACCACCAGGGAGGAAGCAGAGTCTCAGGGCAGCAGGCGGACTCTGTTGGGTTTCACACGCCTAGAAAGCTGTGGAGGGAGATCTTAAGCCCAGGTCTGAGAACTGAAGCTGATGACGTTTCCATTATTCTGTGTTTTATACATTTTTAAAAATTACCTTGTTTGGAGGTCCGGCTGGGTGGATGCTGGCTCACAGACTTTGGACTCTGGCTATTAGGACTTGCGCAGGCGAGGATATTCTGTACATTTGGGGGAAGAGACGGTGATGTGGGACCCATCCTAGCACCAGATCTCTGAAGGGTACTTTTTTTTTTTAAAGATCTTATGTATTCACTTGACCCAGAGAGAGAGAGAAAGAGAGCAAGCACAAGCAGGGGGAGCAGCAGGCAGAGGAAGAGGGAGAAGCAGGCTCCCTGCTGAGCAGGAAGCCCAATGTGGGGCTCGATCCCAGGACCTCAGCTCATGACCTGGGCCCAAGGCAGACGCTTAACCCACTGCACCACCCAGGTGCCCCATTTTTGCAATTTCTAAGTTGAGCAACACTATATCTGCAGGAAATAGCTATTTCTGACACCTTATTTTTGAAGGTGGAAAACCCCAAAGCCAGAGTGCGGTGGGTGATGGGGTGCAAGATCCTTAGCTGGACCCAGAAACACATGGCAGCCCTCTGGTTCCCACTCTCTTAGTAGGGGTGCACTCTCAAGCTGCTGGTTTTTCTTGCGTAATTAAAGCCGATTGGAGTTTTGGAGTTTGGCTTTGCGTTGGTTTTCGTTTCTCTTCCACATACTCCGACTCACGCACTGTCTGCTGCTGTCAACTAGCAACCCTGTTGGAGGAGCCTCAGTCCCACCTGCTGCCAGCCTGTACCAACACCACTCAGACTGGCGTTAGGTAGCTTCAGACAGAACCAGTTGCTTCAGTGTGGTTTGTTCCCCGCATGACTATCATCTACGTTTAGGTCGAACTTTCCAAGCTCTCCCAACCTGACACAGAACACATATCGCTGCCCGTCTGGACAGGAATATGTTGCAAACCAGAAGCAAAATTTTGCCCTTTCCCGCTGCTGTTCTGTAGGCCTGCTAACTCTGCTCTACCTTTTGAATGTGTTTATCTGGATTTAGAAAGCAGAGGCGTTGACTTGTTTTTCTTAATTACACAAAAATGTTACATGCTTATTTTTTTTTTTTTTTTTTTTTTTGTTTTGTTTTTGTTTTTTTTTTTTTTTTTACATGCTTATTTTAACGCATTCCAGGGTTGCATTAAGATGCAGAGAGAGGAAATTTGAATTGGAGTTTTTAACACTGTCAGGAGCCCTTCCTGTAAACCTTGCCAACGTCAAGAACGTCTCAAGGAATGTCAACTACAGGAAAACGCCAATCTGTCAAAATGCCCCGGGAATGGGAGATTCCAGGTTATCTCAGAGTTAACCAGAAAATCCTTTTCGCATAAACCCTTGATGTCAAAAATATTACTGAAAAGTATGAGTCGAGTTTCCTGCCCTAAGCAGCATGGTTTACTCTTAATGCAATTTAATTCTTCTTTGATAGTTGAGGGTTAGGCTGGACCTCGGGCTAAACATTCTGGACCCCAATTCCCATTGTCCAGAAAACAAAACAGGAGATTGAGAAGAATTTGTACTTGACCCTTGGACATGTTTTTGAAGTTCATAAAGTAAGCTTTTTCTTCCACGTATTTTGCTCCTTTTCCCTTGTGTAGAAAAAAAAAAAAAAAAAAAAGCTGGCTAAATGGAGACTTTTGCCTGTATAAATTCCAGTTAAATCGAGATTTTACCATATTTAAATGTTCTCATCTAGGTCCAAGGAAAGATGCAGCTGTGGCCTCAGCCATGAGGAGGGGCCATCCTTCTCTACCTGGCTTCAGACCAGCCGCTGGTGGACTCGGGGGAGAAAGGGGTCCCTCCCCTAGAATGCCCCCTTTCCTCCCCCAGGTAGAGAACAGATGGCAGGGACCCTGCATTTGGGTCATTTCTTCTCAGGTCATTTGTCACTGCCCAGGCCAGGGTTCCTCAACCTTGGCACTACTGACATTTGGGGGGTGGGGAACATTGCTTTGATGGAGGGGCTGTCCTGAGCACTGTAGGAGATTTAGCAGCATTCCTGGCCTCTACCCACTAGAGGCCAATGGCATACCCCCAAGCCCCTCAGTTATGACAACCAAAACTGTTTCCAGTCATTGTCAAATACTCTCTAAGGGACAAAATTGCCCCCTGTTGAAGACTACTGATCTAAATGAAGGCACAATTCTTTTTTTCTTCCCTCCCCTCTTGTCAAGATTATGAGATCTCTTGACCTTGGCAAGTAATTTCATAACATATTTCCTGTGTTCTTTCATGGAGGCACAAAAATAATTCTCTGATGAAAGTAATATTTTGACTTGAATTGTGTGAGGCAGGCCTTGGTAAAATAAAAACTGCAGGTTCTGCATTGTTTCTGGAAGGCAGTAGATTTGTTTTCTGCATCAGGCCTGATTTTGATTTTAAATACTGAATTTTCATACTTTCCTAAATTTCCCTGACGATGACTGTCATCATGGACATCAAGTCAATGCCACAGCCATGGCCTCCTCTGTTGTGCTGTCATCCTCAATTTCATGTGTGTCTACCTCAGAAGTAATCTTACCACTGTTACTGCATCATAATGCTTAATAGATTTTTCATCCATTGGTTTTTCAAATCCATTATTCTCTCTCTCTAGTGGATTATGTTCAAATTTTTATATTCTTAAAGAATATTTAGTAGATTTCAAAAATCTGCTAATTTGGTAAAATTCGGGGGGGGGGGAGGCTACTTTCATATCCCTGATTTTAAGCCTATGGAGAGTTAGTTTGGCTATAGAAAGAGGTAGAAGAGGGATCCCTGGGTGGCTCAGCGGTTTAGCACCTGCCTTTGGCCCAGGGCGTTATCCTGGAGTCCCAGGATTGAGTCCCATGTCAGGTTCCTGGCATGGAGCCTGTTTCTCTCTCCTCCTGTGTCTCTGCCTCTCTCTCTCTATGTCTATCATAAATAAATAATTTTTTTTTTTAAAGAAAGAGGTAGAAGTTAAACTTTTTTGGATAGGCAGATTTTCTGATTAAGGGAGTTATCCCACATATGCTGATTATCAATTTTCAAACAATATTTTATATTATACGTGTATAGGAACACACAATTTTCCAGATTCATAAGATTTTTGTTTTAGGGTTATTCTTAGAGTGTACAAAACAGGATACAGAGCTATGGGTAATCTCTGACTATATAAAAAATTTCCATGTACAAAGACAGAGCCTAGGATATAAAAATTTAAACAGTTGTATTGTTTCTTGCTAATTTTTTTCCTATAAAAATTTTTCTATAAACTGTTGTTTATATAAATTACCTTTTCAGGTAGCATATTCTCAGAAAGTTCACTAAAAATACAAAAAAAAAACCAAAAAAACAAAAAAACAAACAAGCTCTGAAATGGTGCAATTTTACTCATTGTATCAACCACTGAGAGAACCTCATTATTAAAATTTAGAAAATGTTTTTTTTTTTTCCAGCCTGTTTTTGCTTTGCAAAACTTAGATCACTCTAAACAAACAGTTCTTCACCTGGTTTCTTTTTATCACAGTAAGCAGGGATATAAATATATCTAGTGTATCCAAACTGTCCCCCACTGTGGGACTTGGGATAATTTGCAGTTCTTCATTATTCTATGGCTAATGCCACAGCGAAAAGCTTTACACATAAATCTTTGCACACATGTCTGAGCTGCACTTGCAATGAAAACTTGAAAAGACGAATGCACAGGGTCAAGGGGTATGAATGTTTTAAGATTCAATACACCCGGCCAGATGACCTCCAGAAAGGCTGTGCCCATTTTCAGTCTCTTTATTGGCAAGTCTCTTGAAGGGCTTCCATCTTGTTCTGTCAGCCTCCAGGTCTGTGAAGACATTTCCCATGGGATGTTCTTTAGATATGTCCATGTAATAAGATCCATCTCAAGATATCTGTCGACAGCCCCCTGGGCCCATCTCAAACCATCTGTCAGTGGCAACTCTAATATATTTTGGGAAGATGCTGATGTAGTTGCCAAAAACAAATTTGCAATTGAATCAGGTTTTCCAATCAGTTAAGTTGCAGAATTGAACTCTGTGAATGACATGTGACAATCTTAATACAATATCCAGAGACTTCATGTAGGGACATGTCCTTGTAGACTTAAGAGCAGCTGCAAGGGGTGGGGGGTTTGGGGGGGGGGTGTGGATTACCTTTCACATGAATTCTGTAGAGCTCTCACCATCCCAACCATGTTGTAAACTTGGCAGCAAGAATCGATTGCCAAGCTTTAGCTTCAGGCAAGACTGGGGAGAAAAACACCTCTTTGATGCAGGACTGCATCACTGAGGAAGTGCTGCCTACCATCAGACTATCACACATGCAATTCGTACCTTGTAGTGGGTATATATTCTGTGCCACCAAAGGATCTCTGACCAAGACAAGTAAGTGTGATGACTTATGTGCTTCCAGGAAATGGAAAGGATCAGCTTTTCTCTCTCTACTCTACAAAAATGTTCTGTAAATCAGAAGGCACTGTGCCCATATGAGTTTATTACGGTTGTCACTGTATTGTTAGGAGCTCTGAACTGACTCTGAGTTCTGGATATTAAAACATTGAGGAACTATCTATTTCATTTTGGATGCACAAAATTGTAAGTGCCAGTAATTGCCTGGTGTCATCTCTCCACCCCTCCCTGGTCACTTGCTCTCTATAAAGAATCACAAAGCCCAAAGACTTCAGCTTTCAAGAAGTTGGCATCTATTTCAAGCACTTCAATGGCTAGGGTTGTCTCTGCGCTCAAATGGATGAAGTAGTCACAGGTTCTCTTTGTTTTGTACCACTGGCTAATTGAGTCACTTTCTGAAGTGTCACAGACAGCATAAAGTCCCTAGATACCCATTGTTCCTTAGCTCACTGGACAATACGGTCCCCTTGGCATCCAGGTGGAATGAAACAAACCCCCAAAGCCAGAACAGATAGAAACCACAGGCAACATAACAAACAGAGCCCAGGGCCCATCACTCTGCCAGTGCGGCAAACTGGAAAGGCAGGCCTGACTTGAAAGGCTTCTCACTATAAATAGTTCTACTGAGAATGGGTTTTTCTTAGCCACCCTCAGACAACCTCAAAGCCTCCTAAGCCCTTCTCCTGTTTGTGTCCTGTTGGGGGTAACAATGGCCTGAATTCTTTCTGGTATCACAAGGCAGCCAAAACTCAACCAGTGGCATTCTCCTGGAGTGGAGACCAGAATCCAGCCTATGTCATCTGCATGTGTTCTATATAGTTCTACTCCCACCCTGAATATTGGGAGAGGAGTTGGGATTAGAAGACCTAAAATATTTAAGGCACCTTTATTATTTCATGTAGTCATCCCAGGAATTCTATAAACCAAGACTTTATATCTGGAACCTGAGGCCCAGAAAAGTTGAGCGTCTCATCCAAGGTTACACAGAAAAGAAATGGCAAAGCCAGGGCACAAACCACAAACCGCCTGATCTGAAGGTCTCTGTTCTCCCCGTCACTGCATAGTGGAGGCTTGGGCGGAGAGATTCCTCCGGGTTGGCTTCTGAGAGGACATTGTGCCCACAGATCCACAATCTCCCATCTCTTTCTCAGAGTTGCTGTTGAGCTGTTCAGGGAAGTGAAAGGAAAACAAGTGAATCACAGAGAGATCTAATCAGAATGAGACCTCAAGAGATTTTTATCACTTTAATGAAAAACTGCTGTTACAAGACAGAGTATGCTGCTTATAAATTTGTGATTTTTTTATGTGTTAATTTTTCTGTCTAAATGAACTCATACTATCCTCTATCAAAACAAATAATTTCCATATCTTCTTCCAGGTTTTTGTTAGGCCTCAACTCCTATGACCTAGCAGCCTTGACCATTTACTCTACATGTAGAACTTGTAATTGCCTTTTTCTTCCATCCTGAATCAGTGTGGAATTTTAGGAAATTCTAGAATGTATGATTATGGCAGGAACAGGCTGCCCAGTGAGGGTCCAATTTCCCAGTCTCCTCTGCCTCTAGCTGGGCCCATGTGACTAGAAAGTCCCAAGAGACTGTGAGGTTGTTGCCAGTCCCAAGTAGTTAAGTAGCAGGTAAGCTCTTTCAAACTCCCTCTCTCCCCTTCTACCTGGATGCAGAAAGCTTTGAGGCTCTAGGAAAATGATTCTCAAACTCAAATATGCATCAGAATCAACAGGAAGGCTATTTTTTTAAGATTTTATTTATTTATTCATGAAAGACATAGAAAGACAGGCAGAGACATAAACAGAGGGAGAAGCTCCCTGTAGGGATCCCGAGGATCCCGGGATCACGTCCTGAGCCGAAGGCAGACACTCAACCACTGAGCCACCCAGGCGTCCCAACAGGAAGGCTATTAAAATACAGATTGCTGGGCACCACCCTGCAGTTCTCATTCTACACATCTGTTTGGGATCCAAGAATTTACACATTGTGTGAGTTCCCCACTGCTGTTGCTGCTGGTCTGGGGACCATGCATTGGAACAATCGCCCTAGGGCAATGCTCTGGTGAAATACTGATTGTCCTTTGTACACCTCTGGGGGTATCTTGAACATACTGGTGCCCAAGCTGCTACTCAAACCAGATTGGGGCCCAGCTGGAGTGGCTTAGCCTACCCCGCCCCCCCCCCCCCCCCCCAGTCTGCAAACCCACATGGTCAAGTTTCCGGGCTTAGCTGTCCCAGAAAAGGAAGGTCTAGGTCAACTGGTTATTTCTGAGCATTGGAACTGAACGACGAAGAGCAAGAGCATGAGGTCCAGTCTTACCTGAACGTTCATTAAGGTCTTGGACCAAAGCGGTCTCTAAAAACAACTTACTTGTGGGGCACTAGGGAGAGATGGGGTTGGTAGGCCAAGGCAGGATTCGGGTGATTCTGGGTCCCCTGCCAAACGTCATCTTCCACGTCTTAGCAAAAAAGACAGAGTAACAGAGAGAATACCTCAAGCACTTAAAAGGCATATGGCGACAAAGACGTGGGGGACCTTTACTGAGGATTCCAACCCATGTCTATTCACTTTTAGGTAGGCCCCGCAATAACTTGAATAATAAACTAGACAGATTTCCCCCCCATAAAAATGTCAGTTTCAGATGGAAAGGGAACGGAAAAGCTAATGACTCTAGAAGCATGTTTTTGCACATCTTGCTTTCTCACGATAAACGTAAAGGGAACGTACCACCCCTCGGGTGGGGCTCACTTTCCCGGCTGGAGGACTGTGCGCGGCCCTTCCTCGGGCAGCTCTTATTCTCGAAGCTCCCTCTCCCTTTTCCTAGAGGGAAACGGGCAACTCTTTGAGGCCCCAGAAGCAAAATCCCACCCAAGTCGGTGGAAGCCCAAAAGTCAATGGTGTAGAATCACGTACCCGCGGGTCTGGAAACGGGGTTTGCTCGCACACAGGCTGATTCCAAAGCTCGGGCACAGGACGCCCGGGGCGCTCAGGGGTTGAGCGTCTGCCTTCCGTCCAGGGCGCGACCCCGGGGTCCCGGGATCGAGTCCCGCGTCGAGCTCCCTGCGCGGAGCCTGCTTCTCCCTCTGCCTGTGTCTCTGCCTCGCTCATGAATAAGTAAAATCTTAAAACAAAACAAAACAAAAAACAGAAGCTCAGGCACTGTAGTCAAGACCCAGTGTCTCTTGTTCTCTTCCCGGCTTGGCCATTCGCCACCCCGAGGCTCCCCCTCGGCTCCTTCCTACCGGGCCTCCGGCTTCCCACCTCATTCAAGTCCAGCACCAACTGCACGAGAGTCTCCCTCCCACAATGCCCACCGGAAGTCTCACCACCGCTCTAAAGGGCGCTAATCAAGTCACGTGAGTATCAATGAACCAATCATTGGCGGCCTGGGAATGTAATGCACTGATTGGCTGAGCCTGTGTCACGTGCTCCCCTCTGGCTTCCCACCTCATTCAAGTGCCCCAGGAACAGCGCAAGTCTCCCTCCCACAATTCCCACCAGAAGTCTCACCGCCACTCTAAAGGGCTCTAATGAAGTCACGTGAGTATCAAGGAACCAATCACTGATGGCCACGGGAGTGCAACGTACTGATTGGCTGAGCCTGTGTCACGTGCCACCCTCTGGCTTCCCACCTCATTCAATTCAATTCCAGCGCGAGACTCTCCCTCCCACAATTCCCACTGGAAGTCCCCCTCCCCCCCCACCCCTCCCACCCCCCCCACCCCTCCCACCCCCCCCACCCCTCCCACCCCCCCCACCCCTCCCACCCCCCCCCACCCCTCCCACCCCCCCCACCCCGGCTTCCCACCTCATTCAAGTCCAGCACCAACAGCATGAGAGTCTCCCTCCCACAATTCCCAGCGGAAGTCTCACCGCCGCTCTAAAGGGCTCTAATGAAGTCACGTGAGTATCAAGGAACCAATCGTTGGCGGCTGCGTGAGTGCAACGCACTGATTGGCTGAGCCTGTGTCACGTGCGTTGGGGCGCTCGGCCTCTAAAATCACGTGACTGAGAAGGGGCCGGGAAAGGGCTGGTGGCCTGGTGACCCGGGTCTGGGCGACCACGGAGCCCGAGGGGCCCCCAAGGTCCAGAGTCAGCGCCTGAGACTCGGTGACGTGTTTCCCCCCCCGGGTGGGCGGCCGCTCAGCGGGCCCGTCCGACTCCCCTCTCGGCTCTTCCAACAGTCGCCATAAAGGGGGAAGATGGAGGCCAGCATCAGCCTGTAAAGGGACCACCCCTCGGGGCGGAGAAGGGGAGACCCGGCCATCGCCCTTTCCCTGGGCAGGGCGGCGCCCGGGCCCAGGAAGCCAGGAGCCAAACCCGAGGGCTGGCGGTAAGTCCCTTCCGGCCGAGGACCCGCCGGGCAGAAGCGGCCTCCTCTGCGGCCTCCCCCTCCACCCCCTTGACACACACGGATCCTTTCATGATGCTCCATGGAAACCAGAGATGGAATGAACCAGAGGCGGTCAGTGGAACCATTGTTCTCCCTTGTAAAATAACTGAACCCTTGTTAATGCGTCGCCAGTCTCTAATTTCTCCCCGAGAGCTCCCCATTGGTTGGTGGCCGTCAACAGGAAACTTGAAACCCCTCAGTCCTCCTTTGTAGGACCGCCTTGTTGGTGGGCAGCTGCAGAGGCCTTGCCATCGCGGAGCTGGTGCCCCGGGCGTGCATCGCGGTGGCAGATAGATGAGCGGTCTGCAGCTGTACGGACAGAACAGCCCCGGAGGGGAAACTGCATTTCTTCAGGAGGCAAGCAAAGGCTCGGAGATGAGGAAAGAAGCGTTTTTAAGTAGGTGGCAGATTTTGCAAGGACGGTCATTTGCAAAATATCTCATGGTTTTACCTGGTGTACAAGCAGCAGGCCCCACGCTGGGGCTGGAGGAGAATTCAAAAAAAAAAAAAAAAAAAGTCCTTTAATTTCCCGGCCAACTGAATCTGGATCCTGCTACTGAGGATCCTGCAGCTTTGGGGGTACAAGGAAATCGCAAGGCAGGGTGGGCTTGAGAGCTGCTCCCAGCTGTGGCTCCTTCCCATGCCCGGGGGGATCCCAGGACGGCTCCCTGGGAAGGTGAGGAGCTGGAGCTCTGGGGCCGGACTGTCCGGGCCTGAGTCCCGGCTCCCACGCTCACCGGCTGTGGGGCTGTGGAGTCCCCTCACCTTTCTCTGCGGCAGCTACTTCTCCGGAGCGCGGGAGTAATAACAGTACCTACCCTAATGGGTTGTTGCGAACGTTAAATAAGTTACTATATGCAAAGTGCATCCAAAGTGCATTCGGTGTAAACTATCCTTATTGTTACTCACTGCAGAGGTAAACAGAGCAGCGTAACAGAACATGATGTGTCGTCTTCTCTTTTCTGGAGTGATTTATCCCGGGGTACAGGGCAGCCCCCATGGAGCAGCTGAACCTACACCCAATACCAAGGATCAGATCTGTATTTCCTTAGGGGTCTGGCACCTGCGCTTCCACCAGATCAGGACTCAGAGTCATCACCACCCTCTTCTGTGGACCTGCCTCTTACTAGGATGATGAGCAACCAAATTCTGTCTGAAACTCTACCCACGGGAGTGTGATCGCAGCCTTTTACCTCGCGGAAGTCTTCATGGCTAACCACAATGGCCAAATAGATAGTTCTCCAAATCTGGCTTATTCTTACTCCTTTAAAATGTAAGCTGTGTGAGGTTGGGGAGCGTGTCCTACCCGTTGGCCACTGTCTCCCTGTCTAGAAGCAGGCGGGCACTGGATTTGTTTATTGAGGGAATACATGGATGAATGGATGAGATCAGCCTCAACTTTCACTGCACGTGGAACATCATCAGCCGCATAGTCCCAAGTTAAATTTTGCCCAGTTCCATTGTCTCAGCAGCAACTGCTGCATGGTGCTCAGACCTGCTGGTGCCTCCTGGAGCCTTTGTAGTTTTCCACCCTGTTACAGTTGGTGGGGAACCCCCCCAACCCCGTCTGACTTGCCCAGAAAAAAGAAATTAAAGTGTAGTCTAAATCTATTCCAGGGAAAAACAAAAAAGGTCTTCTCCAAATAAAAAATAAAATCAAGCAATATTGTCTATGAAAAGTGAAATAATTGTTCACACACCAAATGGATTACTGGGACCAAATGGATTCCTGGATGCATCCGATGAAAACCTAGGTGGTGTCTTCTAGGTTGATTCTGGGGTCTCTGCACTTTTCACTGCTGTGAGCTGTTTTGCGACATTGTAAGTTGTAGCTCCCCCACAGCAATACAAATAATCCTTTTCTGTAGACAAGGGTATGAGTTTTCTACTGCTGTTTAACAAACTACCACAAATTGAACAGCTTCCTATAATAACGTTCATGTAGGATCTTGGATTTTCCGTGGGTCAGGAGTCCAGGTTCAGGTTAGCCGGGTCTTCTGCCCAGGGTTTCAGTGCCCTGATATCCTGAATTCGTCCCGCAGTTAGGGGTCTGAGGTCCCTGCTTTCTTGCTGGCTGGCACTTGTCAGGTTCTAGAGGCCCCTTGCCATTGCCTACAGTGTGGTCCTACAGTGTGGTCTTCCCCAGCTCAGCAGCATGCTTCTCGGAGGTCTCAGAGGCTGGCGGATCTCTCCTACTTCAAATCTCTTCCTTCAAGGAGGGTCCAATAGCCTTTAAGGGTTCTATTAATTAGGTCAGCTCCACTCAGGGATAATCTCTTTTTTGATTAATTCAGAGTCTCAAAGATTTAATTATCTCTGCAAAATCCCTTCACCTTTGTTACCTGCTGTAACTTGATCAGCAGGAGAAATCTATCAGCTCCACAGCCCGCCCAGCCTCAAGGGGAGGGGACCCTATGGGATGTGTGCCCCAGGGGCCAGACATGTTAGGATTCTGCTTACAGAAACAAGCAAGTGAATTTTGAAAATTGTCCCCACCATCCTCCCCGCAGCCAATTTTGCATCTATTTAGCAAATTTGTATCAGCCTCTCTGTGTAGGTACCTGCGTTTGAATGCCGCTCCTTTCAATCTGTTCCTTTTTTCTTAACTTTTTTTTTTTTAAGATTTTTTATTTATTCATTCATGAGAGACACACAGAGAGAGGCAGAGACACAGGCAGAGGGAGAAGCAGGCTCCATGCAGGGAGCCGGACGTGGGACTCGATCCCCCACCCCGGGATCACGCCCCGAACCAAAGGCACTCAAGTGCTGAGCCACCCACATGTCCCATCAACCTGTTCTATCATCTTACTGGTTCTCTACTTAATGAATAAATTCAGTAAAATCTTTGGCGTGTGCTCATTATACATCACGATGAACTATGACTTTACCTTTAAAATTACTATCCTTTAACATCACTTTAATATTAATAGTTATTTCATAGATTTTCCTAAAAGCAATAGATGCTTTGCTTACTTTTACATGCATAATTAATGAGCTCTTTCTCTTTTCCAGAAATTACCCCAAAGAAGTATTCAAATTGTACCTCTTGGGACCTAATAGTATTTGCTGTTTCGAGAGGATGAGGTTTCTCGCTTTTTCTGATCTCATTTTACATGGCTTAATCCTGGCACCCAGTCGCACCACTACCATTGCCTTAGCATTAAAGATGGTCAGGTAACAGCCTCACCTCACCACCTCTAGGTTGATTTCCTTCTTAGGAACAAGAACTATCAAATAGCCCTACCAATCTTGTCTTGGAATCTTGGGATTTTGCTACTGGGAGGGGCAGAGAGTTTTCTTCTATGTTTAAAATAATGCATTTTTTTCCCATCAGTCTGACACCTTTGTGGGGGGGAAAAGTCAGTAAAATTAGATATTACCTGCCTGTGCTTAGCAGGGTGCCTGGGTTACAGTAAAGGGCAATTCTCTGCTTCCTTTCTAACATACTGTGCCAAGTGAAGAGAGGAAAAACATGAGGGGTTCCCGGGTTCCCTGCCTGTATCCTGGGACCAAACCCCTTGAAGGCAGGGCGAGTCTTTGACATGTGAGTATGACCTGTAGCCCAGTCCTGCCCGCCTTCCTAAGCAAAGCACAAGCTTGCTTCTGCCGGAGAAGCAAATGAAAGCTTAATATCACCTAAATAATACATAATAGTGGTAT
The DNA here is from genome assembly GCF_011100685.1 of Canis lupus familiaris. NCBI lineage: Eukaryota > Metazoa > Chordata > Mammalia > Carnivora > Canidae > Canis > Canis lupus. The sequence goes on along the minus strand of NC_049239.1, from coordinate 32,554,370 downwards.
CATTATCCTGTCTTCTCCCAGTCTGCTAAGTTTGTAATGCATAAACGCTTATTGGATGAATGAAATCAAATGACATGAACTGTTGTAAAGTGGAAGGAATGATTCTGATTAGTCTGGCAAAGCCCAAGGCCACAGGAACTGTATTCTGCTTCCCTTTCTCCAGTGCAGAGCCAGGCTGGCATTGTGGGCAATCATCACAAAACAATTTTCCTGTCCAAGTTAAAAAGGTGGCCATCCAGCCCTTAGAACTTGCTGCCCTCCTTCCCCATGCCACCTCCCTCTCAAGTTCTGTCTGTCTCTGCCTCTGTCTTCCAAAGCAAAGGCTGCATCGTCATGGCTCTTGCCTCCAAAGCCATTAACAAGTATTGAGCATGTTTCAGCAAGGTGTGTCCTGGAGAGACAGAAAACCCACATGACTGCCTTTATCCATTTTTCATGAGTACGTGGTAAGGATGAAACAACAACCTAATTTAGAAAAAGCATTAAAGAAGAGGCTTAAGATGGGGGAGGAGGGTAGTTTGCAATGTTGAACTTGAGAAGGCGTTCAAGTGTGAGCAACACAAATCTTTGCAGTAGCCTCTGAATCCACTGTTACAGGTTACGCTGTCAGCCAGCTGTATTGACTATTTTTGTGTAATTTATTTGTTAAAATTTCTGCTAATGGACACTTCTGAATCATCTTCCGCATTTAATGTACCTAATACCCATTGATCAGGTCATTGGCTTATTGGTTACCTACTTTGCTGCCAAGTGATTCTCTATGATTGCTTTCTTCATTACCCATTTTTATTCTAGGAGCAACTTCTATTGTGTCCCATTACACTAATGGAAATTATTGATATGGAAATTACGAGGCACTGAGCTTAAGAATTTTGATACACAATCATATTACATTTTTTCAGGTTGTAGAACTGCTCTTGAATAATTAGCAGTAAATATTGACATGTTAGCGATATTAGTGAATTTACTTAATTCAAAGCAAAAGAACAAGAAACATAGAAAAGAAAGTAAGCAACCAAATATTTTGCATAGCTATGTGTATTTTGGTAAAAATAATTGTAGTGAGTTTGGTTTTGTGTTTAACACTCCGTGTTAAAAATTCTCTAGCATCCTTAGTTAAAAAATACAAGAATGTTTTAGATAATAGTTGCTGTAAATATGCCCATGTTATAGGTAGAAGAGTTAGCCCCAGGTAGCTAATATCTGCATTATGTTGTCTAATATGGTAGCCATTGGCCACATGTAGCTGTTGAACACTTGAAATACAGCTGGTCTGAACTGAGATATATCATAATTATAAAATGTACACCAAATTTTGAAGACTTAGTATGAAAAAATGTAAAATATGTCATCAGTGTTTTATTGATGACATGTTGAAATGATAGTATTTTAAAGAGTCGATAATAAAGTAAATTATTTAAATTAACTTCATTTCTTTTTTTTCTCCTTTTTTTTTAAGTGTGGCCGCTAGGAAAATTTTAATTACATCTATCTGTTCACATTGTATTTCCATTGGACTACCGTGGTGTAGCCCAAGTCCTAAGTGGGTAGTGTCTAGCTCTGCACTGTCCAATATGGTAGCAAATAGTCGTGCAGGACAATGCTCTCCAGATGTAAATTACTCAAAATTAAATATAGAATTCTGCCCTCGGTTGTACCAGTCAACATGTCAAATGTTATTGCCATATGTGGCCTGTAGCGACCAGCCATACGTGGCTAGTAGGACAACACAGAGAAGACTTACATCATCCCAGAAAGTTCTATTGGAAATGCTGGCCTAGCACATCGCTAAGCAAGCACTGCCTCTCTGCTAAACCATTGTCCGTTGAGGCTGTGATGAAATCCAATGAGAATAAATGTGTCATATTGAAGATAAAACTGTATAAATAGTGATAGCATGCAGTTGGCAGTAGGGATTATTAAATATGGGATTCATCCTTGGAAATGTTAAGTGCTGCTCAGGATAGAGCTTCAGACATGATTTTTATCCACTGGGGCGATCACCTAATTTTGATGGATGGAAAAGATAGAAAACGGGTGAAAAGCACTGGAAACCCTTAGGATGCCTTAATAAGTTCTAGCGAACAAGAATTTCTGTTTGAGCTCTACGCCCCTCTTCATGAGGGGTATGGTATCCAACATCCAAAGAAGTTAGACTGTGGAACAGGGTCTGTGGCCTAGCAGCCAGATGGCACTTTGCTCTCCTGGGCCTGCTGCCTTCCCGAGGTTGAGAGGGTGATGAGAACTGTGTGTTTAGGAGCTGGGGGTGTTGCAGAATGGGGAGGTCACAGACTTTAAGCACTTAAGGGAAAATTTCTATAAAGTTAGGAGGCAAAATTATTCCTTAAACCGACACTTTCGGAATCACAAGCCAAAATTAATTTCTTCAGTCTCTCTTTGCTTTTGGCCGTGACCTCTTTTCCCTAGAACCATTGAAAGCCCAGGTCAGAAGAAGACGGGGAAGGGGTTGTAGGAGTGGATGAGCGAGAGCTTCTCACTTTCTTTCATTAACACTCTCTTTGTCACCATGGCGGGGTGTGTGTGTCTGAACACATTTGTTTGAACATATACTTGATGAAACTCCTCTGCAGTCTTGTTGCCTTTATGCTGTTTGTCCAGAAGTGAAGACAGCAGGAGAACTACCCCTTGTGAGTACCTGCATGTCATTACTGCACCCATTTTTCAGAGGGGGAAACTGAGCCTCTGAGTGGTTAGTTCCACTGTCCAAGGTCACCAGGTGGTTAGGAGGTAAACCAGAACTTAAGCCCAGGTTTCCCCTGAAGCCAAACTCTTTGCTGTGCCTGTAGGGGCACCTAGATGGGGCACAGTGGGGTTCCCTGCCACCAGCATGAATATGGGTCCAAATGAGTTAATACCATATATTGCTTCTGAGGCTCAGGATTGAGCCTGTGAGAGTCTCCATGGCCTGGAGTTACAGAGGCTAAGAATCCTTGTCACTGATAAATGATCTGCAGGCTCTTAATCCTGATTCCATATTACTCATTTGTAAAGCTGTTGGCATATTTGCACTGAGCAGATTGCTCTCTCTGCCAGCTTAACTTCACATGGCAGTGTGGGATTTTTTTTTTCCTTTAAGATTTTATAAAGCTGAGTATAAAATGGGAATGTTTTCATAAACGCTTAAGCATCTTTAGTGAAGCTAATTTATAGAATGTAAATGTTCCTCTCCAGCAATTTAAATCCAAATTCCTCAGCAGTGGGGGGTTGGGGCTGAGAAACAGGAAACTGCTCCATTTCATTGTTCATGCTCAACAATAAAAAATTAAATGGCCTAAAAAGTGCAAGCCAGAGAGTTTTTTGTTTTTTGTTTTTTTTTTTTTTAGACATTCTTCTGAATCTGAGTGCCGGTGATGAACACAAAAATTGGATGCTTTTCTTCGTTTCTCCCCGCGGGGCCTGACAGCCGCGCCTTCCGCCTCTGGGTGACTCACCCTGCGTGACACCATGCTAGGCACAGACCCAGCACTGTCCTGAAGTCACGTTCTCCGGCAGCTGAGCGCACCACCCTTCCCTCGGAGCGCACCTTGGGCCTGGCATGACCTGGGAGCCTGGAGCCTGGATTGTGCAAGAGCAGGAGGCCTTTCCTGTAGCGCGGGGCCCAAGTCTGGGGCGAGGCTCCCACGGAGCTACTTTCTGCTCCCGGTTTCTATCCCCATGCTTGTTTTAATGCCTGTTTTTGTTTCCAATTATGAGATGGCAAGAAATCTCCCTTCTCTCTTCTGCAGACCCGGGTGGTATATAAGTTAAGTAGGATTTAACAGATCAAAAGGGGAAGTTGGGCTCCTGGGTGGCTCAGTGATTGAGCAACTGCCTTTGGCTCAGGTCGTGGTCCCAGGGTCCTGGGATGGAGTCCTGCATCGGGCTCCCTGCAGGGAACCTGCTTCTCCCTCTGCCTGTCTCTCTCTCTGTCTCTCTGTCTCTCTCTCTCTCGGTCTCTCACAAATAAATTTAAAAAAATAAAAATCTTAAAAAAATAGGGAAGACTTCTCACTTCTTACCTATGGCTTTAGGACTTCAATCCCTTTGTTTGTCCTTTATCCCCCTCACCCCAAACCAAAACCACAGGAGACCTGCTAAATCCTCTCTGAATGTGATGACTTTTTTTTCTTTGAACTGTGCATAGCTGACACCATCCGAGTCTTCAGACAAGAGATTATGGACACCGTATAATGGCAGAACCAATACAACGATGAACATTTAAGAAGTACTTTGGTTGTGCCAAGTCCCATGTAATAGACCCTTCATCTCAATTCATCTTAGGACAATCTTGAGACCAGTGCTGTCATCATCATTCCCATTTTACAGGAGACCAGTGCTGTCATTCCTATTTTGCAGATGAGAAAACCGAGGCTTAGAAAGATTCCTTAACCTGGCCAAGGCCACACAGGTACATGGCATGGCAGGGTGGGCTCCCTGGTCCGTGTCACGTGTCTCTCACGTGCCTCACTGGGTGGCAGATCGCACGTGATGGCACAGAAAGACATCACTCGGGCTCACCTCCAGGCTTACAGAGACAAAAAGACCAGGTAAATTCAGGGATCTAGCGCATTATGTGACAGAGCTAGGGATTTGAGAATCCGTATTGGTCCAGAATAATGGTAGGCTGTGTTGCAGCAACAAATCCCAAAGTAGCAGTGTCTTAACAGAGTCAATGTTCATTTCTTGCTTGTGCAAAATCCACTGCGGAAGCTCAGGCTGGATGGAGACGTGGTGTGTGTGTAGATGCTTCAGCTGAGAGTCCCAGCTGAGTCCCGCCTCTGTGTCATCCCATCCCAGGCACCAGACATGAGGGAAGAAACCTCTAGATGATTCCTGCTCTTAACATTTCCAGTCACCTCCAGCTCGTCATGTCTTCCTAGATAAGGCCCCAGACACCCAGAGACAAGACAAGCACTGTGTCCTGTATGAAGTTCTGGCCCGCAGAGTGCAGGAGACTTTTAAAGTGCTGTTTTGAGGGCTGTTGTTTATGAAGTGATGGATAACCTCATCACACCTGCTGGATTTGCACATGCTGCGGGCTGTACCTTCCATTCACTCAACAAATATTTGCTGAGCACATCCGAAGAGCCAGACACTATTCTGGGCACACACCAGTGAACAAACAGATAAAGAATCCTGTCTCCATAAGGCTCGTATTTGACGGGGAGAACAGTTGGTTGGGTTTTCCAAAAGATACATGGTTTAGGCATGTTTTCTTCAGTCCAAAAGTAATATTCACTTATTCTATAAAACTTGAGAAATACAAAAAATGTTTAGAATATGCAAACGTCCCATAGGAAATGGTCATCTTCATGCAGAAATAATGCACACCTTCTATTGTATTATCTTTCTCTCTCTCTTTCCAAAACTGGAGTCATACTATTATAGTCAATTTTATGTCCTACCCCCCACTCCCCATTTAGATGGTATTGCAAACTGTCACAGTCCTTTCGGGCTGCTGTAACAAAATACCTGAGTCTGGTAACCTATAAACAACAGAAATTTATTTCTCACAGCTCTGGAGGCTGGGAAATCCAAGATCATTTTGCCTGAAGACTCGGTATCTGGTGAACGCCCAGTTCTTGATTTGTAGATGGCAACTCTTTGCTGTATCCTCAGTGTACCCACAGTGGAAGGGGCAAGGGAGCTCTCCAGGGTTTCACCGATGCAAGCACTAGTCTCATCCAGGAGGGCTCCAGGAGGGCTCCAGTCTCATGACCTAATCTCCTCCCACAGGCCCTACCTCCTAATACCATCGCCTTGGGGTTAGGATTTCCACATGTGAATCTGGGTGGAGGACACACACACTCAGCCCAGAGCACCAACTTTTCTTACTATCGTTAAAATACGATTGTTCATCATGTTTTCCAGGCTGCATATTGCTCCAGGCTGTAGCAATACCAACTATTGAACTATTCTGCAACTGGTCTATGTTTCAGTTGATTTCAGTTTCTCACTGTGGTAAGCAACGTATTGAAGAACAACCTTGACTACGAATCTTTGGCAGCTTCTCGGATTCGTCGCTTAGAATGTAAGCAGAGAAGTGGGATTACTGGTTCAAAGGGTGTGCGAATGTTTGGGTTCTTAATAAATATTGCCAGATTGCTTTCCAGAATGTCAGCACCCATTTACATCCTCATCTGTATTTTAGGGGATGCTGCGTTGATTCTTGTGCCAGTACCCAATGGTAGACTATTTCCGATCTTTGCCAATTTGCTGCATTAAAGAATGGTATTTCATTTTAAGACTGGCTCACTGTCTCGGTTGCTCACTAATATGGGATTTGCCTAAACTTGAGTTTTAATCCAAGCTCTGGCACCTTGTAACAAGGTAGGTAACCTCTGTAAGACTCCGTTTTCTGTCAAATGGTGATATTTATTCTGACTCCTTGGGATCTGGGTGGATTAAATGTGCTCGAGTGTATGAAGTGTTTAACACTGTGCCTGTCACAGAACAACTGAATGGTAGTTATTATTACGGATGTACCAATTCAGCAATTACCTAACGCATGAAGGGTTCCAGCCTTTTTTTCCTTTCTCTGCGCTTTAGAGATGCATCTGATTTTGCATCCATCGTATTTCTAGAGAGAAATACGTCTTCTCCTCTGAAGACGGGGACACCATTCTTTTGGGGTTTTGTGAATTAGAAAGAATGAGAGATGAGAAGAACAGAGAGACACAGTGGCCAAGGGCAGATGACTCAAATCCCAGTGGCTAACAACAAATGTTTCTTCTGCACTTGGGTCTGCTGTTGTCTACAAGCAGGCAGAAGGTGGATGGGCTCAGCTAGGTGGTTTTGTTTCGGACTGTGGGCTTCCTGTGCTTGGTTCCAGGCTTTGTGCTTGATCAGGGGCCTATATGGAATGAGCAGAAAATACCCAGGGCATGCTGTTGCAGTAGATCACGCCAGCAAAAGGGGTCAAGCCAAAACCCCCAGGCAAACTTAAGGTCTCTGCTGCTTTGACATCTGCTAATATTCCATTGGCCAAAGCAAGTCATGTGGCGCAGCCTAACATCAGTAGGGGTGGGAAGTCTCCTGGTCCCACAGGGAGAGAGGGAAGGGAGGGAATGTGTGCTGAATGAATGATCATAATGAATGTTTCCAGGAAATTTCAGGAAAAGCGTGCTGGATAGCGTGCAGTGTATAAAACAGGGAGGAAAGAAGAGATCATGAGACACACTGGGTATGTGTGAGATGTTACTGGTCAGAATCTTTTTAGTTTCTGAAAGCTTCTGGTTAGAAACTTGTAAATTAGTTTCATCTGTTTGGCCTGGGCTTTGTAAATGGCACTTCCCATGGGACTGGCCCAAGGTACAATGGCTTCCATGGCATCACATACTGGAAGCAATCACCATCTCTACCGCTGCACCCTATGTACTTCTTTCTCTTGGGTGTTGTAGATCTTTCAACCGTTTCCTATTTCTTTTCCTCCCTCTAGTAAAAAAGTATGGGTAGTGGCTTCCTAATTGTGACTTACCAAGTCCCCACAGGAAATGTGTCACATGTCCCTTCACCATCTCATGTAAAGGAGGGCAGACAGCATGCTTGAGAGACCTTGTTGGACATGAGGGCCCAGGGGCAGAGCGTGAGAGCAGCCTGCTGGGTCTCAGTCATGTCTCAGAAGCTCCAAATTCACTTACAGGACCTTCCAGTGAAATCAAATTGAGGGTGAGCACAGGGCGTGACATTAGGGAGATAAAGCCAGAAGAGCTCTAATGAGAGGAACCATGTCATTTCAGGATCGTTATCGTCTGAGCAGAAAGTTTCCCCTCACTTCCCTGGAGATCATTCACCTGGAACCTGACAGGAGCCGAATGTCTCTGATCTCCAGCTTTGCTTAGCTCTGCCAATGGCTGGCACATCACACACTCCCAGTGGTAGGAGGGGCTTGTTAATAATTCATCCCAAATTATATTTCTCATTCGCTCTATTGGTAGACCAGCTGAACATGGACATAACAGCTTTGCTTCTCTCTAAATGTCATCTGTCTTTAACATTATCCAAAACATTTTTGTTTTGTTTTAAAGAGAACAGTGCTCTTTAAAAACTCCAAGCCAAGAAGAATGATAGACTGTATCAAGAATTGCACTAAATGATGTGCCTTCAGCCTTCCTAGAGCTGTGACATGGTGCTTCAGTGGCCTCCATACCCACTGGGCTTCCACTGGGATCATGGGCAATATGTGAGCCTTTAAATATGTATGTACATTTGAGTGTTTGGGGGTAGGGAGTGCTCTGTAATCCTGTGTCAAGTCATTAGGGGACATTTTCCAGAATTTTGAAAATCTGCAGCCAGATTGGCTATCTTTCTGTATTTCCATAAAAAGAGGGGAGTGTTTATATAAAATCTTCCCTCCCTCCTGTTTCTCCCTCACTCCCCCAATCCCCAAATGGTTGCTCTTTTTTCAATTTTTCTTTCTTGAAGTTTCATTATAAGCAATATTTTCATGTGCTTAAGAGCTTAGACTCAGAAGTTGGATAATGCAGGTTTAAATTTCAGCCATTTCTGTGACCTTTAATAAGATAGTTTACCTTTCCATGTCTCTGTTTCTTCTTCTGAAAATGAGGACATTAATAGGGCCAACCTGTGGAATGTAAGGTCTCTGGTACACAGAGAGCCTCTTTGCTTGGCCCATGTGGGATTTGTTCTGTGGATATGGGGTCAGGACCCCTCCTCCTCCCCCTTCCCTCCCCATCTCCCATCCCTCCTCCTCCCCACCCTGGCTGAGTCCCACCTCCAGCGCCTACTGAGTGTCTCAGTTTATCTGCCTCAGGATCTTTTCCAAAGTGGAGCAACCTGGACATGCAGAGGTTTAAATTCAACTAATGGGAGTCGTCGTCATTCCCTGATGCAGAGGGATAATTTGAGGTGTGGTCTATGTGGACCCCAGAGGGTCTGCAATCTGGACTCGGCCTCAGTTGCCCACAGCACTAACTAGCTCAACAAATGCACCTTTTCATTGACTTTTCTCCAGCTGTTACCATTATTGTCCATCCCCCACTTCGGCTTCCTGGGATCACCTCCCAATAAACTGCCTGCACCCAAGTCCTTTTCTCAAGCTCTGCTTGGGGGAATCCCAACTAAGAAAGCTCCACAAATAGTTGCTGTTATTGTTCTCAAGGAAAAACCTTTCTATTCCTAGGAAAACTAATGTTGGAACCAAAGTTCTAGATGCATGTTGAGACTTTTTTTCTCATTCGATATTTTATTTAAAATGAAAGATATGCAAACTGATATGCCTCATTTCTAGCACATTTGGTAAATCCTATAAAGTACTGGAAACTCATGGAAACTATACTTCTTTTCCTTTCCTGGCACTTCTGAACTCTTGCTTGGAGGAGGAGCTAGGCAGCTTGGGTGATGTGGGAGGTACTCAGGGGACTCAGTGCTATTTGCCAACTAGTCCAGAAGTGTTGTGGGGTTTTTATTATTATTATTATTATTTTTATTCTGACAATTGGCTGTCTATATATTACTGCCTGAATGTCCGTCCTCGTTGTCAAGATTGGCATTAAGTTATCCAAACTCTTTTACTCAATTCGCTTTTGGCCCTAAATACTGTCATTGGCAGGACAAGCAAGGATGAAGATTCTAGCCAGTGACCATAGAACATCTTTCCCCCTCAATGCAAAGCCAACTGGCTCATACCAGTATCAACTTTGGCTTCATTGGCACCATGCTGTAACAGTCGAGCCAACTGACCTACGTGGACAGCTTCTAGCATTACCATGCTCTGATCTTTTCCCCCTTGGAAATTTTTGTTGTAATTGCTCTGGACTTTTGTTGTGATCAGGCTCGCGGTTATGTGGCAGGGAGCTGAACATTGTGGGGAGCTTGGCACACTTCTTAGGATGGGCTAGCATGGGCAAATGTCCTCCTTGCAATTCTCTTTTAAATTCAATCCCTCTCTGGCTTGGCCACAAAGGCACAAGCATTGCCAAGGTGACTTTATTATGTGTATCCTGGAGTATATTCCCTTTTGAGTATGTAGCTCCATTTCCTGGAATTATTATTTCTGGTAGGATTGGGGTTGATTTCTGGCTACCTATTATTTTTCCAGCTGAAATGTTTTATTCTTCACTTTGCCCTTTCATGAGCTTTGTGAAAACACCCGTTTTCCTCTCAGAAGGTCACGTTAGAGGGTGTTACCACTCTCAGCCTCTCCTTCTTCCAGGCCATGGTTATATACAAGAACAGAGGTGGGTTGCAGGTCTGATGTTATTGACTTAGGACTTTACACTTACAACTGGATTGTTCTAAGCTTTTGTTTCCTCAACTGTAAAGTGGGAATAAAGATAGGATAAAAGTGATCATGCAAATCGAAGTATGAAAGCAATCTAAGGTATTCTTTTATTCAGTAAATATGGAAAGAACTCTCACTGTATTAACCATAGTTCCCAGCCTTATGCAGCTATGATTCAGTGGGGGAAAGAACACATAGGCAATCTTCGTGGGCAATTATGATCAAAATCATAAATCCTATAAACAGGGATAAATACACGGTGTTACTGGAGCCCATGGGAAGGAGGCTTAACTCAATCTTGAGGCCTCATGGAGGGCTTCTTGAAAAAGACAGGAAAATTAGGAGTTATCAGTAGTAATATTTAGTTATAATTAGTAGGGTACTTACTATGTGCCAAGTACAATGCTAAGTGCTACTTTATTTAGATTTCACAATTATGCCTATCTCATAGGGGTCTTAACCTCCATTTTATATATATATTTTTTTTCTCCATTTTATATTTGAAGAAACCAGCTCAGAAAGGTTAAATAAGTTGGCCAAGGACACACAGTTAAGTGGCACGGTCAGACTTTGAATTTAAGTTTGCTTCTAGAGCCCTTGTTTTATTTTTATTTTATATATATTTTATTCCAATTTAAGAACCCTTGCTTTTAACAAAACAAATTATGCAAATCTGTTCATGTGATGGCCCTGCCTAAAGTCCACCATTTGTGATTTCCTAATGCTACCATGACCTTCCCATGACCAAAAGTCTCCTACCCACTCCTCTAGTCTCACCTTACACCCTTCTCTCTGCCCCGACCCCTAAGACAGTTAGCCTCAGCAGCAGCCCATACAGAATGGACTCAGCTAAGTCTGAGATTGTCCTGTGGGCGATGGTGGCCATGGAGGTTCCCAGCGGATTGAGAAGGAGCAAGACAAGATCTGGAAAATTAAGAGAGAGTTGAAGCACCCCAGGCACAGGGACTTGGGGATCTCAGGGAAGGGAGAGGTAGGAGGGAACGAGGAGGAGTGAATTGGATTGAAGAGACATTCAATAGATAGAATATGCAAATCAGGGTAACTGATCACAGTGGGGATCCATGCAGATTTCTGGCTTGAACAACAAGGCAGAAAGTCTTAGCTATGTTTCAGGAGCTATGATTAATGCTTGACAGAAGCAAATAATACTGCAGTTCTATTGTGTTTTCATTATATGTATGCTGAAGGGTCCTGGAAATTGTAAACATTTCCCTTCCTGGTCTTTTTTTTTCTTTTTAAGATTTTATTTATTTAATCATGAGAGAGAGGGGCAGACACATGATCAGAAGGAGAAGCAGGCTCCCTGTGAGGAGCCGGATGTGGGACTCGATCCCAGGACCCCGGGATCAGGACCTGAGCCAAAGGCAGACACTCAACCACTGAGCCACCCAGGCGCCACCACCACCATTCCTGGTTTCTTTTGGTTTCTTTTCTTCCACACTGGGTGGGGGAATTCGCTGAAAACTCTGCAAAAAAAAAAAAAAAAAAAAAGTTCCTTTTTCTCTACCCCCGGCCTCCATCCCACAAGTTGAACTACAAACCCACACAGTGGCAGCTCCAGATTAGGCAATCAAACAGCTCTCAAAATTAAGCTTTAAAACATTAAAATCAATCAAGCCCTAAGAATCTAGCTCAAAATGAAGAGGTGTTTAAAAGAAGTAGGCTGAGGTGCTCTGAGAAAAACAACTTACATTATTAAAGCAGAGTTTTCACAGTGCGGGGAAAAAATGTTCCAATAACGTCCGATTAAAAATGTAAATCTATTTATGTTCCAGATGGGTTTTTTGAGTGCTCTTATTAAAATCCACTGCTTACCTGTTTGTCTTATGAAAGACAGTTAGTTACTTGGGGAAGGTAATCAGACCTGGGCATACTAGAATCATTTTCTCGCATTTGTCACTGAGTAAATATCTCATGTGACTTTTGGCTTGTTAATTAATTACTATATAAATTTCCCTACTGAAAATGGAGATCTTATTCAGTGTTGGGTTCTTTTCAGAATTCAAGTGTCAAATGTTCATGTCACTTTGAAGATTGTTTCTCTGTTCTCTCTTCATTTCTTCCCTTCTCTTCTTGATCCTGTGGTACATTTGTCATACTGATACTACTATGACATTACACTCGCTTTTCTATCAATTGACTTGGATGCCTAGAATATAAGGTCAACAGGGTTTGGAGGCAGAATTAGTCAGATGGAGAAACTGGAAAGAAAGTAATGCTTCCTAAGTGAGTGATCTTCAAGTGGATTTATATTCAACTGTGACATAAGGAACACTGCTGGGGTCATATGTTCATTTACCAAAGAAAATAGTGCCTCAGAAAAAAAAAAAAAAAAGAAAAGAAAAGAAAAGAAAAGAAAATAGTACCTCTATCAGCACTGTTCAAAAGAAGTATGTTGTGAACCTCAAATGCAAGTCGTATATGAAGTTAAAATTTTTCCAGGAGCCACATTAAAAAAGCAGAAACCAGTGGAGTTAATGTTAATATTATTTTACTTACTTCTGTTATATCTAGATATTACATCTCCACATATGATCCATGTTAATCTTATGGAGATCGTTTACATTCTTTTTTGTACTGTTTGAAATCTAGTTTGCATTTTATACTTTGAGATGTAATTCAGAACAGTCACATTTCAAGCCCTCAATGTAGCTGTACATAGCCAATTGTAGCTGGCGGCTACTATGTTGGACACTGTAGATCTCTATAGTCCAATGACAGTTTTTCCACTCAAGTTAATAGGCGAAGAGTCAGCTTATACGTTTAATGAATCCACCTTCTCCCCCCCGCTTCCTAACTGAGAAAGAAAAAAAAATGTGCTTGCTATGAAAACTGGCAAAATGGCCCTGATGATAAATTGCAGGTTAAATTCATTTTCATATAACTGTTTCTTGGTTCCAGGACTGGTCACAAGTGAAAAATCACCCTTTTTAGAGTATAGACAACTTCATTCAAGGGGCAGTAAAACTGAGGCATTAAAATAAATAACAAGCCACAAGTTGTTGGTTTTTTTTTTTTTTTTAATGAGGGGTAAAAATTTCATCCTTTCTGATGATGCAACATTTTCATTAGTAAATGTCAGTAGATCTCTCTTCTTGTAAGCTAGTGACTATATTAAACATGAATTACAAGAATTCTGTTGGTTCTCAGCAGGCTTTTTCTGTAGATTAGTCTGGTAATTTTAAAAAATGAATATATATACACACATATATATGTATATATATACACACATTTGGCAGCACTGGATGACTTTAATTTCTAGTTGAGCGAACTCCTCTGCTCAGCATTTGGGGGGTGGGAAACTACAATAATTAGATGCATCCAGAAAAGTTCTCTAAGAGTTGAATTGTATCACATAATGAATCAACTTCTATTTGATGTGCTGGGCATCTTTACCTTTCTAGCTCTAAACCCAGTGAATGCAGTATCTTTCAAGCTGCAAACACATTCTGGGTTTTATGAATTGGGGATTTTTTTGTTGTCGTTGTTACAGAAGGCAGGAAGGTTCAGTGTGGTGTTTGTGGAAATTCTTTGGAATCAAAAGGATCTGGCTTTGAATCTCAGTCTTCCCTGGGTTATTTTGGGCCTGTCACTTGGATTCTTGGGGCCTCATATTCCCCATCTGTGCAAAGAGGATTATAACATCTAACTCAGAGGTTGTTGTGAAGATAAACGTGATCATAAATGTATGATGTTGGAAACAGACGCTTGGTTAGTGGTGGTTCTCTCACACTGCCTTCCTCAGACTACCAGGTGAGAGGCAACGATGTTAAGTGTTCACAGACTCGGTGTTTATGGTGGTTGAGCTGTCAGCTAGAGCTGTGGTGTCATCTGAAGGCTTGACTAGGGGAAGATCTTCTACACTCACTTACGTCATTATTGGCAAGATTTAGTTCTTTCTGGACTGATGGGTTCAGGGCCTTAATTCGTCACTGGGTGTTGGCTGAAGGTCTTTACAGTTCCCGGCCACTCGAACCTTTGCATAAGGCAGGTCACAAAAAGGCAGCTGGTAAGCAAGAGGGGGAGAGGAAGAGAGAGACAGATAGAAGGTAGGGGTGGAAAATGGGATCCCAAGTGTTCTTGTAACCTAATTTTGGAAATACCATCCCATACATTTGGCAGTATTCTGTTTGCTAGAACTGAGTCACTAGGTCCAGCAGTACCCAAAGGAGGGGATGAACCAAGAGTGCAAATAGGAGGAAGTCGGATCATTAGGGGTCATCTGAGAGGTTGCCTACCACAGAATTTTGCAGCTTTCACTTTCACATTTCCTGGTATTACTTCTCCCTCACACGGAGGTCCTAGGTCAGAAGAACTGAAGAAATCAGAGCTCTGACCTAGGAGCCCTCGTAAATGCTTCCCATAACCCTTATGATACCAGGTGTTATACTACGTGGTTGTTGCTCACTTTGACATGTCTCCACCTCCCCTACTAGACCATGAGCTCCATGAGGACAGGGACATGGTTTTGCTCACTGCAGCAATCCAGAGCCTCGAGCAGTGCTTGCCACAGAGCCAGTTCTCAATGTTTGTCAGATGACTAAGGGAATGCGTAAGGGTCCTTTTGCTTCAGACAAGTGCTCTAGGAGGCAGGTGTGACTATTATGCCCATTTCTCAGGCCACTGAGGCTCTAATAAAGTGACTTTCTCAGCCTCACAGAGCTAGTAGATGGTGGGAACTAAGAGTTCAGGTGTATCAAACCACCTTGAAGCCTATTCCCTCAGTCACTTGACTCTGTGGTCTCCTGATTGTATGTTGGGGTTAGTGTGTGTGTATGTTGTGTGTGTGTGTGGTGTTTTTTTGAAGAGAAAAAGTGTCGTCTTTGGCCACAGAGTCTCTCAGTAGGCAGCTTCCACCAGCTACTCCAGTCCAGAGTGGAGCAAGCCTTCCTTGGCTGCATCCTCAAGTGAATTTCTGTTCTCCTCACATACAAGAGAGAAGAAGGGAAATCACAAGAAGGAAAGAGGGGAGCACTGAACAGGGAGTATGGATCCCCTGTGAAAGTGCGCTGAGGACGGGACTCCGGAAGTAGAGCTTCTTCTGTTACCCCTCTGCCTGGTTTTCACGAAGCTTAATGAAGCAAATACCTCCTTGTTTGCCATAAACTCCCTGTAAATACAGTTTTTCCTTAGTCCTTTTACTAGTTCTGTCTCTTTACGCCTTCAGATGGTTCCAACTCTTCTTCAGGTGTGAAATGGTCTTTTTGAACTTTGAAAGGCCTGAATCTTAGATGCTTTGGAAGAAAGGTAGTGATGATGACAATAATGGAAAAGCAAACCATGGTAACAACCCAACTAACATTTATTGAGTGCTTCCTATGTACTAGGCCAAGTTCTAAGTGTTTTCCATGTATTCATTCATTTCCAGCATCCTATAAAACCATGAAGTCAGTCCCACAGATGATCTTCAAGGCAGATATACTAGTTCTCTATTGCCACGGAGTGACTTACCCTGAAAGTAGTAGCTTATAGCAACAATACACTCTATGATCTCTGATGGCTTCTGTGGATCAAGAATTTGGGAGTGGCTGGGTGGCTCCAACTGAGGATTTCTCGTGAAGACTGCTTTCATCTGAAAATGGCACTAGAGGCTTGAACCATTCCCAGATGGTTCATTCCAATGGCTGGTAAGCTGGCAGAAAGCTGAGTTCCTCCTCATGTGGCCTGAATCATAGGGCTGCTTGAGTGTCCTCACCACATGGTGGCTGGCTTCCCCAGAGCAAGGGATCTAAGACGCCAGGAAGAAATGCTATGAACACTGTGACCCAGCCTTAGAAGTCACCCAGCGTCATTTCCACAACATCCATAGGTTGTAGAGGCCATTCTCTGTGGGTGGCGACTGTACAGCTCATAGATACCAGAGGGCAAGGATCTTGGAGATCCATCTTGGAGACTGGCCACCTCAGCAGCTACCTTGTGATATGAACCCAAACCACAGGCTACCTTTTCTCAAGCAACTACTGTGCAAGGCACCGTGCCAAAGAGTTAACATACATTATCTCATTTCATCTTGAAAGCAGTCCTAAGATTCAAGTGTTTGTACTGTGCCTGTTTTACCTACAAGGAAATGGAGGCTCAGAGAGGCTAATAACCTGCCCAAGGTCACAGAGCTAGTGTGTGACAGGTGGAAAGAGCACTGGAGCACATCCCAGCCACCAGAGCGCATGCCTAGCTTGTGCTGTCCTACCTGTGGCGTTGCTGGGACTGCCGTGTGGCGTGATGAAAACATGTAGGGAGCTGTAGAGCATTATACCATGACCACAGAGGGACCAAATCCCTTTGTCCCTCTGTCAGCAGTGGGGGGGGGGGGGGGCGGGGGCATGTGGGAAGCACACATCTAAGGACAGAGTGCGTCACTTAGTAAATAAGTGACAAATGCAATGTGGTTTTGCTTTTTATTAAACCAACTGTGAAAAAGACTTGCAACTGGCTCTCTGTGACCTGAACAATTAGCATTAGAGCCTATTATGTTTCCCGGAAGCGGAATGCCCTGTGTTTTTGATGGGATTCTAAGGAACCAGGAACGAGGAGAGTAATAAACTGTAAAGATTGGATTCATCTCCTGCCTGGCATAGGAGGCGAGGAGGTTTGGAATGCTTCAGTATAAAAACAATTGAAGTTAAAGAAAGCTTTGCATTTGTTCAGATCATTTTAAGGACATTAATTAGTACATTTAAAAGAATGTGTGTGTGTGTGAGAGAGAGAGAGAGAGAGAGAGAGAGAGAGAGACATGTGGAGAGTGAGCCAGGTACACTGAATAATTCCTAAATTGAACTTCATGTGCCCAGAGGAACCTAACGAAACAAGAATGTTGTTTCGGGTCAGATGGGTTCTTCTATAAGGGGTCAGATCCATTGTTCTTCTATATTCCTAATGTTCCAAGGCAAATGAGCAGCTGACAAATTATTTGCCTTCTTGGGTATCACTCTCAAAGGCTGGGGGCTTCCTGGAAAAATGCACATACCCATCTCTACCTGAAGTCTTATACACAATTTTAGGAACTTAATTTATTTTTATTTTTTCAAAAGATTTTATTCATTCATGAGAGACACAGAGGGAGAGGCAGAGACACAGGCAGAGGGAGAAGCAGGCTCCCACGCAGGGAGCCCGGTGTGGGACTCGATCCCTGGACTCCAGGATCACACTCTGAGCTGAAGGCAGACGCTCAACTGCTGAGCCACCCAGGCGTCCCCAATTTTAGGAACTTTAAAGTTCCCTAATGCTCTCTAGTGTTCATGGATCCCAGGATGTAATCCCTGAATGCTAAATGTTTTGAAGGATTTGTTTACATTTTCCAAACTAGACAAACTACTTTGTAACCTGGAACTTGCTAAACTTTCCTACATCACATTTTCTCATTACTTTGAACTGTCTTTGGTATTTCTAAACTTTGACCTGATCCACTTTAGCTTTTTAGTTTCCAGACTAGAATTGACAATTAAAAAGTCACTGAGGGTGGCCCCGGGTGGCTCAGTGGTTTAGCGCCGCCTTCAGCTCAGGGCCTGATCCTGGAGACCCGGGATCGAATCCCATGTCCGGCTCCCTGCATGGAGCCTGCTTCTCCCTCTGTCTCTCATGAATTAAAAAAAAAAAAAAAAAAAAAAAAAAAGTCACTGAATCTCAGCATCCTGGAGCTTGCCTCCAGTGAGTCGCCAGTGTGATGTGGGCATCCCAGCCACAATTTCCCTGACTAGTCATCCCAGCACCTACGCCCTCTGGACTCCTCCAAACAGGTAGGACCTATCTACATTATAATTCAAACTTTTTAGGTGTGGCTTTTAGGGATGCAGTTGCATACATTTTGACAGACACATAAGGTCGCCCTGTGCCGCTTGCCCTCCTCTCTTTCCCACACACCCAGCCCTTGGTAACTACTGATGTGATTTTGGCCCTATGGTTTAGCTTCCTTCCTCCTTCCGGGTCTTGTAAATGGAATCATACAGAATATCCCCTTTGGGGCTGGAATCTTTCTCTTAGCATGCTTTTTAATATTCACTCGTGTTGTTCCATTAAATGATATAATACAATTTGCTTATCCATTCACCAGTTGATGGGCACATGTGTTATTTCCAGTTTCTGGCAATTATGTTGGTGTTTTTCTTTCGGGGGGAGGTGAGCTTTTTGGGGCAGCAGAACTACTCTGCATCCTGATTACCGGGAGGCAGGCCGGCTGTGTGCACTGGTTGTGCAAACACAACTTTACACATTTGGGGGTGGGGTGGGTGAAGGATGGAGAGTTGGGCACAGAAATGCCACTACATTCCCCTGCCGTCTAAATCCTTTGGCGGGCAGCCCGGGTGGCTCAGCAGTTTAGCACCTGCCTTCAGCCCAGGGCATGATCATGATCCTGGAGACCGGGGATCGAGTCCCACGTTGGGCTCCCTCCGTGGAGCCTGCTGCTCCCTCTGCCTGTGTCCCTGCCTCTCTCTCTGTCTCTAGGTGTCTCATGAATAAGTAAATAAAAATCTTTAAATAAATAAATAAATTCATTCTTTGGCAGTTTTCACCAGCGCTTCTTGGAGCTCCAACTGCGTAGGAGCAGCTGTTCACTCTGCATCTGGGCGTGAGCCTTTATATATGTATATATATATATATTTTTTTCCTTTTCCTTGAATCGGGGCTCCCGTGTTCCACGGGTATGGGTATTCGAGATCCAGATGAAGGCAGTCCCTTAAAGGTGTCAGCATCCCTCCTCCACGTGGGGTTCTCAGAATCACAGAAGAGGAGCCCCGCGGAGTGACGGCCCGCGTGCCCCGCACCCCAAGGGACCTACCGGGGTTGGAGCAGAGCCCTGGCCGCGAGGTCCCCGTCTTGCCACTGAGGACAAACCGCCTGTTTCCTCGCGACACGTGGCGCTTCCTTCCAAACTTTTTCTGCCCCTCCCTGGGGTCAAGTGATGCTGGAGTTGAGGCAAAGAAGCCCCGCGCTGGGGGGGCGCGCGGCCGGGGTGCAGGCGCCGCGGGGCCGGAGCAGGGGGCGGGAGACCCGGGCGGGGGCGGGGCGGCGGGGCGGCGGGGGGCGGGGCGGCGGGGGGCGGGGCGGGGCGGGGCAGCGCGGCGGCCGCGGGGGCAGCGACGGCGCCGGGCGGCGGGAGCGGCGGGAGGGCGGCCGCGCCATGTGGCTGCTGGGGCCGCTGTGCCTGCTGCTGAGCAGCGCGGCGGGTGAGTCGGGGCGCGGGGCGCGGGGCGCGGGGGCCGGGGCGGGGGCGGGGGCGGGGGCGGGGGCGCGCCGCCCCATTGTGTGCGCGTGCGGCCGCCGGCTGCGGAGCGGGGCGCGGGCGGGGCTTTGTGTGCAGCCCGGCTCCCGAGCGCGGCCCCGATTGGGCGTCGCTCCAGCGCGTGTGTGCATGTGCGCGTGTGGGGGGCGGGGGGGACGGAGCTCTCCCCGATCCCCCCCCCCCCCCGGCTCTCCCCCCTGCCGCTGCTCCTGCTGCTGCTCCCCCCCAGGTCTCCCTCCTGCTCCTCGTCCTGCTGCTCCCCCCCTCCCCGTCTCCCCCCTGCTACTCCTCCTGCCCCCCCTCCCCCCCCCCCCCCCCGTCTCCCTCCTGCTGCTCCTCCTGCTGCTCCCCCCCCAGGTCTCCCTCCTGCTCCTCCTCCTGCTGCTCCCCCCCTCCCCGTCTCCCCCCTGCTACTCCTCCTGCCCCCCCTCCCCCCGTCTCCCTCCTGCTGCTCCTCCTGCTGCTCCCCCCCCAGGTCTCCCTCCTGCTGCTCCTCCTGCTGCTCCCCCCCCAGGTCTCCCTCCTGTTGCTCCTCCTCCTGCTGCTCCTCCTCCTGCTGCTTTTCCTGCTGCTCCTCTTGCTCCCCCCCCAGGTCTCCCCCCTGCTGCTCCTCCTGCTCCCCGCCCCCCCCCTCTCTCTCCTGCTGCTCCTCCTCCCCCCCACTCCTGCTGCTCCTCCTGCCCCCCCCCCCGTCTCCCCCCTGCTGCTCCTTCTGCCCGCCCCTGTCGTGTAGCCCCGTGCCTCAGTTTCCCCCCGGACGTCGGGCGCTTCGTCCACTCCTTCCTGGGGGTCGGTGTTTGCCTTGGAGAGTCAAGCAGGGCCAGACCCGGGGTCATGGATCTTTCCCACCCACCCCGGGAGCAGCGCGGTTACCACCGCCCCTCCCGTCCCTGCGGCTGGAGGCCCCCTGAAGCGGGCCTCGCGGTGGCATCGGTGGCATCGCGTGTGGTGCATCCTGAGGTCCTGGGGAGCGGCAAGCATCCTTGCTTCCTGACGGCGTGCTGGCCCCTGGAACTTTTCTGCTGATGTGGGCACGCTCGGATTCCGGCCCAGGAGCCCTTCCTCCTCTGCCCCGGCCCGCCGGCCACAGCTGTCAGCCGCCCTCCGCCCCCTGACGTTTGCTTCTGGGCAGCTGATGCCCAGAAAGTGGGGGACAGGGCCCGAGGAACTTCCTGCAGCAGAAGTCCGCTGGCCTGGCACTGGTGCTCCGCACTATCCGGCTTATGCCCGATTTCCCCAAATGCTGTACCTGTTCGCTGTGGTGTCTGCGCTGCTGTGTTTGCTGGGAAGTTGAGGCTCACTTCATTCGGAGCCACCCCCCTTCCCCATGTGCATTTGGAAAGAGAGACCTCCCACCTTCCTTGATGTCCCTGATGTCCTGGCCACCCTCAGAGGGCACCCTGCAGCCTTTCCCACCTCTCAGACCCATGACATCATCCCCACTCCTGGGGACCCCACCTTTATGTGGCTCTGCTGTGCTTTCCCGCAACCCTGGGATGGGGGTGGCTGCTGTGGGTTTTGGCCACATCTGGGGGAGAGTGTCCTGTTTGTCCTGGGCCAGCAGGCCGCTCCAGGGAGGGGGCCCGAGGGGGCACTGGCGGCTACAGGTGGGTGGGAGTGACGAGGCGGGGCTGTTAGCAGGGGCAGCTTTCCTGGCATCTCACACACGAAGCCCTGCCTGGGTTTGTGCGCTCCACGTGCAGAACTGCGACATGCCCCGTGATGACTCCCAAGCAGGACCAGTCTGGAAGCTGGCTCTCGTGGGTGTCCTCAGAGTTGCTTGTGGCTCAGTGGAAACTTAACTTTTTGCATTTCCCAGTTGGTACTGGGTTGCTTTGGTGCAGTCTCCATGTCTGTAAAAATAGCTGTAAAGTTAATTTTGCCCCTCTCTGGTCAGTCCTGGTTATTTAATATGTGTGTATGTGTAAAATCGGGCCACGATGAACAGGGTTAGTGGGGACGGAGAGCTTGGGGGTCGCGGAACTGCCTGTATGTCCCTGGTGGGGGTTTTCCATTCTCTGTGATCATTGCACCTTGTGTGGCTTTGGATCACCTTTATAGTTGCTGCTCTAGAAACTTCTAGGCAGGTTGGGGGTTGGGTGGGGCCATGCATTTATCGTGTCACATTAAGCATCATCCTTTTAGCATGAATTCCACCTTGACCCAGAGTGTTATGAGAGACAGGTCGGGTCCTTTTTGTTGATGCCATCGGGTGCCTGTGGCTGCCCAGGCCAGAGAGAAGCCTGTGTGGTTCCATTTGGGGGTTCATAGCAGGACCAGAGACTGTACCCTAGTAGCTCATATCCAGCTTCTCCATCCCCTTCTGGGAAGTTGAAACACCAGAGAGATTATAAAAGTCGGTACTTGGGACTGCTGTCGCCTTCGAGAGCCTGTGGAGAAAGCCCGGGTCAGAGTTGAGCCCTACTCTTTCTTGAGTTCTGGGTCTTTGCAGGGCTGGGAGGCCACTGACATCTCCGGAGCAGCTTGGAGGGCTTTATTATTCGGGAAGCTTCTCAGACACCTCCGTGTGTTTGCTTTTTCTTCCTTTGTTGTATTGTTTGTGTCAGGGAAGTGAAGCATCGATTTTCAGCTGTTGTTATTTTTTAATGTAGTCTGTGAGAAAGACTCGGCCCGTCCAGGGTCCAGTTTGTCTTCGCGCAGCGGACTTGAGCCCTTCTCACCTCCTGCCGGCCTGACCTTTTCCTCTACTCCCTGACATTCTCTCCCGTCAGCGAACACGCTGGATTTTCCCCCATCTGTACTCCCAGGAGTGTGAGTACTGACCTTTTCTCCTGGAAAGATCTAGTTAATGGCGTGAGCGAGTGGGTTTTATTATGATTTGTAACTAGCTGAGTAGCCTCACAGGCCTGGGAGGGGAGGGGAGGGCAGGGGAGGGAGATGGGCACAAATAAACACACCTTGTTGCTTTTCATCTTCAAAGAGATGGGACAAAGGCCCTCTCCTGGCGGGTAAGGTGTTTTTATCTGACAGCCCACTTAGGTCTTTGCCCTTGATAGGATGGGGAGGAACAGCCCTGTGAGTGGGAAAGGGCAGGATGGGCCATGTTGGGCCTTCGAGACACCTTTTCCCAAAGTCCCCAGGGTAACAGACCAGGAAGTAGGCTTGTATCTCACCTTCATGGAACGTTTCTCGGAATATGGGAATTAGAGTTTGTAGTCAAAGCATCTCCTATTATAGGCCTGACCTTTGCAGCCTTGCCCTTTGCATGGGCACAGGGAGCAAGGGAACCCAGTCTTTACAGCACATGCATGTGTGAGATGCTTGCTGTGCTTAAATGCATGACGGGGTTGAGGTTATTCCAATGATATTTCCAGAAATATGTGGCAGGAAGTCATTTTATGGTTCACGAGAGATCGTTCACACCCAGGATGCCAGAGCGAGGACAGAAGCTCGGATTCTAACTCCGGTGTCGTGTTAGCAGTTATCATGCACCCACCCACCTTCCATGCCTTTCCTCCCACTTGCTTTTGTGACTTTAACTGTCAATGAGATTGTTTCCGTAAACACCCCTCTTCCCGAAATCTGTTACTTTGTGGTCACCGCTGTGAACTTAGCAGTTGGTGTTCATGGGAAATATGTAAAATAAATCGCAATCTTTGAGAAAAGATGGAATTTTTCAAAATAGCACTGGCCTTTTTGCTGTATGCATGATGGGGAGGCATGCTTGGCAAGAAGAATCCACAGGTTGGATTTCTTGCCTCTGAATTGTAGTTACCTGGGGGTTTGTTTTCATTCATTGAGATCTATGTGTATACATTCCCCCTTTTCTTTTTTTAGTTTCTTTTTTATATTTTAAGTAGGCTCCTGGCCCAGTGTGGAGCCCAACTCGGGGCTTAAACTCAAAACCCTGAGATCAAGACCTGAGTTGAGATCGAGTCGGATGCATAACCAACTAGCCACCCAGGCACCCCTTCCCCTTTTCTTATATATTTGTTATATTTTACAGTCAAGAAAATAAAAGATGGTATGTGCCATTGAACGATGGAACTCGTCTTATCTGTGAGATAGCCCCTGGGGACAAATTTTGTTTGTTAGATTCCCCTGGGATCTGTTTTTGGTTGTGGAGTCTTCCTGTTTCTCTTTTTGTCTTTCTCTCTCTCTTTAGAATATTTTGGAAATGCTTGGGCCATCGGAACTGTGCAGCTTTTTTTTTTTTGCCAATACCCCTACTTGACCACCAAGGAAATTTTTAAGATGGTTGTGTGTGTGTGTGTGTGTGTGTGTGTGTGTGTGTAAAAGCCTTTCTTTCTTTGTAATTGTAAAAGAATCTACTCTTCTGGATGCTGAGGAGTGCCCTCAAAAATATTTGCTGGGAGAGCAGCCGGGTACTTGGAAGATGGAGCATTGGCCTGTCACGTCTGCTTGATGTTTAGTGTGGCTTCCTCAAATAAGTGGACTTCTGGGACAGGGTAACTGCTCGGTCAGAGGGATGGCAGAGGTTTATTTCAGGTAGGAGTTTTCAAGTTTCTGGACATGGTGGCGGGGATGGGGTTAGTCTAGTGCAGGGTTTCGGAGCCTCTGTGCTACATTTTGGGCCGCATCGTTCTTTGTTCTGGGGACTGCCCTGCCATTCTAGAATATTCAATGGCATCACTGGTTCTAGATGCCAGTCTTGGCTTCCTCCTCCTTGCCTCCCCCAGTTGTGACAACCAAAAATGTCTCCAGATGGTCCCTAATGCCCTCCGGGGACAGAATCACCCCTGGTTGGGAACCCGCAGTCTAGTGTGAGCAAACCCCCTCACCATACATCTTGAGCGTTGGGATGGCTCCTCCCGGAAACGTCTCCTAGGTGGACTGGGTCAGGATGGGACCCTCCAGGGATCTTTTAGTCACCTGGTCTCCGCTTCCTGTGTCTGCAACAATGCAGATTCGGTGTGAAAGTACAGTTGTCACTAGACATGCTCAGCCCTGACCCTCTTTCTCTCACTTCCCCTTGAACCACACGGAACACTTCTGGGATTTTAGATTGTAGATTCGGTTCTCTTAGGAGAGACCCACTGAAGAAGGTGACAGCTGATGCCCAAAGCCACCTGGGGCCCTGAATACTGAACTGGGGAGCCTCACCCTGCCTGGAAGTCCGCCTTGGGAGAAGTGTGTTGAAATCTCAACCCTGGAAGTCCCCCTTCCCCTGCCCTACAGAGCAGTTACTGTTCCACTCGGCTCCCCTGCCCCTCCCCGTAATTCCTTTCTCCCTTCCCATCAAAGGGCTTTCCAACTCTAGTTGGTTCTGCAGGTGGCGGGGAAAATCCTCTGGACCAGCCGCAAGTTGCTTTTGGGGAAATTCTCATCTTGGACTTTGTTCTCCGAAGTCTTTTTAGGGTCGTGCTCTGTGTTGCTGTATAACACTTGGATTCCTTTAAGACACTTGGGCTCCCAGCTGTCATTTCTCTTTGTTCGGTGTCCAGCCTCCCTCGAGTGTTTTCCTTCCTCCTCTCTTCAGACCAGCAGCGTGCATTGTCTGCTGTCTTTTGTGCAGGAAGAAAGGAGGCGCCACGAAGAGGGATGCCGGGCTGGCGGGGGAGAAGCACGCGGTCTTACATCAGGCACCTGCGCCTCCAATCACGTCCTTTTCAGAGAGCTCTGGCTTCCCAGGCACACTAGTGCGTGTTCCCTTTTGCCTTTGGATCAACTAGAAAGTTCTTCTCGAAGCTTCATTGGGCTCTTCATCAGCGCAGGACCGGCTTGGACCCGTCCAGGCTCTGTGCTATGCTCTAGGGGCATGTCCTTTGCCCTTGAAGAACCAGATGCTCTGATGATGGGCATAGAGTTGTTTACCTTCTCTCCTTATCCAGGAAGGCACATTTCTGCAAGCAGCATCTCGAAGGCATTCCCGAATGTGAGGTATATTGATGCATCCCCTACCTTGTCGGATGTCATAAGGCCTTGGTGCACATGGATATCTCATCTTAGAGGATATTTAATGGATGGGTCCTTCTTGAACAGGTTTTAGAGGTACTTCTTTAGCTTTCCAGTTAGAATATTGGGACACACCTGTTGGTGTTCTAAACTCTTGTAGGTCTTGGCTTCTGGGATTTGAAGAAGATGTTTCGTCAGTGGCTTGTGCACAACAACCTTCTTTATTGTTCTGCGAATGCGTCCTATTTCTTTTGTCTTTCGTGGTCTCTAGGTGCATAGTAATGACTGCCCCTCCTTGAAGCTTACTCTCTCTGGCAGGGTGCCGAAGCTGTACATATATTATTTTATTGTAATATTCTCGAATTGAAAATATCACAAAAATAATACACCAGATACCTGCTCTTATAAAAATCCAAACAAAATAGGATTGTTAAAATAAAACATTAAAAGCTTCCCTCACCTTTCATTTACATTTCTCTCCCCTTTCCTAAATTACTATTAACTGGTATGTATCATTTTAGCTCTAATATGGATTAATATACAGACACACAAACACCCCCCCACATGCAGTTTAATGAGCTCATTATTTGTATTTGTAGCTTTTTGAGTCATTTTCACTTTATGTTTTTCATGTAAACACTTACATATATGTATTTTGCCACTTTTGCTTTGAGCTGGTCAGTTGGTTACATTTGCATCCCCCCTACTCTTGTTTGGACAGTTCAGTTTTTCCAGAGCATTTGGCATTTCCTCTTCACTGTACAGCTTCGGCTCTTTGTATCTTTCCTCTTAAGTGGCTTATTATTTTTTTTAAAGATTTATTTATTTTAGTGAGAGAGAATATGAGAGTATGCACTCACCTGTACAAGCAGGGGAGGGGCAGAGGGAGAGAGTATCAAGCAGACCCTGCGCTGAGCATGAAGCCCGATACGGGGCTCCATCCCAAGACCTTGAGATCACGACCTGAGCCGAAACCAAAGCTGGACGTTCATCTGATTGAGCCATCCAGGCACCCCTCTCTCTCAAGTGCTTAAAGTTCTTGGCTCTTGCTTTGCAAAAAATTACAAAATTGGAGTCATTTTTCCCATGACAGATATTTACTTCTGTATCACCAAATTTACGCCATTTCCTTGCCTTTTTGTATACATGATAATTTTTCATTTCCGAGCAGAATTTTAGGGTAATCTTTAAGAGACTTTCTGAATAGCAGGTGGATCCAACCTGTGCAATAACTCTCAATGCCCAGAACTAGATGGAAGTGAGGACACTGAATGGCTGTGACCAAGCTTACCCAGGTCCCGCCAAAACCAGTAAATCATAGCTTCCGTTCACCCTGTCCTGTCACAAGATGCTGTTGGCTCTTGAGTACATCTTCATTTCAGGAATGTTTCAACAGTAAAGATAAATTAGGCTATCCTGATTTCAAATGTGTGATGATACCAAAGGTATGCATCTTCTTGACCATCTCTCAGTTCTTATATAGCTATCCATTCCTTTAAGAGTAGTTTTAAAAACATTTTCAGGTATATACAAATATATATATATATACACACACCATAATTTGTTTATTTTTTTTTTTCCATTTATTTATGATAGTCACACAGAGAGAGAGAGAGAGGCAGAGACACAGGCAGAGGGAGAAGCAGGCTCCATGCACCGGGAGCCTGACGTGGGATTTGATCCCGGGTCTCCAGGATCGCGCCCTGGGCCAAAGGCAGGCGCTAAACCGCTGCGCCACCCAGGGATCCCCCATAATTTGTTAAATGCTTCCTCTGCACATGAATCTTATTTCACTTTCGAGCAATTTATTCAGATAGGTGGTATACTCTGCCATTTTATGGATGAAGAAACTAGAAGGCTGAGTAATTTTCCCAAGGCCACAGCCAATAAGAGGTGGTTTCACAACTGGCACATAGGACCGTATAACTTGAATCTGTGCTCTTAACCACTGGCTTTACTGCTTTGGCATTGAGTAGACACTCAACTCAGGTTCATGTGTGCTAGAAGAAGTAAGTGTACCCCCTAGCTTGTGCTAGACAATTCCATCATTGGGTGGCGATGCCAGTATTGATTCCATGCTTATCATGCTCAATAAAATAATGTTAGAGAGCCATTGGAGTCAGGGGGTGTCCTAAGTTGATTTTATTCAAGTGGCTTGTCTTTGGCAGATTGAAACTGATGTTCTGCTGCTCCTCCCTATGGAGAAGTTGTCATTTTAGGTATTTAAATTGGCCTCCGTGGAGGCTTGTTTTATTAAAAGAAACAATAACAACAAGCAAATTATCTCAACACCAGCAGACTTGCCTTTTAATGTATTAACGGTAGAGATTTTTTTCCCCCTGTTGATGGAAATATTTTGTTGGAATGCCAACCTGAAGCAGTTTCTTTTTGGTCGGTCCTTCCCTCAAATACTCCTGGTTGCCAAATAGAAAGGCCCACTGTTTATAAAGTCCAGAAATAGGTTTTTAAGACAAAAATATAGTGCTGATTATAATGCCTCCTATAAAAAGAAGAACTGACGTTTTTTTCCGTATTTTTCTGACCCAGAGCTTAAGCTTGTAAGGTTCACATGAGGGAGAACTTTTTCCAAACTAGTCATTGGTGTTATTTATTGTGGAAGATGAAATATTAATGTACTGCACCGGGAAGAAAGTAGAAAATAATTTGCCCCATCTCGTTGCCTCAAACCAAGGGGCTCATGTGGGCAGTGGGTAGTGGCTTGTGAGAAAGTCACGCCACAGGTCTGTCCGGTGTTAATAGCTCTAGGCAGCCCAGAGTGAGCCTCAGGATTCCAAACTCTCTCCCATGTCCTCTTCTTCTCATGAGTCATTGTGATACCAGGAGACTGTTAATTGGGTGAATTGGCTGGCGCTCAGATCCAACTGTGATTTTTGACAGACAAATAGCTCAGTGTGAAGACGAGGTTGTGTCTGGCCTGGAGAGAGGCCACGGAGAGGGAGGGCAGCCATTGAGCTTACTCTGGAACAGGCCTTTGGGAACTGGGTGCTGGAGGGACAGAGAATTTATGAATAACTTGATTGAGGAGACTTGCAAACCCAAGGAGCCAGTGTTCCACGTGGGACACTTGTGTGTCTGTTGGCAGAGAGAAATGAAAGCATAAAGGGTGTTTAATTTTATTGCACTAAAAATCTCTGCTCGTTATTATAAGGCCCAGTGAGGTGAGCTTCGGGGATATCAGAAGGGCGTCGTCTTTGATGGCAGCCCTGGAGCTTTTCCTTGAGCCTCAGCCTTTGAATCAGAGCTGTGTTCTCCGGGAGCCATTAAACTAATTGGATGTGGCTAAAAAATGAGTCTTCGTCAACACTTGTAGCTCCGTGGTCAGTTTGAAAAAAAGCCTCTCAGTTGGTTTGGAAAGTTCTAAATATAACTTGTTATTTGTCATAAAAATAAAATGGGGGAGTGGGGGGGATGATGGAAGGTGACTGGCAACATAGGGCGTTTCGTCAGAAAAAAATCCCAACACTGCTAAGAAGTGTCGATGCTCAGAGAAACCAGAACAGAACTGAATGAAGGGTTTCAAAAACAGATTTTGTAAAAACATCAGCCTAAGCTTGACTAAGAAGTATCCGAGTAGGCACGTGAGCCCGGCTGGCGGGGTCTGGGAAAGCAGGCCTGGAAAGAGGTGGTGCTAGCTACGGTGGAAGAGATGAGGGTGAAGACACGGCCTGTGTCAGGAATATTCTGTATCAGTGACAGGTAGAACCAGCCCTGTAAGCATTAGAGAGAAACCGTACACCCCGGTGAGACCTAGGAAGGACAGCAGTGATGCAGCAAGGTAGAGATTCCACATGTCCCCAGAGTCCTTTATGGCGGCCAACTAGATGGTAAGGACAATAGAAGAAAAGCTAACAGATGTTGAGAAATATGATAGGGATGCTCCGTGTTTGAATTATCAGCATACCAGAGGAGTCGGAGATGCTCAGACATTGAGATATATATGTATGTATGTATGTATTCAGGGAAAGGAATGCGGTCCAGTGTCAAGGGGAGAGTATCAGGATCCTTTCTTTGAAAGTACTCCTAAAACGTGACTCAGCCACAATCCCCAACAGAAAAAAAAAAAAAAAAGAACTCCTTTCTTGTCTGATTAAAATTCCATGAGGTGGGAAGGTCAGATAGATTCCTTGATGGCTGCCTTGTTGGCTCTTGGTCCAGCCCCTGAGTCAGCATTCAGCATAATGTCAGTCACACAATGGGATATCCCATAAGTTTCCAGGAAAGGATGGAGATGACACTAAGGACATAAGATTGTGATTTTGAAGAAGAGAAGCAGGTGAAGGAAGAATGAAGTTTTCCTGGTCAGGCTAGTTGTGCCCTTTGGTGGCATATCATTTCTCCTTCAGATTTTGGAATAGTCTCACTCATTTTCAAAGACCTACAGAGATCTTTACTAGAGAGACCCATGACTTAACAAAGACAAAGAGCAAGAGGTCTTAGGGAAGCAGTGATCACCATTTTAAAACCACGGGGGACATTAGACATATGTTGTGAGGCTAGCGAGTGGCATATAAAAGGGTTTCGGACAGGTTACTAAAAACTGGTGTGCATTTTAATTCCATTTGAAGGGAGTTTGCATCGTTTGCGTAATGAAAAAAGTTACCGAGAGGAAAAGGTGAAAAGAGTTGTGTTTTTATAAAATATCACTGTTAAAAATGTTAACTTGTAAGAAACTTACAGTTATCTTCTGGTCTAATTTCAAAGGAAATAAAAATTTTCTGATGAAACCACATAAATGATCCCAGAAAGGAAGTGCACTAATAACTATAATCTTAGAGAAAAATGGAGAGTGATATAAATACATCAGTTATAAGAGTAAATGTAAAACAAATTGTCACCAACTCTTACTGAAAAAAAAAAATCACCCATCTATTTATTGTAGGAGCTGTAGTAAAAACCAAGAAATATAAATAGAGTGAAAAGTTAGGGACATAAAATCCATTATACAAGGGCTACTTTTATGGTATCAGATAAGTAATTTCATAGCATTAAGCATTAAGATAGATAAACAGGGTTACTGCAAATAGCTAAAGGTCCATTAAACAATGAATATCTGATAATCCCATATAAAAAGACATGAAGAATTAGGAACATAATTAAAGGGTGCTTTAATTCGTAATTGTGGAAGGTTCTTCAAGTATAAAATTAGCTAGTGCTTGCCAAGTTTTGGAAGGTTAAAATACTTAAAGAATACGTAATTTTAATGTTTCAAAGAAGACGTCCATGTGAATAGGGAGATGCAGATGGAGAGTGTGCTGGTGTCTGCAGCGGGGAGTGGTGGGTCGGCCTGACACGTTCCTCTGGACACTCCCAGCAGCGCTGCCTCCACACACCTGCTCCCTGGGCTCGTGGAAGTGTTTGCTAACGGAAGCTTTGGGAATAAAAAGTCCTGCCTGCTAATGAGATGAGAACGTTGATTAAGCTTCCAGTTGCGCTGAGCGAGTCTGACACCGGTGGCTGCCCAGGGACAGTGTCTGTGCAGGAGCGTTTCCAGGGGCAGTTTAGGGCCCGCCATATGGATGGCAAAGAAGGCTTTGAGAAAGTTACTGAGAAGGAAAGTCTGTTTTTGCTTTTATTGATTGGTAAGCATTGATAGTTTTTAAATTATGAGCAGATGTTTTCCTGGTTGGGTGTAGTGTATTTTCTCTTTTAAGATTAAAGTATAAGGATTATCATCGTCTAGAGCTTTGGTACTCAAAGTACAGTCTTCAGGCCAGCAGTGTCAGCATCACACCCGAACCAGAATCTATACTTTAGCAGGATCCTCAGATCAGGGGTGCCTGGGTGACTCAGTTGGTTAAGTGTCTGGCTCTTGATTTTGGCTCTGGTCATGGTCTCCGGGTTGTGAGATCAAGGCCTGCGGTCGGGCTTCAAGCTGGGCGTGGAGCCTGCTTAAAATTCTCTCTTTCTCTCCCTCTCTCTGCGCCCCCCCCCCCTCCCCCCGGAAAAAAAGAAAAGAAAAACAAGATCTTCAGGTGATTTATGCACATATTGAAGTTTGGGGATTGCTGATATGGTGGCTGGGATTATAGGGTTTCAAGGGATTCAGCCTGGGTTCACATCCTGCTCACTGCCTTGTCCTTGGCCAAGTTTCTAAAACTTTTACTGAACCACCGTGTCTTCATCTGTATATAGGAATAAAAATGCTCCCTGCCATGTGGAAATAGTTTAAATGAGCAACGGCACATAAAGCATTTAGCTTTCATAATTGCCCACTAAATGTTAGTTGTTTATTTTAATCATTATTCAGGTTTATTATAAAAATTCGGAGAGGAATTTAGAAAAACACAAGTTAATGGTGCTACAAACTAAAGACTGTCAACACATTGGCTTATTTTCTTTTATTGTACATATATTTTTAAAGATTTTATTTATTTATTCATGAGGGACACACAGAAGCAGAGACACAGGCAGAGGGAGAGGCAGGCTTTCCTGCAGGGAGCCCTATGTGGGACTCGATCCCAGGTCTCCAGGATCATTTCCTGAGCTGAAGGCAGATGCTTAACTGCTGAGCCATCTCTCAGAAAGTTCTTTTGGATAACACTGCTGTAGAAGAATAATTTTTTTTTTAATTTAAAGATTTTATTTATTTATTCATGAAAGACACACAGAGAGAGAAAGAGAGAGGCAGAGACTCAGGCAGAGGGAGAAGCAGGCCCCATGCAGGGAGCCCGACGCGGGACTTGATCCTGGGTCTGCAGGATCACGCCCTGGGTCGAAGGCAGGCGCTCAACCGCTGAGCCATCCAGGGATTCCTAGAAGAATAATTCTTACATGGAAAGAAAATGCCTATGAAACAGAATGATTCAAATTTTAAGAGGGGGATGGGGAGGGAGTTGTAGACTGTCCCTTGGTCCCATGGCATTTCCTGATTTTCTAAATTCTGGCAAATCTGGCCCTCATGGTCCTCACTCACCAAAAGCTTGAGGGTCTGGTGCCAGCGGGTTGTTGAATTCCTGGCCCCCTGTAGGTTCTCTCAGGACCTAACCTGGGCATTGATGTTGCTATTGCTTTTTGTTCCAAAGGCTGCTGCCTGGCATTGGACCTTCTTGTCTACACAACACTTCATCATTTCCAACGAATTCACTCCTCTTCCATTTCACAGCAGTGATTTCCAAGTGTTGTGAGGAGAGGAAACCCCCGTGCCCCCTTCCCCATCAGATTGGTAGGGTTGTGGGACACCTGGGTGGGGTTGAGCGGCTGGCTTTGGTGCTCAGTTGTCATCCCGGGGGTCCTGGGTTCGAGTGCCGCATCGGGCTCCCTGCATGGAGCCTGCTTCTCCCCCTGCCTGTGTCTCTGCCTCTCTCTGTGTCTCTCATGAATAAATAAATGAAATCTTAAAAAAAAAAGGAAAGATTGGTAGGGAAGAGTTACCTATGGGGGAAAAAAGGTTGAATCCATTCTCCATTAAACGGTAAACGGTAACAACCCCCAGATTCCTCTTGATTCCTTTGGAAGTGCGTGCTCTGCTTTGGTCTGGCTTGTGGGTCCCAGCGGGCCCGCCGGGGAGGGGACACTCCAGCTTGCCGGCGGGGTCAGCTGAAACTAATAGCCCTTGCTCTTTCTTGGAGATGGTATTGGTGCCCAGGCAGCCCCGGTCTCCTGTTGGTTTTAGAAAGGATCCTGGCCAGCCTGATGGAAGAGGGATGGCGCCTCGTGGCTCAGGTCCTTACGTGGCCTGTGTGGCCCTGCTTACTGTCTGGCCCTCCTGTTGATTGACCCCGTGTCTGTGTTTGTACACAGACCTTGTACAAACAAGGTACAAGGTCTGTACCTTTTCCTCTTGACCCTGCAGGACCCTGCCGGTGACTCTCCTTGTCTAGAAAGCGGTCCTCCCATATTCGACTCCCGACCACAGAATTAAGTTGACTTTTTAAAGATTTGCTGTATGGGGCAGCCCCGGTGGCTCAGCGGTTTAGCGCCGCCTGCAGCCCGGGGTGTGATCCTGGAGACCCGGGATTGAGTCCCACGTCGGGCTCCCTGCATGGAGCCTGCTTCTCCCTCTGCCTGTGTCTCTGCCTCTCTCTCTCTCTCTCTCTGTCTCTCTCATAAATAAATAAATAAAATCTTTAAAAAAAAAAAAAAGATTTGCTGTATGGATATACCGCAGGACGATTACCCATAGTAATCGTACCCTAAGTGAGTACCCTAAGTGAGTCTACTTAGCATCTACCGCTCCACGGAGTTACACATTTTCTTTTCTTGTGATGAGAGGTTTTAAGATCCTTTCAAGCAGGTGTACAGTGTTGTTAGCTGGTAGTGCTGCACGTTCCATCCCCAGGGCTTACTGCTGTCACCACTGCAGGTTTGTACCTTTGCACCAGGGTCCCCCATTTCTCCACTCCTGCCTCTGGCAACCAGCAATCTGTTCTCTGTTTCCTTTTTTTTTCCCTTTCCTTTCCTTTCCTTTCTTTTCTTTTCTTTTCTTTTCTTTTCTTTTCTTTTCTTTTCTTTTCTTTCTTTCTTTTCTTTTCTTTTCTTTTCTTTCTTTTCTTTCTTTTCTTTTCTTTTTTCTTTTCTCTTTTCTTTTCTTTCTTTTCTTTTCTCTTTTCTCTTTCTTTTCTTTCTTCTCTTTTTTTAAGATTTTATTTCTTTATTCATGAGAGACACTGAGAGGCAGAGACACACAGGCAGAGGGAGAGGCAGGCTCCATGCAGGGAGCCCGATGTAGGACTCGATCCCAGGACCCGGGGTCACGCCCTGAGCCGAAGGCAGACGCTCAGCGGCTGAGCCACCCAGGCGCCGCTGTTTTCTATTTCTGTGAGTTTGGGTTTCTTTCTTTCTTTTTTTTAGATTCCTGTATAAGTGAGATCCTACACCATTCATTTGTCTTTCTCTGTCTGACTTATTACACTTAGCATAATCCCCTCACAGTCCATCTGTGATGGTCACAAACGTCAGGATTTCCTTCTTTGTTAAAGGCTGGGTAATATTTCATAATCTCACTTCCGCAACCGCTTCCCCTGCCTTGCATTTGCCTCTGCCTTGTGTCTTATTGGACTCGCCGCATGGTACTCCAATTTATTCATGCTTGTTCCCTATACCTGAGTGGTTCTTCATCCTAGATGACTATGAGTAACTTGGGTGTTTTAAAATACGTGCTTTTTAAATTGTTTAAATTCTGGAATCTTTCAAACATCATAAAACCCGAGAATGATGTAACAGATACCAATGTACCTATCAGACAGATTTATTGGATTTTTAATGTTTGTTATTTTAATACAGATTTTTTTTAAAGAGAAAAACAGATACAGATGGGATCACAGCCTCTCTCATCTTATGACTTTGTCTTTTGTCCAGAGGACACTGCTGTCCTCAAGTTGAAGTATATCCTTTCTGTTCAAGTTTTATTTAATCTCTTAACATATTTGTGTGTGTCTGTGTGTCTATCTCCAGTGGGTAACATTTTAAAGTATAGGTGAATGCTATCATCCTGTGTATATTGTTCAACTTGCCTTTTTATTTATTCTTCCCACATTGGGGTCCATCCATGTTGCCACATATAGTGGGTTTTTTTTTTTTTTTTTTTTTTAGTAAACTACACCTGATTTGGGGCTTGAACCTATGACAGGGATCCAGATCAAGAGTCTGCAGGCTCTACCGACTGGGCTAGCTAGGCATTCCAGTCTAGATGTAGGTTTTTAACTGCTCTGAGGTATTCCATTTATACTTTGTTTATTCATCTCTTAAGACCGTTAGGTCGTTACCACGACTAACCACAGTGCAGTGGAAATCCCGTGCACAAGAGCAGGACTTTACAATATTCTCGAGGTTGGATTGCTGGATGAGGGGTTTGCACGTTTGCAGCCTCACCGGATACTGACAACTCACCCTCTGAAATGGTCCTACCCCTGTATACTCCTGTTGGTGGTTTAGGAGAGCACCTGTTTCCCCATGTTTCTTCTAGTATTTAGAATTTAGGGCTCTTATTTTCCCAGGGCACAAAGTCATAACTCAGCTGTGGTTTTAATGTCCTTTCCCCTGATGACTAGCCTGGGGAATGTGGTCGGCTGTGACCTGGACCAGGCCTCAGCCTGCCCCTCCAGACTCCATCCCCGTTTGGATGTAGATGGAGAAGCCTGGGGGCCTTCCGCAATGGTAGTTCTGCTGTTGGTGTGGCAGGAATTTCCAGGTCTGGAACTCCAGGTTTTAGGGCTGAGCTGATAAGGTCTTGTCCTGCTGGAGAATAGAATGCTTCCTTTTTACACAGATTCTGGGTGTCTGGGTGTTTCTCCGGCACAGGCTCGAGAAGACCGTCCTGGGCTTGAGTCTGCTGGCTACTGAGCCGCTGAACCGTGCCCCTCCGTGAGCAAACCAGCAGAGCCGTGGGGAGCCACTTTCTGGACCCCACCTCTGATGGAGGTTGGGAGGTGTGATGACCCGCAAGGCAGGCTCTTGGATCAAATGGTCTGGGTGCCCATACTGGCTGTTGACCTTAGGCTGGTTGCAGAGCCTCTCTGTGCCTCAGTGGGTTCCTAACCCCTGAGGAGGATCATGCCAGCCTCAGCATTCTTGGGAGACTGGACAAGGCCATGCATGCGAGGTACCTCTCAGTCCAGTGTCTACTACTTCATCCACACTCACCACATGCTTACTAATAATCCATGCTTTGAGACTGGGTTTGACGGCTGGGGCTGTCGGACATGTGGAATCCCCGGGGCCTGCCTTTGTGCTGGCCCTGAAGTCGGTGCTCAGCAAACGTTTGTTAAATGAATATATGCGTTTCTGCCTACCTATGTGCTTCGCCTTGTACGTATGGCAGGTTATGTTAAGGCTCTTGAGTTTTATTCTGAGAGCCCCGAGAATGTTTTCAACCAGGGAGTATTGTGATCCTGTTTGTGGTCTTTTTTTTCTGTTGTTGTTTTTAAAGATTTTATTTATTTATTCATGAGAGACACAGAGAGAGAGGCAGAGACACAGGCAGAGGGAGAAGCAGGCTCCCTGCAGGGAGCCTGACGTGGGACTCGATCCCAGGACCCTGGGATCACGACCTGAGCCAAAGGCAGATGCTCCACCACAGAGTCACCCCCCAGGCGTCCCCCATTTGTAGTGTTAAAACGAGAGATGAGGATGCATGGTCCATCTGACGTTTTAAGTCCTGAAATTTCATGAGCTCAAAGTGAGGTTTTTCTGACTCATTTTCACATGCCTTTTAAAAATGTATTCTTCCCACTTCCCCCCTCTTCCTGGGATGTTTCTTCCTCGCCTTCTTGGTCTTTCTGAAGTACATTCAAATGGCTTTCTCTCTGTTGGTGGCTCTAAAAAAAACCCAAGTGAGTGGCCTTTGCCCCTGAGCTCCTCTCCCTGGGGGCTATTCTCAGGGGCGGTGCTAAGCTTGATTCTGGAAGCAGAGTCCTGAGAGTGCTGCGCGGTCAAGTGGCTCACCCGGGCGTGGTGCTGCTGCAGAACACTTATCCATAGTAGGTTGTGTATGGAAGGGGGTGTGCTTACCCTGTGGAGCCATCATGCAGACGAAGGGCCTGGTGGTGATTTTCCATATGTTGGTTCTGTTCTGACTTCGAGGGAGTGAAGAGCTTGCTTCTGGGAGGTTCATGAAGTTTCCTGGGTTCTCTGGGGCACCTCCTTTTAAACGAGTTCCCGAGGTCAACTGAAGAGCCTCCAAGATTGCGAAAGGGAAATGCCCTTTCTCTAAGTACCCTCAGAGGGACTGTGTAGGGGCACCCCTGGCCGTTCCCTTTCCTATTTTAAGAGTTTTCATTTGTTTGAGAAACAGGGTGAGAGCAGAATGGGAGGAAATGGAAATCTCTGTGGACTTGAGTTGCTTGCCCCCATAGGGTGCCATAAACAAGCCATTTAGTGGCTTTAGAAACAGGAGGAGGGGAGGAGTTAGGGAACAAAACAGAGTAAGGGGGCTGACTTTGTACAATAAATAAGTAACACTGCCACTTGGAGAAGGTGACTCGGATGAAGGTAGGAAAATAATGTGGTAAAGATTAAACCCACGGAAGACAAGCAAAACAACCCAGAAGTCAGAAGTACAAAGTTGTACATGTTAATGGGAGAGCAAAGTAGTCATGCGCCAACTGTCGGTCGGAATAGTGGGGGGAGGAAGGGCTGGGCCCCAAGGACCATGGATTTTTTTTTTTTGAAAATTTAAATACTTTTGTGCTTTATCTTATTTTTAAGATTTTATTCATTTATTCAGAGAGAGAGAGAGAGAGAGAGAGAGGCAGAGATGCCGGCAGAGGGAGATGCAGGCTCCATGCAGGGAGCCCGATATGGGACTCGATCCTGGGTCTCCAGGGTCACACCCCGGGCTGCAGGCGATGGTGCTAAACTGCTGCACCACTGGGGCTGCCCAAGAACCAAGGATTTAAACCCCATTGGATTTGAATTTTAGTTACTGTTTCACAGGCCTTGCCTGAGATTTGGGGATGAGTGTGTGCGTGTGTGTGCACGTGCACGTGTGTCCACACAGCCCTGTCTGTGTGTGTGGGGGGTATGTGTACATGTATAAACATGGCTAGCCTTGGTCCTAGGAAGAAATTTCACATGGGACACAGGGAGCTCTTCATCCTGCCTCAGCTTATGTTTTAAAATGATAGATTGGGGACTACGTCACTGGGCTTTCTAGAACAATTATTTATTGTTCACTTTCTTGTGAGACACTGTGGTGAGTCCTGCTGGGTAGCCAGAGTTTCCCCCAGACTTTAAGTAAGGAGTGCAGCAGGAGAGGGGGAGCGTGCAGGTCTGAGTAGGGCATCGTGTAGTAGTGTTTGGGGCCGCTCGGTCACGAGAGCCGCACGGACCCAACACTGTGGAATTCAGAGGCGGTCCACACCTACTTCTGCTGTGATGGAGAAATGGGGATCATGTGGGGGATCCCAACGGGGGCTTGGAGGAGTGGAAGACAGGCCGGCATGGGCAGGGTCGCAGAGGTGGGAAGGTAAGCAGTATCCCTCGGGAAGCCCAAAGGTGACAGCTTTGCTGGAGTCTCAAGGAGCAGTGGGAGCCAAAGCTGGAAAGAGGGCATACTCTGCTACCAGGACTCCTGTGGTCTCAGGTGTTGGCACTTCCTGTGTCCCAGGTACCGTGGAAGATGCTTTACTCAAGATCCCTATGAGGGGTACCTGGTGGCTCAGTCGGGTAAGTGTCTGCCTTGGCTCAGGTCATGATTTTGGGGTCCTGGGACTGAGCTCTGCATTGGGCTCCCTGCTCAGTAGCAAGTCTGCTTGTCCCTCTCCCTCTGTCCCTCCCCCGGGCTTGTGCTCCCAATCTCTGTCTCTCAAACAAAATGAAGAGAATCTTTTGTTGTTGTTGTTGTGTTTTTTAATGATCCCTATAAGTTAGGGACTGTCACCATCACTACCTGACCTGGTAAGAGACTGATGCTCAGAAAAACCAGCAATTTGCTATAGGACATGGGCAAGGGCTAGGCTGTGGGCCCTGGGCTTTCTTGGCTCGTGGCTTTGGTGGGTGGGTGGGTGGGTGGGTGGGTATGGGGTTATGAGGGCCGCACCTGCCAGTGAGAGCTTGGGCTTGCGTGGTGGGCGTTAGGAGGCCTTGGCCTAGACAGAAGCTGTGTGGCCAGCCTGGGGTTGGCCAGTCTGCAGGCTCCCGAGTGTCTGAGTGAGGACGGCCTGGCATGTGCTGTCAGGGGCAGGCTGCCGGGAGGAGGCCTGGATTTGGAGACCTTTGAGCAAGCCATTTTCCTGGAATGGTGAGAGCTGAAGCTGGGTGTGTACGTGAGGGTCAAGCAGTTGGGCTGGGGAGGAAGTGCAGGCCGCCAGGTGTCAGGCGATTCCCAGACTTGGATTTCTGGACCAGTGAAATAATAAAAAATAAGCCCCCGAAGGGTGGGCTCCAGATGTTGGGTCACTTCCTTTTATTTGTTCAAATGGGAACAGTGTAAAAAAAAAAAAATCCACCCTTTATTAGATCTCATATAAGAAATCACGTTTTACTACAGAAATTTAGGAGTTTCTTGTCTTCAGAAAAATGATGGTCTTTTAAATGGAACAATTGACCCGGAAGGAGAGCTCACCGCAGTGGCCCTTGAAGCGTCTAAGATTGTCGCTGCCCGGTGAGCACCTTGAGGTGGGTCTGGGTGTTCTCACACACCCATTTGGGGCCCCCGTGGTAGAGGCTGTTTTGTCCTCAGGTGAGACTTCAGGGGCCGGGGAGGCAGGTGCCCCGCTCTCAGGCCTCTGGGTGTTTAGGATTTGGAGCAGGGTGTTCTAGGGCAGGGCCTCTGTGCACAGGAACTGGGGAGGGGTCTTGTGAACAGGGGAGTGGGGAGGAGAGTCCGAGAGAGGAGGGAAGTGCAGGGGGGCGCAGCCTGACCCTTAGTTAGCACCAGGCTTTCGGAGAGATCTCACTGTAGTCCTTGGGAGAGGCCTGGGGGCCGAGGCGCTGCTCATCCCCATCGACTGGAGGGGGACCCTGAAGGCCCAGGTGCCGGGCATCTGTGAGTCATCTCAGGGCCGGGGCACAGAGTTGGGGTTCACGTGGGGCCTGCCGCCTTCTGTGCTTACCCCACGTGGGTCCCTAACTCTGGGATGGCCTTGGCATGCTGTTGGGGAACCTTTTCCATGACTCATCTGATTGATTTGGTGTAACCGTAGTGACGTGTTGAGGCATTTCTGACTCCCTTGGGGACGTGTGTGGCCGGTTGTCTGTGACGCGGGGACCCTTTCAGCTGGTTGCGATCCCCAGGTGTGGCGTCATCCTTTGGCACCTGGCGGATGGGGGCCGTCCAGGTACAGGGCCCCATCTTGTGACCAACTGGGCTTTCCTAGATGCGTCCAGCGTGCGCCCTGAGCCCCAGCCCAGCCTCACCGTGTCCTGTGCAGGTCTGGGTGCTGCCATTCGGGTGCCCTGCGTGAAGGTGGCCGCTGGGGCTCCTGGGCTCTGGTCTCCCTTCCAAGAAGCCGCAGCGCAGGGAGGGAGGGAGAACCCCGAGCAGGTGGGATTCGAACCCTGGCCCACGCCCCCTGAGCCCAGACGCTTCTCACCTCACTTCCGTGCGGGGTGAGGGTCCTCTCTTTCATATTGGCATGACTCCTCCCAGATGGCTTCCCAGAAAGCTCCTAATGGAATCTTCGAACAGCTATCCAAGGACGGTTTCAGAATTTCAGACATTTTCCTCTTCTAATGGAAGGTCTGTCTGGCTCGCCGGTGAAGGGGGGCCGGGTTCCTCCAGGGGCCCACTTCCTAATTTCCAAGCATCGTCCATGGAGAAAATCCACCCTCCAGGGAGCTTATGACTAAGAGAGCTCAGTCCGAGTCCATCTCACTGCGTGGGCAGCAGCTTTGATCGTCCTGAGGGTGTTTTGGTTCCCACCGAGGTGGGCATGGAGAAGGGGCTCCCCTGCCGCCCCGCCTGGCCCGGCTCTCCTGGGGAGGCCTGCTGTGTGCTGCCCGGGCCTGGGCCTCACAGCCCGCGGCTCCCGTCCCCTTCAGCCTGAGGCTTCCGGGGCTTTGTTTCTGGAAGTTGTAGCTGGGCTGGAAGGCAGCCAGATGTTGGAAGCAGAGGTGCACACCTTGAGGAAAGCCTTTTCTGCTTTTAGAGCAGCCCAGGGGGCTCCTTCCTGGCAGACCAGCTCTTCCCGGGGGAGGCGTGTGGGGCCCTCGTGCCTGTGTGGGCTTTTCTCAGACCCACTGATAAAATATTTACATCAGGGGCTTGGTACCAAGCCCTGGTTTGTTTGTTTAAAGAGTCTTAACAACACATCGGCCGTAAGGATGCCAGCTTGTTAGCTTTTGGTTTCTTGCTTGCGGTTTTTGTTTTTACGAGGAGTGAAGCCAGGCCTGATCTTCTGAGAAGGAGCCTGCTGTGTAGGAGAAAACTAGTCCCTCGTGTATCTGATAGTGATGAGGCTCCTGCCTGCCGAGCGTTTGCTGTGTGCCCCTGCCTGCAGGGTTCTTGGGGCTTTGCAGCATTCTCTCTTCATCTTCCCACGACCTTCCAGGTGGATTGAATTGTGTCCACAAAATAAAAGGTCTGTTCCAGTCTGGTTTTGAATTGTGACCTTATTTGGAAATGGGGTCTTTGCAAATGCAAGTAGTTAAGAGGAAGTCCTACTGGACCAGGGTGGGTCCTGATTCCAAGGACAGGCGTCCTTACATGGAGGGGACACACAGACACACGCTGAGGACCACGTCAGTGGAAAGACAGAGTGATATAATGAGAGTGATGTAGATTCAAACCAAGGAACGCCGAGGATTGCCAGCACCCACCAGACGCCTGGGAGAGGTGAGGAAGCATTCTTCCCTATGCAGCCTTCGGAGACAGCATAGCCTTGCCAGCACCTTGATTTTGAACTTCTAGCCTCCAGAATTGTGAGAGAATAGATTTCTGTTGTCTTAAGGCACCCATGTGTGAAGCAGCCCTAGGAAACAGTACAGTGGGAATTACCTAGGAGGGGATTAGCCCCGTTTTGCAGGTGAACAAACCAAGGCCCAGAAGTGTTAGGCGTCTTGCCCTAGGTCACTCAGCTTCTCTGTGGAGACAGATGGAGGAGGGGATGGCCCGGTGGTGCTGCCAAGTGCACACCTTCAAGATGGTGACTTTCTGATGCTGGGTACTTCGGACACCTGCAGTTCTTTAGCAGGAGACAAAGACAGGCCTCGAGCATGGGGATTTGGGGGATCCATCAGGGTGTCTCAAGGGAAGGAAGACAGAGGACCAGAGGAAGCACGGTGGCTTAAACTTGCCTTTTAATGTGTGTGTGTGTGTGTGTGTGTATAGATTTAGGTTTTATTTAATTATTCATGGGAGACACAGAGAGAGAGGCAGAGACACAGACAGAGAGAGAAGCAGGCTCCATGCAGGGAGCCTGATGTAGGACTCAAACCCAGGACCCCAGGATCACAACCTGAGCCAAAGGCAGACGCTCCACCACTGAGCCCCCCGGGTGCCCCTCACGGTTTGTTTTTAAATTGATGAGACAGATGATGGTACAAAAATTGAAGAAAACACTGAAAAAGTAGCTCCCTCTCTTGCCCCTGCTGTCTTGTTATCCAGTTTACTAGTTACCAGTTACACCAGTTCTCCAGCCCAGGGGAAACCAGTCCTGACTGTTGTGTTCTTCCAGAGGTAACTACGTTAACCTACACTATATAAGCACGATGCATAACATATAAATAGTACACAGATACAACATCCATAGTGTCTTTATATAATTGTGTATGTGGGTGATACTGTGTATGTACAGCGTACATTTATCGTCTTTATATTGTATATGCTTTTCTACCACTTGGATATATTTTTGATTTGAGCCTTGCTGTTTTGAAAAAGGAAGCACAAGCATATGGTATGATATTCATAAGGTACCAAAGAGCACACGGTGCGAACTCTCCCCTCTTATCTAATCCCCAGCCACCCCTAGTCTCCTCCGTGGAGGCACCTGTTTTCCAGTTATTGTTGCTTATTTACTGAATATGTCTCAGAGATCTCTCTGGCAGAAAGAGTCGCCTCATTTATTTTTATGGTTTATGGTATTCATGGCATTCGGTTATGTGGCTGTACCATAAATTATTTAACCTATCTGCGGTTGCTAGCCGGGATGACTTACATCTTTGCTGTGACAGTGTTGTGTTAAATAGCCTTATACATAAGTAGGTTGTTTTAAATAGCTAGAGAAGTGGAATTGTT
This sequence comes from Canis lupus familiaris, assembly GCF_011100685.1. Classification (NCBI taxonomy): domain Eukaryota; kingdom Metazoa; phylum Chordata; class Mammalia; order Carnivora; family Canidae; genus Canis; species Canis lupus. The sequence continues at coordinate 32,511,377 of NC_049239.1, read as the reverse complement.
GACTTGGGGAGTTAAGTGCATTTGATATTTTGATGGTTATGCCTAATTGTCCTCCAGAGAGTCTGTTCCTATCCCCCTGCCCCCAGCCATAAATGAGGGTGCTGATCTTCCCACTGCTTCCCATCCCACTGTGTTAGCAACGTTTTATCACAGTCAGTGCCTTATTTTATTTTTCTTGTAATGAGTGAGCATCTTTTCTTTCTTTTTCTTTTTTTAAAGATTTTATTTATTCATGAGAGATGCACACACACACACACACAGAGAGAGAGAGAGAGAGAGAGAGAGAGAGGGAGGTGGAGACACAGGCAGAGGGAGAAGCAGGCTCCATGCAAGGGGCCCGATGTGGGACTCGATCTTGGGACTCCAGGATCACGCCCTGGGCTGAAGGTGGTGCTAAACCGCTGGGCCACCCGGGCTGCCCTTTTTTTTTTTTTTTTTTTTAGAGAACGAGAGAGTCAGGGGTGGAGGAGAGGGAGAGGGAGACTCGTAAGCAGGCTCTGTGCCCAGCACGGAGCCCGACGTGGGGCTGATCCCGTGACCCTGAGATCATGAGTGGAGCCAAAATCGAGAGTCGGATGCTTAACTAACTGAGCCACCCAGGCACCCCTGAGTGAGCGTCTTTTCAAAATGATATTTGTGGTTGATGTTTAGGAGCTACTTTGATTTCTTATGATTTGTGGGAGCTATTTGTAAGGAAGTTAGGCCTTTGTGATACAAACGGCTGGTAAATTTTTCTCAGAGATTGATTAATCCTTTCTAGATGAAGAAACTCTTCTAGGTTTCCATGTCACATGTAGGCCTTCCTTGCCCCAAAATTACATATTAAAACACTCGTGTTTTCTTCTTTTGATTTATTTTTCATATTTCCATCTTTCACGCATCTGGAATTTATTTTGGTGTCATGTGTGAATAGGGATTCAGCTTTATCTTTGCCAGGTGGCTCTCTGTGCATGCCATTCATTTATTAACCATTCATTTATTAAGTAATCCCTTCCTGTCTCCTGACTTGATCTGCAATGGCTTTCTGTTGCTGTTAAACACTATTACTACAAACTTGGTGTCTTAAAGTAGCACACATTTATTATTTCATATTTTCTGTTGGGTCGGGAGACCAGGCATGGCATAGCCAGGCTCTCTGCAAGGCTCCAGTCGGGGGCAGGTGGGGTGGTCATCTGGAGCTGCAGTCTCATCTGAGGCTCGACTGGGGAAGGATCCATTTCCAAATTCCCGTGGTTGTTAGCACTGATTTCCTCGCAGGAAGCTGGATGGAGGCCTTATTTTCTTGCTGGATGTTGCCTGGGGCTCATCTGTGTTCTTTGTCATGTGACAGCTTGGTCTTTTTTATTCCCCATCCAAGTCAGCAAGAGAAAGAGGGTCCCTGTAATCCTCTGTAACATAATTGCACACATTGTGTTAGTTTTGCCTTATTGTGTTGATCAGAAGCAAGTCATGGGTTCTGTCCACATTCAAGGGGAGAGGATCACACAAGGGTTTGACACCTGGAGGAGGGGGAGGCTCTGCAGTGGCCTTTTTTTTTTTTTTTTAAGATTTTATTCATTTATTTACATGAGACGAGAGATGAGAGAGAGAGAGAGAGAGAGAGAGAGAGAGAGAGAGGCAGGCAGGCAGAGGAAGAAGCAGGCTCCATGCAGGGAGCCTGACGTGGGACTCCATCCTGGGTCTCCAGGATCACTCCCTGGGCTGAAGGTGGTGCTAAACCGCTGAGCCACCTGGGCTGCCCTGCAGTGGCCTTCTTAAGAGTGTGTCTGCCTCCCTACCTTTATTGGACTTTAAATCTCTCTATATATTTGAGCCCATTTCTGAAATCCCACCAGCTTTTGAGGTGTGGTAGAGGAAGAGAGGGCTGCATAAAGATGGGGAGGAGGTGCCCATCTTTGACTCCCTGCCCTGAGCCTAACCAACCCTGGCCAGTTGCAGATTCCATTTCTCTCAGTCCTTTGGCAGCGGGCTTCGTTCCCTGGCTGAACTTGATACAAAGGCTGCCTGTTGCCTTCATGGCCACGCTCCACGTCTCCAGGCTGAGTTAGCCTAGCAAATGCTTGGGCATAAAGGAAGTTTGCAGCTTCAGTTCCATGCATTTGAGCTGAAATTCTGTTTTACTAGAGATTATGTTCATATTGGCGAATATTACCTTTTAGCTGCACTACAGCCTCTAGATGAAATCAGCTGTGATGTTGCAACTTGAAAGTGTTATCCCAGTAGAATGCATTAATAGGACAAGCTGTTTGTGGGGGGCGGGGGGGGGGGCGCGGCGGGTAGAGATGCCGATGGATTGGTACCACAGTCCTCTTCCTCGGAGAACAGGAGCATGCAGAACAGGCCTCTGGAGGAAGGATGGGAATCTTGACAGCTGTGTTCACTTCATACTTCCTTAAGTCAGTTTTATTATGTATAGTTTGTGCCCCCCTCTAACCCCCCATGTCCCATTTACTTTCCCAAGAGTTGTTATGGACTGATTGGTCTGCTGGGAGTAGAGGGTTTAAACAGTAATTAAAAGATGTTGGGGGCACCTGGGTGGCTCAGTTGGTTAAGTGTCTGACTCTTAATTTCAGTTCAGGTCATGATCTCAGGGTTGTGAGATCGAGCCCCGCGTTGGGCTCCATGCTGGGTGTGGGGCCTGCTTAAGATTCTCTCCCTCTCTTTCTGTTCTTCCTCCCTCCTCCCTCCTCTCCACCTGTGCACTCTCTCTCTCTCAAAAATAAAATAAATTAAAAGATGACGGGTTACAGCCCCCACAAATAATGTATGAACTGGTGTGGGAGTGATGTAATCTTGGGCACTGAACCATGCAGGGTGGGAAGGTGTAGGAGGATGCTGTCATTTTTTGACAGAGGGAGGGGAATGGAACCTGTCAGAAAGCTGGCCTGGAACAGGATGGGGTACTAAGGGATTTTTTAAAGAGTAGAAGGATGTGAGACCAAAAAAGAATTTTCGGGTTGTTAAGACATGCTGATGGTGATAAAAACTTCTCAGAATGAGTGAGTAAGGAATTGAGTGGCCAGGCTCAGGAGAATGGCTGTTTAGAATATGCCTTGGTCTGGATTGGAGAATCAGTTGATGCAGAGAAGGACCATTTTGGTATTGGGTAGGAGGAGCTGGAGTAGGTGCTGGCTGGGGAACTGGGAGCAGGTGCTGAAGTAGAAATAGGCCGGTTCCACAGGTGGAGACCATCAGGGTTGATGGGCGGATGTTGGCAATTCACCTGCCAGGTAATTCTTCAAAGTTAATTGCCAGTGAATGGTCTCTTGATAGAAGTTGAGCTTGGAAGTGTATATGGGTTAGATCCTTAAGTGCCTTCGCAATCAAGAAAGGATGTTATAGGGGTTACTTCTGTGGATCCAGCTCTTCAGAAATCTGGAGGGTCAGTATCCGAGTAGGAAAAGGAAGGTTAGTGGAGAACTTACAGGTGGTGCGGCTGGGAAGGTTTTTCTGTTGGAGCAGGTGAGGTGAGCTGGCCAGGGAGCCTCTGATGGGGTATTGTGTATGGGAGAGAGGGCTGGGGGGTCTCGGGAGAGTGGGTGAGGGATGTTTACTGGAAACCTTGGCAGATGCCACCAGGAAGGACGACCTTGGTGTGTCTTGTGTACACTCTTTACTCCTCTCTGGGCCATTGGATGACTTTTTTTTTTTTTTTAAGATTTTATTTATTTATTTATGAAAGACACACAGAGAGAGAGAGAGAGGCAGAGATGCAGGCAGAGGGAGAAGCAGGCTCCATGCAAGGAGCCCAACATGGGACTCGATCCCGGGTCTCCAGGATCAGGCCCTGGGTCGAAGGCAGGTGCTAAACTGCTGAGCCACCCGGGATCCCCCATTGGATGACTTTTATTTCATTCATTATCAAACTTACCATGTTCTAGGCATCACGTTAGGCACTTAGGGATACTGAATTGAATAACACGCGTTCTTTCCCTCCAGGAGCTCAGTGTTGTGTGGATGGGAAAGATACTTTGAAGTATCTCAGATGATGTTGGAATAAATAGGATTTCTTTTCCTGGAAGACTCTGAGTTGAATTCCATTGTGTGGCAGGTGGACAGTGATTTCAGTGGTCTCTGTGTGCTGTGTGTGTGCATGTTTAGCTGTATCACTTTGGCGTTTTATTTTTCTTGGAGTCTTGGAAATGTGCCTGCCTAGAATATTTTTGTAAATGTGTTTTGTTTGGGTGCTCTCATTCTATTGAGACTCAAGCCAAATTCATACATTAGCACAAAAGCTGCATTGCTCAGACATGTGCTTAATTAGCCCATGGAGTGGACTTAGGAGCTTTCTGGAGGTAGGTCATTGCGGGTGGCTTGGTGGCTCCATGTCATCAGTGACCTAGGCTCACTTTCTTACACATTCCTCTGCTAACAACTCCATGGCCCAGAGTGACTGCCTGAGGACCAGCCGTGTCATCCGAATTCCAGCCTGGAGGAAGGAGGAAGACCCTTGGCAGAATGAGCTCCTTCTTCTTAAGGATCCTTCCTGCAAGTCACATACAGGACTTCGGTCTTCATCCATTGGCCAAAATGTAGTCACAACAGCCACATTCTGCTGCAAGAAAGACTGTGTGCTGAGATCAAATCGGGAGCCCTCTTCATAGTTATAGGAGGAAAAAACATATAATAGGGGGTATACACAGGGGTTAATTATGAAGGGAAATAGACCAAATACTAGAGTTTTACTTCTGAACACTTATTTTAGGGCAGGAAAGCATACTGGGGTGGATGGCCTCACATGGTTAGTACATTACAGGAAACATGCCCTATCCTCCCAGGCAGCTTTGAAAGAAGAATGAGAGGTTATCCTGGTGAGTCTAGTAGGGAGAGAGCCGATAAAGGTGGGGGGGATGGCTAGGGAAACCCCGACAGTGGTGTCAAGCCGGAACCCCACGTCCACAGTAGCCACCGTGTGCTGTGGATGCCAGTTTGCAGGGCTGCAGCGTCTCATGTGCACAGCTTCTCATGTGCGCAGCTCTGGGAGCATGCTCCAGGGTGAGGCCTTTTTATTGTTCGTGATGGTTGCGATGCTCCGGGGTGATGCAGGGTAAGCTGGCCAGTTGAAAATAACTAGGAGCTCATGCACGTTTTTGGGAGGGAGGGAAATGGCACTGGAGCATCTCCCCCATTCCATCAGAGGCAAAAATCCAAACTGGAGCCTCCTGTGAACTGGATTCTGCCTTTCTCCAGCCTCATGCTCCCTCGAGGTTTGCAGACCTGCAGTGCGGAGCTCCTCCATCCACCTCCTGCCCAGGGGGATCCGGGCGGTCCAGGGCAGAGCAACCTATCCGTTCTGTTTATAACCCTCAGGTGACACATGCCCAGTACTGATGTGTGTTAAATGTTTTCCTGCACGCATCAGCTCTTCTTGATGCACTAGGCTCCTTGGTTCGGTTGGGGCTGTTTCTCACACATCTTTGGGTCCCCAGCACAGCAGTGCTTGGCACCTGTGGCTGGACCCAAGTGCCCTAGACTTGGGCACCCCTTTGGGTGTCAGTCCTGGCAGCGTTTCTGTGTTTTCTTAGCCTCCTGGTCTCACCTAAGCGGGAGGCTCCTCTTTACCTAGAGCAAATTATTGAGCAGGAAAAGACAGTTAAAAGGTAAATTGATGGCCAGCTGGGCCCTCCAGAGTCAGCTCCTGGAAATGTTTACATTTTAAACACCCACACTCAGAGTCCTTTCCTTAGCAGTCCAAGTGCCTTGGGTTAGGGAGAGGGAGAAGAAGTTCTTTAGCTTAAATGCTGCTGTTGCTGGGAGGGGTGTAGCTGTTGAAGCACATTTTCTTGACCCATTCATCCCTTGATGAACACTCAGGTCGCATCTGTGTCTCGGCTATTGTGGACCATGCTGCTGTGACCATGGGGGTGTGGATAAAGTTAGATGAGTGTTGGAATGTGAGTCTCCGAGCTTCTGGTCCATCTGTTGCAGGTTGTTGCTGCTCTTTGGCCTCTTCTGAAGGCTTTAGGGTAAGCAGAGTTATATGGAGTCAAGTTAGCTCATGTTTTCCCCTCTGTATGGTGCAGGAGAGAGAATTTATAAGATCTTCTGGACTTTGTAGCTCTGTGCCGAGACCTAGGGTGTTGATGTCACACCTGGGACAAACTTCTTGAGCCACTGGCTGTCTCCTGGGGAGGGATCTCCTGGTCTTGTGATTCCAGCCTGCCTTGCAACTGTTTTTGCTATATCTCTCCTTGTCTAGTCCCTTCTTACTAGCCAACTATTCATCACTGTGGAGCTCTATCAAGACTGTTCGAGAGAGGTCCCATATCCTGTGGGGTGACCTGGTCTGGTGGAGGCCAGCCGTGTGAGGGGGTGAGAGAATTCACGAGAGGCAGAACAGAGGAGCTAGGGAGCAGCCACCTGGCAGGATGGGAAAGGAGAGACCCTGTGCCGGGAGGCAGTGGTGCGGGGCTGTGGTTAAGGGGGAAAGTGAGGAGGCTTGGGATTCTCCTGGTGCCTGTGTCCCTGTGTAAGTAGACCCTTGGCCAGCTAGGGCTTCTGGCAGTTTTGAGGTGGGTCACCTGATGGGCCAGTCTGCAGCAGATGGTCACTGTGGACCCTTCTACCATAGGGTTCCATTGATCATGTTGGTTCCCTAAAAGCAGCCTTTTCCTATCCCTTCTCTAGGGGTGGCTAAGCTGGCTTTTTTTTTTTTTTAAGATTTTATTTATTTATTCATGAGAGACACAGAGAGAGAGGCAGGGGCACAGGCAGAAGGAGAAGCAGGCTCCCTGCCCAGAACCCCTGGATCATGACCTGAGCGGAAGGCAGGTTCTCAACCACTGAGCCATCCAGGTGGCCCAGCTAAACTAGCTTTATATAGCATCTTTAAAATAACAAGGGGATAAAGATTTAAAAAAAAAAAAGGAAGAAAAAAGAAAGGGCAGCCCGGGTGGCTCAGCGGTTTAGCGCCGCCTTCAGCCCAGGGCGTGATCCTGGAGACCCGGAATCCAGTCCCACGTTGGGCTCCCTGCATGGAACCTGCTTCTCCCTCTGCCTGTGTCTCTGCCTCTCTATTGGTTTCTCGAAAAAAAAAAAAAAAATCTTTAAAACAAGAAAAAAGGAGCCTCTTAATTGCGTCCTTAATTTCCATGGAAGTATTTTTATAAGATTTATAACTGTTTAGTTGCTCTGTAATGGTACGACCAATCTGCATAATGCTGATTATCCAGGCAGACCAAAGTAATTTATGGCTAGGTCTTCATTACCAGGTGGTAGATACTATCCCCATTCTATTGCTGGGGAGATTGAGGCTCCTCAGGGAGAAATACTGGACCCGTAGAGAGTCAAACCGCAGAGGGAATTACCATCAGGATTCCCTGGCATTTGCCTTTCTTTCTCCCCATTAACTTTCTCAGGAGGGGCAGGATCCTGTTAGGGAACTCCTCTACCGGCCATTAGTTAGTTGGTTTGAGTTACTCCTTTTAGAAATGGGATTACTGTTTGTCTTTGCATATATATAAAATGGAAATTCTAATGCACTTTGCTCACCTACCGTGAAGGTTAATGAAAGAATGTGAGCATTATAAAGCAGTTTGGGGGGAATGACAGCATGAGAAATGTTATGTTGTTAATGGTAAACTTGGGCTCTTGCGCTGGGGCCTCATGGGGGCGGTTTCCAGTTTTCCAAATGTGGACGACACAGGCTTTGATAAAATCCAGTCCGCTTCCTTTCTGTCGAACCCAGCCAACGACGTCTTTCAGAATATCCCCCCTCAAAACAGATGTTTTGAAATAGCTTGTTACCAAACTGCAGTTATTAGATAATAATTTGTATTGTTAAAACATGAATGGAAGACATCTCTAACTGAGAGGGGAGAGTCCACTGGAAGGATGTGGTAATTGTTACCATGCTACTGTGTTCTAACCAAGAGATTTGATGTGCTAATGGCTAGGCAAGTGGATGGGGTTTGGTTGGCCCTTTTGAACTAGTCCCGAGAATCTTCAGGACCCCCAGCCCCTTCCCAGTTTGGAAGCTGTTGATGGAGATCCTTGGGCCACTGCTGAGTCAAAGCATTATTTAGGTTTTGGTTTTCATATTGGTTGGGAAATTTCATATATAGAGATTCCAGAAAACCATTCTCTCGGGGGCCTGTGGCCTCCTTAGAGCTGTGACTGGTTCTTTCAGTTCTCTTTTCTCCCTGCTAAGAGTCATTAGGTCACACGGGGAAATACAGATGTCAATGGGGTGGCAGGCAGGGAGGGAGACTGAGGGCTCTGTAGGCAGAATGACCTGGGACTGGACTGGCTGTGGGACTTTGACCATGTCACTTAACCTCTCTGATCTCGAGTTTCTAGAATGGAGGCAGTAACTACCTCAGTGGATCATTATTGTGAGGACTACATGGGATAACATTCATAAAAAAGGGGTATCATGGGCTCGCACCGGTAGGCTCTTCGTACTGTTAAGAACAGAAAGTAACTCTTGGACCCCTAAGATTCTGTTGGCAGGTACACATCCTGTTGAAAGATCTGCTCTCATATCCTCCTACTTTTTAAGAGTACACCTCTCTAACGTTCATGTAGATAGTCCTAATACAGAGACGTTCACCCCTCTGGGGAGGGAAGTCTGTCCCAGTGGGGCCCTTTCCTAGCCTGCCATTTGCCAAAACCACCATTAGCAGCCCTCTGGCAGGATGGTCTTGGGCACCCAGGGGTGCTTGGTGTCTCCCTCCCAGTTGGTGTTCCCCTAGCTTCAGCTGTGAGCAGGAGCCAGCGAGAGCTCCACTCCACCCAGGCTGGGAACATGGTGCATGTGTGGGCATTCGAGGTACACTTAGGGGGGCCTGTCAGAAAAGCTGCATTTTCTACTCTTGGTTCTTCATCGAAAGCTGAAGAAAGGTCCTTCCCTACTTGGCCTCATGGCCTGTGAGTTGGAACTCTTCGGTCCTGCCAACATCAGTTTTATTTCTTCAGCTTTTCTGAGTTGCTATAATTACTCCCACGTTTGGGGCCTCTTTTGTAAACTCTTTGAAGACCGGGACCGTATCTATCCTACACTGGACATATTGGGTGAAATAAAATATATTACTAAAGTGAATTTTACTTGTTCCTTTTTTACTTTCTGGCTACTAGAAACATTTAAATTACATGTGTGGTGTGCACTGTGTTTCTAGTAGACAATGCTGGTTACAGCCCCCCTCTCTCCATTTAGTGCATTAGGTGGACCTACTTGGGTTGAGGGTGGGGCACAGGTGGGCATGGGTTGAGGGTGAGACACAGGTGGGCATGAGATGCTCTGAGTGGCTAGCTTAGGTATAGTGAGTTGAATGGTGGCCCCTCAAAAGATTTGTCTGTCCTGAACCCGTGAGTGAGACTCTATTTGGAAAAAGGGTCTTTGCAAATGTCATTAAGTGGAGGATCTTATTAGATGATGCCTTGCTAACTTATCTGGGTGGTCTCTAACTCTAATGACGTTGTCTTTACAAGAGGAGAAGACCTGGAGAAGGTTACTTGGAGACAGAGGCAGAGATTGGAGTGATGTGTCCCCAAGCCAGGTAACAAACACCAGGGATTGCTGGCAGCCACCAGAAGCTGAGAGTGAGTCATGGGATGGGTTCTCCCTCCGAGCCTCCAGAAGAAAGCACCTTGCCAACACCTCGATTTCACACTTTTGTCCTCCAGAATTGTAAAGGAGTAAACTTCTATTGTAAGCCAGCCAGTTGGTGGCCACCTGGGTTACATGGGGAGATGGCTGGCAGTCCACTATCTCTGATGGGGGCTGGGGAGGAAATCCCCTAAAAGAACCTGAAAAAGCTAACGCAAAAAATAGGCTGGACTGTTAAACTGTCACTATCACAGACCCCTGCCTCACTGCATAGAATTATTCCAGAAATCAGAAGTGATGATATTTACAAAGCGCCTAGCTTAGTTTCCACAGTGAGGGAAGTTTTCATTATCATGATGAAAGGTTCTATGTCCTGCTCTTCCCCCTTGACGATGGGATAGAGGGTGGTTGCCAGTAATTCTAGTAGTTTGGAGATACTTCAGGTCTAGGCATTTAGTGTGTGGATCGTGAGGCTGTCCTCCAGGTTTTCAGGTTATTTCCTCTGTTTTGTTGCATGGGAAAGAGGAGAAACAGTTTGCTGATGAGGAGGGTTTTTTTCCCCTGCTTGATGAGAAATCTGCTGTCTTTTTGGTTCTCATTACATACTTGAATTGGATCGCTCCATTTTTGGGAAAGTAGCATTACTCTCTAGTTTACCTAGAGATTTTGGGCTCTCACCAAAAATGTTAGAAAAGGCTCTCACACTACTACTAATTGCAAAATAAACATTTGCAGCCCCACGTACAGCAGACTGACTTGGCCAGTATTTATTCTGTGGGGAAGAGAAAGAGTTACTTGTTGACTGTCTACAGTACATCAGGCAGTTTTGTGCAGTCACTTCGGTTGAATTCTCATGGCAGGCCTGGCCTACAAGGTGACTGTTGTTGCTTGGTCGATAGATAGACTCTGGGTAAAATGACTTGTCCAGGGGCACATCGTACGTGGGAAAACTAGAATCCCATTCAAGCCAGTGTTGCCTTTTCCCTGAGGAAGTGGTGACATCGTAGTGAAATGTGTAAAACTGGTCATCTGGGCTGGTTTTGTTAGGTGGGAATTGGGTGGGATGGGTGGTGGGTGGGGAGAAAGTCTGTGCCCTCCCCTGGAACCCTCCCACCCAAGCCGACTGGGAGGCATCATTGCAGAGCTCATTTGGAAAATTGTTGTTTCTTACGTGGCGTCTCCTTCATCACTCACCTTCTCTCTGATTCTGTGCATCGTCCATTACATTTGTCCTTTCAGTTATTAGCCTGTAGGATTTCGAGATTTTCATTTTGAGATTTTCATGAGTCAGGACACGTAGCAGGCTCCACGGGAGAGAGTGTTTCTGCAGATTCCGTAAGTTGGCCTGCTGAGGTGGTGGAGCTTTCTGGAGAATGGGATGGTAATACTAAAAGTCTACACTGGGGCTGTTGAGTGCTTGGGCTCCACCCAGGCTCTGGGTCTTGGAATTTAACCTGCTACCTATTTATGCTGATATGCTCAGGATGTACATTAGAGAATGTCGTAGTCAGAGTAGGATAGGTCTTTGCTGCAGTAATAAATTTCCCCAATAGTTCATTGGTTTAACATGTAAAAGCCTTTTCTTCACTAACACAAAGACTCTGCAGGTGGGGTGGAAGGAATGGGAGGGTCTCGACTCCTCATGGTGACTTTATCCTTGGCTGATCAAGGCTCTCCGACCTGGAACACTGGCGTAGCAAGAGAAGAGTTTGCAAGAGTTGTCATGTGCTGCTGCTTCTGTTCCTTACCCTAAAAGTGATGGAGTCACTTTTGCCCCCATTCTGTTGGCCCAAACTAGTCACGTGGCCCTGTCCAACCTGGGAAGTGAGGGCAGTGGGCCGTGCAGATGGGGATGGTGGTATAGTTGATACAGATGGAGGTGAGGGCCATTCTTTGCCACAGATGGCACAGAGCACACCTGTTGGTGATGGGTTCATTAAATCCGAGTACACACTCAGGCCCATGTACTTGAGAAAAAATTGAGATCTGGTGTCCTCAGAGTCGGGCTGAATTTCTGTAAATCTCTTACCGGGCTCTCTTCCTCACACTTTCTCAGCCATCAGCTGAGTTGGTTGAGTTGAATGCATGAGACATTTAAAATCTGGATCTTCTTTTCTTAGACATTGGATTAGGGTCCACTCTGACCCAGGATGACCTCTTCTTAACCTGATTACATCTACAAAGACCCTCTTTACAAATAGGCCACATTCACAGGTGCTGGAGGGTCATAACCTGGACATACCTTTTGGGGATGGGGAGACACAATTCTGGCCTCTGGTAGAGGATTAACACAGTATGCACACACAGTAGGCCTTTAATAAATAATAGTTTCCATTACTCTTCTCAGAAACAGAAAACCCACACAGAACTTTCTAACTGAATTTTGCTGTATTTTCAGACCTTTGAGGTTTATAGTATCGATAAAACCAGAGCATTTTCTATTTTTTTTTTTTTTTTTTTGTAAGGCACAGCTTTTATTTGCAATATGAGGTTCTTCTAGGGGATGTAGACGAGATGCCATGCATCTCAATTATAGAATAGGTTTGGCATTCGGATTTTGAGTGACTGTAGCCCAATGTTGGTTTCCTTCGGGCGCTTTTGTCTTGCTTAACGATGCAAAACAGAAAATGCACACAAATGGTTCCCCAAAATGAGGACTGTCGTTATTGCTTCTTTTACCTCTGGGGCCCCGAACTGTAGAAGCTTATTTACTGCAAGGCAATGAGGGCTCTGAATCTCAACCTCCATATATTACATTCTGTATTACACTCAAACATGGCTGAAATTAATTGTGGCCAAGGCAGGGGAGACAGGAAAAACCTATAATGGTTTATCATATTTTGCAGGCTTTGTGAGGGCCATAAATTTAAGGCATATAGGAATTGTATTTATTCCTTAGATTTCACAAATTTGTCACGTACCTTTTCTCTGAGGATGACAAGTTCTTTAAGAAAACAGAGTTTCTGATTTTGAAGTCGAAAAGAAGCAACAATGGAGATGTTCCCCCCAGGGTCCCAGATGACCACAGCGTCGTCTCTCTCAAGCTTCTTGGGTTACAGGATTGTTAATAGCTAAATTATTAATGTGGGTTTGCTAGTGGAGGGAGCTGCTTTGAGCATTGCCTCTCCTCTGACATCAGCTCTTTTATAGCCACTGTTGTAAGAGTCAGATTTCATATGGAACAGTTTATAAATTGAATAGTGTGTGTGTGTATGTGTGTGTGTGTGTGTGTGTGTGTGTGTGTGTTGGAAAGAGCCTGTGGTGGCCTCTGACTATATCTTGGAGTGCCCTTGTGTCTGAAACCTTGCAATGTAGGAATTTACATCTTGGAATTCAATCCAACTTGCAGCTGGCTCAAACCAGGAAAGTGACCTATTACTGATTTCTGCTGATAGTTCAGCAGCTTCTGTCGCCATGGCAATGCCCCCTGCCCCACCATCCCCGTTCCCAGTCTCTTTGAGCCTAGAAATTGTGTATTCCAAGTCTTGAAATCCTCTGAAAGGATAAGTTCTTTAAAAGGATAGTGGGGCACTTTTGCCCACAGTTTTCCTCGGTGGCTGCATCAATTGAAATGCAGCTTTGATTTGATGATCTTTATTTGCTTTCGAAGCAAAAGTTGGTAGATTGATTTTTAAAGAAAAACCGTAGAATGTTGTTAGCTATCCCTCGATAACCCCTGTTGCCCACTGGCGCCAAACTTTGTTGACAGTGACCCAGAGAAATACAAACATTTGCACATGAATGATTCATAGCTGGGTTATTCATGAGAGCCCCAAAGTGGTAACTTGGTGTCATCGGTAGATGGATGGGTAAATGTGTTCTGTCCATACAATGGAATATTACACAGCCGTCAGAAAGGATGAAGTACTGATGCTTGTTACAGCAGGACTGAGCCGTGAGAACATTACCCTAAGTGAAAGAAGCCAGACGCAAAAGACCACATGTTGTATGATTTTGTTTAGATGGAGATATCCCGAGTGGGTCAGTTCCCGAGTAGGTTAGTTCATGGAGCTAGAAAGTAGACTGGTGGTAGCCCAGGGCTGGGGTGAAGGTTTGAAAGGGCTGGGGAGTGAATGCTAATGGGCATGTGGTTTCCTTTTGGGGCGATGGTTGTGTAACTCAGACTATACTAAATGCCATTGAGTTGCATACTTTAAGTGGGTGAATTCTATGGTATGTGAATTATATGTCAATCAAGCTGTTAAAAATCACATTTACGTTGCAAGCTAGATCATTTATATGAAGCTGAATCCAAACCTACTCTTCTGTGTCTGATATGTTCTGATTGATTCTAATCTGTTCCGTTCCATTTCTTTAAAAAGTTGCTGGATGTGACCCATCAAATTGATTTTCCGTAACCCTCATTTTTACAGATTCCACTCCAGTTTACTGATGGAAAAAAACTGAGTCCCAGAGTTTAAGAAATGGGTGCAAGTTTACCCAGCGTATTAATGGCTAAGTTGAGACTGTAAGCTTGAGTGTTCGGACACCCACGCCAGCTGTGCTGGCCTAGAGGTTGGGTGTTCTTTTTAAAAGACTGAGCAGAATTTGGGGTTAAGAAAAGGTACTGGCAATGAATAGCCTCCTTGTAAAAACACCTTCACATGGAGTCTGGAGTGGTTAGGAAAGCTCAGGCCCTAGAGGAGGGCCGGTTGCGCAGCTTTGCATCGAGCACGGTATTCAGTACGTGGCACACCGCATGGCCGCAGCTTATGAGCGGGCCCCATTTGTTTATTTTTCAAGCAAAGATGCTATTTTCTGAGCATTTGCAGGGGTAAAAACCTTAGAAGTTTCTAGTTGCCTCTTACGTAGGCTGCCCGGCTTGCTAGCCCTTCCACTGAAAGCAAAATTTAAGGTAGGGATTGATAGAAAATGGAGAAAATACATACAGGAAATTAAGGAGAGAAGGGGAGGTGGTGTTTCTCTGTGGCTCTTGAATCAGTTAGATGGTGTCAGTGAATTGGCAGTGAGCACAGCCTTGGTCAGAGATGTAGACAAGAGAACTTCCGCCAGGGTAGAGGATGGGGAGGAGGGTGGGGGTGGAGGTACCCAGGGGGGCCCGGGCAGTATAGGCTTGCACTGCTTTCTCTACAGGGTTCCTTTCTGGGTACCCAGGAGCTGATTCAGACCTGCTGGCCCCTCCTGTGTCTGTGAGAGGCCATGTCAGGGCCAGGGCCACTTTTTCACTAAGTTTTGCTCAACATTTGGACAGAACACTGTACCTTCTTGGTTAATTATTTGCATAAATATTTGCTTCTTCCCAGCAGGGCCATTTCCTGTGTTAAAAAGACTCACGTGGATCTAAAGGTTTTCTTTTCTTCTTCCCATTATGAATGGCATGCTGGTCAAAGGGCCCACCTCAGGAACAGAAAATCCTTGCCCTCAGGGGTCTGAGCTGGCAGGTGGGAGGTGGGTGGAGGAGCGGCCTGTCCTTCCAGAGGGCTGGCCTTCAGCGGGGCTCCTGGAGGCCCCCTTGGTGCCTAGAAGGGAAATCCACCATTGGCTGGGTTTTGGGACAACAGAGGCCCCGTGCACAGTGGCTGTGTGGGGTGGAGCTCTGTTTCTTGACCAAGAACTGATGTCCTTCCTGGCCCTTCTTGGCCTCATTGAGGAAGCCAGGGCCTAGGAGCCTGACAAAGGGAATCAAAGCAGCAGATCTAAATAATACCTGACAAAACAATTATGGTCGACCCTTTTTTGGTGTCAAGTGTCTTATGAACTGTGCCATCTTCTTTTTTTTAATGATTTATTTATTTATTATTTTAGAGAGAGACAGCATGTGCGTGTGTGAGCTGGGCCAGGGGCAAAGGGAGAGGGAGAGAGAGAGAATCTCAGGCACACTCCTTGAAGAGTGTGTGTATCGGTCCCACGACGCTGAGATCATGACCTGAGCTGAAACCAGGCGTCGGACACTCAACCAAACAGGCACCGCAGACTGTTCTCAGCAAGAGAGGCTAAGAAGCTCCTGGTTCTGGCCGACCCACCTCTCTCTAGGCCCAGCCCCTCTATCTGCTCCTGTGTAACCTTGGGAATGTAGTGTCTCCCCTTCCTTTTTTTTTTTTTTTTTTTTAAAGATTTTTTGTTTATTTATTTATGAGATACTCACAGAGAGAGGCAGAGACACAGGCAGAAGGAGGAGCAGGTTCCATGCAGGGAGCCCGATGCAGCACTCGATCCCAGGACCCTGGGGTCACAGCCTGAGCCAAAGGCAGACACTCACCCATGGAACCATCCAGGCGTCCCAAGGTCTCCCCTTCCAAACCTCAGTTTCCTTTGCAGCACATTCAGACAGTGACATGCTCACCTTGGGGGGATGACAGACGACTGGCACAAGGCGATACACGCACAGCATGTAGTGCACAGAATTCCATGCTCAACAATGATAGCTCTTTTTATGATTAGGTGGTCCCTTGCCTCATTCCCATCGGACAGATTGGCATGCAGAGGCACCAGCTTGTACAGCTTGCTCCAGGTAGGTCAGGCCTGCCTGACCCTGGCCTTCTGCTTTTACTGCTGTATTTTCCTTGCATCTCATCTGGCGAGTGGCCGTCCATGCTGAACTTCAGGAAGACACCGTGGCGATAGGCAGGGGTCTGGGCTGCCTTTTCAGATTTCTGGTCTTTCCAGAGGGAATTGATGCTCCCAGGTGTCCTTGAGGATGTTCACCGGAGAAGGGCAGTCCCACAGCAGGTGGGAGGGGATGGGCCCAAGCGTCTGTCCCTCCTTTCCTTCTTCCTCTGTTCTGGGCATTGCTGAGGCCCTAGAGATGTTCTCCACTGCCCTTTGGAACTGAATAGGCTCAGCCGATTCTGGTCGTGCAAATTCCTTTTGTCTTCCAGTTTCAGAATGCAAGTGCCTCCTGTTCGTCCCCTCTGTTGGAGATTATAATCTGTCGTGGCAGATAAAGGCCCTTTCCCTCCCTCCCTCTTCTTTGATGCTGGCAAACATTCCTCAGGGCTAATAAGTATTGGATGCGCCCACAGAACAGAATAAACACATTTAATACTGGATTGATTCTCTGAGGCCTTCCCGCCCCGTCTCCTCTCGGCCGGAGCACATCCACTCTTTGTCAGGCTTGTGTGCTCAGCTATGCGAGATCGCTTAGAGCCTGGTGGACAAGATGATTAAAAACAAAACAACAAAACAATCCGGGAATGAAGCTCTGGAGAGGATTATCCTGGATTCCCTTGGAGAACATCCTCTGTGGTTCCAGGGAGGGGGGAACGAGGGAGTCTGGGAGCGTGTGGTTTGTTTGTGAAGGCTGTGGCTCTCCGGTTGGTCAGGGCCTTGGTCGGCCTCAAGGCATCCCACGGACTGGTAGTAGTAATAGCAGCGGAAAGCAGGCTCATTGCCGGACCAGTTATTGCTTTTGTTCGGAATGGCCCATCTAAGTCAGGCCCTATTAAATACAGCAATTTAACTGACACTTAGCGTCTTTAGGGAGATAAATTATCCTTTGGCCTGGTCACCTCCATTCACCTCCACTTTGAAATTTGATCATTGGTACGAGTCCTGGGAGAGTAGTTCAGGCAGATGCGTTTGCTCACGGAAGCCCACATCCCAGGCCCTCGTTCAGCACGTGTGTAATGAGGACCTCCTCATTAAGTGGAGATGACGTGGGCCCTGCTTTTCGGGTCGCCCACAGTTTTTATTCAGTCACGGACCAGTGAGTGGGCACCTGTTGTGTGCAGAGCCCTGTGCCTGACCTGGTAGGGGCCCCTACCCTTCTGTGCAGAGGGCCCGCCGTGGCCTCCGGGAGTGGGGTACAGAGGCGCACAAAGTGCTGTGCGTGGGGAGGAGGGGGTGAGTCATTCCGCGGGTGGGACCCAGGAGGGCTTTGTGGCAGAGGGGACGTCTGCTGATCCTTGAAGGAGGGGAGCTCAGAGCAGGTCTCCTCCTCCAGGGCCTGGACTGAAGCCAGGAGCCTCTCCCCAGGTCTCCGGGCTGCTCCTCTGCTCCTCTGTGTTGACACCTGCAAGCTCCTCCTAGGTGTTCGCAGCTTCTCTTTGAAAGCTCGCTGTGTTCTCATGCATGCAGCATCCCAGCCCCCCCGCCTCCGTCTCTGCAGCTCAGCTCCGAGCCTCCCTCGCCAGCTTGTGCCCCACTCCTAAAGACCCCGGGGGAGGAGTTTGGGCCACCTGGTCATCCTTTCTGGCCATGCCCTGCCTGCCACTGGCTCCTGGCAATCCCATTGTGGATGGAGGCCCCGTTGTGGTTCGGGCAGCAGTGGTCAGGGTCCAGCACAAGTGACAGTGGTGGTGACCCGCTCGCCAGGGGCCCTGGGCACAGCAGCAGCTAGGAAAGGTGAGTCACGTGTCCTAGGGGTCCAGCATTGTCGGTCAAGAGAAGGTCTCTGCGTGGGCCTGTGGAGATGTGTGGGCGGGTGTCCAACTGCAGCTCTATTTGCAGTCGTGAAACTTTGGAAACACTCTCATTGATCATTTAAGGAGACTGAGTAAATAATAGATGGCACCATCATAAAGTGGAGTGCTGTCTAGCAACGAAACTGAGTAGACTAGATCTTCACGTACTCGTGGGTGAACCTCTAAAGAACTTCAGAGTGCGAAAGAAGAAATATGTATTTTTTAAGATTTTATTTATTTATTCATGAGAGGCACAGAGAGAGAGGCAGAGACACAGGCAGAGGGAGAAGCAGGCTCCATGCAGGGGGCCCGACGTGGGGCTGGATTCCCAGACCCCAGGGTCACGCCCTGGGCCGAAGGCAGACACTCAACCCCTGAGCCACCCGGGCGTCCCAAGAGGAAAGATCTATGTGATATATGCCACTTGAGTTTATTTTAAAACTACAAAGACTGCATGTTTATGTGGCATATGTATATATAGTATGTGCACGAACATAATTCTTTACATGCATAATTCTTTATATGTGTAAACATTATATATGTGTGTATATATGAACATATATATATAAAATGCACACATGCAATTGAATTACGCACGTGTGGTTAAAGTAGAAAACAGAAAAATGATACACACCAGGATTGTAGTTGCCTCTGGGATGGTAGTTGGGAGGGGCCTCTCAACCGTCCATCTTGGTAGTGTTTTCTTCCTTAAGAAGGGATGGACTTGGGCAGCCCGGGTGGCTCAGCGGTTTAGTGCTGCCTTCGGCCCAGGGTGTGATCCTGGGGTCCTGGGATTGAGTTCCATGTTGGGCTCCCTGCATGGAGCCTGCTCCTCCCTCTGCCTGTGTCTCCGCCTCTCTCTCTCTCTCTCTCAATCTGCATCTCTATGAATAAATAAATTAAAAAATATTTTAAAAAATAAATAAAAATAAAAAAGAAAGGGGGAGGGGCACCTGGGTGGCTCAGTCAGTTGAGCATCTGCCTTTGGCTCCAGTCATGATCCCGGGGTCCTGCATTGGGTTTGCTGCTCAGCAGGGAGCTTGCCCCTCCCCCTGCTGTGCTCTCTCTGTCAAATAAATAAATAACATTTTAAATAAAAAAAGAAAGATGAAATATGGCAAAATACTATTATTTGTGAATTTGGGGGGCCCGTGTCTACTGTGTTAAAATCTCTACTTCTTTATATGTTGGAAATAGTTGATATTGTCAAAAAGCGTGTTTAGAGAACAGGTGATGATGTGGGGTGTCTGGGATGTAGCTTGTAGGGGGGGTGTTGTGGGTTGAAACAAATAGAAAGGTAGGTGGAACCTCAGCCATGCAGGCCGTGTGTCTTGTAGCCAGTGGGGTTCTGGCTTGAGCTGGGGGGAGACAGGGCATGAAGACTGAAGAGTCACTGCAGGGGAAGAGCTCGGGGGCCCAGGGCTTGGGTAGGAAGCTGCTGTGATGGTCTAGGCAGAGTGGGGAAGGGTTAGGTACTGGAGGGCAGGAGGGGTGAATGAGGCGACCTTGAAGGGAAGCAACAGGACCTGGTAAAGGCAGGAACATCACATTCTAGTGGAGCTCTTGCCTCTTCAAGGGAGTGTTGGCTGCTGCAGTGGTAGGACTGGTTTACCCAGACTCTGGGGCCGAAGGTTCTAGAGGGTTCTAGCCGTTCAGTGGTACCTTCTGTGTCAGGAAAGTACCTGAAAAAGTGGGTGATGGCAGGAAGGAGAGGATGGAGAAAACAGTAACTCTGGGGAGAAGGTGGTTGTCTCCTGGAGGCTGACTGGTCAGGTGTCAAGTCCATAATGTCTTGTGATTTGAGTGTCGCGTCACCGTGTGCTCAAGGTGTCAAGCATCCTGTCTTATTTCCAAGTCGCACACTTGAGGCCACTCATTACAGAAAGGTTCTGTGGGGGAGGTCTTCAAATAATCTCCGTCTGTGTGTTACCGTGCATTATCTTTATAAAAAAATATCATTTATTGGGTCACCTGGGGGCTCAGCGGTTGGGCATCTGCCTTTGGCTCAGGTCACGATCCTGGAGTCCTGGGATCGAGTCCCACGTTGGGCTCCCTGCATGGAGCCTGCTTCTCCCTCTGCCTGTGTCTCTGTCTCGCTCTGTGTCTCTCATGAATAAATAAATCTTAAAAAAAAAAATGTAAAAAAATACTGTTTATTTTGAAAAGGTTTTTATTTATTTATTCCTGAGAGAGACACACACACAGAGAGAGACAGAGACACAGGCAGAGGGAGAAACAGGCTCCATGCAGGGAGCCCGATGACGGACTTGATCCCAGGACCCTGGGATCACGACCTGAGCCCAAGGCAGATGCCCAACCACTGAGCCACCCCAAAATACCTTTTAATTATTAGGTAGAAATGGTCTCTTGAGAGTCAAACTGCAACCTACTTTGTATGACAGATGGGCTCCGTGATGGCCTCTGTCCCCATTACAATTGTGAAAAATATCTTGGGGAGGGGGAACCTCCAAAAAAAAAAAAAAAACAAAACTGTGAAAAATAACTTTCATTCCCATTGTTGTTATTTGTTGTTGAAAGTTCAGTTAACTGGAAAGAAAAAAATAAAAATCACCGGTAATCCTACCATTCAGACAACATTTAGTATGTCATCTTTTTGGACCCATTACATGTGTGTTATTTTTAAACTTTCTGTTTCCGTTGTACAGGTGCTGGACATTTTTCTGTTCATTGAGACATTTATTTGTGTATCCTCGGTCTTCCCCTCCCCGAAGTTCAACATAACTTTAATTTAGCTTGATTTCTGTGGCCTGTATTAGGAAAACAACAGGCATCTTCGTTTTTCGTCTCCCAACTTAGGACAGGCTCTTCTAACACGAGTTGATTGTTGGCAGCCACACAGTGCCCCTCTGGCCTGGGCTGCCCCTCCTGGAGGGAGAAATGCTTCCATGGCCCTGCCACCACTTCTTCTACACCAGATGTAATGGCTGCGTTGAACTCCGTCCAGTAGACGTTCCCTCATTTATTGCCCTAATTTTGGACATCAGTGTTGTTTCCAAGTTTTTATTTATCTTAAACATCACTTGTGGATAGCATGTTTGTAGCTGCTATTTGTGCACATTTACTCATTTCTGTAGATGAACCAAATTCCGAGAATTTCCACACCCATTCGTGCCCCTCAGCGTTGAATGGGCGAGTGGAGACAGTTGCCTTAGCCTGGTTCCTATGGGCAGGGCCTGGAGCTTACGGCCTTGTGCGTATGTTGCCACTGTCTTCCTGTGTCACCCTTGGCATTCTGTTGACAACTAGGGTCACGGCTAGTACCGTGTTACTGTGTCAGTGCTGCTGCCCTGACCGGAGAGGAGCGCAGGGGGTCATTTCGAAGAGCTCCACTGAGACCCTCACTTAGCATCATCTGCTGCTGGCTTCTTCCCTCCTTTTTGAAAAGCTCTAGCTCCTTGTCTTAGCACCACCCTGGATCACATTGGGTCCTCCCAATCCAGGCATCAGGCCTTTTCTAGACTGGGGAGGGTCCCCTGGAATCTTCCCTAGCAGCAGGATGGGGGTGGTTCACAACCCACAGAAAGGGCCTCAGGGGTTCCAGACTGTTGCTCCAGATAAATGGCTGTCAGATGAGTTTTATCTTGGGCTGCTTAGGTGGGTCAGGGGTCCCCTGTGGGGCCCTTACCCCATTGCTTCCTACTTTATGGGAGAAAGGAATGAGAGAGTCATAAGTAATAAGGTGGTGTTTATACAACAGAAGCTCACAGTCATCCTACAAATTTATGAATGTGAGGACAGCCATTTTCCTATACAAGCGTGTCGGCTTTCCTCATTAGCCTTCTGGTGGAATGTAACCTTGCACGTGTTCTTAGGTAACCGTACACATTTTCGTTAGGTAAAAGCCATACACATTTCCAGTGACGACAAGGAATGTGCCAATTTCCTGGAGTCAGGATTGAGGTCATGACCTTGAGTGCTCAAGAATTCCAAGTTTAATTAATCCACCAAATGATGATTGCTGAGAGGAAATGTCCTATCAATATTAGATGTGACGAGATGCTGGTCTGGCTGTGACAAGTCGCTTTTCTGAAGGTCTCATCTTCTGCGGTCACTTCGGGCAGGGTCTCCTGTCCGCGTGAGCACGTCCTCTCCGGAAGGCAGCCACGCTCACTTCCAGATCCCTTTTCTGTGAAGGTGTACGCTGCACGCAGACCTTCGGGAACTCACGTGTTGCTTTTCCCCAGTACTACCTGTATTTTCTCAGCCGTGCTCCCCTTCAGTCGGGAAACCCCTTGGAAAGTGAGCTTTCAAGTGGGGTGGTGTCGGAGAGATTGCATTTTACAGTAGAAGGAGCCCTTCCTCGTCCTGCTTCTTGGGAGCAATGGGCTGTTTGCAGTGCCTTTGCCTTTTGCCTGAGAAGTCACCCTCGGGGACGGAGCCGTCATCTTAGTCCAGCTTAGATCACATAGCCTTCCTTTTGGCTGGAGAGCGAGGACCCCTGATTATAGTCCTCTTACATCATAGCCATTTGGGGAGCTTATTCCAGAAAAGCAGAAGGAGAAATGTCTACTGAGCATCTTAAACAAAACCCCACCACCAGCGGCTGCTGTAGCTGGGCCTTGAAAACGGCCGGCTCCATGCCCCATCCCGCTGGAAGCATGGGCCCAGGGACCTGTGGGCAGTACCATTTGGTGTCCTCCTCTGGCTCCTGCAGCCCTTTTCTCCCTGAGTCACGTAGGCTGCATGGTTAGAGGATTTTCACTTAACCACGGATGAGGATCTTAGTTTAGAGGGGAGAGTCTTGAATTTCGGAGCTATGATAGAGGGGTTACATTTTTGGCTTCTGCTACTTACGAGCTGGATGATCTTGACTTTTCCCAGCTTTGGTTTCTCATGGGTGCAGTCCGGGGGATGGGACACCTCCCAGAGTTGTTCTAAGAATTACATGGAGCAGCCCCCCTGGGGAGGCCCTGAGCCCTGAGCCCTGAGCCCTGGACATCAGAGGTGGTGTTTTCTCCTTTCCCCGGAGCACCGGACGAGCATCTGCGGGGGCTCCTGGGTTGAAGAGCAGGAGTTTGAGAGTCACACAGACCTGGTTCCACTATTCTCTGATTGTGTGACCTTGGGCAAGATGGAATGACTTTCCGAGCCTCGGTTTCCCTCCTCTGTAAAGCTGGCGCTCATTCCTTCCTGCCTCGCAGTGGCAGGTGAAGGCAGGTGTCGTGTGCTCGGTTCAGTGCCGGGCCCGCCGGCTGCGCTGGGTTAACACGGGGTGAAATCGGACGGGCTCAAGCCCGTGGGCCCAGACCTCATTCTGGCTGCATCTGCCCTGCTGCACCTGACGCCCGTTCTTGCAGGGAAAGCAGCCCTTCTGTCGCCGGAGGAAGGAAGCTGCTGCTTTTGCATCACCGCTGTGTCCGTTTTCCGCTCTACCGGTCTCCTGTCTGTGTCTTGGTCTCCCGTCTGTGTCTTGATTCGGGTCAGTCCGTTTCCCACCCCACACAGTGGGCTTCCGTGGCTTCCTCTCAGTCTGCGGGGAGGATGTTAACAGTTCCAGTTCCAGGAGACTCGGAAAAGCCTCCCCTCCCCAGCAGGCATCACTTATTTATGCTTTAATCTTCATAGATTGCTCTGAGTTGCTCTCGGGCTGTCCCGAAAGCCCTGGTGAGTGGAAGTAGTGCACGCACCCAGAGTAATTAATGCACTTTCTACTAGCGAGGGAACATGTAATTTGCAGGAATGTGTGTCAAGACCCACCCTGCTAAATTTATACCCTGTAATTTGCAACGTTAGCTGGCACCAAATCGGCAGATTGGTGAGTCTAGCCTACCTGCTTTGCAATTATATCTGCTGGCCCGTGTTGCAGGATTGAGTAACTGGAGATCTCAATCATTTAAGTAAATTAGAACCGGCTCCTGGGACCCATCTGAGATCACCCTCTGGTAGAGGAGGCTGGTTAATGATGTTTCTTTCCTTTGTACCAACTTGAGAGCCTCTGATGAGGGCGAGGAAGGAAAGAGGCCAAGACACAAGTCTTCAGGCTTCCCTGGGTGTGGGCAGACCACAGGCCATGGGGAGGCGTCTCCTGAGCGGTCCCCGGCCCCCCGCCTTCTGACGGGCCTCTGGAACAGAGAAACACAAAACTAATATAACAGAAATGGTTTTATGGTCTGTTTTATGAGCTGCATCAGCCCTAATAATCGGCTCTGGGGAGATTCTTGTTAGTTCTTAAAACTGGAAGTCACTTCGCAGACTCTGCAGACCAGTGGTTTTTGGAAGATCCTCATAAATTTTCTTTTTTGGGAGACCTGCAGGAGAATATTGTAGGCTGACATGCAGGCTTCTTGTTCTGTGGGGTGCTAGGAGGAGGGTGTGAGCTGGCCGGGTTTTCCCATGGTCGTGTTTCTTCTGTGGCCCGATTGAAAGAGTCCAGCAGAGGACAAAATGAATTGTAAGCAGGCTCTGGCCTGGTATGAAGCCCAGATCCTCAATTACTCCGTGTGACCTTGGGCAGATAGTTAACCTCTCTGAGCAGCCTTTCCTCATTTGTGAAATGGAGCTAATGATTCCTTTGATTAAAGCTGTTATAAATATTAGATGTTTGTAAAGGCATCTGGCACACGGAGGACACTCCATAAATGGTAATTATCATCAGCGCCGTTTATATTCGGGGAGGGCACGTTATTTATCAGTTGTAAAGAACGCTTGGCTACACAGACCAGGCAAAATTGATAAACAAATTGTGTAAAATCCTTTATTCTTTCAAAAAGCCATTTGCATGTATACCCTGAAGTCTGAAGATGTGGGTTGGATCTAGTCGGTGCTGTGGACGCGTGTGGGTTTGTTGCTAATGAAGAGCTTCCCTCATCCCAATTCCTGGGTTCATCGAAGAGCGTGGGATGGATCCCATTTGGTCTTGGGATCTCCTCAAGCTTGAAAAGTATAAGGAATATAGAATCTGGAGAGAGAAGTGCTTACCCCCGGGAGTTGGTTGAGCTCAGAGACCAGAGCTTTACATGCTCCTGTTGCAGGACACCTGGGCGGCCAGAGTCACTTGAGCGTCTGGACTCTTGGTTTCGGCTCAGGTCGTGATTCTGAGACTGAGCCCCACGTCGGGGTCCACGCTCAGTCTGCTTGTCCCTCTTTCTCTGCCCCTCCTGCCCTCAAATAAATAAATAGATAGATGGATGGATAGATAAACAGATAAATAAATCTTAAAAAAAGAAAGAAAGAAATGCTATTGCAAGATTGGGTTTGCAAATACATGGACCGTTCTGCGAGTTATCTCTGTCCCGTGGCGTGAGACACGTGGGGTGAGTATGTTGTGTGTGCGTGCACGCATGCATGTGGCACACGTGCGTGGTGGGTGTGTGCCTGTGTTCCTGGGCCTACTCCTCCTAACCACTTACGGGCCTGTGGACGGCAACTGGGAAACGCCTGGGTTTAACTGGCTTGGTATTAATAAGCATGTTCCAGAGAATTGAGGCCTTTGTTTTGCCTTCATAAGAAATGAATCCCTTCTTACTCACTGCGTTTCTGGAGGAAACTGTGCTGTGTGCAGAAGAAGTACTGCTTTATTTTCCTTGTATGCTTTCCAGCTTGGACCTCTATTTCCACTGAGGCCTTGTTTTTAAAAACATGTTTTTACAGCAGAACTACAACTGTGGAGATTACAGCGGTCTCTTACCACTTTGGTTATGAAAATAGTGTGTGTAGTGATTTTATTTCTTTTACTCGACCATTTTCTCGCCTGCCTTTTTCTCTGCGTGGGGCTGGGCCGCATAGCTCCCTCCG
Source organism: Canis lupus familiaris (assembly GCF_011100685.1). NCBI lineage: Eukaryota > Metazoa > Chordata > Mammalia > Carnivora > Canidae > Canis > Canis lupus. Next base: position 32,485,712 of record NC_049239.1, on the reverse strand, counting down.
TTGTATCTTTTTCTGCCTCGTCCAGCAGTCTGAGAGCAAGGCCTAGGTATGCACCTTCCACTCTCCTCCTGCTTCCTGGTACCCAGTGCAGCGGGTCTTGTACTGTTCCAACACCTGTCCTTTTGCCACATGCTGTCGTGGTTGCTTTTCCACCTTTCTCTCCCTGGAAGCTCCCCGGGGAGCTCATTTCCGTGTCTTGGCGTCTCTTCCTAGGATCCACATCCCTTTTCTGCCCTGAGATTGACCTTTTTGTTTCATTAAAATCAAATGTTTCCAGACTCCAGTTTAGTTCCACTGGTTTGGGAACAGCCCTTATTGGCAAGGCAAATGATGAATTCTCCTTGCAAGATTTGGTTGACCATCGTGGTCTCTTGGCTGAAAAGAAGGCTAATAAAAAAGTACCTGAGAAAATCCGTTTCCGTTAGGACAGAGGTGGATTCCCCCCTCCCTGAGAGAGGGTTCTCTCAAAAGGGGTGAAGGTGGAATTGGTGGAGGAAATGAAGCTCTTTGCAAAGAATGGCTCTCCCGCCCCCGCTATAACCCCTGCTTGTACCCTCTTAAGTGGGTTTGGTGCTGCTCAAATGCAAATGCCATTTCTGTTATTGATTTGCTAAAGAATGTAGCAGAGATTTAATCCATGCAGAAAACACTATGAGCCACTTCATCTCCTGCACAAGCCTTATTATTATTATTATTATTATTATTATTATTATTATTACGGAAAGGAGCACATCAAAAGGCAGGTCTAGGAAAACAAAGTTTGCAAAAGAGCTTGTCTTATTTGTCTGACAAAGCAGTTATTTTCCAGAAATCAGTAACCAGGACCAGGAATCTTGCAGCTTTGCACACAGAGCCACCAATTCCAATCTGATTCTACTTGCCTTTTATTCCTACCCCCCCCCCCCCCCCGCCCTGTATTTGTTGTCTTTGGGGTTTTGAAGATTTGATGGAAACTAGTCCAAATTGTGTACAGAGTGCTTAGGCTTCAAAATATACCATGAGTGTAGGAGATGCAAGGATGTCCTCTGCGCGGGTGTATTTGTGCCTGGGTTATGCCAATGCTCAAATTTGAAGCGCCGTGCAGCTTCCTTTATTGCTTATTACATCTTGGGATTGCCTGCCCCGTGCCCCGGTGGTGCAGGCTAAGGAAATGCAAACAAAGTCCACCATTAGCCTGAGCAAAACATATAACTAGGACAGCGGATCTGCTGCCAAAAATACCATCTGCTGTTTTCTAAAGCCAAAGACCGATGACTTGGATTGTCTCCTCCTCCGGCAAATAGTCAAAGAGACTCAATGTATTTATTTATTTAACTTTGACCAGCCTTTCGTAATATTTCTTGTTAGAAAGGGGGAGCCTCTCTATCGGGGAGTCAGTAAAGTAAGGCCCAGACCTTCGATTCACCAATAGATGCCTAAAAATTTCCAGTAGCTTCCCAGCCAGATTTTCTTACGTCCCTCCCACCCTGCGTCTCTCTGTGTCGGGCTGCCGGGTTACCCTATCTGAAGTGTTACTGGTCTCGTGTCACGCCTCTGCTCAAAGACTTGCTGTTGGGGCGCCTGGCCGGCTGAGTCAGCAGAGCGTGCAGCTCTTGATCTCGGGGTCACGAGTTCGAGTCCCACGTTGGGCGTAGAGATTACTTAGTGATAATAAACAAACAAGCAGCTGTTGCTCTTGGTTTCTCATTGTGTGTGAAGTCTGAACTCCGCAGCCTGGCTCTTAAAGCTTTTCTCAGCCTCCCTCTTTATGACTGTTGGCTCACGCCTCTGCCTTAGCTTAACATTTTGTCCAGAATGCAGGTCTACATTTTACCCACCCTGCAAAGCAAGCCTGGTTTTTGAACACTGTGCCATGAAGCATTCCATGATGCCTCCCCTGGACTAGAGTTTTCCCTCCTTTGCGATTCCTACGTCCCATTTTCTGCTCTTTTCTCAAGGCATGAATTACCCCAAGTTTTATAAGGACAGCTATTCAGGGGCACGCCCCTCTCTTCTGGTCACCTGTAGGCTTTGAATGTGCTCCGATCTTCTACTCGCCACAACCTGAAGTACATTAGGTGCTCAGTAAGTTCTTTCTGGGTGATTGACTGCCTCGGTTAATTGAATGAATGCTTACCACAAAACAGAGCATGCAGCAGATAATGGAGTCGATATTAAATATAAGTGTCTTGTTCCGCGGGCCCAGTGCGGTGGCACAGTGTCACTGTCAGAGAGAGGACATTAGTTCAGGCAGCTTGGCAGTGAGAACGCAGCAGTTGCCCACTTTCAGACTGGATGGCTCTCCCATGCTTCAGATATATAATTGTTAGGATCTGTGTGTCAGAAGTTCTGCTCTTCCACTAATACTCAAATTGTGACTTTGAAAGGATGGGGAGAGAGCCACAGGGTTGCAGCTCCTGTGTTGCGACAATAAGGTGGTCCCTTTGTGCTGTCTCGGGAACACAGTGGTGGTGGTGGACCAAAGAACCAGACGGACCTTGATCTGCATCCCAGTGCTTGCTCATTGACTGGTTTGGCACCTTGAACCTCAGTTTTCTCATCTGTAAAATGGGGACACGGTCTAGTTGGCAGGGATGCTGTGTGGATGAAGTAATGTGCACAAAACCCTAGTGCGCAGTGGGTGTGCCATAGTGTAGACAGGGAGGCGTGGCCTGTCACCTGCACTTGTAAATGTGTGACTTCATAGTCTGCATAGCTGTGGTCCAGGAAGGGGGGGGGTGGAGTCACAGCCGTTTTTAATCTGAAATGTCTAAACGCTTTTTTTGTTGCTACTGTCCTTGAAGGTTTCCTCCTATTGAGTTTAATCAGCAAGTTTGGATTGCCTCCCATCTATAGTCTAAGTAGTTAGAGATTAGGAGTTCTGAGTACTCTATCAAAGACGTGAACCGCTGGGAATTGTGAAACTGGGAAACGCTGTGGATGGAAAAGGTAGGAACAAAGCGTGGCGGAGCGTGGAAATCCACCGGATGTTTAAATTCCTTGTCCTCTGTTATACTTTGGAAGTTAACTTCTTAATTTTGGGCCATTAAAAGCTCTGTTGTGCCTACACTGGCTTGCCCATCGATGGTTGTATTTGGGTAGGGCTAGAAATGCTGTTCTTAATTTATTTGTATGGACATCCTGGGACATCACTTGTCTTGTAAATGTTTCTGGGCTTTCTTCCTGTACCAAGGACTGAGGATAGCGCCTGATGCGGAGGAGTCGGGGAAAAGCAGACGTTTTCCTGAAAGTATGTGCTTGCTCGCAGGGCCCCCGGGCTTCTTGGCAGCTTGCTGGTGACGAGGGACTCCGGAGGACGGCGTCTTTCCCTTTGGATGGTGTTTTACAGAATCAGTTCCCTTCTCTCCTCCTCACATGCTTGTAACCCTGAGGGAGGGTGTCTGGGGTTTGTTCCTTGAAGTCCTCATGCCTCTCACTGACCGGCTTCGCTGACACCCCTGAGCCTGGACAGTCTATGGCTCAGCTCCCCCTGTTGATGTGTCTGCTAGGATCTGGAAGGCACCAGAAGACAGCTGATCAAGCCTGGTTTACAGACACCCTCCCACCCCCGCATCCCCCCACCCCTGCCCCGCCTTTTAATAAAGAAACCTTTTTTTTTTTTTTTTTTTTTTTAAAGTCTTCAGTTGGTTCTTTCTTTTCAGGCTTTCCTGTGTGATTTTTGGATCTGCGGCTTGCCTGAACTGCTCATCTGTGATTCTTGGGCCCGCTGAGTGGGGCCGGAGGTGTTCCTTGCACACCTCACAGCCCGCCTTGCTCTCAATCTCAGCTTTGAGCAAGCTCTTTTCGTGTTTACCCAAGTTTGGGATTTTTCCTGGGGTGGGGGAGGTGTCAGGAGACTGAGTTGCTCCGGTCTGAAGTTTGAACAGAGGCTGTTTGTTTTGTGGGGACACAAGAAACTGATCTGAGAGAGACAAGACAGACAGACAGACCGGCCTGCTGGACAGGAAGGTAATATATCTGTGTAGGGAGCACATGCGGCCCACTCGTGCCAGGCGAGTCCAGGTTGCCGGAAGGGCGCAGTATGCAGGCGTGGACGGGACCCCGACGGTGTCTGCAGATCAGAGACCCCCCTGGCTGGGGGGCACTCCTCACTGCTCCTCGCTTTCCTGCCATGCCCTCCGGAAGTGGCGACCACGTTGCTCCGGCCCACTGTGCTTCCTTTGAGCCGAGGCTCTCCTCCCTGAACGTCGGGGCGGCGGTGGTGGTGACTTGGCAGTGCCTTTTTGAAAGGGTGATTGTAGCAAGCCAGGGAGGGAGCAGGGGGAGAGCGAGCGAGAGATTCAGCTTCAGACTTCTCCCTCGGCCTCGGGTAGAGATCAGCGTCCAGTTGCTACTTCGTGGGCTCGTCGAGTGTAAATCATCCTGCTTCACTTTTCTCTCCATATAGTTTTCTGTAAACCTTACATTTGCCTTTTTGTCAAAGACAAACAAGGGACACCTGGGTGGCTCAGCGGTTGGGCATTTGCCTTTAGCTCAGGGTGTGATCCTGGAGTCCCGGGATCGAGTCCCGCATCAGGCCCCCTGCATGGAGCCTGCTTCTCCCTCTGCCTGTGTCTCTGCCTCTCTCTCTCTCATGTGTATCTCTCATGAATGAATAAATAAAATCTTAAAAAAGAAAGACAAATAAAAACCCTTTTTGTTCAACAAAAGAGGGGGATTCCCCCACAAACTGACCACGTGGAGAAATTCTTTGAGACCCCCAAGTATCTCTGAGAACCCAGAATAACCCCAGGAGAGTTTGGGGAGTGAGAGTTAACGGGAGATGGCATTGACTTGTTGGCGGCAGAGACTCACACCTCCGGTTCAGACTCGTCTCGGATCGAGAGCCGGAGCAGCCTGGCAGGCCTTCCGGATGCTTCCTGCAGGCTCGTTCTTCCAACGGGCTCAGTGGATGCGACCGCAGAGCCTTGTGCCAGGCCTGAGAAGTTTGCATGCTTGGGGTTTTATCCGGGTGGGGCTGATGCCATTTTGGGCCTTGGAGAAAAGGAGGGAGGCTGTTTTGATAGGAGAAAGTGAGCAAATCAATTAAAAATAAATGCTGGACATTCCATTCCCCACTGCTCACGCTGCTAGTCCCCTGCCCGTCACCACACCTCGGCACCGGGGACCGTTGGACTTGGTGTGACTTTGACCAGTGCCTTGCTGGTGGCTGGGGCTGTAGAAAAGGAAGGACAGAGTCAGTGCCTGTGAGCCAGCATCCCATTGGAAAGATTTTCTTTTATTATTTAAGTAAACTTTTCATAGCAATTTAACATACATAGTGAAAAGTGCACAGATGGTTGGGGGGAGCTCCGTGGGTTTGCATGAGGTGAACACACCTTGGGGACCAGTGCTCTGACCAGGAAATAGAGCATTACCAGCACCCCCAGAACCCCATTGTGTCCCTGCCTGGTCCTCCCACCCCTCTTCTTGACTTCCAGCATCATGGATTGCTTTTGCCTAGTTCTGTACTGGCAAGACTAGGAGTGTCTGGCTCCTTTCGCTCAATGTTAAAAAAAACATCTAATTTCCGTCCCCCTTTCCAGGAGGCGGGTTGTGGGATGACCCTCCACCCACTTAGGTTGGGAGGGCAACTCTGGAACCTTGGCGACCAGATGCCCCACCAGCCTTGGGCTCCCGGGCGCCCCTGTCTTCCAGCAGCAAATGTGGCCTCGTGCCACCTTGGAAGATCCAGAAGCGAGGAAGCAGGAGTCCAGAGCAAACTGTAATTGTGGGCTCACGGTGAGCACAAGCATGCCTCGGAGAGACACGCTGCAGAGAACAAATTCATTTCTTTCCCTTGATCAGAGTCAGAGCTGGGACTTCCACGCGGGCCATGGACACGGGCGGAGGGGCCGGGCGGGAGGGCAGGGTGGCATGTGGCCATGGAAAGGTGGCTCACAAGCTCTCTTGTGGAGTGTGTCTGTGTTCTGAAACGGATTAGAAGGGGAAAAAGCCTTTGGGTGATTTCCCAGAATAACTCATTAAGAAACAGCCATGCACAGGTTTCTCCGAACGATTCCCTATTCAGTTATTTATTCATTAATTTTTTTAGTTTGGGCCACGTTTGGGGCTTTTGGTTTCATAATTATGTAAAAGGGCTCTCACCCAACTTCTGTTAAGTTTCGGGGAATGCTTCATCTTTTTTGTATGTTGTAAACTGGTGACTGGGAGGACTTTTTTCCTTTCGGCTCTTGCTTCTTAAAGGTTAAAGAAGCCAACAACTGTGCGTGTGAGTGATTTGCTAATGAACCGTGCTCTACAATCCCTACGCCCGGATCATCTTGGTCACTCTTCTAAGTTCTTCAGGCATATGTGCTGTGGAGATATTTTAAGGAATTCATTTCAGAGAAAAGGTGCCAATAAAAACATACTCATATTTTTAATAGAGCTTTCAGGGCCTTCCCTCAGCTTGTATGTTCTAGGACCTTGCAGATATAAATGCAAATACAGATGCCTATGTATTATCACGTACATCTCTAGAGTTCAACAAAAATGGCTTATGTTACATATATTGTTTTGCAACTTGCTTCTCCCTTCTGATTCTGTTGTGGATGTTCTTCCTAAAGGCTGTGGTGTTCCAGCACGGATATGCCAAATCATGTTTACCCATCTCCCTCTTGGTCAATATTTAGGTTCTTTTGCATTTTGAGCTTTTACAAGTAGGTATATACCGAGAGGGGGAATAAAAAAACCCGTGTGTTCCGTGTGCATTTATATATTCCTAAGCATGGATTCCTAGAGTTGGAATCCAGAGGTAAGCCCCATAAATAGTGCTGGGTACTGCCAAGTGGCCTCAAGAGGGTGGACCAGTTTATACTCTCACCAGTAGGACAAGAGTGCCAGTTTCCTCACATCCATGCCAGCTCTTGGTATTACCCATTTTTTTTGGACTTTTTGCCTATCAGATTGTTTTTAAAAATGGCATATCCACTTGCATTTGTTTAACTGCCATTGAGGCTGTGCACTCTCCTTTTGCTTATGCGTCGTCTTTACGTTCTGCGACATACTCGGTCATTTTCTTTCCTTATTTCTCTTTGCAGTTTTCTTCCTGATTTTTAAGAAGTTCGTTGCAATTAGGGACATGGAGGATTGCTTTAAAAGATCGAGGAAGAAAATCATCTTGATTGGCATTCCTGGCTAACAGGCCCACAAAAGATCAGTAGTTGGTCTTCTTTTTGGCACTGGTTAAAGGCTTTGGTTTTCTGTTTTGTTTTTATTTAATTAGGTGAAATTTTTCCTCCTGGCTGGAAAGTCCCTGCTGTCTGTAAATGCATTATCATTTGTGCAGCATGGGGTGAATCGTGATGTGCAGAGAAAAGTGAGTGGTGCCAGGCAGGGGTTGGCGCCTGTCGGAGCTGATTATCGCCAACATTCTGTGAGGAGCTGGATCCCTTGCCTCATTTCTCTTGAAAAACTATGGTCTCTCATGTCTTTAGCATCGAGGCACATGATTGACAAAAGAAGGGACAAGGAGAGTCTCTCAAGCTGTGTTGGCAGTTCTGGTTCATTATGTGTCTTTATTCTGCTGGCATTTTCTAGATCAGGGCTGCTTCTTAAACTCTTGGCTTCTTAAACTCCTCGCAGGTTCATGTTGGAGCCAGTATTCTTTGCTTCATGTCCAGAGCCTGGGGATGGTCACCACCTTCATATTGGTAAACAGACTGGACTTTTTGTGCAGAGGATGTCTGGGCTTCCAGGAATGGGAGTTGCTAGGGACCTGGGTTTTAGGGCTCCCATGACCATTGATGACAGACGCAGACCCTCGACCAAACCCCTGTAGGCCCCTTCATTCCACCAGGCCACCCTCACTTCTTCTGCTAGCAGATGGCTTGCTTTGGTGCCTTTTCTGGAGCAGAGTCCCAGCCCAAAATGCCACGGTCTTTGGTGCAGCTGTCACTACTCCCTGGATACAGAAACAAACAAAGGCCAAGTATAGGGTGCTGATGGTTTGGGATTTACCCTGGGGAGAGGGGAAATCAGCCTTGGTGTGGGTGGAGGCCTAAGGCTTGACTGAGGCCACCTCCAACCCACTATGGAACACTAACAGAGGGCTGACTCTTACGGGTATTTTCAGCTACTTGATGCACCTGAATCTGGTTCTGCTTCCCACCCTTAACACGTGTCCATTCATCATTTCTTGTGAGCTGGCTCTGAGAGGATGGGTCATCTCAGAATGTTGGATTTGTGTCATGGGAAGCCCCCCCCCATGATCTTGCTGACAGCCCATATCACGTAGAAGTTCCTCGTGCCGAAGAGTTCTGGAGGCAGGCTCTTACCTGCTCAGGTTCTGGCCGAAAAGTGTCGGGCTACCTTTGAATATTTTATATTCATTCATGAAGAATGATTGGCTTAAGCTGAAGCTAATCCAGGTGTGAAGATTGCTTTGTAGAATCTCCCAGGGTCCATGGACCTCTCAGGAGAGAGAATAATAATATAAATAAAAAATATTTTTGGTTCTTCCCCTCCACTCTCATATTTTTTCAAATAAATGACTTTAGATCAAATTATTATCTGAGCATGAAGAAATATATTTTTGTCCCATAAATCTTCGGCTGCATACAAATGTGGACTGTCCACAGGGTTGAGGAATAATCCTGACTTGCAGGAATCATCCACAAGATGCTTGGTGAAATGACTTCCATAATATTTTAATTAATTAATTAATTAATTAATTAATTAATTAATTTTTAAAAGATTTTATTTATTTATTCATGAGAGACACACACAGAAAGAAAGGCAGAGACACAGGCAGAGGGAGAAGCAGGCTTCACACAGGGAGCCCGACATGGGACTTGATCCCGGGTCTCCAGGATCACGCCCTGGACCAGAGGCAACACCAAACCACTGAGCCACCCGAGCTGCCTACTTCTATAATATTTTAGCACAAAGAAGCAACCATCCACATTTCCATCCACCCACACTGTTTATTCCTCTTTCCCTTCTTCCCTTCCTGCCTCCAGCTAGCCATCCCAACAAACATTCTGTCTTTGGCTCTGGGCTGCATTAGGACATATTCCCATCTCTGGTGTAGAAGTTGCTCATGGTGGGGAAGTCAGGCCCACAAAACCATGCGGCGCTGTGATAAGTGAAGAGAGAGAGGTTTGCATAGGTTATGTTGGGAGGTCTGTTGGGAGCTTGGAAAGTAACCAGGAGAGATAGACTGGCCAAGACACACAGGCCTCCTGTGTTGACCCCAGGACCTTGGGTCTTAACCCTTAATGGGATGGGAGCCAAGAGAAGATTGGAGGCAGTGAGTGACATGGTCAGGGTTGCTCTACTGTTGGTGAAAGATACCTTTTAGGAGTCAAGACTGGAGCCAGGAAAGCCAGGGAGGGAACCATTAATGCCAAACAGGCAAGAGAGTAGGATTTGAACTGGGGGGTTTGTGAGTGGCAGAGATGATGAGGAAGGATGGGCGTGGGAAATATTTAATACCGGTTGATGGATGTGGCTGGGGGTAAGGGTGAAAGGTGGTTGGTGGTTCTCCCAACTAAAATGCCAGTGATGCAGGAAGAGTGGGTTTAGAAGAAACATCAAGAGTTGTTTTGGACGTGTTGAGGTGGTGCCAGGGATGGACTCATCTTGAGCAGTAGGGGATGGACATGTGCAGCTGTGGGCAGATGACGGAGTTGCAGGGGAGCGTTCTGGGCTGGAGGCTGAACCTAATGGCACATGAGCAGCTTTTTCCAGGGACCACATGTCTAGCTCGCAAGCAGATGGGAGGCAGAGCCCCCGAAGACCCTCGAGGGATGCATGGAGAGAGAGGAGTCTCGTGGGTGACTGAGGGGGAATGGTCAGAAGGCCAGGTGTGTGGGGGAAGCCAAGGAAATGAATTTCAGGGGGAGGGAGCCATCCCGCTGGTCCACTGTGGCAGAGTGAATAAGGTATAGATTGAATCCAGAGTAGCCTGTGGCTCAAGCAATTAGGAGGCCATTGATGACTTTGTGAGGACCGATTTCAAGGAAGTCAAGGAGGTGTGAGACCCAGCTGGATGCCAGGGGATTGAAGATGGTGCAGACCATAGGTGATGAACCTGTTGAAAGGCTAATTGTGGTCTTGGATTCTTCAGGCCTTGGACTTCCTCCCAACGTCTCGGTGCTGAGCTATCCCTGTTTGCAGAGCGCCAGTCATAGCCTCAGCCGGAGTCCTCCCTGTGGGGCACACTCGATTTATTGATTATCATTTTTTATTTTCATTTTATTTTTTAAAAGATTTTATTTATTCATGAGAGACACAGAGAGAGAGAATGAGAGAGAAGCAGAGACACAGGCAGAGGGAGAAGCAGGCTCCATGCAGGGAGCCGACATGGGACTCGATCTCGGGTCTCCAGGATCATGCCCTGGGCAGAAGGCGGGTGCCAAACTGCTGAGCCACCCAGGGATCCCCCTGATTATCATTTTTTAATGAGCAGCTTTCTTCCAATCTCTCTTGCCTGATGGGATTCTATTGTGTATGGTTTGAGGTGGGTCCCTTTACACTTGAGATGACCCTTCCTCTAATTATTAATCCTGTAACTACTCTAGAATGGTATGTCCTGTGTCAAATGGCATATTATGTGCCTGCGTTCTGTTTAGCCTTTATATAATAATAATTCTATAATAGTGAATAATCATACCTTTAACAAGTGAACTCTGGCTCATCTTACGGCCTCCTTCTGTATGCTGTCTTATTATAAAATGTGTGAGAATCCCAGAAGCTTCCACTGACTTCTTCATTATTTTAAGTTTTCTGATGTGAGGAGAACAGCCCAGGACTGTGATATGTTCGGCTCCGTGCCTGTGCGACCCTGCTGCCAGCTGGACAGGACAGCCCCTGGGTTGCCCAAGGAGCTTGTCAGGGTTGCATTTGGTCCGCCTCCGTTTTATAGATGAGGAGACTGAGGCCCAAGAGGCTTAAGCCGTCTCCCTGGGCCGGGAAGGAGTGGAATTAGAAATCAGAGTTTGTGAGCTCCCGGGCGGACCTGAGTGAGACAAGCTCTACAATCCCTCCTTAATCTTCAGTTCGATTTCTTTTCTGGACCGTCGTCATAAGCTGCCCTCCGCAACCTGGGAAACCCAAACAGGTTAGGTTAGGCCGCACGGTGTCAGCCCTTTGATTTACCAAATCCGACAAGGCTCTCGCGAAGGTCAAGTGCTCAGCTCTGAAAGCCGCGCCGTTGGGACGTGCGTGCAGAAGCAGGGGCGCCGCAGTAAATCCTGCTTTAACCCTGGCACTGGCGAGATGTGCAAACATCATTTGCTCAAGAAGTCGGCTAATTCCTCGTGATGGAGGGAGGGGGCCCGCGTGAGCAGATTGTCGAAGCCGGCCGGACCGGTTTAATGGATTAAGCTGCTTAAGAAAATTTGAGAAGACGCACCAGTTAATACGCACTCCGCCCTTGCACGGTGGGGGCAGCCTGGCGTTTTGGGTTTCATTGGCAGAGTTCCTCCCTCGATCGGAAGTGATCAGCCCGACAGCCGTTCATCTGCTGAGCTGTGATGGGCGATGGTGGATAATCGGAGGGAACCAGAGAGGCCCTTGGGTCCCCTGGGAACGGGAGGCAGGCCTGACTCCGGGCGCCCTGGAGGTGACTTCCTCCAGCGGCACAGGCGGGTGGGACCGGCGGTGTCTGAGCAGAGGCAAGAACAGGGTCCCCCGGAGGCTGGGCACCCAGATTCCCTGGCCGGCTCCAGTGCTGCCTTGGGATGGTCTGGCTGATCTCTGGGTCCCAAGTCCCTCTGTATTTAAAAAGGAGGAACTACCTGCAGTACCTGCCTCGCAGGGCCGTCTCAGCTCCGTAGTGGAGGAGCTCTATGTAAATCCCAGGTGTTATTTTTAAATGCCGAGGATTGTATCTAGGACAGGCAGATGGTGAGTGTTTGCCTGCCGTGGGGCCTGGGTATGTGGCCACCGAAGCAGGAATAGCAAGTGGAGAGTTAGAAAGGATCTCCGATGTCCTCTGTTCCTTTTTTTACACTTGGGGAAACTGAGGCCGTATGGGATCCCCGGGTGGCTCAGCGGTTTAGCACCGCCTTCAGCCCAGGTTGTGATCCTGGGGTCCTGGGATCGAGTCCCCCATCGGGCTCCCTGCATGGAGCCTGCTTCTCCCTCTGCCTGTGTCTCTGCCTCTCTTTCTCTCTCTGTGTCTCTCATAAATAAATTAAAAAAAAAAAAAAACTTAAAAAAAAAAAAAAAAGAAAAGAAATCGAGGCCATGGAGCAGCTCCTCCAGGTCCTGCTGGTGAATCCCACGTACCTGTATCAAAACCCCGTTGTTCGGAGGGATCGAGTCATGTGTGTGGTTTGGCGGCTGTTAAGGATCCCTAGGGATGACCCAAGAAGGGCTGCTCATTCCCTAGGAATTATCAGACTGAGCCTGTTGTGTGTTAGACAATACACAGTCACGGCCACGTTGCGAGTTCCTTAACTGTGTCCTTAGAACCCAGGGTCTGTCCCCAAAGTCTGTTTGTTCTGTGCCTAAGTGACACGCGCTCTTAGGTAGCCAGCCGCACTTGGCCAGGCTGTGCCCTTTCTGGGGAGGCAGGTGGGGAAGAGGGACCTGTCGTCCGGGTACCAGCTCGGTGGGGAGAGTGAGGGAGAATGCATGGAGGGAGGGGACTAGTGATACGTACCAGTCCTGTTTATTGAACCCCAAGCATCTGCCAATTACTCTGTTGTATTTAATTTATCCCTTTTATCTATTTTGTTAAAATATTTTATTTATTTATTCATGAGAGACACACAGAGAGAGGCAGGGACACAGGCAGAGGGAGGAGAAGCAGGGTCCCTGCAGGGAGCCTGATGTGGGACTCGATCCCAGGACCTGGAGACCACGCCCAGAGCTGAAGGCAGCTGCTCAACTGCTGAGCCACCCAGCGTCCCTCCCTTTATCTATTATATGTGTAGGTATTATATCTGTCTCTCCCTCAGCAGCCCTGCCCAGGAGGCGGGATTACCCCCGTTTTGCAAGCGGAGAATTTGAGCTCAGAGAGGGTAGCTCCCTGGTCTGAAGTCACACAGCTCTAGAGAATCCGGCATCTGGCCGCCTGGGTGTGCCAAGTCAGAGCCGCCCCCCTCCTTGCTTGGCCTCCTGCAGCCCCTCGTGGAGGGCTGAGGGGGCAGTTGGCGTGGGCTATTCTGAGAAAGACAGCTTTACTGTGGCTTTTCCCACCCTGATGTCTCAGGGAGTTAGTATTTAAAAAATATCTGACCTTCTGGCTGGGCCTTGCTATTTTTATTTTTGGAATGTCACGGCTTAATGAGTTGGGTGGGTAAATCTATCTTATGAGACGTGTTTATTTTTTTCCTCCACAATTTGCTGCTCCTCTGCAACTGTTGCTGCCTTTCAGAAAATGAAAAGAGCTCATAATAGACCAAATTTCCCAGATGGATGTCCTTGCATTTGCTCTTTTTTTCCCCACTGTGAACACTTGCCCCCTTTTATCTCTCATCCTTTTATAGTTGATGGGGTTTTTGAAGCTAGGATATCAGTGGTAAATGGTTCCATATGTCTTTCAAAGATTTTCCTCAAATATTAGCATATTTTTTGTTCTTTGTAATAAATTTTATTAATGAAACATTTTTTGAAGGATGGAGAAAAGTACCAAGAATAACACAAAACCTGGGCCTTTCACCCGGCTCCACTGAATTCTAATACCCTGTCATGCTTGCTTCAGATTGTTTTAAAGAAAGAAAGCTTACATTTGAAGTTCATTGTGTCCCCTCTGATCCCATTTGCCAGAGGGTAACCACTCTCCTGAATTTGCTATTTTTTTCCTATACATTTAAAAAAAAAAAATATATATATATATGAATTTTTTTTAAGAGAGGGAAGGCATGCCCTCACATGAAGTGGGGGAAGGGCAGGGGAGAGAAGGAGAGAGAATCTCAAGCAGGGTCTCTGCTGAGCACAGGAGCCCGACACGGGGCTCGGTCCCATGACCCTGAGATCATGATGGGAGCCAAAATCGAGAGTCAGGTGCTCCACCGACTTTCCCATCTGTATCTACCCATTAAAGTCTTACAGGTTTCAAACTTGATCTCATTGATCTTCTCCAACTGGCTTTCCCCTCACAGAGCAGTAGGTTTCTGAGGTTTACCCATGTGGGTTCCTGCCACCCCAGTTCGTTACATAAAAGCCCGGGGTTACTAGTATTCCCTGGTGTGACTGTTTCCCCAGTTTTCTCCCATTCTCCTTTTGTTTTTTAAAGATTTTATTTATTTATTCATGACACACACACACACACACACACACACACACACACACAGAGGCAGAGACACAGGCAGAGGGAGAAGCAGGCTCCATGCAGGGAGCCTGATACGGGACTCGATCCCGGGACTCGATCCCGGGACTCCAGGATCGCGCTCTGGGCCAAAGGCAGGCGCCAAACCGCTGAGCCACCCAGGGATTCCCCCCCCCCGCCCCCCGCCGTTTTCCTTTTGATGAATGTTCAGTTTGTCGTGCAATTTTATGTCGTGGTGGTACCCACAGCGAAGGTTCTCTGGCTGCTGTCTCTTGTGCGTTTCCCCCCGGCCTGGGGTGTGCGTGGAGAGAGGGCTGGCGGGTCCAAGGGTCGGAGCATCTTCTGCATCACTGGAGGTTGCCAGCTTGCTCTCCTGAGTGACTCTTCCACGTGCAGCGCAGGTTCCTGCACTCGCAGCTCAAAGGTGTCAGACTTGAGTTTTTTTTGCAAGTCTGATGGGCGTGAAAGAGGACTTTATGGTTCCGTTCGTTATTTCTTGATTACAAGTGAGCTTGAGTATATCTCGAGTGGCTATTTGAGTTTTCTCATCAGTGGAAGTACCTGTTGGTACGCTCTGTCCGGTTTTCTAGTGGGTGGCTTGTGTTTTCCCTTAGAGTCTTATAGGAAAATCATAGGTAGATAGTGATCTTTGTGGGTCATAAATGTGGCAGCCTTCCAGCCAGTGGTTTTACCTTTTAAATGTGTTTGTGGAAATAATAGTGAAAGGGAATATAAGAGAAGGGAGAAGAAATGTGTGGGAAATATTAGAAAGGGAGACAGAACGTAAAGACTGCTAACTCTGGGAAACGAACTAGGGGTGGTAGAAGGGGAGGAGGGCGGGGGGTGGGAGTGAATGGGTGACGGGCACTGGGGGTTATTCTGTATGTTAGTAAATTGAACACCAATAAAAAATAAATTAAAAAAAAAAAGAAAAAAAAATAAATAAATGTGTTTGTGGGATTCTTTGTTGACCAGGAGTTGGACACTTTAGCGTGGTTGTATTTATCAGCCTTTATGATCTGTGTGTTGTGAGTCTTACTTCAGAAATCCTATCTTATCTCGAGCTCATAAAAATACTGTTTTCGACCTAAGCGAAGCTCATTTTGCTTTTCCAGCCTGATTCCTTGGTTTGGTTTGACATTTTTCGCACTTCCCTTGCCTGGGCATCTCTCTGCAGAGCTAAACGTGGGGCCAGAGCAGGATCCTTCTTCTGGACTCTGTGACTCTTTCTGAGAGCTGCTTAAGTGCAGGGTTGATTGGCCCTCTCATAAGCCCGGCTTATCTGCAAGCCTGATAAAATTGGCCAGAAAGCTGTCCCCCGTCTCGTCCTTCACTGTAGCTTCCCTGGCTGACTTGCACTTCCTGCTGCTGCTGCTGCTGCTGCTGCTGATTGAAGCTAAAAAGGCAGAAGACTTTCTCAGTCAGGGCCTGACTCCCTGGGCCTGACATGCAGCCGGCCCTTGGCCAGGACGCCCGTGTGCGTCAGGGTTCATCTGGTGGTCTTTCACTTGTGCACCTTTCCTCCTGCAGGCCCACGAGTGGTCTGCAGAGACCCAGTCTCATTTCTCCATTGTAGTTTGGAAATACAGATGGGTTCAAGTAGGGTTTAAAGTCAGAACTTGAGAGTGTCAGATTTGGAAGGGTCTGGATGCATCATGCCTGCTTTGCTGCACACCTGGGGGTGCAGAGAGGCGGGGGGAGCAGGCTAGCCATGGTCCGAGCCTTCCTGGTTGTGGGGAGCAGCACGGGGCTCATTTCAGAGTGTGGTGAGGACATGGGACACAGAGGAAGTGTCTTTGGATGGGGCCCTTAGGGTCCTTTTCTTATTTTGAATAGACATATCGTCTTCTGGCCCAGGAGTCTGCTAACTGTGGCCCACAGGTCAGAGCCAGCCTGTTGCAGTCCCGGAGCTAAGAATGGTTTTAACATTTTTCAACTATGAAAAAAAAATCAAACATAGTGGATTTTGATGAGAGGGAACACTCATCAGGAACGAGGTGACCTGCCCCCCCCCCCACCCCAAATTCGGCTCTTCTCATTAGTAGCTCTTGTACTATGGAAAATTGCTCTCAGTTATTACCACTTTTTGAATTTCACTAATATAAATTTTGTGGAATAGTTTTCCCTCTCCTTTTCTGTAAGTACCTGTATGTCTTTAATTAGGCCTCCTGTCCCGCACAGCCTGGCCTGCAGAGTTTACAGCCCCCTGTGCTAGCTGTGTGGCTTTGGGCAGGTTGCTTCTTCGGTCTCTCTGGGTCCTTATCTGCCGATTTCGTAGGGCTGTTGTAAAGCAATAGGAAGAACTTACGTCATACTGCTCCACGCATTGAGAGCTGCAGTAGATGTTAGATCTTCCCTAGGGAAAAGTCAGTAATAATCGGTTTCTTACGGGCCGGGCCGCTTAGGGGAGCAGAGGAGGGCTAGGGGGCAGGGGGTGCAGGGGGTCCATGCCCACCTCTGAGGGTCAGCATCACGAGGAACACCACCCCCTAGCATTGCCATCCAGCCCCAGCGAGCTGTGGATGGTGGACCTTGCAGGGGCTGCGTCCTGAAGGCTCTGCAAATCCCCACGACGTTCACGCCGTTCCTACATAATTTTCCTCATGAAATGCAATGAAGCATAACTAAAAAATGTAAGTAACAGCTTCAGACCCTTAATGAGGCTATAAATACGGGACAAAAATAATTTATAAAGCTATTTCCTGGTGAGGAGCTGTCTTTTTCCCAGACCTCTTCACTCTCTCTTTGCTTGCCCCATCGATACTGGCCATTAGCTCTCTTTGCTAACTCATTTTAGGAAGGAAACAAAGCATTTATCACCTCGTGGTGGTTGCTGTTTTTTGCATTTCATGCGAAAAGCAAACAAGAAACCTGTGTCAAGTGCAGATGCCGGGCAGACAGCTAGGCTCACTCACTGCTCTCTCCCTCCATCCGTCACTTGTCCCTGCGGCGAAGTTTCACCCGGCCTTCCTTCAGTGTCCGTGCAAATAGGATGCATTGTACGTGTAAATGTGGAATCCGTGTCAGTGTGAGATCTGCAAGGTGCTGCAGTCCTGGGCTCAACCCGGAAGGTATTTTATACCTTCTCACCAGTTGCCCGGGGCTTGTATCTTCCTTGAGCAGATGGGTAAACAGAGTTTGGGGCTTCTGGAATGTTCTCAGGGGCAGAGCCGTGTGCAGTGCTAGACAGAGCCAGAGACCCGGCTGTGCACAGGCACTTGGAACCAGAGACTCAGACACCTCCCTGTGGCTGCTCCCTGTTGCTGGGAGCCAGAACCTTCCCCGTGGCAAAGCTCTGGGCTGTGCTTGGGACAGATGTCTCTGGGTCCCTCTGACGCTGATGCCACCACGTGGAGCAGTGTGGAGTCCAGGGGACCTTCGGGGATTTTCCAGGCGTGTTTACCAACAAATCATCGCAGGCCAGTCGCTTGGTGCTTTGCGTGTCACAAGCGCATGGAATGGACGTGTGTGTCGACGAAGGGAGCCACACCAGATGGTGGCTTCCAGTGGCCTCGTAGCATTATGTCTGTTGGCACCAGGCAGTGGGAAGAGGTGTGTTCATTGTCCGGGAGTGGGGGTGGGGGGGCTTTAGGGAAGCTCTGTTTGCGAGCTGAAAAACAGAAAACAAAGTTGTCTGTACGTGTGTGTCGTGTGTCTTGCCACACTGTTTCTTGAGCCTAAAGCCCGGATTGCCAGGAGCTGGAAGGATCAAGACAAAAGCAACCGGACAGAAACGGGAAAGCAGAGCCTGTCGATGGTTTGCAGATGATCAGCTGGGGACCGCATCGTGACGAGGAGGGTCCCGGGGAGAAGACCTCTCCCATTGCTCTGCTGGAAAAGTCAGCATCACTACCGGCGCACGTTCCAGAAGGAGAGTTTGGGTGATGCAGCAGCTGACTTTTTGCGGTTCCTCCAGTCTCGGCCCCCTCATCAGATACAGATTTGTGGGTGCCAGAAGTTTTGGAAGAAGCTGCTGCAGCAGGCTGTTTGCCTTTGCCCGTTGGGGGAGAACTCGGAATTTTTTTTTTTTTTTTGTTCATTCTTGGTGCAGATGGTGTAGTTATTTTAAGTAAGTGATGTGCTGCAGTGAAAATGGGCAACTCTTTCATTTTTCAGCTTAATGAAAAAAAGAAAAGGGAGAAGGAGAAACCCCAGCTAGCCAACTTCGTGCTAATGCTTGTCTTTTTTGGATTCTAAATGTGTCCCACGACACTGAGATGGGATAAATATTTCAGCCACTAGAAAGTCCTAATGTCGGGCTGAAAAGATTTCTTACCTCTTTTGAAGCAGATGGGGTAGTAATTTACGTGCACCTGTCCAGACACCCCCATGTCCCTTATTTTTAACTATGTATGTACAGGTCCCCACTCCCTTTCTTGGGGATGAGGCAGGGAGTGGATGGAACTTTGCAAGGAAGAGTATGAGGGATGGGAATAAATCATAGCTGAATGCTTGGCTTTCCTCTAAGAGCACCCACAAACATCTCCTGGGGACCCACCGGGTGCCTGGTGCCAGGGATGCGCTGAGTGAAACGGTGCCCCTCTACCTTCGGGAACGTGCAGCCCGGTGGGGAGGGAGTACAGACGCAGCAGTGAGCACAGATGGGATAAAGGACAACACAGGACACTGTCAGAGTGAAAAGCCAGGGGGACCCACTTTAGATGGGGTGTCCATGCAGAGGCCCCAACTGTAAGTGATATGAAGCCGAGGGCTGAAGGACGAGCGAGAAGATGAGCCAGATGCATGAGTTTGCTTCCACCGCCCGGATGAAGCACCGCAGCCTGGCTGGCTCAAACCACAGAGATTTGTTTCCTCGCAGGTCTGGAGGCTGTAAGTCTGAGCTCAAGGTTGGGGTAGGGCTGGTTTCTCCTGAGGCTTCTCTCCTTGGCTTGCAGATAGATGGCCATCTTCTCCGTGTCCTCCTGTGGTCTCTCTGGGCATGTATCTATCCTCTTTTTTTTTTTTTTTATGATTTTATTTATTCAAGAGGGACACAGAGAGAGAGAGAGAGAGAGAGGCAGAGACACAGGCAGAGAGAGAAGCAGGCTCCCTGCAGGGAGCCCGATGTGGGACTCGATCCCGGGACCTGGGATCATGCCCTGGGCTGAAGGCAGGCGCTAAACTGCTGAGCGACCCAGGGGCCCCTGTGTCTATCCTTTTCTTATAAGCAGGCCAGTCATATGGGGTCAGGGCCTGTCCCAAGGACCTCACTTTATATCAGTCACCTCTTTAAAGACCCTGTCTCTGAATACAATCCCATTCTGAGGTACTAGGGGACTAACTGGCACTTGAACCTATTGAATGGGGGGTGAGGGGACACAGTTCATCCTCTACCGCCAGGTGAAAGGTGGATGGAAGAATCGGAGTCAGCAGGTAGCAATGCCTGGAGTCCTCAGTGCAGAGAGGACGCTGATGTTGAGGAAATGACGTGGCAGTGGTAGGTGGGGCAGGTCATGACCGGCCTTATAAACCATGGCACAGGTTTTAGGCTTGTTAGGGAAGGTACCGAGACACCATCGGTGGCATTTCAAGACCTCAATGTGCTCGCAGGAGAAAGAACTGGGGGGCATGAGAAGAGAAAGTGGGAGGGTTGGTTTTCTCAGACTTTCTCAAGGATTTCTTGGCCTCAGCCCTATAGACATTTCGGGCCAGCTGATTCTTTGTAGTGAGGGGCAGCTGTGTGCATTGCAGATGGGCAGCAGTCCTGGCCTCGGTTCACTAGACGCCACAACCAAACGTCTCCGGACACCTCCACGTGTCCCCCGGGGGGTGGTGGGGGCAAATTGTCCCCTGTTGAGAACCACTGGTCTAAAGGGGACAGGAAGTCATGGCGGGTCGCACAGGGCCGTGCCAGTTTAATAAAGCACTTGGGATGGGTTTGAGGAAGATTTTTGAGTTCAGAGCCAACAGGATTTAGCTTCTCGGCCTTGGTTCCTCCTCGTGCTTTGGAGTTTGGTGATACGGTCGCCGCCCTGAAGGCCCCGGCGCGGGGCCCCGGGCACGTGTTGCTCAGAAGCTCGCAAAGGGCGTAGCTGTGCGTGGGCCTTCCCCGCCCGGGGACCCCAGTCCTGCCGTCGAAGCCCCCCAAGCCCGCGTATCATGGCCTGACCCGGGTGTCCGCTCCACGGCCTTGCGTTTGTCAAGGCCGCGTCCCGCGCCGGCCTGGTGGTGACTCTCAGAACAAGCACCTTGGCACCTAATCTGGCCAGTTTTCTGCCCCCGGAAATCTGGGTATCAGCGGGACTCTGCAGGTGCAGTGATCCTCCGGGGGACCTGCCTCCCCGGAGCCAGCTCTCCGGGCCAGCGCAGGGAGTTTCCAAAGCACACGGACCAGCAGCTGCATTCCGGAGCCCCGGCGAGCTCCCGGCAGCTTGCAGCTGAAGCCGGGGGTCGTTAGGAAGCAGGGGGATGGTGCGCGTTCTGGGGTGTGCATTCCGTGTCTGGCCCGCACCCCGCACCCGGCCGGCCTCCTGGGCTCCCCTCCTGTGATTCCCCTTCTTCCGAGATTGCTCTCGCCTGAAGGTGGTGAACTGGTCTCACGCTTTTCCCAGGGCTAGTGGTGGTTCTTTGGAGTCTTTTTTTTTTTTAAATGCTTTCCATCTTATTTATGTATTTATGTATTTATGTATTTTATGTATTTATTTATTTATAGAGACAGAGACAGAGACAGAGAGAGAGAGAGAGAGAGAGAGAGAGAGAGGCAGAGGGAGAAGCAGGCTCCATACAGGGAGCCCAACATGGGACTCGATCCCGGGTCTCTGGGGTCACGCCCTGGACTGAAGGCAGCGCCAAACCACTGAGCCACCCGGGCTGCCCTGTTTTTTGGGGTCTTGAGAGGGAATCTGATCCTGAGTGTGGCCCCAGTGGACGGAGCACCGCGGGGGAGTAGGGGGAAATAGTGGCACGGTCTGCCTGCAGCCCCTCGCAATCAGAGCTGTGGGGTTTGTGTTCCATACCCGCCAGTGCTCTGTGCTGAGCCGTCCTGGGCTCTTTCTTCGGGCCCGAGGGGCCCTCTGTTTCATCTCTGTGTCTGTCACCCTCCACTGCAAATGTCACCTTTTTCTTGGAACCTTTCCTTAATGCCTGGAATTTTTACTTTATCCTAAGGACATTGGGGAGCCATCCAATAGCTTTTTTTTTTTTTTTTTAGATTTTATTTATTTATTCATGAGAGGCACAGAGAGAGGCAGAGACACAGGCAGAGGGAGAAGCAGGTTCCCTGCGGGGAGCCCGACGTGGGACCCAATCGCGGGTCTCCAGGATCAGGCCCTGGGCTGAAGGCAGGCGCCAAACTGCTCAGCCACCTAAGCGTCCCCATTCAGTAGCTTTTTAAAGTGAGAAAGTGTCATGATGGATTTTCTCTTTGGCAAGGGCCTGCTGGCCGTGGGGGGAGGCAGGGAGGCCAAGCTGGGAGACTGACCGGGGCAGCGTGCTGGTACGGGATGGTGGTCGCTCGGGCTGGAGGCAAGCCTGGTGGCACTGAGGTTGACGTGCAGGGCTCGGGGATTGGCCCTCCATAGGGGGTGATGGAGTGAGGAGGGGTCAGGGAGGTGTTTCGGGTTCCCTTGTGGATAGTTGGGGCAGAGTGAGGCCCTCTCCTCATGTATAGCTGCTGTTCTAGAATCTTCAGTGAACTACAAAAACTCATTTTCAGTAGAGAGACCTGCACGTACATTATTAATTGAGTGCAGGGGGCGGGGCAGCGGGGGTGGCTACGAGGAATGTCCACAGCTGACGTACTGCTTGCCTGTGACTGTGTCCATTCCCATCTGTTGATGCTTACTTGTTCCGGTTATAAAATATTTTTTGGTATCGCCTCGGTGGTACTCCAGCCACACAACAGAGGCAGGGCTCGTCTCTGCTTGGAGAAGTAGGGGAGCAGTTCATAGAGTAACAAGTTGCATGAGAAAGGGTACCTAGGGGTTTATTAGTGGGAGACTCACAGGTCGAAGGGCATTCCAGGTAAACACAAGAAGCCAAGTAAAGGCTAGTGGCATGGTACAGAGGTCACATCGGGGGGTCTGGAATGAGATGCTTCTCTTTGGTGACGATCCTGGGCCCTGCCCTGCTCCTAGCTCTCGGGCAGATGTGGGCACCCCCTCTTTCTCTGCGCCTGTACCTTCCCAGCCTGAAGGGGGGAGCCCCAGCTTTCCACTCTGCATGGTGAGGACCTGCGCAGGTGTCTGGTCATGAAAATTCAGTAAATGCTTATTGGAGATTCAGGAGGAACCCGTGGAGGTCCCGGTCTTTTTCTTTCCTTTTCCCCTAAGACAACTCTGCCTCCAGGTGTTTCTTTGTCTCCTGGCCGTTGACCACACTGGCTCACACTGATGAGATTCATCAGATTTTGACTCCCTTGAAAATCTGCCCCGGGGTCCATTGGTGGATGAATTCAGCACCCCTGCCCACATGCCCTGGCCTTCCCTGTTTGCTTTCCAGCCTGACACTTGGCCCATCTTGGCAGGGCCTTGGCGTTTGGTGACTGTGCTCAGTGGTGTAGATTTAAACCTTGGGGCTTGGCTCTAAACTTCCAGGAACTCTGGGCAAATCGTTCAGTGACCTGGGTGCTCCCCACCCTCTCTCGCTGTGGGGGCTAGAAGGCCTGAGTTCAAGTATTCGGTGGTTGTAGGGCCCCGGAGTCTGAGGCCTGAAAGGAACCCTCAGTTCCTGCTCTTGGAGGCAGGTGGGAGCCCAGTGCTCACTCCTATCCTGGAACCTTCATGTTGAGCCACTGTTGAAGGCCTGGAAAGAATGTTTGAGTTTTACGACCGAGCTTTCCGACAGAGAAAGAAGGAAGTCAGTGAGCACCTGTTGTGTGCTGAGCACCTGCTACAGGCTTCCCCATATTTTTCCATCTCTAGTTCTCTTCGAGTCTCTGGGGTGGTGTGGGGTGGATTATCAGTCCATTTTGCAGATGTGGAAACTGAGGGCCAGGGAAGTCAGATTGCCTATGGGATGTCTTGCACATGTGACCCGTGTCGAACCAGAGCCCATGCAGTGGTGCGGGCGCGGCTCCTTGCCGTGTCTGCCTGTCTGATCCCCTCGTCCCCTCTCTCCCGCAGAGAGCCAGCTGCTCCCTGGGAACAACTTCACCAACGAGTGCAACATTCCAGGCAACTTCATGTGCGGCAACGGGCGGTGCATCCCCGGCGCCTGGCAGTGTGATGGGCTGCCCGACTGCTTCGACAAGAGTGATGAGAAGGAGTGCCGTGAGTGGCTGGCCCTTTGCCGGGGTGGGGGCGCGGGAGGTCCTGGGGACGAGGGCCTGCTCTGGCTCAGACCCTGCGCGCTCCGCGTGCCGCGAGCTGGTGGGTTCGCAGTCTGGCCCGCAGTCCTGGCCCGTCCACTCCGCAGCTGTGGCCGGGGCAGCACGGTCGGTGCGGAGCTTGGAGTCCTGGTGGGGACGGAGCCTCAGCTGTGGGAGAACAGAGGCCCCCTCCACCCGCACTTCCCAGCCCCACCCTGGGGCACTGTCTTTGCTTTTGCTTTATATATGCGGACTCTGAGACTCCCAGAGGTGATGCAGCCTCCGTGGCTCCCGTCCAGTGAGGAGCAGATCTGGATTTGCACTCAGGGCTGCCTGACCCCAAGGCCCAGGCTGGGAACTGTCTTTCACATCTTGTACATTGTGAAATGTTCTTAATCATGAAATAAGTTGTAGCTTCCTGCCAAGTATCCCGCACGTAGCTGGTAGTGAGGAGATTGTAATTTGCTTGCACCTGCCCTTTTGTCTGCTGAGATGGCCTGGGCACCCCCTTCGCATGGGCACCACCAGGAGCTGCGTTTTTTCTTATCGTCCCCACCCCACCTCCTCCTTCAGCCTCTTTCCTATTCTCTGCCCCCAAAATATGCATGAGATTTGAGTCTGTGGCGATCTATAAGAAAAGCAGCAGCGGATGTGAGTGAGGGCATCCGGGGTGGTGGGTGACCACGCTCCCTGCCCCGTAGAGTGAGGTGCTGCAGGGTGAGCTCGGCCACAGCACCCTGGCAGACGGGAAGCGCACCTGAGGCGTGCTGGGCCCTGGGTTCCCCAGGGGGTCAACTGCCCGGGGACCGCACAGCTGGACACTGGTTCTTGGCTCGTCCATGAGCTTCGGGCACCAGGCCACAGGGCCTCACTGACAGGAGAACTGTGTGTTCTGGCTCCGAATCTGCTCTCTTTCTGGAAGCCAGCTGAGGAAATGGCTGAGGAGATGATAATTTGAACTTTAACGTTGCTGGGACGGGGATTTGAGGCCCAGTCTATTGACGCACGGGAAGGGGAACTGGGTTGGAGCCCACCTCTTGAGCCAGCCACCCCTCCCTCCCTCATGATGTGCTCCCTTGGGCCTGCTGCCTGCCCAGAGACCGGCCCCTCGACTGGCCCTGGGGTCCGATAGCGCTGCTTGCCTGGCCCTGCTCTTCAGGGAACGTTTGGGAGGGGAGTGGATTAGGAAATCTGTTTTTTTTTTTTTTTTGGTGGGGAATATTCATTTTGTTTATTGCATGTGACTTTTTTTTTTTTATATAACAGACCAGTATACATAATGCATTTTTATTTTTGCAGAATTTTTTAAAAAAGTATTAATGTCTATTTCAGCTTTCTCTGTGTCTAGGTCTTCAAAATTGATAGAAACATAATGTATACAGTGAGATCGTGCATGAACTCTGTAATTTGTCCAGTTTTGAGTGTCATTAAACAATTCACAAATATATAGAATGTTCATTTTTGGAATACAGTGTGTATATATGAACTGTAGTAAATGCAGATTTTCTTTAGCTAAGCCGGGAGTATTCAGCCCAGGGTCAGTGTATGAAAGCATACGGGGTTTGGACATGAGATGTAAGTTTTATTCTCAGCTTTGTCAATAGCAGCTGTGTGATGTTAGGATATTCTGTGACATTCTATGTCTTGTATCACGTCTAATTCCATGATTTCAGAATTTATGCACAAATTGGAAAAGGTGATGGAAAGAGAATATTAAAAAAAAAAAAAAAAAAGATGATTTAGGCAGCTGCCTGGCACTGTTTGGTTTGGTTTGGAACAGGCTTGCGTTGGATGTTCTCTGTCTCTTTTCCTCATTTCCTACCCTGAACCCCCAAGCATATTAAAGGCTTGATTGGCATTTATTTAGTGTTTTGATCAAAACATAATTTAAAAACCCGTACACACAAACACACACATTAAAGAACCCCTCTTCTGTTGCCTTTCTCTTTTTTTCTTTTTGTCTTTAAATCATTGAGAACAGAACATTAAAAAGTTTAGGTAAGAGAGGGAAGGGAAAAGAGGTCATTTTTCTAAAACAAATTCTACTTGCATTTTGGAATTTCTTCCGTATTTCTTCCCAGTCTGGGGGTTGAGAGTATGAGCACTGGGGACAGAGTGTCCCCCATCCCAGCCCTCCCTCCCACCTGTCTGCCCTGATCACATGCTGCTGCTCAATCGCTGCTGCTCAATCAGAGGGAAATTAGTAGGATGTCCTAGGCTTGAGCCCCGGGAGGATTGAACGAGAAATACTAGGCCCTGGTCAGCCTTGTTGTGGAGGTTAAATGCATGTGGAACACATGGCACGGTGTCTGGGTATCCTAAACATCAGCGGTTACCCGTCAGTCTGTACAAACTGTTTTATACAGGTGTCGTCATGGTGGTGTGTCACGGAGTCACCTGCTTTTTTCGACTTGACATTAGAGGCCCTTTGCCACATGACCATTTTTATTTAATTTTTTAATTTAATTTTTTTAAAAGATTATACTTATTTATTCATGAGAGGCACACAAAGAGAGGCAGAGAGACACGGGCAGAGGGAGAAGCAGGCTCCCTGCAGGGACTCCAGGATCACGCCCTGGGCCGAAGGCAGATGCTCTGCCACTGAGCCAACCAGGGGCCCCGTCACATGACCACATTTAGCCTTCAGGATTGTTGTTTGGTGAGGTTGCCTACTGTCCTATCATGTTGGTGTGGGGTACCCTAACCGTTGCCCTGTGGTGGGGTGTTTGCTTGGGGTCAGTGAAGGAACTTCCCCATACCCAGGGAGCAGTTGACACGATGGTTTCAGCCAGAGCCAGGCTGGACTGGGCTGAGGTCTTCAGGGTGCCAACCGCACCGTCTTTTCCAGGGCACTTTGAGAGCAGCTGCCGTAGAACTCAGGCCTCCTCTCTGTCCTTCCTTTGATTCTTTGGTTCTGGGATTCTTTGGACCAATGTGGTCCTTACGGGGAGGAGAGCGAAGGTGACTAATGTCCTCTCTGCAAGAGAGATGATTGCCTCAAGGATCCCAAGAAATGACTTCGGCCTTTGGAGGATAGTAGACTTAAGAAAGGGGAATTCTTGTGCTTTCCAAAGGGTGAGAGAAGAGGCCGGAGAGCTGTGTCGTGTTGGGATGGGATGAGTTAGAAGCTGTTCTGTCTTCATAGCAGAGGAAGGATTTTCATTATTTTTATCATAAACATAATAAAAATCAC
This sequence comes from Canis lupus familiaris, assembly GCF_011100685.1. Taxonomy (NCBI): domain Eukaryota; kingdom Metazoa; phylum Chordata; class Mammalia; order Carnivora; family Canidae; genus Canis; species Canis lupus. Next base: position 32,459,069 of record NC_049239.1, on the reverse strand, counting down.
ATACTGTAAATATTAGGGGAACAGGAAGGGACCTTAGCAGCATAGCACCTAAAGTCTGAACGTCTGAACTCTAACGGAACCACTGTTAGAATCTTAGAAGCTTTTTTTTTTTTTTTTAATTTTATTTATTTATTCATGAGAGACAGAGAGAGGCAGACACACAAGCAGAGGGAGAAGCAGGCTCCCTGCAGGGAGCCTGGTATGGGACTCGATTCCAGGACCCCAGGATCACGCTCTGAGCCAAAGGTGGACGCTCAGCTGCTGAGCTACCCAGGTGTCCAGCATCTTAGAAGCTTTTATTCAGGGTTTTTCCCAGCTGTGATCACTGTAGGTATACAATTTTCTATTTTGATTTTTTTCCCCAGTAACATTTTGATCTTTTAACATTTTATTTATTTATTCATGAGAGACACAGAGAGGGAGGCAGAGACACAGGCAGAGGGAGAAGCAGGCTCCGTGCTGGGAGCCCGATGCGGGACTCGATCCTGGAACCCTGGGATCATGACCTGAGCTGAAGGCAGACGCCCAACCTCTAGGCCTCCCAGGCGTCCCTCCTTTTAATATTTTAATGTATTTTCTTTCATATTTCTCCATCAGTTTTAATGCTTAGGAAAACAGTCCATTCACATGATATAATATAGTTTATTTACTCATAATTTGGCGTTTATGTTGTTTCCAGTTTTCCAGGGTTAGAAATAGTGTTCAATGTTGTGAACATGAGGGTGGACATGACTTTTCCCCTGTTTTGAGAGATTTTCTTAGACTGGGTTCTCAGAAGTGAAATTACTGGGTCAGAGGACAGGAGCCTGTTATAGTTCTTGAAACCAATGCTCACTTATTTTGCTAACGGTTCATACCCTGTGCTCCCTCACGGGCAACGTGTGAGAATTCTGGTTTTATTTTAGTCTTGGCAGCATTGGTTAATATCTTAAAAAATATTTTTTTTGGCTAATTTAATAGAAAAGTTACATATTTTAATTTTTATTTTTTTATTGTCTAAGAAGTTTAAATGTTTTCCCGTAGCGCTATTTACAAGTCATACTTCTGATTTTTGTGAAATTATCTATTAATGGACTAGAATAAATTCCCACTCAGATTGAGTCATTAAATATTCCACCTTGTGAATCTGGAGAACCTCCTCCTTAGAGTTTTTTTATTTATTTATTTTTTATTTTTTATTTTTTTTCTCCTTAGAGTTTTGAAAGAAGAGGCTCATTTTGGGATAGTTTGAGTGAGTTTCTGCTTTTGGTTGATAGGATGTCCTAAATGATCATTTTGTCCAAATAACTTTTTTTTTTTTAAGGATTTTATTTATTTATTTGTTCATGAGAGACAGAGAGAGAGAGAGAGAGGCAGAGACACAGGCAGATGGAGAAGCAGGCTCCACCCAGGGAGACTGATGTGGGACTCCATCCCAGGACCCCAGGATTATGACCTGAACCAAGGACAGATGCTCAACCACTGAGCCACCCAGGTGCCCCAGGAATAGAGATGTTTTAGAAAAATATGGAAGCCCCATGAATGCAGAGATAATTTGAGAGCTTCCTCTGGGTTGCCCTGGCCCAGGCATATTACGCTGTATTAACTCATTGGACTGTCACAAGCCTTATGAGGGAAGGGACTGTTGTTACTTCCAGATGAGGAACCTGAACCCAGAGAGATTACCAGAGCTGGCCTGTTGCCCTAGAGAATGAATGCCCAGCACCTTCCTCCACCAGAGACCACAGGCTTTCTCTACCTGCTTCTGTGTTACTGTGCTGAATCGGATTCTCCTGTATGTTACCACTACTAACCTGCTTTTTTTAAAAAAACCCTGAGAAACATCAATAATGTTCTTCTATGTAGATGATTTCTGAGGCGGCCGTTAGTGCCATGAGTCTCTGCAAGAAGAGACTGTGTGTACTGTAATTACTGCCACACGCTGTAATAATAAAGCAGCCGTCCAACTTTCCAGAACTCACACGTGGCCTGGAATCATGAGCCTTGGGATCTCCTTCCAGCTTGGTGTTGGATTGTAGCTGCCATCTCTCTGTGTCCTGACCACATGGGGGAGAGGTCTTGGAGGTTTGAGTTCCGTGTCACAAGCTGGTCGTCGTCTTTGAAAAATGAGATGGATCGATGTCTTTGATCAGGCGTGTATAGACTTTCCAACCTTAGGTCCTGTGTGTGTACCCGCCTGTGCGTGCACGTGAAGGTGGGGGTGAAGAGGAGATGGGGATGCATTCAAGCATCTTGTCAAGTGATAAGATTTTAATGGATTTCCAGGTTCAGAGACTGGAAAGTGCAAAACTGGAACTTGAATTTTATTTGCTTTTACTATTTCCAACCATTTCTTGAATGCGACTTTTCACCACTCTGGTGTGATGGCGGAAACCCATGAGAGGCTTCAGAGGGCAAGTTTGGAATAAGGAACACCCGAGAAATACGAAGGTGGAGGAAAGTAGCAGGGGACATGGAAACGCTTCCTTTTTATCATCCTTCTCCTCTTCTGCCTGTAGGTGGTGCCGCATGTAATGTTTTCTTGTAAGGTTTGTGCTCTCGGGCAAGCAGAGATGAGGGCACAAAACTGGAGTGTGAGATTTTTCTTTTTTTAAATTTTATTTAAACTCAGTTTGCCAACATATAGTGTAATGCCCACTGCTCATCTCATCATGTGCCCTCCTTAAGGCCCGTCACCCAGTTACCCCTCCCCCACCCACCTCTCCTTCTACAATCCTTTATGTGTTTCCCAGAGTTAGGAGTCTCTCATGGTTTGTCTCCCTCTCTGACTTTTCCCCACTCAGTTTCTCCCCCTTCTCTTATGGTCCCTTTCACTATTTCTTACATTCCACCCGATGATAATTGTCTTTCTTTGATCGAGTTATTTCATGCAGCGTAAGACCCTCCGGTTCCATCTGCATCGAAGTAAGTGATGGGTATTCATCCTTTCTGATGGCTGAGTAATATTCCATTTTATATACATAAACCACATCTTCTTTATCCATTCATCTGTCAAAGGACATCGTGGCTCCTTCCACAGTTTGGCTACTGTGGACATTGAGTGTGAGATATTATCCGTATCAAATAGCAGAGAGAGAAGATGGCTATTTAAAGCCAAGGAGAGGTGTCTGGGACAAACCTTTGCTCGCAGCCCTCAGAAGGAGCCAACCACCTGCTGACCGTTTGATTTTATTTTCTTTCTTTCTTCTTCTTTTTTTTTTTTTTAAAGATTTTATTTATTCATGAGAGACAGAGAGAGAGAGAGAGAGGCAGAGACACAGGCAGAGGGAGAAGCAGGCTCCGTGCAGGGAGCCCGATTTGGGACTCCATCCTGGGTCTCCAGGGGCCGAAGGCAGTGCTAAACTGTGAGCCACTGGGGCTGCCCATGACCATTTGATTTTAGACTTCTGGGCTTTGGGATTGTTGAGACAGTACATTTCTATTTTGGATGCCACCAAGTTGTGGCCCTTTGTTATCACAGCTCTAGCAAACTAATCCAGATATCTACCCATCTCCCTTTTGTTTTTAAGAAATTGTTACATGGTGCACCTGGGTGGCTCAGTTGGTTGAGCGTCTGACTTAGGCTTAGGTTGTGGTCTCGGGATCCTGGGATCCAGCCCAGTGGGAAGTCTGTCTGTTCTTCTCCCTCTGCCCCTCCCCCTGCTCGAGCTCCTGCGCTCTCTCTTGAATGAATAAATAAAATCGTTATATGGTGAGTGACAGCAGCCCCACTGCTGTGTGACAGGGTGACGTTCACAAGCAGCCTGCTCTTTTTCTTAAAGAATTTGAAAGGAAGAATCATACTGTTGTGGGTTGAATTGCATCCCCCAGAAAGATACATCGAACTCCCAAGCCCCAGGACCTCAGAATGTGACCTTATTTGGAATTGGGATCATTGAGGATGAGGTCATATTGGAGTAGGGGTGTCCTTATAAGAAGACAGTGTGAAGACATGAGGACAAGAGGCCAGGTGACAACAGAAGCAGAGATAGGGTGATGGAGCTGCGAGCCAAGGAATGTCAGGCACTGAACAGCCGCCACCAGAAGCTGAAGAGAGGCAGGAAAAAAGTCCACCCAGAGTCTCGGAGGGAACATGGCCCTGCTGACACCTCGATGGCCAACTTCTTTGCAGAAATCTGAGAGAATACTTTTCTGTTGCTTAGAGCCACTCAGTTTTTTATTTTTATTTTTATTTATTTTTTTTATAAATTTATTTTTTATTGGTGTTCAATTTGCCAACATATAGAATAACACCCAGTCCTCATCCCATCAAGTGCCCCTCAGTTTACAGTACTTTGTTGTGGCAGCTCCGGGAGCTAGTTCACTTACTTCCCAGGGACAGTTAAAGCGATGGGAGCCGTAGTGGGCTCTTCATCATCCCCCTCCCGCCGTGCGCCGAGCCCCTCCAAGAGGCCTGCCCTCCATTGTTGAGCTCATGTGATTGAGATGTCCTTTTTCCTCCAGATCTGGGATCTGGCAAGCCATGGTTAAGGGCTGGATTTCAAAAGCCTTCTGAGGACGTCGACCTTCACAGAACAAAACTGGAACTCACGAGAGTCTAGAGAATATCGTTGCAGTGCAACACGACATCGGTCAACACTTGAGAGTGAAAACGCGCTGTCCTTCACGGCAGTCCCCATGTGGGAGAAATCCAAGTCCCGTGTGTGTACGATACCTCTTTTCTCAGTCTTTTTGTTTGTTCATGTACTTGTTTTAAAATGTTGTAGGTAATCCCGGACGTGCCCCCCACTTCACTGATTGGGTTTCATCTCAAATGTGAGGCCATACATCCCGCAGTTGGGAACAGGAGGCCTTGGGCCAGCCTCCACTTAGGACCCCTGAGGTCCTGGGCAGCATCTTACCGACTGTCCCTATTTCCTCATCTGTAAAGGGGGGAAAATAATGCTCCCGGTGCCAGGGGTGATATTGAAAACATCTAATAGCGCCACATCCAGGCCATAAGCCAGTAAGAAATGAGCTGACCTTGAACAGTAGGCACTGTTTGCTGGTACAACAAGGGTGAAGATCAGCTCTGCTGACCACAGGCCGTTGTTGTCTTAAATGAGCCAATGTATGCGAGGCTTGGAGCTGGGTGCCTGGCACGGGTGATGCACTCTGTAATTGCCAACTCAATAAGCACCAATGCCGCTCTTGCTAAAATCCAAGTCCATTGTGACATTCTGGGCCGTGTGATGCTGGATATTACCGGCCCAGCCCACCCCCTGCCCACCTCTTCTAGAACCTTGAAGAACCTGAGCCGTAGCAACACCTTCTTTTGCTGGGTCAATATCTTCTTTTCACTTTAGAGAGTCTTGAACACACACACTCGTGAGCTCCTAAGAAATTCTCTTTAGCTCAGAGCTCCAGGGAGCCACGCGCACACCACAGCTGGTGCAAAAGGGAGGGAAACAAATATCCGAGGGTCTGAGATGAGCCTGGCAGGCTCTGGGGGACGCAGGGAGGGAAGTTTAGAGGTAGCTGTCCTGCATTCAGTTGGGGACCTCTGGATAATGGACCTGCCGTTGGCCCCCGCCTGCAGAGTGGCCGTGTCAGCTGGCTCCCAGCTCCGCTGCAGCCCCGCACAATTAGGCACCTAAGTGGATTTTGATGATGGCATTTTGCTTCATCGCTCAGACAGCCTTCTTCAGTCCTTGCCTTCGCTACACCTGCTTGAAACCTGCACCGGGCCCTGCAGGGCCTGTAGGGTGCTCGGCTCAGAACTTATACAAGTGACGGTCTTCTCGGTCCTCTTCCGGCTCCCAGGTGTGTCCTTTGAACCCTGGTCCGGTGTGAGGAGACACTTCAGTCCAGGTGTTGGGATCACAGCTAAAATTCCCAGGGGGTCACCCGACAGCTGCACACAGACATTTCTGGCTTGTCAGCCTGTACTTGACCTAACACGAATTTGACCTTATGCTAACTTTTCTAAAAGGGCCCTGTAGCGGTTTGAAGGTGCCGGCAGTTTTTTTGCACCGTGTAGGGAAATACAGAGTGCTCTGAAACTCTCCTGAATGTATCCGTTTGCTAGGCCTGCCAAAACAAAATACCACGAACTGGATGGCCCAGAACAGCAGGGAGGCTTTCTCTCTCAGGTCTGGAAGCCAGACGTCAAAAATCAGGGTGTCAGCAGGGGCTGTGCTCTCTCTGAAGGCTCCATGGGAGGGCCCTTCCTTGCTTCATGGCTGGCATTCCTTGGCTTCCTTGGCTTGTGCATGCAACACTGCAAATTCCTGCGTCTGTGTCTACATGTGGCCCCTTCGCTGTGCATCTGTCTCTATCTACCAATTTCCCCTCATCCTATAAGGACACTCATCATTGGACTAGGGTGCACCTTAATCCATCGTGACCTCATCTTAACTAGACTCCATGTGCCAAGACCCTGTTTCCAAGTAAGATCGTGTTCGTAGGTTCCAGGACACAACACATGGCCCTGGGTGAATCTTGAGGAGGTAGGGGTCTGCAGGGAGCAGCAGCATCCGTCCATAGCTCCCCAGGAGGCCTGTGGGCTGTGGGGCCTCTCACTGCCTCCACTTAGGGAGGTGGATTCCCCACTGAGCAGGAAGCTAGACTCGCTGGATCCCAGGAGCCTGAGACCATGGCCTGAGCTGAAGGCAGACGCTCCACCGACTGAGCCACCCAGGGGCCCCTCGCTGTTACTTGTTTCACCCCTGCCTTGAGAGCATGAGAGTCATGGAGTTGGGCCAGGTGTGTCAGCACCGCCGGAATGGTGTGACAGTCTGGGGAGAGTACATCATCATATGAGAAAATGAGTAAATATTTTTTACAAAGCCAGCTCTGTGTAACCTCCCTTCTATCACCTGCCATCTTGACTGGGCCATTTCCATGATGAAAGGGTTCTCTGAAGGCTAGTGAGTGTGTAGGCAGCGGGGGCAAGTTCTTGGCCTCGAAGAGCCTCGGGGGTGGGAGGTGCTCTAACTGCACTGTGTCTGTAGCTCTCTGCCTTCCAGCCCACCTGGAGAAGGCCGGGGAGCTCCCAGCCAGATTGGGCCACAGTCAGGTCTCCTCTGTCCTTCCTGCCCAAGGACGCTAAAAATACAGATGAGCTGCCTGTGATTCTAAATTGAGAACTTGCTCCTAAAGTCAGGATTATCGGGTATTCTAGAAAGATCGGATTTAGCGTTAGGATACTTTCTGCAGAGAACCTATGTCTGTCGTGCATCTCACCGTCTTGTTCACGGGAAGGCCTGCATATTTCTTTAGTCCTGAGACACGCATCTTTTCATGTTTGCAGATCTCCGGAGTGGAGACGCCTCTTATCATGGATAGGATAGGAAGACCTGATATTCTAGTTTCATGGGCCAAGTTTTTTCTCTCCTCGTTGTGCGGGAGATGGTGGCATGCCTTGCAATATGCGGTGTTGGCTTCAATGAGATAGAATTTTCTCTGATGGGTAGCATGTAGTATTTCAGCCAAAAGCACTGACATTTCCAAGCAAATAAATGCACCATGTGTACGTTTTCCTTAGGGGACAGGATGCAGGTGCAGAGTTTGGGGTGGGGGTCTGGTTCTGGAATCATATTGCCTGTCCCGGATCCTGGCTCTGTCACAGGTGAGCTTTGGCACCTGGGCGAGGTACTTAGCCCCCGTTTCTGTAAATCCCGTGGAATTTCTATGAGGATTAAATGAGCTAAAACCTTGAAAACCTTGTAACTAGCTGCTGGCACATAGGAAGCACTCAGTAAATACTAGCTGTACGCCTGCTGGCCGTGTGGGGTCGCATTTCTGGGTTAGATCCCAGCTCCGCCACTGGCTAGTCACTTCCCCTTGTGGAGCTTCAGTTTCTTTATCTATGAAATGGGACCAGGTCTGAGAAGGGGTGTGGGGGAAAATCAGATGTGCTAGAGCTGACGTCTGGGGCACAGCAGGCACTTAAAAAACCCCACTCTCCCATCTTCTGCTTTCCCCTGCTGTATGTGACTCCCGGAAAGGGTTGAGTCTCCAGGTTGCTAGAGAATATTTGATCCGGGTTTCCTGGGGCTCCTGGAGTCCTCAAACACAGCCTGGAGGGTGCCCTGTACATTCTGCTTTCCGGCAAGTTGTCTAAGCTAAGGAAGGTTCCCCTTCCCTGTACCATTTCCACAAGACAGAACCCAGAGACCCCATGATAACTCGTTTTGAGGGGTGTGCTGTGGGGCAGCCGAGGATGGGGGAGCCCCATGCCAGCCACAGTGCTCTCGAGCCCCCATCAGCAGGGATCAGACTCCCTTCCCTGGGGTCCTGGTGCCGCTCCCTTAGAGCTGGGACAGGAGACCCCCCAGCCAGACTCTGGTTGAGGTCAGATGCCCTAGAGCCTAGAGAAAAACAGAAAGGAGTGTGTCCAATTCGGTCTCTTCCTAGAGGAGGAGCATCTCCGATTCGATGATTCCGGAACGGAAGGACAGGAAGGCGACAGGCAAGGAAGGAACGCAGGAGGACAGGAAGGACGATCGCTAGCGCGGCACTTGGAGGGCTGGCTTTAGGCGGGGGTCGTTCTTGCTTTCTTTATTTCCTTGTGTCGCTTTCTCTCTCTCGTCTCTCTCTTCTCTCTCTCTCTCTTCTCTCTTTTCTTTCTTTCTTTCTTTCTTTCTTTCTTTCTTTCTTTCTTTCTTCTTGACTTTACTTCTTTACGAGAGACAGAGACACAGGCAGAGAGAGACGTAGGCTCCATGCAGGAGCCTGATGTGAGACTCGATCCCCAGACTCCAGGATCACGCCCTGGGCCAAAGGCAGGCGCTTAACTGCTAAGCCACCCAGGGATCCCAGCTCTTTGATTTCTGAAGTCACCAACTCCCCCAGCTCTTAGAAAGTTTTGTATTATTACTTAGTTCCGGCTCCCCTCAGACCTCCCTGCTGGGGTCATTCCAGTCCTACCTGGTGGCCATGGGGAGACTCGCGTGGCATCTACCAGAAACCCCATCATTCAGGCCCTCCCAGGTGATGCCAGCTGCTTTTGGGGACCTGCCACCACTTTCTTGGGAACTACCAATTTCAGTGCCAATACTGTCACCAGCTGAGAAGTTAGTGGCACGGAGTCATCTTTTAAATCAACTCTTGCACAAATATCAGCCTCACTCCCGTCTTGCCAGCCCTCCCTGCCACTTCCAGAGAACTCTGTTATTATCAGCACCGTGTGCACTTTTTCCCTGCCTGCAAGGGGAGAATCCTAATGAAGTGGCCCCGAGCTGGGAACATTCTCCTTCTTCACTCCCACTGGAGTGAGTGTGGCCAGGTCGCCCGGGGCCAAGTCGTGCAGACACACTCTTGATGCCAGGGTTTGGCTGTAGCCGCACCATATAGTCGGCAGCGACAGGCTCCGCCTAATTGCTAATAAAATTTAAATGGCTGCAAAATCACAGAACGTCAAAAAAATTTTTTTTTTTATTTTTTCCTGGCACATTGAGACAAATTTTGCTGATCCCAGTTAGGCAGTGACTGTGCAGTCTTTTTATTTTTATTTTTTTATGCAGACTTGGGCTTTCATCTGCGACACAGCTACTTTGCAATTGCCTAATGGCTTTTTAAAAAATTCAGAGACAGATGAGAAAGTAATAATTAAAAGAAGAGGATGTGGCGCATTCATATAACTCAGACACATGACCAGAAAAATTTTTTTTTTTTTCTTTTTTGCTTGTAACACTTGAGAGAAGTGGTTTTTGATGGTTTGGAGTGGGGGGTGGTAGTGGCAGGGGTGGAGAGACAGTCTTTGAGGTCAGAAGCTAACTGTATATTTCTCTTAAAAAAGCATTTCAGGAACTTTTGGCTTTCGACGTCGTTACTATCGTGTGCTTTGCTACGATTCCTGCAAAAGGAGTCCCACAAAATGCAGAGAATGACTTGGAGCCGAAAGGTTTTCTAGCATCAGTGGACGAAGGGGAGGCATTGAGAGCAGTTCTGTGTGGGTATTTCATGTTTTACTGCCCGGATAAGCATCAGGTTCATTCCAAAGTAGATCATCCTCGCAGAGCCCTTTGGAAGCCTGTGGTTTGCTTGCACCGGAGTTGCTTATTTCTGCTACCATCAGTGCCCTTCATTTTAAGGGGATGAGCGTGTGGAGGCAGGTAGGCAATCAGAGTCTCTAATTCTCGATGGGATTTAAATACGCAGGGGCCCAAAGACCATCTTGGCTCCTGTTGTCTCTTGTCTGGGTGGAAGGGTTGTTGGCTTCTCGAGTTCTTTTGGGATCGGGCAATATGCCGGTGATTTGTACCGACCTCCTGTGCTAGGGGAAGGGCCTTCATGGAGGGCGGCCCCCTTGCACAGTGGTTTCGGTGTGGTCACCCAGCGCGATGTATTTTTCTTCTCTTGGCCAATGAGAGCAGAAGGTCTTGGCCATTTGGAACATCTTGGCCAGTGAGAGTGGAAGCCATGGCAGGAGTCACCATTACAATGCCACCTGTCACTGGGCCATTTTCTGTTGAGCTCCTGGCACCTCCTGCCCCTTGACGCGCTCCCAGGTACTCACACGCTCCCAGTGCCCGGGCGGCAGGCGGGCAGCCCGTGGGAAGCTGAGTGAGACTCTGTCGCATGACAGGGAGCAGAGGGTCTTGATGCAGAACATGGCAGGCCTCAGCCACTCGCTGTCTGACATTAAAAGCCAAAGCAGGGCTGTTCCCAGCTCCCTGGGATGGGGGGGCACCGGCCAGTCTGATGCTGGGAAGGGATGCGGGAGACGGTCACCTGCTGCTCACAGTTGGGGTGCATTTCTGGGCTACAGCAGTGACCATGCCCCCCCATCCCCATGCCTGCTACCACTCAGGCCCTCCTCTGAGCTTCTCCTGAGGTGGAAATGGAGGTGAGGCCCCCCGCTCTTGGTCCACTTCCCCAGTTAGCTTTTTCACGGTGTGCTGGGATGTGGGTTCTGGTGGTAACTTGGGGAAGAGCCTGTCTGGCCACCGTGACTTTGGGGACAGGCCGTGGAAGCAGTCGTGACTCGGGCTGTGTCATTTAGGTCTGCTGAGGCGCAGACACAGGGAGGGGATTAGGCACCCAGGAGAAGGCAGGGAGAGCCACGATGGTTTGGCATTTGAGCAAGGAGAGTGGGATGGGGAGGGGGGGGCTCAAATGGCCCTGCCAGGCCCGTGGCATATCCCAAAGCCCCCGGTGGGCTGGAGGAGTCCTGGGGCTCGTGGGGCTGGGCCCGTCGTAGCCCACCTGCCGTGCCCGGTCAGTGGCTAAGCGCAGCTCATGAGGGGTCTGGCTTTGGCCCAGTGTAGTGGGCCCAGGGTCACTGGCTGGGCTCGTCAGTTAGGCTTCCTGCTGTCAGACATTGGGGGGTGGGGGGTGGGGGGCATTTTCCTGATCTCTGCAGCTTCCGAGGAGCTGTGTCGAGACGTTCGTTAATTCTGATAACATTTACCGAGCACCTGTGTGCACGTGCCCCTAGTCGGTGCTCTGGGAAGACACCGATGAGGAAGTCCCTGTGCTACGAGAGCCCTAGGCCAGGTGGGGAGAGGAACCCCTGACCAGGCAGTGGCCTGGGGGCTCTGGGGTCCCCCAGGAGGGATACTCCTCTCCTCTGGGGCGTCCAGGGCCTGGTCTGGGAGAAGGCCGCTGTCCAAGCTAAGGCCGGGACAGTGAGGATGAGCTAATAACCCGGTAAGAGGTAGAGGAATCCCAGTGGAAAGAGGAAAGCTCCACGCAGCCCTGAGGGTCGGAGGGGGAGGGAAGTGTTTGGGCAAGTCTGTAGTAGTTCCTGTGGCTGGTGGGGAGGAGGAGGGGCTTTCAGGGGGAGTTCAGAGAGGCGTGCGGTGGGGGGCCGTGCAAACCAAGGACGGGCATCAGCTGTGTGCGTCGTGGTGCAGAGCCTGATGCGTGGGTCAAATCCTGCTCTCCTGCGTCCCGGCCGTGCAGTCCTGGGCAAGGCCCCACACCTGTCTGGACTTCTGTGCCGTGTCAGAGAAATGGGACGGGAGGAACTGCATTTCATTGGGTTATGGAGACGAAATGGCTCTCTGTAAAGCTCTTAGAACAAGGCCTGTCATGCAGTGAACATTCAGCAAATGTCACTTGCAGTTCTGGTCCCTGTCCTGTGCTTCCGGTTGTCCTGGGCAAAGGTCATCGTCCTCCCACAGGCGTCAGCTCCAACAGTCACCAGACTTCCCCAGGTGACACCGGGAATGAGTAAGGTTGTCATGCCCGCTGCCCTCTGACAGTCACCAGACTTCCCCAAGTGACACCGGGAATGAGTAAGGTTGTCATGGTGTTACCTGGATGGCTCAGGAGGAAGCTGCTCCCCATAATGTTGACAAAAACAAAAAATGAAAAAAACAAAAAACAAAAAACAAAAAAAAAACAACCAAAACCAAAAACTCCCCAAACCTAAACAACTGAGTTTCCTGGAGTTTTTTCATGAACAGCAACTGAATGAAGCTCTAAGCCGTCACCCCACCGGGGCTCTCGGGCTCTCAGGGGCAGTCCCCAACCAGTGTTTCCTAAAGCGGGTGTGGTGGGTCCCCTGACTCATCTGTTCATGTCGATTTGGGGGCGACTCACCCGGACTCTCCGAGAATCTGCATCGTACCCGGCAGCCCGTGTGAGTCTTGTGTCCCCTGCGCTGTGGGGCTCCCTGGTCTGTGAGTCTCGATGGAGGAGGAGGTTAGGACAGGCCTCGCCTTGCAGCCTCTTTCCATATCAGAGGAGGGAGGTTACCCCACAGAGCACCGCTTCTGAGATGCCCGGGCAGGCGAGCACCCCAGCTAGCGTGTTGGCCCCCAAGACATTCTGAACAGAGGGCGTCCGGCGAGGTGATGGCCACGTGCGAAGGGTTAACGGTGGTTTTGCTTCAAGATGCTTCCGTGCGTATTGTCTCCTCAAGGAAGCGGAGGGATCACAGTACCGTCCCTGCACTGCCCACGGAGGGAAATGACTTTATCTCAGCCAGAAATGAAATTCTCAGCACGAGGCGCCTGGCCTTTGACAATCTCAACAAGGAACACCAGCAAGATTAAATCCCCGTGAACAGTGGGTGTCTCCAGGAGGCGGGGGTGTGGGCTCCTGTTCCCTTCTGACTTCTTTCTTTCGCACGAGAGGCGGTGTGTGGAGTGCTTCAGAGCGCACGAGACACCCTGGCTGTGTCCTGGTTCCTCTGCTACTGGGCAAGTTATTTAATCGCTCTGTGCCTCAGTTTCCTCATCTGTAAAATGGGGGAAATAAACAGAGGGGATGATCAATACCTCACAGTTTAAATACATTTATACTTGAGTGTTTAGACGGTGCTTGACACTTACTAAGCTCTTGAGAAGAGGTAGCTACTATTATTAATAATAACACCATCATCTTCATGTCCATGCATCAAGTAGCAATAGGGTGATTGGAAGGGAAGTATTGGGGCACCTGGGTGGCTCAGTCGGTTAAGCCTATGCCTTTGGCTCAGGTCATGATCTCGGGGTCCTGGGATCGGGCTCCTGCTTCTCCCTCTCCCTCTGCCCCTCCTTCCTGCTCATATTCTCTTTCTCTCTCTCTTTTATCAAATAAACAAATAAATAAAATCTTAAAAAAAAAAAAAAAAAAGAAGTGTAAAGAGTCAGACAGCCTAGATGATGGGAACTAATGTGGGAAGGCTCTAAACTATCTAAAGACCAGTAGGAATATGCAAGGATCCAGCTGCCTGGTTTGGGGCCTGACTTTCCATCTCTGCAGCGAGGAGTGAGACTCCCATCAGTGTTTCGCCCTTTGCTTCTCCGAGTGCCAGGGGTTAGTGCCTCCATGAAAGGAAGGAGGGCAGCTGTGCAGAGGGGGCTTTGGACTTGGGCTTTTCTCTCTGTGAGAGCAAAGCAGTTACAGTTTTCTCTTTTTAATACCTGGTGGGTTTGCATAAGATTTTTTTATTTCCACAAAGGGTTCTGCAGTAAATAGACAAAAAGCATTGAATCTCATTGGGCCGGTTCCCTCACAAGCTCCCTTTCTCCCCTTGGCTGTCTTCTTGGCATTTGCAGTTCCAAACCCAGCACTCTGTCCTCTTCCAGGACGGAGCTCACTTCCAACTACCGAAGCATGAGAGTCTTTGGAAATTTGTTTTGCACGAGGAACCGAAATCTGCTTTTTGGGGCTCTTTGACAGTAGTATTGGGGTACCTTAGGTGCTAACGAGTTCCCTGTTTTTAGACCTGCTCAGGCTTTGGGTGATTCCAAGTTCTAGCTTCGCTCAGTGCTGGCTGTGTGACCGGGTCATGAATATGAGGAGATAAGCAGAGTGCTTTCACGCAGCCAATGGAGGGTGTCGGGGACCTGACCACTCTAATGATCAGAAGGGACTGCTGACGGTCTCCTGGGGGTCCTCCTCCTCTTACCCCGGGAGAGACCCGATCTTGGTTGCAGACAGCGTCTAGGCCGCGCCATTCTGGGCGACCGCCCTTTATTGCAGTTGACCCTCCCTCCCAATGGGCCCTGTGCCATCAGGAGCCAGGCCCCTCAGGGTTACGACAGGGGTTGCCTGGAAACGTTGTAGGAGCCCAGCCAAGACGTCGCGGGGTCCCATTGTAAAGCAGTCACCCTCGTATTAGCAGTCGGCCATCGTCACAGACAAGGCCATGGACATGGTTCCTAGAGCTTCCATCACGTCCCACTCTTCCCTTTGCTCTGCAGGGCGTATTTCAGAAGAAACACGAACCATGGATTGCATAATCGTGCTTGGGTACAAACCAAATCTTGGCAAGTGTGAACGACTGTGAACACCATACATATGTGAAACACACTTCCCCTCTGCTCCTCTTTAACGTTCTAGTGCCCGAGCCAGGGTCCCCCTGTGTTCTGCATTTCAGAAATATTTTGTTTCTCATTCCAGACAGTGGGAGTACAAAGGCAGATTTGTTTCATCACTTAATTTGCTAATTCAGTCAGGCTTTTTCTCCCACTGATCAGCAGTCCTCTTTACAGTCTTCTACACGAGGCTGGCCTTTGGGAAAATTACTAGGAGTGGTATCATATTTACCCTGTGCGTGACTGCAGAGGACATGAGCAAAATCAAAACAAAACAAACTGGAGGAAACAAAACAGTGCCTCTCTGAGTGAATTTTAGGGTAGGCTGGTATGCCACAGCTGAGCAGATTTTTTTTTTTTTGTTCTTGATTCTGCGTGGGACTTGGGGCATGTGATTTTTACTTTACTGAGCTCTCTTTTCCTTCTATGTAGAAACCTACTCCTCTGGCATCTTCCCAGAGGAATGGTTATTTTATAGAATTGACATCACCCAGTTCTTTGACTTCCCTGCCGTTGGGAGTACAGAATGGTAAAATATCAGCTGAGGTTACTGCTTAAGAAGGGAGAAGATGGGTGGATGGATTGGTGGATAGATGAATAGTTGGATGGATGATGGATGGATAAATGGATGGGTGGGTGAATGGATAGATGGAAAAATGGATGGATTGATGGATAGATGGATAGTTGGATGGATGATGGATGGATAAATGGAAGAATGGGTGGGTGAATAGATGGATGGAAAAATGGATGGGTTGATGGATAGATGGATAGTTGGATGGATGATGGATGGATAAATGGATGGATGGATGGGTGAATGGATGGATGGAAGGAAAAATGGATGGATGGATGGATTGATGATGGATGGATGGATGGATGGATGGATGGATGGAAGGAAAAATGGATGGATTGATGGTGGATAGTTGGATGGATGATGGATGGATAAATGGATGGATGGGTAGGTAGATGGATGGATGGACGGATTGATGGATCAATGGATGAATTGAATAGCTGGATAGACAGAAACCTCTCATTCTGTAACCACATCCCTGGCCAGAAGCCTTCCTGACCTTCCTCTTCATTCTAGGTACATACCCTCCTTGTTCCTGCTCCCATAACCCTTCTCTACCTTTTGACTTGTAAACAAGCAGATGTGGTAAAGAGTGGTAGGTACCATCTTCTAGGTAATACTAGAAGCTCAGGACAACCAGGAAAGGCCATCCCTACATCTTGTTCACTGTTCCCCACACCAAACAGTGTCCACTCTCGGCACATGGAAGATGCTCAGTACACATTTGTCGGAAGAACCAATGAAAGAACAATGACTGTTTATAGGACTTGTTGGAGCAAATCTTTGCTTTCCTTCTTGTATTCCTCTCGTACTACTGTTCTCTCAGAGCTGGTTTTGTCTTCCCGGGGAGCCAGATGGCATTGCTAAGCAGGAATAGGAATAGGATTCCTCCCACCTGTAACACACACATACACACACACACACACACACACACACACACACACACAGCATCTCCCTTGGGAGTTCTAAGGGGGTCACGTGACTGAGTTGCTTTAACAGCCTGACCTCCTATCCTCCTTTTCAGCTTCTCTCCTCCTAATTCCTCCTTGTTAATTAATTATTCTTCTGAGGGTAAATATCCCTCCAGGCTCTCTCCTTTCCCTTTGGATCTCAAGGGATGTGACCTCTGGGAGAGCCTTGTCTTTCTCTCTCTTTCTAAGCCTCTGCGTAGACACCTATTATTATCAGCTCAGTCATCGTATCCTGATATTTTGCTCGGATTTAAAGACGAGAGGCAGGGGCTAATGAGGGGCTTTCATGCTCAGGAACACAGGGCACCCGGCAGCTTCAGCAGCTTCTCCCTTTAATTCCGGGCTTGCAGGGACACTCACTGTGCTTTGGCACAGCACCTGGGGAGGGTGGGGTGGCAGACGGTGCTTCCTTCACAGGCTCGGTGCTCCGGCTCGCTCGGAGGAGCCAGAACACCATAAAGGACACGAGCCTCCTGCCTTCCTGGTGAGCATACTTTGGTGCCAAGAGCTAACTCGTGCCATGCGTGTGCACCCTGGCTTTTCTGGGCCTCAGTTTTCTCACCTGTAAAGTGACCTTTCATCTTCTCCAACCCCCATGACAAGTACAGATGCCTGTGATTTTACAATAGAATGTCCTTCCCTTCGTGAAAATGCAGAAGGGTTTTCTAGCACAGAGGTGGACACATGTAGGACTGGGTGGGTCTGTTGAGGCTTATGCACAATGGTGGTGACCCTAAGTGGACACGTTCGTCTAGGGACCCTGGGATCAGACTCTAAAACTTAGAACTGTGGACCAGACGCTATACCCAGCCCCTGTGTGGATGATCTCATTCAGTCCTCACAGCTTCCCCAGGAGGTAAATCCTCCCAGGGCCCCCATTCTTCCAGATGGAGAAGTTAAGTCATTGGCTGAAGCCTCTGGGTGGGAGAGTCCAGTCCTTGGGACAGCAGAGGGTCAGGCTGGAGTGAGTGGGTCGACCCCTCTGCTCTGCTGCCCCCTGCGGTGGGTGTGGGCCTCGCCGAGTCTGTGTGGAGACATTTCCAGGCTTCCCATGCAGCTCCCCGCTGCCCTTGTGAGGGGAGTGCCTATCGGATGTCCTGCTTATCCCATTCCCTCCCATTCCCGGCAAGAAAGGATTGCATTTGAGGTGCTGCAGTCATGCCTGACTTTGCTCCTCTGGAGCAGCAGAACCCATATGGAGGTTCGTTTCAGTGATTCTTTTTTTTTTTTTTTTTAAGATTTATTTATTTATTCACGAGAGACACATAGAGGCAGAGACACAGGCAGAGGGAGAAGCGGGCTCCATGCGGGGAGCCTCATGCGGGACTCGATCCCAGAACTCCAGGATTACACTCTGAGGCAAAGGCAGTTGCTTAACCTGAGCTGAAACACTAAACCCAGGCATCCCAAGTTTCAGTGATTCTTTGTAAAAATCAGCAGCTGGCAAATCTCGGGGCCAGTCTGCACTATGTCAGGCAGGAGGGTGCCTGGGTACCTCTCCCCTGGGGCCCTCCTTCCATGTGAGTCCAGAACTTCTCAAACGTGGTGTGTGTGTGTGTGTGTGTGTGTGTGTGTGTGTACACATGCACTGGAAAGGCACGGGGGTCTTGGTTAACTACAGATTCGGATCGAGTGCATGTGCTGCAGGGTTGGTTGGTTTTCTAGCATACCCGGCCCCCCACCCGGTGGTTGAGGGGGTGGTTGCCGATGCTGCTGGTCTGAGGTCTACACTTTGAGCAGAGAGGGTCTAGAGGCCGTGGTTTCCAGGCTGCATCAGAATGACCCAGAGGCCTCAGTAAGCGGTTTCTCAGGACCTTCCCGGGGATTCCCAGTCACCAGGTTGAGGATGGGACCCTGTAGCTGACTGTGTGTCTGGGACCACACGGTGAGAAGCACCGCCCCACTCCGGGTCTCCTAGGCCGGTGTGGTCGTCAGAGTCTTCTGCGGCTTGAGGCCATTCCTGGGAAGATGCGCTCACGGGCCTGGACTGGGACTGGGGCTGGGCCACTCTGCGTGCGTCCTGTCTCCCCAGGAGCGTCCGTCTGCCCTGTACTTGGGTTCGGGGGCCCACCTCCTTGTCTTTAGTCTCTGCCCTGGCCCCACGCTGTCCCGCAGACCAGAGTCCTGCAGGCCCCGCACTGCCCTTCCTTGTGCCTAGTTTGTGACTCGGCCCTCCGAGTGTGGCCCTCGAAGACACTGCAGTGATGAATTTGCTGAGGGACATCGCAGGAAACTCCTGATGGTCATAGCCCCGAGATCTGACCTTGCCTGGCCCCCAAGCCGTGGCGGACCCCATGGACCACTCCTCCACGTCCGTCCTTTGCTTGCTGGGGTCCCGTCCGGTGTCTTCCAGCTGCCCTCCTACCTGGCCGGAGCCTCTGGTCTGTGTCCTGCATCATCCTTCACCAGGAATGAATCCCTTCCTTCCCATCCCACACTCCCCTCTCCCCCGACCTTGGAGATCTCCTCCGCTTCCATAAACGAGTGGGGCCCAAGTATTTATTTCCTGAACGATCTTCCTAAACCACGGCTCAGATCACGTTACCACTCCCTTGCTTAACCCGGAAGGCAGAGGACTCCGGAACCAGCCAGCCCGGCCTGCCACTTGCTCGCCGAGGCGCCTTGGCCAAGGTATTGACGTCCCGAGCTGCCCTTTCCTCCCACGGAGGAGGGGATGAGGCGCCTGGTCTACGCAGGGGTTGGTTTACTGTGAGCACTCGCTAGATACCTGCTCTGAAGTTTTCTTTAATCCTTAGCTGGGAGGAATAGGAATAATGGCAGCCGTCCAGTGGCGGCCGGCGTCGGGGGGCTCGGGAGCGTGGCTCACAGAGGCCTCCGCTGGCTCTGCCTGGCTCGGGGGCGTCCCCAGCCCCCGGACTCCATCCCCGTGCTCTTGCACACACGGTTGGGCCTCTGGGCCTCTGTCCTCCAGCACAGCCTGCGGCCTCCACAGTGCCTCCCCTGCCTCCCGGGAGTGAAGGGCCTCGTTCCCCTTCATGCTTCTGCTAGGTCTCCGGGTTCTTCTTCTTCTTCTTTTTTTTAAAACTATTTATTTATTTATTTATTTATTTATTTATTTATTTATTTATTTATTTATTTATTTATTTATTATTTATGATAGACATAGAGAGAGAGAGAGGCAGAGACACAGGAGGAGGGAGAAACAGGCTCCATGCAGGGAGCCCGACGTGGGACTCGATCCTGGGACTCCAGGACCGTGCACTGGGCCAAAGGCAGGCGCTAAACCGCTGAGCCACCCAGGGATCCCCTCTCCGAGTTCTTCTAAGGCGAGTGTCCTGTACCGACTTGACTTACACGTCAGCCCCGTTAGACTGCACGGCCCTTTAGTTTGCCTCCCTGGCAGTGGGTTCGGCTGGCTCTGTGGGCCGTCTGAATGGAGGACTGTGACCACGGGTCACACAGAGGTGGGGCCGGTGGCAGACAGGGCAGGCCCTGAGAACGTTTGAGATGATCCTGCGTGGTTAAGGACGAACCCAGAGGAAAGGTCCCCGAGGCCCCTCTCTGGCTCACTGCCCCCTTTCCCTGGTCTGAAGCCTCTAAGGCCACGGTTCTCAGCCAGGGCGGATTTTGGCCTTCTGGGTCATCTGGCAATTTCTGGACATTTTTGGTTGTCACAACTGGGGATGCTGCTGGCATCTAGTGGTGGAAGCCAGCACTGCAGAGCATCCTTGCATGCATAGGGCTCCCCCCCTCGCCCCCCCCCCCCCCCCCCCCCCCCCCCCCCCCCCCCCCGGACTGCTCCAGCCCCAAATGTCAACAGTGCCAAGGTCCAGACCCTGCTGTAGAAGGTTCTGAGTCCGTTTGCAGCTCTCTCATTGCTTTCCCTTGGAATCAAACCCAGGCACCTGGGATGCCTGGGTGGCTCTGTGATTGAGCATCTGCCTTCAGCTCCGGCATGATCCCAGGGTCCTGGGATCAAGTCCCACATCAGGATTCCCGCCGGAAGCCTGCTTCTCCCTCTGCCTGTGTCTCTGCCTCTCTCTCTGTGTCTCATGAATAAATAAATAAAATCTTAAAAAAAAAAAAAGTCAACCCAGACTTCTTTCTCAAGGCTGAGGAAGCTCTCCATGACCCGGCTCCTGCTTTCCTCACCTCGCCCCCGGGCACTCTGCTCGGGCCCCACCTGGCTGTCCTCCCTGTTCCAGGGTCTTGCTGGTCATTGTCATCGGTGTGTTTTTGTGATGGGCTCTCTGCACGGGCTGCTCTCCCCTCTCATCCCTGCTTGGCTGGCAGCTTCTTGTCATTCAGATCTCGCTGGAACTGCATCTGCCTCTGAAATTCCCTTCCTGATGATCCAGACCAACCACGGGCCCACTATCACATCTTCTTACATCTCCATGGAGCACTTAGCACCGTCTGATTTTGTTTCTCTGTTTGTTAGAGCTCTACGAGGACGAGACCTCACCTGCCTGGTGCAGGGCTGTGTCCACCCCTGCCAAGAACCGTGCTGGCACATACTCCGTTACGATGGAGCGTGGTGGGTGGGAGCAAGGGTGGGATGAACAGCTTACATTTATGCAGGGGAGCCTAAGAAATGCTCTAAATGATTTACGTTGAATGCCCACAGTTGCTTTGTGAAGTCGGATACTATGATCATCGCCTCCACGGTGCAGCTGGGAAAACGAAGGCACCAGAATTATGTAACTTGCTGAATGAAGATCATGTGGCCAGATGGGGCCAGGCTGGGATGGGATCGGAAGCAGTCTGACTGCTGGATCTTAATTGTCCCCTCATTCAACCATACTGTTTGTTCAGGAAGTGAATGTGGAATACAAAGGATGCATTCACACCCGTCCTTCCTGAGCATACACAGCCTTCTCAGAACTGGGATTTTTGTCTGCTCTGGGCTCAAAATTTGCGACCCTCTCACATTTTATGATTTATTCACTTCTGTCTGGGTTATGAAGAGAGTACCGAGACTGTCTTTTTCCTTAAATGGTTAGGTTTTAGTGTTTTCTCTACCCTTTACTCTGACTCCTTAATCGTGGTTCCTTTGTTGTTATGGCCACTAGGAAACTCATACAAAAATTTGGGCCCCAATGCTAATAATCCTGTCATACTTTATGAAATGCATTTTGTCTAGTACTTTCTTCTACTTTCCCCCATAACATTCCATTTTCCTTGTTTTTATTTTAAGATTTTATTGATTTGAGAGAAAGAGAGAGTGGTGGGGGTCGAGAGCAGAGGGAGAGGGAGAGGGAGAAGGAGAAAGAATCTTAAGCTGACTCCAAGATGAGCGCAGAGCCTGACAGGGGACTCAATCTCACGACCTGGAGGTCATGACGAGCTGAAGCCAAGAGTCAGAAGCGTAACTGACTGAGCCACGCAGCCCCCCCCCCCCCCCCATTTTCCTTGTCTTTTTACTGATTTTTCTTTATCCTTAGCCAACTCAAACAATTTATGAGTTGCGATGGAGCAAAACAAATATATATGGAAAGTGTGTCCCTGGACACATTAATCTCTGATTGTCAGTGTTCTCAGGTTTTTGGTGTAATATAAATTGGGTAAAGTCCACCAGAGTGCCTCCAGACATACGATAAACATTTAGTAAGTGTTTGTTTATCTTTTTTCCCCTCATTTACAGTGAGGTCGAGAGGCTCCCAGGCCTGGTATTAGGTGTTGGAAGGCCTGGGTGGTTTAGCAGGTCTTACTGAGCCATTCCTATCCACTACTAGCGGGTGAGGTCCATTACAAAGACCCATAGCAAGTGACAGCCTGTCATCTTGTCCTGTTTTGGTGCTGTTTCCACAACAAGTTGGTTTTTTGAGCAGCAGAGATCTTAGGTACAGTAGGTGGAAGAGAGTCCACCACTATGCAGTGAGCTTGTACATGAAGTGTAGCCTGACAAAGAGAAAGCATTTACTGGAAAGAAAATGAGTCAGACTCCCAGAAACTTTGTGTTACTATGGTAACAGGGTAATTGGCCAGTCCCTCTTTGGCTAGAGCATAATATACTAGTGAGGAATGTCAACTGTTATGTCTCAGTTGCTTATTAGCTCATAAAATGTCCTAGTTTACATACTAATTGTTGCTGGAGAAAATAGTCCTATTTTAGGATGACCCAGTCACCCATTTCTTGGTACTAAGCCACTTTGGGGCTTAACAAAAAACAATCCTTATGGTAGTGAAAGCTCTTAGCCCTTACTGATACCAGGCGTCTTCTCATTTAATCCTTATAGCTACTTTGTAAGGTTCGTTTCACTGTCCCATTTTACAGATGAGGGAGTAAAGTCCAGGGTAGGTAGGTAGGTAATTTGCCGAAGGTCTCAGTTCTGGGAAGGAGTGGAATCAAGATTTGGATCCAGGTTCTGTTTGATTCCTAACCCTTTGGGTTTTTTTTGTTTTGTTTTTTGTTTTTTGTTTTTTGTTTTTTTTTTTACCATTAATAGAGAATTATTTCTTTCTTTAAATCAGAAAAGGCAAAAGTGGGGATCCCTGGGTGGCTCAGCGGTTTGGTGCCTGCCTTTGGCCCAGGGCGTGATCCTGAAGTCCCGGGATCGAGTTCCGCATCAGGCTCCCTGTATAGAGCCTGCTTATCCCTTTGCCTATGTCTCTGCCTCTCTCTCTCGCTCTCTATCTCTGTCGTGAATAAATAAATAAAATCTTTAATTAAAAAAAAAAAAAAGAAAAGGCAAAAGTTCAGGAGGATTGACCTTTTCCTGGTAGAGGGGTTTTCACCCTTGAAACTGTTAACATTTTGGGGCCAGATAATTCTTTATTTAGTGAGGGGAGTGTCTTGTGCATTATGGAATGTTTAGCAGCTTCCCTGGTCTACCCACTGGATGCCAGTAACCCTCACTCTTCCGCTCCCACCCCCAATATACTCTTTAAAGATTTTATTTCTAAGTAATCTCCGTACCCAACATGGGGCTTGAATTCACAACCCTGAGATCAAGAGTTGCATGCTATACCTATTGAGCATCCAGGTGACCCATCCCATTCCTAATTTTGCCAAGTGTTGCCTGGGGAGCAGACCAGAAGAACTGAGGAGGAATTTGGCCAATTTAGTACCTTCCTGGAAAAGAACAACTTTTCATTTCTGATATCAACACCCTCCTGGGTCTCAGAAGTTCTTAGGAAGTTTTGTTTACCTAGGTTGTATTTGGAGAGTTATGCAGCTCTTGCCACTACCTGATTTTAGAACATTTTCATCACCCCCAAAAGAAACCCCATTCCTTCCTCCCCTAGTCCCTGGGAGCCACTAATCTCTTTTTTTGTCTCTATGGATTTTCCCTATTCCGAACAGATCATAAAATGGAATCATATACGGTGTGGCCTCTATGTCTCATGCTTTCATCTAGCATGATGTTTTTCAGGTTCCTCTGTGTTGAATCGTGCATCAGGACTTCATCTTTTTAATTAACAAATAATATTCTATTGTGTGGAATTGTAGAGGTCCAACTTCATTATTTTACATGTGGCCATTCAGTTGTCCCAGCCATTTGTTGAAAAGACTGTCTTTTGTCCTAGTGGCTTTTCTTGACACCTTGTCAAAACTCCATTGACTATAAAAGTGATGTTTTTTTTTCTAGACTTTCAATTTGATTCTGTTGGTCCATAAGCATTTGAATCTGTAGATCAATTTGGAGAGTATTGCTGTTTTACCAATACTTAGTCTACTAATCCATGAATATGGTATGTCTTTCTTTTAAATTTTTAATATGGGATATCTTCTTTAGTTTCTTTGAACAGTATTTCTTTGAGCAGTATTTTGTAGTTTGCAGTGTATAGGTCTTGTACTTCTTTGTTAAATATTCCTAAATGTTTTATTTGCTTTAATGCTATAGTAAGTGAAAATTGTTTTAGTAATTTCATGTTTGGATATTTGATAACTGGTATATAGAAATTCAATTGATTTTGGTATATTCATCTTGTGTCCTACAGCCTTGCTGAAGTTGTTTGTTAGTTCTAAGTTCTTTGTGGAAAAAAAAAGTTTGTGGATTTGAAATAAAAAAAATATGCACCGACAGCTGTACATTTCCCTCTCAATACCGCTTTAGCTGCATCTCATAAATTTTAGCATATTGTATTTTTGTTTTCATTCATCTCAAAGTATTTTCTTATTTATGTTTTTTTCTTGCACTCAACTATTTCAGTATTGGTAATCATTGATAATTTCTACATAGTTATTTTGGTATTGGTAATTATTGATAATTTCCTCCACATGGTTGTGAATTTTTAGATTTCCTTCTGTTACTGATTTCTAATTTTATTCCACTGTGATTGGAGAACATATATTGTATGACTTTATCACTTTTAAGTCTATGGAGCCTTTTTTATGACCTAACCTCATAGGTTTGGAACACACTAGGGAAAGTTCCGTGTGCACCTGAGAAGAATGTGTGCCCTGTTGCTTTTGGATCGTGACTTCTATGAATGTCTGTTACATGTGGTTGGTTTATTGTGTTGTTCACATCATCTGTTTTCTTGTTGCTCTTCAGCCTGGTTATCCCATCTGTTATGAAAGTGGGGTATTGAGCTCTCCACCTGTTATTATTTAAGTATCTGTTTCTCCCTTGGGTTCTATCAGTTTTTGCTTCATGTATTTTGGGGCTCTGTTTTTAGGTGCATATAACTACATTTTCCGGATGGACTGACCATTTCTTTGTCTCTAGGAACATTTTTCTTGTCTTCTATTTTGTTTGACGTTGGTATAGTCACTCTCGTTCCCTTGATTTGGAGTGGTTTTGTTTTTGGTTTTGGTCTTAAAGCTTCTCCTGAGTTGTTGTAATGTGTAGTCAGGACTGAGTCTCCACTCTTAGAGGATAAATTAAAAGCTAGGGGTCGGTGTTTTGTTATTAAAGCCAGCTCATAGCAACTAAGAGATGATGTCTATGGGATTATGTGATTCCTGTGATTCCTGGTGTTGAAGGCCTCATAGGAACCTCCGGGTGCCTTGGTAAAAACCTTTCCTGGAGCCAGATTTGTGGTGGGCTAAGCAGTATTTTCCTGAAGCAGTTGTTTTCAGGTTACCTCGTGACAGACGGGGTTTCCCCATGCTCAGGTTTTCAGAGCTGCCTCTTTCCTTGCTTGCTCTGCTGGTGTTGGCCAATAAAGGATTTCATCTCATATCTCGGAAGGCAGCGCCCGTTGTCCTATGGGTCTCCCAACCATTTGATCAAACTCCCTCCTAGGCCTTTCTATGGCTCTCTGTGTTGGCGTCGCAGTAACAGGGAGACAGTCTGAGCTCCAGGCTTCTGTTCGTGCGGATGTGTGGGGCAGGGAAGGTGAGGGGGGCTGTCAGAGACACTTCTAGGAGGCTGATCAGAAATGAGCTTCCTTTTCACAAGTCTGAAGGTAGAGAATATGCACAGAAATGAAAGTGTTTTAGGAAGAAAAAAACTCAGCGTTTGTCAAGGGCCCAGATAGAGAGTGGGAGTGGGGGAGAGGCTTTGAAAAGCAAGACCTTCTTTGGGCAAAGGTGATGTCCCTCATTGCCTAGCAAGATGCAAAGTGATCTAGAATAGATTCTCCTTTATTCACTTTTATTCGGACCTCGAAACTTTGATCTTCACATCCTTCCCCTTTCCCTTATTATTATTATTTTTTTTTTTTCATTCCCTCCCTGCCACCATTTCTTAGGAGTTGTCCTTTGGCTATCACCTTTTCTTGGATGATGTCTTTATCAAAGTACTCTTTTTAAACTGGAAACTAGTCTATTCTAACATGTCTGTTCCCACATCTGGTTTTTATCCCAGGGACTCTGATCCACTGTCAGGAAGTTTTTCCTCCAAGCAGTGAAAAGCCTCCGGAAGCTAAGTTATCTGACCCACATTTATTTATTGTCTTTTTAGAGCTTTTCCTCTCAAACTTTGTCTATAGAAGACTCAGTTGGGAATGTCTTGGTTTCCTGCTTACGGGTTCTCTGGAATTTTCATTCCAATATATAGAGATATACAAACATACCTTCATGCACATTACGTGTGTGCATTACAAATAGTTAAAATAAATAACCTGAAAAAAAAAAAAACCCTTTAGGTTACAAGATAATGTCCTCATCCCAAACTTGCTAAGTTTTTTCCTTTCATTCTTAAAATTACTTTAAAGAGCAAGAACAAGCCCTCGGAATCTCCTTATTCTTTATAGTGCCTTCTTTCCTGCAAGCCCAAAAAATAGTATAGACTTGGCCCTTCAGGTCCTTCAGGGCTTTTGGGGAGTGAGGAGGATATTTCCATACCACAGAGCCCCATAATATCCTTGTGAGTCCCTAAAAACTTCCTTCATAAAAAACAGATCTGACATGTCATTTTCCTTCATAAAGATGTCTGCTGGCTGGCTCCTGGGATCAGTGTCCAGATCCCTGCCTCCCTCTCCTACCCCAGCCTCCTGTCTCCTGCCACATCTGTGCTCTGCACACTCTAAACCTTCCCAGATCTCTGTGCAGATGGGGCCACCCTGTTGCAGCTCTGAACTTTTATTCACATCACTCATCTTGCCTGGAAGGTCCTTCCCCCTCTCCCTCTTCATCAGCGCATCCCTCATCTCCTAGCCAGCTGACATGGTGCTCCTTTGTGCTGTGTGCATCCTGGGTCCACCAGACTGGGGCAGAAAATAATAGTCATAAATAATAGTAAGAGCTAATGCTGTGTAATAATACTGTGTGATACCCGATAATACTGTGTGTAATACTGTATTTTGTACCATCATGTTAAGTAACAATAGCTACTCTGTACTAGCTGTAACAGTAGATAATACGGTATTAACCATCACAGCTCATACCATGTGCTGCAGAAAGATAGTAATCATTGTATTGTCTCATCCCAACAACCCAGCGAGGTAGGGACTCTTAATATTGCCCTTCCCTGATGAGGAAATGGAGGCACAGAGAGGTGAAATAAGTTGCCATAAATCAGATGTCCAATAAATGGCGGAGGCAGTATTTGGACCCTGACAGGCTGACCTCTAACCTGACTGTAGTACAGTGTTGAAAGACAAATGTTTATACAGCTTACATAGCACTTACCACATCTCTGCAATGATCTGTTTATTGCCCTATGTTTCCTCCTTCTTTATTTTTTGTTTTTTTTGTTTTTTTGTTTTTTTGTTTTTCCTCCTTCTTGGCCAGGTGTTCCTTAGCTAGGGGCAGCTTGTTAGCGGAAGTTATGTTTGATTCCCTTTGCAATCCCATTTGGCCCGATGTGTGGGATAGAGAGCCTGAGAATTAAATGAATGCAATGAATAACTGAAAGAGTGAGGCCTTCGTGTAAACATACTACTGGTTTCCACGTCATTTTTCTTAGCGCCATCCATAGATGGGAAGAAGAGCCGTTTGTAGACCCGTGGACCATGTTGGGGCAGGGAAGATAGGATCAGATCCCTACTAGGTATCAGGCATCGTGCTGTCTTCTCTACATGCAAAATCTCATATATTATTTTCCAACAACTAATGAGGTCTGTGCTCTCTTTATTTCCCTTTTACGGACAGGAACACTGAGGCCCAGGGAGGTTAAGTGACTTGTCCAGAGTCTCAGCTATTATGTGGCAAAAGGGGGATAGAAGCCCAGATGCTTCTGAACCCTAAGCCCTTCTGACTTCTAAGCTCCAGGCTGCATATCTCCTATTCTTACGAAAGAGGAGGTGGTTAGAAAGAATTTTCCATCTGACAGTGTTCTGTGGCAGCTGTTGCAGCTAGATGCCTTCTTTCTGTGTTCACATTCCAATGAGCTTGAGGTGTTTTGCTCTCTCCACTCCCCAATATGTATCTCCAAAGCAGCCCATATGGTGTTTGAGGAAGAAATAATGCATTGCGGTATCTGATTGATAGAACTTGGGAGTCCACTCTAGTAGTCAGGTGGACTTGAACGGCTGGAACTCCCCCCCCCCCCCCCCCCCAGGTAATGATGAATGTACAAAGACTTGAATTCCAGGTGTGGATTTGGCTTTCTGGGGTGTTTGTCCTCCGCATCGGGACCATACTGAAACACCTGTCCTTTTTTTCTCTCCTAGACTACTTAGAGAATCCTAGGTATATTGTTTTTTTTTTTTTTTTTTTTTTTGAAGCCTGTTACTTTTTATAAGGCTTTTTTTCCTTCCTTGCTTCCAACCATGAAGTCATGTTTGACTTTTCAAAGGAACCACACAGTTTGACATTTTACAAAATGAACCAGGGGACTGAATATAGTAGCACATTTAGATCCATTACTTTTTTGCAGGTTTTTAGCCAGTGATGCTACATGGAGGCATTCACTTTGGGGACACTGGGCAGAAGGGGAAGCATTGTGTGTGTTGGTTCAAATTATGCGAATTTTATAATCTTGATTTTTTTTTCCTAACTTACATTTCAGTGTAGATAATTCTCACATCTTTAGTGTAAGCTTCATTGCAACTAGCTCGTGGCACATTTATGAGAAATAAGATTTTTAAAAAATTTTCTTTTTTGATTAAAGAAAACAGACCAGGTACTTTTTACTGATCTCAGGAGCAAGTTCATACTGACCTGCTTTCAGAGCTCCCAGTACCACGTTGTTTCTGCCTCTGGGCCTTTGCACACACCGTTCCTCCTTCTTGAAACAGTCTCCCCAGCACCAAGCTTTTCTCTGTGGCAGAGCTGTCTGCAGCGTATCCTTGTTCTTTGCAGGTATGACACAGAGTTTGTGAATTAACGTTGTTGAAATGAATAAAGGAGCAGGACCTCAGCCTGTTTAAACATTACATGGGTTTCCCCCGTAGCTATGTGTGAAGTGTTTTTGTTGAGGCCTGCTTTCCTTTGAGCAGACTTTTCTGAGGTCGGCCTCTGTCTCCCTTTGAGATTGGGCGTCCTCTCGCCCCCCATTAGAGGACTCGTGGCCCTGCACGCGGGGGCTCATTTTCTTGTCTTTCCTCCACTCTGTTAGGAAGTACTGTTTGAACCACCACAGAACTGACTCGGAGCCACAGTTCCTGGAGTGGTTGCTGGTCTGTGCTGTGGCAACATCAGAAAGAAAGGAATGATGAGGTCCTTTGTTCCTGGGGCAGAAGATACAGGTGGAATCTGGCAGGTGGGGTGTCCTCATGGGAGTGTCCATTGGAATGCGCCATGCTTAATTAACATGAACGCAGGCCCCCCTAAGGGAGAGGCAGCCCTGACATTCTTCTGCAGGAGGGTCACTGACATCCTTCGTCCTGAAACACCCCTGTACAGGACAGGACATTCTAGAGAAATGTTAGCAAGCAGGACCGTCCTTGGAGTGAGACCCTGCGCCTTTGTCGGGCCCTTAGAGGCGACCAATCGTGCAGCCTGGGAAAGTTAGTTCAAGGAGCATCTCCTGAAAGGAGGGACACTCTTTGCATCAGCTCGTGATTAGTGTAACCCAGGGAAACTGGTTCCAGCAAAGATTGATGCTCTGTGCCCGCTGCAAAATTTAAAAGATAAAAAGAAGAGTCATGGTTTCCTTGACTGGATAGGAATGTCCCCTACTTTGCAAAGTAATGAAATACACAGATGTTAAAATGAAGAGAGACAGAGATAAATGGGGAATAATAGAGCACCGGCAGCAGCAGCAGCAGCAGCGAAGAACCAACTTAACATAAACACTTGGGAACTGTGGGGTGTTCTCAGCCTGTGGGCTTCTAGGAATATCTTTGCCAGCAGGGGAGGATCGGCCTATCTCAGGTGGACAGGCTGGGGCCGGAGGCTTCTCCTGTAGCCATCTGTGGCCAGAAGACAGTCCCCGTTCCTCTGGGAGGAGGCAGTCAGTGATCAAAAGGGTGCTGAAATGTGAACTATGCCCATCCTGTGACCTTGCACTTCTACCTTAAAGAGATGTCGTACAAGTGGGGAGTATAGTATATGCATCTGTGTGTGCGGTGTTAACTGAAAACACACCAAATAGCCATCAATAATGGAACTTAGGTGCACTAAGGGGGGACAGAGGTGCACTAGAATTACCAGTAGCTGTTAAAAGTGATAGCGTGGACCTGTAGTTATCAACATGAAAAGATGTCACACTATATTGGGAATGACAAAAGCAAGTTTAGGATAGTATAGTGTTTTGGGGGTGCATGTGGGTAAAAATATATGCTCAGATTTTTATTAATTTACTCAGTAATTATTGAGTAATGTGTGCTAACCAGGCACTCTCTGGGCATTGGAGGTAGAACAATGAACAACACCGTGGTCCTTAGCTCTTCGGAAGTGAAGCACTTGGAACCAGCAGCGTTGGCATCACCTAGGAGCGCTGGGAATACAGAATCCCGGTCTCCACTCCAGACCTACTACTACATTTTACTGAGGTCCTAGGGCGAGCCATTTGCACGCACTAGTTTTTGAGATCATGCTGCAGGAGTGTGTTTACTAAAATGGCCACAGTGGCCTTGCCTGGGTGGCAGCAGTTCAGGGCAGTTTTCACATTTATCCTTGTATATTTTCCCCGTAGTTTGAATTTTTCATGGTGAGCTTTGTCATGGGTTTATAAAAGCCAGGATGGCAATTTTGCAAAAGACCTTAAAGCTCCTGCTTCTGGTTCTTTGGGCTGTCACAGGCACACACTGGCAGGATCTGGGAGTGGGAATTGGAGGCAAGCCGGGGGGTGGGGAGGGCGGGGGTGGAGGTGGCAGCTGTTGCTCATTTGGCCAACTACAGATGCCTGGAAGAGAGACCCCAGATACGCGTGGTTTTGGCCTGAGCTCTTGCCACAGCCTGCGAGATGCTGCAGGCCTGAGGAACGAGTTCCTGGCTGCTTTGGCTGAGTGGAGGGGCTCTGGTGACTGTTGTGGGGTGACTCTGTGGGGAGGGTCTGGGCCAGTAGCTGCAGACAGCAGGGCCATGCTGCAGCACCACATCCTCCAGGACCAGCGAGCAGCCCTGAGCCCCTTCTGGGCAGACTGGCAGCCAGACTGGCAGCGTGGTGCCCGCTCCAGAGTGTTTCTCCCCACGGCTTGGAAGGTTCTGGCCATGTGGTAGAGGGGCTTTCAGTTTCACGGGCCCCCCACCTGAATCTGAAGCCCAAGGTGGGATTTGGCAGGCCGTGGCTCTATCGCACCCTGCCTCAAGCACCTTCTAGTTGAAAGAGGCTAGACTTGGGGACTGAGAACTGGATTCTAGCCCAGTCTGACCCTAAATAACTGTGTGACTGCAGGCAAGTCTCAAACTGCCTCCTTACGCCTCAGTTTTCCGCTCCGTGGTAAGAGCCTCAGATACTGAACGAAGCTATGTGCTCCAGCTGTTGTGCACATAGAGATTGGGTCTTTGTTCTGGGGGTCTCATAGCTTGGCCACACCGGGGTGTCTCCTGGTTCCCCTCTAGTCCTCATGTAATCCCCAGACACTGGTCCTGCATTTTGGAGGCCAAAGCAGCTTTACATCTAGGACAGTGGCAGGGAGAGCTTATTGCAGATTTGCTTGTTTATGGCCTTGCTGGCAAAATAAGAAGTTGGCAACTATTTTAGTCCTTCACCCACCCCCATCCCGTTTTGTAAAAAAAAAATTTTGTTTTACCAACCTGTAAAAATCAGTCACTGTGACAACCAGGCCCTAAGAGGGGAGAGGACACAGACCAGGAAATAAACCAACCCAGGAGAGCACTGGCTCTTGTCTCCCCCTGCTAGCGAAAAGCCATCAGCCTGAAAAGTTCACGGAGCAGGTCCTCGAAAAATAGTGAATTCCGGGTGATGGGTGTCAGGGAGTCCCCCTGTCCACGTCGGTGACGTCAGACACAGCCAAGCTTCCACTGTCGGCTGGGGGCGCTGCTGAGCTTCCTGCTGAAATCTCCCCTTCGTGGAAATGGGGGCCAGCGGAGGGACCCCCGAGCCCTGCAGTGGGTCGTGCAGGCAGGAGCAGCCGACAGCTGCTGTCAGCGGCTGGCTTCTCTCGGAGCCTCAGCCAGGCGCTTGGCTGGCCACCTGTGACCCGGCTGGCCCGTGGCCTTAGCAGGCGTCCGACGGCGCAGATGTACATCCTGTAGGACGGCTCCCCCCCGACAGAGCCAGTGGCTGAGCATCGCCGTCAAGGCAGCGCGACTCATTAGTGATTCTTGAGAAGGGCTCAGGGGCAAGGCCAGAGAGCTGGTTAATTGAATGGTGGCTAATTCATTTATAATTATTCATATTCTTTTTCTTTGTCTCCTAAAGCCTGATCCTTTGGAGCTGGCCTGAGCCTTAGAATTGTCTAAAGAGGCAGAAGAGCAGACGAGTCCAGAGCTTTCCTAGCACGGTCAAGCTCCTCCCTCACTTCTGGACCTCAGGTCTCCTATCTGTGAAATAGGCTTTTTGTGAGGAGTAAATGAGGTGGTATTTGTAAAACCTGGAGTGGAATGCTTCGCCCATGGGAAGCATCGAGTCAGCTACCTGTTATTACCCAGTCCCACTCTCTCGTATAGGCTCATCTGTATATTCAGAAAATATTTATTACCTGGGGTCCACACTATATAGGGCAGCTCCTTGAAAAGTGGTGAGTGAAAGTATTCAAATGCATCTGTTCATCATTCAAGTAGCACAGCACAAAGCCGGTGACGTCCTTTCCTAGGAAGGATAAGAAAGAAGCAGAGTGAAGGCTCGAGAGGTGGAGGGTGGGAGTCTGAGTTTCTGGGTCAATGATACAGTGTCTGTATAAGTGGAGGCTTGGGCCATGTGACCCTAGGAGAAAGAGTTCAGGCCAAGGGAACGGCAGGGTGCACATTGGTCCTGAGGTGGGAGCATGTGCGACAGCTCCCCGGGGAACAGGGAGGCCTGCATCGCCGGGCAGGGAGCATGGGTAGGTGTGAGCTGGAGGGGTTTCAGGGCTGAACGATGCTGGGATACGGGCTTTAGGCTTTTCTAAGCTGCTGGGAGGGCAGTGACGTTTCAATTGGAAGTTTACAAGGAAGCAGCTCTCTGATGTCAGAGCCCATCAGTAGCACTGATCTGGTGGCCAGAGCAAGGCCAGCTCGTCCCCTGGTTTGAGCATCCACCTCTGGGTCTTGCCTGTCACAGCTGTTACCATGGTGTTTGCTAAATGGTGACTTTCTGTTTTGCACAGCCGCTCTCTGTTTAATAATTAGAGTTCTTCTATAAGGAAAAAATCCCTTCTTCCCCATTTACTTATTTATCCAACGATCTATGATGCCAGTATGGACTCACAGATACTTTTCGTCTCCTCTGGGTTATAGTTCAAAGCTATGATTATTTTGTCACTCAGAGTGTCACAGCTCTGACCACAGTGGGGAGCTCCTTCACATTGACTCCCGTGTCCTTCTGACATGCCTCCATCGTATGTTGAGCACTTCTTTCCTCTTTGGCAACACAAGACCCTCCAGGTTCATGTTGGGTTTCCCCCGGGAACTAACTGCTTCTCCAAGGAGCTCTGGTTCCCTTTATTGGATAATGGTATTTAGAAACCACGATCTGGTGCTGGGTGTGCTCATTTGCTACTGGAGCGTATTGCTTCTTATCCTTCTAAGCAGACGGAACTGGGAAATCCATGTATATATGCTAACCCAGGCATACACACCAGATCGATATATTTTTCTCTCTTTATCTATCTTTCTGTCTGTGTGTCTGTGTATCTAAGTATCTGTCTATCTTTACAAACCTTGAATTTGTACGGATGCCTTAACTTCCAGTCCGATGCTTCAGGGATCATTTAGCTCCTCTACTTTCCTTATTTCTAACTTCTTCCTCTGAGAGTGAGAAGCCTCATGGTTTTTATTTGCAGTCTGTTTACTTATTTGTTGAGTTCAAGTGCACACAAAGGTAGTTTCAGAACTGCTAATCCATACCCCGGTGACAAATAAAAGTAGAGTGCTCTATTTGTGTACAATTCTTTTTCTTTAGCCTGATAGAATCCAGGCAAAAAAAAAAAAAAAAAAATTCCTGAGTTACATAGACTGGTTCTGTTTCTCCCCACACCCTTCAGTGTGGTGGGCTTACTCCTCTGTAATCCAGTTGCATTCGCTTTTGCTGTTTCTATCCCATTTTGAATATCCACACGCATACACACATGTGGATGATTTTAATTGTTTACTGTTTGGGTATGTAAAATATTGGGGTTCTAAGAGTCAGAGCTGATAGACTCATCCCAGCTGCCTCGTTCTAATCCCATTTCCCTATTCTTTCCACCTCTTTCCTACCCCCCCCCCATACATAACCAGTCTCTTTAGTTTCTGATTTATCATTCCTGTGTGTCTTCTGCACAAATGAACCAATCTGTATACATTTTCTTATATCTCTTTCTTTTCCTCATATAGAGCTCATATAGAGGGTTAAAATATTGTAGATACTCCTTTGCACTTTGCTTTCCCCCCCACTTAACAGTGTATCCTTAGATCATTTCATATCAGCTCATAGAGATCTTCCAGAATTAGCTTTTTTGTTTTTTTGTTTTGTTTTGAATGAGCTTCTTTGACTTTGGCAATCAGGAAAAAAAATTAGCCTGAAGTAATTTTAAAGTAAAGTAAAATTAAATTCTAAAGTAATTTTAAAATTCTGTAATGATGATTGATAAATAGTATAAGCATTACCATTAATTGAACATCTACTATATACCTGAGTCCGTGCTAATAAGCATTTCGTATAGATTATCCCATTGAATCCTTCCTAGAGCTCTGGGAGGTGGATGTTACCTCCAATTTACTGATGAGGGAACAGACTCAGTAATATTTAGAAACTTGCCTAAGTTCATAAAAAGTAGAGCCACAATTTGAGCCCAAGACACTGTCTCCCAAGTTTGTGCTTTTGAAAAGCATACCAGCACCATTATGGAAGTTCCAGGTTGTAACAGTGATGGGGATTTTTAAAACCCAGGCATGTCCCAGGCCTTAAAACCCTGTTGATTGTGGATGATGCTGCCAAAGTTGGCATGTTCCTGATGGCAGGAACATGAAGGTAATATACAGCCTGTTTGTTTCCAAGAAATGCCCTTCCTTCTTGAGGACCACAGGTCTTGCCTCTAAGGCAGGAGATGAGAGGGATGCTAGTCGGGGCCTGCTACCTGGGATGCAGCAATAGATCTGATCTTATACCCCGTAATCACAAGCTAGAGCAGTCAGCACCATTAACGGGGAAGTACATTACCCCACAGGGCTGTTTGGTTAGCTGGGCACTCAATCAAGCCCGAGTTACAGCAGTTTCTGTTAAAACTGTTTGTACAGCAGGAGGGGAAGAAGAATTTCTCTGAGCAGGAGTCTGGTTTGTGTTGTGAGAAATGACAGATAGGCAGTTGAGTTGGTCGAGAGCTTGGCTTCTGGAATCTGAGTGCCCGGGGTCTCACCACATGTCATATTTGCTAGCTGTGTGGCCTTGGGTCAGTCACTTTACCCTCAAAGCACACCTCTGGAGTGGGGATAAGAAGCATACCTGTCTTTGCCAGTGGTTCCCAAGATTGCCCCCAGGCCCAGTGATTTGCTGGGAGGATTCAGTGAACTCAGCATATAGTCCTGTGATATATTATAGTAGAAGGACACAAAGCCAAAGCAGCAAAGGGAAAAGGCAAATGGAGTGAAGTCTAGAAGAAACTGGGTTCAAACTTTAAGAGTCCTCTCCCAGTGAAGTGGCACAGGATGCACTTAATTCCCCAGCAACAAGTCGTGACAGCCCGTGAGAAATGCTTTCCGCTGGGGAAGCTCATTACAGACTCAGCGACCGGGGATTTTACTGGGGGCTGGTTACGCAAGCACTGTCTGCCCAGCATGTACCCAAATCCCAAACTCCCAGAAGAAAAGCAGGTGTTCAGCATAAATTGCACTGTTTGCATAAATAGTTTAGGTGCAGTGAGCCTTTCTTAGGAGAAGGTGGTGTGAGCCCTCACAAAATCCAGGTTCCCAGATGCCAGCCGCACGAGGGCCAACCTTGGAAGCAGGCAAGCCTCTCTACAGGGTAGCCGTCTCAGGCCTGTGATGTTGAATTTTTTTCTACACACCAGGCCGTTGGGTGGTTGGTGGGTGGATTAAATGAGATCATCCATGGAAAGCTCTGGCCATGGTGTCTAGTATGGGAAGCACTTGGTACCTGTAGACACTTCTGACCGTCAGGGAATGAATTATGAGTGATCCGTTAGCACCTCAAGAGGAGGCTCATCCATCGCCCGTCTGCTCCCCTGTTCATTCCTTTGTTCAGCACACTCTGAGTGAGCCCTGCTGGTACAGGGCCATGCAGACACAGCGGGATTAGCCACCCCATTCCTCAAGGGTGGTGCACATGGGCTTCAGTCTGGCTGGGCATTCATTGGTGGTGGGTGGTGGTGGTAAGAGATCTTTCAGGACTTCAGGTAAATGTGAAAGGACCCCTTTGCACCCTTAGAGTTAGTGGGATGGGTATGCAAGTGGTTAGAAAACTTAACCTCCTAATGGCTTGCTCTTTGTCTTGTCTCCCCATCTGTAGCCAAGGCTAAGTCAAAATGCGGCCCGACCTTCTTCCCTTGTGCCAGTGGCATCCACTGCATCATTGGCCGCTTCCAGTGCAACGGGTTCGAGGACTGTCCTGATGGCAGCGACGAAGAGAACTGCAGTAAGTACCAGGAGCACTTGTGCACCATCCTGTGTTCATTCCGGGGCCTCCATCGCAGCCCCCCCTTCTCTGTGCTCCTCACTCCCTTAGGCTCAGGCATCTTCTGTTGTTATACCCAGATCCTGTTCTTCACACTTCTTTCTGGAGTACATGGCCAGCTCCCATTTATCGGGGACTCTGTGAAGTGCTCTAGGCCTGGGACATACTTTGTTTTCTGTTCTAACAAAAAACTCTGCAGGTGTAGGTGTCTGATGATATTAACAAATACAGAATCTGAAGTGTAGGGACGTCAGGGAACTCATCCAGCATGACACAGGTCCCACTGGCAGAGTCGATTCTCTGCTCCCTTAGACCCTCCTCTGGTTGACTCTCCCACTCAACCTCATGTGCTTGCTTTCCTTCCCACTTTGAATTATTTTTAAGGGGATGTGTATGTATTAACATATGTCAGAAGAAATTACTTTTTATAGAAGACTTTATTTATTTATTCATGAGAGACACAGAGAGAGGCAGAGACACAGGCACAGGGAGAAGCAGGCTCCCTGCCGGGAACCCGATGTGGGACTCGATCCCAGGACCCCGGATCACTCCCTGAGCTGAAGGCAGATGCTCAGCCACTGAGCCACCCAGGCATCCCAGAAGAAAGTATTTTTTAAAAAACACCCAAATAGTATAGAAAGCTAACGTTCTCCCTGCCTTGTGACCGTCTCGATTCCTTTCACTGGCTGTGTGGTATTCCAAGGTAGCAATGCATGGGCGGATACACGTCCCCTCTCATTCCCTCTGCCCAGCCTGCCCAGCCTCTCAGCCCTGCGGGTGCTGAGCTTCACACTCCATGGCCCGGACACACGCAGTCCTTTCCTGACCAACATCTCTTGTGTCCAGAACCACTTCTCACACCGCAGCTGTGGGGACCGTCAAGCATCTCTTCCCCACCTTCCATGCTGTCAGCTCTCCGTGCAAGTGGCTTTGGAACTCACAAAATATCAAAAAATATAAAAAGAGGAAAACGAAATTGCCCCAAATGATGCATTGTTCATAACTGAGGTTTTTTTGTGCCCGTCCTTTCTCTCTCTCTCTCTCTCTCTCTCTCTCTCTCCCCCCCCCTTCCTCCCTCCCTGTATGTATTATATATGTATGTGTATATATACACGTGTCATTCACCAGGATTGTTATCATCAGCAATATAATTGTCATATATATTATCAGTTGTTTTCAAAACATGTTTTAATGACTTGTGGTTTTGAGAAACTTTCTTTCCCTTACCCCGTTCGTTCTGCCTTAAGCCCCTAAAGAGGAGGGGGACCATCGCCCGTGTTATTTATGCCTTTCCAAGGAACACAGTTGTCTCTGTGCCCTCCCAGTGGGGACACGAGGAGTATATAACTCTCCCGTGTGTCTTCTCCTTTTGCCTTATTTCATCTTCTGGATCCCACATGGCAGAAATACGGCTTAGAGGCTGGATTGCTGAAAGGTTAGTAGAGTAGCGGGAGCCCACCTTAGGAGGAAGACACAGGTCACTAACAGAGTAGCAGCCTGATGGAGCAAGATGACTCTGGAGCTGCAGAGTCAGGCCCCAGGTTTGTGTGCTGCCCTGATTAAGCTAGGTTGGCTGCGCTTCATAATCGCCTTGCTCAATGGTTTCCTCTCCTCATGAAACGGAGCCGCCAAGAGCATGCTTCCTGGGTGGTTGTGACAGTTAGACGAGGCGGCATCTGAAAGGGGTTCAGTGTGGTGGCTGGTTTTCAATGGAGTTTAAAAACCCGTAGTGACTTAAAATTGAGTGATTAAGAGGAAGACCCTATTTACTACCATTTCGTCTTTGGCTTAGGTTGCCCAAGGATGTACTTGTTTTATATTTCACTAAGTGCTTTAGTGTGTGTCAGCTAGATCATAGCTTCCTACAGTCCATGGGGATCTTAGAACCTGAGGGGGGAGTTTTATGTACCTATTTATATACACATATTAGAGGGTAATTCGGTGGCAATAAAAAGCAAGTGTGATAAATTCTGGTACGTACATTCTAAATGATCGTGCCATCGTGCGTACTCCCTGCCATATTAAAGACCCTGTATGATTTAAATGTTTGGATATTGGTCTTTAATTGTCTAAATGACTTAATTATATCCATTCCAAATTAGATCATTGAGGATTAAGCCAGCATTTTCCTCTGGCATATCCACCATCTAAAAATAATGGGTTTTAAATCACTATTTGAAACTGGTAAATAAAAGGAGAGAACCCAGCATTTATCCTTCTTTTTCTAGATGCATTGTGCTTCTGAGTAATTAAATAGCCAATACATAAAGATTTTTTTTTTTTAATTGAAGAATACCAGCTATCATGGAAAAATGAGAGAATTAGAGTATCTGTTTTGTAACCCTGGTGAAGAAGTGGATCATCTGTAGCTCCCGAAAGCATTAGATGAAAAATTGATGGGGAGCTTTATAAGGGATGGATGGGGCTGAAAATGCCTGAAACCAGCCGTCCATCTGTTCACAGATGCTCTGGATCAACATTGTACCACTTCAAGCAGAATGTGGGAACCCTCTCACCCAATAGATCTCTTCATGTTCTAGTCGTCTGAGAACATCTACATACGTTCAGAATCCTGAAAGGCAATGTTTTAATTTTTGCTTTAAGCTCTCAAATGCATTTTAAAGAACTCCAGTGGAGAAGAACAGTCTGTTTTTACATTTACCCAGAGACTTGCCATTTTACTTGCTCATCCTTCACTCCCAATATTCCAAGTCTCCTTCTGGTATCGTTTCCCTTCTGGCTGAAGCATTTCCTTTAGCCATTCTTTTGAAGCAGGTCTGCTGGCAACACATCCTCTCCCTTCATCGGACACTGTCTCAATTTCACCTTCATTCCTGAAGGATATTTTTACTGCATATAGAATTCTGGGTTGACAGTTCTTTTTTAAAGCACTTTAAAAACGCTGTGCCACTTCCTCTGGCTTCTGTGGTTTCCGATGAGAAATTTGCAGCCATTCAAATTGTTTCCCCATAGAAAATGCATCGTTTTTCTGGCTGCTTTGAAGATTTTTTTTTTTTTTTCTCCCAGTTTAGCTCTCAGCAGCTAGATTATAGTGTGTCTGGCTACGGGGATTTCTTTGAGTTTACTCTGTACAGGATTCTGTTTGAATCTGTAAGTTTTTGTCTCTTGCTATACGTAGGACTTCTTCAGCTATTCTTTCTTCAAATGATTTTCAAGCACTCTTTGTCCTTATCGGATTTGGATAATAACTTTGGATCTTTTGTGATTGTCCTACAGGTTCCTGAGGCTCTGTTCAGTTTTTAATCAGTCTTTTTCTTTTCATTGTTCAGGTTGGATACTTTCTATTAGCCTTTTGTCAAGTTTCTTTTTTTTTTTTCCTGTCATCGCCAGTCTGCTTTCAAGCCCATAGAGGGTGGCATTTTTTTTTTTTTACCCCCCCCCCGTTACTATGTTTTTTTAGTTTTAATGTTTCCTTTCAGTTTTCTTTTATATCCTCTGGGTTCTTTGCTGAGACCACCTATTTTCCATTTGTTGAGAGAGTTTGTGTGATTGCTTGTTAGTGTCTTTCTGGAGTAGCTGCTTTAAACGTCTTCATCATGTAATCCCAACATCTGTCTTATCTTGGCGTTGGTGTCCGTTGATTATCTTTTCCTGTGAGGATTGAGATTTCCTGATTTTTCGCAAGGCAAGTAATTTTGGATTATATTCTGGATATTTTGATGATTATGTCTGACACTCTTTTTGTTTTGTTTCAGTCCTACGGAGAATGTTGGTATTTTTTAAAATAAATTTATTTATTCATGAGACACAGAGAGAGAGAGGCAGAGACACAGGCAGAGGGAGAAGCAGGCTCCCCGCAAGGAGCCCGATGTGGGACTCGATCCCGGATCTCGGGATCATGCCCTGAGCCGAAGGCAGGTGCTCAACCGCTGAGCCACCCAAGTGTCCCGGTAATTTTGTTTTAGTAAGCAAATGACCTTGGGGTCAGGCCACAGATTCCTATCAGCCCCTCTGTGGGCTATAGTTGCAATAGTTTTCAAGCTGTTTCTGCAGTGCTGTTTCTATACGTGGTGCCACGTACTCCCTCTGGTCAGTCTTGGACCCTGGAACCTGCACAGTGGTCTGTGCATTTGGTTCTCAAAGTCTTTGGTGTGCTGACTAGGACCACATCCATGCATGTGCAGCCTGGGGATCAGCCTAGACGTTCATAAATTTCTTTAGGGAGCCACTTTTCCAAGTCCTCCTACTCCACGATCTCTCTGATGCTTTCCAGATTCCTGGCACACTCTGTGGGGGAGGGAGGGAATAGGTAAACCCACCACCATTTCAGCGATAGCTCGAATTTTAGCCTTCTTCCCCACTTGAGTTACTCTAGTTTACTTCTCAGAATCTAAAAGAGCCGCTGTATTTGTACATGCATTTGGCTAGGCTTCTGTTCCAGCTGCATTCAGGGAGGGAGCCAGGGCGGGTGTCATTATTGCACCTGACCCGGAATTGGAACCTCTCGCAAGTCAGTCTGAGCATCAGAAGAAAAGAGACAGCCAGATGTTGTTTGCCTTCAGATGTGACCTGGCAGGAGCACACATCATCACTGTGAGGGATTTCTGCCTGCATTTGCAACCAGATTCTGACGGAGCCTCTAAATCTGCCTTAGTCAGTCCCGGCTGCTATAACAGAAGGCCATGGATTAGGGGATTTGCGCAGAAACTTACTTCTTAGAGTCCTGGAAGTCCACCACGCAGCGTACCATCATGGCTGGGCTGTTGGTGTGGGCTGGCTTCCTGTAATGTCCTCACCTGGCCTTCCTTGGTGCAGACACACACAGGGAAATCCCTTGGCCGCTCATCTCATGGGGGCCCTAATCCCATCATGAGAGCACCACCTTCATGACCTCATCTTACCCTAATCTCCTCCCAGAGCACCCCTCCCTCCATCCTGAGACCATCCCGCCTATGAGGGGTTAGGGCTTCAGCATGTGGACTCCGGGGGACACACACAGCATGCAGTCTGTAACACCATCCATTGGTTTACGGGAAATTCAGGGACAGGGGAACATGTTAGTGACTCCATAGGGGACAAACTGCCAGATCCAGAATGTGGGAGATTTTACAGGACTCCATTTCCTGCATTAATAA
Organism: Canis lupus familiaris; assembly: GCF_011100685.1. Lineage (NCBI taxonomy): Eukaryota > Metazoa > Chordata > Mammalia > Carnivora > Canidae > Canis > Canis lupus. Next base: position 32,417,303 of record NC_049239.1, on the reverse strand, counting down.
ATTCTAAGAAAAATTAGAGGAAGAAGGAACCTACAGATTGATGGGGTATGAGAGACAAATGAGTCAAATGCAATGTACAGATCTCATTTCAATCCTGACTCCAACAAACCCCATCTGTTAAAAAAAAAAATACCCCAAATTGAGTTAATTGGAAAAATGTGAATTGTAGTTGTATATTTGATGATGTTAAGGCATTATTGTTAGTTTTTTTTTTATTGTTTTTTAAAAGTGTGAGAATGACTTTTTTTTTTTTTTCAAGAGAGAGAGGAAGTGTGTATGTATGCAGAGGGAGGGTGGAGGGAAAGAGAATCTCAAGCAGAGGGAGGGTGGAGGGAAAGAGAATCTCAAGCTGACTCCCCATTCTGCATGGAGTCTGATGTGGGGCTTGATCTCAGGACCCTGAGATCATGACCTGGGCCAAACCAAGAGTTGGATGCTTAACTGACTGAGCTACCCAAGTGCCCTGATACTCTGTTTATTATTTTTAAAAAGTCCTTCTATACAAAGATACATATGTACACATACATATATAATATCCTATAGTATATTAGATATTTATAAGAATAATATGTAATAAAGACAATGGAATTGCATGAGGGGTAGTGAATGAGATTATAATTGAAATAAAAACATCGGTGAATTGGTAAAGTTTAAGGCCAGGTGATCAGAACACGGGGGTTCACTATGCCAGCCTCTATTTTTCGATATTTGAAGTTTTTTGTAATAAAAGAATAAAAAGAAATAGAGATAAAAGAGACTTTTTGTTGACTTACATCCTGACTTCTCATAAATAACAAGAGAGTCATATCTTTAAAGAACCTTGTTTCTACAAACATGTTTTCCCACCTTTTGCATTCTTTTGACACGAGAGTGAAGCCAGAACCAGGATGTCCTCTTAGAGGCTCATGACGCTGAGATTTTACCCTTTCACTTTTTGTCCTTCCTCCCCTGGTTGTGTTGGGCCTCTCCTTCTCCCGTGTGCCCAGACCTCTTTGGCTGGATGTGGGGCACTGGCCCGGCTGGGCGCGCAGCCCTGCCCTGGGTCCTCATTCGGAGAGGATGGGGACTCCTGCCCAGTGCCGAGATGGCAGGTGGCCTGAGTGGCCACTGTGGGACATTGACTCAAGCTAAGGATCTTCTACTCTTTCTTTCTGTGTAGTTGTGCCCAGAAGAACCACCATGTCCTCCTAGAATGTGTTTCTTCCACTGCTGACGGATTCTTTCCTGTCCCTCTAAACTGCTGCCTGGCTTCACCAGTGCATCTAGTTTTGGTTCACAGAGCCCCTCCGTCTTGGCATATTCCCAGGATGCCAGTCGTGTCAGCCAGATTAGATTCTATATTTTGTCCTCGGCACCCTCAGGGAGTCGGGCCTACGTCGGATGAGTTGGGGAGGGGGGGAGTTGCAGCAGGGGGACTCTTCCACCCAGTGCTCTACGGCCCCCTCATCAGTGTCTCCTTAGAGACTCCTTCCTTCTGCTTAAATGACCCTCTTCTGGATAGAAACACTCCTGGTGTGTCAGGGCTGGGCTGGGTCATTCTCCTGTATGTTGGCACACCATCTTGGCCCTTCACCAGACAAATGCCACCTAAAAAGAGAGACCTGCCCTGAGCACCCTATAAAAAAAATATCTCCTTTCCTTCCCAGTCTCCTACCGTGTCTCCTTCCCCTGCCTCACCATCCTTAGTCCTGCTTTGTGTTTATTCTCAGTCTTCCCTGCCGCATCGTGACCTCGTGAAATGGTATTATTGCCAGGTTCACAGCTGTATTCCCAGGGCCAAGGATACAGTCTGGCTCAGCCTTCGCATGCAGTAAATATCTGGATTAAATCGCACTTCTCGTGCTTTATCTTCATTGCATATTGACTCGCCTGTCTCCCCACTAGAATGTAAGCTCTTTAAGAATCCAGACTGGGTTTTCTTTTATCCCCTGTGCCTAGTAGAGTGCTTTATTTCAAGGACATAGTCAATAGTAAGTGTCTGTTGAATGAATGGGCCGAGCAACTAATCGAACAAAGGGTTAAAGCAGGAAGACAGGCAGTCAGGATGTATCCCTAACATATGGAGGTCTTGCTCCTCTTCTGTGGTCTCAGATGTATACCCAGAGGGCATATTTAGGCCATACATTGTTCATTAACCCCAGCTCCTACCTTCTTTCAGATTCTCATCTTCTTTCTACAATCTATGCCGACCTGTGCAAGACACTGCAAAGGATGTAGAGATGGGTCAGATACAGGACTCTGGCATTGTTGAGATTATATTGAAGCAAGGGAGACAGAAATACTGACATCCAAATAATTAAAATATGGGGTTGGCAGTTGGGAGTGCTGGGGGAACCAGTGATTGGGGAGATTATTTCCTTCTGGGCTCATCAGTGGAAACTATTGAAGGAGATGGACGTAGGAGGATGGATACCATTAAAAAATTGGCACCGCAGTTCTGTGGGGGGTTTTCAGGCCAAGGGCCCAGGCAGAGGCTGGGAGGTATGCAAGCTGCACGGCACAGAAGCCACTTGGTTGATAGCTGCTGAGCACTAACTATGCATATGGCATGGTTCTTTTTTTTTTTTTTTTTTTTTAATTTTTTTTTTTAAATTTTTATTTATTTATGATAGAGAGAGAGAGAGAGGCAGAGACATAGGCAGAGGGAGAAGCAGGCTCCATGCACCGGGAGCCCGATGTGGGATTCGATCCCGGGTCTCCAGGATCGCGCCCTGGGCCAAAGGCAGGCGCCAAACCGCTGCGCCACCCAGGGATCCCATATGGCATGGTTCTATATGCTTTCCATGTACAATCTCATTTTAGGCTGGTAATATTATTACTCCCCCCTTTAAAAATATTTTATTTATTTGAGAGATTGAGAACATGATAAGGAAGGAGGGGCAGAGGGAGAGGGAGAAGCAGGCTCTGCTGAGCAGGGAGCCTGATACTTAGGGCTTGATACCAGGACACTGAGATCAAGGCAGACGCTTAACCTACTAAGCCACCCAGGTGCCACCCAGGTGGCCCTTTGACTCCCTTTTTATAGACAAGGAAACAGACACAGAAAGGTTAAATAACTTGCCCAAGGTCACCCAGTCAGCGGTCCAGTCAGCATATCAACCCAGGCAGTGTAAATCCAGGATCCGAGCTCTGAACCACCATATCGGCAGGTATGATTATGTATAGTACGTGTAATGTTAATTATAATAAGCATTTCTTGGATCCCGACTGTGGTGTACAGGCTAGTCTCAGTTATTTGTGTGTATTGCCTCAATTATAACAAGATCTTATAACATAGGCACTGTTTTTATCTCCCATTTTGCAGATGAGGAAGAGGAGGCTGAGAAACGTTGGATGATTTTCCTAACCTTGTGTAGCTAGTGAGTGGTAAAACTGAAACTTGAACCCAGGTGGGCTTCACGTTCAGTTCTGACCATAACAGCAAAACACCTTGGCTGAGTAGGTTGGGGCAGATCATGAAAAGTTAAGAATTGGGGATTATTTTTTTTTAAAGATTTATTTATTTATTTATGATAGAGAGAGAGAGGGAGGCGGGGGCACAGAGACACAGGCAGAGGGAGAAGCAGGCTCCATGCTGGGAGCCCGCAGGACTCAATCCCGGGACTCTAGGATCGCACCCTGGGCCAAAGGCAGGCACCAAACTGCTGAGCCACCCAGGGATCCCTGGGGATTAAATTTTTTAAATGATTTATTATTTATTTGAGAGAGAGAGAAAGAGAGCAGGAGGAGGGGCAGAGGGAGAGAATGTTGAGCATCTCCAGCAGACTCCCCGCTGAGCAGGGAGCCAGACTCGGGGCTCCATCCCATGATCCCAGAGATCATGACCTGAGCTGGAACCAAGAATCCGACACTTAACCGACTGAGCCACCCAGGCGCCCCTGGGTGGTGCATTTTATACCCAATGAGGAGCAGTTGATACTGAGCCAGGTGCAGGGTGGAGAGAGGGAGAGGGTCAAATGTGATTGGAGCCTGGAGAGCTGGGACAGGGTGGCTCCTTTAATACGAGTGGAGCCACGAGAAGAGCAGGAGAGAGGAGGTCGCCCCCTCTCAGTCATGCGGGGTGTGAGGTGAGGGGGTATTCAGGCCGCAGCGTCCGCAGGGCATCAGGGGAACGATGTTTATTGCAAGAGGAAAGGTCTGGGAAGCCATCCGTGGAAAGGTGGTGGTTGCAGCTGTGAAACTGGATAAAAGACAGGCGTGGGCGTTGGACAGGAGGTGGGCTTGTCCGGGAAGCCGTTACAGGGCGAAGGAAACCATCATCGGCAGTGAATCAGAGCTCTGCCCCTGGCACCTCGTGGACTCGAGAGGGCTTTTGAAAATTCAGATCCTCAGAGTCCTTAGAGACGCAGCGGGAGGGAGGACCCTCTGCCTCCTGCCTCTTGCCCAGAGTGGTGACCCCTTCCCCTCCTGCAGACCCAGAAGAGGTGCTGGCTCCAAAAGTGGCTGCTCACGGGCCACACTGGCTTGGGGCCGAGGGCTGCTGGGCAAGGCCTCATAGAGCAGACCCCGAAAGGAAGGCAAGAACTTGCAGTGGCTGCACACAGGCCGCCCTTTGGAAGGTCGGGGCTGCAAGCCTTTTCCGGCGCAAAGGGAATAGTGCTTGCTAATGGGACAGATGATTTGCACAGGGGCTGGGGGCCAGACGCCCTCCATCCTGGAACAGAGGAAGGCTCGGGGCAGCTCCGTCTCCCCCAGCTGCCTGGTTTCCAGGGCAGTTGGGGGCTGGAAAGCCGAGCTCTCCCCGGAGGCCATGAGGTTGGGATGCTCGGTGAGGAAGTGAGCAGTAACCGCCAGGGGCTGGGGAGCAGATGGGAAATGAGGGAGCTGGTGATGAGGAGTTTCTCATTGATGTGTTTTTATGAAGAACCCTTTGAGCTGGAAGAGGGGCCGACTTCACAGACTCTAAATGGATTAAAGGTGACATTTCCTACATCCTGCTAGAGACAGATTGCTTCATTTCCTGTCTTGAAGCCGGTCAGTTGCTTTTGGGCAACCGCCGTGGGCCTGGGTCCTTCTGCTTCAGATGTGGTTGGAGTAAGCGCTGCCAGTTTAATTAACCACTGAGCTTAACCTTCACTCTCCTCTCTCCCTCTGGCAGGGAGAGACAAGTTCTCTTTCCTGCGTATCGTGGGCTGGGAAACAGATCCTCAGATCCCTGTGTTTGTGGTGCTAATAATAATAACTGGGGAGCGCTTTGATTCTGCTCTTGAGTTCTTGGAATTGACTCTACAGACAATTTTCTCCCTCCTTCTTGAGATACACAATGTTCCTCTTTCTAGTTAACCGAAGAGAGTTATTAATACGTTTTTTGGTGACTGGTAAACCTTCCCAAGGACAGAAAACACCCATGTGGAGCACATTAAGTATTGCTAGAAAATACTGAGACATAACATCCTAAAGTAGGAAGCATGTCCTGCTCGATTTCTGAGCTATCCATTGAGCAGTGACTGCTTTAGGGTCCTGGGTAGGGCTCTGTGGGGTGGCGGGAACCTGTAAGACTGTCCCTGTCCACCTGGAGCCTACATGGTTGGTCAGCTGTGGGCCCGTGCGCACTCATCCTGAAGTTTCCCTGAGCCTGGTCAATGGGTATGGAGGCCCTGGAGGAAATACAGTGGAACCTGAGCTGTGTGGGGTCCTCGGGGGAGTGTTGCTCCTCTGGGTGAGTCTGCCCAGTAACTGAATGTGTTCAGGCCCCCGAGGACCATGGTCCACAGGGATCTGTCCACAATGTGTTGCATCTTGGTATATTCAGTGTTTACCTTCGCTGTTGACAGCGCAGGGCCATTCTTAGGACCATTAATTTTCAGACCGGGTTATAATGCAGGGTTGCTTTTGGCTCCTTTTAGAACTTTCTGGTCCCTTTTGAAACTATCTTAGGTGCTCTGCATTTGGAATTCTTAGGGCAGCTTTTTATAGCTTTGCTGTCGCCCACCGTAGTTGTCTGCTTTTATTTCTTGCTGGCGGTTCGTCTGCTGGGTGGCAGGGAGCATCTCCTCTCCCTTCTAATTTGCCGTGGCCTTGGGAGTGGGACCGCCAACCTTGCTGGAATTTACATAAATGGAGAATCGATAGATCCTGAGGCCGGTGAAGGCTTGAGAGCCGTCCTGGGAGGAAGCTCCTGGCCCTTGAACGGCTTGCACGCTGCGATGTGTGTTTTGATGGTCCGGAGGCCTTTTTCTCTGGCTTGCTGCTGGGTTTGGGAGTGTTCCTGGAGCCTCCCCTGCCTCTGTTTCTCTGTGCTGCAGCTGGGTCCGGAGAGGAGGTACTGTTTTATGAGGAGCCCTTGATAAAGAAGAGCCCCGGGTGTGGTTGTGTGCCAGCACGTCCCTGCGTCCTCTGAGCGACTGGCACCTGCGTGTAAAAGATATTAAAACAGGTGTTTGTGGGCCAGAGAGTCTTGTGAGAGAAGAGTAAAAGGAAACAGAAGTAAGTGGTCACTGAGACATGTCTGCCAGACTAGACACTTCAAACTGTGTAGTGAAATGTTTCAGACATACTGAAAAGGCAAAGTAGAATTAAAGGGACACCTGTGTCCCCTACACTCTGTTTTTAATTTTAAGATTTATTCGAGAGAGAGAAAGAGAGAAAGAATGTACATGCAAGTAGGGGAGCAGCAGGCAGAGGCAGGGGGAGAAGCAGGCTCCCCGCTGAGCAGGGGGTCCAACGTGGAGCTGGATCCCAGGACCCGGGATTATGACCTGAGCCCAAGGCAGACACTTACCTGAATGAGCCACCCAGGTACTGCCACGCCCCACACCCTGTTTTAAAAATCACATTACTGGGGCTCCTGGGTGGCTCAGTTGGTTGAGCAACTGACTTGACTTGTGCTCAGGTCATGATCTTGGGGTGGTGGGATTGAGCCCCATGTCAGGGTCTGTGCTCAATGAGGAGTCGGCTTGAGATTCTCTCTCCCTCTGCTCCTCCCCCTGTTTGTGCGCTTGCTCACTCGCTCTCTCTCAAATCTTTTTTTTTTTAAATCACACTGCCTGTTATAACTATATTAACTATAGTTAATACTAATCAATTACATTATTAGTAATAACAATAATGGTATAGGTATAGTTAATATTATATCATATACTTGGAAGTTGTTGAGAGAGTCGATCTTAAAAGTTCTCAAAAAAAAAAAGTTCTCATCACAAGAAAAGAAATGCGTAACTATGTGTGGTGATGTATGTTAACTAGTCTTGCTGTGGTGATCATTTCACAATATAAACAAACATCGAATTGTTATTTTTTTTAAGATTTTATTTTTATTTATTCATGAGAGACACACAGAGAGAGGCAGAGACATAGGCAGAGGGAGAAGCAGGCTCCATGCTGGGAGCCTGATGCAGGACTCAATCCCGGGACCCCGGGATCATGCCCTGGCCTGAAGCTGGCGCTAAACCACTGAGCCACCCGGCTGCCCTGAATTGTTATTTTGTACACCTGAAACTAATGTAACGTTATGTGCCAACTTTACCTCAATTTAAAAAATCATATTTCCATTTTGCCTTATTTGCTCTAGATTTTTAAAATAAAATGTTACTGGGTATCATTACAAGTTCACAGTACATACCCCTTCCTGGACTCTGTCCTTTCCCATCTCTTCAGAGGCATCTACTGTCCTGAATTTACTTTCCCCCGCACTACCCTATTTGTGATCTTTATCCATCTTGACTCTAGTTCACTGATTTTGAGTTTTTTTGTTTTGTTTTGTTTTGTTTTTGGTTGCTTGACTTTTTACTACTGTTCATCAGGGGTTGGCAAACTACAGCCACTCAGTCAAATTTGGCCTACCACCTGTTTTTGTAAATAAAGTTTTGTTGGAACACAGCCATGCTCTTCGTTTATGAATTTTCTATGGCTTCTTTGCATTACAGTGGTGAAGTTGAGTAGTCGTGAAAGAGACAAAGGCAGAGTGGTTAGCAGAGCCTTAAGTAGTTACTGATTGGCCCTTTACAGAAACAGCCAACTCCTGCTGTAGAATTGTGTAGCACCAAAAAAAAAAAAAAAAAAAAAGAATTGTGTAGCACATTGTATTTATTCTCCTGTGGGTGAACATTTGGGTCATTTCTAATTTTTTAATTTTCTAAACAGTGCTTCAGTAAACATTTTTGTTTGTTCAGGATTCTCCGTGGAGTGTCTAGCTGGAAGCAAAATTGCTGGGCTGTAAGGCATGTGCAGCGTTTTATCGGATATTCCTAAATTGGTCTCCAAGGTGGGTCCGCCAGTTTGCACTCCCACTGGTGGTGGGAGACCTTCTCTCCCTCCACATCCTTGCCAGCAACCTGGTATTTTAAGACCTTAAGCTTGGCCAGTCTTCTGTGGTTAAAGTGGTGCTTCATTACCGATGACCGTCAACATTTTTTCCAGTTGTTATTGACCATTTGCCATTCGTCTTGCGGGAAGTTGCCTGATCCCGCCCTTTGCCCATTTTCCTACTGAGTCGTTTGTCTTTTTTCCTCTGTAGTTGGGAGAGATCTTTATATAGTTGGGGTGCTAGTCTTTTCAGTTACTTACATGCGGTAAAGCCAGTCTGTGACCGGGTTTTCAGCCAGTCTGGATTCTTTATCAGAGCTGTGTCTTACGTCAATCTTGAAGGTGTCTGTGATCTGTATCCACACATACTTGTGTACATGTATATATATAATCTATGTGTGTACACACGTGCATGCGCACACACACACACACACACACACAGATGACTTCTTTTCCGTGGGTAAGTTTGCAGGATTGAAAGGGTGTAAGGCTGAAGAAAAGCAAGTATTTGCCAGCACTGTCAGCGAGGTTGATTCAGCACAGATTCCCCAGCAGGGTGTTCACATACGTGTGCAAACACCCCATCTTGGAGCAATTAGGGCCCCTTTCCGAGGCTGTCCGTCGGAGTGAGCTGATTGCTGCTGACACTTTGGCTGCATACACGGGACCCACAAGGTCCCAGGGAACGCTGAAGGCCACCACGGTGGGATGCTGAAGGGTTTGGAGGGCTGCCTTGGACAGAAACCGAACGTGATTTGTGGTTTGGGCTTCCCCATTTTGGTTTTGGCTGAAATCAGACCTCGGTTTCATTCTGATCAAGTTGAACCATTCTCTGGCCCACAGCGATTTAGATCATTAAAACGTATATTTCAGGCCAGACGACTTTTGTTTGACTTTACACTGGCCCATTATCCTTAAAACCAAGAGCCCTGGCTTCCTCCAGCCCTCTACCTTCTCTGACCTTTCAAGTCAAACTTCCTGAGTTAAATAGTTACGGATATTAAAAACAAAAAACAAAAAACAAAAAACAAAAACAAAGAAAGCCAGACCTCTGAGTCCTTAGGGTTTTTGAAGCCCTGTGAAGTCTTCGAGCCCTTGCAGCCTCGATCTGTGTGTATCTAAATAGTAGCTCCGCGAAGCATGCGGGGAAGATGTATTACAAATGCCATCTTGCAGTTGAGGTCCACCGAGGAACACCACAGCGGACTCGCCCCTGATCCCTTAGCAATCTCTGTGCTGGGCACCTGGCGCCCCAACCTGGTGCTCTTCCCACCACATGTAATGCAAGTGTGGGCTCCGTTCATTACTCGACATCCAGTGTGACCCCTCCTCATCATGCCAGTACTGCCTCTGCAGGGAGGGCCGTGCTCTTGGGACCAAGACAGACCTAACTAGGGGAGCGTGTCTCACGTTCCCTGAGCCAGTGCTGCGAGTCAGACTTTGCACTGCACATTTGCTCACATGTCATCTCATTTGATGTGCAAATTAATGCTGTAAGCAGGGCCTGTCACCGGCACAGCTGTAGGGGCCCAGGCTCAGCCTGGAAGTGTGCCATGCTTGCTGTTATGCCTTTCTTGAATTTTTAATTTTCAAACAGCTGACCCCTCCCCACCAAACCCGCATTTTCGGTTTGCACTGGGCCCCACACATTTTGTAGCCAGTCCCATCTATAGATAAAGAAACCGAAGCTCGAAGAGGTGAAGTAATTTGCACAGGATTACGCAGCTCATAACTGGCAGAGCTGGGATTGGACTGATTTCTACTTTGCTATTTCATTTATTGAAAATAGAGCTCTGGAATGAGCCTTGTTTGAATTGCACTGCACGGAACTGGATCAAGGGGAACTGCGTTGTGAAAATGCTGATCTTCTGTGGAAATTTGCTTGTGTGTTGTTAAGAAGCTTTGTGTTGACCTCACACTGTTTGGTTTCCACCCTCTTCCTCGAGGGGAGGGACTATACCTGTCATTTCTTTTTGTTGTTGTTGTTGTTTAAGATTTTATTTATTTATTTGGGGGAGAGAACAAGAGGACAAGAGAACACCGAGGGAGAGGGAGAAGCAGACTCCCCCGCTGAGCAGGGAGCCCGGACATGGGGCTCCATCCCAGGGCCCTGAGGTCATGACCTGAGCCGAAGGCAGACACTTAAGCAGCTGAGCCACCCAGGTGCCTCCATACCTGTCATTTCTTTTGAGGTTCTGAAAGTGCCTAGAACAGGGAGCCTCACAGAGATGCTGCTCAGGCTGACCAAGTAGGTTAAAGGACTACTTTGATTGCAAAGAAATTGAGACCAGTGAGTTTACCATGGGGAGCCATGAAGATACACGAGGGGTTAAGAGGCTAGTCCATAGTTATAGAACCAGAAGAATCCCAACGCAGCTCTTGGAACAGATCGTGCTGTCACTCCGTGGGTCGCAGAGGTTCATGGATTCCCTGACTCAGCTCCTCCTTCAGGCTTTGCTTCTCTGTGGGCCGTATGCTACCCATAAGAGATCACTTGTGACTCTCCCAGGAGATTCAGATTTTGCCCCGGGCCCGTCAGAGGCAGCTAGCCCTCTTGGAGGTTAACCATGCAGAGTGAGGCATTGCCTTCTGGCCACATACCAATGGTTACAGGGCACGGCCTGGTGACTTGGGCAAAGGAGCTTTTAGAATGAGGCAAGGTAAGTCTTATCCTGTCCCCCTCATTAACAGGCCAGTTTTGCAGGATGGTCTTTTAGTCAACCATCCTAGAAGGGGACTCACTGCTTCCTGAGCGGGACACACTCCTGGTTCCAGGGATTCTCCATGGGACTTGCTGGCCTCCCTGGTGACCTGCTCTGTTTTCCCTTCACAGCGGCCAACCCTCTGCTTTGCTCCACCGCCCGCTACCACTGCAAGAACGGCCTCTGCATTGACAAGAGCTTCATCTGCGATGGGCAAAATAACTGTCAAGACAACAGCGACGAGGAGAGCTGTGAAAGCTCTCAAGGTAGGAAACCTCCAAAGCTCTAAAAAATAATTGCATCACCATATGACAGTAACACCAAAAGGAAGAAAACAACACCCATATCCACTCCAAATACAACAGCCATGCTAACGTTTGCACTTTCCCTTGCAGCTCCTGTACACATGCTTTTACCTGTAATGCGCCTACCGTTTTGGATTTCATATTTCTCCTGTCTGAAGTATCACGTACACATTTTCTCTTCAAAACTATAATTTACCTCTGGCTGTGTTGCATATAGTCAGGATGCTCTACTGTGGTTTTCTAAATTGTTGCATTGTTGGGGACCGCCTGGGCTGTTTCCTTCCATTGCATTACTTCTTTAGGATAAATTCTGCAGAGTGGGGCATCTGCACAGATCATGGCTTACACCTCCACATGCAGCTGTGGGAAGCAGTTTTTTCCTTTCTTTACATGGGTACTAGCAATGTCTGTGTGTGTCAGTTTTACTGTCATATCCTGGGCATTCACTGCTGTTCTGTTTTTTCCATTTTTGCTAAGTTAGTAATCATAGAATGATAGCTCCCCAAATGCTTTAATTTGCATTTCTCTGATTATGAGCAGAGTCAACATTTTCCCCTGTGTGTTTGTTTACTACTTAGTTCCCTCTTGTGTGAATTGCCTGCTTCCTATCAGGACTTGCAATCTCAGAACAATTTTATGGAATTTGAGAGGATGCAGTTGAGGGGGATGGAAAGGTGAGCTCCCTAAAAAGCAGGGAGCCTACAAGGATACAGTGGGGTCATACCTCCTCTGTTAAAACTGGCCAGGTACTTTTTCTTCACTCATTGACTTTTCTGGTAAACACATATTTTTTTAATCTCTGAGAAATCAATTTTTCAGTGATCAAAAAAATATATAAAGATTTAAAAATGGGCATCCATGTTAAGTCATCACATACTTCTAATGTTGTAAACTGGTATGATCTGTACGCAGTCATTTCTTTTTTCACTTAATTATCCTTTTGCTGTGATTCACCTACATTATTGTTTGTTGGTAGAGTTCATCTGTTTTGACTGTTACCCAGTATTCTGCTGTTTACCACAGTTTATAGACTGTGTAAAATCATAAGCCAGAAAAGCAAGAGAAAGGCAGCTAACTGGTTACCTCATATGTTGGGAGGCAGGCTGGATGGAGCCAGCTCCTTGAAGTTATAAGTAGGTCCTTTTCAAAGTCCTAGCCTTTGTTTTGGTTGATGTTTATTATGTTATTAAAAATAAGTGAATGAATGAATAGGTTGAGGGTAGGTCACACATCAAGGATTATGACCAATCCAAGTCTGCATGCCTGAGGGCCATAGACAAGAAAAGATTGATTTTGCCAAAACATAGATTTTGCCAAAATTTGTGCAGAGAACAGCCACAGGAGGTGAGTCTTGGGTAGGATTAGGGTCTGATTGTTCTTGTCTGGACAATCCTTTCCTTGAGTTTTCCCTTCCCCAGTGATTTTCAGAATATAATCCTGAGATAAGTATCATGTGGGAACTCTTTGGAAATACAGAGCTCAGGCTGCTTCTCTAGATCAACAGAATCAACCCAGGAAATGGGTCCAGCAGTCTGTGTTTGAACAAGCTTTCCAAGTGATTCAAATATACATTAATTCTGAGAACCACTGTTTTATACTAACTTTAGAGAGGATTTTAATCTTGCCATTGCCTGGGAATTCTTTTCTTTTTCTCTTTTTGAGAGAGAGCATGTGTGAGTGAGTGGAGGTGGTGGGGAGAGAGAGAGAGAGGGAGAATATCTTAAGCAGGCATCACACCCAGCACAGAGCCCTATACAGGGGCTTGATCTCACAACCATGAGATTATAACCTGAGCTGAAACCAAGAGCTGGACCCTCAACCAGCTGAGCCACCCAGGCTCCCTATTGCCTAGGAATTTCTCAACTGCTGATTGAACGGTAAGGTGTTTCTAGCCTTTGCACAAAGTCAAATTTTTATAAACCACAACACATGCATTATACCTCCTATGGTATCTGCCATCAGCAGTGATAGATGTCAAGTAGGAGAAGAGCAGTCACAAAATCAAATATTAGCATATATAGGAGATACAGAGGAACATTTTTGTAAATACTGTTTCTTATATGGTTAATTATGTCTTCATGCATCCTAGACTCACCAATGGTGCCATGAGATGTTCAGCAAAATGACCCCTTAGTCTAAAACTTGAAGTTAGAGAATATATCCTGATGGTTTGGGTTTTGCTAGCATCCCCTACCCTCCATGTGCTTATCCGTGCATTTTGCTGAAGCAGATTTTTTGCTTTCCCCTAAGAACTGTTTCTCTGATGGCTGGTTGAAATTTGTATTTCTAAGTCTGGCTCCTTTCTCTCTCTCTCTGCATTGTACTCTTATGTTATAAACATGCGGTATAGGGTAAGTCAGTGGTGGACACATGCACACAAAGCCCAGCTCTTGGCAAGTACATAATGGAGTAGCTTTCCTTCACATCTTGGCTTTGTGCCTTCTGTGCCCAAATGACATCCCTGTGGAAAGTAAGCTCTCAGGAAACAAGTCCCATTAAGGCGTGGGTGACAGCTGTCAGGTGCCATTTAGCATGACAGTCTCCAAGCAAGGGTGCCCATTGTGGAAAGGCACTCTTGCCAGCTACCAAAGAACAAGAAGCATGCCTTCCCCCGCCCCTTGGATCCCACAGATCCTACCTAGTAGCACGATGCCTTGCACATAGTGGATTCAGTAAGTGCTATATACTAGAAAAGAGTTCTTTGTAGGGCGTTATGTTATGAAGCTGTGTTTATTTGTTTTTTGAGAGAGAGAAAGAGAGAGCACACGTGCATGTGAGTGTGAGCAGAGGGAGAGGGAGAGAGAATCTTAAACAGGTTCCATGCTGAGCATGGAGCCCGACATGGGGCTTGAGCTCACAACTCTGAGATCATGACCTGAGCCAAAATCAAGGGTTGGACCCCTAACCAACCGAGCCACCCGGGTACCCCATGAAGCTGTATTTAATTTGTACTTTATGTGGTATTATGCTATATACGTGTGTAAGTTTTGTGAGTTCAAGTATATACCATGTATTAAAATAATGAGTATTATTGCCGTTGTTTAAATAGAGTAGATGCTTCTCTCATTCCCTCAATGGGAATATGCCCTTCAGTGAGCCTGAGATGAGAATCTAGACTTGCTGGCTATTCCTCCTGTGATATGAGCGTCCTCCTGCTCGGGGTGTGATTTCAGTATCAAAGGGTATGCTTTTCTCTATCGTGGAGCTTCTAAATGCGAACTGGCTACTAATTTTGGTGCTTGAACAAAGGAACACCAGTGTACCAGGTGCTGGGGGGCAAACCCGACTTGTACTGGGCTTTTGAGGACTGAGCCTCATGCAGTGTCTTCCTGAAGAATTTCAGAGGCATCAGGACTAGTCAAAATATGGTCCTTATACAGCACAGGATTTGGCTCCTTGTCATCCTAATAATAGTGAACATTTATCGAGTCTTACCATGCACCAGACACTTTGCTAAGCACCTCCTGCATATGAGCTCATTTAGTGAGAAAATATCCTATCTGCTCCTCCTGGGCTCCCAGCCCTTGAAAAATGCGTCTTTGCTTTCAATTGATGTGGGAAAAGAAAATTATATTTTATAATGTTTATTTGGATGGAGTGCAGAGAACTGGCCTGAAGACAGGAAATACGGTGCTTGAAATACTTTTCTTCCGACTTGATGAGGGTATGAAAAAGCAGTGTCTCCACTTTAGAGACACCAGCTGTGTGTGCCTCTCCTCCCCTTCTTCCTCATCCCAATTTAGTTCCTGTCTTTATCCCTGGCCTTTAAAACTAACAACAAACTGTCAGGACTTGGAAGTGGGAGTGGACCGTGAAAGTGCAACCATTACCATACTTTTCTATTCCATCCAGGATGTAATAAAGACCAAAGAACACTGTGGTGGGATCGATTTTTAATTGAGGATTCATTGATTGGAAACATAGCCTGTTTACCAGATAATTCCAAAACCAGTAAGATGGAGCAGGCATGCATGTGGCTTTTTGTTTCTTAGGAACACATCTGAGAGTCAGCAGGTACTGCCAGGCAGATGTTGGGTGTGGCCAGCACTCAGGTAGCCTCAGATATATTAAATTCGATCCTAACTGAACAGAGATTCTTTTCAACTTTAGATAAATGACTGAAGGGACAGGCATCTTGCAATGATCCTTACCCCCTAGGGTTCATGCCTTGGTATAGTCCCATCCTTTGAATGTGATCTAGACTTTGTGACTTGCATGGGGTTTTTAAAAATTGTGTCAAAATACACATAATGTGAACTTACACATTTTTAAGTGTATAGTTCAATGGTGTTAGATATATATGCATTGCTGTGCATCCGATCTCCAGAACTTTTTGATCTTGCAAATCTGAAACTCTGTACCCATTAAACAGCTCCCTCTTCTCCACTCCAACCCCTGACAACCACCATTCAACTCTCTGTTTCTATGAATTTGACTACTCTAACTCATCTAAGTGGAATCGTGCAGTATTTGTCCCTTTGTGACTGCCTTAGTTCACTTGGCGTCATGTCCTAAGGCTCATTCATGCTGTGACATGTGTCAAGACTTCCTTCCTTTTTAATTAAGGCTGTACAACCTTAACCTTCCATCATGGGTCTGTACAACATTTTGTTTGTTCATTCACCTGTTGATGGACGTTTGAGTTGCTTCTCCCTTTCTGGCTGTTGTGAAGAACGCCGCTGTGAACGTGAGTGTGGAATCAATTTCTACATTTTATTTATTCATTCACCTGTTGATGGACATTTGAGTTGCTTCCTCCTTTTGGCTGTCGTGAAGAACGCTGCTGTGAACATGAGCAAGTCAATTTTTAGTAAGGAAAGTAGCAGCACAGTTGATTGAATGCCACTTCCAAGATTAGAAAGGACTTCGGCGTCTGTTTTGCTTACTCGCTCCTGCTTATGCTGATGGGAGCTGGCTGCCATGTTGCGAGCCTCCTCATGAATAGGCCCATGTGGCAAGGAACTGGGCAGGGCTCTGATCAAAAGCCAGTGAGGACCTGAAGACCCATCAGTGGCCGCCTTGAATGAGCTTGGAAGTGGCTCCTCCCCTAGCCGAGCCTTGAGCTGAGTGGCCCTGACACACACCTTGGTTATAACCTTGTAAGAAGAGGTTTCGAGCGAGAGCTAAGCCACTCCTGGATTTTTGACCCACGGAAACTGGCAGATCATAAATGTTTGTTTTTTTTAAGCCTGTACGTTTTGCAGAAATACGTTATACAATAGTAAATGACTAATAAAATGAGTATCTCTTAAGTGAATCCCAATTCTGATTGCTGTCACTACAGAGAGCTTACAGAGACCCGGGTAATGGTGAGGGGGTCAGGCCTTGGAAAGGAGAACAGGCATATAGGAGATGCATATATGGATATGGGTAACCATCACTCGGAGCCCTAAGCAAATGGCAGGCACCAGTTTAAACCCTGTACCTGTATTTTCCTATCCAGTCTCACGAAATTCCTATGAGAGAAAGTCCTCTCCCAGAAAACGATGGCCATTTCTTGATGAAGAGCTCGAGGATCATGCAGGTTGTTCCGTGGTTGTGCCGTGTCCACGTAGCCTGTAAGTGGTAAAGCCACTTGAACAGATTGAACAGAGTCTTCCTCAAAGCCAGGACAGGAACCTGGGTCGTCCCGTGTACAAGCTAACATTCTTCACGTCACCTTGTGACACTACCGTCTGGTTATCACTCACCTGGGACCAGGAACTCCAGGCGATGGGTGCACACCCAGCCCTTGGTCCTGGGAGCTCATGGGGATGGTTGCATATGAAGGCTGGCATGTGTTCCCTCTGTCTGTACTCGGTTTCTCGCAGTAGGAAAGACTAATGATGCCTGTCCACCTTCCTATTCCATGAGGAATGCTGGAGAGTTAAGCATTTCTAAAAAAGCCACCAATGCCAAGATAGTTAATTGAGTATTTTGGCAATTGGGTTGCAGTTTCTTTATCTTGCCTGCTGTATCCTGGTGATAACGCTCAAGGAGAATTTGGAAAGCTGGGCATGAGGTTTGGCACCTCCCCAGAAGCTAACAGTGACAGCTTTGTCCTGTTTCTTCTGTAGAAGTGTGTGTGTTTGTTTCTGTGTGTGAGAGAGAGAGAGATTGAATTAGGGAGGGAAAGAGAGAGAGAAAGAGAGGGAGAACAAGAGAGCAAACAGGCAACCCTTACTGGTGTTCTTGCCAGTGGGCAGGTAACGAGGTGCCTCCATGTGCCAGGCCTTGAGCTGCATGCAGAGGATCCAGTGAGGGTCATGGCCTCTCTTGAGTTGTGTTCATATGTTGAGGTCTGAAACCCCTGTGCCTCAGGACGTGACCTTATTTACAAACAGGGTCATTGCAGATATAATTAATTCAGATGAGGTTGTGTCAGGAGCAAGCTGGGCCCCTAATCCAGTCTGACTGGGGCCCTTACTAAAAGGACAGATCTGGACACAGACACACGGGGAGAATGCCGTGTGGACATGAAGGCAGGAATTGGGGACAATATGTCCATGAGCCAAAGGACCCCAAAGATTGCCAGCAAACCACCAGCAGTTAGGGGAGAGGCACAGAACAGATTCTTCCTCCAGGCCTCAGAAGGAGCCAACCTTGCCAACATCCTGCCTCCAGAACTGCGAGACAGTAAATTTCTGTTGTTCAAGCCAGCTGGTGCGTGGTACTGTGTTCACGGCAGCCCTCGCAAATGAATATGGTCCCCAGGAAGCCACACTCGCAGGGCCCAGCTGTGCGCCCCGTGTGGCAGTAGAAATCCGAATGAGGGGACGTGAAGTGCTGGAGAGTGACCAAAGCACAAAAGCAAAGCGAGACCAGGGCTGAGAGAGAGGCGAGCGCAGGTGGGGTGTGGAGGAGACCGACCGAGGTAGTTGAGAGTGAATTTTCTGGGTGGGGAGCGGTGCTGCTCTGTGTGCTCTTTGGGGTTGCAGAGCCGCGTGCTTGGCTCGTAGGCCGTCTCCCAGCTTTTATTTCGAGATGCTCATTTCCTGTACGTGGTGTGCAGGCCTCATTAACTCTGTCTCCACAGCAGTCCTGGACCTGGAGACGGTGAGTCAGCACCCCTCCGAGTGTCTGACCGAGACCATCATCACCTCTGCTTCCAGGCACCCGAGGACAGTTGCGCTTGCATCTTTCTCCCCTGCCCGCCCTAACGCCCCAGCCAACCCAAATTCGCCAGCGACAGACTCTGGTTGAGAGCTGGAGTCCAGGCTTCCAGGGAATAGATAGTCCTGGGAAAGGGGAGTTGGAGACAGCGATTGCTTCTCACCCTGCCCTCTCAAATAAACACCTCCAAGAATACGGGATAGCCGAGGGGATGCAGCCAGATAAAACCAAGTGACCGAACAGCCGAAGATCATTTCTAGAGAAATTGTGGAGGGCATGAGACGCGAGAGTACTTGTCTTTATTATAATTTTTCAAGTACGGATGGAAAAGGCCAGTAATCTGGGTGTAGGGCATCTCCAGCCCCAAATGTTGCAACCTCGAGTTTGATGGGTAGTCAGTATTTACCATAAAACTTGTGGCCAAGTGATGCCAAGAGCTGCCTTAGAGGGGCCCTAGGAAGGAACCGTCCCCACAAAAGGACTCATTTGGCCTTGCTTAGAATAAAGCTGCTGGAGGTACTATTAATGGCAGGATTGTGGGAGCCTTTTTTCCACTTTTAATTTGAGAGCTTGAGAGCCCAGCTGGGCTAGGAAGGGCAGAGATGCTGACTTTGTTGGAAAAAACAGGGGAGTGGGGGAGAGGCTGATTGCCACCTTTCTGTACCTGGGGGGTTTTCTTCTTTATACTTTAGTGTGTGCATCATGAAAGCTTCCTTTCCTCGAACCATTGCAGCAGGAGCTTGAGCATTGCTGAAACGTCCCTCATTGAGAAGCAAGTCGGAATGATTCTCCACGCAAGACCATAATTGCTTCCTGATCTCGCAGCCCCCGTGGTAGTGTTCGGAGCTGTTTCTTTCGGCTCCCCCAGTGCCCGGGCACGTCCCCCTTCTCTTGGTTCTCCTGGCTTCCAACTCTGTCTGTCCATCCATCGGCATGTGAGGATGTCCAGCCTGGACACCGAAGGCAGTGGAGAAAGTTTCAGGTGGGACCGCGTGTGGGGCTTCCTGCCTCTCTGCAAGTCTCCTTTGCAAGTTTTTGGAGCTGCTGCTTGGTTATGCAGAAGACCTTTACGTGTCCCATCCGTGGACAGCTTGTGGCCCTCATCAGCTCCCCGTCCCCCGCCTTCCCCCAGCACCCTGTTACTGCCCTGACTCTTCCTGATTACTCACACAGACCATTCATAGTAGAGTGCCTCCTGTTGCCTGGCCCCACCCAGGTTCTGGAAGAAACACACGCAGCGAGATCAGATTAAAATTGCTCACAGTCTGCAGGGGGAAACAGAGTGCCCTGCAGATAATTACCTGAAGGTGTGGTAAATGCTGTAGCAGAGGAGCGAGGAGCACGCCATGGGAGACTGGAGGGCGTGACTGAGACAGCGAGGAGTGACAGTTTCCCTGGGGTAGCGTGGCAGGACTTCAGAGAAAAGAAATCTCTGCCTACTCTTCAAAGATAAATAGAAACGGACCCAGAAACAAGCATGAGGCTGGGCATCCAGCCAGAGAGGGTAGGGCGGGAGCAAAGTGTGCATATGCTTGTGTGTGGGGTGGGGGTGCGTGGCGGGCTGTGAGGCTGATATGGCCGGCGGAGACCCGATCCTTGCATGCTGCACTTGGAGGGTGGAGCCCAAGGAAGAAAATCAGGGGGAATGAGATGCTCGGCCCTGGTAAGGGAATGTACAGGAGGGGCCAGTTATCATTGCATCTGATTCTCCGTGGCTCTCCTTGGGCTCTGCTGTCCCGGCCCAGAAGTCTCCTTGGGGCTTGACGATGCTGTAAACGAGACTGTGGAGCAACAGGTTCTGTGAATTCTGCAGGGTGAGAAGTGTTTGGGAGGTTTGATGACCAGGAGTTGGATATTCCTCATCCCCTACCCTCGACTAACAGCTTGAGCTTCCTTCTTAGGTTATGCAGTCCTGAGATCA
Source organism: Canis lupus familiaris (assembly GCF_011100685.1). Taxonomy (NCBI): domain Eukaryota; kingdom Metazoa; phylum Chordata; class Mammalia; order Carnivora; family Canidae; genus Canis; species Canis lupus. The sequence goes on along the minus strand of NC_049239.1, from coordinate 32,397,039 downwards.
TCTTTCTTCTTTGGCCCCAGTTTGGCTACCTGAGAAGAGAACTCTGGCCCGTGAGAAGTTGAAAGTGTGCTCTGATCTGGCAAATATCTTGTCACATTGGATCCTCCTGGAGGACGACCTCTTTCGCATTTCCTCCTTGTTGCTCTCTGAAAACTCAGCAGGTTATCAGTTTGGTTAATCTTTGGTTCTGGAATGCCACAGAATGACACAGGGCCATGTTCTCCTTCCATGAGTTTTTTCCTTGAGGTCTTGTCCCTTTTGTGATCGTATGAGGTGCTCAAATTTGCATTGGTAGTCAGCTTTTAATGAAGGTCTTAGGCAGAGAGCACTCTGCTAGGTGCTGAGAAGTCCAGAGAAGTCCGAGGAGCTGCTCCATTCTCTAGTAGCTTCATTTTCAATTGGGGGGAAGACCAGGAGTGCACCGCCGCCCCTTTGGCCAACACTACCGACTGGAAGAATGTTGCATTAGTCCTCGCGTGTGAGAGTATGCGTCGTTGTGCCATATAGTCCGGATACCAGCATATATTAGGATATGTTGTATTAGCTGCCCTGTCCCTCCACTCCTTCCCGACTGTGTCTTCCACTCACAACTTTTGGAAGAACCGCCCTCTGTGCTCCTGTACTGTTCCCAACCACCTAAGCCACCGTGGACCCAATGAGGCACAGACACTTGACCCAAGGCCTGTTCTTGGGCCAGCCAGCAGCGAGTCAGAGTGTCTCCCTGTCATCCCTCCCTCCCAGATGCTTCAGTGCTGAGTAAGCCCTCAGAGGCTGAGCAAACATGGACGGGTGGGACGCAGCCACATGGAAGCCACAGCTGGGAAGAGCGGAGCTGAGTAGGGGGTGTACATCTCCTGGAGGACCCATCTGAGAGGCCAGAGGTGGCATGCCCCCAGAGACAGAAGGAGGTAATAGTGGCTTTCTCTGGATGCCCCCCCACCCCTTCTCAGCCCCGGGTCCCAGGAGGCCCAAGGCCTCTGTCTCCCAGAGTAAACCTTCCCTTGCACGTGAGCTGATTGGCGTGGACCACAGGTGGTCATCCGTGTCAGCCATTCACCAAGTCCTGGAAGACCTACGTTTCATGCTCAGATGAGTAGGAGGGAATGGGAAGCCGGGAGAGGCAGAGAAAAGAGGGAAACCTGCAAATCCTTTGGGGGACCTGTAGGATCCACGTCAGGTGTTTCTTCTCTGTTTTTTTCCAACATGAAATTCTTAGTGTGGGGGAGTGGAGGTGGGCCCGGGACTCCGTATTAGTTGAGAGATTGGCTAAGGACAGTGATGCTTTAAAGAAGTGCCTTAAATGGATGAGGTCTCTCACGTGTTCCATCCCAGAGGTGAGCAGTCTGGGCCAACAGAGAGCCCTGCCCTCCTCAGCGCTCCCAAACTGCTCCAGTGGCCACTGATACCCAGACATCAGAAAGAAGGAGGAAACCAGGCCAGGCCGCTTCATCTTTGTTCATAAACCAGTGACCGCCCCCGTTAGTCACCTGACCACACCTAACTGCATGAGGGGCTGAGGCGTGTATTCTTTATCATGGTGGGTGCTCACATCCCCAGCTAGAACTCAGGAGTGTGTGTTCTGAGAGGCACAGAGGAGAGACTGGGTGCTTGTTGGGGAATAGTGTGTGTCTGCACCAGACTCCTAAACCAAGCCAGTGGTTCGAGGCTGCTTTATGCCAGTAGCCTGCCCTGCTGGTTTTTTGCACTGGCCACCACTGGACCCCAGACTCATTAGTCACGCAGCCTGAGACAGGACGCTCAGTGTGCACTTTGCTTCCTGGGGCGCTCAGACCAATGAGTCTGAGTATTCTGGGGGTGGCCCTCTCCATCCCAGGGGCCTAATTGGAGAGGCCCTTTACTTGTTTGTTCCTTCCTTCATGGACTCGTTTATTGTGATCCTGTCGTGAGAGCCAGTCTTTTTCCTTGATCTTGGAGTCTGATCAGGGTGATAGTTCACCTTCAAATGACAGGACCCTGACTAGTCATTTGCTTTTTTCACCGAAGTCTGCGGGCCTCAGATCTGATCTGGCTCACTTTGCCTCTGAAGGAAATCTCCAAGGACAGAGGTTTTGTCCTCACTAGCTGATTTGTTAGGCAGCCTTTCCATTGTGGCTCAGAATCTCCTATTATTCATTTTTCTGACTGATTTGGTCTACCAGTGCCCGCCTGCTTCCCTTCTGGAAAGATGCTGTGTATATGGGGAAGTGACCGCGTGGTGCCCCCTCCCCGCCATACATATCTGCGTCATCTCCACAGCTAACTACTTCTCTCTGTCTTTCTCCCAACCTCAGTGGAGGCAGTTTGAAAGAATGTCCACAAATTCTTTGGCATTCCTCTCATCAGGAACTGGATGGAACCCCATCCCTTCCCCCGGACACTGGGCCAGCTTTTGTGACTGTTTTGTCTAATAGAATATGGTAGATGGGATGCTCTGTGCTTCCACAGTGGGAAGTAAAAGGCAATCAGCCTCCCCCTTGCTCCCTGAAGAGTCCCTCTTGAAAGCTTCACGTGAGCAGTCCACCTCCGTCCAGCTGCCATATTGTCAGGAAGCCCAAAGCAGTCTACACAGAGAGACCGCGGAGAGGCCCATGGAAAGAGAGCAGTGTCTGGGCAGCTCCCAGCGCGTCTGCCACTGTCTGATTACAATGACACGGGAGACCCTGAGCCAGAACGACTGTTCCTTTCCTGATTTCCTGAATCACAGAAACTGTGGGAGTTGATAGAATGCCATTGTTTTAAGTCTTAAATTTGGGGATGATTTGTTACGCAGCAGCAGCTCACTGGAACCCCGTTCCATCAGAAGGCATCTCCCTGAGCCATTGATTTGAGCCACTGATTGGCCCAAACCCTCCACTGGGCCCCTCATTTCCCAAGAGAGCTTAAATGAGGTCCTTGTGTTGGTGAGTGCTCTTGAACATGGTGTCGCATGTGTAGACCACAAGGGTGCCAACCCCCAGGCTCTGCTGCGCCATGTCTCAGTCACATGAAGCTATTCCTGGTCACCCCACAGTCACATCCCCCAAGTGTGATCACACTTCAGGTGTGATCCATGGAGGGTATGTAAGGTGCTTCTCATGGTAGCTAAATCCTAATCCCTGACCCCCAGGTGGGGGACTTTTATTTTCCCAGGCCAGCCCTAGAGGAGACAGAGGAGAACATTAGATGGGAGAAAGTTACTGCAGAAAGGAAAAGAGGAAACAATCCATCAGGCTATGAATGAATTTTAGGGGTGAGACCCCCTCTATCACCTTAGCGACTCTATCAGACGCGTTCTTGGTACGAGCTCAGGCTTTGCATAGGGCAGGCGGCAGCTCTACCAGCTAGTAGCTGTGTGGCTTTGGGCAAGTTGCTTAACCACTCTGAGCCTCTTCAATGCCAAGATGACAAGGCCTGCCTGCAGGATTGCTGGAAGGAAGAGTGAGAGAAGGTTGCTGAGCACAGCTACTCCTAAGTGTGGATTCCACTCCCCATGGGTCAGCAGTTCTCCGGTATAACCAGCCACCACCTGGCTGCTGGCCTGAGCCTTTCCCTCTCTCTGCAGGAACGCTAAGTGTGAAAGAATCGGGTGAGCTCTCCAGGGTGCTCGGTCTCTGCTAGCTCACAAGGTTTTTTTTCCTCCTTTCTGCCTACCAGCAAGGATCCAGGCCACAGGCTTGGTTTCTTCTGGCATCTTGCTTCCTGGCCTGACAAATGTTCAGATATGGGTGGGGGTGGAACAGACCTCCTACCAGCGAGGCAGAGATGGGGCATGCTCGGGAGGGGCTCAGCTATCTAAAGTGTCTCCATAATAACTTGTCTCCGGTGATGTCCTTGGAGAAGCTATCTGACTAGTAAATAACAAGTGAATCCCACGTTAGTCATTGTTCGCTCAGCAAATATTCTTGAATCTTAGGTACCTGGAAGGCATCCCTGAGTAAGAAAGGCCCCTACATTAGGTGCTTCTCTCCATTTCTACGGACCGGCACCAGGTTAAAAGTCGTGTGTAAATCTTGATTCGTTTGGAGGAAATTTATTTGGATTATTCAGGAGCAAGAACAAAGGTTTGCCTTCTGTTTTCAACAGTGATCTTTTACAGCAAAAGTGGTGAGGTTAGAATCTGGAGGAAGAGGGAGGGGGGAAAGCCCCCGGAGTCACTGATCACCCATTCTAGAGACAATCACACCCTGAGACATTTGGAAAAGACGAGTCACCTCAGACTAATTTATGGCGTGTTTTCTATTAGAATTGCAAAATTCGCACAGAGGGTGTTAAAGTATGGCTTCACATCATATTTAATACTTGCTATATTTAAAGCTGGGATACGAACTGAAACGTGAAACAAAACCTAGAAGGAATTGTACTAATTTGCTGGATCCTGAACTAAGCTTGGTTCTGCTGTTGTCTTTTTTTGTTTTGTTTCCATCCTTGTTCATTGTTATTTTTCATTAAAAGTACTTTTTTTTTTTACACTTTGCAATATCAGGGGCCTCCTCTCAGTTTCCAGCGTGTGAAACCCCCAGCCACAGGTTTTTTTTTTTTTTCTCCAAACAAATCCTTTATAGTTCTGATATGCAAATATTTCCTCCCATTCCATGGGTTGACTTTTCCACTTTCTTTCTTTTCTTTTCTTTTTTCTTTTTTTTAAGATTTTATTTATTTATTCATGAAAGACACAGAGAAAGGCAGAGACATAGGCAGAAGCAGGCTCCAGGCAGGGAGCCCAGTGTGGGATTCAATCCTGAGACCACGGATCATGCCCTGAGCCAGCGGCAGGTGCTCAACTGCTGAGCCACCCAGGCATCCTGACTTTTCCACTTTCTTAATGGTATCTCTTGTAGCACAAAAGTTTTTAATTTTGGTAAAGTCCGTGTTTTTTTTTCCCTTATTGTTTGTGCTTTTGGTATCAGATCTCATAAGTCACTACCTAATTCACGGTGCCAGAGATTTAGTCCTACTTTTTTTTTTTTTTTTTTCCTAAGAGTTTTGTAGTCCTGGCTCTTGCATTTAGGTCTCTGATGCACTTTGAGTCTGTTTTTGTGTGTGGTGTGAGGGAGGGGTCCAACTTCATGCCTTTGCATGTAGACACCCACTTGTGCCTTTTGTTGCAAAGACTGTTCTTCCCTCATTGGAATTGTCTTTTGTACTCTTGTCTGCTTTGCTTTTTTTTTTTTTTTTTTTTTTTTAATTTTTATTTATTTATGATAGTCACATAGAGAGAGAGAGAGAGAGAGAGAGAGAGGCAGAGGGAGAAGCAGGCTCCATGCACCGGGAGCCCGATGCGGGATTCGATCCCGGGTCTCCAGGATCGCGCCCTGGGCCAAAGGCAGGCGCCAAACCGCTGCGCCACCCAGGGATCCCTGCTTTGCTTTTAATAAATACACTACCTAGACTCCCTCAGCTATATTTCTAGTCTAGGGACAGATTCACAAGCAGCATGTGAGTCCTCACCTTCTAGGGATTTAAATTCAGAAAGAAGACAAAGCTGTGTGATGACACAGACACTTTTTTTTAAGTGGTCCGATCCTCCCTCGTTGGATGACCTCATTATACCACATTCTCCTCCTTCATAAAGGCAGTGTAGTCGCCTTCGCCAGCATAATAATATTTCTTTACTCCGTATGGGGTGATAGTTGGAGGCATAGTTGTGCTAAGTGGAATCCATCACGTGCATGTTTACTGTGTGCCAGGTACTTCTCTGAACACTCTGTATGTGTCATCCATTTAAACCTTGAGGGTCCCATGAGACAGGAACTGTCATCTACATTTTATCAATGGAGAAAATTAGGCCCAGAGAGGTTAGTTCATTTGCTCTGGGTCAGTCAGCTAATAGGTGAAGGATCCGATTTGAATTCACCAGTCCAGCTCTACACACTTGTGCACAAAGTGCCTCTCGCATTCCCTGTTCCAGATCCGCTGCCCAGCACATAGTTGGCACTCAGTAACTATTTGTTGGATACACAATGGGATGAAATGAATGGACAACGAGGGGAACAATCCAGACAGAAGAGCAGTGGCCAAGGAAAAGGAGGATTGATTTATGGAATCAGATAAGAGGAGTGAACTTCCGTAGAGTTGGCCTAACTGAGAATGATGCCGAAGCCAGAGGCGCCCCAAGAGAGAGCGATCGTGGCCTTTGGGGAGGAGGAGTGATGGGTGGTGCAGTGTGGGGGCGAGGCTAGAATGGAACAGTCTGTGTAGGAAAAGGATGGAAATGCCATGGAGTAAGCACACACCCCCTAAGCCTCACGGCAGATCTGAGGAAAGGATGTGGCACATGATTATCGTCCTGGGAACAACTTGCCTGTTGTGGAATTCAGAAGTGGTGTCTCCCAGAAGGGTTCCAGCAGGGAGGGCAGGTTCCTGTGAACAAGCAAAGTGTGATGGTTGTCAGAGGCAGGTGAGGCTAGGAAAGCTGAGCTCCTTTGCTTCTCTCCCAGAACGCAGGCCGAAATATTGTCTCCAGCCTGCAGGGCTGAGGCCATGCCAGTGTGAGAGCACAGTGAAGCCTTGAGAAGGCACAGCCTCCCCCTGTGAACCTGTTCAGAGAGAGCAACAAGCACTGGTCTTTAGTATAATGCTCACTACGTGCCAGGCCGCGGTCATTAGCATTTTACACCTTACTGGCATCTGTTGGAGAAGTTCCTCCGATTGTTATGATCCCTGTCTTTCTCAGGGAAGGAAAATGAGGCTAGGGAGATTGTGGGACTTGCATAGGGTCATTGTGATGGTTGGACTTATGTGTCCCTTCAGCTGGGCTAAGGATGACCAGAGAATTAATTGGTGGGACACTTCTGGGTATTTCTGGGGGGGCTTGTTTCTGGAAGAGGTTAGCATTTGGATCAGGAGAAGGAGTAAAGCAGATGGCCCTCCCCAGTGCCGGTGGGTCTCATCCAATTCACTGAAGACAAAAAGGCAGAGGAAGGGCAAAAACACTCTCTCTGCTTGAGCCAGGACATCTGCTTCTCCTGCCTTCAGACTTCATGACATTGGTGCTCCCAGTCCTTGGGCTTTTGGATGCAGACAGGGACTCATACCAGACAGGGCTCCCTGGTTGTAGAACATCTGGGTTTCGATTGGCACTATACCACCAGCTTCCCTGGGCCTCCAGCCTGCAGAGGGCAGATCATGGGACTCGGCCTCCAGAATCACCTGAGCCAGTTCTTTGGAGTGTAAATCTGTCAATCTATCTATCTGCCTATCTACCTACCTATTTATCTCTCTCTCTCTCTCTCTCTCTCTACTTATCTACCTATTTACCTACCTATCTATCTGTCTGTCTGTCTGGTCTCCTATTGCTTCTGTTCCCCTAGAGAACCCTGGCTGTATAGTCATCCACTAACTGGCAGAGCCAGGATTTGCACCCATACTCCTGTGACCTCAGAGCTGAAGCTCTTTGCTGCTACCGTCTAAGACACAATCTCTGCCCTGTAGGATCTTACGGTTTGGTCTGGGTGACCAAGTGAACAAGCAGAAAACAACCAGGGAGCAGACGAGGGGACCTGGATGAACCGCTTGGAGATGCTGTTCACAATGGAGCTGTGGCCTGGGCGTGCGGGAGAGCCCGGAGCGGGCTTGCTGTGCGCGTGAGGGGCGGGCACTGATGAAGTAGCCTGTCCAAGTCTCAGTTTTCTCCTCTGAAAAATGAGGGCCAGACCCAGCTCCTCATTTAGCGTGACTCTTCGATGAAGCAGTGCAGCGAGGGGCTCTGCGTAGGGCTCGGCGCAGAGGACGTGCGGGGCTGCGGGGGTCATTGTTGCGGCCACTGCTGCTGCTCTATGCCCGGGCCTGTCAGGTGGCGGCCGCCGGGCGGAGCAGAGTAAGGCCCGGGCCCCGGGTGGAGGAGATGAGAGGCCAGTGGGGGAGCTAGGCAAGGGCATGGATCATCCCCACGTTGCTTGGGTATTTTTCTGTGCACTCCGCTCCCCCAGATTCTAGGTTCTCAAGCCGACGTCCAGCCGCGACCATTTCAAAGCCTAAGGTGCTGGGTGCAGCGTGCGGGTTTCTACGCGGCCTGCCGTTCGGGAGGGTTCGGTCATGTGGGCCGGGCTCGCCTCCTCCCTGCCAGCTGGGTTCAGGTCTGCTCCACCCGTTTCTCCTCCTTCGGGGAGAAATGGGCCCCCCCGGGGTGCTGGAAGGGCCGAAGCCCAGGCCCGACGGCGTGAGCACGGTGTGAGGCTTGCCCGGGGCACCCGGTGGCCGCAGTAAATGACACAGCCAAGCCCCGGTCCGTGCGGTGGGAATCCCGCTGTGCCCCTGCAGTCAGAACTGCAGGGTTAGGTGGCCGTGGGCACGGGAAAGGGGGGCCAGTGGGGTACAGCATCGGATCTCGGCCCGAAGCCCAGAGGGGGGTGGGTTCCAGCCGCACGGGCCTGCCCTTGACCCCGCAGATGTCTGGGCTTCCAGGAGGCTCCCCGGGCCGCGGCCGAGCGCCTCCCCCACCCGACACCCCACGCCCAGCCCCGGCTCCTCGAGCTGCGGCTGTGTGGCCCCCCGGCCCCCCACTGGTGCTGCCATTTATTGAGTCTGCCTCGAGCTCATTATTTACACATTATTTATTGACTGTAAAACAGAGCTTGACCCCGAATCACGGCAAGGCGGCGCATCTGCGTGAAGCCCACGCCGGCCGCTGCACCTTCAGCTGAGAGCAGACTAAATAAAGCGGGGAGGGAACGGAAGGGCGAGTGGGGGGCGGGGGGGCATGGGGGTGCCAATCATGTGAAGGTTCTGCATCTGCCTGTGACTGGTCCCGGCCAGCTGATGCAGGCTGGCGCGGGAAGCGGGTCTTCAGGTCTGTGCACCTGCCATCTGGTGCCTGTCACCCAAGGGCTACGAGCCATATGGATCACAACTTCATTTTGCTTCGTTTCTTCTCTTTCTTGCCTCCACCCTTGCCACTGCCTCCCCCGGTAACGTGGGAAACTCACTGAAACTTGGAGTGTGAGACGCAGACTCACCACGGGCTACGCACACCCGCTCTGATGTGCTCAGCACCAGCCTAGGTGTTTTGTGCACGTATGATCAACTCTTCTGATACAACAACCCGGGAAGGTGGGTCTTCTTATTATTCCTGCTCCGCAGATGAGGATAGTGAGGTCCCGAGGGGTCCCACGGCGTGGGGGCGCCTGGTGAGTTGCCTAAACACAGCCTCTCCCAACTGGGCCCTGCAAGGCGGTGGTTTGGGGAGTGCTTTCCCTTTACTTGGGGTGAAATCCGAACTCTTGACCAAGACTACAAGGCCTTGAATGTTCCAGCTCCCACGCGGTCTCCAGTCACATCTTCTGTCCGCTGGCCCAAGCCATGCCCAGAGGCATGCTCAGCTCTTTCCTGTCTGCCGCCCTTCACAGGTCACCACCTGCCTAGAAGCCTGCGCGTACAAGGAGCACGACCCCCTGGCCACTGCCTCAGCAGGCTGTCCTCCCCTTGCCCCTCCTGCCCCGGATCACTGCATCCTGTGTGTTTCTTCAGGGCACTTCTCAGACTTGTTAAGCAGTGACTGTAGGTCCTCCTTCCGGTCTGCACCCTCTCTGCAAGCAGAGCTCATACTTGTTGATTCAGCTCTGGAAGTCTTGTTGCCCAGACTCTGGAACACAGGCAGCGTGGGCTCTGGAAGCAACTCCCCGGGTTCGGATCCTAGTCCTGCCACCTCCTGCAGCCTGTGCGACCTTAGGCCCATGACTTTATCCTTCTGTCCTCTGCTTTTCCACCTGTAAATGGGGATAATAATAGTTATGTGTGTGTGTGTGTGGGGGGGGTGCGTGAGTTAACTAATCTGTAAAAATGTGCACAGTAAGTGTTCAGGAAATATTAACTGCTACTGTTGTCGCCGTTATTCCTTTTATTATTAGCAGTCCATGTAAATTCTCTAAATCCCTTTGGTGGAGTTGGGCAGGTGGTTTTGTTGGTGGAAAAGACTACTTTCCTATTCACCCAGTGGGTAAGAGGATTCCAGGCCACGAGGAAGGTGAGGCTGGTGGGCTCTGTGGTCCTGTTTCATCCCCTCCAACAACCCCACCGATCCAATCTGTTATGTGAGGTCAGGCCTCTTGGAAGGCATCTGATGGAAGAAGCTGCAGGCTTACACCGGGGCCCAGCCAGGGACAAGGGAGGCCAATTTGGAGCTGCTGGGGGACAGGGTAGACTGTGCATGGCGGTCTGTGCGTGTCATGCCTTCCTCACCTTTCTCTTACTGGTCTGTTCAGGAGGATCCAGTCCCATGTACCACTCTGGCCCTTGCCTTCTGCCTCCAAGGCTTTAGCAGGCTCCGGCAGGAAGCTTTAGAACCCCCACCCCTGGGGGCGCCTGGGTGGCTAAGTCTGGTAAGCCACTGACTCTTGGTTTCGGCTCAGGTCAAGATCTCAGGGTCCTGGGATTGAGCCCCATGCCAGCTCCTGGCTCAGCGGGGAATCTGCTTCAGGGTTCTCCCTCTCTTTCTGCCCCTCACCCAGCTCACTCACACGCTTGCTCTTTCTCTCTGTAAAATAAATAAATCTTAAAAAAAAAAAAAAAAAAAAAAAGGAATCCTCCCCTGCACTCCGTTCCTTTCTTCTCCCTTCTGCGGGCCTCTGCTGCGCGCTTCCCCCACCCTCCTCGGCCAGCCACTCAGTGGCATCACCCTGCGGTGCTCACGCCTGCTGAGAACAGGGTTTTCTTCCTCCCAGTGTAATCACTTATCCTACTGAAATGCTCAGATCTCTTAAGAAAGAGACTGAGTTAGCCCAAGACCCTGCCAGCCTCACTTCCCCTACTCCCAGCCTCAGGGAAATGGGGGGACCTGCTTCTCACAGGGGTCAGGAAAAGGGGGCTGGTCCCCAGAGGAAGCCAGCTGGCTGCTGGCTGTGGCTTCCGGGCGGGGCGGTCTGGTGCCCAGGTCACCCCCTGGGGCCGTCAGCTTTGTTTGGGTTTTCCCCTGGAAGCTCATTACCAGATCCAATAACAGGGTGCTGGGTGGTCTGAGTTGCCCCTGGGTTTTGATTCCTGGGGAACTCCAGTGCTCCTGCAGTTACGTGGCATGTCTGTGACTTTCATTTCCTTTTTAATTTCTGTTGCAAGGAAGAAAGAACTCTGTGGAATTATAATCTACAAAGGGCCTATGTTGTAAGACCGGTGGGTGTCTTGAATGGCTAAGTGATTTGCGTAACCACCCGGCGTGAAACCCACTGCAGTGTTGCATCTGGTGAGCTGGGTTCTGTAAGCAGAATTGTGTGGGATCAGCCCAGAGGAAAAGTCGCGGAATGCGCAGGTGGTCATCTCTGGTGGTGGACCATTGGGGACTTTCATGTCTGGTTTTAGACATTTTCCATTTTTTCACACGGAGAGCATTACTTTCATGTTTTGAAAGAAAGATATACATTCAACAATAAATAATACCCATGCCCCGGAACGGTTGGTCTTGTGAGCTGAATACAAAAGACTGGGAAAATGACTCTTAGAAGCCAAATATACAGGTTTTAAAGACTGCCTTTGTTTTATTTTTTATTTATGCTAAGGAAATAGTAATATAATAAAACTGCAGGTTGGCATGGTAGGTGGGGATTGGCTGACCAGGGGTTGGAAAGAATATCACTTATGAATAGTTTATTGTGAAAAGTAAAATCAGAAAATAAAATCATACTTGAGATGAAGGGGGTTTTGCACTTGCATTTTTTTTTTTTTGAAAGATTTTATTTGTTTATTCGTGAGAGACACACAGAGCGAGGCAGAGACACAGGCATTGGGAGAAGCAGGCTCCCTTGGGGGGAGCCCGATGTGGGACTCGATCCCAGGACCCCGGGGTCATGACCTGAACCAAACCACCCAGGCGTTCTTGCAGTTACGTTTTTAAATGCATATAGTAGGTGCTGTTTAACCCTGGGCTGGTTCTCTGTGCCTTAGTTTTCCCATCTCTAAAATGGTATAAAATAGCACTGGCCCATAAGGTTATTCTTAGACTGAAATTAATTAATGTCGATGACACCCTTAGAACAGGGCTGGCACATAGCAATTATTCATTAAAATGTGTGCTGCTGCTGGTTGACTCTTATCGTGACATTTAGGCTTTCGCCTACAATTTTGTGCCCCCATTTTAGAAGTAGCAGGAGGAGTAAAGTTACAATAGTGATTTGGGGAACATGGGTGGACTTCTTACCACGTTCCGTTCTTGATTTGGATGAGCTCACTTGCTCCTCACATCTACTCTGTACCATTATATGCTGTTCCCACCTTCACGTGATAGATCAGTATGTCGGGGCTCAGAGGGCTTAGGTAACCGGCCCAAGATCACACACCTCATGAGGATTGGCTCCAGAGCTCCTGCTCTGAGTCACTGTTTTCCATCACCTTGTCTTCTATTTTGTGTTTTCCTGTATGTGCCCAGGATGCACTGTTGCCTTTCCCTGGCATTCCTCCCGTGGGTCAGAGTTCCTCCAGTCAAGGTGCTTTAATGCTCCACCAAAGGGATATGCCAGGAATTTCTCAATCTGTGTCCCCAAAGCAGAGGCCAAGCCATCTCCTGGCAGGTATATGTCCAGAGAGGCAGGAGCCACCCACACCCACCGATCGGATGGATCAAGCAGTGGATCAAGTTCCTGACTCGAATGCTACCTCTTGGTGCAGAGGGTTTTCAGCAACATAAGGCAGTTGCATGGCTTGCAATTGAAGTTATAGTGGGAATTGAAAGAGAAATAATTAACTTCCTGTTTGTAGTAGAGTGTTTAGGCATACAGTTCATCAGCATCTGTAAAAGTACACACACCCCATGGGGTCGGGGCCCAGTAAGAGGGGCTCCTCTGCTTCCTGTTAGCTGGGGAAAGTTGGTGCATCTCACACATTTAACTGTGACTCAGTCCGCCTCGCTCTGTGCTTCAACAAATAAAGATTACTCAGCTGTCGAGTGTATGGATGCTCCTTTGAGGCCCTTGCATAGAGACACCGGAGGGCTCTAAGAAAGGGCCACAGAAGCCCGTGGTCCACAGAAATTGGACTTTATCTCAAGAGCAAGGAGAATCTAAGGGGCAGAGGTGCAGTCAGATTTGCTCTTAGAAAAAACACTGTTGTTGGGACACCCGGGTGGCCCAGTGGTTGAGCGTCTACCTTTGGCTCAGGTCATAATCCTGGGGTCCTGAGATCGAGTCCCACATTGGGCTCCCTGCGGGGAGCCTGCTTCTCCCTCTGCCTGTGTCTCTGCTTCTCTCTCTTTCTGTGTCTCTCATGAATAAATAAAATCTTAGAAAAAGAAAAAAAAACCGTTGTGTGTAGGGTGGGAGCAATGAAGAGCAGAGGCCAAGATCGATACAGGGAGACCTGGCTGGGAGGCCACCTGTATGATCCAAAAAGTGGCTGGTGGTGATTTGCCCCTTGGATGGAGGCAAGTGGGCAGACTCAAGATAATGTTAGCAACGTAGAAGTAACAGATCCCAGTTCTGGTTTTGATGTTGGGAGGTCAAGAGGGTCTGACGGCAAGGGCAGCAGCCCCTGTATCTAGCCTGAGGGATCAGGTGGACCTTCCCAGATGTGAATGTCTGGCTCATCATGTGAGAAGGGAGGAGGTTAATTTAGAAGAATCATGACATATGCATACTTCCCAGCAGAATAAGAACAGTCTCTTTATAGTTTTATACATATTTTTAATATATTTAGAGAGTGTGTGTGTACATGTGTATAAAACTGTTGAATTTTGTATCCCCTGCCCCTAGAACGGTGCCTGGAACACGGGGATACTCAGTAAATATTTGTTGAGTGGATGATAACAATTAGCTTATCTCTACCAGCTGAGATTTTATGCTCCTGGTTCACTATGTTGTGGGAAGACAGGTGCTGAACAGGCCATTTCAAACGGGATAATTCACGTAAGAAAATGTGTACTGCATGGTGAACAGGCTGGACTTCTGAGGAGAGGGCATTAAGCTGAGGCCTCTGAGGGGTGAGTAAGAGTTTGAGAAGAAAGAACTCAGCGAGTTTGAGGGCGTCCGGTGAGGAGAAGGTGGCCCACACGTGAAGAGGAAGAGTGTGGAGACACCGTCTTGCAAGGCCAACGAGGGTTGGGTGGGGTTGCATCTTAGAGTATTGAGATCCTGGCCTTGATCCCCAGAGCAGCGGGGGCCAGGAACCGGAGCGAAGGGCAGTTTGGAAGGCACCGGCTGGAGGGCTGCTGCCTTGCCCAGCTGAGGCCAGAATGCCTTGCAGGGCTGTGACACATGGCGCCAGTGTGATCTTCTGGGCCAGAGACACCCTTGAGCCCAGACGGTGATGCCTCCAGGCTTTCCTCTTCAGGTCCCTGTTACCCTGTGTTCTCCAGGTCTCAGCCCTGCTCAGTGAGCACCTGCTCGGTGCCAGCCGCTCCACCAGGTTCTTTGCACAGAGTGACCTTCCACGGTGGTGGAAGCCAAGGTGTAGACACTCGCCCAGGTTCACTCTTCTAGAAGGCTCCAGAGCTGAGCCCATGCCCACGCCCTCCTTCCCCTTCGGGGCCTGGCTCTCCCACTGTCGGGGTCCCAGTGGTCCTCACCCTGCCCTGCTGGGGGCCCCTCTCAGGATGCACTCTCCTGCCTCTGAGATCCACACGGGGCCTTATAGGCCTCCGCTCCTGGATGGCAGAGAGCCAGAGGAGCAGCTCTTCCTGCTCGAGCATGAGGCACTCAGGAGGCTCTTGGAGACACTCCTTCCGGCTGCGCTCCCCCCACCCCGTCACAATTAATCTGCGTTTCAGTGTGGGTCTCAGGCCTTTTGACATAAGTGAATTGCAAATAATGAGACTGGAAGCAGCAGCAGCTGCATTGGAGAGCTAGCGTGGGGCTCCGAAAACCTTGCTCTGTCGGAGGACAACCTGCATCAGAACCTTCTCAAACGTGGGAAAGTGGGTATTTCCATGAGGGGAGAGTTTCCTAATGTCTTGGAGATGTGAGCTGCCCGGCCCTGTCCTCCGGGGCCGCCAAACCAGCCGGTTTGTGAAATACCTACCTTTTTAGCTACTTAGAGGCAGGAGGACATTCTATAAAAGCAAGAGAGGGGATCTTGACTGTATTCTGTGTTTATTTAGTGAATGAAAACACTGTTGTTTATTATTAAGGATGATTTGCCTTTCTCCCCCCCAGTTCTTTTTAATTGTGGTGAAGTATGAAGAACATAAAATTCGCTATCTTAACCGTGTTTAGCTGTGCAGTTCAGTAGTGCTAAATATATTCACGTTGTTGTGACGATCTGCCTTTGGAAATCCAGAAAAGAAAGCCTGAGTTTATCTTGTGCAGAGAGGTGAAAACAAGCATGTATTCCTTCCTTGACCATCCTCCACTACTACTGACATGTGACTGGTTACCCACCTCTGGGTTGTGTATTCCAATTCGCACAGTCTGTCCCACATCGTGCCTCCCTGAACCCATCTGGGGAGTGGGGTGGGACGGGTGAGGAGCCAGGGAGGCCAAGGTGTGGGGCAGCCTTCTTTCCAGCATGTTCTAGTGCCACCTAGTGTCTGTGGGGCCCTTGTGCCAGCCGGGCTGAGGCTGTAGGATCTCCCCTCCCTGCTCCTGGTGGTGGTGGCTCTCTAAACCCAGATGGCTTTAAAAGAGCACCAAGGAGATGTTTGTCTTTTTAGATCCACCAGTGTTTTTTTCCAGCTCTGATCTCTTGGAAACTTGCTGCTGAAATCTGTTTCGTTAATAGTGAGAACAGTTTGTCCCTTTGAAGCTCAGACAGGGTGAGATTAATATGAACCTGATATTAGGCTATTAAGCATAAATTTCATAAACCTATTTATAAAGGATAGCTGGAGACAGAATAAGGAAGGCTGCTCGAGGGGCCCTTTTGCCAAGTACTGGCTCATTAGAAAATGTGACTCAGTCACCAGTTTTTGTGCAAGAGAAGAGAAATAAAAAGTGAGGTGTGTGCGTGCGTGTGTGTCGCACATGCACGTGCCTTGATGTGTGGTTATTCTAATAGTAGTCATAAGTGGAAGAATGCAGAGTAGCTACACCTATAGTTCTCTGTGCCCAACGTTCTTCTAAATGCTTTATATTTTAAATTACTTGATCTCCATGTCATCCCCAAAGGGTGTTATTATTTGCCCTTTTTATAGATGAGGAAATTGAGGCACAGAATGGTTAAGCAATTTGGCAGAGGTAACAAAGTCGCAGTAAGTATTGTCATAGAGACATTTCCAAGGGCTTGGAAGCACCTGGGTTCCAGGTCATGACATGTTTCCATTGTTGTCCTTTGCTCTTCAGCTAGCTCCTGGCAGTGGCCATGGTCTCTTCTATCCACACATCCCTTCTGGTCTGGAGCCCCTCGAAGCCCCATAGGCAGGGGGCGCCCAGGCAGCACTTGTTATGCAAACAAACCCTTTAAGCTTGTTTGGGGTTTGGGGCTTGTTTGAAGGGTTCCTATGTTTAATTAACCCCATGAGAGGCTGTATGTGGAGGACCGGGCACCAGTTTGGAGTCAGCAGATCTGAGTCCTGTCCTCGGCTGTGTCACTTAACCTACCACGTGACTGTGGGCAAATGATTTCCCCTCCCATGCCTCAATTCCTCCATTTGGGGGCATAATAAAATGAGTTTTATAGTGCATAGTTGTCTTTGCGGGGATACATGACATGATGATTATGACAGCACCTCATCCAGTCTCTGACACATACGTGCTCATTAAATCTTGCTATTGTTGACACCAGAAAAATGAAAAATAAAAAAAAAAAATCCCTCCAATTAAAAAAACAGGCAGAGGACCTGAATAGAAATGTTTCCAAAGAAGACATACAGATAGCCAACAGGTACATGAAAAGATGCTTAAATCACTGGTCACCAGGGAAATGCCAATCAAAACCACAATGAGATATCACCTCACCCCAGGCAGACTGGCCAGCATCAAAAAAGACAAGAAATAACAAGTTGGCAAGAATGTGGAGAAAGGGGACCCCTCGCGCACTGTTGGTAGGACCGTAAACTGGTGCAACCACTGTGGAAAATAGTGTGGGGGCTCCTCAAAAAGTTAAAGATAGAAATACAGTATGATTTAGTAATTCTAGAGATTTACCCAAAGAAAATGAAAACATTAATTTGAAAAGACACACGCACCCCTGTGTTTACAGCAGCATTATCTACAACAGCCAAGATACGGAAGCAGCCCAAGCGTCCAACAATAGATGAACGGGTGAAGATCTGGTAGAAACACAGTGGAATATTACTTGGCCATAAAAAAGAATAAGAGGTCTTGCTATTTGCAACCACATGGATCACGTCAGAGAGAGACAGATAGCCTAGGATTCCATTGCTTTGTGGAGCCAAAAAAACAAATGAACAAACAAAAAAATAGAAATAGACACACAGAGAGCAAACTGGTAGTTGCCAGAGGGCGGCAGTTGGTGAGGGGGTTTAAGAGGAATGAACCCTGAGCGAACCCTGAGGGACGTCAGGTTGAGAGCTGTTTGAGAGACAAAAACCCAGAGAGGAAGGAGGTGGGTGGAGGTGGGTGGAGGGTGGGTAAAGTTAACACACGGGAGTCAGACGGACGGACTTTCAGTTGTAAAATAAAGAAGTCGCGGAGATGACAAGTACATCGTGGCAAGTACAGTCCGAGATACTGTGACACCGGGTGGTGATGGGTACACGTACCTCCCCGAGCACCGAGTGCTACATAGATTGCGGACCCGCTGTCTCGTACACTGCAAACTAAGGTAACGTTGTGTGTCAACTGTGCTTCGCTGATAAAATAAAAAAAATTTTACCATTGTTTATTTTGACATGGAAAGTGAAGCATATGTTAGCTCTCCACCCGTGTACTTCTGGTCGGATCTCCTGCCGGGACATCCGTGTGCCCCGTCCCTTGCAAGGGCTGAGTCCGTTTCTACGTTAGAGGACAGAATGGGCCTGCTCTGGGTGGACATGGTTCTTTTTTTTTTTTTTTTAAGATTTTATTTATTTGTTCATGAGAGACACACAGAGAGAGGTAGAGGGAGAAGCAGGCTCCATGCAGGGAGCCCAGTGTGGGACTCGATCCCGGGTCTCCAGGATCACGCCCTGGGCCCAAGGCAGACGTCTGCTTCACCACTGACCCCCCCCCCCCCCCCAGAGGCCTCAAGGTGGACGAGGTCTGTAATGTCTGCTCTAGCTGGGAACTGAAAGTGGAGAAAGTTGGCTTCATCACCTCTTCCCTTTCCGATTTCCATACACATGTTCACACAAGTACATACGTGTGTGTACACGCGCGTGCATGCATATCAACCTGGAGACTGATGAGGGATCACAGAATGGCAGTAAAGCCAGCAGACGTCAGACATTTGGGTGGATGACCAGACCTCAGGGAACAAATTGTGTGTGTCTGCACTTTGCCTCCTACAGGGCAAAATTCTGTCATCAGTGTCTTTCGGAAACCGTGAGGAGGGAAATCCTGAGAAATTCCCTGCGCGGGGGCTAATAAATCGGAACGCGTTATACAGCTCTCATTACTGCAGTTAAGTCTGCGTGGGGTGGCGTTGCGAGTCTCCTTAATATGCAGCTTGTGTTGCAGGTAAACTAACAATATTAATAAGCACGTTCTCAGGTTCCTGTAAAAATCGGGTTCTGCTGATCCCGTTTTCCTGACAGGTGTAAGGCTGCCCCGTCCCACACCCACACCGTGGGGCCTGTGGCATTGGCACGTCTGAAGGAGGGGATTTCTTAATCCGGAGGTGTGGAGGTGTGAGAGGGAGTTGCACGTAGTAATGGCAGCGTGGGCAGTAAGATCTCTTTGTTCTGAGAGCCCAGGTGGGTGGGCCCCCTCTCGGATCTGGGAGGAGGCCGGGGTGCAGATGTTCACCCAAAAGCCCGCCTCTCAGTTGAATGGTAGGAATTGCAGGGTGGGAGGGGGCGACACGGGGCATAGGCTACTGCCCCC
This sequence comes from Canis lupus familiaris, assembly GCF_011100685.1. Lineage (NCBI taxonomy): Eukaryota > Metazoa > Chordata > Mammalia > Carnivora > Canidae > Canis > Canis lupus. The sequence continues at coordinate 32,378,224 of NC_049239.1, read as the reverse complement.
CGTGGAGACATGCGATCGCCCATGCCTTCCCTTGGAGGCTCGTTCCGTGGAACCTTCCATCTGCCTGGAAAACCTGCCATCAGGCCCTAGCAGGAGGGAGAGCTTGGAGTGGCCACATTGGGGGTGGGGACCTCGGGTGTCCGTCCCGAGAGGGCAGCTGCTGCGGACACTGAAGAATGTTAAGTAGGGAGGGGCACTGATTACTCTGGTTCCCTCCCTTCCCGACCCATCCCGGTCTCTCTCTTCCTCCCTGTTGTGGGTTCAGCAGACGAAGAGAATTGCCTGGTAGACAGTTGCCTGAGGCTTCCCACCTTCTTTTGACCCCGCCCCGAGGAGCAGCATCTCCACCCGTCTGTAGAAATCATGGAAACACAAGGCTTAGCTGTGGCTCGTCGTGTAACCAGCTCGCTCAGGTCAAAGCCAGGAGCCCAGGGAAGCATCTGGGGCACGATGTACCCTACCTTCGCCTTCCATGTCCTCTGACTCTCGGGAGACAGGTTGCTGGCATTTGTCCTTTCTTGGGGGGAGTCTGGGACCATCGGGACCTCCCAGTCCTCTTTTCCTGTCCTATTCCTCTTTAAAGAGTCTTTTCGTTAACCTGAGTGTCTAACATGATGACTTTTATGCCCTCTCCCACCCCGCCCCACCCAGAAAAGTTCTATGATTTAAGAAGTATGGTTAAAAACAAAAAACAAATCATCGTCTCTGTTCTGGGACTGTTTGGAGCTTTGAATGCACTTGAGTGCATTAGGAATCCCTAAGAGGGGAGGGGTGTGGGGGAGTAGAGTCTGGCATTTCCCAGAAGTACATTTCACAGAATTCCTTCTTTTTGCCACATCGTGGATGGACGCTGCCAAAAGCCCGACTCCCAAGGACTTTCTAGCATCTTCCCTTTAGGAGTAGATCCTCCTTCCCTGTAATCCAGCTCATCCCCTGCCTGCGCTCGTGGCCGTTTGCCTGTGTGGGTGTGAGCTGCAGCAAGCGAGCTGACCACTTTCAGGATCAAACTTGAGGCACGACACTCCCGAGGGTGCACACTGCCCCGGGTCATCCGCTTGCACTCTTACGTAGGCTTCACAGCATCCCGGCCATGCAGATGAGCCTCATCATCCCCTGTTTCACAGGTGCCCCCACTGGCAGACGGAGGGGAAAGCTAAGTTACCCCAAGCCCTACAGCTGGTACACGGCAGAGCCAACCTTCAGCACAAACATTAGGAAGAGTCCGTGGAGCATAATTAAGCCATTTTGAGCCTTGGTTGTCACTGGTGTGTGACCAGGGAGCAGAGCTCTGTGATAGGGCCATGCTCGGGCTGTTTGTGCATCTGAATGGAGACATCCTCCTGCTGCCGCGGCCGGGCACTTACATCCTTAGGCTACCTGGACACCTTTTAAAATACAGGGCTCAGTTCCCCATACCTACGTTCAATATTTATCCACCCAACACTGAGTGACATAACCATGGGAGTTCATTTTACCCACAATTTCTCTCGCTGGCATTAGCAGATCCTCTACAATTTGGGGGGAAAGATTCTGCAGGCCAGGCACCCGCTTCTAGCAGCCCCTGTGGAAAACTAGTCACGGCAGGCTCGTCATCTGCAGTCAGCCCGGATCACTTAAATTGGTTTCCGAGAGGGCTTAAGGTTTATGAGAACAGTTCGGCAGAGCTAAGCTGGTATTAATAAGCGCCTTGTGCCCACAGACAACACTGTAGATCAATACAATATATGCTTTAAATTCACATGATAAATGAGTACTATTATGACCTAATTAGCAAGACTCATATTTTGAATGGATAAATAATAATTCCACCACATAATCCTAGACCACTTCTTGAAAAATGCTGTTAATGCTCAGCTCTTCCCTGCTGCACAGATGAAGGCAAGAGGAGCAGAATAACCATTTACATATTTATTTGCTCCAGTGATGAGTAAACTGTTTTGTCTGTATTCACAGACTTCTCCGGCTCAGCTGCGCTCGTTATTTTTTAAGGTTAAATAACATTCAGTGTTCATCCTAAAGAAACAGAAAAGCCAGACTGGGCATAAGTAACTTGGGCCGGGGTGGGGGGCTGCCCCCCGCACCCTTTGGATTGTTGTGTTGGAGCAGCATCAGCCTGAGTACTTGACTGGAGATGATGGCATGGGCGGCTCCAAGGCTGGCAGTGATCCCCGCTGGCTGCCCATGGCGACAGGACCATCGCCTTGGGGGACAAAAGACCCCCAGAGACCTGGGTTCAAATCCTGGCTCTTACCTTTCTTAATCTTTCTGAAAAGCAAGTGAATGAGGACGATAATAGTGCCTACTTCTCTGGGAGCCTGGAAGGATGGGTGAGATGGTGAGTCACGTGCCCAGCACCATGCCTGACACGTAATACAGGACTAGATCGTTAGTTGTTTTTTTTTTTTTTTCGACGTTAGTTTTCATCAATAGTTTTCCTTACCTCAGATTCATCTTCTCTCCAGTGACGTGATCAGACCATATCATGGGTTCCCAAAATAGGGCCCTCAGATTCCCAGGATTCCATAAACGTATCAGTGGGGATAGTCCACATGGCATCTGTAGTCTGAATGAGAAATACATGATTTTTTCTTTCTTTTTTTCTCTTTCTTCTTGGTTGGACTCAGGTCAGCCTCATAGCAACACCTGTCGTCTCATGCTGATCAGAGGCTTAGGATTGGCAGTTACATTTGCTCATGGTTAACAAAAAATAGCAATCAGATGAATTAGCACTTAATCGTTTCACCATGGTGATAGATGTAGCCAGTCTGCCCCCTTGAAAAGTGCCTGTGGCTCAGTAGATGGCAGCTGTCAGGACATGTGGTCCTTGGGGGCGGGGTGGGGGCTGGGCAGTAAAGACAGTTCTTGTTGGTGGAAGGTTTGGAACCCTCGGTCCGGGTGGTGGTTTCCGCTGAGCCTTCTCTGACTCGGGGAACCCAGCCTGTCTGGAGAGCACAGCCTTGTGAGGCAGTGGGAGTCCAGACAGCTGCCCTCTGACCTCAGATCATTACTTTTACTAGAAATCATGACCATTTTTACCTTCTGCAAACCCTGCCTGCCCCCTCCTCTCTCACCTATTATCTCCCAGCTTGTGGCCCTGGCTTGAGCCAGATTAATGTCCTTATAACCTCAGGAGAATGCTACACTCACCTTCTCCCTGCCCTAGAAGAACCTAACACGGGGTTCTTCACCCTCTGGACCACTGACACTTGGGTGGCTAATTCTTCATAGTGGACAGCTGTCTTGTGCACTGTGGGATGTCTAGCAGCATCCTCGACCTCCACTCCTAGACACCAGCAGCACCCCATCCTCAAGTTGTAACAGCCAAAAATGTCTCGAAGACATTCCCAAGTGTCCCCGGGCCGCCAGACCCAGCTCAGCATTTTACCCTCTCCGTGAAGACTTTATTTCCAGCCCGCAGCATTCACCACTGAACTCTAGATGATCCCACCTTTAGTCTGTATGTGTCTTCCTTTTGCTCCCCACCCAGGAGCTGGTCCACATCTTAGCATCTCCATGTCTCCACAGAGCCACTCCTTGTGGGATACACTGATATTTCTTACAAGGGCCTCATGGCTTAGCCATTGGTTTCCATTGATTACCATCCATTGGTTACCACGAATGGCGTGCCTGATATTTTCCAATCATTCTTGTGTATTTTCTCCCAATTCTTAACAACAACCAAAATTTTTACTGGGAAGGGGTCTGAGGCTCAGAGACAGTCTCTAACGTACCCAGTAATCGTGCAGCTGATTAATGGAAGCCTGTGCCCTTTCCACTAACCTACAACCTCACTGGTTTAAGGAGGGCAGCAGGAAGGGGGGGTGGGTAGGAGGTTGCCTGTGGCCAGAGTTTTAATTGTCTTTAGAGTAAAGGGAGGCTAGGAGTGAATGGATGTGGGAAGAACTAGTGCAGAAAGAACAGGTGACAAGCTCTCTCCTTCCCCAAAGCAGGAAGCCAGCTAGAGTGACAGCAGGCTCTCTAATTGTACAGTTGGGCACTGGCTGGTTATTGGTTCTGCAGCCCTGAAGGCTGTGTCAAGAGTGGGGTCAGCCTGATGTCCTTGGAAATGCCCTGAGAAGTGACACATCTCTCATTGGGTAAGTGCCATGCCAGGAAAAAGTAAATATTTCCTCTGGCAGCCGTGAAAAGAAGAGTCAGTAATGATGAGCAGGAGAAGAGTGATTTGTTTTGGGAACACTGTGTCTGTTACCCCCCGAATATGGCTTGCTTGTTCTTAACAAATGCAATTCACAAAAGAGGAAATTCGAGGAACCGTAAGCCTTGGAGAAGATGCTCCTGCATTTCAGTAGACAGGGATCCAAACAGCTAGAGGCCCCTTGTTACACTGGAGCACATCTTGCCGTGTGTCTGAAAGGACGTGATTAAGGATTCTCCTGTCATCATTGTTTCTCATGATGAAAAGCTTCCAAACAATCTAAATGTCCATCAGTGGAGGATTAGAGAAATCCTGTGGTGGGATACCATGCAGCTCTTAAGGTTTAAGAAAGAGCGAGATGTTGATCGATTATGTGGTTATCGTGCAATCGTGTGTGCTTTAAAAAACATACGCAAACCAGTGCTGTATATTGATTAGAGGCATAAATGTATATGTGAAAGCATTTAAAAATGGACTTTAAAGTTGCAAAACAATACTCAAGAAATGGAAGACAGAGTCAGCGGGGTGGGGGATGGGCAGACAGTGCCGTTGAGAGTGGCTGGATAAGAATATTTTTTTAATGACTAGAAAGTGACGATTGCTAGCTAGTTTTTTTTTAATACTGGTACTGTTGAATATGAATACGCACACACACACGTTTTTATTTTTAAATTTTTCTTCTGTATACTTTTTTCTTTTTTAAAAGAATTTTTTTATTTAAATAAGGAGAATTCTTTCATATGGAAAGAGCTGGTATATTCCCATATTTGAAAGGCGAAACAATAGGTCCTGATTGGAGGGAAAGGCAAAGGGTGAGTGTGCAGCCATGGCTTGCGGAACCCATGATTGCATTTCCCATCCAAGGCAAAAGCTTCCCCCCAAGATATATAAATAAGCTGCATATTCCACCTTTAGCCTTTATCCGCCCTTTCAAATACCTGGTCTACATGAAAAGACAAAAAGGAAAGGCAAAATAAAAACAAAAGGAAAGGAAACCAAAACTTAACCCTCAAGAACAGCAAAACAAAACAAAACAAAACAAAAACCCAAACCCTTTGTATGTTTTTTGTCAATTGTGCCCCCCACCCCACCCCCACCCCCCAACAAAGGAAGAGATACATGTACCTGCCCTGCCTCTCCAGCCCGGCTGTCCTCAGGATCTGATGGTGTTAATAGAGGTGAAAATGCTCTATGGAGCAGGATGCAAGGTGAAGGGAGGGTAGTGTTTATTTAATAAGAATAATCACCCGTTGGGCTTTTCTTTGGTCCTTGGCTAAGTGGCGTTTGTAGCCTTTGGAGGCCTGGGAGGATTGGCAGTGATTTACACTCTCCATACCTTGAAGTTCATGTTCGTTTGTTTTGTGAAAACTCCCCAGAGCACACAGCAAAGATAAAAGTAAAGAGAGAGCGGAGGATTGGATTTTTACATGCGTCTTAGGAAGGCTTGGGGAGGCCGTGGGAGGGTGGATGCTTCCCTCCAGGAAGCCAGGACAGCTGTCCCGAGGTCCAGGGGCTCGCATGCTCCGAGCAGCTCTGGGCTGCGGTGTAGTCCGAGCCCAGAGTTCAAGGGGAAAGGGGGGCTTGGGGGGTGGGGTGGGGGTAAGGTGTTGGTCAATAAAGGGAGCAGGGTCGGTGGAGGAAGGGATGTGGGCTACCCAGTACAGAGAGATGAAGGGCAGGGTGTTCAGATAGTGGTTTCTATGGCAACGCAGTGGCGGAGCCGGGTCCCCCCAGCCAGAGGAGCCAGGCTTGGTCTGCACGGAGTCCTCCCTTACCTGAACAGGACCCAGCTGGAGCCCTGGGAAGTCCGCAGACCTGGGTGGAGGGCAGGCTGAGACTCCAAGCATAGCCTCATCTGCATTTCTGAAGGCAATAAATTCTCATTTAAGCTGCAGTATTGATTTGCTCTGTGAAATTGCAGCATCAGTGATTTTTTTTTTTTCCAAGCCTTACGATTGGGACCTTTCCTCGAATCTCAGATAGGATGTGCAGGAGCTAATTTGTTCCATTTTTCTGAGAAAAAATAAATCTCTGTTCCTTGCTCGTAGGCCTCCTCCTTCCTTGACTCTGTGGGGAGGCCTCCCCCGGGTGCTGGGCAGGGTGGGGGCTCTGGGAAGCACCCCTGGCCGCCTGTCAGCCGCTCTGAGCTCAGGAACACCCCCAGCCTCTCTTTGCTATTTGTCCTCAATGAAAGGGCGGACGACAGTCTAGACCTCACTCAGACAGCCCTGCCGGATTTGTTAAGTGAGCTACACAAAAAGGGCTTAGATGCAAGAAAATCCATCTGTCTGTCTGTGCGGCTCTGTAATTCCGCTGTAATTGTGATCATGATCAGTTTAATAGCTACTGCTGACGTCTTGAGGCGGAAATCTTAATAGTACAACTTGTTCACCTGCCTCCTTTAAATGGGGCTCATCATTAACTCCGAACGCCGGCTACACCACCTTTCAGCAAAGCGGGTGAGGATTCGCTGCCTTGATGGCGGTGCACGCGGCCCCCGCTGCCTGGTTCCTGCCCCCTTCTTGCTGCCCCTGGAGTCATACGGACACATTGACCTTGAGTCAGGTGCACGGAGGCCGAGCAGGTGGGCAGTGGTGTGGCCGGCCGGGGGGACCCGTGCACGTGGGAGGGCAGGCCGCACCTCACTGCCGGCGCACGCTGCCGTGGAGGGGGTGCTCTGTGGATTGCTGCATCTTCCCATTTGTCGAAAGGCCTCAGAGGTTGGAATTTGTGTATGAAGGTTGTTGATCTTTAAAGGCCGAGAATGGAAATTCAGATGCACGGTGCAGGTCACGCAAAAACCCGGCCCCAGTCTCCTGTCACCGCAGAGGGGAAAGGCCAGGTTACCCAGTGGGCTCCGAATACCATTGAAAAAGGAGCCAAATCCATGCAGCCTTTCCACTAATACGCATAAAAAGTAGCACCTCCTGTGTGGTGGGCACTGTGCTGAGTGCTTGACATTATAGACCCACACCCAGCGGAAACTGAGTCTCAACTTGGGGAAGCGGTTTGCTTGAAAGCACTGGAGTGATTGAAACCAGTGTCCGAACCCTGTTCTCTTCCAGAGCCTATCACACCCACCTCTTGCAGCCTTGCTTCCCCTGTCTAAAAGTCGCAAAGCATCCCCTGGCCTGAAAGAGAAATCACAGAGATTTTTTAATTTTCGTTTTTGGTTTTTTTGGGGGTTTTTTTTGTTTGTTTGGTTGTTTGTTTGGTTTTGATTTGATTTGGTTTGGTTTTTTTAAGTAGACCCTGTGCCCAGTGTGGGGCTTGAACTCAGGACTCTGAGATGATCAAGAGTTGCGTGCTCTACCAACCGAGCCAGCCAGGAGCCTCCCACCCTTTCCGCCAAAAAGAAAACCAAACCCCACCCTGCACCATCGGTGGCCTGTGGCTCTAAATGAGAAACCACCGGAGGCTGGAAAGTCTAGCAGGTGTGGCTTTGACCACTTCACCTTCCCACTGGGCTTGGCGGACCTTCTGCAGAAGATGGATTTTCCAGAAGCCTTGGCTGTTACTGTTGGCCTGGAAATAACCTCACGGGGTAGAAGAATCCTGTAGCTGGGAATTATGCATTTTGCTGCTTGCTGTTTGAGTCCCGAGAGGATGCCACCGGAAAAGGAAAAACGGGCAAAAAGACCTGTGTTGCAGCCTCCGTAAGAGCCGTGGTTAGCTTGGGCTGCCATAACACAGGACCCCAGGTGGCAAGGCTTAGCAACAGAAATTATATTTTCCTAATGCTGGAGACTAGACATCCAGGATCACGGTCAGGCTTCTTCTGAGGCCTCTCTCCCTGGCTTACAGACGGCCACCTTCTCTCTGTTTCCTCGCGTGGTCTTCCCTCTGTACGTGTGTGCATCTAGCTGTGTTTCTTTTCCTGTGTTCCCCAATTTCCTCTTTTTATAAGGACCCCAGTCAGCATAGACACAAGTAGGGCCCGGCTAAAGACATCATTTTAACATAATCCCTTCTTAAAGACCTTCATCTCCAACCACGCCTACATCCTGAGGTGCTGGGGGTTAGGACTTCAACATGTGGATTTGGGGGTGGTGGGGACGACACAATTCAGTGCACAGCAGCTAAGTGAGATGGCCACATGGACGGCAGCTGGTGAGATGCACCAAGAGACCCAAATTTGTGTGCAGACTCAGCCACCAGCTCGATTTCTTGATCCCCCTCCAGCTGCTCATTAGTATAACGTCTGTCCCCAGTGCTCTCACCTCCCCAGATTATTTTGGAGATCAGACGTCTAGTGAGTAAGAACCCTCACGCAGGTAGCAGCGTTTTGCTGTTTGCAAATCTTCGGTGCTAAAATGGTAGATGGCTCGTGCATTTAATGACGTTTTCTCTCTCAGTATAAGTAGTAAGACGCGCCTGCCGCCCAGTTCTTCTACGTCACTGAAACCATCCTGTGAACAGTTCTGGGAGCTGCTTCTGCTTGTCCTAGTGGGTTGGTTTCCCAGGGTGGCCATACGTGACCACAAAGGACCCCTCGCTCATCTCAGTAGCTTAAGATAACAGGAATGTATTCTTTTCACAGTCCTGGAGGCCAGAGGCCCAAAGTCAGAGCGTCACCAGGATGGGTTCCTTCCAGAGGCCGTGAAGGAGAATTTGATCCAAGCCTGTCTCCTAGCTTCTGGTTGCTTCCGGCAATCCTTGGCATTGCTTAGCCTGTAGACCTTAGATCGCTCTTGGCTTCTATCTTTATCTGACCTCCTTCCATACGTGTGTCTCTGTGCCTCACATCTCCCCGTCCTTACTCCTACGGGACTCTGGTCATGGCACTGAGGGCCCACCCTAAATCCAGAATGATCTCATCTCTCAGACCTTCACCCAGTTACATCTGCATAGACCCTATTTCCAAATAAGGTCACATTCGTGGTTACACCGGTGAGGACTTGGACATACCTTTGTGGAGGACACAATCCAACCCATTACCCACAGCATCCTGTGCATTTTTCAAGTCACCAGAGATTCCTAACATGGTACGTGTGTTCCAAATATCCCAGCCGATGGCTGTGGTCTCGCTGATGGAACGCTGCAGATGACTTCACGCCCAGGTCCTGTGACTCTGACCTCTCCCAGCCCTGCCAAGCGGTACCCAGCTTCCCGTGTGCCCTGCGGCGGCGCGATGGTGAGCCGTCAGCTCGGGTCCCTAGTGCCTGTTTTTTTATTCCTTTCCCTCCCTGCGTCCATTAATATCTTTTTCTTTTTCTTCTATTGTAAGTGGTACAGTCTGGTACGGGGATTCTAGAAAACACAGAAGAGTGAAAAGAAAACTATAAATTGGGGAACAGTGATGCCGTGCATGCTCATTGTCTTCCACCCCCGTGTCATTTGGGTTTGAACTCCTCCCCCATTGTTTCAGGGGTTAAAACGGAGGGAATGTGTGTGGAGGCTTAGCCTCCCCCGTCCTCATGCACTTGGACTCTATTTCCTCTCTGAGTTTTGGTGCTGACTCAAGGGGCATCTCCATTCCTTCACTGGCAGATCCAGCTTTTCCGTTCCTTAGCTGTGACATCAAGGACCTGTATTATTTTTCTCTCACTGCCTGCTTTGGGGAGATCCTTCTGATGATTATGTTTACTGGTGGGGCCCAAGGGAAGGCGTGAGTCTTAGGTAGTTGTGATGAGAGGTGTGTGAAACCGAAGGGGTTGGAGGTGTAAGCGGAGGTCTGAGAGATGGAAGAAGAGGAAGGTGACAGGGCCATCGTAGGGTCTTCCAATCTCTTGGATGCTGGGTCCTGGTGACCCCTGGCACATGCAGTGGCAGAGGATGCTGCACTGGGATGACTCCACCCCAGCAAGGCTCCCAAACCTTATCTCCCAGGTTCTGAAGGACATGGAGAATTCAGTTGTCTTCTGCCTGCACATCACCAGCCCTGTGAAGTATGGGTCCCCCTGGCTGAGGTCAGCAGACAGCGTTGGTAATGAATTGAAATAACATTTTAGCTCGAAGCTTTTGTGATAGATTGTGGTGGTAGGTGCTCTGGAAGGGGCAACTGAAGTCAGCGAAATGGACCCTCATTTATCCCTCCGCTGAACCATCCATTCAGCTAGCGTCGTTGGCACCTCCTGTGCACCGTTCGCCATGATGTGCCCTGGGATTGTAAAGAGAAATAAGATGTGAGCCCTCAAGAATCTCAGAGCCTAAAAAGAGGAATAGACCAAGGCCAGCTGGGGAATTGTGTTGAGAACCAACGTGGCAGATGAAGGGAGTATCTAACCTCATTTGGGGGGCCTGGGAAGATGGGCTTTCTGTGGGCTCCTTGGTAGTGAGCCGGCATTCAGGACGGGGTGGGGAGGAGACACAGTGTCCAGGGACTCTGTACAGACATGAGGAGACGAAATCTCAAATCAAATCTGTAAGAGAGTGGAAAAGAGCCTGGAGAAGCAAATTTTGTCCTGGACAAAATTAAGTTGGCAGGAAGCAAGAGGAAAACCAAAGAGGAAAGTGTCAGCATGTGGTAAATAGCAAAGGACAAAATAACCCAAGTTGGAAGGCCCTAGAAAGACAGGTGAGTCCAGAGACACCATCTTGTGCCGACCTTGCATGGCAGTATCCGCAGGCTGGTGAGAGAGGAGCCCGAGGGAGAGAGTTTGAGTCTGACCCCTGCTCCTGTTTACTTCTCGTTAAAAATGAGCCGCGTGTCTGCTTCTGGCAGGTGCTCGGGTCCACGCCCTGCAGCCCTCCACAGCCCTGCCTCGCTCATCGCAGACAATAATTGGGAAGAAAGCCATCGCCCGGGACTCAGCCACTGGGTGAGAAGGGCGTGTGCACAGCCAGAGCTGCCTTAGGGCCAGGTGGTGTCGAGGCAGGTGCCGTCCTCGTTGAGAGCAGGGGATCCTGTGGGGGGCCTGCACCTGTCTCCCCACAGCCCCCCGCCTAAAGCTCTGCTTCGTCTTTACAGTGCAGCTTTTCTGTACATCAGGCCTGGGGGGATGTGATGGAGCTGGGGAGTGCAGTAGAGGAGGGGCAAGAGCAGGAGATCCTTTTCCATTCCCAGAAACAGCTTTCTTGAAATTAGCACTGTGGCTGCTGGTAGGTGTCATTTACCTGCGAACTCTGGAGCATCACAACCGCCGGGGAGGAGCTGTACCACCTCCTAGTGGCCATGCCTGCCCGGACACCACCCATCCCAGGACTGAGAACATTATTTGCTGAATGAATGAGGCCTGAATTGATCCTTTTAGAACCCCCCTATGGGAGCTGAATTGCCTGTGTGTCCTGCCTCCACTGTAGCTTCCTACTGGGGCTCCCTGCCCTCTGCTCCCCACCTCCAGTCCCCTTCACTCACACCCAGTCCTAATCTTTACTTTCTCTGCCCACTGCATAAAGCAGAGCTCTTTTGTTTTTTTTTTAAAGATTTTATTTATTTATTCATGAGAGACACAGAGAGAGAGGCAGAGATGTAGGCAGAGGGAGAAGCAGGCTCCCTGTGGGAAACCTGATGTGGACTCGATCCCAGGACCTAGGGATCATGCCCTGGGCTGAACAAAGGCAGATGCTCAACCACTGGGCCACCTGGGCATCCCTAAAGCCAAGCTTCTTGCTCAATAGTGAAGATTACCCAGATCTGTACTCTTCACCGTTGCCTGTAGGTGCTCCTTGGCTTTCCACCTTTGGCTCATGCCTTTCCCTCTTCCTGGAATGTGCTTCCAGATGCAGCCAGGCAAAAGATCTCCAGCTTTCAAACTTGAATTCGCACGTCTCCTTTTGGTGAACCATGATCACATCTGGGAGTGACTTCAGAATTCCATCACGGCTCAGATGAGAACTCTCCTGGGGTACGGACTCATGCAGTAGCACCAACGACAGTAGTATAAGAGCACCACACCATTGATGAAGCACACGTGACACGTACATGGCCAGGGCTGCCACCGTGCACGCCTTTGGGGGCCTCCGTTGGTGTCGAATGCAGGACAGAGGCACTGCTGCTCACACCGCCACACCCTTATGTAGATAATCTCAGCCCTGGGAGGTGGATGCTGTCCTCTCCATTTTACAGATGAGAAAACTGAGACTACACAGGTTAAGTTTCTTGCCCAAAGCTACATAGTCGCTAAGTGATGGGGCTGGGCAGTAATGAACTCAGGTCTGTTTCCAAAGCCCGTGTTCTTTCCTTGACATTCGATTACCCTTCTAATAGATGCTAAACCTTGTGGGATCAGGGTCCCACATCTGATTCCTTTGTAATCTCCCCTCTCTTCCTTTGAACTTAATAAATGCTCATTGGCCAAAACCATTCATCCTGTCGAGTACCACTTACGCAGTTGTAGAGGCTCTGGCATTATTAGCGTGGGTTCAAATGAATAGGTCAGGCTTTAAAATCAATAAGAGCTGAAAGAAGCAAAATATACAATTCCTCTCCTGCAAAGCCTGGGACACTTAAGTCTTTTATCTCTTGGTAGCATCACAAGGGGAGTCTGGATCATAAACTAGGGGACTGGGGGTGCTGAGAGTTTCTTAGACTTGACCCTAACCCCTGCAGCTGGGTGACTCTGAGGGGTTGACCCCAGAGTGACTGATGTCTCCAGTGTCATCTCTTCCCAGGCCAGCCCATCAGATTCCCCATTGCTAAGCACACTACCAAGGGGCAGAGTCAAGGAATACTGACTTTCTAGACGCCTCCTGAGGGAACTAACCCCCCCCCCCCCCCGAGGCTCCCTGGGCCTCATGTGTTTGCACAGACAGCGTGGTTTATCCTGGAGAGCCTGGAACTGTGGCATGGGCTAGGCAGAGGGTGCCTACGTGACCAGCCCCAGTGAAAACCCTGGGTAGCGGGCCTCCAGTGAGCTTCCCCGATGCAGAGTATTTCTCCTGTGTTGTTACACCTCATTGCTAGGGGAATTAAGTATATCCTGGGTGCCTCCACTGGGAAGGCTCTTGAAGGGCACCTGGATCAGCCAGTTAAGCATCTGCCTTTAGTTCAGGTCATGATTCTGGGGTCCTAGGAATTGAGCCCCAGGTTGGGCTCCCTGCTCAGGGGAGAGCCTGCTTCTCCCTCTCCCTCTGCCCTTCCTGCCCCATTCATGCGCGCGCTCTCTCTCTCTCTCTCTCTCTCTCAAATAAATAAAATATTTTTTAAAAGGAGGAGTCTTGGAAGCTTGCATCTGGTTTCCCCCAGATTTTGCCCCACAGACCTTTTCCCATTGCTCATTTTGCTTTCTATCCTGTAATAAACTACAACCGTGAGTACAACTAACTGCTGAATCCCACAAGTACTCCTAGTGAACTGTCACACCCGGGTGTGGTCTTGGGGGATCTCTAACCCAGGAGGAAATGAGTTCAGGTCCAGGGCACAATCAGTCTTTTCTTCTCCTAAGAGAGGCATGAATGATTAGGGCTTGTGAATGAAGACTTTGGAGTCCTGCTTATGTGGCTCCAGCCCTGACTCTGTCATTTACTCTGTGTTCGGGGTAAGTTATGTCCCTGCTCGGCACCTCCAGGTCCCCAACAAAGGGGGTGTTAATACTTGAGGACTCAGTGAGATGCCAGGCCTAGAGGAGATGCTTGACCAGCGAGAGCTTTGAGTGCAGGAGTTCTGTGTTGTCAATGCTTCTGAGAACAGGGCCTCCCAGGAAGTAGACGACCCACAGTAAACATGTGTGGAATGTATGCCCCCAAGAGTAAATACATGCTACCTTGTGTCGCTGCGGGAAGCACCTGGAGCCAGGTGGGGCCACGTGGGGCCGGGGGAGTTAGGGGTATCGTCAAGTGTGGTGTGTAAATTCCATGTGAGTTCCTGCATGTGCCCACTGACTGACCTCGGGTTGTTGTAGAAGAGAACCTTCGATTGAAAGCCTTGGGGGTTATCTCCACTTTACCCAGACCTCCTTTCCTGTCTGCTGGCTTATCCACCCAGACCTACCAGTGAGCCTCCTTCTCCCCCCAGGGGCACTGAGGCTTCCTTCTGGATTACCTTGGTTTGTCTCTTTTTGGGTCAGTCTGTGAAGTTGTTACAAATGTAGAACCAGGGCAGCCCAGGTGGCTCAGTGGTTTAGCGCTGCCTTCAGCCCAGGGCGTGATCCTGGGGTCCCGGGATCGAGTCCCACATTGGGCTCCCTGCGTGGAGCCTGCTTCTCCCTCTGCCTGTGTCTCTGCCTCTCTGTTTCTCTCTGTGTCTCTCATGAATGAATAAATAAAGTCTTAAAAAAAAAAAGTAGACCCAGTTTCCAAGTGCATGATCTAATTAGCCAGTCTCTCGTTTTGAATGGGTAAGTGGAGCATCTCCTCACAATCCCAATGACCCATTTCCCAAAAGCTCCCTTTATGCTGTGTTTTTGCTCCTCTGCCTCTTGAACAAAGGAGAAGGGAGGGCAACACCATTTGCATATTTGTCTGCTCCAGTGGTGGGCAGCCATTTACCCTCCCAGCCTTGGGGAGTTTCTCTGGCTTGCTTTCTTGTTAATGTTTCTTTTACAGGATAAATAATGTGGAAGTGTCATCGGAGACCAACAGGAGGCTGGGCAGCCACGGGAAGGTGGGATTTACTGCCTCCCCTGCAGTGCAAGGACACAGATCCTCTTAAATTTTTAAACATTGGTTGGAGTTGCACCTTCAGTAGTAAATGAGCAGGAAGGAGGGTCAGCCAGCGCAGGGGGAGGAGCTCAGGCTGAGGGTCCGGAACCCCGATTCTGGTTTCATCTCCACCACTCAGTTGTCCCTGAGACCCTGCTGTTCCTCATTTCTGGCATTTGTTCAGTGTCAGTCATCAGACGGAGGCCCAGTTTTGGTCTCTGAGAATATCACACCCGCTGGAAGTCACACTTTAAATGCCCGGTGAAATGAAACGTGGAGAAATAGTCATCCTGCTACCACCACCCAGGTTGCCCAGCTGCAGGTGAGGCTGAGTGGATAAATGACGACTCTCCCCTTTAGTGTGCAGGAGAGGACAAGACCCCCCCCATGGCACAGCTCAGGGGCCCTCAGGCCTCGCCAGTTCCTTCGGCGCCCTAGTAGCTTTCCTAAGGCCCTGCCTTTGTAGCCCCGCATCTACAGCGCTCCACCCGTCGTCACCTAAACTTGGGAGCTACTGTCCTGCTCCTAGAGATCACACAAGAGCCTCAGAGAAACCCTGCTGAAAAGAAATCTGTTGAACGTTGTCTAACCAGCGTGTCCTGAACTGAACTGACCAAAGAACGCACCTCTACCCTCCTGTGCAAACCCTTACCAGGATCCATAGCCGGGGTCAAGCTGGTAACCTCGCCAGGAGTCCGCTGCATGTCTCACCCTCCATCCTGGTCGTCTGCCAACCTGTGTCAGAGCATTAAGAGATGTTTGAGGGGCCGGCTCAGAGATGTTTGAGGGGCCAGCTGGGTTGGAAGAGCAAGAGTCTTGATCTCCGGGGCATGAGTTTGAGCCCCACACTGGGTGTGGAGAGTACTAAAATAAACTTTAATAAGACGAGGTGTTCGCATTTCCTCCCCCCCCCCCCCAATTCGTATGTTGAAACCGTGATCTCAGTGCGATTATATGAGGAGGTGGGGCCTTTAGGACGTGATTGGGTCATGAGGGTGGAGCCCTCATGAGTGGGATTAGTGCCCTTGTAAGAATAGGCCAGAGAGCTAGCTTTTTGTCTTTTTTTCCCGTGGGGCTACGTGAAAATTCAGCAATGTGCAGCCCAGAAGGGGGTTCTCACCAGGACCCAGACATACCAGCACCGGATCTGGGACTTCCAGGCTCCCCAGCCAATTTAGAAACACATTTCTGTTGTTCATAAGCCACCTGGTCTATGGTACTTTATTAAGCGGCCGAGTGATTAGGGCACAGGACGACTGTGTCCATCCAATGGCAGCCTCGTCTGAGTCAGAGTTTTCCGTGATGAATGGACGGATCACCAGCTGACCCCAGGCAGCTGCCCCGCAGCCTCCTACCACAAGTGCCTCTCCTCAGTGCCTGTCCTGTCTTCAGGCTCAGGCGGTCTGTCTGTCTTTGTGCTTCTTTCTCTCCCTTCTTTCCTCCTCCTCAGTCCTATACGTCGTCCTCCTTCCCTGCTCCCCGCTCCCCGCTTAGTCTGGACTCTGCTAGGAAATGGGTGGCCTTTGACCTCAGACCCACAACTCTTCCACATCCGAACTGGTCTATTTGCCATCCTTTGGTTTCTCATTGATCAGGAATTAGCTGGTGGCTGACAGGCTCCTCACAGTAGATCGTGGCTGTCTAGGAAATCTGCTGATCTAGAAAGATTTTCAGATGTTGTTAACAACCCACAGAGCGTGCTGTCAAGTATTTGCTTTTTTCAGTCTGCTCTTGGCACTGCCTGCATGTGATTCAGCCTCTCTGCTCTGTGTCCTTTCGGTGACATTCATTATTTATTCAGGGTGTTTGAAGCTATGCCTCAAAATGTCATTAAGAATTCTAAATTATTTGAGTTTCTTCTTCTCTTGTTTAAAGAATTGTAACTAAAACCTCTGTTTTGAGACAACCCCGTTAAAGTAGGAGCTGTGTTGACTTACGCCTCTGCTCCTGAGTTCATTTCTGTGGCCCGTTTTCTCCGCAGTCTGGCTCTGAGGTTCGGAACACGTCAGACCGCTGTCGTTCCTCACTTCGTGACCCTGGACGGCTGCTTAATGTTTCTGAGCTCGGGTTTCTTCCCCTGCAAAATGGGCACAATGATAACTATCTCATAGGTTGGTGGTAAGGATTCAGTGAGAGAAGCAGAGAATGCAGAATACTTAGGACTGTCCAAGAGTGTAAGGGAAAAAAAAAACTGTACCTTCTTAGGTGATTCACGGAGGCCTGCAAATTAAATAGACACAGGACAGGTTAGCAGGAAAAAAAATGTTATTAATATTAATATTTTATATTTAATTTAATGTGCGTGAGGACTTCATGGAAAAGAAAAATCCAAAGCATTTTTTTTTTTTTTAGGTTTTGTTTTCTTTGTTATTTGTATTTATTTGTTTTTTATTTGAGGTACATTTCGTATCTTCATCACGGGAAGGCTGACAATATAAAATTCTTAGATATGAAAACTCAAAAATAACCCAAACTAAGTGATGAGTGAAATAATTAATTGCTTTGAGAGGAAAAAGAACAATCCAAATTTTCTTCTTGGATTTTCTTAAATTAAAAAAAAAAAAAACACATGTTTAATGTACTTA
Source organism: Canis lupus familiaris (assembly GCF_011100685.1). NCBI lineage: Eukaryota > Metazoa > Chordata > Mammalia > Carnivora > Canidae > Canis > Canis lupus. The sequence continues at coordinate 32,360,962 of NC_049239.1, read as the reverse complement.
AATGGCCATTTCCTGTTTTTAATTTTGTTAACACATATTTCATTGCATTTGGGAATAGGAATAGGGTATATACATAGAGCCAACACTTGGGGATGGCTGCTGGCTTTCTGAGGTGCTTTGCAAATGGTGAGCAAGTTCTCTTATTACATAGCTTGTTCAAAAATATGGGAAACTAATGATAGATAAGGGTTATTTAGTAAAGGGTGTTTATATAGACTCATTTCAGTGCCTTCTCTGTCTCTGGTGGTTAGAAATTCTCTGCTTGCTGTAAGAGTGAAGGACACTTCACAGGGGAGATGATGTCACCTTTCCAGAAGGGAATCTACCTACGTCCTGCTTTTAGGCAGATGGGGGCAGGCACTGAGCTCTTCCCATGTCTACCTTTCCTTAGTTGCCTTCTGCTCAAAATAATCTTCACTCCAAAGCGGCGTATGTTGGGGTGGCTTATTCTCATCCTTTTCATATCCATGCCTTGAGGAGAAGGAAGGGGCCTCTCGTTCTCCCCTGTGCGGTCAGGGGTATCTGGGCTTGCAGTAGACGGTCAGGAATATTTTTACAGTGGAAAATAGAGGAGTGGGACGTGCGGACTGTAAAAATCTGCTGTGGGAGTCTAGCCGAGGCCCTTGAAAGTCCCCAGCCTGTCTTCCTCCCAGCCTCGAGGCGCTGCATGGGTGGCCAGGAGGCCACCTGCAGGGCTCTATGAGAAAGAACCGGGAGGTGAGCAGACTGCGTTCCCCAACAAGTCACGCCTGGCCCTCTGCCTCTTCAGCCATTCTCAGTGCTGGATGCACATTAGGATCGCCCAGGGAGCTGTTCCTTACAACGCAGATGCCAGGGCCACCCCCAGGTGTGGACTGCCGGTCTGGGATGGGGCCTTGCAATTCCAGTGTACAGCCCAGGTCAGAAAAGCCCTGGCTTTTTATTTATTTATTTAATTTATACATTTCTTTAAAAGATTTTTATTTATTCCTGAAAGACACACAGAGAGAGGCAGAGACACAGGACAGGCAGGGGAGAAGCAGGGTCCCTGCGAGGAGCCCGATGCAGGACTGGATCCCAGGACACCCGGGATCACGCCCCGAGCCGAAGACAGACGCTCAAGCCCCGAGCCACCCAGGCGTCCAAAGCCCTGTTAGCTGAGAACTAAGTGGTGAGTGGATATGATCTCACTGACCTCCAGGCACTTGGAGGGATAGAAAAGTCCCGTAGTTTCCATCTGGGTTGGGGCTTCGATGTTGAATCAGAAGCAGTTCATTACCTGCAAGGGCTGCCACCATCCCCCCTTATAGTTTGTGCAGATGTGCTGTCCGGCTCTGCCCAGCGGGACCCCCAGGCGGGGGGTGGGGGGCAGGTGCCTCAGCAGGCAGGACGTGAAGCAGCTGGGCCTCTTCCCGTCAGTCATCATCAGCACGAGCTGAGGGACCTTGGGTCTTCCCGGGGTAGCTCTCCCTCAGGAGCGGCCAACCACGGCTTTCTGCAGACCTACCATCTTTCAGTAAACACAGATTGGGTTTTGTTTGTTTACCCACACAAGGCTTTCTCTTGGGGGAGAGTAAGTGAGGAATAGTCTCCGGGCTCTACTCCGATGTAGCATTATTTGGAAACAGTGACTTACTCATCAGCCACCTCCCTCCCACCTCCCGCCACCCACATGACTGGTGGGATGACAAAGGAGGAAGGTCAGCATTCATCATCTTCAGCACGATACGGTTTCAGAGATTTTTAGCGTTTGATTTGTAATGTTTTCAGAAAGCAACATAAATCACGCTGGTAATTTTTTTTTACCAAAAAAAAAAAAAAGAAACAGAGAGAGAGGGGGAGGGAAGGCTCAATCCGTTTGGGAGAACCTGTGTGTCAGTCACAGCCTCTTTGATCTGGTTGAAAAGCTGCAAATATTTTTCTCCGCACAAAGTACACTCGGGTTTTGTTGATGATGTCGTTGTTAGTACAGATCTCCTCAGGGGCTCCGAGGAGCTCTGGGGGGAGGGTGGGAAAGAGAGCAAGGGCTGTAATTTTCAGCCTGGAATAGAAGCAGCAATTTTAAGCAATTTAAAACATTCTATTAAGAGCAATCTGTTGGTCTCCTGCTGGAGGGAGGGGGCCGTGTCTGGGGTCCTCCTGCCGGTGCTGTAAGGGCCTGCGGGGGGCTCCAGATTTTGCACAGAGTCTCCCACACCCCCGGAGCTGTCAGAGAGAGCCCCCACCCCTAACTTTGCCCCCTCACACCTTTAAATGGGAACATGAATAATTTCCTGCTTAGTGGAGGACATATTATAAAAACTAGAAGTGAGTTGCCCAGATAAAGCCAGGCCTCTGGGGGCTGCCAAACTTGATTTTGTCGTAAAAGAAGAAATCGAGGTGGTTGACTGAAGAGTTTCCCACATTGCGGCTGACGAGCAGTGTGTAGCGCTTCCGTGGATCGCTTACATTTCATTTTCTGTAGTCAACCTTCTTGCAAATCCCAGGTGAGCCGTGAGTCCTTGGGGCAGGAGAACAGATGAACAAACGTTGGTCAGGCCAGGGAGGACACTTGTCAGCAGACTGCCCGTGAGTTAGAACCCACCCGGTCAGGTCGGGGTCACGGCAAGGAAAGGGAGCCCTGGCCAGGAAGCCGGGTGTCCGTCTCTGGAGGAACGAGAATGTCTCTATTTTGGTCCTTCCTGAGACAGGCAGTGTCTGCCAGGCGAGGAAGTGTCCTCCTTCTTGAGCCCGTGTTGGAAGGAATCTGGATTTCTCTAGGGCAGATGTTCATACTGCCATGTGGCAAGCAGCTTGGGGCTTAGTAGAAGGTAGCCTGTGGGTTGGTCACTAGCTTTCAAGTCCTATTGACCCCAACTCACAATAAGAAAGTGTTTACATCACGGTCAGGTGCATAGATAGGAATGCGTTCTATATGCGGTGCCCTGATATGGTTAATAAATTCTGTGTCTGACTTAGATGCTGGCCCTGACCCACTGTGTTGGTTTCTCTACTTGATACCAAGCCACTGCAGCAGGGCTTCATGAGGAGGAGCTCAGTGTGTGAGTTCCTAGAGGGGCCTCAGCTAGAGTATTTCCAGCAATGTTACTGTCCGGCTGCGTTCCCTTTGTGGCCAGTTGAGTTTTTTTATTATTTTTTTTTTCCAGTTGAGTTTTAAAGAACAAGCCCTCTGCTATTCCTCAAATGGGGCAGGACTCTCTGACCCCAGGGCCTTTGCACTTGTTCTTTCTCCCGATTAGAACATGCTTCCTCCAAACATCCAAGGGTCCGTCTTCAGTTCTTTCTCGCCTTCCCGATGAGTCGCCCACCTGACTGTCCTGCTTGTAATTACAACACACCTCCCACCCACACTCCTGTTCACTCTTCATTCCGCCTCCCATGCTCCGGAGTTCTTTGGTGGCTGTGTCGTTCCTTCTGACAAGCAATATACTCTCCGGTTTATTTATCATACCTGTTGTCTGCCTCCCTCTGCTAGCCTGTGAGTTCGGTGAGAGCAGGAATTTTTGTTGTGTCGACGTATTTATCCCCAACAGCTGGAGGAGCACCTGTTTGTTGCGTGATGGGTGCTCACTGGAGATTTTGTGGAATGAACAAAGGAACGAGTACGTGACTAAAAGTCACAGCTGCTGCCTGTGACTTTCTTGAGTTGAGGAAATTGAGGGAAGGGTGAGCCCCCACTTGAATCAGCATGACAGTGAGGAAGGAGAGTGGGTGAGACAAGGAGGCAGGTCGTGGGAGCCAGTGAACATGCCCGGTGATGAAGGGGAGGTCAGGGACCCGGCATCAAGGTGACAAGGTCCTGTGGCCTCTTCCCATAAGAAGAGCCCATCCTCATGTCAGGGGGACCAGGACGTGATGAAGGGCCAGCCTGGCTCCCTCTCCTCCTGCTCAGGCCCGAGTCTTCCTTCTCTGAGTGTTCGGCCTCTCCTCGGCAGCCGCTGTGGGGCTTTGGTTGGGACCCCCTTGAAAATGCGTGGTCCCCCCTGCCGCATGTTGCTCGTGGTTGATAAGACCATTGCGGGAGCATTTCTAACTCCGCTGCTTTAGTGGCTGTGACTGAGGCAGATAAGCAGCGGTCTGACAAAACTAAAAGCCTCTGTCCCCCACACCCCCCCTTCCTTTTTCTTGCTTGAGTCACAAAGAGTAAACCCAAGTCTGTGTAGTGAATGAACATTGCGGCGACGTGAACATGATAAAATTCCAACTTGCCGCTTTGTGGGAAACATTGCAAGCGCCCCGTCTTTGTTCCCAGACCCCTCCATTCCGTGTGCAGGCCAGCCACCAGGGCCTTTGCCCACCAAAACCTGCAGGAAACTTGCACCCACAGAAAGCCAGTATGATATTCCAGCCAGAGGAGATAAGGCTGTGGAGGAGCAGTGCCAGTTGGGCCAAATCCTCCTTGAAATATTTAATTGAATGCATATCCCAGTAGTTCTTTTTTTTCCCCCTTAACCTATATTTAGCCCTGCAGCAAAATAAAAGAAAATGACAAAATAAAATAAAATACTATCCCTGGGAGTTTATCCTTTTTGTAATGAGGCTCTCAGAGGCCAGTTGTTTAAATGTTTGTATCCCATTGTTCAAGCCGGGAATTCTGTTGTCAAAGGAGAGGATCTCTGAATAAAATAATGCTGTTTGATTCCCTTTACAGTCATGGTTTACCTTTTTTATGGTAGTTTTCAGTTTAAGAAAATGTTTTCAGGGGCACCTGGGTAGCTCAGCGTTTGAGCGTCTGCCTTCAGCTCAGGTCATGACCTCGGGGTCCCAGGATCGAGTCCCGCATCGGGCTCCCTGCATGGAGCCTGCTTCTCCCTCTGCCTGTGTCTCTGCCTCTCTCTCTGTGTCTCTCATGAATAAATAAATAAAATTTATAAAAAAAAAGAAAATGTTTTCACAGCGAAGAAACCAAGGCCGAAAATGCACCTGTGTCCTGCCCAGAGCTGCCCAGTGACTCTGTGGGAACCTGCTGGAAGCTGGATCTGTACCCTCACCGAGTGCCAGTCTCCCCATCTCTACCCAGCCAGGGCTTCCTGTCTCTCATGTCTCTGCCCACTGGGCAAGAGGACAGGAGCCCACGGGGTGGGGTGGGGGCCCAGCACTGGGTAGGAAGTACCTTTCCTACATTACTGGCCCGCTGGCTTCTTCCAGGAACCCTGTGAAGCAGGCTCTGTGCCCCCCACCTTCTCGTTCAGAGCATGGCAATTCAGAGTGGCTCTATTGCAGATGAAGTCAAGCTTGGGCACCAGAGCCCCTGCAGGCCTAGTGCGCAGGGACTTGGACGAAGGGCGGAAAGGCCCTCAGCTGGGTAGATACACTTACAAAGAGAAACACTAGTGACAGCAAAAAAAAAACAAAAAACAAAACAACAAACCACACACGCAAAACTCCCTGCCCCTGTGGAGTCAGCCTACCTTCTAGTGCCCCATTTTGGGGATGGATGGATGGAATCCAGCAATTCACAGAGGCCAAGGCCATTTCTGCTCCAGGGATAATAGCAAGGCCCTCTTGCTAAAAGGCTAGAACAGATGCTTTTGTAGACATACACGACGTGGCTTCCGACCAGGAGGTTCAGTTCCGTCAGCACGCTTGGTCACTGTGGCAACACGTCTCCTGACTCGTACGGTGACTGAGAGCAAGAACAAGTTCTTTGAGGACGGAAGCCTTGCCTTAATCAGGTTCGTACGCCCCGCCGTACTTGACGCTTCCTGGGTGCCTATTGAATGCTTAAATGAACGAAACATGTAAATCAGTTAACATGAGGCTCTCTGAGAATGAATTAACATCTGTCAAGAGTTGTGCAGCTCACAGACGTAGAAATATCCCAAAATAATCACCCCTAGAGAGATCTCCGAAAATCAGCAGTGAAAGAGCTAAACGAAAACCATAAATCATTCCATTACAGACTCTCATACGTGTACAAGTAAGCGGTTTTGGAAGTAGGATCAGTGCATAAGCTGCATTTAGCTTTGGTGTGCTAAGCAAATTTGAACCAAATATAAATTCCTGGCGTGGTGTTCTTAAGCCACTGGGCGAGGGGGTGTGCTGGGAGGAAGGAGTTGGAGGAGCATCAAGGCTATTTTTGAAAGTTTTAATCTACATTTTTAGAAAGATGGATTTTTGAAGAATTGGAATATCCATCACCTCCCACTGGCAGGATTCTTCACTGGGGGAGAAGCGATGGCACATCCCATCTTCCTTGGGTCTTTTCGGATCACGTTATTATTAACCTGGCTTCCGTTGCTGTGCAGCACGTGTGAGAAGAAGCCCTTCCTTGGCGCCCCCACCCCCCGCCCTTCACCTCCTTATTTACAGCCCGCGGTAGGCCCGTTGAGTGTGACGGGAGAACCCAGACAGAATGTTAATACGGAGGAAAGACACGTGAGCCCTGGGCCGTGGGTGCACACGATGGAGGGGAGGCCGGTCCGCTGTGGCTCTGCCCCTGGCATTAGCTTGGACTCACTAGACGCCACACACGGGGGGTGGTCGGAGCCTCAGCCACGAGCCCCTCCGCCGACAGCCAAGTGCCAGCCCTTGCGCTCGCAGCATCCCCCTGGAGACTACATCATTAGCCAGGGCCCTGGGCTTGGCCAACAAGGGCGGGGGGCGGGCAGCGAATGCTTGATTTGCAGTGGGAACGCACAATTTGGTAGGGAGCCTCCAGTTTTAAGAAGTGTTGGCTGACATTACAGCTTACCCCATCCCCTTCTCCTGACAGTCTTCTTTCTGGAATATTTCAGACATAAGGGATAGAATGGGGTTGTTGTTAGAACTGGATCCTCTCGGGGGGTTGGGGGGAGGTTGGCACTCAACAGTTGTGATGTTCAGCAGGACAAATGTGGCCTGGAAGCCAAACGGCATCTTCCTCCCCAGGTAGTTGAAGATCAGCTCACGGCCCTGCCCGCGTGCATCTGCATGGGCATCTGGTATTGGTGTAAGCTGGGGGCTCCGAGTGGGGGCAGAAAAGGCAATGCACAGGCACCAGGCAGGAAGCCAGGGTGGATCAGGAGAAAGGTCTGGAATTACGGAAGGCTGCAGATAAGCAGTTTGGGTTGGTTTCCAACACGGGCAGTTGCCTGCTTTAATGTCTGGATAAGAACTTGCTTGTAATTGGTAGATGGATTGCTTAGATGTAAATGGAGCCTGCAAAGAACCTATTTCCTTCCGCAATTAAACATTCCCCCCATGATTTCTCCACCATCCTTCGCCAGCAGACCCTTCCTCCTTGATGCACAGCACAGAAATGAATCATAGCCCAGCCTGGTTTGAATGTGTTTATGGGCTGCACATTAATGAAGTTTCAGCCTCGCTTGTGACAAGATAGAGTGCAGTGGCCAGCGTGGAGACGTGGAGCGTGGACAGTGCTGGGGTGCGATCCCCACCAGCAGACGAGGAGGTCCCTTTAAGTATTCCTCATTTCAACAGGATTGTAAAGGCGGACGCCGTCCTTCCCTGGCCCTGGTACCCACCCCATCGCTGCCATGGAGGTTTGATAACTAAGTATTTAGAACAGTTTTCCAGAGAGGGATGTGTGGGGGGTGATTCTTGAGGGTTATAGTAAATATCTTTCACCTTAAAGAAAAAAAGAAAAGCTGTATATTTGGCATATGGATTGACAGAGGATCGTGTATATGAATCAACGCCTGTATTGGTGGAACATGCTAAAAATGTTATTAATGAAAGTGTTCAAAGTCGGCTTTTTCAGAGCACCGAAGGCTCCCTTTTTTACTTTGTCATTAATGCTGAGTGGCTTCACTTTTCCCTGCTTTCACCCACGTCTCTGCAGACCTAAGTCAGGAAGTGGAGACCTAGAGCTTCTAGTGAGAAGAGAGGAGGTCGGGGGCCAGATGTAATTAAGACCCCACTCTCCCCGTGGCCTGTCCTTGACTTCTGGGTTAGAGAGGAACCAGCAGTGTCATTGAGGCCTGTGGGGTCTCAGCCATGCGCTGCTCCCAGGCCATGGAAGATTGTATAGGGGGCGCCTGGGTGGCCCAGTGGTTGAACATCGATCTGCCTTCAGCTCAGGGCGTGATCATGGTCCGCCCCCATCAGTCTCCCTGCAAGGAGCCTGCCTCTCCTTCTATCTCTCTGCCTCTCTCTCCCTGTGTCTCTCATGAATAAATAAATAAATAAAATCTTTAAAAAAAGAAAAAAGAATGTACAGGTGTTTTATGGGCAGCACACAGGCATCGGATGTGCCCACCCCAAGAGCCCCGCATCCCCCTGCCCTGCTTTGCCATGCTGCTGCTGCCGCCGTCATGTGACCTACTTAGATCACCCGAGTGTTGCTTTATTTAAAATTGAACAGCTTTCAGCCACTTAGAAAATATGCCAATAAGCTCATCACTCACACAAAATGGTTCCACTACCCCAGCACCCTGCATATGGCCTTTAGATCACTCCTCATTCCCAGAACCAGATGGCTGGCTTCAAAAAAATCTTGCTCGAGCAGGGTCAGAACGCTAGAGATGATAGCTTTCAGATGCACAGATTTGCATCGAAAGGAGAATGCTGTGATTGGGGCTGAGCTCTGGCAGGAGAAGTGTGCAATCCCATCCGTGCCTGCCCATCCGTGTGTGCCTGTTCTAAGGCACCGCATGGCACACCTCCTTCCGATGAATGAACTTCAGCAAATGGAGTGTCCGTGACAGCTGTTTGACTCATCCTAGAGTCGAGCAGTTTAGAGCTGACAGCCCTAGCTCTTCATTTCACTTCTTAAGTGAATTCTTTTGGACAGATAGAGATGCTTTGCAAGCAGGCAGCTGACCAGATTCTTCTGGGTTCCAGATCTGGGGGTTAGATTAGAAAATTTTGGTATTTACAGGTCGGTTTCACCTTGAATTAGCTATGGTTCCATTGTTACTGTTGGTTGAAGGAGACGTCTTTCAAAACCTCACTTCTACGACTGAACTTGCTTTACAAAAGCAGAATAAAACCCTATGTTGCTGTTATCAAAGTACACAAACGTATTACAGGACATTTGGGAAATGGAAGAAGGAAACATCACCCATATTTCCTTTAACCATCGATAATCATCATTGGCTTTTGTTCTTGCACAATGATTTTATTCAGTTTTGCATCCTACCTTTTCCCCTCTTGTATTAATAAATATTTTCACATGTTGTTATAAACTCTTAATAAGCATTCTTAATGATTGCACGATGTTCTATGAGACGGATGCACCTTATTTTACTTAAGCCACATACCTATCGGTGAACATTTCGGTTTTACCATGGAGTTCTTGTACACAGAGCTGTAATGGCCTATAAAGCTTTGTTTCATGTTGTGAATTCCTTAGGATAGATTTCGATAGGCTTTATACCAGGTCTGAACACTTAGGGCTCATTGCACTTTAATTACTAAATTGTTTTCCAAAAAGATTGTAGCGTTTTCCACCCCCGCAGGCAACTGGATAGACCACATCTTTTCACCACATCCTTGCCAACATAGAATATTACCATTTTTAAATCACTTCTGCATTGCTAGGCAAGAAATGATATCTAATTGCCTTTAATGCTTCAGCTCCCCCTTGAAGTGTTGATTGAGGCTTTACTTAGGAAGACCCTGCTGTATTTTTGCATAGTTCATGGAAATTTTAGGAAAGGGCTCTTGAAAAAGGAAATCATTTCTTTTCATTCTACTTTGTGAAAGCTCTCATCTCCACTCCCACCCCGACTCCCCCGACACACACACACACACTCTCTCTCTCTCTTTCAAGTCATCTTACACGAGGAAATCTATAACCAACTATGAGAGCAGGAAATTGATACTCCAAAGAGTCTGGTGATTGATAAAGGCCACCCAGTTCTCAGGCAATGAACGACCTTATCTGGATTTTAATTTTTCTGACTTTAACTGTTTAGTCAATAACCATTGGGTGCCTACTGTTTACAGGCTTTCTTTCCTCCCTTCCCTCCCTTTCTCCCTCCCTCCTTCTTTCCCCTCTCCATCCTGTGACAGTCTAGGTGAATGTCTGACAGAGGGAAATTAACTGGCTAATCCATGTGCAGCAGCCCCTCGTTCCTGCTCCTCTTCGTGCTGAACATGATTTATAGTTGTTTGGCAGGAGGTCAAAATTTGATTCCTTGGAGTGGGGGCAGAGGGGGAAATATTTGATTTCTTTGACACAGTTCATTAAAAATTCATACATATGGATCTGAAAATGAAACATTTCTCCATGTCAACATGAGTTACAGTGGGAGCCTAGAGCAGGACGTCAGTATTCGAGCGCGACACTGTCCTCAAGTAATCACATCAGCATAGCAGTGCCTTTATGAAGGAAGGGGGAGAGGTGACCTGGGCTCGGATGGTGGAAATGAGATTTCTTTCTTTCGCCTAAGGGCTTTCCTTGTAAATAGGGGCCAGTTTATTAGAAAACCTCTCTATCTTAAAGAGCCCAATTTATTCATTTATTCTTTTGTCCTCTCGTGTGACAAATATTATCCAGTTTCAGCTGTTGGTAAGGTGCATATTAATGAAATGTGACCTATTTCGAAACTCTCTGCTATTTCTACTTTCTTTCCTAGACCCTCTTCTCTGACCCTTTGCTTTAGAGTTGTCTGATTTTTACAATGTCTGGACTCCAAGCCTTTTATTACAAATGCCATAATGGTTGGAAGCATGATCTTCTAGTCCAGGGCTTCTCAAACTAATGTGCATACAAATCACTTGGAGATCCGTTAAAATGAAGGTTCTGATTCACTAGGTTCAGGATGGAGCCAGAGAGACTGCATGTCTACCGGGCTCCTAGGAGACACCATTACCGCTGATCCAAGCACCACACTTTGAATAGTGAGGCCCTAGTCCACATAAATACCCTGGAGTTGAGAACATTCCCCCAGAATTCATGTCCAGCCAGGAATGATGAATGTGACCTTATCTGGAAATAGTCTGTGCAGATGTAATCAAGTTAAGATAAGCATATTAGTCAGCGTTCTCCAGAAGCACAGAATCAATATCTATCTTTCTGTCTATCTTTGGAGAGAGAGAGGAGAGATTGATTAACTAATTTGAAAGAATCACGGAATTGTAGGACCGGGCAAGTCCAAAATCTGCACGACAGTTCAGCTGGCTGGAGAGCCAAAGAAGAATTGATATTGCAATTTTGAGTCTGAAGCTACCTTCTTCCTAGGAGAACATCCGTCTTTTCTCTTAAGATCTTCAACTGATTGGAGGAGGCCCATCCACACTATAGAGAGTAATCTGCTTTTCTCAAAGACTGGCGATTTAAATGTGAACCACATCTAAAGAAATACCTTCATAGCAACATCTAGCCTGATGTGTGGTTAAGAGCTAGGTATCATAGCTTAGCCAAACTGACATATAAAATGAACCATCACAACAAGGTCTTATCAGATTAGGGTGGGCCCTAAATTCAATAGGACCGGCCTCCCTATAAGAAGAAAGAAATGTGGACCCAGATACAGGGGACCATGAGAAGACAGAGATTGGAATGTAAGTCGAGATATGCCAAGGATTGCTGACAACCACCCGAAGCTAGGAAGAGGCAAGAAAGGAGTCACTGGAGCCTTACTTTATGTTGTTTTAAGCCACCCAGTTTGTGGTGCTTTGCGAGGGCAGCCCCTGAAAATTAATACAGTGTCCTAAGTAATAAGCCAATGACAAGCCTCTGAACATCGTCGTTTGACTTCTCTGGTAATCTGCAGCCTTGAAAGATAGACCCGGAGTCTGGAGAGTCCATGAACTACAGAGTTTGGTAGAAGAGCAGTTCAGAGCCCCTGTGTCCGAGAAGGAACTGGTCAGGGCGCCCCTCTTCTCCCTCTTCTCTCCCTGACTCGAAAGTTGGTCTGAAAATGCTACCCTGTCTCCTCCTCTACTTTCTCTTCTCACTCTGCCCCGGGTTGGAGGGCAGCCTGGTGACCGACGAGGAGGAGTTAAATTTGCTTTTCATTGAACAAACTATGCTAATTAACATGTACCCCACTGGGATTGCCATTTGCCATAAGTAATGCATATTTCATTAACATTTGCTTTAAAAACCAACAAGATCATAAAGTTAAGATTGCTTTAGCCTAAATGCTGTCCAAATTTAATATGCGTGATATAACCTCCCGGCATAGCAATAAGCTTGAGCAGGCAATTCGTGGTGCCTCGCTGATGCTTGTTTTTAACAGGAGGAGAATCAATACTCGGGTGAGGGTTAGACTAACAACGTGAGCCATCAAGAACCCAAGAAATAATTAAGGTTATGATAGTAACAAAATAACATTGTTGTAGGGGAATGGATAGATGATTTTATTCTGGGTGAGTTTTTTTTTTTTTTTTCTCCCCTGCCTTGGGCACATTTGTTGGCATTTTCCGAAGGAGGTAGAATCAGGAGGTATTATTATTATTTTATTTTTTTGCTAGAGAATGTTTAAGTAAATGTCAGTTGTGATCAATAGGGTAGCCTCCACAAGGAAAGCAAAGCTGTAAATGTCACTCATTTCACTTTTCAGCAACAATTGTGTGTGTGTGTGTGTCTCGCACACACCCATGCTGAAGCCTGAAATCAGTGAATCCAACTTTCGCCAGGGGGTGTCAATCAAAATCCATCGTGGAGAAACAAAATTACTCTGAAATAGTGGAGTTTTTCCTGACAGTGATAACATGGAGAAACCAAACTCTTGATAATGGGATTTCTCAACTATCTAATTCAGCAAATCAGTGACTTTTCAGCAACAATTGTGTGTGTGTGTGTGTCTCGCACACACCCATGCTGAAGCCTGAAATCAGTGAATCCAACTTTCGCCAGGGGGTGTCAATCAAAATCCATCGTGGAGAAACAAAATTACTCTGAAATAGTGGAGTTTTTCCTGACAGTGATAACATGGAGAAACCAAACTCTTGATAATGGGATTTCTCAACTATCTAATTCAGCAAATCAGTGACTCTTCGGACTGCCTCTAGGTGGATCTCAGACTGAACACAACCCTCACTCATCATTCTTGGAGCTTGAGAATATGCTTGTCCAAGTGTCGACAGGTCAAAGTGTAGCTATAAAGAATGGCACATAGTGAGGAACTCGGCGTTCCTATGGTGAGACTCACTCTGGTTTTGGACTCCCCCAAGAGTCTTCAGTGTGTCCTGACTCGTGTCAGTGCAGACTCTAGTTATCTAGCATTAGCTAGACCCTACCTGTCCTGGGTGACACAGACCCTTCTTGTTCCTCTCCTACCAGTTGGTGGCCCATCTGCTACTGCAGTTCAAACCATCCTGTTTCTCCGTCTTCCAGCCCCATCTCGCACAAGTTCATGGTTCCCACTTTCCAGAGATTAAGGCCACCCAATCTGAGTTTCTTCAACTTCCTTTCCACCTCAGGCACTGGATTTCCTACTGCCCCTCTCTCTCCACTGTTGAGAACCCTCTCCTTCCAGAAACCGACATCTTTCTTGCCCTCCATGATTCATCTGTCAACTGGTCTTCCCATCCTCTCATTCTCCCTCAGACCAGTCCAGCCTCCACTCAGTGTCAGATTTATCTTTCCCAATCTTCCTTCCAGTGTTATGTCACCCACTCAGGCATCTTCCAAAGACCATCCCCTTTGCCTTTTAGATGAAGAGTAGGCTTCTCACCCTGGCATTCAGAGCTTTGACTCCAATGGACTTCTTCATACCCTGTCCCCATGCCCCAGCAAAACTGGATGATTATCATTCCCCAAACAGATCTTGTCCTTTCCCATCATTCACTGTCTCCCTCCACAGAGCCACCCCAGTGCTTAGATCAGAGTAGACACTCTGAGTCTTGGTTTGCCCCCAAAGTGCCGCATCCAGTTCTGCATCCAAGGGCTGTTGACTCTTGCCTGCCTCAGTACAGTATCATTTTCCTCACCCACATCATTATTTGAAGGTCCCTCCCCTCGTAAGCCACAATTCTTCTGCACCTAGGATGCATCTACTGCTTTGCTTCTTTCTGCTGCTTGTGGCCGGGTGGACCTGGGTTGTCACGGACACAGTGCCCATGCTGCTTTTTCCTAGAGTAACTTTTTATGGGTGCCAACTCTTCAACATAGATTGTTGAGTACCTGCCAGACACTGTTAAAGACATTGGACACACAGCAGTCAACAAAATGAGTAGAAATCCCTGTCCTCAAGGAGCTTGTATTCTAGACAGACTAGAAACATAATGAATACATAGGAGGACGTTGCAGGGAGCCCCATGAGGCTGAAGCAGAGTGAGGGAGCAGAGTGGAAGGAGCCAGGATGAAGAGTCTGGGAACCAGATGGTGAATACACTACGAGTGTGGGAGGTACTTTGATTTCCCCTCCAGGTGAGATGGAGCTCATGGAGAGTCTTGAGTGGGGAAGTGACATGACAAGACCTGGCTGTTTTCCCAGGATTTCTCCCCAGCCACTGTGTTGAGAATAGACTTTACAGGATGGTGGTGGGAGCAGGAAAGCAGGTGGGTGGAAGCTCTTGCAAAGATCCAGGCATGGGCGTGTAGCCCCAGGACCAATGGCGGTAACATGAGAGATGGTGAGAAGCCGTTGAGAGAATCAGGCTGAGTTTTGAAGTGGGTTCGTTAGAATTGCTTATGGACTTGAGGTGGATGGAGTATGAGGAGAGTTGATGAGGACACCAACGAGTTTGCCCTGAGGAAATGGCAGGATGGAGTGACCAATAACAGAAATGGAGAGGGTGGGGGGTTGTTGTGAGAAGGACAGATCAGGAACTCATCTGGCGACGTATCACCGCTTGAGGTTGAGTGTGGCCTCAGGTGGCTGATCTCTGGAACAGCTTGGAAACTCTCCACCACATACATGGCCGCACATTAACTTTTTAAGAATACAGGATTTGGGTGAAAAAGTATGTCTTCCTCACTATCCCTGCTGCTCTCGGATAATTATTGTTCAGTTTGCTTTTTGCTTTTTTCCCCCAGATAATGTGTTTCTACATGTTATGCAAGTCCAGCCTTGAGCCAATTAGGTGCTTAATAGCATCTCCTCACAGTAATCCTTGTATCAAATCTTTGAAATGTAGATACCTTTTTTCACATTGTACAGATGAGAAAATGGAATTAAGGGGAGTAGTTTACCCAAGACCAGTAAAGGCAAGGGTTCATGGTAGGTCTTTAGACACAGAAGCCTCTGCTCTTGACTGCTGTCCTGGGAGCGAGCACCCCGGGCTTTCATGAAGAAGCCCCTCTGAAACGTCTGTGACATCTCCTGCTGTGGGGTTGGATGCGAGCTATGTTGTGTAGACCCTACCTAAATTAAATTAAAATGGACTAATTAAATGTGGCTTCTCTTGATAGACTGCCATATTTCTAATTACAGCTTTCCTTCTCCTGAGAAGGCAGCCCAACATTGTTTGGAGAAGTTGCTCAATTATTAATGGTTTGATAACACTTTGAAAATGTGAAGTGTCGTTAAATTGTTAATAAGAGGGCCCTGAAGGGGGACGGGAGTCAGTTTTGCCTGCCTCCCTCTCTCCCTCTCTGTCCTCTCTCTCCTACACACGTACACATCTTGAGCTCACAGTTGACCCAAAGCATTAGAAATAAAGGTCAGGCTGACCAGTCTTAGCTGCTGGAAGACACCTTATCCTGTCACCCTAAATTTGGCTCTGACGCTTTGATCTAAGCCTGCAGACAACAGAAGCAAGGAGCTTCAACATAGACAGGAACCGTGGAAATGACTGCGAACCAGTCGTTGCACCGAGATGAACCCAGGAGGATTAAATGATCAGCTTCTTAAACGGGAGGTGGCCTTGCATTCCACTCACTTGGGAATGTTCCCAGGATGGAATTACATCCTAGGCATGAAGTTGTTGCTTCCGATCCAGTCCTTTCCAGGTAGCATCCATGAGGTTTGAAACCGTATAACACTGATCACCAAGAGGTATGCAAATTGGCAGGTTTGGGAGCTGTGGAAGGCACACCACAAAGGGGGAAAAAAAGATTTGGAAAGAGACTTAGGAAGGAAGTCAGGAAATGTAGGCAAGAAGTATAATGGCTTTGAGTGATCTTCAGAATTCAATCCCCCAGGTTCAAGTTTTTGGCATCATCTCAACCTTTATTGCCCCACCAGCCCCCCAACATTTACTTCCTCCCCATCCTGCCCTCCTTTAAGTAGAAAGGAATGGGTTCCGCTCTTGGCAACATCTGCCGCTTGTTTAGTGCATTTGCACTCCTGGGAGACTTATTCCACTTGGCTTTAGAAGTTCTACAAGCCCCTCGTTCACACCTTCTGAAGTGGGGACAGTGGAAAGCTAGCAATCCCCTCTGCTTCCCTGTTGAATCTCTTGCAGACCCGTGACAGTGCAGGACACTGTTGTGTAGGTAAGGACATGGTGACCAGCCACAAAGGCTTTCCCTCTTACCTGTCACCTTTTGCATCTTTGGGAAGGCCGTCCTGGAATAACCAGGGACCATGTGTTTCGGTCTAATAATGTAGGCTTTTAGGTATGATTACACACAGAGACAGCCGGATGTTAAGAGTTACACAGAGGAGAAGGCTACATGGTGGTGCCAAGAAGGTGCTGCTTTTGAAAAAGCATGAGGCGCTTGGAGAGGAAACGAGACGTCTGAAGGTTGGAGTTTCAACTCAGGAAATGGATTCATCATTTATTAACAATGGCTTCCAAGTTTTTGAGCGCTTGCAGTGTACCAGGCACTGTGCTGAGCACTTCATGCGTGTTGCCAGGAGTGGAGATGGTGGGATGCTCACGTTACAGGCGGGGAAGCGCGATGTGAGCTGCCCCAGATACACGGTGGTAGTTGGCCAGCTGTTGAGAGGCGCTTTTCATAGGCTGGAGTGAGTGAAAAGCAAGCAGCACGTACTTTTACCAAACACCATTTTAAGCACAGGTACTAAATATGCACATACCCAAAGCAAAATTTAAAGTGTTTTTCAGTGTCACTTGCTTTGGAAATACAGATGACCCTTGAAAACACAGGGGTTAGGAGTGCTAAACCTGTGCAGCTGAAAATCTGTGTATAACTTTGACTCCCCAAAAACTTAACTACTGGAGAGCCTATTGTTGACCTGAAGCCTTGCCAGTAACATAAACAAGTAACACATTTTTTTATGTTTTATGTATCATATACTATATTCTTGCAATGAAGGGAGCTAGAGAAAAACTGTTACTAAGGAAGTCATACAGAAGAGAAAATACACTCACAGTACTGTATGTATTTTTTAGAAATACAGGTATGGGTGGACCCACGTGATTCAAACCCACGTTGTTCAGGGGTCCACTGCACAGAAATACTGAGTTTTCAAGCGTGCTTTTGGTTCTGCTGTCTAAACCCCAATTGAATTCTAGTACGTTGACCACAATACAAGAAGGTATATTACACATTCTACCCAACTGTTATGGGTGAGAAGGGTACAGTCAGTGAGAGGTGAAAAACTTAGTATAGTTTGGACAGAGGAGAAAAATTTAACTTCTGAAGTCTGCCACCCAGAAGTTTCTATTCCTCTACTTCTTTTTTTTTTCCCCGCTACTTCTTTTAACGTTGCATGTTCCTAGGACCCAAAGTAGTCTTGAAGAAGCAACTTCAAGGTGGGATTAGAGCCCCTGAATCCATAGCTTTTTTTTTTTTTTCTAAGATTTTTATGTATTTATTTGAGAGAGAGAGAGCCATCTAGAGAGAGAGCACAAGTCGGGGGAGAGGCAGAGGGAGAAGCAGACTCCCCACGCAGGGAGCCAGACATGGAGCTCAGTTCCAGGACCCCTGGATCATGACCTGAGCCAAAGGCAGATGCTTAACCAGCTGAGCCACCCCGGTGCCCCCAGAATCCATATCTTATTAACAAGCTCCAAAGGTGATTTCTGTTGCACATCATAGTTTGAATGTCCTTTAGATTCACCTCACTCCATGTCTCTAAGCTCCTTTTTTTTTTTTTTTTTTTTGGCATTTTCCCTCTTTTGGGGCTGCTCTGGGCTGCATTCTGAATAATTCCTCCTGGGCTGTCTTTCATTTCATGCATTCTCTTTGTGTCTGTTTCTAATCTACCGTTAAACTGATCCATTGAGGTTTCAGTTTCAATTACAGTATTATTGACTTCTCGATATTCTGTGTAATTATTTTTCTAATTTATTTGATTTTTTTTTTTTAGTGGCTCACTATTCCCTGCAGATGGATGTGTTCAGCCCTTTAGTTCTCTAAAAATAGCAAGCCATGTTTATGACTTCGTGTGATGATTTTAATATTTGAAGTCTTTGTGGGTCTCTGTCTGAGGCCAGTTGATCCTACCGTTTTACTCATGGTGCATTGGTGTTTCCTCAAGTGCTTGGTATTTGGGGCTGTATGTTGCTCGTTGTCTCTGAAAAATTGTGGGGATTCATTAATGCCTGTGACAAATACGCCTTTCTTCAGAGGGATTGAGTTTGGCTTCTGCTAGGGGCCTGGGAGTATCCCAGTACAATATCTCTTCATTCCCAGTTAATGAGGTTCCCTAGGCCATCTAAGAAAGGCAAACCCAAGGCACCCAATCCACAAGAGGCTACCCATAGTAATAAATTCCTCCACGTCTCCCTCGTTTCACCTGTTACAAAGATAACCCTCCCAGCAGTCCCCTTGGCAAGGGGGAGGAGGTTTACTTCTGGTTCATCCTGACCCTGAGACTTAGCTCTTTGGAGGAGTCTCCTTTAGATTCCCACTTTGGGCAAGCCCTGGATCTTAACTATAGGCTTTGGCAAAACCAAGACCCACATTGGTGCAGACCACCACAGCTCTTAGGAGAAAAGTTATCTCAGTTTTCCAGATGTTTATTACCCTTTACCTTTTTTTTAAGATTTTATTTCTTTACTCATGAGAGACACAGAGAGAGAGGCAGAGACACAGGCAGAAGGAGAAGCAGGCTCCATGTGGGGAGCCCGATGCGGGACTCGACCCCGGGATCACGCCCTGAGCCCAAGGCAGACGCTCAACTCCTGAGCCACCAGGTGCCCTACCCTTTACTCTTTATCACCTATTTGGTGATTTTAAGATGTTTTTAAAAAAGTATTTTTGCTCCAGCCTCGTAAGTTTTTCTCCCCCACCTTGGGAAGGTTGGTTTGACTAGAAAGCCCATTACACTGCCAGAACCAGAAGTCTCTATGCTAGAGTGAGACAAGCACGCCTCTGTTCACTCCAGCCCACGTTAATAGAGAGGAGAACAGAAGCTCTACTTCTGGCCTGTTGTTGAGTAGGACGCTTTACTTGTCTTTGCCCAGGTCTCTCATTTTTGTTCTCCTTAAGGTATCTCTGGGTATCTTAAATGAGGCGGCTCAGATCTGAAAGCAGCAGTTACTTAAATGCGAGAAGAAGGTCAAACAGATTGTAGAAGGAGGTGATGGGGATGCTGTAAAGGTTGGGAATCTTTAGATGCTGGGAATTCAGGGAGGAGGAGCTACAGCTGTTCAGATGAGCTGGAGCTGATCTTCCCTCCCGGGATCCCTGGGTGCCTGTAGCCAGGGAACACTGTTTGATTAATGCAGTGGCACAGGGTGGCTTGTGTTCATCATGGAGACTGAGAATTACAAGCGGGAAAGAGTGCTCCGGCTTCTGTCATTGAAAATTGGGTAGATAGTCTGCACCCGGGCTCCGTCTCTCTCATCTTCATTATTCCTTCAAATGGATTAATTGGCCTCTTGAGGAGAGATTGCCACTGGTTCTGAAGGATGCTTCACTTTGCCACATTATTGCCTGCCCTTCACTCTGCTCCTGAAAGTCACTCTTGAAAACACACATTCCTCTCCACCTGTGAAGCCTGATTTATCAGCCAACTCCTCAGAGAAGAAACAAGAAGATAAAAACCTCTGGTTATAAAACACTGTTATGCATTATGCTCTGTTGGTTTTGTGTCTAGACAGAGCTAAGAGACCCCTCTGTGGCCCCAGCAATACCTAGAGATGACTGCATATTTACCTCTTTTTTAGAAGAAAGATGGACTGGACAGTTTTATACATTAGACAGAGGCCACGGAGTCTGGCAAACAAAGCTGTAGCCAGGCAGTCAGGAGATGACATTTTCAACCCTGGCTCTGTCCGTCCTTTCCCAGTGAGAGGAAGCACAGCCTCATGGGGTTCCGGTCCTGACACTTACTAATTCTGTGACCTTGGGCAAGTTACTCACATCTCTGCCCGAGTTCATCATCTATACGATGGAGATAATGATGCTACCTATCTCATGGTGTTGTTGTAAAGATAAATCATGTAAATTGCTTAGAATAGAATGCTTAGCTATAGCAAGCACTCGGTAAATGTGAGCTATCATGATTATTAGGCTAGCCCAGAGCAACTGGATACAGATACTGTCAACGCCTATAAAACAGTCCCCTGTTCCAGTGAGTCATGGGAGCTAAGAGCTCCCGTTTTGAAAAAGGACGTGGACAGTGATAGCTGGCTTATTGGAGAAAGCTGGTCCACATCCAAGGATCTTTTCCACCCAGTGCATCCTTGCCATACTGATTCCATGTGTGGTCGAGGGTTATCATGGTCAGAGCCAGGAGCTACCCATATTAGGAGGATCTAGAATCAGGGAGTCATCCAGAAATGCAGACGGAAGGCTAGAGAGCACCACTGGGCGGGTGCTGCTGGGAATTAGATGGGTGTGAGTCACACACAGAGCAACAGCCCCCGACCCGTCATGGGCTCCTGGGGTTGAAACAGCCAACCCATCCCCACATTTGATCCTGGCTAGTGAGCTCGGTCCCCCACCGAGCCATCCGGCCACATACAGCTAGGTTATGATAAAAACAAATTCCCCATGGGTTGCCTGGGTATGTGCATTTTTTTGAAGTCATTGAAGTATAAACTCAAGATTTTACTGTACAGAAATTACAGGGATTTTTTTAAATGGGTTTTTCCTCCCTTGAGTTTGGTAGTGGAGCTTGCATAGGTGCACAGGTTGTTGTCATGGCCTGAGGAGGGTCCTTTTGAGGTCACCAGCTGTGGGGAGGGAGGTACACTTGTATGTTCCTAGCAGAGGTGTGTGACCAGCCCCTGACTCCTGCCAACCCTGGCGCCTTTCTTAACGGCTTTTCCACTGTCTTCATCTGACTTCTTACTGTCTTTTCTTTTCTTCCCAGATTTTTTCTGTTACTCTAATTTATATTTAATATCTTTTGTGATCAGAAATAGTATATCCATGTTATGAAAAAAATTCTCAACTGCCCAGAAGTGTATAAAGTAGAAAGTGAATGTCTTTCCCCAGCTCCAGTCCCATTTCCCAGAAGTGACTATCGTCAGCGGTTTTGTGAGAACCCAGCCAGGACCTTTCTAGGTGTGTGTGTATCTATAAAACACAAATATGTAGGTACGTAGATGAGTGCATATCCATATATAAGGTTTTGTTGTTTCACTCTAAAGAGAGAATCGTTCACATGGTTCTGCTTCGTGTTTTTATCGCCTACTAGACAGGGGTGGCTTTTTGCGTCCCCGCATATACAGGTACCTCCTCACTCTTTTTTGCATGGGCTTAAGATGTCTATTGTTTGGATGTATTTAGCCACTCTGTTTTCTGTTTTCCGACCTAACTCAAGATAGTTATATAGCTCAGCTGAGAGGCCCGCTGTGGAATGGACCCCCAGCTGAGAGACAGACCCACTGTGGAATGGATGACCCACTCATCCCTTTTGGGTGAACATGATCTTGGATTCTGGATTGATTGTTTTGGGTAATGTGGAGCCTGGCCGACTTGGGCAATTGATGTGACCGTGTTAGTGGAGAGACACTATCCTGTGTGTCTGTGTGACTAGCGGACATTCTTTTGAACGTCTCAAGGGTGATTTGTAAGATGAGAGACCAGCCTCTCTCCCCAGAAGACAGGCCGAGATAATGTTAGATTGAATTTCGGGAGATGAAATTGAGTCTTTAAGTAATAGCAAAGCCTTCTGTTTGGATAGTACTTCATGCTTTTTGAAGTGCTTTCACACGCGTTATCCCATCTGATCCTACTTAGAACCCTGAAAGTGCGCAGGGTTGGGGGTTGTTATCCTGAGCCCATAGGTGAGACCGAGGATAACCAGGAGTAGAATCAGAGCTAGGATACACCCCTCCTTACCCACTCCTGGCCCAGTGTCCTCTCCACACTGAAGAGAGCACCACGCCAGGAAGAGATTGGTCTCCACCACACGGACACCCGGGAGCACTTCCCTGAAAACCCACGTGCCTTAGATAGTTGGGGTTCAGGGGAGGACATGCTAGGACGACCTGCCTTCAGGACTTCTGGTTTATGTATGTTGGCAAATTGAATTTAAATAAAATATTTAAAAGAAAAGACTTCTGGTTTAAATTGGCAGCCCAGGCACACACATTTACCTCTGCTTCCTTCTGACAGTCCGCTCAAGTGGTATTTTAAAGGGTGAACTCACAAGGACAGAGCAGAGGAGAAGACAAAACAGCAACAGCAATAAAGATGTGGAAGGTGGAGCACGGATGCATGAGCAGAAACAGACTTAGTGGGCTCAGAAGATGCAGTCCTCTCTGGCACACAGGAGAAGCCCCCAAACCCACTTCCAGAAGGCCAGCCCTGGCAGCGGGCTGACAGTGGGGCTAACCACAGGAGCATCTGTTGGAATTTCATCGGGAGGCTGTCAGCTTGCAGACCACCTCCCCCCTGGGGGCCTCGGCTGGGGTGACTGCCCCCTCCCACCCAGAGTTTATTCTCTGGGGAAGGCAAAGCACAAGGGTCTCTGGATTACCTGGTTGAGGATGGGGGTTCCTTCCTGAAAGTGGATTTCGTGTCAGTTGCCATAGTGACTGTTGGAAGCCCTCATCTTTTTCCTCAGGCCATTTCCCAGAATAGTTAGCCAGTTCCTTCCAGTCAGGAGTTCAGAAGAGTCTTTTCTGGGGGAAATCTCACCGGTTTAAAGGATTGGAAATCCCCAATGGAATCCTCATATGGTGAAGCCTGCAGTCAGCAGACCTCAGCCAGGAGCTTTTTAGCCATGCGTAGAAGTGAGTGGGCAGCTGAGAACCACCCACCACCTGGGGAAAGCCTCGAATATGAAAGACACACAGGGAGGTAGAGAGAGGAGAAGGCAAGAGAAGGGACAAGGACCTTATAGGGAAACAGGCTATATGAAGAGAACTTAAAAATAATAATAATAAAAATAAAACAGGATGCCCCCTCTCCCTTCTTAAAGGAGCCAACAGGAAAGAACCCAGAAATTTATTTATTTTTTTTAAGATTTTTAAATTTTTATTTATTCATGAGAAAGGGGGGGGGGGGCAGAGCAGGCAGAGGGAGAAGCAGGCTCCATGCAAGGAGCCCGATGTGGGACTCGATCCCGGGTCTCCAGGATCACACCCTGGGCCGAAGGTGGCACTAAACCGCTGAGCCACCCGGGCTGGCCCAGAACCCAGAAATTTAAAAAATGAAAAAGTTTTGACACATTTAAGGATCTATCCCAGGAAGTACAAAAACACAAAGAAATACAGAACAAGACTGAAAAGATCAGAAAAAAAATCAAGGACATGGTTAGATTTGCCACTTGAATGATAGGACTTCCAGAGAGAAGAGAAGAAAACCTTGAAGGAAATCCCCCCTGAACCAGAGACAGAGTTTCCAGATGGGAAGGGGCCCAGCTAATACCCTTCAGATCTGTGAATGAGGGTAAACCACACCAGGTCCCCCACCCAGCGCCCCCAGGAGGAGATTCCAGAACATCGGGCCAAATGAAGATCCTACAAACTTCTGGAGAGGATATTCAAAAGTAAAGAAATACGTGACTAAAAATAGGTTTAAATACAAAGGTTCAAGAAGCAACACGGCATCGGACTTCTTAGTAACACTGGATGTGAGTCAGCGGTTCTGAAGTGAATAATTGCAGATTCTGCACCACGAGGACATCCTCAGAAGTGAGGAGGGAGAGACTTGTAGACAGCCCTTCCAGAGCGCTACTAAGGAGCACACTCCACCAAAACGAAGGGAGGACTGCAAGAGAAAGGAAGACGCAGGATAGAGGAGCTCGGGGAGATGGGGATCCGATCTGGGGGCGTGTGGACGAGGCCCTCCAGGATGCCGTGAAGGGCATCGCTCGGGTGGCTGGGTAGCATCCAGGAGCCCCCATGCACCTGGCGTGGGCCACGCTTGTGGGGTCGTTTCTATGAAAAGACACTGATGGGGGCGCCTGGGTGGCTCAGTTGGTTAAGGATCTGCCTTTGGCTCAGGTCATGATGTCAGGGTCCTGGGATCAAGTCCCACATTTGGCTCCCCGCTCAGCGGGGGGTGGAGGGGGACACGATCTGCCTCTCTCTGCCCCTCCCCCTTCTCGTGTGCATGTGCACGCTCTCTCTCCCTCTCTCACATAAATACAATCGTTAAAAAAAGAAAAGTTAGGGATAGAATGGATTCGAAGGTAGAGGAGATTGCAAAAGCTGGGGATGTCATCGTCTTTGGATTCGTGAGAGCTCCGTAGCACCCTGTGGGGCGGGGGGGAAGCCTGTGTGAATTCTAGGGAACACAGAAACCGTGGCCGCGCAGGAAAGTGTTCAAGCCGTAACGGACGGCGCCGGCGTGCCAGCGAGTAACGTTTTTACGGTCGCGATCACGGGCACGCTGATGCTGGGAAGTGACGGTCCCACTTGGAGGAAAGTGGGCGCGCGTGTGACGATAAGCCCGGTGAGTGCGGGGTCAGCAGCTGGTGCCCAGCCCCGAAGAATCGAGAGGCAGGCCTCCAGCAGTCAGGCAGAGATGGGGAGGAGAACAGGAGACCCGTCCGAAAATGGGGGGCAGTGATAGCTTCTAGGACCGGAGGGTCAAAGAATGCGATTTCGGTTATCGCCGGCCCAGGTGGAGCTCCTCCGAGGGCCCCCGGCCCCGCCGAGCACACGGCCCGGACTCGAGCGGCGCTGCAGCCCCCTCGCCTCCCAGCGCAGGCCGCCTTGGTGCTGGGAGCCCGCGACCTGACTTGCCCTGTGCAGGATAACTGCAGGATGAGTGGTTTATTGAAAAATCCAATTCTGAGCACGTCGGTCTACCACAAACCAGAAGAGGTGGCCGAGGTGCCCTCTGAGTGGGTTTGGGTCACACACAGCAGCGCGGGGCCCCTTCGCGCGGTAACTTATGATCCTGCCCTGGTCTCCAGGGCGAAACCACATGGCATCTGTCTGCGCAGTCGGATGAGGCTTCCTGCCTCTCCTCCACCCTCCTCGGCGGGCCTGCGTTGGGTACGTTGATGGTGGCACGTTCCTTAGATGTGTTGTTATGTGATTCAGCCCTGAGCCCCTCTCGGGGGAGGGGGGCAGAGGCTCCCTTCTGAGACGGGATGGCGTGGGTGCTCCTGGGCAGGTAGCCTCAGAGGCCCACCTCTGTCCCGAGCACCCTGTTCCCAGCAGGGACTCAGGAACCCGCCCGAAGTGGCTTCGCAGGTAGACACTTGCTGCCGCTCAGCTGGGTGTGGGTCACAGTAAGTTGCTTCACTTCCCTGAACCTCTGTTTTCCTTCTGGAGAACGGGGATAACCGTAGTACCTACGGTGTAGACCGAAACAGCGCATGAGACGTGTCCTTGGGACGGTACCTGCCCCACACGAGCTACTACCCCAGGATCGTGTCACCTGTGTCACACGGGGGAGGTCACCGAATGGCTCCGAGCCTCAGCTTCCTGGTTTATGAAGTGGGGAAATGCTGCGTCTCCCGAGAGGGCGGGAACCCCTCTGTGAGCTGCCGTGTACAGGTCGCTTAGCCTGATGCCTGGCAGCCGCCGGGCCCGTTCTCCCTCCCTTCCCGTGTCCTCGGCGTCTGTCCTCACGCAGGCCCGCCTTCCCCCTGCCTGGCCACCAGAACAGCTCCTCCGGCCCCGTCCCTGCTGCTGCGCGTCCTCCCTACAGTTGCCCCGACTTTTCAGGAACGTTGGTTTTACCCCTTTACCACCGGTTATGACAACCAGACCCCCCAGCCTGTCACGTAAAGCTTCAGCTCCTTGTGCGCCCTCGTGTCGGCCACCTCTGTGGGCTCTACACCGTCCCGTGCCCGCCCCCCCCGCCGCCCCCAGCTGCCCTCTTATGAGCATCACGTGTTTTAGGAGTTGGTTGGAAACCTTCAGAAACCTTCAGAACCCCCATCAGAAACCTTCTCTGGCCACCGCTTGTTGCCGTGGCTCGGCAGCACTCCCGGCCGGGGCCACCCCTGGCCTCGTGCCGTTCGGGACAGACTTGCCTCCCGCTGGCTGCGCTGGGAAAGCGCGTGAGGCTTTGGAGTCTCAGGACAGCGAGGTTCACGCCTTAGTGGTGCTACTTGCCAGAGAGACCCTGGGAACGTCATTTCCCCCCTTAGTGGCCTCACTTGTAACGTGAAAATATGTCAGCGGGGAAGAGTGACCTTATTCGGCTTCCGGATGAGGACCGTGAGAGGTGAGCTCTCCCTGAGATCCTGAGGAAGCAGCTGCAGAAGCCCCTTCGGATCACTTGCTCGCACGTGAATTCCCTTCCCTCCATTGCCTCATAGGTGCGTGTTCTGTGGCTTTCGCCCCAGCTCCTTGGGTGCGGGGCCTGCGTGTTGTGTTCCTGTAAGTCACCCCCCTGGGTCAGTCAGTATGTGCCACCCCATGTGGTGGTAACATGTAGGCCCGAGCCCCAGCATTTAAAACAAGATGTGGGGATCTCTGCGGGGCTCAGCGGTTGAGCGCCTGCCTTCGGCCTGGGGCATGATCCTGGAGACCAGGGATCGAGTCCCACATTGGGCTCCCTGCATGGAGCCTGCTTCTCCCTCTGCCTGTGTCTCTCCCTCCCTCCCTCTCTGTATCTCTCATGGATAAATAAGTAAAATCATTTTAAAGATAATGCTAATAATAAAGTAAAACAAGAGATGTGGGTTTCTCGCTCACCCTGCACACCCATGTGGATCCGTAGGGCCAGCCCTCCTCGTTGTGCTTCCCCAGGGAGCTAGACCTCTCACGTTTCACTGGCCACAGCAAGTCCCTTGGGCAAGTCTAATGTTCAAGGGGAGGGGTGGTGTTGGGGGTGGGGGGCTAATCGTACCGCGTATCTGGAGGGCGAGGAATTCAGGAACGTTGGTCAACCGCCTAACCACTACTGTATCCTCCAGAAGCCTGCCCCCTGCTTCGCACGTGGAGACGCCTGTTGGGAAGCCTCCTGTCGCGGCTTGGAGCTGAGGTGGTGAGACACAGCCCTGTTCTGCGGGCGCTCACGGTTCCCTCCCTGATGCACAGCCTTTGCCAGAAACTGGGAACAAATCTAGTTGTCTACGGGTTCAGCCCCATCCTCCAAGCAGTGAAGACACGCAGAAGAAAGTTGTATCGCGTCTGAAATTCTGACTAGTATTCAGGGACCACAGCGCTCTGAAGTTCGCTGATTCTCGATTCACCCCGTTCACTTGGTCATTAGCTCAACAAATACCCTATGTGTCGAGACCTGCCACGTACCCGGCACTGTTGCGTCCGAGACAGCGTAGTAATAACAGGTGTGTCCCTGCCTACTCCGACCTGACAGTTGGGCCTGAGAATGGAATCTGGGCACAGCCAACCCTCCTGGGCTTGCATCGCTTCCTGGCGACCTTGGGCAGGTTCTCAGAACTCTCTGCACCTCAGTTTTACCATCTTTAAAGTGGGAATGATAACCGGCCGTAGGTATGTGCGATAGGGTTATCATTAGGAGGAGGTAGGTGGAGAACCCATAGAGAAGGCCTTGATTAAGCTGTTGGTACAGGGGAAAGCCTTGATAAGCACCAGCCACACCTTTTGTCATCGTCACCACCTTCCCCCTCCTCACCCCCGTTGTAATAATACTTAGGATGAAAATGAATGATGGTGGGAATGGCAGGATGTTGCACCAGTAAGGAAGGTCTTGCATTTTCCTGTAAGGACCGTATGGCAGATGGTTGTTTGCCTTACACGGTAGTCCCCAAGAGCTTGTTTCTCGTGGACCCGCAGCTCCTGGTAAAGACCACTGCGGCGCTCACACCTGCCTCGCCCCGTCTCCAACACTGTGCTGGCTCCAGCACATCCCCTCTGATGCCTTCAAGTCCCACCATCTAATCCCTTTTGAACATTCAAGTGGCTTTTCACTGCTAAGGTTCAGAGCATGGGAAGAACCGCCGAATATGAATGGAACACTTTTAAAAAGGGAGAAAACGTGCGTTTTTAGAGCCGGTATCAGTCACTCTTCCTAAGGAAAAACACATGCTAAGTCCCTCCAGGGTGCAGACACCTCAGATACGTGACCAGGCGAAGGACATGTGTTGGGGCGCCCGGGTGGCTCAGCGGTTGGCCGTCTGCCTTGGGCTCGGGGCGTGATCCCGGGTCCAGGGATCGAATCCCACATCGGGCTCCCCGCGAGGAGCCTGCTTCTCCCTCTGCCTGTGCCTCATGAATATATAAATACAATCTTCTAAAAAGAGAGAAAAAGGGCAGCCCTGGTGGCACAGCAGTTTAGTACCGCCTTCAGCCCAGGGCCTGATCCTGGAGACCCGGGATCGAGTCCCACATAGGGCTCCCTGCATGGAGCCTGCTTCTCCCTCTGCCTGTGTCTCTGCCTCTCTCTCTGTGTATCTCTCATGAATGAACAAATAAAATCTTAAAAAAAAAAAAAAAAAGACATGGTAGGTTTGGCAGGAAGGACAGCAGAGCCAGGGAAGCACCCCTGCTCATTCCCTGCTTATGCATAAAATGGGTCTGTACCTACCTGAGTTCAGAATCATCGAGTAAAGAAAGGGAAGTCACCCCCTGCCACTGCTACAGCCAGACATCGCCTGAATCGAGGACGTACGCACGCCACAATCCTAGTCCACCCCAGCCTTTTGACAAAATATCCATCCTCCCGCCCCTGCCCCGCCTACTCCTAGAAAAAGAAAAGTATATGCCCCATCCAAAACGCTGGCCTCATCAAATCCTGACAGTTTGCCGCCCTGTTTCATAGCTGCCTGGTAGCTGGATCTGTCTCTAAGGTCTGGCAGGAATCGGATACATCTGGCTCCACTGAGTTGTTTAATATTGTTGGCGTGAGCCGGAGAATGGGGGAAATGGCAGCAAATGTGTCCGTATCTTACGGTGAGGCACGAGGGAGTTGGAAAAAAGTATATACTTTATTTCCTCTTGATTTGAAAATGATGGGAAGCGAAGGGAGCGGGGCGTCCCCTTGCATCCCGTGTGTAGGACAAGTCGCCAGCGTGGGGCGATGCCCTCGGGCTCCGCAGCAGTGTGGCCCAGGGAGGACGCGAGGCCCCGTCTCATCGGTATGCAGCGTGGCCCTGGCATTACACACGCTAATCCCGACACAGTAAGCTGTAAAGGAGGCGCTTGCTTTCTTGCTTCGAAATGAATGGAGCAGCCTGGAATCTTCCAGTTTTACCTCCTGCGTTAACCTGGAGCGATGCCAGCGTGTCGGGCTTTACTCCGGGGAACTCGCATCATGTGAAAACCTTAAATCAGGCCTGTCCGCCAGTACACGCGGTTCTAATCCGGTGAATATTTTTAGCTAACGATGCGCATGGGGCCCTTGAGCGCCACAGTCGTGCTCTGCTAAGACCATGCAGATGTAACCACTTTTGCCTGTGTTTTTTTTTTTTTTTTTTTTTTTTCCTGGAAGGAATCGATAAGTCCCCACGCCTCCATGGTTTTACCCAAATCCCTCACGCAGCGCACCAGGCATTGAGCATGTCTTAACCTTGGCGGTAGTGCGCGGCCCGATCTCTGGGGTCGGGTTCTCTTACTGTGAGCCTGG
Source organism: Canis lupus familiaris (assembly GCF_011100685.1). Classification (NCBI taxonomy): domain Eukaryota; kingdom Metazoa; phylum Chordata; class Mammalia; order Carnivora; family Canidae; genus Canis; species Canis lupus. The sequence continues at coordinate 32,331,375 of NC_049239.1, read as the reverse complement.
GAAGGTTTAAAAGGAAGGATTGTCTTTCCCTTTGTTTTTTTTTTTTTGTTTTGTTTTGTGTGTTTTTTTTTATAAATTTATTTTTTATTGGTGTTCAATTTGCCAACATATAGAATAACACCCAGTGCTCATCCCATCAGGTGCCCCCCTCATGTCTTTCCCTTTGATTAGCCACTTACTAGGAACCAGAACCTTTGACTCTGTCAAGTTATGGGAACTTGAGCCGAGAGTCCCAGCTATGGAAGGTGGAAGGAGAGATGCATTGAGCAGCCGTCCGCCTGCCCCTGGTCCCTCCTGGACGCGGGGAAGTTAAAACACTGGGACTCGTTTTAATGAATGAACCTCACGTGGAACATCATTCTTCAGAGCCACGCACAGATGTCTGAAAAGGAAAATTTCTTTCCAGAAAACTCAGGTTTTTCGTAACTACCTCTTTCATACTGATGGCTCATTCCCAGGGGAGTGATTTTTTTTTTTTTTTACACTTCCGTTCATCCAGGAAAAGAGAGAACGTTTTGAGAATCCTAAAAAGCAATGTGGGATGGATCTTTCAGTGACAACTCTTTGTCGGGGAGCCCCGTGTGCTGAGTGAAGTGCTGGATAGAAGGTCAGTACAGTGCAGTTAGGAGCACGGACGCATTAGCCGATGGCCTGGGTGCAGATCCTGGCCGCGGCCCGTCATCCTGTGTGAGGTTGTGCCGGGCATACAGCCTTGCAGTGTTATGGTTTCCCCTTTGGTGAAATGGGGCTACCAACCATACTTCCGTCATTCTGAAGTGCTCGGAATAGGGCCTGGCCTGTAGTAGGTAGTCGAACGGTACGGCCACCTTTGCTGCTACTGTCGTTGATCGCATTATTATCATTATTAATTATCGTTAACGATTACTAGATGCTGGGAACAAAAATGTCCACAAGAATGAAACAAAAGCCACTGTGGTCCCTGTCTTTATGGAGCACAGGGTTTCCTGGGGGAGGCACACACTACATACAAGATCATAGTAAAACTGTGACTGTGGTTTGTGCCATGATGACGGAGAGCTAACTCTTTCCAGGGAACACAAATGAGGAGACCTGTCCTGATCAGGAAGGTTGTCAAGGGCTTCCCTGAGGAGGGGATGATTGCCCTGAGATCAAAGGGAGGCAAAACATTAATTCATTACAAAATAATTCAGAGGAACGCCTGGGTGGCTCAACGGTTGAGCATCTGCCTTCGGCTCAGGGCGTGATCCTAGAGTCCCGGGATCGAGTCTCCCATCGGGTTCCCATCAGGGAGCCTGCTTCCCTGCCTGTGTCTGCCTGTGTCTCTGCCTCTTTCTCTGTGTCTCTCATGAATAAATAAATAAAATCTTAAAAAAAAAAAAAAAGAACTCAGAAAACACCAAAAAGCCACTGATAATTCATCCATCCAACGATAACCACTATTAACATTTTACTTCGCAGCCTTCTGTATCTTTTTTTTATGAATGAATAAAAACACACACACAGCATGCATATTTCCTCATCCCCCAAAGTGACATCCCGCTCTTAAAAAAAATACATGTTTTCCCCTAAAGTGCCTTCTTTCACTAAGCCACCATACCACAGACACCTTACTGTGTCAGCCGTGGGGACTGACTTCCTGATGGCTGAGAGCCCCTCGGGACCTTCCAGATGGTGACCCACCTGCTTACCTCCCCGCCCCAGCCCTCCCTTTCCTTCCCACAAGGCAGGATGGTTCTGCAAGAGCCAGCCCTGCATGGCATCCACCTGACAACCATTGTCACCCTGACACCGAGCTTCCGTCTCTGCACGGCTGCTTCACAGGACCTGCTGAGAATCTCCATACTCCCCGCAGTGTAGTCTGATGTGCACATGGTACCCGGAAACTTCATGGCTACTTCTGAAAACATAACTTGGGTTCCCAACCAGCTGTTTAACATGTGGAGGAAAAATTTATCCACGTGCCTATCACCTACCTTCTTTCTTAAAGTACCTCTTCTTTTGGGGATCCTGAATTCTAAAGAATTCCTCTTGGGGAATTTGCTCCTAGGGTCTTTTTTTTTTTTTTTTTTTTTTTAAAGATTTTATTTATTCATGAGAGACACAGAGAGAGAGAGGCAGAGAAATAGGTGGAGAAGCAGGGAGAAGCAGGGTCCATGCAGGGAGCCTGACACGGGACTCGATCCCGGGACTCCAGGACCATGCCCTGGGCTGAAGGCAGGTGCTAAACCGCTGAGCCACTCAGGAATCCCCCTGCTCCTAGGGTCCTAAGAGACCCCCACACCTTATTTGTCTCTTGGAGGATGAGTCCTCTTGAAATGGCTGAAGGCCCAGGTCACTAGGATTCACCTTTAAGGGACATAATTTTCATGGATTCAAAAAAAGGAAAAAACCATCAATGGCCTTGTGCTCTGTGAATTGACTTTCCGCCTCTTTCTCCTCCTCCTCTACCCAGTGACAGGTTGATTCATTCTTTGCCTTTGCGGTACAATTGAAGACCTGTCTGCTCCCTGGCTGAGGACCCTGTTAGCGGGTATATATATGGGCTCTGTCCCGTGCCAGGTGGGGTGACGGCAGCTGCTCAGCGTGTGGCAGCCCCAGCCTCCTAACAGCACCCTGTCCAGCTTCCTTTGTGCCACAAAGACTTGTCTTGATTTGGTTTTCTTTCTTTTTTTTTTTTTAAGGTTTTATTTATTTATTCATGAGAGACACACAGAGAAGCAGAGACACAGGCAGAGGGAGAAGCGGGCTCCCCGCAGGGATGTGGGACTTGATCCCAAGAATCTGGGATCACACCTTGAGCCAAAGGCAGATGCTCAACCGCTGAGCCACCCAGACGTCCCTTGACTTGGTTTTCACTTCTTTTCCTCATACTCTCACAGCTTCACCTTGAATCAGTCCAAAATGTCCAAGGTCAGTGACCAAGGTCATTCAGTAAAACTGTGGAATGGTGCTATATCTGTTCGGGCTCCTGTGACTAAATACCATAGCCTGGGTGCTTTAGACAACAGATGCTTATTTCTTGTAGTTGGAGAGGCTGCGAAGTCCAAGTGCAGCCCAGTTTGGTTCCTCTGAGACCGTCTTCCTGGCTTGTAGAGGGCCACCTTCTTGCTGGGTCCTCACCAGGCAGGGAGAGAGAGAGCGAGCAAGCTCTCTGGTGTCCCCTTCTTCGGAGGGTGCAGATCCTCTGAGAAGAGTCCCACCCTCATGACCTCATCCAACCCTAATTGCCCCCCAAAGGCCCTACCTCAGATAGCATCACGTGTGGCTTAGGGTTTCAACGTGTGAATTTGGGGGAGGGGACACAGATATTCAGGCCATAACCAACAGGTCTTGGGACTCGGGGTGAAGGACAGTATGCAACTAAGATACTGTGGCTGGTAGAAGAGAAAATCCAGACTGTCGGGAGGGTAGGGAGGGCATCCAGAGGAGGGTGGAGGGGTGGAAGGAGTGGCAACACATGCCAGCTTTGCTACTTACTGGCTATGTGGCCTCGAGACACACGTAATCTCTCTGAACTGACCTTTCCTGCTCTCGTGAAAGGGGGGCTGGGCATGCTCGTTCACGGGCCAGCCAGGAGTTCTTTATTTATGAGTTTATGCGTCCCGGCAGCGTTCTTGGTTCATTCAATCAATCAAGAGCTACAGATTTTTTTTTTTTTAAGATTTTATTTACTTATTCATGAGAGACACGGAGAGAGAGAGAGAGGCAGAGACACAGGCAGAGGGAGAAGCAGGCTCCATGTAGGGAGCCCAATGTGGGACTCAATCCCGGGTCTCCAGGATCATGCCCTGGGCCGAAGGCAGACGTTGAACCACTGAGCCCCCCAGGCACCCCGTAACTATGGATTGATTGGTAGGTTGGTTACCTGGGATGTGTCAGGCACTGCGTTAAGTGTTGCAGTTAAGTGAATCTCATGTGTGTTCCCAAGCCCCACATGCAGGACAGGGTGGGCACTCAGTGTTTCCTTTCAGGTCCCACACAGAACGGATCATGGGAACGGGGGTTAATGGGAGTGAGCCAGTCATGGAGCTGGTGCTCGCCCAGCACGGTGACAGACTGGGGAGAGAGAAACATTTTGTTTTGTGAAGCCCGAAAGTGAAGTGCTCTGGGTGCAGGATTGCAGTGGGTCCTGAAAAGGGTAATCGGGAGAGACATCTGGGGGTGGAAGCTGGGTGGGGCAATAATGGGAGCCACATGCTGACCTCTGAGGCTGGAGGTGTAATTACTATTAGAACGTAGAACGATAAGCCCATCGCCAGAAGATAGCCAGACCATTGGCAGGCCTCCCCACCCACCACAAATCTTGTCTTTGTTGCTAGATGGTAGAAAAATAGCCGTATGACTCCAGGGACATTTATGAGACTGACCTCTTATTATAGCTTGACGCGAACAACCTTGCATTGGAGTTAGAAGTCATCACGTCACGTTTTTAATGCACATCGTAATTCTCAGTAACCAGGTTGTTTGCCATCATGGGTGGTGATGGGGGTTTTGTTGTGTGGTTATTGGGTTGTGTTTTGGTTTTGGTGTGAGGTGTTGGGTTTTTTTTTTTTTTTTTGTATCTTTTAAATTAATTTTCAATTAAGTTTTGAAAGAACAAAGTATAAAATTAACTAACTTGCAATTAATTTCAACAGTAATTATGCAAAAATTCTAGGCATGTGAAAGATGGGGGGCACGGAATAATTAGTCGTGGATTTTTTCACTACCATAATTACCCTGATGAATATGTATGAGGCCGTTTGGGAAAGGAACGCACAGCAAGCAGTTGTATTTAATTAAACTTTTAGCTGGCTTAGCTCAGGGAGCCTGCATTGTGTTTTAGTCTCTCAGACTATTAGCAAAGCCTCCCCAAACAAATAGCTCCCAGAAACATAGAGGAGAAAGTCACAGGTGTCTTCTTGCTCAGGTATCCTCTTAATTCTGTAGACTTCTGGTTTTCTTGGACCCTCGGCATGGCATGCATCGTTGTCCAGGGGGCCGACTGGACAGTACCTCGGATTATCATTGCTATGGCAAGGAAGCCTAGCCTAAGCCTGGCACACAGGCCGCTTTGTTTTAAGTGCAGCCCGTGTCTCACACCCTCCGTTGGGCTTCCCTTCCTATCGTGCGGGATGTAGGAGCTGGGTTATAACAAGCCTATGATCAGAACAGCATCTCCTGGATTGAGCCGTTACTGCAGGCCGCTCAGTATGCTAAGCTCTTGACGTGCATTATTCTCTCTTTCCTGTCTAGCCACTGAGATCTGAGACCAAGGAACTTGCCCATGGCCGCTTGCCTAATGGCAGAGCGACGTTTGAACCCTGCTCTTTCCGACCCTATGACCTGTGCAGTGTGCCACTCATTCACTCTCCTGTTTGTCCAAGCTGGAAAGAAAAAAGAGCTAGAAATCCTTCTAGTCCTCACTTGAGGCGGCACGTGGAATTTATTCCACTTGCTTGTTTTTCTGAGGTTGCCCTCCTGCTGCAGATGGACATACCAGGGGTATCTCAGCCCGTGAAGCAAGGCCCTGATAGGAGGGCATGACGAATAATACTGCAGAGGTAGTAGGATGGCGGTACCTCCAGGGGTGGCCACAGATGTCCCCTGAGCTCCTGGGCTGTTTTCCTACCACTGTGTTACGAGCTTTATAAAGACCAAGTCCGACCTTCTCAACACCCCAGGATGTGGCTGCTGTTATGCCCGTGCAACAGGTGAGGAAAACTGAGGAGTTTAAGTCACTTGCTAAGATTGCAAAGCCAGTAGGTGGTAGAGCCAGGATTCAAAAGCAGGCCAGGCAGCCTCCAGAGGCTAGAGTCTATACTGGACATCAGAGCATCATGTTCCCAACCCCTTTTATTATGTAAGGGCCGCCACTCACTGGGTAGGAAAAGGCCGTCTTCAGTCTTTCCTGCTGGTGGCAAGAGCCAAAGTCTCAGTGTTGGCAGTCTGGGGAGATGTCCCCTGGTTGCAAAGGAGATGATGATATTTGGGTGCTTGTCAAGAACTTTCTAGAATCTCCAGAGCAAAGGATTAGAGAAGCATAGAGCATGTCTCACTGCAGTCATTACGGGATCGTGTTTTTATTTAACACTGAGGTTCCCATTTCCAAATACAAAACCGCCAAAAGGCCTCTCAGCCTCATCCCTTCTCTGTTAGGTCAAGCTCTCTTGATCAGTGACTACTTAGGATCGTTGAAGCCCCGTCTCTTCAGGGTCAGTGGTTACTAGCTAGAATGGTGTGTGATTTCTGCAGGCAGTTACAGCTTACCAGAAGGGCCGGGATGGGCCCTAGCGAATGCTGATTCCATGGCCCTCATCCAGTTCTCATTAAGCTCGATGGCTTTAGTAAAAAAAGAAAAAAAAAAAAATCCATCACACACAGCTCCTACCAGACTGCCATTAGTGGAACCGGGAAGAACCTTTCGCCAAGTGAAGCAATTTCCTCATTCTTTAATTAAAGCAATTTGGGGCTGAATGTATTTATGGGCAGACTCGCTGAAGTGAGACAGAAGTATTTTACAGTGTGCATGTCAGAGGAAGATCACAACATCCCGGGTATCCCTCCATCGTACGTAGGGCAGGTACGTACAGGCAGATCAGGCCGGAGCCAAGTCTTTATGCAGAGTCACAGGCGGCAGAAGGAGGTGAGAAACTGTGGCACGGAGAGAGGAAGCGGTTTGCCCAGAGTTGGAGAGCGAGCCAGCCAGTGGCCACACTGGCCCAGGCCCCACCTTCGGGTCCCACCCTTAGACATGCCTATCTCCTACCAGCATCCCGTTTGGGTCACCATGTCACTCTTACCCTGCAAAAGTCTGCAGAGAGCTACCAGCCCCAGGCCAGACCACCTGGCCCTGTGCACCAGCAGCCCCTGTGTACCCCAGGCTCCCAGCTCCTTCCTCCTCTTCATTAATAGGAGGCCAGAATTCTCTGGAACTAAGATTTTATATGTTCTAAGCTCTGCCTGGGGTTCAAGATCACTCTTCAATTGTTCATTCAATTTGCATTTGCCTTATTCTTAATTCGAACAAAACCTGTGAGTTTAGGGTGAGGTAAGGTGACAAAACCGTGGTCCCTTCTTGGTCTCCGCAGGGGGCGCATTCATCTTTTTATCCACAAAGAGAACCAGTAATGGGGGAAATGCCAGAAGTGACAGCATCTTTAGCTTAGGGCTCAGGGTTTTCAGAGCTGCTAAACCAAAGGAAGCAGGAAAATCTGTAACATCCCCTCTTATTCCCTCAACAGTCTTGTACAGAGCGAGAAAGGGTTAAGAGTTTGTTTATCTGCCATCAGACAAGATGCTCCAGAACAGCTCCAGCCTCAGTCTGTACTGTCGAGACCACAAGGGGAGTCTGTAATCATGACTGATGATGAGTTCTCCTCCTCTGGAGCCAACAAAAAAATAACAATTAGCTGAGTTTTCCTTTATCTCCTTCATCCATGTGTTTAATTAGTGCAATTGGACATAGATACTATTGCAAGAAAGCTTTGCTGGGATGATAGGGTGGCCAGCAAACTCTCAGAAATGATAAGGAGACTATTAATTGACAGGCATTTTGTTGGCTTCTGCCTGGAAGCTTCTGCCCTGAGTCTCCACCAAGGACTTGAGGTTGGTATTGACACCAGTGTCTCCTGGTTGCTCCGGGCGAAGGCATCACCAGAGGGACACCTGATACATAGAAACAGCAGAAGTAAGCCCGCAGCCCTCAACTTATGCCCAGGAATTATCTCTTACTTCCTTTCAACTTGAAAGTTCTGAGATTGGAGGAGGAAAACCATGGGGAATCCAGAGAACTAAATCCTTGTGAGAAAAGAGAACATTCTTTATGAAATACTGAGCGGTGATAATAATGCTTATAATGGCTAATACTGTGTGTGGTGAGCATTGTGACTGTAAGTGGATTGTAAACCCATAATTTAAGGCTTATTATCACTTACTGGTTCTACGGATATTATGAAGCACCTGATAGAGGTATGTAAGCCTGAACTTAGTGCTTGGAAGCGAGAGGAACACTTTATCAACATGACTGAAATGGGAATCCAACACTTGAGAGATGTAGGGTTTTCTTTGTAGGAAGCTGGCTGTACCAGTAACTCTGTAGCAAGGCGGGGAATAAGTGCCACAAGGTGGATCAGGTGAGGGGCCGTGGGAGGTTGTCACAGAGAAGTTATTTCTGGTTGGAGGGCTGGGGGGTGGGCGAGAAGTCAGGGAGAAAATAGTGGCCATCTGAGTCTTGAAGGCCAGTGATGTGGACAGGAGGTCATGTTGGGAAGGACATCGTAGGCCAAGAGAGCGACGGTCCTAAGAAGGAAGGGCATCTAGAACCCTTTACCCATAGAGCCGTGTGACTAGTGGGACTGCCCTCTGCTTTCAGCTCTCCTAAGGCACGAGTTGACTTTACCCTTTGGACACAAGTAGCTCTTGCTCCATGTCCCTTTAGAGCGCACAGTGATGCTCTCAGCTGACACTGTGGTCCCATCTGAAGGCTCAACGCAGGGAGGGTCAGCAGCCAAGCTTACTCTCTTGGCAGGATTTGGTTCCTAGTGGGCTGCTGGGAAGAGGGCCTCAGCTCCTTGCCGGCTGGCAGGTGGAGGCCTTCCTCAGGTCCCTGTCAGGTGGACTTCCCTGCAGCACAGCTCTCACCCGGGCCCTCAGAGCAGGCGAGGGAGGGAGAGAGAACAAGCAAGCACTCAAGACAAAACAAGCCACAGGCTTTCTAGAGCCTGGTATTGGAAGTGACAGCTTGTAATCTCTCCCATATTCTGTTAGAGGTGAGAAAATAAGTCTGGCCCACCTCACAGGAAAGGGTCCCCACAGGGGTAAAGAATCAAAGGGGCCATCTTCAGGGTTGCCCACCACATTGGGTGGGAAGGGGGGAAGTGACAGGACCTGAGGTCAGAGAGGGCCTCCGAGGCCTTTTAAAGACTTTGGGTTTTAGTTTAACAGTGACTGAACTGCAACCTGACCCATCCACGAGGATTTTTTTGGTTGTAAAAGATGATAATAGGAAAAGATTGGAAGGAGACCCTAAGTGCCTGTCGTAAGTTCTGGTTAAGTAACCAGTGGCACGTCTCTTCAGGTAACACACCACGCAGCTACTACTAGTGGAGAGTTTTAGAGTTGATTCCAGGTCCAAGGCCAGGAAATACCAGAGTCTGAAGTATTTTGATGCCAGAAAGTAAACAAGTAAACATACAGAATCATGGAGGTGCGTTGAGCAGTGGCAGGAGCTGCGCCAGCCTGGAAACGCTCCCCATAGCCAAAAGTGGACACAACCTATGTCACAAATCAAATAATAATAGTATTGGATCATAGCTTGGGGAGTAAAATAAATATTCATGAGTCTCTCTGACATAAATAAATAACCAAATAAATAAATAAATGGGAGGCAGGGGCGGATCGTCCTTACAGACAAATTCCAGGTGGTGAATGGAGAAGGTATGAGGGAACCTGAGAAGCACCATGAGAACAGGACTGTCGTCATCGCTGTGGACAAGATCTCTGATGAATACCAGTGCTGGGGGGACGTCTGAAGTCTAAGCAAGGACAGGATCGTCGCATCGTCTCAAAGGCTCTCCTCCAAGATGGTATGAACTCCAAAAGGAAAAGCTGAGACTGGACGGTGAAGATTGTCGCCAGGTGGCACCTTCGGTTGACCAGATGACCGTGGTGAACACCAGCCGTGGGCGCGCCGCAGCCATCCTCTGGTGGGACACACTGAACAGGACGCAGCACCTCGGCGACAATCTTCCCGGGAACATGCCTTCACGTCTTCTCTTTGATCGTGAAGCTACATCAGAAAAGCCCACACGGAGGGACAGTCTCCAGAATAACTGCTCGGTCTCTTCCCAAGTGTCAAGGTCAAGGAAGACCAAGCTGTCCTAGCTGAGAAGACACAGATGCTCTGCAGGCTCCTGGATTGGGTGGTAGGACAGAAGGAGAACATTAGTGGAGAACTGGGGAAGTCTGAGAAAATCCTGGAACGTAGTGAATATAATCGTTCTAAATAGGGGGACCTCTTCGTTTGGACCGTCACTCTGTGGTCACGTTGGGGAAAGCTGGGTGTGGCTCTCTGTACCATTTCTGAAACTCGCCTGTAAATCTGAACCTACCTCAAAATTAGAAGTTTTTTTTGTTTTGTTTTGTTTTTTTAAAGGAGAGCCTGGCCTATCGCAGTGCTGTATGGGTATTTATTAAATAGACGAAATGATATTTGGTTTTTAAAAGATTGGTGTGGTTCATGAGGTTAAAAAAAATTAACTAAAATTAATAGATATTTAAGACATGTGCTGAAAGTACTAGGTATTTGCTAATATATGCCTCGACTAGTTCTGGAAGCTCACATGAAAATAAAATGGTACCAGTGGTTGCCTCTGGGGAGGGGACTCTGGTGGCTGAGAGACCGATAAGGAAACAGTTGTATTTTTCTCTGCAGATCCTTTCTGACCTTCTGAGTTTTGAACCAGGCATCAATTGCCTATTCAAAAAATACATTAAAAAAATAATCTAAGCGGCCGTGGGAGCTCTGAGGTTCTGTAGGCGCCCTATCCATTCTCTGGGAACCCTAAGCCCATCGTGGTGACCCAGGATCCCCTAGCACCCTGGCTGTGCCCCAGTGGATGCTCAGTAAAGGGTTAACGAATAAGCAAGTCGCCCCGCCGTTGGCCCGCCGTGGGATTGATCACGTCCATGGGATTGATCACGTCACGTCCTCTTACTTCTCTCCCCGAGGAGGCCAGCTTGGCTCTTCTCTCAGCTCCAGAAGGCTTTGACTTCTTCCCTGGCTGGTTTTAACACAGCCCCATTAGGGTTTAAAAATGCTTGCCTGAGCTCTCTGACCTGTGTTCGGTGTCTGGAGAGCTTTTGACAGGGATACATGGATTTGAAAGTGGCCTTGGGGGAACTTGGTGATTCTTTCCTCTTTAAAGAATCCAGCAAGTAACTTTGAATCCTCCACGGCCTCAAACCCTGCAGTTACTCCTGTCTTCTGGAACAGCCAGGTGCCTTGACCTGGTGCCCAGGAGGCCCTCTAGGTGTTAGAATGGATCCTCCCTCGCCTTATCTTGGGGAACAGTAAAACCTCCACCAGGCCTTCATTTCAGGAAGCGTAACTGTGCGACGGCCCAGCACGGCTCAGGAGACAGGATTGCAGGGTCAGCCGGGATTGGCCAGCTGCACAGGGCGGTGGCGGCCCCAGAGAGCAGCCGACCTGACCATTCAGGTATTTCGTATCCTAGATTGACACCACGTCTGCCACTGCCAATGGGAAATCTCAGTCACTGGCTTCCACAGGCCACAAAAAGCAAGAGCTCGGGGAGGCCTTGCAGGAAGGTTCCTGATTTCTTGGTTAACTTCCTGTGCAGTTCTAGCACCTTCTCACAGTCACTACCTTTTGCATATTCCAAAAGAGACTGAACCCTGGGTAAAAGCGGCCGGTATACCTCTCAGCTCACGGCTCGTTACCTGTCGGTCTGCTCAAGGAATCAAGATTAGACCCGTGGGGGCCAGACGGTCAGTATTTGGGGCTCCGTGTGCCCTAGAGCCTCTCGTCAGCCACAGTAGCACAAGAGCAGACGGAGACTCTGCGTAAAAGAACGGCCGTGGCTGCGTTGCAGGAGCCCGTGATTTGTAAGAACAGCCAGCAGGCCAGCCTTCGCTGATGCCCGAGCGAGAGCATGGGGTGCTGGAAGGCAAGGGGCTCCAGTCAGGCTGTAGAAGAGTCAAGGGCCAGATCAGAGAGGCCTCCCTAGGCCATCGTTAGAAAGTCGGATTTCGAGTGCAAAGCAGCCGTCTTATGTGCTTCCTCAAAAGCTCGCTGAACGCAGCGTGGAGAATGGAGGGGAGCGAGTAGAGTAGGGTTGGACCTTGGGAGGCCACTCGGAAGTTCATGTGGGGATCCACGGTAACTTGTCCCAGCATCTGGCACCGGACTTGGCAGGAACCCGCCGGGACATCCAGCTCCAGGGAGGCTGGGGGGGCCCTTGGGGGATCGTATTGGATACCCGATGGTTGTTTCCTCAGCGGCCACTAATGAGATTGGTTTGCAGCAACAGTGGCGTGCCCGAGGTCGGCTCCCCGTCTCCCTGGCTTTTCAGGTCAGCCTCTCCCTGCAGTGCTATTTGTGTAGGAGTGCGCGACCTCCCAGACTGGAGCTAGCGTGGCAGGACTCGGCTGGGGCTGCTGACGCTGCAGGCTCCGCCGACCCGGGTACTGGAGTTCACCGAGCCTTCTTAGACCAGAACCCAGCTGACCGCCGAGTCCTAAGAATCTCTGCTAAGCATGGATTTTGCAGCTCCCGCCAAACACTCCGGGCGAAGAGACACAGTAAACAGTAGGAAGGGCGATTCTGTGCAGCCGGCCCCATTCAGCAGACGCCAGGAGGCCTGTGCTTCTGCTGGACACAAGCACTGGCGGGCACTGGCGAGCGCTGATGGGCACTGGTGGGCACTGGCGGGCAGGAGCAGCCTCGGGGCCAAATGGGGGAGCCCAGGTTGCCTGAAGCCACTGTGCACACAGGAGGCCGAGTGCCCCGGAGTCTCCCCCTTGACGGTTAGGACGATGAGAACAGCGATCCCGGTTCCTGACTCATCACCAAGGCTCCCGCACCCGCCTGCTGGCGCAGGCAGCTTTTGCTCTCTGTGGTCGTCAGTAGAGGAGGCACCAAAGGACTGTCCCCCGCCGCCCCGCCTTCCTTGCACTGTGCTCTTCTGCTGACATTTTTGCTAGCCGTGACAATTGAACGGAGTCCTCAAAAGGCCACCCAGGCCCTCACTCCAATTATCCTCATCACTGAGTTTGGGTAGCAATCTAAGCTCCTAATTTAAAAAAAAAAAAAAAACCGTTTTCAGCCTTAAACAGCCAATTAAGTTCCTTATTCTCCAGCCAGTTCTGTAACTGCCCTGTGCCTATTTCTTAGCAGAGGCCGTTGAACACCGAGCTCCCCGGCTTCTCACTGGCACCTTCCGCATCAGAGGCCGAGATCAAGCTCTGGGGGCGAGCGGCAGTTCCTAGCAGGCTTCAGAGAGCTCTGGGATCACAGGCGGTTTCCTCCGAGCCAACACGCCCGCCTTGGCCAGGAGCAGCTTGTGAATCAAGGGCCGCCGGCGGCAGCTGGCTGTCTCAGGACACCTGCCAAAGAGGCAGGGCCTTTCAGGGCTGCTTCCCTGCCCTCTGCCTAGGAGAAGGCGTGAGTGAGAGACACGGAGGATCAAGACAGGACCCCCTTGGTCTCTTGGAATCCATCAGAGCAGCGGAGAATTTCCTCGAAGACGTCCACTTCCTTCTGTCCTCAGTTTTACAAACTCTCATGTCGGACTCCCCTCCCCTCCCTCTCATTTTCCATCTGATCTTCGGGTGCTCGTCTCCCGCCTCTGGACGGTCCTCACGTCCCTAGCTCCCTCCCTCCTGGCAGATGGGCCCCGTCCCCTGGTTTCGGGCTCCGGCCAGGACAGCTCCTGCTGTGGTCCACCCGATGTGGGGCCGGCGGGCGGTGTGGATTTTCCCATCACCCTTCTTCTAGTTAATTTTAGAAACTTGAGTTGCCATGGCAATGGTACAGTGGGGTTTCCATGGTTCTCTTGTGACTCAGCCATTTGCCGGTCTGCCGTTTAAATTAAACTTTTTCAGTTCAGTGGGGACACGAGGCATGCTTGGAATAGGGACCTGTCAAGGTGCTGTGGCCCCCACGAGATGGGTAAACAAGAAAGTCAGAGTGCGTAGGGGATGCTTTTGGTTTACAATGACCGTTTCTGGAAGCTTCTGTGCTAGAGAGAATGGGCCCTAGGCAGTAGAGGTAATCTGAGGATGCCTGAGAGATGGGGATCCCAGGGTCTCTCCATGCAGTGAGCTCCCCCAGGGTTGGCTGTTTGGGTTCTGGAGTCCCCAGCACTGAGCACACGGCCAACCCTCAGTGTAGGCCGAATAAGTGGATATCAATGAATGTGCTCTCAGCCAGGCTTTCCTCCTCCTCGGAGAGAGCCGTGGAGTCCTAACCGCTAGGCCACCAGGGGTGTCAGTTCCCATCCTTCCTTACAAGGCCACAGCCTCTGTGTCCCTAAAACCTAAAATCCCACGGTCTCCTTCCTGTCTCCTCCGGGTGGAGCATCCCCTCCCCCCACCCGTGGCATCCCCCCCACTGGCCAGCACTCGTGAAGCCCTTTGTAACTGCGTGCGAGGGGACCAGACTCACAGGTGCCAGGAAGTCAAGAGCAAGCTCAGCGTCGGCCCCCTTGGCTCCCGTCTCCCACGATGGCCCTTGGTGTGGGTGAGGATTCTGCGCCGGGGGCGGGGTTCCCCCTGGTTTACAGACATACTTCGTAGCTGCCACCCGCCGCCCCGAGTCCCTCATGGTCTCTGGCAGAACTGGGGCTCAAGCCAGCCTGAGCCCGAACACCGGCTCTGCGCCGCAGGCCGCAGCGTGCTTGGGCCCGGCTCCCCCGCATCTCCCGTCCCCCACATCCTGCAGCTGCCCGCTCCCCGCGTGAGCAGGAAGGGCTGGGGTGAGAGGCAGCCCCGCGGGCACCCAGGAAAGCTCTGGATGGATCCTGCTCTGGGCCGGGGTGGCCCCGGGGCTGGGAGGGCGGTGGGAGGAAGGGAAGCCAAGCGGAAGGCGCCCCTGGGAAGTGGAAGGTGCGGGGCAGTGAGCGGCGCAGAGCCCGGGCAAGTCCCGGGTCCCCAGGCCACCTCGGGAGAGGAGCCCGTGTGCTCTGGCTGCAGGCGCCCAGCCCTGTGCTGGGGCGGGGGGGACTGGGTGACTCTGGGAAGGGGTGACGTTGCCCCCGTCTAATTGATGACAGGGGAGGTTCTGGAAGGATGGGGCCCTGTTTTTGTACCAAACCCCTGGCCCATCCTCTACAGTCCTGGGCTGGCACAGCTTACACCTCGTGAATCTCTGGGTGTTGGTCAGACACGCCAGGGCTCAGGTTGCAGCTCTGTCACTTTCTGGCTGTGTGACCCGGGAATCACGACCTGACGTCTCTGAGACGTTCCCACCCGTGAGGCTGAGCTCCTGGCCACGAAGCACTTGGCACATTGGTGTTTAGTCTCACGTGGAGGACGCAGGGGCCTGTGGTAGGAGGACCACACGCTGAGACCAGACTTTGAGAGTCACCGGAGTTAGAGACCCTCTGCCCACTTTCTCCCACGCAGCATCTTAGGCGTTGGGAACACAGTGATGACTGAGCAGGATACGGCCCTGCCCACCCAGTTACATTCCAGTAGGGAAGAGGTGATTGCATACAAATACGGCAGACGGTGACGGGTGGGGACAAGGGCTGTGACAGAAGATAAGGCCAGAGGAGGGAGGGGACAGATGGAGAGGCTTGGCGGTGGCTCAGAAAGTCTTCCCACTGACACCGATCTGGGACAGGGACTTGGGTGGGATAGAGTGTGAGTCATGCAGATTCCCGGGAAGCAGCATTCAGAGCAGAGAACATGCAGCACGGGCAAAGGCCCTGGGGCAGGCATGTGCTTGGCGTGTTCTGAAACCACAGAAAGGAGGCCAGTGAGTCTGCAGCGCGAGAAGCTGGGGAGGAGCAGAAGTAGAGGCCGTGGTAGAGATTCGGACTTTATATGGTATGAGGGATGCTGCTGGAAGGTTCTGAGGAGGGGAGTGACGTGAACAAAGGCATTTGGGTTCCAGAAGTCCCACTATGCAGCTAAGGGAACAAAGGCCAGAGGGTGAGTGGCGGTGGGGCAGAGGCTCCCAAGGTGGGGACAGGGGTGGCCGAGGGGAGGGTGCGGGACCAGGACAGGCTGGGGGCTGGTATGCAGGGTGCTCCCTGGGATCAGCTATGCCTTGCGCCCCTCTTTGAGGAGTCCTTGTCCCACCAGCACTGGGAGCAGTGGGACGGAAGCCCCAGAGCCCAGGGTGCATGAAACCGCCTTCCTTCTAGGGTGCGAGGGTCCCGAGTGGTCTTGCTGAGACTTTCTGGAACCTCCAGGAGGGGTGAATGAGGTCGTGTCAGTAAAGCTGCTTCTTGGGAGCCCCTCTCCTAAGGCTTCTCTTATCAGCCTTTTCTCCGAAATTATTCAGGAAGGTTTTGCACTCGGCAGCTCCAAGGGCGCCCGCTCAGCAATTCCTGGGCAGTCAGCGTTCCCGGGCGGGCGTGCCAGCAGCCGGCTGATCCCGCAGGGGCCCGCGTGCACCCGCTCACCCAGGCCGCCTGCGCTTCCTGCACCCTGGAAGGGGCCAGCTCCTGCCCAGCGCGGGTGGCGGGTGTCAGGAGGCTCAGCAGCTGCTGAACCCCGACGGGAGCTGCTCTGCGCAGCCGGGGGTGGGGGGCTGAGGCGTTCGCTTCTCAGCGTCGGCCTCGTGAGTGGGCAGCTACAGCCACAGAGCTTCCTCCGCACCGTAGGGCCAGGGGTGCCCCTGTCTGCCGTGTAGCAAGCCAGCTTCCAGAACGTGGGGAAGGTGCTTTTCGGGAATATGACAGGTGTCCTGTCCATCTCAGCACCGAGGTTGGGGAAGTAGCCATGTCCCCCCATGAACATGTCTCTGAAAGCCGCTCAGAAGTCCCATACCGCAGCCGTCAGTCACAGCTAGGCTCTGTAGGGGCGCCCAGGTGGCTCAGTCGGTTAAGCATCCAGCTCTTGATTTCGGCGCAGGTCATGGTGTCAGGGTTGTGAGATGGAGCCCACGTCGGGCTCTGTGCTGGTGGCGGAACCTGTTTAAGGTTCTCTCTCTCCCTCTACCCCTCCCCCTTCCTTCCCTTAAAAAATAAATAAATAAAATAAAATAAAATAACTAGGGTTTGTTGAGTGTGTACTGTGTGCCAGACCCTGTTCTAAATTTTTTAAATGTATTTTCTCTTTTTATCCATAATCAACCTATGATTATGGGTGGGTTCTACTGTTATCCTGTTTCACAGATGAGGGCACAGAGAGGTAAAGTAACCTGATCTAGGTCACACAGCTCATAAGTGACAGAGCCGAGAATTATATCTAAACAATTCGGCTTCCAGGGACGCCTGGGTGACTCAGCCGTCGGCCCAGGCCGTGACCCTGGAGTCCTGGGATCGAGTCCCACATCGGGCTCCCTGCATGGAGCCTGCTTCTCCCTCTGCCTGTGTCTCTGCCACCCTCTCTCTGTGTGTCTCATGGATAAATAAATAAAATCTTTTTAAAAAATAAATAACTGAGGCATTGGACCACGTGGTCCAGTTACTTCATCTGCCTGGGTTCCCATTTCCTCTTCTGTAACATGGTCTGCTTCATAGGCTGGCGTACACGCCATTACAAACTACACAGGCTGGATGGCTTAAAACACTAGAAGGGTATTTGCTCGCTGTTCTGGGGGCCAGAGGCCCCAGATCAGAGCCCTGGCAGGGCTGGCCCTTGGTGGGGGCTCTGAGGGGAATCCATCCGTGCATCTCTCCTGGCTCCTGGCGTCTGCCTACCATTGTGGACAGTCCTTGGCTTGGGCTGCACGACTTCCGTCTGTGCCTCCACTTCACACAGCCTACTCCCTCATCTGCATTGTGTCTTCTCCTTTTCTCTCTCTCAGGACACTCCTCATCGGATGGAAAGCCCACTCATTTCAAGATGGTCTCATCTTGAGAGCTCTCCCTTAGTTTCATCTGCAGAGACCCTTAGTCTAAATAGAGTCTGAGATTCCAAATGGACATATCTTTGGGGGGGACGCCATCGAACTTGCAGTAGATGGTGTAAAGGATTATAAGAGTGAATATAATACAACACAGAAGATGCTGCCAATAGGGCAAGAACTGCTGTCATCGTGATAATATTATTATTACTGTGTTTCCAAGTCCAAAGCAAATATGGTTGGTGGTGATGGTTGGTATTATTAATGTTCTTATTTTGAATCAGGAGTAGGGTACAGGTCACATGGCAAATAGTGTTTCTCTGCCCGGCCCTGGACTTTTCCCCATACCTCCGAGGGTTGGTGCTGGGAACCCGAGGCAGGGGACCCTGTGGAGTCTGAATGCCTGGCTGACGAGGGCTATGTGAGCCATTGAGGGTCCTTGGTTTGAGAACTGAATTTTACAAGAATCACACAGTGACACAGACAGGAGGCTGAAGATGGAAAGAGCCCCACGAGGCAGTTTGTCTTCCTGGCCTGGGCGTGGATGTGGCTACGCAGATGGAGCCCAGAAGCAGAGGCTGGAGAAACACCACATGGCAGAAATGGACCACATGTGCTGGCTCTGTGTGGACAGAGTAAAGGAGAGAGATCAAGACAACCCGAATGCTCAGACCCAGGAGAACAGATGGCTGAGGGAATGACCAACATCTGGGAGTCTGTCCTAAGAAATTGCATCCGTGGCCACAGGTCACTAATTTATTCAACAGCTGTGTTGAGCACCAACGGTAGAATGGTCGAGAAAGCGAGCCTGGTCCCACCCTCGTGGCTCTCACGGTCTGTTTGGTCTACCTGTGTGTTGCTGGAGCGTGGCTGGTAACAGCAACAACAACAGCAAAGACCGGGAAGCCACCTACGTGTACCTCGGCAGGGTGTTAGTCGTAGCTGTGATGCATCTATAGACTGGGATCCAACACAGCTACTCGTTAACAAAGGTGTGGGCAGGTGGGGAGAGATGTCCGTGCACGGAAATATCTGCACGGCAGGAACAAAAGTACTTGTGTGTGTGGACGCACGTAGAGAATAGTTTTGAAGGGTACACCCTGCAGATCAAGAAACTACGGCCAGTGAGCCAAGATGCTGCCTGTTTATGTAAATGAAATTTCATTGGGACACAGCCGTCCTCTTTCGCCGGTGGAGCTCGTCTGCAGCTGACTTGGTATGACAGCATGAAGCTGAGTGGTCGTGACTGAAGCTGTGTGCCACGGAGCATGAGATATCTGCTACCCAGCCCTTGATGGAAAAAGCTGGCCAGAAGTCTACACTAGACTACGTTCTAGTAGGTTTGGAGGAGGGAGGGCAATGAACATTTCTTTTCTTTTTTTTTTTTTAATTTTATTTATGATAGTCACAGGGAGAGAGAGAGAGAGAGAGAGAGGCAGAGACACAGGCAGAGGGAGAAGCAGGCTCCATACACCGGGAGCCCGACGTGGGATTCGATCCCGGGTCTCCAGGATCGCGCCCTGGGCCAAAGGCAGGTGCCGAACTGCTGCGCCACCCAGGGATCCCTGAACATTTCTATTTTGCATTTAAGTTTAATGAATTTTTAAATTTTTATTTATTTATTCATGAGAGACCCTGAGAGAGAGGCAGAGACACAGGCAGAGGGAGAAGCAGGCTCCGTGCAGGGAGCCCTATGCGGGACTCAATCCCGGGATCATGAGATCATGACCTGAGCTGAAGGCAGACACTCAACCACTGAGCCACCCAAGTGCTCCTTAATGAATTTTTTTTATCCCCTACACACACACTCTTAATGAATTTTCATAATCAGAAAGTTCAGTTGGGGAAAAAATAACAAAAGCATACAGGACTCACAACACCTAATTTTGAGACTTACTGTAAAGCCCTGTTACCAACACACGTATACGCATGAAGGTTGGTATATGGTTCAATCAGACAATAGAGAATCTAGAAATAGACCCAGACTTGTATGCTCAATTGATTTTCAGTGCTAAGGTAATTCAATAGGAAAGCATAGGCTTTCAGAAAACAAATGGTGCTGGAACAATTGATTATCCAAAGGGAGAGGGGCAGAGAACATTAAACTTCACTTCGTACCATAAACAAAAATTAATTTGCAGGTGGATCCGAGAAGTAAACGTAGGAACTAAAGCTGTGAAGCTGCTACTAGGCAAAGGTTTCTTGGATAGAGTACAAAAAACAGGACGTAAGAGAGATCATGAATACAATAGACTTCATAAAAAAAATTTTTTTTAAAAACGCTCACCTTCAAAAAGACTCTGTGAAGTAGAGGAAGAGACAAGCCACCAACCGGGAAGAAAATACTTGCAAAGAGCATTTCTGGAGAAGGGCTCGTATCCTTGAACATACAAAGGATCCTCGCCTGCTCACTAGGTAGTCAACCCACCAGATTTTAAAATGGGCAAGAGATTTGAAGAGACACTTTAGCAGGGATGCCTGGGTGGCTCAGGGGTCGAGCATCTGCCTTCGGCTCAAGGTGTGACCCCGGGGTCCTTCATCGGGCTCCCCGCAGGGAGCCTGCTTCTCCCTCTGCCTGTGTCTCTGCCTCTGTGTCTCTCATGGATAAATAAATAAAATCTTTAAAAAAAAAAAAAAAAAAAAGAGAAGGACACTTAAGCAAAGAAGATCTCCAGGTGGCATATCAGCACGTGAACAGAGGCTCGACATCATTAGCCCCCGGGAAATGCAACGTAAAACCAGCCAGCCACCGCTTCACACCTGCTAGAAGGGCTGCGGGTGAAGACCAGCCCCCTGCAGTGCTGGTGAGGGTGCAGAGGTCTGGGGGGAGGCAGGATGCTGGGGCCACCTTGAAGAAACGGGCAGAGGTTCTTATAAAGTTAAACATACCCCTCCCCTGCGATCCGGCGGCCTCACAGGAAATAGGAAAATGTACATCCGTGCAGAGACCTACACTCCAGAAACTGGAAACAACCTGGTTCCCTCCATCAACATGAACTGTGATCCCTGCATGCAACGGAACATGACTCCACATTCTGAGGGAGGCGGTGCTGATACCCAGAAGAGTGGGTGAACCTCAGAAGCATCATGCCAAGCGGAGGAAGCAGATGCTACAGGCTACGTCCTGTATGATTCCAGTGACAAGCCTTGCTGGAAAAAGTGAATCTGTCTGGACAGAAAACAGAAGAGTGTTTTCCAGGGGCGGTGAATGGACTGCAAAGGAGCCCCAGAGACCTTCTGGGGAGGGATGCAGAGGGACGGCTGGAAAGGTTCAGGTCTCGTGTGTGATCGCAGTTATGCAGCTGGTCGTTCTGTGAAACTCCTCTAACCACATATTTTTAAAAGGGGGCATTGGATTGTGTGTCAACTACATATACTTCAGTCAATCTGACTTTTTATTTTATTTTTTTTAAGATTTTATTTATTTATTCATGAGAGACACACAGAGGCAGAGACACAGGCAGAGGGAGAAGCAGGTTCCCTGCGGGGAGCTCAATGCAGGGCTCAATCCCAGGACCCCAGGGTCACGCCCTGAGCCAAAGGCAGGCACTCAACCACTGAGCCACCCGCCCCCTAACCTGACTTTTTAAGATACGTAATCTGGAGTAAAATAGGCTTTAAAAGGCACACCGGAGTTGATCTTCCAGAAGAGTGGTAAGGAGTCTTTTGGAATGGGCAGTTAACATTCCAGAACAGGACTCCAGAGGTGAGGTGGGAGGCATTGGTGCCATCCTTGGGAAGTGTGAGCCAGTGGGGGTTCTCGAATGAGTGAGTGAGTGAGTGAGACCCCGAGGGGTCCTCACGTTACAGGGGAAGGCAGAACGAAAACAAACTGAGACATCCCCTTCAGGCTAGGCCGTACCACAGGTGGTGGACAGTAGGCATGGTTTTAGAAGGGACAACACACGACAAGGAGTAGAACGTAGGAAGGGTCAACACATCTCCCTTCACCTCCATTCTCCACCTAGCGAGCTACCGGCGTTACCAGTTCTGTGTGTTTGCCTAGAAATAGTGCATGTGATGAACTTTGCTGCTTCTCACATATCAACGTATCTTTCAGATTTTCCGCACAAGTATATACAGAGCTGCCCTAATTTTGTAAACAGGTGTGGTATTGTATGGACGCGCCATGGTTAGTTCGGGCCGGCCGCAGCTGGTAGGTAGATAGATGTTCAGGTCGCTTCTGATCTGTGTGCTATTACAAGTGGTGCCTCAGTTCATACTAATATTAAAAAGCGATTTCTCGTCTGTGTGAGTCTGTCTATTAAATAGAATCTTGAGAGCGGGATGGCCGGGCCAGAGGACACGTATGTTCTTATTTTGATGTGTAAACCACCACCCTGAGTTGTACCGGTTCACCCTCCCTCCCCCCCACCAGCCGTGCGTGAATAATTTACACCTATTTTCCCAAGACCCAGGGGGCATAGTGGGAACTCCAGCTTTGCCTTTGCCAGTGTGGTAGGTGAGAAACTGTATCTTACAGGAAATGTGATTTGCTTCTGGAGGAAGGACTATTTTAGAAGCCAAGGAACACCAGGTCTCCAGCGTCAGCTGCCCTTGGGCCTCCGTCAGGCCAGCCCGTGCCTGTGAGTTGGAAAAAGGTGCTCGTCCTCGGGACCCTCGACTGGCATCTGCAGGAAAACTGTTGTGATCACTGCAAATCTGCGATGGCTCTGAGGCAGAGGACAGCCTGGAGTCAGGACAGCGCGGCCTGCTCTCCCACAGGCAGCAGCAGGAGCTCCTGGCGGTTTTGTGAGCGCGCTGGTCTCTGGGCGGTAACCAGATCGCCTGCAATTAGTGCCGTGGAAGCGGCAGCAGCGGGACAGGAATCCAGGCCGTCTGACAGTGGAGCGTGAGGGCATCAGCTTGAGGGGCGGCCAGAATAAATGGAAACTTCATTATCCGTGGATTATGCACTTAGAACTCAGGTCCCAGGCAACTCTGATATTAGTAATTTGGCCAGCGGGCTCATTAAGCTCTTAAGAAAAGTGAATCTAGTTAATGAATTAATACAAGATGACATTTTACATACAGAGCAAGAACGAGACCAGGCTCCACTGAATTATGGAACATCATAATTTCTCGTGTAAATGTGATTGCCGCTTCTCGCCTGCCAAAGTGGGCAGATCTGGAGAGAACCTGCTTTCGGAGACGTAAATGAGACTGTTAAGATTTGCAATCATTTCATATCCCATTCATTTTAAAGCGCTCCCTCTTGCACGCTTAAAACTTCGAGTGGTTGCACGGAAGTCAGTGTCTTAAAATTTCCGGACCTGTTTGTTTCCTGAAGGCGGTTCCACCGGCTTTTCATTTATTAGGAGACACATCTCTCTAAAAAGAAATGCACTCAGTCCCTACTCCCTTCTCCATTCTGTGCCCTCACCAAGGGGACTCTCTCCCCGCCTCTGCCTCTGGTCCAGAGAAGTTGGGGAGGATAAGGGAAAAGAACATGAGCACTCAGAATTAGCATTAGCCAGTTTGGAATGATGGAAAGTTCTAGAGACGGGTGGCGGTGAACGTGAATGTACTTCATGCCACTGGACTCTTAAAAATGGGGAGAATGGGAAATGTTGTAAGCTATGTATATATTTTACCACAATGAAGAAGCAAGAAAAGAGACACCCGGGTGGCTCAGCAGTTGAGCATCTGCCTTCTGCCCAGAGCGTGATCCTGGAGACCCAGGATGGAGTCCCATGTCGGGCTCCCTTCATGGAGCCTCCTTCTCCCTCTGCCTGTGTCTCTGCCTCTCTGTCTGTGTCTCTCGGGAATAAATAAATAAAATCTTTATATAAAAATAAAAAGTGAGAAAACCTGGCCCTAACTGAGGGCAAACCTTGGCCAGGCATAGTATTTTACCCTATAACCCAGGAATCCAGGACCTGGCTACTGTGATTCACCTGCCGCCGCCGCCGCCCCCGTTTTAAACTTAGAGGGCCTGAGGCTCCCAGGAGCGCAGCCACTTGCTTGGGCAGCAGCTAGAAATGATGGCCCCAGGACTCAACCCCTCGACTCTGTGCTGGAGACCACAAAATAAAGAGGATGTTTTATTTTAAGCCTGAGCTCTGAAGCAGAACACACACACACGTGCATGCCTGCTCCCATCCAGTTTTTAGTCCACTGCATTGAAAGCAGACACGACTCCAGCAGCACCCCCAGAGTGCCACAGCTCACTGTCTCCGAAAGAGTCCCAAGCCTGCCCCCCCACACACACCAAAGGTCTGCAGCGTGCTCTGCATTTCTGCATTTGGTCTAGGACCTTTCTGTCATCATCGGAAGCATGGCCTACAGGAGCATCGAAGCTTCTCGCCCCTGTTTGAGTGTGGCCGGAAAGGGAATGAACATGAGGCCTGGAGCTTGAGGGGGAAGGCTCTTCGTTTGTCTGCGATTGAGGGTGTTTTGAGAGTCGAGAGATGTTTCGATCAGGAAAGGAGAGATCGCCAGTTTCCCAGCGCGTGGTTTTTCTGATGGACAAATACCTGGGTTTGAGGCCTCGCTCCTCTACTTGCATCTTATGTGAACTTAGGCAAGTTAATTCACCTCTGAGTCCATTTGCTGTCTGGGAAATAGGACTGATAAAATAATAATAGGACCTGCCTTACTGAGGTGCGCCAACACACAGGTATTTTTCGCACTGAGTTGAAGGCATGTGTTGAGTGCCCGCTCTGTGTCAGGCCCCATCCTGCGTCCTGGGGATACTGTGATGAATGGGACAGGTGCACGTCTATAAACAAGGGATCAGTGAAGCTTGGCCCAGCTCCAGGACACGGGGCCCGAGCAGAAGGCGGTCGCTACGGCTACTACTTCACATCTGCATTTTTCCTGTATATCCACTGAAACCTCACAGCTTCAGAGGGAGGGGGAACAGGCCCAGGAAGTGGCCACCAGATTTGCTCACTTGGGCTGTGTTTATTCTTCCAACTGGGCCACGACAGTGGGTGGTTGTGGTTCTTCTGCAGAGATGAGAGGTCCCTGGCTCTCTGAGGAGGGACCGAGCTGGTTTCCTGGGCCAGCCTGGGCCGTGTCTTGGTTACCAAGTGTGTCCCACTGACTGGGAAGCCCTTCACCTGAGTATTGGGAGCATGGCTTATTAGTACACTTGGAGAGGAGGGTGTTGGCAACCTAAGGGGGTAGGATGGGTCCCAGACTTTTGCCTGAAGGTCTTAGAGGGATGCTTGCAGGTTAGCTAGCGGGTCTGGTTAGAGGGCGCAGGACACACAGTGTGAGGGACAAGCCTCTGATGTCAGACCACTGGGCTCAAATCACACATGGCTCTTTACCTCCTAACTCTGTGACCCTCATCAGGGGGCCTAGACTCTCTGAGATTCACCTTCCTCATTTTAAAAAGAAGGCAGTGACAGCACCTAATTCCTAGAGTTGCTGTGAGGCAAGCAGAGGGGATAAAGCACATGTTTGCCTGTTTTGAGCACATACCACATGGCACCGTGTGTCTGCTCTTGTCCTGAGTGCCCCATCACTATTCGCTGATTTCATGCTCACGACAGCCCAGTCAGGTGGGCACTGTTACTATCTCTGTTTTATTGATGAGGAAGTCACAGCATGGAGACGTTGCCACTTTACAAGGGGCACATAGTAAGTTCCAGAAGGCACAGAAGCTGGGATTGGAACGTAGTCTGGCTCCAGAGGCCGTGATGGTAGCTTATGCTGTGCTGTGCTGGCTCTCAATCTGGAAAGCCTGGCATAAGGCCTGGTGTAAAAATAAACACTCTGCAGACATGAGGAACCCGGATGCACCGACCGGTATTCCTCAGATGTTATATTACAAACTTCTGGTGAGTTTCTAGCAAATTTCCAGCCCTCCGCAACCATTAATCCATTTTCTGTCTTTATAAATTTGCCTTTCCTGAACATTTCATGTAAATGGTATCCTACAGTACTTGGCCTTTTGTGTTTGGCTTATTTGGCATGGCGTAACGTTTTTTGAGGTTCATCCATGTTATAACACATATCAGTACTTTTGATGGCCAAATAATATTCCAAGGTGTGGCTTTCCCACATTTTACTTATCCCTTCACCAGTCCCTGGACATTGGTGTGGTTCCCACCTTCTGGCTGCTGCTGTTGCGAATTACGTCGCTACGAACATTTGCATCCATTCCCTGGGACGGACTTGAGCGGAAGAGTAAACCAAAATGCTAACTAACCTCTCTCCTTCTGTCTCCCCTCTGGGTTTCTCAGAACCAGGCAGCGGGCAGGTGTTTGTGACGTCAGAGAACCAGCTTGTGTACTACCCCAGCATCACCTACGCCATCATCGGCAGCTCTGTCATCTTCGTGCTGGTGGTGGCCCTGCTGGCGCTGGTCTTGCACCACCAGCGGAAGAGGAACAACCTCATGACGCTGCCTGTGCACCGGCTGCAGCATCCCGTGCTGCTCTCCCGCCTGGTGGTCCTGGACCACCCCCACCACTGCAACGTCACCTACAACGTCAACAACGGCATCCAGTACGTGGCCAGCCAGGCCGAGCAGAACGCATCGGAAGTGGGCTCCCCACCGTCCTACTCAGAGGCCCTACTGGACCAAAGGTGCGTATGCCGGGTAGCAGAGGTGGGGGGAGGGAGGTTATTGATGGGGAAAGCAGAGTATGTGCCTGCACCTGGGATCCCAGGGCTTGCCAGGAGCCTGCCAGTGGTTGATCCCAAACAGTGGGGGCCCCCTAGGCCCCAGGGCCCCTCGCTGGAGCGGGGCAGCCTCCACCCGGGCCCCCCAAAGCCCCCCATGGGTCACTGCCGTCGGGCACGTGGCAGCACCGCACACCGACCGTTTTCCGGTCCCTTGATCTTGGTGCAGGGGCAGGGGTCCCCCGAGACCTCGGATGGCCGTCCTGCGGGGTGGGCAGCAGCAAGCCGCAGACAGGACCTGGGCTCCTGACCCCCGGCCCCCCACCGCCCCCGCCTCTCCCTTTGCAGACCCGCCTGGTACGACCTCCCTCCGCCGCCCTACTCCTCGGACACCGAGTCCCTGAACCAAGGCGACCTGCCCCCCTACCGCTCACGCTCCGGCAGCACTGACAGCGCCGGCTCCCAGGGGGCCAGCAGCCTGCTGAGCGCCGACGACAGCAGCCCCCCCGACGGCGCCGCGGGCCCTCGGGACCCGGAGCCTGGCCAGGCCGCTGCCCGCGTATGAACCCGGCACTTCCAGAGTCCACGTGGGCTCATCTGCTCCGACTGTTACCATCCTGACAACGCCCGCTCGTGGGAAGCCCCTTGGGGCGCCTCCAGGAGGGATGTGGGGTGTCAGCATCCCTCCTTTCCCCTGCCCGCCCCCTCCCCGCCCCAGATTTCAGGGATAGTCTTTAGAGGGAGGCCTGGCGTTTCTCCGGCCTCGGGGTGACCTGATACACGGTGCAGCTCTGCTGGGCGGCCACTCGTCCGTCGGGGCCCAGGATCACGACCTCACTCGTCACCTCGCCCCTCTGCTACTGGCGGCGTCCCGCCAAACAGGCAGCCCTAGATTGCAGGTGGGGGACAACGTGGTGCTTCCGCATCGTGTCGCATGTTCCGAAGGGCAGGAGACGCTGGACCGCACTCCCGGGGGGCCGCTACCTCACAGCTCCGTTGGGGTTTGGGCCGATGATCGCCCAGGAGGCCCTCAGGCTGGCCGCCCTGGCACGAATGCAGGTGAGCGCCACACTCTGCCCGCGCTGTCCTGCAGGCCGCCCTCGTGCACTGGAGGCGGCGGCCCGAGGACACGTCGGCCCTGACGTACACCCTTCAGCCATTGGCAGTGCCGGTGTGGTTCTCTGACCGACTCTGAAACCCCCGACTCTGGCCGGATTCGGGCTTTAAAAGCTTGCCCAGGAATCCTCACTGTGCGTTTTCTCCGGCAGCGTCTGGCATCAGCCTCATCCCAAAGTAGGCAGGGAGCCCCTGCCATAGATTCATACGCGTACTCAGCTCCTAACATGCCTGGGTCTGCTTCGGTCCCCAGTCCTTCCCTGGCTTCTGGACTGTCACTGCAGCCCTTTCCCCCAGCTGTGACCTGCCCAGAGCCAAGGGGTGAGGGCCCAACTTGAATTGGCCAAAAATTGGGTCTGGTCCACACCCGGCCTGTCTTGCCCACTCCTACAGCCTTCCACACTCGCTTCCTACGTGACTGTAACACCCAGAAGTCGTTTTACCTGTGCATTTGGACCTGAGGCCACTGTGGTTTCTGACACACCCAAGAACCATATTCAGTACCTCCCACCAGAGCTCCTGGCTCCCTGTGCTGCACACACTCCCCTTCCCAGGGCCCAGAAACCAGCACCCTGATTTAGGGTTAGGGTTAGGGTTAGGGTTAGAGTCAGGGTCAGGCTTCTTCTGACTTGCCATAGTTCCTCCTCTAAAAGACGTGGACAGTAGACAATTTGGAGTCAAGATTTGCCATTCGGACTTTTTTTTTTTTAATCTCTTAGAAATGCATTTGAAACAGTGTGTTTGTTTTTTCCCTTCTAGTTAAGGGATTATTTATATGTATAGGAAAGCTGTCTGTCTGTTTGTTTTTCCCTTAGTGAGGTCCAAAGAGAGATGCAAACAGAGATCACACCTTTGTCCCGCTAAGCCTTGATACGAAGTCACACTCCCGGCTGACCCGTGTACCAGGCGTGTGTGCATTGTTGCACTTTGAGTTATTATTTATCGAGTTCTTGAAGGATGCAGAAAGAGGGATGCCTTTCTCCCTCGGTTCAGTCTCTGTGTTTATGCTAGCTTTCCTCTTCTTCCTCTGTGGCCAGCCCGCCACGGGGCCCACTCCCTGGAGAAATAGTGGGTAGAAGCGTGGGCGTTAGTTGGCAAGAAACCACGCTTGACCCATGGGGGCGCAAAACTGGAACCAGGTGGGACCAGTCCAGGCAGCTCTCACCCCTTCAGGACTTCTTTCCACAGTAGAAGAAATTTTCAGCCACCTCCGTGATGCACATTTTAATGAAGCCTGCAGGAGTGGGGGACGACGTGGCATTTAGTGATCCTATTCTCTGGACTTTTTTTTTTTTTTTTTTAATCCAATCCAAACTGTGTTAGAGGAAAGCTAACCACTTGGCGATTTCTTTTTTTCTTTTTTAAGTTAAAAAAAAAGGAGCCTAGTTGCGTCTTTCATTTTTTTAAATAACATTTGAGTTATTTTCCGAGTAATCCAATAAAAAAAAACTTTTGATGGCAGCCAGAGTGTGTTAGGAACCCTGGCTGAGCATTTCATCTCCTGTGAGTCAGAATGGCTTTATTTTTTCTCCCTTTGATGGGCCCGTGCTTCTTTCTGGTATTTTGGAAGTTGTTTAGAGGAAGGGATTCTAATTTTAATTAATTGTGCAGTGAATTAATCTCACTCGCTTTTCTGCTTCCAGGCATCTTAGGAAAAACAAATGGTCTTAGTAGATAAGAAAGCCTATTAATGTTTTTTTTTAAATAAACACAGGGACATTTTTATTATAGATGTGATTTTTTTAATGAATCTTCTTAAAAAATATATAAATAGGACACCAAAGCTGCAGGGATATTTTTCCTGTTTTTTTGTTGTTTTTTTTTTTTTTTTTAATCTCCCTTCTCTAGATGGCAAATAAGTGGCCAGCAATATTTTTTTAACTCATTCCATCCAGGATATTTTTTAGACATTGCCTAAATCTACACCAAGCAGAAAACCATCGCTGCTCTTTTTTCTCAAATGAGACCAGCAAGTTCTTTTTATTTTAGAGTTAAAATTCACATCACAGTAACCTATGGCTTATCCCCTGACTCAACTCCCTACTCTGAAATTGACTTGTTTAAAAAAATGCTGCAAAATGGTTGACAAATAGTGTGCGATGTTCAAAGTTGATGTAAACTGGAAAGTTTGTGTGGTTGCTTTTTGTGTTTTGGCTAGGTTTTGGTTTGGGTTTTTGTTTTTGTTTTTTTTAATTTTTATACTTTCAAATAAACTTGCAGTTTCATTCTTTCTATTGGTGTGAATGTTTCTTAACCCATGTCTGGCCTCTGTGGCATTACGAAGAGTGAACGGTCACATCTCATGGCTTCTGGAGTGAATTTATGCTATCCTAAAATGAGAAAAAGGAAGAGTATAGTGACGGGACCTCAAAATATGGTGATAGCTTGTGTGGCTGAAATACAGAAGTGAAGTCACGGACACCAGTTAGTATCATGGGCCCCCAGGATGTCAGTTCAGAAGATGGACATTAGTTTCTGTCACTAGGATGCCATTTGAGGGAAAAGGACAAGTGACTGTGACAGCTGAAACAGGTTCTGACCACATATTCAGGGGCACTCAATAGCCCTTGCACAGGTAGGCTGGTCATTAGTTTTGAATCCCATTGGCTCAGACTGGCCCCACCAGTGATGGTAACTTCTTTTTATGCTTCTCTTAGTCTCATTTTGGAACCATGTGCTAATTGATGCTACATGAATAGTTTCCACAGAAAGTCAAGATGCCCAAGAGATCACCCATGAACAGGAGAAATAACCCTGGCCTTGGCCAAGATTGAACTCCACATGGATTTCTAAACATAGAATGCACAGAACTAAGGTTTAGGTCATGCATTCGTCCCCAGGGGTCTCAAAAAAGAAGACTGGGCTATCAGAGAGTGGTATCCCAAGTATATGCCAGGCCATGTCCTGCCCCAAGTGGTCTAGGGTAGACCTTCCCAAGCAGTTGGTCAAGGTTTGTCAAGATATCAACTCCTCATCTCTGAGAGAACCATTCTTTACTGGGTGGCAGGATGGAACAATTGAAAAGCACTAATCTAGAGCAAAAATAAGTAAACATTTTGTGTAAAGGGCCAGATCCTAAATATTTTTGGCTCTACAGCCATATGGTCTCTATAGCAATGACAAAAGCAGCCATAGATGATAAATAAGTGGGTGTTGGTGTGTTCCAATAAAACTATTTATGTAGGGATCCCTGGGTGGCGCAGCGGTTTGGCGCCTGCCTTTGGCCCAGGGCGCGATCCTGGAGACCCGGGATCGAATCCCACGTCAGGCTCCCGGTGCATGGAGCCTGCTTCTCCCTCTGCCTGTGTCTCTGCCTCTCTCTCTCTCACTGTGTGCCTATCATAAATAAATAAAAAATTAAAAAAAAAATTTAAAAAAAAAAAAAAAAAAACTATTTATGTAAATAGGCAGCTGGCTGAATTTTAGCCCATGGGCTAGAGTTCCCCAACCCTTGATAGAAAAGAGCATTCCATGGGCAGCCCGGATAGGTCAGCGGTTTAGTGCTGCCTTCAGCCCAGGGCATGATCCTGGAGACCCGGGATCAAGTCCCACGTCGGGCTCCCTGCATGGAGCCTGCTTCCCCCTCTGCCTGTGTCTCTGCCCTCTCTCTCTCTCTCTCTCTCTCTCTCTCTCTCTCTCTCTCTGTTTCTCATGAATAAATAAATAAAATCTTAAAAAAAAAAAAAAAGCATTCCTACATTGGATTCATGAATCCAAACCTCAGAAGCATCCTAGAAAAGAAAAGGTATGTTAATGGCCTGGAATATTAGAAACCTTGAAAATGGCGCTAATCTCCAAAAAAAATTAAAAATAGAAGAAGCTATGAGACAAGCAATTCAAGGACCTGTAAAATTAATTTTAATTGACCCTATAAGCTCTTTTCCAGTGAATAAGAAAATAACAAGATCAAGATGAGTAGAGGCTTTCCCAATGAGGTCCTCAACATTAGGTTTGAATGCAGAGGTCCGAGTCAAAAAATTACTCTCACTACGGATTCTTTAACATGATAAACTGACACAACAGTCTGTCTTTTAGAGAAAAGTCCATGGGAATGAGTGCTCTGAGAAGTATTGTCCATATTCTCCACTTAGCTTGCCACCCGGAGGCAAGGCAGTAGATTCAAAAGGAAAACTATTAAAAACAAGGAGCTTCAGATGCCTACCGTGGAGGTGTGATAAGTGCCCCCAGTGAGATCCTCAGGAAAGATGTCAGTGAGAAGATGTGCTGAGTCCCTTGACATCCTATGGTTAGGAAAGATCATAGGATCACCCCCCCCCAATAACCCCCAAGTGATAGAAATCCAAGTCACAACATGCTTAATTTTATTAAGTTTTAGAAGATATACTGGCTAATGCAAGTAAGTCCAAGGGTATGGAACTGTTGGTTTCAGGTTGAGCTGGATCTAGTTGCTCAACAGCTGTCATTAGGAATCTCTTTCTCAGCCTGAGAGCCCTGCTTTGCCCAGCATGGATGTCAGGGCTTTACATTAGGTGGAAAAGAGGATCCCAGAAGATCCAAGTTTGCAATCTTAGAAATAGAGGTACTGTCTCTCCTGGAGTCCTAGAAACCCCCTTAAATGGAGTTATGACTGGTCATCCTTGGTCATATGACCACTACCATGAGTGGGGATCAGTCTCTTGATTTCCAGAATTCCATGAAATGGGAAAGGGATGACTCCTAGTGGAGAGGCTGGCAGTAGACAAAATATCAACGTGTCTACTATAGAACCTCACCAAGAAATGGGGCCCACAACTGACTGGCACACTTTCTGGTTCACATAAGAAAATGCATATAACTACAAGCTTCAGGCAACACGGGTTTGAAAGGAGCAGAAGCAGTGTTACGGCGACGATTTCAGGAGACAACAGCCTTTCTCGAAACATGGGCAAAGTCAGTGTCAAGCTACAGGTATATTGGGCTTGGGTTGGGTATGCTTTTATGAGATCCTCTTCTGGGGGAGGCCACATGGATAAAGCCATATAAGAGGCATCCTACCTAAAGAAGCCTGAACTGTCTCCTGGGCTCCAGGACTTCCAGACCACTGGAAGTATAGAAATGGTGCGCTCATCCGACCAAGATTCATCTCCAGCTTGCACAGGATTTTCAAGTTGATGGATCAGAGATGTGTTCCCATTTTTCACCCTTGTTACACTATGCAAAGACTTAGGCTCAATTATGCATGCTGTTAATAAGCTTTCCAAATTAACCCTTTTATCTGCCCCCCCCCCCCGCAACCGAGAGCTAGGATGCACTAATATCTGAGAACCACAACTTGGAAATTCGGGGACAGCTGGTGTCACAGGAGCTGAGGGGCTGAATTCTCATCACAGTAGGTGCTTGAAGGCATGACCATGGGGGACTGACATACAGAATCGGGGCAAGCTTGTTTATTGTAATACGGCTGATGCTTCAGTCGGGCTGGGGCTGCGGGCTGAGCAAGGGTGATTCATGCTAAGTTCCGGTACAAAGCCCAAGCCATTGCTGGACTTTCCATTTGATCCTGATAAGTCATCCCAATGAGCCAGCAGAGGAAAAGGCACGTGGAGAAATCTTACGGACTTTGCTCTAAAATGGAGCGCACGCAGACAACACTTAAGGGCCAGGCCTGGAAGTAGCCACACCCCTCACTCACGTCCTGTCCCGTTGCCCAGGGTCTGGTCAGTCCCACAGCCACACCTCCTGCAGAGAGGCTGGGAAGGTAGATTGGCTATATGTCCTAGAAGAACCGGAAGAGGATTTTGACACTAGCCACCTAATGTATGTTCTTACACTTCTTTCCTCCCATAAAATACACTTGTCCCTTCCCCCAAAGAAGAAACCCAGCCAGATTCCAAATCGAATCAGATTCAATGTCCAGGATCAGTGAAAATTTCTGTCCAATCCAAATGTGACTCCTCTGATAGGACAACTACTCAACCCCACATATATTTTTTTTTATCATTTGTCTCCTTAGATTGCCTTCCTTCAACCAAATTCTCAAAATACTTGAATAACTTTCAAGTCACTCGGAATAAAAGTCAAATTGTGGTTTGCTGGACATTTACACCCTCAGCTGCCATTACCTATCCAACTTCATTTTCTACTCTTATCCACCCCCCGCTCACTGTTCCAGCTGCATTGGCCCCTTTGTTGGCTCTGGAACCCACCAGACACAACTCCCACAGGCCCTTTGCTCCTGCTATTCCTGGAACACCCATCTCCAGACACGTGCAACACTCCCTCCCATCAGAGAGCGCTCCCTCCCATCATGACCCGTGTCCTCTTAGGATCTTAACATTGCCATCTTGGGGGCCTCAGCTGTGGCCACTTGGAGACTCTTGGAAGAGAGAAATAATCAGAGCTTGCTCTTGACCAAGATCTACTTACACATAAATGATTTTGAGGGATTCCTAGATCATGGGAACTTGGAGCTTTGGGGAGTGTGTTAGAAAAGTGTAGTCTGGAAATTTAATTCGGGCCAATACTATAGTTCTCCAATGGTCAAGAGGAGAGCCAATTTAAGAAATAGAAATAACGCACGGGACCGTGCAGCACAGGACTTGGGAGGGAGGTGACACTTGAACACACACCCACGGGCGGCCTGCTCTTCCAGCGACCCCTGACGTGTGACTCCTTTGCAGAGGAACTTGAACCAGACCTTCATCTTGGAATACGTCCTGGGGTGTCAGTCTGTGAACCAGCCGAAGGGCACACCGATGTGCCTGGAGACTTCCTAGAATCGCCAATTCCTGTTCGGAAATGGTGGCATCCTTGGTTCAGAGATGAGGCACCCACATCTAGCTCAAACAGGCCGAAGAGTCGTAGAGTTATTCTAGAAAGAAAAGGAGGAGATGGCTTCCTTTTAAGTGAAAAGCAAACTGTTTAGATAACTCCTCCCCCCCAGTTGGAACTAGTTGCTGGGCAATGACTGAATGTGAGTGTCTTGACCCCACCTGCCGATTCGGCTTGAATCTAATAAGTGGCTCGTTGGAGGAGATGCCATGTGTGTGTTCCCGGTGGGTACCAGCCGGGCCCCATCGGAGCCGCTGCAGGCATCACAGGAAGAAGGGATTGGAGGTGGGGATGAGGGCCTGCACGCGTGTGGGCAGAGCCGGCGGGGGATGGCCTGATGGACCCCAGACCCACTTGCCAGCCACGCGAGCCTCATCCGGAGACAGGCAGGGAATCCCAGAGCCTACACGGCAGGTGGAGAAGCTACAGTAACTGCAACACGGTCCTGCGATGAGGGAGCCCACGGAAGGACTGAAGAGCCGTGTCTGCCCCCTCCCCCGACCCCCAAGAGTGACCTCGCTGCTGCGCTTCTGCCTCCCACACCTCATGGGAGCTCCTTTCATGGCACATTCGCCCCAGAGCCCCTCGGGGAAGGGGATTCGGGGAAGCACGGTTCCCAACCTCAGGTGAGGACGGAGTCACCGGGCACTCGGCCCACTGGGGCGACCAGGATGTCAGGCCGTGCCGTCGTTCCCAGAGCAGACCCTCCGTCCACCAGGTGAGATTCTTTTTGTAATGTAGCAAATTGGTCCAATGAGTGCAGGACCTTAAGTTCTTTGTAATTCACGAGGGAAAGGAATTTCATGTGTGACCTTTAATTTTTCTAGGTCTTCCCAATCACTGGGGTCCGCAGTTTTCAATACTGGGGAACGATCCCCTTCTATTAGTTGCTGTAACTTCTGGTGAGCCGTTTGGACAGTTTGTGTGGGGAGATAGGCTTGGCTTTGGGGCTCCTTTTACCAAAGATCTGTGCCGACCCTGAACAGAGCTTCCTGCTGCCCACTGTGGGGTCCCACGGAAACTCAAAATGGGGCACCTGTGGGTGTGGGGTGAGCAGATGGGAGTACGATACGCGCCTCCTCCCCTGACAGAAACGGCCGGTGGGTTGACTGTAGGTTTGGCCATCAAGCCAAGCAAGTTGGAAGCCAAAACACATTGGAAAGGGTAAGGCTTCTGGCCCCCTCCCCGCGGCTTCCTGTCTCCTGCTCACTAAGCCCCTCCGGGAGGCAAGTTTACTAGGGTCAGAGTCAACGGGGTAAACCTATCAGTGGGGCCATGGCAGCCCCATGGCCAGGGAACAGATTGCCCAGAGCGGGCACAAGAGTTCAGAGATGCCAGAAGGAAGAGTCATCCTTGGAGGGGGGACGTAGGTCCACTGTCTCCCCTCTGCGTCTCCTGTCCCCCTTGTCCGCATGTCTCCCTCCTCCCCTCTCCTTCCTGTCCTCTCTCCCAAGCTCTGTCCTTGCTACTGTTTCGGGAGCGGCCTCCCTCTTCGTGCTGCCTGGAGCAAGCAGGGGACTGAGCGCTCCGCGTCTAACCTGCGATCCTAATCCTTCCCTGGAAGCTCTGGAGGCCTCTACTTGGAAACTACCATAGGCCTCGTTTCGGTTTTGGCTAAGAGCCGACTTTTACTTCTCAGCCTTTACTGAGGAGCCTAGACTTTGAGAAATCACCAGACACTTGCATCTCCTGTCAAAACTTCTATCCTGGGTCCTAGCGTCTATGCTCAAACCCTGAGTTTGCAAGCCAGAAACCCCCGGGTAGTTAGTACTTAACCCACACGTACATTTTCATCGGCTCGTGGACTGTTTGTATCTGTCGCCAACGACGGAGGCTCAGGCGAATTCACACAGGTGTCCGGGCGTCTGGCCTCTCGTAAAGGAGGACATAAGCGCTCGCAACATTGGGCCTTCCCACGTGTCGGGCTCGCCCAGAGCTGAGGAGCCGCCGGCCTGTTGGCATGAACGTCTGCCCGTCACGGCCACCACTTGTCCCTGCCGTCTCCCATCCAAGCCACTTCCCTTATCTGATGGCCTGCGTGGCCCGTGTCCTCTTTGGTAGGACCTGGAGGGAGCAAGGCTGAGGAACCGGCATCCAGATTTCTACCGGCGCTTGCTTTCTGGAAAGAGCAAGTCCCCGGGGATTCAGATAGCTGCCAGCGTTGCCACTAATGAGTCTTGTCACTTTCTGGGCCTCCCTTTCCCCGTCTGGAAAATGCAAACCTGAGTTCTTCCGACGGACGTCTGTCCTGCCCAGCGCCTTTGCTAGTACGTGGGGTAAAATACACATAACACTTGATTTTAACCATTTTTTAAAGATTTATTTATTTATTTATTCATGATAGACATAGAGAGAGAGAGAGAGAGGCAGAGACACAGGAGGAGGGAGAAGCAGGCCCCATGCAAGGAACCCAACATGGGACTCGATATCGGGACTCCAGGATCGCGCCCTGGGCCAAAGCCAGGCGCCAAACCGCTGCGCCACCCAGGGATCCCCCGTTGTAACCATTTTTAAGAGTACAGTTCAGAGGCACGAACACATTCAGGTTGTCATGCGACCATCCCCACCGTCCGCCTCTGGAGCACTGTTGTTACCCCAAAGTGAGCCTCAGTCCCCATTAAACCCTAACGCCCTTTCCCGATTTTCTCGGCCCTGGCACGCGCCGGCCTCCTTTCTACCTGGGTGAATTCGACTACTCACTCTAGGGACCTCATCTAAGCGAGTGCGCACAGGATTTGTCTTTCTGTGTCTAGTTCACTTGGCATAATGTCACCCATGTGGCACCATTTCCGACTTTTTTTTAAGAATTTATTGGTGTATTTGAGAGATTAGGAGCAGGGGAGGGGCAGGGGGAGAGGGAGAAGCAGCCCCCTGCTGAGCAGGGAGCCTGAGAGTCGGGGTTCGATCCCAGGACCCCAGGATCACGACCAGAGCCGGAGGCAGGCGCCCAACCAGCTGGGCCCCCAGGCGCCCAGGGTTTCCGACCTGTGAAGGCTCAGACTCCCTGGTCGGGATCTACCAGCGTGAGTGTGTCCATTCATCCCTAGACGGGCATTTGACTTGCTGCCGTGTTCGAGGGAGGGTGGGGGCGTCTTTGCCTTCCCTTCTCTGGGGCATATGCCCACGGGGAGAGCTGGCCCCACACCCCTCCTCAGGTTGGGGAAGGCCCCTCCTAGGAGTCCTGCCTCCCCAGGGAAGAAGTGACTCATCTGTGCAGGCTCCCTGGGGACCGAGGGCCCAGGCACGGGTCCCAGGCTCAGCTCCTAGACCCTCCCCCGAAGACTTAGCTTTGAGAGAGGCTAATGTGAGGAAGGAGGCGCCTGCAGAAGGGATTGGTTCTGACGGAGGAACGTCAGGCTTCAGGCCGCAGCAGGGGCAGGCACCCAGAGGTGCTCAGCGTCCCTGGAGCCGGCCGTGGTCCCCGCACCAGAAGCCTCTGCAACAAAGCCCCCCCCACCCCGACCCCCAGCAATTATCAGTGGGGGTTGTTGTCCTACACAGGCAGCCCCAGCCCTGCTCCTCTGTTCCCCCCACAACTTCCCGAAGCCCCTTACTCAACGAATTCCTTTTCTTTTTAAACCAGCAAATTTGCAGCTGCAGTGGCTGGGAACGAGCACTGGATTGAGAGTCCACAGACCTGAGATCAAACTTCAGCTCAGCTCCCACCCCTCAGAGTGACTTCACACAATGCTGAGTTTCTTGTCCGCAAAATGGTTGTGATCGTCTCCACTTCCTTAAGCCGCAGTGAGAAACCCATGCCATCTTGCAGATGAGGTCCCTTGTGAAGGGCGATAGACACTTTATTTTATTTTTTCGATAGACACTTTAAATAGGAAGGCTTAGCAGTCTTCCTTCAGTGGGGATCCAAGCAGCTTTGGCTTTGGGTTTGTTTTTTTTGTTTTTTTGATTTCTAGATAGTGGATTTATTGATATTTTTGTTTTCTTTTTCCAGGTTTTTAAAAAGTTATTTATTTAAATTTTTTAAAAAAGATTTTATTTATTTATTCATGAAAGAGAAAGGCAGAGACACAGGCAGAGGGAAAAGCAGACTCCTGGCAGGGAGCCAATGTGGCCCTCGAACCCAGGACCTGGGATCACGACCTGAGCCAAAGGCAGATGCTCAACCACTAAGCCACCCAGGCATCCCGGTTTGTTTTTTTCTTAATTTAAATTCAATTAACATATAATGTTTTATTAATTGCAAAGGTAGAGGTCAGTGACTCATCAGTCTTCTATAACAGCCAGTGCTCATCCCATACGTGCCCTCCTTAATGCCCATCACCCAGTTGCCCCAGCCCCCAAACCCTCCCCTCCAGCAACCCTCAGTTTGTCTCCTGTGATTCAGAGCCTCTTAGGGTTTGTCTCCCTCTCTGATTTCCTCTTGTTTTGTTCCTCCCCGCCCCGTCCTCTATGACCCTCTATTTTGTTCCCTAAGTTCCACATATGGTTGAGATCATATGACTATTGTCTTTCTCTGACTTATTTCGCTCAGCATCATATCCCCTAGTTCCGTCCACATCGTTGCAAATGGCAAGACTTCATCTCTCTGATGGCTGAGTCATATTCCATTATAAATATATAGACCACATCCTCTTTATCCCTTCATCTGTCGACGGACATCTGGGTTCTTTCCACAGTTTGGCTTTTGAGGACTTTGCTGCTACACTCATTGGGGTGCAGGTGCCCCCTCGGATCACTACATCAGTATCTTTGGGGTAAATCCCCAGCAGTGCAATTGCTGGGTCGTAGGGTAGCTCTATTTTCAACTCCTTGAGGACGCTCCACACTGTTTCCCCGGGTGGCTGCACCAGCTCGCATTCCCACCCGCGGTGCAGGAGGGCTCCCTTTTCTCCACATCCTCGCCAGCATCCATCATTTCCTGTCTTGTTAACTTTAGCCATTCTGATGGGGTGAGGTGGTATCTCTGTGTAGTTTCGATCTGGGTTTCCCTGATGCCGAGTGATGGGGGGGCACTTTTTCATGTGTCTGTTGGCCATGGGTGTGTCTTCTTTGGAGCAATGTCTTGCTAAGAGATTTGGGAAACTGCATTAAGCAGACCGCATCAGGGCAAAGTCCCGAGTGCATTTGAACCCAGGAGTCTGAATTAACCCACCTAAGTGCCCTTTTGGAAATTGAGTTAACAAGTTGGTAAAGGCAGGAAGAGGAGGGAGAGATATTTAGTCGGCGACACCTGATGATCCAAATGGCCAGATGCAGAGCAGTAATGCCGACATTTATTAGTCAGCAATTTTGTGCCAAGCACTTTGCTATCATTTGTATTGGCTTAAATAATCCTCTGAATCGGTGCTTGGCGCACTGTAACTTGCACGCTGAGTCTGGCCCACCATTTGTTTTGTAAATAAAGTTTTATTGGGACACACCAATGCTCATTCATTTACTATTTCTGCGGCTGCTTTCAAGCTACAATGACAGAAAAGAGTAGCTGCAACAGAGCCCGTTTGGCCCAAAAGCCTTAAAATACTTGCTACCTGTCCCTTAATGGACAATCTTGTGGATCCTTGCTGTAAGTGAAGCCTGAGAGATGGATCTTATGATTCCACCCACTTTCCAGATTGGGAAACTGAGGGCCCGAGATGTAAAGAGCTTGTTGTAAGACCTAAACCTAGAAAGGCCTTGATTTCAGATTTGAGTGCAAAGGCCAGGCTGCAACCACTAAGTTTTAAGCTTCCGGTCATTTTGTGGCAGTGACGTCTCCTCCTGTCCATCCCCCACTCTCGGGGGAAACTGGTACATGATGGTCACTGCCTGCCTCCTTCAGATGATGGCATCAGGACTGGAGTGAAATGTCCACTTCCCACCTGCAGGCTCTCGACCGGAACTGGGTGTTGCTTCCCGAGGGATTGGTTGCTGCCTACCTGCTCTCAGATCAAGCCACCCCAAAGGCGCGGCACTGTCTGTAAATGGTACAAAGTGTGTGTTGGGTCGGGAGCTGAATCAGGGGTCGGGAGCTGAATCGGGAACCCGGGGAAACCCAGCCTGCCAGGCAGCGCTGGCTTTGTGCAAAGTCTTCCTTCCAGGAGGCACATATTCTGGGTTTCAGCGCACATCACTCTGGTGTCCGTACCCCCCCGCCTACCCCCCCCACCACGTGCATTAGGACACCCTGAGCCCCAAAGGCTGCTTTGACATTTGGCTCTAATTCTCATCTGAACACAAGGCTTCCCTGGGAGGAGTTAGTCTCTGCCGGCGAACTGCTGGTGGCCTTCACAGTGTGCTGCCCCGAAGGGCTCTCGGCCGTCCCCCGCCAGCCTGGGGACCCGGAGCGGAACACGCAGGGGCCGGGGCAGCCACGCGTGCGGATGAGCCGCCCCGCCAGGTATCTGCTCCGTTCAGTGGCCTCCTCAGCCCCTGGTTTTCCATCAACTTTGTCGTCTCCATTCTGGAGTCTTTGTGACTCCGGAAACCTTCCGGGGGGACATAGGCGGTAGGCACCGGGGTGGAGGCCCTGGCAGACGGCTCTGCCTGGAAGGGGCGTGGAGCCTGAGAGGGCAGGTGCGTGCCCGCGCCCGTGCAGAGGGTCTTCCAGGCCAGCGAATGCCGGTGGAGCGATGCGGGTTTCCAAATGACATCCCCGCGCCCTACTGCCACTCCGATCGGGCTCACGGTCATCGCTGGGTGTGCCAGCGAGACACTTCGGGGTGCACAGTCCCCAGAGACAGACCGGCCCCTGCCGGCGCTGGCCTCCGTGTCCCCAGGACGATTTCCCCGTGTGACATCCTTCTCTCTGCCTCAGCAACCCCATCTGCAAAATGGGAAAGCAGTTGGCCAGCAGCCCAGGGACAATCCCTGGGTCCCAGGAGACAAGGACG
Organism: Canis lupus familiaris; assembly: GCF_011100685.1. Taxonomy (NCBI): domain Eukaryota; kingdom Metazoa; phylum Chordata; class Mammalia; order Carnivora; family Canidae; genus Canis; species Canis lupus. The sequence goes on along the minus strand of NC_049239.1, from coordinate 32,290,578 downwards.
GGCGCTGGCAGCCCCGCCAGCACGAAAACGTCTGCCTGCGAAACGGGAGGGCAGGGCAGTCTGCAGAGAGCCTCTCCATAGGCCTTACATCTTGAATAAATTGCATGTTGGAATTTAATTTGGGATCCCTGCTGTTTCCTTGATGAACGCAAACCACACAGCAATTAGGGTGATGAAGCAGGCTGCTGCCCCTCCTGACGGCATCATCTGTCTGAGCGAGGAGGGAGGGGACAGCGGGGTGGCAGGTTGCTGGTGGAGCTGCGCAGGGCGTGGGCTGGGCATCCTCCCCGCCCCCCACCAGAGAGAAAGGCCCTCGGGAGGAGGGTTGTCTCCTTAGCTCCTGGACAGGGGAGAGGGAAAGGTCTGGGGGCACTTTCTTGGTTTCCACCCCACAGCTCACCCCCCCTCCGCGACCCTCTGCTAATAGTGCTCAGCCAGACTCAGCCCATGGCCCAGGCCTCAGACTCTCACGGCCCCCACTGCCCCAGCGTGGCAGGAAATGAGCATTTATCTAGCACCTGCTGTGTTCCAGGCCCTGAGTAAATGCTCCAGAGGCCTTATTTCATTTAATCCCCTGGGCAGCTGCACGAGATAGGCACTGCCATCGTCTTCATTTCACAGATGAGAATCTGCGACGCAGAAAGATTCAGTATTGTGCACGAGGTCACACAGCTCGTAAGTGACGGCAGTGGGTAGGATTCGAGCCCGACGGCCTGGGTCCCAGCTCACCTTCCACCTGCAAAGGGTGAGTCCCCAAGGCCTCAGTCTTCCAGAGAAGGATCTGATGTCTCCCCGTCCTTTGCTACCGCCTCCTGGATCCCTGCACCCCATATGGGCCCACTGAAAGGGGGATCTGCTCTCTCCCCACCCCCTCACTGGTTCTTCGCCACAGGACTGCCTTACCTGATGGATGAATTCAGGACCACCAGCCATCTCGGGAACCATGTGGAACAGGTGCAGGGAGCCTGCCCTGCCTCCCCCTTCTTTAGGTGAAAGCAGACTCTGCAAGGGCCAGTTCTAGAAGCCGGAGCCGGGTGTTTGCTCCCCTGCTCTAGCTCCTCCACCTGGGACGAGATGGGACAGTCAGCATGGCCCTTTCTGCAGAGGGATTGCAGATGGAAGTGGTGGAGAGTCTCCTTTTGGCCTCAGGTCCAGGCTGCACACTCTCAAACCTGAGTGTTGAGCTCTGCTGGGTTCAGTTCTTTGTGCTGATACACTACAGGCCAGAATTCAGGAAAGGAAGAGAGAGAGGGACTGTCACCCCAAACCTAACCCCTAACTCACAGGTTCCAGAGCTGAATATCCAGTTTCTAGGCTGGAGGAGCTACAGCAGATGAACCTGGTCCAGGAACCATCCCATGGCACCCAAGCAAAGCCTATTTCCTGCTGAGTTCCTAGGATGCCCTGCTCCCTCATACTTCCAACCCAGACCATCCGAAGGAGCTGCGAGAAGACCCAGAGAGCTCCCATTGCTGGAAGCAGGGGGAGAACAGAAGAGATGCCCCTGGAAAGGCCACCTGTAGGCAATGGATCCAGAGCAGACAAACAAGCCTTGCTCTCATGGTCACTGGACCCAAATTCAAATCCTGTCTCAACCCCAACCTTGCCATGTGACCTTTCTGAATTTAACTACCAGATGGGTAAAGTAAGACTGTTAAATAAATAACTCTTAAGGCATTAGGATTCTGTGATTCTAGGATGACTAATGGACATAGGAAAGCCCAAAGAAAGAAGTCACAGAATCCTGAGTGCTCTGGATCCAGAAATAAATGGCAGACATATCTTGGGTCTCAAATTCCATCATTCGTCCCACAAATACACAGCAGAGGCCTGCAGTGGGCTGTTGGTGCCAGGAGTAGAGGGAATCTTGGAATAAGAACGCTCCTGTTCTCCTGGGACCACAGTGGAAGCCAGGAGAAGGACAAGACACTGCACAGCCCCCCAGTCCGAGCACAGGTCGGGGCGCGCCACAAGAGCGTAAGCACGCACGGCTGACTGCAGGCAAAAGGCAGCACCTCTTGGTTTTGCTGTAGTGACGAGGGTCAAAGTCTGACGGCTCAACCGAGACCAAAATAACACTTGCACAAGCGAGGTGGATGTTTATTTCTCCCTCGTGTGCCGGTCCAAACGTAAGGGCTCCAGGGCTGTTAGGACGAATCCACAATATCAGAGACGAGATTTCTTTTCCATCTCATGCCTCTGCCATCCCTGAGTGTTGCCCTCACCCACGTGGCTCAAGATGACTCACCACCATATCCGCGTCCCAGCCAGCAGGAGACGGGAAGAGGAGGAAAGGAAGAGCATGGCCCGGAAGACACATCACTTCTGCTCACGTTCTCTGGACCAGAGGGACATGCCTGGCTGTACGGGAGGTCGGGAAGGGTAGGCTCTTTCTGGGCAGCCATGTGAGGAACCCAGAGAAAGGTCTGGGGTTCTATTACTATGTAGGGGAGAATGAAAAATGGAGACCAACAAGCCATGGCCATCATTTTTGCTTTTCTCTCTTTTAATCCATGACCCAAACCAAGTGGAGCTGACTCAGCCCAGCACGGGGTCAAGTGCTGTCATGGTCCTCCTGACAGAGGACATGAGTGCACGGCCTCAGAGCCTGCAGACTGATTGGAAGCCAGAGAACAGGGGACCGTCTGCAGAAAGAGGGCAGCCGGGAGATGAGCCACTCTGGGGATTTCCAACAAAGGGAACTGGTCATACAGGTGAGGGAAGAGCTGAGAAGCCGAACAACCCAGAGATCAGCACCTGCAGGAAGTCATCTCTTGTCCGGGCTGGAGATGAACAAGGGAGGGGCCCCGTACCAGGACCCGACTGGCAGGAGCCAAAGTCACGGGGGAGGATGATGCCCAGTGGCACTCGGAGCCGTGGCGGGAAGGACCGTCCATCGGGAACCGGGCCCACAGCTGGAGATGCCGCCGGAGGCTGTGAACGTGAACTACTGTGCGGCCCCTGCCCACTTTCTGGCAGTGCTGCCCATCGGCCAAAACTAGCTGGAAGCCACTTGCAAAAAGGAGGTTCTCGAAAATGTAGTTCTTTGCAGCGTGGAGCTGAGCGAGGGAAGGGTGGTGGGTAGATCAGAGCACAAACGGGTGTACACAGACGAGTGCAGGGCCGGAAACACCCACGGGACAGGCCTACCGCTATTATCGGAAAATTGTATTTTCTTCGGGCTAGAACTAATTAATATAACAAAGTGTGTTTTGATTTTTATGGAATAAAATAGAAGTTGGAGTCCGGATTTCAGAGAAGGATGAAGCTACACCAGAGGCCCTTGTATTAGTTCCTTTATGCTGTTGGGCTTAGAGGCTTATTAACTTACAGTCCTGGAGATCAGAGTCTCCGTCTCGCTGAAATGGTCCTACTGGGCTGAAATCAAGGTGGTGGCAGGACTGCATTTCCGCTCAGGGCTCCGGGGAGGATCCGTTCCTGGCCTTTTCCAGCTTATAGAGGTTGCCACACTGTCCCGTGGCTGCATCCCTCTGACCCCTGCTTCCGTTGTCTTTGGAAGAGCCATGACCCCTCTGTTCATCCCTGATGAAGCCAGGGGCCTGACAGGCCAGGGCTGGAGCTCCCGAGACCCAGAGCAGGGATGGCAATGACTGAGGAAGGTGGTGGCGCGAGTGATAAAGATCATATGAGGGCAGCCCGGGTGGCTCAGCGGTTGAGCGCCGCCTTCAGCTCAGGGCCTGATTCTGGAGACCCTGGATCGAGTCCCACGTCAGGCTCCCTGCACGGAGCCTGCTTCTCCCTCTGTTTGAGTCTCTGCCTCTCTTTCTCTCTCTGTGTCTCTCATTAATAAATAAATGAAATCTTAAAAAAAAAAAGATCATATGAGGGAAGTTCTGGTCTCAGTCCCATTTTACAGAGGGGGGAGGATGGGACTTGCAGAAGTTGCATGGCCTGCCTCAAAGGGATACAGCTACTAAGAGCCCACGGACTCGATTTTGGGTCCCTCTCCTTACCACCTCCTGGAATTCTCTTTCTGAGACAAGAACGCCGAAAGGCAACATCTCTCCAAGGGGGAACCGCAAAGGCCAGGAGAGGAATGTTCCGAGATCTTAAATCCAAGTAACGTCACCAGTGTCCAAAATCTGCTGCGGGTACGGCCTGGGTGGCGTTAGAATGTGCTCTGGAGCGTCAGCGGGTACACCACGCACTCAGCTTTGTCTCACAGTTCATTAATCACCCTCCAATTCAAAAGCATTTATCATGATTAGATCCAGCCCTGCTCCTGTGGTAATGGATTTTTAAAAAAATAATGCAAATAGAGAACTACATACATACATCTTCCCTACGGCTTCAACAGGTCAAGATCTGGAGGTCGCGGCCACTCATTCGTTTAACAAATATTTATTGTGCACCTACTGTGTGCCGGGTACTATTTTAGTTGATGGAAATTCAACAGGGATCCAAAAAAAAAAAGTCTTGCCGTCACGGACTGTGGATTTATGGGAAACAAGATGTCGCAATTTTAAACAAAATCAGGACCTGCTCAATAAATGGTTGTGAACGTGAGAAGCCTTTGAGAGGTGCTCCCAGAAGGCTGGGAAAGTGGGTCACGGCCCCACGAGGAGCCCCTGTGGGCCAGCTCGGGCCCAAGTTCGAGTGCACCGTGAGAGCAGTGGTGAGACCCAGAGGCCTGGGGTCCCCCAGAGCCGGGGCCGAGTGCTGTCCTCGCCACACACCTGCTCTGAGACCCTGGGTCCCTTCCTTCACGGCCCGAGGCTCATTCCCCTGCCGCGGGAAACGGGGATGATGATGAATAGTAGCACTGCCTGCCCCGGGAGGGCTGTTGTCACGCAGGACGCCTGACCCACAGGAAGCGCTTGGTCATGGTGGCTGTCGTGGGGTCACGTAACAAACATCAGGGTCACCGTGAAACCGCCCCTGGTCGGCGGGGTGCTGAGTGCCGGCGGGGTGGCCGCCTCGCGCAGCCTCTGGGAGCCCCCCATCCGGGACAAGCCCGTGGGCCCTTGTTCTCCCCATGCACAGCCTGGGAGCTGCTGGCCCGGGGCTGCCCCCCGCCGTCTGCTTCCACCTGGCCCAGCGGAGCCCCAGCACAGCACATGGGCCGAGGCGGGAGGAGCGGCCCCGAGGGCCCTGGGCCGCACAGTTCGCTGCTCAGCCCTCAGAGATGCCCGGTTTGGACCAGAATGAGATCGCGGCCGGGGTCCCCCTCGGAGCTGCCGGGGTTTGGGCCAGAACACAATCACGGCCGGGGTCCCCCTTGGACATGCCCGGGTTTGGGCCAGAATGAGATCCCAGGTGGGTTCCCCCCTCGGAACTGCCCAGGTTTGGGCCAGAACACGATCGCGGCCGGGGTCCCCCTCGGGGATGCCTGTTTTGGGCCAGAATGAGATCGTGGGTGGGGTCCCCCTCGGAGATGCCCAGTTTGGGCCAGAACAAGTTCGCCGCCTTGGTCCCCCTTGGAGATGCCCGGTTTGGGCCAGAACGAGATCGTGGCTGGGGTCCCCCTCGGACATGCCCTGGTTTGGGCCAGAACGAGATCTCAGGCGGGTTCCCCCTTCGGAGATGCCTGGGTTTGGGCCAGAACACGATTGCGGCCGGGGTCCCCCTCGGGGATGCCCGGTTTGGGCCAGAACGAGGTCGCGGCCGGGGATGCAGCCGCTGTGCGCCCTCTCAGCTCGGCCCCAGCCTGACCAGTGAGCACATCCCAGCACCCGGCGGTCCAGCTGAGGAGGACGGGGAGCGCAGGGCCCCAGGGGGAGGAGGGAGGGTACGTCCACGCGCGGGCCGCGGTCTCCTTCCCACGCCCCGGCCTCGGGTGCAGGAGGGAGTGGGAACTGGGGGATGAGTGGGTGCGGGCAGCGCCCTCCAGCACCTAGTGAGCAGCGGGCACCCCTGGGCGCCAGGGGAGGAGCAGCGCAGGAGTCCGGGCGGGGCTCAGGAGCCTCCAGGCGCCCCAGAAACCAAGAGTGCAGGTGCGGCCGCTGGTCCAGGCACCAGGCTGGAGGCCCCGCCGCGGGTGGAGGAGGGCCCTGCCACCGGCCGGGGTGGAAACCACCTCACCTCCTTCGCAGCCGCAGGACCTGTGACACCTTAGCCTCTCGGCGAGGGGGTTCGCTCGTGTGCAGGGTCGGTAACCCCGCCGTGGGGCTCGGGGCTGCCTGGCCTGGGGGGCCGTGCACACACGTGAGCACTTGCGACCTGCGACGTCCAGGCACTCTGCACCAGGAACTATCACACGTGCGCTTCTGCAAACCGAGAAGGTGGGGGGCCCCGCTGTGTTTGTGCACGTGCGCACTTGCTGTGATTTCGAGGCGCTCAGAACGCGGGAAGCTCAGCCCCTTGATGTCAGAGGTGACGGTAGCCGCCGGGTTTCAGCCTCACCACGCTGCGTGCGGTGTGGCAGGCGCTTCATATCCTAAATGACGTCATTTGGGCCCCCAATCACTTGGCGGGGAGTCGACATTCCTATTTTACAGACAAAATAGCTGAGGCTCAGAAACTGTGCCAGGGGAGCGTTGGAGCTGGAATTCGCACCCAGACCCATCAGGCCCTCCCGCCACCCTGCCGCTAGTCACCGCCTCAGGGCCACCTGTCACCAGCGTATATCTGGTAATACCCAAGCTGTCGGCCCCACAGGGGAGAAACTTAGGGTTGCTCTTGACCTCAGAGGATGCACGTCTGAGGGATCAAGAGGATATCGACACTCACAATAGCAAGAATTAAAGGCCGGACGATGGGTGCGGCCGAGGGTGTGTGGGTCCTACCAGATACTCATTTGCTCTTGGCATTTCCCAGCCTCCCTTGCAGTTCCGGCTGGTGCCTGTGGGCGGGCGTGATACACGTCGGTTACTTCCAGGCTTGACCCTTCTAAGCGTGTCGGTGGGCACAGGGCCTGCCTCCGGGTTCTCCGCCCTGCGAGCAAAGCAAACAGCTGGAGAGAACTGGGCTTACGCTGGCCGCCAGACCGCGAAGGGCCCTGCTCGGCGATGGTGCAAAGCGCAGCTCGGTTCCTGCACCGTCTGGATCACAGGAGGCTTTGGGGAAGAGGCCCTTCCAGCACCTTCCCCAGCACGCGCCGGCTCCTCCACCCGGGACCCCGCAGACAGCGGCTTTGGGGTTTGGGCAGCTGGCGGCTGGGCTTTCTGGCCAGGACTCCTCTCATTAGAGCAGAACTCAGAAGTGAGAAGTTTTGGGGGAAAAGGCATCAGATTGAGCTGGGATCCAGTGGGTCCCAGGAAGTGGAGTTCTGGGCCCCGCACGCGCTGCAGCTCCTGGTCCGCTTGGACACATCTGTCCATTCACCCGCCCGCTCGCTCTCTCTACAGTATTGAGAGGCCACGCGGCAGCGGGGAGGAAAGGGGGGGAAAGGAGGAGAGTGGGAAGAGGAGTGGACAGGTGGATAAAGGGAAAGGGGAGCCATGCACAGGGTCGGGGCCCTCGCAGTTCGTGAAGGGGGGCCGTGCATGGAGTCAGAGCCCTCACAGGTGAAGGGGGGGCCGTGCATGGGGTCGGGGCCCTCGCAGGTGAAGGGGGGCCATGCATGGGGTCAGAGCCCTCGTAGTTTGTGAAGGGGAGCTGTGCATGGGATCGGGGCCCTCGCAGGTGAAGGGGGGCCGTGCACGGGGTCATGGCCCTTGCAGGTGAAGGGGGGCCCTGCACGGAGTCGGGGCCCCGCAGAAGAGAGCCCAGGGAGCTCCCTCGCCCCTTCCGCTGCATGAGGACAGAGCGAGAAGACAGTGGCCGTGAGCCAGGAAGCAGACCGTCCCCAACACGGAATCAGGGTGTCCTGCTGTCGGTGCCTGGCGCCAGGGGCTGCGGGGCTGCATCCTCGAGGTTGTGAGGCCCCAGGCTGCGGTGTGGCGATAGCAGCCCTGGGCACGCGTGTCCTCAAGGGGACAAGGTAACAGCGCAGGCGGCAGCCTGGACAGCAGAGTTCCGCCTGCCCTTAGAAACCCGGGAAGGGGGCGCCTGGGGGGCTCAGCGGTGGAGCATCTGCCTTCGGCTCAGGTCATGGTCCCAGGATCCCAGGATGGAGTCCCACGTCGGGCTCCCTGCATGAAACCTGCCTCTCCCTCTGCCTGTGTTTCTGACTCTCTCTCTCTCTCTCATGAATAAATAAATAAAATCTTAAAAAAGAAATTAAAAAAAAGAAACCCATGAAGCAACTCTGAGCGATTCCAACAGAAAGGGCTTCGGGATAGATCGTGGAGCGAGCATAAAAGCAGAGTGTACAGAGAATGCCATCTTTTGATTAGATTTTGACCAAACTTTTTGTAATAAAGGCCACATAGTAAATGTTTTGTAGGCTTCGCAAACCATAGGATGCCTCTGTCGCATATTCTTTGCTTTTTGTTTGGTTTTCTTAAAATCTTTTAAAAATGTAAAAACTGTGATTCCCTCTCAGGTTGAGCAAAAACATGCTGTGAGCCGGCCTTGGCCTAGGTGGGGGGCTGAGCTGGTTTGCTGACCCCTGGACTGAGGGGCAGGGTGTTGGTACAGGCCAAGTCTGTCTCTAGGACACGAAAGAAACTGATACCGCCCAAGCCCCTGGGGAGGAGACCTGGGGACTGGGGTGTGCGACGGAGTTTTTGTTGCGCACACTTTTGTTGCTTTCGATAAATTTTATTTTTTTATTTTATTTTAATTTATTTTATATTTTATTTTTTGACAGAGCATGGCGGGGGGCAGAGCCGTAATCAAGGGTCAGGTGCTTAACCTACTGAGCCACCCAGGCGCTCCTCCTTTGGTATTTTTGACCATGCAATGTATTCCCAATTTAAAGGTAAAATAAGGGCAGCCCCGGTGGCGCAGCAGTTTAGCGCCACCTGCAGCCCAGGGTGTGATCCTGGAGACCCAGGATCGAGTCCCACATCGAGTCCCACATCAAGTCCCACATCGGGCTCCCTGCATGGGGCCTGCTTCTCCCTGTGCCTGTGTCTCTGCCTCTCTCTCTCTGTGTGTCTCTATGAATAAATAAAAAAATCTTAAAAAAAAAAAAAGGTAAAATACACTGACCCTTGATGTTAAAATGCAACCTGTTGCCTTCACCAAGGTCGCAAGAGGCCAAGCACGGAGCAGTCGGTGCCGAGTGCCACTGTGTCCCAGGCTGAGACAATGGGGGGCGGGGGGGGCTACAGCTCAAAACATAGTACGAGAGTTGGAGGGATTGTGTCCGGGACGTCAGGACGTGGAGAAGACACCTGGAGAGAGGGGTTGGCAGGCTGAGGACAGGAAGGCGAGGGTGTCTCTCCCCCTGCCCCAAGCCCAGCGAGGGGTGCTTCAAGAAAGCCATGCCACCTTGACCCCGGGGTCCTGGCATCTGAGTCAGGGGCAGATGTGGCCTCACCTGGGGAGGCCTAGTAGCGGGGAGTGCGGCTGGGAGGGGAGGCTGCACAGGGGACGCAGAACCTCTGAGTCTGTTGGGGCCGCGGATCAGAGGATGTGCGAGGTCCCCCTCCGCGTCTCACGTGGCTGAGAGCGACCGGCCACGGCCACCCGAGGCTGATGTGCCCTCCGGGGGTGAACCAGGACGGCCAAGGCTGCCGGGCGTCCGGACAGGTAACCCACAAAAGCAGCTCAAATTAAAGCACCAGCTTCAACTGCCCCCCCCGCCAAGCCGGAGAAGGTCCCCCCAGAGCCAGCGGCACCTCCTGCCCCTGCCGCCCTCCCGCCGGCGCCAGGCCTGCCCTCAGCTGCCCGGGGCCACACGCGTCCCACTTCCAGGAGGGTACCCGGTGGTCGTGGTCGGGGTCCCCGTCCCACTGGCAGCTTCTGCCTTGGTTCCATCCCCTGCACCGCCCCCCCGGCTCCGCACAGCCCAAGGTCCCTTGTGGGGGCCTGCCTTCTCTGCAGGGGTGGCCTAGAGCTCATAGCTGCGATGGCCGCAGTCCCCGGGTGTCCTCTCCTCGGTTCCCTGCTGTCCCACCAGGGAGGGCTTCTCCACGCGGTAACTTCCTGCGAGCCCCATGGTTTCCAGAAACAGGACACCACTCGCCTTGGGCCCAGAAGGCAGGTAGCGGCGTGACCTCCAGCAGGTTGTCACTCTGGGCCCCTGACCGGGGCTGTGGCCGCCAGCTCTGGTGCCCACGGAGGGGGGACACGTCCTTCACTCCCCTCCCCCGCCGGATCTCAGTGGGTGGAACAGAGACACAGACCGGTTTCTGAGTTTGCTTCGGAGGAGCCCCTGCTGCTGCTGGAAGGGCCGGTGGGTGCGAAGGCACACAGGTCCCCTCAGCTCCTTCTGGAAACTGCACTCCCCCCCCCCCCCGCCGCCTGCCCCCCGCCGGGAGGCTGGCTTTAGAGCTGCGGGCAGTAGTCAGGGCCGGGGAAGGCGCACCCGGAGCCACCTCGTGCTCCTAGAGGGGTGACCCCCGCCTCAGGAGGCCTCCTGCACCCCGGGTGCTGCCGTCCGGGCCGGGCACCGCGGAGAGGCCTTGGCACCCAGCAGGTGCTGGACACACGGACAGAAGCTGGGCCACCTGCTGCGAGCGGTCGGTTTTCTGTGCCTGTCACTTCGCTGAGGACAAAGGCTGTGCCGGGTGCCGGGCTCGGCTCAGGCAGGAGCGGGAGCCGCGATGGGCTCATCCCTGCTTTCGGGTCACTGTGCAGACTCCGGGTTCCGGGCCAGCCTGGCCTGGGTGGGCCCCAGGCTCCCCACCTCCGCGCGGCCCTGCCCACCTCCCGCCACCAGCCACCCGCCACCCAGCCACCCAGCCAGCCAGCCACCAGCCACCCAAGAGCTGCCCCCTCTGACCTCAAGTTGCTACCTTGGCTTCTTGGTCCAGAGTTTAATCCCTGTTATGGTTAAAAAATAAATAAATAAAAATAAAAAAGCCACCAGGGTCCGGAGGCGGTTTGTCCTGCTGGGCCCACGGCCACTTCTTTATTACCCCCCACCCACCCCCACCCACCCCAGTGCCCTGGTTGGGTCCTGCCCGCCCTCCCCTCTCCCTGGGCTGTGGCAAGAGAGCTAGGGTCAGCCGGGGTCAGCCGGGGTCAGCCAGGGGTGGCGGGGACAGGCCGCACTTACCCAGCAGGAGCGGAGCGCGCTGCGGGTGGCCGCGGGGTGCCCTGGGGGTGTTGGGGAGCAAGAGCAGCCTCCCACCGGACACGGCCCACACAGCCATTCTCACCGGGAAGACTGTGGGGAGCGGGAGGGAGCTGGGCAGGACTGTGGGGCTGGGGATCTGCGGAGGAGGCCCCTCTAGATGGAGCGGCCCCGGGGGGATCTCCGAGGAAGAGACTTCTTAGCTGAGCCCTAAAGGATGAGGAGGAGCTGGTCTCCCGGAAACCAGGGGCGGGGGTTCCTGGGGGTTGACGGCGGCACGTGCAAAGGCCCTGCGACACCGAGCCTGCAGCCTCCGGACGCTGGGTTGGCGCGACGCGGAGGCAGCGAGAGATCCGCAGGGGGGACCTGGGCGAGGGGGCTGCGCCCTGAGCTGACTCGCTGTGGGGCCGGGAGGACCGGGGTGGGTGTGAATGACCCGGGGTCAGAGCCCAGGGCCGGATGGGGTCGGGGCGGCGGGGCGGATGCCCCATTTCTGGGCCCAGCTGTAATCTGAGATGGAGAAGCCTTGTAAGGGGGTGGGGGTCACGGGGTACAGCAGGGGCACACAGGTGCTAGAGGCCGTGGGGCCGCTGGAGGGGGAGACGGCCCGGGCGGGTGGTGCTGGGGGGGGCGGTGGGGGGGACTGACGTGGCCGGGCAGGTGGGAGGGAGGCGGGTCTCGGCACCCGGCGTCCTGCCCCCGCGGCCACCCTCGCGAGGGCCACAGAAGGGCCACTCCTCCTGGGGGCACAGGCAGCGGGGACACCACAATTCCTGCCACGTCATCGCTCAAGCCTGCACCCTTGCAGCCGGGAGCAGGGTGCTTGGTGTGGGGTCCAGGATGCAGGCCCTGAGCCTCCCCCCACACCTTCCTTCCTCGGGGGTCCCCCCTCCCCGCTCTCCGTGCTCTGAGCTGGCGGGTCCTCCCCTCTGCCCCCCGGGGCCTCAGGCTGCTCAAAGGGTTTAAGCTCCTTCATCTCCTTTCGGGAGACAAACCTGTGGGGCAGACCCAGCGGTAAGGACCGTGGAGGGCGCCCGGGCCTGCAGCTCAGGGTGTGATCCCGGGGTCCTGGGATCGAGTCCCGAGTCCTGGGTGGGCCCCCTGCCCGAGGGGTCCTGCTTCTCCCTCCGGCCTGCCCCCTACCCTTCTCTCTCGCTCTCACTCTCTCTGTCTCAAATAAAGAAAATCTTTTAAAAAATAATAAAGAACACAGAATTACATTTTTCTGCATTTGGCTTTTATTCTGAGAGCGTCTGGAAAGCCATTTAAGTATGTGAGGCCAGGGGATGGCACTGGATTTCCACCAAGGGGACACCTGCGGGGGCCGGGCTGAGGACAGAGGCGGTTGTGCTGCAGCAGGAGGGCTCCAGGGGACCTTTGGGGGAATCAGCGGAAACCAAGCGCCAGGGCAGCACCGCCCCTGCCCCACAGGCCCTGTCCCCCAGCCTCTCCCTCCAGCCCCTGCCCCCCAGGCCCTGCCCCCCAGGCCCTGCCCCCCAGCCCACTCCCGGAGGAGGAGGGATGCTGTCCTCACCTTCCTCTCCCAGCAGCAGCATCTGCGGTGGGTGACGTGGGTGACATGTGCCTGGCATGGACGGGGCAGCTTCCACTTCTCAGACACCTCCACGTATAACTGATCCCCTCCGAGCCGTGTTGTCAGGAAAAATTAAACTTCGTCTCTCTTTCTCAGAGACCAGGAAACTGAAGCTTGGCTTCAGCCAACCTGAATCTGGGGCCTTACTCCGCCACCTGCCCAGCTGTGCTGCTAGTTCGGGCATGCCAGGCCCTGGGGCCCAGCCCCCCGCTCCCCCCCGCCCCCCCCTCCCGCTCGTGCAGGTCACCTCTGACGTGACAGACTTTAGCCTGGTCGCCCACAGGCTCCGACGGGGAGCCCTGGCCTCCAGCAGCCTGCACCAGAGGCCCTGAAGGCACAGTGGGTGCTTCTGCACCCGGGTGCTGGGAGCCGCTGGGAGCCGCTGGAATGGGCCCCAGGGGCCCCACCCTGCCCCACGGTCCTCCTGGCTTGTGTGGCCCTGGCCGCAGAGGGACAGCTCTGCAGGGGGCAGGGGGCAGCGGCCTGGCCGGGGCTGCCCTTGCCAGGGGCCTGGGAGAGGCCTACCCCCAGCCCGCCTCCCCGCCTGTCCCGCTCTTTGATTGGGAGCGGAGGCCGGGCACCCAGGCTAGGGAGAGCGAGGCCGTCCCTGCTGGCCCAGGGCAGGCCCCAGGTGGCCGCGGCCTTCCCGGCGGAGACGGGCCTTGGGTCACCAGAGTGGGCAAGGGACAAGTGACCTCTTCTGTCGGAGTCACCCTGGGGACAGAGCCCATCTCAGCTGGCGGCAGGAGGCTCTGGGCGCCAGCAGGGTGATGGGGACACGGGGGCGACCGTGGGGTGGGGACGTATGAGGACAGTCACTCCCCGGTAAGAGGAGCGATGGGGAAACAGCGGCAGAGAGGCTGACCGGCTCCGCTGACTCCCGGCCGGGAGGTGCTGCTCCTGAACCCAGAGAGCCGGGTAGGAGCCCGCCCGTCAGGGGACACGTTTGGGGGGGACAGAGCCGGGAGTTGGCCGCTAGCTGCCGGGGCCCAGGGCAGCCGCGCCTTCCTGCCCCCCTCCCCCCGCAGGTGCACAGTCGCAGCCCCGGCTCTGCTGGCCGCTTACAAGGGCCGGGCCCTGGGGACAGGGGCAGGAGCTGAGCGCCAGCGTCGGCCCCCTGCCAGCAGATCGCCCCCTACCGGCACCCAAACGAGGGTGCTGGGAGCCTGCCCTGAGCAGATGCAGCCCCACGCCCACACCCGAAGCCAGCCAAGGCTGGAAAGCAGGGCGGGACCTGCAGGGGGGCCCCCCCGCTGCGGGATTAGGGCCGGCGGCACAGGCCCCTGAGCGGGGAAAGGAGTGACCCGAAGTAAGAGCGTCTCAAGGAGCAATCCTGGTCGGCGTTAAACCCGTCAGTCTGCCTTCTAGTCCATTCGGTCTGATCCAGCCGTCACTCACTAACACAGGTCGAGCCCCGCGTGCGTGTGTGGAAGGAGGGGGGTGCGCAAAGGGACAGTTCTCAGCCGCCGCGGCGTCTAGGGCCACGGGGTCCCACCCTCAAGACGCACCCTGCACCGCCCCCACCAGCCTTTCTGTGCTCTTCTCTCCCTCCCTGGAACCCGCTCCCCGGAAGGCGACGGGTGATGCAAGCCACGTGAGCGACCCGGCAGGTGTTTGCAGCTGTGCCCCCGGCGGCCCCTCTCCCTCTCCTCTCTCCTTCCTGATTTTGGGGATGAGGGCCGCCCACTGCTTCCCGCCACCTCCTCCCCGACTTGGGTGACCGTCCAGTCGGAGGCTGTGGTCCCCCACCGGCCTGGAGGCTGAGGAAGGCCCCGTGGCGGTGGCCAATGAGACAGGGTGGAGACGTGAGGTCGCTGCTGGGGTGCACCCTCCTCGTCCTCCTGCCCTGCCCCTGTGGGCTGGGAGGCGGGTGTGGGCGTGGGGGTGAGCAGGCTCTGCACACAGGCTGAGGACCCACCCCTGGTGATGGGGGGTGGGGGGGACCCATCCTCCTCCTCAAACCTCTACCAGCCCAGACTTCCCCGTGCAAGAGAGAAACTCAGTTCTCCCACCGTGGGAACAGCATTGGTGAAGCCACCTCGGGTCAGTGCAGGGACCCCCACCCCGGAGGCTCAGTAAACCAGAGGAATGGCTTGAGGACGAGCTCCCTCGGGCTGCCCAACGCCTGAAGCGGGTGGGGCGGTGACCCCAGTGGCCGGACGGCCCAGCGCAACCTCGGCGCACTTGGCAGCCCGCTGGATGGGCCGGCGTGCTGCCTCCTGGCGCGGCTGTGCCCCGTCGCCCGCTGCTCTGCGTTGATGCCCGGAGCCGAGAGGGCCGCGCTCTGCGCTCGGCGTGCACGACAGCGTGCTGCGAACCTCGGGGACGCCCCTGAGCAGGGCTCTCAGCCTCCAGCCCGTGGAAGCCCGGCGGGGTCTCGTCCACGAGCCCGGGGTCACCGGGAGCCCAGGCTCAGGCTTCCCCTGACGGCTCCTACACCGAGGACCGTCGTCTCGGCCTGGAGGTGAGGCTCCCCGGGCACAGGCCGGAAGAATACCGGTGGGAGAGCCCCCCTTTCCTAGGGGAGGGGCAGGACGGAAGGGAAGGTGCTGGAAGCTGGCCGGCAGGCCCCCGACGCAGGCCGCAGCGTGCTCGGGTGCTGAGGACCCGGCCGTGCGCGTTGCGGGCCCAGGCCGCCTGGTGCAGCTCCGGGCCAGCCTTCCAGATGCCCGTAAGCGGCGCCTTCCAGAGGAACGCATTTTGAAAACCTGGAAACAAGGGGTCCCGCCTGTGACAGCGGCTCGCAGGTCACGCCAGCCCGCGCTCGCTCCCCGGAAGCCGGGGTGCACCACCCCGAGGCCGCGGGCAGCGCCGGGCCAAGGCTCGGCCTCTGCTCCCCACGTCGTGTCCTTGGGCCTAGAAGGCACCGCGGGAGGCGCCGGGCGGGACAAGGAGCAGGGGGCCCAGAGGGCCGCGGGGAGCACTGCGGGGAGAGCCCGCCGCGGCGTCGGAGCAGGGATGGAGCCGCGCCCCGCTAGACGCAGGGAGACCCAGACACGAGCCCCAACCCTGCAGGGCGGGCTCCAAGCAGAGCGCACAGCTACCTGGGCGGCAGGTGCCCCGCACGGTGACACGGGTCCTCAGAACAGACGCTGGCCGGCGCCTGGGGGAGCGGCTGAGGCCAGGAGGGCGTCCTCGGGCTCCTGCGACGGTGGGCAGGAGCCGGGAGAGCTGCTCACAGGCCCGTTTGCCCACGTCCCCGCGTGGCGGGTGGAGGGTCTCCGGCCTCCCTGGCTGCTGTGATGGCGCCGCCTGATTGTGCCCCGCTTGTCCCCTCTGGGCAGAAGCCTGCCTCGCCCATTCCTTCCCGTGAGAACCCCAGCCATGGCTCTGGGCCATGCTCTCCCTTACCCTCCCTGCCTCCTGACCCCCATCTCACCCCTTGTGGCCTGGCGGGAGGCGCTGCACCTCTGGATTCTAGGATCTGCGCGTCTGGACCTCCTCCTTCCTGACAACCGCTTCCGTGCGCATCTTACCATTCCCAATAAAAACAACCCCCAGGTACATTTCCACCCCAGGAAAGGCTAGGAGGAAGCCCGGGACTGGCCGCAGGCCCCCTGGGGTTTCTGATCCCCCTGCCCAGGCTCTGGGATCTGCCTGGCTCTGAGCTGGCCTCTCCCCCAGCAGACGGGCCTCCCTGTGTGGCAGGAAGACGGACCCAAGCACCCCGGCTTCATCACCAGAGCCCCGAGGCAGGAGATGGTGTTTGCTGCAGATTCCAGCAGGAAAAGTCCTTGGGAAAGACACAGACTGGCCCCGTCTGAGGCACGTACAATCACGAGGGCATCTCCGGGCCGTGCACGCTGATTAGAATCGAGCCCTATGCTCTCGGCTGTGGCCCGGCGGGTGGAGAGCGCCGGGCCTCCAGGAGCACGGGCATCAATGACAGATCTATCACCGCCCTTTGTGCATGGAGTCTGGACGTCCACGCCTTGCCATGTCCCAAGGAAAGGACAGTTTGCAGATATCTGTTCATTACCCAAAGTACTACTGGAAAACCAGACAAGCCCTGAGGAGGAGAAATTTCTTTGAGATCAATAGATAGAATCGAAGATGTTTTTCCAAGATGGGATCAGGCCAGCTAGAAATACGGCATCTGCAGACAATCCCTCCTCCCTAACAGTAGGAAGCAAACACCTTAAGAGAAAGTGAAGGGTAGCAGACGTTCACTGAATTTTCTGGTTATTTGTTGAATGCCCCCGAGAGGCCATGCACCCAGATGGTTCTGTTCAGGTCGACGTGGCTAAAGGAATGATCCTAGAGGAGAACACAGGCAACACCCTTTTTGAGCTTGGCCACAGTAACTTCTTGCAAGATGCATCCATGAAGGCAAGGGAAACAAAAGCAAAAATGAACTATTGGGACTTCATCAAGATGAGAAGCTTCTGCACAGCCAAAGAAACAGTCAACAAAACTAAAAGACAACCTCCAGAACGGGAGAGGATATTTGCAAATGACGTATCAGATAAAGGGCTAGTATCCAAGATCTATAAGGAACGTATTAAACTCAACAGCAGAGAAACACACAATCCAATCATGAAATGGGCAAAGGACATGAATAGAAATCTCACAGAGGAAGACATAGACATGGCCAACAAGCACATGAGAAAATGCTCTGCATCACTGGTCATCAGGGAAATACAAATCAAAACCACAGTGAGATACCACCTCACACCAGTGAGAATGGGGAAAATTAACAAGGCAGGAAACCACAAATGTTGGAGAGGATGAGGAGAAAAGGGGGACCCTCTTACACCGTTGGTGGGAATGTGAACTGGTGCAGCCACTCTGGAAAACTGTGTGGAGATTCCTCAGAGTTAAAACTAGACCTATCCTACGACCCAGCAATTGCACTGTTGGGGATTTACCCCAGAGATACAGATGCAGTGAAATGCCAGGACACCTGCACCCCGATGTTCATAGCAGCAATGTCCACAATAGCCAAACTGTGGAAGGAGCCTCGGTGTCCATCGAAAGATGATGGATAGAGAAGATGTGGTCTATGTATACAATGGAATATTCCTCAGCCATTAGAAATGACAAATACCCACCATTTGCTTCAACGTGGATGGAACTGGAGGGTATTATGCTGAGTGAAGTAAGTCAATCGGAGGACAATCATTATATGGTCTCATTCATTTGGGGAATATAATAGTGAAAGAGAATAAAGGGGAAAGGAGAGAAAATGAGTGGGAAATATCAGGGAGGGAGACAGACCATGAGAGACTCCTAACTCTGGGATATGAACTAGGGGGGGTGGAAGGGGAGGTGGGTGGGGATTTGGGGTGACTGGGTGATGGGCACTGAGGGGGGCACTTGATGGGATGAGCACTGGGTTTTATGCTATATGTTCGCAAATTGAACTCCAATTTAAAAAAAAAGAAAAAAAAGAGGCCAAGAGAAAAAAAAAGGAATGACAGTCAACTGCCCAGACACTGATGCTGCTTCAATTTCCTTTCTCATGGATGCCCCTGGGAGGCCCAGAGAGCAGGGATCTGGAGATCTGACATCTGGAGATCTGGTCACAGGGGCCAGAAGGAGAACAGAGGGGCTGAGTTCAAAGGCTGCAGTCAGCCTGACAGTAGGACGAGGGTTCTCAATCCGCAAACACTGGGCTGGCTTCCAGGGTCCATGAACTCTTGCCACTGAATATAAGAAATGGAATGTTCATTTCCTATGGGAAGGATCCACCGCTTTCATAGATTATCAGTGGACACAGCCCCCAAAGGGTTAAAAGAACCGCCATGCTAACAGAAGGTTCGCTCGGCTTCCGACAAACAGCAGAGGAGCTTGGGATTTTTTCCGGGACATTCCTAGCATCTCGGGAGTTTTCTCATCTGTACTTTGGCTCCGGTATTTTCCAAATGGAGCTAAAGTCACAGAACTCCACGTCCCTTGCACAGTCCTGTGTGGTAGCGGGAAAGTGAGAGAAATCTGGGCCCAGGTCCTAATGAGGCCATTTACCAGCAGGCGACTTCACCTCAATGAGCTGATTTCCTCATCAATAAACGGAGGATGGTGGCGTTCGTTGTCGCACCGACCACGCGACACTAAATGAAACTGACTGCAGAGAGCTTTCCACCTTCCTTTCCTTTAAGAGTCAAAGCGAACGTGATTGAGCCTTTCTCAACTGCCCTGACGTGCTGATGAGTGCCTTCAGGGACCTGGTTTCTGAATCCTCACAGCAGCCCTGGGAACCAGGTACTATTATTATCCTCATTTAATTTTTAAACATGGGAGGGGGAGAACTGAGACTCAGAGGCCAGGCCCCTCGCCACCGAGGGGCAGAGCTGGCTTCCAGCCCTGGCAGCCCGACTGGAGCCATCCTGCCGCCCCAGGGCTCTGCCTCCAGCTCCCTCCACGTCCCCACGCACCTCCCAGAGCCGCCAAGACAAAGCACGCAGACGGCAGGCAGGGTGCTGTCGCCATGGGGTGATGTGGGCCACGAGGGGACAGCCCTGCACACACCTGTGAGTGGCCGCCGTGACCGGGAGGGTTCAGCTCCGCGGACTGCTTGCACCCTGGCTCTTGGCCCTCGGGACAGGTGCACACCATCAGCCTCACCTTCTTTTGCTCCACGTGGCAGATGAGCACATGCAAGGTGGTGAGGGGCGCCAGCCTGGTTGCAGGTCGCCCTGGGCTCCCAACCTAGCTGAGAATTAGAAGTTGGGATCAGGCTTACGAACAAGAGGGAGCATTGGCATAAAGGCAACAGTGCACGTCAAGGACGGAGGCTTCGAAAAACGTGACAAAAGGCATGAAGGTTTTAGAACTGGTATTTATTTCCAGTCACTCCCACTTCTTTCCCTGAAATGGCTGCATTACACCAAGGAAGGGCCCTCTGGCTTCAGGAGGGAGGAAATTAGCGCCCATCCCAGACTCCCTGTGCTGGAAGGTCGGGCAGGGTTGACGCGGCTCGGGAGGGCTCTGGCCGTAGGTCGGGGTGGACCACACCGCAGTGGCCCTGCTCCGTAGGATCTGCCCGGCTCCTGACAGAGAAGCTGCAACCGCTGGCATCACCCACTTGATTACCTCCCTGTGTTCAGGGCTGGAAACGGACTAATCAGACCTAATGCAGGAAAGGCACTTCCTAGAGGAGCCCCACAATGTAGGCCTGAGCTTTCCAATCTGCCAGGCAGAGGCGGCTGATGGGGCAGATGCCCCCTCACGGTGGTGATGAAGTCTTCCAGAGATGGAGGCTTCTGCTCACCAGCTTCAGAGAGGAAAGGATGACGAGTGAGGAGAACAGTGTGGGGGCATGGCCGCTTCCTGCTAATCCAGCTGTCCTTCCAGATGGCAGCTCCCTCCCAGTCCCCACCACCTGGCCTGTCAACGATGGAACAGCTGCTGCTCTGGGGCAGCCCGTGCGCTGGGAGGCGCCCCACCTCTGGCCAGCAGCTGGGGCCCGGCGGCGGGGCCGACAGCTGGCTGGGGTTATTTGTTGGCCACCGCGGAAAGCTGGTCGCGGATGCGGCCCAGGCCGTCGAGCATAGTGTCCAGCGTCTCCTTACTCAGCTCCACGGTGACAGCTGAGATGGAGGGCTTGTCTCCACACAGACTAGGATCTTCCTGGATCTGAAAAGAGAACATGGCCCAAATGTCAGAGGCGCCCCTCTTCCTACAAGCCTAGACGCAAGCTCTGGACATGGGAGCCCTCCTGCACTCTGGTGAACCTCTGAAGACAGGCTCCTTGCTCAGAGCGACAGAGTCCTAGCACTGGAGTCATTTAGCAAATGAGGAGACGGAAGGAGATTCCCCTCTGGGAAGGGGGTGCTCAGGGCGGGTATCAGAGAAGCCAAGGGCCACTCAGCCCTCGGGCCCCTGACTCTCAGCATCCGAGTGAGAACACACTGCACGGACCCATACACGGACTTTACGCAGAGGGCTCTAGGGGTGCGTGAGAATCTGCGGGGATGCAGAAAAGCCATTACAGCTCCTGGTTATATTTATTTGATTCTTTAAAAACAAAAGTAAACCCTGCCAGTGTTTAAAAATTTAGCTGTTTAGAGGCACCCTTACTTTTTCATTTTCTTACGAGCGCTGCGTTTCTGGGTGTGTGGTTAAGTAAGTACAGCATCACGAAACAAACCCTAACAATGGATATGTGGTTTAAAAAGATTCCTGCAGAGATCTGTAAAGTGAAGGTAACACCGAGCACACGAGAACGAAGGTCTGATCCTTCTCCAACTGCTAACAGGAGCTCTCGCGCAGCCGCGTTACAAGCAGTGGCAGCACATGAGGAACCAGACAGGCCAAGAAGGCCAGCTGCACCCCGACAGCACGCCCCCACTGTGAAAGCTAGACTTCCCCATTAGTGTCCAGGTGGACTTCAGGGAGCAGAAAACCATTTTTAAAACTCGTGTTTTGTGTTTGCCTTATCATTTTACAATTTCAACCTTCGGGGTCTGTTTTATTATGTCTGTAATGTGTTAATACGGTTCTTGGCACATAAAGACTGCATGGGGGGTGCTGAATTTTCTTCCGTGGGGTCGGAGGTCCCAGAGCTCTTTGGGAGCTTTGATGGTGCGGGCAGGGGTGCCAAGTCACTGCTGCCCCTTCTTCCCTTCTCGTGAGCAGCAGCGGGCATACCTTCATCTGGAGCAGGCAGGTGGGGACGGCCATGCGGCTGATGCTGTCGGAGGAGGTCTTGACGTCCACTCTCCAGTCCAGGTCGACCAGGCGTGGCAGCGAGACTGTGAAGGAGATGGGCCGGCTCAGCGCTCACGCCGCTCACTTTACCAAGCCCTTCCTCCGGGTCAGGCAGGTGAGGGCTGGGTCATGCTCCTGAGCCACAGGGCAAGTCCCTCCCTGGGCTCCAGGCCGCCCACCCTTAGCACTGGTTCATGGTGGGCACGCGTGGGGGCTTCTCCCGGCACATCCAAGCCTCCAGATGTCAGCACAAAGGCACAAAGTGAGAGATGACACAAGGCAGAGAAGATGAGGATGGGGCTGGAGTCTTAGGAAATGTATAAGCTTCCACGATGGCAGGAAGAGGTTTGGTTTGAGAGAGAGAGTTGGCCTGAAGATGGGTGCAACCATTTCCAACCTCTGAGCCTGTTTCCTCATCTGTAAAGTGGGGATTATCTCAGCCTCACTCCCAGGGGTGCGGGGAGGGCCAGACGAGCTAATGCTATGGTGTGTCGACACCGTGACCAGCTCAGAGGAAGTTTAGGAACCATTATTAAACACCCACTTATATTCACTCCTTCTAACTAATTCAATTTCCACCACTGTTTTTTTTTTTCCCCTAATGGAAATAGAACTGTTTTAATTATTTTACTTTCTGCTTTGGATGTTTCTGAAGTTTTTCTTTTTTTTTTTTTAACAACATATTTCTATTAAGTTTATAATCAGGGGGATCCCTGGGTGGCGCAGCGGTTTAGCGCCTGCCTTTGGCCTGGGGCGTGATCCTGGAGACCCGGGATCGAATCCCACGTCGGGCTCCCGGTGCATGGAGCCTGCTTCTCCCTCTGCCTATGTCTCTGCCTCTCTCTCTCTCTCTCTGTGTGACTATCATAAATAAATAAAAAACAAAAAAACTTAAAAAAAAAAGTTTATAATCAGGAAAAAAAAGAAAAAGTGAAATTAAAAAGAAAAGCACAACACACACTGTTCAGTTTGGGATGAGGTTAAAGCAACGTTGAGGTTTTGGTTACAAGCTCTGGCCACCTGGCAGGGTTCGAGCCGGGGCCAGGAAGGAAGGGGAGGGAGGAAGGCGGGTTTCTTGGTACTCACTCTGATTTGCTTGGGCTTCAGTTCGCCAAGTAGAGCTGTTTAAGAGGGAAAGATGAAAAAAGGACAGAGAAGGGATGAGAATCGATCATGAGAGAGGCCGGTGGACCTGGCCTCTACCCCGTTTGGGGTCTTCCAGCCTCTCATCACTCCCTCGCAGGGAAGGAGCACAGAAATGTTTCCCACCATTGCAGAGCCAGTTTTTTGTTGACAAAGCTCCGAGATGTAAAGGCCATACGTGCTGCTAGTTTTCGTAGCTTAGGGGGGAAATGAAAAAGGAAAGGCTTAATGAATTGCATTCTTACTGTGCTACCTTCTAAAAGTCAACCTATTCTCTTTTATCGAGCACCTAACCCCACAAAGTATTGCATTTTATGTAAAACACACCCAAATAGACCTGCCTAATGCTACAGCAGGGAGCAACATAGTGAGATGCTAAACAGAGGGAGAAATAAAATGTGGTCATGTGTGAGAAAGCTTCTAAATAAATAAAACCCTTGGGGGGCAAGCAGGCATAATCTGCTATCACTACCCAAGATCTCTGTTGAAGCCTCCTGCTGACCAGCAGTTAATCAGTCCTGCTTAAAATTGTATGTATCTAATGGGTTTTTCCAGAAAATATTTAGGTAATTCACAAAAGAAACAAAAATGATCAATCAAATGTATGAAAAAGGTATCTGACATCACTACTCTCAAAGATATATAAACTGAAATGAGGCACATTTCCCATTTGTGAGTTGGGGGAAAATAAAAAAAAAAAAAATTCCCTCAGTGCTGATGAAGGTGGGGGAAGGAGAACCAGTTGGTGCGACCTTTCTGACGGTCAACTTGAGAACACAGAGCAGAAGCCTCACTGTTGCCTTTAACCAGGAAGGAGATAATTAAGCATGTGAGCAAAATTTCCACAGTAAGTCAAAGTGAAAACTGCCAATGGCCTCAACATCCAACACTAAGGAATTTCTTAACAAAATTATACAGAATTTCTTTATGAATATACTTAGCCATGAAAAATGACACTGAAGAGGAGTATTTATTGACCTAAAATATTGTTACATAAGTATTACAAGGAACTATCAAGAAATGAGCACTTACACATGTTCTAGGATGATTTTCGTCAGCAGGTTTTTGAGGTTCTGGTGGAAATTTTCAGGAAAGAGAGCCAGGATCGCCTCGGCAGAGGACAGGTCACGGAACACCACCAGCCTGGTGAGACGGTGCAGAGCCTGGAGCAGCTGCAGGATAGGCCTGCGTGGTGAGAAGCGGGGCGGGGGGCAGGGCTCTATACCCCCGCTGCTGGGGAGAGGGCCTGCCACACACCGCCACACGTCCCAATGGTCCCATGGGTCCTGAGGCCTCTGTCACAGATGCTGATGCCCAGGTGCCTTGGCCCACCTCTAAGTTACCTACTGCTATAGAAGACAGGTGTAGCTGTCTGACATAGGAACCTGTCAACATGCCAGAAACTTCTGTTTGGGAGCAAAGGGTTAATAAGTCCCCTCTCCTTGTGCACAGAATCTGACCTTCAGTTCTAGCCCGTTCCCTGGTAACATGAGAGAAGTGAAAAGTCAGCTGTGTTACTAGGCAACACTGCACTGGGCCTCTGGGAGGTCTGCAGGAACTCCTGAGCCCGTAGCTCTGGGCCCCCCTAGTGTGGCTGCATGCCGCCTGCCAGAACCCGAAGCTGGGCTTGCTGAATTGCTACCAGGGGTACTGGCTCCTGCGGGGTTTGGGCTTTGAATCCAGGGTGTCCTTGCCCCTAGGCTGTCATCTAAAAGGGCAAAGAAAACAAATAGATCCCGGTGGGCTGTGTTGACTCCCCTGTGGAAGAGGAGGGCCTGACACTGCCCTGCTAGTTTGCTGTGCTCTACCCTAGGTCCTTCCAACTGAATCTGTAGCCAAGGATGGCCTGTGGCTGCCCTATCAGTACAACAATGCTTAGCTGAAACTGAGAAGACTCGAGGTGACTGCTTTACAGCTTTCTCTGATGACACGGGAGGCTGCTCAGCTGCAAAGGCACAACCAAGTGGTGAGGTGATGTTAACCCTCCACGGATGAGGGGTGAATGTCAATGGATAAATGCCCAACCTCCCTGCCCTCCAGGGTGACAATTCTGGGGTGTGTTCCCCAGGGTTTCTTACAGAATCCCAAGATTGAGCCCCGTTGTCCACAGCGATACCCAGTCATTAACACATTCATTCTTTCATGGCTCTGCCTCTCTTCCCTGTTAGATTTTCCCCATTCCCTCCTTTGTGCTTTCTAGACTCACCTCCCCAGGTAATTACTAACAGCCAACTCTCAGCCTCAGGCTCAACTTTTGGGGAACCCAAACTAAGTCTTCAACTCACTTCCATAATCTGGCTGCTGCCTTTTACTGTTCTACAGCTGACTTCAATGAACAGAGCCCTGGTTTAAAAATAGTAATAATAATAATGTAGGCCTGTTTGAATGAACTCCTATTTTAGGAGCCTATTTGCCCTAAAAAGAGAAGGCTGTGAGTACTGCATAAATGGAGTCACCTCCCTCTTCCTCTTAGCAACCAGCTGAGGTCAGGTAGGGTCCAGCAGCATCCCCCTGAATCATATTCAGGTCTCAGAGCCTCTGCTGAGTGTCCCCTAAGAAGACTTTCTAAGCTACCCAGCTGACAACCTATCAGCAGTGGCAAGTTAGAGGGGAAAAAAATCACAAAGATTGGCTTTTGTCCACGCTGTCTAGGGAACAAGTCTGAAAAGGAAATGGCCGGGACCTCTGATCCTGGGTAGAGTTCTCCCATCTTTGTCTCATTTATCATAAGGAAGTGAAGGTTTAAAGATAATAGCTTTTAAGTTTACTAGCATTAAAATAAAAATCTATTTTAAGTTTGTTACAATTTCAACAGACATTTCAGGGGAAAAATTTCCTTGGATGTGGCAACGACAGGGAAGTTAAGAAAGAGACTAATGAGCTGAGAAGCCAGTGGCCAAAGGTCATTTCTGACCATACTTACTTGCTCTGCTTCCTCCTGGGTCACAGACAAGCTGGAGCATGTCATATCCAAGAGTTTTTCTGAGCCAAGGGCTGAACTGGGAAAGCTCTCTTGGCACAGCTGTCTGACAACATCTTTTGAGGAGGCCTATGAATTAATTCACAGATGGGGAGAGAAAAAAAAAAACCCATTCAGAGTCTGAAAATACATGTTTCAGAACATAATATTGTCTCAGTCGTGGTGTGATACCTTTGAGACTCAAGACTTAAAAGTGCCTAGGACATTTCCGGTTGTGGAGGGATGAAACAGATGTACTTTGCCTTATTTTCCCTTCTCAGCACAACTGAACCTGCTGGGCACTGTGTAGAAAACAAACGTGAGACCACTCTGAGGTGGGGAGGGGAGAAGATGGGCCTGCTGTGGGCCTCACCTGCAAGACCAAGAAATGACATGGCGGTGAGTTTCGATTTTCTCTTCCAAGTAGGGAGCTGGGACCTTCATCCCCATGGAGTGGCAACAAGTCCCACCACCCCATGGTATTAATAGTAACAACATGGGCCAGAACTTCCACCCCTACCCAGCAGTAACAAGGAACCCCCACTTCTGGGTGTCAGTAGGAGCCAAGTGCAGAACCTGGACTTTCCTCTCCATCAGGTCGTAATTAGGCAGAAACCCTCCAGAATCTCGGAGTATAACACGAGAATGACCAGGTTTCAACCAAAAATCATTCATCATACCAAGAACCAGAAAGATCTCAAATTGAATGAAAAAAGACAATCATTAGATGCCAACGTCAAGATAAGAGATGTTAAAATCATCTGACAAAGATTTTAAAGCAGCCATGACAAAAATGCTTCAACCAGTAATTACTAACATGCTTAAAACAAAAAAGCAAAGGAAAAGAAGATGCAAAAGAACAAAATGGAATTTTAGAACTGAAAAATACAATAACTAAAATTAAAAGTCTGGTAGATGGGCTTAGCACCAGAATGAAAGGGACAGAGGAAAGAGTCTGTAAACTGAAACACAAAGCCACTAGGAAATTACCCAGTTGGCACAGAGGGAACAGACTGGAAATAATGAACAGAGCCTCAGGGATCTGTGGGACTATACCCAAAAAAATCTAACATTCATGTCATTGGAGTCCTAGAAGGGGAAGATAAAAGGGGCAAGAATGAAAAAGTACTTAAAGAAATAATGGCTGAACATTGTCCAAGTTTAGCTACAGACATAACTGTATGCATTCAAAAACCTAAGCAAATTCTCCAAGGGATAAATCCAAAGAAATCCATACCAAGATACATCATAATTAGACTCCAGGAAACTAAAGGCAAAGAAAAAGTCTTGAAAGCAGTGAGAGAAAAAACAGTATCTTATCTGTAAGGAATAATCAGAATAATAGTAGATTTCAAATCAGATCTCATGAAAGCAAGAAGGAAGTGGTACAATATTTCTCAGGCGTTGGAAGAAAAGAACTGTCAACTCAGAATCCTACACCCATCAAAAAATATCCTTCAGAAAATGAAGAGGAAATCAAGACATTCTCAGATGAATGAAAATTATGAAAATCTGTCACAAGACAAAAGAGGTTCTATTAATAGAAAGGAAACAATAAAAGGAAGCTTGGAACATCAGGAAGAAAGACAGGACACAACAAGCAAAAATAAGGGTAAATATGATAGACTTTCCTTCTCTTGAATTTCTAAATTCTGCTTAAAAGATGAAGCAAAAATTGCAGCTCTAAATGTATGAAGAGGAAATATTTAAGACATTATATCAGAAATGAGGGAAGGGATATAAAGGGAAGTAAGGTTTCTATACTTCAGCTCTAACTGGTAAAATGATGACACTAATAGACTGTGATGTTATGTATGTAAATGTAATTACTAGAGCGACCACTAAAAAGATTATAAAAAGAAATGCATTTTAAAATGCTACATATAAACCAAAAGAGAATTCCAAAAATATGTTCAAATAACCCATAGGAAGGCAAGAAAAAGTAAAAAGAAACAAAAAACACAGAAGAGCAGATAAAAAAAAAAAACCCAAAAAATTAAATGGCAGACTTAAGCTCTAATATTCAATAATTACATTAGCTATAAACAGTAAATTAAATATGAGCTGCAGATATAACTGTTAAATGCTGTCTGTGAGAAACTCTCTTCAAATATAATGATAGATTAAAAGGATGGGAAAAGATATATCATGCGAATACTAATGAAATAAAATCAAGAGAGGCTACAATAATATCAGACAAAGTAGCCTTCACAGCAAAGAAAATTACCAGAGGCAGAAAGGGACATCACATGATGATAAAAGGTTCTATCTCCTAAGAAGACATCCTGAATATATATGCACCCGGTGAGAGAGCCAGAAAACATGAGAAGTAAAAAGAGACAGAACTTAGAGACAGACAAATCCACAAATACAGCTGGAGACGTCAACATCCACCTTTCAACAACTGATAGAACAACCAGACAGATATTCAACAGGGACACAGAAGATTTCAACAACACCATCGATCAATCTAATCAACGCTTATGGAACACTACCCAGTAGCAAAAGAACAGTCTCCTCAAGTGCCCACTGAACATCTACCAGGACAGATCATATTCTGAGCCATAAAACAAACCTCAAATAACTGAAATCGTACTGAGTGCGTTCTTGGTGACCACAATAGAATCAAACTAGAAATCACTAACAGGAAGAGGAGAAGGAAATATCCAAACACTTGGAAACTTAAACACACTGCTAAATAATCCACAGATCAAAGAGGAGCCTCAAGGGAAATTTTAAAAATTACACTCTAAAAGTTATACTAAATGCATACAAAAGAAAGGAGAAACCACAAGATTTTTGGGACACAGTCACGATAGTATTGAGGGGGAAATTTACAGCATTAAACACATATATTAGAAAAGAGTAAAGTTCTCAATACTCTAAGTTTCCATCTCAAGAACATAGAAAAAGAAGAGCATAATAAACCCAAAGGAAGAAGGAAACAACAAGAGCAGAAACCAATGAAATTGAAAGCAAGAGAAAAAAAAAAAATCAATGAAACAAAGAACTAGTTCTTTGTCAATAAAATTGACAAACTTTTAGCAAGACTGTCAAAGTTAGACAGGAGACACAAATTACCAATATCAGGAATGAAACAGGGCATATCGCTACAGATCCTGAAGATTTCAAAAGGAAAATAGGAATAACCACCAATAACTCTATACACACAAATTTGGCAGCTTGGACAAAATGGATAAATTCCTCAAAAAACACAAACTACCACAGTTCCCCCAATATGAAACTGATAATTTGAATAGCCCTATCATGATTAAGGAAATTGAATTCATAATTTAAAACTCCCCAAGAAGAAATTTCCAGGCCTAGATGGTTTTGCTGGAGAATTCTAACAAACATTTAAAGAAAGAATTAACTAATTCTACACAATCTTTTCTAGGAAACAAAAAAAGGATGGAACATTTCCCGATTCATTTCATAAAGCTAGTATTACCCTGATATCAAAGTCAAAGACTGTACAAAAACATAAACAAAAAACAAGTACACAGTCCAATATCTGTCTTTGGCTCAGGGTGTGATCCTGGAGTTCCGGGAACGAGTCCCACATGAGGCTCCCCACATGGAGCCCATTTCTCCCTCTGCCTGTGTCTCTGCCTCTCTCTGTTTCTTGAATAAATAAATAAAATCTTAAAAAAAAAAAAAAAAACCTATGTAATCTACCAATATTCACAGGCTGGAGAGAAGAAAATCACATAGTATCAATCAATGCAGAAAAAGCAGTTGACAAAATTCAATACCCATTCTTGATGAAAACTCTCTCCTAAGATTAGGAATAGAAGGGACCTTCCATAATTTGATATACAGCACTACAAAAAAAAAATCTAGAGATAGCATTATATTTCATGGTGGAAATTTAAGTAAGGAACAAGGCAAGGACGTCTGCCGATATCACTCTTATTCAACATAATGCTGAAAATTCTAGCCACTGAAATAAGAAAAAGGAATAAAATATATACAGATCAGAAAAGTAGAAACAGGGGCACCTGGGTGGCTTAGTGGTTGAGTGTCTGCCTTCGGCTCAGGGCATGATCCCGGGGTCTGGGATCGAGTCCCGCATCGGGATCCCCATAGGGAGCCTGCTTCTCCCTCTGCCTGTGTCCTTATTTGCAGATAACATGATTGTCTACACAGAAAGTCTCAAGGAATGTATAAGAAACCTAGAATAAGTGAGTTTGGCATATTTGCAGATACAAGATACACACACACACACACACACAAAAAAAAACAGTTGTATTTCTATATACTAGCAATGAATATATAAACACTGGAATTAAAAGTACATTATCAGGGGCATCTGGCTGTATCAGTCGGAAAAGCATGGGACTCTTGATCTCAGGGTTGTGAATTCAATCCCCACGTTGGATGTAGAGATTATTAAAAAATCCATAAACTTTTTAAAAAAAAAGACTTAGGGCAGCCCTAGTGGCTCAGTGGTTTAGCGCCTGCCTTCAGCCCAGGACATGATCCTGGGGTCCCGGGATCGAGTCCCACATTGGGCTCCCTGCATGGAGCCTGCTTCTCTCTCTGCCTGTGTCTCTGCCTCTCTCTCTCTCTTTCTGTGTCTCTCATAAATAAATAAATAAAATCTTAAAAAAAAAAGACTTATTTATTCATTTGAGAGAAAGCGAGAGAGGGTGAGAGAGAGTGTGCATGCAAACTCATGAGCAAGAGGGAGAGGGACAAGCAGACTCCATGCTGAAGCTAGGAACTAGACATGATTCAAGCCCAAACCAAGAGGAGGACACTCAACCAACTGACCCACCCAGGTGCCCCCCAAATAAATAAAGATCTAAATAAATGGGGAGATATATAATGGATTGGAAAATTCAACACACTAAAGATGTCAATTCTCCCCTAATTGATATACAGGGCTAACACAATTCCTATAAAAATCTCAGCAGGTTTTTTTTAAAACATAGACACAATCCACAATCATTCTAAAATTTATATAGGACAGCAAAGAAATAGCTCAATAGCTAGAACACCTAAAACGATTTTGATAAAGAATGAAGTAGGAGAAATCAGCTTGATTTCAAAACTTATTACATAGCTACAGAAATTAAGACTGTGAGGTATTATCAAAGGAATAAACAAAGAGATCAATGGAACAAAACAGAGAATCCTGAAATAGACCCACACAAATTTGCCCAATTCCTGACAAGTTGCAAAAACAGTTCAATTGAGGAAAGACAGCATTTTCAATAAACAGTTCTGAAACAACCAGGCAGTCTCAGGCCAATAATAATAATAATAATAAATCCCAAACTGTCTCACACACATCATACAAAATTAACTCAAAATTGATTATGTACTTAAATGTAAAATGTAAATGTAAAACTATAAAACTTAAAAAAAAAAGAGGAGAAAATTTGGAGATCTATGGCTTGGCCAAGAGTTCTCAGACATGACACCAAAAGTAAAATTCATAAAAGGAAATATTGTTGGTAAAATGTACTTCATCAAAATTAAAACTTTTGCTCTGCAAAGACTCCTGTTATAGGTTGAATGATGTGCCTGTAAAATTCATATATTAAAATCCTAATTCCTAGTACCTCAAAAACGTGATCTCATTTAGAAACAGAATTGTTGGTGACGTAATTAATTAAAAGGAAGTCACAGGGTGGACCCTAATCCAATAGGACTGGTGTCTTTATTAAAAATGGGAATGTAGAGGGATGCCTGGGTGGCACAGTGGTTAAGCATCTGCCTTCAGCTCAGGGCGTGGCGGGATCAAGTCCCACATCGGGCTCCCCACAGGGAATCTGCTTCTCCCTCTGCCTATGTCTCTGCCTCTCTCTATATATCTCTCATGGATAAATAAATAAAATCTTAAAAAAAAAAAAAAAAAGGAAATTCAGAGGGGTGCCTGGGAGGCTCAGTCAGTTGGGCACTGGACTCCTGATTTCAGCTTAGGCTGTGATCTGGGGGTTATGAGGTTGAGTCCCATGCTGGGCTCCATGCTGGTGGAGCTGGCTTGCGATTCTCTCTCCCTCTCCATCTGCTTGTCTTCTTCTGTACCACCCCTCCCCTGCTCACGCTTTCTAGAAGAAAGGGAAGAAAGGGAAAAAAGGGGGGGGGGGGAAGGAAATGTAGACACAGATGCAAAAAGAACACCAAATGAAGATGAGTGCAGAGATTTACAAGCTAAGGTACACTAAATGTTGCCAGCAACCAACAGAAGCCAGGAACTAGGCATGACACAAACTGTCCCTCACAGTCCTCAGGAGTCACCAATCTGGCTGACACCCTCATCTCAGACTTCTGGCCTCCAGAACCGTGAGATGATAAATTTGTTGGTCGAGCCACTAAGTGTGTGGTACTTTGTGATGGCATCCCTAGTAAACGAATACACCCTTACGAAGAGGATGACAAGACAGCTACAGATTAGGAGACAATATCTGCAAACCACATACCTGACAAAGAACTACTGTCTGGAATATATAATCTCAAAAAACTCAAAAGAAAGAAAGCAAACAACGCAATTAGAATCTAGGCAAAGACATAGACACTTAACTGAAGAAAATAAGCAGACGGCAAATAAACATGTGAAAAGACGTCCAAAATCATTAATCATATGGTCTCATTCATTTGGGGAATATAAAAATTAGTGAAAGGGAATAAAGGGAAAGGAGAGAAAATGAGTGAAAATATCAGTGAGGGTGACAAAACATGAGAGACACCTAACTCTGGGAAGTGAACAAGGGGTAGTAGAAGGGGAGGTGGGCGGGGGGTTGGGGTGACTGGGTGATGGGCACTGAGGGGGCACTTGGGATGAGCACTGAGTGTTATGCTATATGTTGGCAAACTGAACTCCAATAAAAAAAATTTAAAAAAAAGAAACATTCAAATTAAAACCCCCACAAGATACAAATGCACACCTGTCAGAGTGGCTCAAATAACATACAGTGATGACAACAAATGCCAGCAAGGATGGGGACAAACAATATCACTGATGCCTTGCTGGCGGGGAGGTGAAGTGGTACAGCCACTCTGAAAACAGTTTGTCAGTTTTTTCAAAGCAAAAACAAAAAACAACTAACCACGCAACTACCCAAATGATCAGGCGATTGTACTCTCCTGGGCGTGTATTCCAGATAAAGACTGGTGCTCATATCAAAACCTGCACACAAATGTTTATAGCAGCTTTATTTGTAAGAGCAGAAAACTGGAAACAGTCTCGATGTCATACCATGGAATACTACTCAACAGTAAAAAGAAAATAACTATTGATCCACACAACAGAGATGAATCTCTAGAGAAATAGGCTAAGTAAAAAAGCCAATTGCAAAACGTTCTATACTGTATGATTCCATTTACAGAACATTCGTCAAATGACAAAATTATAGAAATGACCAGATCAGTGAATGCCAGAGGATAAGGGAGAGGGTGAGGGCACTGGAGAAGTGGATGTGGCCATAAAGGTGCATCAGGAAAGATCCTGTAGTGATGGCCACGTTCTGTATCTTGAGTGTATCAAAGTCAATAACCTGGTTGGGATATCATACTATAGTTTTGCACAATGTTTCTATAGGGGGAAACTGGGCAAAGGGCAAATGGAATCGTTCCGTATTACTTTTTACAACCGCATGTACATCTATAATTACCTCAAAATAAAAACCTAATTTTTTTTCAAGATCTTATCTATTTACTTAAGAAAGAGAGAGACAGGGCAGCCCGGGTGGCTCAGCGGTTTGGCGCTGCCTTCAGCCCAGAGCCTGATCCTGGAGACTCGGGATCGAGTCCCACGTTGGATTCCCTGCATGGAGCCTGCTTCTCCCTCTGCCTGTGTCTCTGCCTCTCTCTCTCTCATGAATAAATAAATAAAATCTTAAAAAAGAGAGAGAGAGACAGAGAGAGAAGAGAGCATGCCAGCATGAACAGTGGGGAGAGGGAGAAGCAGAGGGAGCCTGATGCCAGGCTTGATCCCAGGACCCTGAGCTGATGACTGAGCCCCCAGGCACCCTGAAGTAATTCTCTAAAAGAGAAAATACACAGAACAGTTCATTCTCATGAACTATTGCTACATAATGGCAAGCAAAAAAAAAAAAAAAAAGTATATGCCATATATTCTATTTATGTGAAGCTCAAACATGGGCAATATTGAATTGATTTTAAAAGCCTGGGTCTCTGCCTCTCTCTCTTATGATAAATAAATAAAAATCTTTTAAAAATAAATTAATAGATAAAAGCAAGGACAGTGGTTACAACGGGGCAGGTGAGGGAGGTAATGAAGCAACAACAGAGAGACTCCTGCAATACTGGTGATGTTTGGTTTTTGAGCGTAGCGAGGGTTCCATGGGTGTGCAACAGGCCACTGAGCTGTGTGCACTTACGATGTGCGTACTTTTCTGTGTTATGCATGAATAATACTGTTTTAAGGTTTATTAAAGAAAAAAAAATCAAGTCCATACAAGGAATAGGCATAATAGGGTGGGTGTGGGTGTGGGTGTGCCGAGCGGCCACGAGGAGGGCGTGGAGGACCGGGGCTGGGAGCGGAGAGCCCTATAGGCTTCCAGTCTCAGTCTCCCTACTCCGCTCGTGGACTCCCATCACGACTGCTGGGGGCCGGAAGCTGAGGATGCACCTGTTGGGGATACACCTGGGACCATCGCGGAGCAGCCGCTTTTAGGGATGGAGGACAGAGGGGGGCCCTGCGGAGGCTGCTGAGACAAAGGACGGGACCGCCGGCCGGCCAACCGCGAGGATGCTGCGCCACGAACTGCGGAGAGTCACCACCTGGACTGTCTTCATCCGGAGTTAAAACAAAGGGGGGAAGGGAGGGGGCGGGGGGGGGGGGGGAGAGTGGTGCCAAAAAAAAAAAAAACAGGTCCTAACCGGATCTTCTATTCTGTTAGAAAGGCAAATCGACGCGTGACGTCTGCAGAGGTGAGCAGGGGGCAAACAGAGGTCAAACAGGTCACTCCCACCCACCCGTCGTCCCCGTGGGTTGGAAGGAGCCACGTGATGCTTCGGAGGAGCCTCAGGGGCGTGTCCGGCCCTCGTGCCGCGGGGCCGCGAGGACGCGCAGGACCGAGCCTTCTCAGCTGTGGGGGGCGGGGGATGGCGGGACGGCGGGGGCAGCCCCGGGCGGCGTCCACACCCATCACCGTCGCTGCCCCCCCACCAGCCTGCCGGGGCAGCATCAACCTCGAGCCCGCTCTCAAGAGGCTCCGGAAGCCGCGAGGCCTGAGTCATGGCCCCAAATCACGCCCCGTTTGGCCCCAATTCCCGTTCCGTCCCAAGGACCCGGGGCCGAGGCCTCACCTCGCCACGGTTTTACTTTACCTTCAGCAGGCTCTGGAGCGCGGCAAAACCCTCCGCTGTCAACGCGGCCATCTTCCACGAGTCACCTGACGGCGACACGCGGGGAGGCTGGTCACGTGGCTCCGACGCCGCCGCAGGGCATGCCGGGGGTTGTAGTCTTTCGGGGCCGGCGCCGGAGGCAGCGATCGCTGGCGGGAGTCCAGGCTGACTTAGAGATGCACCTGCAGGTGGTTTTCACACCTTTGCTTAGTCCCCTCCCCAGTGGCCGGTATCAAGCGGCAGAAGAGATGATATGTCGCTTCTAAGATTATTGATAAAGAACTGCAGCTTTAATTTTTAAATTTAATTAATTTATTTATTTTAATTTTTAAAAATTTTTTATAATAAATTTATTTTTTATTGGTGTTCAATTTACCAACATACAGAATAACACCCAGTGCTCATCAGTCAAGCGCCCCCCTCAGTGCCTGTCACCCATTCACCCCCACCCCCCGCCCTCCTCCCCTTCCACCACCCCTGGTTCGTTTCCCAGAGTTAGGAGTCTTTATGTTC
Source organism: Canis lupus familiaris (assembly GCF_011100685.1). Lineage (NCBI taxonomy): Eukaryota > Metazoa > Chordata > Mammalia > Carnivora > Canidae > Canis > Canis lupus. Next base: position 32,255,370 of record NC_049239.1, on the reverse strand, counting down.
TGTCTCCCTTTCTGATATTTCCCACACATTTCTTCTCCTTTCCCTTATATTCCCTTTCACTATTATTTATATTCCCCAAATAAATGAGAACATATAATGTTTGTCCTTCTCTGACTGACTTACTTCACTCAGCATAATACCCTCCAGTTCCATCCACGTCGAAGCAAATGGTGGGTATTTGAGTAATATTCCATTGTATAATTTTATTTATTTATTCATGAGAGAGAGAGGCAGAGACACAGGCAGAAGGAGAAAGAAGCAGGCTCCATGCAGGGAGCCCGACGTGGGACTCGATCCCGGGTCTCCAAGGTCATGACCTGGGCTGAAGGCAGCGCTAAAGTGCTGAGCCACCTGAGCTGCCCAGATTGCAGCTTTTGGATACTCTCTTGTGTCTGTGCCTTTTTCTAGAACCTCTTGCCCTGGGGGAAACTAAGCTGTCCTGTTGTGAGCAGCCCTCTGGAGAGGTCCGTGTGGGCAAAGAGCTGAAGCCCCTGGCCGAGAGCCAGCAGGACACCAAGGCTGCCAGCAACCTCATTAACTGAGTTTAGAAGCAGTAGGCTCCGCAGAGCTTTGGGATGACTGTAGCCTTGGCCAACATTTTGACTACGACCTCATGAGAGTTTCAGAACCACCGGCTGAGCAAACTCCTGGATTTCTGAAGAGCTCTATGATTATAAATGTTTGTTGCATCAAGCCACTAAGTTTGGTGATTTACAACACAGCAGTAGTAACTAATACATAGAGGCCACACAGCGTAGAGGATTTAGAATTCCACCCACGTTTGGATCCCAACCCTGCATGTTATTAGCTGTACTGTGAGCAAATTCTTGAACTTCTCTGAGCCTCAGTTTCCACATCTTTAAAACGATGCAGATCACACCTATTGCAGAGAGCAGAGCTGAGGGATACTTGCTGCCCCGCCCCCCGGGGGGAGGACATCTGGCCTTATGGGCAGGTATGATAGGAGGGGACCCCCCTGGGCTCCAGTCAGTGATAGAGCCTGCAACCGTGTACCCTGTCATCCCAGGCGGCCACTACCATGATGCGTTTAAAGATTTGTCTGTGGTCTGGAGAGCTTCCAGCAATTGCTAAACCATAAATGTTTTCACAGAAAGGAACAGAATAGAATGTCAGAATTTATTTCCATGATTTTGGTCCCACTACCTGGTTTTTGTTAGGCCTAACCTGATTTCTTTCCGATTCTGGGTATATGAGCTTCTGCTTTCATTTATTTAATGAACTTGCCATGTGCCTGGCTCCCTTCTTATCTGCTCACACTTACTGATTTGCTTATTTCCTATAATGATCTTATGTGATACACACACACACACACACACACACAGAAACACACACAGCATTTTTATTTTTCCCATTTTACATAGGAGGAAACTGAGGTAGAGAGACATCAAGTAACTTACCCACGGTCACACAGCTAAGTAGTGGAAGAGCCCAGATTCAAACTTGAGTAGCTGGGCTCCAGAGTCTGTGCTGTTAACTGCTGAGCTGCGTATGTCTCATTGTCTTCCCATAGCTGAGAACTCCTGCTTCTTCCTGGATATCTGACTACCTTCCCGGGGGGGGGGGGGAGCAAAAACAGTCTAAGGGTGTTGTTCCTGCACCATCAGCCCAGTGGTGTGATGACAGACAAGATAATGAGTGGAAAGGGTACCTTGAGAAACAGACTCAGGCTCCATTCCTGGCTCCTGTGTGCTTCTGGCAAGTTACTTCATCTCCCTGAGCCTCACTCTCCTCTTCTGTAAAATGGAAACAGCAATTAAAATACCTTTTGGCCCTTATGGGCAGCTCGAGGATGATTTATACCCCAAAGAGATCGGGATTATTTATTTGGAGACTCTGTTTTAGCCATTTGGCAGCTGCAAAGGGCAGAGCATTCCCGTGCTATGAAAAAGGGTTGCCCTAGGGTGATCGGCCATCCCGGTTTCTCCAAGAATGAGAGATTTCATGGGACGCAGCACTTGCAGTGCTAACACTGGGGTGATCCTGAGCAAACCAGGCTAGTTAGTCACCCTCGCATGGGCCCGGAGCCTTTGAAGAAAAGCATCTTTTTAGAGCATTTGTCCTGTCTTCTCCGGCGGGGCTGATATGAAGAGAGCAGCATGGATGCAGAATTTTTAAATAGAAGGTGAGTAGAGGCAGCAATCCTAGTTTGAGAGTTTTTTGTTGCTGCTGCTGCTGCTAGCTGTATTGGGAGGTAATTCACATATACAGTTTACCCCCTCGAAGTGTACAATTCAGTGGATTTGGGTATATTCGTAGAGTTGGGGGACCATCCCCACAATGCAAGACCATACTTACCACCAAAAAAGGAAAACCACACCCTTTAGTGATCATTCCCCGCTTTCTCCCTCCATCGTACCTCAGCCCCAGGCCACCACGAATCTCCTTTCTGTCCTCTCAATTGATCTCTTCTGGTCACGTCATACACATGGAGGCAGATGCGGTTGTTTTCATCAACTTCTTGCACTTAGCCTGACGTTCTCAAGGGTCACCTGCATTGTGTATCGTGTAACAGTACGTCATTCCTTTTGATGGCTGAGTAATTTCCTTTGCCTGGATAGATCACATTTTGTTTATCCATCCATCGAGTGATGGATATTTGGGTCCTTTCTGCCTTTTGGCTGTCATGACTAATGCTGCTGCGAACACTCTTGAACAGAGTTTTGTGTAGATTTGTATTTCCATCTCTCTTGGGATATATACTCAGGAGTCACGGGGTAACCCTGCGTTTAACTTCTTTTTTAAGATTTTATTTATTTATTCATGAGAGACACACACAGAGAGAGAGAGAGAGAGGCAGAGACACAGGCAGAGGGAGAAGCAGGCTCCATGCAGGGAGCCTGACGTGGGACTCGATCCCGGGACTCCAGGATCGTGCCCTGGGCCGAAGGCAGGTGCTAAACCACTGATCCACCCAGGAATCCCCTGTGTTTAACTTTTTGAGGAGCTTCCAGACTGTTTCCCGGAGCGGTTGTGCCATATACCTTCCCATCGGCCATGTCTGAGGGGTCCCATCCCCCCACATCCTCACCGACATCGGTTAGCATCCATCTGGTTGTAGCCATCCTGGTGGGTGTGAAGTGGTGTCTCATCGTGAGCAAGCTTGCTTCAGAGTTGAAACTTGCAGAGCCAGCACATGTTATCATTTGGGCTACTGATGTTCACTTGAGGTGACTGATGGAGATTCTGGGGGCTTAAGCCCCTGGTCTTCCCTTTGGGCTGCCTTCTTTATCAGAGGAACACCTGCAGGAGGTGGATTAGGCCAAGGGGCCTGTGGTCCTTTAGGGAGAGCCCCCTCATTTTCCTGTTTTCCCTTCTCCTCACCCTCATTCCATGGATGGAGAGGATGGCAGGTGTCCACAGAGAAAGGGGCTGTCACCTTTTTGGTCTTATGCCACCTGCTTTAAGTGTTGGTGTTGAAGTGGCCTGATCAGCTCATCGGGACACTGCTGGCAAGTTGGGGACAGAAGACTTGAAAATGACAGGCATACCCTGGCTTGGACATGCTGCCTGTGTCCAGATGACGCAACACAGGCTGCATGATCTGGAGCTCCCTTTGCACTCACAGTGTCTTAATTAATTAACAGAGTATTTCAAAATTAGGAAGTGTGACCTGAAAATCCAGAGGTCTGGCTTTTCTCTAAAAATTGGCAGGCCTAGCCATGCTGCTCCTACCTTGCACGTTGCAGCAGTTGGCTGGAGCTGAGTCCTGGCTGCCTCCCTGAAGATAGGCACGGGCTCTTCAAGTCCCCACGGTCCACTCCATGTATGTCACAGTCAGCCCCCCACCCCCGCCCCGCGTGTCATCACCTGCCTTCTCTCTGCCGGAGCGGAGTATTCGTTAGTGCCCAACTTGCCTTGGGGACCCAATGGGGTAAAGTTAGGTCATAGTCGATGGCCAGGCTGCGTTTGTATTTGAGATGCTGGGTTTCCAGCTCTCTGCATCTTGTCTCACCACGAACCTAAGCGAGTTGCAGGCGGGCATCTCATGTCCCATTCATGCTTCTCACGGGATTGGTCTGGGCCGAGCACTGTTCTGAGAGCTTTGCATGTGTAAACTCATTTAATCCTCACAGTGACCCATGAATATTCCCAGATTACAAGTGGGAAAACTAAAGATCAGAAAATGAACTCATAATCCGTGGGGAATTCGTGGCAGACCACGGAACTCAAATCCGTGGGGGATTTGAAGGCAGGAGCAAACGGGGTCCTTTTGTGAGCTTGCAGATAATGCAGCGCCGGGTCCATCTGGGGGGTCAGGGGGTGTTCAGTTGAGGCTGCCACATAATGACTCACCTGGCCTTGCAACCGCTGCTAGCGTGCTCCGCAGCCTGGCACTGGTCCTGGTCAGGGGCCGCTCCCGGAGGCCGGGGGTTGGAGGAGATGATGGCCAATGTATTTGGAGACATGATGTCTGTATTCTTTTCAGCTCTAACTCCTGGTGAGCCTCTGAAAGGCAGCAAAAGAAGAGGGGCGGGAGAGGAGGCCGTTTGTCGATCCGTGATGCCTGGAAGGCCAGCAGGGACCCCGTTGGTCCCTCCTGGGGGAGTGTCCCCTCTCCCTCCACTTCGGAACCCCGGGAGCTGGGAGCCCGCAGAGTTCTTCTCTGGGCTCTGGCTGGCCCGGAGGTCGCGGTTAGGGAAGTCCAGAGCGCATCAGGCTGGGAGGGCCCTGTGGCCTCATTTCTCAGCCTCCCGTCCCCAGGAACAACACAGAAGTGGCTGGTAACACAAGGCATTGTCCTCACACACAGGGCCTCTTTGTTTCCCCTGATAACACAGAGAGGAGGCTGTGACAATGGCCTTGAATGGCACTTTGCTCTCCTTTCTCCAACGTTATACTTGTGATTTTCAGTTCTGGAATCAGCTGGACAATTATTTCCTGCGGGAGGTATGGGCTTTTCATCTCATCCGCCTGCCTCTCCGGCAGTCCTCAGGCCCCAGGGCTGTGGGAACTGAGTGGAGACCCAGGCCCGGGGACAGCCGGGCCCGCCAGAATGTCACCTTCGCAGGAGGCTGGAAGGCCGTGGCACCTCACCACCCCCCTGCAAGGTGGGACCTGCCCTGGAGGAAGGAACCAGACCAGGTAACACGGGAGACGGGCTGAGGGCTGCTGACGGGGCCGGGGCCCCAAGGCAATGGTGGAGGGTCCAGCCTGAGGAGGACGAGTTTCTGTTTCCAGAAACTGGAGAGAGCCACCGCCGGTTGGCAAACGAGTCAATAAGCAAAAGCAACCGAGGGCGAGTTTGCAGCCTCCCAGGTAGGGGAGCACTCTGCCTATCTGACCCTCATTCAGTGCCTCTCATGTAGGTGGGTGACAAGAAACTTCAGGCCCCGTGTGGGTTTATGGAAATGACTGTTCCCTTAATAACAGCTGCCGTTATTATTATTATTTTTAAAGGTTTTATTTATTTATTCATGAGACACAGACAGAGAGAGGCAGAGACACAGGCAGAGGGAGAAGCAGGCTCCATGCAGGGAGCCCGATGTGGGACTCGATCCAGGAACCCCAGGATCACACCCTGGGCCGAAGGCAGGCACTAAACCGCTGAGCCACCCAGGGATCCCAACAGCTGCCATTATTAAGCTCTTCCTGCATGTGCTGTGCTTGTGTGCACGTTACTATAGGTAACATACTGATGGCAATTATAGCAAACACCTCCAAGATGTGTTTTCCATTCTTCCTTTCCAGGCAGGCTGGCCCTAGAAACTGTGCTTTTCTTCACATGCTTCTTATCTCATGTTCTTTATGATAAATCACGGTTATTGAAAGGTTTCACCTTGAGGGGCAGTGAGGTTTAGTGAACACTATATGTATTGAGTCCTTTGCCCTGTGCCAGGCAATGTTCCAAGCGTTTTTGCATCTCTGTCCTCATTTATACCACGCAATAACCCCGCCGAATGGATACTTTTATGGTCTTTGTTTTATTGAGGAGGCAATTGCAGTCCAGGGGAGTTAAGTGACTCTCCCAGGGTCACACAGCTGCCACGTGCCAGAGGCAGGATTTGAGCTCAGTTCTCTCTGCAGTGCTGTGTGACTCTAAAGCCTGCCCAGCCCCGAGGCTGGCCTGGAGTTAGTGCCCTCCTCTGGGTCATGAGGTATATAGAGGGTGGCATTCTGTCCATGGCTTTGTCAGACACCTGCACTTCTACATTATCAGCTTGGGGAATGCAGGAGGCCTTAAATGGTTTGTCTGTTGATAGCTTTTGCCTTGCTTGGTGAAGATGGAACCGCCCAATGGAGGCAGGGAAGGAATTTGCAATGATAATAATTGCACCACAAATGCCATCTCCTGCTTGGCCAGAGACCGGGCTGAGCTGCCACACGTGTAGGAGGATGTATGTTAAATAAGCAGGCCTCCTCGAGTATATTCAGGAAGCCAACTTTATTTTTGTTTATTACTGCCCCTCAATTTTTTTTTTCTTGTGGTGTCCCAGTCTTTCTTTGCCCCAGGATGAAAATCAGGGCAGGCCCGCGAGGCTTCCGGCTACCTTTCTAGCTCCAACACTGTCGCAGTTCAGTAATGGCTGTGGTCAGGTCTGTGGAATAACCCAGACCTTCCAACATTGCTCCAAGGGGAGACTCCTTCCTCCTCCAGCTGGGGCCTGGAGCAGGGAAAGGGAGTGTGTGGTCGGCCTCCTGCTTCCCACCTATGCTTCCGTCTGGCTCACTGAGGATTCTGAGCCCAGGCAGGCACAGGAGAGGAGGAGAGGAGGGAGCAGAGGAGCACGGGGTTCTTATTTGGTTAATTCTGTGGTTAGCTGGCTGGGCCTGGTGGGCGTTTACACCTGATTCTTTATCTCTTGGCACCATTTTATAGATACTCCAGAGAACACCCTCCTTCCTCATTTTTGGGGATTTCTAAACCACTGATCCCTTGAAGCTGGCTCCCTAAGACTCCTTCTTCCATCCCTTACTGTCTGAGCAGTGCTTACAACAAGTTTGGTGGGGCTGCCAAAAAAAATATCCCAGACTGGGTGTCTTAACAGAAACTAATTTTCTTACAGTTCTGGAGGCTGGAGGTCTAAGGTGTTGCAGGCCTGGTTTCTTCTGAGGCCTCTCTCGTTGGCTTGTGCATGGCCGTCTTCTCCCTCTGCTTCACACGACCTTCCCTTTGCGTGCGTCCCTGTGTCCCTGATATCTGTGTGTCCAAATCTCTTCTTCTTAGGAAGACACAAGTCATATTGGATTAGGGTCCTCTCAAAGGCCTCCTTTTAACTCATTCACCTCTCGTAAAGCCCTATCTCTGAATACAGTTACGTTCTGAGATACTGGGAGTCGGGGTTTGAACATTCGAGTTGGGGGGCACACAATTCAGCCAGAACAGGTACTGTCAGCTTCCATCTGGGGAAGGGTTTGCACTCCTCCTGGTGGCCCCCTCAGAGAGGATCTACACAACCCACCGGGTTACCTGTTGCACACCTCTGGCTTATCGGAAATCCTCCTCTCCTCCTTATTCCCGTAAATCCAAAGCCACCGGGCCCCCTCACTCCAGCTGGCCACCCCATCTCTCTTCACTTTGGGCTTCTAAGGCATGATGCACACATCAGGACTTGTGACGTTCACGCTGCAAGGATACAGATCACTCTTGGGAGGTGGAGAATGGGCAGTTGGGATGTGGAGCACACCTGTTGTTCACTCCAAAACCCTTCCTCGATGCTCCCACTGTTTCCTCATCTAGCCCTCCTTTGCAGGCTGGGGATGATCCAACAAGGGGGAAACTGCCTTTTTTTTTTTTTTTTGTAAGTCCTGCATGATGGCATCACAGCTCACTTGGAATGTGTCACCTGATGCCTCATGTCTTCAGCTCAAACTGAGATTAAAATAGCCTTCCCACCCTGCTACACCTATAATGCCTCCTTTAACTTTCAAGAAGAACCTATGAGAAAGATGACCATGTCCTCCTCTAGCTGAAGGAAGGGAATCTGGAGCTTAGAACAGTCCAGGAACTCCCCCAAGGTAGATGGCTCAACCAGTGGGGAGCAGGGAATGGAGATCTGCTTTGAGCCATTCACCGTCACTTCCCTAGGCCGTCACTACCACCGGACTTCTTAGAGCTGTGGATTGCTGGACTTTGTTCTGTGCTGGGACGAATTTCCTTCTCAGCAGAATTCTATGAAGGTAAAAAGGTAAAATCCCTGCCTAGTTTGAATGCTCCAGTTTGAATGCAGAGGCTGGTGTCAGGGGCACAGGTCCAGGGTCAGATGGGCTCCATGTACCAAATGAGTCTCTGCTTGAACCCTCGGCCCTTCCCCCAGCATAAGTTAATCAGTGACGTAATGACATAGCAGTGGGTTATGTTTCTTTGCAGAAGCACACGAAAGCAAACTTGCATTCTGAAAATCTTATGTGAGGCAGAAGGGGCTGTATCATCTCATCCCATATCTCCCAGGAGGTACTTTACCTAAAGAAGTCTTCAAAATGGAAAGATATTTATTTTTAAGCTGACTTTTTCTGTTTAGATTTTTAATCATTTTCTTTAAATGTAAGCAGCCCAGGCCTGCCATTGCCCATCCTTGCATAATTTCCAAGGGAAGGGAAGGAGGAATGACAAATGGGTTTGGCAGCCGTTTGGAAGCTGCGTGCTGAGGCTGTGTCCGGGATCCCTCTGGAGGCAGTGGGGTGCTGGGCTGGGGTGGAAGTCTGGGGGCACAGGGAATGGAACAGGAATGCACTGGGGCTGCAGCGGGAAGACCAGGGAAGAAGGAGAGGACAGGATGATATTGCTCTGTTTCCACTCGGCAATCATTTAGTGGATGCCTGTCACGCTCAGGGCCTTTGTGGGCCCTCTGCCAGGAAGGGACGGCTCGTTGAATGGGCCTCGGGGAAAGTGAGGTCTGAGCTTCTGTCCGGGTTCTCGGAGCAAGGTGAGGCACTGGAAGGAGACTGTTTCAGTGGAGGGAAAGGAGATATGGAAAAGCATGATGGAAAAAGGCCTGGGGGGCTCAGCGGTTGAGCATCTGCCTTGGACTCAGGGTGTGATCCACATCGATGGATGAGTTCCCGCATCGGGCTCCCCGCAGGGAGCCTTGCTTCTCCCTCTGCCTGCGTCTCCGCCTCTCTCTCTGTATCTCTCATGAATGAATAAATAAAATCTTGAAAAGAAAAGAAAAGAAAAGAAAGAAAAGAAAAGAAAAGAAAAGAAAAGAAAAGAAAAGAAAAGAAAAGAAAAAAAGAAAAGAAAAACATGATGTGATTGGCGACCTGCACCTGGTCTGGAATTGTCTGAGATCTGGGGTAGGGGCTGCAGGAGTCAGGACAGAGAGAAGGAAGAAGGTGGGAGCCCCCAGATGAATACTTGAGGCTGGACAGAGAGGCCTGGCCCAGCTGGGGACACAGCAGGGCTTCAAGCAGAGAGGCGACTTGAAAGGGGTTGCCTTTTAGAGAGAGAGCTCTGAGGCAGGACAGGGGTACAGCAGAGACTCAGGGGTGAGCTGAGACTCGGGGAGCTGGGCAAGGGAGGATGAGGGGCTGACCCATAGCCCTGGCCTCCAGAGTGGAGAGGGGAAGGGGGTAGGTGGGAGACCGCGTGGGAGCTGGATGGGGCAGCCGAGGGGGGGCATCGGGAATGCCCCTCTGGTTCCTGACCTGGCCCACTGAAGTGGCGCTGTGTCATTATGGGGGGGGGGGTGGCGAGAGAGAGCGAGTGTGTGCGTGTGGATGGGGCAGCTGGCTGGGATTGCAACTGGCTGAAGACCCTTTTTGGCAGGAGGAAGTGGGGCACGGAGGTTGTTCTTTCTTCTAACAAATAGGTACTGGGGGCTTGCCACGAGCTAAGTGCCGAGGAGAGGGAGGCAAAGGGGACACATTCCGTCCCTCTCGGGGCTTCCAGCCCAAGTGAGGGAGCAATTCAAATGAAATGTAGCAGAAAGACTGTAAAAGGGAATTGGGAAAGGGCTGGGGGAATTTGGGTAGGGGCCAAGCACTCAGCGACATTGGAGAACGATTCGTTTCTGAGAGTGTGATCATGGGCCTGCATTCTAGGTGGGAGCCTGTTCCTCAGCTTTTTTCCTTTTTTGGAGATGCAAGTTGAAATACTTTGGGGTGAAAGATCATGATGTCAGTGATTTACTTGGAAACGAAGTGAACCCACGCACAAGGGAGAGAGCAAATATGGGAACATGTGACCGGTCGTTGGGAGTCTGTGAGCGTTCCTTGCACCCATTACGCTATTCTTGTGGCTTTGGGTTTTTCTGTGTGAAAACTCTCATAATAAACATTTGAAAGAACAAAGCAGCAAGTGCATCCATGGGGAAGAAGGGGTGCTGTGGGATCACAAAAGAGGGCGCCTCGTTGGAATCGGTTGAGCGAGAGAAGCTTCCAAAGAAAATAGCGTCTAAGAGCGGAGAGATGAACGGTCGGTGGACAGGGCAAGGGGGGAGCACTTCGGGGAGGACATAATGGGCGGCGGGTGCCAATGCTCGGTAGCCTGTTTTGTTAGAAGAGCAACAACAAAAAAGACATTTAACGGGAGGGTAGAATGGGAGTCAAGGAGTCACCAGGAGGTGAGAAGGGCGGGTGGACGAGTTTGGACTCCGCCGTGACCTTGGTGTAAGCAGGGGGTGCATTTCAGAAAGATGACGCTACGGCGTATGGAGCTGCGGGCTGGGCAGCCACCGTGGCAGGCACTTCATCTGTATTAGTTCCCTTGATCCTCACTGGCTTCCAGGCACCTAGGACTCAGTACGGCTGTTTTAAAGCCCAGACCATTCGATTCCCGGTCAGGGAACCAGAAAAGAAAAGGAAAGAAAAGAAAAGAAAAGAAAGGAAAGGAAAGGAAAGGAAAGGAAAGGAAAGGAAAGGAAAAGAAAAGAAAAGAAAAGAAAAGAAAAGAAAAGAAAAGAAAAGAAAAGAAAATAAATAAATAAAGAAAAGAAAGCCCAGGCCAACTGAGGCCTAGAACATTGACGTAGCTGCTCAAGGTCACACACCTGGAGGAGCCAGGGTCGGAACCCAGGCAGCCTGGCTCCGGGGCCACGCTTGTAACCCCACGAGGACCACCCTGCCTCTCAGGGCTGCGTTGCTCCCTGTGGAAAAAGATCTGGGCGGGGAATCAGGACTCCAGGCAGGAAGGCCACCTAGGGGGCGGTTGCCTGAGCCCAGGTGGGTGGCGAAGGTGACTTGAACTAACATGGTAACCACGGAGATGGGGGAAAGGGACAGGACGGAGTTATTTCAGAGTGAAATCAGCCGGACCTGGTGACCAAATGGTCATGTGGTGCAGGAGTCAAAGATGGTGCTAGGCTACACCCCATCGAGAACCTGCCCCACGTCGGCATGAGAAGGGGGACCTGGTCAGAGGACGTGGAGCTGTCCTCTTTCTAACACATGGAGATGGGATCAGTAGATCCCTAACATCACCTCCACCTGCAAGGAGCAGCCTGCTGTACCCCCGACTCACAGTTCTCCTGTCCTGGCCTCAGCGGCCCATCATTTTTGGTGCCACTTGCTATCTTCGCTGTTGGAATCTTTCACCTGCAGCCATCATCATTCCTATGCCCTAAGCTCCCTGGCACAGTTAGCTCACCGCCTAATCGCTTTCCCAATCGTCTCCCAGCCCACCCAGCACACTATTAGCCACGCATGACGTGAGGTGGACCCTGTGCTGTTGTTCCAACCAGGAGTCCTTGATCCTCGGGCCCCCCTCAGTCGGCTCAGCAGGGATGACAAATTAAACAAATATTGAAAAACGATAAAAAGGAAAACACTTGCCCATGTCCCTCTAATGCTTATTGATTTTTAAGATCTTCTCAGGCATGAAAACAAGATTCACTGCCGTCATCTTGACATTGGATTCCTGTTAGCTGGAAGAGTGCCTTATTGATCAGGATGGGGTGCCCGGCAGGGCAGGTGTGGGCCTGTCTCCTGTCCAGGTCATCAACTCCAGAGACGGAGAGCAGCTAGTGGGGCACGGTACTCACTGTGGCCCGGGAGGGGCCTCTCGGCATCTGGGAAGCCACTGAGTCCACTTCTCGGTTCCAGGCCAACCTCTGAGGCCCTGCTTTTTGTTTTTGTTTTTGTTTTCATGCTAAAGGCCCCAAGAATTCCAGGTTATCTTTCATGTGTGCATCAAAAATGTTGCAACTGCTACATGTCTTCGTATGTAAAGGACATGGGCCTGCGGAGTAAAGCAGGAGCTCTTCTGTATATACTGCTCTCCATTTCTCTCTCCAAGGAATCGTCCACTTAACAGCAAATATTTATTTAGCGGCTACTATGTGCCACGTCAGGTTCTAGGGCCTGGGGATCCAGCAGTGCACCAAGTGGAAAATCTCCGCTCTCCTCAGAGCTGACCTTCCAGGCAACATCGTGAGGAGCTTTATGTGCAGCTTCTGATCTATGCCTCCCTCTATCATATCTGTGTCTAGGCCTGGGTCTAGAGGTTCATGTTGTATTGTACATGCGATTCTGTGAGTGGCTTCTTCACTAACAGTGTGTTTTGAAACCCGTTCCAAGTCAACCTAAATAGGACCTGCCTTGTCTTTTTTTTTTTTTTAAGATTTTATTTATTTAATTCATGAGAGACACAGAGACACAGGCAGAGGGAGAAGCAAGCTCCATGCAGATGTCTGACATGGGACTCGATCCCAGGACCCTGGGATCAAGACCTGAGCCAAAGGCAGACACTCAACCATGAACCACCCAGGTGCCCCTGCCTCATCTTTCATAGCTGTATAATGGTCTTCTGCAGGATAAGCCCTTGCAGATAGACAATATTTGTCTAGTTCAATATTTGTCACCAACAGGACTGTAGTCCTTTCTTCGGCATATACTGTTGTAGATATGGGAGTCTGCGCACTTACTGAGGGACCACGGGTAAGTTAATGAAATTCTCTGTGCCTCAGTTGCTCCATGTATAAAAAGCAGGTAATAATGGCACCTCCCTCTATTCATCAAGGAAATGCAAACAAACCACAATGGGACGCCGCTTCACTCCTGCTAGGATGTCTATAATCAAGAAGGCGAGTATTAATGAGTGTTGACTGGCAAGGATATGAAGGCATTGGGACGCTTGGATACCGCCTGTGGGGATATAAGATGGGGCAGCCACTTTGGGGAAAAGTTTGGCAGCTTTTGAAAAGGTAAAAAAGAGAATTATACCAACAATTTTACTTTGATGTAGATACCCATAATAAATGAAAACACATGGCCACAAAAAACTGGTATGCAAAATTCATGGCAGCCTTCTCCATCTTACCCAAGAGCTAGAAACAACCCAAATGTCCACCCATTGGCGAATGGATACACAAAGTGTGGTATATCTGTGCAACGAATATTATTTGGCATTAAAAAGACATGACGCACTGATACAAGCTACACCACCAATAAGACTTGAAAACCTTTGCTAACTGAAGGAGGCTGGTCGCAAAGACCCCGTGTTGTCTATTCTCTGATAGGAAATGTTGCGGAATAAGCAGATACCACAGGAACAGTGAGTAGATTGCTGGTTGCCAGGGGGTAGAGGGTTGAGGTGATGGGGAATGATTCCTCACAGGTACAGGTTTTCTTTCTGGGGTGATGAAAATGTTCTGAAATTGTGATGATGATCACATGACTCTGAATATACTATAAAAGTATCAAACTTTACATTTTAAATGGATAAAATGTATGGCATGTGAATTGTGTCTCAACAGAGCTCTATTGATTGATTGATTGAATGACTGATTGATTTTATTTACTTATTCACGAGACACACACAGAGAGAGGCAGAGACACAGGCAGAGGGGGAAACAGGGTCCCTGCAGGGGAGGCCGATGTGGGACTTGATCCCAGGATCCCGGGATCATGCCCTGAGCCGAAGGTGGACGCTCAACCACCGAGCCACCCAAGTGCCCTGAGAGCTATTATTTAAAAGCAATAATAAGACTTCCCTCACAGCTTGGGAGGATGAACTGAGAGGCATAAAAATGCGTAGAACAGTCCCTGGCATCTGGAAGCTCTAAGCATCTGCAGCTCCTGGTATTGCCCCTGGAGCATGGATTCCCAGATGCAGAATTGTTGAGCCAGGGGCAGCCGGGGTGGCTCAGCGGTTTAGCGCCGCCTTCAGCCCAGGACATGATCCCAGGGGCCCGGGATCGAGTCCCACGTCAGGCTCCCTGCATGGAGCCTGCTTCTCCCTCTGCCTGTGCCTCTGCCTCTCTCTCTCTCTCTGTCTCTGACTCTCATGAATAAATAAATAAAATCTTAAAAAAAAAAAAAGAATTGTTGAGCCAAAGGGCTGGTGCATTTTTTTAATTTTAATTTTTAGAGATGGCCAAGTTGCCTTCCAAAACTGTCTTCACCAGTTCACCCTTAAAAGTAATGCTCAGGATGCCTGTTTTTCTCTTCTCTTCTTCTTTTCAAAGAAGCACCCACCATAAAAAGTCTGGAAGAGGGTATATCACTGTTAACTGTGGTTTCCTTCCGGTGATGAGATCATGTGTGGATTTTCTTTTCTTTTCTCATATTTCTTATCCGGATTTTTTCATATTTTCAAAAATAGAATATGTAGTTGCAAATGGCATGATCTCATCCTTTTTTATGGCTGAATAATATTCTGTTGAGGTTTATATCACATCTTCTTTATCCATTCATCTATGGATAGACACAGGCTGCTTTCACAGCTTGTCAATTGTAAATAATACTGCAGTAAACACAGGAGTCCATACATCTTTTCAAATTAGTGTTTTCATTTTCTTTGAGTAAGTAGTAGTGGAATTACTGGGTGTTATGTTAATTCTGTTTTTAATTTTTTAAGAAGCTTCCATACTGTCTCCCACCATGGCTGCACCAGTTGGCATTCCCACCAACTGTGCAAGAGGGTTCCTTCATCTCCACCTCCTTGACAACACTGTTATTTCTTGTGTTTTTTTTTTCTTAATTTTAGTTCTTTGACAAGTGTTAAGTGAGAGCTCATTGTGGTTTTAATTTGCATTTACCTGATGATTAGTGATCTTTTTTTCATGGATGGACATAGAGAGTATATAATGCTGAGTGACATAAATCAATCAGAAAAAGACAAATACCATATGATTTCATATGTGGAATTTAAGAAACAAAGGAAGTCAACAAACACATTTTTAAAAGAGGCAAAAAGCCACACACAGACTCTTACATATGTCAGGGGAATTGGTGGTTGTCAGAGGGGAGATGGATAGGGGAATGAATGAAATAAAGGACATTAAGGATACACTTACTGTGAGGAGCACTGAGAAATGTATAGAATTGTTGAGTCATTATATTGTACACCTGAAACTACTATAATGCTGTATGTTAATTATACTTGAATAAAAATATTTTAATAAAAAACAGAATATGTAATAATTATATTATATAATTTTTAAAGATTTTATTTATTTATTCATGAGAGACACAGAGAGAGAGAGAGGCAGAGGCACAGGCAGAAGGAGAAGCAGGCTCCATGCTGGGAGCCCGACGCGAGACTCAATCTCGGGACTCCAGGACCACGCCCTGGGCCGAAGGCAGGCACTAAACGGCTGAGCCACCCAGGGATCCCCTATTACATATTTTTGAAGTAAAAGTATCCCCCTATATGCTTTTCACCATGGGACTTTTACACTTTGCAGGCTTTAGTGGTTAGGATGGGAGACCTTATACTTGTCAGTCCACCCTATAAAGTCACAGATCCTTCCCACTGTGAAAGTTTGATTGCAACGGCCAGAGAACAAGAATATAGGGAAGAGCAGAAACTGTAATTATGAGCACAGGCTTGCACTATCTCGCTCAGTAGTACCAAGACATCATACCTGTGTGTCATTTGCACCCTTACCAGACATCAGACCCCACAAGTTTGCAAATACTTTGTGTGCATTGTCACTTAACACCCCCCCACACACAAGAATTCTAGGACATTGGCACTGGTGCAGAACAGGAGCTAAAGAAATCTAGCAATTGCCCAAACATGCTGCTATTAGATGGCTGAGATAGATATGGGTGAAGGTGCCTTTAGCTGTGAGTCAAGAGTCACGCACCAGGACCTTTTATTGTTTCATTTAAAAGTAAGGACGTAGTGGGGCGCGCCTGGTGGCACAGTCCATTAAGCTTCTGACTCTTGGTTTGGGCTCAGGGTGTGATCTCGTGGTTATAATGTCAAGTGGCCCTTCGGGCTATGTGCTCAGTTCTCTGAATCTGCTTGAGTTCTCTCTCTCCCTCTCCCTCTGCTCCTCCCACTCATGCTCACTCTCTCTCTTTCTCTCTGAAATAAATAAATCTTAGAAAAGGAAAAAGAAAATTAAGGATGTGGTCAAGGCAAACTTCAGAGGAGAGGCTGATTGAGAGGTTTGGTGATGTCCTCAGGACACCTGTCCTTTCCGACTCTCTGCCATTTTCCCTGTGGTTTTCATCTTCATGAAGAACTAGGGCTCTAGCAGGAATTACCTAGACAGGGCAGGGTTCAGAGAAAGAGAGAGGGTCAGTTTCTCTCTGGGACTTTCTCCTTAGAGCAGAATAATTTCTTCTAGAAGCCCTGGCCCCCTCCTTCCAGCAAACTTTCCCCACAGGCACAATTTGTCTCATAGGCCCATTCTAGGTCTCTTATCTATTCCTGCACTGACCATGGGCAAAGGGAATAGACTTACCTCTCGACGTATTTGGACTGTCCCCGGGGTTTATGTTGGAGATGGGTCACTGTTACTTGAGGAAGAGGGTTCCCTGAGCAAACTTAGGAGTGTATTTGGAAGGGTGAAGAGGAAATGGATGCTGAGGAGATGGGTGGAAAAACCAATATTATCCAACGTACGGAGAGACTTACGTTGTCCAAGTCGGGAGTGCCTATGTCTAGTTACTGCACTTGTCTGCATTGTGGCCAAGACTTCCACCTGCTCGTAATTGATTTTTTAAAGTGAAGCTTATAAATCACCCACATCTACCCCTTCTCCCCGTCTGCAGGTCCCATCCTCTGTGAAGGGAGGCTTGGAAGCTTGATTTAGGGCAGATCACCGGGAGTGAAGTAGAGGGCTTTAAAAATATCCCAGTGACAACGAGGTGATTTCCATCTTGAGGATCGCTAGTCTGGGAAACGGCCATTTCACACTCCCCTGGGGTCTCTCAGGAAAGGCCCCTTTGGGATGGTCTCCTCTTGGCAGCCTACAGGACTGACTATATTAATAGGACGGTATCAGTTTGTAGATTTAGAGGATTTTACAAAGAGGTACGTGGCCTCCCCTTTGTAGGAATCACTTTTTCAGCTAAGGTGATGCATTGGAGTATTAGTCAGCAAATGTTCATTCACTTCCCTTGCGGCTTAGGACAGAGCATATATTTTTTTGCCCCACTGACTTTGGGCTTGGCCATTGACATGATTTAGCCAATGGATTATGAATGGATATGACTCTAGGAGAAGCTTTAAACTTTTTTTTTAAATTTTTATTTATTTATGATAGTCACAGAGAGAGAGAGAGAGATCGGCAGAGACACAGGCAGAGGGAGAAGCAGGCTCCATGCACCGGGAGCCCGATGTGGGACTCGATCCTGGGTCTCCAGGATCGCGCCCTGGGCCAAAGGCAGGCGCCAAACCACTGCGCCACCCAGGGATCCCTAGGAGAAGCTTTACATCGTGTGTGCACTGTTTGGCTTCCCTTTGCTCTTGTAACTGCCATGAGAAGAACACACCTTGGGAAGCCACTGCCCCTCCTTTCTGGCCTCCAAGGATTAGCCACATGGGGCAGACCCAAACTCAAACTGAAGCAGAGTTACCCTAATCAGCCTACAGACCTGTGTACAAGAAAAAGAAATGCTTGTTTTCATAAGTTGCAAGTCTTTATTCTGCAGCAGTGTTGCAGCAAGGCTGACTGCTACAAGCAATATTTCTGAGTGCTGCCCAAAGGGTCTGGACGGCGTGGCAGGTACATAGGACAAGCCATGAGACCACGTCCCATCCAAGCAGCCTCTGGAATATCACACGTTGAAGATAGCTCAGGGAGAGAATGAACTGGAGGTGCTTTGGTAAGCTTCTTGGAACGGCCCAAATTCTAAGAACTTTTATAAACTGTTCTTTGACCCCTTCTCAAGAAAACAAACTTCATGGCCAAGAAATTGCTAAACCACGTGTTTCGTCACCAGTGTTCAAATGTAGTAGAATGTAGAGGAAAGAGCGCTGGTCATGGTGTGGTTTCATATGACAGGTCAGCTCATGTCTAAGTCCGTGACTTTGGGTATGCGATTTAATCCCTATGAACCTAATTTTCCTCCTGGGCAAGCTGGGGATAGTTGCAAGGATAAAATGGTCATGCACCTCTATGGTTTCCAAACTGTACTTCTGGTGGGTGAGCCTTTTCCTTACAAAACCAATATATAAGACTAATAACTGGATACCATAGTCAGTTTAAATATTGATTTGGTATCAAGTCTTTCATTACTGGGAGACCCTGCCAGGCTCTCGGAGCCCTTAGTATTCCCTAAAACCCAGTTTGAAAACAACTAATACAGTAAAACCACTCTACACATGTCCATGGTGGTGGTACTGGTGGTGGTACTGGTGGCAGTGGTGGTACTACTGGTGGTGGTGGTGATGGAGATGGTGGTATTGGTGGTGGAGGTGGTGGTATTGGTGGCGGAGGTGGTGGTACTGGTGGCGGAGGTGGTCGTACTGGTGGTGGCACATGATTCCATTCTCCCGAAGGGTTTCCCTGCCTCCTCTTTCTCCCAGATATGTGCACTGACTAGAATCCGAGTATGTGTGTGTTTTGACACACTTTGAAGGTTGAAGAGAGTCAGCCACATTCAACAGGTCGATCATACTTACGACATAGTCGCTGCTACAGTGACTCAGGGTATGCGTAGTCATCTGTGGTCATCCCGCTAGTCGCATGGTTGTTCTTCGACCTTATGTCACTATTTCGACAACGTAATTTACCACCTTGACCTAGAAATATGTTGCATCCTCTCAAAGGAACACTGTCTTTCTGTGGCTCCATGTAACACTGGGCTTCTTTATTCTGATGTGCTGCAAGTTGTACCCATGCTACTCCGTCCCCAAGGACGTTCTTAGCTGACAAGTCTGACAGTGTAATAAGTGCACTCGGTTGTTACAATAGATTTTATCCTTAGATGATAGTTTGTCAGCACACCTGTAAAGGGCTTCTGTGTATCCAGCCTACTGCTCCAGAATCACTGCCTTCATGATATTTCTTCTTTTAAATTCATCTCTCTGGACCCTATCAGTCATTCACAGTTTAATAAGAAATAGTTCCTCAGAGTCTATCTCAGAAACGTTAGATGAGGATGGAGTGGAGTGCCTTAGTTTGGGTTCCCCCAGAAGCCAACCCTGAGACAAAGAATCACATGCAAGGAGTTTACTTGGAAGGCGAGGGAAGCGTTATTAAACCCAGCAGGGAAATGAGGTACGCAAGGGAAAGTTGCCAACAATGGGTATGTTGTCGATCAAGCTACTGCGTGGGTGACTGAAGACAAATCCTAAGAAACCCTGGGAGCTAGCGTGGAACACACGCATCTTACCGTGATCCTACCCAAGAGGAAAGGGAGCTGGAGTATTTACACACCAACTTCCTTAGCCGCTGGGTGAGAAATGCTCCCAGAGCACTAATTTCCTGACCCTTCTAGCCACGTGCGTGAACAGAGTGAACCCTGGGGGCCAGAGAACATCCTTGGATAAAGAGATGCATCTACGCGGTAAGGCTTGAACACAGATCACCCGCTACCGTCCACCCCCTGTACCATACGGATCTCCCCTTATTCTCTTTTAAGTTCTTTCTGTCCTGTCACTGGCTCTTCAAGATGATGACCAGCCATACTTCCTGTAAAGTAAACTAAGAGACTAAAGCCAGAAACTTTATGGGACAAATTCATATGCTAAGGGAACTCAGGTCCACACTCCTGTCCTTCTACCCTATTCTAATTCCCCTCACCCCCAACAGCACTTTCACTGCCTGAAGCTGCTTGTACCCGGAGGCAATCCAGACCTCCACCCTCGAAAGATCTGAGCCTTGGGTTGCTGTGTCTTGGGCAAACTGTGGTTACTCTAGCCGACCATTCCTAGTTACCGCTGCACATGGAAGCCCCAGGTGCCCCAGAGCTTCTCGGGACTGCAGACACACTCCTCCCTGCCTTCATTAGGTTCCTTACGGTGACCGAGCCTGGCATCTTTGCCCGGAGAGTAACTCCTTTCTTTGCACCCTGGTTTACTAGCAGTTAGGTACCCAAAATGACCAGGCATCCATTCTCGTTTTAGGTTTAGTGTGGCTCTTGTTATGTCTCTGGTAGAAGCAATCTCTTCCCTTTGCACCAGGAGCTAGCAGATCCTGGAGTTGGAGAATGAGAGGTACAGAGTCTCTAAGTGGGTCACTGGGAGCGATGGCAGGAGGAGCCACTCCTACTTAAACTCCTTGGTATCCAAACCCATGTAACCCAGCTGTTGGAGACACAGCACTATAGAGGGACTGGGGGTTAAAAGGACGTACTGCGTCTTAAAGCACCTCACCCCACAAAGTGTCTTCTCCAAGTTGCACCTTACCTGCATTTCTATGACGTCATTCTAATCTTACCTTTGGCAAACAACTCTGGGGGATATGGTATGAAGCGGAACCAGGAGGTCCTGTGGCTATTATAATGCCTTCTTTGCTATGAAATGGGTTCTTTGGCAAGGTAAGGTTATGCAGATCCCATACAATAAACCAGACATTCTGTGAGCCCTCAGACAGTAGTGCTAGCTGAGTCACCACCGCCAGGAAAGGCAAATCCATACCTGGAATACATGGCCAATCCCAGTCCTCCTTCCCTATCAGGACAGTTCAGGATATCACTTTTTTCTCTGGGCTGAAAAGAAATGGAATATTTGGGAAAAGAGACCTGGAAGTCTCTTCTGGCATAGGAAGATCTTCTTACAGTAGGGCTTTTGCTGAGTGTGTTTTGCTTCTTTGCTCTGATAGATTGTAGTGGCGGATAGTGATGGAATCTGGGGATGTCCATCAACCTCCCTCCTCACTGAGATTTAACCAATGGAGATATAGACACAAGGGATCCAAGTACCAACTTATTAATAGCAATATATTAGAGATAATCTAAATGTTCATTAATAGGTGGAAGGGTAGGTAAATATGGTGTAACCATAAAATGGGATACTATGCAGCTACAAAAAGGAATGAAGATGCTCTGGGTATTCACATGGAAAGAGCTCTCAGAAGAATGGGAAGGAATAAGGGAGGGTAACATAAACATGTAGCATCCTAAGTATTTATAAGGTTTGGAGGGCATCACAAGAAAATACTAATAGGTAGAGCTTTGGGATGGGCACGGGGTAGGTAGGAGCCTGGGTAGGAGGGAGACTGTTCGCAGGATACCATTTTATTACCTGTATAGAGCTAGAGACCTAGAAAATGACTGAGGGGTGGGTGGGGAGACATAGCTGGGATGGGTAGACATGGTCATTGCCGCTCCTCCTAAGTCAGCTGGCTGTCTCTTGTCATGACTCTGGGAAAGGGAGAAGGAAAGAGTGTAGGTGGGAAAATACGGTAAGGTACCAGTGAGGACCTGAGGATGGGGTGGGTGCTCTGCACCTGCTGACCGTGCCAGTGGTGTGCTCCCCACATGTCGGCGTGCTGGGCGTGCCTTACACTGAGTAGGTGCCCAGAAATATGACTGCTGGGACCTGAGCTCACCAGGATTCTGAGTAATCTGTTGGCACAGCTCTTTGTTGCCACCCACGTGGGAGGTGGTATAGGGCGATGGTGAAGAGCACGGGATCCAGCATCAAAATAAAACTGTGTTCCTGGCTCTGCCACTAACTAGACATGACAGGAAAAATACTAGCACCCGCCTCAGTGTCCTGGAGAGTCGCACGCAGAGGGCATGGCCAGCACCTGGCCCATTCAAGATGCTCAAGAGCTTTCGGTATTTAAGTCTGCCAGCTTAGTCACTTATTTGTGTGATCCGTAGCCCAGATCCTGACCTTTCGCCGAACACAGAACAGAGGCGGTCCTTTCTGGCCCGGGCAGGGCAACCTGCCCCTTCCCGACACCACCGGCTGATGCAGCAGCTGCGCGTCCCCTCCGGCCCCCCAGGGCCTGGTGTGGGGCTCTCTGGAGGAGCTTCTGTGCTGGCAGATGTTTCCTCTAGGATTCCAGCGGCAGTGCCAGATGTCGGCATGCCGCCGCGCTCACAGAGCACCCTGTCCATGTCTATTCCCTGCATAATTGCAAAGTAAATGGCTTCATGTTATTGTGGAAACGACTCTAAAAGTTAATGGTTCCTCTAATAGGAGAAACCCTCTCCCTCCTCCTTCCTCCCGCCTCCTGCCTCCCAACGGCACTGGATCCTTGGTTCTCAGCCTTTGTTTCTGTCCCCGGGGAAGGAGCGATGGACAGACGGGACGGACACGCTGGGTGCGAAGCTTACTTAGAGCTCTGTTGCAGCGACTGGACCTTAGTTGGGCAAAGGAAAAGTAAAGCAGGTGTTGGCCGTGTTATTGGGGAGCTCCCTCTATTAATTCCGTTATGCTCCTGACTCCGCCTGGTGCAAGGAGCGGTAAGCCACAGCGAAGTCCAAGGCTCGAAGGGTTAAAGGGCGTTTCAGGTCCTAAAACCGTTTTTGATACATCAAAGATGGTTTTGTTCTGGTGACTGTGTTCTGGTCGGAGACAAGCTTTGCTGTGTTGTGTTGCCAAACTTTTATCTCTCAATTTGAAGCAGCAAGTGGGCCGAAGGCAGGCAAGCCTGCCCTGGGGTGCAGTGAGGCAGAGGAGGCTGTGCTCAGGGCCATCCGTGCTTGGGGACCAGGCCTTCGGCTCGGCAGCCCCACCTCTGCGCCCGTGTCCTTCCCGTAGGACAAAGCCAAACACAGCAACAGAGGGGCCCAGTCGCAGCCCGGGGCCACGGACCTTTCCTTTAATGCCTGGAGGACAAATACCAGAGAGCTGGTTAGCTGTACTCTAACACTGGAGGTTAGAGCCGGCCGCGAGCGCTGCTCCAGATCATGGGCCCTGAAACGGGTCTGCGGAGTTCAAGTCCCAAAGTCCCAGCTGTCTGCCGACCAGCAGAGTGGTTTTGACCCAGTCACTTAACACCTCTGTGCCTCGATTTCTCTTCTGTAAAATGGCAAATCATAATAGCGCCTCCTCCATAGGGTCACGGCGCAGGTAAAGGAGTTAACATAGGCCAAGCGGCGGCTTCATAGTAAGTGATGGAGAAGTTTGGTCTCAAACACCCTGTGATGAGTCCTCCCCCCTCCATTTAGAACCTGCCACTAATGAATACTTAATTCAGTTGAAGCATGTGCTTGGCAAGAAGGAACTAAAATAAGGTCCCCACAAATGACTAATGGATAGACATCAGCGGAGCCCTTGGACTTGGGCTTTCAGGTCCACGGGAGCGGTCTGTTTCGGCCTTGCAGCAATCCAGACCTTGGCCCCCCACCGACTCACCCTGGGAGAACCTCCTTACACCGGGGTGAGCAAGGCGGGCTTTCCTGACAGCAGTCTGGCGAGGGGTGAGGAGGGGCTGAGCGGAGAGCGGGGATATTGCCGTGCAGGCCACACGCACACACGGGTGCACACACGGGCGGGTGCTCACGCCACTCCAACTCTCACACCTCCCTTAGGAGCTTCCCTCTTTTCGGTGGCTTCCCTTGGTGCCATTTCCCCCACACCAGCCTCCGATGCTGTTCTCCTCCCTCTGCCTCTCGGGAACTCAGAATCTCTCACTCTTTGTAGTAAGCGGGGCCTTCTGGCCCTGTCCCAGCTCCTGCGCACACTTACCCTATCAAACGCACGATGGCCCCACCTCTCCAGCTTGATTCAGTTAATGTATCAAGGTGGTGCATCAAAGCACTTTGCAGACATCCAAGTGCCCAGGCCCGTGTGGAGTCCCTGCTGCGCTCTTATTTACTAACTGTGGCGGTGGGCTAGTTCCTCAGCCTCTCTGAGCCCCCAGGTCAGGCCTAGAGGGGCTGTTGTGAACACAAAGTGAAATCGTGCCTGCAAAACACAGAGCAGTGCCTGGTGGTTCGCAGCAGCGCAGTCTATGCTTTTTGAATAAATAAT
The DNA here is from genome assembly GCF_011100685.1 of Canis lupus familiaris. Taxonomy (NCBI): domain Eukaryota; kingdom Metazoa; phylum Chordata; class Mammalia; order Carnivora; family Canidae; genus Canis; species Canis lupus. The sequence continues at coordinate 32,231,360 of NC_049239.1, read as the reverse complement.
AGCCTCATTTCTCACCAAACATAAATGGGATTTCTCCCAGCAGAAAATGGGCATCCATAACTTTTTATGAGATGTGTATAAGGCACTATGGGACATAAAAGAATGAACATTTAGGTCTATCTAGATGATGCTGGGAACTTTTGTGGGTTACTTAATCACTCTGCACATTAGCGTCCTCCATTGTAAAATGCGGATAATAACAGGACCTATTTATATGGCTGTGGGGAGGATTAACGAGACACTACATGTAAAAACAGAGCCTGGTCCAATTTAAAAGTTTAGAAAACTGTAACTATTATTATTAAAAGCTTATGCCTCGAATTGAACTGGTAGGAGAGGGAAGTGCATTTGCCTCCTTTCCGGGCATAAAATTCAAAACTGCCAAGTTCAGATGCATTTAGGAAATCCCACTGCTATTAAACTGACTGCGTTAGTCAAGACAGAAATTGATTAATTTAAGCCGATAGCTTCGGCTTTAGAAATTTGAAATCACCACGCAATTCATAAACTTACTAATGGTTCTCTCTTGATATTTCATTTTGGAAATCTTAAATTCTTTTTTGGGCCGTTAGCTTTGTAGTAGTTTCCTTTCATCATCTACACATTAAGAATTAATCTGGGGTACGAGCTAATAGCTCAGCCCTTCTGACCAGTGTTCCCTTTGATTTTGTGTAAACTGTGAGCAATTGGCCATATTCCACGAGCAACTAGTTATGAAGATGGAATATGCATGAGCAGAGTTTAGCGTTGGGATCAAGTAAGGCTTGCAACAAACTTAATGCGATGTTGTAAAGGATATGCAAAATCAATATTGTGCTGTGAGGTAATTGGACACAAATGCAGTTCACAAATGCAGATGACTGTAGTTACCTTGCTCCCAGACAGGTCCTTCCAGGATTAGCTACCAGAGGAAGAGGGAGGGGGTGTTTGCAGCAGAAAGCAACTCTGGGGCCTCTGAGAATTCTTCCGAACTCAGAGTGTCCAGATGTCTCTCCTTTGGGACGGGGCCTGGATGATTAGGAAGCCTGTTGTTTGGAAACACGGGATGATGAAAGCAACCTCCTCCTGGTCCTTATGGGGATCTGGCTGCAAAGAAAGTCTATTAGGCTAGGCCAGGGGTCAGCAAACTTTTTCTGTAAAGAGCCAGATAATAAATACTGTAGTCCCTGAAGGCCATATGGTGTGTGTGTTGCAATGACTCAACTCTGCCATTATAGGGCAAAAGCAATGATCATCTACTCGGAGACTCATGGATCTGGCTATGTTTTTATAAAACTTTCAAGAAACTACTCGGAGACTCATGGATCTGGCTATGTTTTTATAAAACTTTCAAGAAACCCCTGGGGGGTTTGGTCAGTTAAGCCTCTGTGGGTTTCGGCTCAGGTCATGATCTCAGGGTCACAAGATCGAGCCCTGCAAGGGGATCTGTGTTCAGCGTGGAGTCTGCTTGTCCCTCTCCCTCTGCTCCTCCTCTGCTCATGCTCTCTCGCTCTCTCAAATAAATAAATAAAATCTTTTGAAGGAAGGAAGGAAGGAAGGAAGGAAGGAAGGAAGGAAGGAAGGAAGGACTGGATTTAACCCATAGGCTGTAGTTCATGGACTGATCTAGGTTAAGGCTCTCAGTGGGAAACGAGAAGAGAATCCAAAGCCTCACTTTCTTGGGGCAGGCTAGCATTTGGGTTGACAGATGAAACAGGGGTGTGGGAAGTTGGGGCAGAGGGATACCTCAAAACCCATTTCCTCTTCCCCTCCTTTGTAGGGCTTGCCTACCCTGATGAAGCCAACAGCCTAGAAAGGTGGTACAGAATGGATAAGAGTGTGGGGACCGACTGCAATCAGGTTGAAACCCTAGCACTGTCCTCATTTGTCTGTGTGACCTTGGGTGACTTATTTGACCCCTCGGAGCCCACCTGTAAAATCCAGGTGCCAGAACTTGTCTCACGGGGTTATGAGGATTCAATAAACTGGATTTTGTAAAGCGTTTATCACACACTAAGTGGCAGACGTAAAATGTGTCTTTATACTGTATTTTACAGGCAATTTGAGGAAGCATCAAGAGTAATTTTGCCTTTGGAGGATTTTTCCCTCCACCTTTCATACAGACTTTAGAATACAACTCCCCATAACTTGTGTTCAGAGCTATTTTATTCATTCCATGATATACCCAGGAAGGAAATTGTTGGGTCATAGGTTGTCCATGTTCCGCTTTAGTAGCTATCAAACTGCTTAGTTGACACTTAAGTAGTTTTCCGAAATGCCTATACCTATTTATATTCCCAAAGGCCTTGTTGTAAGAGCTCCAATTGTTTATCATTCTGGTTTCCGGTGGTTTTTATTGGCGTCTGCCAAGCAAATAACAAGTTTGTGCACTTGTCATATACTTATTAGTCATTTTAATATCCTCTTCCGTGAAGTGCCTGTTTGAGCGCCAAGTTTTCTTATTGATTTGCAGCAGTTCTTTCTATAGTCTGGATCTACGAACGTCAACTGTTTTAGATGTTTTTGGACAAGCAGAAATCTCCGATTTGAATATATAGTGCTCTTTATCAAACTTTGTTTTCCTGTCTTATGTTCAATGACTTCAGTAAATTACCGGGTACGGTTTATAGGCCGTTGCTTGTCATGCTTCACAGAGCTGATCAACACACACCCGTTAGAACCATTAGATGAGCTAGCTAATTTCTTTTTAGTCTTGAGATTTGATGAATCCATGAAACCCAGCCAGTTGGTATTCATTGGGTTCATTTTCAACGCACCTTGAAAGGGTGGGTATGGATGTGTGGAGCTACTGTCAGCTCTGAATCATTATGTACAAGGAGGATGGGAACCTGCACTAGGGCGGGATTTCAGCGGTGAGGTGAAGTGATATAGTGAAATAGCAGTTTGGGCACCCGTGCAGGGTAGCCAGGGGAATGTCCTGGATATCTGGAAAACTGCAAAGGAATTAAGATGGGGTGAGTCACGGGATAGATGAGAGAGAAGAGAGATGAAGGAAAAAGACAGAAATTTGGTAGGGAATGTCAGAGACTCAAATAGAGCAAAAGAAGGTGTTCATGGGAGGTGGTTTTCTTAAATTTTCCTGTTTTTTTTAAAGCTTCTGTCTTTTTTAAAAATTTTTATTTATTTATGATAGTCACACACAGAGAGAGAGAGAGAGAGGCAGAGACACAGGCAGAGGGAGAAGCAGGCTCCATGCCTCCATGCACCGGGAGCCCGACATGGGATTCGATCCCGGTCTCCAGGATCGCACCTTTTTTTTTTTTTTTTTTTTTTTTTTACTAGGAGGTCCTAAAAGTACAAATCACACAGTATTTCTCTTTCTTTCTTTCTTTCTTTCTTTCTTTCTTTCTTTCTTTCTTTCTTTCTTTCTTTCTTTCTTTCTTTCTTTCTTTCTTTCTTCTTTCTTTCTTTCTTTCTTTCTTTCTTTCTTTCTTTCTTTCTTTCTTTCTTTCTCCTTCTCTCTCTTCCCTTCCTTCCTTCCTTCCTTCCTTCCTTCCTTCCTTCCTTCCTTCCTTATACTGGAGGCACTTCGTGCCCACCACTTTGCTTTCTTTTCTGATGGGAAATAAAATGGGCTATTAACTGTTAAATAGGTGCTATAAAATAAAAGTTATCGGGGGATTTGGAAGTGGAAGCCAGTACCGTGAAGAATATATATCCCATATCAAGATTATAGAACTAGTCCAGCCTAAATTCTTCCTTTTCTTTTGATGGTTCTGTGTAGATTGTATTGGGAGCCCCAGTCTATCAGAAATAACTTGTTTGCAAGTATGTTACTGAAAACCCAACATGAACAATAAAAGGAAAATGTTAACTCTCATTTTGGAAAAGTCTAGAGTGGCTGCTGGGCCTCCAACTGAGGCTTTATCCAGCAGCTCAAATGACGTCACCAAGGACTGGGATTTTCTCCATAACTTCGCTCTGTGTTCACTACTGTTGACTTCATCCTTTTTCTTATACTCCCAGTTCTGAGTACCCTCTCACTCCCTCCTCATAAGAGCAAAATAAGTAAGGTAGCTGGAGCCCTCACCCTACACTGAACACAGAAAGACGAGGGACCCCTTCTAACATCTCCACTGAAGACCTGGGATTTGCAACCTGTCATTGCCCCACAACGGTTACGTGTCCTCACCTCATCCAATCAAGTGGCCAAGAGACAAAGGCAGGCTATCTTTGTTAGATGGGATGCAGCCTGGAGTTGGGTGTGGACTTGGTCTTGCCCAGGCTGCCCGGCTATGCATGGGGGACACGTGAATTCTCTAACAACAGGAAGAAAGCTGATGCTGGAGAGGCATCAAAGGAGAGCCATCATTCTTAGCAAGGGAATGTGGAGCATCGGGGGAAGCTTTGTAAGCGAAGAAGAGCCATGTGACTTAGGAGCCAAAAAGAAAACAAGGTAAAGCTTCCCAAAATAACTGGTGGGATTATGACTCTGATGCTTAATAGCTAGGTTTTTGAGTCTCAGATTCCTTATCTGTCCAGTGTGAAAAGGACTCTACTCCTCTTGTTGGAGGAGTAAATGAGAATATTTTCAGAAGGGCTTTGAACAATGTAAAAAAAAACCCCAAAACATAAAACAAACCAACACAGCTATGGGGCGCCTGTGTGGCTCAGTGGTTGAGCATCTGCCTCTGGCTCAGGTCATGATCCCAGGGTCCTGGGATCTAATCCCGCATCAGGCTCCCTGCAGGGAGCCTGCTTTTCCCTCTGCCTATGTCTCTCATGAATAAATAAACAAAATCTTAAAAAAATACACAGCCATGAACGTACAGTGTTTCTACTACCAGAAGACCCTAGCGGGAATAAACAAATCCCAAATGCAGCGTTTCCATCTAAAATTGGACTTGTGAAGCTAATATTCGTACAAAGTAAAATTTTGGTCAGGCCATCATTAATAATGATCGGGATCATCGTGTTAATTATGATGAAAGCACTAAACACCAACATCTATCAAGGGCTTACTATGTGCCAGGCTCTGTTTTAAGCATTTTTCATTTATGATTTCATTTAATCGTCAAACAACCTTATGAGTTAAGCACTATTTTTTTTTTTTAGGAGTGCAGCTTTTTATGTTAAGCACTATTATTATCCCCATTTTACAGGTGAGGAAAATAAGCTGCAGAGAGATTAAGCGACTTATTCATGAGATACACCAAGGGGTGGGGGCAGAGACACAGGCAGAGGGAGAAGCAGGCTCCATGCAGGGAGCCTGATGTGGGACTCAATCCCAGGACCCCGGGGTCACGCCCTGGGTGGAAGGCAGGCGCTAAACCACTGAGCCACCCAGGGATCCCCCCCCCTTTTTTTTTTTAAAGATTTTATTTATTTATTCATGAGAGACAGAGTGAGAGAGAGCATTGAGCAGATTATTGAAACCTTTGGAGGCTTTGTTTTGTCATCTGTAAAATGGGGATACTTACAGGACCCTCCTCATTGGATTGTTGTGCAGATTAAGCAGGATACTGCACACGGTGTGCTTAGCATACAGTAGATAACATGGAAAGAGTAATTATTTATTATAGTTGCTTGTAACAATTTTATTTGGTTTTTAGAAATAGGTTCCTGCTAACAAGTTCCTTCTGGTTTGTTTACTGTTCTTATTATGCAATTTTTCAGAAGTAATGGAGTTTCAGTGCTGTTGATTGCTTTTTTTTTTCTCTAAAATTGTAAAGGTAAAACATGCCTACTTTAAAGAAACATATTTGATTTTCTAACCTTTGGGGTAGGATGCTTTCAGTTAAAGTAACAAATTTATATAAGAGAGGGCATTTATTGTTCCGTGTCATCATCTATGGCTTAATACAGGACTCAAAAATGTCCTCAAAAGATTATCTTCTTCCTGTCTCTCCACTCTGCCTTCTTTGGGGATCATGAAATGGTAAAACAATCTCAATTCATGACCATAGATGGGTACCAATAGGTCCAGGGGCTCCTTGCTTCCTTTTCCACATCCTAGAGAAAGAGAAAAGGTCTTTCCCAGTGGCTCTCAGAAGGGCAAGAAAGTTTCTTTCCCATAAGTCTCTAACCAAAGTCCTTTCAAGCCTCATTTTCCAAGAGGAGGTCATGAACTCATTCTAGAAAGAAATTGTGCCCATTGAGGTTGGGCATCACTAATGCGCTTAACCTAGTCCAGACGCACCTGTGGAGTTGCCTGACTGCCCACATGGCACCCCAGGGACGCAGGAGGGGCATGCGGGGAGGACCTCCACCATGACCGTGACCGAGTGCTAAGAAGAGTGGATCATCCACTGGGTCCACCACCTGTTTTAATCCTCTGTGTGGTTTGTAAATCCCCATTTTAGTCTGCTAGGGCTGTCATAACAAAATGCCACAGACTGTGTGTGGCTTAAACAATAGGAATGGATTTCCTCGCAGTTCTGGAAGCTAAAGATCTGAGAGCAAGGTGTTGGCAGGGTTGGTTTCTTCTGAGGCCTCCCTCTTTGGCTTGCAGAAGCCTGCCTACTTGCTTTGTCTTCACCTGCTCTTCCCTCTGGGTGTGTTTGGTCCTAATCTCCTCTTCCTATAAGGACACCAGTCATACTGGATTGGGGCCCATCCTAAAAACCTCATTTACCTTAATAACCTTTTGAAGGCTCTATCTCCCAATTTAGTCACATGCTGAGGCAATAGGGGTTAGGACCTCAGCACACGAGTGTTGGGGGACACAGTTCAGCCCATAGCAGTTCAAAACCTCCTAGACTATTCCTCAGAATAACTTTCTTAATGGTTTGGAACATATCTGCACTTTATAATTGTTCCAAAAACGTTCTTTGCAATGACCTACTACACTGACATTGCCTCTGAAAGTAAGGCAACCATTTTATCCATGAGATTCTCTCAGCAGTCAGGAAATCTTTGACCTGCCTAAGAGTTTCACCTTAGAAAAGTTTTAAGGCAGGTGTTACCAGTAATTCAAGTACCCATTTTTAAAAAGTATCTCAGTAAAATGCCCACACCAATATACTCGGCATAAATGCTTGGTGAACCTCTCAAAATGAATTGGTAATACATATAACCCTAGGAAATGGAATGATTTGACCTAACGGCTGAGAGTGAACTGTGGTGGCTATTTGTTTCATCTGCCTGGCACACTTGGGTCATACCCTTACTTCTGGGTTCTTTGGGGGAATTCCTTCTCTACTCCAAGTGACCTTTGGGTATTAAGCTGTCAAATCATTGCCTACTACCACTACTACTCTGGCCTCATCACAGGGGTAACCACGTGGTTGTATCCTTGGGACATGGTGATAAGTCGAAGGACTGAAAACATGGCCTGGGTTGGGATTTACCTGAATGTTAAGAATTGGAGAGGGAGAACAGCTTTCCTGCCATGGGTTGAATTGTATGCCCCTCAAAAGGTATGTTGAGCTTGGTCTGGAGATGGAGCCCCACATCGGGTGCCATGGTCAGCGTGGAGTCTGCTTGTCCCTCTCCCCTGCTCCTTCTCCCACTGTCTCTCAAATAAGTAGACAAAAATCTTTTTAAAAAAAAGATATGTTGAAGTCTTAATCCCAGCTACTTGTGAATGAGACTCTATTTGGAAATAGGGGCTTGGCAGATAAAATCAAATTAATATGAAGTCCTACTTGGCAAGGGTGGGCCCTAATCCAATATGACTGGGGTCCTCAAGAAGAGCAGAAATGGCACATGAGGAGAACACCAGGTGAGGATGGGAGCAAAGGCTGCAGAGCTATTATAGCCAAGTGGCATCTACAAGCTGAGAAACAGCAAGGATTGCTGGTAGTACCAGAACCTAAGAGAAAGACATGGGACAGACTGTGTGTGGCTTAAACAATAGGAATGGATTTCCTCACAGTTCTGGAAGCTAAAAATCTTTCTGAGCTTTCAGAGAGAGCATGTCCTTGTGGCACCTTTATTTTAGTCTTCTAGCCTCCAGAACTGCGAAAAATGAAACTTCTGTCCTTTGAAGTGATGTAGTTTGCAGCACTTAGTCCCAGCGGCCCTAGGAAACCAATGCACCTCTCATTCTCTTGAATAGCAAGTCGAAGCTGAGGAATCTGGGTGGCCACTATCCCCAGCCTCTGGAGAAAGAGTTAGACCAAAATAAAGAGATAAACAGAGATGACAGATGGCCCTGGAGGGAGTGAGTTTAATCTCTTGGCCTTGTTCCCACAGCCATTCTTTATTGAGCTACATGCGACCTACCTCAGAGCTTCTCAACCAGGGCACCAAGGGCAGCAGGGTTCTAGGTGTCCTGAGAAGCTGGTCTCTTCAGCTTCTTGGGTGGCCAGCTTGGATGAGGTGAGCTGCGACCAGAGTCAATTCAAATTATTTTACCCCTAGGTGCTCTATACGTATTGTCATTGTCTAGCTATACCTTGGCATGAAAACGTTGGGAAGCAATAACCTACTCCTTAGCCTTCCCAGGGACACGAACCAGTAGGTTTTTGCTGACCCAGTTTGCCCTGGCTTTCTATCACGGGCACTTAAAACAGTCCCAGGTAGTCCAGCATCATCAGCTATAAATCTGCTTCGCACTTGGAGAATGTCTACCAAAAAATATTTGGGTTAAAATTTAATAAGCTGATAATACCACAGGGTGGCAGAGATACGGAGCACCTGAAGGTCCTTGTACCGTTGCTGGTGGGATGTTAAATGGTACAATGGTAAATGGGAAACTGCTTGGCAGTTATTTCACTGGTTAGCCACTTAAAGAACTTAAAAGTTATAAAAAGCCAGGTATTTCACTCCTAGGTATATACCCAAGAGAAATGACTATATATGCCTAGAAAAAGACTCCAACAACAAATTCTATAAAAGAATTATTCCTTATTGGTCAATAACAGCCCCAATGCCCCAGAAACAAGATAATAAATACAAAAATTATGGCATATTTATATAATGGAATTTTGTCGCGTTAGTAGGAAAGACTGGACCCCTGGAGCACCTAAGAATGTAGACGAGACACAAAAATTGTGTTGCGTTACAGAAGCCAGACACAAAAGACTACCTACTGCATAATTTCATTTACATGATGTTAAATATGAGCATATAAGCTGGGTGATGGGCATTAAGGAGGCACGTGATGTGGTGAGCACTGGGTGTTTATGCAACAGATGAATCACTGAACTCTACCTCGGAGGGTAATGATAACTAACCGAATTTAAATAAAATAAGTAAAAAAAAGAGAACAGTACAAACTTGTCAATGTTTATGAAAGTTAAAACAATGGTTACTTCGAAGGGGGGGTTGGTGACAGACTAGAAGGGTGCATGAGGGAACCTCATGGGGTGCCAGAAATGTTCTCTATCCTGATCCGGGTAATGGTTATATGGGTGTGTACATATGTGTGAAAAAAAAAAATCATCAAGTTGAGCACTTGAAATTAGTGTGCTCTACTTCAGCTATGTTATAATTTCAAAACTTCTAAGAAAAATACACTGATTTATGAATCTATAAAACATGGTTATTTAACATTAGAAGTCTTTTTAACATATTCTTTTCTTGATTTACCTGAAAACAAATACATATTTCTTGTTAGAATTTTAGAAAATACAGAGAAGCAGAAAATAAGTCATTCGCATTCCCACTACTTATAAAATATCATTGTTGACTTTTGAGATATATCTTTTCTTTCTAAGTCAAGGAAAAATCTGATTATAGGGGACCATTTGTTTCATTACTTTTTTTTTTTAAATCTGTTGTGAACATTTTTTATGTCGGTAAGTATTCTCCAGCAGCACCATTTTTCAAGAAGGCATAATACACCAACACATTCCTTTGCCAGGAGTTCTTTGGTTCATTTTTAATTTATTATTTTTATTTTTTTAACTTTTTTTTTTTAACTTGTTTTGTTATTGATGGTCATTATGACTGTTTTCCTTGTTCTGACACTATAACCCCTGCTGGAACAAACATTCTCTTTGTGATCTTTACACATATCTGAGATTATTTCCTTAGGATGCATGCCCATGAGTCCATTGTTGAAGTTTGCAAAAATGCTGAGGCTCTAAGAGGTAAACATCTTTAGTACTTTTGATGTGAATTCCAAATTGCTTTCCAAAACATTTGTATTAATTTACACTATCAGCAATGATGTGTGCTGTCTTATTTTATTTTATTTATTTATTTATTTTTTAAGAAGCCAAAAAAGTTTAATGTTATTGAATAAAGACAGTTCATTCAGGGCTTATACAGATCATATTTTACTTTTACTTATTTGAAATCACAAAGATGAAAAATTAGGAGAGACCTGTAAACCCCCAGCCCCTTTGCCCCATTTCACTAATCATCATTTGGTTATTCTTATTTAATCGCTTATGCTCTCTCCACCCATCTTAATCCCAACAGACCCTTCTTTATAATCCTTCTGCTTTGGAAGTGACGGTTCCAAAACACAGGAAGCATCACTTCTTACAAGCTGTGTGACCTTGGGCAAGTTACTTAATCTCTCTGAGTCTTAGTTTCCCTTATCTGTAAAGTACAGAAAAACACAGGATTATTATAAGAATGAAATAAAAATGATCCACCCAAAGCTCTTAGTTTAGTTTCTGGCCTCAGAAACTAAACTAAGGGATTATACTTATTTAAGTTCTTTGATTTCTTGCCACTGTGGAATTGGACTTAAAAGAGGAAATACATGCAGGAATCAATATTAATAATAATAGTTTTATAAGTATTAACAAAAACAGTAATGATATTACTGACGATTTTCATGAATGCCAACATCAGCATTTTTATATCCTCCTCCCTCCTGTCCAAAACATTCTCCTCTGCACCAAAACAAAGACACAAACGACTCAACCAGCCAAAACCAGAGATTGGCCAGAGTGGAAGCTGGAGCAGTTGCTGGTTCTCCTCCATATGACTTTGACATCTAGAGGACAAAGAGAGAGGTGGGTGGGAATATCCTCTGGCATTAAACGAACCTGGATCTGAGACCCAAGTGATTTTCTTAACCCTCTGTATCTAATCCATACCTAATTTTCCAATCCTAAATCCACTTTCTTCTAATTACCTTGTCAATCATACATTTCTCTTCATCCCCACTCCCTTCCCCTACTTGGATCCACCATTCCCATCTTATTTAAACCACAGGAGTCTCCTAACTGGTCTTACTCCTTCCATTCTTGCTTTCTGCATTCCATAGCCGTAGCTTTGGCTGGGAGTAACAGAAAATCCAAAATAACATGGCTTAAACACAACTAAGATGGTAATTTTCATTCTCATATAAAAATCTAGGTAGCCTACTGCACACCCATTAGAATAACTAAAATTTTAGCGCCTGGCAATATCAAGTAGTGGCAAGGATGTAGAGCAACCAGCCTCCCCATTCACTGCTAATGAGAACGTAAAATGCTATACCCACTTTGAAAAACGGGCTGTTTCTCATATTGTTAAACCGACCTCTACCATAGGATGCAGCCATTCCACTTCTAGGTATTTACCCAGAGAAACGAATCATATGTCTACACAAAGATTTTATACATAGGTGTTCATAGCAGCTCTGTTTGCAATAGCCCCAAACAGTAAACAACCCAAATGTCTATCAGGTGGTGAACTGATTAAACAACCTATTACATTCATTTGCTAGAATACGACTCAGCAGTAAAGAGGAAGGGACTATTGATACAACATGGATAAATCTCAAAATAATCATGCTGAACGAAGGAAGTCAGACACACAAAGAGTATACGCTATATGATTCCATTACATAAAGTTCTAGAAGATGAAAACTAGTCTATAGTGGCAGAAGGCAGATCAGTGGTTGTCTCCAGCTGGGAGTAGAGGGAGGGGTGAATTACAAAGGGGCATGAAAAAAAATTTTTTTTTGCGGGGGGCGGGGGCTGTGCCTGGCTGGCTCGGTAGAGCGGGAGATTCTTGACCTCGGGGTTGTAGGTTCGAGCCCCGTGTTGGGTGTAGAGATTACTTAAAAATACAAAAAAAAAAATATTTTAGGGATGATAGAAATGTTTTCTATCTTGTTCATTACATGGATGTACACAATTGTCAGAAATGCCAAATTATATGCTTCAAATGGATTCAGGGGTAGGAGGGTTGTATAAAAACTGTATGTGAGTTCTACCTCAATAAGTTAAAAAGCTGAAGGAGCAGCCTGGGGCTGGTAAGCTCTCCACAATGTCAGGATCCCTGCATCTTTTATCTTGTTTCTCTTCCCTGCGTGGCTTCTTCCTCATAGTCCAGGATGGCAGCATCTGGTCTCCAAGCTGCAGGATGGAGGAAGGGAAGAGGAGGCCAAAGAGCACATGCATTCGCCTCCTAAAAGGGTCTTAGAAGCCCCTCCCACCTGACGATTCTGCTTACATGCCATTGGCCATAATGCAGTCACATGCACATACCCAGTTGCATTTCCAAGGAGCCTGGAGATGTAGTCTTTCTCTCAAATGGTCACATAGAGGAAGGGGCGACTAGAACTGGAGGGGCCGTTAGCTGACTTAGTTTTTTACACGGTTATTTGTATCTTGTCTTCAAAATGTGCATGTGATGTGTACCCTCTCCGCTTAACGCTCTTTCGATGCCTTTCCCCTGGTCTCAGAACAAAGGCCAACCTCCTTGCCCGGCTTCCCCAAAGCTGCTGCCTCCGGTCCCTGACTCCACCTGTACCTTACTCTCTTCGGGTGAGGAGCTGCAGCCAGTATTTACTGCCTTTAGCCGCTCTCGCACATCAGCAGGGCTTCCCTTCCTGTGTCCTTCTGCTCGGAGCACCTGCCCCTCACTCTTTGCCTTGTTAACCAGCCAGTCCTTCCGCTCTGGGTTCATCCCCACTCCTCCGCTTAGGGCAAATTCCTGGTTTGTCTTACACTTACCCTTCCTATATGGTGCTTCTCACGGCTTGTAATTTTATATTTGTGTGACAGTAGGATCGCTGTCTTTCTCACACACTAGGCTGTAAGCTCCTTTCTTTCTTTTTTTTTTTTTTGTAAATTTTTCATTGGTGTTCAATTTGCCAACATACAGAATAACACACAGTGCTCATCCCATCAAGTGCCCCCCTCAGTGCCCGTCACCCAGTCACCCCAAACCCCCGCCCACCTCTCTTTCCACTACCCCTAGTTCGTTTCCCAGAGTTAGGGGTCTCTCATGTTCTGTCTCCCTCTCTGATATTTCCCACTCATTTTTTTCTCCTTTCCCCTTTATTCCCTTTCACTATTTCTTATATTCCCCAAATGAATGAGACCATATAATGTTTGTCCTTCTCCGATTGACTTATTTCACTCAGCATCATACCCTCCAGTTCCATCCACGTCGAAGCTCCTTTCTACTGGCCTCTGTACGCCAGTGTTAAGCCAGTACCTACTGAGGCAGAGGAGCTAAGTACACTTGTACTGAGTGAGCATGTGAATGAATGAATGAAAAATGAATGCACTTTATCCAGGACTGTCGATGGAAGTGAGGTGACTAAGGAGAAGTTTTGTAGTTCCCCTGAGCTCTGATTATTATTATTTTTTTAGGTGTCAGTTTTGAAAGGCTTAATAGTATTTTCTTTGGTCACTTGCTCTGTACCTCCACCACATTTGGTCATTGTAGTTACCATCTAGGTTTTGAGGTTTTGGGTTGATCTTTCCATAAATATATTTATCCTCTGCTTGGGTGGCAGGGTGTATGTGTATGTTGGGGGAGGGGTGATGTGAGATGAATAAAGTTTTTGGAAATAAAAATTACTGAACAGTTCATTACCTGCCATCTCCCTGAGGGTAATTGGAATTACTGAGTGTGGGAACGGGACTGGTGTGCAGAAGGCTCGGGGGAGGGCAGCAACATGCTGTCACATATTTATGTTGTTCACTTAATGGGGGAAGTGAGGCTCTGTTCACCTACTTGAGGGACAAATTATTCTCAAGTACATGGTATTTATTTAGAATGTAGATACGGTATGGTCTGCTTAAGTGGGAGCTTTGACGGGATAATTATAGGATATTAATAGATTCAGAAAAACAGGTTCTTTGTGGTACAACTTATAGTTAGCCAAACTATATAATAAGCAAAGATGAAAATCACTTTTCTTAATAAATATTTTCTTAGTCGAAGTTTGCTTGCTCTACAAAGTTTTGCCACAGTTAATCCAATTAGTAGGTTTTCTTATGATTTCGAAGTGGAAATACTCTGATTTACTCTTGCATACACACCCCAAAACATAGTCAAAGAAATAAAGAGAAGACTTGGGATATAGACGGAGGATGAGCAGGAAGCTGGGGTTTGGGGATGTGGCCATGCGCTTCTCTGTGTGAGCACCGGTCTGGAAACTCCTTCCAACGGGCGCTAACTGACCTACATTGGGCCCAGCGCATCCCAGGCCTGGCTCATCATGTACCATTGTCACCATTTTTTGCTGTATCTGCGTACCAACAAGGCATTGTTTACTTAATAAGATAGATCCTATTTTCCGAATTTAAATTTACTTAGAAAGGACAACTAAATTAATTGTAAACAAAATGAATAACGTCAGCTTGGGCAGGTCAGGGATTCTTCTGTTTTGCTCTCCACTGTATCCCCTCATTGGCAACCATGGTGCCCGGTAGGTTTTCAAAGAGTGTTTGTTGAATGAAGACATGCCATCATCCATAAAACAAACAAACAAACAAACAAAACAAAAAAACAAGTATTTCTCTAAGATATGTTACCGGTATTTGGCTATTACAAATATGGGCTTCCCGTGTAAAACCCTCTTGCATGTCGCTAGTAGTGTACACTATGCCCCACAAAGTGATCTCATTTCATCATTTGCTTACAATCTTACTCACTAGCTTCTTCTCAATGGTCTTGTCCCTCTCTGTATGCCCAGTGCCGTGTGAGGCACGTACCAGGTATAATAAAACACACAGCTGTGAATGAACAAGTGACTTACCTGACTGAATTCTTAGAGCCACCCTAGCACATAAGCTGTTATCCCTACTGTGTTACAGATGAAGAAAGCGAGGCACAGAGGTGTTCAGGGACTTGCCTGGGGCTACAGAGCTGGTAATTGATGGAGTGAGGGTCTGATATCAGGTGGTTAAATCAGGAGCCCTTCTTTTTATTTTTATTTTTTTAAGATTTTATGTATTCATCAGAGACATAGAGAGAAAGAGGCAGAGACACAGGCAGAGGGAGAAGCAGGCTCCATGCAGGGATCCCGACGTGGGACTAGATCCCGGGGCTCCAGGATCGCGCCCTGGGCCAAAGGCAGGTGCTAAACCGCCCGAGCCAACCAGGGGTCCCCGCCCTTCTTTTTAAATAGAACACTAGATTATTTGATTTTCTCTGGTCCAGCCTGAGCCACCAAACCTGTTGATTTTAGTTAGGCCAATGAAGAAGGACGTGTACTTCTGATTTTTTTTTATCCCAGTTCTTAGGATGACTTTCCCTCTAGTTTTTAGCACATATTCATTTGTGATGGTTAATGTTACGCATCAGCTTGACTGGGCCACTGAGGTCCCAGACATTTGGTCGAATACTGTGTGTTTGTGTGTGTCTGGGTGTTTTTCGGATGAGATTAACATATGAATTGGTAGACTGAGTAAAGCAGATTGCTCTTCCAAATGTGGGCAGGCCTCGTCCAATTAGTCAAAGGCCTGCATATCCATAAAGAGCCGAATAAGAGAGA
This sequence comes from Canis lupus familiaris, assembly GCF_011100685.1. Taxonomy (NCBI): domain Eukaryota; kingdom Metazoa; phylum Chordata; class Mammalia; order Carnivora; family Canidae; genus Canis; species Canis lupus. Next base: position 32,215,795 of record NC_049239.1, on the reverse strand, counting down.
ATTCATTGTCTCGACCTGACTGTCATCAAGCTAGGACATTGGTTTCCTCTTTTTTTTTTTCTTTTGAAAGAGAGAGAGCTCTCATGCATGAGAAACGTGGTGGGGGAGAAGCATAGGGAGAGGGAGAGAGAGAATCTTAAGCAGGCTCCCCACCCAGTGGCAGAGCCTGACCCGGGGCTGGGTCTCACAACCCTGAGATCATGACATGTGCCGAAATCAAGAGTCGGACATTTAACCGACTGAGCCACGCAGGCTCCCAGTCTTTTTTTATTCTGGACCCACACTGTAACTGTACCATTGGCTCTCCTGGGTCTCTAGCTTGTAGATTATAGATACTGAGATTTCTCAACCTCCATAAGTGCATGAGACAATTCCTATATATACATATGTGTGTGTGTATTTATGTATATGAATATATAAATATGAATAAATATATGGACAATATAATATATATGTACACATTCATCTTGTTATTTGCCAGTTCATAAACTTTCAATGTTTGCCTTCTATCCCAGGATAAAGTGTGAAGTCTTTAGCTTGTGGGCCAGTTAGAATTAGGTTTGCCTACATGTTAGAATAGACACCAAAAAACAGTGGTTCAGACAGTACAGTTTATTCCTCTCTTCTGTGACCATTATGTCTGAAACTGCTAGAGTCATCGGGGACCTTGGCTCCTTTCTTCCTCTTCCATCCACCTTAGCAATCTGCCTCATGATCTAAGATGACTGCTAAAGCTCCAGCCATTGTGTCCACCTTCCAGAATTTGCGTATAGGACTTTCCCTTAGGTTTGAACTAAAGCAGAACTTAGTCGCGCGGTTACATCCAGCTACCAGTGAGGCTAAGGAGTAGAGTGCGTTCTGGGCCAATAAATGTAAATGTTCTATTAAAAAAGGAAGGAGGGGAAGATATTCCATAATCTCTACCTCAGTTTAGCATTGAAAGCCTTTTCAACTCAGTTTTCCAGATTTCCTCCACCTCCCAGCTCTTCTGAACATTCTGTCCCCATCAAATTCCTTTGCTCACAGTGAAACACACCTAGTACTTTGTCACCCTGTCTCTGTTTACTCAGCCCTCTTGGAATGCTTTTTGTTTCATATCCAAGCCACACCTTTGTCACTGTGAGGCTTGCCCCTTCCTGCTTGAATCTGAGATGATTTCTTTTGAAGCTGAGCTCTTCCAGCAACGAGTATGTACTTAAATTGTTCAAATGCCCACACTCTTCTACTCCAGACTCCTCTTCTTTTGATGGCTTGAACAGTGTAAATTTTTCGTTGTTAATTTTTTACGCGTTTAGGTCTCGTCTGCTGCCCCCATCCCTCATTCTAGATTCCTTGAGAACGGGAGCCCCTTACTCAATGAACTCTCATTGACCTCCTACCTCACATTCAGTGTTGGGGATTTAGGAGAGAATAAAGCATGGGGCCCGTCTTCCAAGTCCTAATATCTCTCATGGAGTCTTACTAAAAAACTTAAGAAATGTAGGGGCGCCTGGGTGGCTCAGTTGGTTGAGCGTCCGACTCTTGATTTCAACTCAGGTCTTGATCTCAGGGCGTTAAGTTCAAGCCCTGTGTTGGGCATGGAGCCTACTTATAAAAACCAAACCAAAACCAAACAAAACTTGCAAATATTGGGGTGCCTGGCCGGCTCAATGAGAAGAGCATGCGTCTCTTAATCTCCAGGTCATGAGTTCAAGCCCCACATTGGTGTGGAGATTACTAAAAAAAATATATTAAAGCATAAACTTTAAAAAATAAATCTTGCACGCAGTAAGTACTTCACAAATTTCCTTTGCGTTGTTGAGCGGTAAGGGCTGACGTGTGTTTAAATGAGTATTACTTATGCTCAAGGTAATATTTATTGATTAATTACTACGAGCTAGGCCTTTCACATTCACTTCATTTCTTGATTACAACAGCTATGAGATAGACAGCACTGGGAGGGCACTGTAAGCTGCCATTCCCCTTTGGAGTCTCAGCTGCCCGCCCGTCCCCTCTCTTCCCTTTCGATGATCAAATCCTACTTTGCACACAATAAAAACATCCCCTTTGTATCTCGGGGTCCCTCTCATAGCTTTGCTCTCACCTATCCTGCCTCGACGGGATGTGGGTGACAGGGGCTGTGGTCTGGAAGCCTCCAGCTGGGTCAGGCCCCCGATTCCCTTCGTTTCATGCAGCCTAGTGGTTAATAATGTTTTCTAAACCTGTTGTCAATATTTACGAATTAGAGGGTGTCATGCAAAACTCTGGATTTTTGCCTTCTTTTGAATAACTGGGAGCTTTCTGCAACTGTGGGTCCGTATGCCCACGGGCCCGGGTCGCCAGGTTTGTGGAGTCCGTTCCTTCTAAACGGGCACAGCGTCCTCGTCCCCGTCACCCAGACACCTGCGGCCGTACTCACGTGTCTCAGCAGTCCGCGGCGGATACCGCTGAGCATGCAAAGTGCATGTGTCTACACGGCCCGCGGTGGGTCTGTGCCTCAGTCACCTTGGGAAGAGGAACTGCCCCCACTTTGTAGATGAGGAGGTGAAGGGCCCAGGCCGGGTCTTCAGCCCTCCATGGCTACCGCTCCCTGGAGCACTGGCATTTGTCACCCTGTGCTGAAGGGAGAGGAAGGGAAGAGGGGACCTGTCCCTGTTCCTCGTGCTGCCCAAGGCGGATGCAGCAGAAACCCACACCCACACCCACAGCTGTCCTGTAGGAATAGTGGCCCATGCCAGAGGCAGCAGGGCCCTGAAGGAGGCCAGGTGAGCACCGAGGGTCCTTGGGGCCATCTCGGAGCCAGCTGTCCTGGGGGGCTCTGCTTCTGTCCCTCTTGGAAAAGAGAATTAATTGATTCTATTAAGCCTCCATCCAACTGTCACTTGAAACGTTAGCCTGTAAACCAGAGTAATCCATCTTAGTCCCGTTAGGTCCCCTCGGCAGGCACCTTGGCCCTCCCGCTAGTGTCCCCCATGGCCCCTGGCCTGCCCGAGCCCCCCTGGGTCTAAGCGGTGCCTTGGCCCTCCTGCTACTGTCCCGCATGGCCCCCGGTCTGTCCGAGCCCCCCTGGGCTGGGGAGCGGGTCTGAGCAGATGCCTGGGCCCTTCCGCTAGTGTCCCGCCATGGCCCCCGGCCTGCCCGAGGCCCCCTGGGCTGGGGAGGGATTACCTGGGTTAGGTTACCTGCCTGTCAGCCTCTGAAAATGCAGCCCTCTTCAAGCGCTCTAAGGTGGGGGGTTTGGGGGGGATGTACGGCCGGTCAGGTGACGGCTGTCCCGAGACCCACCAGGGACGAGAATCTCTGAAGCTGTTCTGCGTGTGGGTGCCGCGGATGCAGAGACGGGTGAGCCCTGTGGCACAGTCAGGGTGCTCATGAGACTCCAGAGCAGGGCCCCTAGAGGGTGAAGAGCGCGGGTTTACCGCGGGCGTGTCGGGGCCACCTGGGCAGGGGGTCACAGGGAACAGGGAGCCTTCAGAAGGCTCGCGGCCCTGGACAACTGATACGGACAAGCCCACCTGGAGCCTGTTACTGGCTGTGTCAATGGGGTGATAACAGTCCTGACTTCCTACTTTTCTAGAACGTGGCGAGGATTATATCACCTCCCGTGGTTGGGATGAGCCGAGAGAACCCCTCCCCACGAGGAAAGAGCTTGAGGCCGAGTCACTGGGCCTGGGGACTGGGTGGCTTTGCAGCTGAGGTGCCAGGGGGCTTTGCAAGGTGAGCCCCGTGCTTAGGGGTTCTGGAGAATCAAGGGCCTCTAGAGGCTGAGGGTGGGGGAGAGAAAGAGGAGAAAGAAAGAGACGGCTGGAAGAGGAAAGAAATTTGGGTGCGGGGGTGGGTGTGGCGAGTGGAAGATTGTCTAAGTCCCGCCGTGCAACGTGCCCTGTGAGGCGAGCCCACGTGCCCGTCTCTGGTGGGGCCTTCGGGGCACGGCATTGCCCGGGAGCCCTGGGGAGGCAAGCTGGGCGGGTGGTGAGCCCTGAGACCCCGTTGCGTGAGGCCGACCACCCCGGAGGTGCCATAAACGTTAGCTCCCGCTCCTATTACTGGGGTTGTTCCTGTGTGGGCCGGGCTCAGCCTATGGACATCAGCCTGGAAATATGACGCTGGAGACCGGGGAGGGGGGTGGACAGGAGGACAAAACTGGCCCAGGAGGACGAAGGCCCACACCACTCCTAGAAAAGCCTAGCGTGTGGCAGAGCCAACCCTCCCCGCCCCCCCGCCCGCCAGCCTTGGGCAGCTCCAAGACCGCCCCAGTCCTCTACCTCGGTAAGACCTGAGCGCACTCCGCCCAGATGAGTGGTTTGCAGAATGAAAAGAATGTTCATTAATCCTGTTATCTGAGCTGAGAGCTTTCTGGTTTAATTTCTCTGATAAAACCACCCTGAATGGGGAGCTCTCAGAATGCCAAAGGAGGCCTCTTTATGGGATTCCTGAGGTGCAGTGAGACCTGGAAGGGGTGAGCGTGGGGGTGGGGGACTCACCTCTCTGCCCCGGGAACCTTGGGTTCGGCACTGACTTGTTCAGTCTTCTGACCGGAGACCCTCACTGTACCTCCCCATCAAGCACGGCCGCACTTTAGAAAGGAATGTGGGGAAAAAAAATAATTCATCGGAAGAAAAGAGAAAGAGAGAAAGAGAGAGAGAGGGAGGGAGGGAGGAAAGAACCCGTAGTTGGGAATCTGTAAGGGAATAGCAGGTATGAAATGCAAAATTCAGAATTTGGTGTTACGTTGAATTTTTGCACCGGGCTTGATAATCACTGATGCTGATGCACGTCAGGGACCGGGGATGTCACAGGTGCTGTGTCTGTCATTCATCTGCATCGTGTCGGCACGGGCAGCGTGATACTTATGTCTATTATCTAAAGTGACACTTGGGGCAGCTACCGGATCAGGTGTCCATGCTCCCGACCGGTCGGCTAGCATCATGTTGGAAAACTAATTCCAGAAGGGGCCTGCTTTAAGTGCTTCAGCTCTCTTTACGTCTGAGATTGGCCCAATTTACGTCATAAATTGGCCCAAATGGTTGGCCAATTCGCCGGCTAAGTGTCAGAAATGGGTTTTCACTGGTGAAATCAGCCACATGTTGATGGGTGTAATGGGGGGTAAGAAGGGGCTCTCGGTGGTCACCGGGGAGTGTTTGTTGCTCAAGCTCCGAGACTGGCTAAAATATTATATTGCTGATACCCCCACCTTCATGTGAAAAGTCTGTAGGAACTCAAGTCTTGACCTCCAAATGGCCCTCCAGCTGGGTATTTTGAGAATTTCTTGGTCCCCAGAGGTTGACTATAAGAGTTCCATGATCCACCTCTGCAATACTGAAGCCCATTTCCCAAATTGGAGTTCCTCATGCCACCCTCTCCCCTCCTTCAACAAACCGATACTTGGCTCCATTACAGTTTCAGATTTCCCAGAAATGAGATCCTGAACGGGTCAGTCAGGGATCTCCTGGTCTGCACCAAGGCTCTGCCCCGGAGGCCCCTGCCATCCCAGAAGGAAAGCAACCTCGCAGGAGCCCAGCCACTTCTTTCCCCCGTACTGTAATTTCCTTCTTCCCACTTCCCTCTGATAGAGCATTTCATACCTGCTATTCCCTTACAGATTCCCAACTATGGGTTCTTTCCTCCCTCTCTCCCCCTCTCTCTTTCTCTCTTTATTTCTCTTTTCTTCTGATGAATTATTTGTTTTCCACATTCCTTTATACAAGTTTTCATTTCATAGAGCTCCATGGAAACCTTATCTTCCTCCTGGATTAGATGCTGCTTGGTTTGAGGTTTGAGTTGATTTTGCTCAAAATAAATTTAATGTTTTTAGTATGCTTCGCTTGACCTTTTAACACATGCAAGGTGGTGGTTGGTCTGCACAGCCAAAAACGACAACGAGAAGGGACATCAGGGCATCCCTGGGTGGCCCAGCAGTTTGGCGCCTGCCTTTGGCTCAGGTCGTGACCCTGGAGACCCGGGATCGAGTCCCACGTCGGGCTCCCTGCAGGGAGCCTGCTTCTCCCTCTGCCTGTGTCTCTGCCTCTCTCCCTCTCTGTGTCTCTCATGAATAAATAAATAAAATCTTTAAAAAAAAAATAAAAGAAGGGACTGCGACTGAGCACATAGGGCGGGTTGGAGGAACTGCATTATTCCTGCTCCCATCTAAGGGTTCAGCAAACGGGGGTAGTGTAGGGGAGGAAGACGTTTTCTTCTATCTTATTAGGTTTAGATTTTGAGGACTGTGAATTAAACTGACAAAAGACAGGTGAACGGGAATAAAGGTTTATTTTGTATGGGGGGGTGGGCTCACAGAAAAGAAGTGAAAGCCCCCCAAAGTGGTTAAGCCTGGCAGTTTATATGCCATTTTTAAAAAAGAGTTTTATTTATTTATGCATGAGACACAGAGAGAGGCAGAGACACAGGCAGAGGGAGAAGCAGGCTCCATGTGGGATGTCTAATGTGGGACTCGATCCCAGGATCCGGGGATCATGACTTGGGCTGAAGGCAGACGCTCAACCCCTGAGCCACCTGGGTGTCCCATTTATATATCATTTTTTAAAAAGGTGATAAACTGTGGGAAAATGATAAAGACAAAGGGAAGACGGCTTGAGCTTCTAGAGGCAGCAGGTGGTGCAAAGGTGAATATACGGGGGGCACGAATGGAGGACAGGGATTGTTTGGGCAGCTTTGCGGTGCACCTTCTAGTCTCTCTCACAGCAGGTCTGTGATGAAGGCACTATCACCACCTCTACTTACCTTGAGGAAACAGGTCTGTGGGGTTTGAGTCACTCAGCTGGCGACACAGGGTCAGGATATACAAATCGTGGTCATTTGATTCTCAACGTGCTTGAAGATTCCCGGTGTACTTCCCGCCATGCGAAAATACGATTTATGATTTTTTTCTTGATTTTGCAAATATCACATGCTCACAGGAAAACTGGGAAACATGGGAGTGTCTAAGACAGCCTAATTGCACTACTTAGGCACCGTCAGTCGAGGTGGTGCAGGGCTCGTGGTTTTGTGTCCTGATTATTTCCCATAAATACTTCTTCGTACCATTAGTGATTATTCACTGGCATCATTTTAAAGGCAAACGTAATAGTCCATCCTGTGACTGTGTCATGTCACCTGTCGTCGGACCATTAACTTCCTTCTGGTTCTTTCCACCAGTGACAAGTTGGCCATCTTTGGAGGTAATAATCTGTTGCTTGCGTTTCTTACTAAGTCTTCGGGGCAGATTCTTGGGAAGGGAATTCCTGGGCCTACGGGCAAAGACGGAGACTGGACATCATGAGGCCTTAAAATAGACCCCAGGGGACTCGGCCTTTGTAAATAAGGAAGGATCACATTACTTTCTAAGACTCGGTTTAAAACTCAAGATAAACCTGTGAGCATTTTGACCAAGAATGGACGGACCCGCCCAGGTTTATTTGGTGCTACTTTTCTTAACCAGTAGGGGGCAGCACAAACAAATACCAGTGGAGCGCCTCCTTGGCCATTGAATTTGACATTTTTGTAGTTGTGGTTTTTTTTTGTTTTTTTTTTTTTGCCAAACTTCCTTTGTTAAAATTAGGAACAACAAAGCCACCAAATTTACAGGCGAGAGCCAGAAAGGAAAATCAAGTTTACTTGGAAGATTTACAGCTTTCAGGAATGTTCCGGAAGACTGATCCAGATGGCAAAAGGTTGGAGGGAAAGGGCTCTCTCCTACCGAGCCTTGCTCCAGAGGCTAGGGGAGCGGGCCAGGGTGAGAGGAGCAGGGGTTGGTCAGTGGGCATTTCGTGCCGGGCAAGAGGTGCCTGAGGGCTGGGAAGCGCGTTTATCTTGCCCAACAGGATGATGGCCAGAGGAAGAAGGAGGCACGTGACGACCAGCCTTTGGAACAGCAGGCACAAGGTCAGTGATGCAAGGAAGGAAGAGTTAATGAATCACAGAGAAATTTGCTGCGTCAAGTTGATGACAAGGGGTGGGTAGGCCCCAGGGAGGAATGTGGCTGCAGTGTACCCGGGGTGCTGGGGTTGTTGAGCTAAGGGTTGTACGCCCCGGACGGCGTCTCCAGGACCCCCGTGCATGCTGTGGTTTATGCTGAAGTCATACAGAAAAATCCACAGGTTTTCCTGGGGCGAAGAGGTGGGGGTAGATTTATAGCTTTCAGGCGTCTACAACCATGGAAAGATTAGGAACAAGTGATCCAGGTGTATTCCTGCCACCTCTAGGATCAAAGGCACTGTCTCCCCAGAGCCAAACTCCTTCTGCCCGGTTCCGAAGGCACAAATACCCCGCCTGGATGGAGTGGGGGGTCGCCCCACCCCAACACCTGGGTTGCGGTGGAGGGCTCAGCAGGAGGTGAGTACATCAGGTGACGAGAACCGATGCTCAGAGGAAAGCTCCAGGGCACAGCGGAGAGCTCAGAGAGCATCCAGGTGACTCTATCAAGGGCCATCATTCTGTTTGGAGAAACGTTCTGTTTCTCTTTTCTAAAAGTTCCTCCTCCAGGAGCCTGGTCAGACGTGCCAGCTGCCTACACATGCTGCTCCAAGAGGCTTACTGGCAGAGTAGGAGCTTCATCCTTGAGCCCCGTGATCTCTTTATCATATCCAGATTCTTCTGGAGGGTTGAAAAGGCAGATGGTTTATTATGGCATTGTCCATAGTGGCAGAAATCTGACTGCAATCTGAGGGGCCCATCAATGGTACGAGTGCCGTGATCTATTTTTACCCATGTTTTGCTTCAGACAAACGTGTGGATTATGCACACCAAGCAATTCTCTAGTGCCCTCTGGACACCCACTGGGGGTCCTCCAAGTCAATGGGATGGTGACACTAATTACCCAGTTAGCCCAGACCCCACAGGTTAAGGCCCCAATCCCCACAAGTAGTGGGTTCTCAGGTTACTCACACCTCTGTCTGACCTGGCTACACCTTGGGGGTTCCCATGACACCCTCCTCAGCTTTGATAATTTTCTATAAGGGCTCAAAGAGTTCAGGGAAACGCTTTACTTGCTATTGCCGGTTTATCGTAAACCATATTGTAAAGGATACAAATGAACAGACAGACAGAGAGGTATATGGGGCAAGGGCCGGAGGGATCCTGAATACAGGGGTTTCCATCCCTGTGGACGTTGGGGTGTACCGCCCTCTCAGCGTATGGACACACTTACCGACTCAGATAGTCTCCGAACTCCTCCACGTAGGGTGTTTCTGGAGGTGCCATCACACAGGCACGGTGCATTAACTCATTGGCCCTTGGTGATCCCATTCAATTTCCAGCCCCCCTCCCCTCCCTGGACTCTGGGAGGGCTATGGGAGCAGAGCAGGGTTGGAAATCCAATCGCATGGTTGGATCCTCAGGCCACCAGCCCCCCATCTTGAAATTATCTAGGGGCCCACCAAGGGTGCCCTCAGTAGCATACACTCAGGAATCGTTGAAAAGGGCTCCGTGATGAATAATAAAAATGCTCCTCCCAGCCCATGACTCAGGAAACTCCAAGGGTTTTAGAAGCTTGGTGCCAGGAAGCAGAGAGGAAGACAAAACACATATTTCTTATTCTATCACAAGATCACAGATAGTGAAGTTGTAGAATCAACTGTAGTTCATTCGTTTGGTGAAATATGAGCTTTTAAAGCGAATGTTAGATCCATATGCAGTGACCCAAGAGGTGTTCATGGTGTTGTCTTAAGCGAAAGGTTGGAGTGTAAGTACGTGGGGCAGAGATGGGCAAACATTTTCAGTCAAGGGCCAAATGGCAAGCGTTTCAGGCTCTGTCCCTGCAGGTGCAAAAGCATCTAGAGACACTCTGTAAACAAATAGGCCTGGCTGTGTTTCAATAAAACTTTATTTATAAAAGCAGGCGGTGGGCCACATTAGTCTGCAGGTCATGGTTCTTTGCCCGTAGACTTTCGGAAAAGTTTTGACTTGGTTTAAAGAGGTTTGAGGTGACCACGAGCTCCAGACAAATCAGCAGTGTCTGGAGACCTGGCGCAGTCTGAGATGATGAGAGCGGAGGCGTGAGTGTGTGACACCTGACGGAGGCCGTCCCCATGTGCTTCGTACCCGCTGTGCGCATGCAGGGCTCTCTTTTGAGTTTGGGGGTGCTGGGCTGTAAGGCGGCGGGGGCGAACTAGCTGATCGCCGAGACAGCACCAGGGAAGGGGAAGGACGTGGGGGTTCGGGCAGGGGGAGCGTGGCTAGCCCGGAGAAGCGAGAAGTGAGCCCAAGCTCCGGGCGCTGCCGGGACCACTGTGACCCATCGTCTCTTGCCAAGCAGAGGACGGTCCGGCCGCCAGGAGTATGGGATGACAGCAGGCTAGACGTCCCTCCTGTGGCCCCCGAACCCGCTGGCCTCCCCAGGACTCGGGACACAGCCACTGCGGGGGTTCGGCGCCTGGGCTTTGGGGTGGACAGACCTGGGCTTGCACGGACCTTGCCACCTCAGAGCCCAGCCACCTTGGGAAAGTTCCTGAACTTCTCGATGCCTCCACTTTTCCTACGTAAAAGGAAGTTCATAATAATAATAGTAATAGTACCGCCTGTTTCGTAGAGTTCCCATGAGAACCAGGTGAGTCCCTACGCTGGATTTTCCAGGGTGCCTGGCTCGGCACATGGGCGACTGTGACCGCTCATGGTTTGTCGTCATGGTCATGACTAGTCGTTACTGTGACAACCGGCCGATTATGCTTTCGGCTTCCCCCTGAAGCTGTGTGCGACAGGCCTGCCCCCCTGACCCTTCCAGCTCTTCAGCTCATGGTCCTCTTTGACCACGTTGAGCTGAGAGTGGCCTGGCTGCACAGCTTTCTCTGGGTCTCCCTTTTCCCAACTATAAGATTTTTGTCGTATCTGTTGTGCCAGGTGAGGCACGGAGGATGCCGGGGTGTGCACCTGGAGAGCACAACGCAGGGTACGGGTGCAAGGTGACACGATGCTCAAAGCCTGGGATCTTTCTGCACGCCCAGGGCTTGCTCTTCTGATCACTTGGGTATCTCCGCCACCGCTGTCCTGGTGCCCATTTGGGCTGCTGATGCTCGGACGTGCTGCCTCGTGTCGCACGTGCGTCGTGTCCCGTGTGTGTGTCACAGCCACAGCTGGGAGCGAGGTCTCAGAGCTGGAATCTGTCCTGGGCCTCGTAAGTGATACCTATTGATAAGAGGGGTTCAGGGGAGTAAGTATGCCCCTTCAGGGACTCAGTGCCCCCCAAGCACCTGAAGAGGCCGACTCCTCTCTCAGGGCTCAGCAGAGGATCAGCACACAGGAGGTGCAAGGTCACCGGGGAGGAAAATCCTTTTGTGCCGCTGTCTGATGAATTGGAGATTTCAAAAATTGTTATTTCCAAAAGCATCTGAGTTACAGCTAAAAGACACGCATGTGCACGCGCACACACACACACAGACACGCTGAGTTTGCACTTGGCCCCTTCGGGCATCTGTTTTCCAAACAGGCAGAGAGCTCACCTGGAACTGACCCAGGGCGCTGAGGGAGGGGAAGCGGGAGGCCCCAGAAGGGTCCAGGTTTCCTGCGGGGAAATCCAGGAACTGAGTGTCCCCACTTCCTTCTGGTCAATTGTTCACGGGAAGGAAGGTGAGGGGCCTTCTGTTCTTTCTCCGGAATCCCGTGATGCCCACTCTCTGAGCAAGCAGGCATAACCACCACCCCGCGGCTCTCCGCACCTTCCCCTCCCTGGGGACTGCGGGGACGGCGGGGGGGGGGGGTGCCCCCTTCTTCATGGCTGCCTTGATGGCAAGGACGGGAAGGTTTAGCTTGTCACTTTTCTAAAGAACTCTTCATCTTCTGACCCCTACCAGGGCTAAGGCCTCGGGCAGTGGTCCAGATGGAACTGGGCTCCCTCTTCCCTCCAATAACTGGAAAAAAAATGATAATACCCTGAGACCTGCCCGTCCCCATAGAGGACTCAGCAAAGGAGGGAGACCAGCACCGTCTCGGACCTCCCGCCCTCTGCATTTCTCCATCCCCCACCCCCGGTTCCCTCCTCACTGATGCTGGGGCGACTTTCAGCTCTCAGGGCCACTGAGCCCCCAGGGGCAAGAGGGTATAAGAGAGTATATTTAGTTCTCTCTCACTCTTACGTCCCATATTCCTCTGGGCTAACCGAATCACATCACAGAGCAAGCACACTCACGTGCAATACTAGTAAAGTAGTGAAAAGCACAACTCTTCCCGTCCCGGTTGGGCCTCCTACCAGCTGGGTGGCATTAAGCAAGTCGCTTAACTTCTCTGTGCCTCGGTGTCCTCACTTGTGAAATGGAGATAACGAATAGTACCAATGGGATCGTTGTGAGGGGTTACACGATCTGATGCTTGGAAGGAGCTCGGAACGGTGCCTGGTGCGTAGTAAACGCCAGATGATGTTACGAGGAAACTGCCCACGTATCTAGGAGGGCTCTGACCTTGACCTAGTCAGGCTCTGTGTTGCTGGGGCCTGTGCCGGCCCTCACCCTGAGGGGCAACTGCTTTCATCTCCTTCCCCTGGGGGCTCCCTGGGCCCCTCTGATGCGTGTATGGCCCAAGTTGCAAGGGGAAAGAGGATTGTTATTACTTAATCACGGAGAACACTTTTCCGCTCCCTTTATTTCTGCTTCCTTCGGTCTGGTCTGAGCCAGAGAACCTTCTGTACCTAAGGGCTCATCACCATGTTCTTCTAAACAAAAGATCAGTCCACTCCTCCCCAGTGTCCCACCACCTGGGACAACAGGGACTATCCCTAAATGTGCCCATCATGCAGCAGTGGTAGTTGTTTAATAACACTTTTGCCTATGGAAGGGGAGGGAAAACTTTTCTTCCAACCTCTTAGGTTCCTACAGGCGGGACTGTGAATTAAGCTGACAAATGACAGTGACAGGAGAAGAGCACACACAATGTTACTCGGTGTTGATATTTTTACATGGCGTGGGCCGCTTCATAGAAAAGAGATGAAAAATCTCCAAGAAGCGGTTTGATTAGGGGGCTTTGGGGACATTTTAACAAAGGCTGATGATAAATTGCAAAAATGTAATTAGATGAGGGAAAGGGCTTTGGGCTTCTGGGGGTGGCAAAGGGTGGGAGTGGGATTAGGAAATATATATGGCAATGCAAGATAAGGAATATTTATAGTTGAGGGTTCATCTCAGTGTCATCTCAGGTAATAAGGATGTTCTTTCTCCCTGGCACCAGGAGGGCATCTTTCGGAGGGGAAATTCGTGCTCTGCTTTTAGACAGAAGGGGTACTAGAGTGTGAATGAAGAAGAGGCGCTTCTGCCGGCTGTGGGGAAATTTCCATGAAGAAGGATTCTGAAGCATCTGCTGAACCTCCAGAGCGGGGGAGAGCTAGAAGAGGGGAGACAACATGCCTCGGGTCACCTATTAGGGGCTGCTGGGAACCCAGGTCCAGCTCCTGATTTTGAGGATTCCCCCCCCCCCAGAGAAAGGGAAGTCGATCAGGAGCGCCTTCCTGTGGTCTGGGAGGCGACAGTGAGGGCCTGGGTAGAGGAAGGGTGTGTGGGGGTGCAGGGAGTGCTGAGGGGGGCAGAGCCACGAGGGGGCGATTACGAGAGAATCTTACAAGTGAACGTGAAGCTTGGCTTGAGATTGCATGTGAATCGGGGGGTAGGTTTACAAAAGAAGATCGACTTTCAGAATTTATTAACACTAGAGGATTTTAGAGCCAGAAGGGCTCCTCCGCCCACACCCTGCACGCACAGACGCACGTTATGCTGATGAAAAGTTGGACCCAACAATGTGCTCTGGCAGCAAATCATGCAAATTCTAGGGCTAGTTGTCAGACCTCTGGACCCTCAAGCCAGAGCCCCAATTTTTCCCCTGTTCCTTCCATTCAAATGAGAGGCCAATGCCAACCCAGGCTTTCAGAACTTGGGACTAAGTACACAGTAGGGCTTTATGCATTCCTGGCCCATCCCGGCCACCAGGACACCAGTTTTAGGAAGACAAACCCTTACATCAGGCTTCCCGACCTCAACACTATTGACATTTTTTAAAAATATTTTATTAATTTATTTGAGAGAGAGAGAGAGAGCACAAGGCACGAAGGCTGGGGGGCAGAGGGAGAGGGAGAAGCAGACTGCCCGCTGAGCAGGGAGCCCAAAGCAGGCGTTGGATCCCAGGGTCCTGGGATCATGACTGGAGCCAAAGGCCGACACTTGACCACCTGAGCCACCTAGGCGCCCACACTGACATCTCGAGCCTGATATTCCTTGTTGTGGGTGCCTGTCCCGTGGATTGCATGGAGGACCTTGCCATTCGATGCCACTGGCATCTTCACCCCTTCTCCCCACCCCCAGTCGCGAGAATTAAAAATGTTTCTAGACGTTTCTGAATGTCTCTGGCAACAAGGGAGTGAGGGTACAAAACCGATCCTGCTTGAGAACCAGTGCCTTCCATCCACGTGCTTAGGTGAGTTCTAGCCCTGCACGGGCCCAAACCCACAGAATCATAAAAGCTGAAGCCCTTAGATCATTCACTGGGAATGGAATGGTTCATATTTTCCCTAATAATCTTTACAGAGGTGTTTTGTTGATTCATTCCACAAATAAACGTGTTGCTTATGTACTGTGTGCTGGGAGCTGCGGGAATCTTTAGAGAGACTGGGGTGCCTGAGGTGGCTTTAAGGAGTTTTTAGGCAAGATCAGCAATGCTGTGAAAATAAACACTCACCTCTAGGACGGAAAGAGTCGCACAGGGAGTGGGAGGAGGGAGAGAAGCCAGGGAAGGCACGGAAAGTCAAGGAGAACATTCTGCTGCACAAACCGACCTAGAAGGGACGCCCGGGGGGCTCAGGGGTTGAGCATCTGCCTTCAGCCCAGGGCATGATCCCCAGGGTCCTGGGATCGGAGTCCCACATGGGGCTCCCCGCATGGAGCCTGCTTCTCCCTCTGCCTGTGTCTCTGCCTCTCTCTGTGTCTCTCATGAATGAATAAATAAAATCTAAAAGAAAAAAAAATCAACCAAAAACTGAGCCCCTGAGAGCTTGGCTTTGAAGTCAGATGCACCTGCACCTGAACTTCAGCTTAGTGTGACTTGGGCAAATTATTTTCTTAACCTCAGTTTCCTTATCTGTAAAATGGAGATAATAACAATACTCCGCTTATGGTTGTTTTGAAGATTCAGTAAGATAATGCATGTAAAGCTCTTAGCACGGAGCTCGGGGCCTGGTAAGCACCCAGGATGGTGCTGTAGAAGCTGCTCTAATCATTGTTCAGCCTATGCTGTTTTATAATTAAGAACAAAGTTGCGCTCTATGTAAAAGCACACCCACCACCACCAAGGAGAGGAGTAAGTCACTGGGGGCAGTTATTTTAGCTTCAGCCACCTGTTGTCCCTTGTTTCTGGCTTCTGGGTCATATGTGTGCTTGGTTAGGAGGTGCCCTAGGGATGTTATTACTAAATCCCTCATGTCCCATATGCACACAAGCAGTGAGATGGTTGAATGTGCTACTTAAGAGAGAGATCTGCTCATAACGGGAATGCGAGCAAAGGTCACTGTTTTAAAAGTTGGAAGTGAGAAAATGCAAAATTCTGCACGTGCATTTGAAGGAAAGTGTTGGAAAAGTGGGGACGATGATACACGTGAGGTGCTTAGAAACAACCTTGACATCGGTAAGCCCTTGGGAAATATCTTCGTGCACCATCAGCACCGTCATCATTATCGTTATACAGAACAAGGAGGGAAATATTATACACGAAAGATTTTTGAGCTTATGTGCGCTGCACTTCCCAGCCAGAGACAAGGAAAAGCAAAGAGCAGATTGGAGGAAATCCCAACTATATGGCTCCAGCCGAGCATCAGCCTTGGAAGACGTGTGGAAATGTAGGAGCTGCCTGGGGATCAGAGAAGGCAAGGGCTTAGCTGGTGTGAGGTGCAAAGTGCTGCTTGGAGGTGTTTATGGCAAGCCATGGCTGTCCCGTGAATTTAACATCCATTTGAATTTGTTCTTCATTGAAATGAATCTTGGGGGGATCCCCGGGTGGCTCAGCAGTTGAGCGTCTGCCTTGGGCTCAGGGCGTGATTCTGGGGTCCCAGGATCGAGTCCCACATCAGGCTCCCTGCATGGAGCCTGCTTCTCCCTCTGCCTGTGTCTCTGCCTCTCTCTCTCTCTCTCTCTGTGTGTGTCTCATGAGTCAATAAATAAAATCTTTAAAAAAAAAAAAAGAAATGAATCTTGGGTGATTGGAGTCTGGACCCCATAGGTCTTGAGATGCTTAGGGAGACCATCTGGGGGAGGAAGTGTCATTCACCTCAACAGACTTTTCAAGTTGATCTATTTTAAGGAAATATGCCCAAGAGAGGGATATATGAGAGCTGCGAAGAGGAACACGAACTTCGAGCATCAACCAGCCCTCCCATCCGGCGGCTATGTGAGTGGGTATTGCAAACGTAAACTCTCAGTCACCTTAGATTTACGAGTTTTGCATCAACCATTCACTTTCGTTGAGCACGAACTGTGTGCCTTCTGTGTTCTCGGTGTATTTCGTGGACTTTCACCGAAACCCTACGAGCAAGGTACCGCTGCGTTCCCATTTAATGGATATGGAAGCCGAGGTACAGCTTTGCATAACAGATCCGGGCAGTCTTGCAAGCGAGAGGTGAGCCAGGCAGTCGGGCTCCAAAGCCCATGCCTTTAACTACTGGACTTACAAGCGGCCTTTCCACCCCTGACCTATCTTTACATCTAAAACCTTCCATATTATCATGACGATCCTTATTAGGGAAGCACGGTCATTGACAGTAAGGAAAAAGCCATTTGATTTAGAAGCAAGCCCATCAGTGACCCTCGAGCGGGTGGTTTCTCCAAAGCGCTGGGATGGCAGCCAGACTGCAAAGGCTTGCGGGGTCCAGGGAGGTGAGAAAAGGGAGGCGTCCGTGTCTATATCACTTCCAGGACTTCGGTGGCAAGACAAGAAAGAAATCGAATTACAGCTACCAGGAGCAGCCTGCCGTGGGAAGGCCTGTATTTTCTTCTCCCCAAGGTGATGAGCACACATTATAAAGAAGGAAAAGGTGCTGGTGGAGGGGAAGAGGGAGGAAAGATGTTTCGAATAAACATCTGGAAGGGATGGTGCTTGGGCACAAGAGGAGGGTTTGAAGTCCAGCTGGATTCGGGAGAGATGTTTTGGGCTTTACTTGCTAACGATCCCCTGCTGAATCTGTGGTTTTTGGTTTGTTTGTTCATTTGCTTGTTTTGTTTAAGATTTTATTTATTTATCCATGAGATACACAGAAGAGGCAGAGACACAGGCAGAGGGAGAAGCAGGCTCCATGCGGGGAGCCCGATGCGGAACTCGATCCCGGGACCCCGGGGTCTCGTCCTGAGCTGAAGGCAGACGCTCAACCACGGAGCCACCCATGAGCCCCTAAATCACTGGGTAAGCGTCCAGTAATCTGGACTCGCCCCGTCCTGAAAGCTCACATCCTCCTGGTGTGGATGGTCCATCATCTAATCATTCCGAGAAGTGGGTAGATGTGCCAGAGCTGCCGCTACGTAGCTGTATATTCTTGGACAAGTGAGCCACTTCTTGTCTCTGAGCCTCAATTTCCCCATTTGTAAAGTGGCAGAGTGGAACTACAGATCCCGGGTCCTCGCACCTGCAGAAATTCATATTTCTAACATGAATAGAAAAATGTCCTGCTGTTTTAGCTTAGAGATTAATTCTCTTATCATGTGATTTCTGTTTGAGCTGGAGAGCAGCCGTGGTCACTTCTCTCGGTGCCGGGAAGAGAAGGAATTTGACCAGGACAGTAAATGGATCTGCGTTATATTTATCAATGTGTATAATGTTCATTAAATGGATTAATTTGGGGACACCTGGGTGGCTCAGCGGTTGAGCTACTGAGGTCCCGGTTGACCCACCAGGGGTCCCGGGATCGAGTCCCACATCGGGCTCCCGGTGCATGGAGCCTGCTTCTCCCTCTGCCTGTCTCTGCCTCTCTCTCTCTCTGTATCTCTCATGGATAAATAAATAAAATCTTAAAAATAAATACATAAAGTGGATTAATTTGTTACCAGGATTCTAAGGGCATCGTCCTAAATACTCTAGAAAAGTATGTCCTTGGGGCACATGGGGGGCTCAGTAGGTTGAGCATTGGACTCTCCATGTCAGCTCTGGTCTTGATCTCATGAGTTCAAGCCCTATGTTGGGCTCCCTGCTGGGTGTGGAGCCCACTTAAAAACAACAATGACTAACAATGTGTGTCCTTTATTAGCCGTATGCACATGCGAGCCTCAAGAACATCATGCCACATGGGTAGCTCGTTGCTCGTTGCTGGAGAGCCTTCTCCGTCATCTGCCCGCACTAGTCCGCACGTCGGTACTGGGATCGCGGATCTCCCTAGGAGCCTAGCTGTCAGGAAGGAGGACCAGAGGGTGCGTTTGTGTGACCAGCGTCTGCTGTTAACAGCATTTCATAAGTAGACTTCGCCCTAGGCACGACAGCTAGAACTCAGTAGCTGCACAGAGTACCTACTATGTGTCAGGCGCCAAACAGGAAAATGAGGACTGAAACATTATCAGTTTTGCCGATCAAAGCCTGTAACCACAATAAAAGCACAAAACAGGAAACCAAGACAAGTATCTATCTAGGGTGCAGCCATTCGGAACACAAGGGGTGCAGTGCATCAGCTAGAGGGGCATGTGGGCGTCTGTGTGCACGCGCGTGTGGTCAGTTGGAATAAGAGGCTGAACAGGGTGGAAGGTTCTGCAGCAGGCGCCCGGGGGAGCACCTGCACAATGACGCCTGTCTCTCATTATGCTATTGCTCAAGGACACGTATACCCAGTGCTTCAGCAGCTTAGACAACACACGTACCCTCCCACCTCTATAGCCCCTCTGGGTACACGGTGGCCCTAAGCCAGCCCTTTGAATCGAGGTGCAGGTGATATATATGGTCGCGGTTCTCAAAGTGTGGTCTGGGGACCTTCGGGGTGCCCTCAGAACCTGTGCCGTCACGACAGGCCCCAGGCTCAGAAGGGCCCCACGCTCGGCGTAACGCTCTGCTGTGGCTGCCTTGAGGTTCCTGACAGCTTTCGGACAAGGGGCCCCACATTTTCGGTAGCACTGCAAATTGCACTGCAAATTTCGGTCTTAGTTGCCCAAAACCCTTAGATGTTCGAGAACCCTCTCATGAGGTTCATGGGCGCAAAACTATTCTGATCCTGATACATCGATGACACCGTGCAATGTGTCACCGTGCAACTTGCCTTTTCTTTTCCCATTCTCACTCGAGAACACAGCAGAGTTTTCCAGCAGCTTCGTGACCTGGTTATTACCAAGGACCAGAGGCAGGAGGAAGTATGAGAACGCGATGATTTTCTCTCACGCCGGGCGCTAAGGAGATTGGCAGAAATGAGAGACGATGCTCCTCTTCTCACTGCTTATGGTTTGCTCTTGGATAATAGAGTCAGTTTTCATAAAAACGTTATTCGTGTTAACAAGCAATGGGTAAGTCCCCGTCCGAGCCCGAAGGAGAAGCAGGCGCCCTGGTGTCCAGGGCCGGGAGAAGGTGGCTGTCCCAGCTCAGGACGACGGCGGGTTCACCCTTTCTCTGCCTTTTGTTCTATTTGCACCCTTCACGGGATGGGGCGAAGCCCACCCACACTGGTGAGGAGGATCCCCACTACCGGGTGCACCAACTCAGATGCTGATCTCTTCCAGAACACGCTCACGGACACACCCAGAGACGTGTTACCAGCGGTCCAGGCACCCCTTAGCCCAGCCGGCTTGACACGCAGAATTAACCATCACACCTGTTCATTTGCGTAGGTTGATCTACGTCCAGTAAAAAAAAAATGAGGCCGAGACGCCTTCTGTCCCTCACCCTCCACCTTCTGCAGAAGTTCCCAAAGTGTCATCCGACACACATCACTTGCTTTGCTTTGTTTTTCTCCTTTGTGCATGTCGCAGGCGGGTGGATTCCGCGTCACCTCTCGCCGTCGGAGTGTCCCAACGTGGAATGGCTGCAGGTTCAGGAGGCGGGGAACATCTCTTCCCTTGAAGGGTCCGGGCGGGAAAGCCAGCTGCTGACCTCTGGAGGGGCTGCGGCCCCGTTCTTGGGGGTGCTGGGGAGGGTCTGGCACGAGGCCGAGAGCTGGGTGCAGGGACCTCTGAGGTCCCTTGCACTCCCGGAATGTCAGTTGAGAGGCTCCTTTGCCACCAAGTCCAAACTCACAGGTTGGGGTGATAATGAATTGGTCTGTATCTCAAAAGGAAAGAGAGGGAGAGAGGGAGAGAGAGAGAGACAGAGGGAGAGAGAGGACATGCCGTTAGCGTCAAAGCAGTGGCGCCGTCACTGGAGGCTCCAGTCTTGCTTACGAGACCGGGTACCAGCTGGAGCCCGAGGAGGACTTTCTCCCAGGGCGTGTGCGCCAAGGAGAACGATGGGGAGTGGGGTCGGGCGGAGAGGGAATGGGAATCGCGTGTTCCCATTTAGGACTCTGACTCACTGAGATCGACCTTTTTCCTAAGTTGCTGAGGTCCCCCTTCCCTTTTGTGGGGACTCTTTCCTTCGCTTTTAGCATCAACGTCCCAACAGGTTCCCTCCCGCCCACTTGTCTTTAGAAAATCCATCTTCTAAACAAATGCTGAGGTGCCTGGCTGTTCACGGGGGAATGCATTACCCTCGGAGAGAAACAAGGAGACTCTGCAAACTACCTTTCCCCGGAGGGACCCATCTCCTAAGCACACACCACAGGGCTGTGCGGGGCTGGGTGAGCTGCCCGGACATCTGGGCCAGGGAACCTTCTCCTGGTATTTCGCAGGCCAAGCCTGTTGTTTCGAAGGGGTGGTTGGTGATGCCCGTCTCCCCCTTCCTCCCTGCCTCTGTCGTTCCTTCTGTATTCCCACTTTCCCGTGACATCTCAGGAGTTGCCTAGGTCCGGGGATTTGGACCTAAATAGGTGGTGGCCGTGGTGGCCGCCGTGAGCCGAGGCGGGGAGCGCATCACAGTGACCTGCTGCGGCAAGGCCGGGGCGCAGCCGCTGGGAAGCGGGGAAGGGGCCTGGGATGCCAGGGAAGGCTGAGCCCTCGCCCTGGCTGGTGGAGGGGACGCGGGGGCTTCTCAGGGGGAGCAGGGCAGCCAGGCGCTCGGGCCCAGGGGGGCAAGCCAGGTGACTGGGCTCACAGCGCCGAGACCCGGTGCGTCCGTGGCCTGCACCCTGACCTGCACGTGGTGCTGCCTCTTCCCAGGTGGCCAGCAGCCCAGGGTGACCCGGCCCAGGTCAGGTGGCAGAGGCCGCGTCCAGGCTTCGCAGAGCACCCCTTAGTTGGAGGGGTGAGCCGGGAAGGCGGGCAGCCGTTTGCAGCCCAGAGAAAAGGAGGGCCCACCGCCCAGAGTGCTGTTGACTCTCTAGTGTCCCCCCCACGCTCCGTGCTCGGGGAGCGCCCGTCCTGCACCTGGATGGCTCAGTGTCCGGGGCACTGAGGGTGGCTCTGTCACTTGCCCTGAGGCTGTGCGTGCAGCTCCTTCCTTCCTCTGAAGACCTTCCGCCCCTGCCAACAAATACCCTGACTCGTCTTTTCTTTCCTCCTGTCCTGCTCCCTCCATTCCCAGGCTCCCGGGGGGCATCAGCAGGCCCGAGGCAGGTGTCCTGCTGCGGGGAGTACGGGCCCCGCTGCTAGACCAGCCGGATTGGCAGGACTCGGTCCATCCGGGTCCCTTTACCTGCCCGACTCAGCTGACAGCTTAGTCTTCCAGGACGAGTGGCTCAGGAGGATGCCCCAACCCACCCCCGGAATGCGAAGAAACAATCAGCTATTAATTTCCAAGGAACAGGAACCCCTTCAGCCAGGAAATCTAAATTGAACAGGGATTAAGTCATGCAAGCTCCGGGCCCCGTTTAACTTCCAGCACGATTCTGTGTTCCCGTGTGCGCCCATTGTCCCCCTGGTTAGCAGGAGGGTGTTTCGTTGTAAACGGGGTGCCCTCCTGCTCCCGGCGGCTGGCACGCTGGTGGGTAAGCCTGGGGATGAGGGAGCCTGAAGGTCTGGCTTTGGACCTCATCTCTGTCACCTGCTGTGTGGGCAAGTGTCCTAGGCACTACGCCTCCGTGTCCTCATCAACCAAGTGGGAATAATAATAATACCAGCCTCGTGCAGCCATTTCATGGTAGTATGAGAATTAAATGAGTTGGTACTCGTGAGGTGCCCAGAACTACCTTTCAGGGTGAAAGTCATGACATAAATATATTTAATCATCTGGCTTCAGGCAGTGCTTGCCAAGCTCTTTTCTTTCCTTCGGAATATCTGTCATTGGATGGAGGGAACTGATTTAGGAAAGGAGGCTAAGAGCTGGGATTTGAGGGTTAAACTGGCTCAGTTCAGGTCGTCATTCCACCACTTAATTATGGGTTGTCACCTTGTCTCTCTGCTCTTCAGTTTCCTCATCTGTAAAGGGGGTGTTATAATTGCACCAATTTCTTGGGATGGTCAATGGGGGAGAGGTTGTATCAAGATCCTTACGTAGTGGGACGCCTGCGGGGCTCGGTGGTCAAGCATCTGCTTCTGGCCCAGGGCCTGATCCTGGAGACCTGGGATCCAGTCCCACGTTGGGCTCCCTGCATGGAGCCTGCTTTTCCCTCTACCTGTGACTCTGCCTCTCTCTCTCGGTGTCTCTCATGAATAAATAAATATTAAAAAAAAAAAAAAAAGAGAGAGAGAGAAGATCTTCATGTAGTGCCTGGCACCTAGTCAGTGCTCAACACATTTGAGCTGCTGTTATCAGGCAGTCCAAAAGAAGTGCCCTATAAATGCACCGATTTCCATTGCCTGAGCTACAGTGATGCCAAAGCTAACATCCTGGCAAGTGTGGCCAGAGCATCAAGCTTGGCTCCTTGCGGCTGGTGGTGTGTTAACAAAAGTGTGGCAGCTTGGCGAGGCGTAGAAGAGCTCAGCCACTGTGCGTTGGAGCCCTGGCTCTCCTGCTTGCAAGACGTGTGACGCTGGGTAAGTTAACATCTACAAACCTCAAGTTGTTTCCTTCCTCCCTCCCTCCCTTCCGTTAATAAATATTTATTGAGTGTCTCCTCAGCAGAGGCACAGTGCTAGGTTCTGGGTGTTCCCCAGATGGACGGGTCAGCGGTGCATCAGCGGTGCATCAGCCTGGAGGGAGGAAATGAGTGCCTGGCTGCTGAGTGCCTCACTGGGGGCCCAGTGTGTCTGCAGCAAATGCGGCCGCTCGTGCTAATTTACCATCAGATGTTTTTAGTTCCCATCTATCTCTGGTCTCATCATCCTTTTTCACGAAGAAGGTGACTGCTTCATGTTCTTTTCTCTGGCCCCGAGGAGGTGCTTAGACAGGGCAGGGGAATGATCGTTCAAGGTTACTTGTTTTGTTCCTGCGGTGGAAAGTTGAAGCAGGGATATATATTTTTTTTTTCACCTGTAAGTTTAGGATACTATCACTAGATTAGTCATCCAAGAAATTAAAAGTCAGAAAGCAGAGTCTACTGAGGAGACTCAATTAAGATCTCGCCTTGATCTTATTTAATCCCGGGGCCTCTTCAAAGCAAAGTTGACTGGCATGCAGTTGTGTCTAGGACAGCAGCTCCCACTCACGTTCTTTGGAACACCATATCCTCAAACTGTTGATAGTATTCCATGAAAAGAAACTAAATTGTTGAGCTCCTTTCCTACAGACCACCTCCAAGTTCTTGATATACTGATGCATATTATGCTATTATACGTAGTACTTCCCAAAATTACTTGGCTAGGCAACCTTTCTCCAGTGACTGTAGCTTTGTCTCATGGTATCGCCCTTCTTTGGAGAACAGTCTAAGAGAGGCCCATCTGCAAGATCTAGGCTAGGCTTCATTGATGGGAGCCATGCTGAAATACCCAAACTCTAGTGAATGCATATCGTGCCGAGGAGGAGAAATAGAAGAGACGGTGAGTAATGGGGTGTTCTCTGCTGCCATCAGGCCAGAACTGTCCCACCTGATGCTAGAGAATGAACAGAGAATTCTTTGTGAAGGGCAACCATCCGCTTGGTGGCTTGGCTCCCCTTGACTGAAGGAGACATTCAAGCGTGGCTGGGTGCTGTTGTCCTAGGGGCCAGGGCATCTTTGCTCTCTGCAACTGCTGAATCCTCCTTATTTCCCACATCCAGCACAAAACCTCCCTGCAGTTGGTAGTTTGGATGAGAATATTTATCTTCCCCAAATAGCTACGCAACTTCCTCTCCCTCCGTTGGGAAGGTCAAGTTGACTAAGGGAAGGGAAGTGCTTACAATGGGAAATAAAACCTTGGGGTTTTTTTGTTCTGTTTTGTTTTGCTTTGTTTTGTTTTGTTTTGTTTTACTTCTGACAAGTGTGTGAGCTGAGAAAGAACTAAACCATCCATGTGAGTCTGGATTTCTTCATCTGTTAAGTGGGAGTAATCATAGCATCCATGTCATCGCATTGTCTGAGGAGTGAGATACTGGGTTCTAAGCGCCTGGCACCGTTCAGCACATTCTACGTCTGCCGTTAATATTGATGTCAGTTGTAATTGTTGTTATTATTGATTCCACATTTGTGGAGAGAGAGAAACAGAGAAGGAGAAGAAGGAGAAGAAGAAGGAGAAGAAGGAGGAGAAGAAGGAGAAGAAGGAGAAGAAGAAGAAGAAGAAGAAGAAGAAGAAGGAGGAGGAGGAGGAGGAGGAGGGGAGGAGGAGAAAAGAAGGGGGAGGAGGAGGAAGGAGAGAAGGAGGAGGAGGGGGAAGGGGAAGAGGAAGAGGAAGAAGGTGAAAGGGGAAAGCATGTACAATGCTTTGGGTATAATGGAGATCCATCTTACAAAGGGAGATTTAGATTAAAATGGAAAATGAGTAATTTCCTACCAGTGCCAACTCTTTCACCTAAAGAAAGCATTTATCAATGTGATTCTAGGCAGAGTTCTAGAATCCAACATTACTGACTGTAGAGTAACTGTTCTGCATTAGGCTCTGGAGAATCTAGTTCACGTGAGTCAATCCCAAAAAGCTTACTTTGCGCAGGATGTGCCCTGTGGGTCTATCATGGCACACAGGACACTAAGCTCATGGATTGGGTTGTGTGAGGGATTCTAACTCTGAGGAACATGGCCTAGATTGCCCCAAGGGATTTTTCATCAGGCCATAGCCTAGATGAACTACCCTGACCAGGACTCTTCCCGTCCCTTCTCTTCCCTCTACTGCTCTCCCCTCCCCCTCAGACAGGGATGAATAAGCATAAACACGTTCTTGCTCATTCCATCTGCCTCTGTATGTGTGCAACACAGGCTACTGTCTTATAGGGTTATATTCATGTGATTATGCTCCTTATTTTTATTTTATCTGTTCTTGTCATGGGGAGGGTGTGAGAGTCATGTTTTAAGATCACCGTTTTATTTCCAGGTTCTTGGACTACTAGTTGAAGTCTCTCTCACATTCAGTAGCATTTTTTTTTAATACAATGGTATGTTTGTGCTGTGATATATAATAGACATTCGAGTGTAAAGAAAGGCTAAAACGGATGTGAGCCAAATTGGGAATTGAAAACAATCCTAGGCTTTACCATAAAGAAATTGGGATTCTTTATCTAGGGAAACAAACACACGATGTTTGCATGTGCTTCATTACTCTTCTATTGCCACTACACATATTGTTCGACAGTGTGACAAGCACCATATACCTTTTCCGCATAATACTCCCAAATCTCATTTAGAACTTGTAAAATCCCTGAAAAACAATTTGCATCTGCAACTGGGATTCCAACAGGTTAAGGAACTGGCCCCAAATGGTACCAAAGTGTAGGCTTCTTCCCCACAAGGAAATACTTCTTGACTGCAAGGTTTGGCTTATTATAGTAGGATGACAGTCCTGGTCAAGATGTGTTGCAAAGGACAGCCTCACCTGTACCCTGTACCCTGTACTCCACTGTCTCAGATGAAAGGGCCTGGGCCTCTCAGGGGAGACAAGGACAGGCTGGGTTTCACAGGAGCTGGGGCCAGGAAGAGTCTTCTCACCACCCCTCCCTCACCCCTCCATCACCCCCACTCTATCTGCGTGTGCATATGCACATGCATGGGAAACTCTTCTGTTGTGAGGTCCTCACAATCTGAGGACTCATGCGTTCATTCTTTCGACAAGTGTGTATTGAGTTCCTTTTGTGGAGATCATGGACAGCCCCCACAGTAGTTTCCTCAGAATGGAGAGGATGAAAGCCCCGTTGGAGAGGCCAAAGAAAGAAAAAGAGAAGGAATAGTAGGGACAATGAATATGGAAAACTCTTTCAAGGTGTTTTGCTCTATGTAAACCAAGATGGTGGGAATGGAAAAACGTCCCACACACCCCCTAAAAAGATGAAGAGTGTGGGGAATGAGGCCTGGTGCACAACAGAGGGGTCAGCCTCAGATTCAGCACTGGCAGCTCTTCTCCACCAACAGAAGGGAAGCAGAGCATGGCAGCAGAGTCTGGTGGGGGGGGGAGTAGGTACAGCATATGTGCCTTAGTCAGCTCCTGCTGCTGTAACAAACACCGTAGGCTGGGCACCCAAACAACAGAGGGCATTTCCTCACAGGCGTGGGAGCTGGGAAGTCCAAGATCAAGGTATTTGGTTCTTGGTGAGGATCCTTTCCACAGCTTACAGATGCCTCCTTCTTGCTGTGTACTCACATGACTTGTCTTTGGTTGAGAGAGAGACCGAGAGAGATTAACGATCTTGTATCTCTCTCTTTTTTAAAGGGCACTAATCCCACCATGAGTGCCCTATCCTCATGACCCTATCTAACCCTAAGCACCTCCAATACCATCACACTGGGGATGAGGGGTTCCACATACAAATGCCCACATACAAGCATTCAGTCCCTAGCATTATGGAAATTATGTTCCCATGTTCTCGTTCATAAAAGGGAAAAAGGGGGGATCCCTGGGTGGCGCAGCGGTTTGGCGCCTGCCTTTGGCCTAGGGCATGATCCTGGAGACCTGGGATCGAATCCCACATCGGGCTCCTGGTGCATGGAGCCTGCTTCTCCCTCTGCCTATGTCTCTGCCTCTCTCTCTCTCTCTGTGACTATCATAAAAAAAAAAAAAAAGGGAAAAAGGTTCTCAGCTGAGAGTGAGGATGCGTGAGAAAACCTGGGAGTCTTGGAGACAGCGGGATGGTGACTAGACTAGAGACATCTAGTGCTGGCTGCTGAGTGATGTTACAACCCGGGAGGGTGGTGAGCATGAATTTGAAGTGAAATCAGGCAGTGTGCTTGTGTGTGTCTCTCCAGGCACACGGTTTAAACCGATTCAGGCACCGATAAGGAAGAGAGTTAGACTGAACAACCTTGACCTAACGAAGCAAATACAGTGAAGTGAGAAAGGGCAAGGGAGTGTAGGGTGCGTGTGAGGGAGTTAATACCATAACGGAACCTAATCTGAGTGAGGAGGGAGGCCATGAACGATAATAGATTTCAGGGAGTTGCCGAATAGGGTTCTGGTGGGATGAACTGGAAAGATGTACTGGGAGAGTGTGGCAATAGGAAATGACAAAGTCGAGGCTGATCATGAGGAAGAGTGACCACAATAGAGTGGCGAACAAGATCAGAGGTCAAGGGACTGGGTAGCTAGGACACTGCAAGGATTTTGTCTCTGAATACTGAAATCATCAGGATTTAGCTACTACAGGAGCAGTAGCTGAGGCAGTGAGCATGAACCAGGACTCAAAGCTTCAAGGAAAGAGGGGAACAATCTGGGGGGCTGCAATGACCACAACAAGAAGGGAAGTGAGTAGAATAATCTGATGGTTCGATGGGGATTTTTAGGGAGCGAATGTGGTCTTGAAAGTGGCACAACAAGCAAGGACAAGCACCATCCTTCACAGTCCAGTAATGGAAGGAGAGTTGGAGAAAACCCGCCACCATTAGAGAGGATTTTGGGGAGAACAAAGGCTCAGAACAGTGATTCTTAAAGTATAGTTTAGGAACCCCAGGGAGTCTCTGAGCCCCTGTCAGAGATCCACAGGTCAACAACTATTTTCATAGCAAGCCTACGATATTATTTGCCTTTTCACTCACAAGTGCACGGTGGAATTTTCCAGAGGCTACGTGATGTGTGATAACACCACAGACTGAATGCAGAAGTGGATAGCAGAGTCCAGCTGTCTTCTATTAATCTGAAAGTTAAAGAAATTTGCAGAAATGTAAAAATGACACCGTTCTTCCCATGACTTTAAAAAAATATTTTTCATAAAATATTTGATGATTTTCTTAATTATTTTCAAGTGAGTAAGCTAACCTTCTTGCTTAATTTCAAATCCAGTACGTATTGGTAGGTAGAACCACATGAACCAAGGTCCTTTGGGGTCCCCAATGATCTCTAGGAGTGTCGACTGTGAGTTGCAGAGCACACAACAGAAGGTTCTGGGGGATGCGGAAGGACTGGGAGACAGGTCAGATATGGGAATGGAAACAGCCAAGTGGTGACGACAGTCTGGAGGACTAAGGGAAACCTTGAGCTTCTTGTATTGATGGGCAGAGACAGGGTTGAAGGCCACAAAGAGTTCTGAGTACCCGAGTCCTGCATCCCTGAAGGCAGAGGGTCATGATGAGTCTGTGGGTGCTGCCAGGAAGCCAGGAGCACGCCGAGCCAGCTCTTGCTGGGACAGACAGGGCGCCAGGAGACCAGCCATCTTATCTACTATTTGAATCCTTAAAGGGTAGTCTGACTGGTACTCCTTGCCTGCTCTTCTTCAAGTGCCCCCTCTGAAGACCAGGCCCCTGTCACAAGTTAGAGGATGATCCACTGCCCCATCCTGCAAGATCTGGAAAAGAGGGTATGGTTTGAGGATGCATCCCCCAATGTCTGCTCCAATGACTAAGGAAAATGAAAGAACTTTTTTTGGAACACCTTCGAGTATTTATTTGGAAAGTTTCCTGTTCAGTCTTGCCTGGAGGTGCAGAGCTGGATCGAGCATGTGCTGATCTCATTGTGACACAAGATATTGGGGTACGTGGTTGGCTATGAACATCTTCCATTGCCTCTGGATGCGAAAGGCCTTCCGAGAGACGAACCGGGCAGTACGATGTCAGCGTCTTCGGAGGTGGCAGTGGTGAGTGGGTTGATGTCTATATAGCAGATTCCTACGTCAGCAGAGAAAAAGTCTGGAGATGGATCCATACCAGTGGTCGGTTGGTGGAGGAGGCAGCCCAAAGAACCTTTAGCTCAAGTCTGCCATTTTGCACAATGGCAGAAGACGCCATGCGCACTATAATTCAAGCGACCGATGCCCCTTGCAGTTGTGTAATGCACAAGTCCTGACATGGGAACCTTCCCTGTGCGTGTCAAAATCTTAGTTTGGCAGCGTTCGCCCTAACGTCTCAGTCTCATCGTGTAAGTGCATGGCATTTACAAATGTTTAAATCTTCCAACCAGATCAACACCACTTCATAATTACAAGACAATAAAAGAGCTTGCAAATATAAATATTTGGGAAAAAATAAAAATGTTTAAAGTGCATTCTAACGTGCCACATTTGGAGAACGCGCTCGGAAGAGCATTAACTTCTCCTACCCCAACCCACTGACCTGTGAGTAGGGACATAAATCAATTTCCCTCTCCATTGGATAACTCTCATCAGCCTTCAAAACATGCCTTACTCATTGTCACCCATTTAAAGGTAATCAGACCATCAGGTCAACAGACTTTCTCTTCACTCTGCACCCCCCTCCAGTAGAGCCCCATTTCTCTGCTCCCCTTCATGGCGAAACTCTTGTAAGAGTTGTTAATATTCCCTGTCTCCTTCTCTCCAACTCTTTCTCTCTCTCTCTCTCTCTTTTTTTTTTAAGATTTTATTTATTCATTCATGAGAGACACACACACACAGAGACAGAGAGAGAGAGAGAGAGAGGCAGAGACACAGGTAGAGGGAGAAGCAGGCTCCATGCAGGGAGCCTGATGCGGGACTTGATCCCGGGACTCCAGGATCATGCTCTAAGGCTGAAGGCGACGCTAAACCACTGAGCCACCCAGGGATCCTACACCTACACCTCTTCAACTCTTTCTCTTGCAGGCCATTCTGACAGGATTTCCTCCCACATCCTTCCATTGAAAGGACCCTCATCAAGGTCACCAATGGGGCTTGGTCAAAGAAAAGTGACTTCTCTGTTCTCCTTTCACTTTTTGACAGCGTTGGACCTACTTGCCCGAGCCTTCCTTCCTGGTACCTCTTCTTCGTTAGGCCTCCACGTCACATTCCCTTGGACTTCCCCCATCTCATTAGCAACTCATTGCTTTTCATTCCTCTGCTGGTAGCTCTTCTTTTATTAGACTCCTCTGTTCTTCCTGGCTTCTCCTCTCTGTCCTTACTCACTCATTAAAGCGTCACACTTGGTCCTTTGACTTTTTTTTTCTTAAAGATTTTATTTATTTATTCATGAGAGAACACACACACACAGAGAGAGAGAGAGAGAGAGAGAGAGAGAGAGAGAGGCAGAGACACAGGCAGATGGAGAAGCAGGCTCCATGCAGGGAGCCCAATGCGGGACTCGATCCCGGGTCTCCAGGATCAGGCCCTGGGCTGAAGGCAGGAGCTAAATCGCTGGGCCACCGGGGCTGCCTCCTTTGATTTTTAATACCATTTCTAAACACTGAGAGCTCTCAAATTTATCCCTCAAATGTACCCATCCCTCAATGCCATCTCATCTATTCAAGTGTCTATTTGACATCTCTGCCTGGCTCTCACCCAGGTATTTCAAACTTCACAGAGCGACCGCAGAACAATGGATTCTCTTCCTAACTGTACTCTCCATTTTGTCTTTCCCATCTCAGCAAATGGCACCACCATCCATCCCATTGCTTGGACAAAACAAAAAACTGAAGCCTCACCCATGATGCCTATCCTTCCTCACGCGGCTAAGCCATCAGAAAGTTTCATCATATCCAATTCCATATTTGACAAATATAATTGCTCTACACCTAATCCAAGTATTATCATCTCTTCTTTGGTCTCCTAAGGCCACCTCTTCAAAAGGACTGCTCTCACTCTTGCCCTTTTTCTAGGTCACCTGCCACCCGCCAGCCAGAGGGATGTTTCTAATGCAGAACTTGGATCATGGTACTTCCTCTCTAAAACCCTCTGATGACCTCCCACTGTGGCCAAACGCTTACCCTGACTTCCTATGTGATCTCACCCCAATCTATTTCTTGAACCTCCTCTTGTGCCCCTATCCACATGTTTTCTATTCTTCCACCATAATGGTTTTCCTCTCATCCCTCTCCCTTACCAAGCTTCTTCTTCACTCAAGGCCCCTGTATTGGTCATGTCTTTCATTTGGAACATCCTTCTGTTCCAATGGATTCTTCTTTTCATCATTTAAATCCCATTTAAATCTCAGTGCCAAGGCTACCCTGGCTGAGACCATCCCGGATTACCCTGAATCAAGCATTTCTCTTCCCTGCGGTCACTCCAACACCCTGTATCCTTCTCATGGCAAAGGCCAGTATTGAAATGATCTCCATTGTGTGTTCATTTGCATGTTTATTGTTTGATTGCTGCCCTTTGCTGGTAGAGACTTTGTCTTGTTCACCGGCATCCCTAGTACTTGATACCAGTAGGTGGCCAGTCAACTAGTGGACTGACTTGGAATTGTGGGGAGGAATAGTTGAAATCTGGACTGTCCGGGGTAAATTCGTGTAGGATTGCTAAATTCTTTTTCACTTTTAAGATTTTCTCATTCAACTCATTCTCAAATTACAAACTCAAAAAAACTACCAGCCTCTTTCAAGTAGAAGCCAGATCCTTCCCCCTACCGAAAGACAAAAAGAAAAAAAAAAGTGACTAACAACCAACACACCAGAAATACTCCATTTTTCCTAAGGAAAGGATGGTGAGGACAAAAACAAATTTTTGTTTGTATCATCCAAAATTCTTCAAAGAACAAACTTCAGGTTCTTCAGTTTTTGCACTCAGTGCAAGTGGAAGTTTTAAAAGGAGGACAGAAGGAAGGCAAGCCTTTTTCCCATTTGTGTGTGAAGTCTTCCTGCTGTACCAAAGGTCACTGATTTTATATCCTGGTGTTAGATCAGATGCTGAGCTTATTTCTCAAATGGTCCTGTTTTTATGGATGGCGTGGTGCTGTGGATGTATACTGAGTGCTTACGCAAGTTCTGTATCTAGATTGGTATTTATCATGAGTAACTACATTAACTTATTTTATGGCCAGAGCTCTGAGAACCTGAAAAACTGTATGTTCTAATGCTGCACAAGCCTGGGCAACCTACCAACCTGTGCTCCTCACAAACTCTGTGCCAGGCATTATTAGCAAAGGATCTTGGATTTTCAGGACCTCTATTTTTCCATCTGTAAAAAGGAGAAAAACGTATGAAAGGCGATGATGCTTTTCTTCATCGGAATGCCTTTAAGACATTGTTTGAGACATTGAAGTATTATGGCAGGAGGTCCAAACTAGAATGCTCAAATTAGCACATATTTATTTTACACCCACTGTATACTACAGATCCTTGAGGCATTAAATGCTCTGATTTTGTAAATTCCAGTGATTTTAATTATTATTCAGAGACAGACACGGTTAATCCTATGGTGTAGCACAAGAGGGCTGAATTGGAATAGGGGAACCCTGCCTTAGCCTTCTTTTACCTTGTGTATAACTCTGGACAAGTCACATCACCCTTTCTGAACTTGGTCTGGTTAGACTTTTGGGGACAGGAACGAATTATGAAGATGGGGTGGGCAGGCATTGTTATGAGAACAAAGGAAAAGAAGAAAAATACACCTCTGGATGAGGAGAAACTGGATGGTGGTTTTGATCCCAAGGCAGCCCAGGGAGGGCCTCTGCTTCTCCCTGTCTCGATGCCACTTGCCTATGGCACATCTAATAGCCATTTAGCTGGTTCACAGATGATGCAGCTTCTAGAATCTAGGGTTTAGGTAAAGTCATGCCCTCTCAGCTACTGGTCTGGATACTAGCTCTCTCTGTGTGTGTGTGTGTGTGTGTGTGTGCATGTGCATTCATTTGTGCATCTCTGTGTGTTTGCATTCCTGAAATGGAATCTGATTGGCTCAGTGTACCTTTTCTGGGCCAGAGTTTGTCACACAAGTTTGTCACAGAGTTTTGCTGCATTCAGTTTAGGTACCTCCCTTGACCTTAAAGGGGCTGCCTAAGGCCTGCCTTTTCAGCAGGGACCTTGATTCGGCCAACTTCCATTCCAGAGGCTGTGGCCACAGCAAGCTGTGCGATGTCTTCCAAAGACCTAGAATTTACATTTCCACAAATGAATTATTCTATTTAAATAGAATAATCTGTATTGGTTTCTCCTAGCAAGATTCTGTTTCCTCAGAAAAGGCAATGTTCCATTGGTGTTTAGATAGAATTTTGGTTAAAAGGTGGGTGCTGACAAGTATAAGACATTGATAGTAATAGTTATTAGACAGAAGCTCTGATTTACACCAAATGTTTGCCACTTCTCATTTTAAGAAAATTCAGGTTACACAATTTGCAACTCTTAGGTTTAGAAGAGACTAACCTCTTTAAACCTCCCTTCTGGTCTTTGAGTACTCTTTTCTGGCTTCCCCGCCAAGCTGGCATCACCTATATTGTGGGTACTTCTCGTCACTAGGGAGTACACTTCTTCCAGAGGGAGCCTCTTTCATCCTTGGGTAAGCCTACCGATTACTTTCTTTCTTGCTGCACAGTGTCTAACCCATCTTTTGTGTGTGTGTGTGTGTGTGTGTGTGTGTGGTTTTTTTTGTGGTTTTTTTTTTTTTTTTTGTCTAACCCATCTTATCAACACAGCATCAATTTGCTGAGTGAATCCATTCATATGATATTTACTGGGTACACACTTCATGCCAGGCACTGTCTTAGGATCTTGAATGATACCAG
Source organism: Canis lupus familiaris (assembly GCF_011100685.1). Lineage (NCBI taxonomy): Eukaryota > Metazoa > Chordata > Mammalia > Carnivora > Canidae > Canis > Canis lupus. The sequence goes on along the minus strand of NC_049239.1, from coordinate 32,182,011 downwards.
TGTGCAGAACAAATTTGTGTTCCTTTTTTTTTTAAGATTTTATTTATTTATTCATGAGAGACACACAAAGAGAGAGAGGCAGAGACATAGGCAGAGGGAGAAGCAGGCTCCATGCAGCTTCTCCCGGGCTGCCCAAAGCCCGTGTTCCTATGGAGCTGATGTTATGGCCTCGGAGTAAGAGGTGGTGGGAGAGAGATACAGTTTCTTTTTTTTTTTTTCTCTCTTTTTAAAATTTTTAAAAATTTTTTCATTTTTTATTGGAGTTCCATTTGTCAACATAGCATAACACCCAGTGAGATACAGTTTCTTAAAAAATATAAATAAATTCTGTAACATGTTATAAGGTGATAGACACAACGAACAAAAGAAAAAGTAGAGTCCAGTGAGGGGGATTGGGAAGGAGGAGTGAGCTATAACATGAAACAGGAATAAGGTAGGCCTCCCTGAACAAAGCCTTTTGAAGGAGATGAGGGAGTTAGCGGGGCAGAATGAGCGTGCCCAACCGACCGTCTTCCTGTGGCCCGGTAGAAATAGCTCTCCTTGCACTTTCCTGACCTGTGAGATAATGATAATAATAATAATAATAATAATAATAATAATAATAATAATAATAATAATAATGGCTTAATTTCTGTTGAAATCCTGCAGAGACTCTGAGTGCTTTCTCCATATGAACTCATCACATTCTCATAGCAACCCCGAGATCACTACTACTTCTATCCCCATTTTCATAGGAGTAAATTGAGGCATAGCACAGCTAAGGAACTTGGCTAGTATCCGGCAGCTAGCAGCAGGAGGAGGTGGGATACAAACTTTGACCTCCTGGGGCCAGGCATTTGCTCTTAAGACTTCAGCACAGCTGCCTTGAGGCAGCTGAAGTCCCAGCCCCTCACGCTTTCCTCTCCCAGGCCCGTGCTGGAGCAGGGGCTTTGCCCTGTGTGTGATGTCTGGGGTGAGAGTCAAAGTCTCTTCATCACCCTGGGGTTTGTACTGAGACTCCTTTAGTATCATTGGACAAGTGGGGCTCACGGGGCCCCAAGGAACTCCCTTGGGCACACCCTGACCGGCAAGCCTTCCTTACTTAGGTTTTGTTAAGGTCACAGTGATCAGAATAAACACTTATTTTTTTTCTTCTCAGTTTTGACATAAAAAGACATATTCTTTTTTTTTTTTTTTTTTTCCAGCAAATGTCACTGTGGTTTCAGAGCCTAAGTGTGATGTTTGAGCGGGCAGCATTTTAAAAGTATTTCCTGCTCAACCATAGGGTGAAATTATACAAGCCAGGGAGTCCTGAAAGCAGCTGCCTCAAATTCTTACCACCTGCACAAAAAAAAAAAAAAAAAAGAAAAAAGAAAAAAAGAAAGAAAGAAAGAAAGAAAGAAAGAAAGAAAGAAAGAAAGAAAGAAAGAAAGAAAGAAAAAGAAAAAATAATTTTTACACTTTTTAGTTTTGAGAATTGACTGGTTTTCTGTTGTTTCAAACTCTGGGGGACCCTCCAATTCACTAAACCTTCAGCGGGGAAAGAGAATTTAGAAGCTTTAAAAGGGTTTTGCAAACCTAAGGGAGACTTCACTGGAATTATATTTTCATTAATGGACTTAAATGAACTGTTCCTGGAATCTGCCTGGGGACTGTTCCTTGAAGCAACAGTGAAAGTCCCAGGCTCTCTGGCACTGTCCTGAGCCTGAGGAACAATCCCTGGGGGGACTTCGGGGTAGGGCGGCCCAGTAGGGGGGTGAGGCGCAGGTCCCTGGCTAGAGGGTTCCTGGGGGAACCTCGTCTCCTGGGAGCGCTCGCTCTCTCTCTCTGTCTCTGGACCTGTTGCATCCTCCCAGGCTTTTCAAGTTAAGAGCTGGATTTCCTGAAATTGTTGATCTGGATGAAAAGTGCAGGCGCCCCCTCCCCCGCGGAGTGAGAGGCGCTGCAGGGGAGGAGGAGGGTGAGGGGTGAGGTGGGGTGGGGGCGGAGGGAGGGAAACAAATGCTCTGAGTACAGGATAGGAAAAGTGGGAGGAGGAGGAGGAGGAGGAGAGGAGGAGGGAGAGGGGGAGGAGGAGGAGAGGAGGAGAGGAGGAGGGAGAAGAGGAGGAGGGGGAGGGAGAGGAGGAGGAGGGAGAGGAGGAGGGAGAGGGGGAGGGAGAGGGGGAGGAAGGAGAGGAGGAAGAGGGGGAGAGGAGGAGGAGGAGAGGTGGAGGAGGAGAGGAGGGAGAGGGGGAGGAGGAGGAGGGAGAAGAGGAGAAGGAGGGAGAGGAGGAGGAGGGAAGGAGGGGGAGGAGGAGGGGGAGGAGGGAAGGAGGAGGTAGAGGAGGGAAGGAGGAGGAGAGGAGGAGGGAGAGGAGGAGGGAAGGAGGGGGAGGGGAGGAGGGGGAAAGGGGGAGGGGGGGGGAGGAGGAGGAGGGAGAGGAGGAGGAGGAGGAGGAGGGGGAAGAGGGGGAGGTGGGAGGAGGAGTAGAAAAGGAGGAGGAGGAAGAGAAGGGGAGGAGGAGGAGGGGGAGGAGACGCCTTGAGCTGAGGAGGAGGGGGAGGAGGAGGAGGGGGAGGAGGAGGAGGAGGAGGAGGAGGAGGAGGAGGGGGAGGAGGGAAACGTGTCAGCGGCGGGCTGGGGAGCCGGGGCCGGCGCTGGTGGACGGGAGTCGGGGAGTCCGGCGGGAGCCGGCGGAGGCGGGCGCGGCGGGCGCGGCGGGCGCGGCGGGCGGGGCCGAGCGGGGCCGCGCGCGGCGGGAGAGGAGCCCCGGTCCCTCGTCGCTCCGGGTGAGAGAAAAGAACTTCCCCGGGAGGCCCGGAAACTTCCCCGGCGCGCGGCGTCCCGGGCGGGGGGGCCGGTCCCGGAGAGCTCGGGTGACTCAGCGCCGGGACCCCGGGCGGTGCGCGGGGAAGCCCCGGGGGCGGCGAGTCCCGGTGCAGCGGGCTCGGATGGGGCCGGATGGGGCCGGCGGGCGGGGACCCTCATCCCGGACCGGCCGGCGACCTCCGGGGGGGGGGGGGGGGCGTGGGCCGGGGATGCCGCCGGCCGCGGGACCGCGGGACCCGGGCTGTGCCGCAGGTCGAAAAAGAAAGTTTTCCGGCTGCCTCCCGGGCTCTCCGCGGCGGGGCGGGGGGGGGAGGGGGGGGCACTGCTGGGGACCTGGGCGCGCGACCTCCCTGCCTCCCGCGTTGCCTGCCCCGGGCTCGCCCGGCTCCCCCGGCTCCCCCGGCTCCCCGGCTCCACGGAGCGCGGCGGCCCGGGGCGCAGCCCGCGACACCCCCCCCCCGCCCCGGCGAGGACCTCGCCCCTGCGCGCCCACCGTGCGCACGCGGGGAGGGGCCTGTGCGCGCAGGGGCCGCCCTGGAGCCCCGCTCCGGTCCCGCGGCCCCGACCCCCGTTGCCGGCGCCCTGCCCCCTCCCCCCGCACCCCGTTCCCGAGGCCGAGCCCCGCAGACTGTGCTGGCAGGGCCCGGCCCGCGGGAGGTCGCCCCCCGCGCCCGCGCCCGCCCCGGGTCACACGCCGCCGCCTCGTCCCCCGGGGCCCGGAGCCGCGAGGTGTCGGTCCGCAGGAAGGTGTCGGTCCGCAGGAAGGCGGGGAGCACCTCTGGGCGCCCGGCGGGAGGCCCGTGGGGTCCCGAGAGCGGCCCGAGCGCCCCGGGCGGCCCCCGCGTCGGGCCGTGCGCCCTGGAGCCGGTGCGCGCAGGCCGGGCACGCTCCGAGGCCCCCGCGGGTGCGCGCCGCCCCGGGCACCGGGCGCTGGTGGAGCAGGCCCCGCGCACCCAGCACCGGCCTCGGGGGGCGCCCTCCGGGGACCCTGACATCGGCCCGCGCCGCACGGCTGCCCCGCCGGGCGCCGAGCTCGGGTAAATCGCTGTCGGGGGAAGGCGCCGCTCTGGACGCCGCGGGGCCGCAGGTGGGTCCGGAGGGGGAAGCGGAGCTGGCAGATGCTCAGGTGGCCTCGCTGGAAGCCTCGGGGCCTGGCGGGGTCCCCAGGAGGACGGCGGGCGGTGCAGCGGGCGCCCTCCCTGCGGAGCGTGGCTGCGGCCGAGCTGCTCCCCCCACCGAGGGGGCTGGTGAGAGCGCTTTCCCTCGGCAACCACCAGGTGAAGGCAACGATGCTTCATCAGTGCACACAGGTTGTCTTTGGTTTTTCGAGCCCTGACCACTGTCCTTTCGGTACTTTATGGACGCTTCAAACAGCCAGAGCCAGAAATAGTGGAAAGAAGAAAAAAAAAAGAAGAAAAAAGAAAAGAAAAGAAAAGAAAAGAAAAGAAAAGAAAAGAAGGAGGGAGGGAAGGAAAGAAAGAAAGGAAAGAGAGAGAGAAAGAAAAGAAAGAAAACAGAGGGAAAGAAAAAGAAAGAAAAAGAAATAGAAAAAGAAAAAAGGAAGGAAGGAAAGGAAGAGAGAGAGGGAGAAAGAAAAAAGAAAGAAAGAAAGAAAACAAAGAAGGGAGGGAAGGAAGTAAAGAAAGAAAGGAAGAGAGAAAGAAAGAAGACAGAGAGAGAAAGAAAAAGAAAAAAAGGAGGGAGGGAAGGTAGTAAAGAAAGAAAGGGAGAGAGAAAGAAAGAAAAGAAAGAAAGAAAAGAGAGAAAGAAAAAGAGAGAAAGAAAAGGAAGGAAAGGAAGATGGAGAAAGAAAGAAAAAAGAAACAGAAAGAGAAAGAAGGGAAGGAAGGAAAGAAAGGAAGAGAAAGAAGACAGAGACAGAGAAAGAAAGAGAAAGAAAGAAAGAAAAAGAAAGGAAACAAAAGGAAAGAAAGAAAGAAGGAAGGAAGGGAGGGAAGGACGGAAAGAAAGAAAGGAAGAGAAAGAAGACAGAGAGAAAGAAAGAAAAAAAAAGGAAGAAAGACGCTTAGAAATGAGCTAGTCCATCCGCCTTAATGCTCCAGGCTTTAGAGAAACTCCCTTGTTCCGTAAGGAGGAGACCTCCTTTCTTTCAGATGCAGAGGCTCATGGATGTATATCTCGGTGCATGAGACTTCAATAACGATTGGTATTTGAACGTTATAAAAATGTTTCCTTTATTTAAAAAAGGAGGAAGGGGTGGGGGCCAGCACCTCGTGAGTTATTATTATGTCTTCAGCTTTGCCTTCCGAGACATTGGTGATACCATCTGCACCAAAACAGTGATGAGGAAGGAGGGTACCGTTAGATCCCCAGCCCTACAGGGGTGAGCCCGCGGAGTAGTGTGTCCGAAGCCACACACGCGCAGGGCTGGAGCTGAGGATGGGGTCTGGGCCTGTCGCTCCGGGCCTCCAGTGGCGGCCAGTACTGGACACCTTCCCTTTAGTTTGTTGTTTCTCGGTGGTTGATTAGATCATCTTCTCGTTGAGTAACTTGGTGGCTTCTTCTTTCTTATTTTTTCTCTACGTCACATAGTACCACAGAATGACTCAATTACTGAAGGGGGGAAAAAAAAAGCCCTAATCTTGTATTTAGAAAACTGTTACACAGGCACCTGAAAATACCCTGCTGGCGGTCCAGCCCTAGATGTTGTCATCCTCAAGTTTGCTCATCGACAGTGTATGTGCAGCGTTTCGACCTTTTATCCGCAGAGAATTGAACTATTAGGACTTTGTGGATGTCTTAATAATTTCTCGATCCTCATTGCTTCCTGTGGTCATTCCTTTTGTAGGGCCCTTGTACGCGGTCAGGTATACTGAAATCTTTCTTGAATTGCAGCCTTTTTTCCCTTTCAATCACTTTCGCAGAGCTAGACCACTACAGAGTTGATTCGAGACATAGGGTGGGAGCGTCTCGGAGAGATCCCTGCTATTTAATGTTTCTCATTAAAAGTTGGTTCTCGGGGCACCTGGGTGGCTCAGATAGCAGGGCGTCTGCCTTCATCTCAGGTCATGGTCTCTGGGTCCTGGGATCGAGCCCCACATCAGGCTCCCTGCTTCTCAGGGAGTCTGCTTCTCCCTCTCCCTCTGCCTCTGCTCATGTGCTCTCTCTCTCTCTCTCTCTCTCTCTCTCTCTCTTTCTCTGTCTCAAATGAACCAAAAAAAAAAAAAAAAGTTTGTGCCCTAGAACTGCCTCTCTTTATGCAAATGTTGAAAGTACAGCTTATAGACCATATCATTTGTTAACAAGTCAGTGTGAATTAGTATCTCAATCGCCGAAGATAGAGAATACAATTATTTCGCGGATTTGGGGCCAGGTTAGGAATTTGGGACAGAGAGCGTGATAGCCTGGTCAGCAGAAGGCAGCGTTTTACAAAGGAAGATTCCGCTTTGCAGCCAGGAAGGAGGTTGGGAGTGTAAAATGATGCAAAGCAATGATGAGACATCAGAGGTGACCTTGAGTTGATTATCATTTTTATCAGGGCCTGGGGATCCAGGGTGTACTTCGAAACTTGTGCAGTGAAAACATCCAGGCCGGCTTATTTCTTGGGCGACTGCTATGAGCCAGTTACAGCCATGGTGATGCCACTCGAGCCTCTCGGCAGCCTGAGCGGGTGAATATTATTTTCCCTATTTTAAGATGTGCACACAGAGGCTCAGAGAGGTTGGTTCCTCTCCTGACATAACAGCCATTAACTTAAGCCCCTTGTTCTTTCTAGTACGTTTTGATATCTACCGTTGAAGGCCTTCTGTGAAGAATCCAGGGTGCCAAGTACTCAGGGGAGTCCTGGTGGTTCACACGGAAGCTTCTGGATTGGAAGTGGATACCCCAGCAGTGTAGGAGCTCTAAAAAGGAGGGGATAGGAGGTGGAAGAAGGAGGGAGGCCCTGCGGACACTTTGAATATAGCGAATTACTGGCCTCAGTCTGGCAGGGGCTGGCTCTCACGCCCACCTGAAGCCGGCCCTGGTCATTGGCTTGCCTCATGGGGTACCCAGAGGGGGCAAGCGGGGCAGGACCCCCACCTGCCTCGGCTGTATGTGATGACGCCCGGTTGGAAACCCCAGTTTATAGGCGGTTTAAATTAGGGAGCTCCTGAGACCTGTTTCCATTTTAATTGGACTTGGCCTTTTGTGGTAATAGTCACCCAATCTCTGTCTTTAAATATTCTTTTCTTATGCTTTGCCAGTTTATGGCCTTTGTAGATCAATCCTTGGATTTCATTTAGAGGAGAGAGAGGGGTGGGGGGGAACCCAGCAAAGGTTAGTGATTACCTAAATTGGATTAAGTTCTGTCTAGCAGCGTTTAAAGAAATGTTGCTTGCTCTCTAATTACCATCAACTAGGAATTTAAACGGTCTATTAAATTTAAGCTGACGTTTGTTTTTTTTTTTTTTTTTTTTTTTATCCAGGGTAGTTCTAGTTCTCACATATTCTAGGATTTTGGAGGCTTTTTTTTTTTTTTAATTCTTTAAATGTCTACAGAGTGCTCTCTTCCTCCCCACCTTTTAAAAATATTACATTTCTGTAGCAGGATAATAAATGATGTTGTTATATACTGGCTTCGTTGAAAAACGGAAGCTCCCAGCCAGGTTCATCAGGCTCTGTTAGCCTCTGGAAAGCAAGCCGGTGAACTGGGTTCTTTGTGGGAAAGAAATTTAGGGACTCCTATGTGAAGCTTTTTGGATGGAATGTGGCTTGCCCCTTTCTTTATCTGTATAGCAAAAGGATAGGCCTGTAATGAAAATCAGCTACCTTTACTCTGTGCTTGAGCTTTGAGTGAAAAATCCGAGTGTTCTTCATCAAAGTGGGTGGTGTGTGTGCTTTTTTGGGGGCTGGGACTGGGGTAAAGCAAATGAGGCATCAAGGGTGTAACCATAAAGCGCATGACCCTGAAACATGGTGCCTCCCTTGCCTTGTCCTCTTCATGCTGATGGATGACCTGTGCCCACAGGTCACAGGTTTCAGGGTTTCAGAGAGTTATAGGACTCACCAAAAAAATCCCTCCTTTTTTTTTGTCCACGGCCCACGGCAACCGGTCATACACGTTTGTATAATTTATTTTGCATATGATCGTATGCTACCTGAAAGCACATATTACCTCTCTAGGCTTTCATTCTCTTTCCCTTGCCTCAATTTTGGGGTATAAATATATGATTTTTTCTAATGCATTCATCAGCGTTCTGGTTTCGCTTTGGCTGCTTGCCAAATGGTGCCTGGAGCAGCCCCCCGTTTCTCGTTTACCTCCTCTAGCTTGATTGGTTCTTTTTTTTTTTTTTTTGACACAGGCTGAGTTCTGTGTTTTGTTGAAGGCATCTGTGACAGCAGTTAGGGTTCGGTTTTTAGCAAATGCTAGGATGAGGGAGCACCTTGGGCTCCCTCGTTCAGGAACTAGAATATATGTCACCTTAAGGTGAGCCTGGAAGGATACCCGAAAGAAGCATTTGTTTCTGTCTGCTTCCCAAGGACTGGGGGCGGGACTCCAGCAAGGGCTGGGATGCGTGTGTGTGTGTGTGTGTGTGTGTGTGTGTGTGTGTGTGTGTTGCTCTGATCTCAGCTGCCTCAGACCCTGTCACAACTTGCTCATGCCCTCAGCTGCAAGAATCCTCGGTGGAAACCCATTAATGCTCGCTGTCGAACTCCACATACGCCTTTGGAACTGGTTCACTGTCATTCCCCAGGTGTCTCTGGGGGAGACTACGTCAACTGCCACCGTCACTTTGGGGAAGTTCTGCAACAGCATGCCAGCTGCTGGAGTCCCCCGCTGTGGAGCCCTGTGGCCCCTTTCACTGTGAAGTATCCCCAGGCCAAATTGGTGGGTAAACGAGGTAATCCTTGGTGGTGCTCTGAGAAGATTTTTTAAAATTCTTGACCAACAGGACAGTCAGCTTCCTGGGACGCCCGGGTGGCTCGGCGGTTGAGCATCTGCCTTCGGCCCAGGGCGTGATCCCGGGGTCCTGGGATCGAGTCCCCCCATCAGGCTCCCTGCATGGAGCCTGCTTCTCCCTCTGCCTGTGTCTCTGCCTCTCTCTGTGTCTCTCAGGAATAAATAAATAAAATCTTAAAAAAAATAGGATAATCAGTGACTCTCAAGACACCCCAAAAGGTGTCGGTATCAACCTTGCAGAGAGGGGAAGCTGCTGAAAGAGTCCATGCGTCGGTCCTAACTGGCATCTTGGAGACCACGCAGGTCAAGGACCTGAGATCTGGGACCTGATCTTGACTCCACCAGGGGCAAGCTCAGTTGCCCTGGGGCCTGTTCCCCTAACTACAAAAGAATGGGATTGGCCCTCCGCTGCTTAAAATATAAAAATTAGGCGACTTGTTAACTCAAGTTTCCAGCTTTTTAAAAACAAACAAACAAACAAACAAAAAACAAAACCTGAGATGACTGGATTCTCTAACACGGTGCTGTTAGAATCGAGTTTACCACTCCCGGCTTCAGGCCTTCCTGTCTTTGTGTTCAGGGTAGTAGGTGCTCACGAAATCTTTGTGGAAATATGATTTTTTTTTCATCCTGTCCTTGTCCATCACAGATGGGAAGGGCTACTGGAGCTTCTGAAGCGCTTACCTCTGAGAGCTTGTGTTTCCTTCCCGACGGTTCCTTTCTAGGCTCCAGCATCTTTAGAGTCACTGGCAAGAAAATGAGGAGCCTGTGTTTTTCACTGGACCCCTTACTAGCTCTGCCTTGTAACCGCAAAAGGTGATCTACGCTTTCGTCCCTGCACCCATCTCCATTTACAGCTGTCAACTTGCGTTCATAACGTTACTTCCGAGAGTTTGTGGCGTGACCCTGGCCCCGTGGAAGCAGGTAGTTGATGCTCCTGTACCCTCTCTGCTTCCTCTTCTCAGATCCCGGCACCCGCTGGACCTCCTGATGTTTGGCTGTTGAATGAACTTGAGGTGACCCCACGACCTCCGTGAAGTGATAAGATCCCGAGAGCCCCTTCAATTTTATGAGTCTCTATTCAACGCTCTTTATACTTGGCTACGTGACACGGAGGGAAGTTTCCTTTCCCTTGATCTCATTTTTCTCATGAAAAAGCATCACCTCCTGTTCCTGCCATGGGAGGGTGAAGCTTATTATTATTATTATTATTTTTTTACCAGATAGCACAAGTTAATCTAGAGCACATTTCCAACCACGCTGAAAACTCCTATTGTCTGCGAGACGGTAGCTGTGGAGCGCCGTGTCCCCCACCAGGCTAAAACCGAGGTGGGAAGTGTCAGAAGTGGAACTGCTCACGTAATGGTCAGTCTCAGCTACCGCTGCTGTCTAGACGTTACGGTTTATCATCCGGAGGCCCTGCGCCACCACTCTGGATGCCACTTAGGGGGCCGCACCCTCGCAATTTGCTCTCCAAGAAACTCGATCCTTCTAGCGGGGCTCATAGATGAGTAAATAAGATATGTGGTGACTCCCCACAGTTTTGCTTGACTTACACCAAAGGAGGGGATTTTTTTTTTTTTTTCTGGTGATTATACGGTGGTTTGCAGGCCAGGGCGATGGAGACGATCTGATGGAGTAATTACTGCTCGCTGGATCGGGATGGTCAGGGCCTTGAGTCCTGTGGGCATTGAGGAGAGAGTGCTAAGCAGAGGCGAGCACTTGAGCTCACCTCCTGTTTGCACTAATATTTACTGTAGCTGAAAATCACATTCTCAAGACTCTTCTATCTGCGTTGGTTTCTAGTGGAGCTTTGAGAACGTTGTCTCATTCTTCCCGTGGAGCCTCTTCCATCGTCCAGATGTGACCCTTCGCATTTTCTCGTTTGTGGGAGCGTCTGTCCCCAGGCTGGCTTTTGTCCCCTAAGAGTTTCGAAGTTGGGTCCTTAATCAAAACAAGAGCTCTGCTCCGCTGCAGGGACCAGGGCCCGGACGCTACACTCACCTGCACACAGACCCCGGAATCCGGGCCCACGAGGCCAAGATCCACCTGCCCATGGACAGTACTACTTGGGCGGATCCCAGTTCAGTCATCCTGGGAGATAATTTTTTCTGGCTCCTCAGAAAAGAGGAGGCCACCCAGCTGGGTGGCCTGGAGGGCCAGGTGTGATGTTTACCTCGTGCATGCCCAGTGGTGTGCTCGAGGCAGGATACGGCAGGCAGTGAGGCGGGCCAGGTCTTGGCCTTTGGGGAGCTTACATGCCATCAGGGCTAGTCAGTGAGCAAGTGAGCAAACACGATGACCTCACGAGCTGGTGGGGCCATGAGAAAACAGGGCCTCCTTCCAGTGAGAGACAGAGTGTGCTTGCTGCCCGAGCCCTGCAAGAAGCTGTTGATGTGCATGAAGGGAGGCCAGGGCGGTGGTCACCTCTCACCTCTGCTTAAAACAGAGCAGTTAGGAGCTCAGGCCCTGGAATGAGGTAGGATCCGACTCTTGGTCCCTCTTACTAACCTTCTGCCTTTGGACAAGTTAATCCCCGTGCTTCGGTTTCTTCATGTGCAACCTGGGAGGCGTAAAACCTGCCTTGTTAGGTTCAAGCGGGAAATGAACTGAGATGCTAGCTGCAAATAGAGGCTTGCCACCATCCTGACCATCCTGACGAAAGCTAGTGTACGCTCTTCAGTGCCAAGTAGAGTAAGATAGTCGTGGTAGGTGACTTGCAAAGCCGTCTCAGCATGCTTGAATACCCACTTCTGACTTGGTTTCCGTCTGGTGGGCTGGGGTGGGGAGTGTGGGGTTCAGATCGAGTTTCCCGGGTTGGATCAGTGTGGTTCCGTTTCTTGTGTGTTTCTCCTAGTGGTCCCCTGCACACTTCTGGCTTGGCCCATGTGAGGAGTGTGTATGAGTGTGTCTGTAATACGTAGGGATGCTGGCGGTTCTAATGCGGGATCAGTGATGGGGTAGGAGTGAGATGAGACAACTGATTAGTTAAGAAGCTGGTCAACTAGATGATGTGGTAGGTGGGCCCTGAAACACCTACTAGGCTGGTTGTGGGTTTGTGCGGCGTCGGGGCGGGGGGTCATCTGCTGCTCTTAGAGGATAGTTCTATAGGGCAGTCAGGGTAGGGGCTGAACGGACAGCTGGCGACACTGAGGTTCTCCTGGCCTCCAGCTAGACCGGACTCTCCACCAACCCATCAGCTTGCAGACCTCAGGAAGGGAAGTGACACCTGATTTAGGCCCCAGAGAAAGGTGTGAGAAGGCTGGTGGTCCTGGCAGTGATGCAATACAGTAAAGGTCCCAAACCTGTATGTTAGGTGCCTAGGGTGCTAGTCAGCTTGGTGACCTCGTTGCCGACACTTATAAATCACGAGATTTCACATTTTAAAAAAATCTGGATTTATGACATCTCTTGGGAGATTCAGATCTGGCAAAGCTGAACTTGTGTCCCGAGGTGACAAAAACCAGATTGGATTGAGTGGTGACCGCCTCCTTTAGCCTGGGCGGGTCCAGCCCGCCCTCTGTGACATTCCACAAAGTATGGCAAGTATGTGACGCATCGTGGAAAAAAGGAAAGAAGTCAATCTTCCTTTTGTTTGTTTTTGTTTTTGTTTTTCTGACCTGTGTGTCCCTGTACGAGGCAGCTCCTCTTGCAGAAGTGCTGAAGAAATAAATCTGTGTCGAATGAATGAATGAATGAATGACCTCTAGTTGATAGATCACTTATTTGGGATCAGAAGCCAAGTTCAAATCCTTACTTCTTCTAAGGCGCTGAGTGATTTGGAACAAATCAGTAACCTTTATGTTTTGTCCTTTTGTGGGGGTTGGGGAGGCATCGCTGTTGTTCTTACGTACTTATCTGAGTAAGTCGTACGTTTTCGAGGTTTCAAAATCCAGAGGTGCAAACAGGTTTACAGAGAGAAGTCTTGCCTTCCATGTCCCTGTCACTCAGCTCTTTGCTTTGAGGGCAACAGGTGTTCTCAGTTTCTGGTTTGTCCTTCCGGAGATACTTTATGCAGTGCGACGAAATAGGTAAATAGTCTTTTTCATCTATTTCACTTAGATGGTAGCAGAATATACGCGTGATTTCTGTGTTTAGCACACTTGGATGGGAGGGCGCACCAGTCAGGACACAAAGAGTTTTCTCGTTCTTTCTTAGAGCCGCGTAGGACTCCAGCCTGTGGGACACCCAAGTTTTACATAGCCAGTCCTCTGTTGCCGGGCATCTAGGTTATTTCCAATCTGTTGCTGTCGTAAGGAAGGCGGTAGTCAAACTCCTGGTTTTGTAAGTCACTTGACATGCCTAAAACTTCTGGAAGTCGAATTGCTAGGTCAGAGAGCGCAGCCTTTGTCCCTGTGGCAAATCTCAGATGTCCATGCCTTGCCGCTGGCCCCAAAGTGCCCTCCTTCCAGCAATGTGCGAGAGCGCCTGTTGCCCCAAACCCTAGTCCTGGGTCATCTCTTGGAACCTGCAAGGGTTTTGTGAAGAACACAGTGTGTTATGAAAGTATGAACACTCGCTATATTTGGGGCGGTGGGGGGTGCTTGGATGGGCCCGAGCTATGATCTAGGTTATTTGGTGGAGATGCATACCCCAGCCATTTGAAGATGAGGACACTGTGAGTCGTTTACTCAGGTCACCCAACTAATCCACCGTAGAGGCCGGATTCAATTGCAGGTTTGTCAGATTTTAATACTGGTAGGTAAAGCCTTTAATTTTGGGTGCTGGTGTTCTCAGCTGACACATTACCCGTGGTTCCCGTGTCTCCTGGAAGTAGTACCTCTCATGTGGCCGGGTCACTTGCTCATTCCTCGAGTGTGTGCAAAATTCCTGCACTGTGCTACGCACCTGGGAACAGCATAGATATAGTCTCTGCCTTCACGGACCTCACAAAAATAGTAAGAACTGATTCTGTAGTCCTTTATTGGGTGACAAGACAACAGAGGGGGTGGGGATGAGGAGGGTGGTCTGTGGGGTCATGTGACCTAATCAGGTGTGAGGGGAAAGAGTTCTCTGAGCAAGCGAAAGACAGGTGATAAAGGGTCTTATGGGTCAGGGTGAAATCAGAGAGGGACACAAACCATAAGAAAGTCTTGATCATATGAAACACATTGAAGGGTGCTGGGGGGGAGGGGGGACGGTGTAACTGGGTGATGGGCATTAAGGAGGGCACGTGATGGGATGAACACTGCATGTTATAGAAGACTGATGAGTCACTGACCTCTACCTCCGAAACTAATAATACACTATATGTTAATTGAATTTAAATAAATTCTTAAAAGTTTTTTAAAAACACTTATTCATGAGAGACACAGAAAGAGGCAGAAACATAGCCAGAGGGAGAAGCAGACTCCCTGCGGGGAGGGGAACCTGATGTGGGACTTGATCCCAGGACCCCGGGATCATGACCTGAGCCACCCAGGTGCCCCTAAATATTTTTTTTTCAAAAGCGTCTGTGGGTTTGAGCCTGGAGAAGTGGATGGGAAGTATTTCACACTGAGGGCATAGTATGTGTGAAGGTCCTGGGGCAGGAAAGAATAGGTGGTGTTGGAGGACATGAGGGAAGGCCAATGAGCCGGGGTGGAGAGTGGCAGGACGTGACGGGATGACGATGGAGTTTGGGGATTTATTCTTGAGAGCTGTGGGGAGCCTTCAAAGGCATCGAAGCAGCAAAGGGAGGTGGCACCCAGGCCCCTGGGCGGTGGGGTTCTTGGCATAAGCTGTATGACCTTAGACAAGGCAAACATTGGGCACATCCATTTCCTTCTCTGTAGGGTGGGGCTGGCAATGCACACAGGCTCTCAGAATATTTTGAGTGTCCCACACGGTAGGCAGTAGGCCGTTCATTTAGACTCCGTGCCCGTGAGCGCACTTGTCACATGCACGTGTTCCCAGGATGTGAGGCACTCTGATGCTTTCTGTCCTAATCTATGAAAGGCTTTGGCCAACACCCCCACCATTCATTGTGGAAATACTGGAGGAATAGGTGACGTGTGTGCCTCACGGCTGGCGCTCACCCGTGGCCCCGTCGCTCCCCTGCCAGGCGTTCCCATAAGGAGGATTCTGGGCGGCCAGAGAGCAGGTCGGTCAGGTTCCGTGACAGTATCTGCATCCAGATGGTGCTTAAGGACGCTGGCGCTTCACCTCTGCGGCCAGGTCCCAGGGCCGGGGCTGCGGGCAGGGCCTCCCAACTGCAGGGGCTCCAGGGCGGGGGGCGGGGCGGGGGGCATGTGAATTGGGCCGTCTACGCGGTTCCCCCGGGAGCTGGCTTCTCCTTGTGTTCACATCCGATTGTGAGCTGAGTTTTCTTTGACATGTTTGTTACTTACCCTCAGGATGGCTTTTTCCTGGAAGCCTCAGAGTCATTATAAGCCACTCACTTCTTTAAGTTGCGTCACGGTCCTACTTCCCTTTTCAGAGCCTTAGTGGAATTTATTTGCATTTCCTACCAAGTGCACTACCCTCTTCTGCCTGCAGGCCTGTGTGCCCCGCTCCCTGGGCCCTGGCCCTGGCCCTGGCCGCTGGGGGGAGAAAGCCAGGCGCCGCATTTTTTTTTTTTCCTCCAAGAAACATCTCTTAGATCCTATATGTGGAGGTTTTCAAAGAAACCCCTGTGCAGTGAGCCTGGAGGAGCAAGGCCAGCGATGACACCGATGACCCTCTGGCCACCACGGCCCTTCCTGTAGCCAGGACCCTAGATTTCCACATAACTGAACGTAAGCACTCCAAACTTGACCATTTATTTTTTCCTAAAAAATATTTTATTTATGTATTTGAGAGACTGATCAGGAGAGAGAGAAGGAGAGCAAGAGAGAGAGCGAGCGCACGAGCGGGGTGGAGGGGGACGGGCAGAGGGAGAGGGAGAAGCAGACTCCCCACTGAGCAGGGAGCCCGATGTGGGACCCGACCCTAGGACCCCAGGGATTAGGACCTGAGCCGAAGGCAGATGCTCAACCAGCACTTAACCGATGGAGCCACCGAGGCACCCCGAAAGTTAACCGTTCGGATCATTTTATTTTAGTTTTTTAGATTTTATTTGAGAGCGAGCAAGCACACAAGCAGGGGGAGGGGCAGAGACAGGGAGAAGCAGGCTCCCGATGCGGGGCTCGATCCCAGGACCCTGAGATCATGACCTGAGCGCAAGGAAGACGCTCAGCCCATGAGCCCCCCCAGGTGCCCCCATTTAGATCATTCTAGAAGTACATTTTGCACCGTGTTACCCGCATGGGCCCTTCCCAGGAGAATAGGCACAGAGCACTGGTTTCTCGAACCTAGAGCCTTTAGGCAAAGAGCGTTTTGTGATGGTGGCAGTGGTGGTGGTTGTGGCTGATCTGTGTCCCCCCCAACCCCAACTGCCGTCTGTTTAGAACCTAGCTCCCAGCACCTTCCAATGTGACTGTATTTGGAGGCAGGGCCTTTGAAGAGGTGCTGAGGCAGGAGGGGCCTGTCAGGTGGGCCTAATGCAATCGGCGGGCACCCGGACGGAGGTGCGCACACGGAGGGAAGGGGGCCGTCTGCGAGCCAACCAGGAGCCAAGGGCCAGCCCTGCCAACACCCTGATCTTGAGCGTAGAGCTTCCAGGACTGAGGCAAGTCGTTTCTGTTGCTCACGTCCTGCAGCGTGTGGGCTCCGGTGAGCGCAGCCCAGCGGGCTAATGCAGCTGCGGTGGTGGGATAAAGAGGAGCCACAGGGAGCGTTTATCAAGCACCTCCTGGGTATATGGGGACGACTTTAAGCCTCCGTTGAGTCCCCTCACGTGGATCCTAAGTCACCCGCCAGGTCACGGGCGAGTGATGGCGCTCGGGCCAGCTCTGGCCCCTTTGCCCGGGCCCTTCACTGCACCTGGGTCTAGCCCAGGTCCTGGAGCCCTGCCAGGCTCTCATCACCCCAACTCTCCAGAGTCACTCTTCCCATCCCTCTTTGCACAGATGTCCAGACTGGGGTTCAGAGCGCCCCCCCTGGCCACACGGGTGAGTGTTCATTCCGGGTGGCTGCAATAAGAAAGTGCCCCAAGCTTGGTGGCTGCACGCAGCCGTAGTTGCAGAGGTGCAAAGCCCAGAAGCGGGGTGTCACAGGGCCGGATATCCTCCTCTAGAGGCGCTGCGGGAGGACCCCCTTCTCCTCCTTCCAGTGGCGGCTGGTGGATGCTGCGTCTTCTGCTTTTGTGTCATAAGGATGCATGTGATGGTATTTATGGCCCACCTGGAAAATCCAGGATGAGCTCCTCTCTCAAGATCCTTAGCGGAGTCACAGCATTGGCCATCTAACAGGATATCGACAGGCTCTGGGGACTAGAAGGGGAGCGTATCTTTGGGCCACCAGTTTTTCTGTCACTGTCGGTGACTAGCAGAACAAGCCCTGATGCCAGGGCTTTGCCTGATTCCAGAGCCACCTGTGGGCCACTCATCCTTTGGAGCTTCGGGCGTGAGACCCCCCGACTCCCCTGCTGGGGCACTATTTCTGCTGTAGTGGCAGTGGGTGTTAGAGGCACAGGGTCCCTGAGACTGGCCCATGTGCACATCCTTTGCAGCAATTAACAACTGGAAACTACCCAAATACACATCCACTGGGGATGGGTTACATTAAGTACGGTATCCCCTAAATGGAATAAAGGGGCCGGTAAAAATAATGAAGTAGATCACTCTAGGGTGATACGGGAAGATAGCCGCAATGTGTTAAGAGGAAAGAACAGATTACCATTTTCATTCAAATATTGTGCAGACACGTGTGTGTTGTTAAAAATCTCACTAAAATAAAATTCACTGGGGGCACCTGTGTGGCTCAGCGGTTTAGCGCTGCCTTCAGCCCAGGGTGTGACCCTGGGGTCCTAGGATGGAGTCCCACATCAGACTCCCTGCAGGAAGCCTGCTTCTCCCTCTGCCTGTGTCTCTGCCTCTCTCTCTGTGTCTCTCATAAATAAATAAAGTCTTTAAAAATAAATAAAATAATAAAATAAAATAAAATAAAATTAAATTAAATTAAATTCACTTCCTCAGTCGCATTAGCCATGCTGTAAGTGCTCGCTAGCCACATGGCTAGTGGCTACCACATTGGATAGCACAGATCTAGAACATTTCCGTCCTCTCAGAAAGTTCTGGGCAGAGAGCTTCTTGGCACTAAATGGCCAGAGTGAGGCCTTTTTCACTTTGTTACAGATTTATGTGTATGTTGACCTTTTTTTTTATCATAAATAAGTAGGTGTGCTATTATCATAAAAATGGGAACACGGTGGGGGGGCTTCCAAGGTAATGTCCTCTTTCTTAAGCAGGTGGAAGTTTATCATAGTTTAAGATGTGTTTATGTGCGTGTAAAACCGCCTTTACATATGTTGCATAATGAAAATGTTTAAAGATCGGGGATTAAAAATGAAGAATTTCCTGGCAGGCCAGGCTTGAGGTTGGAAGACTTTCAGCTGGATCCGGTTCCCTGCCCCAAACACCTCCCAGCTGTGGCCAAATCACATAGCCTCAGTTTCCTCATCTGACGAGATCCCTACCCGACCTGCCTTACAGGTTTAGGGTAAGGTTTACAAGTGTGGTGATGTCTGGAAACGCTCTGAACCCGAGGAATGTCCACATGGAGGTGAAGGTTCAGTAAATAACTATGTGGCCCGTGGCCCGAGGCCCGAGGGGGAAGGTACTCTGAGAGCATAGTGGCGGCGTGGAGGCCTAGCATCTTCGCCAGCCGAGTATTTTCCAGATGTCGCCAGAAGCCGGTGCAAGGGTTGCTATAGTCCCACTGCTGCCACTGCTTGGAGATTTAGACATACCGAGTTATTTTATTAATTTAACAAGCACTTAAGTAACATTTGCTCTTCGCCGCGACCTGTCCTTTCTAAACGCTTTCAGGTATGTGCTCATTTTATCCTCGTTGCAACGCTGAGGCTGTCCCCGTGGGCATGCTCACCTCCTGCAGAAGGATGTCAAGGCTCAGAGAGGTCAAGCAGCTGACACAGGGTCACACAGCCAGTAAGGAACGGGGTCCACGCTTCCTCCTTTCGTCCCTTCTGCACGCTGCTCCTCTTGCCCCCGCCAGGTGTGGCCGCAGGGTTCCTTATGTCCGTTCATCTCTCTCAGGGGCGTCAGGCTTAAACCTGGCGAAGGAAGTCTCACGACTAGGTGTTCCCGGCTGGCTTGGTAGCTGCTGGCTCCTGGCTGAGGCTGGCAGCGGCCGAGGTGGGGAGAGGCTGCGGGATTAGGTCAGCCTGGGCACCAGCCAGCAATTTGCCACCGGGCTTCATCTGCACCTTGGGCCGTGAGCTGGGGCTTGGGGGGTACAGATGAGTGAGCGCTGGTGCCCCCGTTTAAGGGGTTTACAGGATGGCCAGGGTGGGCCTGTGGCACTTTCCAGAAGGAGGGTCAGGGACACTGAGTCCTAGCCGGTGCCAGCTGTCCTCCCTCAGAGACGCCGGACGAGTTGCTCTGCTCCTCCGGGCTCATCTGTGGACGGGGCCCCATCTGTCCTGTCGCCGTCCCATTGTGTGGGCAGGACGCCGGGGCCGAGCACCCGGACGGCCCAGCCAGCTCACCTCTCCGCTGCTCGGAGTGGGAGGCGGCTCCCATCACCTAAGTCTCGGGTCCTCGGGAAAGGAGTTGACATCCCATGATCACACACATGTGTGGCACTTAGCAGGCCCTCGTGGGGAAGGGCAGCGAAACGGATCCTCTTCCTACCGCGTGACCCTTACGGGGCAGGTGAAGTCCCAAAGTCAGCCCGTGGGAGGGCTCCGCAGGGCCGCCTGGCTGGCTTCTTCGCCTCCTCCGATGATTTGCAAACCGCCCCCCCCCCACATTCCGGGGGCCCTTGTGCAGTCGTGGCGACTCTGAGGCAGAGCAGGCCTCTACGGGTCTGCTGGACACGTCGATAGGTTTTAGTCCCCGCTGGTTCATCCTGAAGGCAGGTGTGGGGGGACAGGGGGCTCTACGGGCACACAAGTCGGCTGTCCTTTAAGAATGTAAGAGACAGTCCCTGGCCTTCCTTCGCGGCCCAGGTCATCGTCCATGTGCCCGCGGTCCACACCGCCCAAGCCCTGTCTGTCTCCAGGCCCTCGTCCTCTGCCGACAGGAGCCGCGTGTTTAATTGGGGGTGGCCCAGTGCCCCCTCCTTCTGCAGATGCAACAGCTGGGGCTGCAGAACGTGTTCCCCTCCCAACCTGAAGGTTGACACATGTGGCCGGAGTCCCCCTCTTACCTTTGGCGTTGGTGGCTGGGGATGGGCAGTATTAGCTGGGGGAACAGGTGGCCGTGAGAACTGGTGTGGGCTAAACCCTAAACCCTTGAGAGAACAACGTGACTGTGCCTTGGTGCTGTTTCCTTTTGACCTTTGCTTGGCCCAGCTCCCAAACTCACTTTAACTCAACCATGTGGACTCTAGGTTCCCTCGAGAATCTGAGACTGGGGGCGCCTGGGTGGCTGAGAGGTGGAGCATCTGCCTTCAGCTCAGGTTGTGATCTCGGGGTCCTGGGGTCTGCTTATGTCTCTGCCTCTCTCCGTGTCTCTCATGAAAAAATTTTTTTAAAAAATCGGAGACTGAAATGACAGGAGCAGAGGTGCTGGGGAAGGCGAGCTTTGGGCCTGCCGTTCTGCTGGGCACGTCACGCGACCTCCACGGTCCTCCACGGTCGGCGCTTGCTGGTAACTGTGGACTCGTGTGCCCCAGGTCACACAGCTGGGGACGGGCCTGGCTAAGACTCCAACGTGGGTTCACCCAAAGCTGTGGTCGTTAACCACAAAGTTAACCATGAAGTCCTGGCAGCTGCTCAGGGGACAGTATCCTTGAACTCAGCTCTGCAGGGTAAGTTAGATTTAGATAAGCAGGGAGGAAAAAAAAGGAAATCCTGGGCAAGAGAAGCAGCAAATACAGTCAGAAGCTGGGGTGAGAGAAGAAGCGCGGCATGGAACCGTGCCTACGGTGTAGGCTCCACAGGGCAGCGACCACGTTATCCAGAGCCACCACTGTGTCCCCAATACCTAAGCGAGTGACCGGTGCATGGTGTGTGGGCTATCAGTATTTATTGCTCGAACATAGACCTACCCTATGATCCAGCAGTTGCACTACTGGATGTTTACCCCCCCCAAAAAATACAAAAAAAAAACCCACTAATTCAAAAGGATACACGCATGTTTATTGCGACGTTATTTGCACTAGCCGAACTACGGAAGAGGCCCAAGTGTCCATCGACCGATGGATAAAGAAGAGGTGATGTATTAAGACAAGGGAATATTACTCAGCCATCAAAAAGAGTGAAATTTTGCCCTTTGCAATGACGTGGATGGAGCTAGAGAGCATTAGGCTGAGTGAAATCATCCAGAGAGAGACAAATGCCACATGATTTCACTCACGTGTGGAATGTAAGAAACAAAACGAATGAGCAAAGGAAAAATAAAAGAGAGAGGGGGCAAACCAAGAAATGGACTCTTAAGTATAGAGAACACCCTGACGGAGACCAGGGGAGATGTGGGAGGAGGGATGGGGAGACAGGTGCTGGGGGTTAAGGAGTGCCCCCGTCACGATGAGCACCGGGTGAGCCCTGGAAGGGTTGCGTCACTTTATTGTACACCTGAAGCTCCTATAAGGCCGCGTGTCAACTATACAGGCATTAGCATTTATAAAACACAAAAATAAAGTCAGGAAAAAGAGGATTTATTGTGCGTATGAACCCACAGACCGTTGTCTTTCTCGGTAGACCTTGCGCCTCTCGAGGGCAGGGATTGTGTCTTAGAAATCTGTGGACGCTCCACAGCTCCCAGCGGTTGATAAATCGTGAACGTTCGGTAAATGTGTTCTGGTGGAATGAGTGAACGGACGGCAGCCGAGGGCTGGGGAGACGTGCCTGAGTGAGCCAGGCATTGATGCTGTGGGAAACACCGAGTAAGACACATGGGCTGGCGTGCTGAGGGCATAGTGCAGAAGGCCTATAGTGCCGGGAGAAGGAGCTCTTGTGTTCTTTTTGGGGCATTAAAAAAAAAAACAAACAAACAGGTTCTTAATGCCCAGTGTTGCAGGGTCTACAGAAACCAGGCAGGGCCCAGATTTTGACTGGTGTTTATAGGAACTGGTGTTTATAGGACACGATCTTAGAGATCACTTCTCTGTAGGATGCCCTTCGCTGCCTTCCCACTTCAGGGTAAGCACAGTGTCCCCACCGAAAGGAGACCTGTAAAAACGTGCAAATGGGAGCTTGTAGGGTATGGGTTATGGCAGGGTCCCCGCGTTGCTTTTCTTTTTTAAGATGTTTGAGAGTGAGAGAGTGTACGCACGTGTGCATGATGGGGGCAGAGGCAGAAGGAGAAGCAAACCTCCCCCACTGAGCGGGGAGCCTGCTCTGGGCCTGACCCCAGGACTCTGAGATCATGACCTAAGCAGAAGGCAGGTGCTTACCCGCCTGAGCCACCCAGGCACCCGGGAGTTGTCTTTAAGATCATGTGTCTGGAAAACCCCAGCCAACCTCCTGTAAGAAATGATCTGCCCAACCCTAAGGTTTTCAACAAAAGCTGCTCTCTCTCTTTTTCAGGTATTGGCTACATTTTTGGTTTTAAGAAAGCCAGAGGGCCGGGACGCAGCCCTGGGAGCAGCCCTTCCCGTGGGCACTTGGAACCTTCTGGTCCAGAGGAGAAGCCGCCCCCTCACCCGGACCTATGACCCGCGGCTTCGCCCCCGGTCCGCCCACTGAGTTCCACGAGATGGGCTCCTTCCGCAGGCCCAGGCCGCGCTTCATGAGCTCCCCGGTCCTCAGCGATCTGCCCCGGTTCCAGGCAGCGCGGCAGGCTCTGCAGCTGAGCTCCAACTCGGCCTGGAACAGGTGAGGGCCCCGAGCAGGGCCGGGCCTGGCCTAGCGTCTGCCCTCCCGAGGGCTGTGTGGCAGCAGGTCGTGGCTGCGCGGCGGGCGGGTGACTGGGCGCACGTGTTCCCTGCAGAGCGCGTCCGCGGGCCTCCCTGGGGTAGACAGGAGGTGGGCACTGGGGGCCGCGGGGCTACAGGTCAGTGGGGCCGGAGTTTACGGTTACTGTCATGTTACTGTAGACTACTCGCGTACCCGGGGTTGGGGGGCGCATATAAGTAACCCTAAGTCCCCCGTGACCTCTTTGGGAAGATAAGACATGTATCTGTGAAAAGCCAAGCGGGTGATACGAACCGGGGACTCTCAGTACCTGTGAGCCGCAGGCGGGAGGGAAAGGGGACCCCGTGCTATTATACAGGGCCTGGCCAGTGTTTTGTACCCCGAACGTTGAGCAGGGGCTGCATCACACTGTGTCTTGCATCCCCGTGGGCTGCTGTTTTCCACATCTAGCAGTTACTCTTTTGGTGGAGTAAATACATCAGTATTCTAAAGCATTTCTGGATTCTTTGCACTTTGGGTCATTTTGGATTTTCTCATGAATGCACAACCCTTAAAATGGGGATGAAGAGGGGGCTTGGACATGCTTTGCTGTGAATGGATCTGTGTTCTTTCTCTCTTTTCTTTTCTTTCTTCTTCTTTATTTTTTCTTTTTGTTTCATTTCGGTCTTTGTGAGTGAGGGCGGAGGGAGGGAGGGAGGGGAGGGAGGAGGGAGGGAGGGAGGGAGAGGAGGTATGAGGGAAGGGTGAAGGGGGTCCTTGTTCAGTCCTTCGTCCTTTTTCCTTTCATTCCTTTCCTTTTCCTTTCCTTTCTTTCCTGTTCCTTGTCCTTTCCTATTCCACTCTGGGTGTCCTCTTGACAAAGACAGGATTGTAATCTGCTCCTTGCTGAAATATTGGGCTGGGGTCCCAGAGCGTGTAGAGTCCAGACTTAACTGTGGCCCCTCCAGGGACCAACCCCCTGCAGCCCAGCCTGTACACCTCACAGGACAGGGAATAGAAGGGGCGAGAGGGGCGGGCCTCCCAAAGAAGGCATAAGGTGGGCAACAGATGTGTGAAAAAGTGCTCCCCATCACTCGGCATCAGGGAAACCCAGATCGAAACCGCACAGAGATACCACCTCACACCATGAGAATGGGTAAAATTAACAAGGCAGGAAATGACGGGTGTTGGCGAGGATGTTGGCGAGGATGCGGAGAAAGGGGAGCCCTCCTGCACCGCGGGTGGGAATGCGAGCTGGTGCAGCCACCTGGGGAAACAGTGTGGAGTGTCCTCAAGGAGTTGAAAATAGAGCTAGCCCTACGACCCAGCAATTGCACTGCTGGGGATTTACCCCAAAGATGCTGATGTAGTGATCCGAGGGGGCACCTGCACCCCAATGCGTGTAGCAGCAAAGTCCTCAAAAGCCAAACTGTGGAAAGAACCCAGATGTCCGTCGACAGATGAAGGGATAAAGAGGATGTGGTCTATATATTTATAATGGAATATGACTCAGCCATCAGAGAGATGAAGTCTTGCCATTTGCAACGATGTGGACGGAACTAGGGGATATGATGCTGAGCGAAATAAGTCAGAGAAAGACAATTATATGATTCCATTCATATGCGGAATTTAAGAAACAAAACAGAGGAGCATAGGAGAAGAGAGGAAAAAATAAAACAAGAGGCAATCAGAGAGGGAGACAAACCCTAAGAGGCTCTTAATCACAGGAGACCAGCAGGGTTGCTGGACAGGAGGACAGAAGGGGTAACTGGGTGATGGGCATCTAGGAGAGCACGTGGGGGGATGAGCCCTGGGTGTTCTAGAACACTGATGAGTCACCTCCCCCCCTGAAACCAGTCGTACACTATATGTTAGTTAATTGAATTTAAATAAAATTTGGAAAAATGAAAAGGGAGGCTAGCCTCAGTGAAACGCTTCCAAGGTAATAGCTATTGGTATTCACTGTCCCGTGCATACAGGGACCCCCCGAGTGGGGGAACCCCAGACATGGGCCCAGCGTCCTGCGGGCGGGTCCCACCTCCGGCCCCTGGTTAGTGCCACTTCCAGCGGTGCGGCCACCGGGGCCGCGAGGAAGACCGGCTGGCCTTTGGCAATGCTGGGGGAGCGGGGCTGCTCTGGGTGCTCTTGCCTCGGTCTTCCCTTCTGTCCAAGGACCCTGGGAAGGAGATGCTGGATTCCGGGGGTGGACATGGGGGCTCCCGGGCTCTTGCCTCCGCCTGCAGCCCTGAGCTCTCGTGGACATTGCCCCAGGCTGGCACATCCCCTAACCGGGCTCGGTTCT
Organism: Canis lupus familiaris; assembly: GCF_011100685.1. Classification (NCBI taxonomy): domain Eukaryota; kingdom Metazoa; phylum Chordata; class Mammalia; order Carnivora; family Canidae; genus Canis; species Canis lupus. The sequence continues at coordinate 32,157,198 of NC_049239.1, read as the reverse complement.
GTTTCCTCCGTAGCGTCCAGACCGCCGTGATCAACGTCTTCAAAGGGGGTGGCCTGCAAAGCAACGAGCTCTATGCGCTGAACGAAAACATCAGGTACGTGGACGGCGCAGCCAGGGGCTGTCTTCCCCCCGTGGGCCTGAGCTGGGCAGTGGGGCCACCCCCCTACCCCTCTGCCCCTGGGAGCCTTAGCTTAAGGTCTTTGTCTGCTTGGCTCTTGCTGCTTCTGCCGACTTGGCCTGGCTCCTATGGCTACTGAGTTCTGACACCCTTATCTGTGTAGACTTCTGACCCATGGAGGGGTCATCATGCATTTATTTTTGCGTAGAGTGCCCGTAGCAGGGGGGCCCCGGGGGGGGGGCAGAGGGATGACGTACGGCAGGTGTCCTACGGTCTATACATGTGCATCGTGCCCCACGTAACCATCGGGGGCCGTGGGAGGTAAGACGGCCCTAGTGACTGTGACCTTGGCACGTTTACCGACTTAAGTGACTTACCAACGTCTCTGTGCCTCGGTTTCTCTTTATGTGAAACAAGGATGGTGAAACGTGCCTCCTCCCAGAGGGATTCTTGTGAAGGTGTAAGTTGAGTTGTCATACAAATGACCCGTCGGGACAGGACGCGCGCACGCGAGGTACTGGTGGCTCTCGTTACCGTCTGTGCTGCTGCCGCCATCACTGTTAAGCGTTGGTGCTACAACCCCATAAGACGTGGCCCTCGAGGGGTTTGTTGGCTCCCAGAATCTTCCCAGTGGTGTCGGCTTTACAAGAATGTATTCACTCTGTCAGCAAATCTGTGAGAGCCTCGTCGTTGCCCAGGCACCGGAGGGGCAGCGCTGAGCCAAGACAGAGGTAGGCCCTGGCGCCCTGGGATTTAGTCAGTCAGGGAGATCATCATTCGTCAATTAATCATACTCGGACACGTAAAAGTGCCGCCGTGACAGCTGCTACGACACACCTGTTGTGATGATGACACGTCCGTGTGACTCGATTTGGCCGAGGCCGGGGCGGGGGGCGGTGGGATATCCTGCTCATGCTCTCTTCAGGAGGATCAGTGGGAATGAACCAGGTGAAACTGCAGGTGCAAAGGTCCTGCGGTACAAATGAGCAAGAAACCAAGGAGAGGCCCACGTGCGTTGACTATCGGGGTGGGGGCGGGTAGTATGATCTGGCTTGTGTCTTGGTGAAATGAAGGCAGAGAGGCCGGCAGGGCAGCCCAGAGCACCAGGATCTCCTGGGGACGGGAGGTTGTGCATCAGGCCTTTCGATGCCCTCCTGTACTTCCCTGGGAAGTGTGGAGCGTCCAAGCTAGAGACCCAACCCCCGAGTGGGTGGGACCATGAACAAGGCCATTATTTGGGGCCTGTTTACAGTTCTTGGCGCCCCGTGTGAAGGATCAGTGAGGCGTCTTAAGAGCTCTGCTCTCGTTAAGACCTTCAGGGCTCAGGAGGAAACTGAGGTGTGTTTGGATTCCTACCCAGGAGCTCAGATGTCGCGTAATGGTTATACAAACGTGGGAGGGAACAACAGAGCTCGTCTAGCCCAGGGCCTCCTTTTACGGAGACGGAAACTGAGGCCCCGCGCAGTCGAGTGACAGGGGCAAAGCTGGGTCAGCCAACCCCTGGGTTGCAAGAGCTCGACTTAAGATCCTGGCCTCTCGGGGAGGGTTCTTCGGCCCACCGTGGACGTATAAATAAATAACCCGGTGACTCAGGGACGTACTCATTGTTCCTCACTTTGGGAGGCTGATCCTGAAATTGTACTTAACATTTTTGTCGGCAGGCAGCTGGGGGCCCCTGCCGATTCCTCTGGCCGCGTCGCGTAGCCCAGGGGTCGCGAACTCAGGACCTTCGGGGGCCCAGCGGGTCTTCTGAGTGGGTGAGGCCGGCCTCGGGGCGCAGAGACGGGCGCGCACCCCCAGCTGAACAGGGATTGCCCTGGCGGGACAAGGACGCAGGGCCCGTGGCATGTCCACTTGTTTCTCGACCGGAAATGAAGGCTTTTATGTGAGATTTCCTGGCTTTTAAATGTTGATAAATAATCCGAATTCCGCCCCCCCCCCCCCCCACCAAACATTAGCACAGGTCAAAGCAAACGCATCTGTGGGGCGTCGCCAATGGGGGCTGTCGTAGTGCCAAGGCCGCCTGGATGGAGGCTCCTGGGAACACCCTGGGCACCCCTCGCACACATTGGCCCACTGGACCCGCCTCACAGCCCTGCGAGGCAGCCGGTGTCCTCGTAGTTTACCCGTAAAATGGAGGATAAGAAAAATAAAATGACTCTCATCCAAGGTCACCGAGCTATAGAAAAGGGTAGCGTCGGGACTCGAACCCCGATCACCCAGCTATAGAAAAGGGTATGGTCAGGCCTCGCACCCCAGTCACCCAACTACAGAAAAGGGTAGAGGCGGGACTCAAACTGCGGTCACCCAGCTATAGAAAAGGGTAGGGTCGGGACTCGAACCCCCGGCTGACTCAGACACCAGTATTCACTTGCCCAGGCTGCCGTAACCAGCCCTGCAGACTGGGTGACCTACACCGTAGACGTTTCTTTCTCACGGTTCTGGTTGTTAGGAAGTCTGAGGTCAAGGGGCCCGCAGATTCGGCTCCTGGGAGAGCCTGGTTCCTGGCGGCCCGCTCGCCGAGCCTCACAGGGCCCCCCCTTTCTGTTTACAGGCTCTCCCATTTCTTCTGACGAAGGTGGCTAAGCCCATCCCGAGGGCCCCGCCCTCATGACCCCATTGAGGCCTGATGACCAACCACCTGAAGGCCCTGTCTCCAACGCCAGCATGCCAGGAGCGGGGGAGGGGGGGTCCTGGAACATAGGAGAGTGGCAGGGACATGGATCCCTCCCTAGCGACACCTGCGCTCCCCGTACTGTATCGTAGGGTTAGAGGTCTTAGACCAGAAGAAAGGTTGGTCGGATGGTCTTGGTCTTTGTCTTCTTCTCATGACGCCTCCAGGACCCCTGTTTCATCACGTGCTGTGCTTCCTAACGCCCATCTGAGAAGCACGATGCCCCCTCCCCGATTCCCCCTTCCAGTGTTGGGTCTGGGCTGGGGGGAGCGGTTTGCTGGCCGGTCCTTCCTATAGTTTCGAGGCACGTTCAGGCTGGTGGGAAACCCGTGTGGTTGGGGTTTGACACGGACCGCCCACGTGTGACTGGAGCCCAGGAGAAGTCAAAGCAGAGGTCCAGGTCCCCATGGTCTGGGCCTTCTCTGGGCGAGTGGCGAGAAGTGGAGACGGGTTTTACATCACGGACACTCAGAGCCTGATTGAGAAGGTAGGACGCCAGCTGGGCGGAGATGCATGGCCCGGTCCCAAGTGGACTACGGGAGCCGGCCCGCACCTGCACCCACGTCTGCCGGCGCCTGCGTGGCAAGCAGCACAACTGTCCCTTATTTCTGCAACCGGAATGCCTAGACGGGCCTGCCACTCTCTGGCTAACCTTCACGTGGACGCTTGGGTTTTGATTTTCCTTTTCTTCTCTCTTTTGGAAGCAGGCCTGTAAACTTGACAGGGTTGAGGCAAGCCCAGTACGGGGAGAGGGGCGCAGGGGAGGGGAGGCAGGGGCACAGGACATAGGAACGTAGTGCAGAGAACGTGGAAGGAGACAGGACTGGTGATTGCCGAGCCCACTTGGCGATCAGTCCTGACAGGTCTTTGTGCCAGGAGGATCTGTGCTAGGTCCAGTAGAAATTTTTTTTTTTTTACTTGTTAAGAGAGTTGCCTCCAGGGCACCCGGGTGGCTCAGTGGGTTAAGCATCTGCCTTCGGCTCAGGTCATGACCCCAGCGTCCTGGGATCAAGGCCCTGGGTTGGGCTCCCTGCTTGGTGGGAGAGTCTGCTTCTCCCTCTGCACCTCCCTGCTCCTGCTCGCTCTCTCTCAAACAAATAAATAAATGTTATTTTTTAATAGAAAGTAGTGTCCAGATTCAGAGAGGCTGGGACTCAAGATTGGCTGCGTGACCTTGGGCAAGGCACTTTGTTTTTCTCGGTCTCTGCTTTTCTAAAACGGGAGTGATCACAGTCTCCGCCTCACGGTGGTCGGGAGCACTGAGATAATGCTAAACACGCCGTGAGCGCGCATCCAGTGCGTAGTAGATGTTGAGCATCGTCATTCTTACGCTTGTGAAGTGTGGGCGACAATGAAGCGATAACACGACAGGCGAGCGCCGGGCAGTGTGACTCACCGCGTGGACCGTCTTGTGTAAAGATTCCTCCAGCGGTTGGGATGCGGTGAGCTCACCCCGAACGAGAGATGGTCCAGGACAGGGCTCCTCCGAGAAGGTTCCGGACTTGGAAGTTTGGGTGAGGAGCCAGCTGTTTCTCCTTTCCGCAGAGAAAAGAACGAGAGGAAATGACTCGGTTCTCCGTTCCACTCAAGCCAAACGGTAATAAACTTTGATGGATTGCCCACGTCCAGAATCGGAGCGTACGTAGGGCGGTTTGCGTGGGTTGCCACGGCCAGCCTTGGCCTTCTTGCCAACGGCGTGCCCGGGAAGCGTGAACTCATTTAAACATTATTGATGCAAAAAAGGTTGACCGGGAAGATGAAGGTTTCTTGTGACTAGGTGTCAGAATGCGGTCATCATAAGCCATTTGGTGACTTTGGCCATCGAAAATGAGCTCTGGCGTAAATTTTAGCAGGTAGGCCGCGGGGTAGCAGTGAGGAGGACCTTTGGGCGAGTTCAAAAACATGTTATTAGTAGATCAAGGGGAGGATGTGGAGGCCTTTTTTAAAGAACGAATTCATCAGGAATGTCACACCTCCACGAAGCAGCACATTTCCCCCCCGAATAAGTCCGGGCACACGGTCAGTCGGCGTGAGGACCGCAAGTCAGAACTGCCTCCGACAGCAGGGCTCGCGTATTGTCATATCCCCAACGGCAAGAATATGACCCTTGAGGAGAGTGAGAGCCTTCTAGTGGGACCCGCGCTCGTCACGGTCCACCACGCGGCCCGCCCGAAAATCCCACCTGTCCTGGCTGGTCCGGGGTGCCCTCTGGGTTTGCATTCCCTGTGGGGCTCCACCGTGGCTTTGAACACGCGGACGCGGCTGCAGTTCGGCAGTGGTGGGGGACATGCGTGGGTCTGAGGTTTGAGTTGCATGAGCTCTCCTGGGAACCAGAGTAGCCAGACCGCCTGACACCAGAGCACGTTCTTCTCGAACATTCCTTTCAGCCAACCAGGCTGGTGATTGCGTGTGACTACGAAGGGTAAGAAGGGTTAGAGGAGTCTGCAAGACTCATGATTTACATTGATTGGCGCTTCTAAGAGCCCATGCACGTGCTTTCTTGCACTTCTTGGTTAGTTTGCGGGGTGGCGGGTGTGGAGGGAGCGGCCACTGATCCCTGTGTTCATGCGGTCGGTGGATGCTCGCGGATGCTGGGCCAGATCCTGGGCTGGGTTTGGGGGAAGCCGTTGAGGTAGGTGGTTCTAGCTCTTGGGGAGCTGCCTGCAGAGAGAGAGAGCGGGGGTTGCAGGGGCCCCTGCGGGGTGTGATGGCACCAGGTCGGAGGCGGGGTGCTAGCAGAGCGCGGGGCGCCGGAGGGGTGCCCAGGATGGGCCCATAATTGTCTAGGGGCAGGTGATACCTCAGCTGAAACCTGAAGGGTGAGCAGGAAAGGGTCGGGGCGGGAAGGGCAACTGAGGCCATAAGCTCCCTGCCACTCCTGTCTCCAGGCCCTCCCGCCCCTGCTCCTCCCCAGGAGGACTTTTTTTTTTCTCTCTCTCTCTCTGCAGAAATGAATGCTCAGAGGCGAGGTTTCCGGAAACCAGAGATGAGTTATCTGCAGCTGGCCCGGGGCAGGAAACTCACATTTTCCTTCTCTCTCCAACCACGCTGCTTCTGTTCTTGTCGGGAGGGAGGCGGCGGGGAGGAAACCCCAGAGATTTTCAAGGAAAGAGGAGGTTCCAAGAAACCGTGCTTGATCTTTGACGGCTCCGAGTTGAAACGCCCTCCTTCTGAGTCATGTGGCTGCCCGAGCCCCCACCCCGTCCCAAAAGGGAAAACGCACCTCCGGTCTTCCCATCCCCGGGAGGGCGTCTGCTGACGGCAGGGAGCCGGGACGACTCCCCCCGAGTTGTAGAGCGGCTCAGTAGCCAGGCTGGGATTTGAACCCGAGCCTCCCGTGTTCTTAAACACGTAGCAGGTAGGCGGCCAGGGTCACCCAGAGCCCACATTGTCCAGGTCCAGGCCCGACGTCCCGGGGCCTCGATCGGCTTCCCGATGCTGGCTGGTGAGCAGGGCCTGGGCTCCTGAGGCCCCTGCTGTGGGAGGGCTCAGGGCGAGGTCTCTCTTGGGCCTAGGGCTCTGCCTGCGTCCCTGCGGGTCCTGGTGTCCCCTCTGGTGGACACGCTCGCGTGGCTTTGGGGGCAGGAAGAGTAGGGAGAGGGAAGTGGCAACTTGGAAACTTCTGGGGCTGGCCCGTGTGGTGGTGGCTGGCCTGCACAGTGTTTAGAAATGTGGATATCTCCCGTAAAACTCCAGGCCTCTCTGGAAAGTTCATGTTGGGCAACACAGGATGTGCAGTCAGGCCCGGAACAGGGGGCGCCAAGGCCCGGCTGCTGGTTTCAGGGGAGCGTGCTACGGCCTCCGCTGTCCAGGCCGGCCCGGCCGCCCTCACCCGCCTCAACTACCTGCCCCCATGAGGTCCACTCGTCTTGAGTGACGGCCTACGTGTCCGGCCCCGGCCAAGGCTTGAGCATGAGCCTCCTCATCTGTGAGATGGGGTGGATTCCTCCCACCCACGGAGGCGGTGGAGGACTAGCGGGGCTGCGGGCCGGCTGCCTGGCGTCGTGTGTGCGGCGGGATGAGGAGGTCGGCGCTCCCGGCTGGCTCCCAGCGGAGCACGTGGCCCTTGATCTCGGGGGTTGTAAGTTCAAGCCCCATGTTGGGTGCAGAGATTACATAAAAATAAAATCTTAGGGCAGCCCGGGAAGCTCAGTGGTTGAGTGTCTGCCTTCAGCTCAGGGCCTGATCCTGGAGACCCCGGATCGAGTCCCACGTCGGGCTCCCTGCAGGGAGCCTGCTTCTCCTTCTGCCTGTGTCTCTGCCTCTCTCTTTCTCATAAATAAATAAATAAAATCTTTAAAAAATTTTTAAAAAATTGAATCAAAAAAAAAAAAAAGGTCAATGGAAGCTCTTTTTGGGTTTCCTCCATCTTTTTTTACCGTCCCCACTGTCGCCCACCAGGTGTGGGGATCCTAGCATTCTCCCTGGGCCATGGACACCACCCCGATGCGGCCAAACAAAACAGACCCCAGGAGGCACGGGGCATGTCCATGCACGTGCTTCAAGAGGCCACCTCCTTAAACTATGTCCTGTTGCAGGAACGAGGGAGGTGACCTTTGAAGGATTTAGTGATCAGGGTGGAGGGGGACTGACCAGCTTACAGTATCAGGAATGGGGCCTGGATTGTGAGGAGCACGGGTTGGGTCCGGCCGAGGCGCCAGGTTGGAGGGCCTGAGTGCCCGGGGCAGCCCCTGGTTGCCCGATGACAACCAGGCAATATTTAACGACTCCTCTGACTGTTGGCAAAACACGAGCCCCGTGACACCCGTCCACAAACTGCTTCAAATCCCCTGGGATTTTGCTGCTTTGAGTCTTTCCTCCTGTGCCAGGGAGACCGTGGCTTGTCCCCGAGGTGGTCTCTGTCCCTCTTCTAGGCCGCTCCTGTGCCCTCTGTCCCCCACCTCACCCCCGGCGGTCCCCATGCCTCCCCATTGGGTGGGATCCAGCTCTGGCAGGGCCTTGTTTACTTTCAAGGCTGCAAAAGTGGGAAGTTGAGTTGACAAGACAGTGAGGGGCGAGATGGCGGGTCTGTGTAATAACAGGAAATCTTGTCATCTGGGGTGGTGTCTCGCCCAGTCAGCCTGGGGAGGGGGGCGGGGGAGTAGGGGTGACATAACACAGACCAGTGAGTGGTTCCCCATTTTTTTCCCCCATGGTGGCCTTTCTGGCTGAACCTTGTGCCCCGTTTCCCTTTTGGGTTGTTGGGTCCACATGAGCGTTCCCTTGCCATGACGCCTGGGCCCCCACTTCCTTCATCCAGATCCCTGGCTGCTGCTGATGCTGGTGCTACTGGTGGTGGTGCTGGTGGTGCTGGTGGTGCTGGTGCTGGTGCTGGTGCTGGTGGTGCTGGTGGTGCTGGTGCTGGTGGTGCTGGTGGTGCTGGTGCTGGTGGTGCTGGTGGTGCTTGTGGTGCTGGTGCTGGTGGTCATGGTCATGGTCAGCAGCAGGGTTCTATCTGCAGATGACACCTGGTGAGGAGGCCCAGTATGTGATGCAGGAGAAGCCGGAGCCTCAGCCAAGCCACCTGTCCCCCCAAGTCCGACCCCTCCCCCATCCTTCCTCTTTACCCTTCCACCGTTGAGGTCTGGCCCCCTTCCTGAGTCTCACCGGGGTTTGGGAATAGGCTGGTCCGGCTGCCCTTTTAAGAAGATGCTGGGAAGCCGTGGACTCAAGGGCTTGGGAGTCCTTGGGGATCTGCAGCCCTGGGCAGCGTGCACCTGCCCAACCTTGTGGGGGCCAGGGCTGCTCTGGGAGCCAACCGGTTGAGGATGAACTCCCTTAGCCCATGTAGTAAGTCTGTAGCGCAGTATCCTCACTACCGGGGAGCCCCAGCCGGGGAACAGGTGTAAGGAACTCACCTGAGTCATCACAGACAACGGGCTTCAGCCTCCCCCCCCCCCCCCGCCCCCAAGGCCCTCAAGCTCCATGAGGCGCCACCCCCCCGCCCCCCGCCACTGGCCAGTCCTGTGCTCACCATTCGCCCTCCCCCCCGTGGTGACCTCTGGGGGTCGGCCTCCTGGTGTACAACAGGCAGAGACATTACTACCATCTGAGGGCTTAAAGGAGGGAACTCATGTTGGGTATGTCGCAGACGACAGTGCCTGGCGCCTAGTAAGTGCTTAATAAACTTCCAAACGGGGGGCGGGGGGGGATAATCATCCAGCTCCACCCTAGGAGCAATGTATTCCTTATTTTTGTTTATTTGTTCCAATAAGTAATTGCATTCCTGTTTTCAGGGGAAAACACCCTAGGGGGAGGTGGAAAAAGTGGAAGGGGAGCTGCCCAATTCTTAGCACCCAGGCCTTGGCCAGGACAGGTGTCCCAGGGATCGGTGATGAGAGTTTTCATCTCTTTTGCATCTAGGGAACCACACACCACAGGCTGGTGAATTCTGAGGTCATTCCTCCTGCTTCGCTCCTCTTTCTCGTGCTTTGCAAACTAAACTTACAAAGTCCGTGAGGAAGGTTACAGGGTGAGCTGTCCCAGTGTGAGTTTGGGCCTACACACCTCTAACGCTGTGATGCTTTATTCTCTGTTCTTTTTTGGAGGAGACAGTGCCCCTGTGCCTCACGAGACCCTGGCCCCCGGGTGGGAAGAAATCACTGCCCAGGCTCTGCTCATCCCTCCTCCTAGCAGCCAGCACCGTGTCTGACACATAGCAGGTGTTCAGGAAATGCCTGTGACTCAGCGAACGGGCTCGTGGATCTCTATCCTCTCTGTGTTGCTCTGGAGGGAAGCTACTGCCGAGTTCCCCCTGGAGATGGTGTTTCAAGACAGAGACGTGGAAAATCCCTCTTTCTCTCAGTTCAGCTAAGATCATGGTTTTCAGAAGTACCCTTTCCTTGTAAACCAAGTGCAAGGCGAGTAAACACCAAGTATAGAAACAGGTTGGAGATTTTGCGGTATGACTCAGCGGCAGTCTGCGCCCCGATGGCTGGGCCAGCTCTGACCTCCTCCCCACTTTCCTCTCTGAGTTGAGTTCTCAGGCTGCCAGGCTGAGGTGCATTGGGGTTGACCAGTTCTTGGGCCTTGATGGGATTCTTCGTGACCTAGGGCCACCCGCTTTCTGACATTGCTACCTCGCTGGGAGCACGACCCCAGAATTCCTTCTTGGCTGCAAACCATCTAAACCCTGGTGGTGGTTCTTGTTAATTAAATTTTTAAAAAAATTTTTGAAGATTTTTTATATTTTATTTTTATTTATTTTATTTTATATTTTTAATATTTTAAAATATGTGTCTGCTGTGTTCAGAAATTTTGACCCCATGAGGTATGTACCATGAAGAATCGAGTGTATGTCAGGAACATATATATGGAAAAGCAGCCGGGGACACTCCACAATTTATAGGAGACCCACACAGCAGGGCTCTGTGTCTCCTCCTAACTTAAAGGACTAAAGTCTGCTAAAATGTTTCATTGCCCTACTTAACTTCCAGCAAGGATTTCAGCTTTCTCCAGCTCCTTACTTGGGGGGGATGGAGAGGAGGAGCCAAAACCCGGCGTGTTTGTATATACTTTTTAGGATGCACACATGCGCCGTGTGTTTCAACTATTTCGGTTCACAGGGCCTGTGGGAAACCAAATCACGCAGCCGTTGCAGAACAGTAAGTTAAAAGAGCAGATGTGACACCTGAGTGAATTGGTACTCTGTAAATAAAAATAAAAAAAAATTTTTTTAATTAAAAAAAAATAAAAATACATATTCTTATTTTTCTCTTATCTTTTCACAGGGTAGCATACGATACACACTGTTTGGCGTCTTGCTTTTCTTTTTTTTAACTTAATATAACCTAGATCTTTACATATCATTAGAGTCCTCCCCCCCCCTTTTTTTAAACCATTGCATAGAATTCCATTGTACGAATGGACCATTAATTTTTGGTGAGCACTTTACTGGTGCACATTTGTGTTGATTCCCATATTTTGCTTCAGCAAAAACTCTGTGTGTATACGTGTGTATGTGGGGACCTTGTGTAACACATCGCATGCTCAGAAGGAGGACAGGTCTTGTCGGGGACAGAGCAGCTTACTGAATGCCCCCCCCCACCCCGCCCCACCCCAGAGCAACAGGATGTTGACCTAAGTGACCCGATGGGGTCTGTTCCGTTTGGCTGAGTCTACATAACCATACCTCGCAGGACAGGGCCTTGACCTCAGGATGGAAGGAAAGGACAAACGTCTGGTTCTCTTCTCATACCCGGTCATAAATCGTCCTTTATGTGTCAAGTACAGAAAGCAGATCGTTGTGCAGACTCCCGCGTCTGGCTCCTGCTCCGTGAAGGACTGAGGATCCCCCTCCGTGTGGTGCAAGCATCTCCCCGAGTCCTCTGCTCACTCCCCACCCCCCACCCCCCAATCACCATTGCTCCTGGTACGGCTACTTCCAGCTTCCGTCCTTTTCTGCTGCGCCCTGGTCTTGGTGCCTGTGTCAAGTCAGCTCTTCAGCCTCTGCTCCTCCCTCAAGCTTGGTCTTCCTGTGACGCCCCGCAGAATCCTGGCCGTGGCCGTGGCCGTGGCTTGCTGGTACCCAGTGGTGCTGTACCTTCTCCCTGTAGGCCGCAGCCCCCCGGCTTCCCCGGATGGGTGGGGGGCACATACCTCTTGGATCCCCCCGTTGGGGAGCCTCGTGACGCTCCCGGAGTGCCGCCGTGAGGAGTCCCCGGGCAGTCACCACCCGTCTGACCCTGTCCAGCCTCAGTCAACGATGCGCACGTAGAGGCGCACTTAGAAGGACACATAGAGCCCTCCTCCGCTGGGCTGCAGACAGTTTTCCGTAGCAGCTGACCTTGAAGGACTACCTTGCCACTGGCCTCTTTCTCCTTACATTTTATGAAGCATCTTCATGAGCACAGTGTTGCCCAGCGTGGATGCCTCAGGTCACCTCTGGAAAGAGCCCATCGCTTGGCGTCAGGGCCGGCGGGGTCCCTCAGCATGGTGAGCGCCCAAGAAGTGCTTGGGTAACTCTGTTCGTAGTAGCTCATTATTATCAGGACTTGTCTTTGCCCCCTTGGGGGAAGCTTGGCTTCTTCACTTAGGGTTTCGGGGCTTCCCAGTGGCCATGAAGACCATGCTGGCAGGTGCTTCTCCCTCCAGCAGTCAGAAGCGGCCTCCCTGACTCTTCCTGTTCGAAAGCCTCCGTCTGGGGCTGCCCACTAGGTTTCTGTTTTCTGTCTAAGAGACGCTTCTGGCCTCCAAGGCTCCTGCCTGCGGCCTGCTGACTGATGCAGGCTCCCCGGCCCCTCGCCAGACCCGCCCACACCTGGCCGAGCTGCTGGGTTGTGTTCATGGGGTGGCCTTCCAGGAGCCTGCCGTGCCGTCGGACCTCAAAATGCACTGTCCACCACAGGCACGTTTTCTGTCGTGGGAAAAGGAAGGTCTTTTCCGAGGTCGACATGTGTTTGCAGCTTTCCAGGGGTCTTTCTGACACAAGGATTTAGATCATGGATGGTCTTTCTTCTTCCTTTGCACTCCTATTGCACCTATGATCTGCACATAATAATACCTCAGTGTAACTTCCCGTTTCTCCCACAGCGACATGTGGGAACACGTTCTTGGGGTGTGTGCGTGGGGGGGGAGGTTGTCAGAAGCCTGAGCGTTTGTTCCTTAATGACCATGATGGGTGGGATGGGTCAATGAAATCATTTGAAGTTGTGAAGAGTGTACCCCCCTCCCTTAGGAACTCACCGGATTTGGGGAGCCAGTTATTCTTGTTTCTAGCTTCCTCACCCTCGTTTGGATTAAAGAAAGAGCAGTAGGGCAGCCCTATGACTTGTCACAGGGAGAAGGGGGTCTGGTGCCAATACCTCTATCTTTAAAAGTCTTTGTAGCTCTGAAGACTCTGAAAGTGTCTTGCGAGTGTCTTTATTAGCATGCTATCGATCCGCACTGCCAAGGCCTCATCTGTTTCTTTGCTTCTGTGTGTGTGGTGCCAGCACAATGTCTGGCACAAAAAGGACAGCTCGATGATAAACGTTTGTTGCTGGATAAATAAAATCTGTTTTCCCGGGTGCAGTCCCCTTTGAAGGACTTCCTTGGGGCCGGGTGGTAAGACCACCCAAGCCACGGCACCAGGTCCCAAGTCCTTGGGACCACCCAAGCCATGGCACCAGGTTGAATATCCCAACGGATTTGGAGGAGAGACAGGGTGGGAGCATGGGGAGAGATGTTGAAAGTGCAGACGGCCTGGGTTTGAGTCTTAACTCTGCCACGGGCTTGTTCCATTTCTGAGCCTCCATTTGTTTCTTTATCTGCACACGAGGGACGGTAATTGCCCTCCCCTCGCACATCCTTTACAATCTTCGGTTGAAGAATGTGTGAAAAAACAGGTGTTTAAAATCATAAAGTCTACAAATACGGAGGATTACAAAATTATGTTCTTTCTCTTCTTTGCTCTTCTTCTTCTTTCTTCCTTCTTCTTCCTTCTTCTTCCTTCTCCTTCTCCTTCTCCTTTTCTTCTTCTTCACATGAAGCCTGGCTTGCCTCTACAACTCTATTAGAATCTCCTATGGCTGGGTCATGATCTCAGAGTTGTGAGATCAAACCCCACATTGGGCTCGGTGCTGGGCGTGGAACCTGCTTAAGATTCTCTCTCCCTCTCCCTCTGTCCCTTCCCCTGCTTGCTTGCACTTTTTCTCTCTCTCTCAAAAAAACAGCAACAACAAAAAATCTCCTGTGCCTGCCTGGATCCCCCTGTAGGATTTCCACTGGCCAAGTTCCCTATTAGCTTTTGTGCAGAGGTATTGCTAGAGCCTAGCACACGCCCTTCTTAGACCTGGCCTTGGTGCCTCGGCCATTGGTGAGCGTGCCATTGTCGTCCTGTGTCTGTGACCTGGATGCCGGGACCTGTACCATCAAGGGCTGCTTGACGGTGTTTCTCTCTCCCCAGGAGGCTGCTGAAGAGTGAACTTGGATCATTCATTACAGACTATTTCCAGGTAAGCTGCGTGGGTCTGAGCACCTGTCATCACAGTGTACGTGGATATGTGTACCTAAAGGGATGGCCAATACTGTGCACCTGGGCGTTCTTTCGACATCCAGAAGCATGGATACTGAGTCCCTGATATGTGCAGGGCCAGTATGGTCCCTCCTTTTATAGGTCCCTCCTTTTATAGGGATTATGGTCTTGGGCAGCAGTTCTCAGGCTTCCTTTATGCTCTTAAAAATGACCACTTATTTGGGTCATCTCTGTCTTCACCATATGGGAAATAAGTTAAACCTGAGAAATTTAAAATATTTAGTTCATTTACATAGTAAACCTAGGACACATTAGCCTAAACATGTATTTTTTTGTGTGAAAAATAATAACTTTTTCGGAATAAAAAAAAAAAAAGAAAATAGAAGAGCGGCATTGTTTTCTCTTTGCAAATCTCTGCACTGTCTGGCCCCAGAGAAGATTGCCAGATCCTCAGATCCCTTCCCCGTTCAGGCTGTTGTGATATTGCACATCATGTAGCCTCTGGGAAATTGCACGGGGCACTCACGGAAGATGCAAGGAGAGAAGGGCAAAGCCTCTCTCACGGGACCCCACACGTTCCCTCCCTCCCCCGTGGATGGCATCTGCTTCACTGTAACTGCGCATACCCATACCCATCAGTAACTGCATATTTCTTGTTGCTAAGCCTCCTGGCCTGTTTTGTTAAAGATGATGGGATCAGGGGATCTGAGGTCCCTCCTGCCCAAACACTGTTGTTACAGGGCTGCTGAATTCAAGTTCTGGGCTCCCTGGGAGGATGGTCGCTCATCCACGGACACAAGTGGTTTCCCCAACTGTAACCACAGGCACGTGGTGGGGGGACAGCGCGCAGGCCATGGGGATGTGTTGTTTGACCGAGTAGGGAAGTGGGTGACACTTCAGTGACGTCAGAGTTCCCCTCTTTTTGCTTACTAGCTGACTGGCCCCGGGCAGGATGCCTCGTTGTCCCCATCTGTAAAAGGGGAACAAAAATATGACCTACCTTCGAGGTCATTGTATGGCTTCTGTGAAGTCACACGTGTAAAGCACTGAGCACATAGTGTGTGGGGAGGGAGGTGGGGGGACGGAGTGGGGAGTGGTCAAGCCATGGTCCCTAAAGCCAGGCTGCCCGGGTTCAGTGCCCAGTTTGGCCACTTACTAGCTGTGTGCCCTCGAGCAAGCTGCTTTCCCTCTCTGTGTTTCAGTTTTCTGTTCTATAAAAACAGGGCTGATAGGACCTTATCTTGATAAGGTTGCCGTGAGGACTAAATAGGTGATTATTTGTCGAGTGTTCAGAACGGTGAGGAGCACGGAGGAAGACGGAGTAATGCGGTCATTAAATTTGTATGTGTGCATATTTGTCATTGTAAAGTGTCACCCATCCCTTTTAATGGGAAAGTAATATAAAAACATAAAACATCTTGGTTTTTTGGTTGCCGATGTTACTGCATCTCCAAGGGGAACATTCTTTTAAGACAGCTTAAAGAGTTTTTAGGTCTTAAAAACAACACAGTTACTCTTCTTTTTCTTACTAAGATTCGGGAAGCTTAAACTTTTATGTGCACTTTTTTTTTAAGACTTTATTTATTCATGAAAGTCACAGATAGAGAGGTAGAGACACAGGCAGAGGGAGAAGCAGGCATGCAGGGAGTTCGATGCGGGGCTCGATCCCAGGACCCCGGGGTCACAACCTGGGCCAAAGGCAGGCGCTCAACCGCTGAGCCACCCAGGTGCCCCTTATGTGCACTTTTAAAGAATGACAGCTGTCAGTCCTCTAACACACATGCACACGCACACACATGCACAGAGCAGAAAGTGGCCACTATAAATCTGGATGGAGCAAGATCCAACAGGAACTCGGAATTCAGTTGGCTCAGACGTCTCAGCTGCTTGGAAGAAACCCTCTATCTGGGGAGAGACGAACGTAAAGATTAAGAAAGAGGTAATTAGTGACAAATGTGAATCATCTCAGCTGCCCCTGACTCAAAGATCTCTCTTGTCCTCAGCTTCTTCTCTTGCCGTCTGTAGTGACTGACTTTTAAATCCAACTCCAGAGATGTGGTTTTTCAATCAGTCCTGGAGAAACCTGCCAGGCTGGCCGCCTTCCTTGTTGACATTTAAAATAGACAGTTTGGTGTGGTTTCAATCGGGTTTTAAATGTCAGTTGTCTTTTGGCACGGGGTGGGGGGCGCTTACCCCTAGGATGGGTGGGGAAGGGCGCTGGGGTGGGGACTTGTTTATCTGGGAAGCCCTGAGGTTTTTGGGGGCGGTTAATGCTGCTTACAAAGCATGCCAAACACTTAACTAATAACCACACGTCATTTTTCTATCAAGAGCTTAACCAGAGAAAACTGCCTGGTGAATAGCGAGTCTCTTTTCTGGGGGTGTGGGGTGGGCGCTGGTTTTCACAGTTTTGAATCTGGATTTTTCCTTAGTGTAAGGTGCTAGACTGGAGAGAAAGCTACCCTGGATGCTGTCTATTTAAATGCAGGCTTTAAGTCTCATGTAGGTGGGGAGCCCTTTTTTAAAAAAACAACAAAAAAAAGCTGTTTGGTCACCCAGTCCTTGGAAAGTACCTGGCATATGGTAGATGCTCAGTAAAGTTTCTTGGGAGAGAGGGAGGGGCTGTCTACCACAGATTCATGGGCTGACTTTGGGTGGTACAGGCCGTCCGTTAAACAACACCAGCCTTCGCGGCTGGAAAGTACTTCCCTTCCTTTCCCTTTAGCGCTTCTGATTGTGCCAGGAAGAGCCTTGGTTTGCACCACTGTGTCTTTTACACTTCTGCGGGACTTGGCCATCTTCCTTGTTTCAGGAAGACAGGGCAGGCCTCAAACTTAGTGTCTTCAGCTAGGGACACTACTTAGGATTTCGTAATTTTTTTTTTTTTTTTTGCATTGAGTTAGTGGTTGAGTTACATTTTTTTTTTTTTTTTTTAAGAGACTCTATTCATGAGAGACACAGAGAGGGAGGCAGGGACAGAGGCAGAGGGAGAAGCAGGCTCCCTGCAGGGAGCCTGATGCGGGATCCCTGGGATCACGCCCTGAGCCAAAGGCAGAGGCTCAACAGCTGAGCCACCCAGGTGCCCCAAGCTACATGTTATTTATGGCAAATGATGTTGCTCTAGTTTCATTTTTAAACATATTTATGTTTTAAAAGGTGGATTGATTTAAGGAAAATAATATGCAAAGAATAATAGTTTAGGTGGCCCTGGCTGTGGCCAAATGGTGAAGGTGGTTCAAGAGAGACTTGGGTTTGGAAAGCCCCCGTGCTAGGTACCCCTCGAAAATGGGCTGGTTCCAAAGCCATGCAAAGTAGAACTCTCCATGAGGGAGGATGGAGGGGAGGAGGGGAACCCAGGAGGGAGGCTTATGGAGGCCAGCCTTCATGGTCACCTGGCAAGGTATTTTCAAGAAGCAAAGTCTGAAGGGGCTCAAGGAGGGACATTCCTTCAGCAAGGAGGAGGGAGGAAGGTCCAGGGACAAATAAGAAACAGAAGCCCGGGGGTGGACAGGTAAGACCCCAAAGCCATGGATGTGGCTGTTGGGGAAGATGATGAATGGGCCCTTTGGGCACGGGGCTCCTCTAGGTGGAGGATCAGATGGCCGCCTGCCGGCCGCCTGCACTCACCAGCAGGCTCCCATCTCCGGGGACCCAGACCCCAACACTATTTTGTTGCAAAGCCTTCCCTGTGACTCTGCTTTTGAAAGTGAACGTTCTCATCCGGTAGCTTTAAAGAACGAGTCATGAAAGAGTATCTTCAGGGAAGAATAATGAAAATGACCCGAGGTGAAGGCAGAGGGGAAGCAGGTGGAAAAACCATGCTTATCTTGTGTCTGCACACACGGAAGACGGGCCCGTTTGAGCTGCAGAAACGCAGAGAGGTTTCCGGGAGACACTGGCCCCCCAAATCCGACATTTCCAATATTGAATTTTCGTTTTCTCTCTGTTTTGAATTGCACCTGGGAAGGAGACCTGGGGTCTCCCAGGGGAGCCCTGTTTCATAGAGACAGCTCTGTGGGATAATTGGTTCCTTATAACTTTGGAAATTGATGATACGAAATGCTCTGCATTTTTCGATCACCTAATTAGTGGTTAGCCACCTAGGTGGTGTAGGGTGTGGGCATGCGAGGAGCTGCAGCCAGCATTTTCTGCGCTCCAGTATCTCCTGGCTGTGTTGTGTCTGTCGTGAACTTTCCCCCAAGTCCAGAAAGTTAAATTCCCTCGTGAAGCCGGACTTCGGTTTGATACAGAAACTCAGACTATAGTCAATGGCTCGGAACGAGAAAGAACCGAGGGAAAAGGGAAATTCAGTCACCCTGATGCCAAAAGGGCAAGCGGGGACCTCCGCCTCCTGACCAGATTGGCGAGAGTCCCAGGAAGCCAATTTCTTCTTAGCTCATCAGTATCAGGGAAGATTCATTGAGGGCTTGTGACACATGACAGAGCCATGGGGGCATCGTGGCCACTGTGGAGTTTGAGATTGAAGACAGAGCAGGGATGTCGATGCGTCTATGCAGGTACCACGCAGCGTCGTGTTACCTGAAAACCAGAGTGGGTGGTAAAGGCTTCCAAACGGGCCCAGAAGGAATGAATATATTTTGTAGGGGCAAAGATGGGACTCATTAGAATCCACAGATGGTTGGGTGGAGAGATGATAAAGAACAGGGAAATTACTTTGTGTGACTTTTTCTCCCCCCTAAACCCAAATGGAATAGAGGAGGGGGGGTCTCAGCTCCTCTTTGGTCAGCCTGGGAAGTCTGCTACAACAAACGGGATTCCCCAAATGGGAAAAGATGGTTAGGTGCACAGAAGGTGGCAAGGATGGGGCGTTGAACAAGTGGGGCGAGCGCCAGCACAAAGACACGGAAGAGGGAAGCAGATGAGACTTTTAGGCGGGAAGATCGTTAGAGGTCGCATTTCGGATTTGGCCAGTACTTGGAAGAAAGGCCTTGTGGAGTTTGTAAGTATTGGGGTGGCCCGGCCAGCTGTGGTGCCTCTCAGCAGCTTTGCCAGGCTCCGTCGCCTGGGCAGCTACCTGAATTCTTTGCAGTTATTTGAATATTTTTATTGTACTTTTCTCACATCTTACGAAGACAGATGGAAAAGACGGGTCTCGTGGAAATGATTAGCGTAGGTCTTAATATCATCGAGATCAAGATGAAAATCAGCGGGCATGCTGACATGGCAGGTGTTTAGAGTCGTTGGACTTAGGTTGTGGCACATTCGGCTGTGGGAGAAGGAACCTGTAGGTACCCAAGGCTGGAAGTATGTCTCCCCAAGATGAGGCGTAGTTAGGGATTTTGTGATCCTTCCAGCTCTGTGGGCGTGGAACTCCTCCTTGTATCACATAAGTGCCCTGTTCTGCACGGATATGCGTTTTCAGGAGCCCATCGTGTATGAAGTTGGGTGATGTCCCATAGAGCGGGCAGGGCCAGGTTCAGGGCTCCAGTGGAGGAGGGATAGGTTCTGGGAACATGCACGGGGTTCAGATGCGGGGAAGCGTGCAGCGGTTCAGGGGCCTGAGGAATAAAGAACGGAGTTGGAAGGGCCGAGAAATATTTGTTAGGCGTGGAAAACAGCTTTCTCCGAGGCTGTTGAAGAGTTGTCGGGAGGACAGACACAGGAATAGTCCCGACAGCTGGCATTTTCAAGCATTTCTGCACCAGGCATTGCTGTCTAAGCTGGTGGTTCTCAAAGTGTGGTCCCCGGACCAGCATCTTCACCGCCACCTGCCAGCCGTGTTGGAAAAGCACATTTCCGGGCCCTGCCTCAGACTCACAGGATCTGGGGGCCAGCGGTCCGTGATCCCGATGCCTATGCAAGTCTGACAAACGCCCCGAGCATCCTCCCCGTGCCAAGTCTCTTACCCCTCCTGACAGCCGATGAGGAAGATTCTGTTACTGCCGTTTCACAGACCCTGCGGCTGAAGCCCGGAGAAGGGATCTTTATCCAAGATCGCACAGCTAGTGCAAGTGCAAGGAAGAGCGCGTATCAAAGCCAGGGCCATCTGGCCACAGAAGAAAAATCTCCTGGATTCAACTTTAAAAGTTAAAACGCCCTTAAGGCAACCTCTGAAAAACCCTAAGGAAGAAAAACGTCTGTGTTTTCAAATTTTATTTTACTTTATTTTCTGGAGTGCGGTGACACGGACATGGACTATTTTCCGGCGTCCTTGTAAAAAAGGAACTTAAAAAAAAAAAGATTTTATTTATTTATTTATTCCTGAGAGACACAGAGAGAGAGGCAGAGACTTAGGCAGAGGGAGAAGCAGGCTCCCTGCAGGGAGCCCAGTGTGGGACTGGATCCCAGGACCCCGGGATCACGCCCTGAGCTGAAGGCAGACGCTCAGCCGCTGAGCCACCCGGGTGCCCCGGGTCGTGTTTATAAGCCTCTTGGTTGCTTATCTAGGAAGGTATCCAGGTTCACAGGAAATGCAGACGTCCTTAGAGACGATGACTATACTTTCAAAGTCACAGAGGGGGAAAAGGAGGTGGCCCGCTGTTTCCCTCACTGGCTGGGCGCCAAGGCCGGGAACCCCTGTAGGCCTCAGATCGCTGGAAAGGTGCCCAGGGTAGAACTGTTGGCTGGCGCAGGCTCTCTCAGTAGGCACGGTGCCGGGCTTCTAGACGCCTCCGGGTGGGAAGGGATATCTCGTTTGGGGATAGGGTCCCCTGGGGAGCCAGGTGGAGTTCTCCCGCTGGCCCGGGAGCGGGTAGCCGAGCCTGGGACGCCGGAAGCAGGAGTGAGCCAGCTGGCTGCGGGCCTTGTGGTAGGGCTCAGTGACGTCACCCGAGATGCCCAGTATGTGGGAGCCTGGAGCGGATCTCCTCTACTTTCCCCCGCAGTCAGGAACGCAAGCAACCTCCCAGCTGCCGGGGCCGGAGCACTCGATGGCCGAGAGCACCAGCCCTCCTGCCGGGACCATCTGGACCCCAATCCCTGCCAAAGCACTCCCTGGGGGGTAGCTGCAGGCACGTCACTCCACCTCTCTGAGCCTGGTGTTCTGAGCGCCGAGCCCGTTGTAATCATGGTACCTGCCTCAGAAGGCCGTTGTGGCTTCAAGGGGAGATGTCCCGTCTGCAGAGTGCTGGGTGCAGAGGGAGCAGTCGGCATAGGGTAGTGCATATCTTTGCATCTTGTAGTGTCATTGCTAGAATAAACCAGGGGCATGAACTGGGGGAGAGACCTGGGTTTGGATTCAGACCAACCCGGGTGCTGGTTCTGGTCTCACTTGTGCTAGTTTGCTTCTCTGAGCCTCGATTTCTTCATCTGTGAAACAGGCATAGTTATAATGAGCTAGTGCATGAGAGGGTTTAGTGCGGTGCCTGACAAGAGTAAAAATCAGTAAGTAACTCTCCTGTCCTCCCATCGCCATCATCATCATCATTGTCGTTGCCATCATCATCATCATCATCCTCATCGTCATCGTAATCGTCATCATTGTCATCACCATCATCACCATCATCATCATCATTATCATCATCATCATCGTCATCATCATCATTGTCACCATCATCGCCATCATCATCATTGTCATCACCGTCATTGTCATCATCATCGCCATCATCGTCATTGTCATCATTGTCATCATCATTGTCATCACCATCATCGTCATCATCGTCATGGTCATCGTCATGGTCATCATTGTCATCGTTATCATTGTCATTGTCATCATCGTCATCACCATCATCGTCATCATCATCGTCATCGTCATCATCATCATCGTCACCATCATCATCATTGTCATCATCGTCATCATCCTCATCATCATCATTGTCGTTGTCATCATCATCATCCATCGTCATTGTCATCACCATCATCATCATCGTCGTCATAATCCTTGTCATCACCATCATCGTTGTCATCATCATCATTGTCCTCGTCATCACCGTCATCGTCATTATCATTGCTAAAGCAGTAGAAGTGACGGGTGGCCGGCAGCCTTAGCATTTACCGAATCCCCACTGTGTGCAAAGTTCTTCCCTCTGGGAAGATGGGCTTAGTGTCCTTCTCCCCACCTCCAGGCCTGAGGGGTTCCCTATTTTCCTGAGTCCCCCCGGTGGGGCTGGAGAGGTGCCTGCCTGACAGGGCACGCTGGAGACAAGCCCACCTCTCCTCTGCCCTCCCCCACCGCCTCCTACCTGTCCTCGGTGATCACCGAGGTAGGTAGGATGAGCTGAGTCGGTCCCTGCCCACTCAAGATTGGGTGGTTTTACTGCCTTTCCCTAGACATCCTTGTTTCTTACATTTTTTTCCTAGCTGAACCTCACTTTTCTGCTGGCAGCCTACCTTTGGATGTCTTAGAAAAAAAACAGACGTGCCAGCTTGTTTTTCGTGCCCAGGCTCCCGTGCCGCTTCATCGACAGGCTGTCTGTTCCACGTCTAAGTTCAGTTATGGGTGGGGACGAGGCACCGAGTAACGACAGGCCTCCTTCCAAGTCCAGATCCTTTCCTAGGTGGCTGCTATTGAATGTGAGCTTTTTATTTTTTATTTTTTTATTTATTTATTTTTTTTGCCTTGAAGCCTTAGGACTGGGGAGATGGTGGGGTCGCTGCCACGGGGCAGGGAGTGGGACCGGAGAAAAGTGGGGTTCCTTGCGGCCCTGACACCACACGGCTCCATCACCTCTGCCTGCCACAAGCAGGACCCCGGCACCTTCTGGAATCAGGCATTCGTCAAGGGCTGGGAATGCTGTGAGGTGGGTTCCTGGGGGAGCAGGTGCTCGGAAGACAGACCGGAAACGATGGATGCCCCATTCAAGACTGGTTCCCCGCCCCCAGCTTCCCCACCTCCATTTTTTTTTTTTTTAAGATCTCCGCAGCCTTAAGCCCCACAGATGTCCAGTTGGTATATCCCTGAGTGAAATGACCAGCAGACAGGGCGGATTTCGTAATGTACAGGGCTCAGTGCGGACAAAAAAAATGTGGCCATGGGCAGGGTGGGGAAACCAGGCTCCCTTTTCTTTGGGCTTGCTGCTGCAGCCCGTGGTGGGCAGGTGGCCCCCCCAAGAGATTGTACCCTTCACACCCTCAGCACACAGACCAGGGGTGGCCAAGAGGCCCCCTCTGAGCCACCAGCACTTGAGCCACAGCCCTGCCAGGTATGCACCCAGCCCTCCCCTCCCTGCAGCTGGACCTGGGCCCCCACCCACGGGACCCTTTCTGCCATCTGGAGACTAGGAGGATGGTGGGAGGTGGGCAGGGGGAGGGAGACCCTGCAGTGGGGCCAGCCAGCACAGGGGTGGGGAGCAGGTGTGGAAAACCCCTTCTGGGGAGGTGGTAGGAGGCTGGGCCACAAGGGAGCTGAGGCCCCCAGCCCTGGTACCTCCTCCATTGCCCCATCCAGTTTTAGTTGCAAAGCACAAGTTCAAAGATAAATATATTGAGAATTGAAGCAGAGCATTAAGGCCAAGCGGGAAGCCCTTCAGACCGTGAGGCCTGCAGCCACATAGGACCCCGACCTCCCGAGGGTCCTGCTGGACGGCAGATTCCCGGGAGAGAAGACCGTTGGCTCAGTCGGAGCCTGGGTCAGGGGTGGGGTGGGAGCCAGGCCGGCAGCTAAGTCATCGATGCAGGCTGTGGTTGGGGGGTTTGAGCTTGCACAGTGGGGCACAGGTCCACTAAACGGATGATGGGTGCTTCATGGGGCGGGGGGTGGGGGTGCTGGGGGCTTGGCTGGCCCCAAAGATAGCCTTCCTCTGGGTGCACTTGCCAAATAAAATTCAGAGACCAGTTCTTCGACCGTAAAATAAGAACAAAATCTACAAATGCCTAGGGATAGAAAAAATTTGCAAGATGCTTTAAAAAAGGTGCTTTAGGCTCCTTGGAAGAGGAGTCCACCCAGATACCTTCGACATGGTGCGTGACCAGTGGATTTTGACCATAGGGCTGGGGAGATTGGCAGGAGGACTAGAAGCCCCTTAAATCCCCCCCTAAGCCCTAGCTTTTGTTGCTCTTGTTTTGGTCTATGTTACAGAATTGCCGTGCTGTGTACCATGAGAATTTAAAAAAATAATTTCTTTTCCATTTCTCCATAATACGCAAGTCATTTCTTTTCCTTGTAAAGAAAAAAAAAAGTTGTTTTTTTTTTTTTTCCCCAAGTGTCTCCTTAAAGGGGGAAGATCTAGGAGAGAGAAGGAAGGAGAACCTGGGCCATCTTTTAAAGTTTATCCCTTAAGATACAGACCAAGCGATTTTTACCAAATGAAGAATGTCAACGAATTTAGGCGCCCTGCATCCCCTTCTCCCCTCTACTACATATCCTGTCCCTTAATCTTGATTTCTTAAAAGTTCAAAATGCTCTTTAGCACCCAGACAGTACCTATACTCAGCAAATGCTCATTAGCATCTGCTGTGTTTGGGGCACTTTCTCAGAGGCACGGGCATCAACGTAAGAAATGATCCTCACCCCTAAGGACCTACTGCACAGGTTATTCATTTCTTTGGTTAACTCATCCTGTAACCTGGACGAGGCTTTTTTAAGTCTCTGTCGCGGTGCCTCCCGTTCTCCTCCACCCCCGCCCCGTGGAACCGCAGAGATGGAACAGGCACCCAGGCTGCCTTAAGAGGGAGGCTTGACCCCATCCGCCCGTGCATCGTGGGAACGTGAGCTTTCGGAGGGCTGGGAAGCAGTTTTGGAAGAAGCCTGGGACATCGTGCTGGTATTAGAGGTGGCGACAGAGAGTCATGGCATCGGGAGCCTCCTCATTGAGTGCCCAGGGGTGCCCTGAGCAGCTCCCTGCCTGGGTGAGAGGGCCCCATGCAAGGACTTGAGGCCTCAGGTGCTCAGAGACATGCAGGTGGAGTCATCGCCATCTGGAAGCGCCTCCGTAACCCTTTCCTATCACAAAGCCTGGCTTCCGATGGTCTACGTTGGGTGCCGTGGTGCTTTCTTGCTGTTGGACCCAGAAGCTCCTGGGATTCGTCTCGGCTGGAAGGTAGAGAACACAGTTGAGGTTTCCCCTTGACTGCCTGTTCCTTCCATAGTTCTTTGTGAAGCAATTGATTTTTTTCCTTTTGTCCTTTGACAGACTTGGTGTTCTCCTCTAAGACGTCACTCTAACTTGGGTTTGGGGTTCCATCTTGAAACAGTGGCCGACTGCTTTTTAGGTCATGTTTAGGTCAAGTTAGGTCATGTCTTGTGAATTTTAATAGGACCCGTGAACTTTGGTGTATATGTGTGAGTCCCAGAAATACGATAGTTCCTCTGATAAAATATTTTAGGTGACTTGATGTAGGCCCATTTGTTACAGACCCTCTCTACCTCCTACTCTATTTGTGAAGATAGATGGAAAGAGCAACTATGATCATCATTGCCCATTACCGGGGAGCACCAAGGACACCAAAAACCGTGTGTGTGTGTGTGTGTGTGTGTGTGTGTGTGTGTGTGTATTTATAATGACTGATTCTTACACGAACTTTATGATATTGCTGGTACGGTAATAGATAAGGAACTCAAGAATCAGGAAGAGTAAGGCCAAGATCACACAGCTAGAATGTGGCCGAGCAGGGACTTGAACCCGTCTGATATCCAAGTTTTTTTGCCGCTTTGCTATGCATGCTCTTGTCCTCATTGCAACAGGGTTTTAGGGTTTTATAAAGGAGAATAGTAAGAAGTGCACTGGGTGTTTTGTAGGATACGTATCACCGTGGGCCTCTTACCCCATAAACATACACCTTTGATGGTCTGATAATATGAGGTGAGCTGGAGAGGCAGCAGCGCTTCCTTGCTCTCGGGGCTTCTGTGACCTGTGGAGGGGCCGCACCACTTATGGGACCAGCTCTGGCCCTTCAAGGGGAGGGAGGGGTCTGGGTGGGAAAACCCGCTGGAAGGCAGTGACGTGGAGTGGAGAGAGCACGGCTCCTGGCGCCAGGAGGATGTGCCCCTTGTCCTGAGGCAGTGTCTTCCCTGACCATCTGTAACCAGACTATTGGGAGGGTTGGAATTAGGTGAAATGGAGGAGATAAACCCTCTGACATACGCAGCACACTCCACAGTTGTTCGGTGCGATTGCAAAAGGGCTTGACCTCCTATGCCCTTTCCACAGCTTCCCATGCACGTGCTCACTGACGGACACATACCCCCGGCTGCATAGAGTTTTGCACACAGTCTTTTTCATGTTAGCATGAGAAACCCTAAATCTATCTTTTAATAAAAGTATTCTCTCTGCGTAATTTCCCGTTACCTCAGCGGTCCCTTTCCTGGGTTTAGATTAAGGGCTTGAAGGACTTGGGGTGTCAGCCAGAGAGAGGCTGGCCGGAGGAGTCAGCCAGGCATGGGGCACGGTGCCTCCTTCCTGCACGGAGGGATGGGGCGGCGGTGAGCTTTGGCTCTTGTCCCCCTCTTTGCCATGGGATGGCTCACCGACTTCTCCTTCTGTCCTTCTTCCAAGAGGACAAAACGCTCCCCAGGCCTGGAGGCATGACTAGCCCCCAAGTGCCCAGAACCCCACGCCCTCACCCACTGGACGGGGAAGAGGTCTTGTCGGTCTCGAGTAGCCCAACCCTTGTCTTCTTTGTTCTCTCTTGACAGAATCAGCTTCTTGCAAAAGGCCTGTTGTTTGTGGAGGAGAAGATTAAGCTGTGCGAAGGCAAGTACAAGGCCCCCCTCGGACGGCGGGCCCTGGGGCTTGGCCTCAGACGTTTGGAGCGGGAAGCCTTCTCCCCAAAAGTGGGGGACTCCTGGGGGGGTGCTCCCCTGCCTGTGTCTCCACCAGCTGGGTGGCCGCCCTCAGCTTGGAGTTGGCCGCTCGCGGCAGCACAAGTTGGATCTGCACTTTGAGAAGTCGGGGGGATTGGGGGGTCTTCTCGGAGACCTTGTCGAGGGCTCTCGCAGGAGGTGTGCTGTGGAGAGATGAATGCCGTGCTCTGCTCCGGGCTATTTCCAATCGCCTTTTTTTTTTTTTTTTGCATCTTTCTTGAGGTCCTATATGATAGGAGGCCCCTGCCCACTTGGGAGACATTATCCTAAGCAGGTACCTGCTGATTGGACAGGCAGAGGGAGATTTCCTGGCCTTCAAAGGTTTTAGAGCCCGTGGGATGGGATAAAAAGGCGCTGAATGTGGACGGGCGAGGGGACGAGGGCAAGGATCGGCCAACCCTGTGACTACCAAGCTGCCACCAAGGTGGTGGATCCCGATCTTAGCTGACCACCTATTTCTTGAGCAAGTTTCTAGTGTCTTTGAGCCTTGGGTTTTGTTTTTTTTTTTTAAGCATTTTTAAAATGATCAAATGGGGCCAGGGAGGATAAGGAGGGTAATCTGCATAGCACCATTATCTGGTCCACAGACTGGTTCCCTCTTTTTTTTTTTTTTTTTAATCCTACTCTAGCCTGGAGACTTCTATCTGTAGGGCAGTTTTATTACTAGATGCAGGCATTGCAGGCAGGACAGCATGGGGTTTCTTTTTGGTTTTTTGGGTTTTTTGCCCCCATTCCCTGGGAAAGAGACTCTTATCTGGTGTAGCATCTCCTAGAAAGACGAAATAGGAGACAAATGAGAACTGACGCTGGAAGGGTCCAGTGCCTGGCACACGGCAAGTGCTCAGCAGACCTTTGGAAGGATAGAGGCTAGGAATTAGCCTCTGTATATTCAAGAGCTGACTGAGCCTGTAGCCTTGTTTTCCTTCAATACAACTGTATTCAGGTTTTTCCAGCCTAAATGCTCACTAGCCCAAGGCCTGGTTTATTTTTATTTTTTTTGAGAGAGAGTGAGCGTGCATGTGCGCACCTGCGGGGGCGGAGGGAGGGGGAGAGAGAGAATCCTAAGCAGGCTCCACACCCAGTGTGGAGCCCGATGCAGGGCTTGACTCACGGCCCTGAAATCATGACCTGAGCTGAAATCAAGAGTTCGACGCTCAACCAACTGAGCCGCCCAGGCGCCCCGCAAGGCCTTAGCTTTCAGCGCCTGGCTTTGACCAGAAGTAGGTGCCCCTTCCACGTTTTGGGGTCAGGGGGGTCCACAAGCACGGAGGGCGACTGCCTCACTGGGGCGGGGGGAGAGGAGCACAGTCTGTGGCCACGTTATTTGCCTGTGAGTCGTCTGGGGGGGTCGGGAGACGTACTCCTGGAAATGTGGAAAACTAGCTTCACGATGGAGATACTGAGCAAAACAGGAGATTGAAGTGCTTTCAAGGGGAAGCTCAGTGCCTCTCTCTCAAGTGACACTCGACGTAAACACGTTTGGAGTGAAAGCTCAGGAGTGGAGAGCTGAGCCGCGCGGCATAGGCGAAGGTCATCCAGGGTCCTGTGCGTCTGCCCCAAAGCAGGCTGGCGGGGCCCTGGGCCCCGTGTTCTCCTGGGTCCGCTCCCGTCCTGGGGTCTGAGCGGCACCTCTGCACACCCACGGGGCACGGGGCCTGTGCGGGAGCCTCTGAGCCCCCTCCTGACCTCGGGCAGGATGTCTCCACTTCTGTAGGGACGTACTACGTCTCCAAGCAAGATTGTACTGGGCCAAACGGATTCTCTTGCCGTAAAATGCAGGTGGGACACAGCTGATGGGCTCCACCCCGTTGCTGACCAGTCCTTGCTTTATGGAGCTGATGGTTTGCGTACGTGTGCCCGCCTGACGGGGAGGCCGCAGGAAGAGCCTGGGCAGCTCTGACATGCGTGTCACCCTCTTGTGGGCAGGACCTGGCCTGTTACTTCCACTCATAACCCCCAGAGCTTTAGCAACCGTGACCGGAGGGGGGTTTCTCCTTCCCCTTCTGTATACGTGTGGCGATCTGAGCTCCCGTGGACGTTTACAGGATGGTTTCTGTGGTGGGGTCATCTAGAACCTTCCATCTGGCCGCCCTTCATCTTCGCCGGGAGCTGAGTCCTTACGGACTGTTTCTGAAGCTGAGGTCCCCTCCCTGTGACGCTGTCGTCCCTGGGGCTAGCCTGTTTCGTTAGCCGGTGCCCGTCTGATGTTCTTGTCTGAACGCTTTCCAAAACTTGCATTACTCTCGTGCGTTTTGAAGCTGGCAGTTGGGCCCAGGTTCCTGGGTGGGGGGGGGGGCGGTGCCTTCCTGCTGCCGGGCTGGGGGTGCCCTTGTGTGCTGGCCAGCATTGCAGTATGGAGGTGCCCGTGCGGAGCCACAGGGTTCTCGCCCCCTCCTTCCGTGTCGGGGAGGCCTCTGCTTGCCTTCCTCCTGGAAGGCCTAGGACACAGGCCATCAACCAGTGGAGAAGCTGGAAGGGCCCTTCCTCCTGGGGCTGGGTCACCTTGGTTTGGGGGTACTGGGATGAGCTGACATCCCACACGTTCCTTCTGACCTCCCCAACTCCTCCCTGCAGCAGACTAGCGTAGCCTACGTCGGAAAAGGTTTGTTTGTTCAGACCCTGGCTGACTGTCAACGGTGCACCAGGGGCTTCGCTGGCTGCTGGGGGCGTGGTGGTGACCGCAGCCATCGTAGGATCCCGGGCCCTCGTGGGGCTCACAACCAGCGCTGGTGGCAGACATTAATCAAATCATCAAATACAGAACCGTAACCGCAACAGCTGCCAAGAATACAGTCCGGGGTAGGGCGGTTGGCTGTAAAGCTGTGCTGGAGCTAAGAGGAGGAGGACAGGCAGATGTTGGGCAAGCAGAGCAAGGGGAGGAACAGTCTAGGCCAAGGGAGCAGCACGTGCAAAGGCCCCGTCGTGCAGAGGAGCACAGTGAGCCTGAGGGGCTGAGACAAAATCCACAGGTAAGGGACTCCAAGCAAGTGTGACCCGCTCCCTGTGAGGGAAATGAGCGGGCGCTGGGGGTGTGCGTGGCCCTCTGACCTTTCAGAGTCCGCACGTCCTCAGCCCTGGGTGCGGCTTGTCCTGCCTTCGCTCTGATCTCTCTCTCCAGCCACTGCTTTTTTTTTTTTAAGATTTTATTTATTTATTCATAAGAGACACAGAGAGAGAGAGAGGCAGAGACACAGGCAGAGGGAGAAGCAGGCCCCATGCAGGGAGCCTGACGTGGGACTTGATCCCGAGTCCCCAGGATCAGGCCCTGGGCCAAAGGCGTCGCTAAACCGCTGAGCCACCCAGGCCGCCCCAGCCACTGCTTTTATTGTCCATTAAATTAATAGGCGGAGGACGCTAAGCGACCCTTCCCAAGATCCGTTCGGCGGGCCTGGCAGTTTTTGGCCAAGCGCCTCTCGCTGTCTCACGCTGGCTGACCCAGTTTCTCCGCCTCAGCCACGCACGACGGTGCTCAGGCAGCTCTGTCATCTAGGTCATTAAGCAGCAGCCGCGTTCGGGCCCCTCTCTGCTGCCGCCCGCCTTCCTGCAGGTGCGGAGTCCCTGGCACAGCCTTCGGGTGGCGTTGGCTGACCCGTGTACCCACAGCCTGGGACGGGCGCCTGACCACGGTCGGCCTTCTGGGCCCTGGGGGTGACAGGAGGCACAGCGCCGGGACATGGGTCCTATGTTCCCCACCCCCCACCCCACCCTCCGCCTCTGACTATTGCAAACCAGTGGGTGCAAGTAACAGTTTCTAGGCTCTCCTTCCCCAACCCCCTGCTCCCGTACTGACAGCTCAAATCCAGAGTAAAAACAAAAAAGAAACAAAAAACCAACAGTGTCGCCGTGATTAGAAAATCAAAACAGAAAATAACTGTGCCTACGATCCTCCCAGATTAAACTGGTCAGGAGCGCGGGTTCTGGAATCCGGCCCTGCCCTCTAGACGCCTGGCCCCGCTGAGCCTGTGAAATGAGGTCATAACATTGGCTCATGAAACGTCCCGTAGATAAGTAGTTGTGCCCGTGGAGGTCGCAACCACTCCCACTTGTCATGGGATGTCCAGACCTCCCTTTCTGGATTGGGGGGGGAGAGAAGGCGCCTTTGCCTGTTTTCGGTAGCCTTCCCACCCGATCCCACGTCGGCGTGTAGTAACGCCCCGCAGAGCAAATGCAGGCGATGAGCCTCCCTCGCGTCCCGTCCCCGTGCTGCACGTGACACGGGACTGCCCCTAACCTCTCCCGCCAAGTAATGACAAATTCTTTTCTCTCTTTCTCCCCTCCCGTCTTCTCGCCCTCGTGTAGGTGAAAGTCGCATTGAGGTTCTGGCCGAAGTGTGGGACCACTTCTTCACTGAGACCCTCCCCACCCTGCAGGCCATATTTTACCCAGTTCAGGTCAGTCTCACTGAGGAATGACCTTGCACCGGCCTCGGCTCCCCGTCTCCTGCCGGGGCCTCCTGGGGGCCCGGGGAGAGGCAGGCCGGTGGGCGCCGGGGCTCTGTGGACGGCTCTCTGGTCTATGTTTAGCATCGGGCCTCAAGCAGGGCGAGAGTGGCCTGCACAACCAGCAATTTGCAGGCTGCCGTTGCCCTCCGGGTTCTGAGTGTGGCTGTGTATTCTTGGAGTGGTTTGCTTCTCCCAGCTTTCCAGAAAGTAGAGAAGATGGGGCAGGGAGGCTTTTTTTTCTTTCCTGCGTCTTTCCTCCTTTCCTTCCCCCTCCCTCCTTTTTTGGAAGCCCACATGTAAAGCAAGGCTCCTTTGGTCCCAAATTGTGGGAAGGGGGTCACGGCCCCTCGCTGTCCGTGAGGGGTTCCTCGGAGACGAGAAGCCACGTGATGGAGCGGAAAGAGCACCGGGCTCCATCAGGAGGTGGGCTCGGGCGAGCGAGCTCAGCGCTCTGCGGATAGCTCCGTTCTGTCTGCAGAATGTGCAGTTTCAAGTGGAAAAAAAAAAAAAAGAGCAGCATCCCTTTAGTGTCCGCCTTCTGTGACCTGAGCTCATTCTCACACTTGAGTTCATTTCCTTCCACCTTCCTGCAGAGGCTAATAGCAGGGCCGGTCGCCGCCAGGCCAGAGTGGACACCCCCGAAGGCAGGTTGGCCCACAGATACTCGTCTCCGAGATGCACATTCGTAGGTGTCTCATGTCCACACCGCCCGCCCCCGGGGTGAAGGCGCGAGTGGATCGGCTTTTTTGGAGCGCGGTGTGGAGCCCTTAGCAATGGCATGTGCCAGACACGAGGGCCCGCGTGCTTTGTTCGCTCTGAGCGGTGTTTTGTGGCAGCTTGGAATTCTTTTAAATCTATACCAACATCTAGAAGCTCAGAGCTTCTGCCTACAGAGTCCATTTCCCATTTCTGGCCTGGCCCCTAACCGCCCCAGTAGAAGCTCTGGCCTGCGGCTCGCCGCTCTCGTCCTCCCATTCTCAGCTCCTTTCCGTGCCCCCGTGAGCTGGTCTGCAGCATTCATGCGGACGGTCCAGCTCCCGTACCTGCAAACGTCTCCCTCCCTGTAACGCCCACTCGTAGGCCAGCGCCGGGGCCCAAGAAGAGGCAGACATGGGAGATCAGGTTGCCAGATTTAGCAAATTAAATTATAGGATGCTGCGTTAAATTGGAATTTGAGGTGAACGATGAATAATGCAGTATCTGGAACATACTTCTGCCAAAAAATTATTCACGTTCAATGGTTTATTTGGCATCCCTAGCAGAGGGGGTCTCTCTTAGGTCTCTCTCTTAGGATGCTGTGGGCCGGGAATTCCAAGGGGCAGGGTGTCCAGGTGGGTCTGGAACGGAAGTGTGGTATCTGCATGGGCTGGGCCTGGTCCCGTCCTCAGATGGCCCAGGAGGGCCCTCGTGGGCACGTGTCCGGGCGGGAGCCCGAGGATGTCACCCGTCCTGCTTCTCTTGAAAGCTCGTAAGCTCCGGTGATGGTTGATCCTGCCCCTGCCCGCCGCCCTCCTCGCACACACACGGTTTCCCAGGTGCGGCTGCTGATGCAGGCCCGGAGTTAGGGCCTCTCACTACCGGTGGTAACACGCCGGGGCATCTGCCCACCCAACTGCGTGCTTCTTAGAGGCCCCCTGTGTGCAGGTGTCCGCGTGAGACCTGCTACCTCCTGGCCACGTGCGTGTCAGAGTACCTACTGTGTTCACGCGTGCGGGGAGCTTGCCTTCCTTGTCCTACCTTATAAAGTGAAAGGGGGGACCCGGGACGTGAAGAGAGGGCCCCTCTGCCCACGAGGTCAGAGGTCAGTGCCCAGTGCTGGCACGTGGGCCCCGACATAGAAATGGGGTAAAGGGCCAGGTGGGCGGGGAAGGGGGTTGACGCGGGCCTCGAAGGCACTGGCGACGGGTGGCGGTGGTCGTCGTGTGCGATTCTGGGGACTGGGGAGGGGGCAGGTGGGGAGGAGGAGATGCGGGATGGCAAAACTGCTCCTGCCTGTGTTTCTGTGAAACCCTGAGGACGTGTGGGAAACGCAGAGCTCACCTGAGCCTTGGCATCCCGTTTGGCAGGTGCCTTCACCCCGAGGGCGGCCCGTTTCTGGTGTGGGCTGAGCGTATACGTGCACAGGAGGGTCGGGGAAGGGGATCCCCCCCTTTCTCCATCTGCTGTGGGAAACTATGGGGGAGCTCTGAAATCGAACGGTTGAGGTTGGAGATCCAGCTCGACCCGTAACTCTGGGCTTGGGGTGCGCGTCGGTGGAGCGGGTCTTGGGACACCACCTGTCTCGAGGGGTGGGGGTTAGGCGCATGACTTCCATCTGAGGTCGCCGGGTCATGCCTCGCACGGGCAGCTCTTGGGATTCTTGGTTCTTTTCGTCCCTCCACCCACACCCTACGGGGTCGGACCCGTGCCTGTGTTTTCCTCCTCTGCCCGGCGTGCAGTAGGTGCTCACGTATTGAACAGACAGAGGAGGGAGCAGCCTTGAAAGCGGGGGCGGGGGTGATCTTTTCTGTTTCCCCCCATCTTCCACTGTCTCCCTCCTTCCCGCCCCCCCAACCCCCATGACAGCCTCCATTTAAGTGTCATCTTGAGTCGCTCGGGCAGATGGAGTCACACCTTCTCTCAAACGAAGCTTTCACTGGGAAGGATGGGCCCCGTCTTCGACTCTGGCAGCACCACCCCCCCGGCCCCCACCCCGAGTTCTGCGGACACCTCGTCCTGTCCCATCCTGGCCCCCTGTACGCACTGCTTGTCCCGGGCCCCGCGTGGTTGGCAGCGCTCCCAGCGGGCTCTCACCTCCCAGCCCTGCCCCCTGTCTTCTCTCCAGGGCCAGGAGCTGACCATCCGCCAGATATCCCTGCTGGGCTTCCGCGACCTGGTCCTGCTGAAGGTGAAGCTGGGTGACTCGCTGCTGCTGGCCCAGTCCCAGCCACCCTCGTCCATCGTCCAGATGTTGCTCATCTTGCAGGTGGGTGAAGGCCCCACCGGAGCCGTGGCTGCCAGGCAGGGGGGAGGGAGAGACCCCGCGGGGCGGTAGGGGAGGGGCTCCATGACCTGGGCACCTTAGCCGTGCTCGTAGGTAGTCGTTCAGTGTGGCCATTCGTGTTCCTTAGTGCGCGTGTGTTGGTTTGCTGTGCGTCCGCTGGGCCCCCGTGAGGCCCCTGGGCCTGTGCTCCATGCCGGGATTCCAGTGGTGGGCTCGGGCCAGCGCAGCAGCGGCTTGTCCTGGGAGCCGACACCCTGCCTCCTCGCCCGCCAGCCACGAGCCACAGGTGACAAGAGCTCACTGAAGCTTAGCTCAAGGCAACCAGGGACTCACCGGAAGGTTCCCCGGGGCAGGTGGGCATCCCCGAGACACGACAGCCAGAAGCGAGACCGTGTCAGGCCCTCAGGCTGCCAGCCTGCTGCCACTTACTGGTCTCCTCTTTGTCTCTCTCTGACACCACCCCTCCTGGCCTGCCCGGTGTCGCTTGGACCTGGTGTCTCCCTCCCTCCTTCCCTCTGCAGACCTCATTCATTGCTTTGGTCTGCACCTGACCGAACGTGACATTGCACGCACAGCTCCACCAGGAGGTGACCCAGGTGGTTGCCTCCTAATCCCCGTTCGGAACCAACAGCACAGACAGGAGCTAACGCTAAGGTGCCCGGCTGTGTGCCAGGTGCAGGCGGGGCCAGGACTTGGTGTGCTGTTTCCTGAATCAGATCATCCAAATGACGGCTTGACGGGGTAGATAGTGTTGTCAGCCCCACTTTCCGGATGCAGACACGGAAACCCGGGAAGCGTGTGTGTTTGTCCAAGGCCCCTCAGCAAGGGGTGGTAGGATTCGGAGCCGTGTACACTCGGGGGGAGGAATTGGCTGGGTCTGGCTCCGGCTGCAGACTCTCCTTTGCCAGGCAGCCAATCCCTTGGGTCGGGTACCATAAACGTGGCCTCGGTGAGCCCAGTCCATGGATGGGGGTGCACAGTTCCCAAGAAACAGAGGTGTGGCCCAGGGACACCCCCAAAGGTGGCTGCTGAGCCTCTACCTCTGTAATGAGTTCAGATGCCGCAGCATCAGGGCTGAGCTGTTCCCCAGGGC
This sequence comes from Canis lupus familiaris, assembly GCF_011100685.1. Lineage (NCBI taxonomy): Eukaryota > Metazoa > Chordata > Mammalia > Carnivora > Canidae > Canis > Canis lupus. Next base: position 32,122,234 of record NC_049239.1, on the reverse strand, counting down.
GGCGGGTTTCGTCCCGGGTCAGGCTGGCGGTGACCCCGCCGCCCTCCTGAGGCCTCGGTGTCGCCCTCCCCCAACTGCTGTTCTCCTGGGGCCCTCTAAGCTGGCCCGCCCTTCTGGGTGTTGTTCCCCTTTCCTGAGGCCAGAGAGGAGCAAGCGTTACCCTACAGGATGGAGGTGCACTGAAATGCCTGGAAAGTCAACTTGGGGTGGTGGGGGGGGGGGCAGGGGTTTCTGGCGGGAAGGAGAAGGAGGGGGTTTGGAAAGCACGTGTGTGGCTGGTGCCTGAGAAGCACAGAGTAGAGCTTGCATCCCGAGGAAGGAGTCTAGCAGATGACCCCGCTGGGGTTCAGATGGGAAGACTGCAGAAGGACGTGGGGCGTCCCCCCATTTCCACGTACGATATTGTAGGGATGACAGGTGGTTCCTTTGTTGCTGCTGTTTGGTTTTGTTCTTTTGGAGGGAGAACGGGGGTGAGGCTCCCCATGTGCTGAGAGGAGACCACGACGGCCTGTCTCTCTGCGAATGGAGCCCCCCGCCCCTGCGCTCCCACACCGGGCAGCCCGGCAGCCTATCAGGAGGCTGCCACCAGCCCCCCGAAGCCCCCGGGGTCAGCCTGCAGCCCAGGAGACGCCTCCTCCGGCCAGCCCGGCCCACGGCCCCTGTTGCTCTCTTTGGGGTTCCCGGGATTGTAGGAGAACCGCCGAACCTGGACCCTGGCCTCCGCTCCTCCCCAGTCCCCCGGAGCCCCTGGAGCCCCCGGCCACGCTGGCCACACAAGGCTTTGTCCCCATGTCCCCTCTGCTGAGAAGCGGCAGGTCAAGGCCGGCCCTGTGGGTCCCTCCCGCCTCTTCTGCCCCTGGCACCCAGCCCTGGGAGGCGCGTGATCCGTGCGGACTCCTCGTCTGTTCGGGGACCGACGGCGCCACGCGTCAGGGCCTCAGTGGGACTGTCCCCAGGTCTCTGGCCTCAAGCCCGCTGATGGGGACCGTCATGCAGGGCCTTCCCTCTTGGCCGGGGGAAGGCAGTACAGGCAGAGAAGCTCCGTGGTGGGGACAGGTGTCTGGGAAGTTGAGCAGGGGATCGGTCCCTGTTTCTCCCGTTGTCACAGACGAGGTGGAGGTTGAGACGGTGGCAAGCCAGCGGAAGGTCACGTCCTCCTTTGTGGGTCTGTCACCTGTTCCTCAGCCCTTGCTCCGTCTGCCTGCCCACCCGCCCTGCCTCCCTCCTGCCGCGCCCCCGGTCCCGGGGGGTAGCACAGAAGCGCCCAAGAGGCTCCACTTTAATGGGGTGGGGGGCACTTGGCGTCACTTCCCTGCGGGTCTCGTGGGACGAGACCGTGGCTTTCCTCCGGGAGCAAGAGCCTCGGCTTTCCTCCGAGTGTGACAGCGACCCATGGGGGACTTTGGCCAGTCCAGGTCTACCTTCCTGAGGGGCAGGGCGGCAGCGCCTGGGCCTGGACGCAGCCTGCGGCTGGCGCTGCCCTGGGACCATTCCCAGCGCTCCTCAGAGCTGCCCTGTCTCCCCCCAGGGCCCCGCCTGCCCCGGTGCCGCGGGAGCCGGGGCTCATTTTTCCTTCCCTGACACTCGCCGGGCGACAAGAGCCATTTTCTCAGGCCTTCACCTCCCCTTTCCGGCGCTCTTCCACATGTCCCCGGACAAACCCCTCGCCCCCCACGCCACGTGCAAGGGGCTCGAGTTCCCTGCTCCGGGTTGTGCGCTGCTGCCCCCAGGCTGAGCCCGAGCCAGAGATCTTGACCGTTGTAGAATCTGGCTCCTCCCGGCAGGTGCGCGCAGGCCCTGAGATCATTCTGGAATGATGCCTCCGGAGGGGGCCCCTGTGCCGTCACCCAGGGTCCCGTGCTTGGTTCATTCTCTCCCATCGCTGTTTGAAATGCTTAATCATTTTTGAACAAGGGACCCCACCCACGTTTTCATTTTGCCCTGGGCCTTGCAAACACGTGGCCGGTAACCCCCTCTGCTGCCCCCCGTCCCCTTGCGGTGCCAGGCAGCCGTCACGGCGGCGCCACATCTGAGGCCCACTGTGGTCGGTCTTGCATCTCCTCCGCTCTGACCCCATCCCGGCCCCGACCCCGCGTCCTCTTCCCCCCAAGTCCCCTTCCCAGGGCTCCCTCACGTTGCCTTAGGCCAAACCCCCTCCTTCCCAGCGCCCCCAGCCCTCCTGTCCCCACGGGACGGAGCCCGCACGGGGCAAGTCGCAGCCTGTGCGCCCGGGAGCCTGCACCTCACGCAGCCATCCCCACCCCGTGGGATGGGCCCTTCCCGCTTCACCACCCCCCACCTCCTCCATCATCTTTTCCTCCAGTCCCAGAAAAACACCAGCACGGTGGGGAAGTGTTAACTTTTTAAGTGAAGGTGATGGGACCCCTATTCCCATTTGAGAATTTGGTGGGGGCATCGATGGTGTTGGGCTGAGCACAGCCCCGCAGAGGCTTTTCCCTCTGCTCCCCTGCAGCCCCTCTGCACAGAGCAAGGCTTCGCGCCCTTTCCAGGGAGAAACCGGGTGTCGTAGGAGCCTGCTGGGCTTCTGGAGAGCCTTGGGCGCCTCTGGTCTCCTTTTTGGTTTTGGCCGTTGTCATTTGCGTCAGTGGGTGTCTGCTCAGACTTAGCCCCGAGCACGCCTGTCGCGCCGGGCCTTTGAGCTGACTCTTCATCTCGGTGCTAAGTGGGTGTCTAGCTCCACAGGGACCCTCCCTTTCTCCCGCTCTTCTGGATCTTTCCCATTTTCTGCCCCCTTTTCTCTTCTAGCCTCCTTAACAAGTGGCGAGAAGGTGGGCTCAGGGCCCAGACAGCCTGCCTGCCTCCCAGGCCTGGGGCTTTGCCACTTGCCCAGCTGAGCTTTGCCGGGCAGGTTCCTTGAGCTCTCTGGGTCTTCACGTTCTCATCTGTAGAAGGCGGATGCTGAGGGCCCCCCGACTCCTTGGGTTGTTGAGAGGCCTCTGCTCTGGTGCACGTGACGTGCTCGTGCAAAGCGCCTGCCTGCCAAGTGTGCAGCAGCCATTAGGACAGTGGCTGGGACCAGCCCTGGAGCTGGTGTGGGGACCATCCCACCTGCCCCGCGTCGGCAGGGCCCAGTGGGAGAAGCCGATCACTGTGACCCGTGGCAAGCGACTGGGGCCTCGGGCCTCACATTCCTGCATTACGGCCACGAGGATGCTGCTTGCTTGGCACGTGGCACCAGGGCGGGCAGGGTGTGCTGCCTCGGTGCCAGCTGGCCCGGGCAGCTCTCGACTGACCTTTGTCTCTTGGGTGTTTGTTTGCAGAGCGTTCACGAGCCCACAGGCCCAAGCGAGGGTTATCTGCAGCTGGAGGAATTGGTGAAGCAAGTGGTGTCTCCTTTCCTGGGCATCAGCGAGGACCGCGGCGTCTCGGGTCCCACGTACACGTCGGGTAAGGGGCCTCGGTGATCATGCTGCCCGCCGTGCTCTCCCGAGCCTGGTTGGGGTAGCCAGTGCTCGGCTTCTGACGTGGGCCTGCGCCAGCCTGTGCGTGTTGATCGCCCACGTTTCCCGCCGGCCTGTGTGCCAGTCGCCTCCCCGCCTGACGATTCCCCTCCAGGGGCAGATACTGCGCCTCTGTGGTATCGCTTGTCTCGTCCGCATCTGAGATCGCTGGCTTTGATCTTTTCCTGTGGGCCTGCGATGTAAGTGCTCCCCGTACGTGAGACCAGAAACTGTGCCTTCTGCACGCCCCACACGCGCTCGCGTGGAGAATCCACCTGTGATGGATTTTCCCTGGAAGGGAGCTTGAAATGTGAAGCCGACTCGTTTTGCGTGCGGCCCGATGAAATGGAGCTGCGGCTGCCCCCTCCACGTCGGAGGTCCCGTGGGGCTCAGCATCCCGGCGGCAGCGGTGAGGCCTTTATATAAAGGCGCTTGGCACCCTTGGAGAATCTAGAGGTGATCTGATCTGTCCCTTGTCTCAGTGCGGCCACAAACCAGATGCAGAAATAGCCAGAGAACAGACTTATCATAAGAGGTATCAGTCACTCTTTAAAGCCCCCAAAATGCAGGAACTGGGACGCCTGGGGGGCTCAGTGCTTGAGCGTCTGCCTTTGGCTCAGGGCGTGACCCCGGGGTCCCGGGATTGAGGTTCCACCAGGAACCTGCTTCTCCCTCTGCCTGTGTCTCTGCCTCTCTCTCTGTGTCTCTCAGGAATAAATAAATAAAATCCTTAAAAAAAAAAAAGAAAAAGAAAAAAATGTAGGAATTTCCCAATTTCCAGCAACTAAGACCGTGGTTGGCACATAGTAGGCACTCAAAAAGCTACCTACTAGATGGTTGGCCAGTGGTCGTACCCCAAGGCGGGGATGACCGGCACCTGTACAGAGGTACAGAAGCAGAAAGGGGGGTCCCTGGGATTGGACTCTATTGCCCGCACCCCCTCCCTGTGCTTTAATGGCCCTGTAGCCCAGCTTCAAAGACGAGGCCAGGGGAACAACCCCCAGTGAGGTTCCTGCCCCTCGTGGGCGCCACTCCTGCAGGAGCAGCAGGCGGGCCCGCTTAGCCGCAGCCGCCCCACGTCTGGGCTGCCTTCCCTCCCTCCGGCCCCTGCTCACACCCTCATCCCAGCTGGGGGTGGCACGAGCCAGAGTAACAACGCCAGCTGAAGGAGCACCGTCCCCTGCCTCCGCGGCCGTCGGGGGGCGGGGGGCACGTTGCCATGCCCTCCCTAGAGCCCACCCCTGGGCTCCGGCTCAGCCCACCCGCTCACAGCTCGCCAGGCTTGCGGCAGGGAGGCCCCAGGCAGGATGTCAGGGCACAGGCAGGTGCGCGGGGCCACGGCAGGGACTTGGCGGTCGGCCGGGCCGAGGGCCAGGGACGGGGGTAGATTTGGAAGTCTGTTGCGGGGGGTACTTGATCTGAGAGGGGCCGCCTATGGCTTTCCAGTTAAAATCAGAGGGGTGCATACCTTTGCCAAATCACAAAGCCAAGGAAGGTGCGTGAGGTTTTCTTAGACACCAAGGACAGTCCTCGCATCTGGGCTGCAGTCTCAGGAGGCGCAGGGGGAAAGAAAAAGACTTTTTTTTTTCTTTAAGATTTTATTTATTTGAGAGAGAGAGAGCGAGCACAGAGGGAGAGGGAAGGGGAAGCAGGCTCACCGCTGAGCAGGGAACCCGACGGGGGCTCGATCCCAGGACCCTGGGATCACGACCTGAGGGCAGATGCTCCACCACTGAGCCACCCGGGTGCCCTGATTGTTTTATTATTATTATTTCAGCAGATGGGTACGGAGACCCTCCCCCAGGAACCCTGTGAGGTGAGGGGCAGCGGCTACACCCATGCCCACAGCAGCCCCATCCCTGCCCTGTGGTGCCCGCGGCCCCGTGAGAAAGTCATAAGCAACAGGTCACAAACAATTCCTCGTTAGCGGACAAGCGCTCTGAGCGGGCGACGTACATCAGCCACAGGGCCTGGCCTGGGAAATCAGGGGAGGCTCCCCAGGGGAGGTGATATCTGAGGAGGGCCCTGTAGGGTGAATTTGAGTTTGTCTGCCTTCCCTGTTCGCTCAGCTACCCCAAGCGAAGGGGAGGCCCCGTGGGGTCGGGGGAGTGCTAAATAGGAGGTTGGAGCATCGGAGGAACCGAAGGACCTTCCGAGTCCCCAGGTGGCTGGTGGCAAGGGAGGGCTCGGGCCACAGGCGACGTCTTGGGCACAATGCCAGGCGGGCTGGGTACCACAGAGTGGGCCCCGCTGTCCCCGTCCTGCAGGTGAGGCAAACGAGGATTGAGGTCACGTGGCTGTCGGAGCTGGGACTTCAGAGCTGCAGGCTGTCTGTCCTGCACGCCCAGCCCGCCCACCCCGGCCGCTCCTAGAAGGTCACTGTGGCTTTACTGCTGGTCCTTCCCCCTCATTCCTTAGCCCGGCAGGGGCCGGGGGCCAGACATCGCACCCCCAGCCCCTTCCCGTTGGGGACACGCCTGTGCCAGAGCAAGTGAGGGCTCTCTGGGCCTCAGTCTTCGCCTCCGTGACATGGAGACCGTAACCTCCACCCTGCCTACAGGAGGTCTGGAGGAAGAGTGAAAGCTTTAAAAAAAAAAAGGCATTTTCAGAGGCCAGGCCTACACCCCACCTTTCTAGTTAGCAGTTTCCAAGCTGCTGCCCTGGCTGCCCGCGGGGCCCCCGGAGCCAAGGCTCAGGACACCCAGCTCGCTGTTTGTCCCACACGCAGGCCCCGGCCGCCCATGGTCTTCCTGCACCGCGGCTCCAGGCACGGACTCTTGCTGGTGACAAGTGGGCACTGAGGGCCGGGCGAGGCGCCCACGCGGCACGGGATGCGCAGAGGCCAGGGTACCTGCTGTGGCCAGCCTGTGGGCTTCTCTGGGGCTTTGAAAGGAGCTGCCGTCGCTGGCCCCAGTGTGGGGGCTGAGTGCTGGAGCTCAGGGGGGTGCCCGCGAGCCCCGAGGAGTAGAGGCCCCAGGCCCCACCCTGCGTGAAAGGCAGGAGGAGGAGGACGTGGGTGCTGGCCAAGGCCGCAGGACGTGGCTCCTCCCTCGGCTCAAAGGGCCCCAGTGCAAGGACAGGACCCATTCCAGCCCCCAGAGGGTGCCCACTGCTTGGTCTCTCTCTCTCTCTTTCTCTCTTTTTTTAAGATTTTATTTATTTATTCATGATGAGAGATGGAGAGAGAGGCAGATACACAGGCAGAGGGAGAAGCAGGCTCCGTGCAAGGAGCCGGATGTGGGACTCGATCCCAGGACCCCAGGGTCACGCCTTGGGCCCAGGGCAGATGCTTAGCCCCTGAGCCCCCCAGGGGCCCCGGGGTCAGTGTCTGGGAGGGAGCCCTCCTCCCGTGAGCGGCAGGGCCCGGCCTTCCCTGCCCGGGGAGGACGGCAGGCAGCAGCAGCGTGGGCAGCTGTCTCTGCGCCAGGCCCAGCGTGTGGCCCGACCCACTGGGGACTCAGCTGACGGGCTTGTCTGAGGCCGACTCTGGAGCCTGGTGGGAGCTTGTCGAGGAAGCGCCGTCTGCCCAGGGGACTCGGCACAGCCCGGCGGTCCCTGTGGTCTCTGCTGCGGCCACACCCAGGCTTGGGAACCAAAACATTCCACCCAGAAGGCAGAAGAAGGAGTCCTGGGCCTGTCCCGTGAGTCATCAGCAGGCATCGGCCATCGGGAGGCAGGCGGGGCCTGCGGGGCCTCGGGACCCCAAGGGCCGGGCTTCGGCGGTGTGGCCTGAGGGAGAGGGCTGAGCACGGAGGGGGCGGAGGCGCCCCGTGTTCGGGCCCCAGCCAGAGGGTGCCCTGGCCTCCGGGGACTCGTTCCAGATGAGAAACTGTGGGTGCCGCGCCCCCTGGGGCCCCAGACCACATCCTGGGCCTTGCCGGGCTGCGTCGTCAAGCCCGAGTACTTGCCATCTCCCCCTTTAGACCGTCGGCTGGTTGAGGGCGGGGAGCGCCCGGCACCCCAGGCCCCAGCGTAGGTCTCTGCTGAGTGACGGAGTGTCCGGGTCCCGTCTGTCCGTCACCCTGGAGCTGGTGCGTCTGAAATGACTCCCTCTTCATGACTTCTCGGGCTCCGAGCTCTTGACCTCTGCCCTGACCTTAAATTTTTTCTTTTTTTTTTTTTTTTTTTTGGTTCCACCCGAGGTAGCATGCGGTGTTGTGTTAGCTTCAGGGGTGCACTCCAGTGATTCGGTGACCCCATGCTGGCGGACCTTGTTCTACAGTGACTCGTGTGCAGGCCTCCCAGGGGCCTCGGGTCCCGAGTCCCTCACTGACTAGCTGCCAAGTCATGTAGCATCTTGACTTCAGGTCCCTTTCCTGCAAAATGGCCAGACGACGAACGTGTCAATGAAGCACCTCCCTTGTTGATCCGGGGCGAGCACTCGTGGATGCTCAGTTAAGGACGGCCCCCGAGACCCCGGCCCCCAGGCATGTACATGTGCGCACTGGGCTCAGGCCCCCGTGGCAGGTGCCGTGTCCGGTCCCCGTTTCTCCCTCTCAGCAGCGAGCGCCGCGTTTCACACGTTGCAGGTCAGAGGGTCCGTGGAAGGGGAGGGGGCAGGTGTCCTGGGGCCCTCACTTGTGGCGGCCGCCCCTCACTGTGGCTCCAGCTCTCAGGAGCCGCTGCAGGGGGCCTCTCGTCTTTGCTGCCTGTCACACCCCCAAGGACTGCGGGCTTCTGGGCCAAGGGCGTCCAGGCCCCCATCCGGCACGGCCTGCCTGGCTCATTCGACCCGGGTGGGGCCCCGGGAAATCAGAGGCGCCGTGTATGCCCCCACCCCCCCCCACCCCCACCCCCAGCTTGCTGCTAACAGCGAGCTGGGGACCACCGAGCTCTTCCAAGGGCGTTGTTTGAAGGATGGCACTTTAATGGAATCCCTGCTTCTCCGGGCCCTTCTGGTGCTTCTATCTCAGTTACCGACTCCTGGTCCTAAGGGTAACACACGGTTATTGTAAAACTGCGAGGGGACGCATAGGGATGTCGAGGGCGTGAGCACCGTGCGTCGGGAGAACTCGGCTGACGCGTGGCGTGGGGTCTTCCTCCGTGGTTGCTCCTTGCCCTCCTGTCTCCTGTTCATTCCTCCCCAAAGAGAAGAGCCGCCCACCCAGCCCCAGCCCGTGTGTGCCGAGCCCCCGGGGGCTGCATTTGCTGTTCCGGGTCTTGGAGGGCAGCAGCCGGGCTGTGGGGCCGTGGGGCTGTGGGGCTGTGGGGCTGCTGTGGGGCCGTGGGGCTGCCGTGGGGCTGTGGGGCTGCTGTGGGGCCATGGGGCCGGTCTGGGCACTGCGTTCAGGGGCTGCCCGCGTGGCGCCAGGCCTCGGCTTTCCTCCTCTGAACGACGGGGATGATGAGGGGGCCCTGGTGTTTCGGACGCAGCTGGGGGCTCAGCAGTGAGGAAGTGGGTGGCAACACCCAGGAAAACTCCACGTATTTTTCTTTGGGGTTGAGACATGATTATCGTTACCCACCAGACAGCTCTCTTGGGGCCCAGGGCCCCTGACTTGGTGACTCAGCCCTAAGGCTAAGGGTTTCAGCCTCCCGTCCTAGTGCGTGTGTGCACGTGTGAGGACGCACACAGGTGTCGGTGACAGGAGCCGCGAGCGCCTTGTGGACGCACACGGCAGGTCTCTCTGCGACGCCCGGGGCTCTGGAAGTGGGAACGGCGCATGGGCCCCGCGACCCGCGGGAAGACCCGAGTAAACCAACGTGGAGTGGGCGCGTGTCCCCAGGGACGGTCCCGGAGCAGCACTGTCCGTTTCCCCCTGGTGTCTGCTGTGGTCTCGTCGGTGTGCAGGGCCCCCTCCCCGCCTCGCTCCCCACGGCGGCGCACCGCAGCACCTGCTCACACACGCAGCGTGTCCCTTGGGGGGTCTTCCCACGTCTCAGGGACACGGGAGCCATGGGAGCGGCCAGAAGGCTGGGAGAGGCCTGCACTGGTAGGAAGACAGAGGCTGAAGGAGCCCCCTGGGTCCTCAGCCCTCTACCCCGGCCTGCCCCACGGGGGCCCTTCATCCAGCCCCTGATCCGGGCGCAGGGCCTGTGAGGGAGCCGAGGCGGGCTGCCTTTAGAGGGGCGTGGGCCCTCACCTCCCTGAGACGGAGGGGATGTAGGCCTGGCGTGGTCCTGGCTTTCCTCGCCCCCCGCCCCTCAGGCCCCAACCCAGCACAGCCCCCTGGAGCACGGCCCCCGCCTGCCCTGGGCCCCCACGGCTTGTCTGACCACAGGTGGTTCCGTCTGGCTTCAAGGGCCCTCCCGTGATCAAGGGCCATCCCGCCAGCGCATATGCGTCTCCCCTGTTTCACGTCTACCATGTTCCCACCGTGCTGTGGCTGTGGCCTGACGGTGCACCTGGCTCAGCACCTGACTCCCGCTGCTCCTGCAGCTCGGAGTGCTATCCCTTTCCCTCCCAGGAGTAATGGGGCTCAGTGTACCTCCTCCCTGACACGTGGATGTGCCTTCTCCTGCCCCTGCACCCTGTGCACTTGGCCTGTCCTTCCCTGGAGACGCTCACCTGTCCTAGTAAGGTGTGCTTCGTGTGGCCACGTAGGCAGAGCCGGGTCTGCTCGCCTAACCCCCAGCCGTACTGCATCCTCGCTGTGTGCATGCAGGTAGATTATTAGCCACTCTCCCCACCCACCCCCGGACACTCCCATTTCCTCAAGTAGGAGCTAAGAACATACCGTGAGTTAAGCTCAGTTTTTAGGAGGAGGCAAAAGATGAGTGCATGTCGAGCCTTAACGTACGTTCTGGAATGCGGGGAGAGCTCAAGCAGCGGCTCTGCAAGGACTTCGTGTCTGGCCCTCCTCTTGGTGTCTGCCTCCACAGGGCCCCCTGCAGCCTGGCCTGCTCCTTGATGGTGCCAGCGGCTGCCGGAGTCGAGTGTGCCTCGAACAGAACGCAGGCCTCAGCCCTGGACTTGGTGGGGGGAGCGTGGCGGGCCCGGTCAGGGTGATTTGGGGGACGCCCCCCTGCCCTCGCTTCCACAGCTGAGGTCCCCTTGGTTAAGCTGGACATAGGCTCCCAGGGAGAAGCTCACCAGCTGAGCTCCACCTCGCCCGCTGTTGCCAGGGGGGCCACCTCTGGCTGCATGGAGTCAGAGGGCTTCTTTGGGGTTTTTTTAAGATCTTATTTACTTATTCATGGGAGACATGGGGAGAGAGACAGAGACACAGGCAGAGGGAGAAGCAGACTCCATGCAGGGAGCCCAATGTGGGACTCAATCCCAGGACCCCGGGGTCACGGCCTGGGCAGAAGGCAGCTGCTCAGCTGCTGAGCCCCGCAGGTGTCCCCAAGGCTTCTTTCTGAGCTGCTCAGCCAGTGCCCAGGCCCTGGAGGAGACTGGTTGAAAGGGAATTTAGGGCAAATGCAGTGAAGCTCGGGCGCAGCTGGGAAAGGGGAGATGCCCTCCCTCCCAGTGACAGGCTGTGCGGGTTTTTCTCTTGCAGCCCGACGCCACTCGAGGGTGCGGCCCAAGGTCGCCGTCCTGAGCTACGCCTCCCCGACTGCAGCCACCAGCCGGCCGCCCCCCGAGACGGCGCTGACGCCGCTGACGGAGCAGGAAGGCGAGGCCTACCTGGAGAAGTGTGGCAGCGTCCGGCGGCACACGGTGGCCAACGCCCCCTCGGACATCCAGCTGCTGGCCATGGCCACCAGGATGCACCCGGGCCTGGGTGAGGAGCCTGGCGGCGACGACAAGTGCCTACTCCTGCCGCCCAGCTTCTCCCCGCCCCACCGACAGTGCTCCAGCGAGCCCAACATCACCGACAGCCCTGACCAGCTGGAGCAGGTGACCGGGGGCAGCCAGGAGGACACTGAGCTTAACTGTGCTTCCCTGAGCTGAGTGCCCACCTCCCGGTTCCCCGGGGCGGCCTGGCCACCCGTGTGAACACAGCTCCCGTCCCCGGGGCTCCTGAAGGGCCCCTCCCAGGGGTGCCGCTGCCTCTGCCTGCCTGGGGATCTGCCGTGCACAGGCCGGGCCCCGGTGGCCTGGAGGGACCCTGCTCGTGGACTTCTCCATTTTCCTGACTGTGACCACGTCTTTGCAGCCACGCAGGCCCAGACCCAGCTGCCTGCTGCTCACTCTCTGCTTGGCCGACTCCAGAGCCTCCTCTCTGGGCTCTCCCCCCAGAGGCGTCCGATGCTGCTCCCATCCCCTGGCGTGATGACAGCAGGGATGTGCTGGTGCCTGGAGTCCCCCTTTAGGTCCCCGTGGTGCAGGCTCCCGGTGAGAAGCGGGGCCTCGGCTTCTCAGGCCCCTGTCCTGAGCCGAGGGAAAGCAGGCGGCAGCCCCTGCCTAGCACGACTCCGAGAGTGCGCCTTCCTTGTTGTAGTCTCAGAACTACTGGGAAGAGTGGTCCCTCTGGTGGGTGAGGGGCATCCTCACCTGTATCCGGATCCTACATGCCGCCCCTAGCCTTTGGCCCTGGAGGGCCGCACGGCTGGAGAAACCCCCTCTCGGAGGAAGCCTCAGCGCTCCCCTCTCCGGCCTCCTCCCAAGCTGGGGAAACAACCCCCCCCCCCCCCCCCCCCCCCGGTGGAGTAGCTGGTGCCTTCATTGCTCTCTCTTTTCAGAAACTGGTTGTTTTCCTGTCGTGGGTGTGGGACCAGCTGATGCCAACCAGTTAGTCTGTTCCTGGATTTGACTTGAATTTTTAAAATGTGCATTGTTTCAAAAAAAATTTTTTTGGTTTGCAAATATTTGCACGTAGGATCTTGCACTGCTCATTTCCAGGGGGGAGGTGTATCTGCACGTAGGATCTTGCACTGCTCATTTCCAGGGGGGAGGTGTATCGTCTTCAAAGTTGAACCTGAACAACCCTCGCCCCTCCCCGCCCAGGAGAGGAGCCTGCAAGTGGTTCGGGGTGCAGGGGAGCTGGGGTGGGTGGGGCTCATCAGCCGCAGAGCGCTAGACGCAGCTGGACCAGAATCCAGATTGGCCTCCCCTTGTGAGTGTCGTGGCCCATAGCACGGAGGTAGGAAGCCTCAGTTTGCCTCAAGAGTAGAGGGGCCTAGCAAGTGGAACGTCTTAGGGCAAGATGGGGGCGATGTGGGCAGGCCCCTTTTTTTTGGAGAAATGTTCATTGCCTGTGATTACAGAAGTGCCCAGAAGTGCCTGGAGTTTCTAACAAAATGCTGTCCGGGGCAGTGGGCTTTGGTGCTGCGCTGCGTCCTTAACACTGCCTTCTCTGGGTCCCGGCTTCTTATCCACCTGGAACCCCTGTTCTCTGTTTGCCTGTTGGCCCCGCTGACAGCAGCTCCAGAAAAAAAAAAAAAAAAGAACGAAAGAAAGAAAAGAAAAAAAAAAAGAAAAGAAGGATTTCCTGAATTTTTCTGGTACCTTCTGGGGGTCCCGCTGGTCTTTGGAAACTGTTAATGACCTCCCGGAGACGTGAGGCCACGTGGCTTCCAACATGGCAGGAGGTGGCCGGGAGGGGACGGGGACACTGAGCTGCCAGCAGGGGAAGAGGCCTTCGAGGCCTGTCTAAGCCTTGACGGCACATCCCTTCTGGGTGAAGATCTGGAATGTGACCGGGGTCGTGCTCTGGAGGGCTCGTAATTCGGAAAGTTTGTTGAAAGAGTTGTCTCGTTTTTCTTCTCCGGAGAGCGTGGGGAAGAGAGATGTCCGAAGGAGGCCCTCTGAGAAGTTCCAACAAAAATGATCCCTGTGCGGGTGTTGGACAAAGTCCACGGACTGACCGATGTGACGATCCGTTTGCCCGATGGTGTCTGTCCTCACTGGTGACACTTAGCACTTGGGACTAGTGTCTGGGGGTCCGGGCCAAGGTGTTAGCCACGCTCGGGTTGCCTTTCTCAGTTCACAACATTCACGACGACAGATGTGCTTTTAAATGCCTTGTCCCTACGCTGGCCGCCCCTGAGCAGGACAGCGGCCGTCGGTTAAGTGCGTGAGCGCCAGCCCCGGCCCGTGTCCTCACCTGCTGATGGCCGTTAGCCACTTTACAGCTTCACCTGGACGCCCGTCCTGATAGTGCACAGCGGGCGTCTCAGACCCTGCTCGGAAGATTCTGTGGGATGTTTAGGGGCCGGTGAGCCGTCGGGGCCGTTTTCGAGGGCGATGGCTGTGGCGTCTGCGACGGCCTCTTCTCCGACCTTTATGAGATGCAGCGGGGATCTCCTGGCGGCTGCGTTTTAATGCCAGGAAGCGATCTCGGCTCCGAGCTCTGAGTGAGCTCACAGCCCAAAAGCCTTCCCGTGTTGCCTGTTTCCAAAATAGATTCAATAAACAGCGTGTTGTGCACGTCATCCCGTCCCCATGCTGTGTGGCAGGCGCCGCGGTCCCCTGGCTCTTCGTGCGTCCTGGCCTCACGCTCTCCGGGCCGCCTCTTCCTGCCTCCGCGTCTCTTTTCCTGTTGCCTCCGCTCCAGGATCGGGCGGTCTTACCTCAGCCAGTGTCCCCTGGGATCTGCTTGCCACCCTCAGCTGGATGGGCCAGACATTTCCTGGACTGGCAGCCCGTCTGCCGAGCTTGGCAACCACCGAGCGAAGTCTGGGAAGGCCAGGCCTCGTCTACCAGCGGCGTGGGCTGCCCCCGGGGGGCTTGACCCAGGTGGGCCCCACCGCGGATGCTCGCGGGTTTTTTTTTTTTTTTAATTTTATGTATTTATTCATGAGAGAGAGAGAGAGAGAGGCAAGACAGGCAGAGGGAGAAGCAGGCTCCGTGCAGGGAGCCCGACGTGGGACTCGATCCTGGGACCCCAGGGTCACGCCCTGGGCTGGAGGCGGCGCTAAACCGCTGCCCCCCCCCCCCCCCCCCCCGGGCATCCCGGGCTCTCTGCATACACACGCCTCCGACTGCGTCTGGCAGAGGGGAGCCCGTAGCCTCGTGCTGTGTCTTCCGAGGAGGCCGCAGCAGGGCTGGCCCGAGCTGGAAGCTCCGGGGCGCCACGGGGAGCCGTGACCCCAGCTGACTGGCCACCGGGGGACGCAGAGCGGCCCCGACGTCTGCGCTGAGGCTCCAGGGGCTGCCAGGCGCCAAAGGGCCGTGGCTCGGGGCCTTCCCGTCGCTCGTGGGCCGCGCATCCCGGCTCCGAGCATGAGCGGAGCTGCCGGCGCTGTGGGCCGCCCGGGTGCTGGGGACGCGGGGCCCGGGAGCCACCCGCTGGGGGAGGCGGGCCGTCGGCCAACACCCGGGGAGTCAAGCGCAACACGCGGGGCTGCGGTGAGGCGCGGGCTCAGCCTTAGTCGCCGCTGCGCCCTGTCCCCGCCGCCACGAGGGGCCGCGCGCCGCACCGGCCTCGAGCAGCGGAAACCGAGGGTTCTGGAGGCCGAGGTCTGACGCGGGCCCCGCGGGGCTGAGCTCAGGGTGTCGGTTGCGCCGGCTGCAGCTCGCGGAGGCCGTTCCCGCCCCTTTGCCAGCTTCCGAGGCCGCCTGGGGCCACCTCCTCCAGCGTCAAAGCCGCCAACCCCCTCGCATCGCGCGCCCTGGCCCACCCACGTCTCCCTCTCCCTCCTTAAGGCCCCGGGATTCCAGCGGGCGCCCCGACGGCGCAGCGCCCTCTCCCAGGGCCGGGGGCGTCCTCGGCCGACAGGACGGCAGCCCGCGCGGGGTGTGCAGGGGCCCCGCCGCCAGGAGGCTGCAGGTGGCCTGCGGGTGCGGGTCCCCGCGTGCCCCCCCGGACTCCCGCGCCCGCCGCGTCTCCTGCTCCATCCTCCTCGGCCTTCTAATCGCACGAGGTGGTCAGGCTCCCGCCCGGCCTCCTGCCACCGGGTACCCCCGGCCTTGTCCCCACTTCCATCTCTCCCAGGGGCGTCCCCCGCAGACATTCCTGAAACGGACTTCAAAGGTCTCCCAGGCTTCGGGGACAATCCACACCCCGGAGCGTGACCCCAGGGCCCTTTCCAGGCGTGCGGCCCAGTGCCTCCCCGTGCACAGGCGGCAGACTGGACGGTTCCTGCCCGGAGCCGCCCCCACACCCCCACCTCGTCCCTGCTGCCCCGTCTCCCTGGGGGCCCTGCCCACCGCCGAGAGCTGGAGGTCGGCGGCCGAGGAGCTAATGGGATGGTGGTCGCGGGTCTGATGGCCCCTCTTTCCCTCCCACATATTTGTACAACGACCTGCACCCCCTTTCCTTGCTCCGCAGGCAGAGGCCTTCCCCATGCCGCTCTCTAACCATGTTGCAGGCAAGGCTGCCAGGCCCAGTGACCTGGGAACACCAGTGGGGGCCGGGCCCCCACCGCACCCGGCGGCCCCTTCCCTTGCTGCAGCTGCCAGCAGCGGCCAGTCCCTGTAGGCCACAACCCCTGCCATAGGCCGCTGCTGCCTTCCTGGCCTGTCCCCCGTAGGTGGTGAGAGATGCCTTCAGGGGTGGAACCTGTGCCGTTGTGGGCCCGGGGCCATCTCGTCGAGGAAGTTCTCCTGCGGGGCTGTTCTGGCCCGAACCCAGAGGACAGGCCCGTGCAGGGGAGCTGCAGCCACGGCCCCGGTGTGCCCTGGTGTGCCCCGCGCTGCACAGGCCCTCGCAGCCGTCGTGCAAGCAGGTGCCTCGCCCCTGGTGCAGAAGGCTTGGGCCCTTTTACCCCATGTGCGGGCATCATCCTTCCTCTATTCCACGAGGTGTCCTGCTTGGAGGAGGATGAGGAGCAGGACAACGAAACCAGGGGCATATCCTCCTCAGCCGGCCCCACACGGAGCTGGTTTCAGGGTTTCCAGAGAATGGAGAAACAGCGCTGCCTCTCTTTGCTCTTCTCCAGCCACTTTTTTTTTTTTTTTTTTTTTTTTAGATTTTATTTATTTATTCATGAGAAACACAGAGAGGGAGGCAGAGACACAGGCAGAGAGAGAAGCAGGCTCCATGCAGGGAGCCCGACGCGGGACTCAATCCCAGAACCCCGGGATCACGCCCTGAGCCAGAGGCAGGGGTTCAACTGCTGAGCCACCCAGGCACCTCCTAGCCACTTCTAAAAAAAAAAAAAAAAAAAAAAAAACACCTTATGGGGGAGGGAGTGGTGGTGGTGGTGAGCACCACCAGACTGAGGACAGTCTGCTGTCCCTGAATAGCCAATTTCCTACGCAGAAAAGATTTCAGTGGGTCTTTTTCTTTAAAAATTGATGTTTAAATTTGGGTTTAAAAATAGTATTTTAATGAGTTTAATAATCAGCAGTCATTTAATGAATAATTCAGTTAATAACAGTCTTTAGAATCAATATTCAATTTAAGATACAAATTTAAAAGCCTTTCTTAGGCTTTTTAAGGTCAACTTACACATTTTATTATTCTATTTATAAGTCTAGCAGATTTCTAGCATTAACGTTGGAGGAGCTTTTGAATAATGCTTGGTCCTTATTTACAAGCTTAGCTCAGCACTTCAAACACTTTTAAATACATTTATAAATTTAATATTTCGTTTCTAAGTACTTCAGTTTTTCTGACAGCGTATAAAATCTTCCCTGAGCGTAACTTCTTCGTGAAGCTAATAAATTAAACTTGTAAATAAGGGAGACTTTACATGTCTTTACACTCTACTTCAGCTTGGAGGACACCATAAAAAAAAAAAAAATCACAAGCCTTAATTAATTACTCAATTATATATCTTAAAATGGAATTATAAAACTGTCACCAAACAGGGCCTTATTCTCCTAAATGTCACGTGTCTAAAATACCAACTACATGCATAGATTCCTCCCGAATAGAGAAGTCTCAGTGCCCTAGTGGGATCCTTTTAAATCTTCCTACACTTGCGTCTAAGTCTTCCTGGCGTGTTGGTTGTAAGCCGCTGTCTCTCAGCTTCGAGCCTTTTCCGTAGTTTGAGATGCTGGGGCTGGAGGTAGGCCCGTGCCCTCAGGTCTGCTTTGCGGGCTGCGTCCCTGCTGGGCTCTGGCTGGGGCGCGGGGGGAGGGCTGTGTCCTTGCCTTGGTCCACACCTGGGGCAGGACAGGTGGGTCCAGGGGCAGCAGGCGGGGACGTGCTTGCAGCTTTTCCTCACTCGCACACAGCCTCGGGCCCTCCTCCAGCCCTGTCGGCCGCACCACCCCCAGCTCGGCCTTTCGTGGGCCATCTCCCAAGGGTGGTACTTGCTTCCTGCACTGGGCACCTGGGGGACTCCTTTGTGTCTCCTCTTGGCCATCGGACTCGTCCAGTACCCGATGAACGGTTCTGTATGTTAAACTCCCTGTTGGACGGTAGGTGTGACTTTTGCCTCCTGACTGGACCCTGGCTGATAAACCATCGACCCTCTTGGTTCACCCAGGGTACTCAGAAATTTCCTGTGGGGATGCACCCCAGAGCCGGGACACGCACGGCGATCCTCCTCACCCTGACCTTAGGGCATCAGAACATCTTTTCAAGTAACTGTGGTGACTGTTCCTCACATCCTTGAATTTACTGGAGAAGCACATTTGACTTCTGTCAGAATCCGCAGAGAGCTGGGTGCTGTTTAGGATTGCTTACTCCGTAACTTCATAACCTAAGACAAGCGAGCTCGCAGGCAGCCGTCTTACCCAATTGCCTAGATCTCCGGTTTCCCTTCAGAACTATGCCGCCCTCGCCGAGTCACACGTCACATTGGTTCTTATTTTCCGTGGTCCTTCGGCCTAAGTCTGGGCCTCTGAGAAGAATCCCAACCACTGTAAATATAGGCTTCTAAATTCTAGCATGTTCTCGGGGCCACATAACTTTGAACAAATGCCTAAACTTCAGCCTGATATCAATTAAGTATCTCAGATAGCTTTGTCTAGGGGCCAACTTTTTAAAAATATATATTTTTTATTTATTTTTGAAAGAGAGAGAGAAAAAAAGCATGAGCCGGTGGACAGTGGGGGAGGAGCAGAGGGAGAGGGACAAGCAGACTCCACACTAAGTACGGAGACCGACTCGGGGCTCGATCCCATGACCCTGACATCATGACTTGAGCCGAAACCAAGAGCTGGACGCTTAACCAACTGAGCCAGCCAGGTGCCCCTGGGGGCCAACTTCAAAGGTCACTCCTCTCCCTCGTTGAGTGATGTAGGATCAGGTGAGTTGCCTTCCGACGGGGACTTTTGGGGCCCACCCACTTTAAGGCAGTTTTGAGAAGGGCTCCAAAAATGGAGGTAGTGTAACCCTTCTGCTTCGGGCCAGAGGGGAATGGCTTGTATCAGATTAATCTTCCTGCCAAAATAATGATAAAAGTCGGACACAACATATAGGGCAACTGTTTGAAGGAACTGAAGAGCACCCGGTGCAGGTCTGGACGGCTGTGATCCCTGAGAGGGGTGAGATGTACAGTCATCCTGATTTTCCCCAAAGGCCTTTGCCTAAATCACGGGTGGGGTGGGGTGGGGTGGGGTGGGGTGGGGCGGGGTAGGAGGAGTGGGTGGTGGCAGAAAGCTGCGGTCCCACTAGGCCGAGGTCAGAGGTGAAGGCTGCCAGAGGAGCTGGAACTCAAAGGAAGAGTGATGGAAAGAACCGAATGAGAAGTCTGCGTACGTATTTCCCCCGAGTCGCTGGCTGACTCCTCGGCTGAGAACTGCAGAGAACGGCAGGCTGGGGGGCTCAAGAGCTGAACAGATTTCAGCTGCTGCGTAATGCCAAGGAGCCAGAGTCTGAGGCTCTCGGGAGGTCAGGGGCGGGGGGCGGGGGGGAAGCTTTGGCAAGCCTCCTGGGCTTTTGGTTGAGACCCCAGAAAGGCCAACCCAGCAGCAAGATGCAGACTCAAGCACAACGTTAGCAGTACTTACATTAAACGTAAATGGGCTAAACACTCCAGTGAAAAGACAAAGATGGTCACATCAGATTAAGAAATAACACTATGCTGTTTACAAGAGATACAACTTTAAATATTGGGACACAGACTGAAAATTAAAAAGGTGGGGGCGCCTGGGTGGCTCAGTCCCTTAAGTATCTGCCTTCAGCTCAGGTCGTGATCCCGGGGTCCCAGGATGGAGCCACACATCTACTGGGCTCCCTGCTCCACGGGGAGTCTGCGCCTCCCTCTACCCCTCATCCTGCTTGTGCTCTGTCACGCACTCTTTCTCTCTCATATGAATAAAATCTTAAAAAAAAAAAAAAGGTAAAAAGGTGGAAAAACATATAATGTGTAAACACCAGCAAAAGAAATTTGCTGTTGCTCATTTAGAGCCATGCATATTTCATAAGGATAAAAGGTCTATTCGAAAGGAAGATAGAGGGGATCCCTGGGGGGCTCAGCGGTTTGGTGCCTGCCTTCAGCCCAGGGCATGTTGCTGGAGTCCCGGGATCGAGTCCCATGTCGGGCTCCCTGCATGGAGCCTGCTTCTCCCTCTGCCTGTGTCTGTCTGTCTCTCTCTCTCTGTGTGTCTCTCATGAATAAATAAATAAAATCTTTAAAAAAAAAAGGAAGATAGAAATTACGATACATAAATTATCACTTACTGGTCATCAGCTATGTGCCAAGCACCACCCCGAGTATTTCATTCATTGTGCTGCGTGGTCATCTGAGTGCTTTTGTGAAGTGAACTGTGTCATCCCCCTTAAGACAGGGAAATTGAAGCTCAGAGAAAAATCGAACAATTTGCCTAAGGTCACACAACTAAGAAAATGATAGGGAGGACTCAAAGCTGGTTCTGTCTGACGTCTTGCCAATGAGCTTTAATCACAGCTTTGGGGCCTGTGGTGTGTGCGTTGGTGAAGCGGTTGGAGAGGGCCCCTGAGGGCACAAAAGGAGGACATTCTGTGGCCGCTGCTGGGACTCTGGACTGGAAACCCTAAGATCGTGTGTCTGCCTCCCACGTACTCACTTCCGTGTAAATGCTCTGCTCTTCCCGCGGAGTGCAGAGACCTCCCAGTTAGTGGACGCCGCGGCCCGGTGCTTTTGAGTTTCTCCGTCTAAACGCTCAGGACTGTTGTCAAGCTCAGGGGTCACGGAACCAGTCCCGATCCGGTCGCCTCACCGGGCTCCGGCCCTGGCTCGGTGAAGTCCTTCCTTCGGAAATAATGCACGGGCCCGCAGTTCTCAGGAGGGGCTCAGCTGCTGCAGACTGTGGGGTGAGGGGGAGCCGGAGCCCAGCCCCCGGAGAGTCCCTCCCAGGCCCCCCAGCCCTGGCCTTCGCCTAGAACACCTGGAGGCGGCGGCTCCTGCAGAGGGGCCGGGGGAGCCCCCAGAGGGAGCGGGCGGCCGGGCTCATCAGCGGGCTGCAGGCTGGGCGGAGGCTGGGCCCACCGTGGAGCGGCCCGGACCTGGGCGGTCGGGACCTGGGCGGTCGGAGCCCTCGCGGCCCTTGAGCTCCCCGGGGCGCCCTCTCTCGACTCTTGTCGCCAACCGCCACTCTCGCCCCGGGCAGCAACAGGACTGCGGAGGAAGCCTGCGGAGGAGGCGGGCCGACCCCGGGCCCTGCGGTGCGGAGCGGGGCTGTGCGGAGCGGGGCTGTGCGGGGCGGGGCGGGGCTGTGCGGGGCGGGGCGGTGCGGGGCGGGGCGGTGCGGAGCGGGGGAGGGGCGTTGGGGGCGGTGCGGGGTCGGTGGGGGCGGTGGTCGGGGCGGTGCTGGGGGGGGGGGGGCGGTGCGGAGCGGGGCGGGGCGTTGGGGGGGGGCGGTGCGGGGCGGTGCGGGGCGGAGCGGGGCGGAGCGGGGCGGAGCGGGGCGGGGCGGGGCGGTGCGGGGCGGGGGCGGTGCGGAGCGGGGCGGGGCGTTGGGGGGCGGTGCGGGGCGGTGCGGGGCGGTGCGGGGCGGTGCGGGGGGGGGGTGGTGCGGTGCGGAGCGGGGCGGGGCGTTGGGGGGGGCGGTGCGGGGCGGTGCGGGGCGGAGCGGGGCGGAGCGGGGGCGGAGCGGGGCGGGGCGGGGCGGGGGGGGGCGGGGGCGGGGGGCGGGGGGGCGGGGCGGCACAGCCAGGTGGCCCGGCGAGTCCCTCCCAGGACAGCCCTGCATGGTGACCAGGCCCCGCCCGCAGCACTCCCAGGCCCGGGGCGGGGCGCCAGCGGCTTTGCCGTCTCCGCGTCCGCGTCCGCCCACTCAGACCCTGGAGCGGCCCGAGGGGAGACGCCGGGATCACGGACACGCGGAGGGGCTGAGGCACGAGAGGCGCGCGACGGCCCACGGCTGCGCCCCGGGGTCGCGAGGCGGCGTCACACGGCGAAGCGCCTCCGCTCGGGCCTCGCGCCTCTGCCCCTCCTGGGGGACGCCGGCCCCGGTCCCGGGAGGCCGCAGCTCGCTGGCCGCGCCTCGGGCTGGCTCCGCCGGGGCTGCCTCCCCGGGCCCTCGTCCACCGCAGGGCAACGCCCGCCGAGCGCCCCGGGCGGCGCCAGAGCGACCTGGAGGCCGGGAGGTCGGGAGGTCGCGCCTCCTCCTCTGCCCCCCGCGGGCACCGGGCGCTCAGGCCTCCGCGTCCCGTCCGCGTCCCCCCGCGAGACCAGCGCCGCGACCCTCCCGGAGGCGCAGCGAATTGTGCCGCCCTGCAGGCTGGAGGGCGAGACGGCGAGAGCTGCACACGCACACGCACACGCACATCCGTACTCGCACACATCCACACACACACACACGTACGCACACCCATCCACACACACACACACGTACTTACACACACACACACACACACACACACACACACACACACGGCAGAGAGTAGGTTTAAGCTGTCTCTGGGTTCGGTCAAAGCATGACTGGTCTTGACCGCACTGCATGTCATAACCAAAAACTAGAAACAACTGAAACTGGCTATTGACGACCGGGTCCAAGGCTATACCCACACGGTGAAGTCCTGTCTGGCAATAAAGAAGGAACAAATTACGGACACATGCTGCATCCTGGGCAGACTTCAACAATGTTGTGCTAAATGAAAGAAGCCAGACACACAACACCACACTTTTGTATGAGTCCGTATGTACACGTGAAATGTCCTGGAAAAGCAAATTTATATAGAGAGAAGGTCGGTTAGTGGTGGCCGCGGGGGCGGGGGCGGGAACGCGGATCCACCGCAGGTGGGCCTCAGGGATCTCCCTGCAGGGACCAGCATTGCCTAAAACTGACTGATGAGAAAAAGAATAAATAAATAAACAAATAAATAAATAAAAAAAACTGATGATGATGTTCCATCACTTAGTAAAGTGACTAAAAGTAACTTGAACTGTACTTCTGAAATTGCCATTCTTTCTTTTTTTTGTTGTGGCAAAATACATATAAAATTTGCCATTCCAATCATTTTTAGGTGTTCCGTTGGGTGGTGGCATTAAGTACATTCCCATTGTTGTGCAACCCTCACCATCCATCCATCCCTGGAATGTTCTCGTCTTTCTAGACCAAAACTCCCCTCCCCTGCTCCCCAAGACCCTGCAGCCACCACTTTATTTTCCGCCTCTTTGAATGGGACTCTTCTAGATCCTCAGGTAGGTGGAATCATACAGGATCCGTCCTTTTGTGACTGACTCATTTCGCCTAGAACAATGTCCTCAGGACTCATCTATGTGGCCGCATCTCAAAATTTCCTTCCTTTTTAAGGCTGAATCACAGTCCTCTGTACGGATAGCCTGCATTTTGTTCACCCAGTCATCCAGCGAAGCACATTTGTGTTGTTTCCACCTTTTGCCTGGTGTGAATAATACTGCTATGAATACTGGTGCATAAATATCTTGAAATGGGTGGATTTTATGATATGTAAAGCACATCCCAATAAAGTTATTTTAAAACAAAACTTCTTTTTCCAGCGCTCAGAGAGCCGATACATGGTAGATGCTAGTATCATCATAAAGAATGGTAAATTCGATCGTTAAAGTAAGTTTTAAGAAAATAATTTTTAAAAAAGGAAAAATCCCAAAAAAAGTACGAAGAAGAAAAGAGAGACCTGTAAGCTCAGTTACAGAAAACCACTGAAAGATCACTTCACGAAAATGATTACATTTTAATTTTACCTGAAATTAGTCGAAGGAACTGGAATGAAGACACTGCTGAGCTTCAGATGTTTATTCCCAACACTGACACACTCATTCCTGAACTATCCCTCTAAAGGCAAAGGAAGTTATGAAAAGATACGGAGGTTGGGTTGAAACACACAGTACCTCTGATACGGTTCATGTTTCACGAAGCTCAAAGTTTAATCCCTGAGGTGGACAATTGTTTCACGAAAATCAGAGGATATTTCTGATTTTTGTAAACAAATAAAGTGCCTGAGTTTTTAGATTAAAAACAGAAGAACAAAACTGAAAACCTTAGCAGGCTCTTCAGTTAAACTTCTAAGAGACGGTCCTGGGAGGTCCGAGTTTGTAAGTCCGATAACTAGAAAGTGGACAAAACACTGATTTACAAAGCAAGACGAAATGATGATGGTTAGTGTCTGAAATAAACCCAAAGAGGTGACATGTGAATTTTGGCAGTTTTCTGCTCCCTCTGAATCAAGTGGTTCTTGTGTTTGAGTATATCTGCTGTGGCCTAAATCTTCTCACCCAGAGGAGGAGAGTCCATCCACTCACTTGAGGTTCTGCTGTCTTCGTTCATGGTAGAAAAGAATCATTTAAAACTTGGAAATAAGGCAAAAAGTTGGGCTGCATGCCCTTTCAGAAATCATACTGGGGAATTATTTAATGAAGTCGCCCAAGGACTGTTTAATTTTCTAGCAGAATGTATCTGTGTTTGGCTTTGCTATTTATTGTGTGATGATAACCAGATCTGGCAAAGTTACCTGTTAATTTGTATTTTTCTATCTGGTAGGAAAGATGACCCCAAAGGTTAGGGTTGTCTTGGCCTAGAGGGTATTAACTATCTTCTCATTTAACCTAGCAATCTTAATCTAACATTCTATTTTTGTTGTTGTTTTGGAATGCTTTTCCTGGGGGCTTCTATAATTGTTTCTTCACATGCTCTTGGAATCAGCTTTACCATCTAGTGGTTCTGTCATAAATTTGTGAGCTGAACAAAACCTTTGACACTTGTCCATTCTATATTGGAGTGAGAGCCATGATTTTACCATTTTAATAATTATACTTTGATACAGCTGATAGACCTCACTCAGCGCAGTCTCTCCCATCTCCTGTGATTACTTACTCTCTTGTTTTGCTGAAGAGTCACCTGGGAGCCTGTTTGGAATGCAGGTTCCCCAGCCCCTGCTCAGCCGTCTAATTCTGGGGGTTTAGCATGGAGCCTACTGCTAGACATTTTCACTCTGAGGCCAGTGGTCCTACATCGGACCCCTTGAGAAAGCCCAGAACTGGGTGGGGTGATGGTCCTAATGCCATCTTGGTTTTCACTGTTCAGAGTGGCCAGAATAGGCTGGGGTTAAACATCTAGGCCTTGGGGTGGACTGGAGTCCAACAGTCCAGTTTCCTAAACTTCAACCTTCAAGATGGTAGTTGATCTCAGATGTTCATCTACCCATTGGCTGTATCAGAGTGGGGGCGACCAGGGATCTGGAGGTGTAAGCTGAACCTCAACATATTGCCAATATGCATCTCTTTAGTGACCTTATAAAGAATGGCGTTTTTGTATGGTTCCACCTAATAAGTCCTTACTTACATGTTTCTAATTTGAACTTAATTTGGCAACCAAGTTGTGAATGACAATTAGGACATGGAATTTCCAATACTTGGGGAAAGTACTTTATAGCTTCCACAGATTTAAAGTACTAAAGCAAAAAAAAAAAAAATACTCTCCTCCCAGAAAAATGTACAAAGTCAAACTTTTTGCAGACAATCTCAGGGGGATTTAGGGGCTCAAAAGTCCATGGACTCCAGTTCATCATTCTTCAGGAATGGAGCTTTGCTGCCCCCTACCGCCACGTGGTTCTTAAGTTGGGTTTGCTCTCCTTGTGACTTGTCTTCCAGTCTGGAGCTCCCCAGGAGCTAGAACAGGCTGTCACCTCACACCAGCCGGAAGAGTAGTCCAATTCCAGGCAGGAATGGGGATTCCATATGTATTTATCTATAATTCACGTGTTGCAATGAACTACTGTTAGTACAGGGGGTGGGGGAAATTTTGTGCTTTGATGGAACATTACATTATCTCGTCTAGAGAACGCCCTTCGGGGTTATCATATTCTGACCCTAAGGAAGCGGTTTTTCAACTCTGTCCTGTAGATAACTTCGAGAAATGCAAAATAATTCTTGTTTTTAGAAATGCAAATGATATCCTGTGGGGAGAGGTTCACCTGACATCCGTCCCCCACAAACGAAGAAGCCAGCTTTGCCTCCATTTGGACATTCATTTAAATCTTCCTGGCCGGTGTCTGTGCTTTGGAGTCTCCTTTGAATGGTTTATAACATCCACCTGGTTCCCTCATTAAGAATTAAATAAAATATTTAACTTGTGTTCATTTGATTTGTGTATGAGAGTCATAGTTTGACTCGCTTTTGAAAAAGGCCAGGATCATATTAGATCTCTCAGATTCCTAACTGAGGTAGAGAAAGGTTGGCCCTTTCCTTGAAAGCTCATAGTCTGATGAAGGAGATGCTCAGTGTTGCCAGTAACGCTGAGCAATGGGGAAGAAAGCTGCGTCCCCGCTTGCCACCCTCCCTTCTGCCCTCCTGCATTCAAACAGGTAGCAGCACCCTACAAGATAGAGCAAAGGAGTATGAATTTCGCCTCCAGCCTTCTGGGCTATTTTAAATCCTCAGATCTTGACTCAAGAGACAAGATCTATTCTGATGAACTCATATGGGTTCTGGGGCTACATTTTAACAGAAGACAGACTATCAGAACGCATCAAGATGCAGTAAAAGTGACAGTGTTTCAAACACATTTTGTCGCAGCCAAGTACGTATTATTTATTCATTTATCATCTGTCTTTCTATATTTATATATGTATCGACCCATATAATTTACTGTGGGACACGAACAAAAACAGCAACAAAAACCACAATAAAAACCAAACAAACATTGCAAAATGCAATGACCCTAAAGACGTAAAAGTCAAATTCAGGTCTATTAGCCTAGTTGTGTTCAGAAAACCTGCTTGCTTGCTTTCACAATGCCTCATTAGAATATCAGATTAGATTGGCAATTAAATTCCCTTTCAGGCTCCTAACAGTTCTAAAGGAAATGATTAGTTAGCTTTAGCTTTCTTAAGCACTTCTGGTGGGGCTTTGTCTGCTTTATGTAGACACTCAAGTTAAAGGACGGGCCAGAGGGCAACTGAGCTGGGATTAAGAAGCTAGATCTTATACAGGGTTTGTTTTGTTCTGGTGGTTGTTGTTTTTAAATCCACCTCTGCCAATCAGGGTGGAGGAGCCAGTGAGAAGGTCCCGGGTAATGATGAGGATTATTTTTCAGGATTTGGGGGAACTGAAATCTCAGTGTGTGGTTTTTATGATTTAGTTTTCAAAAGTACAAATTTCTGTGAAGCTCAGACTTGCTGACTCACTTTTAAAATGTGCAAATCCGTACCCAAACCAGGCAAAAATTATTGTGATTATGCATCATTTCCTGACAAGATTACAATTGTCACTTCATAAAATAATCCTGCGACTGCTGGTCCCCCCTACAAAAGTTAATTTTAAAAATGTGACAAGTGTAACAAGACATCTCTAAGAATGGACGAAAAGTAAGATAAATGTCAAGAGGCTAACCCAAATTAGAAGTGGAGTTTAAAAACAATCTTTTTATGGCTTACTCTGGGATTAATAACGGTATTTCACTTTCAGAACTTCAAAAAATTAAGGTGGCATTTTGTAAAACACACGCAAGCTTTACCAGCTTTTATATCCCACTTTGAGAAATCCCACTTTGAGAAATTTGAGTCTCCTT
Organism: Canis lupus familiaris; assembly: GCF_011100685.1. Lineage (NCBI taxonomy): Eukaryota > Metazoa > Chordata > Mammalia > Carnivora > Canidae > Canis > Canis lupus. The sequence goes on along the minus strand of NC_049239.1, from coordinate 32,095,138 downwards.
TAGAAGAGACGGGTTGACCCACAGAAAGCTTCCTAAAGCTTTTTTTGGCACAGGATAGAGGCAGCCATCACTTAAGAACATATCTGGGGAGTTTGCTAAGGAAAGAGCGGCTGGGGGAGCCAAGGCCCTGGAGTTGGAGCTTCTCATTTATGTGCAGGGACTAAGTTCACGTCATTTCTGGCTTCATCTACTTGGTTTTCTCATTGGGCCTAAAATGGTTGTGGAAACATTTCTCTTTGGGCCTCATTTTATTTTGCGAAATACAGTTTTAAAAGCCCTAGGAAGAAACCACAGCCTAAATCAAGGGCTAGAATGAATCTTCATGTACCATTTTCTGGAAGAGCAAAATTTAATTGTATTTCATGTGTAAACTAGTGCCTGGGATCACTCCCCACCCACCAATATAGTGAGTTACAGTCTCCAAAATAAAACAAAAATAAAGCAAAAATCAAAGCAGTGTACTTATTTATTAAACACCCAGAATACCAATTATATTTTATTATATATATTTCATTTGAAGTAAGAGTACTTCTTTGGTAAAGCTATTGGTGCTATACACAGGCTGCTGGTAAGAGAATATCCACACCAGATGGGAGTGGGTAGGCAGGTCGGTCTGGCATTTGTTTTCAGCTACACTAATATTCAGTAAGGTGCCATTCAAGAAACACGGTTTTCGTCATACTCCTATAATCACTACTAAGACATTCTTTTTCTTTTTTAAGATTTTTATCCATTTATTCATAAGAGACACACAGAGAGGCAGAGACACAGGCAGAGGGAGAAGCAGACTCCCTGCAGGGAGCCCGACGCAGGACTCAATCCTAGGACCCTGGGGTCACGCCCTGAGCCAAAGGTAGATGCTTAACCCCTGAGCCACCCAGGCGCCCACTAAGACAGGATCTAATGTAAAATCTCCAAATGCCCTTGTGAGATAAATGTGAATCTATAGGCATAACCTAGGTTGGAAATAAGGTCACACTTATCCACTAAATGGAGTGGGGACCCTGTTTATCCCTCTGCCAACCCTGCAGTCCAGGTGCATTGACCTGTGGAGACCACCAGCGCCCCAGTGCTGCTCAGGGCCTTCTTCTTTGTTAGGCATGGTGATGGGGGGCGGTTGGAGGGGGCAGTAGAGGGTGCCCGCGGCAGTGAACCTGGGTAAAGCCATTAAGCTCTTCCTTCCACACATCTTGCTCTTCCACTGAACACTTGATTCTCGGTCTGTGATGAGCTGTCCCCTCCCATCTTTGCATTCAACTCCCTCTCACAAAACACTTGGAGTCCAGATGGATTAGGAAAACTGCTCACAACTTCTGTAGCAATAGTAAATTCTGAGCAACAGCAGGCTTTCTGGTGACACTCAGAGCACTCACTGCACGTGCTTCCATTTTTCAAGTCGGTTTTCATCCCACAGCTTGTCATATAGTTACAGATTTGTAATAGCCTCCCTTAGTAGACCCAAGCATTAAGAAATGTTACCCACTATTTAATGGTATCTAAATTTCAAATTCCATCCCACTCTTTACAGGTAGATAAACAGACACAAAGACAAAGAGAACGGACTTGCCCATGGTCAGGAGTAAAACCTAAGTCTTGTAGCTCCTGATTTAGTGGGATATATGCTAAATTACACTGTCTCTTCAGCCCTGTAGGAACATAATCCTGGAACACTGTGTAAGCAGAATGGGCCCCAAATTACATTCTGACCAGAGAAATTAATTGGATAATTCATCAAGTGTGAAAATAACATTAAAATACTCTGCACAATTGATCGAGGACTTTCAAATAAATCCATTATAAAAAGCATCCCTTCAGGCAAGATAAATAAGATTAAAATTCAGCATAATAGATTTACAAGTTGAAAACTAGCTGAAAGTAAGGACCACAATCGCAGCTACAATTCAAATATCATAAGTTTCCCCAAAGAGTTTAAGATGACTCGACTGAAGCTAATTATCTCAGAGAAATTTTTAAAAGAGAAGCCAAACTTGAAGTCTCATTAAAATTAACATCTACTAAGTGATAAAGCAAATGTTACAAAATGTTACTTGTAGATTCTAGGTGGTGGTTGTTCATTATACAATTCATCCAACATTTCTGCATGTCTGTAAAATTTCTTAAAGAAAGTACTGGGGAGAAAGGCAAAACCAAACCAAACCAAACCCATCTATACCGTACCACCTAAAGCTTGCATGACAAATTACCAGAAATTGGGTCAGTTTTAACCAGTAATTTCACTCGCTGTTGATTACTAAACATGTGTGTACCCTGCGCCAGGCACTGTGCAGAAACAGGAACAACACCAGGTGCCTCAGTTTATTCCTGTGTGGACTGGAGTAAAACTGTCATTATGTGCTCCTAAGACTGGCAGCACTTCTTTCTTGGAATACAGGAATCCATATGCTCTTCTCTCCCCTGGCACTTCAGCTTTTACCTTGAAATCCACCTGCAAGAGCCTTGGGATAAACACACTCGACCTGCAGAAGCAGGGAAGCTCACAGGAGGCTCTCAGAAGCCACGGCTGGGAAGCAGAGCACTGCGGCTGTGCCCTGGTGACTTCCCCAGGAGGACATTCAGAGCTAGCTGCAGGCCTGGAGGGAGCAGAAGAGTCGGCCTCTCCTTCCCCTCTAGTCCTGGAGGTAGAGCTAGTGTCCGACTGAGAAAGTACTTTCAGAGAGGGGGGAAAAAAAAAGAGCACCACATCTCCTCATGTACAAGATGCTTGCCCCATCTAGAATTTTTCAGTATTTCATAACTTAATGGTAACAATTTTGGGGAAGGAAAAAGCTTTAAAATCAACATTAAAGGTGTAGGTGACATTTAGAGAAACAAGTAGGCATCTCTTTGCAAACGTATGAAGGCTGTAATTGAATATTACAATCTACAGAGGTCCATCTAATTTGATTTCATCAAATCAACCTTCTGGGAAAGTTGGGATACTGGGAATTTGCAAGTGTCCATTCCCCATTATACAATACAATGGTATCAACTGTGAAACTTACTATAGCTTATCGGGTGAATCTGGAAAATTTAGAAAAAAATGTGTATTTTGAACGAAAAATACAAAGGGCTACTGTCCATTTTTTTCACTTGTTTAAGGCATTGCACTGCTTAGGCTTTGTGGAAGTAGGCATCACAAAACACACCTAAGGGTATTGTATATAAACGATGAGCATAATTTGAGGCAGGCCAGAAAAAAAAAAAAAAAGAGCTAGAGTAACTGAATTGAAGTACAGTGCTTTCAAGTCTTAAGTTAGAAAAACCTCTCTACTAATTAAGAGTCTTTTCTGGTCACCAGAGATCTGAGGATTCCCTGGATAAAGGAATGACAAGCATTCTCCTCTTATTTAAGGAGAATGAATTCTAATTGCATGCATAATTCATAATTCCTAATTCGTGCTTAGTTTATCCTAAAGACTTACTGGTACAGAAACAGTAACGGAGAACAGAATTTTATACCTGTCACAAAAACTGTCAGATATCATCCAACATCTCTAGATTAGTCCATTATTAGAGGAAGAAGCTCGTCTTTCATTCTATTTCACTTGATTCGTCCCCACAGTGAGAGCTGAACCACACTGTGGTATAGCCTGGAGCTGTCACTGCAGAGCCGTAAAAACTACCAACTACGAATCGACATCCTTGTTTTCCCACAGCAAAATACAGGATTTGTGGTCAGCTCCTTCCAACACTGGCTTGGACATCTCTGGGAAAAGAAACAATTTCGCTATGTTTGAGAATGATGTCAGAAGATCAACACGTTAAAAGGTTAATAAAATAAAAATGCGCAGCACAAACACTTGAAAGCCTGTTGAGTGAAACCAGCATGTTTGAGTACGGCAGATTTGAAAAATATGGGAGACCAGTTTTTCCATATCAGGCTTGATTCTGAGTTGAAGTTGTAGCAAAAGTTTCTATTTGGAATGACAGTTTGACCATCGTTACTTTTGTATTCACAGTGAATGACCAGTGTTAAGTTCCTAGTTTCTTACAAAATGCGAAACGTTTGGGGGTTTAAAAAAATTGCTTCTTTGAATTAGGATGAGACCCAGCTGATGGGAAACTACATTTGAAGTACAGTATGATGTCAGCAAAAAACAAGGTAGAACAATTTCCTACTGGCAAAATCCTTTAATAAGCATTGTCAATGCTCTGGTTAGGACTTAATTTCTTAAAACAGAATTTCACGGGTGGAGTGGGCCTTAGAAACATCTAAAGCAACTTCTTATTTTACAGATGAGAAACCTGAAGCTAGAAGTTGAGAGTAGGCAAAAAACTGTTTTGGTTTGGATTAAGTAGAGTTAGTAGAAAAACATTAAACTAACCAAAGCAGGAAATGACTGGCTTCAGTACCTAAAGCACAGCCATGCTTTTAATAGATATTTGACCAGGAAGCTTTTAAATAGCATTTCCTTTTTTGGTGGGGTTGAATGTTTTGTGGCAACATTTCTTTTTCCCTCTGATAAAATAGAGGTTTACTGCAGAAAATGTAAAACATATTAAGAAAGCGCAAAGAAGAAATCATCAAAAATAGTTCAGCGTATTTCCTTCAGGCTTTTTTCTATGCAGCAACAAAAAAGCCTACCATTTACTTTTTAAATGGAGCTCAACAATTATTCATTGAAAAACAATCAGTTAGCAGCAGCAGTGCAGGGCTCCCAACCTAGACGGTGGGGCTGCAAGGATTCTCAGGAGCTGGGTGGAAGGCACAGCAGCAGCTAGAGGACACCGACTTGCCAGGAAGTGAACTGGGAACCAGTGATGAGCAGGTGGCTGGAGTGGTAATTGTGCAGAACAGGATCTCTGCGTAACCTTTATTTTCGCTGTGTAACGTAAACCCATGAGAGCAGAGCAGGAGCCTAAATGTGGGGTAGAGAGGGAGGGCAGAGAGACAAGTAAAGGGAAAGGTCAAAGTGACACTTGCTGGGTCTGCCTGGAACCAAAACCCCTCTTCTCCACAGACAAGGTCTCTTGGCTTCCTCTTGAAATTAAGGCTCATCTTGGATGCTGGTCGGGGAGCTCTGATTCGGCCCCTCGAGAAAGATACAATTCCATCTCTCACGACCAGACAGCATTAAACAATCTTGAGTGAACAGCATAGCACGTGGGTCCTCTCAGATTCTTCTAAGAGCCTATATTAGCTGTGGGACTCCCTGAGAACACGATTTCACTATAATATTTAATGTCTATAGGCCTTAACAAATTAACGCCACAAAAATCACCCCTCCCTATTGGGAACCTTTAGCCACTTCCACACATTCCACATGACCCTCCTCAGCTACCTACTGTTGGACCAAAGCAACCTACTCAGGCTAAGTCCTGACACAACCACTAGGGCTTCCCACCTTGGTTTGATGACCTCTCATGTGTATCTCCAGTGACCTCCCAAATATTAGGAAATTCTGTTTTTAGGAAATCAGTTTTGTTCCATTTAACAACTACCAGAGAGTGTTTAAATGAGCTGAAAATTTCTGGCTCAGATAGCTCCTTTCACCACCGGGGAGGTGCCTTGTTGGCTGACTAGTTGAGACACATTTTTTACATTGGAGATTGTCCGTGTGCATCTCCTTATCCCACAAGCATTAAGCCACAGAGAACATATGTAAAGCTGTGGAATTCACTCTGCACCAAATGGACAAAAAGGGATGTATAGTATAATACTGGGCAGTTGGTACCCACATTGTTCTCAGCATTCTCAACTCTGGAGAAGATGCTACTTGTAGCCTCAAGGAAATACGTAAGCCAGATAGAATAAAATACTTAAACAAGAAGACAGAGTGTTTACACTAAATAAGTAAGGTAATATTTAGGGTTTAAACTAGTTTCTGAACATCCTTAGTAAACACCCTGGGGCAGGGGGATTGGAGTGAATGAGAATTTAAGCTTTCCAAGGATTAAGGCTCAAATCCTCTGAAATCCATACAAGGTCAAATAAAATGAGAACTCAGCTCCAGAATAATAATTCTCGCTGGCACCAGCACGAGGCAGTAGTGATTCTCAAGTTTAATATATTACATATAATATAAAAATAAGCTGAAGTTTTAAGGAATGTCCATTATTATTATTTCTAAAGGTTTGAGCTTTACTAGTCCAACCATGGGCTTTTTGACAATAAAACACACTGGAGCAAAAGCCCATGGAAGTACAACAAAGAGGTATACTAAATGACAAAAGAGCTGCTGCAATATGCCACAGGCACTTCGGTTTTTGAAAAAGCAGAGAACATGTAGATTCCCAAGAAAAACTGGTTCAGAGATTTGTAACAGGAAGAAGGGGTAAGTGATCTATTAACATTCACTGGTGAGGACTATATTTTTCCCACTTCTTTTTTGGTTTGCATACTACTGAGAACAAGGCAAGGAAAGACACTGCTTTCTCCAGACTTTTTTTTTTTTTTTTTTTTTTGAACAAACGCAGGGATGCTATATCCCTGAATCAGTACTTCGTGGCTGAAAACCTTCCCTCCGGGGACTGCCCATATCGAAGCGGGTAGAGACCTCACAGCGTACTAATAAAGTATCATCCTTAATGAAGGTTCTTTGTCTTAGGGCTTCCAGATGCATAAAAGTCACGTAGCCAAAACCTTTTGGGTTCCGTGGGATCGTGGGTCTCTGGAAGGCAAGCAGCTCTGGTTTGGCATCCATTATCTCTTCATGGTTTTGCCTGACGGGCGCTTCAGATTGATCAAGAATCGCAAGGCGTATTGTACCCTGGAAGGGCCAGGGGAGGTGGCTATCATACTCTCCTTGCATGGTGTGGACAAAGAGGGATATATAATTAGCACAGCGCTGAGCAGTTGGTAACTGGAGGTGCAGGCGCATGCACAGTTTGTACCCAGGCTTCCCTGTGTAGAATCCAGGGCTGTGAATGACAACAGGTTTCTCTTCTTCCTGAGATTTCAGATGCATCCCGAAGTTGCCGATCTTCCAGATGTAGATCCCGTTGCACTGCTGTGCTTCTATTTCAGCAACTTTGTCCTCAAGGGTTCGAATATTTCTTTTGAGCTCACTTACATGCATGCTCTGAGTTTCCATTTTAGCAGTTAGCTCTCGGATTTGATGGTCTTGTCTTACAAGACGACCCTCTAACTGCTGAATGGTTTCTTGGAAATTCTGAACCTCTGGGTGACACGTGCTGGAAACCCGGGACACCGAGGAAGAATCATACGGCGGCACATCACGCTGAGGTACAGGAGCTAAAGCAAGGCTTAAACTCTGAACAGCCTGCCCCAACATTCTCATGTGTGACTGGGTATTCTCCTGTAGGTGGCGTGCCAAGTGATTCCTCTGCATCTAAAAATCAAGCACAAGCCTTAGGTTGAACTAGAGACTGTGAGGACCAGGAAAGGGACCCTGACAAGCCAAAGTAAAGGTTTTTAAGTCATGTCATCATTTCCCTCAATCGCCTACGACCTTTGGTCTTCATCAACTTCTTGATCCGATGAGATGATCTTGTCTCTTCACTCACTGAAAAAGTAAGGCTATGTGCTAAATACTCTCACCCTTCACTCAAAACCTCTCTCCCACCTATAAAAGTATTGGGATCTACACTCATCCTTTTCTTTTGACTCAGAGAGGACTCTCTGCTTGTCCAACATTAGTGCCTCACCTGGGCTCTCAGTGACACCCACCTTCTCAAGACCTCAGAGGTTTTGCCCAGTTATATCGCTTCTCCTTTATCTTCATAAACCTAAACCCTTTTCCCTCAGAATACATTATAACTTTCCTATTGAAAAAAAAAAAAGTCACCTCTCAATTGATCTCGTCTCTTTTTAGTTAATCCCATTTTCTCCTTCTTCCTTTTACAACTGAGAGTACTCCATCTGTACTGTCTCCAATTCATTTGTTTTACAAAACTACTGCAAAGTATAATCTTTCATATCTTCACACTCATGTCATCAAGAACATTCTGTTACATGAAAAAATATTTATGATATAACTTTTATTACAAAAGTAAGTCATGTACATTACTGAAAAACAGAAAATGCAGATGACCAAAGAAAATGAGTTACCTATGATCTCATCTAATACCATTAAACATTTTGATACATTTCCTTCAAGTCTTTTTCTCCATGCATACAATACAGAATCTTTCCATAAAATGTAATTGGTATTACATACCATTTCTTCACGTTATTCTTAAAATTACTAAATGCATGATTATAAAAAAAAAAAAGTCACATAAAAAAGCATAATGTGAAAGAAAGCAAAAGTGTAGCTGCCCTCTCCAGAAAGAATGACTTATCATTAATAGCCACTGATCTCTGGGGTGCCTGGGCAGTACAGTCAATCGGCCAACTCTTGGTTTCAGCTCAAGTCATGACCTCAGGGTTGTGAGACTGAGCCCCATGGTCTGCTAGGCTCTGTGCTCAGCAGGGAGTCTGCTTAAGACTCACCCCTCTGCCTCTCCCCCTGCACGTGCTTGCTCTCTCCTCAAATTTATAAATAAATCTTTAAAAAAATAACCCATCAATCTCAAATATTTGACACAACTGATCAGTAGTCTTGAACTAATTTTGGAAAGCATAACAATACCACCGTTTCTTGCCTGGTTCACCAGTTTCTAATACGGTCTACTCGACTCCTTTGATGGTCTGCTTCTCCTTCCTGTACACTCACGCTATATGATCTCAATCGCATCTACCATTATCATCATGAACTACCTTCCCCAAATCAATATTCTGACTCAATTTCTCTTTGGAGCTCAAAACTCATATACAGTGCATGTCAGCCATATTCCCTTCCACTGGTATTCTTGACTCCACTATAGAACAGAATTTTCTTTGATATTCCAGAATTAAAAGAAAAAAACTCAACTTACCTTTACATGGCAACCAAAGGTACTGAATGTGCATGGAATTGGGGCTGTAGGACAGTCTAGATCATAATGATTAGGCATCTGAAACCAAAACAAAGGTTGAAAAATGGTTCTCCTTGCATATCATGTTCTAGTTTAATGAGACCACATTTGAAATAAAGATTTAAAAAAAAAAAAAGATTTACATTGCATCAAAACAAAATCATATCTATGGATGCTTTTGCACAGTGCAGAGTTGAGTAGTTACAACAAAAACCAGGTAGCCTACAAAGATGAAAATAGTATTTACTTCCAAGTCACAGAGAAAGGAAAGGGCAACATCTCAGATCATCCCCCTAAATCGCTCAAAGTTCCAGAAAATGTTTCTATTGCTAGGAACTGACCCCCTCTAGTGGCATTTTAGAGAAAAGCACCTTACGATGGCAACTACAACTGCAAACTCCAGACTCTCACTGTGGTCCAGGCCATTTAATAGGGACCAGTTAACTGAGGTATGCAGTTAACTGGCTGCAGCCATTATTTCCCTCATGTTTGGCTCTCATAAATCTTACTTTCTTTTAACCAGGGCATGTTTTGGTTACTATGAGGAGATGCAGATGTTAGAAGGTATTTTAAGCACGTTAATAAAAGTTCTAAAGAAAGTTTCAGCCTTTGATTAGGGGACTCTAAAACATATTCTTTGAGGTGAGATCCATTTATGCAGAATCACATTCTTTGAAAGTGGTGCCAAATGCCCCTTAGAAATTTTGTTTGCCTGTATTCATAGATACTTCAAGCAGACAGCCAATTCTTCATTTTGCAATATCTGTAACAGCGGTCTGCAGAATTTTTTTTGTAAACGAACAGATAATAAGTATTTTCAGCTTTGTGGGTCTTATAGTCTCTGTCACAAGTATTCAACTTTTACCATTGTAGTACACTAGCCATATACAACAGACAGACTTGTGGGCATAGCTGTGTCCTATAAAATGTATTTACACAAACAAGCAGTGGGCCAGAATGGCTGGTGGGCTAGCCTGCTGATTCCAGATCTAGAATATCAACTTTCTTATCAGAGAACAGTGCGCAAGTTAGGGGCACAGCCAAGATCAAAACCTAGATTTTTCTCTTAACCTAGGGTTTTTTCCTATTTATTTTATTTTTGTTGGGTCTAATATATGATACATGGTTTCCTCTAAATATTAAAGCAGAGCAAAAAAGAAAACTAAGGTGAGACTTCATAAGCAGAAAGAAGTTTAACACCTTTAAATTAAGGTTCTGTTTTGGGGAAAAAAACCTAAAAGACTCTGTTAAAAGACACATGGAAAAATTTAGTCAAGTGACAGGTTTTGCTTGCTGCTACTTATTAAGGTAATCAATTATGATCTTTGGGTTTGCAGATTTCATGGGTATATAAATATTTAGTGACTAATATTCATATTTTGTGGGTAAACTCCCCAAATGTCAAAAGATAGCCATCAGGTGGAATTTTCCTTTCTCTATTAGTACAAATGTACAGTATTCTGTTATAACTACTACTTCTGATGATGCCCACTAACGACCTACAGCACAAATGAACAGGTGCTACTAATGTTGGAAATCTCAAAATGTTCCCACATGTCTCAGGGGCTACAGCTACAAATAATGCTCTGCTACTGAACAGACCTGCTTTTCTTGTTCATTGTTCTCTCACTTTCAGCTGATCTTTGGACACTAAAAATCCCTGTTCCACAGTGTGCAAAATATGTATTTCTTCTTTAAATGGAGATTTTTTTGGATTACTCACATAAACATGGATATTATGTTAATGTACAAATTTTAAGTATTTAGGCTGAATATTTTGTTCTTTCCGAAAGTACTATATTAATTTATGTGAAAACTTTTCAGTTTTACTACTACTTCAACCTGTATTCATTTTGCTTTATTGATTTAAATTCTCAATTAAAAACCTAACTCATTTCTTTAATCTATTGATGAAAATATTAATTTATGGAAGGGAATCATTATACCTGTTCTCTGATGAGCATGGTATTGCAGTATTCACAGATGACATTTGCCAAAGGACAGTTCTGGTCATGGATCTAAATTTATTAGAAAAATATTTTAAAAAAGCATTAGGAAATCTGAAAAAGTAAGAACAATCTATTTTTATAAAAAATAATTCACCATTAAAAAAATTAAGGACCTCAATCTGTATGAAACAGTAATATAAGAATACTGTACAAAGGTCATTTTGTCTCCAAAGGGAGCCAGTATAATAAAGATTCATCTCGCTTTCTTGCTCTTTGAAAGAACACGAGTAGTATGTTAGAAAATCTTTAAAATTACTTTTAAACTGAGGCAGAGCATCTGCCACTAGTTTGCACAAAATTTACCAATAATATAATTCTGCAAAGGCTCTCTTCTGAAAATTTCTAGCAGCACCATGACAACTTGATTCAAACTCTTACCAGGACGGTTAAAAGAACATATTATTAGGGCAAGAGGCTTTGGTACCCAGGTTCTCATATGCCCCAGGAAGGTGAGCTTTGTGTTCCAGAATACAATGAACTTAGTTAATATGCTGAGAAGTAATTAAGCTTCCAGGTTAAGTCCACTTAACTTCATGAAATTTAGGAAGACATCAATTTACTCTAATTATGCCTCAGACTTCTCTACATGTTTAGCAAGTTAGCTAACTTCTTTTCGTAATTCATTAACTTAATGAATATGCTTGACCTTCTAAGAAAGTAGAGAAAATTACCAATATGAATTTGTAAGAAATAAAGTTTAAAGAAATCTTAATTATAAAAAAAACCCATAAATTATAGGTAGATGATTTTAATAAAGAGGACATAGGATAGGAATCCTGGACTACATCTTAGTGCTAGCCTTGCCACTGACTGTATTAACATAAAATTAACCTCTCTGCATCTCAGTTTCTGAGTGGAAAACTGCTCTATCATTATGATGTGGTCAAGCACCGTGATGTTTCTTTTTACAAGTAAAAGTGTTAATTGAACTATTACCTATGTAGAGAAAAGTGATTTTATCACATGGGTACAGCTCAATAAATTATCACCATAGGAACATACTCCGTGGTATTTAATTTATCCTCTGTAAAAGTTTTAACCACCCATTTTCCTTTTCAAAGAGGAAAGTGTAAGTCTGATAAAGTAATCATTCTACTTGGCTCCAATCCAAAATTGGTCATTAAAATATCACAGAGAAAAGGGGATCAGTATATGTCCTTCCTAGAAGCTTGTGTTACTTGCAGATCTACTACAGTGGTTAAGTAGTATAAACAATGTTTTCTAAGAAAGATATACAAGTATAAACCCAAAATTTACTTACCAAAATGGTTTACTGAACCGTCTTTCTTAAAAATCAATCTTCCCACCACTGGTAATATTGACTCAGATTTGGAGTAATATCCTCTTTTATACCCTCAAATGTACATTAAAAATCTTTCTGAAAGTAGTAGTGAAATTAATAAATCCAGGTTAGTACATACCTCTTTATCTTCGAATGCCATCAATGCAGCACAGTTCATGCAAGAAACCTGTCTCCTCGGGCACTCCTTGAGAATGTGAATATTAAGTTGGCATTTTTGGAAGGTACGTTGGCACTGGAGACAATTCATGAGAGCAAACTCACAGTGTAATTGGTGATCCTATAATAAGGAAAAAGTAACTGATCAGGATTTGCCAATCCTTATGAAATTTTCTAAAATAATCTAAGAATGTACTAAAAATCTATGAATGTACCTTCTATATAGATCTGGCTACTGAACCTGCTTTGTCTAGCACACACCATATGAAGGTCTTACTAAATTTATTTTTAAAGATTTTATTTATTTTAGAGAGAGAAAGAAAGCAAGCAGAGATGGACAAGCGAGGAGAAAGTGAGGAGAGGGACGGACAAGCCTAACTTCACACTGAGCGCAGAGCCTGACATGGGGCTGGATCCCTCGACCCTGAGATCATGACCTGAGCCGAAATCAAGAGTTGGATGCTTAATGGACTGAGCCACCCAGGTGCTCCTCATTGAATTTAAATAATGGTTGTGAATAACAAGTTTATACAAAGAATGTGAATTCTCAGGTTCATGTATCCAGTTAGGGAAAGAAGTCAGATTTTCTGATTATCAATTTAGTACTGTGTCAAAAGGAGCATTCCTTCTTTAAAAGGAGATAAAGGTGGGCATGTTGCAAATACATTTTAAACACTAAATTTCAAATAGAACATGACCAATATTTAACTTCTTGTAAAACAACCAAGCTAAGAATTGTTTTATTTCATTTAAAAGCAATGCTTTTATCTGATTGCTTCAGCTAATCTCAAGCTGTAGGAGGACTCCATTTGGCTCATAATAAAATGTTTGATTTATAAAAAGAGGAAAAAAAGCATGGCTAGGACACTAAGATGATAGAATTTGTTGCTTATTTCAAGATGAGAGAAACAAAATTAAGAGGTTAACATATGACCTTTATATTTGAAATGCTCCTCTGTTTTATTGCAGATAATGTTCAACTAAAAAACTTACACTTGTAGCAGAATACTGACATCCTTCTTCTTATTAATTACTGGGGCAAAGTCAGAGTATATATGGAATAAGAAATTTATGGTTTCTACTCATATTTATATTCAATTATGAAAGAACTGGCATTAGTTCAGCAAGAATTTATTAACCAGTTATTATATGCTAGGCATACATAGGACACAGCAAAGTGCCTGTCCTCTGGGAACTGCCACGCATATATGCTAACTGCTAGAAAATAATTTTAATACCTCAAGATGCCTAAGTTCCATTTTGTGCAAACAACCTTCATTTGGACACTTCACCATCAGAGAAAGAATCTCCCGTTTTGCAAAATTGTCAGGAAACAGTTGATTTTCCAGGAGTATTTCATTGTCAACTGGGCATTTGTGACCTGCATCCCTAAAAGAAAGAAGATACATACATTTAGTAGATTTAAACAAAAATTAACGCTAGAAAACACAAACTTTATAATTCATCACATATAAGTTCTCCATTGATTATTTCCTATGGAAAATAATTTAACACATTTTATTGCATATCACCAAAATAAACGGTTCTCTTGTGGACAGTCTAATGAGTGTTCTTTACTGAAATGAATACAACTAGCACTATTTGGTAATCTATCAAAAACTATGTGGCATTTTAGATTTGGGGATAGATTTAAAGCAAAAAATGAGAAAACGGAATAGAATCATATTTTGATTGGCATGAAATGAAAAGTTAAGGGTGAGAATTTTGGCAGTCTGGCAGGCCTCTCTCCTGTTAGCAGCTGTACAACACACTAGTGAAACGGAACTAGATGTGCTGCTCATGGGCCAACAGCATGTCTGTAGTGTGCGGCTCACTCATTAAGTAAAAATTAAACCAATTAGCACCCTACGTGGCCACATTTTTAGGCTTACTCTGAACAGTCATTACAATACTCTGGTCCACAGGCAACAGAAGGTTTCCTTTGTGTTTAAGGTACAGAGTAGGGGATCCCTGGGTGGCTCAGTGGTTTGGTGCCTGCCTTTGGCCCAGGGCGTGATCCTGGAGCCCCGGGATCGAGTCCCGCATCGGGCTCCCCGCCTGGAGCTTGCTTCTCCCTCTGCCTGTGTCTCTGCCTCTCTTTCTCTCTGTCTATCATGAATAAATAAATAAAATCTTTTTTAAAAAAAGGTACAGAGTAGTAGGTAGTTAGAGCACTTCTATGTCCTGATTCCCAGTGATTTATTTCAATATCTTATAATGGAAAAACCATCCCCAGGAAGGTTGGTTATCTGTCACTCCCCTTTAACTTTCTGAGATGTCTCAATCTTCACTGACAAAATGCGGCAGGTCAGGTAGGCTACTCAATCACTCAAATATTTGTTGAACACGCCCTATGTGTGAACGAGCAGTGCTAATTGCTCTTGCAGGTGGAAAGCTGCTACAAAATGGGGTGTGCTGTTAAAGGTCTTAGAACTAACAGAGGTGGGAGACATGGTCCTTATGAGGCCTCAAACACTTTCTAAGAAGCACAGAAATAGATGCCCAAACCTAAGTGATGGATAACTGAGAGAAAATACAAACAGCCTTACAGAGTAAACTGGAAACCACTCTCCACAGCATTAGCAATCACTGCAAAAGAAAATGGAGGGATCCCTGGGTGGCTCAGCGGTTTAGCGCCTGCCTTTGGCCCAGGGCGCAATCCTGGAGTCCCGGGATCGAGTCCCATATCGGGCTCCCGGCATGGAGCCTGCTTCTCCCTCCTCCTGTGTCTTTGCCTCTCTCTCTCTATATATATACATATGTCTATCATAAATAAATAAATAAATCTTTAAAAAAAAATGGAATGGAACTGCAATACATTTCAATGCCCTGAATGACTAGAACAGATGAAAAAGTCCAGAGCTGTTCCTTTAAGAACTTCAGAGTTAAAGTTAAGTGGTCATTTCTAACTTAGAGGGAGACAGGAAAAAAAAAAAAAAAAAAGGCTCAGACTTCCTTCTGTGGGTTTTACTTCCTTTTCAGACCATTGTCCCACTACTTGCATGAACTTTGCTATTAAAAAACTGCTGAAGATTAGCTACCTTCCTGGGATGTGTGACACTTGGTAAAATACTATCTATTTTTACCTACAGGAAAACCAACAATCCATTTTTATCGCCTATACAACTATATGAACAAAAATCATTATAAACAACAACAAAAACCGAGCCTTTAACATCACTCTCACGTACATTCTAAACCAGTGGTCTCAACCAGGACAATTCTGCTGCCCATGGGACATTTGGCAACGTCTGGAGACACTCTGGCTGTCAGAGTTAGGGAGCGGGGGATACCACGGCATCCATGAGCAGAGGCCAGGAATGTTACTAAATCACCCCAAAATAATTTCCCACAATAAAAAATTATCTGGCCCCAAATGCCATGTGAAGAGGGTGAGAAAACCTACTCTCCACAGATCTTACCAATTCAACAAAGGGCAACACATTTTTTCCCAAGAACTGACACAAGTTACATGTTCCCTTACAACTTAAACCAAGTTCCAAGTATGGAAGTGGTTACCCTAAATTCAAGTTTCATACTAACATTAATTCAAAAGCTCAAAGAGAAAAACTTGTAAGACTAAGCCAGCTTAACTGACTTAAGAATGATTTTATCAATATAACTATTTATTGAAAAACATAAAATCCCCTCCAATTCTTCATTATTTTTGTTCTGTATGGAACCCCTCAGTCATCCAAAAATATTCCTATTTCTGAATTATAGTAAAATGTAACTATTTCTTAGGAGATGAATTTGAATCACTTGTGGAAATCCCATCTACCTTCATTTGGTTAAAGCAACCATGATTTACTGAGCACCAACTGTGTGTCAGGCACTTAGGAAACATCAGCAGTAAAAGAGATCTCAATCTCTGCTCTCAAAGGAGCTTATCCTCCAGTTAAACAAGAGGACAATAAACAAATTATCTGGTATTTCAGAAGATGAAAAGTGCTAAGGAAGAAAGATAAGTAGCTTCAGGGAGGCTGGGAGTGGGGAGGAGGTAGGCATGCTAGGGTATAAATAGGGTAGCTCGGTTACCGATGAGGTGAGAGCCACACTGGGGGAAGAAAGAGTATGAGCTAAGTAATTAGCTGAAGTAAGAGTATTCCGAACAGGGAGAACAGTTAAAGCCAATTCCCCAGGGCAAGAGCACAGCTGACAGGTTCAAGAAACAGCAGAATGAACTGGTGGAAGGAAGGGGAGTGTAGTAAGAGGTGGTCAGAAAACAGACTATGAGCCTATCATGCAGGGCCTTTCAAGGACCTTGGCTTTTATTCTCAGATGACCTGCTGCAATGTTCTGAGCAGAGATGACATCATCTTCCTTATTTTACTAGGTTGTACTGAAAACAGTCTGGAAAAAGGAAGGCAAGGATAGAAGCCAGAGGCCTGTGAGGGCTGACAGTGATTCAGATGGCAGCAGTAGTGGAGGCAGCAAGGAGGGATTCGATTTTGGATAGATTATGAAGGTAGAGCCATCCACTAATATTTTCTTTAAAAATACTAATTATTTTAATACATCATATGTTAATTTAAATTAAATTAAAAAAAAAAGACCTACAAGAAAAAAGAAAAACTATTGGTTGCTTATTTTACAGTTGTCCATAGACACCAGGTAACAGAATTTAACATGGCTAAATTAAGAATAACTGATACACTTAAGAGTCAACACTTTTTGTATTGCTAAGATTATCAGATTCCAGCAGCAGCAGCATCAAAGGGAAATTTTTTCCAAAGATTTTATTTTTAAGTAATCTCTATTCCCAACATGGGGCTCAAATCCACAACCCTGAGATCAAGAGCTGCACACTGCTCCGACTGAACCAGCTGGGCGCCCCTAAGGCACATTTATCCTATATCATCTTCTTACAGCATAGAGACATCCCCTAGTCTGTAACAGAACTGCTCTAAGTAGAAATAGCTAATTCACCTGTTTATTTGAGGGCCAGGACAGGACAAAATAGAGTTACCTTTGATACAGTTCTTATGCTCAGGTACCTTACTTTTCCTCCCCAAGAGTTATTTGAGAGAGAGAGAAACGAACAAACACATGTGAGCAGGGGACAGAGGCCTTGAGTCTTTAGCAGACTCTGCACTGAGTGCAGACCCTGCCTTGGAGCTCGATCTCATGACCCTGAGATAACCGCCTGAGTCGAGACCGAGTCGAAAGCTCAACTGAATGCGCTATCCAAACGCCCCGCTCACCTACCTTATTGATTTGATGATGCAAGCTTTGCAGAACCTATGGCCACACGGTGTTTGCACTGCTTCCCGTAATGCCATCAAGCAGATGGGGCACTCATACTTGCTTTCCAGGGGTGGGTCAAACTCCACATCATACCCCTGGATCTCTTCCATAAAAGAGCTGGAGAGGTTCCCCGTGCTGGTGGTTCCACTCACACTGTCATCTTTCACTGCGGCGCTACAGGAGCTGGCCATGGCAGGACAGCAGTCGCTTTCAGACTGGCTGGATCCACAGCTGTTTTCACAGTTTAGCAGACTCATAGTAACGTGCTTATCAATTGCTCTGTAGAAATAGAGAAAAAAATGCCTTACCATACACACACACACGTCACTTCTTATCTATGTAAGTTACTTTTTAGTTGATATACATTAGCTATGTTGGCATTATTTACAGGAGACTTTTTTAAAGTTCTTTAAGCTTTGCTTCATGGCTATGATCTTTTGAATTAAGCAGTTCATGATCTAGGAGAAAGACTGTAAGATTAAAAGAAGAAAAGTACCTCAACTGTAACACTTAGTTATATCATAATTATCTGCTTAACGTGTCTGTTTCCTGTGACTGAAGTCAAGAATTTTTGTATTTTCAGTACTTAGTGCAAATTTTTCTCATGTAACAGGTGCTCGTTAAGCATGTGCGGAGGAACTGAATTATGCTACTGAGGTTCCTTCAAGTATAAGGTATGACCAGCAAGCGGTGCAAGGAAGAGCAATGCACAGGGAATCAGGTGATCACACGCAAGTACTAAATGTGTGATTTGGGGCAACCTAACAATATGGATCTTGGTTTCATCTTTTAGATTTAAAATCCTACAAGTACTTCTAAATGTTCAGTGTGGGGATTTCTACGATGTAGAAAGAATGGAATTGAAAAAATATATATGTGTATATGTCCTTTTGCCTTCAGTCAGGTCAAGTGATTATGTCTCATTATTAATGACTGGAAAACCACGTGAAGTTTCATTTGCCTATGGAAAACTATTGCTTTCATGGGTAGGTGGGATGCCTTCAAATTCTAAACTGTTACAGTATTTATGAATTAGAAGCTAATGTCTAAAAGCAATTCATAGCCTATGTAACCAAGTCTCTGCTGCAGATTAATTACACCTGAGGAAAACCTTAATATGTTCCAGATACAGTTCCAGAAACAGAATGTAAGCTTCTGGTCAGTATGCTAGACATTTATCCCCCGGCCTGTCTCATTTTCATATGAAAATCCTGGCTGCCACTACACCAAAGAGTGGGTTAAGACAGTAACCCTGTATCTTTTACTTCCATACTTTCTTCTTTTACAGATACCTTTTTCTTCTCAAAAAGATCCACAAAGGATGAGGCACTGCTCTGGCTGAAGAGGCAGTATGTGAAGTGGTAAAGAAGTCAGATGCTGGAATTTGATGGTAGGGGTTTAATTCTTTTCTCCATCATTTGGTGTAGGACCCAGAAGAGTTATGTAACCTTCTCTGCTTCAGTTTCCTCATCTATAAATAGGGATAGTAACAGTACCCACCTCAGAATTACTGAGGATTAAATGTATTAGTTTGTGCAAAGCACTCAGAACTGCACCCGGAAGAATGCGTTATTATGATGTGCAGCTCTATATAGTAATTCAACAATTTTGTCGTCCCATTTTATGAAAGTGGAAACTACGGAGCATAAAAGGGTTAAGTAAACTTGCTGGAAATGGGAGGCAAAACCTGAAGTGTTCCCTTCTGGAACTGATACAAAGTAACCACAGACCAATTCCCTATCATTTAAAAAAAAATCCTAATGTTCTACCCAATCACTGTGAAGAATTCAGTCAGGGCCTTCTCACTATGTGAGCTGCTTTACAACAATACCCCCTAAGCCTCATTCCATGTTTTGGTTCAACTGCTCCTGGTTTGCAAACATTTTGGTGTGTACAATAGACTTTTACCAACCGCTACTTCAGTGATTCACTGGCTTTTACTTCTATTATTTTTGAACTTTTGACAAAGCACTCCCTTAACTAAACATTGTGGAATGTAACCACTGATAACGTATTCAGACTAAACAAATGAATAAATATTGTCATAAATTATGGCTTAAGCCCACATATCAGTATCTGGGTGTATATATTATAATCCAAAGAGGACACCGTTACATATCTTAGGGAAGGAGGGGGAGCATGGTGCTGCCCAAAAATGTGTTCCTCTAGCATCAACAGAAAGGGTCTAAAGGTCTAAGCTAAGGAAATCAACAAGGTATGTGAATCAGTCAAAATATTTTTTTAAGATTTCATTTATTCATGAGAGAGAGAGACAGAGAGAGAGAGAGAGAGAGAGAGGCAGAGACACAGGCAGAGGGAGAAGCAGGCTCCACGCAGGGAGCCCGACGTGGGACTTGATCCCAGGACCCCAGGATCACGCCCTGGGCCGAAGGCAGGTGCTAAACTGCCAAGCCACCCAGGGGTCCCCTGAATCAGTCAATTTTAAGTCAACAGAACATTCATTCACGGCAAAACACAGTACTCCTTTAGAGTAAGTTGATATAAAACAAAATACTGAGAAAGTACCTTTAACCTGCTACTAACTTTAGAAACAACTATTCACCCAAATCTATTCCTGAAATGCAAAGACTTGTAAACATGCTGCAACCGCCAAGAAGAGCTGCAAAAAGGTCAATTGTTAGGTCTTAACAATCTGAATACGGGGCGGCCAGGTGGCTCAGTGGTTTAGCACCTTCAGCCCAGGGCGTGACCCCGGGGTCCCGGGTCCAGTCCCGCGTTGGGCTCCCTGCATGGAGGCTGCTTCTCCCTCTGCCTGTGTCTCTGCCTCTCTCATGAATAAATAAATTAAAAAAAAAATACAAATACAAATTCAAGAGGCGTTGCACTTCCGAGGCAGTTTTCCTCCAGAAGGCAGGGACCTGAACACCTTGTTTTACCATGGAGGCGGCCCCCACCGGGTGGGCATCACACACCCGAGCCCGTCACAGCAAGGCCCCGGCCTCTCCAGTTCTGGAACCGGAGAAGCACCTGGGTCGGCGCGGCCTGCAAGTCTGCTCCCCAGGCGGCGGGCGACAGGTGCCCCAACCGAGCACATTCCTTCCTTGAAGTCACCAGTAGGCCTCCCCCCACCTCCCACCCTGTCCAACCTCAAAAATCAGAAAAACCCTCTTCTATCTTCCCATTAACGTATATATGCCGGGGGTCGGGTTCACACGGACAGGCTCCGGTTTTCCTTACCAGTTTTTCTCGTTTCTACCCACCCCCCCGCCCCCGGGGGCAGCGAGACGCCCGTAAACCTGTTCTCCCGAAAAAGCACGCGAATCCTATAGCGCACACTGGAGCTGCTGATACTTTAGGTGCTTTCTGTTCACATTCAAGACGCTCCTAAGTCTCAACACCCGGAGTTCCCCTAGAGCCAGATACTAGGAACAGCTTTATCAACCCGGCGTCTGGAACAATCTCTACGACTGCCGAATGCAGGGGCGGGGGAGGAAACATTCATGTCATCTGAACCCTTAAAAACACACACACACACACACACACACACACACACACACACACAACTTGCTGCCTGGGACCTCTACCGAGTTCAACGGGGAACCCAAAAATAGCATGACAGTGACAGGGAGCGATGGGAGCTTACAAGGTTTGGGGTCTGTTTTGTCTTAAAGGCTGGTAAAATCCAGGAGGCAATTCAGGGAGGGAAGGGCTAAGGACGAGGGGGGCTGGTAATCGCTGGAAGATGGGGGGAAGGGAGGGGGTCCCCGCAGGCAGGGGGAGCAGGGGGGAGGGGAGGGGGGAGGTCCTCACGGGCTGAGGAGCAGAGGGGAGGGGGTCCCCGCAGGCGGCGGGAGCGGAGGTGACGGGCGGGGGGGGGGGGGGGGCAAGGTCCCCGCAGGCAGGGGGCAGGGGTGAGAGAAGGGGTGAGGTCCCCGCAGGCAGGGGGAGCAGGGGGGAGGGGAGGTCCCCTGCAGGCAGCGGGAGCAGAGGGGAGGGGGGAGGTCCCGCAGGCGGGGGGTGGGGGGTGGGGGCAGGAGTGAGTGTTGGGGGAGGTCCCCACGGGCAGGGGGCAGGGGGCAGGGGGTCACGGAAGGTCCCCGCGGGGAGGGAGGCAAGGGACAGGGGGGAAGGGAGGGGTGAGGTCCCCGCGGGCAGGGGTGAGGGGAGGGGGAGGTTCCTGCCGCGGGGGGGGGGGGGGGGAGCAGAGGTGAGGGGGGCGGTCCCCGCGGGCAGGGGACAGGGGGGAAGGGAGGGGTGAGGTCCCTGCAGGCAGGGGGAGCAGAGGTAAGAGGGGAGGTCCCCGCGGGCAGGGGTGAGGTCCCCGGAGCGGGGGTGAGGGCGGAGGTCAGATCCCTGGTGCCGGGGGCAGAGGTGAGGGGAGGGGGGAGGTCCCCGCGGGCAGAGATGAAGGGAGGAGGAAGGTCCCCCCCCGGGGGCAGGGGTGAGGGCGCGGGGCCGGGGTGGGGGGGGGGCGCCCCGCCGGGCGCACGCGGGGAGGGGACGAGGCCGCGGCCGGGGAGACGCGGGGCGAGGACTCACCGCTCGTCACGGCTCGGCTCCGCGGGGCAGCTCACGGGGAGCGCGGCGGCCCGGACGCCAAGCGCCGCCCCCCCGGCCGCTCCAGCCGCGACCCCGGGCCGCCCGGAGCCCGAGCCGCAGCCGCGGACGCCCGACTTCCGCCTTCCGCGCGCGGCCCGGCGGCGAGGGGCGGGGTCGCGGGGCGGAGCCGGAGCGGCGGGCGGGGCGCGGGCGCCCCCTGGCGGCGGTCCTCCACGGGCCGCGGAGCCTGCGCACTGGGGCGGCGGGGGCGCACTGGGGCGATTCCAGACGATGCGCAGCCGCTGGGGGCGGGGGCCGGGGTGCAGGGGTGCAGGCGTGCGGGGTGCGGGGGGGGCGCCTCTGCGATAGCCTCCCTATCCAGGCCGGGGGAGCTGGGTGAGGCCACCTGGCCTCCGCGGGTTCCGAAGTCCCTCCGCAGCTCCGCCCTCCCGGCCACGGAAGGCCCCGGGGACTGAGAACCCCTGCAAGGGAGCCAAGCCTGTGGGTCACACATTGCGGTGAAAGCCCTGCCAGTGACACCATCCTCTTCTCTGTCGCCGGCCTGAGAAAGCCCTCGTGCGCGTCAGCGCAGGCACTTGCAGGAGAGCCACCCAGGGTCTTCATCCATCTCTGGGAAAGCGGCTTACGCTCGCCTCCAAGGGGAGGTCTTGGGGGGCAGCGGCCACACTTTTTTGAAATCACTTGTAAGGGACACGTGGGCGGGGAGGAAGATGCCGGCTAAGGTGGGGAGCGGGGGCGGGCGAGAGCAGAGGGGCAGGCCAGGGCTAGGTCACGCAGGGTCCTGTGATCCATGCAAAGGTGTCGTATGAGGAGGGAGGACGTGTGATGTCATGCATGGGAATCCCTCCGGCTGCTGCGCGGAGAATAAAGACCAGGAAGGGGGCAGCGGTTCAGCGCCGCCTGCGACCCAGGGCGTGACCTTGGAGACCCGGGATAGAGTCCCACGTCGGGCTCCCTGCATGGAGCCTGCTTCTCCCTCTGCCTGTGTCTCTGCCTCTCTCTCTGTGTTTCTCATGAATACATAAATAAAATCTTAAAAAAAAAAAAAAAAGACAAGGATGGAAGCAAGGGCAAAGGGTAAAAAAAAGAAGATTGCAGTGGGTCCGGGCAAGATGCTGACTTGAACTGGTGGGTACCAGTGGATGTGATTTGAAGTAGGCAGATTCTGAAATGCGTTTTAGCGGGGAGAGCCCCATGTCATAGGACTGGCTGACTGGGTGTGGCCTGGTGATTCCAAGGACTGTGATATGTTTTTTTAAAGATTTTATTTGTTTGAGCCTGAGTGAGAGGGCATGTGTGCACCAGTGACAGAGAAAGGCGGAGGGAAAGAAAGAAGCAGGCTCCCCGCTGAGCTGGGAGGCCCGCTCAGGGCTCAGTCCCAGGACCTCCAGGGTCATGACCCGAGCCAAAGGCTGATGCTTCACTGACTGAGCCACCCAGTGGTCCCAGGTCTCTGATGTTTTTGATGAGCAACTGGGTGTGTGGAGAATGAGAGACGACCAGGTTGGGAGAGAAGAGAATCAGGAGTTCTTTGTTCTATCTGCTGAGGCTTGACTTGCTTACTAGTGTACATTTAGGGACATTTAGTAAATTGCAAAAGTAAGGCCTCTGAGGCTCAAGGGAGAGATCAGCCCTGGAGCTGCAAATTTGTGAGCCACAGCCATACAACTGTTTGGAATCACCTAAATGATATCACCTGGGGAGACTGTACTAAGGGAAGAGATGCAATGTGGTATCTGCAGTGTGGACAAAAGCACCTTAGAGTCAGAATCTTTCTCATGCCAGGGGCAGGAAGGGCGAGACAACAGATATGTGAATCTTCAATAAAATTACAGATCAAGAAGGAGTGAGTCAATCAGAAGAATAGGAATTAGATGTGATGGAGTGTAGAAAAAGATCAGAGATCCAGTGTGGCATTCCCATGTACATTCTGTTTGGGGGAGGAAGTGCCCTGGATCAAGCTCTCCCCTAGTCTTTTATTTTCCAAGACAGGAATTTTGGAAATGGCCTTATGTCATTAATCTGTGACATCCCTGGGTGGCTCAGTGGTTTGGCTCCTGCCTTCAGCCCACGGATTGAGTCCCATGTCAGGCTCCCTGCATGGGGCCTGCTTCTCCCTCTGCCTGTGTCTCTGCCTCTGTGTGTGTGTGTGTCTCGTGAATAAATAAATAAAATCTTAAAAAAGAAAAATCTTTGAGTTGTAGAAGCAACGGCTACCAGGGGCCAAACAGCCAACGGAACACATGAAGGAATGTTATCCAATAGAAGATTCTGGCCTCGGAATATACTTCGAGTTTAGTAAGTTTCAGGACAGCCCTCATCAATTCTTTCTCCCTGTCCTCCCACCCCCATTCCACCAAAATTCCAGAGCAGGGATAGGAGGAGGTAATGAGGAGTGAAAGTGGGCAGCAGGGAGCTCAGAGAGAAGGCGAGTGAGGTGTATGAACGAGTAGATGTGTAGGGGAAGGCTCCGGGGGTAACTTCAGACAGTAATAACAGGTTTGGGGGCTATGCACTTGACTCAGGCTACTGTCCAGGTTGAGAGCAGACTCTGAGCCATTAGGAGGCAGAAGTTTAGTTTTGAATCTGCTTTGCAGTTTCTAGAAGTTCCCAAAATTGTCTATGGCAGGGGGGCCTGGCTGGCCCATTCAGAGAAGTGCAAGACTCTTGACCTCAGGGTTTTGAGTTCAAGCTCTGAGTCAGGTGTAGAGATTACTAAGAAAAGTAAATGTACTTTAAAAAATGGTCTAGGGCAATGAATTTTCTTTGGTAAAGCCAGTCTACTAGCAAGAACTAAAAATAACTTGCCCTCCTCCACCCTCTTCCCAAATCCCAGTCCCAAACCTAAACTTTTCATGGGTACATTCATTTTTCCTGCTCTTGGAGAAAGGAGGGGATCTCTCTCTCTCTCTCTCTCTCTCTCTCTCTCTCTCTCTCTCTCTCTCTTCATTTGGGAGAATGGGGGATGGTGGGTGCATGTCCAATGCACTGGGGCCGGTTTTTCCCTTGTTCACCACTTCTCATCAAGCAATGTTGAAATGATAAGTTGACCCAATTTACTGCTTTCCTTAAGGGAAATAAAGTACCAGCCAGAGGAGGTGAGTATCTGATATATTTGTGAGTTGTATTTTTATTGTAAATGAATTGCTTTTTGTCTGATGTGTGTATATTTGTTTTTTTGTGAGCTGTGTCAATGTATAGGCACACTGGGAGTAAAAAAAAAAATCAGTTTCTGAACTGACAGGGCTAAGGGTCAGGATAATTAATCAGGATAAAATAATACCCTATGTCTTGGTGCATTCTCTCTGGATACATTTTAAAAAATTACCATCAAGAAAAATCACCCAAATGTTGAAATAAGGCAAAAAGAAGGCTAGTATCCATTCAGTGTCATTTTAAAAACACATTTGCCTAATAATTCTTTAATTATCCATCGGAGAATTTGCCTATGTTTGACTTTGCTCTTTATTGTTTGATTAGAAAGCAGACACTGACGTTACATGGTAACTTACAGATTTCTGTCCAGTTAGAAAAATATAATCGCAGAGGTTAATGCACAACAGGGTTCTAACAGATTTTGTATCTAGCAACCCCATAAGTTCATTTCAGCATTCTTTTGACCGACTCTATACAATCTCTGCTTCTCCAAGTCTTCTCTGAACCGGCTTTGTCAACTTAATAATTCCCCTTAATTGATTGAATAAAATCTTAAATATAGAGCGGGCCGGATGGCTCAGTGGTTTAGTGCTGCCTTCAGCCCAGGGTGTGGTCCTAGAGACCCAGGATCAAGTCCCACATCGGGCTCCCCGCATGGAGCCTGCTTCTCCCTCCGCCTGTGTCTCTGCCTCTCTCTCTCTCTCTGTGTCTCTCATAAATAAATAAATAAAATATTTTTTAAAAATCTTAAATATGTGTTCATTCTATATCTGGTAGTCTTGTGTATAGTTTTTTGAAAATCATACTTTAACGTTATGACATTCCTATTCGACTCTGCTTCTTTCCAGTGTTTACAAATGCAATAAATTGCTCAGTCAGATTTGTTTTTTAAGATTTTATTTATTTATTCACGAGAGACACAGAGAAGCAGAGGGAGAAGCAGGCTCCACACAAGGAGCCTGATGTGGGATCAGATCCCGGGACCCCGCTATTACAGGAACATGCCCTGGGCGAAAGGCAGGCGCTAAACCGCTGAGCCACCAGGGATCCCTGGATTTTTGCATGTTCCATGGCTACCCATTTTAATGGGATAATGTCGAACCCAATCTTAGGACTTCAGGATTCTTATAGAAAACTTTATCCCTGGGTGGCTCAGCGGTTTAGCGCCTGCCTTTGGCCCAGGGCGCGGTCCTGCAGTCCTGGGATCAAGTCCTGCGTCTGGCTCCCGGCATGGAGCCTGCTTCTCCCTCCTCCTGTGTCTCTGCCTCTCTCTCTCTCTCTCTCTTTCTCTCTCTGTCTATCATAAATAAATAAATAAATCTTAAAAAAAAAGAAAGAAAAAGAAAACTTTACTCATGGTTCTGTAATCCAAAACCAAAAATGTATATATAAGCTTTTGGCTTATCTGAAATTTGGACCATATAGAGGCTTATCATTTAGCAAGTCTGAGTTCAAAAGCCTGATTTGTGTAAGTTCCTACAGATGCTAGATGCGAAGAAGTTCACACCAGCAGTGGAGAGCAGAGTACCTGAGGCAGAACAATAACAAGCATCCCGAACTGTGGCTTGAGCTTGCTTGCTGGAAAGAAGAGGACAACTATTTCCAGTGTTCCTGATTAAAATTTATAATATAATTTTCCAAAAAGGCAATCAAATAAGCAATGATTAGTTTCTTTGAATTGCCCACAATGTAGTTGAAATAATGCCTTTTATGCAACAGAATTATTTTCAGCAATTGTGTCTTTTCACTGCAAATGTATTTCAGATACAGTATGAGTCAAATAGTCTTTTGTGGAACCAGGCTGAGGAACTAGTCCCAATTTATAACATTGCTTTTATAGAAAACATGTATTTGGTTCCAAACAACCAAATAAAAATGCTTCGGGGAGAATATGCAGTTCTTTTATAGATTGGGAACAGCCTACAATGAGGTTTATTATGATGATAAAATTAAGCAAAATTAAAAGCTGTTTTACTAAAAGGGAATAAAGAGAAAGTGTGTGTGTGTTTTGTTAATGCTGTCACACCTTTTGGTTTTTTTAATAACACAAAGTAGGACATATTCCAGGTTCCTGAAGCCTTTGCCCATGTTTGCCTTTTTCATGTCGTACTATTGTTAGTACCTTGTGATTGTTACAAACAAAATAATTTTCAATTTCAAATTCATCCACCAAAATATACTTTTACCCTAGTTTCTCCCAAAACAGAACAGATTTCTTTCTGGATTTTTCTAAGTAGAACATTGCATTAATGAAGAATGGGACTGACCACTTCCTTAAAGTAATTTTTGTGGGTTTTTTTTTTTTTGAAGATTTTATTTATTTATTCATGAGAGACACAGAGAGAGGCAGAGGCAGAGGCAGAGGGAGAAGCAAGCTCCACGCAGGGAGGCCGATGTGGGACTTGATCCCAAGGGCAATGGGATCATGACCTGAGCCAAAGGCAGATGCTCAACCGCTGAGCCACCCAGGTGTCCCAATTTTTGTGTTTTGAATGACAGCTAATACTCTACTGCTTTCCTGAAGGACATTCTGCTGGGGGTCCAGCATTCTAATAATTATGGTAAATTCATAATAATCTTTGACAATTTGACATATGCACACTGGAAGATTTCCAAAATTTTTTGAGGGTGGTGGTGAAGGTAAATTTTGTGTGAGGCATTTATTAAAGGTCATCTACATTTTTTTGTTTTCTGCAATCGGTGAACTAGGGATATCAACAGTCAATGCCAGAAATCAATGAACCAGAGATAATTTTAGCCATGACCAAAGAGGCATGTTTTCTGATGGGAAATCCCTCAGAACTAAATTGGGAAAATGCCAAATATCATATTCCCCCGAGAGGAAATAAAGTGTTAGAAATTAGAACAAAACTGGAAACTAAAATGATTCATCAGCTTTAGTTCCGTTGCTCTTAAAATAGTTTATATTTATTTCACTTCTTATATCAAGCATTTCCAATGTAATTAAAATGACTCAAAATAATGTTAAAGAATGTACAGTTTCCTGTGTATGGCTATGCCTATAGTAAGTTAACTATTCCTCAAGGTTATTTTTACTATATTTGCTTTTATAATGTGTCAATGAACTTTTGTGCATGAACCTTTGTCCTTAATTTACACTATGACTTTAAAGTGGATTCCTTCAATGGAAATTGATAGGTCAAAGGCTATGAATATTGATTACCTCTGTTACAAGTAACTTTACAGAAAGATTGTCAATCTGTTTTCCAACTCAGTCAACTTTCTTCAAGTAACCATTGTGATTAAAAAAAAAAGACCAGCTTAACATTTGAAAACAAGGCCTTGCTATTTACATAACCTACATTGGAAGGCAGTGCTGACCTGCTAGGAGTTCAGGGTCACTCTACCAGGATCCCTGAGTTCATGAAGGTCACAACGCTTTTGACATAAGTACCATCCCTAGCCACCTCTAAGATTGCCCATGTTTTTCGCAGACATTCCAGTGGGGAAGATGAGACCCACGCATGTTCGGACTAGAAGGGATGGTGGAGGTTGAAGCCATACATTGGCAAACTTGAAAATGGCTAAAGGTATTGATGATATGCATTTGAAAAAGTGTCTAGTCAGTAAAACATTGAAAGCTTATAAAAACTTTATGGCATTTATCTAAGAAAGTGGAAAGGAGCCACTGTTTGTGTAGGCGAGTAAAACATTAAAATTCCTAGTATGGGTCAAAGTTCATAACTATTGATTATTGAGGCCTGTTTTTCTCATCACTACTCTCTTTAGAGCATCTTATCTATTTGCTTATCTTTCAGAAATGTTCCATGTTGGTGCTCACTCTCCCTCTTTTTCTCTCCCTCTCTGAATTATTGGAGAGTTTTTATTTTATTTTTTAATTAAAAGTTAGGTGCAGACATTGTTATATGTTATCCCTCAATACTTGAGTATACTGAGACCAAGGACCATTATATAGTCTCCTGTATAGCTACAATACTATTTTCACACTCCAAAATGTACTGTATACAATAAATATTATCCAATGCACATCCGTATTTAAATTTCTGTCAGTTGTCCCCCCAAATAACTCTTTAGAGCTATTTTTCCTTTCTACGCAATCTAAGTTGGCAATTACTTGTCAGTATATAATCTTTTTTTTAAGCTTTAATCTTGAAATAATTTATAGATTTCCATGTGATTGTAAGAACTTATACAGAGAAATCCCATTTACCTTTGACCTGGTTTCCACAAATGATAATGTCTTGCAGAACTACAGCATGGTATCACAGTAGCCTGACACTGATACCTAATACCATCAAATACCAAATATTTCCATCACCAAAAAGATCTGTCATCTTGCCTTTTTATAGCCACCCTCACTTGCCTCCTTCCTCTATTCTCCCTGGAAACCACTAGTCTCTTTTCAATTTCTATAATTTTGTCATTTTAAGAATGTTACATGAAAGGAGTTGCATAGCATGGAAACTTTTGGATTGGAATTGGCTGTAAACATTACTGTACAGGTTTTTGTGTGAACATAAGTTTTTATTTCTCTGGGTCAGGTGTTCAGGAGTGTAATCATGAAGTCATATAGCATTTGCATTTTAGCTTTTTAAGAAACTGCCAAATGTTCTTCCAGAGTGACTCTACTCTTATATATTCCCACCAGCAATGTAGGTGTGATGCAGGTTTAGAGCAGTTATAAATATCTCTTCCTAAAATTATTTTTACATATTTCATATTTTCTTTTTTTATATTTCATGTTTTCTTTTGCATTTGTTAGATATTCTCCCTAAATGCATATTCTTTTAATTTTCTTTAAATATTGTTCTATTTAAAAAAGGAACAGAAATACCAGAAAATGCTGGGGAATACAGAGAAAACACTCAAAGTTATTTTTAATTCTCTGATGTAGAGATCCCATCTATTAACATTTTTGTGTCTATCATTTTGGTCTGCCTGGAATATTTTTATGTGTTTTGTGTGGAATACTGTGTGTTAGTATTTTTATGTATATTATTTAATTTTTAAAAAGATTTTATTTATTTGAGAGAGAGGGAGAGAGAGTGAGCATGAGGGGAGGAGCAGAGGGAGAGAGACCAGCAAACTTCACGCTGAGCGCAGAGCCCAACGCAATGCTCCATCCCATGACCCTGAGATCATGACCTGAACCAAAATTAATAGTCTGATGCTTAACGGACTAAGCCACCCAGGTGCCCCACGTCTATCCTTTTAAAATACAGATATTTTATATGTATATTTTACAAAAATGTTATCATGTTGTTACATAACCTACTCTCTTCACATAATAATTCTAAACATTTTTTTGTTTCATTCAATAGCATAATTTTAATAGTTTCACCTGTGAAAAATGCTCCCCAGAGATTTGTTTTCTTTGTTATGAATCCAGGAAAATTATCACACTCCAGGGCAGTCATTTCATATGTAGTCACTTCACTAAACTTTTAATCATTCTTATACTTTTGCAATTTATTCACTGAATTTTCTAAATAGGCAACCATAGCAAAGAGAAATAATGGTAATTTTGTCTTTTCAGGGGCGCCTGGGTAACTCAGTAGGTTATGCATCCGACTCGACTCTTGGTTTTGGTTCAGGTCATGATCTCAGGATCCTAGGATCAAGCCCCGTGTTGGGCTCCGCTCTCAGTGTGACATCAGCTTGAGATTCTCTCTCTCTCTCTCTCCCTCTGCCCCTCCCACTTACACTCTCTTCCTCTCTAAAATAGGTACATGAATCTTTAAAAAAATTCCCCCCCCCCCAGAAAATGTAAAATAATGGTGACTCTGTTTAGTACTTTGTTGCTTTCTTCCTCCTCTGGTTTTTTATTTATTTATTTATTTATTTATTTATTTATTTATTTATTTATAAGATTTTATTTATTCATGAGAGTCACAGAAAGAGAAGGAGGCAGAGACACAGGCAGAGGGAGAAGCAGGCTCCATGCAGGGAGCCCAATGTGGGACCGGACCCTGGGACTCTAGGATCATGCCCTGGGCCGAAGGCAGACACCCAACCGTTGAGCAACCCAGGCATCCATCCTCTGGTTTTTAAACGGGGATGCATCTTCTCTTTCATTGTTGAATAGCATGTTGGCTGGTGGTTTGGTTTGGGATCGGAATCTTTATTATTGATATCGAGATAAGCATCACTTTTGATTGAAGTGATCATATGTATGATACAAAGTATATTTAATTACTAATCAATTCCTAATATCCAATCATCCGAGGAAAAATCCCACTTAAGTGGAATAATTCTACTAATGCAGTGAGGAATTTGATTTGCTCATGTTTTATTTATTTGCTCATCTTACTTTTTGTCAGGTCATAGTAAAAGGCTTATGCCTGATTCACAAATGTATTTCTAGCTTTTTAAATAATGTGAATAAAATTTATATGGCATTATAATTAGCTCTTCCTTAGAATTTTGAAAGAATTCATTAGCTAGAAAATCATCGATTCCTGAAGATTTTTTGGAGGTAATTTTTAAATATTTATGCTTCCATAACTGCTCTCCTCAGATATTCTATTTCTTAAGCAATTTATGGTTAAAATTATATTCTTCAGAATCTTTCCACATTAGTAAGATTTTTCAAATTCACTATCAAATAATTTTGCATGACATGATAATTTATTTTTAAAAACCTCCCTTGAGGCAAGGAACATCCTAAGAGCAAGGGGTACAGCAGGTACAGATAAGCAAGAGCCTTGCCTTCATGGAACTCATGCTCTAGTGGAGGGAGTGAAAAATATTTAACAAACAAATAAGAGGATATCAGATCATAACAAGCCCTCTATTTAATTTGCTCACTAAAAATTTCTAGTCTGCTTTCTGGCCACAGAGAATTTTGCTGCTCTTCCTGTTGGATTTAGATGTGGCCATGTGATTGCTATCCCAGTGAAATGTGGACAGAAGTCATGTGTCACTTCAGACTCTGTAACCTGCCACATGGACTCTTTCCCTCTACCATGACAGCCACCACTTCTGCTGCAAATTATTGAGCACAGTAAGTCACAAGGCCCAACTGGTATCAAAGTTTGGGGAAAGAGACTCTCCTTCTTGAGAGGAGTTGCAAAATCACATTGCCAAAGGAGTAGATTCAGGTAAGGGTGAAAAATTGTGAGCATTTTGCAATCAACAGACAGCAATTATGCTCTGCTTGGATTTTTAAGTTTTCCTTTTTAAAAATCACTTTCATTTTTTTTTCCTTAACATTTAAAAATTTTTCAGTCGAGTACCGATTTCAGTTGTATTTAAAACAAACCCAAGTACGACTATTTTGATCTGTTTCTATCCACAGAACACTCCGGACACCAAATGTGTGGAGGTTTTTTTTCTCCTACCAACCAGTTCTGCTGCTTTCTGGGCACCCACTGGGTGTATTACAATTAAATTCAATTCTGATGCTAACTACTCAGCGTTGGCACAGACCCCACAGTTCTACAAGACTGCCTCCACTTCAGATGTCAGTCCAAAGTGTGGGCAATCTATACTTGGTACTTACCAGCTACGAAGTTGGGGGGTTTCCATGACCCCCTCCTTATATCTTGCTAGAATGGCTCACAGAACTCTGAGAATCATTTTGCTTAATATTACTGATTTAATTATAAAGGATACAACTCAGGAACAGCTGGACGGAAGAGATGCATAAGGAAGGTATGTGCAAAGGGCCAAGAAACTTCAATGCCCTCTCTAGGCATGCTGCCTTCCCAGAACTTCCATGTGTTCACTAGCTCAGAAGCTTTTGAACCCTGTTAGGGGTGGAGCTGAAAGTTCCACCCCTCTAATCACTTAGTTGGTTCCTCTGGCAACAAGCCTTCATCCTGAAGCTAAATAGGGCCCACTGAGAGTAACCTTATTGGCATAAAATCAGATATAGTTGAAAGAGGCTTAAAATGAATAATAAAAGCTGTTCCTCTTAACCGGATCACTCAGGAAATTCCAAGAATTTTAGGAGCTTTGGGCCAGGAACCAGGGACAAAGATCAAATATATTTGTCTAATTATATCATAATATCACAAATACATTTAGACCTACAAATTTCCATTTGAGTAAGGCTTTGGGTATCCTACCAGTTACCGCACATTGTGGTGGTCTTCTTTTTTATTATTCTGTAAATAGTCTAAAGTTGTAGTTTTTCTTTCCGTTTTGATCTACTAGCCATTTAAAGTTATGTTCTAAAATTTTCAAATCATCAGGATTTTCTCTTTATCTTTGTTATGAGTGACTACATTATATTTTGATTGGAGGACGTGTTTCATATAATTGTGTTGCATCGAGATCAATTATTATATGGGCAATTTTTGAAAATGTTTCATGGATGCCTGAAAAGAAGTTGTGGACATTTTTAAATTGTATGTAAAGTTTGAGATATATCTGTACATAAATTCAAACACATTAATTAGAATACATGAAGTCTTGAAGTACACACACATATCATTTATCATAGAGTAGTATGTTAAATATCCTATTACAAGCAAGTTTCTGTCCATGTATCCTCTTTTTTGTTTTAATTATTTCAATGCTTTGTCATTAATATATGAAAGATAATTATTGTTAGTTCATCATTTTAGATTATGTATAATTTAATTTCTGGTCTTTATCAAGCATTCATTTAGATCTGCCTGATTAAAGTGGATCCCTATCAAGTTCCTTTATTCTGTGTCAGGAAGCAGGAATTTCTGTCCCCTTCAAGGTCCTTCTAGCTAGAATAAGAATCAAATTGACAGGAGACAGATTAACAGGGGAAAATCAAATTTAATAGCATTCATCTGGGGAAACCACATGGACAAGGAAATTCCAGAGATAGGTAAAATGAAGTATATGTCATTCTGAACTAAGGAAAAGGGGGTTGGGGTCTGGGACTTCAAAGGGAAGGAATACAAATTATAGGAAGAGGAAAAAGAGTAACCACTTGGTAGACAACTGTTTGCTGGGCCACTGGGGAAACAATGGGACATAGAGGACTTTGACCAACAGGTCTTGATAGGTTCCTTCCTATCATACCTAGTTCATATCATAATGTAATTATCTATGGTGATAGCTTCCTTCTTGCAGGAGGTTCTGTATCTAAATTCTTTTTAGAGGGCTCCTGGATGTCTCAGTTGGTAGAGCATAAGACTCTTAATCTTGGGGTCATGAGGTTAAACCCTGCATTGGGTGTAGAGCCTAGTTAAAAAGAAATATTTTAGCCTAGTTAAATAGTTGAGAGGGAGGTAAAAAACCTTTCCTGACCTGCTGAGTTTTTATTACTTTTTCACTAAAATTATCTTCATGCTAAAGTGACCCATTTTGGGGCAGCCTGCCTTTGGCCTCTACATCTGATAATAGAGTTAATGGTTAAGTGATCTTGTCTTTCACATCTTGGGGAAACTAAGATAACAAAGAAGTACAAACAAGTGTTTTGCTTGTCGTGATCAAAATGAATGTATGACACTCACCTATCAAAAGGGGAGGATTGGATTAAAATACTAAATTTAATTATATCCTATTTATTCAATTATATCCTATTTATAAAAATCCCAGTTCAAATGAAATACTATTAGTCAAACAACTCAAATGGCCACCAACAGTAAATGCTTAAGTAAATTGCGGTATGTTCATGAAATGGAATACTTTATTTATTTATTTATTTATTTATTTATTTATTTATTTATTTATATTTTATTTTTATTTTTATTTTTTGAAATGGAATACTTTATAGCAATGAAATTGAAGCAGAGCTGAACACAATCCTCAAACATTAAGATGAATAAAAAAATGACAGACAGGAAAAAAATTTATTACTGTTTAATTTATACAGCTTTCAAAAACTTGCACCCAGGGATGTATTCCCAGACAGTAAAAGCATAAAACAAAAACAGAAAGTGTTTGCTTTAAGGCATGATCAAGAAGGGACACAAAGGGACATTTAAGGTTGGCAGTGTACTATTTCTTAATTTGAATTGTTGTTCTGTATAAGCATTCATCAGACTGCACATACTTTTTTATTTTCTTTTTCTTTTGCACATAAATTTTTCAACACATGAATCGAGCATTTTATTAGTTTCCCATGGTGCTTAATAAATCATCACATATTTAGCAGCTTAAAACAACATCCATTTCTTATCTCACTGTTTCTTTTAAAAATTATTTCATCTTTAACTTTTCCCCCCAGCTGTATTGAAATATAATTGACTCGCAACACTGTGTAAGGCTAAGGTGTGCAACTTGTTGATTGGGTGTATTTTACATCTTGCAAAATGTTTACCACCATAGCATTTGCTAACACCTGTCCCAGGGCATAATTTTTCAACATAGAAAATTTACCATCATGACCACTTTGTAAGTGTACAGTTCAGTGGTGTTGACATTTCACATTGTTGGGCTGCCATCAGCACCATCCACCCTGGAACATTTTCATCTTCCCAAACCGGAGCTTTGTCCCCATTAAACAACTCCCATCTTCCCCATCTCTCCAGGCCCCAGCAACTACCATTTTACTTTCGGTCTCTATGGGTTCAGCTCTTTTAAGTACCTCATTGAAGTAGACTCCTACAGTATTTGTCTGTTTTCTTGTTGGCTGTTAGCCAGGGGTGTGCTCTCAGTTATGAGGGACTGCCAGCCTTTCCCTGTCACGTGAGGACAGCTGTGGGCCTTCTCAGTGAGGAAGCCTGATTCTGCAAACCAGCAAGGGAGAAAAGTCTCTCTCCTGGCTACTAAGGTAGGGTCTTATGATGCAGCATACTCAAGGTGGTGACGGCCACCTTTCCCATGTTCCCTTGCTTAGAACAAATCACAGTTTCATCTGAATTCAAGAGGAAGAGGAAGAGATTTGGATGTAAATGTTTTTATGCACTCTTCTGTATGATTACTCTATTAATAACCCTCTTGCCCTGTTGGTGGGAATGGGAACTGGTGCAGCCACTCTGGAAGACTGTGTGGAAGTTCCTCAAAGAGTTAAAAATAGACCTGCCCTACAACCCTGCAATTGCACTGTTGGGGATTTACCCCAAAGATACAGATGCAGTGAAACGCCGGGACACCTGCACCCCGATGTTTCTAGCAGCA
This sequence comes from Canis lupus familiaris, assembly GCF_011100685.1. Lineage (NCBI taxonomy): Eukaryota > Metazoa > Chordata > Mammalia > Carnivora > Canidae > Canis > Canis lupus. The sequence goes on along the minus strand of NC_049239.1, from coordinate 32,058,859 downwards.
ATGTCCACAATAGCCACACTGTAAGGAGCCTCGGTGTCCATCGAAAGATGATGGATAAAAAAGCTGTGGTCTATGTATAGAATGGAATATTCCTCAGCCATTAGAAACAACAAATACCCACCATTTGCTTCGACGTGGATGGAACTGGAGGGTATTATGCTGAGTGAAATAAGTCAATTGGAGAAGGACAAACATTATATGGTCTCATTTATTTGGGGGAATATAAAAAATAGTGAAAGGGAATAAAGGGGAAAGGAGAAAAAAAATGAGTGGGAAATATCAGAAAGACAGAACATGAGACTCCTAACTCTAGGAAACGAACAAGGGGTGGTAGAAAGGGAGGTGGGTGGGGGTGACTGGGTGACGGGCACTGAGGGGGGCACTTGATGGGATGAGCACTGGGTGTTATTCTATATGTTGGTAAATTGAACACCAATAAAAAATAAATTAAAAAAATAAAAAAATTAATAAATTAAAAGGATAAAATAGCACAGATAGGTAAAAAGATGGCGATTGTCTACCTACCTATCAACTATAGTAAATTAAAAACAACAAAAACAAAAAAACCAAACCAATGCAGGGCAGCAATGGTTATCCCAACCATAGTGGAAATCAAAGAAAAAGCATCACATAGAATAATGAAGGTCATTTTATACTGCCCATATTTCATAATTTTTGTTTTGCAAAGGTAATTTTTTTCCATGAATGAATGGTTTTTAAGATTCTTTATTATTCTTTAAACTTCAAACTTTTAAAAGCCTGTGTCTTGGAAGAGATCTCTATTTATTATCTTTATCAGAATATGGTGATGAGCTCTCCTAAAGCTAAAGCTTTGCTTAATGCTGGAAAACGGATGTCAGTTCTATCTTGGGTAATGCTTTTATTCCATTTGGTTTGACTGGATTCAATTAACTTTGGGGGAATGCCACCATTCTTGGGAGTTCATGTCACCATTTCATTTGTCCCAGAGTATCTATCCCTATCTTTTTTCTCTTGTCATTTTCATCTCCTTATTCATGTCCCATGTGATCAAGAGTGTTTCTCCAGTTTTTATTCTGTATCACCAAGTTACAAATTTGTCTTTTGTAGCATCCAGTGTATTTGTTTTATGTCTTCTCACTGGGTGTTAGTTTCAGCGCCCTTCCTTCTTATTTTGGCTTATCTCCTCATCAAGGCCCCTTCTTGTTCAAGAGAGGCAGTTCTTTAGGGGAACAAAAGTAAATAAATATTTTCCCATTTTTCTTCCAATTCAGACAAAGTATTTTCCACTGGATTATTTGGTCATCAGAAAGCTTTTACTTTGTGCTGTTGAATTTCTTCATAGATCTTATATTGATTTTAATTCTATTGTTGGTCCTAGAAAGAGGAGAGTTCTATGTAGAGCAAGTGTTAAAGAATACTTATGTCAGCTTCAATCAGAACTCTCAGATCTACGCTTCCTGGGGCTACCTGCAGGTTCAGCTTGAGTTTAAGGCTGGATCTATCTTGGTGGAAAAACAATGCTGGCTTTCTTTCCAAACATAAAACTCTTCAACGCAAATACACAGAGACTCACATTGAAATAGCTGTTACTTGATTCAATGAGTTCTTCTTTTTAAATTTTTATTTAAATTCAATTAATTAACATATAACGTATTATTGATTTCAGTGATTCACCAGTCATATAATGCCCAGTACTCATTACATCACATGCCCTCCTTAAATGAGTTCGTATTTGACAGCATAAGAAGGCAAATAAGGATAGGCACCTGGCTTATTGTATATTTGCAGACCCCTCCTAGTTTCATGACATTTTTTTTTCATGTGGTACAATAAATACATTATCACTGGACTCAAAATAAATCTATGTGCATCTAAAGCTGCAGTTGCAAAGAGGCAGAGAGGATTTTAGGAGAGCCTTTTGAGGGGCTCTTAACTTTGCCCCTTGGCCTGTTTTTCTGGTTAATGCAATGCTGCTTGCCTGGAATGGATTTTTATTCTTGCCTTTGGAGTCAGCTTCCCAGATACTTGAACAGCTGCTTATCTGAGGCAGATCCTCTGTTCTGCTCCATGCTCCAAGGCCTTTCTTCTTGGAGCAACCCTGCTCATCAGGGCAGCTTCCCTTCTCATCTTTAAGTTGGACAGTATCCCTGGGGCCTCAATTCTATCATCCATGGGCTCTCCCTTTTCTCCTTCCCTTTTCCCTTCCTTTCCCTCTACCTCCTTCCTTTTGTTTTCCTGTTTTCCTTCCAGCCAATTTTTTTCTGCAAAAATTGAAGACTAGATTGAGACTCTGTGATGGCCTCAGCTGTGTCCCTCAAAATTCATATGTTGAATCCCTAACACCCAATGTGACTGTATTTGGAGATAGGGCCTTTAAAGGGGTAATTAAGGCTACATGAGGTCAAATGAATGGTTTCTAATCCAATAGGACTAGTGTGCTTACTAGGAGAGGAACAGGCAGCAGGGACACATGAGCACAGAGAAAACACCCTATGGAGACACAGCAAGAAGGCAGTCCACCAGCTGAGGAGCGAGGCTGGAGGAGAATCCAGACCTGATGACACTTGGGTCTTAGTTTTCCAACCTTCAGAACTGTCAGAAGTAGGTTTGCATTTAAACCACCCTGTCTATGGTTATTTTGGTATGTGAGCCCTAGCAGACTAATACACGCTCCATCTCCCCCGTCATTTGGCTCATCAGTAGAGACTCCTGGGGATCCTGGCATATGTCTAATTTTTATCCCTAATATCTGATACTGCTGAGTTTTTCTTACATTTTAGATTTTTTATGGGCCTTTTAATGGGCATTGGGAAAAAAGGGTCTGCTTGGCCTTCCCTTAATCTCCTCTGAAACTTCACATTTCTTATGATCTCTCACATATAATTTAGCAGTTATGTTCTATCTTGTTCCGTTCATTAATAACAACAGCTTTAATATCATCTGCCCAATTAACCTATAGCTTGCCAGCAGCAGGTTATTATGCTCTGTAATTCCTGTCTAACACCCAGCTACACTTAAAAATGCTGGAGGGTTGGTGGGTTGATTTAAAACCTTGAAATGGATCCAGGGCACAGGGATCTTCTTGATCCTTTCCGTTTCCTAGGTTCAGATGGTAAATCCCAGTTCCATGAGGAGGGAGGGTGGGGGGACTGGGCCTTTTCCCAACAAATATAAGTTCCAAAAAAATTTGGAACCCTCAATTCTGGTTTCCACATGAAGCGATGTGCTGGTCTGTTATTTTCCTTGGGGACTTAGAGGCAGATGTAGACAAATAGCAGGTGAGGGGGAAAGAGCTGCTGGAGCAGGCTGAGGCTGTAAACAACCAGAGCTATATTAAGAAAGGTCTTGCATGGGCAGCACTGGTCTGGATGCTGCCACCCACTGGGCATTTCCTGAATCGACCTCAGTCAGCTGCTCAGGGACAGGTGTGGAATGATTTGAGGTCTTGGAGTTGGAAGGAGACTTACCCATCCTACCTGCTGGTGTTTTAAAGTCCCGTTGTGGTACCTGAAATGATTTTAGGTCGTATAGCAGATGATTTTAGGTGGAGACATACTCATGTTGGGTGCGCGTGAACAGTGAATTGCTTTTCCAATTTTCTTTCAGTCTTTTTGATCCCGGAAAGGAGAAAAGTATCTGTCTGGTGCCGGTAGACTTTTGTACTCCATAACCTTCCTTTCTAACAGAGAAAGCATTTTCTCTCCTACGTTGTTTTTCTGCTACGACCATTAGATAATAACATATGAATGTCTTTCCTCATGTAAACAAGGTGACTTCCCATAGAGACAAATATTAAATAATAGTGCAGGTGATATTTGAATAGGGCAAAATTTGTGAAGGTAGTCCACAGTGAAATTGCTGGCATCCCCTCCTTTCCTTTGCTTCTTTTTGTTTTAAGATTTTATTTATTTATTCATGAGAGAAACAGAGAGAGAGAGAGAGAGAGGCAGAGACACAGGCAGAGGGAGAAGCAGGCTCCATGCAGTGAGCCCGATGCAGGATTTGATCCAGGAACTCCAGGATCACGCCCTGGGCTGAAGGCAGGTGCTAAACTGCTGAGCCACCCAGGCTACCCTCCTTTGCTTCTTTTGTAATCTTTCACTGAGAGGCTGAGTTGGGATAATTGGGATCATTAGTTGGTGGTATCTGTTATGACCAGGATGACCAAAGGGAAGGAGAGGCTCCCCTAGAAGTAACCAGAGCTTGGCATCTGGATGGATCTTCACAATGGCAATGCCTGCTACACAGAGATGGTCTCCTAGCAGCCACTCTTCCACTGGTCAGCAGAAGAGAGAAGAGCAGTGCTGGAAGAAAGAATATAAAAGTTTGGGAACGTAGTCTCTGTGGCTTTAAAAGGCACGAGAAACCAGGGATTTCCGGTCATATCAAAGGGGCATATAAGCTGTCTGTGCTGTGGGGAGGCAACAATGCTTGCTGTCAACTGTTGTTGATCTTGGGGTCTTAAATAATATTTTGGATTTTCCCTTTCAATCCATCAAATAATTATTGTTACATGTTATATACTTCAATGTAGAAAAATATGAAAAATAGAAACTACGTATAAAATCCCTATGCAGAGCAGTTAGAAATCTCAGGTGTGCAGGTAAGTGAATTTCTTCATTTTCAGAAGCCAACTGACTCACCATTAGGAACTCCCATTCAATCCAAAGGCAGGCAAATTAATCGAAACAGTGCCTCATTTTTCCAGTCATTTCAGATGAAAACAGTCAATCCTGTGTTTTGTCTCTGATCCTCTATCCTTCTTCCTTGGTGGCACCTACATTTCTGACATTATGGCTTGGAGATGGAGAGTGGGGACCTGGCTGACATCTGCTCAGGATCTTGGGAGTGGATTTCACATCCCAGTTTCTGCGGACATAACTCTTTTTCATCATTGGTCATCTGACTTTGGTTCTGTTTCTTCCTCTCAACTGTCTGCGTCCTTTTCAGACTCCAGCCTCAGAGAACCCATGGCCTTGTATATCTAGCAGTATATACAATAATGGAAGAAATATATATATTATATTATGGAATTAGATATGTATATGTAAAATTATACCTATATTAAGGAATATTATGTACATTATATATCATTTCTATCATATATATATATATATATATATATATATATATCTCCTTTCAAAACGTTTCCCCCCTCACTTTTGAACTTAAATAAAATACTTAGTCTTTTCCCCTTAAGATTTGGAAACATTCCTTATTCAATATCACTTTAAAAAACTAAACTTATTTTGAATCTACAGATTTACATAGAGTTGTAAGAAATAATCAAGATTCCATGTACCCTTTACTGTTTCCCTGAATGGTTACATTTTGCAAAAGTATAGTGAGATATCACAAGCAGCATATTGACCTTGATACATCAAGATACAGGAGTTTCCAACACTACTAGGATCTCTTGCATTGCCCCTTTGTAGCCATACTACTTCCTTCCCACCTGGACTCCCTCCTTCACCCTTGGCCACCACTAGCCTGTTCTCCATTTCTATAAGTTTGTCATTTCACGAATGTTACATAAATAGAATCATACAGTATGTAAACTCTTGGAATTAGCTTTTTATTTATTTTTTAACTCAGTATAATCTCTGGAGATTCACCCAGGTTGTCTATCACTAGTTTGTTCCTTTTCATTGCTGAATACTACGGTGCTGATATAACACAATTTGTTTAATTATTCACCTGTTAAAAGACATCTGGACCATTTCTAGTTTTTGGCTATTGCAAATGAAGCTACTATGTGCATTTGTGTACAAGTTTTTGGGTGAAACTTGTTTTTATTTCTCTGGGATAAATACTCAGGAGTGCAATTTTTGGGTCATAGGATAGTTGCATATTTAGATTTTTTTTAAATGGGTCTTTTAAAAGATTTATTTGTTTATTTTGGAGAGAGAGTAGGAGGAGGGGCAGAGGGGGGAGAATCTTTAAGGAGCCTCCTGCTGAGCTTGGAGCCGGATACAGGGCTGGATCCCATGACCCACTGAGATTAGGACCTGAGCTGAAAACGGAGAGTTGGATGCTTAACCAACTGCATCACCCAGGTACCCCTTTAATAGACTGTTTTTAAAGAACATTTTCAAATTTATAGAAAAATTGAGAAGCTAGTACAGAGAATTCTTATATATCCCTTATCTAGTTTCCTCTATCACATTAGTATATTTGCCACAAATAATGAACCAGTAAACTTCCTTTAGCCATTCCTTCAGAGGAGTTACAGTAGGCTGAATGGCGACTCCCACAGTTATTGAGTCCTAATCCTTCGAGCCTGTAAATGTTATTTACATGGTAAAGATTTTGCAGATGTGAGCAAATTAAGGGTATTGAGGTAGGGAGGTTATCCTGGATTATGCAGATGGCCCCTGAGTGCAATCATAGATGTTCTTTTAAGAGCAAGGCAGGGAGATGTTTGACGTAGACTGAAGAAGAGAAAGGGTGACCACTGAGGCAGAGATTAGACTGATGTGGCCACTCCAGTGGAGTTCAAGGAATGCTGCTCTGGAGACCGGAAGAAGCAAGGAACTGATTCTTCAGTCCTTCCCTGGAACCTTCCAAAATTCAGAAGTTACTAGAAGAATCTAGAAGCTTCTCTCCCTTTCTGAAGACAGCCGTATTACTACTTTCTTGCTTATCTTTCCAGAGATATTTGATGCATATACAAGCAAAGTATGTTTGCACATATTTCCCCCCTCTTTTTAGCATGTACATTGTTCTGTTCCCTGCTTTCTCCCCACTAATGAGAACTCTTAGAGATTGTTCTGTATAGTTTCTTTTTTCCTTTTTATGTGTTCATTATATTCCATTGGAAAGATAGATTAGGATTCATTTAACCAGTGACAATGTTAGTTGTTCTCAGTGTTTTATTATTGCAAACAGGTATTAATGAATTTTGTACGTCTATAATTTTGTTTGCATTCCAGTATATTGGAATATCCCTGGGATAGGTTAGTAGATGTGGAATTTCTAGGTCAAAATATTGGTGCATGTTAGGGACTGACTTGTGTTGCTTTGAAATTCATCTTGAAGCTCTAATCCTCAGTGTGACTATAGTGAGAGATAGTGCCTTTACAGAGGTAATTAAAGATAAATGAGGTCATAAGGATGAAGTTCTAATTCACTAGAACTATGTCCTTATAAGAAAAGGAAGGTATACCAGAATGCACACCCAAGGAGAAAAGACCATGTGAAGACCCAGCAAGAAGGCAGCCGTCTTCAAACCAAGGATACCAGCCTCACCAGACACCAACACTACTACGATCTTGATCTTGGACTTCCAGTCTTGAGAATTGTGAGAAAATAAATTTCTGTTATTTATGCCACCAAGTCTGTGGCATTTGTTATGGCAGCCTATGAAGACTGTTACAGTGCATAAGCAATTGTGACAATTATTGCCAAATTACTGTCCATGAAGATTGACTTATTTGTATTTCTTCCAGTCTCTGCTCTTTTGCTAATGGACCTTTACATTATTTTTAACTGTTCATAAAAAGACAGTGCTACATGAACATCTTTTAAAATAATTTTTAAAAAGACTTTTAAAAATATTTTATTTATGTATTCACGAGAAATACAGAGAAAGAGGCAGAGACATAGGCAGAGGGAGGAGAAGGCTCCCTATGGGGAGCCCAATGAGGGCTTTGATCTCTGGACCTGAGGTCATGCCCTGAGCTGAAGGCAGGGGCTCAACCATTGAGCCACCGAGGTGCCTCTAAAAAAAGACTTTTAGAAGTAGGTATTTTTTTGGCTTTCTCACTAATAATTTTATACCTGATCAAAAGACAGCCAGATACCTGCCTTAATCAGAAACCCAAATTGGACCCAGTTATACAAAAACGAAAATTTAAAAAAAGGAATTACTGGCTCTTATAACTCAGGAAAGTTTGTAATCCTTGTGTTGCCCGCCAATAACAGGAGAGGATCTAAAGTTTCAAACATTTCACTCATTAAATTAAACTTACGATGTTACCCCAAATTTCCAGGAAGCCATGGTTTCTTAGAAGATTCACAAGGCAGAAGAAAAGATCCATGCATATGTTAGTGAGGACTTGTTATGGTTTTGTGGGACAGAAATCCAAATCAACCTAGCTTAAGGAGAAAATGGAATTTCTTGGCTTTTATAATGGAAAAGCTTATGAGGTTGAAGCTTATTTCAGGCATAGTTGGATTCGAGAGTTTAAATGATGTCATCAGTTCTTTCTTACTGCCTCTCCCCTTCTCCTGCCTACTTGGATTTCATGCCCATATAGATTTTGTCATAACGCAACCTGATCGCCTTGGCCACTACAGACCTATGAAATCCTTTGGGTGCACAACCTTGGAGAGAAGAGAGTGGCCCCTTTCTCTCAATTGTTCATATCCATCTCCCAGAAAGACTTTGCCTGTGAGGGTCCTGTCACTGTATTTAAGGGATTGAGAAATTTGATAGTGGAATTACCCTTGGCTCAGTGAAGAAGGTAGCAGGGGTGAGACTGACCACAATGTTAGAGTCACTATAAGTCGGGGAGGAGTTGGCCTCAGTTGGACAAGACAGAAAGGAACTGATGGCAACTTTCTTATAGAAAATAAAAAATAGTCAGGATGTTACTTGCTGAAAATTCCAACTAGAGCAAAAGGATTTAGTTGGATGATTCAAAAGGGTAGTGATTTTAGGCAATGATAGCTTTAGGTTGTTCCTCAAGCTATACACACCCCGGTGATAGGAAAGTGGCATTTTTGGAATTGACAGCCCCCATCCCCTTTGGTGAATATATATGGATATCTGTAGGTCTCTCTGACTTCAACTTTCTAAGTTTGCATTAATGAGTATGTTGATTTTCTAGGGCTGACATAACAAACCACTACAGACTGAGTGGCTTAAACACCAGAATTTATTGTCTCACAGTTTTAGAAGCTTGAAGTCTGAGATCAAGCAGAGTTGGTTCCTACTGAGTCTGGTTTGCTCTCTCCTTGTCTGGCCGTCTTCTCCCTATGCCTTCATTTGGCCTTTCCTCTGGGTGTGTCTGTGTCCTAATCCGTTCTTATAAGGACACCAATGCTTTTGGATTATGACCTTATTTTAATTTAATTACCTCTTTAAACACTCTATCTCCAAATACAGTCACATTCTAAGATACGAGATATTAGGAATTCAACATATGAATTCTGAGGTGACACAATTCAGCTTGTAACAATGACCAACCATCTCATTTTGGTTAATAAATTCTTTTCATATTTTAATATCTGTCTTCAGGTTTTGTTCAGCCTGGAAATTATTGTATTTTCTCCTCTTGATGTGACTTTTCACATCTTTGTTCTGATTTGTTGTGGATTGATTTTATAGTATAACTCTAAGAAGGCAAACTTAATTCAAATTTTTTAGAGGGTGGATATTTCTCCAGTATGCCCAGTTAGCACCCAGTATTTATTAAATGCCTATATAGCATCAGACGCTGAGCCAGACATTTTCCTCTAATTATCTAATCTTCATAAGGATTCTGGAAAGTAAGTGTTACCCATTTTTACATAGGGCTAAATCGAGAAAATCACCACTCCAGTGTGGTTATATGAATGGTTTAAGGTCACAGAACTACATGCAGGTGACAGAGCAGAAAACACATCTCATATCTCTTGACTCTTGACTCATAATTTCATCATCTCTCTCTCCCCTACCAACTACTCCAGATTTGTTTATTTTAATTCCACATTAGACTGCATGTTCCTAGAACTCGGAGGCAGCTGTGATGGTTACTTTGAAGTGTCAACTTGACTGGGTCACAAAATGCTCAGATACTTGGCTAACCACTGTTTCTAGCTCTCTGTGAGGAGGTTTCTGGATGATATTAGCATTTGAATCAGTAGACTGAGCCAAGTGGTTTGTCCTCTTCAGTATAGATGAGCAGCATCCAATCTGTTGAGGAACTAAATAGATCAAAAAGGTAAAGGAAGAGAATTCTCTCTCTTTCTCTCTCTCTCTCTCCCCCTCTCTCTCTCCCTCTCTCTCTCTTTGCATGACTATCCCAGCTGGGACATCAGTCTTCTCCTGCTGTTAGACTGGGTCTTAAACCACTAGCTTGCCTGGGTCCTAGCTTACAAATGGCAGATCATGGGACTTCTCAGCCTCTGTAATCATATGAGCTACTTCCTCATACTAAATTCCTCTCCTTGATATCTAGAATAGAAATATTTCCTATTGGTTGTGTTTCTCTGGAGAACCCCGTCTAATACAGCAGTGTCTAATGTAATATTTCAGGCAGAGAGGATAGCAAGAAGAAGTATATATGGACTTTTTGACCAGTACAAGGACCAATATGGCTGTAGTAAGTGGGTGGAAGAAGTAATGCTCCTTGTTTGTCCTTATGAAGTCTTTGGCTTTTCCTCTAACCAGGATGGGGAACTACAGGAGGGTTTTGATCAGAGAAGTGAAATGATCTGACTTGTAATTTTGACAAGACTAGAATTTGTTGACTGATTGGATCTGAGGATTTAGAGCAAGATGAAGGAAGGATGACCCTCGAAGTTTATCTTGAATTAGGAGGTTAGGTGAAAGAAGATGAAAAAGACTGTGAGGAGAGAGGGTTTTGGGGGAGGATGGGGAGTTCTTGAGGCAACATTGTGTTCAACTGAGTGCTAAGCATCTTATGTGTATTATTAGCTCATTCAATTCTCCTAAGAACATTACTACTACTATTATTCCCATTTTCAAATAAGGAAATAGAGTCAAAGAAGTTAAGAAATGTGCCCAAGGTCAAACAGCTTGTAAAAGTAGGGACTAGAACTTGAACTCAGGTTTATGTCAGTCCAAAGCCTGCAATACCCAGAACCATAGCCCAACACCATACAGATAATAATGTCCATATTTGCTCATTAAGACTGAGGCCTTGGGATCCCTGGGTGGTGCAGCGGTTTGGCGCCTGCCTTTGCCCCAGGGCGTGATCCTGGAGACCCAGGATCGAATCCCACATCGGGCTCCCGGTGCATGGAGCCTGCTTCTCCCTCTGCCTGTGTCTCTGCCTCTCTCTCTCTCTGTATCTGTCATAAATAAATAAAATATATAAAAAAAAAAAAAAGACTGAGGCCTAATAAGTATCCTCAGACTTGACCATTCAAAGAACAACTTCTTCCTTGGGTAGGTGGATAAGGGAAGTGCCCAAGATGAGACACTTGATTCACACCCCATTAGTCAGCTTGGACTACCATAACCAAATACCACAGAGTGGGTGGTTTAAGCAATAGGAATTTATTTTCTCACACGTCTGGAGGCTAGAGGTCAGAGGTCAAGACAGCTCAGGTTTGGTTTCTTTGACTTGTAGTTGGCTACCTTTTCTTTATGTCCTCACCTGGCCTTCTGTGCTTATGCATCCCTAGATGTGTCCTAATTCCTTCTTGAAAGGACATCAGTTGGATTAGGGGCTACCCAAATGACTTCATTTTGTCTTTATTGTCTCTTTAAAGGCTCTATTTCTTTTCTTTTCTTTTTTTTTTTTTAAGATTTATTTGTTTATTTATTATTCATGATAGACACAGAGAAAGAGAGAGAGAGGCAGAGACACAGGAGGAGGGAGAAGCAGGCTCCATGCCGGGAGCCTGACGCGGGACTCGATCCCAGGCCTCCAGGATCACGCCCTGGGCCAAAGGCAGGCACCAAACCACTGAGCCACCCAGGGATCCCCAAAGGCTCTATTTCTAAATACAGTCACATTTTGAGGTGCTGGGGGTTAGGATTTCATCATGTGAATTTTGGGAGACACAATTCAACCCATGACACCCACCTTCCGATCAATCGACATAAACCTTAACTTATTTTAACATTGCACTGTACTGTTACTGATTGTTAACAAGGAACAATAGTTTTGTTGGAGAAAGGGAGTCATGAGTCCAGGTTGCTAAAAGGCCACTGAATGTGGAGTTGATTCCTGGTATCTCACATGTAGCCTCTACATAATGGTTTGCTGGTGATGAGAACAGGAGAAACCTCAAAAAAGAATGAGAAGTTCTGAGAATTCTTCATGATGTCATGTTGCTGAGAACATTTTTTTTTTTTGGTATAATATATGTAATATGTGCTAGTGAAAGATAATCATGGTTTTTTTTATGGTTGGTGAATTTTTGGAGGGGCAGAGGTTAGGGGCATTAAAAAGATTGGAAATGTTAAGGAAGGTTGGAGGAGAATGATTTTTTTTTTTTCTAGAAGTACAAAGGATAGCAAATCTCAACTAAAACTCAACTCAGCTAGCCATGCTCTGCCCCCCACCAACCTTCCTGTCACAAAGCAGTTATTTTTTAAGATTGTCATGAAGACAAGAAAGTGTAGAATCCAGATTGGTCTTTATAGAAACTTATATAATGAAGTTAATTATTACTACTAATATCCATCCCTAGATGTGGAAATAAAGATATAAACATTTCTCTTTTCTGTAATGATAATGGCCAAGTGGGATTCTATTTGCATTTGGAAATTGTGCTTTCTGTTTGAGTGGGAGGGATGTCCCAGGAAAAAATTTATAACAAGATAAACATTTAAATCACACAATAAATAATAAACTATTTTTTTGGAGAAACATCACAGACAATTCAATGGCAGATTTTTGCACAAAAAAATTAGGAATTAATTCTACTTTCCATCTCTCTCCAGAACCTCTATTCATAAGTTGAAAAGAATATAGTTTTTAGTTAACATTTGTCAAAAACGTTGCAATTTTTCTCATTATATAGAAAATCAAGCCACATAGTAACTATGGACAGAAACACAGTTAAATTAAATTGCAGTTAAAGTTCCTTTGTTTCAAAGTATCTTTTTATCACCCTCCAAAAATTGTGAGATTTTAGAAACCCCCAAATTATAGGGCTTGGGACAGTTGCCAAGTATGGCTTTTTCTAAAATTGTCTTTTGCTGTCCTGCAATTACTCATTTCAGGCTATTATGTTTCCTCGACGCTGAGAAAGCTCATTCCTCAAACTTGAATTCTAGCTTTAAGAAATTGTTATAAAATTCCATCCTACACTTTTGAGCTCATTCTTAGACCCTATACAACTAAAAAACACAAGGAAGAAAGAAACGGCTTCCCATATTTGGAGTTTGAAGATGGAACGGATGTCACCAAATTAGAAAGGATGTCTAGTAGAGTCCTAAACACTGGACATCACTTCTCAGTTCCTCAGACACCTTCATGAGGACTTCTCTCATGTCTTCACTTGTTTGAGGATCGAGGAGAAGGTATTTATTACAGATTTTCTGGGGCCAGTTACCAGTAGTGAGTCTCATGTTGGACTCTCCAGTGGAAGACTGCAGTTAACTAGGGGTGGGGTCTTGAGCATGTTGCTTTGATTGCCTAAGCTTTTGGCATTGTTTCTTAGTCTATAGGAATTATGGAGGATTCCTACAGAGGTAGGTGATGGTGGAGGGGAAGGTTAGGGAAGATAGAAGTTGGGATAAGAGGCGGAGGGAAGGGAACCAAACTTAATGACTCCTGAAATCAGTTCATGGACTCAACTTCATGAGACTTTGGAGTCTCCTGAATGGGTTTTTCTGATAGACTTTTTGGACCACACGATGGCAGTAGTTGTTTAGAAACAGCCTCGCTCACATCAGAAAGCCCGCTGCGGCACTCCTGAATTTGTGGAGAATGAGCTGCAGCTGACGTTTAGAGCAATTAATAACACATTAGAAAATTTACTAACAGGGATAATCCACATTGAGTTAATTAGAAAGCAATTTCAAGACTGGGGAAGTGGGGGAGGAAAAAGCATGTAGAGATGCTGGCTCTCCGCTACCAGTGCTGTGGCAAGTTTGCATGATCACCGAAGGGCTCTAATCTAGCAGTGACCTATTAAGGTTCTGCTTCTTTGCCAACTCAAGTTCCTTTCCAGGCTAAGGGAAGCCAGATGGCATGGGGGTGGGAGAAGGAGGGATGCTCTGTTCCCAGTGTAGTGGAAAGAATATTGTCCCGGGATGCTAGAGACCTGATTTGTAAGGCTATTTCTGCTACTAATTCCCTCCTGTGACATTGAGCAGGACACTGCCCTTTGGGGACTATTTCTCACCTATGAGATGTGTTCATTGGGTCAGATAACCTCTAAGTTCCCTTTTAGCTCTGGCATTCGAGTCGGTGATGTCAGGAGGCAAGAGTTTTGCGAGCTGGAGATAGATAGATACAAGCTTATATATGTAATCACGATGTCAGTAAATAGCATCTGCTGGATTATGATAAGAGCGCAAAATGCCACATTCACACACTCGGACCGCGGCTGCAGGAGTAGATTTTGACTGATAGCAGCTGGAGCTCGTAGCTGTCTGGGAAGAAATTGAATTTGAAAAGTTCTCTTAAAAGGGCCTGCGGAGAACCAAGGGGAATAAGGGTAGGCAACTTGTCAAGGAGAGTTGGGGGCGCGGATGGAGAGGCAGGGGAAAGGGGGCGACAAGCCTGCCAGGCACACATGCCCCGAGGGAGCCAGGCCATGCCAGGGACTGTGGACACTTCCAGGATTAACCACAGCTAATCGCTCAGCTGGGAGTGCTGTGCTCAAGGCTGGAAACTGGCATCGAATCGTCCAAACACTAGTTTGGCCTTTTCATTCTTTTCCTCCTGCTAAATTTGGCCAAGATCTGTCAGCAGTGTTTTATTTTTAATTTGCTTGGAACAACGTGGCATCCTAGGCAGCTCTGATTTTGCTATTTTATGATGGAAGTCCAAGTTTGCTCCAGGTGGGGTTCGTCACGTGGGAAAGATCTGGAGCAAGAATAGTGGGTAGAATTTTAGTGGCCAGGAAAAGGGACAAGAATTCATGGCTCAGCTTATTTGTCCTGATGATTCGATGGAGGTCTTAATTCTCAGCAGAGGACAGGTGACAGTGACACATTTTTGACATGGATGGGAAAAAGACCCAGGGTAAGAATAAAGAAATATTGGAAATCCTGCCCTTGAAGAATCTGATATATACAAATCTAGACTTTCATTAAAAAAAAAATTAGAAGTCTATCAATATTTTATTTTGCCTCATTTAAAATTCACTAAAGTACTTTTACTTATCTGTAAATCTCATGGATTTTTTTTCCTATTTTTAAGGTAACACATGACTGATAAAAAATTAGATGATATAAAAATCTATGGTAAATATGGTTCAAAAAGAAGAAGAAAGATAAAACTCTGGCTAGCTGGTCTGACCCTCATGTCGCTGTCCCCTCTGGCCTGGTGTATACTCTTTGAGGAATTTCTGTGAGCATCTAACTTCCCTAAGAGAAATTGAAAAGAATTCCGTTTATGAATTTTTGACCTTAGAGAAATTTTCCAACTCTGGTTTGGGCTTGAAGGGTGACCAACTGACCCTGTTTGCTTGGACTTTGAGGTCTAAACTCAGGGAAACTCACTTTCCAGGAAAGTGGGATGATTGGTCACCTTAGTTTCACTTAACTTCTAGGTGAGTCTTTAGAGCTGAAGAGTACCTGATCCTTGGAAGCTGGGACTCGCTGCTTTTTCTAATTCCGTGAGATATTTCCTTCAAGGTGAGGCAAGAACATCTGGCCCTTTCTCTTTCTGCGAGTCCCGCGAAGATGTGGGGTTTTAGGGTAGGGGAGGGTGGACGGATGGGAAGGACATCGTCTTCCATGTCAGCCATGCTGTGCCTCCTCTCTACCTCTTCCCACTGAATGAAGGGGACTTCAAGGCCACAAAGCCCACCCATCTTGGAGGCCCTCCATCCTGTTTATTTGAATGTGGACACCGTCTTTAGGAGACTCTCAGCTCCCGACTGCCCAGTCTCACAGTATCATGGGAACCTCAGGTAATGGGTCTATCGCCTTGGGCACAAACACACCTAGAAGGATCTAGAAGCCACAGGCCATCTCTCCAAATATTATTGCAATGGCTTCTGTTCTGTCTTTATCTTAGTAGAAGCTGTGTCCCCAGGACTGTTGTACAGTTAGGTAGGCCCAAGTGCAACATAGTGGAGCTATATGAGGAGTGTCTTATGAGGCCAGGACAGCACAGAGAAATCCTTGCACCTGCCTCTTTGACAGTTTTTGCTAAGAATCAGATGTCAGAGAATCCCCTCACATATTAGCTAGACAGAGAGGTACTTTGGGGAATCAGGCCAGGTCTAAGAACTATGAAAAGGGTTTGAAACAGAGATGGTACTAAGTATATAGAAGTATGTGAGTCATCCTCTCACTACTACTACAAACTGGCTTTCAATATGCTTTTACAGTGGGGTGCAGTGCTTAAGGACCCCACATTCACCAGTCAGTGGCTGTGTGACCACGGGTAGGTTCTCCATTGCTCTCAACTTCTACTGCTCCTCTTTAGAGATAATAGTGTCAAATGTGTAGATTGTTGGGACAATGAAATAATGTGTAAAGCACTTAGAAGCCTGGGACCGAAATGATCAATCCAAGCTGTAGATTAGGAGATTATGGCTCCCGGTTTAACTAAAGTATCAAAGACCTGAGGCAAGATTCAAATCCAGGTCTGTTGACTTCAAAACACATGACTTGTGTTTTGAACTCAATGTTGTTACCAGGAACACAACCTTCCCTGACTCAGAATTGACCGGGCAGCAGGATTCTGGAATGGGCACGGATACTATTTCAAAATAATAATAAAAATCCTCATAGAGTTAGTATTTAATGGGTATCTACTAAGGGCAGACACTGTCCCAAGTATTTTCCCATGATAACTCTCACCGTACAAGCTCACAGACCCTGAGGTATACACCATTAGTGTTTCTATCTTACAGACTTTGGAAACTGAGGCACAGAGCTCTAGAATCTTTTGGCAGAAGCCAGAGCTTATGTTGACAAGCTCATTTCCAACCCAAACAGTCTTGGGGAGGGAGCTAGCAGCCCTGGCAATGCTCCAGCACACACCCGTGACACTCAGGTCCCCCCGGCCAAGCTTCCTGAAGAGCCAGGTGTCAGCTGGAGCTGGGGGCTCCTGGCCTGTGATTGGCTGCTAGCATGTGTGGTTAGCCCTCTGTGGTGGGGGAGGCGAGGAAGGACAGTGGAAGCTGATAAATAATGCAGCACCTGCTCTGGGGTACAAGAGAACAAAGAGGGGGAGGAGAACACACTTTGCCTTCTCTTTGGTATCAAGTAATATCAACCGAATTACAGCCATCCCAGCACTTTGGCCAGGCGGCCTGCTGAGCAAGGTAACACTCGTCACTTTCATGCCCTGAGCCACAATATTTATTACATTTTTATGTTTCTAATTAGGAGGACTTGGGCTTCTTTTCCTTGCAGGGGACAAGGGGAGGGATGAAGGGAAGCTGATAACAATTTGATTTTTCTTTCCCATGTATAAAAATCGGAGAGGACTAAGAAGCTAAGTTTAAGAAGACAGCGTAGGTTCATAGAGAAGATGCCGATACCCAGATGGCTGTAAATGAATGTTGGGGGCAGGGGAGACCTGTAAGGAGTGCTTCTTGAATGAATCCGTAAATGAATTATCAGAAGGAAAGGTGTGGCTCTTGGAAAAGAGATGCTGTGCTTGTCTAGGCATGATAAGTAATCAGCTAACGGAATTCTAGGGTGGGAGGAAATGTAGTTTCCCAGGTATTCCCAGGTATTGCCAGCAATTTCCTGAACCAGGTTGGATTGAGTGGGAGACCAGCTTCTCTCAACGCGTGACCCGTGGGCTACTCGTAGCAGGATCAACCGAAATGCTTAACACCTGCAATTTCTGGACTCTTTCCTAGACAAACTGAATCGGAATTTCTGGAACCTGATGGTCTGCATTATTTTTTTTTAAACATAAACTCCCCTATAATTCTAACACATAATAATTTTTTTGAAGATTTTTTTATTTTGTTTATCCATAGAGACACACACAGAGACACAGGCAGAGGGAGAAGCAGGCTCCATGCGGGGACCCTGACGTATCCCTGGACTCCAGGATCACGCCCTGGGCTGCAGGCGGCGCTAAACCGCTGCACCACCAGGGCTGCCCACACATAATAATTTTTAAAAATACTTTATTTACTTACTTGAGAGAGAGAGAGTGCAGAGGGAGAGGGAGAAGCAGACCCCCGCTTAGCAGGGATCATGACTTGAGTCCAAGGCAGACACTTAACCGGCTGAGTTGCCCAGGTGCCCCTAATAGATAATAATTTTGAGAATTGACACTGTAGAGACCTATGCAGAGATTATGTTCTTGAACTGGGATTCCTGACCGGGGGTTGTGACAGTGCCCTTCTCTTCCTGAAGTAGTTCAAGCAAGAAGTTGCCTGGGGGGAAGGAAAAAAAATCTTAAGGTCATTTTGTGGATGGCTGAGGCTTCTAGAAAGGCGGCTGATGCTGTCAATTTTTGGAGGTGGTGTTTGGCAAACAGTAGAGAATAATATTTGTAGAGTGGATGAGTGAATACGTGAGCGGGGTAGGTGTGACAGCCAGGGGGTCACCCTTGGGCACGCAGTGGTCATTTGGAACATTGTATATAGACCAAGTCAAAGATGTGAAGTGGGGGGATTGTGGGACAAATGCTAGGATGTAGGTGTGTGTAGGGCGGGGGCTGGGCTGGGAGTGGGAGGTGGTGGTGCTGCTGTGACCCCGCCTCCTGACCTAACTAATCATACAGTCACCAAGGTGTAGCTTCTGCCCAGGGCCAGCCAGGCCACCGCAGCCTAGTTTGTCCAAATGAATCTGTGCCCTGTGTTGACAAAGACCCCACAGCTGTGATGGCAGGTGATGGCCCCACGGAGACGGCAGTGCCTCCTGGGAACGGGGCTGAGCCAGCACCCCAGGCTGGTCTGAGGCTGGGACCTTTCCTTAGAAGAGAGATCAAGCGTTTGTAAGATTCCTGAGTGTCAAACAATGACCACAGGATAATGCTTACATAATCCCAGCTTCGTGATCTGTATAGGCCCATATTTTGGTTCCCTTTCTACACATTTACCAGAAAAGAAAGATAAGGATGCTGGTCAGATTTGAGGCTTAGCCAGGTCTTAAAATTTCTTGGGGGTTGGGAAGGGTGTATTTAGGAAGAAATAAAGAAAAGTGACAATGGGTATGTACCTATAAATCTAGTCTTTAAAACATTTTTTTCCCTAAAGTAAATTGATCACAACATTTAAAAAAATACATGTTTGTTGTGAAAAATTAAAATGATGTAAGAATGAATAAAATAGAAAATTAAAGAGACTATATTACCAGTGTCAGTTCTATTTTTTAAGATTTTATTTATTATTATTATTATTATTATTTTTTTTTTTTTGAGAGAGAGAGAGAGAGATAGTGAGAAAGAGTAAGTGAGAGCACAAGCAGGCTCACTGTTCCTCCCCTGAGCAGGGAGCCCGCCATGGGACTTGACCCCAGGACCCTGGGATCATGACCCAAGCCGAAGGTAGATGCTTAACTGACTGAGCCACCCAAAGGCCCCTTTTTTCTCTTTTCTTTTCTTTTCTTTTCTTTTCTTTTCTTTTCTTCTTTTCTTTTCTTTTTTCTTTTCTTTCTTTTCTTTCCTTTCCTTTCCTTTTTTCTTTTCTTTTCTTTTCTTCTTTTCTTTTCTTTTTTCTTTTCTTTCTTTTCTCTTTTCTTTCTTTCTTTCTTTCTTTCTTTCTTTCTTTCTTTCTTTCTTTCTTTCTTTCTTTCTTTTGTGTAATTCTATTTTTGGAGAGTAAACATTGTTAAGATTTTAGTGCATATCCTCCCAGCACGACTGTACTTCCAGGGGTGTGATCAAATGTGTATAAAGGGAATCCTACTAGCTATTGTTGTCCTGTTCTCTGCTTTGTCATGTATCTTTCCGTATCATTGCATATGGATATTGCAGATATGTATTAATGCATATAGAAATGTTAAATGTCTGTATTGTTTTCCATGGAATATCTGGATCTTAGTTTATTTAATAATGCTCTATTGGTGATTATTTATGCTGTTTCCTATTTTTTGAAAGTAACAATTTTTTTTAAACAAATCTCTTTCTGCGTCTCGGCCTCTCTCCATGTAATATTCACTGTGGGAATAACCTGTGGAATGTTTATTCCCACACGAGAAATAGCCTGTGAGAATGTTTCTATGGAATAACTTCCTAAAAGCAAATTTATTGCACCAAAGATAAGATATACTTAAACTTTTAAAAAACAGTGCTAAATTGTTCACTAGAGATATTATACCAATTTATACTCCTCCTAAGAATGTATGAAGATACTTGCATTTCCCCATACTTTCATTAATGCTGAGTAATAATATTTTAAATCTTTGTTAGCCAGATAGATAAAACATACCTCCTTAGATCTAGTTATTAAAAATTCTATCTTCTTCTAAAAGTAATACATGTTTATTTCAGAAAAAGTAGAAATCATAGGTAAGGATTAAAAAAATAAAACATCAATAGTGGGAGTGTCTGGCTGGCTCAGCGGGCGGAATGTGTGACTCTTGCTCTCAGGGTTGTGAGTTCAAGCCCCACATGGTGTAGAGATTACTTAAAGATAAAAATATATTTTTTTAAAATAAAACATCTATAGCTTCCACAGATAACCACGATCAGCATCTCAGTGTATATTCCTCTCAAGGCAAGAAGAATAATATCCCTTCTACCCCCTTCTTCTAGTTTGGATAAAGTTTTAGCAGTTGAGTTGAAAACAACAACAAATACATTTGATTTGGATGTCAATGGCTAATAATCGGTTGGTGACGATATGCTTTCTTTGGGAGTATTTAAATAAATGTATTTTGGCAGATTTTGACATAACGTTTCCAGCCAGTGGGAGTCAGGAGAGGAATGGGGAGGGAGGGGAGATAGTTCTAGAGACCCCTCCAACATGCCTTGCGGTTGACTTCCTCATTGAGAAAGTCCATTATTTAGCTCCAGAGATGGTGACACAGTTTTTTTTTTTTTTTTAAATAAAAACTCAAAATATTATTTTGGAAATCCAGAGAACAAGCATGTTAGAAAAAGCCTGGGTAGGACAAGTCTAATGGGATGAAAAGGCCTTTGGGAAGGAGTTCTAGCCAATGGGGGAGGAGACCCAGAAGGCCTTCACACCTGACACAGGACAGAATTGAGGAACATAACTGAACCCTAAGCAATGTTAAGGTGTTTGCTGGGCTGCAGGTGAAATACTTTTGAGGTTAATGAGAACCTTGAGACTGCAGTTGTTTAGATCTCACACAGTCCTGCCTATAGAACAATTTCACAGGATTTCCTTTTTAACCATGTCTTGGAAATTGGCTTTTAGTTTTCATTAAGAACATCAGTCCCTGCAGTCTAGAGCATACAAGATAGAACAAACTTCAGTAGTTTAAAGGGATGACTTAGAAAGAAACTTCGGTAGCAGCAGTCAGGATTAGCCACGGCACCTCCTTCCCCCCAAACCTCGTTGTCCAGTAATGACTTCCGGGAGGGCCTGGATGATTTTTACCTGAAACTCCTTGAATTTTTCACCTTAAAAGTCCTTTAGGATCTTTGTTATGAGCACACTATGGTTTGTTGCAGGTTTAGAGAGTTCTGTGGGGTTTTTTTGTTTTGTTTTGTTTTGTTTCTAATGTAAGACACAGCCTTATAATTTACAGCAGTGTTCACTAATTAAAATTGTAAGCATAATTACTATCCATGATACTTATTATTAGTTAGCATTCATAAAGCCTCAAAATTCACTTCATCCTTTCAAGTAGTGAGTAATTAGTTTCTTTGAGTTTGTAGCTCTAGCATCCCTTTATGACCCGTTTGGAAGACATAAACAACCAATCTCTCTCCCAGGAGACTGCTTTAAAAAGCTGGAAATATATTGTCCAGCTAGTACAATGAGGCTAATACAATGCAGAAAATATGACTTTTCCTTTTACTAGCCAGTTTTTCCTTGTATTTATTCAACAAAAGACTGTTCAGCCTTAATGCGTACAAGGAATGTTGGAGAGATAGAGATGAATCACTCAAAGATTCTGTCCTCAAAGACCTTCAGGTTTTGGTGGAAAGAAAATAAGATGGTACATATATACGTAAATCGAAGCGTAGTGGTGCATGTTGGTATAGATGACCTCGTGCACTGGCAAAGCAAGGAATGACTGTTCTCTGCTGTATGCTCTGCACCTAACATAGTCTATTAAAATAGGAGGTTTAGGGACACCTGGGGGCCTCAGCGGTTGAGCGTCTGCCTTCGGCTCAGGACGTGATCCCAGGGTCCCAGGATCGAGTCCCACACCGGGCTGTTTGCATGGAGTCTGCTTCTCCCTCTGCCTGTGTCTCTCATGAATAAATAAAATCTTAAAAAAAAATAGGAGGTTTCGTAAGTAACTTTTTGGAGGATCAACAAATGAATGAATAATTGAATGTTTTAATTTGTATTCCTCCCGAGATGCATCAGTGGGATATTGATTTTTTTTTTTTGACTTGTTTTCATTGTTCTCAGGTATCTCAGGCAGCATGGCTGTCTCTTTGCCACCCACCCTGGGACTCACTTCTGCCCCAGATGAGATCCAGCACCCACATATTAAATTTTCAGAATGGAAATTTAAACTGTTCAGGGTGCGGTCTCTTGAAAAGGCACCTGAAGAAGCTCAAATAGAAAAGAAAGTTTCCTCCGAGGGGAAACCCTCTCTGGAGCAATCTCCAGCAGTCCCGGACAAGGCTGATGGTCAGGAGGCAGCCCTGAGTCCACCAGCATTGAAAGCTCACCCTAAGTTTCTGAAGGAACCCCACGATGATGGGAAAACAAGAGACAAAGCGATCCACCAAGCCAACCTTCGACACCTCTGCCGTATCTGTGGGAATTCTTTGAAAACCGACAGGCGTAATAGGAGGTATCCGGTCCACGGGCCCGTGGATGGCAAAACCCAAGTCCTTCTACGGAAGAAGGAAAGGAGGGCCACATCCTGGCCAGACCTCATTGCCAAGGTTTTCCGGATCGATGTGAAAGCAGACGTTGACTCCGTCCACCCCACCAACTTCTGCCACAAGTGCTGGAAGGTCATGTACAGGAGGTTTAGCAGCGCCCCACGCGGGGTTTGCTTCCCGAGGAAGGCAGCCCCGGAGTGGCTCCCCCACGCGCCCTCCTGTGACCTCTGCCGTGCTGCCCGCCAGGGACTCAAGAGGAAGAGTCCTCAGCCAAGTGCACAGCTCAGCAAAAGGCTCAGAACCGTGCTTGAGCGGGCGGGCAGGGCCCGTGGGCACCGGAGAAGAGCCCGGGCCGGGCTCCGCGACAGCGGGGCGACCGGGAAGGCCTCCGACTGCGGGAACGTGCACCTTGGTACCGAGCTCCTCGCGGTGGACTTCCCGGCCCACTTCGTGAAGTCCATCTCCTGCCGGATCTGTGAGCACATCCTGGCGGACCCCGTGGAGACCACGTGCAAGCACGTGTTTTGCAGGGTCTGCATTCTCCGCCGCCTCAAAGCCACGGGCAGCTACTGTCCCTGCTGCCGGTATCCCTGCTTCCCTACTGACCTGGAGAGCCCGGGGAGGTCCTTTCTGAGCATCCTGAACTCCCTGATGGTGAGATGTCCGGCCAAAGGGTGCGACGAGGAGGTCAGCTTGGAGAGGTACAACCAGCACGTGGCGGGCCACAAGGACTCGGACCAGACTTTTGTGCACATCAACAAGGGGGGGCGGCCGCGCCAGCCCCTGCTGTCGCTGACCCGGAGGGCTCAGAAGCACCGCCTGCGGGAGCTCAAGCTGCAGGTCAAGGCCTTCGCCGACCGGGAGGAGGGGGGCGACGTGAAGTCCGTGTGCCTGGCCCTGTTCCTGCTGGTGCTGCGGGCCAGGAACGAGCACCGGCAGGCCGACGAGCTGGAGGCCGTCCTGCAGGGCCGCGGCCCCGGCCTGCAGCCGGCCGTCTGCCTGGCCATCCGGGTCAACACCTTCCTCAGCTGCAGCCAGTACCACAAGATGTACCGGACCGTGAAGGCCATCACCGGGAGGCAGATCTTTCAGCCGCTGCACGCCCTGCGGGCCGCCGAGAAGGCCCTCCTGCCCGGCCACCACGCCTTCGAGTGGCAGCCGCCTCTGCAGAACGTGTCCTCCAGCGCCCACGTTGGCATCATCGATGGCCTGTCGGGCCTGTCCTCCTGCGTGGACGACTACCCCGTGGGCACCATCGCCAAGCGGTTCCGCTACGATGCGGCCCTGGTGTCCGCTCTGATGGACATGCAGGAGGACCTCCTGGAAGGCGTGAGGGCCCGGGGCCTGGACGACCACCTCGGGGGCCCGTTCACCGTGGTGGTCAAGGAGTCCTGCGACGGCATGGGGGACGTGAGCGAGAAGCACGGCGGCGGCCCGGCCGTCCCCGAGAAGGCCGTGCGGTTCTCGTTCACGGTCATGAGGATCACCGTGGCCCAGGGCTCGGAAAGCGTGCAGGTGTTCGAGGAGGGCAAACCGAACTCGGAGCTGTGCTGCAAGCCGCTGTGTCTCATGCTGGCGGACGAGGCCGACCACGAGACCCTGACGGCCATCCTGAGCCCGCTGGTCGCCGAGAGGGAGGCCATGAAGAGCAGCTGCCTCCTGCTGGAGATGGGGGGCGCGCTGCGGACCTTCAGGTTCATCTTCAGGGGCACCGGATACGACGAGAAGCTGGTCCGGGAGGTCGAAGGCCTCGAGGCCTCGGGCTCGGTCTACATCTGCACCCTCTGCGACGCCACCCGCCTGGAAGCCTCTCAGAACCTCGTCCTGCACTCCATCACCAGGAGCCACTCGGAGAACCTGGAGCGCTATGAGGTCTGGCGCTCCAACCCCTACCACGAGTCCGTGGACGAGCTGAGGGACCGGGTCAAGGGCGTCTCCTCCAAGCCCTTCATTGAGACGGTGCCTTCCATCGATGCGCTCCACTGCGACATCGGCAACGCGGCCGAGTTCTACAAGATCTTCCAGCTCGAGATAGGCCAGGCCTACAGCAAGGCCGGTGCCTCCAAGGAGGAGCGGAGAAGGTGGCAGGCCACGCTGGACAAGCATCTCCGCAAGAAGATGAACCTGAAGCCCATCATGAGGATGAACGGCAACTTCGCCAGGAAGCTCATGACCAAAGAGACGGTTGAAGCAGTCTGTGAACTGATCCCCTCTGAGGAGAGGCACGAAGCCCTGAGGGAGCTCATGGACCTTTACCTGAAGATGAAGCCCGTATGGCGATCTTCGTGTCCCGCGAAAGAGTGCCCAGAATCCCTGTGCCAGTACAGCTTCAACTCCCAGCGTTTCGCCGAGCTCCTGTCTACCAAGTTCAAGTATAGATATGAGGGCAAAATCACCAACTACTTCCACAAAACCCTGGCCCACGTCCCCGAAATTATCGAGAGAGATGGTTCCATCGGGGCCTGGGCGAGCGAGGGCAACGAGTCTGGCAACAAACTGTTCAGGCGCTTCCGGAAAATGAACGCCAGGCAGTCCAAGTGCTACGAGATGGAAGACGTCCTGAAACACCACTGGCTGTACACCTCCAAATACCTGCAGAGGTTTATGAATGCTCACAATGGGTATAAAAAGTCCGGCCCTCCCTTCAACTCACAGGCAGGCTTAGGCGATCCATTAGGCCTAGAGGACTCTCTGGAAACTCAAGATTCGATGGAATTTTAAGGAAGGCAGATGCTTTTGAGTTGGTTTTTTGCAAACCAGTTTTCCCCTGGGTTGCACTGGGGCCTTCTCACACCCTTCACTCCTGTGTGGGGGGGGCTTTGCCACCCAAGCAGTGGTCCATAGGAGAGGCCAGCCGTGCTGAATCCATGTCAGGAATGGATAACTGATGAACTGATTGCCCGAACCGTGTAGGGAGTTCAGAAGAGCAACAGGAGAAATCAGTTATTTGAAAGCTCAATAACTCAGAAGAGGAGTAACTGCAGGGGACCAGACACGAACAAGGAAGAGCGTGCGTGTGACTGAGTGACACAGAAAATCAAAGTCAGGGTTATCAAAGAACAGCCAGGGAAGCCGGGAAAGGAATTTGTCTTGTGGGATCCGTTCCCCACCCCTTCGATTTAGCATAACTTTGTATTGAGATATGCGTGTTTTTTTTTTTATGCCATTTCTGTAGAATTCCTTATTTTACAAATTTCACAGATCTGGGCTTATTCTGCAAGATCCAAAAAATCTTTAAAAACTTCTATTGGATTTCTCTACCAATAACATCTTACACACTTGGATGGCATGATGACCTTCACAGAGTGCTCTCAATGCGTTTTCTCACTTGGGACATTTATGCAGAAATACCTTACATCCAGGAAAATTTTGGAAAATCTGCCCCCTTCTGGGTTTCAGTGATGTCAGCATTGAGTGACTGTAAGAGTTTAGGAAGTCACCTGCTACCATGAAGTTTTCAATAATGAAGTTGGAAGAATAAAAAACTGTTTTCTACAGTTATTTGTTGAATCTTCTGGTAATACATTTTTACTTAGCTGTCGGTAGCCAAGTATGCTTCTTATTTTTACTTTTTTAATTTCAATTAATTTAACATCTCCAGCGCTTTTCTATAGGATCTCGAAGCCACAGTGGCTTTTAAGATTTTTACTCACTGTGTAAAAACAGGTTTAATGTCTTACTGAAAATTTCTGCCCGATTTTCTCCAGATGAAACCTGGGTCAATTTTGCTAAATCCAGATTTCTTGGAGTCTTTTCCTCTGCAATGTGTTACTCTTTCTATTAAGATTAGTCTAATTTCAGTGCGTTCAGATTTTTGTAGCTGGATACTTTTGTACTCTTCTTACTTGCTAAGTTTAGATGAAGCCTGTTCATAGCGCAGGGGAAGGGTTAACATTTGTAGAGTGGGTTTCCCCCCACTTTTGAATATTTTCACATTCATTTTGCCTCATTTCTCCTCACAACAACTCTGTGAGGGTAGACGTTGTTACTATTCCTGCTTGATGGAGGGTTAAATCATCAGCCCAAAGTTACAGTGATGATAAATGCCTAATCTGGATGCAAACCAGGCCTTTTGTCTCCAAATTCCATGTTCTTTCTACCAAAATAATTAACCACCATCCTTTTTTTTTTTTTTTTCAATAAGGCAGTGTCATAATTTGCTTAGGATCCCAAACTAATCACTGCAGTTTATAATTCTTGGGAGCAGGGATGGCTGGGTTTTATAAGTCATTATTGTGCTTTGATAGAAGAAAGTTATGGTAAAGCTCCCAGGAGCCCCCTATAATCTCTGGTGGCTCCAGTTATTTGGAGACTATTGTCTTCATCCTTAGGAATTTGGGAATTGCCAATTGCTGGCAATTTAGAGCAGGCATGGGATTTTATATGCTAGTGAGTCATAATGATATGTTAGTGTTAATTAGTTTTTTTTTCTTTCTTTGATTTTATTGGCCATAATTGCCACTGTTCATACACAGTATATCAAAGAGCTGTGTAATTTAGTTGTCAAACGTGTGTCAGTGACATTATCCTAAATGATATGCATTTGGTGCTTATACAGGGATTGAGCCCCACAATTTCCATTAAAAAATACAGCAGTGTTCCTTGCTTTTCATATACAGCATATATATAAATTACAAAGACATTTGTAATTTAGTTGTCAAAAATATATACACATTTTAATTGTATTTTTTTCTTGAAAATGTCGAGTTTTGTATTTTGCAAATTAACGGCCTTCTGAGCCACCCCTTCTCTTCCTCTCATTTAATTCTTACAGCATGCCTCTGCACTAATAAACAGCTAAATTCATGTAATCATTCATTTCCTGAAGCATGCTGGTGCTGGTTATTTGTAGATTTTTTCCCCTCATTTCCACCCTGTTCCTTGATTGGTGGCACTGTAAATGCATTCCAATATTAAATTCTCCTTTTCTAGCATTGTAGGAATGCATGTGACTAACAGCATGATTTATAGCACAACCTTCCCAATAATCTCTTAATCAGATCACATTTTGATGAACCCCAGGAACATCTGGCTGCAGGAATTTCAATATATAGAAATGCTGCCTATTGTGGATTTAGCCCTCATGGTTGAGATTGCAATACCCAAGACCTGGTTTTATTATTGCATTTTAGTTTTGACAATGCCCATTGTAAGTCACTTACTCAAGAAAAATTCACCACACTGAATGGAGCATTTTTGAGGGGGGGTATAGACTGGGGCTTCAGAAGGGCAATGCATTTTCCTCCCATGAAACCAGATTCTACAAGTTTTCCTGTCAACCCATGGGGGTGGGGGTGGGGGGTAGTACAGGGACCAGAGATAACAACTGATGAAAACTTGTTGAATGGTCGGGGTGAGGTCAAGAAAGTGCTTTGGGATTAATAAACATGCCCTGTGAAGCAAGAGCAGGAGAAAAGATGTCTTTTCTTTCCAGGTGAGCTGGAATTGAGGTTTGCCTCAATGTGTTTTCACGAAATATAAATGAAGATAAAGATTTTGTGGGTTGAGTATGTAGGTCTCGCATTACATCAAACAGAATTCAAATTCCGCACAGCCAGGAGGCAGGATTTGTAAGCACCAGCGGTGTTTGGGAGGGACAAAGCATCATGTGGATGCAAGTGATTTTTGATTGCAGCTGTGTATATGTCTCCGGTTTTTGTATGAGAGACAGGCCATTCTTTTAATGTAAGGAGGTTTTAAGTAAGAGTGGATATTTTGTTTGATTTTTTTTCCTCTTTAACTATAGTAATCTACATAAATATACCTCAGCCATCATTTTTGGTAAGATTTTTGTGCAGAACTGCACTTTGCTTTATTTTCTTAACAAATAATCATAAAGTTTGTTTAGCGGCTCCCAAGAGCCTTCTTTTTTGTGTGTTAGGGAAAGTTCAGGCGCCAGAAAGCAGTGGAAGTTATTTGATGCAGGTCGCCTGTGTTTCCGTGGCAAATGTCTTCAAATTAGACAAAGTATGTGTTTCAATACTTACTTTTATATTTTAATGTTTTTACTCCTTATAAGTATTGTGATTATTGTTAACTTTGTTTTAAGCATTTGAAATAAACGTTTAAAATTTGGAAAGAGCGTGTATTGTGGTTTATAGTCAAATAAGACTACTGAGTGCAACATTTGAAAGAATGAGGTAACGCATATTTTTTAGAGGAAATACAAAATAAATTTGGTGGCCTTTAGAATAAAGGGCAACAGGATAGTGATTAATAGGTATAATTTACCCTAATCTCGGCCGAGACCATTCATTTCTGGATATTTGAAGTGAAGAGTAAGCCTTTCGAAGATGTAGAATTGGAAAAATCGATGGTTTTGGACTCTTTGAGAACCTGTTAAGAATGTGGGCCTGTTCCCCAGAAAATTCATGTTTTCATATACTCAAAAGTTTGGTCAGAGTGGTTGACTTGTCCACGATCACATGGACTGTGGCAGCACTGGCCAGTGCACTCCTGATGGCGATGATGATGGTGATGATACTATTACTACTACTAAAACAACATCTGCCTCTTAGCAAACAGGGTGGAAGGAAGGACACGTGGTTTTCTCACTGGATCCTTTCAGGGGGGTACTGCGATTACCTCCGCGTTGTGCACGTGGTCGCTGAAGCTTAGCTCAGCCTGTAAAGGCCAGAGCTCTGCCCATCCTACCCTCACATGACTGGGTGGTCTCCTTGTAGCCATGAAGTGTGAAGCAGCTCAGCACCCCCTTCGCTGGAGACCTCCCAGCTCTCTTCTGCTCAGGACGGAGATTCAGTCTGGTGCTTCTGTGCAACCGTACCAGTTTGTAAAATACTAAAATATGTCTGTACTTGTAGGCAAACAGCCTGTGTCCCGAAGGCCCCAGTACCCTTTCTCCTCTGGCAGCCAGCTCCATCCTCCAGGAACTCACCGTCCAGCAAGTCACAGGTTCATACCAGCACCTCAGGGAGCCTTCAGGGACTGCTCCCGCCTCATTTTCTTGGATTGCTTGCTTTTTTAAACCCTGCTATCCTTGCCTTGTTTTGTCTTTTTCCAGCTTCATTGAGCCATAATTGACAAACAGAATTGTGTATCACGTGCATGACATGCTGATTCGATATATATTGTAGGGTATTTGGCATAATCTCATGAACATATCCATCATCTCCCATCATGAACTTTTATTTTGATGGGGTGAGGGTGTTTAAGATCTACTCTCAATTTTAAGTGTACAAAGACAGTATTATTAACGGTAGTCACTGTGCTGTTCTTTAGATCCTCAGAACTTACTCATCACTGAAAGTTTCCACCCTTTGACCACGTATTTGAATATTACCCCTGCATTTGAGAAGGAAGCATCTCTTCACCCTTGAAAGCCTGGCTAAATTCTATGTCACTCCTGATACTCTTTCTAACTATTTCAGCCTTTATTTTATTTTTATTTTTTGAGAGGGTAAGAGCAATAGAGAGTATGTGAGTGGAGGGGGAGGGGGTAGGGGAAAAGGGGCAGAGAGAGGGAGAGAGAGAATCTCAAGCAGGCTCCATGCCCAGTGTGTGGAGCTGGATTCGGGGCTCAATCTCAGCCTAAATCAAGAGTCGGATGCTTAACTCACTGAGCCACCTGGGTGCCGCTTCACTCATATTTTAAGTACATATGTACAAGATGCCTTCTACATGTGTGCTTGGCACTAGACATACAGTGGTGAACAACACAGTCTCTGCTCACCGAAGAGCTGGGTGGAAGCGAACATTAAAACCAAGGTAAGCCTGATAGATGCATCATGACGCACCCTAGTCGGTGTTATGAAGAAGTACTGAGTACAATCTGAGGACAGTAGGATAATGGAATTTAAGCTGGGAGATCGGAGAAAGCATCTAGGAAGAAGTAACCCTTGAGGAGAGATGGGTAGAAGGAGTGAGGGGTATAGACCTGGAGCATACTTAGCCGGTGGGAAGACCCTGAGGTGGAGAGCAGTTGGTAGAGTCTAGGAACAGAAAGAAGGTCCCTCTGGCAGGATCAGACTGAGCGAAGGCGGGGAAGGGGTCGTGTGTGTCTGGAGAATCAAGCAGAGGCCTCATTTTGCAGGGCACGGTGGGCTGGGTAAAGACTTTGAGCCCTACCACAGTGCAAATGGAGATCTTCGAAGAGTTTTAAGCAGGTGATGGATGTCATCCATGCCAAGCCAGGAGTGGGACACGAGTGAAATGCTTTCAGAAGGTACAAATGTGAGGGGATTTGTTCAAGACTGAGAAGGGTCACTCATATATATTTAAATGACAGAGTAGCAATTTCAAACCTTTTTGATGTCCAGTATACATGCCTGCTAATGCACACGTCTCACTCCCTCAGACAACTGTGGCCAACCCTAGGCAGGAGGACACCAAGGGAGGTTTGGCCGTAGCATCGTCTTCTCATGGATTTAGCATTTCTTCCTATGACAGTTTTCCTCTTTCTCTTGGGAAGTTCCTTTGCTCCTTAGCTACTATATAATCTCCACCCCCCCCCCCATAGTGACAATGTATCTCTGCCTTTACAAAATCCATACTGAGCTCCTTGCAGGCCAAGAGGTTGAGCTTGAGCTCCTGAGGTCTGATCAAAGTTGAAATAAATACATAGCATTCAATTAGGCATCTTTCCATTTTTGTCTTTAAGAAGTTCCTTGGTAAGTTTTCCCCCACGGAGATCAATTCTCCAATCCTCTAATACCCTCTGGATGTCCTAAAAGTCAATTCAATTCTGACATTAACTATCAAGTTAATGAACAGCTAAGTCCCCTAAGACTGCTCCCCACCCTAACACGAGACACAAATGAGAAGGTGCTTGGGCTGCCCACACGTCTGCCTAGTCAGCTACAAATCTGAAGGTCCCCCCCAACCCTCTTTCCCAGGTTTGGTAGTTCATAGGAATGGCTCGCAGAAATTAGGAAGCCACTTTCCTTACCTTTTACTGGTTTGTTATAGGGGATGCAAATGAACAACTAGGTGAAAAGGTCTGGAGATGCCTTGAGTCCTGAGCTGCTGTCCCCATGGAACTGGGGTGTTCTATCTTCCCACTCCAGAAGCTCTCCAAACCATGTTGTTTAGGGGCTTTCGTGGAGGTTTCATCATGTAGGCACGATTTATTGAATCAATGGCAGAAGTTGGGGAGTGTGGTTGGGGGTGAGGCTGAAACTTTGAAGCTTCTCATAAAGGCTTGGTGTCTGCGGTGAACAGCCCCCTTCCTGAAGCCATCTAGGGCTGTCAAGGGTGGCCTCATCAGCACAAAAGACTCTCAGGGCATCTGGGTGGCTCAGCTGTGATCTCAGGGTCATGGGATGGAGCCTGGAGGTGGGCTCCCAGCTCAGCAGGGAGTCTCCTTCCCCCTGTCCCTCTGCTCCTCCCCTCGTTCCACGGTCTCTCTCTCAAATAAACTCTTAAAAAAACAAAAACAAAAAACAAAAGACTCTCCTATCACCCTTATCACTCAAGAAATTCCAAGAGTTTTAGGAGCTCTATGCCAGAACAAGGGACAAAGACCAAATATCTTTCTATGACGCCACGTTCATATTTTTTAATGGTACAAGACTGGTGATTTGGTCATCTTTTACATACACACCCAAACCCCTCCTCTTTTGAGTTATCACTATACATTTTGCTCAGCACTTCAAGCCATCTTTTCTACATTTTATGGTTGTCTTAGACACATCTTTTAAGCAAATGTCAGTATAATGAAGGAGACCTGGTCTGTTACAGGATATTTTAGTTCAATTTCTTAATTTATCCAATTTATTCCAGGTTAAAATAAGAAAAGTAAACTGTTATTGCAGGGATAGTTTGCACTACACAATTTAAAATTTATCACGCACTACTTCAAGTGTATTATTTCACTTTCTGTAACTCTCCTGTCCTGACCCTTACCCCATTCTACAGCAGGACAGTAAGTTCCTTAAAGATGAGGCAATTCTTTAGTTCTTTTTCAGATCATATAATTTTTATTGTGGATCTTGGATTTTCTTTTCTTTTTTTTATTTAAGATTTTACTTATTTATTCATGGGAGACACAGAGAGGCAGAGACATAGGTGGAGGGAGAAGCAGGCTCCATGTGGGAGCCTGATGCAGGACTCGATCCCAGGACCCTGGGATCACAACCTGAGCCAAAGGCAGACAGATGCTCAACCACTGAGCCACCCAGGTGCCCCAGATCTTGGATTTCCAATAAATATTTACTGATGGGTACCTTGAAGAGGCCCACTAATAGAGGAAGTAAGCCAAGGGATCTTTATCCTTAACCTATACATACTCATCAGCCTTTTAAAAAGAATGTTATTGACTACTTTTCCTTCTTATTCTAAAAATTATAATTTAAATGAATGTACATTTACTGGATTGATATCTAGAGATGGAATAATGTATTAGTTCTGTTAGAAATAAATGTGATTTGTTAGATGTTTTCTGACAGAACTAGGTTTGGGAAAATGTGATATCATTTATGGTAACTTCCAAATCAAAAAACAATATTCTATGCTAGCATGAAATTTCGTGGCGTATACATAATTTGGAATTCTTGTCACTGTGGATTAGAATGGCTGCCTATTCGATCTAAATTTACTATGAAATGCCCCAGAGTGATACAGAAACAGACTAAGTCCCAGGTGGTCTTACAGAGGGAACTGTGGCCATGCTGGGAGAGGATGGGACAGAATGACCTCCTCCTCATCATGTGATCCCACTAGGGACCCAAGAGCATCTGAGAGAGAGCTAGATCTAATGATAACTTGTGTTTAAGGCTGAGATACAACTCAGAGGTTATCATTAAGCTGATAACCTCAGGCCCCTTGGGAGTGTGGGTGTTGTAGCAGGAGCTAGTGAGAAGGGATGATGACCTTAAGAACCAGATGCTTCACCCCCACTCACTCCTACTTCTGGCAATTCAGCATTATGTTTCCCCCTGGAACTTGGATAAAAAGTTGGGTGAGAAGAGGGAGGACCCTAAATTTATTGAAATTAAATTTCCAACACACAGTAAAAGAGGATGCATGATACAATGTGAGTTATACAAACATACAGATAGTTTCATTTCTTGTACTTGTGAGTGTGTAAGTGAAGATTTGTAAGTGCTATAGCCATCGAGGAGGTGATGGGGTTCAGAGCAGTCTTCCTGGGGGATCAGGTATCTGAGCTGAGATTTAGAGTGGATAGGAATGGGCCAGATGGACTAGGATATTAGCAGGAGTTAGGAAGCACAGAGGAAAAGTATGCCCAGCAGAAGGGGTGGGTTTGCTCAAAAGCCCTGAGTACTGAGAATGTTATCAGTTTAGCATTTCTGGAGATTGAGCACAAAGTGTGAAAGGAGTGATGTAACAGGAGGTGGAGGGGAATGGTATGAATGAAGTTGTATGTGACTTTGTTTTACAGGTGAAAATCTCAGGGTGCCAGCTCCTGCTTACCTTTTCAGGCTCATGCCACTCCCCATTCCTCTTGTTTGCTCTGTTTTACCCAGATTGACCTTTCAGTTTTCCAGAAGTGATAAACTTCATCTCACCCCAGGATCTTTAGACTATTCCTTTTCTTTACACTTCCCTTCCTCCTGACACATTAAGTTTACTTGTACTTGGAAATGGGTGCAGTCCTTTAAATGATCACCTAGGAAAGCCATATACTTATTTATTGATATTATTCTGATAAACAGTTTCCAGACTTCTCTTTAGAACCCATTTATGAACCATCTTAGAAAGTCCATATTGTAGCTTGTACTCAGACTTCCTTTTTTTTTTTTTTTTTTTTTTTAACCTGAAGTGGTAATGTAACACTGAGAATCATATCGTACTAAGCTTTGGATGATGTTTGTCTGTTTCCAGAAACCAACCCCATCTCTAATGGTGGGAGAGGGGGAGTTGTTAAGTTTTGCCAAAGGACTGAACCATAAGCCTTGAAGGTGACTGAAATGTGAGTCCTAGAAATGCTTTAAGCATGGGGCGCCTGGGCAGCTCAGTTGGTTAAGTTCAAATTGGCTGAACTCTTGGTTTTGGCTCTGGTCATGATCTCATGGAGGTCCTGGGATCAAGCCCTGCACTGGGCTCCGAACTCAGTGTGGAATCTGCTCCAGATTCTTTCTCCCTCCTCCTCAGCCCCTTCTGCTCACCCTTGCTCTCTCTATCTCTCAAAGAAATAAATAAAATCTTAGAAAAAAAAAGGAAATGTTTTAAGCAGAAGCGGTATATCATTGGAGTGAGTACTCTCCTAATGTGGTTCATTTGAACATTTGCATATGCTTATTAGAACACAAGTCTTATTATCTTTAATCTCACATCCGATGGACTCCCTGGTGAGGTGACTTCAAAAGACCTATTTTTACTCAAATATATGGTAAGCAAAACCAAAGTACTTGCTTTTGTAACACACACTCATATAACACACATATATACCCCCCAAAGTAGCTATGCTGGTGGGATCTGAGTTTAACTATAGAACCCAGTGAGTTCAGAATTAAATCATTTAGATTATCATATCTGAACCTATTGACTACAAAATAAATACAGTAATAATTCTTTAGCCACTCAGTCACTATAGGCCAGTCAAGATAAGGAAATGTAGCTACTTCTTGAAGAAATAACCCTTTTGAATTCTATGAAGGATATTTCAGTTTTAACTTATGTCACTTCCTAATAACAGGAAAAAAAGAGAAAGAAATCAAAGTAAAGGGATCCTGAGAAAATTAAATAATAAAATTTTGTCCCTAACTGGGACAATAATTGGAAGAAATCACTATCAACGGAAAACATTTTAATGTTTTATTAATTTTACATCGGTGACAAAAACAACAAAAAATCAAAACAATGGTAAATAGTTCAAAAGGAATATAAAAAAAAAAAAAACCCAAAAGGAATATCCATTACGCAACATTACTGAAATAAACTGAACATGATTTAATTTATCCAAGTTACTTTTAGCGCCCAAGCCATGGAACTAGTGCAGATGAACTTGTGTTCCAGGGGTTTATCTCCCATATGGTCATGTTTTCCCTAAATGTGGTAATATTACTTCACACACTGTGGACTCTCAGGGAAAACTGATGAATAATAAGCTATGGCTTAAGCCTTTTAGGATAAGGTGAGATGCTTTGCTAGAAAAATACCCCAAAGGAAAAACATTTCTTTCTAAGATAATTTCTAATTATCTATCTCTATATTGATAATTTCTATTTCTATATTGATAATTTCTATTATCAGTTGATGTCTTAATGGCTCAAAACAGTCTTTTTAACCTTCTTTCTAGGAAGTATTTAATTGGACTTCAGCAGACTCACTGATTTTATAAATTTCATTGGCAGCAAATTCCACATATCAGCTAGACTCATACACACACAAATTTATTTTTCCCCATTTAAAATATTTTAAAATTAACTTTAGAAAATTCTTTAAACTTTTTTTACTTGGGGGAAATAATATTATTATTCTTTTACGATTTCATTGGTGGTCCTCTCTTAGTGTGCTCTCTTATACTCTTTCCCCAGAATGTTAAGTAGCAGTGGACTTCAGTTTTCATTAAATCTCTCAAAGAATTGGTTCAAGTGACTTTCCTTGGTTGGTCATTTGTGCACCAGATGGTGAGGGGATCCTCTGAAGAAAGTTTATGCAGGTAACTTGGTAAGGATAACAAACTTGATGTAGATTCATTTTCTCTTCTTTCACCTCAATGGAGAATTACAGTTTCAGTAATCGATATGGAACTTTTTCTGTTCACAGGCATAATCAAGAGGCCAGTTTAGAGTTAGAGGTATTAAAGAGCTCTAGCGTGGGATACAAGTGTTCTTGGTTTCAATTTTTGGCCAACCACCAGGTTGTTGTATTGTACAAAATAATTCATTCAATTCCTTTGGGAGTTAGTTTCTTTATTGGTTTGATTTTGTCTTTACTACGTTATAGCTTGTTACCAAAAATCATAAGAGGGGATATAAGCTTATCTTATTATTACTGCTTCTGTATTTAAGATTCCTTGAACGAAAAAAAAAATTCAGGTCAGAAATTCTCATTTAAGATATCTTCGAGCAAGAGATTTTCAAGTATTTTTTAGCATTGTATTACGAACGCTTTCCCCAGGCACTTAATTGATAAGACTAAAAGAACACATAGATGTTTTCAATAAGCCAAAATAGAAACATACTTTTCATCATTGTCATGACTCTTTAAAATAGGTCTAAAACATTGATGCACTTGAATTTGAAAGGCTTTTGTGAAACTAATCAAATAGCCTTCTAAGAAAGGATTTCTTGGCGGGGGTCAAAATTTTCCCAGGACCTTTTTTGTGGAGGGATTTCAGTGGAGGCTTTTTTAAGGGTGGGGCTCTTTTGGGGGTTTGCAGTGCTCTTGCTATCTTCACATGCTCATTGCAGTAATACTTGTTGCTTCCTTCCGACAGATGGATGAGCGTGTGTTCTGCTAGATCCATGCACTGGGCATGGACCCAGTGCCCATCTCCATGAGAGCAGTAGATCATGGCAGGTTTGTTGAGCTCCGTTGAATAAAATGGTACCCAAGTGTTGACATCCACATCGCAAGTAGGGCAGCATGTAATCCAGTAGCCTGTCTCCGACTCATCTTCCTCATCGTCTTCATTATAGGTGTCAAATGCATCATCACCATCAAAACTATTTGCTTCTGCGCTGAAACAAAACTCTTCTGAGTCTTCAAAGGGAGTGGAGTCCCCTGGATCTTCCGTTGATGTCTGACTATTTGCGAGTGTTTTCTGATCTTCATTCGCATCATCTTCAGCACATTTCAACATATAGAAATAGAAAGCTTCTGAAGTAGCCTGTTTATTGTCTCCTGGTATTCCAAGGAAGACAGTTCCATTTCCCATGCTGCTCCCAAACCAGATCTTGCTGTGCTTAATATCTGGGGTCCAATCTGGAGTCTCCATCTCATGAATTTCTATCTTATCGCCCTCGAAAGACACCGTGTTGCAGACCAACCTCTTTTGATTTTCAAGCTGATAGCCACCAACGATAACAAATTCATCACTCTTTGTTTGAGTCAGGATTGCACTGGAGACGGAGATCCCTCCTGGCAAAACTGTGCAACTCACAGCGGGGCTACCCAGGGGGAGATCAACTTTTATTCTGTATAGGTTGGCAGGGCGGATGTTATTGGCAAGTGAATGTCCTCCTAAGATATAAATGGTATCATTTCTGGCAATGGAGACATGAAAAGATAGCCCATCCTGAAGTTCTGGAAGTAGGTATGATGTAGAGCACCCAAATTCAAAATCCACCAAGAAGACATGGGGCAGACAGTCAGCTACGCTATTCCATTTTTCCGTGGTTCTTTGGGCAGCAGGAATGTAAGACCGTCCTCCAAAGAGAACTCCCATGCTTCTCCCTTGACTATACACCATGTCAATGGAATGACCATATCTGGCTTCAGGAACATCTCCTTCCAGGTCTTTCTCGGTGCAGCGAAAGGTCACCTTTTTGTTGTTCTTGCCAACAACAGACATGACATAAATCTTATCTGAAAGCTCATTGTTTGGTGTTTTCCCTCCATGGATGATGTACTCATGCTTTCCAGATTCTAAGCTGCCTCTGAATATGCAAGTGGCCGGGTAACGAAGAGGAGGAAGGTAGCAGGAATCTTTGGAGAAAACTGCAGGCTTCAGTTTGAGATGGTTATGCTTTACATCAAAGTGGAAAACTCCAGTGGGGCAAGACCTCTTTGGCCACCCTTTCTGGCCAAAGAAGAAAACTTGTCCATCAAAATTCATCAGTGAGAAGCCTGGTTGAATTAAGGCCACGTTATTACTGACTGTTACCATCTGTAATGACATATTTTCCAATCCTGGGTAGATCTTTTATCTGGAAGAATTGTAAAAAAAAAAAAAAAAAAAAAGACTTATTGTATCTAGTCATATAAAAATCACTATGCTTAGATCATCTCATGTTTAAAAAGTCAAAAAAAAAAAAAAGTTCTTCTACAAGCTTGTAATTAGCTGAATTAGCAAACCCCAGGCAGTCAGGTAAGCAAAGAGCCCCAGAACCTTCCTTCTCAGTAGGCATCCAAGCAACTGGGACCTGTTTTAGACCTGGACCATCCTCCCTTGGGTTTCTGGGAATTGTAGTCCCTTCCCCCCCCTCACCTTGCCCGCTTGCCGGCAGGAAGAACTACATTTCCCAGGAATCCGTTCTCCCGGCGAGGGTTTGCGCTGCCCCAGGAGAGGAGACTCCTAGGATGCGTCCCCGAATAGAGACGCTCCGAGTGCGAAGTGATTAGAGATGCGAGCCCAGGCGGGAAACTAGGGGACGGGAGGTGAGAGTGGCTGACGCGCACCCCGCACGCGGGACTCGGGCGGGCCGCGGCAGCGGGGGGAGCCGGCGGCTTCCGGGGCCTCGCCGGACGGGTGGCCGGTGGGGAGCCCCGCTGCCGGGGGCCCCCGGGGCGGTTGCCTGGCAACGGCAGCCTGGAGGGACGCCGTGGCTGGGGCGGCGTTGCAGACTGGACGCAGCTGCACCCCCGGGCGTCCCTAGGATGCCGGGACCGGGCGGGGGGGGAGTTGGGGGAGCGTGCACCGGGGGCCCCGAGGTCCCCAAAGCCGTGACCGCTTCACAGAAGCCAAGGATCCCCTGCTCGCCTGACCTTAGGGCGAGCCGCGAGGACTCCCCCCGCCCCTTCTCCTCTGGTCTCTCGTCTTCCCCTTGCCTCCCCCTCCCTCCCTCCCTCCCCTTCTCTCTCTTAGGAAAGCTGGTTCGTGGCTTGACCTACTCCACAGCTCTTTGCAGCCCGGGACATTGGAAATGATTCTTTAACACCCGTCGCAAGGCAGGCCCCCAGGACCATTCAGGAGGCTTCCTGCTAGTGTCACAGTATTTTCAAAAAGGCATTGATGGAGTAAGCTTGATAGGCTTTTATTTACATTATTAGCACTCACCTTAGAGAGAGAGAGAGAGAGGCCAGGAGCCTTGATAACGCACGTGTAGTTTGCAGAGTGAGGTCACCTTAGACAGAGAGAGGGGCCAGGAGCCTTGATAACGCACGTGCAGTTTGCAGAGTGAGGTCACCTTAGACAGAGAGAGGGGCCAGGAGCCTTGATAACGCACGTGCAGTTTGCAGAGTGAGGTCAAAGGCACCGCAAGAGAACAGATTCCTGACTGTTGAAATTGTTACCCTGCTCCAAAAACAGCTCGAAGCAGAGTCTCTGCAGGTGGCTCTCAGGCCTTCAGAGTCTGGATTCAGACCCACCTGCTAACTCTATGAACTCGGCATTTAACACCCCTCTCTGTCTCGGATTTCCCCATCTGCAGATGAGATGATTACCCACCTCCTTGGTGGACGTAAGTCATGATTGGTAAAAATCAATACAGCATTTATTAAATCAGTGAGTAAGGCTCATAGAATGGGGCCTGGCATGCTGGTCGTCTTTATGATCATGCCTGGACTTCTCAACAGTAAAGATTGTTAGTGCCCAGGTACCTGCCAGTCACGGCAGGTGGTGTTTGTAACGTTGGAGATGGTGAGAAGGGATCCATCCGGTCAGTGGGTGTAAAACCATTAACTTTTTAGACCGACGAGAATTGGATAAGCACATACAAGGGAGATGCTGGTAGTGAGCCTGAGTTAAATAACAGGAAATAATTCATTTATTCTTCTGTTCCCCTTTCTCTAGCCCTTCATTAAGTATGCAGACTTTGACGTCTGAGTCCAAACCTGGGCTCTGATACTTAGCTGCCAAGATGGTGTAACAATCTTGGGCAAGTCATTTTTTTTTTCCCTCTCTGTTCTTTCTTTCCTGTAAAATGGGAGGAGCAGTAGGACCTGCTTGTTGGGTTGTTTTGAAGGATAAGTGGGTTAACACATGTTAAGTCACGAAGCACAGTGCTGCTCGGCGCATTACAAGCATTTAATAAATGTCATCTGATCCTATGTTTTTATTCTCCCCGCAGAACTTCCTTGGACCATTTAGAATCTGTGGTCAGTCTGATGAGATGTTGGTGGGGCTTTTTGGCTTTGAAGCACTTTTGTAGATCAGACGTAGTTGATGGAGAACTCAATGTTCTCTGCTTAGTGTAGCTGGGAAAGTCCTCAAGGTGTGCTAGTTTAATGATCCTCTTGAGAGTCATTAAGCCAAACGAGGACATGGTGAATGAGAAGGATTATTACTGAAGTCACGAAAGCAAGCCTGCCTCTTCTTCAGGCCCCGGTATTTGTAGGTTCAGCAACTTGCCCTACTAATGAAATAACACGGGCATTTTCTTTATGCGTGGCCTATCCAAGTATGCGTAAGACAAAGCTTTTGTGGACTAAGAAAATGCTCTGCATTAGAATTAAAAGGAAATGTTGCTGACTCTCGATTCAGTAAACAAAAACCATAAGTGGTTGCACTCAGCATGGTATGTTGATGATTGTCAGAGAGTTGTCCACTTTTGGGTGGAGGGAGCCCTGAAGCCAAACCTGTTCGTGTTAAACACCTCTGAAGACTGTTATTGGGATATAAAGCAAGCCATGCCGGGGTAATGGATTCCAGATCTCAAGGGATGAGCGAGCATACACCAGGAACACTTGCTTTTAAACAGCGAGGTTTTTTTTTTTTTTTTTTTTAATAAAGTTTTCATTATAGCCCACTGGGTTCATTTTAGGGAATTCCGCTTCTCATGAGTGAAAAACATGATTACTGTAGATTAACAGACACATTTTCTTAGGCAAGACATAAGGAATACTACCCACTTTTTGTAGTTTAGTTTTTGGGTCCCTGAAGATTCCTGACCTGTTCTCCCTTGGATGCCCCGCTCTCAGTACACCTCATGATTTCAGGGCCCTAAAAACAGTCGTGAGTTTTATTACTGTTAGGATGAATTTTCTCTCCTCTTGTAACACAGTTCAAGGATTTGTGCGTTTAATTTTTAGAATACCCATTTTAAACCATGACCAGGTGACTTAGAATTTAAAGAATAAACAGGAACATTGAAAGCATCTTCACATTATTTTGCCATATGTATTTTTAGTTTTTGAAATTTGCTTTATGAAATGTTTTCACTGGCCGTACATAATTATATATTTTCCATGGTTTTAATATGACTATATTAGTTGCATCTTGGTTTTTAAGAGTTTTTAGAAGGTTATACTAGAACTAAAATAATCTACTTTCTTTAAATAGGCTGGATAAGAAAGGGCAGCTTTTGAAAAAGAAGACACTGTTCTCCAGCTGAAGGAAGTTTCAAAGTCAACACATTAAAGATTCTTTTTAACAGACAGAAATAGAGGACCAATAAATTTATACAATTTTCCCAACCCCATGCTAACATTCCTCAGCAGGGAGGTTTTCATTTATTCACTGTGAAGCTAGGGCATAGTTGAGAATCAAAAGAGGGACTAATGGTGTGGGGTCTGGGTTTGTAGTTTCTTGTGTCTGAACTAACTCTTTCTTCCTTCCAAAGAAAGGTACTGTACTCTGAGGCATTAAATCTTACTGATCAGTGTTGCCCA
Source organism: Canis lupus familiaris (assembly GCF_011100685.1). Classification (NCBI taxonomy): domain Eukaryota; kingdom Metazoa; phylum Chordata; class Mammalia; order Carnivora; family Canidae; genus Canis; species Canis lupus. Next base: position 32,016,707 of record NC_049239.1, on the reverse strand, counting down.
TGTTTTCCTGATTGCTCCAAAATAGCAGGTAACCTCATGTAGCTGCAGTCGTTTTGTGCATGAATTAACACTATCTTGCACAGCTAATCAGGCTCGAGGCATACATTATTTGATTTTTTTTGCTGGCACCGAAGCTAGGATTAGGTCTTTTTCCTGACACTTAATGCCAGAGAAGTATTTACGTACTGAGATTAACACATGGGCTCTGATGCCACAGGAATTAAATCCTTGCAGCAGCCTGATACCAGAAAGCTCCATAGTTTCCAAATTTTACGGCATCCCTTCCCCATCTGGACACCCAATCCATCTGTAACTAACACGCTCCTGAAGTGGGGCATCATCCTTCCCTTAACGTTGACAAACGTGGGTGCCCATCTTTTAGCTTTGGTAGAAACGAAGGTATTGGACCTACCTGAAGGCCAGAGGGGATGCTCACCCCTCTCTGAATCTTTGCCGCTAAACCAGGTAGTAAATGTCAGCACTTGGGTAAGGTTCACTGACTGCCCACTCTGACCGTGGCAGGCAGAAGGCGCACAGTAAAGAGAGCGTGTATATGTGCCTACAGATGTTGCAGTGAACACTGATCTAACGGGAGTAACCGACTGTGACCGTTTTTTTTTTTTTTTTTTCTTTAGATGGTTGAGGGAGATATCCACCTGGGTATACTCTCAAGATTTAACTATTTCCTAACTGGTGAACAATAGAAATACAATCCACTATTTGTAAAGACAAAACAAAACAAAACAAAACACCAAGCCCCACAAGAACCATCTGGCTGAAACACCTGATTCTTATCTTTATTAAAAACATTTTAGAAAAAATGTAGAAGAAAATGAATATAATTCCTGTGACTTAAATAATACTGTTCAAATCAAATGAAACATTACTTTTCCTAAGGCAGAGACCACTAACACAAGTGCCAGTCATTTTGATCTTGAATTGTTCTTCAACAGTCTCATTTTCTTTAATGCAGAGCTCAGAAGTCATTGTAATTATTGGAGGCCTCCTACCAACTTTGTATCGGGAGCTGCTGTGTAATATTGTTCAGCAGAATGATTAAGAAAACGGGCTTTGGAGTCAAACTGACCTGGTTTTCTTCGCCAGCTCTGCCGTTTGCCAGTGGAGTCATCCTAAACTCTAAGCCTCTGTTTCTCTGTCTCTGAAGTGGGGATGCTAGAAGTAGTCACCTCAAAAGATTGTTGCAAAAAGATTAAGTCAGATAATGTCTGTAAAGTGCTCGGTGCCCGTAGCAACGAATGAGAGTTCCTGTTGCTGCGTATCCTCGCCAGCATTTGGTGGTGTCCATGTTCTGGATTCTGGTCATTCTAACAGCTGGGTAGCATGCTGTCTCCTTGTCTTATTTTCTATTTCTATTTCCCTGATGACATATGATGTGGAGCATCTCTTCATGTGCTTTTCTTTTTTGGTCATCTGTCTATCATCTTTGATCAAGTGTCTGTGTAGTCTTTAGCTCATTTTTTAATCAGGTTGTTTGTTTTCTTATTGTTGAATTTTAGAAGTTCTTTGCATATTTTGGATAACAGTCCTTTATCAGATGTGTCTCTGGCAAATATTCTCTCCCAGTCTGTGGCTTTTCTTTTTATTCCCTTGTCAGTGTCTTTGCAGAGCAGAAGTTTTTAATTTTAATAGGCCCATCTTACCAATTATTTCTTTTGTGGATTGTGCCTTTGGTATTGTATCCATGTTGCCATACCCATGAACTATGAACTTTTTAGTTTTGCATTTTTTTGTTTAGGTCTGTGGTCCATTTGAGTTAATTCTCACGAGGGGTATAAAATCTGTGGCTAGATTCATTTCTTACCTGAAGAAATCCGGTTGTTCCAGAATCTTTGTGGAAAAGACTATGCTATACTGTATTGCCTTTGCTCCTTTGTTAAAGATCAGTTGATTGTATTTATATGGATCTATTTCAGTGCTCTCCGTTGTGTTCTGTTGATATGTTTGTCTATTCTTTCATTAATAGCATACTGTTTTGATTACTGTAGCTGATTTAATTTTAAAACAATTCATTAAAGACAGTTACATCAGGAATCCCAGGGTTGCTCAGTGGTTTAGCACCTGCTTTTGGCTCAGGGTGTGATCCTGGGGTCCCAGGATCGAGTCCTGCATCGGGCAACCTCCATGGAGCCTGCTTCTCCCTCTGCTTGTGTCTCTGCCTCTTTCTGTGTCTCTCATGAATAAATAAATAAAATCTTAAAAAACAAAACAAAACAAAACAGTTACATCAGGAAAAATATATACCACTCATTAGCCCATCACCTAATCATAGAATTTTTTTATTGATTTGTGCTCTATTACAGTTTTATCCAAATATATACATATTTTACCTGGTTATAATGAGAATGAATTAAATTTTTTTTATCTTTTTAATATAACATTTCATATATGCTATGAAATGTATACTTTACTTCCACCTTTATCATTTTTGATAACTTCCTAAAATTCCATTAAGTATATATAATTAATTTATCTGGCCATCTACCATTGTTGGTCATTTAATCAGTTTCCATGTGGCTTAGGTGATAGAATACATGATCAAAGGTAGACAGGTCTGAATTTGAGTCTCAGGTCTGCCACTTGCTTGCTAAATGATCCTTCTGAGCTTCGGTTTCCTTATCTCTAAAACAGAGATGATACCTGCCCTATTGTAAGAATTAATGAGTATAAAGTGCATGGTATAGAAGAGTATACTCAGGGGCAGCCCCGGTGGCGCAGCGGTTTAGCGCCGCCTGCAGCCCAGGGCGTGATCCTGGAGACCCTGGATCGAATCCCACATCAGGCTCTCTGTATGATGCCTGCTTCTCCCTCTGCCTGTGTCTCTGCCTGTGTCTCTGCATCTCTCTCTCTGACTCTATGAATAAATAAATAAAATAAAAATCTTAAAAAAAATTAAAAAAAAAAAGAAGAGTATACTCAGTAAATCTTGTCTGATGATGATGATGCTGTAAATATGTATCTACAAGTGACTTTTAATTCCTAGCAAAATTTTAGGATATATTTTTAGAGCTGACTTTTTAAAAACCGATGAGTAGCTCAGTTGTTTGGTTTTCATCATTTGAAGTGTTGGTCCATCCTTCAAAAAAGCATCATCATCTCTTCTGGTAACTTCCATGATGATTTTTTTTTTCTTTGTCTGCAAAAGAGTATTGGATTATTTCCCTGACCTGTTTATGGTGTCATATAATGATTATAGTACTTGAAATTCCAGCATCATGAAATGACAGCTCTCATGAAGTTGACACATTGGTTATCTCCACATTAAATACACATAAGAAATATAGCAGAGAAACCATGGGTAGGTTTAGGCAAGTATTTTCACCTTTGTATTTTACTAACATCAAAAAACAAACAAGTAGTTGCTGAATGGGTTAGTTGTTTCTTGAAGCAGCTGGAAATTAACCACACATTTGGATATGGGTTTTAAAACCCTCAGCTTTTGCCACACCATTAGGAGGGCATTGAGCTTGCAGCAAGATCCCAGTCTACTAAAGTGCTCAGCATAGAAACTAAATGTGAAATAATAAACAGTATTTACTGATCATCTACTATGTATAGAGGCATGTGGAGAATTAGAAAAATCATCACAGACACAAGTTTGCCTTTAAGGAACATACATGGTATTGGACAAAGCAACCTTACATTCTTCTTACCGTCACCCTTATTTTTTTTTTTTTTAAGATTTTATTTATTTATTCATGAAAGACAGAGAGAGGCAGAGACACAGGCAGAGGGAGAAGTAGGCTCCCTGCAGGAAGCCCGATGTGGGACTCTATCCTGGGACCCTGGGATCACGCCCTGACCCAAAGGTAGACGTGCGACTGCTGAGCCACCCAGGCATCCGCTTACCCTCACCCTTAAAAAGTCTTACAAGTTCACCAAGAAATCATAATTATCATTATCATAATTATCAAATCATAATTATAGGTTACTCCGCCCATTCTTTTTTTTTCTTTTTTGTATATTTTTTTATTGGCGTTCGATTTGCCAACATGACCCCCAGGGCTCATCCGTCAAGTGCCCCCCTCAGGGCCTGCCCACCTCCCCTTCCTCTACCTCCTGTTTCCCAGAGTTAGGAGACTCTCATGCTTTGTCACCCTCTCTGATTTTTCCCACTCATTTTCTCTCCTTTCCTCTATTTCCTCCCTTTCGCTATTTTTTATATTCCCCGTGTGAGTGAGACCCTATAATGATTGTCCTTCTTCGATTGACTTACTTCACTCAGCATAATACCCTCCAGTTCCATCCACATCGAAGCAAATGGTGGGTATTTATCGTTTCTGAAGGCTTACTCAGCCCATTCTTACACTTTGAGGCAGAATCAAATTCAAACTTCTGAAATATATTGATTTCTCTCACCTTACATCCAAAAAACAGTGGCTAATTAAAGAATGCAAGTCAGTGCAATTACAGAAGAAAATAATTTTTATTTCACAGCAGGGAGATAAAAGTAACAGGCTGTTCTGACATAGTAATTGAACAATTAGGAAGCATAATTGGAGAAAAACAGAATGCCAGCGATGGAAGACAGCTTCAAATCCAGTCCCTTTAGCTTTACATTCAAACAACTTAAGGTCAGAAAAGTTAACCCACGTGACAAGAGTAACACAGCTGCAGGGGTGTATACAGGGTGGGTTGAAAGGCAGGGGAGAAGCACTCTTGTGTGAATCCATAACTGTTTTTCGAGAAGTGCAGAGAGCCCCTCAAGCATTTCCATCCCCGTTTTATAAATGGAGAAACAAATTACGCTGTTGCGCAATGAATTAATAAGTGTTAGGGATAAGGTCAGGAACAACTTTTTGTAGCGCCCTGATCAGAATAGACAATATTTACTTTTGAAATAAGTGGCTGATTTTTAAGGAAATTAATATAAATAGCATAGGAAAAGGAGATACTTGACTTGTTGTTGAGTAAATCCCATACTAGGAGCCACAACTGAAACTGGCAAAGAAGAGAAAAGAGGAAGGAAAAGGAAATATACAGGAGGAAGCAATCTACAGTTAGCATGATGGATTGTCAAGAACATGACAAGTGACTTGTCACTTTTTATTTAGGGCTATTAATTAAATATGGCCTCCTGACTGGAATGACTGGTATTTTTCCTGTGTTTCATTGTTCTGTGATTTAAGGTGGACTCTTCGCTGTAAAATAAAGCGGAGAAAAATTTCAGAGGTGTTGTACTAGAAAAAATTCACTTCAAAAAATTTTATTTTTAGAGAAGGAGTGATTTTGTGTTTCTTAGTTACTATCTTTGGATGTAGAAGCCTTGTTGATGTGTGTTATGTTGTGTTCACTGAGGCAAAATTGTGAGTAAAATGCTGAGATTAGTTGGGAGCTGGGAAAGTACTGAGGCACACTTATTCTACAGTCATGGGAATTTAGAATAAAAAATAGTTGGGAAATGCATCTCTAAAATCTTCTTTTAAGAGAATATCAAATGAAAAGGTCGATTTTATTAGCAAGGTCTGGCATTTGGAACACTTAGAAATGAATTTCTGCAAGCAGAGTTGATTTAGTTGGGTTTGTCTACACCTGCTCCTAACTAGCTGTGTGGCTTTTGCTTTAAAGCAAGCTTTCTGGTATTGTAAAAGTGCTGTGACAGGCTCAGGAAGCTGGAGAGAAGGGATAACTTTAATTAAGAGTGGATGCCTTTCGTGTTACAATTGTTATGCAGTAGAGAAAGCATAAGCATTAATGGGACATTGCATCCCACGTGAAAGTGGGATTACAGTTTTAGCTCAGTTGAAATGATTGAATATTATTGCATGATTATAGAGCTATAAACTTGACTCAGACCCTGTACTGCCTCTGCTGGATTTGCAGCTTTACCAGGGTCCTTGAAAAAAGTGTTCAGTGAAAGATTTACTGTTATCATTCATAACTCACCGATGTCATTGATTACATTTCTGAAGATAGGAGATCAGTTTTGAATGTGGTTGAAATACGTGTAGTGGACATTTTTCTTGATAAATGTGCTAGTCTAGAGCTCATGTACATGTAGGAGCTTTATTAGGGGATGAAGGTAGGGTATTTACTTGGTGATTACCCATAACTTGATCTTTTTTTAAGAAAGGGAATAAACAAAAGTGGTAGTGAAAAAGAAGTCTTTCTGATATCCAAAACAGTAGATTTTCTGAAATTTGTCTTATGGTATATCCTTCACATTCCATGTCCACTGATAATCTGCTCTTTAACAAAACAATAGAGAGTGAGTGAGGAGAGGAAGTTTTTTTGTTTTTGTTTTTAGGGTAGAGGAAGTTTGAATAGATAACTGCATTTTTCCTTGTTTAATGGAATTGATAACTGTGTAATTGAAAATAGTCCAATACTCAGTTGACCTGCCTCAGTGAGTCAATGCAGACATTTCTGGATTGACTTAAACAGCTTGAAGGAAGAGTATATTTTGGGTAAATAAAATTGATTTTATACAATCTGCTGATGAACAGCAAGGCTTAATGAATGATAGCCTCAAGAAACCTCATTACAGTAGCTTGGATGGATGAGCAGGAAAGAGAAGCAAATTTTTCAAGAGGAAAGTTTCTGCTTAAACATGTAATTTTATAGATTAGTGTTATTCCCATCCCCCCAGAGCTTTCTACAGGGGGAAAACAATCAACATAACACGAGTTCCAACATTCTTGGTAAACTTTTAGTGATGATTTTCTTTTCCTTAATCTTTTTTTTTTTGCCTTAATTGGCTTAGCCTTTTTTTTTTTCCTGCCCTTCTTCCCCTCCTTCCAAACTTTTAACTCTGAAATAATTACAGATCACAGTATAAATTCACATAATGTTGCAAAAAAAATGTACAGAGATTTTATGCACGCCTTGTTTCAGCTTTTTGCAGTGTTAGCATCTTGTATATCTGTAGTATAATATAAAAATCTGGAAACTGATATTGGTGCAATCCATAGAATATATTCAGATTTTACCAGTTATATATACACTAATTTTATGTGTGTGTGTGTGTGTGTGTGTAGTTCAACTGTATCACATGTGTAGCCTTGTATAACCACCGCCATAGTCAAGATACTCAGCTGCACCACGGCTATAGGACTCATGCTACCCTATTTATATTCGCATCCATCCCCTTCTCCAGCCCAATTCCCAAGTAGTCTGTTCTCCAGCTCCATAATTATGTTGTTTCATGAATGTTACATAAGTGGAATCATGCAGTGTAGCCTTTTGTGATTGGCTTTCTTCACTAAGCACAATTTCTTTGAGATTCATCCAAACTGTTGCATAAATTGATAGTTTGTTCCTTTTTATTGCTGAATAGTATTCCATGGTATGAATGTACCATGGTTTGCTTTACTATTCACCTATTAAAGGACTTTTGAGTAGTTGTCCCCTTTTTGGCTGTTAATGAATAAAGCTGCTATGAACATTCACATACAAGTGCTTGCATGGGAATAAGACTTTATTTCTCTGGGATTGCACCCAAGAGTGCAATTGTTAGTTGTATGGTAAGTCCGTTTTCAGTTTTGGAAAGAAATGCCAACCATTGTCCAGAGTGACTGAATCATAGCAGTGAATGAGTTAGCCAGTTCTGCCTCCTTGCCAGCATTTTGTGTTCTCACAATTTTTCTGATGATTCTTCTCACCCATTCCGAGGAGTATGTAGTGATAGCTCATTGTGGTTTTAATTTAGATTTCTTTCTTTTTTTTTTTTTTTTAAGGTTTTATTTATTCATGAGAGACACACAGAGAGAGGCAGAGACACAGGCAGAGGGAGAAGTAGGCTCCATGCAGGGAGCCTGATGTGGGGCTTGATCCCAGGACTCCAGGATCACACTCTGAGCGGAAGGCAGACACTCAACCACTGAGCCACCCAGGCATCCCTAAGTTATATTTCTTTAATGGCTAATGATAGTAAATATCTTTTTATGAGATTATATGTCATTTATATATCGTCTTTGGTGAAATGTCTGTGCATGCCTTTAGTTTTTTTTTTTTTTTTTTAAATTGGATTTTTCTTTAATATTGGGTTTTAAGAGTTTTTTTTTATATGTTTTATGTGCTGGTTCTGTGTTGTATGTGTAATTTATAAACATTTTCTCCCAGCCTGTGATTTGTCTTTTCATCTTAGTAAGATCTTTCACAGAACAAAGTTTTGAATTTTGATGTGGTTTATCACTTTTTCTTCTAGATCATGCTTTTGGTGTCAAGTCTAAGAACTCTTGGCCTAGTCCTATGTCCTAAAGATTGTTTATATTTTTTTGTACTTCTTTTATAAAATTCACTATTTTGAGTTGATATGTTTTTATTGTTCTTACTCCTATTACAGCCTTCATTTAAAAATACTTCCACTCCATTCCATATTGCTCTAATTTAAAAATAATAACCATATGAGTCATCAGAGCCATTCTTGTTCCAAAAATGGAGTCTTGTATAGAATGTGTAGATTATAATCATCTTTAGGAGAGGAACTAGATCTGTTTCTGTTCAGGCAGCTTTTGTGGTATCTGTGTTTATGGTAAGCAGGTACTTAGCCCACATTTTTTATTAGATGCAGTTTTTAATATGGGTGTCTTCTTTTTCTCTTTTCCTCATGGTGAGATTTTTGTCAACCAAAAAAAATATAGCAGAGACATGGATGGCTTCTATACTAAGACCTTTGCATGGATGACTGCTTCTTCTTTCTGAAGCTTTGAAGTCAGTAGTAATCCCCAAGCTTTTCCCAACTCCCAAATACGTCCCTTTAAAATTCACTGCAGAAGTATACCTAAAGGAAGTGTTTTTTTTTTTTCCTAGAGAGGGAGGGAGAGAGAGCTGGGGAAGAAAGGGGGTGTGGAGGGGTGGAGGGAATAGGAGAGAGAGAATCCTAAGCAGGCTTCATGCCCATCACGGAGCCCGATGCAGGGCTCAGTCTCACAACCCTGAGATCATGACCTGAGCCAAAGTCAAGAGTTGGACACTTAACCAACTGAGCCACTCAGGCATCCTGGGGAAGTCTTTATATAGAGGTCTATATGCTCTCAACATTTTGGTGATAATGAAGAATTCTGTAACTTCAAGTGTTAGGAAAGGTTTGTTAGGAGAAACAGAACTTGAAGTGCAGCATACTCTTTGATGCTAGAATTGTTTTTTATCTTACCCTGATAAAACACAGTAGAGGAGTTACTGTGCACACATACACGTGCATAACACACATGCTTTGCCTTGCTTCACCTCAAGGTGTTTTGTATGTTATTGGGGTACAAAGTGTAGTTGGAGGTCTAGGTATACCCATCTGGGTGGGATTGCTGCCTTCCCCTTAATTTCCTGCTGACTTCATGGATGCCTTAAAATTCATAATGAGAAGCATGTCATTTACTACTTTCGATATGAGAACCACAATACTGCTCCTCATCAATAGTCATTACTTGGTAAAAACCCTACCTAAAGTTTCCTTCCCAGATTTATTCATTTATTCTTTATCACTGGACTAGATGACCAATGACCTTCAGGTTTCTGTCAACCCTGAGAATCTGTGACACTTCCAGTCATTGGATTTCTTTCTCTCTCTTTAATATGATCTAAAAGACACGAAAAATATTAGAGGATGCAAATAGGTGTAGTTCAGTCAAGGGAGAGGAAACCAGGTGTCTTCTATCACATATATAAATCTGTATACTTGACGTATAATTTGGTATTTTAGAAATTTGCCCATTTTCCAAAATATAAACGAAGACCCAACCTGTGAGATACCAAGATCGATGGCTTCATTTCCGTAGGCAAGGTGAATTCTTTTGATAATATTCCATCTTACCAGCCAGCATAGCAGGAGATTCTTGTTGAGCAGAACTATGAAAGTTTGAGAAAGTGGATTTTGACAGCCTCTGCACAACTCTTTAAAAATGTGTTATTATTTATTATTTTAGAATATCAGCAGTAAACCTCACAGCTTAAAAAAGACAACCCCTTTTTTTGCCAACACACAACTCTCTGTGCTGTTAAAAAGCAGGTTAAACACATTAGGAGGAGACTACCTCATGGCGCCTTGTTTCCAAAGACTTAACCACTCTTTGCCTCTGAAACTGTATTGTGTTTAGGTAGGTTGTGTTAGGCAGAGATCTGAAGATAAACAGCCAAGATGTGCTAAACCAGTGGTGATAGTTCCACATGCAATATTTCATAAAAACGTCCTTTCAGAGAGCACAGAACACCAACTGGCTTGAGTGATTGTTAGTTTCATTATTTGGTAGTAGAAAACAGGACCCCAGGAAGATTATGTGATTTTTCTCTCCACCTCTCAGTGACTGGAGAGGAAGAGAACCAAGCCTGTGGTCTTTCTGTGAAATTTAGTAGTCCAGGCAGAGGAAGACACTCCCTCCCTGTGTCCCCTCCTAGAAACTGTGATATTCAAAGTGTTGTGTGGGATTTACTGGCCAATATTTTCTATACATACACTTATCATCATAACATGTTCTGGGTATTTTATGTGGGGCTCTAAGCCTTAAGAGTCTCATGCTCTACTGATGGAGCTAGCCGGGTGCTGCTGTAAGCCTTAAAACTTAAAAACCAAACCAAAACAAAGAACCTTGTTATGGGCAAGTGTCTCTCTCTCTCTTCTTTTTTTTTTATTTAGAAAAATACTTCATGATAAAAAACACAAACATATGTGAATGGCAACTGAAAAAGCATCGCTTCCTTCTAGAAAACCACTAGGATTTGCATAAACCGCTTGACTGGTAAATGATTATCTGCTCCGTCAGTCCCTGGGGACTTTTAGCATTAGGTTATGTATTTTTGTAGATAAGGAAAGTTCTGAATTTGAAGGTGGGTATTTGTTAAACTCTTTAAATAATGACAGTTTATGAAACTGGATTTTCCAGAAGTCTTCATAAAAAGTCAATAGAAACACTACCTCTTCTGTATTGTGATCACCACATGAATAAAATTAAACCTCGAAGGAGGTTGAATCCTTGCTGTCAAAGACTGTTAATTATTTCCCTTTGGTAAAACTACGACGTGTTAAGGCTAAAACCTCAAAATATACCACTTTGAGAATTGGAAAGGAAGTTTGAAAGAATTTCTATTATCACTTTTAAAGCATCCACAAGGAGACATTTACAGCAATGTAACACAACCTGGCTGCTTCTGTTTGGTATTTGCTCGCCGAAGTAGATTACCCAAGATGGTTTAAGGAAGAGGTTGATGTCATCCAGAGTTGGAATTTTGCTGGGGTCCAATTCGGGAAAAGCAGATTGACATTAACATTCTAGTAATTAAGTACATGCCCTACTGACAGTGAAATAATAGCCACCTTCAAATTTATTATTTTTTTTTATCTAGCAACTGCAGCATAATTTATTAAACTTTGGCTTGCTGAAGCCTGGCAGTGTTACAGGTAAATTTGCATAAACCCTAACTGATGCTTCTTCCTATATTTAATTTTCAGGTACAAATAATTTGAAACAGTTTCCCTCATTTTGAGTTCATATACAGCTACATTTAAAATACTCATTTTAGTTCTATTTTATTTCCTGTGGTTCTTGGTCTTCTCCAACACTGTGTTTTATCTGGGGGTGTAAAGCATGAGGGGTTATCTTGTTTATCTTTAGGTGACATCAGTGCCTTCAGAGTCCGAGGGGTCACAGTCAAAGCAGGTCTTTGTGTAGGCAAAGGACGGAATAACTAAGGCTGATCTGTTACCGTCATCGCAGCTAACACTTCTGTGGGGCCGCATGTGCCCATTTGATCCTCGTAGCGATCCTGTGAGGTGTGTGTAGATTAACAGTTCCTTATTACAAACCCTTAGGGTCAGATGTGTTTCAGAATTCAGATTTTTTTGGAGTTTAGAAAGGTAACCCGGGATAATGCCATGTATGACACAAAATCTCCAGTGGGGTCTGGGAAAGTACCTCAAGAGCAAGCCCGTTAATATTTCTTCAGGGGAACGTATGAGTATTCACACTGAGTAGAATAAATAAAAGCTATAAGTACTTCCCTGTCAATTCAGATCAGGTCTTGCCCCCAAATGAGGTTGGGCATCATCTTATGAAAACATTTTTGTGTCTTTCCGAACCTTTGGTAAATACCAAACAAATAAAGTTAATAACAGATAACAAAATTTTACTCTTGTTTTGGAAAAATGGAAAGAAGCTTGGTGCTTTCTCTTCCTGCTGTAGGCTACTGGAGAACCTGCTTCTTTTTATTATCCCCCACGAATTATTCTGACTACTTAGGCAGTGATTACTCTTCTGCTTTCTGTAGATAGTGAATTTCTCAAAGCTATGCAGGAATGATATTTCGTACAGAATGAATGGAATTTAACAAGATGAAAGATCACAAGGGAAAAACAAAGTTCAGACTTCAAGGATTGAGGCATTGTGTCTTAGCTGACAGGCATTTAGCAGTAGGCTAAATGAAGTGACAATGTGAAGAGGCTACCAGCAATGTGCCTGCACTTCAGCTACATAGCAGGAGTGCAGTATTTGGAACTCACTGGATCCAGACCATATCTGGAGCCTTGGCTTCATTTCTGGATGGCATATTTTAAAGGGATGCCAGCAGTGTGAAATCTTCTCCAGGTAGATTGAGCAGGAGGGTGGAAGCACTTAAAGCCATGTCATGTAAGGCGCAGGTGAAATAATTGGGCAAGTTTAGTTGAGAGTTTTGCCAGCATCTAGCAGTATTTTACTACCGTACTCGCTCAGATGAGTAATTTTAGCTTCGTATCGATTGGCTGCCAGCCGTATGCCACATCCTGGGCTGTTAAACATTTTGGGATCCAAAGATGAAAGGACATGGGCCCCGCCTTTCATGGGCTTCCTGTCTCATAGGACACAGGAATGTACACAGCTACAATATGATCGGTGTGTAACGTGGACCCAGTGCAGAGGCAGCACGGAGAAATTATGATGAGCTCTCTGTGGTGATAGGAGATGGAAGGCTCCAGCCTTTAGAGAGAAACCGAATTCTGAGCTGTGTTTTGAAAAAAGAAACTAAGGTGAATGAAATAAAATTGAGAAGGAGCAGAATAGGCCTGTTCAAATATTTGGAAAGATGTCATGTATAAGAAGGATTGAAATGATTCAATATGATCTCAGGGGCTCAGGGACCAGTTGGGGAAATGTACAGGGAGAGAGATTTAAAAGAAGCCTTGAATAGAGCTTTCCAGAGGTTTCTTTGGAATGCTCAGAGCTCTTAGTCCCGGGGTGTGTTAGAGCGCAGACAAGTCAATCGTTTGGCAGCAATCGTAGGATAGTACATGGTAGGGGCAGAGTGTCGCACAGTGGATAGAGTGAAATATGGTAAATTGTGTAAGGTCATGGATTCTAGAATCCGGCTTTAGAACCAGTTACTTCTACCTACTGGCTCTGGCAGCCTGAGCTCGGATTGTTATGGAGTTAACATTAACATGCCCAGAACAGCCCTTGATACATAATAACGTGCTAAATAAGTAGCTAATAAATATTAGCTGTTATTGTTGTCATTGGGTGGGTGGTTCACATACCCTTTGAAGTCCGTCTCACCTTGAAAGACTTTGAATTTCTGTATTTTCAGGGAGGCTCTCTCTAGCCGATGTTTTTCTTTGTCTCCTAGATAAAGTGGCCTCATGACTAGGAATGCCTGCCCAAATATCAGAATTGGAGGTCATGGATGAAGATCGATTAATTGAAGAAGTCTTGGATAAGTTTGTTAATTGCCATGAACAAACATATGAAGAATTTCTGAGCACTTTTACTCATCTTTCAAAAGGTAAAATGGAGAAGTAAACTTTCTACAGCAGTAGGGAGAAATAATTTTATTATAATTTAAAGTCTTTCCTGCCTTTTCAAAAAGACTATTTAATAAGCGTCGTTCATTCCTTTCCTTTGATCAGGTGATTCATATCAGGCGTGCGAGTCCGATGCATGTCAATACCAACATTTTTATACAACCAAGAGTTGTATCAGGGCCATCACATTTGAGAATTAAAAAGGACCTGAGAAATCATTTTGTAGAATTGCTTTATTTTTGAAGAAGCAGTTATTTACAATTATTACAATTATTTTTGTACCTGCAAAGAGTAGGGGTTTTTTAAGGTGTATTTAAAGCTTTTAAGAAATATAGTATAGGATAGACTATGGAGTCACACTATTCATTTGGATCCTGGCATCCAAATGGGTATGTGAGTTTGGGGGAAGGGTTTGACTAAAGGAGGTAATAATAGTACCTTAAAAGTTGATAAAGGTTAAGTAAGGTAATCCAAGTAAAACTGAGCATAGTGGCTAACACCTAAATACTGAATGAATGCTGGGTACTGTGTTGTCATTGTGATGGTGATGGCGCCTAGGGTTTCTATAGAATGGAAACAACTCTTTAGAGGAGAAGTGATGAACTGAAACCTAAAGGCCAGGCCCATGTTGTGTTTCATTATGTGTCTTATGTTTTTTTTTCAATTGAGCCAACTTTTAAAAGTTGGGACATTTTACATGAAAATCTTGACTTGTAGGTTTTTGTTTGTTTGTTTTTTCTGATGAAGAGGGAAGACCTGTTACCTTTTATTTCCTCAATGACAATAGCAGCTAGAGCTTGGAAACCCTTGTACCGTGCCCCCCCCTCCACCCCTCTGGCACTGTCACACCCCCTGGCACTCATACATTCTAAAAACGTCTGTATATACCTTGCCTGCTTCATTCATCCAAGTGGTTCCTGTAGGCGTTTGAGCTTGTAATGTTTGTTCTGGGTTCTGCTTCAGACGGCCTGCCTGGCCTGCTGCTGGCTTGCTCTCCACTTGGTCCTTTGTGGGTTATTGATCTGCATGGATCCATGCTTGGTTCTCCACCTTCCTGCACTTTGGGCTCACCTGGGGGGGCTTTTAGAGCATGGTGATCGTAGAGCCCCTCTGAATCTTAGCTGGGGCCCAGGAATCTGTATTTTTTAAAAAATTCCTGTGGTGATTCTAATGTGTACCCGATTGAGAACAGGGAGTTTCATAATCTCGGGGGTGGGGGTGGGGGGTGATGACCCTTTCAAGATATTTGACTTCGTGATTTTAAGTCATGATTCCTGTGTCCTTAACAAATGTGCAAGAAGGATATTTACAGTGAAGAAAAGGAAAAGTGATTCTACCCTGTTTCTTCAGTAAGATAGTTGGAATATCGATATTTGTCTTGTTTACACATTTAAACTGTGGACTATGTTTTTATTTACACTTAATGGAAAAATTAGGGAAATGTCTAGTTTACTTTGGGGCTGTGAATGATCTATTTTGACATGAGATGTGGATCAAATGAATCTAGATTAATGGCCAAATCAACTTCTGGTGTATGAACTCGTTTTGGGAAGATGGTTTTTCTTTCTCCCAAACAGGGCAGTGTGAATGGTGGGTTGGGGTAGTGGAAACAAGGCTAAAGCTAGCAGGATTAATACGTTTTGAATGCCAATGGTATTTGATAATCCAAATTATTTTGGAAATTACTTGTAAAGCTGACTTTATTTTCATGCTCTGAAAAGGTAAGAACTTCTTGCCGACACTTGGATACTTTGAAGAGGTTGTAATGTTTTTGTTTTGAGGGTAAGGGATATATACTGTTTTCAGATTTCTGTAAGGTCATTGCGTGCTGAGAAAGAAACTGTTGTGGATGTGGTGACTTCATTTCAAGCTCAGTTTTGGGTCTCAAACTGAGCTGAAATAAATGATGACGCAAGTCACATAAACTGCATTTCCAAGCACACTCCTTTTTTTTTTTTTCTCCTTTCAAAATATCTCTAGGCGCCAGTTCACATTATAAACTAATGACCTGAAAAAATTCCTCCTAAAGCATAAAGAATTGTGAGTGCAAAAATGTGTCTTAAATCAGTAAGCATCCTTGTCTCCCCTGAAACATTTAAGTACCTTCCGAAAAGCCAAACAGCAATTAGGGACAGCCTAGGAGTCGAGTGATAGCCCGCGGGATTGAGCGAAGTGAATGTGGTTAGTTCTGTTTTAAGGAAAACATGAAAGCTGTTTCTTCAAACTTTCCCCCTTCTTTCCAGCCCTTCATTTGTCTTGCTGTGCTCCGTTGTTTTGCTGATGTGTAGAATCTTCCCTCCGTAAGTGGTTATCACCTCGCATAGTCGTGTACATTTCTTGACTAAGTTTGGTTTCTAGAATCTATTACAATTTCCCTTGATTGACTGTTCTATTTATTTTTATAATAGTTATATGCCAGAATGCTTATAGGATTCATTTTCTTTCCAAGAGTGTTAAAAGGGTCAGTAATCCTATTAAAAATATTTCCATGAAAAAATTAAACTATAGCCTGATTGAAAGAAGTTCGCATAGCTGCTACAGACTGTTAAAAATTGTTGGAAACTGTAAATATTGTAGCAAAATCCTTTCTCCAGTACGCTGATGTTGACCATGTTTTGAGGATTTGTTTTTGCTTTTTTTTTTTTTTTTTTTTAAAAGCAACTCTGGTGTTTTAAATAGTGGTACATACTTGGTAATAGATACAATGTTCTATCAAAATGTCTAAAGAGACACATTAATTATTTGTTTTAAACAGGTAGTTATAATTGAATTCTCAGTAGTATCATCAGTTCAAGAGAGTAAGACCGAGTTGTAAAATTTGTATTAGGAAAATCAGTGTGCAGATTTTAGTTTTACTCATTATTGCTGAAGATGTTATTATATTGTTGATATTACTGTGGGTAAAGATAAGAGGCCAAGTTTCAATCTTTGGCATCTCCGTTTCTTTGTGAATGTGATTAATTTACAGGTCTTTCTCAACTTCCCATCTTAGGGAAAAATGTGCTTTTTCCTCGTCTGACATATTTCTATCATTTGCTTATGTTATAAAAACACAGATGTGAAAATGTATATTTAATTTTCTGCTAATGCGTTCATTCATTCATTCAGTGTATCTTAACAATATAGATATTGTTTTAGGTGCTGAGGATCCAGAAATAAGATATAGTTTGTGTTTTCAAGCACTCATAGTCCAGGAAGAAAGATAGATAAGTAAATAAAACATTACGCTAGTGAATGATAATGAGTATCATCATGGAGAAAGGCATGGAGTTTTCTGACAGCTCAGAGGAGGGCTGTCCAGCCCTTGGGTGGGGAGGGCAGTAAAATCTACCCATTGAAGAGGATGCCCACGGTGAGTCTGTGGTAACCACTGAACCAAAACTTGCCTTGGGTCCTAAGACATAAATAAAATAGAGTGCAGGAAATTTTGACAGCTGAGAGCCAAATTAAAGATGTTAAAAAATGCCTCCATTGTTGATTGTCCTTTGGATCACATTTCCATTTGTCTTAGTATTAATGTGTATATTTTTTAAGGTATGGCGGAGGTGGAGACGTAGCCTTGTTTTAGTAAGGGTGAGAGTCATTTCTAATTTCTTTCCACACCAGGATTACCCCATGATCTGATTTGGGAGACGTCTACTCCCATTTTTTAGTGTTAGTGACTTCTCATATTGCAGTCACACCGAAATTCTATATTTAAGAAGCCAATGACTTAGAAATGGACATTCAATCTTTTCAAGTCCATTTTGTTACATATAGTAGAAACCTTGGGGTGGGATGGGGTTACAGTAGTTACATCCAGTTCTCAATCTCTCTCTCTCTCTCTCTCTCTCACACACACACACACACATTTATTGTTCTGATTTTGTTCTTCAGGCGACATGATCAATTTTCTCTCAAGTTATGCACTTTACCAACTGTTTAACTTAAAATAGTTTGGAAATTGAAATGAATCTGTGATTTTTATGATTGTTAAATAAGTCTTTGTTTTTCATTCTCTCAATCTTAAAACGCACAGGCTCCATTCCCCAGTGATCCTACCAGTTTCTGTATTACCACATAACAGCTTCCTAGGCACTGCTGTATTTATCTACTTTAACCTGTTTCCTTATGTCTAGATCAAAGATCTTGTTTCTGATTTTGATGTGTGATTTCGTTTCTAGTTTTCTTTATGCCATTCTCATTTTGCTTGCAATACTTTGTGCTTTTAAGCATTTTATTATTCTTTCAACATATCTTTGAAAAATATCCCATCAATTCAGCCTCCCTTCTCCATTGATACCTGTTAATATTTTAGTTAAATTCCCTCTAAGGTAGAATATTCAGGACAAATGGCCAGTGCCTGTGGCTTTACAGACTGGTGTTGGTCTGGCCTTTCATTGTTCCAAACTCTTAAGAGTTACAAAGCATCTAAAGGGGTTTCAATTTTTCTTAGTTTTTAGTAATCTTATGTAACCATAAGAGAGCTTAATCCATCCTTTTAATTTTATTCACGTTTAGTTCTTTAAGAAGCTATGCCAATGCTCTATCACCATTGCAAATTTCAGGAATGTACAGTTACCATATGATGTGATCATTAGGTCTGCATTGTCCAATACAACAGAGGCTGTAATCACATGTGGCAGGCAGTTGGGTACTTGAAATGTGGCTAGTGCTGCCTACTGAGTTTTAAATTTCACTTAGTTTAAGTTTTATTTATTTTTATTTTTATTATTTTTAAAAGATTTTATTTATTCATGAGAGACACAGAGACAGAGGCAGAGACAGAGGCAGAGGGAGAAGCAGGCTCCCTGCAGGGAGCCCGATGCAGGATTCGATCCTGGGACGCCAGGATCATGACCTAACCCGAAGGCAGACGCTCAACCCTTGAGCCACCCAGGTGCCCCCCAAAAACCCTTTATAATACCAAACTCGTATGAGACTAAAGATATCCAGACACTATCCTGGGCTTAATAAACAAGAGGCTCTATAGTGAGGGGTCTAGGAATTTTTAGGTTCACAGGGCTCTTAACTGATAATATGGCTGGATGTACCACTAGTCTTGAGAACCACTGGTTTAGACGACAGTTCTGATAATGCAGTTCCCCACACAGAGAAGCAGACATGGCAAGTGATTTTGAAAGGCAGAGGAAGAAAAGGAGAGAAACAATTGGAGTCAGGGAGACCAGCAAGGACCCTGAGCCGAAGCACGTCTGTGGAGATGTGGAGCAGGGCAGTGGAGGGGGACACGTAGAGCAGGGAAGGCTGATGAGATTCTCACAGCACTTGGCAGCAGGTGAATGACACCAGATGAGGGAGAAGAAGGAGTCAAAGATGAGTCACAAGTGTCTTTCCTGGGAGAGGCCAAGGCCCACAGAGGCCGAGTGACTTGTTCAAAGGTGTGCAGTTCTCATTTCAGGAGGCTTTTGTTTCTTTCCTTATTGAGCGTCTGTTCTGTCAAGAGCTTACAATCCTGGGCTGGGATTTGCTTTTATACTTCCGGCCTGATAAGTTATGAGTTGTCAGTTCAGCCAAAGGAATATCACTTCTCATACGTGACAACTTCTAAAAAATGTAATTAAAAATGAAAGTGGTGACAGCGCATAAAACAACACACCTCCAAAGCTGACATATCATTTTGGTCCCCAAAGCTCTATTGAATTGGAACGTTAGAAAAACGCATCTTTAAACTTCCATAGTGGTGCAAAGAGCCTCTTCCCAGTCTGAAGGATGCATTTAAAATCTGCTGTAGAAAAATACCGCAGAGAAAAATATAGAAAGCAGCTGGCCCTCTTACCAATCTCAGAGCAGGCAAGGAATTTCAGTGGAGCATAAAAACAGCTTTCTCTCATAAAAAGAAAACACAACAACAACAAATAATCCTTGCTGTGTAGCCTTTTGCAGTTGTTTTCAGTCGAGAATTAGACAGAGACCAGCGGGCTTAACATTGTTTTGATACCCTTGCAACTGGCAGATTGCCTGCCAGAGGAAGCTGGAAACGAACTGCCCGGCTTTCTGCTTCCAGGTGGCACTCACGCCACGTTTTCTGTGCAGTTGTTATCACTCACTTTAATTCCCTACTGAATAGTGAGTGGTGTTTTTACTTCACAGGCCATTTGCAGTGTCTTTCTGTTTCTCTCTCTTTTTTTTCTTTTTTCCGTTAGTCACACTGAGGAAAAAAAAAAAAAGCAGCTTGGGAGGCACTTTTGCAAATGTGAGTTTAACAGTGAAGTGCACAGTGGAAAACGGCAAATAGCAGTAAACTTACTTTGACTTAAGACATAGGTCATTGCCATGTTAACCTCAAGAGAAAGTTGTAGGAGGCATCATATGAGGAAAACCCCACTAATTAGCCTGGCATCCCAAGGGAGAGAATAAGGAAGCCCTGTCAAAGCTTTTCATTAATTTTTTACTTTTTGGTATTGGCTGAAAAGAATAAAAGAAGAAAAAAGTTCATGGTTTTATATTGATTTATATTGGTTTTTATATCAGTAGCCATATGGATGTGACTTCTTTGTCAAAACACAGTACCAAATATACCAAGAAGGCCGAAGGAGGAAAAAGTGTTGCACAAAGTGAGTTTATAGCAGAGCCCTGTGGAAGAAACAGCACCAGCAGCATTAACCTATTCTTTTTCTGGGGGAACATCTGTAAACTATAATTAAGCAATTTTCATTGTTTCTCTATTTCTTTTGTCATCACTAAATCACTACATTTAGGGAACAGATTGACAAATTAGGAAACACAGAAAACCACCAGTTCAGTGCTGGAAGGAGATTTCCGCCCCCTGAGAATCATGATACATTTTGAGCTTATTAAGCTATTTTGTTTTAGATGTATTAGCGTAAATCTTCAGCTGCGTTTGTTACAATTCATATTCTACACATGAATGTTTGGTCCATAGATGATCATTTGTTTTGTGTCTCCTGTAGTTCAGGTGTAATTGGATAAAGGAGAGAAAATGTGTTTAAGTATTTACAACATTTTGAATTATAACCATTAACTTTATTTTTGGCAGTGTTTTTAATGCATAGTATTTTGTTGCAATAAATTTCCAGTGTGTTTTCTCAGTGAAATAAAATATCATAGCTTTTTAGTTTGGTTGGTGTACAAATAAAGAATAATTTTCTTTGTATGTTTTCAACATGTATATATTATATATATACATTGTGTGTGCATATGAATGAGAGAGGTGAATTTTCTTAGGCAAATGGAATCTTGAACTTTTACAAAATAGGAGCAGAAAACTGCTAGTGGCCAAATAAACTTTTAAGATGGTCACAGTCAGCCTGTAAGTAGCTGATGGAAACAATACTAAATGAATGCGCAGGTGTTTTGGATGTGTTTGTCTTTCACTTGAGACATTATATTTTTTACTAATCACTGTTCAACGTATTGTTATACTTGAAGAGAAAGAATAAATTCCTTAACTTGAAACCAAGGTGGTTGTAAGACTGTGTTCTTTGATTCAGTTGAGCGGGTCTGTATTCAAATGTGAGTGGCTTTCAAATCTGGAATCTTTCAGCTGTGGAACAATAATATTTTCTTTGAAATGGTCAGCTAAACCCAAAAGGATTCAAACAGGAAACTTTATTGCAATCCAACTCATCTTTGTATGAAAATCAAACCACAGTCTGTCTAGTCTGAGGTTGTTACTATCTCCCCACCCCCTCACTTGAATTCCTCCAAATCAGATAGATTAAAGTGGTGCCAGGAAGCTCATTGTCCTCAAAGCACGGAGAAGAATCATACTATCTTCATGTGTTTCTGGGCTAAGCCTACCATAAGTCTACCTTTGCATTTGGTTTTGTGTGTATGGATTGCTGATTAGAAAAAAGGGATTTTGGATCGAGTGCCGCATTTCCCCTTTCTTCTCCATCAGTTATGCTTTTTGTGACTTGTAGCCAGTCATCTAATTTCTGGGTGTTAAGCTTAGCCCTCAGTTCAAGTATCCATGCAGTTCTTACAAATGTTGAGGTCGTTTCAGTTTCGACTGTGTTCCTGTGCTATATTTTAGGCATCGAGCTAAAATCTGGGAATAGAAAATGAATGAGACAGAGTCCTCTAGTCTGAGATGTCATTCTTACTTATTTCTGTGTGCTCCGTGTTTCAAATGCTCTAGATGTGTGAAGGCACACTAGCAGTCAAACAGACTGAATGCTTAGAGGTCAATTGGTAAAGTAATACTAACCACTCTTTGCATAGTGCTGATAAAATAATATCCAGAATATTGCCTTTGGTCTGGGGGACTCAGTTGTAGATTAGAATAAATACTCGCTATGAGTTTAAAAAAGAACAATCAGAATGATTGTTTTCAGACTGCTTTTTCTCCTTTTCTGACTTCAAGCTTTAAAAAAAAATTATGAGGGACATGCTGCAGTACCCTCAAAAAATGAGGGAGTGTGAAAGACCTGTAACAATTTAAATGTGTTCTTGCATTGCCCTAATGCTGTATGCCAATGAATGAGCCCTAGATTGTGACAGATTTGTGCAGAAGTTGCTGTTCTGCCTCATAAAGCTTGAAAACCCCTAAAAAGCATTTATTTGTAAAGGAGAGAGAAAAAATTACTTGCCCTGCCTTTCTCCAACCAGTGTGAATAAAAGAGGTGTCTAGGTCGATGCACCGCTGTGCAGGCAGCAGAGGAAGAGCCTGATCTCAGGGTGAAGGAAAATTTCTTAGGTTGCTGGGATTTAGTTTTATGAAGAGTTTAGTGGACTGCCCTTATATTTCTCATTTTGTTGCGGGCAGGGCCAGTGTAATGGAAAGGGTTCTGTTGGAGCGTAGGATTCAGAAGACCTGGTCTAGGCACGTATTAATTCTTTGTCACTGCAGGCCTGCCACTTGATCTCCCTGAATCTGTAAATCAGGGATAATTTTTCCTGTTCCGTGTGTCTCATATGGTTGGGATGTGAATCAGGTGACATATACGTGAAGGTACCGGTAGGTTTTAAAGATGTACTCCAGTGTCGTTTCATTTATAGGGATGATTTATGATTTAAAAGAGAAACATCGAGGTTAAATATTAAATCTTGAATCTACAATATAAAATAGGTAAAATATTTGTTTATAGTGTTAGCTGTCCACGTCCTGTTCCTTGATGGAGTCAGAAAACCAAGTCTGTATGGTATATATTGTGGAATGTGGGGTCTACTGTATCGTGTAAGACCACACAGTTGAGGGAACAATCCTACACTGGCCTCTGGTGGATAGACTACGTAGTATGTTTGCACAGAACCTTATGCAAAGGTATTTAGATACTTTGACAAAGATATCAGATACTACATTTTTTTTTTTTAATTGAAGTGTAATTGACACACAGTGTTACATTAGTTTCAGGTATACAACACTGTGATTCAACAACTGTGTACTTTGTAGTGTGCTCACCATGTGTGTAGCTACCATCTGTCACCATACAACCCTATTAAAATTCCATTGACTATAGTCTTGTGCTGTTACCTTTCATCCCTGTGACGTACTCCATTCCATAACAAGGAACCTGGACCTCCCTCTCTTTTTAATTCTCTATTATTACGTTCTACTCCAAGGAATCTCTACTTGGGCATCTTACCTTAAGTATCACCTGGGAGATGCTTATTAAAACGTGGATTCTTGGGGAATCAGTCCCCAGATTGTGGCTCAGCAATGCTAGTGTACAGACCAAGAGCCTTGACTCCTGGACCAACTTTTGGAAATATGCCCTCGATGAGATCAAGGAGAGATACGGGGAGATGTATGTATTCCACAAAATGCTTTTGTATATGTTGCATTTTTCCTAAGGATAAGGTCCACAGCTTTCATGAAATTGTCTACACCCCCCATCCATAGGGCAAGAACCATAGTTTTACTTTAGTCATAGTCTTGTTTAATGTCACCATTTTATATTATTTAAAGGGAACTTTGACAGTAAAAAAGAATGATGGGTTACAGGAATAATTTTACTGTAATCTTGCTGATACAGATGCTAGGTTATACTCGCTTACAGAATTTTAGGGTGACCCTTTGGTTCAGCATACATTCTGTCCCAAGTGCAAAGGATGATAGAGCATGTGTGTACAGGCTAGAGTTACTCTATCACAGGGAAATCTGGCTACTTGTGTCATTACCAGAAGAGGTGTGTTCTTTATGAGCATTTTGCCATTAGCAAGTGCATGGGCAAGAGCCTTGGGAGACAACATGGACATAGAGGCCTCTTGTTGCCTATACTTCTAGGAAATGTGCCTCTAATAATTTTAGTGTGTTTGGTACCTTTTTTTGCTGTGTATTTCATACATGAGGGTACTTTTAAAGACTTATTCAAGTGTAAAATTTTATGACTAGGTAACCTTGATGTAAAAGAGGGACATCAAAGTTGAATATTAAAAGAATCTGGGGTCTATAATATAAAAAATGTAAATGAAATGTGTATGTAGATGTGGTTTTTTTTTTTTTTCTTAGTATCTCTAGGAAAGACTTTTTAAGAAGAAAGGAGATACATATAGCTTATCTCCCTAGATTGGAGATTAGAAGACACTTGGTTAGATCAAATGCTTTTCACCTCTACAGATAAGTTTATTTTTTGTTCGTGGTGGGAAAGTTACAAAATAACAGAGGCATGAACACACACTCACACACAGACAGGAAAACCAGAAAATTTACTCTTTCTTTTTTTTGTTTTTTTAAAGATTTTATTTATTTATTCATGATAGTCACGGGGGGGGGGGGGGGGGGCAGAGACACAGGCAGAGAGAGAAGCAGGCTCCATGCACCAGAAGCCCGACGTGGGATTCGATCCCGAGTCTCCAGGATCGCGCCCTGGGCCAAAGGCAGGCGCCAAACCGCTGCACCACCCAAAGATCCCCCAAAATTTACTCTTTCTACAGCAGTAACATTTTTAGCTGCTCCTTGGTCCCTCAGAATAAAGATGACATTTCCCAGCGTCCTTGCAGCTGGGTAGAGCTGTTTGCCTAAGTTTGTGCCAATAAGAAGTGAGGGAATGGATACATGTAACTTCGGGGTGCTATCTTTAAGAAACATGCCCTAGACTCTTTGAATCCTTTTCCCCTGGCTGGAAATAGGCAGTTGTGGGAGCAATCCTTAGTAGATACAGAGATGAAAGCCATGTGCCAAAGATGGCAGAGCAGCCTGCCAGCCTGGATCCCTGGACCATCTCATGGAACAGAGCTTGCCCACTTGCCCTAAACTGTTACTTGAGAGAGAAATGAAATTCTTGTTTGAGCTGCTTTATTTTGGTGCCTCCCTGATACAGTATCTTAAACCATGCCTTCCTAATAACAGAAGGGAACAGAGGTACATGCTTTCCTCTCTCTCTCTCTCTCTTTTAAATCATCTTGCCTGGAGCAAGGGTGTGGTCATGTACCATCCTGGACCATGTTAGAGAAGGGGTGGTGCCCTAGGGATAAGAGAGCAGAAAAGAGGGAGTCTGGGTTCTGGCATGATTCTGTGAAACAGAATAACCGTATTATCATGGCTTATCTGCATCTGTATTAGCGCATGAGAGAGAAATAAACTTCCATCCCATTTAAGCCATGGTTATGTGAGGTGTCTGTTTCATACAGGTAAGGCTATATCCAATTAACTAATTAATAAAACTGTAATCCTGTGTGTTAGAGATAAACCATGGGTGTACACCTCCTTGCTGAATTGTTCTGTTTTAGTTTGTGTATAGATACAAATACAGACTTAGAGACAACGAGGATTTGAATCTGAGCTCTGCTGCTTCCTAACGAGGTGGTCTTAGGAAAGTTTTTAAAATCTCTGAGTTTCAGGGGATCCTTGGGTGGCTCAGGGGTTTAGCTCCTGCCTTCAGCCCAGGGTGTGATCCTGGAGACCCGGGATCAAATCCCACATTGGGATCCCTGCACAGAGCCTGCTTCTCCCTCTGCCTGTGTCTTTGCCTCTCTCTCTCTGTGTCTCTCATGAATAAATAAATGAAATCTTAAAAAAAAAAAAAAATCTCTGAGTTTCAGTGTTATCATCCGTAAAATGGATATAATAACCTCTAACTCACAGATGTATTATGAGGTTTAAATAATTATATATGCAAAAACCACACATACATATTTATATTTATTTATTTATATTAATAGTAGCTAAATTATAGTACAGGGTCAACTGGATATTTTCATCCACTTATATATTCTGCAAATTTATTATAAACATTTTATAAAAGTGATATCATACTATACATACTTTTTGTAACTTGCTTTTTCACATAATATATGATGAACTTCCCAATTAATAAATATGATTATTTAACAGAATTATTAAAGACTGCATAGTATTCAATTATGTGGATATGCCATAATTTATTTAACCATTCTCTTTTTTGTTGGACATTCAGTTATTTCCAATTTTTGGCTATTACAAGTGATGCTATATTGCACATCCTCATTCATTCAGTAAATGTCTATTGAACACCTACTGTGTGCCAAGTACTGCTCACATAAGTGGCCAAAAGAGACAAAGGTCATTACCTTCAGGCACTTTGCATCCTAGAAGGGAGAGAAAGCCACAGACGGTAAACATAAGAAATAAAAATGTTTGTGTTAGAAGATAGTAACTGCTCTGGGAAAGAAGAAAAAAAATATACAGAGCAGGATTTGGGGGATCATGAGTGCTGGCGGGGGGTTATATGGTTGCATTATTATGTAGAGTGATCTGATTAGGCCTCCTTTGAATGAAGATTAGTAGGAGCTGGTGGAGTAAAGCCTGTGGATTCTCGAAAGAAAAGGATTTGAGGCCAAGGGAACAACCCATGTGGAGGCCTGGTGACAGCAGCGCCCAGCATGGTCGAGGAGCAGGGAGGAGGTCATTGTGACCAGAGTGGCACGGGCAAGGGTGAGGGGGGAGCTGAGGTCAGAGGGTGTGCAGGTGTGGGGCAGACAAGTCATGCCTATGGGTAGCCTTGTATGTCCTAGCAATGCCTTTGGCCTTATTTATATATTTATTTTTCCAATAGCTACATCTTTGTACTCTTCTTATTTATGGCCTTTGGATAAATTTTTACACGTGAAATTCAAAGAGATGCAAAATCTAAGGCCTTGATTAAGTAAAAATTTTTCAAGGGAATAGATTAGACATTTTTAGCTTTGTAGTGAAATCTTTACCCACATAATTATTTCTTTTGCATAAATTCTTAGATGTGGAAATGCTGGCTGAAAGATACGCAAAATGTTGTGCCTTTGAGTAAGAGTTTTAAGCGAATAAATTCTATGTTTCTCACAGGCAGAGGCCGTGTCTTATGACTTTCTTAACTCCTCCTTGAGTCTTCCAGCTCAGCAAAGGTGAACTCACTGGTTGAAGGGTCGAGCATCACTGTACCTTCAGTCTTAAATGTTAACATGCCCTTTGGTGTGGAGAAGGGATATTTTCCCTTTCAGGAACTGGGAGTAAGTAATTTCCTGACAGAGAGGTCCCTCCTTTCCTTAAGCTTACACTTGAGTGGGAAGAGCTAGACAATGAACAATAAGAAAGGTAGTTTCAGGTAATTTCAGACAAATTTGAAGAAAACAGGACCACATAGTAGAGTGGCCTCCTGCTAAGGCTGTGACCATGTAAGGAGAGAAGACGATCAGAGAATTTTAGCTTCAGCGAGTATGTGCATTCTTCCCATTGTCTGGGTGTGGAGGGAAGCTGGCACTCTGTCCTTGTCTTTTGTTTTGGTTTCATCCTGTTGTGGCACTGAGTTGTGTTAGCAGTGGTGGTCCTTGGATCAAACTCAACATCAGAATCAAGGGGGTACAAAATGTGGAAGCCATTCACATGTCCATTCACTGGTGAATGGAAAAAACAAAATGGGCTGCATCCAGACAGTGGATAAAAAGGAGCGAAGTACTGCCACATGCTACAACACAGATGAGCCTCAAAGATGTTATGTGGAGTGAAGAAGTCAGGCACAAAGACTATTGTGAGATCACATTCATATGGAATGTCTAGAGAAAGCAAATCTGTAGCTATAAAAAGTAGATGAGTGGTCACCTGTAGTTGGACATAGGAATAGGGAGTGACTGCAGACGAGCACCAGAGATCTTTTTGGAGCGATGGAAATGACCTAAAGACTTAATTGTGGCGATGGTCACACAACTCTGTGTTTACTAAAAATCATTGAATTGTACATGTAAAATAAGTGAATTTTGTAAATGGTGCCTCAGTAACCAAGAGGTAGAGCTACTAATCACCGATATTTAGATTTTTTTTACCGTACGTTCTTCACTGGATGAGCATATGGCCTTGTGACTCTGAATTTGTCTCAAGAACGAGGAAAGCCTGTTTGAAATATTTCTTACTAAGAAAATAAACTGTGTACATAGACTAGAAAGTTTTAGGTAGGTAAGGATTGCGATACGAAGAGAAAGGAACTTCTTGGATGCAACAAGATCCTACCTTGTGTAGACTGTCAACAGCAGCAGTCACCCGGTTAAGGACTCTGGGAGCTAAGGGAAGTTGTGCTCAAATGCGCTGTATCTGCTGCTACTGTGGGCCCCCTCCCTTCTGTAGCCTTGGCTAAATCCATCGGGAAGGTGAGCTTATCTTACGGGGTGACATGTGTTGCCTCTTTGCACCAACATGTAATCCATTTCACAGGTTGCAAGCGTGCTGTATTATCTACTACCATCATCACAGAGATTGTTGAAAAAAAAAAAGTCACTTAAGGTGTGCCAAATTAAAAGAACAGTACAGATCGCAGTGGGAAGATAAGGTGAATATTCTGAGTTATCTAGAGGGAAGAAATATAACCACTTGGAGATAATATCTTCCTTTCTGTTTTAGAGACAAAAAAAAAAAAAAAGAACTCCCTTTGTGAGCTCTTTTTTCCTTTCTTAAATCCTTTGCTGAGGTTCCCTTTTGTTCTTGCCCGGATTACTACCTGTACTGCTAGCTCCAGTGTCTGATCTAGTCCGCCCCATTCTACCCATTTCATGTATTAGAGCACAGCTCTGATTGTGACTCCCAAGGGCCTAGGTAAACTACCGAGGTTTTGTCAGGCCTTCCAAATATCAGCCCTTCCAGGTGTCTCTGGGTGTGTGCTCCCATCTTCCTGGAATACTTTGGGACTCTTCCATAGGCCCCGTGCTCTCCCACCATGGGGGCTTTGCTCATGCAATTTTTCCTCTGTGGGATAACCTCAGCAGGGCTCGCCTGTCTGTTGAAATCGTCGCTGTCTTTCAAAGCCCGGCTCGGATGCTCCACGCCTATGTGATTCTCTCAAATGTATTGCGATTTCTAGCATTCTCTTACTTTGTACTCCCTCACGTTGCCTGCCATACTTGTGTTCTCTTTCGGTGGTCGGCATACCTGGCATAACTTCTTCGTTTGCAAACTCAGTAAGGGCAGAGACTGGGTCTTGCCCGACTTTGTCAGCTTGCATATAGTTGATGCCCAGAATATAACTTTTCAGATGGAATGGATTGCGTAACTCAACTGCCACTCAGATTTTCTTCCTGTAAATCAACTTTCAGCTCCTTTGCGCTCTCTTCACATTTTTCTCCCTGTAAGTACCTCAAACTGGATGTTTCAAAAATTTCAACTTACTGCTGTTGTGTCCCTCATCTTGGGCTTTGACACACGTTTTTCCAGGCCAGGGTTGTGCATTTGTGTCTTGGCAGCTTGAGAGCTATGACTGTGAATAATGAGTCAATTATCATCCAGCCTCGGGGAAAGCACAATTATTCCTGACTGGCCAGGCTGAGGTAATCCTCTCCTCCCTATGCCCTTTCAAATGAAGAACATAAAACAGTTGGAATTCAGAGCACTGCAAAGGGAATTTAGACAAAACATTTGTCTGCCGAATTTAGCTTCTTTGGATTTATTCTGATTTATGATTGATTGGTTTTTAAATTGCTTATTTAATCCTAACGACTATCGCTCCAGGGGAGGCCAGATACCAAGGAGCATGTGATCAGGAAGCAGTGGAGTGAAGTAGTTTGGCTGGACAAATCAAGAGCAAATATTATTGTCCAGAGAAACATTGCTCTAGGCTAGGAATATAATGTGAAAATCACCCCCTAACTTTCAAAATACCCAACCTTGTTATAAGCATGATTGCTTATCCCCTATTCTCTTTGCAGAGGGCTTTTTGCAACTACCCACTGTTGCACAGAATTTCCCCTCATGAATTTTTCTTTCCTTCTAGCAACATAGTCAATACCTCTTCGTGACTGGGAACATGCTCTTGATTTATATTGCCATTGACCATGGCGCAGAAGTACTGACACTCGAGGTTGCCGTCAGGATTTGGTCATGAATTCTGATGTTGGTCGTGTTGATCTGTGAAAACTCTCCTGCAAGTGTGGTGATGCTTCTCAGCATCATCATATGGGGTTTAGTCTAGTCTGGCTTTTGTATGAATACATTTGAAATTTTTTTTAAGGTTTTTTTTTTTTTTCTTCTTTTTTCTTTTTTTCAAAATTAGATTCTCTAAAAGTGATCACTTTCATCTGGAAGATATGCAATCAATATGTGATTAGTGTTTAATTTATCAAGGCATCTGTGGTTTCCACCTCTTCAAGGAGTGCAATCTTTTTCCTTGGCCTGAAATTAGACACAGTAGATATAGTTGGTGGCCTTGTAAGGGAGATCTGTTGGAAGCTTGTCTGTTTGGTATCAAAAGAAAATTGAAATTCCGTTGCTTCAGAATAATGAAACCTTTAAGAAAAAAAAAAAAGAGCCTTTGTTTCATCCGTATTGAAGTTTTGACTCAGAAATGCCCAAAGAAACTCTCTTTCAGGTCTCGATAACCTACTTGTGCTCTGAAATATTGCTGCTAGATTTCTAAAGTGTATTATGTCTGACACTTATTTCAAAGAAAGAAACATTGAGGATAAGATGAAAGGGGGAAAAGGACTCTCTGATGGAACACAGCAACAGAAGGAGATGAGACGGACACTTGGGTGGCACGTTTGGATTGCCACCAGGATAACTCTGGGAGGCAGCAGCTGGCCCTCTGATCAGGCTTCAGGCCACTTTGGATTCTGGGCTGCGCCAGCATCTGCCATTTTGACATTATCATATTGAAAAAAGAACTTTTTTTTCCCCTATCTTATTCTGCCAAGAGATTTATTATTTGCTGTTTTTTCAAAAAATGATAAAAGCCTTTATGAGAAGCACTTCTGGGTCTTTGGAGTGATAGAGTATATATTCTCCGGAAACTACTTTCAAGGTTCAGGAAAGAGGCTTAAACCGTAGGCCCATCAGAGAGAGAACAAGTTCTTTTCTGAGTCTTCTGGTATTTTTTTTTTTTTTTTTTTAAATGAAAGCTTTGTGTTTACGGAAGGAAGTTTTAAAAGGACGAGCAAGATATTTCGTTAGATCTGAGACCCCAACAGTAGCTCAACATCAGCATCAGAAGCTGGGACTTTGTCACCTATTGCTTTTTGGTTTAAAGGAGTTTCATCTGGTTCTCTGTCAAATAACCTGGGTGTTTTGTTGAAAATGGCAGAGGCGTACACTGAGTGAGTATGAGAATAAATAGAACTCTGTCCTTACAGAGCATCTGTTCTTCCCAGACTTCAGTGTGCTTTTCAGGTAGTGAAGTCAATAGACTATTACAATAGTTGCTGGGACGTAGTATTTTCTTAGTCAAGACTAGATTTAGGTTGTGCTAGCCTTAAAGGATAAGCAGGGAGAAGGGAAACTGTACCCCCTCCTGTTAGAACAGTGCACTGAGGAATGCAGGTAGCCACAGGAAGTCTTGCCTGTAACTCTGATGGAGTTTGAGGAACCATTTCATTCCCCAGGTAATTCCTCCTGTTTCCAAGCATTTCCACCGTATCTTGCTCCACCCTGCTACCATTGCATAGCTTTGCCTTAGGGACTGATTTAGGACCTCTCAGCAGCTGTAAAAGGGGAAGAAGTCTAGGAGGATAAGTCCTAGGACCATCTCTGTCTCACTTATCTGATCTTCTGTAGTGCTGGTTGGTTACTCGGGCAGTGTTCTTGGCAACCCTCCCAACTACCTCCTCCTGCCCCTCCCTACCCCTCCCTGCCAGCTGCCAAGGCTGGTGCTTCGCATCAGAGTTTCTACGCTCCCAGTGGAAGCTAGCTAGGAGTCATGGATGCTGGTGTAGAGGTCAGTAGGGACAGCAGGCCTGAGCTTGTGTTATTTATGAATACAACCCTTTTAAAGAGAAATTGATGCAGTCTGTATTTACATTTTCCCTCTCTGCCTTGTGGAGTTTTTTTTTTTTTTTCTTTTTGAAGATTTTATTTATTTATTTGACAGAGAGAGAGAATGAGAGCATGCAAACCAGCACAAGCAGGGGATGCTGCAGAGGGGGAGGTAGAAGTAGACTCCCTCTCTGAGCAGGGAGCCCCATGTGGGGCTTGATCCCCAGACTCCTGGATCAGGACCTGAGCTGAAGCAGATGCTTAACCGACTGAGCCACCCGGGTGCCCCCAGCTTCTTGAGTATTAATACCCTGTTATAGACTAGGTTAGTGTATCTCTGTGCTCCAGCAATGTTCCTGTGGTAATGTCCTATTGATAACCCTACAGGTCTTAATTCTGCCAATGACGGGGTAGAAGGAAGCAGACAAAGGACTCTGGACTTGCACCAGGCTGTGAACAAGAGTCTTACTGATTCTGATGCCGGGAAATTAATAGCTCAAGAGAAACAAGCATGGCCACTAGGCTGGTTAGGCTGTTTCGTAACCTGCCTACAAAGTTCACACATTAGATAGTCCTTGTGGCTCTGGAGCCCTTTGATGGTAGAGAACCATCAGGGGATGGACAGGGTTCCCCAGTCTGCTTATAGCTTGATTTCTGCCACTTAGCCTCTTTTGAGTCTCTTTATCGCTTTTCTATCAATTACTGTTTAGATTCCTGTATTTCCTATTGTCATTCGCAGCAAGCCAGTTCTGGTTTTGGAATGTACTGTGCACCCTTGGTTTTTCCTGTGCTATTGTAAACTTTTCTTCTTTGTCTCTTTTCTGGGATTTTTTTTTTTTTTTTTCTGCTTCATTCTTCTGTTCTCCAAGGACTCTTTGCCTTCATTTGCTGTATTACTCTAGGTGACATAGCACTGTGGTTGGGAGTGTGGATTCTGAGTCAAAGGCCTGGGTTCAAATCCCCACTGTGCTATTTACCAGCTGTGTAACTTTGAACAAATTACTCTCTCTCTCTGTAGGCCTTGGTTTCCTCATCTGTAAAATGGGGATACCAATGGTCCCTACCTTTAGGGTTGTGGGGGCCTTAAATGAGATTTATGAGATGCTCATAAAAGAGTATCTGACACTCAATAAATGTTAACCCTAATTATTAATTCTAATATACAAAACGATTTTATGGCTTAAGCCATTATCCCAATATAATTTTTACCAGATATTTACCTATAGCTGTGATCTCTCTCCCACGTTTTAACCTACATTTGCAGCTCCTTCTGGGACATTTCCCTCACAATTTCTACCAGCAACCCAAATGAAACTGATCAGACCTTCATTCATTATCTCTCATCCGAATTTATCTCCCGTATTTCTGTTAATGGCATCATATTATAATTTTCTCAATCTCTTAATTTAAAATTAATCTTAGACTTCCCTTAGCCTAAGAAAATAATAATGCATGTGTATAGATTTAGTACAAAGGTATTAGTTGTTTATAGTTTTAAATAGTCAAGAGTAGTTAAACATTGCTTTTTAGTAGTATATGAATGCACAGATAAGATATGAGAAAGTCATTGAAAAAATTGTTACAACTTTTCTGTTTTTAGGATTATGAGTGATCTAATTTTAATTTTTTTCTCTTACAAATTTTCCAAAATCACTCATACTTTGCTTCCATATAAGGAAAACCTCCCCTCAAATTTAGAAAAAAATGAGATAGATAATGTTTAAGTTTTGAAATAAATACTGTACTTTATTGACTTTTTAATAATGGGTGAGAACAGTGCTGTGTATGTAGTAAGCACTTAATAAGTATTATTGAAAAGTAAGTGAAATAATGTTATCTTTCTGTGCATTTTTAGTAATAATTTTGTAGAGTTTAGAGTGCTTAGTATCTCAAGCATTCAGCTTGTAGATTCTGAAAAGCATTTTGTTGTTCTTTGGAAGAAAGACTCTCAGGAAACACAAAATAAACTAGACTGGGTGTGGTATATATTTTCTAATATGTAGCTTATCATTTCAGAGAAAAATGTGACCAAAAGAGGAGCATGTGGAACCGAGTCTTCAGAAAATATATGTCCTTCAGTAAAATTGGCTTGTGAAAATGAACCAAATGTTCATCATCCTAGAAATAAAGCCATATTTCTTCGGGTTTCATCACAATGTTCAGAAGAGGAACAGGTAATACCATAGGACACTTAGAGAAACAGGAAAAAGCATTCTTTATGAATTAAAAAAAGAAACTGTAGACCATAGGAAACATTGGACAGTTATTGGATCAGTGACTCAGACTCCTGATTCTAGAAGAAGTGCCATTGGGATACTCTATTAAAAATCATCATTACATTTCTTTTTCATTTTTTAAAGATTCACTTATTTATTGAGAGAAAGTGTGTGTGAATGTGAGAGTTGGGGGAGGGGCAAAGGTAGAGAATCTCAAGCAGCCTCCCCACTGAGCACAGATCCTGACGACATGGAGCCCAGTCCTACAACCCATGAGATCATGACCTGAGCTGAAACCAACAGTTGAGCACTTTCAGGCCACTCAGGTGCCCTAAAAATCATCATTACACTTTATGATTTCAGCAGCTAATGTTTATGATGGTAACTTGGTTGTCCCCAAGTTTTTAAGTTTGCTTAAGGAACTACCATCTAAAAGTTCTTGCAATTATTTACATATTTTAGCTTGTCCTCTATTTGGGACAAAAGAGTTCCTTTTTATAGTTTTCTGT
Organism: Canis lupus familiaris; assembly: GCF_011100685.1. Classification (NCBI taxonomy): domain Eukaryota; kingdom Metazoa; phylum Chordata; class Mammalia; order Carnivora; family Canidae; genus Canis; species Canis lupus. The sequence continues at coordinate 31,982,177 of NC_049239.1, read as the reverse complement.
GTAAAATGGGAGTTTCTTTTATCTGCTCTAGATTCATCTCTTAAAGTAAAAACTATTTTCTTATTTTTTCCAAGATTTAGTCAATAAATATTGGATGCTTTCTTCCTAATCTTTAAGACTTAATAGACGATATTCTTATTCTCCTTAGCTATGGTTTTTAACTCTTAAGGACTCCTAGTAAAAGCTGTTCTCCTTTTTTACATTTGTGTTTCTACTTTCTAGCTCATCATGTTTTCTTTGTGCTATCGTGAACAAAATTGTATATGAGATTGTGGTTTCAAATGAGGGAACAAAAAAAGTCTCTGTGTTAGAAGAGTGTTTATATACAGCAGAGGCCTACAGATTCTTTAATTCTAGAACTTGCTTCCAATGAGATGATTATGGGACCAGAACTTTTTTCTTTTTCCCCCCTAGAAGATTCACTTTCTACTGGTAATCACTGGCAATTGGAATTATATTTTCTATTGAGTGTTTAACCAACATGTGGAGAGGCAAAGAATTGTTCAATGATATTGTTTCCTAATAACCTGAAAATGTTGTATTAGCATTCTCTGGTTTGTCCTTGAGAGGTTCATTGGGATGGGATGGGAGGTGGGGTAATGAGGTGGGGAGTGTTCCTATTTTACACATGAGAAAACTGAGGTTAAGTAATTTACTCTAGGTTACACTGTGGATGAGTCTAGAGGCACAAGTAAAAGTCAGACCTCCTGAAAACTATTCCCTGACCACTACTATGGCTTAGTGGATCTGGTCCATCATGCATAGCTAATTAACAAAAACCGGAAAGGGGAGTTTTATTGCCTGAAGGGCTACAAGATCAGCTCCTTTATTTTTGGTTGTTTCATTTTCTCATCAAGATGTCCTCACTGTTTTTTTCAGATAGTGATAGATGAAGGCCAAAAAGTTGGCAGTTCCTTTCAAGGTGATCTGAATCGGGCGGGAAAGGTGAAGGTAAGGCATGATTCAATTTTCTTCCATGGCAAAAAATACAAAAAAGTAAAAACAGCACAAAAATCCCAAAGGACTCATTTGCTGTGTCTCATACAAAATTGGAGAATTCAGTAGATTTTGTCCCTATATATATATATATATATATATATATATATATATATATATACATATATATATATATGTTTTTTTTTTTTAAATTGATGTTTAAATATCTTAAACTATGCTTGGCTGGCTGGGTTCCAGATCCTTATTCCTCAAAGCTTAGCAAATGGAATGGGTGCTTCAACAGAGAAACATGACTCTAGTCACCCTGAACATACACCATTAAGAGAAATGACAGCATAACAGTTTTAGTACTGAAACCATCGTGGAGAAGATAGATTTTTGCTGTCACTTGGATGCCAGGAAAGAACTGCAGCTATGTACTTACAAACCATGGAAGCTACCATTTTTAATTCCTACGTAAGAGCCGTGGTCTGGGATGTAGAGCTAGGGGACGGAAGACCCAGGCTATGTTTTGAATTCCACTTATGAGATGTAAATTTGTAATTTTACGGTATTTTGTTATGAACATGTTTTAGGCCATGAGCGTAAGAGGCTCCACTAAGTCTCCTTTGCACCAGTGGTGAAATCATTTTCTTATTTACACTCCTTGATATTCACCTGAGATGAATTAGTTCGTGTCTGAAATGTTACCATTTTGTTAATCTGAAATGCCTCATTGTCAGCTTCCTGTGGAGAGCGGTATTCCACGCAGAATAGTCTTTCATTGAAATGCTGCTATTGTGTCTGTAAAGGTCATTTGCTCTGCTTTTTACCTTTGAAGTAATTTTCGGTTTTATTTGCTCGGAAAGAGAGAACACTTGATTTTTGGCCCTGCTCACCTCTCTTGTGATTTACCTGGGGCCAGATGATTTTGTTTCGAATGAACCTTTCTCTTCTGCTTTCTTTAGTTCCTTCTCTCTGACTCTTTAGAGTGAAAAGCCCATTATGGTAACAGCCAGACCCACCACCACCATTTGCTTGAGAAGCAAAAGCCATAAAACAAAAACAAAAAACAGATTGTTTTGGCCTGTCTTGGTGGTGGTTTATGTCTTGGGAGAGAATCTGGGAACAAAGTCCCTTTTCAAAAACCCCTGAGACGGTTCTTTCCCTTTCAGTATAGAGATCTTACTATGGTGCCCATGAAATCTAGGCCAACTTCCAATTTACTGCTTCTTTCAGATGTCTCTGGGAAAGCACAGTGAATGCAAAGACCTTTAGCTGGGACTCAAAAGTTACTAAGAAAAGTGGATTCAGTTGCTTGCTTTGAATGCTGTGGAAGTGGATTCATTGATTCTTAATTGTATTTTTTCATTAGGTCTAATATGTATAAAATGATGTTAATCCTTTCTCCTAGGTAGACAATTTCCTAGATTTAGAAGATTTGGATGTGGATGAAGAGATTCAACCCCAAATGAGCAAGGGTATGCTGTTTCCTCTTTATACTGCTTGACCTCTTTCTAGAAACTACAAATAAGACTTAAGACAGCTTCTTCTTCTTCTTCTTTTTTTTTCTTTTTTTCTTTTTGGTAAGCCCTACTTGGACCTTCCTTGACTTAGGGAAGGCTTACAGTCCTGCAATTTCTTTTTCAGTAACAAAGATTTCAGCTGAAAGGTCAAAGCCTGTTGAAGGTTGTGAAGTCTTTGGTCTAAAATGAAATAAAGGTGCCCCCTCCTTACCATTGCCCCCCCCGCCCCCACCCCGTGTTTGAATTTTGGATAATTTTCTCAAGTAGAGTCATTTGAGTCAAACTCTTGTTTTTTTTTTTTTTTAGAAGCACCATGTAAATTGAATTATTTTTGAGTGATATATCAGTTGATCATAAAAATAGCAGAATTCATCATAAAATAAAAATCTTTACTTCTATAAATATTTATTAAATATATAAGCCAAACACTAAAGACTAAATACATATTGTAAATGTTTCTTCAGAGCATGTTCACAGTTGGGCTGGACTGGGAGAGGTTTAATGCTAGTCTCATCTGATGTTTATGCGATGAGGCCTTTTTTCCTTTCCTGCTTAACGTTACTGTGTAAACATAGGTATCCTTTGTCGCTCAAAAGACCTTTGAAATATATCCAAAATTAGAATTGTTTGTTTTGAAGATTCTCATTCCTAATTTAATATGCAAGAATATCTCAAAGTTAATGTTGAATGTTTGGAAAGGGGCTGTTTCCCCCCAGGGGTTGCTGGTATTGAATTGTTGTTTACAATCTTTTAGGTAGTCATAAACATGGATGATGGTGATTATTGTTGGGGAAAGTTATTTTATTTATTATAATCACACACAAGTTACAGTGCTGGGTGTTGTCAGTTTGGGAGTGGCAACACTATAAACTGGTTGTATGAAAGACCCTGCTGTGGCTTCTCTGGTTGCCCAAATTTGAGAGGCTTTGTTAATTAGAAGCAGTTAACATTTTTATTCGTCTTCCAAACATCACACTACTACTCCATTGAAGGGATTGTGTCTCATGCACTCTATTAACCAGTAGACTTTGCAGATTTTTTCCTTACTTACTTGGTTCAAATGAGATCAGAGATCTAAAGGAATCACATGCTCCAGGGAGAGGTTCTCTTAACTTTAAAACCCCAGGCAGCTCTGAATTTCTCTATGTGAGCAGCTTAGAGGGTCCAATTGGATCAGAAGGGATAGCTAAGGACTTATCAGGAAGCCAGGTTTGTAGAGCAAGCACAGTATTTTAGGGGAAGAGATGTCAAAAATGCAGATTCCTGGGTCCTGTTTTTTTACAAGAGAGAGTCTAATTCAGAAAGTCTTTGGTGACAGCTAGTGATCTGCGTTTTTTTACCACTACCCCAGGGGATTCTGATAGAGTTGTCTTTGGAAGACACTTGGAGACAAGTGATTCTGGTCTGTATGTAGTACATTTGCAATATAAATTTAATTTTATAGGAAGGCACAAAAGTGTATGGGTTGGGCATTTTTTTCATGGCTTACATTTCTTGCTTCCTGCCATTAGCAAGAAAGTCTGTATACTGGCATAAACTTACTAGGCAACAGATTTAATTATGATTATATTCAGTCTTTCAAATTAGCCTTTTTACTTTTTCCATTATTTTCACATTGTTTTTTTATTTGTATTTTATTTTTTTTAAGATTGTATTTATTTATTCATGAGAGACAGAGAGAGAGAGAGAGAGAGAGAGAGAGGCAGAGACACAGGTAGAGGGAGAAGCAGGCTTCATGCAGGGAGCCCGACGTGGGACTCGATCTCTGAACTCCAGGATCACGCCCTGGGCTGAAGGCAGGCGCTAAACCGCTGAGCCACTCAGGGATCCCCTCACATTGTCTTTTTAAACATTTTTTCAAGTTGTGTGTGTGTGTTCTTACCAAATCTGTTTCTTTAGTTAAAAAAAATAGCATAAAAACATCTCACTACTATGATTTTTCCAGAAATTGGGCAACAAATAGTGTTGCATTTGTGTATAAGAGGTTGCTAAGGCTGAACCAGGTCTTGGTAGACTTGAATGAGCTAGTCAAGCCCATCGCATGTGTAAAATAATGTGGACAGGCTGGGCTGAACAGCAACCCAGGCTTCAATGATCTATTCCAATTACTGAAGAGTACCACCAGGGCTTCACAATTTTTATAATGCAAGATCTGGGTCATTTGTAAGGAAAAAAAAAATTAAACAGTTGTGCCAAGGTGAATTTTAGTTTGGGCCTAATTTGTATTACACTTCAGGAATGTGAGCAGACGGCAGATATTTATATCAGATGGGGAATGTGACATTTTAAATAGGCAAGTTGCTTGTATAATTTTGGCAGCTGAGAGGTTTACTGATTAGATCCCATTGTTACTGTTTAAGCAACAGATTTGCCCAGGGCAACAGGGAAGAGAGTCGCGTATTTGTTTTCTATCACTGATTTTATTTGTTCACCTTATTTGCTTTCATAAATATTCTTCAAGATTCAGAAGCATGATTCTTTCCCAAGATTCGCCTTATCATTTTGGCAGCCCCGGCAGAGACAGTTTTTCAGAGCAGCCAATCCAGGGCAGCTGAATCGAGCAGTTGTCTGAGGGCAACATTTGCCACAAACCTTGGTACCCTGTGGTTATTGGACATCAAGTTAACCACTTTTTCCTCCTTTGAATTGGAGGTAAGGTAGTTAACCTGGTGATTACTGTCCTGCCCCAGACTCCTTTCCAGAAAAAATGATTATTTGGAATAGGTATTAGTTATTATGCTGAGGCCTTAGAGCAGGAAGGATCTCCTGGTCATCTTTATTCATTTTTTACCCCCTCAGCTGGCTGAGCCTGTGCTCTGGCTGAGTGCAGTTGACCGAAGAGTCTCCCAAGGTCTTATTCTCAGAATCATACTGCCTTATGCAGGGCTCTTGACTGGTGGCCAGTGTGGTTATGCTATGGCCGATTGTGTTGGGTGAGAACAGGCAACTGACCCCTGCTCAGAGATTGGCAACCCTATTGGATTTTCATTTTCAAGCTGTCCAGTGCTCCCAATTCTAACGAAGGCATCAGTCACCTTAAAAAAAAAAAAAAAAATTTCCTTATCTGCAATTTTAAGCAGCTTTTGTCCTGGGACTCTTATTCAACAGACATGGAACAGCTATGACTGGAGCCTGGAATCCAGTGAAGGATAAACAGATCCAGCTTCTGTCCTCATTGAATTCATTACCCAGACATTAACCAGAGAATCACAAATACAGGATTAGAAATTGTTCTAGATCTCATGAGAACATATAGCAAGGGAACTTAAATTTGTGGGATCAGAGAAATTTCTTTGAGAACCTGAGATCTGAAGGATGAGTGGCGGTAACTAAATGAGAGGGGTGGGGTCGAGGTGAGGGGAGGGTAGAAGAACATAGGAACAGCATAGAGAATGACACATGTGAAGGTCCTGAGCTCAGAAAGATCTATTTCAGCCAACTTCTAGTTTAGGCATTTTGTTTATTTTATACTTAGTACTGTCGAAATTCATTCTTTCGGGGATACCTAGGTGGCTCAGTTGGCTAAGAATCCAACTCTTGATTTCAGCTCAGGTCTTGATCTCAGGGTTGTGAGCTCAGGCCCCGCGTTGGGCTCCATGCTGGGTGTGGAATCTACAAATCAATCAATCAATCAATCAATCAATCAATCATTCTTTCATGGCCCAGAAGATCACTAAAAACATTGAGAAAGAAAAATCCTTGCTTCAGAATGTTCCTTTATCCCTCTTCCTCCAATTTTTATGTGTGCTATCTATGAAAGCCCAGCTCGAAAGCCATGTCAGCCACAAGGACAAACTTGTTGCCCGATCCTCGGGATTATACAAGGACACTTCTACTCCATTCCTGAGAAGGGAACAGAATTGGGAATATACTTCTGCCCTTCCAAATCCTTTGTTTCTCCCCAAGGGAAATGTAAGGCTTTATCTACTTAGAGAGATTGGGAAAACAAACTATGTATATATATGGATCAACCTCTTTGTTCTTTTGGCTTCATGCTGTTTGGAAATGTATGTCTTCCCATCTATATCTGTACCATCTTTCTCATAGTAGACACACTTGAGATGGGGCCATACCTACCTTAACTTTAGAGATACAATGAAGTCGCCTAAAAAAGAAATTAGATAATTGAATCCTGCCTTCCCAGATTCTTTTTCCGTGGTCTGGTGTGTGTCCGTTTTAAAGCTTCTCAGGTGATTCTCCTGTGCAGTTGAGGCTAGGAACCATCTCTAGACAGACATCCAGAGGCATGACTCTCTGAGGCCTGACTATAACGGCCCTCGTGATGTGAAGCAGTTCTACTTACACCAGATGGATCCATGTCAGCTGTGTGCACTTTCTGTCAGGTGGGATCCCAAGGTCTAGACTTGTAGGAAAGGTTGATACGTAAAAAGCCCAATCGTGGCTGTAGGACAAGCTCTATTTTCAAATTCAGCTCTATTAGTTGGAAAGCTCATGTTTTATCCCCATCTTTCTGACTTCTGTTTATATTTCTCTTTCGTTTCTGTATTTAAAGATGGAGGGATACGATTTATTATCACTGTCAAATGCCATCCCCACCCAAAGAAGTAAGTCCTTCATGCCCCTCAGTTTTTCCTCTTTTCATGTTTCCATTTTTATTTATTCTGCGACTTTTTTCTCAAAGTAGGTGTTTGTTAATGTGTCTCTTGAAAGCAGCATATGGTTTGTATATATGCATCTATACACCTACATTCTAAATTTTGTCTTTTATTGGGGGTATTTAGTTCATTTACACTTATTGTAGTTGCTGATACATTTGGCTTTAAACCTAGTATCTTATAATTTTGTTTTCTACTTGTCTTGCCAGTTTTATGCCTCCCCTCACCTATTTTTTGCCTACTTTGGATTAATCAGCATTACTGTATTATTTCATCTCCCACTATTTCTGCTGGGTTGAGAATTCTAGATTTGTAATTATTTTCTTTCAGTATTTTACAGATGATATTTTATTCTTTTCTGGTGTTAATTGTAGAAAACTGTTGGAAACCGGATGTTAAACCGGTTGTTGTTCCTTCGAAGATAATATGTTTTCCCCTCATTTGGCTGCTTTTATAATTCTCTCTTTTGTTTTTCCATTAATTTCACTATGCCTTGGTATTGTTTTATTTGAATTTATTTTGTTTGGGGTTTGTAGGGATTCTTGTAAATATTGGGAAATTCTTAGCTCTTGTCTCTTCAAATATTACTCATGCCTTGACTTTTTCACTATGTCCCATATATCTATCTTTTATGTTCTTTTCTATCCTTTTAAAAATTTCCTTTCTTGCTTCAGTTAGAATATTTTCTACCATTGGGGCTCCTGGGTGCTCAGTCTGTTAACCATCTGCCTTTGGCTCAGGTCATGACCCTGGGGTCCTGGTATTGAGCCCCAGCTCGCTCCTCCCCCTACCTTTACATGTTCTTTCTCTTAAATAAATAAAATATTAAAAAAAATATTTTCTATCACGTATATTCTAATTTACTAATCCTTTGTTGAATTGTGTCTATCTTCTACAATCATCAATCTTTCAAATATTTTAGCTTTTTTTTTTTTTTTTTTGAGAGACAGAATGAGGGGCTGAAAGAGACAGAGGGAAAGAGAAAGAGAGAGAGAGAAAGAGAGAGAGAGAGAACGAGAGAGAGAGAATCCTAAGCAGACGCCCTGCTAAGCACAGAGCCTGAGGTGAGGCTTAATCTCATGATGCTGAGATCATGACCTGAGCCAAAATCAAGAGTCAGATGCCTAACTGAGTCACCCAGGTACCCCTCAGTTACTTTAGCTTTTAAGAGATCTGGAATATCTGTTTTGATAGGTTTCAGTTCTGTGCTGAAATTCTCCACTTTTTAATGTATTTTGGGGGAACACATAAGTAGTTATTTTAAAGTTCACATCTGGGACGCCTGGGTGGCTCAGCAGTTGAGCATCTGCCTTCAGCTCAGGGTGTGACCCTGGGGTCCTGGGATCAAGTCCCACGTCGAGCTCCCTGCAGGGAGCCTGCTTCTCCCTCTGCCTGTGTCTCTGCCTCTCTCTCTCTGTGTCTCTCATGAGTAAATAAATAAAATCTTAAAAAAAAAATTAAAGTCCATGCCTTATAATGCTAATACCTGGTGGGATCTCTTGTGGGTCCATTTATATATTATTCATTTTCCTTTTGATTTCATGTCTTTGTATACCTGATAATTTTTGTTTGAATGCTGAACATTGTATATAAAATATTATGTAGGGTCTGAGTGACATTATCTTTTTCTATCATTAGCTTTTCTTTAACATTTGCTAGCAGTTATTCTTAGTAATAACTTATATAGTAATAGCTTATATGATCACCGTCATCCAGTCTAGTTTAAGGCCTTGTGGGGGCTGATCTACTTCTAGTTCTTACTTACCCCTGTGGTGTAGCCCTTCAGGGTAGATCATAGCACTACCTTCTTTGGAGGCCCTGAACTCTAATATTTGTCTTCATGGCGCTGTGATTCTGTTGGTAATTCTGCTAAGCTTCTCAGCCTTTTAGCTTCTCTCATCTTTGCATTTCAGCTTCTCAGCTTCTCCTTGCAAATCAGTAAATGCCATCAGTTGTAAAGGATCTTAGACTGTTGGACTCAGGTCTCAGTACTTTCCGTGTCTCTGGGATTTTGTCTCCACAAGTCCTGGGCTGCCCTGGTGGTTCGCCAATGCCTTTAAATAGTTGATTTTTTTGGTAATCTATCCAGCTTTTCTAGTGCTATTGGTGGGGGGATTGGACTGATATTACCTAGACCAGCAGATCCCTGGGGATGTGGTCTAGGAAATCCTAGGGAAACCCTAAGGTCTGAAGGTCAAAAGTGTTGATATTTGCACTGATGTAGCAAAAGCAATGTAGGTGAAGATGCTGGTAGCTTAGTGCAAATCAAGGTAGTGTCACAAAACCGTACTTAGTAGTCATCGTAATCTTCATTGTCATGAATTTGTAATTAAAATGAATGCTAGGGGGATGCTGGTTGGCTCAGTCAGTTAAACATCTTGACTTTACTTCAGGTCAGGCTCTTAGGGTCCTGTGTCAGGCTCTGCTCAGCAAGGAGTCTTCTTCTCCCTCTCCCTCTTCCCCCCTGTCCAACTTGTGTACACTCTCTCTCACTCTCAAATGAAGTGCTTTTAAAAATAAAGTGAATACTATTTTCCATTGAAAATGTTCTTGATGGAGTGGTAAAAATTATTTTTATTAAATCTTTTTTCTTTAATTTTATTTATTCATTCATGAGAGACACAGAGATAGAGAGGCAGAGACACAGGCAGAGGGAGAAGCAGGCTCCCTGCAGGGAACCCGACATGGGACTCCATCCCGAGACTCCAGGATCAGGCCCTGGGCTGAAGGCAGGTGCTAAACTGCTGAGCCACCCAGATGTCCCCTATTTTTATTAAATCTTGATCCTTGAATACACTTTTAAAAAAATGTTTGTTTGCTGAAATCATAAGTATGCATAAAGCACTTCTGCTGCATTCTGAAATATAATGGTTATCTCACAGAAAAGCACTTGTGTGATTGAGTGCTAGACTGAACTAGTCCCTCTCCCCTCCATTATTTTCGTGGAACAACATTTTTACTTGAAAGAATGACAGACAAACTATAGTTCTCAAAAATGAGTGAAGGAAGCCTGTCTTCAAGAGAAATATACTGGCAGTGTTCATTGCCAATGACAAAATTGGCAATGGATCAAGTGAATCTTCATTTTTGGAAAACTTGTATCCAGTACTGTGAGCTTGACAGCTTCCCAATATTTAATGGCTTTTCTGATAAAATTGGTGATGTTAACTAATGTGATCTTTATGCCATATAATGAAATGTGTCAAAATTTGAGAGATCTACATAAAACAGTGAACCAGTATTTTCCAAATGACCAATTTATGATGTTACAAAATTACACATAGGAGAAACGTCCATTCAATGTGTAAGATAGATCAATGAATTTTAATGTAACAGTATGAAAAATTCACTGAAATGGTTTCAGATTGCACACTGAAACTATTTTTAAAAACTTTATCATTTGTCAAGGTCTGGTATAGCATCAAAGAAGAATATCCACAATTATATAAAAAGGCTATTAAAGTACTCCTCTCTTTTCCAGCTACATTTCTGTGTGAGACTAGATTTTCTTCATTTGCTTCATTTGAAACAGCATATTGCAAAATTGAAGGCAGAGGCAAATATAAAACCTAGCTTTTTTTTTTCCTTAAGGCAAACATTTACAACATTTCAAAAATGTAAAACAGTGCGTTCTTCTCCTATTCAAACTATTTTCTTTGTTTTTAGAAAAGAGATTTTTCATAAAAACATTTATTTTAATATATAATGGTATTATTGTTAGTGGTTCAATAAACAAATATTTGCAGAATTGTCAGTTTTAATTTCTAATATGGTGAATATTGATTGATATAACCCACATAAACAAAAGCTCTTTTGGGGTCTTCAAAATTTTCTAAAAAACAAGAACCAGTGAGATAGACTATCATAGCAGAAAACTGTGTGCTGAAGAGGCATTACTAGAGCAGTTCTTATCTGTATTCTTTTTGGTTTTGAGTGCCCAAAATTTCAGAAAATTTTGGCCATTTCTACATGGCAACAAAGGAACAGATTGGTTAATTTTTATAAATATGCCACGCAGGTTAAATACTGTTATCTAAATTATGAGACCTCAGGTAGATTGCTTACTTTTTAATGTTGTATTAGATGATAGCTTTTGACTTGTGATTATTGACTTACTACAGAAAGACAAATGGCATAAACACATAGTTTGTAAACGTTGAAATTCTTGTCATGTAGTTGGGAAAGAAAAGATTGGAATGTTTTCAACCAGGCTTGCCATCCAACATGAAGATTCACTTTTGAGAGATGCCTTGACTCTGCAGTGCACACCAGCCAAGATGGTGGTATTTAGTTGAGGTGAAAACAAGGCCTTTGGTTCTTTCAGAAACAACAATTAATAAGATCAGATTAAGTTTCATAAAGCATTTCAGTTTTGGAGTTTTGTAGAGAACTTCAGAAATTCCATTCCTCCCAAATCAGTGAATACAACCATTTTTCTCTCTGAGAGAATGCGAGTGTATAAATAACCCACCCATGATTTTAAAATGGCTGAAAGATAAGGTAACCTTCTTCATGAAATACGCCTTACCAGACTATTCCGGTACGGATTATTTTCACTCTTTTATAAATCTGTCCTTTTCAGGACAGATTTTTGTCCCGTTCAGTTTTGTTCTTGATTATTCTTGGGTTGATTTTTGTGTGTAAAAATCTCACTCCTGGAAACAAAAGGTAGTATTTGAGGGTAAAAATTACGTATAGTTTACAACATCTACAATGTCCTATTGGTAGGTAGGCCCTTCCTCGATTCTCAGGGTTTAGTTTAAAAGTTGAGATATGGGGAATTCATTCCCTGTCTCAAGTATTTGTTGAGGATTTGCTGTGTGTCAGGTGCCGTGTTAGGCATCAGTGAATATGCATTTGTGCATTTTGTTATTTCACTGAAGAAACAAATGACAAGAATTTGAAGTGTGGAGGAAACCAAATCTTACTGTTTTGAGGGAATTGTTTCCATGGCACTAGAATCTTTATAAAAGAAACCACTTTTGTTAAAAATCCTACCTTCTCTGCAAACACATCCGGGAGGCAGAGTTTCCAGCATAGGAATTAGGGTGTTGTCCTCTTCTATGCATAATATTGTCAATCAGATTTTAAACAGCTCTGAAAGCAGAATTGATTTTGATCCACATTTGAACTGATGTTTGCCCTGGCAGACAGTGGGACTTGTAGGTCCTGGTTTTCAGGTGAAAAGGCCTGAACCTTTCTCTTCCTTCCTTTGTTGTTGGCCAGGCCCCTGACCTGGCTTATCTCAGTCCTAGGTGTTTATACCAGGGAGCTCAGTGAAGGGAGTTGGCTTTGAGCTCATTAATAGACGTATTAGAAAGACAGTCTTTCCATCAACCTGAGTTTAAAAATAGGACTTTTCTGGGTATCAAATGTTTAAGTGTACCTAATACTGACTAACCAGTGCCATGTAGTGACACTCCTTGGCTCTGAGATCGGTTGTGATAATCTGATAATCTTAAATAATTCATAATCATGAATGAAATGTAATGAAATTGCTTGTTTAAAAGAAGTTCACGATGTGACATCGTGGGCTGAGTATGGACTCTGCTGCCTGGCTCTGACCCTTCCTAGCTGCAGGCCCCTCGAATGAGGTTGCTCTCCTTGCTTAGAGCTCCTGGCCTGCAAAACCGAAGGGCTAGTGCCCTCAGAAGGATTAGCTGAACTATGCATACAAAATGTCAGCTCATATAAGGCTTGACTGTTGTTTTTATTTTTGCTGATTAGGTCATGTTTTAAGGTCCCAATAATTAATCACAGTAGAAATATCTTCTTCACCAATACCCCTATCCACGCGCAGGTTCAGTTTCTAGGCTGACTAGGTTCTATTGCCGGAGTCCTACGAATTTTGTAATTAATGTGTTTTGTGAAGGTGTTATCTGCAGCGGTGAGAGACGTATTTCAAATAAGTTTCAGCTTTTGAATATCAATACCTGCTTAATTACCTCCCATACATGCTGCCATTGGCAACAGCCAAGGCACGCCTGGTGTTAATTAATCACTTCCACTGAGAACTTAATTAGTGTCTTCATTAGGATCATCATCGAGAAGCAGGCAGTGTCGTCCTGAGCCAGCTGCAAGCTACTGGCTAGCTCCTGCAGCCCTTCTGGTCCTGAAAAGCTGGGATTGACGAGGAAGCCTGTCGTGCTTCGATTTGTTTTTATTTTTATTTTGTCCTCCCTTAAAGAAAGCTGTGGAAGGGCTGACCGTGATGCCTCCATGTTCTGTCACACATGCAGAAATAAGGCAACAGATCCCCTTACAATGGCTAGATCAGAAAACCCAGACAGGTTATTGAACTCTTGTCATGGTGCTAAACAGGCTGGAAACAAGTTGTTGTTTGCAGCGTCGAAAATCAGAGCATGATTTCTGCATGTGACAAAGTGTTTCAGTGAAAGCCCTTTCCTTCTGGCATCACTGTTCTTTTTTTTTTTTTTTTTTTAATATATAAATTTTTTGAAATAGTGCCATAGTGTTACAGGATGAAGTCAACACTGCGTTTCCTTTCTCTCCATCCCTCAGGAAAATATGGGAAAATGAGGCAAAGGTAGCATCTTCTTGCCTTATTTTCCTACAGGGGTAGAAATTGGGTGTGGGGTGAGAGGTACGATCAAGTGGGTCCCTAAGGATCCTTCCCCCAGACCTCTTGGACGGAGTGTGACCTTGAGGCAATAAGATAAAAATAAATGTACCGATGACTTCTGTTTTATGGAAAAGGGAATCTCTTGGGTAAATCTCCAAATGAGGGCAGGCATTGTGAAAATGAACCTATTTTACTTGAGCATTTTTACTTCATTCTTTTGACTATTGTAGGCTTTTAGGTGATTTTGGTCAATTGTGAACTTGGTGAAAGGATCCAATGTGATATTTTGTATCCGACAGATTTGCTGCTGCTTCCAGGAGAAGTGGAGGAGGATGTGTGCACGCGTGTCCCTTCTTACATTCCTTCTGTGGCCCAGCCCCTCGCCCCTGGCGTAAAGGCAGGACCCGCTGTGGGAGGACTGGACAAACAAATAGAAGAGGTACTCCATAGGAAGTTCAATTGGTCTTGAAATTGTTTTGACTTTGTAACTTGTCCTTTCAGGGAAATGCTGCTATATGCGTGTGCTTTTTTATTTTTCTTAGATTTGGGAAAATTCAGAATTCATGTTGCTTAATTGAGTCCCCCTGACTGCCCTCTATCTCTCCTGTGTAGATTTCTTTTTAAGCACGGAGGGCAATTATGTTTTTATGGGGAAACTATTTTTGTGTCATGATGTGTGCCATGCTACAGGACAGTGTTATCTGGGGACTATGCAATAGATTCTCTCTTTTTGTCTGGACTGGCTATTTTCTTTTTACTATTGTTTCCAAGGTCCTATAAACATCTTGTGTGGGTTAAGGTAAGGCCAGGCTGTTGTTGTAGAGAATCCCAACAGTAAGTCAGTAGCTGAAAGGAGATAGAACTTTATTTCTCTCATATAACAGTCTATGGAAAGCCTTTTTTTTTTTTTTTTTTTTAGATTTTATTTATTTACTTGAGAGAGTGAGAGAGTTTGCACACAAGAGCAGGGGGTGGAGGAGGGGCAGAAGGAGAGGGAGAAGCAGACTTCCTACTGAGTGGGAGCCACACGTGGGGCCCAATCCCAGGACCCTGAGATCAGGACCGGAGGCAAAGTTGGATTCTTAACTGGCTTAGCCACCCAGGCGCCCCTAAGGAAAGCCTCTAAAATGAGCATGTAGCTCTGTTCTCTGGGGTCATTGGGTCCAGGTTCCTTTTCTCTGGATCTCCACTATGCCTTAGGACACTGTCCTTGGTCTGTTCCAGATCAGGTCACCGTCCTACCTGGAGGGGCAGCAGAGAAGAGCATGGGAACAGCGTATTTTCCCAACACTTAGGACTCAGGACTCTTCATTTCTGTTCAGAGCCACTGGCAGCCACTTAGTCACATGTTCCCGTCCAGCCACCAGGGGCGCTGGGAAGTGTCATCTAACCAAGCACTTCACAATCAGGGGGAATGAAATCTCGGCCACGTGTGTGCTGTCCCACGTGCACATCCAGGACATCATCTCTTGTCATCATTTGCAACTCCCTACATATCCTTCACAAACTTGCACTGACCAAGGCTGCTGGTGGTGTTGGGTAATGACCTTTATCACCCAGATTACTCCCAACATAAAAGCGTATTGGGGACAAGAAGTTGCTTTCTAATATAATGGCTAGGGATTGATTATTTGATCATTCAGGTACTACCGGTCTGGTCACTTATTCTGTCATGGAAGCAGTCGTTCCATCAGAGGTAATCCATACGTTTCAATTTTAAATTGTCTTTTTCTCATGGAACTTTTGTTTAGTGACATCACAAACCTATGTCTAGGATGCTTGCAGGCTTATATCACACTGCTGAATTGGTTACCATATAAACTGGTAGCGAAAGCCACTCTTCAGTTGTGCTTTTTGAATCTCAGATCGCTTTCTCCAAGTACTGAGAAACTAAAATTGCAATGTTATTTCTAGGAGGAATCAGTTTCTTTTAAAGACTTGCTCACACTCTTGACTTCAGTTGTAGCCATACAAATTGCTGGACCAGCCAGTGGTCATGGCACCTAGCGCCATTATAAGAATTGTTATAAAATTGTTTCAGTTGATGGGTTAAAAAAGCTGAGTGATTCCTAGAATCCATCAAATAGCCAGTAAAAATGCAGGTTAAAACCTTGTATACGATTGTATCTTTAAAAGGAACATCCCAGCGGACGTGAACCTTTTTTAAATGTTGGAATCAAAACGATAAGAACAAACTTTGTGTTGGCAGGCTCACGAAATATAGATGAAGAACTTTTGCTGTTTTTCGAATATTTAGAATGTCTTGGTTGGGATTTTTATTTCTGACCAGTACCTGTTAGAGAAACTTTTCAGAACTGTCTAGAATCCTAATACTGTACAAACTGTGCCTTGCTTTAACAGCATCCATCTTATTTTAAAGCACTCACTGCCAGTAAAAGATCATAATAATCAATTTCTAGCAGATTGATTGTAAGGACCTACCAGGGGGCAAATTTGGGCTAGATATGGTAGTTGCTTTCTGTGACTCCAGTCTCAAAGACGAAAATGTATCCTGGATGTCTTGACGTCCTCTTTTTTTTTTTTTTTTAAAGGTCATGTTTACTAATTTAACACCATAATCCCAGTCAGGCCATCTCCAGTGGCTGGGAGGAAGAAGGGACGAGGTGAGGAAGGTGGAAAGGGTGGTTCTTAACTTCTGGCCCCATCTGTGCTCTCAGGCAAGGCAGGATCTAGCAGAGATGAAAATGGTTGAGGCTGGAATTTGAAACAAAAGCTTTTGGTTCAGATGGTAAGGAGGCCCTCAAGAACAGCAGAATCCATGAACCCAGAAGGCAGTGCTGGAATTCGCCTCATGAACTAGGGGGTTTCTTCTTGGCATCCAAGTCCTTTTTCATTTCTTCGAGTTTTTTAGCCACGTTTGGTATGTCATACTTCTGAGCCAGATACATTCCAACCACGTTGCCAAAAGTAAATCCAAGCAGGAACTGGAGCACTGTGTCGGCGCGGAGGGCGCGAAGCGCGACGCAGCTCGGTGGGCCTGGTTGACGTCCTCTTAATTGCCCAAGAAGAGGCCATGACTTCCTGATCCAGATTAGACCAATTTAATTTTTTTTCTAATTTTATCACTGGGTTTTATACATTTTCGTCTCCCCCTTAGAGTCACACATTTGCCAGGAATCTTCCATTTTCCATCTGTGAATAACTTCTTGCCTTAGTTATTCTGTCTTGATGGATTTCGGACAGCTTTATAGACCAAAGAGAATCCACATGAGGAGGATGAAAAACTGTGTGTGCCTCCTCCCGTCCTCCCGTCTAGCCCCAAATCATAGAAGGAACTTTAGTGGTATTTCAGTGGGAGATCTCCTGTTTTTCCAATTAGTAACGGGACTCTAAATTTTTTTTCACCTGTGAAGACAGTTTATTTACTATATTACTTTGTAAGATAGCCTACAGCTAAATGCTGCTCTTATTGATTTGAGCATTAGTTCTGTTTTCTTTAATTTGGCTGTGTGGTACTATGAATGAAAATGATTTCTCTGGTAACAAGGTCTCTCTTTGAATAAGTCACATAAGCAATTTTAAGGAAACTAGCCGTTTTCTAACAGTGTGCAAATTCTATTCCCTGAGAGGCTATGAAAAGATTTCAATTAGATTTGAAATGAGACCCCTCAAATCCACATATTTCTCTCTGCTCCTTAGGCAAAAATAACAAGTTAATAACTTAATTCACAGTTGTTTTCTTTTTAGTATCAGGGGATTTGGTTTTCCATTGCACAGATTCTTCTCTTTGAAATAAATCAGAATTTCAGTTTGTAATCCCAAAGCCTTGGAGTCATATAGCTTAGAACCCTGAAATGAACCTAACCTGAAGGAAAAGAATTTCCAGCATGTGCGGCTGTAGCCAAGAGCCGAAATACATAGGATTGCAACTTTCCTGTATTTTAAAAGCTGCCATTGTGAAGATCACAGTGATGTCTTCTGAATTGCAGTGTCCATCTGTTTGGATTGCATATGTGCCCCTTGTCTTGGAGGACTCTGCATTCACTAATGTGTGTCCTCATCAGCTGACTTAATTAAAAAGCCAGCGATCCCTGGGTGGCTCAGTGGTTTCGCGCCTGCCTTTGGCCCAGGGTGCGATCCTGGAGTCCCGGATCGAGTCCCGCGTCGGGCTCCTGGCATGGAGCCTGCTTCTTCCTCTCCTCTGCCTGTGTCTCTGCCTCTCTCTCTCTCTATGTCTATCATAAATAAATAAAAATAAGTTTAAAAAAAAAAGCCAAAAAGTGGGAACTAGTGCCAAGCTCAGTGCTATGCATATGGTAGACATGCAATGAATGTCGAATGAACAAGTAAATAAGTGGAAAACCTCATTACCCACCGAGAGTGTTTTTCTGGTATAATAACATGATCAGGGTCATCCTCTCTTTTCTTCTCTACTGGTTCATTCTCCTCAACATGTGAACAGGTTCAAGTCTCTTCCACCCTTAATGAAATGAAGTAAAACAAAAGGAAAGGAAAAGCAGCTTTCTCTTTCTTGGGCCCTCTTGGGCTACTGTCTTTTCTTCTCCCTCTCTTCCTTTTTTTTTTTTTTTTTAAGATTTTATTTATTTATTCATGAGACATACACACACACACACACAGAGAGAGAGAGAGAGAGAGAGAGAGAGAGGCAGAGACACAGGCAGAGGGAGAAGCAGGCTCCATGCAGGGAGCCCGACGTGGGACTAGATCCCGGGTCTCCAGGGTCAGGCCCTGGGCCGAAGGCGGCGCTAAACCGCTGAGCCACCCGGGCTGCCCCTCCCTCTCTTCTTATCTAGACTTCAGAAAATATTAGACTTGACTCTACTGGTTGACTCTGCTTCCTTTCCCCTCATTCCTCATTCATTATACCGCAGAATGTCCTTGGCTCCAGTCACTTACCTGGATGTATTCAGAATAAAGGTACCAGTTACTCTGTAACTGCCCGATCCCAGTGGACTCTTTCCAGTCTTCTTTTGGAGGCTCGGGGTTGGACTGGGGGGCGTAAGGGGGGGAGAGTGAAGGGAGGGGCAGAGGGAGAAGGAGAGAGAATCTTTTTTTTTTTTTTTTTTTGTATATTTTTTATAGGAGTTTGATTTGCCAACACATAGTATAACACCCAGTGCTCATCCCGACAGGTGCCCCCCTCAGTGCCCGTCACCCAGTCACCCCATCCTCCCTGCCCGCCTCCCCTTCTACTACCCCCTGTTCGTTTCCCAGAGTTAGGAGTCAAGGAGAGAGAATCTTAAGCAGGTTCCACGCTGAGCATGGAAGCTGACGTGGGGCTCGATCCTGCCCGAGCTAAGATCAAGAGTGGGACACATAACTGACTGAGCCACCCAGGTGCCCCCTCCAGCTTTTATTTCAGTGGGTCACTCTTCCATGCCTGACCGTCGTGGTCACCGCTTCTCGCCTCACTGCTCTCCTCAGAGTCCTGGTGCATTTCCGTTTGTGCTTTTCCTGCTTCCTTTGGGGGTTTCCCTCCATCCATCCCTTATGAGTGGGTGTTGCTCAGGGTTGCGTGCTAAACCTCTTCCCACGTACATACTTGGATCCATTTTCATCTCTAGGTTACTGCCTTCTCTGTTTGTATCTCCAAAGCTGTATCTCTAGCGTCAGACTTTGTTGGGTGCTTCAGTTTCCTGTTTTCAGGTGTCTGTTGTCATCTCTATCTGAATTCCTTTGGGTACCTTCAAATCAACATGTTCGAAACTGAGCTTGTTTCTTTACCTGCTTCCCTTCATGCATTCTTGCCTTTCAGTATCCAAATCGGTCATCCATTGCTGCCAGTTTTACCTTCTGATATTTTTATTTATTTATTTTTAATAGATTTTATTTATTTATTCATGAGAGAGGCAGAGAGAGAGGCAGAGACACAGGCAGAGGGAAAAGCAGGTTCCCTGCAGGGAACCCCATTCAGGACTCGATCCCTTGACCTTGAGATCACGCCCTGAGCCAAAGGCAGACGTTCAATCACTGAGCCCCCCAGGCGTCCCTCCTTCTGATATTTTTTACATTTCTGCTCTCGGCTCCCTGTTCTCATTACCTCTTGCTGGGCTGCTCCAGCAGGCTCCCAACTAGTCTACCCTCTTTTTACTCTTCAAAGTAACCGATCTAGATGTAATCTCCAAGAGGGCAGGGCATCTTCTGTTTTGTACAAAGCCACCTGTCCAGCAGCACCTGTCTCATTGTAGGTGCTCAGCTAAAATTTGAATGAAGGAAGGAATTTACCTGAAATGCATAGATGACCAAGTATCTACCTTGCTTTCAAAAAAAAAAAAAAAATCCTTTAGTGATTTCATCATGTCTAGGATAAACAGCGTGTGAAACCGTCGTGGTCTGGCACCATCTTACGTCTCTTGTTTCTCTCTACCTTAACACTTACTGGCTTGCAGATCCTCACATGTGAAACTTGGTGTCTCTTTCCTTGGCCTGCTCACTAGAAGTCCCCTTACCTGCAAAGTTGTCCTTCCCTCAACCTTGTTAACTACTATCCTTTAAGGTTCTGCTTAGATATTGCCTCTCCCACGAAGCCCTCTCTGATTCCTTCCCCAGCCCCTTAGTCTGTGCCGGGTTAGGCATCTCTTCTCTGTTCCCATCCCTCCCTAACTATATGGTTCATACTTACTATATTTTACTATATGAACTTGTTTATATGTCTGTCTCCTTTCTCTGTGATGTGGTACAAGGCTTCATCTTTGCATCCTCCGCACCTAGCACAATGCCTAGAATTTTGCAGGAGCATAGTTTTCGGGGATCCCTGGGTGGCTCAGTGGTTTAGCGCCTGCCTTTGGCCCGGGACGTGATCCTGGAGTCCCGGAATCGAGTCCCCCATCGGGCTCCCTGCATGGAGCCTGCTTCTCCCTCTGCCTGTGTCTCTGCCCCGCCCCCCCGCCCTGTGTATCTCATGAATAAATAAATAAAATCTTTAAAAAAAATAAAAAATTAAAAAAAAAGGAACATAGTTTTCGTGGAAAGAATGGAAAGTAAGTGAATGATGCCTGGAAGCTGCTCCTTTGACATTTTGAATCAGGGACCTACTGGCCACATTACTGGCCCCCAAAAGGTTTAAAGTGTCTTGAGTATCATCACATGTTGACATTGCAAATATAAAATTACTGCTACTCTTGGTTTCTTGCTTTTATGGTTCAGCATTTAAATGATTGTCCAGGGAGTTAATCTAACAATAGCTGCCTTAATAACTCATTTTCCAAGTGAAGAAATTTATATTTTCAGATATATTTTTATAACTTTAAGCGTATTATAAATGAATAACTCTTGTGTCGGCATCAAATTTATTGACCAGCTAAAAACTTTATTCGTTGTTTATTGTTTCGGTTAATACCGAATGACTGATGAAGGGAATCATACTCCTTAACAGAGAAAAATTTAAGTGTCTCAAAAAAAAAAAAAAAACTTAAAGGAAAATAAGATTTTTCCACTTAACCATAAACTTCTAGTACCATAATGTTGGATGTTATGGCTGCAAGGTATGTTGGGACCTCAGGGAAGGGAGAAGAATAAGGAGGTGATGGGTTGTGCCGTAGGTAGAGCTAAGTTGGCCATGGGAGTGAGCCCTTCTCAGAGAGTCTAGAAGGCCAACACACGAGCTGTTCTCTGCCTGGGTTGCTAATACAAGGTGGGTCATGAGTGGGGTGATGCATGCGGAGGCAAGCAGGATTTTCTGGAGAGTGGCAATGCTCAGCTGAGGGGAAGGTAAGCTTCGGCCCTTCCCCTCTGTGCTCCTGCAACCCTTTTTGCATTTCTCTGTTAGAGAGCATGGCACATGACCTGGAAATTGTGCATTTACTCTGTCTTCTCCCTAAAGTGAGAAAACCTTGTAGACACAGATTTTGCTGTTTTCATCCTCGTGTTCCCCATATCTAATACGTGCTGAACACCTCAACACATGGTTAGGGAGTGGACAAGTAAAGGGGAGGGAGGTGGGGATGTGAAGGCAGAGGGAATGTGAGGAGGATGGTCTGGCATCACTGGGGTTTTAGCACAAGGGAGGTGGATGAAAGCAAAGGGACTGCATATTGTGAGAGTGGCTGGTAAGGTGTAGGTAAGGTTTTCGAGGCCTGGGGGTGGGAGGGGGGTTCAGATTCCTAGTGCAATGGACCCACATAGGTACTTGCAGCCTCAGACTCGGTCGACAAGTGGTTGCCAGGCCTGGAACCAGGCATAAAAGGGCAGCAAGAATCCCGTCAGACTGGATGTGGGGCTCCTTCTGGTCCTCTCCCAGGATCTGTTGGAATCAGCTTCAGGATGAGGTGTGGCCAAGCCTGCCAGCCGCAGTGCTTACTACCAAGTGGATTTGGAGATGGCAAAGATGCTTCTGTTCAGGAAATGAACACATTGCGTCATTGTTTGGGTTTCCTCATTCGAGCTCTTCTTAACAACATCATCACTCACTTTCCCTGTGGTGATAAATTCAGTCTCAGAAAGTGACCACAATGGACAGATCAGTTACTCCACAGCCCGATTGGCTCCCTGTGTACAGCCGCTCTCGTAAAGACGGTCACGGTGTTAGGTGGAGCCTTGGATGCGATTCTTATGAGAAGTTGGGGCAACTGCTTAGCCTATTTAGAAGAGCTTTGCCTTGGCTTAGTGCAAAGCCCAAGGCTGACTTTTGCTGGTGTTTTTGTTGAGAAGGTGTAGCTTTACCTGAAGCCGATTGCCCTGGATTCCAATCTTGCTTCTCGCCCCTACTAATTGTACAGCCTTGGGCAAGTCACTTAACTTTTTCAGAGCTTCGGAAGATGGGCTGTTTGAAGATTACTGCTGATGCCCGGGCCATTCCTTGTACGGGGCTGACACGAGGTGGGAGCTCACTCAGTGGCAGCTCCCATCGTTACCTTTCTCAGGGAGGCACCCGGGCACTTTCAAATAAAGAGGCAATGGACAAGTCTGAAGTCTGTTCTCTTGCTAGTTTTACTTAGAAAGGATGGTGCATGGCTGTGTGTGTGCACCTTTAGTAACAGCACGTAGTTTCTCAGCCACACCGTCTATTTTTAAGAACATTGCGAAATCCACTCAATGAGATAATCTTGAATGCAAGAATATTTAAAACTGATTATAGCTTCAGGGCATTTTTTTTTCATTCTTCTATAAACCATAGTTTTCAATTTTAGCATCTCCATACATAAGAGGTGTTGGATAATTTCATTGTATCACACACCATTTGCTTTTGGAGAGGCTCTTTAAGGGGTGATACAATGTGATTTAAGGTATTCTCTTTTTGTTTGTTGGAAAATATCTACTTGCCTTTAGGAAGTCTTTAAAACTCACAGATGAATAATAAATAGATACAGAATTATTTCGTTGCTTTGCAGCTACTCTGACTTGTAGATAAATTCCGTAATATTTTTTAAATTCTTGGAATGAGAGAGGGATCCTGGACTTTTGAGGTGATACTAAGTGTTTATTTTTTATTTTTTTTTATTTCTAGGGTTTTTTTTTTTTTAAGATTTTATTTATTTGTTCATGAGAGACACAGAATAAGAAGCAGAGACATAGGCTGAGGGAGATTTGGGCCCCCTGCAGGGAGCCTGATGTGGGACTCGATCTCAGGACCCTGGGATCATGACCTGAACCAAAGGTAGACCTTCAACCACTGAGCCACCAGGTGCCCCTATAGTAAGTGTTTTAATTCCCATTATTATTGGCTGGGGAGTTATAGGTACTATCTGAAGTGGTAAGTACATTAAGTGTAGTGTATTTTTATTTTTGAAAATTGTTTTGTTGGTACAGGTCCTTTTTAGTAAAGGGTGAAGGTGTATTGAAGGTTGATCAAAACTTCAAGGTATATTTTCTCACATCTTAAGGTAACTCTTAGTTTTTCCATATGCCTCCAACCCTAACACTACAAGTGGTAAAAATGTAATGAATGTGTGCAAGAGAAACTCCAATTCTTGCTGGGGGCGGAATTAATTAATGATATTCATTCAGATGCAGGATGGTACAAATGGGGCATATTAAGAGACTTAAATTAGGTCAAATTGAATAATTGAATTTATTACTTTACTTAAAAACAGCTTCATCAGCAGAGCGTGCTGAAGTCTAAAAAAAGTTGAATTAAATATTAATAGGGAGTTTATGTTTTCAACTTTTTCTTCATTTATGATGAGTGTAGGATTTTTCTCCTGCTACCTTTTACAGACACTCGGAGATGAAGTTCAGCCCTTCTCACTTGATGAAGAATTTGATTATGATGCTGTGATGCTAACCCCCAAGTTCACTCCTGCAGAGATGGATGCGATCACAGAGCTCTCCAAGCAAAAGAGGGACATCGCCAGCACAGGCTTAGAGGAACCACACGACTGACTCACGGAGACATCTTTGTGTTAATGTGTATTTCGTTGTTATTCAAGCAACATTGGAATAAAAGGTAATCCTACCATAATTCCCTTTGTAGAAATTGACTTGTGCATTCCTGAGAGAGACGGAGCTATTAACTAACGAGAGCAAAGAGATCTGTACATTTATGGGGCTCTCCTCTGTCATGGTGTTGCTGAATCCTGTAGCAGGTAGGGGTGGGGGGGATGGAGGTGGCACATGAGGACAGGAGCCACACCTCCAGAGGGTCCTTTTTTTTTCATTAAATTTTTTTTCTTTAAGCATAGTTGACACACAATGTTACATTAGTTTCAGGTGTACAACATAATTATTTGACAAGTCTATGCATTACGCTACACTCACCCCAAGTGTAGCTACCACCTGTCCCCATGGTACGCTATTACACTGTCACTGACTGTATTCCCTAGGTAGCGCCTTTCATTGCCGTGACTGGAAGCCTGTATCTCCCACTCTCCTGCACCTGTTTTGTCCATCTCCTCAGCCCCCCTCCCCTCTGGCACCCCACTTTAGTTTCGGCTATCCCACCAGGGCGCTCTCTGTTCAGAGAGCTCAGGGACCTCCTGGCCCGCACACTGGCTCTCTCCCACCACCCCGCCAGGGCACCCCCTGCTCAGTGTACCCAGGACACCCTGGCTTGTGCCGCTTCAGCCTCAGCTCCCCTCCTGGAGTACCCACAGTGCACAGAACAGAAGGGCCCGTTTTGATGTGAGCACAGCGACTAGGTAATTGCTACAAAGATCGGAAACATCATCCCACCTCCCTGGGGGTGAAGGACGTTGCACATGTATAACACGCTGTAGCACGTAGAGAGGAACCGATGGTGTGGGGAGCTCCCTGGTCCCAGCTCTCCAGAAACAGCGGTGTGAATGTGAGTGCTGAGAGGTTGGGCTTCTAGGATCTATCCGGAAAGGCTTCACTGAAAAAGAGGGCATCTGAGAATTGATTATATGTCATATGCTAAATTCTTGTACTTTATTATTGCCCCTAAGCCATGCGTGATGATAGTTAGAAAGTACAAGGAATGGTGTCTACCTCCAGAAGCTCAAAATGTAATTTAAGACGGCAAGACATAGGTGGAGAAGGTAACTGGAGAATGTGGAGGCATATCACGAAGTGCTAATTGTGAAGAGTACCCGTGAATGTGTTAAGGGAAGGAGAAAAGAACGGGGAAGGTGCAGAAGAATGGGGAAGAGTGTGTCTGAAGCCATTTTCATTATTAAAGGACTCGGTAACAAATGTGTGTGGGCTTACTGAGTTGTCATGCGGCCCTGGGCTGGGGTGTGCCACTTATATTCCTTACAAAGGACATTCTTGAGTTGATGTTGTCATAGAGTCAAGAGATTTCCACATCTATTTTTCTTTATCCAGTCATCAAACCCTCATAAAGCACCGTTTTCATGCCAGACCTTAAACTAGGTGACGGGGAAGAGAGAGTAAATTGGACATGGTCTGGTTTAGTCCGGGAGGCAGATACCTACGCTAATGACAGCAGAGCTGCTCTGTCCACTAGAATAGCCACTAGCTGCGTGCAGCTCTGAGCACTTGAAAGGTAGCTAGTATGACCGAGGGACTGATTTTTAAATGTTAATTTTACTTTGATGTGAAATAAAAAGTTGCTATAATACACAGCACGGGGCATATAGTCGAAAACATTCTGTTAACTTTGTAAGGTGACAAGTGGTAGGTAATTGGACTCATTGTGGTGACATAATCCATTTTGCAGCGTGCATGAATGTCAAATCCCTACTGTGTACACCCGAAACTAGTCCACTGTGTGCCAATGACCAAGCAAGCAAGAAAGGGCCCAAGTCTTTTTTTAATAAGTTGATATTTGATGCATTTATTTTAAAACTTACAAGTATATTTGTAATGATGTGGGTACGGGGATCTATTTTTTTCATCTGTAACTTTTATGACAGACGTAAATGCAGACCAATTATTTTTTATGACAGCGTAGCACCTAATGTAAATATGCTATAAATGTGAAACAAATTGGATTTTGAAGAATTAATCTAAAAAATTGTATTATTTTTTTTGTGTTGATTTCATGTTGATATGATAATATTATAGACATATCTGGTCAAATAAAATCTATTATTAAAATTCACCGATTTCTTTTTACCTTTTTAACGAGGCTACCAGAACCTTGAAAATTACTCACATGGCTTGCATATTTGTATTGCCAGCACTGCAGTGGGGCGCAGTGTGTGTTGTAAGAGTGGTAAGTAAGCACTGAAAGCTACTGGGGCAAAGTAAGTGGAGTTATTTAATCACGAACGGAGAGCTGGGGAATCTTCATAGAGGGGGTGACATCTGAGCTCGCTCAGGAGCTCAGTGGGAGGTTTTGGTTGGAGACTGTTGGAATAGTTTGTGCAGGAAATGATAAGAGCTTTAATTAAAGCAGTGGAGGTGGAGGTGGAGGGCATGGATCTGATTAGAGATTTGGAAGTAGAACAAGCAAGGATTATTGATCAATACGATGTGGGAATGAGAGAGCACTTGTGAGGTTAAGACAAGATTTTAGCATATGGTCTCTCTGCACACTGACTTGAGGACAACACGTCGTGACATAAGACCAGGGACTCTCTTGACTTAGCATATATGCAGCATTTTGGCATTTGAATAAAGAAAAGACTTCATTTATAAGACAGTTGTATGGGGCAGCCCCGGTGGTGCAGCAGTTTAGAGTTGCCTGCAGCCTGGGGTGTGATCCTGGAGACCGGGGATCGAGTCCCACGTTGGGTTCCCTGCATGGAGCCTGCTTCTCCCTCTGCCTGTGTCTCTGCCTCTCTTTCTCTGTGTGTGTCTATGAATAAATAAATTTAAAAAATCTTAAAAAAAGACAATTGTATGGACTTAAATCATTTTATAGTAGAAAAAAAAAAACCCGCAACTATCTTTCTAAGTGTTTAAAAAGAATGACATTTCAGTGGAGTACTTTATTAACCAGCCAGTCTAAATGGCAGGTGGATATTACTGCAGAGCATTCTCTGTGTATAGTTTCTGCACTAGGTTTTGGCTTTATTCCTTTTGTCACTTTGATTCCTGCATCATTTGGGGCGATTGCGCATTACAGCAAAAGTGACACTGGAAAATGGGTTCCTTAAAGCCTTTGTGTGAAGTAGTTGTGTCTCCGTTACTCTTGCCCCTAAGTAGCAAATGCTCCTCCATGACTTTGAGCTTCATGGATCCCTTGAATCGATGTCACTAGTTTGTGTCACATTGGCTGGCAAGCCCTAACCAAGTGCCCACATATTGATAGGTGGCGCTCGCCTGAATTAGGTAGCTGCATACACGTAAGGTGTAGTGTAAGAGTAATCGAGAGCAAAAGATAAGGAGAAACACCCGCATGTCTGTACCGGAGTGGGAAGGAAGAACATGGACATTTTAAAGGTGTCTTGAAATAATGCAGCAGCAGCAGCAGCAACGCAAACTAGCTCGGAGAGAGACGATTTCCCGTCAGGCCTGCAGTGTGGTGGCAGGCCGAGCCATCGTCCTCTTCCACGATCCACCAGGTGTGGAGTAGCACAAGGAGAAAAAAGTCAGATCTGCTATTGAGTTTCCTTGATTCCTTCATCCTGAACTCTCTCCTTTTGCCACGAATGTGATAGAGCTGTGTCCTCGTTTAGAAAAAGAAATTTCCCTTAGGTGTTCAGTGACTGTACAGTTGAATTAACATGGAAAAAGATAGTTGAAAAAATTTTCATTTCGTTTGTTTCTTGGCAGTTGGTGGTGAGTGACTACAATAGCATTTTATTGTCTTATTGTTGTCTTATTAAGAATTTTCTAGAAAAATATTTCTCCATATGTGAAAGGAAATCCATACCATGGTCCCTGTTTACCTCTCTGATCCCATCTTGCACTGTCTTCCTCATTTTTTGTTACGTTATGACCAGTGGCTGGTTTTAAAATATTTTTAAAGAGACTACCTTGTTTCCACCTCCAGGCGTTTACCCTTGTTTTTCTTCCTGCCTGGTCTCCCCTGGCCTTTGTGTGGCTGGATCCTCTCATTCCTCAGGTCTCAGGTGAAATGTAGCTCTCCAGTGTCTCTCTGACCACCCTATCTAAAGGAATTCCTATCTCACAGACCACCCTCCCACCCCGTCACCGTCACTGTGCATCCCCTTGCTTGTTTCTATCAGATGCTCCCAGCAGGACATAAGCTGTAAGAGGCCAGGGACTTACTCCATCTTTTTATTGATGAGAAGGGCCTGGAGTAAGGTAGGTGCTCAGTAAACATTTGCTAAATGAATCAAACCTGAAAGTGTAAGCTTATCAGTTGGAAGACCCTGGAGGCCCATTTCATCAGATCAGTTTGGTTAGACATATGTTGAGCACTGTTTATGTGCACCTTATGAGCTCATATATGGGAACATACAAGTTCTTACTTCTCAGACTCAGGTAATCCAACGGCCAGTGCAAATTTGGGATGCCTAATATGACTTGAACTGAGCCATTCCGCGTTCCACGCACAACCTCTTTTCCTCACCGTAACTTCCCTGGAGAGTTGAGAACCTGGTTCACGTGGGAACTTCACCCACTTCTCAGGTGCTCTTTTGAAATTTTGTAAGGACTTCTTTCATGAAAGATCCCATAAAGGAGCAAGTCACATGATTCTGATATTGCCAACGACCTGCATGGGGAAGTGTGGACTGATGACAGAAGCCAAATTGGGAAGGGAAAGGCAGACAGGCCTCGACGAGAGAGGCAAGAAGAGGAAAAGCTCCATTTCGGTAGCTGTCTGTAAAGCACAGTCCTTTGTCCCCTCATTTAGAAATGTTGATGCTCATGAGAGTCATCAAACTTGCGAGGTGTCTTCGAGTCCAATTCCTCTGTCTTTGTATTTATTCTGAGAGCAGTGGAAGCCACAGAAGGTTTTAAACAGGAGGGACACGGTCTGACATTGGAGGGGAGATGGGTGGCGAGGGGCCTGGGCCATGTTGTCCTGGGCAGAGGCGGCCCCGGAGGGAGGGGGATGCAGGGCTGGGCTGGGAAGGGCCTCTTCATGGCTTTCTCTCTGGAACTGGGTGCCATCGTGACCATTTCTGAAAATGTATGATGATGCTCAGTGACGTAGGCCTATCTCCCTCCTTTGATCCTGGGCACTCAGTAGCCTTTGAATTTAGAAAACTATGTCCATGGTTCTGAGAAATTATCTTGATTTTTTGATTATTCTCTTCCTTCAATTCTCTTCCTCTTTTCTTTCCTCCTAGAATGTCCACATTTCAGGTGGTGAACTTCTTAGATTGCTACTCTAATGCAGTCCCTCCTGTCCTATTTTGTATTCTCTTCTCTCCTGTTTTCCTTTTTGCTCTCTTTTCTGAGATTCTTTTCAACTTTATCATCGACATTTTAAAATCACAATGGGTATGTTCTGTTCTCTTTTGAATTTTTTATTATTTTTATTATTTATATTATTTATATTTTAAAGATTTTTATTTCATGGGGGCACCTGGGTGGCTCAGTGGTTGAGCATCTGCCTTTGGCTCAGGTGGTGATTCCAGGGTCCTGGGATCGGGTCTGCATGGGGCTCCCCACGAGGAGCCTGCTTCTCCCTCTGCCTGTGTCTCTGCCTCTCTCTGTGTGTCTCTCAGGAATAAATAAATGAAATCTTTTAAAAAAACTCTTTAAAAAAGAAAAATATTTTTATTTGTTAATTTGAAGGAGAGACGGAGCACATGCAGAAGAGCATGAGCACGAGCAAGGGGGAAGGGCAGAGGCAGAGGGAGAAGCTGACTCCGGCTGAGCAGGGAGGCCCATGCGGGACTCGATCCCAGGACCCCAAGGTCATGACCAGAGCGGAAGGCAGATGCTCAACAGACTGAGCCACCCAGGCGGCTCTGAACTTTATGTTAAAATCCATAAAACGGTGAAACCATTTCCGTGAACCACAGAACCAAGAGGAACCCCAAGGAAACACCTCCTGCTCCGTGCCAGTTGCATCAGGACAGGAGCTCGGGAAGCGAGAAGGTGAAGATGGGGTGCGCACGGGTGCTTGCTGCGTGGCAGGGGTGTCGGGGGGCCTGGATACCTGCCTGCATACCTGCGGCCGGTAGGAAGCCCCAGGCCTGAGCATGTGCGGCCTGCATCCCTGTTTGGGCTGCTTCGCTGCAGAGGGAGGGGAGGAGGGTGGGGAGGAGGGAGGGGGAGGAGGGAGGGAGAAAGGGAGAGGGAAGGGAAGGAGGGGGAAGGAGAGAGGGGAGGAGGGGAGGGGGAGGTGCCTGGGGGCAGATCCCGCGACTCTCCTGGAAGGCATATACCTGGGCGTCGGCCACCCTCCCCGGGAGGGGCCCCTGGTCATCCTGTTCCCGTGGAGTCCGTGGTCCATGCGTCTGCAGCACCTGTGCTGCAGCACCTGTACCTGCCCCCCCCCCCAGGCCGCCCCCACGTCTCCCCCCACCTGGCTCATCCCGTCCCTGGGGTCACCTCCCGCTATACCGCCCCGTGCACTGCCCCCCCAGGCCCCCCAGGCCCCCCCTCCAGGCCGCCCTCCCAGGCCCACCCCTCCAGGCCGCCCTCTCAGGCCCCCCCCAGGCCACCCCCACGTCTTCCCTCAATGGCTCATCCCGTCCCTGGAGTCGCCTCCCGCTGCACCGCCCTGTGCACTGCCCCCCAGGCCGCCCCCCTCCAGGCCTCCCCCAGGACCCCCCAGGCCGCCCCCACGTCTCCCCCCACCTGGTGCGTCCCATCCCTGGGGGCCGCCTTCCCGCTGCGCCGCCCCGTGCACTGCCCCCCCAGGCCCCCTAGGCGCCCCCCTCCAGGCTGCCCTCGCAGAACCCCCACCAGGCCGCCCCCCTCCAGGCCTCCCCCAGGCCCCCCCCCCCAGGCCGCCCCCACGTCTCCCCCCACCTGGCTCATCCCGTCCCTGGGGTCGCCTCCCGCTGCACCGCCCCGTGCACTGCCCCCCCAGGCCCCAGCGCAGGTTGGCGGCGACGACGACGACGACGACGAGAACCCACCTCGGAGAGACGCAGGGACGGGCCTGGGGGGGCGGGGACCACGGCTGCGGCCCAGGCGCGGGTGCTAAGGCCTTTCCCGTCTGGCAGGACGCGCCTCCTTCCAGACCTGCAGGTCCCGGTTCGCCTCCCGCCCCCGGAGCATCTCCGTTTCGTGCACGGAGACTGTTGACATCCCCGTTAGGATTAAAACAGTAAGTCCAATGACTCTCCGAATCGTGTTAATATGGCCCATATTCTCAGAAGAAATTAGCATCGATTTTAGTTTGGATTGAGAAGCGTTTTCAGAGGGCGGCTTCTGTGCCAGGGGCGGAGAGGACGCTCGAGGTAATTTGTTTAACAAAACCCCATTAATTATTCTCCTCCCCTTCCCCCTCCGTCCCTGCCCCCACGAGGATGGGGAAACCTGGGAAGGATTTGCATCTCTCACACAGGTTGGGGCTATTTTATTTTATTTTATTTTATTTATTTTATTGTATTTATTTTATTTTATTATTTTATTTTATTTTATTTATTTTATTATTTTATTATTTTTATTTTTTTATGAATTTATTTTTTATCGGTGTTCAATTGGGGCCCTTTTATTTTATTTTATTTTATTTTATTTTATTTATTTTATTGTATTTATTTTATTTTATTATTTTATTTTATTTTATTTATTTTATTATTTTATTATTTTTATTTTTTTATGAATTTATTTTTTATCGGTGTTTAATTGGGGCCCTTTTATTTTATTTTATTTTATTTTATTTATTTTATTTTATTATTTTATTATTTTTATTTTTTGTGAATTTATTTTTTATTGGTATTCAATTGGGGCCATTTTATTTTATTATTTTATTTTTTTATGAATTTATTTTTTATTGGTGTTCAATTGGGGCCCTTTTATTTTATTTTATTTTATTTATTTTATTATTTTATTTTATTATTTTATTATTTTTATTTTTTGTGAATTTATTTTTTATTGGTATTCAATTGGGGCCATTTTATTATTTTATTTTTTTATTTTATTTATTTATTTTATTATTTTTATTATTTTTATAAATTTATTTTTATTGGTGTTCAATTGGAGCCCTTTTATTTTAAACCATGGTAACAGGTGCCTTTGCAGAAGTGATTTCCTAAGTCCTGGGGTCTTATTTTTTATTTTTTTTTTAAGATTTCATTTATTTATTCATGGGAGACAGACAGAGGCAGAGACACAGGCAGAGGGAGAATCAGGTTCTATGCAGGGAGCCGGATGTGGGACTCGATCCGGGGACTCCAGAATCATGCCCAGATGCTCAACCACTGAGCCACCTGGGCATCCCCAAGTCCTGGGGTCTTAGGAGGGTTGGTGTCTTGGACTTACGGAGGGCTTAGCTTGGGAAAATCAAGGTCAGTTGATTCCCAAATCAGCTTCAGTCCCTAAAAAATAGTTTTGGCCTCTCTTTAAATTCTTGGGCTGCAGTGTCCGCATCCTGCAACTGCTGCGTCTTTGTGTGTATTTTCTATGCACCCGTATATATGTCATTTTGCAGTGAATCCGACTTACTTTTGCAGGTCAACAAATCCCACAGATTAGTCTGTGTTGCCTTTTCGTTTTGCTGGAATTGAGTTTGTTAACCTTTCTCGGGAAAAAAGGAAGCACGCAGCATTTGTCTTTATTCAACCCTCTTCCTTTTCATGGTTCTGGCCTGTGGCGTGGCCTGTGGCGTGGCCTGTGGCGTGGCCTGTGGTGTGGCCTGTGGCATCAGTCTCTGCTTACCCCAGGCCACCGAGTAGAAGCGCGACAGAGAGGCGCGTGTTGCTCGTTGGCTTGTGTTTAAACAGCTGAACACCTGGCTGCTCGTGTGCAGGTGCACAGAGCTCTGGAGAAGGGGTTGCAACTGAAGACACACAGAAGAATGGATGCGAGGTGCAGGTGAGCTCTGGGGTGTTGGACTCGAGATGCTTCTTCTGGGTGCAGAAACACTAAGGACACGTGTGCGTCTCCTATGTCTGGGACCGCGGGAGGTGCAGGTCATAGTATTTCTGGAACCCGCCTCCACTGACATCCCGGCTTCCGTGCTTGTCAGCCTGCACCTGTCTCTTCTAGCCTATCTGGTCACTGTCTTCGATTTGCGGGGTTCACAGAGTCTTGCACCGATGGCACCCCCACCTGTGATCTCTTCTCTTCACGCTGAAGTGCAACTCACGTGTGCTACGTGTCACGTTCATAACCAGCCTGACGCTGCCACAGTGGTTCAGAAGAAGAAACAAAATACCTTTTGCAAAACGTGTACTCACGTGTTCATTCTCCCCCAAGTTGGACAGTCATCCCAGTTTGAGCAATAATTTGATCAATATAGAAAATATTGGGAAAGCACTAAGAATCACTGGAGCGTCTGCTGCCCGTCCCAGCATCATCTTAGGTGAGACATGAGGGAAGGAGCAAAGAATGGATACGCACTCGAGAACGTCACGGGGCCTCGCTGTGGCCCCGGGAAGGCAGGTCGACGCAGCCTCCCGGGAGATCCAGCGGCCAACTCGTGCCGCCCCGGCTGGGCCCGGAGCTTCAAATCCTGACTTTTTTTTTGCAGCTAAGAGCAGAAGTAAAAGGACTTTCCTTCTGAGTTTCCAGAAGCCGAGTTCCACGTCCTTGTGGGGGAAGGGACGGCTCCTCTAGATCACGTAGCATCAATGGCAAATGCCATTTGCATTACGCACCCTACGCCTGTTCTGATGGCACATCCTTGGCCTGGCCTGCTTCCCGGCGAGACAGGTGGCACATGCTCACCGTGGGGCTGACATGAAAGGCAAGGAAGCCCTTGAAGTCCCTCCCTCTGAGCCCACAAGAGCAGCTCCTCCCTGCCACAGCGATGGAAGCCCGAGATAACGGGGGCATTCCCACCGCTGCACCCCCTCTCGTGGGCCGCTGACGGTTGGCGCAGGTGGGCGGACGGGGCTGCCCATCTTCTGAAGGTTGTCTGTTGAAGGCAGTGCCACCCCTCGGGGACCAGTGCCCCGCTTGGGCACACGGAGCTGCTCCTGGGAAGTCGGCAGGTGGCAAATAGGTGGCCGACTTCTCAGAGAAGTGCAGGTGGCCGCCAGCAGGCCCATCGTGGTCCCAGGCCGTCGGGACTCGGGCCTTCGAGTCCTTGACGAGTGGCCGTTGAGGGGCCTCCTCGATCCCTGTGTTCTTCGGGGGGCAGGTTGGGTGGCCGTGTCCCGGAGCACGGGGGGCTGGCCGGCTCAGCTCGGGCCCCGGCTCAGGCGCACGAGGAAGGGAGCCAGGGTCCCGCGAGGCGGCCGGCCCGCAGGCCCACGCGATTCGCGTAGATTCCGCTCTGCTGTTTGGTCTTGACCCACGGAGCTCACTGTGGTCCGTTGTCGCCTGCGAGGCTGGGGCTCATGGATGAAACCCCAGGACGGAGCCCGTAAGCAGCGAGAACTCCCACATAGCAGCCCCACGACGAACTACAGTTTCTGTCCCTCTTCCCATCAGGATCATCGAGGAAGCCAGCAAACAGACCCCTCGGCTCCTTTTACTGCACTTTTTTTTTTTTTTTTTAAATAAACTGAATTAGCTATTTTTCACACTGAGTAGCAACTCAGTCCATAAATATTTATTGAGTGCTTATCACCTGGAGGCACCCACGTTCGGAGGAGAGTGGGCGAGTAGGGCGGGGTGCCCATCACCGACAGGGGTGACAGGGAGCCCCGGTTCAGGTGCAGCGGCAGGTGCATTTGGGCGCAAAGGGCGCGCGTCCTGGTGGGTGCTGGGCGGGCTGCGTGTGGGGTGCAGTCAGAGCCCCGCTCACCGGGCCCCGGGCGCGCACCTTCCTGGCTGAGCCAAAGGTCAGGCGAAGGCCCTGAAACGGGGGCAGCCTTGATGGCCTTGATGCATGGAGTGGGAAGAGGGGACGCAGAGGTTGTTGGGGAGGGGGCGGCTGGGGGGGGCCGGTGGCGGGGACGCAGAGGTCATGGTGGGGAGCCGGGTCTTGGTCTCGCCATGGGAAGCCATGGGGTTGCTTGGCCAGCCTCGGATGTGCTTCAGGGTTTGGGGGACCAATCCTCCCCGATGGTGGCGGTGGGGTCAGCAGGGGAAGTGGGGACAGCGGCTCAGTGGCTGGCGTTGCAGTGACCCGGCGGGGAGGCCTTGGTGGCGGGGCAAGGACCAGGCCGTGCCCCGGAGGCAGAGCTGATGGGCACAGGGGTGGTTAGCCGGGGGGGTGGGGGGAGTGGACGGGAGGCCCCAAGGCCCAGTGTCCCGTTTCTGCCTTTTGGGTTTCTCTTATCCTGTCGCGGGGTCAGAGCCAGGATGGAGAGAAATGCGATGGTGGCCGTGGGGGTTTGTCTAGAACTTCCAGGCAAGGCGGCAGCGGGTCGCGGTCCCCATGAAGTATCATCGCCTTGGACGTGGAGGTGATGTGGCTCAAGCCACCCGCGATCTCCCCTCTTCTCAAGTTGAGGCCTGTGGGTTACTAGCACCAGCCTCACTTCGAGGCCCGGCCCCAACCTGGTGCATCTCGGCTCCCGGGGTTGGGGGTTGAAGCGAGTCCCCTAACTCCCACCGGTGTGCACGGCACCCGCACCTTGCCTACCGGAGTCTGGGGTTGAGCTGGGGGGTTCGGGCCGTGCCCCCCGCGGGGCTGCGAGCCGCCGGCTGCACGCCAAGCCATACGTGGGGACGGACAGTCCACGTGGAGCAGCTTTCCCGCGATCTGGAGCGGCTGTGACGCCCGGGCTGCACCTCATTTTTGTTTTTCTTCAGTGATTTGCTTTTATTCTATTTTATAAAGCGCCCGTCTGAGCTGGATGGGAAATTAAACAGGCAAACTAATGCCCCCCCGCCCCCCCATACGTTGAAGAAGCACTGGCTGAGGCCACGTGACAGCGTCCCCGTGTTTCCAAGTGGCCAGTACCGGTGGCCGCGTGACAGGCGGGTGGAGGCGTCTGGGGCAGGTCTGGCTCGTCGCGGTCGCGAGTGGCCCGCGGGGAGTCGGGCCTCTGGTCGTGCATGTGACCCCCGTGGGTACCCGACACGCAGACCCCAGAGACGCCCGGGAACCCGGGAAGCCCACGATCCGGGGAAGTGGGAGCTGGGAACCGACGGGCGGGAAAGCCTCGAGCTTCGTGGGTGTCGCCTTCCACGTGCGACAGGCCGCCCAAGGGGCCGCTTGATGTTGGTTTTGCCGTTGCAGAGACACCTGGAGTTTGGAGCCGGAAGGCCCTGGGAGCCCGCGTGGTCCATCTCACAGAGAGGCCCCTGTCGCCCCCGGGCCCTGTCCGGAGGACAAGCAGGCCAGGGCCCGAAGCGCAGGACAGGGCCCTCGCCTGCCTCCACCCAGCTGGGTGGCTCCCAGGGTGGGATTCGGGGCGCTCGCCTCACCGGCCGCACCCCCGAGCCTGGAGCCTGTGCGCCCATTTGTCGCCCCCCGTTCGGACGTGAACCGGAGTCCCGACCGGGTGTCCGGGCCGAGCGGCGCCCCTGCGTGTCACAGCGGCCCTCCTCGGTTGGCACCCCCGTTGCTGGAAACACTCGCCGAGGAAGCCCCCCGGTGCCTCTCCGGGGAAGCAAGCGGCCTGCACCCCCTATCTGGGCCCCCCTTCACCCACTTCCAGGGGGTTCTCTGAGTGCTTGACGGTTCGCTCCAGGGTCTTCGGGGCTGAGAGCTGGGCAGGTTCGGGGTCAGGAAGAGCAGAATTGGGGCTCGGCTGGTGGGGACAGTGTGCCCCCGGGCCGGGCCTTCCTCGTCTCGGTGGGGCTGTTACTCCTCGGTGCCCAGGAGTTGAGGGAGGGTTGCTGGCGGGCACCAGGTGCTGCACCTGGCGGGGAGAGGGGGTGAGGGGCCCCCATTACTCTAGGGCGACAGCACACACCAGCTCTACGGGTTACTGGGTGCTGACGGGGGACAGAGGCCAGGCCGTCGGCTGGCGAAGAGGAGGCCGGGCCTCCACGGAGGCCGGGTGTCTGCAGCCAGGATCGGAGTCGGGGGGGGGGGGGGGCTGGGGGCTGTGGGCTTTGCACCTTGCACCTCGGGACAGCCCATGGACGGCAGCTGGCTGAGCACCAGGTGCACCAGGCTTGCCACATCGAGCGCTCTTCTCCGCGTCCCGGGGCTTATTCTTCTGGGGGCACCAACCGAGTGTGATCCTGCCCGGCAGGGTGCCTGTGTGACCTGAGAAGACGCGCGTCGGCGTGGAGCGCAGTGTCCCGTCCGCGTTTGGTTGAAACGGTGGCTGCTGTCTTTATTACGGGCCTCTCTGCCTCCGGAGGGGTATAAAGGCCCTGGGAGTTGGGGGCCCAGGAAGATGGCAGCGCGGTCCTTTCCATGCTCAGGTGGATGGAATGGTTTCCTTGGAGCAGCATTTCCAAAGGGGGGCTCCTCAAGGCCTTGAGATAGTCTAGAGGAAAAAACAAAAAACTGTGCTCCTTTGAATTTCAAATGGCACGTAGGATGTTAAAGGCTCTGAGAAGTCCTGCAGTAAAGGAAACTTTCTTGTTTAACCTTGAGTGGGGCATCTCCCAAACCCTGAGGTTTCGTTTTTTTTTCCTTCCTCCTTTCTTTCTTCCTCCCTCTATCCCTACCTTTCCTCCTTCTCTTTCTTTTCCTCCCTCCTTCTCTCCTTTATTTTCTCCTTCCTCCCTTCTTTCTTTTTTCCCCTTTTTTCCCTTCCCTGCATCTCTCTCTCTCTCCTTCCCTCCCCTTTTGGTTTTTCCAGGACACCCCAACAATCTGGGGGGCTTGGACTCCTCTGAATGCCTGAATAAGCCAACATAGGGACTCAGAAATGCCTACCGTTTTCCATCGTATTTAAATGACAGAGAAACTGCCTAGACACTAAGGTCCGGTCTCACTCTTTGTCACTATGTCCAAAAAATCGCTTTCTCTTTTACGGATTAGTATGAATCTGATTGGATTTTTTTTTTTTTTTTTTTTTTTTTTAGAGCAATGCCTCTCAAACTCTCTTGTCCCCCCAGAGACACTGTCACGGTAGAGATGCAGGCCAACAGGTCCGGGGTGGAGTTTGAGATGATTCCAACCAGGTGTCTGGCGATGCTTGTTAGAAAAGCAGACTCCCTTAAAGCCTCACCCTAAATCTCCAGAGTCAAAATACGTACCTGAATGAGATCTCCAGGTAATTTGTATATACAGGAAGGTTTGAGAAGCATTGCTTCAGATCAGGGTTTCTCAAATCTTTGCTCTGCCGACGTTTTGGGGCCGTGTTGCGCATTGCGGGATGTTTAGCAGCACCTCTGGCTTCTGCCCACTGGGAGCCCGTGGAGCTGCCCTCCCATTTACGAGGGGCAGAAACTCCTCCGGAAACTGGCAGGAGGACCCTGGTCTTCGGGGGGGGGGGAGGAATGGGCAAAGTTGGCCCCCATTTAGAACTTCTGGTCTGGATCCCCCAAATGGTCTCATATTTCTGTTTCTGGGCCATTTGGAGATATTTTTTCCCCTTCTTCCTGTAAAGGCCTCATTTCTTTTTTTTTTAATTGCGGTATAATTGACATATATTGTTAGTTTCGGGTGTATGACATAATGATTTGATATTTGTAGATATTGTGAGGTGAGCGCCGCGGTGAGCCTGGTAAACATCCATCACCACCCAGAGGTGCAAGTGTTTGCTCCTGATGAGAACTTCTTGGCGACTTTCAAACACGCAGCACGGTGTGTTACTGCCGTCTCTGTGCTGCCCACCCCATTCCCATGGCTTGTTGTCTCTTACAGCTGGAAATGGGTGACTTTTGACCCACTTGGAGGTGCTTGAAATGGGAGGACCCGATGATGTTTTCATTTAAAATAATAATCAAAAAATAAAATAAAATAAAATAAAATAAAATAATAATCAAGTTGCCGATGCGCAGTTCCCAAGGCTGCTCCACGTCAGAATCACCCAGGCGGAGATTTGCAGATTCAGATTCACTAGAATTGGGGAGAAGCCTAGGAACCTGTATTTTTTTTTTTTTTAAAGAAACGTAATCGTTAGATTCTGTAACAATCTGGGCACTGTTTTAGGAGTTTTCTGTACATTTACTTCTTTAATCCTTACAAAACCCTATAAAGTAGGTACGGGTGTTCTATTTTACCAATGAGGAGATCAAGCCACGGGGTGGCTTCTTAAGAATACAGAGCCAGGAAAAAAAAATAAAAATAAGAAAGATTAGAGAGCCCGTATTGCAAGCTGATGGGGGCAGGGGGTGTCTGCACCGAGTCTGTCCCCGAGCGCTGGTGGCCCGGGGGCGGCTGGTATGGGGCCTGTGTGGCCCCGGGTCTCCCCCACTGGGTCGTTACCCATTTCAGCACTCAGAACACCGCGCCCCTGCCATTGGCCGAGGTCTTGCTTGATGCCAAGATCGCTGGAAACTTCATTGCCTCTGGGCCTAGTAACATAGGTTACCAGTTAGGGCATTTTGGCCCATTTCCCCCAGAAAACTGAGAGAACCAACGGACTTCTCCTGCTGTTTGATGACTGCCCCCCCCCTTCCAACGGCTTGTCTTCTATCCCACAAGAGATCATCTCAAATGAAACGGGAAATAGAAACAATGGGTACATTGGGTACATCCTAGTAATGAAGGATGTACCCATTTCTTCATCCTCATGAATGAAGAAATGGTTATTTTAAAAGACCTAGAGTTCCTAAAGCTATAATTAGTTACAGTGGTGAGAGGCACATGAGAACAAGGTGAATTTTTATTTAAAAAAATATTTTTTTTTAGGATGTATTTGAGACTGGGCTTGATCTCACAACCCTGATCTCACGACCCTGAGCCAAAATCGAGGGTCTGACACCTAACCCACTGTGCCACCCTCACGCCCCAAGCTGAATTTTTAAAAGGCTGTTATGGAAAGCCCTTCACTTAGGACCAAACACCCAGGAACACGAGTTTCTAGGAATATTTCCTGGAGATAGTTCTAGAAATAAAGTTGTTAAAAAAAAAAAATTAGAGCCAGCACACATTAGCATTCACTATATTTTAGTGTTACGAGTCCTTTATGTTAACACACTTAGTCGAATAACTTTAATAGGCTGGTGCTATTATTACTAGCAGCTTACAGATGAGAAAATCGAGGCACAGAGAGGTTGTGCAGCTTGCCCAAAGTCACACAGCTGGCAAGTGGCACAGCTGGGATCCTAACCCAGGGGCTCTGGCTCTGGAGGTTGGGCCCTGACCCACTCTTTTGAGACTTTGGTTGGGGGTTAGATCAACTCACTGCAGTGATGTTGGTTTCCTCTGTCCTTTATTAATAATAATAAAACCCAATAGGGAACAAAGGATTGTTAATAAATGCTCTTAGTTTGATTGGCAAGATCATCCAATACACAGACTCCATGGAGGTGCGGGGAAGGCTCCGATAGAAAGGATCCTAACTGGGAAGATACTGGGCAAGCAAGCGCGCACGATGCCTGCCCACGGCACCATAGTGTTGCCATCCTGCCACATTGTGCAAGACGGGGGTTCGCTGGGGTGACTCTGGAGCCATGGACACGCTAGCTAGAGATTTGGGGCCAGGGAACCCTTTGTGAGTCCCTACTGCAATGGCAGTGTGTCTGTCGTCTACAAAAGGCTCTTAGTGGCTCTCGGGGGAGGGCACCCATCCTCCGGCTTATAGCAGGTGAACAGGTGTCTGGTTGTTTTCTGCCCCGGGGACTCAGAGGGGAACCGACACGGCCAGCAGTCTCCCCGTCGCTGCTCTTCGTTCTAAGAGCTGCCAAGGGTGTCGCCCCACTGGGCTGTTCAGCTCCGTGGCTCCGAGCTGCCCGGGAGCGTGTGTGGTCATCGATCCTCCTGCCCCTCTTGACGGATTGGGAGGGGATCCTGACCACGAGCCCCGGGGCCCCCGACTGCAGCCGCTCCAGCCTGTGACAAACTCACTGAGCATCCCAGTGTCCCCCGGAGCCTGTGAGCTCTTTTGGGGGCCAAGTGTGATCTCCGTTAAAGAAGTGCCCTTTGAGATAGAGTTGAGTTGAGATATTTTAGAAAACCTAGTCTCTCAGAATTGTTATTGGAAACATTAAAAATATATATATATATATACATACATATATATATATATATATGTATGAAAATCAATTAACTTCACACATGGAAAAGTTCCTCATATGGTTAATCTTCCTTTACGTAATTTCTTGATTATGTTTGGAAGTAAATTGCCTTGATTGTACCTTGGATGGAAAGGAATGTCTTTTCATTAATTTGAAACCTGCTATCGTGATGCTGGTTTGGACCGGAGAACGATACATTGGGTAGAAAGCACTAAGTCTCTCTGCTAGGCGTGAGCTGCAGTTGAGTTTTTCTTTTGTTTTCGGCTGCGTGGTGGATCCAGAATTCGGATTTCCCAAAGGGCCAAACCAAAGGACTCGTTCCTTATCTGGGAGCTGGGCTGAGTTTTACTGGCTTTGGATTCCACGAGCATCTGTGAGAGTGTTTTGGCGACTTCTGTTTTCTTTCTGTCCAACAGCAAATGACCAAGGTTGTAAACGGAGACCGCAGGTGACCGTGAAGCCAAGACCCCCGGTGCCCTTGGAGGACACAGCCCGATGGAGCAATTGTCCAGCAGCGCTAGTGGCTGCTCTTTGCTGAGGGGGGCATCGCCTCTGATTTTAACTCACTTTCGCCTGAGGAGACTCTGCAGCGGGGGGACGGGGGTCCTGACCAAGTTCCCACTGTTTTCCCACTGTTGGTTAATGGTTAATCCTGCCTTTAAAATCAGATCTGGGGGATCCCTGGGTGGCTTAGCCATTTGGCATCTGCCTTCAGCCCGGGGTGTGGTCCTGGGGTCCCGGGATCAAGTCCCATGTCGGGCTCCCTGCAGGGGGCCTGCTTCTCCCCCTGCCTGTGTCTCTGCCTCTTTCTGTGTCTCTCGTGAATGAATAAATAAACTCTTTTTTTTAAATTTAAATTTTAATTTTTAAAAATATTTTATTTATTTATTCATGAGAGAGAGGCAGAGACACAGGCAGGGGGAGAAGCAGGCTCCCTGCAGGGAGCCCGACGTGGGACTCGATCCTGGGTCTCCAGGATCACGCCCTGGGCCAAAGGCAGTGCTAAACTGCTGAGCCACTCAGGAATCCCCCGAATAAATAAACTCTTTTTAAAAAAATCAGATGTTTGATTCCAAATCTGTGGTCTTTTTATTTTACTTGTATTTTCAAGTTTTTATTTAAATTCCAGTTAGTTAACATACAGTATAATATCAGTTTCAGGTGTAGAATTTGGTGATTCATCACTTCCTTTTTTTTTTTTTTTAAGATTTTATGTATTTATTCATGAGAGACACACAGAGAGAGAGGCAGAGACACAGGCAGAGGGAGAAGCAGGCTCCCCATAGGGAGCCCATGTGGGACTCGATCCCAGGATCCTGGGATCAGGACCTGGGCCGAAGGCAGACGCTCAACCACTGAGCCCTCCAGGGGCCCCGTGATTCATCACTGCCGTACAACCTTCAGTGCTCATCAGGACAAGCGCCCTCCTTAATCCCCAGCACCTGTTTAAGCACGTGCCGCCCCCGCCCCCACCCCCCACCCCCACCCCCAGGTCACCCTCAGTTTGTTCTCTATAGTTAAGAGTCTGTTTCTTGGCTTGCCTCTCTTTTTTTCTTCCCTATGTTCAAATCTATGGCCCTTATTGTTCAGGCCTTAGGATTTTAGAAATTTGGGTTTTTTTGTGTGATTAGGGCAGATCCTAC
The DNA here is from genome assembly GCF_011100685.1 of Canis lupus familiaris. Lineage (NCBI taxonomy): Eukaryota > Metazoa > Chordata > Mammalia > Carnivora > Canidae > Canis > Canis lupus. The sequence continues at coordinate 31,939,567 of NC_049239.1, read as the reverse complement.
ATTGCTAAAGTTAATCTCGATTTCAGTAAATAACAGAATATACCTTGTAAAGTCTGTATGATGTTGAAGTCAAATAGCATATCCATGACTTTTTCTTTTTTTGAGAGAGAGCCTGATTGAGCAGGTGGGCAGTTGGGAGGGTCGGAGGGCGGGGAGAGGGAGAGAGAAAATCTTAAACAGACACCATGCTCAGCATGGAGCCCCACACGGGGCTCAATCTCACGACCCTGAGGTCATGACCTGGGCCCAAATCAAGAGTTGGACACTTAACTGACTGAGCCACCCGGGTGCCCCTCCATGACTTTTAATGTAGGGATTTAGGTACCGGATAGCCCATTGTTCCTTTCGCTCATAGTTATCTTAGCATGGCCATGTTTGAATTTAGGGTTGATAAAAGGTTTAATGTGATGGAAAGTATTATTGATCTTTGTTATGAGGCCATTATTCATCGCTGTGACATGCCTTAAATGTTAAATAAAGTATTTCTAGGATTTAAAATACGTTATGTAATTTTTAAAAACCTGAACACTCCTAATGAGCAAATCTCTGAATATTTCGCTGATAAAAATACATAGATAATGGGATGAGGGAGGGTGGTGGCTTATACTAATGTCAAAGTGACCCATTTCTTTACTTTTTGTATCTTGACTACTTGTAGATCACTGGATAATTCCTGCAGTGTTTTTTTTGTTTTGTTTTGTTTTTCCTTTAACAGAATAGCCATAGTTTCAAAAGAAGAAAAGCTTTATAGACAGGAGGGCCCATCTATAGTTTGTGTGTGATTAAGGCACATATTTACTGTACTTTAGGACATCTCGAGAAGACGTTTAGACATCTTCTAAAACCTGTAGTTGATTAATACAAGTTACAGAATCCTCATTTTTCTGATGGAGACACCAAGGTCTGTAATAATCAGTCTGTGTTGAAGATTATCCAGAGTATCCCAGAATTATCCATCATTCTTTTTTATTTTTTAAGATTTTATTTATTTATTCATGAGAGACAAAGAGAGAGAGGCAGAGACACAGGCAGAGGGAGAAGCAGGCTCCATGCAGGGAGCCCGATGCAGGACTTGATCCTGGATCCTGGATCCCGGGATCACGCCCTGAGCCAAAGGCCGACGGACACTCAACCGCTGAGCCAACCCAGGCGTCCCATCCGTCCTTCTTGATCTTTTATTCTTATTTGTTTGTTAGTCTAAGACAACTAAACAGCATTGGGATGTATTTAATTTTTATATTAATTCTGTGATATAATGTTAAAATATTTTAAAAATCACAAACATGGTAAGTATTCAATAGAGAGGGTTTGGAGTGTTTAAAAACACACACACACACACACACACACAGAGAAACAAACCTTCCTGGCAGCCCTGAAATCTCTCCACAAAGATAAAAGAGAAAGAAATAGAGTTTTCTTTTTTAATTAAGTATTAAACTAGAATGGGGTGTGAGTCACAGGCAATCTGCTAAGATATTACGAAGATGGAAAGAAAACTCACTCTCCAATATAGCCGCGCAGATGCAGCCCTGACATACATGTTCTCATGATAAATGATATCTGGTCCTCAAGTAGGAGGACAGGACAGTACTATGGGCCACACGCACTTCATCCCAAGGTCACCTGATAAGTGGCGTGGCCATCTGTGCTTGCTAGGCGTCTTCATTCAAAGGAAAAGCAGATTTCTAATATCTTTATGAATGGGAGGTAGGTTTGTAATATGGATCTAGGAAGTTAAGCTCTTACCCTTCCAGGAAACCTATTGTTCTTGATGATTACAATTCATTTATTATTATTATTTTTAAAGATTCTATCTATCCATTCATGAGACACACAGAGAGAGGCAGAGACACAGGCAGGGGGAGAAGCAGGCTCCCTGCAGGGAGCCCCACCTGGGACTGGATCCCTGGACCTGGTCACCCCCTGAGCCGAAGGCAGACAGAAGCCCAACTGCCGAGCCACCCAGTGATTACATTTCAAAGAAATGACTCCTTGGTCCTTGAGGAAACATTTCTGGATGGCAAAATTGGCAAGAACCTTGCTTAGCTTTTAAAAAGATTTACATATATTTCAAAGAAGCAGAGGAAGAGCCTACAGTGACTAGTTTTTAAAGGTAAAATCTCCAGGAACACAAGGGGTGGGGGAAGGCCTTTTTCCAATTTCTTTACCTCCAGGAGAATTTTTTTTTAAATTTCTAATTCATATTAGCTCTTAGAACAAGAGTGTCAGCATTACCTAGGAACTTTGGAGATGCACATCCTCGGGTACCAGCCCAGACCTACTAACCCAGCAACTCTGGGATAGACTGAGCCATCTGTTTTCATGAGCTCCTGGTGTCCCTGAAGCCTGAGCGTCTTCGCAGAGAACTGTTGACAGCAGGTCATGTGAAAAGGATGTGGGGATGGCAAAGGATTTTCTTTTTCTTTTTCTTTCTTTCTTTCTTTCTTTCTTTCTTTCTTTCTTTCTTTCTTTCTTTCTTTCTTTCTTTCTTTTTTCTTTTCTTTTCTTTTCTTTTTTTTTTTTTTTTAGGATTTTCTTTTACTTGAATTCTAGTTGGCCGCACGTTGCATTAGACAGTCACCTGTTGTGCTAGCGCATGTTCCGCAACTGGCAAGAAATGAAGACATGTGACACCAAGTTGGTAGGTGAACTTTGACCAAGATGCTTGAATCTAACAACGAAAGCAAAACCATCATTAAAGAACACCAACGACCAACGTTCCCGAGCTTTTCTCTGCAGAGCCCATTCTCTACTGGGCGCAGAGGTGCCTGGTTCTCTGGCCAGTCGCAAAATACTTACAGTAACTAAAGCCATAAATGCCAGCCTCAGGAGAAATGAGACAAGCGTGTGGGTCCTTTTGACACACGCCCTGTCCCAAATTCACCGGGGTCCCTCCGGGGGCCACAGCCATTCTGCTCAGTCTTTGCAAGGTTGGCTGCAAACTGCAATCACCTGAGGATGTTCCGGAAAAGCCAAGAGTAGCAGAGGCTGGAAGAGCAGCAAGGGGGTGGGTGTGGGTGTGGGTGTGGGTGTGGAGTCCTTGGGCTCCCTGAGTCCCCAGAGCGGCCTGGCCAGGAGCTGGGCCTCCCCGGCCCCCTTCTCGGCCAGGCCCCTGGGCGCCAGGAGAGGAGCCTCAGAGGCTTCGTTGCTCTTCTAGGCACAGGACCCAGAGGAGTTTAGAACATTGGCTTTTCAAGAGTCTGCCCCTTTAAGAAGAGCAATGGTTCTTCTACCTCAAATTTGAGCCTTTCCTGAAGGACAGCCCTGAGGAGCTGGCTGTGGCCCCTGAGGTGCATTCAGGGTGCAGAGCAGCCTCCCGGGGAGTCAGCCACCTACAGGTGGCGGGCGGGATCCCGGGGGCGAGACCGCTGGGGGCACGGGACCCGCTGATGCCCTGCAGCCCCAGCCTGCAGCCCGGCTCCCCGTGGGGTCCCGCGAACCCAGAGCGTGGAATGGAAAAGCGAGTGGGAGCAGCTCTGCAAGAAACGCCCGGTGATGGGAAAATCGTGGGGGGCCCTGAAGGGATCCTAACCCACCGGAGGGAGGAGGCGCAGAAGCAGGAGGAGCTTGACAAAGTCAGAATTCTTTTCCTGAAAGAAAAAAGTCCACTTACTACAGATGTGAACTCCAGGGAGAGAGCTCTCTCTGATCTTTTCTTTAAGCAGGTCCACGCGGGGAGCCCGATGAGGGACTTGATCCCAGGACCCCGGGGTCACACCCTGAGCCCCAGGCAGATGCTCAACCCCTGAGCCCCCCAGGGGACCCATGTCTCTGATCTTTCAAAGAAATTTGAGAAACAGAAGTTGGTGATCAAAGGCTCCCCCAGGAATGGAGGCTCCCTAAAGCAGTGTGTTGAGGTTCACGCGGGAAGAACCTGGAAGGCAGGCCGGAGACACCAGGCCCGGGGGCAGCCCCCTGGGATGAGGACGTTTCCAAACTGCTCCGTGCAGCCTGCGAGGCAGGGGCTGGGACTGGAGGAGGCTGTCGCCAAGGGGGTGGCTTCCCGGGGGAGCCTGAGAAAGGGGCAGGTGGCCCCCTCTCAGGTTGGGCTGCTGCGAAGCTACCTCACAGACTTATTTCCCAGGGTCCTGGAGACTGGGAGACGTCAGGCTGCCGCAAGGTCGGCTTCTGGAGAGGCCTCTCTTCTCGGGAGCAGCCTGCCAGCCTCCCGGGGTGCCCTCGTGGGGTGGGGTCTGCATGGTCAGGGGAGAGGAAGCAGGCTGTCTTATCACTCCCACAAGGCCACTGATCCATTCATGAGGCCCCCACCGTCATGACGACATCGAATCTTAATCACCTCCCCAATGTCCCACGTCCTAACACCATGACCTTGTGGGGTGGGGACGCAGACACTGGGACCATTATAGGGTCTGTTTGCTGGAGAAGGTCATTGAGCAGGAGGATAAAGAAAACCAGGGGAGTCTGTGGTGACTGGGGTCGGGGGATAGAAAACCTTCTGGGGAAGTCACTGACCAGTGGCCTTCTCTTCCTCCTCTCCATCCATCCATCCATCCATCCATCCATCCATCCATCCGTCTGTGGGACACTGTCGGCAGGTCCCCTGTTCTTGATTTTTTTTTTTTTTTTTACCTTTGGGTGGAAATCCAAATGATCCTCAAAAAAAAAAAAACTATGGAAAATTCAGTAGAAGATATTTTGACTTTCGAATGTGACTTTTCATGCTCTACTTGGCCAATTACGTGTTGATGCTAATCGTAAAAAAAGGCACAAAGGAAAACACACACACACACACACACACACACACACACGAGCCACAGTAACTACTGGCAACATTTCCTTCTGTCCTTTTAAGTCTTTTATTTATGAAAGATGACAAAAAGAATCGACCTCTACCATTTTCTTAAGAGATCTTGCTGAAATTCGAGTAGACGGGTAAGAACCACTTGAAGGAAGACTTACCTGCTTCACCTATAGGAGACTGCATGGGAAAGAGACGTTTTGCATAATATTTAATTAGTGGCTGTTGGCTTGGTGAAGCCTTACCTGACCCGTGAAGGAAGCAAAGTAATTATGGGCACAAATCGCATATGCAGAACCGATAGGGGGTAGGTGTCCCCGGCCACCCCGCTTCTACCCTAGGGAATGGAATTGCGGCCTCCCGCCCAGGGGGTTGCCTGCAGACAGGCTGAGAGCAGGTGCTGGCTTTCTCTTTGCTTCAGTGCTTTGCTTTCAAGCAGCAAAGAGATTAAAAACATAAAGAACAACAACAACAACAAAAACAAAAACATAAAGAACTTCACAATAGCAGGAATGGAAGGGCAAGCAGGGGTCTCCTTTTGAACCGCCAGCTAGAGCTTCTATGGACTTCACCCCTCCTTCTGACAAGTCCATCTTCCCTTCTTACTACTATTCAAGAAGCTTTCTTGCTATGAGGTTGAAGCTTCCTTGAGGTTGGGACCGAGCCTTCTGCTTCTCCAGTACTTCCTGCAGTTGTTCTAATCTCGAGACAGGTAGCTGGGGCTCATGAAAGATCTGGAGAATTTAACTGAAGAGCTGGGGGGAGGGGGGTAGTAATACAGGATGATATTTTTGAAATTTGTTTTAACTTAATTTGTCATGTCTCGATGCATAATCTTCTCCCTAGATTGCCGGGGCACCCTTTCGAACCTGGTGGACTGGTTCCCAGAGGGATGCGAAGGGAAGAAGTGAATGTTCTGGGTTTGGTGTTTAAAGTAGTATTTTTGATTCTGCAGTAAGATGAGGCCTCTGTCAAGAGAGGATAAGGCTCCCTGAGCCCGATTAGGGAGCTTGGCCACGGGGTTGCTTCTTCGGTGGGCAGGGGAGCCAGGGCTGCTGAGGCCCCCGGGTCAGGGCACCCCGGCCAGCTGTCAGGGGTGTGCCCACCGTGCCAGCCAGAACTGAGGTCAGGCTGGCCTGTAGGTCGTTAGGCCACCGTGCACTTCAGAGGCGCCCGCGGGAAGCCCAGGGCACAGGGTCATGCCTCAGTCCAGGGGTGAGCCCAGCCCGAGGCCTCTGCCTCAGAGGCCCGTCCACATCGTGAGGCCCCCAGCCGTGCCCCTCTGTCCCCGTGATGTCACATGAGCCACGTGGGTCTTCCCATCCTCCCATCCTAGGAGGAAAAGGACATCAGACTTGGAAGCACTGAACATCGCCCAAGTCACCCAAGCAGGGACGTGATACCCAAAAAGCTAAATTGCACAACTGGACAAACATTTCATTTTTTTTCATTTTTTTCATTTTTCCCCCCTCCTGCCATCAGCTGGGCGCAGGCCTGTGAGGGAAGCCGGATCAATTACGGAGGAATAGAAAGGCTATTTGTTTTTGTACATCCGAGTATAGTGTAAGTGAATATTGATCCTCCTACAGTGTGTGCTTTATGTTTCTTAAAATACTGTGGGAATGAATATTTCCCAGCTTTCTCTGTAAGCTCCCAAGTCAGACCTCTGTTTATAAAGGTGTCGGCGGGAGGCGGTGCCTCCCAGGGTGGAGGGAACGTGCGAGAAAGGCTTCCCCTCTGCTTCGCAGGGCCTGGGAGCCCAGGACAACCGTGAGCTTGGCCCACAGCTGCTGGCAAGCAGATCCCAGCAAGCAAGCAAACATGCTTATTCTAGAACAGTCCCTACTCGGCCTTCTCCCGGGGCCCAGCCCAAACCTCTCTCCGTTCACTGCCAACTCATCTCCAGACAGGAGGTTCGAATCTCACGTCAGGCTCCCTGCATGGAGCCTGCTTCTCCCTCTGCCTGGTCTCTACCTCTCTCTGTGCTTCTCATGAATAAATAAATAAAATATTTTAAAAAGCCAAGTATTTTGAGAATTAGAAATAGCACAATGAGGACCTAGGCAGACTGTGGCATGCAACAGGGTGATTAATAAAATGGGGATAAGCTGTGAAAATACGGGACAACCAGATTTTTCTTGGGTGGATAGTCAGCCTTTGTTCTTTACACACCCACTCTCTGTGTGAGAGAATGTTGTCAAGAGACTCGGGGGGCCCGGGCACCACGGTCAAGCCTCTGCCTTCAGCTCAGGTCATGATCCCAGGGTCCTGGAGTCGAGCCCCACGTCGTCGGGCTCCCTGCTTCTCCAGGAGCCTGCTTCTCCCTCTGCCCCTGCCTGCTGCTCCCCCTGCTGTGCTCTCTCTCTCTCTCTCTCTCTCTCTCTCTCTCGGTGTCAAATAAATAAAATAAATCTTAAAAAAAAAAAAGAGAGACTCTTGTCATTAGAGTCTATATCATCATATGTCATCAGAGTCTATGTCATCATATGTCATCAGAGTTCATGTCATCATATGTCATCAATATGCTGGTTGAGGGGGGGGAGGCCTCCGTTCATGATCCCGAGCTAGACCTTGTGCATGCCTTCATGCAATACCCCATTCAGTCGTCTTACTATCCCCTGCACGGTAGAGATTCGTGTACTGATTCTATGGAGAGGAAAATGCAGACCTCTGGGGTTTGGTGACTTGCCCAGGCCCCGAGGGTGGGAAGGCTGGGGTTCAGTTCTCCAGTGGATTGAAAGCCATGCCCCTTCTGCTCTCCTATGCTGCCTCCTCTGGGAGAGATAGGAAGTCTCCCAGCGGGATCTAACCGTCGCCTTTGGTGCTTGTCCTTTGTAGGACACATGTCGTCCGCAATTCCCTAAGTGAAGCCTGAGAGCCGGGCCGGTCGGTGTGCGCAGTGCCCGCAACAGGATCTGTACGGGCCGGGGTCGCGCTCTGGCCTCCCACCCGCCGATTAGGAGTGATGCTGAGGGTGTGACAATCCTGAAGCGTCACCGATGCAGGGCTTGGGAATTGTTCGTGCAGATAAATACACTTACCAATACGGCCCTTGGATTTATTTGGGGAAAAAAAAATCATTCTTTTCCTCCTCCAGTTAGAGGAGGCTTGTGAGATTCTTTGGGGTTTATACTAAGTCGAAACTCCCGCATGGTTCACGAAGAGGTAAGAAATGTCAAAGAACCTTTGGGGTGACTGCTAATGTTTCCTGAGTAACCCCCCCCCCCCCCCACCGCCCTTTTCCCTCTTACAGACCAGGGAGAGGTTTGGTTCCTAACGACTGGGTGGGGACTTGGTGAAGCCTGGAGGATCAGAATAGTTGTGGGGCCTGTGGTTTGAGCTGTGTGTGTGTGTGTGTGTGTGTGTGTGTGTGTGTGTGTGTGAGCGGCTGGGGTGGGGGCTGGGGGTAGGGAGGGAATTAAATAAGCAGCAGCTGAGATTCAGGAATGGCACGGAGGTGGATCAAGCTGGAGTGAGTGCTGTAGGGGCTACTAACCAGAGAGGAGCAGGGGAGGGAGAGAACAGAGTGTATGGAACAGGAGGGCACAGTGGGGGTTCCTGGGGTCAGGCCGAGAACCCGGCACCACCGCACCCTCTGACCAATGCCTTGTGTCCATCTGGAAAGAAGTCTCATCTGCTCCTCCGGCTGATTTCTGAGCTGCAAACGCAGAGGTTAAGCGTGTAGGGAGGGCAGGAGCCGCGCATCCGCTGGGCATCTGCTGCCCTGGGGCTGGACGGTCCCACTGTCCCAGCCATTCTTAGCGGGGACCACACGGTGGCAATGTTGCATCGTTCCTTGGGAGACCTTCACCCGCAGCCGGGCTCCAGGTAAATCCAATTGCTAAGCAATAAATTGGGAGATGCAGGACGGTGTTGGTTTAACCAGCGAACATTATACTTGTATTTGGTACCACTGATTGTGTTTTCCATGATAAAATACAGCATACTCCGGGAAAAGTAATACATTTTCACCCCTTGTTAGAACACTCTTGTAATTCGAGCAAATAACAAATGCAGACACAGTCTGAATTCCAGGCATATAGGCTCGGTTTTCCCCAAGATCAAACTAATTAGTTTTATTCTATCCAGCCAACACCTGTTTGAGAAGAACATTTAGTGTCATAAAACAAACCACCCACCAAGAAATAAGGAAACTGTGAAAGGCCCACATACCAACATCATGTTGCCAAGCTCAGCTCCGTAACAGAGCCTTACAACCTACCCTGCTGGCTTTCTTGGAGGAAACTCTATTTTCTAATATAAGCTCCTCCATAAAAAAAAAAAAAGAAAGAAAAAGAAAAAAAAAAGAAAAAAAATTGGAGTTGTGAAATGTTTTTACGCAAATGATATTATTGGGAATCTTTTTCCTCTTTAGTAGGAAGCAGTCTCTGAGGACATGGTCGGAGTTGAGTTCTGTGAACCGTTCTTGAGTTCTTGGATTTCTTGTTTTTTTAAAAAAATTTTTTTTTAATAATAAATTTATTTTTTATTGGTGTTCAATTTGCCAACATACAGAGTTCTCGGATTTCTGAGTGTGTCTGGGGGAAAGGGTCTAAGCGAAATTATGTGGTGCGATCAAATGCCATGGGGTTTGGAATCCTGCAAAGTTTGAGGGACTTTGGATAAATACTGAATACCTTGTGATGGCTCCTAAGGGTAGGGTACAGGTGTTAGAATTGTTCTAGAAAAGACTTAAATGTAAATGAGTTTCTTTAAATGGAGGCCCTGAAGGGAAAGTATACCACTAGATCATGGCTTCTCAAATCCCCTGGAAGGCTCCTTAAAGCGGTGCTGGGTGCCCCCTCCCCAGAGCTTCTGATTCGGTAGGTCTGAGGTGGGCCCCTAGCTGGGGGTACCGTTCTGACAAATTCCCAGGTGTGGCGGATGCTGTCCAGTGCTTTGAGAATCTCTACTCAGGACCTGTGTTTCTCAAAGAATGGGCAACTGGGCGATTCTCATTTAGGTGCTCCGCGTACCATGTTGAGAAACATTGACTCCCTGGATTTAACGGCGTGCTGTGAGACATAAAGATGTCAGTTTTCAAACACAGGCTCCAAAAGTCAGGAGCTGCATGAATGAGGGCAGTGACTTAACCTTCCAGTACCTAAATCTGTCATCTATAAAATGGGGTTTTACTCAGATATCGGGATTTGAATCTTGGATCTGCTAGTGACCCCGTGGCCTCGTGCATTACCTAACTGCTCAGAATCTGATTCTTCATGGGTTAAAAAAGAGGTCTCTATTTCAGAGTTGTTTTGGAAGCAAAGCCCTTAATGTTAAGGATTTGCGGATCCTTCCTTCCCTTTTATTTTTCCTGTACCCGAAAAGCACTTTATGAGATATAAAACCTCAAAGACACATTAGTTAATGCCTTACAGAGGAATGGCTGTAGGGGAAGCCTTCCTGGGTCCTTTACATGGTCAGTTTTCATTGACCAGCCTAGTTCGTTCAGAAAAATGGGCTATTTTCTTTACATGATCTCACATTTGTTTGACTGAAGTCACTGGGCAAACCAAAGGTTTGCATAATATCGCTCAAGTTGCTGGAGGAAGCCCTGATAATTCCCGGGTTCTTCTCCAGATTGGTTTGGGCAGCTCTGCTTCCCTCTTTCAGCTTCCTTTTTTAAAAATATGAATGGGGCAGCCTGGGTGGCTCAAGTGGTGGTTTAGCACTGCCTTCAACCCAGGGCCTGATCCTGGAGACCTGGGATTGAGTCCCACGTCGGGCTCCCTGCTTGGAGCCTGCTTCTCTCTCTCTCATTCACACACACACACTCTCTCTCTCTCATGAATAAATAAAATCTTTTTTTAATAATAAATTTATTTTTTATTGGTGTTCAATTTGCCAACATACAGAATAACACCTGGTGCTCATCCCATCAAGTGCCCCCTCAGTGCCTGTCACCCAGTCACCCCCAAACCCCGCCCTCCTCCCCTTCCACCACCCCTAGTTCATTTCCCAGAGTTAGGAGTCTCTCATATTCTGTCTGCCTCCCTGACATTTCCCACTCATTTTTTCTCCGTTCCCCTTTATTCCCTTTCACTATTATTTATATTCCCCAAATGAATGAGACCATATAATGTTTGTCCTTCTCCAATTGATGTATTTCACTCAGCATAATACCCTCCAGTTCCATCTACATCGAAGCAAATGGTGGGTATTTGTCGTTTCTAACGGCTGAGGAATATTCCATTGTATACATAGACCACATCTTCTTTATCCATTCACCTTTCGATGGACACCGAGGCTCCTTCCACAGTTTGGCTATTGTGGACATTGCTGCTAGAAACATCGGGGTGCAAGTGTCCCGGCGTTTCATTGCATCTGTATCTTTGGGGTAAATCCCCAGCACTCAACACCAAAGAAACAAGCAATCCAATCATGAAATGGGCAAAAGACATGGACAGAAATCTCACAGAGGAAGACATAGACATGGCCAACACGCACATGAGAAAATGCTCTGCATCACTTGCTATCAGGGAAATACAAATCAAAACCACAATGAGATACCACCTCACACCAGTGAGAATGGGGAAAACTAACAAGGCAGGAAACCACAAATGTTGGAGAGAATAAATAAAATCTTAAAAAAATATATGAATGAAGGCTCAAGAATTGGATGAGTACAGATGGCATGGCTTAGAAAATGGGGGGTGGCTGGGTAAGGAGATCTTTCCAGGTCCCTTTCCAGGCCCCAGGATGGGCTGGTGCCCAAGCAGGATGTGCTGATTACTTTCTGCACGTGACTGTGTCTACTAGATGTCAACATGCCTTGTTAGAAAGTGAAAAAAATAATTGGTCCTATGAATGTTGATTTGAAGATGTTAAAGACCTCATTCTATTTCTGCCTATAACTAGTCGTGTAATACTTGAGTTAGTCATTTCCCTTTACTGAGCCTCAGCTTCCCCATCTACAAAATGAAGGATTTGCATATGACCAAGGTGCTGCTGCTGCTGCTGCTTCTTCTTCTTTTTTAAAGATTTATTTATTTATTCATGAGAGACAGAGAAGCAGAGACACAGGCAGAGGAAGAAGAAGGCTCCCCTTAGGGAGCCTGATATGGGACTTGATCCCAGGACCCCGGGGATCACGCCCTGAGCAAAAGGCAGACGCTCAACCACTGAGCCACCCAGGTGCCCCAAGACTGAGCTTCCTAAGTAGCAGTCTGTAGATGGGATTGGTGGACCAGCCCAAATTCTAACTCTTGTGATTGGACATTTCAGTGGAGAGAGGGCCCGTGTAGCTTTTCTCAGATTCTTAAAGGAAAAAAAAAAAAAAAAAAAAAGTCTGTGTCACTAAAAAAGTTTGAGCTTTTGTGTTACTGAAAATCACAAAGTCTAGTCTTGTATCTCTGCCTGTGCCACTAAATAACCATTTCGAATGGGTTTTTAATCGCACAATTAAAAGGGATCAACTAGCTCTTTTGGTATTGCACAGATACCGTATCTGAGTCTTACCACCAAAGGAAAGGCTAATTTCCTTTTAAACAACAGCGAAACAATGGGTAAAGATCAGTGGGAGAGGGAAGGATCGAGTCATAGGACATGTCCACGGACTGCAGAACCTGGGCTTTATCAGTGTACTTAGAATTGATCAGATTTAAAGCAGTGAATACTCACGAGTCCATTCACATAAGATTAATGGATAAACTCGAATGGCAATGTGAGTGTTGACAAGAGGAAACTCCTGTTGTGTGCCCGGGTGGCTCCTGTTCAGGGTGTCGAGCTTTGTTATTAATCAGTAGATGGTTGAGTGAAGATGCAAAGCAAAAGGATTCAGATTCCTTTTGAGGGATACTTATTTGGGGTCGAGGGGAGGTCCCAATGTGCCAACATCATTGATTACGTTTCTGAGGAAGCCTGGTTGACTTTTTGCTTCCTCCTATTCAGCGATCACTTTGGTTTGTCTGTCAGCAGGCACCCTTGTTTCCAAGTTCTCTGGGGCCATCCTTTACTTTGCCCCCAGGAACTGCCTTCAGCCAATTATTTTTATTATTGAAAATGTTCTTAAGGATCGTCTTGTGCAAAGCTAGTCATGTTGATGAGATACAAGGCGTGCTTTTCTCTTCACGACAGAATGCTGTTGACCCTGGAAGAAACTTGAGTGTCTAACCTGATGCAACACCACGGTAAACACCGTGATTCTTGAATCTCCATTAACTATTTCAATGAAACGGAGGCTTTTGTTCCAATACCTTTTTATCAGTTGTTCTTATGATAAGAGCCTGTAGCTGTAAGAAGTCTCTTATCTAGTTCCTGGCATCCTCTGTGTTTCCCAAGAGTCTGACTACTCATTCCTCTACCAGTGGGTCAGATGAGCAGATCTCTTACCAGTTTGGGGATGACCGGATTTATCCTGTGCATTCCACCACTGGCATGTTGAGATCATCAAGACTCTCCTGCAGGATGCTGGCCACCTGAGCAGGCAAATTTTGTAAATTAAATCAGTAATTGTCATAGGGCTCTAAATAGTCTGCCTTCCAGAGGGAGATGCAGAGCCCACCGCGAGTGTACCTCTTAGCCAGCAAAACTGATGTAAAAAAAAAAAAAAAAAAAAAAGCAGGCATTTATACAAAAACAGTCAAGACATTTTCACTGTTCCAGATGATCTTACAAATTCTCTCCTGGAGTACTTATATTGTGATTTGACTTTCAAAAAATTATTGACTCAGAGCTTGTCAGAAACGTATACACCGTATACAGTGAAACACTGAGCTGAAATTCATGCTGCCTCATTCTTTGGTTGCTAGTGATGCAAAATTAGAGGCAGAAAAATCTCAGGAACTCAATCCTGCAGAGTAGGATAACATAATCGTCAGACCCCTCAACCTCTATTTCCATACAGTTGTCTACATACAATCTTGGAGGAACGTGCATGAAACGAGTAGGGCTTGCTCTCTCAGACCCTCATTCCTCTTCAGCCTTGTTTTCAACATGTGATGTGTTGACACGACGGCACGGCTCCTGAGATGACCCAGCTATGTAGGTCACTGCTTCCAGGGATTCTTTCTCAGTCCTCCGTGAACACCAGTGCCGCAGAAAATTGGCTAAATTTATTTAGATTCATCTAAGGCGTAAATGATTGACCATGGTTTGAAATGCAATCTACCTAATGAAAATGGTATTTACATTTTAACAGGAAAAAAAAAAAACCTCAAAGGAATACATTTCTGGTTCCAGAATTTCAGATTATAGCAAAATGGTAGGTTGAATCTTGGGGAGTGCTGACGTGGGTCAAGCAGCACATCCCATTAAATCAGACTTTGTGCCGTATTTCTGGGCCTGAATTCTCTCTACGTGTTTCTAGCTGTGCAATTGATATTAATAACATAATGGTTGCTGCCACTCCTTTGAGATCAAGCGTGCATTAACCTGTGGGGTTGTTTTATAGTAATTAAGTGATAAAACCTTTCTGAGGTTGGTGTGTGTGTATGGAAGGCTTTTGTAGTTGATTAGCAAGGGAGTGAAGATGAAGAGTTTAATCAACCACCAGACTTGTTATGTTCAAGCTTATACCAGCACACTTGCTATTGTCTACGAAAGGAAGGAAGGCAGGAAGGTAGGCAGGCGGGGAGGAAGGGAGGCTTCCAACCATTGACAGGCAGCACACGTGCTTTTTCAGTTTTATTGCCAGTTGGAGAAGATTTGTCCTTACATTTCTCAACCCCACTGCCAGACTATGCTGTAGGCTAACTCCACGCCAGGACCTGGGTTCTGCTGGGGAGTGAGGGATGCTGATGAGGAGGCCAAGGTTAGAATTCTCTTCAAGGGTAGAGCCAGTTGGCTTGGTCCCTAGTCAGAGACTTGAAGGCTCTCACTCAGCCATCCTGTAATCACTGGGCCCAGAGTACCAAGGATGAGGGAATATGGACGTATCCATATAACCCATCCCAATGGTGGGAAACATATACAAAAGTGAAGTCTGTTGGTAGGGTTGTAGTGATGTAAAGAATAGCACCTTCCTCCTCCCTCATTCATTCATTCATTCATCACCTCTTTCTAACAGCTCACATCCTCCTCTGAGCTCGATGCTGAGGAAAGTACTAAGACTGATAACACATGAATCCTGATCTCAAAGAGCTTACAGTAAAAGGGAGGGAGCCCCATAATGTTTCAGTAATGGCTGTACCAATTTACATTTCTACCAGCGCAGCACCTGGGTTCCTTTTTCTCTACATCCTCACCAACACTTGTTATCTCTTGTTATCCATATATCCATTTTTGGGGACAGGCAGCCCCTGATGGTGTGAGGTGATAGCTCACTGTGGTTTTGATCTTGCATTTTCCTGATGGTTAGTGATGTTGAGTATCTTTTCATAGACCTGTTGGCCACTCTCATGTCTTCTTTGAAGACATGTCCATTCAGGTCCTTTGCCCATTTTTTTAGGTGGGCTCTTTGTTTTTTGCTATTGACTTGTAGGAATTCTTTATACTTTTTGTATGTCAGTCATATTTCAAAAGAGTGTTTTTGTAAATTTATTTTTTATTGGTGTTCAATTTGCCAACATATAGAATAACACTCAGTGCTCATCCCATCAAGTGCCCCCCTCAGTGCCCATCACCCAGTCCCCCTGACCCCCGCCCACCTCCCTTTCTACCACCCCTTGTTCGCTTCCCAGAGTTAAGAGTCTCTCATGTTCTGTCTCCCTTTCTGATATTTCTCACTCATTTTTTCTCCTTTCCCCTTTATTCCCTTTTACTATTTTTTATATTCCCCAAATGAATGAGACCATATAATGTTTGTCTTTCTCCGATTGACTTACTTCACTCAGCATAATACCCCCCAGTTCCATCCACGTCGAAACAAATGGTGGGTATTTGTCATTTCTAATGGCTGAGGAATATTCCATTGTATACATAGACCACAGCTGCTTTATCCATTCATCTTTTGATGGACACCGAGGCTCCTTCCACATTTTGGCTATTGTGGTCATTGCTCCTATGAACATCGGGGTGCAGGTGTCCCAGCGTTTCACTGCATCTGAATCTTTGGGGTAAATCCCCAGCACTGCAATTGCTGGGTCGTAGGGCAGATATATCTTTAACTAAAAGAATGTTTTTTTAAAAAGGTAGGAGAGAGTCTAGAAAACTAATATTTAGGGCACTTTGTCACATATATTGTATTAAGTGAATAGAGGAGGGCGTAATTGATTATTTTCGGAGAGACCCAAAGATTTTGAAAGGAGATGTCTGCTGAATAGCAGCTGGAAAAGTGGGTAAGAGCTAGCTAGGTGGAGGAGTAGAAGGCTGAGATATTCCTGCTGGAAGAAAGATAATACACAGAATGACAATGACTCTTGATTTTCTGTGACTAGAGTGTAGGGTGATGGCGAAGTGGAATGGTAGGAGTCTAGACTGAAAATGTAGTTTGGGACTAGAAGCGGGCTTCTGGGCCGTGCCAAGAATTTTGGAATATACTTCTTAGGTAATAGGGATCTTTAAATGTTTTTTTTTTTTATCTGGAAAAATAGTTATTTTGTGATTAATAGAGTCTATGTCAGCACTATTGTTGCAGGATTTCTTGGTCATATGGCTTCAAAGAATGAAGAGGGAGGCCAGCTGAGGAGTAAGAGGCAGCAAAGCAAAATTTATTGAGAAAGCTCCCTGAGAGGGAGAGGGCCCCAGAGGGTTGTTGCCCTTGGAGTTTGTAGGTTTAGGGGTTTTTATGAGCTCTTCTGTGGAGCTTTTTTAAGCAACCATGGTGTGCCAAGTCCTGCCAATCAGGGCTTTGGTCATGTATCTGTCTACCTGTTAGATTAATGTCTGTGTGCTGATGGCCTTTTTTTGCTGACATCTGGCCTGACCCTTGCCCATGATGGTTTGGCAAACATTTTGTGGTTAATGGTTTTATTTTAGGACATTTTGCAGAAGTCATTTCTGCAAAGGCTGCAAAGCAGAATGCTAGTGTGGTCCTGTCTAAGCTGCAAATAGGATGTCAGTGCTGTTTTATTTTAGCCATCCTGACTCCATATTTTCTTGTTAGGGACCCTGGCCCTGACTACCTACCTGTCCAACTCATCTCTAACACTATGGGCAGTGGTTTGGCTAAAGTATTGGTAGTGTGACCAATTAGGAAGGCTGATGTCATGGTCCAGTGAGGGATGAGGGGGTCCAAACTCAGCTGCAGGGAGTATGGAGGGCAGAGACAGCTTGAAGAGATTTGGCATCTCACTCCTCCTTAGTACAACTGGCATAACTCCATTGGCTATCGATGCATGCATGCTATGGGAGAAAAAGTAGGAAAAACTCCTCCAAAACAAGGAAATAGAAGATAGTGAAAGTAAATTTCTCAGAGAAAATGCAACTGCCTCTCAGACAGTACTCTCAGAGAGTGCTGCTACCTTGGGAGTAGGTTCTGGGCAGGTATTGCAGGAGGCTCCCAGATGCTTGGGTGCTGGGGAAGATGCAATAATAATAATAATAATAATAATAATAATAATAATAACAATAATAATTTAAAAAAAAAGGAAGCAGGAGAGCAGAGTGCCCTGAATGGGGAATGGAGAGGAATGTCCTTATGTTTCGTCAGAGACCAACCTTAGTTAGTCCTTCAGGCCAGATTTTATATTACAAAGTAGTAATAGTAATAGCAATAAATTGCACAACTCTAGACCCCTTAGGTACAGTAGCTCACTTAAGGATCACAACAACCGTGAAGAAAGTGAAGCTCAGAGGGGTTAATCACTTGTCTAAGGTAGAGCTAGAAAGTGGTAGATCAGGGCTTTGAGCCTCAGCAGCCTTGCCCCAGGCTCCGTGGGCTCCTCAACGAGCTGTCTCCCAAACTGTTGGTAAGAGAGGCGCTGAGCTCTTACAACCCTAGGTTGCATCTGTTTCTTTATCTCGACAATTCCAAAGCGAGTCGTTTCAATTCTCCATCTAGTTTAGAAGAGAGAACGAGAGGGAAGGGTATTGTCCTGGTGTCTGTGAATTCCAGGTGAGAGCCAGTTCACGGAGAGGGAGATCATCCAGGTTCTGGGACACCTGACAGGCTAGCTGGTCCTTCTGGGGATGAACCGACCACATTTGAAGGAATGTTGTCTTTTTAGATCTACAGGAGGTGTTATTAAACCTGGGTCGTTCCTCTTCAGCCTGTTCCTGGAAATGGTGGGCAGCTGAAGCCAAGATAACAAAGAAGATTAGAGGCAACTGAGACCTAACCAAGTCACAGACCTGGAAGATGAAAAGGTGAGTCTTGTTTGAAGTTGCATCTCCTGGGTCTACTTCAATGCCCGAGCTTTCAGGCAGAAGTGTGGCACACACACTTTTCTTTATTTTTGAAAGGTAAAAAACATTGATTGTGCTGGAGACAAGAAACTCTCCTTGGCTGTGAACTAATGCCCTGGTCGAATGTAGGGATCAGTTTCTCCGTGGCTCTCTAACCCCTGGGCAATATTTTATAGCAATTACCTGTACAACCAGTTGCTATAGTTACCTATTGTCTACACTCCAAGAGGAGAACTATCTAGCTCGGGCTAGTGAGCAGGGGAGCAATAGGCAGTGGGATCTGACAAAAAAGAGTGGGACATGCAGAAAACCAGCCTTACCCTCACAGCGGCAAGGCTTAGAGCGTCTCCCCTAGTCACAGGTCCATGATTGTGCATCCTCATCCTCACCCACCCCCTTTGCTATAGAAATCCCCCCCAGTTCACAGGGGGCAAGCCCAGAACAGCCACGTTTGAAACAGGTGACCACATCCCTGGGTCGTAATTGGACCGTGGAGACCACTGACCCAAGCTGGGGACACTCAGAGTCTCTCCCCTGGAAATCGGGGCTGGAGTATTTTTCTGGCCAATCCACCTGGATACATGGTAAGACCTGTCCTGTGTAGGCTCGGCAGCCTACGGACCATGTTCTATCCTGTGGAAATGAGAAGAAAAAGGAGGTCTGTGGACAGAGAAGAAGCTATTAGCTGGGGGGGTAACAGGGGAGAAGCTGAGAGTTTTTCAGTTCTAGGTTCCTGTTCCTTGTTGAGTCACGAGTACATTCCTGCCTTAGAGCTTTTCCTTTCTTTCTTTTGCTGCTGCTACTGCTGCTTTGCATTTATAGACGAGAATTAGTTTCCATCACTTGGCTGCTAAACACCCTCTGCTCGAATATACATTATCCTCAGGACCACGGTTATGGGTTGAATTGGGTCCCCCGGCCCCCTCCAAATTCGTATGTTGAGGTTACGATTCCCAGTGTAGCACACTGTGACAGTATTTGGAGACAGGGTCCTTAAAGAGATAATTAGGTTAAAATGACATCATTTGGGTAGGCCGTGCTCCCCTATGTCTGGTGTCCTTGTAAGTGGACGGGATCGGGACACAGACGTAGTCAGAGGGAGCCCATGTGAAGACACAGGGGGAAGGCAACCATCTACAAGCCGAAGGGAAAGACCCAGAGGAGAATCCAGATCTCCTGATATTTTGATCTTGAACCTCTAGACTCCAGAATTGTGAGAAGACAAACTTCTGTTGTTTAAGCCACTCAGCCTGTTGGTAGTTTGTCATGGAGGCCCCAGTGCGCCAATAACAACCGCAATCCAAGGTGTGAGACTATAACTCCTGCTCCCTCTTCCCCTGACAGAGAAAACTCAATAATGCACTAACTGCTGCTGCTTTTCTTAATGGCGATCCTTAAAGACAGCCGCAAAAAGATCTTTTACGGAGGCTAAAACGTAAGCCAATAACTGGCATTCGAGGACCCTGAAGGAGTACAGCTCAAGAGAAATACATCTCCTTAATGCTCCTGTTTGGCTTAAATTAAAAGTATTCGGCCTCATGTCTTCCCAAAGAGAAGTACCTGCTAAGCTTTAATTTTACATGAGAAAATGATTATTTTTTTAACTAATTGGAATGAATGGGACCCCTTGCTTCCATTTATTGGAATGCAGGTGAAAACAAAGCGAGTCGCTTTGCAGGAAGTACAAGGTCTTGCAGATTCTTCTCACTGCACTTGAGTTCCCAGGTCAGTGTATGAAAAGGCTCTTCCATCAATGATCATCACATTAGAGAATTATGCGGAGAAAAGTGTCCAGGTCTTGCTTTTAATTAGGGCGAGGTATTTAGGGAAATGCTGTAGAGATTTCAAAAAAAAAAAAAAAAAAAAAAAGTTTCCAGGAGAGACGAAGGCCAAGAGTGAATAGAAAAAGAAAAAGATGTTGACTTAGCTGAGCTACAGTGGCGTTGAAAAGGTCATGAGTAGAGACAGGCTGCAAAAGAAATGGGAACACAGAGTTTGTAGGCCCAGGGAACATGATAAGCGCTAATAGAAACAGGCGCCAAACGAATTCTGGCATTTGTGTGTGCGTGCCCCAGGGCAATTTCCCTGGAAGAGAGGAGAGGGTCTTTGGGGGGGGGGGGCGTTTTGTGATGTCTCCACGTTTCTGTGCAGCAGCATTGGTTACGGCTCGAATGCACCTGGCGGATAAGTTTTACCTCATGCAGCTCTGAATATTTTGGAACATCATCTCCCTTGGAGGATTGTGTTGAGATGGATTCTGAGGGTGCGTTCAGACTCCGTAGAAAAGGCCATTAGTTAGGAACGATTAATGCATTAATATGTGAATGTTATAACTGTGCCACCCCTGAGATAGTCACAGATTGGTGGCCCAAGGGACAAGTGCAGACTGTGGCAGGTTTTGTTTTGCCCAGATGATCTTCTAAAAAAAACTATATATAGACGAGTGAAACTTTTAAAAGTTGAGATTTAATTAAAAGAACAAAACGCTCACATTTTCAGCATCTCTTAAAAAGTTGTAAATTCCAGTAATACTAATCATTCCCGCTTAAGAATGAGGTGGAGCTGGGCAGTGGAGCATTCAGCTCATGCCTGAGTCCTGTGGACTTTGCAGTACATCGCCCAGGACAAATGCCAACGGTCATTTGGCAGAGTGTGTGAGGACTTGACCGGGGACAAATGCCAACGGTCATTTGGCAGAGTGTGTGAGGACTTGACCGGGTTCACAGCATTTCCAGAATAGATTTTGAGTGCAGATTTTGAGTCCAGAATAGATTTTTCTGGAAGGGTAGGCAGCCGGAAGTTCTATGGAGGTGAGAGTCCTCCTTGGTCTACTCATGCGATTTCCGGGCATCGTTTTTTATAGGCTGAAAAATGAGACATTTCAGCAAACGACCAGCTTACCTTCTTAAAAAAGTGGAATCTGTGATATTGAGCTCTCAAGTCCCCCGTCCAACTGTCCCCTCGCCATCCCAATTATGTCAAAGATCCTGCCCCAAATGAAACGTCTGTGCTCCCTCAAATCCTGTCCTTTCTGCTGTCTCCTGCAGGGAATAGCCTCTCCCTCCTTCCAGCTGTGAAAACTGAAAACCGGGAACCTCTTGCTCATTATCTGCTTCCTTTTTACCCCTTGCCAATCGTTACGAAGGCCTGGTGATTTTACTCCCAAAGAGCTGTTGACTGTGACCCCTTCTCTTTGGCTTTGCTGCCCAGAGTCCTCAGTTCTATTACTTATCTATGTGTTTGTTTGTTTTTTTCAATTTCTGTCACCTTCTGGCCATAACAATGGCAAAGGCCTCCTCCCTGGTCTCTCATAGCCCCTTGGCCCACTTGGATCTCTCTGTCTCGCATCAGCCACCCACAGCCCAGAACGGATCCCGTCTCCTCCCGGCTCCAGATAGTCCCATGGCTTCCTATTGTTCTCAAGATACCAGGCCCACATTCCTTTGCACACACTTGCCTTTTCGCAGAGCCTTGGCATTTGCTTTTTACATGCCTTGTGTCGCTTGTCACCCTCCTCTCTTCCTTAGCAAATTGACCTTCATAGGCAAGCAAATCACTCCAGTTCCCGGGCCAACGCATGGCTGGGGATATGTTTCTGTGAGGGAGAAAGACTAGAGTCAAATTATTTTGCTTTTCCTTGAGCAATACTTGATTTTTAATTTCTTCTTTCGGGACTTGCTGTGATTGCAGCAGTCAAGTCTGGACTTTTCCTGACACTGAAATGTTCATCTTTCTGTAAAACTGATAGAAGAGTAATTGTTTTACATGCTTGAACTGAAGAGTGATAAAGTGGCACAGGGCCAATTTGAGAGTGGGGACTTCCTAGTTCTTCTGAAAGCAAATTCTAGAAATATTTGGTTTTGGGCTATGGCTCTATATGTCAATTATGCTTTCAGAGGACCAGCCTCTGCCGAGGTGACTTTTTGGTCTTAGGAGGTCAGATGCTGAATTTTGAGTGGTGCCCACGCCACACTGATTAGTAGAAGTAGATAATCGTCTATGCAGTTGCTCTGTTCAGCATGGTAGTCACTTCCTAAATATGACTATTTAAATGTATTCATTTTTATTTTTAAAACTATTTTATTTATTTATTCATGAGAGACACAGAGAGAGTGAGAGGCAGAGACACAGGCAGAGGGAGAAGCAGGCTCCATGCAGGAAGCCCGAAGTGGGACTCGATCCTGGGTTTCCAGGATCACGCCCTGGGCTGAAGGCGGCGCTAAACCACTGAGCCACCCGGGCTGCCCCCTGACTATTTAAATTTACTAAAAGTAAATGAAATAAAAACTCTTTCTTTAGCTACAGTAGGCATGTTTCAAAAGCCCAACATGCACATGTGGCTAGTGGCTGTCATATTGGGCAGTGAAGATAATATCCTTGTGGAAAGTTCTGTTGGACAGCATGCCATAGAGCTTTCCAGAAAGGGGATCTTCTTTTTTTTTTTTAATTTTTAAATTTTTATTTATTTATTTTTTTGAATAAATTTATTTTTTATTGGTGTTCAATTTACCAACATACAGAATAACACCCAGTGCTCATCCCATCAAGTGCCCCCCTCAGTGCCCATCACCCATTCACCCCCACCCCCCGCCCTCCTCCCCTTCCACCACCCCTAGTTCGTTTCCCAGAGTTAGGAGTCTTCCATGTTCTGTCTCCCTTTCTGATATTTCCTACCCATTTCTTCTCCCTTCTGAAAGGGGATCTTCTATTGACATATATAATATGCTTATAGCAACATGTTTTCTTTCAATTAAAAGTAATTAATCTGTTATTTTAAGTGACAGTTGTTAATTGGCTTTTAGTGAAACCATGAGGAAAGGAAGTGAATTCATGTGACCTGGAGGGAAGAAAGTAGGTCAGAGTAACACACGGAAGGTGGTTGAAATTTGCAGAGGGAGCCCAGTTGAGGGGTCCCAGGAGCTTGGAGGGAGGAAGGCTGTATCATGCTGGCTCCCTCAGGACACAGACAAGATTATCACATGATTTGTGTCCACAGGAAAACACAATCTAGGGCCTTTTTCACTTTTCCATAGGATTGAGCTGATAGTTAAGGAGGAGAGTAAGCAGTCTCCATACCTGGAACAGGACAAGTAAGTGCCAGTGATGTGACACCCTTCCAAAAATTCCTACCTCTGTCACGGCACCTCCATTCATTCATTTCTGGAGTACCTTTTACTTGTAAGTGGTCTTCATATCTATATTCTTAGTTTGTTGCTACTTCCCCTCCCCACTTTGTTTTCCTACTGAAGCTGTGGAGAAGTGGATAATTCTATTTTGGTGCTTGGTGTAGGCAGGTGATTAGATTACATTATAGTTCAACTGAATGATTGCTGTTGTCCTCCTAGCTAATGGTTATAGGAGTAGAAACAGCCATTGGTTATTAAGGATTTACTGTGTGCCAGGATTTGGACGGAGGCCTGCATATGCTTGACCTCTTTCAGTACTTCACACACAAAGTCTGGGTAGTTTCCATGGTGGGTAAGAGTGGAGGTCTCCATGCTGGCCTTACCGTTTACTAGCTGTGCCTCAGTTTCCTAACTAGAGGCCGTTCGTGGTATTTACTTCACTTCTTATTGGGTGAAATGAATTATGTGGAAATCACTTAAAATAGAGTTTGCATGTAAGAAACATGAGATACCACTTCACATGTCTCAAAAAGACAAAAGGTAAGTGTTGGTGAAGTTGTGGAGCAAAGGAACCCCTTAAACACTGTTGGTGGGAACGTAGATTGGTACAGCCAGGATGGAAACAGAATGGAAGTTCCTCAAAATATTTAAAACAGAACGGCCATCTGATCCAGCAATCCAATCCCACTTCCAGGTATACACCCAAAGGCAATAAAATCAGGATCTTGAAGAGATACTTGCAATCTCACATTCACTGCAGCATTGTTCATGGTGGCAAAGGCATGGGAACAATCTAAGCGTCCACTGATGGATAAATGGATAAAGAAAATGTGGTACATATACAATGGGATATTATTCAGCCTTAAAAGAGAAGGAAAGCCACCTTTTGTGACACCAGGGATGAACCTGGGGGACATTATGCAAAGTGAGATAGGCCAGACACAGAAAGACAAACACTGGCTGAGTGCACTTACCTGTATAATCTAAAAGCCCCTAAAATCTGAAACTAATATGACATTGTGTGTCAACTATACCTCAATTTTAAAAAGTTACAAATTAAAAAACAATCCTTTGACCAAAAAAGGTCAAATTCCTAGGAGCAGAGAGAATGATGATTATCTAGGGTTGGGGGTAGGGAGAAACGGGGACATGTCAGCCAAAGGGTAAGTTTCAGTTATACAAGATGAGTAAATTCTGGAGAAGTGATGTGTAGCACGGTGACTAGAGTCAACAATACTGTGTTGTGTACTTGAAATTTGCTGAGTAGTTAGACCTTAAGTGTTCTCAGCGCTCGCGCGCGCGCACACACACACGGTAACCATGTGAAGTAATGGACATGGTAATTAGCTTGATTGTGGTGATTATTTCACAGTGTATATGTATATTAAAACATCAAAAAAAAATAAAACATCAAGTTGTACACTTTATATAAATGCAATTTTGTCAAAAAACAACAACAAAAAAAACTTCCTTGAAGAAACAATAATTATTCTTACTGTCATTATCTCTATTTTTGCTGGTGAAGAGACATGGCTTTAAGGAGGCTTAAGGAGATTAAATAATGTTCCCAAGGCCAGATATTTTTAGTAGGAGGAGGTGCTGGGTCTGGATTTTATCATTTGGATGCCAAAGTCCAAATGACTCCTTGCTAATGAGTTTGACTATTATCCAGCTATGTCAATATGTTATCATGTAAGATAATGTATACAGAAGTGATTTGAAAATTTAGTCAAGATGAGATTATCATAATCGTCTTCAGCAAAAAAGGACTATGTGCTAACTTTGTCTCAGATTTATCACACCAACTATTTTTTTTTTTTTTGAGTAAGTAAATTCACTTTCTTCAGCTACTTAAAAAGGGATGCTATCATGCCTGTGACTTTTAGCAGAGGTTCTGGAGGGTTTCCAATTCGTACCAAAATAACACGTTTGGGGAGTTGTCCTTAAGAGCGGGAATACAGTCTTTATAGAAGTGAAGATACCAATTAGGATTTCAGAATACTAAAGAATCCTAGATACTGGTTGGATCACAAAGATTTGTTGATGGCAATGGTGTCAGAAACTATTAGGCACCAGGAGAATGCTAATAAATGAGACATGGTCCCTACCTTAGAGAGGCACAATGGTTAGTGGAAGAAAAGGCTCTCTAAGCGCTGATGGATGAGTAGGAGCTTTCTGAGGAGGGTAGATGAGGCATTTCAATGGAAAAGGAAAAAGAACAAAACACAGAGCCCTGGAGGAGTATTTCTTGATTAAATGGTTAGTTGTTTGGAACGGCTCGAGCTTAGGACACACAGGGGCAAGTCTCTGGAAATGAACTTGGGCAGAGACGCTGTGTTGAGAATTATGCTAAGAAGTTTGGACCCTATACCAAGTGCTAATTGAAGGCATTAGATAAAAGGATTACTAGGTTAGACTTGTGTTTGAGAATGGTAACTTGGCACTTTCATGGGAGGTGGATGGAGAAGGGGGTGAACCTGGAGTCAGAGAAAATAGTCAATGGAAGAATTTGGATAGTCCAGGGGAGGGTGACAGGGTGCCGAAGCTGGAGGATAGATGGATGCAAGGGACATTTCAGAGATAAAGTGAGGAGGACTTGGTGACCAAGTGAGGAGGCCGTGTCCGTGTCTCTGGGAGCTTGATGAGGCTAGGGAAGAGGAAGAACTACAATTCACTTACTTGGTGCTTACTCTGTGTGAGCACCACACTAAGCACTAGAGATCCAAAAACAAGTAGGGGGTGGGGGCGCCTGTGCTTAAGTAGCTGGGAGGAGTGGCAAGGGTCATAATAAATACACACAGTGCAAAGCCATGTGTGCAATGGTATGTGCACTGAAATTGTGCACGAGAGGCTGCCAACAATTCTAATTTATTTTTATTTTTATTTTTAGCTCCAGTGACTTGGAGAACACAGCTGATGTGTTCTTGAATAAGAGAGGGAAAATGGAAGAAGAGTAGGGTTCTGGAGGTCTTGCATGCATTGGTTTCGATGTTCACAAGGCGGTTGCAACTTCAGATTTTCCAGCAATAGTCAGTCACAGTCTAGCTCATCCTGGATGTGCAAGAGTTACAGAAAAAGAAAAAAAACAGTAGTTGTCTTTAAAAAACCCTGCTGGCATAATGATTTTCCTTTTAAATGTTTTTGTTATGAATATAAAGAGGGCGGGGGGAGAGAGAGAGAGAGACAGAAAGAAAGAGAGACAGACTATTAATTGCCTCTTTACCTCCCACAGTCCTGGCTTGGGTTTAAAACATTCTTCCTGCATTAATTAAGGGTTCTGTCTGTTTACCCTGAAAACTTCTGGTTCAATTATTTAAAAAAAAATTGAAATAGCGCTGGAGATGAAATTTGTTTTCATTTTGCAGGCAAGAGGATGATATCCTGAGGGCCTCATAATCAGTGTCCCCTAGTAAAGGTCAGATGACCCATATCTTTACCGTGGTCTTACCTGATACGGATTCAACAGGAATTATGGGTAGACTCATGCAAAACATTCCATAGTCTGCAAAGATTAATGAACGAGCCAAGTGTAAGTACACTAACTTAACCCGTTGGAAAGCAAGTTTAACAAAAGGTAGAAACGAGTACAAAACCAACTTGGAGCCTGTTCTAAACTCTGTATTCCTCTTCATCTGTTTTTAAACAGAAAATTTCTTCTGGGGAGCTCAACGAATTGGGCCTGCGCGGTCTCAGTTTCCACACTCATCGTGAGCTTCTGAGATACTAGTTCACTAAGGAACAGTCATAACCCTGATATTAGAAATCAGGGATGACATATGATGCAAGATGTTCCATCCCGTAGTGGGAGAGAAGTTTCATGCATCACTGTGTTCGGGAGGAAGGAAAGTAAAACTTGGAAACTTTGGAGAACAGATCCTCTGTGTGAGCACAGAGAAGGCATCTGAGAGCAGGTGTTATCACCGCACGGTGGTTCTCAAGCCTTAGGATTTCACGGACCTGCTGAGCACTGGGGCTTGGGAGACCAGTAACATTTTATTCTGTCGATGTGAAAACCTATCATCTACTACGGCCCTAATTCTTTTTTTTTTTTAAGATTTTATTTATTTATTCATGAGAGACACACAGAGAGAGGCAGACACACAGGCAGAGGGAGAAGCAGGCTGCACGCAAAGAGCCCGATGCAGAACTCGAACCCAGTACCCCGGGGTCACACTCTGAGCTGAAGGCAGACACTCGACCACTGAGCCACCCGGGCCTCCCTACTATCACCCTAATTCACGGGAAGTTTTCACACCGAGTGCAGGGAGTGCAGGAAGGCCACTGCTGCAGGGATCGGTGCACTTGCAACACAGCTGGACTACATTTCCAGCTGCCCCACGGCCACGACTGGTGGTGTCCAGCCCAGCATCCTAAGGCCCAGTGTGGAGAGCTGGAGTTTTGAGAAGAAAGACAGTGGCCTCCTTAGCAGAGTCCTTCACAGGTGAGATTCTTGGCGTGTGTGGCAATAGCCGATCCAAACGGGTCCCCACACTCCATTTCAATGCAATACGTTTAATTTCACGAAAACTCATTCTATTTCTCTCTTCCTCCTCCTCCTCCTCCTCTTCCTCCTCCTCCTCCTTCTTCTTTCTTCTTCTTCTCCTTCTTCTTCTCCTTCTCCTCCTTCTCCTTCTCTTCTTCTTCTTCTTCTTCTTCTTCTTCTTCTTCTTCTTCTTCTTCTTCTTCTTCCTTCTCCTTCTCCTTCTCCTTCTCCTTCTCCTTCTCCTTCTTCTTCTTCCCCTTCTTATGTCACTAAGGATTTAGAGAAAATTCACCTCCTGGCCCAGCTGGTGGGAGATGTGTGAACACCCACTGGTGTAGAGGATTCCACCCTTAGTCCTGAGTACCTGTTGGTATTCCCAGACATGGATGGGCTCCAGGCTGTGGGGAAGGAGGGAGGAATTGTGGCTGGGGCAGGAAGGGGAGCGTGGGAAATGGAGCGATGGTTTAGTGCCAGTCTCCTTTGGACCCGTTGGGTTGGGTTTGAATTCCTCTGGTCAGTGGAGCGGGGATGAAGACTGACCTGTTTGTTGTGAGAAAACTGGTGGAGGGATGGTGGTCAGCAGCTAGTAGAACTGTTCAAGAGAAACTCTGGATCTAAGAAGAGCTTCTTTGAGGTGGTGCCAAGTGTGGCAGAGAGATGGGGCGGGGTTTATATTCTGTGCACCTCTTCCTGGGCCATAGCAGTGCTCTCTGGCCGCTCAAGAATTGAGGGTTTTGGGTATATCCCAAGAAGCCACGGGAGAGGCCTCTCTGGCATCAGCTCTGCACCTCCCCCTGCCGCACTGTCCCCTATTTCTGGGACAGGCCTGCCTCTACCTCAGGACCTTTGCCCTTGCTGTTCTTTTTTTTTCCTGGGGTGGTCGGACTTCAGATTCTACCGGTCTATTCCTCACTTCTTTTAGGTCATTGGTCAAATGTCATTTTACTAGCAAGTTTTTCTGCGTATAACTTGCAAACCTACACTCATCCAGGACTGCAGTTGCCATCTGACACATTTTTGTGGATTGTATCTTCACACTAGGATACAGGTACTATAAGAGCAGGGTTTTTTTTTTTTTTAAATTATTTTTTATTATTTTATTTTTGTATCTTTTGTTCACTTCTGTATCCCTGGTATCTAGAAAAGTTCCTGGCTTCTAATAAGTCCTTAATAAATATTAGTTGAATTAGTATGGTTGCTGTTGTTGAAGGGATCCCTGACATGGACATGTTGCTTATTCCCATGATCTTTCTAAAATATGCTTCCTTTTGTTAGTCCTTTGTTTAAAAATCCTCAGGTAGTTTCTCTTTGCTTTCAAAATAAATTTCAGATTTCTTTACATGGCCCGGAAGGCCTTCTCAACCTCTCCCTGATGACATTGTCAGTCCCACTTTGGGCCACTCAATTCTTTCTAGTCTACTCCTCTGCCATATTGAAGTATTTGCAGGGCCCAGTGAAGCCACGGCCTTTGTCATCTTCTGAGTTTTGCACATGGCCGTTTCTCCTTTGAGGACACTTCCTACCCCTCTCATCCTTGAGGATTCAGCTTTAGACCTCATTTCTTCTGGAAAGATTATCTACCCTGAGGGCCGAGTTAGTCCAACATTGCATAATTTGCATTAGACTTACATCATAGCACCCATCATGGTGTATTTTGCTAGCCTAATTTATTATGATTTAGAATAAGACTGTTTTGGTCGGCTTGGGCTACCGTAACAAAATATCATGATTGGGTGGCTTAAACCACAGAAATTTACTTTGCATACTTCTGCAGGCTGGAAGTCTGAGATCAGGGTGCCAGGATGGTTGAGTTCTGGTGAGAGCTGTCTTCCTGGCTTGCAGTTGGCTGCCCTCTCTCTGTGCACTCGCATGGCCTTTCCTGTGCGTGGAGAGACAGAGAGAGACACGTCTTCTTGTTATAAGGCCACCAATCTTATTGGACTAGGATCCCACCGTATGGCCTTATTTAACCTTAGGAATTTTAACCTTAAATCTTAGGAATTTTAACCTTAAACCTTAGGAAGTTTAAACTTTAACCTCCTAAAAGCCTTATCTCTAAATAGAGTCACATTGGAGTTTAGCATATGGACTTTATTGGGGGATGGGCACAATTCCATTCACAGCAATGGCCCTACTTTGAATTCTGTTAGTTAAAATGTCACACATCCACCAAATAGGGACTAATATATTTCCAGCAAAGGCATATGAGAATGAAATGGGAAAGAAAGAAGAAGCTGAATTATTAGGAACCCACCAGAGAAAAAGGACTGATTCTGGGACTATGTGCCTGCTGCCATGCTGGAGTCTTACAGACTCTCCACCATGGTCACACTGAGTGAGGATAATGCTCAGGGTGGAAGGCTGTAGACATCTTTGGCATGTTTCAGACAGTGTTTGATACTGGGAAGACCAGTCTAGATAAAAAATATTCCAGGATGCCATCAATTAAAAAAAAAAAAAAAAAAGAATGAACAAGACCAGCACTGGAGATCTACAAGGAAGGATAAGATCCAAGTCTCAGAGGATGGAACCAGGTGGAGATCAGGATGGTGTAGCCAACCTTACATGAAGGTGTTTAGCAGGGAAACAGAATCTGGGTCTTTTGTACCAAATAATTTGTCCCAAAGGTACTTGGTTTGGTAATGGGGGAGAAGAGAAGCTCAGCCCTATAGGGAGGGCCCAGGGGGTGTGTCATGGTTCTGAGGACACTCCTGGGAATTTGGCAGTATGAGAGTTTTAGGTGGCTCCAAGGGAGTGTAGCAGCTGTGACTGGATCCTGGATCCCAGAATTGGAAACCTTAGTTAACGCCTCATGATTATTCCTATAATCTCAAGAGTCTCCTCATAGTCATGGCCAACTGGAGTTTCCAGAGTCACCTCAGAAATACAAAGAAAAAGTCATTTCATAATAACTGGCAATCTTCATTATCAGAATGTCAGGAGCCTCCAGGGGAAAGAGCCGTGTAATGTCTCGAGCTTTGGATCCAGGCTTACAGCAATCACAGAAGGATGTTGTCCCCAGGAGAAATCTTTCTTCTCTAATAGGAGGGAAGACTTTTGATATCAAAACTTAGATAACAGGCAAACAGTTCCTCCAGATTCCTACTGCCTGAGGCCTTCTGCAGTCAAGGCCTGCATCAGATTTCCAAATATCCAAATTGTCTAACTTTTACATACCATAGGGGATCATGGAGGGTTGTCAGGATGTCTTAACAGAGCTATCTCTGCCAAAAATAAAAGGAGCCAGGCGTTTATCTGCAGATTTGTAAGGCATTGAAATAATTCTGTCTTCTGACTACCAAATCCCAAGCAGCGGAAGAGATATGGATGATTTCAAGATTGTTCCAAAATCACTTTATGGTTTAAATTGTTCTTACTCACTTTATGGTTTCTGCCATTCTGATTTACTCTTCAGCCCGCACACCCAAGGTGCCTGTAAATCGTGACCAGCTTACATTATTCTGCAGGATGCAGGATGGCACAGAGATGCGGAGTCTTGGGTTATTGACACTGGGGCTTCAGCTTGTAAGCATCAACTTTTTTTGCTTAGGGAATGACTTTACTAAGAATTTGTCTTATTAAAGGGTTCTTAAAAAAATAAAAATAAAGAGTTCTTAGTGAAACCATGCCTGTAAATGTCCACACCCAATACATGTGAGATGTTATCATATTTATATTTCCCAGACTGGAGCATACACTGTACGAGGACAAGAGATGCCCTTAATTATCTCCAGGTCTTCGTATAGGCTGTAGCACATGACAAGTGGCCAATGATAATTCAGTGAATAAGGAGATAGACTATTGCACTTATCTGGACCACATTAGGCCACACCCGTCCCTTAGCTCCCTATGAAAAGATGGAGATTCAGGGACCTCTCATTAATGACGATAACATGCCTTGCAAAATATATTGTAAGTTGTGAAAAGACAATCTAAAATTTTAGTACAAATTAATGTTTCTTTGCATATACTGCTAGTATATGTACACTGAACTACTGTTTTCAGTGATCTCGAATGTTTTTAATCTGAGCAATAATGTAATTGTTTTAACTTGTAGGTGCCCAAGAGCCACCTGGTATACTTGTCCATATGCAGAATCCTGGGCCCCATTATTGAGATTTTGAATCTTAGGTCTAAAGGGGAATTTGTATTTTTATAAAGATTTATTTATTTGAGAGGTGGAGAGAGAGAGAGACAGAAAGACAGAGAGACAGACAGGGGGGAAGGCTAGAGGTAGAGAAAGAATCTCAGACTTCACCCTAAGCTTGCAGCCTGACTCAGGGCTTAATTTCACAACCCTAAGATCTTGACTTGAGCTGAAATCAAGAGTCAGATGTTAGGCTGACTGAGCCACCCAGGGACCCCAAAAACTTGTTTGTTTTCTTTCTTTCCTTTCTTTCTTTCTTTCTTTCTTTCTTTCTTTCTTTCTTTCTTTCTTTCTTTCTTTCTTTCTTTCTTTCTAGAATTGTATTTTTAAAAAACTCTTCAGGTAGGGGCACCTGGGTGGCGCAGTCAGTTAAGCATCCAACTCTTGGTTTTGGCTCAGGTCGTGATCTCAGGGTCGTGAGATCGAGCCCCATGTCTGGCTCCATGCTCAGCACAGGGTCTGCTTGAGTGCCTCTCTCCCTGTCTCTCTCTGCCCCATTCCCACCATGCTCTCTTTCTCTCTAAAATAAGTAAATAAATGTTTAAAATTTCAAGTATTCCTGATGTAGGAGGGTCTTGGACTAAACTTTGGGAAATAATGCTTGGTTCGTCACCTTAGAAGCTGAGTTGTGCTTGGGAAAAGCCATCTCCCGTGCATCAGTTGGGCCACCAAAAGTGTTGTGGGAACCAGGGGTTGACCGCAGCAGTTGGAGCTGATGCAGTGTGGGAGGAGTGAGGAAGTGAAAGTGGGGAGGGGGTGTCGGGGAACCAGAGAGGCACTCACGGAACATGATGGAGACAGGTGAGCAGGTCACAGCCTGCAGGACCTCGCACAGCCTGTGTGTGTTGGCTGCTGAAGTCAACTCGCAAAGAAGGGCTATAGAAAAATCTGGGGGGAGCTGCTGCCTCTGGAGGTTGGCTGGGGGCTGCTCTCATTGGAGGAGGCCAGCGTGAGAAAGAGGAGGTTGCCAGTTACCTCTGCCTGTATCTGTCACCAAGTCTGTGCACGGTGTCCTGAGAATGGCTTCTTCCTCTCTCCTGCAAGTTCCTCTTCTGAACAGCTCTCATGCTGGTCCCCGCGGGGAGGCAGCTACTTGAGAACACAGTTGCTAGCTTTGGTACGATGGACATAGCACACTCTGACACATCTTGATGCCCTAAAAGTCACACCTGCGGTGCCCTCTCCATCCTGCGGCTTCAGGCCTCAGAGTGCCAGACTCACGGTCACTCTCACTTTAGGGTTTCTGTGTAGTTCAGGAGCACCCTGGAGAGAATTCGAACAGGAGAAGAAGTTGCAACTCCTTGCAAACCTGAGTGTACTTGGTATACACACAGTGAACTGCATCCTAGAGCCTACCTGCCAGAGGTAAACAATTAGAAGGTGGTAGAGGTAACATGAGTGAAAGATATTTAGAATCATATCCTTAGGAAAATTAGCATTTTGGTGTTCAGCCAAGAATATATGCAGACAGAGAAACATATGTCAGGTAGCTCTCATGAAGGGCATCGCAGCCAGCCTCAACAATGGCTTTTCTGGGGCTGGTGGAGTGCTGTTTGCCAGATAAAAGTGGAGGATGCCTGGGGTAGGCTGCATACCGGCCCCCAAAGATACCAGGTTCCCACGGGAACTTGTAAATGTTGTCTTGTGGTTACAAATGGATTGTGTTATGCAATATGTCGTTGTTGATATTTGTAGAATATATTACAAATGGAAAAAGGGTCTTTGCTGATGTGATAAGGTTAAGGACTTTGAGATGGGGAGGTCATCCTGGATTATTGGGTAGGTCTTAAACGCCATCGTAAGTGTCCCGGTAAGGGGGAGGCAGGGAGAGATTTGACCCAGAGACAGAAGGAGAGGAGGCGATATGAACGAGCGGCGGAGATTGGAGTGATGCAGCCATAAATCCAAGGATGCCGGCAGCCACCATTAGCCGAGGAGTCAAGGGACGGATTCTCCAGAGGCTCTAGAGGTCCTACACCTTGATTTCAGCCCAGGGATACCGAGGGCTTCTGGCCTCCAGTCCAGTGAGAGAATACAATTCTGTTTTTCAGCCACCAAATTTGCTGTAATTTAGAGCAGCCACGGGAAACTGATACACTATTCCTTTTCCAGGGTCAGCTGCCCTCCGTCTTCCCTTTGGAGTGGAACCACTTGCCTACTGTGGTCAGTTGTGGGGCAGATGGTGGCGGGGGAGGAGGTCAATCCCTGAGCCCGTATCAAGGCAATGTTGGCTTTCTGGCACTTCCTACGCCGAGGTGGAACCGTGAACTTACTTCATTCATAGAAGCAAGTCTTACTGGCAGCATTCCCCACTATACTGGAAGAAACCTCCCTGTTCCACATTTAATCAAGCCCTCCAGTCTTCTAATCCTCACAGGACTTGGTGCCTTCTGACATTTTGGGGGTGGTTTCTTGTTTCCTTCTGCTCTGACAGCTTAGATGAGATTCTTTTTACCATATCTCCTTATGCAGGCCATGGTCTCCTCTTCTGCTTTTAGGCAAGAACCACAACTCTCCCTTAATTCCCAAGGCTATTTGGCAGAGAATGAAGTAAGGTCCCATCCTGCTGGGTGCTATTACTGCCCATTGCCTCTGGGACCTTGGATTAGTCTGGTAGGGCTGCCTTAATGAAGTGCCACAGACTGAGTGGTTTCACCACTGGAAATTTATTTTCTCACAGACCTGGAGGGTAGAAGTCTGAGCTCAAGGGGTTGGCAGGGTTGGTTTCTTCTGAGGTCTCTCCCGTGGCTTGTAGATGGGCGGCTTCTTCCTGTGTCTTCACATGGTCTTCCCTCTGTATCCATCTATGTCATAGTTTCCTTTTCACCGGTCATATTGGATCAGGGCCCACGTGATGACCTCCTCTTAACTCCATTACCTCTCTGAAGAACCCATCTCCAGATAGGGTCACATTCTGGGATTAGGACTTCAATAGGACTTCAACATGTGAATTTGGGGGCAAGGAGTACAGTTCAACCCATAACAGAGCTCTGCTTCCCGTACTGAGGTAATTCTTGTGAAGGGCTTAGGATAATGTTGGGCACATGGTGAGCATTATATAAACAATGAGTTATTCTATTATAGTACAATTATTTTTGTTTTCTCAGGCAGCTACAAAACCACCGTATTCATATGGACAGAATGTGTCTATTATACATGTAGAAGTATAAATACACATTTCTATGGCCCCTTCTTTGGTAAAATGTTAGTGATTTCATTCAAATAATGTTTCTTGGTCTTTTTTTTTTTTTCTCAGAACCCTTGGGGTATCTACAATATAAAGCAAGCCTTCTTAATTTTCATTCATTCATTCAGGAGAACTTCAGTGAGGGTGTTGTGCTGGCCCCTGGGGTTGTAATGCTAAGGTTGGGCAGTTTCAATTTAGTTGGCATGTTGTGGTGAGGCAAGTACAATGTAAGAAAGATGCTGTGATGGAGTAAGTTTGTCCACAAATCCTTGTACTCTCTTGCCCATTGAGAGGAAGTGTCTATCCCCTCCCCTTGAATCTGGCTTGGTTCTGAGGCTCTGTTGACCATGCAATACGGTAGACGTGATGCCTCACCCAGGCCTTAATGAAGAAGCCCAGGCCCACACAGGCCCTGGGGAGAGAGCTGCCCAGTGAGCCCTGACCCTTCAGCCATCCTGCCAAGTGCCAATAGCTGAGTGAAGAAGCTGTCTTTGGGTTTTTAACCCCAGCTTGTACAGTGTGGAAAAGAACCTAGGAATTCAACTGGAATCCAGAACCGTGACCTCAGACATGTGGCCCCAGGCAAGTCGTCCCGGCCGTCTCCAGTTATTCAGGCCACCCCAAAGTGATTCCAGGTCTGTGTGCACAAGGTCCTAACCTGCAAAATTGTGAGCTTCATAAAATGGTGGCTATTTTACTATTTCGTTTTGGGCTGGTATGTCACGAGGTAATAGGTAGCTGGAACAGGACCCTGATCTAGACTCAGAAGATCATATATATCACAGATCGAACATTACAGCGTAGAACAGAGTAGACACCGAAGTCTCAGACAATGCCCGTGTGCAAAATCCAGTCTCTGTCTTCAGGCCTGGAGGTGGGTGCCTCTTTAGGACTGAGGTCTCACAGCCCTTGCTCTGTGGATGAACTCCCTGGAAGTGCTGATTCTGAACCTTGCATAAAACGGCTGCCTGAGTGGGGCCCCCTGGTCTCCTGGGGCTGGTGCTGCAGCCTGCTGCCCTGGCCAGCCTCCAGAGACTCGCCGGGTCATTGCCACAGGCCGCTTACTCAGCCTCTCCTCAACCCACGCCTCCACGCCAAGGAACCTTCCTGATTCAGCTGCCTGACCTGCTTTGCCGGGGTTCCTGCCCTCTCTCTCTTCTCAGCTAATTGTATTTCTCTGTCCTGAGCTACTTCTTTGCATTACTCAGTCCAAAGATCCCTCAAACCTTTATCCCCCAAACTGTTGTTCATGTTACATTGCAGAAGGGCCGCATAATAGAGAGATTCTGGGTGCAGACCTCGAGGTTAGACCGCCTGACTTTGAAGTCTGCCTCCGCCTCTTACGGTGTGACCTTGTAGTTCGCTGTGCTTCCACGGCCTCGGCTCCAAAGTAAGGGAAACGGCAGTGCTTGCTCCAGAGGGTCAGCACGAGGATAAAAGAGATCATTCAGCGCACACCACAGTGCCTGGCATGTTGCCGGTATTCACTAAGGGGCACTGACCTTTATTCATAGCATGTGTCTTGCAGTATGGTGATAGCCTCCTGTTTATGGGTCTGCTCATCGCATTCTGAATTCCTGAGGACAGACAGTGTCCTAAGCACCCTCACCTGCCGAATGCCCTGCACAACGTGTGACACATACTAGACACTCAGCTGCTTCCTGAATGAGAGAACAACACAAGAACAGCAGAAAGACTGTGTCCCATCAATGGAAGGTCAATCACGTCTTCATAAGAGCAAGACAATGAAAGCTGGATAGCCCACTCCCCATCGTTCCGAGAATCCAAAGGACAGAAGCGGGTTGGGAGGATAAGTGTACATACCTCCCTTCCTCTGTGTCCTTCTCATATGTGGTTTATTCCTGGGTGCTGAAGGTGCTTGCAAACGTAAAGCAGTAATGACCAGATTCCCAGAGAGCTTGGGGTGTGGGGATCTGGAGCCCGAAACACCTCGATTATTCATGAAGAAGCTGCATACATGAATGGAGAACTATTTATTTATGCATAGGATTCACCTTGTTTAAAAAAGTGGTATACGGAGAATCATGTAATAATTCACTAAGACAAAGTGAAGCGTGGGGACGGAGTCCTAAGAAACATAGAGGTTAAAAAGCGAGATGAAGGTGGGAGTGAGGGCTGTTTCTGAAATGCTTGCTGTGCAGTCCTATACATTTTTCAGAGGTGAAGCTGAACTTTCTATTGGTTTTTATGTGAAAACCATAAAACAACCAATTACATGAGTCACACTTTGGAATAATAATGCTAACAGCTAGCATTTATCAAGTCCTTCCTGGGGGCCAGCTGAGGCTCTCAGTGCTTTGCATGCATTAACTCTTAATCCCCACATTGATCCTAGGAGGTAGGTACTAGGCCAAGGTCATGCAACACAGTTTTGAAGCCAGGCATGTTGGCTTCATGCTTTTAAAACATACCTGTTGTTTAAAACAAGAACAACAACAAGAACAACAACAACAAAAAATAAAAATAAAACAAGAACAACTAGATCTCATATTAAGAAATATGGAGGAGAGGTGCCCGGGTGGCTTAGCCTGTTGGGCATCTACCTTCGGCTCAGGTCATGATCCCAGGGTCCTGGGTTTGAGCCCTGTGTTGGGCTCCCTGCTCCGTGGGGAGCCTGTTTCTTTACCTTCCCCCACTTATGCTTTCTCTCGCTTTCTCTCTCTCTCTCTTTCATATAGATCAATAAAATCTTAAAAGAAATCTGGAGGAAACTGGATGAAATTTTTCTTTTGGTTCTTAGATTTTCCTGGGAATCTCACCTGAGAAGTGTAGGAGACCCTCCAATCAGAAAAGGCAATCGAGTGTATGTTCACTGAAGGCTGTTCTCAAAGTTGACCACACATTAATAGCATCCGCCTCACCTGGGCACTTGTTAGAAATGCCAGTTCTTGGTTCTTTTCCCAGGTTGACTGCATCAGAAGCTCTAGGGGTGAGGCTCCACAGTCTGCATTTTAACAAGCCTTCCAGGAGCTTCTGATGTATGTTCAAATTGAGAACTGCTGCTCTAAATGGAAAGGGGCTTCTCATGACCGTGGTGAGGAGCTTCGGGAGGGAGCATGGGTCATGAAATTTTGGTGCCAGCCTCAGAGACCAGAGGGATGGGGCTCATACACTCACTTCCCTAGAACACTGAGAGAGATGATGAAAACCAGTGACTGTTTCTGATGGATCCTTCAGGCCATTAGGGAAAGAATGGAACAATGATAGTCATGCCTCTACATGTGAGTTTGCAACACAGAGTTTCACCAAGTGTTTCCTTATATTTTTTCATGAGATCCTTACACTACCAGTGCAAAAGAGAGATTTTTTTTTTTTTTTATTGAAAAGCTTTTATAGGTGAAGAATTAGCTGCTCAGGGTGTTTGATTTGCTCAAAGTCATACAACCCGTACATCTCAGAGCCTGACCTTGAGTTTTATCTCTCCTACTTCTGACTATTTCTCAACACTTCCCTTTTCTTTCCACCTCTAGCCAAGCCCACTGTCTTTTACTGGGATTATTGCATGGCTTCCCTACTGGTCTCCCTTCATTTACTCTCATCCTCTCCAGTCCGTCCTTATTAAGGCATTCATTCAACATTTGTTTTTTTGAACACCTGTATATGCCAGGTACTGTTCTCAGTGCTGAGCTACAGCAGTGATCAAAGTCACAGAGCTGGTACCCACAGAGCTAGCCTAACAGCAACAGGGATCCTCTGAGAAATTTAATACAGATTGTGCTGCTCTTGTGGTTAGCATTGTTTAAGGTGTTCCCCTTCTCCCTAGAACACAACTCAGATACTGTGCCATGGCTGACAGCGCCTTTCCAATCTGTCCCCTGTGCCTTTGCCGGTCTAATCTTCAGCTCTTGACCTTGCTCCCCATGCTTCTGCCTCACAGGTTGAATCTCAGCTCCTTGAACACCTCAAGAGCTTTCCCAACTCTGGATCTCCACTATCTCTGTTCACTGCCAGGAATGCTCTTCCCCTTGGTTCTTGTATATCAAAACTTTCTCGTCCCTTGGGTCTCAAACTAAATGCCACATCTTCAGAGAGGCCCTTTCCATCTGTTCTTGTCCATTTGGGATGCTGTAGCAAAATACCACAGACTGATCAGACTGATTATAAAACAAATTAATTTCTCACAGTTCCAGAGGCTGGAAGTCCAAGATCAGGGTGCCAGCATGATCCAGAGAAGGTCTTCTTCCTGGTCTGTTGCTGATTCCTTCTTGTTGTGTCATGACTTGGTGGAAAGGGCTAGGGAGCTTTGCGAGGTATTTATTTATTTATTATTTATTTATTTATTTATTTATTTATTTATTTATTTATTTATTTATTTTTTAATAAGCACACTAATTTCATGCACAAGGGCTCTACCCTTAAGCCTAAGCACCTCTCAAAGGCCCACCTCCTAAAACCATCACACTGGGCATTAGGATTTCAAGCTATGAATTTTAGGAGAGACAAACATTCAGACCAAAGTAGCATCCAACATGAAATACCCAAGGTGACGTCTTCACCTGGCTGGAATGGCTGAAGAACCAGGGCTCCCAGGACCTCTCTCTCCCCACAGCATCTTCACGTGGCTAGCTTGGGTTTCCTCACAGCATGGTGGTCTGAGAAGAATCAGGCCCATCACATGGCAGCTGGCTTCCCCTAGAGCAGGTGTTACAAGAGAGGAGACTGCCACTTCTTTAAAGCTCAGGTGAAGCTATCACTTCTGTTGTATTCTCTTGGTCAACACAATCCCAAAACCAAGCCAGATTCAAGGGGAGGGGACATAGGCATTTTCTTTCACTGAGGGGGTTTGCAATCTCAAAAAGTTTGTGGACAGACTTACTCTATCACAGAGCCCTTCCTACAACCAGTACCTGCACACTGTGTTTACCTCATGGTGACATTTAAGCTGAACTATAACTGCCCAATCCTAGTCAACATTATAACCCTAGAGACCAGCACAGCCTCCTCAGTAAATCTCTGTTTAATGAATGAATGAATGAAATTGAAGAAGATACAAGAAATATCTGTGTTTTAGGTGTCCCCGTGGGTCTGGGAAACAGGAAATAAGACACAAAGCTCCATGAGAGACCATTGGTCTGTCTTGTTTACGGTTGCTTCCTCTGCAGGAGGCACATGCTGTAGGTACTCAGTAGCTGCTTGTTGAGTGACTGAGCGATGTGTGGATGCATGTATGAGCCTAGTTCCACTGTCCTTTGGATAGTACAGAGTCAGGCCTCCTTTTCTGCACTAGCTCCTGAGCCACCTCCATCTCAATGCTTCCTGGTCTTCTTGAAACTGTAGCCCCAGGGAACTCATACAGACTCACGTCCCCCAGCACCTTAGACCATCCTTCATGCATGTGTTTGCAAACTCTTGAAGCAGGAGTAGGAGTGGAGTGTTGTGAGTCTAAAAAATTCACTCAGCTCAGGAAAAAAAAAAAATTCCTTCAAAGCTAAGAGGTCTGTTCGCTGCAATATTTCCGTCTCCTGGAGCTTACTCAGCTCTGTCTTACAAGGGCACCCTGGAAAATAGGAAAGCAGAGAAGGCCTTGGAAGGGGATATGAAAAAGCCGAAGTGCGTGAAACTCTTTTCTCTGTGCCTGGAGGAAGTGCAGAGGAGGACCATGTGAACATGTGCAGGAGTTACTAAGAAGCTCAGAATTGAAGTCAATTCCTATAACAATAGTTTGCTTTTCAACTCAATGAGATGATTTCTTGTTGGGGCTTTTAACTCCGGTGAGTTTGCTTTGAGTATTTGGATTGAGGGTTTGCTCGTAAGTGACCAGGGCGATTGCTTATAAGGTAAAGGATTCCCCTGAATCTTTATCTTTGTTTTCAACTTCCTTTTTTTTGAGCTGGAGACCTTTGTATCAGACTGCTTACTGGATCTCACCTGGGTGTCCCCCAGCTATTTCAAGCTGCACTTGCCCAAAATAGGATGTGTTCTCTGTTCCCAGAAAGGAGTTTTTGCTTCTGTAGATCCTATCAGGACCAGAGGTACCAGGCTCCAAGCAGTCAGCCACCTGAGCGGAACTGTGGACATCATCCTCCCAGTTTCCCCGGTATGGGTGGTAACGGATACCGTTTAGCCATAGCTTCTGCTTGTTGGGTACCGTGCTTGGTGTTTGGCATGCATAAACTCTCTCGGTTATCACTGTGGTCGCTGACCGGGATGATGGTGTTATGTCCGTTTTACAAATGAGCAAACTAGATGCCTCTTTGCTTGCAGTCCCTCCCCACCACATGGCAGCTTGACTTATCTTTTAACTCTGCAGATGTGATTGTGTTGTTCTCTTCCTTTCCAGGCTTTCCTGGCTCTCTGTTGTCTTCAGAAAACAGCCCTAACTCTTACAGGGCCCTTCATGACCCGGGCACTGAGGACTTGTCCCTTTCTAGCTGCTCCTACCCGCCACTTGCCCCACCATCTACTATTCATGCTGTATATTTACACCTCTTGAAATATGCATATTTTCCCTCACCTCACTCAATTACCTATTCATTCTATACATTCTTTTTTTTTTTTTTTTTGTTCACTATGTATTTTATATAGCATTTCACTTCAGGGGGATCAACTATTTATTTATTTATTTATTTATTTATTTATTTTATTTTTTATAATAAATTTATTTCTTGTTGGTGTTCAATTTGCCAACATACAGAATAACACCCAGTGCTCATCCTGTCAAGTGCCCCCCTCAGTGCCCGTCACCCATTCTTTAGGGAGCCTGCCTTGTGCTGGGCCTCTTCTAGGCCCTGGGGATGTAACTGTGAACGAAAGAGATCAAGTTCCTGCCATCACGGTGCTTACATTCTCAGGGTGAAGTCAGCTAAATGTGTGATCTAATGTCATAGTCCTGAGTGCCAGGTTGAGAAATAAGGCAGGGCAAGGGGACAGAGTGATAGGGGAGTTCTGTTGTTGTAGGATTGCCAGAGAAAGGCACTTAGTGAAGGCTCTGTGATGGGAGCTTGCCTGGAATCTTTGAAGACCAGAAGGAGGCCAGTATGGTGGAAATAGTGAGCCCAGGGAACATGGAAAGAAGAGAGGAGGTCTCTAACGTAGCAAGGACACATCATGTAAGGTCCTTAGACCATAGCAAGGACTTTGGGTTGTATTCCAGATGTGTGAGGAAGCTACTGGAAGTTTGAGATCAGGGAATGATGGAATCTGATTGACACTTTAGAAGGATCCTGCCTGTAGCTGTGTGGCTGGTGGACAGACAGCGGTGGGGCCAACTGGAAGCAGGGAGACCACTTAGGAGACTTCGTCTCCTGTAACCACTGCAGGGATGTCCATTCCCTACTCCTCTCTTCACTTTGGTCGGGGGACGGCTCTCCGCCTGTCTGTGCCTATCTCAAAGGCATCTCTGCAAAAACCTCCTTCTGTTCTCTTCTCCATCTTCCTGACAGAACTGTCTCTCTCCAAGTACTAAATCTCACTGTTTCATGGTTATTTATGTGTACGTCTGACGTTCCTAACTGGGAAGTCCAGTTCCTTGTGTCCCTAGCCCCCTGGCTTTGCACCTGACATTTGATAGCACTCAGCCAGGGAGGGTTTGATGAGTAAATGAATGAAGGAAGGAACAAAGGAACAGCTTGTTTGGCTTTCACCAAACATTCATATGTCTATTTGATTGAGCAAAGGGAGGCTTTAAATCGTTTGCTCTGGTCAAAACGGCCTATGTACCTGTAGGCCAGCTTTAGAATATAATGGGCAGATGTAAAGGCATCCTCTCTCAGAAGTCCTTGTGGAAACCTGGTTTGTGGCTTCACGGAGCAGTCCTTTTGATTACAGTGCCATCTGTTGGAAAGAGCTTAAGGCTCTTAGCTCACTTACCAACCTTTGTTCATGATTTCCATCCCCACTCACAGCAAGCCAGAGGACCAGCATACTTCAGTGGAGCCAGTATCAGCCAA
Source organism: Canis lupus familiaris (assembly GCF_011100685.1). Lineage (NCBI taxonomy): Eukaryota > Metazoa > Chordata > Mammalia > Carnivora > Canidae > Canis > Canis lupus. The sequence continues at coordinate 31,896,731 of NC_049239.1, read as the reverse complement.
CCAGAACCAGAAATCACAGCTTTTTGTTTCATGCTGTCCAGGACCTTTGTAAAAACTCACTTCAGCTTCCTGAGGGTGGAGGAAGTGATTTAGGGCCTCTCAGGTGACTCACTTGTCCAGTGCCTGTCAATTAGTTTTTTTGTATGTCTGTGCCTTCCTTAAACCTGGTATAAGATTTTTTTTTTTTTTTTTACGTAAATGACTGAAAGGTGATTTATTTGATAAATAAGTTAAATCACAGTAGGAGTCCTTTAACTAACAAGGTTCTTTAATGAATTTAAAATGATGTGATTTGTTAAAGAAAAACATTGACATGCAGCTTTTCAGAGTCCTTCCTCAATTAGACTTGAGCGCTTCTAACTTGGACAGTTTCCATCCCCAGTGCTTGTGGGGCATACCTGCTAGATGGGCTCCATGGGCTGCCTTGGAGAGGCATAAAACAATGGACAAGACCCGGTTCTGGCTCTCAGCCGACACCTGCTGTGTCTGAAATGTAGCCCCTGCTCGCGTGTGGCTACCGAGCACTTGAAATGTGGCTATTGCAGCTGAAAAAACTGAATTATTAATTTAATTTAATTTAATTATGTTACAGTTAATTAAACATTTAAAACTCATATTTGATTCAGCTGCCAGGCAAGTTTTAAGTTCGTTTGGAACAACTTGGGTACACGGGGTTGCGTTTTCAGTTATAAATTTTGTGAGCTCTAACTACAGATCCAAGTATTACTGATGAAAATTTTCGTGTACCACTGAGGATGTATTTTCAAACACACTGATTTTGAAGACTGCAGCAGAAGAGGATGTAAAATTTCTCATGATTGCTTTTTGAAATGTTGAAATGATGTTTTGGCTACGTTCGTTGGGTTAAGATATGTTGAAATTAATTTCACGAGCTTATTTTTACTTTTTAAATGTGGTGATTAAAAATCCCGAAATTACATACCTGGCTCACATGCTGTTTCTACTGGTCGGTGCTGGCAGTCTGTGCTGGGAATGCCTGTTACCTCTCGGCCACACGTGTTCTGTTCTAGGTGGAACCACAAAACCTGAGCAGGACAGCCCAATGCCATAAACCAGTAACCCTTGTTTATGATCTTCTCTGATTAGACCATCTTTGAACAACCAGAATCGAGAACCATTGCTGCAATATTTGGTTACCTGTGTGGTCCTCAATGTGGGCTTTGTCTCTGTGGATATTAAGTAAAACATCAGAAATGTTCCACCCCTCCTCCTGGGAACATCTTCACAGTGGGCCAGTCAGATTTTCTCATCTAGGATTTTAAAATCAAGACTCTCAGGTAAGTTATTGGACATGGAACTCTATGGCAACCCAAAGCCTTCCTCTGAGAGAAGAAGAGCCCTGCAGAGGACACCGATACGGAGAGTGGGCCCATGTGCAGAGCCGTGAGGTCTGGGAAGAAACACAGTGGGGACCTAACTGAACTTTCCAGATGGAGCTTTGTGTCTTCACCATAAACCTCCCTTGGTTTGACCTAGCTTGAGTAGCTTGAGTGTCTTTCTGTTTCTGAAAGCTAATGATTTCACACACACACATACACACACTTAGGGAAACTAGTTAAACATTTGTAAGAAAAAGGCATCAAAATCCACAAACACGGAAATTAGAAAAATGAGCATGTGTGTGAAGGCAGGGGAGATGTAGTGTGAGGGATGGACTAGGACAGGGACACTCACAGTGTGATCTGGGGACTACCGGGGGACCCTGGAGACCTTTCAGAAGGGTCTTCATAACATCAGATTTATTTTCCTAATTATAATAAATCACTGTTTGCTTTCCTGATCTCATTCTGTCATGCGTGTCCAGCGTAGTGTTCCAGAGGCAGCATGAGGTGTGATACAGCAACAGATTAAATGTAAAAGCAAAAATAAGAAGGCGTTGTCTTCTATTAAACCACGCATTAAAGGGATTTCTAACAATGTCAAACCGTGCCACTCTTCTCACCACTTATTTTTAATTTTGCAAATTAGAGCTTTTTAAATAACATATATTAATGTTAGCATGTAAAGAATTTATTAGGTATTTTAAAGCATCTCCATTCTCGTGCTAATATGTTACCCATCAGTAGACACAGCCCACATGAACTAAAGCTCTGGTACTCAGTTACTCAGTTCCTCTTGCCTGCAGTAGGCTTTACGAGCACGAATGGTCCCCAGCAGAAGATAGTGATGTAAGTCAGCAAAGAGTTCCTGGAGGAACACCTGGTTTAGAGGAGCTCTGAGGTTTTATTTTCTGTTCATAATGTCTGAGTCTCAAACAAGGGCCAAGCAAAGGTGCGATCACAGTGGGTTTTCAGCCTTGGTGCCAAAATCAACTTAGAGGATTAGGCATGAATGGAGATTCCCAGGCCTCAGGCCCTAGATAGTTGCATGATACAGTCTGAGAGGAGTTCCAGGAATCTGTATTTTTAAAAAAGTGCTTCAGGTGTTTCTTTACACAACATGCAAAGAGGCACAAAGACAGGACACCATTTAATTGCAAAGGGTTGGACCGCAGATGGTGGGAAGCGCATGCAGGTGCCTGTCTCCACCCTGCATGCCGACCTCCTCCTGGCAGCTCTGTGGGGGAGCCCGGGGAGTGGTGGGAGGAGCTGACTGTGGGGGTCAGAGGGAACACCGTGCACCTAGCCACGCGACCTGTACTCACCCGGCTGCCTCCCCCGTGGCCTGCCAAGGCCGCCCCTGGAGTGGTTGGCATGGGTCAATTCACAGGTTCTTGAGGGTGTCTCCTGAAACCCAGGAACCCATCAGAGTTGAGAATTGGAAAAGATGAAATGTTGTGAACGTTTGAGCCAGTCTTTGTGCTTTATTTCTAGAGTTTCAGCTCTTTAAAAAAATGTTCTTAGGACTGAAAGTGACTTCTGAGGCAGACACTAGCCATATTTCAAGAGGTGGGCTGGACTTTTGTCATTTGTATCACAAATCAGCAGAAGGTTTTCGTGTGTGTGTGTGTGTGTGTGTGTGTGTGTGTGTGTTCTTTCCTTAAAGGAGAGGCGACTCCTCACTGCAATATCTTGCAGACACATACTGATATCTTCCGAGGAGCGGAAGAGTGCAGTGTTTACCTCCCCTGCCCTACCCTACTCACATACACACAGAAGGGGTAGGGAGGGTTGGTTTGGAATTTTCATTTCTTCTCACCCTGGGTGATATATTGAGGTGGATTATGGGTTTATTTTGGTTCTCCAGAACCTTCTCCCATCATTTGCTTTCTTCTGGAAACATGCCCTACCCTCCTGGACACAGGGGTACTATATGATACAGGCCTGTCGGTTCATAATATCCTATCGGTGGGAATAGGGTCACCATGTAGCACAGCTATAGCAACTCCAAATGCCACCACTGACCTAGACTTGAATGTGAATGGTGCCCCCTGGTGTTGTGTGTCAGGAGAGCCTTTTCCTGGAAACTAACTGGTCCTAGCGTGCGGGCATGAGATCGAGGACTAATCAGACTTTATGCCTAGAATTAATCTGTGGAAGGTAGAAGTGAAAAATCTCCCTTTCTGGTGGGATTGCTGAACAGGGATGCTGGGAAATGGGGCTTTGGCGATCATTCTCTTGAGTGTGTATAAGAAGATTGTTGTTGGAGAAAATGATACCAACATTCCTGGCAGGAAACAGAGGCAAGATTCGAAAGAAAAGGCCTTGGTGATGTAGTTTGAGCCTCTGGATCCAACTGAACATGAAGTGGGATCCATGCTTGGGCTCATTAATTCCATGAGTCAAAAAATGTACTATTTTTCACAATCAGAGTCACGTAGTGATTAATGTGTCCTCATAGACCAGTGGGTACATCAACTTGGATGGGTTGGGAAAAGTCCAGAGTAAAAGAAAAAACCAACTCAGCAGAACTCATACGTATTAACTATCCCACGTCCTTTTAAGAAGCTTTAAGAAGCTCTTATTATTTTTTTTAAGATTCTATTTATTCATTCATGAGAGACAGAGAGAGAGAGAGGCAGAGACAGTAGCAGGCTCCCCATGGGGAGCCCGATGAGAGTCTTAATCCCAGGATCCTGGGATCACGACCCGGGCTGGAGGCAGGCGCTCCACCACTGAGCCACCCCGGCGTCCTGCTTTAAGAAGGTCTTTAAGAAGCTTAGCAGGCTTGTTCCTTTTGATTTTGTTGGCTTCGGAGAAGAAGTTTAATGCAGAAATAATATTGATGATAACGGAAAATAAAGCATGGTCATCATTTGAAAGCATGATAAGAAAATTTGTAAAATACTTTAAACCTTTGTTATTGGGAAAAAATGTCAGTTTCTTTTCTTTCTTTCTTTCTTTTTTTTTTTTTAAGATTTTATTTATCTATTCAGGAGAGGCACAGAGGGAGGCAGAGACACAGGCAGAGGGAGAAGCAGGCTCCCTGCAGGGAGCCCGATGCAGGATTCAATCCCAGGACCTCGGGATCATGACCTGAGCCGAAGGCAGATGCTCAACCACTGAGCCCCCCGGGTGCCCCCAAAATGTCAGTTTTTAAATCTATCTCACATTTTATGTGCATATCCCAAATAAATATATACTACTATGTAAAAATATCATCACCTGGTTAAACTACTTTAACTTGCTCATTTCATGTAATTTATCTCATTGTTTTTATTTTCATTTAAAAACTTATTGATATGCTGATGATCAGTTTGAGTATTTTGTTGTCATTTTAATTTCTTTACCTTGAATTATCTATTGTTATGCTTACGTGTCCAGCACTGTAGGTTAATTTATGAAGGGTATTAACAATTTTCTCCTAATATACTTTGTAGATAATTTCTCCTAAAATTTCACTTCCCTTTAAATAATATTTTTTGTGCCTCTGAATTGCCTTCCTTATTTTCCACCAATTTTTCTAACAAAAACATAGCTCATTGTAAAACAATTGAAAAACATACGTGGTACATTCACCACTCCTTGGGGGTCTAGACCGTGCTGGCCAGTGATTAATCACATATGGCTGCTGAGCTGTACAACTGAGAAAATATCTAATTTTATTCAATTTAAATTAATTTAAATAGGGCAGCCTGGGTGGCTCAGCAGTTAGTGCCGCCTTCGGCCCAGGGCGTGATCCTGGAGACCCGGGATCGAGTCCCACGTTGGGCTCCCTGCATGGAGCCTGCTTCTCCCTCTGCCTGTGTCTCTGCCTCTCTCTGTGTGTCTCTCATGAATAAATAAATAAAATCTAAAAAAAATTTAATTTAAATAGCCACTCGTGGCTAGTGATCACTGTATTTTATAGTATTCTATTTTGCCTTCTGGCTTAACTGGGAAACAGCTTCTTATTTAGCCTAAGAAGGAAAAGATAAGACAGAGGTGCAAAGTCAAGTGGCAGGTCTGCTTGTCTGGACCTGGAGTGAATGTCAAGACGCCCTGGTCCCAGGCCAGACTCCTCGCCTTACCCCTCTTCTCTGAGACACAGTTACATCCTAATGCAGAGGTTGGGGCATGTTATTTGGTGTCAGGGGGGTTCAGCTTGAGAGCTGGTCTCACAAGGAGATAGAACCATGAGGTCATACATTTACTACATTTACTTCCCGTGATCCACTTTCCAGGAACCACATTGCTCTTTTACTTTTCTGTGGTTTAATAGTGAACCTACCTCTTCATAGATTGAGAGGAATGTTAAAATGCACTTTGGCCCAGGCCTTTCTCTCTGAGGCCATAAGACAAGGAGAACGATGGGCTCTCTTTAGAGGAATGCTCAGCATCCACCTTGACAGTAACCATTGAATAGTGGCCTGGTACCTCTGGCTCAGTGAGGAGGTGGGAGGTGACCTCCCTGCCTCCTCCTAGCACCCGAGTGTCACCAGGGCCTTTAGAAGTCTTGATTTGTAGCATATTATCATATTGAAGTTTTGAAAGAACTAGGTGAGAAAGGTGCAAAGTTATTATGGTATGAATTTTATTATTCCCATTTTTCAGAATAGAAAGTATCTAGCAGCCACATAGTGGATCAGTGGAAGAGCTGAGCCTAGAAACTGGCCCCACCGACTCCACCGTATCATGGATGATTTCCCGTCACATCCTGTGGAATGAAGGCTGGGGTTGGAGCAGCTGTAAAATGAGAGATCGTAAATATAATGAATGAAATTGGGATTATGATACATAAAGCCCTCATCAGTTCAGCCTAGATCAGCGTAATAACCAGTGAAATATTAAGGGCCACTTTAGTGCTAGTAGTCCAAATAGTCATTTCATCCGATTCTCAGTGTCCTCACTGGTGGTGGTTGTTACTGGGGTCTCATTTCTCTGTTAGCACCAGGCTGCGACACAATGACATCCCACCGTGAAGGGATCAGTGTGTCTCTTCAGCAATCACAGAAGCTCAAAGCTGGAATGCCAGTGAGTCTTCATCTTAAGTACTAACTCTAATTGATTGGCAGTGGCTCTTTGGAGAGCTGGATTGCATCGAGAAGGACTTGAAGGGGCTTTGGGGCTCACAAGGACAGCGTGCCACTCACTGATGAGTGACGTCTGCCATGAGGCTAGATTATCGAGTCTATTAGGGCAGGGATTTGTTTATGCCTGTTGCATTGACTGCTAGGTCCCTGCACACAGCACATAAATATTTGTTGAAGGAACGAGCGTTGGAAGAGAGGAAATGATGGCATGAAAATCAGGCACTTGCCATCCCCAGGAAAGAGATCAAAGCAGAACAAGAAAGCCTAGGAGGCCCTCAGAACAGCCTCGGTTGGGCACTGGGGTTGACTTCCTATCCTTAGCAAGTTGCTTCTCAATCTCTGCCTTGTTCTTCCAAGCCAAGGCAGCTGTAGGTGATGCTGCAAAGTGCTTCAAATGCTGGTGCTCCCAGGACTCCGAGGCTTTGAAGATTGATGCTGCCCTTTTGGTGCTGCTCTCCTGCCTGTTTTCCTGGCCCCAGGTTCCCTCTTTGCTCTGCGGACTCCTCTGCTGCTCTGGGCCTTTTGTATCATATTCCTGACACTCTTGTCTGATTACCTTGCTCTAAGTCACAGCTCAATGTGACGACACCTAGCTGAAAAAAGATAATATATTTCTTTAATGAAGGCTTACTGCCTTCTAGGCATTCTGTTTTACCTAGAGTAGCTCATTTAATCCTCACAGGAGCCTAATGGGATCAATACTTAGTATTTGCTGGGGAGGAAGCTGGAGCACGGAGATGTTACCTCGCTCAGTTAGTGAGTAGGTGACGGAATGGAGATTCACATTCAGGACCGCCTGGCCTCAGAAGCCATGTGCTTGGCTTACTGGAGACCATTTATGGGCTCACACTGAACTGCTTGGTCTTGACACATAGGTGTACTCAGGCCTCTGGAGAAGGTATGGATGCCCCTGCCAACCGTCCTAGCTGCCCCTGGTCCTGGTAGGTGGTGCATTTTCTAATAGCTGATGCTTCCCCTTCTAACCGCACGTAGAACCCAGCCAGGTCAGCTCTGCGTAAGCCCCCGGGTTTAACAGCTGTGCTAGAAACACATCTACTCAAACCACCGGCATCCCCGGCGCCCTAGCCCTACTAGCAGAAGTCCCACACTTGTAGCCTCTTCTAACTGCACCGTGGGCTTGAGGTCACCATTTAACCTTTCAGCAAATCTAATTCAATTCCTAACTGTTGCCAGTGCTCTCCTTCAGGAAGCCTATTAAATTTTTGCACACTCGCCTTTGGAAATGGATTCTCGTTCTTACCAACTGTGACTAGTAGCAAGTTCCTCTTTACGTCCAATCAGGATTTCTCCAGATTCATTTTGGTCCAGTTCCTCCCCACATCACTTTGCTGAGAGAAGGAAAATTATTGGCCTTCACCTCCCTCTCATCCTTTATATAGGTGAAGATCACAGCCTTCTCTCCTTTCCTGAATTTGGAAAATAACGATAGTTCTTCCCCCTTCTTTTTTTTCTGGTTAGTCTTTTTGTCTAGAGTGACATATTAATTTTCCATGGCTGCCATCACAATTTGCTTGCTGATTTAGTGGCTTAAGTAGCATTTCTTGAAAAATAAACATTTATTTTAAAATTCAGTTTGCACTCTTACTGTTCTGGAGGTCAGAAGTCTGCAATCTGTCTCCCTGAGCTGAATTCGAGGGGGTTCCCTCTGGAGGTTCTGAGAAGGAGAACATGTTTCCAGGCCCCTTTCAGCTTCCAGGAGCCACCTGTGTTCCTCGACTTGTGGCCCCTTTCTCCATCTCCAGAGCGTCTCCCCGCAGTGTCTGCTTCTAGCATCACTTTGTCTCCTCCTCTCACTCAGACCTGTCCGTGCCACTCTTCCAAGGACTCTTGTGATGATTTTGTGCTCCTCCAGATGATCCCGGAAAATCTCCCCCTCTTAGGATCCATACTTCTGCAAAATTCTTCTTACAATATAAGGTAAGGCTTATGCCTTCTGAGATTTGGATGTGGGCATCCTGGGGCGGGGGCTGTTATTCACCTACCACAAATGAACATGTCCGGACTGGAAGAGTCTTCTTTTTTGCTGACTATCTCATGGTATTTCTATTTTGCCGAGTGGGTCATTTTTCACTAATTACTCTTCAGAAAATGTTTCTGCAAAAGTAATACATAGTATGGAAAGCTTAGAAAGTAGAGGCAATTAAAATGAAAAAAAAAAAAAAGAAAAAGAAAAAAGAAAACAACCGAAAACCAAACAACAACCAAACGTGCATGTAACACTATCACACAGTACTACTTAAATTTTTGGAGGAATCTATTCTATTCACCCACATGAGGGAAATTCTGTAAGTCACTAATATTCCCCGAAAGTTTTCAGGGGCATCCTGATCCTTAGATCCTGTAAAGATGATCTCATCTTAGCATTCTGCATTAAGAATGGGGTGCAGATGGGACAATCGGTGCCCAGGCGATTGAGCATCTGCCTTTGACTCAGGTCATGATCTCAGGGTCCTGGGATGGAGCCCAAGTCATCGGGGTCCCTGCTCAGAGGGGAGCCTACTTCCCCCTCCTCCTGTCCCCCCATCTATGCGCGCATGCGATCATGCACTCTTTCTCTCTCTCAAATAAATCTTTTTTAAAAATGAGGCGAATAGTCATCAGTAGGAAATGACTCGTTGGAGGCCTCATACTCAGTAAGCGAAGAACTAGTTGGAGAGCTAGATTCCCTAGTTCCCAGTTCAGTGGTCCTTATCTTCAACCATGCTAATTGTTTCCCCAAGGGGAGCCATTCATTGTTAATTAATTAATTCACTTATCATTCATTTAGTAAACAATAATAAGTGCCTCTTCTGGGTGGGTAATTTTGCTTTGTTTTGGGAATAAGATGGCTATCACAGTCTCTGTCTTCACAGGCATTAGAGTCTGTTGGGAAACAGACATGGAAGCAAAATATTAGACTGTGGTGTGGGAAACGCAACAATGGAAGCACGTGCCAGGGACAAAGGTGTCCCCAAAGAGGCCCTGATTACTTTTTGCTAGAAATCAGAGAAGCCTTCTTGGAAGAAAAACATCTGAGCTGGGCATTCGCCAGGCACCAGAGGCGCTCCCAGCAGTGGATAGTATGTGCCAGAGCACGGATGGGTGAAAACTAACGGAGCTTAGGGGAGACTGTGTGATGTTTGGCCTCTCTGCAATGGCCTTGTTGAGGGTTGAAGATGAGATTGTTGAGAAAGCCAAGGAGGTTGATGGTTCAGTAGTTTTTGTTTAATTGCTCTGCAATTCCCTTTGCCATTGTCCTCCTCTTGGCGAATGACCAACTCCATGGGGCCCTGATGGCATTGTCGGTAATGATGTCTCGCCCCTACTCACCACAGTGATTTGTTGAGGGAGGGACACGTGACAGGGACAAGGCCAATCGAAGTCTTCTCTGAGATTGATGCCTGTTCACTGAGTAGGAGACGCTTTCTTTCCTCTGCAGCGGATGACCTGGAAAGCAGGTAGGTCTGTGGCCACTGGCTAGGTTGCCCTCAGAGAGAGGCTGCCTGTGGGGTGAAGACAAGATGTGAGATGGAGGGAGACACACACAATCCAGTAATGTTGTTGGGGTCCCTGGATTCAGGCCTCCTGAAGATTCGTTTTTGGACTTCCCAGTCACATGAGACAAAACCTCCCTTTGGCTTAAAACGTGAGCTTCAGGTTTCCATGAGTTGCAGCTTAATAGTGAAGGTTGATTGGGCCAGGAACTTTGATTTTACTCGATAGGTGAGGGACGGCCAGGGTGGATTTTACGAGGAAAACAGGTCTGCAATTTCCTAAGCAAGTAAAAGGTCTGCCTGAGAGTGGAGGGCCCAGGTTGAGCGGAATGCCATCTGTAGGAGCAGCTACCAGGACACTGGAGCGCTGCCCAGGGTTTGACGGTCACTGCTGAATAGCCGGATGAGATGGATGCGATGGGTAGATTTCCTGTTGTGAAAGCACTAAAAAACTCATTTCAGCTGGGGTTTGAAGTGACAATTCTGAACTTGCCCTTGAGATTTAAAAAGTTGCATTTTACGAACATTTGAACTTCAAAGGTATTTTTAGTTTCTACTACTTCATGGTAGCAGAGTGTAGTAGTTAAGAAGCTTGGGCTTTTGAACCCCAATGGACCTGGGTTCAGGTATGTTCCTGTTATCTACTTGCTGTGTGACCGAGGGCAAGTTGCTCGGCCACATTGAGCCTCAGGTTCCAAATGTGTAAAACGTGATAATAGTAACACCTGTCTACATTGGGAAAGGACAGTTTCAGTTGCATGAGACTGAAACGTTCAAATCAAACTGTTAAAACCGTAAATTCCGGGAGTAAATGTAGCCTCACGCAAGGCTGGATCTAGCATCTCAAGTCCCTCATTTTGACGCTCTTCATTTCTTGACTCTTCAGTAGTTGTTCTTGGAAGTATATTGTCTTGTGTGTCCAGAGTGTCTGACAGCACATGATGGGGCCACATGCCCTATGTTCAGGTCCCATAGCGTAGAAGGAGACCATATCTCCACATCCCTGGAAAATTTCCTGAGGTTTCTTCTGATCCAACTGCTCAGGTCTCATCTGCCTCTGAAGCAGTCACTGTGGTGAGGGGCAGGAGGCCATGTATCGACCAACGAAGTCAGTCAAGATTTACTTCTCCAGCTGGGGCTGAGGCCAGTGCCACAAAACCACTTGGGGGAAGATGGCCAGGCATCTGGCCGTCTTTGGTTCCCCCTGTTACCAGGAGGCAGGGGGAAATGAACCTTGGGCAGCAAACAGCAGGTTTGTCCAGTCAACATTTTCTCAGCATTGTTGGCAGGATTAAATGTGATAATGAATGTAAAGCATTCAACACCAGGCTGGACACATAGGAATGCCAATTAATATTCATTGAGGGGGCATCTGGGTGGCTCAGTTGGTTGCGTAGCTAGCTCTCAATTTTTTCTCAGGTCATGATTTTGGGGTCATTGAGCCCCTGTCAGGCTCTGTGCTCTCTCTATATATATAGTGTAGAGGAAGTTGTAAGTACAGATGAGCCAAGTGAGCACCCGTGACAGCATTCCTCTCATAGAAGGGAGATGGGCTCAGGATGGCCTTCCTGCTGGCAGGAAACTGCAACCTTCCGTGGGATGAGGACTTGTCAGAAGTTCACTGGTGGCAGGACAGGAGCCAGACCCCAGGCCCCTTGGCCCCCAGCCCAGCTGTCTGTCCCCTTGATTGTCTTGCTCTCATTAGCTGTCCTGTCTTCCCCAGGTACCTCTGTAGAGCTGGACTTGGCAGCCAGACTGACAATGATATATGGCCCCAGAGGTCCCCGGGAAGGGTGCTTTGGAGCTGCTATGGACACACAGGGTGAAGGGAGCGGCTGCCCCTGGAATCCTGCAGAAGCTTCCATCCAAGGCAGTGCTGTCTGTCACTCCCCGCGTGCACCCTTCGTGTTGTCATAATCTGCCTCAAACCTGTCATAATATGAGAAGCTGTCAATTAGGGAGGCCACTTCCAGCTGTTCTGTTCTATGCCCGCTTTGTAGCGATTCCCTCCCACTTCCCCCACATGTTTCCATTAGGGAGGGAAGGGTCCCCATGGCAAGATTGCTCCCTGATGGCAGTAGGACCCCAAACAGCCAAATTTATGTCAGAAAGCTGAAATCAGTTATTGCTGACAACAGTGATAATGGTGTCTTGAACATGACCTAGTTTATTGCTCAGCACCTGGTCTGAGTTGATAAATTCTTTTTTGAGTGACTGGTCGTGTAGGCATCTGGAAGGGAAAATAGCAGTAGGACGGTGGTAGGTACAACTTCAGGGCGAGGGAGAGGAAATGGAAGGATGGAGGGAGGGAGAGAGGGAGGATGGGGGGGAGAAGGAAAGGAAGAAAGGGAGGGAGGAGGAGGGAGGGAGCAGGGCAGAGAGGTAGAGGGGCAAGCACTTCATGCTCCTTTATATCCAGCGCTCGTTATTACAAATAGTGATTGCTACCATTTATTAAGTGACAGCAGGTACTGGGATATGTGTTTTAAGTACATTTTCTCTAACCTTCACCACCTGTTCTGGTGATTGGAAGACCAGGGTCCAGAGAAGTCAAGTGGTTTGCCCAAGGTCACACAACTTATAAATGGAGACACCCAATTCAGACCCAGTTCTGTCTGTTTTCAGAGCCCAAGCTCCTTACGCATTGTGCTGTTTCTGGGTTATCAAACTCAGCTGGCATCTTCCAGGTCCCTTTCTTAAAAGGGCTAAAATGATTTTATGCATTCTGACTAGTAGTGGGCTTAGATTCTCATTTGGATTAGTTTTGGAGACATGGGGAGGGGGGTGGGTTCCAGGGGAGCCTGGAGACGCCAAGGGGGAAGGGCATGTGTGAATTTTAATTGTGCCCACTGTGATTGCGGCCTTTATCTATAATAATATTTTATTAATTGTGGCCCTACATCTCTGCTGGCAGCCTAGCATAATCCTGAGGCAATAGGGTAGAAAGTGACTAATGAGAATAATTTCTTGATCGATGGGGCTGTTCCTTCCAGATTTAAAAGGGCCTTGTTAAAAATGATAGAGTCTCATCTTCACACTGTATATTCAATATCTGGCTATAAAATCCCTAAGAAGAAAATAAGACGTTCCAGGGACTTGGAGGACGGCCTCTGGAGCCAGCCATTCTTTCCTGCCCCAGCACCCAAGCCCGGCTGAGCACCCGAGCTCAGGGCTGCAGCTGCTTCCAAAATCCGCCAGGACCAGATGTGGCTCTGGGCAGTGGCTGTGAAGTGCCACATCCTGCCCTTCTTGGGTGCTCTCAGCTTTTGCTTGCACACGTCTCTTTTGGTGGCGGATCACCAGGTAGTAATCAAGCTCCTAGCATGTGCCTGCCATGGTGCTTCTCCTCTCTGCTGAGCTCAGCCTTGGGCTGATGTGGCCGGTGTGTCCGTGTGACTGGCAGTGGCCGTCACCTTTGGGATATAATTTGAGACACTGATGAAGACTTAGTGCCTTTATATTTATTTCTCTCTTCATCAGCATCATGCCCCAATATTCATCCTTGGCCATTCATTTCTTTGAACTTTGAAGAACTTTAATATTTGGGGAAGATCTTAGAAAACGTAAGGATGAACACCTCAGGGGCCATCAATCATAACCCTTGAGAATTCCCAAAGCCTTCAGGAGATCAGGTGCCGGGTACAGACCGGCACAGACAAGCCTCAGGAGGGGGACTAGCGGAGAGAGAAGGGCACAAAAGATAATACGTGCATCACAATTTTGTAGAGTGCTAGCTGCCAACAGAGGAAAGTTCTAGAAAGGGCTAAGGACCCTGTGATACAGACCCTGAAGGGCTATATGGCAAAAACAGTCCTTTTGTCAGGAAAGGGCAAACCTTCTGTACAAAGAGAGTCCCAATTTTATATCCCTGTTAGAATAGTGTTGGGAAGATGCCAACGGAGAGCATCCTGTATATCCCCCTTTCTCCATCGGGGTGGAGCCAGGAGCGGACGCCCACAAGGCTGGGCTGTCAACCTGATGCAAAGGCAGGAGATGATCCCTTACAGGGTATGTGAGGACGAAATGAAGGGAAGGATGAGACATGTTGCCCTAGAAGACTGTGTTGCTGTGATCTCACCAGCCACAGATCCTTGTCTTGTTCTTTTTGGTGTCTCTGAAATGCTTACCACATGCTAGGAGTTCAGGAAAGGTTTTCTGAGTGCAGTGAGCAAATGACAGGCTGGGAGAGCATTTGAGGCGTGGAAGATCATTTAGCATTCAAGGTCATGTTTTAAGGGTATCACATATTCTTTTTTTTTTTTTTGAGGTCTAATTGGCATGCAACGTGCAACGTGGTAGTTTCATGTGCACATTGTGCTGATTTGATATTTATATATATTATAAAATGATCACCGCAGTAGGTCCAGCTAACAACCATCACCACACATACTTGCACTTTTTTTTCTTGCAGCGAGAATTTTCAAGATCCACTCTCTTAGTTTCTTTCCAATATGCAAAAATAATATTGTTAACTATAGTCACTATGTCTGTACATTACATCCCCATCACTTAGTTGTTTTATAATCTGGGCAATGATTGATGAAAATGTCATTTCTGCAGAATAAGTGCCCAGCAAGATTCACAAATATACGTGTGGCTATCAGGGCATCCCATCCTTTCTTTTGTCCATCCGTGCAACCGCCCATGCATCCCTGGCTCCGTGCACCCATGTATCCATCCATCCAGTGTTTATTGAGTGCTTGCTCTCTGCCATGTTACTTTTAGAAGCTATGTTTAGATTTTTTTTTTCCTGAATAAGCAACTTCTTAAGCCAAGTAAAATGCTTTGCTGCCAGGTTGACAGTCTATGTGCTAGATCTATCCATCGTTTCTACAGAAACTACTTGAGCACCTGTTGGGTGCCAGGTGACGGGGATTCAGTGGTGAGCAAACCAGACATGCCCTTGTCCTCAGGTAGCTTACAGCCCACTGAGCAGAGAATCAAATGGTATATTCCATCATAAGATTATAATTGCAGTAAGTGCTGGAAAGCAAAAGTTCATGGGCTATAAGAAAGGACATGGGGAGGGGGGCACTTGACCTAGTCTGGGAGGTTAGGGGCAGTTTCTCTGAGAAAGGGATGAAGGATCTGAGCTACAGAGTAGGGGAGAACTGAGGGTGTGGCGCTCCGGGCAGAGGGGACCAGACGTGCCATGGCAGGAGTGTATTAGTTTCTTACGGCTGTTGTAACAAATTACCTACAAGCTCAGTGGCTTGAAACACCAATACAGATTTCTGATCATCTAATTCTGAACGTAGGAAGTATGGGATGGGGGGCATGGGGCTAAAGTCAACATGCTGGTGGGGCTGCTTTACCTTCTAGAGCTCCGGCAAGGGATCTGTTCCTTGTCTTTTCCAGCTCCCAGAGGCTGCCTGCGTCTCCTAGCTCATGGCCCCTGCTTGCCGTCCCTCCAGTCCCTGCTTGTTATCACAGCTTGTCACACCTCTGGGTTCTGATCCTCCCGCCTCCCTTGCGATCACACTGGGCCCACCGGGATAATCTAGGATACCCTTTCCATCTCAAGGTCCTTGACTTAATCACATGTTCAGAGTTGCTTTTGGCTCCGGGAGACAACGTACACAGCTCTCAGGGACTAGGGTTTGACATCCTTGGGGGCGGGGGGTCATTCTACAAAAGGAGGTCTGGAGATGTTTTGAGGACCGGAGAGAAGCCCAAGTGGCTGGAGTGCAGAGGACCAAGGCAGGCGAAGCTGGAGTGATCTGCAGGGGAGCAAATGGGCATTCGTCAAGTTTATAACTGTCCACACCCTTTGAGCATCTTCCTGCATTTGGGGAATTTCCCTTGCCACTCACCCCACTTTTCCTAAAGGAGACCTCAGAATTCCCATGTCCCTGACACACAGCCGTGTTCTTAAGTCCAACGGTCAGGGCCACCAGCCCAGTGCCATTTCTTTTCAGAGGGGAGCCAGCAGGTGAGGGTGTGGGTGCCAGCAGAATCCGTTGTCTGGTGAGTGTGGCCACGGTGGCAGCAGCTTCCAGCAGCAGCGGGAGAGGAAGTTCTGGTGTCCAGGGCTCCGCAAGGGAGGGTGAAGCGGCCAGTCTGTGTGAGGGGTGAGGTCGGGGAGGCCTTCGTGGGGCCACTTGGGCGAGCTGGCTGTTCTTTATGGCTGGGCAGCCTCCTCACTGTCTCTCCCAGAGGTTCTGGAGTCACTGAATAACCTCCAGTGTATCCATTTCCTGCCTAGTCCAATGGGAGTGGGTCTGTTGCCAGTAACTAAGACTCCTTAACTGCCTCGGTCGCCAGACCGTAGAAGGTTCTGAAAGTCCTGGTGAAGACTTTGATCTTCACCGCCCCCAAAATGGTAGGAAGCAACATAAATGTTTAAATTAGAAGCTTTGGGGGAAAGTGAGAGATTCACATCCACCCAAGTGCATCCAAGTTTTGAAAATTGACCTTCGAAAACCAGGCCACTCTAACACATCCTAGGCTGGTAGCATGTAACAGGCTTGGTGACGCAAGAGCGGCGCGCGTGTTCTACACCCTGTTGGTAAGTTGTGGTTGGTAGGGGCATTGGTTCTGATTAAGAAGCACAGATGCGTTTTGGGGGTTAGGTGGGGTTCATACATGGGTTCCTAGTTCTATTCCCAACATCTTAAGCACCAGTTCAAACATCATTTGACATCGCACGCAACAATGATTCTGTTCCTACAGCATACCGTGGACGAGGAGGGCCGCTCACAGTGGGAGGGCTCTGTAGGTCCCCCGGGTACTCAGCAGTGTGGAGGGGTGCAGGCGCCATCTGGAGACACCTGTAAGTCACTTGCAGCCCACAGGGTGCACTGGACCTGGGGAGCGCAGGGTTGCAGGGCAGGGGGTAGACGTCAACCCTTTGACAGCTACTCTTCTGTTGGTACTGTTTCTCTCTCACGTGCCTGCTGGTCTCAGTCCCTCTCTCGGTGGCCCCACTGCTGCCACACTGGGTGTGTCTGTTCTAAGCACAATGAGCTGCTTTCAGAATGTCAAGTGTTTGAGATCCAGTAGGCTGCCTTTGAAGCAGCCCATGCCGGAGCCAGGCTTCCATCAGTGGTCAGGGTGTGGAAGCTGTGTCACGTCTCTGCCTTCTTGCCATCCCTCTGTTCTACACGTTCTATTTGGGGGGCAGACTCCTCTGTTTATGAAAGACCATGGTTCAGTCATCTTTCAATTAAACTTAATAAGAAAAACAGACCTCGAATTCTACTCGGATGGAAAGGGCATTTGAATCTGGAGAGGCTGGAGGCTCAGGGAAACAGTTGGTTTGAATAAGGTCACAGATTAATTAGAATTGGGCTTAATTAAAGCTGCATGAGCATCTGGACAACTTTGCCAACAAAGGGGATCATGTGGGTATCTTTGAATGGTCTTTTTCTCTGCTGGGTGCTCGTTTGCTGGTTTGGGCCTTGGTTCCAGCTGCTGTAAGAGACTTCTGTGCCCAAAAGCCTTTCCAACTCAATTACACAGGCTTCTCTCTGGCTGGTTAGTTCAGTCAGAGCACTGTTCTAATGCGGCGAAGGCGAATCCCCAGGTGGGCCCTTAGTTTTAGTCTAGACTGCATTTCTGACTGTGTATGTCCTCCTGTGGGGAGAGAACGCACTTCATGGGCATGGAGTGGATGTAGGCTTTGGGGTGAGTACTCATGTCCCAACCATCTGTCTCCTTTCTTCCATTTGAGGCAGGCATGGCTCTGTGTACTATGTGAATCACAGAGGTGCTCAGCTAGTGTGTCCCTGTAGGGAACTGGATACTAGAACCTTGTGAATGAATTGGACTCTGATGAAGCATCACAGGGCATGCTTTTAGAGCAGCCACACTCATCCCTTTGTTCCTTAAATCCTGCTCTCTTCCTGGCCACCATCTGGAAACAGCTGATGAATTAATTCATACCAAGTTGGCAATGACCAGACATGGCTCAAAGTGTGATTTGTATTAGGAATACTTATATTTTTGACTAGGAAAATGCATTTTTCCCCCTAAACCAGTGGTTTTAAACCACTATGGAGACATATTTAGGTTTGAGTGACCAAGCATCTGAGTTTGCAGGGGTCTGAAGGGCTCCCAGGATGTGGGGTTTTCAGTGCTAACGCACACCAAGTTCTGGGAAAAGTGGGATGAGTTGGTTGCCCTAATCTAGGGTATCTAGGAGAGGTAAGTGTGTGTGTGTGTGTGTGTGTGTGTGTGTGTGTGTGTGTGTGGTGTCTGGTGAGGATTGCTGAACACAGAGTTTGGGGTCCTCGGCTTAGCTTTAGTCAGAAGAGCAAAAACTTTCATGTTTTACATTTTGAAATTGTGGACAACATTTTCCCTGAAAGGCATTTGAAAAATCTCACTTTCAAAGAATGTGGGTCAAAAGGCATCTATAGGGGACAAGAGCAGGGGAGATGTCTGGGGGCAGAGAGGTTCCCTTCTTTTCACCAAGAAATCATTGCCACTCTGCTGACATGAAGTACAGGGTTTGAGTGTCGTCACAGTAAAGGAAGGAGGGGTTACCTTGAATGCAGAATCAAAGGGAAGGGTCTGTTTTGGGGGGCAGGATAGTATCTGACACAGCACTTTGCGTTTTCCCCTAATTTTACCCTTTCATTTCCCCACTGAAGCTGGAATCCAAGTGCTAAATTTCCGTACCTCAGGAGAGGCTGTGTCACAATGAAAACTGCCTATGATGCACTTTTCTTCCAGGCTTTTGTTTTCCATAAAAATTCCATTTAGTTGATGCCATTATGTTAACTATCTTGGAAATCACTGGAGGGGAGTAGAGAGATTTCTGTAAATTTTAGGAGATGAGAACTAAAAGTCTTTGAACATCAAGCTCTAAGAGGTGTTAAGACCTCAGAAGACAATAGCCCTTTGTACCTATAAGAACTTGGATCCAAGTTATACATACATACATATTTAATCTCAAATGGAGTATGAAAGGATGAATCTGTCTTCCTCTGGAGGCTCTTCGGACACTTGTTAGTTTTCTTCAGTCACCACAAAAGCCCAGTCTGCCAGGTCACCCTTTGTCACTGTGACCCTTAAATACCATATAATTCAGATCTACCCAATGCATTTCGCTGCCCTTTCAATCCCTCCTTTTAGCTATGCCTTTGGAACCCTCAGGTTATCATTAGCTAATGCCTCTATTTCCTCAGCATCTTTTGAGTACTGTATTTTTATCCTAAAAGAAACAATCTGTCCCCTGATGATATCGCTTTACTCTGTAGACTTCTTACGTGAAGCTTGTGCCCTTCACAAATCAGAGCCTGGAAGTAGAGAATGTGCCCTTCATATTTCCTTCTGCTGTTTCCAAACTATTTCTTCCCTGTCTTAAAAAAGAAAATCTCCTCCTTCCAGTTTTAAAATAGAATAGAGAAGTATCTTCCCTGTCTACTCTTGCATTTCAGAACAAAAGGAGACTGAGAAACAGAACATTGATCTTCCATCCTAAAGAACACTAGGAGACATTTGTCACACTGAACCATAATATTTGAGGAAGGATTGTCAAAAGTAGTAAAAGAAGCCAAATAGTGGTTCTTCCATCAAGAGAGGGTGTCTTCAGTTGCTGATCTCAGAAAAGGCTCACAGAGCAGTTCTTCAAAGTCAATAACATACCCTTAGGGATGAAATTTTGTTGTTTTAGTTAGGATTAAGTTCAAGCGCATCTAACAGAATCTCCAAAGTAACAGAAGTTAGTATCTCTTTCACATAAGAGCAGTCTAGGGGTTTGCCACCTATTGCTGGCGCAGTGGCTCCACTGTTACCAAGAAATCAGTTTTCTGCTTTTTGGCCTCACTGTCCTGATGTGTAGCTTCCATCTTTATGGTAACCTCTCAATCCAATAATTTGCTGGACCATTGACTATCACATCTGTTGGGGAGGAAAAATTTTTCTCTCTACCCTTTAAGATTCTTCTGGCTGGTCTAAGAAGTAAGCTGGCATGAAATAAATTAACAGGAGAAAATAAAACTTGATTACATATGTACAGGAATCTCCATAAACATGAGAGATTTCGGGGATCCCTGGGTGGCGCAGCGGTTTGGCGCCTGCCTTTGGCCCAGGGCGCGATCCTGGAGACCCGGGATCGAATCCCACGTCGGGCTCCCGGTGCATGGAGCCTGCTTCTCCCTCTGCCTGTGTCTCTGCCTCTCTCTCTCTCTCTCTGTGACTATCATGAATAAATAAATAAAATATTTAAAAAAAAAAACATGAGAGATTTCAAATTACAACCAGGCAACATGAGGTATATATGTCATTTTAGACTAAGGAGGGGGTAAGCATCTGGGACTTCAAAGGGAAGAAGGTGATTCACAGGAAGAATGGGAAGAGCAAATATTTGGTTAACAGGTACTTGCTGGGCCCTCCAGAAATGATGGGACATAAGAGGACTTTTATCAAAGTGGGCTTGGTAAGTGCTTCCCAGTCTACCACATCTGGTTCTTTAGATACTCTAGGTATCTATGGTGCAAGCTCCCCTCCTCAAACAGATCTTCTATCTAAATTCTGGCTGTTAGCATGGAGGCAAAAACATTTTTTTTTTTTTGAAATTTCAATACAGAGTATATTTTAAATAATAGTATCCTACCAATGATAGTGTTCCTGATAGGAAGTATGCTATGGTTTTTAGGGGTGAAGGGCTGTGATGTTTACAACTAACTCAAACTACATATGGCAAATACAGTAAGATGATAACAACTGGGAAACTGAGGTGAATGGCCAAAGTGTTCACTCTCTTATCTTTGCAACTTTCCTGGAGGTTTGAGACTTTTCAAAATAATAAGTTTCCAAAAAATCATGCATGTTCCAGATTAGTGATTTTCAAACTTTCTTAACAATAGCCCACTATAAAATATAAATTGTAATCACTGATCCAGACACGGAATACACACATACACTTCTGTAGTAACATAACTTCTGAAGTCTTCTGTTTCTTAAACATAATCAGTCTGAAATAATCCACATGACAAAGGGACACATTTTAGGGTGGCAAATTTTGCTTCCCTATATGTTCATATTTTGGAAAATAGTAGACAGGATAACAAAAGCTTTCTTCAGCTTTCTGTATTATTTTTATGGAGACTTTTGAAGGGATGAATAGGGCACTCCAGAATGTGTCACTTTGGCATGTGAATTATTTCAAGCTAAAGACAACTGGGGCCCAGAAGACTCAAGAAGAGCTTTTTACCTCCCTTTATCTGCCTAAAAGAATTTATAGAGCTTGTACCAGCAAGAGGCCTACTACCAGAGATAACTTTTTGTATCAGAAAGATTTAAATGCATGGCATGTCCAACATTTGTTTACCAAACATTTGCTCTTCTCATCTTTCTGTGAATTGTCTTCCTTCTCATTGAAGCCCCAGAACCCTATCCCCCTTTTCCTTAGCTCAGGGTAGTATATCAGCCTCAATTACTTGACTGCCTGTGAGTCCCATAGTTTTATATATGGGGCTCCCATACATAGAAAGTCTGTTTGTCTCCTATTCATTGATGTCAATTTAAGTATTAGACCAGCCAAGAAGTTCAAAGGAAAGAAAGAAAATTTTCTGCCCTTATGTTTTCCAGAATTCCTTCCTAATAATAGCCACTTGAACCTGACTATGTGATCACATCTAGTTACCAAGGAGTCCAGGAAAAGTAATCTTTTAGCAATTTATATTGCTACCTTTACTAATATAACAGTTCCGTTATAAGAGGAAAAGAGAATGAATGTTAATAGCAACTAGTGGTAGCCAGCTTTTTTGTTTGGAAAAGGGAGGATATGTGAGGATTGGCTACAGGAACTTTGCTAGGCCTTGCTGGTAAAGAGGATGGCAGGCAGGACTGAATGAGAAATTACACAGAGGAGGCATATTGACAGGAAACACACTGTGGAGGAGGTAGAGTGGGAGAGAGAGAATCTGTATTGTGAAAAGACCAGATGGTTTCTAGTCATTGTTGACTGAGGGAAAGAAAAGTATAAAAAATTAAATTCCACTCCTAACTTCATATAACAAAGAGAATTCTTTCTAACTTGGCACCTAGTCCATGATGAGTCCCCTAGATATTTTCTGCAAATGTTTTAATTTGATTAGGACTGAATCTTACTTATGAGTAACAATGGAAAAGTGATGACCACAGAATCTATATAAAGACACTTAGAAGAAAAAAGGGAGTAAATCTAATGGCAGGTAAAAGATATTAAAAAACATACTGCCTTCGAGAAGCAAAAATTTGATTAAACATATCACCATTAATAAGGAAAAAACATAATGCAGTAATTGCCCTTGAAAACAAGGACCAAACAGGTGAAATCCTAGAAAGAGGTGATGGAAGAGCTGACACAGTTCAGGGAAGAGATGGAAAAGAAAAATAAGTTTAACACATGAGTGAATAATGTCCTAAAAAGGATAGACACCAGGGAAAATAAGGTACAGAAAAGTGAAATGTAAATTAACATGAACATTTAAAAAAACTATAACAAAACTAACAGATATAGAAAACTGACACAGGAAGTCATGCCCCTAATTGGTGTTAATGCTGAGGGTAACTTAAATAAGGAAACTGAACTAATATGTAAAGATGTAATTTAAGAAAACTTTTCTGAAATAAAAGAACATATGAATCTACAGGTAGAAAGGGTAAATCACAACCCAGAAAAAATGGCCTTGTTAAGTAAAAAAAAAAAAAAAAAAAAAAAAAAAAAAAAAAGGCAAGGATAGACTATCGTGACAGAGACCACACTTTATGTACATAAAATAATATTTTTAAAATGCATTGTATATTTCTGTCATTATCTCCAAAAACTGGCAACAGTGCTTGCCTCTGGGAAAGGGAAGTTTTTTCCCTCTGAACAGAGACTGCTGGCTACTTACTGAACATTCATTCTCCTGTTCTATCTCAGAACATGGAATCCTGACTTTACCACCTGAGATTTACCATTCTGGTATTTACTACCCCTCAGCTCAAGTCAATGGCTCTTAACCAGATGTGCCTCCTCCCATGGGAAGTCTAGCAATGTGTGGAGATGTTTTAGTTGTCACAATTCAGGGCCAGGGTGAGGGATGTCTTCTACTGGCATTTAGTAGAATGCTAGCAGAAGTGCTGCTAAGCATCCTACAGTGTACACACAGCCTCTCCTAGTGAAGAATTGCCTGGCTCAAATGCCAGCATTGCTGAGGTTGGGGAACCATGGCATAAGTTATGGTTGATGGGACATAAACAGAAATCATGAGTGGGGCTTCTATAAATTCTCCTTAAATTAAAGGAGGGCTTGCCTTTCTTCCTTCTGTCCCAGTCCTGCTGCTTAGATTGTGGAATATGATGTCTAAGATTGAGTCGGTCACCCAGGACCATGACGACTAAGAATAATGGAGTGGGAACCTGGGAGGAGCCTGGTTTCCAGTGTATTCTTTCCTTCTTCCGTTATCCATTTATTTACCAAATATTTATTTCATGTCTACTATGTGCCAGGCATTGCTCCTGATCCTGGAAATATGACAGAGAACAAAAAAATCCATGTCCTTGAGAAACTTCTATTTTAATTTGTTTATAATAAAACAATGGCTATGTCAAATATATAGTACGTTAGGTGTTGCTAAAGGCTATGAAGAAAAATAGAATGGGGAAGTGGTTAAGGAATGTCTGTTAAGGGATGCTTTGGATTTTAAATAGGGTGGTGAGGAAAGTTCTTGATGAAAAGCAAAGAACTAATGGAGAGGAAGGGCTAAGTAGGGTGGATATCTGGCAGTGTTTCCAGGCAGAAGCAACGGCAAATACCAAGCCCTGTGGTAGGAGTTGTTTGGCATGTTGTTTGGCAAGATGGCTAGAGTGGCTGGAGTGTAGTGAATCCGAGAAGGAGTAGGAGTGTGAGTTGGAGAGGTGATGGGAGAGCCAATGGTGTATGCCTTTGTGGGCATTTGTAGGGCTTTGGCTTTTACTCTGGGATGGGAAAGCACTGGAGGATTTTAAGCAGAAGAATGACACAATCTGACATTTTTTTGGAAAGTTGGGTAATAAGTATTTTAGCAGACTTGACACCTTGACACACAGGTTACAGGCTCATGTACATCTCCCCCCCCCCTCTTTTTAAGTTAAAAGGTTGTATATTTGCTAATTATAAAAAACTTCAATGCTCTGGGTGTAATCTGGACAGTATAGTTTTTATCACTCTTCTCTTACTGTGATTGAAATTTTCATCTGCTTCTTTTTTTGTAAGTCAGATCACATACTGACTTATATAGTTAAGCTTGTGGTCTTTTATCTGAGAATTGCTCCTAAGTCAATCTTTTATCTAAGAATTGTTCTAAGAACGCCCTATCCTGAGCCAATGCCATCATTTAAAAACTAAATTAAGCACAGGATTCTCTACATGTGTCTTTTTAAAATTTTACTGGTTTTGCAAGGTTCTTTAGATATCTTGAATACTAATCTTTTCAGATGTAAACACACACACACATATTTACCACCCTCCACCCCCCACCGCCACCGAAGTTTTTTCCAGCCTGTGGCTCTTTCCTCTCTTTATGGTGACTTAACATTTTAAAGGATGACTGGCTGTTGGGATGAACTAAATTGAGGGCTGAGGGAGGAAGGTGGACACACAGAATTATTGCAAAAAGTCATTCAGTCAATGATGGTGACTTAGATCAAGAGACAACCTTGTGAAGGTGGTTGAGAAGTTGTCTGATCCTGGATCTCTTTTGAAGATAATCCTGACAGGGTTGATTTGTTGATGGATCGGATATATGATCTTAGAAATGGAGAGGAGTCCATTACGACTCTAAGGTTTTCGGCCAGAGCAAAGGAAGAATGGGATTGCCACGTACTGAGGTGGAAAGATGCAGAAAGGAAAGGTTTGGTTTCAGAAAAGTTATATTAGAGATGCTTGTTATAAATACAGATAAGGCAGTTGGTAGATAAGTTGAGCTACATGAAATCACCCAATTTTGACCTATCAGAAATGTATGACTCACCCTGTATAAGTCTGAAGTTCAGTGGAGAGTTCTGAGTTGGGTTTATACATTTAAAAAAAAATTATTTATTTATTTATTTATTTATTTATTTATTTATTTATTTATTTATTGGGGGGTTTATACATTTTGGAGTCATCAGCATTTAGATGTCATTTGAAACCATGAGACTGGATGAGGTCATTGAGGATATGTGTGTAGGTGAATAGGCCATGGCAAACCCAAAACAGTATGCTAGCAGAACGGCCCTCTTCACCAGCCTGGGAAAACATTTTCTTGTGTCTGCCTCAAACCCTGAGAGAGAATAGTAGAATCCTGCATCTGTGGGCATTATCATGGTTTGGTACTAATGTTTGAACTGCTTCAGGATGGGGCTGCTCTCTGCTTGGCATGTCACATGAAGTCATGTCCAATTGGCAGAAAAATAGTGGCGAGTGTTGGACTTGTTTCAATTCACTTATTTCTGAACTTCTGTAAGCACTACTTCCTATTGATTCTTTGCCTTTTTTTATCCCCAATATTGAAAACCTCTTAATGAAATATAGCATATATACGTATATATGTGGAAAAGTACATAGATAGTGAGTGAATAGCTCAATGAATTTTCACCACGTGAGTGTCAAAGTGTAACAGCACCCACATCGAGTATATCTTTTAACTCGCATCCCAGAAGTCTCCCTTAGGCTCCCTCTTAGTCATCACTATCCCTACCAACATAATAGCTGTCTTAACAAAACACCATAATACAGCTTTCCAGTGTATGAATTATGCTGTTGATCAGTATTTGGGGATTTTCTAGTTTGGGGCAGTTATGAATCATGTTCTTGTGATGGTTCTAGTTCATATCTTTTGATGAATATATGTATTCATTATTGGATATCTACTTGAGGATGGAATTGCTGAATCAGAGGGTATGTACTTGTTCAGATTTAGTAGATATAGCCAGGTTTTAAGTGATTGTTTTGTCTCTCAAGCAATATATGAGAGAGTTCTAGATACTCCATATGCTTACCCCTCACCAGTACTTAGCATTTTTGGTGTTTTCCATTTTAGCCATATTCTTTTTTTAATTTGCATTTTTTGGTAACTAATGGTGTTGAGTATTTCTTCATGTGTGTACTGGCCATGTGGATATCATTTTTTGTGAAGTGGGTTTTTTATTGGGTTACGTACTTCTTTCTTACAAATATTCTCTATATATGATATGTGATATGAATTCTTTGTAGAATATATGGCCTGGGTGGCTCAGTGGTTGAACACCTGCCTTTGGCTCAGGGCATGATCCTGGGGTCCTGGGATCGAGTCCTGCAGAAAATCTGCTTCTGTCTCTGCCTCTCTCTGTGTGTCTCTCATGAATGGATAAATAAAGTCTTTAAAAAAAAAAGATTACACTAGATTTATAGGTCAATATGTGGAGAACTGCCAGATTTATAATGTTGGGCCAAATATCCCTGGATTTATTTAGGTTATATTAAATTTCTTATCATAATATTTTGTAGTCTTCTGTATAGAAGTCTTACGTATCGTTTGTTGGATTACAGTCTTTGTCATTTGAATATTTTTATATTATTGTCTATGGTGTCCATTTGAGAATTTCATTGTTTTCCCCTTGGTTCAACCTCTGGTCCAGACCCTGAAACCCCAGAGGGTAGGAATTCATTCTTCTTTTCCTTATATTGTGAAGGAGAGATAAAATGATTTCCCCTGTAGGATAAATTATATAGCAATTTGGAAAATGGACTGAAATGATGCAAGATCAAGTGAAGGCACTTGAAACATCTTCACAGTGACTATCATTTGCAAAGTTTCAGACTTGATGGGCACCAGTGATATAGTGACCATGTCTTTTAATATGGAGCTGGTTAGTTCTGCCAAGAAGGCCAAGTGACTTCTCAGAGCAATCTCTTAAGTAATGACCAGCCCTGGAAGTATTTTTTTGTGTGTGTGTGTTTGGCTTGAGTTTTACTGCTTTTGATTTTTCTTTCTGCTTGATTTCTTCCACAAACTCCCCATGATCAAATTTTATACCTGTCAGTCAGATCATTTCGGCTCTGGAGACAAATGCTTCTGACCATCAGCATAAACTGGGGCCCTTCTATGTTTCATATACTGGTAACTTTTGAGAATCATGGAGGCATCATCCATTCCTCTTGTTCACTCCTTCTGCCAGTTAATGATTCTTAAGTGGTTGGATAAAGAATGGCAATCTATATTCGTCTATTTCTTTGGATACAAATATGACCTCAAACTTCAGAATTTGTATTTTTTTGTTCCTGGGCCAGATTGCCTGTGCAAATGATGCCCAACAAAGAGTAATCCAGATGGATAATGCAGTCTTAAAAGACCTAGAAAAAGACACTGCTTAGGCAGTGGTATGGTAGATAGTATCACGATGTTGAGTAAGTTCTTGTTCTCACTCCTGAATGTAGGAGATGCATTAATCTGTGTCTCCCTGTCCCGAATCAGCCTTCTTAGACAGGACTCTGTTTCTCATCTAGGCAACCTCTTCCCCTTCACTATTAATCTGTTTGCTTTGGATGGAGTTGACTGACGCTCTGGCCTCATGGGTGGGCATTTAACTCCCGCTCGACTGACCAGAGATATGGATTCTCTTCATAGTGACTGCTTTTGGAGATGGGCATGCTGCCCTGTACGAGCCAGGTGGGCACGAGAAGGCATTTCTGGGAATGTTGACAGAGAAGCACACTCTCCTTTGGGTTGAATTTGATACTTGGAGGTTTTGTTCTGGGGAAGACGGTGGCCACTATATCACCACAGAGAGTCTGAGAATGAAGCCAGTGTGTAAGAGAACAGACCTGGGGATGCATAGGTAGCCCTCAAGTACTGGTGACTCTCTTTGAGCCCCTGAAGTTGAGATACCATAGCCTTTTAAGTTTTGTGAGCCAATGCATTTCCCTTTTTGTTTAAACCAGTTCAGGGTTTGTTTTGTGGTTTGTTTGTATGTGTATGTATATGTATATGTATGTGTGTCTGTACGTGTAATGAAAATGTTTCTTTTCTTTATTTCTTTTTTTAGATCATTTATTGATTTGAGAATGAAAGAGGATGAGTAGGAGGAGGGGCAGAGTGAGAAGCAGACTCACCACTGATCGTAAAGCCTGACACTGGGCTTGATCCCAGGACTCCAGGATCACAACCTAAGCCCAAGTCAGACACTTAATCAGCTGAGCCACCCAGGTGCCCCTGTATGTGTAGGGAAAATATTTCTTTCTTTTTTTTAAATTTATTTTTTATTGGTGTTCAATTTGCCAACATATAGAATAACACCCAGTGCTCATCCTGTCAAGTGCCCACCTCAGTGCCCGTCACCCAGTCACCCCCACCCCCCGCCCACCTCCCCTTCCACCACCCCGTAGGGAAAATATTTCTAATGGACACAGTGTTCATGGATGAAAAGAGACTGAGCTGTAAAAACTTCAGGTAACATTCCTTCATGTGGATACTGACTTGATCCTTGCCCATGTCATCATGCTATGTTAAGGTTGCTGAAAGTGTAACACAGTAATTTTTTAATTCAAATGTAGTGGCATTTCTAAAAGTACCTCCTACCCGCAACTTCTTCAATCTCCATGGCTATCTGAGGCCAGGTTACATATAGGCCAACGCTCCTGTGTGAGTTTAAAAAGATGCAACAGTCTCCATTGCATTTAGCAAGAAGGTGTGACAAGAACTGCAGTCTTGTTTCATTTCCAGGCTCCTGTGTGAGTTTAAAAAGATGCAACAGTCTCCATTGCATTTAGCAAGAAGGTGCGACAAGAACTGCAGTCTTGTTTCATTTTCCAGTGTAACCGAATATGACCTCAGACAGATCCTTTAATCAGGGTGGGGCTCAGTTTCCTTGTCAGGAAAATGGGGTTGGTAATACGTGTCCTGTCTCCGGTTATTGTGAGCCTCGAATGGGATTTATTTAGAATGGTTTCTCATAAGGATCTATTCAAATTTAATGTGTCATTATTACTATTGTTCATAAAAGTAAAACCCAGGAATGTCTTTAAACAGGTCTACGTTTCTAAGTCCGAGAGAGAAAGGAAAATCCTTTTATACTAAATTCTTGAAATGTTTATTTATATTTATTATCTAGATATTAGTATGTCTTCCCAGAGGCAGACTTAATTCATCTTGGTTTTGCTTCACTGGGATTTATAAACCAACCAGAGTGGGTTTACAATCTTATAGACACACTAAGTGTAGCTTTTCCATCAGATCAATGGCCTATTAGAACAAGAAATTAAAGAACCCACGGTAACTGTTGGTGGGCCCCGTTGGCCCACTCAGCCTCCACTCTCCCTAATCCTAATGCTTCCCTTTTTGGTCCTAGCTCCAGGACGATCCCTGGTTTCTAAGGGATAAGCACATGCCATTCCCATAATGACAGTTATTAATCCAAGGTTGGATGGACGTGCTGAGCTAGCCCAGTCAGGGGGAGAGGCTTTTCTTTCTTTCTTGCTCTGTGTAGACAGGGATACATTTAATCCCAACAGTCACTGGCAGCCATATTGCTACCATGAGGGAAAGCAGCCCTTGGAGGAAGTTGATATTTAAGATAACAGAGAGAATCTTGGATTTTATGACATCATTGTATTTTTGGGTTTCCAGTTATAGGCTTTCCATCATTTCCTTCAGTTTGGGTCAATCTTTTCTGTTACTTGCAAGCAAAAGATATTTTCAATGACCCCATGTATTTTCAGAGGCTTTCTGGGAACTCTAAAAACTATGTGTTGGTGTATTTTTTTTTTTTTTTTTTACCATATTTGCTAATCTGGAGTCAAACTTCTTTTCCTTTCTTAGGGAGACCAGAATGAAAATGTCACTAATCACTTCGATTCAGAATTGAGAAGGGATTGATCATCGGTGTATGACTATGCCAGTCTATTTTCGCCATTTAAAAACTTGTCAATGTATTTTAGAAGGCACTTATTTTATCTGGGGGCTGCTAACGGGCAGTGAGACTGGAAGCTCTGGAGAATAGAGTTTCCAGATTTAGCAATTAAAATTCAGGATCACCAGCAAAGTTTGAATTTCAGCTAAACAGTACATATTTAAAAAATATGTGTCTGTTTCATGAAATATTTGGAATATACTTATGCTAAAAATTATTTATTGTTTATCAAAAATTCTACAGCTAAATCAATGACCGAAGTATTTTTTAAATTTTTTTTTTAATTTTTTTAATTTATTTATGATAGTCACAGAGAGAGAGAGAGAGAGAGAGAGAGAGAGAGAGAGAGGCAGAGAAACAGGCAGAGGGAGAAGCAGGCTCCATGCACCGGGAGCCCGATGTGGGACTCGATCCCGGGTCTCCAGGATCGCGCCCTGGGCCAAAGGCAGGCGCTAAACCGCTGCGCCACCCAGGGATCCCCCGAAGTATTTTTTAATGGTTTATTTATTTTAGAGAAAAAGAGAGCAGGAGGAGGGGCAGAGGGAGAGGGAATGAGAGAATCTCCAGTAGACTCCCTACTGAGTGGAGAACCCAACTCAGGGCTTGATCTCATGACAGTGAGATCATGACCTGAGCTGAAATCAAGAGTCAGATGCTTAACCAACTGAGCCACCCAGGAACCCCAGTGATTGAAGTATTTTTAAACCTATGTATACAATTGTGAAAATGAAACTTTAGGCTAGAAAGGGCAAATTCTGTTCCCCTAGGCTTGTGCCTAAATGTATCACTGGTGAAATACACATCAAGATTACCTAACTTTAGAAATATTCCTAAAACAAGGTGATGATTAAGACAAATTTATAAATTGAATCTTTAATATGAAACTTTCAGGTACTAGGTGAAGGAGATACTTTCACAAGTTCTCAATGTCATATTACATAACACCTCTTACTGTATTTTGGGGAGAGCAGGCCCAGAGCATAAAGCAATTGTCCTATTATTTTTTTCCAGAAAAACATGAATCTGAACTAGATTTATTCATGTGCATTGAAGCGATAAGTCAGAGTATTGAAGACCAGTCAACAGATGCAAAGGAAATGAGTAGGGCTGCAAAAGGGAGAAGGATTCAAGGGTGAGGACAGAGAGAGCTGGAGAGAAACATTTAGGGAATGCGGTAGGAGAGGTCCTGGGTCATGGCTGTAAACCTGGCAAAGCCTCCAGTCCTCCAGTGTCTGGGTCTCCTTTAGGGTCATTCATATAGAATGTGCACTATTCAGGTCATCATTCAGGGTGCAGGGTCAGAAAGGACACAGTTCTACTTAGAATTCCCAGTAATTGTCCCCAGTCTTTCTTAAAATGACAGCTCTTACGTGCATCTCTTCCTGTTGTCTCAGAGTTTGGGCAGAGGCCCTAGAGGGTGGGGAAAACACAATTAGGTTCCCTGTAAAATGCCAACCTAATACGAAGTGTGAGGCTCTCGGTGCAGGGCTTGCAATGAGATTGTGAAAGGGGTTTTGCCAGCGCTGGTGACCATCCATCCACCTCTGGCCCATGTGAGAGGCTTGGAGAGAGTCGTCGGTGCTGTACGTTGTCCCACACACTGGGAGAGCCTGGGGTTTTGCTTCCCTTTACCTTACACCTGAGGAGAGGGGCTTCAGGGACTCTTGGAAAGCTTGAACTGTGGTCTCTACAATTTAGAAAGCCTAAGGGTCCCTCTGAATTCTCTCTTGAGTGAAGATCAGAGGGTATTCTTCTGGCTGGAGCTGTCAGCGTGGCTGCATTGAAGGTGAGCAGCATGAGACAAGGTGTTTGTTTTCCTGGAGCCAAAAGGGAGGTGCCAGTTGTTGTTGTTGTGTGTGTGTGTTGTATGTATTATGCATGTGCGTTCTGAGGGCTTCCTCTGTGGTTAGAGGGACAAACAGACC
Source organism: Canis lupus familiaris (assembly GCF_011100685.1). Classification (NCBI taxonomy): domain Eukaryota; kingdom Metazoa; phylum Chordata; class Mammalia; order Carnivora; family Canidae; genus Canis; species Canis lupus. The sequence continues at coordinate 31,865,076 of NC_049239.1, read as the reverse complement.
CCGTGGGAGGGAGTCTGTGCAGTGGACAGATGGGGAAGGGGCATCTTCCTCCTCAGAGCATTGTAGAGGTTCCCAGCAAGAGGATCTCTGAAAAACCTGCAAGACTGCCCCACAGAAGAACCAGCTCCCCACCCTGGGGGACCTAGCATCACATTAAATGGTCCTTGCCACAAGATTGTGACTACTGTGCCCTTCCCTCTCCTGCTCTTTCCCTATAAGTCCACACCAAAGAGCTCAGAAACCATTTCTAGAAACACACTGTGTAGGGAGGAATAGAAGGGACTAGGACAGAGGTGGCCAGCTATGCTCCTGCCTCCACTGCAGGCTCTGAGCATAAAACTGAGGGGGGAGGGCAGAGGGGAGAAATCTTACATTGAATGAAGTTTTGATTACATTGGATAAGCTGTCTCAAAATTTTTATTTACTCACTTATTTGAGAGAAAGAGAGACTCAAGTAGGGGAGGGGCAGAGGAAGAGAGAGAATCTCAAGCAGGCTCCATGCTGACCGTGAGGCCTGTTGTTGCAGGGTTCAGTCTTATGACCCTGAGATCATGATCTTAGCTGGAATCAATGGTTGAACACTTAATGGACTGAGCCACCCAGGCCCCCAGGATAAGCTGTTATAATTAAATTGAATTCACAATTAAAGTGAAATTGTTCTTGACTTGAAGTGATAGGGAAGCTATGGCACCTGTCTGACAGCTGCCCCAGGCTGGGCATGAAGGATTCAGAATGAGCTTAACTAGGCTTGGGAGAAAGATTACAGTCAGTTTATGATTGTAGCCTATCCCATATTGCCCATTAAGTATAGTGATTACCTTGGTAAATTCAATATCCCTCTTTATAGCAATGCTCTAGAATGCTGGAATTCTTGAAGAAGAAGGATTTAGGTCAATCTTATCCCAGTCTGTGGGTTTCCATGGGATCTTCTAATTCTTTCTATTCACTCACTGTTGATGGTGAAATGGGCAGTAATTGTAATTGTAATCCTGCAAACCAAGCTCAGAAAAGACAGAACAATTTTTATTTCTGAATTTGACTGTCATAAGAAATGAACAATTTGCAATAATCCTTATAAAGATATGATCAACAAGGAAGTACAGTGTGTGACCAGGGTTTGAAACAGATGCAGTACTCCTCTAAGTTTTCTAGATTACATCATGGGTGGTAGGAATTAATATTCATAATAATAACCACAGGGTACTATAAGATCTGGAATCTCACACATAAATATTCCTCAAAAGTCTCCCATTCCCACCACCGTTATTCTACGGACTCTAGTCCAAACCACTCTGATCTTGCACTTGAACTCTATGGCAACCTCCTAATTGGTTTTCCTTCTTCCAAGTTTGCCTTCCTCTAATCTACTCTTAACATGGCAGCCAGGATGAAGTTATGCATGCCTTCTTGTGGGATTGTGAGTATTACCTGAGGAATTGCTTATCACAGAGTGTGGATCATTGTAGGTGCTCAATAAATGCCCACTCTTTTGCTGCAGTCACATCCACTACCACCTGTTCATCTATAATGACAAATGGCCGCCACTACAGCCTACTGATGTCATCATCATCATCATCATCATCATCATCCACCATCATTTTCGCCTACATCTTACAAGTCTTTTTAGAATCAAATGATCTTTCTCCTGCTTATTTTTCAGGACTCATCTTTCACCACTTGTCTCCTTGCACCTAATACTTCGAACAAATTGAATTTAGTTCTTCAAAAGTTCCATGTTCTCTTTCAAGTTTATATCTCTGTTCCTTCTGCATTGAGCATTCTTTTTTTTTTTTTTGCATTGAGCATTCTTAATCTTTAAGCCATGTTTGGACATCACGCTTCTTGGAAACTTTTCCTGCTTCCTGAATTCTGAGTTAGGCACTGTACCTAAGGGTCCCTCTGGAGCTCATGGTGTTCCCATGAGTCCTCCACTTTCCTTGCCATAATGTGTGTCCTGCTATATTGTGAGTGCTTCCTTACTTGTACGTGTTCCCTTTTTACCATAAACTTGGTGAGTGCAAAGACTGTAACGTATCTGTGTAAATCAGCTCCACAGCTCCAAGGTATTCTATAGCCGTTATACAAAGAATGAATGAATAAATGAGTGAATCCACAATAGTATAAAATAAGAATTACTATTTGTTGTGATGCTGGTGTGGCATTACAGAATTCAATAGATAGTAACACTCAAGGATATTTCTGCAAAGTAAAAAAAGAAGAAAAATTGAAGAAAAAAATCATTAAACACTGAAATTAAAAGCAACTTTACTTGACAGTTGACCAGAAGGTCCAAATATAGCTGAACTCTGCAACCTCGCCGTCCCACTGCATTTCTGAGTATGTCTGCTAAGCAGTTTGTTTGTTTGTTTTCTGTGATTGAATATGATTGGGTCTCTGATGTTTACCCCTTCATCCTCAGAGACTTTATCACTGAATTTAGATCTTTCTTTGCATGACCTTTCTCCTGTTTGTCTAATACAGCTTTCTCCATTTTCACAAGATGAATGACATGGTAAAAGCCCTTAATATAGAATCTGAGGATTTCGGATGGCATAAGACTCCTTCTCAGACATAGGGAGAAAAACAGTTCAGCACTACAGATTCATGGAGCCAGAAGGGAAATCTAGTGCTACTGCCCTCTGCCTCACACTGCTGGATTCTCTTTTCACATATTGGCAGAGGTATAATGGAATGCATGGATCCCTGGAATAAAAAACTATGGGCTTAAATCTTAATTCATCCAGGGAAAATTAATCCATTTGATTTTCAGTTTCCTCACTGGTGAAAGCCAGGTGATTATGTTTACTTCAAAGGGTGAGTAGCGCAGCCCAGGTGGTTCAGTGGTTTATCACCGCCTTCGGCCAGGGCATGATCCTGGGGACCTTGGTATCGAGTCCCACGTCGGGCTCCCCACATGGAGCCTGCTTCTCTCTCTGCCTGTGTCTCTGCCTCTCTCTCTTTCTCTGTGTCTCTCATGAATAAATAGATAAAATCTTAAAAAAAACAAAAACAAAAAACAAAGGGTGATCCTGAAGATTGACCAAGATTACGCAATTAGAAAAACTTGTCCAAGTAGGGGTCATGATTGCAAGTAACAGAAACAACTTCCAGGTGATTGAAACAAAAGGGAATTTATTGGAAGGACATGGGAGGATTCCAAATTGAAGAAGAGCTTGAGGATTGAGTTTAGGATGAGCAAGAAGTGAAGGGTTTTTGGAAAGCAAGAAACAGAAAGCTTGTATCTAGAATCGACTAGATAATACATAGCCACTGCTATAACAAATGCTCTGTAAGCATTCCTTTTGCCCTTGCAATACTCTTTCAAGATTTAGAGTCCCAGGAGAGAGTGTCTTATTGTCTGAATTTAAGTAATGTGCCCTTTTCCTGGCCATGGAAAGATCGGGATCTAGGCAGTGAAAGGCAGATACCTGGATTTACTGAAAATACAAACAGTGGTGATTGTGGGGTAATTCCTCATAAGGAAATTAAAGCTCCAAAAAGGGGATGCATGTTGTATTGCCACAACACAACAAATACTACATGAACTCCTTGGCTATGCTGTATCAATTAGGATATTTTCAGTGAAATACATCAGAAAAACTGACTCAAACTGTGTTGAACAGTAGGGATTTTCTAGTTCCTCATAACTGAAAACCAGAAAAGTGTATTTCAATTGAGGTTAGATCCAGTAATTCACTGATTGTCACCAATGATTTGGTTTCATTCCGTCTTGCTACTCTGACTTCTAAGGGCCATTTTATCCTATGGCAGCCCCCCATGGCTATTCCAAGGTAGCTTCCAACAGTGCCTAAGAGTTCCTGTTTTCTATTTCACTCCCAGTAACAGAGACCCACATTTGCTGAAACATTTCCAACTGAAGTAGAAAATGATTGTAATAGACTTGGATCCCCTTTCAGGTGATCAATTGCAGTGTTACCACTTGACCTGTTATACAATCTTCGTTTGCCTTTACAATAACCACTGCTATGACCACCACTTACACCATTTCTGGGCTGAGAACTTTGTGTTTTCATATTTAATCATGGCCAATGGCTGCCTCCAGTGAAAGTGTGATATTACATGGCTAAACACCTGTTGGTGCCTTTTCATGTATCTAAAATTGTCAGCTAGTTGAGGAGGACAGCACTTAGTCTTCCTCTTCCTCTTATCCCCAGCCTTCAGTGCAGTTTTATTTCTGGAAGCTAAGTCTTCTCATAGGTAAAATAAAGAAACACAACTGAATGACCTCTGAGGAAAACATCTAGCTTCAGAGGTTTTGTATCAATTTGGGGGGAGGCTTGTGATAGCTGTCACATTATCTTTTTTGGCATAGTGAGGGTTTATACGAATGGAAATTATTGTTGATGTTATAATAAGACGACAACATTAGTCTTTATCTTTCTTCATGTCTGTTTCCGTAGCACCCAGGACGTAGCTTAGCATATGGTAGGTGCCCTAATAAATATTCACTGATTACAAGAAAGAACTACTTACTACTGAGAACTTTTGGTGTTATCTGGCTTTGCATACATTATCTCATTAATCCTCACAAGAACTCCAAAAGACAGGCATTATCCTACCCACTTGAGAGATCTTGAAACAGGGACTAGTGAGGCTTTAGGAAACTGCCCACATTTTCACAATCAACAACAGGCAGAACCAAGATTCAACCCATTTTGGACTAACTCTGAAGTCTGTGTCCTTTCTACAGTAGCTGCTCACTTGCAGCATTTTAACACCCTGATAATCTCCAAATTACAGTTTAGCTGGCTTCCTTGTAGAGTTTCAGATCTGTACCATTTTTGTATCAGAGGAGGTAGCAGGGAGAAGCTTCAGGGAGAAGGAACCAGGAGATAATAATCGCCCTCACTGTAAAGGCCCCACTGTAAAATAAAGAGATTAAAACAAAACAATAACTAAACAACCATAAAATCTCCTCAATGTTACTATCTTGCAAGGAATAGCTCAGATTCTTCCTTATTTCTTCTGCATATAAGAAGAGACCAAACAGGCAGTTGGTGATGTTCCTCCTGAGCAAGCTAACAGCTTTGATACCCTCTCCTTTTTATCACCTCTCCTATTATCCACAAGTCCGATCAGAACCAGAGCACTGGGGATATCTTTTTTTATTTTTTCCCCCTGTTTACGATACTGTTGTTATCACATAGTTTATGGTTCCCCTTGTATCTGCCATGCAAGCTGGCATAATTCAGAGGCTACATCACTTTTTCTTAATCTAAGGCCTTTCATGTTTGCTGGAAGTTCTCTAATGATTTGGCCACTTGGAACACTTTTGAAAGAAAATAAATTAATTTAAAAAGTTTCACTTTTTAAAAACGTGGCGACTAGAAAAATTTAAATTCCACGTGTGGCTATATTATATTTCTATCGGACATCACTGGCCTGGCCCCCGAATCAGCTGCATTCTTGGACCTGCCACCTGCTGTAGACCGCACACTGTTTCTAAAAGATGCAAAAGCCTTCGATTTCCCTGCCTGGGTGCCTTTACTGTGCTGGTTTGTTTCAGATGCTCAGATTGTGCCTCTTACCCACACGCTGAAATCCCACCCCTCTTTAAGGCCGAGCTCAAATATGATCCCCTTGGGAATACTTTTTAATACCCCCTCCTCAGATTTTCCATGCACTTTATTGATAATTCCAGTTTGGGACCTGGATTTTAGTGCCAATTAACCCCCTGGTATCTATGCAGATGCTGTCATATTTTTTGTCCATGACAGACATTGCTAATCTATCATAGCAGCTCCCTATGGAACCCAATCCTTGCATGAGGATCCTCAGTACAGCACTGTGGGCAGCAGCAACCACCAAAGGATCAGAGTAGAGACATGGTTTGCAATGCTGAAGTGCATTAATAGGCTGGATGCCCTTGCGGCCTAATATTAATTGTACGAGGATTTCCTCTTCAAGCAGAATTCCCAGGGAGGGATCCAATATCATTGCTCTCGAGAGAGAATAGCTGTGAGGGATCATATATTTGCATAATATCTTTTTCTTTCTTCTGATATCCTAAGTAACTGCTTTATAATAAGCTTGACATTTTCTGCATCCTTCCTTAGGTGTTTCCATAAGTCTGCTGATAATATGAAATTTAGGTAATCTGACTTTTCCAAGCAGATTGGTTGCTGAGGAATCTGTGGAGGCCCATTTTGGGATCTCCTCAACAATGGAGTATCTCCTGATGATGTGGGACTCAGGGAATACAGACGCAGGAAATCTCTCTTTGTCACTTTGTTATGATGGGTGTCGAGGCAGTGGGGAGGGCTAGAGTCATGAGAAGACTAGAGAAGAAAGAAAAGTTTTATGAAAACTCCTTTTTTTTTTTTTAAAAAAAAGGATTTTATTTATTTAGAGAGCTCATGGGCTTGGGGAGGGGCAGAGGAAGGGGGAGGGAGGGAATCGCAAGCAGACTCTATGCTGAGCGTGGAGCCTGATGCGGGGCTCAATCCCATGACCCTGAGACTGTGACTGGAGCTGAGATCAAGAGTCGGACACCCAACTGACTGAGCCACCCAGGTGCCCCTGATTGTCCCTTTTTCCAGCAGCTTTGGGTGTTACTTAATTCTTCTGTGGAGTTTTATGTGGTTAACATAATTTTCCAAGTTTTTTGAACCAGCTACTGACTGTTACCCTTCTGGGAGTCTAATGCACTATAGCTGCTGAGTGTCGCTATCCAGTATCAGAAACACATTTATGACTAATTCTTATTTATGCTAATCTCTTCTACAATATAGGAAACTCTCGTGGGCAAAGATTATATATGTCAGCAATTATAGGTGCTTTATTTTGTTCTTTTGTCTGTGTGCAAGAGAGAGAGAGAGAGAGGAGAAGAAGGAGGAGGAGGAGGAAGAAAAGAAGAAGGGAAGGAGGAGAATGGGAAGGAGGAAGAAAAGGAGAAAGAGAAATAAAATGGAGGAGGAGGGAGATTTTAGATTAGTGACTTTTAAAGGCGGAGAAATGCTGGGTGCTTTAACTGAATACCACCATCAAGACCCTCAGTGCAGATGACAACATTACACAATTTGATTTTAAGGAATGTAAAATCTATTTGGTGCAGTGAGATAGACACAAAACAGATTACTGAAGAATTAAATAACAGGGTGATACAACAACAGAATGGATACAGTAGGAAACAGTTGTGTTGTCAAACACATTATGCAGACACTGGGTGCTGTCGTTCATCAGAGAGTTCTTTGAAGCTTACCCAGTATTTGCCAGGTGGCTGGGCCCTGGATGACAGTATACAACACTGAGAAAGTGAAATGGAAAGATAGAGCTCTATCATAGGGGAGTCCTGGCACTGATTTTCTTAAGACAGATGCCCCATTGTTCTGTAGTATTCAAGGGGAAAATGGGATATCTAGCCAGGCAGCTTAAATGTGGTGGGGTCTGGACACAACTCAGTCATGTTTTCCCAATCACAAGGAGAAACAAAGTTATCAAACAACCAGAGTAGCTGATCCTTGGATGGAAGTTCTGACTGATGGATTTGCTGACCCCAGGCAGCCTCATTGCCATTTTGTGACATACTCTGTGTTTTCCTCCCACTGATGTGGCTGGAGGCTAGCCATGCCTTTCTACCAGACCCTTAGCCCTGTGGTTTTGGAGATGGACACTTGTTCTCCCTGGATCATCTCCAGGCACTGCAGGGCCTACTGGTGTTCATTCTGGATGTCTCATCCCCTGGCGAGTACTCACTTCATCTATCAACAAAAGCAGGGACAGCAGAGCACCCTGAGGAGTTGTCCTAACAGTGTCTGTGTTAGTATCTGCCAGGGTTCACACTATAGTTTGGCTGTGCACATTAGTGAGGATGATCCAAACCCACATTGGATAGTGCTCATGAGGATGATGATGATGAATCTCTCCACCTCTTTCCCCACCCTACGTGTCCTAGTAGCCTTGGAGTCAGAGGGTCTGATTTATTTTTGGCAGCAGCCATGAGGGTCCTTGTGTAGATGCAGCTGGTGAATCTAACTTGGCTTTGAGATCTGACAACCTGATCCCTACCATTATTCTTCTCTATCCTGGGCGCTGGAGACAGCTCTTTGTTGACTAAATTCAGGCCAGAGGCAGGGATCAGGTGACATTTCTCTTTCACAGTAGAAAAACCGTGTGTTATCTCTGACAAAGTATCTGTGTTTGCCAGAGCCTTAGGCATTGAGACGAGCCCTAGTTTACTCTCACCAGCCTTGAAGGGGAGGACAGCCTCTCATCCCAAAAGTTTCCATGATGTCAGCACTTCTGCCAACATCTTTCCTTAAATCTAATCATTAGTGATGTCTTATAAAACAGTGATGACTACTAATAGTCTTTTATTCTGACATAACACTTTATGCTTTCCAAAGCACTGTTACATATATTATCGTATTTGATTCTTGTGTTTTTAAATATATAGTTGTTATTCTATTCTCACCCTCAAAGCCAAAACACTTTCACACATATAGCATATCAATGTCTCAGAATTCTTAAGTTTTCATCACTTTTCTTTTGCCTTTTCCATATTCCTCTCATCTGTGTGGTACTCAATCCTTTGGTTGGCTGTTTTTTAAAAATGAATTATACATTATCTAGTTCTCCAAATGATTTAAGTATCTTAACAGCTTAAATGCATGGGAAGCAAGGTAAAAATAAATACAGAAAGTCTCAACCTCCCTAACCCAGTTGAAAAGTATTAGGTGGGACTATAGTTCCTCAGACTTTGAGAATATTTCTCTTTGGACAGACTGGTTACCCCAGACTCAGTAGAGAAGGAAAGAGAGCAACCTAAGAAGCAAGATAAGCTGTTAAAAACACAGCTGAGTTTTCTTGAAGGAACAGGGAAATAAAAGCGTGAAGTAGACCAGAGGCATATCCTAATGCTGCAAGAAAATATATGACATAAGAAAATATTCCTGCTCTCATCGAAATGGTTATTCATGGTGTGAGCATTAAAAAGCCAAGCAAGGTCTAAGATTTTGAAAAGAATGATGACAGAGATTTGGTTCTCACTGAGCCCTTAGGGGCACAGGCTTCTAGAACCATCTATGATGGCTTTGGTTCAGAAATCTGTTGAAGGGGACTCTCCAGCAGAAAAATAATGTGGGTATGAGGAGACAAGTTTCATTGCTCGAACAATCCCAAAGCCTTTGGGATAGGATGAAAAGCATCTGTTTCTTTTTTTTTTTTTTTTTTTTTTTTTTTAAATTTTTATTTATTTATGATAGTCACACACAGAGAGAGAGAGAGAGAGGCAGAGACACAGGCAGAGGGAGAAGCAGGCTCCATGCACCGGGAGCCCGACGTGGGATCCGATCCCGGGTCTCCAGGATCGCGCCCTGGGCCAAAGGCAGGCGCCAAACAGCTGCGCCACCCAGGGATCCCAAAGCATCTGTTTCTAAGGCTAATTCACTTGACTGCCCACTCTCAATTAGCCTGGAGGTGTTTGGGACACAGGGCTCAAAGAGGAAATAGAAATGAAGAAGGCTTATATCTATGGAATAAGAGAGTAAGCACCTCTAATGGAGAATCTCATGATTGGGGCTGACATTATTACAAATTCTTAAATTTTGCAAAAAGATATGAATATCTCAAATGTTGTTCTCTGAGAGAACATGGCCAAAGGGTTATAGTCAACATCTTAGTGAGTGGTTTCTCATACTTGAGTGTAGGGTCAAATGTAGAAATCTAAAAATGACAGTAGATGACCTGAATCCCAATGAGGTTGAAACCAAAGGATCATCTCTGTCCTTCCTCCTTCACTGAGATAATCCTGAGACTCTGTTCTGGTCTTTGTTGACACTAGGATGAGATTCGATTGCTCCAAGCATTGGTTTGGGGAATGTCAATTTGCAACTGTGCTAGGGCCTGGGATTGGCTTGTGTTCTATTTAATGTGGGAGTGTAATTTGGACTTATGAGAACTAGAGATCGAGTAGATTCAATTTCAGAAGTTCTTATGGATACCATTCCCTTGGAAGATACCAGGCTACATTTGTTGAAGGAATTGCAATTATTTTGAGATACTTCTGGATGAGATTAAACAGAAGGGAGTTTGGGCTTTAAAGTCTTTGGTCTTTGGAATTAGTATGGTTTTTAATTTGCAATAAATGAAAAATTCAATTTTTAACTTAAATTGCTTCCTTTCAATTTGATAATGAGAAGAGGTCATAATTCACCCTTTGTTGATATTGCTGGTATTGGAGGGTCTTTATATTGCTTTTAGATTTCTCTATGACATTTGAGGAGTATTTTGAATAGAGTAACTGCATAATTTGGGATGGGAATTGAATTTAGGATGAGACATAGTCTTGGATTTAATTTATTATATTACTCAGCTATTGCTGTAATAATATATAAAAAACTAAACTCAAAACTCAGTGACTTGCATCATTAGCATTTATAATAAATTAGCATTTATTTCTCATATTCATGGGCCCACAGGTTAGCTGGGACATTTCTACTTCTGGCTACTGGTTGGCTAGATTTGGTTGCCTGTTGGAATTAGGTCCATTCCAAATGTCTCCATAGTCTTCCCTGAAGGAAGCAACTGCTGTATTCTCATGATCAATGGCAGATGCTAAAGAGAGAGCAAAACATGTGATGTCCTTAGTTCAGAACTAGACACCGCTCTTCCGTCCACATTCCTTTGGCCAAATCCATTGCCAGTGGAGTAGAGAAATACACTCTGTTCACTGCTGGGCACTGCAAGGTCTTCTGACAAGAGACTGCGAAGAATTGAGAATAATGGTCTAATTTACCACAGTAATATATTCTTGTTTTGATGTGTTTGTCCTTTCACTTTTTATCCATTCAGAAATACAGTCAGGAGTTTTCCCAGCTTCCCTTGAAAATCTTCCATGGTTCCCACACATTCAGGCTCATTAATTGTTCCCATTAGGACTTACCCTAAAATTATTGAGTTCAAATCTCCTTGGATGGACTTCAGGAGTTTGTATTTCTTGTGATCTTGGTAAATGCTTTCAAAGTTCTGTTAGATTTTAGTAATTAATCCCTCATAACTCAGGAACTCTGCTCCTATTCAATAATGGGGTCAGTCTACTTAATTTATCAGCTATTTTAAAAAATTATTAACTGGCCAAAAACCACTTTTTTCTTTTGTGTTTGGGATTAGCTCTAGCTACAATAGGCCTCTTGTAGTTCTTCTCTAATTTCCTGCCTTGTCCACATTGCTGTCGCCTCCAGAAAACCCTTTCATCCAAGTGTTCCTGCTTAAATTCTGCTCCAACCCAAACCGTATATATCTTAAGGTTCATGTCAAAGTCTACTTTTTCAATTCACAGTTTCTTAGTTTGTCTTCCTATATTAAGTCTCAAAGTCTGCTTTTTATTAAAGGTAATTACATATAGATTTCAACTTCCAGGTTAAAAGCATCTAGGTGGCAAGAACATGTCTCATTTGTTTTTGTGTCCCTTTTCAGTTCCTTGTAGGTTACCCTTTCTTGTTTTCAAAACTAACCTGTGCTTCCTTTTCGATGCTATCCCCACTTGTGACTGTTTTCCGCACCAGCTCCCCGTCCATCTTCTCTCTCTTTGATCTTGTGATTTTAAGACCCTGTACGTGGTGTCTTTAGGTTTGTGAGCCGTCCTTCTTCTGTTATTACTCTGTCCCTATACACCTCTCACTAGCTCTTTGATTTTCACTATTCCAGCTCCAATTTTGCCATTTTTGTCTCTTCTGGTTCTTCACTTCACTAAGTATATTGCAGCAGGGGAAATAGATTTTTCTCTTTGAAGCCTCTGGCTTTAGTTTTCCCCTTGAGAGCTTTCTCTATATTATTTTGAAAACCATGTCGTGCTGTTCTCTACCGTTTTGAAAAGGGGGAGGCCTTCCCATTCCAGTTTTGATCATTGGTTTTAATCATATTTGAAAATGTCTTCCTAACCCAACCGGAGAATTTGCTCATTGTGTATACATTTATGCTAAATTCTCCAGCTCTAGAGCAATTAATTTTTGCTCTTTCCTTAGCGTGACCTGATTGGGGGTGGTGGTGGTTCTCTTTCATTTGGCATTTTACTGCTTCATTCTTGCATGTAAATCTTAATGATTCTGAAGAGTCCATTCTTCTTTTGTAAGCACATAAGGGATTGTTAGGAATGTGTCTTATCTTCTGTAGTGCTAACCAAGGATTCTCGATATTTGACTTTCCAAGATCACTTTTGGATCACTTCTAGCTTTGTCACTTTGCACTAAAATATAGTTTATCATCTCTTCCCCAAACAACCATTCTTGTTTTCAGTAGGGAAAGTATCATTCCTTTAAATATATTTTATTTCTTTCCAATTTTGCAAAAATATATGGTTAGGTGGGCACGGGTTTTCCCAAATTTTATGTAGTTGGTCTTTTGAACAAGAAAAATAATTTTGTAACACAACTACAATTTATTTTTATGATTTCTTTGTGTCGCCCATAGTCCCTTTGAAATATATTCAGTGTGGAAAGCTTCCCTGCCTCCTTATGCCTTTGACTTCTATCCCTCTTAGGTAATAGAAAGTTCTCAGGTTGCTTAAGTTTCAAACGAGACTTGAACACAGAAATTGGAATGTCAGCTTGAATGGGTTAAATAAGGAAGATTTTATGTCAAGTTCTCTGCTTTTTACTTTTGGGGCTTCCTCAGGCTGGTAGGTGGCAGGGTATATGGTTGGCGTCTTTTTTGTGTTTCTCCTCAACTTGCTAGCTAGCTGCTAATTCCTCCTAATGTCAGAGTGGTGAGAGAGAAGAATGGAAAAAAATAGGGAAGGCCTTACTTGGACTAGTCTGTCGTAAGCTGTTTCTCACTTATTGTTGTGGCAGTTACTTCATGTTGATTCTTTCTAGGGCAATAGTGAAGCTTGTTTCGGAGATTCTCATCCTGGGGGACCTTGCTCCATGGTTCTTTTGACTGAGGAGCATACATTTCCTCCTCCCCTGGAGGATCCCTCGATAGCCCTTAGAAATCCAGCATTTACTTCCAGCTTTTCAGTGGTTCCTCTGCCCTTTTGGGCAGCCCTGTTGGACAAGACCAGAGGTGCCTCACATTGGTGTACTTCCATGAGTGGCGCCATCTGGTCATGCCAGCCAGTCCATCGCCACCCGTATCCTTGCAGACTGCTTTGCCCTTTCAGGCCTGCGTCGGGCACCAGCCCTCTGCTTCCAACAACAGGGAGCACATCAAGCCTCTAGCTATTTATTGCATGGTCACTACAAGTGTGTGATAAAATTTCTCTTTCTTAGCATTTAACCACTGGTTTCCTCAGAACAAGGACACTGAGTTGTAAGGATTGTAGATCTCCGTGATGCAAATACTCTCTTCTCAGCCCATATCGAACTACCAACAGGATAGCATTGAACAGAGTTAGGAATAGGGGCTGAGAGTTGGTTTATGCGAGCCTATGAGCCCCCCTCCACCTCTTCTGCTGTCCCGTGAGGTGGTTCAGCACCACTTTTGCTCATCTTTTCCTTTGGGACCAGGCTTTGAACATTTCCTTTATACAGTCACAGAAGCCACTGAGATAGTCCCCTCTCCCTACAAACACCCACAGAGGAGCAAACAGACAAGACAACAGATTGGTCTTTTCCTAAATGTGGCTTCTGCGTCCCCTCCAGAGCTTCAGAGATGGCTTTAGATTTCAAAGTGGCACTCTGTTCTTTTCCTTTTTGTTTCTGTCCCACATGGCATCCTGCATATCTTATCTTCCACTTACCAAGTCCTGGCTTGCCATTCATCCCTGCTCCAAACTCTTGACATTCTGAGCAATGAATGCCTGGGTTAGCTCACCCTCAGTCAGCCCCATGGCGGCAAAAGAAAAAACGAGGGGTCCTGCAGAGATGAGAGCCTTGCAGCTCTCCTCAGGTAAGAAGCAAGCAAACACCCTTTATATCCTCTGCTGAATAAAACTGCTGTTTTGGGATATCTCCTTGAAATAACATTAAATCAAACAAGCAGGCTCAGTATACATAGAGAATCATGCACATGACAAAACAATCAGAAACATGGGGAATTGTAGTGAGGGGGTTCCTCAACTGTGTAAGACTGACAGTTCTGACTCTCAGGAAAGTATGTTTTCTTTCCCACCTGAAAGCAGACAGCATGTCAAACACAAGTTGTAATTGGGCCATATGATTTACATACAGATTAATCCATTATTAGTCTAAGTGAGAATCTTGACTCGGCAAGGTGGTATTTATCATCCAATTGCGGTGCTCACATAATCCAAGTGACTTTGTAACTTTAATTGTACTGCATGTTCTGGAAATATTGCCCATGATTACACCCTGTTTGAAAAATAATTAGGTGGTAATTAGCATTACAAGTTTCTTTTAAAAATACTATCATTAGAGAGATTTCTAAATGAATTACCTGGCACCGGGGACTAGGTTTTTCTTGGCATCAACACCTTTCTCCACAGAAGGGGCAGTGCTGTTCAAAGGCATTCTTAGGGAGAGCCTGTATTAGTTTGAAATTGCTACTGTAACAGAAAACCACAAATTTAGCAGCTTAAAACAACACAGATTTATTACCCACTGATTCTGTAGGACAGAAGTCTGGCAGACCTGACTGGGTCTCTGTTTAGACTCCAGAGGCCAAAGTCAAGGTTAGCAGGCTTCCTTCCTTTCTGGAGGTGCTAAGAGATGGCCTGTTTACGGGCTCGTTCTGGTTGTGGGCAGAATTTAGCTCCTTTCCGTCCTAGGCCTGAGCTCCTGGTTTCCCCCCTGGCTGTCAGCTGAAGTCCATCCCAAGATTTTCGAGGATTCCTGCATACCTTGCTTCCTGTCCCCTCCATCTTCTAAGGACCAATGGGAGGTTGAGCCCTTCTAATGCTTTGAATTGCTCTTGCCTTTTCTTCTGGAGCATTCCTTTGACTTCAGCTGAGAAAATTCCTTTCAGGGCTCACGTGATTAATTGGGGCCCACCTGGATGATCCAGGATACTCTCCCTATTTCGAATTCTTTAACCATAATCACTTCAGTGAAGTCCCTTTGCCACGTAAGGTTCCGGGGATTTGGACATGGACTTCTTGTGGAAGGGGCGCATTGTCAGCCTCCCACAGAGCCAGAGCCACGCAGGTGTTTCATTGGGCATATATACTGCTGCTTCCCAGAGATGGTAGTAGTATAGTAGTAATCTCTCTCCCTTTGGGATGAGGGCACTCACTAGTGCCTTTTGGAGTATTGAGTGACTCCATCAGGCAAACCAGGACAACTGAAGGCTTCAATGTCTAGCATAGATCAAGATGCTACAATAGGCAGAGAAAAAGCTAATTTCTGTTAAGTAAATTGTGGGTATTCTTGGGAGAGGGTGCGTCATAATGAGCTGTTGATTTTTTAAAATATTGGCTTATATGGTGATCCTACATTTATTCGTGGAAGAAATGTATAATTGCATATTGTGTATCAGTTGCCAATTAAATGTAAGTTCATAAAACAGACAGTGCCTGTCTCATTCACTATTGTATCCATACAGCCCAAAAGAGGGCCCAGCATGGGGTTTCTCAATAAGCACTTGATACATATTTATTGGAGAAAATACTTGTCTAACAACTACCTTGATAGTACCTGGCAGTGCTTGAGAGTTCAGTAGTGCAAAAGACAGACCTGGCACCTGACTGCCTGACCTTAGACATCACACAATTAATTATAAATGGGGACAAAAGAGAGAATCTTTAAAGCAGTGTACATACCCTTCCATTCTATTTTCACTGGAAATGTACAATTGTCCATTAATATTTTTTAATATAGGGTCAAGACATTTTCTTTGAATAGGGTTCACTGAGTGAAGTTACGCATCTTCTTTGAAGTTATTCCTCTTCCTTCTTATTATGTAAACCATACCCCAAATGCATCTTCTATGATTTTAGTTTTTCTTCTCTAAAACGGAGCGAGGACTCAAGATCAGGGGTTGGCAAGCTGTGGCCCAAGCCAAATCTGGCTTACCATCTGTTTCCATGTGCCCTCAAGCTAAGAATGGCTTTTATATTTTTTGAACAGTTGAAAAAAATTGAGGAATAATATTTTGTAATTTGTAAAAATGATATGGAATGCAGATGTCAGTGTTCATAAATATACTTTTATTGGAACGTAGCCATGCTCAGAGTCATATAGCTGTCGCCCATGGCTGATTTCGTGCTATTCTGACAGAGTGGAAGAGTTGTGACAGAGACCATATAGCTTGCAAAGCCTAAAATACTTATTTTCTGGCTCTTTAGAGAAAAAGTTTGCTGACCACTATTCAAGATATGTGAGAAATAAATTGAGTGCAGAAGATTCTTACTAGGTTCCTCTCCCAATTATTTTCTTGGTGGTTTATGTATATGAAGAGAGCATGCTCATGGTGGTGGTGGGGCAGTAAGATAGGATTTTACCTATCAATAATTTTTTTGATGACTGACTCCACTTTATCATATTTTACCAGACATCCAATTTATTTTTCATAGGAATAGCTCTCTTTCTTATTTAATTAATTTCATCAGTATACACTGTTCTTAATTAAATTATGCAGCAGTGCTAACAGGTGCAAACTGCCATAAACCATATATATATATATATCAAATCACCATGCTGTACATCTTAATCTTATAATTGTGTATGTCAAGTATACCTCAATAAAGCTGAAATTAAAAAGTAAAAAACCCAAACTCTTAGGATTTAAAAAAAAATCAGGTTGTAGATGAACACAGCTGACTCCTGGTGAGTGCTCATCTCTTGTGAGGTGAGGGGCGGGGGGCAGCAGGGAGCCCTGGAGAGGAGCCTGCTAGTCTTCAGTTATAGAAATAAGTGAGTCTTCTGTCTCTACATTTTATGAAGGAATGGAGAGGTCTGGTTAATAAGCTGGCAGGTCTAGTGGAGGTTGGTGATGATGTCTGCTGCATGTAAGATTTAGTTCAAATTATACATAAACTTGCATATTGTAACTAGAACCATGCTCTGTAGATGCCACATAGGTATCCCTTACTCAAGATGACTTGCATCTAGAATTTTGAATTTTCAGCATTACTAATGTGGGGAAGTATTTCATGTTACAGAAGCTCACATCTCTAAGAGTTTCTTGCTAGAGTTCTCAGAACTCTGATTTGACTTTCATAGAAATCCTGTCTTCTAGCCAGTATCAAAGTGAAATACTTCACCCCACTCTGTGCAGAATGCCGTCAATAATTGTAGTTGTTTTCAGTGCTTTCCTCAAAGAGAATAGTCCCTCGTAATCTCTTAATGCATCAGGGAGTAGACATAAAATCTCCTTAGATTTTCAGTCATATACTTCTGTGCTCCCTTGAACCAATATTCTTTCTCCTGAATATTAATTTTAATTTATTGAAATGAGGACAATCACTGCAAAGTATAGCAGAGAATTAAAAAATAACATTTCAGCCAGAAACAGGTGTTAAAAATAGCATTGCTGTGGACTTGGTATCACTTTCAGTTTAGAAACTCTGTCTTTGCATATTTCAATGGCTCCTTTAGCCCTGAAACGTCACCACTTCAATGAACAACTGGCCCATTTTTATGTTATAAGGCCCTGGGATTCCAGAAGCAAAAGCAAGCTCTATCCATCTTTTCTAATTTGCTTCAGAAGATGCAATATGAAAAAAGAAGAGCATTAAGGAAGGATCTTTTCTTTCTTTTTTCCTTCCCTCTCAGGAGCTGAGTTAAAATGGAATACAGTCATTAAAAGGTTATCTAGTGTAACAAGCTCCCTGCCAAAGGCAGAGCAGAAGGCTGTATTCCTCTGTGAGTTGTTTTATGAAGTAGCTCATGGCTGACAATCAGTGAACTAAATCCTTTGACAAGGAGAGATTTACAAGGACTTGTCTACAGAGACGAAGTGTTTCTACAGACTTGAGCAGAGCTGGGACCAGGGATTAGCAACCCTGCACATAAATACAGCTTGCAGCCTCAGGATTCTGCAGCTGGGGGCCTTCAGTAGCCACTCTGTGTAAATATGCCTATGGAATTGAGTTCTAAATGCCACAGAGTTCTAAATACTGACTGTGCTACATACAGGATTCAGGTGGCTTCCAAGATCCATGGATGGGTTAAAAAGGTATTCTCCAGGCACACATTCCAACACTGGGGTCCATTTTTCCTGATCTCTGGGGTAGCTACAGCGTTTCAACCACTCTTCAACCCCCGTCACTAAGGAAGAGGCTACCCAATCTAAGTTTTCATCCCAATCTCCTTTCTCTTGGCTTCCAATTACATATTGTCCTTTGTAGTAGGTGTCCCTTGGTAAGTAAGTTTGTTAGGTGTTAGGAGTGGTGATAACACCACATGGCAGTGTGCCTGTGGACATTTGGCATGGCCTGAATGTCTGTGTGCCCCCCAAGTTCAGATATTGAAATTCTAACCCCAATGTGACGGTATTAGGAGGTGGGGACTTTGCAAAGTCCTTAAGTCATGAGAACGGAGTCCTCATGAATGGGATTAGTGCTCTTATTGAAGACCACCCAGAGCTCCCTCTGCCACATGAGGATATAGTGAGACATTGCAACCAGGAAGAGGGCCCTCGCCTGACCATGCTCGTGCCTGGATCTTGAACATGTAGTCTCCAGAACTGTGAGGAGTGAATTTCTATTGTGTACAAGCTTCCCAGTCTGTGGTATCTATTACAGCAGCCCAGTTGGACTAAGACTACTTCAATTACATATTCGTATTTTGACATGGCTCTGAATATTCAAGGGTTAATTTTTTGAGGTCCAAGGGAGAGAATTGATGATCAGAGATGAATTGGATCAGGGACTTAAATGCATAGACTAAGACAGCATGAAGGGGTATTATGGATCATAACAGGCCATCTCTATTGTTTTTCAGATGATAAAACTTAGACCTAGAGGGGGTGAATGGTTTGTCCACGGCCACAGAGATTGTCTAGTCCTGTACGGGGACTCGAACCTTCAGAGTATAAGAGATGATCCTGCTTGTGTGTTATCTCGATGTAGCAAGTAGTAGCATATGCAGTTAGATTTTTCTGGCCTTAAATTGCATCTCTGTACTAGTTGTACAATGGGGAATGTGTTTAATATTTTTGTGCCCCAGTGTCCTCAACTGCAAATGGAGACAAAGGTACTGCTCCATAGGGCTGCTCTGTTTATTGAATTAGTAAATTCATATAAATCTCATAGAAGAAGAATGCCTGGTAAGTAGTAAACACTCATGAAATGTTAGGTGGTGCTACATTACTACCCCATCGCTACTACCCTACTGCTCTACTACAGTGTGTGACTCACTTCCCCCAAGTCGATGTGATCTTAATTTTAAAAAAGTCTTAAAGAGGGGCACCTGGGTGGCCCAGTGGTTGAACATCTGCCTTTGGCCCAGGTCATGATCCCGGGGTCACGGGGATCCTGCAGTCCCCATAGGGAGCCTGCTTCTCCCTCTGCCTGTGTCTCTGCCTCTCTCTGTGTGTCTCTCACGAATAAATAAATAAAATCTTAAAAAAAAAAGACTTAAAGAGAAGAAATATACTCAGGTAAGCATTTGCATCTAAACAATTTAGACACATATGTATATATGCATGTGTATGTGCATTAGGTAGGGGTTCAAATCTATTGTGTTTATCATTTGTGTACAGCTATTAAATAAGGTCATCCAATGTGTCCCTGAACTAAGTGGGAACTGACTCACATTTCATCACTCTCAAGTTGCTCAACCGCATGTATCAGTAAACCATTTTGAATTTGCATGTGATCTTGTGGGGTGCACATCATGATATGCATTACTGGGGCATGTCTAGGGGAAGCCACTTTTTTCAGTAAGTTGAGTCACACAGCGACTGAGATTTCATTTTGTCTGTGCAGTAAGCACCTAACATGAACTTACATCTATTAGTTATTCTCTCTGTTTTGTCTTGAGAAGAATATGAAACTGGTTGAATGAATCTGCTACTCTGCTGATTCAGTGTCCTCTGGCACTGAATTCAAAGATGAGATCCAGCAAAGAAAAGCCTGATGGCTTATACTAGTTTTCCTTCAGTCCAAAGAACTTCACCTTATGGTTCTACAAAATGTATCTATTGAGAGAATGTTTACAGTAGCTCTGTTAATGATCACAAAAAACTGGAAGCAGCCTAATGAGCATTGAGAAAAAAATGGAGAAACAAATTGCGGGGCATTTATACAGCAAGATATTATGTAGCAGTAAAAATGAATGAACTATGGCAATAGGAGACAATTTAAATGTGTGTTGGTAACATAATGATGAATAAAATCACAAATTCCAGAAGTCACGTATGGAATGGTGTGCTTCTTATAATGTTTAAAAACAAACCGAAACGATATATTTGAGAATGTGTATATGGTAAAATTCTCTCTATATATACATTGATATATTCATTTCTAAGTGATAAATAAATGAATAAATAAAAATAAAAAGTAAAAGAAGGCCATGCGTTGCCCAGTGATAATATTGTGTTATGATTAATCCAAGGCTGGGCACCTGAGGTCCAAGGGAAGAAAAGAATAATATTTTCTAAACGAATGATCTCATAGAGCCACTGTTTTGCAGGAAGCAAAATTCCAGTGAGCAGGATGTGCTGAGCAAAAACCACAGAGTATTGGGGATCCCTGGGTGGCGCAGTGGTTTAGCGCCTGCCTTTGGTCCAGGACGTGATCCTGGAGACCTGGGATCGAGTCCCACGTCGGGCTCCCGGTGCATGGAGCCTGCTTCTCCCTCTGCCTGTGTCTCAGCCTCTCTCTCTCTCTCACTGTGTGCCTATCATAAATAAATTTAAAAAAAATTAAAAAAAAACCCCACATAGTATGACCCAGGAGTTGGAAACTGTTATTTAAAAGTCCTTACATGTTTTTTTGTTTTATTTGATAGCATGTGTCCTCTGTAGCCTTTTTCGCTCTGTGATTTCTGGCCAAGACATTGCTATTTGTATTTGAGTCCACGGGGTAAGGCCATGAGATAGCCTTTGTAGGACTTTGTTGAAAAGAAATAAAGCCTGGGCACATGTCTGTTCCCTCCAGTCCTGCTGAAACCCAGAGTGGAAAAAAAGCAACAGATTCTGAGGCTCATCCTTCAAATTCATGGAAAAAAGCCAAGATAATCCTTTCTTCTACCAGTGGCTCCTCTTTCATGTCTGTTGTTTGTTTCCTCGCTCTGGTGAGTGAGGAGGGATGAGGCCCAGAGCAAGGGATAGGCCAAGAGAAGAGGCACAGCTCGGCGCTGTGAGCCACCTGAGAGCAAACAGCGTGACATGTTTGAAGCCTGTGTCTGGGATTCTCTGCTTCCTAAACGCCTGGCCTTTGTTGACTTCAAGTCTGAATAATAACAAGGAGCAAACTTGCATATCATAAAGTGCAAGGGTGAGCTTACCGGAAAGAGCTGGAGCTCAGGCCCTCTTTTCTCTTGGTCCGTATCTGTTTTGATGACAAGAAAGGTGTGCTTGGGAGATGAGGTTAGCGTCGTGAGCTGTTTCTGATGTTTTGACTTGGAATGGTCCAACTGGCAAAACTTTGTTCTTCGGGTCTGATGGGGAGAAATTTGAATGAATGACCCCTACCTCTCTGTGATGTTGAGTGAAAAGTACCCTCCCAAGGGCCCCGGGGAGAAATTAAGCCAGTGGCCCCCAGACTTTAGCAGCAGAGTCCAGAGAACTCTGGCATCATAATCCAAAGTGGTTGCTGCCAGTGCGACAGTTTTTGGAAGCATGGTTTCCTCTTTAACCGATGGAAGCTTCCCTTCCATTTCATTGTACACCTTTGTTTGTTTGTTTGGTGGATTATAGTTGACACACAATGTGACATTAGTTTCACATGTACCACATCAGGACTGGACGACTCTGTACATCAAGCTACGCTCACTCCAAGTGGAGCTACCGTCTGTCTTCATAGATCATGATTACAATACCGGCCGTACCCCTCATCCCTGAGACTATCCACTTCATGACTCTTAGCCCATAGCATGCACTCCCCTCGCCCATTTTGCCCATCTTCTTACCCTCTACCTGTGTTTGTTTTAATAGAAAAACATTTTTTTTCCTACCCAGTTTTTCAAAGAAAAACAAAGCTTCGGGAACATGGTTGTTCTGTGACTTCTGGTATTTCTGGAATGCATCACTACTCTCTCCAGGAGGATGCATACTTCAGTTTGAAAAATGCAGTGAGGCTGTATCAGAAAGTCACAGTGTTTTCCCTTCCCTTCCCTTCCCTTCCCTTCCCTTCCCTTCCCTTCCCTTCCCTTCCCTTCCCTTCCCTTCCCTTCCCTTCCCTTCCCTTCCCTTCCCTTCCCTCTCCCCTCTCCCTCTCCCTCTCTTCTCTTCTCTTCTCTTCTCTTCTCTTCTCTTCTCTTCTCTTCTCTTCTCTTCTCTTCCCTCAAAATGCCCCGCAAAGAACGTAGCCGATACTCTAAGTCTCCTCGTCCTGCTCCTCTTCCTCTCCCTCTCCTCCCTCTCTCTCCTCTCCTCTCCTCTCCTCTTCTCTCTTCTCTTCTCTTTTTTCTTTTCTCTTCTTTTCTTTTCATATGCCTGGTGGTATCACAAAGATAAATTTTTAAAGTTAAATTGATTAACTCCATCTAAATTGGTTAATTCCTAAATAATTACTTGACTAAGCTCAAGATGAGACCACAAATGTGTAACCAGTAGTAAGTGGCTAATCATTACTTTGTGGTGGGGATGAGACACAAAACAAACTAAATACTATTATAGTCTGTAGAAATTCTTAGTACATGATACGTTTTTGTCAAGGTAGCCTTAAATTCATTTTTTTTTAGAACTTAGAGAAGTATAAATAAATACAACACATATAAGTGGGAAAGGAACAATTACAATAATGACATATGACTGAATATATTTGACTGAATTAATAATTTAAGAGTCTTACTAAAATTGACAGTCTGCTTTCCTTTCTTCCACATTTCTTCCCATTGTTTCTCATCAGTAGAATTATCTAAAAAGGCAGTTATACCACTTTCTATTTGTATGGAGCTCCTAAATTTGTATAACTGACTGTTACCTCTCTCGTGAGCCCCAGAGTGGCATATTCCACTTAAATACCTTAAGATGTTTAAGAAATATCTTGAACTTAATATGGTAAACATAGAACTCTGTTTTCCATTTCAGTAGACAGCACTACAAAATTCCCAGAAATTCCCAAAGCCTCAAACCAGATAGGCTTTCTTTCTGGACAATATCCTGGTTTGTACTTCTTGTCTTTGCCTCCCCGTCTCATTCCCCCAGGAGCCAGCATGAACTTTTGGGTATAAATCAGACTCTGTCACACAATTTCTCAAAGCCCTGCATTGGTGTCCATTCTACTTGGATGTGACACAGAGTGGGCTTTGCCAGGCCAACAAGGCCGAGCAGGATGGCCTCCATGTCTTTTTCTCTTATTCCCCCTCCCTACCCCTCTGCTCCTGGTCAGTGGGCTTCAGCAATGATGGCTTTATTTCTGCCTCTGGGAGTCTGAGTTCCAACCTGGGGACTTTGCACTTTATGCTTGCTTTGTGTAGACTGGATGCTTCTGGATCTTTCTACAGCCAGGTCCTTTGCACCACTCATGTCTCAGCTCACCTGTCACTTCCTCAGAGAGACTTTTCCTGACCAAACTTTAAAAAGCAGCACCATCCTCTCTGTCACTCTTAAAGCATTACCCACTTTTATTCTTTTTTTAGTGTTGATCACTTTCTAAAATGACCCTCTCTTAATAAGTTATTTGCAGACTTTACCACGGAAGCTTCATCACTGGATGATGGATTGTTAGTCAATATTGGATCACCTGGCTTAGTAAAGACTGAGTGTGTGTGAGTGGCTGGATCACCTTCCACTGATTCAGTGAGGCTCCCAACAACTCTCTGAAGTGGACAGTGTTGCTTTTCCCCCCAGGGTTGGTGTCTTAATTATTGGTGTGTTTTTAGGGCCTTTTAGCAGGTCCACAATACATGTTTGTTAAAAGAATGCATCATTCTCATTGTACCGATAAGGAAGTCTCAAGGTTTATAGAGGCTGAGTGACATTCTCCATTGTTATAAAGCATATAAATGGCACATTTGGGTCTCAAACATTTGTCTTCAGCCTCTTGGCTCCTAGATGCTTGCTATTTCCATTCTAATTTGCTTCTTCCTTGATGGAAGGAAGTTTCCCTGGTTAAAAAAAAAAACAAAAAAACTCTTGGAAGAAAAATATTGGATGGTGCAGCTTTTCAGATGGTGCCTATTTGATCCCACAATAACTGATGGGAAGGAGAAGTTAGGTGCTCAGAAATTGGATCCGTTTTTTTTTTTTTTTTCCCTTAAAGCATATAATCAGTGTATTTTTCATGGAGCTCTGTGATTTCCTTATTGTTCAGACAGTTCCAGTGTGGGATCCATTCATATCCTAGTGAGAAATGTTGACATAATAAGATTGGAAATGTCATTTTAACACATTTACTGTTCTTTGCCTGGTGGTGTCTTTCTTGGTTCTCTCTACCTCTCAAGTCCTACTTACCCTCCATTTAGTAAGTAGACAGCTTTTTGAGCACAAGACTATCTTGGTGGTGATATTTAAATAGAGATTATTCAGCCAATCTTTGGTTTAACACTATTTGAGCTCTAATTTAGGGTCTATTGCTTGCTAATTTTGTGACCCCAGAAAAATCTTCAATCTCAATTTTCTCATCTGTTAAATGGACGTAATAATAATATGTACTTTGGAGGATTGTTAGAAGAATTAGTACATAAGAAGTCCCTAACCTAGAATGTAGCATATGGTGAGTACTCAAAGCAGCCTGCTGCTCTTCGTCTTCTTCTTTTTTTTTTTTTTATTTAAAGATTCTATTTATTTATTCATGAGAGACACAGAGAGAGGCAGAGACACAGGCAGAGGGAGCCCGATGTGGGACTCAATCTCAGGACCCCGGGATCATGCCCTGAGCCAAAGGCAGACACTCAACCGCTGAGCCACCCAGGCGTCCCTGCTGTTATTCTTTATATCTTTGTACTTCTAGTACCTCAGCACAGTCCTGGCATGGTAGTTGCCTAAAAATGTTGGTTAAATGAATCCAGAGGCCATGTTATCTTCAACAAATTTTAAGTAGTTTTATCCCTGTCATCAATTTCCTTATGGACAAACTAGAATCTAGATTTGTCCCTATTGCTTCCCCTAACATTTGTCATACATTGCCTAACCAAACCCAATTTCTGCCCTGAAGCTATCTGACAAAATTTCAAATATATATGGATTCTTTCCACCTAAATTATTGCAAAAGTGAAAAAGTGTATTGTTGAGAGAGCCTCTGCTTTCCACTTAGGTTTTAAATTGTCAAATCCTTATTTATGGGATTATGATGACACCCTTCCTAAAAGCTGATTTTTTTTTCCCCTTTCAGGCCAAATTATCCACTATCAGTCTCTCCTGAGCGTTTACCTCTTGATCCTAGCATGCTCTGTTATCTTATTTCCCATGTCGATGGAAACGTATCAGTTTTCAGTATTGCCTTTAAGCTGAAAAATTCAAACAAAGATACACATAGATTTTAGGAATCAGGAGGATATATGCCATCTGCTGCCATCTTTTGGATTTGGTGCAGCTGAAGGGGACACCCTGCACGTTTTCTGTTTGCCAATTAGAAGGGAAATAATTGGGAAGTCTGTGGAAAGGAATGAAGTTATCATTTCACACGAGAATCTACATCTTTCACGTTACCTGTGTCCGTATTGTGTTTGAATAAAGGAGAGACCTTGATGTGGCACTAATCTGGTCAGAAGAAGAAAGTATGATTTCATCATCTGAGATGCTCATCTAAAAAAGACAAAAAATGCATAGGGAACTTCAGTGAATCAACAGTGAATCCTCTGTAGTACAAAGCCCTATGTTTTTAACCTTCTGTGTATCGGTCTGTGCCCTGTTTCCGTATGTGGAGCTCTTTTTCTTTATGGTCACAAGCTCTGTGGGAAGATAGCTTCTCTCTTCAGCTGGATGATAGAAGGAGAGTTGTGTTGGGCATTAGAAGAATGATATTGAGTAATCAAGTTTTTTTTTTTTTTTTTTTTTTTGAGGTGGAGAGGGGCAGAGGGAGAGGGCAAGAGATAGATTCTTAAGCAGGCTCCACGCCCAGTGCAGAGCCCAACGTGGGGCTCGATCTTACAACCTTGCAATCATGACCTGAGCCAAAATCAAGGGTCAGACTCTTACCGACTGAGCCACCCAGGTGCCCTACTGAGTAATTGAAGTTTTAAAAATGTGAACAGTGACATTAAGTAAACTAGAATACATCTACCTTTGATCTTCCTAGAATCACATCCCAGGTTAATGGACTCATTTTTACCTGTGAGGCAATTGAAATAAATTCACCAGAAGCTCTCTTAACTGACTTCTGCTCACTCTGCTCCCCACGTGAGCTGAACAATTTCTCCACGAAACCTACGTGACCCACCACCTTTCCTGGGTCATGGGCCACCCCGTAGTCCCTCTCATACCCCCTGTCCCAGGAGTGAGAGGTGTGTTTACCAGGACTCGGTTGTGCTTGACTCCATACTTTTGTTTGCCATTATACTTGTACTCAGTTACGAAATTTAAGATCAAGGAAACCTAAAAGTATGATTTTTAAGAAAGGGGTTATTGTTTCTATGGAAAATGAGCTGCTTGATTTGAAAATCATTGATGAAATGTGTTGATAAAAAGAAAATTGCTGTTGAATTAGAGGTCAGACCACTTTAAGGGATTAAAAAAATAATAAGAATTTAGAAGGATGTCATGGTTGATTCCCTTGCAACTGTCTTTAGCCTCTCGCTTTACTTTAAAGAAATCACAGCTGTTAGTCTTCAGTGATCCACGTGGGTATGTGTTGTTCACGAAAGAAGACAGAGTTCACTAATCTATGTGTCTCTCTATTCAAGGGAGCGCATTGGCCCTGCATGAGCAGACTTGGATAGAGAGACTGGAGAATGAATGTACATCTATATATTTTAAGTTAAAATAAGAAGTCAAAAGATATTAGTAGGGTTTATTTGACCCTACTTTTCCAAATAATTAACCATCTTTAGGCACCAGCCAAGCCAGATAAGAGGGCTTTTACTCGTAAACCCCATGGGATTGAAGGTGGAAACATAACAGAGAGAGAGGTGAGCTGCCCAGGGTCTCACAACTTCCCTTCCCAAGGCCTTGTTTCCTTTTCCCTGAAATAGAACTGTTGGACCAAATAAATCTCTGAGTTCTTTCTCATTCTCATATTTTATTTTTCTTCATGTCGAATTGGCAAAAATAATGACATTTCCTATTGTTTTGCCTTTTGGATGGCTCTGCCATTTCCTGTCCTTCTGTGAGCTCTACTTTTTTGAATGTTGTATTGAGCCTGGAACATTTATTTGAATTTCATCCTGATCTCATGTTAAACATTCAAGAGACACTTGTCTAGAGGAAAAATCCAGATTTGGTTCAGTTTGTCTTATATCCATATTGGAGCATCTCTTTCCCTTGCTTAGGGTCCTTCAAGAGGTCACCCTTACATACAGGGCATTGTCCACATTCCTTGGCATGCATCTGACTTCATCCATCATCACACACCTGCAAGTAGTACCCATGCCTGACTCTATGCACTTCTGTTACTACTGAATTGGCTATTTTATGCCTCTGAGACTTTGCTCATACTGTTTCCTCTGTCTAGAATGTTCATTCTCTCTCTCTGTCTTTCTCTCTCTCTCTCTTTTTAACAGGTGAACTCCTTCATGTCCTTAAAGACTCAGTTCTGGTGTTTCCTCCTTTAGTGAGCCTTTACCTGATTCCCCCAGGCCAGGCAGTTGCTGCTTCTGTGTGCTCCTTGGAGACCTAAACGTACTTCCACCACTTTAATATTCCATTTCTTTCACTAAATCATAAGCCCCTTGAAGAAAAGCGCTATGTCTTAATTTATGTCTGGCCCAGCACTTGCGTCTCTAGCATGAGGAAGTGGTTCAAAAACATTTGATCAGATGCACTTTTGCAAACAGGGAAATTGGGAACTTGGTATAAAGGAGATGCTCAGACCACCTGGCTCAAGACCTTCATTTTGTGCATGAAGAAACTGAAGCCCAGAGCAGCTCACAACTTTGTCCAGTGTCTGTTATCAGCACCGGAAGCTACAATTCGTCCTGCTGTGTCTTAGCATTAGCTTCCCTCCCTGCGACTCCCCAGACTCAAGAGCATCTGGCTCACAAATTTACAGGAAAATTTATTTATTGAACAAGACATTAAAAACTGGCATCATGAGAGAGGATGTTGGAATGTCTTTACCCCAGCTCAGATTTCAAAAATGAATAGAAGTGGAGGCCTGGTCAATAAGCCTTTTTAAAAGTCATCTAAATGAGCGTCCTTCTGTCTACACCCCACAATAGCTACCACAGGCCATTATTGAGAGATACTTCTTGATGTTTCTCTTCAGGGTCTCACACAGTGATCACCTTCTCTTCTTCCGGAGGCTTGAGTCTTTGTGATATATGGCCAATTATCACTTGAATGCCTTCATCTGGATCAAAACTCTGCTGGTATTGATTACCAGGTAACCTCAAGGTTACATCAAGCTCAAGGATTCTAACTTTGACTGTCTGACTATACCCATTCCTAAATGGAAAAGTATAAAACGTTTTGGTGGAAGGGAATGCAGGATGTTATTGAGCAGAGGATTAATCATTAGAAAGGCAGTGCTCAAAAGGAAATTAAAGAAGCAGAAAAATGGTGGGCAAGGCAAGTTTTAAAAACCCAGGTCTGAAAGGTATATTTAACTGAAGCTTAGTGCCCATAGAGTTAGAGATCATTTATTATCCAGACTGGGACACTTGTGAGAATGGAGAAGAGAACTGTTGGTAGTGACCCAAGCATAAACCAGACTACCCTGGTGAAATCAGGGCACATGATCACCTTACATAAAATTCACCTCCATCTTCGTGTGGTTTTGTTGCTTCAAGAACCTTCTTCCACACAAGCCAAGCCCAGCAGTTGGGCTGAGATAGTCAAATGAGCTTCTGATCTGGTTTAAACCTTTTCCCACTCCAACCCAGTCCTGATGTTTCACTTCCATAGATCTCCACTTCCTGGCTTACACAGCTTCATTCTTTCACTTGTTACGTGGTTTGTGACCCCAGTGATTTTCAAACTAGTTTTGGTGTAATTATACATTTTAGGTCGGTAATAAATACCTAATTTACATTTAAGGTTTGGAAAATATATTGTAAACTCATGATTATTTGACTGTCACAGCCAAGGAAAGGCTGGGAAGAAGAAACATTCAGATTAAAATGGTGCTTTTATTTTTTAAAAAATTTTTAAACTTAAATTTTTGTTAATTAACATACAGTGCAATATAGGTTTCTGGAGTAGAATTCAGTGATTCATCACTTACACACAGCACCCAGTGCTCATCACAAGTGCCCTCCTTTATACCTACCACCCATCTAGTCCATCGCCCACCCACCTCCCGCCATCAACCCTCAGTTTGTTCTCTATCATGAAGAGTCTCTTATGGTTTGTTTCCCTCTGTCCTGTTTTTCTTTTCCCCCTTCCCATATGTGCATTTGTTTTTCTTCTTAAATTCCACATCCAAGTGAGATTATATGGTATTTGTCTTTGTCTGACTGACTGACTTGGCATAACATACTCTAGCTCCATCCATGCCGTTGCAAATGGCAAGATTTCATTCTTTTTGATGGCTGAGTAATATATTTCCATTATCTATCTATTAAAATGGTGCTGTTTTATATCACTACGTTTTGGAGTAATTTGTTCTGCACCAACAGATAACTGATACAGTGTCCCCACTGCAAGGTAAATTTCAATCACAGCAATGGGCCTTTATCTTTTAGCTTGGGGTGGTGGACAGGTCACCAGGGTTGCACAGTTAAGAGCACTATGACTGAAATTTGGTCTTCTTACTCTTAGATCCACATCTGCTTCTTTTTCTCATTATTTACATGCAGAACTCTGCTAATCTCCTGGAACGCTTGTTCAAGTATTTGAAATAATTCAAAACTACTTATTGGAAACAAATCACAACAAACTTTGGCCTTTCTCTTCTTGCTATGTACTGTCTCGTATCTGAGTCAGAGGACAATTGAGGATTTTAATTTTTTTAGTAAAGTACTAGTGATGCCTTCTCCATTTGGGAACTTATGCATTTCCTTTCTGTGAGCAGCACAGGGCACTTGCACGGAAGGGTCTCAGTGGGAATTTGACTATTCCACATTGCTCCACCAGAGTCCTGCTGAGAAAATTGATATTCCAATATTAGAGACAGTTGAACCATTTATTTTGCCAGAATCTGTAGGCTTTATTGTGGTATCAAAGCACACCATGGGTTAGCTACCTCCTGGAATTTATTACTGTGATGCGGTGTAGAAATTCCTTGATGAAACTACAGTTTGAAATTATTCCCTAAACTTTGAAATGAGGAATGGTCATGAATAGAACTACATCTATCAGCCTTTGTAAAATCATTGTCAGGGGCGCCATTAGTTTGTTGTTGTTCAGTGTTCTTTCATTATGATAAATTCTTTTCAGTTCAAAGGTAGGAAATTGATGTATTTCCCTAGTGCACTGGGCACATGTCCTTTTAATAAACAATAAGAAATGTGTAACATTTTTTTTTTTTTGCTTTGCCTGCTAGGAAACACAGCTATTTTATGATTGATTATATAGTAACTCTCCTTAGCCTAAGTTTGCTGCTATGTTTCTCTTTGGTAGTACATTTCATTACTTGGAATTTATTTCATTAATTTTCTTTTAATCTTTTTTTTTTGGTGATTGCTTAATTTTCTTTCAGTAGTTCTTGTGGTTTTCTTGTTTTTATGTTTCTATATTTTAAACTATGATATTCTTGGAAGTGAGTGGCAAAATGCCGTTTCTTAAATGTGTGAGAAAAGGTTTTACTAAGCTAAACAGGGAATATTTATTTCATTTTTCCCACCTGTATTGTGAAAGCCTAGTTACAGGAGATTGAAATATTTTCCTTTGATAATTTTAGAATAAAATAGGTAGGTATACCTTGTTGATCTTCATCCACATTGTTGAATAAAATTTTGCAGCTGGGACCAAGGCATGGGACCCTGGTTCTGCTACTCAGAACTGGAGTTGGAAGTGAGCAAAGTAACACGGTGGCAGCAAAAGGGAGTCCAGCTTGCACACAGAGCTGTGATGAGAGTGGTGGTTTCTGGAGGGGAGTGTGATGGGGCCCATCTCATACAGTTCTGGGCACTCTTGCTGCTAAGTGGTGTTTTCAGTGGAGAAGCCCTGTTCTGTGGTTGGCGATGCTCCTGCTTGAGTAGCTCTGCACCTCTCACCCTCTCAGCTATTCTATGAAGTACCCAGGATCCTTTAACAAATGCTTTCTTATTTCCTTCTTAATCACAGCAGATTTTATATTGTGCAACTCAGAAACCAGACCAACACAGGCTTATGTTTATACATGCCTCAGGGACTAGTCAAATACCAAAAATGACCAATGTGGGTCAGTATGGGCATCAGGGAGCAGTGGGGCAGGTGGGCGGAGGAAAGTGCATGTCTAAAAACGTTCTCTTCACCAAAGCTAACATGGTTGCATCTGCTGCCCCTGCATTTGGCTTATGGGGCTTCCAGTGTGTGGTGTTGACACTCAGGTTGAAAGGAATTGAGATTATATAGTTGATATAATTCCTTGTCTTCTTTTGAACTTTGCATTTTCCACCTCTATATTTTGCCATCTTAGCAACACGACCTGTGACTCTGTGGATGCTCTGGGGTTTTGTGGAGATCAGGTTGCGCTGGTTTTCCTTGTGGTGAGGCCAGTTGTGATAACAAGTAAGAAAAGAATCCTTTCCTATGTTGTTGGCCAATAATAGCAGCACTCTTCTCTGGAAATCCTTGTCCCGATGTCACAGAGAAGGGGCTCCCTGGGAAGCTCTGTGACCTAAGTGTATTTTACTGTCCCAAATAGTTCCTGACTTGCAACTTCTTTTAAGACACAACACTGGAAAGCTAGCTAACATTTCTAAACCTCGGATACAGCAGAAATGGGGGTTCTGTTGCATGTCATGGGCCCGAAAATGGCATCTGAAAGGGTGATTACTAGGGGATCTGTTGGTCTGTTTTCGGAGTGACAGGTGTCTGGGATGCTGCTCAGGAAAACTGTCATTTGTTTCATCCTTGTCCTCAGGAGCAGGTTAGCTTTAGTCCTTTGAAGAGTAAGATTCAGCCCCTAATAGTCTTTTCTGTGTCTCATCCAGAGAGATGCAGTGCTTTAAGCCAGCATTTTATTTGTGGTTTGAAAACTGTATTTGAATTGCATTCGGTCTTGTGATTCATATGTACACAGCGTCCTTCCTTCTCATTGGAACGCTGCGTCTACCAGCCTCATTATCTCTAATAGACCTTTTAGCTCTCTCAGGGTTATGTGGTTTCAAAGTGCTACAAACTCATTCATGTCACTCTAATTTAAACACAATATTGTTGTTATTACTGCATCTATTTTAGAAACTACCCCTTGGGTTCCTTTTCTACATATCGTGTGAACGAGAAGTGGAAGATAACATTCCAATCAACTTTGGAGCTAAAAAGTCTGGGTAATTGCATTTGACAAATGTTGGAACCTTAGATCTCAAATACTTGCAACACTTTCCTTCCTGACACCAGCAATAATGGAAACGTCGTGGTGCTAATGAAGAGTTTCTACCGCGGGCCCTTGAACGTGGTCCAAATAGTCGTCGTCGGGCATAAACCATTCAGATTTCTTGTTATTTCTTTATCCTTCAACTCAAGTCAGGCTTCCATTTTTTTCAGGATGACAAAGATGTATTTGAAAAAAAGGCAAAAACAAGGTGGGGGATACAGTGTGGGAACAAAAGGAGATAATGATAGTCGCATGTATAAGAAAGTCAGTCTTACGTGGTTGGTTTTCTTTAGCTCCCACAGATGCAGGAGGGAAGATGACCTTCAGGGTTATCATTCTTGAACAGTGAAAGTGTTGCTTTAAAGCTCTAGATTCTCAGGGCTGGGAGAAGGTTAGAGAAGGTCTTGTCCAATCCCCCGGATTATCAGGCAGGGCAGTGTGGTTGAGAAAAACCACAGCGATCTGCTTGGGAAGGCTGTGATTGTGAGGTAGGAGGAAATTGGCGGGAGAAACAGATTCTCCAAGAGAATAAAACTCCCAGCTTCTTGGAAGGGAATAACAAAGAAGTGAAAGCAAGTACCTTTAGCGAAGGACGTTAATCACCTGTGGCAGAAGTGTGGGCAGGATAATAGTTTTTGAAAATAGTAAGTCAGGAGACTTATTTTCCTTCCCTCCCTCCCTCCCTTATTTTCCTTCTTTGTTATTCTTGTATTTATCCCCCCTGCAACACTTCTACCATTAATTCTAAGGCATGTTTTCCAACTGGGGTAATTTCCACCCCTCAGGGCACATTTGGCAGTATCTGAGGATATTTTCTATTGTCATGACTGGGGAAATTGCTATTGGCGTTTAGTAGGTAGAGACCAAGGATGCTTCCATGCATAGGACACTGCTGACCCTGCCCAAAATGAAAGAATTTCTGATCCAAAATGTCATTAGTACTGAGGTTAAGAAATCCTATCTAAGCAGATGCTTATTGGAAAAGGAAAGAGGCTAGAGGGTACTTGGAAGGAAGGAGAAGATGTGATAAGAGCGCTTATCAGTGTCTTGTGTGTCATGATGCTGTCCATGAGACTCCTGGCCTCTGTGATGGAGAGTGAGTTACTGCATGGGACATCCAGCTGGATGGATTCAGAAATACACCAGGGCCCCAGCAGGAGACGACATATGCACCTCTCATATACCACAGGAGACAAGTTTAATAAAGGACCTATTTACAAAGCTGAGAGCAGGATTAGCAGAAATAAAGGTGGGATGGAAAAGTGTCTTGAAGATAACAACACGGTCTGAAGTAGGGAACAGAAGGGTGTGGTTATTGGAACCCATTGACATCTCTAGCTGTAGGAAGGAGCTTTACTAGAGAAAGAAGTTCCTGCCAACCTGTGGCCCGGTAGGGGGGAAACCAGGGATTAGATACCCTGATATTGGTCTCTTCCTACCCTCTGATCTCTTGCTGGTAATTCCCTTTTGGTAAACTCAACTGGAAACCAGAAGGCAAAAGAGCTTAGTTAACAGAATCCTAGAGGCCTACGTTTCAGTAGTCCTGAAACAGGGTAGAGAAGAGGTCTGTAGGGGAAAATGGAGAATATCTAAAACAACTATGTTTACAGGTTTTCCTTGGGTTTGGTAACATGGAATCCGGGCTGTACTACACATAATATGTATGACCTTGAACAGGTTACTTAACTTTTCTACAAATTAGTTCCCTCTGTATTTTGCTCTACCTCATATAAGTGTTTTGAGGATGAGGAGTGCTACTGCAGGTAAAGTACTCATACTAGTACCAGGCATATAGTAAGTGCTCAGCAAATGTTAGTAGTTGATTTTCCTGGTTGATTTGTTCTCCAGTAGGGCAGAGAGCAGGGGGCTGTGATTTGAGGATGTTGTAAAACAGAATTTACTCTCCATATTCAGGAGTATGCCTTGCTCATAGCTGTTCTAATGTTCAGTGATTGGGTTGGTTGGCTTAAACACATAACTTGGCCCTTCATTTAATTCAGAAACAAAAACCGGTCTCTATTGTTTGGTGTAGGGATGCTGTTGTGTGCCTCTCCCATCTCCCCTGCCTCCTTTCAGGATGAAGGTATCTATTTCTCCAGCTATTGGAGGTGTTGGTGATAGACAGCCTTCAGTGACTTACTCCCTGGGAATTGCCACCTCCTCCTTATACAAATATGGGTCTCGCTGCCTGACCTCCACTTGAGGCAATTTTAAGAGGTCATCCCAGCTCCCTGATTCCCTGTAGGATCAGTGGAAGCCTTTGCTGTGACTGCAATGCAGTTTAACTGCACAATTATCCTCCACCCCCACCCCATACAATTCTGCTTTCCTCCTTCCTTCCCAGGGGTTGATCCTAATAATCTACTCCAAAAAATTTCCTGTATGCAGATCTCCTTGTTGTACTCTCTTTCCAGACAAATTTTTACCTGCAGCATTTAGGGTCAGGGGTTATTTTTTATAAGTCTTTCCACTGACTTCTGTGCCATCTGGAGTGCTCATTAAGTATTTTTTGAGATGAACAATAGTACTTGGAAAGTTGACTCAATAGGACCCTGGGTTCAGGGTGATATTTTCACAAAAGTTGCCATCTAAATCTCCAGGATTGATTTGGACCATAGTCCCTTTTCCTACTTTACTGCTCCATGTGTGTTCCAGCAAAGCCATGTTCTTCATGAGAGAGGACAACTTTTCCAGATAGAGGAGAACTATGCTTTAGTTTTATAGTGGTTGAGTTCCCACTGCAGCACTACCATTCTAATGACCAATTTGATTTTCAGTTTTTATTATGGAATTATATATTCCAATTAACCGGGGTAGAGGCAGTAAAGCTCCATTTTGTACTTTGCACAGTTATCCTCTAGTTTGTGCCACATTTTATAGCATTCATGTTCTGTCTTAGTCCATTTGGGTTGTTATAACAAAATAGCACTGGGTCACTTATCAACACCAAATGTTTATTTCTTACAAATCTAGAACCTGAAAACCCACAATCATGTGCAGCAGATTTGTTGTTTGGTGAGGGCTTCCTGGTTCATAGACTCTACTTGCTGAGTCCTCACACAGAGGAAAGTGGAAGGGAGCTCTTCAGGGTCTCTTTTATAAGAGCACTAACCCCATTAATGAGGCTCCACCCTCATGACTTAATCATCTCTCAAAGGCCCCATCTCCCAACACCATTACATTGGACTTTAGGACTTCAGCACATCAATTTTGGTGGCACACAAACATTCAGACCATGGCAGGTTCCCACCAAAGAACTACCATTTTAAAGACCAATTTCACTTGAAACTGTTATTATGGAATTATGTATTCCCATTAACTAGTGCATGGATGATAATAAAGCTCTATTTTGTGCCCTGCACAGTGAATCCTTGAGGTTGTGCCAGATTGTATCGTGTTAATGTATGCTTAGAGCTGCTTAGGCAGAAATGTCCACCAGAACGAGGCACAAGATGAGGGTAGTGCTGTTGCCTCATGTCCTGATGTGACTCATTAAGGCCCTTACTCTACTTTAACACTGTTTTAGGAGAGTTGGTTTGGCATATACTGTTATGATTAAGAGAAAATGTAGCTCCATTAGCAAAGTCTACCTTAAGAAATAGCAGTTCCTTTGTAGCTTGCAGATGTCCGAGGCATTGGGTTGATTTTGCCCAGCAAGGGACACACTTCAGTTTTGCCAGCTGGTTGCAGCAGGTGTGATAGCAGTGGCGTTGCCCACAGCGCGTGCTTTAGAGCATGAGCCACGAGCTCTCCTTTTAATGGCACTAACTTGATTGTACTCACGGCTTTTATGAAGATCTGCCAGGCTGTCAGGGCAGGTTCTTTCATGTGCAAGTAACCCAGTAATACTCTCTCATATAGCTAAAAGCTGCTCATACTCTGGTATTTCCACCATGGCACCTGTGCCCCAATTCAAGCTCCTACATCATGATTTAGTTACATCATCCACTTTTTAAATTTAAGGCCTACAGCTGCAACTAAGTTGGGAGACATTGTGGCAGACACTGTGGAAAAGTCTTATTGATAATGGTGTTCTCCTGGGGGCCCAGACTTCAAAAGGGAATTCTTTTATGGATCCCTACCAGTTTCAAGTCTCAGTGGGTTGGCCTAAGAATTAAGTGAGTAAAGCAATTGAAAACCCAAACTAAACTGTAAAACATTAAGGTAGTGTTAAAAGCCAAGTGCAAATAGCCTCAGTGAGTGAGGAGTGAGCCCTGCCCATTAGGCTGAAGTATGACGCCTCTTAGTACAGGAAGCAAATATATAACCTCAATTCTGGATGAAGGCATCCTTAATGAAAAGGAAGCATCTGCGTGCAGTATTTCTAAAACACTTAGGGCTTTTTTTTTCCTTTCCAGTTTTGCTTTCAATTAGCATATTGACCTCCTTTAAATTTTTGGTAAGACCTGCACAGACATCCACATTTTAAAGAGGATATATAGATGTTTTCTTTGAAGTGGGCAACTGGTTCTAACTGGGATCAATTTTGAAAGAAATATTTACGAGAGCTTTGTGAAAGGGAAAAGAATTGAATTCCAAGTGTATGGGACTCCAGCAAACTTGAATTGCCCCCATGGCTCTCAGAGAGCGAGATGCTTTCACATCCCTGGAGGGTTTGATGAGTCAATTTAAGTGTATACACTGTGACTAATATGGTCTGTTAGACCAGGGCACAGATGGATGTTTCAGTCAGTAGGAAAGATGCATTCCTATGTGGAGTGAAAAGACTCACAGGAGAACTGTATAGCAGTTGAAAAAGTTCAATGTTCATCTAAATCTGAACATGTTAAAGTTTGCATAAAAAAGCTGAAGAAACACATTATGGGTATACCTGAACTGAAATGTAAATATTCAGTTATAAAAACTCTGAGAGTCACCTTTGAGGACTCTCTGGTCATGGCTGACCAAAGGAGATGGGGAACGGTGTGGTCTGTTCTGAGAGCTGATCCTCAGACAGAATCAGGGCTTGAGGACCTGGACCAGTTTCAGATGCTTACATTAGAAGTTCCATCTGGGGACCAAGTGCCATGTCTAAAGGGGGGGTGTGACAGGCATAGTTGGTAGTCTAGGCAAACAGTGAACAGTGAGCAGGAAGAGACAGTAGGGGGTCCAAGGAAATGTAATGAGATATTAACAGGAGAGTGGACCCAAGAGATGGTGAATTTAAGGTTGGGAGCTTCTTAGAAGTCAAGACAGGCAGTTGTATCAAAAAGACTGTTCAGGACTCATGTCGCAGGCAAGGCTTCACAGGCAGACTCCAGGATGCTGGAGAGTACAAGCAAGTGCAAGTCAGAGTTCCAGTTTTGGAAGATATCTTGGAGAACCATGTAAAGTTTAAAAATAGAGACACTACACCAGAATATAAGGCTCAAATCCAGATAGAAAATAACTGTGATTGGATGATGGGGACATAATCACTCCCAAGATCATCAGGAGTCTGTTTCTCACATACTCAGGCACCCTTTGAGCAAAGTTTCCATAGATATACTTGCTATTGATAGCAGCAGGCTGTCCTAACAACCAGCTGATTCCAGCAGAATGGCTTATCTATTGGTTCTGAAGTCACCAACTTGGTAATATCAGCAGATACAATCTGATTTTCACTATATAATTCACTCTTTAATCTCTTCCATTAGTCCTCGGGATGCCTGGAGACTCATTTACTTTGCATCTGTTTTCATTATTCGTGCAAGTAGTGAATCACTTTGCTCCATGAACGGCAGGTTCTCTTTCAAAATCAGATCAATATGTCTAACGCGTTTTCAGAGCAGGTACTTATGATCAATGCGCATTATTTATCACAGAATTGCCTGGTGCACTTTTTTCTTGAAATACTGTTTAAAAGGCAACACTCTAGGTGTGCACGTAGATAATACACATAGTAATCAGAAATTCAAATCAGTAATTTGTGAATTAATTATTAAATTGGACTTGAAAAGAAATTCTTCTCATCACTTGTGATGTTCTCTTACTGTTTTAAATGATAGTGATTTAAAATAGATCCGTGATAACAGAAATGAAAAAGACTTTTACTGTATTATTTAGTGATATGTAATACTTGTCAGCAGAAATATATACATTTATACGTGGCAGAGATCATAGATATGAAAACAGAAGTTAGAGATCATATAGGAAGGACTAAAGTTCATGACCTTATGCCCTAAACTTGTGCATGAACCTCCTGCCTGTCAAGTCAAAAAGGGGAACATATCTCTCTCTGTGATGAAAGCTTGCAGGCAGACTTTTCCTTTTCCTGGCACTGAAATTGAGATTGTGTAGTCTGGTGGTTAAAATAGTGGGTTTTGGACTCAGTAGAAGTCATATCGAATTCTAGCTCTCTCACTTATTAGTGATAACTAATGATTTCGACTCTCTGAGGCTTAGAATCTTCATCAGAAAAATGGGTACAGCAATACCTATTCCTTAAGGTGGCTGCGAAACTGGAAATAGGAAATGCATATAAAGGGCCTAGGGTAGTGCGTACCACATGCTTCCTGCTTAATAACGATTAGTCACAAGTTCATAACACATGGGGACAATCCAAATCATTAAATTGTCCTGAAGGTGAGATACTAGTTGAGGAGAAAATGGGAAAAACCCAGTATTTATAAAACAATGTGAGAACTTCTTAAATGCAAGAAGTATAATTCTTTTCTCCTTGAAAGAGGAGAATCCAAGGAGAATCTCCTTGTAAAGGTAAGATGAATCCAAAGTGGGTGTTCAAGGCTCATAATAATTAATAATTGTTGCTAGCTCTCCTTTGTGTACTTGTTTCAACACCGTATAGAGGGGAAAATGTGTGCTATGCCCCACCTATTGACAAAGTGTCATATTTTAAGGATAACACTTGAACTTACTTATTACTTAGGAAGGCTAAAGCGAGGGATGCCTGGGTGGCTCAGTCGGTTGAGCATCTGCCTTAGGCTCGGGTCCTGATCCCTGAGTCTTGGGATTGAGCCCCACATCAGGCTCCTGGCTCAGGGGGGAGCCTGCTTCTCCCTCTCCCTCTACTGCTTCCCCTGCTTCTGTGCATTCTTTCTCTCTCTCTCTGTCAAATGAATAAATAAAAACCTTAAAAAAAAAAAGGCTAAGCTGACAAATATTTACAGTTGAGTAGTTAAAAAAAATATTTATCAGCTCCAAGTTAGGAGTTGAGGGCATGCTTAGTATATGAGAAGCTCTACAACTTCCTCTCCTTGCCCCAGGTGGGCTAGAGCCTTGAACAGTGTGCTCATTGTGTATGTGGCTGTAAATATTGTGTTGTGTTGTCTCACTTTAGCATCACCAGTCCCTCCTTATACAATCTTTAATGGATTGTAGAGAATGAAAAATTGTATTTCCAGGCTCCTTTTCCTTCATGGTTCAGGCCTTCTTTTGACTTTAATCCACTTGGCTGAATCCACATTATTTAAGGCTGGCCTCTGGTGATAAAGACCAGCCTCTGATAACTATCTCCCCATGGATTCTCTTGGGCTCACTTTTGCCCTTTTCATCCTCTTGGTTTCTCCCTTGTGGATTTTCTCAGGGCTATTGGAAGAGTCTTGCTAGTGCTCGCCAGCCTTACAATCTGCTCTTTATAAAAGCTTTATTTCCTGACTCATTTTCAGTCTTGGACTAAGTAGGTGATGAGGGTAAAGGCTATGTTGTGGTGATGGAGACCTTTCAGCGGAGTTGGCCAAAGCCATCCATCCACCCCTTAGTTTTACCTGTTCCTTGCCAAGATGTTGTACCTTAAACCTAAAGAGATTATCTGAATTTATGAGTCAATTCAGCACTTGAGTGAAGACTTCCATTCATTTAGCAAACATTTATCCATGTGGCTATGGTCCGTGAACTCTGCTAGGCACTGGGGAGGCAGGTGGGTGATCACAAGGTGAATGAACCCCCATCCCTGCTCTTCTGTTGTCTGAAGTCTAGTGGATGAGATCAGTCAGTGGATCAGTGTGGCAGGTGCTGTGATGGAGGGAAGCGTAGAGGGCTGCGAAGCCCATGCAGGTCATCCAGCCCAGGTCTAACTTAGCATCAGAATCAGGGAGATATGCATTTGAAATTGCATTCTGTCCCTCAATAACGGTGTGATTTTTTTCCTAAAAAGAATAAACTGTGATTTTTGAGGACATTTTTGAACCTTATTTTTCTTATTCACAATAACTGGAAAATGTAATTCCTATGTGTAAGATTGTATTGAGCGTCATATGACATAATTTGTACCAAATGTTTGCTATAGTGATTATCTCCAGGGTTCAATTAGTGGTTATTTTATTATTATTATTTCCTTAAGCTGGCCACTTCTGTGGTCTCTGCCTTCTGATATGATGCTTTCCCCCTTTCCTGGCTGGTACACATTAAAAACTGTGAGCCCAGCATTCACAAGAATAGTGCGAGAGGCCCAAGACACCAACCGCTTTGTGGTGTCACATTAGTTGCCTTGTTTTTCCCATTTTGTTTTATAAAATTATGTCAAGCATCATTGCTTACACGGCTTCCCTTGCTTGGGGTTCTCTTCCCAGTCTTCTCCATCTACTTAAATCCTCTGTGCCTTTAAGTTTGCCTTAGGAAGCCTCTTTTTCTTGCCGCAATTCACAGCAGTGCCCCCCTCCTGGGGCTCCCATCCTAGCCTCTGTCAGCATATTCAGTGATCCCACCACTTGGCAGCCACTTTATCACAATTTCCCACTTTCTTCTAATCCTGTGAAGGGACATTACTTTATACATGTTCTGTATTCCCACCATGCTTTGCAAAGAGTAGGTAGTTAATAAATAGTTGTTGCTTGAGGGAGAGAATCCTACACACCTTCTGTCTGATTTTGTCCTGTGTCAGTTGGGAATAATTTTGGCTGCAAACATAACTCCCTTAACAGTGGATTAATGCAAAGAACACTTGTTTACCAAACAAGAAGCCTGGAGGGAGGCAGTCCTACTGTTCATTCCTTACTCCATGATGTCATGGTGTTGAGTTGGCATCTTGCAATTCTTCTGGCTTATTATATTTCTCATGCTTACAAGATTTTTTCTGCAGCCCTAGAAACATGTACACACACACACACACACACACACACACACACACAGAAATTGAGATCTCATTGAGCGTCATTCTCCATTCTTTTATCAGGGATGGAAAAAGCTATCTCAGAAACTCTCTTATGTCTTTTGGCAAGAACAGGCTCCACGGAACCCTTAGTTTCAAGAGAGGCTAGAAATATAAGTGCCTGCCCTTTTCTGTTTCTATGGTAGGAGGTAAGGCTGCTGGCAATGACTTCAGGTAGCTAAATGCTAGTGTCTCCTGTGTGTCCTTGGCATAGAGTTGGCATAAATTGGTACTGCGGACATCATGACACAGTGGGGAAAAGCTCATGGGAAGAAGCACATGGAGGAAAACCAGAGAGCTTTTGGGAGTAGAACATGCAGCACACTTCATCCTTTCAGGGGGAAGCTTAGAAGTATGAAGACTAAGTGAGATAAGATGCCAGTGAGGTAATGCTAGTTAAGAATGCAGGATTGAGGAGAGGGACAAGTTCTTGGAGAATCATGAAGGCAGAGGGTTGGTATGAGTTTGGGAGTGTGGATCATGGTCAGAATCATTTAAAGCCAAATGTAGGAGCAAGGATAGTTGCGGCTGGAGTGTGGGATTGGTAGGAGCAGATTGGAGATAGTGGGTAAAATATTCCCTTGATTACTCCTTTGTTTTGTTTTCACAGAAACTGATCCTCAGACTATTTGGGTGCAAATTGTTTCTTTGAGGGTTGATCTCAGGAAGACTGGGAAAGAAGTGAGAAGGGAGGAGCAAAACCAATAAAGAGGATATTGATGAGCATATTATCTGGAACGGTTGGGGTTTAGTCCCCCTGTGCATCCTCTAAGAGACCATGTAGCAAACACCCAGAATTGTCCCACTGCTGAAGTGAGGAGATTGAAATATTTATCCACCAATTTCCCCACTGCTGAAGTGAGGAGATTGAAATATTTATCCACCAATTTCCATTTCCATTGGTGGGGGCCAATCCTGTAGGCATGATCTCCTTGGCACTTCTGGCCTATCTTAACCACATGGAGCTGAGCATGGTCCCACAGCCAGGGAATTCCATCTGGCAGTGAGTCACAGGATGTCATGGACAGGGATGTGACCTGAGCATAGGTGGGATCTGGGATGCACTGAGATAATATGAGTGCAGGGCACCAACAGCTTTGGCCACAAGGAGCATCTTTCCTGGAGGAGGTTGGATAAACCCCTAGCTCTGTGGGAATTTTGCTAATCTGAAAGGATATAAGAGAGGAGGCTCAACAGCTTCTCTATTGGAGGCACAGAACAAATACTTCAGCATCACCTGAGGTTGGAGGGAATCAGCTACTATCTCCTGAATGGCATTCTTTTTTTTTCTTTAATTTAAGTTCTATTTAGTTAGCATATAGTATATTATTAGTTTCAGGGGTAGAAGTTAGTGATTCATCAGTTGCATAAACACCCAGTGCTTATTACATCAAGTGCCTTCTTTTAATGCCCATCACCTAATTACCTCCTTCCCTCACCCACATCCCCTCTAGCAACCCTCACTTTGTTTCTTTTAGTTAAGAATGACATTCCTAATGGATGGTGTAGTCTGCAGACACCTGTGGGTACATCTGGAACAGCTGAGTAGACTTGGAATGGAACC
Source organism: Canis lupus familiaris (assembly GCF_011100685.1). Taxonomy (NCBI): domain Eukaryota; kingdom Metazoa; phylum Chordata; class Mammalia; order Carnivora; family Canidae; genus Canis; species Canis lupus. The sequence continues at coordinate 31,821,900 of NC_049239.1, read as the reverse complement.
AGTTGCAAAATTCTCCTTGAAGGTTAGGTATCCAAACTTCAAGAGTAGTGCAGGACATTGATACATTGCTGGCCTGCCCATAGTCCCCTCTTAGTGAAACCAGCAAGCCCAGAGTCCTGCTTAAGGCATGATTTATGAGACTGGGGTGGGTAAAAACCCATACTTGGGTCAGCCACCCGTGGCATGAGCTAGTGTGAAAAAAAGAAAAAGAGAAACGATCAGATACTCTCCTGAAAATTTGAATGTGAAACTCGGAAAATCTCCTAGGTTAAGCCAGTTTCTGCTAGGATTGAACTAAAGTGGAAGAGAAACCTAATAATCCATATGTTTATTTTCCAATAAATAACCTCCCTTTGTTTTTAAGGTATAACCTCAGTGGGTCTCTATTGCTTGTAAATAAAAGAATGTAACAGAAAGCATATATGTGTGGATTCATTTTTCCATTTAAATAGTTGATTAAGGAGGTATTGGTTTATCTTGAAATATCTTGACACATTTTTTCTAAATCAGAGGGATAAAAGAGATCAATTGATTTAATGTTATTATAAAGTAAATATAGATTTTCTTTCCCTCTTTCTTTGCCCTAAGGATATTCAAGATTCATTTGTTCTCTTCTTGAGCTCTTAGAAATTACTCCATCTACTCACGCCTTCTCTGTTTTCAGTTTCCACAGGTATCAAGGTTCCGTATTTTATACAGATTCTTTTAGGTAACTATTTCTTGAGTTTTTCCAGGACAGTCTTAATTTCAATTATTTTGTTCTGTTGTTTCCATATACTATCAATGTCCCAGAAATGCCAATAGTTTGACATTTAAACTACATCTCTCAGACAGCTTAATTCCCAGAAGTGGAAAAAGTCCTTTGTTAGACTTCGTGTCCTGATTTCTGACCTGGAAAATAAGATCATCATAGCCTTATTCCACTGTTCTTTCAGGTCAGGTCTTGAAATTTGCAAATTGTCATGACTTCTCCTTGAGGAAGTACCGCCCATGCAGCCTTCATCATCAAATCACCATATTATATGGAATAAGACATGTATTAGAATTTATTATTTTCATTCTACTTTGAAATACTTATTTCTGGTGTCAGTACACCTGATGGAATCTTCATTGAAGGAGAAGGTGCAATATGGACTTGAGGCCCATGGAGCCAGTCGACCTCTTAACTTACCCCAGTAAGGATAGGTTAGGAGGAAAAAGCTGACTTAATAATGATATGCCATGTCTTTTGCCCATTTCATGATTGGATTGTTTGTTTCTTTGGTGTTGAGTTTAATAAGTTCTTTATAGATCTTGGATACTAGCCCTTTATCTGATGTGTCATTTGCAAATATCTTCTCCCATTCTGTAGGCTGTCTTTTAGTTTTATTGACTGTATCCTTTGCTGTGCAAAAGCTTCTTATCTTGATGAAGTCCCAATAGTTCATTTTTGCTTTTGTTTCTTTTGCCTTCGTGGATGTATCTTGCAAGAAGTTACTGTGGCCGAGTTCAAAAAGGGTGTTGCCTGTGTTCTCCTCTAGGATTTTAATGGAAACTTGTCTCACATTTAGATCTTTCATCCATTTTGAATTTATCTTTGTGTATGGTGCAAGAGAGTGGTCTAGTTTCATTCTTCTGCATGTGGATGTCCAATTTTCCCAGCACCATTTATTGAAGAGACTGTCTTTCTTCCAGTGGATAATCTTTCCTCCTTTATTGAATATTAGTTGACCATAAAGTTCAGGGTCCACTTCTGGGTTCTCTATTCTGTTCCATTGATCTATGTGTCTGTTTTTGTGCCAGGACCACACTGTCTTGATGACTGCAGCTTTGTAGTACAACCTGAAATCTGGCATTGTGATGCCCCCAGCTATGGTTTTCTTTTTTAAAATTCCCCTGGCTATTCGGGGTCTTTTCTGATTCCACACAAATCTTAAAATAATTTGTTCTAACTCTCTGAAGAAAGTTGGTGGGAATGTGAAATGGTGCAGCCACTCTGGAAAACTGTGTGGAGGTTCCTCAAAGAGTTAAAAATAGATCTGCCCTACGGCCCAGCAATTGCACTGTTGGGGATTTACCCCAAAGATACAGATGCAATGAAACGCTGGGACACCTGCACCCTGATGTTTATAGCAGAAATGTCCACAATAGCCAAACTGTGGAAGGAGCCTCGGTGTCCATCAAAAGGTGAATGGATAAAGAAGATGTGGTTTATGTATACAATGGAATATTACTCAGCCATTAGAAATGACAAATACCCACCATTTTCTTTGACGTGGATGGAACTGGAGGGTATTATGCTGAGTGAAATAAATCAATCAGAGAAGGACAAACATTATATGGTCTCATTCATTTGGGGAATATAAATAATAGTGAAAGGGAATAGAGGGGAAGGGAGAAGAAATGGGTAGGAAATATCAGAAAGGGAGACAGAACATGGAAGACTCCTAACTCTGGGAAACAAACTAGGGGTGGTGGAAGGGGAGGAGGGCAGGGGTGGGGGTGACTGGGTGACGAGCACTGAGGGGGGCATTTGACAGGATGAGCACTGGGTGTTATTATGTATGTTGGCAAATTGAACACCAATAAAAAATAAATTTATTATTAAAAAAAGAATGATATGCCATTTTAAGGACTTGTAAACGTAATTTTATCTCTTCCAAAAACTTTCTTTTTGTATTTATGTGGTTCTTGGAAATAGAATTATTCTTATTACCAAATGGTCAGAAAAAAATGTACTTCATACATTGCTTTGTGCATTGCTTCCTATGATTGCTATGACCCAATGAAATTCACTGTATCTGTCAAAATATCATGTTCTAATTGACTTTCTCCCCCACTATACTCCAAGATTCATGAAGGCAATACGTTGCCTGTCTAGTTCATGGTCATGCGTGTCTGGATTGGTACTGATTCATGGTGCATGATCAATATAGATGCAAAATGCATCTATGAATTTGTCCTTAGAGGGTTAGCACTCCCAGGAGTGCTTTGGATGAATATAACTGTTGGATGGTACATAGTAGACCCTCGGTGTTTTTGAAAAGTTTCTGGCAGATGATGGCCGGTTAAACAAAATTTATGGTGACAACCATCTTGCTGCCATAATGATTCTCTTTAAAACTTTCCTATAATCAGGATAAATGTTTACTTGTGGGCTGAAGTTGGTAATCTAAAAGAACCATACGGAAATTAACTAATTAATTACAATCATCAGATTTATTTAGTCATTTGAAACAATGGTTTATTTGGCCCTTTTCTTACCGATTAGTGTCCTGAATGCTCGTTAAGAAGTACTAACGTATATGTGGATTCCCCATTCTATTCATTTTGCTTTGGCTTGTAGGATCTAATCTTTAAGACAGGAATGATAATGACTCCATTTTCACTCAGTTGGCTAACAGAATGCTGAAACAATAAATTAGAAACTAATCATCCAGAGAGATTCTGTATGATGATGATGACTATAAAAATAATAGCTATTTAATTGAGAGATAAATATGTGTCTGATACTATGATAAACTTTGTACTCATAATAACTAACTTAGTCCTTGTACCACCTGTGTTATAGATGAAGAAAAGGAGGCACAGAGTGGTTGGTTAATTTGCCCAAGATCACATGTAGAACAGGTAGATGGAGAAGTAGAGATTGATAGGCCATAAAAATATAAGGATATGTTATAAATCAGAAGAATTAGTTGTGTTGCATTTTCAGGTAGAGGAACCAGAGGTTTAGGGATGCGTAGTACTTATTTCAAGGAAACTCACATGTTCTAGGATGCAAGTTGTGTGAACTTCAAGATGGCATTGTACTTTGTTGTGGGATTTTCATGATTTGGTTTTGAGATTAGATGGATAATTAAGGGCCGAGTGAGCTTTCAGAGAAAAAAGAGTAAAGAATCAAGACATCCTTGTAAGCATCGAATTCAGCCCAGTAGGAAGATGGTGAAAACCAGAAAGCCATGGCAGTTATAATTCCATCATCACCTTCTCCTCTATGCAGTTACTTTCCTCCTGGTTCTGTCGCTTTTCTAAAGTCTTTCAGATGGGAATCCAGCTTACCTAAAGAGGACAAGTAGATTTGTTCACAGGGTTGAAGCTTCTGGTTAGTGCAACCTCGGTATTTATGTGAGAGTCACACCTCTGTCAGCGATTCTACATTGATTTTTTATGTGCTTCTACCTTAGCTTTTCCCAAGCTATGCCTTAGAACATTAGTTACAAGATATGGGAATGGGGGTTAGGTTCAAAAAAGGGTTTCCTTGGTCAAATAAATTTGAGGAGATTGGGTCTAATGAAAGTAGATTCATTTCAAGGTTCTGAAGTACTTTGTGAACATCCACAAGGAGTAAAAAGTAGGTAGCATTTCTCAAACTTATTGATGGCTTTTTTTCCCCTAGAGAAGCTTATTAGACTTAGTGGCCCCCAGAATAAAACACACACATGCTTTCAGTGATGTTTTTCTTTCTACGTTGTGGAAATAAATAAATAAATAGAGAAATACTGTCTAAGCACTTATGTAGTACAAGGGAGAAGAGAAATCAAATAGCTCATAAGGCAGTGTGGTCCAATGGAAGGAGATGGAAGCCCAGAGATGTTAGGGTTTGATTTTCATTCTGTCTTTTTTTTTTTTTTAAGATTTTATTTATTTGTTCATGAGAGACAGAGAGAGAGAGAGAGAGAGGCAGGGACACAGGCAGAGGGAGAAGCAGGCTCCATGCAGGGAGACCAACATGGGACTCGATCCCGGGTCTCCAGGATCACACCCTGGGCTGACGGCAGGCGCTCAGTTGCTGAGCCACCCAGGTGTCCCTCGTTCTGTCTTTAATTACCTATGCAGTAATGAATAGAAATATGAACATTCTACATCTGAGTTTTCCTCTTTAAAAAATGGAAGATGCAACAGGGTAGTGGCAGGTGGGCAGGAGACGAGGAAGGGGAAGAGGCAGGAAAAGGTACTTGATTCCAAAAGGAACCACCGTGTCAAGTAGCTAATGATCATCATTTTGTCCAATTTGTTCATTCACTGGTTCATTCACTCACGTATTCCATGATGATTTTTCTGTGCTTATATGCATTGGGGACAGAGGGATGAATGGACAAGCTTCCTGCCCTTTTCTCCCTTTATCTGGGCGTGGGGAAATGGAAAATAAATAAGGAAACAGACTAATAAACACATGACAACAAGCTGTGAAAAGTAAAAAGAAATGAACTGGGTCTAGTGATAGAGGATCCTAGAACTGATTCTAGTTTCCTAGGACGTGAAGATGTATTCTCCAGAGGCCCAGAGGGGATCAGGCTTCCCGGTAGCCTCCTATGGGGGGCAATGACTGATCTCTCCCACCCTCCCATAAACCTTTGTGGGGCTTCTCATTATGGCTTTAAAACAATGCAGCATTTCATTGGTGACTCATAAAGTAAAAATGAGAAGCTGTAGTTATATTTCTGATAACTTCCTGCCCAGACGTGCAATGAAATAGTTCCAATTCTAGCAAATGTCCTGACACTCCGTTACAGTTCCCATTTAGGTGGAATGGAGAAGAGTCCCCGTGCTGGGTACCAAAGAACTTGCATCTCAGCTCTGCCCCTGACACACTTAGCCATCTGGGTAATTCACTCCACCTTTCTCGGCTTTATTTTTCCTCTTTTGAGAAATGAGGGAATGGGATATCTTGTCTCAGATGCCTTCTAGCTCTTGAACATCTAAGTCTTGTTTCACTCTTGTCTTTGGCATTTTGGATCTGATGCTGAGGCTACGGCCTTTTCTCCCAAACCGTCATTTGTGATTTAGCTCATCCCAGCAAGTTTATAAGCTTCAAGGAACCAGCAACTCTCAGGCTCCTATATCACACAAATAGAAACGTTAAGAAGTCATCCCCTATGCCGGCCATTTGATGTCTGTAAAAGGCTAATTTAATACTGGAAAATTTAGGTAACTTCAGAATTGGAGGTGCCCATTTACTCACTGTCATGGGTCAGGCAGCTCAAGTTAATATCGCCACTAATTGAACACATGAATCAGAGAAAATGATGATTGGTTGCAAGCATGTGTGTACTTAAAAGAGTGGGAATAATGAAAAACTAACACAAGACAAATTGAGCTGTAAGAATTTGGCAAATGGAAATTTCTGCCCAGAAAAAGAGTAAGAAATATATTGAGGAGCCTTGAAGGTCCCTGGCGAGCTTCTCATTTTTCCCTGGCTGGGCTCTTTTTCTTTTCAGGTGTAATTCAGTATCATAAATAAAATTGTCTCTGCTGGAAAGGCGCTGAAGGCCTAGGGAGAAAGGAAAAGCTGCTGGGCAGCCCTAGTCGGAATGAAAAGATGACACTGCCTCCTAGGAATTCTTTATTTTTAGACCCTGGTGCGCACACATGCGTGCACATGTGTGGTGTGTGCATGGATGTGCAAGTCGCTTTGTGTGGCTCTGCACTGTTGGCAGGTCATCTGAGGCCTCCAGCCCAGAGTCCTGGTCTCCTGGTAGGTTATTATTATGCTTTGTCTTCAATGGGAAAGGTGTGCAGGACATGGACATGCACCCCCCAGATCCCCTTTCAGTGCAGGAATTACTGCACCAGTGGTGGGGGGGTGGGGTGTTATCTTCAACGTCCTTCGGCTGTTACCTCTTCAGTGCCTCGGTTACAGAGGGTACCCACAGTCAGTCCCCTCACTCAGGCTCAGTCTCTTTACCCAGGGTGGCCCACGTCCAGTGACCCACCTCCTGTTTGTGGCAGGGCGCAATGTCCTGGCTTTCTCATCTCAGCTCCTCTCTGGACAGCTCCGAAGGGCATTCTGGCTCCTGATCACCCCAGGGGTCAGGAACGCCTCATGCGGTAGCATCACAGCTTGACTTTTCCCTCTGCTCAATGCTGCTTCCATCCTCCCCTTTTTTACAGGCGTTGGTCCCATGGCACCCCTTAAGAAATATCTGCAAGGTTATCTCCGACTGGAGCCCTCCTGGGATACCCAACCTGCAGCAGAAGACAGTATTTATGAAAGGCAGATCAGATCATGTTATTTTCTTGCTTAAAGTGTCTCCAGGATGAAGGCCAGACTTGTTAGCAGGGTTTAGGGGTCCTAAACTGGGGACCTGGACCGGGGCTTATGAGGGGCTCACCTTCTCAGCTCCTCTTCCATTGCTGCCAGACCTGTACCTGGGACTCCACTTTGCGGTTCCTTGAATGTCCCATTCTCATGCTGAGACTTAGTAAATTTTACATATTTATATGTAAAATAATATGTAAAAATATGTTTTATATATATTATATATTTTATATATTATATATTTTATATATATTATATATTTTATTTTTATTTTATATATATTTTATATTTATATGATATATATTTATTTTAATTTTTATTTATGTATATTTTATTTTATGTATATTTATTTTATATATTTTAAATATATTTTTTGGCCTTGCTCTTACTTTCCTTGTTTCCTTGACAAATTTCTGTCTTTCCTTCAAGACACAATCACATGTGATTGTTCACGTTCATTGACCCTTGTAATGTGTAATGTGTCAGGGACTGTGAAAAGTGCTTTTTGTGTATTTTACACCTAATCCCCAGGCATTTGTGAAGTAGGTACTGTCATCATTCCCACTTTCCTGATGAGGAAATAGAAGCACAGAGAGCTTAAGAACCTTACTCAAAGTCACAGAACTGGTCGGTAGTGGGGCCAGGAGTCCTAGGGAGATGGAGTGTGCCCCTCTCTATTGTGCTGGCCCACCCGGGCACACCTCGACGGAAGGGGCTCTCTTTTCGCTGTGCTTGCTCTAGGATTGGCACCTAGTAGACTGTCAATGAGTGTTTGTTGAGTGAATGAACAAGTGTAAGAATTGCCTCCCCAGTCTTAGTCACATGGAGTGGAGGAGGGGCAGCCTCCTTTCCTACATGGATGCCTCTTACTGAGGAGCATGGAGGAGAGGGGGGTGGCCTGTGGTGCAGTTACTGCTCCTATGCCCATCTTTGACAGCTTTCCATTAGCCTATTTTGGCTAAGACTCTGACGGTGACCTTTTACTCCTCAGATGTCCTTTGCTGCATCTGAGATTAGCACCTGCCCAGAGCGACCTCCAGAGAGCAGCTTATCAGCATCTCTGCCAGTCCTGTCTCGGGATTCTCCAGTGGGGAGGTCTGGTCATCCATTCTGCTGTGCCATATTTGAATTCTGTGCTTTTGAATCTCAGTTTCTTAAAAAACAGAGGCAGTCATAATTTGCAGGCTTTTTTAGAGAATTAAATGCGATAGGGTGAGTATTAAAGTTCTGAACACCAACAAATATTATTTACTATTAGGATGGTTGGCTTTAGTTCATTTTTCAGTTCCTTCCCAGGCTCATCCCAGGCAGAATCCTCAATCCCATTCCATCCCCCTCACTCTTGCCTCCCATTCCCAAGCCCCTTCTCATGGCATTCCAGTTTCCTTCTCTCACCTACTACTCACTGCCAGAGATATGTAGTGGGAATAAACTATATATATATATATAGTTTATTTATTTATTTATTTATTTATTTATTTATTTATTTATTTTTTAAGATTTTATTTGTTCATTCATGGCGGCGCTAAACCGCTGAGCCACCCGGGCTGCCCTACATATATTTTCTTTCTTTTTTTTTTTTTTTTTAATTTTTAATTTTTAATTTTTATTTTTATTTTTTTTAATTTATTTTTTATTGGTGTTCAATTTACTAACATACAGAATAACCCCCAGTGCCCTACATATATTTTCTATGGTAAGACTCAAGGTTCTGATCTATTGTTTACTCTGGACACTGACTACGCAGATTCTTCTGTCTTCCAGGAATGATACAATATCAGGATTTGAAAGTACCAACCAGGTGAAGAAATTGGAGCTGTAGAGTAACTTGTTCCAGGTCCCAGAGTTAACCAAGGGTCCAAAATCTTGGTCCATGGCCTCCTAATCCAGACTCTTCCCTGCTCCTTTGGGTCTTATCTTCAGACTTGCTTTTGCATTTTATTTTATATTAAAAGACCATGGAAGGACTTACGTATTGTTTCCTCAGGTGACTTTCCCGGATTCTGCAGGCAGCTCAGGTGGTCCTTTTACATGTCCTGGTGGCACTCTACACTTCTCCTTAATAGCACTTCTTACCGTATTTTAAGGATCTGCTGGATGGCGGTTTTCCTTAATACCCTTTAAGTTCCATGAGTGCAAGGGTTGGGTCTGTCCTGTGTCACTGTTTATCCCATGTGCCTACTAAGTTGCTGGCATATGGAAAGTGATCAGTAATGTCTCTGAGAATATGGTAAGTAGCCAATAAATATTTGACTGTCCAACTGAGGAGTATATACTGTATTACAATTCTTGTGTCTCTCTAGCTGGGCCCATCAGGAAGGCCAAGACATGGGGCTGTTTATATCCTCAGGCTCCAAACAGTCTTCTTCTATGTTTCCCCTTGGGGCATGAAGATTCCATTTTCTCAGGTACATTTTCAGGTCAGTCCTTGAACTATTTCCTCTGTAACCTCCCTTGTCCATTGTTATCACAGCCAGTAAGTGAAGGAAAGGAGGTTGGCCATCAAATGGCTTTGCAGTTTCCTTCCAGTCTTGAGCTTTATGATTCTTATCATTTATTCACTCTCAACAAATATTTATTGAGAACCTACCATGTTCCAGGCACATACTAGATGCCAGAGATATGTTAGTGAACAGAACAAAAACAAAAACAAACTCTTGCCTCATGGAGTCTATATTTTTAATGGGGGGGGGGGTATGACATACACATTCACATAAATCAGATAGTGGTGTGTGCTATGGAGGTAAACAAAATATGGCAGTGGATGAGGGTTCTAGGAGAATGGGGTGTTTTAGTTTATAATATTGGGTATCTGTATGTTTTTTGGTGGAGATCTCAGGTGACCCAGATCTGCCTTAGGTACGCCAAAGACCAAGGAAAGATGAAAATCCTACTTATCACATCTTCCCTACACCTCCTGCATAACCTTTGCTATTTGCTCGAAAGGCATTCACTTCCACTTGGGCTAATCTGGTTTTGCTGGAGCTGAGGCTCCAGAGCTGGAAATAACTGAGGATGAGGCATTAATTTCAAGGGAAAATACCTCCAAAGGGTAATCTGTTGTCAAAGTGATTTATATGTTTCACTGACAGGTAAAAGTTCAGGAGTCCCAGGGACTTCAGTCACCTTAATGCCATTAGAGCTATAAATACCCTTTAAAGACATAGACTGTTGGTATTGAAATATCAGCTAAATGATCTATAAAGGCTGTGGAAATTTACCACTTCCCTTGAGAAGTGCCTCTGCACATAGCCTTCTGAGCCTGTGGAGGCATCTGTGGCTGCTCCTCTTTTTCACACTGTACATTATCTACCAGGCTCCTCCATAGTACCCTTAGTCATCTTGGAGGGAGAGCAGACTCTACTAATGCCATTATTTAGGAGGACGACGAGGGCTGTGTCTAGGGTACCTTCATTAATTTCCATTATTTGCTCCTGAATTTATTTTTTACTATGAGAAAGCCATTAACGCGGTGTCAAGATCCATTTGTTCCAGCCACTTTCCTTATTGTGTTAATTCTGCATACGATTAGGATCAATTTCTTCTAATAGGTTCCATGGGTCTTATGGCAGGACACAAGCTTTTGTTCAAGGGGAAACTCACAAAATCAACCATGCTGGCCAGCATCACCCATCACATAACACCCCAGCTCCTGGGCTTGTTATGTGTTTTTATGTCCTGTGCTGCGCTTTGGGGATTCACAAGTCTGAGGATGATGGGACACGATCCAAGAACGTGCATTCTTTAATGGTAGTGCTGCGTGTCTTTACTTTTTGAATCCCTAGCATCTAAACCTGTACCCAAGGTTTGAAATGAGTTATTTAAAATGATACACACATGTGGAAATGCAGTGTCACCTATGCTCTGCCCATTTTCAGGGTTAAGCATGCCCGTGAATCAACGATCTGGGGTGGGCAAGGTGAGTAGAAGAGGGTGTAACATGAGGGCAGCTAATGGAGACCTGTTTGTATGAAAAGCATCTGGGATGAGAACTTAGGAGGAAAAATTCCAGTGCATGATGAACCTGACTCATTTATACAGTCTTGGTCATTGGTGTATGTGTGTGGCGGGCAGGTATGTATGTGATTCTGAGTAGAATGTGGTGCTGGTCTCTCAGATCTGTGTTCAGATCAGTCGTATGGACTTGTAGCTGAGCTGGGGGGGGTGGGGGGAAGAGGAAAACCTGCAAGCTGTTTTCTCTACTTGATGTTGCACTCAATGGGGCGGTCCTGGCAGGGCTGATTATCCCACCTTAGTGTGCCATGCACCACTTCTCAGTTTTGGTTGTTCCAGAGTATGAGTGATGGTGTCAGCGGAGAGACTTGTACTCGAGGGAGACAGAAGCAGCAGTGGGGTGGCAGTGTGCCCAGAAAAAGCCACATGGTACTGACTGGATTTGCATGTGTACCTATAAATGGACCCCTAGAAATGCTCATGAAGTTTGGGGGGTCTTTGTCAGAGGCCGAGGCTCTGCATTATCAGCCAAGGACAAGGACAGAAAAGTTGTTATTACTGTTAATGTAATGTCGGAGCTACAGGCTGTGGAAGTGTGTGTGTGTGTGTACGTGTGTGTGTACATTATGCCAACTCAAGCATACTCAGGACTCCAGGTATCCTTGGAGATTGGAGGCTCTTTCTCAGCTTCTCTGGTGCTTATTTGAAATATAGCTGGGGCAGCACATCTGGGTGACTTTCCAGTTGGTTTCTCAGGGGGAAGAAAGCAGCTCAGAGCACTTGTAAGTCCAAAGGTGTGAATGCACTAGAGGCCAGATAATTAGGAATCTCCAGGAGAGCACAGAGAAGAGTAATTGAGAGAAGCCAAGTGAAAAATAATGGGGGGAAGAAAGGGAAATGAAGGGCCATAACTCACAAGGAGTTTGGCTGGTCCTAGTTGAGATGATAGAAGGGCCGACTGGAAAGCTAGAAAGGACGGGATGAGTTGCAGGCGAAGGAAGTCTCATTGGAACATTTGTCAGGATGTCTAAACTGAGTGATCCATTAAACTGGGGGCACCGAAAGTGAGTCATCTAACTCCTTAGGAATGAGCATTCTCCCGGTGGGTGAGCATCAACAGGCTGAGCGTCTGGTTAAGAAAACACCTTTCTGGGCCCCGATAATTCTCATCCTGAGTCAAAACAAGGCTAGCTCTGGAGCAGAAGGATCCCATGAAGACAAGTCTTGTGTCCTGCTGTGCCAGGTGCCATCCAGAGGACGTGAGCGATTAAAGACGGAGGTGGAGCAGAACCAGGAGTTTGATATTCTCTGGCCTCGACGTGGCTGGGGATAAGCAGCCCACAGGGGAGCTCTTTGCTAAGTACTCTCTGCCTCCCCTCTGCTTGTCAGGAGCGGCCTGTAGCTCAGAGAAGTCCAGATTTCTCCGGTTTGTCCCTGCAGCTTGAGTGTGTAGACAGGCAGAAAGGAAATGCAATTTGCTGGAAACTCAGAACTGCTTCTGGATGAATGACGGTTCTATATGGGGACAGTGCCTTTCTGAGGTTGAATCACTGGCATCGGGACTTCCCTGTTCAGACCAAGCCGGTCCCATGTTCGGTAATAAAAATGAACCAAAGGGACATGGCCCGCTGACTCCTTGTCATTAAGACAGCTGTCATGTCCCACCTCAGGACTGCCTGGAAGCCAATGAAAGGATACCTCACTGTTATCCTTCTGTCGTCATTGTGCCATGGGCACCGTGGCCAACCATCCCCGTTTGTCTGAGACCGAGGGGTTCCCTTGGTGGTTGTGGGCATTTGGTGCTAAAGCCAAGAGAGACCCTGGCCAATCGGGACAACTGGTCACCGTTGCATGGGAGAGCATTGTCAGCGGCGCCCTGGGATGAGCAGTTTCGCTGATTTATTTCATGCATCTCCTCTACCACCTCCGACACAGACTCTATTTGCCTCTGTTGCCATCTTATCATGAGCGTAGCCAGGCAAAAAGAGGGTCGCTCCCTTGCCCAGCAAAACGTGAGTGCCCGTTATCTGTGGGTAATGAGATTTCAAGTGGCCGTTACTGTTTTCCTCTGTTCTACATGTTGTTTGAATTCATTAAATGAAGACACATTATGTGATGATCATAATAAACCCAATAAGCTTGTTTTCCTTGTGGAAAAGTAAGTGCTTTACCAAAGTCATGTGTTTAATGAGCTGACTCTGGAACCCTGCTCGGATGGATTCCTAGGCCCAGACTCTTTACCACCACGCAGGCGGGTCTAGGCTTAGAGGAGAGGCTTCCTTATTATAAGGTCCTTCTAGTTCTTTGTGAGGAAGTTTCCATCCTCACCCCCGACTGACTTAGAACCATCTTATGCTGAATTCCCTATAATGAAGGCTGCTATAACGAGTTTTCATTGTTTAACAGCTGCTCAGCTGGGCAGAGCATCCTCTTTTGTGGTGAGCACGTTTCTTTTCAGCTATGTGATGCCAGATATGAAAATCTTTTTTGTAACATATTTAATTAGCACCCTGGGGCAAATAATGATAAAGTTCTTCTATTTCTCATGAATATGGGAAAGCAAATTGGGAGCCCAGTGGAGGGCTCCTAAATTTCTCTATTTTATCACCAGGGCTGTCCATCCCCTGCTGTCTGGAGCATCTGTCCACTTCCCGTTGCTGCCTCAGAGAGGAAGTGTGATCAGGAGGGGTCAGCCAACTGACCCCACCTATGGGGGCAGGGGAGGGGGGGTGGTTTGAGCCCAGCCAGACTGCAGTTCTCAAAATTATTTAGAAAAGTACCCTCTTCTGTACAGTCCAGTCTGCCTTGAATGTTCCAAATTAATGAGACTCATGCTCAGTCTAAAGCAAATTTCTTTGTTTGCCGTTTCTCTATTAAGAGAAACCTGTAAGCTTGAAACACGTAAGAGGACTGGAACTTTCCTTGTGGTGCTTCTTTTGTTTCGTCTTGTACTCATTTATGATTTTGTGGGAGACACTTCAATATAGTAATCGAGGCTTCAGAATTAGACCTGCATTTGAATCACACATCTGGTCTGCCGTTAGCTGTGTGATGTGGGGGTAATTCACTTCACCCCTTCAAGTGTGAATGATTTTATTTATAGAATGGGATAGCAATCATACCTACCTCATCAGGCCGTTGTGAAGGGTAAGTAATATATGCATAATGCCTCCTGCAGAGTAAATGCTCTGCACCGTATTAGGCAGGATTCAACCAAGATGGGTGGGCTGAGATCATGGGCAAGTCTGATCCTACAGGTACGGGCTGAAGATGTGATGCACAGTTGTGGGAAGGGTGGAAGTTCACAAGAAGGCTGGAAGTTCACGGATGTGTTCTGAAGCTGTTGTCTGACAGGCAGGATTTCTTCTTTCTCCAGGGCAAGTCTAAGTTCCACTTTTCATCCTTCCAACTGGGCTAGCCAGGCTCACTCAGGATCATCTCCTTTACTTAGCGTCAACTGATCAGGGACTTTAATCACACCTGCAAAATCCCGGCATGGCAACACCTTTATGAAGTTTTGATTGAATAACTGAGGACCATAGCCTGGTCAAGGAGACACATTATAAAGCTATCACCAACTGTTAGTTGCTCTTCTCTGTAGTAGTTTCCTGTGGCTGCTGTCACAAATCACCACAAACTTGGACGGCTTAAAACAACAGAAATATATTCTTTCACCATTCTGGAGACCAGAAATCTGAAATCAGTATCACTGGGCTAAAATTATGGTATCAGGAGGTCCATGCTCCCTCTACAGGCTCCTCACCTCTTCCAGCTTTTGGTGACCACTGGCATTCCTTTGGTTTGTGACCATATTGGTCCAATCTCTGGCTCTATGGTCACATTTGCGTTTTTCTCCTCTGGGAGCATCAAATCTCCATCTCCTTTTCTCTTATAAGAACACTTGCGATTACATTTAGGGCCCACCCAAATAATACAGGATAATCTCCCCATCTTAAGATACTTTGATTATATCTACAAAGAAACTGTTTTTCCATATACACTAACATCTGTAGGTTTCAAGGATTAGGACTTGATATCTTTGTGGACTATTACCCAGACTACTACACCAACTCCATGTATTTTTAGAGGCTTGCTTCATGCCTGGGACTTGGCCAAACTGTGGGGAATATAAAATGGAAGAGTTACAGTCTGTATTAGAGAAACAGAACCATAAATATATAAAATAAGAAATTGGCTCATGTGATTATGGAGTCTGAAAAGTCCCATAATCTGGTATCTGCAAACTGGAAGCCCAGGAAAGCCAATGCTGTAGTCCCAGTCTAAATGCAAAGGCCCAAGAACCAGGAGGACTGATGGTGTTCGTTCTGGTTGAAATCTGAGGGCAGGAGAAAACCAGTGTCCCAGCTCAGTCAGGCAGAAAGAGTGAATTCTTCCTTCCTTCACCTTTTTGTTCTATTCACGCTCCCAACAGATTGAGTAATGCTCACCCGCACTGAGAAGGGCAGTCTGCTTTTGGAAGTTCACCAATTCAAATGCTGATGTCATTTATTTACACTTTTAGAGGCATTCTCAGAAATAATGTTTAGCCAAATCTCTGACTGCCCGATGGCACAGTCAAGCTGACACACAGAATTAACCATCACATTATCCTGCCCTAAAGAAGCAAGCCAACTGGTAACAAAGTCTTCAGGCACATGAGTAGCTATAATGCAAAGAGGAGACTCAAAGTGCCTGGTTATCTGAAATGTGTTGCAGGATTTTAGAGAAGGGTAGAGATCACTTTTGACTGTGAAGATCTAGAAAGGCTTCATGGAGGAGGGAGCATTTGAATGGGGCCTGAAAGGATAGGATTGTCAGGGCAGTCAATCTCAAACTTGAGCATGAATGAGAATCACTAAAACTTAGATTGCTGGGCCCCACCTCCAGAGTTTCATATTCAGTAGCTCTGGAGTAGAGCCTGAAAATGGGTGGTTTTAGTAAGTTTAGCAGCTGGTCTAGGGACCATGCTTTGAGAATCACTGTTCTGACATGTAAAGATGATGATGGAAAGGGAGAGTCTTCTTTCCTCCCTCAAATCATTTTTGGTCACCATTTAGATGTCATTTTCTGGGAGATGATCCTTCTTTAAGATATAAAGATATTTTTCATGGTTGCCCTCCTGTTTTCTTTCATATTACTTACCATCCCCATCATGAGAGTGGTTGTCTATCTCTCTTGCTAGAACATAAATTCCGTGAGGGTAGAAACTCTGTCTCTTCTGTTCATAGCAATTAGAACAGTGCTTAGCACATACTAGGTGCTCAATAAATATTTGTTCAGTGAAAGAGTGAACGACCTCCCAGGTTCTACATAGTTGAAAGTTCTTCAACTCCTCTGACTTTGTCTCTGCGACACTAAACCAGTCACTTCATCCTGAAAACGATTATTTAAATAGAAGTAAATTGGTCAACGAGGCCATTTGAGAGGAGTTTCATTTTTTTTTTTTTTCCAACAAGATGTTCTGGTTGGCACAGACTATACAGAACTGAAGATCATTTGGAATTTCCTTAAGCAGTGAAGAAATGCCTATAAAGTAATTAGGATGGTTTAAATTCATTTAATTCTTAATATTTCCATTTTTGAATAAATATTTCATGCATTGCTCTTCTGAGAGGCAAAGAGCCAGGAAATTTCAGCAATAATATGTGTATAAAATTTCTTTTTTTCTCTGCAGTAGCACATTTTGAAAGATATCTCAACAGGTTTTGACAAGTAGAACAGGAAAATATTATTTTAATTTCCCTGGGTCAATTATTAGAATTACTGAAAAATATACTTAAATCACACTTTATCAGCGTGATCCACTCTGAGGAGGAGGGTAGGTAAGAAAGAACTGGACTGGCTTATTATAATTAAGTTTGTGCCCAAAATGCCAAAACAAATCAAATGCACTGGATACATCTGTCTTGTGGCTACTGGATACAGCCCTGGAAAGGCGGATGGGTCACAGCTCTGTAAATGTGACTTGCTGCTGTAAAGCAGGTGGTAAAATCTAAAGAAAATTGTCAGCAAAGTGCATTTTGTGAGCGATGGCCCTAAAATTTTCCTTCAGAAACAGATGTCCTATAATAAACAGTAACAAAGGCTTTGGAAGTGTGTGGAAGGATGTTGTGAATAATTAGGAGTTCATTTTAGTCATGGTGTCTGATGACACTGTAGGGCTCTAACCTAGTTCTGTTCTCTCTAGGCAGAGCTAGAGAGGTAGGAATGGGGGCAGGTCAGGGGCCGGCACATTCTAAGTGGACCAGTACAGTGAGTAATCAACCTGGTTTGCCTGAGATTTTCCCAGTTTTAGCAGGGACTGGACCATCTTGAATCCTGAAAAGCTCCCCTGGGGAAGGCAAACCTGCACAACTGGTCACCTGAGGAATAGGCTGGCTCCCTTATTTGGTGATGACACCCAGTTACTAGGCAGCAGTAAATAAGTTGAATGGCCATTTCCCTGCATTGATAAAGAAGTGATTCCTGCATAGGGCGGGTCAATCTCTAATGGGCTTTAGGGGCAAACTGATTGCAATAATCTTATTCCAAAAACAAATAAACCCCGACTTTAAAAAGCTAAATGACTAATTACACTTATATATACCTTATAAAACAGTATTTACTTGTGTGAGTTCCTATTTTATTTTAACTTCAAAACAAAGATGGGTGAACATACGCATTTTTAATTCTCTCAGTTGACAATCTTCTTCTTCTTCTTCTTCTTTTTTTAAGATCGTCAATATTTGACAAATAAATCACCCCTGCCAAAGGTGTATAGTTAATTGGTGTTAAAATCTCCTAACCTTGTACCAAGAGCTTTTTCCTTTTGTTGGTAAAACAAGATTATTTTATATCCCTTTCTCTCGCTCTGTGTGTGTGAATGAGATAGAGAAACTGCATGATAGGACTTTTTTCCCCCAGATTTTACCATTTATTAGCTCTGCTATTGACCCTTATTTGAAGCAAATGTTAAACACCTTTTGTTCTGGAGGATATTTAAACTGTGGCTTGTTTATCTGTTCTCCCTAGGGCTTATGGATGATGCGTAGGCACTGAGGAATCTCAGAGGACCTCACATTCATAGCCACAGAGCAGTAGATATGGGGGGTTTTCGGTGGGGGAAGGGGAGGCAGCCAACCCCAGGTGGAGGAATGAAGTGTACTTCCTCTTCTTCCTGCCATCCTTGCTAATCACCAAGTAACCAGA
Organism: Canis lupus familiaris; assembly: GCF_011100685.1. Taxonomy (NCBI): domain Eukaryota; kingdom Metazoa; phylum Chordata; class Mammalia; order Carnivora; family Canidae; genus Canis; species Canis lupus. Next base: position 31,803,737 of record NC_049239.1, on the reverse strand, counting down.
CTTTTGGCTTAAATCTTGTGTCTGATCCAAAAGGATGAAACAGTTCTTTGGACAGTCAATGTGTGTATGTGAAGGGAGTGTAAACTGCCTACCTGATGTTAATCTCCCCCTCACTCTTTGCTTACAGATTCCTAATTTAGTCCAAAGCAGAAATACAAGGAGTTCAAAACACCTCATTTCAAAGCCTCCCTTGCACATTGGGTTCTCCCTGCAGTACAGTTGTGACCCAGTGCGGTATAGGCAGGTGAGCCCTTTGCTTCCCTATCACTCCTTCCCACTGAAAAGATATTGTAGTGCCCAAAGGTGCAGCAGCTCTATTGTGACCAGGAGGTAACACGTGATGAAAAGGCCGAGGAAGTGTCACAGCATCAGTTCTGGCATTGTGAAGCTGCTGAACGAAAGCATGCTTCCAGAATTTTTGTGAAATGAGATGTCGTGGTTAAAGCTTGTTAGTAGCTACAGTGGTAGGGTTTTTTGTTTCTTGCAAGTAATTGCTTCCTAATTGACTCAGGATAGCATGATATAGTGGAGAGAATACTATAGCAGAAACCTAGAAAAGTGTGTTCCGGACTGCCTTTTCTGCTTTTTTCCTCTCTTGGAAACTTCTGGTATATCCTCTTTAAAGCAAGTGCTCAGTCGCCTCTTCTTGGGATGTGGCATGCAGTAGGAACTCTATAAATAGAGTCATATTTGCAAATATTATAAAGAATACTTCATTGTTCTAATGCAGATAGAGATCTGTGTTAGGTTGAAGAGGTTTAATCTAATTTTAACTCATTTCTGAGGAGGATTTGCTATTTCAAAGAAAATCGAGGTCTGGGTGTTGTACATGTGAGCGTGTGTAACGTTTAGAATTAAAAGGTAAAATGCTTACTTTCTTATTTATTCTAGAGAGATAAAGGGAGAGAGAGCACAAGCAAGCATGTGAGCAGGGGGAGAGGCAGAGAGAGATGGAGGCAAGCAGACCTCCCCACTGAGGAGGAGCCTAAGCCGGGAACTCGATCCCATGACCTCACTGAGATCATGACCTGAGCCTAAATCAAGAGTTGGACACTTAACTGACTGAGCCACCTGGGTGCCCCTTACTTTGGAAAAAAAAAATGTATATATATATATAAAAACACATAATGCATGCCTGTGACAGATAATAGTAATCATGAAGGGGGTTTTTGTTTTAAAACAGAGCTGATTTTCCTGCTGCTTCTTATTGTGTTTCTCGGGTGAAGCTGCTTGTCTTCTCTGGCTACATTGGATTCAACTACGGCACTTCTGTTATGTATTCTGTTTTTCTACCCAAGAATTGCATTAAAATTGATTAATGTTGAAGAATTGCCTGAGCTTCATGGAGATCTAAGGTTATTGCAATCTAAGGAAGGTGGGGGCCATGCTATGTGACCAGGATAGACAGGTCTATAACATTTTTATACTTGGGGAACTGCACCTGTGATTGGACCCTGGTTCTTCAATCCACATACCCTGTGGCACCATGCAGCTGAAGTGCAGTGAATCAGAATGACTGGGCTTTGTGTGTGATGTCACAGCTGTTGCTTAGAGATGCAGGCAGGGCTTTGTGACCCGTTAGAGGTCATAAACCATCCACACCAGGGATGACCTTGGTGTCTTCCAGGACTCTGAGCTTCTATTCAGTATAATTGAATCCAACCAGTGGGAGCTCTCAAGGGGGACAGCCTCTTCCTCTATATTGATGGGCCATTGAGGAAAGCAAGCTGCCAATTGAGATACTTATCAGTGTGCTGAAGCTTTGAAGGTATTTGTCAGTGTTGTTGTTTAGCAATAGATGAAAAAAACCCATGTTGATTGCCACTGTTGCTCAAACTGAGAAAAAACCAACATGGATTATTCAGTCTGGTTATCCCTACCAAGCCTGCTCATAAACTATGTTCCTTCTCCTACCTCCTCCACCACTACCTGACCTTCCACATCCTATCAGGCCCGTTTACTCTATTTTTCATGAGGCAGCGGTGCTATCTCTTCCTCGTGCTCTCCCTCCTGGGCTGGGTACAAAGCTTATTTATCTCTGAGTTCCTCTTTGGAGTTTCAGGTGGGACTTTTTTTTTGCAGTTAGTATCTGAAGGTAAGGTGATTGGGGCGGCTAGGACAGTTACTTTATTTTTTTTTTTAATTTTTTTTTTTTTTTTTTTTATTTATTTATGATAGTCACAGAGAGAGAGAGAGAGGCAGAGACATAGGCAGAGGGAGAAGCAGGCTCCATGCACCGGGAGCCCGACGTGGGATTCGATCCCGGGTCTCCAGGATCGCGCCCTGGGCCAAAGGCAGGCGCTAAACCGCTGCGCCACCCAGGGATCCCGGACAGTTACTTTAGAGTCATCTTTGGGGATCCCTGGGTGGCGCAGCGGTTTGGCGCCTGCCTTTGGCCCAGGGCGCGATCCTGGAGACCCCGGATCGAATCCCACGTCGGGCTCCCGGTGCATGGAGCCTGCTTCTCCCTCTGCCTGTGTCTCTGCCTCTCTCTCTCTCTCTCTCTGTGACTATCATAAATAAATAAAAATTAAAAAAAAACAAACTTAGAGTCATCTTTGCCCTCTTGATTAGACTCAACAAAAGTGAAGGTGTGCAAAGAATTTGTATAATATCCTCTTGCATTATTGTACCTCTTGTTAGGGCCATTACAAGAGAACTTAGCATCCAGGTCTGTGGAGCTCAGCCTTTTTTTTCTCCAGTGATGCATCTTTGTCTAAATGAGTTTAAATGTCTTGCCAGGTGTGCATACTTTTAAAACTAAGCCATTATCAAAGCATGATCACTGTGCTACGGCACCAAGCTTTATCAAACTTGTCCTTTATTTTTAATGTTTTCTTTGTATTTTAGGTCATTCTATTAAGTGTGTTTCAAGAATGCTGGATGGGAACCTCTGTGAATCAAATATGTTCTATCATCCAGGAAGACAATATTAACTAGAAGTTAAAAGCATAGGCTTAAAAAATTGTACATGTCCTACTTCAGTGCCTTGGTTTTGCCCCTTTGTAGTTGTCTGGTGTAGGGTAAGATACACAGTCCATCTGGAACATAATTTTAAAATGGGGAAAATAGCGACGCCTGGTTGGCTCAATCGGTACAGCATGGGACTCTTGATCTCAGGGTTGTGAGTTTGAGCCCTATGTTGGATATAGAGATTACTTAAAAAAAAATCTTTAGAAAAAGGAGAATATAGTCCCTGTTTCCTGGAATAGTTACTAAGAGTTAAAATGAAATAATGGAAGAATGACAGTTAACACAGGCTTTGACACAGAATAAGAATTTTATAAATGATGTGTGTGTGTGTGTGTGTGTGTGTGTGTGTGTGTATGTGTTTATGGGCTCCCTGAGACCATAGAATCTGGAAATAAATTGGAGTCTAGGATAAATTGAAGATGTACATGCTCATACATCTACACAGACTCATTAGCATTGTACAATTATATTTATTTTTAGTTATCTGAAAGTATGTTTATATATGTGTTTATTTTTATATGAGTGTGAATATGTGTATAGGAACATCATTTCTATTTGGCATCTGGTAGGAGGTTGCTAAGTGGCATAAATTTCCAACTTTAAATTGTCCATTTTTATTTTCTCTAGTCCATCTTTTACAACAAACTAGTTTCATTTTTTTTTCAAAGCATAAATGCACTCTATGCTCAAACCTTCATTAACTCCATAGAGACCCTGCAGAGTAAGCCCCATCTTCACGCATGGCATGCTTCCAGTTTGGCCCCAACTCATGATTCAAGTCTCAACCCTTTCCATCTAGCCGTCTGCACTGCTTTCATGCCCTGATTTGGCCTTCTTTTGTCCTCAAGCACATCTTACTATTTAATATCTTCATGCCTTTGCAGAACTGTTTCATCCAGCTTCTTTTTTTTTTTTTAGGCATTATTTATTCATTGAGAGGGAGTGCGAGCACAGGTGGGAGGGGCAGAGAGAGGGAGAGAGGGAGAGAGAGAATCTGAAGCACATTCCCCATCGAAGCAGAGCCTGAGAGGGGGCTTGATCTCATGACCCTGAGATCACAACATGAGCTGAAACCAGGAGTTGGGCTCTCAACCAACTGAGCTCCCCAGGCACCTCTTCCTCTATCTTTTTCATACAGGATTTGGGAAACTTTAATCCTGTTTGAGATGCAGCTAAAAATATCATTCCTTTCCCCCACAACTCACCCCCTCTAGGTTCTTATTTCTGTACCTTTATTAGAGTGTCTATTTCATTGGACTGTAATGATTTGTTACTGGAATTTCTCCTCCACTAGATTGAACTCTTATATCTCTAATACCTAACACAGATCCAGGAACATGTAAGGATTCCAGGACATACTTTTGCTGAATGTTGGAATGACTGTGTGTGTAAGCATAAAACACTGAACATGATGTTTACATTAAAATAAAAACAAGCAACATTTTTTTGTCTTTAACAGATAATAGATATAATTCACTTTTTACCATGTTATTAAATAAATATTTTAACATTTACTTTAAAACGTATCTTGTATGGGACACCTGGGTGGCTCAGTGGTTGAGTGTCTGCCTTTGGGTCAGGTTGTGATCCCAGTAACCACATTGGGCTCCCCGCAGGGAGCCTGCTTCTCCCTCTGCCTGTGTCTCTGCCTCTTTCATGAATAAATAATAAAATCTTTAAAAATTTTTTTAAAAATAAAAAGTAGTGATCTTAGCAGTAGTATCAATAGAACTTTATGCAAGATGAAATATCTATTCTGTCCAATATGATAGCCATTAGTCACAAGTGGCTATTGGGCACTTAGCGGGGCCATAGTGATTGAGGAACTGAATTGTTAATCTTATTTAGTTTAAATTAATTTAAATATAAAAAGTCATATGTGGTTAATGTCTGTTATACGGGATAGTGGAGGTTTATAGTACTTAGTGAAAAATTCTCAGAGGTTCAAGTAGAGGCTCAAGAGTCCTAAATTAAGCAAGTAAATTGATATCAAATTGAGGCACCTGAAAGAACAATATCCATCTGAATTTACTAATTAATCTGTTTTATTTATGTGAAATGTGAACTCACTTTTAGAAATTAATATATTATGCTTAACTTCATTAAATATTATATAATAGGGACCAACTTCAGGAAGCGATATTTGCTTTTGTTCCAATAGAATTAACCTCTTTTTCTCCCTCAGGATTGGTTAAAAAATGTTTGGCTTCTACGCTCATTCTTTTTTTTTTTTTTTTTTCTTTTTTTTTTTTCTACACTCATTCTAATGGGTAATTACTTTTAGTTCTACAGAGAGAAACAGCAAACAGGTAAATTCCAGTACCTGAAGGGTACTATCCAGTAGTACAGAACTCCAAGGTGCAATTTAGTAAAGTTTAGACTCAGTGTAATCTTTTACTCCATCAGGATACCATTTGAGCTTGTGAAGCAATAATTTCCTAAATTGTACCCTTGTGGCCTAAATGTTAATTCAGCTTCCAGAGACTTCTAGTCAAGGACTAGGTTTTATACTCTAAAATCTGGGCCTGCTAATTTTATTTCCTTTAAACCTCTAGATTAAAAAATCACAGCTTTCAAAATGAAACCACAAATTAATAGATGGAGGAGAAGTCAACCTTGAATTGAAGTACTGATTTGCATACTTAAGAATTTTTTTTAGATGCTAAGAATGCTTTGACTTAGTTTCTAGGAACCTTGAAGCAAAGTTTTGTGGTTAATTTTGGCATTAACTATCTCAGGAGGCTAGTTATATCTACTTCTTTAGTCATTTTAATTTCATTGGTCTACTTTAATTTGCTTGGTTTTGTAAGCTATATCTGGTAATTGAGAATTTCCCCTCTCCATACTCGGATGTGCATAGATAATGAATTTTACTTTTCTGATATTATTGACTAGTAATATCCTATATGAGCCCCACATTTTGGGTGGGATAAAGGCGATGTATTTAGTCTAATCCAGAAAATTTCATAGTTTCTTTATATAAAAGTAGATACTGAGGTCTTCATTCTTTCTGCTTTTCACATCTCCTTTTGCTTTTTGCCCTGAGGATATTGGGTGTGTGAGTACAGCTGACATGGCCTCAATGGGAGGTGACACTTGTGAAGTCATGGGGTCATTTGCTATATGCCCTTTCTATAGGATGATAGCTATGGAGTGGCAATGGTCTGTGGACTAGAGAGGATCTGTCAATGTTCTGAGTGTGTTCTCCTTTCCTGTTCTCTTTCCCAGTGGGAAGCAATGATGGGGGCAGGTGTGTTGGGTCTGCGGACAGTCACTCTTTTGTGGGTGCTGTCTCAGGTCTGGGTATGGATCTCAGTAGGAAGTTGCTAGGCCCATCTGGCTCTCACACCAGAGTGCATCCTGTGATCTATCTATACCACTACTAAAAGTGGTATTTCAACCTCTATCTTTACTGTTTTATTGTATTTCTCAAACTGTAGGTCCTGAAGTGGTAGGTGGGGTTAGGAAGAGGGACCTATTCACTAGATACTAATGCACTTGTCAAGAACAGGGGGACATAAAAAACTGGAATATTGTATTTGTAGAAAGACTTTTGGGGAGACAGAAAGATGAATCTTTTGACCTTAGTTTAATAGTTTAATATTTTGTTTCTTCCTTCCTTCCTTCCTATTTTTTTTTTTTTTTTTTTTTTTTTTAGTTTGGTTAAGGTGCAGTTTAGACTATTCATTGGGCTTTGGATAGTGGAAGGATTCTATTCACCAGATTGTGTTTCTCAGCCAGATCTCAGGGCCACCAGGAAGTGCTTTTGACTTTGGGATGGTAAGCATTGACTTTTGTCAGGGGTCAGGACAGGACTGATCTGGAAATATGGGACTTGTCTCCTTTTCCATTTTTTTGTTACCTTCTTTATCTCTTTCTCCCCACCACATACAGATTTTGCTTGTGAATTTTAGAGAATCAGCAGCTTTCCCAAGACAAATGAACTTTGTTAATGAAGCAACATCAAATGAAGCCCCTGCAGTGTTGGTATAAGTCTCAGCTTGGGTTGAGGAGAGGGAAGCTTGAAAAATTATTACAGATCTGAAGCCCAACATGAGAAAAAGATCATTAAAGGAAGCTTTTATCTGAGATGCTTTATTCCTGGGAATAAGACTGGGATTAAACAGAACAGGCAACCTCAATAATGCCCAAATTTGTGAATGCCACTAAAGCATATACTTCACATGTTATTTTCACCTGTTAAGTGGGAGTACCTGGAGGAATTATTTCTGATGTTGAAGGCACTCGTGTTGTATGTAAGAATCACATCACATCAACACGTATGATTCAAGCTTGTACCTCTACAACACTGCAGATTACTGCATATTATTTGCTTGTGAGTACAGTGATTAAAATAATGATTGCTAAATTCACGAATGCCAAGAATTGGATACATTTAAAGGACTCTGCCTCATATTCTTTTTTTTTAATATTAATGCTAGGTGTACAACATAGTGATTTTACATTCATATGCATTCTGAAAATGATCACCATGATAAGCCTAGTTGCTATTGGTCACCACACAAAGCTATTATAATATTATTGACTATATCTACTTATGCTGTACTTTACATCCCTGTGACTTATTTATTTTATAACTGGAAGTTTGTACCTCTTCATCCTTTTCACCTATTTTGCTCGTCCAATGCCCCATCCCCTATGGCAGCTACTAGGTCTCTTATATTTAAATCTTTTTCCTGCAACATATTCTTTTGTAGAGCAAGCAATTCTGTGATTTATTAGGCATTTTCTGAACTTTTTTTTTTTGTTTAGGGGTTTAGGAGGTTACTGCATTTCAGTTTTCTTAAAAATTAGTGCCTGCCTTCATTTTGCCTTCCCCAGGTGCAGTGAGTATGAACATGCTATATTCTGCAGGGTTTGAGGGACCAGAGGTGTTTTTAGAGAGACTTTGCTATTACCAGGTTCGTCTCACTAAGACAGCAAACTCAGTTTAGCATCTTTGTTTGGCAATAGATGAAGAAAATGATAGTGGGAAATGGTCTATCAGATTGATGCTGGTCTGATGTGTTCTCCCAGCTAGCTTTGCTAAGCATTAATGAGCAGAGTGTAAAAGGAAAGTTATCTCAAGGTGCAGTATGTGGTTAGTTTAGAATAATGTAGTCATCTACATTCAGTCTCAGGCAAATCAAACCCTAGAGCAAAAATTACATTCTAATTTTCTGAATGGCCACATGTAACACCAAAATCACTCTAGTTACAAATCTGCAACATGACAAAATGGGAAAAATTAAGAATTATCCATTTCAAATCTGCTTCTCCACTGCCATTCCATCAAAGATCTAGATGATAATTAATAATCATAAATTATTATAATAATTTATAATCATAAAATATGATTATCATAAATCAGGGAGTCTTTATTGTGTATCTATAGGTGCTTGGGCCTGGGAAGGATGCAGAAGCTTTCAGCTAAGTCTTTGCATTTTGGAATATAGTTGATAAGAAAGGACACCTTCACAAGAATGGTTAAGGAATGATATGAGTTTAAAATTGATGTTCAAGAAATTGGCAGAAACAATAATTTCTTTGAGAGTTCTTAGTGAGTGGAGGTTGCTGTGGGTTTAGGAAGTCAAAGGAAACTGGTCTGTGAAGAATGGATAAGAGAGGAGGCCAGGACATGAGGACTAAATTCAGAGCAAGGTGAGACATAAGTAGATTAGGCTAGTGAGCTTGGCTGGTGAAGTCTACAAGGTGGAGCTCTGATTTTGAGGTCAGACTGAGCCAGAGAGTGATGGTCAAATTTTATAAGGTTGTAGAAATGGAACTGAGGATCTTGGCTTCTTTTTGCAGACCGTTGTGAACTGCTGGAGAGAGTCAATTGCCATGTTCATAGCCACTATGGTCTTAGGACATGCATGGCCATGGTGTATGGGGCAGTGCTGTGCAAGTCATCAATTAGGAATAAAGTGTGGACTGCTTCACTGTAGAGAATAATTCTGGATTAAGTTTCAAGGAAATGTTTTTCAGGCCTTGGAGTGGAGCTTGCTGTGGCTGACAAAAGAGAGTAGGTTAGTAAAGAAGTTTACCCTCTGTGGAGTGTCTGCCTAAGGTCAAGAGAAACTTTCATAGAGGACCTTGTTTCTTTGCCAAAGAACAAAATCTAAAGGTTTATTTGTTCATTAGAACAAAATCTAATGAATGTTCTTGTGGCTGTACCTTTACTAAATATGGCTAGTTTCTGCTCTGACTCTTCTTCCTGAGTTGCAGTCATCTTGAGGTTGCCTTTCCCCAGTCCAAGAAAGAGAAAAAACAGGAAAGAATAAGGGTGGAACCCTTTTTGGAACTTCAAACAGTCGCCAAGCCAGTATGCTTATATACCACTATTGTAATGTCATTTTCTGTTTTTAAACTACTTAATTCCAACTTTACTCTTTGTAACTCCCTTGCCTACCTCACTCTGTTTCTCTATTTAACTCTTTATCATCATCTTATTGAATTCCCACCATTAGAGATCTCTGTTCTTTATTTTAGTTAGACTTGGCTTCATACTGACTTCCATGATGCCACAACCATTCTTGTTACTATGGACCCATTCTTGTTTCCCTATCCTGGAAAGTGCTAATTTTTTGGTTTGGATCCAAATTCTACTCATTCTTCAGAATCCATCTCAATCCACACCTGATTCATGAATTTTCCTTTCTCAGTATGAACCTGGAAAGATCTCTATTTTCTTTGGACCGTTAAAGAACTTGAAAAAATAGAGCATAGAATTAGAAAGAACTAATCCATGAGAATGTTGAAGAGACTGGAACATGCTGAGTTATAATCTTTGTAATCACACTTCTAGTTTTACTTTAAAAGGATCAAGAATATTAAATTGTAGCAGTCCAGCATTTGTTTAATATATTTTCAGTGCCAGGAAAATACCAGCCCAATCCCTTTTGTTTTTATTTTTATATTTTTTTGCTTATTTTAAAATTTATTTATTTATTTTTAAAAATTAAGGTATAATTAACACAGTGTGAAAAATACCATTGGTATTTTGATAGGGATTGCATTGAATCTGTAGATTGCTTTGGGTAGTGTGGACATTGTAACAATATTCGTTCTTATAATCCATGAGCTTATAATATCTACATTTGTTTGTGTCATCTTCAATTTCTTTCATTAGTGTTTTATGGGTTTTTTTGTTTGTTTGTTTTTGAAATAAAGGTCTTTTAGGTTAAGTGTATTCCTAGGTATTTTATTCTTTTTGATGCATTTATAAATGGGATTGTTTTCTTAATTTCTTTTCTGCTAGCTACTTCATTATTAGTGCATAGAAATGCAACAGATTTCTGTACATTAATTTTGTATCTTGCAACTTTACTAAATTCATTTATCAGTTCTTGTAGTTTCATGATTTTCTGTTTCTAATATCATGTCATCTGCAAGTAGTGAACATTTTACTTCTTCCTTACCAATTCCGATGCCTTTTATTCCTTTTTCTTGTCTAATTGCCATGGCTAGGACTTCCAGTACTGTGGAATAAAAGTGAGTGGACATCCTTGACTTGTTTTTGATTTTAGAGGAAAAACTAACAGTTTTTCACCAGTGAGTATGATGTTAGCTGTGTTTTTCATATATGGCCTTTTTTGTGTTGAGGTATGTTCCCTCTAAACATATTTTGTTGAAAATTTTTATCATGAATGAATGCTGTACTTACTGTTTTTTCTGCATCTACTGAGATGATCATATAATTTTCATCTTTTCTCTTGTTGATATGTATATCATTCTGATTAATTTGTGAATATTGAGCACCGTGGTATGCACCACTTGATTGTGGTGAATGATTTCTAAAATGTATCATTGGATGGTTCAGTCAGTTAAATGTCTGACTCTTGATTTTGGCTCAGGTCATGATCTCAGGGTCATGAGATTGATCCCCATGTTGGGCTCTGTGTTGAGCATGGAACCTGTTCAAGATTATCTCTTTCACTCCCCTCTCCTGGTCCCCTGCTCATGCTCTTTCTCTAAAAAAGATGTACTGTTGCATTTGGTTTGCTTATAATTTGTTGACGATTTTTGTATGTATATTCATTAGAGTTATTGGCTTATAGTTTGTTTTGTTTTATTTTGCTTTTGTTGTATCCTTTCTGGTTTTGGTATCAGGGTAAGGTTGGCCTTAAAGAATAAATTTGGAAGCTTTCCTTCTATTTCTTGGAATAGTTTGAGAAGAACAGGTATTAATTCTTCTTTAAATGTTTGGTAGAATTCACCTATAAAACCATCTGGTCCTGGATCTTTGTTTGTTGGGAGTTTTTTTTTTTGTTTGTTTTTTGTTATTTTGTTTTGTTTTGTTTTTGTTTTTGTTTTGTTTTATTACTGATTCAATTTCATTGTTAGTAATGAATCTGTTCACATTTTCTATTTCTTCTTGATTCAGGTTTGGATAATATGTTTTGAGGGATTTATCCATTTTTCCTAGGTGGTCCAATTTGTTGCCATATAGTTATTCATACTATTCTCTTTTAATCTTTTAAAAGAGGATTAAAAAAAAAACCTTTAAAAAAGGTGCTTGTCATTATTTCTCCTCTTTCATTTCTGATCTTATTTGAGCCCTCTCTTTTTTCATGATGAGTCTGACCAGTTTATCAATTTTACTTATCTTTTCATAGAATGAGGTCCTGGTTTCATTGGTCTATTCTATTATTATTTTTGATCTCTAATTTATTTCTGCTTTAGCCTTTATTATTTCTTTCCTTCTGCTGGCTTTGGGATTTGTTGTTATTCTTTTTCTAACTCCTTTAGGTATGAAGTTAGGTTGTTAATTTGAGATTTTCCTTCTTTCTTGAAATAGGCCTATATTGCTTGAATTCTTCTAATAACAGCTTTTAGTGCAATCCAAAGATTTTGGACAGTTATATTTTCATTTGTCTCCATGTATTTTTTGGTTTCTTCTTTGATTTCTTGGTTGATCCATTCATTCATTATTTGGTAACCTGTAATTTAGCCTCCATATATTTCTGTTCTCACAAGAAAAAATCCAGAGAATCCTGCTACCCCAGGATTCTTTTTGCTTCCATTTGCATGGTAAATATTTTTCTATCCCTTCACTTTCAATCTGCATGTTTCTTTAAGTCTGGAGTGAGTCTCTCTCTCTCCTTTTAAGATTTTATGTATTTATTTTAAAGAGAAAGAACACAAGTGGGGGGGAGGGGCAAACAAAGAGGTAGAGGCAGATTCCCCAGTGTGCAGGGCCTGATGTAGGGTTCGATTCCAGGACCCTTTGTGGAAGACAGATGCTTAACTGACTGAGCCACTCAGGTACCCCTGGACTGAGTCTCTTGTAGGCAGCATATAAATGGGTCTTGCTTTTTTAAGTTCATTCATTCAGTGACCCTATGTCTTTTGATGGGAGCATTTTTTCCATTTGTATTTAAAGTTATTATTGTTATTGTTATTATTATTATTAAACATTTTGCTTATTTATTCATGAAAGACACACAGAGAGAGGCAAAGACACAGGCAGAGGGAGAAGCAGGCTCCCTGTGGGGAACCTGATACAGGACTTGACCCCAGGACCCCAGGATCACGACCTGAGCCAAAAGCAGACCCTCAACCACTAAACCACCCAGGCACCCTCCCTGGGTCTTCTGTTCCTAATCTCCAAGCTGTTCTTGACCACTGAGTATTATTAGGTGGACTCTGAGGTCAGTATCTCAGTCAGCCTCCTGGCTTGGGGCTCAGAACCCAAATGGGAGGAGTTCTGCTTGAAGGTGGTGAGGGACAAGCTCAACCTGGGCCTGGAACCCCAATAATATTAACTTTAAATGTAAATGGACAAAATGCTCCAATCAAAAGACATCGGGTGGCTCAGTTTTTTTTTGGGGGGGCTCTCTATTCCTTCTGGATCTGGATGTCTATTTTCTTTCCCAAATTAGGGAAATTTTCAGTTATTATTATTCAAATAAATTTTCTGCCCTCTTTTTTCTTTGTTCTCCTTCCAGGATCCCTATAATATAAATGTTATTATGCTTGATGATGTCACTGAAATCTCTTAACTTATTCTGTTTTTATTATTGTTTCCTTTTCACTATTCAGCTTGGTTGCTTTCCATTACTCTGTCTTCCAGGTAACTGATACATTCTTTTGAATCTACTAATCAGCTGTTAAGCCCTCAAGTGTATTTTTATTTCAGTTACTGAATTCTTCAACTCTTCTGTTCTTTTTTTATATTTTCTATCTCCTCGTTGAAGGTCTCCCTGAAATCCAGGTCTCAGGTCAGTAAGTATCTTTATAACCTATTACTTGGAATTCTTTATCAGGCATATCACTTATCTCCATTTCATTTAGCTCTTTTAATGCGGTTTTGTCCTATTCTTTCATTTGGGACATATTCCTCTGCCCTCTCATTTTGTCTAACTCTCTGCTTTTATTTTATCTATTAAGAAAGTTAGCTACATCTCATGTCTTGAAAGTAGTGCCTTATGAAGAAGAGGTTCTTAGTACCCTGTAGTGCTGTGTTCCATATTCACCAGAACCAGGCACTTCAGGGGTATCTCCTATATTGGTTGCATACACACTGATGTGGCTGAGCTGTGTTTGCTTTTTGTCTGGTTGGCTGCAATAGCCTACTTTGCCTGTCGTGGATGCACCAGTAAGGGTTTGGTCCTTGTGCTGTTAAAGAGCCAGTCTGGGGCTGTCATGGGGGCTTGTAGTTGGGTGGTGTCTGCAGTCAAACCTGCAGTCTGATTTGCCATCAGCCTTTCTGCTGGGGCTGTAGTCACAGTGATTATCAGGGTATTATTGTTGCACTGCCAGTTATAAGGTTTAGCTGCTGGGGCTCCTGTTCAACTGGTATATGTGGTTACCCTCCCTTCTCTCCAGGGCAGAGTTACTTTGGAGTAGCAGTGATCCCTGCCAGGGTGTCTTGCAGAGTGTGTTGGGAATAGGAGTCGCTTTGGAGATGAACTGCAGAGTAGGACAGGTTACATGACAATGTTAGAGTCAGATGTCATGATACTAGCAAGATAGGTGGAAAGTATTCACATTGGTTCTTGCAAATGTCCTGCTCTCTTTCTGTGGATTGGTGGGTGGGAGGCAGGGAGAAAGATGGTACCTGCTCTTTTGTTCTGTGAGAAGTTTTTTGAAGATCCCTGCCCCTCCAGCAGACTGAGATTAGCAAATAACATGAGCTTCACCCATACCCTAGGCAGGTTTCAAACGACTGCTTGTATTTTGGCAGGGCAGTTTATTATGCTGGCTCTTTCAGGGTGGAGGCTTAGTTTCCTGTGTCCCTCTGGGTCTCATAGAACCAAGCCTACTGATTTTTCAAGTACTCAGAGAGAAGCCCTGCTGATTGCAAAAACTGGCAAAGTTAAACCCCATTGGTTCACAAAGCCAAATGTTATGGGGACTTGGCTTCCTAGTGTGGGTTCCCTATATCTGGGTTACCAGCTATGGGGTCTGATCATCTCCCTTGTCCATGTTTGTGGTGTTCCTTCCATTTGTGGTTGGACTCACCTTGAGTTTGGTTTCTTACCATGTCCCCAGCCCTCCTACTCTTTTCTGTGTGTCCTCTTCTCTGTGATTAACTGTGGATTCTGTTCTGCAAGTCTTCAGGTCATTTCCTGAATTAGTTACACTGATGGGTCGGTTATCCTGCTGTGTCCGTGGGACAGGGTGAGCTCAGGATCCTACTACTCTGCCGTCTTTTTAGAACTCAGGCCATTCCCTTTTGTTTCAGAAGGGCTTCTTTGGTTTATCTGTCTTTCTTTTATAAGATAGAGGCAGGACAGAGAACGGTCTTTCATTTCAAAACTTATTTTTATTTTTGAAATTGAAGTATAATAGACCCACAATGTTACATTGGTTTCAGACATATAACAGAGTGATTTCACAGCTTTATATGCAGAGAACATTATTAAATGGCTTTGCATTGTGTGATGCATCACAAATTTATTGAGCAGCAACTGGCTTTCAGGCGTGGTAGTGAGCACTAGAAATTTTAAGGTGAAAAACATAGTCCCTTACTTCAAGGTGTTCATAGTGTACTCTGAAAGTGAGCCTGGTCTGTAATAGCTGATCAATAAATGTTTTTTTAAGAAAAGAAGAGAAAGAGGCAAGGAAACCATATTTATCACTGAATTTTTAGAATATTGTCCCTTGGGTTAGACTGACTGGCTTTGAATCTGGCTCTGACACTAGCTGTTTACTAAACTTTGTCTCAGTTTCCTCATTATAAAATAGGATATTAGATTTGAATGAGATAGCATACATAAAATGCTTAATTTCTTGTCTGGCACATAGGCTTTCCATAAATAGATGGGGATGACAATGATTTATTAGATAGAGGCATGTGAGAATGCTATGGGAGCCCAGAAGTGGGTCATTGTACTCGGACCAGTTCATGGGAGAATGGGAGGGACTGGCTAGCGAAGGGTGTGTGAAGGGCAGTCCTCTGAGAAGTCTGAGCTATGCTGAACTTATAGGAAAATGTATAATAGTGATTTAACAAAAGCAGATTTGACCTTTAAAAACTAGGGGATGGTACAGGTGTTCTTAAGCTCAGTTAGAGAAGTCATCGGTAATGTGACATTATTCTAGGAATTTCAGAGCAAGTATTACTTTCTGTGACAATAATTGATTGAAATAGTTTACCATGTGCTAGCTCTGGGCTCAGTGTTTTTGTAAGGCATGTCTGAAAATATCTATAAGTAAGAAGGATGAACAACTAAAAAAAACCCACTGAGCAACGTATTAATTTTTCACCAGTATCTGTACTTCTAATATGGTTAAATGCAGAGTCTGTTTGCCTTTATCTATACTGATCTGTTCAGTTCATCAGGGAAAAAAATACCCTCAGCAGACAAATGTTAGAGGACCAGATGGAGGGAATTCTATTTTCTATAATCACATGTGGAGTTTTGCTGTTGATTTTACTTTTAGACACTGGGATAGAAATTGTTATTTCTACATATTTCTGGGGAGAATACTCACATTTCTGGATATCTATTTGCCAGCTATCAAACAAAGTGTTTTTTAAAAGAATAAATATTTTTATAGTTTTATCTCATAGCTTTTGGTAATCAAACATGGGTAATTGTTTTGGTAGTCCAAGTACAGAGTGCTAGCTAGTCCCATTAGTGTATCCTACTAAAATTGGTACTCAAACTCTCTAAAAGTAACTCAGTGTAGTTTGATCTCTTTTTAAATAATGTATGTGTATACATACATCAATATTTGTAATATATGAAGGTATACAAAAAATCAGAGAAAAATTACACAAAGGTGTTTACAGCAGATCACCAAAGAGCTGTGGTTAGATAGACTAGATGGGCTCTCATTTTCACAATTTATATGCTTTTGAATTGGAGTAGTCAAAGTAGGCTGCCTGCTGTAACAAAATACTGAATAGAGTTGGTGGCTCATAGAACATAGAAATTTGATTTTCCTTTCTGTAACCAATCTAAGGCAGCTCTTAGATGCTGGGAAAGGTAGGAAGGAGCTCTACTTCACACAGTCATTCAGCTGTGTGTTTCAACACAAAATAGAAAAACTCTACAAGGTTTTCCTGGCTCTGATATCAGATCCAGTTCTCTGGGCATTGACATCTGAGTGGAAGAAATAAAATAAATATATATGGCTATTCATTGGAGATATGGTGATGGTATATGTGTTTGATGAGCCAGGTCTAGATGTGGCACTTTTGCTCAGAATTTGCTATAACTCAGTCATATTACCACATGTAATTGGAAGGAAGGCTGGGAAGCAGAATCTGTCTGTATTCCCAGGAGGAAGAGGAGAACAAAGATTTTGGTGAACAGCTAGAAGTTCCTACCATAATCAGGTTCTCTGGTCAGATATCAGGTTCTCCCTTCTGTTTATATAGATAATGTACTTATGCTCTCTGATGATTCTGAGTTTCATCTTAATACTGTATAAGATTCAAAAGCAAGGGTCCCAGGGTGATGTATCTGGTTCATATTCAGAAGGTTTGGTGGCTTGTGTAGTAAGAAGACAAGTCCTCTTCTCCTTTCAATAATACACACAAACACACATGCACACACACAAATTATACAATGATGGGGCTGGGACCAGATAGCAAGAGTAAGGACTCCCATTCAGGAAGGGGAAGAATGGGAGTCAGATAGCAATCTCTGGTTCAAGGCAACAATGAAGCCTTGCTGTGTAGGCATTGTGAAGGCCCCATTCCCAGCAGCTGGGAAGTTCCTTAAAAAAAGAAAAATCCTGATTCTGCCACTGTGGAGGAAATCCCTTGTCTACTGATTGACCTTAGTTCCCTCTGAGTGCCTCTTCCTTGCCCATTTTCCTTCACGGCCATATGTGAAGTGAGCACAAAGGACACGCCTTCCTTAGGGGCTGCACAGCATTCTCGGCTTGCTCTCTGCCTGTGCCAAGATGGGGTGTGAGAGCTTTTTTAAGGCTTACATCGTCAAAAGCTTTTTGTTGTTACTGTTGTTTAGGCATAGGTTTCTTTGATGCCCTCATTTCCTCAAATAGTTAGGAGGCTTCTGATCTATTTGCTTCTAATCACTTGCCATAGGAGGGAAATGTCATCCTCAGAATTCTTTCCTAAGCCAAAATCTATAAGCCTTATTTGTTTCCTCACTTCCCTAACCACACACTTCTCTCCCTCAACTTAGTGGTGGCTCTCTGGCAGCCATTTGAAACTAAAAGCTTAAGTGAAAAATAAACAGACTTAAAATGATTTTCCACAGTGTTAAATATCTCTGTTTAACTAACATGGATCCTTCGAGGCCTATTTTTAGTCTTATTTCCTATTGTTTGTAGTTTGGAAGCAGTTCTACAAAGTCTGACTTTTCTAGGTTTTTCTTCATTGTCTTTGATTTCTGCTTGCAAATCAACCTTGGGCTCCTCTCTTCCTTGTAAATCCTTCCTAAATACAGCAAGTAATAGTCTTTGAAGCCAGTCTGCCTGGGCTGGACTCTTGGCAAGAGTGGATACTTTGGACAAGGATATCATTATGGAGTTCACTGTATTATACTCGGCATGTTGCTGTATGTCTGGCTCCTAATGGTAGGGGGAGTTATTCAATAATCTATTCATCATATTGAGCACCATCTATGTGGTACGAGTAGTGTAGCTATAGGAGGATACAGCAATAAGCAAAATAGAAGTTCCTGCCCTTACAGGGCTTGCACTCTAGGGGGAACACAGATAATAAAACAAATGAGCAAAATACATAGTATTTAGGTAGTGATAAAAACAACGGAGAAAAATAAAGCAGGGGAAGATGGTAGGATTGGAGGAGGATGGAGGTGAGGGCCCCAGTGAGGAGAGAGCAGGAATTTACAGAGGATGCCATGTCAATATCAAGCAGAGCAGTATTCAAGGAAGAGGGAACTAGTAAGTGCAAAACTGTGAGGTGGATGGTCTTGGTGTGTGCTGAAAATAGCAGATGCCAGTGGGGCCAACATAGAGTAAGATCTAGGTAAAGGAGTAGAAGACAAGGTCAGAGATCATGGCAGGGACCATATTATGTAGGGCCTTGTGCAAATGCTGCCTTCCAACCTGGGTGAGATGGGGAGTCACTGGAACATATTGAGATGATGGCTGCTGGGTTGAGTGTTGAATGGACCATGAGGGCAGACTTGAAGTGACCTGTCAGAAGGCTATTAGAGTGATCCTGGCAAGGGATGAAGGTGGCTTGAGCCAAGGTGGCATGGAGGAGGTGGTAAGAAATCATTGCATTCTGGAGGTATTTTGAAGGTAGAGTCAGTGATTACTTTCTAATGGAGTAGATATGTAGTTTGAGACAAAGAGAGGCATGGTGAGGGATTGGTAACTTCTGGAAAGATGCAGCTGGCATAAACTGATGTGGGGAATATAGAAGCTAGTGCAATTTACAGGGAGAGGATGAGGAACTCATTTAGCACTGTGTTGAGTCTGAGTCTGTTAAATTTCAGAGTCTATTAGACATTTCAGGGAAATAATGAGGAAGCAAATGGATGTTGGATAAATGAGCTTGGATTCCAGAGTCAGGTATGAGCTGGAGATCCAAATTTAGATAGGTAGCTATGTCAAGAAACCCGGATAGATGCAAAATCGCAGAGTGCGTGAGCATAGGCTCTGAAACCAGTCTGCCTGGGCTGGAGTATTGGCAAATAATCTAACCTTCAGGTACTCAGTTTCCTCACCTATAAGATAGGATAATAATGATAGTGTCTAGGGAGTTGCTGTGAGAAGTTTGTGAATATATTTAAGTTACATAGTTAAAGGCCTGGTTCTAGGGAGTGCTAAAAATGTTCGTCATTATTGTTGTTATTCCTGTTTTATTATGAGTTGCTTTGTGTTGGTATAGTTGTTGATGCCTTTCCTTATATTATTGCACTTAGTTATCATAAGAAAAATATAAGGTAGATACTATTATTTTCCTTTACAGAAATGAGGAAGCCAAGGCACACAGAGAATAAATCACTTGCCCTAGGAGACCCAGGCCTGTTTGACCCCAAAGATTGAGCAGTTAATCATTTTTTATAAATAGTAAAATCTAGTCTTGTCTATAGGTCAAGACAGGAGATTAGAATCATTAGTTCATATAAATAGCCAAGCTAGAAATTCAATGAGTTTAAGCTCAAAATAATCCTGTGAACAAAGCAACAGGACAATTTGAAATGTCAATGTGACATTCTGTTCCACAGTAAATTAATAAGATGTGACGGAAGGCCTTTCTTGTCGTGGCTGCAACAATCAGAAGCCATACTTCTCTCCCCTCTAATGTCAGGGTACGACAATAGGCAATCAGTAGGGACATCCTTCAAATAGCAGCTGAGTCTCTTTCATACACAAAGGTGACGTATGGCAGTATCCAATTTTATTCATTTCTGTTGGAGAAAGTGTGGCTTTAAATACTTGTGTGTGATGACATGAACAATGTAAAAACTGAGTCGGTTTCCTAGAATTAATTTGGTGTTGATAGATAACACTTTCATTCTTCTCTACTCTTTTTGCTGGTGAGCTAAGAGGTCAGCCAATTTTGAGTGCCTTTAAGGCATGGACCAAAAGCTGTAAGGTCCCAGGAAGTAATTAAGCCATCTGATAAAAATCCATTGGACCACCCTGGTGATCACTCCTCATATTTTGGAATCCTTTCATTTTGGTCATTTATCCTTAGTTTAAGATTCTTGGTTGCCAGTCTTGACCATGGCTTTGTCACTTTCTTCATTTGATTTCAGTGCCACTTCCTGAATCCCACCTGGATCATCCTGAGAACTCTGTCCCATGGGTTATATCCAACTCCCTACTTGCTATAGTCTAGTACCTGGTACTTTAATAATTAACACTCTGTGTTCCTAAGTTGGTTAAGTGGGGAGAACATCCCCATGGATGAGGCTGGTTAGTCCTTTTGCCATAACTCATATAAAGGGAGATGAGAGGGCTCTCAGCTAAGATTACAGATTTCCAAACCTGGCAAGTGCCCCTGGGATTTTGACAGTATGGACCCTTTTGTACTTAAGCTGAAGGTCTAGTATTTTGTTTTCTTGGGAGATGAGATCGAGAGGGGGCATCTTTAATCCAGGTATGTGTGTGGAGTCAGGTTTCCAGAGCACACAGACATTTGAAAGACCAGATCTCATGGCTCAGTCAGTTAAGGTGTCCCAACTCTTGAACTCAGCTCTGGTCTCTATCTGAGGGTCACGACTTCAAGCCCTGTGTTGGGCTTCATGCTGGGTGTGGAGCTTACTTAAAAAAATCTCATTGAAACATGACATGGAAAATACTCATTGTTCAGGTCAGAAACCTAGACCTCATCCATCTGTATTTCTTTCTTTGCCTTATCATCCACATTCAAACTATCAGCCACTCTTGCTAGATCTATCTCCAACATATATTCATTATCTGTTTACTTTTTACCATCTCCTCTCCTGCTACCCTGGTCTATATCTCCATATCTGCAGTCTTGCGATAGCCTCTGAAGAGGTGTACCTAGTTTTTCTTTTGTGTACCTAGTTTTTCTTTTGTGCTCTTTTAATCATTCTCTACAGATTAAATAAGCTTGCAAATCATAAAGCAGGTTATTTCACTCCTCTGCTTTGAAAACACTGGCTTCTCACAAGGCCCTATATGACCTGCTTCCAGGCCTATCTCATCAACCTCACCCAGTACCACTCACTCCTTGGTCACCATATTGAGCCAAAAGACTTTCTTCTGCTTGCCTAATAAAGCAAGTTTATTATAACCTCAGGGCCCTTTGTACTTGTTGTTTCATCTACCAGGGAAATTCTTTGAGATGGGCTTCCTAGCCAGGCTCCTTTTAGTAAAAATCTTATTTGAAAGATTACTTCCTCAGAGAGGCCTGTTTATTCCATCTAAAGTAGTTCTCTTCTGCCCTTCCATTACGTGTATTCATACAACATATATTTATGGAAGGTCAGCTTTATTTCAGGAACTTTCTGAGATGCCAGGAATAAAGTAGTGAACAAGACAAATAGCAAGTTCCTGCCTTCATCTGTCTTACAGTCTGGTGTCCCATCTGGCTATTTGATTTTCTTCATTGCGCTAACATCTATCTGAATTATTTATTGGTTTTTCATGTTTTAGTCTTTCTATCTCAATCCTAGAAATATAGAGAAGAATAAATTGTTTTAGTCTTTTCAGGATCCCTACAGTGATCAGTCTCAAGGAGTTTAAAATTAGAAGGGTTTGGAGACATCAGGGATCAAAGTTGGCAGAGTTTGCTGATCTCCTTTGCTATGGACATTTTTGTTTTTTTTTTTTTTTTTTTTTTTTTTTTTTTTTTTTTTTTTTTAAAATTTTTTTTTTTTTTTTTTTTTTTTTTAATTTTTATTTATTTATGATAGTCACAGAGAGAGAGAGAGAGAGGCAGAGACACAGGCAGAGGGAGAAGCAGGCTCCATGCACCGGGAGCCTGATGTGGGATTCGATCCCGGGTCTCCAGGATCGCGCCCTGGGCCAAAGGCAGGCGCCAAACCGCTGCGCCACCCAGGGATCCCATGCTATGGACATTTTTGAACACAGAGTGCAAGAGTGATATTTGTCAAAGACCGTTCAGAGATGGCATCATTAATACACATTGGAAGTAACAGTGCCTGTACTCTATCACTTGGTGGCAGTAACTTTTGCTATGGCTAGAAACTCTAGACACCATCTTTGACTAGGTTTTGGTTTGTATATAAGAATTAGAAAATCATTCAGATTGTACTGAAACCCAGTTTTCAATCATTCAGATTATTCAGTAACTCAGAATCGTTTAGTAACTCAATAATTCTGCCTCTAGAGATTTTGATTATTAAGGTTAAGCTGGGACTACATTTTTTAAAAAAATATTTTATTTATTTATTCATGAGAGACACAAAGAGAGAGAGGCAGAGACGTAGGCAGAGGGCTACCCATGGGGAGCCATGGGGGCAGGCTTCCCATGGGGAGCCTGATGCGGGACTTGATTCCAGGACTCTGGGATGATGCCCTGAGCTGAAGGCAGATGCTCAACCACATTTTTAAAAAGCACTCCAGGTACCACCTTTTGCTAAATACTTGGTAGAGTGTAGTCTGATATTATAAGCCCTGATTTTGACTTTTAGGGTTTGGGGTGCCAGAGAATCTGCATCTGCAGGATCTTCTGAATTTAGGTGACTCTGTATCCAGGTTTGCTTTGGATAGCAAACCAAAGTATGGTTTTGCCTGGTGTATGCCTGTTTTCCTGTCTCATTATTCATGGTGACACCTTTCACTGTCAAAAGTGTCCCAGTTTGGGTGATGTATTATATGTTAACTCTATATGGATGGTATCTCACCCAAGAAACTGTTATACACAGCTTTCTTGTTAGGGATAAAAAGATAGTCTTATATGAAAGGGATGAAGTGGGAATCTGCCTCCTGGCTCAGGGCTTCTGCTATGGAAATTTTTAACCATTCCCAAAGTATAATAAAGTCATCCTTCAGATTTTAGGAATTCTTGTTTCTTTTTCCTCCTCATTACCAGTCCTCTGACAGACTTGATGTGGAAATGCCTTTCTTTGTCTAGACTTGTGCTGTCCAGTACTGCAGACAATGGTAACATGTGGCTATTTAAATTTTAATCCAAATTAATACAAATGAAATCAAATTAAATAATCAGTTTTATTAGTCTCACAAGTCACATGTCATTGGCTAGTGGCTAGTGGCTATGTTGGATCATGAATTATAGAACATTCCATTATCAAAAGTTTCTATGAGACGGTGCTGGTCTAGGTTGTTACCATAGTTTTTGCCCACCTAGATTTGTGCGCAGTACTTTTCCAAGTTGTGACTTGAGAAGAGTCAGAAAATTAAAAATAATGTTGTTGGAAATTGTTTTAGAGGTTGTCTAACCCAATCTCTTGACATAATTGATGTGTGAACAGGTTTAGACAAAGGAGGTGACTGGCCAAGATTACTGGGCTAGATCTTAGACAAAGTTAGCTGGACTGTGTATTCAAACTAGTTATGTAGTCTTAACTAATTACTTGCTGTCAAATTGTCCATCTGCAAAACGGGAACCATTATGATAGCCCTTTCTCAGAATGACAATGAAGTAGCCTTGCAGCATATGTAGATGCCAGCTGCCGAGTAAGTACCGTCTTGTGTCATTAAATCATACACTGGCTTTGCCAGGACACTATGAACTATTTAGTGTAATTCACTATGAATATGGTAGTGAAATTGATTCAAAACCAAGCTAAATTAAAATAGCTGTCAGTATGATTAGGTCCAAAGATGAATTATGCACGCATTCTATTTTGTTGTCAAAATAGGTTCTCCTAATGAGATGTTTCCCACTTCAGATGGTATTGTAAAATGGCTAGTACTTTGGAGGCTTTGAAGAGCCCTTAAGTGATGTTCTTTGTAGCATTTCATATTTATTTGACATCTTCAAAGGAAATCGTAAACCCTGTTCCTCTCTGACCATTTGGCCTGGTTAGACTAACACCTTGGCCCTCTTCAAAAACAAAGAGCATTTAGTTCAACACTGCTTCCCTTTGTGGAACACTCTCTGGATGCAATGGTGGATTCACTATTCTGGGAGAATGCTTTGATATGTGTGTGTAGTGCATGAACGAAGATGCACAGAGCCTTTGTTTGATTGCCAGGAGGACTTCTTTTTGGTGGAATGCATGAATGGGGGGGGTGCTGGAACAAAGTCTACAGGAAGAGATTAATGAATGGGTTCTGGCTATGAACTATAAGTTCTCTTACAAATGTAAATGGGTATTTTGGGAGAATTGTGAGCATAATTTTTAAAATCTAAAATGTGACAGAACTATCATGGGATAGCCCCCAAAGCATAGGATTTAGAGCCAGGGGTCTTTAGTAAGATTTGCCGATAACAATTGTGTATGATGGGCAAGTCATTCTTCCTCTCTCAGCCTCGGTCTCTTATCTGCAGGAGACTATTCCTGCTCTTCCTTTGCAGAGGTTATTGGGAAGATTTTGTGAGAAAAGAAGAATATGAAAATACCTGTTAGCTGCAATTGCCATATGTAGAAACAAGTGGCATTTATTCTTCTTATTATTACTGTTAATATTAATAATTGAGACATCGCTGGAACTCAAGGGTATCATGCTAAGCGAAATAAGTCAATCAGAGAAAGAATTATTTGATTTCACTCATATGTGGAATTTAAGAAACAAAACAGAGGATCATAGGGGAAGGAAGGGAGAAATACAGCAAGAGGAAATCAGAGAGGGAGACAAAGCATGAAACTCTTAACTATAGAAAACAAACTGAGGGTTGCTGGAGGGGAGGTTTTGGGGGATGGGGTAACTGGGTGATGGGCATTAAAGAGGGCACATGATGGGATGAGCACTGGGTGTTGTATAAGACTGATGAATCACCTCTACCTCTGAAACTAATAATATACCATATGTTAATTGAATCTAAGTAAAACTTAAAGATCCAAATATATCTAATACAGTATAAAATAAAGGACTAGAAAAATATTAATAGTTGAACATACCTTTATTATTTACATCTCAACTGCCTAGAACCATATTTGAGGTTCGTGAGGTTGTAGCATAACCTTTTTGAACTAAGCAAGAAAAACGAGTTGTCTCAGTATATTGAGAACCTTGCTGTATAGACTCCCTTTATCTTTTCTCTCCTTTTGGTCCTAAGGATGGCTTAATTTTTGTACCCTTACTAGAGAAGCAATGAATTAATGCCTCTGAAAAATAAAATTACTCAAAAATAAAAATTACCCAAACAGATTGGCTAGGGAATCTGGAAGCTCTTTAGATTGTCAGATGAGAGCTCAAGATTTCTTTGTTGGAAAATGACCGGGGGCACCTGGTTGGTCTAATTGGTTAAGCATCTGCCTTCAGCTCAGGTCATGATCCCAGGATTCTGGGATGGAGCCCCACATTGGGTTCCTTGCTCTGAGGGGAGCCTGCTTCTCCCTCTCCCTCTGTCTGCTGCTCCTCCTGCTTGTACTGTCTTTTTATCTCTGTCAAATAAATAAATAAAATCTTAAAAAAAAAGAAAAAAAGGAAAATGATCAAAGTGAAAGCTCACTTTAAATATGAGTGGCTTTTAAAAAAAGGCTAGTGACATAGGGGTGACTTTTTGATAAATCAATAGGCAAACTCAGGGATCACTCTGTGGGTGTAAGAAGGACTTCATTTTTCTAACCTTTTTGCAAATCCTGACTTGCCTCTTGCCCTTAGATTTCATAGAGCGTTACACAATGTAATGGTCTTCAGAATCACTTTGTAAGATTGTCCTGCTTGGGTTCTTGCACAGGTTGAGGTGGCCAGTGGGAATTGAAATCTGAGTTCTTCTCCCATGGTGCTTTATTCACCTAGAGGGGGTGGACTTTTCGATTTCACACAAAGGCATCTTATGGCACAGTGGAGCCAATGGGAGGTCATATCCGCAATATAGGAGGAAACAATATAAAATTATTTTTGCCAGCCGGAAGTGGGTATATTATGAAGGCAGGCTTAAAAAAGGAATGTAACCTCCTTTGGTTAAATATGGAGGTCTGAACACACGTGTTCATATCTACTTTCTCCTCAAACCCCATTTAAAAGAATATCTATACTCATAGATAAGATATATTTTCATTCATGTATTGTGTACCTACTATGCACCAAGCAGTGCACTTGCTTATATTTAAGATAATACTATTGTCCCTTTATATAGGGGTAGAAATGGAGGCTCAGAGAGGTGCAGTAAATAGTCTCTGGCTCTGTAACGGGCAGTCAGGATTCTCACCCACTTGCTTGATCCAGGGCCTCCCCTCGTCATCTACTGTGTTATTCTGCTTTCTTTGTATAGTTTACAGAGTGCACTTGGCTCTGTTTTCTCTTTCGATACTCCCCACATCCCTTCAGGTGGACTGACAGGTATCAATATCCCTACCACTCCGACAGATCCTCTGAGTGATGTAGTGACTTGCCCAAGGTCAAACAACTTGGATGAATGTCTGAGTCTTACGTATACATTTACCTTGATACTGAAACTGTCAAAACACCAAAATAGATGGGAGATTTTGCTGGAAGCTACTATCATTCTGCCAATAAAGCATGACTCTGTGTGCAACAGAGACTCTCGTCCAGCCAGCACTCCTTGCCTAATGAGACATTTGTCCTATACGTTTTGATGAAGTCTCAGTAGGTCTTGTACCGCTGTGTCACAGAATGCCGTTTCATATGGCTTTCTGGAAAAAATTGATGAGTGTTCAAATGGCAGAAAGCATCTGATGGAGATAAAGAGACCAGAGATTGAAAACACATGCTGAGGTCCCCGGGAATGCTGGGGTTGGGCATTCTGGGGTGTAGCAGGAATGTCAGAATCATAGGACAAATCTCTCAGCTGGCCTGTTGAGAGAGAGTTACTTCTACCCAGCTGTGTAAACGATCGTATTGGAAATGTCAGAAAAAAATGAAATTCTTTTTTGGAGGGGGGCTATTAAAAAGACAATAGCAATATTAGAAATGCATTAGCTTTGTTGTACAGGGTCTGTTTGTGACAATAACCCTCCTTGGCACCAGCGGTCTCTTATGCACGTGGGGGTTAGAGCATTTGACAGGTTTATGATCTTCCCCATAAAACAGTTATTGCCCCTTGATTCCTAGACCATATATCACACAGTTCATAAGTTGATCTACAAGTCCTATAATATCAAATGTCTGTTCTGATCAGCCCTTTGGTCCTTTAAATGTTTGTATGATTTTCTTTGACAGAGTTTGGTGTAGTGTTTTCTGGGTGTTGGAGGCTGGAGGGGTGATGGGGGTGAGGTGGCTCCAAAAAACCTGTGAGGATTGACAGGCAGATTTAGAGGCCACCGAGCAAAACCACTGGGTTATACCTGACAGACGCACTGTAACAAAATGTAGTGCTGTCACTGTTTCGGTTCTGACAGCTTCCCAGGAGAAGACACAGTGCTATGCCAAAAGTATTTCCATGGTGATGTGTAGATTGCAAGGCCTGTGTGCTGTGAACTTGTGCTCATTAAGGGTGAAAAAGAAATTTCTAAAAGCTATTAGCTTGTGTCGACTCTCATGTAACCAGATTGCCAGGTACTTCACATCATGATGCACAAAACCATACAAGGCATGCATTGAAAGTCAGGCCAGGAGAAGATCTCGGGGACATTGGATTTAAAAATCTTTTGAAGCCAAAGACTTGGAATTCTGTTGCAGATGTCGTTTTGCTGTACCATGCCCGTGTTTTATCATTCCTTCATTCATTCATCTTTTCATACAAAAAAATTACTGATAAGTTTGTAATTAGAGGGAGCCTATATTATTCGTTTGTTAGGATGAATAAATGTCACTAGACAGGGATACACCAGTATGCAATATTTAGTATCCTCCTTGCTCAGAGTAACAGGAAATGCAGTCTTTTCTCTGAGAATGTTCTCATGATGGATACAAGAAGCCTGGGGTGCTAAGTGGTTGCAGATGGTGAGCCTTGGCTCTGTCTTTCTCTTCAAAGGCCTGCTCTTTATTGGTACTTCATGAAAGGCTGCCTCCTGCATGGTCCAGTCCATAGGGATTGAGTGGAAGCTGATTTGTGACAGCGTAGAAGGAGTTAGGGGGGAAATGGTCCGGAGTATTGCTTAGATGTAGGTGCCCCATGCCAACACTGACTCAGTAGAATAGCAGTTTCTCCAGCCAGATTTTTCAATTAGCTCAACACATTGCCTGAGGACTCTAAGTGCGTATGTTGCTAGACTACATGGTCTGGGATTAGCCTCTTGGCAAATCCAGAAGCAATGTCATCCCTCACACTTATGGTGATTTTCATGTTCTTGAGAGCTTTCCTGCCAATAGGCCTTAATCAGGGACACCCTATAACCTCCCCCAAATATTTTGAGGTTTCAAAATTTTGAACCTTGAATAGAATTCAAGGCTGTTTTTTGCTCTTATGCAAACTTCACACACAGCACCACTCCTCCCCTCGACCAGTAAACTTTGAATTTTGTATTTCCGTTTGTAGGGGGAAGGGCAAAAGCTCTATCTAGCAACAGAGCTGGATTCTGTTCTCAAAACTAAAGGACAAATAGTCAAATAAGCCATTCTTCACACATAGGCATCTGCCTGTGTCTATTTTGTGCCGGACATTCTGTGAGGACTCAGCGGTTTAAATAAAGTTTTTTTTTTTCAACACAGCCACACCCATTCATTTATTGTTACTTATGGCTACTTTTGCCCTAGCAACAGAGTGGAACAGTTGAGAGAAGGCCCATGTGTTCTGCAAAGCCCAAAATATTTACTCTTTGACCCTTTACAGAAAAAACAAACAAACAAACAAACAAAACATATGGACCTCTGAGTAAAGACTATAGGCACTAAGGAAAGTCAGTTATGTGGCAATAACTAAAAGTCCTTTTCAGTATGACTGATGGACTCAAATTGGATTTTTCCTCTCCTTATCGTGGAAAATCTGCATCTTGTTTTCTGTGTTGTCACCAAATTTCTCATGTTCATATGGATGGACATCTACATGGTAGGCAGTTGTGCAGAAGTTGTGGTGGGAGGGTGCAACTGGAGGGTTGTACAATTGAAGGCTATGGGTTTCAAGGAGCAGGCTTAGCTTTGGTTCTTACACACCGGTGTGGTCTTCCGGTGGGTGGTTGGTAAATCACTATTGCTTCTCTCACATGTCTCCTGCTACCAGGCTGCCCTTTCTGCTCAACCTTGGAATTTCCTGGATATTCCTGCATGCCATCATCTCCAGGGTTCATGCCTGGTGGAGAGGACATCCCTGGATGCTGCTTCGGTGTTCTATCTGATTGGTTGGTATCCGAGCCACCCTACACACCCCTGGAGTTCTTGCTCCAGAGCTCTCCCATAAAAGCCTCCCGGGACCACACAATTCTATACCTTGTTTTCTCCCACTACACAGTCTTAGCTCCAGATCTGGGGTGGATACTACTGGGGGCTGCCTTTGTGCCCGCCAGCTGGCCTGGCTGGCTCCTGTCCCCTGGCTCTTGTCCCTTGGCTTCTGCTGCTATGTTTCCTTTATGCCAGAGCAAGCCTCGACCTTGGTAGGGGAGGTAGACGGCATGGCAGGGATGCTTTACACCTTGACAAGCAAATATCACTGGTGGTGGAGTCCAGGTATATTGCAGTGGTCCGCTGCAGTGAAGGGTGCTCTACCCTGGAGTCACCGTTGTGTTTTTGCTTGCAGGAACTACAATATCTATGGGATTTGGGACCTGAGAGACTTGGAGAAACAGGAAGAATGGGAGTGGGAGTGTGACCAAAATAGTGGACATTGCAGCAATGGCCAGACACTGCAGGCTTCCTTGCACCCGGGGTACTCCTGAGATAAAGAGGAAGGTGGGGATGACTGGAGTCGTGGGGGATGAATTGCATTTCCATTTAGTTACTTAACTCTTTGAAAATCTGTGGAATACCCACCTATCGTGAGTACCAACTATGTTCATTTTAATAAATGTGAGAGCTAATGTTCACATGAGGCTTTACTCCCAGGCACCATGTATGGTGACTTATTTGAGTCCTGTAATAACCATCATAATCCCCATTTAACAGATGAGGAAACTGAAGACATTCATAACAAGTGTAGGATAGTGAGGATTCAAGCACACAAGCCGGGAGGCTTAGATTTGACCTAATTAACTATGACAAGCCACCAAATGATTTCTGTTGTGACTTAGTTGATTATAGAGTAATTGAGTACAGAAAATATTTAGACATTCTTATAAGAACTAGCAAAAAAATTGGGATGTAATTGCTGTTACTTGAGCAGAAGCTGAGAGGTTTTGGTGCCATAAATAACACATTACTGTTGGTAAGAGAAGTTCACAATTTAAGACTACAAATGACCCAATGGTTGTCAACTTAGAAGAGTTTGCTTATGGGTTTTCTGTCAAATGGTGACTTAGATGGGCTCAGGCCAGTGCCAGCTAGTAACAGCTCCACCCAACAAAGGAGAACACCAATAATTTATAATATCGGGGGAAAATATTAATCAGCAAACAGCAGTTGTCACAACTTACCAGCTCAGTAACTGGTTCCATAAATATATATGGTTTAGTTTATTTAGAGACAAAATTGGAACAGAGGAGAGGTTTTCATTTTTGATTTATATATTTATTTCTCTACACAGGATATTAGATATGTTAAATATAGCTGATACTGTAATTACATAATGAAATAAATCAAATAGTTAAGGAGACTGATGGTTGTGAAAAATGCATCATAAATTGTAACGTGCCCATAAATTGTAATGGGAAGCATTAATGTGTTATTTTACACATGCACATATATTTTTAAAATGCAATGCTAAAGGTGGTTAGAAATATGCTCTAGATTTAGCACTGGGGCTGGGAGTCAATAGTTCTTCCCTATAAAATAATTGAATCTATGTGGTAGCTCAATTGTGTGTAGAAATGTACTTATTAAGGCGGTAGAACACAGCGATAAGAGCGTGCATTTTGAAGTCATAGGGATCTGGGATTTATTTACCTCGAGTCTAATCTTTGCAAACTTGGCAATTTCTGAGCCCGTTTTCATGCTTGCAAAATGTGGGCAAAACTTCTACGACCTTACCAATTAGGAATATAATGCTCCTATCAGTGCCCTCAGTATATTGATAAATATCACGAATTTATTCTTGACATCTCTCATTTCTCCTTTATGCTTTCAAGAACTTGGTCTCAGGTTCTTCATTTATTTTAAATATTTCTCATTTTTTTTTAAATTACAAAATATGTAGTCATATAGAAAACTTGGAAGGCACAGAGAAACAAAGAACAAAATCAATGCTTATTTCTTTCATCCCTACAGAGAATGATTATTAATTTTCCCAGTCTTTTTATGCATAAATATACCTTCTTAAGAAATATTCCATATTTTCTCTTATAACCTGCTTCTTTCCCCTGAATTTATAGTGAACATTTTCCCTCTGTCATTAAATATGCTACAACATTTAAATGGCTATATGCTGTGTGGAAAGTAAAAGCCAAGGACTTTTTGACTTGCAAACCAAATCTCCAATGACTTTTGGCTTTGTTTGGTTGTGTTTTGTGTTTTGGTGGGTGGGTGGGAGAAGGTATGAATTGTTTTTAGGTTATGTTTCTCATATTTGTTTCCCCTAATTATGGTTCACAGAGTTTGAAAGACGTGACTCAATCCATACCTTGTGCATGACAATGACAGGCTTTAGTAGCACAACCCTCTCAGGGAATTCATTGCCTGCCAAGACCTAGAACTATAAG
The DNA here is from genome assembly GCF_011100685.1 of Canis lupus familiaris. NCBI lineage: Eukaryota > Metazoa > Chordata > Mammalia > Carnivora > Canidae > Canis > Canis lupus. Next base: position 31,772,109 of record NC_049239.1, on the reverse strand, counting down.
ATTTACTTGTGCTGGAGAATTTGCTATCAACAGGAGTCACATGAAAGGCATAAAGTTACTGTCTTTCATTTATTCTGTGTTGGGGTGCCTGCCTTCCACTCTGCACCAGCCACCTCTGGTTGCCTGAAATATGCAAACCAGCAAGTGACAAATGCTTTTCGGAAAGGTACGATTGCATTCAAATTGAAAATGGAGGAAGTTGATCAAAGAAGAAAGAAAGAAAGGCATTAAAAATTAATCATCCTAGGGCCATAAAGTCAGCTGTAAACCCTTAGCAATAAAAAATTAAATGAAGAAGTTAATGTTTTAAGCAGAGATTTAAATTTTCCAGGGGGGATCTTGACAGCTGCAACCGATCTGGGAGCTGGCAAGATTTATAGGGGAAGCCCAAGCATCTCGTCCCACCAGAGGCTTCAGAAAGCATAAAACAGCCATCAAATAAAACATCATTTATATTATTTAGTATCATTGTGAAAAACCTTGGCCGTAAAAGGAAATGGCACTTTTGACTGACCGAGAATATTGTTCTATTCAGGACAGATTAAAATGGGGAAAGTGCAGGAATGTTAAAAAAAAAAAAATCATTACTGCAAAAAGCCCAGAGGAAGTATTACAGAAATATACTTTATTAGCGAGTTGTATGACTCTAAGTAATAATATTTATCTATCTTTCTAGTTCAAACACCAAAACCTAAGCCTATACTTGGAATCACCCATTTATTGGCGGTTTGTCTCGGGGTGGGCTTAATGAACGGTCAGGTCTTCAGACTCCAAACGGAAAGTTGAACCAGGGTGATTACAGTTTCTGAACAAAGTTGGCACATGTTTTAGGATTTTTCTGACAAAGTTAAAAATTGGGCCTGGTCTAATGTCATTATAAAGACATTATAACATAGTGGTTAAGAGAATTGGTTCTGGCAGCAAGGAGATCCCTCCTCAAATCTTGGCTGTGCCACTTACAGCAAAACCTTGGAGAAATCACTTCTCCTCTTTGAGCCTTAGTTTCTCCATCTCTACAATGGGCATGGAAATAATAGTATTCCCTTCACAGGGTGGTGGTTACGAGAATTAATTTCGGTATTAAATATTAAGCATTTAGCATAGACCTGGTACTTAGTAAACCTGCAGTAAACAGCAGCTTCTTACACTATTTTCTTGCTAGATAATCACGTGGAGGTCAGATAAATGTGTGGGAATGATTGGAAGACAGCCTGGATGGCTCGTCGTATCCTGGCCTTGGAACTCCTGGTGACTGCTGTCTTACGGCGTGAAGATTTCTGGTCTCTTCCTGTAGATTCTTGAAGACTTCAGGGGTCTCTTCACGGCGTTTTTGGTTCCTTGTTGCCCAGCGTAGAGGGCCTGTTGGTGTGGGCATGACGTGTATACGTTCTGACTTGTCTCTAGGTTCTGGCCAGCCTTAGGGCACAGAGTATTCACCAGGATGATCTGAGAAGGGTCTTTTCTTCCAACTCATGTTGCGTGGCTTTACCCACAGAAGTATGTTGCCAATGCTTAACAACTCTAGGAGGGAAAGTTCCAGCTGTTGAGAGGAATTAGCGCTTATTTAGCTATTTTTTAAAGCTCATTGAAGTTTATGGTGCTCTTGCTTATGCACTGATGCTGTTTCTGGGCTGTCCTGCCAATCTTCATTTACAGGAAGCAGTTGGGACACGGAAGGATGCGGACTTCAGATTATTTGTGTGACACAAGAGAATAAGAAAGCAGTCTTTTGCAATTATTATAGTCTTTTTTATTCCCCTTGTTCTTTCACATGAATTAAGTCCAGTCGCTTTTCCTATAGAAAGCTGGCACTTGGCACATGCTCAAGACTTGCCCTGTGCCTACATTCCTCCCTCCGTCTTTCTGACTTTAGAATCACTCTTGTCCACCCTGTTACCCAAACCAGAACCCCGACTCTCGTTCCACGCTCTTCCTGCAGACTTGTGGTCAGCAAATCCTATCAATTCTGTTTTCTGAAATGCATCCACCTTCCATTACTGCTACCGCTGCCTTAGTTCAGGTGGTCAGCATCTTGTGATGCGTTTTAACAGCCTCCAGGCTCTGGTCTCCCTGTGTTCAGTCTTGATCTCTTCTAGCCAGTCATTTCCAAGACAGTCAGAATCTTCTTTCTAAAAGGCAAATATGATTGTGTCACTTCTTTGCCCAAAAACCATTCAGTGAGTCCAATTAGGCACCTGTTTGGTGTACTTCCCATCCCTTCTTTCTTGGAACTGGCCTGTGCGAGAATCACACCGAATACCTATGGCTCTCCAGTCCGTCAGACTTCTTCATGCCTTCATTCCCTCTTCCTGAAATTCGCCCCTTCACATCTCCTGTTGAGACCTCGTGGAGATAGCTCATATACTTTTACTAGGACCCATTCAATGACTTTACCCTTATTCCCACCTTTCCCCTCATCATCACTCAGTCATTCTGTGTTTCCAAAGTAATGAATATCTTTGAGGTTATAGTACTTATAGACTGCTCTGAGCTGATGACAAGCTTATTTATCCCACTGTCATCTGGACTTAATATAAGAATGGTATCTCTTTGTGTTTGTGGCTAGGGACTTTGACATTGCATGTCGTAGATGCTAAATGATAATGGTTGAATAAGTGGATGGATGGATGGATGGATGGATGGATGGATGGATGGATAAGTGAATGGGTACCCCTGTTAATTTTCTGACTCCCTGCAGCTCTGTACTCTCTGCAGTCCTCTACTGCAATCTCAGACCTGGGCCTATTTTCAGAGGCCACCACTTATCATTCATAACTTTTTCCTCCCTCACTAAAATCACCTCCTCCTTTTCTCTGCACTGATTTTAATAGCTGTTAGGGAAAAAAAAAAAAAACATTTGAATGTAAACCATTTTATTCTAAATTGTGAATAACCCACTCTCTCCCCAGTTTTTTATTTTTTAAATTAATTCTTATGCCTACTTTTAGTTTTAAAAAGAAGGTATAAAGATTTAGGTTTGATATCAACAAATACACTAGGCCAAAGAATATATAGCTTTGCTCTTTCATGTTACCCTTTTACTCTGAATACATCAGCCAGCCTGGTTTCACAAAAGAGCTTCCCTTTTATAAAATCCAGAGATCATATTATTATTATAACAGCAATAATAATACCTTTTCAAGAGTGCTTGCTGTTGATGGTCTACTCTGTTAAATCCTTTACATACATAATCTCATTTAGTCCTCAACAATAGCCCTGAGAGATAGGCCTCATCTTCTCCATATTGTGGTTGAGGAAACACAGATACAGAGAAGTGGAGAAGTTGAGTGACTTGCCTCAAGTCCTACAGTTAGTAAGTGGAAAGCTGGGATTTGCACCTAAGCTTTCCAAAGCCACTCACCCTGTGCCCAGAGTGGACTGCCACACCTGGCGAGTACAGTGACTTCTCAGAGAAACAGATTCAAGTGAACAGATTCAGGAAGTGGGGACTCGAGGAAGAGATGGGGAGGATCTACTGGTTCTAGACGGAATGATAATAATGATCAATAGTGATTGACATTTCTGGCGTACCGGGCACTATTAAAGAAAAACTCTTGAAGTCAAACATGAAGAGAAGAAAATGGAACTAAGAAAATTAAATTTCAAGAGTAACTTGCTCAGGGTGTTCAGTTAATTAATAATAAAGAGGGGATTTAATAAGAATTCCAACGATGAACACTCTTTATCTGTTTGATTGAAAAAACAAACCCTGAGACTCAATGTAATGTTTATTTTAATAAGGGCCTTGATAGGGGCACCTGAGTGCCTCAGTTTGTTGAGCATCTGACTCTTGATTCTCAGGGTCCTGAGATCGGCCCCACATTGGGCCCCACACTCAGTGGGGAGTCTGTTTGAGATTCTCTCTCTCCCTCTCCCTCTGCCCTTGCACTGTCTCTCTAAAATAAATAATAAAAATCTTTATTAAAAAATGAGAGCCTTGATATTTATACATTTTATCTCTTTTATTAGAGCCATCAGAATAAAAGGTCTGCAGTTTTAAGGTTCTTTTTACTTTGGGCTGTGCAGTCTACATTGCTATTTCCCTGATCTTTCAGAGGTGTTTATATTTCTTTTTAGGAGAGAAATTCTAAGTGCTAATTCAATAGATTGCCTGTAAGTGAGACACTGGGACCTGTTGATGTGCATTTGCTCCAGTTCTCTAAACATCCTTTTATTGGTCTTGATAGACGGCTAATTCCTCACAGGCTCCATTACTTCTAACTCATACAAATGCCTTTTCTTTCTTTTCAGGGTTGTGATAGCTTTAAGGAATGAGGTCAATATTTTAAAGGCATAATTAATTTAGTATGCCTCCTCTTTCATTAGGAAGCTCATTTTCTCCTGAGCTTCTCTTTCTCAGCATATCTGCAAAGTCCTTCTCAGTCTTCCTTAATTCCTTTTGTGAGCACTGGCTCACTTTTCTTTCCTTCCTCCCTCCCTCCCTCTCTCCCTCTCTCTTCTTCCCCGCTCCCTCTCTCTACCATCTCTCCCTGCCTTCTTCTCTCCCTTCCTTCCTTCTTTCTATCCTTTCTTCCTCCCTCCCTCCCTCCTCCCTTCATTCTTTAGGTTTGTATTCTCATTCCTTGACATTCTTTAACCTGACAAATGGCGTGACTTCTTTCCACAATTTTTATTCTGTCTTCAGTGGCAATTTATTTCTTTGCGGGGAACTATGGGTCAAAACTCACTGTGGTTCCAGCTGCCTGACCTGGTGGGAATGTCCACAGGGTGAGCTGTAGACCAACTTACACTTTAGTGAGACAACAATGCAAAAGGGAAACGTGACCAGCTGGCAAGTTGAATAGCTTCTTAAAAAAAAATAGTTCAAAAATTTTAATGATGATAAAATGCACATTACATAAGATTTGGCATTTTAACCATTCCTAAGTATGCAGTTCAGTAGTGTTAGTACTTAACTGTTGTATAATCAATCTCCAGAACTCTTTTCATCTTACTAAACTAAAACTCTATACTTTTAAACAACAGCCCCCATTCCCATCTCCCCCAGTCCCTGGAAACCACCATTCCACTTTCTGTCTCTGAGAATTTGACTATTTTAGGTACCTAGTATAAGTAGAATCATACAGTATTTGCCTTTCTGTGACTGTCCTTCTCTGACTGACTTATTTCAATCAGCATAATACCCTCCAGTTCCATCCACGTTAAACCAAGTGGTGAGTATTCATCCTTTCTGATGGCCAAGTAATATTCCATTGTGTATATAGACCACATCACTTTATCCATTTATCTGCTAAAGGACATTGTGGCTCCTTCCACAGTTTGGATATTGTGGACATTGCTGCTGTGAACATTGGGATGCAGGTGTCCTGCCATTTCACTACATTAGTATCTTTGGGGTAGATACCCAGCAGTGCAATTGCTAGGTCATAGGGTAGTTCTATTTTTAACTTCTTGAGGACCCTCCACACTGTTTTCCAGAGTGGCTGTACCAGTTCATATTCCCACCAACAGTGCAAGAGGGTTCCCCTTTTCCCACATCCTCTCCAACATTTGTTGTTTCCTGTCTTGTTAATTCTATCCATTTTGACCAGTGTGAAGTGGTATCTCATTGTGGTTTTGATTTGTATTTCCCTGATGCCAAGTGATGTGGAGCATTTTCTCATGTGCTTGTTGGCCATGTCTATGTCTTCTCTGGTGAAATTTCTCTTCATGTCTTCTGCCCGTTTCATTACTGGATTGTTTGTTTCTTGGGTGTTGAGTTTGATAAGTTCTTTATAGATCTTGGATACTAGCCCTTTATCTGATATGTCATTTGCAAATATCTTCTCCCATTCGGTAGGTTAACTTTTTGTTTAATTAACTCTTTCTTCTTCTGTGCAGAAGCTTTTTATCCTGATTAAGTCCTAATAGTTTATTTTTGCTTTTGTCTCTTTTGCCTTCATAGATATATCTTACAAGAAGTTGCTGTGGCTAAGTTCAAAAAGGGTGTTGCCTGTGTACTTCTCTAGGATTTTGATGGATTCTTGTCTCATATTTAGGTCTTTCAACCATTTTGAGTTTATCTTTTTGTGTATCAAGTCAATTTTTATAGTGGCCATGCTGTTTTACATTACTGCCAATGCATAAGAGCTGTGCACGAGAGTTCTGATTTCTCCACATCCTCACCAACACTTGTCATTTTGTTTTGTTTTGTTTTTGATAGTAAACATCCTAATGAGTGTGAGACTGAATAGCTTATTTTAAGGAGTTTGGAAAAAATTAAAGTTTAATTTGTAATAAGAATTTCTCCCTAAGGTGTTAATCTGAGGGGAGAAAGATAGTGTATATTGCCCAGCAGCAGTTCTTGGCATCAGGTGGGAAAACTGGTCTTATTTTTTTTTTAAAGGTGTTTCCTTTTTTATTTATTTTTATTTTTTTAATAAATTAATTTTTTATTGGTGTTCAATTTACCAACATACAGAATAACACCCAGTGCTCATCCCGTCAGGTGTCCCCCTCAGTGCCCGTCACCCATTGACCCCCACCCCCCGCCCTCCTCCCCTTCCAACACCCCTAGTTCGTTTCCCAGAGTTAGGAGTCTTTATGTTCTGTCTCCCTTTCTGATATTTCCCACACCTTTCTTCTCCCTTCCCTTATATTCCCTTTCACTATTATTTATATTCCCCAAATGAATGAGAACATACACTGTTTGTCCTTCTCCAATTGACTTACTTCACTCAGCATAATACCCTCCAGTTTCATTCACGTTGAAGCAAATGGTGGGTATTTGTCATTTCTAATGGCTGAGGAATATTCCATTGTATACATAGACCACATCTTCTTTATCCATTCACCTTTCGATGGACACCGAGGCTCCTTCCACAGTTTGGCTATTGTGGACATTGCTGCTAGAAACATCGGGGTGCAGGTGTCCCGGCATTTCATTGCATCTGAATCTTTGGGGTAAATCCCCAACAGTGCAATTGCTGGGTCGTAGGGCAGGTCTATTTTTAACTCTTTGAGGAACCTCCACACAGTTTTCCAGAGTGGCTGCACCGGTTCACATTCCCACCAACAGTGTAAGAGGGTTCCCTTTTCTCCACATCCTCTCCAACATTTGTGGTTTCCTGCCTTGTTAATTTTCCCCATTCTCACTGGTGTGAGGTGGTATCTCATTGTGGTTTTGATTCGTATTTCCCTGATGGCAAGTGAGGCAGAGCATTTTCTCATGTGCATGTTGGCCATGTCTATGTCTTCCTCTGTGAGGCCATGTCCTCTGTCTTCCTTCTTCATGTCTTTTGCCCATTTCATGATTGGATTGTTTCTTTGGTGTTGAGTTTAATAAGTTCTTTATAGATCTTGGAAACTAGCCCTGTATCTTTTTTTTTTTTTAATTTTTTTTTATTTATTTATGATAGTCACAGAGAGAGAGAGAGAGAGGCAGAGACACAGGCAGAGGGAGAAGCAGGCTCCATGCACCAGGAGCCCGATGTGGGATTCGATCCTGGGTCTCCAGGATCACGCCCTGGGCCAAAGGTAGGCGCTAAACCGCTGTGCCACCCAGGGTTCCCACTAGCCCTTTATCTGATACGTCATTTGCAAATATCTTCTCCCATTCTGTAGGTTGTCTTTTAGTTTTGTTGACTGTATCCTTTGCTGTGCAAAAGCTTCTTAACTTGATGAAGTCCCAATAGTTCATTTTTTTTTTTTTGCTTTTGTTTCTTTTGCCTTCGTGGATGTATCTTGCAAGAAGTTACTGTGGCCAAGTTCAAAAAGGGTGTTGCCTGTGTTCTCCTCTAGGATTTTGATGGAATCTTGTCTAACATTTAGATCTTTCATCCATTTTGAGTTTATCTTTGTGTATGGTGAAAGAGAGTGGTCTAGTTTCATTCTTCTGCATGTGGATGTCCAATTTTCCCAGCACCATCTATTGAAGAGACTGTCTTTCTTCCAATGGATAGTCTTTCCCCCTTTATCGAATATTAGTTGACCATAAAGTTCAGGGTCCACTTCTGGGTTCTCTATTCTGTTCCATTGATCTATGTGTCTGTTTTTGTGCCAGTACCACACTGTCTTGATGAACACAGCTTTGTAGTATAACCTGAAATCTGGCATTGTGATGCCCCCAGATATGGTTTTCTTTTTTAAAATTCCCGTGGCTATTCGGGGTCTTTTCTGATTCCACACAAATCTTAAAATAATTTGTTCTAACTCTCTGAAGAAAGTCCATGGTATTTTGATAGGGATTGCATTAAACGTGTAAATTGCCCTGGGTAACATTGACATTTTCACAATATTAATTCTTCCAATCCATGAGCATGGAATATTTTTCCATCTCTTTGTGTCTTCCTCAATTTCTTTCAGAAGTGTTCTATAGTTTTTAGGGTATAGATCCTTTACCTCTTTGGTTAGGTTTATTCCTAGGTATCTTATGCTTTTGGGTGTAATTGTAAATGGGATTGACTCCTTAATTTCTCTTTCTTCAGTCTCATTGTTAGTGTATAGAAATGCCATTGATTTCTGGGCATTGATTTTGTATCCTGCCACGCTACTGAATTGCTGTATGAGTTCTAGCAATCTTGGGGTGGAGGCTTTTGGGTTTTCTATGTAGAGTATCATCATGTCATCAGCGAAGAGGGAGAGTTTGACTTCTTCTTTGCCAATTTGAATGCCTTTAATGTCTTTTTGTTGTCTGATTGCTGAGGCTAGGACTTCCAATACTATGTTGAATAGCAGTGGTGAGAGTGGACATCCCTGTCTTGTTCCTGATCTTAGGGGAAAGGCTCCCAGTGCTTCCCCATTGAGAATGATATTTGCTGTGGGCTTTTTGTAGATGGCTTTTAAGATGTCGAGGAAAGTTCCCTCTATCCCTACACTCTGAAGAGTTTTGATCAGGAATGGATGCTGTATTTTGTCAAATGCTTTCTCTGCATCTAATGAGAGGATCATATGGTTCTTGTTTTTTCTCTTGCTGATATGATGAATCACATTGATTGTTTTACGAGTGTTGAACCAGCCTTGTGTCCCGGGCATAAATCCTACTTGGTCATGGTGAATAATTCTCTTAATGTACTGTTGGATCCTATTGGCTAGTATCTTGTTGAGAATTTTTGCATCCATGTTCATCAGGGATATTGGTCTGTAATTCTCCTTTTTGGTGGGGTCTTTGTCTGGCTTTGGAATTAAGGTGATGCTGGCCTCATAGAACGAATTTGGAAGTACTCCATCTCTTTCTATCTTTCCAAACAGCTTTAGTAGAATAGGTATGATTTCTTCTTTAAATGTTTGATAGAATTCCCCTGGGAAGCCATCTGGCCCTGGACTCTTGTGTCTTGGGAGGTTTTTGATGACTGCTTCAATTTCCTCCCTGGTTATTGGCCTGTTCAGGTTTTCTATTTCTTCCTGTTCCAGTTTTGGTAGTTTGTGGCTTTCCAGGAATGCGTCCATTTCTTCTAGATTGCCTAATTTATTGGCGTATAGCTGTTCATAATATGTTTTTAAAATCGTTTGTATTTGCTTGGTGTTGGTAGTGATCTCTCCTTTCTCATTCATGATTTTATTAATTTGAGTCTTCTCTCTCTTCTTTTTAATAAGGTTGGCTAATGGTATCTATCTTATTAATTCTTTCAAAGAACCAACTCCTGGTTCTGTTGATCTGTTCCACAGTTCTTCTGGTCTCGATTTCGTTGAGTCCTGCTCGAATTTTAATTAGCTCTCTTCTTCTGCGGGGCATAGGGTCCATCTGCTGTTTTTTCTCTAGCTCCTTTATGTGTAAGGTTAGCTTTTGTATTTGAGTTCTTTCCAGTTTTTGAATGGATGCTTGTATTGTGATGTATTTCCCCCTTAGGACTGCTTTTGCTGCATCCCAAAGATTTTGAATGGTTGTATCTTCATTCTCATTAGTTTCCATGAATCTTTTTAATTCTTCCTTAATTTCCTGGTTGACCCTTTCATCTTTTAGCAGGATGGTCCTTAACCTCCATGTGTTTGAGGTCCTTCCAAACTTCTTGTTGTGATTTAGTTCTAATTTCAAGGCATTATGGTCTGAGAATATGCAGGGGATGATCCCAATCTTTTGGTATTGGTTCAGACCCAATTTGTGACCCAATATGTGGTCTATTCTGGAGAAAGTTCCATGTGCACTTGAGAAGAATGTGTATTCAGTTGAGTTTGGATGTAAAGTTCTGTAGATATCTGTGAAATCCATCTGGTCCAGTGTATCATTTAAAGCTCTCGTTTCTTTGGAGATGTTGTGGTTAGAAGACCTATCGAGGGTAGAAAGAGCTAGATTGAAGTCACCAAGTATAAGTGTATTATTATCTAAGTATTTCTTCACTTTGGTTATTAATTGGTTTAAATATTTGGCAGCTCCCACATTCAGGGCATATACATTGAGGATTGTTAAGTCCTCTTGTTGGATAGATCCTTTAAGTATGATATAGTGTCCCTCTTCATCTCTCACTACAGTCTTCAGGGTAAATTTTAGTTTATCTGATATAAGGATGGCTACTTCTGCTTTCTTTTAAGGACCATTTGAATGGTAAATGGTTCTCCAACCTTTTATTTTCAGGTTGTAGGTGTCCTTCTGTCTAAAATGAGTCTCTTGTAGACAGCAAATAGATGGGTCCTGATTTTTTATCCAGTCTGAAACCCTGTGCCTTTTTGATGGGGTCATTAAGCCCATTCACGTTCAGAATTACTATTGACAGATATGAGTTTAGTGTCATCATATCTATTCAGTCCTTGTTTTTGTGGATTGTTCCACTGAACTTCTTAAAGGGGAATTTTAAGAGTCCCCCTTAAAATTTCTTGCAGAGCTGGTTTGGAGGTCACATATTCTTTCAGTTGCTGCCTGTCTTGGAAGCTCTTTATCCCTCCTTCCATTTTGAATGAGAACCTTGCTGGATAAAGTATTCTTGGTTGCATGTTCTTCTCATTTAGGAACCTGAATACATCCTGCCAGCCCTTTCTGGCCTGCCAGGTCTCTTTGGAGAGGTCTGCTGTTACCCTAATATTCCTCCCCATAAAAGTCAGGGCTTTCTTGTCTCTTGCTGCTTTAAGGATCTTCTCTTTGTCTTTGGAATTTGCAAGCTTCACTATTAAATGTCGAGGTGTTGAATGGTTTTTATTGATTTTAGGGGGGGATCTCTCTATTTCCTGGATCTGAATGCCTGTTTCCCTTCCCAGATTAGGAAAGTTTTCAGCTAGGATTTGTTCAAATACATATTCTGGCCCTCTGGCCCTTTCGGTGCCCTCGGGAACCCCAATTAAAAGTAGGTTTTTCTTCCTCAGGTCGTCGTTTATTTCCCTTAATTTCTCTTCATGGTCTTTTAATTGCCTGTCTCTTTTTTCCTCAGTTTCCCTCTTTGCCATCAACTTGTCTTCTATGTCACTCACTTGTTCTTCCACCTCGTTAACCCTCGTCGTTAGGACTTCTAGTTTGGATTGCATCTCATTCAGTTGATTTTTAATTTCTGCCTGATTGGATCTAAATTCTGCAGTCATGAAGTCTCTTGAGTCCTTTATGCTTTTTTCTAGAGCCACCAGTAGCTGTATAATAGTGCCTCTGAACTGGCTTTCTGACATTGAATTGTAATCCAGATTTTGTAACTCTGTGGGAGAGAGGACTGTTTCTGATTCTTTTGAGGTGAGGTTTTTCCTTCTAGTCATTTTGCTCAGTGCAGAGTGGCCAAAAACAAGTTGTATTGGGAAAAGGAGAAAAAGAGAGAGAGAGAAGGAAAGAAAAGAGAAAAAGAAAAAAGAAAAAAGGAAGAAAAAAAGGAAAAAAGAGAAGAAAAAGAGAAAGAAAAAGAAAGAAAGGTGAAAAAAAAAAAGGGTGGGGGAAGCAATCAGAAATCAAAAAAAAAAAAAAAAAAAAAAAAAAAAAAAGAAAAGAAAAACCCGCGCGGGGAGTATCTTCTGATTCTGTGTACTTTAAGTCCCTTGACTTCCCCTGGAACTGGTCCGTCTAGTTGGTCTTCTGGGGGAGGGGCCTGTTGTGCTGATTTTCAGGTGTTAGCACTTGGGGGAGCTGCTGTGCCCCTGCCTGGTGCAGGGCTCAGTGGGGGTTGTTTACCCCGTGAGGCCCCAGGAGGAACAACTCCAGTGGCTGCAGCAGCTCTGGAAACCTGGATTCAGCCCCCGCAGGAACTCCGGAGCTCTCCGTCTGCAGGGCCTGAAGGCTCCCGGCAGGGCCGCTGATCTGCTGAGCTCGGGGCAGGAGCGTCCTCGCTGTCCTGGGGCCTCCCGGCCTCTGCCTGTCCCGGGGGAGGCCGGATCCTGGGCTGTGTCCCGGCGCCCTGTGCTCCGGAGCCTGCGCTGGTGGATTCGCGCTCCCGCCCCGCAGCCCCCTCCGCGGAGCCTCTTCCTCTGCCCGAGCCCCTCCGAGCTGCTCCGGGTCCCCGTGCGCGCTGCAGCCCTTAGGGAGCTTGGCGAGCTCTCCCGGGGCGCAGGTGTCTGTTAGTGTCCCCGGGAGCCCGAGGGCATCCCCGCCCTCCTGGGTCCTGCTCCAACTCCCTGCGAGGTTGGTGGTTGGTGCAGCTCCTGCTTCTCCGGGACGGGGCTCTCCTGTCCCGGGGACACTCGCCCCGGCCTCAGCCCGGCTCCTCATGGGGCCCTCCCCCTTGGAGGCCTTTGTTTCTTTATTTCTTTTCCCCGTCTTCCTTCCTTGATAGAAGCGCGAACTCTTCTCTAGCATTCCAGCTGGTCTCTCTTTAAATCTCAGGCCGAGTTCGTAGATTTTCAGGATGATTTGAGGGTTATCTAGGTAATTTGGTGGAGACAGGTGACTTGGGGACCCTACTCTTCAGCCATCTTGCTCCTCCTCCGGAAACCTGGTCTTAGATCAAGGGATTCTGATATAATATAAGCAGATAAATCCAAGACTTAATGTTGAAATAAGGGGCTGAGAGAAAGCTGTGAAAAGGTTGGTCTCACCCACAGTTTAAATTCACAGTGAGATCTCCATCCCAGACCCAAAAGATGTATGCAGAAATCTAAGTAGGCGGCTTAGGGCTTCAGCAGAGAGGCTGCCACCAGATGGTTCTCACAGACACTGGGGGTTATGTCTACTTTCCATTTCAATTAAGTATTGGAAAACTGAGTTCAATTAAAATAAGTTAGTTTGGTAGGATCTGAGTTGAGTTTCTTGAGCCAAGTAGAAGTTTTCCCCTGATGTGGGAAGGGGGGAACATTGCAGTGTTGGTTCCATTTATGAAAGTCAAAATTCAGTGCTCCCGCGGTCTCCGGGTCCCACTTACCTACAGAAGTGAGTGAAGAGTGGAGTTACAGAAATTTGGCGAGAAAAAGCACATCTCAATTAGAAATTAAAGATTGAGAGGACTGATTGAATGAATGGCTCAAGATTGTTCCCACTGGGTCATGGTACTATATAGGTAGCCAACTCCTTTCTTTGTCTTTCTTAAATACATGACTTGAGGTTTCGCACAATGTTCTAGCTTGTTAAGCAGGATTTGAGCAGAGAAAATAGTGTGATAATATAATTTTTCTGATGGGGATGATTTGTATATCTTCATGGGTCTTTGTCTTCTCTTCTTGGCAAAATTAGCCCCACAGAGGCAAAAAGATAATAAATGCCTTAATTAATTAGGTCAGCTAGTCATTTTCTAGGTCGTATACATGTGTTAGTGCTCTAAATATGATCCTCAAAACAACTCTTCCAGGACTGTTATTTCTATTTTATAGACGAGGAATAAGAGGCTCACAAAAGTTCAATAATAAGTAAATTTGACATAGACAAGATGTGTTTCCGGATGAAATTCTCATCATCAGATTTCATAGCATAGAGGGATTTGCCACCAAGTGCCGTTTTGGTGTGTCAAGTCACCACCCTGGCACATAAATCCCTGAATAATCCTGTGAAAGCCAGATCCTTTATAACCAAATCCATTCTCTCCAATGCTCAGAGCATGAGGGTTTTATGCTGTCTGTAAATGACTTGAGGGAGACCTGGCCCAAGGGCTTGCTGACCATGGTGATGTCAAAGAACATAGTAGGGTTGAGCATGGCTGAATGGCACGGGCGGCTTTGGGCAATCCTTGCAAGGGCTATGATTACCCATTTTAATCCCCATAAAAATCTGCAGGGTCAGGCACTAATATCCCCATTTTGGGAATGAGGCAATAGAGATGCAGAGGTTAAGGATTTGCCCAAGGTTGGGGTGCCTGAATTGTTGAGCATCCAAGTCAGTTGGTTGAGTGTGGGACTCTTGATTTTGGCTCAGATCATGATCTCAGGGTCCTGGGACTGAGCCCTGCATTGGGCTCTGTGCTGAGCACGGAGCCTGCTTAAGATTCTCTCTCCCTTTCCCTCTCCTCCTAACCTTTCTCTATTTTTTTTAAATTTTTATTTATTTATGATAGTCACAGAGAGAGAGAGAGAGAGAGAGAGGCAGAGACACAGGCAGAGGGAGAAGCAGGCTCCATGCACCAGGAGCCTGACGTGGGATTCGATCCCGGGTCTCCAGGATCGCGCCCTGGGCCAAAGGCAGGCGCTAAACCGCTGCACCACCCAGGGATCCCTAACCTTTCTCTATTAAAAAAAAAAAAAGATTTTGGCCAAAGTCCCTCTACTAGGTAGTGGAGACAGGAACTGGGGCAGAAATGCCACTCAGTGACAAATGTTTTGAGCCTCGAGTTTCTATTTTTTGCAACACAAAGAGCTTCATTATATTTTTAAATGAAAGGACCAGTTGAGTGGGGTTTTACTCAATAACCTCTTTACTTGATCTCCAGTTTATAGATTAAACAATTGAAGATGAGAGCAGGCACATGGAAATTGAGAGATGGACCTGGGATTTGCGTCTAGGTTTAATTGTCCTCAACCCTTTATGTTGCGCCAGGCAGGGAATCTTGGGTCTGAAGTATCTCCATTCAAGAGCTTTTTAAAACACATTTATTACTGAATTCTCCTATTGAGCCTGGGAAGCCTCTGAACAGGTCTAAATGCTGGTCTTTGGTTCAGACACTCTCCCTCCTCCCCCCATGGTAACTCTCAGCTCTAGAGGAGAAGATACAATTTGGTGATAAGAAGGTTTATGGATTTCAAACAGGTTATATGTTGTAACCTGTGGCACTATCTAGTAGATATGAGCAGGCTTTTGAGTCCAATCTAGGTTTGAATCCAGCTTTCTTGTTCAACTCATTTGTTAAATGTCTGTCACATAATGGTGCTGTGAGGATTGTATAACGGAGTAAATGGAGAGTGTATAAAGTGTGCAAAGTGCTTAGCATGATGTCAGACATGAGGAAAGGGCTCAGTGTGCCACAGCTATGACAACTACTTTTTACTTGACTTGGGCCGAGAGGTTTGATTTTCCTGAACAGGAAGCACTGCAAGGCAGGACTAAGTTACCTTTAATTCATTGCCTTGATGTTTGTGTTCTTTGGCCAAAGTGTTTATAAATTCACAAGGGGGCTATGAATACTCATGGGTTTATCTGAAACATCACTGACTCTTCCCAAATGTGTTTCCTGACCTTGCCTTTTTTGGTATTCTCTTTCTTGGCTTTTCCTTTCTCTCTCTATCAAAGGATGCATGTAATTTTAACTCTCAGTTCAAATAAACCAGATATGATGGGAGAGAAAAGCATTTAACTAGAATGTCAAATTAAATGGAAAGGAGCAATAAGGAGACATGATCGATTTCCTTCTTTGCTTTTTTGAGCAATGTTTTAAAACACATCTCTGTAAAATTTTAGAAACCAAAATCCGGATATAGGCAAAACCCCCCACAAACCATGACCTCACGATCCTAGTGCTTTTTATCCAACCCCTCTCACTCTTTTTGCCCTAGGCACTTATTTGAAATGTAGATGTAAGATGGAGGATAAACATCTTTGTACTTTTTCTTTTAACATGTTGCTATAAAGCAATAAAAAGATGTGGATGAAACTTAAATGAATATCTCTAAGTGAAAGAATCTAATCTGAAAAGGCAACATACTGCATGATTCCAACTCTATGATGTTCTGGAAAAGGCAAAACTGTGGAGGCGGTAAAGTGATCAGTGGTTACTGGTGGCTTGGGGGTAGGGAGAGACGAATGAGTAGCTGAAGCACAGAAGGTTTAGAGGGCAGAGGAATTATTCTATGTCATATTCTAATGGATGCATGACATTGTACATTTGTCAAGACCCATAGAACTGTACTATGCCAAGAGTGAACACTAATGTACACTGTGCATTTTAGTTAATAATAATGTATTGATATTAGGTCATCAGTTGTATCAAATGTACAACAGGAAGGCAGATGTTAATAATAGGGGAAACTGTATTGGGAAAGGTGGAATATGAGAATTTTCTGTACCTTCTGCTCAATATTCCCGTGAACCTAAAACTGCTCTAAAAGTAAAGACTATAAAAAATAGATATAGTAGAATTTAAATTTTTGAACATCTGTTATGTCCTTCAAAATAGTCTCCTCAGATGTTATGTGCATGTTTTAATGATTCTGTCTTTGCTAAAAACATGTTGAAGTCCTCGTCGAAAACTTTCTACAGAGATTAGGTGGGTGAGCAAGATGGAAATACCATTTTTAAATTACATTTGTGTAGTCATCGGAAGATGGGGAGGAAATGAGACCTTTTCTCACTTGACTCATAAATTGGATTTGAAGGTCTTTTCCAAAGAGCAAATCCTGGTGGGAATTTGTGTGTAGCTTCCCAAGAAAGCTCTTTGAAAGAGAATAGTGCTTCTTTGGATCATGAGGTCTGGCATGAGAGAGAAAAAAAAATTGAAAGCATCATATTCGGGCAGCCCGGGTGGCTCAGCGGTTTAGCGCCACCTTCAGCCCAGGGCCTGATCCTGCGTCCCGGTATCGAGTCCCGCATCGGGCTCCCTGCATGGAGCCTGCTTCTCCCTCTGCCTGTGTCTCTGCCTCTCTCTCTCTTTCTCTCTGTGCCTCTCATGAATAAATAAATAAAAAATCTTTTAAAAAAGCATCATATTCATGTCTTGAGTTTTTTCTTTCATGAGACAGTGGACATTGGTGATATTTGACTACCAAATCACAGCACAGACATAGACCTTTCACCAAAATCTACTTCTACCATTTGTCAACTGTAGAGTCTTGGGCAAGTTTGAACCATAGTTTGCTTCCTTAAAATAGGAACTATTATTCTTGGACAATTTATGTGGAATTTAATGGAGAGTGCACACTCTGTGGTTGGAATGTGCTACTCAATACTGCTCAATCATAGTAAAAATTATTACCAAGAATATTGTTTCTATCAAGAGGGCATCTGAATTTCATACTCTCTTGTGAAGCTGATATTAAAATACTAAAATTAGGGGCACTTGGATGGCTCAGCTGGGTGCACGGTCAACTCTTGATTTCAGTTCAAGTCATGGTCTCAGGGTTCTGGGGTCAAGCCCAACATTGGGGAGTCTATTTGAAGATTCTCTATCTCTCCTCCCTCTGCCCCTCCCCCTGCTTGCTCTCTCTCTCAAATAAGTAAGTAAGTAAGTAAGTAAATAAATAAATAAAACGATTTATAGAAAGATATATTTTGGAGCAGAAAATTTGCACGTCATTATTATCACCTGATGTGTTAATATCTATTATTTTTTTAAAAAAATCTCTTTTCTTTTTTGTAGCAGTTAATGTACAAAATTTATGACCTACTTTTTAAGGGTTTGAACATCTATAAGTTTACACAATATCACTTTTACTTACCAGCTTTCTGATACACTTCAAATGTGTAAGGAACTTAAAGCCATGTTGAAGCCAGTGCATTGAGGATTGGCCATAATTTGCAGCCCATTTTAGCAATGCTGAGATCTGTAACCTGAAACAGCCATGGATGTGTTATGTGAATGTGATTTGTCAACTGTGTCACAGTGAAGGAAAAGATTGAGAATTGCTGTTTTGGCTTAGTCCATGTGCCAGCTTGTTATTCCTATTACCCTTCAAAGTCAGACTCAGCTGCTACTACAATTCCTGGGGGCAGCATCTGGAGTCCATTTTGTTTTTCCAGGGAGTATAATTTGCCTTAACATACACATTTTCAAGCAAATGTTAATACATCAGAGAGGACTGATGAAGAATTCTGCTAATTGCTGAACCCCTTGGTTGATATTTTAGGAATAAATGGAAAAATATCCAAATAAAACTTAGGAAAGGATAGAAATTAATTTTAGTAACAGTATAATGCCAGTTCCAAGCCTGGCTCTTACAGCTAACCATCAAGTTAATTTAATTCCTCAAACCCCATTGCTCCAACAAAATGTTGTTTAAATCAATTCATTCTTTCATTAGGCTGCCTAAGAGCACCGTGGAGTGATGAGAAATTACTGAGATGGCATTCATGTTTCAAAAGCCCCTCAGTTTCACTTCATTTTCCATCCTGACATGGGACTAATGTTCTGCATTTGCATGCTAAAATAGTATTTTTAATTGTAAAAGTGGTGTTGTTAAATTACCTTCAAATGAGTTTATTTTAAACGGTTCATTAAAGTTTTTGAAATCATTCCCTGCATGATTGCATCTCTTCTCTGCTTTGATGTATTACATCTCTCACCAAAAACACTGGCGCTGAGAGAAAAACCTTTTCTTGCAAGACTCACAGCTCCCGATCTGGCTAGTTTTGAAGTGAGAGCAGCAAAAGCCTCATGCTATTGCAGAGTGGCTGAGGGCACCGTCTCTGGCACCTCAGCTGAGAGGCTCAGGGGAGGGGTCAAGGCAGGTGGCTGTGTTCTGCAATAATGAAAGGTCAAAGCCACAGAGGTTTCAAAAGGCTGTGTCAATTCAGAAGATGAAAAGCAGTTCCCCCTGGATAGCTAGTTTGGTTCTGAGATTTAAATACGTCTCATGGATTCTGTGTGTTCTCTCTCATTTTAAGTCTTCTCTTCCCTGCCCCCTGCCCGCACCCCCCCCCCAGCCGCCATATCACTATTCCTCTTCATTATTTCTGCTCTCTCAGTGTCTTCTGGGACAGTTGCCCTGTCTTATCTTAAGCCTCAATGATTACTTTCTCAAAGAAGGCTTCCTTTACAAATAACATGATTTTCCTGAGATTGCCATTTGTATATTTATGAGAGTTCTTTTATCATAATATTCATTTATAGTAGATTTAGGGAAACATGAAGTTGCAATATGTTGATGGAGTTGATTTGTGTGTGATTTTTAAAGTTATTGTTATGAAATCCCAATTTCACATTCAGACGCACTACTTTCTGCAATGGTAGAGGTGGCCATCAAAAATCACTGAGGAAGGAGGTGCCTGGGTGGCTCATTTGGTTGAGTGTCTGACTCTTGATTTTGGATCAGGTCATGATCTCAAGGTTCTGAGATCAGGCCCTGCATGGGACTCTGTGCTCAGCATTGAGTCTGCTTGAGATTCTCTCTCCCTCTCCCTTTGCCCCTCCCTGCCTTGCACGCTCTCTCTTTAAAATAAAGAAATAAAATCTTTAAAAAACAACAACAACACTGAATGAGGTTATCTACTCATAATGTGGAGAAAAAGTGTGGAGTGGAGAGCCAGCTATGTTATATGCTATAGTACATAATGTTAGCACTTTGCAACGTCCTGATCATTGGATGGTCTTGAAGGTAACATCACAGCACTATTATGCATTAACAGTGTGTTCTAACACCTTTTAAACAATGATAATAGCCCAATCATCCAATTATTGATTGCTGGAGCCAATATCAAGAATAAAACTCCTATTTCCTCAGGTAAGTCATAATCCCTAGACCTTGCCCTTTAATTGTTGGCCTACATTAACTTTTCCTTGAACTTGCAGTACTCACAATGCATCAGCATGCATTTATTGAGCACATATTATGTGTAAGACTCTGTAATAGGAACCATTAAGAAAAGAAAATAATAAAAATGGAGAGGAAATGAAAGCTAATCATCATTTTCTCTGTTCTAGTTACTGTGCTATGTATTTTCACCTGTATTATCTCATGACAGTCTTCCAGGATAGATAAGATCATTCTCATTTTAATGGCAAGGAGGCTATAGATTCTAATTTTTGTACTCAAGGGATTTACAGTTCAGTTGGCAAATGAAATACACACATGATAAAAAATATAAAGCAATATGTAATGATTATCAAATGAGTATTTCCAATGTAACTACCACATTGTTGAAAAGAGAGGTCATAAATTTGGGTTGGGCTAAATAGGAACATCTTTGATACTCTGGTGGGGGAGGAAATTCATTCACACTTATAAGCATTTTTGGAATGCCCATCATAGTTCTTTTCAAAGATTTCATAGTCTCAGGGTAGGAACTGATATATAAACAAAAGTATCAATGAGGGAGTGACTATGTGACTTGGTATGAGGATTAAATGAAAGGGGAAATGTAATATATATAACTGTTGACTGTAGCTCTTTGAGATTCCATGACTTATTTGAGTAGTTTTTATGTTTTTTTTTTTTTTTTTTTCGTTTCTGGTAGTACTTTGGTTCACTTCATAAAATTCATGAAGATGTAGAAAAGCTTAGATTTTTGATGTATCTCTTCGTGTAAGCTCTTGCTTTTACTCTAACTTTGGATTTAAACAATCTATTTCATTTTCCAGGATTCAGGGCAGTTGATTTTACAAATTTCAGTTTGGCTAATGGCATCAATATATACAAGATTCCGAATTCACTTCCAAATTACTTCTCCCACCTGTTTTTTCATGTGAATGTTTTTAATATTTACAAAAACAGTATAGGCTAAAAACGGATATTTAAGTCTTGACTTAGAAGCTGGTTTGGATGATGAAAACTTGGGATGTTAATTCAAACTATGGTAGTAAAGAATTCCATTGCTTTATTAGAAGTGAAGTCTTTTGTTGAAACTATCGACATGATACAATAAATCATCTCCAGGTTTCAGAAGTCCAGTATTTTTGTTGCCGACCAAGAAGTATATTGAAGAAAATCTTATCTGTTTCCTGTGACATCAAAGGTTAGGATTTTTCTCTGAATATTTCCAATTTCCTTAAAAACTTATTGATATTGCTACCAAATGGAAGTTTAGCCACATCCTTTAGGAAGCTATATTTGTGTTACATGGCACAAGGAACTTTGCAGATGTAATTAAAATTACTACTCATCTGACCTTAAAATAACAATTTATCTTGGATTATCTTGGTGAGCCAAGTGAAATCACATGAGACCTTGGAAAGAGAAATATTTGTCAGGATGGTAGCAGAAGGGGAAGTCAGAGATTTGAAGTAGGAGGATTCAGGATGCTGTTGTTGCCTTGAACCTGAAGGCGCCCATGTGTCAAGGCACTGCAAGGACCTAAAATCTGCCCCAAACCTGCATGGGCTTCCTTACAGCCTCCAGATAAGAGCTCAGCTTAGTGGACACCTTGCTTTCAGCTTTGCAAGGTCCCGAGCTGAGGATCCAGTTAACCCACAGCGTCCAGACTCCTGACCCACAGAACTCTGAGATAATAGATGTTATTTATGTTATTTATAATTTACCATTAACCTTATGGTAATTTGTGAATGCAGCAATAGAAAACTAATATATTCAGCAAGGCCCTGAAGGCATGTATAATCTGGCCCTAACATCCTCTCCGGCTTCACCTTGGTCTACTTTTCTCACTGCCACACACACTACTTTTCAGCAACACTGACTGTATTGTGTTAAATTGCAGTCTCCAAAAGATATGTCCACATCCTAGCCACCAGTACCCATGAATATGGCCTAATTTGGGAAAAAGGTGTTTACAGATATAATTAGGGATCTCAAGATGAGGTCATACCTGGTCAACCAGGTAGGCCCCAAATCCATGACAGATGTCCTTATAAGAGACAGAAGAGAAGACCATAAAAAAAAGGGAAATGCAAATAGGAGCAACATCTGGCATTATGTTGTCCCAAGCCAAGGAAACATCTAGAACCTCGAGAAATAGCAATAGGCAAGGAAAAAGTCTCCTGTCCAGCCTCCTGAAAGAACATAGCCCTGCCAACACCTTGATTTAGGGCTTCTGGCTTCCAGAACTGTGAAAGAATCAGTTTCTGTTGATTTAAGCCATTTGCTTTGTCATAACTTGTTACAGAAGTTTTAGGAAATCAACACACTGACTTCAGATTCTGGAGGGAGTTGCAACCTTTCCTTTCTCTGCGCCTTCTTAACATTTTGGAATTTGTGTGTTTCTTCATATAGTTTTCTCCCCAACCCTTTCCATTTGCCTGGCTGACTTTTTCTCATGTGGAAGGTCTCAGCTCAGTTGATTCCTTAGGAAGGCTATCCCCGACCACCCTCCTCTACGACTCTGCTAATAGTTTAGGCTTCTCTGTTACATATTCTCGCAGCAACATATTATTTCCTGTACTTATTAGCATATATTTGTTCTGTGTTTTTTTTCCCCTTTCCACTAGAGTGTCTAAGAGGGCAGTCCTCATTTCTGTATTATTCACCTGGGTACAACACCTATCCCACAGCAGGTGGGCTATAAATATTTGTTGAATGAATAAATGAATATCCCTTCTGGCTCATTCTCTGTTTGGTAATATCAGAAGAATCAATGCTATGCAAAGACCAATGGAAAAAAAAATTAAATATTTCTGTCCCTGACACCCAATTTCAATGCTATTTCCTAAAGTGCCAACCTTCTGTTCATATTCAAGGTAAAGAATTAAGCAATGATGGGAACCTGAAATGGAAACCGCTGAAGATAAGTAGAGAATAGTTAGGGGTCAGAGCTTTTGTTTCTAACCTTCTCTTCAAAATGCCTTTCAGATTTGTTTCCAAAGAGCAGAAGCTGAGGGGAGGAGTGTGAGGACTATCTGATGCCCACATAATTGTTTATTTCTGAGCAGACAGCTTATGCTGTAAGCATCAAGTTTTTTTTTCTTTTTATTTGTTTCCCCCTTTTGTTTAAGTCAAAGTAATTATGTTTGCATTAGATTAAGCATTGACTTATTCTTGTGCAAAAACAATGGAGATTTGTTTTTCCTCCCCATCTCACGTTCACTGTGTCATTCTGACAGTAGCGCTGAGGAGTGAAGCCGCAGTCATATTGCAGACTTGGAGCTGTGTCCTGAAAGTCATTTGCTTGCCCTTTGCAGAAAAGAAAGGCAAAGAAAGGTAGGAAGAGGGGAAACTGGAAAAGACGAGACTGGGGTTATTAGCAAAATAAAAAAATATTATAAGAATGCTTTTGGTTTTGCTTTTGTGGGAGGGTTCATGATAAGCTAAGTTCTTTTGATAGTCACTTAATGCAGCAGAAAATTCATTAAACTGTTTATGGCCCCAATCCTTCCATATCTGCTTATTGTGTCTCTTCTGGCCAGTGGGCTTCCAGGGTTTTCCCTAGGTGCCCATGTTCCCTCCCCCCTTACGTTTCTTGGGTAGACGCTTGGACAAAATTGCCACAAGGGTCTCTCCAGTCATTAAAGAAGCCTGGGGAGCTTCCACAGGTCGACCTGGGAGAGGTAAAGACTGGGGAGGAGGAGCTGGATCTCCTTGTCTCCTGGAAGCCCCTGAAGAAGGAGAAAAGTGATGTTCTGGACCAACTGTGACCACGTGGGAGCCAGTCATCTCCAAAATCAGAATTCTGATGATAATTGGAATCTCTCCCTCTCACTGTGGAAGGCACACATCTCATTTTCCTCTTGGGGCTCACAGATACTTTTGAGCTGCTTGGCCTGGTCAGAATGACTAGGATTCTTAGAACAGGAAGCTTTCTTTTGGGTCAGGACTGTATTTGAGACTTCCCAAAAAAATCATCTTACTATTTTCCTATTCCTTGCCTTTGCATCTGGGAGGCTGTGTGGGGACATTTGGAGGCTGTGGAGACTCAGAGAAGCTCAGGAAGGAATTCAGGCTCTGCCATGATTGTGGGAACATCAGCACGTTACTTATTACACCAGGCTGCAGTTTCTTCTAATATTAAGCGGGTGAGATAATGTTCACCTCTGGGGCTTGTTGTAAAAAAAAAAAAGGGGGGGGGTGAGATAATGTAGGAAGAACATCAGCACAATTTCTAGTACATGATCCTGTTTCAAGACTGGCCAGAAAATCCCACCCAAACTGTGTCTTTGGTGGATTATGCTAGTTGCTAAAATAGCACCACTATTTCCATTTACTGAGGACATTACAGCTTGATCTTCTGCTTTACCATAGAACATATTTTATCCTTAGACTTGTTTTTTAAGGTAGGAACATATTTTTTTTTTTTCTTTCTGGGGTCACTTAGACTTTAATCATTCAAGATGACTATCCCAGTGAGACCTACCTTATGCTAAACAGTCCCGTTTCCACATTTTTTTCATTAACTAGGTTTTTTGTTTGTTTGTTTTGTTTTTTGATAAGGAGAGAAACAACTTAGAATGGATATTTTTTGAACACCTACTATTGGCAGATAGTCCACAAGAAAGAATTTCTTTGATCTTCACAATGACTCTGTGAGGAAAATTTTACTAATATCTTCATTCTGCAGATGTGAAAATGAAGGCTTGGAAGGTTTGAGCCAGGGTGTCTAACAAAAAAAGCACTTTTTTAAAAAAAAATTGAAATATTGTTGACATACAGTATCCTACTAGTTTCAGGTGTACAATAGAGTGATTTGACATTTATGTGCATAATGAAATGATCACCAAAGAGACGTGTAGTTACTATCTGTTACCATACAAAGTTATTACGATATTATTGACTATATTCTCTATGCTGTGCTTTAAATCTCTGAAAAACACTTGCTCTTTTAATGAAACCAATTCTTTCTCCCTCTGTTTTGAGAGATAAAAAGGTCAATTCTGAAAGTGGGACAGAATAGAATCTGGGAATCCTTAATGCTTATGAATAATAGAAAATTATCTCTTTCCATTCAGAAAAGAGACTTCCTGGGATGCTCAGAGAGCTGATTTTTCCTTGATATGGTTAATTTTTATTCTTTGAAGAGTGGTTCAAAGGGTTGTACAGAGGACAGCATGTGTGAGGGCCTGTGTGTTGATTGGTCCTGGGCTCTTCTTGACAAAGCACACAGCTGTGAGTTGTGGGTATTGTTCCTTGATCCCTAAGAAGAATCTCCAGGTTCTTTTCTTATATAACCTTAGTAGCCCTTTGTAGTAAGTTATTGAGTGTCCTTTGGCCACATGTACCCTCAGAAACAAGAGTTTGGTATGCAGAATTTGAGTAATGGGCTGAAATGAGACCATTTCTTTTTTCTGACAGCATCCCATTAACCACTCAGACCCATATTCAGCCATTGTTCAGGGCATAGTCCCACTCTTCAAGAGGGTAATTGCAAGACATTGAGTTATGAAGGGAACTTGGGTTCCCCAGAGCCATAGCAGATTGACGTACTTGATTAAGTTTCTAAAACTACCTCCTGTTCAGTGTAACTTGACATAGTTCAGTTAGACTTTGTGCATTTTTCCTCTCACTGTGTAAAAGTGAGGCTCAGTGTTGCTTTGTAACATCCTGCTATCATGGTAATGATTTTTGGATTACTTAGAAAAATCTTCCACTAATTGCCATGCTGATACCTCATTGTTTTCATAACTTCATTTACTCTAAAGCCAACTGAAGGAATGTAGATAAGCACCGTAGCACAGTTCATGGAGGACCTGTGATAGTGTGGGATGGGTGTAGGACATGATACAGAGCTGTGCACAAAAATATCTCTGTCTTATGCACTTATAATCCAGTTTACCAAACCAGACTTTCCTGTAAAAGAAACCTAATGTTATAGAACAGAGCCTGCAAGGCTGCATGAGAGGGATATCTAGAATGATTCATCTTGAATGATACCCCCAGTCTGGTACATAATATGCAATAAATATATAGGCATTTAATGAAATGAATGAATAAATGGTATGATAGGCAAATGAAAGAGATTGTATGGCATGAAAGAAGAATTATAGAATTTAGAGCAAAGGGGAGAATTCTGGCTTCACCTATTTATTGTGTGATCTGGGGCTAGTCACTGATTCTGTTTTCTCATATGTAAAATGGATATAATAAGCATTTCCCTCTTTGCTTGTGATGAGTTAATGAGAAAATACTTTTCAAGATCCCAGGATAGGTAAATGTGTGTATACGATTATGCATACATACCTGTGTATCTATTTCCTCCTTTATTTAAAAAAGGATTTGAAGTAACATACAGAAACATCCAAGTTTCTAGGACTGCATATAAAAGTAGAGGAGAGGGATCCCCGGGTGGCGCAGCGGGTTAGCGCCTGCCTTTGGCCCAGGGCGCGATCCTGGAGACCCGGGATCGAATCCCACGTCGGGCTCCCGGTGCATGGAGCCTGCTTCTCCCTCTGCCTATGTCTCTGCCTCTCTCTCTCTCTCTCTCTCTGTGACTATCATAAATAAATAAAAATTAAAAAAAAATAAATAAAAGTAGAGGAGAAAGTGTTAGTAAAGGGAAATTAAAGATGGGGAAAAACATAAGTATAATGAAGGCCAAATGTACATAAGTTACAGGGTATATATATTTCTACATTATCTAGAAAAGAACCACAAATTTGGCTTTAAGTTTTCTAGTAAATAAAATAAAGAAGTTAATATGATAAGATACATAATTCACATTGTTAGTCAACAACAACAACACCTTTTCAGAAGAATGTCCCAAGAAACAAGATTTGCTGCAAACTACATTCTCCATAAACAGATCTCCCTGGGCTATTTCTTTTAGTGCATGTGATTATCCAGTATATGCCTTAAAATGGGAACAAGGACAAAAACCCTGTGATCTAAAACATTGATTTCTGACGGTATTACTTATGCCTAGGACAAATTTAAATTATTCACTCATGTCATGTTAGAAGGACTATATAAAAACAAAAAATAAAGGAAGTCACCAAATAGATTATCAGAAAAAGCTTGGCTGCACAGTTTATAAATAGGGATATTCTGGAGTCAGACTTTTGGAGGGAAAGAAAAAAAAACTTGCTCACCTGATTACAATGATCATGATTATGATTTAAAGTTATTTTTAATAATTTCCTTTTTATTTGGTATTTTTGTTATAATGTTTGCTTCTACATAAATTGTAAACTTCACAAAATATTGTTATTATCATTGCCTTAAGCAGTCAATAATCTTTCATATATCCCTTTTTGGTATTGTTTATTCTTTGTTAGTTCTCCATCTGGAAGAACTGTCATCTGGAATCATTTCCCTTTGGATTAAGGCAATTTCTTTATTTTTTACAGTAAAAGTCCATTCCAATGAATTTCTTCATGACTATATGAAAATAGATTTCTTTTGCTTTCATTTTTCAAGGATATTTTTACCAAGTATAGAATTCTAGTATTGGCAGTTTTTCTTTTAGCACTTTAAAAAAGCCAGTACAATTTCTTTTTTTTTTTGATAATTCATTTTATTTTTATTATTTTTAAAATAAATTTATTTTTTATTGGTGTTCAATTTGCCAACATACAGAATAACACCCAGTGCTCATCCCGTCAAGTCCCCCCTCAGTGCCCGTCACCCATTCACCCCCACCCCCCGCCCTCCTCCCCTTCTACCACCCCTAGTTCGTTTCCCAGAGTTAGGAGTCTTTCATGTTCTGTCTCTTTTTCTGATATTTCCCACTCATTTTTTCTCCTTTCTAATGGCAAGATAATTTCTCTTGAGAAGTCAGCTGCCATTTTCCTTGCTATTTCCCTGAAAAACAAGGTTTCTTTGTTCCCCTCTGGATGATTTTATGATTTTTTTTTCTTTTTTCCTTTTGCTTTTTGGTTTCTAACAGTTAGACTTATGTACTTAGGTGTGGGTTTTTTTTTTTTTTTTTTTTTTTTTTGCTTTATTTTGCTTCAGATTCACTGAGTTTCTTCATTGGTGAGTTAATATCTAGATCCAGTTAACTCCAAAGTCCAAGTGGTGGATCCAGAGGGTGTGATATCTCCTAAGCTTTGGCTATGGTCAGATCATCTTCCAGTTGTGCCTGAAACTCTTCAGTGACAGCTTTTCAAGTTCTAACTTTGTGTATCTCTTCAGAGGAAATACCTATTGATTCTATTACCTTTCTCTTGTTCTTAGCTAGCCATTATCTACTTCTTACAGTTGAGTGAACCTGAATGCACGCACAAAGTCAGATCTAATAGAAAACCTTTTAGTGATCATTTCTCAGCCAGTTCCCATGGGAACAAAGGGCAGTTCAATAATAGGTCACTTTTTTTGACTTATCTATTTTTTCCCATTTTTTTTCAAAGAATATAACTGCTGGATGTTGGTGGGTCAATTACCAGATACCAGTTAACACCAAAAGAAACATTACTTAAATATTGCAAACTTGAAAACTTGAATATGAAGTGGATTGGACTGTTTATACAACTCTAGAAGTTATACAATATAGTTCTGGATGAAAACATTCCATGAAAGCTTCGATAATTTTAAGGCACTGCCTAAAAATTTATGGCTTGCTTTACATAGCAGTTTGTGGGTAAATCCCTGTCTTAGAAGGCAGTTCTTGAATATTTTCCTCCTATGTTGACAAAAAAGAGATAATTTGACAATAGAATCTGTCAAAGATTTGGAAATGTATTTTCCACTCACTTGGAATTTCTTTAATGATATAATCTAGCTATATTTATGGGGGATTCATACTGCTGCATTATTGATTCCTTCATGGATGGGATATAGTTCTTTTTTTGGGGGGGGGGGTATAGTTCTTAAGCCAGAATCATTACCCTTTGGAAGGCCATGTTGTATAAAGTAAAGAAGCACTGAACTTCAAGTAGAGCAATCTAAGTTCTGGATACAATTTGGTCTCTGAACAGTTAGTTGGATGAAGTTGGATAAGTCACTTCATTTGTAAAAGGATGGAGTTGAGTTAAATGATTTTAGGTCCTTTTGAGCCTACTTATTTTCTAACACACAGGATTCTGTGTTTAAGGCATACAAATTTTGTGCCCCATCCATTTTCAAGAAATGTTCAGAATTTTTGCTTTGGTCATTGATGTATAGGTGCTATTGTGGAAAAACTTATGAGCACCTAATCTGCATGTTGGGTTTTTTTCAAGAGGAAAATAAGTAATACTCCTTTCTGTGCTTTGTAAGTTCAGAAGTAATTGAGAGATGAGCTAATTATAGAAGAATAGGGATAAATCAAGGAGGCTATTTGAATGTTATGGAAATTTTAAGAGGAAATAACTTTACAAAGGGGTGATAAACTGCCAAATGCTGTAGAGAGAGGTATTAGATGAAGAGAAAGCAGAAAGCACCATTAGTGACTGTTGAGAGGACAAGGTCAGCGTTGGAATAGAGGCCAGTTTCCAAGGGATAAAAAAGGGAGTGGATGATGCATGGCAAGTGGAGTTTATATTCTTCCTTTGAGAAACCTGGAGTCATAAAAAGAGAGACTGTTATCCTAAGAGGAAAACACTGTTGAAAAAAAAAAGAATGCTTTATGGTTGGAGGAAGTTAATTAAATTTACACATGTGATGGCTATTAACTTTTTTTCCTGTGCTGTATAATTTTCTTTTGCAGAATTACCTCTCTTTTCGCCTCTGCCCATGTTGTGTGGCAGCAGATAATTCTCTCCTCTCTCTTCCCTTGTACTTTACGATTTCCATGTGACTCAGACTAGTCAATAAGAGCATTCTATCTTTTGGTTCAGGGATGAGCACATTACTCTGGCCAAGAGATTAAGAGCTCTCCCTGGGACTTTTTCTGCAGTCATTAGGGAAGAGGCATTTTTCCCCCTCTCTGGTATTGATTGCACTAAGGACAATGAGAATGTTTGAAAATGAAAGACCCAGAAGTAAAGAATACAAACACACACACATACAGAGGACAGGAGAGAGAGAGAGAGAAGGTCTGAGGAGAGAAAGAGACAGAGAGAGAGAGAGAGACACCGAGAAAGAGGCAGAGAGGAGAGTGACAGACTAAGATTGTCAAGACTCTTTTGAACTTTTGGATCTAATTCTAAATGTAACTCTAAATTTTAACCAACAGTAGTAAAAAGGTATGCAAAGGAAAAATCCAGAGTGAAAAATAAGACTGGAAGTGTGGCAAAAATGGGTCTACTGATGAAATCCAGTCTCAGAGGAAGCTCTAGGAGATGAAGTGGAGGGATTTGCCTGAGATACTCCTCAGATGCTGAAGAAAACGGAAGATGATAACCCTAGAGATAGAGAGAAATGTTGATGTGGGGAGAAGTAGAGTTGAGGAAATTGGTATGAAATGGCTAAGATAACTTTTATACAACAGGAAAAAAGCTACCCATCATGTGACACATAATCAACTTGTTACATTGATTTTTTTCATGAATGTTATGAGAAGTTGCTTTCAAAAAGCTGTTATGCTTTTGATTGAGTTCTATAGGTTATTGGCTATAAATAGCATAGGGAGATTCGAAAAACAGTAGAAGATATGGGGAACCATTGAAATGTATCACACACACACACACACGCACATCCCATGGACATAGGTACATTACCTGCTTTAGCATTGTTATTTGTGAATGCAGCTGAGAATAAGCCAAAGCACTAGAGGTGGATCTCTGTCTTGACGTCCTTAACCAGCCAACTCATGATGTACTTTATGAAGATGGTCCTGTTTGGCTTTCTGTGGTTTTCCCCTTTCCTTCCTTTTTTCCTTATTCTTTCCTTGTGAATACTTATAAAGTGCTAGCTACAGGGATTGCAATTTTGAATAAGATAGAAATGGTCTCTGCCATCGCAGTGGTGAAAAAATGATGAAAGGATTAAGAAGGGACCAAATATTTCACGAATGTGGAGTCTTGTATCTATTTTACCAACTGCAGAACTTTTTATAAGAACATTATTTATTGATAAGTTGTCAAAACAGAATCAGCTGTGCTTATTTTTATTGAAATTGGGAAGTTGGTTGTGTCCAACAAGCTTGACAATTTATGTGGACAAACCTTTGGAGAAAAGACAGTTTTTTAAAAAATAGTATTCTCTGCTAAGCTTCATCTGGTTTTATTTAATTGAATATAAATAAATATATTTTAGCATATGCTATTTCTTTTGCTACCTTCTCTCCACTTGACAAGTGTTCATTAAGCAAAAGCCATTATTATTATTATTAATTATTAATTATTATTATTATTATTATTATTATTTTGTGACAGATAAAGGAAATTAAATTATTTGCAATGATTTATTTATCTTCCTGAAAGGTTCTGGCACAGCCTGTTTACTCTTTGAGGGGAATTGGAGGGACACTTGGTCCCTGTAGAAGTTATGCAAACTAATGTACCATACTATGAACTAGCTGTGGGTATGTAATAGAGAACGTAGAAGGAAAATATTTTATGTCCATTGCCCTAATCATGTTAAAGATTCCACTGGTCCCTCTTTAAATTTAAAGAGTTTAAATGTCAACAATGGCTATCATGGCAGATTATACAAACATTGCCCAATATATTTAATTTAACCTGTGGCAATGTATTTAATTTACCCTGTTCTTTTTTTTTTTTTTTTATGATAGTCACAGAGAGAGAGAGAGAGAGGCAGAGACACAGGCAGAGGGAGAAGCAGGCTCCACGCAGGGAGCCCGACGTGGGATTCGATCCCGGGTCTCCAGGATCATGCCCTGGGCCAAAGGCAGGCGCCAAACCGCTGCGCCACCCAGGGATCCCCAATTTACCCTGTTCTTATATTATATTTAAAACTTTTGCATACATGACTTAATTTCAGTTTAAGAAAAGCCCTTCTGTCTCTTGATCTCTGAATCCCAATGATTGATTGGCTTTATCATTTATGTCCTCCTTAGGTGATTTTTCAAGTCCCAGTCATACTCAAGACCTCTGTCTCTTACCACCATTTACTCATCATTAATTTCAATTGTTCTAGTTTTAGTAGTTGAAGAAAACACAGTTGGTTGGCATAAAGTTCACCTTCTTCCTCACCTGCTATTTTATTTATATTTCTGTCTTCAAAGATGGGCAGAAGAAAAAAAGAACTGGATAAAATGTTTTGTAAATTATATCAAATCTCTTTGTAAATTCAGCAACTGAGGTCCATACTCATGGACTAAAGCCTTTCTCCAAATAGTCACTGGCTTTACCTGGTCACTAGAAAGCCAACATTACTCAATAGAAAGAACACTTGAATCGGGAAAAGAAAGTTTGCTTTAGTTTCACCTATTATAATATGCATAGCTTTGAGCTTTCATTTAACCTCTCCGAACCTTGTAATTTTATAAAACAAGAACAATAATGAACATGTTCAATTCAGATCACCTTTAGAATCAAATGAGATAAATTCTGTGAATGTGTTCGCAATTTTTGTACAGTACTGTAGAAACGAAAGTCATGACTGTGGAAGTAAATTCCCATACCATTGGTTTTGCATTTTTGTCATTTTAGACCTCAAGGGAAAGATCCCTAGGGTGATAATTCTCAGTATAGGAATAAGTAAGCATCAGTACTATATTAGAAAGAAAAGTTGTAACCAAATGCAGCCCATCAGCTTGTCTATGAATAAAATGATTATTTTAAGAGTTATGGCAATTTCATGCATTGTACACATTCATTTTATAGGTCCATTATTAACCACAGGAAGTACTACAATTTAAATAGATGTAGAGCGAACTACTCAGAAGAAATGGTTTTATAAACATTTCTATTTTTTGTTTTATTTCTCAATCAGAAAACTGATATTTTTCAATAGAGAAAAGTCCCGACTCCATGTTTACATCCTGGAAAATGAAGAAGTAAACCAAGAATCATGCAGATTTAGGATCTAGGAAGAAAGAATTGTTTGGGAGAATAATAAAGGGAAGTTCAGCAAACTTTGAGAATAAGAGTCCTATGGAAGCAGGAGAACAAAAAACTCCAGGAGGGCATTTAAGAGATTTGATATTATCCCAGAGAAATGGAAAGACTTATGAATTCAATGAAGGCAAAGAATGCAAGAAGATAACAAAGACCAATGGAAATATCAGGACAAAAGGCCGTATAAGAAAGAAACTATAATCAGAGAAGACTTCTTGGCCCTGCTACAAATAATATTTACATAGTCATGATAGTATAAACTTTATTATCTAAATCTCAAGACTTGAATTTGGTTTAAGACTTCAAATATTAGGGGTCCCTCGGTGGCTCAGCGGTTTAGCACCTGCCTTCGGCCCCAGGCGTGATACTGGAGTCCCAGGATTGAGTCCCACGTCAGGCTCCTTGTGTGGAGCCTGCTTCTCCCTCTGCCTGTGTCTCTGCCTCTCTCTGTGTGTGTGTGTGTGTGTGTCTACCATTAATAAATACAATAAAAAAAAAGACTTCAAATATTAGTAACTTTGAAATGTAAAAATAAAATTAAGATGACAAAATCTTGGAGGCAAAACTGCATGTGAGGAGTGGAAAGGTGGATGGGAACATCGGCATGGCATCTTAAAAAGTATAAATGACAAAAGGACCTGGCTGTGGTTGTTGGTAGGGGCTGAAATGTTGGAGTGCATTATTTCAAGCCAGAAAATGTAACCAATTAAAAAAAATCCCCAAAACAGTGATTTATATTCTGAGGTGAATAAGAAAATGGTCTAAAATGAGCTAAATCTTCATCATATCGTAAAGTCAAACAATAATGCTGGACATTAATGAATCAAGAAATAGTGGAGTGAGCATATCATTAAATGATGCAAAGCTCTAATGGAAAACTACAAAAAGCAGTCAGGAGTTACAAGTGGTAATTTCTGGGGCACCTGAGTGGCTCAGTCTGTTAAGCATCTGGCTTCAGCTCAGTTATGATCTCGGGATCCTGAGATTGAGCTCCACGTTGGGTTCCCTGGTCAGCGGGGAGCCTGCTTCTCCCTCTCCGTCTGCCCCTTCCTCCTCTCATGCTCTCTCTCAAATAAATAAATCTTAAAAAAAATTTAAAAAATTTAAAAAGTGGTTATTTCTGAAAGTAGGACTAGGAGTGGAGGTGTGTATAAGACAGGGAACTACTTATTTCCCCTACAAGTCCTATTGTACTATTTGATTTGTAAAATGAAGTACAAGTATTATTCTGAAAAATTTAATTAAGTAAATTTTAATGGTTCCTCCATGGCAGTGTTTCTGTTTATAAAATTTTGTTTATAATTTGTCAAGATTACATCTATGTCAAAATATGTTTTCTATTATTGGCATAACTAATTACCATAAACTTAGTGGTTTAGAAAAAAACACAGCTTTACTGTCTTACAGTTTTGTACTTCAGAAGTCTAACGTTGGTCTCATTGGTCTCATATAAAGGTGCTAGCAGGGCTGTGTTCCTGTCTAAAGGCTCTGAAAGAGAACCCATTTCCTTCACTTTTCCAGCTTTTTGAGACTTTTTACATTTCTTGGTTCATAGTCCCCTTAATTCATCTTCAAAGCCGTCAATATAAAATGTCTCTGATCCTCCTTTCATCATCAGATTGATCTCTCTCTCTCTCTCTTTCTTTCTTTCTCAATTTGTCTCTCTATGATTGACCACAGCAGGGAAAATACCTTGATTTTAGGGACTCATGTAATTAAGTTGGGCCATTTGGATAATCCAGGAGAAGTTTCCTATTTCAAAGTCCATCACCTTAATCAATCTGTAAAATCCTTTTTTGACATTTAAGGTAACATATTCATAGGTTCTGGGGATTATAGCATGGAGATCTTTTGGACCGTTATTCTTCCCACAAAAAAATTAAAAACTCAACTGTACCAAATCCACAACTCTACCTATTAGTATACCCAGAAAAAAACATATAAGCTCCTAATTATAAAATTAAGATCATGAAAATAAATCCAACCTTATGATAAAACTCTTCCTATCCTTCCCTCAGAAAAGAGAGATATGTATATGTCTCTCAAGAGCTTTTGCTTTGTTCCTTTTGAAGGTATTTTTGCTGGTGGCTCCCAAGGGGACAAGATGAACACATATATTTGGTGTGAGGAGGCATAAAATGGTCAGATTTTGTGGAATGAGACTAAGAGTGGAAATTGAGTTTGAGAAGAGTTTTTTTTTTTTTCCCCCCCATGGGATATTTCTATCCTCAACTGTATGTAGCTATCTGGATGCTCTGGGCTGCTTTGGATACTGTGCATACTATACACCATAGAGAATGCTCTGGAAAATACCAGTAAGGATCCTGATAGGACTGAAAGGAACTCTGAGGCTGAACCACTGCGAGTATCCTTTAGCCCATCCAGAACTGGGTGTTCAATTAATCCTAGAACTGGCATCCAGAAGTAACTACAGGCTATAAAGGATGGACAGCAAAAATATTACATCCTTGGTCTAAGAATGCAGACCCTCTCCTGGTTCTCTGTTTTGTGCCCTCAGGATTCTTACTAAAGCATAGAAACTCCAAATGAATTGGTGGAGGGCTCAGAAGATATATTTTCTGACAGAAGCCACTTGTTTCAGGATAGGGAAATGGATTTTGGATGTAATTTTGCATTACTGTTCCAGAACATACTAGAAGTGTAGTATTGAACACTTTTTTTTTTTCATCTGTGACTCTCAAACTTCCCTGTAAAATGAGAATTGCAAATGGTCTCTCCAAGGCTGTTGTGATATTTAATGGGATAGCATATGAGATTCTTTTTCTTATTGCCTTGTTCATGACATGTTTAAATGGTATTTGACCAATTTTGGCTAAGCCACAACTCACATTATCTAACACAATGAATACGTACGTCCCTCTGTGCATGAAGAAAACTAATATATATATTTTTTGGAATCTATTATATCTCAGGCATTTTGTGAGAAGTGGGTGGAATACAAAATGAATAAGATTCATTATCTTTTCTCAAGTTACTTAAACTTTAGTTGAAGATACAGGATATAAATAAGTAAAATTAAAGAGCACAATATTTAAATATCAATGTGAGACACACTATAAAAAAGTGACATATAATCTAGAGAGGCATATATATGTGCTGTAGACTGTCACCACTGTTATCAGCACTAATAATAATGACTCACAGGGAAAAAGAAGATGGCCCCAAAGTGGACCTTTCAGTGATAACTAAAGATAATTCTATTCAAATAATTTAAATTAGGAAATATTCCAAATAACTATCTATGCCAAAGAAACCACCTTTAAATTAAACCATTGATACTTATACAATAAAAGCATAATCTTTCAAAATGTTAAAGCAACAAGGTTCTAATTGGATTGTCTGGCCCGCTGAGGATTAAGTTAAATGATCGTTTATGCTTCGGCCCTTGCTGAAATTCCTTTTAAAATGTTCACATTTTGTTTTCCTGCCTTAAACAATAGAGCATTGTGAACAAAATAACAGCAAGGTATTATAGGAATTACGGAATTGCAAGAAAGGTTGGCTATTGAGATGGACAATCAATGACCCTCAAACATTTTAAGAACACTTCTTAGGGGCTGCTAACGTCACTCACAAGATTTTTTGTTGTGTTTTTGTTTTTCATTTCATTGTCTTGGGGGTATCTTTGTGATTAGCCTTTCTCTGAAAGAAGAGTAAGTGAAATATTCCAGTACACTGAAAGGCATGGTTACCTGGATTCCAGTAAATCAGAATATTCCTCCATCTGTTGGGTGAGGTACTGATGGAAAAGGGTTCTGTTGTATTTGACACCAGACTGCCAGCTTGGATTTAGAGATGAAAGTCTAAAAAATGCCATGTAGCTGCTCCAGCTTTCAGTGCCAACTGCAGAGATCAATATCATTTATACACCACAGTGAGCTCTTTTGTTCAGAAATCTCTCTGCCTCTGAGTCCCAGCGAGAGAATAAAGCTTCACACTTTGTGTGTTCACATGGCAGTTTTCTCCATGGATAGTAGTGAGCCCTTATGAAGTCCAAGTGAGCTGTGTTCTGTGTAATGTGTGCTGTGTTTCCAACGTGGGAGTGTGAGGCTGCTTCCTACCCCCCCCCCACCCCCCTGAATTTATTGATAGTGACTGATTCACTTTGGAGCTAAGGAGCCCTCTTGGAAAAAGATTTACTTGGGGCTGACACCTGGAATGCAGACCCACACAGGAACAACTGATGGACTGAAGGACGCCTGAAAAAAAGCCAAATTGCCATGGTGGACTGGAGGACCGGTGGGAGGCAATCAACCCTGAGTGAAGATAAGCTAAATTCAGCCATGGGAACTGAGGGTTGGAGAAGACAGTGGCACTGGGGAAAATATGTTGCCTGTAACTCTTGGCATTTACACCCTCTGGTGGAGAAGGTTGGATATGTTGAAAATATAGAAACAAATAATGTACAAGTGCCTTGATCTTATCCTCTTTATGACTCTGTAAGAGTGACAGTGATTGCTTATTCAACTTCTTTCTGCTTTTATCAGATTTGTTCTCAAGATGCGTAATTTAGGATATTGAGAATAGGTAGAAATTCATGTTTGGTTAGAACTTCATGGTAAATGATTGGTAGCAAGTTGAAGGTTGTGTTTAAGATGGACAGCTTTAATGAAGACTTAAAGAACTGGAGGATATGGAGCATGGAAAGGTGCTGTTGAGGGCAGGAGGGGTTCCAA
Source organism: Canis lupus familiaris (assembly GCF_011100685.1). Lineage (NCBI taxonomy): Eukaryota > Metazoa > Chordata > Mammalia > Carnivora > Canidae > Canis > Canis lupus. The sequence continues at coordinate 31,734,803 of NC_049239.1, read as the reverse complement.
TTTTTATGTGGCTGAAAGCTTATACAATTATTGGGATCCTCTTTGAGAGAAAGAGTATGAAACTGTAAAAAAACAAAATTAGGTATGAAAGTGAGTGCTTATTTAGGAAGAGAAAATAAATCACCATAAACTGCAAATGTTAATGAGCTTTCAAATATCACAAACATCATTAAATATATAATACTTTTCTTAATTAATTATTGTACACAGTAATGTGAATATGTTGAAACCTTAACCTCTAATATGAGGGTACTTGCAGATGGATCCTTTAGGAGATAATTTCAGCTAGATTAGGTCATGAGGGTGGAGTCCTCTTTGGCCCTTATAAGACACACCAGAGAGCTCATTCTCAATCTCTCCTTAGCATGTGCACAAAGGCTAGGTCATGTGAGCACACAGTGTGATGGCAGCCACCTACAAGCTAAGAGAAAAAGGCCTCTGAATGAAATGTGGCTTGGCAGCACCTTGATCTTGAACTTACCAGATGCCAGGACTGTGAGAAATAAATGTCTGTTGTTTAAGCGGCTTAGTCTGTGGTATTTTGTTATGGCAGCATAAGCAGAGTAAGACATGTTCATAATAGCATTTTTCCATATATAGTTTTTGGCTGCATATATTGAGCATTTCTTCATGGGAAAAACATAAGATTTTTGCCATATTTTCAGCCTTAACATGGTTGATTAAAAATGTATTTTATTGTTAATAGTTGTGATGCATAAAATATATGACTTACCTTACAGATACGCTCATCATTTGATAAGTTTGTGCCCTAAAAATAAACGAATTCTGATAAATCCATGTTTCCCACTAAAAAGGCAAAAATAGATGGTAATTTTATATTTGCAAATGACAGATTATTAAATATTTTCCAGAAAGGAAAGGATTTCCCTGTTTCCTCTGCTTGCAATTTTACATTTTTGATGATTTGAGAAATTTTCTACAAGCTAGGTTCGGGTTCTTCCATTTTGAATCTGGTTTCTCCTCCACTACCTAAACAGTTCCGGTGCTAGGTGCTATAGGACAGATTCACTTTTCATTATAATCTCTGCCTCTGTACCTTTGTGTTTATGATCCTGGGTGAGTTGGCACCATGGACAGTGGGAGTATTCCTGAAAGCCATTGCCCCCGAGGAAAGCTAGAGATAACTGTAAACCACATAGGTATGTTCGACTCACACTAAATGTGTCTTAAATTCAACTCTTCCTTAGATTCCCAAAGTTGCCCCCCAAATCCCATGATTCCTGTAGTTATTCCATTGCTTCCTGACATGAGAACAGATGTGACACAGGGGAAGTCAGAGTGTGAAGAGACAGTGATCTTAAATACTTTCACTTAAATATATTATTTTCCCAAATTTACAGAAACATATGGGATGATAGGAACACATTGCTAGAGTCTCTCCTTCCCTCCCTCATTGATCTTTTGCTTAGTTGTTCTATCCACCATCAAAAGTGGGGTTTTGAACTCTTCAACTATTTTCATTGATTTGTTCACTTGTCTCTTCAGTTCTATCAGTTTTTGCTTTGTGTATTTTGGGTCTCCGTTGTTAGGTACATATATGTTGTTTTATTTTCCTGATGGAATTACCCTTTCATCATTATTATTATAAAATTTCCATCTTTATCTTTAATAACCTTTTTGTTTTTAAAATCTATTTTGTCTGATATTAGTGTCACTGCTCCAGTTCAGATACTTTCCAGGGAAAGTGATAATTATTGGTCTTATATTGCATAGAATACAATCAATATCATTTTTATTTCTATATAAAAATTCATCATGTGGGAGGAGACAGAAAACACCACCAATATTGGAAAAAGAAACATTGTATCATTAGGAATAACTAACCTTCATCATTGATTCTTATTTGTTTTAGTCAGTGAAGCTATGCTATTTGGACAGCTGTGTGATGCAATAATCTTTTGGATGAAATATAAAAAAGGAACTTTAAAATCATACTTTGGAATTCTGCTTTCTAGTTTAGAGTGAGGGAGGAGGCAATATGGGTTAGTGTTTTTCTTTGCTTGGAGTTCAGTTCCACTGACATCATGAGAACTTGTTTGTAGATGAGAATAACTTCTCTAAAGTTTCATCACCATCGAGACAAACTAGACAAGCAAGTCCCAAGCTAGACATCTTGGAGTTATCCACAATTCTTCTTGTTTTCCCATGTCCCACATCAATACAAGCTGTGTCTTCAGCTCTGAAGTCTGGCCTCATTTATCACTCTTTCCCAGATCCACCTTACCCTCCTACAGAAGTCAATAGCCTCGATAGTACCTCTGTATTCTTAAAACAGTTCTTATGCTCTTGTTATATGCTTCTTACATAGTACTGTGATTCTCTTCTTAAATATTTGACCTCCCAATGATAATAGTGCATTCTAAGAATAAGGACTATATATTGCTTATCTTTGTGCCTTCCATGACTGATATATGCCTAACAGATGTTTAGACCTCTTGAGAACTTAAACATGAGCTCCAATATATTTAACTAGCTAGTACTAGAGAGTATTTGGAGGGTAAAAAAGTAAAAAAATAGACGTACTTGTGCCAGATGTTTATGGTTATGAATGTCACCTTAAAAATTAGGGGGAAAATGGGTTATATATTAAATAATTATGTATTTAATATTTAATCATTGAGATAATCTATATTCATTAAGACAGTAATTAGCATATGTTCCCTTTGGGTTTATACTGCTTGATGAAATTATAGATATTTAACATATAACTAGATTTTATTTTAAGTGGCTCTACACCAAATATAGTTTTAAAAACACATTCATATGAACAACAGCGTGAGAGCCCATTAATAACTGCAGGTTTTATAACAAGCTGTTTGGTTGAAATTGGCTTATATTTAATCTAGTAGAAGAAAGGATCCTTCCAAACTAGGATCTTCTCTATCTCCAGAATTAGTCTGTTTGCCAGGTTTCCAGGAATTTTGGTTTGATGGGTCCAAACTGTTGATTTTTAAAACTTTTTAAAAAAGTTTTAATTTTGATTCCAGTTAGTTAATATACAGTGTTATATTAGTTTCAGGTATACATGATACTGATTTAACAACTGTGCTCATCACAGCAAGGGTGCTCCTTAATCCCCATTTGTTCATTTTTAAAAGATTTATTTACTTGAGAGAGAGAGCAAGCATGAGTAGCGGGGGCAGAGGGAGAGGGATAGAGCATATCAGGCAGACTCTTCACTGATCACAGAGCCTGATGCAGGGCTCAATCTCATGACCTTGAGATCACAACCTGAGCCAAAACCAGGAGTCACATGCTTAACTGACTGTGCCACCCAGGTGCTCCTGTTGATATTTTTTTTTTATCAACCGAGAGTATTCTCAAACCTGAGACAGATATAGAGCCTTAGAATCTTGAATTTGAGTGGGATATCCCAAATCAACATAGCTTAACTTTTACATTTTACAGTTGAAGAAACTGAAGCCCTAGGAATAGAAGTGATTTTTTAAAGGGCAAGAACCTACATTTCTTAAGTTCTAGCCCAGTGCTTTCTTCCCCATACCATTCAGCTTCTTACAGAGCATTTAATAAACAGATTCAACACAATACCTACCAAAATCCCAGCTGTTTTGCAGGCCCTGATGTCTTTGCTGATCCTAAAATCCTTATGGAAATATAAAGGACAGAGAATAGCCAAAACAGTCTTGAAGAAGAACAAAGAGACTCACACTTTCCCATCTCAAAACACACTACAAAGCTACAGTAATTAATTGACAATGTGGTACTGGCTTAAGGATAGACATGGATAGCAATGGAATAGAACTGAGAATCCAGAAATTCATTCTTATATTCATGGTCAATTGATTTTCAAGAGAGTCAAGATAATTCAGTGGGAGAAATAATAGTCTTTCTAAAAATTTGTGCTGGGACAACTGCATGTCCAAATACAAAAGAATAAATTTGAATCTCTACCTCACACTACATACAAAAATGATGTAAAAATGGAACATAGACCTCAATGTAAGAGCTACAACCTGGAAGCTCTTAGAAGGAAACATAGGAGTAAATCTTCATGACCTTAGGTTGGACAGTGGTTTTTTTAAATGTGGCACCAAAAACAGAAGCAACAACAACAACAAAAGAGATAAAATGAAAATCATAAAAATGAAAAATGTTGTGCTTCAAAGGTCACCATCAGTAAAGTGGAGAGACAATCCACAGAATAGGAGAAAATATTTGCAAGCTATATATCTGAGGTGAGACATATCAAGAATATACAAAAATAAATCTTACAATTCAGCAATTAAAAGACAACGAATTAAAAAATGAGCAGAGGTTTTGAATAAACATTCCTCTGAAGAATATATATGAGTGGCTAATAAGCACATGAAAAGATGTCTAACATCGTTAGTCATAGGGAAATACAAACCCAAACCATATGCCCCAGAAATTCCACTCATAGGTAAATACTCAAAAGAAGTGAAAATTTAGGAGATCCCTGGGTGGCTCAGCGGTTTAGTGCCTGCCTTCGGCTCAGGGCATGATCCTGGGGTCCCGGGATAGAGCCCCACATCTGGCTCCTTGAATGGAGCCTGATTCTCCCTCTGCCTGTGTCTCTGCCTCTCTGTGTGTGTGTGTGTGTCTCATGAATAAATAAATAAAATCTTAGAAGTGAAAATTTATGTCCACATAAAAACTTGTACCAAAATATTAATCGTAACATTATTCAGAATAACCAACATGTAGAAATAACCCAAATGTTCATCAATGTTGATAAATGGATGAACAAAATGTAATAATCCATACGATGGAATATTAATTTGTAATAAAAAGGAATGGAGTATTTTTTAAAAGATTTATTTATTTATTTTAGAAAACAGCATGTGTGTGTACATGCACCTGGTGGGGGAGGGCTGAGGGAGAGGGAGAGAAGCAGATTCACCACTGAGCACGGAGCCCCACTGGGGCTGGATCCCAGGACCCTGAGTTCATGATCTGAGCCAAAATCAAGAATCCGACACTTAAATGACTAAGCCACTCAGACATCCTGGAATGAAGTATTAATACATGTTACAACATAAATGAACCTTGAGAACATTCTGCTAAGTAAAAGAAATTAGTCACAAAACTACATCTTGTATGATTCTATTTATATGAAATGTCCTGAATTGGCATATCCCGAAAGATAAAATTAGATTATTAGTTGCCACTGATGGGGAGGCAGAAGGAGGAAAGCAAAGTGACTGCTAGTGATTTCTTTCTTTTCGGTGTGATGAAAATGTTTCAGAGTTAGTTAGTAGCGATGGTTCCATAATCTGTGAATATCCTAAAACTACTGCATTTTACACTTAAAATGGTAAGTTTTATAGTATATAATAAATTATAGATCAATAAAGCTGTTATAAATGAAACTTCTGTGAGACAAGGACTATTAGTAACTACATTTTGTAGATTAGAAAATTAAGGGAGCTCCTGGGTGGCTCAGTTGGTTAAGTGTCTGCCTTCTGCTCAAGTCATGATCCCAGGGTCCTGGGGTCGAGCCCTGCATTGGTCTTTCTGCCCAATCGGAAGTCTTCTTGAGGATTCTCTCTCTCTCCCTCTTCCTCTGCCCCTCCTCCTGTTTACACATGCTTGCTCTCTCTCTCAAATAAATAAATGAATCTAAAAAGAAAATGACTTGAGACTGGGATTTGAATCCAGGTAATCTGATTCTAAGTCCTTCTGCTTTCTAGGCACTCATGGACTCTACTGCTATAATGGAAGAGTGGTTCTTTGTACCACTAGGATGTGTATAGGGATTGATACAGCATACCTAACAACTCAGGATCACCTCTTGTATCCTGCATGGCCCGAGTTAGTTGATCTCTCACGCACTCCTATAGACAAATCAGCTTAGCAAGTAATATTATACTTAGGTTCACATGAAGAATGCCCATCTGGGTGATTTCGTCTTTTCCCCTTAAGCTGACCAATGTGTACAGACACAGCCAAAAAGTATCCAGCTACACATTAAAATGTGTACATGATTAAATATACTGCCCAAGTCTCTACAATAGATTTTTTGGTGCCTTATATTTGAAGAAAGGATTTTGCCAATCCATGAATGATTTGATATCATTCGCTTATGACTGAATATAACTGGCCATTTGTCTAAATTTGTACTCCTCACAGATTTGCTAGTTGGAGATATTTCTTTCTACTCCTTCTATTATTTTTTCTATTTCTTCTACTCTTTCCCAAAGAATCAGTTCATACATCCTTATTGCCCTGTGATATTTCAAATGAAGCCTTGCCCGTTAGCTGCGTATGTGGTACTCCCAGCTCTCCAGCATACAGGCAGGGGTCAGAAAGGGAGAAAACAAACAAAAGTCCCTAAGTGTTTGTGCATTGACATCCTTGCAAAGGATTAAAAGCCCTTTCTGGAGTCTTACTTTTATATAAGAACTTTGTTTATCTAGTTTTCTAGTTCACATGAAATCAGAACCAGTGAGTTAGAAATTTTAGGGAGACTTAAAGACATTGATACACCAAGAAGGGACAGCTGAGACAATACAAATTCTGTCAGAGGCCCTAAACCCTGCCAGTAATATCCTAGTTGCTAAGTGTCTCTACATCCTAAGTTGAATGCAAGACCACCTAGCAGGACCTTGCTTGGTGATTGTAAAACAAATGCATTGAGCCACAGCAGCAGCATCCATCTGGAGATTGAGGGGACATGGCCTTGACAGAGAGGATTTCTTCTGGAGTAATACCACTGCCTTGTGTGTTTCCCTACTCAGTGGAGGAGGAAAAGGAGAGGTTTATCTTTCACCTTCAACCAAATGAGAGAGACTTCAGAGCTTGCTATTTGTCCCTTGAGCAGACACTTTAATATCTGTGGTGATGGAAATGTTCCTCTTGCCATTATGGTGGTCATTATCCACATGTGTCTACTGAGGGCTTGAAATACAGCTAGTGAAACTGAGCCACTGTATTTTTAATTCTGTTTAGTTTCTATTGATCTATATTTAATTTAAACAGCCACATATGGCTAGGGGATACTTCATTGGACTGTACGGTTCTAGTGTATTCTTTATGAATATTTTTAGTAGCCATAGTGAGTTAATGCTTATTGGTAATTTGCTGTACCGGATACTGCACTGAGCATTCTAGTACCATTATGATCCTCCCAACAGCCACTTGATACAGGCACTCTCATTATCTTGATTTTATCCATGAGAAAAACCAAGGCACACAGAGGTTAAGTAAGGGACGGAATTAGGCTGGAACTAGAGGGTTTGATTCCAGAGCTTTTGCTTTTAACCATAGCCCTCTGTTTTGTAGACTTGCCCCTTTGATCTTTCCTCTCCCATATTCATTAATAAAATAATGGGAAACAGTAGCAAGGGTCATCTCTGGAGACTTCATTTATACCTTCCGTGCTGTATCTTCTGATCTTTCTCAACTACTTTTGTATATATACATGTATATATTTTTATACAGCACCTCTGAGGCAGAGTAATTCCATTTGTCTTATTTTGTAATCATCTTTGTTGAATAGTAAGTGGAGTCTTTGAAGATGAAAAGATTTTTTATCCTTGAAATATATGTTTGGGAGGTCCCTAAGTGCCTTCGTATGTTTGATATTCAGAAGCCTGAGAACATATTATCACCTCTACTCCAGAAAAACCTCATTTGGTCCATAATGAGAATGAGTCTTGGGAGCTTTTTGACATGGTTTTCAATGAAGAAGGTGCTTTCCTTTTTGATACACGAGCAAACCATGGAGTACCATTTGTGCTTTTTATTTTCCAAATGGGATAATTATATAAGATGAAAGATTTGTGCCTTAATATTTTTATTCTAGGTGCATGGGAAGACTCTATTGATTTTATATAAGTAGAATATCCAATGACTGCAGAAAGAGGATTCACAGGCAGTCTTTAACATAATATTATAGGATGGTAGTCATTACCTAGCAGAAATGAATTTGCACCATATATAAGGCTCTATATACACAGTATCTTCTCGATACCCTCTACTTAGATATCATTAGTCTGTTTACAGGTGGGGAAACTGAGCTTTAGAAAAATTCAATCATTTATCCAAGTTCATTTTGTAGAATCATATCCAATCAATATCCAAACCTGGATTAATTTGACTCCAAAACTGTCTCCAGGAGAAGTAGGATGGTTGAGCAGTAGATTTCAACTATGGCTGGACATTAGAACTTTTAGAATCCCCAGTCCCCAGGCTTCACACCAGACCACTTAAATAAGAATCTCTGGGAGGTAAGACTCAGGCATCAGCACACTGGAAAGCTCTCCATGTGATGCCAGTGGACATCCCAGGTGGAGAACCATGCTGAAATAACCATGCACCTGATTCTGTTATGCTTCCTGTCAGGCAACATTGTGATGCCCCTTAAGATTCAATGGTGGGGGATCCCTGGATGGCGCAGCGGTTTGGCGCCTGCCTTTGGCCCAGGGCGCGATCCTGGAGACCCGGGATCGAATCCCACATCGGGCTCCCGGTGCATGGAGCCTGCTTCTCCCTCTGCCTGTGTCTCTGCCTCTCTCTCTCTCTCTCTCTCTGTGTGTGACTATCATAAATAAATAAAAATTAAAAAAAAAAGATTCAATGGTGGGTAGATAGAAGACCTGCTGCATTTCCTAAGGCATTTATACATTATCTGGAGGAAGTAATTTGAATCGTGGGTATCAGTTTTTCATACCAGAGAACTGAAGCTAATCTCTATTTTGAGCCCCATCTTCATTCTCTTTGGGATTACGAAGCAGTTGAGTCACCTCTAGGGAACCAAGTCATGTCAGTCAAATCAGGATTCAAATTTGGTCAATTTAAGTCTTACATCATTTCAGTGTTTTTGCTCACTCTCTTTTTCTCCCCCAGAAAGAGGCTCTCCACCAAGGAAGATGAAATAGGACTCTCCTGCGGGTGGCTATCATTTTCCTCCATCAGGACTGGCTATGGCTTGGGTACCTGGTCTTCGGATGTTAGCCTGTAGTCCTGGGCATAGTTCTTGTCTTTGCGGCTCCATACTGTATTTGCTGGTGTCTCCCTCATCATGACTGTAGGATCTCATCAGGTCTGCCAGTCCATCCCACCCCTACTGGACTCTTTGAGACATGGAAAATACAAACTCCCTCATGGAGATGATGTGGTGGAGTCAGCAAATACCCGCTCACAAGAGCTGTGTGAGTCTTACCATCTTGTGTTCAATGACGTCACCTCGGTAGCTTGAAACTAGCCTAATAAAGCTCCATGTATGAGTTTCCTGTTGATTCTATAACAAATTACTGCTAGCTTGGTGGCTTAAAACAAATTTATTCTCTGTTTTGACCTCTCTCTCTTTCTCTCCTTTGAATAATACAGGGTGATCTCGAGGTCCCTGACTGAATCACATCTGCCAAGTTCCTTTTGCCATACAGAGTAACACCTTCACAGCTTCTGGGGATTAGGACATGGACACCTGTGAGGGGTCATTACTCTGCCTAACCTAAAAAAGAGATTTTTATTTTCAAGAGAGCTAGTTGTTAAATACTTAGTGGCACACACTCCCCGTGACCCTCTTAATACCTTGGTAGACTTGTGGGGAAGACCCTAATCCTTCTCACGGCGCTACCACTTTGATTTTAATGCTGTCATACCTTCTGTCATTTAGGGACACCTATAAGGTTTCTGCCTCCAAAAAATGGGGCACAGCTGCTCTCTAGCCCCCGAGCTTCTCTGGGTGTCTGTGAAGACCCAGGCTGAGGCTGCAGGGTGCAGTTACACCCTCCTGCTATTCAGATGATCACTTCTCCTCTCTACTTTCCTCTCCTTTCTCAGTCATTGCATTTTACTTTTTTGGGGATGGGAAAACTTGCTTTTATGTCATTATACATTCATCCTAAGACTGTGTTTATCAAATAAACTTTATATATCTCCCGGGTCTTAGTTTTTAATAGCTGCAGGCAAGCTTTTAGAATTTAACAAATCTTTTCTCTCTCAAAAAGCTGGTTTCTCACAAATCAGAAGCACCTTTCTTTTAAGATTCCATTTATTTCCAAGTTTCAAAATCCTATTTTGAACCTCAAAGCCAATAAAGGCTGTTTTGCTATCCTTCTAAAGCAATGACAGCCACTGAATAATAAATGGGTAGTGGGGTCTCCGGGCAAGGAATATAATACAGCATTTTAAAACTCTTTTGACATAGCTAACAATGTGGTACAACATGGATCAAAATGCCAAGCAGGTGGTACATACAGATAATATAGGCTGTAGGAGTTTAGAGGATAGAGAGGTTGGTGGGAGATGCAGAGTTAAAGGAACCTTCATGGTTTTGGAAGGACTAAGCTAGCCAGGGTGGACGGTTGGGTTCAAGTAGGAAAAAACAAGAGGGATGTAATGTCAGGCAGGAGTAGGAGCATGCAAGGGAGCAAGCAGGAGGCGTCCTTCAGGATGCCTGAGGAGGGTGTCTGTGAGGGAAAGTCCCAGGGACATGGAATAGCTGAAGGCTTTGAATGGCAGGCTGAAGAGTTAGGACCACATTCCTAGTCCCAGGGAAGGGGCCCCTGGATGTGCTGTGAGCTCTTAGTCTCCAGGGCCGAGTGTGTGCTTGCAACCAGTGCCCCTGAACCCTGGTCTCCTCTGAGCTCCACAGCAGCAGAATAGCACCATTGCAGAGCTCCCTTGACACACAACCAAACCTTTCCCATACACCACGGATACTTCCCAGACTCCGCCTGTGAAGCATGTGTGCTACCACCTTCACTTCATAGGAGAAGAAATGGACCTTCACATACCTTGAAATTCTCTTATAAACAGTTTGTCCTTGGTGTTTACTCCTTAGTTATTAGCTCAGTTTGGGGATGTAGGGGCAATGTATTGTGACTGTGTGTGTGGGATATGTGAGTGAGAGATGTATGTGTGTGGTGTGTTCATCCTGTATGTGTGCACGATGCACGGAACGTGTGGGGTACGTGTACGTACATGCAAAGTGTATGTGTGTGTGTGGCAGTTGGGGAGTGTGTGCTATGTGGGATGTGTGTCAGATTTGTGGGGTGTGTGTGTGGTGAACGGGGTGTGTGTGGTTGGTGTGTTGGGTGGGGGTGAGAGACGTCTGTGTGGTGTGGTCTCAGCGTAAGCCTAGATGATGCGGGGTGTACATGTGGGGAGTGGGGTAGGCGTGTGCACACACACCTGTGAACTTGGGCTGTGATGCTTCAGAGCGCTAGCTGTGGAGCCAGGCCTCCTGAATCGATGACTGGTACTACCGTGTAAGCAAAATCTTTAATGTCTTAGTGTCTTAGTTTGCTTATCTCTACAAAGAGAGTAATGAGGATGCCTACTTCCAAGTGGTACTTCCAGTGTGCCCCTACCCATAAGGCATTTGGAACAATGCCTACGACATAGATGGTACCCGGTGAACGTCAGCTGCTGTTCGGTCACATCACAGATGCTCAGGTTTTCAGGTTAAAGGTCTCCCTGCCCTTTCTGCTGGCCAAGGGCCCTTCGAAGCAGCGAGCAGTGACAGTTATTATAGAGCCGTGACATCCAAGCTAACAGAGAAGAGTTTTCTTCTTCATGTCCTCGCTGATCTCCAGCATCACTGCTCATCTTTGCATTCACTGTAGATTCCAACAACACACAAAATCGTTAGCTGTTTTTTTTTTTTTTTTTCCAGAAACCTGGCTGGGCTGATGAAGAACAGAGGTGGCCCCCAGCATACTGCACTAATAGAAAAAGACAAGGACAATAGATGGGGGGCTCTCAAATGGTACCCACAGCCACCACCACAACTCATTAATAGTAGCATATGTTTGGTACGATGCAAATTGTTAGCTGCTTATGTAACCTTTTAGTTTCCACAGAGAAAAATGCCCATGAAAACACCCTGGGTTTCCATCTGGAATGAGGGGCGATGCCTCCGGCTGCTGGTTCAAAGACTGACATTCATCGTGGGCAGCCAGGAGCCAGGGGTTGAGGAAAACTCATTTTCCCTTCTTTTTACCCTATCCAGAGAGGTTTCTAGGGCACAGGCAGTGAGAGCCCCCTTGAAGACGTTTTATAAATGTCAGGACCATCCTGTCCAGGTTATCAGAGAGTAGGAAATTAATGGCAACTTAATAATAAAGCTAAGACTGTCAGATTTTTGTAACTGGACAAACGCAAAGCAGTATTGTATTTAATGCAATTAAATATATGTGTATCTCCTATCAAACATGGTCACCTTTTGTCTCTCTCTATCCCCTTCTCCTGCTTTATTTTATTAAGTCCCTTCCTCTCTAGATTGTAAGGTTGACAAGGACAGAGATTTTGCCCCTCTTGCTCACGGCTGTAGCCCCAGTCTCGGAAACAGTTCGGCATATGGCAGGTGCCTCTACTGAGTTGTTGATTAAAGAAATGAAACAACAACAAAAAAGGAACAGAAAGAAACATCACTTCACTGTCTGTCTAGTGAGACGGTTTGTTAAAATACAATACAGCACCTTTCTACAGTGGAACCATTAAAAACGATAAGGCAAATTTAAGTCCTTATTTATTAACACGGAAACACATACATTATGTATTCAGTGAAGAAATCATGTTGCAAAGCAGTGTGTTTATCTTCTGCACATATGCTCATAGTTACGTGTATGTATGTGGGTATAGTTACACACACACACACACACACACATATATATATATTTGTGTAGAAAAATCTGTAGAACATATATCAGTCACAATCTCTGGGGGGGGGTCGATGGGAGATTTTTATTTCTTTTGCCCTTTTGTATTATCTGAAAAATTTAAGTAGAAGCACAAATCGCTTTAAACATCAGAAAAGTAAAGATGATTTTCTTTAAAAATAGATTGTCTTTTTTCTTCCCTTGTTTTGTCTTGAGCTTCTAAAACCTTCCTTCAAAGCCTGTGTCCCAGCTCTCATATGTTCCAGCCGCCCAAGGCAATCGAAACTGGGCACTCGAGGTTGTTGAGAAGTATCCAAATAATTTCTTCTGCTCGATCAGTATGGGGTTGAACTTTCTGGAGCTTCAGAAGGAAAATAAGAAAAACTCCAGCTTCTGGCAGAGTGTAGGCTCTCAATACACGGTTGTTTAAGAGGAATGAATACAGCTGGAAACTTCCACGTGGCTTGTTCTCTGCTGAAGTGGTGCCTCTTGACTCCAGGTCGATCTGTGGTATCCTGGAGAATCACGATGGTTCCCCCCGAGTTCAGGTCTTATTTACCCCGTCAAATGTACTTGTTCAAAAGCCGACCCTTCTAGGTTGGGCAGGAATGAATGAGAATGATCTGGGAGGCGAGACTGATGCTTTTGAATGTGGGAACCAGTAACGTAGTTTATGAGAGAATTAGACTGAGTTCCAGATGGCACAGCTTTTGAAGGTTGAGCTGATAACCATTGCTACCCACCCTGTCTTCTGAGTTTTAATAGAGTTTGGATATTTTTTAAAAAATTAATAATGAATGAATTTAAGAAAAGACTTTTTTGATTTATTTGACAAAGAATGAGACAGAAGGAGAGCACAAGCAGGAGGAGCAGCAGGCAGAGGGAGAGGGAGAAGCAGGCTCCCTGTTGAGCAGAGAGCCCAATGTGGGGCTCCATCCCAGGACCCTAGGATCATGACCTGAGTCAAAGGCAGATGCTTAACTGACTGAGCCACCCAGGTGCCCCTAATTAATTTCTAAAAAAATATTTATTAATTTTAGAGAGACAGAGAGTGAGAAAGAGAGCAAGAGCATGGGGTAGGGAAGGGTAGAGGGAGAGAGAAAAACTTAAGCAGACTCTGTGCTGACCTTGGAGCCTGACTCGGGGCTTGATCTCATGATGTTGAGATGACGACCTGAGCTGAATCCAAGATTTGGATGCTTAACTGACTGTTCCACCCAGATACCCATGGGCTTGGAGATTTTAAAATCTAATAAAGACCACAATTATCTGTGGCCTCAGGACAGTGGGCTGCATTGCTTAACAGTGAGATATTAAAATAAATACTAACATTACTTCTCCTCTTTCTATGTACCAGACACTGGCTACACTCCTTACTTGTCTTACACCATTGAATCCTTTTGGGCCATACCCTCTGAAATGGGTGCCATTATTAACCCACTTTAGAGGATGAGGCACCTCTAATTTAAGGAGCAGTTAGTACCCTGCTTGAAGTCAGCTGTATGGATATTATATGACACGCCTGGGACACACAGCCAGCTCTCTCCTACTCCAGACACTATTCTCTGAAATCCCCATTCTAGACAGTTTTTGTTTTTCTGTTTTATAATTTGTCAGTCACACCATTAATGAAACTACCTACCCTGTGCACAATCCTCGTCCGTTCTGGTTGTTGGGTGACCTTATGTCATATGTTTCAAGATGAATTGGTTTGGGATCATTCCAGAAAGGTTTGGAGACTTTGTGAAGGCCTTTGCCAACAGCAAGGGGGTATTTTACATAAAGATTACATTAGGCCTGCTTTGCTTTAGTTGCCAGCGTTGTTTTGCATCTCTAACTTAGCCTGTCTGGGTTTAAACTTGAACCTCCTTTTAGACCGTACCAGGGAATACAGAACCTCATCAGGGGGGTATGGGAGATGCTGGTTTTCCTTAGCAAACATATGATCAAATCTGGTATTCAATTGTTAGAATACTTTCTTTGTTTACCTCACGTAACTGTGAAGGGAACAGGTTCATTTGATTTCCCTTAATTGATTTCATATTTTAAGGGAAAATAGGAGGTTTGTAATTATATACACATATCTCATTAAGTAGAATCTTACACAGCTTCTTCACGAAGTCATTATTATTTAGGACAGCAAGAGGTTAAGTTGTCTGCAATCACCCATATAATGATGCTGAAATAGAACAATTAATTTTCCAACATAAAATTTCAGGGAATGAATACAGGCACCCAAATAGGAGAGATTAATCATTTAAGTATTGAAAAAGGGACACGAAGACCAGTTAATTGCCAGGATCTGAAAGTCAGCAGTCTAATCCGATTAAATATGTAAATGGGGCAGTGCTGTTCATTTTCAGTGTTCTTTTGGACTAATAATTAAATGATGGATTTAGAAATTAATTGCTAGGTAGTGGGCTGCTTGTCCAGAAAACACTGCCTGCCTTCACCAGCTGGGCCCGGCTCTTGCAAGTTCCACAGCCTTACTCTTTTTTTCTTGGCCATGGAGGAATCGAGAAGAAATTCACACCATGAACAAATAACCTCCTTCCTCTGCCTTCTCCCTGACATGACAGCCAAAATGAGAGAATATTTCTCCTTGAGGACAGTGCTATATTGCTACTTGACTTGTAATAAGTGTCAGGAGAATAGCTCTAGCGAGAGAGGAAAAAAACTAAGCCTTAGCAGATGTCTAAATAAGCATGAGTCTGGTTTGAAATGGGAAAAGTCCTTCCCCATTCACATCAGCTTGCAACCATCTCTACCTCCTCCTTTCCCAGAGGAAACCTGGTCTTAACAGTGCACCAAGGGCATCACACTGCTCCTCCTGTCCCCTAGGTGACTGCACCTATGAGCCAGCGCGCCGTGTGGTAGCATGTTCTGCTAATATTCTGGCCCTGGGACTCTCAGTACTTGTGTGCTGATGTGCTGCGGGGTGGGGTCCTCCAGATGCCGGCGGGCTGTGGGGTGCATCACAGGTGGGCAGGCAGGCAGGGGGACTAGCTTGGTCACACTCTAGCCAGATTCGCTTCTTCCCTCTGTTGTGTAACCTCATAGCACATTGTCTGTGAATCTGTTAGGTTATTGATTTGAATGATCCTCGAATATGACCAAGTTTCTAATTCAGGCTTTACACATCCTGGGTGTTCAGAAAGGTCTGCACAATATGGAATTAAGTGAATAAATGCATGATGAGGGCAAATACAAAGTTCTGTTGTCTCGGTAGGTACTGGACAGAGTAAATTAGGAAGAGTTTTGTGTTGCAATCAGCAAGATCAACTGAAAGACATTCAGATTTGATTCAGATTCTGATTCAGTTAGCCAGTTCTTTCCCCAATTAACTAGTTTTTTTTTTTTCACCTTTAATTTTTTTTTCAAAAGTAGAACATGTATGAAACCACAAACTCAAATAATGAGAACTAACATGCGTGTGCTCGTATTTGTAAGGGCCTTAAGATTGATGGGACATTTTCTTAACCACTTGTCAAACCACTTTTTTTTTTTTAAGTGTAGTATGTTGGTTTCATTGGAATTTAGTTTTTTTTGGAAGTAAATTTTATATGTTTATATGTTTCAACACTATAAATGCCATGTCCGTCTTCTTGTTAGCTGATAGCTGTATATCATGAGGGACTGTAGAAAAGATCTGATGTACCTTTGCATTCCTAGCAAGCTGAGCCCAACCCCTTATGTGTTTAATGTCTGTTAGTTGAACAGGACAGACAATGCACTGGACCTAAAGTATCTGGAGATTCATTTATTATTCCTCGGTGAGTTTTGCAAGTTAAAAGTTAGGAACTGACAATTCTCAGTGTAAAGGAGTGAACCAATATAAATGGAATTTTAGGTATGAGTAATGTAGATATTTGGGGCTGAGTAGAATTCTTTATCATGTCTGCTAAGCAACTTTGTGTTTAAAGTAAAGGTTGCCTCTGACTTCTGTTAAAGCCTAATGTGTGTTTTTCTTCTCTTTATACAAAGGTGAAATTGATAGGGTTAGAGAACATGGGCTTTGAATTCAAACATACCTGGGTTTGAGCCCCCACTCTCCCATTGACTTGCTATCACTGTTGGACAGCTTTTTTAAGCCTCTGGGCTCACAGCAAGAACAAAACGCATGGTGATGGTGGAAATTGGAGATAATGTGACTTACATGGTATATTGTAGGCATTTGATAACTGTTGCTATTTTATTAATCATTATTATTTTAGAGAGCCATATACCCATGCAACATTTTTTAATGTTTATGGGTATCTAAGGAATTCCAATGAAACCAACATACTTTAGTCTTTTGACATCCCACATATCTTCATCTGCTTGGGCTTCCATAACAACCTGAGATTGGGTGTCTTAAACAATAGAAATTCACTTTCTCACAGTTCTGGAGGCTGGAAGTCTGAGATCAGAGTGTCAGCATGATTTGCTTCTTTTTTAAAAAAATTATTTATTTATTTATTTATTTATTCATTCATGAGAGAGAGAGAGAGAGAGGCAGAGATGCAGGCAGAGGGGGAAGCAGGCCCCATGCAGGAAGCCCGACATAGAGCTTGATCCCGGGTCTCCGGGATCAGGCCCCAGGCTGAAGGCAGCACTAATAGCTCTGAGCCACCTGGGCTGCCCGCATGATTCAGTTCTGGTGAGAGCTTCCGACCTGGCTTGCAGATGGGCACCTTGCTATGTCTTTACATGTTGGAGAGAGAAAGCAAGCAAGCCCTCTGTTGTCTCATAAGGACACTACTACCATCATGAAGGCTCCATCCTCATAATTTCATCTAAACCTGATTATCTCCAGAAGGCACCATTTGCAAATACCAAATATTGGGAGTTAGGGCTTTAGCATATGAATTTTGGAGGGATAGAATTCAGTCTGTAATACCCACAAAGAGGTCCTATCAGAATTGGTTGACATAAAAGTTTTCTATATAGTAATGGGTTAATCTGAGTGAGAGCAGTGGTTAAGGGAAGGGGTT
Organism: Canis lupus familiaris; assembly: GCF_011100685.1. Lineage (NCBI taxonomy): Eukaryota > Metazoa > Chordata > Mammalia > Carnivora > Canidae > Canis > Canis lupus. The sequence continues at coordinate 31,717,219 of NC_049239.1, read as the reverse complement.
TTGCAGCACAGTGGGTTATGATCCAGGTTGATTGCCACCTCCAAATATATCTGTGGGTTTGTCATTTGAATTTTAAATTTTCTTCCCTTAAAGTGAGAAGAAACCAAGAGTGGTTGATGACAGGGTACACGGTGAGGTTCTTGGGTTTTCATCAAAGTCAATGTATTATTATTCTCTTGCATCTTTGATCAGAGGTATGGAGTGGAGGGTTGGAAACCAGATGATATTTAGATGGGCGATGACTACATGTTAAGATAGAAGTTTCATGGGTAGAGAATAAGTAAAGGCAGAGCACAGAAATTCACATGCCCCTGCCTCTGTCATTTCTGGGTACTATGAAGGTTATCTAATTATGGGCCCAACTCCTTAAAGATCTTGAAATTATCACTAGGTAACTTAAGTTTGAAGTCTCGCTGCACTCCTTACCAGTTGTGTGACCTTGAGTAAGTGACCGAACATCACAGAGCCTTGGTCTTCTCATTGCTAATAAGGACCAAAGTTCCTTACACATAGTAGGTACTCAATTAAGGTTTATTGACTTTGAAAATGAATGGATTTAGCCTCTTTATCACTGAAGGGCAAGTGCAGACAGTATTCGTGATTATATAAGCAGTCAAACTGCCATGCTTGACATCACTGTATAAAAGTAAAATTAAAAGGTATTTCAGTAACCCAGGTTTTCAATCTTACATGAAATTGTTGGAGCTGGATGTATTGAATAATTTAGAAATTTTCAGTTGGTAAAAATATAATACTATATATATATATATATATATAAATATAAATATAAATATATAGCATCTAACACCCCTGGTGGGGTCTGAAGAAAACACTCCATAATCAAACACATTAATAATTCTTTAGTGAAATGTGTGAATATTTATACTCAGTGAGACATGCAGAGACTATAAATAATCTCACATCTTGTCACATTTTTCCACAAAAGCAGGTCACTTTGGGTCAGGTTTTGCTACCAAAGACATTATGAAAAAAATTTGATTTTTTTGAAATCTTTTTAGAAAAGTTTTGGAATTGCAGATAAGGGACTGAGAATCTATATTATTAAAATAACTTTTGATACTACTTTTATGAAGTATTATTGACTTTTCAGAGTTGAAGTCATTGCCATATAACTTGGTCATAAGTGTTCGATTATGAAAATGAAATTTGAATACTGGTTTCCCAGTGAGAAATGCACATCCCAAGACATTCAAATACCCAGGCAATCACAGATTTATGGATTCCTGACCAGCAAATGCTGAGTCTCTAGGCAAAATGCTTTACCAAATGCATCAAGAGCATCCTGTGCCACAGCCTGCGGTCTTATCACATGTAATTCACTACTATTTAGCTCACAGCATAGTTTCCTTTGAATAGCGCTCAAGATAGTGATTTCAAACAGTTTGAAAATTAATCACTTAGTTTTTATTTATTCTTTGAGAAATCCTACCCAGGCAATTGCAATTATAGTTGGCTCAAAGTCCTGTGCAAATTCTGTCTACCAGCTCTCGTCAACATCAGAAATTCGATAAGGGACCTTGGCTGTAAGGCAGAGGAGACACTGCTTGTCCGTGATGTTCATGGCAGAGATGGGAAGCCTTTGTTCCTCTGAGCTCTTTGCTGCATCACAACATTCCCTGGGTTCACCCTCATCTGTAGTTATTAAAATTACCTGCTCATCAGAATCAACAGGAAAAAGTAAGTCAGATTTTCAGCATAGCATCCTAAGAGATTCAGTAGGGGTGGAGTCCCCCAAATCTGTTTGTTTATTTTTCTAATATAGAGCTAAGTTTGGCTGTCAGAATTTCAACCTTCAGCTTATACCTGCTTTGCAGGTCACAACCCGAGACATCCATCTGGGGAAGAGAAAGTTATGGTGCACAGTATTTACCTACAGATTCCTGAGAAGCTCTGCATTTTGAGATGTTAATGGAATTTTGATAATTGGACACTAAAGATTTATTGGATCGTAGGGCTTATAAAATATCCTTCCAAATGTGTAAGTCAGGAGCCCAGCTAGAGGACGTTCATGGAGAAGTCACTGCTGAGCTTCATTTGTGTCCTTTGCTCTGGCCTCCCAGTGTGAAGTTCATCTGTGAGGTTCTTTAGGGAGACATGCTAGAGGGAGCTTTAGCATAACCCCACTCCATATACCTGTAGGTTGGTGGAATTTAAAAATTAAAAAAAAATTAATGAGAAAAATCTGGGTCATTATGTGAAATCTTCTGATTTTTCAATAGAGACAAATAATCCAACAACTCCATGAAGTAAGTACTAATATTATCTTCATTTGACAGGTAATGAAACATACTTGGGATAATGTCCTAATTTGAATTATGTAGCAAATATTCAATCTGTACTCTCCAGTTAGAGACAGTGCACATTTCCCTGACTTATTGATGTTGTACATTTGATTTGCTGTGGCTCAAGGATATGAGCAGCATGGCTCCTCCACAAGCCATTTATGAGCCAAGGCCAGAAGAAGGCCTGGCATAGGTTTCCTCCTGCCCTCCCACAAGAAGAACATGTGCCTGCTGCTCTGCTGGTCCACAGAAGATGAGAGCCCTGTGGAGGTATGATTCCCACTTGTAGCCTGAAGCTGAACTTAGTCCGATCTGTTTTAGACCGGACTAGGTAACCCTCAGATGCATGAGCAAGAATAAATGATAGCTGTTCATACATTATTGACTATAAGTAACTGATAGAGGAAGTTTACGGCTTGCTTAGAAGTTACAACATCAGTTCTTGGATCAGTGAGGATTTGAGCCTGGGCCTGCTAAATCTAAAGCCATAATTACTAATATTCTTTACTAATTGGTGCATGAGCCCACCAACAAGATGCTGTTTGATAGTGCTTCTTCAGGTTCAGGATTCTAAGATGCTAAATTGCTTTGAGATGACTTTAAAAAAAAAAACTTGCCCTTGGGAAAATTTTGTTTAACTTCTGATTCTTTTTAACTAGTGATCACCATTCGGTAACGTAGACAATATCTTATTGGTAGAAAAATTTGGACTTTCTATGATGTATTTTGGTCTTATTAAAATTACACACACACACACACACACACACACACGTGATATTATTTCCCTCCCTTCCAATCTAGAGTGAATATCTAGCATTCCTCCTGTTGGACATTTCTCTTACTAATTTTTTCACCTGACCCAGGACATTTAGGTTCACCTTATGGCCAGTGTATTAGTTTCCTAGGGCTTCCAGAATAAAGTGCCAAAAATGGGTGACTTAAAACAACAGAAATTTATTATCTCACAGTTCTGGAGGCTGGATATTAAAATTAAGGTGTTGGCAGGGCCATACTCCCTCTTAAACCGATAGCGAAGTCATTCCTTGGCTTTCCTTGGCTAGCAGCTGTGTGGCTCCAGATCTCTGCCTTCGTTGTCACAAGGCATTCACCTTGTCTTCACACAGCCTTTTTCTTATAAGGACACAAGTCGTATTGGATTGGGAACCTAGATCCAGGATGAGCTCATCTTAACTAATTACGTCTGCAATGATCCTCTTCCCAAATAAGGTCCCATTCTGAGACATGGGGGTTGGGAATTCAACATATCTTTTCTTGGGGGACAGAATTCAACCCATAGCACCCAGCCTGGGCCTGGAGGTAAGAGGAGACTTCACAGGCATAGAAATTCTGCTCACGTAATTCTCAAATGGCCATGCCTGTGTCTCCCAAGGCTCCCAGGCTCCCAACGACTCTGAGGCTTTATCCTCTAGGCTTTGTGTAGTTCTAGGAGAGAAATTGTCTTCAGTAGTAGGTCGTTTCTCAGGGAGCCCTCAATTCATTTTTCTCTAAACAATACATTTTCTGCTCACTGAGTGAATATCTTTGCCCCGGGTGGCCAGGCTTTTTCATTACTTGGAAAATCCCTCAAACTCCAAATCAAAAAGAACCACAAGTTAACCATATTTCTATCTATTTTCCCCACATAAGTGCAAAAAAGAAAGAAAGAAAGAAAAAAAGCATTAGGGAATAAAGATGAAATGTCATGCTGGGCTGACAGTTTTCCATGCTGATTGACTTTAACGCTAGTTGACATGGGAAGATAGTCAGATCTGGCCCTGAGTGCCAGAAACCTGGTTTCTTCTCCTCTCTGTGCTGCTCAGCTTGGTTCTCTGCCCTGTGTTTGGCTGATTCAAGCTTCCCATCCCATGTGCCTTTGTGTGAGTCTGAAAGAACGGTCCTGGGATATCATGGCTATTTGGAAAGAAAGTGGTGCCAGTGGTTCCCTTGTCCACATCCTACATACTTCTGGTGACAGCAAAGGCTGCTGAGAAATAGGACGTGGAGGAGTCAGGCATGGCCGATAGTGCTGTATAAATTTTTTTTTTAACAGAAACAGTCTTTTTTAAATTTATGATACAGAGAGAGAGAATGCTGTATAAAATTTAACAGCAGATTTAACCATTTAAAAACAGGTTTCTAGGTATTAGCTCATATTCTGTAACCTTTTATCTGTTTTATCCACTGGCTGCTGCTGTCCCTATGCTTCCTCATATTTTGATTCTGATTTTCTCTTCATTCCGAGGAACCAGCTTCCACTCTCTGGTCTCAGACTGTCTACTTTGCCTGACATGATGGCTTATTCTTGACTCTTTGTGTCTGCTTCTCTCCCTGGGCTCTGAAACTGCTGTGTCTCCTTCTGACCCCTCAGTTCAGCATGATAGGAAAAAGTGTTCAGGATTGTAGTGCAAAGTAGTAGGTTCTCAGTGTTTTCCATACATAAATTTTTTTTTTTTTGATTTCCAGAAAACTTGCCTACCTTCATGGAAGGGGCATTATGCACCCATTTATTGACAGATGCTGTGACACATACAGGAAGCTTCCACATTAATGTCTTGTTTCCTCAGGGGCTCTCAGCCAAAGGACTGGGAGCCACAGGTTCAAAGACCTAAAGGTCTCTATCTCCAGGCTGCCTCCAGTTACTGTTTGCTTTCCTCTGAATCAGTGTGTCACCTAAAAAAATGGAAATAAAAACGGTTTATTCATTCATTCACTTATGCATCCTCTTATGCACTTATCCTTTGATCAAATTCTAAATGAGCTTTTCAGTGCATGTTATTGAAGGAACTTCTGGAGATGCGCATAAGGATTTTTTTGCAGTCCCTGCCCCAAGGGGCTCAGATTCCGGCTAGGGAAACAGGTGTGCAAAAACTTTAAAGTCATTCAAGGGATGCTGAGGTGGCTCACTTGGTTAAGTGTCCAACTGTTGATTTTAGTTCAGGTCATGATCTCAGGGTTGGGAGGTCAAACCCTATGTCAGGCTCTGCACTGGGCATGGAGCCTGCTTAAGATTCTCCTTGTCTCTCCCTTTGTCCTTCCCCAATGGCTCACTCTCTCAAACAAACAAACAAACAAACAAAAAACAAAAAACAAAAAACCCACAAAAAACAACAACAACAACAACAACAAAGCAAAACAACTTTAAGGTCATTCAAAATGTACATCAGTAATTATAGTTGGAGTTGTTAAGTTTTATGACACATCAAGAGTAATATAATATGAAATATAGTAGATCCAGGCTTCCTTGCTTTAAATTCTGGCTCCACATTCAGCTCCTGTACATCAGTTTCCTAATATGTAACATGTGGACATGGGTGAATTCAGGTGTTACAGGGCCTACATCCTCTGCAGTTTTGGAAATCATCTTTAAGAAAAATAATAGCAAATTATGAATATAAAATTAGCTGCAAAAATGAACATATCTTTAGAACGAGAAAGGAAACCATAACTAACATATTTAAACAGTTTCAAAGCTTGTAATACCGTCAGCATCATGAAATAAAAAATAGATAATCTCATTACTATTGATAATATGTGTCTACCCAATACATCTGTAATATATTTTTTTCATATATTGTGGCTGTGTATTTTTGATCACTTCTTTGAATGACAACAATTTCTACAATGAGAATAGAAAACACATTTTTCTTATACCATGATTTATCAATTAAAAAATTGATAATTTAGAAATTTTTTTAAAAAATTCTTAATTCATTCTTCCTGATAGTTGTGCCTTTTTCTTAGGTGGTGCTTCCTGCTCTGTGGCAACTTGTAATTTGAATTCAACCCTTTGATCCTGGAAGGCTCTGTGCAGTATCTGGGAAGTTGGATTGGAAGTGAGTCTACTTTGCCACTCCTGGTTCCTCCTTGTCTTAGTCTGTTTGGTCTGCTATAGCAAAGTACTATAGACTGGGTGGTTTACAAAAAAATAGAAATGTATTGCTTTCTGGAGGCCCCAAATTAGGGTGCCAACATAATTGGGTCCAGGTGAGAGCCCTTTTCTAGTCTGCAGATTGCTGGCTTCTCAATGTATCTTTATATGTTGGGAAGAGAGCTAACTAGGTCTCTAAGTCTTCTATAGGGCACTGATCTCATTTGTGAGGGCTCCATCCTCATGACCTAAATACTTCCCAAAGATCCCCCTTCCAAATACCATCACATTGGGGTTTAGGGCTTCAACATATGAATTCTGGGTGATACAAATATTTAATCCATCACATTACCTAATCCACATGTTTTGAAATATGGTATGACTTGGCCATGGGGTCTAGGTCCTAATGGCTCCTACCAGGAGCAGAGAAGTATTTATTTTCAAAGGATTTAAGGCTATGTCTACATTACTACAAAAGAAGAGGGTTTTTTTAGTACAAATTTTTCAAAAAAGGAAGCTACCTCCAATTTTTTTTCAATTTTGAAAATCGGTAGGGGTGTTAGAAGCCCAGTCAGGGACTTTTAATATCAGGGAGAACCACTCAGATGTTAAATTTAAAAGAAGGCTTATTGGGTACCTAAGTGACTCAGTCATTTGAGCATCTGCCTCTTGATTTAGTCTCAGGTCATGAACTCAAGGTTGTGAGATTGAGCCCCACATGGGGCTCCCTGCTCTGAGGGGGGTCTGCTTCTCTCTCCCTCTGCCCTTTCCCCACTCGTGTGCATGTGCATGTGCACGCACGCACAGGCACGCTCTCTCAAATAAATCCATTAAAAGATAAAGGATTATCAAAAAGCGACAATAAATGATCTTACAGAAACCAAGTTAAGAAACGCAGATATGAAAATTGGGAATGAAGAACAGCTGGGATTAACCTAGAAAGTGAGGCTTCCACTTTCTCTCATGGACCTCTTTATCACATGGATGCTTTCTTTTTATGCACCTGTTCATTTCCTGTGTCTCAGCAGGCTGGCTTTTCCTCCTTTTTTAGTTACCACATAAGTGTTTTGGAGGTGGCCATGAATTTCCATAGCACAGAGTCAGCCTTGATCCTCTGTGAATTCTCGGAGCTATGTGTCCACCAACATCTGAGTTTCTTTAAAGATGGTGGATCTAATTGGCTTAGCCTAGTTTCCAGGTTGATTCTTTTCTGTGCCAGAGTTCTGTGTCCTGACCACTCTGCTGTGGTTAGAGGGAGCAAGATATTGAGGTAGGAAACTCAGCCATTTATGCAGCTCCTTTAGCAGGGAGCTTGAGCTGAAATTTCTAAAAAGGGAATATGGGCAGGGTATCTATTATACATTAGACACTGATTCAGAGTAAAGTGGGCTAAATTCAATAAGAAAGAGGTGTGAGCAGGGGCAGTGTGTATTCATGCTTCTCCAACTGGGGTTTTATTGCTGTGTTCAGGAGAGCACCCTGAACCACAGTATGTCATGTTGCCTTTTTCTGAATCATCAGCTTCAAATATAGATAACTTGAAAACATCATGTGAAGGATTAGCATGGAGAGCACAAAATCTAGCTGTTTATGGTCATGACCTCCCACATATACATATTTACTTCCCTCTGACTACTTCAGTGGGAACGTTTAAGAAGCACCGAGTGTATATTTATATACTGGCTTTTTCTAAAAAAAATTAAGATGGAAACAAACTTTTTTAATAATCACATTAGTAAATTTGTAAAAATAGATTCATTTTCTCTTTGAATCACTTTAGAAAAGTGTTTTATTTATTTATTAATAAGAGACGCACAGAGGCAGAAACATAGGCAGAGGGAGAAGCAGGCTCCCCACAGGGAGACCAACGCGGGACTCCATCCCAGGACCCTGGGATCATGACCTGAGCCAAAGGCAGACACTCAACCACTGAGCCACCCAGTTACCCTCTCTTTGAAGCACTCTTGTCACTCATCCAGCATTCATTCATTCAGCTATTCAAAAAATATCTATTGAGAAACTACTATCTGTCCATAATGATGTGACCATCATATGGCTCTGCCATTATGGAACTTACGGAGAATGAGGAAGATTAAAAGTAAATATGTCAACATAAAAATAAATTATGCTTGATTAAGTGAGATAAGTTCTATACAAGAATCAGAGGATGGGAAGTAAGTGGAAGAAGGTACAACATCAGGGAGGACTGGCCTGAGAAATTCTAAGATGATGACTGTGAGCTAGACCTGAATAGTGGAGAGGATATAGTTGGGAGCTCCCCAAGGAGGAGCTTTCTAGGCAAATGGAACAACATGAGTTCATGCCTGGAGCAGCGAAGAGTGTGACGTGTCTGAGGAACTCAAAGACGGGTAGTATAATGGGAGATGAATGAGAGATTTTGATGGGTTCTGAGGACAAGGAGATAGATCTGACTTATGGGCAACGAGTTTGGGATTTATTCCGAGTATAATGGGAAGTTACTGAAAGGTTTTAAATGAGAGAATGATTTCATTTGGATTATATTTTTTTTAAAGATCATGCTGATGAACTGTAAGAAAGGACAAGAAAGGAGCAATAAGGGAGGCTGCAGGTTGAGTTGGGAGATGTTTATGCAGAGCGGTCCTGGTAACAAAAGATAGATGTCTCACAGAATGGGAAAGTGAACTTATCTGAGAAATAGAATTCAATTTCTGGAGGGTGACACCAATCAGTCCAGACGCATGCTTTCCTCCAACAAAGGTTGTTCTGCTCAGATGCAGGTATAGGGGTACTGGATAGTAGGGTTCATCATGCAAGTTTAGGATTTTGTCTGGAAATATGGCCGAAGGCAAGAATGAAAAGAGGATGCAGGTCCATGCAATCGAGTGATTATAATGATAAAGCATGTATTTGGAGTTGGATAAGGAGGAAGGTCAAAGCAGGATGAGGCTAATTGGTGATGAGAATGTACCAGGATTGCTAAGCTTGAGGAATCCTGCAGTGTGGGTGTTGGAGCAAGTGAGCTGTCAGGTCCAGGAAGAGGTGAGTCTGAATCAGGTTGTGAGAGATGGGGCAGTTTCTGGTGATGAAGGGCCAGGTCTCACTGTGAGTTGGGGTAGCTTCATGGGTGGAGGGAGGACCTCACTGCAGAAAGCCAAGTGCAGCAACTGAGAGGCCAGCATTAAAGTCACTGAAGTTGTTTGTGAAGAGTGTGAGTGTGAGGAGAGAGAAAGCTTCAGTGACAGAGGGATGTGATCAGACAACTACAGCGAGATGGAGTTAGAAGAGAGTCAGGCAGCTGGGGGAGATGCCTTAAAGGAGCAGGGGGCCTTGCAGGATGGAGAGAAAGCCAGGCATAGTGATCCAGGAAGCTGCAGTGGGGAAGGGGAGCACACAGCCCCTCCCTTCTCACCCTGAGGAACAAGGAGGACGAGAGAAAAAGTGAGAAGGCTGCTAGGGAAGCAGTGTTTATGGGGCAGCCACATCAAACAAGGAGATGAAAGGAGCCGGAATAATAACCAATGGACGTGGGGACACTTGTTGACCAGAGATGGGCTATCCCAGAGGGCACAGTGGGTGTCCAGAGAGAAGAGCAAGGGTGAGCCTAGGTGGGGCATGTGCAGGGCAGCAGAGGTGGGGGGGGGGAGCTGGTGATACTAGACGCTCTGGGAGTCTGGTGCTTCGGGGAAGCAGGGGGGCAAACAGAGTGCCGGCCTGACAGATTGCTTCTGCTGTTCTCCTTGGGAAGGTCTGGTGTTGAGCTTGGCTCTGGGATCCAGGACCCCCTTCCTGGTACTGTGCTGGGTTCCGGGGTGCTGCTTGTGAAGCCATGGTTGCAGAGGAGGGCTGGGCCATCCAAGTGAGGATGTTTGCAAGTGAGGACCGTGAAGACCAGCAAGCTTATTCTTTACGGTTACTACTCCCTAGGACAGTGCTGCTGAGTAGATTTATCCTTCCCGTTTCCAGAAGCTGACACTATAGATCAGACAAGTTAAAACACTTGGCCAACATCAGACAGTGAGGATGGTTGGAGAGAGGGTTTTAGACCCAGGTTTTCCCAAACCCCCAGCCTGAGCCTTTCCATTATCATACCTTCGTGGGTCCTGCAGTAGGAACGAGGAGGTTAAAGGAGCAGAGAGGGATGCAGGAGCTCCCTCTGAGTCTGGCTGGGACAAATCCCTTCATTGCTTGGCTCTCATTCCCATGAGATTTTGAACTTCTTGAAGGCAGAGACTGTCACCTTTGTATCTCTAGCTACCAATGCACTGCCTGACACATAGTGTGTGCTCAATATTTCATGAATGAGCAAATTAACGAATTACTTTATGCCTTTCTTCTCTTTTTCCCTTCTTCCGTTACTTCTTTTCCTGTCTTTTCTCCTTCAGTAGTGACTCAGTTAACTCATGGTCTTCATTATGGATCCACAGCTATAATTGCCCAGACTTTGTCTCAAACTTTTGGCTCAAACTGCCTAATGTAGCAGAGACATCCCTTAACACCAGAAAAGCTTTGCTTTTACTCCTTGCACGGTGGTGTGGAATACTCAGGATCATTAGACTGTTGATTGCTGAGCTTACAGGGTGCTGTAGGTATCTGTGTGCTTGTGTGCACACATAGGGTCATTGGTGTAAATTATGAACACGTGGCCTATCTTTACCACTTTACCCTAAGGCTCCAGAATGGATGAATCAGCATTAACAGATTGATTTTCTTCAAGAATTATTAATATAAATATCAGCCGGTCTCGTGTGCTTTTGTTCCTATACCCTAATGCCCCTCCCATGGGCATTTTCTCTGGGCAATATTGAATACTCTTTTACACTTGTGTACACATCTTATATCCTTAAGGTGGCAGCAACAATCAAAACAGTATTTAAGGAAAAATAACTGAAAGGGTGTGGAAATGAGGAAAAGAAAAAAAAAACCTAATTCTTTCTGAAATGTTCTGTAATCCTCCATTTTCTGCTCAGCAGAATTATATTCATAGCTAGATTATTCATTATTAAGAGCTTATTTCAGCCCAGACTGTGTGTGTCAGTAGATTAGGACGTGGAGGAAGATTAGTTTCTCACAGTGGGTGGCTGGAAATAAGTTCCTTATCTGATCATTAAAATCGGTTGTTCATGGTTTTTTGATCATAATTAGTAATTCCGTCAGAGGCTTCTGCATGCCAATTAAATCTTGGTGCCTGGTATGTAATATTAGGATTCAGCTGCACGGTACCAGCGTCATCACATTAGCAAGGCAGAAACGAGTTATGCGTGTGTGCGTTGGTCTTCAAAATTTTTCAAGTCTTTGCAATGCCTGGCACTTATTTTAGGAAGTATCTGACGGTTTTGAGACTTTTGTAAGATAACACCATATTGATAAATAAAATGCTAGCAACCACTAGTAATTGTCCACGATGTCCCTGACACGATCTCAGGCTATGGTACCTATGTTGCCTGTTTTGTTTTTTTAATTAATAAATTTTATTTTTATAGTATTTTTAGATTCACAATGTAACTGAACATTAAATACAGAGAGTTCCTCTATACCCACTATCCTCAAACATGCACAACCTCGCCCGCCGTCTGTGGGCATCCCACACAGCCGTGGCATATTTGTTACAATCCAGGAACCTACCTACACTTACTCATCATTATCACCAGCATTCACTTGGGTTTCCATTAGGGTTTATTATACATTCTGTGGGCTTCAACAAATGCATGATGACCTGCATCCACCACTGTAGGATCAAACAGAAAAGTTCCATTGCCCTAAAAATGGGCATCCTTCTTCCCTAACTTCTAGCAATCACTGACCTTTACTGTCTCCCTAGTTTTGCCCATTGCACGTTGTCATAACGTTGAAACCATACGGTATGTAGCCTTTCAGATTGGTCTTTTATTTAGTAATATGCACTTAAGCTCCCTCCATGTCTTTTCTTTTTTCTTTTTCTTTTTTTCCCTCCATGTCTTTTCGTGGCTTCATAGCTCATTTCTTTTTTAGTCCTGAATAATATTCCATTGTTTGATGTACCACAGTTTATCCATTCACCTACTCAAGTATATCTTGGTTGCTATCAAATTTAGGCAATTGCGAATAAAGCTGCTATAAACATTCACGTATAGGTTTCTCTGTGGACATCATTTTTGGTCCCTCTGGGTAAATACAACAGAGTGTGATTACTGGATTGTATGGCAAGAGTATGTTTAGGTTTAAAAGAAATCACCAAACTGTCTTCCAAAATGACTGGACTGTTTTGTATACCACCAGCAATGAATGAGTTCCTGTCGTTCCACATCCTTGCCAGCATTTGGCGTTTTCGGTGTTCTGGATTTTGGCCATCCTAATAGGTATGTACTGGTATCTCATTGTTTTAATTTGCATTTCCCTAATGACATATGATGCACAGCATCTTTTCATATGCTTATTTTCCATCTGTATATTTTCTTTGGGAAGGTGTCTGTTCAGATGTTTTGAACACATTTTTTATTTGATTTGTGTTTTAAGAGTTCTGTGTATATTTTGGGTAACTGTCCCTTATCGGGTATATCTTTTGCAAATAAGTTCTCCCAGCCTGGCTTATTTTTTCATTCTCTGAACATTGTCTCTCACAAAGCAAAAAATTTAAATTTAGTGAAGCCCGATTTATCAATTATTTCTTTCATGGATTGTGCCTTTGATATTATATCTAAAAAGTCATTGCTATATCCAAAACCATTTATGATTTCTCTTTCATTATCATCATCTATGGGTTTCAGTTTTGGATTTTAAATTTAGGTCTATGATCCATTTTGAGTCCATTTTTTTGTAAAGAGTTTAAAATGTGTGTCTAGATTGGAATCTACTGTCTGTTTTTATCTTAAACTCACGCCAGAGTTATCACCTTTATTAAAGATGAAGAAAAAAAAAGAGTAGAAGGATAAAATAACTTCTTCAAGTTTACAGAGCTAACAAATAGTGAAATTGGGGTGGGAACCTAGGTATTTCTCATTCCAAACTCCTCCTCTGCTGCCCTTCAAATATAATTGTGTGTGTGTGTGTGTGTGTGTGTGTGCATGTGTGCATACCTAGCCAGGAAGTAGGGTTCTTAAATTAATATATTGCCACAGTTTAATAAAATGAACACAGAGACTTTTAGGTCTAGGGGTGAAGATATTTATTGTTCTGAAAAATCTAAAGGGAAAAATAAAATTTTGAAAATGTGTTAGGTAATTTTCTCTCATTATTCAACTATACATCAAACAACTATTTGAGTATGAAGCAATGTGTTAGGTGTTATGGATACAACACTGAATGAGACACAATCTGATTTCCAGTAGGACATTTAAATGTTATCATGGGACTGTGCTGACCACAAAGGAAGAAGTGATTTATTTAGCTTTATAGAAGGAGAGGACTCTTGAAATAAGAGTCCTCTTATTCACTGTTCACAACTACTCTTTCAAGAAAAATTAATGTCTTCCCTCAGTTACCACTCCACCTTCATGTACAGAAACATTAAAGATAGCTTTTTGGTAATACAACAAAACTTGGTGAGGTAGAGCATGAAGTCTTATTCTGTTGGCCCCACTCTGCAAAAGGATGGCTGAAGATAAATCCTCAAGTACGTGAAACACATAAAACCTAGGATGAAAGTAGGTGGGCAATGGTAGTGGGCAGTAGAAAGGAGAATGGTTGGTTATCATAAAGTTGTATAAGGTAGGCATGTAGACTCCATGGAAAGCATAATCCCAATCATGAGAATCAAACTTGAGGTCAATACATGCTTTCATTCATTCAATCATGACCTATTGATTACCGATTTTATCCTAGTTCTGTAGTTTGCTTTGAAATTAGGGTTGGGCAGCCCAAGTGACTCAGCGGTTTAGCGCCACCTTCAGCTCAGGGTGTGATCCTGGAGTCCCAGGATCAAGTCCCACATCGGGCTCCCTGCATGGAGCCTGCTTCTCTCTCTGCCTATGTTTCTGCCTCTCACTCTATGTCTCTGATGAATCAATAAATAAAATCTTAAAAAAAAAAAAAGAAATTAGGGTTATCTAAATGCCTATTAGGGAAAAAGTATTTCAAAAGACTCTAAGTTTGAACCGCTAGGAGGGAATCTTGTGGACCCGGTTTCAAGTAAAGATAGGTGTGCAGGGGAATAGAATGTCTGGTAGATCACTGCATACTCAAGTCATGATACAGAAAAGCTGCCAACTCTGGGGCAAAGATAATTCTTTATTTAGGAGATTGAAAGGCCCTTATTAGCATAGGACCAGTGTAGAGGTAAGAAGAATTGAGGGATTAGAGAGGAGATGGAGGTACTGGTCTTTCCTGCCTGGAAGGAGAATGAGGCACAGTGGCTCCTTGGTTCATGTACTCATTCATTTGCTTATTGAACCCTTACATGGCACTTTGTACATGCAGATACTCTAGATAATAACTCACTTATACTAATAACAATCTCATAAGGTGGGGATTATTACTAAACCTGTTTTACAGTTACTAAAACTGGGCCACAGAGACACTAAGCAACATGTCCAAGGTCACATAAATTCATTCCCTCACAGATGCCTTTTTTCTTTTTTTATTCCTGATAACCAAACTTATACTACAATAGGAAGTGTTCACCACATTCTAGTTTTAGGCAGACAACTGATTTTTGAATCAACATTCCCAGGAGAGGGAAGACACCCTGGACCTAAGCATCTGCTTCCCAGCCCAAGTTTGGCAGGGACCAGTTAGCACCTTTTTTTTCTTTATGTCTTTAGAAAATGCCCTGAGAACACAGACATCTTGTGTTGTCAGAGGTCCCAAAGCTGGAGTGGAATATCAGCAGACCCACACTCCTAGAAGCTTCTGGTCTATCAGGTGTCTAGATGCCTTTCACATCTAAAGTCATACTGTGTGCCCTGTACAGCCCTGAGCTCATACAGCTGCAGACCTTGCAATAACTCATATACTCCATGCAAGCATTATATCATAACAAGGCTCCAGACACGGATATGGAAAATGGCCAATAAAGATATTAAGAGGGAATGGCTCAGAGAAAGCACAGCTAATCACCACCCTGCTGGGTGAGAGTGGGAGGCCATCAGGGGCCTCGGCCTTTTCTTCTATTTTTAAATCAGGAGTCTGAACAGTAAACCCCATGTCTCATTCAATTCACTTCACTAGTCTACAGAGAAGCACGTGACGTGGCCCACAGTGGCAGCTGAATGAATTGTTCAGGCTGATTGTCTCTTCCTCTGTCTCTGCCATCCGGGTAGAGATGGTTTAAAAATACACCGTCATTAAGGGCATTTCAGCTGCAGTCTGGAGTTGTTGGCATAATTGTGAGCTTCCTGAGTCTCTGGGGCTTCCTGAGTCTCTGGCTGGTTCTTTTCTGCTCATTGACACTCATGGCCTGCAATAGTTTTGAATGAAATGTCATGTCTAAGTTGTTGATAACTGTTAGCCAGCTCCAGGAGGTAATTGAAATGATCCTATATTTGCATTGGAGATTTTGTATTTATGCAAAAGATTGCTGAATTGCATACCATTGAGGATATATATTTTGAGAAGAGCTTTTCCAGCTGGCTTTGTGGCTCTTGTGTTTTGTTTCCAGTAAAGGACGAATGAGCATAGGAATAAAATAGGTTTTAAAAGGTTTTAGTTACATGGCAGCACTTTATTTTTTTTCCCACTGGTCATTTATAATTTTTCAACTTGATCTTCCTGTCAATTGGTATTTGGGTTTTTATATATAACAAGGGCCTCTGTAGCTTTTTGAGGTTTTGGCAACCCTTACATCTAGGGACCAATAAATAGTTGAGAAAGTATCTGACACATCAGTTGGGACCCAAGAGTTATGCCGTTTGCACCAAACCTAGTTTATTTTCCTCTACCATACCTGCTCAGCCCTACCTGTCCCTTGAGTCCTTTTGTTGTTAGATGGATGTCCTTGGCCACCACTGCTCTAGTTTCCTCATCTCCTAATACCACTAGTTGTCTTATTGGGTGAGAAATAGGCTCTAGCACAGTCTCTTCATGGCAGGGATCACATCAGCTTCAGTGCCTCAAAAAAACTGACCAGACCCACAGAAGATATGGTACCTTCCATCACCTTTGGTCTTAGATAAAACACTGAACACTGGGGCATGAGAACTGGCTTTCCCAAAGACTGCCTACAGGAGGCAGTTTACACAAGCACAAAATATGGGGCAAACTTTGACCAGTGAGAGATGGGGGACAGAAACAAGCTGGAAGATAAATTCTGTACCCTTCATATTCCAGGTTGTTCCCCTGGACACTGGTTCCATACAGCATCTCTAGAGATGCTTTACATGGCTGAGAAGTGGACTGTGGTTGCCCCTACTTTTCTGCCTCACTCCCCTTTCCCTTAATCTTGCGGCTCTGGGATTTCTCCTCCTGATAAAACACTAAATGTGGGTTACTGTTCTGTAGAGAACCTGGCAAAGACAGCATAGCTCAAGAGGGACTCGCTTCTCCGATGATCAATTATAATGCTGGTAAAAATGAAAGATAAAATGAAGGGAGTAGTTTAGGCTGAATAGGAAGTATGCTAAAAAGCAACCAGGAGAAGGTGGTTCCTTTTGAGAAACATGAGATAGTTTGGGTCTAGAGAACAAACCTTTGTTACAATATTTTAGAGCAAAAGAAGGGAATGCTTTATTCCAGTTGATGTAATTAATAATTTCTGATGCAACAGACAAACATAAAAGTCTCTCTGACTTGACATATGTAGATTTTTCTTTTTTAAAAATTTATTTTTTCATGAGAGACACAGAGAGTGAGGCAGAGACACAGGCAGAGGGAGAAACAGGCTCCCTGCGGGGAGCCCGATGTGGGACTTGATGCCGGAACTCTGGGATCACGCCCTGAGCCAAAGGCCGATGTTCAATTCCCTGAGTCCCTAGATTCTTTTTTTTTTCCTACTCAAAATCTTATATGGTTCTGGTGGTTCTTGTCCATTTTGTAATATGCAGTGTGAAATACTTGGCGTCCAAGATTTCTGGAGCTAGAAAAGAGAGATGGATCTGGAGCTGGAGGTAAAATAAGAATAAGAGGAGAGAAAGAGAGAAGGAGGGAGAAAGGGAGAGAGAGAGAGAGAAGGAGATAGGGAGGGAGAGAGAGAGAGAGAGAGAGAGAGAGAGAGAGAGAAAACAAGTGAGCACGAGGAGAAACATCATCTTAGCATGGAAATCACACACATCCTTTCCCCCATAAGCCAGAACTAATCCTATTGCCACGGCCTAACTGCCAGAGAGGCTGGAAAATGCAGGGGAACACATAGACTTGTGGCACATAGACCGGCCCATGACAAAGTTCATCAAGAAAGACTAACAGAGAGAGGGGACCAAATGGGGCAAGGCAAGAGATTCGTGTCAACAGAATGTAAAGAAATGCAAAAGTGGGCAAGAAGTGGTGGATGTACAAGACCAGAGATCAGTGTCTGTTTATAAATGAGGATACAAAGGGGAAGGAAAAAGCCAGTGGAGAGTTAGGTAAAGTTTTGGAGCAGAGCTGAGAGAAATTACAGGTCGTTAGGACAGCACCTGTGATGGTTATCAGGGTGACACCGAGGGAGCAGTTCTACATTTCACAGTGAAATAGGATAGGAAACCTTGGAGAAGACGTCGGGTGAGCTGGCCACACAGTAAGGTGGGACAGGGAGTAATATAATATTCCAGAAAATAAAGAAAACTGAAAATTTTAACTCACAGGTCCACTCTCTGTAGCCAGTGTGAAATAGTGAACACATGATGATGTTCAGTTGCTCAAGAAGAACTCTCCCACGTTTCTATGTCACCTGTCAAATTTGGCCCTGAAAGGTCATGAGTGTTAACATGCATTTATGAGATTCAGGTGCAGGTGTCCGAGGCGATGTAAGTCAAGTGAGGCTCATTCAGACGTGCTTCACATCACACGAAAGAGGGAGCTGGGCTTCAGTTTGAGAGGCAGGTATCCAGTGCCTATCCGATAGGGCTCTTGTGAGATTGAATCACACACCTAGGGTATCCTAAATGATCAATACATGTTACTACTGTTTGGCCAACTTTTTGAGGTTTCTGTTTTAGAGATTAAGAAACTGAGGCAGAGAAAATTTAAGGGATTTGTCTGTGAAATCATAGCTGGCTGGTGTTTAGTAGTAGGTGGCCATCACCTAGTGTAGGAGGTCAGGAATTGGGGGGAGGGTTGTCATTGAAGACCTCTTTGATGAAGTGATATTTAAGCATAGGCATGGGGGATATGGAGTTAGCCAGGCAAGGAAAGTGAGGAGGATAACAGAGGAGCATTCGGGTACAGGGGTTAGCATAGAAAAGCGTCGAAGTCAGGAATGAGTTTTGTGCAAGTTGGTAGGAAGAGGGTGTGGTCAGGAGCTTTACGAAGGAGGGAGAGTGGTCCGACGTGAAACGGAGAAGAAGTCAGGCTTAGGCAAAGTCTCACTCATAGATTATGCAACAGACAATGAACCCCATCCTAAAAGCAATGGTGGGCTACCTGAAGTGCTTTAAGTAGATTTATGGCATCACAGATTTGTGCTTTATAAAGAATATACCAAGTGTTATATGGAGAATGGATTGGGGAGGAGGGCAAGTGAGAATACGGAGAACTAGAAGAAGACTACTGTAGTAATTTTGGCAAGGAATTATGGAGAATTAATTTGGGATGATAGCAGTTAACACAGAAAAGTTGAGGATTTTCTTATTTAACTTCAAAGATAGAATCCACTGGAATCTAGAGACAAAACAGTTGAAGTTGTCCCTGGGTCCAGGTTTCTGGCCTGATGAGTAAAGGTATCAGTTATTTAAATGTGGAGTATATTCTATATTGCTAAAGGATATTTTTTTTTTAAAAACTCTTATGTAAAAAGTTATGTAAAACTCTTATGTAACGAAAACTTCACCAGCTTGCTCTAATGTTAACATCCTACATAACCATGGTACATTTTTCAAAACTAAGAAATTAGCATCAGAACAATGCTATCAACTAAACTACGGGCTTACTTAGATTTCACCAGTTTTTCCACAAATGTGCTATAGCTGATCAGGATCCAACCCAGGACACAGAGTTGCATTGTGCCTTTGGTTTTCCACAATCTATAACACTTCCTGGGTCTTTTCCTTGTTTTTCATTAGCTTGACCCTGCTGTATAATTCTGGTCGAGTATCCTGTAGAACGATTGTCCACATGGGTTTATCTGATATCTTTTTCATGATGAGGCTGGGGTTATGGAATAGGGCAAAAATGCCTCAGAGATTATGTACCCTTTTCAACCTATCATATCAAAGGATATATGATGTCAGCATGGCTTGGGGCACCTGGATGGCTCAGTGGGTTAAGCGTCTAACTCCTGATTTCTGCTCAGGTAGGTCATGATCTCAGGGTCATGAGGATCAAGCATTACATCAGGCTCTGTGCACAGTCTGCTTGTCCCTCTCCCTCTGCTTCCCCCCTGACTCACGTGCTCTGTCTCTCTCTCTCAAATAAATAAATAAATAAATAAATAAATAAATAAATAAATAAATAAAATCTTTAAAAAAATCCTCAACAACATAGTTTATTATGCGGCTTGGTTAACATGGCATATGCTGGTTTTCTCTATCTCAGTAATTCTTTTTCCCTCTCCATACTCTGTTTATTAGAAGCAGTCACAAAGTTCCCAATAAATTCACACTCAAAGAAAGGAGACTATAAGCTCTGTTTTCTTGAGAGACTATCAAATAATTGGTGGATATATGTTAAAACCACCCCGTTATTAATAAATACTTTTGGGGAGGTACTTTTCCATGCACATATCCTATTTATCTTTAACGTTTCTCATCCATTAGTGGATTTTGCCCACAGTGATTGTCGCTGTGGTGTTCTGATGCTGATTATCTATTTCCCTAATTCTTCCTACATCTATAATTTGGAATGATGGTGTCTAAATGTCACAGATCCATATTTGTTCAGCCAGCTAATCTCATTTACTTAATTTATTTTATTGACAAGACTAAGAGGTTCTTTAATGAGGAGTAGTGTCTGTGAACTTAACACTATATATCTCCAAGTTTTCTGTTCATTGGAATTGATGTTACTAGCAGGGGAATGTAATTTTAAAAATATATCGTTCATTTATTTGACTATTTTGAGTTTATTTATTGTTTAAAACTAGAATGAATAAAATAAATAACATACCCATTTCCAGATCGTGGTTAATAAAACAACAATGTTCTTAATTCTATATTTATTATAGAATGAATGCTAAACTGGGTACTTCAGATTGATGAAAAGAATGTGAAGTCCTTTTTATCTAGTACAAAGCATTAAGAAAATTTCCATAGACTACCCTTAATTCAAAAAATGTGTAGATAATACTTGGAAAATTTCAGGAAAAGAGAAATAAGAAAATCATAAAATTTAATATTTCTACCCTCCAAAGGTAATTCTTTTAGCATGCTGGCAAATATTCTTCCTCCCTTTTAAATATTTATACACATAGGTATATGAATTAAATTGATATAAATAACTCAGATTTTAAAATTTCTATCTTGATTCCTTTCTTTGACATGTGTTTTACATTTCTTTAAGCACTCTCTTAAAAAATTTCAAACGGTTACATAGTGATTGATCATAATTTAATCGTTCTATGATTGCCAATGTAGCTTGTAACCAATGTTTTACTAATATAGATAATTTTATGCGGGACGCCCGGGTGGCTCTGTGGTTGAGCATCAGCCTTCGGCTCAGGTTGTGATCCCAGGGTTCCGGGATCAAGTCCCACATCGGGCTCCCTATGAGGAGCCTGCTTCTCCCTCTGCCTGGGTCTCTCATGAATAAATAAATAAAATCTTAAAAAAAAATTCTATGCTGTACTTTTTTATATCTGTATATACAGTTTGATGATTTTCTTAGCAAAGAAACAGTAGTGTGGTGGTTGAGAGCTCAGTCTTTAGAGCTAGGTTACCTGGTTTTGTACCTATCTATGTCACTGGATAATTGTATGAGCTTTAGAAAATTGCTTAATTTCTCTGTGTCTAAATCTTTCCACCTATAAATTATGGATAATTATAATACCTACCTTATAGGATTGTTATGAAGTAAATAAAGGCTATATGAAAATGCTATATGGAAAGGACTCAAAATACTCAGAACTTGGTAAGCATTATGTGTTAAATGAATACAAGAAAAAAAATCAGTGTTATATGTTCTGTAAATAGTAGGAATTGCCCTGTAGAACTATCTAGATATGCTATTTTAAAATACTGTTTTAATTTCTTTAATGGTTTCGGGGCTTCTGTTTTCTAGTGCTTCTTGTGTCAATTTTTGAGATTATATTTTCAAGGACTTTGTTTATTTCATGGCATATTTTAAATATTTAAATTTATTGGCAGCCAGCTTTTAGATCATTCTCTTATTCCAGAATTATGTGCTCTATCTGAATTTGCATACACTTTTGTATCTCATCATATTTTCTTTTGACAAGTGTTGATACAGATTATCCATTTTATTAGTCTCTTTCTGGGAAATTTATTTTTCAATCTATTTAGCAACTTTATTGATGTTAATGTACATACCAAAAACCCCACACATATTCAACATAAAATAGTTTTGTGAGTTTGGATATGTGTATACACACACAAAGCATCACCACAGTCAAGGTAATCACTATATTTATCATCTTCAAATTTCCTTGTCCCAGTGTTTTAGTTTTTGTTTCTGTGATAAGAACCCTTAACATGTGATCTCTCCTCTTAACAAATTTTTTAAGTGTACTGTGTTATATAGAAGACCTCTAGAAGCTCTTCACCTTATAATTTTGCATAACTGAGACTGTACCTATCAAAAACAGGTCACCCTTTACCCCTCCCCCTGTTCCTGGCAACCACCATTCTACTGTCTGCTTTTATGAATTTGATTATTTTACATAATTCATGTAAGTGGAAACATACAGTATTTGGCCTTCTGTGGCTGGCTTATTTCATTTAACATATGGTCCTCCAGATTAATCCATGTTGTCTCATACAGGATTTTCTTCTGTTTTTAAAGGCTGGATAATATTCCAATGTATGCTAAGCCATTATTCATCAATGCGCATTTAGGTTGTTTTCATAGCTTGGCCATTGTGAATAATGCTGCAAAAAAACATGGGAGTGTAGATATTTCTTCCACATCCTATTCTGAGTTCTTGTAGCTATACCTAGGATGGAATTGCTGGATCACATGGTAGTTCTATTTTTAATTTTTTGAAGAGCCCTTGTACCCTTTTTCATAGCAACTGCAATTTATACAAGGGTTCCAGTTTCTCCATATCCTTACCACTAGTTGTTATTTTAGATTTTTTTTTAAATAGCCATCTTAACAAGTATGAAGTATTATCTCCTTGTGATTTTGATTTGCACTTCCTTTTTGGTTGGTGATGTTCAGCATCTTCAAATACCTGTTGCCCATTTATTTTTCTTCTTTGAATAAATGTCTCTTCAAATCTGTTACCCATGTTTTAACCATGGTAATTTATTTTTTATTTTACCGTTTGGTTATTATGAGTTCCTTATGTGTTTTGGATATTAACGCTTTATGAGATACATGGTTTATAAACATTTTCTATTATTTCTGTAGCTTGCCTTTCCATTTTCTCTAAAGATTTTTCAGCTTTATTAAGACTTAATTGGCTTAACATTATGTAAGTTTAATATGTGTGGTGTGAATATTGGATAACATACATATTGTGAATTATTGTAATAATCACATCCATTGCCTCACATAATTACCACTTTTTGAGGGAAGACAATAAGAAATTTTAGATCTAATTTTCAAGTGTGAAGGTGAAGTATTATATTAAATGAAATCACCATATTGCACATTAGAGCTACATAACTTGTTTATCTTATAACTGAAAATTTGTGCTTTTTGACCATCCTCAACCATTTCCCCATTATCTCACACCTGAAACAACCAATCTGCTCTCTGTTTCTATGAGTTGGGTTTTTTAAGATTTTAAATGTAAGTGAGATCACATAGTATTTGTCTTTCTCTGAATTATTTTACTCAGCAGAATGCCTTCAAGATCCATCCATGTTTTGTAAATGACAGGGTTTCCTTTCTTTCTTTATGGCTGAATAAGATTTCATTGTGTATAGATATGTATCTCTATATACCACATTTTTAAATTCCTTCATCTAACAAATAGACATTTAAGTTTTTTCCATGTCTTAGCTATTGGAAATAATGCAACAATGAGAATGAGGGGTATAGATATCTCTTTAAGACTGTGATTTCATTTCCTGAAGATACATACCAAGAAGTGGAATTGATAGATCATGTGATAGTTCTATTTTTAATTTTTTGAGTTGCCTCCATGCTCTTTTCTGTACCAACTATACCAGTTTATGTTCCCACTAATAGTGCTCAAGGGTTCCCCTTTATCCATATAATTACCAACATTTATTGTTTCTTGTCTGTTGGATAATAGCCATTCTAACATGTGTGAGGTGATATCAAGGTTTTGATTTGCATTTCCATGATGCTTGGTGATGTTTAGGACCTTTTCATGTAGTTATTGACCATTTGTATGTCTTTTTTGGAAAGTGTATGTTCAGGTTCTCGGCCCACTATTTAATTGAATTTTATTGTTATTATCTTATGAAGTTGAATAGGTTCTTTATATGTAAGCTCTTATCAGGTACATTATTTGCAAATATTTTTCCCATTCCACAGGTTGCCTTTTTATTTTCTCGATGGTTTCCTTTGCTATGCAGAAGTTTAGTTTGATGCAGTCCATATGTTTACTTTTGCATTTGTTTCCTGTGCTTTCGGTGTTACATCCATAAAATCATTGCCAATGTCTTGTGCTACTGTGCTAATGCACAAAACCAATGTCAAGGAGCTTTTCCTCTGTTTTCTTCTAGATACTCTATGGTTTCAGGTCTTACATTTATATCTTTAACTTATTTTGAGTTTGTTTAAGTGAGTTGTATAATATAGGGATCCAGTATTATTTATTTATTTTTTTGCATGTAAATATGCAGTTTTCCCAACACCATTTATTGGGAATATTATTTTTTCCCTATTGAGTATTCTTGACTCCCTTATTAAATATTAGTTATATATATATATATATATATATATATATATATATATATATATGGGCTCTCTATTCTGTTTCATTGGTATATGGCTTGTTTTTATGCTAGTATCATTTTGATTACTATAGCTTTGTAATATAGTTTGAAATCATGAAGAATGATGCTTCCAGCTTTATACTTTTTTCTCAAGATTGCTTTGGATATTCAGTCTTTGTGGTTCCATATGGATTTTAAGATTTTTCTTTTTTTATGTAGACAATGCCATTAGAATCTTGATAGGAATTACACTGAATCTGTAGATTGCTCTGGGTAATGTGGACGTTTTAATAATGTTAATTCTTCCAATTCATGAATACCTGCTATCGTGTTGTGTATTTATGTCTTTCTCAATTTTTTAAATCAGTGTCTTACAGTTTTCAGTGTATAATTCTTTTACTTCCTTGGTTAAATTTATTCCTAACTATTTTGTTGTTTTGATACTATTGTAAAGAGGATTCTTTTCCTTATTTCTTTTTTCAGTTAGTTCACTGCTAGTGTATAGATACATAACTGATTTTTGTATGTTGATTTGGTATCCAGAAACTACTGAATATATTAGTTCTAACAATTTCTTGGTGGAGTCTTCAGGGCTTTCCCTTTTTTAAAGAAAGATTTTATTTATTTATTTATTTATTTATTTATTTATTTATTTATTTATTTATGAGAGAGAAAGAAAGAGAGAGAGAGAGAGCCAGGATCAGCAGGAGGGAGTGGCCGAGGGAGAGGGAGAGGAGGAGAGAGAGAAGGGAGAGGGACAAGTGGACTACATGCTGAGCACATGAGCTGGACAAGGGGTTCAGTTGCATGACCCAGAGGTCATGACCTGAACTGAAACCATGAGTTTCAGGAAGCTTAACTGATTAAGCCATCAAGGTGCCCCAAGGTTTTCTATCTTATAAGTTTATGTTTTCTATATATAAGAGACAATTTTACTTCTTTTCTGATTTGGATGGCTTTATTTATTTATTTATTTATTTATTTATTTGGATGGCTTTGATTTCTTTTCTTTGTGTGTGTGTAACTGCTCTGGCTAGAGTTCCTAGTACCATGTTAAATAAGGACTGGTAAGAATGAACATCTTTTCTTATTCTTGATCTTAGAGAGAAAGCTTTCAACTTTTCACTGTTGAGAATGATGTTTGCTGTGGGCTTGTCATATATGACTTTAATATATTGAGGTATGTTCCTTCATACTTAATTTGTTGAGAGATTTTATCTTGAAAGTATGTTGATTTTGTCAAACTTTTCCTGTATCTATTGAGACTATCAGATGATTTTTATCTTTCATTCTATTAATACGGTGTATCACATTTATTGATTTACTTATGTTGAACTATCCTTGTATTCCAGGGATGAATTGTACTGATCATGGTGTACGGTTCTTTTATTGTGCTGTTGAATTCATCTTGGTAGTTATTTTGTTGAGACTTTTTACATCCATATTTATCTATATAGTACTTATTAGAGGTATAAACAATAACAAAAAATGGAAACATATGAACATAGCCTATGATCCTTATTTCTAAGTCTTTATTTAGTTTCTTTTTTATGTTGTGTGCTCATGTTATATCATTTGATTAATATATAATTATATATATATGTATATATAAAATTTCTCCTGGTAAAATTATTCCTACCTGTATGATAGAATTGAATCTATTTATTAGTGTTCTGAGTTTTCCCAAGCATTTGTTTATGGATGGTTTACATAGAAATAATAATCTAAAAGTCCTGGCTCAGGCCCACATGACCTCTCCTGTTGAAGTCATGGGATACATTGTATTCACGTCAGCCTGGCAACTATAGTCTCTATAGAACGGGATACTTATATTTCTTCTCTTGCTCTGACCCCCAAATTTGATGCTTTCTCTGAGGAGTCACTTGAGCATGTCTAATGATACATTTGCAATATATCTGCCATTGCAGATATTTTTAATGCAATATTTTAAAAAAATACCATCATCTCTATAAAGGATTTATTTGTTCTAGTGCTCCATATGCCACCAAAAGTCATTGTTTTTTGTCACTAAGTAGAGGCATATCTCCTTCTGTATCAGTGTCTGCCTTTAAACACAACGATTTGTCCCCAAAGTGACACTGAGTCCTCTAGGAAAAGGTTTCTATAGCTTTTGCTATAGGCTCGTAAGTGCGTCCATAGACTTGGGTGACAGCACAAAAAAATGCTTTCTTCTATTTTCCTCTTCATCATCATATCAGCATCTCTTTCACATAGGTCCTTCCTCCATTAAGATCCCCTTCTCCTGGATGAGACAGTGGTTAAGGCTGTGGGTGCGGTGCTGGACTTCCTGGGTCCAAGTTTCTGCTTTACCATTTACTAGCTTTGTGACTTTAGGTGACCTACTTCATCCCTCTGTGCCTCAGTTTCCTCTCTACCACTGGGATTAGATTTCCTAGGTTTGTTGAGAGGAACAAATGAATTAATACGTGCAAAATACTTTGAATTATATGTGGTGTTATAAAATCTGTGATTAAACACTAGTTGTTATTATATGCCTAGACCTACCTGACATTTCTGATAGCTAAGATTAAGTTGTATCTATGAATTTGTGGGTCACCCATAGCCTCTGTCTGCATATAACAAATATTCTTTCCAGATTAAAACTTTTATGGAGCTGAGAGAAATAGTTTTAGTATATCAGAAAAAGTTGGCAGAGAACCAAAATGTAGGTGACACACATTTCACCAGGATGTATTTTGATACTGATAACACATGACTTTTATCTGTACAATTTCCGAGCCATAGACTCGGATTTCAGAATTTGTCTCAAACCGCTCAGAGAGGAGGCTATTTCTCACTGCCAGGCTTGCCAGTCGCTGGAAAAGATACCAAGAAAGAAAAGGGATTTAAACTTAAAGGACAAGACAAAAAACACACGTCTAACTGATAAGAACAGAAACAAAAGGGTGCTTAAACTATAGATAAAATGAAATGTTAAGACTCTGGGGTCTCAGCCACATGAAGTCACGGGGCTTTAATTCTTGATGGGCAGCCTGACAAGAGAGCAAATGAAGCTCCAGAAATCTGGGCTTTCTGCCAGAAAAGCTGTAGAATTGGAGAGTTCTGATTCATACTACTGCAGTCTTGGGGAGGAGGAACCCTAAAGTCTGTATGTTTACTTCAAGGAACCCACTGGAAGCTGAGAGAGGTGGGAATTCTAGATGCCACAGAATATGGAGTAGAGTGCTTTTGATCTTGGGCAGCTCTGGTTTTAATGCTCTTCCAAGATGACATCGCAGAAGATTCCTCAGCTCTCATCCACAAAACAGAGACTCTTATTTTGATGATAAAGATGTGATGTGTAAAAGGGGGCCGGATCATCTATTAGATACTATGGGTAGGGTACCTACAACCTGTAAGATTTGTAAGGGCCTTTTAAGATGTTTGAGATATAAAATATTTTTTTTCAAGCTATAAATTTAAAAACTGAAAAATTAAAATTTAGAAGGATTTGAAGACCACAATTACAAAAGTCTTTCCAATTTTTTAAATGCCAAAAGTGAAGTAATAAGGAATATGGGTGCATTTTAATAATTAGGTTGTGATAATGTGGTACTATATGGAACATTCTAAATTAACAAGGCTTAGGGAGACTCTAACATAATAGAAGGGTGTTCAGAACATATTAGATATTGAAGTAATATTAATTCTTTTCCTCTTCATTTCTTTACATAGAAGTCTCTTTTGAAATATGGGAGGAAGTACAAAGTCACATCATTTAAGTTGGCTGTTATCCAGGTAGTCAATATGATATGAGGTATAAAGTGATTAAATAAAAACTTATTTTTATTTTTGCTGTTATTTCATTTTACTCTATGCATGCTTGCTGCCGCTACTCTTCTTGGTCATATGTATCAACATATTCAATTCTCTCAATAATCCAATGAAATAGATATGGCTATTTTCCAGTTTTAATGAAGAGAAGATGAAAAAAGTAGCAATGCTAGGCGATTTGTCAAAGTCACATAGTGGTAGAGCCAGAATTTGAACACAAGCATTTAGACTTTGGAGCCCGACTTATGGCCAAAAAGTGGTACTTGGAGTACACAATATAGATACACACTAGTCTGGTGCTTTGAAGCAGATCTTTTCCAGTTTTGGATACTGAGCTAAAACAGATATTCTGATCAAAAAAGTTTTAAAAATGTCCTCCTCGTTGTATAATATGCACGATGTTGGTCACAGGTAGAATTTGAAATCCTGCAAACACATAACAAAGGGCTAGAGTTGGAGCAATGGCTTCTCATTTTCAAATATAAGAACACTCTAACTTCCCAAACTTCACATACCCTCCTGGCAGAGTGATACTTTTAGTGACTATCATCTGAGAAAACACATAACAAAATGGCACCAAATAGCACAGGTATATTATTTACTTTATCATGGACAGTGCCAGGAGCACATGTAACTTCTTGGACCCTTGTAGTCACTCTGTGCTCTCTTGGAATGGACTATAGAGAAATAGTGAACTGTAATACCATACAGATATTTCCATTAATTAGGTAGGGTAGCATCTAAGATTTTTCTGAGTATACTGGAAAGAAGCAAAACCTATCTGCTGTTATTGTTTTCTGAAAGTATTCCAAAGGAACTCGGAGATACAAATGAAACAAAGACATCAGCAAAAACTACATGCTTAAAAAAACCAGATTACTGAAGGAAGAAGAAAGTATTCCTGTGGACATAAGATATGAGCTATCTGGAAAATGAAGAAACCCCACTGAACATATTGGAGACTCTTACAGACATTACAACTCATTACTTGTTTCTTAATGAGACAGAGGCTTAAAAATACCATCCTCAGAGCTGACTCCTTATCCTGTATAGTTTCTGAGTTTTAACATATTAAACTGAAAAAAGATTCCCATTTCAAATTGTATATGCAGCAATTCCCACCTAATTTCTTTGGTGACTCATACAATCTAGAGGTAGACGACTTCAATGTGATCGATTAAAAAGTTTTTTTACCCTTAAAGATGTCTTATACCACTTTCCAGCGTTTCGACATATATGACTTTATCCTAAGAAAATAATCAAAGATACATGTAAATATATTTGTGTAAAGATAGTTATATGAGCCCTTCTTTGTAACAAGGAATATTTGAAAATCTGTAAATGCTTATCAATGGGAAGTTAATTACTAAGTTATAATGCCCTTGTGATATCAGATACTATGCAGACACAGCCTGGAGTCCATAGCAAAGAGATCCTGAGATCAAGTTAACATGCTAATCCTTATTGGAATATTGGAAGGTGTACTTCCAGGGCAGCAAGCGTAGAGCACAGAGGAGTGAAGCAAAGAAGGATAAGCAGCTAATGCAAAGTGATGCTGCAGCACTGGCCATGATTTGCCTTCAGACTTGAGACTAGAATTTATCCTTTGACCTTAATCAGTCTGTTTACTCCTAGTCAAAGTTTACCCCTCAAGGAGTTAAATTCTCTGAACTTCTGGGTTCTATTCCTGGCTCTTTCTTCACTCAGGATGGATGCCACACTCTGCATGCTGGGTGTGCTTCATCAGGTTTGGAAATGGTGAGGGGAAACCAGAGACAGTAAGCATGCGGCTGGTTGGTTTCCATAGACCCACCAATGCAGCGGCTGGGACTGAGAGGAGCCAGAAGTGTGAGGGGACAGTTGGGGCTAAAGAAGCATGTAAGATATGAACATTAAAACAGACATAAAAATCAAATGGAAAAAGGATTTGATACATTCACAGTATATTGGTAAGAAAAAAGAAGCTATGTATGCAGTTTGACACTATTTTTATAACTTTACACACATATATGAGAAGAAAGGGAGAGAGAGGGAAAGAAGAAAATACTAAAAAGACATATAACAAATCCTCATTATGCAATTATCTGTAGAAGGTAGATTCACAACTAACTTTGGACATTTTTTATTCCATTGAGATTTTCTGTACTTTTCGTGTCTTCTGTGTGGGACATAAATTGCTTGCTGTTATGAAAATAAATCATAGATGTAAGTAGAAATTTATCTGTAGAGTAGTTCAATATACAGTTAGCTAATAATAATAAGAAGAAAATGTAATGCTAGTTATAATAACAAAATGAAAATTTAGAGATTCAGTAGTCTTTTATATCATATCGTGATTTATGGTACTTTAATACCCCGAAGCCCACATAATTGTTTAAAAGTATTCACAGGCATAAAAAGTATTAATTATATGTTGTTTAGGGCAGCCCAGGTGGCTCAGCGGTTTAGCACTGCTTTTAGCCCAGGGCGTGATCCTGGACACCCAGGATCAAGTCCCACGTCGGGCTCCCTGCATGGAGTCTGCTTCTCCCTCTGCTGGTGTCTCTGTCTCTCTCTCTCTCTGTCTCTCTGTGTTTCTCATGAATCAATAAATAAAAATCTTTAAAAAAAATAATATGTTATTTAATGAAAAAAAGCAAGTTACAAAACAATATGTTTGCTGTAATAATATATTTTTAAAATATTTTTGGCTCTCAAGAAAAGAAATCTTAGGGAGACTCTCAGATAGGAAAAGTAAATATGTAAAATAATAAATTATTCTCAAATTACACATGGTTGATGCAATTTCATTCAGAATCTCATTTTTTTTTCAAACTGTAATAAAACATTTTAAAGTTCACATGACAGGATAAGTGTGCAGAATAGAACACGTAATTCTTTGTATAATTTCCTAAAATCAAAATGGTATGAGAGTGGGAGAAGAACAGAAGTATAGATCATTGGAACAGAAAAGAGAGTCTGGAAATAGAACTAAACATGAGGAGGCCTTAATATATAATAAGGATGCCTTTTGAATTCAGTGATAAAGTGATAGTTCACATAATAAGCGGTGATAAATAATTAAATACCTATCTGGAAGAACAATGTTGGATTTCTACTTCATAGCTTGTTTGTTTGTTTGTTTGTTTGTTTGTTTATTCATGAGAGACACACACAGAGAGGCAGAGACACAGGCAGAGGGAGAAGCAGGCTCCCTGCGGGGAGCCCCATGTGGGACTCGATCCTGAGACTCCATGATCACGCTCTGAGCTGAAGGCAGACGCCCAACCACTGAGCCACCCAGGTGTCCCCCTCATAGCTTATTTAAAATACCATTCCAGATCATTTAAAGAACCAAGTGCAAAAA
Source organism: Canis lupus familiaris (assembly GCF_011100685.1). Taxonomy (NCBI): domain Eukaryota; kingdom Metazoa; phylum Chordata; class Mammalia; order Carnivora; family Canidae; genus Canis; species Canis lupus. The sequence continues at coordinate 31,685,854 of NC_049239.1, read as the reverse complement.
TTAAAACAATAAAACCATTAAAAACTTTAGGGAAATGTTTATATAACTTTAGAGTGGGAGACATATTCTGAATGAGGTGGGAAACCCAGAACTAAAGATTGGCAGATCTGACTACATATAAATAAAATTTTTCCTAATGGAAAAATAAACAAGAACTAAGATAATTTGCAGACTAAAGAAAGTTTTTGCAAATTTTATAACAGACAAGAAGCTAGTATTTCTAATGTCCAGGTAAGTCCTACAAATGTCTAAGAAAAAAATAAAATAATATGAACACACAATTTATAAGAGAGAAAATGTAAAACACCAATAAGCACATGAAAAGATGTTTAAGCTTGTTGTGAGTCAGAAGCAAACAATGTGAAGCCACTTTTAAGCTATCAAAATAGCCAAATGAAAAGTTTAGATAGGGTTGAGTCCTGGCAGTGATGTGGGGCACCAGATGGTATTGTCCATTGCTTGTGGTATTTCCCCACTTCTGGAAATTGCATCATTGTTTGAAAGGGCGGGGGGGAGGAAAGACGAACCAAACCAGCCGACCAAACAAACCCTACAAATAACCTGAAATGCATTAGTAAGATAATTTAAGAGATTAAAATATGGCACATCCATACTATGGAATATTATGAGGCCCTCATAAAGAATGAGTTAGGTTTTCATGTGTAGCCATTGGGTCTATAGGAAAAGTATACATTTCAGAAGACTCAGGATAAAATAATATACCTCTGTACATTATCAAAGATCCAGAAAAATATTTATTAATTGATTGACAGTATAAAAGAGGACAAGACAGCATGGCCATTTAGAAAAAGGGATGATTAGGTGAGCTGTTAAGAGATGTGTTTTTTTTTTTTAAGATTTTATTTATTTATTCATGAGAGACACAGAGAGAGAGGCAGAGACACAGGCAGAGGGAGAAGCAGGCTCTATTCAGGGAGCCCGATGTGGGACTCGATCCTGAGACTCCAGGTTCAGGCCCTGGGCTGATGGCAAGCACTAAACACTGAGCCACCCAGGTGTCCCAAGAGAAGATGTGTTATATAAGCAAGGATTCTGAAGGAAGCACTAATAAAATGGCAGAGTTAGAATCCACCTTGAAACAGCAAAAAAATCAGAAGTGATGCTGTAGAAAATGTAATTAATTATTAACTCAGAAGTTGAAATTGAGAACCACTCCTGCAGTGTGGAAATCATTAAAAGAGAACATAATAGCAGTGGCAGACACTAGAAATACTGTGTAGCTAATTTGTCTTCCATACACAGAGATAAGACCAAAGGAATAGAAAAATATTTAAAGATAAAATGAAAGATATTTGTTTTAATTAGAAGAAAAAAAATAACTGCATGCAGATATAAAATGCTTCATGGTCTTCCTATCAAAATTACGAAATGTCAATGACTTTTAAATACATATTACTAAAAATTTAAATCTGTAATGATAAAGAATATTGCTATTGTCACTCTTCCAGAAAAAAAAAAAAGAAAGTCGCCTAGAAAAGGAACAAGAACTAGTTTGGTGTTGGTATGTAAAGTTTAGAAACCAGATACAGGATAGACTCTACTAGTATCTGTTGGGAAGACATAATTAATTAGATAAAAACGCAACTGAAAGTAATATTTTAACTCATGTGATATTACAGTGCAAAATAATGGGAATTGAACTAATTAGAGAGTTTATTAAAACATGTGAAGAAAGGGTTATTGAAGGAAGTAAAAGAACTCAGTAGGTGAAGGGGCAACTGGAACAACCAGTACAAGGACTCGACTAAAAGATTATCATTGTGGCCAGAATGGAAAGAAGATAAAATGAATGAGAAAATACAAATACTCATCACAGAGCATCATCACAGACTGTCACTGTAAATAGCCAGGAAATTAAAAATTTTAAGACTGATTTTTCTATATGTTCATACTCACTACTTGTTAATAAATTTGAAAGCCTCTATACATTTGATGAATTCCTAGGATAAGAAAAGCTCTCAAGCTTGATTCAAGGAAGGGCCTAAAATCAGAATAGACTGCTAACCCTAAAAGTTAGAGGAGGAGATTTAAAAACCTCCCAGAAAATGGCAATCCCAAACAATGTCACAGACAAATTCATTGTCATTATAAGACAAAAACTAAAGCATTTCAGAAAAGAGACCAACGAGGAAGACTTCCACAATGTATCTCCTGAAAGAAGTTTAACACTTAAAACCTAACACTAACAAGACAGCAAAGCAAAGGATAATCTTTCTTCAGATGCTGCAGCAGAAATTCTAAGGAAAGAAATCGGGCGCAAATTACCTCCTTTATATTTTAAAGAAAACATTTGCTAAAAGAAGAAGGAACATTTGTTATATGCTACCATGAAGTAAGCCACATCTGGGAATAAAAGGAAGGTTAATTACTGAGTAGAGGAATAGAATTAATTTCATCCCAAATGTGGAAAATATTTCCTTAATCTCTGTCATTCACATTCACCCCTTCATTTCTTGCACTTCATTGATTCACTCTTCATATCATTTGATCCTCATTTATTCACCCCATAACACGTTTTTCCTCTTCTTTGGAGTTCCACAAGTCTTATTTGTGCAGAAAGAAAAGGGGGACATGAATATGGGGAGACAGCAGTTTCTCTTACGATGTTTGTGATGTGCCATGGGATGAAGACACCACCCCAAGTACGGTGGTGGCACAAAAAAGAGGTGGGCCTGGCTCTGCTGAGCCAGAGGGCAAGTATATGGAGGGAAAGTGAGTCTTCACAGGGAAGAGGATGCTTCAGCTGCAGTTCCCAGGAGATCACATGACTCTTTATCTTGAGGTCACGAGTCCAAGCCCCACACTGGATGTAGAAATTACTTAAATAAATTTTTTTAAAAAAGGACTTTTAAAAAAAGATTTTTGTTTATTTATTTGAGAGAGAGAGAGAGAGAGAGAGAGAGGGAAGGAGCAGAGGGAGGAGCAGAGGGAGGCTCAGGAGGGAGAGGGAGAAGCAGGCTTTTGGCTGAGCAGGGAGCTCAATGTGGGACTCCATCCCGGGACTCCAGGATCATGACCTGAGCCAAAGGCAGACGCTTAACTGACTGAACCACCCAGGCACCACTTAAAAAGGACTTTTAGAGAAATGCATGGACCTTCCTGGGAAAGGCATTAGGGGAGCAGGGGACACATGCATGGGCACCAAGGCATAAAATGGCACAACTATTTGGATTTCGCATCACTGGAGTGTGGCAGTGAAGGGGAGGGAGGAGGAGAGAGGTAAAGGATTTAGTTAAGGGGCCTGGGAAACATGAATCCCTTTTATAGGTTGAGATGTAGGAAGCTGTTGACATGGCTCACAGTGGGGACCCAGGTTGGCATGGGAGGGCTTGGGAGGTATTTGCAGTATGAGAATTAGGGATGGCTCTTCCCCTGCAGGAAACTTACCCTAGGTGGAAGGCATTATAGAGAGGTAAGGAAATACCCAGCAGAGGTGATTTATTTTCTTTTCAAACCTTATAAAGTCCTGGCCACCTTTAAACTTAAGAAAGTAGTGGAATTGCAGTGACTCAGGGCTGTGAGCTGTGAGCATCGCTTATCACGTCTGGTTAAGAGATTGCCAGACAGAGCATTTGTTTGTTCCAGTAGATCGTGCTTTCCTTTCCTAGTGATGGTACTTTAATGAGAAAATTAGTGTACATGTATATTATGTGTCTGATGGGTCGTTATGCGAATGTGCTTGTTATTTAAAATACCCAATATATCAGGTTCCTAAAAAAGTGATAAGCAGCAGATAATTCATTCTGAGGGCCGTAATCAGTGCGATCCCAATCTCTCTTTCAAAGGTAGAAAACACTTTTGAGTAATGCCAATCCCGGGGTTTCCTCTCACCAGTACTTTTTGAACTTTTCTACCCAGAGGAGGAGCATAAGGCTCATTTTTTTTTCATGAGGGCTGCAGTGCTAGTGCAGCACTAGTACAAGTAACCCAGGCATTTGAGGCTGGATTTTGAGTTCTTCCCCCAAAGACTCCCAACACTAATCAACCCTGGATAGACAGGAAATCAAACAGTTTAATGCTCGAGGGATAAACATGAGGATTTGTATCCAACTACGGCACTTTAGTTCTGTCCATACCTTATCCAGAATGAGTTCTTAGCAACCCCCATCTCTTCCCTCTGCCCCTTATCTCCTGACTCTAGTTAAATTCAAAAAGCATCAGCAAAAGGTAAGTTATCAATAAAGGCCTAAAACCATATGTTACAAGGTTGTATCAACTTGTGCCCCATGAATTGAGGCGGATTAATGTCAGTAAGAACACACTGCATACATAATAAGAATTTTTGTAAAAAAAAGGAGCTGATAATCTGCTACTAGCTCATTTTTAGGAACTGTTGTATAATTCATGTGGCTTTTGCATATTGTTCATTGAATTACCATGAATACCTGCGCATCAGATAAGATACACACTGAAACCAAAGGGAGAGTACGAAATGCATTTTTCAGTTCTGTCCCCATACCGGCAGTCAGTCATATTTGAATAAGAAAAGGCAGATAAAATCAATTTGCAAAAAAAGAAGACTAAAATAAATGCGATTGGAATTGTAAAACTAGCAGAGATCTTAGTTTGCAGACAAACTGAGCAGAGATGTCAAGCATATGGAGGACAAATCATCTGCTATTTCTTTGAGATGGTAATATTTTCCAATGAGCAAATAGCTATGGTATTTGGTGTCAGTGGAGGGAATTGCTGTTTTACTGCGGTAATGAATCATTTAGGCTGAGGCGGATTCAGGTACGTGAGTCACATCTGCTGTTGCGTGGACTTCATCAGCCGGGCTCAGATGCTTCCTGCTTTCCTGGGGGGTTTCAGGAAAAGGCTTTTGGCCAGGGATACTCTGCTTCTTTTCCACTGGTCCCTGAGCACATAGTCCCTTAACCAGTAGGAGGAGAAGGGATCCACCCACAGGTGTGGGAAGGGGAGGGAGACTTAGGAATCCTCTCATCCATCGCAAAATAGGAAAATGAATTTCTCTCCCACAAGACTGCTAGAGCTAAAGCTCTGTCACTGGGCTCCATGCTCTGGTTTGGGGCTTTGCTTGTGAGTTCAAAGGAGATCTTCAAGAGAGTTTCAGTCTTTAAACATTTTTGTGCAAATGTTCATTGAATTATATCCATGGATTGGATGTTAATAGGGGGAAAAAATAGAAGGAACTATTCTTCTTAAATCCTGATTTTTAAGGATTTGGAGGAACTGAATTGGCTCGGGCAAAAGAGACTTTATAGTAAAGGAAGATAGGGTAAAACAGCCACAGTAATAACTTCCATTTATTATTTTCCAAGCATCGTTCTAGTGGCTATATACATATTATCTCCTTGATTCCTCACCAAATCTTGACTATGAGCAATTCTTACGTCTGTATTATAGGTGCGGCAACAGGGGCTCATATAGGTTAAGTGACATGCCCTCATTCAGTCAACCAATGAGTGGTGGAATTGAAATCCGGACTAGTGTTGACCATTCCTGGACACGGAAATGGAGAAGGACATTGCTGTCCAGCAACTATGCTGTCCAGCAACTTTGACAAGGCCTGTTTCTATTGGGATCCGCCATGCTTTCCTTGACCATTCTCTGCCTCAGGTCACAGGATCTCTGTCCAGGTTATCAAGGACCAGTGACAAGGATCTTCAGTTCTACTCACAGTTCTATTGCTAGCTTAGCATGTGACCTTGAGCAGGTCACTCAGTTCTTTTGTCTTGATCCTTCAATTATAAAATTACAGTGGGACAGAATCAGTGGTTCTTAATGTCTGAGAATTGTAGACTCATCTAAATAAACCTCCACAGAAAATTTTGCTCACAGTTTTATATTCTTATGGACTTCCTGAATTTTGGATCAGGGTAAGCATGTCAGGATTAGATAGTCTTTGTTATTTTTTGATGAGGACTGCTGGTTTATTAGACTTTTCTGCTTAGAGTTTTGGAGGGATAAGAGATAGCGGTTGTCATGGGTTTGCTAAAATGTCAAAAATAAGGAAAATGTGGATCTAATATAATTAAAGGGAAGCTAACTGTCTACATTTCTGTTAGATAATATTTCATAAACTTTTTTTTTATCAAGGATAGTATTAAATCTCTGCCATTGAAGAGTACTTACAAATGGGTAAATTTCATTACCGTTTTTTAAAAAATTTTTTATGGTAAATTTATTTTTTATTGGTGTTCAATTTGCCAACATACAGAATAACACCCAGTGCTCATCCCATCAAGTCCCCCCTCAGTGCCCGTCACCCATTGACCCCCACCCCCCGCCCTCCTCCCCTTCCTCCACCCCTAGTTCGTTTCCCAGAGTTAGGAGTCTTTATGTTCTGTCTCCCTTTCTGATATTTCCCACACCTTTCTTCTCCCTTCTCTTCTATTCCCTTTCACTATTATTTATATTCCCCAAATGAATGAGAACATATAATGTTTGTCCTTCTCCGATTGACTTACTTCACTCAGCATAATACCCTCCAGTTCCATCCACGTTGAAGCAAATGGTGGGTATTTGTCATTTCTAATGGCTGAGGAATATTCCCTTGTATACATAGACCACAGCTGCTTTATCCATTCATCTTTCGTTGGACACCGAGGCTCCTCCCACAGTTTGGCTATTGTGGCCATTGCTGCTATAAACATCGGGGTGCAGGTGTCCCGGCGTTTCATTGCATCTGTATCTTTGGGGTAAATCCCCAACAGTGCAATTGCTGGGTCGTAGGGTAGCTCTATTTTTAACTCTTTGAGGAACCTCCACACAGTTTTCCAGAGTGGCTGCACCGGTTCACATTCCCACCAACGGTGTAAGAGGGTCCCCCTTTTCTCCGCATCCTCTCCAACATTTGTGGTTTCCTGCCTTGTTAATTTTCCCCATTCTCACTGGTGTGAGGTGGGATCTCATTGTGGTTTTGATTTGTATTTCCCTGATGGCAAGTGATGCAGAGCATTTTCTCATGTGCATGTTGGCCATGTCTATGTCTTTCTATGTGAGATTTCTCTTCATGTCTTTTGCCCATTTCATGATTGGATTACCTTTTAATACACAGTTTGCTCCAAAACCTGTATTCTTGTGTAATAGTGGCTAACAACAACAATAATAGCTATCATATATTGAACAGTTACATCTAAGCACTGTGCAAAATGTTTTGCATGCATTATCACATGTAATTTTTGCAGAAACTCTTTAAGATAGGTAGTATTATCACTTTTTTAAAGATGAGAATAGAGGCTCAGAATTTAGAAATACGCAGACATATTTTTTAAGATATATATCTATCTAGATGTAGATATCTATAGATAGATATTTTAAAAATATCTATCAAGATGATGATATAGATATCCACATCCATTTCTGTATCTATATCTATATATATCTTCGGTTTCCATTGCATTTTGGCTTCTCTAAATAATTATGGTTCTAAATAAGTGCATCATCAAACTAAAATTCATCGTCTCAAGTGAAAGAGATATTATATATCTTTGAGGATTATGTTTGGCTTTTGGTAACAGTAAACTCAATTTAGAACGGCTTAACCAAACAGGATTTTATAAGCCTAGTGTTCCTGAATATACCCTGGAAACTTCATGAGAATGTCCCCCACCCCAAAAGTTAATATAGTTGCTATGTTTAAGGGGAAAATGGGTTTGAAAACTCAAATTAAGTATTTCCTCTACACTCAAGGTATTGTTGCTCTTGGAAGTTTTGATTAAATTCTTTCAAACATCCTTTCACAAGACAACAGTTCTTCATTTTGAGATTGTTTTTGCTACCTTGCTGGTTTTAAAATGATCTTTCTTTTCCCAACAAACCAAAGTCCAGGACCAGATAGGTTCCAGGGGAATTTTGTCAGGCATTTATTTCTTTATTTTATTTCTTAAAAATCTGAATTCCAGGGATGCCTAGGTGGCTCTGTGGCTGAGTGTCTGCCTTCTGCTCTGGGCATGTTTGATCCTGGGGTCCTGGGATCAAATCCTGTATTGGGTTCCCCTTGGGGAGTCTGCTTCTCCATCTGCCTATGTCCTGTCTCTCTCTCTCTGTGTGTCTTTCCTGAATAAATAAATAAAATCTTTAAAAATTTTTTGAATCCCAAGTGATTTTTACTGTAAATGTGATGATTGATTTCATGTGTCAACCTGACTGGGTCATGATGCCCAGATACCTGCTTAAACATTATTCCATTATTTTTGTGAGGGTGCTTTTAAATGAAATCAACTCTTAAATAGGTGGGCTTTGAGTAAAGTAGATGAAAGCCTGAAGAGAACAAAATATTGATCTCTCAGAAGCAAGAAGAAATTCTGTAGCGCAAGGTGTTCAGACATTTTATTATGGTTTAATAACTTGAGTGGTCTTTGACACAGAAGTACAGTTTCCACCAACAAGGAGGTTTCAAGTGAAGCTTTAGAAAAAGTTCATCATGGTGATTCTAATATGCCTCCTGGTTAAGCCGCCCTAGCTAAGGAGGCAGATCAAAAAGCCACAGAAGTACCCTGATCGGGGGAGGAAAAGCAACTACTATTTATGATGAAAAAGGACCTCAGCTACTTCTATTTTGACCTCAGTCTATACGTTCTAATTCATTATCTTCTTCTTTTCAGCTTATCTCTTAACTCAGGCAAAAGACCCTGTGGGCAAAGCATCCCCAGAAAAGAAACTACCCACTCAATCAGTAAAGACTGTCATGAACCAGCAAGACCCTGCCTGTGATTGACCCTAGACAATGATCAACCTGACCTTTGCGGCCCACCTGCACGTACCCACCGATCGTTGTCCCATATTTTCCTTATGTTGTTGAAAACTGACCTCTGTGCTCTGAGGACTACCAGATATTTAAAGAATATTCTTCTCAATCTGTTCCTAAAAAATAGAAAAGGAAGGAAAACTTCCAGACTCATTCTATGAGGCCAGCATTATCTTAATTCCAAAACCAGACAATGACCCCAGTAAAAAGGAGAAATGGAGACCAGTATGCCTGATAAACATAGATGTAAACATTCTCAACAAAATACAAGCAAATCGAATCCAACAGTACATTAAAATCACCACAATCAAATGGGATTTATTCCTGGGCTGCAGGGGTGGTTCAATATTCACAAATCGAAGTGATACACTATATTAATTAAAGAAAGGATAAGAACCATATGGTCCTTTCAATAGATGTAGGAAGAAGCATTTGACAAAATATAGCATCCTTTCTTGATAAAAACCTTCAACAAAGTACGTATAGATGGAACATACCTCAACATCATAAAGGCCATACACAAAAGACCACAGCTAATATCCCCACCTGAGAACTCTTCCTTAATGTTCCGGAATAAGACAAGGATGTCCACTCTCACCGTTACTATTTAACATAGTGCTAGGAAGTCTTAGCCTCAGCAATCAGACAGCAAAAAGAAGTAAAAGGCATCCAAACTGGCAAGGAAAAAGTTAAATTTTCACTGTTTGCAGACAACATGATACTACTGTAGAAAACCCAAAGGACTCCACCAAAAAATTACTAGAACTTATACATGAATTCAGCAAAGTTGCAGGACATAAAATCAATGTACAGAAATCTGTTGCATTTCTATACACCATTAATAGAGCAGCAGAAAAAGAAATCAAGGAATTGATCACATTTGTAATTATACACCAAACAATAAGATACCTAGAAATAAACCTAATCAAACAAGTAAAAAGATCTGTATTCTGAAAACTATAGAACACTTATGAAAGAAATTGAAGAGGACACAGAGATATACAAAAGCATTCCATGCTAATGAATTGGAATAATAAATACTGTTAAAATGTCTCTACTACCCAAAGCAAGCTACACTTTTATTGCAATCTCCCTCAAAATACCACCAGCATTTTTCACAGAGCTAGAATAAACAATCCTGAAATTTGTCTGGAACCACAGAAGACTCTGAATAGCCAAACCAACCCTAAGAACGAAAAGCAAAGCTGGAGGCGTCATGATACCAAACATAAAGCTCTATTATAAAGCTGTAGTCATCAAAACAGTATGGTACTGGCCCTCAAACAAACACATAGATCAATGGAACAGAATAGAAAACCAGAAATGGATTCATGACCATATGGTCAACTCATCTTTGACAAAGCAGGAAAGAATATCCAATGGAAAAAGGATAGTCTCTTAAACAAATGGTGTTGGGAAACCGGACAGCAACATGCAGAAGAATGAAACTGGACCACTTTCTCACACCATATACAAAAATAAATTCAAAATGGATGAAAGACCTAAATGTGAGACAGGAAAACCCAGGCAGCAGCCTCTTTGACCTCGGCCATAGCGGCTTCTTATTAGACACATCTCTGGAGGCAAGGGAAGCAAAAGCCAAAATGAACTTTTGGGACTTCATCAAGATAAAAAGTTTCTGCACAGTGAAGGAAACAATCAACAAAAATAAAGGGCAACTATGAAATGGGAGAAGATATTTGCAAATGGCATATCCAATAAAGGATTAGTATCCAAAATCTGTAAAGAACTTATCAAACTCAACACCCAAACCCCAAATAATCCAGTTAAGAAATGGGCAGAAGACATGAACATACATTCTTCTAAAGAAGACATCCAGATGGCTAACAGACATGAAAGGATGTTCAACGCCACTCATTATCAGGGAAACACAAATGAAAACCGCAATGAGATATCACCTCACATCTGCCAGAATGGCTAAAATGAACAAGAGAAACAACAGGTGTTTGTAAGGATGGGGAGAGAGGGAAGCTTTCTTGCACTGTTGATGGGGATGCAAACTGGTGCAGCCACTCTGGAAAACAGTATAGACATTCCTTAAAAAGTTAAAAATAGAACTACCCTATGATCCAGCAAATGTACCCAAAGGATACAAAAATACATGGATACATGGATACATGCACCCTGATGTTTATAGCAGCACTATCAACAATAGCCAAACTATGGAAAGAGCCCAAATGTCCATCAGCTGATGAATGGATAAAGATGTGGTGTATATATCTATCATCTATCTATCATCTATCTATCATCTATCACCTATCTATCAATCTTCTATCTGTCCAAAATGGAATGTATGTGTATATATATATGTAATGAAATATATACACATATAATGAAATATTGTCCATCAAAAAGAATGAAATCTTGCCATTTGCAATGATGTGGATGGAGCTAGAAGTATACTATGCTAAGCAAAATAGAGAAAGACAAATACCCTATGATTCCACTCATATGTGGAATTTAAGAAACAAAACAGATGGACATAGGGGAAGGAGAAAAATAAAATGGCCTTTCTTTTATAAGTTGAAGATTATGAAGATGAAGTGTGGTAATAAGTTTATTTTATTTATTTTTTATATGTATGTCCTTACTTGGAAAAATGGCTTGGTGACACCCTTTGGGACCCTTCTCTGCTTGTCGCATTCAGAATTCTCCTGTCTTGGAAGATTTGAAATGTACCACTAAATTAATTCAAAAGGTAAATCTAAGAAGCTATACATTTTTCCTCTAATTCTAATGAGGTGATTATACTGAATGGTACATTTGGTAGTAATATTAACTGATTAATCCTCCCAGTTAGAAAAGGTAGTTGAATATTTGTTTTATTATGAAAGAGTAAGTAAGCCTGAAAAAAAGTTTAAATGCTTTGTGGTTTTGGCAAATTGTAAACTTAGGATCACATTTGCCCTATAGGTGTGGTTGGCTAGAAAGCAGCCAGGTTATGCCAGTGCATTAGGATTCTGTAAATGTTTTCAGCTGATAATAAAATTGACCGTTTCCTCTCTGCCCACGTGATCATCAGCAAGAAGTATGTCTATGTCTATGATATTGAGAAATGGAAAGAAAAATGCAATTATTTGGGTAATTTAGTGGCTCCCTCCTTCTACCTTATTGTTGAATTTATCTGAAAAATATGCTGCATGTCAGTGTAGATCTAAACAATCCATGATAATTACTATAAAAATCAAACAAATGGAGATCAAAAAGAGGATGATCAATAACCGCTAGATATTTATCTTTTAAAACTAAACATTTGACTGAATAACAAAATACCAGTTGTCCAACTTATAACATGAGAGAACTTACTCGACCAGCCATGTGTCCCTAAAATATCCAAGTGTGATATGATGATGAATGGCTCTTAATAAGTTCTAAGTGGTTAAAAAAAAAAAAAAAGTTCTAAGTGGTTGTGTCCATAGTGAATTAAAATATTTTTTTTCTGAAAATATATTGGAATTCTAAATCATGGAAGAGATGATCACTAAATAAATCTTTTCTTTTTCTTTTCCTCTTTTCTTCCCCTCACTTTTTACTTTTTAACCAGAGACCACAAAAAAGAGCTGAAACCTTTAGGCCTCTAAAATTTTTCCTTGTGGAGAGTATTGAGAATATTGAGCATGTGTTCTAGATAATGACTTTTTTTTTTTTTTTTTTTAATGAGCCTATGTGTAAGGGTGCTCACTGGGATGTGGCAAAGAGAATAGAAAAGAGAAAGGTAAAGTCGTGGCTTGTGAACATTACAAGCCCAATTTTTGGGAAATCAATATCCTTGAGAGCAGCCCTCAATCAACAATCAAAGAAATTCAGTAATAAATACCCCAGCTTTTTTCACCCTTCTGAAGTAAATTGGTCAGTGATGTGTCTGTCCTCCCTCTTTTCCCCAGGGTCAGGAAGATGGAATCCCAGTTGCACAGAGTGTTAAACCCTTTTATTTCCACACACATCTTGGTTTTCTTCCCTTCATGGCTTTTGCTATTTTAGGAATCACTTCCGCGTTCACTTGTGAGGGTAACTCCCCTAAGGTGCTTTATTTAGGCTCTAAGTTATGTTTCTAAATGCAATAATTTAAATCATTAAGTCATTTAAATCGTCTCTGGACAGAAAACATCCAGGAAGGGGCTGCTTTCATCCAGAAAGGGGTAACAGAATGGTGTGGCACTGATCAAGGAGTCGAGCCCCCCACTCAGCCTCCTTTCCCTCCTCCTCGTCCCTAAAGACCTTACTGGGACACAGAGCTTCTTGGGAAAAGTTTCAAAACCTTAAGAATAAATGTTTTCTTTCACTTAAAAAAATTATCTCATGCTCTGACTGATTTCCTCTACCAAACATTACGTGCTAATTTTCCAGATATTTAGCGCATACAATAGCAGTACATCTATTTACTCTTTCCCTGAAGTTATATTTTTTAAGAATCCCCCTCTGAGGCAACCAACACAGTTTTCCAAATGCAGTTAAAACTCGTTCCTATTCCATACACTGTCCATTCCCTAACTAGTTCAGTCGCACATTAATGAGAATCAAGTCAGTTAACCCTGATTCCTTGAATTAAGAGATTGTATAAATCCTCACTGAAGTCAATGCTGACTGAACTTTTTTTTTTCCTAGAGTGTGACTTTTCATATAATAAACTTATTTAATGGACACACATAACAGTAACTTATCTTGGAGTGTGACAGGCAAATTTTCTGGGAAAAAAAATCAATTTCCCTCTTTCAATATTTCTTTTAACAAGGTTGAAAATCATATATCTTAACAGAGAATGTTCCCGAGCTCTGTGATTAACATGCAAAGCTATTTCTTAACAGCACTCTCTCACTTTTAAAATGACATTGAGAGCTTAGAGGCGCTTGTTCTTAATTTTTAAACCTACTGATTTCATTGTGCCTGACACAAAGCAGAACATCTTTGCCATAATTATTGTATAACAGTTATTTTTCACAAAGTTGTAATTTTCCTAAAATTAGCTGGACTGCCTCAATTATGTAAATTGAATCCTGAGACTTTAATGAGTGCATTTGTAGGAGCACACTAGACTTTTATAGGGAAACATCAAGGGGGGAGAAAATCTCCAAAGCATTTTCACCGCATCACACGAGACCGGGGAAAAGTAATTCACAGCCGGTGGTCACAGTTTCTGGTGGACAGTTGGTTGGTTGGGTCCTGTCTCTGCTTTGTGCAAAAAAAGAAAATTTACTTCAACTACCTAAGGACTAAAATCCTGCAGTTAAGGAAGCTTCAAGGGTTAAGGGCGCCCTATGACCTTGATGCTATGGTTTAGCATATGACACGGGCTCACCTGTGTCTTCACTTCTTGTTTCCTTTCAACACAATACCATTTTTCTCCCCACCATATGCCTTGTCGTGCTTATCTGTGGTTGTGTGACAAACCACCCTGAAGTTTAGTGGCTTCGCCAACCATTTGTCTCTGTCTCCTTCAGTTCTGTGGGTTGATTAGACCGAGCTGAACAATTCTCCTTATCAGCTCTCATGGGATTACACTCAGAGAAGCTGGATTTGGAATGTGCAGGCCCCACAGGGCTGGATATTCCCAGATGGCTTCTTCACACCCGTGTCAGGAGCTCAGGGCTCCTCTGTCCCCACCGTCTCCCGCAGAGCAGGTTGGACTCCTTTCATGGCACCTCAGGGCTCCAAGAGGAAGAAGGGGGAAGCTGCCAGTTGTTTCAAAGAGTATAAGCCCACAACTGCCAGGGCAGCACTTCGGCTGTGCAAAGTACTTGCAGGCTGATTCAGCTTCAAGGGAAGGGACATGGACCCCGTCTCTTTATGGAGGAGGAAAGCAAAGATTTTGAGGCATCATCAGTTCGACATTCTTTTCACGGAGTTGTTTGATCTCTGACAAAATGTGCTTCCTTCCTTCCTCTCCTCCTTTTTCCTTTCCTTCCTTCCTTTCTTTCCTCCTTTCCTTTGCTTATTTTTCTCTCTTCTTTGCTGGAGGATAAACTCATTGAATTGGCTTACTTTGCTGCTTACCACTTCATGTAATCCTGACTCAGAGGACTCTGGATCGAATCCCTCCTGTCTAATTACCCATATATCTTCTCTGACAGTACCCACTTCTCATTAATCATGCTCTTCTCCCTTCTATAGGCTTCTACCTCATTTTCCTGCCTCCCTCTTTCCCTATGGCCTACTTCCAACGCCAATACAATGACTTTTCTCCTTCTGGAAATTGTGGTATGTTTAAAAATAGCATGTCATTAGCATCCGTGGTATCTGTATTATGCACACCAACGAAAGAGACCCATGTCTAATCAGTAATATTAATAACCGTATCACCAACTAACTTATTAAGTGCTCATACGTGCTAGAATGGTAGCAATTTACATGTACTATCTCATTTAAATCTTTAAAATCGCCTTGTGAGGTGTATTTTATTATCTCCATTTTACAGATTAGAAAAATGAGCATGGAGAAGTCAAGAGTTAGCATCTGTAAGCGTATTAAATAATGAAAAATAATTTTCATGGTGCTTGTACCAGTTTGTATGTGAGAAAGGTCTCATTGCCTCTTATTCTTCACAGCATTGCTGTTGTTAGACTATTGTTTTTGCCAATTTAGAGCATGAAATTGCATTTTATTGTGATTTTATTTTGTATTTTCCCAATTGTTAATTAACTGACACATATTTTCATAAAATGTATTGGCTATGCTTGTTTTCTCATCAAGAAAATGGCTTTTATGTGTTTTGCCTGTTTTTCCATTAAATTCTTTCTCCTCTTGATTTATTGGAGTCCTATATGTATTTTCAATACTGATCTTTTTAAAAAATGGTTATATATGCTGCAAATATTTTCCTTCAGAGTGTGGCTTGTCTTTCGACTCTCTTCTTGTGTTTTCTGATGATGAAATTTGTTCATGTATGTGTGTTTTGTCTGGAAACAATACAGATTTGCTTCTAACTTCTAGATTTACATTTTTTTATTTCTCCATTTTTCTTAGTTGCACTGGCTAGTTCACCTTTACAAGGTACCTAGAGGATGTGATAGTGGACATTCCTGTCTTTTCACAATAATGGAGAATGCTTTATTATACTTTACCATTAAGTATGTTGCTTTTTTGTAGAATTCATTCCTAGCCCCTTAGGAATTCTTTCTTTTTCATGAGTGGATGGTTTTCAGTTTTTATCTAGTGATTTTTTCAATACATATATTTAGATGATCACATGAGTTTTCTCCCTCAGTTCTTTATTTTGCTAAAGCATATGAAAATATTTCCAGTGTTACATCAGCCTTTCACTTCTCGGATAAAATGAAGTTGGTCATAATGTTTTATCTTATTTGCATCACTCTGTTTTACTTGCTAATTTTACGACTTTGCATTCACATTTTTTGTGTGAGATTGACTTAAATTTTCATTTCTCTGAATGTATTATTAGTTTTAGTGCTAAGATTATATATACCTCTTCTCTTCTTAAGCATTTGTGTAAAATTAGAATTATCTCTCAAGGTTTTGTAGAACTGCCTTATAAAAATCTATGGCCCTGGTGTTTGCTTGGTAGAAAGATTTTTTTTTTTAAATAACTAACTGCATTTCTTTCATAGATATGGGGCTATTCAAATATTTTATTTCTTCTTGGCTCAATTTTAGTACATTGTATTTTTCCAGGAATTTTCCATTTGTATACTTTCAAAGTCTTTGCATCAAGTTATAATATTTTATTATCTCTTAATATCTTCTGGATGTGTAGTTAGGCTTCCGGTTAATTGTCACTATTGCTTAGTTTTCTTTTCTCTTTTATTCTGGGTTAGTCTTGCCAGCTTTTTCTTCTATACTATATGGTATTTTTCTATTTAGATTTCACATTTTATTACTCATTTTCTCCATTCCTTAGGTTTTTCTTTTTTCTAACTTTTGATATGGAGATTTAACTCACAAATTAAGTAAACTTTCCTTCTTTTCTATAGTAATTATTTACAGCTCTACAGTTCCCTTTGTTTGCCACATTATTTTCTTATTAGAATTTATGATACAAAGTGTTTTTGTTGTCATTCAGTTCTATATGTTGTTTTCCTTACTGATTTTGCTAAATCTATGAGTATAAGAAAGTGTATTTTTAAAAAATGTAAATGCATTATTCTTCAATTATTGTTTTTCAGCCTTTTCTTTTGAAAATGATATAAGGATTCAAAGCCACGCAAATATGTAGCTTAATGAAATATTATAAGGCAAACACATCTGAAATCAGCATCCATTAAGGACACTTTGTCAGTCATCTCAGAAGTTCTTCCTTAAACCCCTCTCTCCTTCCAAAATAATCATTATCATAAATTTTAAAATTGTTACTTTCTTGAATTTCTTTATAGTTTAACCAATCCAATTTGCATTTCTAGACCATAATCTTACCTATTTCATTATTTTTATTTGATATGTCTTTTAAGTCTCCTCATCTATGGTTTCTTCTTCCTTTTTTCATATTTTATCAATTTCAGAAAATGAATTATTTATCAAAATCAAGATTTTACTAATACATACTCCTGGTATAGTATGCTAATTGAGCATTGCATTTGTCTGTTTTCTATTTTTCCTGCAAATAAGCAGTTGGATATGAGCTGCATCCAAGTTAATATCATTTTCTGTATTTATAGCTAAGTTCCATTGTGTCATATTTCTTGAAATGAGGAATACAGGATTAGCTATTTATTAGATCTCATTATTCTATGTATTGCTAATCTGCTTTTTAAATGAAATAAACAGTAAAATGTTACAGTGTTATTTTTTCCTTTTGATTGTTGGTATAATTGTCAGTTGATGAACTTTAAAAAGTTCTTTATAAAAATATATAAAAATATAAAAGTATATAATAAAAAAAATCAGGCAAAAATATAAAAAATATGCATCATGGCAGCACAGGTGGCTCAGTGGTTTAGTGCTGCCTTCAGCCCAGGGCGTCATCCTGGAGACCGAGGATCGAGTCCCATGTCAGGCTCCCCTGTGTGGAGCCTGCTTCTCTCTCTGCCTGTGTCTCTCTGCCTCTCTGTATCTCTCATGAATATATAAATAAAATCTTTAAAAAAATATGCATCCATAATAAATGTAGTAAAAGAGTTGCAGCCTTTGAGTTGTAACATTTTTAGGGAGTAAAGAGCATGTGAGATATCTCCCGGATGGCTGTAGTTCTCCCAGACAGATCTTGTGATTTCCCCTTGGAAAAGTACTTCCCTTCTGCTGTTAAAAAGCTGTCATTGAACAGAATCTTTCTCTAGCATCTACATAAACTTCACGTGGCAGTTTTGTGTTCCTGGACTTTATAAAGTTAAAGAATAAGCACCCATATTTTTTCTTTCCTGTATCAGAAGGTACCTTTGAGATGATGGTCTCACTTTGACTCTCTCACAAATCTATTTTTAAAAGATCCACTTATTACCCTAATATCTACACATGTGCACGTCTAACTTTTATGACCAGTGGTAGAAAATGTTTTCAATAACAAAACAGACAGATGGCAGTAGTAACCTAGAGCATTCACCTGTCCTACATTGGTAGGGCATGACATAGTCTTTCTAATTCCATTATGTCTGGTGAAAATTTTTTACAACTGTGCTGGAGTTAATTTAAGAATACAGGAGTTCAGAGAATCTTTTGATTACCTGGTTCAGCCTTTTTAATTTAGGCATTGAAATGGCATCTTCAAGTTTAGAGTGCCATTTTTCTTTTCCCTAATGGATTTTGAAAAGAACAGTAAATGAATGGAAAAATACTAAGTAGATGAGAAGCCCCTTTTAAAAAACCATTCTGGTTATGGTTCTCAGGAACAATTTAGAAATTAGAAATCAGGCAAAAATACTTCAGTTTAATGATAGAAAATCAGCTTTATATTGAGGTCTGATTAGACCCTGGAACATTTAATTCTTAGTTGCCGATTCTTCCATGAATTAGCCATTTCCATAAAGCTGAAAATTACTGGGATTTGGGAACAGAATTTTTATGTTTTTGGTACTGTTCTTAAAATTTCCTGAAAAACTAGCAAGTTGAATTATGATTTATGTTTTCTTATATGTTTCTTATTTTACTCTTCAAATGGTTTTACCTTTTAAGAAGTTGGACTTTTAGAGGAAGCTCAATCTATAACATCTATGATAGACTAACAATAGGCACAGCTTTATTTTGCTTCTCATTCTATAGAAACATGGCAGTTCTCTTGCATCTTAGTTTGCCAGAACAGTATGCCTGATCATAGAATGCTACAGAGGAATATTCTGGGACTTCTAAGGCTGGTTCATAAGAACTCTTGCAGCTTCCATCTGGGTTTCTTGGAACACTTGCTCTTGAAACTCAGCCATCATGCTGTGAGGAAGCCCAACCAGCCCCAGGGAGTTGCCTCTGGCCAGCAGCCCCAGATGAACTCCCAGCTGACAACCCCCCACCCACTAGCCAGCCATGTAAGTGAGCCATCTTGGAAATGTGTCTTCCAGGCCAGTTGGACTGTTGATGCTTTATGGGATCACAATAAGCCAACCTGCCAAACTCTGCCCAAATTGTAAATTTGTGAGCCAGAAACATGATTGTTTTTATTTTAAGCCACCAAATTTTGGAGTGATTTGTTATACTGCAGTAGATTACTAAACAGCAGGCATCTCCTGGACAGATTTCTGAATCAATAGAAAAATAAGACTAAAGAGTCAGGAGAATGGAAAATCAAAATATTTTTTTGATTTTCAGTATTGGTCAGGTTAGAGAATTTGTCTTAGTTTGAGTACTAAAGTTAATTTGCTGAGACCTACCCTGCACTTTTTAATTTGCCCACCTGAAGCAAAGTTGAATTCTGTGGATTCAGGTCACTGCCTCCTACTGGATTCAGGATGCAGGTCACTGCCTCCTTCTGGTCCAGATGAAGAAGGAGGGAGAAAGAGATTAATTCCTTCATGCTCAAGCCATTTAATATGTCAGATTTACTCAGTAGAGAAACACAGATCAATGACTGTCACCTCCAATCAGGCAATTTATTCCACATTTGTACAGAGATATATGAGTCTTCTAGGTAATTAGTAGTATTTGAGATAATCCCTCCTCGTGAAAACTGGAGAACTTTGTTAAAAGCATTCTCATGTCCCACTATGTAAAAATTAAGAGCAGCTATTCAGACAGAATTTGTTCAAAATCCGGACTTGACAACTTAATAGGAGTATGTCCTCGGACAGTGACTTAACGTTTCTGAATCTCGGTTCCTCGTCTGTGAAATGGGGATAATTTATAGCACCTAACTTACTGAGTCTAATACATAGTAAGGACTTAGAAGAATGTTTCTGCTCTTGCAATTTATAAGAGGCTGGTAAGGATATTTGTGCTTATGATTTTAGGCCTGTGGATTTCTAAAAGGAAAATCAGAAGAAAAATACCATAGTCCTGGTTAAGGGCCTATTACTTATTTGCATTCCTGACAGTGTACTTTTCAGTGTGAAAGAATGTGACCACAATGTAGTCAAGGCTGTATTCCAGGAATGGTGAGTGTGATGGGACAATGGGAGATTTGTATAACTGTACATTTCCATACAGAAAAATGACTGAATTGATATATGCTCACTTTATTACTTCTAGACCAACAGATCTATCAGAAACCTTAAGACAGCTTAACAGATTAGCAAAGATCAGGAATGCAAATAAGAAAAGTAGTTGTGTAAGGTTTATTAAGATACTGCTCTATGTGTGTGTGTGTGTTGTGACTGAGGATTTCAAATTCTTGATTTCTCCATATTTTATGCAGATTCAAGTTTGATGATTCAGTTAATGGTCCAATCCAAGTTCATTTCTGTGATGTTCGTTAATCTACATCAAGAGCAACTGATGCATCTTTCTCTGCTTTGTGCCGGTGCCAACAAACTTACCCTTAATTAAGATCATCTGAGTGTTTCATTTGTGTTAGTTTTATCACTCACAGTGAGACCCTCAAAGTTATCAGTTACTTCCATTATAACCTCTATCTTATCCACTACAAGACTGGTTCTCAATAAATGCTTTCTTGAATTAATTAGGATATTTCATAATATTCCACTTGTTGCCATATATGTTACCAAAATTCAGACATATTTTTTTCTGGCTGTGTTAGCTAAAAAAATGGTGATTCCATACTGGCATTGAGGACATCAAGCATAATTTCCTAAATTCCGTTATTTATTAGGGATTAAATTTTGTGTTTCAAAGCTTAAAAGAAGGTATAGCAGAACCCTAAGAGAAAATGAGAAAGGAAGTTGTTCTGAGTCAGAGTTTGTGATTGATTGGATGCCTGGGTTGGTTAGACTCTATGTATGGGGATCCTTAGGCTATGGGTTGCTAGAGCCAATAAGCAAGAGATAGGATGACTTGGGGAAACATAGAGCAACAGAGAAGACTAGAGGATCATCCCAGATTGCACATTACAGGTGATAACTTTCTCAGGGATGCCACAACTTTGCCTGAACTCTACAAATGTTTTAGACATCCTAGTAGCAGAAGAGATTCTGCATCCTATTTACAATCCTGGGCATTTGTAAACACTTGGGCCTCCCAGGATATCTAACCAAGAAGTGAATAACAGTTATTTTAGACTTGCTATTGTCACTCTTGCCTGGATAAAGAATGGAAGTTACCATGGGAATTGGGGGGAAAAGGAGTGTGAATGCATGTCCCTGTTGCATACAGTAAGTATGCTATTATTTCCAGAAACTGACCCATAAAATTTTGTGACTAAAGTTATCTGACAGTGCCAGGTTGGAATAAAAATCCAGAAATATAATAACATGGCCCAGACCACTGTGCCATAGGTAACATCTGTAGGAGTGAAGAATTAGCAAATAAATGAATGACACTCTTATTTACACCTCAGATAGACATGTATATTTTCAACATATCGTTAGAATGTATATTATACCAAGTCATCAATAGCATTCAAAATGAAATGTAATATAGATTGCCCAGGTTTTGTGAATTCTCCAAGACTTACCTTTCACAGCAGAGAGTTGTCTCATAAACTCATTCTTCATTTATTCGATGGTATTTATTGCATTCTTGCAATGGATCAGACATGGTAGTAGGTGACTTCTGGTATGCATGAGTGCCCAAAATATAAGACTTAGAATACTAAAATTTGGTCTTTAAAATCACAGTAATTTAGGAATCTGCTAAATATTTTTATTGTACATATGATTGCCATTATTCTTGATCTTAAAGGGTTATAGAATAACAATCATTCTGAAGGATTGGCTGTCTCATACTTCACTTTTCTAATAGTACCCTTGAATTTGATATTTTGAGGCCTCATCAAGTTGACTAATAAAGAGTCAAGTTATTTCTAGGAAATACATCCCTCAAAAATCCCCCAGGATTCCAAGAGGTCTTACATAGTATGCTAATGCTAACACCAGTTTATACATTCAAAAAAGGCTAGTTGTACAATGGGCTGAAGGACATAGTTGTTCTTTGTCTCTATTCAATCACTACTATCATTAATATATAACATTTACCGTTGAGTGCTTTCAGTGTGCCTCGCTCTGTTGTATACACTCTTCTCACATTTATTCATCTTGTTCTCACAAAATGCTATGAAGGTATAGCTATTCATATTTTAGTGACAGGGGAAAAGAGGCATGGGAAGGTGAAGTAGCTTGCCTGGATCACATATCATGGAAGAGGCTGAATTGGTTCAACCCTGGACAGCCTGGGACCTGCATTCGAGTTCTTAACCAGCACACTCTGCAATAATACGTGACATGGTCCCTGCTGTGATATGTGATACTGCTGCTTTCTTTCTGCTCAGTTGTTAATTGATGTTCTGCTAATTATGGTTCACAGTCCACGCTGTTCCCTTTTTTTATCTGACTTGCCCATCTGAGTTGCTCAGGGCTTTAGCTCACACTGCCACTGACATCCTCTTTGCCATAGGGAAAGATCCTTTTGCATCTTCCTTTACACTGAGGTCCCACAGTGGAGTTACTTGGTCCCCAGAGATTCAGTAATTTCACTGATTTGCTACATCCTAGGGTAGGTAAAGGGAGGAGAGAGGTAGCAGGAAGGACTGCATAGGAAGAATTGTAAACCTAGTCCTAATTTGAGCTTGGAAGCCCAGCCTTCCGCCCTGAAATTCAGCCCTTGTTGAAGTGGGTTATATTCAAGCGGACTTCTTAATTACTTAGGCTTAGTCATCCCAGGAGGTCACACATTGGTCCATTCCCTCATTGTAGATACATTTTTAGAGATCTTCTCCCCTGCCATGGGCCATGGGACCACATTGTAATCAGGAACGTAGCCAGACCCAGAAGTGATCTTAAGTATCTTGTGATATGGAAGACTCAAGGGGGAGGATTGTATAACTTCATATGACTGCCTGTTCAAGGCCTGCTGTAAAATAAATTATATATGGTTACTAAGGAAACCAATGGCCAACTGTTAAAAACCACATTTATGAAATGGCAATGTATGTGCCTTTTTACAGAGGCGTTAAATATTAATATCTAGGAACAAGTCTGATAAGTATCATAATCTCAGAATCATTATAAACATAAATGATGTTTCAAAGTGTACTAAAAACTGTGGAAGGATATAAGGCATCTGATTTCTATGGTAAGAGTCACAGGAACTACTAATGCTACTGTGGTTTGTTGTCTGTACCTGTATGTAATTGAAGAAAATGCTCAGTCTCATTTACAGGTTACTGAAGAAAATACTTTTCCATTGAAGTTCAACATAGCCTAAATTATATCCTGGACCTCCTCAGGTGATACACCCACGTGGCAAAACTTCACATATCATCTTTTTGCTAGAGAGTGGAACGTGGCCCTTACCTGGTAGCTTGACAGAAGAGAATATAAGTTTGTGGACAGATAGATGCCACTCCTTGGAAGAAGATTCTTTGAGTCCTGCAAAATTGATTAGGAAAGTTGGTGAACAGGGAGTTCTAAGTTTTGGTTCTCCCTTCAGTTCTGCCACTAACCATCTAGGTGACTTGGACAATAAAATTTGCTTCTTTGGTCTCAGATCTCATCGGGAAAATAAAGAAATTGGTCTAGCTGATCTCTGAGGAACTATTCTGATTTCACATTCTACTATTCTAAGAATCTTTTCTTCTACTTGGTTCCATGTCATCTGTATTTATTCCTGGATGATATTAAATGAGAACAGGAAAATGTCATATCATTTGCCAAATCATTTCCCCAGGACATCCTTCACTTTAGAATTTACCTTTCCTTTTCCTTCAGGAATAAGAACATTACCTGAAACAAATGTTCCTTTCCTTGAATGAGGATATTTGTCAGCTAAAGAAGACTTTTCACAAACTTGAGAGAAAAGCAAACTTAGATGTAAAATAAGTTATTTTCTTGGCTAGCTGATTTTTGCATTTAGTTCATGGTTACTTTTTTGTTATTTGAATTTTAAGAAATTGTTTTTTTTTCTCATATCCTGACTTCTCTTTTGAAGAATTCTGCACTGAAGCCATAATTAATTTAATGATAATAATAATAATAATAATTAATAATAATAATGTAAAATGGAAATGAACCAAACAAAACTAGCTTGCTGCTTTAATTCTTATTTTTATGAGAAAGATGAGAAAATAGTTTTGGGTGATACTCAAGCAACGGATGGTGCAAGTTGAGGCATTCGAAGCCAGAGGGAGATTGGAGGATTTAACCATATTGAAACTTAAAATATAACTCAGGCAGTTGGGTTCTTGGGCTGTCTCTTATCTAACTGTGCTCTTTATGAATATGAAATATAAGTTAAAATGATGAGTGTATATGTGAAATGCCTAGTTCAATGCTTGGCATACATGGAGACTAAGAGAGGGGCAGGAAACTGGAAACCCCATGAGACTTTTGTTGCTTCTTTGTTTTCCTCAAGGAATTTCCACTTTCTTGGGTCCTACCAAATGTGCTATTTTAGACCCACTACGACCTGAAATAAATCCCCATAAGTAAAAGTTGGTTTTAGTCTTATTACTCACTGTGTCTCTAGAGCCAAATGATTTCTCCAAAAAAACATGCAAAATCCATAGGAAAACACTTTGAGATTCATTCCAGCACAATTGAAATCTTTCTTCCTTGAAGCTACCATTGTCTTATATCTATCATGTCCCTTTTTCCTTTGAATCCTCTAACAAGTCAACTGAAAGATAAATCCAATTCACTAGATACTTGTAGATAGTAGGACCTAATACCTCAATGAAAAGAACCTCAATAGTAATACCTCAATGAAAAGATAATTTCTGGTTTCTGGTCAAGCATATAAAAAGCTTAGAAGTTGTTAGTCTGTCCTAACAACAAGTAGAAAACTGAAAAAACTGAAAGAAAATTAATACATTAACAACTCTTCTTGGCTCCTCATGAGAAGTAAAGTCACAGGACAAGTTATTGCCCCCTAAAATTAGAGAGATAGGTGATACAGAGAATTTTAAGTTACCAGAGAAGAAATTCATGGGCAGAAACCTCCTTAGGAACCAGTACAGGCCAGGAGAACCTAAGCTGTAACTAGCAAATTGCTGGAGTGACAATGTGGACAAGTCTGAGAATTAAGAACTCCTTGGAGGTCAAGACAAAGGAGAGTCCCACACTTTTGTGAATTTTACCTCTCAAATCTCTACCAGGATTTTACAGTAAATATTGGAGGAAAATTTTCTCATGCATCTAGAAGGAGGAAAGGAAAAGGAACTATTTTGGAAATATACTAGAGCACTCTGTTCTTCTTAACAAGGTCTACCCTTAAGGGAAACTTTTACCAGAAACCTAATCTACTGCAGTTTTATGAGAGCCTAACTGACCTGAGAGAAGGGATTTCCTAGTCTCCTTTGGCCATCTTGTCCCATCTAAGAAGTAGTGGAGTGGAGAAGCACTTATGAACTTCACAGCCCAAGGGCACATGCTCACTAAAAGACTGAGACCTAATTAAAGGACTACAGCATGCTTTCCCTGTCCCCTACAGCTTGTCACCATATCACTAAAGCCCCATTTACTGGAATTCTTTTCCCCATTCTCATATCCTGCTTTCAACAAAAAAATTATGAGGCATATTAAAAGTCAAAACACAGTTTGAAGAGACAGAGCAAGCATAAGAACAGACTCAGATATGGTAGAGATTGAGATTATCAGACAGAAAATTTAAAATAGCTGTGATTAATAGGCTAAGGGCTCTCTAACAGAAAAAGTAGACAATAGACAATGTGCAAAAAGAGATGGATGACATAAGCAGAGAATGAAGTTCTAAGAATTAACCAAAAGGAAATGTTAGAGGTAAAAAACATTGTAACAGAAATGAAAATGCCTTTGGTGAGCTCATTAATAGACTGGACATGGCTGAAGAAAGAATCTCTGAGCTTGAAGATATGTCAACAGAGACTTTCAAAACTGAAAAGAGGAGAAAGATGACTTAAAAAAAATGGAACAGAATATCCAAGAACTATTGGACAGTGACAAAAGATATAAGATATGTGACTCAAAATTGTCAGAAGGAGAAAAAAAAAAAAAGAAAAAGAGAAGAAATATTTGAAACAATAATGACTTAGTATCTCCCCAAGTTAATGTCAGTCATGAATCCACAGATCTAGAAAGCGCAGAGAACGTGAAGCAGGATAAATGCAAAACAAACAAAGACAAAAACAAACTACACATAGGTGTATCATATTCAAACTGCAGAAAATCAAAGGTAAAGAAAACATCTTGCAAGAAGTTGAAAGGGAGGAAACTTTACCTCTTGTTTGCATGAAGATTGGAGTGAAATATATAAAATGTTGTTTTAAAAATTAATTAATTTTAATTGTGGTATAATTGACATATAATACTGTGGAAGTTTGAAGTGTATAGCATATTGATCTGATACATTTTATACATTGTAATATAATTACCACGATAGCTTTAGTTAACACCTCTATCACATCACATGATTATCATTTTTTGGGTGATGAGACCATTTAAGATCTAATCTTTTAGCAAGCTTGAAGTATGTAATACAGTATTGTTGGCTGTAATCACTATACTATACATTAGATCTACAGAACTTATCTTCTAATTGCAAGTTTGTACCCTTTGACCAACATCCCCCCCATGCCCTAGTCCCTGGTGACCACCGTTCTACTCTCTGTTTCTACGAGTTCAGCTTTTTTAGATTCCACATATGAGTGATATACAATATTGTCTTTCTCTATCTGGCTTATCTCACTTAGTGCAATTCCCTCAAAATCCATCCATTTGTTGCAAATGGCAGGATTTCCTTCCTTCTCGTGGCTGAATAGTGTTTCATTGTACATATATACCATGACATCTTTTTATCTAGATGTACTTTCTGAATGTTTTATTTAAAGGTATGCACTTGAATTTTGTATTGGAGGCAGTTTTGCACACGTATAAGGACTCTGGGGTTGGTCAGAACTGGGTTCATATTGTGCCTTTGTGGTAGATGATTACAAAATGACCACAAGAGTTCTTGCCTTCCTAGATTTGTGCTCTTCACAGTATGATTTTGTATCCCTTCCCATCTATTTTCCAGCCCTTGAATTGGAGCTGGCATTGTGACTTGCTTTGACTAACAGAAGGTGATAGAAAACATGATATCCTAGTTCCAAGTATAGCCTTCAATAGGTCTTGCGCATATCAGAGTTCTCTGGTTCTCTGGGGCCTCTGCCTCTCTTGTGTAAACAGAGCTGAGTCAGCTCACTCGTTCCAGCTGAGTCCCAGAGATTAGAGAGCCCAATCCAGATCAGCAAAGCTGCCTACCTGACCCACAGCTGACCTCAGATGCAAGAGGAATCAATCCCAGGAAGAACAGAGAAATTGCAGCCTAACCATGCCAAGTATTAATATGAAAATGGGGGTGAAATAAGTGTGACTTTTTTGAGCTAGCCAATTTTGGTGTGTCAGGCAGCATTACTATGATAGTAGATATCTGACACAGTCTTTGTCTTTTACCAAGCGTGTCCTTGCATAACAAACTTCTTCCTCTTTTGGAGCGAATGTTACTTTTAAGGCCTCTCTAATAGGATTAGTGTGGGACTGTGTGACAGGATGCATGTACCTGGCACACAGGAGGATCTCAGTATAAGCTCATTGTTACTACTGTTTTCTTTTCTACTATGAATCGACTATTATCTTGCTGGCTTCTATGAGAGGCCTCTTGCTTCCCCAGATTAATGCTTTGGGTTCTAGATCCCTTCGGTGCAACAAATAGGAGGCAGCAAATTAAACCCAGACTTTTGCCTAACCAGGACATGGTGCAGTCACGGATTCTGAAATCAGATAACCAGGGTTCAAATCCTTGCTCTGCTATTTTCTGGCTTCGTGGACTTGGGTAATTTAATTCCCCTGGGCCTTGGTTTTTCACTTGTAAAATGGGACTAATGATAATACCTGCCTTCTTCAGTTGTTAGGAAGATTAACTGATACACATCTAAAGACTTGGAGCAGCACCTGGCACGCAGTAAACACTCAGAAATACTTGGTAAATGTTGTATTATTGTCATCATCATCATCATCATTGAGATTTAGCATCTTCTAGAGATCAGTCAAAATCCAGGTTTGCCCCATGTGAAATTCTGGAAGAGCTTCTGCTTAAGCAGAGATGTATTCAGCTACTGCTCTGTCTGTGGTCCACAGGTCAGTAGCCATTCACTAGAGTTCAGCCATCTGCTAGGGAGCTGGCAGATGCTCTGAATCTTTACACACAGTCACACTGAACAACTGGTCCAGAAATAACATACTATAAAGATTCTGAAGGGAGCCAGGAAATGGGAAAAGGGAATGACCCATTGCACCGAGCAAATGGCACTGGCTAACGGGGATATGGATTTGGGGTTAGCCTCCGAATAAAGAACTGAAAGCCAGAAAAATACAGTTGCTATGGGACTAGGCTCCTTCAGAAGGAGTGGACCAAGAGTCCAGCTGAGACAGCAGGTTTGAACCTTTAAGGTGAACAGTAACATTGTCTGAAAAATCCACTAATATATCTTTTAAAGGAGACACTTTATACTTACTGATAAAAAAAATGCAAAAGAGCTTTTATATGGTGTTAAGAATAATGGGCTTTTGAATTGAACAGAACTGGGTTTGATTTCTTTCTCATTTAATGGCTATCTCACTTTGGACCAGTTTCTTCATCTCTCTGAGTTTCAGTTCCTTCATTTGCAAAATTAGATAATAATCCCTCTTTCATAGAATTAATGATGGGATTAAATCACATAGCTATATAAAAAGTTTAACAATATCTGGCACCTAATAGTCACTTAATAAATAGTATGTGTTACCATTATTATTGTTATTAAATAAACATCATTTGCCAAATTTTTTGTGTTGTCAAAATCTCCCCTGTATTTCCATTTTTAGTTTTCTCATATGCCCCGGCTTATCCTTTCAATTCTTCTGCACAGCATACTGATCTTTTGATGTCCGTCCTTCTCATGTCCAACTAATGACTTTGATTTGACACAACCCATTGATTATCTTCTGGGCTGGCTTTGACATTGGGCATCTGCCTCATTTTTACGTGCTTTTCCAGGATTTTAATTCCTTATGTCCTATCCCTGTGAGTGAACAAGAGATTAGAGAAATCAGATGAGCCCTAAGGAATTATCTAAGTTTGGGAGACACTGTCAGGAAGGCAAGGAGCAGCATCTACCAAGTCAGGAGGCAAAAAATGAGGTACTAATTGGTGCTAGGAGATGAGCACTTACCTAAAAGGAGTAAGAAACACTTTCTCCAAGTGTTTTATACTGTGAACTAGGTTAAGTCAGACATGGGCTCTTTAATTAGGGGCAGAATTTAGGATAACTTCATGTTCAGGGATTTCTCAGATCATTTTTCTCTTGTTTCGAGTTGATTATGGAAATTTGAAAGAAAAAAAAAAAGCCAAGTTAAGATAAGGGATTTCTCAGGGATGATTAAACAAATAAATACTGTTTTTCAATACAACTAATTTGGTTTCTGTCCCTCCTCTTGTACTCTGACATATTTATCTCTTTTGAAACTGGATTATCAGAGTTTGGGTGAGTAAAGCCATTTTTATTTTATTTTATTTTATTTTATTTTATTTTATTTTAGGTTCAATCCCATTATCTCCAATTTTCTTTCTTAGTTGTAGGTGCCGGGTCTCCTGGTGGAATTAATGATAGATAAGAAACAGTTGTTTTCACAGTCAAGGTACCATTGAGATTCACTGTGAGCCAATGGTGTCACCTTTCTATGAAATGATGGGATTCCCGCAACCAGGTTCACACATCATCATTCTCAGAACAACAAACTTTGCTCAGTATTATTAAAGATGATCACTTTAAAGTTTAGAACTGTAATGCATAAACTTAGGAATAATGATGATGCTCATACATGTAAAAATAGGACAAAGTGTGAAGTATAGTTTTCTTTCCACATGAGGTACAGTGCTCCTTCCCTGGTTGTTTAATAGTAGTGTCTCTGCAGCATGGTCTGGGGATTTATGCATTCTTACACTGTGTTTCTCTTGCAGATTTTGTGGGAATTTTGGAAGTGTTGAAATTTGGTGTCTTATGGTGCTTCTAGACCAATGCAATGATAGCTAATGATGTACTAGTGCTTTATATTAAAATGCATCATTTCTCTGCTTGTAACTGAGGGTTGTTTTTTTGTAGGATATGCAAATTCC
Source organism: Canis lupus familiaris (assembly GCF_011100685.1). Classification (NCBI taxonomy): domain Eukaryota; kingdom Metazoa; phylum Chordata; class Mammalia; order Carnivora; family Canidae; genus Canis; species Canis lupus. Next base: position 31,655,511 of record NC_049239.1, on the reverse strand, counting down.
AAGATAGATCATCATAACAAAATGATATCAAATGTCATAGCTGAGAGAGTTCCTACAAAATAAATGAAAGTAGTAACTAGCCCCATTGTTAGTCTTGTTCTCGAAGTCTTTCTCCTCAGCTGCAGTGATGGCAGTTGACTTGGGCTGAACAGATCTACATGCCTATGGGATAAGTGACAAAGCCCCTTTGTGTTTCAGTGTCTTTATCAATAAAATGGGGATATCAGTAGGGATCTTTCAGAGGGTCATTTTGAAGAGGAAAGGAGGTAATTCATGTCAAGTAATGAAATACAGGTAATATTCACTTAATAAATGATGGCTATTACTACTACTACTACTATTAATTCTTTTTGTGGTTGATTGGTATATAATTGCACAGTACAGCTTTGGTTAGAGATGCAATGTGTAGCCTTAAAGCAGGTTGGAATTATATGATTTAACTGGAGATTGAGTTGTTACCTACCAGTGGGATCAATGAGGGAAACTGCAACCAGAAATAAAATTATTTTAGAAGGACATGCTGGATTGTGCAGTTATTTTTGGGTAATTCATATGGACTATTCTAATATAAACATATTATACAACTCTGCTTATAAAAATAGCAGCTTTTTTTTTTAAAGATTTTATTTATTTATTCATGAGAGAGAGAGAGAGAGAGAGAGAGAGAGAGGCAGAGACACAGGCAGAGGGAGAAGCAGATTCCATGCAGGGAGCCCGACGTGGGACTTGATGCCGGGTCTCCAGGATCACACCCTGGGCTGAAGGTGGCACTAAACTGCTGAGCCACCTGGGCTGCTCCCTTGTCCCCCCCAAAAATGGCAGCTTTTATCTTCTTGCACAATTTTAATTCTTGGAGCTTCATTTGATGTAATAGCCAAATGGTGATATTTTCACACTAATATAATCTAGCGAGTACCTTTTGGCTTGATTAGAGTTTGGGTTGAAAAGGAAACTAGGACACAAATCATTCTATTCATAACACTGTTGTGTGCTGTCTCATAGTACCTCCTCAGGAAATGATAATTGCATTATTGCATGACTGTTGTATCCTAGGAAGCAGCCTAGGTCTTAGGCCCATAAAATCCTGTCTCTGCCCTCAAGGAATTCATAGTCTTGTGGATGGACAGAGGTTATTTTACTTCCAGATAACAGGTTACAGGTACAAATAAAGATTGCCATGTAATATGAGATATACTACAGTCAGGTCTTGTGTAGATATGAATAGGAAGAAGGAAATAAAGAGCCTTCGAGTTAGAGACAATGGAGTGTTCTGCTGGAGGAACATAAAATGATATATTTTGACCCAGAAAGGATTTGGGAAGATATCAAATCCAATTAGAGCAGGCATCATTTAAAACTATGGCTTAAAGTTTCCTGCTTACAAACTTGGCAGGAAAACTCCAAATGAGTAGAGACATCTTTATTGTGCCTCTTTGCTCTTCCTAATTTCAGCATAAGAAAGGGCTTCTGCTTTCAAGAAGAGAAGGACCATCCTGCTGCCACTGGGGGCCATGGGGAAACTTTCAGGAATCAGGGTGGTCAGAAGTCATTGATACCATTGTAGAAGAGAGATGGAACACCAGTGGCTCCGGGAGGCAACCAGGCTCCTCTAAGCCTCCGCGTGGATGGTGAATCAAACGAGCTGCCCTTCCTTTTCTTTCTGTGAATTGTTGTTGGTTTATTACTTTTTTACTCATTGATTTATGGTCTTCAGTTCACATTTCTGGTTCATCTCCTAGACTTCAGATTTATGTCTCCTTTCTGTAGTGGCTCTTGATTGTTCCTTGTGGAATCATCATCATCACAATGAATGATTGAGGGCCTACCGCGTCCATCTCTAATCCACATACACTCCATCTGGGGTAGATTTTATCACCAGGTTATAAAAGAAAAAAAATTAAATGACTTGTTCAAAGTCTCACAGTAAGTTAGTGGCAGAGCAGATATTTGAATCCAGGTATATCTGACCCGACAATGGGGTCAAGGGTCAACCCGACAAGGGTTTCCCCCCTTCTTCTCAGTTCTGCATCTACATAAATGACTCTGGGTGCCACCTCTGCCCGCCCCAGCCTGCTGTGTCTGACACCTGATTAACTGCACACTCTTGCTGATGACTCGGCATTTCCCAGAGTCTGTTTGTGCCAGGAATTCAGGCAGGAATGGACCATTATGTGCCGACAAGAACTGCAAAGAGAGTCAAGTATTCAAGGCCCTGTGTAAATGCGAAGGCAACTTGGACAAAAATCAGAATTTTAGCCTTATTTTTGGCCTAACTTGTGGTATTTATGATTGTGTCAACCTGTTATCTGGAAGTAAAATAACCTACATCACATAAGTCCACTGGGCAGAGGCTCACATTCTCTTGAGGATTCTCTTAGTCGAGTGCTGGGCAAGGCCATCTCTGTTTCATTTGCCAAATCAGAAAGGCAGCCTCAGGAAGTGCATTTTCTGCTCCAGCCTCTGCTTATGCAGTCCCAGTGTGTGTTATCATTGATCACCACATATGCATAAAGAACAGGTCATATGATTAGCACAGCACGCTGGCGGCAGTAATACAAGATTGTTGGGCTTGAGTCAGCCTAGTTTATGTCTCCTCTGAACATGTAAACTGTCTCTCTCTGTCAGATATGGTGATTTCATTACTAGTATAGCACTGAGTGGTGTGTGCTATGCATCAAGCTAATGAATAAGTAAATCCAAACGGTAATTGAATTTCTGCATTAGTGATAAGCATTCCTTGTACAGAAAAAGAAAGAACATTCAGCAGGGACAAACAAAGGAGTCCTGGGAAAGGTAGCATTTCCAGCATGATTTATATTACCAGAGGGCACTTGGTGGCGGGGTAGACAGGAACCATGGGAGCAAGGAAAATGCCCCCAGCATGTCTATTCCACGGAGAGGCAAAGACTGGGGAAAGCAGATGTTTTCTGAGTTAAGATTCCTGTCCCACCTTTTCCATGTAGTCTTTCACTTGCCTAGAATCCTCAGTGCCTGGGAGACCATGAAGTGTAGTGATTCTGAAGACAGGTTCTGGAGACATAGAGACATGGGTTTTCTCAGCTTGTCATTTTCTAGCGATATAGCCTTGGACAGGTTAGTTCCTTATCATTAAAATTGGGGTAATAATCTCATTCTGTCTGTCCTGAGAACTAAATTGGTTTGTTGTTTACTTCTGGCCAACACCCTCCAGTGGGAGTCATGGAGGAGGTTACATTAGGGGACATAGAGCTGACTTAACCCCCAAAACTCTGAGACTCCAGTCCCTTCAGGTCTTTCTAGACTCCTTCCTGCATTATATACAGAATATATAATAAAATAGCTTTCCAATTTAGTCTTTTCTCCAGATCTATCTATCTATCTATCTATCTATCTATCTATCTATCTGGTAGATACTCTTGTGCGCCTCAGCTTTACATGAAATCCCTGCCTCCCCACCATGGGATGTTGCAGGGCCTAGCTAGACCCTTCATCCTCCTTACTCCCCAAGCTGTGTCCCTCCTCATCCTCAAAACACTGTTTAAAAGTCATCTTTAAATTCCACTAGTGTAAAGCTCATGTCACTGTCTCCTGTTGAGTCCCCAGTATCCACTGCAGGACCTACCACGTAGCAGATGATCATAAATGTTTATAGATAGCCTGTAATTCCTTCCATATAGAGCTTCTGAATCAGTGGCTCCACGTCTTCTCTCTCCTTTTTATTTTCATAAACTTCGTGCAAAGAAGAGAGTCTGTCTCACGTTCCCTTCTTCTCTGGTGAATGACCTTATAACCCTTTAATCTCAGAGACATTTTTGGAGGATGAAGTGAAATGATGTATACAGAACACTTAGTGTGACCCTTAGCACATAGTGGGGATAAATAACTAATGACTGATATTAACAGTAGTATTCCATAGTCTCAGTGAAGGTTAGTGTTTGTGAGCCTATTGTATTTAGTGGGAGTACCATCCCTGTCTTCACTCTGCTCTCTTGCTGTGGAGAGAACTTTCCACACCATGTTCCGCAGTGAGTGGGCAGGTAATGGCTCCTGGCCCAGGCAGTGGAGTGCACAGGCATGCATGCTGAAATGAAGCGTATCATTGTCAGATGATGGGACCCTCAGGCTGTCTGCTGTCTGGCATGAGCACTGGGGAGGAGACAACAGCTGCTTCTGATGCTTCCGGTAATTATGATGGAGGATGATTCAATTCCATGTAGGATCCAGGACCCGAAGGGAACAATCTGGGCTAAGTCAGCATGTGCCTAATGAAATCGTTTAGCTTGGGCTGCGGCCTTACCTACCACAAGCTGTGATCTACTGTGTTCTAACAAAGCAATCCTGGGAGGCGATGCTGCTTAGGAAGAGGAAATGATCAGTAAAATTCACTCCTTGCACCCAGCCTTCCAAATTTGTACTATGACCCAACTGACTTGCAGGTTAGATTGGAAAATAACTTGCTCCATATGGCCAGAGGAGTCTCTGCTTTTAAATGGAGGGGCATCACTCCTCTAAGGTGCCTTCCCCCAAATCAGCGGGCACTTTCTCAAGGCTGTGGAGGCTACCTCTTTAATGATTTTTCATCACCCTGCATTGCTTTTGGCAGCCACCCACAGGAAATGAATCAGGTTTATTCTCACATGGGTTTCAGTTAGATGCTCAATTTATTAACGAGCCACGGTGTGGCTGTCAGTGATGGGACTCTCACACAGTATCCAAGCAACTGGATCCTGGGTCTCAAAGTCTGTTTATGTATCTCCTGCTACATGACATCCTGCCCCTTCCCTCCAAGCAGGAAGTGGATTGAGGCAAGTCATCCCTGGACATCAAATGATTGCACAGATGGTTCTGGGATCACCATTACTTAACCTTTTCGTGTGTTAAGCAGTGGAGGAAGGCTGAAAGCTCATAGGAATGTGATATGGAGACATTTTGGATTTCGTGAACTTACACACACCGGAATAAGAGGTGACTGCAGTCACTAACACTTGGTAAATCTAGCCTGGCTACCTCCATCAGGACTCCTTAGAGTATGTGTCTATCCTGGTGCATTCTGTGTGTCTGTTGGCTTTGGCATTCTGACCCATGCTTTGTTGCATTCCCATGCAGACGTCTCATCAGTATGGAATATCAGTGTAGGCGCTTGATGAAGACATGGACTGGAACCAACACTGACTGACTAATAGCCTGACTTTATATCTGGATTTTTTTTTTTTTAATTGCTACATGAATTGGATTGGCTTCAGTGGAAAGAATGAGAATGAGCATGACTGATTTCCCTGTTGATTTAACAGAATTGATAGTTAAAAAATAAACAATAAAAAACCCCAAGCAAATGAACACAAATGGGCTAATTTTTCTTTCAAAATAAATTGTCTGCTTTTTGGACTGAGTTTGATGAAATCATCTGGTGGTTCTGGCATCACGTAGACAGCACACCATAATCTTACATGTCAAGCTAATGAACATTGAAGTGAATCAATGAAACAGCTGTTACCAATGAAGTAAACACTAACGTGGCATGTAAATGGCAATTCCTACACAACACCATGTAATGGTTGTTTTCCTTGTCCCCAGCAGGGACTGAGGAGGGAAATACAGGAAGTCATCTTTACCTGAGATTGAATGAGACTCTGACAAGTTTCCTCAGTGGAGCTACAGAGTAACTCTGATAACAACTATTAATTAAATACTACAACAAGCTCATAGAAGCGTATTTGCCTCTGTTGAGGGGAAAAGATAAGAAATAAACTGGTTTGAACCTGCTCTTAGCATTTCTGGAGTCAGGGCAAGGGTGCTAATGGAGACCTAAAGGACATAGGTCTGTCAAGGTATGAATCAGACTTACACGTTTTCATAAAATTTGCTTTGTTCTCTTCTCTCCACAAAAAGAACTTCATATAATCCTAGAAACCCAGGTTTTGCCACATTTCTGTTTGTATCTCCAGGTTCTTTCCACATAGAGAGGCAGACACCCCACCTTGCTCCATTTATACCCCTTAAACTCACTGTACATGACCAACCTTGTTCATGTGTCTGGTCCTGGGGAGATTGGATCTCAGGCTGAAAATCATTTGGTAGGGAATTCTGGAGTCCTAGATAATCCAACTGGTTTAGGGAGAGGGCAGAGGCTTTTGATGGTCAGGTCCTCCCTGGAGTATGGAGTGAGGCATGGCTGGAAAAGGGTTTTAACAGTAGTACCAGATTTTTTCTCAACTATTAAGTTGTTGAATTTATATCGCAGCTTTTTTTAGCTTGGTATTATTTTATGCTGAGTCTATTCACACTCTGATGGTCGACGGATGAGCTCTTAGCCACCTGGGACTATATCTACCATCCCTTGATTTTCTTTCAGCTCTAGAATATAGCATTTCTCAGATCTTCCTAAAACAGGACAGACAGTGCTTTATTTTTTTTTTAAATGTTTATTTATTTATGATAGTCACAGAGAGAGAGAGAGAGGCAGAGACATAGGCAGAGGGAGAAGCAGGCTCCATGCACCGGGATCCCGACGTGGGATTCGATCCCGGGTCTCCAGGATCGCGCCCTGGGCCAAAGGCAGGCGCCAAACTGCTGCGCCACCCAGGGATCCCCCAGACAGTGCTTTAAAAGGCAGAGGCTTAGACGTAGGCTCTCTCATTTGCAACTGTGTGACATCAGGCTGTTTAGTTAACCTCTAAGAATCTGTAAAATGGGAATACTAACCCTTAGTTTATAAGGAGAAAGTGAAGATTGAATGAGAAAAAATATAACATAGGGTATGCCATGTAATAAACAAACAATAATGGTTAATCATAGTATTAATTGTTATTGTTGGTTTGTTATTATTGTCACTGGTTAAGAAGGAGGGAATATGGAGTAAGAATGCCTAAACTTGAATCCTTCTTTTTCTGAAATTTATTGTATAACCAAAGGCACCTTATTGAACTTACATGTACTTGTATTTCTTCATTTATGAATTGAAGTTAATAATTGATTTTACTTCATAAAGTTGTGTTAGTCCGAGTTCTTCAGAGAAATAGAACCAATAGGATATATAGATAGAAATAAGAGGAGATTATTGGAATTTCTCATGTGGTTATGGAGGCCAACGAGTTCCATGATCTGCGATCAGCCATCCAAAAGCTGGAAAACGAGGGTGGTATGATTCAGTCCAAGTCAAAAGGCCTGAGAATTGAGGGGCTGATCATATAAATTCTGGTCTGAGTCTAGACACCCAAGACCAAGAATGGCATTTTCTAAGGACAGTAGAAGATTGATGTGTCACCTCCAGCAGAGAGAATTTACCCTTTCTCCATGTTTCTGTTCTGTCAAGATCAGATGATGCCCACGTTGGTGAGGACAATCTTTATTCAGTCTATTGATTCAAAGCTAATCTCTTCTAGACATACCCTCACAGACACACCCAGAAATAATGTTTTACTAACTATTTGGGCATCCCTTAGACTGGTCAAGTGGACACATAAAATTAACCATCACAGTAGTTGTTCAGATTAAATGAATTAATACGTGAAAAGTGCTTAGACATATGTGCACAGTACATACTCAGTATTAATTATCGTGTCATGCCCTGTCAAGCTTTGAGGTGGACTTTGGGTTTGGTGGGAGGAATGTGCCCAAAGAATGAGTGGTTCTCTTACAGGGGGAGTCAGAACACATCAAGCATCTTTCCTACTCAAGCCTTTTTTCTTAAAATTAAATTTTAGTAACTCAGAAGTTTTACCCCTTTGCCTATGAAGATGCACAGCTGAGTTTAGGGAAAAGACACAAAACCCAGTGAGCTTTCTGTGGAGCCAAAACAGTTTTATAACAGCTACATCAATTTTGATGAACTTGCCATTACTTAATTTTATTCAAACTTCTATCTGCTTTTATCAGAGAATGAGCTTATTTTTACCTCAGGCTTTCAGCAACACATTTATAAGGATGCAAAAGCAGGTTTGGAGAAGAGGGTGTGTGTGTGTGTATGTGTAAAGCCCAGCTCTGCATAAGTACAACCATCTTTATCTAAAACTGTCATCCAACAACCTAAGCCAAATAACAATGAACTAATTTCAAACAGAGTTTCAACTCTGTTTTTTCTTGACTTTTTTTTGAGTTCCAAATGCTTTTTCCATATCTTGAGTCAATGGAAGACAATGTGAGTTCAGTGAACGAGTTAACCACAGCAAATTTCTTTAGAATGGAGATATAATTTTGGTACTTTGTTCAAACAAACATTTTTTTTTTCTATCTCCTAGTTCACTTGTAGAATATGGAATCCTAGAACTTCATTTAAAAGTGAGGACTATCTGAGGGGCATCTGGATGACTCAGTTAAGTTAAGCATCGGACTCATGACCTCAGCTCAGGTCTTGATTGCAGGGTTGTGAGTTGAAAACCCACATTGGGCTCCATACTGGGCATGGAACCTACTTAAAAAAGAAAAAAGTAACAAAAATAGACATAAGGACTATCTGAGAGACAGTTTCTGCTTTGCCATCCTGCTTGCCACTCTCTTGCAATGTATTCAATAAACTTCTGTCTCCTTTAAAAACAAACAAACAAATAAAAATAAGGACTTTCTGATAATATTAAGGTGGAGAGGCTAAGTCTTAGCCATGGAGGAGGGCATGGTTTGTTCAGAATCACACAACTCACTAATGAGAGAAGAGGAAAGAAAATCAAGGTGCCGTGACTTTAATTTCTATTCAGTGCTTTTTATATTCAGAACCTATTTTGCAAGGTATTAAGTTTAATTTGAGTATTCCCAGTATATTAGGTATCTTGGAAATAAGTGAAGCCTTATTAAATAAACCAATGGGATTGACACTTTGGGTAGTGGCTTTCACGGGGACATTGTGGTTTAGGGGTGGCAATAAGCAGACAGACTCCAAAGGCACCATTGAGACTTCATCTCTGATTTCCAAGGAATGACCTTTTAAAAAATCTTATTTTTATTTTTTTTTTAGAAATGGCCATTTTGGACTTGAGGAAAGCCAACTTAAATGAGTAACCTTTGAGGCTTAGAAACAATCTGGGGAACTAATATAGGTTTGATCAGTGGAGCTCTCCACTGTCTTTTTAATTTAAAAAATTATCTAATAACTGAAGCATTAAAAAACTCAGTAATGGGGCTACTCAACCATTCAAAAGCCCTCTGGGGCTTAAAAATAATTAAAAAAAAATACTGGTATGCAGATAATCTTCTAATTACCAGTTTAAAATGGCTCATTTTTAGACCATTCTGAAAAGCCTTCTAACTATGCTCATGATTCAAAGTAACACATGGCCTAGAGGCATCCCTACATTTTTGTTTCTGTTGACTTCTCTGAGCTGGGAAAATGCTGGGAAATGTTGAAAAATTTCCCACCTTTTGGAAATAGCTTTTGGATTAGGGTGGTTTCCAAAAGGACTGATTAATTCTCTGCATAAAACGCAGGGGTGTTGCCAAACAAAGATATTTCTCCATTGGAAGGTCGAGGGAACATACTTAACTGAATGTTCTAAAATGATATTGCAATTAATAGCACAATAAGATATTAAAATGTATTCTAACCAGGACAGGCGAACAGTGAGGCCCAAAACAACCATTGCATAGTGGTTCTGAGGCAGAAAAAAAAAAAAAAAGTGTAAAATAGTCTTAACTATTTTGCATAACAGGAAGAGAAGGCAGGTGGGTTTTAATCATAGATTCTGAAAATGATTAAGCATTTTAGATGATCAATACAAAAAATAAGTGGTATAGTTTAAATGATGGCCACAATTGTCCTCAAATTCTTAAAGGAAATAGCTGATCAAATTTGTCGCTAATTAATTAGTGCCTGATATTCTGTGTGGCCATGATTTCTGTGTTTGGGTTATAAAACCATATATCATCATGACAAGGAATCACAATTACGGAGACCTTAGAAATGACCCCTTTCAACACCTATTCATTGAATAGAATCTTTTTACAGATTATCTTACTGATATTTCCAAGTTTCTCTCAAATTCCTCCAGGAAAAGAGAGCTTGTTGCATCTTGAGCCCACTTGTATTCAAATGTTGGTTTTTGGACTTTTTTTTCTCCTTTAAATTGACCTGAGTAAAAGATCTCTATAGCATTTCCTCTCCCATATAAAAATATAGACTAAAGGAGCCATTTTGGTAAGAGGGTATGTAGAATCCTGCTGATTGAATACCCATTTTGGAAATCCCTTTGGAAAAACCACCACTTGAGATCCCAGGGCCATGGCTTTCAATGGGGTTATTGGCCCCCTGCAAACATTTGGCGCTGTCTGAAAACATTTTTTAATTTCTCAACTGGGTGCCATTGGTAGGTAATGGGTAGAGGCCAGGGATACTGCTAAAAATCGTATAATGCACAGCACAACCCTCAACAACTAAAAATTATCCAGCAAGAGAGATCAATAGTGCCAAGTCTGAGAAACCCAGTTGTAGAACAATACAAAATAAGTTTAAGCCCTCTTCTGCCTAAGGCTCCCTCTGATGTGTAAAGACAGTTAGAGTCTCTTAGCCTTTTCTTGTTCAGACTAAACATTTGTAATTTGTTTAAATACGGTAATTAGTTTGTAATTACATTTATAATTAGTTCAACTATTGTTCTCAAGGTGCGGTCCCCAGAGTCCTTCCTTGGGAGTCCCTTTCATTTCTCAAAGTCCTGTTCATAATTACATGTTCAAAATTGCAATTTTCCATTTGTGCTCTTACCCAGTTTCACATAGGACCTAGTACATAGCAGTGCTCAGAAAATACTTATTAAAGGGTAAATGGATCAATCATGCAGTTAATCAAAGAAAAGAAGAAGAATGGAAGAATAAAGAGCCTTGAAATCCCCTAATGAAGTCTTCTTGTTTATGAAGATTATAAAGAACAATCACACATTTTATTTATACACGTAGGTTTAAATCATGACAACCGCCCAGGAAGCCTTGAAATACTCTGAAGCTCCAGTTGGGGGAGCCCAGTCATTAATTCAAAGCCTAGGAAGATCTTCTCTCTTAAGATTTAAACAGATTTTAAGTCCCCTTAAAATATTTTCTCTCTTTGATTTGTTTCTATCCATGATGCATTGAGGGTGTCTAATAACTCCACTTTGATCTTATGGTCTGAGAAAAACAGAAGGTCCAGAGTGAGAATGGCGAGTCAGTTGTTCAGCCTAAGAGAATGTACCATCTCTCTTTCAGGATCATTCCAATGGAATAAACCCATCCCACATTAATGGTGGCAGACGCTCCTTAATGAGAATCTACCTAGTTAAAGGTAGTTTTTTGTATCCTCTCTATTTCCTTTGAGTACTAGGACATACAAAGTCAGATTTCAGGAAGGAACAGAGAGTTGATGGGATTAGAGGTCACAGAAGTGTCCTCTTATTCTTTCTGGATTGGTCCTCTGAATTCCATCCTGTCAGAGATGGTCACGCAATGGGTACGTTCACAGGCTATGAGATGTCAGGCAGGATGTGGGCTGTGCGTGAGGCCTCCCACTCAGCTCCCTGCTGTGTTTCCTCCAATGCAGGCATTCTTCCTAATCTCTCTGAAGTCACTGGTTAGGCCAGGAAATGCAGTTCTTTCAGGTTCTCAGTGTCATTTCCTGTCTTACAGAGCAAGATCTATTTTATTATTATTTTTTAATATTTTACTTATTTATTTATGAGAGACCCAGAGAGAGAGGCAGAGACACAGGCAGAGGGAGAAGCAGGCTCCCTATAGGGAGCCCGATGCGGGACTCCATCCCAGGACCCCAGCCAGGATCACACCCTGAGCTGAAGGCAGATGCTCAACCACTGAGCCACTCAGATGTCCTTTATTTTATTTTTTTGAAGATTTATTTATTCACTGTGTGAGAGAGAGAGTGGGAGGGGAGAAGGGAAGGGAGGAGCATAGGAAGAGAGAAAAACCTTCAAGCAGACTCCCCGCTGAGTACAGAGCCCTGGTGTTGGGCTGGATCCAGGACCTGAGATGATGACCTGAGCCAAAATCAAGAGTCTGACACATGACTGACTGAGCCACCCAGGAAGCCCACAAGGTCCATTTGATATTCAGATCCACTCTGAGCCTGTTGAGGAAGCAACCAGGAGATTGCAGGCCTGTCCGACCATGTCTTTCCAAGGCCCACCCCTAAGTCGGCTTCATCTCCCCTCTGCAAACTTTTATCATGGTGGAAGGCCTGCCTTGAGATTTTTCTCTCCAACCGTGGTGTGCGTGTATGTGACACCTGTCCATCCCTTTATTGTCTGGCCTCAGTGAGTTCCTAAGCCACCTGCCTATGGCTCCCTGTCTCTGTTAATGACAGATTAGTGATGTTGACTACTCTATAGGGCTGCCGGTCCGATTCCTAATCAGCACAGGCTGGCATTGTGATTGGGTTCTTACTCCCCCAAACCAGAAACTTACACATGAATTTATTCAGGATCTGTGAACTCATTCTCCAGAGACAGAAGGATCTCTCTTTAAAACAAACAAACAAAAACACAGTAGAGTTGTAGATCTTCAGAAATTATAGGTTTCCAGACTTGGCAATGTGGTGTGGGTCAGTTTCACCCTGTCCTGGTTTGGGGCAAGGAAGACTCTCCCAACTGGTTCTGAGGATTCCTGACTATGCATATGTGCTGGGGGATTTCTCTTTCACACCATTCTTTCTAAGGATTCAGAGTTCCTGTGTCTGTTGTAGAGGCTTAGGATTGCTTGGGCCATGGAGGAGGCCATTATAAACATAGGATCTTTTGTGGCCTGAACAAAATTGTGCATCATAGTTGTTGGAGGAGTTCACTGGGGAGGACGTGACTGCCAGTTGACCTGAGTGCTGGACCTGGACAGTTAGAGCCTCCTGACTCACCCCACTCACCCCACTCACATCTTTGTCCTTGGAATGTAGAATCTGCCCACCGATCCCCCCTCAGGAGCTCTTTCAAGGATGCAGCCTTGAGAGGGCAATGTGCTGTTGAGCCCATCTGGGCTGTGTACGCGACTGAGCTATGTTAAGACTTCTACATCAACGCTTAAGATGCTGGTGGGCAGAAATGGAGATCTACTCATCTTGGGGCCACCTAAGTCAAACCCCATATGTAAGTAAGCTCCTTTACTCATTAAATCTCGGGAGTGCTCTGCCTTCTGTTTTGGTCTCTTCTTGCCTTCCCTGGGTGAGGACCAATTTTGAATTTCACCTGGAGAACTCCCGAGTCTGCAAACCAACAGTCGTGGACCACCACTTCCGCTGGGCAGTGATGCAGGCAATTGTTGATAAGAGGCTTCTACCCTTCGGCAGAGCGATGGAAACATTATAGGGGAAAACTAACCCTTCGGCACTCACCAGAATGACAAAGGGTGGCCTGTGGGCATTGGCTGGGTTTTCTCGAGTCTCAGGCAAAGTATAGGTTAGAAGATCCTACACTTTGCCTCTTCATATAATCCTCCCTCCCCTCCTGGCAGTCCTGCCAGCCCCACTCTCTCTTTATCCTCCTAGACAGAGCAACCTTAATTTTTCCATCTGGGTGGGGTCCTTTAGTTTTTCATCTGTGTTTCTTCTAACTGTAATTGTGAATACATTCTCTGTTCTCTTTCTTTAGGGCTGTCCTTTTTGACACAAAATCCTTTTTCAACTTTTTTTTTGTAACCTCTTTAACATTTCAGTTCTCACTTAAACACTGTGGCTTTCAAGAGCACTGACTTTGAAACAGGCGTCAAGTGACTATTTTGGAAGTCAGATGCTAAATAGTGACACTTCCTTTCTCTATGCTTTCCACCTCTAACATCCTAATTCTTCCCTAGGCAATGGAGGTCTCTGCTGAATAGCAGATAGTACAAAAAGAAAGCAGCACATTGACAGATTTTAAAGCATTATCTCAAAATATAACTACAAGGGGACTCACACAAACATAGTTTGCTGATTCTGAGAGGTAAATATTTAAAGTCCTACTGTGTGTCCAGTCTATAAAAATCTCTTAAGTGAATGAGACAAAGGATTTGCCCTCAAGGAGCTCTGTAATGATAATGAAATCCAAGAATCTTAGGGAAATTGCTGTTTTTCAGTTCAGAAAAGAAATCTTATCCCTGATAATATTCATTCCACTTGCACACTTCTGGTAATGGAACAATGTTTCTGGAAAACTCTGAATCAAAAGAGCTTTAAGTTAAGTGACCTGCAACTACCTCTTATTTAAGAGGTATTTAAGTGAGGTATTTAAGAGGTATTTAAGTGAACCTTATAGTAAAGCTCAGAAACATGAATCATCAGCCTCTAAATTGTTTTATGAATTAATTTTTGTCCTTGCATAAACTTTGCTTAATGCAAATATATTTGTATACCTGGATATGCATATATATGTACGTGTATGTATATACATACGTATATGACTTATTTCTAAAATGAGTCAGTCACTGTATTATTTGTGTTCACTGTGATGGCAAAAATAATTTCTCTAAAGGTATATAGGCACATAATCTTTGAAATCTTATCAAAAATAGGTTTATTCAATTAATTTTTAGCTTTCTTTGGGAGTCTCACTACCATCATGAATGTTACATATTTACACGATTGGATTGGTAAATGAACTTGACCTTGAACTTGCATGTAATAGCAGGATATGGTTTCTGTTCTTCCCCAGATCATTTAAATATTTGACAGATTCAGAAATTTTGTTAAGTACCATTAGATGAATAGCAATTTTTGGCGTATAAAAATAAGTATGCAAATATGTGACTCTTAAAATGTTTCGGTCTATAATTTTCAAATTGAATTGTTACCATGAATATAGTGACATTCAGTGTTAGAAATTAACATAACAGTGTAAGTACACAAAGCAACACATTTAGTTATTTAGTACGTACTTGTTGAATCCTAATGCTGTGCTGTGGACTGTGACAGTGGGGACAGAGTGATGAATGGAATGTGATGTAGAATAATTTCATCTATACTCCACATTATCACAAATGGCAAGATTTCCTTCTTTCTCATGACAAAATAATATTTCATTGTATATACATATATCAGAACTTTATTCATCAGTCAATGAGCATGTAGGTTGTTTTCATATCTTGGCCATTATGAATAAGGCTGCAGTGAAAATGGGGGTGCAAATAGTTCTTAAATATGCTATTTTCATTTCCTTTGGCTATATAACCAGAGGTGTGATTACTGGATCACCTGGTAGTTTTTAAAAATTTTTTTGAGGAGGCTCTATACTGTTTTCTATAGAGGCTGGACCAATTACATTCCCACCAGTAGCACACAAAGGTTCCTTTTCATCCACATCCTCACCAACACATGTGATCATTGGGTCATTTTGATTTTATTCATTCTAACAGTTGTGAGGTGACAGTTCATTGTGGTTTCGATTTGCATTTCCCTGATGAGCGGTGATATTGAGCATCTTTTCGTGTGTCTGTTGGCCGTTTCGATTACTTGTTTGGAAAAATGTCTATTCAGGGCCTTTTGTTTGTTTGTTTGTTTGTTTGTTTGTCTGTTTTTATTCAGGCTATTTGTTTTGTTTTGTTTTGTTTTTTGTTTGTTTTTTTTTTTTGCTATAGAATTGTAAATGAATTCTTTATTTTGGATATAAACCCCCAGCAGATATATGATTTGCAGATATTTTAATCCATCCCGTAGGTTACCTTTTCATTTTGCTGATGGTTTCCTTTGCTGTGCAGAAGTTTGAGGCAGCGCCACTTGTTGATTTTTGCTTTTGTTACCTTCGCTTTTGGTGTCAAAGCCCAAAAGTCATCGCCAAGACTGATGTCAAGGAACTGACTCCCTATGTTTTCCTTTAGGAGTTTTTGTTTTTAGGTCTTAAGTTCCTGCGTGTAGAGTGTAAGAGGTGTAGTTTCATTCTTTTGCATGTGGTTTATCCAGTTTTTCTACCAGAATTTATTGAAGAAACTATTCTTTCTCTATTGTATATTATTGGCTCCTTTGTCATAAGTTAGTTGACTACATCTGCATGGGTTTATTAATGGGCTTCCAATCTGTTCCATTGATCTATGTGTGTATTTTTATGCCAAGTCCATACTATTGACTATTGACATTTTGTACTGTAGTTTGAAATCAGGAAGTTTGATATTTTGAGCTTTCTTTTTCTTCATAAGATTGCTTTGACTATTTAGGGTCTTTTGTGGTTTCATATAAATTTTAGGATTGTTTGTTCTATTTCTTTTTTTTTTTAAGATTTTTATTTATTTATTCATGAAAGACACAGCAAGAGAGAGGCAGAGACACAGGCAGAGGGAGAAGCAGACTCCATGCGGGGAGCCCGATGAAGGAATTGATCCTGGATCCCAGGACCATGCCCCGGGCCAAAGGCAGACGCTCAACCGCTGAGTCACCCAGGCATCCCAGTTCTATTTCTTTTAAAATGCCATTGGGATTTTGATAGGAATTGTATCAAATCCGTAGATTCCTTTTGGTAGTATGGACATTCTAACAAATGAATTCTTCACATTCATAAGCATCCAGTTTCTGTCCATTTGTTTGTGTTTTCTTCATTTTTTTCATCAATGTCTTATGGATTTCAGCGTACACATCTTTCACTTTCTTGGTTAAATTTATGCTTAGGTATTTTTATTTTCTTTGGTGCAACTGTAAATGGAATTGTTTTCTTAATTTATCTTTCTGATAGGTTGTTGTTAGTATTAGAAACATAACTTAATTTTTTTATAACTTAATTTTTATGTATTGATTTTGTATCCTACAACTTTACTGAATTTGTTCATCAGTTCCAACTTTTTGATGGAGTCTTTAGTGTAGAATTTTCTATATATAAGATTGTGTCACCTGCAAATAGAAGCAGTAAAATTTTTTTAATAAGGGTATATTTTCCCTATTCTTGTAGCTCTTGAGAAAAATAGTAATGCACAGTACCTGCCTTTGAGAATTTAAGGGTCAGGAAGGAAGCAGTGTGCTGCTTGAGCACCATAATAATTTATTTTCTTCATTTTTGAAAGTAAACTTTGTTTAATATATCTAAAGGGAAGCTTACAAAATATTCTAATAAGGTTGTTTATCATATATTCTTGGTTTTAATGTGTAGAGATCTGAAGTAATGACCTCCTTTTCATTTCTGATATTGGTAATTTATACTTTTTTAAAAATTAGTCTTGTTAACAGTTAATCATTTTTGTTAGTTTTTACATGGAAGCACTTTTGATTTTGCTTATTTTCTCTATTACATGCCTGTTTACCTTTATTATTAGGTTATGTTCTTATATTTATTATGTCATTATTTTGTGCTTAGTTGGAGTTAATTCGCTCTTATTTTATCACTTTTTATAATATATATTTTTAGGTTATTGACTTTTAAGCTTTTTTCTTATTGGTATATTTTAGGGCTACAAATTTTCCTATATGTACTACTTTAGCTGAATCCTTCAAGATTTGCTTTGTTATATTTTCATTGTCATTAAATTACAAATATTTTTAGATTTCTTATATGATATCCTGTTTGCTACATGGATCATTTAAAAGGTTTTGAATAATTCCTAAGTAACTGTGATTTTTCTAGTTGACTTTATGTTATAGATTTGTAGCTTAAATTTCAATTTGGTCGGAGAACATACTTCAAGTGATATAAATTTCTTGAAATCTTTTGAATTGCAGTTTTACTTTTTGGCAAATGTTCCATATGCACTTGGAAAGAATGTGTATTCTATCACTGTTTGGTGTGATGTCTATAAATTTTAATTATATTAGATTTGTTAATCAGATTGTTAAGATTTTATATATAGATTTTTCTTTTTTTAAAAGATTCATTTATTTCAGAGAGACAGCATGAGTGGGAGAAGGGGCAGGAGGAGAGGGAGAGAGAAAGAGAGAAGCAGATTCCCTGCTCCATGCAGAGCCCAATGCACTGCTGGATCCCAGGACTGCAAGATCCTGACCTGAGTTAGATGCTTAACTGATTAAGCTATCCAGGTGCCCCAAGGGTTTATATATATTCTTACTAATTTTGTCTGCTTTTTCTAGCAGTTACTGAAATATATAAAAGTCCTGCAATGATTGAAAATGATTTAATTTCTCATTTTATTTCTCTCGATTTTTATTTATGTATTTGGAAGCTGTTGTTCTGTTATTTTTTGCATATACTTTTTACCTATTTATATTCATATATTCATGGCGAATTGGTCCTATTATCAGTGAATATCCATTCCTAGCCTCGACTTCACTGCCTTTATTTCTAGAAATGGTTCTTGCCTTAAAATCGCTTTTGTTTGCTATGAGTTTTGCTGTGTGATCTATTTTGGGGGGTATAGAGATACCCCCAATATAGAGATATTTGGTGCATATCTTCTTCTAGCTATTTCTTACTTTTCTGTGTCTTTATATTTAATATGCGATTTTGCAAACCATTTTTTTTTATCATAGCTGGTCTGCCATCCTTGCCTTTAATTGGAGAATTCTGTTTTCTTATATGTAATGCAATCATTGGCATATTTAGTATTATGTTAATGTTTAGTATTTATTTCCAATTTGTCTCACCTACTTTATTCTTCTTTCCACTTTTGCCTTCTTGTGGACTAATCAGATGTTTTAATTCCACATTTTCCCCTTACTAGCTTATTAGTTACCCATTTTTTTTGCTTACATTTAGTGGCTATTTTACAACATGCATTTTGACTTATTGTCAGTTATAAATGAGTACTCTCCTTTTCTCAGGCTACGCTGGAACCTCAATTCAGTTTAATTTCATCTACTCCCCCATGCTTTTTGTGTTATTAGCTATAATTGAATTTTAAGTAATTGGTATGTTAAGTTACATCTCTCCCACACCATACTTTATAAGTGTAGGTGATTAATTAATCCCAAGCACAAAATATGACACATATTCTTGATAAACTTCATCTTGTTAGAGCCTTCATATTGCTGATTCTACTTAGGTTCTTTATTGTTCCCATAGATTTTAAGGGTGCAATAATGGTGTAATACTTTTTAGAAAGTCTTTCTTTAAATTTGTTAAAATAGTTGTTTCCAAACATCTCTCTGTTACATTTGTCTGGACAATTCTGACTTCACATTCTATTTCACGAAGCACACTTGACCAGAAGTGCTTTTTTTTTTTTTTTTTAATTTTAAAGAAAACCAATTTGGAAGAACAGCAACTGTTAAAAGTACCAGTTACCAGTCTGAAAAGAGTAATAAGCTCTTTTTCTCTTCCTGTACATTCATCATGGAAGTTTGGAAATGGTCAAAATACTGTCACTAGTAACAATTACAAAAGCTTTACTATGAGTGAGTTGTAATTTATGACCAAGATATTTCTTTGTAGAAAATTTAATTAGAAAAAAAAGAAGGAAATTATTATTTATTTAGTTAGTTACTGTCTTCTCTAATATACTCTGACTTCTTTTGAGGAGTGAAAATAATGGTAGTAGGGAAGATATTTGTTACTTTAGAGTTTGATTACTGTGTCTGTCAATTGTCTGTTGTCTCAGTAATGCTGTGTTTTGCATCATCTCTCCAAAGATCTGTGGTATAAAACAATTTAATCATTTTTTATTTTGCTTACAAGTCTGGAGGTTGGCAATTCAGTCTGGAATTGGCTTGGCAGTTCTTTGAGGTTGGGTTGGGCTCAGTTGTCCACCTGGGCATCATCTGGTCATTGGCTGATTTAGGATAGTCTTGGCTGGGATGAATGGAACAAGCTAGCTCAAGCATGTGTTTGTGGCTACTGTAGAGAAGCAATAGAACAAACTAAAACAAGCAAGCACTTTTCCAAGCCTCTACTGGATTCACATTTGCTTGTTGACATGACTGAGCCAGAGTCAAAAGGTGAAGCAGAACATCCCATCCAGAATAGAAGAGTACTGCAAAGTTACGTGGCAAAGTGTATGAATACAAGGATGGGTGAAAAATGTGGGATCTTAATCAACTATAGATGCCAGGCTGAGAAATGTTATAGTTAATAAGGAAAGAAAGTTCGGGGTTATAAAATGTGTTATTTGCATACTTGGGTAGAATAGAACACAGCAAATTATCAAGACCTTTCTTATTTTGGTTACCAAAGTGTTCAGTTTTTAGGAAATTGTGATTTGATCGAGAATGGTTTGATTGGCCTGGTTTAAAATTTTTTTTAAGTTAGAGTTATAGACTATTCATGCTCATTAATTTTCCTTTGCTCTAAAGATTGTGACATTTGTTTTGAATTACAAACCAATCTTGATTAGGTAAGGGAATAAGCACATGATAATCAGTTTAGGTACTGCATCCCATAAATATATTTGGTTCATGTATTTTACTAGGGGAATCTTACTTATTTATAGTAAGACTTCATAGTAAGTGTCTGGCCATATATCTGAAAGGAAGAATATCATCTTTCCTTGATTTTGAATCAAAGAACTTTCAGTGACATGCTGGCTTTGTGGGAATGTGGTGAAAACTACTAATTTTACTTTCTAAATTTTAGGGGAGAATTTAGTTCTTAAAAGCAGATTCTAAAATTTCTTTATGTTCCCAGAAAAATAATAGTTACAAGTCTACTAGAGTCTTGTTCCTACTCTTGTTTTGGAGATACCGATAACTACAGAAGAATTATTATTTATACTTGGCCATTTTGTAAAATCTATGTGTATATACATATAGAAAAAATAGTCAAGGTAGATGAACCAAAGTCTTAGTGGTACTTATCTTTGGAAAGTAGGAACAGGAATAACTTTAACTTCCTTTTAGTAACATTTTCTGAATTTTTAAAAATAAATTTGATTATTTGATCAAATTTTTAAGGTGATTAAAATTCCACTTATAGGTAGTCAATGTTCATTTCAATCTGACTCCTACATGATTGGCCTGGTGGCATGTGGCATTGACTTCAAACTTTGGGTCATTGTTGCATTTTTTATTCTACAACAACATTTATTTCTTTAGCTTAAAATAGACTATCTATAAAATTACCTACATTTCTGCTAGCCACTTTTTCTGTGTCACATACATGATTTATGCTTCAGCACAACTGAATTACTTGGGTTTCTCTGAATTTCCCTTTGTTCCAGTCTCTCTAGGGCTTTGTTCAGACTAACTCCTCATCTGTCAGGTCTTAGTATAAATACTGCTTACCCATGCAAATCTTTTCTGACTCCCTCACACTCATTAAAATTGTAATTAAGTATTTTTTTTTATGTAATTACCTAACCATTGGTCTTTCCATTTAGGATGTAAGCTGCTTAATAATGAGAGCCAGATTACCCTTATTCACTTCTGTATCTCTCTGCAACTAGCACAATGCCTAAAACATATAAGTGCTACACAATGTCTTCTGAGCAAATGAACCAGTGGTAAGGAAGATGGATAGCAAGGTGGTTGGCTGGATAGAAGGATGGATGGAATCCCTTCTGACTTGTGAACCTAACCAAATACCCTCAATCTGGAATGCTACCTTCTCTGTCTTCCTAGGCAACTTGGATATTCCCTTATTTAGGCTTGCAATGCATCTCCATTTGCTTGCTAAACAATTATTTACTGAATACTCACTAAGTGGCAGGCATTGTATTATAGCTGTGAGTCCAGTGGTAAAGAAGACATATAGGGTCTCTGCTCTCATGGGGTTTTTATTTTGGCAGGGGTGATAAAAAAAAATAAAGAAACAAGCCATTAAGATAATTTCAGATAGTAATGAGTACTAAAAAGAAAATTAAGTGGACACAGGAGTGCAAATATCTATTCGAGAGCCTTATTTCAAAATTTTTGGATAAATATTCAAAAGTGAGATTGCTAGATCATATTGTTGTTCTATTTTTAATTTATTGAAGAAGCTACATAATATTTTCCATAGCGGTTGTTTATTGCAACATTATTCACAAGAGTCAAGAGTCGAAAAAAACCCTAAAATTGCATCAAGAGATGAATGGATAAGGAAAATGTGGCATACGTGCACACACAGGAATAATATTCAGCCTTAAAAAATAAGGAAATACTGTCATATGCTACCACATGGGTAAACTTCGAGGATATTATACTAAGTGAAATAAGTCAGCCATAAAAAGGCAAATACTGCATGAGGTGTCTAAAGTATTCCAACTCATAGAAGTGGAAAGTAGAGCAGTGGTTGTTAAGAATCATGGGTAGGGAGAATTGGGGAGTTGTTCAATACATACAGAATTTCAGTGATGCAAGACAAAAAAGTTCTGGAGACCTGTACAAAAATGTGCATATTATTAATACAGATGTACATTAGAGATATTGTAGGTTTGGTTCCAGACTGCTGTAATAAAGTGAATATCACAATAAAGCAGCTCAAATGAATTTTTTGGTTTTCAAATGCATATAGAAGTTTATACTATACAGTAGTCATATAGTGTGCAATAGCAGTATGTCTAAAAAACAATGAATGTGCCTTAATTAAATAGTTTATTGCTAAAAAAAAATGCTTGTCATGATCTGAGCTTTCAACAAGTTATAATCTTTGGTGGAGGCTCCTGCCCTGATGTTGATGTCTGCTGAGAGATCAGGTGCAGGTTGCTAAAGGTTAGGGTGGCTATGGCAACTTCTTAAAATAAGACAACAGTGAAGTTTGCTCCATTGGTTGACTTCCTTTCAGGAATGGATGTTGTTTGATAGCATTTTATCCACAGAATTTCTTTCGAACTTGTAGTCACCCACTCAAAGCCTGCTGCTGTTTTATCAACCAAGTTTATGTAGTATTCTAAATTCTTTGGTGTCATTTCAGTGATCTTCATAACATCTTCCCCAGGAGTAGGTCCTATCTCAAGAGACCACTTTCTTTGCTCGTCCATAAGAAGCAACTCCTCATCCATTCAAGTTTTGTCATGGGATTGCAGTGATTCAGTCACATCTTCAGGCTACACTTGTAATTCTAATTCTTTTGCTATTTCTACCACATCTCTAGTTACTTCCTCTCCTGAAGTCTTAAACCCCTCAAAGTTGTCCATGAGAATTGGAATAAACTTCTTCCAAATGGAAGAAATGTCCTGTTCATGTTGGTATTTTGATCTCTTCCCATGCATCACAAATGTTCTTGAACGGCCTCTAGAATACTGAGTCCTTTTCAGAATGTTTTCAGTTTACTCTGTTCAGATCTATCAGAGGAACCACTGTCTATAGCAGCTATAGCTTTACAAAATGTGTTTCTTAAATAATAAGACTTGAAAGTTGAAATTACTCCTTGACCCTTGATCCATGGGCTGCAAAATGGATGTTATGTTAGCAGGCATGAGAACATTAATTTCATTGGGTATCTCCATCAGAGCTCTTGGGTGACCAGGTGCATTGTCAATGAGCCTTCATATTTTGAAAGGATTCCTTTAAACTGAGTGGTGTGTCTAAACAGTGGGCTTAAAAGATTCAGTAAACCCTGTTGTAAACATATGTGCTACCATCCAGATCTTGTTGTTCCATTTCTAGAGCACAGAGTAGATTTAGCATCATTCTCAAGGGCCCTAGGATTTTCAGACTGGTAAATGAGCACTGGCTTCAAATGAAAGTCACAGCTGCATTAGCCCCTAACAAAAGAATCAGCCTGTCCTTTGAAGCTGTGAAGCCAGGCATTCACTTTTCCTTTGTAGCTATGGAAGTCCTAGGGCATCTTCTTCCAATAGAAGGCTATTTGTCTACATTAGAAGTGTGAAATGTAGCCACATTCATAGATTATTTTAGCTAGATCTTCTGGAGAACTTGCTGTAGCTTCCGCATCATGCTTGCTGCTACACCTTACGCTTTTATGTCATGGAGATATCTTCTTTCCTTAAATCTCACAAATCAAGCTCTGCTAGCTTCAAACTTTTGTTCTCAGCTCCTCATTTCCCTCAGCTTTCATGAACTCAAGAGTTAGGGCTGTGCTCTGGATTAGGCCTTGGTTTAAGAGAATGTTTGCTTTCTTATCATTCATGTGTTCACTGGAGTAGCACTTTTATTTTCCTTCAAAAACTCTTCCTTTGCATTTACAACTTGGCTGACTACTTGGCATAAAAGGCCTAGTTTTTGACCTGTCTTGGCTTTCAACATGACTTCTTCACTAAGTTCAATTATTTATAGCTTTTGATTTAAAAGTGAGAGATATGCAACTCTCCCTTTTACTTGAACACTTAGAGACCATTGTAGGGTTATTAATTGGCCTAATAATTTCAATATTGTTATGTCACAGTGACTAGGGAGGCCTAAGAAGAGGGAAAAAGAGGAGAAAGCTTGGTGGGGAAACAAATCACACATTTATTAAGTTTACCATTTGATGTGGGCACAGTTTGTGGTGCCCCAAGACAATCACAATAGTGACATCAAACATCACTGATAACAGATCACCATAACAAACATAATAATAATGAATTATAATAATGAAATATAGTAGTGAATAGTAATAAAAAATCTTTGAAATACTGTGAGAATTACCAAAATGGGAAACAGAGACAAAATGAGCACCTGCTGTTGGAAAAATGGTGCTTGTACACTTGCTTGATGCAGGGTTGCCACAGACTTTCAATTTATAAGAATTGCAATATCTGCAAAGTGCAATAAAGTGAAGCACAGTAAAATTAGGTATGCCCGTGATACTGTATTCTATGCTTAAAGGTTTGTTACCAGAATAGATTTCATGTTATGTGTGTTTTACCACAATAAAAAACAAGTTAAATGCAGTAATGTGGGAGTGACAAAGTGGTGAAGTGGTGTGTCTTCTTTAGAATAGTAGTCAGGGAAAACCTCTTTCAGAAAAGGATAGCGAGTTGCCACCAGAAAACCAAGAAGAAAGTAAGAATAGGTGGGTATGTTCTAGACCAGAGCTGTCCTGTAGAACTATAATGCAAGGAATATAAGTAGTTTTGTTTTTTTTTTTGTAGTAGCCACAATGAAAACAAAGCAACAGGTAAAATTAATTTGAATAGTATATTTTGTAGAAGCCAATATTTCTAAAATATTATCACACAATTTTATTAACAAATTATTGGTGGACTGTCCTACATTTTTTTGTACAAAGTCTTCAAAATCTAGTGAATGTTTCACACTCATGGCAAATATAAGTTAGAGTAACCCCATTTCAATGACTCAGTAGACATATGTGGCTAGTGGCTGCCCTGCAGAATAGCACGGCTATAGAACGAGAAGACACCTGTGGCAAATGGCCTAAACTAGAGACAGATTTGGAGAGCTGAAAAAAAGAAAACAGTCCCAGAGCAGCTGAAGAGGAGGAAGAATGGTAGGGGATGAGTTGGAGAGAGAGATAGGGCAACTGCACACCTTCCTTGCCGCATACATCACGTCACACAGTGCCCTCCCCAACAGATTGTAAGCTCCTCCTGGAGCACAGGAATTTTTCTGTTTGTCCCAGCAGTGCAGGATATAAAGTAAGTGACAGATAGATATTTCATGAATAAATGAATTGAAGGGATGAAGAAATACAGGGGAAATGGCTTGTTTAGCAAAAACATATATATATATTTTTTTCATTTGTGCTTACCTTCTTAAAAGCCTTTGAACCCGAAACTCTGGTGCATACATAGGTTTCCTTCAGCATATCTATTTATGACAGGCTTTGCAAACTTCTCCTGAATGTATCATCATTGTTAAAGAAATAATTGCCAGTTTGGAGTAAACATTTATTGAACGGCCTTGAATAATTATCCTGTGAGGTGTGTTTCTGAATTATTGGCCATGTTGTGTGCAATGTTTTATGAAATAATTGGTAGCTGGTACAATGCCTCATTGAAATAACTGCCTGTTTAGTGCAATATTTTAACCCAGCAATTGTTTATGCTTTGCAGGGCTCTCAGTTGTCCTGAATATTCCCCGTCTAATATTTCATTAAAGATTTTCTGTTCTGCACAATGGGAAGATGAGCTACTGGAGCTTTTAATTACCAGTTACGGCTGCATAACTTATTGAAGAATGGAAGGGGAAAAAGAAAAGAATCGTATCCGTAAGCACACAAGTTGCCTTTGCTTTTATTGCATGGCTCCAGATGAAGACGGGCAAATACAGGGTTGAGGTTATTGATACTGTTTTGTCCTGGTCATTAAATGTTCATTCCTGTATTGGTGTTGTCAAACCAAAAGCATAGACAGTCTTTCTGCTGTGTTGCAGATCAAATTCTCTGGAAACAGAGAACTTGGGGTGCAAGGTGTTTACCCGAGATCAGTATCTGTGAAAGAAGGGAGGAAAGGATGGAACTGGGTAGAATAAGGAACTCTGATGCTGACCAGTGAAATCTCGGCCTATCTGGTGGGGAGCTCTGGGGTAAGCACTGCTTGGAGACCTGCCCCACATCAAACTGAAATGGAAGGCCATTACAGCATGATCTTGCAGTTTCCAGGTGCAGGCTGCTCCAGGAGAGGCATGACCTTGGCCAGAAAGCTGCAGCAGAGGCCGACCTTGAAGAAGATGATGGCTGGAGCCTGTGCTCCCAGTTGATCAGCACGTCCTTCCTTGAAGGGGAATCTAGGTAGTATGGTTGATTGTTTGCCACTTGCTGTTAAGCCCAACATTGGGGGCACCTGGGTGGCTCAGTAGCTTGAGTGTCTGTTTTTGGCTTAGGTCATGGTCTTGGGGTCCTGGGATACAGCCTCTCATTGGGCTCCCTGCTCAGCAAGGAGCCTGCTTCTCCCTCTCCCCTGCCCTCACTCAGCTCTCTTTCCTTCCCTCTTTCTCTGTGTCTCAAATAAATAAACAAACAAACAAACAAACAAACTTTAAAACAAAACAAAACAACCAACATGATGTTCCAGTACCAATTTTTCCTTCTCATTTAAACAAAATTTTACTTGGTTTTTAGTGTTACCTTTAGTTTAGTCTAAGGAGTTAACGCTTAGTTTACTTTACGTACATTGACACAATATTGTAATTGACTTGATATAGGTCAAGACGGGAAAACAAGGCAATGAGAATTTCTCCTAGAAAAGCTCTTTACATTATTCACTTATGAGCAACACTGATCTATTTGTTATGTCAAAGTAATACATGTGCTTTGTAAAAAAAATTACAGAAATTTATAAAATGAAGTATGAAATATTTCCATTGTATTCCTGTAACCCATTCCACTCCCTCAATGAAAGTATTATTAATAGTTTTGCTTTATTATTACATATTCCTCTCTAGATATATATAAATATATATGTACATAGGTACACATGCCTGTAGCTTTTTTCTCATATTAAAATAATAGAAATTCATTGAATACAGCATTCTTCCACTTTTTCACATGAAACCTAGAATGCCCTTTCAGAATAATACATATAGAACTACCTAATTTTAAACTTTTTAATACGTGATGGATATTTGTATTTTTACAGTATTTTACCATTGTTAGCAAAGCTTCTAAGAACATTCTGTATAAATACCTTTTTGCACGTAGACAAGTACTATTGTAGGATAGATTCCTAGAAGTGTATTTGCAAGGTTGAAGGGCACACATTTTAAGATTGTATGAGATAGTATTACGTTGTCCTCCAAAAAGTTTGCACTAACTTGAATGCCACCAACAATCCATAAGAAACTCAGTTTCCCAGCATTATTGCCTTTTTTAGACATTAACATAGCTATTTTTTTCTCAGTCTGAAATCTGAAGAATTATACTCATTTATTTTGCATCTATTTTTTTACTTCCTAATTTGTTATCAATTAGTTATGTATCTCTTCAGGATTGCCTCTAGTTTTAAGCTACATGATTGTATCTTTTAACTCTCACAGTGAGAGATCATTCTCAGTAGAATAAAAAGTATCAATTTTACTTTAAACAATAAACTATCCCCCCCATAAAAGCAATTTCCCAGGACTGAGTTGATCTGCAATATGACTTATGGTAGTTGGAATTTTTTGATAGAAAGCAACAGAAATGGACTTTGGATAACTTGGAAAGAATTTTATTGGAGGAAAGTTGAGCAGCTTACAGAATAAATAGTGATGGCCATAGACCACAGATGGGAAGAGTCCAGTGTAATGGGTTGAATTACATCCTTTCAAAATTAATATGTTGAAGGGCTAAGCCTAGTCCCTCAGAATGTGACCTTAGTTTGAAAAGAAGGCCATACAGTTTCATTAAATAAAGCTAAGGTCATCCTGGAAGAGGGTGGGCTCCTAATGCAGCATGATTGGTGTCCTTATGAAAGAATGCCATGTTGAAGAAACAGACATTCCCAAAGGAAGAATGCTAGATGAACATCAAGGCAACTATTGGGATATTGGGTCTATAAACCAAGGAGTGGCGAGCATTGCTGACAATCCCAGAGGCTAGATTTCAGACTTCTGGCTTTAGAACTACAAGGCAATAAATTTGTGTTATGTGAGCCACCTGGTCTGTAGTATTTGTTAACAGCCCCCTGGCAAGCTCATATAGTCAAGTACCAGGATATCTTTCAAAATTTAGGCAACAGGGATTAATTTATTTGACAGTCTCATCAATGTAGCTGTCACCGTAATCAATACATTCTAATCTGTGGGTATTTATATCTTTCTTTTCAAGATCCAGAGTTCCTAGAGAAAGAGAGAGAGAAGCACCATAGTCAAAATCGGATCCAGTGCCCACCCACACTTAACAGAGAACAGAGCCCCTGATATACAGTCCCACCGAGACTGTACATCAGGTGAGTGAGGCAGTTCCCCCAAAGAACTTGGCTTGTTACCAAAGAAGCTGGGTTGAATAGGATGCTAGAAAGTGTGTTGGAGGACCATAATTGGTATATAGATTAAGAATATGTGGATTATCCCCTGCTGAATGAAGAGGCACCTGCCATCCATAGGCGGTCTGTAGGTAGTTCTCCTGACCCCTGAGCTCCCACTTTACAGAAGTTTGATTGAAGGAATAATTTCAGTACACCCACACAGAGGAAGTAAAGTCACAAAATTTATTACTTACTGATCCCAGTAATTGGGGGGATGCGACAGGGAAGAGGGCACAATGCGCTGGGGGCAGGGTGGTCTTCCAACCAATGTTGTGAGCCAGCATGAGGTAGGAGCAGAGCAGCAAGCACCTACTACTTATAAGGGGTTGGGGTGCTAACTTTTTGTGGACTCAACTCAAAGTGATTATTCCCAAAGGTGCCTTGGGAAAAGCAAAGGGGGAATTTTTGGTGGGAATCCCAAATTTAGGTCCTTATCTTACTGTCCAGGCTCTAGGTATGAGCCTAGTTGCATATGAGAAATGCCTAAGGCAGCACTTCAAAATAGCTGTTTTTTTCATCACAGGGAGCCAAGAAATATAAATCTTTACTACATTAGACAAAGGAGTTACATATGTTTTAAAATAGATATTTGATTATATTTGAGACACATATAGTGTATTGATGTGGCTTATTTATCTCCATGAGATAAATATTTATGTGAGAAAGCATACAGAACTAGTGATGATGATGATGACAATGATGATGATGATGACGATAATGATGATGATGATAAAGAGGAAGAAAAAGGAAATGGAGAAAAGGAGGGGGGAAGGAAAGGAGGGATGGAGGGAGTGAAGGAGGAAAATTACCAGGTAGTTGCTCCATTTCAGGCACTATTCCAAATATTTTATGGGTATGAACATGTTTCACAGTCTCAACAATCCTACAAAATGTTTATAATTATTGTCCTTACTTTACAGTTAGGGAAACTAAGGCCCATATATGGATGTTAAGATATTTTCCCAAAGAAATACAGCTAACAAGTTGCAAAGTTGTTTGAAATCCAGGAAATTTGCTTTGGAAATCTGCCTGCTGTATGTTCTGCATTCCACATGGGTGGGGAACCTGGCTGATTTGAGATTTAACAAGGAACATCTTATTTCCATCATTACCTAGGATGTATCCCTGGTGCCTTTGAGCTACCTGTAAAGGAATTGCAAAGTGACACTTTATTTCATAATTGTAGTGTGTTATTAGGCCAACTCTACTAAGAGTCAATGACTCTCTTTTCCTTAATGACACTTGGTTGCTTTTGTTAGCTGAAGTTGAGTGTTCATGGGGTTTTGATTGCCCAAAGCTAAAACTTCTCTTCTTTGGCTGTATAACAGAGTGTAATGTCCACTCCACGCTAACTAGTTATTTCTAAGTGCTTAAAATCTTGTTACAAATCAGTCAAGGCTTTGTAAGAAAACCCCAACGCCAGATCATTTTGTATCATTTACATTTCCAATCCTCTTAACTCCTCTGAGAATTCATGCCTTCTTTGTAAAAATGGGATTAATACTTTATGTTCTGTTATCAAGCTACGCTGTTGGATCATGCGTGACAGTGGTTTTAGAATACTTTGTAAACTGTAAACATTTTAGCTAGATGATCTAAAAAACATTTTACTAACAATAAATGTTCTATGATCTTGCTTTTGCTTCCTTCATTTGTGTATAATTAATGCTGTCATTTATTCATTCAGCCAGCCAGTTGTTTCATTTTTGTCATCTATATAATTAATACCAGGTACACAAGGAACATGCAGTGGAAATCTAGGTATGCCCTTGTCCAGGTGTGTGAATTCTGCAAATACGATGCAATGTGATAAAACCTATGGTGGGTTAAATTGGGATTTTTCAAGAGCAGCCCTACTGACTTTTGGGACAGATAATTTTTTGTTATGGGAGTTGTCCTGCACATTATGTTCAGAAGCATCCTTGGCTTCTACCCACTAGATGCCAGTAGCATCTTTCCCCTAGGTTGTGGCAATTCCGAATGTCTTCAGACATTGCCAGATGTTCTCTGAGGGGAGAAGGAAAATTGTACCCAGTGGAGACCATTGGGTTAAATGAAGGGGGCCTTGGCTTCCTGCAAGAAGAGATGTCTACACTGAAACCTGCTTCACGAGCAGGAGTTAGCCAACTGAAGAGAGTGGTTAAAGAGGAGAGTATATACATGAATCCTAGATGCAATATCCTAAAAGTCAAAACATTTGGGATTATCTTGTTTTTCTTTTGCATCTGACAGCTAATGAATCTGAGTGGTCATTAAACTCTTATACTTACCCAAAAATGTACCTACTCATTTTGGGCTATGTAGGAACAACTTTTTTATTATTATTATTTTTTTTTAGAGAAATAAGTCCATCTGAGTTCAGTGTGGATTGGAATGCTATCAAATATAGTCTTTTCTACATAGTATATTTACAAGAGAAGAGTTTAAAGAATGGAGGTAGACAAAGCAGGTAGAGGGAATCACTATGATTTCTCAACAATTAAAACAATTGGGGTTTCCTCACAAGCTAGAATAAGTGATGGTTTTATAAGCATGAACAAAACAAGTGCCTTTTATGTTGACAGAGTGTGAAAAGTTTTTAGACTTAAAAATTCTTATGAAATAAATTATAAATATTAGAAGCATTCCTTCTCCTTCTATGATAAATGTAGGATAGAGTTCTCTAGAATGAAGTAGTCTAAAAACACAGGACTCCCCGTTTTATAATTATGTGTCCTTTTAATGAACTGACAGCTTAGGTGGCATCGGAGGAGGGATCTGAAGTTATACTTAGAAGCACAGAGTATTAAAGCTGCAGGGAAGCCAGAGATCGTATTATCCAAATACCAAGAGGTCAGACGTTTGTGTAAGTTCAGATGGCTACGCAGCAGCAGTGTCTGGACTTCATTTCCACCTTACACCTCGGTATCTTTTCCATGTTCCAGTAACCCTTGTTTCACTCCACCTGGTGTGAGAGGGGCTTGTTTTGTATGGGGGCACTCAATTTTTTTTTTTTTTTTGTAAGGGGGCACTCAAATTCTGGACAGAGTGTTTAGGACATGTATCTGGTTGCTTGCTTGCTTTCTCCTTCCTCCCTCCCTTTCTTTCTCCCTCCCTCCCTTCCCTCCTTCCTTCCTTCCTTTCTTTGTAGATTGATTGACTGATTGATTGATTTGAGAGCATATGAGCAGTGAGGAGGAGCAGAGGGAGAGAGAATCCTCAAGCAGACTTCCTGCAGAGCACGGAGCTTGCAGCAGGGCTCATCCTAGGACTCTCAGATCATGATCTGAGAAGAAATCAAGAATCGCCTGCTTAACCAACTGAGCCACCCAGGTGCCCCTAGTTTCTGGTTTCTAACAAAATCCAGTGTGATAATTACTCTTTAAGGTAGATGTTTGTTGGTTCTTTAACATTTAAAAATTGTATTTAGCTTATATCTTATACATTTTATTTATCTGTAAATCTTATATAATATTATAATCATTTATCCTGAGATGGCAAGTTTTCTGAGTTCGTAGCTCCTTCCCAAATGGCTTTCAAACCTTGTGACAAAGAGAATAATTTCAATAGACTGCATGCTTCCATATTTCCTTTCACGGTAAAACAAAGATGTTTATAGGTTAGTATTCCCTTCTTTAGGAGAGGCTGGACCAGAAGGGAATATTAAAATAGGAGTCAGGAGACCTAGGTCCTCTCCTTGTCCCCACATAAAGTGACCAAGTGGTGTAAAACAAGGGATAGTCTAGAACAGATTGAAGGTCTCAGCTTTAATATCACCTCCTTGGAGATCTTTAAGTAGTATCCCATGTACCATGAAGTTTTTCTCTGACACTTCCAGTTGCTTCCCAGTTGTTTTCTGAGTTGCAGTTATTCAGCTCTATTTATCTTGTTTGCCTCTATCTCTCTCAGGCAGCAAGGATCACATCTGTCTTCTTGATGTCCTTTAGCCCAGTGCCTAGCACAGTACCTGGGCCATGGTAGTTGTTTAATGTATACTTATAGAAAGGCTATACAAAAGATTGTGATGAAGATTTGAAATTGTTCTAGTTATCTATTGCTGAATTAAAAAACACCCCAAATTTAGTGGGGGAAACCAGTGATTTTGCCACGCTCCCAGATTCAATGAGTCAGGAACTTGGATAGGATATGATGATGATAGGTTGTCTTTTTTCCGTGAATTCTGGGGTGACTGGAATGACTCAAAGGCTGGGATCTGGAATTATCTGGAGACTTCTTTACTCATGTGTCTGGCAAGGGTATAGTTGTTTGCTAGGACCTCAGAGGCATTGCAATAGTTTGCTTAGGTTAAAGGTGAGGGGCTGCAGACCCTGCCACTAGGTAAGAGTGTCAAGGTTTCACTGTAAGAAGAGATTATGGGATGGGAGATGTTTTGGGGGGTCATCTTTGGTAAATAGAGTCTTCCACAGATGCGTATGTAACTTTTTTTTTTTTGATGCGTATGTAACTTGATACAATTATCTCAAATTCTAATCTTTTTTTTTTTTTTTTTTTTTTTTTTTTTAATTCATGAGAGACACAAAGAGAGAGGCAGAAACATAGGCAGAGGGAGAAACTGTCTCCCTGCAGGAAGCCTGATGAGGGACTTGATCCCAGGACCCAGGGATTATGACCTAAGCCAAAGGCAGATGCTCAACTACTGAGCCACTCCAAGAGCCCCCTGGTTTTAATCTTTTATGGAAGTTTAAGAAACACATGTCTAAGTTAAAGAGAGTCCTTATTTTGCCCCAGCATCCCATGACCCTTAGACCCATACATACAGATTAGGAAAATCTTATTTGAAGGAGAAAATTTACTTTCTATTATAAACATCCCAGAATGGATGGCTCTGTGTTTTTGCAGCTACCTACATCCCTAAGTAGTTTAAGACTATGCTAAAACAAGATCAAATTTCTATTTAAATATCAATAAACATTACCATCTAGGGGGGATGTTTGCATTTCCTTCTGAAAGAGGGCCCTAGACAGGTTCCATTCACTTTTACTTCTGCTTTTTGTAGGAGGCACATTTGGTGGACCTGGATGTTTGCTTGGTGAATTCTATCACATTCTTCTCTTTCCTTTCTTAATGCTGTTCAGTCTCAAGTACCTGAAAATTATCTGGCTCCAATTCCTAATGCATGTGCTTGGCTCCAAATAATATCATGTGTTTAGTGGTCATTTGTAGTTTTAAGGACACGGGTTTGTTCCTGGCACCCCTTCTTCCTGAAATGAGGAAGACTCTGTAAAGTTCCATCTCTTTGCTTTCTGTGTATATAATCATGGAGAATGGTATTTATTCTGCAGAACCTCATCCTCTAATATTCTAATAAAATCCTGACTCATCAGTCAAAATTAAAAGATTAATCTCCTTTCTCTAGAAATTAGAAAAATAGTACTTGTTCAACAAAGGAGTTATTGAGTGTTTCATATATGAATGAAGTTTATACTACTTTTCAAAATGATTGAAAAGAAAGGAGACTATGATTATCTTGAGTAAAACAGTAATCAGAAGATATTATTACTCAATATCTTCCATTCTTTCAGTCATTGAATTAATGTTTTACTGAAATACATCATTCATTAATAGGTAGTAGCTGTCAAGTGATATATGGATCATGTTTCCAAGGCTTTGCAAGTCATAAGATGGACTTGCTGTCAGTTGAGAAAATTCTTGCTTTTCCAGCAGTGGCGATAGATTTGTCCTGTTCCGATCCACCCAATGATCTTTTATGATTGGCTTCTTTCTTGGGACAAATATTTAACTTTCCTTTTCCCTCACTTGTCTTTGAGAGTTTCACTAACCCTGAGGGAAACGAAAAACATGGCCAACCAATTATGTTACCAAACTTTGAAAGGTCAGAGATGTACAGGCTATCTGAAGGAGAGTGTGAAAGCCATTAGCAGTCTGATATCTCATTTGGTGGCTAACAATCCGAGAGGAATACCAAATGACCTCCCCCCACATTAATCCCTTAGAAGTAAAGTATCTTAATGAGAATGGAATAATATTATCAATTTCTTCCATTCTCATTAAATTCCAGAGGCTGTAATCTGGAGTCCTCCTTGGTTTTTATGCCAGCCAGTATGAAAGAGATAGAGCATATAAAAAGGAACAAAGTAGCAAAATTAAAATAGAGTGTGATGTGGCTTATTCATGTAAATATATGCATTATTTCCAATTTACAAAAGCTCAATATATAAAACCTCACTCCAACTTGTCTTCCTCTTATAGGTCATTCATGTCCCACAAGTAGAAAGTCAACATTTCCACACTCAGAATATTCTCTGCATTTCTACTTCTCCACCTTTACTCTTACTCTTTCTCGCTATCTATGTGAATGTATATTTACTTTTTAAGACCGAGGTGAAGTTTTATATTCTTTATGGTAGATAGTAACTCAGAACTACCTACCCTTCATCTGAAACCTTTCACATCTTACTGGCCATATTACTTATTTAGCATTTAACATAGAGGCAAGTATAACAAATTTAAGACAGTACCCATATATCTCACTCTCAAAACATGTATTCATTTATTGGAACCATTTATCCATGCATTACCTGAAGAAACATTGTAGGGTACTAGTTCCATATCAGATACTGTGCTAGAAGCCGGAGACATGAGAATGAATGAAATCCTGTTTATAATTGAGTAGAGTGTGAGGATAAGCTTAGTCAGACAGAAATGCTATGATAGAAATGTAACTAGGAGAGATGCTTGGCTGGCTCAGTCAGTAGAGCATCTGACTCTTGATCTCAGGTTGTGAGTTCATGCCCCATGTTGGGAGTAGAGATTGCTTTAAAAAAAGTGAAATAAGGAAAAAAATACAAAAGAAAAGAAAAAAAAATTTAAATAGGATACATTAGGTATACCTAGGAAAAAGAGATACCTAAAAGGTGAGTCTCCAGTGAGACATAAAAAGTTTGTTAGGTGGTAGAAAAATGGAGAAAAGGAAGGAGATGTGGGGAATGATGGCAGTGAAGGAATTCCAAAACAAGGCATAAACATGACTAACAACTATGGTATAGATAGGAGGACAAGTAGTTTTGAGTAAGGAAATCCATAGACTATGAAATGGAACAGATGTCAGGCAAACTGAGAAAAAGTTGGACTTGGGGGGAAAATCCTGGAAGGCTTAGTACCCTATGGAGAGAAGTCTGGACTTACTTTGAGGGTAATGGGAGGCCTTTGAGGTTTTCTACATACAACAGAAATGTGGTCAGATTTTCATTTTCTAATATTACTCCAGCTTTGATGTGGCGGAGGATGGATAGTAAACAAGTAAAGAGATGTGATTGAAGGCAGAAAGAACAGCGAGGGGGATTTTACAATTGTCCAGTGAAAAATGACTATACTATGAACTAATGGAGGTGGAGATAGAAAAACAGCTATCATAATTCTGAGATAACATGGTGTATAGGACTTTTGACTTCTTGGGGGTGAATACTGCATCTTTTTTCTACACAGCCTTAAGCACACACTAAGGTGTATTGCTAATACTTGCTAAATAGCATTGAACTTTATATACTGGTGTAAGAAAAGCCTGCAAGAGGGTTGAATAATTTATGATTTCCCCTAGTAAATTAAAGGCAGATTTGTCTGTAACCGAGATCACATGTTTTATGAATTTTGCTTGGGAAACAGAGAAATTAGAGAATTTTCATGTGGGCTCCTGTTCCAGGACTTAAATTGCTTCACTATTAAACTTTCATAACCAAAACTTAGTTTAAGTTTTGAATCGCTATATTACAGGGTTATTTCATATTGAATATGTTGGTATGAGGTTGATGTTTGGCCCAAAATAATCCCAGACCAATAGATTTGTGTTCATTGTTCTTAGAAATTATAAGCCATTAACATTCTCTTTCTGGACTAGGTGACTAAGTAATTGAATGAGAATGAAACTCCCAGGCTAATGGAAAGATTGATCTCACTCTTGGGAAAAATCCTCTGATACTGGTAGAATTTGAAAAGGCTAGAAGCCATTATTATTTGATTCCATTCTTCCTACATAAAAGGTGATCCTTAACAGTGCTTTTGCAACCGTTTGTTCCAGTACTAACTAGATATCAAGGTGTACCTCAATACTCCTTCTGGAAGAGCAGATAGCTTTCAAGCGAGAGTATTAAAAAAAATCCATTACTTAGGGGTGCCTGGGTAGTTCAGTCAGTTGAGTGACTAACTCTTGATTTGGGCTCAGGTCATGATCTTAGGGTCATAGGATTGAGCGCTGTATCAGCTCTGTGCTCAGTTTGGATACTGCTTGGGATTCTGTTTCCCTCCCTCTCTCTTTGCCCTTCCCCCTCCACTTATGCATGCTCTCTCTACTCTCTCTAACAAAAACCCATTGTCTAAATATTATTTCAATACTTATGATTGAAAATGTTTGTTAATGTCTTCAACTGACCCATAGTAGATCTCTCTCTTCCCTTTTGGGAAAAAAAAAAAAAAAAAAAGTTTGGCCGCTGAACTTGTAACTCTAAGCATTGATGGAGCAGTGTAGTAGATTTCATAAATGGCACTATTCCTGTAATGTCTTTTTCAATGTGACCTAACGCATCCTCCTATCAAAAGGACATCTATTTGTTAACCCCTAAAAATCGGCTTAGCCTTATAACCCATTTGGTCAATAGAATGCAGGTGAAATAATATTGTGCCAGTTCTAAGGCTAGGTTTCAAGAGGCTTGTTTAGCTTCTCTTCTCTTTTGGACCTTTGGCTCTGCATGAGGTGAAGCCCAAGTGAGTCTGCTGATGGTTAGAGTCCATATGGAAGAGATCCAGGTTATCCCAGGTAAAGCAATCCTACATTAGATAGGCCCCAGCCAATATGCCAGCTGACCACAGGCTCATGAACAATCTGGATATATTTGGCTAGGACAACAGAGCCATTCAGCAAATCCATATTTATAGTTGTATGCCATTAAGCTTTCGTGGTTGTGTTCTACAGCATTAGGATGGTGAGAAACAACTGATACCACCAGGAGGTAAGTATAGGACAGAGATGATGAGATCAATCCATTTATGGGGCAGGAGCCAAGATGTGTATCAAAGTCCTATAACTAAGTAGAAATAGTAAGTCAGTCCCAAAGACAGAGGTGTGTAGTCCACTGATTGAACCAAAGATCTAGATAGAACCAGCAAGTAGCATATTTCCCTATAGAGAAGCTCTTCTGACAGAGTATGGAACCATAGTGAAGGAAATTAATGGCCAAGAAAACTGATTTGAGCATCAATTAGTTTCAATTTTGCCATTTACTGGCAGTTACAATTTTATTTAATATTTATGTAATATTTATCAAGAGTTTTCTATGTGCATAGATACTTATTTAATTCAATACCCAGAGAATTCCTTCTCTAGAGTTACCATTATTATCCCCCTTTGTGGGTGAGGAACTAAGGTTTAGAGAGCTTAAAAAAATTCCTTATATCATGTAGGTAGTAGAGGGGAGAGTCAGGACACAAAACTAGGTCTCTGTCTCCAAATCACCCTTTTATTAAGGTCTCTAAGCTTCATTTTATTCATGTATAAAGTAGGGATGATAATGCTTACTCTCAAGGTTTGGGGCAAAGATTAAACAAGATAATGCATGGAGGCGTTTGATCATTAGTGCTATTATCAATTTAATTACAATTTTATCCTCGGAGCTCCAGGAGTGTTTGGCAGGCTGCATTCTGTCTCTTGGAAACTATGCAGCTGACTTAATGCTCCTAGGGTCTGGAAATCATTCTTTTTTATTAAAAAAAGCTTTTGGTCATCTTTTTATTTGCAGGGAGAGCTCCCTTCCATTCTGACCTATAATCTCACAGACTGGTCAGGGCTGATTCTTCCTCCCTGTGCATTCTGTCAGAAGGGCTGACATTGAGACACAGTTCCTCTGTTAAAAGGAAGATTGGTGATCTCCTCTGGGGATGGGAATTATCAGGATTTAAAAAGAGGTGTTAAAGAAAAATTAACACACGATAAAATGTGAAGACAGTTACACTAAAAACAAGTTTTCTCTTGCATATATCAGAACACAGTACCATGAGCTTCTTTATTCACCATTACCTCTACTCTGAGTCTTGTGTGATTAGAGAAGTAATTTGTACATTCTTTTAGGAGACATTCAGTTCAACAGGACTGGGAGTCAGGAATATTCACAATTTAACCCAGCATAGCAGACGTACGTTCATTCATACGATAATCGGATGGGAAAGGCATTACCTGTTACTAGGTGCACACATGTGGGCACATTTCCATTAGGTGATCTTTCACCCACTCCCTGGGTGCTGCAGTGACTAAAAAGTCACCAGACCTCACAAGGAAGGCTGTTCTATTTGTGAAGAATGCCAATAAATCAAAATCTCCTTTCCTATAACTCTTACTCACTCAACTCTGGTTTTCTGGTTTGGGAAGTGCAACAAACTAGTTTCTCCATTCTGTTCTCCTGCCTCTTTAAAATGGAGGCAATTTGGGTAATTTCAGCTTTCTCATATTTGAAAACTACTTGCCCAACTGGTTCCCAAGAGGAGTGGTAGCCATTTATTATAAGACATTACCTATGGGTCATAATTATAAGACCAGAGCTGGACGCCTGATGCTAGGTGGCCTGTCAGAGGCAATTCTTTAGAATTGGGACTTTGTTATGCGTTAGGTTGTAGCATAAATCCCATAAAATGCTTAAAAATTCTTTGTCATCATTTAAGTGCTGGGATTAACACGGACATGCAGAATTTTAGCTGTTGTAAAATGAGAAGCCCTGACAACACAGAATAAGCATTTCCACATCCTAATGATTGGCTGTAGCTGAGTATGTAATGACTCCTCTGCATGGGTCTGGCACTTCCCAGTTTTTCGTAGAGTCCCCAGACCATAGCTACTTTCTTCATGAATATCACCTGCTTGAGCACTTTGAAAATCCAAGTTTACATGTTTGAGTGCATTTCTGCACTCGCAAGCAAAAGAGCCTTAAGCAAACTTTACATAATTCAGTGGGTATAACCTGGCTGGATACTAGAATCACCTGGCCAACTTTCAAAAATAGATTCTTGGACCATTTTCCTTAATTATAAAATGAGAGCCTCTGGATTGTCATTCTTATATGGAATCTCTGGATTGTCTTATGGCTGGAACACCGTCATCTTAAAATAAAAACCACACCTCTCTAGATTATAGCCTGGTTAATAAACTGTGATATAGTTAAAGATAGAAACCATGGAATATATCACTCATTTCCTTCTGATGTATGAAATCCATGCGAGTAGGCCAGCTTTCTCTAAACTAAGCATTTCTGGCCACCACCTGCAAGTGTTTTAAGATGCTCTTAGGTAAGAGCTGCCAACGGCTGGATGATGCTCATTTGGACCTGCTTTTGCTTGGTCTGGACTTGCTCTGTAAGCTGAGCACATAGAGGGTAGAAGGATGAGAATGACAAGTGAGGAGATGCAAGTCTCCAGTAATTCTAAGGTACATTCTCTTGAGATCCATCTGAGGCTAAGTGATGATGAGAAATCTTAGAACATATTCAAGGATCGGCCAACATTATAATGGCTTAACTCAACTCAGGAGTCAGATCTAGACTTAAAGTTACATCTTGCTGAGCCATCTCTTTCTGACTTATGGGTTGTAGTTTCAAGGATAGTAATTACAATATTCTCACAAAGCCAGCTTTAAGACCTTCTAATTTGGCTAATTAAGTGCCTACCATGCCAGTTTCAGTAGTAATCATTTCTGGTTCTGTCTCACTCTCTTGTGTCTGTGGTTGAGAAATTTCTGTTCCTCCTGTAAGACTTTCTGTTTCTTTAAGTAATGCTTATTTTATTGGCATTCATGCTACTGCCTTATGCTCCAGCTTTTCCCCAAGACTCACTAAGTTGCTTGATTCTATAATTTGTTGAGCATTTCATTTAATTTGAACTCCATCCTCAGCTCTACCTGAGATTTTAAAGCAATCCAAATACAAACCTTGTATTGAACATGTACATTGCCCTGGGTAGCATAGACATTTTCACAATATTAATTCTTCCAATCCATGAGCATGGAATATTTTTCCATCTCTTTGCGTCTTCCTTAATTTCTTTCAGAAGTGTTCTGTAGTTTTTAGGGTATAGGTCCTTTACCTCGTT
This sequence comes from Canis lupus familiaris, assembly GCF_011100685.1. Classification (NCBI taxonomy): domain Eukaryota; kingdom Metazoa; phylum Chordata; class Mammalia; order Carnivora; family Canidae; genus Canis; species Canis lupus. Next base: position 31,614,888 of record NC_049239.1, on the reverse strand, counting down.
GGTTAGGTTTATTCCTAGGTATCTTATGTTTTTGGGTGCAATTGTAAATGGGATTGACTCCTTAATTTCTCTTTCTTCAGTCTCATTGTTAGTGTATAGAAATGCCACTGATTTCTGGGCATTGACTTTGTATCCTGCCACACTGCCGAATTGCTGTGTGAGTTCTAACAATCTTGAGGTGGAGTCTTTGGGTTTTCTAAGTACAGTATCATGTCATCTGTGAAAAGGGAGAGTTTGACTTCTTTGCCAATTTGAATGCCTTTTATTTCTTTTTGTTGTCTGACTGCTGAGGCTAGGACTTCTAGTACTATGTTGAATAGCAGTGGTGAGAGTGGACATCCCTTTCGTGTTCCTGATCTTAGGGAAAGGCTCTTAGTTTTTCCCCATTGAGAATGATATTTGCTGTGAGCTTTTCGTAGATGGCTTTTTAAGATGCTGAGGAATGTTCCCTCTCTCCCTACACTGTAAAGAGTTTTGATCAGGAATAGATGCTGTATTTTGTCAAATGCTTTCTCTGCATTTATTTATTTATTTATTTATTTTTAAATTTATTTATTTATTTATGATAGTTACAGAGAGAGAGAGAGGCAGAGACACAGGCAGAGGGAGAAGCAGGCTCCATGCACCGGGAGCCCGATGTGGGATTCGATCCTGGGTCTCCAGGATCGCGCCCTAGGCCAAAGGCAGGCGCCAAACTGCTGCGCCACCCAGGGATCCCCCTTTCTCTGCATTTATTGAGAGGATCATATGGTTCTTGTTTTTTCTCTGGTTGATGTGATCTATCACATTGATTGTTTTATGAGTGTTGAACCAGCTTTACATCCCGGGGATAAATCCCACTTGGTCATGGTGAATAATCTTCTTAATGTACTGTTGGATCCTATTGGCTAATATCTTGTTGAGAATTTTTGCATCTGTGTTCATCAGGGATATTGGTCTATAATTCTCCTTTTTGGTGGGGTCTTTATCTGGTTTTAGAATCAAGGTGATGCTGGTTTCATATAATGAGTTTGGAAGTATTCCATCCCTTTCTATCCTTCGGAACAACTTTAGTAGAATAGGTATTGTTTCTTCTTTAAATTTTTGATAGAATTCGCCTGGGAAGCATCTGGCCCTGGACTTTTGTGTCTTGGGAGGTTTTTGATGACTGCTTTAATTTCCTCCCTGGTTATTGGCCTGATCAGGTTTTCTATTTCATCCTGTTCCAGTTTTGGTAATTTGTGGTTTTCCAGAAATGCATCCATTTCTTCTAGAGTGCCTAACTTATTGGTGTATAGCTGCTCATAATACATTTTTAAAATTGTTTGTATTTCCTTGGTATTGGTTGTGATCTCTCCTCTTTCATTCATGGTTTTATTAATTTGAGTTTTTTTTTCTTTTTAATAAGGCTGGCTAATGGTTTATGTATCTTATTAATTCTTCAAAGAACAAACTCCTGGTTCTACAGTTCTTCTGGTCTCTATTTCATTGAATTATAATTAATACTATGAAAATGTCTATGCTACCCAGGGCAATTTACATGTTCAATGCAATCCCTATCAAAATGCCATGGACTTTCTTCAGAGAGTTGGAACAAATCATCTTAAGATTTGTGTTGAATCAGAAAAGACTCCGAATAACCAGGGGAATATTGAAAAAGAAAACCAGAGCCGGGAGCATCACAATGCCAGATTTCAAGTTGTACTACAAAGCTATGATCATCAAAACAATGTGGTACTGACACAGAAACAGATACATAGATCAGTGGAACAGAATAGAGAATCCAGAAATGGGCCCTCAACTCTATGGTCAACTAATATTCGACAAAGGAAGAAAGACTATCTACTGGAAAAAAGACAGTCTCTTCAATAAATGGTGCTGGGAAAATTGGACATCCACATGCAGAAGAATGAAACTAGACCATTCTCTTACACCATACACAAAGATAAACTCAAAAATGATGAAAGATCTAAATGTGAGACAAGAATCCATCAAAACCCTAGAGAAGAACACAGGCAATACCCTTTGTGAACTTGGCCACAGCAACTTCTTGCAAGATAGTTCTATGAAGGCAAGGGAAACAAAAGCAAAAATGAACTATTGGTACTTAATCAAGATAAAAAGCTTCTGCACAGGAAAGGATACTGTCAACAAAACTAAAAGACAACCTACAGAATGGGAGAAGATATTTGCAAATGACCTAACAAATAAAGGGCCAGTATCCAAGATCTATAAAGAACATATTAAACTCAACAACAAAGAAACAAACAATCCAATCATGAAATGGGCAAAAGATATGAAGAGAAATCTCACAGAGGAAGACACAGACATGGCCAACATGCACATGAGAAAATGCTCTGCATCACTTGCCATCAGGGAAATACAAATCAAAACCACAATGAGATACCACCTCACACCAGTGAGAGTGGGGAAAATTAACATGACAGGAAATAGCAAATGTTGGAGAGGATGTGGAGAAAGGGGAACCCTCTTGCACTGTTGGTGGGAATGTGAACTGATGCAGCCACTCTGGAAAGCTGTGTGGAAGTTCCTCAAAGAATTTAAAATAGAGCTACCCTAGGACCCAGCAATTGCAATACTGGGGATTTGCCCCAAAGAATCAGATACAGTGAAAAGGTGAGACATCTGCACCCCAATATATAGCACCCCATTTATAGCAGCAATGCCCACAATAGCCAAACTGTGGGAGGAGCCTCGGTGTCCATCGAAAGATGAATGGATAAAGAAGCTGTGGTCTATGTATACAATGAATATTCTTCAGCCATTAGAAATGACAAATACCCACCATTTGCTTCAACGTGGATGGAACTGGAGGGTATTATGCTGAGTGAAGTAAGTCAATCGGAGAAGGACATTCATTATATGGTTTCACTCATATGGGGAATATAAAAAATAGTGAAAGAGATTATAGGGGAAAGGAGAGAAAATGAGTGGGAAAAATCAGAGAGGGTGACAACACATGAGAGACTAACTCTGGGAAATGAACAAGGGTTAGTGGAAGGGGAGGTGGGGGGCATGGGGTGACTGGATGATGGGCACTGAGTGGGGCAGTTGATGGGATGAGCACTGGGTGCTATACTACATGTTGGCAAATCCAACTCCAATAAAAAATATACATAAAAAAAACAAATACAAATCTTGTCATCATGATAATATACAGTACTTACTAAAGGGTTACTCTATGTCAGGCATTGTTCCCATTATACCCTTACAGAGTCTGTGATGTAGGTGTGATTATGGATGAAGTAGTTGAGTCAGAGATGTTCTTAGAGGCCTATAGCCACTCTGTGATCTTCCATTCCTTGTATGTTAATGTTCCATATTCTAAACATGGCCACTCAAGCCTTTCATGTGCACCATTCATCCTCCTCCAGTTTTTTTTTTTAATTTTTTTTTAAATTTTTATTTATTTATGATAGTCACAGAGAGAGAGAGAGAGGCAGAGACATAGGCAGAGGGAGAAGCAGGCTCCATGCACCGGGAGCCTGATGTGGGATTCGATCCTGGATCTCCAGGATCGCGCCCTGGGCCAAAGGCAGGCGCCAAACCGCTGTGCCACCCAGGGATCCCCATCCTCCTCCAGTTTTTCATTAATCATTCATGCTTCCCAGTAGGGACATTATTTTCCTCTTTCCCCTCTCTATTTTAGGTCTTCATATAATTTTCCTGTGCCAGAAACTCCAGATTCATTCCTCATCATCAGCTTGGCTAAATCATACTCTCCACTTATTTATTTATATATTTTTAAAGCTTTTATTTTTTCATGAAAGATGCAGACAGAGAGAGGCAGAGACACAGGCAGAGGGAGAAGCAGGCTCCATGCAGGGACCTGGATGTAGGACTCGATCCCAAGACTCCAGGATCACGCCCTGAGCTGAAGTCAGGCGCTAAACCACTAAGCCACCCAGACATCCCTATACTCTCCAGTTTAGAAAAGAAAGTCACAGAGACTGACAGGTATTAGCAGTTGAGCCACTATCATTGAAACAATAGGAAGAAGGCCCACTTAAGTCTTAAAGTTACCTTCCTCCAAGAGGAAATCCCGAACCCTATGTTAATTTTTCTTGAAGTGCATTTTTCAGATTACCTCTGTTAGTATTGGGGGAGGTGTTAAAATTAAGCTTTCAGAGGTTTTCTCCAGAACAATTGAATTAGAAGGTGAGGGCCAGGGATCTGCATATGGAGCAATTCCTGGTGATTCTTATGAGCTAGAAAGTTGGAGAATCACTCCCATAGATTAGGTTAATATCCTTGGTGATTTGCCAACAGCACCCTATCCCCTCTCTTGCAAAATAACTCCCATTCAGTGTGTGTTTATCATTTATATTTTCTATTAGATTATAAACTCCATGAAGTTAATGGACATACATCTGATCATATCTGTGTATCTGGTCTGTTGTGTGTCAAGTAATATGCTAGGGGCTAAGAGTATAGAATTGGATGAAAGAAAAAAAATGCTGCTCTTTTGTCATTTAGATCCTCTTGGGCATTTAGAACCTCTTACTAGAGAACTGATTCCTACTGACCCTGCTATCCCTTCTCAAGCATAGGGTTGAAGGAGTTCCTGGGGTAGCAAGCAGCATCAGGGAAGTCCCTCTCTCTCCTGTACCCAACATGGTTTTCCAAGAACAGTCATGAAAGGTAAATACTAGCCTTGGCAGAAAGGGTCAGAAGGAAGGATGAGGCTTCACCCTGGATAGGAAGAGAAGAGAAGGGAGAAGGTTATAATAATAATAAATCTGTTAACTACAAAACGTTTATTGTTAAAGCAAAGAAGGTGTCTTGACATTTGGTAGAAGAATCATTTAAAAGCCCCAAAGAAAAGTGTCCGGAAACATAAATCTTTGCTACAGCACTGCTGGCAGATCACCAATCATTCCAGGGAGAGTTAAACCTGATTATCTGTAGGAATAGCCAACATTCTGGTTGAAGATTGTCCATCGTGAGTGTTGAACCCGACTGCTGCTTCTGCTCTGTGAAGAGAGTACCTCTCCAACCTCAGTGGTCTCTTCTGTGTAATGGGGCAAATCCCACCCATTATTTCAACCTCCTTGACTTGTAAAGATCAACGAAGCTAATGTATATGAAAGGTTTTGTAATAGTTGTCTGGTATCTTTGAAGACGGGTGAAGGATAGAAAAGAAGGAATAGTGATTGTTTCACTTAGAGTAAAAGTATGATGGGCAGCCCAGGTGGCTCAGTGGTTTAATGCCGCCTTCAGCCCAGGGCCTGATCCTGGAGACCAGGGATTGAGTCCCACATCGGGCTCCCTGCATAGAGCCTGCTTCTCCCTCTGCCTGTGTCTCTGCCTCTCTCTCTCTCTCTCTCTCTGTCTCTCATAAATAAATAAAATCTTTAAAAAAAATAAAATAAATAAAATAAAAGTATGAGGGGAAATGGACTCAAAGCCTGAGAAAGCACTGAAAACCAGACTGGATCTGTGACCTTGTGGCGTGAATCTGTGGGCCTTCCTCCTAGATTGTTTCAATTACAGTGGCTCAACTGCTAATACCTGCCAGTATCTCTGACTCTCTCTTCTAAATTCTAAATTCAGGGAGCCAAATCTGATTAGTTATGTTTGAAACTGAATGCTACCTTGGTCCAATCCACTGTGGCCAGAGTCATAGGTGGTGGAATTTAGCTGCTAGCAGCCAACATCCTAAATATGGGGAATCCCTTGAGAGCAGAGGAAATCCAAAAAAATATCCACTCTAATAGAAAGTAGGAATCAGAGATTATGACAGAGGCTCCAGGAGGAGAGCCACGGTCTCCTCTTTCATACCGGATGATGGGAAGTCCTTTAAAGTTTGTGGTTTGCCAGTGAGATTCTTAACATGCGATCTGTGAATTCCCGATCAGCATTTAGATGTGCTTTAAATCAAACTTTTCTCTATAAACTTATATTAATAGTGTTTGCCAGGGGTGAGATAAAATGAGGAAGTGGCAGAAGTTGCCTGTTCAGCATAACGGATTATCTCAAATATGCTGAGAAGAATAAGTAGGAAAGGGGAGTTAATGAATCATCACAGTATAAAAATCCCGTTGTTTCTAAAATACAGATTTTGTTTATCTTTGAGATTGCCATTTCCTGGAGGTCTTTCAAAATAACCTACAAACTTATAGAAAATATCCTGCTCTTAATTAAGCAGGGAAATGCTCCCCCAAATTGGTAGTTAGCAGTGCAGGTTCTACAATGTTAGCAACGTTCAAGCTTGGGCTGTTTAATGTGTTAAAGGCGTGACCTTTGTCAAGTTTCTTAAGACTGTAAGACCCACATTGTCATCTGTGAAACGAAGATTGATAAATAGTGTGTAGTGTAGTCGTGAGGATCAAATGAAATGACATAATTAGAGTGCTTAGCACAATGCCAGGCATGTGATAAAGACTTAATAAATGGCGGCCTTGTTTTTTGTTGTTGTGATCATTGTTATGTATGTTTCCATTATTTTCTAATTCCATGATTTTTTAAAAATATTTTATTTATTTGTTTGACAGAGAGAGAGAGAGCATAAGTGAGCAGAAGTAGGCGGAGCAAGAAGTAGAGGGAGAGGGAGAAGCAGGCTCCCTGCTGAGCAGAGAGGCCCATGCGGGGCCCCATCCCAGGGCTCTGGGATCATGACCTGAGCTGAAGGCAGATTTAATTCCATGATTTTTAAGGTGCAGAATAATGAATCACTAAAAAAGTCAAAATTCACTGTAGTCACTTTATGGAATTACACCAACAATTAAGAGAAATGAGCTACATTTTCATATATAAACAGAGACAAATCTTTAAAATACAAGTTTGAGTGGAAAAGCCATTCAGAATAATATTTCAATAAAATCGAAAACACAAAAATGTGTACAGTCACTCTTGTGAACATATTCTGCATTAGATGTTGCTAGTTGCCTCCCCAATATTTATTTTCTCTTTTCTGGATACTCGGGTGTTCAATGATGCTCAGCTTGGATGTGGCCATTTCTTTTTTCACAATAGCTCTGTAATTATCCTTTTCTGTAGGTATCTTCTGAAAATGTGTGCATGTTTCTTTAGGGTAAATTTCTAGCAGTGGAAGTGCTGGCCTATGCACTGGATTCTTCTTCAGGTTCATTGGATATTGGGGCACCTGGGTGGCTCCAGTTGAGTGTCTGCCTTTGGCTCATGGTCCTGGAGTCTTGGGATCGAGTACTGATTCAGGCTCCCCATGGGGATCCTGCCTCTCCCTCTGCCTATGTTTCTGTCTCTCTCTTTGTGTCTCTCATGAATAAATAAATAAAATATTTTTAAAAGTTTATTGGATATTTCCTAATTACTTTCCAAATTGTACTCCCATCAGAGGTGGGTGAGTTCTTGTGTTTCCTTGTCTTTCTAAATATTGCTGTTAACAGACTTATTAATTTTTGTCAGTGTGATTGATATGAAGCAGTATCATGTTTTAAAAAAATACTTAATGTTGGGGCACCTGGATGGCTCAGATGATTAAGCATCTGACCCTTGGTTTTGGCTCAGGTCATGATCTCAGGTTCTTGAAGTCGAGCCTTACATTGGACTCCATGGTCAGCTTGGAGTCTGCTTGAGGATTCCCTCTCTCTGCCCCTCTCCCAACTTGTGTGCACAGGCATATGCTCTCTTTCTCTCCAAAATAAATAAATCTTTAAAATATATATTTAATGTTTTCTTTAAAAATATTAAGCTCAAATCGAGTTACAGTTTTAAAATATTCATTAGTATATTCGATAATAACATATATAGGCACTTAGAACATGTTTCTAGTATTTTATAATGAAATTTAATATCCTTACTTATTAGTTTGGCACTATGTTCTTTATCTTTGATTCTTTTTTTCTTTTTTAAAGAGAAGTTTTAGGTTCATAGGAAAACTGCCAGAAAGGTCAATATTTCCCATGTATCCCTTCCACCTCTACATGCATCAACTCCCTCATTATCAACATCCCCCACCAGGATGGTAGGTGTGCTAAAATGAACCCACACTGACACATCATCATCATCTAAATTTCATAGTTTAAATTAGGGCTCACTCTTGTACATGCTATGGGTTTGTACAAGTGTATAATGGCATATGTCCATTGTAATGTCAGGCAGGGTATTTTTACTGTCTTTAGAATCCTCTTTGCTCCCTCTCTTCACCTCAACCCTTGGAAACTACTAATTTTTTTTTTTCTGTCTGCATAATTTGCCTTTTTCCAAGTGCTACTGGCCCATAGTCCCAGCAACTTGGAAGGCTGAGGCAGGAGGAATGCTTGGGCCATATTTTCTGGGCTATAGTGTGCTGTATTGATTAGGGCTCTGCACTAAGTTCAGCATCAATATTGTGGCCTCTCAGGTGTATTTTCTGAGGAGGGAGACCTAAGGAGGTTAGGCAGCCTACGGAAGGATGAACTGGCCCAGGTTGAAATGCAGCAGGTCAAAACTCCTGTGTTGATTGTCACATTTAAAAAACGAAAAACAAAACAAAACAAAAAAAACTTGAGTTTTCTTGGGGACCCTAGATGGCTCAGTCAGTTAAGTTTCTGTCTCTTGGTGTTGGCTCAGGTCATGATCTCAGGGTCATGAGATCGGGGCCAGTTTGGACTCCAGGCTGGGTGAGGAGCCTACTTGAAATTCTCTCTTTCTCTCTCTCTTCCCCTCCCCTCCTTATACACTAAGAATAAATAAATAAAGTTTAAAAAATATGAGTTTTCTTGTTTATTAGTCAGATTGAACATCTTTTCATACTTGGACGATTTTGCTTTTGTTTTTATTAACCCACCCATTCATATCCTTTATCCATCTATTACTTTTCTTTTATACAGATTTTAAGAATTTTTACCATATCCAGACATGATTTGCTTACGATTATTAGCATTATAAATATCTTCTCCCTACCTGCTTGAGTTTTAATGCTTTTATGATGTTTTTATACAGATATTTTTGAATTCCAAAGTAGTCAAATTTATCCAGTTTTTTAAAAGGATTATAAGCTTTTCTATATTTATTAAACACATCCTTTTCTACTCTAGATCTGAATTTTCTTCTAAAAGTTTAAATGAGCTTTCAACTATAGGTTCTTAACTGATGTGGACTTTATTTTCATATATGATAAAGGTAGGGAACACAGCATTATTCTTGTACATATGAATAATCAGTTGTACCAGCACCATCTCTTACATGTTCCCTCTTCTGTTCCATTGTTCTGTTAGTCTGTGTCTGGTCCCACAGCACATGACATCATTATTACAGCTCCATAAAAACTCCTGATAGCTGAGAAAGCAACCACCCACATTGATCTTCTTTAGGAGTGTTTTGGCTGTAATTGATCATCTGCTTTTCCATGACAATTTTAGAATCTCTTTGCCATTGCCGTGAGGAGCTATGCAGGCATTTTGATTGTAATTCCTTTGAATTTATAGATTGATTTGTCAAGAATAAATATACCCTCATGATTTTGCATTTTCCAGTCTCTGTATATATGTCATGTCTCTCTAGTTATTTAGATTGTATTTCAAGTCTTTTAGCAAAGTATATACATGTACATCTTTTTTTTTTTCTTTTTCTTTTTCTAAAGATTGATTTATTCATTCATGAGAGACACACAGAGAGAGTCAGAGACACAGGCAGAGGAAGAAGTAGGGTCCTTGCAGGGATCCTAATGTGGGACTCAATCCCAGGACTCTGGAATCATGACCTGAGCCGAAGTCAGATGCCCAACCACTGAGCCACCCAGGTGTCCCCTATATCTTTTTCTTTTTGCAAAGATCTTAGCATATATTTTGTTAGGTGCTACATATTTTAGAGTTTTCATTGTTACTGTGAATGACATTTTAAAGTTACACATTTCTAATTGTTGATGTATAGGAATGTGATTGAATTTTGTGTACAGAATTTATAGTCAGCAATTTTATTGACTTACCAGTTTAATAATTTGTATATTTGGATTTTCTATGTAGACAATTGTGGGTCAGGATAAATGTCAGTTTTGTTGCTCCCTTTCCAAACATGTCTTTATTTTTTTCATGTGATGCTTTATTGGTCAACCTCTTAAATACAGTGCTAGCACAGTGAATGTCTTTTCATGGCTCCTCTAGTGAAGACTTATGAAGATGTCATTAGTTCTTTGCTAGTTTGCTTTGCTGTACTTTCGACTACCTATTTTCTTATTCCCTCTTGGTGGACCCAACCACCCAGGAAAGGAAGGGCAAATTAAACACCAAGCCTCCTAGATGGCTTTGAGCCTCTATTCAGAGTATCAGGGAAGAACTTCTTTTTTTGCAATCCAAGATTCTTGATTTCAGAGTTTCTTTCCTAGCAGTAATGCTAAGGAAAACCAGACAAATCAGATGGATAGTTACCCACAGTTTGCATTAGTAAATGCAACTCCACAAAAGCTGATAGAAAAGAAGCACCTGAAAATTCTTCAGTAATGCCAACTTCATGTTATGCACAACTTCTTGGGGTCATTCATTGTTTGCAGCACAAACTGTGATGCTATAATTGGGGCAGCCTAATTATATCTTCATCCCTAGAGGCCCAGAGGAAAGTTAGTTCCATATGGATGAAATGTGGAGAGACATCGTTTTCCTCCCAATACCCCAGATAGGTGATCCTGAACAAAGGTAAATAGGCAGATAGGAGGAGGTCCATTTCAGATGCTCTGCTTCCAGCTCCCCTGCCTGCTTCCTGATATACACTTATGTTTAGGCAGTCATGTCGGCTTTGTCAGAAAACTATAGAAAGCATCCAACCTCAGCCTTCTCGTCTATCCTGTTTTCAATCTGACATCACTAGCAATATAAAATAGCAGTTTAGATCTCTATTGTCTTATATATTCTAGGATTGTAATACTACAACCATAAAACCCTCCCTTTTACTTAAATTTGCTTGACTTTTATGCATATCACTTATCATAGAAGATAACAAATATTCGGTTTTTATTCCATACTCCCTCTTCACTTTTTAAAGCCTAGCAACAATGGAATAAAACTTTCAGGATTTACTTTGTACCTAATCTAAATTCATACCTGATAACTACAGAAGGATTCAACTCAAGGTTAGCTTTAGGTCATTTGAAATAAAACTATCTCTGATAAAATTCCTAATTACTTTGTTTATGTTACTGATTTATTATATCTTTATCAGTTCCAGGGGATCATATAGTAGACCTTTGACTAATTGGAAGTCAACTAACCAGAACTTTTAAATTACTAAGTTCTACTTTGGAAAACAAAGCAAGAAAACAAACTGGTATAAGAAATTTTGTTTTCAAAGGATATTGAGGGGAATACCTAAAACAAACAAACAAAAAACCCCCAACATTTTGTGTTTTATATATCCAAAATTACATTTCTGGATCATAAAAAGTAAAGATGATATGATGTCTATCTAGGAATAATTAGTCTTACTATCATCATCATTGTCAATATTACATTCTTCTACTAAGACTGGGAAATAAGCTAATTTTTAAAAATGCAATGTTAATTATTAAAAGAAAAAAAAACTCAAGCATCTTAGTCAATGAGTTTTACATTAGCCATGGAATTCAGTTATTTTGTATCTGCCCTGGTACATCCAGTTTATAGTTTTCCTATATTCTGCAAATCGTACTTGTAATAAAATGTGTGAAAGTAAACCAAGAGTGAAGTTGACATTCTGTTTACACACTGCAATTTGAATATGTGTCTTGGTTGTCTCAAGGATCACTTCATTCTCACAGACATTTTTATTGCTTTATGAGTCAGAACCATTATTATTTTGGAGGAAAATCAAGTATTAATTTTTTTAAAGCTCATATTCAGTCTATTTCAGTGGTAATGTATCCAACTCCTTTACCATCTTAAACCTCTGTCGGAATGCCTGCTTTAATTGCTCACTCATTTAAATCTTAATCTTTGGGATATGATCCGTACCTTTGAGCACAGAAAGGATTTTTATTTTATTAGCCAAAAAACCTCCCCCCAAAACCCCCCTAATCCAAAACAAAACAAACAAACAAAATAAACTACACACACAACAGGATTAAAGCAGTGCTTTAGATGAGTCTGCACAAAATCCTCACCGGTGAGTTTAAATCTTTGAAGGCCTTTTGTTCATCTGATGGGGCACTTCTCAAAGGTAGGAGGTTTTGAGTCTGCCTTTAAGTGGCATCTAGTAATCAAATCTATCAAATAGAATATTATTGCCCCAAAGCCATAGCTCTATATTTTTTAGGTCAATCTGTAATTTGTATTTAACCAAAAGGAGTATCTAATAAGCAATTTTCTATGCTTAAAAGGTTTTCTTCTTTCCAATGCATAATTTAAAAAAAATTCTGGCATTTCTCATTACTGTATGAAATTATGTCATAAGTCCTAAAGTTCAGCACCATCTGGGTTATCTTACCACAAAACTAAATTTTCATTTCTTGCTACAGAGCCTACATTTTATGAAGCAACCAGAGTTGACTCTCTTAGAACCTCTGTGGCCTGCGTTTCTAAGTCCCCACTTGCAACCATTCATAGAAACTTCAAATAGCAGAGTTGTTTTTACAGAGTTGGAAACTAAGAGCTGGAAAGGACATTATATACATTGGCTGATATGTAGGTCACCTTAGCTTGATCAGCAGACACAGATAATACGCAAACTTTACATTTCTTCCTTGTCGAAGACTACATGCATTCCAGCATAGGAAGGAAAGGTAAACTTGGATTTGGGATTGTTGATTCACAGACATTTCAATCAGAGGACTGTCTTGGACTGCAAGTCCTCTTCTATACAAAGAATTATTATTATTTTTCTGTTCTCACATGTTTACAACCAAGTTTACCTGCAAGTAATTTTATAGTCAAAGAATTATGCTCTATATATCCAATGTATCTCTGAACAAATTGGAATGAGAGGTATGGTGAGAAATGGAAGCACCTTTGTTTTTCAAAGCTCCTCAAAGGGGCTTCAAGGGCCCATGCCAGACCCTTGGACAAATTATTTATGCAAGGGATAATACATATGTAGATTGATGGTAGATTATAAATATAATCCCTTGGAAATAACCAAGTCTGAGCACTGTCCGTGCTTCCCATGTCAGCAAAGTGATAGATTAATGTAGCCTATGTTGGATTTACCCTGACACTTTGTCTCTTCCTTCAGGTAGGTATCTGAGACTATCTGTATCTGTATCTCTCTATATACATAGATATATAGATATTTACATATTATATATTAATCTATATGTAGATGATGTCAATACATCTATCTATAGAGGTAGATATAAATATATAATATGTGCTGCCATCTAGATACTTAAAATGTTAAAAATCCACTCAGAATTTTCATTCCTGCCGAACCTCCCCCACTATAACAACTGCAACATATAGTCTTAGCAACTATTTTAATTATTCAGAAGGCCATCCATGTCCTTGGAAAGTATGTAACCAGGTGACATTATATAGTCTAACAAAATCAACAATCAGTGTAACTGATATGAAAAGTCTCAAAAATGTTATTTCTGCTCTCCATAATTGACTGTGCTCTATAAGGTAGCTGTGGAAAAGATTTAAAACCAGAACCCTTGATGAAAGGCTGATGAAACTGGAATTATTTTACCTGATCAAGAAGCAGTTGGCTATCCTTTTAAACCAAATCCTGCATCTGCTGTTTGTCAGATGTAACACTGACAAAATACCCAAATGGTCTGTTCTCAGCTCCCTCATCTTATCTGCCTTAGAGATCTAGTATGGAGGTAAATAAAATACATGTGTAAAAGAGGTTGGTTAAGTCTAAAACTGTTATACAACAATACAGAGTGGCTGCTATAATTTTATTACTAAGGAATATTTGCATAAGTAGAGATAGTCATGGAATCTTTTAATTAGAGGAGTGTGGAGTTCCTCAATCCAACTATCCTTCCAAAGCTCGAATCCCCTCTGCAACTTTGCTCCCCTTCCCCAAGTGGTTATTTGTCTATTAACTAAGTTGGTTCAACAAATGTGATTTCAGCACCCACCATGTTCTAGTCAGTGTACTAGTTCTTAGGGACATGAAGACACATTATGTTTAATTTGGTAGTTATTTGCCTTACTTTTTCAGGAAGGGTTTAGAGTGACTCCAAAATGAATAAGACATATAATTACTTGCCTTGACTTTCACGTCTCTTATGATGAAGCAGTCACTAAATCCAGAGATAAACTATTCTGCCTTTGAACTTTTGAGATTATTGACATGTTCTTTATCTTTCCTGTAACTTCTATTGGTCCTATTGTTGCCACTTGGAGTCATACCAATGTAAGTCTCTCTTACATTTCCATTGTTCAGTCCTTTAGTACCTGAAGATACCTCTTCTATTACCTGAGTTTTGCTAGGCAAAACCACCTCTGTTCCTTAAATGTTTTTTCATAAAATGACATCGGCATCTTTCACAATCTTGGTGCCCATCCTGTAAATTCGTCATTTGCCTTTTAGAGCATTTCAATTCTGTTTAGGCATCGGCCACATTCTGGATGCCAAGTAATCTGGCCTACTCCTTCTCTAAACCTTTTAAAAAACTTTTTTTTCTAGTTCCATATAAACATCTATTTCTTTAGAGCCTTCTCCATCCTGACTTTAAAACATGGTAAGCTTACAACAACTTTCCTGAAAAATTGCTATAACTTCTGCTTCCCAGCTAACTCTTCACTATTTTTAATCAGAATTTAGTTCAGACTAGATTCCCTATTAACTTATACTCTTGAACAGGAATTGTCTATGAGGAAAATCAGAAAATTAGCATATACCACCATTTTATTATAATAATCAGCTATTTTTCAATAGCAATGAAAAGAATAAATATACCTATTTGGGTTGTTGATAGAAGGGCATGTTTTGGATATGTCACTATGAGGATAACTAAGAGAGATCAATGCTATGGTTTCCAATAAAATAAATCTAAATGTCTCTATCATCAGAAGTATATAAGACCACAAGAATATTAGAGATTTCTTGCAATGACAGCTTTACATGTAATTTCTTCATAGAAAATAAGGAAATTATTTAATGGCTCTCTAAATTCCAGATGAATTAGATACTACCTTCCTTTGAGGGTTCATTGATTCATGATAGATTTTTGAATGTTAGCAACACTTCAAACAATACTAAATAGAGAAAGAATAGAAAATAAATCTTCTAATAAATCTATATGTATCTGACATACATTTATATGTAATCACTATCTCAATTGCAAATGTTCAGTTGAATAAAATTTTTAAAATATTTTTTTGAAATTTAAGTGAAAGACTTTGGTTTTAGTTTCAACATAAAAGAGACTAGAAGTCATTGTTCTCATCCTTCCTACTAGAAAAAGCTGGACAAGCCAAGAATCAACACCTTTTTCCAGAGAACTGAGTTTGCAGAGTATGCCACCACCCCCCAAAATCTAGAGAAACAGATGAATCCAGAGAATCATAGCTGTGATCTGATTTCCCAGAGTAGAAGTTTTTGGAGCCATAAATTGATAGAAACATGTAAATGATAATTTTGATAAACTGGTGAGTATGGACTAGCTTCTAATGATGAGAAACTCCTGAGGGCCATAGTATTAGTAAAGGGCACACTTTCATGAACCTTACCTTAAAGAACCCTACTGCCATCTCACCATGAGTCTGAGAAAGAGCCCTTCCCAGCCCTGGCAGGGAAAGAGGAGGATTAATCATTTGAAAATAACCCCAGAGTGTCATCTACAGCAAAGACCTAGTATTCATGGGAAACATGTTAGGAAGGTATTATGCCATTTAGGGTAAGGGCATCCCCCTTATCCTCTCTAGCTTTCTTGTCTTACCTGAATTTGGGGGAAAGCTACATTGTTTCAAGTCCTAAAATTATGTTAAAACACCTCAATTACATGCTTGAAACTTAGAATATAAAACATAAAACCCAGTAACAAATGAAAAGTACAGTTAAAATATATTTTTGTTCCCTGTTATGGTCAATTTAAGGAACAAGAAAGAGAGAAGTAACTATATAAGGGAAGGAAAAGGTATGAGGTGTCATTAAGAGATGTATTTTTTAAAAAGTACAAAAGGATGGAACTGGAGACAGAGTGACATGGAAATAGAAGCAAGGGAAGAGCACTGTGGCTCGTTACATGGCCCACATTTGAATAATAATTCTAGCATTTTCATTAATGTGGAGTAGGTTAAATTCTTGGTCTTCATTTTTTGATCTGTAGAATGGGTAAGATACTCCCTACCTCACAGGTTATTAGGAAAACTAAATTGCCTATTTTTTTTTTTATTGAGATACAGTTGGTATATAACATTATATTAGTTTTAGGTATACAACACAAGGATTCAGCATTTGTATGTATGTCAGAATGATCGCCACAGAAAGTCTGGTTGACCTTCATCACCACAGTTACCATTTGTTTTTCTTGTGATAAGAACTTTTAAAAACTACTCTTATAGCAACTTTCAAATATACAATACAGTGTTGAGGTATCATCACCATAACTAGAATATACATAATAATATATATAATCACTTATAACTGGAAGTTTGTACCTTTTGACCTCTACTCATTTTTCCCAGTCGCCCACTACCCACCTCTGGCAACCATCAATGCATTCTCTGTATCTGAGTTCATTTGGCTTTATTTGTTTGTTTGGTTTTTAGATTCCATACATAAGTTAGATCAGACAGTGTTTGTCTTTTTCTGATTTATTTCACTAATGCCCTCAAGCTCCATCTATGCTGTTGCAAATGGCAAGAGTTCCTTTTTTTATGGCTTGGCAATGGTCCATTGTGCATAGAGGCCACATTGTCTTTATCCATTCAGCTATTGATAGACACTTAGGTTGTTTTTGTATTTTGGTTATTGTAAATAACGCTGCAATGAACATACGGGTGCATATATCTTTTCAAGTTAGTGTTTTTATTTCCATCAGATGAATATCCAGAAGTAGAATTGCTGGATCATATGGTAATTCTATTTTTAATATTTTGAGGAATCTTCATACTGTTTTCCGTAGCGATTGCCCCAATTTATATTCCCACCAGCAGCGTACAGGGCTCCCTATTCTCCACATCCCCCCAATGCTTGTTATTTCTTGTCTTTTTTTTTTAATTTTTATTTATGATAGTCACACAGAGAGAGAGAGAGGCAGAGACATAGGCAGAGGGAGAAGCAGGCTCCATGCACCGGGAGCCCGACATGGGATTCAATCCCCGGTCTCCAGGATCGCGCCCTGGGCCAAAGGCAGGCGCTAAACCGCTGCGCCACCCAGGGATCCCTTGTCTTTTTGATAATAGTCATCCTAACAGGTGTAAGGACATATCTCATTGTGTTTTGATTTGTATTCCTCTGATGGTTACTGAGCACTTTTTCCTTAATGTTGCATACTTTTTATGTACTTGCTGGTTATCTGTATATCATTTTTGGAAAAAGGTCTATTCAGACCCTCTGTGTATTTTTTAATCAGATAGTTTTTGTTTTGTTTTGTTTTGCTATTGAGTTGTATAAATTATCTAAGTTTCAAGTGCTTATCATGGTAATAGGTCCATAGAAAGCATTAAGTAAGTGATAGCTATTACTATTATATAGTCACATAAAAAGGAAAAAAAAGTCACTTGGAAATAAAGCAAAACCTTCATTGCCTAATGTCTTCAGTTTTGTAGTTGTTTTGGATATTGTGTCAAAAGTCTTTAAAGTTGAATTGCCTTTCTTGCAGCTCCAGGCGTAACTTAGATTATCAATTCCTACCAGTTGCCCCGAAAGTGAGGATAAAAGATTGCTTACGTCTCATTCGCAGGAAACACAACACCTTTCCCCATGTTTCACCCATGGATACAACTTGCCAGTTTAGTAGAAAAACCAATCTGTATATTTTCTATTTTGTAATTCACATTTCAATGATTATTAGCTAATTTAATCAATCATTTTTATCTGTGTTCAGAAAAATCTTATATTCAGTTTTTACTGCATATTTCTGTAGAAATGTTAAATGAAGCAAAAACACCACAATACAGTATCGAGCATGCACTTCAAATTGAACTTCCTGTCGCAACAGTAATAGAATCGACCCAGGGGTAACAGAGGAGAAAAAAAAAAATGCCACTGAGCTCAACTCTTCTCCCAGGCTTATAGATGCAAGAGCCTCAGGCACTGAGGTGTGTCAGCAGTATTTCTGCAGAAACTTCAGTTAACAGCTACCCCAAGAGTCTGAATCAGTTATGAATATGACCCTTGTGTCAAAAAGTAAAGGTCACAAGTCACTTACTCCTCCTGGCATAGAAAGACCTGGTGGAAGGTGAAAAGAGGCTCTTGGAAGCATATTTTCTTATCATGTAAAGCGTCCTGTGCCTTTGCAAACATCTGAGATATTTTTGGATGGCAGATGGAAATTTACTAAAAGAAATGTGGAAATTTTTATTGAAAACTGCCTCCATAGTCTTAAACTCAAACTTCCATTTGTTTGGGAGAAGGGAGCACATTCTCCCGCAGTTCATTTGGTGTCAAATTAAATCCATATTTTCATGCTGTGAGCCTGGGATAGTGCCATCTATTAAATTACGTGGAAAATTTGGCAACTCCTCAGTTTAGCACATCATGATCAAGAAGTTTGCTTATCTCTATGGAATAGCTTGAGTGGAGCCCTTTAAAAATTCCATTAAAAAAAAATGGAAATTATCCAAACATTCAACCACAGTAGAGTAGAGGAGCATTCAATAGAAAAGCAATCAATAGAACAGATACCAAAATGCTGACCTTTTTGATATTGGGGATATGGGATTTTTATCCTTTCCTTTAGTCTTATGAATTTTTGCCAACTAATTATCACTATAAAGTTTCTTATTTTTTTAAGATTTATTTATTCATGAGAGACACACACAGAGAGAGGCAGAGACATAGGCAGAGGGAGAAACGGGCTCCATGCAGAAAGCCTCATGTGGGACTCGATCCCAGGACTCTGGGGTCATGCTCTGAGCTGAAGGCAGATGCTTAACTGCTGAGCCACCCAGGCGTCCCTCACTATAAAGTTTCTTAAAAAAAATTACTCCTTAGGAAGTTTGTTGTGATAAATGCTATTTGCATGCATATGGGTGCTCACCAGACCCCGTGCTGGGGTATAGAGCAGAGTGGGATACAGATCCCACCCTGGTGGGACTAAGAGTCTGAAAGAGAAGGCAGACGGTATAATGCAGGTACAGATTTTCCAGAGAAGGGAACAATCTATTGGAAGAGAAAGGGAGGTCAAGAAGTGAAGTTAGTGGGGCACCCGGGTGGCTCACTGGTCGAGCCTCTGCCTTCAGCTCAGGTAGTGATCTGGGATCCTGGGATCGAGTTCCACATCAGGCTCCCCATGGGGTACCTGCTTCTCCCTCTGCCTATGTCTCTGCCTTTGTGTGTGTGTGTGTCTCATGAATAAGTAAATAAAACCTTTAAAAAAAGAAGTGAAGTTAGCAATACAATATCTGGAGTAAAATGGGTCAGGCACAGGGACAGGCAGTGCAGATGTGCAGATAAGAGCATTTTTTATGTGATTGAGGAAAGCCATGCTCAAGTGGGATGAGTGAGGGCAAAAAATACTAGGGATAAGTGTTGAGTTAAAGCCACAAATAAACTCTTAGGAAACTGTACATGCTTCTACTCTGAGGTAGATCACAGCCATTAGAGGGTTTTCATCAAAGAAAAGATCTTATCAGATCACTGTTTTAATGGGAGTCTTTGTACAGCTGTGTAGAGAATAGACTCAGGGACAAAGGTGTTAAGTACAAGTTAGGACGCTGTGACAATGATCCGAGTAAGAGATAATGATGATTAAAACAATGAAAATAGCAAGTGGAAGACTTAGAGGTGGTCATATATATTTTTGTAGAGCCAAGAGATTTTTGACTCATCTACCAAGATAAACTGAGGCACCATGGAATGATGCCAAGGATTTCAAGCCAAGGTCACATAGAGAAGGGAAGATGACCAAAGGCTAAACCCTGGGGCACTCCAACATCAAGAAGAAGAAGACAAGAGGAAGAACAAGAAAAAGAGACTAGAACAAAAGAAGAGAAATCTGGAAGAGTGTAGTCTGATGTTCTAGAAGCAACTGAAGAATGTACATCAAATGAGGAGTGACTGTGTCAAAAGCTGCCAATCCAAGTGGAAACCACTGGGCATCTTGACAGAGCAGTTTTAGTGCAGTGGTAGAGTGAAAGCTGTAGTAAAATAGGTTTAAGAGTGGATGGGAGGGGCCAGCCCAGGTGACTTAGTGGTTTAGCACCACCTTCGGCCCAGGGTGTGATCCTAGAGACCTGGGATTGAGTCCCATGTCAGGCTCCCTGCATGGAGCCTGCTTCTCCCTCTGCCTGTGTCTCTGCCTCTCTCTCTCTCTGTGTCTCTCATGAATAAATAAAGAAAATCTTAAAAAAAAAAAAAGTGGATGGGAGAGTAATAATTGGAAAAGTCAGTATAGACATTTGCTTTCAAGTGTCAAGGGGATATTTCCTTCAACACCCTGCACAGGTACAGCTGGGGAGTAGGTGGGCGTTAACCTAGGTTATTGCTTTGTCAAGAATTTATGTTGATACGAAGTGGGCAAAGGAGTTGAAAGTGCATGCAAGGGGGTGAAGATCTTGATTAATCATGGGATTTACACTGGATAAGGAGTGAGAGGACATCAGTCACCTTGACAGTTCTCACTCCCTCCCAGGCTAGAGAGTGAGAAAGCAACAGATTTCTTACTCGGTGATCACTAACCTTACTAATTTTTAAACTGGGTCTCATCTTGTGAGAACTGGTCTTTGAAGATTGTGATGGCATTGCTGGTGCTTCAGATATGTTCTTTTATATCATTTCAGGCATGGAGGAAGCAGACCCAGGACTCTATTAGGAAACAAAGATAGTTATTTCTCAGCTGGCTCAGCCGATAACCACAGATCGGCCAAAGTAGTGTACAGATCACCCTTCAGCTCAATAAAAGTTTTCTGGGACCATCTAATTACTTTTCTTAATTGTGTTAAATAGGCAGTTTCATTTTGTAAGAAGTTTATTTTCAAAAAAAAATTCTTAAATGCATTAAAGACTAATGACCTTAGAGAAAATTCAGGACATCTTAACTTTTCTCTAAATTATTTCAAGGCCTTTCATAGTTCAAATACTCTGTGTTAAATTAACACCTGATCCTTTTTTTTTTTTAAGATTTATTTATTTATTTATGATAGACATAGAGAGAGAGAGGCAGAGACACAGGAGGAGGGAGAAGCAGGCTCCATGCCCGGAGCCTGACTTGGGACTCGATCCTGGGACTCCAGGATCGCGCCCTGGGCCAAAGGCAGGCACCAAACCGCTGAGCCACCCAGGGATCCCCTTAACACCTGATTCTAAAGAAAACGAGAACACAGAAAGCATCCACACCTGTGCACCCGTGTGCACGCGTGCAAGCACACGCTCATGTACACGTTTGCCTCTATCTTGTACTCCAATTTTGTGCTCCAGGTCCTGAAGGGGTTTGTTATCTTGAAACATTATATTAAACTAAGTGATAACAAAGTTCACAAAACTGTTTTCGTTTGGGAGTAAATACAGAACTTTTCTTGCAGAATTGTTTTTTTTTTTTTTTTAATAAAAAAGGAAATTATTTCAGAAACCTTCTACAACATACTTGGTAATTGATATCTGATGTAGTAGTACCCCAAAATTTCTGCAATTGTTTTAACTTAGATAATGGAATTATTAAAGCTAATAGTTCCATTGAATAATTATTAAAACAAGGCAGCCCGGGTGGCTCAGTGGTGTAGGGCCACCTTCAGCTCAGGGTGTGATCCTGGAGACCCAGGATCGAGTCCCACGTCAGGCTCCCTGCATGGAGGCTGCTTGTCTCTGCCTCTCTCTCTCTCTTCTCCCTGTGTGTCTCTCATGAATAAATAAATAAAATCTTTAAAAAATAATAATTATTATTATTATTAAACAAATAGTTTCAGGTAGATGGCATTTCCCTATTAGAAATATAGGGAAATATAGGTCATTTAACATTTTAAAGGATATGAAGTATCCTTTTCATCTTGACTGTTCATCTTGACTTTTCCTGGCCTTTATGCTTCCATTGGAGTCCAAAAGGCATCACCAACCTCTATGTGTTTCTGATAAGATTATCCCACTTTCTACTTGACCATCAGCAGAAGTAAAGAAATTCCAGATCTCAACCTGCTCCTTCCCAACCTACTGCCGATGAATGCCTTAACATTCCTAGCCTTGATGAGACCATCTGTCATCAATCCATTAGACTAATTGTATCACATCCTTTATCATTAGCTCTTATAAGATCACCAATTAATATTTGCAATTTTTAATACGATACTCTAATTTTATTCTTCATTTTTTTCTGGACAATACACTGTTTTCGATACAGCGAGGCGTTCCTTCTTTCTTGAATCACTGTCTTCACTCGGATTCCAGGATGCTGTGTTTTCCTGCATTTGCTTCAAATGCTCTTTCCTTCTTAGTATTCTTTGCTGTTTATCAATCAAGTCTCCAACCTTTTAGTACTAATGTACCCGAGGGATCACTCCCCTCAGTGATCTCATCCAGTGTCATGGTTTTAAATAGCTGATTGTTCTCAAATGTATTTCTTCAGCACCTTCAAGTCAAGAGCTGTATATCTATCTAGTTTCTTGATGTATTCACTTAGGTTTCTAATTGGCATGTCAGACTGAACATTTCTAGAAACAAATCTCTGAACCTTTTTTCTTCAGTTTCTCCCTCAATCTTCCTACCTCAGTATGTGTCAACTTCATTGTGATGGTCTTTTGATGCATTAACTTGACTGGGGCACCGTCCCCCATTATTCAATCAAATGTAAACACCAATCTAGGTGTTGCTGTGAAAGTGTTCTGCTAAAGTGATTAGAGTCCATAATCAGTTGACATTCAGTAAGGGAGGCTATCTTTAGATAAACTCTATGGGCCTGATTCAATTAGTTGGTCAATCTTAGAAGTAAGGTTGAGACTAAAGCTGTGGATAACAGCTTCAGCCCCTGCCTGACAGTTCCAGACTCATCTTCCTTATGGCCTGCCATCTGGATTTTGGACTTGTCCACCTAGCCCCTACTATCATGTAAGCTACTTCCTTGTAAGGGAGTGCTATGTGAGGAGAATTCTCTGGACAAAAAATGTAAAGATATTTGAAATATTTGTATCCTATGTAAACGCTCATCAATGGCTGACCTCAGTGAAGGATAATGTTATGAAGCAAGTGTGTAGTATGACCTGTTCTATGAATACCCTTCTCTTTTCTGATTCCTGACATTATTTGATGGGCTCATGAACAAATGGCCACAGTGGCTGGAATAGAGGTTATGCTTGGGCTCAGCAGCATAGACTTCCACCTGTCCAGATGAGTGGCTTCAGCCATAGCTGAGTACCCTATTTTCCAGCAACAGATACCAACCCAATTCTAAGCCCCCAGGATGGCACCACTCCCTGGGCAGATCAACCAGTTAACTGGTGGCAGATTGACTGCATTGGACCCCTTCTATCATGGAAGAGGCAGTGCCTTGTTCTTGGAACAGTTACTCTGGGTATGCCTCTGTCTCCCCCATACACTTCTGTCAAAATATGTAGAAATTCATTATATACACTCAGAATAGACCTTTCCCCCAAACATGTAATATATGTTAAAGTAGTCATTTTAAGGAATGTCCAGAGATTCAGAAGATGGTAAAAAAGATTATATCAGGATAAATATATTTAGGGAGTATTTATAAGTATTTATGTGATTTGGGCTGAGTCTTCAAGATCAGTTAGTCCCATTTAGAAAACCAGAGAAGAGGGATCTGATTATTTCAGACCAGTGACACAGCATAAATGAAAGTTAGGGTGGATACTGCATTTGGGGAGTGTGGAATAGGATGTGTGGCCCATGGACAGATGTCTGGAATTGTCTGTAGAGTTTAGATTTTAAGCCTGCAAGGAGTAGGAAGTTAGTGATAGCTTGTGAGCTGAGATAAATGAAAGGAAAGTTAGTGATAACTTGTGAGCTGAGATAAATGAAATGAAAATGCTCTAAAATGAAAGTTTAGAGCATATTGTTTACTGGATAGATTGGGGAAGAAATCATTTTCAAGTACAAAGATGGAGAGCTCTACTCTTATACTAGTTCAGATGTAAGAGAATGAGCCCTGATGTAGTGTTGAGAATATATGACAGAGTAAAAGGAATAGACTGAACAGTGGTTTCAGAAGAGTAGCCAAAAGGACTTCTAAATGGATTGCATATGTGTGTTTTGGGGTGTGTGTGTGTGTGTGAGTGTGAATGATAAAAGTGAATTTTGTATCCTGTGTGTGTATTGTTTGTGGATTTGAGAAGATAAAAGTAAAAGAGATAGCAAAGATGGCACTCTAGTTTTCTTATTGTCTGAGAGAAGACAGTGTTTCTAATAACCGGAAAAGTGGGAGAGAAAAAATTATATCCCATTTAAGATTAATACCTAACACGGAGAAGGTATTGTGTGTCAGGCACTGTTCTAGGCACACATCATGTAGTATCTTCTTTCATTTCTACATAAATCTGATGGTAGGTACCATTCTTCCCATTTTATAGATGAAAAGATGAAAAAGCTGAGGCAGAAAGAAGGAAGCTAAAAATTTACATCTGCATTTGAGGAAATGAAGATATTTGAGTGGAAGTAGTTTAAATAAAAGATGGGGTTTTTTGAAGGAAGATAAATGGAAAGCATATATATATATATTCAAGTTATTTGGTTTCTTGTCACTATGCTGTTTTGATGCCCCAGATATGAAAATAAAGTCATAGAACTAATCCCATTTTAAGCCTTAGAGTTCAGACCAAGATAAAGAAAGTGACATGGCTCTGGCCTTACTTCAGTTGATGCTCTTAATTGTAATATTATTGATCATCTGTAAGAAAACCTTGGGGCAGAAGCAAAATTAAAATTAATCACCTTGAACATTAAAATCAATGAGCAAAACATATGAAAACTTGCAGTAATAACTCACAGAAATCACCTTCTCATTGCCTTTTTCTTAGACTTATGGTTTAAAAAAGGAACCTTTTGGATATGGGTCCAATTATTTATACATTTCAAACCTAGAGTTCATTTTATAAATGTACCATTAACATATGTATAAGCAATGCTCAGTTAAGAGCCTTAAATGACTGACCTTCCTTTGAGTGGTTAATCTGGAATTGCAAAGAGATTTTCCTAAGGGTGTTCTGTGAAACCTTATTTAGTATAAGTGTATCATGTACCTCCTAACAGTGCTATGTTCAAATAACTTAGGGAAGTGCTGACTTACATAAATGTAAGTTGCTTTCTTCACTGCAGCAGGTCTCAAAACAATTCAGATGCCAGTGTGAACTGTGAGTCACTCATTGGAGGTAGAGTGTTTCCATTTCCAAAGCTGCAGTATTTCCAAAGCTGATTTCTTCTCCACCAAGCTCTTGTTGTGAGGGTCATCCTAACAACAAAACTTGTGTTAAACAAATAATATTTTGGGATGCCTGGGTGGCTCAGTGGTTGAGTATAGTATATTGTATGGTATCCTTTCTATGATACACAATAGTATAATCCTCTCTTCTGGTCTATAATAATAATTAGGCATTGTTTATGTGTATAATTAATATTATGTTATAGATTATAAAAGTACAGAAAATCATAAAGAAGATAGTGAAAAACATCTCTAATCGCCCATCTATAGATAATGACTATTATTTTACATATTTTTTCTAAAATTATACATGTATTTATATTTTTGTTCTATTCTTTTTTTACTTAACATTAGAATGGCTTTCTGATTCCATCAAAATAGATGTTGAATGTAAAGATTAAATTCTGACATATTCTGATCTCTAGAGGATTGCCAGCAAGTGCAATGGAGAGGAAACCTGGTGTATTATTAGGAGAACCAAGTTCAACTTCAACTTTTGGTCCTAATTAGCTTCATGACCATGACCTAGTCACTTAACATATTTGGGTCCTAGTTTTTTCTCATTCGTTCCTTGAGGTAATTGCACCAGATGATCGCTGAGGTCACACCAGCTGCAAAGTACTATTATTCTATGATTTCCCCATACTGTATCACACTGAATGACCTGGTATGAGAAAGCTATTAGCTTTCTGTATCGCTCTTTGCACAGTATCTACGGCTCCATCTTATAACTCCAAATCAATTACTCATCAATATTAATTAGAAGAAAAGCCCTATTGCTTATGAACTCTTGTATTCACCAGAAACTGAAAAAACGGGAAATTTTACATTAACTGCAGAATATCAGTTTTTGTATTCAACTTAAAGAATCTTAATCCTGAGAATTAAAAAAGTTTCTTATTAATATAATAATTTTCTTTTTGCTTTTAGTGTAATGTGCAATTGATTACACACGTAAATTATTCCTAAGAAGAAGGGCGAGATATAGATGTATTTGAAGTGATTTAGGCCTCACCATTTTCTGCCAAATGTTAAATATATTGCTAGGTTCTTGACTGATCTTATTTGACAAACCAAGGCATTTGTATTTGGGAAGAGTAAAACTCTGATATCTTTGTCTATGCACTCCTGCCCCCTTACCCCTCTACCCCAAGGACTTGGTTTTATTTGTGATTAAAGAGGCTATGTCAACCAGAAGTCGTTTTTGTAGTCGATTGTATTACATTAAATCATGATTTTTCTTTGTGTCCAAAAAAAGAAAGTTGCTTTTCTCAGTATGTTTTTCTCATATGCTTATATGATTTTCCTCTTGTTCAGACTGGATCAGTAGGTCATATCATTCATTCGATTAACTAACTGTCCTATGGGACTAACCTTTTTTTTTTTTTTTTAATGTTGCCTTCCAAATATTTCCCATGAGTTTATACATAAATAAGAAGCTGGATAATAGGAGGATGGAAACCCAGTGAGTGTTTCTTTCACTGACTTAGCTCCAGCCTTCCCTGCCAACCCTGTGAAGCTCTCACTTTAAAAAGATTGGCAGCTTGGGTTACAGGGTGTAGGAAATTGTACCATCTTAAATACAATTTCCATGACCTTGATTTTTAAGCAGAGTTAAGTATTTTGAATTTATGTAATAGTTTTTGAACATCACTGGAAGGCAAAGCAAGGTTAAGAGAAAGGTAGTCTGAGATTAGTATATTCTTCTGTGGGCAATGGATATGCCAACAGTGAAAAGTGGCCCTTCATGAACAAAGACCTCTACCTACACTTTTCTTAACAATACATTTTATTTAAATGAGTATATCTTGGCTTCCATGTTCATAATATTTAATGTTTTCTTTATGCTGCTTTTTTCAAAATGTCAATAGGGTATTAGAAAAGGGAGAAAGTTTTTAAAAGAGTGGTTGGAGGGGATCCCTGGGTGGCTCAGTGGTTTGGCACCTGCCTTTGGCCCAGGGCATGATCCTGGAGTCCTGGGATCGAGTCCCACGTCAGGCTCCCTGCATGGAGCCTGCTTCTCCTCTGTCTGTGTCTCTGCCTCTTGCTCTCTCTCTATGTGTGTCTTTCATGAATAAATAAATAAAATCTTAAAAAAAAAAGTGGTTGGAAAACAAATCCATCCTGTTCCACTTATTTGGAAATTTTTTTCCATTGTAAATAAGTCACTATATCTTGGATTATATGCCACATAATATTACCTAAAGTGATTACCTAAAAGTGATATCCTGGAGCAAATAGTATAGATAAAACATTCACATGTGAAAGCTTGTACAAAACAAGAAAATGCTAAAATCCTCATAGAAAAGTAGGTAAATTACATGAGTCCCTATTTCGAAGAGAATGAAACCCATATGACCAAGATACATTTAAGAATGTTTCAGTTTAATAATATTCAAATACATTCAATTTGAAATAAGAAATCCCATTTTCACTCATCAATTGATAATCATTTATAAACAATTGTTGGTGAAGTTGACCCCCACTTGATGGGAGTACCATGTTATAGCTTTTCTAGATTTGACGATGGATATTGATTATCTTAAAAATTTCATACTATTGACCCTGTAATTTCACTTTCAGGAATTTTAAATAAAAGTAAGATAGGAAAAGATGTAAAAATATATTCATATTTTTGATAGGAAACTGTTGAAAACATCTGAAGTGTCCGGACTACAAGGCTATGAAGAAGCAAATTATACTACTTCCATCATTTAAAATTTTATACACCAAAGAATCATTTTTCTCCAAGAACACTTAAAAATGGGTAGTAATATAGGTTATAATGATGAATGAGATATACAAAACTGTATTTTCTCCCCCAAGTATAAGCCTTCTAGGGCACAGGTCAGGGTGTGTAAACATTGAGATTAGGTGGGAGGTAGGTCAAAGAGAGAATAACCATGCATTAGTGAAATTCTACTTTCTTGATGCTAAGGTCCTATTGACACAGTCTTAGTTCATATGTTGTATGAGGGTAGGGACCAGGACCAGCTAGATAATTAGCAGGACCCAGTGCAAAATTAAAATACAAGGCCTTTTGATGAACAGTTATTAAATATTTCAGGAGGACAGCAGCAGGACATAGAAATGAGTGCGGGGCCTTTCCTACTGGAGGCCACATCGTATTCTCCCTTCTAGTACAATGCAAGGACTTTAACAGTTGACACATATTTGGCTACCTGTGCATGAAACCTATGTCTTTTGTCACTAAGGACCACTATTAAAGTAAGTGTTCTCTACATGACCTGTATGGTAGATTATTTTGATCCAAGTGTATATTTTCGCACATATCTCTGATACATGTTCATTGTGTTAGCTTGAGTCCACCACCAGCATATCAGATTCTTTAAGCTTAAGCAAATTCTGTCTTTTAAGATTTCCTTCTATCATTACCCCAACACGCTATTACAGATATTATAGTTAGAAAGGAATTCTGGGAACTAACATGGACTCTTGTGCTTAAAGCTTCTCTTTGAGTCATTACAACATGTAAAATGAAATTTAAAAAAGCTTCTTCTGAATATAGTAGGCAGCTGGAGGCATTAGGAAATTCTCATTTGCTTTTCTCAATGACTGAGAGTTGGTTTGTCTGAAAGATCACTGGCCTGCTCTGCTCTAGATATTCAATTTCTGAAATGGATGCACATGTAGTTATGCTAGAGACCAGTTCCAGGTGGGCTCATTAAGGTCTGGAGTACCACGTTTGAAAACTATAAATGCACTTGGAATTATCCTCTTGATTTGATTCATCTGGGACAGCAAACCAGGGATGTTTCAGTTGTATCAGATCATTAGGTAAATGATTTCAGGGTGGAGTTTAGAATTAAAAATAGAATATTTTGTTGCCCTTGAGAAGTCTATGGGAGCCGCCACTGTTTTAGACAGCACTCTAGAACTACCTAGGTCTGTCTATGTGCGCTGTCTTCTTGCTCTCTGACACTGAAATCAAGAGAAATTAAAAACATATTTTGGATCAACCACTTCATTTTACAGATGAGGAATTGTGACCTGGAGAGGCAATTTGAATTTCGTATAATTTTCATGTATCACCAAATGTTATTTTCCTTTTGATTTTTTTTCAACTATAAAAATTTAAAAACCATTCTTGGGTAGCAAGCTATATAAAAGGATAGGTTGGATTTAATCAATGGACTATAATTTGCTGACCCCTGTCATGAAATATTTTCTAAAGATAAATAGCTGAATGAAATAATAAGTGAGAAATGGATGGCTAAATGGAAAAAGTGAATGAATTGAATGTAATTAGTATTATTTAACCTGGAGAGTAAATGGATCATTATTCAAAAATTAAGCCTTAATCCTGTCAGACCTAGTTAAGTTTTGTTTAATTCATGTCTTCATTCAAAACTACAAAAGGCACAGATAGCGTTTCAAGTAAAGTTCACTTTTGCATTATAAAAATAATGTCTAGTTATTATAGAACATTAGGAATATTTAGAAGAGTAGAAGAATCAAAACACTACCTGTATCCAGGGTAACTATTATTAATTTTCAGCATATTTGGTAATTTCATATGACTTCTATGCATATAATACATAGAAGTTATTTTTTTTATCTAAGTTCTTTTTTAAAAAACATTTTATTTATTTATTCATGAGACACACAGGGAGAGAGAGGCAGAGACACAGGCAGAGGGAGAAGCAGGCTGCATGCAGGGAGCCTGACGTGGGACTCGATCCCGGGTCTCCAGGATCAGGCCCTGGGCTGAAGGTGGCCACGCAGGCTGCCCTCATCTAAGTTTTTAATTATAACAGTTTCCATGTTGTTACCAGATTTTTCTTGAACATCATTTTAAATGATGGCTTTTATTTTAATAACATTCTATCATCCAGTGACTTCTTTGGGCACCAGTTGCTTCCCTATTTATATTAAGTATGTAATTATTTTTAAAATTATAATTTAGTCTTATTTTCAAACTTATTAATTGGAGCACAGGTAATATGTCAAAATCTTTATGGTTCTAAATTACCTCAGGACCTCCCTCCCTAGAGTTTCCTATTTCCATCTGTTTTTCCCCCTTTTTGTTCTCTTCTTGTGTCCCACCCTCCTTCCAGGCTGATTTACTTCCATATGCACGAGATCCGAGAAGTATGAATCCCAACTGTGCTGAGTGCTGCACTGATATCCTGGCTTGTATGGCCCCTACCATATGTTTCAGTGACCCATGTTCCAAAAGGGAACTCCTTTCAATTTTTTGCCTCCAGTCCACTTAAAAATGTGCTTCACTGATAACTTGATTTAAGCTAGTAGATACGAGAAATCATTTGACCAAATAAGCATTTTTCTGAGTGTGTTCCAAGATGCTCCAAAGAAGCAGGGCTCCTGCACTGTCGTGATCCTTCCCCAAGGAGCCAGGACCCCAAACTGCAAGGCTGCTCACATGAAAATCTTACTGTGAGAGCAGATCCCTGGCCCAGGTATGATCCAGGATGTGTCCAGCTGTGCCTACCCAATCACACTTCTCCATGTCATGCTGCGAGAATGGGAAAACTGCCTGCGTCCTGCAGCTTCAAAATATCTGTTCCTGTTTGCAGCAAGTGATGTTTTTCCAAGCCCTTCACTAGACAGTGCAACCAGCATGGAGCTCTGCTTTGCCTGTGAGTTCTTTTGCCCCCACAGTAAGGCTCTATTAGCTCTATTAGAAATCTGTCCATGCAGAGTGTCCTCTGACATGACCTTCATCCTGCCTGGCCCCACATTTTGAGTCAAGGCAGACTGATGTTTATTCCAATCTGTGTGGCCCTTTTGGATTCCATGCTCCCACTTCCCCCCTAAGCTGGGTGTGGCATGTTTTGGGACAGGGAGCTCTTTGTTACCTAAGTGGTCCTCTGCAGAGACCCACTAGCTTTGCAGATGACACCGATATTTTATCTACAGGGATCACACCTTCCAGAGTGAGGCTCAGAGTCTCTCTTTCCATAAATCACCAATGCCTATACCCTCACCAATTTTCTTTTTGTCTCCCTTTTCTTCCCCTAGTCCAGCAAAACCATCTTTTTTGGAGTGAGTGGGATGACTGTAGGCATTGCTGTCACCACTAATATTTCTCCCAAATTATTTGTCTTTGCCTCCAATCCTGTTTTTCCCTTAAGGAGTGAGACTTTTGGAAACCAACTGTAGGATGGCAACTATTTTCTCTGCTTTCTATATTCCCCCCTAAGGCACTGCACACAGAAAAGAACAGCAGCTTTAATTGGAGCAGTGCACGAGTGGGAAGAAGAAAGCCAACTGTCTGGAGCAAAAGATACTGGTTTCTATCTCAAAAATGTTATCCTCCTACTTCTGTTTAACATAGACTTTGTTTCCCTAACTTATTACCAGGATCCTTTAGCCTATTAAAAATAAACACCTTAAATGTCCGCAGGACACATTATACAAGGTGTTACCTTCAAGCATCATACTTTTCAAAGCACTCATGTTTGTAATCTCATTTCAGGTTTTCTTCTGTGATAGAAACCTAAGAGAGGTAAACTTTTTTCCTTAATTTCTTCCAGGTGACCTGGGGAAAGTAAGTAACACAAAGTGCAGGAGTAGCAAAAATTAGAGAAATAGCAAAAATTGGAGGTTTTTTAATCATTGTAGCTTGGGAAACTGACAAAATGGCTATTAATTAAATCAGTATGTTTGGATCGTTACCATGTATCAGTTACTGTGGTAGACATATATCCATTTATAGCAGATTTCATCACAGTTAGTAAATCCTGGATATGATGGATCCTGTCCTCACAAGCCAGTTTTTATTCTTCTCTGAAGATTTTTTTTTTCTCTGAAGATTTCTTGATACTACTTCTCATAGTCCATCATGGATCCAAAGCATTTTAGAATTGCGCTAATTTAACTTTCCGTGGTGATGGAAGTGTTCTTCGCCTGTGCTATCCAATATGTTAGCCACTAGCTACATTTGGCTACTGAACACTTAAAATGCATCCAGTGTAACTGAGGGCCTGAATCTTTATTTCATTTTAATTCAATTGAATTTAATTTTTTCTACCTTTTTTGAGGTATAATTGAAACATAAAATGGTATCTTTTTAAAGTATATAGCATGTTGTTTTGATATATATGTACATTATGAAATGATGACCACCGTCAAGCTAATTAACGTATCCATCACCTCAAAGAGTTACCATTTGTGTGTGTGTGTGTGTGTGTGTGTGTGTGATGCATCACTTAAGATCTACACTTTGAACAGATTTCAATGCGGCATTATTACCTGCACACCACACTCTACATTTGGTCTCCAGAACTTAGCCTGCATAACTGAAACTTGGCACACTTTGATCAGTATTGCTGTTTTCCACACCCCCCATCCCTGGCCACCATCACTCTATCTTCTGCTTCTATGAATTGTATTATTTTAGATCCCACAAGGATCTAAAAGGAAGTGACATCATGTAGTCTTTCGTCAACCTATGACTGGCTTATTTCACTTAGCACAATGCCCTCCAAGTTCATCAATATATCAAGATTTTCTTTTTTTAAGGTTGAATAACATTCCATTATGTGGAACAGAATGCTGTATTATATATATATATATGTGTTTTATACCATATTTTCTTCTTTTTTTTAAATTTTTATTTATTTATGATAGTCACACAGAGAGAGAGAGAGAGAGAGAGAGAGGCAGAGACACAGGCAGAGGGAGAAGCAGGCTCCATGCACTGGGAGCCCGATGTGGGATTCGATCCCGGGTCTCCAGGATCGCGCCCTAGGCCGAAGGCAGGCGCCAAACCGCTGCGCCACCTAGGGATCCCTATACCATATTTTCTTTATCCATTCATCCATTGATAGAAACTTAGGTTGTTTCAACATCTTTTCTATTGTAAATAAGGCTGCAGTAAACATGGAAATGAAGCTGTCTCCTGACACTGATTTCATTTCCTCTGATTATATGCCCAGAAGTGGGATTGCAGGATCACATGGTGGTTCTAGTTTCAATTTTTTTTTTTTTTTTTTTTAGGAAACTCCATTCTGTTTTCTATTATCGTTTCTCACAGGGAAATTCTGGTGTTATTAGGAAGATGAATGAATTTTTGGTACCTCTCAGATTCACAAATGTCTCTAGAACTTGAGGGTTAACAAGACAGTTTCATCAGGATGGATAAAAGTAGCTAACTGATGAAATTGTTCAATATTACCCCATCTTTGATCATTCTGGGACATTTAGGCTAAATTAATAAATATCACTAATCATGATTTCAGGATCATTGATCTCATTTTAGAAATGGGGAGATTTTAGTTCTTGTACTTAGAATCCACCAAAAATGTCATTTAGTAAGTTATGGAAAACTTACAGACTGTTATTCTATAAATAAATGGACATAGAAATTCAGAGTCTTAATGAATTCTAGAATGATATGAAGTGTATCTTCCAGACTGGATCACATTATTACTTGATTTTGTTTAAATATGCAGCTCAATATGTGAGCTGTTAAGAGCATGCATTTGCAACGGGGGTGCTATCTCTCCTAAGGGGACAACAAATTGTTCTTGGGGGAGGAAGGAGAAAAAATGATAAATTTTAAATAAAGCACAGATATAGATTCATTATTTACACAATATATCTGTCATCTTAACATTTCAGAGGAGGGGAGGCCTTCAGGGAATAAAAAGTAGAAAAATATGTCTCAAGGGGATGATAATGAAAAAAGGTTGAGAAAAACTATTTTAGAGGTTGGCATTAAGATAGATACCAAACTGTAAAATGCAAAATAATGCAGCCAAAGCCAAATGCCTTCCTTCTAGGCATTGTCTATGGGGTTGAAGTTTCTACAAAGACAACTTGTGACCCCTAAAACATTTGTGTGAATTATTTTTCTCTGGAATTTTCTTTACAGTTGGGGATATCAAGCAGGTAAAGAAATCTTTCCCCTAAATGTATATTTAAGAATTCAGTGGAGTTGTATGACCTTGCGACTCAGGGGTTCCCTAAATATCTTCCAGTGGGTTTCTCTCTTTCTCCCAGGAGGCCTGACTTCCAGTATGAGTAGTAAAAAGAGTATTGCTAATAACTTCCCATGTGGAAGTTGCTGTAGGAGTAAAAAAACATCTCTGACCAGAGGTGGCAAGACTTAACAGCCTTATCTATTACAAGACTCTGGATTTCACTCTGTTCTGTGGGGTTTGCTTTCTGTAATTTGTTGTTATTGTTGTTGCTTTGTGTGTTTGTTTTGTTTTTAAGAGGGAGAGAGGTTGGGGAGAGGCAGAGAGAGAGGGAAAATCTCAAGCAGGCTTCACACCCAGTGCAGAGCCTGACTCAGGGCTTGAGATCATAACATGAGTCAAAATCAAGAATCAGATGTTTAACCGACTAAGCCACCCAGGCCCCTACCTTCTGTAATGTTAATAGTCACATCTTCATTTACATTTTTGCTGTTATGGATACAGAAACTTCTTCAGAAATTACTTATACTTGCTGAGAACGCTTCATCTACTGTGTATGTGAACTGAGTTATATCAGTTGACAATAGATGCTACAGAAACCCTAGACATCCCCGAAAGAGTATCTCTATGTGCTAGGGTCTCAGGGGTAAATGGAAATGAAGATCTGAGTGCAGGTGGCTAATAATCTGGGAATAAATACCATTTAGACTTATAAACTAGGGCATATCGTGATTAATGAAATACATTATGAACACAAATCTTAGCCCACATCTTGGTTGTAGAAATTGAACAAAATATGGGCTAATGAAATATTTCGGTTAGTCACTCACTGTATTTGAAAATACGATGCTTTCCTGATTTATCTCAAGATGTTACTGAGAATTGAAGGACAAACCATAAGCCAAGATTTAATTTACTAGTGAGCTGGCCTCATCGGGTTTGGCAGTGTTGAAGGCTCAATCAATCCTCTGCAGGTCAGTGGGTCTCACCCTGAGAAAATCTCAGTAACAAATATCTGACTTCTGTCTTCTCTGTGGTCACCCAGTGAGCCGAGCTTACTAGCAATGCTCAATGTGTCCTGTCTGACTGGAATTAATAGACTCAGGTTCTTGCCACTGACTTGCTCTGTGACCCTAGACAAGTCATCTGAACTCACTTGCTCTTTCTTAATTGGGAAAGAAAATGAGGAAATGAATATCAGTTTCCTGCATGCTTCACAGACAAATTATGGGACTGTCAAAGGCACAATAATCCCTTAACAGATTATTTGGGAAGAAGCACTTCGATGCATTCGCTTAAAAAACATCCAACTTGAAAGTGAGAGCTACTTGCTTTTGCAGCATGGCAACAAAGATACAACTGCCTAATTCTTTTTGTTTGTCCTTGCAAGGGGGTAATTAAAGTTTGCATTTGACATCAACGTAATATTAGGGTAGGGCATGAAACTAAAATTCAGAAGGCACCAGAATATAAAATAATGACATAAAGGGAAGTGTCACTAATTACTTTCATAGTTCAAGGATTTACTTACTTACTTATTTACTTACTTATTTATTTATTTTGCTTAAAATCTGGTCTCTCTTTCCAAATGCTAGGACTTCCCTGCTATTATTCTACGAAGTGTGTAGATTCCAAATCATTTTCTTGGGATGACAAATGTAAAGGGAGGTGAGAACAAAATGTGGTACAAACAGACCTCACTCCTGCTGGAATATCATCAGGCTAGGTGCTGGAAGCCGATGAAGAACTGACTGTAACAGGGCTCTTGGCCCAGGTGGTTGGGTTTGCCCTGAGTGGAGATGGGGGTAGGGGTCTGGTGTAGGTAATGACTAAGCATAAAGAGATAAGAAGTACTAAAATAAAGCTGCTCAGGGTGGTCTCTCCCTGGGTCTTTTCAGTAGGTTTTCTACCTTTTGGGTTCTTCTCCTGGTAAACTCCCAAACCTTCTGTTAGTGGAGAAAACGCCTACCCATCTTTCCATGTGTCAGAAGTTCTCCATTCCTCTCTCAAACTCTGTGTCTCTCTTGTTCTTTCATAAAAGACTTCACTGGGATTGAAATGTGGAAAAGAGAGTTTTGGGGATGGGTATTTTCACTCCTTGTGGCTCTGGTGACGCTGGCAAGGCAAAGAGCAATTTTAGGATGTTTGCTTCTAGGAAGGTATTTCCCTCCATTTGATATTCTTGAAGAGATTTAGTAAAGATATGAACTGATGGCCACTTTGGGGAGCTGGTTGGTACTTTCTGCCATAGTAGACACTACTGTAGGCTCAGATCCTTAATCTAGACTGAAGGACCTATTTTTCTCAGCTGCTGGAAGGGGTGCTGGTGGGCAGCCCTTGGCTCCAGGAATTGCCATCAGTACGGAGCCTTCATACAGGGTCACTTTGTTGGGGGGAGGCCTGAATCTAATAATAGGTCAGTGGGTGTATGCAATGGCCCATCCTACTGCCTCAACTTATAGTAACTGAAGCACTATCACAGCTTCAGAGATCTCTCTGGAGGTGACTATAGCCTTATTTTACTCAACCTTGCTTCTTTCTCATCTCTCATGAGTGTTCAGTTTGCAAGCACTTGCCAGTCAGCTTCTTGTGCAAAAATTTCAGTTGCAGAATGGGGAAACTGATGTGCAACATCTACTAAAGTTGGAGAGAGGTATATTCATGGTTCAGCACTTCTAATTATATTCCTTAGAGGAACTTATATATATTTGTTTCCAGATGCATGTAGGAGAATGTTCTTAGCAGTGTGATTTTTAAGAGTCTTACATTGAATTATTGGGTGATGGGTATTAAGGAGAGCACATGATGTGATGAGTACTGGGTGTTATACACAACCGATGAATTATTGAACATTATATCAGAAACTAAGTAGGTACTATATCTTGGCTAATTGAATTTAAATTAAGAAAACAAAATAAGTCATGAGATATAAAGTACAACATAGAGAATATAATCAACAATATCATAATAACTTTGTCAGCTGGCAGATAATATCTACAGTTATTATGGTGAGCATTATGTAGTGTATATAAATATCAAATCTTTATGTCATACACCTGAAACTAATATGATATTGTACGTCATCTATACTTCAATTTAAAAAAGTAAATGCTAT
The DNA here is from genome assembly GCF_011100685.1 of Canis lupus familiaris. Classification (NCBI taxonomy): domain Eukaryota; kingdom Metazoa; phylum Chordata; class Mammalia; order Carnivora; family Canidae; genus Canis; species Canis lupus. Next base: position 31,577,513 of record NC_049239.1, on the reverse strand, counting down.
TATTAAAAAAAAAGCCCCATACTGGAAAAAAATCTAAGTAAATTTAAATATCCATCAGTAGAAGAATGGATGAATTCATGGTAAAACCAAGCAATTAAATATATACACTAACAAAAATTAAAGTTAATGAACTATCACTGTACATACCATACTATGGATGAATCATATATAAATTTGTATATATGTATCTCAATATACCTATATCTATATCTGAGTGAAAATAGCAAGACTCTGAAGAGGAGATTATATATATAAATATTTATATATATATAAATTTAATATGAATATATAAATATATACACAATTAAATATAATATACAATATATAAATTGTATATATAATAATACATAATATTGTAAATATAATAATACAATATAAATATATATACAATTTATATATATTGTATATTAAATTTAATTGTATATATTTATATATATTTATATATGATAACATATAATCACATAATACATATATATTAATATATAAAACATATATATGTAATTTGCCATAGCTAGAGAATAAACTGCTGTTTTAGAGATGTGTACATAGGTTTAAAACTGTAAAGAAAAGTAACTGATCAGCATAAATTTCAAGATAGTTGTTAGTTTTAGAGGAGAGGGGTTATAATCAACTGAGAACACACAGGGGACATCTGGAGAGTGGAATATTTCTATTTCTATACTGAGGTGATTAACATAGATGTTTGCTTTTGACAATCTTTGACTATAAGACTACACATTTAAAAAATGTCTCTATCTCATGAAGGACTATGGGGCCCAGTTTTCACTGGGTTGCATACCCTTAAAAGATTTTCTGGAACCCATTTATTTCGGTGAGTGTATCCTTAGGAAAATCAACAGATCTTGAGATCTCCCCAAGCATAAACCATCCCAAAACTATTTTTTTTCTTTAGTTATAGATTGTCTTTTAAAGAAATAGAGCCTTGAGCCTCAAATATAAAGCTAGTTCATGCAACCAAATCTAAGTGGAAATGTTTTGTTGAGAACATTGGCTTACGATTGGCTTTTAACTAAGAGTATTTTAAAGAATGTATGAAGTACTTCTGCCTAGGTGACCCTGCCCCATAGTGTGTGGCTGTCCTTAAATGTCCCCAGGAAGTCCAGCTTATAAATGTAGCTCTTCCTGATAGGAGTTAGGACTGTCATGCTGGTGTATGGTGGGAGGACAGATGGCTGACTCTCTTGATCACCTCAAGGCTACAGAACACACAGCTGGTCTGTGCTTCTTTGTTTGCACCTGCTGAGACCCACTGACTTAAGTGTTGTTCCTATCAGGTTGGACAAAGAAAGACCTTGTGTCTATGAAACATTTCAGTCCCATGACCTCCTTTCTCCACCACCAACCACCATCAAGCCTTGCCTAGAATCATAAGAGACTGACTTCTAACTGCTCTCTTTACATTCATTCATTTTTTTATTCAATATGGCTCTGTCAAGTTCCCTCTTTGTCTCAGGCATTGTTCCTAGAAATAGGAGAGCATACATGAGAAAAAAATAGACAAATATCCCTGCCTCGGTGGATCTCATATAATGTCATAAGGCACCCTTCATGTTATTCTTCACTCTATCTTAGGAGTACAGAAGACAGCATTAAAGTTTACCTTCTAAGTCTATGAGAAAAGTCTCTTGTTTAGGAACAAAGAAATAAAGAGGAGGGGCTGCTTCTGGCTGCACCCTAAAACAGGATAATTTGTTCCTAAATGGAAAAACAAAGGATTCTTGTATCTTTTATTTATTTCAACGATAAAGTCTGGCAAAAAGGAATATGATCAGGCCACAGAAGCTCACAATGGACAAGATGGTTAAGTGATAGTATTCAGATTTTAAATAGCCTGGATTTCAAGACTTTCTCTACTCTTTATGTCAGAGTGAGTTTCAAAATGTGTTTCAACTTCTCCATGCCTTAGAATTTGGAATCTTCAGTATCCAGGACATAGGATTGCTCTGAGGAATAAGTGAAATCATAGATTTAAAATCCATGGTACCCAGAGTGCAGATGGGGCATAGCCTCATCAGCATCCATTTCCTGCATTCCCTTTCCTAACAAAGATCCCATGGGCTTCCCAGCCACTCATCCTGGTAGATTTGACATCACGACCAGGATCATCTTGGTGCATCCCATTTTCTGGACACAAATATTGATTTAAAGATGGCACATAACTCGACCTGGGGCAATGAGACTTAAGAGGATAAGAGGATATAGTCTGTGGGCTTTGGAAAGGAAAATGCCTTACTCTTTTGCATGAATTCCCTGGAGAGATACCCCTTATCCCTGCTGAGTGCAAATGTGGAAGCTGCTGGCTGCCATCAGGCAAGGCAGCTGATGTCCTGAGACATGGAAGGAGGGAAAGAGTACAGTTCAATCTTTGGAGGACGTTATTAAGTTTTGGGAGCAAACCTCTTCTCTGAATATGTTAATTGTGTGAACCCATACATTCTCTTTATTCTTTACGCCTGTTGATCCAATAAAAAAAAATGTTTGAGTACCTAAATACATAATAACTGTTCATTAAATGTAACAATTATATTTTGAATCATATGGCGAAATGCGTTGAACTTAACCGAGAAAATTACTTAAAATATCAATGAAATTTTTAAAAATGAGAGACATCCTGGTACCTGGCACTCTAGCATATGGCCTATAAAATTTCACTCACTGTTTTAATTTCTCTTCTGGAATGGAATACTAAAAAGAGAAGACCTAGAAGGAAATGCATGGATTTACATTCTTTAATTTACCATACAAATTAAAAATTTACATATCTAAGTTTAATCTTAGTAATATTCAACTCCCTTGCCTACATACTTCCCCGCTGCCTTTTATTTCACTACAACCCGCTCTTTTTCGCCCCCAGAAAATGCCTCTAAATCCCTGAACCTGTCAGGTTTCACAAGCATGTAATTTTACTTTAGCTAAATTCTAAACACCAGTAAGAGGTGAATTTGACATGGGAACTGTGAAAGAGTCTTATCTACAGTGACACAACTGCTACCACCCTAATATCTATTAAGTAGCACAGAATTATAGTGTAACAACTCTGAAATTGCTTGTGACACCTGCATGAATACCAAATAGATTCGTTATGTTCAGACTTATTACAAAAAGCACTTTCTGAATTTTAAATGATTAAGACTCTTACAAATTAATAGCTACCGAGTGAGTTTACTTTCTAATGTACATATATTATTTAAAGATCACAATTCTGTTAAATGCAGGCAACGATGCAAATAATATTGCCACTTACTAGAAAGGGTCATTTAGAGCAGTATCCCTAATTTAGAAAGCTTTCAAATGGCATTATTTTAAGAAAAGTACACCCCCACTTTAAGTGCTACATGTCATTCTCTCCATCTCCCTGGAGATGAAGGAAAAAAAAAGAAAGAAAGAAGAAAGTGATAAATGTCCATATTATGCAGAATTTGCCTTTTTGAAATCCCATTCCCCATTGCACTAGCTGGGATTTTATAGAGATATAAATCACAAAGAAATAAGAAGCCAGTAATGAGATAGAAGTATATTTGAAATATGGATGCAAATTCTTACCACCTGCTGAGCAAAAGTAGTCTGCAGAGACTGTCCTGGAAACCGCGATGCCATTAGCATCTTGTAAGCTCTAAATTTGCAGCAGAAGAATAGAGGAATTATGTCTGTGAAATGCCAAAGGCCGCTCTGATTTATCTCTCAGCAGAGTGTTTCAGCCACATCCACATAAATATTTTAACAGGAATTTAATTTTCATTTTAGTCACACAATAAATCTTTTTATTACACACCATCATTTTGTCCTAAATGAGTTGCCTTTTTCATGCAATTTGTGTTCATTCTTCTTTTGTGTTTGATAAATACAATTTTAATATACAAAGGAACAATGGCTTTATTTACACAAAAGCCTTGCCACAGGCCATTTAATTTTAGCCATGAATTCTATTTATTTTAATAACAATTTATATGACAGCGACCAATTGTCTTATATATAACTTCAGCATTTGTTCTTAGGCCTCCGGGACCTTAGGAAATGGGGGCAATGAGGGGATGTGAGTTTCAAGTAATGCTTCAAGTGGATGTCCTTACTGGATTTGGGTTTAGATGCATTGGCTATAAGGTGTGCTCGTGGCTCTCTTCTCCATCTGACTGTCAGTGTCAAACGGCATGTGAGAATGGTGGGCAGTGTGGGTCTGCTGGAATCTCACCTTATTTAAATTTCATGGGTCACCCTGTTTTCTTGACTATGGTAATGTGTTATAAACACTAAAAGCGATGGGCAGTCCTTCTGAACCCCACAGGAGGACAATAAAAAGTATCACCTTTCATGTATTCCTTGAGGAAACACAGCAGTAAGCAGACCCCCAACAACCCATAGTGGATATTTATCCTGGAACCAGTCCCTCCAACAAAGTCAACAGTTGTGATCAAGATACTGAATTTGCTACTTGCAAGTGGGTCAACCAGCTGGTGTGTTGGACGGCCATGACTGTAATCTCTGTAGTATCTCCCTTTCGGTTTTGTTTTAAAATATTTCATCATAACTGTTTATTTTAAAAACTCCCACAGAAGTGAGAGCTTGATTTTGAGGGTAAGGAAACCTTAAAAAGGATAACACAATTGTTAAAGCACCACACATCTCTGCATCTTTATCAAAGCCTGCTGACATTGAATTTGACTGTGGCTAAGGGGGATGAGAAACAGATCCATGTATTTTGTAACAGGTAATATATTAGGAAGAGTTTAAGAATGACTTTTTTTCACCATTCCTATTTCTATATGAGGGAGGTAGATTTTCCACCCTTGCTCATGCTTTGTTTAAAATGGAAGCAAAAAAAAAAAAAAATGGAAGCAGCAAAGCCCAGGTCAACCACAGCCAGAGATCTAGCTTATGAGGACGTCTTTATTCCTAAACAAATGATGAAAAATTAAACATAACTTTTTTTTAATCCAAGTTTTCACATGACATTTTCCCAAACATTGGCTTTTTCATTTTTTTGTTTATTTTAATAGTTTATTGGATGGTCTGAGATGCAACAACTATCTTTGTTCTCACCTAGATAATAAACATGAGTGTCTCTGTGAAAAAAAAAGACATAGTGACAATAGAGCAATAAAAAATTGCCTAATACTTTAATAAAGGGACATAGGAAGAGGAAGATTGATTAGCTCAGATTTATTGGTCCACTTACTGCTTGCAGATGGCCCTCTAGCTTTTATTTCTTCTGTATGTCTTTCTCTATGTTTGAATTTTCTACAAAAACATGTCTATTATCCTTGTTCAAAGGAAAATTGTTTTCTTCCACTTGCACACAATAATTAAACTAAGTATTGTTAATACTATTAATTCTCTTCATTAACTCTGTCTGAATGTTCTCATCTCTTTTTTTGCATGTGAACTCTAGTTATGTATTGAAGCCCAGTTCATGTGCTGCATTTGATTGTTCACACATTCATTTATGTATGTGCCCATTCATTCATTGCACAGCCTGGATATGGCTCTAAAGGAGGAAGCATCCCTTCCTTCAGCTGCCTGGAAATATCTCATTCTCTTTCCCTCTGTTTTTAATATCTCATTCTACACCATTAGTTCCTTGAGACATTAATCTGTGATTTGACTTATCTTTGTATCTCTATCAGTTTCTAAGAGAGCATCTTGTACATACTAAAAAATCAAAAATGTTTGTCGAAAGATTGAGCAAATCACTTTGCACTCTACATGAGGCTTGGTAAGCACAAATTATCTTGTCTCAAACCCTTCCTTCTTTGTTCAACTAATAAAATAAAGATAAATGTGGTTTGATTGCACACAAGCTTTAATCATAAGCATACAGTATAGTGTGTTGATCAATACATATGATTTCAAGTCCTGAATCCATGACTTAATTAGTTCTGTGACCATCTGCATTGTTAAATTACAGATAAATGATAGTTCCTAAGTAACCAAGTCAGCTTACTATTTGAATGAAATGGGATCCATGAGCCTAGTGAATCTAATGTCTGATGTATGTTGAAATCCCAGAATTTCTTAGTGCTGCTATTTTTATTAGTTCCTGTGACAGTTGTTATTAGTGTGAAGATCAAAGGTTGTGACTTATATTCAAACCCCTATCCTTATATCTTTATATATTTAAGTTATTTTAAGGTACCCAGCATCCTGGTTACAACCCAACTTTTCATGTTTAATATTCACTGCGGTGTTTGGACTGCCACATGATTCCACAGTAAGAATAAGGCAAATCGCCTTTTTTTATGATCACATTTCCTATGATGTTCTTTTATACCCCAAAATAATAATAGAAAATATTTCATCTTTCACTTTTGTTAAGTCCAAGGAAACTGCCTTTTCTTTCTGATTACCGAATCTTCTGTTTGTTCATTTCTCTTCCAGAGAGTTGAAAAGGATGTGGCTTTCTCACAAGCAGAAAACTGAATTGGGCTCCAAACATGTTATATTCCTGGAGAAAGGTAGCTAAGAAAAGTAATAGTAGCCTTGAAATTTCTTAAATGAAATGTATAATGGAAGTAGGAAAGTCTTGGCCAACCTCTACCCTCAGCTCTCTGACACAGTTAATTAAGATTGTAAGCAAACATTTTACTTTCCCCGCCCTTAATTTAAGGACAGGTTGGCATGCGTAGATTTCCTACACTCCCTCTTTTAGTTGTGGTCTAAGACCAGGCAAACCAGGGAGGAAGACAATAAAGTAGAGCCAGACTGATCAAGATTTTAGTTTCCAAGTGTCCAAGGTTTAGTTTGGATTTCCATTATTCACTTCACTGTTAAATGTAAAAACAAACCTTTGGTTGGTTTCTGTTTGAAAGGGTTGGATTTGTGAAATGTTTTTTGCTTCTCCATTAACTTTAGTTTAACTATGTCCCAGGACAGGATGCAGGATAACTGATGTCATCATTTAAAAGAGAATTTTCAACCTTAGCACTATGGGAATTTGGGGCCAGAATATTCTTTGTACTGGGGGGCAGACCTATGCATTGTAAGATGATTGTCATCATCTCTTCTCGTGACCCACTAGGTGATGATAGCACATCCTCACAACTGTGACAGCCAAAAGTGTTTCCAAATATTACCAATGTCCCATTGGGGGACATGATCATATTCCAAACACTGGGCTTGGAGCTGTACATTCAGTTTTGCAATAACCCTGAAGAGGAGGCATCATTGCTTTCAGTTTTACAAAGAAATGGAAATCCAAATAGTTTAAGTAATTTCCCTATGGTTACACGGATAGCAAATGATCAGCTTTTTCTTCTTTACCATTTTGTCTAGTCTGATCCTTCTTTTGACATAAAGATAGAGCTACTGAATCATACATTTGCAGTTGTAAAAATGGGGAAATTATGGAAGGAAAAGTCATATGTAAATTTCAGATATTTCTACTTTTAGAATATAGAAAGAGAAAAGCTATATGGCCATTAGGAAGTATAAAATGAAAATTAATATGAAGGCTCCAAGATTTTGTAATTAATTAATACTTAGCTCATTTCTGGGCTCTCTGTTGACTCTAATTATTCCTTTCAAAGTATCAAATTTCCTTTGTTAAGTAGTTCTGTCTTTTTTTTTTCACTTAGATGGAGAAGACCCAGGAAATATAAAAACCAAATGCAATGTGGAATCTTAGGTCGGATCCAGGAACAGAAGAAGACATTAGTAGAAAGCTGGTGATATCTGTAATTTATTTCATAGTATTGTTCTAATGTTAATTTCTTGTTTTTGATCATTATATGATGGCTGTGCAAGATGCTAGTACTGGTGAAGCTGGGAATAAAGAGTATATGGGAAGTCTGACTATTTTTGTACCGTATCTGTTACATATAACATATTTAAGACTAAAAATGTTTTGAAATACAACAAATGAAATATATTAATAACCAAAACAAACTGTATCAGGAAGCAGATCTGGATTTCTAGTACTATTCTCCTGCCTTCTACTCTCATTTTTACCTTGGCCAGTTAAAATCTATAATTTTTAGCTGTTTCATCTATACAACAGGTGATAATAATATCTGAATATATAACTTATTCAAAGACATGATTGTAGACCTGATAAATAAAGCCTATCTATCTAATATCTTATTATCTGTCTATGTATATTCATCTAAAATACATGCATATGCACTCAACAGCTTTCTATTAAAAAACATTCAAACCAAACCTTATTTTTGGTTTTCAACTATAGAGTGTGAAATGAGTATTTGAAAACAGTGACACTGAGTTTCACTGGCCAAAAGAATTTGCTATTACATTATTCAGCCATCACGCTATTGTGGGTTTCTTAGGCAGATGAATGATTATAGGAGGTTACTAATAATGAGGATGAGACTACATACCTAATGTTCTAGAACTGCCATTAGGAAATGCAAGTGTCTCACTGCTCAATTCTGCCAAGATATTTTGCCTTGTAACTTCCCTGAAGGAAACTTAGAGTAAAATGAACTTTATTTGAAAAGTTTAGGATTCCTTCCTTGGGACATCCTTTATCCCAAGACATCTTAGCATCTGCTCCCAATGTTTGCATAAGAGGTGCTGACATTTAATCAACGCTCACTATGGGACCAGTATAATATTTGATGTATTACATAGATTAATGCATTTATCACCTCTGAAGAAGGTTTCAATGATAAAAATGATAAAATACTGGCTTTAGGTATCTGCAGCAAAGTAGATGCTGGTTTTAAATAGTAGTGAAACCATCCAGATCTTTCAGCAAAGTTCCTTGAGAGTGCTTTCACTAAGAGTTTATCCAATATTGCCTGCCACCATATTGCAACATTTAAAAGTTGTGTTTTCTGTTTTGGATTATGCCCTTATTTTAATCTGACTGACTTCAAAGAGATAGCCCAGATACAGATAGAGAATGAACAGAGCTTCTTTTGCAACAGCAGAGGACTAGAGTTCCAGGCAAATTGGCAGTTTATAAAGCCAAGTGCTGTTGTAGCTTTTATACTGTAGGTAGTGAGGGCTCTTCTATTCCATAAAAATATGACTTGTGACTGTGGCCTCTGAGATTCCAGGCAGTTTCATATTGATAAGGTGAGCTATTTATCCAGTCTGTTCTACAAGATGGACCTAAGAAATGGTGTCTATATTGGGATAGTCATATTTTATCCCTTCATCTATTACTGGAATTCCTGAGCTTATCTATTAATTATCTTCCTTGGCCCTGGCACTACTTTTCTCCCTTAGCTTTGAAGAGATTTAATTTTTTCTTATACTCTTTGTTTAAATTTCTCCATGGTATGATTCCAGTGTTGTTCCTTTGGTTGAAGTCAGAATTGACATTTTGCTTTTTTAAAGGAATCAGAGAAAAAAAGGATCAAACTTACTTACTTACTATTATTTTAGGAGAAGAACATCCCCAAAGAACTTGTAATTTTTTTAAAAGCCAAACTGAATCTATAATCCCCTTCCCCTACCCTAAGCCAAATTCCAAGTCATCTTCTCTTTGGAACATAAGTTCAGAATGGAGAGCTTTCTGTAAATCTTTACAGGAGCCCTCTGCCCACTCTGTTTCTGGCTTTCAATACTACCATTAGAGTTTCAGTTTTCTGAATTAAACTAAAAGCATAAGTGTAACTGGCAAGATCCCATTCCCAAAGTAATGTGATCAAGGTAGTTTATTTTTCCCAAATAGTTGGCTGGGTGCGAACACACTGTTCTAAAACATTTGGAGATGATCCAGAACTAGGGCAGGGATCTCCAAAAAGCAGTAAGGAACAAGGAGGATCTCAAAATCATTGATACACTCACTGAACACACAGTAAAATGATATCCTACCGGTATCTGATGTAGTTGTTCTGGTAGAAACCAAATCTGAGCCATACAGCTGTGGATAAAGGAAAGTCTAGCCAGAAATAAGGAGCTATTTCTCATATTCATCATCTTATGAAGAGGCAAGTCCTAAGATAGAACATGGAGATTGGAAGCTAAGTCTCAAACAGGAGCAAGAAGGAGTCCTTTCTTTTCAGAGAGCAGCCCTTTCTTGGACTTGAAGGATTTATGATATGTTCAAGAATAACCTCTGGCATTAATGGAAAGATGGTCTCTATCAAGTAGTGGTTGTTGTGTGCTGGACCTCATGACAGTGGGCTGAGCGAAGGGGACTCCTGGGAGAAGTACCAGGAGTACTTCTTGTTGTCAGATAAGCTAAGTATATTTGCCTTTCTGGAATTGTCTCCTTTAGCCTGAATCATAAAGTCTGGCTTAAATACAAAAGCTTGTCCAACTATGCTATTGATATTTAAGGGAAGGGTCAGGTCAGTTCACACATAGAAAAGTGAATACTAGAGACAATAGTCTTATCTTTAGACAAGAGTAAAGACTGTAAGATTTAGCTGTTCCTTGCAATCTAAAGATTTTCTCCTAATTGCCATCCTTGGAGGACAGGGATTTGATTCTGTCCAAAGCAGCTATAGGTTTCTTATAATAAGTTCAGGGAGAATTAGAAAGTCTTAGTACAAAAAGCGAAGTAGATTAAACACTGGTTTGTGCCATCTGAGTTCCTTCTCAATACACCCTAAAAGGACTTTTTCTTCTTTCTGTGATGAATTAGCACTCAACTTCACCAGCTCTTCTCAATTATTTATGTTTCATTCTCTCTTCTAGTTCTTTAATTTCTCGTTAGGATAGGTGATGCATTAGGTTCTTGGATCATAGAGATTAGTCTAATTAGGATAATTAAAGTTGTTCTTTCTCAAGTTTTGTTCAGGGACTTCATCTGATATCTTGTCTCTGCCCTTTCCTTCTGTCTTTGTATTGGAAAACATTGAACCAAAAATAAAATATACATTTCATAGTTTACTAATTTTTTTCTCATTTTTATTCTTTGTCTTCTGATATCCAAAAAGCAATTGAGACAGACCAGTCTTGGTACCATTAAAAATTACATATAACTTAACATTTTGCAGTGATGTGCTAGAACTGGCTGGCCCCTAAGTGTCGACTGATAAATATTCAGGAATTTCATGATCTGAGTGTTAAACTATTAACTGAAATTAGCCATGGTAAGAGTATTTGCACTGCTATAGAAATTGGAAATTTCTGTAAAGCAGAGTCTTTCTTCCTCCTTCTTTTTTCTAGAGAACTATCTTTCCAACATATCATCAAAGTTGGTTGTTGGCATCATAAATATGGCATAAAAATTATTATTATAAATTGAAGTGGATTGATTTTCAAAAGTAGATAACAACTTTTTTTTTTTTAACATGAAGGAGATATGTTTATTTGGTTTTAATTTTTTCATGGTTTTTTTGAAATGGATCTCTAGGAGGAAAGGGGTACTTCCAGGACTATAAAAACACAGAAAAAAATAAGACATAATAGGGAATAAGTTCTGAAAAATATATTATGTTTTGTTTGTCCTTAAAAATGAATTCTTTCATGATATTTATTGCATAAGCAGATATCTTATTCAAATACTGAAGTTTAAAATTAGCTAGAGGGAATAGCAGAAACAGACCCACAAATACAGAGAACAAACTAGTGGTTGCTGGGAGAGTGAAGGGCAAAATGGGTGAAGAGGAGTGGGAGGTACAAACTTCCAGTTATGGAATGAGTAAGTCATGGGGACAAAAGATACTGCATAGGGAATATAGTCAACTGTTTGGTGACATATGGTAGCTACACTTGCGATGAGCATAGCATAACATATAGAGCTGTCGAATCACTGTTGTACACCTGAAACTAATGTAACATTGTATGTCTACTATACTTCCTTAAAAGAAAGAAGAAAGAAAGAAAGAAGAAAGAAGAAAGAAAGAAAGAAAGAAAGAAAGAAAGAAAGAAAGAAAGAAAGAAAGAAAGAAAGAAAAGAAAGAAAGAAAGAAGAAAGAAAGAAAAGAAAAACTAGCCAGAGGAAATTAGCCTTATAGGATTAGTTAGCTTGCATTTTCCTGAAGGTAACAGACCAGGGGATTTCTGGCGTTAGCTATTCCTATTGATAAAAGTTAGAGAAAGTGTTTTTGAGAAAGTCCAGTCAATTAACTGAGTTTTTGTTTTAACAAATCATTTGGTTTAAAGAGCCTTTAAGCAGGCTGAACTACTAGAATTATTCTTTAATATTTCTCTTCTGAAGTTTTTATTTATTTTGAACCAAGACAATAGAAAGAGGTAGGGGGTAAAGTGGGCTGGTGGAGAAAGAGCTGGTGATTGACTTGAATTGGTAGAGTGGAGTCTTTTATATTTGCAACTCACCTGTTATCAACAGTGGGCTCTTATTAGTTTCCTATTGCTGAGAAATTACCACAAACTCAGTACTTTAAAGTAACAAACACTAATTCTTGTAAAATTCTGTGATTCAGAATTCAAAATAAGTTTTGCAGGGCCAAAGTAAAGGTGTCTACAGGACTGTGCTCCCTTGAAAGATTCTAAGGAAGAACCATTTTCTTGCCTTTTCCAGCTTCTAGAGCTGTATTCCTTGGCTCATGGGACTTCCCTCTATCTTCAAAGCCATCAGGACAAAACTTTGCTTCAGTCATGACATTACCCTCTCTCTCTATAGTCAATCTCCCACTACTTCCCTCTTATAAGGACTTCTGTGATTACATGTAGAACCCATCCAGATAATAAAGGGTGATTTCCACATCTCAAGATTCCTAATTTAATGACACCTGTATAACCCCTTTTCACATATAAGGTGACATTTGCAGGGGTTGGGGTCTAGATAACTTTGGGGAGCAATACTCAGCCTACCACAGGCCTCTCAGAGGATGAGCAGAGAGCTTGATGCCCTCACTGGGGCACTTTGGGGTACACAGCAATTACCTATGAAGTACCCCATTTGAGAAGGTCTAGCTTGCTTTAAAATTTTATCTTTGGCTTCTTTGCACCTCATCTGCCTACTAATCCTACCTGCAGAGAAGAAGAGCAAGAAAATATCCTGTATAGGGGCTCGGTTGGTTAAGCATATGCCTTTGGCTCAGGTCATGATCCTAGGGTCCTAAGATTGAGCCCTGCATTGGTCTCCCTGCTCAGCAGGGGATGTGCTTCTCTCTCTCCTTCTGCCTCTCCTCTCTGCTTATGTTCTCTCTCTCTCTTAAATAAATAATCTTTTTTTTTTTTTTTTTTTTAAAGAAAGACAATGTCCTGTATTAAGCTATGTGTTAAACCACAGTGAGTCCAGACATACTTTTTCTTCCCTATGTGGAACAACCTTGGGACCAAGCAAGAAAAAAAAAATCTTAGTTGCTTCCTGCAGGAAATACTTGCCTCTGAAAGATAATAATTTTAATGAAGTGGAATTATTTACTTAATAAGACTCACTCAAGAAATTTACTTGGATGTGCTCAGCCATCCAAAGCTATGTCATCAACTATACTTAATCTCAAAGTTCTCCTCCTTGAGCTCATCTAAAATCATCTGGCTCATGACCTACAACCATATATATGCCATTTCCTAATTTCTTCATTTTGACTCATTTTTAAGACTGTCCAGTGTTCTCTTACAGTAAATTTGATAAACTTAGCTTGATGAGCAGGTTTCTCTGATGTTCTTTTGAGGAATACTACCAACAGTGAACTCTTGAAATGATCTTTCAGTTATTATGTGACCAGTTTCGGTAGGCACTATCTTAAGCCTCAAATGTACCTTTCCCTCTGAGGCCTAAGAACACAGTAGGGTTTTTCTATAACATATATACATATATATGTATATATGTATATATCTTATATTTTACACAGAAGTTATCTTATTAAAAAATGTTATCAATTTAGAGGAGACCATGGTTTAGAAGATGGCAGAAGCAATAGCATGGGGACATTTTTTACCCTCTCTTCTACCAGTAAGTACAAAACAAACAAAACTTTTTTCTTCTAGGTATTTACTTCAGGTTTATGTAGTCTCTATCTATGACTTAACATTTATTGAAAGAGTACATTTTCAACATTCTGAAAAGATGACTCCAGGTAGCAACTGAGAGATCATTGCCAGAGCAATAGGCTAGGCTTGCTAATTAGCTGCAGAATTCACTTCAACACATCATTCTCTCAATATTCACTTAAAATACTTGCCAGGTGTCTTTATAAATGTCATCTGATTTTATTCTCCTTGCAATCCTATTGGATAGCTCTTGGGGGCATGAGGGGGCCAATAAATCAAACCACTCCTCTGTTTGAGTTCTGAACCAGTACCTACACAGTTATAAGATTGAAGGACCTTGAAATGTAAGTTTTATTGTCAGTGGAGCTGAAATAGGCCTCATGACATTGACTTGCAGTCAAATGAGTTTCCTAATGCTTTTATTAAATAATTAGATCTACCAAACCAGGCATGAAAAGAGCAGTTCAATAGCCTTATATCCAGGGAGCAGTACTCACCAAATGGGGAAGAAGGAGACTGCTGAGACTATAGAATGTCTTGGCAAGCTTAGAAATCAGTAAGTCACTCCTCTCTGAGGAGGAGAGCAAGGCATGGAAAGAAAACTGGAAAGTGTTATATTAATAGTTTCCTTCTGGGAGTGTGAGCTTCTTCTGGAAACAAGACAAGGAAAAAAAAAGTTCTCTCTAATGTAAGTATTATTATCTCTGTTCCACATTATGGTATATTTTATACTTTAAACGTTCATCCCCAAGTGCCAGAAATGGCATTCTGAGCCTTAAAATGATCCCTTTCTCCTTCCTTCCGACTATTATATTCATGTTATAAAATTTTTATTCATATTATCAAATATGAAATATTTTATAACTGTCAATTAGATCAAATTGATGCTGCTATTCAGTTCAACTATACCTTTACTAATTTTCTGTTTGTTGGATATATTAATTTAAAAACTAGTGGTATTGAAGTCCCCAACTATAATAGTGGATTTGTCTATTTCTTTCCCATAGTCCTATTAGTTTTTGCCTCATGCGTTTTGATGCTCTGTTGTTAGGGGCATATATGTTAAAGATTGTTAAGTCTTCTGGGAGAATAGACAGCTTTATTATTACATTGTGACCCTCTTTAACCCTGAATTCTTTTTGTCTTATGTCTACTTTGAAATCAATATAGCTATGCAAACTTTCTTTTGATTAGTGTTAGCAAGGTATACCTTTCCCCATCTCTTCTTTTTTTTTCTATGCATCTTTTTAAAAGTTTAAGTGACATTCTTATAACATATACTTAACCATTTTGAAGTGAACAATTCAGTGGCATTTAGTAAATCTGCGGTGTTGTGCAAGCTAGTTTCAAAATGTCTTCATTACCTCAAAAAAAAAAAACAAAAAAAAAAAACCAAAAAAACAAACCCACACCATATCTATTAAGCAGTTATTCCACCATTATCCTTTCTCCCTATCCCCTGGCAATGTCAGTTTTCTCTCTTTACAGATTTACCTATTCTGGATGAATGGAATTATACAATCTGTGACATTTTTTTTGTCTTTGGCTTCTTTCATGTGGTATAAAGGTTTTGAAGTTCTTCCACACTGTGGCACACATATATTGGTACTTCATTCCTTCCTATGGCTAGACAATATTCCATTGTATGTATATACCACAGTTTATCCATTCATCCATTGATGAGTATTTGGATTGTTTCTACCTTTCATCTACTGTGACTAGTGTTGCTGTGAACATACATGCACATGTATTTGTTTGACTACTTGTTTTCAACTCTCTGAGGTATATACTCAGGAATGTGCTATAAATTGAATGTTTGTGTCCTCCCAAAACATATGTTGAAATCCAATCTCTAATGTGATGATTTTTGGAAGTGAGACCTTTGGGAAATAATTAGGTCATGAGGGTAGAGCCCTCATGAGTGAGATTAATGCCCTTATAAAAGAGGCCCCAAAGAGTTCCTTTGTTGCTTGCATCATGTAAGAACACAACAAAAAGATGGCATCTGTAAACAAGGAACTGGGCCCTCACTAAATCTGCTGGTACCTGGATCTAGGACTTTCTAGCCTCCAGAAATGTGAGATAAATTTCTATTTTTTATAAGCCACCTAGGTTTAGTTTTCTGTTACAGCTACCCTAATGGACCAAGACAGAGTAGAATTGCTATATCATATCATGATTCTGTGTTTAACAGAATAACTTTCATCCATCCCATCCCTTTACTATTAATCTGTGACTGTATATTTAAAGACAACATAAAACTGAGTCTTTTTTTTTAACTCCTGCTAATAATCCCTGTCTTTTAATAGGTGTGTATTTAGACCATTCACATTCAAAATGATTGTTGATAGAGTTGCACTAACAAGTACCATGTTTGTAATTGTTTTCTATGTTCTGCATGTGTTCTTTGTTTCTTTTTTTCTTGTCCCTGCCCTCTTCTTTTTGTTTTTATAATCTTTGCTCATTTTTTTCTGCCATTTTTAGTTTGAGCATTTTATAGGATTACATTTTCTTTCCTTCCCCATCACAACAATTACATTTCTTTAAAGAATTATTTTCATGATTGCAGTAGAGTCTGCAACATACATTCACAATTAACTTAAGTTCACTTTAAATAGCATTATCTTCCTTTAAGCATGGTACAAGTACCTTATAACAGATCATTTAAAAACTTTTTCTCATGACATAGTTATGTACTCCAAAGAATTGAAAACAGGTGCTCAAATATATGTACATGTATGTTCATAGAAGCACTATTCACAATAGCCAAAAGATAGAAACAACTCAAATGCCTAAAAATTAATAAATGAGTAGACAAATTGTGGCATATGATTCGGTCATCAAAAGGAAACACAGGGGACGCCTGGATGACTCAGCCATTGAGCGCCTGCCTTCAGCCTGGGGCATGATCCTGGAGACCTGGGATCAAGTTCCGCATCAGGCTCCCTGTGTGGGGCCTGCTTCTCCCTCTGCCTGTGTCTCTGCCTCTTTCTCTGTGTCTGTCACGAATAAATAAATAAAATCTTAAAAAAAAAAAAAAAGGAAACAGTACAAATACATGGCATTCATTTAACTTACCCATTTTTTATAATCACCTGATGCATTTTTACTATTATTTATTTGATAAAAAGTCACCTATTAGATTAGTTCTTCACCTTTTGGTAGTTCAAATTATATATGCCATTCCATTTGAATTTTTCTTTATGGTTCTTTGATGTTCTGTTTTATTTCATTCTTTTTTGTCTTTGCATCTCAGTTTGAGGAGCTCCTATTAATATGCCTTCAAGCTCACTGACTATTTCTTTGGCCACATATAGTCTACTAATGAGCCCATTAACGACATTCATTATTATGTTGCAGTGTTTTTGATTTTGAGTATTTCTTTTGATTCTTTTTAGATTTTTTCCTCTTTGTATATATTACCTGTGTTGCATGTTGTCCACTTTTTCAATCTGAGCCCTTAATATATTAATCACTGTGATTTAAAATTCTCTATCTGTTGATTCTAAAAGCTTTATCATATCTGAGACTATTTCTGATGCATACTTTGTTTCCTCAGACTGTGGTTTTTCATTTGTTTGTTTTTATATTTTAGCATGCCTTTTAATTTTTTTTTTTTTTTTGAAAGCTGGACATGATGCATTAAGGGACAGGTAAATAGACCTTCAGTGTAAAGTTTTATGTTAGTATGTCTGAGGGTTGGACTGTGTTTAATGTTTACTCCAGCTGCAGGTGCCAAAGGATCCTGTTTCCTCTAGAGTCATTGTTTTGTTTCAAGTGTTTTGTTTGGGTTTCCCAAATTGCTCCTTCTCAAGTAGAATCTGTGTATTATAGTTCAATCCACTATTATACCAGAGACCTAAAGTAAGGTGTGGAGGAGGGGAAGAGTTCTATAAACTTATGATTAAACCTCAGTCTTTTAGAGGGCTTGTGTCCCTGGGCTGTGACCTTCACAAGTGTTTCTTAACTTTTTCTCTCCTTAGGTGAGGCATGAAGGTGAAAGGGGACAAGAGTTTGAAAATTTCCCTTCTCCAGATCATAGAAGGATTTTGCAAAGTCTCTTCCCTTACAGATAGGCCTTCATTATGATAAATACTCTGGGCATGTTTCAAAATGGTTGTTTTTCTCTTTCCTATGTCATAAACACAAGGTATCTTTCTTTTTAGCCTTTTCTGTGAGAAACTGAGGCCCCTGGAGGTAAAACTTCTGAATGTGTGGGAATTCTGTAGGCTCCTAAGAGTCCTTACTCTCAAGGTAGTGTGCATTCAATCTCCAGCAATTTGTCAAAATTAACATAAATTATAGTTCTGATTTAAAGTTTATAAGCACATAACATTTATAGCATGTTGTGATTATCTGTATTTGTTGTCTCTCCAGATTTTGGGGTAGCAGTTTGCCCTATGAATTTAATTCTCTGATGAGTCCAAGAAAGGTTGTTGAATTTCAGTTTGTTTAATTGTTTCTTATCTTAAAGATGGAAGTGACAACTGCCAAATTCTTTATACAATGGAGATGCAATCCCTCATATCTTTAATTATTCTAACAATAGCTTCTGGATGTTTACTTAGGTTACTTATAATTTTTCAGTATCAATAGATATTGATAATCCTATTTCATTTTTCTTTTCCCTCACTCACCTATTCTCGAGGATGAAAATTTTGTATCTTTTCTTGCCTGCTCAAATCTTCAACATTTCATATGACATCTTTATTCTCAGCTGATGACATTTGCTCTATTTCACTGAGCAAATTGAAGCAATTGGAAGAGAACTTTCATAAGCTTCCATCACCGAATTGAACCAACTGCGTGTATTAGAACATATTTTGTTCTTCCTGTTGTCACAGATAAAATTCCCATTCTTTCTTCAATGGCTAACCCATCTTCTTTCATGACAGCAGTTTTACTTTCTTGCTTAGTCAGGAATATCACACAAGAAATTCCCACATCATCTCTCCTGAATCATTAATTTTCACTATCTTTAGGATCATTTCCATCAGTGCAGGAGTAGCTGGTATCTTTTCCACTATATAAAACAATAAGACATGCCTTTAAGTAAAACTGCCACCCCTTTCTGCTCCTACCTTCATTGTTTGCTATATTTTGAAACAAATTTCTTGAAAAGAAATTTCTTCTTACTCTCTCCTATACCCTCTCCTCCTATTCTTTCTAAAATTAATTCAAATCTGGCTTCTACCTACCCATTCTACTAAAACAGCTGGCCTCTCCATAACAGTGATAGGGTGAATTATTTGCCCATGATTCTTTCTTCTTTCCCTCTCTTTTCATGGTTTAGTATATACCCCATTGACATAGATCTTGGCTGGGTGGCTTACTCTGGTTAGTGAAATATAGGAGAAGAGAGTCACCACCTCTGAGCCAAGGCAAGTTTCCATTCACCCTTTTGAGGTTCTTATCTGCATCATTAGAAAGGAATACTCTCAGTGGCTGTAGATCCTTAAATAAATGGCTTATAAGCATGCTTATTCTTTTCTATATCTGCTACAGTAGTTCCATATTTACTATCCCAAAAGTGGAGTATCCCATACCTATTCATAACTAAAGGATGGAGGTTAAGTTTAAACATCCCCAAGGTCTAGTCACAGAGATTTGAATCCTATAATAGCACTTGGTATCTGTAGACAGCAGTTGACTTATCTTTATCATATAACCTTCTAATTTACATATGCTAGATTTTCTTAGAACTTACTTGAGTTACATTTTGTAATATGAGGTAAAGACATATAAAACCTATTTCTACCTTTAGTTTTAAGTTTTCTCCTTCCACAAAAGAAAGAATAACAGCCTTTTAGAATTGCATGTATTTATTTTCATACTGGTTTGATAAAAATTATTTAGTTTACCTGACAAATTCCTTGTGATTTGTTAGGAACCAAAAACAATTTCTTATTAAGCTATTCAAGTGAGAATAGCAGAGACACTGAAGCGTCCCTTCAATAGGATAGTAAATACTGGGCAAAGTGTTTTGGGTGACAAATGATTGAGTCCTCATTCTTTTACTGACAAACTATGTGACTTTAGGGTGTCAACCCAATCTTTCTTTGCCTTTGTTTCCTTAAATAAAAATAAGCAGTGTAACTTGATGAGATTCAGTTAAGCCCTGAAATTTTATCAACAGCAAAAAATATTGTCCATTAAAAAAGAGATGGACAAATAATTGAACTGCCTAGAATGGAAAGGATATTAGGAAGTTTATAGAGTGAGCAAAATTGACACTTCACATGGTGAAGAGAGAAAAGAAATGGCATCAAATGAGATAGTTACTGTAAAAAGAGTCCATTGAAACAAGAACATATGGAGAATAATGCCTGCCATGTTCAAATTAGTGCCAGATTTTTGTGGTTTGTTGGATGCTTTTCCATAGACTTTAGAAGGAAAAAGAATACAGCTGTGAAAACTCCCCTCTTCACCTTGGCTGAGGAACTCTCCAAGAGAGCAGATGGTTCTGAGTTTCAAGCCATGAATCATTGTCAAGGGATCTCCTCAAGCTGCTGCAAGCAAGAGGAGTTGACAAGCCTCAATGGGTAATATTTTTATTACTATTGGTGTCAGTCGCGTCTGTGCCTTTGCTGGTGGGACCAGGTTTATTGTTAATAAAGCTACAACTTGGAAACAAAATAGCAAGTGTCATCAAATTATTTCTACTTAATGTCGAATGGATGTTTCAAGACTTTAGTATTCTTCTTTAATAGTCACCAGTGAAGAAAGTAAGAGAGGAGACATTTTATTCTCTTTAGTTATTTTTGTCAGAGCAGTCTGATAAAATAAATATTTTGTTTTGGTGCCTTATGTAGCTAATTTTGAAAGCCATCATTATTAGTATTTTATTGGTTGTACTGTGTGATCTATATTTGTTATTTTTTTATAAGGTAGGTAAATAAGTGACAGTTGGCTTTTGACCTGGATTATAATGGATTTAATTCTAATGTGGTGTATCATAATGGGTATATATGGTATGTAGAGGAACAATGGTGAATTAATTTGACTCTCTTAGAAAATCTTGGATCAGTGGGTGCTTCATATAAGACAGAACCAGATTATATCAGCCTTCCTTGTTAAAACTCTCATATACTTTTAGTGTGTTGATTAGACTGTATTTTAGCTACTTTAGTTACTTTCACTAAAGTCACTGTCAGTAGATTTAATCAAAATTTTATCTAGAAAAATTTTACCTAATCAAAATTTTACCAAGATATCTTGGTATGTTTTATAGACTTTAATCTTGGCTATGTTTTATAGAATTTAATGATTAGAATATGCTTCAGTGATCACTTTTAACATGTTCAATTGCAAAATATCTTGGACCATTAGGTTTCAAAACGAGAAATCTAATAGAGGACCAAAGTGGTAAAAAGTAGAGGTTTTCCATAATGTGGAAAAGTCAATATTTGATGGAAAACCAGGTGCTGTAGTGAAAGAGATAAGGGCTGTTTCAGAAAGCACATTCACTTTTTACTTCTGCAAAATTTAGTCTGGCAAGTAGTTTGGGTGAGTGCTATGAGTGTTACCTTTCCTAACATGCAAGGTGGGCGGTCAGGTGCAAAGAACAGGGTATTTGAGTCCTCCAGACCTGCTCCATCCCTTTAAGCTCTATGACCAGTTACAAATAGTCACTTTCTTCAACTCTGAGGCACTTTTTTCAACTGTAAAATGGGGAGAATGATATGTATATCAATATGTTGCAGGGTTATTGTGAAAAGAAAGCCAACTTCTAGAATCCTTGGATTGTATCTGGCATATGATAGGCACTCAGTAGTTGTAGCCATTGTTAGTGTTTTTCAATGTACTACTGAGTACCAACTCAGCCGTTGTCATTTTTATGTCTATATAATGTGCCAGAGGAAAAATACAGCAAATGTTAAACATATCAAAAGGAGAGCAAAGTAAAAAAAAAATAGAGTTGGATGAAATATTTAGAAAACAGGTTTCTAGACCTGGCTTTGCCAGTATAAAACTTTACAACCCTGAGAAACTTCACTTATCCTTTCTATACCTCAGGGTTATGTATAAAATGAGAAAATGAAATTATATTAGCTATCTGAACCATGCTCTGAAGAACATTGATGTAGATGATAATTCCTAGAATAAAAGAGTTCCATGTTAAAACACATTTTAAAAAATCTCTGGACATATCTTTTGTGAATTTATTTTGCTTATTTGCATATTAAAATATGATTTTAATGTGGTTTTGATAATGTGTTGAGTTTGGCATAATCCAATTTCCCAAACATTTGACAAAAGTATCCTGTATTCATGAAAAAACCCATATTGCTAAACCCTTTCATATAATCAATTTGGAAATGCTATACAGGATGTTTGCTATGGTCCCCTTATAATTCTAATAGTTTGTTACTCTGTCTGTAGCTAAATAATTGCCCTGAAGGAACATGTTAGGTGATGGTTTAAAAGAAGTATGACTTTAAAATTCATTTTATATGGGAAAATTAATTTCTTTTTGGGCGCTTAGAAGAACATGTTTATGAATTAAGGCTAAGTGTATGAGTGAAATTATAATGATTTTTATGTAGATGATATAAGTTTACAGAGAAAAGTATTCTAATTGTCACGTAGTTCAATGTTCTTTCAGTCTGTGAATTAAATTTACCTCAATAACATTTGCCAATTGATTTCACATTCTCAACTCTTACAGAAATTATTTGTTAAAAACCATGTAGCCCGAAAAGCCCCCACAGTAATATAGTATATATGTACATAAAACATATGGAACGTACATGCTACAGCTAGAGAGTTTAAATTTATTCACTGTGATGGCACCAATGCTTTTCTCTAATTTATACCACAGGTTTTTTCCCTTTATTTAGCTTTTAATTCTGTAAAGGGTGTGGGGATATAAATTGTATGGAGGATGTGAAATATAATCTATTCCAATCATGGCTATATGGCATCCTCAATTTGCTAGAATAATTTTTATCTGACAGTTTTTCAAATAATGCTAAGAATCTCTCATTGGGCCTATGGATCGAAAATCTGTGGAAGAGACTTTATGTGAACTTTTACTGCATCCTTTAGAATGAGGATATTTCTTTGAACAAGGTAGGAGCCATAACTGTCAAAACAGGTACAGGTTTTCCAAAGATTCTGTGGTTGTTGGGTATAATTGTTACTCCTTCCCAATCATATAGGTAATCTGAGGGATGTCCTAACTATTGTTAGGTTGTGGGCTGCCTTTATATGTACATGTATAATAATGGCTACCCTCTCCCACCATGCCAATATTCTTGGTATAATAGGGAAAAGGGAGTGAATAGTTGTGAAGTTCTTTCTGTGGCTCCTTCTTATCTCCTGCATCTAATTGGTTACTCATCAATTTCATTTATGCCTCATAACAATCTCTTAAAAGTTTCCCTGGGTTTAATTCTTGTCTCTACCACTTATTGGCTGTGTAACTTTGGCCAGGTCACTTTTCCTCATCTGTAAAATGCACATGTTGAAGATGTGAACATTAGGGGAAATGACTTGTGGCTGATGAAAATGCTTAGTATGGAGTTTGACACATAGGGAGTACTCAGGAGATATTTGGTCTCCTTACTATTTTTTATGGTTAGTTTAGTTTTTAATTATATTTGACTTTTAACTGGTCCCTGTGACTCGAAATCTCTTCTTCCTTTTTCCAAACCCATCCTCCATAATACTTCCAGAAAGATATTATTATTCTTTTTTATTGAAGTTTGATTTGCCAACAATTGCTGATCAAACTGTATAGGTTTGCTGTTTGAAATCCTGTAATAGTTCCCAGTTTCTTGCAGGATGGCATTCAAACTCTATAGCATGACAGATTGTGCCCCCTTGGACCTCTTGTCCAACACCAGGCTCTTGCTAAACCACTTGCAGTTACATTTTGTACTTCTACATCTTTGCACATGCTTTTCCCTCTGTCTCAAATGTAAGTAGCTGTTTTACCTCTACCCTTTACCTGCTACACTCTGTCTTTCAAGACTCAGCTCTTAGATCCTGAGTAGCATTCATTCTTCCTCTGTGCCACAAAGGTACCTGAGGTACACTTCCCTCATAGTACTTCCTACACTATGCTACAGATGTATACAGGACTAGGTGTTTACCTCTCTCCCTCTCTTTCCTGTGCTCCCTGAGACTAGGCAGTCGTTTTGATTCACTTCTCTGTCCCAGGTTCAGAGATATTTGATAAATGTTTGCTGAGTTACTTAATGAATACGCATTATTATGGAAATGCCTTCCTCATAAACTAAACAACAGTGTACTGAAGCAGTTTACACTTGACAAGAAGTAAATACTCAATAAATAACTTTGAATTAACTAATTAGTGTGTTTATACACCTACTTATGATCTGTGAAGTTAAAAGGAAGTTAGAATCACTTAACCAAAAGTTTAAGATACGGTAATATTACTGAGTTAAACACAAAAGGGTTGAAAATGGAATAAAGCCACTCTCTTCTTTCGAGTTCTATTTTCCCACAGTTTCTCCAATTTTTTAGATATCATAATTTAGGGGCCATAATTCATAATTACTTAAATATATGAAGTGTACTTGCCATTCTTGAAAAGGTTAGTGCTATCATAGGATGTGTAAATCTTCTTTTATGAAAAAGATGACAAGCAAAATTATGATCCAAGTCAAGGTTTTATAAAACATTGACTTGGACATGCTTGCTTTTAAAGTAATTTTAGTTTAATCCCTCATTAGAGATTCAGTCCTTATTTATGTATGATGATCAAGCTGATAATATTTTTGAGTCATTGATGAATGAACCAATGGAAATAAGGTCAAATATAGAATTCTCTTCCCTTTAGAATCACTGAATATTTTACATTCCACATTACTGTTTTATAGACTTTCAATGACTAGATAAATAGGGCCCTAGGTTTTACATTTATGAAGATATTAATAAATGAGCAGAGATGTTTCCAAATTGCCTGGAGAAGAAGGATGTAAATGGAGACATAACCATAGAAAATGTAGAAACAAAGTAGCTTCCCCACGCTCAGTGAGCACTTGGGATAAAAGAACAAACTCAACTTTGACCAAGTTCAGTTTTGGGCTTGGTATGAATGGAACCAAAACCCAAGCTTAAGGTGGGGAAAAATATGTTTATTTAGATATTTTGCCATAATTTTCCCAAAGTGATTTCTAATTTCCAAAATTCAGTGCTGCAGTTCACACACCCTATCTCTAAGATGGTCTTTTCTCCCCATGCCACTCTTTTCTGTCTGATCTTTCGAAGCCTTTTAACCCTGAGACTGTCTATAATGGAACATTCTATTATACAACACTCTGTGGGACCAAGCGGAGCCTCTGGGCTCCTCTGGTTAATGTAAATTGTGTTCCTGAAGCATTGGATGGCAGGAACTGCTGATCTCAGCAAAGGTTGGCACAGGCAAAGCTAGAAAATTAATCAGGAGGGACTTGTGGAATCCATCAGCTTGTGGTTTGCTACCTCTTGCTACTGTTTACAGAGAGCAGCAGAGGATGCTTGAATAACAGAAAACAGAAATGACAAACTAAGGTGAAAGAGTATAGTTGACCCTTGAACAATAAAAACAGAGGTTGGGGTGCCAACCACCTGTGCAGTGAGAAGTCCCCATAAAACTTTTGACTCCTCCAAATCTTAACTTCTAATAGCCCACTGTGGACCAGAAGCCTTACCAACAACTTAGTCATTAAACTCATATTTTGTATGTTATATGTATTATACACTTGTTTTTCCAATAAAACAAGCTAGGGAAAAGAAAATATTATTAAGAAAGCCACAAAGGAGAGAAATTACATTTACAATACTGTATTTAAAAAGTCTACATATAAGAGAACCTTGCAGTTCAAACCTGTGTTGTTCAAGGATCACTTGTAACTGAATGAGAATACAGTGTTCAGAAAAGCTGAGAATTTGGTGTCAAACATACCTGACCTAGGGTCTCAGGCCTTGGTCAAAGTTACTAACCACATCGAGTTTCTGTTTTCTCTCTCCTCTATAAAATAAGAGTAAGATGCCATAACAGATACTGCTAGGGCTTCACCTAGGGGGATATCTTATTTGAAAATTCCTGATATGAATTAGAGAGGGTAGGTGTAGGATGCCTGCTGGAATACAAAGGGCTAAGTCAATACTCTCTGATTTGGTCTTACTCATATTTTTGTTTCTGCTTGTTTTCACTCTGCCCATTTCAAGGCACATTCACCTTTTGGAGATTAAAATTCTAAAATCTTCAACTGTATATATATTTTTAGGCTAGAAAATTATTTTCATAGCAAACCATAGGGGTGAGCACACCTTCCACTACTGATGACTAACTGGTAGCCTGAGCCCTCTTGCTGGTCGACATATAGTTGGCTTTCGAGTCAGTTCTAGATGTTGAAATATGGCTTCAATTCAATGCGCTCTGATCCATGGTAGCCACTGGTTAAGATATACGGGTTTTCGGGGGAGGAGCAAGATGGCGGAAGAGTAGGGTCTCCAAATCACCTGTCTCCACCAAACTACCTAGAAAACCTTCAAATTATCCTGAAAATCTATGAATTCGGCCTGAGATTTAAAGAGAGACCAGCTGGAATGCTACAGTGAGAAGAGTTCGCGCTTCTATCAAGGTAGGAAGACGGGGAAAAAGAAATAAAGAAACAAAGGCCTCCAAGGGGGAGGGGCCCCGCGAGGAGCCGGGCTGAGGCCGGGGCGAGTGTCCCCAGGACAGGAGAGCCCCGTCCCGGAGGAGCAGGAGCTGCACCGACCTTCCCGGGGGAAAGGGGCTCGCAGGGAGTTGGAGCAGGACCCAGGAGGGCGGGGAGGCCCGAGGGCTCCCGGGGACAGTAACAGCAACTGCGCGCCCAGGAGAGTGCGCCGAGCTCCCTAAGGGCTGCAGCGCGCACGGCGGACCCGGCGGGACCAGGAGCAACTGAAGGGGCTCGGGCGGCGGCTCCGCGCGGAAGGGGCTGTGCGGCCCCGGGAGCAGCTCGGAGGGGCTCGGGCAGAGGAGGAGGCTCCGTGCGGAGGGGGCTGCGCGGTTCCAGGAGCAGCTCGGGGGGGCTCGGGCGGCAGCTCCGCGGAGGGGGCTGCGGCCCGGGAGCGCGAATCCACCAGCGCAGGCCCCGGAGCACAGGGCGCCGGGACACAGCCCAGGATCCGGCCTCCCCGGGACAGGCAGAGGCCGGGAGGGCCCAGGACAGCGAGGACGCTCCTGCCCCAGCTGAGCAGATCAGCGGCCCCGCCCCGGAGCCTCCAGGCCCTGCAGACGGAGTTCCTGCCGGAGCTGAATCCAGGTTTCCAGAGCTGCCCCGCCACTGGGGCTGTTCCTCCTGCGGCCTCACGGGGTAAACAACCCCCATTGAGCCCTGCACCAGGCAGGGGCACAGCAGCTCCCCCAACTGCTAACACCTGAAAATCAGCACAGCAGGCCCCTCCCCCAGAAGACCAGCTAGACTGACAACTTCCAGGAGAAGCCAAGGGACTTAAAGAACACAGAATCAGAAGATACTCCCCGGTGGTTCTTTTTTTGTTTGTTAGTTTTTGTTTTTGTTTTTGTTTTTGTTTTGTTTTGCTTTTTGATTTGTTTCCTTCCCCCATCCCCTTTTTTTTCTCCTTTCTTTTTCTTTCTCTTTTTCTTCTTTTTTTTTTTTTCGTTTTTGTTTTTTTCTTTTTCTTCCCTTTTTTTTTCTCTTTCTCTTTTCTTTCCTTCTTTCTCTCCTCTCTTTTTCTCTTTTTCCCAATACAACTTGCTTTTGGCCACTCTGCACTGAGCAAAATGACTAGAAGGAAAACCTCACCTCAAAAGAAAGAATCAGAAACAGTCCTCTCTCCCACAGAGTTACAAAATCTGGATTACAATTCAATGTCAGAAAGCCAATTCAGAAGCACTATTATACAGCTACTGGTGGCTCTAGAAAAAAGTATAAAGGACTCAAGAGACTTCATGACTGCAGAATTTAGAGCTAATCAGGCAGAAATTAAAAATCAATTGAATGAGATGCAATCCAAACTAGAAGTCCTAACGACGAGGGTTAACGAGGTGGAAGAACGCGTGAGTGACCTAGAAGACAAGTTGATAGCAAAGAGGGAAACTGAGGAAAAAAGAGACAAACAATTAAAAGACCATGAAGATAGATTAAGGGAAATAAACGACAGCCTGAGGAAGAAAAACCTACGTTTAATTGGGGTTCCCGAGGGCGCCGAAAGGGACAGAGGGCCAGAATATGTATTTGAACAAATTCTAGCTGAAAACTTTCCTAATCTGGGAAGGGAAACAGGCATTCAGATCCAGGAAATAGAGAGATCCCCCCCTAAAATCAATAAAAACCGTTCAACACCTCGACATTTAATTGTGAAGCTTGCAAATTCCAAAGAT
Source organism: Canis lupus familiaris (assembly GCF_011100685.1). Lineage (NCBI taxonomy): Eukaryota > Metazoa > Chordata > Mammalia > Carnivora > Canidae > Canis > Canis lupus. The sequence continues at coordinate 31,549,336 of NC_049239.1, read as the reverse complement.
AAGGAGAAGATCCTTAAAGCAGCAAGAGACAAGAAATCCCTGACTTTTATGGGGAGGAGCATTAGGGTAACAGCAGACCTCTCCACAGAGACCTGGCAGGCCAGAAAGGGCTGGCAGGATATATTCAGGGTCCTAAAGGAGAAGAACATGCAACCAAGAATACTTTATCCAGCAAGGCTCTCATTCAAAATGGAAGGAGAGATAAAGAGCTTCCAAGACAGGCAGCAACTAAAAGAATATGTGACCTCCAAACCAGCTCTGCAAGAAATTTTAAGGGGGACTCTTAAAATTCCCCTTTAAGAAGAAGTTCAGTGGAACAGTCCACAAAAACAAAGACTGAATAGATATCATGATGACACTAAACTCATATCTCTCAATAGTAACTCTGAATGTGAACGGGCTTAATGACCCCATCAAAAGGCGCAGGGTTTCAGACTGGATAAAAAAGCAGGACCCATCTATTTGCTGTCTACAAGAGACTCATTTTAGACAGAAGGACACCTACAGCCTGAAAATAAAAGGTTGGAGAACCATTTACCATTCGAATGGTCCTCAAAAGAAAGCAGGGGTAGCCATCCTTATATCAGATAAACTAAAATTTACCCCAAAGACTGTAGTGAGAGATGAAGAGGGACACTATATCATACTTAAAGGATCTATTCAACAAGAGGACTTAACAATCCTCAATATATATGCTCCGAATGTGGGAGCTGCCAAATATATAAATCAATTATTAACCAAAGTGAAGAAATACTTAGATAATAATACACTTATACTTGGTGACTTCAATCTAGCTCTTTCTATACTCGATAGGTCTTCTAAGCACAACATCTCCAAAGAAACGAGAGCTTTAAATGATACACTGGACCAGATGGATTTCACAGATATCTACAGAACTTTACATCCAAACTCAACTGAATACACATTCTTCTCAAGCGCACATGGAACTTTCTCCAGAATAGACCACATATTGGGTCACAAATCGGGTCTGAACCGATACCAAAAGATTGGGATTGTCCCCTGCATATTCTCGGACCATAATGCCTTGAAATTAGAACTAAATCACAACAAGAAGTTTGGAAGGACCTCAAACACATGGAGGTTAAGGACCATCCTGCTAAAAGATAAAAGGGTCAACCAGGAAATTAAGGAAGAATTAAAAAGATTCATGGAAACTAATGAGAATGAAGATACAACCGTTCAAAATCTTTGGGATGCAGCAAAAGCAGTCCTAAGGGGGAAATACATCGCAATACAAGCATCCATTCAAAAACTGGAAAGAACTCAAATACAAAAGCTAACCTTACACATAAAGGAGCTAGAGAAAAAACAGCAAATAGATCCTACACCCAAGAGAAGAAGGGAGTTAATAAAGATTCGAGCAGAACTCAACGAAATCGAGACCAGAAGAACTGTGGAACAGATCAACAGAACCAGGAGTTGGTTCTTTGAAAGAATTAATAAGATAGATAAACCATTAGCCAGCCTTATTAAAAAGAAGAGAGAGAAGACTCAAATTAATAAAATCATGAATGAGAAAGGAGAGATCACTACCAACACCAAGGAAATACAAACGATTTTAAAAACATATTATGAACAGCTATACGCCAATAAATTAGGCAATCTAGAAGAAATGGACGCATTCCTGGAAAGCCACAAACTACCAAAACTGGAACAGGAAGAAATAGAAAACCTGAACAGGCCAATAACCAGGGAGGAAATTGAAGCAGTCATCAAAAACCTCCCAAGACACAAGAGTCCAGGGCCAGATGGCTTCCCAGGAGAATTTTATCAAACGTTTAAAGAAGAAATCATACCTATTCTCCTAAAGCTGTTCAGAAAGATAGAAAGAGATGGAGTACTTCCAAATTCGTTCTATGAAGCCAGCATCACCTTAATTCCAAAGCCAGACAAAGACCCCGCCAAAAAGGAGAATTACAGACCAATATCCCTGATGAACATGGATGCAAAAATTCTCAACAAGATACTGGCCAATAGGATCCAACAGTACATTAAGAAAATTATTCACCATGACCAAGTAGGATTTATCCCTGGGACACAAGGCTGGTTCAACACCCGTAAAACAATCAATGTGATTCATCATATCAGCAAGAGAAAAACCAAGAACCATATGATCCTCTCATTGGATGCAGAGAAAGCATTTGACAAAATACAGCATCCATTCCTGATTAAAACTCTTCAGAGTGTAGGGATAGAGGGAACATTCCTCGACATCTTAAAAGCCATCTATGAAAAGCCCACAGCAAATATCATTCTCAATGGGGAAGCACTGGGAGCCTTTCCCCTAAGATCAGGAACAAGACAGGGATGTCCACTCTCACCACTGCTATTCAACATAGTACTGGAAGTCCTAGCCTCAGCAATCAGACAACAAAAAGACATTAAAGGCATTCAAATTGGCAAAGAAGAAGTCAAACTCTCTCTCTTCGCCGATGACATGATACTCTACATAGAAAACCCAAAAGTCTCCACCCCAAGATTGCTAGAACTCATACAGCAATTCGGTAGCGTGGCAGGATACAAAATCAATGCCCAGAAGTCAGTGGCATTTCTATACACTAACAATGAGACTGAAGAAAGAGAAATTAAGGAGTCAATCCCATTTACAATTGCACCCAAAAGCATAAGATACCTAGGAATAAACCTCACCAAAGATGTAAAGGATCTATACCCTCAAAACTATAGAACACTTCTGAAAGAAATTGAGGAAGACACAAAGAGATGGAAAAATATTCCATGCTCATGGATTGGCAGAATTAATATTGTGAAAATGTCAATGTTACCCAGGGCAATATACACGTTTAATGCAATCCCTATCAAAATACCATGGACTTTCTTCAGAGAGTTAGAACAAATTATTTTAAGATTTGTGTGGAATCAGAAAAGACCCCGAATAGCCAGGGGAATTTTAAAAAAGAAAACCATATCTGGGGGCATCACAATGCCAGATTTCAGGTTGTACTACAAAGCTGTGGTCATCAAGACAGTGTGGTACTGGCACAAAAACAGACACATAGATCAGTGGAACAGAATAGAGAATCCAGAAGTGGACCCTGAACTTTATGGGCAACTAATATTCGATAAAGGAGGAAAGACTATCCATTGGAAGAAAGACAGTCTCTTCAATAAATGGTGCTGGGAAAATTGGACATCCACATGCAGAAGAATGAAACTAGACCACTCTCTTTCACCATACACAAAGATAAACTCAAAATGGATGAAAGATCTAAATGTGAGACAAGATTCCATCAAAATCCTAGAGAAGAACACAGGCAACACCCTTTTTGAACTCGGCCATAGTAACTTCTTGCAAGATACATCCACAAAGGCAATAGAAACAAAAGCAAAAATGAACTATTGGGACTTCATCAAGATAAGAAGCTTTTGCACAGCAAAGGATACAGTCAACAAAACTCAAAGACAACCTACAGAATGGGAGAAGATATTTGCAAATGACATATCAGATAAAGGGCTAGTTTCCAAGATCTATAAAGAACTTATTAAACTCAACACCAAAGAAACAAACAATCCAATCATGAAATGGGCAAAAGACATGAACAGAAATCTCACAGAGGAAGACATAGACATGGCCAACATGCATATGAGAAAATGCTCTGCATCACTTGCCATCAGGGAAATACAAATCAAAACTACAATGAGATACCACCTCACACCAGTGAGAATGGGGAAAATTAACAAGGCAGGAAACAACCAATGTTGGAGAGGATGCGGAGAAAAGGGAACCCTCTTACACTGTTGGTGGGAATGTGAACTGGTGCAGCCACTCTGGAAAACTGTGTGGAGGTTCCTCAAACAGTTAAAAATATACCTGCCCTACGACCCAGCAATTGCACTGTTGGGGATTTACCCCAAAGATACAAATGCAGTGAAACGCCGGGACACCTGCACCCCGATGTTTCTAGCAGCAATGGCCACTATAGCCAAACTGTGGAAGGAGCCTCGGTGTCCAACGAAAGATGAATGGATAAAGAAGATGTGGTTTATGTATACAATGGAATATTACTCAGCTATTAGAAATGACAAATACCCACCATTTGCTTCAACGTGGATGGAACTGGAGGGTATTATGCTGAGTGAAGTAAGTCAGTCGGAGAAGGACAAACATTATATGTTCTCATTCATTTGGGGAATATAAATAATAGTGAAAGGGAATATAAGGGAAGGGAGAAGAAATGTGTGGGAAATATCAGAAAGGGAGACAGAACGTAAAGACTGCTAACTCTGGGAAACGAACTAGGGGTGGTAGAAGGGGAGGAGGGCGGGGGGTGGGAGTGAATGGGTGACGGGCACTGGGTATTATTCTGTATGTTAGTAAATTGAACACCAATAAAAAAAAAAAATAAAAGTCAAAAAAAAAAAAAAAAAAAAAAAAAAAAAAAAAGATATACGGGTTTTCAAGTCAGATGAAGCTGGATATGGATTTGTATACTTTCCGAGTTTCTCTAAAATGTGGGAAAGTCTCAAGGCTGTTATATTTTAGTCAGGTAAGAGTTTAAGGCAATGTCCAACCATGGCTAAGTAGTAAGTGCTGGATAAATGATACTTTTGAACTATTTCTACTACTACTGTATTTTAGTTGCATTCCAATGCCCCAGTAGCTTATTACATTTGCATTTTGTTGGGATTCTCACAGATATGTTGCTATTACAATATGGAAATTCATTATTTGTCAAACGTGTTTAGTGACCTTCTACCAAAGGAAAGTTTGCTTGGCTAATAAATACTTTCCTGTGCCCGTAAGGTATTGCTTAGCGAGTTACTGTTTTGTAGAGGAGGAAAAATAATTTTCCCTCAGTTCTTCTGAGTTCTTGCCTGAGAACTTTGAAACAAAAGACACATTAACAAGAGAAAAACAGAGGATTATTAACATGTCATCATATATACATGAGAGATATCCAGGTAAAGTGAATAATTCAAAGTGGTAGCTTAAAATTCCTCCTTGTAGAACGTTTTTAAGAAAGAACAGTACACTTCTGGAGAAATGATGGAACAAATGAAAGCAGTTTGGGGCTTCCAAAGGTGGAAATAAATGCTCATCAGTAGAGTTTGTTATGTAGATTCCTCTAATGCCATCTCCAGGTTGATAGGGTTTAAATTTCTCTAAAGTTAACCTCTGTTCTTCCTCATTGAAAGGGGAGGGGAGAGCCTTTGTAAATTTATGGCTTAGTTTTAGGCAAACAGGAGAGGACAAGGCCCCCCCCACCTTTTTTCTCTGTTATTTCTCATTTGCTTTCAGTTCAACATAATCCTTATGCCAAAGTAGCATATTTTGGAGTGAGTGGCGTATTCTGGAACCATTTAGTTTTAAGGGAGACGTCAAGAACACAGTTCTGCTTGTCCTGACAAATACATTACAATCATCATTCAGTTAAACTAGAATTTTGCAGACTATTCCTCTGGATAATTTCATTAATTTTTTTTCTGAGTTATTTCTCTTCACTTGATATCTTGTGGAAAGTCGTACAATTATAGATTATGTTGCCAATGAACATTGATAATATTCTCTGGAAAATTTTAAGACCATGATAGAAAATTCTCCTTATAGAACAGTTTAAATTAAGTCCTCCTTAAAGGCATGAGGTTTATCTAAAATAATTGTTATAACTTCTTGTTATGTTATTCTAAATTTATCATAGTGACCTTTCCAGTAAGCCTGAGGTAGGGACATTCAACCTTTCCCTTGTATTTTTTATTATTTTCATATGGGTTCTAATTACCTCTCTGAATTTAAAAATAGACCAAATTTTTAAAAAGATAGAATAGCTGCCGTTTTCCTTAAAGATGTAAGTCTATAATTCAAGGAAAATGTACACACTTTCTTGGGAACATATTTTACATTAACGATTTTTAACCAAATACTATTGATTTAATAACTGAGAACCAGGCATTTTTACAATATTTCCTTTTGCAGGAAGAGTCCTCATCTGCTTTTTTGGGTTTCCAAATGTTGGTTCTATGTATCAATAGCAATTTGCTGATAATGTTAATTCAGCTCATTAGGTAGTTATCTATTTTTTAAGTTAATTAGCTAGTCATTTTATACTTGTTGAAGCCCAGACTGAGCTACCTGTTATTGTCTGTCATATCAGATAATAAAATTCACGTATCCCCAAAATAACTCAATCATTTGGAATTCCAAGCTGCCTACATTCCTAAACAGATTTTTAGATACAGATAGATATCTGCCCAACACCATTCTTTAGGTTTGAAAGTAAAATCACTTTTATGTGGAAAGAAATGGATCTGATATGTGTATTTTTCTATAAATTAAGTACAGCCCTGTTTTAAAACTTACCTTAAGGCATCATGTGCACACACATATACACACACAGATGGATATAATTATAGATACATTCAAATTATAGGAAATAATTTGCATTATGTTGTATCTCTGTAAAGAGATTTTCACCATTGAGTATAAAGTTAATCTGATAGGGTGCCTGGGTGGCTCAGCTGACTTGATTTCTGTTCAGGTCATGATCTCAGAATCGTAGAATCAAGTTCTGAGTTGAGCTCATGGTCAGCCCCAGTCTGCTTGAAATTCTCTCTCCCCCCACCCCTCCCCACACTCCCTCTCTGTCTAAAAATAAAGTAAGTAAATAAAATCTTAAATTTAATCTGATGTGATTATACACTTTAGTGTTTGAGATTGCACACTCCTCCGTAGTCTTCTGTATAGAATTCTCCAGTATGTTTCCAGCATACAGTAGGCTCACGCAAGGTGTTTACTGACTTCCACTCGTTCTCCAAAGTATGCTGTATTCCACAATTTACTCTACTTTCATTAAGTTTCTCTGGCCATTTTGTAGATTGTTAATTACCAAATCCCTTAAATATTAAGAATGATAGAATTATGGCAATAAATGGAAGTGATTGCATAATTTGTAGAAGCAAAAAAAAATTTGGTTGTCTCCTAAAATCTTTTCTAAAAATCACCTACGATGGGCCAGACCTTAGGTTGAATATTGGAGATATAAAGACTTTCAAAAGGAGTCTTGATTTCTGCCCTCAAGGAGCTCATTAATTCCATGCATACTACATTGTTCCAGCAGGAACAACCTATTTTGTGGAATCTTTTAAAACAATGTAATGATTTTTTTCTCAACTTATAGCCAATTCCAGGCCAGCTCAGGAAGTCTTTAAATTTCTGTTGAAATGACCGTGGTGAACTTATTGAGTATTTCATGCAGAGATCCAGCAATTAACCAGAGGATGAGCTCAGAGCCTAGTTTCTCTCAGGTGAAGCTGTAGCCATTTAAATAGAAAGCATAAGACCATTAGTTCCATTTGAACCTCCTTGTCCTTCCTGCATGAACCTGCCAGTAGCTTTGTCTTGAAAGGATGTTCTTCCTGGGGAGAGCAATCTTTCACTGATACTCCATTCAGTGGTTTCCCTGTTTGCTTCATATTAAAGGACCAGTACTAAAAAAAGTAGATTTTTTTCTTTGTTTTGTTTTGATGCTGAACAACTAAAAATTGTATAACTGGCATCCATGGAAACCAAAGTTTTGTTCAAGCCAGAGAAATGCCAGAAAATATTTGTTGTTGTATTGAAAGAGACCGATTATCTTGTATTTTCAATTCATCAGGTTATAGCTTGACTAGAGAAAGGAATTTAAAAAGCCTAATTACTAAAATGTAAGTCATTTCTTTTCTCCAATTCTAGATATTGCTCAGGCAAGACAAATGACCCTTTAGATATTTCAAACATTCCTGATGTTATCATTAAAATAATTTATGATTGGGAAGTGAGATAAGCCTTAAATTAGTGTTTTGATTACTAAATGGGGTTCTTTCACTAATGCATAAAATTCAGTGTAGAATACAAGGCATTAAAATGTAAATTGTAAATTATTTTACAACTCCAATTAAAAGGTAAATAAAGGCAAAGTGAAATGGCAAAATCATTAAGTCAAATTCACATATGATTTCAAAACCTGTGTCATAACATTAGGAAAAGATTTGTGCTGTAGCTGTGATTGCATATTATTGACTAGGTTGTCCTTTATCCTAAATGTCATTACCATAATTTTCCTTAACATGATATTCAGCACTCAAAGTCTTTTTTTTTTTTTTTATTCTACATTCAGCCTTAAGAAATTATTTGGTTATTGATAACTGAGTAGAAGGGGTAAGAAGGGGGTACACTTTTCAAAAATTTTGCTTGTTTATATTTTCTTGAATATATTGCTGAGTTATTAGCAACCTTATGTGTTAGGACCTCGATCTAAGTTGCCGGAGTGCTATGATCTAAATGTTTGTATACTTCCCCAAATTTACATTGGAATCCTAATGCCCACTGGGATGGTGTTAGAATGTGGGGCCTTAAAAAAAAGAATGTGGGGCTTTTGGGAGGTGCTTAGGTCATGAGGGTAGAGCCCTCATGAATGGGATGAGTGCCTTTACAGGAGGAAATCTCACAGAGCTCCCTAGTCCTTTCTGCCGTAGAAGGACACAGTGAGAAATCTTCAGTCTGGAAAAGGGCCCTTACCCAACCATGCTGACACCCTGGGACTTCCAGCCTCCAGAATTGTAAGAAATAAATTTCTACTGTTTATAAATTACCTGGTCTGTGGTATTTTGTTATAACAACCCAAACAGACTAAGATACCAGGTAATCAATCATCTATTAATTTCTTAGTCTATACCATACCTTCCTATAACCTGATATTTGAGTTTCCTGATAGTAGTGAGATAATAAAAACAGGCAAAGCAAATGAAAATTAAATATTCAAAGAAAGATTGGGAAATATTTAGTGGTAAAAGAAAAATGCATTAGAAAACAGGGATGAATTAATTACTGTAACTTAGTCCTAAAAGTTTATTTATCAACATTCAAAGCAAGCTATGATAATGAAATGTGTCAAATTCTTCCAGTAAGGTGTGACAGCAGACTCTAAGATTGGCCCTGAGTATGGCCTGGACTAGTACATTGCTTCTAACTAATAGCATACAACAAATATGAAAAGACTTCCATAATTAGACTACATAAAATTGTGATTACTGTCTTGCTGGCTGGCTGGCTTTGTCTTGCTGGTGTTGATGAGATAAACTGTCATGCTGGAGAGATCCACATTGCAGGAACCTTTTTTTTTTTTTTTTTTTTGCACCTGGTAAAACAAGGAAGTACATTAGTAGTAATAGCAGTAGTACTAGTAATGGTAACAGTAGTAGTAATAATATGAATCGACTACTTAAAATGTCAGGAAGTGTGCCAAGCACGTTACATCATGATCCAATTACCCTTCACAAAAATGCTCCTGAAGTAACGAACTAACCTTATTCATAAATAGGAACATAGGAGCTAAAGACTTGCCTATGATCATACTGCTATTAAATCACATTAAATCACAACCGTATCTAGCCAGGAAGTGAGGACCTCAGTCCAACAACCCTTTGGAAACAAATACCACCAAACAACCATGTAAGCAAAATCTGAGGGGAATCCTTCCCCAGTTGAGCCTTCAGATAAGCCCTTAGCCCTAATAGCACCTTGATTACAGCTTTATGAGAGACAAAAGAGGACTCCAGTACGTTGCAGCTAGATTCATGAAGTACAGACACTGAGGGACAATACATGTATGATAATTTGACAATTTTATGATCATTTGTTATATAGCACCAGATCATGAATAGACAAGTTAAATTATTATTTTTTTTTCTGAAAGTAGTATTTCTTGTAGATCTCTATACAAGGATTCCTGTACAACATGAAGTTTTTGCCAGCAAAGTGATAGGAACTAGAGAAATGTGATTTAGTGAATTTTTCTTTGAGCTTTCTATAAATACTAAGTTTGTAAACTTAGACTTTAATTCAAAGTCTTCAAGAATTTTGGAGGGTAAAAATTCAAGATAGTAAAGGCAACAAAAGTTACTATCTCATCAGCCAATCTAATATAGTGATAGAATTTGAAGCACCTAGAGGAATGAGCAGCTATTATGCCCTTTAGAATATGTCAAATGGGCTCTTTGCAAATGCTGGGATGCTGTAAATCCTTGGCTGTACCCTCTAAGGAGTACTGCAGTGCACATATTCTGTGTTGTCAATTAATGTGCCATCCATATGCTTTATGTGTGTGGCATGCAGGCAGAAAGCCTGGCATTCTCAACAGAAATTTGAGAAACCTGGCTCATACTCTGATCTTGACAGAGGGTCATTCAACTCATATTTGGAAGAAAAGCTGCCAGGTGTAAGCAGGTAGGTTTTTGCCCCCGCCCCCCCCCCCCCCCGCCAAAAAAAAAATGATTTTGAATTTGTTCAAGAATTTGACTGAGGACTCTGAGATCCTATATATCTATCTCATTTGCTTGGTAGAAGAGGTTTTGACCTGAATAAACTATTAAGGGTAGTCATTAACCAGTTGGCTTTCAAGACTCTACTAGGACCTCATTTATGCTCTCCATGTGATCTGCTTTTGATGAATACTTCAGCCTGCTGCCCATGCCAACATATGAGAACTGTAAATCATAGCCTCAAAGAATTAATGATTAAACCTCTTGGATAAAGATATTTAGAACTCAGTATTTCTTCATTTGAAGAGGATTGATGAACTCTTTTTATTTCAACATTTGAGTCTTACATTTTTTTTTTTTCTTTTTGGAAGCAGACCATATAAGTAATTTAATAAGAATCAACTAAGCAGTACAGTGCCATGGTTAAAAGAGCTAGCTCTGGGGTCAGACTTCTTGGGTTTGATTTCTATTCTGTGACACACTTGCTGTGTGAGCCTGAGCGAATTTTATTTTACTTCTCTTTGCCTTTATTTTCTTCTCTGTGAAATGTTAATAATAATAATGTTTGTTTTAAGGGTCTATTTTGAGTACTAAATAAATTAACATATGCAAATTCTGTTTATCTTCTAAAATTATGAACTATTAAAAACTTAGCTAGCTGGTGTGTTATTCTCTCAGATTACAGATCTTATAAATTCCCTTATTGGTAAGGCTACTCCCAGTTTGTTATAATAAATCCATGTCATCAGAATGGCAAAAAATGATTCCCTTTGCAGTAGGAGCATAATCCTTGTCCACAGTGGTAAAGAGCTACAGTAAGTTAAACTATAGTTCTGCTGTAGTGGCTCTTGAGAGAATTTCCAGTTGTCAGATCGTGTGAGCTTCTGCTCTGTGATAGTCATCAGTACTGTCCAGGAGAAAGTCTGATTCTCCTCCTGTTAGGCACATGGCTGGATAGTGACTTCCTACTGCCATGAAGTTAGGTATGGACACAAGATTTACACAGTTCATCTGGGTCTTGTTTTCTTGCCACTCCCATGTCACGGCAATGTTTATGACAATGAGGCCTCCATCAGCCTGTTTCACAGAGTAGGGAAGACATTGAGTAAAGCTAGGACTTAGTCCTTAAGAAAACTGGAAGTCTGTTAAAAGGCCTAGAATAATTAGCAATTCTCCAATGTGTGAAGTGGACAGGAGAGGAAGAAAGACAGGAAGATGCTTAGCAGAAAGCTTTTCTGATATTTTAGGGAATGGTGAAAAGGGCCTAAGCAAGAGTGGGAGGAAATGGGATGAAATAGAGGAAAACGAGGGATCCCTGGCGCCTGCCTTTGGCCCAGGGTATGATCCTGGAGACCTGGGATCGAATCCCACATCGGGCTCCCGGCGCATGGAGCCTGCTTCTCCCTCTGCCTGTGTCTCTGCCTCTCTCTCTCTCTCTCTATCATAAATAAATAAAAATTAAAAAAAAAAAAGAAATAGAGGAAAACGAATCCATAAAATACTGTAGAGACAGGACTGCAAGTGACTTGACAGTTGATTCCAGATGGGACAAAGTGTGCATAGGATCAATTAAGTATATGGCCAACATTTGAATCCTGGTGATTAAAGAACATGACATCTCCACCAATGGAAATTGAGAACACAGAAGCAGGAGCAGGGCGTGGGCAAAAGAAGAGTTCATTCGAGGAAGAGTTCGTTCAGTTCATACTGAATTTTAAGATACTACTGAAACATTCAGATCAAGATATCACACAGTCATTTGTAAACACCTGAGAGGGAATGACTGAAGTGTCAGGATGAGAACTAGTACTGTGACAGTTAATGGAAGTTTGAGGAGGAGAGATTTCCAAAAGAGGTGTGATCAAATGAGAAAGACAGGGAGAGGGAGAGGGAGAAGGAGAGGGAGGAGGGGACTGATGAGACTAATATTAAGGGCCATTGAATTTGTTGTCCAGTTTCATAGTTTTGTTTGGAACAGGAGACTGAATATACATGATGTCAATTCTCAGTGAAGAGCTTTGCTACCACCTACATTTCTGATGCACACTTCTCCAGGTGTTTCAGTTGGTTCTTCTGAATAATTACTGAAATATATTGGTTCATTGATAGTTGTGTTTTAGTTGTATTTTAGATTTTTGAGATTCCACTAGACATTACTGATATTTTCTGTAACTTTGTTTCCCTGACAGCTTTATGGTAATCTCTGCAATTTTTACCTTAAGTTTAGTGTTTTTCCAACCTCTGTGTATTTCCATTTCCTATATGTATAATGAATTTGGGGGTAGCTAGTGCATCTCAAAAATAATCATTCTATCAAAATGATTAGAGGAAATGCCTGTCCAGGGAAGAATTTGGCAGATGCATTGTCTTAGATTCTCTTGGTTGGTATGTGTAAAGGGGCAACCTGTCAACTGACAGCTCACCTACAGAATCATTTGCTAAATTTTAGTGGATATTTATTGAGGCCATTTTTAATCTGACCTTTCAAGTGAAATATGTTCAGAAGTCCCTTAGGAATGATAAGCACTTAGGGAAGATCACAGGTTTTTTTGTGGTGGTGGTGGTGTTTTTTTGTTTTTTGTTTTGTTTTGTTTTTTTTTATGAAGGTTTACAACCTAAACCAGTTTTTTAAAGAATCATATTTTAAGGGATAGTTGAAGTTATCATTTACTACATCTGCTCCTGAGATTTAAATTAATTTTCTTGCTATTATTGTTCTCCATAACACAAACTCTCAAACTATTATACATGTACCCACCATCAGAACCAAGAGTAGTTGCTGAATATGAAAATTGCTTAATATTAACACAAGAAGGGAAAAGAGTAGAAGAGTATTAACATACTTTTATAAGAGGATTCTTGTTTGAAGTGGGTAGATAAGTAGATGACTGGTTCGCCTAATACCAGTATATTTCTTTGTTTCTCTGTTTTGGTTTGTTTTCAACAGACATTGTTGACATAGATTTTTTCTGTATTGGGATACTTATTTTAATAAAGGAATTTTGAATGAAAATGAATCACATGATACTTCCTGAGAAATACAGTTTACAAGAAGCCTATGAAAAATTTACGATAATCATATCAACTTGATATAACTCAGTGGTATTTTTTTCTGGGCAACAAACTACAGAACTAGCCCAGAAATTATGTTGATACAGGAACGCTTGAGAGTTATTCACTTATTTATTGCCTTACCCATGTAAAAACACTCCTTTTTAAAGCCGATTTCAGGCATTGCAGACCAAGGCTCTTCATTTAAGCTGTTTAAAAATAATGAGGTTTAATTAAGAAACATCAGTGTGATCATTTGAAAATCCAACACTATAATCCTTAGAGTAAGCATTATCTAATAAGGTTAAACCACGTGACTGTTCCTGAAGCTTGTGGTTTTTCTAACCTATTGGGAATTTCCAGGGGTGTGGGGAAAGGTTCATGAAACTGTGGATAACAGTTTTTGAATAAAATTTTCTTTTTCTTTCTTATTGTTCTCCCATAAATGAGTTATGTTGGAAAGAAATGCTGAGGAGTGAAGAAGCAATATCTTGACATGGATTAAGTCCTCAGACAGGACTACTTAATGGAGGAAAGTTAATGGGGAGATGGCCTGGGGTTGAGGGAGGAAGCAGTGCTGCTTGATGTATTTATTAATAGCTAATGATGAAGCTGCTGGACTCTAATATCCTCTGTAAAGAATTGAGACCTAGACTCTTGGAAATCTAATCCATGATTTCCTATAAAAATATCCCGGCTCATTCATATTTTCTTCCTCTTGAAAAGAAAGGTTCCTAGGTCCTATCTGGTTGCCTTGATTTTAATTGCTATAACATTATTTATTGCTGCTAGAGGATTGCCATTCCACTTCTTTTTGACAGAGCAGGGACTTAAACATCAGATAAAAATGTTTTATCTGTTATCAGGTGCAGGAACTTTGAGTGGCCACGTTCCTATAATAGAGTTTTTGCAAGAGCTCTGTAAGTAGATAATATTTTGAAGAAGGGGGAAGGTGAGCAGGAAGTATGATTCTCTTCATTAGTATAACACATACACACACACAAGTACAGACATAATCCTTTAATATGGTTTTATTGTCATGGGAAATAGGTCGATGCAACTAAAATGGAAATAAGAATATTAGAAGAACTTCTTTCAACTGTGAATGTCCAAGTAGAACCAAACACAAGATAGCCTGGTCCAGGTGATGCATAGATTTCACTGTGCTTTTCAGATGTTACTATGAGCCACTGAGAAGGACATAAATAATGGTTTATGCCCTTAGGGTTCTGTCTACAATGTTGCCATCAAGGTTAATTATTTGAATCTTTCAAATAACCAGTCATAGCCATTGTTTCGTTGGAGCAACCTGGTGCATGTGGGGTAGGTGGGTGTTGAGGGAGGCGGGGAGTTGGGCAGACACAGTTGGGTAGAGACAGGCAACAGCAGGTATGGAAATTTTCAGGACCCAGGTGAGAGGAGATTGGGTGGGATGAACCAAAAGACCTACGTTTGTGTTTGTAAAGTTTCACAGCAGGGTCCAGAGGGGTTCTTCAAAGAGGAGCCCACAGCTGGTGACCTGCCCTGAGCTCGGAAAGCAGACACCAAATTGCTAGGTGGAAGAAAGTCCTGGCAATCTCCCGGGATCCCCAAGAAGGCAGCTCTGGGTAAAGGTCAGCGGCAGAGTAGACCGTGGAGAAGGATGTAGGTGCCGTCTGAGTACACTGCGAGTGTGAAAGCTCTGAAATGCTGAGTTGGCCTCCCAGTGAGGGTTTAGCATTACTTTCACAGGTGCCTTACAGACTCAAAAAGGCTAGCCTCACAGATAGCTAGACTTCTGTGTTTTCTCTTGGCCTGGTCCATGGTAAATCTCTCCTTTATTTCCTATCCCTGCGGCTTTCCTTCTGTCCCATCCAGTGCCGACTGCCCTCCTTTCTGTCTCTGTGTTCCTCGCCTGCTGGTGACATGCTGCTCTCTTTGCCCTGAGACACCCATTCCCCAGGCATTCCCACACCTAGCCACTTTACCTTATCAGGACCTCTAACTCAGATACCTTCTGATAGTCCCTTCCTAGGAGGTGTTTGCCTGGCGTCTACCATGACGTGAAGCCCTGTGATGGTAGGTTTGTCTGCTTTGTTCTCTACTGAATTGCCAGCACTGTGAACTGCATTTGGCTCATACTAGGCACTCAGAAATATGTGAAAACATGAAAGATACTACATATTATTGTTACAGTTTTCCTCTGGGCTGTGGATTAAGGATAAGAGGTGTTTCCTCAGTG
Source organism: Canis lupus familiaris (assembly GCF_011100685.1). NCBI lineage: Eukaryota > Metazoa > Chordata > Mammalia > Carnivora > Canidae > Canis > Canis lupus. The sequence continues at coordinate 31,533,789 of NC_049239.1, read as the reverse complement.
AGATGTGGCAATTTCAGTGACTCTGACTGAAGAAGTAACAAGAAAAGACAAACATTGACTCCTTTCTTTCTCCACCTGCACCCCACTCCCCAACCGCTTGCTCTGGATTCCCCTTCCAGATGAGCTGGAGAGTCATTCTGGTTTACTCGGGCCCGAGGATCATTCACAAAGCGGCCTTGATCACCCACCTTGCTCATGTCTCTCTCTCAAACCTACTTCAGCAACTTCTAGCCGTGGCACAGTTTCAACAAATCCTTGGAATAGACTTTCTTCTCCTGCATCTTTGATATCTGCCAGCCATTTCTCCTTCAGCATTGTGCCAGTCCATGACCTTAAAATCATTATTGCCCTCACTTTGGCAGACGCTAGCTCATTACCGCTTCCCTGCTCCACAGGCCATCTGACTTTGTGAAGTTTTAAAGGAGGAAGTTTGTAATGAACGTAATGTAAATCACAAGGCCCCTCCTTTGGAACTGCGTGTAGAAGAAAAATGAAAGACCTTCCTAAATTTTGTAGGGCTGACCACAGCTGAAAATGTTTGACCTACTTCAGAGGCTACTCTGTTTCTGCCATCTGATTCTGCTAGCATAATTGAGTTTCTGAAAGAACACTTGCAGTGCTGTTTGGAAGCCCATGGGTGAGAAGCAGATGGGTAAGTCGGTAGGGTAAGGGAAGGGCAGTCACCAACTTGCAACTAGACTGTAGCCGGTATCTACCACTGGGTGCTGGAGCCCTCACCTCTACCCTGCTCAGGGCTGCTGCTTAGAAACTGGATTCCTCTGTCAGCTTTCTGTTCAGACCCACAGTCTGTAGGCTGGGAAACTGCCAGAGAACCATTCACTTTCTCAACTGTGTTTACCGACTCAAAAATAGATTTGATCCCCAAAGCTTCCCATCTTATGAGAATTTTATACCTACTTGGCTGACCTACAGTGAAAACACACTGCTCAGTTTTAAAGAACTACTGGAAATGGACTCCCTTTCTTAGGGTAGCCATATAACTTATTGTCCACACTAGGTGCTTCTGAAAATGGGGACACTAAAAATAGTTACAATTTTTAAAAATAATTACAATCTTATACACACACATATGTATATTTAAATATCTATATTTATAATATCTCTATAAAAACTTAGTGTCTCCTTTGTTTTTTATATATATATATGTTTATATATATTCATATATATGTATGAATATTTATTGACTAACAAATTGGTTGTATTATATTGTAGATATAGAAAGTCTTAGGTAGGGGCAGCCCAGGTGGCTCAGCAGTTTAACGCCGCCTTCATCCCAGGGCCTGATCCCGGTGACCCGGGATCGAGTCCCACATTGGGCTCCCTGCATGCAGCCTGCTTCTCCCTCTGCCTGTGTCTCTGCCTCTCTCTCTCATGAATAAATAAATAAAATCTTAAATAAAAAAGAGTCTTATTATTTTATGGAACAAAAATTCCTATAAAAATTAAAGTAACATCAATGTATACTGAAGAAAATGAAGTCTTTCTTCTTAATGATCTAGACAAAATAACAAAGAGAATAATTATGGAATGTGCTTGTGCACTTTAATCACATTTTTAATCTTGTTTATTTCTCAGATATTTTAGTATTTCTCTAAAGAATGGATTTCTTATAATACAATCTTTTGTAAAATTAAATTGACTGCAATCATTTTCACAGTTGCATTTTATCATTAATATATTTGATACTGACATCTTTAATTGATTTGTCATGATGCTTTTAGTTGAGAAAATATTTTCACTATAGGTGCCAATATAGTTTGTTAAACAAGATCAAATTCTGCTAAACAGAATATTCTTGCTAAGTTTTGCTTTGTTTTGAAACGTGGAAATCTACCTACACAAAATTTTTACAGATATTATCTTTCTTTACTCCAATTCCAAGTATCTTGCTTGAAAACTTATTTTTAAAGGCAGCATTTTTAAAGTAAAATATAAAATTGTCTATTTAAATTTCATGCTGATTTAGGGTATAAATGCTTTCAACAAAAATAGAATCCCTAGAAATATTTTTGCTCAAATTTAAGATATTCCAAAGTTTTATTATAGAATTTAAGAATTATATTTGGGGATCCCTGGGTGTCTCAGCCGTTTAGCGCCTGCCTTTGGCCCAGGACATGATCCTGGAGTCCCAGGGTGGGACATCCAGCTCCCTGCATGGAGCCTGCTTCTCCCTCCTCCTGTGTGTCTCTGCCTCTCTCTCTCTCCCTCTCTCTCTGACTGTCATAAATAAATAAATAAATAAATCTTTAAAAAAAATAAGAATTAAATTTATTATATTATTAAACTTATTGATCTTAAGAATCATATTTTATTTTGACATAAATTTCAATACCTTCCTTTTTGTAAGCAAATATTGATTTTTAATTGACATTCTGCTAAAAGTTTTAAAAGCTGTCCTGTGTGTTACACTTCTAAATACTTTGAATATTAAAAATAAACAAGTGATTTTCAACAAAAAAGCAACCTAAATTTAAGAGCTCTTTGTAAAAATTTCATCCTATATATGATATTTAGGGCAATTTCAAAAGCGGTTCTTTAAAGGTTGTACACCATGACCAAGTGGGATATATCCCCGAGATACATATAGAAATCAATTAATATGATAGACCACATTAACAATATGAAGGATAAAAATCACATGATCATCTCAAAAGATGCAGAAAAAGCATTTGACAAAATTCAACACCCTTTTATGATTAAAAAAAAAACTCTAAAAAAACAAGGTTGGAAGGATTTTAACTCAACATAATAGGTCATGCCTGACAAGTTCATAGCTAACATTAACTTAGAATGAAAAATTGGAAGCTTTTCTGCTGTGATGACGAACAAGGTAAGGAAGGTCACTCTCACAACTTCTACTCCACATAGTGTTAGAAGTCCTAAGCAGAGCAACCAGGCAATAAAAATAAAAGACATCCATCTCAGAGAGGAGGAAGTAAAATTCTCTTTGTTTGCAAATGACATGGTCTTATAAACAGAAAACCCTAAAGACTACCAAAAAAGGAAAAAAAAAAACAAAAAAAAAAACCTCTTAGAATTAATAAATGAATTCAATGAAGTTGCAAGATATAAAATCAATATATAAAAACCATTTATGCTTCTATACATTAACAATGAACTGTCCAAAAAAGAAATTAAAACAATTTGGAGCACCTAGATGGCTCAGTCAGGCCCCCACCTCTGGGTTTCAGCTCCAGGTCAAGATCTCAGTGTTGTGAGGCAGAGCCTCTCTTTGGGCTCCGTCCTCAGCGGAGAATCTGCTCGAAGATTCTCTCACTCTGCCCCATCCCCCACTTGTGCATGTGCACATGTCCTCTCTCTGTCTCTCTGGAAAAAGAAAAAAAAAAAGACATCCTTTGTTCATTGTTTGGAAGACTTAATATGGCAAAAATGTCTGTACTACCAAAGTTATCTACTGATTGATTATAATTTCTATAAAAATCATATTCCTAACCCAGTTTGGACTTCTTTTAGGGCATCTTTTGAGATCTACTGCTCTCCAGAAATTGTTAAGTTAAGCAATAGTAAAATTGAGTTATTTTGCAATTTATTAGCTGTACTATCTCAGGAAACTTATTTGCACTCTACATATTTTCGTATTTAAAAAATAGTTAATAATACCAGATTCTCTGGAATATCATGAGGCGTTAAATTAGGAAAACCTTCAAAGAGCCTGGCATGAAATAAATTGCTCAAATAATGATAAATATTTTATTAACTATTATATTACTAATATTAGCAATACTGATTGTAATATACAATAATGTGTCAATTATAGTTTTCATAACTTGGAAGAAATTTTTATTATTATTTTCCCACCAAGAACTGTATTATGGAGGTAATATTGAATGAGTGCTGTTATGCCTTTTTTTGAGCAAGGAATTGTGGTTTTCAAGGACAAGGTGGCAATGTAAATCCAAATCCTTAGGCTTATGCATAGTATTTGACCTGTAACTGTCATATTTCTTAGTATTTATTTAAAAGTAATCAGCATGGGGATGACAGAAAATATAGCTGCATAGTTCATTATATTGCTATTGAGACAGCAAGAAATTGGAAGCCACCTAAGTGTCCAAATATAAAGTCTAGATTTAATAAATTATGACACAAACATATAATGTAATAGCGTGAAGTCATTACAAATAATGTAATTTAAATTTAATGATATACAGAATAGACATGACATCTTCATTAAAATAAAATGGCAGGCTATAAAAATGTATGTATTATTGATTCCCAACTTTGTTTTAAACATTTTTTAACCCAAACACACACACACAAACACACACACACACAGGTAAGATTGAGAGTCTCTAAATCAAATTGCTAGCAGTGATCATCTCTGAATAGTAAAATTACAGATTGTCTCATTTTGAGTGGTTTTGGTCACACATACTACGACAATTCATTTTGGCTTAAAAAGAAGAATTGTGTATTGCCTTATGACATAGAAAACCTCAGAGTAGAGGGCTTTCTGGCATAGTTGCCTCAAGGGGTCAGTTCTCATCATCTGAGATGTCTCTAGCTCTGGCTTCTCTTCTCTGTGAAGGCCTCGTCCTCAGAAGGGCTTGCTTCATGAAGCCCAGTGGTAGCTATGGTTCTAGGCCACACATCTGCACAACAAATATGGCAGTTTAGCTTGGCCTTGACCATATATATATTTTTTTCATCTGATTTGATCAACCAGAGCCAAACACCAATACCAAGGTCAGAGGAACGCCCAGACTGAATGGGTAGGGTTGATTTGAGTGTTGCTGCCCCACCGCGGGTCAGTCACCAAAGCATGAGAACCATCAAACTTCTAGCATGAGAACCATCAAACCAGTTAACTGATTGTTAACTTCAGAGACAACAATGAAGGAGGAATGAAGTCTGTCCTGTGCAAATTCTGTGGTTGCTACACAATGAGGAAAAGATGGGACCAATGCTGGTGGAGGCAACACCACATCTCTTTCCATAGGCACATTTTTAAATAAATGAAATGTACATTCTATTAGTTATAATTTAAAAACTTACCCAAAATGTTAAGTATAAAATCGTCATTAGATAGATAGAGCTAATTAACAGAACTTAAATTAACAGAACGCTTGATGACCAAAATTATTATTAATAGTAGTACCGAAGCTGTAAGACAAAGTGGCATGTAGCAAGAAGACCATCAAAACACTCAATTTCCTAGTAATGGCTTTGGGATGAGAACTAATCTGTAAGAAACTTCTGTACCTTCTTCATCTATGGTCACAAATAGTGACTTGAGTTCCAAATGAGGACCATAACTATTTCATAAGTGAAGATAAAATAAATTTTTCTTCAGATTATTTACCGAGGCCAAAAAGCTTTGATAATATTTTGAATAAACAACCTAATTAGTAAGTACTGAAATCAAGAGTGCTGCTGGAGCACCTGGGTGACTCAATCCATTAAGCATCTGCCTTGGGGCTTAGGTCGTGATCACAGAGCCCTGAGATTGAGTCCTGTATCAGCCTCCCTGCTGGCCACTCCTTCTGCTGGCCACTCCCCCTGCTTGTGCTTTCTCTGTCTCTGTCAAATAAATAAATAAAATCTTGAAAAATAAATAAATAAAAGTTTTTTTTTTTTTTTCATAAAAACAACTCAAAATCAGTCACCTGGGACAACTTATTCTGAATAGTTTCAGGTTAGTTGAGATGTAATTTTGTGTGGATCCTTGAGGGTGTTGTCACCATGGTTTGTAGCCTCCTTATATCTCCTTATATCTGGACAGCGAGCTCAGTGGGGCAAAGCAAAGGAAACTCATGGACTAGGGACAGACAATGAGGTTCTAGTTTCAATGGTTCTACTTACGGACTGTATATCTCAGGCAAGTCCCTTGAGCACTGTGGCCCACTATTTCTGTAATTTTAAATGGAGATGATGGAGCTAAATGAACTCCGAGTTGCTTTCCTATTCTAAATTGGGAATTTTATATAGGCTTGCTCCAGACAAGTGACAGAGTTGTGTGTCTCTTCACTTTGTGACCCTGCCTCAGAAATCAAAGTAGAAGTAAAACAGAGCTTTATTTTTATAACACAGCATTTTCTCCACAGTGTCTCATTCATTTTTCACTGCTGGATCCCAGAGCCTATTTGCAAAGGGATGTTAAAAAATGAAACAAAATGCACTGCCATGTGCGTTTGATGTTCATAGAGCTGTTACGCTTCTCACCTTTGTCATCTCACCCTCTGCGTTGGCTTTTTTTTCTTCCATTTTCTTTTCTTTTTTTGGATATCAGGTGAACAGTATTGAATAAATCACATACCCCAATTCAAGTCACATTGTCATCATTGTCCATGCAAAGCCTGTTTCTTATTTTCTTTTCCCAATTATTCATATCTAACCTGTCCCCCCTCCCCTCAAACATTCTTATATGTTTTTAATGCATATTTTATTTGTCTGTGCCTTCGCACAATACATTATTATTTTACTGCATATAATTTACAGAAGAGGAACGGTGGTACTGACCTCATTCTCTTCCTCATTTTTAAAATTCAGCATTGTGTTTTTAATAGTTTTTCATTTTGCTCTATGTACCCTAGTCTATCGTAGTTTGTGATTGCACGGTCCATCCACAATATTTTACCTACCACTCTCCTACAGGAAACCCAGACAGCCTCTTATTCCTTGCCACAACATATGACATCACAATGAATATCTTCAGACTTGATCCCTTATGAACTTGGGAGAATTTTAGTGGGACAGATCATCAGGGGCAGAAAGGCTGTGTCCTATGGTATGTGCAGACTTAATTTACCCAAGTCATTCTGGATTGCTCTTCAGTATGGCTGCACAGAAGAGTACACTCAGGATTTTTGTTGTTCCACCTTGTGCCTGTGAGATTTATTCATTGTCTTGTATAGCAGGGATATGTTCCTTTCCATTGATGTATCATATTCTAATGTTTGAAAATACCACATTTGACTTCCCCACTCTAGCTGACATGTTTGTATTGTTGCCAGAGGGGCTGTTACGATTAAAACTGCACAGATTCCTATAGAAATGCTTTAATTTCTTTTGATTATATACCCAGAAGTAGGATGGCTAGGTCCTAAGGTATATGTACAATTAGCTTTAGTAGACACTGCAAAGTTTTCCAAAATTTCGTACCAGTGGATTCTCCCATAAGAAAGGTAGGAGAATCCAGTTGTTCCAGATACTTATGAGTCCTTTCACCTTCAGACATTCTGCTAGGTGTGTAGATGTTTCTCATAGTGGCTTTAATTTGTCTTTCCTTAACGAGTAAAAATACCAAGCACCTTTTTCATATACTTATTAGTGACTTGGGTACCCTCTTTTGGTGAAGTATCTGCCCCAGTCTTTTTCTCAGGGTTGTTTTGTTGTTTTACTTTGTAGGGTATATTCTGAATATAGGTCCTCTGTCAGAGATACGTATTCCAAATATATCTTTAGGTATATGGCTTGAATTTTTAATGATTTAAGTTGTCTTTTGATAAATGGAAATTATTTTCGCTAAAAACAGTTTATCAACTTTTTAAAAAATTGTTAGTGCTTGCTAAGTTCTATTCAAAATCTCCTTGCCTATTCCAAGGCCATAATGATATTCTTCTATGTTTGTTTTTTTCCTATAAGTGCTATTGTTTTATGTTTCATATTTTGGTGTCTGATTCATCCTAATTGTTGAGTATGTGTGAGAAGAGGTCAAGTTTTTTTATTTGTTTGTATAAATATTCAATTAACAACCTTCAGACAATTCTTCTAAAGTAGGAAAACCATGAAAAGAAAAGTTTTCTTTTAGGGGCGCCTGATTGTCTCAGTGTTTGAGTATCTGCCTTTGGCTCAGGTTATGATCTTGGGGGCCTAGGATCCAGTCCTGTATCAGGCTCCCTATGGGGATCCTGCTTCTCTCTCTGCCTGTGTTTCTGCCTTTCTGTGTATCTCATGAATACATAAATAAAATCTTTTTTTAAAAAAGAAAAATTTTCTTTTAGAAAGAACTGAGCTTTGGCTTTATCTCTGTCATTGTCTAGCTATCTGCTTTTAGGTACTCCCCTTGTTATCACATTTCTTCCTCTATAAATCAAGGGTATAGGACTAGATAATCTCTATGGAATATTTGACCTGTAAAATCCTATAGTTCTGCCAGGCACCTGGCTGGGTCAGTTGGTAAAGCATATGACTCTTGATCTCAGGGTTGTGAGTTCAGGGTCTATATTGGGTGTAGAGATTACTTTAAAATTAAAAATAAAAAAAGTTAAAAATTCAAGATAGTTTAAAAAAATCCTATAGTTATGCTACAATACAGGGAACTAGAAAATAAAACCATATGCTATAGTTTTTATTTCCTCCTAATTCCACTGATCACTTCCTGAACATGTTTCCTCTCTCTTCTCTATATGCACTTTCACCTTGCCAAATACGTGCAAGGGAGGAAAATAATTTTTCCTCTACCCTTCTGAGTTTTTGGTTGAGATCCCTGTAATTAAAGGCAGATTAAGAAGAGAAAAACAGACATAAATTTAGGCATATGTATACTTTCTGTATAAATGGGAGATACCCAGGGAAAAATAAATAACTCCAAGTGGTGGTTTAGAATTCTGGCTTATAGAGATTCTTTAACAAAGCACAGTACATTTATGGAGAAATGGTAAAACAATGGCAAAACAAAGGAATGCATTTTTAGGCTTCCAAGGGCTAAAAGAAAGGGTAATAGTGAAAATCACTATGTAAATTTCTGTGGTGATTTCTCCAGGCTGATAGGATACAAAGTTGTCTGCAGGAATTAACCTTTCTCCTTCCTGGCAGGAAAAGGAGGAAGAATTCTTTGCAAATTTGTGTTCTAAGTTTAGGCAAATAGGGGAGGGCAAGTGGACCCTGAACTTTATGGTCAACTAATATTCGATAAAGGAGGAAAGACTATCCATTGGAAGAAAGACAGTCTCTTCAATAAATGGTGCTGGGAAAATTGGACATCCACATGCAGAAGAATGAAACTAGACCACTCTCTTTCACCATACACAAAGATAAACTCAGAATGGATGAAAGATGTAAATGTGAGACAAGAATCCATCAAAATCCTAGAGGAGAACACAGGCAACACCCTTTTTGAACTCGGCCACAGTAACTTCTTGCAAGATACATCCACGAAGGCAAAAGAAACAAAAGCAAAAATGAACTATTGGGACTTCATCAAGATAAGAAGCTTTTGCACAGCAAAGGATACAGTCAACAAAACTCAAAGACAACCTACAGAATGGGAGAAGATATTTGCAAATGACATATCAGATAAAGGGCTAGTTTCCAAGATCTATAAAGAACTTATTAAACTCAACACCAAAGAAACAAACAATCCAATCATGAAATGGGCAAAAGACATGAACAGAAATCTCACAGAGGAAGACATAGAGATGGCCAACATGCATATGAGACAATGCTCTGCATCACTTGCCATCAGGGAAATACAAATCAAAACCACAATGAGATACCACCTCACACCGGTGAGAATGGGGAAAATTAACAAGACAGGAAACAACAAATGTTGGAGAGGATGCGGAGAAAAGGGAACCCTCTTACACTGTTGGTGGGAATGTGAACTGGTGCAACCACTCTGGAAAACTGTGTGGAGGTTCCTCAAACAGTTAAAAATAGACCTGCCCTACGACCCAGCAATTGCACTATTGGGGATTTACCCCAAAGATACAGATGCAGTGAAACGCCGGGACACCTGCACCCCGATGTTTATAGCAGCAATGGCCACGATAGCCAAACTGTGGAAGGAGCCTCGGTGTCCAACGAAAGATGAATGGATAAAGAAGATATGGTTTATGTATACAAGGGAATATTACTCAGCTATTAGAAATGACAAATACCCACCATTTGCTTCAACGTGGATGGAACTGGAGGGTATTATGCTGAGTGAAGTAAGTCAGTCGGAGAAGGACAAACATTATATGTTCTCATTCATTTGGGGAATATAAATAATAGTGAAAGGGAATATAAGGGAAGGGAGAAGAAATGTGTGGGAAATATCAGAAAGGGAGACAGAACGTAAAGACTGCTAACTCTGGGAACGAACTAGGGGTGGTAGAAGGGGAGGAGGGCGGGGGGTGGGAGTGAATGGGTGACGGGCACTGGGGGTTATTCTGTATGTTAGTAAATTGAACACCAATAAAAAAATTAAAAAAAAAATCATGGAGTGGTACAAATACCCATGGAAAAAAAAAAAAAGAAAAGAAGTTTTTCTTGCTTTGGCTTCTTCTTAGCTGTATCAGCTCAAAATAATCCTCATGCCAAAAGGGCATATTTTGTAGTTATATAATCTACTACCGTTCATTTGCTTCAAGAATTTTTATTTATTTGGAAATCAGAAGATGTGTGATTATGCCAAATCTCATAAACAGTCAAGATTTATGGTTTTTAGAAAAATTATTTTATTTTCCCTGGCTTTTATTTTTTAAGTTTTTCTCTTTACTACAGGTTTTTAATAATTTGATTTTGCTGTCCCTTGGCATGGTCTTCTTTATGTTTTCTGTTTAGGTTTTTTTTTTTTTTTTTTTGATACTCTTGGAAATATTTGGTTATTGCTTCTTCAAATATTTTTGATCCTCTCTTCTTTTTTGGTCATTCCAATTGCACCTATTTTGGAATGCTTGATATTGTCTCTTAGGTCACTTTTCCAGTTTATTTTCCTTCCATGCTTCATTTTGGATAGTTTCTATTGCATGTCTTCAACTTCACTGATTTTTCTCTTTTGCAGAATCTGGCTTGTTGTTAATCATATATAGTATATTTTCATTTCATATATTGAATTTTTTTAAATCTCTAGATGTTCCAGGTAGGCCTTTAAAGAATATTTTTTATATCATACTTATTTTCCTCTACTATCTAAAACATATGGAGTACATTCATACCATTTATAACAGTGATTTTAACAGCCTTACCTAATAATTCTATTTTATCCACTGTTTCTGTCTCTGTGTCTATTGACTCATATTTTCCTGATATAGGTCATAATATCCTGCTGTTCCAAATGCCTCCCAGTTTCTTCATTGGATCCTGGTCATTGTGAATTTTATTTTGCTGAATGTTGCATTGTGTTTTTTCTTTTCAGGAGCATTTAACTTTTGTCGTGGCAGACAGTTAAGTTATTTGGGTTCAGTTTGATCCTTTTGTTTGAGACTTGTTTTGTTTTTTTGTTTTGTTTTGTTTTGTTTTGTTTTAATTCTTTTAGGGTGGGCAGAGACTAGGTTTTAGTCTAAGACTAATTGAGCTCCAAAAATAAAGAATTACCTTCTGATGATTCTACATAATGCACCCTAACATAGGAAGCTTGGGAGAAGCACAAATTATTCATACAGTGAACTCTGGAAACTGTTCTGCTTACCTCTTTCCAGTGGTTCTTTTCCAACTAGTTTCCTCTCGTGTGTCCACAGATCAGCATTCAGCTAAATGCCTAGGGAGAGCTCTATCTGCATATCTACAGAGTTGTTGGGAAGTTCTCTTTTCTCTAGTACTATACTCTATTTTTCTGGTTGCTTCCACTTCCCTGAACATTCATCTGTCTCCTGTGCATAGTGAGACTGCTGAGTTCTGTTTGAGTTCCATCTTTGCCCTGTAGTGTGGAAACTGCCTTCAGGCCATACAATAACCTGAAACAATTATAGAATTCATCTTACTTCCCTTCTCTCATAGTCATTTATATCCATTGTCCAATGTCTGAAAATACTTGATTAATATATTCTCTCCAGTTTTCTAGTTGTTTAAGGCTGTAGGCTAAATTCATTTCTTGTAACTACATCATGGTTATTAATATAATTCCTTCCTTCCTTTCCTTTATTTTTTATGGCTTGCCTCTTTCATGTTTTCTTTTCAGAATTGTTTTGGTATTATTTTTTAAGGTCATACCACATTTTTACAGTTGTATTTCTTGAAAATTCATCCTCTTTAATATGCTCTGTGGTACAGACCTTGGCATCTTATTGACAAAATACATTTGGTTAACTCTGAAATGTGTTAATCTTGGGAACTGAGACACTAAGTTCAGTATTACTAGATTTCTTTTTCCATTATATCAGAGAATTGTAGAATGGTTTTGTATCTAAACAGCAAAAAAAAAAAAAAAAAAAAAGGTAATGATATGCAGATAATGAAAGCAGACCTTGAGGAAATTCAAACTATTTTATAGATTTTGCAGTAAATTTCACAGGTTAGAATAGTCACAAGACAGAAAGCATTGCCAAGTCTTATCTTGACAAGTGTTTAAACTTATTCAGATTCAGGCACTGTCAAATATAAATCTACTATTTTCTTTGTTTATAGGAAAAAAAAACAATTCTTTATCAGTACAGTATCAATGTTCAAATGAACAAAAATAACAGTACTATCTGAGCTATTCCATTCAGTAATTTATAGAGGAGAAAATATTTTGGGTGTTAAATTTTTCTTGCCACACTGGATAGGAAAGCAATTAGATAATAAATGTAGTATTAGTGTTTTACTTTATATTAGACATTTAAGACATTTAAAGTAGATAAAAATATTTTGCTAAAGTTAACTACCATCTGAAAAATTTATAATCTATGAAATTCAGTTCAAAATGAGGCTGCTCTGTGTTCTTGGCAATTTTGAGTTTAAAAAAGACATTACATTGGATTATTTACTTTCATTCCTTCTTTTTGGTTTCCTAGGTATTCAGGTTTCCTTCCATGGTCCTAGAAAAATTAACATTGTTATTTTAGACAAGATATTAATAATACCAAAATAACATATGAATTTAGAATAATATTTAGCTCATTTAATCTAATTGTTCTGTCAAATGTCTGAATATTTATTCATATAAGTTAATCTGTCTTTATAACATTTATGGTCATTTAATTAAAAAAAACATTTTTAAAGATTTATTTACTTGAAAGAGAGAGAGAGCAAGAGCACATGAGCAGGAGGGGCAGAAGGAGAGAGAATCTCAAACAAACTCCATGCTGAGTGTGGAGCCTGATGCAGGGCTTGATCTCACTACCCTGAGATCACCACCTGAGCTGAAACCGAGTATCAGACACTTAACTGACTGTGCCACCCAGGCACATCTATGGTTGTTTTAAAAGAAATATGAGAAGGAGATAGGAATGATGATTTTAAGAAATGTGAAAAATTTAATTTCTGGGATCCCTGGGTGGCGCAGCGGTTTGGCGCCTGCCTTTGGCCCAGGGCGCGATCCTGGAAACCCGGGATCGAATCCCACGTCAGGCTCCCGGCATGGAGCCTGCTTCTCCCTCTGCCTGTGTCTCTGCCCCTCTCTCTCTCTCTCTGTGTGACTATCATAAATAAATAAAAATTAAAAAAAAATTTAATTTCTACCTTAATTTGAAAAAACAACAATGAACCGCAGAATAGATAATTTGTATAATTTAAGATAGTTACCTTTAAATCTAATGTTTTCTATGTATAAATTTACTTCTTTTATTAAGGGATTTGATAATGTATATTGAATTCTCACTGAGTCAGGGTTGCAAGGTGGGCAGTAGGGATGGACAAGAAAGTTTGCCTTAGATATTTGAGTAAGTAGATTTTTGTAAAATATTGGAGGTTAATAGACATTTGTCAAACATGACCTATGAGAACACTGGTAAACAAAACAGAATCTTTGTCATCATGAAGCTATATTTTAAAGGAGGAATATAGACCATGAAAAATTAAGAAAATAAGTAGGGATTTCCATTACTTTTCAATGCTAAAAAAAATATAAAAGAACATAATATGGCAGAGTAGTTGGAATGGGGAGTGGTTCTTCATAGTGTGGCTAAGGTTGACCTCTCAGAATTTCCATTTGAGTTGGGATCCAAACAATGAGAAGACAGTCATGCAGAAATTTGGACAAAGAGATTCATAAGTGGAAGGAACAACAAATGTAAAGGCCCGGATTACAGCATCATAAGGATAGTAAATATGAAATTGGAAATATACAGCTAACATCCAGGTTAGATGTAACCATTTAGGTAATAGTGAGCAAGGAGTTCAAATTTTAATCTAAATAAAATGGGTACTACTAGTAAGGTTTAGGTAGAAAAATGACGTGGTCTACTGCACATTTTTAAAAGGTTATTCTGACTATTCTTGGAATATGGGCTTTAGGAACCTGGGAGAATGGTGAGAGACCATTAAGAAAATGGTCATTGAATTAACCTGTAGGTTAGTCTACTGAAGTTGGATTTGAAGTATATTTTAGAAGTAAATAGAAACTAAAAATTTTTTAATGGATTAATATGAATAATTTAGGAAAGAAATAGTTTTTATCTGCACATTGGGTAATTGATTTTGATGAAAAAAGCTTAGGAAAGATTTGATGTGATTTGTTTGTGTGTTTACACACCAAGGATTAATTCTGTATATTAGTGCAAGATAAGCTTGAGTTACTAATGGACATGGACAGTAGGCTGTTGCTTAGAGATCTGCTTTTAGAGAAAAGCTCTTAGTTGGCAAAATATTTTGAATATATAACAAGTCATATGGACAAGATATAGATCTTTAAAGAAGACTCTATACCAAATGAGCAAGACCTGTGTTTAATTTGAATATTTCTAAACTCTTGGGTGACCAAAAAGGATCTATCAGAGATAGCTTTTGAGACTACAATTTTATTTCCCCAATTCTCTGTTTTATTAAAATTGGTCCCCTGAGAACAGGAACGGAATAAGTTAGTAGCAACCTTAGGTTGTTTAGCATATCCAGAGCTTTCACACAGGCTTCCCCTGATCTGAGGATTAGATTTGCTGAGATGATTCTTTCCTTCCTTCTGTCTTTAAGGCAGGCAGGCTGCACCTGAGTAGATGCAACCCTCAGGATAATCGCAACCAACCTTTTATATCCTCATTGCTTTACCCATTATAATGTATAAATGGCATTTTCTATGTATTCCATGAAGTGGAAACTTTGGAGAAACACAACCTTGGCATGTTAGGTACATTCCAATATGATCATTGGAATGTATTTCATCCTATGACTCTTTCCTCTTGCCCCCAATTTTGCCTCTTGACTTTTCAAACTTTACATAGCTAATGAAGTGTTAATTTCCCTACTACTCCCTATCAGAATGTCTTAAGTCTGTCAGGATGGTAATTTGTGACACCTCTTCTTATGTTCCTCCTTTGACCAGACATGGCCCTCCCTTTCTTCCTTCAAATTTCACTAATTCTTCAGAGCTTTTTCAAGTCCCGGTCTTTCCGTGAATGTTTCCCAATTATTTTTGCCTATACTGTGTTATCCTGTGTCTTAACCTGAACTCTGAATTGTTTTTAGGGCTCTTCTTATTTGCCTAACACAATGTCAGTCACTTAATGATAGAAATCAGTATATCTTCAAATGACACAGCACTATACTAATTCAGTATTTTTTTATAGTGTGCATCACTGCACTAGCCACATAGTAGCATCTTAATTATTATTATTATTTTTTGAAGATTTCATTTATTTATTCATGAGAGACACTGAGAGAGGGGCAGAGACATAGGCAGAGGGAGAGGCAGGCTCCCTGTGGGGAGCCCGATATGGGACTCCATTCCAGGACCCTGGGATCACAACCTGAGCCAAAGGCAGTTACTTAACCACTGAACCACCCAAGTGCCCCATTAGCATCTTAATTAAATACTTTTTTAAAGTATTATGGCTAATAAAGCACAGAATCAGTCCCTGAAGAAAACAGACAATTGTATTAGAAAGGTTAAAATGGGTAAAGGGAGGAAAGAAGTTTCTCAAAGAGGTGTGATTCTTTAGAAGGCAGATATGCAGGAGGCACATAAAGATGGATACTGAGTAGCAATCTGAATATACCAACAAATGACCAGAATACAGAAGATAAATCACATGAAAGAAACCAACTCGTTATTAAATTTCAAGTGGGCCTAAGCATTCTCAGTGAGGATTTATAGTTCTTTGAAGTGTCTGTATCAAATATAACAAAGATAGTCTTTTGACTGGTATCTCAAGAATATGTATTCTTTCCACAATTCAGTAAGACTCTATACATGTCCATTGGGTTAACTACTCTGAGCCAGATAGCAATACTCAAAGTACAATCACAAGAAGACATAATTATTGATATCTATAAAGTGTTACCTACCAGAATATTCATGGAGCATTATTTTACATATTAAAAATAATTAACTGCCCAATACTAAAGAAAACAATAAATAATATAATGTTTAATGGTAAAACATTAGGTATAACACTTATGAATTTGTATATAAATATAACTATTAATATGCTATGTTAAATAATATTGTAAAATAACAATACATTAATATTCAGACAACAAAAATATGTTTGAGGGTGACTGGGTGGCTCAGTTGGTGAAACATCTGCCTTTGGCTCAGGTCATGATCCTGGAGTCCATGGATCTAGCCCCTCATTCATTGGGCTTCAAAGGCAACAGGGAGACTATTTCTCCCTCTGACCCTCCTCACTCAAGTGTTTTTTTTTTTCTCTCTCTCTCTCTCAAATAAATAAATAAAATCTTAAAAAAGGTGTTTGAGAATATTTAATAACATTCTCTACATATTATTAAATTAATATATCCATTTGACTCTCATTTATACTAAAGGCAAGGACAGGATATTGTTTGATCTTGTTTTATGATGAAATTATCTGACAAAGTTTTTCAGAGATTAGATGATAAGAGAAAACCAAAGAGAAAGAAATGAGATAATTCTTGGCAATTTGCAAGAGAACATTTTTCCTCATTCAGAGTATTTTTTTTTTCTTTTTAAAAGTTTATTATGAGGCAAGGCATTTCTGAAGATTAATATTTTGTCAGATGTTAATCTGTTTTTTGTGTGTGTGGGAGAGGAAAAAAGTAATATCTGAAATACATTTCTATAAGGAAATGATGTCCAGTCATAAAATGACAAGCAGTATTAATAGAGCATTATACTTTCTCATCTATAGATGACCTTTAAAAAGAATTGTAGTTATTATCTTACAATATTCCTTCATTTATTAGCTGTCCCTTTCCTAAGTTCCTTTACTGTTATATAGCAGAAATACAGATACATGGCATAAAAAGTAGAGAAATATGATTTAATCATTATAATGGCTTAAGGCTCTCCAGTTTATTTCAATTTTTTTTTCATTATATGAAGGGGTTTGAAGTTGATGGTGGCTGCTAGGCCAGGCATTTGGGGAGAGAAATCCAGACAACTTTATCTCTGACCATTAAATTAGACTTAAAGGGTATTTTATTTTTCAGACTTGGTGGAAGTTCATTAAAGTGATTGGATAGGCCTGTAAGATTGCATCCTGAGATATTATTACTAGGGAAGTCATCTAGGCCATAAGTAAGATGAATGATTTGGATGGTAACAAATGACAAGGCAGTCTCATTTTTTCTCCTATTTACCTAAATCCCCACTACCAAATATTAAAAAAAAAAAGAAGAAGAAGAAAGAAAAGAAAAAGGCTATTAGTATGGCTGATGAGTTGAGCAGCCAAAAAAAAAAAAAAAAAATCTTGTTATACGACCATGATTAGAAGTTCAGAAATGAGCCAGTATAAATCTCTAGATGGAAGAAAAATATAATTTGCTTTTATTCTTTCCTACTCAATATTAATTGAGAATTTATGTGCAAGTTCTCAGCACTCAGGAGGATGCAGAGATAAGACTTTACTTCTCATTTACCCTAAACTTTTCTTCATTAGGGTCAAAGAAGTTTCAAGTCACTTTCAAATCACTGTTCTTTTTTTTTTTTTTTTTCATGCTTCTCCAATACTGATTTGCTGTCCGGGGTCATTTGTTTCAAATCACTGTTCTTAGTGACTTTCATTTTACTCTTTTTTTTTTTTTTACTTCTGTCTCTACTTTTAAATGCTGTAATTAAAAAAAAAAATTCTTCCTCAAGAACAGTTATTTTCAGAAAAGTAGCAATATTGGAAAGTCACTTAATGCTAAGGAGACAGAAAGAATGCAATTTTATGTTCATCTGAGCTGGAATTTGAAAAATTACCTTATATTTGGGAGAAATCGACAAAGTTTGGTCTGAATATCTTTGGAGAGAATATGTGATGAACCCCTGGGCATATTTTCCCATCATTCCATTTCACAAGTTAGCTTACCAGAATTGTGAGATATTATGAAAAAGAGAAAAGTATAGATTATATACTATGTGCAAGTCATTTTATCAGAAGTTTCCCATAAATCACTGTGATGACAAGTAAGTTGACTCAGAGAGCCAAGCACATGCTCCAGTTTCATAGCTAATAAACTGGGAACTGGAGCTTGAATCCAAGTCCGTAGTATTACAGGGATGGGTTTCCCCCCATAAGATAACCCTTGAATCTTTATTAAAATCTCTCATCTTTTATTACCTCTTTTGATTTTGGTCAACTTAGAGATTTAATTTCTTTTCTCATTTAACTGAGGATTTTTCTCAGCCAAAGTTAGATTTTATCTTAGCTTCATTATAATGCCAATTCAGAAATAAATCAACTGTTCTAAAACAAAAGCCTATATGGGATCAAATCAAAGAAATTTTAAATGTAGATTTTATAATAATTATTTAAAGGAATTCAAAATGTAATTGGTTCAGAACCTACCCTGTTATAACCTGTCAGTGAATAAATCTTACTGTTTTATTATTTTTAATTTTCATGTGAATTTTCTTCTTGAGGCTAGTATAAATTCAATACATTATATAAATGTTTTCTCAAAAGTTGCTTTCCTGTACCAAGGATTCTGGAATATAGGGAGAAAATGGCAGAAAAACTTTCTAAAGCAATGTCTAATAATTATAAGCCACTCTACTGGGCTGCACAGGAGGTACATGTTTTCCTCAGTCCTCAGTGGATCATTGCCAGAATTTTGTCCATCCTACTGAACATTTCATCAAGAGCACTCATCCCCGTCATTCTACAAAGACATTTTCTTTGACAGCTTAAATCCCTTGTATACAGTTTATTTGTGCTCACAGCATCTCTACCTGTGAACTCTAATGCAGTTGTTTCCATGATGCATAGGAGGCCACCACTGTCATCATCTTCTGAGAACTTATCAGAGAGGTAAATTCTTGAGCACCGTTTCCGATACGCTGCATCACAAACTGTGTGTTAACAGGCCCGCCAGCTGATTCTGATACACATGAACACTTGAGAACCTAATTATTAACTTACATGGAAGAAAGTCACTCAACTGGTTCAAGTTCTGAATGTCTTGTTTTAGTGAGACATTTTTTTCTTATGCTGAAGTCAAGCATGTCATTTTCCCTAGGACTTGGGCTTGAGCTTTTACCACCCATAGAAAATAGATGAAAGAAAAAAAAGATGAAAAAAAAAAAAGAAAGAAAATAGATGAGAGTTTAGAAACTTTTTTTTTGGAAAAAGAGAGAGGGAATTTACAAAACTATCTGTATTGTAAACTTGCAAATTTAAGGCACACTCTCTTTCTATAATACTCTATAGTATTTTATATTATATAGTATCATATTATAAATTTTATATATTACCTATATATTCTTATTACAAATATATAAATAGGATTGCATATATATACATGTATTACATCTTATATACTATATTATATATAGTATTATATATTATACATTTATATATTTATTATTTATATATCATTCTTACTATGAATATATGAATAGGAATATATGTATATATATGTGTGCATATACACACACACACATACTTTCTCTGGGTTTCTAAAATGGGTGAACACAGATTCAAATATCTATATTGAAATAGTAAAAGACAGATAAGACTATTAAGAGAAATCACGTTATTCTTGTAACAGTTGTACAGTAGCAAGAAAAAAGAACAAGACTACAGACCAGAAATACCACAAAAAAAAGCATACTCTGGGTGGGATATGGAATTGACACATTAGTTCATTTTCCTCTCCTTTTTGATTTAGAAAATGCATTGCAAAATAACGAAAGAAACCTATTTTCATTTGAACAGAAAAGTATCTTGGGTATCACCCAATAATTAATTCAAAGAGAAGTAGGAGGGGAAAGATGAGGAACAGCAGATTTTCCCTACATTGTGTTTCATAGAAGCTACATCTAGAATCATAGAAAATGTTCAGTTGGTTATTTGTAACTTTCCATTTCATTCACTATCAGGAGGGCTGGCATTTTGAGGGCCATTTCCTTCATTGATTCAACAAATATTTATTGAGTTTCTAGTGTATGCCACACCTTGTGCTGGGCAGAGTGGAATACACAGATACAGCTCAGAATTGCTGAGGAATGAAAGGTATGAACTAAAGTGTTCCACTGAAACTATTTACTTAAAATTGCAGTACGTGCTACTGTAGAGTCCAGGGTGTTTTGAAGTTATATAGCTTAAGTGCATAACATGGTTTGAGTTTTTAAATTAAAATTTGAAAGCTGAGTAGGAAAAAAAAAAAAAAGAAAGATGTGTAGGAATTGACCAAGTGAAGAGCAGGGAAAACATGTTCCAGGCTGAGAGAACACCAGAAAGTCTTTAAGTTAGAAAGGATTTTGGTGTATTGAAAAATTTTTTTAAAAAAAAAAATGCTAAAAGAGATCAAATGAGTGCCATTGGATGTGGTACCTGTGAGGCTGAAGAAGGAAAGGGGCAGATCATTTGGCTGTGCAAGGGAGGTATCAAAGCAATGAATATTTTATTAGTCTTTCTCTATGATCCAGTCAATGTCCTATACTCCATTTTGCCACCAAGACTTATCTGAACATTTCTAGGGAAAGATAAACTCAGATCTCCGGTAAACTAATAGGAGGTCAAGTGGTGGTATTGCCATGTTTGTATGAGGTGAGGGGATGTGGTACCTGCTGTCACCCTTTAAATCATCTGCCTTTCCATCTGTGCATGGTGTAGGTTAGCTGTCTATAATAGTAAAGTGTAAATAACAGTAACCCTAGTCTTTGTTTTCTAGCCCTATATGGAACCAGGAAAGTCTATCTGAAAGTACGATTCGTTTTTATTCGCCTCTGCTTTACTGGTTCTGAAGTTTCATATCTACCAACTCAGAAGGATGATGTATGAAAATGAAGGGAAATGTGACTGTTCTGGACTTTGGGACTTTCTCATCCAACGTTTGATCATTCCAAGTAACATGCAAGCGAAAAAACTGTAGTCCAGAGTGGCTTATGACAAACTTGAGTTAACATAATTGGTTATAGGTAAATCTGGGACTTGATTGTCCACCTCCTAGTTCCTAATTAGTAGCTTTCTGTGAGGATACAATATTTTCTATGCTAAACAGCATAGGAAGCAGAATTCCCAGCTCAGTTAAAACAACAGAATAAAAATGAGTGATACCTTGCTGGAAAATTATATGGGGCTCCATAGTAATGTATATCACTATGGTAATGAATTTTTTTTTTTTTTTTTTTTTTGCTCTGTAAACCCAGTGGGTGGAATACTATATGGCAGATAAAGGGAAAAATCAGGTCCAAATATAAGAACATGAATAATAAAAAAAAAGAACATGAATAGATCTCAAAATAAAGAGTTAAGTGAAAAAAGCAAGCTGTGTAATACTTCCATATGTTCATTTTTTTCCTGAGTTTGTTTTAAGTAAGATGTAAAAGTAGACTAAATTATTACACTTATTGATGATGATACAAAAAATACATAGACAAAGGTAGGAGGGATGCATGTGGACTGCAGACTAGTGATGCTTCCAGAGAGGGAAGAAAGGAATTATATATGGAAGAATTAAGAGGGAGACTTTGACTGAATCTATATTTTATTTCCCTAAAATATCTGAAGCTAACATAATAGAATGTCAACCTTTGCTAATTTTTGTTGGAGGGTAAAAGGAAGTAGGCTCTATTTGCCTCCAGGACTTCCATTTGCCGTGTAATAATTTCTTATGTTTGAAAATGAAGGTATAATGTGGAATAAATTCCAAGCCAAGGAATATGAATGAAGCTGTCCTTGTAGTAGGGGCCCGGTGATAAGGTCTAGTACCTCACATATGCGAGCACCTCATGATTTCACTTGCAGTGAATGGAAATGGTTTGAAGCAACGTGGAGCTTAGAGGCTTGTCTGACATCTCTCTGTAGTGAAAGCCTGGGTTATGCTGTATTTCATTTTCTCCCTTAATATTGAGGCATGTTTAGACTGGAATCTCTGAGAGATTTGGACGTTGGATTGCTTTACTTATTCTCTCTCCATAGATTCTGTGCTCACCTATGTTTGGAGATCTGTCTAAAACTACCTTGAGAACTAGAGCAGTTCTAGCCAGGCCTAAAGCAGTGATGAAATAACTTGCTTCCATTTACTCACTACTACTCGTTGTAGAACAGTTTATTCCAGCCGTGATTTCAAGAGCCATAATATGCAAATAAAACAAATTGTTCTCTTTAAGATGGGATCCTTTGCTGAAATGGTGGGCCCTTTGCAGGCAGAGAAAAGGGAGTCCCAAAAAGACTGCGAGGATTTTAGAATCTTGTCATCTCACCTTTTGACACATCATTCCTTTTGTACCTTGTGTGTGGTCCTTAGCAATTATCTCCTTCATGATATTTATGCCCAAATTAGCTTCTGGACTTATACAAATCTTCAGAAGATGATTCTTCGTAAGACATCAAGTCATTTAAGGTGTTATCATCTAGCAGAGAATCAATGAAAGGATTTGTATTAGTATCGGCATAAGCTATTGTTTATGAAGGCTGTGCTAGAGTTTGTTAGCAGCATCAGGGATGACTCAGAGAATTTGAGCCTCATACATTTCACAGAATTTGTCCATAAAATAAATTTGTGGAGGAGAAGGGGGCTTCACTTTAGAGAGGTTTAATTTAAGGGACTGGGGTGATATCCAAAGAAGGAGGACGGGAGACTGGATTTTGATGTCACCCACTAAAGGTGATTGCTCCAAGTATGAAAATGGAGGAGGTCTGCAGGGGTGTGAGCCTTGGGAAGAAGGAAATGTTGTGATAATCAAGCACATAGGTTTTGCAGTCTGATCTATTGTGTGGCTTTAAGCTTATTTTCTAATATCTCTCATCCATTTTTCTCCTCTGTTGATGGGGAAAATAGGAAAATAATGAAGATAGAACGAAAAAGATATATCAACAATGTATATCTATGTCACTTATCACAGTTCCTGTTTCTTAATAAGGGAAGAAAAAATGTTAAATATTATAAAATGAATAAAAGTACTTATGAAATGCATACTGTTTCCCAGGAGCTTGGGGTAGATCAGTAAACAAGACCATCGTGGTTGATACACACATGGAATTTAGAGGAGTCAAATTGAAGTGATGATGGCTAGAATCTTGGTAGATTCTTGGGAAGGGTAGTGTTTAAAAATATTATTTTTAAACACTTTATTTTTATGTAATCTCCTCCCCCAAGTGGAGCTCGAATTCACAGCCCTGAGATCAAGAGTCACATGCTCTATTTACTGTGCCTGTCAGGTGCCCCCCAAAATAATTTTCTACATATCCCTCTAGTAGATGCTATTGATGCACATCCTTTTGGCTCTCATTTCTCTCCACTTGAAAGGAGTTCAACTCTGGAACCCCCTGTGACTCTGTGTGCCTGAGAACTCTTTTTTCTGGTCAAGCGTATATGTCAGGCCAGGAACGCCAGATAGTTACTGCCCAAATGAGCATCCCTGAGGCCATGATAGATGGAGAGTAGTGGATAAATATCCCGACTTCCTTGCCCCACATTTTTGGATTACTTTAAGGTGTGTTCTCCTTTGTCTCCCAGATTTCTACAGTGCATTTTGCTCCATTTATCCAAAGTCTGATGCTTTGACAACACATCCATTTATTGATTGATGATTGATTGATTGATTGATTGATAACACATCCTTTATTGGCCTCTTTCCCCACCTCCCTTATCACCTTCCCTGGCTTTATTTACAGACATTGTCCCTCAGCTTATTATGTACACTCCAATTTGTGTCTCAGGGTCTGTTTCTTAGGCATCCCAAGCAAGACAGCCAGACGCAAGGTCAACGTACTTAATATTTCTTAAATTCCCCCTACGGCATATACTGGACTATCACTTCACTTGATTTCAATTATTACTCATAAAAACCATGCAACCCAGTAATTGTACCTCATTTTGTAGATTATAAAAGTGAGAATGAAATAATAAGTAACTTGCTAAAGTTCCTGTGATTCATAAGTAATAAGTGGTTGTCGGATACCATTTAGATCCAGTTCCCATGCTCTTTCCACTACATTAAGTTGCTTAACTTTGAACTTTGAAGGCAAACATCCCATTAAGAGTCAATTGAATAAGTCAATAATCTTATTGTATATTAGACTCAGTAGCTTTTTGCCTGATTCTGTGGCTGTATTTGGCTTGGCTGAAATTAGTATATGCATTTTAAAATAATCATTTTGTAAGGCATCATTTTTGTAGCCAAGTCACCAGCAAGTGAATGTGTGTGTGTGTGTGTGTGTGTGTGTGCATACGTGTGTTTAGATATAGACATAGTGTAGGGGAGGAAAAGTAATTTTCTGCCTATTTTTCTTAGTTCTTAGCTGAGACCCTGGTAATAAAAGACAGATTAACAAGAGAAAAACAAACAGGAGTTGATTAACGCATATACGTCATATAATGTGAGAGGCGCTGGGGGAAAAATGAGTAACTCTCCAAGATGGCTTAAATTCCATCTTAATAGGGAAAGGGTGGGGGGATGTAGGCCTCTTAGGGGAGAGTAAATGAATTTTAGGAATGATGAATGGGGACTTAGAAGAATGGATGGGAGATATAATAGTGTGTGACAAAAACTTTTTCTGGGTGGGTTATGGAACTCTAGTCTCCCGTGATAAAAATCAATCCCCCCTGATTGATGAAACTTCTGGAGAATGGATTTATGACCACTGAGTATCTTCCGAAGGACCTGTATTTAAGCAGATAAAGGGAGTACAGAGATAACATCACCCTGCATTTGCTATTTTTCAAGTGTCTATAGTTCAAAATAATCAATACACCAAAGTGGCATATTTTGGGATGGGATACTAGTCTGCAGCCTTTCAGTATCTCTCTCTATATTAAAATATGCCTTTTTCTTTTTCTTTCTTCCTTTTTTTTTTTTTTGGTAGGAAGTTTTAGACATGGCCATTCTCTGGCCTAATTTTCTTGTTAGCTTGAAGGTCTTTATAATTGTCACCGCAAGCATGTATTCAGTTAATTTAAATCTCATTTAAACCCATTCTAGTTTTCTACTGATAGCTCTAGATGATGTTATATGGTTTTTCCCTAAAACCACTACAGTGTGTCCCCACCATCTCACTCCTTCTGCTGTGTCTCGGCTCAGGCTTGAATCCCGCAGAGTCCCAGCCGCCCTCCGCATGAGGAGTCTGAGACAGAGTGTCGGAGCTGCCTTCTAATGATTTCATCTGAATTGCAAAGCACTGGCTTATGTCCCCGCTTAAAATTCCAGTTTTAGAAACAGCTTCTTATGACTAAAAAAAGACTTTTCAAGGGATGCAGTAGAAAGGATGACTATGTTCACCAAAAGCTGAAAGACATGTGAGAGAACTTGATGTGATACTGGTGGGAACCGTGGTGTCCTCCTGCCACTCATACAAGATTTTCTGCTGGGCCTCACATTGCCAGACAGAAGCAACATTGGGGTGAGAGATGGGGTCTTTTGAGTGATATGGATTTAAATTAATATTGACTTTATAATAATATAGTTTATATATCATATCATATATATGATAATTTTGGTACTTTGGGCACAAAGTGGGGGCTTAAAAATATTAATGTTAACTGAAAACTGAAGTCCTGTTTTTTTTTTTTTTAAGATTGTATGTTTATATTTATTTGAGAGAGAGAGAAAGAGAGAGTGTGCATGTGTGCAACGAGGGAGGAAGGGAGCAGAGGGAGAGGGAGAGGGACAAGCCGACTCCAGGGCAGAGCGCAGAACCTGACACAGGGCCTGATTTCCCAACCCTGAGATCGTGATCCAAACCCCTGAATCAAGAGTCAGACGCTCAACCCACAGAGCCACCCAGGTACCCCAAAAGTCTTGTTTTCTAACTTAGAGCTTACAGGCCTCCGTTTCTATAGCTGTAGGTTGGTGATTATACCTACTGCACAGGGTTGTTATGAGGTCTAAACAACCCCACAT
This sequence comes from Canis lupus familiaris, assembly GCF_011100685.1. NCBI lineage: Eukaryota > Metazoa > Chordata > Mammalia > Carnivora > Canidae > Canis > Canis lupus. The sequence continues at coordinate 31,507,718 of NC_049239.1, read as the reverse complement.
CTGTAATTTTGGAGCAATGCCTGGCATTAAGTAGTTATGTGAATTTGATAATAAACACATATTGATCTACAATTCCATTTGGACTTCTAATTAAACTTTATTTATTTATCCACCTTTCTCTTAACCCCTCTGTAGATTCATTATCTACTCATTCTTTACACTTATTGTCCCAAGCACATGCCATACTCATTCACTTCTCCAAACTTTTGCTTGTGATGTGTCTCCATCAAAATGCCTCCCTCCCCCCATTCTTTTTTAGCCATTTAAATCTTGCTCATCTTTCCAGAACAAATTCAAGTCACTTCCTTCATGGTTCTCTTTCTCCTATCTGTCCCACTTATTACAGTGACTTCTAGGTTCTCTTTTCTCCGATCTGTCCCACTTATTACACACACCCTTTAATGAAGGGCATTACTGTATCATATTTGAAATTCCTTATCATTCTAGGTCTATTTCTTATATTTAAATCTCTCACTGTGGAAACATTACAGACTCAGGGACACCTGACAGTCTAGGCGTCCTTGACTGGCTCAGTTAGTGGAGTGTACAACTATTGATTTGGGATTGTGAGTGCAAGCCCCACAAAATAAAAAATTGAAAAAAAAAAATAGAAACGTTATAGACTTTTTGGGGGATTGACCGTATATCAATATTTTTCTTTCTCTAGAGATTTCCTAACATATACTAGTTGCTCAAATAGTACTATATTGCTTAACTTGTATGTAAATAACTTAACTACCTGTTTCTGATCTCTCTTCAAGCTAGCAGTCTTTCACAGAGACCCAAAAAGGTCTCTCTAGATATCAATTGTCCCTGCTCGAGAACCACTGACAAATATTCTATTGTTTGGACTAGTGTATTCCATGCTCCTTTTAGTATTTAGGATCAAAACTTAGCAGTAATTTTGAATAAAAAATTTATTCTAAGTGCTATTTTTGTCAATATTATCCTTCCTACTCATAAACTTTGATGATTCCCTATAACATTCAGAGTAAACATAATTTTGAAACCAGACATTCAAAATATCCTACAACTTCATCTCTCTTTCTATATCTTTTTTTTTAACTGCTGCTACCTAGACAATGGGTTTTTTTCTTGCTCGACTCCTAAACATGCTTCTTATTTATGTGCCGTTGATCATGTACCAACTAGCTACACAATTTATTTTCTTTGTCTTCCAGCGATCTAATTCCTATCTTTCTTATTATTAAGACTTACCATACTGTTCCTGCTCACAAGGTCTTTCTTAATGCCAATAAGAGTTTTAATGTCTTTACAACTCATTTGATGCTTAGCATCATTACCACCATCATCTTTATTATCAAGATAATATTCATTGAGGACTAATACATGCCAGAAACTGATAAAACACTTTGGGTTGTCTCATTTAATTTTATTTCCCATCCTGTATCTACCTTGTATTTAAACTTGACTCTAGGCTTCTTAAAGTCAGAGGTCATATTTTACACTTTCAGAATTACCAAGTGTCAAACATGTTTTAGGTTTTTAATTTCACATCACTGCTGTAATTAATGATTTATTTAATGGATGTTTATTAATTGAAGACATTTACGATTCCCTTGCTCCTAATGTAGTAAGTCCCATCATGTATTTATAAAATGCTTATAACATGCCTTAAGGAAGATCAAATTAAAGTCATTGAAATTTTTTTCATAAAATTAATTCTTCATGCACACGTGTTCAGCAAATACAGTGTATTTGGTGTCTACTATGTGTAGTAGTAACATGTAGATCTGTCAAGAATATGTGTGTAAACAATTACAGTACTAATTTGTGATGATGGTCAACTGAACAAGGTTTAAACATTCAAAGAAAATGTGACTCACTACAATTGAAGGGAAATAGGAGGGTTAGCACTGGAAGACTTGCTGAAACTGAGGATGTGTGAGCAGAAAAATGGAGTCCAAAATGTCTTAGGAAAGAAGATATTTTGGCTCAGAATGTGTAAAGGCAGGAAATATCGACAAGGCATAAGATATTTGATAATAAAATATGTCCCCCAAAATATGCCACTTTGACATAAAAGTTATTTTGAGCGAAAAGGACCAAAAACGAAAGCAGCATGTGCAGGAAGGGGCACTCTGGCCCTTCCCCTTTTTCTTGAAAGCAGAGATAAAACTCCTATATGGCGGCTCTTGGGTGGCACAGTCCATTGGGCATCGAATTCTTGGCTTTGGCTGTGGTTGTGATCTCTGGTTGTGGCACTGAGCCCCAAGTTGTTGGGCTCTGTGGTCAAGAGTCTTCTTGGAGCTCCTGAGTAGTCCTGACCTTCCCTTCTCCATGCACCCGCATTCTCTCCTCTCTTTCTCTCTCTCTTTTCCTCTCTTTCTCTAATAGAAATAAATAAATCTTTAAAAAAACAACGAAAGAACCCCAACTCCCATATGGAAGATGCCCTCTTTATACCAGGAAGTAAGATTTTTACCATCAAGGATAGGAAGGGAAACACAGAGAAATCTGTACAAACAGATTTTGTTGAAATGATTCTTAACTTCGTTCACCGTCCCACACACTTTAGCTACTTTTTCACAGCTGCCTCAGGTTGTTCAATTCAATGTAAAAGCATTTAGGTTTTGCCATTTCTTCAGGTCTTCAGGTCCTTATGAAGCTCCCATGTCACATAAAAATTATGTTAAATAAATTTGGGGTTTTTCTTTCCCCCTGTTAATTTGTTCTATGTCAATTTAATTCTTAGCCCCAGCCAAAGACGCTAAGAGGGTAGAGATAAAACTTTGCCTCTTTTCCAGTAAAGAACAAAAGAACAAAAGTTTGTGATTAGGACATAAATAAGAGGAAGAAAAGGAGAGATTTAAGTCAGGAAAAATTATTTGAAAGAATTTTGTAAAGGGTCTTTTAGGCAGGGAGACAATATGGACTTCTACATTGGAGAAGTAGCATTTTTAGAATTTTAGAAAGATAGTATTATGTATTTTAGAAATACAGTACCCTATCTTTTCATTTTGAAGATGAATGTACCTATTTTAAAATTTTGCTTAGGCAGAAATGCTGTTCAATTAATGCCCTGATTTATTAATTTATTTAGAAATGTGATTTTATGAACTTCAGGAGTGTAATCAAGTTCAGAATTTCTTATGTGGCCTTTGGAATAAATTTGATACTGTTAGATGCATTTCTTAATCATTTTGCTTCATGTGGATAGAAACCATTATGTAACATCGACAATGCATTTTTCAAAATTCACTTTTCAAGGTTAAGACACCAGCTTTAATTAGATTATTTTAAAATTAAATTCTTTTTTCACAGATAGGAGTTACAGGATTTAAGTTACCAGCTGGTGAGCAGTAGCATTTGGATGTAGAGATGAACTCCGATCTCCTGACACCTGGTGGGGTTAATCCCCAAAGATTCTGTTTGTTCTTCTCAAGAAAAATAGTAAAAAACAAACAAAAATTTCATCCCAAATTCCTCATAACTTAAATCTACTAGAATCCTTTTTTTTTTTTTTTTTTTTTTTGGTAGAGTTCAAAATAGCACCCATTTTGTGTGGGTTTATAGACCAACTTGTATTCTGAAGTTTTTTATTACTGGGTTTCTAAACCTGTGATCTATCATCTTGGGGCCAGTACTTCTTTGTTGTAAGAGGTCCTGTGTGTTGTAGAATGTTTAATAGCATCCCTGGTCTCTACTCAGTAGATCTCAGTAGAACCTCCCTAACAGTTGATGTGGGAATGTTGGGGTTCAGAGCAAATGGTCAAGAAAGAAATTCTTGAGATTCAATGCAAAAGGTGGGGTTTTTTTATTTGTTTGTTTTTTAAAGCATGGGGACAGGACCTTTGGGCAGAAGGAGCTGCACTGGGATTATGATGAGTGACCGATTATATAGTTTCAAGTTCAGAGGGGTTTAGGGATAGCATAAGTCTCTAAGGACTTTTGGAAGCAAGGTTTCCAGGACCTTGAGGGGGCTAGGTAGCTATTGTTAGGAAAAGGTCATTTATTAATATCTAATAAAACCTTAATCATGAAACCCTTTTGATGTATATCACTAGGCTCTATGCTTGGAAGATGATTGCTAACATGTACTTGGGGCGGAGAGAAGGTAGAGATAAAGGAAGTTTCTAAAGGAATTTTTTTTTATTCAGTTAATTAACATATAGGGTATTCTTAGTTTCAGAGGTAGAGTTTAGTGATTCATCAGTCTTATATAACACCCAAGGCCCTCTTTAAGGTCCATCACCTAGTTACATCATGCCCCTCAGCAACCCTCAGTTCATTTCCTATAATAAAGACTCTCCTATGGTTTGTCTCCCTGTCTGATTTCATCTTGTTTTATTTTTCCCTCCCTTCCCTTTGCTCCTGTTTTGTTTCTAAAATTCCACATACGGGTGAGATCATATGATAATTATCTGTCTCTGATTGACTTATTTCTCTTAGCATAAGAGAACTAGGAACTAGTTCCTTCTAGTTCCATCCATATCATTGCAAATGGCAAGATTTCATTTTTTGATGGCTGAGTAATATTCCATTGTGTATGTGTGTGTGTGTGTGTGTGTGTGTGTGTATATACATATCACATCTTTTTTTATCCATTCATCTCATGATGAATATCTGGTCTCTTTCCATAATCTGGCTATAATGGACATTGCTGCTTTATACATTAGGGTGCAGTTACCCCTTTGGATCACTGCGTTTGTATCTTTAGGGTAAATACCCAGTAGTGCAATTGCTGGGTCTTAGGGTAGCTCTATTTTCAACTTTTTGAGGACCCTCCATACTGTTTTCCAGAGTGGCTGCACCAGCTTGCACTCCCACCAACAGTGTAAAAGGGTTAGGGTTCCTCTTTCTCCACATCCACACCAACATCTATCATTTTCTGACTTGTTAATTTTAGCCATTTTGACCAGTGTGAGGTGGTATCTCATTGTGATTTTGATTTGTATTTCCCTGATGCCAAGTGATGCGGAGCATTTTCTCATGTGCTTCCTGGCCATGTCTATGTCTTCTTTTGAGTAATGTCTGTTTGTGTCTTCTGCCCACTTCATTGATTGGATTATTTGTTCTTTGGGTGTTGAGTTTGATAAGTGCTTTATAGTTTGGATACTAGCAAAATATCTTCTCCCATTCTGAAGGTTGTCAACTGATTCCTTTGCTTTGCAAAAGCTTTTTATCTTGTTAAAGTCCTAATAGTTTGTTTTTGCCTTTGCTTCTCTTGCCTTTGGAGATGTGTCTAGCAAGAAGTTGCTGCCACCAAGGTCAAAGAGGTTACTATGTTCTCTAGGATTTAAATAGATTCCTGTTTTACATTTAGGTCTTTCATCTGTTTTGAGTCTATTTTTGTGTCTGGTGTAAGAAAATGGTCCAGTTTCATTCTTCTGCATGTGGCTGCCCAATTTTCCCAGCACCATTTGTGGAAGAGACCATCTTTTTTCCATTGGATATTCTTTCCTGTTTTGTTGAAGAGGAGCTGACCATAACGTTGAGGGTCCGTTTCTGGGTTCTTTCTTCTGTTCCATTGATCTATGTGTCTGTTTTTGTGCCAGTACCATACTGTCTTGATGATCAAAGCTTTGTAATAGAGCTTGAAGTCCAGGATTTTGATACCACCAGCTTTGGTTTTCTCTTTCAACATTCCTTTGACTATTCGGGCCCTTTCCTGGTTCCATACAAATTTTAAGATTATTAGTTCCAGCTCTGTGAAAAATCACGGCATTTTGATAGGGATTGCACTGAATATATAGATGCTCTAGGTGGCATAGACATTTTAACAATATTTGTTCTTCCCATCCGTGAGCATGGAACACTTTTCCATTTCTTTGTGTCTTCCTCCTCAATTTCTTTCATGAGTGTTCTATGTTTTTCTGAGTACAGATCCTTTGCCTCTTTGATTAAGTTTATTCCTAGGCACCTTATGGTTTTGGGTGAAATTGGAAATGAAGCTGATTCCATAATTTGTCTTTCTTTTGCCTCTTTGTTAGTTTATAGAAATGCAACTGATTTCTGTGCATTGATTTTACATCCTGCCACATTGCTGAATTCCTGTATGAGTTCTAACAATTTTAGGGTGAAATCTTTTGGGTTTTCCACATAGAACATCATGTCATCGCAAAGAGTGAGACTTTGACTTCTTCTCTGCCAATTTGGATGCCTTTTATTCCTTTTTGTTAACTGATTGCTGAGACTAGTGGTAAGCCTGGACATCACTGCTGTGTTCCTGACCTTAGGGGAAAAGCTCTCAGTTTTTCCCAGTTGAGAATGATATTTGCTATGAGCTTTTCATATATGGCTTTTATGATATTGAGTTATGTTCCCTCTAGCCCTAAAGAAATTTTTATATGTTAAAGTAGACTCACAGGACCCGGGGGGGGGGGGGGGGGGTTGGGATAATGTTAAGCTTAAAGATTGACCTTTGCCTTTAGCAAAGGATTAACATTAGAGGCAGTTGATTTCCTAGAGAACAATCGCTGTTCTTTCCCTTCTGTGCCTGTGGTTCTTGGTCATGCTGGCTTTGAAGAATGAATACGTTGATCATGGCGAAGTTCTGGAATATAGGTGAAGTCTGGAGCCGATGACCAAGAAAGAGGTCTTGAGACTCTGGTGCAGAGTGGTGGTTTTATGAAAGCCCGGGGACAGGACCCGTGGGAGGAAGAGTGGCTGCCCCGGGGCCTGGGAGGGGAGGCTGATGATGTACCTGGGAGTTGGGAGGGGTTTGGAGATAGCATCCCCCCTAAGGAATTTTGGAAGCAAGGTCTCCAGGACCTGGAGGGGGCTGGCTTTTGTTGGGAAAAGGACACTGATTACCGTCTAATAAAACCTAAGTCATGAGGCCATCCAGATGGATGTGGGTGGGCCATGTGCTTGGGGGATGATAGCCAACACGTACCTTGGGGGTTTAGAGGTAAAGGAAATTTCTAAAGGGATATTTATGTGTTAAAGTAGACTCACAGGCTCCTGGGGGTCGGTCTAAGATTGCCTTCTGCCCTTAGCAAAGGATGAACATTGAGGCAGTTGAGTCCCTAGAGGGAGGTCCCTCTGCCTGTTTCAGGGATTTGTCAGTGTGCTTTGTCCTCAGCTAGTCCTCTGTTTCCCCATCAGACCAGACAGAATGGTGGGCAGCAAAGCAAATTTTACTGAGCAATAGTAAATTTATTAAGTACAAAGCACCCGAAGAGAGAGGGGATCCAAGAGGGTTGCCACTGGAGTTTCTAAGTCTTAGGGGTTTTATGGATTTGTTGGCAGGCTGTTTTAATCGGATTAACCCTCCATGCACCTGCCACCCAGTCCGGTTTTTGTCATGTACCTATCACTTGGGAAAGGGTGGAAGGCTCCTTCCAGGATTCTTTAAAATCCTTTTAAGGGTGATTTCCTCTTAGGATAGGCAGGGGCCCTTGTCCCTTGTCCCTTCTTCCAACTATCCTTCATCATCAAGGATTGGTCAATGGGCTGTAAGTTGTAAGGAAATTTAATTTTTTACTTTTGCCTTTTTTCCTTACATCTGTAGTGATACTCAAAAAGGTAAGATATTGTCCTTAGGGGCCACAATTGTCCCTGCTTGAAACCTGATCTCATGCAGAACTTCCGTTGTTTGGAATATTGTATCCCACATTTCTTTGAATCTTTAGGATCAAAACTTAGAAGTAATTTTGAGTAAGAAATCAGCTGAGCAGAAGACTATAAAGGAAGAAAAATAATTTTCCCTCCCCCACTTCTAGGTTTTGTAGCTGAAACCCCCAGCTAACAAAAGACAGATTAATCAGAGAAAAAAACTACAATAACAAAGCAGAAATTTAATAATATGTACACATCATGATACAGGTGAGATACCCAGAAAAATTGAGTAAAATTCTGTTAAGACTGGTGTAAACTGAGAAAAGAAAGACATTGGGGGTGGAGGTAGAGGGTGGTCAAGGTAGGTTTTCAGCAAAAGCACTGTAAACAAAGGTTAAGGTTTGTTATACAGATTTGAATCTGAGCCTTCTCCTTTGATGAGAGTTTCTTGTTATTTTAGAGTTTTCCTGGTACTGGGAGGCAGACATCCTTACAAATGGAGATTTCCTTTGTAGATGTAAACTTCCCTTACCAAAGAGTAGCTTCTGCTCTGCAGTTTCTTAAGGATAAGCAGCAAAGTAATCCTTATGTCAAAGAAGCTACCTTCCAGGCTTAAATCAACCCTTTTACATGATTTCAGGAAAAATATAGTACTAATATCAGTTTAAGGTCTAAATTCCTGAAAGTTAAGAGCCTCTTTAGTTTGCTTTTTGTATTGTGTCCTGCTTTTTCTATATTGTCTTTCTGTTTCTCTGATTCCTGCATCATTCCACAAGATTTAAGTGACTTCATATGTCAACTCTTTCATTAAGAAGATAGTAACTTTGATCAGTATATAAACAAATGCGTTATGTATTAAAAGTTGCAAAACCTTCATCTGTGGCCTACAGGAATGAAAGAATGGGGGGAAAAAGAAAAAAAAAGAAAAGCTTTGATGTTCTTTAAGTTTTACAGTGACTTAAGAATAAGCCCTAATTGGCAAAATCACTAACCTGGCAGACATAGGGATGAAACCTAAAATACTACTGAGAAAAAATTAACTTGGTGCAATTTAAATATTATAAAAAGGGTAAACTTAATGTAGAAATATATTTCAATTTTTTTCCCAGAGAAATAATTACAAGAGTACAAAACTTAAAAACAAAAACAAACCCTTAAACTGTGTTTCTTTTTCAAAAAGTGACTTAAAGCAAATTCTGGAAACTTAATGTGGCCACATGCTGTGTAATTATCTTCAAATCACCTACACAGCCTGGTTGGTCTCTCTTTTAAATGCAAATGAAAGTCCAAGCAAAAGGTCTTTTCTTTTGAAAGTCTTCCTTCCAGCAGTCCACCCTGTTTGTGGTCTGTATACTTATAGAAAAGAAAGTAGACAGGATTGGGTTCTAGGAATCTGCAGGGAAGAGCGCTGTGTGACACACTCAGACCCTCAGAGTTGGCATAAAAATGATTTTAGACTGGAAACATTTGAGCTACAGAAGTTTAAGGTAGAAAACTTACCTGACTGAGGTAGAACCTGAAGAAAATACAACTGCCATTAACCTCCCTCCCAGGGAATTTCCTTAAAATTCAGCTGCCTTGGAAACAAACTGCTCATTCCATTAATATCCTTAAAACCCAAGAGAATCTTGCATCCTTTTCCTTTGAAGTTGTAAAAACCCAAACCCTTCTTTTGTTAAGTTGATATATATAAACCTTTACTTAGAGCTAGTCTACAAGTTACTCATCACAGAGCAACTGCCCTTTGCATGTGTACAGAAACCTTGCCTCTCCTGTTGTTTATATATCTATTGTCAATTAATCTGCAGATCCCCTACCACTAGACCCAAGTGGAAAGAGAAAAAAGTTTTCCTCTCGGCATGGTTGTGTAGACGCTTTGGCTTTGTTAGTCCAGTAATGGGAAATTTCAATAAATTGTAATTCTGTCTATAACAAACTACCTTCACTATGGCAAAGATATCTAATGTTATATACAGTGTTAACTATAGATTACTAGCACTGAGAGATAGCATTTCTCCCATTGTGTGAAGAACGTGAGACCCCACAGTTTTAAGTGACTGGCTCACTGGGTTTAGAAGAGTTGGAATGTACACTGAGTTCTTCTGAATGTTAGAGAACGTAACTAGGGTTTCAATCCAGCCAATCGAATCACACTTGGAGTGGGGGGTAAGGGAGGGAGGGATGCTGGGATCAGGAGACTTTCCTAATAGAGCATTCTCTTCATTTTAATTAATTAATTAATTAATTAAGCCTGATGTGGGACTGGATCCTGGAATCCTGGGATCACACCCTGAGCCAAAGACAGATGCTCAACCCCTGAGCCACCCAGGGGTCCTGCACTATTTACATTTTAATAATGAGGGAATAGAATAAGACTTCTCACCCCTGTTGCCGATAATGTTTGGAAACCAAAAGGAATACCCTCCATTGTGAATGAATGAATAAATGAATGAATGAGTGCCTTTCATTAGTAGAAATAGCATGGTATTGCTGATTTTCAGACCTCAGGATACCTGCCATGGTCCCAGAATACAGGCTAATAAAGGGAATTGGAGGTGTAGTGGGAAAAATTTGTGCCCAATTTACACTGAAATTTGTACCAATTTAAGAAATATTTTACATGAATTATTTATGATGGCTTCTTGGGAGAATTTTTATTCACTTATTCCTTTCCATTTTATTAGAATAACATATTTTAAATAAGCTCATGAAGCTAATCTAGCCGCTTTACCTGTGATTGAATACTTGTAATTCATCATGCTACCCGTGTTTATGGTGTTTGTCAGTATGATGAACCATGTAAGAGTAATTACCATATCAATTTTATTTGTCCAGTTTCAGTTTATTTGTCCCTTTATAAATAAATTCTCATATTTATAGTCATTTCAAAAGGGACAACTAAAATGTACTTCTGCACTAAGTGAATCTAATGGCCCCGAATATGTCTCAGAGACCTGCTTTTCCTCTAGTAATGTATTAGGGTATTAGTGCAAATTCTTTGCTTTTTTTTCCCCCACTAAAACATTTTATTTGAGTTTTCTGAAGTCAAACCTGGCATGTTTGAGAGGAGGAATAGACTATATGCCAAGTAGAATTCTGATGTGAATTTTATGGAATAAGTCTATATAGAAATTTCTGTGTGAACAGATTGGCTGCAAAATATACCAAGCAACCTAATAACACTCCATATCAGTGCTGTCACTTTTTCATGGTTCCTGAATCAATAGTTTTTGGCATCTTAATGACTGGTTCTGCCCAGGGGGTTAGTTTGACAGTGTTATCAATCCAACTATTGAGAGTATAAAACACTGGATCAAATGCCTATCTAATACGTTATTTCCTCCTTTGGGTCTTATAAATGAAACTCTAGTATTAAAGAAATTTGATTTCCAAAGGAAGCCCGTTATTTTATAAGCTTTCTCCACATTAACAAAACAAAGGATACTGAGTAACTCGAATTAACATTTAAAAAAATCAAGATATTTAGAGAATACTTAAAAAATATTAAATACTAAAGTATTAAGGTGAACAAATTTGTTTTGTTCTTATTAGGTATTTTTTCTTGTAAAAAAACTCTGACAAATAGAAGAACTTTCCTCTCTTCTTTCCTCTCAAACATTCCAAGTATTATGTTAAGGAACAGGATAATCATCTTTTCTATCTTATATTGATAATGCAGTGGAAAAAGCCCTTTTATCATCTACAAGCATCAACTCCTCAGCATTAGAAAAGACCTAGAAAGAGTGCTACATGGTTACCAGTCTTGCTCTTTGTAATTTGGCAGTTTTCCGGTCTGTGATACCATGTTAACCAATAAATAGTTGCTCCTGTTTGCTTTACCAAAGTAAGAATGGGCATGGGAAGAGTTTGCTGAACTCATTAAAATGTCTTGCCAGATCCTCCTTGCCAGGCAGTAGGACCACTGAACTTAAAATGCTCAGTCTAGTTTTCTCTTAGTCTCCCATTGATTGTGTAAGGGAGCCTCCCTCTGCTTCTGAATTTCTGATTGAACATCCTGTAACAAAAGACACATTAATATGAGAAAAACAGAAGCTTATTAATATATATATTTCTTGTATACTTGGGAAATTTGCAGGGAATATAAATAACTCAAAGCAGTGGCTTAGAACTCCAGAACTTATAGAGCGTTCAATTAAGAACAATTAAATTTATGGAGAAATGACAGAACAAAGGAAAACAGTTTAGGCTTCTGTAGGTGACAAACTTTGGAAAGGTAAAGTAATGGTAGATAAAAGCTTAGTAAAGTTTGTTATGTAGATTCCTCTAGTGCCTTCTTCAAGCTGGTAGGGTCTAAAGTTGTCTTTAGTGATTGATTTTTGTCCCACATAGTAGAGGGGGGAGTGGGGATGTTTTAAAATATTTTTCTTCTGTTTTTAGGCAAATAAGAGGAGGTTAGAGAGATTTTCTTGTATCTGCTTCTTCTCAATTCCTATTAGCTCAAAATAATTCTTATGCCGAAATGGTGTATTTTGGGGTGGCAAATTCTGCTGTCTTTCATTCGATACCAGGGCATGGCCAATTATCTACTCATATCTAGTTAGGCTAGATATGAAAATCTAATATAGATTAGACAATAGATTTGTGTCAACAGATTTGCTGTCACAGATTTCTAATTAACGTTTATCAGATTTATAATCTATATATTCCCTTAAAACATGTTTTTGTTTGTTTTTTAAACAAACAGGTTAGGTGATATATACATGGACTTCCAGCAGTATCTCTGATTTTTTTTTTTTTTTAAATTCAATTTCTTGGGCAGCCCGGGTGGCTCAGCGGTTTAGCACTGCCTTTGGCCGAGGGTGTGGTCCTGGAGACCCAGGATCAAGTCCCACCTCGGGCTCCCTGCATGGAGCCTGCTTCTCCCTCTGTCTGTGCCTCTGCCTCCCTCTCTCTCTCTCTCTCTCTCCTCTTTGTATATTCTTATGAATAAATAAATAAAATCTTAAAAAAAATAAATAAAAATTCAACTTCTCATTTGCCAATATATGTGGAGTAGACAAGATTATTATTACAGAATATTTGCTGCCTTTTGGGGGGAAAGGATTATGCTTTCCTTACCCCACTGATGTCAGGCTTGGTTAACAAAATATGTATGGCAGCTTTTATTGCCAGTGTATGTGTCATCAAGTTCTGTCACAATAACCAGTAGTGTTCCACCCAGAGGCTGCTCTGTCAGTATCAGTCCCAGAGTTAAGATGCCCCAAGAAGCAAACAGGTTTCAATAAAGAATAAGCTTTTGTTGTATGCTACTGAAATTTGGTGATATTTATTATGACATCATAAGCTAGTTTATGCTGACATACTGTACTTTGTGGAGATTTGAGAAGTAAAGGCAATTTTTTTTTGACAATAACTACTCTCTGACAATTAAGTCAGCTATCATTAAGGAGAGTACTTAAAGTAATACACATAATCAAAATTGAGTGAAATGTATTTGAGATCCAGGATAAATATCCTTTTTCCTGGAAAAGGAAAAGGAAAAGGAAAATTTTCCTTTTTTCAGATCTAAGAATTCAGCCAAAATTATCTTTTCTTTTCCTGAAACTAAATGATGTTGCCTGCTTTATGATTTTCCGGCTATTCCTTTTTATTTTATGCCAAGGCCTGTGGACATCCTAGTTTAAAGCAGTTATAGTTCATTTGAGTATGGTAGAGGCGAGAAAAACAAAATGTATTTCTTCAGTATAGTGTGTCTAATGTTCTTAGACAAAGTGAGGAGAACACATACCAAGACTGTGAAAAAATACCTACCAGAGACACAAAGGAGACAACCACCCAGCATACATATTAGTAAATTGTGGATAAGCTCTCAGTGGCAAGAGACGAGAAGAGGTTTTCCTGCTCATAATAACAGGGATATTTTCATTAGACACTCAATTGATGACAAACCCCAAAAGTTTCAGGTGTGATTGAAGCCAGGCCAGGGTTAATAGAAACATATGGAAGTGCTCACAGAACAACTTATATTAGCTTTATAATGTCTCAGGGCAACATGTGTTCCCCTGGTCTGGGAGTATACATTTTTGTCTCAGTGGGACTAGTCCATTAGCCTCATTCTTCTTTCCATTACAGAAGGAATTTTGATTACAAATGTCAGAAACCCATCCTCATTGACTTGAACTAAAAAAAAATTTATTGATATTTTAATGGCGATTTTAAATGCTGGAGTCATCTCACACAGACATTCAAGGGCAGTGTTTCAGTAATGGCTAGGTTCACGAGTTTGCAAGTTGTCAGAGATCGTGTCTATTTTTCCCCTCAGGTCTTCTTATCTTTCTGTTGCTTTCCTTCTCAAACAAGTTTATTATTGTAAGGTAGGAAAGATGGCCCCTGGAAACTCTAAATACGTATCAATCATGTAACTTGTTATTCCAGAGAAGACAGCGTCCCTTTTCCAAAATAGCCATGGGAGAGCCTCTGATTGAATCTTTTTGGGTCATGTGCCATTTTTTGTGGCTTGTAGTGCTCTAATTATCCAGGTTAGCATCATGGGCCACACACACAGTAATGAGGGAGGGGAGAACTCAGTGGGATGGGTTTCCCACAAGAAAAAAATGATAAGAAGGGAGGAAGAGAGAATTTGTCAGGGAAACAAAAACAGTGGCTAGACTGAAACACTACTTGTGTCTCCTTTGGATGGCAATCTCCTGGCCACATGGGGCCTGATCCCATGAGTTGCAGTTTGTCTCTGCTCCAGAGCTCAAGTTTTCATTAATAGCATGGGAATACTAGTCACTTAAGCAAAGGCATTTTTGAATGTCATCTAATGAATGATCACAGCCTGTTGATAAACTGAAACTGCGTTTATTACTTTTCTTGGTAAGAGAAAACAAAACTTCCAAAGCTTTGGTAGTGTCTCAGAGGGGAGAATGAAGGGTTAGAATTTATTGATAGAAACAGGTATATCTTTCAATGTTAGTGTTGGAGGGTTGAGGAAGATTTAATTAGAACTTGGTAAATACCTTGATATAACAATTTAGAATTGGTAGGAATTTCAAGGCAAGGATTAAAGGCAAGAGCTTCAGAAGATTCTTAGGGCATAACTGCCTATTAATGCATTCTATTGAAGAGTTGATGGATATTTCAGGAAGTTTCTGTAATTAGCAACCAAATTATTTCCTAGGCAAAGACATAGAATAGTAAATTTATGTTGATGAAGACATAGGAATAATAAAGTCATGGTAATGTAGACTGTTGACTCTGTGAGAGGAGGTAGCTTTGTTCCTCATTGTCCAAGCTGTATGTGGGAATAGATGGTTTTATTTCTCAATATCTTTTGGCCTAAAAAAATGACCTAATATAGTTATATAAAAATGATTTTAAAATCACTTAAACATTCATTTAAGCTGATAAAAAAATAAGTTAATGTATCTAACAAGTATTAAAATATAAATAAAAAGACAAGAAATTGAGAGAAAATTTTAAAGGAAAATGTCTTAAAAAATTCAATAAAAAATGTTTTCTCTTTTTTTTTTTAAAGATTTTATTTATTTATTCATGAGATACAGAGAGAGAGGCAGAGACACAGGCAGAGAGAGAAACAGGCTCAACGCAGGGAGCCTGATGTGGGACTCAATCCCGGGACTCCGAGATCACACCCTGAGCCAGAGACAGACTCTCAACCGCTGAGCCATCCAGGCATCCCGACAAAAGTTTTCCATTACTTTTTGCTCAGCTATTTTAAATGAAGATGATTTTTTTTTTTTGAGGGGGTGCAGACAGGGAAAGGTAGAGGGGGTGGGAGAGAGAATCTCAAGCAGGCTCCCCATCCAGCACTGAGCCTGATGCAGGGCTCAGTCTTATGACCTGAGCCAAAACCAAGAGTTGGATACTTAACTGAGCCACCCAGGCACTCCTAAATGAAGATGAGTTCAATATTGAACTTAGTACTGAAATTCACTTATCTTTTATATTATTGAGAAGACACATTTTGAACTCATTTGGATGTTTCCCCTTGTTTTTGAAGAGGCCTCTCTCTCTTATTGCTCTTATCTTTCTGAACCAGCTTTTACCCTAGAGCTCTGTTACGTATTATTGAGAACTCTCTCCTTCAGTTTTTCTTTCTGGCATTCCTATGCTCTTTGGAGTAGAGGCATAAGCCTAGCTCTCTTCATTCCTATTATTTCCTTCTGCCCCATACAGTAGTGTATGATATACATGGTAACCTGGATTACCTAACCTAGATTTTAAAGGTTCTGATAATTTAGGGCCATAACGATTTTTGATACTCTTATTAGTCTCTTTATAGGTGTGCTATATTTTGAAATTCTGAGAATAGGATTCAGTTGATGAGTAGATATGAAATGCTCTATAAATCCATGTTGCAGCATAGATTTTCAGAGAATGGAAGTGTAACTATTATATAAAATATATAAAACCACAGTGTAAATAGTGGTAACTTTATTGGGGATTAATTGTATCTTAGAATATTTTGATTATCTTTTCTTTTAAGCGAGCCATGTTATTCTCATTATCATTTCTCTATATTTTTTTCTTCCCCCTGTCATCATTTCCTAGGCTTTGGGTCCCCTTGCTTAGGCTTACCTGTTGTCACCTTCACACTGTCATGATAGCAGCAGGTCAAAATAAGCAAGGAACAGGATGCTTCTCCCAGGGGGCTGTTATTCCTGACTGGAATTTCAGCTGTAACAGATGCATTGAAATTCAGTGAGCCACTTGGGAAGGTTCCAGCCCTTTCTGTGTCTGAGGAGTGCTACCATCTACACGCTGAGGAGCTAGTACACTTAGAACATACCACTCTTCACACTGAAATAAATAACACTGCAACATTTTGACCTCTAAGAGGGAATGGTCATTGTCTACAGTGCATGAGAGTCTCATGCAGGAAGTCACTGAGGGAAGCTCGAGCAATTTAGACTTCAAGTGTCATTCAGAGTATACCTACTGCCTGAAAATAGAGTTTCCCCTTCCCTCAGCAAATGCACAGCACAGACATATGCCCCCAGAGACACACAGAGAGAGAGAAAGGAAAAGAGAGCCAATAGCTCATGTATGGAAGCATTTTCTGCAAAGTAAAACAATGGTAAAGTTGAGTCTACAAAGAAGGTACCCGTTAAAGCAAAAATGGCTTCCTGACAAAGATTACCAGGTAAAGATGACCTTATTCAAGACTGATGCAATAGGAGAGAGAATAGAACCCATAGGAGCTCAGCTCCACTGAAACAAAGTGCTGAAGAGTTTGTAGGAGCTGATATGGAGGGAATCATAGGCCCTCTGTATTTGCTAACTCTCCTTACCCAAAGGAAATCTTTTCTTTTCCCCCACTGGAAATCTAAACTTTCTTGTATCTTCATGACAGGAAGTGGTTTCCCCGGATGGAGGAGCAAGGGTCTCACCCTCCTATGGAAACTGGGAGGTGGGAGCACTCTCTTCATTGCTGATTATATTTTAAAGAGATAGTTTGCACATTCTTGAGAAAGGCATTTCTGGGATTGTAAAACTGACAAGAACTTGGAGATAATTGATACACATTTCAAAGGAGTAGAAAAGGAATTCATAAGTTTTCTAAAGTAAGTGCTCTAAGGAAAGGGAGATCAGGGGTGTAGAGAGGTAGGAAGAAGAACCGAAGGGAAAGATTAAGGCTGTCTTGGTTGCCTTCTTGGAGGGTAACTCCTACCTCCATCTATGAGCTTCTTTACAGAAAGAAATATCTGTCTTGACATCATTCTGGATGTGATATGGTACACTTAACATATATGAAGTATATATGGCTCCATATGTCTATGGAGGTTGAATTGGAGGTATTGCCACCATCTTGTCCTTCGAGGCCTTTTGGATGGCTTAAATTCCTCTTCTAGCTATTCATTGTCTTGAGTTAATCTTTACTTTTTCCTTGGCTTCTCTTCTTACAAACAAACATACATCTGATTAAATGTATATGTGTCTATATATTTATTATATATTATTTATCTTTATGAATGAATATTTCTTGTGTGAAAGAAGATCAAGAGTGGTCTCCTACCGTATACTGCCTAGAGCATAAAGAAGAATAAAGTTGCACACAAGGGAGGGAAAATAATATTTTCTACATTTTTGCTATGAATCAGGCACAATCTTAAGCCTGTACTGTTAGTTGTTCAGTCCTTACACTGACTCTATAAGGTAAGTGTGATGGTCTTTATTTAAAATATAAGCAAACCTAGAAACCTGACGTCACTTGAGGCCATGCAGCTAGTAAATGGCAGAGCTGGGATTCTGACCCCAGGCTGTGATCAGTCTGCTGCCTCTGGTTTTGACGTTTGACCACTGACACCTTTGGGGCACCACCCTCCACCTTTCCCTTTGCCCCACATCTGAGCAAGTCAATATAAAAGCAGAATCAAATCACTCAAACTTCTGGGCGTATGGAGAGCACCCCTGTTCCTACCTCTTAACCAGATTAAATACTAAAACCACTTGCCTCTCCCTTTTCTCAAGCTGCTCCCAGCCAGCTTGAGTGCTTACTTTGCTCAACTGAAAAAAAATCCTGGTATGTGAGTAATAAACCTTTTTATACCCTCTTGGTGATGTATGATGTCATTAGTCATGATGTTTGAATCGATTTTGGGTATTAGCTGATTTCTCCCTCCCAGGGCAACCACAAAACAGAGGCAATGCCAGATGGAAAGGGGAGGTGGGGCCACTGGACACACACATGACCACTTCATACTACAGTGGCCAAGATTCCACATGTGCCTTAGCCACATACCCCTGCCACACCATTAGTAGTATTCAGGAAGAAAAAGTGGTGGGTTGGGGGAAGGCTCATTTCAAATAGAACTTTTTAACACATAATTTGCACTGATACTGTAACTTAGAATTTTGGTTCATCTTTTCCATGCCCTTCTGGTTCTTACAATTCTAACCTATAGCCGCATGTGAACCAAAGTAAGCTTTATTGCAAGAAAGGATTGTTTAAACAGTTGAAGTCCTGTTTTTTTCCTTCTCTGTTCTGTTGTTCTAAGTATAATGAATTTTTAACAGATAAAGGGCCTATTGGTGAGCTGGAAGACAAATGCTATGTTGCAATAGTAAAAGCAGAGCGTCTCGTGCATCTTCTGAAAGATTTAGTCAAAGAATTGTCCCTGTGGGTAATGAACATCTGTTTTATTTAGCTTCCCCTTCACCAATTCTCTGATAACAGAACTGATTTTTCTCTGAGGATTCTATTCCATATGTTTCAGCGAAGCTAAGTCCTTTAACTTCATAAAATCTGTCCCAAACACAGGGGTAGACATAGAACCCCGGTTTGAAGTATACATTATAATATATACATGAAGTATACAATAAAGCACATTATTCTCCTGAACCAAATATTGCATTTTGAAATGGGCATGTGGCTCCATTCAGGCCAAGCAGGCTCCTCCTTGGGAGTCTTCTGCTAGACCCTCTCACGTTATGGTGTCTTTTGCTGGTTTTGCCAGGCTTGGTAGGGTGCGACAAAAGGGCTGTCAGAGGTGATTTGTTCTTTATATATATAATTTTTAAAAAAGATTTATTAGTTGGGGAAAAGGCTGGTTTACAGATAAATTACTTGGAGTAATAAATAAAAACTGTCCATGTAGGTGGCCAGGAGTGATGGAGAGACAGGTGTTGTGCCCAAGATTGCGAATCCGAGAAACCACCGAGGAGCCGACACCGATGCAAACACACGAGGGTTTATTTATAAGCTCGGGCTTGGGTCCAAGTGTACCCGACACAGCAGAGCAGGGACTTGGACCCCGAGGTGGGTTTCAGCTTAGTTTTAAGGACTGGTCTAGGGGACCTCCAGAAGGGGTGGAGCAATTCCTCAAGTTCTGTTTACATCTTGATATGGGGCCTTCAAGGGCATTGAGCTCTGTCCTCATTCTAATAGGGGCTTCCTGCCCTTGGCTTGGCTCAGTTTTTATTCTAATATGGGGCTTTCTAGGACATTAAGCTGTAAGCTGTTTTCTTCCTGTAACTGAAGTAAGATAAAGTTCAGCTCTTATTCACAGGGGCCTGGGATGGCTGGACTTCTGATAATGCTGAACCTAAAGTGGAATGGCCTTAATTTTCTCGGCCTCCACACAGGTAAATGGCCCCGTGTCACATACACGTGGTTGTGGTGGCAGTCACTTTATCTATCATCTATCTATCATCTATCTATCTATCTATCTATCTATCTATCTATCTATCTAGACTTTATTTATTTATTTATTTTTTATTTATTTATTTGACACAGAGAGAGAACAGAAGCAAGGGGAACAGCAGGCAGAGAGAGGGAGAAACAGGCTCTCCCTGAGCAGGAAGCAGGATGCGGGGCTCAATCCCAGGACCCTGGGATCATGACCTGAGCTGAAGGCATATGCTGCGCTGACTAAGCCTCCCAGGCGCCCCTGGCAGGCACTTTATTTTGGCCTGACCTACAATATTTCCTTGTTTCTTTTCTGTTACTGAACCCTTCTTGGCTCTTTATGTAGCAATGGGCTTAGGCACATGGATGAAATACAACTGCTCTAGGCCATCATAGCAATTTCGTTCACCCATATTAGTGAATGATCTTTAGAAAGCTTTTCCCCTACAGATGGCCACTAGGATGTCAGGGGAAGTCTGTTGGTGGCTTCTAGGAAAGTTCTTCTTTCCTGAAATGAGACAGACACAAAAGTATATGTCGTTCTGTCTCTGGATCCCTTACCCAACAACACTTCTGCTCTCAGTGCTATTGTGTTTAAGACTCAGTGACTGAACACAAGACTCGTGTTCCATGACATCACTGACCTGTGATTTCTGCCTCCAGATGTCTTGTTAGATAAACAAGTTGTATTCTTATGGGTTAAGATATTATCAAGGAGGTATTCTGTTACTCTCACCTAATTAATATGAGAAGCATAAATTCAGCACCAGGCTGTCAGTGTCCATGTCATGGTCATACGATGGGCAAATTCTACAGAGAGCTTCCATAACCAATCCCGCAGCATCATAAATGCTCCCCCCGTATTCCCCCCCGCCCCGTATTTTTCAACAAGAAGAAAGAGTTGTCTAGACAGACCTCTTATTGCCCACCTAAGGAAACCTCTCTCTGTCCCTCCCTATCTTACCCCTTTCTGCTATGACAAATCATTCTTCAGAGATGGTCATGGAAAACAGTCAACATAAGTTTATAAGGAAAGTACAAATATCCATCTTTTGTGACTTTAAGCTTATATCCTGACTACATTTAGAGTAATAACTACTCTTGCAACCAAAAAACTAGTAGTTGATTAGCTTTTCTAAAAACCTGTACAAACCCTTAGCCATTCCAAGACACCAGGATTTTCACAGAGGCCTGGAGCAAGCAACAAGAGCCTTTTCCCTCTCTCAGTGCTTGGTAGAGAGCAAACTCATCACGATGATTCAAACTCTCTACGTCCTGCTGCCTTCCAAGTATCTGTTCATTAGTTCATTGGATGATGATAGAACGAGCATCGGTGTCACTATTAGGAAGCATGGGCTCCAGTCATATCTTCGCCACCAGGAAGATCTGCCACCCAAGGCACCTCATGCAAGACCCTAGGAGACTTCGGTTTTACAATCTGTAAAATGTGGATTTCAGATGAGAGAATTTACAGTTCTAAAATTACATACTCAGAATCCAAAGAGACTTCATCTCAGGAAGTGAGATTTCCTAGTACAGGCCAGCCTTCATCTATTGTCGGTGGTTGCTGGAAAGCTGTGCTGAGAAGTGTGGTAGGCTGATCAGATATCCAGGATATCTGTCTCTACATAGATACCAAAGGTATCCATGACCTAATCCCTGGAACCTGTGAATATTATTTTATATGATAAGAAAGATTTTGCATATGTGATTAAGTTAAAAACCTTCAGATGGGGAGAATATCTTGAATTATCTGGGTGGGCACAAAATATAATGTATTGTTATAAGAGACAGGCAGATTTGACTACAGAGGAGAAGAGTAGGTTGGGTATGTGACCGTACTTCTGGATTCCAAGGTGGTGGAAGGGACCATAAGCCAAGGAATAGAGGGAATGCAGTTCTAGAAGCTCAAAAAAGTAAGGAAACAGATTCTCTTCTGACGCTTTGGAGGGGATGCAGCCCTGCCAACAGTTTGATTTTTGACATATGACCGGAACTATAAAAGAATAAATTTGTATCACTTTAAGTCACTGAGTTTGTGATAGTTGGTTATAGCAGCGTAAGTAAATAATTCAAGAAGGATGATAAAGTCACAGCGATCTTAGCAGAGATATAGACTAGATTATGTTTGAGACGGTCCATTCTGAATGGAAGTAAGTGACGGTGAGTGCTTTCTTGTCTCCTAGCAGCAGTTTCTGGTTTAGAAGACTATGCATCTGAATATTTAAAAACAGCTTTGTAATAAACTGGTATTTTCAGCTTTTATCTGAATATTGCCCTCCCTACGTGGATCCTTTGATATATGCTGATGGGTTGCTCTTCCGCTTTCCTCATAAATTATAGTTACAGACAATAGCAGACTGGGGGTATCCATATGAATGAATTACTTTCAACATTTGTCTTATTCAATTGGCGTTTATTGCAGTGGCTTCTAACCTATGGCACGTATCAAAATAATTTAAGAACTTCGTAAAAGTGCATGCCTGGGCCTCAACCCAATGTACCCAAACAGAAATTCTTTAAGTGTTTATTTTTATATTCTTTGCAGACATTGTAAAATACACAAAAAAGCTGAAAACAATGGATTTACTGAGCCAACTGCCATTTCAAATTATAATTTTGAAGCACTCCCCAAATATTGCTACTTTGTAACAGATTTGACACCCATGTGGTTCTATCTCTGCCATGATACCGATGTTCCTATGATGGTACATATAGGTAAGCCATGCCAAAAAAGCTCAGAAATGTTCCGTTAAAGTGCATTAAATAATGCTAACTATGAGATTTATTACTCATACTAAAATGCTGACTATTTCAGGAAATTGCCAGTCTGTCTTAGGCTGGATGGCGTCTCATCAAATTTGATGTAATCTGTTTGCTGACTGGAAAGGCAGAAAATATTGCTGTTCTATCCCACTTTATACAAACATTGAATTGAACCATCCGAAATTACTGTTTTTCTAGGTCAAAAATATTTGAATGCTGGCAATTCCATATGGTTTAACCAGCTAAATGAATTTATTAGTAAATAAACTAAAATCAAACATGCTGAATTACTCCAATGCTTTTTTTAAAAGTGAAATTTAATAAGTAGGTAAATACTAGCATAGCTTCCAGGTTATTGAAAATTACCAAACAGATAAAAGATAAATTGTTAGTTAAAATTCTGTGTGTTTTTGTTTTTGTTGATTTTCCTCAACCTTCCCCAGACATGAATTTGTTTCATTGTCTACAGTAATTTTATACATGTTCACTGAACATGTGAATGTCATTATTTTATATGAATGCATAACAATCATGGATTTTATGTGTGTACTTAAAATCCTGTATTATGCACTGTAAATGTGTTAATTACATATGTTATTAAGGTTGGGGCTTGACATAGCTGTAGCATAATAGAAATACTATTGGAACCAGAGTAAGAAGCCTTGGGTTGGAGTCCACATTTGCTACTTGCTTTCAGTTCCTCATCTGCAAAATGGGGTAAATATTTATACTTACCATGTAGAATTGCTATGAGGCTAAAATGAGATAATGTATATGTAAGTTATTGTAAATCATAAAGAGCTGTAAGGTATCACGGTGTATATGAAATAAGTGCAGGCTGAGGATTCATCATTCTGTGTC
The DNA here is from genome assembly GCF_011100685.1 of Canis lupus familiaris. Lineage (NCBI taxonomy): Eukaryota > Metazoa > Chordata > Mammalia > Carnivora > Canidae > Canis > Canis lupus. The sequence goes on along the minus strand of NC_049239.1, from coordinate 31,484,452 downwards.
AACAGAATAGTTGAAGAATAATAAATGAAGGTAAAAACAGTTTTAACTGTTTCTAGGATACTAACAGGGTGCACTTTTTATTATTAAAAATAGTTTTTAAATATTTTCTTTTTTTATTTGACAGAAAAGGAGAGAGCACACAAGCAGGGGGAGGGGCAGGAAGCGGTGGAGAGAGAAGCTGACTCCTCAGTGAGCAGGGAGCTCTATGTGGGGCTCGATCCCAGGACTATGAGACCATGAACTGAGCTGAAGGTGGACGCTTAACTGACTGAGCCACCCAGATGCCCCTGGATGCATTTTTTAAGTTGACAAACAGAACTGGTGTATGCATTGATTAAAAAAAAAATTTTTTTTGATTCTCTCCTAAAGCATAGCTAGCTAATAAGTATGAGTGATTTATGTGAAAAAAACAGAAGTTTATTAACAAAATAAATGGGAAGGTAAAAAATAATGAGTCTAACAAACACATTTCAAAAAGAATAGGTGCTTTTTAACTCAAATAATTTTTTCTTAAGTTTTATTTTAAGTAATCTTTACACCCAAGATGGGACACAAACCTGTAACCCCAAGATCAAAAGTCACATGCTCTACTGACTGAGCCAGCCAGTCACCCCTCAGAGGATTATTTAAATCTTCACTTTTTACTTTAACCCCAACTTCGTTGTTTTGGGAAGTATTTATTTCATTCAAGCATTCTTATAAGGATGTTTTGTTGTGGTTGTTTGTAAATGAACTGATGAATCAGAGGATGCTAGGAGGTAACACAAACTGATACTGTGGCTCCCATGTCAAGGATCTCTCCACTGCATAATTACTATTACCTTATTTTAATTACATTACACTTTAAGGTCATTTTAATGTTGTTACACATTATTTCATGAGTGTAATTAGTGAAATGGAAAGTGATAAACTTACCTATTTTTACTTTATTTACTTCTGCATTATTTTATTCATTAACATTTCTCCTTTCAGAGAGGAACAGATAAGGGAATAGATCTTTTCATTATCTGGAAATAGAACAACCCAGAGAACTCTGAGAATGCTTTGAGAATACCAGAACAGTGGGAGGGCTCTTGAGGAGTCTTGGAGAAGAGGGCATTTGGGCTGAGCCTTGAATAATGAGTAGATTTACCCATGGAAGAGCAAATGTGTGATTGGGGGGGTGGACCTGTGACGGATGGAATGACGGTAAGAGGATGACACAAAGATGTGCAAGGATGAGGAAGCAGCATGGACAAAGTCATGAAGGTATGAAGCACCACGGGATATGGAATTAGAATGATTACCAGTTTAGTATTTCTATTTTTTTTTTTCAGTTTAGTATTTTTAGAGTATAGAACTCTAGGAGGAGGAAGGCAAAGATCCTTTCTAGTAAGGGATCATCCTACGGCTGGATAACCAGGTCATCAGGGTCTTGCCCGTACCTTGCTCATTACATGCCTGTTTTCTGATTTGATAAGTTTCAGTGGCAGCTGTCATCACACAAGGCAGCTGTCTTCTGGAGAGCCTCTATCATACATTCTCGATTTCCCCTTCCAACCAAAGCAACTGCTACACCACACAACTGGCTGATGAATATATGGATAACATTATTTTTCTGTTCAAAACTACCAGGGATTCTGGTGTCCCACTCAAGAAGGCATGAGCTTCACCCAAGGATCACTCGGTGAAAAGTGTTGCTCAGCTGAGCAGTTACAACTAGGGACAAAATCAAATCCATAAAAAAGTGTTCTATAAATAATAGGAGTTGGGGTGGTTGTATTTATTTTGATAACCGATTCTCCTTCCCACAGACCTAGGTTTTGTCACTTCCACTGAATTCCTATCACTCGAATTCATATGTGCTGGCCTATAGGTTGGGCACACTGAAAAAGAGATAACAGTATTATTACATGTGCTATAGTGTGCTAAGACCGGATTCTAAGGACCAGGATATATTACAAACTTATTCGAACCAAAGAGATGTATCTAACTTCAGACCAGCATAAGAGTTAACACATTTATCAGTATTTCTAAATTTTTATGGGCTTATAAGACCTTTTTAAAGAGTTAGAATTTTATTATTTTTATTTTTTAAAAAATTTTATTTATTTATTCATGAAAGACACAGAGAGAGAGGCAGAGACACAGGCAGAGGGAGAAGCAAGCTCCATTCAGGGAGCACGACGTGGAACTCGATCCCGGGACTCCAGGATCACGTCCTGAGCGGAAGGCAGATGCTCAACCACCGAGCCACCCAGGCATCCCAAGACTTAGAATTTTAGAAGTAGAAGTTTGAAAAGAATCTTTTTTTTTTTTTTTTAGTTTGAAAAGAATCTAAACATAAATTTGATATTTCATTATATTTTTTATTCTAGAATATCTTTTTTTAAAAGATGGCTCATTAAATATTGCTTAGGTAAATAGGATAATGATAAAATACATATGTAAGATAGAATAATTCAGCAAACACTTTTTTAGCATCTAGTTTATGAAACAGAACTTTGTCATTACCTGTCATTACCTACTAACTTCAATGAGTCCCTGAGTTTTGTGGATAACATTTTCCTTTTGTTAAAATTTTATCATACGTTTATCTCTAAATAAGTGTAAAAAAATCTAACTTTATCCACTGATTGGCAAAGCTAGTTCTGTCAAAATTCAGGTGTTTATTCATGTGTGGGAAGGTGGGATGGGTGGTCTTGACTCTCTGTTGTGCACTATCGGTCAGTTTTTCTTTCCCTATTCTGTTTTCACAGTTTTAGTTATCGTAGCTTTAGAAGTTTTATATAAATTCTTGATACTTTAGTATTTTTTACTTTTTTTTTTTTTTTTTTTGGTTCTTTTCCTCTGCATCCAGGTAGGATGTCTCAGTTTTGCCTTCCATTTTATTGAATCCACATTTAAAGCTCTCAGTTCTGTTTTTATTTAGGAGCCAATACGTCCTTTGATTCACTGTTGAAATTCTAGTTTTCTTGCATTTTTTTTTCAGTCTCGTCTTGCCATCTTATTCCGTGTTTTCTTTGTAAGGAGAAATGGCTTCCATGACATTATGATCACAAATACCTACTAAGAAAAACAACGAATGGTTTTAATGCAGAGTATAAAGACATCATTCCTCCCCACAAACAAGTGGCTGTATCATATTGAGAATGCCCTGCCAGACGTCTGCTAATATGAGGTTCTGATTCCAGTATTAAATCCTTATTCGGGTTCTGTACTCCTAATAAGGAATCTTTGGGGTGATATATCAAATAGGCTGTAAAACAAAACACCCCCAAATTTTTAGTGGCTTGAAACAACAATATTTATTAAGCTTGCTGTTGTACAGGTCAGACACTTGAGCTGGGCTCAAGGTGAGTACTTTTCTTGCCTGGCTGAGCTCAATCATTAGCTTTCAGTTAGTGCCAGGTCAGTCAGGGGCCAGCTGGTCTAGCACAGTCCTACAGGGGGGACAGCTCACCTCCGCCGCACTTGGTCTCCTACCACCCTCCGGCTTGCTTGGGCTTGTTCCATGGCTGCAACCGGTTTCCAGGAGACAAGAGACGTGGGTAAGGGCTTGAGTCTAAGTCTTGGAACTGGCACAGCATTGCTTCCACCACATAGCAAGGATCAGGGCAAGTCACAGGGCCAGCTGAGGTTCAAGGGGAAGGCAAGGAGATGCCACCTTTTCATGGCAGGAAGGCAAAGTCACATTGAAAGGGCGCAGATAACACAGATGAGTCAGGGACTGAGGCCAGTTCTTGCATTCCGTCGCAGGCAACATTCCATTTCTTGGGTATTGATATGGCTTTTGAACAAGCTCCATGTCGTGCTTTATTTCTCTCTGTTTATTGTGAAGCCAGGAAGGGACTGGGCACAGCTAAGGGACCTATCCTAAAAGAGTGTTTAAATTGCCCTTCTCCCCACGCACTGCCTGGTTGGACCTAAGTTTCTTCACAATATTCTTCCCTTGAGAAGCTTCATTTCCTTGTCCTGTGGATTTTTTTCTTATGTTTTTACCAGTATTTTGTTCAGAAGTTGAGAAAGCCTATATCAGGGATGGGTAGCCACTTGAAACTGGAAGACTTAGCTTGATACTAGATTGTTATTCCTTATTTCAGGTTATAGGTTATATTCATTTATTTTCACGATGACCACCATGATTGTTTGTTTTTAAGATTTTATTATTTGAGAGAGAGAGAGAGAGAGAGAGAGAGAGAAAGAGTGCAAGCAGGGGGAGGCACAGAGGGAGAATCAGATTCCCCGCTGAGCAGAGAGCAGGGCAGGGCTGGATCTCATGACCCCAGCATCATGACCTGAGCCAAAGGCAGGCCTTTAACCACCTGTGCCACCCAGGTGCCACCCCACAATACCATGTTTTGACTATTACTGGCTGGAACTTAATTTCCTGATGAGTTCCCTGACATGCAAAACCAGGATTTCTTGAGTTCAATTTCTTACAAGATAATTCATCTTTGTCCCATGCTCCTTGCTACCTGCGCTGAGACCTGGTATTGTGTCTGAGCTGGCAATGTTTGAATTGGTTCTTGTTTACCCTTTTGAACCTACATCAATCAGGCTGTCAGGACGGACACCCGCATTTACATAACTAATGGCAATCCTGCTTGGTGTCATTTCCGTTTGCGCTGTGACTAGAGATCTCATTTACACTCTGGTGACCTTCCAAATTTCACTTCTGTTAATTTGATCTGTAGGTCCTTCAAGTTCAAACTGCAAGATTCCTGCCTATTCAGAGAAATGCTGTCAAGACTCTTGTCCGTGCCAGTTTTTGCTGATTTTTTTTTTTTGCTTTTATTTATTACCCTGGCTTTTAATTTACTATCTTATTGATGTAACAAATTTTGCTCTGATATGTTAGCATGCTTTTGGCCTCCCTCCTTTTTACCATGGAAGCGAGGCAACCTCGTGCTGTTCGTATCAGACTATGCTGCTGTCTTTCCCCAGAGGGTGCAGTGCCCACACTGAGCCACCAAATTGTCTGTTTTGATGGAACTGATTAATCATTCAAGGTAGATTTCCATTCCATTCCTTTTTTTTTTGTGAAATGAATAGGTTTTGCTTATTTTTAAAAAAGTCAATTAATTGAATTAATGTGTTGAGTGGGTTGATTGAAAATTCTATCTTTGGTTCGAGGGTTTTAAAAGTCTGGTTCCCTATTTTATCAATAATAATTAGAAAAGCCTCAGTTACAGTCCTTATGAGGACCAAGGTGGGTTTTATTTACCATATCAGAGTTCATTGCTTTCTCTAATATGCATTCTTATACCCTCATGAAATGTGCCTGTTGTATAATACCTGCCGTTGAGCAAGGACTCGGAGTCTGGCTCCTCTAATTCTGTCGACTGCTGCCTGGGTGCCCAGTTTCAGTTGCTTCGTCAGTGTAAGGTAAGGAATAGGCACCCATGCACAGCACCATAGGGGATGCAATATGTAGAGTGCTGAGAACTGTATCTAGTAGAGAAGAACCCGCAAGTTCTGGCTACTTTTCCCATTTTAATCCTGTCAATGTTATAAAATATATTGAAACTCAGGAAAAGATGTCCATTTTGACTTCACCAAGAATTATGTCTCTCTGGGATTCTTCAGCATCCCCTCGGTCGGTCCCGCTTTGGTCCAGGCTTCTGAGTTTCACTCTTCTGGCCTGTTTTGGGTTTTGCCCCTGGTGGCAGAAACATCCTGGAAACCCCTGATGTTTTGAAAATGTGAGCAGCAAGGTTTGTAGCAAGGGCATGGGAAGGTGAAAACAACTGCCTGTGCAGGTGGACGTGCCAGGCTCTGGGCTTTGCTATGGGGATTGCAGCCTTCCCACCTTCTACATCAGAGGAAAGAGTGTTTCCACTCCTGTTAATACAACCTATAAACTCAGGATCACTCAGAGAAGACTGCTTGCAGCGTCCTTAAATGCCAAAACAAAAATCATGATTTCTTGGGGGAAAGTTACCAGGAAATTAATGAAGGAATAGATAAAAATCTCTAGTTTTGATTGCATTATTACAGCCTGTATTTCCTGGCAAGCACACCTTATTCAGAGGAGTATGGGGCAATGGAAGTAACACAAAATCTAACACGTAAGGTAAAGTAGACCATGCTAGCTGCCACTTAGGACACTTGGATAAGCTACTTCTCTTCTTTAGTTTTTATATCTGGAAAATTAGGGTGCTGATTTATCATCTCTAAATTGTCTTACCACTCTGACATTTCTTGATTCTTTTCTAAAGCATAAGAATGTGTTTGTTACCACAGGCGGTATCTCTGGAAAGGCTTTAGAATAATTGTGGAACCCATTCAGCATCACTGTTGGCAGAAATCTTGATGAGTATGATTTAGCGGGCTTCCCAGAGCTGCTGCATATGATGTTGAGCCAAATTCCTGGGGCATCTGAACTACTGCCTGGCAGTAAGTTAGGCCTTCTTCCAGAACTGCTAAGTGGTACCTTTGTGACCTGACTGTGTTAATCATGAGTTGGGCACTTTGGGAGGTATATTAGCTCATTGATACCTCTGGATCAAGCCCAGGTTTACGTTGGGGGAATAAATGGACATGGCAAAGAAATATATTCTTCCTTTCCTAACAAGTATATGAATCACAGTCTGGCACATAAGTGTGGGGGAATCAAGATCAAACATAAACATATAATTTATACATGAAGAATTTTAAGCACATGACTAGACAATGCGGTAGACATTAGGACACCTCCATGTCAGCGGTGTGCCGAAGGAGTTAGATATTAAGCCCTACTCTGTGGGATATAAACCTAAATAACCTGACATTTACCTTCTGCATGTCCTCTAAAAATAATTTCCTTTTCATTAGCGTGAGAGTGACCTAGAATTTCTCTCCAGATCCAAGAAGACAGGTCTTTTTCATATGGAGATGGAGCTTCTAATAATGCTTCTAATAATGCTTATTTAATTAAAAAGACAGAGGGCAACCACTTAAGAAGTGCCTGACCGTTTTAAATGGAGGAATTTACACTACAAATATGTAGAGGAAAATTGCCTTCATCTAAATTGCTCCATGGCTACCACCCTCCCAATACAGCATGTACATTCTTTCACACACACAGACACACACACACACACATACGCACACACACAGGTGCGTTCAAACACGGATGAACACACATGCATATGCATGCGCATGCACACGCATGTCCACAAACTTGCTTACTTTGCATTAATTTGCATTCTAGTATAGCAGCCAAAGCTTAGGCTTTGGAGGTGGCCAGACTAAACTTGAAGCTTTATGATTTTGATTTGGTTAGTCTCTTGATAATTCCAGAATATCAATAGTATTTGCCTGATAGAGTTGCTGGAGTACTATCTAAGATAACACATTGTAGTAGTCAGGGCTCTCCAGAGAAGCAGAACCAGCAGGATGTGTTTGTGTGGAGAGAGGGAAAGAGAGACATGTTAAGGAATTGGCTCATGTAATTATGGAGGCTTGGTTGGCAAAAACAAAATCTGCAGGGTAGGCTGACAGGCTGGAGACCTAGGGAAGAGAGCAGTTTGCTGTCAGAATTCGTTCTTGCTCAGAGGAGGTCAATCGTGGTTCTCTTGTCTTCAACTAATTAGGTGAGTCCCACTTGCACTGTGGAGACTAATCCATTTTACCTGAAGTCTACTCATTTAAATGTTAAATATCATCTAAAAAATGCCTTCATATCCAGAATAACGCTCGACCAAATATTCTGGGCACTGTGGCCCAGTCAAGTTGGCACAGAAATTAACCATCACCCACATACAAAAATCTGTGTAGCAGTGTACCTGACACATAATAAATACTTAATAACTAGTATTAGTCATTATTATTTTAGAGACTCACAAAAGAGCTTCACTTGACAGTAATCTTATCTCAGACTCTACTACTAAAAGTCTACTAAAAGAATCAGAACCTAACAATGTAACTTTAATTAAAATTGTAAACTCCTTGAGTTCACAGATTAGAGTCTGCAGTAATTCAGACTTGCACATAATGGTCCTGTAGAGTTGTAGCCGACCGACTAGGATAAATGGGAGTTTGGGGTTCCCTTACTGCCTTTCTGCTACTAATTACTCTCTTTAAATGTTTGCAGACAGAATTTGATGTTAGTCCTCTCTTTCACTTGACACATCACTCAGTTCTCCAAACAGGTTAGAAGACTCTTCAAAAACAAACAAACAAAAAGATTATATTCACTCAAAAACATCAGAGTAAGGTAATTGGATAAAGGAATGATTAAGTCTTAACACTTTTGGAAATTACCTTGATTTTTTGTAGATAATTATACCTCTGTATATCTCACTTAAATTGAATCAGACCAACAACAGCAAGAACAACTGTTGAAAATTGCTAATCTGGTAAGTTGGGCTTTTGGAAAGCAATATTGAGTAACTTGTCCAGCTAATTAAATCACTTAAGGAGGCATCTATTTCTAAGGCACCTGCTGAAAAGAGTTCATGATGGAAAGGCTTAATCCTGGGCTCCTCACATCAATATACAGGGCTCCATGTTATCAGCTATTTGATAAAGTTGATGAAAGTGACTATTTTTAAAAAAAAAAATATGTCAGCACACAGCTCATACCATCCCAGGATCTTCTCATCAGTGTCTACACATTCACATTAGCAAATCAATTTAACATTTTATCTGTACTTTCAGCATGGCAAGATCTAAATCACATAAACAAAAATGATCAGAACACTTTCGTGCAAATAAAGTCTTTGTTGATGTATATACTTGATATAAAAGGAAAAAAATATTGCTGAATGGTACATATTTTGTAAATGATGAATTCCATATGTAGATGTCTTCAGTGTGAGTAAGCAATTCTGAGATTAAATTTATCCCTTGAATAGAACGAAAAGACGAATTAGGACTTGGGTAATGAATAGCCACAGCAAATGGCAGGATAACCACAGAAATACTCTATTTTGCATGCAGGACAGATTCTTAATTGTAGCACCCCTAGGTCTTTTGGAAAGATGTAGAAGTATGGGGCATTGCTGCATCCTATTCAGGCTGCCCATTTGCATGATCTTCATAGGCAGATCTTCCTGATAGAAGATCTTACTCACGGAAGAATCTGCCTAGGGAATAATGATGAAGGTTGCATGTGATCAAGGAATGGGGCAAGCAATGGTGCTATGCTGCAAGGTATGGAGTGAACCAGAAGACAAACTTAACTTTATGTGTGGGGCAAAAAGTTGGTGTGATTAGCTCATAATTTTATCTGATAGGAAGGATTCCACCAAATAAGAGAAAATAATTTCCTTCAACATTAAGAGTGAGGGAAATAATGGTCAGGATGGCTAGGTAGCATTGCATAGAATGATTTGAAGAGGTTGAAGTGTTTTGCACATAAGTATTTTGGGTGCTAGTATGAAAATTGGTAGGTTTCAAGAGTTACATGTACAGTGTCAGAGCAGACACAATAGGAACCTAATCTTATTTAATTTATACTTAGAACTTTAAGGGCCATCAGAACTTAGTTGCATATTTTTTATCAGCATATAGTTCAGAGACACATTGGATTGTTTATGGGTTCTCTAATTCAGATATAGATGAATTAATAAGTCCATTTGACTTTGTTTTTTCTTCAAGATTTTATTTATTCATTTGAGAGAGAGAGAAAGAGAGAGAGAAGGCACAAGCAGAGGGAGAGGCAGGTAGAGGGAGAAGCAGATTTCCTGTGGAGCAGAGATCCCAATGTGGGGCTCAATCTCAGGACCTTGGGATCATAACATGAGCCAAAAGCAGATGCTTAACCAATTGGGCCATGCAGGTGCCCCTCCATTTGACTTTTTAACAAATAAAAAATAGCATTTTTGTTTATGCTTTAAGACTTATGAGAACAATTATACATTTAAGAGTAATAGTTTTCTGAAAATAAATGAATTTTCAGAAAATAAAGGTTTGTTTTAAAATTCTTTGAGAGTAGCTTTTTAGCTATAGAGTTGTTAGACAGTTGTAACAGATTTATCAAATAAAGAATCCAAAATTTATGTTTTGGTGGTGCTCAGGTGGCTCAGTCAGGTAAGCATCTGACTTTTGATTTTGGCTTAAGTCATGTTGTTAGGGTTATGAGATAGAGCCCCACACCAGGCTCTGTGCTCAGTGGGGAGTCTATTTGAGATTCTTTCCCTATGCCCCTCCCCTTGCTCACGTGTGGCACATGCTCTCTCTCTCAAGTAAATAAGAAATTCTTTAATAAGTTTATGTTTTGAATGTATTTGAAAGTATGACAGATACCATAATTCATCATTTTCAATATATAGTTTCACATATATGTGAAAGTATGTAGCTTCATATCTATGAATATATATTTTACTTACATGAAATGTAAATGTAATTATATTTATATAAACACATTTATATATTCTCATATGAGTATAAATATATATGATACATATGTTTTAATATGTAGTTTCATAAATATATATATTGCAATATGCCATTTCATTATATATTTTAGGAAACTTTTCAAGACTTGTAGTTTTTTAACACTTGCTTTGATTCATTGCCTGGGTTTTCTTCTTTGGGAAACCACTTATACATATGTTAAGTCTTCTCTTTCCTCTTATCATATTTTATATTTTCCTCAAATTGATTTTTTAAGAAAATTGATATTTTAGAATTATTGTGTATTTTTACTTTTTTTAAGATTGATCAGCTATTATTTCCCTTCAATCATGTGTGTGTGTGTGTGTGTGTGTGTGTGTGTGTGTGTTTTCTCTTATATCCCCTTTGGTTTAGCCTTCATTTGTGCCCTGGATTTTTTTTTTTTTTAATATATGTTTTTTAAAACCCACTTATGCATTTCCTGTTTATAATTTATATGTTTTTTATATGTTATATTGTTTTTCTATATATATTTTTCTATATTGGAAATACTGGGTTGTACTTCTCATTAGTTTCCAGGCAGATCTTGCTGGCATGATTAATTATAGTGATGATATTTTATTCATTATTCTCTTTGTTATGATTTTTTCTATGGAATTTAACAGCAATGTTTTCGTTGATGATTTTTTAAATAAAATTTGTTTTCCTAACTTTTTTAGAAGAGAAAAATCAGGTCATAAGAGCTGTTTTTAACATCCTGGTCTATAAGTACCTTTCTTCTGTTATTTTGTGAATTATTATTATTATTATTTTTAAAGAGTCTATTTATTTATTCATGAGAGACACAGAGAGAGAGACAGAGACACAGGCAGAGGGAGAAGCAGTCTCCATGCTGGGAGCCTGATGTGGGACTCGATCCCCGGACTCCAGGATCACGCCCTGAGCCAAAGGCAAACGCTCAACCACTGAGCCACCCAGGTGTGTCCCTATTTTGTGAATTCTTATACCATGTTCTTATACTTGCTTTTCCCCACTCTAATTTTTATCTGGACAGTCTATTTTCTTTAATACCTACATTTTTTCCAATTTCCCTTTTTTTTTTTAAGATTTTATTTATTTATTCATGAGAAACACAGAGAACGGTAGAGACATAGGCAGAGGGAGAAGCAGGCTCTATTCTCAGAGACTTGCATAGACCAGATCACAGTGAGCACTCAGAATATATGAATAAATTAATAGAACTAGTTATTACTTTTGTGATTTGTATTCTCTTGTGTAATACTAACAATAATAGCTAACATTTGTTAAGTACACATTAGGTTGCTAGAGCTGTCCTTAGCACTTTGTGTATATTGTCCTGAATTGGGACTCGATCTCGGGACCCCAGGATCATGACCTGAGCCAGAGGCAGACACTCAACCACTGAACCACCCAGGTGCCCCTGATTTTTTAAATTTCAAATCAATTTCTGGAAGTTTCTCCTTGGCTGCTGTTTGCCCTGGGGTTTTTGGCAGATAGTTTAGGAAGGGCATAAGTTCTAGATTGCTTCAGTCCTTTAGACTTTACCACTGACTCCTTCCAGTCACCTATGAAATGTGTAAAACCCCTCTGTAGTTTAAAGGTATGGCCCACTATTGAGAATCTGTTGACAATTTTAAGGTTTTCTTGTTCTCTGGTTCATCATTTGCTTCCCTTTGTTTCTTCCCATAATGGATTCTGATACCATTCGAGTTGGTGGTGATTTTCACCTCCTCATATTGAGTCATGGGGCTATTTTGCCCCTTAGTTTTGATAATATTTTTTCTGTGGGTTTTTGGTTTTGTTTCATAGTTGCTCTGATTTTATGATGAGATTCAAGGAGATCAAAAAACTATACCACCATTGCTATCGTCTCAACATTTTTAAAAAATATTTTATTTATTTATTCATGAGAGACACACAGAGAGAGGCAGAGGGAGCAACAGGCTCCCTTTGGGGAACCTGATGTGGGACTCGTTTCCAGGATCCTGGGATCATGACCTGAGCATAAGACGTATGCTCAACCACTGAGCCATGCAGGTGCCCCACTATTTTCTCAACATAAAGTGTTTTATCCATATCTTGTACAAATAGTGCTCCATAGAACACACAATGGAAAATATTAATTTAAGTTAGTTACTTCAAATTTATTTCTCAAAGTGGTATCTTTCAAAGCTCTTTATTTTCTTGGAGTATACTTCCCCAACTACCCTAATTGCTCTTTGTGATTTTGGAGGTCTTTTATACTATAGAATTAAAAAAAAATGTATATTTGGGTCTGGGTTCTATTCTAGGAAATGTATGACCATGGGCCACCATTTGAGCTTTACCTCATAGGGTAATAAAATGAGATAATTTCTCTAAAGTTCTGTCACAAGTTGTGGAACATACTAGTTATTCAACATGTTTTATATTGTCTCCTCTATGTCATAAACTTCCTTTGAATATTACTATGATTTCCTCATTCCTGAGTTAGATTGGATGTCCTGTAGGGGCAGATAATGTATCTATCTCCATTGCTGTATTCTCAGAGATTTGCATAGACCAGATCACAGTGAGCACTCAGAATATATTGAACAAATTAATAGAACTAGTTATTACTTTTGTGATTTGTATTCTCTTGCGTAATACAATAATAGCTAACATTTGGTAAGTGTATATTAGGTTGCTAGAGCTGTCCTTAGCACGTCATGTATATTGTCTTATTTCAATGTCACAATAGTCCCACCACGTAGGTACTCTGATATCTTCCCTAGACAGATGAGGCACAGAGATGTTGAGAAACTCATCTGTGTTAATGAACTGCTTGAGCAGATGGACAACTTAGATATTTAACTCTTTAGAGGTAAAGTGTGTGTTTTATTACATTTTATATATATAGTATCTTACTTAGGTTATGCCTGAGTGCTTTGTGCATAAATGAATAGATGGACAAATAAATGGAAATATAGTTCCATTGCAATACACTATGTTGACTACATATTAATGAATTTGAATAAATGAATCAGATGATGATTTTATCAATGATATTGGTGAATAGCTAGAACTTTTACCTGGAGGTTATAATGTGATGCAAATTTGAAATAACTGGTAAATTGAGCAGATACTAAACCACTTTTAAAATTGCAATATTGAAAATTGCATAGTCTTTATTATGAATTACTAAGCCCCACCTCATTAAAACTACTAAAGTATGGTAATGATAATTAGAATCATATCCTGCCTTTCTCTGCTGTTTTGTACTCTGTATTGTTCAAAAGAGCAGAAAGCATACAGTAAGATGAATGGCATAACACAGTGGTAATCTTATATAGGAAACAATGTACAATTAGCTAAAAATTGTATAACGTGGTGCTAAATGGGGCATAGCTGAATACACTGTGCAAGTATTTAATGTGAAAAAAAATTATTATGTGGAAATTGTGGGCATTAAAAGCTAATATTTCTATTTTAAAAATTTCTTCTCCTTTTTCTACCCCCAGTGAACTAGATGTCAGCCAAATAGAGGTATTGAGAGGAACAAAAAGGGGTAGGGCAGGTTTGTGCATAGGATTTAATGATAGACAAAAGTGCATTTAAATTTCCTTTGTGGCTTATGTTCTCAGTGCTTTCAAAGTAAAACAAGTGACAGATTTGTGGGGGTTGGAGAGATAGTTGGAATTTAATGTTCGAGAGAAAATAAAAAATATTCAATGAATAATCAACCTGCCAAATATAAGCCTTGGGACTTGAGTTGTACAGTAGTGCATGTAATTTTTCTATAGTATTATTTGTCTATTTCTCACAGATCAAATCTGCCCTATATCCCTAAACTCATTAGGTAGAAGTCAGATCTTTAAAAAAAAAAAAAAAAAAACAGGATTTATTTATTTATTTCTAAAGATTTTATTTATGAAAGAGAGAGAGAGCATGAGCACGGGGAGGGGCAGAGGGAAAGGGAGAAGCAAGATTCCTGCTGAGCCAGGAGCCCAATGTCGGCCTCAATCCAGGATCCTGGGATCATGACGTGAGCCAAAAGCAGATGCTTAACCGACTGAGCCACCCACGTGCACCCAGAATTTAAGAATAATAAATTAAAATAAAATTTCACTCATTTGCCTGCATAGTCTCTTTAAATAACCCATGCTAATTTCTCCGTGGTATAATGGATATTTATTATTGCCTCCCAAGCATCCATTCTTCCCTGTTTATCCCACCAAGAGGACAACAGTTTTCCTTTTAGGTATTCCCCTTTCTTCATTAACTAATTTGTTTAGGTAGAATTAACCCCACCCCAGTTCCAAGTGTTGGCACTAATTAGCATATACAGTTTGATGTGCTCCCTCCTTTTAATCTAGCCCATCGTTATATACTGATGAGAGCCAATGAGTTGTGAGATGTTGAGTCTTCTGAGTAAGAGGAGCTCTCTTTCTTCTCCTGGATACTATGGGGTTAGGATTTGAGATCAGAGACTACTATAGTTATTTTTCTACCATGAAGCAAGAGGGTGAGTAGCTTTGTGGATGCTGGTTTGGTTGAAGGGGAAGTTTAGGATAAAGCCAAAGTCCTCAGAAAGCAGGATAGAGAATCAGAGAGTAACCAGACTCCTGACTGATATAATTAGAGCAACTGAATTTTTGAGCCAATACATTCTCTTTTGTTTTCTAGCCAATTTGAGTTGAGACTTTAATTTGCAGCAGAGTCCTTTGTGATGGTTATGGGCAATCTGAAGGAACGTCATATACAATGTGCAGGAAGCCACTGAACAGGGAGATTCAACCTAAGCGGAGATCATATGTTAGGTGAAAACCATTTTTATATTTTAAGTTCTGATTGGTTAACTCACAAGTATGTAAGTTGGAGTAGCATGGTGTGCCATCACATTATAGAAGGAAACCCTACTGGTATATTCTGACATTATGTAATGTAATAACATATTGCCTTAGTTTGCAGAACGTTCTTTGCTTGAGTAAAGACACATTTTGTGAGTGGTCATGCTTCTATGTAATGACCTGTGTACGTTTCCACCTGATGAGTCTCTTTGGAATACATGGGATATGAATAATAGGATTTCTGGCTAATGAGTTTTTAGTTGGTTAAGAAAGTTTGGATGCAAGTAAAAGAAACCAAACTCAAAATAGATTTATTATCTTTTATAACAAACTAGATGATTCCAGAGTTGATTTATTCATTGCTTGATTATAAGATCAGGGACCCAGGTTCTTTGTATTTTTTCTTTTCTGCCAACTTTAACAATATTGATTTGTTTTTTTAGGTTAGCTTCTTTCATGGCCCTAAGAGGGCTTATGGCAATTCCAAATATCTTGTGCAGATTAACTTCATCCAGAGATAAGAATAGAAGTCTCTCTTTCTCCATCTCTACTTAAAAGTAGCCTATAGCTTCCCGACAGAATCATATTCTACTATCTGCCATCTACAATAGCATAGTTTAGAATGCTATCACATACCTATTTCTAAGCCAATCGGTGGGAAGGGAAGGTAATTTATCTTGATTGGCATAGACATGTGGACATGCCCTCCCGAAGCCTGGGAGAAACTTCTGATCAGGGGCTCTATAGAAGACAATTGCACTTAAAGAACAAGTTCTTCCTGCAAAGAACAAGGGAAGGTAGAGATAATAGATTGGTTTTTATCAGAGGGTTTTAGGCCTACTTGGTAGAGATCATCTGAATCTAATTTCTCTCTGATCCTGCTGCAACAGCCTCAGTTCAATTTCTTTTGATAAATGCCTATCAGTTGCTGCTGAAATTGAAAAGAGGAAGCATGCATCTTGTGACAGTTTTGTTAATGCACTTGTATTGCCCCACAGCACACAGGAGTATGATCCTTCCAGATCCTGTATCGCTTTAATCCAATCAAATTCTCACTTGCCCCTTTTGCCTGGATTGACTGTAATGACGGAAGAGGCTTGGCTAGATTAATGGTCATAAATCAATTAATTAGCAGATTCTATTTTGCGATTGACCCAAATAATTTCCTCATACTCTCCACCCTTCTCTAATACATGGGACAGTTATTTAAATATATTGACTTAACTTTTTTTTCCCCTTATCACTGTACCTCCTTTGCTAGGTAGAGTTTATAATGAGATATTTCTTAGAAAGTTGTCCAAGTTGCTTAGGAAAGACTATGCTAACATTTTCAAAATACTGGACAAGAATATATCTAAATAAAATGATTCAATTCTATTATACATATTGATATTTCTTGTCCTTGATGGGAAAAATGGCAATGTTCCCCAAGGTAATTTTAAGTGGATGAAATTACAAACTAAAAACCTTATTAAATATATACCTGTCCTTGGCATCCTTATGGCTATCATATATTGTAGCAGATATATTTTTCAAATAAATGTAGTTAAGATCAGATTTTCATCAATATATATATGCACCTAAAGCAAGATTAACTTGGCATTCTAGCCGCAGATTCTGCTGATGTATCCAGAATAATTATGTCTGCTTGTTTATACAAGGTTTAAATTTGATTAGAAAGTTCCTGATGCTCCTCTTTCATTTGTGCTGGGTCATATCCCAGATTCTTTCAGAGCAGTAGTATATAAATGGCAGTGAGCTGGCTTATTTAATCCACCAGTTAGGCTTGCTGATTCTGGAGGGTCTAGGCATATTGCTATAGGCTCAATGTTTTTGTCTTTCCAAAGTTCATAAGATGAGACCGAATCTGCAGTGTGATAATATTTTCAGGTGGGGCCTGTAGGAGGTGAGCAGGTCATGAGGGTGGAGCCTTCATAATAGGATCAGTGCCCTTATAAATGAGGTGCTAGCACGCTCCCTCACTCCTCCCACCCTGTGAGGAAGCCGTGAGAAGACAGCATCTTTGAACCTGGAAGAGAGACCTCACTAGGCCACTACTGTGCTGCACCTTGGGATGCTCAGCCTCCAGAACTGTGAGAACTAAATGTTTGTTCCTTAAGGCACCCCGTCTTTAACATTTTTATTATAGAGGCTTGAGCAGACTAAGCCCCTTCTCCTGAACAACTCATCAGTTCATAGAACTGGGGACTACCTGTTGCTTATAGAAACTGGCCAAGGCAGGGAATGTCTGTGCATTAATAGGGTTTACTACTGCATTTTGAGTCTTCTTCCCCCTTTTTAGTGACCCTGAGTGCCTGTATTTACCCTTTTTAGAATCCCACTATCTAAAGTAATTCTTCCCAAACTTTAATGTGTCTATGAATCTCTTGGAGATCTTATTACAACAACAATTCTAATTCAGTGGGTCTGAGGGTGTCCTGAAAGTGTGTTTCTAGCAGGTACCCAGTGATGCTGGTTATGCTATTCCATGCACCACACTTTGGGTGGTAAGATCCAGCATCTCCTTACCCCACCTTTTTCATTTAGTCTCCCAGGCTCCATTCTCACTCCATCAGAATCTTGCTAAATGCCTAGTTGTTATTTAGGCATTCGGGGTGGGACTGTGCTTCAGTTCAATTAATGCTTTGAATCCTAGAAATTTCCCTTAGGTGTATTTGTTAATCATTTATGATCTAGTTAGATACAGAGACTTCTATGTTTAACCCACTAAAGAGTTGTTACTTAAGATCTGTTCATGCTCTGCTATTTACTCTTGTCCCCAAAGAGGAATAATTTGAGCAATGCTACAAGGGGAAGAAAGGATATTATAAATGGGTATAGATACAGTGTTGTAGTAACGTTTATTCCTATCTCCACATTATAATCCTCCAGCGAACTCAAAAAATAGAGCTGATAGATAAAATACAGGATAAATTTGAATTTCAGATAAATAACGTTGGGTTTTCAGTATTAGAAGATCCGAGACAGTAATTGGGACAAATTCTATAATTTTTTTTTAAATTGGTAATAAATAGTTGAAATGAATTGATTGTGTTAGTTGGCCAAAAACTATTTTGTCTGACTCAGTTGTGTTAGCCAAGGCTAGAATTTGGGATATTTTAAATATGTCTCATTTGGCAATCACGTGTGAATCATGTACTTCTAAGGAGCATGTTTCCACTCATGGCAGCAAATGAATTTGGCAACAATTTCTTCTTCTCCCTCTCTAGTTCTTTACAACTTGATTTGTGCTTAAAATTGTCAGTTGAGGCAGTGAAAAAATATCCTACTAGGATTTGCTCTATCTAATAATCATAATCTGGGCTACTGTCTCTATTTCCACAATACAGAGAATTCACGTATTTGGGGGAGCTCATAAATTCCTGATAGTATTTAGAAAAATCTTGAAAAAAATTTACTAGTTCCTGTTTTTTCTTCCAGAAACAGCTACGGCATCAAAAATACATAGGGAATTATGTTGGCAGGAAAACCTTTCCCTCTACCAATTTAGGTGCAGTGTTTATTATTCTGAATTAACTGGCAATATATTAACAGGAGAAAAGTTTATTACCCATGAGGGAATACTCAGCAGTAGCTCAGATTACGAGGGAGTAAAAGTTAACATCAGTTTAACAAAAGTGTGTTTTGGTGGTGGTTAGAACTTGAATGGGAAAGTATGGAAGGTTCTACTGGGCCTTTTCATTCTGATGATGAACAGTCTCCTTCCTGGCTGGAAGCTACCCTAAAGTGGAGGGGGTTTATGGTAGCTAAATCCACCCCTCCCCTGTGAAGGATCAATCTCCTAAACAGGAAACTCCCTCAGGGAGGGGTTAATGGCAGTTGGATTTGGGGTTTTATTTTTAGGATGCTCCAATTTAGTCAGGTAAGGGAAGATCAGAAAATATTTCTTTTTTGCTGATCCCTTCAATGACCTTCATTTATGAGCAGCTCCTAAAGGCATACCGTCCTAGGAGGACTATAAAATATTTCAGGTAATGGAACTTACTAAATAAAAGAATTCCAAAAAAAAAAAAAAAAAATTCCAAAAATTAGGCATTATGTAGTGGCAAAGACACTGTGTGAAAAGTAACTTTAGGGAAGAAAGGGTCAGGGAAAGGATGGCAGAAAATGACATTTTCTGTGTTAAATTTCAGGGGAGATTCGTGAGGTTTTAAGGAAGTGTAGCAGGTGTTGGGCCTAGGTAATTGACAAATTTGGAATGGAAACCAGTTGGCACTAAATAGACACTTGCAACTGTACCCTATTTCTTTCTTATTTCCAACCATCTGTGGCTTTCAGCAGTTGGAATTTATGAAATTAAGTAGATCTAACATAGGACTATTTCATCTATCATTTAAGTTTGTATGACGATTCCTCCTTAACTACAAGGTCCTTGGGTATTAAGGAAGGTCTGAGGCAAGAAAGTAAGGAAGAGATATTTGGATACCAAATTTAACTTGAAAGGAATATTTTCCTTTTTGAATGTAGTTTGCTCATCATTGCTTCTCTCTTAAGAGATTTGACAATAATTACCAAACAGTACATATTCTTATCCCCACATTCTCATTGTGAAAAAGATTCTTTGTTTACAATGAAAACTAATATTTTCACGTAATGCTCCCTCCTTCTTAGCATACCCAATAATGTTTTGGCATATTTGTAGAAGTACACAGAGGAGAAAGGCAAGGACAAGTTGGTGGAATTGTAGAAATTGACTTTAACTTTACCTACCTTGGTAGGAGTAAAGGGAAAGGAATCTCCATTTTTCCTGTTACCTGATTGAATTATCATAGGTTGTTTTGATCTTCATTCTATAAAAGTCAAATTTAAAGGAGATAAATGGACTTGAGAAATATTTTGTTAAAAAATCATGAAAAGGTTAAAATTTGAATTGTAAATCATTGAGAAACTATCAAATTACTGACAGTATTGTGGGTCATGTATTAAGGAAGATGTTTTCTCTTGAGAAGGTAGAGTATGGTTTTAGCCTTAAGAACTATTTATATACATCATTTATTATCTGCTTTGGGTTTGATCTTTCATGAATAATACAATCATGTGAGTATGATTTTTTTTTTTTAACCTGAGGAACTAATTTGTTCTCACTAACCCGTACTCTGAATTTCATCAGATAGTATTTTAATGAGGCAACTTTTTTTTTTCTTTCCAGATTTGTACCACTTCTAGGGTCTATACAAATGATAGATACTTACTTAGATTTTTTGTTTAGCTATGTTTTCCAGCCAGAAAGAACTTCTGGAAAGTCTAGTTGAAAGAGAAACCTATTAGAAATTAATGAACAGAAATTAGAAAATATTTGAACAGAAACTATTCTAAGTGGGCAGCACCAAACCAGAAGTAGTTAGGAGTACTCCAAAGACAGGTAGGAAAGTATTTATATAGAGAAACTTTGGGAGCAAAGAAAAGAAATTATTTGATTAGCTATAGCTAAAGTCTAGTTGGCTGTCTGTGATTGGTTGTCCTTAGGTTTTGATTTCTTCACAGGCATTGGCATTGGGTTAGGCTTTGGTTTGCTTAGGCAAACTGCTAAGGCATTGGTTCCACTTCTGTCTACTTGGCTTCCATATTCAATTAACAGTTTATCACTTGATATTAGAACCTCTGATAAATCGTTGCTCTATTGAATGGAGACTTGAAAAAATCAAGACTGTAAGTTCCTAGTCATTAACTTCATAACATTCCAGTTTCTTGGTTAATGTTAGATTGTGTGATTTAGGGGAGTTGAACTTGTTTAACTTCATCAATGTGAGTTGCTAGCTGAACATCTAGAACGAAATAGATGCTCAGTAAATGAATATCTTCTGCCTTGATTAAGTTACATCTGGTTGTGAAAAAAATAGAACTTCATTTGAAATGATCTTGCCTCTCATAACAAGGAATCAAGATTACAGCTGACACGGACACCTTATTATTTCCTAGCTACCTTATGGTTATCTCTAGAGCAAGAGTGAAAAGAACACTGACTCATGGAATTGCTAATCAGTCTTTTCTACTGAGGCCATTAGTCCTAACAAAAGTAAGTGTATTGTCTTCCATTGCTTTAGCAACCAATTGTTGCTGGGCCTTATTTTCCTCATGTTCCACTGAGACACATTGAACTTTTGGGGCTAGCATTATAACAAGAACCTGGCATGGTCATGAATTGAGCCTGCAGGATTTCCCCTCTTTTTGTCAGCAATGCATGTGTTATGCAGGGCAGCCTAATGCTATGATTTGGGGAATTTTACAAACTGAGGCCTATTTCTAGAGATTCTGACTTAATTGTGTTAGGGTACTAAAAGCTCCTCAGGTGATTCTAATCACAGCCAAAATGAAAAATCACTAGTTGACTTACAACATACGGTCTTGACAATCTACTTAACTCTTCTGTTTCCCAACCTCCTTTTCCAGGAAAATGACCATAGTCTGTCTCATAGGGTATAAGTGGATTGAGTTAATACATATCTTCCTCAACTTACAATCGGGTTATGTCCAATAAAATCATCTACGTTAAAAATATCAAGTCAAAAATGCATTTAACATACCTAACGTACCCAACATCTTAGTTTAGCCTGGTCCACTTTAAATATGCTCAGGACACTTACATTAGCCTACAGTTGGGCAAAATCCTCTAAGCTGATTTTATGATACAATGTTGAATGTCTCATGTAATTTATTGAATACTGGGAATGAAAAAACAGAATGGATAAGTGATCATGTGGCTGGTTGGGAGTTGTGGCCCTGCCACTGCCCAAGCATAGGAGAGAGGATCATACTGCATATTTCTAGCCCAGGAAAAGATCAAAATTCAAAGTCAGTTTCTACTGAATGCATATAATTTTTGCACCATTATACAGTAAAAAAAAAATTGTAAGTTAAACAATCAGAAGTTGGAGACACTTGTATATGTAAAGCACTTAGATCTTTGTCTAGTTATAAGTACTATAAAACTGTTGGTCCTTACAATTTGGTAGATAAAGGACCAGTAGTAATAATAGTTAATCTTCACTTAGCATATATGCTTCATATAATTCTAAATATTTAAACTTTGCCATCATATTAGGGAGATACTATTATTCTCATTTTTTTACAAATGGGGAGACTGAAGCCCAGAGCCTTAGGTAATTTTGCCAAGGCCTAAATTTCTCAGCGATTTCACAAAGATTAAAAGTCAGGTAGTCTGAATTCAAGCACATAAAAAAAGCTGAAAGTCAAATTGCAAAGTAAAATGTGTTCTGAGAAGTTATAGTTTAAAATTTCAAATCCAATAAAAGATTTAATATGAAAAGTTTATGATTATACCAGATAGTTACGAAAATCTGTGTATAAGCCATTTGACTTAGAAACCAACGTTTTCAGAGTATGGGCCCAATAGCTTATTTAGCTGGCCATACTATAGACTACAGTATAATATGGTAGGATGGAGACTACTCAATTCTTAGGAGTAGGTTCAACTTCTATAATCCTAGAAATAAGAGGATTTAAACCTATTAGTCTACCGAAGTAATTCTTTTATCAGACATTTATGTTTGTGGTGGAATGATTAACATAATGGTGAGTGATATATGTCATATGCAAAGGGCTAGTGTTACAGGTAGAAAATTTCTTCTTAAAGGGTCAATAATCAGAATCATGGATTCTGATAAATAGATGGAAGCTGTTTTATAATTAAGTTAATTATATACATTTCTCATATGTAGGGATTGTTAAATGCTCCTAAACCCATAACTGTTATAAAAATAGTATATTCGGGATCCCTGGGTGGCGCAGCGGTTTAGCGCCTGCCTTTGGCCCAGGGCGCGATCCTGGAGACCCGGGATCGAATCCCATGTCGGGCTTCCGGTACATGGAGCCTGCTTCTCCATCTGCCTATGTCTCTGCCTCTCTCTCTCTCTCTGTGTGTGTGACTATCATAAATAAATAAATAAAAAAAAATAGTATATTCTACAAAGAATAGAGAAAATGGACCTGCTGTATATTCATTGTTGAAACCAGAGGTGAAATCAGGTATTCCTTCTGTTAGGTCACATGGAGCACAGTTGGTTTCTGCTAGAATTGAGATGAATTATATTATAGGTAGTGGTCAATTTGGAAAAATTATTCCTAGATTTTCTTGGGTAGTGTTGAAAGTGTAAATGGCCCATTTATTAGCAGGATGATTGCTAATGTGTCTTTATAGAGAGTTGTGCTACTGCTTACAGGGCTCAGGTCAATATTTTAAGTTTGAAGCTCAGCCTAATCAGAGAATAGAGTAGACAACTAAGCTTGATATAGCTAGTATGAATGGGATGCCATTATAAATATGATATTGGTAGCAGAATTCATATTGTTAGGGTCAGGATGAGGACTAGGATTGGTGCAATAATCAATGTGGATACTGCTGACAGTGGTTGTGGTGGTTCTTTAATGAGTGGTCTGACAATGTCAACGATAGGTTGTAAGAGGCTGGTGATGGTTGATCCTTTATAAAGTCTCCTATAACCTAATACTTCTCACTCCATTTATGGGAGGAATGCTATAACAAGTAAAATAGGGTTAACCATAAAAGGATATTAATTATGAACCTACTGTTAAGATTAATTCAACCTTTGACAAATTAAGGTTTAAGTTTTATGCAAGTACTGGGCTTTGTTACCCTAATGAACCCTTTCAGTGGGCAGGGCTAATTAATTAGATTGGGATTACATCTTCTATTATTTTTGAAGGCACTTTTGTAAAGTTGGCCTTATATCTGTTGTCTGGGATTAAGACAGGAGAAGTGTAGGATAGAAATAGACCTGGATTTCTCTGGTCTGAACTGAGGACTTAATTGAACAAATTATTGGACAATATTATTATGTTGGACTTAATTGTTGAACAAATTATTAAAAGTGCACATACCATAGGGGTGTCCTGACCCACATCGAGGTCTTGAACCGTATTGTCAATATGGATTGCACTGTTCTACCTAGGGTAACTTATTCTATTAATATATATTTTGGATCAATAAGTGATAAAATATTTTGATGGTCTAGGTTTTATTCACTCAGAGGTTTTTATTCTCAACCAAAATTATAAATCCATCTAAATTATAAATTATATCCCAACCAAAATTCTATGTCCATATAAAGTTTTGTTATCCCTTAAATTTGGTTGATTTTTATTTTTTTTAGACTGGTTAATTAATAGGGTTCTCTCATGTTATTCCCCCCTCTTCTTGGGAAGGTCCATTTCACTATCAAGAGACAGTAAAACCCTCATGCAGCCATTCATACAGGTCCATATTTAGTGGAAAAAATGATTATGCTGCTTGTGCAGTTAGGATATTGAAGCTGGCAGGCTGGCAGGATGTCTAATGCTAGAAATCACTAAAGATGATATTTTTGCCAAGGGTTTGTATTTGCTAAGTTTAGCTTTAGCTTTTTTCCTAAGCTTAAATGTATATCTGTGTTGGGTTAACAATGGATTTAATAATTTTTGGCTTGGATTTGTTAACTCTCAGTAGTTTCATTCTGATATAAGTTTATGCAAGGAGAAATAATTACTATTGCTCATATTAACAGTTTTGCTTCTATGAATTGATTAATCCAGTATTAAGTTAGGAGTTGGTGGTTTTCAGGTTTTCAAGTGGTCATTTAATATGATATCTTGGAGTAAACTAGGTGCTTTATTTAGGCTACACTTTGGTTTTTATTTATCCAAGCACACCTTCCGGTATGCTTCTCTTGTAATGACTTGTCTTCTCTTACATATAACTTATTAATAGTTACTAAACAGGTTTTGATATTTGAAGAGGGTGATGGTCAGTGTGTATGCTGCTGCCTTTTTTTTTTTTTTTTTAGTGTGTGTGCTTCTTGACCTAATTCAACTAAGCTCTCTACTTACTACTAAATCATCCTTTAGTTTTTAGTTTTATAAAGTCTTTGCCAGAAAATTTAATGTTCTTAGAGTGGAAGATACAGCCCATTTATTTCTATTCCATAAGCTACACCTTAACCTAATGTTTTTATTTCTTATATTTGTGCTTACTCTAATTCCTCTTTAGGGTTTGCAGAAGATGGCGGTACATAGGCTATTATTAGCAAGAGTTGGTAAGGTTTATTGATTACAGAACAGGCTTCTTTAGTGGGATATATGGCACCACTTAGTCTTGAGTTTTAGGTTGTTTCAAGTAATATTACTCTGGTGAATACTTTGCTTATAATTATTTGGGTTTGGGGTTAAGCATAGTGGAGTATCTAATCCCAGTTTGGGTCTTAGCTATCCTGTAGCCAAGAATATTAGTCACTTTCATGGTTTGTTTTTTAGCTGTAGCTTCTTAAAGCCTAATTAAAATTTAACTTTATTTTAAGAGTATCTTTAACATGCTTTACACCAAAGCTATATTAATTTGAGTTAATCCTGTGACTTCAGTGACTAGCACAAAATCTACTGACCCTAATTACTATAACTCAGTCAAACTTGTTTATGGCTTATTTTTTTTATCACTGCTGTTTCCTGTGGAGGTACAGTAAAGCAAGGTGCTGTGAACCACTTTTTTAGTCTGCTTGATGCCTACTCCTTTTGACATCATTGACTTAGAGGGCATTCTCACTGGGATGGAGATACTTGCATGTATTCTCTTATTTAAAATTAATAGACTAGGACCAAGCCTATGTGTTTTTGGAGTTAGTAAACTCATATAGGCATTTTCAGCACCTTGCTCTAATTAAGTTGCATTAACAAATCAGATATGCCCTGAGGCTTTTATGGATTTAAGTGATATATTGGTATTAGTTGAATGATTTTTAAAATTGATTTTTTTCCCCTTGTTTCTCAAGGTTAAGAGTCATAGGTAATTTTGTTTTAGGACTTAGTTTAATATACTTTAATTTTAATCAAAGAAAATGTCAGATCTAGGGAAATTTTTATCTATGGAAATTTTGTAAATTTAAGTAGCATACTAGTATCCATGGGGGAAAAAATTAAAAATTGAGTAGGTTTTTCCTAATCTCTGAGAGCTGAGAATAGGAATGTTTATCTGTAGTTTTGGTCAGGTATGGTTTAGTCATAATTAAAGTACTTAGGAAATTTAGGGTTGACACGGCTAATCTTGTTTTGGGAGTTTGTCGAGAGTACATACAGTATAAGGCTTAATTGGGAGTAGGGAATTTGCTAAGCTAATTGAGTACATATATATGCACATGTATAATTTTTCCATATCCTGTAACTTTTGACTGAAAAACACCTTATGGTGGATGATGTAGATAATATTCAATATAACCTCAGGTACAACTGTTAAGGCCATTGTGGAGTCACAGCATCCTCACTCCCACCAAGATTAAATATCAAATATATGACACCATAGTTACCTGTGAGCATGGGATGATTAGTCATTAGTCCATCAAGATGTCTTTTTACCAGGATAATGCTGATAAAAGCCATAGCTGAAAGACTGGTAAGGACTGTTGCACCTGAGAAGGATATTTGGTTTCATGGTAGGACAAATCCTATGACTTCTGTGGCTATCACTATGAATAATAGAATTATTTTCATATTTCATGTTTCTAGGAAGGTATAAGCTCTATATTATAGGTCTCATTCTACATGAATGAATAAGCAGATAAAAAAAAAATACATGAGCGCTCCATTGGTGTGTAGATTCCAGATAATTCATCCATAATTTACATCTCTGTAGATACAGGTTTTGGATAAAAGGCAGTTATTATGTCTGATATAT
Organism: Canis lupus familiaris; assembly: GCF_011100685.1. NCBI lineage: Eukaryota > Metazoa > Chordata > Mammalia > Carnivora > Canidae > Canis > Canis lupus. The sequence goes on along the minus strand of NC_049239.1, from coordinate 31,457,623 downwards.
AGTGTGTAGCTAGGAATAGTCCTGTTAGAATTTGTAAAGTTAAGCTGGTTCCTAAAAAGCTGCCAAAATATTAACATGATTGGATGCTTGGGACTAACTAAATTGATAATCTGGATTAGTGGGTAGGATTGTTGAATGTTGGTCATTAATGTTGTTATAGTTGAGATACAATGGTGACTTTTCTTTTTCTTTCTTTTTCTTTTCTTTCTTTTTTTTTTTAGTTCATCAGTCATGGTTAAAATCCATGTAAGGTGGCACCTGGGTGGCTCAGTTGGTTAAACGTTGAACTCTATTTTGGCTCTGGTCATGACTTTATTTTGGCTCAGGGTCATGAGATAGAACCCCATGTGTGGGGCTCCACACTCAGCCAGAAGTCTGCTTGAGATTCTATCCCTTTCTCTTGCCCTCCTTCCCTGCTAGTGTGCATTCTCCCTCTCTTCCTCCCCCTCCCTCTCCTCTCAAATCTAAAAAAAAAAAAAAAAAAAAAAAATCCATGTGAGAATAATAATGACCTATATTGTGTCTTAAGTACTATTTTGTGATTTGTTTTGCAGGTTTTTTGTTTTTGTGAAGAGGCTATAGAGGTTACTGCATTACATGGTTTTGGTATTGACTAATAGCTGTGATTGGTTATTGCTGATTGGTGCTCTGGTTATTCTAGAGGATACTCATAGAAATTAGGTCTACATTTAGGATTAATGTGATGAGAAAAGAGGAAAATATAATTTAATTCCTGAACAAAAAGGTCTAATTGGTGTGGAAATTTTAATTTGGAAGTGGGAAATGGATTTTGGTAGTCACTTTCTAGTCAAGTCTAATAGTAGTGATGTTGGATTTCCTGACTTGTGAATAAATTTCATGAATGGTGAGAGGCAGTGAATACTAGTTGAAAAATATCTGAGAAGACTTGAGAATTGGGATATGTTTGAAAGATGATCAAATCTTAGAACTTGTGTTGTAAAGCTCAGTTAAAGTACCAGAATAAAACCTAAGGTAGTCATGGCAGTGGTTGTTAATTTGAGTTCATAAGGCATAATTATCTGTGAGACACTTATAGTATTCTTGGAAATTAAGAATCTGGCCAAGAGACTCCCGATTAAAGGATATTTAATAGAATCAATTAGGAAGCGGTTGTTTTCACTAATTACAATTAAAGTAGAAAAATGTGACTGTCCAAGGAGTGTGAAGAAAATAATTTGGGTGCCATAGGCAGCGGTTAGGGAAGTGGCAATGAGTAATTAGTAGGGCTCAGGTGCATTGGTATATGATATTTAGGTGGTTTTGATGATTGATTAAGTCTTGGGAGTAAAAACCTGTGAGGAAGATTTTTTTTTTAAGACTATTTATCTTTATTTATTTATTCATGAAAGACACACAGAGAGAGGCAGAGACACAGGCAGAGGGAGAAGCAGGCTCCCTACGGGGAGCCCGATGTGGGATTCGATCCTGAGACTGCGGATCACGCCCTGAGCCAGGGGCAGGTGCTCAACCGCTGAGCCACTTGGTGTCCCAGGAAGATTTTTACTGCTAATGCTAAGCTGCCAATGATGAGTGAGGTTGTGGTGAGAGGTAATGCTTTAAGTCGTCCTGTTTTTCCAGAGTCTTGTCCATCATTTAGATTATAAATAATGGATCTGGAACATATAAACAGTATAGTTTTGAATGATTCAGATGTGGAGACATGTTAAATGTGGTTGTTTAATACTAATACTTAATATTAGGTTTAATTGGCTTGAGATGGAGAAAGCAATAATTTAAAAAACATCATTTTGGTAAAAGCAAAGATTGCATTATAAAATGTAGTGGTAACTCCTAGTAAGAGTTGTTAATGTTTGGATAATTTTATTTTCTATTAGTGTATGGAAATGGATTAGTAGAAAGACCCCTGCTGTGCCTAGGGAAGTCATAGGTGAAGGTCAAATTGGGCATATTTGCCAGTTGTTGCTAAATTTGATTAATGGAGGATTTTTTTTTGATTAATGGAGGATTAATATGATTGAGGTTGGGTATAAAATTTGAAAATATTAATAGTTAGGGTAAGTAGGAACCATGCTCTTGATACAGCAAATACAGTACCTCCTATGTGGCTTAGAGATCTGGTTGGAGATTTACAGTGTTGAGTCTGATTTGTCTGTGTCATCACTCAGTTAGTAGGAATGATATAATTCCAATTCCCTCTCATCCAATGAAAAGTTGAAGGTTGTTGGCTTTAAGGTTAGTACAGTAATAAAGAATATAAGTACTTGAAAAATTGGTTAATGCTGGGATCTGAGTTATATCATACTGATATAATTCTATAATTGATCATGTAATAAAAAGTGCTACTGGAATAAATATTACTGAGAAATAGTCTAATCTAAAGGTAAGGGAAAGATTTAGGATTTGAATGGTAACTCAGTATCAGCTTAAAACAATTCTCTTGGCCCGAATAAAAGAATGTTGTTGTGGGGATTAGATTGGGTATGAAGGCATAGGAGAGAATATTTTTTTTTTTACACAGGATGGATATAGATTACTTTTGTAGATGTTAGAGGTGGTTATTATAATTGATAAGGTTACCATAAACTAATATGGAAGTGGTGAATAAATTTATTACTTTTATTTGGAGTTGTACCATTTTTTTTGGTTCTTAAGATAAGTGGTTGGTTCTATCCTTCTATAAGTTTGAAAAAGCCATATTATATATGGAGGAATGAATTAGCAGTTTTTGCATACTTTCTTGGTGAATAAGAAGTTGAGATTTTATGACATTCGCATTCTGCTTTTATTAAGCTATACTTACAGTAGATGGGCCCCAAATAATTTTGAAATTAAGTATTAGGGATATTTATATGACAGTAAGATTTCATTTGAGCTGTAGATTTCTTATTTTTTCTTCTAAGGTCATGATTTTCATAGCTCTGAGTTTCCAAACAGAGGACCATTTCCTCAAGTAGATAACAATGCAATAAACAATTATTAGATTATTTATTGCAATATAAAGTTTCTCTGTAAATGTTTATCCTAACATTTAAAGAAAGACTCATTGTATGGACAGGAGGAGGAGAGGTTTATCACATTTTCTAGTTAAAGTGGTATTGTAATTGCTCTAGACATATTTTCCAGTACCTAAAGAGTTTAAATTTTTCTATGTTTCAGACATAGGAAGAGCCCTGTCATCCCCTTTCTTACAGATTGAGTTTAGAGTGTTTTCTCAAATGAGTCACTGCTTTGTAGTTTGTTGATTATGTTTGTGTCTGGTCAACAGTCTCCTTTTCACAGCTATGATTTATGGCCAATTTTACTTTTCCCTTTGTGATAACATTTCCCAAATCCCTATTTCAACAAATTTAAAGGGTGCTTAAAGCATTCTGGTATTCTTCAAGTTAGAGGTAATTCTTTGAAAGTTGTACATTTGACTTTTGTACACTTTCTACTCTTTATTGAAACTCTTTTTGGTTCCTATTTGACTTTATATTGGCTCATGCAAGATGGCGCTGACTACGGAATCAATCTTTCAGTTTTGGTGTTAAGTTTTATTATTATTGCATCTTGCTTTTGTTCTATTAAAATGAGAGGAGAATGCAAAAGCTAATCTAACAGCTAATATTGATGAAGTAGAATTGAAATAGAGAAGGAAGCCATGTATAATGATGAATGTGGTGGGTTTTAGCCTCAACCTTATTCCATTATGAAGAAACATAAAATTGAAGAAATTATTTGAAATGCTGGGTAGATATGAAAGATTGTGCCAAAAAATGGTAGGGATTACATAGTGTTCTTTATTCCATATGGCACAGAGTTCTTCCTCCCTACTTCTAACCATCGAGTTTCTTTTGACATTTGCACTTTTGATTTGTGCATTTTCAGGAAAAAAAAAACACCTAGAATGGAGTTCAGCTCCTAATGTTTATTGAATTTAGTGGACTATTGCCCAATAATCTGTGTGTAAAGTAAAACCTTAGATTGTGTGGAACAACTCAATGGGTATGAGCAACAATTGTGTCAAAACCATGATCTCTAGGCTCCCCAGTATGAATAGGAGGGTTAGGTGTGGCCAGGCCATTTATGTCCATTTAGGGCTCTCTCTTTCAAACTGTCACTTCAATACTCTCTGGAACTGTTCCACACTGCCTTTCATGCTCTAGTGAGGATGCTACAATTAGAACAAAATATTTCCTGTAGTGAAACAAATGCTATCATTTTGTACCAAAATCTTTCCATAGTACTTGCGTTGGGGGTGGGGGTGGGGGTGCGGCCACTAGAAATGCTTTTACCAACCTAACAAACTGACTTCATAGGTCACTATAAATTTTACCTATCAAAATGGTATAGGGTCATCATAAAGAAAATTCAGGCCATATACAAAATTATAAAGTAACAAATTATCCAAAGTCTCACAGATGTTAATATCTGTTCTATATCCTTCCAGACATCTGCTTGTATGTATGTGTGTAGAAACATGTATAGAGACCGAGAAAAAATTTAAAGACTCTTTATCCTAGAGAGAGCATGTGCGTGTGAGCAAGGGGAGGGGCAGAGGGAGAGGGACACAATCTCCTGAACACTTCCCTCTGAGTGAGGAGTCTGATGAGGGGCTCATTCTCAAGACCCTGAGGTCATAACCTGGGCCCAAATCAAAAGTCTGATGGCTTCACCAACTGAGTCACCCAGGCACCTCAGCGATAGAGAAAAAAAAAAAATTGTTTACTTGAATTTTGCAAAGAAAAATAGCATTTGAGATAGAAAAAAAAACTAATAAAACTTACATGTTTTCCTTCAAAAAAAGACTACTATACATTTCCTAAATAAGAAAAGAATATTAAGTAGTTAGTATCACTGATTTTTTTTTTTTTTAAACTACAGCTTTCAATTTTAGGCAGCATCAATGTATTCCCTAGTCTGAGGGAAAGGTGATTAGCATTCTTAACCTTTCCCCTACTTCCCTACCCCATATCTTTCAGTATTTGTTAGTTATAATATTTTAAACTGCTAGAGTTTATAAAATTTGCCATCTGTTCTGCAAACACAATTCCCCAGATGTTCAGTCCTAGCAAAACAGTTAGATTTAACGTGCACCGCCAGTTTTTTTATGATGCATTTTCCTTCTTCATCATTGATCTCCTGGTTTGCTGCGTCTTATTGAGTTTTATCCCCTGGAATTCGCGGATCCTGTATTTCTGGAGTTCTAGCACGTTTGATAGGTCCACCTGCTATCTTTGTCAAGTTAAATGGGTGGAATATTCCCGAGTGAGACTTTTCTCCTTTGAGAAGTTTGACTGTAACATTCTTACCTGAGCTCCTTGAATGTGATTGCAGAGATGTCTGGGGCTAGTCTGATATCCTTCTTGCTAGTGATGGTCGCTTGTCTGTGCGCTTGAAGAATCTTGTCCCTTATTCCTGAAGTTTGATAACTTACTTGTTATGTATCTGTGTTGCTCATTACAAGGAATATATATGCTCAGTAATATTTTCTCTCTCTCCCCCATATATATATATATATATTTTTTTTTTCCCTCTTATATCATCTACTGTCTTGATGTGCTTACTGCATTCTTCATTTTAGGAGGGATTTTCTGCAAAATATACCAACACAGGTCTTTCCTCCCCATTTCTATTCTCTTTAATTGCTTTAAACTGTCTTTTTTTTTTTCTTCCTCCATATACTATGTTCATCACAGCCTTTTATCTGTAACATTAATTACATTTTCACACATGCTGGTCCTTAACATTTTTTTTTTCTGATTTATTCTGTAATGGTGTTACTTTGAGCATCCTTAGCTTTCTTTTTTCTTTTTTTTTTCATCCTTAGCTTTCTTTTTTTTTCTTTTTTTTTTTTAGTGTAACACTGTCATAGGTCATCTTTGCCTTTTTAAATTTCATAGATCTTTTTTTGAAGTCTTATTAAAAAAAAAAAACTCTAGAATTTTAAGCCCTTGCTATACTTTTTTCCTTAGGCTATGTTTTTCCTCCAAACTGAGCCTTCCATCTGTGTTTTTGCACTTAATATTTCCCTTGCTCCTCTTTCCCTATCTCGTCTTTCTCTGCTTCTCCTCATCCTTATCTTGTTCTTTTCTTTTCCTTCCTCCCTCCCTCTCCAACCCCATCCAAGCCTCATTTTTCATCCCTACATCCATAGCTTATCAAACTTTACCAAGAACATCTCCAGATCTTCAGTTTTTCCTGACAGTCTAAATTTTCCTTAATTGCTGTCTTTTTTTAATCTTTTTTTTTTTTTTTTTTTTTTTTATTTAAGGACGATATATCTTTGGCTCTTTGAGTGCTGTCTCTGTCCCCATTTTATGCAAAAGAGAAAAACCCTGACTGGATTCCACATAGGTAATACTACTTTTGCTAATTAGCAGTTGACCTACCTTCCTCGAAATTATTGTGTGTATGTTTTTCTCCAAGCTGAAGATAAGTTCAAGGCAAAGACAGGGACAGTCTTTAGGTCAATCAAGCTAGAAAAGGATGAACAACTTTTGCCAAGGAGTTATCAAGTTAACGTGATGGCTAGATAGTAAGACGAGTTGTAAAACCATGCTTTCTTATACATATCTAAACAAAATATGTTGCTATCACATTAATTATGCACTTATATTCTTCAAGAAGCAGAGATGTCAAGAGTATATTTGGATTAGTGCTAACCATTCACAATCTACTTGAACCCCTCTTCATAAAGTTGACTACATATTTAGATGTCAAATACAATTCCTTCCATTTTTCCACAATCAAAAGTCCGTTTGCTTCTCTAGGCTATTAGTTCTGGCACAGTCAGTGCTGCTGATTCAGTGTGATTGCTTTGCCTTTCCTCTCTCTAAGAGCTAATTGATTAGGTGTCAGTATGATCTATTTTCTGTTACTTTTCTAAATCATCGTGGAAATAGCTTTTGCCAAATATTTAGGTGTTACAGAGTTTACTATATTTACAGAGATAATCTTTTAACAGTAAAATGCCTGAATCAGCAAATCAAATACTCAGCCCTTTTTATCAGATGTGCTTGAAAAATCTAATGTCTAACTACAGTCAGATTTAAGCAGCTAACTCAGTATATATTAATGTACAAGATGAAGTTATAAGTAACAGTAAAGAAACATCTGAGCATGAAGGTTGGAAACTAAAACTAAATCTAAAAATTAAATGTGTGGTATTTGTGGAATCTCTTTTCCCAATCCTACCTAGAGCAGTATTCTTGTACTTGGAATTTTTAAAATGGCATTTTGACTTACAAAGAACTGTAATCAAACTAATTCCAAAAAAAAATTTGGTTGAAAAAAAATGGCAAAGTTATATGCATGTTCCTTGCTTTATTAGTGAAATTAATAAATGACAAAATAGATTATACATACCAAAGCAGTCTGTCAAATAGAGCAGCCACATTTCTTGGCAAAGGAGCAATTTTAGCATCAGAAACCTTTTTTAATAAAAATATATTTTAAGATTGCTTGCTGCATTTGGAAATAGGGGAACCTTTTCCACATTCACTCTGAGAGCCTGTTGAAATCTAATTCATTTTGAGTACTCATCATGCCTCACATTGCCCTGAACTAGTAGAGATATATTCCCAGTCACAGTGCAGCTTACACTTAACACACTCCAAAATTGAGTCTTTATTCATTGCTTAGTAGGATTACTTATAATTGCAGAGTGCTCTCAGTCATTTTATGGAGACTGAAATAAGTAACCATGCATCCAATTGAATTAAGGAAAATGCACAATGGCAAGAAAATTAGAAGAATTAAACAGAAAATGGATAGAACACTTTACTAATGCTGTGTATGCACTCTGGGTTTAGGTCATTTTATAAATGACACACTTAGTGAGCAACACTGCATAAGCATGGGGATACAGAGTAATTGGTTGCTTGAACACCGCTTTCTTTGGTACACATCCATACCTTTGGGCTAAAAACTAAAATTTTCTAGGGGAAGGCATGATATCAAAGTGAAAGCAACCTCTTGATCATTCAGTGGATGAGATATCACATTCTATGCATGTGTGGGGGGTGGGAGGGGGAGAAAGGGAAGGAGAGCAAGAATCTTAAGCAGGGTTCCCACCAGCGTGGAGTGCTATGCAGAGCTCAATCTAACAACCCTGAGATCATGACCTGAGCTGAAATCGAGTCAGATACTTAGTTGACTGAGCCACTCAGGCACCCCTAAATTATAATATCCTTTAAATGAAGACAATATGATCCAGATGTCCCCAATTTATTATTTATGATTTAAGTATACAATAAAAATTAAGAAGGTGAAGCAGGAAAATGGGACACAAAATATGACAAGAAAAATGGTCATCAATATAAATAGACCAGAAGGAAATTGAAGCAGTAATCAAAAATATCTCAACAAACAAGAGTCCAGAGCTGGATGGCTTCCCAGGGGAATTCTATCAAACATTTAAAGAAGAATTAATGCCTATTCTTCTGAAGCTGTTTCAAAAAATAGAAATGGAAGGAAAACTTCCAAACTCTGAGGCCAGCATTACCTTGATCCCAAAGCCAGACAAAGATAGCACCAAAAGGAAATACAGATCAATATCTTTGATGAACATGGGTGTCAAAGTTCTCCCCAAAATACAAGCCAGGAGTATCCAACAGTCCGTTAAAAGGATTATTCACCACAACTAAGTGGAATTTATCCCTGGGCTGCAAGGGTGGTTTCACATTTGCAAATTATAGGACAAGAACCACATGATCCTCTCAATAGATGCCAAAAGGACAAGAACCACATGATCCTCTCAATAGACGCCAAAAAAGCACTTGACAAAGTACAGCATCCTTTCTTGATTAAAACTCTTCACAGTGTAGGGATAGAGGGAATATACCTCAATATCATAAAGACCATCTACAAAAAGACCACAGTGAATATCCTTCTCAATGGGGAAAAACTGGGAGCTTTTCCATTAAGGTCAGGAACATGGCAGGGATGTCTGCTATTACCATGCTATTCAACAAAGGTACTAGAAGTCCTCGCCTCAGCAATCCGACAACAAAAAGAAATAAAAACGCACCTGCTGCCTCTCTCTCTGTGTCTCTCATGGATAAATAAATCTTAAAAAAAATTAAAGGGCACTTGAATTGACAAACACCTGCACCCGTGTTTATAGTAGCAATGTCTACAATAGCCAAACTATGGAAAGATCCCAGAAGTCCATTGTCAGATGAATGAATAAAGAAGACATGGTATGTACGTGTGTATATATGTGTGTGTGTATATATATATATATATATATATATATATATATATATACTTATATCTGTGTACAAGTACAAATACACACAATGGAATACGGCTCAGCCATCAAATACATCTTGCATTTGCAATGATGTGGATGGATATCCACTAAGCTAGAGGATATTAGGCTAAGGGAAATACATCGGACAAAGACAATTATCATATAATCTCACTCATGTGGAATTTAAGAAACAAAACATAGGGGAAGGGAGGAAAAAAATAAAGCAAGACAAAATCAGATGAGACAAACCATAAGAGACCCTCAGTCACAGGAAATAGGATTGCTGAGGGGATAGTGTAACTAGGTGATGGGCATTGAGGACATGTGATATAATAAGTGCTGCATATTATATAAGACTGATGAGTCCCTGACCTCTGCCTTGCAAACCAATAATACATTATGCCAATTAATGGAATTTAGATTTAAAAAACCCGAAATATATAAATAGACTAGCTGGAAGTGTGTTTTAAGGAATTCAGAGGAAAAAAAAAAAAAACAGGAAAAATGTTCATCAATGGGGGGAAAGAATAAACTAGTTGTGGTAGGTCAATGAAATACTACACATGCAATGAAAAGAATAAACTGCTAATAGGCATAACATCTTGTATAAATTTTAAGACCGTATTGAGGGGAATAAGTCATTCCTAAAGGAGTTTATATTGTATGAATCCATTTACACTAAATTCATGGACAGGCAAAGTAAGCCATTGTGAAAGATATCAAAACAATGCTTCTCTTAGGAGTGTGGAGATTGACAGGAAAAGGCGATGAATAAACTTTCTGGGATACTGGATATATTATACGTCTTCAGGACAGTATTTTTGGTTATGTAGTTTTGCAGGTCTGTCAATAAATTGTGTATTTAGTATCTGATTGTCTCTATACACACACACACACACACACACACACACATTTTATTATTGCAACCCACGCATGCACATACTGTCAAGTAGAAAATTGACTTGATTTATTAAGCTGTTTTCAACATTCACCTTCCAACTCCATGGTATTTCCCTTGTTTAGTAGTTCCAGTCAAATGTCACGTTATAACTGGTCTATGTGAGGGGATTCATACATCGGCATCATAGTAATAACATTACTCTGCCCTCATCATGGAAAGTACTGACACCGTTAAATGCATTATTTCATTAGGTTTCTCATGACAACTTTATATAAAATTCTCATTTTACAGATTCAGAGACTGAGGTAGAGGTAAGCTATGTTGCTCAACATAACATAGCGAGAAGCAGTGGAGCCAAAGTAAAATCCCACATTTTCTGATCTTCAGGTTTCTACCCTTAATAATTTTACGCTTTATAGTGGCTTATATTTAGCCCTCTATGAGGGCTAGATTTATTTTGGTATATGGAATTAAATAAAGAGGATCTTATATTCATGTAAGGGGACTAGATTATTCAGGCAAATTTCACATCACATTAATTTCCTACCTGATGAAGGCTCCAGGTGACTTCCTTCTTTGACATCTATGTAGTCGGCTCACAACTAGTCTCTAAACTGAGAGTAGGTAGCATAATAATTCAATTGAAGTTTGATTATAGTGATCATAGTGATTTAAAATATCAGTAATATCAGGATTTTAGATAAAGGTTAAGTATGGACATTTATTTGGAGGCTATTTTTCTGTTGCTAAGAGCTATCTCAAGGTCATAGGATCTATACATCTTATTCAACTAGATGAAATTATGGCCAAATTCTTATTTTTTAAGTTAATTAGGGGTCAGTTTTCTTTGAATATTGCAATATTTAGAAAAGATAAGGTCTTTCTGAAAAGTTGTACTTCTGACTAGAGTATATATATATATATATATATATATATGTATATGTATATGGATAAAAATGAGTGTTTCCTCAAAGATCTGATGGAAAGTAAACCTTTCTTTTTTTTTTTTTTTTTTAAACATAGTTTTTTTTTTTTAATTTTTATTTATTTATGATAGTCACAGAGAGAGAGAAAGAGAGAGGCAGAGACACAGGCAGAGGGAGAAGCAGGCTCCATGCACCGGGAGCCCGACGTGGGATTCGATCCCGGGTCTCCAGGATCGCGCCCTGGGCCAAAGGCAGGCGCCAAACCCCTGCGCCACCCAGGGATCCCGAAAGTAAACCTTTCTAATGACACACTCCAAACTCTTTCAGATTTAGTTCATCTAGAAAATGTTTTAAGAACACAATGTAGCTGGTATTTTGCATTCTAGTATCTCATTTTCTTCCACTATTCCACAATGTTGGTGTATACAAAGTAGCTAAATATTAACTTAGAAAACAAATGTTTAAGGTAGAGAAGCGTTTTTAAATAGGATGAAGATAAAAAAAAATAATAAATAAATAAATAGGATGAAGATTTTGAGAATTTATCACAAGGAAGCCTGTTTCCAATTCCCATTAGTTCCTCTACTGATGTTACCTTGGATAAATAGGCTTCAAATGAAGAAATAATTTCCTAATTTGAAAAATGGGGAACCAACATTATAGGATGTTGTGAAGATTTAATTGAATAAAGTATGATGTAGTTGATGAAGAATTTGTTATCCTATGTTAAAATATGCTATGACCTTGTATTTCCACTAAGGAAGCAGAGGGAATATGGTGTCTAAGGATGTAAAATTCACCCTGGAAACACAAACAATAAACATAATTTGTGCCCCCAAATCTAGTGGCAACTCCTATATTTTCTCATTTGACAAGTGCCAAATTATTGGCTTGACTTGCAGAACTCACTGTACTTTACTCCCATTTGTCTATGTATTGATCTTAATTTTTCCTGCACACCAAAACAAAAACAAAAAAACAACAAAACTCTAGGCTACCTATCATTCTGTTCAACTCGAAGTTTTCCCCAGGTTTCTTTTATTTTATTATTTATTCAAAATTTATGGACTTATTCATCCATCTATTCATCAAAGCATCTGTTTTAATCCATCAACACTGCTGAGCACTATGAATAAAATGATGAAGATAAAACTTAATTCTTGAGGGTTTTTCTCCTTTTTTTTTTTTTTTTTTTTTTGGTGGAGCTTATACTATTAAGACTGAAAAGAGATGGCAAATAACTAAATATAGTTGTGCTATGAAGCAGTACAGGATGCTGGGAGTATAAACACCAGAATGAATTAGCACAGTATCAGGACCTGCTATATGATTTACTGGGTCCCATACAAATTCAGAATTTGAAGGTTGGGACAGCAGAGCAAGCACAGGACTCTGCACAGGTCACATGCCCTTGAAACCAGTTTTACATATTATGGAGGACCAGGGAGGGATTTGTTAGGCAGTACGATTTTCACTAACTCTGAAGGATGACTGTGTGTTGGGTAGACAACTTCAGCGTTGCATTTTCATTTTCTGTTTCCCTTTGGGGCCCATATACTGTTAAGTCCTCAAGACTTATCAGCCTCCTATCTTAATACCAAAGGATGATGCAGCTTTTGTAGTCTTGTTTAGGGTGTTGGTGGTAGAGGGATATAGTAGTGTCTTGCCAGGTCAGTTTCATCTCCATATAAATCAAAAAGCAAAAATTAAGGCCAGAATTTTCCGACTCAATTTTTTAACATCAAAATCTGTAAGTCTTAGTCATTCTTTCTTAAATACTAATAGGAGTACACTGGCTTGGGAGTTTGTAGACCTGGGTTCTTGTGTTGGATCTGCCTTTACAAAGGTACTTTTTGGATCAAAGCTTCCTAATCTGGGGAAAATATACTTAAGATTCTTTTTAGTTTGACTTTTTAAAATTACCAATAATGATTTCTAATTTTCCCCAGTAAAAAAATACATTTTATCTCAGTCTGTTTTTTTTTTTTTTTTGGAACATAAGGACGCAGTGTTGGCTGAACCGCTGACAGCATAAATACAGCAATAGCTGCCAAAGGCCATCTTCAGCTGGCAATCTCTTTTCTTAAACAACCACATTAAATCCCTAAGGTGACCAGTGCTATTCCATTCTTCTGTTAGTTAAAGGTCACCTCTACTAGCAACCAATTTTTGTACCTCCCTGGGGTAGATGCTTAAGACTACATTCTTTGTCTATATTAACTTCTCTACTGCATCTGTTAAATATCAAAGTAATTAAAGACTTATACAGACGTTGAGTCACTTTAATCTCAGGAGACTTTTTTCAGACCAAGAAACTTCAGACACTGTAGTCTCAGAAGGTGAAACTAAAATTCTTTCAGATTTCTGAAAACTTTCTACCTTATTAAGTCCTCCAATTGCATCAATAACTTGAAACACCTTCGCTAATTGAAAATTTGTGCTGTAGTAACCTGGATAGTTAAGGCTGTGCTATGACTAAAAACAGAACCCCTAAATCTAAGACTTAAAAAAAATGTTTATTGTTGTTGTGTTAAGTCCTCCATAACATTGCTCATCAGGACAGAGTCCCACACTCTCTACCGTCATATCTGTGCCAGCTAGAACATAGGGAAATCCTTGGTATAGTAAGGGTCTCGGGGAAAGCACTTGATGACTAAAAATAAATATTTGGCCTGAAAACACCTCCATTGTTTGCTTACAAGCCATTGGCTAGGAATAGGTTTACTGCTCCATCTAAATGCATGGGTTCAGGGAATTCTAATCTTCTATGTTCTCAGAAGAGGTGAACCCTATGGAGTCTCTTATCATATTTCCATACAGTAAAAAGCTGCTTATCAAAGAGTCTCTCTGAAACTTGGCTTTCTTAGAAGTTTAAAGTATATTAACATAGTGGATTTCAGTGATTTAGATAGTCAAGAATAAACATCAGTACTACCCACTCTTAATACGGTATCTTTGGCTTAAAAGATCATGGTGTCTGATTTAGTTGTCGTATATGTGTTTGTTCCTGTATTGCTGTTATTTCTCATGTTGTTAGCTAGATGTTGATTGATTTCCTACTGTTTGCCAAGAGACTATAATTAAAGCATTATCCCTTTTTTCAAAGAGCTTACAATAATCTTTGAACATCAATTAGGCCCATAAATAAACATAGTTCTCAAATTCACACATCCTACAGGAATCATATTCTCTTTCAACCATACACAAATTGGTTTTTTGATAGCATGTCTTAAAATTTTTAGTTAGGCACAAATTATATTTTCCACACTTTATGGCATATGAATACATCATCTCAGATGAGTATTTGCCAAGTTATTAGAGGAAATTCAGAACCCTTGAATGAGAAAATAAGATATTAGCATTATTCATAGGCACCTTTGCAACCTGCAGCCACGAACAAGTAGGATTGTTTTATATGAGGGCAAAGTTTCACAACTAGATGTAATTCTGTCCGTACTGAATGTGGTATCTAAAGCATGAGGTGGTTTTTGATTAGCAATATAGAATCCAATCTCCTTAGGAAATTAGAACTATGGAATAGAAACTGTTTAGGGGTTTGGGTGTGAAGCTATCTATGCATTATCTGCAATTTGTTTGGAACTATACATTGTCAATAATTTGAAATTGGCTATAGGATTTACTAGTGCACATCCGCTCCGTTCTTTCATTGTGTACCTTTTGAGTACCTACCATACAGCAGGCACTGTTATAGCTATTTGATAGGTAATGGAGAATAAAACACAATTTCTAACTTTGGGGAACTTTTTGCCCATTGAAAGAAACATCTATAGCACGGCATGGTAAATTCTACACTAGAGCTAGTAGAAGCTGCTACGGGAGCTGAGAACAGGGGAACTTTCATCATGGAGGTGTGGATGAATTTTGTGTAAGGGATAGTCATGGAACACATGTGAGTCAGGCAAATTAATGAGAGAAGATGAAAGTGTCCATAAAAGCTCATGAGAAAACCTTGTTGCATGACAGGGTGATATGGTCAGAAACTAAGAGATATTCAGTGATGAGTATAAAAAGTGACTGGGGAGGACTACACAGTGAGAATGTGGAGAGGTAGAGGCAAAACCACAAAGGCTTTAAGTCATTTGTGGTTAAATCCAAAAGAAAGTGGCCCTGAAGATTACCTGAAAGCGCATGACCCTCCTCCTCTAACAATCAGTTTGGGTTTTGGAAACCATGTGGATAAGGAGGTTTGGAGGGGAGAGAGAGAGAGAGAGCAAAGAAAAGGAAATCAGTTGATGCACATCAATTCAAGAAGAGAATATCCCCTGGAGGGGAATAAAGGCTGCAGGTAGAGAATGAATGAATCCAAGACACCTTTAGGAGACAGAATGGATAACACTTAGTTATTGACTTCATGAAGGAGGAAGAGAAAAGGAAAGGTGGAATTAAAGAATGGCTGCCAAATTCCTAATGGTGGCAACTGGCTAGATGGTAATGGATTTACCCATGTGGGGATGATAGAGGTATATGTGGATATGAGAAAGGATGGGTAGATATGATAACCTTTTTTTAAGTTTTTAATTCTCTCACCCAGTGCTCATCACCACAAGTACACTCAATTCTTATCACCCATTTCACACATCCTCGCCCTTACCTCTCATCTGAAAACCATCTCTGTAGTTAAGAGTCTCATTCTTGGTTTGTCTTTTATTTTTTTCCTTTTTCCTCATTTATTTCTTAAATTCCACAGATGAGTGAAATCATATGGTATTTGTCTTTGATTTATTTCACTTACCATTATACTCTCTAGGTCCATCCATGTGATTGCACATTGCAAGACTTCATTCTTTTTTGTGGCTAGGTAATATTCTATATATCGATATATCTATATAGATAGAATATCTGTAGTTCTATATATATATATTTATATATATATATATTTATATATATATTTATATATATATATAAAGCATGCACCACTTCTTTATCTGTTCATCAGTTAATGGATACTTGAACTGTTTCCATATCCTGGCTATTGTTATATTTATATATTTATTATTATATATTTATATATATTTATTCATATAATAAATTATGCTGCTATAAATATAGGGGTGCATTGTTTCCATTTGAATTGGTGTTTTTGGTAAATACCAAAATACAGGTAAATACTGGTAAATACCAGTAGTACAATTGCTAGATTGTAGGATAGTTCTATTTTTAACTTTTTGAGAAACTTCGTACTGTGTGTGCACCAGTTCACATTCCTATCAACAGTGCATGGGTGTTCCTTTTTCTCCACATTCTCACCAACACTTGTTTCTCTTGTTGTTGATTTTAGTCATTCTGACAGGTGTGACGTGATATCTCGTTATGGTTTTGATTTGCATTTCCCTGATAAGTGATGATGAGAATCTTCATGTGTCTGTTGGCTATCTCTATGTCCTCTTTGGAGGAGTATCTGTTCAAGTCTTCTGCCCATTTTTTTCTTATAATTTTTGTATTTCTGTGATGTTGATTGTTATTTCTCCTCTCTCATTAGTGATTTTGAGTCTATCTTTTTTTCTCGATAAGTCTGGGTTGAGGTTTATCAATTTTATTGATTCCTTTTAAAAATATTTATTTCTTTAGAGAATGAACAAGCAGGTAGAGTGGCAGAGGGGGTAGAGAAGGTAAGCACAGATCCCCACTCTGACCATATCCTAGGACCCTGAGATCATGACCTGAGCCTTTAGGTGTAAGGCTAAATTCGAGATTTTTCTTGCTCCTTGAGGTAGGCCTATATTGCTATAAACTTCCCTCTTAGAACCACTTTTGCTGCATCCCAAAGGTTTTGAACTATTGTGTTTTAATTTTCATTTGTTTCTATGTACTTCTGTATTATTTTAGTTCCTGGCTGGCCCATTCATTGTTTAGTAGCATGTTATTTACCTTCCATGTATTTGTGGTCTTTCCAGATTTTTTTCTTGTGGTCGACTCCTAGTTTCATAGCATTGTGATCAGAAAAGATGCATGATATCATTTCAATCTTTTTGAATTTGTTGAGACTTGTTTTGGGGCCTAATATGTGATCTATTATGAATATGTTCCATGTGCACTTAAAAAGAATGTATATTCTACTATTTTAGGATGGAATGTTCTGTATATATCTGTTAAGTCCATCTGGTCCAGTGTGTCATTCAAAGTCATTGTTTCCTTCTTGATTTTCTGCTTAGATGATCTTTCGATGCAAGTGAGGTGTTAATGTCTCCTCTTATTATTGTATTATCTACTAGTTTCTCTGTTATTAACTGTTTTATGTGGCTGGGTGCATAAATATTTACAATTGTTAGGTCTTCTTGTTGGACTGCCTTTTTATTTCTTAGTGCCGTTGTCTCTTACTGTAGTCTTTGTTTTAAACTCTAGTTTGTCTTATATAAGTATTGATACTCCAGCTTTCTTTTGACATCCCCATTTGCATGATAAATACTTATTCATCTTTCACTTTGAATCCGCAGTTGTCTTAGGTCTAAAAATAGTCCATAGTCTCTTGTAAGCAGCATGTAGATGGGTCTTGTTTTTTTAACCTATTCTGCCATCCTGTTTTTTGATTGGAGCACTTGTTCCATTTACATTCAAAGTAATTATAAATATATAAATAAATACATATTGCCATTTCATTATTTGTTTTATGGTTGTTTCTGAAAATTTTCTCTGATGCTTTCTTGTCTTTCTCTTTCATGGCTTGCTGGTTTTCTTTAATGATGTATCTAGATTTATTTCACTTTATTCCTTGCATACTTATTAGTGTTTTTTGATTTATGGTTACCATTGGGTTTGTATAGAACTTCTGCGTATAGCAGTCTGTATTAAATTGATGGTCATTTACGTTTGAACCTATTCTTTACTCCTCTCCTCTCTATCTTTTAGGTATAATATTTTACACCCTTTTATTGTGTGAGTTCCTTGGTTGATATTTCACAAAAATCTTTACTTTTACTGCTTTTGTTTTCTACCTTTCTACTGTCACTGTTGGTCTCTCCACTCGAAGAGTCTCATTTAATGTTACTTGCAGGGATGGTTTAGTGGTCATGAATTCCTTCAGTTTTTGTTTGTCTGAGAAACTCTTTCTCTAATGAGGCTATCATTCAGAATAGAAGGGGAGTGAGAGTATTCTTGGCTATAGAGTTTTCTCTTTCAGTACTTTGAATAAATCATGCACTCCCTTCTGGCTTGGAAAGTTTCCCCTGAAAAGTCCCCTGAAAGTTTTATGGTTTCCTTCAAGGTGACTGTCTTCTTTTATCTTGCTAATTTTATTTTTTTGTCTTGATCATATTTTGTCATCTTATTATAATATGTCTTGATGTGGATCTGCTTTTGTTGATTTTTCTTTTTTTTTGTCAGGGGTGCTCTGTGCCTCCTAGATCTGGATTTCTGTTCTCTACCCCAGATTTAGAAAGTTTTTAGCTACTATCTCTTCAAATGAATTTTCTGCCCCTTTTTTCTCTCTTCTAAGACTGTTTAAAGGTGAATTTTATTACATTTGAGGAGTCCCTCAGTTCCCTAAGTCTATTCTTGTTTTGCATAATTCTTTTTTCTCTTTTTTTAGCTTGATTACTTTCCATTACTCTGTCATCTAGGTCATTAGTTTGTTCTTCTGTTTCTTCTAGGGTGTTCATTCTATCAAGGGTGTTTCTCATTTTGCTTATTGACCCCTTGATCTCTGCCATGTTATTTCTTGTCTTTGTGTTAAATGTCTCACTGATATCTTCCACTCTTTTTCAAGCTCAGTGGGTACCTTTATGATCAATACTTTAAATTCTCTATTAGTCATGTTATTTATTTCTGTTCCATTTAGATCTCTGGCCTTGTCCTTTTATTTGGAACCCATTTTTATATCTTCTCATTTTGCCTCTGCCTGCATCTCTGTGCCAGGAAAGTCAGCTACATCTCCTGAACTAAGGGTAATGGCCTTGTGAAAAAGATACCCTGTAGCATGTAGTGTTCCCTATTGTCCAAAGGCTGGCACTTCAGAGAGGGTGTCTAATGTGTGCTGTGTACTCTTTCCCGTGGTGTCCTGGCTATTTTATCCTTCAGGCCAATTGTTTGCAGGAGTTCCCTTTGCCCGTTGTGATCGGTGCTTGGCCCCTGGCCTGAATGTGGCAAATCTTAATCAGGTGTGCCCTGGTCTTCTTAGAAATGAGATCTTTCACCATTATCACCAGAACTGAGGCTCTATAAAGCTCTCTGATTGGGAGAAGCAATGTGGACAGGTATTTTGGCTGGTCTTCTGGAGGAGAGGGCCTATCAAGCTGGGACTGAGGCAAACATGACTGGGAAGAGTGGTCCCACTGGATCACAGGGGCAGTAGTGGTAGTGGGGGCAAGGGGAAGGTCTGTGTTTATGTGTGTGTGGGGATCTGGGGGCATATAAGCAAGTTTGGTAGTGAATGTAGGCCCTTTGCTGATTCTCCCAGGTGGTCTTGTGCTTATGTTGAGGGGTAGGGGAGGGAAATGATGCATACTGTTTCTTTTCCTAGAGGAGTCTCTCCATGAATCCTATCTCTCTGGGATGTGCTCCAAGATGAGCAAATAACTTCCCACTGTGTGCCCCAGGTGCTCTTCAGATTGTTGTTTCCACGCTGTATATCCATAGGCTTTTTGCCCTGCTTTCTGTCCAAGAACAGCCTCAATACCCTCTGGGCTCTCCCCAGACCAAGTCAGCTGACCTTTAGAACTCCAGGCTTTAAACCTCACTGGTCACCCAAAGTCATGAAATTTGGGCCCTCTCACTTTCCAAGACAATTGCTATGAGGATTTGTTTTCCCTGTGCATTTCTCTATGTGTTGGTTTGTCTCTAGCTCTTCTCCATGATCACAGCTCCCTCTGGACCACAGTGGCAGAGCTCTGTGTCTTCCCTAAATCCTGTCTTCACATTCCTTTCTTTTCTGATGTAGCCTCTTCTATACTTATAGTTGTAGAGTTTGCTCTGCCAATCCTCAGGTCAATTTCTGGGATATTTAGGATGATTTGATACTTATTTAGTATTTGTGGAATGAGATGAATCTAGAGTCTTCTGACTCTATCCCCATCTTCCTCTCTTCTCTCTAATCTTGGTTTTGAACAAATTGAGCTGGGGTACTTCTGATAATCAAATGTCCAGAAGCTCAGTGGTAAAGCTTTGGCAATACAATAAGATTTGGTAATCTTCAGGATGCTTCTAAATTCTACCTAACATTGATTCCCACTTAAAAGTAGTTCCCACTCTTCACCATTTTGCAATTTTAGTGCCATTTTCAAGTATCATTTTATATTTTAATAACATTAAATATAAAAGTGATGTCTCTTTTTAGAAAAACAGATTAGCAATTACAATAAATCAGCTAGTAAAAACATGTGAGCTATTGCTAACTTACTGAGATATTTGAATACTGGTATTCAGAAAAGCCTTAAACTGATAAGAGTTGTTTCAGGGCAGTGTTGTCTTTTGTGCTTCTAAAATGAACTCAAAAAAGGTGATAGTAACATAACCCCGCTACAACTGACTATTACTTTATACCACATCTAAGAACCATAGGTTCTTCCTCTTTGCTAACTTAAAAGTTTTATTTTGGTTATTCCAATGATACCAATACTTTATGTCACCAATCAAAAAATAAAAATAATTCTGAACAAAGAATTACAACTGCCTGTCAATCTTAAAAGTCAATCATAGAAATTTTGTACAAATCACAATATCTTCTAAACCACTCAGCCACCCGGGCTGCCCCTC
Organism: Canis lupus familiaris; assembly: GCF_011100685.1. Classification (NCBI taxonomy): domain Eukaryota; kingdom Metazoa; phylum Chordata; class Mammalia; order Carnivora; family Canidae; genus Canis; species Canis lupus. The sequence continues at coordinate 31,436,871 of NC_049239.1, read as the reverse complement.
AAATCACAATATCTTCTAAAAGAATTCTAGGAACAACACCATGATAGATATGATAAAATGAGAAAATAAAAATTCCTTAAGCTTAATTGTCCTTGTCTTGATAAAATGTGTGTCTCCCATAATTGGAGGTAATATGGCAGAGTTCTGTACTATACACAAGGCCAGATACATTGGGCATCAAAAAGAGACAACCAGTGAGGGAGAAAGACAAAAGGGGTTGTTACTTAGCGACCCAATTTAACAGGACTTTTGAATATGCTCAAAAGTTATATTTGAACAATTGGCTTGATGCAGAGGCATACTCAGTTTTGCCACTTATATTTAGAGGCCTCTGTTTGCTTCATTTAAGAAAGATCTCCTCACTAATTTATGAAGGTTTTCAACAATGTATGAGAATCTTTTTAATGATGGCTATAGTTGATTCGGGAAGGAAAAGTAAGAACGTGTGCAAAGATGGATCCAATTCTCTGACATGGAAGCGTACAGGAGTGGAAGGCCAACAGAATCAAGGTATGAGGGTTCCAGAATGCTTCTGCAGCTGCTGTGACATTCACTGAGGCTGCATCATCTCAAATAATTTGTCCTTTAATCTTCTTGATCTTGTCAGCACAGTTAGTTTGGCAGTGAAAGTACATTTTGTAAAGAAAGAGATTTAAATACTTGTATTGATAAATAATGCAATGCAACTTTAAAACCTGACCTAGTTGTTTGGGTTGGTCCTGGTTGGTTTTCAAATTCAAGGTGGAATTTTTATTTTTTCATGATAGAAAGTAAAATCTGGATGAATTGAATGCATTTCTTGTTCTATTCATGATGAAAAGCATAGCTCACAAATTAACCTACTCCATGTATTTTTCTTTTTAATATTAGGTTCCTTCAATCAGTAACTGCAAGCCCAAACTGAACACTTTATAGCATATGACAGGATCCTTGCAATACAAATGAGTTTTGAGGGCTGAATCAAGGCAGATGTTTAGGTACATTATTTAATAGTTTTACTGTAGAGAGTTGTAGGATAATTGTACTCTTTTTGGTAGAAGAAGAGACTGATTCAAATACTCTGTATAAATTAACCTTTTCTATGTAAACTATATCAAAACATAGGACTTTAAAGAATTATTTGATACTGATTCATGGAGTCAGCAATTTGATCAAGGCAGTTCTTTTTCTGGTGGTCTTTGCTTTGCCTACTCCTGTGGCTTCAGTTAGCTGGCAGATTGGGAGGAGATGGCCTCACTCACATGCCTGGGGTGGATGTGGGCTGCTAGCAGAGCTAGTTGTTGGCCATGGTGCTATCAGTGATTGAACAGCCTGTCTTTGGCTAATCCAGGCTTCATCACATGATAGATGTTATAAAAAGTTCCTTTAGAAGAGCAAAACAATGCTAGCCCAAAAGTGGAAGTGTTTTCAAGCCTATGGTTCAGTCACTTTTTTTGGAAGATGTTGCATTTAAGGGTGCATTCAGTTGATTAAGCATCTGCCTTTGGCTCAGATGATGATCCTGGGGTCCTGGGATTGAGCCCCATGTCTGGGGCTCTGCTGAGCAGAGGGAGAACCCTCTCCCACTTCTCCCCACTTGTGCATGCTCTCTTTCTCTCTCAAGTAAATAAAATATAAATATATATGTGTATATGCATTATATTTTATATATAGAAATTATTATTTAATATTGATTAATTATTAATTAATTTATTAATTTATATAAATTTATAGATATTAAATATATATTTATATATATGCAAATATATATATATTGCATTTAACAAAGCAAGTCAAAGAGTAGAGAAATAGACTCCATCTTTTAATGGGGAGAGCTTCAAGGCAACATTGCAAAAGGGCACCTATACTGGATGGGCAGAGTCTGGACATTTTTGTATTTTACCTTAGTCCCTTTTAGGAACTTGGGACTCTCCTATCTTTCTGACAAAATTGTTATTCCCCATCTTTTCATATTATCTTTTAATTTTAGTCATTCTAGTGACAGTTTAATGATATTTCATTGTGGTTTTAATTTACATTTTTTTCTGAATTGAAAAACTAATGTTGAAACCCTTTTATATGTTGATTGACCATTTAGATCGTCTCTGAATTTGATCTTTGCCTGTTTTTGTACTGACTTTTCACATTTTTAATTTTCATGTGTATGATACCTACCTACATACATATGCATAGTTTTTTTTAAAGATTTTATTTGTTTATTCATGAGAAACACACAGAGAAATAGACAGAGGCAGAGACCCAGGCAGAGGGAGAAGCAGGCTCCATGCAGGGAGCCCGATGTGGGACTCGATCCTGGGACTCCAGGATCATGCCCTAGGCCAAAGGCAGGCGCTAAACTGCTGAGCCACCTAGGGATCACCGCACATGCATAATTTTGATGCATTACAAATTATCTACCCAGTTTGCATATTACCTATTCTCTTGTCTATTTTAATAAAAATAGATTCTCAATTATAATGCAGTCACTTTTTCAATATTTTCCTTCATTATATTCTAATTATGAAATCTTTGCCTTCCCTAAAGTTATAAAGATATATATGTTCCTGTTTTCTACAAATTTTTCTAGTTAGCTTTAGGTATTTAGGCATATGATTCATTATGAATTATTTTATGTATAATAGGGATTCTGAGTCATTATTTTTGGCCATAATTGTCTGAATTTGAATTTGTATTGAACAGGCTATCTTTGCTATAGAATTAAAAAAATTGCTGTGTCTGTATATATTGTGTATGTATACAATATATGGGAAACTTTGATAAACACTTTAAAAAATCAGATTTTTTGAACTGATTACAAAATTAGCATATTTAAAGATGACAATAGAAATTAACATAATATGGATATGTCAAACTTCAAAAAATATATTCACCGTGAATATGTTTGGATTTTTCTGCTGGATCTTCTAATGTGATGTTTCTCAAAGTGAGATACAAAGACAATCTGCATCAGAATCATCTGAGGCACATGTTAAGATATATATTCTGTGGATTGTAGGCTCATTCCCAGGGTTATAGAATCTGTCAGCATCTTTGTGGATGAGACCTGGATGCCAGCATTTTAAACCTGTCCCATTGGTGATGTCCATAAATTTAAAAGAGAAGCACATCGTATGTTTCAACACTCCCCTGCTGTTATGATGTTGTGACACAAAGGCTGAAATTTTCAAGAAACACTGGCTTAACTCTTAAGTTCTTTAATGTACTGCAGGTACTACTCTCCATTCTGTGTACTCTTTCCTTTTCTGGCTGAACATTTAATAGCCTGACTCACAATTTATGCCTTAGCAATTCTGGGCTATTATGGGATTCCCACTCCCCACGATGTTGGAGCCCATAGGCTCCAATGCAATTATCTTTTGATCCCCTATGTTCAGTTCTAGTCTCCCCCACCTTGCCCCCTTACACTTGCAGCTCTAACCATTGTTATCAATTTAGTACATCATTATTTCCCAGGACTACTATACCTAAAAAATGGCTGACTTAAAACAATGGAAATGTATTGCCTCACAGCTTTGGAGACTGGCAGTACAAAATCAAGGTGTCACTAGGACCATGCTTCCTCTGAAACCTATGGGGGATTCCTCTGATTCTTCCTAGTTTTTGGTAGTTTTCTGGCAATCTTTGGTACTCTTTGGCTTGTAGGTGCGTCACTTTTGTGCTTCCTGCATGGCCATTTCTTTACACAGTATTATTTTCATGACAATACCAGTTCTCTTAGATTAAGGGCCTACCTTATCCAGTGTGATCTCACCTTGACTAAGTACATGTGCAAAGGTTCTATTTCTAAATAAATTTGTTTTTTTAAGATTTTATTTATTTATTCATGAGAGACACAGAAAGAGAGGTAGAGACACAGGCAGAGGGAGGAGAAGCAGGCTCCATGCAAGGTGCCCAATGTGGGACTCCATCCCAGGAATCTAGGATCACGTCCTGAGCCAAAGGCAGATGCTCAACCGCTGAGCCACCCAGGCATCCCTCTAAATAAATTTAAATTTGAGAATGCCTGGCTGGCTCAGTGGATTAGATGACTGACTCTTGGTTTCAGCTCAAGTCATGATATCATGGGACATGGGATCCAGCTCTGTGTCAGACTCTGTATCCAGTGAGCAGTCTGCTTGAAGAGTCTATCCCTCTGGCCCTTTCTCCACTTGTGCCCACACATGTGCATGCTCTCTTAAATCTTTAAAAAAAATTAAGTCTATATTTGGAGATGTGTGTGTTTAGAACTTCAATATACCTTTTCTTGGGGGACACAATTCATAGCATCCTTCAAGATTTTTTCTCCTGCTCTGTCATGAATTGTTTAAATGCCTAAAAATAAAACAAAAATATAGAACATGACACTATGGTTATTGGGGGAAAGAAAAATTCTTCTGAATAAGAAAAGTCATAAATAAAAAGATAAACTTTACATCAAAATGAAAATTTCAGTATAGAGGAAATTTTTTAACTTTCATTTGAAAGATGTTCATTTCCAGGAAAAGACTGCCAATAATTCAATACAAATTAAGACAATCAGAAGAAATGTGGACAAGAAAGATTCACAGAGAAAGAAGTACAATAAGTTAAAACAGTATGCTTTATTTATAGTCTTGACTTATGTAGTCTCTTCCCTGGCCCCACGTGTCCATTTCCCGACTTGTCCCCTATCCTTGCCCTAACACCTGCAACCAAATCTCACTCTGTATCCTTAACTGTATCTTTTTTACTTCCATCAGGCACAGCCTCACAAAACATTTTACCCCCCATCCTCCACCCCTATGATGCCCTGTGCATATCTCTATCTTGCTTTTCTTATAACATGGTCTCTGTGTTTGTCTTCCCTATTAGATTGCTAATTCCTTGAAAACAAGGATTGTATGTAATTCATACTTGAATCATCAGAACAGAAATTAAACATAGATCAACTTAGAGGACATTATGCTAAGTGAAAGAAGTCAGACACAGAAAGACAAATATTATATGATCCCATATGTAGAAATTATAAAAGAAGAACTCATAGAAACAGAGAGTAGAATGGTGATTGTCAGGGGCACCTGGGTGGCTCAGTTCATTAAGTGTCTGACTCTTGGTTTTGGCTCAGGTCATGATCTCAGGGTTTTGAGATGGACTTTGTACTCAGTGGGGAGTCAGCTTGGGATTCTCTCTCAAATCTTAAAAGACTGGTGATTACCGGGGGCTGGGGAATATGGAAAATGGAGAAATGTCAATGTTTATAAACTTTGAGTTATAAGATGAGTAAGTTCTGGGGATGTAATTAACACCATGGTGACTGTAGTTAATACTGTATTGTATACTTGAAATTTGGTAAGAATCATAAGTATTCTTACCACACACAAAAAAAGGTGACTGTGGGAGGTGACAGATGGGTTAATTAACTTGACTGTGATAATGGCCTGACAACCTATACCTATAATCATCATGGTGTACACCTTTAATATATACAACTGTTGTCAATTATACATTAGTAGAGCTGGAAATAAAAAAAAATGTACAAATAAAACAACAACAAAAAACCCCATGGAACTCAAACTATTTAATACAAATGTTTGGACTCTACACTATCCACTGTGTAACTCCAAATCTTCTATAAAGAATAAGTTTATATTTCAGTACCAGAAGAAAATAGATTATTTTATTGGACTCTGAGCACTGGAGCATCTACTTATTTACTCTCATTTGCTAAGAACTTCTGAACTACATGTGATGCTGTGTGAAGTAGCGAGTAGTATGTATATTTTATGAACACTTTAAAGGAAGTATGTAAAAATAATATGGATCTTCCTTCTTAAATTCAGTACAGTATAATTGTAATAATATATTCCAGAGTTCCATGTCATCTTACGCTCTGAGAATGTTTTTTCTTCTGAAAAGAGGAGTGAGAGAACCGATTAGTCATACCATGTTTCTATAACTCATTACAGGTAGCAAGTGTAGTTTAGCACCAAAAGACAAAATTAAAACATCCAATGTGATTAATATTTCAGGTAAGGAGAATAACAGAGCAAACACAAATTTGTTTAGCTCTTCATGAATTAAGTTGCAAAATATGATTATTAAGTCCTTGTTCTGTGCATAAAAAGAGATGATTCATGGACAACTATTTCTACCCTGAAATTCTTTCTTTCCTGAGTTTTGCATTCTAGTTTAAGCCAAGATTTGGCATTATCTCCCAGTGCACACATAGGTGCGAAGTTGATCTCTTCACAAGTCTATAAACACTTTTGAAACCATATTAGTATCATAGAATATTTATTCCTCACTGTAAACAAAATAAGTTCTAGCTTGAGACTGCTGGGAAATTAAGCTTTCTGTTTTATAGGTGCTTTGAACAACTTATAATAGGTAATATTGAAGCAACACCTACCTGAAGAGATTTCTTTGTAATGGGATTTTCAGAAGGACTATCAATACTCACAGCGATACTACCAAACTTTAACCATCCCAAAAGAATTGAAGAACTGTGTCCCATCCTAGTGTGGACCAAGCCATTAAAAAGTAAGGTGCATTATTTAGGGTCCTGTAGAATAGTTACTGGCTCTGTGGTTGATAATTGCTGCACCAATTGCAGTATAAGAATTTCTTTCTTGCGTGTTTGTTTCTCAGGACCTTCTCTTTCTTGATTTTTTTTTTTTTTTTTTTTTTACATCTAAGGGGAAAAGTAATGTACATTTCTTATCACTAAGCTTCTTAATTTCAAGAACTCATTTCAGCTAAGGTATCCAGCTGGGTTACTTTGGATGATAAGGCTCACACTAATTCACCTGCTGCATCTTGATAAACAATCTTTAATGATGGATGAAGGGAATGCAGTTTTCACCTGACAGAGGAGAAAGTCTTCAGGCTGTTAATAAATGCTATACAAACTAAAGTGCAGTTAAATAGAATGGTGAAAATAACATTTGGTTATGTACGCAAGAACCAGTATTCCCTCGAAGCTTATAGGGAAAAAAAAATCATCTTAATTCAATCATTGTCTCTGACCTAAAGTCTCATTAATTTCTGCCAAGTAGGCAATACATTTGTGAAAATAAAACTGATTGAAACTATAAAAATAATCTTGTAGTGTTCTAGTAGTATACAATAAGTCAAAATAGACTAACAGAATCTTATAAGGTGTGTCTTCTAGATACCCTGCTTTAATCACATGAAATATTTCCAGCTAACACATGAAATACTTATGAAGGACCAGAAAAGAGTGAGATGAATAACCTATCTTATAATCACTTTTGCCCTTTTATTTTGCTTGATATAAGCTTTTAAGGAGAACACAAAAATAAACTTCATTTAAACCAGGACTAAATTATCCTTTTGAATCTAAAGTGATAATTCTTCACTTTGGGGGAGACTACTTAAAATCTTATTATATCTCAACACTTCTAAGTAGAGTTTGGAATGGTTGATAAACAGCAATAAAGCATTCTGGATAGCGTTGCAGTTTAAGTACAGAAAACCAAATGTAATGACCATAGTAGCCACATAACTGCTACGATTGACCTTCACACCTTTTTAGACTTTGGTAGGTCAGGGAGATTCAGAAACTGATGAGTTATATAGTAAATGGGAAACAAAAACCCAATGGCTGTTTAATGAAAATTAATTCTTTTCTGAAGTAGGGATTAGTCTTCTTTTTTAAATAAAGATATTATTTATTCAGGAGAGACACACACAGGTGAGAGAGGCAGAGACCTAGGCAGAGGCAGAAGCAGGCTCCCTGCGGGAGGCCCGGTTGTGGGACTCGATCCCAGGACTCTGGGATCACGCCGTGAGCCCAAGGCAGATGTTCAATCACTGAGCCACCAGGCATCCCTAAAATCTGTTTTTCTGCTAATAAGTTAAACAAAACATTAACAAGTTAAATAAGCAGAGCAGGGATCCCTGGGTGGCGCAGCGGTTTGGCGCCTGCCTTTGGCCCAGGGCGCGATCCTGGAGACCCGGGATCGAATCCCACGTCGGGTTCCCGGTGCATGGAGCCTGCTTCTGTCTCTGCCTCTCTCTCTCTCTCTCTCTCTGTGACTATCATAAATAAATAAAAAATAAAAAAAAAAATAAGCAGAGCAAACACTAGATACCAATTTAGCATTTCAAATATTTCTAGTAAACAGGGAAATGGACCTGTGTGCCTATAAGAAATAGGCAGAATTTCAGTGATGTATGCGAAAGACTTTTCTTTGGCTAATCTTCATAAGATTTAAAAGTGAAATCTGTTATTCTTTCTTTGAACTAGTTGTGATTGAGAGTTATTCCCTTGAAACTAAAAAAATGTTCATAATGTGCTATTTCAAATTGGATCGTAAGCTTTTTATAAAAAGTATCCCACTATTCATCACTCTAGCTTAAAAAAGGGAAGAGATATTTTGAATATTTTCTATACATTATATATTTAGGATTTCCATATATTTGGACTCAACTACCATTAAAAATCATTTGTGTGATCATTACAGATCCTGGCCACAAAGGATTGTTAGTTTTGTCTCTATTTTCTATTTATTTATTTTTTATTTATTTATTTATTTATTTATTTATGAGACACACAGAGGCAGAGACTCAGGCAGAGGGAGAAGCAGGCTCCATGCAAGGAGCCTAGCATGGGACTCAATCCTGGATCTCCATCACGCCCTGGGATGAAGGTGGCACTTAACTGCTGAGCCACCCGGGCTGCCCTCAACTTATTTTTTAAAAGATTTTATTTGACAGAAAGAGTGAGATGGCATAAGCAGGGAGAGTGGCAGAGGGAGAAGAAGAGTGAGATGGCTTAGCAGGGAGCCTGCTGCAGGGCTCAGTGCAAGGACCCTGGGATCCTGACTTGAGCTGAAGACAGACACTTAAATGACTGAGCCACCTAGGCACCACTCTACTTTCAATTTAAATTCACAACTATCTATGTAGAAAGAATTACATAAACACATGCTTCCTAAAAATCTGAAATTCTCAAAACAGTTGGATAAAAGCTAGATTATGAGCATATAGAAGGTAAGATCATGTCCAAAGAACATGACAAAGCTCCAGTTTCTCATGAAGTTTATGTTCTAGCAAAATGGAACAGAAAATAAAACTACAATCTACATATGTATTACATAGAAGAAATTTAGAAAAACAGAATGTAGAACAAGATGAGGCAAGAAATTTTAAACTGTGAGAAACAGTGATGAGTCAACAGTGATTTAGGGCCTACAGGTGGCACAAATGCAAAGATACTGTGCATCAAGGGAAGAGGAGGAAGGCTGCAGCTAGAATACTTGTTTCCGAGAGCAGGTCCAAGTTTACTATTAGGCATTTTGTTTTGCATGTGCATCCGAAATCCAAGTGGGCATGTGGTTACTAGTTGGGTATATGAGATTGTGGTTGAGTGTTTTTATCCCAGAAGTAAACCCCAAGACGAGGACTCAAATGTACTTGATTTATTTTGGGAAGCAGACTCAGGAAGCCCCAGGGAAGTGGGGAAATGAGATTGAAAAGGGAAAATGGCCAATAAAGTATAAGTTACCAAGCAAATTACTAATAGTGGGGAATTAGGACCAAATGCCACTAGGGAATGCTAGGAGCCTCTGTGAAAGGAATAACCAGAAGGACGAGACAGGTTCTCATATATCAACTCCTGTCAGTGATTTGTTGAGGCTGACTTTCAGGATACTTTTTTGTTAGACAATTCTGGCCTGCTCAGTGTGTGGGCAGAGCAGGATCAGAGGCCAGGGAACTTCCTTTGCTGAACAAATGCAGACTTTGGAAACTGAAGTACTTAGGCAATTTGAGTATCTGAAAATAGTAATACCTGATGGATACGGTTACAGTGCAGACATCAGCAGAGAGGGAAAGATTGGGGGGTGGTCAGCAATCAGCCCTTGAGTTTATGAGACTGGATTAGATCCATGAAATATGACATAAAAATGGAGAAAGGGTCTGGCATAGAAGGCATTTCAAGGTTAAGGAATTGGGAAGAGTATGGAAACTCCGAGGAGTCCAGGAAAGAATGATCAATGAGGTAGGAGGGAAATCAAGAGGAGGGAGTACCCCATCCTGGAAGCAAAGTGAGGAAAATACATTGAGAGAAGAAGTTATCTAGAAGTTATCAGCTGCCTCACATGATCCGGATCGATCCAAAAAAAAAAAAAAAAAAAAAGGAGGGAACTGAGTTGTTAGGGGCCTTAGCAAAGCAATGTCAAGTAGTGGGTGACGCCAGAATAAATTGGTCTTTAAAAAGAATGTGACAAGGGAGGGAGTCTGGTCAACTCCTGTGAGGATGCTGATTGCAAAAAAAGCCACACTCAGTATGTTGGGTGAATACCTGGAGTAATGAGGAATTAAGTGAAAACTTCTTTGCCAGATGCTTTCAAGAATACAGAGACAACATGGAGACCTTATTCCTCCTGAGACACCTCTTGCTTTTTGCACAGTGAAGGTATATCAGTGACTATGGAGGGACATGTGAATGTGCAGTCCCTCAGAGACCAGAGGAGATGGGCAGGAGAAAGGTACCGGGAATGAGGAGGTTGCCCTGGAGGTTGGTGGAGACCATTGTGGATACATGTCAGTGTCAAGACAGTGAGGACTGTGGCCTGGAGATGGAAGTGTGTTCGAGTAGATTAAGTCAATGAGGCAGTTGTTTCTGAAAGAAAAAGCAGATGCAAGGTTTTGGTTTGGGAGCTGAAGATGAGCTATAGCTCAGTACCTGCCCGAAAACGTCTCCAGGGTCAAGCTCAGACACAGATGTCCCATCCTCTAGTCATGGAGAACAAAGCCCTTTACTTCCAAATCTGCATCCTGGACACATCCTGGCAAAGCAAGAGGCTGACCTCTGTTTTTAGAGAAGTGTAATAGTTGAATCAGAAAAGCTCCACCACATGGAAGCCAGGAATGCACGAATAGATTTAAAAAATAGAGTACTCTGGCATTTAAACCTGGTCAGGAAAGAGAATGTGCCTTGGGAGAAGGAGTGAGGGAGGAGGAGTAGAAGAGGTGATTTTATCATGTAGTCCTATCCTGTTATGTTTTGTTTTTAGAATAACAAACGAACTCAACGACTTAGAGTAATAAACTCAATGACAAGGAGACCCAGTTCTAGTGTTTAGTCTTCACCTTAATCTTTGTGTGGCCTTGGGGAATTCTTGTGACTTCTTTGATCTTCCAACATAGAGGAGAAGGGAGGAGGAGAGTTTTCTTTTTTAATAGGAGCGCTATAACAACATGCTTATGTGGTGATGGAAATGATCTCTAAATATGAAAGTTGTTAGTCTAGTTATCCCAAAGTGGTTGCCCTAAGCAGGCAAGTTCAGAAAAATTGTATTAGATTCTTTCTTGAACTAAGTATTTGTATTATCAAATTTGGTTGGTTAAACATTAATTTTCTTTTTTTTAAAAAAAATTTTTAAACATTAATTTTCTAATTTTCTCCTTTTCCATACTGACTACCTTCATTTCTTCCATCCCTCCTTCCTTCTGTAATAATATATTGCGTGCATACCACGAGACAAGACTTTTACTAGGGACCCGTACATAAAAGGATGGCTATACCATTTCCTTAAGGAGCTTTTGAAATTCAAGAATAAGAACCAAACAAACAATTGAAATAAGTAATTTGTGGTCTGAAAGCCAGATGAGGAAAAGTCAGTCCAGGGTACAAAGACTATAGAATTTGTTCCTGGAGGACATTACTTTTTAAACAATAATATTTAACACTAGGTGGGAATTATTATTGATCATCTATCAAACCAGATTTCTTTCTGCAGTGTTTCTGGATAAATGGAACACAGCTAATAGAGGTTTTGCTTCAAAGCATCTGCTGAACACCCATTGTAATTTGTATCCCATTTTAATGAAATAATCTGATTTGAATGACCTCAGCTTGCGAAAGACTAATTTATCATCTTCCTCCGCAGCCTTGACTATAATGCTGTGCTCTGAGGATATGGAAGGGGTATATTCCAAAGGGTAGCATTTTAAGTAAAAGCATCAAATCATAACCAAACAACTCCTACAGAAGTCAGTCAAGAGACTGCACCAAGTGTCAATTTAAGAAAGCCTTCAAACCCCTAGGTGTGTTCAGAAACTTCCCAAATAGCACTTTTGTGGAAGGGGGATGATCTAAATGAACATTGTTTCACACCCAATTTGTCGTGCATAGTTTATCCTGCCTTCCATGTCCATTAGTTTCCAAAAATGCTTTGTGTGCAGCCTGGGAAAGGTATAAACAAACTAAGTACAGGCTTGATTGTACTATATGGTAATTGGAGCTTTGCTCCTCACACCGCCTCATCGTGGGTGTGCATATTTTCTAAAAGTTTACAGTTTGAATAGATCCCCCCCTTTTTTTTTTAGATTTAGTATATACATGTACTTTATTTTTGGATGTGAAATATATTTCAAAGAGCCATAAGTTCAGAAAAAAGGTTTTTAAAAACTCAATTGCACCTGTAGGGCAAATTGGTGATGTAGAAGAAGGCTTGTGATCATGGCATAGATCCTAACTCTTGAATACTTTTCAGTTCCTACTTAAAATGATGTGGCCAGGAGATTAGCAGATTTGCATTTAAGTCAAATGTTAAGTAATCTATCCAGGTGGCACCTTAACTAAAATAATTAAGTTCTAGTACTTCTAATGAAAGTCATATTTTATTACTCGTTATATGAGAGCATTTAAATTTTTTGAAAGAGATAAGTGCCTGCTCATCTTGCTCAGTGCTGTTTGCTGCTGTTTTCCCAATACCTAGTACGATAAACAGTTGAAAGAATAGAAATTACTTGCTTTTGGGTAAAAGCTTTTAGGGCTTCAACCTTAAGTAAAATGTTAGCATTAGGTTTTTCATAGATGTCCATTATCAGTTTAAGAGCATTTTCTTCTATAACTAGTGTACTGAGAATTGTTTTTATGAATAAATATTATTTCAAATACTTTATTGTAGCTATTGAGAAGATCATATGGCTTTTTGACCTCATCCTATTAATATGAAAATGACATTGAGTGATTTTCAACTGATAGATCTTGTATTACTGAAATAAGCTCTACATGGTTATGATGTATGACTCTTTATGTAAATTGCCAGATTCATTTGCTACGTTTTTTTAAGAATTTTGCATATATGTTCATGAGGTATATTGGAATGTAATTTTGTTACAATGGGTTTATGAATTTGCCAAAATTTGACATCAGAAACTTAATGCTAAGCTGACCTCTATTTTATTTTTAAGATTTTATTATTTTATTATTTATTTATTTATTTATTTATTTATTTATTTATATTTATTTATTTTTAAAGATTTTATTTATTTATTCATGAGAGACACAGAGAGAGAGAGGCAGAGACACAGGCAGAGGGAGAAGCAGGCTCCATGCAGGGAGCCCGATGTGGGTCTCGATCCAGGTCTCCAGGATCAGGCCCTGGACTGAAGGTGGTGATAAACCACTGAGCCACCCGGGCTGCCCTGCCCTCTATTTTCTGAGAAGTTTTATGTGATGGTTATTGTTCCTTTCTTAAACATTCAGTGGAATTCACTGCTAATATCTAGACCTGAAGATTTTTGTATGTGAAAAATTTTAATTAAAAATTAAAATTCTCTAATAAATGCAGGGACATTTGGATTTTCTTCTTCTCGCGTCAGTTTTGGTAACTTGTCCTTTTCAAAGAATCTGTACATTTCCACATAAGTCATCAAATTTGTTGGCATGAAATTTATAGTATACTCATATTCTTTTAACATTTATAGGATCTGTAGAAAGTAAATATTTGTTGAAAGTTGAATAGATGAGTAAACCACAGAAGTTCACCTTTTTTTCAACTCATCTATTGTTTTTAAAATTTTTGTTAAGTAAAATAACAAAAAATGCATTTTTATCACATATAAAATTTCCTCAGAAACTTTAAAATACATTTGAAAAAGGATTATATAGGTATGGATGAAAGGAAAATAACTGAATAAACATGAACTTCCTCAACTTGCTCCTCATCCCCCTCACCCTATTCTCCTGCTGTGACAACTCAGAAAATGATCCCCCATGGGCCCCATTAAGAGTTCATCTAAATACATTCTCATAAATCACTGAACTGTACTCTAAGCTTATTAACTGCAGAATGAAATGCTATTCATCTTTGCATTCTTCATAATCCTTAATACAGGGCTTTGCATCTACTGTTCAGTACATGTTTCATTCATGAATTGAGACAAATGTCTTTGATTCATGTCAAAGAAATCAAAATAATCAATTTATGAAATAAGCCATGGTTTGCGGTTTACATAAAATTTAAGTTAGAGTCTTTATATAATTTCTAGAGCTCAAAAAGAGCCCAACATGGTAAATCTACTTTAATATTTATATCTATGTGAAGAATATTTGATCGAGTATGATATTTCTGCCTTGAGGTATGACCTATATTCATGCTAATTTCCAGACTCTCTAACGAAGCAGTAATTAGACAGGCAGGGAGTCATTAGAAGGTAGTACATTTCTCTTTCTTCTCATAAATTTCTAATGTGATCAGTTTGTTTATTGACTAGGAAACCAGGGTTTGTTGCTTTATTAATATCTTGACTTTGTTTTGTATCTTAGCATGAAGCTTCTTTCCTTTGGACATTTGACAATGACTGAAGAAAAGGCTCCCCGTTGTAATAGATAAAATATTTTATGCTTATCTTTCAACATGGTCACAAGTTGGGCTCTGTTCTTTAGCAGGGTTCATAAAGATATTTTCAGCTCTAAAATATTATCATTTCATTTACATGGGGACTAATCAGCTTTCCTTCACTCTCTCAACACCCTCTGTAATTATAAAGAATTATTCTCTTTGAGCTCCAAAACTAGAGTCAAAGATCCTCAAAAATTATTCATCTTCTTTTTTCCTTTGAGTCTATTCTTGAAATCAGAAGTGCAATGAGATTTTAAAGTTTCTGCAAGTCACACAAATAGTTTCAGGCTACAAATGTGAATTCTCTGAATTAATATATGAGAAAGATGTCCCCTCCACCTATTCTTTACCTTCTAGCATGTAGCCCTATTGCAATTCAAGTATGTTGGAAAGACTTCCTGCGGATTCAACTTCCAAAATTTATACACCAGAAAAAGTTTTGGTGGATTTCCTCATCCTTTTAAAACATTTCTTTGCAGCATACTAAATGTGAGGGAAGAATTAAAATAGCTAGAGAAGGCTTTATTCCCCCCACCCTTTGCCCCCCCCTTCTGGTAATAAATTGCTTCTCCTAGATCAGTAGAAACAAAACTTTAAACAAGATCCATAAGCGGTGACAGAGTGGATTTGTTACAGACCTTAATCAACGCTATCAATCTCATGATTAACCTCATAATTAACTTAAGTATAATTGTAGTAGAAATAGTATTTCCTATATATCTCATCTACTCCTAAAAAACTTTCTTGCTCTTCCTGTTGTATGCTCCTCCTTCCTTGCTTCCTATCCCTCTTTTCCCTACTTTCATTCCCACCTCCATTTTAGGAAACAAATGCTAATTACTGGGAAGGAATCCAAGTTCTGCAGAATTGCCAAGACTTTTTTGTCTTTGGAAACCCTAATCTTTACATGGCTGGGAAATATCATGTTATTGGAAGCTCTATAATCAGTTTTACTTTTAGCTGTTGATATGGTTTTACAATAGTCTTCCAAATTCTGTGATTTTTCTCCATAGAAAATCTGATGAACCAGAGGAATGCTACTGTATTTAGACCATGTCAGTAGGTATTATCTGCACTATTACCTGGATTCAAACTTTTTTCTTATTTATCTTCCCTTATAATATGAATTTCTTCAAAGGAGGTTTCTTACTGCAGAATCCTTGCTTCCTAACACAGCACTTTCAGAAAGGAGAGGTGAAGCTTTTCCCAAGAGGTTGGTGATGAAATTTTTAAAAAGAGTTAAACTGGGGAATCCCTGGGTACCTCAGTGGTTAAGCACCTGCCTTCGGCCCAGGGCATGGTCCTGGAGACCCAGGATCAAGTCCCACATCAGGCTTCCTATGTGGAGCCTGTTTCTCCCTCTGCCTGTGTCTCTGCCTCTCTCTCTCTCTCTCTCTCTCTCTCTCTCTGTCTCTCATGAATAAATAAATAAAATCTTAAAAAAAAAAGAGTTAAACTAGTGTAATGACTTAGATTGTGTATTAGTTAGGATTCACATTTTGTTACTAGTCACATTTTTGCTGTAGGTCCTTGTGCAAGTTACTTACATTTTCTCACCTTTAGATTTTCATCTGAAAAAGGATTACTATAACATTCACAAGGGTGATGTGAGGAATAAAGACCATGGTTTTGGTTCATAAGTGAATGTTAAAAAAGTGCGCCCTATGATTATAATTTTCATCATCATTATTATAAATTACCTGCTGAGGATTCCTGAATTGATAAATTCTTCCAAGAACCAACTCTAGAAGCACAGCTGAGATATCCTAGGCCAGGATATAGGTTCTGAAACGGAAATCTGCTTGGAGAAAGTTTGAGGAATGCTTCCAGTAACACCTGTGAGAGGACAGTTCAGATTTGAACTTAAATGCAGGTGTGCTCCTTGCTTCAGGTGAACTCCTGGGGAGTCTGGCACTGAGATAGCCTTCAAAGTTGACTTCCTGTTGAGAGAAGGGAAATTGGTATGTAAGTTTTCATATTGGGCAGTCATGGATGTGGGCTGCCCCAGAGCTGAGGGAATGAAAATTTGGGTGTGAGAGTTTTCTTCATCTGAAAGCATATCCTGGGTGGTGAGCAGCCAATAATCCCTGCATCTGGGAATGACTTAATTGGTCCTGAAGGGGAGGGATTGTTAAGACCATTGTAAAGTCTATTACTGCTGTCCAACCAAGAATTTACCGTATGTGTGAATCCATGAAACTCCAGAAAAGTAATGTTAGTAATATACGTATATATGAACAAAAATGAGATAGTAACAGATGTAAGTTTTGTAAGTCAAAAAGTTGAGACATAAGGAATTAGTGGTACTCAGGATCACTCTCCAGGAGAAGTAAGATTTAAGACATACCTTGCAGAGTCAATGGCCTGGGAGAAGGTCCATATCAGCAGGTGATAAGAGCAAGGTATAGGGACAGGAGTAAGAGAACTAGTGGAAAAGTTACTTTTAAATAAACATGTACAGTTTTATTGTGCACATTCAATAACAAATATTTTGTTGATGGCAATATTCTAGAATCCCTGAAACCAATAAGTAAACAACAATAACAAAACTAAGAGTTATGACATGGCCAATTACATACTAACTGAAGACAGAGACTGTAGGTCATTCACTCCCCAGTGATCAATAAAATGTCTTTTCTATAGATGGTAGTCAGAAAGAAAGTTTAATAAAATAGGAGGAACTGATCCCTGCTTAGTGCTTAGCATTGTAAGTGCTCACAAGCTATGTGTCAAGTAATTAGAGTAATCAAGATGCAGTCACTGACTTTAATTAAACTTTACAGCACTGAGTGAGGAGTAATAAATTTATATGAAATAAAAGTGGAGAGGATTTAGGGCCAATCTGAATTGCATATTGATTCAGATGATGGTAAAATATATGTGTATGGACACATCAGTAATTAACTGGTGTAAATCCTTTCCAACGAGTCTTCTCTCTCAAATACATATTCACAAAAAATATAGTGAAAAAAATACTTAAACATTTTGTTAGTCATGACACTAGACATCTGCATATTTCTGAAGAGCTGCAGGTGTAATATTGCATGGCCATGCTCAACTTAATGAAGAGTGATCAGAGTACTTAATTAACTTTGACTCTGAATTAGAATTAGAAGTCTGAATCTGGGAAATAGGGGGTCAAGCAGACTCAGGATAAAGAAATGCCCTGAGAAAGGAATTAAGAGCTTTGTTCTAAGAGGATTGAGTTATCTACTCATGTACCCATCCACCATTTTTCTAGTATGTGTTATGTGCTAAACCTAGAAAACCAACCACTAGAGAAATATGAAGGTTTTTTTTTTTTTTTTTTTGTTATGCCAGAGGGAGAAAACAGGTAAACATATATGAAGTTGCAAATTGTTTAATACTAAGATGGAGAAAAAGGTGTATGTGGGGGGCAGGGAGATGCTCACTTAGGGTAATGAGGAAAGTCTTCTGTAGAACGATAACCTTTAAAAGTTTTTTTTTTTTTAATTTTTATTTATTTATGATAGTCACACAGAGAGAGAGAGAGAGAGGCAGAGACACAGGCAGAGGGAGAAGCAGGCTCCATGCACCGGGAGCCCGATGTGGGATTCGATTCCGGGTCTCCAGGATCGTGCCCTGGGCCAAAGGCAGGCGCCAAACCACTGCGCCACCCAGGGATCCCAACCTTTAAAAGTTTAAGGATTGAGAACTTGGCTAATAAAAGACCAGGAAACTGATAGGAGGAGGAAGTCGGAAGGAGAATGTTCCAGGTAGAAGGAAGAACATGTGAGAAGCCCTGATATAGGAAAGGATTTGGCATATTTGTCATGGGGCAGGAGTCTACAGATTTGTAGTGATGTAGGCAAGAGAGTGATACAAGCTGAATCGGGAGGATGGGAGGGTACACAGCCTTGGTTAAGCATATAGATTTTAATTTATGTCATGGAAGCCAATAAAATAATTTAACCAAAGGAGTGATACTGATTCAACAAATATTTGTTGAAAGTCTTAATATATACCCAGGAAGGCTTAGGTACTTGACATACATTAGTGAGAGAAAAACACACATTCTAGCTCGTGTTGGACATAAGCTTATATCCTAGTTTGCATATAGGGGGTAAAGACAGACCACAAACAGTAGGCCTTATAAATAAATTTTATGATGTGTCCTAAAACAACAAATTCTGTTGATAAAATGAAATTCAGGGCCACATAAGGTCAGGAATGCCAGGAACGAGATGTGAATATTATCTATGATTTTAAATATAGCAGTCAGGGAAGGCTTTGGCGATTAGATTATGATTTTAAAAAGATCACTTTGCTTCAGATATTTGGGTTTTCTGCGACTCTGAATGAATGGAAATACATTTTGTTATGGTTGATGTGATACAAATGCTGCCTCTGTGTCAAGATTTTATGTAAGTGTGGTTGTAACTGTGACCATTGCCTTACACTCAGGATCCCCTTGAATTTTGTATTATTATGTTTCACTCACTGAACCAGTGTTATGGTTCTGTGTTTGTGTTTTGTTCTTGTCACATTGTTTGAATGAGAGATGATTTAGAAAAAAAAAATATGCTTTCAATGGATTTGTAGAGGGGGAAAAATTGTTTTTATATCCAGAGGGTTACCTGAATAAGCAGACAACCAGATCTTTAAAAATTGGCTAATTCAACAGGAGAGAAGTCAGTTTGTTTGGATATTTCAGTATTTTTTGTTACTCTACATTGTCTGTAGAATCAAGAATTCAAGTCTGATTAAGAAACGATAAGACTGCTCTGCAGAAACTTTTAGTTACTTAGATTAGGATCAATTCTTTTCTTGATGTCAATATCTGATTAAGAATCTAATTTTCCATTATCATCATTTGCTTCCTTCTCCCCAATTATATATACTTACGATGATTTTTAGAATATAGCTTGATTCTATGGATACATTAAAAATATTTATATTGTCATGGTATTAGAGATGTTTAAAGTGAAATTCTGGTTAACAAGACTTAGCAATTCAAGAATTGCTTAAATTTTAAGTCAAAGGAGCATACACTCTTTCTTATTAATTCTTAACTTCATTCGTTCAACACACACTTATTGAATTTCCATTAGAGGCTAAGTCCAGGTGTAGGTGCTCAGGAATCAGACAAAAAAGGTAAACTTCTTACCTTGGGAGACGTATACCGAAGAAGTTATAGAACTGTTTCTCTTCAAGATCATTTTCAACTGATCACATGAAACCCAGCCCATTCCAAAATTTTAACATCGGTGAAGGAAGGAAAAAAGAAAGGAAATATGTCGATTGACGTAGAAAGGAAGATTACAAGATCAACTCCAGAGCTAAATAAAGCATTTCGTTAGACAAGTTTTACTCTGTCCAAGCGTGGTCAACTAAGAGGATCCCTGTGCTGGAATACAGTTCGTGTTTCACTCATGAAGTTCTACACTTTGTAACAGGATTGCTGCTTCTGCAACGAGGAGTGCCTCTTTCTAATATTCAAAAAGCTGTGAATGGATGAGTGGTGACAATAATCGGCTCTTATATTTGACGATATTAGTAGCTGGTATTTATAGCTTTGACATGTCAGGCATCATGCCCTGGGCATAATCTCTCATTTTATCTGAACTCCTAATGAGGGAGATACCAATATCACCCCCACTTTACAGGTGAGAAAACTGTGGCTTAGAGACAATGTAATGTATACCCAGCTAGTGGAGCCAGGATTTGAAGCTAGCCTGAGTATCTGCATGGCTCATGGATTCTAACAAACACGTTGAAACATAATACACACAAATGTGTACATACACACACACATGCACTTGAATTTGATTATCATTTGCGGTTAAAGAGTACACAACATCTATAGACTAGCAGAGGATTCAAATGTATAGCAATCTTGTATTTAGAATTCAGTGATACTGAGCAGGGATAAATTGCTGTTATGGGATTCTTGGTTACACTGCTCTATTAATTTAACAGCAGACTCTGACTTTATTACAGTAAATAACATATTCATTAAAATGTTTAAACACTCATGAATGAAGAGAAGAGGCATTAGAAATGCAGTCTGGTAGCATAACAAAGCAGAGGAATCATTTCACGGCATTAGGGAATTCTGGGGAGGTGATCTGCATGTTCTCAGTTTCTGACTCTTTCAGTCTGTTTTATGTTTGGCATTCAAGCCTTTTCATACATACCACAGAGGCTAACTAAAGAGAGCTATTTATTTGGGAGAGAAAAATCAGCAGCCTCTCAGTGGAATCAAGCAATTAAGAAGTAATGTAAGCCTTCAGGAAGAAAAAGTTTGTTCTGGATTGGGTTAGGCAAATCCACCACAGGGAAGAATTGAGCAGTCCTTCATTCATTCACGTGGCATGAGAAAGACAATTGCATTTTAAGCAGGGGACTGAAAATGCAATTGCTTTATGAATGTCAAGTAAGACTGGTTCTGCAGACAATTTTGTTTGGGATTCTAACTTCATAGGTTTAAGATCATCTGCTCCAGTGAAGTATATATAGCTCCTGGATGTTCCTGACGTCAGCTTTTGGGGCATTTAGATGGCTTAAAATACACAACAGGAATGATTTTTAAGAAACAAAGCATTATCTTTAGCTAATTAAAATTAGCTAAAGGTGTTTGAACAGGATGGCTGTAGGTGCACAATGTGTTATATGTGGTAGAGAACATTGAGGCCATTGTAAGGATGTGGGCTATAAAAAGTCAGGTAATAACAGTGGTAATAGGAGAAGACAGGTGGAGAGAAATAACATCTTGTATTGATAGGGCTTGACTACTCTTAATTAAATATAAGAGGCAGTGGAGAGGAAAGAGGTTTTGTTTTTGTTTTTGTTTTTGTTTTTTTCTGCTGCATCCATACACTTATTTAAGCAGTAGATATTTAGCACCTATTAACTTCAAGGCACTGGGCAGTGCTGAGTATCATTGTGAAAAAAAATAAGACTCTTGCTCACACAATGATGGCAATCTAGGTAGAGGAACACATGCAGGGTACACAGGACTAAAAGTGTGTGATCAAGGTATGTAACTGAGTCATGCAGACAAAGGAAGACTTTATTCAAATAAGTAATGCATAAGCTGAGGTCTTATATGTGAGGCAGAGTTAACTTGATGAATAAGGGAAAGACTCTTTTAGGCTAGGAACAGTTCCTACATCAAGAGAGAGGATGACACACAGAACTGCTGTGTAGAAAACAACAGCAGCGTACAGGCATGAGTAGGAAGACATGTTTTTGAAGAAGTAGATAGAGGCTCATGATAGTCACTTATACTCAAATAGACCCTAGTTATTCAAGTTAGCATGCATAATTTTCCCTGTTTTCCTAACATGAGGTGTGATAATTGCTTTCTAAATCAAAATAGTAAAAGATAAGATTGAGAAGTGCTTTGGAAGACAGTGAGATTAAAAGTCAGCATTGCAGCAAAGATCGAATCAAGCAATTACACCCAACTTCCAAATGGATTAAAATTTCTTCAAGTAAAATTTCAGCTAAGAGTGTGTGCCCTAGCAAATTCTTCCAGTTGCATAAAAACAGCTCAGAGTAAAAGAACCAAGGATGTTGTTCTTCTAGCTAAAGCCTGATAGTTGCAAAAACAGTTATAATTAAATTAAAAAAGTATATGTGAAAGAGAGAGTGAGAAAGAAGGAGGAATAGAGAGGCAAGGAAACAGAAGACTAAAAAAATATACTTAGAAAATCTAAGAGGTTATTGGAGAAAAGAGCCATGGAACTTATTGGAATTCAAGAAATAAAAAGGGTTTTGAGAGTTACACTGCCAAAGAAATCACGAGTCTGAACAACAAGAACAGCAACAACGAAGCAAAGAGGCCATTACTACTGGTTCTAACCTTTATGGAAAAGTTTATTTTCCTATACTAGGAAAATAATTTTGTGGCTAATGTGAGTTTATACTCCAATTCCTTTGAGTGTGAAACAATGGAAAAATAGAGTTCCCAGAGTCAGAGCCAAGGCAACAAGTGATTGTATGATGGATATCTTCTACCAACTAACAACATTTGTATTTAAGGACTATTTCTTTCTTTCTTTTTTTCTTTTTTTTAAAGACTATTTCTATCATCAGGGTAAAATTACTTGCATTATCTGACCAGCAGATTTCAGAATTGCTATGAACCAGTGATTTCTCTATAGCTCACATTCTTCTCCCCTCTAAATGTGATTATCCTATCTGCCTTGCTATTGCATTTTAGGTGTGTGTAGGTCAAATGACTTTTCAGTTCATAGGTCTTTGGACCAAAAGGACTCCTGTCCAAATACAATGAGAAACTATTAGACAAGAGTCAAAGATGGGGGAGTTTGAGCTGGAGGCAGTGATTGTATGGGGTTCTTGGGCTATCTTGGGTGATACAGATGTAGGAAAGAGAATAAATTGAATATTTGGTGATTAAAAGAGTGGACTGTAGTAATCGTCCATTAATATTTCCAGTTCTCTTGGTCACATGGTATGATTATATTTATTTACTTTGTGAAATTAGGTCTGATCCTAATTCATTAACCTTGGTTAATGAATTGGGAGTGATTCACTCTAGTCTTCCTTTGAAGCAACCAGCACAGCTTCAGACGGTTGTCCATCCACCAGCATAGGTCCTTCAAATAAAATTATGTGGAACCTCAGCCAGCCCACTGTGGACAAGTAGCATGAGGGAAAAATAAAGCATTTTTTTATTTTAAGCCTAAGAGGAGATTGATGAGATGCTTGATATTGCGGTGTTACCTAGATTATTCTGATTGATACAGGGCTACATTATGTAGAACATTTTAATCAATATTGATTACTGGGGATCCCTGGGTGGCGCAGCGGTTTGGCGCCTGCCTTTGGCCCAGGGCGTGATCCTGGAGACCCGGGATCGAATCCCACGTTGGGCTCCCGGTGCATGGAGCCTGCTTCTCCCTCTGCCTATGTCTCTGCTTCTCTCTCTCTCTCTCTCTGTGACTATCATAAATAAATAAAAATTAAAAAAAATTAAAAAAAAATATTGATTACTGTTATCTTTATCCTAAGATCAATGGAAAGCTATTAAGGAATTTTGGATAGGGTAATCAGAATAATCACTGCCATCTTGTAGCTAGCTCATATTTGGTGAGGTCAGGTTTACGCCATGCCTTTATACCTAGTGCTCTGGGTAGTTTGTATACAAGCTCACTGAACAAGCCTTAGATGATTGAGAAAAGATATCTATAGAATTGGTTTGACATCTTTCCCCCCAAATTACTGGAATTCCTTATAGCAAGTGACCTCAGAAGACTATTCCTACTGGTTATTAAAACCCTTACATAGTAACCGTTTGTAATACATCTTTATTCCCTAGACCTCTAGGTTTCTAATTTTGTCTTTCTCAAATTCCTAGCCTTCCAGGCATACCATAAACTGTTACGCCTCAACTACCAACATTCTGTTTACACTGGCAATGAGGTGACCACTGTGTTTAAGCATAGTCAAGTTTTATATTCAATTCCAGATTTCTAACTTTGAGGGAAGTACAATAATGGTCATGGTGCTGTCAGGAAAAGGTGAACCATTTTGTGTATTTCAAGCAGGAGGAGAGTAAATTTAGGCAAAGTCTGGAAAGGTATTTGGATGAACTGGAGTAACAAATGGGAGAAGAATATTGTTTCCCAAAGATCAAAAGATTGTAACTGTCCTTGATAGGAAACCATGAGGGGGCACTTCTAGAAAAACGCCCTTGTTTGCCAATGCTGCTGAAGAGGAATACAGAACTCTGTCCTCCTACTAAACTTTCTGAAACTTCCATTGATACAGCTGGAGCCTGTTATGTGCCATTGTACGTAATTTCTTTGCTGAGACTGCAGCTGCTGTTGGAATTGCCCCCGGAATCAGAATAAAGGGGCTCCTCCTTTTCTATCACCTTCTGTTGATTCAGGGCATCTCAATAGAAGAATCTAACAAAAACCCAGATTACTAGGGAGATTGTTATACACTTTGTAGGTGCAGAAGCATGTAGAAGAGAGAATGTGAAATTAAAAGTCAGTGGGCACTACTGGACAAAAAGAGATGGTGGAAAAAAAAAAAAAGAGATGGTGGTCACATTTCAACTTAGGGTGAAGGTCACCGCTCTCTTAATTTTCTCCTACTTTGTTAACTATTCCTCCTTGGTTCTCTTTGATAATTGTTTCCCCACAATCTTGACCCCTCAGTATTGTAATGCCCTATGTCTCAGGTCTTAGATCTGTATCTTCTTCATATACTTTGATGCCTGAGGATATTCTCTCAAATCTCATGATCTATAGACTGACCATCTGTGTATCTTTGGATCCAAACCTTCCTCCAAATTCCAGACTTCTGAATTCCAGACTTCAGCCATTTGAACATTTCTTGTGGCAGACTAATTAGTACTTAACACTTAGCATATGCCCAAATGGAGCCTCTGATGTTTTCTCCCCTCACCTAGCTGTAGCACCTCCAAAAATGAGCAATAGCAACACAAATACACACAACTCTGATCCTCCCCGAGTCTCATACAGTTGTGATGATGGGTAGTGTCATCCTTCAGTTGCTAACTGCAAATACCTGGTGGTTACATCTGATTCCTCTATTACCCTAACACGTACATGTCTTACAACAGCACATCCTGTCTGTTCCATCTTCAAGGTAGATGCAAAGTCTGCCCTTGACCTTTCCACCATAACCATTCTAGTCACTAGCATCTTTTTTTCTGGACTATTTTAATGGATCCACAACTGGTCTGTCTTCTCTCTCCTTTAATCCCCCCCTACAGAGTCTGTGCCAAAAGCAGCCAGAGTGACCTTCTCAAAATTTAAAGAGGTTAACCAACTTTGCTAATCAAATTCCTGTAAAGGATTCCCCTCTCACTCAAAATAAATTCCTAAAATTGCTAATGTGGCCTATAAAGTTCTACACCATTACCTTTCTGACATAATGTCTTACCATTCTCTCTGTCACTCAAGCTATCCCAGCACACTACTTTTTTTGCTGTTCTTCAACATAATAAACTTATTCAGTGCTTTTGCACGTGCTCTTCCATTTCCATGGGATGGTGTTCCCCTAGGTATTTATAAATCTTGTTTGATCAATTTTGTTAGGTCTCTGCTCAAATGTCATTTTTGAGAAGCTTTTCCTAATTATCAAAAAAGCTTTCTTTCATATGTTCTATTTCCTTTCCCTGATTTACTCTTTTTTAGCACCACTCTTGTCCCTTGCCTGCATAATTTTTTGTTTCTATAACTCTATGCAATTCTGTTTATTGCCCATCTCCTGCCACTAAGATGTTTAGCTTCGTGAGTGTGGGCACTTCATTTTATTCACTGATGTTTTCTTAGTATCTAGGAGAGTGCTTGGCCCTAGATAGGTGCTCACCACACACTCATGGAGTAGACGGATGAATGAATGAATGCAGTATGAAAAATGAATTGAAAGGATTCTAGAATTATTGTAACTTGGTTTGGGAAGTTATTGATGCATGATGGTAGCTTGAAATACAGTGATGATGTTTGTAGAGGGAGGGCTATTTATAAACAAGTAGACTGCATTTGGTGATCAATTGAATGTAGGTGGCAAGGAATAGTTCAATGTTAAGGATGCTACTTAGATTTCTAGGTGGTACAACTAGATTAATGACGGTGCTATTCTCTTGAGTAAAAGGAGTAGAATAGGAACTGATTTTAAGGGAAAAATCACGAATTAATTTTAACCATGTACATTCAGACCCAACCTTTATAACAATTATCTGAATAACTCAAATCCCTAGACTAATATAATAAAAATACTCCTAACGAGGAAAGAATTTATGTTGTTGGGCTCTAGGGTTCTTGATGAAAGTACGTATAATTATTAGAGAAATCTTCCTTATCCTCACTCATAGGTGGTATTTTTCTTTTAAGTCACCTAAGGCCCCCTTTGCTCTCAAAGTCTGCTGTAAGAAAGTATCCAACACAAATCACTTATACCATAATATGAATTTGAGTCCATGAGGCATTCTGATGAAGTTACCTCATTTCTGACTATATAATAAAAGTCTCCACCCCTGTCCCCTCTTAGATTTCAAGCAAGAGTAATCAGGTAGGCAAGATCATTGTGGGAATAGTAACTCATCCATTATACATGATATTATTTATCAAATAATAACTTAATCTTATTTTTTATACATAAGATAAATTCTGTATTTATTTTGATAATGTCACAGGGATGAGTAGGGAAAGCAATTTTAACCTTATTTCCAGTTGTGAAATAAATGGATCCTCAGCTTCAAGAATTTCAAGCCAGAAAAAGCAAGTAGGTAAAATCATTGTAGAAATAAAGACCTATCTACTATCCATGAGATTATATTGATCTGCAGGGTAATTTAAACCCACTTTTTATACATAGGATAAACCTTCAGTTTATTTTCATAATCTCAGCTAGGTAAATGGCTGGTTTTCTGGGAGATATATTATGGCTACTTCTGTGGGCATGTCAAGAAAAGAAATTGCTTAGTGATAAAAATTTGAAAAGGATGAGGACTGGTATAGTAAACCTTTTATGATAAATCTACCTTTGCAATGTCTTTCTGAGATGAGGAGGTACATCCCAAAAGAGATGTTTATGCTCAATATGAAAACTACCATTTTGAGTAAAATAACAGAGTAGAGAGAATGGAGTTGTTTAAATGTTAATTATGTCCAAACTGAAGAAGTGTTCACATGACAAGATGCAGAGTTCCTCCTCCTCCTCCACACACACACACACACACACACACACACACACACACACACATATTTTAAGCCAGAGTATGTATTTATTCATGCAATACAGAGATATGTATTTAGCATCTACCTCTGACAAGTTTGGGGCTGATGCTATGGAATGTGACGAATGTGAATGTAGTATGTTTGTATAACTTGAGAATCTCTTAGTTTATTATGTGATAGAATATATTTTTGTGACTTCAATGTAATATGTAATAGAATGCGTATCAGGGGAGTTAGTCTTATAGGAATCTAGAAAAGAGAGATTACTTCTGATTGGAATGGGTGGGTGGGGAGAATTTAGGTGGATTGGTAGAGAACACAGGGGCTGGGGCTGTGCTTTGAAGGAAGACAATATTATAGGCAAGCTGTCATGGAAAAGACACAGAACTCCTGATGGAGGTAATATGTGCAAAGGCCTTGGAGCAGAAAGTCACTGCACATGGATAGGCTTGTGCAAGTGATTCAGTTTGGCCACACAGCAGAGCAGGTGAAGAAGAATACCAGAGAAAGACCACAAAGAGAGCATACGGTGGAATGAGTTGCCTTCCATTGCAGTTTAGACATTTGGGCATCATTTCTATGAAGATTGAAACTGAACCGAAAATTGAGGTACCAGGTTATAATCTAGACGTACTGTTAACTGTTTGTGGGCAAGTGGGTAAGACCTCATCCTTTTGAGACATCCAGGATATTCATCTACAGGATGAAGAAGCTCCTGTAGTCTCTGAAATTCTTTCCAGTTCTAGGATTCCTTCAAGCATTCAAATTCAGATTTGATGTTTTTTTCCCTACTCCTCACATGAAATTTGTTATAATGTTATTCTGCAGACTTTCCTCCAAAATTTCTCTTCAGTCCATTCTGCATTCTCATTCCTAACACTGCTTTGGTATATAAATCTGTTTCTTTGGCTTTGGCTTTAACCTGCTTATTCTGTATCACTGGCCATCAGGACCCATAGATCCAAAGTGCAATGATTATGGAACACTGGAAATTTCCTAAACCTGCCTTGCATATCCATGCTTTTATAGCAATACTCATACTCTTTCTGCTTAGAATGCCCTTGCTGCTAGTCTCCTATGCTTGAAGAAGTCCCTATCTATTTTCATACATCAGTTCAAATACTATTATTCCTCTGTAGTTTTTTCCCCTGACTCTTGTTTTTGTTTTGTTTTGTTTTGTTTTGTTTTGTTTTTTGGGGGGAAAGGGGTGGTTGGGCATTCCTCTCAGTGCACTTTATTTTATACCTACTATGATTAGCTTTGCTTATAAATGTCTAAGTTTTCCACTAATTATAGATTATTCATAAATTTATCCCTCAAAACACCCAGTTCAGTGATGTGCATGAAGGAGGTGCCCAAGCCAATGCTTGGGTGCATAAATGGCAAATAATACAGTTAACATTGAGACTTTACAACCAAGGTAGAGAATTGGCTTGTGGTGTGTACTGAGCAGGTTTCCTTTCCACTTGGTAACAGTGCTGTTATAGGGGTCATTCTGCACTTACAGCCCAAGAAACCAGAACTGTAAAGGGTCTGATCTCTCAAGTCACAAATGATGTAGAGCTCAAGCTGAGCCAATCCATTTGCACTCCTACGTTTTGAAATAAGAACACAAAGAAAAATGGATAAAGGAGTAAGCCTAGAAGCATGAACTGAGTCACATTTTTGACAGAATAACAAATTGCAGTTGTGGAAAATTCTGTGGAAGATTCTGGAACTATTCTACTTCTTGCTTTTCTCTAAAACCTGCTTCTTTAGTTTCATCTTGAATTCTGTGATATCTGTAATAACACTGTCTTGAGGTGGTTTGAATGAGATTTTGTTACTTGGAATCAAATGTTGCTTTCTGTGAACACCTCTTAATCCTCAGGCGCCTCTTCTAATCTGATGAGAATCTCTTGAGATTGAGTAATAGATGTCAGGTTTCACTAAATGGCAAATTGCTAATAAAAATCCATATTAAAAAAAATAAAATAAAAAATAAAAAAATCCATATTTAATTTCTTATATCTCACTTGACCAGCATATTGCTTGGTCCAAATTAGCAATTTGGTAAATACAGATTAAAATAAAAGGGCATTGAGGTTACATGGTGGACGTGGCCAGGGTTCAAGTCAGTCTGCCAAGAGCTAGTGTGTGGCATTCTGGGTGACTCACTGAGGTATTAAATAGGATTTTGCTAGTGGTTGCCTTGAGAGAATTCTTGAGGTAGAGCTGAGAATCCAGAGTAATGAATACCACGTATAAGTATCCATGTAAAGAGGACTAGAAGCAGAAGAATATTTCTGCGCATGCTGGCTAATTTTAGATGGAGATTTGTTTGTGGCACTGGTGATACTCAAGTGGGATATGTTTTTATTAAAAAAATAATGTGGAATCTATTCTCAATGTTTGAGTGTACAGTACAGTGTTAACTATGTGTATGTTGCCATTCAGCAGATCTTCTAGAATTTTCTTTATACTCTGAGTGAAACTCTATGCCCAGTCAAAAACACTTCTGTATTTCCTCCTCTCCTACCCACCCACATACTTTGTTTCTGACATTGATTGATTTAAATACCCCATGCAACTGGCATCTGCAGTGTTTGTCCTTCTATAACTGACTTATTTCCCATAGCATAATGTCTCTTCAAGATTCATCCCTGCTGTAGTAGGACAGGATATCCTTTTTTAAATTGAAATACAGTTGACATGTAATATGAGTTTCAGGTGTACAAAATAGTGCTTCAACACTTATATACATTTTGAAATGATCACCATGATATAGCTACTTATTGTCTATCCATATACAAAGATGTTATAATAACTATATTTCCTGTGTTGTACATGACATCCCTGTGGCTTATTTTAAAACTGGAATCTTGTACCTTTTAATCATCTTCCCTTATTTTTTCTGTTTTACCAACCCCTCCTCCCCTTTGCAAACCCTATGAGTCTATTTCTTTTTTGTTCATTTGGTGGTTTTTTTTTTTTGTTTGTTTGTTTGTTTCAGATCCCACACATAAATGAAATGGTACAGTACTTTACTGACTTACTTCACTTAGCTTAATACCCTCTAAGTCCATCCATGTTGTTACAAATGGCTAGATTTCTTTTTTTTTTTTTAATGGCTGATTCATGTTCCATTGTATATTAAAGCTGAATACTATCCCATTGTCTTTATTTACCATGTTGTCTTTTTATCTATGAACATTTAGATTGTTTCCACCTCTAGTTTACTATTGTGAATAATGCTGCAATGAACACGGAAGTACAAATATCTTTTCAAAATCCTGTTTTGAATTCTTTTGGATAAATACCCAGAAGTGGGATTACTGGATCATATAATAATTCTACTTTTAATTTCCTTGAGGCACTTCTAAACTATTTTCTGTAGTGGCTGTACCATTTTATATTCCCACCTACAGTGCACAAGGGTTTCAATTTCTCTATATCTTCATTAATACTTGTTATTTTCTATTTTGTTGTTAGTGGCCATTATAACATATATGAGATATTTTATTGAATTTGCAGATAATTAATTGATTTGCAATTCCCTCATAAACAGTGATCTTGAGCTAATTTCAAAAATCTTTTCTGTTGCCATTTGTCTACCTTCTTTGGGGAAATGTCTATTAAAGTCTTTTGGCCAGTTTTTAATTGGGCTGTTTGTGGGTTTTTTGCTATTGAGTTGTAGGGGTTTATTTTATATTTTGCAAATTAACTTCCTATCAGATATATGATTTTTAGATATTCTCTGAAATTCCATAGGTTGCCTTTACACTCTGTTTTTTGTTTCTCTTGTTGCAGGAGCTCCAAGAAATTGTTAAAGACTAATGTTATGAAGCTATTCTCTGGGCTTTCTCCTAGGAGGAGTTTCATAACATTAAGCCATTAATCTATTTTGAATTTATTTTTATGTATTGTGTAATATAAGGGTCCAATTTCTTTCTTTCCTTCTTTCTTTCTTTCTTTCTTTCTTTCTTTCTTTCTTTCTTTCTTTCTTTCTTTTTTTTTTTTCTTGTGGATATCTAGTTTTCCTAACATGATTTAATAAGACAATTTTTTTCTTATTTTCTTATTGTGTATTTTTGACATCCTTCTAGAAGATCATTTGGCCTTATACGTGTTTGTGTTTATTTTGAAGCTCTCTATTCTACTCCACTGGTCTAGAAGTCTGTCTGTAGGCCAGTTCCATACTGATTTGATTACTGTAGCTTGGCAATGTGTTCTGAAGTCAGGATGTGTTAGGCCTCCAACTTTTATTTATTCTTTTTTCTCAAGTTTGTTTTTTTTTTTTTTTTTTTCCATTTGGGATCCTTTGTAGTTCAATGTGGCTTTTAAAATTGATATATCTATTTCAAAAAAATGCCATTGGAACATTGATAGGGATTGTATTGAATCTATAGATTGTTTTGTATAGTATAGACATTTTAACAATATTATATTTTCCTATCCATGAGTCTGGATATTTTCCCATTTATTTTTGTCATCTTTAATTTCTTTCAGTAATGTTTTATAGTTTTTACTGTACCAGTCTTCTGCTTTTTTGCTTAAGTTTGCCCCTAAGCTTTTTTTTTTATTTTTTTTTTTGGTCAATATATTTCCCATTTTTACTGGGCATACTCACATACATAATGTAGCTTTTAAGTGGGTTTTCAATATATATAGTGTTATCACCTGGTTTACAATAGATTTGTTATTATAAATCTCTTTTGCAACAGTTAATATACTTGCAAGGTATGGAAAAAACAATCTATTAAGTTCTCTTGTTGGGGAAATTCAGAGAAAATTTTTTTCCTAAGGAAGACTTCA
The DNA here is from genome assembly GCF_011100685.1 of Canis lupus familiaris. Classification (NCBI taxonomy): domain Eukaryota; kingdom Metazoa; phylum Chordata; class Mammalia; order Carnivora; family Canidae; genus Canis; species Canis lupus. The sequence continues at coordinate 31,404,755 of NC_049239.1, read as the reverse complement.
TTCTCTTTACCATGCATTGGGAAAAAAGGAGTGTCCTTGTCTTCTACAGCTTCTATGGAGGATAGAAAATAACCTTTCAACTTAGCTTTTTAACTTACTTCTTGGGCTCATCTAATCATCAACCAAGTAGTTCATTTTATTTTTCCCAATCTCTCTCCCATTTGTTTCCTCTTTTCTACCCTGTCTCCCTGGTATACACACGCACTCTTCTAATACTTCAACATCTGCCTCCTGCCCTCTTGCCTGCTCTCCTTACAGAAACTTCCTTTCTTTTCTTTTTAAAGATGAGGTCTTAATTGATTTTGATCGACTCTACTCAAAGCTTTAGCCTCAGGTCCATATTAGGAGTAACCTTTAATAATTTGAAGATAGAATTCAATTGTTTAAGGAAAATAATAAGAAACACTTGGTAGAGATACATGTATCAAGAAACATAGATCTTGGTCATAGTGTAGAGATGGCTGACTTTTTCTAAAAATAGATTTTATTTACCTATTTACCCCATGAGTGGGGGGAGAGGCAGATGCCTCACTGAGCAGGGAGCCTCATGTGGGGCTCAATCCCAGGACCCTGAGATCATGATCCAAGCCAAAGGAAGACGATTAACCAACTGAGCCACGCAGCTGCCCCTATGGCTGATGTTTTTTAAATAAGTTTTTTGGAGAAGGCGGGGCAGAGGAAAGTAGTTGGTAACTTAGGAAATGTTAGGGACATGGTGAAAATCTATTCACTATTTCAAGACAACTACCAAATGATCATCTCTAGTTAGAACATTGGAGTGACAGCCTTTACAGGTTATGAAATTTGCATGACAAATATTGCATATGCAAGCATCCATTAACAGTAACTTTGTAGAGCAAGGATGATGCCAGCTAGCAAAAAAGTGGTGCCAAAGACAGTGTTATTTCTGGAGTCCTGGACACCAGGAATTGCTCATCCATCACATGGCCATCACACCCCAGTAGAAATGTCTGCAGAAAGCAATGAAGCTGGCTGCACCAGCATTTACACATGGAACATCTCTTGGGCAGTCAGGTGTCATAGGCCACAGACTCACAGTTCTTTTTGTGAGAATCGTGCTCACAGTTGTGGCTGTAGGAGGGGGGCAGGCACAAAAGGATCCTAGCATGCATATTCCCCCATTGAGACGGCAAGTTTTGTTTAATTCCTTACTGTTCTGGATCCCTAGGGAGGGCACAAAGTGGGAAGCTGGGTGTTTGAATGCAGGCTCCTCCCGGGACCAGACGCTGCCATCTCTTAAGGGTGGCTCTCTCCTTGCAAGTTCAAGGTGGCCTAACCCTTAATGACCTATTCCTAAGCTTTTTGTATTTTTGTTTTTGTTTGGATGCTATTGTAAGTGGGATCGTTTCCTTAATATCCTTTCCAGATTGTTTCTTGTTAGTTTCTAAAAATGGAACTAGTTTTTGTATGTTGATTTTATATACTGCAATGTTTTGAATTTATTTAGTATGAAAGTTTTTTGTAAGTAATTGTTAGGGTTTTCTGCATAAAATCATGTTATCTGTGAAAACAAATCATTTGACTTCTTCCTTTCCTATTTAGATGCCTTTTATTATTTTTCTTGCCTAGTTTTTCTAGGTAGGGCTTTTTTTTTAATATTTATTTATTTGAGAGAGAGTGAGAGAGAGACAGAGACAGAGGGGGAGGGGGGAGTAGAGGGAAGGGTAGAAGCAGGCTCTCCGTCAAGCAGTGAGCCCAATGCTGGGTGTGTGTGGCTTGATCCTGGGATTCCAGAATCATGACTTGAGCCAAAGGCAGATGCTTAACTGACTGAGCTACCAGATGCCCCTTCAGGTAGGACTTCTAGTACTATGTTGAATAGAAGTAGTGAGAGTATCCTTGCCTTGTTCCTGATCTTAGAGAAAAAGCTTTCAGTTTTTTACCACTGAGTATAAATTTAGCTGTGGCTTATCATCTGTGGCCTTTATTATGTTGAGTTATGTTCTTTTTATACCCAATCTATTGAGTTTTTATCATAAAAGATTGTTGAATTTTCTCAAATGCATTTTCTGCATTTATTGATATGACCGTATGATAATCATGTGATTCATGTTGAGCATGCTTAAGCTCTCTTAAGGACCTCCTACATGTAAGTGGAGAGAATCTGAAGTGGAAGCAGCATGATGTAGGAAAGATGGGGGAAGTAAGCAAACAAAGCCTAGGCAATAATCTCTCCAGCTTCATTGTAACCACAAAGTGGTGTGACCTAGATTTAATTGGTTTGTATAAATATAACATGGAGCCAAGAATAAGATGAGAATCACATCAAATGTGGAACAGATAACAAAGAGGAAGGGTCAAGGATAATTCCTCAAACACTGGTAGGATATGCTTGCATGGTCTTTATTAGTCAGCAGATATATAAAGTATAGTTTATTTTGATGACTTCAAGGGAAACATAGAGGAGTAGAAATTCTAATTCAGGAATCTTGGTAGGAAATGCTCAGGTATATTCCTCCTAGGCATGTGCTATAAGCTGATTTTTTTTAAGCTGAATTTTATATCCCAAAAAGATATGTTCAATGTTTCACTCTAAGTACCTCAGCATATAAGCTTATTTGGAAATAAGGTCATTGCAGATATGATGGAGTTAGTATGATGTCATGCAGGAGTATGGTGTGCCTTGAATAAAGTATGACCAGTGTTCTTAGAAGAGGAGGAGAGACACACAGGAGAAGATGATAGTGTGATGGTGGAGGTAGAGATTGGAGCGATGCATCTCTAAGCCAATGAATGTCAAGGATTGTAGGCAACTCCAGAACCTAAGAAAGAAAGAAAGAAAGAAAAAAAAAAAAAAACCCACAACAACGTAGAACAGCTTTCCCCTAGACTCTCCATAGAAAAGATAGCCCTGTTGACACCTTGTTTTTGGACTTCCAGGCCCCAGAACTGTTGATAATAAATTTCTGTTGGTTTTAAACTTTCCCATTAGTGATTCTTTGTTGCAGCAGACTTAGGATACTGATAGAGAATGGCTGGGTGTGCGTTAGGCAAATAAGATATAAAGCAGTTTAGAGATGAGAAGTTAGAAAACAAGTGCCATGGACAAAACTTCCAGGACAACTGGTCACAAAGAATTTCAAGTTAGATGAATCCTACCACTCTCAACTAATCACTGCAAAACAGTGCATTTCACTCTGTGGGCTGCTGAACACAAACCAGCTTGTTAAGTCATCAGTCACTTTCAAATGTACAGTAATGGAAGCAAAAGGCAACATGTTATTTACTCAAAAATGCTCGCTTCAAATGGAACAATGGAAGAGTTAAATAACAGCTTATGTGTTCCTGCTTCCCACTCTTCTGCTTGATTTCTCATCTTACGTGACTGTAAGCTTAAGAGCCTCATGGACACCATTGGTGGTGGTAATATGGCTCAAGGAAAAATGACCAACTATGAAATAAGGGGGAAAAATAAAAGCATTGATACGAAATAAGCTCCACTGGAGTTTTACTTGAATTTGCGATCGCTAAATCTATTAAAGGCTCTGGTTACATAGTCCAAACCAATTGGAAGAAAAACAAAATATGCCACAAAGCATAGGGATTTTTTTTTTCTCTGAAATACCAGGTAGGAGTGTCTGATAGTATCTATCACATTTTTTGACTCTTCATGAAGTTAAATTGGCATCAGGGGTCTTGGTAGGTAATTCCCAGATGTGCTCTTCCTGGGCACGGGTTATGAGTTGCACTATGCAGGCTACTTCATACATAATGTCAGTCTTAATGCAGACCATACCTGTTGCTCAGATTTCCAGACATCTCCTAGACCGGTGTGTGGCATTTGTTCAGTTTGTAGTTCCTGGCTGTTCATTTTGGTCTTGCCTTTTAGAGATTCCCTGGTAACAAACAGGCAAGTATTCAGGTAAAGCTTCAGTGCAACACTTGTGCAGATTTCTATGTTTGTTTGTTTCTTTTTTCCCCCTCTATGTAACTCCATTTTTTTCCTGCTACCCTCTTCTTAAAATTCCAGCCTTCTTATCCTTCCTGAACTTTGAGCTCTGTCTCCTTAACTTAGTGAGATCACCACACTTTGCTTGGTAGAGGCCTACCTATACCATGGTCAAGGAATTATCTTCAGATAGAAAGGTTATGCAATCTAAATCCACTTTTTTTTGGTTTGGTGGCAGTGGTGGTTATAGGGACCACAGTTCGGCTCTATCTGATGTCCAGAGGGAAGGCTGAAAATCATTATATTGTATATTTTGCACAGTGTTCTGGTTATTCATGATGAGAGGTCAAATTTCCCACCCGTTATTTCTTTGTTTTCAGAAGTAGAATTCTGTAAGCTACATGTTTGTATAAAATGTACCCAATCTCTTTTTTTTTGTACCTAATCTCTTATAAACTTTCTTAAAATATTAATTTTGTTTCTTTACAATCTCTGAATTCTATTTTTCATGCACCACATCCTTTTAATCTTTATCCTGTTTTGTTTCATTGTTTTCAAAAGTCAGGTTCATATTAAAAACAGTAGTAATACTTAATACAAGTGGCTGTCAGGGGTAACTGCTGGCTCATACCGGTTGTTTTCACTGGGTCTTTTGAGTGTGATGGCTGTACTACCCTGATAGTGTCTAAGGGGGAATTTGGAAATAGAATTAATTATAAAGGACACTCACGCTATCATTAAGGAGGGCATTATTCTGTGACAAGATCCACCCCAGCAGTTCTAGTTTCTCTGGGCAGCTTTTTCCCTATTTCTTTAGGGATCAGTTTCCATATTTTGGCCTGAAGATAAATACTCTGCTGCCAACTCAAGATTTTAGAAGATGTAAAAGAGTGATTTATTATTTTTTTTTATTTTTAAAGATTTTATTTATTTATTCATGAGAAACACACAGAGAGACAGAGAGAAAGAGACACAGGCAGAGGGAGAAGCAGGCTTCATGCAGGGAGCCCAATGCGGGACTCGTTCCCAGGACTCTAGGATCATGCCCTGGGCCGAAGGCAGACACTCAACCCATGAGCCACCCAGGTGTCCCTAAAAGAGTAATTTAAATAGCTATTCTGTTAAATTAATAAAGGAGAAGAAAGAAGAGGGGGCAGAGATAGGAGACAATGGGGGGTGGTGGTGTTTGGGTGGGGATTGGCCACCTCACAGAGCTAACACAGGGCAGCCTGGTCTTTAATCCATGCCTTTAAACCCACTTACATTGGTGATTCACTAGTGAGTGGATGACTGCTATAGTGGAAATTTAGGAAAGACTCTCCTCCCTTTTGCAACCTTCTGGGCTCTTGAACATGATTGTGTCATTTTTGGCAACATTTTCCTGTGGATCTGACATAGGAGATAAGATAACTCTCCTCAGGAGTTGAAGAACTGGGGAGTTCCTCTTTATTGAACCCTAAGGTCGGGCAGCCTGGGTGGCTCAGTGGTTGAGCATCTGCCTTCAGCCCAGGGAGTGATCCTGGAGACCTGGGATCGAGTCCCACGTCGGGCTCCCTGCATGGAGCCTGCTTCTCCCTCTGCCTGTGTCTCTGCCTCTCTCTCTGTCTCTCATGAATAATTAAGTAAAATCTTAAAGAAAAAAAAAAAAAGAGCTAAGGTAGCTAGCTTCTAAGGAAAATAATTCACTATTTAGATGAGCCCGTTTTACTTGAATAGGTAACAGGTAAGGAAAAGTTTCCAGCCTCCACTTAAACTCCCTTGCAGTTAGTGTCATGATTTCTAGCTATCAAAAAATACTATATCGATTGTACAAGCTCTGTAATTTTATGAGCTATCATGTAACACCAAAAATCATCATCGCCGGTGATACGAGTTGCCTTTGATTCTTTTTTATTTTTTGCCCCTCAGTCCAACTCCAGAATTCAATTTCACATAGAATGTCTCAACACCCACTGAACCGTTAGCCCAGAATTCATGTTGGAAGTGTTAATTTCTCATAACCTGTAAGCAATAGTTTCAAACTTGCATGCTTTGATTGACTTATTTTGTAAGTTATATTTCTTAATATCTTATGAGAAATACTTAAGTGTTTTTTTTTTTTAATTGAAGGACATACAATGTTACATTAATTTCAGGAGTACAACGTAGTGGTTCAACAGCCATATACGTCTGCTGTGCTCACCAGAAGTGTGGCTGTCACCATGCAACACGATTACAAATATCACTAGCCATTCCTGAGGCTGTACCTTTTATTCTGCACTATTGTTGATTTTAAATTAATTGCCAGAGGTACTGTTATAGGTTATGTCTACATCATCCTTGAGATTCTTGTCTGTGTTTACATATTAAATTGTCAACTCGCATCCATGTGTCTTTTGAAAATTTTCAAATATAAAGAGTCCTAGAAAGGATAATTCTTAATGAGCATACATCCTCCAAGTTTCATGCTCTTCTCCCAGTTGTAGTTATTTTCCCGTTTTCCACAGCTTATCACAGTGTCTATAGGAAGGTTTTCTAATTGAAATAATGATATAGGGTACTTGGGGGGCTCAGGCAGCTGAGCATCTGACTCTTGGTTTCAGCTCAGGTCATGATCTCTTGGGGTCATGAGACTGAACCTGGCATTGGGCTCTGTAGAGTCTGCACTGCTCCCTCTGCTCTCTCCCCTTGCTCTCTTTCTCTCTCTCTCTCTCCCAGATAAATACATAAAATCTTTTATAAAATAAAATGAATGGAAAAAAATAAAATGAATGGTTTATATTCTGTTTAAAGAAAATGAATTTAAAGGTACCAGCCAAGAGGAATGTAAGCCCAATATGTAGTACTCTTCTTGCCCAGGATTAGCAATATTTATCACATTTTTTCCCACACTATGTTGAGAAATATGTATTATTTTTGTTACTAGGCATATGCATCCATGTACATGCATATACATATGAAAAAATTAAAACATGTTCCATGATACAAACTTATTTTCATTATGTGTTGCATCCTAATATTTTTTTTCCTGTCACAATTTTACTGATGTCTGCACCTCAAGACCTTTTATGATGATGAATTACCATTGTGTCAGCAAAGGCTAGAAAATTCTCACCCCCCATTTTGATCACTAGAGCATAAAAGTGTGGGACTTAATCTTGTTTAGTTAGATCATCCCAAGGGGTGTTAAACCTTTATATTTTTATATTTGAAATATAAATATATTTGAAGTATACAGTTATAGAAGAGCAGAAAATAAATAGCTTACTAGTAAGAAACCTGGGCAAATACCACTAAGGTTAAGAAATAGTAACATTGAGATATTTTAGAGGCATTCCCATAGCCCTGCAGAATCATCGTCTCCATTGTTTCCAAAGGTTGGGTACTATCTTGATTTTATCATTCCCTTGTTCTTTTTTATTTGTGGCTACCTAACCATTTATCTCTAAACACTAGGATTATATTTTGACTTTAAAAATACTATCCTTGATAGCCTTTGGCTACCTCACATGGATTACCTAGTTTCTATTACCCCATAGAGGTGAATTCCCAGATGCCTCCCCTAATTCTGAACATAGAGGCTAATATACATATGGCTTAAGCCTTATTCATACCTTCTTTCCTTTTGTCTTTTGATGCATGCCAATGTTTATCATATTTGTGTCCCCATCTATGTCTTTTAAATTCTTATTTTATTAATCACCTACCTCTCTATTTGGAGAAAATGGTGTCATACAATGTACAGTTGCAATTCCTGTGGAACTAACATTTGTAACTCAGGTTCAACTGTCTGGATTTGGAGTGTGTTGGATTAGACGATGATGAGTTAGAGTGGTGGCAATAAGCAGAAGGATTTCTACTTGAGATATATATTTTGTATAAAATTTTATAAAATTTTGTGATTGAATGTGGATGGTGAGGTATCAAGTACTTTTTTACTTTTATCAAGTAAAAATGTGTCTCAAATCAGATCAACTGGGTAAATTTAGTATCATTTATTGAAGTGGGAGAAAATGGCAGAGAAATTCTGTTTTTTAGGTGGTTGCAATTTGGTTTGCCTCTGAAAATGTCAAGAGAAAATATTTGTGAGACATAGAAGTGGACATACCAAGTAGATATTTGTATACATGAGACTTTCAGTAGAAATACTGGGCTAGAGACAAATTTAGGAGTTGTCAGCCTATAAATGGTCTTTCTCTCCAGTTGATTCCTTTTGCTCTAGTAGGTTGAATTTTCATAGTCGTAAGAAAGCTCATAACTAAATCCAGTCAACATGGACTGCCTTATGGGACAGAATAGGCAGTTTGCTTAGATAAATGTTAGGCTGGAGCTTTTTATTTTTCTTTGATTTGCTAAGATTTTTCTAACAGGGTTCAAGTTATATCATATGCATTTTGTTCTTTTAAATAGAAAGTCAACGTTTATATAAACTTTTATAATTTAAAGCTTTTTCAGAGATCAGTCCCATCATAAAGAGCCATATTGTTGAACAAAATCAATAACTTAATTTGTTAATATGAATAAAATTAAAAATTCCTTTACTGATTCTGAAGAGGACTTAAAATATATCATCCTGTACCTCTTTATGTTTAGATCCTCATTAGTGAAAACTGCCATGCTTCTAATCAGATGGTAGGTCATTTTTCATAACAATATTTAAGGAGTAGGATATGCTTACAACCCTGGAGGTAGAGCAATTTCAATTTCAGAACGTATAACATGGAGTTTCATCGGTACTAGTATAGTCATATTGTCAAGGTCTGAAGAAAAATGTAGAACTCCATAGTTACATAGAGGTATGTTTGTCACTTTCAGCAGCCCTGCCCCCAGAAGAAAAAAGAAGAATCAGAAAATTAAGTCTTGTACCAGAATAGCAACAGCAATATCTGAGAAAAAAATTGCATCTGGTTCCATGTTGTTGAATAAAAGTTCTTTATTCTGATCCAAGATATTTTATAATAGTGTAGTTCTTCAAACCCCAGACTTCTGTGTCGTTTATGCCACCAGGTACAGTGATGATGCCTGAATAAATCTGAATCAGTAAAGTGAAAAATAAGGACACTTTCTGTTGTATTAAAACAACTTAATGAATAAATTGGAAGAATCTTAATGGGAAACTTAACATGCCAAATCTTACCAGGTTGATTGCCTAACTTGATTTTCCATCTTCTATATGAAAAGCTGCTCCCTGGTTCACTGGTGCTGTGTCTGATTCAGTCTTCTACTAAGTCTTTGCTACCAAAAGTGAAAAGTAGTTAATACAATTTAAGTACCCTTATGATGAATAAGCAGTCTCCAGACTCTGTGCTTGAAAAATCCAATAGGCTGACTTTGCACTATTTTAACTCTCTGTTAATTCAAGTAAGCACCATTTAAGGGAAATGAGAGGTGGATGATAGAAGGAACTCTGATTGTATCTTCTTTTTCCCTCTCTCATTCCCACCCTGAGCTAGATGGAGGGGAGAGACGCTATAGCATAATAGGGATTCAGGCCACTTAATAAATGTTTAATTACATTCAGATCTGTTCACTTAGCTTAGGAGTTATTGTCAGCTAGTTAATGGGACATGAATTAAAAAGCATATTCAATGAGGTGAGGGTCATTTTCACCTGCAAGGTTTCTACCTGCCTTTGGAGCCCTGATGGAATCTCAGCTAATTAGCCACATTTCACAGAAGACCAAGCCTTTGTGTCATTTAATAAAATATATCTCATGACAGCAGCATAATGAAGGAACAAAACAGTAGGCGAAGCTCCCATCTTGGTAGTGTGGCTGGAGGTTAAAAAAGAAGGTGTATAAGAAAGCTTTAAAACTCTAAATATAAGGGGAAACGTGCAAGCTCAAAACATATTTTTTTGTATTTTATTTTTTTGATTTGTATTTGTACCTTTATTGTTTTTGTATTTTAATGTATTTTATAGAAAATGATATTGTAAATACCAAGCAGTTTTTGCTTTTGATTGATAGAACAATTCCTCTTATTTTCATTTCCCAAGGCATTCTATTTTACTTATAGTTGTGATTTTAGAAATTCAACAAAAATGCTACTTTCTGGATTTTTTTAAGGATCTGATACTGAAAGAATAATATGTTTCATTAACTGTTTAAATATTTTTCATGCCCAATATGGAAGAGTCACTGTTCCAGGGACTAAATTTTAATTTTGTTCATGAATAGTGCAGGTCACTTTTTGCAGAACCAGAACAAAATTCCTCTGTCTTGTGATTTGCACTCAATATTTTGAAAAATATACATTTCTTACAAGTGCACAAAGTTAATTTTAACAACTCTTAATTTCTAAGAAAAATTTGCTTTTAGTAGTTCACCCCTATTCAAGGTGCTGTACAATTTTTTAAAAAGATTTATTTATTTATTGGGGGGGTTGCTGGATGGGGGAGAGGGAGAGAGAATCTCAAGCAGACTCCCCACTGAGGCTTTATCTCACAATCCTGAGATCATGACCTGAGGTGAAATCAAGAGTCAGATGCTTAACCAACTGAACCACCCAAGAGCCTCAGTGTGGTAAATTTTGAATAGTAATTAATACTCATGGTAAAAAAAAAAAAAATGCTAAAATTTAGCCATAAATATATATTAGATAATTGTTATGTTTAATATGTGCCGGGCGCTGTTTCAATGTTTTATAGTAATTGCTTCATTTGACCTTCCTGTCCCCATTATACGGATTTGCATGTAGTTACATAACTTGTGCAAGGTCAAAGATGTGGTGCATATCTTAGCATAAATTCAAATCTAGGCCTGTATTTATTCCAAGCACACACTTTTAATGTCCACACTCTATCACTTTAGAATAAAATAAAAATGAACATTTTCTACAAGGAATTTTTTGTTGTTGTTGTTAATCAGTCTCTTACCAGTTGCTGTTCTTTGTGCTCTAAAAATTGGTCGTGGTGTAAAATGATGAAATGCTTTTTTTATAAGAAAGTGGAAGAACTCGAAACACGAGTATGAGAGGAGATAACTATTCTAGAGTCAAATGTCAAAATCTTCATCCCAGATTGTCAAACTGGATTATATTTCTTTGAAAGGTGGAAGAAAAGAAAAGCTACAAAACATACAATCACCTGTTGCTCTACAGATAACCCAGAGATTTAGTTAAGTTCATTTCACACATGTACTAGTACTAAAGTTCATGTCTGTGTGGATTTAGGAGCCCCAGAGCTCTGTTCCTGGGTGGGCTCACCCTTCTCTCAGCTCTGGCATTTAGAACTTCACCATCTGCCTTGACCATGAGCACAATCGCATCCTGCCCTTTATCTGTTTCTATAACAGTCTATGACACCAATGTCATGCCACATCCTCAGAGACTCATATTCTATACACCTCCTGTTATTGCCCCAGAGCAAAATCCTTTGCATCACCAAGCTCTTCTGTCTCCTGCACCTTCTTGCTCTAATGGGATTCTGACTCTTTCCTAAGGATACAATTTCCCCTGTGGTGCTCTCAAGATGAGACCATTGGTTTGACATACTGCTTAAACCTGGAATTAGGGTACATGGCTTTTGGGTCCTTATTGCTGTTTTCATACTCCACCCCCATCTCTTCCCCAGATCCTGTAGCTTCTCAATTTCATAATCCCACATCCTCAGAGATTTCTAACAATGTCCTTCCTCACTGCAGTGACCTTTGAAATCCTTGGATTACCTAGCTTCACTCCTTAGAGATTTTAGTTCCAGACTCATAGTCAACCCTCTCCAATACCATTCCAGTATTCATTTAGGTGATTTCATGATATATGCAGATGACCCTTCCAATGCCATGGCTTATCAGGACTTTATGTTTCCTCTGATTATCTTGTGCTACTCCCACCTTAGTCATTCACTTCTATGATGATAAACTAGATTTATCACTGACAAAACTTCAGTTCCTCTGTGGTCTTAATTTCAATCTCAGTCTCACCTGATATCAAACTACCACTTCCTGACTTTTCACTCCTTCAAGAGGTCCAGTTCCCACATTTATCTAACTGAACCAGGATTTGCAATTCATTGTTGCTATCTACTTTTCATGGTTTTCCCCACAACCACCTAATTTTTTAAAAAAATGATTTTATTTATTTAAGAGAGAGAGAGAAAGCAGGAGTAGGGGAAAGGCAGAGGGAGAAGCAGAGACTCCCCACTGAGCAGGGAGCAGTTGTGGGGCTTGATCCCAGGACCCCAAGTTCATGGCCTGAGCTGAAGGCAGATGCTTAACTGACTGAGCCACCCAGGAGTCCCCTCACAGCATCCTAACTTTTAAATCAATTTAGATCCATGCTCCATCATCACACACTTGTCCCCCTCGTCATTCATCATCCTCACTTGGAAAATTCCAACCCTAATGAAAATCCCTACTTAAACGCACCTCTGCTCAAGTGGATGATTGTTGGAAAGGAACAACTCACAAATATGCTGACAGGTTTGGATTTAAGACACTAGCCAGAAATTGTCCTTAGTGCAGCCCCCAAACTCTGTTAAAGTTTCCTGCATCATTCACTCTTCCATTATCTTAGGTAACTATTCCATGCCTTCTCATGTGTCCTCAATCTCCAAATCTTCCTACACTCTAATCTCTCTAAGAATTTGCCTTTATATTACACTATGGGGGGGGGGGCAGGAAGCCCTCCCTTCTGCTCCCACTGTCACTTCTGTTTTCCTTCCTGTATCTGTAACAAAAATTCTTTCTTCTTTCTTATTACTAGAAATGGCCTCTCTGTACTTACTTCTAAGGCAGCATCTTTTCTTGAATATTTCTTTCCTTTTTCAACTACTCAAGGTCATAGATCCAACAGGAAATCTGTTCCTTGTGTGATCAATTTCATCTTTTAACTTGAAAATAGAATTATAGTTTCTAAATAAGCTGTAAAAGTCAAAACCTCAAAATATCTTGACCATACATTGCATTCTGGCTACCAGTACTATATCTTGGTTCTCCTTAAGAATAAAGTGACATAGAGTTGAGTATACTTATTCTTTCTTTTCCTCTTGAACCTATTCTGATCAGGCTTTTTTTTTTTTTTGTCTCTGCCTTCCCATTGAAATGCCTCTTCTGAATGTAAGCAGTGAATTTTCAGTTACTGAATCTGATAACCAATTCTCAGAGTTAGCAGCATTTGACACAGTTGGTCATTTCCTTCTCCCCTTTGACGAAACATCTCCATGGAGGTGCAGGGCCTACCAAATCCTCTTAGGTTCTACTTCACTGACCATGCTTTTGGTTTCCATTGCCAGATTCTCATCACGATTCTGTGCTCTCATTGTTGAGTCGCTCCATCCCCTACAGTCCTATGGCTTGAAACATCATGATGGTTTTCATTTCTGAAATCAGTGTTTTCAGTTTGAGCACCTACACAAACTCTAGAGTTGAACAGTTCCCTGTCAGTGGCTTCGTCTCCCTACCATCCCATACTTGTTTAAAACCAAATTTTGAATCCCTTACCCATCTCAGTAAATGGCATTGCTGATTGTCTAGTTACTCAGGCCAAAGTATTTGAGGTCACATCCAAAATCTCTAAAACTCTGTTTATTCTAAGAGCAACTTCTATGGATCTACCTTTATCCATCATGAAAATGTATGCTTTATCCTCTCCCTTAGTATCTCCTCCAATAATATTCTTGTCTCAGTCACCACCATCTCTCTGTTAGATTAATAGTAGCTCCAACTGGGTTCCTAATGCTGCCATTTCCCATCTCCAGTTTACCAAGCAGCCAAGATGATATTTGTGAAATTTAAGTCAGTTCATTTCTGTGCTCAAAACCTTTCCTTGGTTTCATATATCATTCAGTAAATAAACCAATGTCCTTCCGTGGACCACTGAGCCCTGCATGACCTGGCCCTGTGCTACGTCTCTGACCTCTCCTCATTCCGCACTCTTCCTGGTCAGTCCATGCCAATCACACTGAAATCCCTGATGTTCTTCAAATGGGCAAGTAGCTTTTTTTTGATATCAGGGCCTTTGCACCTGCTGTTCCCTTGGCTTGAAAGTTTTTTTTTTTTCCTATATAATCTCATCTCCATTAGGTATTTGCATCAGACATTTTCAGTGAAGCATTTTCTGAATAGTGTATTTAAAAGTGCATTCCTTAAAAAAAAAAAAGTGCATTCCTCTTGCCACATAACTCTGTCTCCTTTCCACATTTGAATCTTTTATTATACTCTATCAGTTTACTATCTGACAAATCATGTGAACTTTATTTTATTTATTTATTTTTTTCATGTGAACTTTAAATTGTTGGTCTCCCTTCAATTACAATCTGTAATATATGAGTCAGGTATCTTTATTGTTGTCTTTAAACTGTTCTATCCCCAGAACATAAAGTAGTGCCTGCTATTATAGTAGATGTTCAGTAATAATTTATTAAGTAAATGTAATACACAAAATATGATACCAGTCAGTTCAACATGCCTATCTGGGTCTATCAATGATGGTACAGACAATGAGAGATGGAAGTGGAAAAAAGGCACGGAGAGAAGAGAAGTTGTCTCTTGCTAATGTTACCTAGAAAGAGAAAGGAGTATTTGTCCTCAAAGACACAGCTTTGTGGAACAGTGTTTTAATAGCTTTCATAGCACAGAGATGATCAAAAGAAAAAAAAGTCTTCCTTTTATGAAACTAGTTTTTTCTTTTTTTTAAGATTTTATTTATTTATTCATGAGAGACACACACAGAGAGAGAGAGAGAGAGAGAGAGAGGCAGAGACACAGGCAGAGGGAACCTGACATGGGACTCGATCCTGGGACTCCAGGACCATGCCCTGGGCCAAAGGCGGCGTTAAACCGCTGAGCCACCCAGGGATCCCCCAAGAAACTAGTTTCGGACCATCAACAGTGTTTCCTAAAGAGTATTCCATTTGAAGTTGTTTACAGGAGCTGTTACCAGGCATAATCTCTGAGAGGGGTTCTGTAGCACACAGGCTTGAGGAAATCCATATCACATTTAAATAGGTTTTCCCATTACAAGACTTCCTAAATTTTTAAAAACTCAAATGTGTATTGCGTATCCTGTAAGGAAAAATCTACATACTGTTTTCAAAACTTGTTGAGTAAATAATACTTTTTTTCATGAAGCTATTTATAAAGTTTCCTTAAACATATTGAACAATATTTAACGCTTATTATGGGTATTATTCCAGGCACTTAGAATATAGGAAGAAAGAAGTCCCTATTCTAATGGTGATTACATTTTACTTCCCACTGATAAAAAAAAACCCAAGAAGGTACAACAATACGCCCATAGATACAAAGGCCTAGGTAGTATAAGCTATTTCTCAAATATATGAGAGTGTTTTGTTTATTTATCACATGCTAGCACTTTTATTAATTTAAATTATATGTGATTTTACTATCGTATAATAAGATCTTCAATAATCTTTCAAATTGCTGATAGAGTGATGCCAGTCTGTGCTGTGGTATCACACTTCTTGTGAACTTTGTAAAAGAGTGCATTTTTCCCCCCCATTCTACACACAGGGAAATGGACTAGATGGTAAGAAATTCAAATGCTAATGCTGAACCTTGAATTTACTAAGTCCTTACCCTTTGGCAAGTCACTAAATATCTCTAAACCTCAGGTCTTTTAGCTTTACGTTGATTGAAGAAACATGGGACACCCGCCTATAAAATGGTGATTCCTATCTCTGTTTCACATTCCTTCATTTATACAACATTCTAGATGTGGAAAATTACATATATATGAGATCACCATCACTGTGCTATAATATAAAATATGCTGTGAGGAGCATGAGAAAAAGGTGTCATTCCAAAGGGGCTTTGGCAGATATTTTTCTAAGATATTTGCTTTTTCTTCTTACCAGGTTCTTTCTTACCAGCCCCTCCACGAAGGAGAATTCTATTTCCTCCTCCATTGATGTCATGCTTGGCTACATGACTTGCTTTGCACAGGGAAATATGAGGGAAGTCGTGTGTTCTGCTTCTCAGCAAAAGCCTGAGGAGCCATGATATGGTTCTATCTTCCCTATTTTAATCTTGCATGAGATTGGCATGAAACAGTAAGAGGTATTCCTTTGGTGTTGGTCTTAGTGAAGTTGAGCCATAGTTAACCTACCACTGACCTACTCTAGACACAAACTTGAGCACAAAATAAAGTTTTGCTATAAACGTCTATGACTTAGGGTCACTGGTTGCCACAGCAATACAAAGCTAAGCTCACTAATATAAGAAACTTTAGAAACAGAGTGACATTTTAGATGTGATTTAATTTGTAAGATGTTCATTATCTAGGCCAAGGGTATGCAAAAGAAGGGCTGGAAAAAAAAAAAAAAAAAAAGAAGGGCTGGAATTCCAAGTAAAGAGTGCAAATGTGCAAGTGTCTGGAGGCAAGAAAAGAGTGATGGTTTTGAGGAACTGCAAATACTTTATCACTGTTGATTTTATATACATTAGAAAAAAACAACTTTGAGATGTAGGCCAGTGCTATATCATGGTCAGTTTTATACTTTGTCTTCAGATTTTATCATCTAGATCTTAAGGATTTAAATAGTGATGAAACAGAACTGGATCTGTCGTTAAAAAAAAAAAAAAAATTCCTGTTCCAGTATAAGTGGTAAACTGGGATATCCTGAGAGATCGTTTGGGAAACACTTGTATTAATTCAATAGACGAGTTGGGAAAATTTATGGGGGTGACAGTGATAGAGATAAAAGTATAAATCCCAGTGGCATGTAGGTGGTAGAAGCAAGAAGACTTAATGAGCTACTGGAATCAAGAGGAACAGGTAGAAATAGAGGAACAGAAGGAGGAGGATATTTGTTGAAGGGCTCCAACAGCTCTTTACAAATGTGAGAGACTCCTTTCTACCACACCAATAATGAAGAAGCATGAGGATGGGGCAGGTAGGGTGAAATACAGATTTGTTTTTTGTTTTGTTTTTAAAGATTTTATTTATTTGACAGAGAGAGAGAGAGAGAGAGCAAGAGAGCACACAAGCAGGGGAGAGCAGCAGGTAGAGGGAGAGAGAGAAGCAGACTCCACGCTGAGAATCCTGGCATCATGTCCTGAGGTGAAAGCAGATGCCCAACCGAACTGAGCCACACAGGTGCCCCGGATTTGTTTTTTTTTTTTTTCTTTAGGTGAAACCGAGGGCAGAAGGAGTGATGTGCTGGCTGAATGGCAGCATGTAAGTGTGCCATCTTCAGAATTTCACAATTCCTTGTTTTTACTGAGATAATTACCTGAAAAAAAAACCAAACACTACTCACATTAGGTGGCACCTAAGAAAGCAATCCAGGATGAACAATATTCTTACTAGTTCCCTAATTCAATTTTACCTCATTGTCCAGTAAATAAGCTTCTCTGCATGGCTGGAAAAATAAAGACAGGTGTCACTGCTCCTATGACAACCAGCACTAGGGGACAGTAGCCTGCCCTGGAGAACTTGGTTGTTGGAGGCATGCAGACAAATGCAGCTTTCGTAGATCAGCCAACTCTTTCTTAAAAACCAAAACCAAAACCAAAACCAAAAAAAAAAAACAAAAAACAAAAAAACAAAACAAAACAAAAAAAAACACAACAACTTGTGGCAGAAAATAATCAGAAGAAAACTTACTGCCATAAACTCCTCCCAATGTTTGTAATCTGAGACATTGCATGAAGACCTCTGGAGTATTCAAAGTTGTTTTGTTAATACCAAACTTTGAGAGTTCGCCCACTTATCTGGAGCTTGTTTTTTGTTCATCACAATTGTGGGTAGAGGAAGAATTTTAATTCCTTTGTCTTGGGCATTGCAGTATCACCAACAGCAGACTAGAACCTGATGCTTGCATGTCCTGTTAAACTGGAGAGACAGATTTAAAGCATCCAAGTGAGGGGGAAATGCCCTGCTTTGTTGATCAATGGGGAGTGAGGTATGGATTTATTTTCAACATGATGCACACTTGAGAGAGAAGATCCCCAAATGGTGGTTGTGGGCTGTCAGATGGGGTTTTTCATGTGTATTAGAATGAAGAAAGGCAAAGAGATCACAAAAACTGTCTGATTTGACATTTTAACATCGAGAAGGGAATTTACGAGCAGAGAAATCACAGGCAGGATGAAGTGAGAAGGCTAGGGTTATTTAGAGCTACTTGGTGAGTGTCAGAGGAATGGGGAAAAAGGAAAAGGTGTTTTTAAAAGGGAACTAATTAACAGTGTGATAAATTCAGGGGAAACTGGAGCAAGAATTGAGCAGCAAATACTGCGGAGGACAGTGAGTATAAAGAGCTGGGATTTCCTCCCTCCGGTGTCTAGCTAGAGAAAAATTCTCAAGTTGGCAGTCACATACCCTAGTCAATTGGATCTATTCATATCTTCTCTCCTCCCGTAATCCTCTTTTCCTTTTCAAGCTCTACCCTATTGCACACTTAAGACCAGTTCACTTTTTATTCTAGCGACTACCTCTGACCTCAGCAGATACCTATTTTATTACCACTCTGACTCCGGGGATGGAATCAACTTTATCTTCTTCTCTCTCTGACCTAGATTTGGGAACCAGTGTCTGGGGGTTGGGGGGGTGGTTAATAGAAATCTTCTAACCTTGTCATTTATTCTAATAAAACATATTCAAACGAACTTGGGAGTTAACACAGAAAAGGACGTATTTATTTATTTATTTATTTATTTATTTATTTATTTATATTTATTTATTTATTTAAGGACACTTTTATAATATGAATATACCCGGCTTTGTTTGTGCCCTCACTTTTCCAGCCAACTCCTGGGAGAATTTTATCAGATTGGGTAACCTTCCCTGTGCAGACTACTGCAGTGAAGCTTAGCACTTTCTTTGTATTTTTGTGTTCTTCTGGGTAGAGATCACATTCTCTACCTAATTATCTGAATGTGATTTCTATGGCTTAAACTCTCTGACGTGTTAGTTTAAGCAGCGAAGGTAATCAATAGTTTAATCAGTCACTCCTTTTCTGATTGTGTTCCTTACATTATTCATCACCAGCACAAATAATGCCTTTCCTCCAGCTAAAGTCAAAATCATGTCAAGTTGAATGATATCAACAAATGTGGGGGAAAAAAAAATCAGCATGTATGTCTTCATGCCTCCTAGTTTGGATTTGGAGATTATAGTGCAGACGGGTTAGTAAAAGCCCATGAAAATTTATTTATGTGGAAGTATCCAACTTTGGTATATAAATTTTGGGAATCTACATGTTTGTGACTAAAATGGGCAAAATCAAAGCAAAGTTACCCAGAGTTAACTTTGAAAGAAAAGTGTGTGGGGATACTAATGGCAAGCTCCCGAGGTTCTTTTGAGTGTTAAGTGTGGGATGAAATGATTGCTCCATGATTGTTTGATGAGCAACAGTAACACAAACTCAACTTTGAGGAAGCTTGAGCATGTTTGTAAAATGAGGAGTTGTTTAATGACCGAGGTAGATTTTGTGCATGGGAGTTGCTGCTAAGTCACAGCCGGAACTGAGAACCTGGGTTTCCTGCTGAATGTTAACCTTTTGAGCTGTCTGTGTATCTACTACCATGAGTAGATAACCATGAATTGCTTGTTCTCATTCTGGCTCGGTTGTGTTTGCTGCTATTACTGTGCAGTTTATTTATTTATTTATTTATTTATTTATCTATTTATTTATTTATTTTTCAACTAAGGGAAGATATATATATATATATATATTTTTTTTTTTTCCAGGCAGGGAATTATGCATAAGACAGAAGAGAGTAGGCAGGTAGAAGGACATACCTTGTTCCCCTTACCTAAACCCAGGAATTATTGCTCATTCCTTCTAAGAAGCAGTGTAGAATCAGACACTGAAGAAATGGGTCTCATAAAGGACTTTGTGAGAACTGAAAGAAAAGCAGTTCTGCTTTTGGTGCCTGGAAAGCACCAGCACTCATCATCCCAAGAAGAGCAGAGCATTGCTTTCCTCGGCAATTAGTTGGGGTGGCCAGCTCAGCAGAACCCTGGCAGGCAATTGCAGCTACTCAGGGAGCACTGTAATGCCGGATGGGTACAGCAGATCTTCAGTGGAGATGTGGCAAGACAATGTAGTGCCCAGATGGCCTAGATCCATCACGATCACAAGTGTGATGTCCCCTGGGGACTATGGGAAACTTCTGAGAGCAGAGAGTGTGGAGTCTGGCATTTTGGGTGAGAAAAATGAGGTCCGGAACAGAAGCAGGGTAATTTGTGATGCCTTTCTAGTTATGCAACCCCATAGAAGTTTCCTCTGGTGACAAGAACTAATTTTCTGTTACTTATTTTGCTTACAGATCATCACAAAAATCATCACTAAGAAGTGTCGTGTTAGTGCCTATGAGAATGTTGTGTTCTGATGTATCACTACAGACATGTGCACAAATGTATAAATTGCTGTGGAATTAACATTTTGCCTGAACTCCACAGCTTGAGAGCTAGAGTCTTTGAGTAAAACAATCCAAATCACCACCACATATATTTGGGCTGTAGAGCTTTTTGTGAAAAATACTTTTCTATTTACTGAACATACCTACTTTTATAAATACAAGCATCAGTAAGAGTGCTTATATCAGAAATGTTTCCATATACTAGAGGGATCTCTCTCTTTTTCACTCGCACCACGATATTCCATGAATTTATAAATAGGAGGAAGTGAAAAAATGGGCAGAGGGGCAAAGGTGGGAAAGAATGGGGGGAAATAGGGAGATGGGGAAAGGGGATGTTTCATTGGAACGCCTGTTCCTTGACCTGAGGCTTGCTTGAGGGATGGCGAAAATCTTCAAAGGCAAAAATCATCAAATAAGTTATTCGACATATTAATATTTTTTATTAAAGATTTTATTTATTTATTCATGAGAGACACACACACAGAGAGAAAGAGGCAGAGACACAGGCAGAGGGAGAAGCAGGCCCCATGCAGGGAACCCGATGTGGGACTCGATCCCAGGTCTCCAGAATCACGCCCAGTGCTGAAGGTGGCACTAAACCACTGAGCCACCTGGGCTGCCCTTGACATATTAATATTGTGAGCAAAGGCAAGGGATTAAAAATTTGAGATGTTTGGGCAAATTTGGGCCATGATATACAGGCATGAAGTCCCAACTTATTTTAAGGAGAGTTATGGGTCCATTTAGAGAAGGATATTGATAACGAAAGCTGTGTCTTGGGGAGATTGTTTCAGCATCTGAAGAAGCCCTTTCCCCGGTAAGGATGATCAGGTGAGGGAGGGAGGATTGTGGGTGGGAGAAGGGACAAGATGGTGAATGGAGACTCACCCAAGTGCTCCCTCCCTACAACACTGCAGTGACCCTCGAGATGACCTTGCAGAAACTAGAGGGCTCCACAGATGGGATCTGAAAGCATTTTGTTAAGCCCACCTTCCACTTTTCACAGCTGAAGACATGGAGGGTTGGAGATCACGAATGATTTGGGCAAAATGATACAGTAATCCATTTCTGGGCTCTTTGCTCACCAGTCCGCTGCCATAGATTGGTGGTTCGAAAAGACCCCAGATATTTTTTCCTGATTCACTTCACACCTTCACAGTCTGCTTTTCCTGGAAGGATTCTTGACTTTCCATGAAGTTATCAGTCCTTTAGGGAAATCAGTGTCCTAGGCAAGAATATTGGAGATGACTGGTTGTTGCAATCTCTGAACATTCTTCATCATTATTATATGTATTGTCATTGTTGTTGTTATTTGGGTTAATAGTGGTTGTGAGAGTGTTTTCAGAGTCACAAAGGGTCCTGGCATTTAATTCTTTTTAATTAAGATCTGGATGTTGGAACTATATAGTTGAGGAGACCTTTAGATTTTTAACAATTCCTTTCAGAATGAAGTATGCAGTAATATCCTATTTATATCCAAAGCAAATGCCAAATTACACTATGATATATCTTTATAAGCATGTTAAACTCTCTAAAGATAGGCATATAGTTTCCTTCATGCTCACGTAACCCAAGGTAATCCATGGACTGGCATCGTTTATATTAATGGCAGTACAGCTACAGAATCCTGCCTTGATTTGAATGAGAGGCTTGGAATGTATGGGAGATTAATAAAACTGGGAAGATCCCTGATTCTGCTGGCTATTGTTTCAGTCTTGGAGGGAAAGGTTTTTTTCTTGACCCTGTTGGTGTCCCTGGCTGGTCTGTTTTATTTACACACACACACACACACACACACACACACACACACATCCCATATATATAAAATACTTTGTCTCTCATATATATGATATATACCTCATATATATATTTTTCCTCAGTTTTCTTGAGAAATAATGGACATACATCACTGTATAAATTTATGGCATACAGCATGACGGTTTGCTTTGATATATTGTGAAATGATTACCACAATAGGTTCTATCCATCTTCTCATATAGATACGATAAAAAGAAAAGAAATAAAGAGAAAAGGGGGGAATTTTTCCCTATGATGAGGACTCTTAGGATGTACCCTTAGCTGCTTTCCTCCATCATACAGCAGTGTTACTTGTAGTCATGTTGTACATTACATCCCTAGTCCTTATTTATTGTATAGATGGAAGTTTGTACCTTTGGACCACATGCCTCTGAATAACCCTCCCTCCACCCTCTGCCTCTGGTAAATCAGTGTGGTTTTGATATACATATATATCAATATATATATATATAATATAATATATAATATATATTTGATATATATTATCAATATATATATTTGATTATATATATTATCATGCAGTAATATCCTATTTATATCCAAAGCAAATGCCAAATTACACTGATATATCTATATATATTATAGATATATAATATATATTCATATATATAATCATATATTACAGATATATAATATATATATATATTCATTCATGGCTTCATTCAGGTTTTACACAGGATTTCCATGACTTCAGATTTACATGACTTACAGATTTTAAGTCATTAATCCATTTTGAGTTAATTTTTGTGAGTGGTTTTAGATATGGGTCCAGTTTTATTTCTTTTACATGTGAATATCCAGTTATACCAGCACCATTTATTGCAAAGACTGTCCTTTCTCCATTGAGTATTCTTGGCTCTCTTGTCAAATATTAGTTGACTGACTGTGCATGGGTTTACTTCTGGGCTCTCAATTCTGTTCCATTGATCTTTTTGACTGCTTTTTGTTTTGCAAGGACCATATGATTTAATGACAATAGCTTTATAGTAGGCTTGAAATCAAGAAGTGTGACACCCCCTGCTTTGTTCTTATTCCTCATGATTTCTTTGGCTCTTCAAAGTCTTTTGTATTTCCTTATAAATTATACGAGTGTGTTTTTTTCTACTTCTATTTTAAAAACTGCCATTTGAGGGGTGCCTCTGTGGCTCAGTCGGTTAAGCATCCAGCTCTTGGTTTCAGCTCAGGTTATGATCTCGGGGTCATGAGATCGAGCCCCACATAAGACTCCACACTCAGCCAGAAGTCTGCTTGAGGATTCTTTCCTTCTGCCCCTCTCCCTACTTATGCACTCTTTGTCTTTCTCAAATAAATAATTCTTTAAAGGAAAATGAATAAATACCATTTGGCTCTTGATAGGAATTGCATTGAATTTATAGATGTTTTTGGTAGTATTATCATTTTAACAATGTTTTTCTGCTCTCTGAACATGGAATATCTTTCCCTTTTTTGTGTGTCTTTGATTTTTTCACTTATGTCTTAGTTTTCAGAGTAGAGATATTTCACCCCCTTAAATGTATTCCTAGGTATTTATACTTTTTAATGCTATTGCAAATCTTTATTTCTTTTTAAGAAAATTCATTATTAGTGTATAGATATGATTTTTGTGTATATATATGTATGTTAGTTTTGTGTCCGAAACTTTACTAATTTATTGATCAGATCTAAAGTCAGTTGAGTCTTTGGGATTTTCTGCATATGAAGTCATATTATCTGCAAATACAGACAGTTTTACTTCTTTTTTTTTTTTTATTCTGATGCCTTTTATTGTTTTTTCTTGCCTGAATTCTCTAGCTCTTTTAGTACTGCGTTGAGTAGGAGTAGTGAGAGGGTACTCATCTTGTTCCTGATCTTAGATGAAAAGCTTTCAATCTTTCACTATTGAATATGATGTTAACTGTAGTCTTGCTGTATGTGTCCTTTGTTCTGTTGAGATATGTTTCTTTTGTGACTAATTTGTTAAGTTTTTATCATGAATGCATGTTGAATTTTGCCCAATGCTTTCTCTGTATCCATTGAGATAATCATATGATTCTTTTCTTCTGTAATGTGACATGTCACATTGATTGATTTGTGTAAAATGAACTATCCTGCATCCCAGGGCTAGATTTCACTTGATCACATGAACGCTCTTTTTATTTTTTATTTATTTTTATTTTTTTTATGAACGCTCTTTTTAATGTGCTGCTGAATTCAGTTTGCTAGTATTTTACTGAGAGTTTTTATGTCTGCATTAATCAGGGATATTGGCTTGTAGTTTTGTAGTAGAAAACTCTCTACAGCAGGTGGAGCTATGATTCAGTTCTTTGCCTAAACGTGGGCAAAACAGGCTCTAGTGCTGGCAAAACAAAACTCCTCAACTCCTCATTTGAGGATCTGAATCAAACAGATCTGCATCCCACCAAGATCCCCGGTCAGAGTGTACTCTTTATTTTATTTTTTAAAGATTTTGTTTATTTAGTTAGAGTGCAGAGTGTAGGGAAGAGAAGCCGTTGGAGAGGGATAAGCCGACTTTGCGTTGAGCACTGAGCTGGCACAGTGCTCTATCCCAGGACTCTGAGATCATGACCTGAGCTGAAACCAAGAGTTGGACACTTAACTGACTGAGACACCCAAGTGCCCCTAGAGTGCACTCTTGACTTGGTTTTGCAAATAAGTAAAACCACTGGCTGAGATTACTACTTGGGCACTGCAGGTATGAACTAGGTCTCCCAAGATCAGTGTACTGGTTGTTGCAAGCCTCTCCCCTACTTCTCCATGAGTAAGATTCCCATTGGTTGAGGTCCATGGACTCCCCTGTAATCTCTATGGTGCAAGATCAGAGTAGGGGCTCCTACAAAGGAATCTACAATGCTGGGGTGGGGAGGTTAAGTGTCCCTGCTGGGTTCTCTTTTCTCATTGGAGGAATTGGAGGCTCAGAAGAGACCTCTGAACATATTGCTGCACTGGCCTTGGGACATGACAATGCTGCCAATGTGTAGCTGCTTCTCTTACCTCCTAATGCAGTCTGTCTTGGTCCCTGCAGAGGGATGCTTCAGCCTCACCCACATGTTATAGAATTCTCTCAGTGATGCCTTGTTTTTGAATAGTTTTTAGTTATTCTTGTGACAGGGTACAAAGTGAGGAATAATCTATGATACCATCTTGGTGACCTATTATATCCTGGCTGGATCTGACAAACTGACAAAGGGATTAACAGGAGACAAGCATACAAATTTATTTTAATGCATTTAATATAAGTTTTATATTAACATGTGAAACGTCATAAGGAAATGAAGACCCAAAGAAACAGACCTGTGTATGGTTATACAAGGTTTGATGAAGAGTGGAGAGTTGAGGAATAGGCTAGGTTAAGGAGTATGAAGTAATCCATAGGAAACTGCTAGAAACTTAGAAAGTCCTGTTCGTTAAAATTCTTCTTGGTGTTCCTGCTCTTTTTGGTATACAGAAGGTGCCTTTCCCCTGAGAGTTCTATTACCTGTTTCAGGGAAGAATAGCCTGGAGGGAAGGAGGGGTCAGAGTTACCTTTCTGCTTCTGTGTTTTTCTCAAACTCCTTCAGCTTCAAGTATTTGATATGCCAAGGTGCCATATTTGAGGGTAATATGTCCCGAATGCTGCAGCCTCCTCTATATTTTTGGATTCTTCTCCTTCTGACCATGTTGCCCAAATGGAACTGTGACTTCCTGGGAGTGTTCCCGTGCTTAATTGGAAAGTAGTGTTAAGTATTCTTAATATTCATAGAAATCTTAAAGGGCTTCTCTTGTCAGACATGTTGAATTTAATAGTGGTTACTGCTAGGCGGGAGAAAAAGGGCTACTTTTGATAGGTTCATTGTAATTAATTGCATTAGGAAAAACTGTAAACTAGGTAGGCGTGGATAAGGAACATAAATGGTTATTGGATCATCTTTAATTTCCATTCTTCAGTGAGATCTGAAGAATCTACCTTGGGTTTTTGTTGACTCACTGTTAGCTTTTCAGCTCTGTTGTTTATCTTGGGCTCCACTCCTCCAACCTAGAAGCCTATTCAAAACTACTTTTCAACACAGTTTCCCTCCTGGCTAGCTGACATGTTGAGACAATTAAATGAAATTTAACCCTGCAGAAGTGTCATCTAAGGAAGATACTTATAATTTAAAAGTGGGGTTTTCGTAATTAAGATGCTTTCAAGACCTCAAGGAATAATTCCTAAAGGGGCACTTTGGGACTGTGGAAGTGGGTAAAAGAGATTTTACAGAGAAGCCTTAATACATGCCTCATCATCCCACACATAGTCCTCTTCCTGTCTAGAAGGTTAATTGTACAGGAGAGAATGAAGCTGAACCCTGATTTCCTTTTGGTGCCTCATTACATATTTTTCTCTTAGGCTGAGTCTTCAATTTTATTCAGAGCCAGGTGTTGTAGAATGTGTTGAAGTAACAAATCAACCCATTTGAGCTTTTGAAGATACTAATTTGCCTTTGCATATCTTTAATCTGGCTGTATATATCCCCCTTTCAAAGCATTTCTGAACTTAAACACTATCCAAAACAACATGTGGCAGTTTCTCTAATTACTTATGATTAAGAAAAAAGCAAAGTCAGGCCCTCAAGGCATCAACACTTTGCCATTTTACTGGAGAAATGAATGCTGCAGAGCAAAGCAGCTTGAAAATTAATGCACAGCACAACCAGGACAGCAGTTCAAGATCACATTTCTTTTCTCCACTGTATTTCAAAAATGTTTTACACAACAAGAATAGGGTGGGGGAAGAGCAGATGGTTCAAGTTCTAAAAAGCCATTGAAAACAATGGTGCAAAGACATTTCTGTGCGGTAAAAACTTAATCAGAATTGTCAGTCACTGAGTCTGTGGCAGAATGAAGGAGAAGAATAGAGAAAGAACAGAAGTGGAAAACAAAGTTATATTTGATGCAGGCCCTAGAAAATGACAGAAGCATGGTTGAAAAAATTAGAAGGATGTGTCAACTGTTAGAAGGATAGTGTGGAATTTCTCCTTGAGTTAATAGGAAAACCGGTAGGGAAACATTTATTTAGAAAAGGTATGGTCTTTTCTAAAAACATTTATCCAGGTCTTTTGTTAGGAAGTGATTTGTAATTTATTCTTTCCTTAAGGAGCTTCTTACTGAATTTGGAGAAAAACATTTCTTCTACTTGGTGGGAAGAAGTTTATTTTATTTGTCAAAAGCTGAAGGTTATAGATAGAAGTTAATGTCAAAAGTCAGTCTGGCAGCTGACCCAGAGCAAAATGTAACAAGAGGCTTAAAGTGGATAATAGTAGTTTTATCATCCCAAGGTTGAGGACTTTTGATTATTTTTTACTATATAATTTCTCCAAGTTCGACAGGGTTGCTCTTGTAATTCTAGAAATTCTCTGTATTGACCAGCAAGTTTTTCCCCTTATCTTTGAATAGGTCCAATTTTTTTGGACATCCTCCACATTTTTCCAATCATTTAGGAAAATTTTGTCCTTGCATTTACAAAGGCTACATTCCATCTCCAATGTGTACCCAATAGGAGAAGCACC
This sequence comes from Canis lupus familiaris, assembly GCF_011100685.1. Classification (NCBI taxonomy): domain Eukaryota; kingdom Metazoa; phylum Chordata; class Mammalia; order Carnivora; family Canidae; genus Canis; species Canis lupus. The sequence continues at coordinate 31,377,202 of NC_049239.1, read as the reverse complement.
CCTGAAATGCTCTTCTCTAAGACATTATTTGCCTTCCCAATACTTCCATGGTCCTCATAAGTGAAGAGCTGTCACTTTAAACCATCGATTGGATTCTTTGACCATGTTCAGCCACATTTCCAATGACAGAAGGAAATAAAGTTTAGAGCTAAAATGTTCTCATAGTGTAATCACATAGGAAATGATAGAGATATATAGAAATTCCTTTGGCAGCAGCTAAAGAGGTTTAGTTATATACTCAGGCACTAAGTAATGGCTTCCATGCTTATTTCTAATGTTATCTTATTTTTTAAGTGTGTGTGTGTGTGGGGGGGGAGTGGGTGAACCCCCACAGAAAAATGTGACATAAGAAATGGTATGGGTTATAGTCTTCCAAGTATAAAATAATGTTGAAGTGGAGTATAGGGGTCTTAAAGTATAAATATTGCCAAGAACTTGAGGTCCAAACAAATTGAACATAGTTGTTCTTAAGTTACAAAGTGAAGACGGCCGAGAGACTATCTCAGAGATCTGAAAGCAATTGATTAAACTAGTACTTAAAGTTAACTTTGAGTCAGGACAAGTGTGAAGATAACATTTTCTGCAAACAGAATATTACTCTGAAATAAGGAGGTGAAAAACCCAGCATAGATACCGCGAAACAGAATGGATTAGGACCATGTATAGATAGGTGTAGGACCATTCTAATGGGGCCACAGCAGATCAACACTTCGAAGACAATCTCACAGGAAACCAGAAGTTTTCCTTTGACCATCCTGACTGTAAGACTGTAACTGAGCCCCATCGTGTTGTATTTGCAGTATGTTCTTATACAGACCAAACGGTACATTTCGTTTCATTTTATTGAGTCAATTGGACAGTTTTTAAAAATCCCTTGCAGGCTTCAAACAGCACTAAATTAAAGAATTCATTAAGGTACTATTCTGTCTAATAAAAATAACAGTACCTAACATTTATATAGTACTTACTTGGCATTTCAGGGACTCTATAATCATAGACTCTCATCGCAAAAAACTCTTTTAGTATTTGGTAAGCCATATTTTGAAGATGTGAATACCGAGGTACAAAGAATATAAGGAATTTTGTTCAGATGACATAGTTAACTAGCAACAGAGAATTTGAGCTAAGGTTGTGGCTGCTAGATTTTACCATCTTGATCTCTTTGCCATAGTGCCTCTCAGGTGTGTAGAGAGAGATCTGAGAGAGATGGGCTCCATCACATGGATTCAGAGGCTCAGGGGGGAAAGATCAAACAATCATTTTCTCTTCCCTCACCGCCTGTGGAATACTATTCAAAAAGACTTACTACTCTCTGGGCATATGGTATTATCTATAAATACAGAATATTCAATTTGGGATGGTTATTAATCATAGTCCCCAAAGAAAAGAGATAACCACTGTTTACCAGGGTCAATGTGGAGAGTTTAAAAAAGGAGCTGGAAAATTTTAAGTAAATCTCAAGGATATCAACAGCTCTTATACCTACATGAAGGAACAAGAAAAAGAAAAACAAGCTATGTGGAGAAGAATACCTTTCACGAGCTGAGACCCTCTGTAGAGGGACACACTTAGGGAAAGGATCGGAAATTAACTCCTTCCTATCTTCTAATCACTTAATAATGGTGGCCATTGGCAAACCCAACTGGATACCAAAGAACAAGAGAGCCTGTTGATAAAACCCTATGAGTCAGCCTACCAAGATGCAGAGCAGAGTGGGTATAGAAGAGTAGGATATGGATCTAGAGGTATAAATGGAAATAACCTTTTATCTCCTGCTTCATTTGCTTGTACCAAAGACATTTCTTGTGTATACCATCAGATATTCGGTTCAGTGGAGTAGAACATAGAAACTTCTCCCTATTTCTTGCCTTGTCCTACTCATTTACAATCCAAACCTCCCTTTAATGTCCAGGTGAGATGTTAGCTTCTTTATGCTACTGGTTCTCTGATACACCCAACTAACTATGATTTCATCCCCCTTTCATTCCATGCAACACTCTGAACTTCTCTTAAAGCACACATTCTGCCTCTTTCTAGTACAACCAGATGCCTATTCTTAGATTCCAACCAGACTGTGAGCAGACTTCCTAATTTCTCATGGCACTGAGCACAGGTTCTGATACAGTACATGGAAATATGCACAAATTGGATTTTCACTTTTATTTATTTGTTTTTATTCCTCTTATTTCCTCCTTTCGCACTTTCTTATATCCTCAGTATACTTAACTACTCTTCAGAAATCTACTAGTTCTGAAAGTGTGATGATTAGAAATAGCTGGTATACATGCCATCATTAGCAAGACAGGATCTTCTCATGATTGGTTAAAAACATTTTTTTTTTCTAAAATGGGTTAAATGACCATATGGGATATGTGACATGATTTTAGTGGCAATGGAGTAATTTAAAAAAATTATTTTATACTTAATGTGTATTAGAAAATTGTAACCATATACCTTCTAGGCTCACTAACATCATTACTTAAGATGAGACAAAAATATGAAAAAGCAATCTCCGGGAAATGCAAATCAAAACTACAATGAGATGTCACCTCACATCTGTCAGAATGGCTAAAATAAAAAAACACAAGAAACAATAGGAGTTGATGAGGATGTGGAAGAAAAGGAACCTTTTGTGCACTGTTGGTGGGAATGCAAACTGGTGCAGCCGCTGCAGAAAACAGTATGGAGGTTCTTTGAATAGTTAAAAATAGAAGCATCCTTTGATCAAGCAATCACACTATTGCGTATTTATCCCCAAAATACAAAAAAGCTAATTCAAAGGGATATGTGCAACCTTATGTTTATTGCAGCATTATTTATAATAGCCAAACTATGGATGCACCCCAAGTGTCCACTGATAGATGAATGGATAAAGTATATATGCACGATACATGTGTACACGATGGATCTTATTCAGCCATAAAATGAAATCTTCCCATTTGCAACAACATGGGTGGAGCTAGAGAGTATATTAACAAAATAAGTCAGTTGGAGAAAGACAGATACCATATAATTTCACTCATATGTGGAATTTAAGAAACAAGCAAAGGGGAAAAAGACAATCCAAGAAAAAGAATCTTAACTGTAGAGAACAAACAGATGGTTATTAGAGGAGAGGTGGGTAGGTGGGGAATGGATGAAATAAGTGGTGGGGATTAAAGAGTGCACTTATCATGATGAGCATTGAGTAACATATAGAATTGTTGAATCACTATATTGTATGCCTGAAACTAATGTAACACTGTAGGTTAGCTATACTGGAATAAAATTAATAACTTCATTGAAAAAATAAACATAGAAAAATGCTTAAGTAATATTTGTACAAACGATGCAGAGACATTGCAAAATATATGTAGAGGTTACAAGTAATGTAACCATGTAAGATCATGACCTGAGCCAAGGCAGATGCTTTCCACTAAAAGTGGAAAGCGTCTAACCTGACTTTTGGTCCTATCCTCTTATTTATGTTTTAAGATTTTATTTATTCGTGAGAGACACAGAGAGAGGCAGAGACACAGGGAGAGGGAGAAGCAGGATCCTTCAGGGGATCCCGATGTGAGACTTGATCCTGGGACTCCAGGACCATGCCCTAAGCCAAAGGCAGCTGCTCCACCACTGAGTCACCCAGGCATCCTGGTCTCATCCTTATTCTAATTCTGTTCTTCCTCTTTTCTTGAGTCCCTCCCCTATTACCTTACCTTTAGGCATCTCTTGCCCTGAGTCTCCACTAGCTGTCACATCCCACAGATGTGAAGGGCTAAGCGCTCTTGTTTAAAAGCGTCTGTTTTTATACCTCATGTCCATACGGAAAAGATTTAGAGTGGCTTATGATAAAAACCAAAAACACAAAACAGAAATAGGCATAGCCCAAGTGAGAGGAGTAAGGAACTGTAGTTTCAAGGGGAAAATGAGGAGCCTAACCTCCTGTAATGAGAGTGGGGAAGGCACACTAGGTTCAGTGGTTCTTATCTGTTTTCTTTTTCTTTTCTTTCTTTCTTTCTTTCTTTCTTTCTTTCTTTCTTTCTTTCTTCTTTCTTCTTTCTTCTTTCTTTCTTTCTTTTTTCTTTCTTTCTTTCTTTCTTCTTTCTTTCTTTCTTTCTTTCTTTCTTTCTTTTTCTTTCTTTCTTTCTCTTTCTTTTAGATTTATTTATTAGAGAAGAGGGAGAGGGAGAGAATCTTCAGCAGACTCCCCACTGAATGGGGACCCCAAAGTGGGACTTGATCCTACAACCCATGAAATTATGACCTGAGCCAAAACCAAGAGGTAGATGCTTAACAGACCAAGCACCCCAGGTACCCTCTTACCTCCGTTTTCTTGATAGAGAATGGGGATATATCAGGTCACAGCTTATTAGGTTACGGGCTGGTAACAACCCCTATATCTCAGTGTCTTAACAAAATAATTTTTTTTTCACATGTCCAAGGTAGATTAACAAGGTGTTCTGCTCATTATAGTCAATCAGGTTTCAGGCTAATAGATGTGCCTATTTCAAAGGAGGCAGGGAATTTGGGGAGTGGAATTATACCAATTGCCCAGGAGGTGACAGCGAGAAACATTTGGTGAACAGCACTAATTACTACTCCAGGGAATAATGATAGTATCTACTCTGCAGGTTATTGCATGTATTTAACGAGATCATGCTTAGAAAGTACTAGCCACATAGTAAATGTTGGCTATTGATAGTAATAAGCAGCCCTATTTTTTTTTTACAAGTTTTGCTGTTATTGTTGTTCCTTAAAGAGAAAAAAATTGAATGCATTACGCACAGCATGTCAAATTGGAGCTCAGACAGATCAAATTTAATTTCTGATTGGAAGTATTAAAAAAAAAGGAAGTATTATCCCCAGGCTTATTAACACAATTATAAATTGATTCTTGGTGCCTGAGGACATTTACTAAAAGGTCTAAAGCATATCAAAATAGATGCACCCTATTTTCTTGATTTAAGGCTCTTTTTAATTTTAACATTTTAATATTTTTTAAAGTTGTTATTTATTTATTTGAGAGAGAGGGAGAGACAGAGAAAAAACAAGGAGAGGAGGAGGGGCAGAGGGAAAGGGAGAAGCAGGCTTCCCTCTGAACAAGAAGCCTTGGATGCAGGGCTCTATCCAGGACCCTGGGATCATGACCTGAGCCAAAGGCAGATGCTTAATTGACTGAGTCACCCAGGTGCCCCCATTTTAATGTTGCTTAGTCTGTGTTGTGCTTTATAGTCAATTGAATGTAAATATGACATGCCTTTGGTTTATTAAAAACATTTTGTTCCTGAAAAGCTGTTATTAAATAACGTATGTATCTTAAGAAAATTTTGGTGTTCTTAAATGAAGAAGAAAAAAAAAAAGTGAGTTGAAAAAAGAGAGTATAATATCAAAAATGAAAGAGTTTTCCCCACAGTGCTTCTTAGGAGATGGTAAGCCCCTACAGGATTTGGACTTCAGATGTATAACTCTTTGTGTTTGACCACCCTTCCCCTCCTTATTATACCAAGTTTCTTTGCTTCACAAGAAATGGGATGCAAAGATAGCTATTTTTGCCATACTGAGCAATGTCTCTTGGTGGGATTTTTTTTTAAAAGGTAGCTATTGCGTTCTGAATCATTAGCTGCCAGCAATACAACTTGGAGTGCAGGAAGAAAACAGCTTCCTCTCGCTGGTGTGCAAAAGGAAAACAGCAGGGATTTCATACGGGATGTCAGTCTAGGTAAATGACATCTGTTATAACATTGTAGCTGTGACCGAGACACCCATTAATGGATGCAGGCACACCTCAACTACAGAAGGCAGCTGCCTTATATAGCAGCAGGGTTCACTAGCAACAACACAATAACAGCAATTTATAAATCACATCAAATTAAAACTGCAAACCTGGTGGCTGTCTTAGAAGCATTCTCAACACCCCCTAGTCTAAGTTTTCTTACTGTCAGTTGATTGAGAAAATAGCGAAGGGACTGTCATGCCCAAAGACAGACCAAATGCATAATAATTTATTGTTCTTGGGCAGCCTTTCATCCATCCTGAAAGATGCCAAAGTAAGTGATCTGCTCCGTGAGTAAGATGAAGGCCAGGTAATTCCACCTCATGGTGGGTTAGCACGTGGGGACATACCACCTCACTTCTGACTGTGACTTTCTAGCTCCCTTCCTGGGAAAAGAAACCGTTCTGACCCTGTTAGTCTTAACCCCAGGACAATGAATCTAAATTTTTTTGTGTGTGTATAAAAGATTATTCTGGGGAATTTGTTAAATTTTCTGGGGTCTATCCTTGGAATCTTCCAATTTACAAGCCCTAAAGCAGAGTCTCATGTAGCTAGTAAGTGGGCTGCTCTGCAATGAACACTGTCCCTATAATGGATTTATTAGTTCTTAAATGGGGAATCAACTCTGAAACTTACTCAAATGACACCTGTTTTGGTTCCATCCTTGGAAGATCACAATACTCAGTGGATATAGGCATCTGTGTTTAAAAGAAAAGAAACCAAAGATTCTGACAATAAGACGTAGATGAACAATCTACATATTAGTATAAAGTTATATAATTACTTTGTGAAAGATCATTAAAGGGATGGGTTACATATATGGACCATCATAGAACAAAGCAGAAGACCAGCTAGTATTATTGAAGCCTTGCTATTCATTGGTTGGTGGCATAGCACCATAATTAAGAGCCCTGGTGTTGGGGAACGTGGTTGCCTGGGTTTGAATGCTGGGCCCTATTACTTTGTAGCTATGTGAAATTGACCAAGGATGTTTTCTCTGCTTTATTTTCCTCATGTATAAAATGGGTATGATAGGGTCACTATATTAAAAATTCTAACCAAGAAAAACAATTGGAGCATACCAGTTAGAGAGAAGGGTGTTCAGCAATTGTCAGTTGCTGGTATTACTATGTGCCAAACACTTGAACATATCATTGAATTCTCACAATTTTATAATATAGAAGCTATTATCTCCCCCTTAACAGATGATGAAATTGAAACACAGAGAGATTAGGTCGCCAACCCCAAATCACACTATCAATAATACTGTGAATTCTGTATCTGTAGCCACTGCTCTAAATGCAGAGCTGAAGAAAATCACAGGGCTTCTTGAACCTATTGGATATCTTTTTCAAGGTTCTTCCATGGGTTAGTGGAAGTACAGGCGATGGTTGATAGTTGCAGGTGACTATCTGGTGTTAGAGTAAGACAGAAGAGGCTCTATTATCTCTTATTAGTGTGACTGTGCACAAGTCACTTAGTATTTCTATGACTCAATATATAAATATGCAGAAATATTAGGATGATAATATTTGCCTCATGAGTATTCTCTGTGGTTTGTATAACAATGTGTGAATTTCCTAGTAAGGCCTCAATACATATTGATAGACTTCTATTTCTGCCAGCAGGTTTAGGGTAAAAACAACAACAACAACAACAACAATAACAACAACAACAAATCATTATGTACATAGTTCTGTGCTAGGTGAAATAGAGAATATAAAAATAAGATGGTGAACACTCATTTTTAAAAGATAATATCAAATATAGTTCTGGCTTTACAGTCATCATTTTGTAGTAAGCACAACGGTAGACTCCTGGTGCCTCCAGTACCTCACAGTTGGACAGCTGGATCAGTGCCAGGTAATTGGCACAACTAGGGCCAGATTCTCTCCCCTAGGATTTGGAATCAGATTCAATGTATGGGTTTTGAGGGAATATTAATTATAAAGTTTGGGCCAGCCACAAACAGTTGACCCTTGAACAATGAGCTACCCCCATGCAGCTGAAAATCTGCATATAGTTTTTGACTCCACAAGAACTTAACTGGTAAACTACAAGCCTTACTGATCACATAGGCGATTAATACATATTTTATATGTCATGTGTGTTATACACTTTAATCTAGAGAAAAATGTTATTAAGAAAATAATCCGGGAGAGAAAATGCATTTACAGTACTGCATTGAAAAAAAAAAATATATATATATGCCAGTAAGGGCTCCCATGCAGTTCAAATCCATGTTGTTCAGGGTTAGCTGTGTATAAAGGCAGGTAAATCAGATCTACACATAAAAGAAAAACGAGCTACCAGAAGCAGGTTGAGAACCCATTTGGCATCAGAGGGAGGCAATTTAAAAATATCTGCTTAGGTTCCTGATAGCTTGCTGTTTGTTCTTCCCACTTTTTTTTGAGACCTGGTTGATTATCTAATACTTGGATTGTTAGAGTTTGCAGAATGTCTTTCCAATAACTTTCATTTCATGCTTAAAGTAGTTTGAAGTGAGCTTCTTCTGTACTTTGTCACAAAATCACCTTGACTAAGATACTGAGGTAGGAAGAAGAGCAGGAAATTAATACCTGTTAAACCACTTCATTTAACCCTGAAATAGCATGAATTATAGGCATTATTATTTGCATCTCAGTGGTGAGGAAATTGGGATTGAGAATATGTGACTTGCTGAAGACCAAACTTCTATAAATGATAGAAACATAAGTCTTGGTGACAGCATATCCCATTTTCATCACCACCTTACTATGCAGGAAAAATCCTTATACCACATAGAGGATGATGCACTAAAATGAATAATTGAAGGTCATTTGGGAGAGCTGAGAGTGGACAAACTTCATGTACATAAGAATAAGGATCTTATTAGACAATAAAGAGTATTTCAGAATACGTTTCAAATTAAAGAAAACATCTATATCAAACTATTTTGTCAAGTACCTAAAGACAATTTAGAGATCTAGGATGAAAAGTTCCTGGTCTTCATGTTGTTCCCACCAAAGTTTTTGTTTTGCTTTGTTTTCCCATGAGGAATGTGAATACCTAAAGATTTAACCAAATATTTAGGCAACTTAAAAGTTCTTTTCTTTTCCCTTTTCAAATGATAATTACAAAGCATGATCTAGTTTGTTTGTTTGCTTGCTTGTTTTGAGTTTAGAAGACCTGTCTTTAACACAAGCTATTTAGCACTCTGGAATTGTGGGTTGATTGAAAATATTTACAACAATGTAATAGTTATGAATATTTTCCTGTGAGAACATACTGCTCAATCTCTGAAAAGAACTTTAAATATAATACATAGCACATGCTGCTAGTGTGTTAACATGATCAGATGTGAAACAGCCGAGCCTAAATCTTCATTCTAATAAATAACTGTGGACTTAGATGAAAGCTGAGCCTCAGATTCTTTATCTGAATTATGCAGAAGATACAGCCAGTGGTTGTATTTAACTCACAGGAAGTATGATAGTGTGTTAGATAATTCAGATAAAGTGGTTGCTAGGCAATGCAGGCGATCTGATGTATTGGTTAGGCATACAGGGCTTACAGTCAGAATGACTGGATTCAAATCCTCGCCCTGCTACTTACTTCTAGTAAGAAGGTGAGACCTTGAGCAAGCTACATAAACTTGCACAGATGACTTTGCAAGCTGTGTGGACGTGGCTTCATGAAATGCAGGTGACCTTAATACCTATATTGTTTTGAGGATTAAATGATTCTATCCATGGAGGACACTTAAAATCATGACTGGCACAGAGTAAGCACTCAATAGATATTAGACTACTTTTTTATTAAAACACTGTATTTGTGACTTTTATTGTAAATGGACTTGGATATATATCTGGTGTCCGTATTGGAGCCCATAGGTATGATTACCTCTGTGTACATAGTAAGTCACTGAGCAGGAGGAGAAAAGTGAAGACAGGGGAAGGATTTGAAAGGTTAAGACTAGGGTCACAACCAGGACAATGGGATAGGTCAGCCTTGGAAATGGAAACCAAGTAGAGAAAGATGATCTTTGAGTAGGAGTTGCTTAGCATAATGGCAGCTGTTATTGATGTTAAAATTGTATAAGGAGAAGTGGGATTTCTAGGATTAGTACTCCTGAGATAATACAGAGAATGATGCTGATGCTCCGTTGCTTTCCTAGAACATAAAAGGTGAAGCCTTTAGGTGAACAGAGAGATCAATCGATCTCTAAGTGTTATTATTTCTAATTAACCTAAAGCAACGAGAGGAAAATATTTGAAAAATATTGAATGTGAAATAGTGAAATGTGACCAAACTGTAGAATATTACTTTATATTTTTTATAAGTAGATCAAGTTTCCAAAACATGGTGAGAAAATAGTCTCACCTTCTAAGAGGTGGTGGGAAGGAGATAGTTGAGATTCAGGATGATAAAACAAAATACAATAATTGGTAAAATACAGTTATTTTTTTCATCAGAGATAGAGTAATGTAGTAGAAAAAAACAGATTGAAGCTAAATAGTTCTAGGTTCAAATTCTGGGTAAATTATCTCAGGTAAAGTACCTCAGCTTTCTGATCTGTAGTTTATTTATAAAATATGTGTGTGTATATATATACATGTATATAACACATATACATATATACCAAAAACACATATATACCAATATATGTATATACACATGTATATATATATACACACAGGTATGATTAAATATATTAATATGTATATATTTTAACATAAAATTAAGTGTATTCAGATATATGGTTAAGTGTATTAATATGTATCAAGTATTGAGTCCAGCACCTGAAACATAGTTGGTCTTAAATGCATTAATTTCTCCCAACCCTCTCAAGTGTTTTAAACATTGAGATGTTAAATGAAGGCAAAGAAAGTCCTGCTAATGGTAAGATGGAAAACACTAATCTCTCTCTGGTCTCAGGAGTCTATTTTATGAGCCTGTCAAGTCTCTGACTTGATACCATGAAGCTGCTATGCAGGTCTCCATGGCTGATGTCAGAATAAGAGATGGTGGCGTCTGCGAAACTTGGCTGTAATATTTGTCTGCCAACTTGGATTGCCACGGTCTGTGTCAGCTGTGGCATGGCAGCTAAAAGAAATCTTTTCTTCTCACCTGGGATCTTTTCAACAGTTTTGCAAAGGGCAAAATTTCTCCTTCCTTTTCACCATTGAAATGAAGATTTCTTCTTTGCCTTAACTCTTGTTATTCACATTTCCATAATGTTGGATAACAGCAGACCACATGAAAACATTTTGATGTACAGCCATATATATGTAGAGCGAGAGAGAGAAAGATTCTCATTGAGTGACATTTGCACGGCAGGACTACACTGCTGTTGATAAATAATACATGGTATTACATTTTATACACTGAGGCAGAAGAATTAGAAATGGGGAAAGAAAAAGCCCTATTTGGTTACTTCCATTCCAATCATGGCCTGCTATGATGTGCTGCTGAGTGCTGCACATGTTTTAAAATGAATACACCAAAATGTAGGGATTTTGTATTTCTTTCGGATTATTATACAGAATGTATTCGTAATAATGCAACATAGCCTGTGGGGTACATCTTGAGACATTGGTGTAGGACCATATGATGATAAGGAGAGTTACCTAGGCAGTGCATCTGCTTATCTTCACATGAATGACAGATACATGGAATCAATATCATGACTTTGCATTGCAGTGCCTGTGACAGCATCACTGGCCACATAAAGCATGTCCATGGCATGTTTTTAGACTAAATTCAGAGGTAGCTTTGGCAGAAAAAATGCCACGTTAACACAGTGCCCAGGCATTCTTTACCAAATGTTAGCAGCAAAGTTAAACTTCTTTGCTGTCCCTGATCCACAAAGTTGGAGGATGTGGAGGATGTGCAGGAGCCTCCAAGTCCGACTAAGGCCAGATAACAGCAGGTCCATAGTCATAATTTCCTCAGCGTCAAAGCAGTAGATGGACACTCACAATCCAGCAAACTTCTATCCACCTCTCATTTTGTCACATTGTGAATGCTTTCCCAGCGGTTCTCCTATGTGTCACCTAATTTAGTTAACAAATTTATTGAGTGGCTGTAATAGCTATGTCAGTCAAGTACCTGTCATGCCAACACCTCCTTCAAAACCTCCAAATTAAGTTTGTTTCTGCTAGAATTATGGATGGCAGCAGTTTCCTGTTGGGGATGCCATACTGAAACCTTTCAAGTCACCAAGATATTAGTGCCCTGGTACATCCATGTGAATTTGTACCAGAGCAATTTATTATGTGTTTAAATCAATTATCACAATTATCAGAGTATATCATGTTCCAGAACCTAGGAAGAGTTAAATGTATACAAATGGGTAGGAATTTGGAGGAAAGTGTTGGTAAGAGAGAGACAAAGATTGATATCAACCCTTGAGTAAATTGAGTCATTTGCTCTAAACACTTTACAAATATCCCTCAATCTTATAGAACTTGGGAGCCATCTTTAAAAAGAACAGAAAATTATAAATTCACACGTAGGTATAGGACATTGAAAGGGACCCATGCTACTAAAGAGACCTGAATCTTAATGATTATTAGCTTTATGATAAATCTGTCTCTGATTCTAGCAAACTTGAAGCAAAAAGAGTTTTTTGCATATACATCTGTAATGGAATAAGAGTTGAGACCTTTGTTGTTGTCCTGAGGTTTAGGTTCTGACCCCCAAGTTGAGTAGATTGAGAGTGTATCTACATTTTAACAAGAGGAAATCCAATCATCTCTGTTAAGCAAATTGAAGAGGACTCTAAATTTACCATATAGAAAAGAGCCACCTTCGGCATAGGAGCAAAATAGAGGAGTATTGCGAAGAAATGTCCTTGAAGAGAAAACATGAGATGGGGTTTGTGTACTTTCCTTCTATTCCTGTTAGTGAAGGGCTGTGTTTCCTCTTGTTTCAGGCTGAGCTATTTAGAGCCAAATGAAAAACATTCAGAGATTGGGTCATCTATAAATGGGGAAGACTAGCAACTCACATCATGTCCACACTGAAAAAAAAAAAAATATATATATATATAGACTGCTATTAGAGTTAAGTCCAAGAAAAATCTTGAGAGTAAGAATGCTTCTCCTTGCCTGAGAAAGCCTAAAGGAATTAAAGCAAGCTAACACACCTCTTGAATGGCAGGGGAAGGAAAGCTGTACTGGAAATGGCCTTCCCTTGGAGATTTTGGTAAGATGGAGGGTGCATATGTGTTTCTCATGTAAGCTCAGTAGATGGGATTGTCATATTGAAAAGATTCTAGGTATTGAGCTAACATGGGGGAAGAGACTAGGGAGTTTGAATGAAGTGAGCCATATAGTGCATCACCAAGAATGGTGCAGAGTGAAGGCTCTAGTAAAAAGTGTCCAAGGGTCCTCTAATGCACTCATAGAAAAACCAACATTGAGATCTCTGACTGCAATCACCAAAGGACTACCACCTTTATTAATGAAGTAGAAAGACATCGTTTATTTGATTCTTATCCCTTTCTCTCTTCTCCTTTACCTAACAAAGTCTGTCAATTGGAAAGATACCATACCAAATCCTTTCTCGTTGTTGGTTTCCAGACATTGGTCAACCTTGAGCTGGGGGAGGGAGAAATGTTTGAGTTGTCGGAGACGGTTAGTTTTGATTCATATTATGCTAGACTTTTTAAATGCTGAAAAATAATATAATACTCCTCTGACACTTGGAAGTTATCAGAAAAACAATCTATCTGTCAAAGATATCCAGGAGAGTAAATAGAGATCTCAGAGCATATTTGAAGGTCCCTGGTGGTTAAAAAAAAAAAAAAAAAAAAAAAAAAAAGAAGAAGAAGAAAAAGAAGAGGAGAAATGAAATTATTCTCTGACTGTATCTTACCAAGTTCAGTATATTTATTAAACCTGTTAGAGATCCTTATTTACTTGTATAAAATGTCTTATATAGCCACGTAGCATTCAAATGTGTCCAGTTTTCTTCTCTAGTGGAGCTATGCTCTGTTGGCATGCTGTTATGATAAAAACTCATTATATAAATATAGCCTTGTAAGAGCTACTATTGGAACTAAAATATGTGAAATTTTAGAGTGTTTTTTATTCACTGTGTGAAGCAAATCTAAAAATCCCTCCTTTAAGGAACTGAAGAAGTTCCCTTTTTCTCTAGTACATTAAGAAATGATTAAATTTGCTGATGACACTAAGTATCATTTCTTTTCCTCACCTTAGCTGGTGCAAGTTTTACCATTTTCACCAGAATTGTATTGCTGTGAGCCTCCAGAGATTACAGATATACTGTGGGATAGTCTTATACATAGAAGGCTGAGTAGGAAGAGATTATGTTAACAACAGGGGAATCTATTTTATGACAGAGGTTCCAAAAATATTTACTACTGTTTATTGTTCTTGTATGTGAGCAGCATTATAGAAATATAGCTTTTTGTCGGTTGCTATCTTTGATTCTTCATTCAAGGAAAACCTGTTATTCAACATTTTGGTTTTCTACTTCAAGGTTCAATTTTTTAAAAACACATAAAGCAAAGTGGAATTTATTTAGTAGTAGCCATTATCTTTTGTTTTCATGAGTTTTGTGTGCATTTAAATAGGCCAAGGAGAAAGATTTTATTAGTATTAAAAAAAAAAAACCTTAAAATTTTACCTTCCAAGGCATTAGGGTGATTATTATTAAAAAAGATGATGTTGATACATCCACAGTACTTTAACTGGTACTTTTATGGACCCTTTATTCATTAAAATTGTTTCATTCATGTACATTAACTCACTTTATCCCCATGGCAATTTGATACATAGAAGTAGTTGGTCTTAGATACCTTTTATATATTTGACATTTGATGAAAGTTCAGATAAATTTCCTTAAAAATGTGTAAGCTATATGTAACTAGAAAATAATAGAGCTATTTTTGATACTAAATCCCATGCTCCCTCCATTTCACAATCACAAGTATACCTGTCCTTGAGGAGCTTGCTTTAAATGAGGAATATTAAGCAAAAACATACTTACACTCAAAGCTGGCTATTAACTAAAGGTTATTGAGATTTATTAAAAAAAATTACCTAGATGTTGATGATCTTTGGTAGTAGGGAGGAGAGAAAATTTTGTAGCATGTAAACTAAGCCTTGACGAATATGTTGGATTTCTTAAAAGTGAAGGGTCAGCTAGTAACCTCTTCCTAATACAGAACAGTGATATAAAGGCTAAGAAAACTTGTTTTCCCAAGCTGGGGATAAAACATTAGAATTGTAGACTGTTTAAATTAGTGAGAATTTGCATGGCATACATTGAAAAAGACCTGTACAGAGTGAGCACTTCAGAAGTCTCTAAGGTTATTTATTGCAGATCTTGGCCATAAGCCAGGCTACACATGCACAAGGTGAGATTCCCTTCAGGCTTTAACCCATTAGATATTTCCTGCTATGAGACTAAAAGTTGAATGATGACACTAAAGGTCCTATAGGGCTGGGACTGGAAGTTGTACAATTCTGAAAGACATTGGTGTTCCAGCCCAACCATAATGGAAAGACCTCATTGAGTATCTTGGACATAAGAATGCAGGTCTTAGAAAAGGCCTTAGTAGTGAGGATCCCTTACTCTCTAAGGAAATTCTCTAGGGCCAAGTTCCAAATGGCAATAGGTCTGTACTAACAGAATATAACCAAGCCTGGGAGAATCAAAAAGACCAGTCAGTAATTTAACTACCCATACAAGGAGTGAAAATACTTTTTAAGAGGTGGCATCAGTTAGGCTCCTTTCAATACGTGATGTGAACATGAAATTTTAAAAAATTAGTGGATAACCAAAGAAGCAGGAAAATGTAACTCATTGCTGATTTTCAAAAAAGGTAATAAATATGAATTATGGAATTAGCATACAAAGAAGACTTTAAAGCAGTTATTAATATATTTAAAAACCTGGAATAAAAAGCAATTGGTCACAGAGACTGAACAGATGGCATGAGTCTGAATAGTAATAGAAGATAATAAAGAACTAAATAGAAATTCTAGAATCAAAAATATATCTGAAAGAAATTAAATGATGAATTTATTAGAACCAGAGTTCTAAGAATACTAAAAGAAAGGAATATAAAACTTGGGACAGATTCAATACAAATTATTCAACCTGAAGAATACTGCAGAAAATGTTGGGGAAAATAATGAACCAACCAAACATTGACTCACTGACCTGTATTTAACCTTGAACAGTGTAATCTAGTGTAATTTAAGTCCCAGAAGGAGATAAGAAAGGGGATGGTCAATGAAAATATTTGAAAGTCAAATTGCTGACATTTTCCTAATTCATAAGAAACAACCAAGTTATATATGAAGGTTTGTTGATTTCTAAGCCCAAAAAGGATAAATGTAAAGAAAATCATGTCATAGTGTACCATCCTTAAACTGCTGAAAACTGAAAATAGGACACGTAAAAGCAGAGAAAAAGAAACATTAGGTATAGAAAAGAACAATATTATGAAGGATTACTGACTTCCCTTTGGAAACAAAGGAGGTAGAAGTCAATGGACCAACATCTTTAAAGTGTTGAATGTAAAACAACAGTCAGCCTAAAATTCTACAAGCAATGAAAATATTCCTTAAAAATTGAGAAAGACATTTCAGACAAATGACAGTTGAGAAAAATTGTCACTAGCACACCTGCTTTTCGGGAAATGAGGAAGTTTTTGAGATTGAAGAGAAATAACAACAAATGGAATTTTAGATCTTCCAGATGGAAAGAACACAAGATGGTAAATATGTAGATAAATATAAAATTCATTTTTTTTTCTTTTAATTGTCATAAAGAAAATTGACTATCTAAATCAAAAGTATAACATTATATTGCAGGATTTATTTCATAAGCAGATGTAAAATATTCTAAAACCATAGCACCAAGAATAGGAGGATATAATGGGATTTCACTATTCTATCATTTTACTTGCAATTGCACGATACTGAATTTAGGCAAACTTGGTAAGTTAAGATACATATCATCACCTCTAGAAAAACAACTAAAAATATAGAAAGAGATACAGCTAAAAAGTCTGTAAATAAGATTAAATCATAAAAGTTATTAATTCCAAAGAAGTCAGGAAAGGAGAATGAGAAATCCAAAACCAGTTACTACACTATAGAACCCATTACAAGTAGTTGAGTTAAACCAGACCATATAAATAATGACATGAAATGTAAACATTCTAAATGAAATGGTCATCTAGGCCATTTCAAAGTAAAATCACATTAAATGTAGACATTCTAAGTAAAATGACCATCTAGGCATGGTCAGGCTAGATGAGAAAAAAAAAAAAAAAAAAGACCCAACTATCTTGTGGTTGTCAGAGTTAGTACATAGTTTATATATGAAGAAACAACTTGGCTAAACATAGAAGGATCGAGCTATATACTAAGTAAGCATTAAACATAAGAAACATGGTATGGTTGTATTAATATCAGATAAAGCTGACAAGCAGTATAACGAAAAATAAATATGAACCTATCAGTCATGAAATGGTTAATTCAAGAATATGTAGAACCTAAATGTCTATAAGTCTAATGACAGAACTATAAGATACATATGTACTATAAAATATATTTGGACAGAATTAGATGGATAATAAGACCAATGCCTATTTTAACACCTTTTTATTAGTAATGAATAGGGAACTTAGATAAAAATAACAATAGTGATATATTTCTATATATTTCTATATATTTCTATATAGATAGAGTGATGCTTAGTGACAAATTGAACATGAAGTTGCATAACTTGATTCAATTTATACTAATTTAAGCTTAATAATTATAAACACATGTTCTTTTCAAGTAGACATTCAAAATAGCAGGATCAACCATATACTGAACCATAACAGGAATCAGAATTTAGTCCAAAGTTATCTGGTCTGCCTGGATAGTTTTGTGAATATAACGTTAGGCCACTAAATAAATAGGTCAGTTAAACTGAGGAAAAAGTGCCAGGTGTTCTAGGTCTTGATAAGACATGTACGTTCTTTAAGATGGAAGATAAACTCTGAAGATTCAACAGCTTACCACATCAGTCAATATTTCTAGGGCCCCAGTGGTATGGGGGCATGCCAGGATGTCTCCTCCAAAGTAAAAGGACACCTTTCAGTGGCCTAAAATTCACAAGTAGGAGTTAAATTCACAAGCAAAATAAACTATCCAGTTGACATCAGCTAGTTTTTCACTGTCACCTCAGTGCTGCCATGATGAGTACATGAAAGGAGCAGTCATGATGGTAGGGATGGATGCTATATGAAGACCTAGTAGCAAGGCTTCAAGGCTGAGTTAGCTATGGCTGCTGTTAAATATCTAACTGCCATTAACAGAAACCGACACGTAGTTCTCAATAGGGAACATTCCCTTAAAAGAATGGTCACTTGATTGCTTTGGAAAAGACCATGATTAGTGTTAATTAGAATGAGGGATTTATGGGATGTATTATGGGACTGTGTTTTTCTTTTCTCTTTCTGGGGATGATTTCCCAGGACCATTTTCTGAGAATTTGTGTTTGGTTTACATATGAGATTACACATGGAACTGCATTAGACTGATGGACCTGCTTTATAGCTACATTAGTTATCTATTGTGGCATAAAAATACTCCCAAATATAAATACCTAGTGATAAAGCAGAAAATACAACATACCTATAGAATGCAGCCAAAGTGGTTCCAAGAGGAAAGCTCATAGCAATACAGGCCTACTTCAAGAAACAAGAAAAATCTCAGCTTTTAATGTCACATCTAAAAGAACTACAAAAAGAACATACAAAGCTTTAAACAATCCATATTTATTACATAATTTCTTTGGGTCAAGAGTCTGGGAGTGGCTTAGTTGGATAGTTATGCTGGCTACGGTTGTACTCAACATGTTAGCTGGGGCTGCAGTCACCTGAAGGATTGATTGCATTTGGAGATCTATTGCCAACTTATCTTACAGACCTGGCAAGGAAGTGTGTGTTCTATGTAGGAGATCACAATTTTTTGTCACTTGGAGCTTGTACAGGCTGCATGAGCTTTTTAATATTTATTTATTTATTTATTTGAGGAAGGTAATTTAATGTTTGAGTTTTTTGATTTTTAATATTTCTTTACTTGAGGGAGACAATTTAATGTTTCATCGGGATCCAGAGTGCCTGGGATTTTTGAGAACTTGACAAATACTTCCCCTGGAGCAAATGGTAGGGAGCAAGGTAGATGAAGAATGTTTTATGAAATAGCTCTGAAATTCACACACTGTAATTTCCACTGTGCTCTATTGCTTATAGAAATTAGCCCCATTTGGTGTCACAGAAGACTATACAAAAGGATGGAAATAAAAACCAGTATGTACCCTTTTGGAAGTTGGCCTTCATAAGAGTCAATATGGTGAGGAAGTGGCCACATGACTATGGGAGCCATTGGTCCATCACTTACAATATTCCACAGAAATATAGGTCTACAGTGGTAGAGCGATGGATGGGATGGTCTTTTGAAAGCATAGCTGAGGTTCCTACTTTGACATCTTCTGCTACAAGAATAGTGCTCCGTCCAGCCATGATGCAATGCATACCTGGGCTCAATGGCCTTCTATGGTATAAGTACACAAGTAGTAGTAGCCCCATTTGTCATCAGTCTCAGTATTTGGTGAATTTGTACTTCATGTTTCCACAAGTCTAGCTTTTATGAGCCTAGGCTGTCTTTTTTGGAAAGACTTTCCTTTCCTCTGAATTGTTTTGGTCAAAAATCCATTCACTCCATGTGTGGTGCTCTTTCTAGTCCCTCAAATCTATTCAATTTATCTGTGTCTATTCTTATTCCAGTACCACCATATCTTGGTTACTGGCTTATGGAGTAAAACTTGAAATCAAATAGTGCAAGTTCTCCCTCTTTTTCCTCCCCAAATTGGCCATTCTAAATCCTATGCATCTTTGTACAAATTTTTAGAATCAGCTTGTCAATTTTATCAGATATCAATTTGGATTTTATTAGGATTGAACTGAATCTATAGATCAACTTGGAGAAAATAAACTCCTGTCTTAGGATGAATTCTCTGTGGGCTCTGACACTGATATTAGCACCCAGAGGATATTGGTGAGTTCTTTTTTTTTTTTAATTTTTTAATTTATTTATGATAGTCACAGAGAGAGAGAGAGAGAGAGAGAGAGAGAGGTAGAGACACAGGCAGAGGGAGAAGCAGGCTCCATGCACGGGAGCCCGACGTGGGATTCGATCCCGAGTCTCCAGGATCACGCCCTGGGCCAAAGGTAGGCGCCAAACCGCTGCGCCACCCAGGGATCCCTGGTGAGTTCTTTTGAAAATAATTATTCTGCAGGACTCCTAGAGAAGCAAGTCTGAACAATGAAATACTTTCGCCCATGACACATTTTCAACAGAGGCCTCAGTTAATCGCGTGGGAAACTCTGAAACAGGAACAGATATTCAGAATTTGCCTGTGATTGCTACCACATCATGTTAGGTCCACATTGTGGCCAAACAAACATCGGGGAAGAATAATAAATAATAAATACAATTTTCTTTTTAAAAAACCTTTACTTTGGGACACTTGGGTGGCTCAGTGGTTGAGCAGCTGCCTTGGGTTCAGGGCTAATCTGGGTCTGGGGATCGAGTCCCACATCCGGCTCCCTGCAGGGAGCCTGCTTCTCCCTCTGTTTCTGCCTCTCTTTCTGTGTCTTTCTTTAATAAATAAATAAAATATTTTTTAAAAAAACGCTTTACTTCTACATTGGTAAAAAACAAGTTAGTTTTTAACCATTAAGTATTAACTGTCATTTAGCCAGCTTTGCAATGTGTATCTTTTTCAAACTTCTATTTCTTCTATTTCTTTTTTCAGATATCAGTCCTCCTTTTAGCTATTTAAGAACTGACTACTGACATATTAAGTTTACAACTGTTTATAAAAATTTGCATCTTCATTTTCAATGAAAATTTTCTTACTCTGTTTTATCAAGATTCCAGGAGAATAATATATACCACTGCTTTTCCAGACTGGATAAAAATGTGTTTAGTTTAAATGGTTTAGAAGAGATTTACTAGGGAGATGATCACATTGCATTACATTTTGCTATGAATTCTGTGGTCACAATACAATAGGGCAAGGTGCTTACTCAGCATTAGTAAAAGTTTGATGTCACTTTGCCCATTATTATAGAATTTGGTGGATAGATTGGAATTTCTCCAGAGAGCAGTCCATTCCAAGGGCTGCATCATTGCTGATTTTATTTCTATCTATGGGGGTGGTGGTGGTTGAGGTTGTGGTTGTAGTACGCAGGGCCTACTTATTTTGACTTCTCACAATTGGAGGGGAGGCATTATTTTTGCTCCTATAATTGGAAAATATCCAGTCACTCCTTCTTAAATGCTGAACCCAGATATTACATCCTTTGTGAAATTGTCACTTTACCTTTTTTCCTCCAGCCTTTCTCCTTGAATTCCAATATATTTGTTTATAAATTGCTTTATTCCCTACAAACTGGTTGTAGGGATCATATACTGGGGATGTTGTTTTCTAATTATTATTCTCCCAGATGCCTAGGAGAAATACTACAGTGTTTCAATGAATTAATCTTATCTAAAGGAGCTAAATGGAGACAATATAAAAGAAGAAAAATATAAACTGGTTTGATAGACTATAGTCTTTCCCCCCAAACAATATGTCAAAAATGTTAGGTTGATATTTTTATATTACGTCTACTAAGATAGTAAAATTGGTTACAAATATGTGATATGGATAACAGAGAATGCTGATTAAAGATTGTAGAAAATTAGTATTTTATGAAATAAATCCAGGATGTGTCTTAATGCAGACTCTAGCAAACAATATGTATTTATCACAATATATTCACATGTACTCCAATCAAATGACATAGCCATTAGGTTAAAATATTTTCAGATATCTGAAAATGCAACATCAGCCTTTTTTTTTTTTTTTCTTATACAAAAATCCTTTCTATAGCCATTTCCTTAAATGCCTAAAGTTAAGCCTTATCAGGTTGCCCACACTTTCTCTAGAAGGCTGAATCCTTAGCAGTGGCCATGTCTCTCCATGAGTAGAACTTCTGGACGCTGACATTCCTCCATAGTCTCGGCCTCACTGAATTGTAGAAACTATTTTGTCCTCTTGCCCTTTCCTTCCTGAGCATAAAAGCAGCCTCTTGCTTTTGCTAACCACACTGTGTGTGTTCTCTTAATCTTCCCTACATCTCTGTAATTATTCTGTAAATTAATGTCTTTTCAATACTTGCCTTGCGTATTCTTCTGAGAACCTAAATCAGAAACCAATTTTATCATACCTTCAGAGATAATATATCTTTTTGACAACTTTCTCCACCCTGGAGGGGGTATATTTCCACCTTCCGTGTTCTCATTCTCTCTAACTTCTCTTTCCCTGAAAACATCAACATGGGAGCTACTTTTTAATCCAGTTTCATCTCCTACATAAAGAGATGTCCAGTGCCAGAATTTAAATCAGTGGATCATTTAAACTTGGAAGAGTGGTGGAATCACCACAAACTCCTAATTAGCAACATGTCACATATATTGAAACACACTAAAAAATCGTAGTTACATGACAATACTTCTGTGGAGTAGGAAAAAGCTCATGGAAGTCCCAGAATATGACAACTGAACCTTAGTATTGTCTTAATCTTTGCAAAGATTGTAGGTCTGGGTGTAAACATCCTTGACTCTCAGCTACTTATTGCTGAGCTTGTTACCTATGAATTATAAAGGTTTCACTGAATTTAGTATTTATTAAGCATTACGTTTTAGATAACTTAAAGATGGGATCTCCTTTCAAAAAGTTCATTTCTAAAGGCAAGTTGGATCTCCTATTCTGCTTCCTACTTAAGCACCTGTAACCACATTAACCTTTCTTTCTGTGGTGACTCTTCTTTTCAAAAGTCATTGTCAACCTTCTTCATTGCTAAAGGGAGCCATGGGTTTTCCTGGTCCTATTGGATTTGTTATTACCCTTGCTCCTTCTCTTTCATGAAACTATCTCCCCATTTCCTATCAGCATGCTCATCTTGGTTCTATCCTTTTCACTGTCATCCCCATACACGTCACTTTCTCCCCTTCCACTGCATAGTTCTGGCTGCTTCCAAACTCACATTTTCAACTACTAACCTCAGCTTGAGTTATAACCTCATGGGAATGACTTTCAAATAAATATTTACCATGATTAAACCTTGAGCTCTGGTTTTACATTTCTATCTGTCTGCTGGGCATCTATTTTTAGATGCCATAAAATAACTTCAATGTGCATTTGTAAGGTAAAAGGATTGCATTGCAGCATCTCCCCACTGAAATATAAACTTCAATCCCTCCTGACTGCTTAAGTTTCACAAGTTTAGTTCAAAGGTCGAAAGATTACATTCCATGGGCCAAACCCACCCAGACTACCACCTGTTTTTGTATAGCGTATGATCAAATATTATTTGTAATATTTCAAATAGTTGAAAAAATGAGGGGAGAATAATATATCATGACATGTGAAGGTTTAATGAAATTAAAATAGCATCTGCAGGTAATGTTTTATTGGAATACGGCTATGCTTATTGGTTTACATGTTTATGGCTCCTTGTGTCCTATAATAACTGAGTTGAACAGGTGCCTCACAGAGAACATGGACCGCAAAGCTTAAAATATTTATAATGTTTGGCCCCTTCTGGAAAAAGTCTGCTGACCCCTGATGGTAGTGGATGAAATCTGAGTTTAAGAGTAGACTAATGGAACTAAATAAAACTCTTAGATAGTCTCTTTGCTAGGTGGGAATTTAAGAGAAAGTTACTTAGTACTAATGAGGCTGTTTTCTCCTCTGAGAAATAGATATGCCAACAGGCAAGTTCTTCCTATGAGGTTTATTTCTTCTCGACCTAAGACTATTACTGTAGGCTTTACATTTTTTCCAGTTTCTTTTTTCAAATCAGCCTGGTGAAGCAATGGCAGACAAACCTATATTATGGTATCATCTCAGGAATATTTCATAACATCTCTGTTGTTCAAGGCTGTTTCAGATTTAAGTGAAAGAATCTCAGTTTGAATTCATTTAGCCAGACAAGAGTTATATTATATAATTGTATGTAATTTTAGTGCTTCCTTTTAAAATTGTATATATACACACATGCAGTATATAAATAAGCATATATGGTGTATAACGTGTTATCTATATAAAGTATATTACGCATATGGTGTTATAAAAATGACTCCTTTAAAGTGACGTTAGAAAAATTGCCTTACCGTCTATACTACTTACAAAAATAGACTTCAGTTTATTTAAAGGTCTAAATGTGAAAGTTACAACTATATAATAATAGAAAAATGTAGGAGAACCTCTGCAATTTCCATCCTTGTAATTCATGAAACAATTTTATTCTTACTCTCTCCTTGCACTTACATCAGGTCTTTATCAGCACAGGAGCCACTTTTTGTTCTAACAACAATTTTTAGGGAACAGTAATTATGCCTCCCTCAAAGTTGTTTTAGATACAACCATTTTTGCATTGTATTCTGAACCTTAAGTATTCATTTATCTAAGATGCAGATGATATATTAATTAATCCACCATTTTTAAATTTGCCTATAATTATTTTTTGTTAGTTTTTCTGTTTTCATCCTCCTGAATATCTTTCTGTATAAGTAGACATACACACACATTAATCTCTTATATAAAATATATGTTAGGTACATATATTAGATATACTATGAAATAACATACAGCAGCAAGAAACCACCAATAATAAATTAGATAATTGGCAATATAGATGTTAAAATAATATTTGAGTTAAAAAGCAAAATACCTTTCTAACTCAAAAAAGTATTTTGTAATCTCTTCATGTTTCCTTTTATCTAATTGACTGTTTTTTTGCCATAAGGTATTCCATAATATATATCTAAAATATTTACTTACCTGTATCCTTATGATAGGCATTAAGGTTACCACCAAATTCTTTTCATTACAGAGTGTACAGTGAACACATTTGACTTTTTTGAACTTACCATTTTTTTGTAAGAGTATGTATGCACATATATATTTTTGTGATCCATGCTAAAATTCATACAGCATCTCAGGGGATTCCAAGTAGTCAAAACAACTTTGAAAATAGTTGGAAGTCTCACACTTCATGATTTCAAATTTACTACAAAGCTATGATAATCAATATAGTATGGTACTGGCACAGAAACCTATAGATAAATGGAATAGAAGAGGAAGCCCAGAAATAAATTCTCATATATGAAACCACAGGACAGCCTTTTCAACAAACAGTATTGGGAACACTGGATATCCATATACAAAAGGTGGTAGTTGAATCCTTACTCCATATATAAAAATGAACTCAAAATGGATCTAATATTTACACAAATGTTTTTCAAATTAATATACTAGTTTATTAAGCTATTTTTTATTAAATTATTTTATATTCCACATTTGTAGAATGTTCACAATGCTTGCTACATATCAATTGGTATCCATGGATCAATAACTCACTCTCCTGGTCCTCCAAGAGTTTACATTCCAATAAAGACGATGGGGGTAAAATCCAAACCAACAATTACGTATGTATATTTATTACATATAGGATATATGAGGATAGCAATGGACTTATATCTTCTGTAGGTACCATGGATTACAACCAAAAGGCAGTTTTAACAGCATTCTGAAAAATCATATAGATTATATAATTAACGGTTCTGCTGTGATATGTTTGAATTCAAAATAAATATGGAGCTAACATAGTTCATGTCAACTACATAAATTGTGTAGTTTTAGGTTGATGTGAAGTCCCCTAACTATCATTTTAGCAGTATAACTTTTGGAAAAAGTGTGTGGAATTCATGCATTCAGAAGATGCAGAATTAATCTTTGGAAAATTTGAATACTATAACGAGTCTTCAGGAAAAATATTTAGCTTTTAAATTGTCTTAAGTTAGATGTTTATCTATTTATAGCTTGCTTAAATTTTTTTTTAAATTAATGTTCTTTCCTTTTTCCATTTAACTTCTTTGCTCTAAGAAATGACTACCCTGCCCACTCCTTCTCCCCAGACATAAAAGGCTATTTCCACTTGTACCCATTTTTAATCAAATCTATTATTGACTTAACCTGCACTTACGTGAATTCTTTTTTGTGTTTTATTCAATAATTATCACAGGAATGATTTAAAGATGCAGGTTTTACTGAAATGTGTAAGGATGGGTGTTTTATGAAAAGGGCAGCAATCTTTGTATTTCAGGCTCCTTTTATTATACTAAAATTCAGGATCTGTTATTTAAATGACATTGAAAGACAATCTATTCACTGGCTGGTAATTATAGACTGTGAATATTGAGTTCTAGTGGCTTGATCTCATTGTATACTGTTTGAATAGAATATATCAAATGAAATGTGGGGAAATGCAAAAGAAATAAAATTGCATACACAATTAAAATGCAAAGATGTTTGCATCTTTTCCTTCCTCAAACCTATCATGTTTCTGATACGTTACAAATGCATTGAAGAATTTGTTCAAAGTAGTCAGTAGTGTACAGATGATTTAGTGAATCAGAATAAAAGCAATGTTCTCCCCCAAGATACTTTCACTAACTTCATAAAAGGAAATTTCAACTCTTACAGAACTCTTAATAATAAAGTATTGTTTCAACTATGTGTCTTTTGATTATGTATATTTTCTTGATGAATGTAACCAGTGCTTTTTTGTGCATTATGAAGCCAGGAATGGGGGCAGGTAATGGCATTAAAATCCTTTTATGTCTTACAAAATGTTATTATATACATTTATCGACCATGTTATGTGGGTGTCTGGGCAGGTATTATTAGTCCTCTGACTCTCAGTAACATTTTTTTGCATGCATTAGATTAGTAATCTTTTGCTTCCAAAAAATATAACCAACTGTAGTAGAATCATTGAAATTACCAAATGGTCTATAAATATAGGCTCATTTGACCCCATAGTTTGTGATTAAAAATACTTCAATGGGAAAACAAAAAATTATGCCACTCAGCTACCAAATATATTTCTTGAAAAAAAAAGAGTATATACAGTGATCAGGTGAACATTTTTAATATTAACCTAGTTTCTGATTATGCAAGGTCTATCTGAGAAGGAAAACAACTGTTGTCATTTTCCAAGATGGGGTGTGGGAAGAATAGTTGCACGCAGATATTCCCACAAAGAAATTAACTGGATAAAGCATGAAAGGAAAGAGAAGACACACAATGTTAGTGGATTCTTTAAAGTCAATGGGTAAGACCCGGAGTAAATTCTCCTTCAGGGTTCAAACTACACCATTTCAAGAGAGTGAGGCAAGACCACCACTTCCTCAGAGCATTTAAAAAAGGTCAGAGGCAAGATGACAGAGACGGTGGTGGGAAGGGGTGTGAGACTGGTGTGTATACTTGTGTGTGGGGACATCAGAACATTAGCTTTCTCTGGAGTCCCAAAACCTAGATTTAAATCCTAGACCCTCCCTTTTTTCAGTGATGTCAATGTAACCACAGGTCAGTTTTCAATCAAGACCAAATCAAACCAGACATACAATTCTACAGTGATATGACAGAGCAATATGACATTTTCCAGGGAAATATGTCAAAGCAAGTTCAGGATTTTAAAAAGTCCCAAACGACATAAATGCATTGAGAGAGGGGATGGAGAGAGGATACACGGGAGCTCTTTGGAGAGAGTTGTGTGTGTTCTATGAGTGTATGCCACCCCAAAGTGGAGATATGAGGGTACCTGTCCCCAACTTCAATTCTACTGAAGTGAGCTTCTCTGGGACCCTTTGGGGTGCTTGGTATGTGTTTCCTATAATTGTAGAGGAGTAAAACAATGGACTCTTATTGAGGAATATGGAGTTGAGAGACTGTAGCTATCAGCTTGAGACGAGGAGAAGAGACCAAGAGATACTTAGAGTAATGAGCGATGCCGGGACAAGGAGGCCGAACTACTAGTGGTGGACGTGTGTGACTTGGAGCAAGAGCCAGTCTGAAGTCATTTGACACACTGACCAAGAGAACACAAAGAGGGATGATGGGACCTGAAGAGAGAAATCCTGTGTGGATCAGCTGCCAGAGGCCAGGGTTTGAAGGAAGAGTGGAGATCCTTGTTGGCATGCAGCAGTGTGTCATCAGCTGTTTGGGGCAAGGTGCCGATGGGTTCATTCTGAGTAACATGCTCTCACAGAACTTTATCAAATTGAATTATAGGGTCGTGCTTAGTATTCTGTAGAAGGATTTTACTGTAGTTACAAAGTGAATATGAAATATAATAGAAAATTCAAGGAGCAAAGTGTTAAACTGTATAATGAGGTAATTTATAAAGAAGGAGATAAATAGCTAGAGGAAGATTGGGTCTGTAAAGCATTTCCAGTAGACTATGATTAATTGTTTATAGGGATAAATTCCTGTTCTCTTAAGAGAGTAATAGTAGTATGTGCAGGTCAGAAAATTTATTCATGCTCCCTAAGGGAGATAAATTATACTAAGCTTAATATTGAAACAGAAATAGAAAGTAGTAAATCAATAATGAATTTATATAGAAAAATATTTTATTTTCCATTTAATTTTTATAGAAGTGTTTATACTACCTGTGAACATGTTATCCAGTTGGAGTGACAAGTTTTTTTTTGTTTTATGTTGTTTTGATTTTTAAATGAGCGATAAGAGGATTTTAATATACTCACCTGATTATGATTAGGGAATTGATTACAATGCTATGTGTATTAGCTAATGTTGAGTCAAGTCACCTAAAGTCTTTGTTCAATTATAATGATATTTATGTTGAGGAGTTGCTATTTATCAAATATTTATTGAAAGCCTACTATGTACCTGGCACTGTTCTAGATCCTAAGAAAACAGTAGTAAAAGACAAAAGGCCTTCCTTTACGCTACATGTATTCTAGAAGGGACAAGACTTATAAGCTTCTAGAAAACTTTATATGTATTATTCAATAGTAAGAATAATGTAAGTTTAAAGGGACATAGAATGACAGTTTGCTGTGTTAGAGGACTCAGGGGAGGTATCCTTGGGAAGGTGTCATCTGTCTTGAGTGAAGTAATAAGCTATTTGATTACCTGGGGGAAGAATATTTCAGAAAAGTAAACAGGAGGGGCAAATACTTTTCAATTTATTTTCTAGTTTGGGGAGTTGTAAGGTCAGGTTGATTCAGTGATCAAGGAGGATATTTATTGGTGGGAATGAATACAAAGGGACGTGAGGGGCGGGGCCAGATCATATAATAGGGATTGTAGGAGACCACTGAAGGATCTTAGAGCAAAAGAGTAACATAATCTTATTTACATTTTAGAAACATCTGTTCGGTGAACAATAGTTCATGGGAGGAAAAAGACAGAGGCAGAGAAACAAACTGAACAGCTATTTTGGTTATGTAAGAGGGATGATGCTGTCAGGAACTAGGGAAATTACAGCGGAAGAGGTGAGAAGTGGTCCTTTCTCATAGATATTTTGAAGTGTCAAAAACTGTGCTAAGTACTTTGTATACGGGGGCATCTCACTTGACTTCAAAACAACTGAATGAGGTTTTCATCCCCATTTCCAGAGGGTGAATCTGTGGGTGAAAGGAGTCAAGTAACTTTCTCAATGTTGCTTCTGGTAAATGGGAGAATTAAAAAATGATTAAAGCTAGACTTGGCTGTCTCTGAAACATGGGTTTTTGCCTGTAACATGACACTGCCCTTAATTTAACCTCGTTGACAAAGTAAACCATGACAATAGGACAGCAATAGAAACATGGCCTCAAATATCAGGCATCCTTGCAATGAAATGGGACTTTTCTGTTCATCTGGTTACTTTGTTGCTCCCCCTCAAAGATGGATTTCCTGCACTATCTCGGAATACAGGCTTTAGTCCTAAACTGGAGATGGAAAGATTCTAGGAATTGCAGACCATAAGCATGTAGATGGAAGAAGATTGTCATATGTCCTTCCTGCCCCCAACACTCCACCCTGAGAAGAAGGGGAAATTTGGTTTTATTTATTTATTCTTTTTAGGTTGAATATATTTCCGCAGTGAATTATTTTAATTAATGATCAGTTTGTAAGTGTAAATATACCAAATGTAACAGTGATTTCTGACAACTGACTTAAAAAAATTATTTAAATTCAATTAGCCACCATAGAATACATAATTAGTTTCAGATGTAGTGTTCAATAGTTTATCAGTTGCTTATAACACCCAGTGCTCATCACATCATGTGCCGTATTTAATGCCCATCATCCAATTACCCCATTCCTCCACCCCCTTCTCTCCAGCAACCCTCAGTTTTGTTTCCTATAGTTAAGAGTCTCTTACGGTTTTTCTCCCTCTCTGATGACTTCCCCTTCAGTTTTCCCTCCCTTCCCCTGTGACCCTCTGCACTGTTTCTTCTATTCCACATGTGAGTGAAACCATATGATAATTGTCTTTCTTTCTTTGACTTATTTCAGTCAGCATAATACCTTCCAGTGCCATCCATGTCTATATAAATGGTAAAGATTCATCCTTTCTGATGGCTGAGTCATATTCCATTGTAAATAGACCACATCCTCTTTATCCCTTCATCTGTTGATGGATATCGAGGCTCTTTCCACAGTTTGGCTTTTGAGGACTTTGCTGCTATAAACGTTGGGGTGCAGGTGCCCCCTCGGATCACTACATCAGTATCTTTGGGGTAAATCCCCAGCAGTGCAATTGCTGAGTCATAGGGTAGCTCTATTTTCAACTTCTTGAGGACCCCCGACACTGTTTTCCAGAATGGCTGCACCAGCTCGCATTCCACCCACAGTGTAAGAGGGCTCCCCTTTCTCCGCATCCACACCAACATCTGTCATTTCCTGATTTGTTAGTTTTAGCCATTTAGACTGGTGTGAGATGGTATCTTGTGGTTTTGATTTGGATTTCCCTGATGCCAAATGATGTGGAGCATTTTTTCATGTGTCTGTTGGCCATTTGTATGTTGTCTTTGGAGAAATGTCTGTTCATGTCTTCTACCTTTAAAAATAACAAATATACAATTTGAACAAATTGAGAGTAGTACAACCTGCACACTAAATCCAGACTTAGAATATTGCCTCATCCCCCCAAATTAATCTCTGCTCTCACACCTAACCTTAGGGAACT
Source organism: Canis lupus familiaris (assembly GCF_011100685.1). Taxonomy (NCBI): domain Eukaryota; kingdom Metazoa; phylum Chordata; class Mammalia; order Carnivora; family Canidae; genus Canis; species Canis lupus. Next base: position 31,346,330 of record NC_049239.1, on the reverse strand, counting down.
ACTGATTTTCATTCCCTATAAATCTGCCTTCTCTAGAAAATTCATATAAATCATACATAGTAGTTTTTACATTTGGTTTCTGTCACTTATTCTGCTGGCTTTGAGGTCATCCAAGTGGTAGCATATATTGGTAGTTCATTACTTTTTATGACTTAATACTGTTACATTGTATATGTCTTCTACATTTTATTTATCATTGTCAGTTGATAGACATTGAGTTCTTTCCAATTTGGGGTTATTAGGAATAATGATGCTATGAACATTCACACACATCTTTCCATTTTTCTTGGATAGATTCCTAGAAGTGAAATTGCTAGGTTGTATGGTAAATAAATGTTTATATATTTTAAGAAACATTTTCCAAAGTGGCTGTATCATTTTAATCTTCCCACAAGCAGTGCATAATGGTTTTAGTTTTCAGTATTTTCTCTGAGATGTAGTATTTTCTGACTTTTTAATGATTTCCATTTTATTAGGTGTATAGTTGTGTCTTTTTGAGTTTAGCATTTTCCTAACGATTAATAATATAAGCATATTTTCAACTGCTTATTATTCATATATCTTCTTTTGTTAAATGTCCATTAAAATCTTTTGCTGATTTTTAAATTGAGTTATTTGACTTCTTCTTACCAAGTTTAAGGACTATTTATATATTCTGCACATAAGTCCTTTATTAGATACATGAGTTTCAAGTATTTTATCTCAGTCTGTGGGTTGACTTTTCATTTTCATAATGATATTTTTAAGAAGAAACGTTTTTAATTTTGATGAAGTTCAGTTTATCAATTAATTTTTTAATGGATCATGTTTGAAGTATAAGAATTTTTTTTTTCTGCCAAAGTCAAGGTCACAATGACTTTTTCTTCTTGATTTCTAGGGGTTTTATAGTTTAATTCTTACATTTAGATCTTTGAGAATACTAGATCCATTAACATGATTGTCTCTAGATTCATTTAGATCTTCTTAAATTCCTTTCAATAATGCCTTATAGTTTTAAGTGTAGAAGTTATTCACATCCTTGAATAGTAAATATATTCCTGGGTATTTTATTCATGGATGCTATTGCTACGGGATTACTTTCTTAATTTCATTTTTGTAATATTCACTGCTATAGTGAATATTATATATTATATAAAGAAATATATATTATATATTAAATATCAAGAAATATATTTCTTATATTATATAATTATATAATATAATAAATATATAATATATTTATCATCAACAGTAATAGTAATTCTTGCAATCTTGAACTCATTAATTTTAATGTTAGTGGATTCCATAGGATATTCTATGTGGATCATCATGTCAGATACAAATAAAATAATTGTACTTGTTTCTATTTTTTTGTCAGCTGTTGTAGGAATCTCTAGTATAATGTGGCAAGAATACACATATGTGTTACTTATTTTTGGAGGAAAGCATTCTTTCTCACCACTAAGGGTTTTGTTAGGTTTGAGTATTTCATAGAGATTATCAGGTTGAAGACGTTGTTCCCTATTATTCATAGTTTGCAGCTGTTATCATTTTTTAATCAGATTCTGTTTTTTTTAACTTGCCCACTGCTTTTATGTGTTTAACGAGATGGTCATGTGTTTTTCTATTTAATTCTATTAATCTGAAGACATTATTTCATTTTAGTGTTTAGTCAACCTTACATTCCTGAGATAAATAGTAGTTGGTCATTGTTACAGGCTGCATGTTTGTGTCATCCCCAAATTCATATCTTGAAACCCCCAATGTGATGGTATTTGGAGATGGGGTCTTTGGGAAATAATTAGGTCATAAGAATGGAATCTGAAGACACATGAGAAAGCTTTATTCTTTCTCTGCTTCTATCGTGTCAGGATACAATGAGAAGAATGCTATCTGTAAACCAAATAAGAAGGCTTTTCAACAGGAAGCAAATGGACCAGCATGTTGATTTTGGACTTCCCAACCTCCAGAACTGTGAGTAATAAACTTCTGTTGTTTAAGCCACCTAGTCTATGGTATCTTGTTATAGCAGCCTAATTAAAACAATTATAGTGCATATTTTATTTAGTTTGTTGACATTTTATCAAGGTTTTTGGATATGTGTTCAAGGGGGATATTTTTCTTGTTCTCTTTTCTTGGGTTATCTTTGTCTGGATTGAGTAAAAAAGTTTTGCTAGTCTTAGAAAATGTGTTGGTCGGTGATTCCTCTTCTTGCAGTAAAAAAATAGTTTGTAAAAAATTTGTAATAATTCCTTCCTCTGTTTGATAGAATTCACCCAGACCTGAGCTTTTCTTTTTGGCAATGTTTTCAGTTGTCATTTTCTTTATAAGTGTATTAAGATTTGCTTCTTCTTTATAAGTATGTTTTGATCATTTCTTTCTGCATTTTCCTGCTTCATCTCAGTTATATAATTTATTGGTATAAAGTTATTCATAATAATCCCTTAAATATTTTTATTTCTCTAGAGTCATTAATGATGTGTCCTTTTTCCTTTCTGGTTTTTGGTAATTTGTGTTTTTGAATTCTTCAGAAAAAACAACCTCAGTTTTCAATGATTTTTTTCTCAGTTTATCTGCTATTCATTGATGCCTCTTCTAATATTTTTTAGTTGTTTGCTTCTAGTTAGTTTAGAGTTTAGTTGCTCATGAGTATCTAGATTCTTTTTTTTTTTTTTAAAGATTTTATTTATTTATTCATGAGAAACACAGAGAGAGGCAGAGACACAGGCAGACGCTCAACAGCTGAGCCACCCAGGTGTCCCAGTATCTAGTTTCTTAAGGTGGAAACTCAGGTTATTATTGAGACCTTTCTTTTTTTCTGATGTAGGCCATATAGCTATAAATTTCTCTCTAAGCACTGTTTTAGCTGCATCACACAAATTATGGTATACTGTTTTCATTTTCATTAATTTCAGAATATTTTCTATTTTACCTATGATTTCTCCTTTGATCCATTAGTTAGAATAGTATTTAATAATATTAGGGGATCTCCCATACTTCTTCTCATCATTGATTACTTATATAATTATTGTGATCAAGTCCCTTGACATTAACTTTTTTTGGGTTCCCAGATCCAGTTCCAATATGTGTGCAAGTGTTCCTCCCCAATACAACACCAACCAATAGTTGGACACCAAGAATTCAACTCCCTTGTGAGCCTACCTGCGATAGCATCAGATTCTGCAGGTTAAGGGCCCAGTTCTATAAGACTTTCCTCTACCCTGATCCCCCACCCTCTTCAGATGCCAGTTGCAAGCCCTAGGCTATTATGTGTGTTGACAGACTGACTGTTCCAACAACTTCCTCCTTAGGTTCTTTCAGTTTGTTAGAGTGGCTCACAGAACTCGGGGAAACTCTTCAGTAGCCAAATGAAGAGGTACATAGGGTGATGTACAGAGAAAGGGCACAGAATGTCCATGCTCTCTCCAGGTGTGTCATTCTCCCCCCATCTCCGCATGTTCACCAACCCAGAAGCTCTTTTAAGCAAGTCCCTTTGGGTTCATTGTGAAGGCTTCATTGCATAGTCATAATTGACTAAGTCCGTGGCCTGGTTGGTTCAACCTCCATACCCTTCAGGGGTCTGAAGATTTCAACCTCCAATCACATGGTTGATCCTTCTGGCAACCAGCCCCTGAACTTGGGTGGGGTCCAGAAGTCACCTTCATTGATATAACAAAAAATACCTGCTTTACCTTCAACACTTAGGAAATTCTAAGAGAGTTTCGGGAGCTGTAAGCCACTAAGTGTGGATGAAGATCAGATGCATATGAGAAATGTATTTTGGTCAAAGGAATGAATACATATTCCTTATAAATCACAATATTATATCAGATCACATACTATGTATGATTTCAGTACTTTTGACAGTAATGTGACTTGTTTTATTGCCTAACATATGGTATATCCTGGAGAGTGGTGCATAAAAAGAATATGGAGTCTGCTGCTGTTGGGTGGAATATACTATAGATCTCTGTTAGGTTGATACTGTTGTTCAGGTCTGCTATATACTTTCTGATTTTTTTGAGCAGTTCTATCACTATATTGAGTAAAGTATCAAGCTTTCTCACTATTTTTGTAGAATTGCTTATTTATCTCTTTAGCTCTGTCCATTTTTTAATTTTATATTTTGGGCCAGTGTTGTTAGGTGTATACATGTTTATAATTATGACATTTTCTTGATGTATTCATCTTTTTACTGTTATGAAATTATGTAATATTTTTTTCCTAATGTCTGCTTTCTATTAATATAACATTTCAGATCTCTTAGGTTTACTGTTGGCATGGTAAGTCTTTCTGTATCATCTCAATTTAAATCTATATTGTCTCTTCATCTCAGGTGAATATCTTATAAACAGCTTATAGTTGGTCTTACTGTTTTTTCCCCACTCCACATACAGTCTGACTATCTCTGCCTATTGATTGAGATATTTAGACTATTCCCATTCAAAGTGATTATTTGATATGGTTGGATTTATCTTGTCATTTCTTTTTTCTCTGTTACTCCAAGACTGCAGTGTCTTGGGCTAAAGAAGTATTTTTTAACATGAAATTTCCATTCATCTGTTGATTTCACAGTGCATTGATTCGGTCATTTTCTGATGGTTGTTTTATGGATTATAATATGTATATTAACTTTTTCACAAATCGGATTAATACCAGACCAATTTTCGTTAAATTTATCAAACCTTATTCCAATATACATTCATTCTGTCTCCCGTTCTTTTTGCTATTATTGTCAAGTACATTATAGTTATTCTAAGCCCAAGCAATATGGTGTTATTCTTATCACTTTATGTGTTCTTTTGCCATCTATAAAAGTTAAGAATGAAAAGTATATTTATATATTTATATAAATCTGTAGAACAGAGATTTATATTTATATTGTCTCTATTAACTTATATGTTTGCCACTTCCTGTAATCTTAATTTCCTCCTATGGATTTTAGTTGCAATCTAGTGTCATTTTTGGTCAGCCTGAAGAACTTCCTTTGAAGTTCTGCCAGCAGAAAATTTTTCATTTTTTATTTCACCTTTACTTTTGTAGAATTGTTTTGCAATGTATAGGACTTTTTGTTGAGCATTTACATTTTTTTCTTTTTTTACCATTTTGAATATGCAGTAGCACCACCTTCTGACTTTCATTATTTCAATGAGAAATAATAATATTGATGCTCCTTGAGATCAATGAATTGTTTTTTTTTTTTTTTCTTGCTCATTTCAAGATTTTGACTTTGTCTTTCTGTAGTTTGAATATGATATCTCTACATATGGATTTCCTGCTTAGGGTTGTTGAGGTTCTTGATTGTGTAAATGCTATCTTCATCAAATTTGCAATTTTTTAAGTCTTATTTTATCAGATATTTTGTCTATTCTGTCTTTTCTTTCCTGTTACAGTGATCAGTCTTAGAAATATGCTTGTCTCCTAACCACACAATATCAAGCTAGTAGACCTGCTATGTTGGCCACCTACCTACCTACCTGCCTTCACCCACCTACCTCTGAGAAGTCCTATCCACTGACAGTGTTATTGGGCATAGGTGTCATGTGTCACCCCAAATAAAGTAAGATGCTTTTTCATGCTGCAGAGACTCTGATAGTTCTGGTGTCTTGACCCATCCTGGCAGGACCACAATGCTGAGTTGGGAGTACAGGAGAGGATGGGAGCAGGCCCAGGCCAGAGTGCCATAGGTCTCCACTCTGCTTGTGTAATGTCCATCTGTTTCTAAACCATAATGACTTTGCAGATTGTATTTTGCTTTGGTTGATTTTTGGAGCGCTGAAATGTTTTTCTTCATTTTTGTTTTGTTTTTGGTCTGCCGTTTGGCTCTGTAGTTGCTTTTTGAGGAGAGACTTTTTGCCATTCTCTTCAGTCAGTCTTAGCCATGATTCCTGCCCCTCTTGAGAAAACAAAACAAAACAAAAACCAAAACAAAACAAAAACAAAAACAACTTTATTTTGACCAGTTAACTGGATTAGAGTGGGTCTGTGTATCAAAAAAAAATTTGCTTTTGGTCTGCATGACACACTGCTTTCTGAAGTGAAAGGACTTTTTTTTTTTTTTAAGATTTTATTTATTTATTCATGAGAGACAGGAAGAGAGAGAGAGAGGCAGAGGCACAGGCAGAGGGAGAAGCAGGCTCCATTCAGGGAGCCTGATGTGGGACTCGATCCCAGGACTCCAGGATCACGCCCTGGGCTGAAGGCAGGCGCTAAACCGCTGAGCCACCCAGGGATCCCAGAAAGGGCTTTTGATTAGGAAATTTTGAAATGAAAAATTATCTTCTCCCTCAATCTTTTTGTTCAAATACCATGCAAAATTTGTTTAAAATACCAGAAGCTCAAGGCTTGCATAATATACTGTGGAGGCATAGATTGAAAAAACTTATCATTAAGAAGATCTTTAAATTTAAACTTTTCTCTAATATATATTAGTTCAAGAAGTTATTTATTGTTTTTGTTTTGTTTTGCTATCCCTTCCATCTTCTGCAAGGAAGGAGGTTCACACCAGGCCAAATTGCACCTTCAGCTGCTCGAAACTTTGCTCTGCTTTCCTGCCTCCCCATCAGGGGATATCATTAGCTACAACAATGCAATTAGAATACTCTTTACTCAAACTGTGTGAGAACTCAGAAGTGGGTTAAATTGGGAAATTTGATGAAAGAACAATATCTTAGAGATAATCATCTTGCTTCAACAAAATGTCTCTTTATTTAATGGGACAGGATAAAAACTAACGTGCGTTTTCAGTGCCTTCACCTGTGTCACTAATACCATCACAAGTCGCTTAAATGAAACTATTCTGTAGTTCTGGTTGACTCAAGTATTTCACTAAACATGCTTAGCAAAGCCTCCTCCTAAATTAGGGTATTTTGATTGAGAAGCAGGAACAAAAAACAAACTCTTACTTTCTGTCTGAAAACTTATGAGATCTAAAAAAAAGTGTTTACAAATAAGACGTTGTATCTTTAAAGTATTTGCATTTATATGTTTTGTTTGTATTTAAATATAAAAGGCAATTTAGCTTTTTTAGCTACTTATACTCTAAAACGAATTTTTGCTACTTGCCTTTTAGTAATAGTATCATTTCGGTTTTAGCTGAGTTTATACCTACTAAAGCTATCAGCTATATTTTCTTCCTTTTTTTTTTAAGATTTATTTATTTATTTGAGAGAAAGCAAGAGAGAGAGAGAGAGTGAGTGTATGTGAGCAAGATCCAGCAAGTGGAGGGAGAGGCAGAGGGAAAGAGAATCCAGAAGCAGACTCTGCTGAGCGTGTCGCCTGAGGAGGGGATTGATCCCAGGACCCTGAGATCATGACCTGAGCCCAAATCAAGCGTCGACTGCTTAACCAACTGAGCCGCCCAGGCAGCCCTGGGCCACATTTTCCTATCTACTTTGCATATAGGAGTAGCCATGAAACTCCGCTTCAGAGAGGTAGACAGACATTCCAGATCTTACACGGTAACTTCTGTGGAGCTGTGATGCAAAACCGTATCTTCAATGTCTAATAGAAACTTTTGCTGCCAAAATAACATTCTAGGCCATCCTATAGGCGTAGGTTACTCTCCAGATTAGCCATAGTTTCCTTTTAATATAGGTTTTATTGTTACTAGCTGCTGATCCTGTTGTTCATGTTAAGATTTTTTTCCTTCATCTAAGAACAAAATGAAAATCCTTCTCAGTGAAGAGAATTTATTCATATACATTTCCAACCTAATCACACTTGTATGATGTAATAATGATGATCTACAAATGGTCAGAGAGGACTCTATTCAAAAGCTGTTAGAATTCCTATCAATCATAAGATAAAATAACAGAAAAGGTGCAACTGCATGTAATGGGTCATTCTGAATGCTGGATATGCAGTAGAGTCAATAGACCATTATTTTGGTTTTACCCACAAATGAAAGGAGGAAAATTAACAGATTATAGTTTTCTGGTCAGCCACTGAAGCAAAAACAAACAAACAAAAAAGTAGACTTAGGTTACATATGGCTTGTTTAAAATGATGCAATATCGGGAATTGTGGAAGCAGACATTTTTATTTGAAAGTAATTTGGCGTTGTTACTGTTGTCATCATGAGCTTATGTTCCTCATACTACCTTCTACCTTCACATATTGTAGGATGAAGGAAGCTGTTTTAGTGGATGAGAAATGGGGATGGACATTAAAAGACATGGGAGTGGAGGCTTCTGGATGGACCACTAACTAGTGAGTCCCTTTAGTGAAGTCAGTGAGTCTTTTTACTGAACCTGGCTGGATATTTTTTCACCTAAAAAGTGAGAAGAGTTTCATATTTCATCAGTTCTAATGCCTACTCCCCCTACCACACTTTCACCTCTTTTAACTTGGAACACATCTAACAATAAATTGACCGCATCAGTGACAGCATGTTTTCATTCTTAGTTGTACTTAAAACAATGATCCATCTCTTAGTTGGAGGTGCCATTGACCTGATCAAACCATCTCGAGTCTTGTAGAGAAAGTCTATAAAAGAGGTAAAAGTGGGACACCGTTTTAAGACATTATCTTTTTTTTAAGACATTATCACAAATACTTAGAAATATCAAAATGACTTCAGCTTTTTAAAAATGCTGTTTGTTTAACAATGCCAGAACACTGTATTCTTGAAATAAAACTTGATTCTCCATTTCAAAAGAATACACAGTCTGTTGGTGAATGGCATGGAAACAAAACTGAAAGATTAAAATTAAGGCATTTTGGGGTTGCTGATCTTCAAGGACAAAGGAAAAAGTTAATGTGTAGGCAGAAAAAAAAGTTACCGAGGAAGGGGAAAATTGTAAGCTCAGTTTTCTTTCACAACAGTATATATCAAGAAACTGCAGCAATGTACATTGTCTAGTGCATGAAACAAAGTATTAAAAATAATTTAAACCCAGCTAAATTGTCTTTATTATTTAAACAAAGCCAAGAGGCAGATATTCTCAAAAGGAAATAATACAGCAATTATAGCACCTACCCATTTTTCTGAGAGGATAAGAAATCTTGATAATGAAATCCAGCCCACAGAAGAATTAATTCATAATAAAGAACTTGGACTGAATATATGTGAAAAGGACTGGTAGTGAGCATTTAGTCAATTTTAAGTAAATTTAAAGTAATGATTATACAAGATAATATATGTTAAGAACACTGACGGTTTAAAATTTCAATATAGTTAAGAAAATTGGAAGGAGAATGAAGTTCTTCCTCATTTTTCATAGCAGAATCAGTTGATAACAGTTTAAACTTGATTAAACTTGTAAAGTGGAGTTAAAAACTAATTATTTCAACCTCAATATTTCTCATGGCTCTCAATTAAATTTTGAATTGAGATACTTAGTAATACCTTTTACTGTTAAGAAGCATTTTTTTAACTTCAGTAACTATTTTAGTGTAGCTGAAAGCCAGCATTTTTATTACATATGTTAATTTTAATTGAAATTCATCTCAATATTTTATTTTTTAAAGTACAGAGAATATGAATCCATGTTCAGGAATGTCTTTATAAATAGTAATTTTGTGATTCTATCTACTTACCCTGATAGAATAATTTACAAGATCGTCATATTATATGTATATACATACATACATGTGTATCTATATATATCCTCACCATCCTGAATAAAGTACACCGAATTTTGGCAATTATTATTTCTCAATGGTACAATTGAAGGGATTTGATTCCTTCTTTTTTATTCTTTTTGATTAAAAAAACCCAAACCCTAAGAGCATATTTATTTCTACATGTACTAATGACAAATTAAAATGAAAGTTGGTATGCCTACATTTCTAACTAAATCCTATTCACCTTTCACAGGCAGCACTATGCTTTTTTTTTAATAATAAATTTATTTTTTATTGGTGTTCAATTTACCAACATACAGAATAACACCCAGTGCTCATCCCGTCAAGTGCCCCCCTCAGTGCCCGTCACCCAGTCACCCCCACCCCCGCCCTCCTCCCCTTCTGCCACCCCTAGTTCGTTTCCCAGAGTTAGGAGTCTCTATGCTCTGTCTCCCTTTCTGATATTTCCCACACATTTCTTCTCCTTTCCCTTATATTCCTTTTCACTATTATTTATATTCCCCAAATGAATGAGACCATACAATGTTTGTCCTTCTCCGATTGACTTACTTCACTCAGCATAATACCCTCCAGTTCCATCCACGTTGAAGCAAATGGTGGGTATTTGTCATTTCTAATGGCTGAGGAATATTCCATTGTATACATAAACCACATCTTCTCTATCCACTCATCTTTCTATGGACACCGAGGCTCCTTCCACAGTTTGGCTATTGTGGACACTGCTGCTAGAAACATCGGGGTGCAGGTGTCCCGGCGTTTCACTGCATCTGTATCTTTGGGGTAAATCCCCAACAGTGCAATTGCTGGGTCGTAGGGCAGGTCTATTTTTTACTCTTTGAGGAACCTCCACACAGTTTTCCAGAGTGGCTGCACGAGTTCACATTCCCACCAACAGTGCAGGAGGGCTCCCCTTTCTCCACACCCTCTCCAACATTTGTGGTTTCCTGCCTTGTTAATTTTCCCCATTCTCGCTGGTGTGAGGTGGTATCTCATTGTGGTTTTGATCTGTATTTCCCTGATGGCAAGTGATGCAGAGCATTTTCTCATGTGCATGTTGGCCATGTCTATGTCTTCCTCTGTGAGATGCTTTTTGCAGTCTGCTCCTGCCTTGTGTGGCTATACTCTTTTGAACTCTGCTGGTCTTAGCTGCATATTATAGTTTCTTTACTCATTCTTGAGGAGCCCATACCAAGATGTGGACCATCTCTACATTGCCTTCTCCAATTTACTACCTCTAAAGAACAACTAAAAACACCTTTTAAAAAATCCAGCATCAACTGGAAAGTCAGGAGTTGCATAGTGATCAAGATCATGTCCATGGAGGTCACATAACTCTTGGTCACTCAGGGCACTGCCAATTAGAAAGTATGTGACCTCGAGCTACCTAGCATCACTCAGACACATTTTTCATTTCTATAATATTGACTTAATGAAAGTATCAAGCTCACAGGGTTATTTTAAAGATTACATTATATAACATTTGCAAAGCACTTAGCATAATGACACCCAGGTAGAGCTTAGTCAGCAAAAGCCACACAAATAATCAATTGCCATTGTCCTAAGTTCTGCAGAGGAGACATACAGGATGCTGTGGGAGGACATGGCGGGTCTGAAGCTGATCAGGAAGGTCAGCAAATGTTTCCAGTACTCTGAATCATCTATCCACACATGCATCTCCACAAATTATCTGGTGTAGTAGGAAACCTCTGCGAATTTCTGATGATGGTAAGGAAAAACAGTTTCAATTATTATATTAGAAATCTGTTTTCTGTTCTGGTAAAAAAAAATCAGGGGATACCATGTGAATTTGGAAGAAATCACTTGCCCAATTGGGTAATGAAATATCAAGGAATCTTACTTGTATCATATCTTTTATGAAAACTTTAAGTGTGAAACTTTAAGCTTTTCCCCTTTCTAAAACTTTTAATAAGAAGTGAAAGAATGTGAAAGAGAATTGAAATATACCCTTTAAAGTTCAATCTACTACCCAAAGGAGAAGGATTACCAAAAAATACTGACACCAGAAACAAACAGCACATGTACAGAGCTGAAGATAGTGATATTTTTAATAATAAATCCTGATGGCTTGTCAGGTATCAGTGAGTTTTATTTTTCTGACTCAGAAACCTGCATTCAATGTACTTTCTGAACATACCTTATATACAGCCGAGACCCTCCTACCAACTAATGTAGCAGGAAACACTGACAGTTGTGTTGATAACATCGAATGCATCCTGGTAGCCCAGGACTAAAATGCCTGCTCCTCCCTCTTGCCGGAAATAATCTTTCTACCTGGCCTATACCCCACAGGGTGAGAGCAATATTTGAGAGGCCCTGCAGGTCCCTTTCTAGACAGCTGTCTGGAAATAGCTGTTAGAACATGAGTGGAGAACACAGCAGATCCTCCCAGACATTCACACTTTAGAAGGGTTGTCTTAAGTGCCATGCTTTAGAAAGTCTAAACTGTGTCAAAGTGATGAAACATTGACTTAGGAAGTGACATGGTTGGAGAAAGGTAATGGCTTCAACAAAGGAGGCACTTAATTCACAAAATCTGTCGAGTCCCTTCCAACAAAGCGCCACTAAGTCTACAGGGCAAACAGAGTTAGTCCAGCACCTTTTCAGACCATTCTATGTTTTGTTTTGTTTGTTTTTGTCTTTATATTTTTGTTTAATGATAGCTTGAACATAACTACCCTGGAACACATAGGTTGGGGGAAATGAGGGACCATAGTGGCTGTTGCTCAGAACATCCTCAGGTAAGGAACGAAGATAGTAGCTGCCCCTGGGATGACATGTATTTCTTGGAGTAGCCCCTCTGCCCACACAGGTTGATAGGTATCACAACTGACCATATACGTTTGAAAATCTTCAAAACTAGTTTGAAGAATCTATCTTATAAATATGTTGAAAGAGCAAAAATATCAAGAGTCAGTTTATATCCACCCTTCTACCCGCCCCAGATGGGACAATTGCTGTAATTGCTGCTTTTGCAAAACGTTTTCTAAGTGCCAAGTTATGCAGGGAATGAAGCGTTACCTAGCAATATGGCCAACTTTCAATTATCCATGGCAATGGGAGACAGGGATAGTAGAGATAATTAAAATTCGCAGACTGTCCCCAATCTTGAATTTAGTCATTTACATCATTCTCTTCTTGCACTAAGCATGTTGGAAGTACTACCTAAAGATGATGCCTTCTGATTTTGGGTTTCATCTCTTTTCATGTTGCTTGTCTTCCAAAGGGAAAACAACAGAAAGCTTGTATTTAATCTTTCTGTCTTCGGGGCCTAATAACAATTTTGGATCATAGTGGATGTTCAAAGAATATTGAACTGTTAGAGTGGAGTGAAGTGGTCATGGTTTGGTATTGTGGAGTGAAAGGATCTTCGTACTTCTTGAACTGGGAGCTGGATAGGTTCCTTCCTAAATTTTTTAAACTCCAGACAGAGTTTTGTGATCTTCAAAGAATGCAACTGGCTTTTCTTTGATAGTTAGTATACTTGTTCATTCATTCACAAATGTTTATTAAATGTTTACATTTGTGTTGGTCTTTGAGTATTGGACCTTAAAGCAGGGAACAGGATAGATAAGGTTCCTTCCTTCATGGAGTTTAGATTCTATTTGGAGGAGCCAGATTAAAGCAAATTAAAAAAATATGTATTAGAGGAATGCGTTTGTAGCGTTGGGAAAATACAAGGAGATACAATGCAGTGTAATGTGGGCTGTGAGAGGCACTGATAGAGCATGATTAGAAATTCCTCTCTGTTGAAATATGAGATAGAGCCTACTATGCCAGAGAAAGAGCATTCCAGGTAAAAAAGGATTTAAGCAGAGAAAGAATTTTGAATCGGGTGAACAAATATCCAGTAGAAGAAAACCTCAACTCTTACATCATTCCTTCAAACTGGAATCGCCTGACAGCCAAGAAAGTTGTCCTTCTATTCTCTCAAATGGGAGGCTTTACAATGGTAATTTCTGGGTCTAAACAAGTGATTCTTCACTGTACTTAGGTCATAGATCCCATTTGAGCCTCCAATTGTGTGGCTCTACACATATGCAAGACACACTCTGTTTAAAGTAATTCTGGACTTCAGTGACAACAGGTCCATTTAATCATTGGAAGCTTAGAATATTCTATTCAGTCATTTATTGGATGTCACTTTATATTAGGTACTGTTCTCAGGCACTAAGGTCTCATGTTGCTTTGTGTAGGACATGATTTTTAGGTGGTTTTGTGAATGCCTGTGACCTTGTTTTCTACTGTCACTTCTTTCCAGGCCAAACGTTTAGTAATTGCCCACTGCCAGGAGCCTGCTAATATGAGAGATAAATCTAGTGTTCTTCTAACTTTGAGCAGTTATCTTGCTATTTTATCATCTTGCCAAGAACCTTGTACCCATCTCTATAATTCTGGTATTCAAATTAAGGGAACCGAGTTATGCCCCCTCCTTGAGTTTGCTGAAGTAAAATAATGTCTGCTTTTTGTTTCCCTGAGCAGACACAAGTTTATCATGGACGCCACCAGCTAGTGGCTCTGAAATGGCCTTCATGAAGTTGTTCGCCTCTTTCTTTCTTTGCTTATAGTCACATATCCTAGCACATATGAGAGTTGGGGCTTCACCATAGCATGGAGAGCAGTGATAATGATGCTATTAACTCCAAAAAGCTTGAGAGTTGATGATTGGGGGAAGTTTCTCCATTTCCACAGTAGGGTGTAGACCTGAAGCTTGGCTTTGAGAAACCAGTGGAAAAGTCCACAGCCCTGCCTTGTTGGTAGGCAAACAGCCGAGGCTGACAGCTCTCTTTGGTGGTATTTGGGGAGCTTCCTCTACTCCTTTGGAGACATGGAGTGGGCTGCAGAGGTCTTGATGAAGACTTCCCTGGGATAAAATTCAGTTTTTCTTCCTGCATCCCATCTTTTTGAAAATGGTGAAGATTGGTGGAAGAAAGACTAGTCAGCACCATCAGCACCTGGGCTTTTTATGATTGAGCAGATCTAATTTTGAAGCTCATGTACTATAGACAAATTCTCAAAGTGATTACTGCTCATCAAGTCCAATTTATCTCGTCCTTAAAATTGTATAAACTAAAATATTAATATCAATTTTCTAGGTTTGTGTCTTTCTCCTCACAGTTGATGATTTGCTCATTTACTCTCCACCAATAGATTGACTGCCTTTTTTTTTTCTTTCATTTAACCACCTTATTAAGAAATACTTGATGTATAATAACCTGCACACATATAAAGTATACAATATGATAAGTTCTGTCATAGGTATATAACTGTGGAACCACATCAAGATAATGTACGTATCCATCATCCTCAAAAGTTTACTGATGCCCCATTTGAAATCATTCCCTCCTGTCACACCTCCCATTAGGCATCCAGTGATCTGCCTCCTATAACTACTGATTAGTTTCTATTTCCTAGAATATAAAAATGGAATCATATAAGTGTATACCCTTTTTTTGGTCTAACTTCTTTCACTCAACATAATTATTTTGAGATCCCTAAATGTTACTTAATGTATCATAGCTTTTCTTTTTTATTACTGAAATATAATTCACATACCATCAAATTCATTCTTTAAAGTATATAATTCAGTGACTTCTTACTATATTCAAAAGACTGTACACTTTCTAATTCTAGAACATCACTGTCTAATTCCAGAGCAATTTTGTCTCCCTCACAAAACAAAAATCCTATACCCGTTAGCAGTCATTCTCATTTTCTTTTCCCCCAAGTCCCTGGCAACTTCTAATTTATTTTCTATCTTATGGACTTGCCAATTCTGGAAATTTCATATAAACGGATCATACAATATGTGGTCTTTTGTGTGGCTTCTTTCAATTAGCATAATTTTTCAAGATTCATCCTTGTCTCATTTATCTATGTTTTAGACCTTTTTATGTCTGGGTAGTACTCCATTTTAAGGATATATTACATTATATTTATCCAGGCATCAGTGAGTGATCACTAGGGTTGTTTTAACTTTGGGGCTATGGTGAATACTACTGTTATGAACATTTCTGTACAATTTTTGCATGAGAATATGTTTTCACTTGTCTTGAGTATAGATCTAGGAGTGGATTTGCTTGGTCCTTTGGTAACTGTGTTTAACTTTTGAAGAACTGTCAAACTATTTTTCAGGTGGCTGTACCATTTCACATTCCCATCAGCAATGCATAAGTGTTTCAATTTCTCTACGCTTTTGCCAAAACTTGTTATTGTCTTTTTGATTATGACTACCCTAGTGGATGTAATGTGATATTGTGTTGTTTTTACTTATATTTCCCAATTTTCCTAATGACTAATGGTGTTGAGCATCTTTCCATGTGTTTATTGGCCATTTATATATTCTTGGGGGAAATGTATATTCAAATCCTTTGTCTATTTTTTAAGTTCTTTTTTATTTTTGAGCTTTTTATACATTCTAGATAGAAGACTCTTATCAGATATTATTTGGAAATTTTTAACTCCCATTTGATGGCTTGCCCTTTTACTCTCTTCATAGTCACCTTTGAGGTAAAAAGTTTAAATTTAATGAAGTCCAACTTACTGTTTTTTTCCTTGGTTTAGCTTGTGCTTTAGGTACCATATACAAGAACCCATTACCTAATTCTTGGTCATTTACCATGAATACTTACATATATTTTGTTCTAAGATTTTTAAAGTTTAATCTTTTACATTTAGGTTTTTATTGACTTTGAGTTAATTTTGGTTGTGTTGGGAAGATGTCCCACTTAATTTGCCTGTGGATATCCATTTATCCCAACACCATTTGTTGAAAAGACCCTACTTTCCTCATCAAGTTGTCTTGGAGCCCTTGTCAAAAATCATTTAACTATGGCCCTATAGCTTTATTTCTGAAATGTCTAATCTATTATATTGATTTTTATGTCAATTCTTATTTTATTTTATTTTATTATGTAATTCTTATTACCCTAATTTTCATTGTGAAAAAACAAATATGGAATTATGATCAATTAGGTTGTACAATAGCCAAAACAAATGCAATAGCAGAAAAAGTTAAGCAAATGAATAGCCATTCAGAATATACAAAAATATTTCTCCTTGAGGTATTAAAGCAAATTGTTGGCTGAGAGAAAAGAAAAAGTTATGGGAATATGTTTGAAGTCCAATTCTATTTACAATTTTATTTTATTGTAAACGTCCACCATTTGATGTCTAAACTGTAATGTTCTTTAAAAACAGACATGTCAAATGTCAAGGTTATTTATGGACCCTTAACTCACTCATGGATTATAGGTTAAGCACCTTAGTCACAACCCAGTGGGCAAACACAGAGATCCTTTTACCACTGGAATTAATCAGCTTTTCAGAGATAATGAGTTGTATTCCATTTCCGCATCCCACAAATCAAACTAAAATGATGATGAAGAAACACTGATTTGTTTACAGTAGTGTTCTGTTGGGGAGGATGTGGCAGGGGATGACAGGAAGCAGCCACATCTGAATTTTTCTGCATGTTCTCTTCACTATTTTTTTTTTTTTAATTTTGAAATAGAGCATGATAATTAAGTTCATGGGAGCTGGCTAAGATTGGGCAGCCAATTCACAGGTGTGGGAAACATCTGAGTCAACCCCTTCCAGTGGTGAGGTGCCAAAGTGAACACCTGGCTGCGCATAGGAGTTGCTTTGTCTGCCAAAATCATTGCTGTGAAATGATCGGCAGAATGAACAGCAATCCAAAGACTGAGCACAACTGAACACTGAATGAAAAGAGGACCCTGAGGATAAGAAATCCAAGGTTGGGAGCTAAAGGTTGGAGCAAATGCTGTTTAAATTCAGCAAACAAAATAACTTTCTTGATTATTGTTGTTAAAGATTTTTGGCACTGGAGAATCATTGATAATTCATTTAAAAAACATTCCAAATCCTTGTGATACTACAGCACTTTGCTTATAATAATACAGTAGCAAGAAATTTTTAAGATCATTTAGATCAAATGGATTGTCTGATATTTGAATATTCCTATATAGGAACTGAGCTATGCATGGGTGCACACAGGTGAATGTATAGTGTTCACTTTCAGAGAACTCATAATGCTGATAAACTATTGATCATAACACATTTTTGATAAATTGCAATAATAAATATTTTATAGTTCTATACACATTCTGTTATGAAGGGCAAATATAGTAAGCACAGTTAAATTAGCATAGACTGCCAAGCAGGGCTTTACAAAGGAGAATATCAATTGTGAAGGACAGACTATTTAGGTAGAAGGTCAAGGAGGCATATAATATAATATGTTCAGGCAACTATATGATGATATTCCATTTGTGGGCATATTCCTTTACATATATTTATGAAATCTTATCTTTCTTTTGGTAGTTCTTTCTGTATCACCTGAATGGGGCCAAGTTTCTAGAATTTCCACTATATAGCCATAGTTAGATCACTCCCAAGTATTATAGTGCTCAGTTAATAGAATTACACGTGGTGATTATAGTAGATTACTTTATCTAGAAAAATTCTTCCTTTCTTCTCTGCCCTTGCAGTGCTCCACTGTGAGTGGTATATTTATCTTTATCCCATTTATTTTGGGCTTGGCCTTGTGACTTGTACTGACCAATGGAATTTGGAAGGAAAGGATAGGGTGCCAGTTCTGAACCATGTCCTTAAGAAGCAGGTTGCCACTCCTCTCTCTCAAGCTTCTCTGGTCCTTCATAAAATCAAAAACCTACCAAACCATAAGCATAAAATAAATTGTCATATGCTACTGAGATTTTGGGCCTGCTTCTTTTATAATCAGTATTGCAGCAAAAGTTAATAAAGTAATTGTACTCGTTATTAAAAACTATTGCAAACTTGTTATTTTTACTTTGGATGAAGAGTATGAATTTGAGTTTTTGAAGCAACCTAATACTATAAAATTTACAGGATTAAAAAAAATAAAATGAAAACATCTAAAACGTGGAATAATTGCTATAAAATAAGATCATACTATTGTCTTGTAGGATAGACTTTTTCAATGTCAATGTGAGCTTAATGTAGATTAAAATTAAAAAAGGTGATAAGTAAAATTCATAGGGTGATGGACCTACACAATATTGGGTTTTGTAATAAGTTTTTTTGTGGTGATACGTCACAAAAGTTTAATGCAAAATACTTTTCCTGGCTATTCTTTGTTAGTTGTTAACACCTCTTTACCTTCAGCAGCACCCATATTTCTTTTCTGCTTCATTTTCTTTTTCTTAGCATATATCACTGCCTAACACACTTTAAGTAATTAGTTCTATTTTTTTTTTTTCCACTATCTGTCTCTCCACTGGAGTATGAGCTACATGAAGTCAGGGCTTGGTCTGTTTTTTTGTTTTTTGTTTTTTGTTTTTTTTTGTAGCTATATTTTCATTATCTACAATAGTGGTCAAGCAAATCATATGCAATGAATAAATATCTACTGAAAATAAAAAAAGAATAAATGGCTGGAGCAAAAGGGAAATTACATGTTCAGCTTGAAAAGCTGCACTTTACTTAAAAAATCACAAATAAATTCCTCAGAAGAATCAGAAATTGTTAATGCCTCTAGAATACCCTTCTTTGTCCTTTTTTCAACATCACATATCTCTGCTTTGTTGTATATGCGTGTGTGCACATGCACGTGAGTGTACATGTGCACGTGTTGGTCCTATTTGCTCCTACTGTAGATGATCTTCCTCCATGTAAGTAGAAAAGTTGGCCACTGGTAGTTCTAGATATACATGATCTCATTACAATTTAAGAAGGAAAGAAAATGCTTCTTCCTCCTGGACGTCTCATATCAGTCCCTAGAAAGTTATATGCCTTTGGGTCATTTGTTCACTCTTTGTAAGAATTGCAAGTGGAAGAACAGGTGGTATGATTGGAAGGCCTGGAACACATTGCCATCAGTGAAACTGGCAAGGTGAAGTGGATAGGTGTGTTTAGTAGTATAAGGATTGAAGCTGTAGCCAAATGAATTAGAGTGAGGTAATTCTCTAAGTGAAAAGAAATATGCTGCATGTGCACTACGGATTCAACTCCACTTGTAGACAAAGGAAATTCTGCAACCTGTGTCATGAGTAGCTAATATTAATAAATAATGCCATTTCTCACTAAACCTAGGTGTGGCCCTGGAATCTAGCTTGTTGAGACTTGATATAGGTTTAGAATTTATTTCTGTGTAGACTTCCATTCATCTCTATAGTTTGATTGATTTAGGACCCTCATTTGAAGCCCATTTTCTATTAGGTCCTAAATAATTGCAGACTACCAGAAAGAGGTACACATAACAAATGTGAAAATAAGAGAAGTGTCATAGCTAATAGATCTAGAGGTAATTCTGCTCTAGTCCAAGGGATGGGGATATGGATAATATACCACATGGGATGTTATTATTCCTAGGAACCACAAAGAATAAAACTCTTCCTGAGGGTGATAATGTGAACAATGAATAAGAAGCATAGCAAGGGTTGCTTACTCGCCACGGGTTTAATAAGAGTACCTATTCAGATCAAGATTTAGAGACTTAAGAATAGCCATGATAAAATTGAAGGTGAAATCAGGGAAGCTAAGAATCCACAGAAGAGAAGAGATTGGAAGGTCAATAGGATATTGAGTACATTCTCATGAGATTGCTGTGGCACATTTTGTTTGATCTTTTAGGAGCCACAACCCAGGGCTTGTGAAGAGGCACCTGAATGAGACATACAATCTCCTATCCATATTGGTCTAAGTAAGTACTTAGGTAGCAATCTTCATCACACAACCTCAGTTCAAATAAATTTTTTTCTACTTTTCAACTTCCTGAACTCCCAATAAATATATCATTTGCTTGATGGATTTGATTCAATTGATTATGTTTTTGGATGTCAGCTGAAGCCATTTCCCCTAACCCCCACCCCCATCACTATCATCACTATTTAATATTATTGCTTGATCATTTTCCTTGGGAGCTCTTTCCATAACCTCTGTTTCCCAGCCTACCAAAAAGGAGCCCATTTGAGAAATTGGTTTCTTTTCATTCTGATTAGCTACTGTTCCTTTAACTAGTATCAGGAACCTTCATATTTAAACATACAAATTACCTATATTGAAGTCAATTTTAATTCAATAGTACATAAATGTTACCTTCTTCCTTTGTAAAATTCAGAGCTTGTTATTTTTTCCATGTGAGAAGCAAAGTGAATGTAATCTGGATAAATATAATTTTTCTAAAGGGTGCTAAGGGTATACAGTGACCTACATTAGTAGAAATGTTTCATCTATTGAAATTCACTGGTCTGTTTCAAAACATCAGTTTGTGAGGCTCTTGTTAGCCATATGCCTTTATGTTTCATATTAAACACCATATAATAGATTCTAGTGATTGAGTTCTAAAACATTTACATGCATCAGTTAGTTAATAAACTTTTATAGAATGAATCATTAATTTCTTCAAAATAGATGGTTTTTATAGTTATATTTCACTTAGGAGATAGGACTTTCTCCTGGTTTGCAGGTTTTATCTCTCATTAGTTAATTAAACACACACACACACACACACACACACACACACACAAGCAAACCAAGGTTCTCTTTTTCCTCTTCCTAAGGCAGAGGAAATTTGAGTTAAACATTTTTCTCTGGCAGTGATTATACATAGTGTAAAGATTAAGTGATCTTTGGGTTAGATCTTTGCGCTAAAGGTTGAAACAAATCTAGATTCTGTGGTCATTTGAGAGGAGGCTTTGCCTGGCCAGATTAGAATGAAGGTTGTGGGCTGGAGATGCTTTTGTTAACTGTTTTTAGCATCAATTAATTGTGTGAAGTTGGTAGACCCGTTGTCTCACCAGGGTGCCCAGTGTATTCGTGTGTCCTGACGTTACATTAATGATGTGGTTAAATTTGGTCAGTAGTTACTCCAAATCCAAGATTTGCAGGAAAACTTAGCAAAAATATTTGCCATTACTTTCCCATGTACTTTGTACCCTTAAATAATATAATATAGGCATACCTTGAAGATATTGTGAATTCGGCCCTAGACCACTACAATGAAGCAACTCAAATGAATTTTTTGGTTTCTCGAGGCATGTAAAAGTTTTCTTTCCACCATACTATAGTCTCTTTAGTATGCAATGGAATTATGTCTAAGAAATGTATATACTTTAATTAAAAAACACTTTATTGCTAAAAAATACTAGTCATCTGGGCTCTTAGTGAGTTAAAGTCTTTTCTGGTAGAAGGTCTTCAATGTTGGTGGTTGCTGAAGGTTGGGGGGCCTGTGGCATTTTAAAAAATTAGATGGCAATGAGGTTTGGCATGTTGATTAACTCTTTTCACAAATGACTTATGTGTAGAATATAATACTATTTCCTAGCATTTTACCCACAGAACGTTCAGAATTGGAGTCAATCCTCTCAAATCCTGCTATTACTTTATCAATTAACTTTATAACAACTTTGTTGTTTATGACAACTGTGTTGTCATTTTACTAATCTTCACAGCATCTTCACTAGGAGTGGGTTCCATCCCAGGAAACCACTTTGCTCATCTATAAGAAATAACTCTTCTCTATTCTAAAGTTTTATCATGGGATTGCAACAATTTAGTCACTTCTTCAGATTCCACTTATAATTTCAATTCTCTTGGTATTTCTAGCACATCGACGTGACTTCTTCCTCTGAAGTCTTGAAACTTCAAAGTCATCTATGAGGGCTGGGACTACTTTCTTCCAAACTCCTGTTCATTTTGGTATTTGGAGCTCTTTTCATGAATCATAAATGTTCTTGATGGCATCTAGAATGTTTCTCAGAAGGTTTTTAATTTGCTATGCCCAGATCCATCACTGCTACCTATCACAGCTATAGCCTAACAAAATGTATTTTTTGTAAATATTTATTTATTTAAATATCTATCTATCTTTTTATTTATTTGAGAGAACGTGGGAGGAGAGGCAGAGGAAGAGGGTGAAAAATAGACTCAGGGTCAATCTCACAACCTTAAGATCGTGACCTGAGCCAAAATCAGTATTCCAACACTAAACTGACTGATTTACCCAGTTGCCTCTCAAAATGTATTTATTAAGTAATAACACTTGAAGGTTGAAATTACTCTTTGGGCTCCATGGGCTACAGAATGGAAATTGTATTAGCAGTCATAAAAACATTAATCTAATGGTACATCTCCATCAAAGCTCCAGTGACCAGGTACATTGTCAATGAGCAGTCATATTTTGAAAGGAATCTTTTTTTTTTTTCTGTGTAATAGGTCTCAATGGTAGGCTTAAAATATTCAATAAACCATGGCATAAACAGATGTGCTATTACCCAGACTTTGCTGTTGTTCCATTTATAGAGCACGGAAAGATTTACCATAATTCTTAAGGACCCTAAGATTTTCAGAATGGTCAGTGACCATTGGCTTCAACTGAGTCACCAGCCCTGAACAAGAGAACCTGTTTTTTGATGCTTTGAAGTCAAGCATTGACTCTCCTCTCTAGCTATGAAAATCCAAATAACACACTTCTCCCTTCTCTTAATATAAGACTTTTGTCTACTTTGAAAATCATTGTTCAGTATAGCCAACTTCATTAATTATCTTAGCTAGATCTTCTAGAAAACTTGCTGCAATTTCTATATCAGCACTTGCTGCTTTACACTTCATGTTATGGAGAAAACTTCTTAAACCTCATAAACTATTTTTTGCTAGCTTCAAACTATTATTCTGCAGCATCCTCACCTCTACCAGCCTTCACAGAATTGAAGAGAGTTAGGGCCTTGCTTTGGGTTAGGCTTTGGCATAAGGGAATGTTATACCTGGTTGGATCCTCTATCTACACCACTAAAACTTTCTCCATATCAGTAATAAGACTGTTTCACTTTCTTATTTGGCATGTGTTTACTGGAGTAGCACTTGTAATTTCTTTCAAGAATTTTCCCTTTGCATTTACAACTTGGCTAACTCTTTGGTATGAGAGGCCTAGTTTTGGTCTCTCTTGGCTTTTGACCTGCCTTCCTCTCTAAGGTTAATCATTTCTTAGTGTTTGATTTAAAGTGAGAGATTGACAACTCTTCCTTTCACTTGAACACTTAGAAGCCATTATAGCGTTATTAATTGGCCTAATTTTCAATATTGTTGTGTCTTAGGGAATAGGGAGGCCTATGGAGAGGGTGAGAGATGGGGAATGGTTGGTTGGTAGAGCAATTGGAACATATACAACATGTATTGACCAAGTTCGGCATCTTGTATGGGTGTGGTTTGTGGTGCCCCAAACAATTACAATAGTAACATCAAAGACCACTGATCAAGATCACTGGGACAAATATAATAATAATGAAAAAGTTTGAAATATTTTGAGAATTACCAAAATGGGACACACAGAAAGTGAGCAAATACTGTTAAAAAAAAAAAAATGGTACCAAAAGATTTGCCTGATGCTGGGTTGCCAGAAAACTTCAATCTGTAAAAAAAAAAAAAAAACACAGTATTTGCAGAGCCCATTTAGGGAAAGTGCAATGAAACAAAGTATTCTTATACCTAGGCTGTCAAGATCATGGTTAGCATGTTCTGCTTTGGCGTTTATTTTATTTTTTGATCTCTCTTTTTAAGATTCTCTGAAAGAGTATTCTACAAGTATCAAGAAGTCTATGTTTTTTTGTTAGAAGTCTGGCTTGGGCTTCCATTCATCCTTCTGTTTTGTGGTGCTATTAGGTAAGAGTATGTTACAAAATAGTGAGTCTAATGGGGCAAAATGTGAGCTTGATTCCTGGCAATACTAGACTGGAGGGTATGTGAAGGATTGTGTTTTCTTGCTTCAAATCCAAACCCTGGGATATATAACTTTGTCTATTGTCTTCGTCATTAATAGGGAGGCACAGTGGAAGAGCTAGAACAAAGACCATGCCTAACATTCCTTGTGTGCCCAGGTGTAGTCAGGTCTGGGAGGGCCAGAGACATCAGGCTGGGTTGTAAGTAAGACTGACTCTAAAAGACTTCAGCTACTGAGAATATGGAACTTTTAGATTAGCATTCTTCTTCCCATGAGAAAATGCCAGAAAAGTGAGAATAAATAGAAGAACCAAGATTTTTTACCCCAGTGCTATCACACCATAGGTGATAAGAGGAAATATCCTGATTTTTTCAAGAAAATGGCTATGTTGACTCTTTCTATTTACATATAGATAAAACCTGGAATAAAGCTGAATACAGACAAAAAATGAGTTTAAGATTACAGGACTTAAAATAAAGATATGCTGTCCTTATCTAAAAGTAAAATCCATAATATTTGGTACTGATATTTGGAATATCTGGATGGATTTTTGAGCCACAAAAGGTAATACTTCTGCATAGCTGGTATTCTTAATTAGTATGAAATATATGTATGCACAGGAACTCTTTAGAAACCTTTGCCTAAATTAATATTTCCTGGCTGTTTGTTCAGAGTAAACCTCAGAAAACATTCCTTGACATTTGAGTACAATTTTTTTTTGTCATCACAATTACTGAAATTGGAAGTAGAAAATGAAGGAGTTGCACTACTTCACTGTATTCCATTGTGCCTCCAATAATTCTCATTTTTTTATAGAAATACAATTTCAGGTTTGAGATACAACTCAGAGCTAACATAGTCAAACGTAGTAGCCATTTATTTTTATATTTAGTGGCAATCACATATCTGAGAATTTTATCAGCTATGGATATTTTCCCTAGAAAAATACATAACTACATACATATGGAATTTCAACATAAATTGTACAGGGGTTTATGGATAATCCAGGAGCTCACTCATATTCATCAGTTTTAGAGTCCCTAATTGGAAACAAATCATCACTCGATGAGTTATGTGAGTGGTTAGTGCAGTGGAAAGAGAGAATCATTTTTTCTGAGTTTCTTAACCATCTGAAAGATAGCATTTACTTATCTCTTTTCTTCTATATCATATATTTTGGAAACCAGAAAGAGGTATGGCCCGGAATAAATGTATTGTGATAATTTTATAGATTTAAGCATGAGGTAGTGCTATCTAATGGTTCAAACGTAGTGCTTTTTACTGTTTGGTATACTGAACTGCCTTGTGGGCTTTTAGAGTTATTGCAATAATGAAGGACTATTTGGCTGAAGATTTGCTTGTTTCTTATGTGATGGTCAGTGAAACCCAATACAAGAAAAGATTTCCAAATTATCATATAATAAAAGCTACATATACATATTATTAATATGTAATAATTTATGTACAATATATATTTGTGTGGGCATATACATAAATATAAGCATATACAAACATGTATATACACACACACACACATACATATGGAGAGAGGAGAGATAGAAAGAGAGAAGAAGCATGTATTCGAAATCTTCTTATACAGCTTTCCAAAGAGGGAGGCAAACACATCATTACCTAGTCCAAGAGATTGAGGAATTATTTTTTTTTTATTCTTCTCTGTGGCAGCAAGGAAGTACTTTATTGGCAGTTCTTCTCAAAGGCATAGCAAAACATTAAATGCATATGAAATGACATGCAGCAAGCCAATTTCATATATTGCCTCTACTTCTCTGCAGCTGAGCTCCCAGCCTCTCTCATTTACATCGTTCCCAAACAAAACCTTCCCAGCCTTAATCTTGTGGAAATGGCTGCAAGAAGGTATGATTGTAATGAGACTGAACCATATGTAGGAGCCTTTTCTCTTGCAGCTCATTCACACGCCATCAGTGGGCTTTGTCTGGTGCATATGGTTGAGGGGAAAGTTAGTTCAAGACGTTACACTAAAAGCTGAATTCCCCCTTGCAGTAATGAAGGCAGTTACCTTCTTTACTTTTATTTGGGGCATTTTTGTATGGGGAAGAAAAACCTCTGTAGTTTCTTGCCCTTTTGTTTTCCGGAAAAAAGTTATTAACAATTATATTTGCTTTTATCCTTTCTTTTGTTGAATCAAGCTCGTCCAAAAATGAAACCAATGTTGGTTTGAAGAGTGAACACTTGATTGGCTTCTGAATCCAATTGTCTATACTTCTTCACTGTCTCCCTTTAATACAGTATCTCCACTGCAGAGGAGCTACTTGAAGTCTGCTTCTCTCCCCATGCTACGTCAAAGTCCAGACCTGGTCCTGACAACGTTTGTGGACAAGGAGGCACGATTCCGTAGTGGATCCAAGTACATTTTTTGAGGTCCACTTTTGTGCTAGCAACTCTATCAGGCATTTAAAATATGCTTCCTTATTTAATCTTTAAGATATCCCTACAGAGTAAGTATGCTAACAGTAGTTTATAGATGAGAAAACTGAAGTTCAGAAGGGCAAAGCAATTTTTCCAAGGTTACACAAATAATAAGTAGCAGAGCTAGAATTCAGACTTGGGCTTTCAGGTCTTTTACTTCCCAAAGACAATACTCAGAGGACTTAGAATTCAGGAAAGAGCTTCAGTACAGCTCTGACCTTGTAGCCTACTTCTATAATTTGAATTTCTGCCTCATTCCTGAGACAAAGCCATCATATTTCACTCTATTCATGGTAAAGATTTTGCTTGAACATGTGTTGGAATAATATGCCCAGGTTTTATTATACCTGCCCTATTCCCAGAATTTTTTTTTCTCATGCATTTACTGAAAGGTGTGCTATAGATCTATCTTCCTGCTGGTTTAGATCTCTTAATAGTGTTTGGTCATAAGCTTTCAATCACTAGGCTACCAGGTTATCTCTTGTTGGAAAATCCCAATTTCAATAATTAACCTAGATTACTATTTACTGTCAGCCATAGCATTCTGTGTAGCAGAATTTCCAGTTACTCAACCATACTGATGTGCATAATTTTATAGAAATGTTTTGTTCATATAACCAGTGGAATAAACTATGGGATGAATAGGTGAAACAAATAAAACAACAACTTTATATACCTTTCACCATTTGAGACTGAATATTAAGTTTAAATGTCTGTATTTTTTAAAATAAATTTTTCTTCAACTTTTAAATATTTCTCAGATTTCTTAAAGATTATAACTGCAGAAGTGATTTGCATGTTCTAAGTAAATCTAATATTAAACTTTGGAAAAAATCTTAAGTTGTAACATTGTCCTTTCCTCTGGTAAGTTATTAACAATAATACTTGTTTTTCATTTGTTCTGAAAGGACCATACTTTCTTGGGTGCATTTGAGTACAAAAATGGACCGATATTGCTAATGGTAGTGCTCAATAAATATTTATTAAATTAGATATTGTATACTCAAGATAGCCACTAGATTTCATCCAAGTCAACTCAGTCGGTATGGCTGCTCATTTCAGGTTTCAAAGGAATTGAATGAAGCCTCTTAAGGTTTATTGGGGAAAAGGATCATGATTGATCAGTGATAGCATGGAAATGGAAGGAAAAGAGTAGATGGTATCAAGTAACCTTGAATTTGCTCAGCACTATGTTTTACCTACCTTACTAGACGTGTTCCCATTACTTAGTCTGCAGTTTCCTCTCTCCTTTGGTACATTGCCCAGGTATAGTTATAGCCTCTCTGATTTCTCTTGTTGTATTACAGTTAATCCATATATATCCACTGAGTCATTAGTCATAGCACCAACCTGATAATTCTGAAATAACTTTTTTTTGGCTACACTGAAAAAAACCCCAATTTTCATCGATATGATATTTGACTATTGGACAAACCACTTAGTACTTGATAGGAAAAAACAGAAATGGCAAAGAACCAACAGAGGTCATAGCAAAGGTGCCATGCACTTGATTTTGACTATACAAAACAGTTGATATGCCTTACGTAAGGCCCTTGTCCTTCCAAATGCAATCTGTAGTTACAGTTTCATCTCCCCTTTCATCTTTCTGCTTAAGTACTAAACAAATTAAATTTACTGTTTCCAGAACTGCCTTTTTATTTACTTATTTTTAATCAGGATTTTTGTATGGGCTAGTCTCAAAGTTGGGTCCAAACGAGCCCCTTTATATGGGACTGGGCCTATGTAAGGTCCAACTCACAATTGGATAAATGATATCTCTACTGTAACCTCTATTGGTTCTTCACTGTCTTTGGACTTAAAAGTTGAATATTGGGGTTTTAATAATAGGTCTTCTAATATATAAATGTATGAGAATTATTTAACTAGTTTGAACCTCTTAAATTATCTTTAAAGTGGCTATAATATACTTGACAAAGCAATTTACACATTTAATGCAATCTCCAACAAAATGCCATCAAATTTTCACAGAGCTAGAACAAACAATCCTAAAATTTATATGAAACCACAAAAGACCCCAAGTAGCCAAAGCAATTCTGAAAAAGAAAAACAAAACTACAGGCATCATGACTCTGGATTTCAAACTCTATTACAAAGCTGTAGTCATCAAGACAGCATGACACTGGCACAAAAACAGACACATAGATCAATGGAACAGAATAGAGAACCCAAAATGGACCCACAACTAAATGGTCAACTAGTCTTTGATAAAACAGGAAAGAATATCCAATGGGGGGAAAAAAAAACAATAGTCTCTTCAACAAATGGTGTTAAAGCTGGACAACAACATGCAGAAGAATGAAACTGGACCAGTTTCTTACACCATACACAAAAATAAATTTAAAATGGATGAAGGACCTAAATCTGAGACAGGAAACCATGAAAATTCTAAAGGAGAAATTCCTAAAGGAGAGCAATCTCTTTAACCTTGACCATAACAGCTTCTTATTAGACATGTTGCCAGAGGCAAGGGTAACAAAAGCAAAAATGAACTATTAGGACTTTATCAGTATAAAAAGCTTCTGCACAGCAAAGAAAACAATCAACAAAACTAAAAGGCAGTCTATGAAATGGGAGAAGATATTTGAAATGACATATATGATAAAGGGTTAGTATCCAAAATCTACAAAGAATTTATGAAACTCAACACCCCAAAATCAAACAACCCAGTTATGAAATGGGCAGGAGACACAATTAGACACTTTTCCATAGAAGATGACCTGGTGGCTAAAAGACACATATTTCCCTGGTGGCTCCATGTCACTCGCCACCAGGGAAATACAAATCAAAACCACGTTGAAATACCATCTCACACCCATCAGGATGGCTAAAATTAACAACACAAGAAACAATAGGTGTTGGTAAGGATGTAGAGAAAGGGAACCTTCTTGTACTGTTGGTGGGAATAGAAACTGGTGCAGCCACTCTAGGAAATATATGGAGGTTCCTCAGAAAGTTTAAAATAGAGCTACCCTATGATCCAGCAACTGCACTGCTAAATATTACCCAAAGGGTACAAAGATACAGATTCGGAGGAATAGATGCATCTTGATGTTTATAGCAGCATTATCAACAATAGCCACACTATGGAGAGAGCCCAAATGACTATCAGCTGATGAATGGGTAAAAGAAAGTGGCATGTGTGTACCATGGACTATTACTAAGCCATCAAAAAGAATGAAATCTTGACATTTGCAATGACCTAGGATGGAGCGAGTATATTATGCTAAGTGAAATGAGTCAGTCAGAGAAAGACAAATACTGTATGATTTCACTCAGAGAAAACAGACAAACATAGGGGAGGGGCAGAAGGAAAAAGGACAGAGGAAAACTCTTAATGATAGAGAACACACTGAGGGTTGATAGAGGGAGATGGGTGGGGGATGGGCTAGATGGGTGGTGCATATTAAGGAGGGCACTTGTGATGAGAGTGGATGTTGTTTGTAGGTGATGAATCATTGAATTCTACTCCAGAAACCAATATTGCACTGCATGTTAACTACCTTAAATTTAAATTTAAAAAATGGCTGCAATAAGTTATCACAGAGATTTGTCATAATTGATAACTGAGCTAATGTATGTTAATACACTTAGCACATAGCACCCACTCATTAATGATTTATAAAATAAGCACAGATTTTTATTAGTGAATCTGTGGGTAAGACAGATTTCTGAAATGCAGTCAATTGTAAGACCAAAAGTGGATAACTTCAGGTATAAATGGTGAAATGTACTTTATACTATCAATTTATTTTATGTATTCAACTTTTGAGGTGTTTTATGAATAAAACCAGTAAAGCCAACTTCTGAGTCTTTATATAACTAATTCTTTTAAAAGCATTATTAGTTTGCCTGCATTATGTAACAGTACATTATTGAGGTTCTTGTATTACTTCCTAGGTCTCAACCCAGCTCTGACAAATACCATTGTTTGGTACTTCTACTCTGCTGAGCAGTATCTGCTAGGGTCTTAATACGTGTCAACTCTATTCCTCATAATTTCATAAGAGAGATTTTATGATGTTAATATTACAGATAAGGGAAGTGAGCCTCAGAGTTGTTAAAGTTATTTTGTACAGTTAGAAAAGAATTTCAGATTGATTTAGTTTTGGTTCAGACCTTATATTCACCTCACTACAAAAAGTTAAACAAGAGGGTTTCCAGTTCTGACCGTCACTCATTAATAAAACTAGCACAGGTATGATTGTTATGAGAAAATCATTGTGAAGCATAGCAAGTTTATTTAAAGTTTAACATATTTGCTCTCCTGTCACATTCCCATTAGCAATAATTTGCATCATTATGATTGATATGACTCCATCAAGACACGTTGCAGGAGTTTAGATCATATATTTGAGGCCAGATTGTGGCTGCACAAGCAAGTGAGCGGACTGAGCCCAAAGTAAGTCTTTTATTTTCATAACTACTCAGTTAACTTAAAATAGACACAGAACAGGCAACCTCTGCCTACAACAAACATAACAACATGAAAGAAAGGGACAAAATAACCTCAACATTAACTGTAAGTATTAAATTACTTAATGTTTTGGGAAGCAAATTTAAATTTTTGTGTTTGGGTTGATATTATCCTCATTTCATAGAAAGAGGCTAACATAATATATAACCTTTGTAAATAAAGGTTTTAGTTAAGTTAAATATATGGGTATATATATATTTTTAAGAGTTAAATGTGTTACATATGCGTGGATATGTATACACATCCGTACATAGTCACACTTACTTTCTGTCTTTAATGTCTCTCAGTTTTTATGGTGAAGCAACAGCCTCATTGAACTGTCTCCTAATTCATGCTTCAAAGAATTAATCCATGATTGGAGAACAACAATCATAATTACTCAAATAGCTTTGAACAACCAATGCATTGGAATTGGAAATTGACAAAGTCAAAAACAGCTCTAATAATTGCAATTAGGAGGAAGGAATGGTATCAGCAGATGCTACACTAACAGAATTCAAGCTAGTCCAATTATTGGTGGCACATTACACCTGTAAGCAAATTATAGTGCTTGTTGCAAGAAATTTGGAAAATTGCTCACAGTGAATCTGTTATTCATTTGGCTTCTCTGGGATGAGCATCAGGCCGGTGAAGCTGACTCTGCAACTATAGAACATACTTTTTTGCCAGTTATAATCTCCCATAATTGAAATGGAATTAATAACTCATCTTAGCCAAATGTTGGGTTATGTGGGTTGCTGTGAGAAGGAGCTACTTTGAAATTTAGAGCACTGTCTTAGTTTAACAAGTTATTGATGCCTATATGTTGGGCATTTTTTTCCTTTTGGTGTGTCTTAACACAGAAGGTAAGGAAAACATATCACCTTTACCCATACCCCCAAATTAAAAAAAAAAAAAAAAAACAAAAACGAACGCCAAACTGTCAATTATGATTAAGGTCCTTAATCACATTAGTCTCTACAATATTATTTTACCTTGAGGGAAGTTGTTAAAGATAAGTCTAAGTTGGACCTAATTAACAGTAGTAATAGTTAAAAATTCCTTAAATAATCCTTTATTATTATTTCATTTAATCTTCATAGCCCTATAAAACAATTATTTTATTAATTTCACTCTAAATTTCAATTTAAATTTCACTTCACAAAATTGAAGCTTAGGGAATATGAGTGCTTTGCCCAACCTAAAAACTGAAAGAATGAATACTTAAGCACCAAGAATAGAGTCTGCTGTTAGTCATTATTACACTATTCTTTTTTTGAAGAGTCTGATTTTAATAACACATAAAAGCTGTTATGATATATACATTCAATATTCATTTAATATCTCAGGTGTTCCAGGCATAAGAACAACAGAGAATAAATGGTTTAAAGATTTGACTGTTCTTTTAGAAGCACAGACTCTTGTATAAGAGATAGCACGTGTCCAAGTGTAACAATAGTCATGTATGCCAAGATACAGGGTAAGTATGAGTTCAGATGGGAGAGCTAACACTGCTAGGCATAAGTATAGGCAAAGGCTTTAATAATAGAAAAGGAAACTCAGAAACAGTATGTAGTGAAGTACCTGTGTTTGGAATTTCACTTTTTTTTTTTTTTGTAATGTGTCTTTCATTGATAAAATTGTTCTGACAGGGGCACCTGGGTGGCTCATTCAGTTTAGTGCCTGCCTTCAACTCAGGTCATGATCTCAGAATCCTGGAATCTAGCCCTGCATGGGCTCTCTCTGCTCAGTGGGGGAGTCTGTGTCTCTTTCTCCTATGATCTCTCTTGCTTTCTCTCTCTCTCAAATAAATAAAATCTTAGAATAAAATAAAATAGTTATGACATTTTGTTTTTATTGTTCAATAGAGCACTTGGTTTTCCTCTCAGGATATTACCACCGGATTGCTACTCTCATTACCAATTGTATTGATTACATTTGTCAAAGTGATCTCAACTGTGAATGTCTTTTCTTTAACAAGTGATGGATTAATTCGTATATAGAACTTATCGAGGTGCAGTAAATTGTGTACTTTGCTATTATTTCTCTTTAAAATGTAGCCACAGTAAAAATGTTCATTGTATGGTTAAAAAAGTCTATCAGGAATGGTCCCCCATGATTGAAATATGTTCAGAGTCTCAGAATTCTCTTAAATAGAATTGTTGATTTATGTGCTTTGGGACCTGTATTGGTTGACTGGAAGAATAAGGCCATTTCAAAGTTGGTGTCAAGATTTCATCCCATAGTAGGAGTTAGGTTCCATATAGTGTGATTGGAAGTCTACTAGGAAGACATTTCTACCCATAAAATTACCCAAGCTCTCACAGTTGCTGAAATTCAACAACATTCATCCATCTGAATTAAGCATTGCCCCTGACTATAATCTCTCCTAAAATGCGGGATTTTCTGAAGAGCTTCTTAATTGAGAACCATCTGATTCAGAGTGAACAAACTCTTTAATATTCGAATGAACACTGAAGGGGAGGAATAGAGAAATAAATACATAATATAGGACAGGAGAGCCCCGTCCCAGAGACGCAGGAGCTGCACCGACCTTCCCGGGCGGAAAGGGGCTCGCAGGGAGGTGGAGCAGGACCCAGGAGGGCGGGGATGCCCTCGGGCTCCCGGGGACAGTAACAGCAACTGCGCGCCCAGGAGAGTGCGCCGAGCTCCCTAAGGGCTGCAGCGCGCACGGGGACCCGGCGGGACCCGGAGCAGCCAGGAGGGGCTCGGGCGGCGGCTCCGCAGAGGGGGCTGCGGGGCAGGAGCAGCTCGGGGGGGCTCGGGCAGAGGAAGAGGCTCCGTGCGGAGGGGGCTGCGCGGTTCCAGGAGCAGCTCGGAGGGGCTCGGGCGGCGGCTCCGCGGAGGGGGCTGCGGGGCGGGAGCGCGAATCCACCAGCGCAGGCTCCGGAGCACAGGGCGCCGGGACACAGCCCAGGATCCCGCCTCCCCCGGGACAGGCAGAGGCCGGGAGGGCCCAGGACAGCAAGGAAGCTCCTGCCCCAGCTGAGCAGATCAGCGGCCCCGCCCCGGAGCCTCCAGGCCCTGCAGACGGAGTTCCTGCCGGAGCTGAATCCAGGTTTCCAGAGCTGCCCCGCCACTGGGGCTGTTGCTCCTGCGGCCTCACGGGGTAAACAACCCCCACCGAGCCCTGCACCAGGCAGGGGCACAGCAGCTCCCCCAACTGCTAACACCTGAAAATCAGCACAACAGGCCCCTCCCCCAGACACCAGCTAGACTGACAACTTCCAGGAGAAGCCAAGGGACTTAAAGTACACAGAATCAGAAGATACTCCCCGGTGGTTCTTTTTTTTTTTTTTTTTTTTTTTGCTTTTTGATTTGTTTCCTTCCCCCACCCCCTTTTTTTCTCCTTTCTTTTTCTTTCTCTTTTTCTTCTTTTTTTTCCCTTTTTTTTCTTCCGTTTTTTTTCTCTTTCTCTTTTCTTTCCTTCTTTCTCTACTCTCTTTTTCTCTTTTTCCCAATACAACTTGCTTTTGGCCACTCTGCACTGAGCAAAATGACTAGAAGGAAAACCTCACCTCAAAAGAAAGAATCAGAAACAGTCCTCTCTCCCACAGAGTTACAAAATCTGGATTACAATTCAGTGTCAGAAAGCCAATTCAGAAGCACTATTATACAGCTACTGGTGGCTCTAGAAAAAAGTATAAAGGACTCAAGAGACTTCATGACTGCAGAATTTAGAGCTAATCAGGCAGAAATTAAAAATCAATTGAATGAGATGCAATCCAAACTAGAAGTCCTAACGACTAGGGTTAACGAGGTGGAAGAACGAGTGAGTGACATAGAAGACAAGTTGATAGCAAAGAGGGAAACTGAGGGAAAAAGAGACAAACAATTAAAAGACCATGAAGATAGATTAAGGGAAATAAACGACAGCCTGAGGAAGAAAAACCTACGTTTAATTGGGGTTCCCGAGGGCGCCGAAAGGGACAGAGGGCCAGAATATGTATTTGAACAAATTCTAGCTGAAAACTTTCCTAATCTGGGAAGGGAAACAGGCATTCAGATCCAGGAAATAGAGAGATCCCCCCCCTAAAATCAATAAAAACCGTTCAACACCTCGACATTTAATAGTGAAGCTTGCAAATTCCAAAGATAAAGAGAAGATCCTTAAAGCAGCAAGAGACAAGAAATCCCTGACTTTTATGGGGAGGAGTATTAGGGTAACAGCAGACCTCTCCACAGAGACCTGGCAGGCCAGAAAGGGCTGGCAGGATATATTCAGGGTCCTAAATGAGAAGAACATGCAACCAAGAATACTTTATCCAGCAAGGCTCTCATTCAAAATGGAAGGAGAGATAAAGAGCTTCCAAGACAGGCAGCAACTAAAAGAATATGTGACCTCCAAACCAGCTCTGCAAGAAATTTTAAGGGGGACTCTTAAAATTCCCCTTTAAGAAGAAGTTCAGTGGAACAGTCCACAAAAACAAGGACTGAATAGATATCATGATGACACTAAACTCATATCTCTCAATAGTAACTCTGAATGTGAACGGGCTTAATGACCCCATCAAAAGGCGCAGGGTTTCAGACTGGATAAAAAAGCAGGACCCATCTATTTGCTGTCTACAAGAGACTCATTTTAGACAGAAGGACACCTACAGCCTGAAAATAAAAGGTTGGAGAACCATTTACCATTCGAATGGTCCTCAAAAGAAAGCAGGGGTAGCCATCCTTATATCAGATAAACTAAAATTTACCCCAAAGACTGTAGTGAGAGATGAAGAGGGACACTATATCATACTTAAAGGATCTATTCAACAAGAGGACTTAACAATCCTCAATATATATGCCCCGAATGTGGGAGCTGCCAAATATATAAATCAATTATTAACCAAAGTGAAGATATACTTAGATAATAGTACACTTATACTTGGTGACTTCAATCTAGCTCTTTCTATACTCAATAGGTCTTCTAAGCACAACATCTCCAAAGAAACGAGAGCTTTAAATGATACACTGGACCAGATGGATTTCACAGATATCTACAGAACTTTACATCCAAACTCAACTGAATACACATTTTTCTCAAGCTCACATGGAACTTTCTCCAGAATAGACCACATATTGGGTCACAAATCGGGTCTGAACCGATACCAAAAGATTGGGATTGTCCCCTGCATATTCTCAGACCATAATGCCTTGAAATTAGAACTCAATCACAACAAGAAGTTTGGAAGGACCTCAAACACGTGGAGGTTAAGGACCATCCTGCTAAAAGATAAAAGGGTCAACCAGGAAATTAAGGAAGAATTAAAAAGATTCATGGAAACTAATGAGAATGAAGATACAACCATCCAAAATCTTTGGGATGCAGCAAAAGCAGTCCTAAGGGGGAAATACATCGCAATACAAGCATCCATTCAAAAACTGGAAAGAACTCAAATACAAAAGCTAACCTTACACATAAAGGAGCTAGAGAAAAAACAGCAAATAGATCCTACACCCAAGAGAAGAAGGGAGTTAATAAAGATTCGAGCAGAACTCAACGAAATCGAGACCAGAAGAACTGTGGAACAGATCAACAGAACCAGGAGTTGGTTCTTTGAAAGAATTAATAAGATAGATAAACCATTAGCCAGCCTTATTAAAAAGAAGAGAGAGAAGACTCAAATTAATAAAATCATGAATGAGAAAGGAGAGATCACTACCAACACCAAGGAAATGCAAACGATTTTAAAAACATATTATGAACAGCTATATGCCAATAAATTAGGCAATCTAGAAGAAATGGATGCATTCCTGGAAAGCCACAAACTACCAAAACTGGAACAGGAAGAAATAGAAAACCTGAACAGGCCAATAACCAGGGAGGAAATTGAAGCAGTCATCAAAAACCTCCCAAGACACAAGAGTCCAGGGCCAGATGGCTTCCCAGGGGAATTTTATCAAACGTTTAAAGAAGAAACCATACCTATTCTCCTAAAGCTGTTTGGAAAGATAGAAAGAGATGGAGTACTTCCAAATTCGTTCTATGAAGCCAGCATCACCTTAATTCCAAAGCCAGACAAAGACCCCACCAAAAAGGAGAATTACAGACCAATATCTCTGATGAACATGGATGCAAAAATTCTCAAGATACTGGCCGATAGGATCCAACAGTACATTAAGAAAATTATTCACCATGACCAAGTAGGATTTATCCCTGGGACACAAGGCTGGTTCAACACCCGTAAAACAATCAATGTGATTCATCATATCAGCAAGAGAAAAACCAAGAACCATATGATCCTCTCATTGGATGCAGAGAAAGCATTTGACAAAATACAGCATCCATTCCTGATCAAAACTCTTCAGAGTGTAGGGATAGAGGGAACATTCCTCAACATCTTAAAAGCCATCTATGAAAAGCCCACAGCAAATATCATTCTCAATGGGGAAGCACTGGGAGCCTTTCCCCTAAGATCAGGAACAAGACAGAGATGTCCACTCACCACTGCTATTCAACATAGTACTGGAAGTCCTAGCCTCAGCAATCAGACAACAAAAAGACATTAAAGGCATTCAAATTGGCAAAGAAGAAGTCAAACTCTCCCTCTTCGCCGATGACATGATACTCTACATAGAAAACCCAAAAGTCTCCACCCCAAGATTGCTAGAACTCATACAGCAATTCGGTAGCGTGGCAGGATACAAAATCAATGCCCAGAAGTCAGTGGCATTTCTATACACTAACAATGAGACTGAAGAAAGAGAAATTAAGGAGTCAATCCCATTTACAATTGCACCCAAAAGCATAAGATACCTAGGAATAAACCTAACCAAAGATGTAAAGGATCTATACCCTCAAAACTATAGAACACTTCTGAAAGAAATTGAGGAAGACACAAAGAGATGGAAAAATATTCCATGCTCATGGATTGGCAGAATTAATATGTGAAAATGTCAATGTTACCCAGGGCAATATACACGTTTAATGCAATCCCTATCAAAATACCATGGACTTTCTTCAGAGAGTTAGAACAAATTATTTTAAGATTTATGTGGAATCAGAAAAGACCCCGAATAGCCAGGGGAATTTTAAAAAAGAAAACCATATCTGGGGGCATCACAATGCCAGATTTCAGGTTGTACTACAAAGCTGTGGTCATCAAGACAGTGTGGTACTGGCACAAAAACAGACACATAGATCAGTGGAACAGAATAGAGAATCCAGAAGTGGACCCTGAACTTTATGGGCAACTAATATTCGATAAAGGAGGAAAGACTATCCATTGGAAGAAAGACAGTCTCTTCAATAAATGGTGCTGGGAAAATTGGACATCCACATGCAGAAGAATGAAAGTAGACCACTCTCTTTCACCATACACAAAGATAAACTCAAAATGGATGAAAGATCTAAATGTGAGACAAGATTCCATCAAAATCCTAGAGAAGAACACAGGCAACACCCTTTTTGAACTCGGCCACAGTAACTTCTTGCAAGATACATCCACGAAGGCAAAAGAAACAAAAGCAAAAATGAACTATTGGGACTTCATCAAGATAAGAAGCTTTTGCACAGCAAAGGATACAGTCAACAAAACTCAAAGACAACCTACAGAATGGGAGAAGATATTTGCAAATGACATATCAGATAAAGGGCTAGTTTCCAAGATCTATAAAGAACTTACTAAACTCAACACCAAAGAAACAAACAATCCAATCATGAAATGGGCAAAAGACATGAACAGAAATCTCACAGAGGAAGACATAGACATGGCCAACATGCATATGAGAAAATGCTCTGCATCACTTGCCATCAGGGAAATACAAATCAAAACCACAATGAGATACCACCTCACACCAGTGAGAATGGGGAAAATTAACAAGGCAGGAAACAACAAATGTTGGAGAGGATGCGGAGAAAAGGGAACTCTCTTACACTGTTGGTGGGAATGTGAACTGATGCAGCCACTCTGGAAAACTGTGTGGAGGTTCCTCAAACAGTTAAAAATATACCTGCCCTACGACCCAGCAATTGCACTGTTGGGGATTTACCCCAAAGATACAAATGCAATGAAACGCCGGGACACCTGCACCCCGATGTTTATAGCAGCAATGGCCACGATAGCCAAACTTTGGAAGGAGCCTCGGTGTCCAACAAAAGATGAATGGATAAAGAAGATGTGGTTTATGTATACAATGGAATATTACTCAGCTATTAGAAGTGACAAATACCCACCATTTGCTTCAACGTGGATGGAACTGGAGGGTATTATGCTGAGTGAAGTAAGTCAGTTGGAGAAGGACAAACATTATATGTTCTCATTCATTTGGGGAATATAAATAATAGTGAAAGGGAATATAAGGGAAGGGAGAAGAAATGTGTGGGAAATATCAGAAAGGGAGACAGAACGTAAAGACTGCTAACTCTGGGAAACGAACTAGGGGTGGTAGAAGGGGAGGAGGGCGGGGGGTGGGAGTGAATGGGTGACGGGCACTGGGGGTTATTCTGTATGTTAGTAAATTGAACACCAATAAAAAATAAATTAATAAAAATAAAAATAAATACATAATATCTATAAGTAGATGACATATATATATATATAAACATTCCTGTAAGCCTCTTAATCCTCTTATATTCTTATATTCTCACAACATGATTAGTAAATAATATTTTGCATATAATCATTAAATTCCATTGAATTCAAGCAACATATTATCTCAGTGTGATGTGATATGTAAAACAAAATATAACTACAGTCATAAAAATAGGAATTGATTCCAGATGGGATGGGATTGAGATATGGCAATTTTAGAAGGAAGAGATAACATGGAATATTAAAAAGGGAAGGTGAAATTTGAATTTGGACTTTGAAAAATGACCACAGTAGGAGCCAGAGTTTTCTGGAGATTCCATGAAAGCCAATCGGATGAGAGATCAAACTGGTAGTATTAGGATTCTATTGAATTGTCCTAAATCCCAATTCTGAGTCATGTAATGCATAACCCATTAGTAATCTGTTGTGAGATTCTATATAACTAGTTTCTTCATTAGTTCTTTGAAACCTGGCAAAGGAATCAATCTGAGCCTGATTATCCTTGAATTTTCCCCCTTTCATCTATATTTTATCAATGAAAATAATGGCATGAACGTCAGATAATACAAATACGGTTTGGATTCCATATTATACCTGCCTAGTCCAGCAGAGCAGATATTCACATAAGGAGAATATATTCTAGATCAACTGTAGAATTTTCTGCAGCAATGGAAATGTTCTGTAATCTGCACTATCCAGTATGGTAGCCACCAGCTGTGAAATGTGGCTACTGAGCATTTGAAATCTGGCTAGTATGAATGAGGAGTTGAATTTTTAATTATATTTCATT
The DNA here is from genome assembly GCF_011100685.1 of Canis lupus familiaris. NCBI lineage: Eukaryota > Metazoa > Chordata > Mammalia > Carnivora > Canidae > Canis > Canis lupus. Next base: position 31,305,771 of record NC_049239.1, on the reverse strand, counting down.
TTAGCTAAATTTAAATAGCCACACATGGTTAATAAAAGGGCAGTGAGGAGTGAACAGTACGCCCAGAGGAAAAGATTCATGTATATTTGGAAATCAGATAGGAATTTGTAAATGCTAGAACAGATGAATGCTATATTATGTTTGAAGATGAGGCAGGATAATCGACTAAGGTAAGTTGGGAAAGTTTTCCAATAGCAAACCAAAGTGTAAGGCTGGCCGGAGACATTGAGGCCTGAATGTGACATGATGAAATCTCTTTTAGGACAATCTTGTCCGTATATGAGACAATAATATAAGATAGGCAACAGGGAGTGGATATGTGATGAATGTTACAAAGAGACAACTTAAACATAATGAAAGTATAAGTTAGAATCGTGATTATAGAAAATAGAGTAAAATGGTTAAATTTTAAAAACATTATAAAAGTAGAATTGGCATAATTTATAATTTAGGGTGTGGGGGAGCTTGAGGAAAGTCTGGTTTGAGATAGTTTATCTATTAACTATTACAGTAATGCTGTATAGCGATCAGCAGGCAACTCTCTGGCTTTAAACACACGTTTGTTATTGCTCATAGGTTTACGAGTTGATTGGACTTTGGCCAGGCATTTCTTAGAGATAAGGAATGATGATATTACTTAGGGATATTTAGCTGGTTATCAGAATTTTTTTTGCCAATTAAGAATACTCTCAGCCTGACTGTGACACTTATCTCAACCTCTAGCTGGAAAATTTGAACATAGTCTGATGGCAAATCAAAGAGAGTACCAAGTACTTTTTAATCCTCTGATTGTGATAAGTTTGCTAATGGCCTGTTGGCCATGGGAACTCATGAAGCCGAACCCAGAATCCACGTAGAAGGTTACGACAAAGAACATGAATAGAGAAAGATATGAAAACTTGGAGCCACAGATAGAATCACTTAGCCAACATCTTCCCTCCGTTCAGTTATTCATGTCTCTTCCACTTTTAATACGCTTTATGCATAACCCATTTTCCTTTAATAATCTATATAATCTTTGATCATTATATTGGACTCAGAATCCAGGAACTCATGCTTTACATGAGGTCCATATATAGTTTAGTTTGTCATTATCCAGAGATCTATACATTAGAGAGACAAGTTATTTACACCACCTCCAAGTCTTTGCACACTCACAATCAGATAAGGACAGGATAACCACAATAGTCCATTTCATTTAAAATGTAGGGTGGGGGATACATAGAAGTCATTGCTTCATAAAGACTGTGGAATCCAGGTGAAGCATGTTAACAAATTCCCACTGCCCCAAACTTGGGGCGGTTGGTGTTTCTTGATTAGACCAAGATTTGCTCCTTGGGACTGGCTCTCTAGACTGTTGTTCTCTATTGTTGTATAGAGTAAACTCTCTTTTCCATTATTTTTCACAACTTAGTGGCTCTGCACCTTGGGATGTCTTTCTACGTACGTTACTTTCACTTTTTTAACTTCTGAAAAGGTCACTAGGAAAATATACTCTTTCGGCGACTTTCTCAGCCTGATCTTTGCACATATAAAGGTAGACGTCCCAAAGCCCGTTGAAAATACATTTTGAAATAAATAGGTTCTTTTTAACTCTAGGCCAATGGCACTTTCACCAATATTGAAAAAATATTGTACGGTTATCTAAAAAGTAACAATATTGTGGCTATCTAAAACATTTTTTTTGATTCCACTTGATGCTTAAAGTGTCTCACCAAGAATTTTTTTATTGAGACATACCTGTCTCTCCAGACTTATTCAGTGATATCCTGTGTGTCACTCTCTGTAGTGGGATAATGCTTTTATGAGTTTAAGAAGCTTATTTACTTAGTTAGGTGAGTCTTTCTTGATTTGATCTTTGCTCTTAGGTATTTTACTTTAAGAATCATTTTCCCAGTTGGGAATTTGGAGATGAGAAGCAATTTTAAGGTCTATCCAGAAAATACTGGTTCATCTATTTCATATATATATACAAGTTTGGAAAGCCAGCACACTTTCCACCCTTTGCCTGGAAATCCTGTTGCTCAATTCTGAAATTTTATTATGTGAATTTTACATCTTCCAACTTACTGCAAATGACAATTACACCAATTGTTTTGCCACTATAAAACATTTTTCAACAGTATTCTCAATATTGTTCTAGTCTTTATTCAATGCCCATTCCAATAGCCAATGAGACATATTACTGTTTTTTGTTGTTGTTATGATAGCATTCAGTGTCCAATGCCCGGTGCCGATTTCTGTGTCAATTAGGTTCTACTGCAACGGTGCTTCGTTACTTAAATCCTTAAATAATGGTGATTTGCTAATGTTCATGAATCTACAAATGATATTTGTATGGTTTGTCTCACCATTTCTTTTGTCCTAAGCTTGGGACAAATATCTGAATGCCTCCTTGCTGTTGGATGATGATATAAGGTGACTGGGATGACTGTCCTTAATCCATGCCTTTCTGCCTGCAGGAAGGGGACTTGGTCATATTTCTAGGGGTCCAAGAATGGAAGTAGAAATATGCAGACACTTTTTCAGGACTCTGCTTGCATCAAGTTTACTGTTGTGTTGGCCAGAGAAAGTTACATAGCTTACTAAGTCCAAAATCTATGTGAGAGAGTATGAACAAATGCCTGGGTACCAGAAGATATGGAAATTGGGTGCATTCCGTCTATCACAGAGCACAATGAATGGGTTTCATTTTGACAAAGATGCCAAGACCATATCATTGAGGTTCTTTACTCTGGGCTGTCAAGTCTGTATCTGTATTGAGGGGAATGAGAAAATAGTGAAGAATTTTTTTTTTAATTTTTATTTATTTATTTATGATAGAGAGAGAGAGAGAGAGAGGCGCAGAGACACAGGCAGAGGGAGAAGCAGGCTCCATGCACCAGGAGCCTGACGTGGGATTCGATCCCGGGTCTCCAGGATCGCGCCCTGGGCCAAAGGCAGGCGCCAAACCGCTGCGCCACCCAGGGATCCCAATAGTGAAGAATTTTAAGCAGAGGATTGATATGATACTCCCCCCCACCCCCGCCCCAACAAATCATTCAGCAGCACTGCATACGGATTTATAAAGATTATGGCTTGGGAGCAGGGGGACCAGTTAGAAGAATATTGTTTTAATTCAGGTGATAAGCCATAAATGCCCAATAAATTAATAACAGGAACAGAGGAAGTACTACAGGGTATCTGACCAGGGGAGGGAGGGATTAAAGTTTGAAATCAGTACTTTTCTCTATTTCAAAGAAGTGAAAGAAAAAAAAAATCATGATGTCACTAATCTGAGGTTGAATTTTTTTTCATTAAAAATGATCCCCTCCAAAATAAATAAATAAGTAAATAAATAAATAAACCCAAATTCCTTTCTTTTAATTTATAATTCTTATTTTAAACAGGTTTAGAATCTTCTCTAGATTCATAGTCTCAGAGGTAATTGAGTTTAAAAATTTGTTGATACCCTCATTTGAAAAAGCTAACCCAGCTTTCAGGAAAGGAAACATGTTGTGTGTTGAGTGTTATTCCAAACAAAAGTTCCTCTAAGCTTGGATTATTAATTTTTATCTTATTCTATTAAATCATATTTTAAAATATGGATTCAATTCAGTGGTGTGCTAGAACTGGCTCCCATTGACCCGAATCATCTTTGCCGTTGTTTCTGTGCTCTTTATACTAGACACAGAGTGAGAGGCACATTTCTCTCCTGGCAGTTAGTGTTGCAGGTGTTGAGAAAGAAAATAGTCATTTGTCTCACTGAGATTGAACTGACAAGCCTGGAGTGGTTTTATTATCCATGGTAAATGTCTTAGGAGATGTTTGCCAAATTGTAACAAAATAATATTGCAAAGAAAGAATAATATCATGAGATATTTATGAAATAGTTCAAGAAAGATGCACATACGGACACATACATATCCTCATTTATTTATATTTTAAGTAGGCTCCATGCCTAGCATGGAGCCCAGTGCGGGGCTTGAGCTCACAACCCTGAGATCAAGACCTAAGCTGAGATCAAGAGTGAGACACTTAACCGACTGAGCCCCCACAGGTGCCCTGTTTTTTTTTTTTTTTTTTTTTTTTTTTTAATTAGGAATTTTATCTATTCTTTCACAAGTGCAATAACTTGTGTGGTTGTGGGAGAAAGAAGTGAAACTCTTTTGGACATGATTTCAAGAACAAATTAGTTCAAGGAAAAGGAAGGTTTGACTGAATATAAAATATCAAGTGAGGGCCATTTCCAAATTAACTCTTAAAAAGCAAACTTTAGAGGAGGGCAAGGATGGTCTCTTTAAAAATAGTATAAAGAGCAATTCATCATAGATAACTCTAGTGCCTACCTTAGGTTACCTATAGTAGAATGCTTTATATGACTGTAGAATTTTTGTAACAGACTTAGTTCAGATTATCTCTCCATATGTATTGTTTGAGATTATGAATTTAGATCCACTCATACTCGAGAAACACTTTTAAGAAAATCCTTACCCCAGAACATAATAGAGAACTTTTACCTTGGTATTTAATGAAATAATTGATATTCAAATAATAATTGACCAAGGTAAATCAATAAATTTAAAAATAAAATTTATTAATTAAATACATTATCTACTGTGATTCTTAGGTTGTTTAGTTTTCATTTTACATTTTGTTCACTCCTTTATAGCCTCATCTGTGAATAAAATTTATGATACTAACTGTCCTGAATCTCCACTGATGAGGCTGAAGACATGAGACCTATCCTTTAGTCTTCGCAGTATGGCAGGAACTGGGAGTGACGCACACTGTCCATAGAGAGAGGGGCAAGGAGTGATGATTGTCTCCTTTGTTAAGTGTTTATCTGTTTCTCATGCTGTTGCCTTTTCCTTGTTAATCACGAGCTTGGGTAAATGATTTTAACTCTAGAAAGGAGCAACTTCCTTCCATTTCATCTCAGGCTAGAACAAGGCTTAGGAGCTTGACACCTGTGCCTCTTCCTGGGACACTCAGTCTCTAGATTAGTCAATGATTCTCTAGCTGGAGACTGAAAAAGGATTCCACAAGACTCAGGCGGTCCCACAAGGTCTTGGTCATGTAACTGCATTTAAAATCATAGAAGAGAGAGAAGATAGTGTCAGAGGAATAGACATGGCAATAGACCTATCACTAAATAGTGTTATCATGGATTACAAATAGCTACAGATTCTTTGCAGTTCCTCCCAACAAGAGTTGAAGGTCTTTCCCCATTTCTAGAATCTAGACTGAAATCTGCTGAAAGTAGATCTTTAGAGTTCTCACCCAGAACAAAACAGAACAAAACTATGTGAGCTGATAGCTATGTTTTTTTTTTTTTTTTTTTTTTCTTTTTTTTTTTTTTTTTTTTTTTTTTTTTGATAGCTATGTTAATTGACTTGATTGGGGTAATCATTTCACAATGTGTATGTCACATTGTACACCATAAATATATACAATATTTGCCAATTATGCCTCATTGAACCAACTGGATGATTAAACTGGGCTATGAACTCCTGTGATCTGGCTCTGGAGTCTCTTCTCTGAAACAACCACGCTATTACTGCCTCTCAGCCAAGTTGCCTGCGAATGTTAGAGGGATTTGTCTTCCTGTGGGATGCCTTTGAGAAGGCCTTGTGAAGACTTCTGAGCAGAGGACACAGCCATCTCATTATATTATAGTCATGCTGCGTATGAGAAAATTAGGGAGACATTTTTCATTAAATCTGTGGTGTGATTGCATTGCTACTTAAATTGCAATCTGAAAATGAAAGAGCATTTCTTCAGTCATTAAAATCACACCAAAAACTGATGTGGAAAGGAGGATTACTATGCAGTGGGTGGCAAGAGGGGGCTGATTTAGTAATGACATAATCTGTGTTTGCATGCCTAAGCTCCCTCTCTCAAGCATCCTGGAATATATTAGATGTGAGCCTGCTAATCAATTACGTTTATATAAAAAAAAATACTTAACACCACTTATTCTTTTCTACAAATAATTCATATCCTTGGTACAATTGACATCCCATAGGGATCCCTAGTAGTGTGTGCATATTGTCAAATGTTAAGAAAGCTTTAAAAATAACTAAAATGTACCATGAAAGTAAATTAATAGAACTCATATTGTGATTCTAGGTTCCTGATTGACTTTTATCATCTTTGTTTGCTCAGTCACCACAGGGGAAGAGCCTGCTGTCACCATGAAATTAACAATGTTCAACCCTATTAAATGAAACTTAAAGAGTTATGGATTCTGAATGTTACACTAATATCATTTTATACTAAAACCTTGTAATTCATTTTCTTTGAAATTGTCTTATAAATAATCTCAAATTTGCATTTATTTAGGCAATCATTTGATATGAGTGTTTTTTTTTCTTTTTTTTATTTCCTTTTTTTTTTTTTTTTTGGTTCCTAGACTGAGATTAAGTCCTATAATTTTACATTAAATGTAAAAATCTAATTGTAGTCTTTCTGATTCTACAGTTTGGTATTTATGATAGTTCAGGATTAGTGAATTTGTTTCAGAATTTCATTAACTGTGAGTGGAGAGGAGAAAGATAATGTTTCCATGATTGAATTCTAGCCCCAGGTATGCATGATTTTGTTCAAGAGAATATTTTTTGCAAAATATCTTATTTCTCCAAAATCTTGAAGAATAATATAGAGCTTTTGAAAATGAATAAGTGATTCAAGGAGAATAGCTCTACCTTTGAATAGATACAGATATAAAAAAAGTAATAACAACAACGAACATTTATTGAGTACTTGCTGTGTGCCAGGCATGATTTAAATGTTCTGTGTACACCGTTGATCCATTTGTTCAACAACCAACTCTAATGTGTATGGATATTGGAAATCTATTCCAAATCCCTTACTCTTTGGATTGTACCTCTATTTGCCATCCTGAAGGAAAAAAATAAGTTATCTTTAATGGCCTTTATAATCTAAATTTGATCTATAAGCACTGACAAGGGGAAAAAAATCTGTCATTCTATTTCCTAGATTTGCAGAGAACTTATAGGGAGGAAAGGGGACTGGGTTAGAATTGAGAAAAGCCTAACCTATAGCACCTCCTTGTTCTTATGCATGGATGCTGGATTTAAATCTATTGTGTGTGTCTCCATTCTTTCTTTTGGGCTTTATTTGATAACTTTTTAAAAGAAAAAGACAATCATAAAAATGATAATAGCTCATAATGTGATTATAGTAAAATTATAAATGAATTTTAAATGGGAAAAATATTACATATATTTAAAATTAAAGAAATATTACCTAGATATGAAGACTGCTTATAGTGCCAAAACCAAATTGACCATAAATATTAAGGAGAAAGGCTGAAATGTAAATTCAGTATGAACATTGAACTATATAAAATTACTTTTGTAATGACAGAAATGGGGGGTAACATGCAAAAATAGAATAGTTTTTTTTTAAGATAATGGAACGTTGGATACATTCATTTCTTTGAACATTTACTTAAAAATATAAAAGTAAAAATCTGAAGGAAGAATTACTTCAAAAATCAGCAATAACATCTTGTGCATGAATTTTCTCACTTTTCTGTGTCTACTAAAAATAAAGCCAATGGTTTCTAACCAGAATGTATTTTTAAGTGTACAAATACACTTAAAATTACTCACTGAAATCTAAGGTATTTTTTAACGTGTCACTTGCTGTAGTACATCAATCAAAGAAAGCATCCTTCTGGTTTCCAAGGTGGTTAGCACTATGGGGAACACATGGCTATTTCCTTAGGAAAAAAAAAAATTAGCTTAAATTGGAACTTGCACTATTCAGGGTACAATATAATCCAGAGCACAGAATATCTTGCTTCTGAGTAAAAGTTCCTGTTCATTCACAATTGCCCCAAGATATAGTAGGTGATTTCTCTAGTCAATTTAGAACTTCCTATCTTGATTAGATGTAGCACTGTGCAGTTCACCCTTTAATTGTTCAATACCACTAGGCAATACCACCTGAAAAGTTTTATGCATTTTATGAGAATATTTGGTATTTCTCTAGGAAAACAAAGTGGAACAAGTATCAGTATTCTGGCACAATTATGAGGCAAAAGGGTATTTAAAAAAAAAATCAGTAAAAGAAAATCACTTAAATCTGTTACTCAAACATTACCTTAGGAAGTGGCTCATTTGGGACAGTAAAAGAGCCTGTGTCTCCAGCGTCTCTAGCCCAGGCAATTATGGCACTTTTGGAAATCAGCCGAGACCTCAGAGTGTCAGAGATACACTGTGCCCTCTGCATCTGCAGTTGCAGAGATGCTGCCGGCATGCTTGAGATTTCAGCAAATTTACCCTCATTCCACAAGGTGGGGTTGTTTCAGTGTGAAATAAAAGAGCAAGAGGCTCACACTGAGATATGTTCCTACCTTATTTCTAGAACAATAAAATATTTTGACATTAAAGAGGAAGAAAAGACAGAGTTTTGTGAATGTATAAGACAGAAGTATTTGGTGCACCTTATTTTGTTTAGTCCTAAGCAATGCTTTATCCAAATTTGAAATTGAGATGATTGCTGTTGCTTATTCAATAATTAAATAACGTGAATAGTATTTGTATTTGTTAATTCAACAGATATTTATTGATTTTCTCCTATATGTCAGACAGTGTTTCATGGTTTAAATATAGAGAACTGAACAAATCAGTAAAAAGCAATCGCAACAAAAGTGTTCATGGAGTTTATGTTCTCGTGGGGCTATGGAGGGCCCTCTGAGTTGAAGATGGAATACACAAACCAAACACATAACCCAATCATATAGCATTTTAGATGATAATACATTCTAGGTAGAAAGTAAAAAGAGTGAAGGATGCCCAGGGCTGGGGGTGGGATATTGTAACGATTGAATAATTTAGCAACTGAAGACTTTTCTGAAAAGGTACTACACCTTGTTAATGGGTTGCATGTGGAAGAAAGATAAAAAAAAAAGTACAAATGATTGCCAAATCACAGAACTTATTATATTGTCAGATTTTTTTTCCCCAGTCTATAAAAACTACTCCTAAAGGTTTAGGTTTTGACCTTTATATCTGGTTTGGGATCAGTATAGGCTACCCAATACTGCATGTATGCCCTTGAAGTCATGGATGTTTAGATCTTGTTGCATCCTTACCACTATTTAGCTGAGTGACTTTGAGCAAGTTACTTTTCATGAAAATGATGGATTGAAGTGGATGACCATGGTAATAGCTACTATTAGTGCTGATGACATGGCTACATGTTCCCCTGCATTTCCCATGCTCATTTGCTATTAGCTGAGGCTCTCTGGGTGATGACCAGTGGGGTGTATTAAAAGATTTTATTTTTTTGTTCATTTATTCATGAGAGACACACAGAGAAAGAGGCAGAGACACAGGCAGAGGGAGAAGCAGGCTCCCTGCAGGGAGCTTGATCAGGGACTCGATCCCAGGAACCCGGGATCACACCTTGAGCTGAAGGCAGACACTCAACCACTGAGCCACCCAGATGTCCCTAGAAAGAGATTTTAATGCATGTAAATAATACCATTTTGTTATAGTAGAGCTTCACCATGGATTAGTTAGCAGTTTTCACATTTAAATGTAAACTAATGGTGCTTCCTATAATCAATGGTATCTTAAGATTCTATGAAGCACAGGTAGTATTATCCTATCTGGTAGTACTTATTCTCATATGATATTTGTCTTTATGTTTTACATAGAGATTATTATACATAGATTATTGTTACATAGAGATTATTATAAAGGTGGAAACATATTTTTTTTTACACTTTATTTCTAAAAGTGGAATTAGTTTTCTTTATCATGAAGATTTTCAAATGAAGAGAGAGGGAAATCTCACTTTTATTGAATATTTTTGTTCAGTCCTGGGCTTGGTGTTTCCATTCTAATGATCTAATTTAATTATCACAGTAATTTAAAAAGACAAAACTGTGATTCTGTCCATTTTGCATGGATAATGAAATTGAAGGGCTTAAGAATCTTGTTCAAAGTCATTCAACACATATGAGATGTAAAGCAAAGATCTAGCCTTAGTTTTTTGTCTCCAAGTCCTACACCTTTTACATTTTCTAGAAATAGCAAATAAAGGAGATTCATCGAGAAGTCTTTTTTTTTATTATTATTATAACAGACTATTGAAGAGTACACACTTGGGACCCAAGCACCTAAATTTGTATCTCAGCCTCTTCCACTTGGTAATTTTGTGACACTGAGCAAGTTCCTTTAACTAACCTGTGCTTTGTGTTTCTCATTAATAAAAGGGGGAAATATTAGTAGCTAGCACATGGGGAAATTATGAGGAATAAATGAATCAGTATGTATTAAACGCTTAGATCATATAATTATATGCCATTATTATTAATTGCATTTTGAAGATCAGAGTCTACTATTAGAATTTTTCAATCTGTTCTAAAATGCCTAAGTACATTATAACAGAAAAATACACCACACAACCACAGTTCAAATAAAGGAGAGAAGTATACTACTGTGCAGACTGCGTCTCTACAGCAGGAAACCATTTGGAAAGTGTGGGGTGTGCAGGAGGAATGAAGATGAGAAAGAACAAATTGGTGTAATGAGCAACTGATTCTCCCTGCTTCTCAGTCACTCAGACTTGTCGTTTCTCCTTATTTCTGGATCTGGACTGACAAAGATTCCCATGAGGACTGATCTTGCTGCAAATTGGACATCTCTGAGAACTCAGTTCTATACTTGAAATGGCAGTATCAGCCTGTGGGCAGAAACTGACAGATGTAGAGGGTTTCTGGTCCACCTCTGATAGTAGCAGAGGCAGTGATATGAGAGACAGCGGGATGGAGTGTCAACTGCATCTGTGGTCTGTAGGCCAAGAGTGTCAAGGCTTTTCCGCACGACTGCTCTCTTACCTTCTTCTGTTCACAGTCCTTTCACCACTTGTTTGTTTCACTAATGAGACTTATTCTGCTGCTGGAACTGATAGTGGTCCACATGCTTCCAAATTGAAGAGATTGGAAATAGCACAGATTGAGTGCTAGTGAAACTGGTCCAATTAACTGGTATATTTAAATACCTATTGTGTGGCTTGGGTATTTGAGTATCTATGATGTGAATTGGGTATTTGAGTACCTATTACGTGAACCAGATCCTGAAATATTGAAGGAGATAATTCCTCAAAAACAACAGAACAAAATATTACATAATGATAACATGGAGCAACTTAAAATAAGTGCCAAAAGACACATAAGTTTTGTGTGGTGTGGTTCAAAGGGACAATCATATCTGGCCTCTGGAATCATGTGAGATGTTATGGGGAGGATGTGTTTGAAACAGGTCTTGAAGAATGATACTGTCTAGACAAATAGATAAGGAGAGAAGGTACTGAGCTCCTTCCTTATCCTCGTTTCAGTATATGTGGCTTGCTTGCGGAGGAAGGTATAGTAGCTGGCTTGTAGCATCATTGGAAAATTTACTGAACTCATGTTTTAACATCAGAGGTACAGACAAGATAATATTTTGAGGGAAGCTCAATTTAAAAATGGTCAATTCTGGGGATCCCTGGGTGGCGCAGCAGTTTAGCGCCTGCCTTTGGCCCAGGGCGCGATCCCGGAAACCCGGGATCGAGTCCCACGTCGGGCTCCCGGTGCATGGAGCCTGTGTCTCTGCCTCTCTCTCTCTCTCTCTCTCTCTCTCTCTCTCTCTCACACTGTGTGCCTATCATGAATAAATAAAATAAAAAAAAATTAAAAAAAAAAAGGTCAATTCTTACTTTTTTTTTTTTTTGGTTAGGATCCTTTCCACATTCCAACATATTTACATAGACCTTCTTCGTTAAAGCCTCATTTATTTGTAATATCACATGTATCATAATAGCATGAGCGTTATTCAGAGAAAGCATTAACCCGCAATTAAAATCTTTATTCACATTTGGAGGTAGAATTTCTCAGGGGTCACAACTGATAACCTCATTCGTCCTGGACAAGTAAACTGATCATAATTTAAAGCCCTCCTTAGTGTTGGGGAAATTCTGACATTTTGTCAGTAATGATATTGATCATTTTCATAAATATAATTTCCAACATCCAATATCATTACTTAAAGCCTTCCTGGAAAATGTAGGGAAAGAAAATAATACAGCTGTATGAAGATACATGAATTAGAATGGAAAAGACTCAAAATCATCTTTAGATTAAAAAAAAAAAAAGTGCATGTAAGCTATGATCCAAGGCCCAGGACAAAAGTCAGTTCTTAGAGAGTGCTATACACATAAATGAAACAAACCCATGTGAAATGAAGGCCAAAACAGCACTGAAAGATTATCCATTGACCACAGACTGCTGCTCTTTTGTGTGTGTCTCTCAATACCTTTCCATGGATTTGTTGTTGAACATGAACTTAGGTTCGGCAGGCCACCCATGCAGAAAAATCCAGCATGGAATTGGAACTGCTGAACTGAATCTCTGATGAGAGATCAAAGCTAGAAATGTAGATGTGAAAATCACTCACACAGAGATGATAGTACAACTGTGAGAGTGATTGGCATAAAAGGTTAGAACAGTGATTATTAAACCTAAGAATTACCCCAACAAAGTATTATAAAAACACAGATCACAGATTGTATACTTGGCCACTTGGATCAGAGTCTTGTGGAAAGGGATGTTACTTAAGAATTTAAAAGTTTAATTATTTCCATGGACACATGCATAATTTTTTTTTAATTCAGGAAAAGTCTCTCAAAAATACCACAAATTTGAAAACAAAACCATTTTTCTCTTTTTATATATATATTACACAAATCCAAAAGTATTTCTGTGCTCTATAGCTTATGTGTTATTAGAATCAAAGAAAAGTTGCCTTAGAAGTACTTTTGTATCTACAGTATTAATTAATCCTTTAACTTGTGCCAAAGAACTAATTTTTTTATATAAGCATTTCTTCATTCTGTTTCACCAAGTGTCCGTTAACTGTGGTCTCTACAATGGCTAATAATTCATGCTTATTAGTGCATAATTCACAAAAAAGTAGCATCACATGGAACCTTGTTTATTAACCAGTAGCCCCACAAAGGAACTAATCACTCAGTAACACAAGAGCGTTTTTAAGAATTAGAAATCTATTTATTTTATTTTAGAGAGTGAGCAAGCAAGACAGAACATGACCAGGGGGAGAGGCAGAGGGAGAGGGACACACAGACTCCCCGTTGAGCAGGGGGCCCAATGTGGGGCTGGATCCCAGGACTCTAATATCATGACCTGAGCTGAAAACAGATGCTTAACTGACAGCCATCCAGGGGCTCCAAATTAAAAATCCTTTTAATGAACAGAGAACATTTAGGTACTTCCAATGGTAGTATTCTAATGCTTTCAATACAGCTCCCCATCCCCATCTCTTCCCCCACCTCCCCTCTTTCTAATTCCTCTCCTCTCTCCTCACCCTCCTCCTCATCCTCCTCCTCCTCTCTCTGGATGTGGGAGAAATTTTGGCTGAGGGATTTTATTTTCCGAATCCATATCACATGCTCTTATTATGATACCTTTGTCTTGCAAAAATTTGATAGTCACTTTTCTTCCTTATACATTCTGAACATGGTGGTAGCTACTCTCTCTAAATTATAGATGGTTTTGCTCAGATGAAAGTAAGACCCTCTTGTTTTTCCACTTTCCATTATCAGGGTTCTTGCTGGAGTGTCCAGGTGTGCATGTTATTCCTGAGCTTCCCCTCCATGAAGGTAATGACTGTGCCTTTGGTGTAATCATAGATTTTGAAAGATTGTGCTGTGAACTAGACCAAGTGAAACACTACTTTCTACTAAGCTCTGGGAAATAATTCCCATCCACAAATGCATTTAAAATGATATATTTTGATATTTAACTCCTTTTATATATAGCCTACCACCTGCCCTTTTGGCCTAAGAAATTTTCAAGATGGGGCTTTCATTGCCCTCAAGAAACACCATAAAATTATTTTTATGTAATGGCATCAGCTCAGTCTGTTTCATTTGCAATCCTGCTGTAAAATAATCTCACACACTCAGAGTTCTAATTATCATAGGTAAAAAAAAAAAAAGGAAGTGTGTGTGTGAGAGAGACAAAGGGACAGAGAGAAGCTATCCTCTAAATATGTGATTATACATGATTGTATAAAAAAACTTCGGAGATCAAAAACTTAATAGCTCTAAAGAAGGAAAGGTACAATGGAGGTGAAGCATTTCTAAAGCAAAAGGCTGATAATATTATAGGGAAGAGTGAATAAGAAAATTATACACCTGTGATAACAGTTGTCTTGGTACTGATGAAAATAAGTGGAATTACTCTCAACACACATCAGGATTTGCCCTACTTATTTTTATTTTTCCATTTTTTATAAAACTTTTAAAGAGCAAAAAAAATAAAAACCTAAAAACATGTAATGACATAAAATACATGTTGGAATTTCTGGTAATACCCTGCTAAGAAGTTGAAAAGCCAGTTGAAAATTATTTTTTAAAATTTGTTTTTTCAATAAATACTTAATGAGTTCTTATTTTGAGCTAGATGCTCTTCTAGATGTTTTGTGGCAGTCAAGATAGACTCAGTCACTATTTTCATGGCATTTACCTTCTGGAGAAAGAAATAGACAAGTAATTTTCATAATAAGGTCTGAGGAGTATTAGGATAAGAGACAGAAGATGCAAAGGGAACTCATAGCATCACTGAGGTACACTCACCATTCTGTGCAAGTGATGAAGTTGGAGGGATATCTGGTAGATGGGAAGATGCATCCAAGGTTGTGAGGTCTAAGAAAAGCTGTAGAGTTCCAGAGAATGATGGAAGCTCCAAACAGCTGGTGGGTGGGGTACCGCAGTGGAAGCACTAGATGTGGTGCTGGACACTGGAAGATCATCCACAAGGAGGTGAAAGCATGAAAGGAGGTCAGGGCCCCCATGGAGGCACACTGACAACTAGGAAGCCACTGAAGGATTTTAAGCAGAAGAGTGAGCTAGTTACATTTTTGCAGCTACTCTGTGTGCTATGAGAGAGGGGCTTCCGTGGAGCAGATGGAGACTGTAAGGAGGTGAGTGAGTGGCTTCGACCAAGCGGGAGTCAGGAAGTTCGAGCTATTGTTATGTCCTGCTCTGTTAGCCTGAGAAACTTACCAATGTGCAGAGGCCTCATTTTATATTTCAAGAACATGTACATCTTCTCCCTGAATTTCTTTTCCCATGAGAAGTCCATTCAGTTCAATGGGTTCCCCAAATTATTTTAACTACTCTTTGGCTTTGAGCACTACTTTCCTCATTTTGTATTTTGGGAGAGATTATGAGCTAAAGAGGCATAACTAGTTTGTGTTTACTACTTACCGAGTCTTCTTGAGGTACTCTCCAAAATCTCTTCAGGATATATGAGCTCAAAGTATTGTTAGTTCCCATATTTGAGAACTCAGGCATAGATGAAGTAGGAGCGCTCCCACTTAAACATCGTAAGGCACCTTAAAATAACAGGTTTTTGTTACCGCTGGTGCTTCTGTAAGACCCTCATCTAAGTACATTCCAGTTAACATAGAAACATAAAGGTCGATGAAGTACTTTATATTTTCCAAAAGTGGCTGTACAGTATCTCCCATCCCTTATGCCTTTTGAACCTTCCTACTCTGCCATCCACATGTGGTCCCTAATTACCCTCTTCTTGAATCTGAGCTGGCTTATTAGTTCGTAAACAATTGGATTTGTCCGAAGTGATGCGACGTGATTCTCAAGACCTGGCCATGAAAAGCAACAGGATTTCTGGCTTGTTAGCTAGGAAATTTAACTTTGGAACCCTGAGAAATGATGTAAAGACTATCTTGAGGGTACCATGCTGTGAGGAAGTGCAGGCTTCGTGAAAAAGCCATGTGAAGGATTCTCAACTGCTCCAGCTCTGGTTCCAGCCAATAGCTAGCAGTGACCATCAGACACCTTTACACAACCCTAGCCCCTGTGTTCAGGTCACCTCAGCGTTTGCATCTTTCCAGCTGAGGCTTCAAATAAGGGACAGACACAAATCGTTCTTGCTGCTGTAGTCTCTCTACATTACACACACAGAATCCCTGAGCCTAATTTTTTAACCATTTTTTGGCATAGTTATGCAACCCAGCAATAGCAACTAGAACAGTTATTGTGGTTCCCAAATATTGTATTTATAGAGGGGAGTTAATATGCACCAATAATATTTAAATGAGGATCCCTGTTTTACGGCAATTAGGATTTAATTTAAAAAATACAGTGGTCAGGGGAATGCCTGGGGGGCTCAGTGGTTTAGCGTCTGCCTTAGGCTCAGGGCGTGATCCCTGATCACATGATCCAGTCCCACATCAGTCTCCCCAGGGAGAATCCTACCTCTCCCTTGCTTTGTCTTTGCCTCTCTCTCTGTGTCTCTCACAAATAAATAAATAAAAATCTAAAAAAAAAAAAAAAAATTCCTTGACAGGAATATCAAGTCCATTGGCCTTCCTATTGTTTGTTTCTTCAAGTCAAGGTGAGACTGGAAATCTCTCAAGAGAGAGATGTTGGCACTAAGTAAACTTATTTGAATTTAGCCTTTTCAAAATAAAAATTAAAAAAAAAAAAACAGAAAAACTCTCTACTTCTTATAATTTCATTACAAGGCCATCATTAATTTCCAAGATTTTTAATATGTTTTGCTGGACTTTGCATCAAAGAGGGAAAAAATGATCAAACACTAGATAACCAATGGATGCTTTGGTAATGCTGTGAAAGATAAAGAATAAATAAGTTCTAGGATCTGAGAAACTCACTGAATTGATCATTTTAAAATGTACTCGGTTAATTTTTCATCTTTTTAAAATTTCTGTATTTTAGAGGAACATAATTATGTGTGTGTTGTGTTAAGACTTAATCAAAAGGCATAGATTCACATAATTTTAACAATCCAAATTGTATTATTTTCCCTGGGAAGCTGAGGAGCTCTTTAGACTTTATCTGTAATTCTGTGTGCCACCCTTCCATGACACTGTGAGGTCTGTAGCTTCTAGTTACTTAATGCTCTTTACAATCATCAGGCTTCTGTTGTGTCCCTTTCTCATTGCGTGAGGATTTATAAGCAGAAGCTAAGATCAGTCAAAGTTATGCATATCGGTTCAGAAATGATAGATGAGTCTGGGCGTTTTCCTATTTACAAAGGAATGAACTACACTTTTGATCCGAGGAAGAAAGTTGAGAGGTTGCTGGTGTTTCTTGTTGCTCACAGCTATTGAATAAGATTATGCAATGATTTAAATACTGCGCAGATTTTACAAAGCATATGCATGTCAAACATGCAAATTTAGTTCATTGGAAGCCTTACAAAATTCTGTTCGTCTGATATAAATATAGTGCTGATGAAAGATTGCCAACATGGATAATGAAAGAGTATTTTCCTACGGAACCATGTGTTCAAGTGGCCATTTAATAAATATTCCTCTTTACACTACTGAAGTGCATTGGTGGTAGTCTATGTTGCTTTGCCAAGTCTTCTGATTATGCCATAGCTTTAATTTGTAAGACTTTCTATTCAAAATGTTAGAAAAATTGTTATAATTAAAAATAAAACAATAATTTAAAACTGCTTTATTAAAAATGCATTAAAAACCATGGAAATTCAATTTTTTCTCATAACTATTATGAAAATCTTCCAAGAAATTCTTCAAAAAATGAGGATAGGGGATCCCTGGGTGGCTCTGTGGTTTAGTGCTGGCCTTCCACCCAGAGCATGATCCTGGAGTCCTGGGATCGAGTCCCAAGTCGGGCTCCCTGCATGGAGCCTGCTTCTCCCTCTGCCTGTGTCTCTGCCTCTCTCTCTCTCTCTCTCTCTCTCTCTCTGTGTGTGTGTGTGTCTCTCATGAATAAATAAATAAAATCTTTAAAAAAATTAGAATATGATAAGCATTGCATTAGGTAACAAACAACAACAACAACAACAACAACAACAACAACAACAACAACCACCAATCTGGTCTTGTCCCTGAACTCCAGGCTCTAAGAACAATTTTATGTAGAACAGGAAGTGTGATGGGTGTTAATAACCATAAAACAAAGAAACAGAGGAATGGACAACTCCACAGCCTTCTCATCTTTTTTATCCTATCCTGAGATCACTTCTGTCTCTTTTTAACTTATCTATTCATGAGAGACACACACAGAGAGAGAGGAAGAGACACAGGCTGAGGGAGAAGCAGGTTCCCTGTGGGGAGCCTGATGTGGGACTAGATCCCAGGGACTCCAGGATCATGCCCTGGGCTGAAGGCAGGTGCTAAACCGCTGAGCCACCCAGGGATCCCCACAGCAGAAAGATCTTGGAGCGCAAAAAGGATAATGTCTTACCATATTGGGACCTTGCCAGTGGATTCCTGCCTCATTCAGAATAAAATTGAAATGTCTGATAGAACCTCCAAATCTCTATGTAATCTGGCCTCTGGCTGCTTTCTTGACCCTATTTTAGGCCATTCTTTCCATGCTTTCCTCTTGAGCTACCCTTGGTTTTTGGTGTGCCTTACACATTTCAGCCATATTCTTGTCCCTAGCCTGTGTAATATGTTTCTGTAGGGTTTTCCCATGACAAAATTGCATCTTAGTTGAGGTCTCTGTGTATTACCCTTGGAAGGGCATTATGTGGGCCACACAGATCACATGTCTCATGCCTCAGACATTCTTCCTCATCGTGAATTAATGGAGCATTTTAAAATGAACCAATGGGGAAAAAATCACAAAAGGTGGGAGATGAAAAGATTTATGTGGGACTGGATAGTCCCACCAGTTGGGAAGTACTGATTATATGGGTATAGTGGGATAATTGCAGGCATCTGAATTTGCTTCCTTAGCACTAGAGATTAGAGCTCCTTGTGGAACTGAATCAATGTGAGTTTCGCTCCTTGGTGGGTCAGAAACTGCACCAGGTTGAGTGTTCACACAAAGAAAAGTTTATTTGCAGCAAATAAGAGGATTATGGGGAATGGCTTCCAATGCCATGACTTCTCGAGCAAGGGTGAGTGGGTTCTTTATTTAGGGTTAGGATGAATATTTAGATAGGGGAGCTTTCTTATCATATGTAAAGGAGGATATAAGGCCACATTTGCCCCTTAAGGAAACATGCTTGTACATATATGATAGATATGAGGTTTATGCTTTACCTTGGGTGGGGATTTTAGTATTATAAATGAGGCAAAGGTAATTGTCAGTTATTCTAGAAGCCACTCCATGGTCCATCTTCCCAGGCAAATTGGGGGTTACACTCAAACTGGTCTGGATGGTCTGGGCTGGCTGGAGGTTTGTCAGGGCAGTTGCTATGCTTGAAGGGAGGTTTTGGTTTCCATTTGCCTGAGTTAAGAGATAAGCTGGAAAGAAGAGCTTAAGGAAAATGTGGGACAAAGGTAGGTGAGTAGAAGCAGGTGGACAGAAAAGGTCAGATCTTGGAGTCTTAGCTGGTGACAGTTGTCCTAGCGAAGGTCACTTTCTAAAGAACAGGAGGTAAGACCAAGGTCCTGCCTAGTGAGCCAATTGTAGGTGAGAATAATCATATACATACATACATACATATATATACATACATATCTATCTATCTATCATCTATCTATCTATCATCTATCTATCATCATCATCATCTATTATCTATCTATCATCTATCTATTGAGAGAGTCAGACATAAGTTTCTTAATCTGTTCAGCGAATTCTAGTGCCTCATTAATATCAAATGGAAATGATGATATATGTATTTCCTCATAAAATCATCATCCATTGAATAAGTACTTCATGAGCCCACGCCATGGCATCTAAAGCATTGGTAAACTGTGTGACAATCTAATGTGAGTGGGGTTGAGCTCAAATAAGGTTCAGAGTGCTTGCTTTGAGTTTGGGCTCATTCTTTTGACACTACAGCCATTATTCATGTGTCAACAGTAAGCAATTACTATTAGGTGTAGCACTGCTTAAAGAAGGTAAAATCCTTGAAGACAAAAATAAAAGAAATCAATTTATGGAAAACCATTACTAGTTTATAAAGGAAAAAGGAGAAAGGAAAGGAAAGAAGGGCGGGCATGTCTGATAACTGTGAACACCTGGGTCATCTCATGGCCTATTTATGTTGAACACATTTTATGATAATGGATGAAATATATTTCTTTACATGTCAAAAAAAACCAATACAAACTTTTTTTTTTTTTATGCTGAAAATTGTGGCTAGTATACCATAGGGAGTTACGTTGCTTTCTTTTAGAGGATGTTGACTTTTGATCTGCCTGTCAGAACAAAAATACTGGCAGATGCCCTTGGCTTTATGTTTTGTCATGGCTGTTCTCTTTTGCTTCTGTTTTCAGACTTTACTCAACAGTTTGGCCTTTACTGATAAGGTGTATCCTTTCTGGGGTCTTAACTGAATGTCTGAGGTGCTCAATCATCACAATCTCCCCACACTGGCTGGGGTGAGACCCCAGGCACTTTCTCACCTCGGATTCTGCTGTTAGGCCCCCAGTCTGTGGCAGCCCCTCTCTGCTGAGTGTCTTAGAATTGTGACTTGTGTCTGTTAGCTCAGCACTTGCACAATGGTCCTCAGGCTTCTGGTCCTCTGGGTCCTGGGTCCCTGCACAGCTTCTTCCCTTAGACTTCCCTGCTTTCCCAATTCCAGCTGCTTCAGTGGCTTGGAATTTCTCAATTCAGCAAGACCTCTTTGCTCTTCTGGGATTTAGCTCACTACACAGTATTCCAGGAAGGTGCCCTCAGGCATCAAGTCAGGACACAGGTAGGGACTTCTCCCAAGGGTCCCCATAATGTATTGCCTGAACAGAGTTGTGTCATACACTTTGTGCAGCTGTCCAGTTCCTTACGGCAGAAGGGTAAGTTTGGAACCAATTACTCAACCATGGCTACGTGTGGCATTTCCAAAGCATTGTGTTGAAGAACAAAAGCATCACCACCAACAACCAAGATATTAGAAATGAACTAAATACTCATCAATATATAATTGGTTAATAAATTATGCTACATACCTATCTTTATTTTTTTATTTTTTTTAAAATTTTTTCTTTTAATTTTTTTTTTTAAATTTAATTTTTATTTATTTATGATAGTCACAGAGAGAGAGAGAGGCAGAGACATAGGCAGAGGAGAAGCAGGCTCCATGCACCGGGAGCCCGATGTGGGATTCAATCCCGGGTCTCCAGGATCGCGCCCTGGGCCAAAGGCAGGCACCAAACCACTGTGCCACCCAGGGATCCCCGCATACCTATCTTTAAATTCCATCCTGACTTTGAAAAGAAGGACATGGACAGATGTCTCAGACACATTGTTAAAATTAAATTAAAAAATAAAAAGCAGTGTTCACAAAGCCACAAAACTGTGTGTGTTTGTGTGTGTATACATGAAGATGCGAAATGTAGAATGAAAACTGCGAGGATAAACTCAAAATTGCTAATATATGGGTACTTCAGAGTAGGAGTAAAAATAGCAGGGCATGTATACTTTGTCTTTCATGTCTCTGTGTATTTGGATCATTCACAATGTGAAAATGCAGTAATATTTTTTAAGATGTAATAATGAAGAAGACTTCATATTGGTAAATTACTTGGGAATCACTCTGTATGTGTTTGGCTCTTTGGCGAAATGCCTTGCTGTGGCTTCAGAGTTAAAAAGCATCTGAAGTAACAAAAGTAGAAACTGGACTATTTATAAAAAAAAAAAGATGATTACTTTCCTGGCGCTGCCTTGCTACCTTTTAGTCTTGACACCCAATCGGAGCAGCAGTATCTCCCACCCCCTCTGTGTTGTTAAGTGCTGCAGATCTGAAATGCTTTTTCTCTACTATTACTGGAAACTGACATGAAGGGTCCACCCTCCCTGCAAATCTGACATGCCAATTTTGAGGGAGGATTTGAGTAATAAACACTTGACACAATTTATTTCTTTTCAAATTGTGAGATGCAGAGTCTCCCCCAGGCCCCCAGTTTGAATACTTGAAAACTACTTTTATGTCTTTCAAAATCCTGACAGGCATGTGGATTCGGAACATGCCAGCAATATGTCGAACACCATCAGTCCCTCTGCCTCCAAGAGTGATTGCAACAATCTTTTAGGATCAGTTCCCAAAGAGTGATTTGCTCCAAATCAGCTAGTTGAAACAAGGATTCTTTTCCTGAGAGTTCAAAAATTCATGATAACTGGAACTGGAAATTACTTAGGTCAGCCAATCCTGTCTCCACCTTCTACCTTTGTCCTCATCACCACTCTTCTCTCTAAAACCACACTCAGAACTAACAGTGTCCCTAATTAAACTACTGGGAATATAACACAGTCACTGGTTAATATTCCTATCAAAAGTGTGTTCTATGTATTCCGATTTCATTTATCTTCATAAACATGTTATCATGCTGATACTTCAGAATAAATCTCAGAGTTAGAGTTTCTAGAAACTAGAGAGAGACAACATTAATTCAAGTCCTGGCTCCATCCATCATTAGCTGTGCAACTTTGGTTGCAACTAAAATCCTCTCTGTTCACTTCATTCTTTCTCATCAGTAAAGTGGAGGTCATGATGGTATCTATATTACAGGATTATTTGAAAATTAAGTAACTTTTGTCTAAAAGTATCTAGGTCATAGCAAATACTTAATAATATGTGTTAATTGTCATCATCACCATCTTTACGGTATTCATCATTAACATCATCTCCTAAATGATTAAATTATTTTATGTACTTTAAAACAGATATTGGAAATATATTCGGAGACTTGCAAAAACATATAATGAGTGAAGAGATAGGGAATATTAGTAAAGAAATGGAAAATATAAAAAGGGAACTCCTTAGAACTGGATTAAAAGCACATGAAAAGGAATTAGTAGAATGAGAAAGCCAAAATTTTGCAAAAATAATTGAACAATGTTGTGTGGAATAATATTACTTTAACATATGAGTAATGGGAATATTAGTGTGAGAGAAGAGAGAGGGGACAGAAAAAATGAAGTAATGCCCCCCAAAGTCCCAGAGTTGTTGAAAATATCACCCTTCAGAGCCAAAGTGTCAGAAAAATCCTAAGCAGGATAAATACAAAGAAAACAAAATGACACCTAGGTGACGTATATAACAATAAAATGCTTTAAAGATATTCAACTCTGTCAAAGTATTCTAATACTTTTTATTCTGATTTCAGTGGAAATATGAAAAAATACATGATTCTTGTTATTTTGTGGCATTCTATGTAGAGGTGGCTCTCTGGGAAGCCATTCACCCTCTATATAAGGAGGGAATATACCTTGTAAAATATATTTTTGTGGGTCCAATCTGGCATCAAGAGGTCTGTGTGATTCCAAGTCTGTTAAGGGGTGCTCTTTCCCAGGCAGCTGGAAACAAAAATCTGGTGTTAGGAATATCTGGCTATTAATCAAAAATCATGCCTCGTGAACAACAACAACAAAAATACCATAGACAGAGAAATACAAATGCAGCAGTTTCAAATAGGAGTGCCAAAAAGACTGTGCTAACCATTTTAAAAAACAGGTTTAGTTTTTCAAATGACATTATTTTTGAGCCCAAAAATGGAAAAGTAAGCAGAACAACTTTGTGGTTGGTCATTTTAATTCTGGAAAATTGTACAACCATTGGCACACTAAACATTGTATATCCTCCTATTTTTTTTTCCCTCCTTCTAATGTCCCTAAGAGACTATATCAGACCTTTAAATTCGGTTACTCATGGAAAATAATTATTTTTAAAAATGATATCCAATCTTTTATTTCTCTGTGCTCTGTTTTGGGTGATTTCCTTAGACATCAAATTTAGTTTAATAATTCCTTCTTTGGCTTTGTGGAATTTGCTCTTTAACCTATAAACGGAGTTTTAATTCTAGGTCACTCTATTTTACATGCATGGAAATTTTATTTGATTCCTCCATAAAAATATATATATTCTGGTTAATATTATTTGGTTATTTGATTTTGTTTCCTATTCTTAATGTTTTTAATTATTTTAAACAGATTTTTAAATAGGTTTGTGCAAGTGGCCTTATTATTTTAGGTTCTTTTCTTGAATGTCTAAGTTATTTACTGTCACTCATGAAAATTCACTTATTCATGTGGTTTGTCATTATTTTAGTTTGCACTCAAAACTGGCAAGAGCGTTATCCTTCATAGGAGTCCCATGAGCCTTCAGCTATGAAAGTAGTTTCTATAGGAACAGCTGCTTATTTCAATCAGATCAATAGAAGTTCTGACAGTTTGATACTGGATTTCATCAATTTCTCAGCAATAGTCTTTCTCACTTCCGAGTGTGAATTTGCACTTCACATCCATATGTGGCATTTGGTTTCGTGTTTTTACCTAGAGAGTTGGTGTGCACATGTGTTATCCGTCCTGCTGGTGCTAAGTGGGAGATAGAGTTTCATTCTTGGGGTCATGTCTTTGAGCAGCCTTGTCAGTTGCCTACCAGGAGCATTTGCTGTGTCTAAGGTGGGGCTGGAAGGGAGAGAGTTAGGAGGGAGAAAGGAACTTGTCTGGAATCCAGTGGATTCTATCCTCCATTGGTGAACTACCCTGCAAGTCAAGCTTTCATTTGCATGGGTATCCAGAAGGATTCCACATGTTTGAGGAAGACCTAGGGCAGAGGGAAGAAGCACACAGCATGCAGGCAGGTGAGAGGTATTGTGTGGACAGGTGGGGCGTCTTAGGTCCTGTCTGGGTACTCAGGAGCTACCAGGAGTACAAGTGCCTTGGTCATTTTGATTCTTAAGAATCTCTCCTCAGCTTGGATTCTGGATCCCGAAAAGAATCCGAGTAATCATCAGAGCTGGTTTGAGCAAAAGACAAGTATGCGATCTTGGAAATTACATAGTATAATATAGTAGATTTTGGTTTCATTTTCCCGAGGAGTACATTTTTCTTTCCTTGATAACTGATCATCTTTCTCAGTGTATATACACATGCATGGGTAGACACATGTCTAGCTCCTTTATTTTCATGGAAGTAGTAGCTTCTTTATGCCCCAGGTTTTATGCTGAACGTCAAAATTCCAGATTTCCCACCTCATCTCATGTGCAGGTATATTTGGCAGGCTATTGTAATGATCCAAGTGAGAGAGAATCACATATATATGTATGCAAAACTTCCCAAGCTCACAGGAAATGATTGAATAAGAAATGTAAATTGAGATGTGTATGTTTTTTTTTTTTTAAATTAGGGAGTACTATGTGGGTCTTGTTCTTATATTGGTGCTTATTAATTTATGAAGTTTCAAGGAGAAGAGAAATTTATATTTTTTAATACCCCTCAGTTCCAGTATGTCTTAGCGTATAATTTTAGGCATTCTCTCACTCAGTTTCTAGTTGACAATGTTCTTGCTCCATGGATAATGTCATTCAGACATCTTGGATACTTTTAAAGTCATCTGAAGAAAAATGCATAAATAATCTGGACAATGTTATTTATTTAAAAAAGATTTGTCTTGTTTTCTATATTTAAAAGTTTAGCTATGTTTCCTTCATGTGGATCTCACTGCAGATACATCTGCTTCTGTTTTGTGTCAGAATTGGAATGCTTCCACAACTATATAAAATATACAGCTTCCAAAATTATGGGCAGAAAAAGTTTATACGTTTCTAAAGTGTGAATCAGTTAAATTAATATTAAAATATTTAAAATAGTATATTTGATGTGGAAATATGGTGGAAAGTTTAGTAATTATTTCTATTAACTATATCATGGAAGAGAATGTAACCAGGATATAGGTAGAAAAGACAAGAGAAGTGATATTTACCCTTAAGCTGGAGCTGAAACCCAAAGTAGGAGTAGATGGATTGACCTTCAAATAAGAACAATAAAGTGATTTTCTATTTAATTGCCTGTTTCTTTACCTCATGTTGGGGTTGGTTCTATAAGCATTGCAGGTCATCAAAGTTCTTTGTATTTTTTTTTCTCCTTATTTAACCACATTGATGCCTTTGCAAAGTCGCCCCAGGGAGAAGGTCTTCCACTGGTAGTCCGGGATGAATAAGCAATTATGGTTAATAAATACCAAATTATTGTATGTTACATAGACAGTTGCCTTTCTGAGAATTTAGGAATGGATACCTTTAGGCAGTAAAGGACTTAAAAGCCTATGAACAGCAATTAAAAAATAAGAAAATATTATTTCCTGACTAGAGAACTGTAACAAGAAGACATGCTAGAATGTATGTGCCTCAATTTAGAAACTTGGAAAAATAATTGAAGGCAACCAAATCTTGTTTGGCTTAGTACATAAGGGTAGGGTTTTTCTAACTTGTGATGACATTTCAACTTTGAGATGAAGCTCTCCCATTTCACCTCTTCTTCTTACCCCACTTACCACAGTCCCACAGAATCTTTTGGTATCAAATTCTTTGTCTCATCCCATGAGAGTAAGGGAAAAATAAGTTTGTTATTAGGATTTAGTTGGCAAGACTTGAACATTTGCTCAGTCGCTTTTAAGGTAAAGGGAGAGAGTGAGAGGAACTACCAACCCAAACTCTTCAGTTTAGATTAATATAGAATCTATGGGAAGAAGTAGATGATCTTTGTGGATGCATTATTTATGGACAGTAACTTTTCCTCCTTAATAGGAGTAAAAATTTAGTAGTACTCTAAAATTGGCTCTGTGTTGAACCAGCAGTCTCGCTTCTATCCTGACAGATATTGGCATAAACAAGTACTCAACAGTGTGAATACACTTGGTATACACTTAGTGAATACGCAGTGCTGAACTGAATGCTTAAAAATGATTAAGATGATAAATTTTATGTTGTATGTATTTTATCACAATTAAAAAACCACACTAATGCATTTATTGTCCTACATAGTTTTTGAGGGCTAGGAAGGCAAAAGCAACTTAACTGAGTGTTTCTTCTGGCTTTGGGTCTCTCATGAGGCTGCAGTTAAGCTATTGTCTCAGATGGCAGCTGCAAAAGCTTGACGGGGCTGGAGGATTCATTTTATTTTTCCTTAATTTTTTCTTTAATTTGAGTATAGTTGACCCACATTCATTAATTTCAGGTTTATAACATGGTGATTCAACTTCTCTGTGCATTGTGCTATGACCAACCACAAGTGTTGCTCCCATCTGTCACCATACAACACTCTTACAGTATCGTTGACTATATTCTCTATGCTGTGCCTTTTCTTCTCATGAATTTTTTTAAAATTTTATTTATTCATGAGAGACACACATGAGAGAGAAAGAGAGAGAGAGAGAGGCAGAGACACAGGCAGAGGGAGAAGTAGGCTCCTCACCAGGAGCCCTATGCGGGACTCAATCCCAGGACCCCGGGATCACTCTCTGAGCCAAAGGCAGATGCTCAACTGCTAAGCCACCCAGGTGCCCCATTATTCTCCATGGATTATTCACTCTATACTGGAAGCCTGTATCTCCCACTCCCTTTTACCCTTCTTGCCCATCCTATACCTCCTTCCCTCTGACAATTTGTTTTCTACATTTACAGGTTTCATTTTTATTTTTGTTTATTTATTTATTTTAATTTTTAGATTCCACATATGGGTAAAATCATATGGTACTTGTCTTTCTTAGGCTGACTTATTTCAATTAGCATAAAACTCTCTAGGTCCATCCATGTTGCTGCAAATGGGAAGATCTCATCCTTTTTTTTGGCTGTGTATTATTCTAGTGTGTGTGTGTCTGTGTACCACATTTTCCTTGACCTGAAGGATCCACTTTCTTTTTTCCCCCTGGAGGATCTATTTGCAAGATGACTCTCATTTAGCTAATGACAGGAGACTTCATTCTCTGCTAACTCTTGGTATAAGACCTCAGTTTCTCACTAGGCCTTTTCCTAGGGCTGAGTGTCCTTATGGCATGCCATTGACTCCTGGAGCAAGGGTTTTGGAGTGAGGCTAAAGATACAACATCTTTTATGACCTAGCCTTAGGAGTGATGCACCATCACTTGTGCTATATTCTAATACACAGACCAAACCCCATGTACTTGAAAAGAGACTGCATAAGGGTGAGAATATCAGGAGAGAGGGACCATTTGGGCTCATCTTAGAGGCCAGCTATACCATTCAAAACTGATAATTTTTTTCCTTTTTCTTGTGACATAGTACATTATGTTGGACTAACTTATCCATCAAAAATATTTCTCGAAAACTGGATAAAATATGAGGCTATTAGAAGGCAAACAAGGAAGTCAGAATTTGAGAGGCCAGGATACTGGAGACAGTGGAAATGCTTTGCAATGAGGCCTACCTTTACCTGTTTTCTCTCCTCAGAGCATTTGCTGATTTGTGACACTGAGCATCATGGACAAGCAAGTAGCAGTGATAGTTTTCCAGGGCTGAGGAGAAGAAAATTGGAGTTTAGGGCTACATGCTCAACCAAGGGCCAGCATATATGCACTATTAGGGGTGTAGTTATTGGAGCAGATACTAAGACTTGAGGATGTTATCCTGTGTTATATATACTCTATTAGGGTATAACCCTATATAGAACCCTAATCATATAACATATATATGATTGTTACACATGTATATGTGTGTATGTTCTTACTTTGGATAGGCACTTCCAAACCCTTCTTTTCACCTATTTTATTTCTTACCCCCTGGCACTTGGTGATTATGATTTGGAGAAATTTTTGTACCAGATTGGAAACATATGAGAATTGATTTTGTGATTAGAAGAAAAAAACACATAAATTTTACAATAAAGTCAAAGCCTAGGTAATAATAATAGCAGTGGTAGTAATAATAATAATAATAATAATAATTATTATTATTATTATATTTATAATATACAATAATTATTTGGTTTATTATATTTTATTATCATTTGGTTTATTATTATTATTATTATTGGTTATTATAATATATAAATATTATATATTATAATATATATAATATTTATAATTTATTACTACTACTACTACTACTACTACTACTACTACTATAATTGTTCTGTTGGCCTCATCCTTTGTACTCCATTGGAGGCCTCATAAGGAGAGGGACTGAGACATATGACTAAGGTAATTGTGGTCCATATACTGTTTTTATTTATGTAAATAAGTAAGACTGTGGCTTATTTTTTCAGGGCAACAATTATGTGTGGGTGAAAATTAAGTTATGTGTATGTGTATTTGAATTTGTATTTGAAATTATGTGCATATGAATTTGGAAAGTCTGCCTGATATTATTATTTATCTTCTATATATAATGTTTGATGTAAAATTCACTTTGGAGGACCCATATGACAGTTCAAAGAGATAGCTGGTTCTCTTTCTATCATTATACACACACACAATTATACATATAAGAATAACACATATACATATGATATACATAAGGTAGTTCTATAAATATATAAATAACATATATATGATTGTTACACATGTATATGTGTGTATGTGCACTTATTTTTTTTATGTTCTTACTTTGGATAGGCACTTCCAGCACTTTATAGACATTACATTCATTTAACCTCTAGAAAGATCCCCATGAGGTAAATATATCACTCAAAGTCAAGCTTGTCTGCTATAACACATTGAAAATGTACGTAGAAGGATATCTGTCCTTAATGTGCTAGTTGCAAGAAAGTGTTCCATGTCAGCGAGTGTATCCGCTTCATATAGCATGAGGGGACCTGATGCATTCCATATTTTCTCTTCCTCACTTACGTAGAAAAGTTGATGCCTTAATGTGCAGGTTTCAGCTGGTTCAGGGGAAAAGTGTAAACTGCAAGAAGGACATGGAGGAAGAGCATTCAATCTTACAGACCTAGGCCAAGGGCAGCACTCATCAGTCTCACTAACATCTCAATGGTGAGAACATCATCTCATGGTGAAGTCTAAATGCAGTGGCCTTGGGAACACAGTTCAGATATTTGTGGAAAACTGGCAGTCTTCCCTATGATAGGTATGATACAGATGCTGGCTGTTTTACCATGGTGATAGGATCCCTACTCTTTGGTTTCAGGGAAGTCCATCTAAAATGGATATCATATTTTCCAACCTTTTTTGTAGATGGATATGGCCTCATATCCAAATCTGGCCAATAGGACATAAGCCTTTGGGCCATACATCTGCTTCTTTTTAGAGTCACTATGTTTACCTTTTACCTCTCCATACTTATTCCTTCCTTCCTCCCTTCTTGGTCTTACCTCGAAATGCTTCTTTCCCTGATCTCAGAGCTAGAAGCTATGAAATATAGAACAGGATGAAAGATGCTGGTTCCTTGATGCCATTAACCACCATATTAATCCCCATCTTCTTGCCCAGTGTTTTATATTAAAGCATACACTCCAGGCTTGTTTAGGCCTTTGTTCCTGTTTTGGTTTTCTGTCACTAAAAGCTAAATATAATCCCAACTTGTGTAATTTCATATTATTATCCCTATTCTTTTTTTTTTTTTTTTTTTAAGAGATAGAGAGAGAAGGGAGGGAGGGAGGGAGGGACAGAAGGAGAGGTAGAGAAAGAGAGAATCTTAACTAGACTCCACACAGAGCCTGACACACAGAGCTGGATCTCACAAGCCTGAGATCATGACCTGAGCCAAAACTAAGGGTCTGACGCTTAACCAGCTAAGCCGCCCAGGCACCCCTGTCCTTATTCTAATGACATATGTATGCCCAGTGAGGTCAATGTTCTTAATTTAGGATATAAACCCAATTTGTCTTGCTCTAGATTCAGTGCTTTTGCCCCTGTACCCATAAGGCAAGACACAGATGAGAACAAATCACGATTTTTTTTTAGTAACAATGGGAATATGCGTATGTCTCTTGAAAAGAGCATTTTAGCAAGCTGTTTAGTCAGATCACTGTGTGCTGAACCAACTTTCTATGTCAGTGTGTCAAAACAGTGCTGGCTTTCCTTTCCTTAGCAAACCTCATCCAGGTAGCTCTTTGTGAAAAGCTCTAGAATTCTGAGGCTCAAAGGAAGAAATAAAAAAGAAAGTTAGATTTGTTGAGCTAAATTAAACACCAGATAAAAGCAAACAGGGAAATGCCATCAGTTGAGGGAATAAACAGTGTATTTATTCTAGTCTATGTCTCTAGTGCCTTAGAATGGAAGGATACAAATTGAATCTCCTCTCTCTTTATTTTCCTTTGTTGACAACAAATGTTGTGAACATTAAATCAGTCAGAGTGCTTGTGGGGAGACGGGTTGGCTGATCCTTCCCAGTGATTGACATCTTTGAGTTGCAGAGACTTGACTGATGTAGAGATGATCTAGTCTTTCGACCTTGAGGCTGTCATATTGATAGTGTCATGGAGTTTGCACTGGTTACAAGTTGCTGACTGAACCTGATTTTTCCCCCTGATATGAACTAGGATTATGCATTAAATGGGGGGAAAAAATGAAAGCTTAAGCTGCAATAATAGCCTTTCCTCCTAATAACGGCATTAATATTCTTAATGGGTTCTGAGATGCACATTAGGCATGTAGTTACTGATTAAGCCATTATGCTATGTTATAAAATATTATCTTCTAGAAAATTAAAAAAAAAGATAATATTGCAGGGATTCACTTTGGCAGTGTCGAATGAACGTAGAAGGATGAAGACATGAGTTCTAGACTCAGCTCTGCCACTAACTCACGGGATGACCTTGGAGAAGGAAATCACCTGAACTTTCTGAATCTCATTTTCCACATCTATAAAATAAGAGCTAAACAACCCTCTAAGGGGTCTTTCAACTGTAAAATTAAAAGAGGAAAAATCTGGGCTTCCATTATCTCAATTCTAATATAAACCCTTTCTTGTGCTAATTCCTGGGAGCAGGAATAACTCTCAATAGAACTACTTTTATCAGTATTTTGCCATATGGAGTTATTTTTGATTGAAGGGACACGATTTGACATCTGTTTTTTTTTTTCAGTTTTTATAACACCAAACTGCGTAATAATAACCAGAATGGATCATCACAACATCTGCTAAGAGTTTTTTGCACTTTTGGAGAAATGGAAGGTGATTATTTGTTTGAACCTTGACTATCATATAATTCTATGTCGACCATAAGAAAAATTAGTCCCCAGTTTTTGAAGTGGATTACCTTTTAAGCATGCATTTGTATTTTCATCCTTGGTAATTACGTTGTGAATGATTGCTATTATTTTAGGGACTAAGTCACGTAGATACAAAGAGTGCAACAGCAACAATGTCAAACATAGGCTTCTTAAATTTTCTAGGGATGCTTTTATCTTATGACTGCTCCACTTCCTGATTCTATAAACAAAGATGAGAAGCAGAAATATCCTACGAACCTTCCTGGACTCTATGACATAGAAACTAATACTATGAATTACTTGAGTATAATTTAACCAAAACAAATGCCCCCACCACCCAGTTTATAAGCATTTGGATTTTGCTAGTTTTAGGTCTCTTTTTTTCTTTAACTTTACTAATGTAACTGAAGTTTCCTTTTTAACTCCTTGTATTTCTTTTTTCTTCTTTTTAAAGATTTTATTTATTTATTCATGAGAGACACACACAGAGAAAGAGAGAGATGCAGAGACACAGGCAGAGGGAGAAGCAGGCTCCGAGCAGGGAGCCTGATGTGGGACTCAATCCCAGGACCCCAGGATCAGGCCCTTGGACTGAAGGCGGCGCTAACCGTTGAGCCACCCAGGCTGCTCAACTCCTTGTATTTCTTATTCCTTTTCTTATCTCCTAAGTATAAACCCTAACCTAAAAGTATTATGAATTACTCATACCTACAAACAATATATATATACCAGCTTTTAAATTTTCATTGTTATGTTTTTGGATGCATCATTCTAATTATTATTATTTAATGAGCAAAAGCTAAGGATGCTGCTAAACATTTTGTATTCCACAGGAAAGTCCCCATGACAAATAATAGGGACCAAAATACTCCCCAAATACTGCTGATGTTGAGAAATCTGGTTAAGCAATTTAAGTATTTATATCTTATTATATTGTTTTGTATTAATTGAGTCAAATTGAATTGAGGTCCTAAGTATGTAGAGTTAGGGAGGAGAAACAGGCACTCCATACTGTCTTGCTTTTCTCAAGTTGAAAAACACGGTGCCTCTAACATGTGAAGAAACACAAAAATAAGTTATTATATTGAGGAGTTCCTCTCCATTTGTATTTTGGAGAACATTCTAAACTTAAGTTTGGGATGCTCTCCCCTACCCGACTCTCTTGGTTTTATCAAGAAAGTTGGGGCTTCATATATATAACTCTCTGCATCTATTTTAACTTAATTGTCAAAATGTGTTAATCACTTAACAGACAGAAATAATGTGTTCTTACATAGTGGTGACTGTTTTATTTTTTCTTGGTGTTAACATCTGGATGTGTGAGGAACTAGTTCCCAGTTTAGATAAATGCTGGTTAGTTTCACTACTCAAATACAATTTTTAAAAAATTATATTTTATCGAGGTATCATTTACATACCCTTACATTCATCCATTTGAAATGTACTATTCAGTGATTTTTAGTAAACTTACCAAGTTGTGCGATCACCAGAATCCATTTTTAGAATATTTTTTCATTCTAATAAGATCATTATATCTATCCTATACTTGCCAACATTCTCAGATTAGACAATCGCTATTCTATTTTCTGTCTCCATAGATTTATCTTTTCCAAACATTCTCTATGAATGGAATCATACAAGATGTGGTCTTTTGTGCCTGACCTTTTTTCTCAAATGGATTTTATTTCTTTTTCACAATAAATCGCAGAAACTTAGGGTGATGGTTTTATTATGAGTCCTTGGTGGAAGGCACTGAGTTTTAGGGCAGGGTTTTTAATTGTGATGGTTTAATGAGCTGATCTTGAATAGACATCACTGGAAGCCACGTTTTGGAATTAGTTGAGAACTGTGTTCTCATTTATGTAGGTCAGAATTTTCTAGAAGATTAAAAAAATAAATAACAATATTTTCATTCTTATTGAAAGTGTCATGGAACCTAACCTCATTCACTGCCCACGTTGAATATTATAACATCAGTTTATCTTATGCCTTAGCTGCTGTGCAAAGAAACATGGAGTCATTTTCAATACATTTGGTATTTCATTTAATTTAGTACATTTCATTTAATACATTTCATTTATGGTGAGGGCGTTTAATAAAATACTAAGCATTTTGAAGCCATACATAGGGAAAAACATGAAAAACATTATCTTTTAGTGTAAGTAACATTACATTTGGATATTTGCCTCTTTTGCTATTATAGAGGTAAACATTATTTATGTTTTTTAAAGAATCTATCCTAACATGATTATTATTTTTTCCCTTGGATTAAAATCAAGAAATATTAAATCATTAAAACAAAGTTGAAATACAGCAAAACATAAAGTACATGTAAAGTCTTATATAGTACTGGGAATCCTTTATTCAGTTATTGCCTATCACAAAACTATTTTATGATACCTAAAAAGAGAATATCAATGACTGTTACTTCTGAGGAACATATAGGATTCTAAACCCAGTTGCAAAAATCTTCCTATTTCAAATTATTCTCAGGACAAAGAATATAGAATTGTGTTCTGCTATTAAGCATACTGATTCACATAAAGTTTCAAAAGAATAAAACCTTATTGGGACTTATAATATTCTGCTAATATCTGTTTTAGTTGATACTTTTTAAAAAAATCTGAATATAATTTATATAAAACAAAACGCAGAGATCTTAGGTGGTGAGCTTAAAGAGTTGTGACAATTATTTACACTGTGATGGTCACAGAAAATAACATACACAAGAATTTCATCATTCTCAAAAGTTCTTTTGTGTCCCTGCCTCTATTCCCTTTTCTCCTTCACCTTAAAAGCTGCTGTTCTTAGATTTCCATGACTATATGTAAGTATTTCTGGTTTTGGAATTTTATATAAATGAAAATATGTAATATTTAGTCTTTTTTTTGTTTTTCATAAAGGTTTTATTCATTTATGAGATATAGAGAGAGAATGAGCAAGAAAGAATAAGCAGGAGAAGCAGCAGAGGGAGAAGGAGAAGCAGACTCCCCACTGAGTAGGGAGCCCAATTTGGGCCTCAATCCCAGGACCCTGAGACCATGACCTGAGCTGAAAGCAGACACTTAACCGACTAAGCCATTCAGGCACCCCAGTGTTTAGTCTTTTATGACAAGTTTCTATTATTCAGTATAATTTGAATGTTTATATAATTTGATAAAGATTTATGTAATCATTATATTTATATATACCTTTCATCTATGTTTATATATTTTTTTCTGTTTTTATTTTGCTGTCAAGTGGTATAGATACAGAAAATTTTGTTTATTGATGCTCAGTGGATAGGCATTTGAGTTATTTTTAGTTTTATTTGTTATGAATAATGTTACCATAAATATTCTTATCTTTTTTTTAGATTTATTTATTTTACAGAGAGAGCATGTGCACATGCCTAAGTGGGGAGCGGGAGAGGAGAGAGAGAGAGAGAGAGAGAGAATCCTCTAGCAGACTCTTCAGTGAGCACAGAGCCAGATGCTGGGCTCCATCTCAGGACTCTGAGATCATGGCCTCAGGTGAAACCAAGGGTCGGAGCCCAACCGACTGAACCACCCAGGTGCCCCTATACTGTTTTTATGGATATGTGTTCTAGATTCTCATAGATAAATTCTTAGGAGTAGAATTGTTTGGTCACAGTTCACCAAACTGATTAAAACATTTAAACACCCATTGCCAATGTGCACGAGTCCCTGTTGCTATATATTCTGCTATTATCTAAAACTGTCAGTCATTTTTAATTGAGTCATTTTTATGGGTTGGAAATGTTATATTCAATGGAAGATTATATTTTTATTTCCCAATGACAATATATTTTCTTTTGTAAACCAGCTTTTCAAGTCTCTTCTACCTTTTCCTTTCATCTAATGAAAATTCATTAATTGTTGAGTTTTAGGTGCTTTTTTTTTTTAATTTTGAATATGTATCCCTTTCAGTCTGTGACTTGTTTATTCATGTTTTTAAATGTTCTTTGAAGAAAGGAGATTTTAATTTTGTGGAATCCAATTTGCCATTTGTTTTCTTTCATGATTTTAGTGCTTCTCCTGCTCCAAGAAGTCCTTGAGACCAAGGATTGATAGTATTCTCCTATATTTTCTTCCATAAGTAATTCTGAATTTTAGATTTAGGTCTTTGGTTCACCTCCAGTTAGTTATTATGTTATTAAGGGTGGTAGGGGTCAAGGTTTATTTTTCCCCAAATTTAATATCTAGTTGTTCCAGTTCTTTTTGTTAAAAAGTTATTCCTTACCCAACTGGATTGATTTGGTTTCTTAGTTGAAAATCAATTAAACACATGCACACATACACTTATGTATATACACTTTTTCATTTGTCTTCATGGTCTATTTATCTGTATTTATGCTGCTAACACATGTTGATTACATTAACTTTATGATAGAGACATTTTGAAGTCAGATAGTATACACTCTGTATTTTTTTTACTTTTCTAGATTTTTGTCATTTTCATATAAATTTTGATGTTAGTTTTAGCATTAGTCTGAAAATTTCTTGTAAGAAGCCTCCTGAGATTTTGACTAGGATGATGGCATTGCTTCTATAGATCAATTTGGGGAGAAGGGTATCTTAACAATATAAAGTTTTTCAATCCATGAACATAATATATTCCTTCATTTATTAACTTTTACTTAATTTCTTTCAGCACTGTATTATAGTTTTTAGCATGAAATTTTGGCATATAGTTTCTTAGTTTTATTCCTGGAAATTTTTTTCTTGTTATGCTATTGAAAATGTTTGGTTTTAAAAACCTCATTTTCTAACATTTTATTGCTATCACATAGAAATGTAACTAACTTTTTTTCTAGCTTTGTATTTCACAAATTTTTTCAGTGATTTATTGTAGACTATTTATTAGTTCTCTATGTATATAATTCTAATATATTCAAGCAATGACACTTTTACTTTCATCTTTCCAACATTAGGCACTGCTTTATAGTTCTCACTGTATTGTGACATCTAGGGTTTCCAGGACTATGTTGACTAAAAATTGAGATAGTGAAATCCTTGTTGTTGTTGTTGTTGTTGTTGTTTTTAATCTTACTGAACAAATCTTTAACTTTTCATCATTAACTATGATATTATGTATAGGTTTTGATTAATGCCTTTATCAGATTGAGCATACCTTCCATGTCGATTATTTCTTAGAATTTTTATTAAAGTATGGAATTGATAAAATTGTTTTTATGGACCTGACTAAAATGACTATATAGTTTTATCCTTTATTCTTCTAATGAAATAAATTCCATTGATTTATTTTTAAATATTAAGTTAAACTTTTATTCCTTGGATAAATCCCACTTTCTCATATTTTATTTTTGTGCATTTATGAAATAAATTAGCCAGTATTAAGGAATTTATTAGAGACATTGAAATGCAATTTCTTTTTAAAATATCTTTGCTAGGTTTTAGTATTGGGGACATGGTGGCAATGAAAGGATTTTTGGAAAGTGATTTACTTTCTATTTCTTGGAAAAGTTTTTGTAAGATTTAAACTATTTATTCCTTAAAGTTTCATAGAATTGATCATTGGACCTGTCTAGATCAATAATTTTTGTTGCTAAATTTTTTTTTTAATTCACAAGTTTTCAAGTAAATATAGGTGTAAAGAGATTTTTAATTTCTTCTGGTGTCATATTTACTGTTATATTTCCTAAAAACAAATTGTGCATTTCCTTTAAATTATCAACTTTATTGGCATAAAGTTCATAAAATCTATATATTATTAATTTTTCTAAGTCTGTGGTGATATCTAATTTATATCTAATGTTGTTAGTTTGTGTTTTCTCTATTTCTTCTGGGTAAGTCTTGCTAGGGATGTGATGATTTTTATTATCATTTTAATGAACCAACTTTCCCAAAGAAGAAAAGTCCAGGACCAGATGACTTCACTGGTGCATTATACTAAATATGTAGACTATTAACACAAATCCTTGTCTCCAGAAGTATAAATTAGGCAGTCTTGCATACATTACTGAATGCTTTCTCTACTTGTTAATTAATTATTTAGAAATAGATAAGATAGATGTTCCACTATGATTTTGGAATAGTCTGTTTTCTCTCTTTTTTTTTTTTTTTCTGTTGATTTTGCTTATATATTTGAAAGATTTGCTACTGGACACTATCTTAGTTTTTCTAGAGCTACCCTAACAAAATAACATACACTGGGTGGCTTTTGTCATGGTTCTGGAGGCTGGAAGTTCAAGATCAATTTTCTGGCAATGTTGGATTCTTCTGAGGCCTTTTTCCTTAGTTTACAGAATGCTTCTCTCTCATTCCCTCTTCACATGCTAGTTTCTCTCTGCCTCCACACCCCTAGAGTCTCTTCTTCTTATAAGGATGCCAGTCACATTAGAATAAAGACCTATTCTAATGACTTTATTTTTACCTAATCAACTGTTTAAAGACCTTATCTCCAAACTGGAGGTTGGGACTTTTCAATGTGGAATTTCACTGTTGGGGGGTGGCGACACAATTCAGCCCAAAGCAGGTGCTTTTGCGTAAAAGATTACTTATCTTCTTGATGAATTGATCCTTTATCACTATAAATGTGTCTCATTATCTCTGGAAATACCTTTTGTCTTTAAGTCTATTTTGTCTAATAATGATCTAGCAAACCCATGTTTCTTATTCTTAGTGTTTTCATGGTATCCTTTCATCTTTTTTTTTTTTAACTGTGTATGTTTTTATATTTAAACTGTGTTTTATATAAGCAGTAGTCTTGAGTTTTTCATCTAGGGGTCTAATCTCTGCTTTTTCATTAGAATACTGAGTCCAGGTACCTCAGTGTGATTACTGATTATTTTCATTTAAGTTTTAGCACATGAAATTTCTTGTTTCTCTTTTCCTTTTTTCCTGCTTTTAAAACATGAAACAAATAGTGTAGTATTTCTTTTATGTTTCTTTGTCATTTGTAGTTATCCTTTCTTGTACTATTTTTAATGGATACTCAAGAGGAACACTGTCTAATACAACTTTCTGCAATTCTCAGAATATTCTATATACCTCTGCTGTTCAAGACAGTAATGAATAGTTACTTTGGCTACTGAGCATTTGAACTATAGCTAGTATGCCTGAGGAATTAAAATTTTAATAATTTTAATTTTAATTAATTTTAATTTATGTTTAAATAAACAATGTGGCTACTAGTTATTGTATTTGCCAGTGCAGCTCTAGGAGACTACAGTAAACAATTTTTAGGCATCATAGTCTGGCTTCAAATAATATTGTACTATGTCATAAATTTCTGCATTTTATAACAGTGTGATTCCATATATACTGTCTGCCACTATTTGCATTTATTGTCATGTTATAAATCATAAACCATATATAAATTATATATCCACAATAATTGTATGGTATTGTCTTCACTTAATGTCAGTAGTTTTATATAAATATAAAAGTACATATATATAAAACCATAATTAACTATATATTTTAAAAATTTAAATACAATGTTAAAAAGTCTTTCATAGTCACCCATACATTCTCTTTTTCTAGTGCTCTTCATTTCTTTCTTCAGGGCCAAGTGGTAGCTGGTATTATCTCCTTTAGTCTGAAGAACTTTTTCTAGGATTTCTTGTCACATAGGTCTTTTTCAGGGAATTCTCTCAATTTTTACGATCTGAAAATGTCATATTTTTCTCTTATTTGAAGGTATAAGTGATGCATTTAACATTCCAGGTAAACATTTTTTTCTTTCCTTTTTTTTTTTAAGATTTATTTATTTATTCATGAGAGACAGACACAGAGAGAGAGGCAGAGACATAGGCAGAGGGAGAAGTAGGCTCTTACAGGGAGCCCGATATGGGACTCAACCCCAGATCCCGGGATCACACCCTGAGTTGAAGGCAGATGCCCAACCACTGAGCCACCCAGGTGTCCCTCCTTTTAACACTATATGATATTTTCTCATTGTCTTCTGCTTTCATTTTTTTCATGTAAATCATGTTATAATTCTGTATCAACAATCTACTAACAATATTACTACACATTTAGTGGCTTAGAACAACACAACTTTAAAAAAAAAAAAAAGATTTTATTTGTTTATTTGAGAGAGAGCAAGAGCATGAGCCAGGGGTGGGAGGGGCAGAAGGTAAGGGCAAAGCAGACTCCCTGCTTAGTGTGGAGCCCCATGAGGTTCTTTATCCCAGGACCCCAGGATCATGACCTGAGCCAAAGGCAGATACTTAACTGAATGGGCCTCTTAGATGCTCCAGAATAATACAGCTTTGTATGTCACAGCATCTGTGGGACAGGATCTTTTCCTTTAAGATCTTTCATGTAACTGCCATCAAGATGTTTGTCCTGATTAAGAACTCATCTGAGGCTCAGCTGAGTACCTTCCCTTCTGAGCTCATGAAGTTTCTCATGTGTTGTTAAACTGAAGGCCTCAGATTTTTGTTGGCTGGATGCTGCCCTCAATTTTTTTTTATGTGGTCTTCTCAACATGCCTGTCTCTCAGAGTCTTGTAGCAATACAAACATTATAATCTCATGTAACACAATCAGAAAATCTAATCATATACACATACTCATATCTGTCATCTTTTCCATATTCTTTAGGTTAGAACAAGTTATAGGCTCCACCCACACTCAAGGGGAGAGAGAGAAAATTGCATGTTTAAGAGGATATCAGGATCATGGCAGTCATCTTAGGGTTTGTTCACTATATATTTTCCTATTTCTGTTTCCCGGTGTATAATTTGTCTTTTGCCACTGTGTGCTCTAGATTTCTCTTCATCTTTTTTTTTTTTTTTAAGCACTTTAACCATGTGTCTTAATTTCGTTTAGTTAGCTAAGCTAATTAGATTTGTGAGTTGTAGTCGTTCATTAATTTTAGAAAATTCTGTCATTTTAAAATATTTCTTCTGCTCTATTTATTTAAAGATTTTTATTCATTTATTTGAGAGAAAGAGAGCAAGCAAGCAAATGTACAAGCTGGCAGAGGGGGAGAGGGAGAGGGAGAAACAGACTCCCTGATGAGCAGGGCTTGATGCCGGGACTCTGGGATCATGACCTGAGCTGAAGGCACCCACTTAACAGGCCGAGTCACCCAGGCTCCCATCTCTTCTTTATTGGCTATGAGTCACTTTCTCTTGCTTTTTCTTGCCTGTAGTTATTCGTATTGTGCCACCTATTATGTATACTTGAATGTTAGAGACAAAAGTAGATTATATTCATCTCTAGAGAAGAATACATTGCTTTTTCATCAGGTCACTGCTATGTGCTCTCATTGGGTCTGCGCTGTGTTGTAGCATTATTTAGGTTGGAGTCATCACTGGTTTCAAATGTTATGAGGGCAGCATTGGGCCTTACCGTCTCCACTCCAGGCTCTGGTTTTCTGAGCTTGAAAGATTTCTCTTCACCTTTCTTCGTGCTCCAAGCCTTTAGCAGCTACTCCAGGGTACTTCATGAAGACTGGAGTTCCTGAACGGCTTTTCTCAGATTTCCTGCTATGCCAACAGTTTTTGGCAGCTACTTCCTTGCCCCCATGAAAGTTCAGAGTGCGATGGAGGGATATTTCTTAGCTCTTTTCTTCTGTCCTCAAACTTGCGCATATTCCCCATATATATTGGAGTTTTAAGAACTTTTTTTTTTTTAAGATTTATTTATTTATTCATGAGAGACACACACATGCAGAGAGAGAGAGAGAGAGAGAGAGAGAGAGGCAGAGACACAGGCAGAGGGAGAAGCAGGCTCCATGCAGGTAGCCTGATGTGAGACTTGATCCTGGGACTCCAGGACCACACCCTGGGCCAAAGGCAGGTGCCAAACCACTGAGCCACCCAGGGATCCTCCAGAACTTGTTTGTATATATATTTATCTATGGCTAAAAACCTTGTGTGAAAATGTTGATCATTGGGTGCAGATACTGTGTGTGAGACTCTGGGGATCTAATCCATTATTCTGGCCCCCTTATGGCCATGACAATTTTCTGGAAAGTCCAATGTTTTGTCAGTGCTTCCACTGGTGGTAGATTTCTCCTCTATATCAGTGTTCTAGGAAGAGCTCATCACTTCCTCAAATTTAGTTTATTAAAACTCTTTGTATCTTCAGCTATCTGATTGTTTTAAAGAACTATAATATATTTTATCAGGCTTTTTCTGTTGTGACTTTCTTCAGGTTAAGGAGAAATACTATTAGCTGAAATACCATAAACTAATTTCTAATATTGGGCCATGTTTTCTTGACCTCAGCATTTTGAGTCTATTTTTTTTTTTTTTTTTTTTGCTCTGGCAGGCTGTCCCTTATAGTGTGTGTAGGAGCATCTGTAGCCTCTACCCACTCGACGTCACTAGACCTCCTTGTCGCAGTTGTGATAGCCAAAATATCTCTAGACATTGCCAAATGATCTCTGAGGGACAAGATCACCCCTGGTTAAGAACCTCTGAGTTAGCACATGTTATATAAATTCTTGTCAATAAATGTGTCAAATAAAAAAAATTACCTACTTACAGGAATCTTGATATAGTGGATACTGCAGGGGCTTGGCAATCATTTAATAATAAATGACAATTCCAGTTCCCACCTTTCAAACCTGTGTGATATAGAACAAGTTACCTAATCTTCCTATACTCCAGGTTCCTTATCTTTAAAGTATTTTATAGGGATTGTATGAGTATTTTTATGGCAACAGTTTTGTTACATGCCCCGTAAAATTCTTAAATATAGGAAGAGTTTAGAAAATTCTCATCTCTTTAGGATGTTTCTCTGTAGCACAGCCTCTAGAAGTATGATGACAATAAAGCAATAAAGTAGACCAGGGCTAGGGAGAGAAATATGAAGCTGCAAATAAATGAACGCAGAAACGTAAAGCTGCTAAGACATATACTAATTCCACGAAGTAGAAAGTTTCATTTTTATGTATTGGTTGTCATCAATAACTCTTGACTCCATTTACAAATATATTTAGCTCCCTCTGATCTCATTTGTGAATTGTGAAATATCCTTGTTTAGAGGATTAAGAACTTGTTTCATTTTTCCATTTATATTATAATGAGAGGAACTGAGGAATAGGTGAGCACATTTCCTAGCCACTGGCTGATACTCCAAAATGCAGGCCTGGCTCCCTCCTTACAGACGTCAGGATCTCCTCATCCAAGACTTCTTGAAAGTTGTACTGAAAACAATTAGTTTATTGTCCAATGGCCTTTTCTCAAAACATTCTCTAACTTAGGCCTTTTTGGATTCTATTTAGGAAAAATACACAAATAAAATCACCAAATCAAAGGGTCTGTTTAGGTTTTATAACCTTGGCCAACTCACTTGATCTTTTTATTCCTCAGTGTCCTCATTTATAAATAGTGTATATCTCAAGGCCCCTCTTGCTCTAAGAATATGAAATTGCAAATAATATAGCATCATTTACAGCTTTTACATGACTTAGTAACCTTTAGGTGTTGTACTCTGCTAGTGGCACAGTACATCTCCAAAGAATAATTTAATAGATTGTAGCATTTTCTGGAATTGATACATATTAAATTGATTAAGTACCAACCTCTAATTATTGTCCAGATATTCCACAAAGTAGCATATTGGGGCATTGTGGGTAAAGGAGCCCCACTGGAACATTATTTCTGTGTCACATATTTTAAAAATCTAAATTATTTTGATCCCATACTTTATAATCCTTTAACAACCTCTTTACTTGTCTATATCTATTTTATCAACTTTCTTTATTACATCCTTTGTCTTTGCCAATTATCCCATCCTTAATAGGTTTCATACAAGCACTCTATAATCTTGATTTTCAAGACTGATTAGCATATATTGCCAAAAAACTGATCAGGTTGATCATGTTACCTTATCATATCGATGCCCTTGTCTTATTTGACCTTTCTTAAGCATTCATAGTAGATGATATCTAATTGTTTACCCCATAAAAGGTATGGGATTCAAAGCTGAAGGGAATAGTTCAAGAAGACGAAAAAATAATGGTGTAAAAACAATAATAAGGAGCAAGGAGGACATATTAACATATCCTTGTACCACTGGACAAAGTAGAACACAGGAAACATGTTCAACTCAAGCAATGGAAGAAAATTTTATGGACAATCAGAGAAGACCCATGCTTCAGTTTATACAAAGTGATAAATCGAATATCTGAGAAGTGGTTAAAGATACAGGGCAAGTTTTTTTTTTTTTTTTTTTTTTTAAGGATTTTATTTATTTATTCCTGAGAGACACAGAGAGAGGCAGAGACACAGGTAGAGGGAGAAGCAGGCTCCATGCAGGGAGCCTGATGCAGGACTCGATCCGAGGACCCTGGGATTATGTCCTGAGCTGAAGGCAGACGCTCAACCACTAAGCCACCCAGGTGTCCCAGGATACAGAGTAAGTTTAAGGTGACATAGTTAAGCGTAAGTGAATATATCAATTGGAAAAATTCTAGTAAGTTATTTATAAATCCATGCTTTAATTTCCCAACCTCTAAAACGGAAACTACCCTTGTTTACATCTTTCTTTATGGGCTTATTGTTGAAGATGGGGAGAAACACTTGACGTAAATATAGTTTGTAAATTTTAAAGCATTAGATACTTACAGGCCTTATTATTAATACTTTTTATACTCATTTAATCCAAGCAGTATATTGTTGCTTTTCTTATTTTTGAATTTTATAAGCC
Source organism: Canis lupus familiaris (assembly GCF_011100685.1). Classification (NCBI taxonomy): domain Eukaryota; kingdom Metazoa; phylum Chordata; class Mammalia; order Carnivora; family Canidae; genus Canis; species Canis lupus. The sequence goes on along the minus strand of NC_049239.1, from coordinate 31,261,234 downwards.
AAGATATGTTTGTGTATGTTAATTTGCTACTGATATGCATTTGCTAAATCCTTCTTTTTCCTTTTTTTTAAAAAAATCATTTTTCAAGTGAAAAAGATATATTTATCATTTTCTACAGTTTTTCAAAGGAAAATTAAAAATGGTGAGAAGGACAGAACGGACAGTCTTAGAACTCAATGTATTAGCTTTATGAAATATTCCTTTACCTTCTCATATTTTTTCTTGTTTATCTCAGACCAGTGAAATCTTCGTCATGGAACATATGACCAAAACTGAACGTTCAGAAGCCACCGCTTTAGATGCTGCCTTTAAGAGGTATAAGGTTTTTATTGCTTCAGATTCTAATATCACAGAAGATGATTGTGTAAATTCAGAGAACACTGAGATATCATTAAAAAGTGACTTTAGTTATGACCTCTAAAATGCCATCCGCACTGAACTTTGCATGCAGCCCTACTGTCAAATTACCATCTTAAATACTGGTTTATTTGGCCACTTGAAGTGTGAAAATACTCAGAGAATTAACACATATACTTCTGCTTCTGTAGTAAATAATAAAAAGAGAAAATCTGTTCAGATTCTACCTAAATCTGCTTACATTTTGCTTTGCCTCTGACTTAGGAAATTATGAGCTTTCAGAAGAACAGAACCATATCTCAATCTTTTCTACTTTTCATAATAAGGGCTAAGGCATTTCTTTCTTTTTCTTTTTTTTTTCCATATAAAAAGCACCAATAAGTGTTTTAGAAGCCAAAATGCTTTTAGGATCAAGTATACATCATTTAAAATTGTACAGTGAACTGATTTGTGACTCCCAAGTAAGCCTGCATCCAAATCCTTGGAATCTGTGTATGTTAGTTTATGTGACAAAAAGGCATCTGCAGGTATGATTATATTACAGATTCTGAGATGGAAAAATGGTCCTGGATTATCCAGGTGGGCCCATTGTAATTCTAACTGCCCTCACCAGGGGAAAGCAGGCATCAGAGGAGAAGGTATGCAGGGGCACCTGGGTGGCTCAGTGGTTGAGCATCTGCCTTTGGCTCAGGTCGTGATTCCAGGGCTCTGAGGTTGAGTCTTGCATCAGGTCCCGGGGGAAGCCTGCTTCTCCCTCTGCCTAGGTCTCTGCCACTCTCTCTCTTATGAGCAAATAAATAAAAATCTTTTAAAGAAGGCATGCAGTGATTGGAGGGATGCTTTCTGAAGATGGAGCAAGGGGCCAAGCAACACAGGTGGATGCCAGGAGAGGAAATAGGCAAGGAGAAGCATTCTCCCCTCAAAGCCTCCAGGAGGAACTCGCCCTGCCACTGCTGTGACTTTAGCTCTGTGAAAATCGTTTTAGACTTCTGAACTCCAGGACCATAAAATAATAAATTATATTGTTTTAAGTCACCAGGTTTGTGGTAGTTTGTTATTGCAACAACAGAAAACTGATGCACAAAGTAAGCGATGTACAAGCTCCTTCAGAATGAAACCCTAAGCTACTTGCAAATGATGATGCTACTTGATTCTGTTCTTTTTCATATACCAACCATCAGAGAATATTGAAAAGTCAGTTTTGCCCACAGGGCCATAGCTCAGGGACTAACAAGGGTTGTTTTCTTGTTTATTTTATTGGTTAATTATCCCTTTCCATTTCTGTAGTGGACATTGTATCCAAGTAATGGCTTAAATGTATAAAATATGTTTAAATGCACAAAAAGTATTTATCATATAAAGTATTTGTAACAGGCCTATCAGGTAGTTAATAGGTAACTGTTACTGCTTTTATGATTGTTATTTTTACATTTCATAATGACAAGTGAGATTTATCATTTTTATATGTTGATCAACTGAGATTACTCTTCCATGAATAATCTAATAGACCCATTAAAGAAATATTTGAACTAGTATTTTTTCTATAATCATAGCCTTCAATTCCATTCCTACTTGTGAAGATTTTTTTTTTTTTTAATCACAAGTAAGTGTTGGCTTTTATCAGGTGCTTTATAGCACCTTTTAAAATCCTAGTTTGTCTTTTTTAAATCCATTAAGGTAGTTAACTATATTTTTATATTCTTAAAAATACTTTACATTTGCATTATGGAATTGAACCCCAGTTGGTTGTGATGTTTTTATATATTAACTCATGATTTATTTGGGATATTTTATATCATTATTATTAATAAGATTATAATTTTCCTTTATCAAACTGTTTGCCTGGGTTTGGAATCAAGTTTAGACTGGTCTCATTAAATACATTTGAATATAGTTTCTCTTTTTATGTGCCTTAATAAACATTTTATAAAATAGACATTCCATGAGGGTTTGAAAAAATTAATTTTAAACCCTTGTGAATATAGAGTGTTTCACATATGATATGTATAGATGTAGTTATAGATATGTATATTACATATTTTATGTAATACATATATATATATATATATATAGAGAGAGAGAGAGAGAGAGAGAGAGAGATGATAGGTAGATAGAAAGGTAGATTTCTTTACTACTGTAGTGATTGGCAAAATACATCTTGCCAGACAAATCTGACCTATAATCTATTTTTGTAAATAAATTTCTCTTGGAATATAGTCATACACATTCACTTATATGTTGTTTATTTATGACTGTTTTCATACTATAATAACAGCTTTGAATAGGTACAACAGAGAACATAAGGTCCAAAGTAATTCAAACATATTTACTCCTTGTCCTTTTACAGAAAGTTTGTTCACTCCTGGATTGCAGAATCAATATATTTCAATATTGTACGCTTATTCAAAATTTCTATTTAATATTGAATCAACTTGACAGTGTATATATTTTCTAGACAATTTTTCATTACATCTAATTTTTCAATAAATATTTAATGAGTCTTTCTTTTCCAAGTACCAGACACTTTTCTAGACAGTGTAGGTATAACATTGGACAAACCAAAACAAAACCTTGCCCTTTTTGACTTTACATTCTAGACTAGAGATAATTAAAATATACTAATAAATGAATGCAGTAGCTTCAGGTAATGATCAGTGCTAGTAAGAGAATAGTGGAAGGGCATAAAATGATGTTTTTGATAATGTGTGTAGGAAAGGTCTCTTTGAGGAAGTGACTTTTGAACAAACATGAAGTAAAAGGAGTAAATCTTTTGACTATCTTGGGGGAAGAACAACACAGGGAGAGAAAACTTGAAATACAGAGCTCCTGAATAGAAACATCCTTGTATTTGTTGTACTGGAAAGACAGCAAGGAAGTCAGTGTAGCTGGAGCAGAGTGACTGAGATATAAAATGTTAAAAGATGAAGTCAGAGAGTAACTAACCAAGGGGCCAGTGTCAAGATTCATTTGTCTATGAATAATGGGTTGCTATTGGTAAGTTTTGAGCAGGGTTGTGTCATGACATAAAACTTATTTTAAATTAACAATATTTACCTTGTGTGGAGAGAAAACTGTTAAAGAAATAAGGAAATCAAGTAGGGGATATTGTCCTCAATGGAGAAGATGGTGGTTGTACCAAAACATTGGCAATGAAAAAATTACATACGTTTTCATCTCAGATGTATCTCAACAATGAGATTTACTCATGGAATAGATGCTCATTATGAAATAGAACAAAGATCATGGCAACAGTTTTGTCCTGGAAAACTTGATGATTTTAATGATATTTTTTGCAATAGAGAATTCTAAAAGAGAAGCACATTAAAGTTGGGGAAATAATGAATTTTGTTTGAACATGTTACCTTTCTGATGGTTAATTAAGGTCCAAATGAAGGAATGTAGTAGACAATGAAATAGAAAATCTGGAATCCAGGAAGTTAGTCTGGTTTGGAGTTAGTCTTGAGATTTATTAGGTTATACATTGTACTTAAACTCAACAGACTAGATATGGTTATTTTTTGGAGAGTAGATAAGATGCATGAGTCTGAATTCTAGAGTATTTCAACATCTAGAGGTCAGGAAAAGGAAAAGGAACCATTAAAAGATACTGAGAAAGAGTGAAGCAAGAAGAGAAATAGAATAGAAATAGACATCTGTCTTGTCATGAAAGTAAAAGAAAGAAATAATTTCAAAAGAGAAATAGTGATTGAGTATGTCCTATGCTATCAAGACACATTCCAGATGAGAAATGAAAGTGACATTGGAGAGGCACCTGGGTGACTCAGTCGGCTAAGTGTCCAACTCTTGGTTATGGCTCAGGTCATGATCTCAGGGTCGTTGGATTGAACCCCATGTCACTTTCATGCTCAGCACAGAATCTACTTGAGATTCTTTCCCACTCCTTCTGCCCCTCTCCCGTTGGTCCTCCCTTCTCTCTCCTGCTTACTCTTTTGCTCTCTGAAATAAGTAAGTAAGTAAATAACTTTAAAAAAGGAAATGACATTGGATTTGTCAACTTGGAGGTTATTCTCTGTGATGGCAATATTTTGTTGGATAAAATGGACAGCATAGTGTTGCAGAAGGATCAAGAAAAATGCTACGTAAAGAAATTTAGGCAGTACATGTTCTTATAATTTTAAAATTTCGGCTATATATGTACCAGTTCATTCAATTTTTTTTTTTTTGGTGTATTTTTCTTTCCATAGGATATCTATGTTGTATATTCTAAGAATCAACTTTTGTTTTGATATGTCTAACTAATGACATATTTATGTTAAAAAAAAAGATGCCCTCTCCTTTTGTATATTTTTCACTTCACAGACATTTTGGGTAAGGGAGCAGAGGTTGGGAAATTTTTTATTCCTACAACAATAAACCTGTATATATTGACTTTCCTTTTCTACCCACACGTATTCAACATCCATCATGTGAATGACCCCTGAGTAAAAATGGATCTTCTACCTATATGGTTTTGATATTTTAGGCCCTTTTCTTGAAATAATTTATGCAACTAGAAGTTTTTAATGATTAAAATTATCATCTGCCCAGATATATGGGCAATATATCATGACACTCTTCTATAATTACTTAACACAAATTCTTCACCTGGAGAAGCATGGATTTATTGTTGTTGTGTTTATGATATAGGAGTCAATTTACATGTGATTAGAAAGATTCCATAACATATCTACACTTTCAATAAAATTCCTTAGTAATTAAGATTATATAACATAAAAATATTTTGAGAAATAAAATAATCAATACTTTTTTCATTTTTCTTTTTCTTTTCTTTTCTTTTTTTTTTTTTTTTTTTTTTTTAAGTAGGTTCCATGTGCAGATGGAGTTTGAATTCATGTCCCTGAGATCAAGAGTGGTATGCTTTTTTTTTTTTTTTTTTTTTTTTTAAGAGTGGTATGCTTTACTGACTGAGTCAGCCAGGTGTCCCTACTTTATCTTTTCTATATATGATAATTAGATGTGTTCTTTTTAACCAATGTATCTTCTGATTTAAGTAAGAAAAAAATAAAATAAAAAGGGAGAGAAAGAGAGACAGATTCTGATCCTGCCCATGAAGAATTAACTGCTATAGAAACTGCAGTCTCACCCAAACAGAGCTAAGAGCCCTTATAACACTACACCAAATATATGCAATATCTGTTTCCAGACATTAGACAACAGAAATGCAGGACTACATTCCTGAAAAGGAAGGAAACAAATATGGTGAGCCCTATGATTATAAAGTTTACTGCCTAGAAGTCATTTCCAGGCTGCAGTTGTGAAATGGAGTCCCACATGGAGCTCTGTAGTCTTGCTTAATCAGGAACAGGATAGGAATTTGGGGGCACTAAGACAGCTAGAATTTGCAGAGCAGAATAAAGAAAAGAAAGGAACTGTGCATAGAGCAAACTCAAGAGATTTTCAGGTGGACTCCCTTGGGTTGACTTATTTTTATTTTTTTCTGAAAATACTCATGGAACTGACTTGCTGAGCCATTTATTTAGGATCCTTAGAGGCCTTGAGTATAGAAAAATTCAATAGAACTGAATCTTCAGAGTTTGTATAGCTTGAATTTAGAGTGTGTTAAATTCACCTTAGTGTATTATTGTCTTGTTGCATAAGAGAAAACCATGAAAAGCATCACTGTATCTTGTGAATGATCACTTCAGAAGAATACCTATTATGTTGTCCAAATGACATTTTCATTAACTTTAGATAATTTCTTTTAGAATTTGGAAACCACAGGATCAATTTATCTCACTGCAAATTGATAGGCTCATTCTTATCAAATAATAGGAAATATATAATCTATTTTGCGCCCCCCCCCTTTCTTTCTAAACTGCTTGGATCAAAGGCATTCTTTTTATATATATATATAAACTTATTTTTTATTGGTGTTCAATTTGCCAACATATAGAATAACATCCAGTGCTCATCCCCTCAAGTGCCCCCCTCAGTGCCCGTCACCGAGTCACCCCCACCCCCGCCCACCTCCCCTTCCACCACCCCTAGTTTGTTTCCCAGAGTTAGGAGTCTCTCATGTTCTGTCTCCCTTTCTGATATTTCCCACTCATTTTTTCTCCTTTCTCCTTTATTCCCTTTCACTATGATCAGAGGCATTCTTGATGTGATCTTTCTGGGTCCTGAGATCCTCAGCCTGTATGAGGAAGGGGACAAAGAAAAGGACATGGTGCAGATTATCCTCTGCTTCAATGATCATTTTATCAGTGGAAATTCATTTTCCAGAAAGGATTTTTTTAAAACAACTTTTGTTTCTATTAGAATATTAGAAACCACTGGCTTTAAATTCAGTTGTTTAGTTGAGTAACGCCATTTTCTTAAATTTTTGGCTAAAGTGGTGGTTAGAAGTAATATAATCCAAATCAGGATATGAATTGCATCTTTTATTCCTTAGTCTCTGTGACCTCTGGTAATTTATTTAACATGTGTAAGATCCAGTTTTCCCATTATGATGAGAATATTTACCTTCTAAAGTTATTATAAGGCAATGATGAGATGACATGGATGACAATCAGCAAGAAGGCTAAAACAGTAGCTCTTTGTATAAATTTGGCCAGTGGTTCTCAACCCTGGCTACAAATTAAGATCATCAGGGGAGCTTGTAAAATTCTAATACTGGGTACATTCCTTCAAAGATTCTTTTATAATTATTCTGAGGAGTAGGTTGGGGAATGGGAGTTTTAAAACTCTCCAGGCAATTTTAATCTCTAGAGAAGTTTAAAAACAACTTAAAAAATTAAAAACAACAATTAGGTACAGTCTCCTAGAGAAGGAAATTTACTCTGGATTTGTATATCAAAAAGGAAATTTATTGGAAGCATATGATATGGCTCACAGAGTTGAAATAAAACAGTAAGCTGCTACCTTTGGGTAGAACCAGTGATACAGGTGCATGAGCTTAACAACTGTCTCTTTAGAGGATAACTCAGCCCTGAGATTTTTTTTTTTCTTTTCTTTCTTTTTTTTTAGACATTTCTCTCTAGACTTCAGTGTTTGAGTTTACAAACTCTAGAGAAAGATAGAGACCATAATTAAACTGGCTTGGGCCATATGCTCTCTTCTTGGTTAAGAAAAAGTAGGATACTTTGATATATTTTTAAAAAAAGAACAGAAAGCATAGTAATGTAAAGGTAATTCCAAATGGGAAATGCTCTTTATAAGAAGAAAATGAGAATTGAAGCTAGGCAGCCAAAATAATGTCAATCAATCTATCAATAAAGACATACAAACATGCATACTACTATTATCTCTAACATAACAACCTCCCCTCTTTCTTAAGAGTTTTTAATTATATAACTATGAATCTAAACTTTATTCGTTACTAGTTCATAGTTCTTGGGAATAGTTCAGATAGCCCATATGTTACTCCATTATAAACAGGTACTAATAATAAAGCACTGAAATCAGGATAGTGGCTTTTTAGAGCCTCAGTAACTGTACAGATTCTCTGTTCGGAGTGCTGCTCTCAGTGCATAAATGATAGACAATCTGGATTACAATTCCCAATTCTAAGGCAATTAAGTTTGTATATCTGTGATTCACTTCTGTTGCAATCTATGTCCTGAAGCATTAATAAAAGATGGTATTAGTTTGATGCTCCAGGAATCTTATAAAGGAAGGTACTCAAACTATAGCAGGTACACCAAGCTGGGTAATCATGATGTAAAACTCTTGTAGCAGATATTCGAGGCAAACAAACAAACAAACAAAATCCTCTAAAAAACAGTAATGGTGGCCTGATCCAGGTATATAAAAGGGCAGACTTGAAATAAGTTGGCAGATCCTTAAAAGATAAAAAAAACTGTGATGGCCACTATTTTTGAGGCCTAGAAATAGTGAAGTCATAAAACCCTTAGAAATAAAAGTAAAACTAAAACTACAAAGAACTCTTAGTCTACAAAATGTTTCCTGACCTTGGCACAATTTGATCAAAAGAAGTGAAGAGGAGAAAATAAAAGTCTGACTGCAAAATCAGTTTGGGAAAATGTCTTATATATATCATGCTGTGGTTATTTAACAAACACCAATAACAATACAGCTGGTAACTAAGCCAAGCTTTCAACTTTCATACAGGGTGATAATTTAGCATTTGTAATTAACAATATGCAGCTACTCTATTATAAAGGTAAATAGATGCTTTGCATAAGAATTAATTAAATAATGGTAGTTTTATAACCTAGATTTTATTTCACATATATCCTTTTCAAAGATAAAAATCGTATAGATTAAGACAATTTAAATATTTGGCATATATTCAGAATAACAGTTAAAAATCAGTCATATTTGGAATAGTGACATTTTGTATCAGGAGAGGTTAAAGTTAAGAGACCAGAAAGCATGGGGTGGAGAGGATCATAGGAAAAAAATGGCTCTGAATCAAATTTGAGGCCAACTCAATAAATAATTCTGTGTTGCAGAAGCCATGCATAAGTATACTCACCCATGACTGTTAAAAAAAAAAAAAAAAAAAAACCTGGAATAGGTCACGTAAGACATGAAATTCATTGGAGTTTTCAACTAAAAGGACCTGTTAGAACCCTTCTATCATGGTCAGAGGTCCACCCTCTTATTCTGAGACATAAACATATAAATTAGCTTCCTGATTTTCTTTTTTTTTGGAATTGTGGAGTACCTGTGTATGTACTTTTCCATAAATAAAAAACTTTAAAAATGTAAATTTTTATTATAACCAGAATGCCAGCCACTCTCTATATTAATTTTAGATTTTATATTCAGTATTTTAAATCCAAACAAAAAATATTTGAGTGTCAGATACTACGTTAATCAGAAGGAAAGAAAAAACAAACACACAAAAAAGGAAAACTAAAATACAATCTCTACTTCCCTGTGCTCATGTTAGCATTAAGGTAAACTATAGCACAAGGAATATTGAAACCAGCCTGTTCTTAGACAGAAAAGGTGGATAGAGAAGATGAGACTTTCCCTCCATGAAGGGTTGGAAACCTTTTTCTGTAAAAAGCAAAATAGTAAAAAGACTTTAGTGTCTGTGAGCCATGTGGTTTAGGTCTCAAGCACTCAGTTTTGCTATGTAGTGGTCAAACAGCTGTCAATAATAAACAAATGGGCGTGACTGAGTTCCAGTAAAACTGTTGACAAAACTGGGGTGGGGTGGGGTAGATTTGACTCACTGGCCACACTTTGTGAATCCCTGTCTTGATCTTGAACCAGCTGGAATTAAACAGTTGGAGGAAAATGTATGTATCATGTCAGGTAGAGGAAATAGGATAATCAAAGCATAAAGTAGCATGATGTGTCCTGTGAATGGGGAAGAGCCATTGAGTACCTACTCCCACATTACGTAGCTGGGGGATAAATTCATAGATAGCCTCATTCAATCAATATAATAGCTGTTCCTACTGATGAGCCATACGTCCATATCAAGTGATGAAACCAGGATTCAGAGTCAAACACAGGCTTGGCTTCAGAATCCTGCTATTTGCACTGTAGCATGCCTCTTTGGTCAGAGGGATATATGCTTATTAAATACTAAATACTTAGTCATTACAAGTTCCACCTTTTATATGGGAATTGCATTTGGTGGATCCAAAAGTAATCAGCATGTAAGGTGAGCTCCACTTGCTTAGAATGCTGAGGGGGTAAAAAAAAAAAAAAATCTACCTGTGATTGCATGGTTAGGACCATGTAATTAATCTTCCCTGTAACACCAGCTAATTATGAATTAGAGGTTGCCAAACAGACGGAATTCGAAATAGAATCACTTTTTAATTTTCTTTTGCTCAACACTGTAGTGGCGATTCTGCTTCCATTCACATATCATTGGCTATAAGTGGAAATGAATCTATTTCCTTTAACACTTTGCCATTGCAATGCCACACAAACATATGTTCTTGTGGGAGTCTCAATTAATTACAAGAGAAACTGTGAAGCACCCTCTGGGCTTCCTCTAGAAAAGTAAAACACGATCAATCATTTTTGCCCATTGCCTTGAGAAAATCAGTGATATGCTATCTAGGCCAAAGGATGGGAATGTTATAAGGCCTCTGTATTAAAAATAAATAGTCAAGATCATCACCAAAGGCTAAATTGCAGGCAGTATAAACATACAAAATGGGGTAAAGGAATGACTTCTAAACATATGTTATTCATATGTTTGAACGTTTCTTAAGATCAATTTTCCATGTCAAAAGTGAAATCTGGAGCCTACATTAGGTCCATTAACTGTGATGACATCTTAATATAAATTATTCTCATATGAGTTCTCAAGAGAATTAAGCACTTTTCAAAAAAGATGAAAAAGAAAAAAAAAATAATGGACTACATGGTTTCCAGTCCTATGATCGTTAATGAGCCACATATCTTTTGTGCCGTTAAATCACCTCTAATTAGTCTGAATGTTACAAGAAGTATACCCCTTGCCATTGATCTTTCCACCATGTAAAATGCCTCCTCTCCACACAGAATGATGGAGCTACAAAGGACTTGAAGGTTAGTACATTCTACACCCTCATTTTGCAGAGAGGGAAATTGAAGGACCAAGACGTGGTCATATAGGTAGTTAACAGCAGAAACAAAATTACCGGAGTCCTAATTTAGCATCCCTTACACCTTCACATATTTCTTTGCTCTTCTTTCTTTGAAGGGTATTTTGAACTTGGATTTGTACTGCTCTAGCATGTAAGCTTGATTTCAAGCAGTGTTAATGTCTTAATTTATAACTTATTTTACCAAATTAACCTACTTAAATTTAGTCTTAATATATAATACTGTCTTTCACATTATAAGCCAACTCTAGAAATCAGATAATATTCCCTTGCTCTCTGAGTCACTGCTTTATAGGATCAAATCGAATATGGAATGGACATTACTAATCATTTGTGTAGAGCATCACTGCTTTAACTTTGGTACACTTTAATTTTGAGAGTTTAACTTTGATACTTAACCATGTCTAGATCTGTCAAATAGTTGAGTCTATTGCCTAAATCAAATACAACAATGATCTCTTGTTCTTTGCCTTCAGTTGGCTGCAGAAATGAATTTATACTTTAAAAACCACTCAGACCTACCTTTCCTTTTTTTTTTTTTTGTCTCTTTCTCTTTCCCCCACCAACAACTACTCACTCTTCTTTTCCTATCTGTTCAAGCTGATTTCTCCATTTGTATTATTCTCCTCAGTGTCTTCTCTACCCATCTTGTATGGCTCAACAATAAAAAAAATTTCCTTTTTGGATCAACCAGCTATGATCTCTCCTAGGCTCTTTGCCCCTTCAAAACCACACATTAGTATGTCTCCAGAATTTGTTCAATGCAACATTAGTACTAAGATCCTCCTTCTAGTAGCTGTAGCTTATTAGGCCTTTGAATAATGTAGATGTTGGGTATCAGAATCACAGGTGACATTATGAGTGTGTTCTTTCAACATGGTGTCCCTATTTGGCCTTAAGTTACAGAGGAAAACTTCTATGAAAATCTTATAGAATTGCTAATATTACAATAATTATATGCACTATGATCCAAATACAATCTTTGTAGTCTTTTTTTAAATTTCATCTCTTCCATGTCCATGTATTTTTTTTTCTTTTTGAGATGTTATTTATTAATGAGAGACAGAGGCAGACACATAGGCAAAGTCTTCTGACTCCTCCTAGATGAAGAGGAGAGTATAAGACAGCTGATTAAAACTACAGTTATTTGTTTAATTGTGTTTCCTCTTATTAAGTTGTGGGACACCTGAAATGCATAATGTTTCTGATTATCTTTTATAGAGCAGGTCCTCAACAAATACATGTTGGTTCAAGTTGAAAATAAGCACCCTGGTTAAGATTTGGAATCCACGGGGCACCTGGGTGGCTCAGTGGTTGAGTGTCGGCCTTTGGCTCAGGTCGTGATCCCGGGGTCCTGGGATTGAGTCCCGCATCAGGGAGCCTGCTTCTCCCTCTGCCTACATCTCTCTGCATGTCACTTATGAATAAATAAATAAAATCTTCAAAAAAAAAAAAAAGATTTGGAATCCAGTCTTAAATGTGCTTCATTCAGCTACTGGTATAATTGCTTTTCCAGAATTATGTAAAGCTATATTCTATGTATTTGCAGATGTTCTAGCAGAAGTACAGATGTACGTACTTGTATTTAGATATAAGTAGACCACTATCTGTCTGAACAATGTCTTTCATAGATCTGATGCTATGGAACTCATTTTGCTCCTATAAAAGCTACCATAAACACTGCTTTGTTAATTATGGACTTGCAAGTCGGAACAACCATAGTCCAGAGAGAGCAGAAGCTGGTGCTAATAATTTTAAATCCATATCTGCAACTCTATCAAGTAATAAATATAACAAACTTACTTTGTAGTTGCAGTGGGCCAATATCATGCCAGGGCTTCATATGCTGTCTCTCACTGAATCTTCAAGGTAGGAATTGAGTGACCCTGGGGTTGCATTCCACCTAGCCTAATTAGGTGGAAGTCAGTTGTTGACCCCTCCTTTATTCCAGTTCTGGGCTCCCCAGCAAGCTACATATTTCTCCACTCACTCAGTTCATGCACTGCACCCCCTTCTACAGTTTGGTTCTTGGGGTCATTTTCTTTTTTATAATTCACTACTCCAGGGGGTGTTTACTGGAAGAAAGTTTCCACTACAGCTGGTAGTTATGGTCAGTCCTAGTCCCTAAGGTACAGGAACATAACATATTAGCTTTACGCCCGCCCCAAATGACAGCATGGTCGTCATCCACCTGAGAGCATGAAGCACTGTTGTCCCATCATGAGTAACCTGCCGCAGATCTCAGCCTTCTCTCTTGCCTTCCGTGTAGAGGTGTAGCTATAAGGGATATTGTTTTCTTTCACATCATTCTTTGTGTCTCTTTCTTCTCTTCTCATACCTATGTATTGATCTATTAATTTGTCCTGTAATCCAAAGTTCCTCTTCCCTTGCTTACAGTGTAAAATAAAGTCAAGTCCCCATTTAATCTTTTTTCTGCTATATTTTTCTACCCACATTCCACTTAGTGGTCAGCCAAAGGTACTTTCTAAGTGTAATAACCTGGATGACTTTCACATCATTTATATAAATATATGAATATATTTATATATTATATATAAAATATAAATTATATATATATATATAAATTTTATTTATTTGAGAGAGAGAGCATGAGCAGGGAGAGGGGCAGAAGGAAAGGGAAAGAGAGAATCTCAAGTAGAGTCCTAGCTGAGCACGGAGCACAACATGGGCCTCAATGTCACGATCCTGAGATCATGACCTGAGCCAAAACCAAGAGATGCTTAACCAACTGAGCCATCCAGGTGCCCCTTGCATCATTCTAAGGCTGTTTCTTAGGGTGTTTGTTTTTTTTAATCCAAGACCTTGATACAGGTTCAAGCATTCGCCTTTATGGATCTGTTTCCCTTCAATCTTTGCCGTCATGTATCCGAACTCTGTCAATTATTGCTCTTCTGCATTTCAAGTTAATTTCCATAGAACTTCCAGAATAAGCAACATTTATTTCAAGGAGGGAAAATCCTCGATGAATTGCATAATCATCTTCCCTCTTAAGCAGTAGTTGTTTCTAATCATGTCAACATAGCAATAGTAAGGAAGAGGCTAAAATAACAAAATTATAATCAGTGACTAAAATTGAATGCTAGAAACATCACCATTCTGAGGCTCCTACATCAACACATTTGTGTATTTGGTATCTAAATTGTGCTGATGTAACCAAAAAGTTACATGTGTTTAATTGTACAATTCTGAGTCCAGAAAGATCTGGTTACTGTCATTACTTATGTCAGGAATACTGATGTATTATGAAGGAAGACTGATTTTTTTTTTTTTTAAACCATGCTCTGGAAGATTTCCTAAACACGAGGCTTTTGAACAACTCTAAAACACTTCCAATGATATCTTTGTCAATCTTTGACAACATTGATTATGTTTGCCTTTTGGAATTATTTTAAGATTTTATTTATTTATTCATGAGAGACATAGAGAGAGAGGCAGAGACATAGGCAGAGGGAGAAACAGGCTCCATGCAGGGAGCCCAGCGTGTGACTCGATCTCAGGTCTCCAGGATCATGCCCTGGGCTGAAAGCAGGCACCCAGGGATCACCTGCCTTTTAGAATTAAAAAAAGAATTGAATTATTGTTTCGCAAAAGGTCAGATGAGTAGATTTCCAGTGTGATCATTTTTTCCGAATTCAGCCTTTCATTCTGTGAACATCTACTGAGTACATACCAAGACTTAGGATACATGATTGAGCAGAAAAACAAAAGCCCTTGCCAATAAGGAGCTTGGTTTCTGGTAAATAAGAAAGATGTCAAATAAGTAATTGCATCAACATTTAGTTTATGAAATGGTAGATATAGGTTATCTAGGAGTATCTTTTTATTTAAGTTTCCCAGTCATTAAATGCCATAGAACAGTTACATAAAATATATGAAGGGTACCATACTTTTTCCATCTGCCTACAATGAACTGGACGCATCCTTTATGACAAATTTCAGATCTAATATCAAATTTTCAGAGAAATCTTCCCCATAAAAATGTCATCACGTGGTCATATTTTCCTTTCACCACTTTTCAATTCTCTGCATAACTCTCTTCTTTGTTTATTTACATGCATATTACATATTTTTCTCTCCTGGTGTCTGCCTCTGTATTCTCAGAGTTTAGATCGGTATTAGGCAAATGATAATTGTTCAACTAATATTTGTAGATTAATTGAATAATAATGATACATAGATTTGTCTCCTTGAATATAGATATGGGTAGTAATTTTAAAAATTACCATTACTGGTTTAGTAATATGGTTTTCATGACCTTTAAAAACTATAGCTACAAATGATTCTCAAGGCTCTAGGCCATCTCTGCCTATAATACTAGCCTGCTCAGCACCTTACTTTGTTTGGTAATATCATCCCGTTCTTTCTTGGCTAATGGCCTAAAATCTCAGTTATTTTCATTGGTTCTGGCTTACCCAGACTCTAAGGAGAGTAGCACTTGACCCACGTGTGGCCAATCAGAGAACCACAGACTTTGGGACTTCTGTTGGAATTCTCAGAAAGTGAAATTCCCCTTTCTACCTAAATTGGGTCCATGAGGCCATTAAACTAAAGCCACTGGGAGACCACCATGAGAATATAACCAGCCTAAGAATGTGAAGCCAAGACGTAGGGAAGCAGAAGTGTAGTAAAACTTCCTGACACAAGCATTTTGGTATCTGGATTTAGCTCTAAGTTAGAATGTATGTCCCTGTGGACTTCTGCATTGTGTCAGCCAGTTTAAACAGGGCTGGTGTCACTTGTAAATGAGAGTCCTCACTAATTATCTGTCATTTTGTTGACTGGTATGTCTTAAAACCTACAGATTTCAACTTCCATCTATCTGCTAATTAATATCCTCACCACGTATTCTAAGTCTTTATTTTACCCCACAGCTTTTGTGTACTTATTTCTGCTCACTCAAGACTTAAAACTAAACATGATCTCAGGTCTGCTCTAGCTTCATTCCTCAGGATGGCTTTCTAGCTTTGATTCTCTGGCCACTTGCCTCCTTCTCATGCTATTTCTAAGCTCAGTTTTACAAAAGAGGGAATCCAGTTGGCATAGCTTTTGGTTTCCTAGAAGCGTTATAGATTAAGTGTAGAGTTTGGGAGTTGGCTGTGTTAGGATGAGGTGAGCATACTTAGCCTGTCTACTAAAAGGATGGCTACATTAGAATTCTGTATCATATAGCATAAAATTTGACTACTTAAGGGGATATTGGAAAGACAGAAAAGGCAATGAGTATGGTAGGCATATTCAGTGGCACTCGATACAAGGATACAACACAGTGGGGGGTCAGTTAACATTGTCATGGTCTGTGCTTGTCACAAGAAGGGGATCTTTATTACATGAAAGCATATACGTAAAGTAAGCGAGGTGGTGATACAAAGATTTCCTTGCTACTTTTCACTTGAGCTGATGTGCCATTCAAGGTGAATAGCCAATGGCTGATCACTTCCTTTGGACCCAGACTTTTCTTACTTTCAATACAGAGATCTCTGTTTTTCTTATACTAGTAGTCATACAACCAAGACTGCAAGAGAATTAGAAGAAGCTACCATTTCAGTAATAGGAAACTACATTTGCCAGATCTATTTTTTTCTATGATATAATGCTGCTGATAAAAGTATTATCCACTTCTGTGGCCCCATTGGAAGTCCAAGCAAGTTCAGTCCTATTTTTTTTTTGATAATCCAATATCTATTTTATTAAACTCCCATCCATTTCTGGCATACCCTCCACAAACAAGGATCTCAAAATCTACACTATCCTGCTCTAAGCCTCCAAGGTGCTCAAACTCCCCTTCTTCCCTCACACTGGCAGGATGTGATATACCTGCCACTTTCATGTAAAGCTACAGTGTGAACTGGTGCACAAGAGCCCTGGGCTAGGGGTCAGGGGGCCTGGGTCTTCTTTTAGCCTGGTGACACATAAGGCCATGTAACTGTGGGCACCACTCTGCCTCCTTGGGTCTAGGTGACCAGCAAGGTTCTTTCTACAGTGAAACGCCTCATGTAAGCTCTGTAGGGTAGGAGAGACAGATGACTAAGAAAACAATGTAGTGGGTCATGTCACTACTTCAAGGTAACATGGCCAGGCAAGGTGACATGGCCAGGACCTAGGTCTTCCCACACTTCTTCTTTACTATACTGGGGCAGATATTTAAGGTTCTTTGGGAAGTTGGATAGATAACTGGCCTCTGCTTTGGAATTTGACATTTATCTACTTATTTTATTTATATTTTATTTTTTAAAAATTTTACTTATTTATTTATTCATGAGAGACATAGAGAGAGAGACAAAGACACTTGCAGAGGGAGAAGCAGGCTCCCTCTGGGAAGCCTGATGTGGAGCTCGAACCCAGGACTCCAGGGTCATGACCTGAGCCAAAGGCAGCTGCTCAACCACTGAGCCATCCAGGTGCCCCAATATTTTAAACTTTGAGCAAGGTATCATCTCCCATTTAATAGGCAAAGAAATGGAATTTTACAGAAATTCAATGATTTTTTTTTAAATGTTATTTATTTGAGAGAGAGAGAGAGCACACACATGTACAACAGGGGGAAGAGAAGCAGAGGGAGAGGGAAAAGCAGGCTCCCTACTTAGCAGGGAGCCTGATGGTAAAAGGCTCCATCCCAGGACTCTGGGATGATGACCTGAGCTGAAGGCAGATGTGTAACCAACTGAGCCACCCAGACATCCCCAGAATTTCAATGATTTTTAAATGTGTGTCTTGTAGTGTGGTTGATGCTAATCTGTTTTTTTCTTTCTTTTTTTTTTTTTTTTTCTCTCTCCCTACCTTTTGGAGCCATAGACTAAGCAAACTCTCACACCTAGGTCAGGGATTCTAGGCATAATTCTTCCTTTTCACTTTTTTACTTGTATGAGTTTGTTACTCATAACACATAACTGATGACTGATGTTGATACACTTTTTCTAGGATGACATTATAAAAAATATCACATTTTATTTTAATATGCAGACATTTCAATGCAGTAGGAATTATAAAGTCACAAAATTTCACAGCCCTGAGAATACTTTCTTGTTGGTTATCAATCAATCATTATGAAATATTAGTTGATCCTCTAGGATATATTTCTGTTCTGAATTATAAGATTTTAAGAATATGTTATACAGCTGGAGGTAAAAGGAGGCTAATTTATAACTCAAATGCCAAATAGACACTTCAACCTTCTCCTGTAAAATGAACTTATGTCTCCCTTATATTTATTAGTGACAGCCATACTTTGCTGAGGAATTGAATCACATAATAGACATCAATCATTTGTTCTTTACTGATTGGAAGAGAGACTTTCCTGTACCTAATACTCAAGTTCTTTGCTTGGCATTTTGCAGTGTGTAGTAAAAGCAGTCATGGTACCATTGAAATAGTTAAACAGTGAATTCTCTTATGATCTCTGGTCTTTGTGCAAATGTTTATACTACAGAAGCATGAGAAATAAATGTATTTAGATTTGTGAGGAAGATAAATGCAATGAAGATTAGTGGTACAAAACTATAAAGTAGTGATATGTTGCTAGATAGATTTGGGCCCCGAGCCACAATACAGACAAATCTGGTAAATTTTATAAGACCATGTAGAGCAACCATTTTTCTTTAAGCTACTTAGCCCTAAAAATCTTCAGATAAAAGAACATTTCATGGCATCTGCTAACATAGGAGGGTAGGCAGAGAAGTGCAGTATAAATGAGGTCACATTTGTCCCCAGGGCTACATACTCCCTGCCAAGTGGCAGAAGAGAGAGGCTTCTTTCCCTGTAGGAACAAACTTAGCCTTTCAATCTATAGAGGGAAACAGCAATAGATAGATGGTACAGAGACACAGACAAAGATAAGGAGAAAAAGAAAGAAAACACTATATGCTGAACATGCTTACTTCCCTGCCGCAGGTGAGTAGAGAAGAGCACCAGAGGAAGATGCAGAGAGCCTTCGAGGTGTATGAGATATTTTTTTTCAAAAGAAACAAGGGCTTTATTATTATTTTTTTTATTGGAGTTCAATTTGACAACATATAGCATATCACCCAGTGCTCATCCCGTCAAGTGCCCCCCTCAGTGCCCGACACCCAGTCACCCCCAACCCCCTGCCCACCTCCACTTCCACCACCCCTAGTTCGTTTCCCAGAGTTAGGAGTCTTCATGTTCTGTCTCCCTTTCTGATATTTCCTACCCATTTCTTCTCCCTTCCCTTCTATTCCCTTTCACTATTATTTATATTCCCCAAATGAATGAGACCATATAATGTTTGTCCTTCTCCGATTGACTTATTTCACTCAGCATAATACCCTCCAGCTCCATCCATGTTAAAGCAAATGGTGGGTATTCGTGTTTCTAATGGCTGAGGAATATTCCATTGTATACATATGTTTGGGATCTTTTAAAGTGCAGTGACCCTATGCTCAAGCAAACACGGCCCAATTAGTATCTGGAATGGAGCAACAGAGACTGACACTTTTTCCTTTTGGTGATGATTTAGAGAGAAGGTGATAGAGATGGCTTCCTTACCTCTGCATTGCCACACTAGGAAGAAGCAACAGTTCTTGAACTTTCCTGGGAGAAGGGATAGTGACTGTCTTTTAGCATGACATCCTAGCTCTGTGACTGAGGGAAGAGATCAAGTGCTATTAAAAGTGTTAGAAGTTACCCACTGCCTTTATATTTTTATGTGTATGGGGGGTCACATTCCCACATGCTGCCCAAACTTACATACTCACTTAATGACCTTCTTCAGAAAAGAGTATTTTTTCAAAGAGGCACTAGAGTTCTACTGTCTGTTCGTGTGACCATGTGGGTAAGAAAGTCTCCTGGTGGCAAAAATATGCAAAGATTTATGAAGAACACTATTAATTGCAAATGTATTTGTAATAGTAAAATAAAAAAGGATAAATATATATCCGTAAGGACTTTGTTAAATAAAAAATAGCTCATCCACATAATGAAGTACCATGCAGCTGTAACAAAAGCAGTGAGGGACATCTCTACATATGACTACAGAATGGTCACCAGGAACTATTGTTAAATAAAGCAAAGGGAAGAGAGTGTGGGTTTTTATCCAACTATGGAAGAAATGAATGCATCTATGTGTTTGTTTATATGTTTCTAATGGACAGGTAAGCCTTGCAATATAAAAACTGTTATCCAAAAGGGAATCAAAAATAGTGTAAGGGGAACTGGGATACAGGTTATTTTTTACTGTGTCTTCTTTCTTGTATTCTACTTTAGAATGCTATGGAATTTTGACATGATTATAAAATTAACTTACATTAAAAATCACTAAAATCAAAAATTAAATGAGACAAATGAACCTAAATATGCAGTTGGTAGAATAAGATGCAGATATTAAAAGAATTCATCAGCTAATTGAACAGTCTCCCACTAGCCAAAATTGGGACCATTTGAACATCAATGGGGATAATAATTGCTGTCAATTAAAACACATCATATGCTTGATCTTGTGAGTGGGAGAATGGAAGACAGAAGTAGCCATGAGCTGATAAATTTTAAAGCTGAATAATGAGGACACAGTGTTTCAGTATACTATTCTCTTTGCTCTTTTATATGTTTGAGGTTTTTCCACAATAAAGCTAAAAAGAAAAGAAAAGAAGGGCCATTTACATTTGCAGGGAAAAGCAATGCTAAATTTATATCACGATGTTCTATTACAAAACACTGTGTATTAACCACAAGTGATTTCTCTCACCTACACAGAAGCGGAAGACAAGATAAAATGGTTTGTCAAGCAGATTTCTTTCCTATTTTGTTTCCACAAATCATTACAAGAGATAAACTGTTAAATTAAGCTATTTACTATGCTAGAATTGTTCCGTTTCCCAATGCAAAGCATAACTTGAATTGCAGTGCCTTTTTTTTTTTAAGATTTTATTTATTTATTCATAGAGACACAGAGAGAGAGAGGCAGAGACACAGGCAGAGGGAGAAGCAGGCTCCACACAGAGAGCCCGACGTGGGACTCAATCCCCGGTCCTCCAGGATCACGCCCTGGGCTGCAGGCGGCGCTAAACCGCTGCGCCACCGGGGCTGCCCTGCAGTGCCTTTTTGTGTAAAAGATGAATGTAGGGTAGGGAAGTGCTTTCTTCAGGCTGTTCCTTGAGGTGATCAAGAGGGTGGCCCCTAGAATTATAGTAGCTACTGTGGTAGCCACTAGCTACATGGGGCTTTCTAAGTTTAAATTAATTAAAATTAAAATTAGTTAATTAATTAAAATTAAATACAGTCAAAGGAGTTTAGTTTCTCAGTCACACTGGCCACATTAGGATTGTTCAGTTGCCACGTGGTGTAGAGTGGTAACCTCTCTGGAGAGTGCTGCGGTGAGCATTTCTGTCATCACCAAAAGTGCTTTTGGCCAGAGCTGGTCTAGAGGTCATCTCCCTGTATTCAAATATCAGCTCAGCTCATTATCTTGACTATGTGAACTTTCTGCCCTTCCGTTTACCCTCATCTTTGAACGGTATTAAAAATACGCTAGTAGAGCTTGTTGTGAGAATGGCCATGAGGATTTAAGATAAAGCCCTTTGTATACTTTGTATAATGCAAACACTCCATAAATACTGTTTTTTGGTTAAAACCGTCCCTTGGAATAGCTATTAGAAGGATTAGGCAGCCTGGTCTCTGATTACGTTGCACACACAAACTTTGGGTGAGTGAAGCAAGCATTCTGCACGTGTAGCTTAACTGATTTTAGAATGTGGACAAATTCACACAGAAGTCTAAATATAGATTTAGAAAGTTGAAGAGATCCACAGTTCACTTTTCTTAGATTTTCATGATGCATCATTTTGCTTAGCTTTTATGGATGAAACTGTCTCTACTATTCAGACCACAGAACTCTTTCTCTCTAGAGAATCTGAAAGATATTTAATCAGTGCATAGGCTCCTCAAAGATGCCCATGCTGTAGTCCAAGAACCTATGACTTGTGTCAAATAAAATGAAGGTAGAAGCAGATGTGATGTGAAGCATGAAAGGTACTGTTGCTGGCTTTGAAGACAAGGGAAGGGGCCAGTATTCATGGCACGTAGAAGACCTCCAAAGTTTGGATATGGACTTCCTCTGGCAGCCAGCAAGACAACAGGGGTTTCAATTCTGCAAACCCAAGAAATGAGCAAGGGATTAGATTCTCCCCTAGAGTCTCCAGAAAGGAACTCATCCCTGCAACCACCTTGATCTTACCCAATTGAGACCGATGCCAATATTTTGACCTGAAGAATTATAAAATCAGGAATTTGCATTATTGTAAGCTGCTAATTTTTTGATAATTTGTGGTGGTAGCAAGAGGAAACAAATGCAATCCAGGATAGTTGAAAATGCATTTAAAAAACTGGCAAGTGAAATCCTTAAACTTTTAAATATGTTCCTGCCATGTTGCCATGAAAACAGAGTATAAGTACTTATCAGTTAAGATCCTCATGAAGTTAAAACTTGTTAATAATATTGAGAATGAAGAAAGACCATATTCATATTCTAAAGGAAAATCCATAGTGTATTTTTGACGTTGTATGAATTAAGAATAAAGAACCACGGTTGGTATATCCTCTGATGAGAAAAACTAAGTGGCTTTTGACAGAGGTAGAAGGGTCTTTTAATGCACATCACAATTTGATCCCAACCCTAGTTGTGGAAACTAAGCCTACAAAAGACAACTGTTCCTTATTTCATGGCACATGAATCTGAGTTGGTCAGAAACGTCTACTAATCCCTATCAGTTAACTTCCTTTCATTATCTTTTAAGGAGGTCTTTGACATTTTAATATGCCTGTATGATTATTTTAATTGAGTCTTAAAAAGAAAACTAAACTGGTTTTGCCTTTACAAATATATTTCATTTCACCTGTGTAAAGATACAGACATAAACATTCAAAATTTTTGTATTTTTGTAGGTGCGAGATAATTGAAGCACCTTTATTTGAATAAACCATATAATCCTGACTACAGCTATATAAAGTGGCCTGCTTCAAAAGATATATATTGACAGTCATGTCAGAGCTTTTCATAACTTACTTCAATCATATTATCATAATAATGCATGATATTCTTAGAAAAAGACCCATGAATTTCTCAAGCAAAAACAGAAATGAAACCAGAACAGAGTGAGAATGGCCTAGGATAAATGTTGAAGATGCTTCTGTTAAAACGTAAAATTCTGTTCAAAAGGTAAAAATGCTCTATGATGTTAGAGTCAGGAGTGGGAGTTTGAATAGAGTAATGGAATTAGGTTTCTCTTCCGTATTATGTCAACAGAGAAACAGAATTTACTATCATCTTGTGAAAGATTATGTCCCAAGTTAACTCTTCCAAACAGGAGGATCTGTGGAATACAATAGTAAGTAAAGTCAGCTCATAAATTTTGATAAATTCTTTTGTTTTATTCTTCAACAACACAAGAATCTCTTGTCTGCCTCAATTATCACCTTCTTACCTTTACCTCCATTTATGTGAAGTATCAGTTGCTTAAAGTTTTCCCTTGCAATTGGGGCATAACTTCCACATCGGACATAGTAATTCAAGGGTTTATTTCTGTATCTTCCATATGACTGTCCCTATAATTCCATAAAATAAAGAATACATTTTCAATTTGGGCCATAAGCGTGTGTGTGTGTGTGTGTGTGTGTGTGTGTAGTGTGTGTGCAAGCCACAAGTGTGCTTCTAAAAGAAATGCTTTTTGTTTTGTTTTGTTTTGTTTTTTATTTTTATTTTTTAGAATTTACTCAAATTGTAATTTGGAAGCAAGTTGTTCAGTTGCAATGTTTGTAAGAAATTTCCTGATCATATTTTGATATTTGCTGCTGTGTTTTTTTCCTACATCTTGGAAAATATTCATTTTAATAAACTTATTAATGTTTATTACCTGTTAAGGGCTTTTGAG
Organism: Canis lupus familiaris; assembly: GCF_011100685.1. Taxonomy (NCBI): domain Eukaryota; kingdom Metazoa; phylum Chordata; class Mammalia; order Carnivora; family Canidae; genus Canis; species Canis lupus. The sequence goes on along the minus strand of NC_049239.1, from coordinate 31,237,437 downwards.
AGATAATGTCTGAAGTCATAGTGTAAATAGAAATGCAAAAGACTTTCATTGAAGAGAATTAGAAACAGGTGGTAGTCTAGTGGTAGTAACGGGTATATATGTCTAGTGGTAGTTTGTGAGCGAGTAAATGGAGAATTAGAGAAGGGCAAAATTATGGAGTGAAATGATGGTTGTTTGTATGTATTGGGCGTTATTGGAAGCATATTAGAAAATCACCAGTGGTTACTGATTTACCTTGTTTTGTATCACATTTTTGGTAATTTACCAGAGTGTGGTTTTTGCTTTCTTTTTGTTTTGTTTTGTTTGTTTGGAGGGAGGCAGCTACCAGTCAGTCCAGGGAGTGATGATTTCCTTGAACTCACAAAGCTTTTACATAATAAAGTTAGGATTCAGACTCATGCCTTTCTGACCTCAAAACTTTATCCCCAGCACCACACTATCCAGGAAATGATAGAAACAGCTAAGAGAATTCGGCTAAAATCTCATGTGCCGTGCTACAGTGTAATCCTGGGAAGATGTAGAGCCATATAACTCAAGCGTATTATGATGGCTGGTAGGAGAAACTTACTCTTCTTATTTTTTCCTACCTAGAGCCTTTAATTTGTTCTATTTTTTTTTATAATCAAAACTCTATTGAAAAGTATGAATCCCATATAATGCTCTGGGCTTTTGCAAGTTTTGTGTACCCAAATGGTCCTTCCTCATAGGGTGAGATAGAAGTATCAAAAAAGTAGCAGGATGCGGTTGACACAAGATACCGTGTTCCTTATCTGAAATAAGGAGAGATGATTCTAGTATGGAAAGTCATAGTCCATTTTCAGGAACCAGATTCTCTGCCTGATAAAATGAAGATGCTAGGGATTAATACCTAAACTAGTATGTGTACAGGGAGACCGTTAAATGCAGGCAAAAGTTGATTTGGAACAACTGAAAAAGACCTCGCTGTCTGTGACATTTAGAGCAGCATATCTGACAGGTATGAATCCCAACTAAGCTATTTATTATGTGAATCTATCCCGGTTATTTATCTCTCCCATCCAAGGATAATAATGGCACCTGCCTTATTGGATTGTTGTAAAGGATAAATGAGAGAATAGCTATAAAGCATTACATAGGTTCTATCGTATAACACATACTCATTAAATGCTGGCATCTCCTGCTTAGGCTTTTTAATTTTTCTTTTTTTTTTTTTTTTTTGTCCACAAGTAGAGGGTGGAAATAGATAGTACTATTGAAATCTAAGTGCTGACTCGCAGACTAGGAGTTCTGGAGCCCAGCACTTGGGTTTCACTGTTATTCTTGCAAATATACTCACTACAATGTAGTAATAAATTGACCTTCACATGAAAGCCATTTTTATATGACTTTATGGTTCATTTCCTGTGACATCTGTAGCACAAGTGAACAGTAACAATATCACATGGGGTGGAGACATTTGAAAGCAGGGATGTGCTTGCTGTCAGAAAATGACTAGACCCCAGATTTATCTGAAGGAAGCACATGCGACTTTGCAGTTACATTTTGCAATAACCATACTGATTTGATATAATCGGGGGATCCCTGGGTGGCGCAGCGGTTTGGCGCCTGCCTTTGGCCCAGGGCGTGATCCTGGAGACCCAGGAATCGGTAAAATCAAGGGCACCTGACATCTTCATTCATCTAATAATGCTAAGCTTAGTACAGATATTTGTACAGTTTCCACAAGACTTTGGAGGTGGTAAAAATAACATGTAGCCCATATCTCTTTGGGAGATATTGGATTGAAAGGAAAAGGAGGTACCAGTTTGGCTCTGGTGGCCTGAAGTAAAGGATGTGGCCCCCTCCCCCTGTGTTTGATGATTGTCCCAAAGACGTAGTGTGACACTAAGTAATGACTCAGAGCTACCTCCTCTTTGCCATTAGAACTGAAAGCATCTCGATTAAATTGGAGAAGAGTGCTGTATTTTTCATTACAATGGGGACTGCTCTTGCCAAAAGGAAATTTTCCTTAATTAATGAGCGAGTCCTTCTTTCAGGTACTACACAATGAGGTCATTACAGTACAACCTTTCCTGCAAAGGGCAGTCAGCTTCTGAATCCTGGACTGAGAGGAGGAAGTAGTTTAGAGTAATTGTTGAGATAATAGGCATCAGAGTCGGAGCACCTTGCTATGAAATATTGGTTGTCAGGGAATTTTTCAATACTCTCCAGCATGTTATTTCACATCTTGGTTTCCTCCCCTGTAAAAGTGGATATGCCATGTCCTGTCTCATAGAATTATTGTTACGATTAAACAAGGTACATATGATAAAGGACTTAGCACAGTGCCTAGTGCCTAATGGGATGCTTGTTAAGTGGTTGCACTTTCCAAACATTTTCATTATTAGTCTTTCTTTGATTTAATGGGAGCTATGATTTTTCTCATGAAATATGTTCTCAATATCTCATGTCCAAGAGAGAAATGATCAAAACATACTTTGTTATCTGTTATGAACTGATGTCAAACACTTAGTACTTCCTGTGTGGACCCCCAAACTGCAGATTCATAAAAATCACAGCCTAACTAGTAGGGATGACAAATTAGTTTTTTTCCTCACAAAAGGTTGAGTCTGAATCTGAGGCAACACCTAGACGCGTTGAAATTGGTGCCATAATTATTACTGATATCTACCAAAGGGGAAAGAATAGAACCGGAAGCTATACGTGCCACGTACTTTCTGGAGCTGACCTAAACCAGCACAACCTCCCCTCTTACTCAAATGAAAGCAACTGAAAATTGGCTCTGTTTCTCAAATATCCATTGGCTGATGTATGCATAAAGAAGGTGTGGTATTTATCTATAATGGAATATTATTCACCCGTAAAAAAAATGAAATCTTGGCATTTCATGGATGGAGCTAGAGAGTTTCATGCTAAGCAAAATAAGTCAGTCAGAGAAAGTCAAATACCATATGATTTCACTCGAGTGAGGAATTTAAGAAACAAAATGGACATGGGGGAGAAAAGAGAGGAAAACCAAGAAACAGACTCTTCACTACAGAGAACTGATGATCACCAGAGGTTGAGGTGGGGGGGTGTGTGGAGAAAATAGGTGATGGGGATTAAAGAGTGCACTTGTTGTGATGAGCACTGGGTGATGTGTGGAAGTGTTGAATCACTGTATTATACACCTGAAACTAGTGTTACCCTGTGTGTTAACTACCTGGAGTTCAAATAAAAATTTCTAAAAAAAAAATTGACTCGGTTTAATCTATATTAATATGTCACTTACCTCTCTGATAATTGCTAAATCACCAGCTCTTTCTGTTTTAGGGGAATTATTTTAGGTGATTGATGTGTGTGGTATAAACAAATAAAAAAAACATTAAAAAATTGTTCAACCAATATTTCTTCATCACTTTTTAAACACATTGTGAGTAATCAACTTTTTTAAATGCTGAGAAAATGATGATAACTTTAACCTCATTACTGCAGCATCTCAATACCAAAGCTCATTCAGATGGGAACAGTTTGCAAAGTTTGAAACCCAGGTGGTTCATACTTGATTTGCAAACTAATTGTTTTTCTCACATCAGGATACTAGAGTTTCATTAATGTCGGGTAGACCCAATAGATGAAAGTGTAGAACTGATATGTATTTACCTGCTTCTCCTAGTTAGACATTAATTAGTTGTAAGACAGATCAATTTCACACTTAAAAAAGCAATCTGTGTTCGTTTTTATTTAAGATACATAGGCGGTCTATAATCCCAATCCACGGATATTTCCTGTTTTCTATATATTTATAGGAAAACAAAAGTGAAATTTGTTATCTTCCCCCCCAATCCCCTCACCCTTATTTTGTCTTTTCCTTCAACAGGCAACATGTTTTAGTAGTTTCTTGAGTTTCTTTCAGGGAAAAAAAAATGCAGAGGGACAGTTTTATTTGTTTCTTAGCTACCAAATATTAATAGCGTATGTACTCTTCTGTACTTTATTATAAAAATGCAAGGGATTTTTCACAAAAAAACAAATGCAGGAAAATGCAGAAATAAGTGACTTCCTTTTCTTTTATAGGGTGAATTTATTTTTTCTTTGCTTCAGTGTGCTCTGTTTCCATGCTTTTCTCTGTTGACCCACTTTAACTTCTTAAATATATAACATGGCAGAAAGTAGCTCCACCAGTCACAGCTCCTAAAATCAAAACCTAATTCCTTGTTCAAATTCTGATAGAAAATAATCTCATTGCTTTTTGCCCCATTTCTGGCTTGGTTATTCCACCATTTTTCACCATTTGAAGTTCAACCAGCCAGCCCACGTTAGGGATGTAGGGTGTGTGTGTGGGGTCAGCCATGTGAGAGGTCAGCAGAGTGTTAACAATAGATTGTTTTTTCCAGATGAGTATAGACGGAATCCTCCTACAAATCTCATTCTCGTACATAGTATCTTTCCTACTTGCCATTCCATCACTGTCTGTGAACATGGCCATTCCTTCCATGTGTCAGTACCTCAAAATAGGTGTTCGGTGTTTAGGTATCTTTGCTTTTCTATTCATTGTTTGTAATTTTGCATCTGTAAACTTATAATTTTTCCTGACCATTCATCCTTGCATCCATTCTGTTCTGTACTCTGAATTTCTTTTTTTTTTTTTGTAAGATTTTATCTATGTATTCATGAGAGACACAGAGAGAGAGAGAGAGACAGAGACACAGGCAGAGGGAGAAGTAGGCTCCTTACAGGGAGCCCGATATGGGATCGATTCCCAAACTAGTATCATGTCTTGAGCCAAAGGCAGATGCTCAACTGCTGAGCCACCCAGGCGTCTCTGTACTCTGAATTTCTTAAGAAATCTCTACTTTTTCTTTCTACACACACACACACACACACACACACACATATACACACAGCTTTACAACCCTGCTTCCAGGAGCAAAAGAATGATAAACCAACTGAACATGCAAGCCCAGTTTAAAGAATGCATCATTGATAAAGGAGTATGTGTGTGAGAGACCTAATTTTTTTAAAGAAGTCTCTTGTCCTGCAGTTTTTCCAACATCTAGATTCTACAGTTTCTCGCCTACCAACTTTTAAATTCTGCTAAATGAGGTTGAAGTGAATAATAAATGTATGATTCAGGAAAACTGTGTTAATTATGTTACAAAATTATAAGAGGGAAAAAAAACTATATGGAGGAAAGTTGAGTGATGATGGTATGAGCCTCTACTTATAGCAGAAGTCCTTGAAGAACAAACCTGACTCCTGGATTCTGAGTCCTTTGAATAGTGACAGCCGTGACATACGGCTTGTGACTCCATCGGCTGTATCTCTAGGAAACACAGTATTAAAGAAAGGATATGAGCCATGACATAGCAATAAGTCACTGCAGCCTGAGGCTGAAGCTTCAATATGTAAATCTGTAAACTCTTTAATATGTCTAGATAATAAAACTGGAATTATACACAAAGCAATCATTTGGAGTGGCCATTTTCGGACAGCTGAAGGACACTAAAGTGTATTTGGGTTTGAGGAATATGCATTGCACTGATTTTGGTGGATTGGAATTGTCAGTAATCCACTTTGTAATAGATTGTTCAAGTGGTTTTCCTAAGTGTCAGATGCTGCGGTTGCCTCTGCATTTCTCTTAACCGACAACTTTCTTTCCTTTCTCCCTTATTCAGATGTAACTGACATATAACATTCTGTAAGTTTAAGGTGCAGAAAGGCTTGATTATTATTATTATTCTAGTGATTACTGTCTTAGGCTTTGCCACGGCCTCTCTCACACAGGCAGCTTTCAAATTATTACATAAAGACGACCAAAGGTTCCTGACTCAGTCAATAGGCCTGACCTAAACTCCAGGCTTGATAGGACAGGGCAGCCCTTCATGTTCTTTCTGGCACCTTGAAAAAGTACTGCTCTCTGACCTTTTATACAACCTCTGAATAAATCAAAGGCATGGACAGAACCATTTGGTTTCTGAATTAATACCGACCACCAACCAGTCCTGCAATAGGAATGCAAATTAGGGAAGTAGTTGTTATTGGATAGTTTTGTAAGTTTGTATAGACTCTTCTATACCTGTGAAATGATTTTAAAAAATCAAAATCAGGTGTATCTATTTATAAATTTATGTCTGTAGATATTTCTATATTTTATTTGGTACATCATTTATTCTGCGAGCAATTAACTTCTACACAGTATGTGTAACTTGTTCTTTTCATTTTTTCATAAATTAAAAAAAAAGTGCTCTCTGCTTAACAGGTGGGATAAAAGGACTAGGAAGATAGTAATTTTATTTATTTATTCATGAGGGACAGAGAAAGAGAGGCAGAGAAACAAGCAGAAGGAGAAGCAGGCTCCATGCAGGGAGCCCGGAGTGGGACTTGATCCCCGGACTCCAGGATCACAACCTGAGCTAAAGGCAGACACTCAATCACTGAGCCACCCAGGCGTCCCGGAAGATAATAATTTTAAAGAACACACGGTTTTATAGGGTAGGCCAATGTTTATTATATGTATGTTCAAATAGGAAAGTATTACATTAGCAGCATTTATCAGGTTAATGCAGTGTGATATTAAAAATGTTAATGAAGAGTCCAGTATAGAAACCAACCAATAAGACTGGAGATGCTGGTCTTAGAGTGAAAAATTGGGAAATATAATTTGATCTGCCACAGTGTCCACTCTTGAGACTTTAGCCCTGTCAAAAGTTGTTCTACTTCTCATGTATTTTTTTCCCCATTTTCCACAGCTACTATTTCAAACTTTCTCTGCTAACACCTCTTACCGTAAACTATATCCTATATCTATTTTGGCAATCAACTCAGTGTCCCTAAAGGGGAAAAAAGATTAATTAATTTCCTACTTCAGATCCTAAAATTTATCTAAATCCTTACTATCTGATCTAAATCCTTTTTGACTTTCTAATCTGACACAGCAAGTAAGGCAATAGCCCTCCCACAGGCCTGGGGAATCTTGTCACTTGTTGCTTCCTCTGAAATATTGCTCTATCAGTTATCCCTTCTCTGTGTTTCCAGCACCTCCTTTTTACTGATTCTTTCTAGCTAGTGCTGATACCCAGTATTCGCCTAGGTTCTTTTCATATATTTGCTAACTTAATATTCAAAATAATCTCATGAGGTAGGTATTATCATTATGAAGCAGGTGCATCATTAATCCCAATTTATATGTGAGGTGATTAAGGCACAGAGATATTAAGAACATTTATTAATGATAAATTCAACAATACTCATGTTAATCTATATAATGCACTCTCACCAAACTCTTCAATGATGAATTTTATACTTCAAATTCCTCCCAAACTACTCTTTTTAAAAGGGAGGAGGTGAGAGAGAGAGAGAGAAAATAAATGAGTGAAAGAATGAATAAATTTGTTGTTCTGGAAGAAAACTTCTAAACTACTCAGGACAGTAAATAAAATGATAATGAAAGACTCCTTTTAGTAGTAAAATTATTGGAGAATGAATTCATATTCAATATATGCTAGAATCTGACTAATATTCAAAAAAATTGAATAAAATATGTATGAATATACATACTAATACATGTATTTAAATATATTCCTCAAAATACATATTACAGTGAATTAATGATATAATTAAGCATTTTTAAATTTTAAATTGAAATGAGATTAGTGACTCTTTAAAAATGTGGGGTAAGGAGGGCACTTTCTCATCCTGACCTTAAAACTAGAAACCATAGGGGCACCTTGGTAGCTCAGTTGGTTAAGTGTCTGACTCTTCATTTCAGCTCCGGTCATGATCTCGGGGTCATGAGATCAATCCCAACCCTCGGCTCCAGGCTCAGTGGGGAGTCTGCTTGAGATTGTCTCCCTCTGTCCCTTTCCCTCCTCTCACTCTTTCTCAAATAAATCTTTAAAAAAATAACCAGATACCATAAAAACAATAAATTTAGCTACAAAGGATAACACAGACATTATGTATGAGGAAACATCATTCCACTTAAAACATATATATATGTGTTATATACTAATATAAGTGTTAATACTAATATATATTTTATATATTACATATATACACTAATGAAAATTAGAAGTATATTTTTCTGTGCATACCTGATCTTAGAAAAACAGGAATACAAATTCCAGGGGCCCAAACCAAGAGAATGCGAAGTTGAAGTTGAGGTTTGCTGATCTCAATGACTTGATACAAAGGCTTATGTTTCAATGGCTGTTAAAAAGCCAAACTTTGGGCAATTTAGAAAAAATACTGAACCGAGATCCCTCATAAAGCTGGAGCCATGGAGAGCTAAAATCCCAGTGAAACAGTCAAACAGTGGTCTGAAGCAGCAAATAGAGACCCCATGAAAATGTATGTGTCTCAACAAGGGTTTGGGTATAAAAGTCTCTTTTAAATAAATATAGCCACTAATTTACCTTTCCACAGTATGTGTAAACACTATTTGTTTGCAACATCGTCTGGGAAACTCCAGGTTGAGGAAATAAAGAAGCTCCACAATGGCATCAGCATGCCAAAAGCAAGAGGAAATTCCTTCTACACATGTTGAGAACCCACAAGGTTCTCATTACAACAAAAATCCAGATGAATGGGACTTATAATACAAAGTTAAAACATTTGAGAAAATAAACAGCAGACAACTCCAAAGAGCTCAGATATGGAATTAGTAATAAAGTATAAATTGAATTAAGCCATACTTTAGACAGCTATATATTTACAGAAAAATTGAGGAATAGTACAGAGTTCTTTCTGTATTATCAATGTATTTGGCACCTACCCCTAATTATTAAATCTTTAATTAACATAGTATTTTGTTACAGTTAACAAATTCATACTGATATTTTTAATAGCAGGGCATCATTTATTAAGATTTCCTTAGTTTTTACCTGATGTCCTTTTCCTATTCCAGGATCCCATCCAGGATCCCACATTACATTAATAGTCATGTCTCCTTAGGCTGCTCTTGGCTCAGGAAACTATAACACAATAACACACATCTCCAAAAACCTTATCATTGACATCATACTTAAAATGGTGAAACGTTGGACAATTGGCCGTTGTGAATACTGTAGCTATGAACATTTGTGTGCACATTTTTTTTTTTTTTCTGGTTCTGTTCTATTTTGAGTATCTGCTTCAGTACTTTTGGGTACATACCCAGAGGTGGAATTGCTTGATCACAGAGTAATTCACTGTTTAACTTATTTAGGGATCAGCAAACATTTCAGCATCATCCGTATACCATTTTAGATTTCCATCAGTATCATGTGAGAGTTCCAACTTCTCTACACCCTTGCTGACGCTTGTTACTTTTCATTATTAATTATCATTATTGTTATTATTATTATTATTGCCTTCCTAATTGGTACTAAGTGGTTTCTCATTGTGATTTTGATTTGCATTTCAATAATGACTAGTGATGTTGAGCATCTTTCCGTGTCCTTGACTATCATTAATATTTAGTGAAATGCCTATCCAAGTCCCTTCTTAGTTTTTTATTTGGGTTGTCTTTCTTTTTGTTGTTGGGTTGTTAGAGTTATTAATATATTCTGGTTACTTGACTCTTAACAAATGTATGAATCATAGGATTTGTCTCCCAGTCTATGAGCTGTATTTTCTCTTTCTTGATAGTATCCTTTGCTTAATACAAAAATACTACTGTTGTGGAAATCCGGTTTATGACCTCTAAATTTTTTAGCTGGTGCTTTTGATGTCATATGTAAGAATCCATTATTAATTCTAGGTAAACCAAAAAACAAACTCTTAATTATAGAGAACAAACTGATGATGACCAGAGCGGAGATTGGTTGGGGGGTGGGGGAATTCAGTGATGGTGATTAAGGAGAGTACTTGAGGTGATAAGCACCAGGTGTTGTATGGAAGTGTTGAATCACCATATTGTACACTTGAAACTAATATTGCACTTACATTAACTAAGTGCAATTTAAATAGAAACTTTAAAAAATAAGAAACTTAGAAGAAAAATCAGCCAAAGAATTACAAAACACTGTTGAAAAAAAAAGAACTAAATACATTAAGTTGGCTAAGATGGCTATAATCTCCCTGGCAATGGTAGATAGTACTGCCATAAACTCTTATTGTTTTTGATACTATTCTACTCATTTAACCACGGATAAGTGGTTTATTTCTGGACTCTCAAATACATTTAATTTACCTATGCATCTATCCTTATGCTCGTACCACATTCTCCTGATTACTATAGCTTTGTAGGGAAGTTTTATTGAGTTTTGAAGTCTGGAATTGTGAGTCCTACACATTTATTCTTTAGGATTGTTTTCATGTTCTCAGTCTTTTCTGATTCCATAGAAATAATAGGGTCATCTTTTCTGAGTGTGCAAAAAAAGGCCTTTAGGATTTTGATAGAGATTATCTATTTTCCCCCCTTTATTCATTTGTTTTGTTTCTTAAATTCCAGATATGAGTGAAATCTTATGGTATTTGTTTTTCTCTGACTTATTTTGCCTATCATAATACTCTCTAGCTCCATCCATGTCATTGCAAATGGCAAGATTTAATTCTTTTTTACGGCTGATTAATATTCCTGTGTGTGTGTGTGTGTGTGTGTGCGCGTGTGTACCACTTCTTTATCCATCCATCACTTGATGAACACTGGGCTGTTCCCATAATTTGGTTATTGTAGATAATACTGCCATAAACTCTTATTATTTTTGATACTATTCCAATCATAATTTTCTTTCAGATTATTCATTGATAGTGTATAGAAATAAAATTTATTTTTGTAGGTTGATTATCCTCTAACTTTTCTAAATTTGCTTACAAATCTGAATAGTTTTTTGGAGGGGTATTTAGGAATTTTTGTAGATAAAATCACATCACCCATCAATATGGATGTTTACTTTTTTTTTCCATATAGATGCTTTTATTTTTCTTTTTTTAGTAATTCCTCTGGCTAGGACTTTAAGCACAATGTGGAATATTAGTGGGAGAAATAGAGTATTTTCACCTCATTTTTTATCTTAGTAGAAAGCTTTCAGTCTTTCATCACTAAGTAAGATTTCACTGTGGATTTTTCATAAGCAAACTTCATCATGTTAAGGAAGTTACCTTCTATTCCTAGTGTATTGAAGTTTTTTTTTTTTTATCATGAAAAGAGTGTATGATTTTGTAAAATACTTTTTCAGCATCAATTAAGATGATTTTTCCCTTCATTCTAGTAATGTGGTATTTTACATTAATTTTTTAATGTTGCATTCCTGGGATAAGTCCCACTTGGTTATGAAGCCTGAGCTGTTTAATATGCTGCTGGATTCATTTGCTATCATTTTATTAAGTGTATTTTCATCTATATTAATAAGTAATATTCATCTGTAGTTTTCTTTTCTTGTGATGCCTTATCTGGCCTGGTGTCACAGCAACACTGGCCTCAGAGTATGAATTGTGAAGTATTTCTTCTGCTTCTGTTTTCTGGAAGAGTTTGAAAAGGACTGTCATTAGTTCTTCTATAAATATTTAGTATAGTTCACCAGTGAATCAAGCCATCTAGTTCTGGGCTTTTCTTCTTTGGGATGTTTCTAATTACTGATTCAATGTCTTGGCTCCCTTTAGGACTGTTCAGATTTTCTATTTTCTCGAGTCAGTTTTGATAGATTGTACAATTCTCTGAATCCGTTTTACCTGGGTCATCAAGATGTTGGCATACAGTTGCTCATACTTTTTTCTTACAACCTTTTTTTGTTTCTTTTTTTTTTTTTTTATAACCCTTTTTGTTGGTAGTATTGTCACCAACAATTCTGATTTTAGCAATAACAGTTTTGGTGAGTCTAGCTGAAGTTTGATCAACATATTGATTATTTCAAAGAACTGACTTGATTTTGCTTTTTCCTTCTTGTTTTTTCTTTCCTATTATATTTATCTCTTTTTTTATCCTTCAGTTTCCACCTTCCTGATTGCTAGTGTTGGGAGTCTGCTTTCCTTTTCCCAGTTTTTAAAGATAGAACATTGAATTATTGATTTGAGATTTGTCTTCTCTCAATATAGTCATTTATAGTTAAAAATTTCTGTGTACTGCTTTCACTGCATCTAATGAATTTTGATACATTTTTGCTTTTATTTTCCTCAGAGTATTTTCTAATTTCTCCTTTGATTTCATCCTTGGCCCATGACCCATTGGTCGTTTCAAAGTGTGCTGTCTAATTTCCACATATTTGTGATTTTCTTCTTATTGATTTATGTGTTTTTGTTTATTGGTTTAGTGAATTTTCTGAAATAATTGTGTAAAGTGTTTATTGTTTGTCATGTGTATCCATTGTGTCTTCATTGTGTTAGCTTATTGGTCAGTTAATGATTGGCAAAATGATTTGGAATCAAACCAAATGAAATTAAGCAAACAGAGCTTTTGCAGTTTTTGCAAATTGGTGCTGTTAGGGTGTTCCTTTAGTGTTGTACCTTAGTGTTCACCGCTTATGTGGACACAAAAAGTCAGCAAGAGTTGAGAAATTAGTATTTCTTGAGTCTTTTTGGAACATCTTATCCTGGGTAAGTGTATAACCTTCTAGATTTCTTGGAATATAAAGGAACTTTTCAAATCCTTTATTTTAACCCATGTGTCTCCTCCCCACTACCTCTTCCTTGCCACATTTTTCAGTCTATTATTTGCATGACTGTGATCCTTTGAATGAATCCAACGAATTTTGATATATTTATGGGAGCTTCCTGGGTGTAATTGGAAACCTGCTTCCATACATGGAGGGTAGGGAGAGACCTAAGAAAGAGGCAAGCCACTCCAGATTGGTAGGTGACAGTTTTAATGAGCAAGGGAACTTACTTAAGAGGTTTAGGTGGCCCAAGAAGAGTAGTTTTTGCACCTGTCCCTCAAATCTTAAGTTTATATAGAGCCTTTCCCTAGATTCAGTCACATATACCATGTAGGTAGTCTCAATACCACATTTCTATCTTAAAACTCTATTCTATGGGAAGCTTCTTAGAATAGGGAAGCAAAGCAGAACACACATTCCATGGAAGAGAGGAGTGGGGAGCCTCTAATTGCCCCAGGTTCAGCTCATAACCAGTAGATAAGTCTTCTTAATGACCTCCCCCCAAAGGAACAGCCTTTCTTTGCTTATAACAAATGATACTTGGAAATGTTCCTTTGCCTTGGACAAGCTCCAAGGTGGGTGAAACAAAGCCAAGTCCTGAGCCAGTTCTTCTTAGAGCCACCAGATAGGTTAAAACATGCTAACACAATTCTTCTGAGAAGAAGGTTATATTGCTTCCTCAGGTACTGGCAGCCAACAGCAGGAATTCAGGCTCCTTTAGTCAAGTCTGCTGCACAGCTGAGGGGAGAGTGGTCATAGGGTAAGTCAACATGTCACAGAGTCCTTTTACTGAAATTTAGCCAGTTTTATCTTAAGTATTCCATTCATGATGTATGTGTTTTTTTTATTATTATTATTAGGTAAGAGAATTCCAAAACAGCTGATTCTGGCAGTTTTCCCAGCTTAATTATTACTTTTGGGGAGTGATCATTTTTGGAGTTCTCTACCTTTTTTTTTTTTTTTTTTTTTTTGCTAATATCCTCCTTATTTGAAGCATATATATTTTGGAATGCTTTAGTTGCTGGAGATAAAATTATATGTTGATTATTTCCCTAGCCCATTCAATATTTCACACCATTCTCATTTTGCTGGCATGGTTTTTGATGAGAAGTCTTCTGCAGTTCCTATTCTTATTCCTCTATAGATGAGGTGATCTCTCTCTCTCTCTCTCTCTTTCCCTCACATGTACATGAACTTCTTTTAAGATTTTCTCTTTGCCTTTATTTTTTTGCAGTTTGAATATGATACACATAGGTATATATTTTTGGCATTTATCCTGCTTGCTGTTTTCTGAGCTTTTTAGATCCGTAGTTTGATGTCATCATTAATTGTGGAAAGCACTTGACTTTTATTACTGCAAATACTCTCTCCTTTTGCTATTCCAATCATGCATATGTTACACATTTAGAAACTGTCAAATAATTATTAGTTCTAATCTTCTTTCTTTTCCTTAGTGTTTTTGTTTTTGTATGCCTTCTTGGCTATGGCTGTCCTAAGTACTTCTCAGAAGACTGTCATGCAGCAATTTCAGCAATAATCCGTTATTATACTAGAACCCTGTTAATCTGATGGTAAGGGTTTGAAGAGGGGAAGCATTCTACAATCTTTTGATTAAATGAGTCCCTTAGTGAACCTATTTCCCTGCATTTCAACCTTCATAGTATTTATGAGTTGTTTTTTTTTTTTTTTTTAAACACCTTAAGTGAGTCGGAAAGTATAGAGACTATGGTTTGATAAATGTCCTTCCTGCATATGGGAGAAAGCTCTGATAAAGTCTTTTCCTTTGGGGAATACAACTTTGTGTGTGAATACTCTAGGCATATTTCATAATTTCTTTCTCTTCGCTGTCAGAACCATGAAGTAATCTTTCTTGGCTCTTTAATACAAGAACCTGGTGGAGTTCCATGAGACAAAACTCACAAAAGTATGGGATTCCTCCTAAGTCTCCATCAGAAGGAATTTATTATTTTCACACTAATTCATAATCAGCCTCCAGCCAGTTCAACAAGATTACCACTTAAAGGTTCTACCAGTTTATGGCTTTAGAAGGTTTTGGTCCAGATAAATAGATCCCAGCTGTAACTGTTCACCTGTCTGTATAGATTTTGAGGTAGAATTTGTCCTACAATTTCAGTTCTCTAATAGATCCAACAAACGTTGATTTTCAGTTTGCTGAGTTTTTTTTTTTTTCTTGTAAGAATGGGAATGATAGCTTTTAAGACTGAAGCTCATCTTAACATTTTTTAAAGTAATAAAAAAAAAAGGGAATCAAAATAGTCTTCACTGAACAAAGAGTGAGAAATAAACTCAAGTTCACAAGCAGTGTATATAAAAATTAAGCATGTATAGGACAATAAAAGAAGCCTCTCCAAATATCAAAGAATTGAGAGCACTCAGATCATGGTCACTGACCAAATTGTATCTACTGTAGAAATCAATGATCAAAGTAAATCTTAAAAATCTTAAAATGAAAATCAAATGCTCCTAAAAAACTACAATTCAAAGAAAACCTAATAACCCAAACTAGAAAATAGTCAAGTGATACCAAATATTAAAGTATGTCATATGAAGTAGAAAAATAGAATGGCAATTTATTATGTAATTAATATCGAATATTAATGAGTTAAATGTTTAATTAAAAGATTAAAATACCTACAATGCCATATGCATGTCTGAATTTAAAGGATAAATAGTACACAATAAGATATTTGTAACATATATAGCGAATGTAATGAAGTCTTACAGTATAAAGAAAAATGCAAACAACCCAATAAGGAAGTAGGCAAAGCACATGGATAGGAAGAATGAAGAATGTAAGTAAATTGTCCTAAATTCATGATGAATTTTTGTAGGAAATAACCTACTTGAGCTCTCAGCCTTTTTATAGGCTGTTAGTGGGTTTTGCTGATTTCTCTGATAATTTTTCAGTGGAATACTGTGCAAGTAACTTTCTTAGAAATGAAAATATGAGCCATTATGGATGTCCTTCCATATGGTTCTATCTGTGTGATTATCTAATATAAAATATCTTAAAATTATGGTTACAGAATTGTTACTCTACTCTGTTTCAATCCTAGTAAACATTTTTTCCTAATTCTTTTTTTTTCTTATTCTTTTCTGTTTATTTAACTGGACTGTATAGTTAATAATTATTTCTCCAATATTTTCTTATCATTTTTTTTTCTTTTTTTAAGAGAGGGAGTAAGAAAGAAAGGCCGGGAAGGGACAGAGGGAGAAAAAGAATCTTAAGCAGAACCCATGCTAAGCATAGAGCTCAACTTGGGGCTTAGTTTCACAACCCTGAGATCATGACTTGAGCTGGAATCAAGAGTTGGATGCTTAACTGACTGAGCCACCCAGGCACCTCTGATATTTTCTTATCTTAAGCAAATGAAATTTGATTAAGTTAATGACTATTTTCATTGGAATAAAGTTTATTATTTAGAAGATATGCTTTTTCTAATATGGTACATAATGACAAATATTTCGATTACTTTATTCAAATGTCAATTGACTCATTCAAACTGCAGGCTCATTAGATATTCAATGATTGCCTCTTTGTCCATAGCCAGGGAACTACAAAATTTATTTGGACTTCTATGCCATAAAGTATAATGTGATAATTATCCAGATAATTCAAACTCAACCAGTAAGTTGTATTTCTCTTTAAAACAATTCTGTGTCTCTTGCCAATTTTATGTTTGTGTTACCTTTGATATCTGTATTTTTCTATCATATTTAAAATTTGATAAAATGTGGGGTTCCTGGGTGGCTTAGTAGGTTAAGGATTCAACTCTTGGTTTCAGGTCAAATCATAATTTCATGGGTCATTGGATCTAGTATGCCCCCACCTCCACCATCTGGTGCCATGCTCATTGGGGAGTCTGCTCCCTCTGTCCCCCCCAGCTTTCATGCACTCTCTCTCTCTCAAATAAATGAATAAATGTTTAAAAAATAAAATAAAATTTGATAAGGTTCAAAAGATTTAACTTGTTATTTAAATCATATAATGTAAAAATGTTTAAGACATGGTTTTCCAAGTTTAATGATGATAGCAGGCCTTCTGACATGCACTGAAAATTCAGACTTCTAATTTTATATACATAAATATAATAATAGCATTGATTATTATCTAATGATGCTTGGAATTCAGTTCTTTTTCTTTTCTAATATAGTTGCTATGGAATCCCAAAAGCAATGCCTGTTGAAATTCATCACTTTTCTAAAGTAAACATCATCAGGGTCATGACAATGGAATCCAAACCTTTTGGTCTGTCATACTTTGATGTTATACATTTTTTTTTTACTCAAAAGAGAATTCAGTGCAATTCTTAAACAAATAAAACAGCAGTAATGTTTATTGTTTATACATGAGATATAAAATTAGTGGACTCCAAATGGGATTCTCTCACATTTTCTTTTACTTTAACACTACTGATCATTTACAAAGAACTCAACCCAAACAAAAAATCAATAAGCCAAAAGAAACTCTAGTCAATAACATTGAAATTCACAGCTTAAAAGAGAGAACCAGTGGAAGAGTTAACATTATAATCCCCTTGTTCAGGATAATCAATATATAAAATTCTACACTCTTTGAATACCTGCTGTGTGTCTGTTCTCTCAACCAGTTGTAAAACTCTGAGAAGGAGGTGGTACTATTAACCAAACTTCACAGATAAGAAAATTGAATTGCAGAGAGGTTAGAGAATTTGTCTAAAATCTGCAGTGAAGGTGTCTTGTTAACGCAGTAGGAAGTGCTTCAGGCTCATAAAATCTGTGGCCAGATTGTAGACCTGGGATTTGAATTCTAATATCTCTAAGTACGCAAACTGTGTTTTTCTAATATATCCCTGATAAACAAAAAAATGTCTTTTAAAAATATTCCTTTTTTTTTTCACTGAAGTTCGATTTGCCAACATAAATATAACACCCAGTGTTCATCCCATCAAGTGCCCTCCTTGTTTTCCTAAATAGTATCAACAAAAAAATCTAATTTTATTCCTCTAGCAAATATACACTAGATTGTCTTTGTGACAATCTCATGGATGATGACATCACCTTTGAATATATATATATATATATATATATATATATATATATATATACACACACACACAGGAGAAAAGTTAATGTCATTTAAGATATAAAGGGATTCACAAACAATATCAGGGAAAAATGACCTATTCAAAAGTTATGAAATAGTATTTTCAGTTTGCCATAGTTGCCTATGAAAAAATATTTTAAGTCCCTGCCAAACACTACTTTGGTTCCAGAGATATATGAACCAATTTTTTAAATAATATAACAAAAATGGATAATATAACAAAATATGGGTATCAGGTAACGAAAAGACCCAGACCCCTAAGAGTTAGGAAACAAAAGAAGTGAGTCCTATGATTGCCCCAACTTATTACCCTTTTAGTTTCCAGGCTGAGGCACAGGGAGACAGAAGAGGTAAACTCAGCAGAATCCTTATGTTAAGGTGAGGATAAGAATAGAATACCAGGGGAGTCTGGGTGGCTCAGGGGTTGAGCGTCTGTCTTTGGCTCAGGGCCTGATCCAGGGTCCTGGGATTGAGTCCCACATCGTGCTCCCTGAGAGCAGCCGACTTCTCTCTCTGCCTGTGTCTCTGCCTCTCTCTCTCTGTGTGTCTCTCATGAATAAATAAATAAAATCTTTTTTTTTTTTTTTTTTTAAAGAACAGGATGCCAGTTATGAGACTGGGCGCAGAGTCCCATCTTTTCAGAGGTCTCCTATTTACATATTCAGTTGTCTATTAATGAGCAGATTCATGAAGACATATCCATATAAAGGCCTATACATGAACACTTAGAGAAGATTTACTTGTAATTGCTAGAAACTAAAACTAACTAAATAAAATAAATCCAAATTGTCATCAATAAGTGAATGTGTAAATCACTTGTGATATATACATTCAAAGAAATATTACTCAGTTACAAAAAGGAAACTTACTATTATATTAATAACATAAGGTGAATCTCAAAGTACTTATGCTGATTGAAGCCTGACAAAAGCAGTATATTTAGTATGACTCTATGTATATAAAATTCTAGAAAAAAAAATAAAGTTCTAGAAAATGGCAACTGATCTGTGGTGACAAAATAGCAGTGGTTCTCCTGGACAAGGAGTAGAGGAGGGTGATGTGAAAAGGAGCCAGACAGAGAGATTCTATATAGAAGATGCATGGAAAAAAACTTTCAAGTATGATAGGTCATTTCATTGTCTTGATGGTGGTACTGCTTTCAAATAATCATATTCATATCTCAAAACTTAACAAATTATACATTTAGATATTTTTAGTTTATTGTAAGCTGATTATTAAAGTTAAAATATAATATTAGAGTTTTCTGTTGTGAAGAAAAATTGGTCAATATAATGTAATAAAAATGAGTTATGAATGGAAGTAGAAGTTTTAAATTTTTGGTAAATATCTTAAATGTTTGAAGGGTAATAGTTCTCTATGTGTGTCTGTTTTTGTGGCTTATCTGTAAACCTTAGACTTCCCATAATTACAGAGGGCTACTTAAATTCAAGGTAGCACATCTTATTCCAAGTCTTCAAATAAAGTCTAATCCTTCAGTGAGGCATAAAAACAAACAAACAGTGACAATGATGATTAAATTATTTCATTGAAGTGGTATGTAAGTAAAAATGCATTCTAAAGATACACTGAAATGTTAAACAGTGAGGTTAAAACCAATAATCTACTTGAAAGAGATTTTCTGAGGTTAACTTTTCAAAGAATTAATTCAATCTGATAATATTCCACAAAGTTTTATTGCTGTGGGAGTTTGGCAATATACTGGTATCAGAATAAATTCTTGCTTAAGGTAACTTCAATAAATCCTTTCTGTAAAACTCATTTCTATATATCTAGTAAACTCGGCAGTAAATTGTCATCAACAAATAATATGCTTATTATCAGTAGGATTGAATTTAAGTTGTACAATAAGAAAGACCAGGGAACAAAAACATTTTACTCTCCAATAACATATATAAAAAGGTTAAAGACACCCCAGGAAATATGTCTTCAAATGTAAACTTCAAGTATATATACATTTTCCTTAGTGATGGTACTAGATATTTATAAAGCTTTAAGGTTTATAAAAAGGCCTACGTGTATTAATTTTATTTGAATGAATAAGTGTAGGTTAGGAAAACAAACCATGTATCTCTGTGACATATTTTTATACATATATTTGGATATTTGAAAAATCTAATTGCTCTATTTTTTTGTATGTTACTCTGATAATTCTTTAGTCACTTCTGTTTAAGTCTGCTTATTCCAAAAAAAAAAAAAAAAAAAGTAAGTATGTTGGCTTTGTTGAATTGTCCTTTCATCCAGCAGTAATCGTCAGTGCAGACTGCATGTAAGACCTTAATTTTTAAACTTTTTTTTAAAAGAGGCATATTTATGTATTGAGAGAGAGAGAGAGAGAGAGAAAGAGAACAAGGTAGAGGGGCAGAGGGAGAGAGAGTCCTGAGGAGACTTGATGCTAAGTGTGGAGGCCAATGTGGAGCTTGATCTCATGACCTGAGATCTCAACCTGCACTGAAACCAAGAGTTGGATGTCTAACCTACTGAGCCACCCAGGCGCCCCAGTTTTTAAACTTTCTAGGATGCACTTCTTGGAAGAGTTGGTATTTTATAGAAAGTAAAATATATTCAGGAGTAACATATGACTCTTGCGTTCCTATCTCAATTTTGTCTTTTACTAGTTATATGGCTATGAAAGTCCAAAAAACTTCTTTTCTTCAGTCTCCTCTAATGTAATATGAACATAAAAATATCTACCTGCGTAGACTGTTATAAAGACCAAAGACAATGCTATGTGCAAAGCTTCTGACTCAACGTATAAATAACCTGATTATTAGCACTCTGTGCTGTTGCTCTTGAATGAGTCAAACCTGCTCCCCTTGCCCAGAATGCACTGCTCTCATGTATCACTTGGCTAACTTATGTCCTCCAAAACTCACTTCATATGTCACCTCCAAAGCTCAATCTATAATCATAATTTTTAATTATAAACTTTCCCCTCCGTTTTTGTAGGGTATATGTACCAAAGGTAGCATAATCACTTGTTCTCTAAATGAGGAACTGAATAAATGGACAAACCAGGTTTTTAATGTCTTTTACTTCAGTGAAATTGACCTTCCTGGGAAAATAAAGAAATAAATATATAAGATGTGAAGCTTAATCTATTAGTTCAATATGAAAATTAATTACCCTGAGGGACTAAAAAATCATTATCTAAAGTAGTAATTTTGTTTAGGGTGACCTCAGAGCATAGAAAAACCTCTGAATGACCAAACTTACACTTACCTAGTCAAATAAAATAATGTCACTAATTGACCCAAAACTTTGATCCATGAACAACATATCCTTGGGATAGCAGCATGATCCTGTTCTGTAGTCCATATTGACCTCAGGGTTTATGACCTTGGTGTTGGACCTCAATACATCCTAATTGTGTAGTAGCTATTTAGGGTTTGTTGTTACAAGTCAAGTTATGAGATCTGAGTTTAGACTGGAGCAAGTAATTTCAATTTATACTACATTTATTCCACAAAAGATATAAGGTCCACTTTACAACAGCACCATACACTCATACATTGATTAGATGGAATCATCTAAATTTGGTAAATAAAGAATAGGGCTCATGAAGGTAACAGAGCCAGATAATTGCATGTAAGTTAAATGGTGATCCCCAGAGCTTCCACTCCAGCTTGACTTAACAAATATGTTTTGCCCAGTCTTCCACTACTTATTATCCCAATCATATTTGCCATAGTTTTTCTAGCCCTGATCAAATGAAAAGTTATAGGGTTGTGGTTGGCAAACTGTGACCCACTGGCCAAATCTAGCAGTGTTTTTGTACAGTCTGTGAGCTATGAATGCCTTCCCCTCCCTTTTTTCTTTTACATTTTAAAATGGTTTAAAAAATCAAAAGAAAATCTTGAAGATGAATGAAAATTATACAAAGTTCAAAGTTTGGTATCTGTATAAAATTATATTGGAACACATCCATGTCTATTTGTTTATATATTGCCCGTAGCTACATTTGTGATCTAATGGCAGACGTGAGGAGCTGTAATAGAGACCGTATGGCTGGCAAAGCCTAAAATATTTATTATCTGTGCCTTTAGAGAAAACATTTGTTGATCCTCAGTTTAGGCTATACGTATCTATGAAAAGAACCAGATATTGTAGGTCCATACAAACTACTGCAACCCAATTGCAGATGCCATAAAATTACCTACCAACTACTTTGACCTTGAACTTCATTAGAACGTATTCATTAATGCATCTATTCTATCTCATATTTTAGCCTTAACAATTAGAATACTAATCCCACCACTTTGGTAGCTATTTTTCCTTCTATTTGTAGAATTCTAGCTACTGACAGCATCCTACGATTGGAATAAACTTCAAAATATGCTTTTATGGAGGTCCTACAAGTAGTAGTACAAACAATTTCATAGAAGGCTATACTAGCAATTGTTTTATTGTCACTTATACTCACCAGTGGGTGGTCAATCACAGTTTCTACCCTCGTCATCATGACTCAAGACACCTGACCTTAATATGATTTGTTTCAACTCCAACAGAAATGTACTTCTGATCTCCTTTGCCTTATGCTGTATTTCAGTAATGCACATTTCTTCTAACATGCTACAAGGTTTACTCCTATTTATTTATTTATTTATTTATTTATTTATTTATTTATTTATTTTATTCCTTCATTATATTCATTGTCTATGGTCTGCTTCCCCAGCCACTAGATTGTAACCTGCCTACAGGTTAATCTATGTATGGGACAGGTTAATCTCACCCTCCTGGATGAGAACTTTGTTGGTTTTTGCTATTGTTGTTCACTGATATCTCCAGTGCTTATAATAATGCCTGATGCGTGTCAGGCACTAACTGTGTATTATTCAATAAATCGCTTTCCTGAAACTTTTTTATCATCTCTGACAAGAGACAGTAAAACCTTCCTTTGTTCTCAGAACATATTC
Source organism: Canis lupus familiaris (assembly GCF_011100685.1). Classification (NCBI taxonomy): domain Eukaryota; kingdom Metazoa; phylum Chordata; class Mammalia; order Carnivora; family Canidae; genus Canis; species Canis lupus. The sequence continues at coordinate 31,214,863 of NC_049239.1, read as the reverse complement.
TAGATTATAAGTATTTGTTTCTATGGTGACCTTCTCAGGATATCATGCAGTTTTTAGACAGGACTTCTTTTCTCTAATCTTTATTTGCAAGTAAATGTTTGATGAGACAAAGAACAAGTGAATAAATAAAATCTTGAAGCACTGAATCAATTGGCTTCTCAATCTAAGGTCAGAATTAATTCGTGTCTTATGGCTCCTTGAATAGTAAAATAATCAATAATTAATCAAAAATTATTCTGGAATAAAACTTGGAGTCTCTGTATTTACCCTTATAAAAATGTAGGTTGGCTTATAAGATTTTGAGTAAGAAAGTTAGTTTTGCTTAACATATACTTTGGATCACTGCTCTATGTGAGGCTGTAGCTGGGACTGGGGCCTGGCCTGGCTCACACGCTCAGCCAGGTTGCAACCCACACAGGTGGTGAAGGGAATGGTATCATTTTCCAGTGAATAACTTGTTTCCAGGAACTAAATTAAATCCTGGGAAACTGGAATATATTTTAAAATGTCCCTGAGAATTTAAGTTTGATAAATTAATCCTGGCATTTTTCTCCTCTAAAATGTCAGCAATATCACTTGAAGCTGAGTTACTGTTTCAGAGCAAAAGCCCTCTACCCTCTCCTTGGCAGCTACCTTTTCTGAGTGAAAAGGTGGTAGGAAAGTCTTGATTTTTTTTTTTAATAATAATTGGAACTATTTATGCTGCCTTGTACTCTTCTTGAAAAATGGAGAGGAATAATTCAAGAAGTTATCATTTTCCAGGGAACAGAAAACATATTGATTGCATTTGGTGAATCAAAATCACTGAGACCACCCCATTCCAGTCACCCAGTCATCCTTGATTTTGAGTACTCTCACAGTTAACTGTGCACAGCTCATCATAAGGTAGAATGAACAGCCATTTAATGATTTGCTAATAGCTCATGTCACAAATCAAGGGATCATGTCACAGACCAAAGAAATAGTGCCTCAGTAAAATAAAAATGCTTCCTTGAATTCATCTATTAGAGTCTGCATACTGAAGAGTGTCTACTTTGACCACAGAAACAGGACCAGTGCATAAGGTTATGGTCTTAATCAGCTTGGACTACTATCACAAAATACCCTAGACTGGGAGCTTAACCAACAAATATTTATTTCTCACAGTTATGGGGGCTGAGAGGTTCAAGATCAAGGTGCTGGCAGATTTGATTATGGTTAGGACCCTTTTCCTGGGTTGTAGACAGTTGCCTTCTCCCTGTGTCCTTACATGGCCCTCTCCTGTGTGTGCTGTTCTTCTAAGGGCGCTAATCTCATCATGAGGGGCCCACCTTTATGACTTCATGTAAATTTAATTACCTTCCAAAGGCTTACCTCCAACTACTACCCCATTGGGGGGGAGAGTTTCAATATGTGGATTCTGAGAGGATACAATTTTACCCATTACGGTTATGCAAACTATAGTGCACAAGTCTAATAGGATGCAGGAGTCAGAAAATTATAGCCTGCTACCCATTTTGGTAAATAAAGTTATATTGGGACATAGTCATACTCATTTGTTAACATATTAGCTGTAGCTGCTTTTACACTTCAATAGCAGAGATGAGTACTTGTGGCAGGGACTATATGGCCCATGAAACCTAAACCATTCACTATGTGGCCTTTTAAATAAAAGTATACCAACTGCTACTCTAGATTACACAATTATCTGAGACTATCCTGTGAGCATACCTGTAATTCTGCTACCTAGATCAATGCTTCTCAAAGCTAAACATGAAAAAAGATTACCTAGAGATTGTTTCCAGATTCCTGGGTCCAAACAAACCCCCAGATGTTCTGGATTTGCATTTCTAACAAGTGTCCAGGTGGTGCTACTGGTCTAGCGTCTGCACCTTGAGGAACAGTCATTGTTAAGAAAACTGATATTGTTCAGTGTTTGCTCAATTGAGAAAATTATTGTTATACGAAAATATTATAATGTGTTGAAGAACTGAAATATTTAAGTAAATATCATAATGATCTATAACAGTTTCAAATAATTATGTTTAATAGGAGCAAGGTACAGTGCTTTACATACATTGGTTTAATTCTCACAGTTTTATTTCTCAAAGTATTTCAATAAGGTAAATGCCAGGATTACATTTTACGTAAATAAACTGAGCCTTGTAAAATGTATTGAAGAAATGTGCATGAATCCACACACAGAAAGTGGAGAAAATTGGATTCAAAGCAAGGCTGTCTCACTCCAAATGCCATACTTTTAATCTCACATATATAAATGGATATATATATTAATACATAGATTCTATATTAGATTATCAATATATTAATATGTTTTAATATCAATATATTAAATATATGTGTTTATAAATCTATATATTATATATAAAACATATTCTAATATATATTATATATATTATATATTATATATAAAAACTGTGATTTTAGGCCATCTGACAAATTTGGCTAAAGAAAAGAGCATTTTTGGCAATTCCAATCTTGAGTGGAGCAAGTAGAAAGTTGATGTTTTACCCAAATAGCTATAGATTTATTTTTATTTTATTTAAACCAGATAACTAATTTTACTTTTTATGAAGCATACTGATTTTTTTTTTCCTGTGGGGAAAGCAATATATGTAGGAATAGAAAGACCAACAAAAGTATCAAACCAGTGTGAATGATATAGTCCATTTACTTTTGCTGCACAAACCATGCCAAACTGAAAGAAGTCTTTCTCTAAGTTTAATGAATAACGCCTGCTTTCAGTCCAGCATATTTATCATATTTGTCAATAGATTCTATTCGACAATTTTATCAATCCACTAGATAAGCATGTGCATATGCATACAGCTTGAGGATTTACTCTTTAGCAGACATGCTTTAAACACTTACCAAATTTCAGTTCATTTGATACCTACAATAACACTGGCCTAATGCCTTCCTCATCCAATTGATGAGGGAATTGATGAGGCAAGATAGGACATGTATTTGGACCTACCCCATGCTACAAGACAATAGCAGTACCAGAGTTTAAATCTAAAAGACTTTTCTTTGACCACAGTACTTACAATGCTGGCAGATGGCAACATGTTGAGAGAAGCAAGTAAAATATTCAATATCAAAAAAAAATTCAATATCAGATTTATTGGAGTCTTTCATATTCTCTAATTCCATCCAAAATGACTGTATTTTTTTTTTCACTATGATAGAATGGGTTTTAGTTTGAACTCTGCATACCATCTCCTCTTTGTCACTGTAACTATGCCCACCAGGCTCTCAGGACTCATACCCAGGTCTCCAGTGACTTACCTGACTTTCTTGTACAAAAGTCCTCTTACAAAAAAAAAAAAAAAAAAAAAAAAAAAAAAAGTCCTCTTACAGTTTTTATGACATGTGACCTGTCTTGTGGTTTGCTGTATGTGTGGAATGATATTTCTCTGTTAAGTAAAATGCCCTATTATTTGTCCTGCTAACTGTTAAGTAAAATACCCTATTATGTGTCCTAACTAGTAACTATTAGATACTAATTGGATATCTAATGGATCCAATTTAAGTAGGCCCATAAAATTTCTAGTAAATATTTGACAAGTTAAGAATTGTATACATTGATATTTACATGACAGGAGATAATGGGCTTAAAAGCTTCTCCCAATGTGTAAATGAGTGATGTATTCCTAAATTGTCCAAATGCTTGTGTTTTGTACATTGTTATTTGGTTTAGCAGATAGAAACTATAGCTAAGGAAATTTTATGTGTTTAAAATGGCAGAAATTAAATAAAGATGAATGGATTTCTCTTTTAAAAAGCTCTAAGCTTTACTAATTACTATTATTAAGAATTTACATGGTACCTTGTGTTTGCAAATACTTTACAGGCAGCATTAACCATTTACCTGGGATAATTGATGCTGTAATTTTCACAATTTTATATGCTTGTAAAGCTAATAAGCAAAATTAAATCCTTTTGTGACATGCGTGTTCACATGTGCGTGTGTGTGTGTATTTGAAAGACATGGCAAATCCCCATGAAACTGATACTGTAACAGATTTTCTGTCTCCTCAAATCACTGTGACTTTCATGGTAATTGAATGAGTAATTTGATTAATAAGATTTCAGTAGAATGTATTGCTAGGGCACTCAGTGAAAGTTTTAGGATACATTCAACCTCTGGGGGGCATATACATACATAGTTCTTCAGTTCTTGGGGAAACATTAAGTGTCATCTATGGCTAACCCCCTCATTAGCCATGTAATGGTATGATTGGCATACCTTTTGGGGGATTTTTATTAAACAGGTACTTACTAATTCCCTATTTGTTTTCTGGAAATGCTCAAGAGACCCAGCACAAAAAGATGAAGAAGCCCAGAGGAACCATTCCTTTCTAGGAAGACAGATTCATAAGATCAGTAAATTTGGCAAATCAAAAATTGCTATAGGAATTTCAACAACGGAACAATGATTTCAAACCATACAAATATAGAGTTCATATTTAATAACTATGTATGTAATACTGTTTGCCCGGTATTGTTTTAAACACGTTACTAATATTCACTCATTCAGTCTCATAACTATTTCTGAAGTTGGCACCATCAGGATCTCCATTTTTAGTTGGGGTTCCAAGGCACAAAAAGGGAAAGACACTTGCTCAAGCCACAAAGTTAACAAGTAGCAGATCCAGGACTCAAACTCAAGCTTTTTAGTGTTTGTGAGATGAACATAAGAATTTCACATTTCTCAGTTACAGATGTAGGATACCTATTTATATTTCCTTTGGTTTGAAATAAAATCAATTCCATTTTGAATGTAATATAAATGAAGTAGATGATCTAAAGTAACAAAAATGAGTGAAATAGTTCAGGTACAAAAAAAAATCATCTTTGCTTCCACAAAGAAATATCGTCCTTCTCATTTTTCTTGAAGCCTGTGGCCTTCTTGATCACTCCTTTATTTTCACATTTCCTGCAGAGAAATGAGTGTAAGGAATATTTCACTCTCCTCTTGATTCTACAAGAAAAACAGCAGCTCGAGTATGGTGATGAATGGCAGCCAGTGCTCAGCATCACCGTCAGGGAAGCAACAGACTGGCAGGGGCAACTTGACGGTGCACATTTTTGCAAGGTGCAGATACAAGCCCAGATATAAAAGATTTATTGATTTTTAAAAGAGGACACAGAAATGACATGCATAAACTCTCTCTCTCGCTCTCCCAATACATATACATATCTTGAATCTTGATTGTCTTAATTTAGCAAAAACCTAAGAAAACAAACAGAAACAACAACCCACTGTTAAAACAAATACTGTGTGAACCAGTATAAACCTGACTGCGAGCTGAACTTCAAAGACTGGACCATGTCAAAGCAAGAGTGAAAGCAAGGGAGTGATACTGAAGCACACACCAGGGCATCTGAGGTTGAAGTGAACGAAGTGAGTGAGGAGTGCATCTGCTTTCTCTATTGCCATGACACTCTGAAAAATGACACAGCCTTCAGGGTTTGAAGAAATATCTTCTTCTTCGTGTCAATGTCTGTATGCATCTGTCAGGATGTGCTAGTCTGAGTGGCAAGAAAACAATCGCCAAATTGTCACAACAGAGGCTCATCTTTTGTTAAGCTGTTTGTCCATGACTCGTTGGCTGGGCCTTATGTCCAGGACTGTGGAGCAGCAACTCTCTCAAATATTGCTCAGTCACTGTCACAGGGACAAAGAGAGGTCTAGAGGAGTTTCTCCTTTAATTAAATGTCCTAGCATTTATTTGATCCAAACTAGACACACAGCATTTTCTAGCCATAGGAAAGCCCAGTGGGAGTGGAATTCTTATACCCAGAAGGGAGGAAGCTAGACATATTTAGGTAAACAGCTCTGCTCCTGGTCAGAGGAGCATATACATATGTATTATACATATACATAACCAGGAGCTCCTGGTTAACAAGCCAAACACACTTATTGAGTATTGATTATGTTGTGGTTTTCGTTATGATTGGTTAGATTACTCTTAAGGCATAGAAGGTCACATTCAGCTTCTATTTCCCATTAATAAACCTCATTTTTACTTACTATCGTGATGCTTGTAGTGGGAATCAGAGGGACTTTTTTGCAGTGCTAGTTGTTAAAAAAAAATTGGTACTATAAGAAACACAATACGTCAATCACTGTAAGTGGTATCCCAGGCCATTTATTGACATTTCTAAAAAAAAAAAAAAAAAAAAAAAAAGAAATAAAAACAGGCTCATCCTAACTAAAAATGAATGTTTTTCACATCAGAAAATTTAAATTCAAATAGGATGTTGAAAGCAGATACTATTCTCTGTAAAGGATTTATTAGGTATCTATTGAAATAGGTATTATTTGTGTACAAAATAGCCCATCTTGCTTAATGATAGAGTCAATGAGGGTCCTATATTCAGAGCATGTTAGTGCTGTGAACCACATAAAATGAGAGATGTGTACAAAAAAAGTTAAAAAGCAAAATAAAAACAAGATTGTTATACAATGCCGTGCAGACCCAGAGATGAAATAGAAGCAAGAAATTAAAACTTTTGCCTGATATAGCAACAGCTGAAGTAAGCTCTTGGTATATGTTATATTACAAAAAACTCCCTTAAATACATAATGCATGTCTATATGGCAAAAGCAAACAAGGTTTTAAATTTTTAAAATGTACTCAGTGTTCAGCTGACAAGACAATTTTACTTATCATTTAAGGCTCATTCCAGATGCCATCTCTAAGAAGCCTTGCCTGGAAGCGTTTGGTAAAATTTCTTAATTTTCCATTCCCTAGAGTAAATATTTTCTCTCTCTCTCTCTCTCTCTCTCCCTCCCTCTCTCTCTCTCTCTTAGTATTGCCACAGCACTTGTTTATGTTTCTACCAAAGCACCTGTCAAGTCTAGCTTGTGTTGTGGTTATTTGTGCCTCTATCTCCTCAAAAAAACACCAGCTTTGAGAGCACAAGTGTTTACCTTATTTGTTTCAGGGATTATCCACATCGACTGTTCCATTATGTGCTCTAAGTAGCTTTGGGAATGCAGCTGAGTATCTATATGATCTCCTCCACCAGGAAAAGATTACTTTAGTGCTATGAAATGGTAAACATGATGTATGTTTTATTTAGTTCTAGGTTCATCAGCTGATGCAATATAGCAATGAGCATAAGTGACAGGAATTGACCTCACACACCTACCACACACTGTCCATTCATAAGTAAATTCTAAATTAAGAAGGAATAGCTTCTTTAAGAATGTTAGCCTTTTCCAGTGAAATAGACCCTGTGGAGTAATAAAGCATAGTTAGCACTTGAAAGTAGAGAGGAGTTGTGGAGTAGTTTACTTTTCCTGGGGAATAAAGTGCTGTAATACATTTCTGAATCTTGAACAGACTGGCTAAAGAATTTCTATAGCCGAAGGGGGAAAAAAAAAACTATTACACTCATTATAAATTTTGTCTATTTTAAAAATAATACATATTCCACATGATTGTCAAGAAGCTTTAATATAAGAGTCAGTTTCCTCTTAAGGAATATCAGATATTTAAGTAAAAGTCAATGAAAGTCAGGAAATCTCCTCTTTTAATTATATATTCATAAGGATCATCATTTAAAAATCTACTAGTTTAACTCATATTTTTGGTTTTCATACTTTGGAGAAGTTCAAAGTTCTCATTTTGGTGGTATTTATGATTGTTTATTGCAAGTTTTATTGTAGTCAAAATTTTATGTGGTGGTGGTTATAGCTTAAATTGTCCTGAAATATGATCTATAACCGAAGGGAAAGAGTGGAAATGGAATTTTCCAATCAAATTTTTCAGTTGTTTCTACTGAAATAAGATTTCTAATTTTATTTATTTATTTTTATTTTTTAAAAAGATTTGTTATCTATTCATTTGGAGAGAGAGAGAGAGCGAGAGCGCTAGTCAGCAGGAGTTTGAGCAATGAGGAGGGTCAGAGGTAGAGGGAGAAGCTGACTCTCTGCTGAACAGACAGCCCAACTCCATGAACTGAGCCAAAGGCAGATGCTTAACTGACTGAGCCACCGAGGCACCCCAGATTCCCAATAGTAAATAATAATATGCTTATTAATTGCTTTAATAAAACAATGATATATGTAATTTGTCTTGACTTCATATTTTGATAAATGAGATTTTTCTTTATTTTAAATCTCTACTTTCCCTCCTCCAATCCTGAAGATAAGTTATATCAAGATTTTGAATTAAGTTAAATGTTTATTTTTTATACCTATAAATGTTTATATATTTATATATAAATGTTTATGTATATATATATATACGTGTGTGTGTGTAAGTACTTACAATGCTAAGTAAGTGGCATGCAATAATTATGTAAATATTTTAATTTTTCGCAGACTTAACAGTTGCCTTGGATTTTTTTCCTGTATACATTACCAAATACTGTTCACCCTATATAATGTATACCAATGCAATTTTCCAAATTCTTGAATATATTGGAAAATTAACTTATTGGTCTATTTCCTTAATTGGATTCTTCCTTTCCACAGCCCCATCTACCCACTCCAAGGTAAACTACTCTCTGAACCTATTGTCCCCTTTTTGTACTGGAAATAACTTCCTTCATTTATACTCCTCTTCTGTATTGAATATCCTTCCTTGATTCCATATTGTCTCTTTTGTTACTATATTATTTTTCTTAGCAAATCCTTAGTAGCTCCTAAAAATGAAATGTAACAGTTCATTTTAACTTTTTCCCCTTACTGATTGTTGGACTGTAGCCAAGTTTGGAGTACCTTTCTTCAGAATTTTGAAGACACTTTTTCATTGTTTCAAATACTCCCAAATTGCTGATAAGAAGTTCCAACCATTATGATTCCTGATCTTTTGCATTTTTTTAAAAAAAACTTTATAGACATTCTGGTGATCTTTATTTCTTTGTGATGAAGAGCTTTGAGGAAGTTACTGTTCATTCATTGTGTGAGGAATTTGATTGGATTTTTCAATCTAGAAATTTTTCAGGTCTAGGAAGGAACCGTTGACTTATGTGTGTGACAAATATATTCTATACATAGAAAGATACCTAAAATTATATGTATAATTTAAAGCAAAATAATAAGAGTAACATTTTTATAAATACCACTTAGTTATGGGAAGAAATGATTTTTATTTTATTTTATTTTATTTATTCATGAGAGACACACAGAGAGGTAGAGACATAGGCAGAGGGAGGAGTAGGCTCCCCATGGGGAGCCTGATGCTAGACTTGATCCCAGGACCCTGGAACCTGAACCTAAGGCAGATGCTCAACCACTGAGCCACCCAGGCATCCCTGGAAGAAGTAATTTTTACTGGTTTAGAAGTCTCTCAATTATTCCAATTTAGTCAAATATCTCTCTTCCCACCAGCGTAGTTATTATCCTAATATTTGTGCTGATTATACCTTTGTACTTCCTTGTAAGTTCACTCTCTCTGTATATGTCAGTAAACAATATATTGCTTAGTTTTGAAAACAACAATAACAACAAAATGGTGCTAACACAAACCTAGATGTGCTAAGAAGTACAATGGCAATAGTGTTTATGAAGTTTAGCATGAAAAGATAAGGTCGATGAGCAGAGCCTCTTTATCATGGTGGCACTTCCTTGACAGTGTACAAAAACCTTCCCTGGAGAAGTCAGTGAGCAGGGACAGGAGTCCAGCCTAATATGCAAATGATTCATTATGTTCATATTACTTGTTTGGGTATAATGTATCTGCAACTTCCAGAAGGAAGTCAAAATAGAGTGCCTCTCTGGAGTAAGTGAAGAGTTTTCAGCTCTTCCAGAAACTGAGGCATAGGGGGAAGAGGAGAATTTCATTTCCACATGGTCAAGACAAACCAAATGTAGATAAGATTCTGGAACCGGCTAACTAAGATATTATCAGCTCAGGCTAAAATTGATAGGACAGCTTGCCATGTGTTTTTCTTGAGTCCCTGTCCATGGCTTTCTCTTTTTTATTTTATTAGTCTATGTTTTAGAACTTGGTCTCCTGGAGCATCTTGAAAAAATATACATAGAGGTGGATGGGGGGAATCAGTGGAATAGGTGATGGGGATTAATGAATGCATTTATTATGATGAACACTGGATAGTGTATGGAATTGTTGACTTACTCTATCATACACCTGAAACTAATATAATATGTACGTTAATTCTACTGAAATTAAAATTTAAATAAAGAAGTGAAGTTCTAAAAAAAAAGTAATGGGTGGCAGATTTTGAGATCTGCTGGTTTACTGTCTTACTTGCCTGATAATGTCAGAGGGGGGAATTAATTTTCCTTTAGAATAATGAAGACATTGCTTCCAGCTTTATTGTTTATAAGTCTGAAGACATTTTGTTTTTGAATCTTTTATGTGACTTATTCCCCTTTACTCTAAGTACTTCAGTGATACAAAATTTCATGATGATGGGCATGGGCATATATAAATATGTGTATATATATATATTCATATATAAATATGTGTTTTACTTATATTTTATAAGTATATAAATAAATTTTATTTTGCTTAAATATATAAAATATGTTTATATATAAATATACATTTTACTTATTTTTTCTATGTTCATGTTAATCTCTTAGTTTTACTCTTTATGCAAAATAGCCCTATTTAGTTCCATGCATGTTTAAATTTCTATCATATTTTCAATTCTCAAAAGCTATTTGGCAAAAGTCACTCCCTTGGAAGTGGCAGAGTTAAAATTCATACTCTCATCTTGTTGATTCTTTTCTCTGTGCCATAAGCCTCAAAATTAGGGTTTATAATACTTATATATTTGCTTGAATTTATTAGCCTAGGTATAAAACTATAAAAACATCATGTAATGTTAGTCTTATAGAATGACATCATAGATTTTCAATGTCTGGAAAGGACATTAATTATTAAATATGCTATTAGCAAGTTTATTAAACAAGGGATATTTCATGTAAGTGGATGATCACATACATCGCACTTTTGCAGATATTGTGTTTTTTACAAATTAAGCATTTGTGACAACCCTGCATCTAGCAAGTTTATCGATGCCATTTTTCCAATAGTATTTGCTACCTATGTGTCTCTGTGTTACATTTTGATAATTCTTATGACATTTCAAACTTTTTCATCATTATGATTTTTTTAAATTTTTTTTTCATTATTATATTTGTTAAGGTGATTTGTTATCAGCGATCTTTGATGTTACCATTATAATTGTTTGGGGGCACCACAAACCATGCCCATTGAAGGCAGTGAACTTAACTGATAAATGTATGTTTCTGACTGCTCCACCAACTGGTCATTCCCATTTCTTTTCCTCTCCTCAGGACTTTCTATTCCCTAAGATACAACAATATTAAATTAGGCCAAAGAAGAACCTTGCAATGGCCTACAACTGTTCAAGCATATCTCTTAATTTAAATCAAAAGCCAGAAATTATTAATGTTGGTGAGGAAGGCGTGTTGAAAGCCAAGATAGGTCAAATTCTAGGCCTCTTGGGCCAGTCAAGTTGTGAATGCAAAGGAAATGTTCTTGAAAGAAATTAAAAATGCTATTCCCATGAGCAAAGAAATGGTAAGAAAGTGAAACAAGCTTATTGCTGAAATGGACAAAGTTATAGTTGTCTGGATAGCAGATCAAACTAGCCACAACATTCCCTTAGACCAAATCCTATTCCAGAATGAGGCCCTAACTCTTCAATTCTTTGAAGACGGAGAGAAATGAAGAAGCTGCAGAATAAAAGTTTGAAGCTAGGCAGAAGTTGGGTCATGAGGTTTAAGGAAAGAAACCATAAGAGTGTAAGGTGTAGCAACAAGTGCTGATACAGAAGTAGCAAACAGTTCTCCAGAAAATCTAGCTAAAGTTAGTTAATGAAGGTGGCTATACTTAACAACAGATTTTCAGTAGAGATGAAATAACCTTCTATTGGAAGATGCTACCTAGGACTTTTATGTTAGGAGAAGTCAATGCCTGGCTTCAAAGGACAGGCTGACTCTTTTGTTAGGGGTTAATGAAGCTGTGACTCTCTGTGAAGCCAGTGCTCATTTACTATTCTCAAAATCCTAGAACCCTTAACAGTTATGCTAAGTCTACTCTGCTTGTATTTTTTTTTTAAGAATTTATTTATTTATTCATGAGAGACACACACAGGGGAGAGAGAGGGAGAGAGAGAGAGAGAGAGAGGCAGAGACACAGGCAGAGGGAGAAGCAGGCTCCATGCAGGGAGCCTGATGGGGGACTCGATCCCTGGTCTCCAGGATCACGCCCTGGGCCGAAGGGAGGCGCTAAACCACTGAGCCACCCAGGGATCCCCCTCTCCTTGTGTTTTAGAAATGGAACAACAAAGCCTAGATGATAGTACATCTATTTACAACATGGTTAACTGACTCTGAAGCCCACTATTGAGATGTACAACTCAGTTAAAAATATTTGTTTCAAATTATGACTTTTAATTGACAATGTACCTAGTCACCCACAAGGTCTGATGGAGATATCCAATGAGATGAATGTTTTTATGACGGCTAACACAGCTTCCATTCTGCAGCCCATAGATCACGGAGTGAATTTGAGTCTCAAGTTTTATTATTTAAGAAATACATTTTGTACGGCCATAGGTGCTATAGATGGCGGTTCCTCTGATGGATTTGGGCACAGTGAATTGAGAACCTTCTGGAAACGATTCGCCATTCTAGATGCCATTAAGCATATTTGTGATTTATGGGAAAAGCTCAAAATATCAACATTAACAGGTGTTCAGAGGAAGATGATTTCAACCCCCATGAATGACATTGAGGAGCTTAGGATTTTACTGGAGGAAGTAACTGCAGATGTGCTAGAAATAACAAGAGAACTGGAATCAGAATTGAAGCCTGGAGATGTGACCGACTTGATGAAATATCATGATGAAATTTTAATGGATGAGGAGTTGCTTCTTATGAATGAGCAAAGACAGTGGTTTCTAGAGATAGAATCTACTCTGGGTAAGATGCTGTGCAGACTGTTGACATGATAACAAAGGATTTAGAGTATTACATAAACTCGGTTGATAAAGTAGTGACAGGGCTTGAGAGTACTGACTCCAATTTTGAAAGAAGTTCTACTGTGGGTAAAATGCTGTCAAACAGCATCGCATGCTATAGAGAAATCATTTGTGAAAGTAAGAGTCAACAGATGAGGTAAACTTCATTATTGCGTAATTTTAAAAACTGCCATAGCCACTCTAACCTTTAGCAACCACCTGATCAGTCAGCAGCCATCCATAGGGAAGCAAGATCCTCCAGCAGCAGTAAGATTATGACTCACTGAAAGCTCAGAGATTGGCTAAAATATTTTAGCAATAAAGTATTTTTAATTAAGGCATGTACATTGTTTTTTTAAGAAATAATGCTATCCCACACTTAATAGATTATACTATAGTATGACATACTTTTATAAGAACTGGGAAACCAAAAACTTATTTGATTTGTGTGTTGCAATATTTGCTTTATTGTTGTTGTCTGGAATTAAACCCACAATATCTCCAAGGTATGCTTGCTTAGCATTTTTAAATCTATTGACTGAATTTGAAAAAAACAAAAACAAAAACAAAAACTTTTTTCTTCTAAATTAAAGAAAAACATTTGTCCTGAATGACTCCTCTTAAGGGCAGCATTGGTAATGATCAGAAAATGATATAAAAACGTCATTGTGCATTTTGTGTACTTGATGGTAATTATAAACGACACGATGTATTTTCATAGCATATTTAAAAATCAAAGAATATGCAGAAAAGTAGAAAATAAATTGATTTATTATAGTACATTTTGTGAACTGCAAATACTGAACTTCAAGTATCTGATTATATTTCACCTCATTGAGGTTGGGTTTGGAAGTAGAGCAAAGCATCTGGTTAATTTCTTCCCTGATTATGCAAGGAAGAACCAATTTGAAGGCAATTTCAGCTCAACTCCACCTTCTTTATGGGAACATTTCCCATTTTGACCTCAAAGAGTTGGAGAAAGGATTTCATTGTATAACATATTAGAATTCACTTCTATGTGCTGTGAAACCTAAATGGAATGCCTTCTATTTTCCCTAGGCCTCAGCCTACAAACCCATTATTTGAGGTTCAGCTCATTTTACCCCATTGTGTAATTCTGGAGACATGACTTTATTTGGGATTTAGCAAGAGATAGTTGATACATAAATCGCTCCTGAATCACCTAATTCCTCATCCAATGAATGTAGTAATTTTTATCATGACATACAGGTGTAAGGAATAGAGAGTAGACTCTACACAATTATAAATCACTGCAAATCTTGAAATAAGTATTGGCCCATTGAGATTTAAGTCACCCTGTTTTCCTAATGATTATGTCCTCAGACAGTTTGGACTACTCAACCTCAGTTGTGACCTGGGTCACAAAGCCAAGTAATTTATTTTATTGAGGATAACATGTACACTTGTTGACATTTTCCGCTTATCTCATCCTCCCTCCAAATGTTCAATATAAAATAAACCACAAGCTTGTAAATTAAATTGAAAACATAAAAGTAGTTCTGAATAATTTACATTAACGAAGGGATAGGAAATGGAACGATGTGTACAGGTTTTATACGCATGCATACTCTATCAGAGGTACAAAATACAGTGGTATTTCCTTTTCCATCACTGCATGCATTAAATGATTTACTTGATAGAAAAACCATCTACATATATTTTTATGATTTAAAGCTCAACTTTACTTTCCTCAAATTAATTCTTAGAAGGTATCAATTTTTTAATTGCTTCAGATAACCTGAACTATTTTATAGGTAAGCAATGAAAGTCATTTCTACTTACGAGCTCTCAAAGGAAGATAGCATCAGCCATTTGTATTTTTAAGAAATAAAATGAAAAAAGTAGACTTATTTATTTTAAAATGTTCTATGTAAGAGTTGACATTAAACATATTTAGAAAGGGTATCTTGGGATCCCTGGGTGGCGCAGAGGTTTAGCGCCTGCCTTTGGCCCAGGGCGCGATCCTGGAGACCTGGGATCGAATCCCGAATTGGGCTCCCGGTGCATGGAGCCTGCTTCTCCATCAGCCTGTGTCTCTGCCTCTCTCTCTCTATCTCAATCTCTCTCTCTGTGACTATCATAAATAAATAAAAATTAAAAAAAAAAGAAAGGGTATCTGTCAATTTTTCATTGTTACTTGCAGAAACATCCTAGGTCTGTCCTATCATTCACGTCATTTGCTCTTTCTTCAACAGGATGAAACACAGCCATGTGAGAGTTATCTAATACATCTTCCCCATTCTATACTTTCCCATCTATAGGTGATTATATAAGTAATCATCTATCGATATGCAAGTAATCATCTATAGATATGTATATTTCATTATCACAACATGTATAGTTTCTTGCCAGCTATGCCTATCTCTATTCTTCCTCTTACATTCCTATCATGTTTCATTTTTGGGCACAAAACCTCTTGGTTTTCACTAAGAGGAATGAAAAGGTTTTTAAATAGTCTATCAAGGGACATCATATGCATATAGGAACATAGAAAAAACTATATATAGAATATGCATTGGAACATGCTCTTGAATGTTCTTAGGAGGATGTGCAAGCACCGTATTCACCTGTGTTCTAGCACTGTGGTGATACTGAGACCTCTTTCTCCTTTTCCAGTTTGGTCTAATAAAGAAGGTAGCTACATTTGTTTTTTAGGGCCAGGTCCTCTCAATTAAGGGGTCTCAGACCAGCATGTCATTATCCACGTCTCCTCAGTTTGTGGTCCTCAAGGTTATAAGCTCTCATCTAATATCACTAAAGAATTGACATGCCAAGTGAGAAAGATCCAACCTATATACTCCTGATAATTTTATTACACAGTGATTATCCTTTTCTTAGGCAAAATTGGAATAAAGATAGGCCCACTCACCTTAATAACATTGTCAACCTTCTTTTAACGCATCATGCTTCTCTATCCCCTCCCACTTCCAGTTCCACTGAATTGAAGGAATATGACAGAGGGGACCAGTTCTGTACTGGGTGGGGAATATTGGTATACTAATTCATGTGTTTTATTACAAATTAATGTTTATCTCTGTTGTTGGCATCTGTGCCATATTCCTTAGAAGTTTATTAAATGTCAAAATAATCACTCTTGGTTTTGAAAGAAAATCAATAAAACCAAAAGTTGTATTAGTAGCGAAGTGTGATACACTTTTCTTTATGCTTTAAAAAATAAGTGGTTAAAAATTAAAAAGGTAACATCAGACATAGCTTGCATATGCTGTGCCATTTTTTGCCTTAAAAACTTTTTATTCATTGGTTTATTTATTCTTCTTCAATAATCATTGGGTACCTACTGTGTGCCATTCATCTAGGCCTTGTGGATGCATTAGTAAAGAGAAGAGACCAATATTCCTTGTGGTGCTCTCCCCATGGAGCTTATATTCTACTGTTCCCCCCTTTTGTTTGTATGCCCCAAACCATGGCATGGCGTACTGAGTATTCCAGAATCTGGCACAAATCTTCTGCTCCAGCAGACCTGATATCACATCCGAGTTCAAGTACTAAGCAGCTAGATGAACTTTCTCTGAGCCTTGCCACTCACATTTATTAAAAGGAATAAAATACCTAGCAACATGGAAATAATTGAATGAAATATTCTATAAAAATATTATAGAATATTCTATAAATATTCTAGAAAATATTCTACAAAATATCCCTCCTGTGATTTAATAATGACTAGGATTTTAGATAAAGAATAACTCTATTATTATCCTTCCTAAGACCCTTTGGTGTACTATGGGATGGCAATTCCAATTATTCATATTTTACCTTTACCAGGGTAGAACTTCTCCCCTCTTTTTAAGAAATGTGACAACCTATTTATAACAAAAAAGAGACTATATCCTTCCCTCCGTTACCCCAAAATCTCAGAGGATATGAAAAGATCTCAAGTTTAAAAAGCAGAAGAAAGGAAAACATGAGAGCATCTCTTCATCCAACCAAGTGCATTGTATTTTCTCCCAAAACTAAAGTTACAGTTCATAATGGCCTTTTGTCTACATTAATACAAAGAACTGTGACTTTGTAAGCACCTGCTAGGCAGCTCTGTAATGAAAAGCAGTCCTTGCAGTCAGATTCAGAGACAAATAAAATTGGACAACAGAGTTTTGCTTCTTCAAAGTTGCTTAACCGATTGGAAGTCTTTTATATGACAGTCTGCAGCTGTCGACGCTTCCCTCTGAGGCAGCCTTCCCCAAGTAGTGCAGAACTACCTGACGGAGAATATCTTTCACAGCTGGTTTCTTCTCTCCTACTGCAATAATTGTGTTCCAGGCAGGGCTACATATACAGATCTCCCAGCTGGAAGGGGAAACCATGAGAGAGAAGAAAATTCTAGGCTATCAATTGTGATTTTCCATGAAATTTTTTAAGACCAGTGCCAAAATATATAAGGAGGTCAGAGTTTGTTTAATTAATGTATGATATTTGATTGAGAACTGTATAGGGGGACTAAGTTTAGAGGCTTTAGAAAAATAAGCAGAAAATGTCTTGGGGTTCTTGCCAAGCGGTTGTTTCTTCCCAACAAGTGGTCACAAGACAGGAAAATGAATGAGAGGCAGGTCCCAACGGAAATTCAGCTGCTGAACCTATAGTGCCCAGGATTACTGAGTAAACATCCCAATCTACTTCATAGAATTTAGGACACCTTGTGGTTTGTCATGATCAAGACAAAAGAAAGGCACAGTACCTTTTTAAAGCAAGCATATGATTTTCATGCTGGCAGGAATAGACTCTGAGTTGTAAAATGGGCTGAGATATGAAGTCAGTCAAAAGGCAGATGGGACAGTCTCTCTTGCAGGAAGTCTGATTCCAGACACACCGGTAAGAACTTGTTGCTTGTGTTCTTGAAGTCTGGAAAAGTAATTCAGCACAGCTTTAACTGTGACCTTTGATTATCTCCCTCATCCTTGCTTACCCAAGACAGAGTAATAACACTGCCCTTTGCAGAATCGGTATCTCCAGAAGAAACCTCTGATGCCAACTTCAAAGGTGAGGAAGAATCAGGCTGTGATAGAGCTTAATGGTCTATTTTCATGCCTAAGTGGGAAAGAAAAACATTCAGAAGACAAATGAGAGTGAAAATGGAATTTTGACTGTAGGTGTCTGCTAATTAATTTGCAAAGTGTCCTAAAAACATTAATGTAAAGACTGACCAACAAAACTTCTACTTAGCAGCAGCCCATGTATGAGATACAATGTGGAACAAATGTTTGAATGTTTTTATTTATATTTTAAATATATAAACATAGGAGTGCAGGACATGGGTGGGAAAACCTAGATATTCTTGAGAATTATGTTTTATATAGATTATGCCCTTTAATTTATCCTAAAATTCTGATGGCAGGTTTGTTTTCCTCCTTTCACGGGTGAAATGTGAAGGATGGAGAGGCAAAGACCCTTCCTTGCTCAAGGGCATACCAGGAGCAAGTGAAAGAACCAGGATTTTAATATCATGGTGCCTATAAGCAAAAGGACAGAAAAGTGAGCTGTGCAAACTGATGCTCCTCATCCTGTCCCATGGAGAGACCTGGACCTTTAGTACTCATTTTCCAAGAGGGTTGTTGAGAGTCTGAGTTTCAGCACAGAAAATGATGTCTAAAGAAATGAATCGCTTCAAATACTGTGCTGCATCCAAAACCTAGGTATAACGTAGTCCTCAAAGTATGGAGAGTAGCTGCCCAGTCCCAGATTATTGGTATAGGACGGCTAAGAGAACTGACTGTGCAGTTTGGGGTTTGAATGTTACAATCAATAGCTATAGGACCATAGCCAATTACTCACATTTCTGTGTTTGCAGCCTTCTTATAAGGGTTAAATAAATTAATACATAAGAAGAATTTCCATTATTCCCTGGCATGTGTGCTTTTTTATTATTATTAGTACCTTCAGAGAAGGAACTCATAGAAATGGTCAGGAAGTTAGAAATCTAATATCAAGACCTGGGCAATATGGTCAGTGGAATCCAGTGGAAATGTCCAGTTGGATTAGGCTACAGCCATACAGAGTAAGAGAAAGCCCTCACTTTTTAGATGTGTCCTCTCACCTTAAAGCATCCCATATGTCAGATCCTCTGGGTTCTACAGAAAGGCTAACTGTGGCTAAAGAGTTTGGGGTATGAATAGCCAAGTGATCAAGACTAGTGACATGCTCTCATGATTAAAACACAATAGGTGTTCGTGTTTACGGATTTTATTAGTGATAAATCTAACTTTTTTTCTCTAATGTGTACCATTTTCTAGCCATCTAACCACCAGCATATTTTTATAAGCAGATATTTGCCTTGTTTGTCTTTAATTTTTATTAGTCTGGGTATCTCTAATCCAGGCATGTACATTTTTGTTTATTAAATGAGTTAAAATAACTTTAACAAAACAATGTGAAATGTGTTTATTTATTTTAGTTTTTCAAAAGATTCTATTTATTTATTTATGAGAGACTCAGAGAGAGAGGCAGAGACATAGGCAGAGGGAGAAGCAGGCTCCCGGTGGGGAGACTGATGCGGAACTTGATCCCAGGACCCCGGGACCATGATCTGAGCCAAAAGCAAACACTTAACCTCTGAGCCACCCAGATAACCCATCAGATAACCCATGAAATGTGTTTAACTTTAATTCTTCATTAGTGAGAAGACAATCTAATTGTATTTCTGATGATGCAGACCAGTCAACTGATGCCAGATGTTCTTGTGATGAGTTTAGTCACATGGATAATTAATTCAGCATCATTGGCTGTTACTTTTTAAACTAAGAATAGGACTTATACTTCTTTAAATAACATATAGCATTCTTTTAATTTTTGTTTTGTGCATTAAAAGTTAACTGCTTACCTATGTTCTCCAAAAGCTATGCCCTAGGATGTTCTTAAGCAGAACCATTCTGAAGTGCAAATAATCAAATGCCCATCAACAGGATGGATAAACATATTTGTAGTTATATTCACAAATGGAATTCTGGATGGCAATAAGAATAAATATATTACATGCATAAGCCTTACTAACATGCTGAGTAAAAGAAACCAGACTCAAACAAGTACATAGTAAATAATTTCATCCAAATAAAATTACAGAACCAGGAATGACTAATAGATGATTTTAGAAGTCAGAAAAGTCATTTCCCTTGGTATGAGTGGTTGGAGGTTTGTCAATGTAAAGTAGTACAAAGAAGAACTACTCTGGTTCTAGTATTGATCATTCTCAATATTGGTTACATAGATTTATTCAATTTATGAAAATAATTGAGCTGTGCACTTATGACAATTTTTTGTGAAATAAACATTTTTTTTAAGTATGGGATTTTTTCAGGGTGCTTAGTGATGACTTAAGGACGCAAGAAAGTAATATTAGCTCTCTGGTGAAAAAAAATTGGCTTTACCTTGAATTTGTGTCAAACAAGGTGAAACTGTCAGGTCTCATAAATTAGATCTTAGAGGAAAAGAAAGATTTTAGACAAGTTTAATAGTGAAAGTTGACTATAAAGAAAATAAAACAGGGTAACATCAGGAGAAATGAGACAAATCAACGGTCTATTTTACATTGATTACTTTAAGTATGGAACTGAAATACCTACACTTGCTTAAAAGAGAGTGCATAATTAAATAAACGTAACTAATTAGGAAATGTGATATCAATCTTGACAAACAAGAAAGTTGTAGTAGCTTGAAATTGGTATATGAATGTACTAGTATAAAAAAATGAATGCAATGGCTATTTTTCTGTAGTATGCATTATATTTAATATTGACAAAAAAGATCTGAATCTAAAGGATAATTTATAGTGAATGTCAAATAGAAAGTTTAATTATAATAGTTTAGGGTCCTACATTTCCCTTTTATAAAACTAATTACACTATCCTACTTTCTTATTTACTGTTGTTTACCAGATAGCCTTAAGATGAGTCTACCTAAGCCTCCTGTATTTGTCATTTTCTCTCTGATGCCTGCCATATGTGGTAGTATGCATTGAAATCATCAGTATTCTAGATGGTGGTTACTAGGGCCTGGGGGATGGGGAAAATATGGAGATGTTAGTCAAAGAGTAAGAACTTCCAGTTATGAGTATCTAATATACAGCATGGTGATTATGGTTAATAATATCATGTTGTATTCTTGAAAGTTGCCAAGAGAGTAGACCTTGATTGTTCTTACCACAAAAAATGGTAATTATGTGGCATGATGATGTGTTAGCTAATACTCTGGTAGTAATCATTGTGTGAATTATAAGTACACTGTATACCTTAAGTCATTGTTATATATCAATTATATCTAAATTAAACCGGAAAAAAAATGTCATTACAAATAAACACTACAAATATCAGGGGAAAGATGCCTGAGTGACTCAGCGGTTAAGTGTTTACCTTCGACTCAGGGCATGATCCCAGTCGGGGGATTGAGTCCCACACCAGGCCCCCTGTGAGGAGCCTGCTTCTCCCTCTGCCCATGTCTCTGCCTCTCTCTCTTTGTCTCTCATGAATAGATAAATAAAATCTTTAAAAATTTTAAAAATTAAAAATAAATAAATAAAAATATTAGGGGATGGGCAATCAGTTTAGCATGCAACTCTTGATTTTGACTCAGTTCATAATCTCAGGGCCATGGGATCAAGCCCTGTGTTGGGGTCCATGTTCACTGGGGACTCTACTTGAGCTTCTGATTCTCCCTCTCCCTCTGCCCCTCCCTCTGCTCCTCCCCTGCTCTCTCTCTCTAAATAAAGTTTAAAAAATATTAAGGGGAGAAAAGAAGTTAATTCAAGATAAAATATTTCCAATAAATAATCAGAAATATTGACTGGATTATGAATAACATATGACTTGATCATTTTTGTATATATTTACACACACAAATATATATATATATATATATACAGAGTAAAGCTAAATATGGACAACTACCTGAATTCCAATCATCAAGTAACCATCAAGCTAATTGAGTAGAAACTTCAGTGACCACAAATGATAAAGAATATAGGCTTTAGAAAATTAATACAGGATGATGCTAACAAAGTAAACAACTACCACCACAACAAACATCAATAAAAACCAACCTTTGGTAAGGCACAGTTGAATATACAAGAACTGAAATGAAAATTTACTAGGAGGATTCTACATCATATTTAACTAACAAAGAAAGAATCAATTGACTTGAAGATAGGTCGATTGACCTTATCCAGGCTGAGAAACAGAAGGAATAAAGAATGAAGAAATAGATCTTCAGAGACCTGCATACTTACACCTTCAAGTGTAATCATGCATGCATAATGGTAATTACAGAAAGAAAGGAGAGGTTAAAAAAATGTACAGACACATTTGAAGAAAGACTGGCTGAAAACTTGGCAGGCTTGATGAAAGATATGGATTTGCATATGCAAGAAGCCTAGCAAATCCCCACTGGTGTAAACTCAAAAGAATTTCACACCTAGACACATCATAAACTATTAAAAGCCAAGGACAGATTTTTGAAAGCCACTAAAAGAGATTCATCATGAACAAGGCATCTTTAGTAGGTTAACAAATGATATCTCATTAGAAATCATGCAGGCCTAAAGAAAATAAAATGACGTATTAAAAGTGCTAAAAGAATGATTGTCACTAAATATTTTATGTTCAGCAAAACTATACCTCAAAACTGAAGGAGAAATTAAAACACTTATATATAAACAAAGCTTGAGAGAATTTTCTATCAGATCTACCATATAAAAATTAATGGGAACCATTCACACTAAAATGAAAGGACACTAGACAATAACTGGAAACCACAGAACAAATAAAGAACAGGAAGAAAAAGTACATACACAGATATTTTTTAAATCATATAAATTCACTTTTTGTTTTTTAACTCTTCTATCTGATTTTAAAGACTACTATAGCAGTGATTATAAAACTGCTTATGAGCTTATAGCATATAAAGATGTAATTTACATGACAATAATTTATATGACAACTGTGTTTATGTCCCTATAACATATAAAGATGTAATTTATAAGACAATAATAGCACCAAGGAGAGGGTGGGTGCTGTATAGTAGCAAATTTTTATTTACAATTAAAATTAATTTAGCAATAATCTGAACTATATTGTCATAAATTAACATGTTGATTTTAACCTGCAGGGCATTCACTAAGAAAATAACTAAAAACTAAGTAGTGAAAGAAATAATAGTGGAGTTAGAATCATAAACTAGAGAATATCTATTTACATAAAATAAATGATCCATGGAAGGACAGAGGGAAAAGAAAAACATACAGTTTATAGAAAAGAATAGCAAAATGACCCACATAAATTTTACCTTATTAATTACATTAAGTATAAATGTATAAGTACTCAATTCAAAGGCAGCAATTGGCATAATGGATTTTTAAAATTCCAGTTACTCTTTTTGGTGAGGGGGAGGAGCAAGATGGCGGAGGAGTAGGGTCTCCAAATCACCTGTCTCCACCAAACTACCTAGAAAACCTTCAAATTATCCTGAAAATCTATGAATTCGGCCTGAGATTTAAAGAGAGACCAGCTGGAATGCTACAGTGAGAAGAGTTCGCGCATCTATCAAGGTAGGAAGACGGGGAAAAAGAAATAAAGGAACAAAGGCCTCCAAGGGGGAGGGGCCCCGCGAGGAGCCGGGCTGAGGCCGGGGCGAGTGTCCCCAGGACAGGAGAGCCCCGTCCCGGAGACGCAGGAGCTGCACCGACCTTCCCGGGCGGAAAGGGGCTCGCGGGGAGTTGGAGCAGGACCCAGGAGGGCGGGGATGCCCTCGGGCTCCCTGGGACAGTAACAGCAACTGCGCGCCCAGGAGAGTGCGCCGAGCTCCCTAAGGGCTGCAGCGCGCACGGCGGGACCCGGCGGGACCCGGAGCAGCTGAAGGGGCTCGGGCGGCGGCTCCGCGGAGGGGGCTGCGCGGCCCCGGGAGCAGCTCGGAGGGGCTCGGGCAGAGGAAGAGGCTCCGTGCGGTGGGGGCTGCGCGGTTCCAGGAGCAGCTCGGAGGGGCTCGGGCGGCAGCTCCGCGGAGGGGGTTGCGCGGCCCGGGAGCGCGAATCCACCAGCGCAGGCTCCGGAGCACAGGGCGCCGGGACACAGCCCAGGATCCGGCCTCCCCCGGGACAGGCAGAGGCCGGGAGGGCCCAGGACAGCGAGGACGCTCCTGCCCCAGCTGAGCACATCAGCGGCCCCGCCCCGGAGCCTCCAGGCCCTGCAGACGGAGTTCCTGCCGGAGCTGAATCCAGGTTTCCAGAGCTGCCCCGCCACTGGGGCTGTTCCTCCTGCGGCCTCACGGGGTAAACAACCCCCACCGAGCCCTGCACCAGGCAGGGGCACAGCAGCTCCCCCAACTGCTAACACCTGAAAATCAGCACAACAGGCCCCTCCCCCAGAACACCAGCTAGACGGACAACTTCCAGGAGAAGCCAAGGGACTTAAAGAACACAGAATCAGAAGATACTCCCCGGTGGTTCTTTTTTTGTTTGTTTGTTTTTGTTTTTGTTTTTGTTTTTGTTTTGTTTTGCTTTTTGATTTGTTTCCTTCCCCCACCCCCTTTTTTTCTCCTTTCTTTTTCTTTCTCTTTTTCTTCTTTTTTTTTTTTTTTTTTTTTTCGTTTTTTTTTTCTTTTTCTTCCCTTTTTTTTTCTCTTTCTCTTTTCTTTCCTTCTTTCTCTCCTCTCTTTTTCTCTTTTTCCCAATACAACTTGCTTTTGGCCACTCTGCACTGAGCAAAATGACTAGAAGGAAAACCTCACCTCAAAAGAAAGAATCAGAAACAGTCCTCTCTCCCACAGAGTTACAAAATCTGGATTACAATTCAATGTCAGAAAGCCAATTCAGAAGCACTATTATACAGCTACTGGTGGCTCTAGAAAAAAGTATAAAGGACTCAAGAGACTTCATGACTGCAGAATTTAGAGCTAATCAGGCAGAAATTAAAAACCAATTGAATGAGATGCAATCCAAACTAGAAGTCCTAACGACGAGGGTTAACGAGGTGGAAGAACGAGTGAGTGACCTAGAAGACAAGTTGACAGCAAAGAGGGAAACTGAGGAAAAAAGAGACAAACAATTAAAAGACCATGAAGATAGATTAAGGGAAATAAACGACAGCCTGAGGAAGAAAAACCTACGTTTAATTGGGGTTCCCGAGGGCGCCGAAAGGGACAGAGGGCCAGAATATGTATTTGAACAAATTCTAGCTGAAAACTTTCCTAATCTGGGAAGGGAAACAGGCATTCAGATCCAGGAAATAGAGAGATCCCCCCCTAAAATCAATAAAAACCGTTCAACACCTCGACATTTAATTGTGAAGCTTGCAAATTCCAAAGATAAGGAGAAGATCCTTAAAGCAGCAAGAGACAAGAAATCCCTGACTTTTATGGGGAGGAGTATTAGGGTAACAGCAGACCTCTCCACAGAGACCTGGCAGGCCAGAAAGGGCTGGCAGGATATATTCAGGGTCCTAAATGAAAAGAACATGCAACCAAGAATACTTTATCCAGCAAGGCTCTCATTCAAAATGGAAGGAGAGATAAAGAGCTTCCAAGACAGGCAGCAACTAAAAGAATATGTGACCTCCAAACCAGCTCTGCAAGAAATTTTAAGGGGGCCTCTTAAAATTCCCCTTTAAGAAGAAGTTCAGTGGAACAGTCCACAAAAACAAAGACTGAATAGATATCATGATGACACTAAACTCATATCTCTCAATAGTAACTCTGAATGTGAACGGGCTTAATGACCCCATCAAAAGGCGCAGGGTTTCAGACTGGATAAAAAAGCAGGACCCATCTATTTGCTGTCTACAAGAGACTCATTTTAGACAGAAGGACACCTACAGCCTGAAAATAAAAGGTTGGAGAACCATTTACCATTCGAATGGTCCTCAAAAGAAAGCAGGGGTAGCCATCCTTATATCAGATAAACTAAAATTTACCCCAAAGACTGTAGTGAGAGATGAAGAGGGACACTATATCATACTTAAAGGATCTATTCAACAAGAGGACTTAACAATCCTCAATATATATGCTCCGAATGTGGGAGCTGCCAAATATATAAATCAATTATTAACCAAAGTGAAGAAATACTTAGATAATAATACACTTATACTTGGTGACTTCAATCTAGCTCTTTCTATACTTGATAGGTCTTCTAAGCAAAACATCTCCAAAGAAACGAGAGCTTTAAATGATACACTGGACCAGATGGATTTCACAGATATCTACAGAACTTTACATCCAAACTCAACTGAATACACATTCTTCTCAAGCGCACATGGAACTTTCTCCAGAATAGACCACATATTGGGTCACAAATCGGGTCTGAACCGATACCAAAAGATTGGGATTGTCCCCTGCATATTCTCGGACCATAATGCCTTGAAATTAGAACTAAATCACAACAAGAAGTTTGGAAGGACCTCAAACACATGGAGGTTAAGGACCATCCTGCTAAAAGATAAAAGGGTCAACCAGGAAATTAAGGAAGAATTAAAAAGATTCATGGAAACTAATGAGAATGAAGATACAACCGTTCAAAATCTTTGGGATGCAGCAAAAGCAGTCCTAAGGGGGAAATACATCGCAATACAAGCATCCATTCAAAAACTGGAAAGAACTCAAATACAAAAGCTAACCTTACACATAAAGGAGCTAGAGAAAAAACAGCAAATAGATCCTACACCCAAGAGAAGAAGGGAGCTAATAAAGATTCGAGCAGAACTCAACGAAATCGAGACCAGAAGAACTGTGGAACAGATCAACAGAACCAGGAGTTGGTTCTTTGAAAGAATTAATAAGATAGATAAACCATTAGCCAGCCTTATTAAAAAGAAGAGAGAGAAGACTCAAATTAATAAAATCATGAATGAGAAAGGAGAGATCACTACCAACACCAAGGAAATACAAACGATTTTAAAAACATATTATGAACAGCTATACGCCAATAAATTAGGCAAACTAGAAGAAATGGACGCATTCCTGGAAAGCCACAAACTACCAAAACTGGAACAGGAAGAAATAGAAAACCTGAACAGGCCAATAACCAGGGAGGAAATTGAAGCAGTCATCAAAAACCTCCCAAGACACAAGAGTCCAGGGCCAGATGGCTTCCCAGGAGAATTTTATCAAACGTTTAAAGAAGAAATCATACCTATTCTCCTAAAGCTGTTTGGAAAGATAGAAAGAGATGGAGTACTTCCAAATTCGTTCTATGAAGCCAGCATCACCTTAATTCCAAAGCCAGACAAAGACCCCGCCAAAAAGGAGAATTACAGACCAATATCCCTGATGAACATGGATGCAAAAATTCTCAACAAGATACTGGCCAATAGGATCCAACAGTACATTAAGAAAATTATTCACCATGACCAAGTAGGATTTATCCCTGGGACACAAGGCTGGTTCAACACCCGTAAAACAATCAATGTGATTCATCATATCAGCAAGAGAAAAACCAAGAACCATATGATCCTCTCATTGGATGCAGAGAAAGCATTTGACAAAATACAGCATCCATTCCTGATCAAAACTCTTCAGAGTGTAGGGATAGAGGGAACATTCCTCGACATCTTAAAAGCCATCTATGAAAAGCCCACAGCAAATATCATTCTCAATGGGGAAGCACTGGGAGCCTTTCCCCTAAGATCAGGAACAAGACAGGGATGTCCACTCTCACCACTGCTATTCAACATAGTACTGGAAGTCCTAGCCTCAGCAATCAGACAACAAAAAGACATTAAAGGCATTCAAATTGGCAAAGAAGAAGTCAAACTCTCCCTCTTCGCCGATGACATGATACTCTACATAGAAAACCCAAAAGTCTCCACCCCAAGATTGCTAGAACTCATACAGCAATTCGGTAGCGTGGCAGGATACAAAATCAATGCCCAGAAGTCAGTGGCATTTCTATACACTAACAATGAGACTGAAGAAAGAGAAATTAAGGAGTCAATCCCATTTACAATTGCACCCAAAAGCATAAGATACCTAGGAATAAACCTCACCAAACATGTAAAGGATCTATACCCTCAAAACTATAGAACACTTCTGAAAGAAATTGAGGAAGACACAAAGAGATGGAAAAATATTCCATGCTCATGGATTGGCAGAATTAATATTGTGAAAATGTCAATGTTACCCAGGGCAATATACACGTTTAATGCAATCCCTATCAAAATACCATGGACTTTCTTCAGAGAGTTAGAACAAATTATTTTAAGATTTGTGTGGAATCAGAAAAGACCCCGAATAGCCAGGGGAATTTTAAAAAAGAAAACCATATCTGGGGGCATCACAATGCCAGATTTCAGGTTGTACTACAAAGCTGTGGTCATCAAGACAGTGTGGTACTGGCACAAAAACAGACGCATAGATCAGTGGAACAGAATAGAGAATCCAGAAGTGGACCCTGAACTTTATGGGCAACTAATATTCGATAAAGGAGGAAAGACTATCCATTGGAAGAAAGACAGTCTCTTCAATAAATGGTGCTGGGAAAATTGGACATCCACATGCAGAAGAATGAAACTAGACCACTCTCTTTCACCATACACAAAGATAAACTCAAAATGGATGAAAGATCTAAATGTGAGACAAGATTCCATCAAAATCCTAGAGAAGAACACAGGCAACACCCTTTTTGAACTCGGCCATAGTAACTTCTTGCAAGATACATCCACGAAGGCAAAAGAAACAAAAGCAAAAATGAACTATTGGGACTTCATCAAGATAAGAAGCTTTTGCACAGCAAAGGATACAGTCAACAAAACTCAAAGACAACCTACAGAATGGGAGAAGATATTTGCAAATGACATATCAGATAAAGGGCTAGTTTCCAAGATCTATAAAGAACTTATTAAACTCAACACCAAAGAAACAAACAATCCAATCATGAAATGGGCAAAAGACATGAACAGAAATCTCACAGAAGAAGACATAGACATGGCCAACATGCACATGAGAAAATGCTCTGCATCACTTGCCATCAGGGAAATACAAATCAAAACCACAATGAGATACCACCTCACACCAGTGAGAATGGGAAAAATTAACAAGGCAGGAAACAACAAATGTTGGAGAGGATGTGGAGAAAAGGGAACCCTCTTACACTGTTGGTGGGAATGTGAACTGGTGCAGCCACTGTGGAAAACTGTGTGGAGGTTCCTCAAAGAGTTAAAAATAGACCTGCCCTACGACCCAGCAATTGCACTGTTGGGGATTTACCCCAAAGATACAAATGCAATGAAACGCTGGGACACCTGCACCCCGATGTTTCTAGCAGCAATGGCCACGATAGCCAAACTGTGGAAGGAGCCTCGGTGTCCAACGAAAGATGAATGGATAAAGAAGATGTGGTTTATGTATACAATGGAATATTACTCAGCTATTAGAAATGACAAATACCCACCATTTGCTTCAACGTGGATGGAACTGGAGGGTATTATGCTGAGTGAAGTAAGTCAGTCGGAGAAGGACAAACATTATATGTTCTCATTCATTTGGGGAATATAAATAATAGTGAAAGGGAAAATAAGGGAAGGGAGAAGAAATGTGTGGGAAATATCAGAAAGGGAGACAGAACATAAAGACTGCTAACTCTGGGAAACGAACTAGGGGTGGTAGAAGGGGAGGAGGGCGGGGGGTGGGAGTGAATGGGTGACGGGCACTGGGTGTTATTCTGTATGTTAGTAAATTGAACACCAATAAAAAAAAAAAAAAAAAAAAAAAAAAAAAAAAAAAAAAAAAAAAAAAAAAAAAAAAAATAAAATTCCAGTTATGTAGTGTCTATGAGAGACATATTTTTTCATTCAAATACCACTAGTTGGAGTGAGAATGTAAAAGGATATAAAATTATATAGAAATAAGTCAAAAGAAAGCTGTAGTGGCTAACTAATGTCAAACAATATGCACTTTAACAGAAAAATTGTTCTTAAAGACAAATACTTATAATGATAAAATATAATTCATCAGGCAACTAGACTGATCAAAAGAAAAATAAATAGAACTCAGATTGATAAAATCGTGAATAACTGAGATGACATTACCATTGAATTTAGAGGAAAAAAAGGATTATAAGAGTATACTGTGAATAATTGTATGCTAATAAATAACCTATGTGAAATGGACAAAAATCCTAAAAACACATAAATTACAAAAATAACACAATAAGAAATAAAATCTGGGATCCCTGGGTGGCGCAGTGGTTTAGCGCCTGCCTTTGGCCCAGGGCGCGATCCTGGAGACCCGGGATCGAATCCCACGTCGGGCTCCCGGTGCATGGAGCCTGCTTCTGCCTCTGCCTGTGTCTCTGCCTCTCTCTCTCTCTCACTGTGTGCCTATCATAAATAAATAAAAAATTAAAAAAAAAATTAAAAAAAAAAAAAAAAAAAGAAATAAAATCTGAGCAGGCCTATCATAAGTAAAGAGAATATATATATATATATATATATATATATATGCACACATTTGTTTGTATAGTAAATATATATATACACACATATATATAAAATAATATTTACATATATTAATAACAAGGGTTTAGTATTGAATCTATATATAAAGAGCTACAACTCAAAAATAAAGAATAAGAATTACTTAATTTGAAAAATAGGTAAGGATTTGGCTAAACATTTTTCCAAAGAAGATATAACAATTCCAAAAAGAATGCCAAAGGATGCTCCACATTATTTATGAGTTGGATAATGTAAATCAAAATCACGGTAAGCTCCTATTTCACACCCATTAGGGAGTGCTTAATATCAAAAAAGGCAAAAACAAATTGTAATGAGGATTTTGAGAAACTGGAACGCTCATGCATTGCTGATATGTTTGTAAAATAGTGCAGCCATTTCGGAAATAAGTTTGGCTATTTATCAAAATGTTAAACATATATTTATCCAGATCTTGCAATCCTTTCTATACCCTTGAGGATTTGAACACTTATTTCCATGTGAAAACATGTACACATTATTCAGAATTTCCAAAAAAATGGAAATAACCCAAATGCCCATCAACTGATGAATGAATATACAAAGCATGGTATAGTCATACAAGAAATTTTTTGGTGATAATAAAAAGATATGAAATACTGATAAATCCTGCAACATGGATGAACTTTAAAAGCATTGTGATGAGTAGAAGGAGTCAGTCACAAAGGTCACATATGGTTTAATTCCATTCATATTAAATGTCCAGAGTAAGAAGAGCCATAGCAACAACAACAACAACAAAATATATTGGTGGTTGCCAGGGTCTGGCAGTGAGAGTGGGAGTGACTGCTGATGGGAGTGGGTTTCTTTTTGAGGTTATTAAAATTGTCTTCAGTTGTACAGTGATTTTGTTTCCCCAAGTTTGTGAGTGTATTAAAAAACCTCTGAATTATATATTTTAAAAGGGTGAATTTCATGTGATATGAATTTTATCTCAATAAAGCTGTTATTTTAAAAAATTCATACTCCCATATGGTGTGTCCCATAGTCCCATATGATGTCCCATAGTCCCATTTGTGAAAATCTAGAATAATTGGTAGATAAGTATTATTTACATATGTATGCATTTTTCAATCAGGACACATCAAAATTTTGTGTGGTGTTTAAGTCTTGTCTTTCTCTCTTGGGATCCAGTATTCATCTCTTCAAGTTCTTTATTGCCAAATATTGGCACATTTCCTATCTCTTAGAATATGACAAAAAGGTAGCAATTCACTTATTACTACATCGTGTCTCTTTAGAACCATGTCTTTATTGTATTAACACTGATTTTGCTCCTTTTGTTCCTTAATACTGTTTGTAATGCTGATTGCATTATTATTTATGGGATGATGTTGTTTCATCCCTATTGCCCCCTATGAATACAAGTCTCCAATTATTCTATCAGAGATTATTCCTTTGCTATTTTGGTAATGACTCAAGTACAAGTCTTACTCAGACCATGCAGAAAATGAAAGCAGTAGTGTGCTTTCTGGTCATGTTATATTTACCACTTGGAATTTACAACATAAATACAAAACAACACATGCTCCACCTTTGACTTCTATGGAACACTTTAGGCTCTAACCACTGTACCTTAGAATGTGCAAGGCACATTAGAATGTGAACTAATCTAAGGCACCTTAGAATGTGAACTTTTTCCAGTATTAATCATACACCACTCTTCCAAATAATAACGTCAGTTGCGGGGAGGGTTGAGGAACTGTGGGCAGAGTGAGAAGTAGGGTTACATTTATATTAAGGATATCCCTCCCTCATCTGCCTTGGCCTAAAATTGACCCAGCAGAGTATGTGCTTTTGTATCAGTTGGAGGTAAGAGAAGACATCACTTGGAACCCACTGAAATCTTCAGAAGAGGTAAGCATGGCAACTACTGGAGGACAGCCTGACTGACATGTGTCTTGGAACATTCAGGAATGTGATGACTGTCCTCTGGCTTGTGGCCTGTCCTACTACCACTCCTCTACCCTTGAGTGCTGTAGACCAAAGTGGGTACTGCACTAGTAACACTGATAGGCGAGAGTTGACCAATCAGCAAAGGCTGACACATGGCCCTTCCAGCTCAAGCCTATGGTGCAGTGGATACTTGTTAGCACAGAGCCTTGAACTCATCTTATGTACATATAAGTGACAGTCAACCAAAATTCGTATGACAACACCATTCTGGAAGCCCAATTTTGTGTTGTCTCACATACACATACACACACACAATACCATGTATGTCAGAGGAACTTATTTACTTGCCAGGCCACCCTGTTGGAACTTTGTTTTGGGGTTTCAGGATGATCTAATAAATGTGAGTCCTGGAGCTTGTTAGAGCATCTGGTCAACTCTACATGTGGAACTGGGAGGTTCAGAGGCTTGGGAAGTGTTCTCTAAGAGTGACACTGTGACTGGGGCCCATGTACTGTTGGCCTGGACCTTGATTATCCAACTTAAGTGGCAGAGCCACCGCAAGCCATCTCAGGCAGTGGAGAGGGACTTGAGAACTTTGAGAAAGGCAATCCAAAGAATAGAATATTGAGATGCAGGGTCCCAAACCAAACTTTTATTCAGGTCTCAGAGCAATATTGTCTAAAGTATAAGTATTCCAGACAAGTTCTAATGTGGCTGTTTTAATCTTTTATTTCCTCTTAAAGCAGGGGAATAAATTTTTTTTTTCAATTACTGGACAAAGTAAGATTGTGAGGGTAAAGTCTACGATCTTTGTGATTAGGATTGTAATCCTTTCCCCTTAGATGTTTCTTAGGCCTGTCTGTATTATAGGCCTGATGAATAGAGTGATGGGGAGTGTTTTGAGCATTTAGAGTTCTCAACAATTTTGTGTTTTGGTCAAGGGATTATTTTGGTCAAAAATTTACCTGAGGATCTGTTAAAATTAAATTAGGTCTTCTCCTGGAATAAAATAAGTATCTGGTGGCAGAAAGTTTCCAGAGGGGGTTGAACTCTTAAAATCATTCCTTAGACCCTAAACTATAAGAATCTCAATATTTTTGAGATATTGTGATCTCTTTTATAGTATTTGTTTCTGGCACTTGTCAGTGAGTAGCTTAGATTCTTTGTCCCTCAATAGCTTGATTTTTTTCTTAATTCTTTATTTTTTATCATTTTTTTTTGCCTATATTTAGAAATGATGGCTTTACCAGACTAGTTTAATATTAAATTTCTTCTAATTTGTATTCAAAATAATTGAGAGAAATTGTTACTAACTGATAAATTCTGGTTTCTACCCCTGTTAGTACTATGACCTTTGAATTCCAGTCAACATATGGTTACCAGGTAACCAGGATAGCTTTAAGTTAGGTTATTCCTATTTGTTTCTATGTCAACAGTTATGTATGAATCCATCTCTATTAAGTATAAAATTTGAACATAATAAACTCCGATTTTTGCAAAAGATTATTGAATATTTTTTTCTATATTGTCTTCTTATAAATAAAAAGAATTATTTTTCTCATAAAATCATTTAAGTATAAATTAACACAAGAACCACACTATTTTTAAGTAGGTTACATAATGACAAAACAACCTTTCAAAAGTCTAAAATATGTCTTCTGAGTAGCATCTTTCGCTTAGACCTTGGAAAATAATATTAGCTTATGAGAAACAGTGAATGTGGAAAAAATAGAAAAAAAAGCAGAATTGGTGATACTAAAATCTACATACTGAGTTTAAGATTTATTTCAAGGACTTGAAGGTGAATAAGAATGAAGAAGATGGAGTAGAAGATCAATGCTGAATTTTAGTTCTAACTATAATTCACTCTTTCATAAATTTTTCAAGAGCATTGATTGCATCTCAGTGTATGGCAAGCCCTATCCTAGAAGTGGGGGAAAGGGGATACAATATAACCATGGAAATTATACCCTAAAGAACAAGAGATATTATTTTTTAAAGACTCAAATAAATTAAAATTTTTAACTATGGTAAGTGAAATGTTTTTCTTAGGTTTTATTATTATTTTTAATGTAATCTCTACCCACAACTTGGAACTCAATCTCATGACCCTAAGATTAAGATTCGCATGCTCTACCAACTGACCCAGCCAGGTGCTACAGTGGTAAGTGAAATATTGACGAGGTTGACAGTCTTCATGTGAAAGCATTTGACATGCGTCCTATACTATTACTGTGGGATGGGCATAAAAATAATCTTACCCAAGGGTAATAAAATATTGGGTAATAAAAAATTAATAAAATATTAATAAAATTATTACCCAAGAGCTGAAACTTGATTGATGAGAATAGAGGACCTACATCTGAGGGGTAGTGGAGGGTTGTGGCAGGTTGTTCAGTTTTGAGTAATAGCAAAGCCTAGGATAGGATCTCAGAAGTGGGTAAATGAGTGGCAGGGTAGGTCTTTGGATAGCTGACTTGTGGGGGCAATGAAAACCCAGGATGATGATGACTAAGGTGAAGAAGTGTCATTTTCTGAAGACTTCCATAAGGATGATATGGTATACAAACTCTAAAGGCAACCCCCTGTTATCTCAACCTCACTCAAGCCCCTTAGGTATTCCCTCTGCCTTACAGGTGGTCAGGACCTGTAACTTGCTACTAACCAAGAGAATACAACAAAGGTGATAGGATGTCACTTCCATGATGGTTGTAGAAGTTTATAAGATGGTTTTGCTAGCATCTCATGTGTCACCTTTGTTGAAGCCAACTGCTATGTTCTGAGCTAGTATATAGATAAGTTCAGGTGGCAAGGAAACGAGAGTGGTCTCTGGCTAACCAGCAAGAAGCTGAGGTTGTTGGTTCTACAGTCTGTAAGGAACTGTCTTCTGCCCACAACCACGTATAAGCTTGGAAGCAGACTGTTCCCTAGGCACGACTTCAGGTGACTGCAGGCATATGAGAAATCTTAAACCAGAGGACTCAGCTAAACTGTGCCTGGCATCCTGATCCATAGTGAGATAGCAACTTTTGTGATCATTTGTTACACAGCAGTAGGTAACTAAGATAGAGGGTATGAAGGAAGTTGATGATAAATTAAAAGAAGGGTAAGAAAAAAATAAAAGAAGGGTGAATCTAGTCATAGCCTTGCACTAACATGTTTTTTGGTTTTGGAAAAAAAAAATGACCTAACTATTTTGGACCCTAAAAGACACAATGGCTAATTTATGGGAGTAAAACATTGTTTTTAGATTAAAATAAATTCATGGTATGGACTGGTTTTTGAACAGGGCTTCAGAAATTTATATTAATAGAAGATAGGAAGCATATTATTGATCATCATCATTATTATTCTGTAGTGTGTTTCTGGAAATAGTATGGTTTTTATATAGTCACAGCACTAATACTTACAAAATGCCTAGCACATTGCCTGGATCTTATTATGATGATAGCTATTACTCTTAGTTCCAAGGGGAAGGAATTAGTCAAATCTGAAAGCTGTTAGACGAACAACAAAATAAAAATTGTCTGAATTCTTGTAAAGTTTACAACATAAAGTGTGTATATTTTGGCAAATGCTATGCTTTTCATTAAGAGGTAATGTCTCTCTAACATCTACTTCCCATAAATCCCACATATCGCATTGGAAACATGTTACCAACTCAAATTATTAATACAACCCCAATTTTGCAAAATGTTTATCATCTGTAGTAAAAACCACTGTGTAATTATTACCATTTCACAGCTTAGGGTTAAGCAGCATTTACTGATTTTGCTATTGGGGTGATTTAATGGTATGTCAAATCTGTAGAATGGAAAATACCTTCAGGTAGGCAGTGTCTTTCATCCACAAATCCCTGCTATTTACAGCTATCAAAACATATCATTACAAGCAAAAGGTAGGGAGATAGAAGTGAACAAATACATGCATTATTCATAAACTGTTTTTTCTTCTGCTAGCTTACTCAAAACCTTCTTTTCTTTAGGAGATGCCCAGAAGCATGCATTTAGATTAGTTTATTAACAAGATCATTAATCAGGAATCCATGTTTTAGAAATGTCTTGTTGATCAGCAAGTGAAGAAAAAACAGATGCCCGTAGGAAGATGTGGAATTTAATATAGCAGTAATACTTTAGAAATTACCTCATTCATGATTTATTAACAATCCAAAAAATAAAACATATAATTATCATGTAATTCGTATAGACTTTATAACAAAAATACGTATTTTCAAACTCTCAAAGCTGTGCATGTGTTCATTTCAGGGAAAAGAACAGTTTCACTGACATCTCAAAGTATTTTACATTTATGATCATGATAGCTCCTATTGATGATCGGCAGGTGAGATAGGGAGTATTTTTAGTTCTGGTTTATGGATAAGAAAACTGAGAGCAGAGGATTTGCCTAAGACTGAAAAAGTCTTTCAGTTCCATTTTTAATCGCTGACAAAGATTTTTTTTTAAGATTTTATTTATTTATTTATTTGACAGAGTGGGAGCAAGAGAGAGAGAGAAAAGAGAGAGAGAGAGCGTGCACAAGCAGGGGGAGCAGCAGGCAGAGGGAGAAGCAGATTCCCTGCTGAGCAAGGAGTCAATGTGGGGCTCCATCCCAGGACCCTGGCATCATGACCTGACCTGAAGGCAAACACTTAATCAACCGAGCCACCCCAGCCATCCCGACAATGTTCTTTTCTTAACAACTGTTTTATTATTTTGTTAATTTATTTTTTTATTGGAGTTCAATTTGCCAACATATAGCATCATACCCAGTGCTCATCCCATCAAGTGCCCCCCTTAGTGCCCATCACCCAGTCACCCCAACCCCCTGCCCACCTCCCCTACCACTACCCCTTGTTCATTTCCCAGAGTTAGATGTCTCTCATGTTTTGTCTCCCTTTCTGATATTTTCACTCTTTTCCCTCTATTCCCTTTCACTAATTTTTATATTCCCCAAGATCAATGGAACGGAGTAGAGAATCCAGAAGTGGCCCCTCAACTTTATGGTCAACTAATATCCGACAAAGTAGGAAAAGACTATCCACTGGAAAAAACACAGTCTCTTCAATAAATGGTGCTGGGAAAATTGGACATCCACATGCAGAAGAATGAAACTAGACCACTCTCTTGCACCAGACACAAAGATAAACTCAAAATGGATGAAAGATCTAAATGTGAGACAAGATTCCATTAACAACTGTTTTAGATTGCCTCCTACTTCTTGAAAAGCTGTGACTTGAGCTCAGAGAATCATGCTTTTCAAACCTCAGGTTCTACGTCTGTAGGTTGAAAAGAAAACCCATTATCAAACTAACAGTATTGTAGTCAAAACATTGGACCTAAAGAACTTCAGAGAACATACGTGTTTTAAATATTAGTATTCCTGATCACATAATCTTGTTATAATAATAATAGTAGTCTTCATTATTGCTATTCCTTACTGTAATATATATCAGTTCCATCAAAACTAGTGCCTTAAAAGATAGGCAAGTTATTAGTTTTCTAGGTCAGTCCTCATCACAATCCATGTTAAATTCAAAGCTCCTGGTTCCAAGCGAAGACGTATATTAATGAAGAATTAAATGTTTTGTTCTAATGATGTATAATTACATATTCCACAGTAAATATGTTGTCTGGAAAGTGAAATTACATGGCATACATAAATCCTGAGTCTGTATAATAATATGAATGTGGAAGAATGTAAAAACCCCTCCTGTTTTCAGTGAAAGGATATAATTGATTTTCACATCTTTCAGCAGAGAACCTAAGATTCAAAATGCATTACTGCTGTTATGCTGTGGTTGCTTATAAAAATTTTATACAAATTACTTGCCAAATCCTTGACAATTATTGCATAATCATTTAGACATTTCTTTGAAACTTACTTTAAAAATTTCTGCAAAGACATATTTAATCATTGCAATAATTATTAAATTCTTATTTATGAACTGCATATTGTAGGTTTTGTTTTCAATTATAAGAAAACTCTTTGCAGTTTCCATAGCAATTACAAACTTCAAAGACCCAGGGAAGGAACGAATAATTTCCCAGGAGCGGATATAGCCAGAATGATAGAGAGATGAAAGCGAGTAAGTTGCTCTTATTATTTTCCATTTCAAGATTGCCTGTATATTAGTTACTTTGCCAAAAATCAGTGATATGATCAGATTCTTATCATATCGTTTTGCAGACACCTGCAAAAACATTCGTTCTAACAGTAATTCTGCATTTCTCCAAAATATGCCTATTACTTGTCCATCTGTGAATTAAGTTTTTATTATTACTATTATTATCATTATTATTAGGAAAAAGAAAATATAGGGGTCAAGATATCTGTAATAAACATTTTCCTTTAGAATAATAGGCAAGACCAGGGAATAACCAAGAGTCAGAAGACCAAGAATTGGATCCGAGACACGAGATAGCAATTCAATATTTGAAAGGACACAATTTCTGAAGGCTTCAGTGTTTGTCTATAAAATTGAATACTTCATCTCTCATCCCATTTCAGGGTTGAATATTCTGTGATCTAAAACATAATTAGAAATATCTGTCCAGAAATGTCAACAACTAAAAGGTTTCCAAGATTCACTGCAAATATCTCCCATACGATGCTCACTAGAAAATGTTTTTTCTTACTCACTGAATAATACTTCACCTCAAAAGATATTCACCTCCCAAGTCTTGGAACCTGTGAATATGTTACCTTATGTGGTAAGGGGCTTGGTAGATGTGATCAAACTTCAATTATTGAGATGGGGAGAGAATCGCAGATTATCCAGGTAGGAACCAAAGTAATGATAGATGTCTTTAGGAGAGGGATGGATCCTGGAGGATCAGAAAGAGGTAAAGGTGATGTGATGATGAAAGCAGAAATGGTTGGGGAAATGCTATGCTGCTGGCTTTGAAGGCAGTGGAAGTGGTGACCATCCAAGGAATTGAGATAATTTCTCTATACTGGAAAAGGCAAGCAAATGTGTTTTTTCCTGGATCCTCTGGAGGGAATGCAGTTCTGCTGACACTTTGATTTTAGACTTTTGACCTCCTAGAACTGTACAAAGGTGGTGTTAAGCCACTAAATCAGTGGCAGTTTATTGGAGCAGCAATAGGAAATACACTCACCCTAGGAGGGTGAGATAGATACTGAAGATGAGTGAATGTAGACTTGAAAAAAAAGTTAATTTCCCTTTGGAATATCTAGTTGCTATCCCTAATTGTGATTTTTGAAAGCCTGTCTTTCTAGAGTACATACTTGTTTTGTGAGAGTTTGAAACAGAGACTCTCAGAAATGGCCAATTTCTTAGAGTTTACTTTGTTCGCTTTCAAACTTATTTCCCCCCAAAATATCGATTCACAAACTGAAGTGTGAAAAATACGTAAATAAAAGAAATTCAACCACATAATGGAATAATACCTCCAGGG
The DNA here is from genome assembly GCF_011100685.1 of Canis lupus familiaris. Taxonomy (NCBI): domain Eukaryota; kingdom Metazoa; phylum Chordata; class Mammalia; order Carnivora; family Canidae; genus Canis; species Canis lupus. The sequence continues at coordinate 31,175,094 of NC_049239.1, read as the reverse complement.
TTTGAGTTTAGTAGACATGGTTTCCTGAGTGTTAAAGTCTGCAAAACATATTTTTTTTAAGGGTATAGACAAAGACCATAAAACATGTATTGTTTGCCTTAAAGAAACTATTGATAGTTTGTCTGTTTTTAATTTTTGGTAGGCAATATATTCAGAAAGTACCATAATTCTCACTCAACGAAAGAACCTTTCAATTGGCACAAGACACAGTATTTATTAGAATCTTTGGCAGCATAGATTCTGGATCAGACTGTCTGTCACCAAATCCTAGCGCTGCCACTTACTAAGTATGTAACTTAGGAGAAGTTATTTAGCTATTCGAGCCTTTACTTACTCTTCTCTAAAATTGAGTTGAAATAGTACCTTATTGAGAGAATTACAGAATTAATACATGCAGCACTTTGATTAGTACATGGTACAAAGGAAACCAAGTTTAAACATGTTATTTTTATTGGTACTGTTGTTATATGACCCCCAGTTGTCCAAGTGAAATCACGTTTTTACTCTTTCTAGAATTTTATCCCATTTTAAGACTAATAATTGTGTGTTATATTTTAAGATGAATTGATTCCTTGGTTGCTAAGAGGGTCTACAGAACCCTCTTCAATTTCCATTTCACTTTATCTAAAGGACTTTTAATTAAAAAAAAAAAAAAGATGCTTGTGTGGCTCAGCGGTTGAGCATCTGTCTTCGGCCCAGGGCGTAATCCCAGGGTCCTGGAATCGAGTCCCACATCAGGCTCCCTGCGTGGAACCTGCTTCTCCCTCTGCCTGTGTCTCTGCCTCTCTTTCTCTCTCTCTGTGTCTCTCATGAATAAATAAATAAAATCTTTATATAAAAAAAAGGTTGATTCATGCAGAAACATAGTTGCAAATGTTTAAGAGCTCTTACCGCTTGTTTTAGCTTGTTTTATAGTAGCCTGTCCTGAAAGGCGGGGTAGTTTTAAATCACCTGATCTGAATTCTTGAAAGAGGAATTGACTTGAAACCCAAATTCCCTGACTACACAGATTTCTTAATTGGTAAGTTATTAAGTTGAAGAGCATCAATGAGCAGCTCCTCAGCCAGTTTAAATTTAGATGTTTTTAGCAAACAATTATTTTCAGATATTTTTAAGATGAAGATTTTTCAAGAATTTCATTTCAGACGTTTCAGCTTCCATTTCGTCATACTTTCGTTGCGTGTTAATCTCGCACCAGAAGATTTAATTTCATCGCAATCATGTAATGACTTGGCTGCAATGGACATTATTTTAATGTGAATCTTTATTTTCCTGTAACCTCCTACCACCCCTGTCCCTCTCTGCCAGCTAACATACCTGGATTCCATTTTGCCAGAGGTCAAATCTTGCCTTTTGAGCTTTATGTCAGTTGGACTGTGTTGTAAAGAGAACAACAGGGAGAATGAGGGAAGTCTCTGTGCCCCTCTCAGAACAGTGTAAAGATCTCTATCCTGAAGCATGGGGAGAGTCTGAGGAAAACGGGGAGCCCTTAGATCTGGATGATTTCCCTTTCTCTTCCCCTACCTTGCAGCACATCCCTGGGGTTGGGGTGCAATTTACTCTTTAAGACATGATACCGCATGTCTTAAATCAGTCCCTCAGTGCAATGGTAGAGAAAACAAAGAGAACAATTCTTTTTTTTTATCATATTTTATTTTTTATCTTTGCATAATATTAATCTAATATTTCTGGGCAAAAGAAAACAAAAATAATGACAGCGTTGTTTGGATTTTAAATAAAAAATCACCAGTAACTATAAAGATTTTTCATTTGGGGGCATTTATTTATCCAGCACAGTTTCTTCACAACTCATTTTTAGGCACAGGGAAAGCACCTGCAAAGGGTGGAAAGTGAAAAAAAAATGTGTTATATTTTGACAATGGAAAATAGTTGTCAGAGGGAGCAGTGCTTTTATTCCTCAGTCATGTGACTCCCTGTCAGTGCAAGGCTCCTATTCTCCTACAGGGAAGGAATGGCTCATTTTCATTTGTCAATTAGGAGGAGGTGCTTGATTTGTGTATCCAGTCATCTCCTGCTCCCAGGAAGCCTGCATTCTATGCTGTATGTTTTCAATGGCAGGTCCCAAAGGGTGGAAGTGGGAGTGATGGTTTTCCAGTGAAGCTTATGACTATCTGGGGTTCATTATGAGGAAGTCTATCTGTCTCCTCATACAAGCCACGTAAGAGTGATTGGGGCATCCTGTATTCCTGACTCTTCTCTACCCTCATTTTTGTTGTAAATTCATGCAGTAAATATGACTGTTGATAATACTTCACAGCAAAGCACATAGACTACCGAGTGTTAAGAACTGTTCTATACATGTAATATAATAGCATTTCAATCCATATTATTATACCCATTTTTTGCAAAAGGAAGCTGAGACACACACATGTTAATGATGGTGCCCAAGATTACAGAGTTAGTGCCCAGTAGGTTTGGGATTCAAACCCAGGGACCTGGGCTCCAGTGTGCATGTGTGCTATAAGGCTTGTAGATGTTCTGTTTAAAGTCCCCTCAATTCTAGTTCTATGAAGCAGTGGACTTGTCATAGACAGAAAGGGTGTCCCAGATGCAACCTGAATGACTGTATTCTAGAAAAAGCTTTGTGACTGGTTAGAAGACTCGAAAAACAGCGTGCATACCTGCCTCCCCTTGCTTTTGTATTAAGAATTCTCCCGCCAGATTAAATGCAGCTTTGGGAGAAGTGGTCAGAACCCCTGAAATTTATGTGAGCTTGTAAGCATTAATATAACTTATATAAAAATACACTTACATTTCTTGCCCATCTGGATTCACAGGCTGAGATTTGTATCTGCCTCAAAGAGTGGGAACTCACAATTCTGCAGTATTGCACTGGGCTCCTTTAGCCAATTAAACCTATCAGTAAGCCGTGCATGCGTGCTGTTGTAACCATATTTAAGAGACATTCAGCTTTGTTGGCAAAAGATTATGGCGATTTACTCTTTATCTGAAATATTAATCATAGAACTTTGACTCGCTTCAATATTTCAGTAAAAATAATAAATAAATGAAAATCCCAGAGTACATTACGTACTTGATTACACATGAGTCTAAATACCGAAATAAATGTGGCATTAAGTAAAAGTCATTTGAAAGCTGTTGGAATCTTTAACAGCTAGTACTTTTCAGTATAACAAAGATGACATGACTACATTTTGACAACCATTTTTATATGAGCTACTTTTTTTTTTTATAGTTTTCTTACTATTGCTATCAGGCATCATTGCTTGCTTAATAAATAGTATGTTAATAAAGGATTTAAACACACATTTATCTAGTTTTGTTTATCACATATTTTAAGAAGGTAATTAATTTTTCTTATATTCATCATTACACGTGTATTATGTGAAACAAACACATGGAGACTGTCAAAACATCTCTATATTGAATTATAATTATTTAAAATAAACTTAATTGGGATGCCTGGATGGCTCAGAGGTTGAACGTCCTCTACCTTTGGCTCAGGGGGTGATCCTGGGATCTGGGTTGGAGTCCCAGCCCGCTTCTCCCTCTGGTTGTCTCTGCCTGTCTCTCTCTGTGTCTCTCATGAATAAATAAATAAATATTAAAAAAAATTTAAATAAATTAAATCTTTATTTCTTCCAACCTTCCAAATTATGTATTTTGCATAATTTTGCTATCTTTTGTATTTGTTAATCTAGCAATATTTGCTTTTACATTCTTTTGTGGAGATTAATTATTAACTGCCATCTACCAGGGATTGTTCTAAGTATTGAGGATACAGAGTGGAGAAATTTCCTTATATAATGAAGTGCATATTTTATCACTGAGTTTGGTAGGTGATGAGAATAGACTTCCTTGTCTTACTTCTGCCCCTAGGGGAAAAGTGTGATATTTTTTGCCAGGAAGTATTCCACTAGCTATAGGTTTTACATAGATGCTGTTTATTAAGTTGAGAATATTCTCTTTTACATCTGGTTTGCTAAGAATTTTTATCAGAAATTGGACTTCAGTTTTGTTCAATTTTTTTTAATTTTGCAACTATTGATATCATATTTTTTCATTTTTATTCTCTTAATATGATAAATGACAGTGATTAACTTTTTTAAATTTTATCTTTTAAACCACTTTACTGAGGTATGATTGACATGGAAAAGGTGTTCATATTTAATATATATCATTTGAGTTTGAGGATAAGTATATACTCATGAAGCCATCATCAGCAAGGCCATAAACATGTCCATTACCTCTCAGTTTCCTTCTACTTCCATTATTCTGATATGATGATGATGATGATGATGATGATGTGTATGTGTACATGAGATCTGCCCTATTACATATACAATGTAGTACTGTTAGCTGCAGACACTATGCTGTGTGCTGGATCTCCAGAACTTACTTATCTTGTTTGACTGAAAGTTTATATCCTTGAACCATCACTTCCCCAACTTCCCTTCTCTCCAACCCCTGGCAACTACCATTCTATTCCCTGCCTCTATGAGTTTGACTATTTTAGATTTCACATGTAATTGAGATCATTAGGTATTTGTCATTCTGTGTCTGGCTTATTTCACTTAGCATAATGTCGTCCAGATCCATCCATGGTGATGCAAATGGAAGGATTTCCTTTGTTAAGCCTCAGTGATATTCATTATACATATATGTCACCTTTCCTTTACCTCATTATCTGTTAATGGGCATTTAGAAATGTTAAACAGACTTTGCATTCTTGGGATAAATTCCAGTTGGTCATAATCCATTATCATTTAAAATATTTTTACAATTTACTTATTAAGTTTTTTGTCTTCATTTTTGCATCTATGTTTATTTTGAAATGTAGCTTTCCCGTGGTCTCTGACTTTGTGCTAGGGCAATGTGGGACTGAGAAAATGAGGTGGGGATATTCTCTCCTTTTCAGTTTTCTGGGGAAGAATTTGCATAGAATTAGTGTTATTTTTTTACCTAGTGTTGGTTAGGATTGCCCAGTAATGCCCTTTGAATCAGGGGTTCTCTTTTTGGGAACATTTCAACTACTCATTCAACCATAAGCTTTGGTTGGAGATATAGTCTTACCTTTTAGTTACTGTGTTTTGTTTTAAGATGCTTTAATTTGCAGAGAATATAAAATATATTTTGCAAAATCATGCACAAAGCACATTAGTCCAAATACAATCCTTTGGACATTTTGTGATAGTTTTTGACATCTTGCTTTAATCCTACTTCTGATTCAGATTTGTTTGATATGAGTTCAGATGATGATTGTTATTTTGTGATTAGTCATTTCTTCTGTAGCATGATTTTACAAGTAAAATATTAAAATATAAAAGGTCACAAATTTCATAAATGTAAAATCAGACTCCAGTACTTTGCATCCTTAAGGTATTTTAAAAGATCTGAGCATCTATTGTGTGATAGAAGCATAACTGATAAACCATGAGAAACACTGAACAGATATATTTAAATATTATCTGCAAGAATACAGTATCTCCCAAATATTTTTACCATAGTTGATACATATAGTTGTTCATTTTTAAAAAGCATTTTAGACTAACAATATATTTACACCAAACTTACATGCAAATACAACATAGCATGAGAAGGTTAATTCTAAAGCTGGATATAAAGTAAGATATTACAACCAAAGTTTGCAATGTTTGTGTATTTTTGCCAATTAAAGCTTATAAAATATTTAAAACTTAAAATATAACTTATATCACAAATTTTGAATAATCTTTGGAACATCTTGATGAGATCCCCTGATTCCAGAGAAAGTAGATAACAAAATCACCTACCTTTGCAATGAAAGTCAGTTACATAATGAGTTGTCAAAAAGTTGTATTGTATATCTTAAATCTTAAATGGGTTCTTTTTCATTCTGTTGTTTTCTAAACAGAACATGCCATGCATTAGGATGTGTGACTTCAACATTTTTGAGATGAGAGAAACAAAAAATATGGTCTCAGATATATTAGAATTAAAGATAATTATTTATAAAAAATAAAAGAAAGTAAATGAGTTTTGTCAGATAATTCTTTTTAATGTTGCAAATATAACTAACTTTTTACATAATCTTCCATATAGACTTAATTTTAACATATTTGAGGTGGGTTTTGTTTTTATTTTTGTTTTGTTTTTTTTGTTTGTTTGTTTTTTTAATAAAAGTTGGTGGAGGGTAAAGTATTAAAACAAAGATCCTTGAACTACTGCTGTTTGAGTAGAATGAAAATTTCAGATATTCCTTGGAGACACCTGTCTCATTAACTTCAGTATGGATTTTGTCAGCATGAAGACAGTATGATTAGGCATTAAAATTAATTTCATAAGAAGCTCAAGTGAAATTAGATTTCACATGGGTTTAGTTCGGCAAAGTATTTTTTATCAGGGCTAAAAGGTCATTTAGAAGAAGTGTATGAATTTTTAAGTGAATTTAACTGATGTAAAATATGAAGAAATTTTACTTAAAAATTGTTGCATGTTCAATAAAACAATCACTAGATACTAACAGATATTACCTATTCAGCTGAGTACTAGTTGGTTGACGCTCTTAAGAAAAAAAAAAAAATACGATTTTTTTTCCCTCTCTGCCATCTCTCAATTTCTTTCTTCATATTATAACACTGCATATATACCTAAAAGGGCTTACTCTTTTGATGTTAGAGTGGCAAATTATTATAAATCTCATCACGAGTGAATCAAATCAGGAATGATTTTCTAATACTTAATAGAGTATAATCATAAAAATGGAATATGTTACTACTAAATAGAAATATGATAAATTTGGTAGGAATTACAGAAAGCAGTAAATACAAGACCTAATATCTACCTTGAGGTAGTAAAATATTTGAGAAATTATGGGTTTTGACTATTCATTAATTTTGTTTTTAATATAATTTGTTAAACTATATTTTTTTAATGGCTCTGCCAAATTTGCTTTCAGAATTCCTGAAAATGTAATAGCCATTGCTCAAAAGCTGATGTGAGCTGTTTGTAGCACACCAGCAGCATGTAAGACAGACATTTTATTGTGCAAAAGGATTATGTTTAGAAATTCAGAAAGGTGGGTCAGCTTCCCAGTGTTCTACTGTGGCTGGGTCCTCAGGTAGGGAGCCTCAGATGGTAGGTGACTAGAACAGCTTGGGCTGGAAGGTCCAGTTCCAAGATGGTTTCCTGACTCACCTGTGACATGGGCTGGATTCAACTGGGACTGTCCATCAAAAGGCCTTCATGTACCTTCTCCATTGTGATAGTCTCAAGGTAGTCTAACTTCTGACTTGGCAGCTCAGGAGTGTGGTCTTTTCTGACCCAGTCTCAGGGGTCACGTGGCACTTACGTCATCCACAGTCTGCTGGTTGAAACAGTCGCAAGCTTACCCAGATTCAAGAGGATGGGTTTTAGACATTCATATTAAATAATTTGAAGCTGTGCTCTAAGGTCACTACATTGTGTATACAGTTTTGATTTTGCTTTTCCACTTAACAATATGCTCATAAAGTGCTTCTCTTGTAAACATCCCTTCACTACCCTGTTTGTCATGATCTAGCTCTCCTCACCAAATTGTTCACTGTAGATGCAAATATCAAGTTATAGTACTACTGAATGATTCAGGTAGGAAAAGGGTAGTGTCTATTTATTCAAGAGATATCTTCATAATAAAGAATCATGAGAGAATAAAACTACTTCATGGATGTTTAGCCAGGTAAAATTATTCTAAAAGAGCATCTGCATATAGAAATGCATCTTTTAGCATTCTGTTGCAAATTGCAGGGCATATTTAATTTCATAAAAAAATATTAGATGTTGTGTGTGTATTTTAGCAAGTGCAATATAATAATCTTAGAACTACTAAACTGCAGAATTTCTGCTGCATCAGCCAATCCATGTTTGCATCTACAACTTTGTCAAAAGCCAATAAAGCAAAAAAGCTTATTCATCTCGCTAAGGGGTTGTAAGCTCTATTTATTTAAAATGGAGCTCGGAGATTGGTTTTTTCCATTTTGTTATGAGTCGTGTATCACTTTCATTTAGTGACATAAAATGTTAAGCCTCAGTAAAACTGCCTTATAGAAGAAAAAATATGATGTTGATTCGGTGATAAACAACTCCAGATTGAAAGAGAATCCTAACAGTGAGATTAGTTGCAGAGATTTTAAAAATTTTAAAAATATTCTGGCAACATGTCTAGATTAGAGAAGCTTCTATTTAGTAAAAAAAACAAAACAAAACAAAACAAAAAAAAAGGCAGGCGTCCTACTTTGGGATGCTAAGTATGATAATGTACCATCCAATTAAAAATTTTGGCTGGAATATATGTTATAACTGGTAAACTGGAAGAACACAAGAAACCAAAGAAAGCCTGCTAAAGTAGACCGCTTTTAATGGTTCTTCCTCCAATTCCATCATTTTCCTGCAATCCAAATTTGGAAATGTTGCTATTATCATTGACACATACCTCATTCTAATTCCTCTTGTACATCCAGGCATCAGATCATACTGATTTTCCCCTGAAGATATCCTTTGTATTCATTTCCATCTTTTCATTTCATAATTGTCATCTTGCCATCTTAGAAGATAGGAGGGAGTTAATTTTTATTTTCCAAGGGGGCCAGGGCCTTTTGAAGTTTTTAATTGAATTCAAATGCTTTTAGGTGGGATGGCTCCCTTGTTAAGTTCTTGATTTTCTCTGTGTTTTGACAAATATGGTTGTGTATAAGAGTGAGACCCATACAGACATTTGCCTTTGTGAAGCCTCACTGTGCAAATCATTTCACACCTGGCGAAAGGGTGAAAGCTACCTTTGCAAAACTTCCTGCTTCCACCTACTCACTCCTCCCCAGCGTCGGCTACAAACATTTTGTACTAATTCCACACTATAGAAAAAACTACTGTAAACTTCTTTAAATACCTGCACTCATGCGACATCCCCTTTTTGTAACTTTCCATGAATCGTGATAGTCTAGCATTATGTATGTTTTATAATCCAGCTACTGAACTTTTGAAAAACATATTCCCTCCTTGATCTCATCATGGCCCCTTCCCCTCAAATCAGAACAGCTGAGCAGATGCTTTGTCTTGCTTCAATTCGCAACCTTAATGTATCTAATTCCATCTTCATTTAAAGGGGGCAAGGTAGGCTTGTCTACCTTGTTTCATGTGGCGTTCCAGGGACAGGCTTAGGGGAATTCTGACAGGGAGCATAGTTTATTTCTTATAGTCTAATGTCACAGATCAAATGTTAGACTAGAAAAAAAAATATAATAGGTTATGCTTATTGGGGACTTACAATATGCTGGTTTCTATACAAAACACAAAACAAAACAAAACATGCATGTGTGCTATTTATTGAATCTTCACAACAAGTCCCTGAAAAAGGTACTATAATTGTCTTTTATCAGTAGGGAAACCGAGTCCACAATATCACAGCCAGTAAGTAATAGCTGAGGCCATTTTATGAAAAGTTCTGTAACTTTCAAGTAGTTGGTTAAAGCTTGAAGTATGTTGTTTTTCCCATTGAAATAGAAACTTACTGGCAGGAATTAACCTCAAACTCAGTTTCTTGAGAAAATAACGATGGCTGTTTCTTTTTTAATATGTTACCACATTTGTTGTCTATTATGTGTTCAGTAAATATTCACAATGAATGAATGGATTGTGTCATAAATATCGGTTATATGTGTGTATGAGAGTGTATGCCTTTTATCAGTTACAAATACAGTTAACCTCTAATTGGACTTTTTGGTTTTATCGAGTGGCTCTACTGAGTACATTCCAAAATCTTGAGAAATTATAACTTTGCACTGCCTATCAAATGTTCTCAAGTGAAGTTTTATCAATTTTTCCATTTAAAAATACTCTGAACAAGTGTATGAACAAGAACTCTAGATAGAGTCCTCTATGGTGGCCATTTCATGATTTTTAATCGGGATAATGACAGGCAATGACAGCTTTCGATATTGTTTTGGGCCAGAAGAAGCTCTTCAGCCTCAATCAGCAATTTATCTTTCGTAAAAGTAATGATCCCTGAATATCTTCAGACTTAAAGAATCCTCCAGTGATTTGGAGGAAGAGAAAACAGAAGGATCAGAAAGCTCTGAGAAGACTAATTTCTTGCATTGAGATATGACAGACGGTCATGTGTTGTGAAACACCACACACACACACACAGAATTTTTCTTAAAGCACTTTAACTGAGCTAACTCATTTTATGTGAGTTCAATTTATCGGAAAACTATTATAGACTTGGAAACAGAATGATAAAAAAAGTCTCAGTATTTTTCCCACCCTGGCATTTTATCAGACAATATATATATTTTTTAAAAGCAAATGACAGTATTTTCTGCGATACTAATAAACTTAGATTACATGAATAATTTGTGGCCTCAAGTTATATCACCTACAGATATAACAGTAAGTGTATGTGCATGCGGGTTGGCACGTGAGCCTGTGTGCATGCTGATGGCTTGATATGCAAGTGCCAACACTATGAAATAGAATTTCCAAAACAGTCTAAAACAGTTCCCATGCGTCTGTTACAACACTGTAACCCTTGTGAATGTTATCAGTTGAGTTATGGCTGTCTCCTACCTCTGGATCTCTATGTCATTCTTAGAATTAGCCAAAATACATTTTCTGATTCTATTTATAGTTTTCATATCCTATGAATATGTGATATCTTCTCAAGCAGATTCAAAGCAATTATTTTGCCTTGTATTTAATGGGAACTTAGTAAGCATTTTTAATTGAAAAATAAATGAAGGTCACCTGGGTGGCTCAGTAGGTTAACCATCCACCTCTTGGTTTTAGCTCAGGTTATGATCTTGATGAGGAAACAGAAGGCTGGCTGAAGACAAAGGACAAGTTGGCACCTACAACCTCCCTCCCCTAACTCCTGGGTGGGATATGTGTGACATTCCTCCAGGAAGCTCCCAACTATTTGAATGTTAATGCCTGCTAGAAGGAAAAACAACCTTTTAAAAAATATATTTATTCATGAGAGACACACAGAGAGAGGCAGAGACATAGGCAGAGGGGAAAGCAGACTCCCTCTGGGGAGCCTGATGCAGGACTCGATCCCAGCACCCTGGGACCAAGCCCTAAGCTGAAGGCAGATGCTCAACCACTGAGCCATCCAGTCTTCCTGGGAAAAACAAACTTAACTTGACAATGACAAGTCCTCTAGTATCCTGTGAGTCTCCTTTAACATATGAAAATCCTTTTGAAACTTCCCCTTTCCTTACCTTCCCCACCTCCCAGGTATATAATCAGTCACCCCTCACAACCCCTGTGCAGCAGCTCTTCCTGCTCAGGGGTCCCGTCCCCAGGCTTTAATAAAACCACCATTTTGCACCAAAGACATCTCAAGACTCCTTTCTTGTTCGTTGGCTCTGGACCTCACCCCGCCAAACCTCACCTGTATTCCAAAACTATGTCAATCTCCTGGTCATGGGATTGCGACCCATGTCAGGCTCCCTGCTCAGTGTGGAGTCTGCTTCAGATTCTTTCTCTCTTTCTCTCCCCCTCTGCCTCTCCTCATGCTCTCTCTCTCTCTCTCTCTCTCTCTCTCTCACTCCCTCAAAAATAAATTCATAAGGGGCTCCTGGGTGGCTCAGTGGTCGAGTGTCTACCTTCGGCTCAGGTCATGATCCCCGGGTCCTGGGATCAAGTCCCACATCGGGCTCCCAGAGCAGCCTGCTTCTCCCTCTGTCTATGTCTCTGCCTCACATGAATAAATAAATAAAATCTTAAAAATAAATAGATAAATGATTCTGTTACCTTTGCTGTAAGTTTAAAATTTTCATAATGAATGACAGAAAAAAATAATAAATCTCCATAGCTAGTCCTTGGGTGTAAAGATATTGCACTAAATTTAAGTAAATGAATATGTGAATATATATATTAAATTTTTAATACTGTAGTTCGGAAATACCAAACAGTTATTGATTTCTTAATGGGTAAGAATAGAGATAGCAAGTGATGAACCATGGGACCTACATTAAGCTTTTACAAAAAAGATTCTCCAAATCCCTAAATCCTTATTTTTACACAAAATATCCAATATTTTGGAATAGGGTTTCCTACTGGAGAAATATGTTTTCCACAAACTATGACAATCATGCATTTTTCTTTTCCTAAGGGAGTCTTATTTTCCTTTTCAAAATTTCCAAGGTGATATTCTTTGCCCAGATTATGTGAAAAACCTTGCCTATTACAGTGAAGAGATGTACCAGGCTGTATTTCTGAAATGCTGGGTATTGTAAGACCCTTTGAAATTTACAGAGCCTTGTCATTAAAATGAAATAAGGGCCTGCATCAGAAGGCAACATGCCCTGAGAAGGGTAATGTGGAAGATAACAGAGCTCACTTCTTCAGGGAGTTAACACACTAAGTTCCCAAAATAAACCAGAATGGGAGTAGTGAACCTTGCCTATTTTTCAAAAATCATAGAAAATAAGTTGCTTCCCTTGACTGTTCTTTAAAAACATTATTGGAAAAAGCAAACAAGCAAACAGGAATAGTGTCCCCAAGTGAGCGTATTTTGACTTTTAAATTCTAAGAGTTGTATGATGAGACTATAGTTAAAGGAAAGTTTCTAGTTTGGTTTGTTTTCCTTTCAGCTTAAAACATTTATTATTCTGGTTAGTTTCTGAAAGATGTGGGCTAACATAAATTTGCAAGTGGATGCACTTTTATGGCTCTCTGTCTTGACACATTGAGTTTTTAGGTAAGACACTGCAAGAGTGCTAGATAGTTCTTTTCATTATATATTAGTCATGGTTTCTTACCCGGCGTGACTGAATGGGGGCTTAGAAACACCTAAAATTATATTTTAAATTGTACATGTATGTATGTCTTTCTGGATGGAAAGGTCTGTGTCTTTCTTTGGATTCTTTAAGGGTCTTTGACTCCTAATCATGTAGGTCTTTGACCCTGAAACATATTAAAAACATATTAGCCACAGTTTAAATGTTTAGCAAGTTAATAAATGTACTTGACATTCTCTAGAATCTCTGCTTTTTGACTCCGTTGTTAGGCCTTTAGAAAGCTTTAATTTCTTAGGTTTAGTAGCTTAATGCTCTATATAGTATTTAAAAATAAAATTTCACCTAATACTTTATAGGATCATGGATTCAGTTTATGACTTCACACAGAATCAGTTCAGTTATTCTGACTTTTGTTCATTCTGATCACCTGTCCCTGGTGGGAGTGCGTGTTGTGGCAGGTAAAGGTCTCTAAAGCCCAGCCCGTTGGGGTGGAACCCAGGTTCTACAATCTGAGGGAAAGGATTTGGTCACTATCGGTAAAGTAAGAATGAAAACAGAATCAATTTTTGTAGTTGTATTCTGAGGATTAAATGAGGTCACCCACAGGGAGTTCTTAGAAACATCTTAAACACACAATAAATGTCAGCTAATAGTGAGGGCTCATAACATCCATTCCTAATACTGAAAGGTGTGCCTCTGAGCACACCTTTTGTATTAACTACTTTAACCCTCATGACAATCTAATGACACAGGTTTTATTGCCATGCCTATTTTGCAAATGAAGAAACTGAGTCACAGAGAAATCAATTAAATAATTTGTCCACCATTACGTAGCTCTTACATGGTAATGTCAATTCAGACTCAGGTAGTTTGGTTCTAGGTATCACATTCAACCACTATAGCTTAGATTATCATTACTTCCATGTATTTTTTAGAAATTTCAGTGTCTAGCTACCTATTATAATTGACATAATGTAGAAAAAAATCACAGTTTAAGATTTCTAAACAATATGTACATATGACATAGAGTATTCAAAGGCATGTTTCTTGGTATTACCTGGAGAATTGCATTTTTTTTTCTTTTTCTTTCTTTCCAGAGAAAATAAATGCCAGCTAATGACATTTGTAGAATGTCAGTACCAAATATATTTTCTAAAAAGAACAGAGTCACATTCACATCCATCCTCTAAACATTCATGTAGGATGAAATAAACAACTAGTGTTGGTTTCATGTTAATGATGAATGAAAACAGTTTATATCTGATGAGGGATAGTTATGGGTGATTTGCAAAACAGAACTGGAGCCAGTTATTTGGCATAGCCAAAGCTAGAATGGGATTCTCCTACTGTATTGTTTTAAATACCATATTAAATATATCTGCTTTGCAAAAAAAATAAAATAAAATAATGAGTTTGTCTGTAAAGAAAAAGAAAAACATTCTGGGTTTTACTTCAGAGGAAATTGTGCTGAAATGATCAATTTTCCCTTGAGGTTGCAGGAGCACAAACTGTATATTTTCTTGTTCATATATATATGTTCTTGTTCTTTTCCTACTCCAGACAATAAAATATGATGGAATATATAATCCACTGGTTTATATCGAAAAGAATTAAAGAGAGAAGAATGTGCAAATCAAATATTTTTTTTTAAGATCTGCCTGTGATAAATTAATCCAGAGAGAAATTTCCGGCACTGTAATGATGGCTTAGCAGAAAAATGATGTGAATATACAATGAAAGATGCAAATTTTTGCCCGTTTTCTAATGAAGATCATCTAACCCATATTGAATACATGGTGAGACTGTTATAATAAAAGATATAGAATGTACGTAAGTGACGTAAACAGGCCCCAAAACATGAAGACATTGAAAGCAAAACAAAACACAAACAAAATGGTCTTACCCAAACCAGCTGCTTTCAAAACATGTTGAAAGGACATTGATCTTTGCTCTGTCAAAGTGGAAGTGTTCTCTTGAGCTAGGATATAGGGGTTTCCCTCTTCAGTTTCATTTTTCCTTTCCCAGTAGGCTTCTTTCACTTTCATAAGATATTATTTAACCGCACAAAGGGACTTTTTCTTTCCCTCTCTCATGCCTGCCCCATTTTTTTGCATTCATTCATTTCTGAAATCTTAAAAGAATATTTTACTCTCACTGGGTTGGCTTCCAAAGTCCCCACCTCCGCTGTGGGCCTCTGGATGTCTATGCTGTCCTCACCGGTGACAAGACACCAGAACCGTTCTTGCCAGGGCCTCCGTAGAATGTAAGATCTAGTGGCCTCCCCTTTCTAGACCTTTCTGCATTATTACTGTTTTGACTACTAAAATTTTTAAACCTGTCCTCTTTCCAAATCCACTTTGTCTGATTCTTACCTTCTTCCTTAACCACTTACGGCTTCTGTTACTTTTGCTACATTCTCTTTTCCTTGTGTTTCTTGAAGGCTTTCTTAGCCCAAAAGGTTCACCTCAATTTTTCTCATTTGTATTCTCTCCTTTGGTTGACACACTCATACTTATGGTTTGAATTCTCCTAGTTTCGACGAAAATCACAAATCTGTAACCCCCCATGTTAACACCGATTCAAGCTCCTAATGTGTATTTTTCACCTTCTCCTGCATACTGTCCAAAGAATGTCAGCTCCTCTTCCAGAAGTTGATTGTGCTTAGTTCAAGATGAGCCAATACAGTCACCTGACACTTAAATTAAAAACATTGCGCTATTGCCCTTATTCCTTTACCTCCCTACTGCCTTGTCAAACAGTCTGTTGCAGGTAGTGAAATATAAAAACGTCTATCAGCCCGAGTCTCTATGTGGCTTTATAACCAGAGCCCCAGATGATGAATAAATATCTGATCTATTATATAATATAAATACATGTGATATTTATATTTATGTTATGTAATATGCTATGTAACATAGCACATATTATATTAAATGACTATGCATATAATAAGTACACACAAATGTGATAAATATGAATAAATATTTATTGTATTTCAACCATGAAAACCACATTATATTAAATGACTATGCATATAAGTACACATAAATAAGTATGATAAATATGAATAAATATTTATTGTATTTCAACTATGAAAACCTCAAGGCTGTTAGTGTAGTATGATCTTTTCTATTCTCACTAAATGTACCTTTCTTAGGCCCATATTATGTTCTAGCTATCACTTCCTTTCCCATTTTCTGCAGCCATTAATAGCAAATCTCTTTGAAACCGTTGTGTACAGTGGAAGTTCCACCTTTCTCAACTCTCATTTTCTACTTAGATTGAATTCAATGCTCCTTCCACTCAGCTGAATCAACTGTTTTCAAGTGACTTCTCTCATCTGACTTGATGGTCCGTTCCCAGGGCTCACTATCCTGAGATACTGGGTACCATTTGGAAAATATCATTCCCTCTGCTTTTTCTGGCTTGTTTTCTCCTCCCGGATGGGCTCCCACTTTTCCATCTCTGCTTGGGGTCCCTATTCCTCTTCTCATCATGTGAGAGAGATGTAGAACCTTTGTCCCGTGAGAGCTGTGCTTCCTCTCTAAAGACCCTGTTGTTAAATAATTACTGTGTGCCTGGCTGTTCTAGGTACCAGGTATATAGTAGTGAGCACAACAGACAAAAATCCCTGTCCTCATAGAGCAGCTGTTTTAATTGGAGAGAAAGCAGAGCAACAAGATTTTTTTTTTTTAAGTAAATAAAAGAGGTATAGAAGGTATAGAGTCAGTTAGTGTTACGTGCATTTCTAAAGTTGGATTTCTACACTTGACTGGTCATTCTAATTACCAAAATGAAACTCTTCTTGGCACCGAAATTCAGTGGAGGATTGAATTATTTAAGAATGCCTGAAAAAAAAAATAGTGGGTTATATATGTCTTGCATTAGGGTTGGGGAAAAAAAAGCAAAGCAGTTCAGGGTTTTGGCAAAAGCAAAACAAACAAACAAAAAAACCCCGAAACCCTATTTTTGCTTCTTGGGCCTCTAGATTTCAATGCTTTCAATAAATGGTTATAATTGTAATAAGCATTGCTGTGACAATAGTATTTTTATAGTCTTTTTTGTTGCTTTTGGTGTGGTGCTGTGTTGCTAACCAAGTGATTCTCTAAAACGACTAATCAACATTATTCTGCTCTAGTTCTTGCCATCATTCTGTTTTGAATAAAATCCAGTTCCTTACTGTAGCCTACACAATCCCATGTGATCTGGCTCCCCGATCGACTCTTCAGTCCATTACCTGTCATTCTTTTCCTTGCTCACTGTGATACAAACTGACCTTTATACCATTCTGGAAATATTCCCAATGCACTCTAGTTAAGTAAGCCCCTGCCACGGGGACTTGGAATCTACCTGGAACATTCTACAGATATGCTGATGGCTCACTTTTTCAAGTTCTTGCTCAAATGTCCACTTCTCAGACATCCTCTTTATGCAATATCATGCCACCTCACCGGATTCAGTGCTATTTTCACTCTGATACATTTTTCTTAGGAGCTTTTCTAGAAATAGCATATGGTCACTTTTATATCAATGCTAAGATTCAAGAGTAAAGAAGACATTAATTTGAGGCATCTCATACAAATGGTAGAGGTATTTCCATAAAAGAAAGACAAGTATTTATTATACACTGTCAACTCTTGCTTTGGATCTTCTTTTTTTCAGCTTTGCTGTCAGGAAGATGGAAGGCCTTAGTAGCTCAGTGGAGAGAATAGGACATATTCTTCATTGTCCGACCTGCAAGGTAGCAGATCTGATTCACCCACTGCAGTTACACAGAAATCACACTTATCTTGAGATGCAGGCTGGAGAGGTGTCTTTTCTTCCTCTCTGCTGAGGTGTCTCTGGGTTCTGCATCATCCCAATGTGATAGTCTCTAAATATAAGCACAAGTGGCATCGCCCAGCACGTTAAGGCTCTCTCTTTCTTTCTGTCTCTCTCTCTCTCTGTTCTTTTTTATTCTGCTCACAATGTCCCATGATCAGTTGTGACTAAGATGATTATGATGTCAAAGCAAATGAAGGATGGCCAGCACTATAAAGAAGGCCCAAGCATGAACCTGAATGGGGAGATCCTGCTTTTTCTAGCATTTTGTTTAAAAACAAGCAAGCAGGTGAAAAAAGAAAAAAGAAAATCATCCATAAATGGGATCAGTAGAATTTTTTTTCTAGCAGATTGGCTTTTGAAACAAAAAAAAAATGTTTTCAACTTCTTTGTTTAATGTTTGAGGCAACATTAAGTCCTTTACTCAAAAAAAAAAAAAAAAAAAAAAAAAAAAAGGCAATAAATGGCCATACTCAAACACAAAGTGAAAACTTCCTTTAGCAAATTCTAAATTCACATTTCACAGTGCAGCCTAAGAGCTTACAACCTAATTTCTTACAACAGACCTTTCTAACGATATTTGTTTGGGACAGTCACGCTACAGATTGTGAATAGGGATTCCAGGGAAGGTGGCTGTAGAGGTATGAGACTCTTTGACTGTATTAATAAAACTCTATCTAGAATTCACAGCAACAAAAACAATGAAATGACAACAACAAAACACACACTTTGTTGTTTAAATGAAAGTCTGAAAGGATTCAAAGTTAGCAATATTATTGTTATTCATCAAATTTTTGTCATAATGTTTGAGTGTCTACTAAATGACAGGCACTGCTAAAAGTTTTACAGAAGTATGATTGTTATAAAAACCCTTTGGGGGAAAAATAAATAAATAAAAACCCTTTGGGGAATAGTGGCGCCTCCCTCAGTTTATAACAAAGGAGAGTATGTTCACCTTACTAAGATATCATTACAGAGTATTTCTGTTAATGTAAATGTAAAAAGAGAAAAAAAAAAAAGAACCCAGGATATATTTAATGAATACATCGTTCCTTGGACATCCCATGCACTGAGTTTTTGATCACTTATCATATTGTTAGTCAATGTTTATAACAAAGTAGCAACTATATCAAATAACTGATGATTCGGTGTTGAAATGCCCAGATCCAATTTTTCACTCCCTATTTCTCAGTGATTATTCACATTTTTATTCTGTTTGAGAACAAAAGCACCTCTTGAGTTCCCTAGTTTAATCTCATGAGACGGTTGAACAAAGGATTGGACAGATCTCATTATTTGTGTTAACTTTAGTTCCCTTATCTCTACAGACAGAAGAATGGGCAGAAAGATTTGTAAATTTCTTTAACAATCTATAATCTATAATTCTGCAATTTATATTTTCCTTTGGTTCATTTCTTGGGTTATAATCCCACATTAAATATGTCAGCCAAAAGCGGTGAGAGAGAGCTTTGGTGAGTTTCTACTATATCTTTACTTGGTTACCATTTCAAGCACAGTAGGTAATCATGAATCTATAAATGACTGAGTCTTACTGATCTCAAGTAGCATTTTCTCACTTTTCATTCAACAGATATGAATTTACATTTGTTATGTACAGAGTACACCAAATGCTTCAGATACAGTGGCCAGCAAGATAGCCTTGACTCTGGAAGCATAACATTTTTCTGGGACTCAGGGACAAGTAAATAGGTAATTCCACAGAAGTATGCCCAGGTTTAGGTTTAATTTGGTATACTATTGGGACACATATAAATACTTCCATTTTTATAAGCTTCCTGAAGGACAGGGAGTCTATGCAGAATTTGTAATTTTATTAAGAGTTGGAGGGAGTGGAGCATTGGGAAACAATAGAATATAATGCCCACATTTATTAGCTGTGCCAGCTTAGAAAAGTTGGTTGACCTCTCTGTTCCTAAATTAAAACAAAAACAATTAGAGTGGTAGTTTCAAGGATTAAACAAGACTATGAATAAAGGAATTAAAATAAGGCCTGGTATGTATTATGTTAAAGACTTAAAATATATGCTTTTTATGAATAATATTAATTTTAAGGGACACCTGGGTGGCTCAGTTGGTTAAGCATCTGACCCTTGATTTCAGCTCAGGTCGTGATCTCAGGGTCATGGGCCCCATGTCAGGCTCTCTGCGCAGCAGGGAGTCTGCTTCTCTCCCTGTCCCTCTTCCCTCCACCCTGTCTGCAAGCATGCACATACGTGCACTCTCTCTCATATAAATAAATATAACTTTAAATTTTTTTTAGATAATATTAGTATTGTAAGAGAAAAAAAGCATGCACAAAGGCTTAGAATCAAAAGAAGGGCCATAATTAATTTCCTCTATGTACTCTTAATTGTAATCTGTGGGATAAGAAATTATGCTGAGTAGATTAGTAGGTATCAGCCCAGGAGGACCTTACATGTATCCTGAAGGATTTGAAACTTTATCCAAGATGCATCACAAAACCAGTAAAGGTCTCAATGAATGACCAATGAAGAGCGAGACCTAAGACTATGACACAATAAAGTTTGAATTGTAGAAAGATCCCTCTTGTCATTGCATTCATCATCAATTGGAAGTAGAATCAATTGGGCCAAAAATATAGACACCATTAAGAACACTATTAATAATGATCCAGGTGAGAGATAAGGGTAACTCAGATTTAGTGGGGTCACTAGGGCATTTTGAAAGATATTAAAAACAAATAAATAGGGACACCTGGGTGGCTCAGTGCTTGAGCGTCTGCCTTTGGCCTAGGGCGTGGTCCTGGGGTCCCGGGATCGAGTCCCACATTGGGCTCCCTGCATGGAACCTGCTTATCCCTCTGCCTGTGTCTCTGCATCTGTGTGTGTGTGTGTGTGTGTGTGTGTGTGTGTGTCTCATGAATAAATAAGCAAAATCTTAAAAAAAAATTAAATAATTGCAGATCTGATTACTGATCAGATGTGGAGGGTGATGCTGAAGAACAAACCGAGGCTGACTTCCACGACTCTGATTTAAGGAAGTAAATGAGTGGTAGCATTAATCACTGAAAAGAAGAAAGCTGGGAGAGAAGAAGATAATGGCAGTTAGTTTGGGACATATTGATTCTGACAGTCAAACGATGACATCTACTAGTCTCTCTGGTGCACTGGAACCAATTCATATCAGCTTGCAAAAAGCCAATTGCTGGTATTCAGGAACTTTGTGAGCTAGTGATTTAACTATTGGTAGCCTGAAATTGGCTACAGAGGGAGGAATCAGCAAATGCTACAAATCATGCCTGTCCTCCTACAGAAAGCAAGTGGATCAGCTTACCATTGTCCATATGGAACTCATGAGAGAGCTCCGGCCTGGAGACATGAACTTAGAATTACCATTATGTAATTAAAGCCATGGAATTGAACACAATAATTCTAGAGGGACATGCCATATGATAAGGAAAGATGGCCAAGGGTGATGTTCTGATGAGAATCTCAGAGGAAGGGGTCTTGTAAAGGAGCCAGAGAAGAAAGAACAAGAGTCATGAGAAACTGTCAGAGGTCCGGGGACACAAGAGCCTAGGAAGAAAAACATTCAAGATTGAGGGGATGGAAGGGAAAATTGACGTGTGCTTCTTTTTGAAAAGAAATTTTCTAAGAATTTGTTGTGGATTTAAACTGAATATAGGAAAGAAATCACCACAACAAAAATACAAATAGAAAACAAAAATATAGGGACACCTGGGTGGCTCAGCGGTTTAGCATCTGCCTTCCACCCAGGGTGTGATCTTGGAGTCTGGGGATTGAGTCCCGTGTCGGGCTCCCTGAGAGGAGCCCACTTCTCTCTCTCTCTCTCTCTCTCTCTCTCTCGTGTTTCTCATGAATAAATACATAAAATCTTTAAAAAAATAAATAAAATAAAATTTCCTTGTCTAATAATTTTGTTTTATTTAACAATGCTTTAGTTACAAATAAATTTACAGTCACTGGAAAATAGAGACTTTTTCGTTAAAGAGCAAGAAATCTGAAGGCAGATATCTGCTGCTACTGGTCTAGATCTCTGGATTTTTCTTTGGCTTTCCCTCATGGTCACACAATATCTGCTGCGGTGTGACTAGGTCTGTGGTTCCGGGAGAAAGAAAGAGGCAGAAAGAGGGTTACTTTAGCATATTTTTGCTTATGTTGGTGTGGACAGAATTGTATCACTTAGCCACTCTAGCCTAGCTGCAAGATAAGCTTTCTCAACTTCATATCCTAAGTATTCCAACAAAAAGAGAGTTGCTTTGGGGCATTGTATGAACCAGCATACATCTTCCTCAAGTTTTTTCTCTTTTTCATTTCTTTTCTTTTCTTTTCTTTTCTTTTCTTTTCTTTTCTTTCTTTTTTTTCTTTTCTTTCTTTTCTTTTCTTTTCTTTCTTTTCTTTTCTTTTTTCTTTTTTTCTTCTTTTCTTTTCTTTCTTTTTTTCTTTTTTTCTTTTTTCAGCAAAAACACCACAAGCCAGAGATGGTGATCTTGAATAAAGAAATCAACAGAAAGAGAGTAAGAAGCTCATGCCATTAGCAGACCTGAGAGCTTGCAGCTGACTCAGAAAGCTATTGTCTAGAGAGATTCATGTGACGTGACAGGTGGAATGTGCCTGGTACTCCTGGGCCAGGGAGGAATATTGAGGCCTGAAGCTCATCTTTGGCTTGTATCAATAGTCAGAGATGAGCCCTTTGCAGAACCCTACTCTTCTATGTGTTTAAAGTATTCAATGCTATGAAGCACCACCTCAAGTGGTTATCGACAGGGGAAATCTGGGCACATGATGCAATGGAAATCACAGGAGACTTTAAGGAACAAAAGGTGGGTCCTTCAGTTAAATCACTCCTCTCCTTTCACATTCTGACTCCCTCTTGGTTGCAACCAAAGAGAAGACTCTTCAGATGACGCTGTATCCTGCAATGGACAACATCTGCTACCTACCGGTAGTGCAGCCACTTGTTTGGCTAAATAAATGTGTGTCCACGGAGAGATCAGCCTCGCAAATTTACTGACATCGCCATGGTATTTCAGTAATAAACCTGGGAATCCACTTACTTCAGGAAGCAGATGGCTTCAGCCGGATTATGCCACAGTGGGCTCTTGGAAATGAATTATTTCAACTAGTTTGGGTTCCTAAAATGATTCTGACTTACTCGCAGTACTTGACTAGAACTTAATGAGAGTATTAGCCCATTACACTGGGTATGGTGGAGCCTCTGAATATTCCTCAAGTCGTGTAGGGTTCAGACATAATTGCAGCACTTGTGTTTCTCATAGGGGATTTTACGAGGCAATGACCTCACTATTTTGTGACACTTCAACGTGGTCAAACCTGCTCTTCCTGAATCTGGGTAGAGCAATTTATGTGCCTTGTCAAATTGTAGCCATTTATTTACCAATGCTTAATTTTCTATTTATTTACCTCATTAAAGGGACTTGACACATTGTTTCTTGTATTTGCAGTGTCTCCCTGGACATGCATATGGGCTGAAACCACATTAAATGAATGTATTAAAGTGACATGCAAATAAAAATAAATCTCCTATTTCATTTGAACTGATATAGACACTCAATAAGCATAGTTTATTCCCCCAATGGTTTAGAAATATGCTCCAAACCATTATATACATAAGAAATACAAGGCACATGAATATGACAGTGAAAATTCTGGAATGTTTATTCTTATTAAAAATTGTAACGTATCTCAAAGGCTAGGTAATCAGTATTTTTAAAAAATCTATTGTTAACGTTCACCAGATCAATAGATGTATCTGTTTACAGATGCACAAATAGAGATCTATAAAATGAACTAGACATTGCATTATTCTCCTCACCTGGCAGTGAGAAGGAAAACTCTCACTACCTTCATAGAGCTTGTAGTTAAGAAACAATTTATGTTTCTTAGTTTTCAGTGGTCACAAAAGCAACCCACGCTTGTTTACAAAGCATGATTTCATTGCACCCTTACATTTACTTTCCTCTTCCTAACCGGGAGGAAAACTATGCTTATTTTTGAGAAGAAGAGACCTGAGCTATACACTGTGTGAAGAAAAACAGAAGGGAGAGCACAGGTGTTGTAAAGAAGCCATACTGGTTTAAAAAGAACTCTTCTTGATGCCAAGCAGCACTGCCACTCTGTAACAGCTTGGTTGATCTCTGCAAATAGAAGGTCATGAGAGTCAATATGATATAGAAATGCTTCAGAGATACTACTGGATCAAAAGAAAAAGAAAAAAAAAGGACACAATACAAACAACCTGTAGAATAGTAGACTATTCAGGGCACTGTGCAAATTTGGCGTAGTCTAAGCACATAACCTTAGTCTATCCTGGTTGGACTCCTTGGACGGTTGATTCTTAGCGGGATTTTCTGTGAGTTCTAGGAGTGAAAACATCTAGCCAGACATTGCATTTTGCAAAAATACTATAGCTATTATTCATTTCTTGTTTCTCGAACTTGAAAATGAAGAAACATAAATGCATGCAGCCTCATGAGCCTTTCGATCTTTATTAGCTCCAGACATAGGCCTCAGATGGTGGGGAGGCCATCAGATTATTAAAACAAACCATAACCATATAGCTACCATGAGGTTTCCAGGTCACCTGCCTCATGGTACCGCAGCTTCCAGGTTTGTTACCATAAGCAGTCCTACATCTCAGTGACACTCTGCTAACAGCGTTCCGTGGAGAAGTGTTCTCCCTCTGTTGAACTCTATTTACCAGGTGGTCCAGTTGTCCGAGTGTTCACAAGGAGATTTTTCTAGACTGTCTACCTTGTTTCTTTCTCCAGAGGGTGCCCTGTAATTGAGAGAGGGATGGATCTCACCTTCACTTCTTTCTCCCAACTTAAGCAATGCAGGTTTTTAGTCTAAAAAAAAAAAAAAAAACTTATTCATGAGAGTCAGAGAGAGAGATGCAGAGACATAGGCAGAGGGAGATGCAGACTCCCTGTAGGGAGCCCAATGAGGGACTCGATCCCAGGACCCCGGGGACACGACCTGAGCCAAAGGCTCAACCGCTGAGCCACCCAGGTGCCCCTAGATTTTTAGTCTTTTATTGTGAAATGATGATTACATCTGATTAGTGACCCTCTTTTCATGAAAAATTTGTGGATGCATTTCATAGTTGTGATTTGAGAGTTATTTAAATAATGTTACACGTAAGCTCTGAGTCTTTCTAAGAAACAACTCAGTACTATATAGGTGAATACCAGAAGGAAATTCCTGGTTAATCTATCTAAAATAAAATAATTTGGGCATTATGCATGGGTTGATGGAGTATTACTTTTTGTCCATGCTGAATAATGTAATGTAGAGGCATGTTACCTAAAATATTTATGTGTAATTAGGTATATTAAGTACAAAAGTTCCAAGGTGCAGGTCTGAAAGTAACTATGATTTCTGCACATCAGCTATAAAGAATGCAGTTTTATTGTGAAAATGATTTTAATTAATTCTATATTTTATTATTTGTTTATACTATATAGCTGTTCAATGCAGTTTAATGTTAAAGAAATTTCCATGAGATGAGTGGCTATCAGCATCAGCTGACGCATCATTAAAATATAAGTATGCAGGAACGGCTGGGTCCTGGAGTCAAATCCTGCATCGGCTCTCCACAGAGAGCCTGCCTCTCCCGCTGCCTGTGTCTCTGCCTCTCTCTCTGTGTCTCTCATGAATAAATAAATAAAATCTTAAAAAAAAAATAAAACTGTGCAAACAACAGGGGCTATAGGAATAGATAGATTTGAACATCAGTTTTAGGTCTGCTGATTATTAGCAGTGGGTCTCGAGGAAAATTGTTTCTCTTCCCTGAACAGCAGTCTACCATCCGTAAAAAAACATACTCAATCACTCATTTACTCATTCATTTTTTTTCTGTAACAAATATTTTTGGAACATCGGTTTTGTTGAGGACTTTTGGTACTAGACACTGGAGAAAATACAGAGAATAAAAGATTCCCTACCTTCACAGATAAAATGTGTAAGTCATTGTGAAGATTAAATACTACAATGTACATGCCTTCGGTAACCATTAGCTTTACTTTTTTTTTAATCTTCAAAATAATATTTTCCCCTAAATTATTAAAGAGAAATTGGTTAAACTGTTATACCAGGAATACTAAAGAGTTTGAGTTTACCGTACCTTAAAGCTAACCAATGTAACCTGTCATAGGATCATAGTTGCTGGCAGAAAGACATGAGGCATCTGGGTCAGAGATGAAAGACAGGTTATTACTCATATCAGTAGCCCCACCTGGAATGTCATCTTGATACTTGTCCCTCAAGCCCCCATTCCCACCATGCAATGCAATGAAAGCGAGATCTTGCCCAAACATACAGTGGGGATGCATTATAGAGAAGACCACAGATCCTAGAAAACCCTATTCTTATCTAGGTGATGCTGGGAAATTCCTGGGAAAGAGATATTACCGTTATTGCCTGAATACAAGCAAATCTACTCTGTAGAAAAAGGGAGATTGTCTCCATCTTTATAGACTTGGAATATCTCCAGGGAAGACAGGCATTTCTGTCTTCACTATTCTAGAATTTGAGCTAATCTGCTCCAGTGAAGATCACTGTCTCTATCTTTCCAAAGTGATCTGCTTATACAATCATTTTTGAAAAGATAGTCTGAAACAAGTTGGCTATTAATACCTACGTTCGTAGAAACATGAGGGATTTATGCAAAATTATTTTCCAACACCACTGTCCAAATATATTACCAATTGATTGTACTATTTATTTATTTATTTGATTTATAAAGATGTTATTTATTCATGAGAGACACAGAAAGAGAGGCAGAGACACAGACAGAGGGAGAAGCAGGCTGATGCGGGACTCAATCTCAGGACCCTGGGATCACACTCTGTGCCAAAGGCAGACCCTCAACCACTGAGCCACCCAGGTGTCCCTTTTTTATTTATTTTTTAAACATAAATTTTTATTTGTCCACTGGTCTTTAGTTGTATAAGAACGAACACATATTCACATGTTTTAGCTGAGAAAAGATAAAAAAGACTTTCACTTTCTCTTCCTATGGGGACAGTGTCTGCAGAGGGAGCTGTTGCCTATTCACACAGTATCCTTACTTCCTGGGCAGGAACCAATCTTGCGTTGAGCATGACAAGTATAGGATCTTAGTTTTCTGAGATGTAGGTTTACGATTTTCTTAGAGCAGGAGCCCTGTTTCCATCCCTTTGGTTTGTACTCTGGTAATAGCAGTTCTGTTCTCTCCCTTCTGAGATCTCCTAAACTTCTGTTTCTTTGTATTAAGGAGACAGGACTTCCCTACAGAGGGAAACTCATTGCACTCTGTCTATTGGCTCCTCTGCCTATAACTAAATGGGTAAGTCAGGTCAGTCTGGAACTGTAGGCTTTTTCAATATCAGTGTAAGGAAATAAGAGACCCTACTTTATATTTTTTTAAAGTATTTATTTATTCATTCATTCATTGATTCATTCATTCATTCATTCATTCGAGACACAGAAAGAGAGAGGCAGAGACAAAGGCAGAGGGAGAAGCAGGCTCCATGCAGGGAACCCGATGTGGGACTCCATCCCAGGACCCCGGGATCACACCCTGGGTCAAAGGCAGACGCTCAACCCCTGAGCCACCCAGGCATCCCGAAACCCTACTTGAGACTTCACCCTAATTTGTGCTTTGTAAAGGGATCTTTACCAAAACATGCATTTTAAAACTTAATAGGCAATGTTGTGGTATTAATAAGTTGTCCCAGTTTAGATGCCATTTTTTGGGGGTGGGCGTTCTATCAAACAAAACCTTGAAAAGGGTAAATCGGGACAAGGATAAATCTTATGTCTAAGAATAATTATTCTAAAAAAATAGAATAATTATTCTATGTGAGTTGTTTTGAGTGTATCAACAGCAAGAAACTCCCAGGGTTAAAGCTAGGCTAACCAGCAACATAAAAAGGATTACAAAAGAATAAATGGAATCTGAGAAAGAAATCTTAGAAGTATTGGTCTCAAATTTGTTGAGGTAGTAACCCTTATTTCCTGTTTCAGTCATTGTAGCCAGTCAGTGATGATTCCATATACTTATATATAACTTCAAAATAAATACTTTCTTTCCACACCAAGGTGGAACCATTTATCAACCCCTAGAACACTGTCAAGAGAAAATAAGGAAGTATAGCTGCAGTGGTACTATTGATATCCTAGATGATGACCCAAGATGTAGAACATAAGTTACAATGGAAGGAAAGGTATATCACTACTAAGACCTCCCCAACTCCTGATCTCTCAGACATAGATGCCTTGAGAGATGACAGATAGTCATCTTGGAAAACTATCAGATGACAGGAAACCTAAATAACAATGACAAGAAATTACAAGCTTCTTCTAAATACAAAAGATGCAGAAAGTATCAAGAACACTTACACAGCAGGGAAAATTATATTTATGCAGTGCACCTGAAATCTTGTGATTTGCATATCATTTTTGTCTGACTTATTAATCCTAATGAGTGCTTATTAAGCACTTAGTGATGAAAAACATTATTCGAAGTAATAATAGAGTACAAAGTATTAAGCAAATGTGCATGTCAAGGTGTACAACTGCAAATTTTAGTCCTTGCTGATTTTACTTCCATAGTATTTTCTTCTTGAATTTATTCTCTCTTTTCTATTTCCACTACTATCAACCATTAGTCTTCTGGCCTCCATTTCAACTTAATTTCCAAAGTGCTCCAGAAGTAATTTTCTCATAAGCGTGCCGTTCAAGGCCATCTGTTTGTTCATCCCAGTCTCTTTTTTAGTTTTATTTTTCAATACACATTCTATCTATCATCTCTCAGTCACGTCAAGGTTGGACCTCTGCTCATGGCTGTCTGTAGAAATCTACTCATTTTTCAAGGCCCAGAATATCTGTCACTTTCCTATATACTTTTTTTCTGAATATCTTCTCAGTAGCCCATCTCTCCTTTCTTTAAGGAGCTTAAAACTGTGTTAGCCTTTTTATTTTTAAGATTTTATTTATTTATTCATGAGACACACACAGACACACACACACACACAGAGAGAGAGAGAGAGAGAGAGAGGCAGAAACACAGGCAGAGGGAGAAGAGAAGCAGGCTGCATGTGGGAGCCCGATGCAGGACTGGATCCCAGGAGCCCACGACCTGAGCCAAAGGCAGATGCTCAATCACTGAGCCACCCAGGAGCCCCATTCTTCTTCTTTTTTTATATAACATTTGTCTAATTATTGCTTCTATGAAGTTAATCTTCTATTCATGTTAGGCTATATTATAAATCCTGGGAGGTCAAGAATATGCCATGTTTAAATACTTTATAGAACCCTAGGAGAGCACTACACACAAAAATGTTTTGTTAAATATTAGCAATTTAATTACTTAGATGCTAAGTGTTTATCATTTAAAGCCAAGAAATCAGTGACATCCCCAAGCACATTTCTAACTACTAACAGAGGACCTGGTCCCACATAGCCACTCAGGGAGGATCAGGAGGGAGAGTTGTGGCTTTGGTTTTGAAAGGTAGTATATTTGTAATTTTCTGTTTCTACTCTTGATTACTTCCAATACCATCAGTTAATCCTTTGTTGCTTATAGTAAGCAGATCTAAAAAATGGCTCTTTGGATTTATCCAAATATGTAATGAGGAATTATAGCAAATTCCAAAACAAACAAAAATTTTACTTTATATGTAAATTACAGCTCAATTAAGTGGAGAGAATCTGCACAAATAAGCATGAAGACATTGAGCGTCTCGTATATATGAAGGGCATCTGATGCTCATAATGTAGAACAAGATAAAAGTAGTTGAAACAGCTCCTCTCGGGGGTGCTTGGGTGGCTCGGGGGTTGAGCGTCTCCCTCAGCTCAGGGTGTGATCCTGGAGTCCCTGGATAGAGTCCCATGTCAGGCTCTCTGCATGGAGCCTATTTCTCCCTCTGCCTGTGTCTCTGCCTCATTCTGTGTGTCTCTCATGAGTAAATAAATAAAATATTTTTTAAAAAAGGAAACAAGTCCTCTCCTTTGCCAGGTATTTTACACAATACATTCCAGAGAGGCCTTTGATGGCAATAGATTCCCTCTAGTAATATGATCATATGAAGGGATAAACTAGGCTCAAGTGAGTTTATAAATCAATGAGGATAGAATAATACTATGAAATTCATAAGCAAGAAAACATCATTTTTAGATTGAGACAAAGTCTCAGATGAATATTTTCTGTGTGTTCCATTTCTAACATAGATGTTAGTATCTGACCATAAACTGTTAAAATGCTAAAAGGGACTATAGAAATGACCTGGTATAAATCCATTATTTTATAATTAATACAACTTGTGATTTATTGAGGTAAAGTGATTTGCTCAAGGTCACACTGATAACTAATGATGAATTAATATTAAACCTTAGTTCTTCTGACTCTTAGATCAGTGTGTATTTTATTTTCCACAGATAATAAATTGCATTACATTTTCCACAAATACCTCATCTGCCAGGCACACAATAAATAATTCATTACATTAAATTTTATTTTGTTTTCTTCTACTCATTTATTTTCTTCAAGCATTTTTTCACCTAAATATGAACTGTGTGCTTCTAATACATATAAATATTTGTCAATCTCAATATCCATCAACTTCTTGCTTTCACAGAGGAAGAGCTAAGAGTGAATAGCCATTTAAAAAAAATTAATGTCATGGAGAGACACAAGGAACAGAAAGGTGTTAGGGATAGTCATTGATGAACTCATTTACTGAGATACATATCAGAGAATTGTATATACAACTACGAGGTCAGGAGAAATTGAGTTGTGCTATAATAGAAATAGATGGCTCATGAATCTAGAAGATTGATAACCTGGAAACACAAAAGAAAGAAAATATATAAGAATGAACGACCTTAAAGCCTATAACTGGCACACGCAGTGTTGTTGTAAGACAATATGTCAACCTAACAACAGATTGTAATAGCCTTCAATATCACTAGGGTCTCAAAGAGAAATTTAGGGAGTTCTGAGTCTTTGCCTGCACAAAAGCCCACCTGTCTTAGTTCATGATTATTTTCCATTTGTAAGAGTACAAATTATTTTATGAGATCCAAGCAGATGTTCATGTATCAAGGCAAAAATCTGTTCCACTAAGAGAAAGCTTTAGAATTCTCAGAAAATAATCTCTCAGCATCATCAAACCTGGTTATCATTTCATAGGCTCAATTCTTTATAACAATATGAGTCCTGAAGAAGCTACAACATACAACCACATACAACATAAACCTATGTAGTGGGGTGAACAGTGTGCCTCCAAAATGATATATCCAAGTCCTAACCCTCAATTACCTATGAATTTAACCTTATTTGAAAACGAGGTCCTTGTAGATGAATTTAAGGATCTTGAGATCAGATCATCCTGGCTTTAGGTTTAGCCCCAAATAAGATTGCTGGTGTCCTTTTGAGAAAAGAGAATGAGAACTGAGCCACTGAGCCACAAATGGGGGAGACCCATGCCGAATAGAGGCAGGAACTGGGCTTCTGTGGCTACAAGCCGTGGAACACCAGGGGTCGCTGGCAGCCACCAGGGCTGGGAGAAAGGCACAGAACTGTTTCTCTCCTTCAGGGGCTTTAGAAGGAATCAACCCTGGTATCACCTTGATTTTGGACTTCTTCCATCTTTTGGAGAATAAACTTCTATTGATTTAAACGACCTAGGTTGTAGTAATTTGTTATGGCAGCTGAAGAAAACTATTCTGTTACATAATCTCATCTTTTAAATAATTGAGAGCCGTTTTAGGGGGAATAGGAGAACTTTTCCCTCTCTCTCTCTTTTTTTTTTTTTTTTTTAGATTTATTGATTTGTTTTAGAGAGAAAGAGCTAGAGAGCACGCACTAGTGGGAGGCACAGGGGGAGAGGGAGAGAGAATCTCAAGCAGACTGCATTGCGAAGCAGAACCAGATGTGGGGCTCGATCCCAGGGCCCTGAGAACATGACCTGAGCTGAAACCAAGAGTCAGATGCTTAGCCCACTGTGCCACTCAGGCGCTCCAGAACTTTAATCTCTTAAAAATCTTCATACATGCTAATTTCAGAGTAATTCAATTTTACTAACTGTGTGTGAAAGGTTTTGGTTTTAAGTAGTGGTGTCTATCGGCAGGTGATAACCATTCTAATAGACACAATTCACAGACAGCATGAGGCAGAATGATTTCCTACAGCACCTAAGCCTATGGATTATAAGATTATATATTTTGGGTTTATCTACATATTACTGTTGTTACTTTTGTATTTACTCTTAATAGAAAAAATGCCCGAAACTGCTAACTAACCATACATACAGGTTCCCAGTTTAAGACTCTAAGTATTATATTAAATGTGGAAGTGCCCTACGACCCAGCAATTGAACTGCTGGGGATTCACCCCAAAGATACAGATGCAGTGAAACACCGGGACCCCTGCACCCCGATGTTTATAGCAGCAATGTCCACAATAGCCAAACTGTGGAAAGAGCCTCGGTGTCCATCGAAAGGTGAATGGATAAAGAAGCTGTGGTCTATGTGTACAATGGAATATTCCTCAGCCATCATAAATGACAAATACCCACCATTTGCTTCGACGTGGATGGAACTGGAGGGTATTATGCTGAGTGAAATAAGTCAATCGGAGAAGGACAAACATTATATGGTCTCATTCATTTGGGGAATATAAAAAATAGTGAAAAGGAATAAAGGGGAGAGGAGAAAAAATGAGTGGGAAATATCAGAAAGGGAGACAGAACATGAAAGACTTCTAACTCTGGGAAATGAACTAGGGGTGGTGGAAGGAGAGGAGGGTGGGGGGTGGGGGTGATTGGGTGGTGGGACACTGAGGTGGGCACTTGACGGGATGAGCACTGGGTGTTATTCTGTATGTTGACAAGTTGAACACCAATAAAAAATAAATTTATTAAAAAATGTGGAAGTGGTCACCTACTTTGGAATGACCAAAGGGTCATTGATATCTGCCACTTGCCTTTGTGAGTGTGGTCAGAACAATGAATGGCAGTGTCACCAAGTAAAAGAATTTTCTATTATTGGGAGGATAACACAACATATGGGCATATATTAGTATCATAATCACCCCATTGGGTATTGTCAATGAATTCTAAATTATTCCATGAATGTGCATCCTATATATTTATGCTCTTCATCAGCATTCTATCTAGAAACACAGGGGGCAAATGAAGAGAATTTATTGTAGAAGCGGTGTGGGGAGAGTTAAACAAATAAGCATAGGATGGTACGGTACCTGGTGACGAGTTCCAACAATAAACCAAAGCCACCATTAAGGATGAAGGGACCAGGGGTAAAAGAATGTTACTGGAAGCTGGTGTCAGCTAGAACCAAGGAGGCTGCCCTGGGGGAGACACAGATATGAAGAGAAGCCAACCAGAGTAGGGGGGTAGGGATGGA
This sequence comes from Canis lupus familiaris, assembly GCF_011100685.1. Lineage (NCBI taxonomy): Eukaryota > Metazoa > Chordata > Mammalia > Carnivora > Canidae > Canis > Canis lupus. The sequence continues at coordinate 31,142,102 of NC_049239.1, read as the reverse complement.
CAAGAGATGTTCTGTTGTTTCCTCAGATCATCTCATCTCCTGCCAGGGCTTCCCAGAGTCTGTGCTCTTAGAAGATATGATGTAAGGGACCTTAGGTGGTGTAGCCTGTGGGGATCAGATCCCCAGAACACAGAGCAATGCAGACAAGGCCAAGGAACTGACCAGAAGGGTGCCAGAGGGAGAGATTTCTTTTTTCTAGTACTCGTCATATAAAAAAGGGAATATGAAAAAGCTAGAAAGTAGGTTAAAGGTCCTCTAGTTTAAGCCCCTGTTGTAATAAGTCCTGGTAAAGTGAGTATGAAACTCAGGGTAATTAACTGCCTTGTTTATTGTCCATAGTCAGTGAGTGATTATAAAGGGAAGGAAATGCCACTTGTAGATTACCCATACCCAGAGGTCCAAAAATATAATCGCTGTTAGTTCTCTAAAACTTACTTTGGCATTTTTTTCTTTAATTTTTTTCTTTTAAATTTTTTCTTACGTTTTTTCTTAAATTTTTTTTTTTAAATTTTTTAATTTTTTAACTTTTCTTTAAAAAAGTTTTTCTAAAACTCAATTTTGGCATTAAGCTCTGATTCCATTCCACCTGATACCTCAGTTGTAATCATTTTACCCTTACACTCATGATAGAAACCCAGCAAATATTGTCCCCATCTCACTGCCACCTCTCCATGTCATGTGTATGTCATGCATATACGTAACCTAAAACTTATCATTTTAAACATTTCAAAGTATACAATTCAGTGGCGTTTAGTATATTTACACTGCTTTGCAACCATCACTAAGGTCTGTTTCAGAACACTTTCATTATCCCAATGCCAATATTATTTTGATTTACATTACTGACTGGAGAGTTTTTGTTTATTTGTCTCTTTGGCAGAAGGACCAAAAATGTATTAGCATTTTGCAAAGCAAAATTTTTTTTCTTGGTTCAAGCAGCAGAATTTCATGGGATTAAAGGTAAATTTTTGAAACAACCAAGTAGCCCTTATAAAACTTTTTACATATAATTCTATCACATTTCAGTCATGGATACAATAGTTAGGGCTTAAAAGAATGAGGAGAATTACCCAAGATGCCCTAGAAATCATGCTACTTTCGGCCAACTGGCTCTTGTTTACTATAGCATTAATATCCTCTGCCCAACAGAAGTTCAGGAGATACTCGATATGTGCATTTAGTCTCTCAGTGGGATATCAGAGCTATAAATCCACGTCTATCTAATTCAGAACCTTACTAATTCCTACTCAAAATGGCTCCGTCTCTCAAGGGTGCCTCTACTTTGGTCAATATTGTCACTTTTCAATTGATAAACGTTAGGCGATTGGATTTTGATCAGAACAAAAAGCCTGTGAGAGAAGATTCTGTGGCTTCTCACTTAAAAACCATTGTAGTTTGGTAAAGATGAGAGAACTATCCTACATATGTGAAAATTCTATTAACATTTTAGCAACCACTTAAGCCACTGAAGTTGAAACTACACAGGATAGAGGCTTCATTAGCTGGCTTCTATTTAATACATCACCAGATCAATGAACATCTTTCCCTTCCCAATGGAGTCAGGGACTTCAAGCCATCCTAAACAATTTTGGGTTCACCAATCGGGTTGTGTGCTTACTTAACATCCATTGAGTCTGTCTCCACATGTGTTGCATGTACCGTTGTAATCAATACAGTACTTACTCTGATTAAATATGAATATAGTAAGAAAAAGAGCTATGGCTTTTATGCAAAGTGAGCTAAGTGTTTAACTTCATAAAGGTAAACCATTAAACCAAAATTGCTATCAGAACAGTTATGGGAGGATGAGGATAGAAGACTGAGAAAACAAGTCATTAGAGGCTATAAACACTTTGTCCTGGGATTTGTTTATAAGTGTTTTAAAATTTTAACTTCACCTTAAGAGACTCTTGCTAGAAATTACAGAAGATACTATAATAATAGCAGGGATTGTTTGGAAAGAAAGGATATATGCATCTCTACTAGCAAATTCATTTAAGGAAGAAGACTTGGCTCTACATCAACAGATTAATAATGAATATACATTTTTTTCTGTTTTAGTTCAAAAATTATTTGAAGTACATATATATCATTTTTCATGATTTTTTTTTTTTTTTACTTCAACTGATTTTTCTACTAATTTACCAACTATTGGGACTGATCTTGTCAGGTGAGAAATCTGCTGTCCCTCGCTGCAAATGCCCAGCCATTGGAAACAGATTTTACTTGGATCAATAATGAACACTTTATCTATTTTTCTTTGGGGCTTGTCAAATTTTTTTTTTAAGTAGGCTCCATGCCCCATATGGGGCTTCAACTCACAAACCTAAGATTAAGAGTCACACATTCTGGGATCCCTGGGTGGTGCAGCGGTTTGGCGCCTGCCTTTGGCCCAGGGCACGATCAAATCCCACATCAGGCTCCTGGTGCCTGGAGCCTGCTTATGTCTCTGCCTCTCTCTCTCTCTCTGTGACTATTATAAATAAGTAAAAAATTAAAATAAAAAAAAAAAAAAAAAAAACAAGAGTCACACATTCCCAGTCACGTACTGAGCCAGTCAGGCTCCCCTTGTTTGCCGTCTCAACTTATGTTAATACTCAAACTTTTTTTGTTTGACCTTTTTTTGTACTCCTAAATGATGATGATGATGATGATGATGATGATGATAACAGCAACTATTATTATTATTACTATTAACAAAAATACAATAATTTAAGGCTATCTGAATGTACTTTTATCTTTGCAATGTGAAAAAGCCTGAGTAATTACACAGAAGAATCATGATAGAATCCATTCACTTTGCAAAATTGGTTTGAGCTGACACTTTAAGAGAAGAGTGAAGGTGTTTTCATTCTTTTTAAAGATTGTTCTGTGCTGTGTTTATATAGGCTTAGCCCCAGAATATTAGTTTAAATAATTTGGCCTTTTTTTTTTCTCCCTTTAAGACTCTAATGATGGGAATTGTCGGTTGGTTATGCTGTCTCCTTCCTTTCTCCCACCTCCTATGTTCAAGCCATTTTGGGGGATCTAGTGAACCCCAGTGTAACACTGTCTAGCCTCAGGAATCTTATATCCTGTTGAAGAGGGTGATAATACTAAATAATTACACAGATATTAATTAACTATCATTATGGTAATTGCTGTGAAGAAGCGCATAGTGGTATAAAATGTGAAAGAGGCACCTACCTAGAGTAGTCTCTGGCAGTAGAGAGGACTTGATGGGAGAAAATGGTGTTAAAGTGAAGCCTGAAAAGTCATCTAAATAAGGCAGGAGAAAGGAGAGCGGTTTGTACAAGGGCCCTTTTGGAGCATGCTTCGGCTGGGGAAGAAATCAAAGGCGTAATAGTAATGATTAGAATTCTTGTAATTTTAGACAAGGGTGTTGTAAATGAGGTGTAGGCAAGAGCTGCACCAAACCATACTGATAAAAATGCAGATCACTGAGACCCACCTGTGACCTCCTAATGAGAACATCTGGAAATGGAGGCTGGTACTCTCCTTCCGAGGGAACACCTGGGTGGTTCTTATGGGCAATACAAAGAGATTGAGATTTGCACAATTAGACCAACTTACCTTCTGAATGTATTACCATCTCAAACTGAATAAATGAGCACACAGTGTCAAGCTTCATAAAATCAGGCTCAATTCTGGAGACATTCAATCCTTCCTTTTCCTTTCTTTTATTCTTTTTTTTTTTCTTCAAGATAGTAATAAAGAATTATATCTAGGGAATGTAGTAAAATCTCTACTTTTAATGACTGTCTTATTTCTCCTCTTAAACTATCAAAGGACTAGATGGGAGCATCTATTTCTCTCGTGTTACACATCAGAAACGGTGGCCCAGAGAGGTTAATTGCCTTTCTGGGAATCACAGTTTGCCCAAAGTAGTGCAAAGGTCTTCTGACTCCAGCGTCCACTCTGTTGCTCCCTAGATCCCCCATGTCCTTTTATCTCATCTGGGGGTCATTAGTATTTGCTCTCCTCCTCAAATGACACTTTTCACATGAACTAGATCTGTACTCAAAGAAACAATAAAACAATAGGAAATGCTAAATGTTGAACTTTTCACAGGTGATGTTTTCAGAAATTGATGTCAAGAATAAAATAGCTGTTGGCAGTTACAACTGTTTGGATGTCATTTTACAAAACAATTGCCTATGAGGTCTTTGTGGATTAAAGTTTGCACATAAATTGGGGAAATCTGGCTTCCTGCTCTCCCTTCTGACCTCCTTTCCCTGGCATTTTTTTTTTGTTTGTTTGTTTTTACATCAATACATAGAACAGTTGGTCCCCAGGTCTGCCAAGCTCTTTTTAGCCTAAAGAAATGATAACTATCAAGGAAGAATAGCTTCAAATGGAGGAGCCATAAAAATCATGAGAGCTGTTCTCATTTATTAACAGGTGTTGCAATTACAGCATCCCCTGAGCATGGGTGATTCTAATTAATCGTGAAATGGGACTAACTCCCTCTCTAGAGAGTTCAAACATATCAGGTTCAGCAGATGTGGGGATGAAGCATTGTGAGTTGTGAAGTTTTTCCCAGAGATTTAATACTGGATTTTTAAAACAGCAACTAGACTACGTGAGGGGTTATGGACTCATAAACCCAAATCGTTATATTGAAATCCCACCCCCCCTCCCACGTGTGATGATAGTAGGAAGTGGGTCCTTTGGGAGATCATTAGGTCATGTGGTGGAGCCCTGATGAAGAGGATTTGTGTCCTTATGGGAAAAGATGCAAGAGAGCTTCCTTCTTTGTTCTACTATGTGAGGGTAAATTGAGAAGACAGCCATTTGCAAAGCAAGAAGAGTGTCCTCACTAGACACTAGATCTGCCAATGTGCCTGTGCCTTGATCTTAGACCTCCAGACTTCCACAGCTGTGAGAAATAGAAGTTGTTTAAGCCACCCAGTCTATGGCAACTTGTTATGGCAGCCTGTGCTGACCAGGACAGACAGGGTCATGTGTGTGTTTACTTCAGTGAAGGGAAATGATAAGCAAATGACCACATTGGAGTTTAGCAGAGAAACTTCATGTGGCAGACAAACTCTTTGTTGGTCGCTAGGATCCCCATCTCCTGGTATCCATGCCCATGTGTTTTCCTCCCGTGGAGTGTGTGCTGGACCTATGACCTGCTTCTAAGCGAAAGCATACAGCAAAGGTGATAGGATGCCTGTGTTGACCTGTACATGACTACATTACATAAAACTGTAAGGCTCATCCTGTAAGAAGACTTTCTCTCCTTTGCTCGCTTTGAAAAAGCAAGCTCCCATGTGGGACTGTCACATGACCAGGAGCTGCAGGTCACCTCCAATCTACAGTCCGTAAGAAGTTGAAGTTCTCTGTTCAGGAATTGCAAGGAACTGAATTCTGCCAAAAACTGTGTGAAATATTAGCCTATCCTTGCCCAGAGATTCAGATGAAATAGCAGCCACCGCCAACAGCTTGATTGCAACCTTAGGAGCCCCTAAGCTGAGGACTCAGGTAAGTCGTTTCTAGATTCCTAACACCTGTGAGATAATGAATATGTGTTGTTTTAAGCGACTATGTTTATGGTAATTTTGTTACGCATCAATATATAACTAATACATCTCAGCAAATCATTAATTTGTGTGGACAGTAGATTTCTCAACAGAGGTCTTGACAAGGAGTCCAGTCTCTGAAAATAAAGACTTAAGGGAAGATAGTTCAAGATATTTTGGGGGTTAACTTCCTTTTTTTCGAAATGTATGAGGTAATAGTTTACTAAGGTATCAATAAACCAAAGGGGTTGCTCTCCGCTTTTTTCTTTTTAATCTTTGTCTCTGTCCTACGAGATGGTTTCCTTCTAGCAAAAACACTTGTGACCTGGCTTCTCCTTATGTCATAGCCTAATTACTGGGCATTTTTCATTTTATTCCACTTCAAACCAGACTCTGCTATTTAGCTCCACTAAACTACTCATGGACGTCATGGTCAAGGACTAGACTGTGAACTAGTAGCTATACTTCCCCATCATTTGATCTTGCACCTGCTGTTCTCCTTCTTCATTTTCTCTTTAACGTTTTTGCTGTTCTTTTCTCTAATCCATTCTTCATGTCTCTGCTTAAAAATCACATATCATAAGGAACTTTCTATAACCCCCTAAATCTAGCTGGAGAGTTCCTCCACTCCTTTCAGTAAGCATTCAGTAGGCCAGAGTACACATGTCTTTTTGCTGAAATTTCTTCTTCATTATCCTGCTTCCATTTCCTAGAGCACAAAGTAACATTGGAAATAGTATCTTAGTCACCTGTTTATCTCCTGTGTTTTAGCCCCTGGCGTGGTGTTTAAGTGCATGCTCACGTGACTTTTTTAAATACATGAAAGAATGTGTTAGTGAAAAAAGCAGAAGCCTTGGAGTCAGATTAAATCTATATTCAAATTTCAGTTTACTGTGTGACCTTGGGTAAATTACTGACTCTGTATTAGCCTTGATTTCCTATCTGGCAAAATGAGGATAAATAGCTGCCATTTCTTCAGTGAGTCATTCAAATATTAATCCATTTTTTCCAACAAATACTTATGCAGCTTTTATCATGTGTCAGACATGGCTCTAGGGTTGAGGATCTAGGAGTATACAAAAGAGACAAAATCCCTGCCTCCAGAAGCATAAAACATTTAGTAAACAAGATGGATGAAACATACAGTATGTTAGGTAGTGATAAGTGTTAAGGAGAAAAATTAATTACAGAAGAGGAATAGAAAGGTTGGGAGCGGGTTTAAAATTTAGATAAGGTGGCAGGGGAAGGCCTCACTGGAAGGTGACATTAGTGTAAAAACGAGAGGGAGGTGCTACAGCAAGATAAGTCAGTAAGTAGGAGAAGAGCATTCCTGACAGAGGGCTCAGGATACTTGTAGAGATTAATTTGCTGGAACAATCTATCGTACATTACCCGGCACATAGAGGTTCTCAGGACATGTTTTTAATTGCCTCGTACCCATTTCTTCCCTATATTGGCATTTGTTACTATCAACCTACGTACTTGTTAATCTCATAGTTTACTATTTGTCCTTGAAAATATCTAAATCATATAGTTTACTACCAGACTCAATCTGTCACATAAACTATGGGGGAAAAAAAAAGTATCTCTTTTGATTTCTCTAAATGGTAAGTGAGAAGTGAACTCTGTAGGTTTGCAGGGAGGCACAATTATTTTTCAGTTTTCTGTGAAGAATACAAGTATTCTCAGGCAAGAGTCCCAGAAGGAAATTTGAAGATGCTAAAAAATAAACCTCTTCATGGTGAGGGTGCGTAAATGACCACCTGTGGAGGCACGCCATGTGTAGCACTGGGAAGCACAGTTTACAAAAATCTATATTTTTTAAATCTATCTTCATGGAATCTGACTTTGAGTTCTTGTACCCCTGCACTTATGGGACTTCAACCTCAGGCATTGTTGGAGCTCTGGCACCCTGGAAGTAAAGAGAGCGTTGAAGCCTTGGGGAGGTCCCTTTATTGCCCCAGTCCACATTGTTGTTCAGGTCCATTGGATCTACTGGCTTCTGTGGCACTCTTGGGGCACAGTGAGGCTGGGAATTCCAGTGCCCAAGGTTTGATCTTCTTAAGTCCATCACTCAGGCCTCCAGACTAAGGTTGGCCTCTGTCTCATGGTCATTGTCTTGGGACAACATTTATTATTCCACCTTCTGCTTGCCTACATGTCTGTGTTTATCCTTAAACATCTCAGTGCAGGGAGGCACGTTCCTCATAATGGGTTTGGGCTTTTAGGCTCAGCAGCCAGGGAGGAATGTGTTGTGTTGAATGTCATTTTTCCTACCAGTCATATTTTTCCCCTGAAGCAAGGAAGAATGTAGATCGTCAATGACTTTGAAAGGAAAGGGGGATGGTGAAATACAAAGAGAAATACATAAGTTAAAGTTACTATCCTAAACTCTGCCAAACCAAACCTGGATGGTAATATCTCCAAGAAGATTTATGTTTAGTGGAAATCAGTAGAAATTGTAATTCACATGGTATCCGTTTTAAGTGGAATTGGTGCTTTTTCCTTCATCCAAGATATTTTTCTTTTGCACAACAATGCACTTCGTACCTATTCTTAGAAACACCTGCAGAAAATTCCATGTATTTCAAATATCCTATTGAATGTTGAATCATAAACAGGCAAACAAAATTATCTTTGTGCATCATCAACCTCAATTCCTTTTGGGTCAGTAAGTCACAGTTCAAGAAAATATGAAAATAATTATGATCTATTCATTTTCTTTTATGGTAATAGTGTTTCCAGTTTCCTCTAGGATGCTTATCAAAACATGGTTGAAAATCAGTGACCCTAAATCAAAAGATAATAAATGACTCTCGGAGACTGTAGTTGGTAAATGCTTTTTGAAGTTGGTTGCAGTGTTATTTGCCTACATCGATTGATAGAACTTTAGTCAACACAAGGAAGGCACTGCCCAAATGTGGTTGGTCCAAAGTGCTTAATCAACACATCCCTAGAACATTCAGAGAAAGAAAGACAAAGGAAAGAGTAGTATTATCGGTTCTTTGGTTTTGATATTATATTTTAGTAGATCCAAACTGTGTTTCTCTCTTCCTGCCAAATCCTTGCATGAGTCAGTTCTTACCATCCTTTTGCACTACCTCCCGTAGACAAAAAGATTTCTATATTTCCCAGTTTTCTCTCCTTTCTCTGAACTCCTATAATATCACAGTCTGCATCAGGCAATATGTTTTATAATTAAACCTTGTCTCATATTTGTATGACAAACAACTTTAGTTCTCTGGCTAGATTATACATTTCTTAAGAAGAGTAACATGCATAATTTTTTTTTTTTATTAGCTCTCGTGAATACTCTCAGCTTTGTGTTCAGGTGGTGGTGCATAGATCTTGTATTTAAGTACTGACTGCTTGCAGCCTCACTTGTAGTCTTTTTCATATATTCCATTTAATGCATACATTAATAAAACAACATATTGTCCCTTTTCTTCCTGTCAGGCAAGTTTAAGTGCAAACAGTTAAATAACTCACAAACATGTTCACATAATAAAGTTATTCACAAAATCATGGAATGGGAATTTGAACACATCTTTCTCTGACTTCCAATTTTGCATTTAAAGCCAAAATGCTGGGCAGCCCAGGTGGCTCAGTGGTTTAGCACCCCTGCTCCTCCCTCTGCCTGTGTCTTTGCCTCTCTCTCTCTCTGTGTCTTTCATGAATAAATAAATAAAAAATCTTTTTAAAAAAGCCAAAATGCTATAGTGATTCTGTATAAGTTGAGTGCTTACTTAAAAAAAAGGTAATGGATTTGTGGAAATATCCATAGGTAGAGGTGGAATTTCTTACGATATACGGGAAATATGATTTACTAATTTTTTCCTCCCTTGATGAATATGCATTCTTTTAGATATTCCATGTGATAACCTGTTACAGTGAAAACTAATTATTGTAGCTAAGGAGTCTTACAAAGAAGCCTGGTGATTAGATGCATAAGCTCTCTGTGTACACACCCCAGAATGGCAGTATTTCAAAGGTCATAAAATGGATTAATTCAGTAAGCATTTATTGATACTAAATCCTAGACACTATGCTAAGTGTAATGAATACAAAAAAAGTATGGCCTGCTTTTTGATCTTTACAGGCTTTCAATCTAGTGAGAAAAAATATATATAAAGAAAATAATAAAATTCTTGATATAAAATAGACTCTCATTAAATGGTATGTATTGAATTTAAATTCCTTAATGCATTCATGGGAGTACATACGGATGTGTGATTAATTCTGTCTAGGTAGGATGACGTGGGACATTTAAGATTACTAAGAAAAGGTGATATTTTCTTTCTCTATTATTTGAAAAAGTAAGACATTTAAAAGGACTAATGAGAGGGGCATGTCAGAGAGACTGAAGGGAGTTTTCTATGATACAGAACATGGCTTGTTCAGGGTCATCCTTTGTTGGTACTGCGTATAAAAAGTAGGATGAGAAACAATGGCAAATTAGATAGGAATAGATATTGAAGTTTCTGGGTGTGTGTCTGTGTGTATGGCCTTTTTATCTAAACTTTCTTCAACGTTATAAATTCCCTCATGTCACCATTACAGTAACTATTCAAAACGTCACCCAGAGCACGTATGAAGATTTGTATTAAGTTGGCTTATTATTCCAGCAACCTGGATTGTCCAAAGAATCTACTGATTTTCTGCAAGTATAAATTGCAAGTTTTCCAAATACTTTAAATGTATGCATTTTACAACCCTCACAATATCCTTAATTGTTTGCATCTCAATTTAGTACTTTCTGTTGACACCTGTAGCCATATCAAAGTCAATAGCAAGTTAATGTGAAGCACAGTATGGAAACTCTGTAAATATGGATAGAAAGTAGGTAAGCAGGGTGGTAAGTCTCTTTGTAATAACCTTCCAGAAGAAGATTCGTTTAAATCAGTTAATTTCATGGCATTCAATAAAATGTTTGCAAAGGAAAATGAGCTCTCTGGAGGAATCAAGCCGGACTCATTTTTCTAACTTTCATTTTTTTTTTCTTTCTAACTAGTTCTGACAACTCAGAAATAGTTCTCTCCATTTTTCCCCACTCTGTAGCCATCTTTTCACCATATTAAAATGCATTGCTTCTTATACCATTTAGGACTTGGTGGGAAGAAGAGGAACAGAAACAGAAAATGAGGTCAACTCTCTTTTACGAACTTTTCTACTTGATCTTAAAACAGATAGGAGTTTTCTAGTTACATGTGTGTAACCCACAGATTTGCTTCCCCCCCACCCCCAGCAGTTCAGGTTGCATATATTCTTTGTGGAAAACAAAATATTAATGTGTAGATAAAGAGGTATATTGAATAAATTATAGCAAAATGATCTTTGAGATTGGAAATAACCTATCTCTTTACAAATTGCATGGAGCACTGCTGTTGGTTTTAATGTAACACTTTGAAAATTACCTGAGAACAGGTAACCCTAAATATATATATATATATATTTAATATACCACTTATCATGCAATATTTTTTTATTTAAAATAAATTTATTGTAATAAGACACATCCTGAAGTGCACAGTTGGATGCATCCTGACATGTACCTACACCTATAAAATTTGTTCCCTTTATTGTTCCCTGATTTGTCCCTTCTTGCCTCCCCAATCATGTATATGTCTATTTCTGTGTTTGTTTCATTGAGCTCTTGGTCTGTTGTGAAGCCAAAATTATACTGCTAAGTTATTGTAATTTTATACTAAGACGTGAAGAGAGGTATGATTAGTCTTCCAGCTTTGTTTGTATTCTTTCAAAGATGTTTTAGCAATTCTAGGTCATTTGTATTCTGTAAGTTTGAGAATTAACTGAACAACGTCTTCCAAAAAAAAATCCTGCTGCGATTTTGATTAGGGATTTATTTAATTTACTGATCAATGTGGAGAAAATTGGCATTTTAACAATACTGAGTGTTTGAAACATGGGCAGGTATATCTTGATCATTTTGAACTTTTTAACTTTGCTTAGCAGTTTTTTAGAGTATTCAGAGAACAGGGTTTACCAATGTTTGTTAAATTGATACCTAACATTTCCTATTATTTGATATTATTGTACATGGCATTATTTTTTTTTCAATTTTCTTTGTTGATTTGTATCCAACAAACTCATTACTAAGTCATTAGCTCTACTATCTTTTTTTTTTTTGTAGGACGCATTGAATTTTGTACACAGATGAAAATATTATCTGGAAATGTCTTCTTTTTATTAGGGATATTCTTCGTATCTTTTGCTTGCTTCATGATACCTGTAGAATCTGTTGTGATGTCAATCCTATTTATCTATTCTATTTTTTCCTGGTTATTCTGGGTAGAGATTTGACAATATTTGCATAATATTCTTGACAAAGTAGCTTTGGTTTCATTATTTGTCTATGTAACTGTTTCCAGTTCCAATCTGTATTATTTCTTTTACTCTGACTCCTTTCATTTTTAATGAAAAGAGAAGTTTTGCATTCACATCTAAGTTGAGCAGAAATTAGAGATCTTCTTATATCCCCATCTCCTACCCACATATAGCTTCCCCCACTATCAACATCCAGCACAGGAGCGATAGTTCAGTTACAATTGATGAACCTACATGGACTCATTATTATCACCCAAAGTCATAGTTTACATGAAAGTTCACTGTTCGTGTTATACATTCCATGGGTTTTGACAAATATACGACGGGATATAGCCACCATTATAGTATCATAAAGAATAGTTTTATTGCCTTAAAATTTTTCTGTGATCCACCTATTCATTTACCCCTCCCTTCTAACTCCTGGCAATCTCTGGTCCTTTTATTGTCTTGGTAATTTTGCCTTTTCCAGAATATCATACAGTTGGAATCATATAATACATAGCCTTTTCAGATTGGTTTCTTTCACTTAGTAATGTGCCTCTGTGCCCTTTTATGGTTTGATAGCTCATTTCTTGGTAGCACTAACCCATTGTCTCAATGCTCCACAGTTTATTTATCCTTTCACCTACTGTAGAACGTGTTGGTGGCTTCCAAGTTTTGGCAGTATGAATAAAGCTATTAGGAGCATTTGTGTGCAGGTGTTTCTATGGACATAAGGTTTCAGTTCATTTGAATAAATACCAAGGAGTGCAATTACTGGATTGTGTGGCAAAAGTACATTTATTTTGTAAGAAGCTGCCAAAATGTATTCCAAAGATTTTGTACTGTTTTGCATTCCCATCAGCAATGAGTGAGGGTTCCTGTGCTCCACAACCTCATCCTTGCCAGCGTTTGATTTTGTTGGTATTGTGGGTCTTGGTCCTTCTAAGTGGTGTGTGATGGTATCTCACTGCTGTTTTCATTAGCAATTTCCTAATGACCTATGATATTAAACATAGTTTAACATGATTATTTGCCATTTTCATATCTTCTTGGGTAAGGTTTCCGTTCAGGTTGTGTCCCATTTAAAAAAAAATTAGATTGTTTTCCTATGGTGAATTTTAAGTATTCTTTGTATATTTTGGGTAATAGTCCTTCATCAGATGTGTCTGTGGGATATATATCTTCCTAGTCTGTGGCTTCATTTCTCTTGATAGTGTCTTTCACAAAGAGAGGAATTTCAATTTATCTAAATCCAGCTTATCAATTCTTTTCCTAATGAGTTATGCCTTTGATGTTGTATATAGTAAAATCATCACCATACCCAGGTCATTTAGATTTTATCATGTTATCTTCTAAATGTTGTATAATTTTGTATTTTACATTGAACTCTATCATCTATTTTGAATTAATTTTTGTAAGGGGTGAATTGTCTGTGTCTAGAATCTTTTCTTTTTTTTGCACGTGGCTATCCCATTGTTCCAATACTACTTGTTGAAAGACTATTTTTTTCTCCATTAAACTGACTTTGTTCCTTTATCAAAGATCACTTGACTATATTTATGTGGGTCTTTGTTGGGCTCCTCATTCTGTTCTGTTGGTTAGTTTTTTTCTTCTTTCACTAATACCGCACTGTCTTGATTTTTATACCTTTATTGTAATTAAATTCTTTTCATTTTTATTTCTTCTTTCTGAAATCTAGAATCAAAAGAGAAAGTCATTGAATTGTGGTGTTTATTTTCCTCCTGTAGGCAGTTATTGCTCTAATTTTCCCTCTAGACAACGATCTTGCTGTATTTAACACATTTTCATAGGTTGCATTCACTAAGTTCAAAATACTTTATCATAACTCTTTTAATTATTGCATTAATTTACAGGTTGTTTAGGAGCATTTTACTTAATTTTCAAATATTTTGGGATTTTTAAGATTTAAATTCTTGTACTGATTTATGAATACGAACTGATCTTCTTTACCTCTGGCAATACTGTTTATCCTCAAATCTTTCTCAAATATTAATATTGCCACTCAACTTCTCAGCTTGTTTTCATTAGGCTTAGTAGAATTATTATTTTTTTGTATCCTTTTAGTTCTAACCTATAGGCCTTATAGAGTTAGATTTTATCTTTTCATCTAATCTGTTTGTCTTTTAATTCAATATTTTGATCATTTAGATTTAATTTTACTATTTATTTGGTTAGGATGAAATGTATTTTATCCTATTTTTCTCTTTTTCCCCATCAGTTTTGTTTCTTGTTCTTTTTTTGGCACCTTAAGATCATTTTTCTAACCATTTCATTTTATCTCTTTTGTTCACTTTAGGTACAAGTTTTTGATTTTTTATGTTACTAATTGCTTTTTTTTGTTAGTTTCTTTTGTTGTTTTAATTTCAGTAGACGTTACATTAGTTTTAAGTGTACAATATAGTGACTTGACAATTCCATACATGATACAGTGCTCATCATGATAAATGTGCTCTTAATCCCCTTTACCAGTTTCACCTATCACCACTGGAAACCATCTGTTTGTTCTCTATAGTTAAGAGTTTTTTATAGGGCACCTAGGTGATTCAGTTGGTTAAGCATCCGCCTTTGGCTCAGGTCATAATCCTGGGGTCCTGGGATAGAGCCCAGCATTGGGCTCCCTGGTCAGTAGGGTGTCTGCTTTTCCCTTTCCCTTCCCCTTTGCCCTTCCTCCTGACTCATATGCTCTCTTTTGTTTGTTTTCTCTCAAGTAAATAAAATCTTTAAAATACAGAGTGTTTTATAGCTTGTCTCTTTTTTACTTTGCTCATTGTTTTGTTTCTTAGATTCCACATGAATAAAAGCATATGGCATTTATCTTTCTCTGACTGAGTTATTTCACTTAGCACTATAGTCTCTAGGTCCATCCATATGGTTGCAAGTGGCAAGATTTCATTTTTTTTATGGCTGAGTAATATTCAATTATATATGTAAATATATGTATATATGCATAAATTATTCATATATATCACATCTTTATTCATTCATCTATTGATGGACTCTTGGTTGCTTGCACAATTTGGCTATTCAAAATAATGCTGCAATAAACATAGAAGTGCATATATCTTTTCATTTTTAAATAATTTTTTAAAGATTTTATTTATTTATTCATGAGAGATGGGGGGGGGCAGAGAACCAGGCAGAGGGAGAAGCAGACTCCATGCAGGGAGCCCAATGTGAGACTCGATCCCAGGACGAGGATCACGCTCTGAGCTTTGAGGCAGATGCTCAACTGCTGAGCCACCCAGGTGTCCCAGAAGGACACATATCTTTTCAAATTAGTGTTTTTATATTCTTCGTGTGAATATCCAGTTGTGGAATTATTAGATCATATGGCAATTCTCTTTAATTTTTTGAAAACTCCATACTATTTTCCATGGTAGCTATACTGGTTTGCATTCCCACCAACAGTGCACAAGGGTTCCTTTTTCTCCACATCCTCACCAACACTTGCTTCCTATGTTTTTTATTTTAATCATTCCGACAGATGTGAGGTGATATTGTAGTTTTGATTTGTATTTCTCTGATGGTGAGTGATGTTGAACATCTTTTCATGTGTTCACAGACCAACTGATTGCTTGAATGTTTATAGCACACCTAGCTTGTCACTTTATTTAAAAATGTTATTAGTCCATTTTTTGTCCAGAATAAGAACCATAAATATTACACTCTTATAGCTCCCCTATATCCTTTGTGCCATCATTATCAGTGTACTTAACCTCTTCATGTTATAAATCCCACACAAATTGTTATCACTTTTATTTAGTCAATGATTTTTAAGAGCTTTGAATAGTACAGAGAGATTCTTGCTTGCACATTTATCCAAGAAGTACCCATTTCTGTTGGTCTTCATTCCTTTGTGTAGATCCAGCTGTCCACCTAATGTTTTCCTCTGACTAGAGATCTTCTAGCGTTTCTTGTCATGTGAGTATGAATGTTGTTGATCTATTCTTTCAACTTTTCTTTGTACACATAGGTTTTTAGTTCCTTTTGTTTTGAATGATAAATTCACTGGACAGATAAATCCAGGCTGACATTTTGTTTTCCTTAAATCCTCCAAAGATATTGCTGCCTCTGTCTTCTCACTTGCATGTTTCCAATGAAAAATCTGCTAACATTCTCATCTTTATTACATCTGTATAGAACATGTTACTTTTGGTTGAACTCTTTTAAAGATCTTTATTATTCAAAGATAGCAATTTAATTCTTATATGACTATTTTTCATGTTCTTTGTGCATGGGGTTTATTGAACTTCTTGGATGACTTTTCACATAAACAGTATTTTCCCCAGCCCACTTTGGAGACTCCAGTTACCCATATATTTGATTGTATAGCTTCATGAGTCTTCTCCTGGATCATTGATATACTATTATTATTATTTTTTCTTTTTTTCTATTTTATTGTGGATTATTTCAATTGCTATCTTAAGGTTATAAATATTTTCTTTTTTAATTTTTTATTTATTTATGATAGTCACACACACACATACACACACACAGAGAGAGAGAGAGAGAGAGAGAGAGAGGCAGAGACACAGGCAGAGGGAGAAGCAGGCTCCATGCACCGGGAGCCCGACGTGGGACTCAATCCCGGGTCTCCAGAATCGCACCCTGGGCCAAAGGCAGGCGCCAAACCACTGCGCCACCCAGGGATCCCAATATTTTCTTTTTATATATTTCATAATCTTTAATCCTGACATTAATTTTATTGAATAAATATAGTGACCATATCTCATTACTAGTAATACATCATTTGATTGATCAACAAAAACTCCTCCATTTAACTTCTCATTACACTTAGCTTTTACACACACTTGCTTCACTCTACACTTTCCACATAGGCAGGGACATTCACACTTCTGAGTTTCCTTTTATATTTTTTGTTTCTCCATTCTCTAATGTTAAATTTTAAATTGGGATATAAAATTTATGTAATGAAGCCTTATATGCTATCCTTTTGAAACTAATTTTTCTCTTCATTGTTTTATTAGTGTGATTCTTTAAGGAAATATACTCTCTTCAGTATTATGTTTATTCCGATCCTGCCTTATGTTGTATTTAAATAGGTAAGGTTTCTTCCCCTGTACCACCCGCCTCTTACAGTGCTATTGTCTCCAGGTCCAGATCTCTATTCTCTTCATATGTTAATCCACTCTCCAGTATTCCCATCCTAGTACTCACTATATTAGTCAAAATGAAACATTTTTGCTGTAGTGATATTTCACTTGACATTTATCTTTATCCCATTATCAAGACATTTAAATATGTTTTCTATAGACCTTAACTGTCTAAAAGCTATGAATCATTTAGAGATTTTATAAAAATAATTAAACTAAGAAGTTTATTATGGTTTGGGGTGTTTCATCATTGTAGTTGTACCTTCCCAAGGGTCCAAACATATCTAGAAAATACAAAAACAAAGTCAGTCCACAGTAGCTAATGAATTTTTATTACCCTCCTGAAGGCACAATTCTCAGACAGATAGAGCAAGGCAATAGCTCAGGTTCTCTCAAAGAATGATAGTTAGAACCAAGTGTGTGTGTGTGTGTGTGTGTGTGTGTGCGCATAGATCACAAAATCCCTTTTCTCCAATATATGGTAGGAGCAAGAGTTTTGATGTCTAGCTTTCCAGTGTCCATATATTCTTTACAGTAGCCAGGACAAATGGCATCTCTGGAGGTCTTTTTACCATTTCACATTTTTGGAGGGCAAGTTCTAGTTATTGGAAATTTCAAACTAT
Source organism: Canis lupus familiaris (assembly GCF_011100685.1). NCBI lineage: Eukaryota > Metazoa > Chordata > Mammalia > Carnivora > Canidae > Canis > Canis lupus. The sequence continues at coordinate 31,124,495 of NC_049239.1, read as the reverse complement.
CAAACTTTTATGGACAAGGGGGAATGTAGGTTCCCCTCAGGTCTGTAGGATTACTATATGTAAGAGAGATATGTAGAAAGAGCTGGGTTGTCTTAAAGCAATTAACCAGATTTATGGGATTAATGAAAGGAAAAGACTTTCTGTAGATGTTTGGACCTTCAACCAATTCAATCTGATCCATTCTGAAAATGACTGGGGTATAGGGAGCAGAAAGCTGAAATTACTCTGTTTTCTTGAATATTCCATCCTGCTTAATATTTAATATTTATAGTCCTAATAAACAGTTAATAAGGCATATCTCTTTTTTATTATAGATCTCATTCATTCATCCTATCAAGAGTCAGGAGACTAGGTGATTAACTATGCTACTTAAATAATAAGGGTAGCTGATGAGCCTGCTAATCAGTGTTTCCTGAATTTTTATGTGCATGTGGATCACTTGGAGAGCTGGTTAAAATGCAAATTAAGTTTAGTGTTACTGCGGTGTGGCCTGAGGCTGCTTTTATAATATGGTTTCTAAGTGATACTTCTGAAGCTGGTCCACTGACATTGATCATCAGCAAAGGTTTTAGGGTCATGAGTTCCTCCATAGAAGTTTGTTTACATTCTGTGTTTAGGTCCTGCTGGAAAGTTTGGAGGCTGAGACAGAATGTGAATGATCCTTACATCATGGTCTAGGTTTTACATCCCTGGTTGCCTTATCTACTTGTAGTTCTCAACAGGAGCACTGACTCTGAAACACATGTTTCTGTGTTTGGAACATACTGCCTTGCATGGGCTTGCTCTCACTGCCTACCATTGCCTCATGGCATTGTTTCTTTTTCTTTTTTCGATCTTTCTTTCTTTCTTTCTTTCTTTCTTTCTTTCTTTCTTCTTTCTTCTTTCTTTCTTTCTTTCTTTCTTTCTTTCTTTCTTTCTTTCTTTCTTTCTTTCTTTCTTTCTTTCTTCTTTTTTAATGCAGCACTTGAACTGATGACTGTGAGATCAAGAGTCAGAAACTTAATTGATTGAGCCACCCAGGTCCCCTATGGCAATGGTTCTTAAAAGTCATCCAATAAACACCTGGATCAAAAGCTGTTGAGATACTTGTTAAAACGCAGATCCCAGTAGCCCCTTTAGAGCATAATATCTGTAGATGATCCTCTGCAATCTGAAATATGTGTCCTGAAGCAAGCACAGTAAAATTGAGAACCACTGTCATATTGCCTTCCCTGCACCCCATGACCAAGTTAAGTGTGCTGCTTTGCAGTACATCTACATTTATATTAGTGTCTTGTTCTTATCTGTAAAGAATCCTGTCCAAGAATACTTACATGGTTCTGGGTACCAGACTCTGTCTTGAATTATGGACTGATATGCTTGCAAGGTATAGTCTTATTTTACTATCTAACTTTTGTTTGTTTCATTTTCTGGCTGTTTCTGTCTTTTTCAGATTTATATTTCAAACCCTGTTTGACTCCTGTTCACCATAGTGCTGAAAACAAACCCACAATGTATTACTGTCATTTTCACTGTAGATGTGATTACCTAATGTCACATCAATTCAATTCAGTTTAATATGTATTTAATGAGCATTTATATATGCATGACCATGGACCACATTGCTGTAAGGGATGCAAATATGATCAGGATATTGTGTCAACTTTTAAAGGTTTTATGATTTATCTAAGATTATGGGCGACTTAGAATTGAAATCATTTTGTCAGAAGTCAAAACATAAAGGATACTCCCCAAATTTAATTGACATTTTTTTTTAATTTTTAAATTTCTGCCCAATTTTTCATTGCTGTTGAAATTAATTAAAACAAACTTAATGGCCTAAACAAATATTATATTTCTGAAGGATAGAAGTTCAAAATAACTCTCAATAGACTAAAATCAAGATATTGTTTGAGCTAGGTTCCTTCTGAAGGCTCTAGGGGAGAATCTGTTCCTTGCCTTTTCGTTTCTAGAGACCACTTGGCTAGCATGTCTCTTCCAGCAGTGGCATCACTTTCACTACTGATTCCATTATCCATTATCTGTGATTGTCTGGGTATCCGTGATTCAGATACCCCCCATAATTATATACACACTGATTCACTTTTAAGCACTTAAAACAGCTCAAACTTGATGCAGAACAAAAGGAGAATGAGATATCAGCTTCTTTGTTGAGCTCTGACAAAGTCACCACATGTTTTTCTCCCTATTGCCATCTCTCACCAGTTTTCCTCTGTTTTCATTTTATTCAGTAGTAAGAACTTTCCGTATGGCAAACCAAACAAACAAAAACATATATATATATATATATATATATGGCTACCAGTTACTTAAAAATCATATCTTACAAACTTAGTAAATGAGTCTGACCCTCCTACTTCCCTTTTGTATGAATCTTTTGGTTAAATTGAGCCCCTCCCAATGAGCTAGGATAATCTCTCCATTTCAAGACTTTTAACTTAATCCTAATTGCCATGTCCTCTTTTTCATATAAGGAAGCATTCATAGATTCTGGAGATTAGAACATCTCTGTAGAGGGAGAGGGCATTGTGCAGTCGTCCACACCATCCTTCCCCAGTTTAGTCCATGATATATTGTGGCTGGGTCTACTATAATAGCTCCATCCCTGGATAGGGTCTCTAAAGCAGACTGAGAAGTTAGAGGTGTCCACCATGATGACCACAGTGATACATTCTGGAGTGGGTACACTCCCAAGCTAAGCGAGTACGTTAACATCTTGTTACTTTTGTAAGAACTACTTTTATGAGACACTTCTTCTCCTGATTTTTGTTTGTTTGGTTTGTTTTTAAAGATTTTATTTATTCATAAGAGAGGCAGAGACACAGGCAGAGGGAGAAGCAGGCTCCTTGTGGGGAGCCCCCCGACTCCATGTGGGACCTGATCCCAGGACCCCAGGATCAGGACCTGAACTGAAGGCAGACTTTCAACCCCCAAGCCACCTGGGCGTCCCTCTTTCTCCTGGGTTTACTAAGTTATGGGTGAAAACAAAAGTAGCAAAGCTAGTGAGCAGAAGAATTATTAACACCAGACTGAGGCAAGTGATTCAGAACCTTTGGACATTCTCTGCATAGCCCTGAATGTCCTTTTTATAGGATGGCCTCTTTGGGCTACAGAGCTGGGTATAGGTAGTAGTTTAAGCAGCTACTTCCAGCTGCCCAGTGGAGGTGCTGTTCATGTACACAATTCACTGGGCCTTTCCTAAATGGTTGTGGGTGAACTTCTGTAAGATAGAATGAAATAAAAATCCTATGGTAAAATGGGTCATATTTAAGGGAAGAAAATGACCCAACTAAAAGACTGACTCAACTCCACGAGTGATTTAATTTTAAATATTTCAGTGAATTAACTGGGGTAATTGGTATGAGTATAGATAAGCCCAAAACTTTTTTCTTATTAGGACTTCTGAAGGTGAAATACTCCTATTTAATGGTCAGTTATTTTTCCTTCTTGCCTTATGAAAACAGCTCTAACAGGCAGATGGCTCAGCTGTTGCTCTGTCTTGCACAGTTCTGTGTGCCTTGCACGCACTAGGATGCCCTGAATTTAAAAGGAGATTCCCAGCTATGTGGAGGAGCTGACAACAGGGCAGATTCAAGCCCCACACAGCAGGTTTTATGGCATAGCAGTGGGACATTCATCTCCACCAAGATTAGAAAACATCAGAAAGAGTTGCCTGTGAAAATCTGAACTGACCTTTAATTAAAGCTATAAGGGAAGAAAGTACCTTTTTTTCTTTTCTTTTTCAAAGCTGCTGTGAATGGATGACAGATGCAAGATTTACTGTATCAAGAATTTAATGAGAAAAACATATTTTCTTTCCTAGGGATGTAGTAACTTGTTTTGTTATATGGAGGGAAAATACAACACTTCTGTGCACCATTGCTTATTTCCAAGTCCTATTTTCCTGAATGCTGTGAAATATTTGGTTCTTCTCCTTTTAATCAGGCATCTAAATACTGGAATCAACTGGAATGTGGAGATGGCTCTAATATATTATGTTTAGGTTTCAGTTATACCTAAAAAATGTATGTTTTCCTTGCTCCATTTCACAAGGATACAACAATGCCAATATAATTCAAATTGTTCATAAGAGGCCGATCCCCTGGCATTTTCCAAAGTATTGGGAAACACGAAAGCTCTAAAAAGTAAAATCAAGCAGAAAACTCCTTTAACAGAGTATATTAGAAAATAAAGAATATAAAATAGCCCTAATGATAGGCTTTGTTCAAAATAAATAAAAACAATAAATTTACCAGTAATAAAGCTAGACACCATGTAACTCTTCAGGCACTAGCCCTGCCATTTGAATTTAATACCATATATTGCTTTCAACAGTAGAGTTGATTATGTATTTAATAAAACTTTAAGGTACTTTTCTACCAACCACTTCCTGGCATTTCTGGTTGACTCTTTTAGGGAGTCTGTGTCCTAATGAAAAATAAAGGAGCCAATATTTCAAAAGCCAATTTCATTTTTAAATGCCATATAGAAATAGGACAAGGGAGAGAAAGCACAGAGGAAGACAATTACAGTAGTAAAGGGTGGCCCAAAGCCATGGGCAGGAGGATGTACCCCCAATCCTGATTTATGTCAACATAACCCCCATTCACGATGCTGAAGTCGACGCACAGCATTATAAACAGGCAGGGCAGTAACAGAAGAATAGATGGAGCAGCCCTTCAGATTCAACCATTCCTGTCTGATCATTGTCAAAAGAATAAAATTCACGCCTTGGCCTCATCTGTTCTTATTACAATCTTTGTCATTGGAATGAGGCGCCGGAATGTTAATAACCATTGCGGTCCAGGATAGCTTGTAGTCGGCAGCACTGCTGTAACCTTTTCAATATTCCATATTTGATTGGCTCCTCAATCCACCCTGATTTCGCACATGAAGCAGAGGTTGTAAAGGGTGATAACAGAGGCGGCCATCCAATCAAACTGCAGAACCTTGAAAAGGTCAAGCACATATGGAGTTGACTCTCTGAGAATGTATCAGAGAAATGAAATAAAGGCCCCTTTCCTTACCTGAAATTTCATAATATCCATCTTGGACTAGAACAATTCAAATCGTAGGAGTTAAAAAGGGAAATGATGTGTTCATCTTCATGAAAAATAAAACTAGAGCAATGGAGTGATTTTCCTGTTTTTGTTTCTAAATGAGCTTAAGTCTGTTAAGCAGGATATCCAAATAATGTAAACTGTATAGAATCATGTTCAAGATAATACTGGTTTAGGATTCTTAACAATATGAGTTTTCATCCCCACTGTAGCATTTATTTGTTTAGTGACTTTCACAACAAACTTAGCAACTCTAGGTCTCAATGTTGTCATCAGTAAAATATACAATTAATGTGTTTCTTAAAGAATAATTTTAAGGATGGCAGGGCCGCCTCTTGGTCTTGGCTGGGGTCTTGATCTCAGGGTTGTGTGATCCACAGTGAGCATGGAGCCTACTTAAAAAAAAATAAATTTTGGGTGAGAGGGTAGCTAAGTTAAGCACCCAATGCTTGATTTCAGCTCAGGACATGATTTCAGGGTCATAAGATTGAGCCCCCATGTAAGGCTCTATGCTGAGTGCAGAGTCTGCTTCTCTTTTTCCCTCTGTTCTTCCCCTACTTGCATTCTCTCTTTCTCAAATAAATAAATAAAATATATTTTTTAAAAGAATGATTTTAGAGATGGGAACAATATAATCATTCACTCTAAAACTATCAGAAGACAGCAGCCCACAGTAGGAGCAACGATAACAATCCTAGACAGTGGTGATAGTAGTAATATAAACAATAGAAGTAATAGTAGTAATATAAGTGGTAATATAAGTACTAGGCACACTAACAGGTGCAATAGCAAAAATGCTTATTTTCATAAATATATTAGGGAATGGAAGTAAGTCAGGCTGTTTATTTATTTATTTTTTAAGATTTTATTTATCCATTTGATAGAGAGAGGGAGAAGCAGGCTCCCCACTGAGCAGGGAGCCCAGTATAGGGCTCAATCCCAGGACCCTGAGACCATGACCTGAGCCAAAGGCAGACACTTAACTCCCTGAGCCACCAGGCACCCCAGGCTGTTTCTTTTTTTTTTTTTTTTTTTTTAAACAACAACAACAACAACAACAAAAACAAATAGCTATATACCCAGAAGGCGTATTTTAAAGAAAATGTATTTTGATAAAACAAATGTTCAGATAACATGACCAGAGCTTCGGCTTGCTATCCCAAGAACTCAAACTTCTGCACAAGGAAAGACAAAACAGTAAACTAATTTAATGTTTAAAGAAGACTGAAAGTTTAATTAGATCCATGCTTCCTGACCCAAACCGTATTCTAAATTAGAATATTTCTTACAGTATCTGCCTTGAATTCTCTTGGGAGAATAGATAAGGAAAGAAGAGAGTAACTGAGCTGTGAGCAGTTAACCTGAGGAGTATATTTTACCTATGAATTTACCAGAAGGTTAAAAGTTTTGGCTAGAGACTAACTGAAGGCCCCTTATGTCCTGTAAATGGTCCCTATAATATCTTCTCCTTTTTTCCTGGTTGGGCCCCATCCCTCAGATTGGGGTGTAATTTGAACTGCCTAGAAACTTAGCTTCACTTATAAGAACAAAAAATAGTAGGGTCAAACCTTGGAGTGTCTGTGAAGACAAGTTTTAGCAAATTTGATTGAAAATGTAACTTCAAGGATCTACAGATGATACTGCTGGAGAGAAATCCCATGCCTGGAAAAAAAAAGTAAATAAAAAGTGATCTTGGCTGAAATACTATCTTCAATGGAGGAATTATTTCAGAATCTCATTAATACAAATTAAGGAGCTACTATTCATAGTGCACTGCTTTGTAGCACTGGATCATTGTTTTATCACAGTGTTATTATTAAAGATATTTCTAGTAACTGCAGAACAGCTTTTAAATGTTGAGAAAATTGTATTGTAGAGCTAGATAAAAGCCAATTTGGCGAAGGATATTATTTGTAAGCTCTGATTTTGTAAGCTTTCAGTCTAAGAGTAGTGTTCAAATATGTGAAAATAATTTGGTATTCTATGATCTCTCAAACAAAGAAAAGATACTAATAACTTTTTTATCACAATATTTTAAATGAAATGTGGGGAAATGTCTAATAAAGTCATTGAAGAGATAATTAAATGACAGACTCAGAACTTTGGGACAAATAGGAATCTTGTATATTATTATTTATTTATTTATTTATTTATTTATTTATTTATTTATTATAGTCACAGAGAGAGAGAGAGAGAGAGAGAGAGGGCAGAGACACAGGCAGAGGGAGAGCAGGCTCCACGCACCGGGAGCCCGATGTGGGATTCGATCTCGGGTCTCCTGGATCGCGTCCTGGGCCAAAGGCAGGCGCCAAACCGCTGCACCACCCAGAGATTCCAGGAATCTTGTATATGATGAAAATCACTTTCTCATCACCTCTCTATTTCTGTCACCCCCACTCCCCCACAACACGCACACGTACATGGGCACGGGATAGCATGGTGGAAGGGACAGAAAGACTGAGTATTTAGTAAGTGTAGGAATACCTTTCAATCAAAAGATGTTTTGAGTATTTATTGTATTGGTTGCTCAGAATAAGAGTATTGGCAAAGAAGGGATATAGTGTTTACCTTCATGGTAATAAAGTAGATATATTTGACAAGGCAATTACTACCCCTGCCATGGACAGATTTAATAAGCATTCTCTGAGAATATGCAACAAAATAATTGGTTTTAGTCTGAGATCTCAGGAATAACCCTAGTGGACTGTGAATATTGGAACTGATATCTGACAATATGTAGAATTTGACTATGAAAGCAGGTGAAGTGTGGAGAACATTATACAATTGGACAATAGATTACACACTTAACACAGCATTTTCAAAAGCCTGGAAACTGGAATTATTGAGAAAGAATAAAAAAGCTAGTTCAGCTGGGGCACCTGAGTAACTCAGTGGTTGAATGTCTGCCTTTGGCTCAGGTTATGATCCCGGGGTCCCGGGATTGAGTCTTGCATCAGGCTCCCCACAGGGAGCCTGCTTCCCCCTCTGACTGTGTCTCTGCCTCTCTCTATGTGGCTCTCATGAATAAATAAATAAAATATTTGAAAAAAAACTAGTTTTGCTGAAATTTGGAAAGGAAAGTAGTGAAAATGGTAAGAGATGAAGCATAAGGATAGGATATGGCTAAACAATACAGGCTTTTGAGGTCATATTAGATGTTTCTTCATTATTTTAAGAACATTAAAAAGGCTTTGAAGAGTATAAACAGATACAATATTGATTTGGGTTTTGAAAGACCATTCTAGATATTATATATATCAAATAAAATGGAAAAGGTTTGAGTGGTTGGAGAGGAAGGGCCATTTAAGAAGATGAGTGGTAATCTGGATGAGAGATAATGAGGTATAATGACTGTTTAGAAATTTAATTGGAAGCAAGAATGCAATGCACATAGGGTGGGGCCTTCTATATTAATGCTCCGAGTATGGATAGAGTAGGATTCTGAAAGAATAGAGGCCAATGACTGCACCTAGCTCGTAGGAGCCAAATGGATGTAGTTTTTAAATAACTGCCATCATGTAAATGCCTTTGGAGTGGGATGATCTAGAAAGTTATGGAGTTGATTTATAAAACATCATGTCCCTAGGGAAAAATCAAAAGGTAGACAGACCATGGAAACACTCCTCAATTAATACAATCAATGTTAAGTAGCATGTATGATCAGGGGATTATGAAGAGTTGCCCCAATAAAATGCCACAATCCCTTTTGCGTCCTAAGATAGTTTTTGGAACCTTAGTAAGCTCAATGATTAAGTGTATCCTGTGGAAAAAGGATGATCCAAACATTGTGAGGTCAGCTCTGAGTAGAGGTTGGTAAATAGTTGGTAACTGAAGAATAATTATATGTCCCCTGTTAGCAGTAAGGCAAGTGGGAGACAGTTAATAATTAGAGACCTAGTTCATAGTGGTTCATAGTGGCTTACATGGCAATTTCCATGCTCTCTGAATGCATCATTGGAGTAGACATATTTTGTAGTTGGCAGGACTCCCATGTTGGTTTTCTAACACACGAGGTAAGGGCTGTCATAGTGTGAAAGGCCAAAGGAATACTATGAGATTGCTCTTTTCCACGGGAACGGTGACAAAAATGAATGCGGTCCTTAAAGGACAAAAAGATGCATGTGTATTAGGTCACGTCTTTCTACCTAAGTCACCAGCTTGGGCCCTGCACAAACAAGGCAAATATTGAAGGATAACAGAGGAGTAAGATGAACTAAACCAAGGAGTAGTTCCAGTGCAACTGTTCTGTTAGACGAGGCATTTTCGATATAGCAGGTTAATACAGGCTCAGGTATATAGAAGCTATAAATTTGGTAGATGTATTCTTATCCAACTCTATCAGAAGAAAGGATCCAAAACTATTTGAATTTAGTTGAAAAACACGACAACATACATTTACAGTCTAGTTCCAGAGCTTTATTAAAACTCTTATCCAGATATAATATTATTTAAAGACACCCAGAACAGCTGGACATTCCATAGAGCATCATACTGGTTCTATGCGGATGACGTCATGCTATTAGACTGGGGAAGTGGTGAATGTATAGGAGGTCTTGGTAAGACACAGGTAGTCAAGGGGGTGATAGGTTAAAAACTAGATTCATGAAAACCTGCATGGGTAAATTTTTTACAGTTTAATTTTTATCTTATTTTTAATTAATTGACTTTATTTTTAGTGCAGTTTTAGGCTTTACAGAAACATTGAGGAGAAAGTTTAAAAAAGAACAGGAGTTTCCCCTGCTCCTGTGTATTTTTATCTGCTATTAATACGTTGCATTATATATAAATTATTTATAATTTATTGCATCCGGTTATCACAATTGATGACTCAACATTTATATTTTACTATTAACTGAAAATTAAGTGAAAAAGTAAACCTCAGAGATTAAAATCCAGCATAATACACTTTTAAAATTTAAAACCAGTAGTATCAAGAAAAGAGATGTCTACAGATGCAGTAAATTGTACAGAAAGGAAAACAAAAGCATGATGAAATAAATTCAGAATTATAGTCCATGGGGTATAGAGAACCATGTGGTAGAATGTATTTTTTAAAGGTCTCATCTTTCATTTTACATTATTTAAAACATGTATAAGATATGGTCGCTTGGGTGACTCAGTGGTTGAGTGTCTGCCTTCGGCCCAGGATGTGATCCTGGGGTTCCAGGATCGAGTCCCAAATCGGGCTCCCTGCATGGAGCCTGCTTCTCCCTCTGCCTGTATCTCTGCCTCTCTCTGTGTGTCTCTCATGAATAAATAAATAAAATCTTTTATAAAAGGTATTAGAAAATAAAACATGTATAAGATAAACATTTACACCAACATTGCATTTGAGCATCTGTAAAATATCACTAAATATTTCCACATAACAAACTCATTTATTTATAGGGAAGTTCCTTAACAAAAGGTTATAATAAACAGCAAGGAAAGAAAGATGCAATTAAAGCAAATCATATTCCCAAACTCAAGTACAATCTGTTGCCATTTAGTAGAAGGGCAGTGTCTTAGCATTTGAGAACATCTCATTTTTATAGGACTGCAAAATAATTAATGATGACAAGAAGTTATCAAGAACCAGCGAAATCGTCTTTGGTGTACTCAGTTAGATAAGCCTGAGAAGTAGGGATTCTTTTTTTTTTTTTCTTTTAATTTAACAATTTATTGATTTTTTTTCACCTCAAAGACAATTTGTACTGAATACAGAAAACTTGGGAATCAGAAAAGTATAGGATAAAACAACAGCATCACACCTAAAGCCAAGAAGGTACTCACTATGTCTAGTTATATATATAAAATTGGTATTCTAGTGATAATGTAACTTTCATCCTGATATTTTAAATTTAACAGTACATTCTAAGTGTATTCCACTCTTAAACAATGGACTTAAATCCATTTGAAAGGTTGTGACATCTTTTATATAACTTCATTTTAATATTCATATTAAAATTATATATGATAAAGTTATAAAGATTTGTTCTTATAGAGTATTTTGGAAGGAATATCTTTTTATTTTTTTATTCATTTCATTATTTTTATTTATTTATTCATGAGAGACACAGAGAGAGAGGCAGAGACACAGGCAGCGGGAGAAGCAGGCTCCATGCAGGGAGCCCAATGTGGGACTGGATCCCGGGACTCCAGGATCACGCCCTGGGCCGAAGGCAGGTGCTAAACCGCTGAGCCACCCAGGGATCTCCAGGAAAGAATATCTTTAAAGTTTTTCTGTCTAAAGGATAAATAAATTTTTAAGGCTTTTGTTATATATTTCTTTATTGTCTTATAAAAACCCTTAGCATTTGATAATCTCACCAACACTTCTTTTATTACTTTTCCAACATTGTACTTTAAAAAAGTAACAAATCAGTTCCAATAATCATCTTAAGTTACATTTATGATTACTATAACATTTGATATTCAAATATTTATTTTTGACTTATTAGCCTTCTGCATATAAATCGTTCATATCCACTGTCTTTATTTTTCTTCTCTTTCTCTTTTATATTTCTGTCTTCTTCTTAATGAATGATTTTTTTTGGTATTCATTACTTCCTTTGTATCCAATTAAGAAAATCCCTAGATACCAAAAGAATTCTGTATTCTTAAAGTCTCATCTTTTTCTCAAAGACCACTTAAAAATCAACAATAAGAAACAAATAACCCATTATAAAATGGGCCAAAGTGCTATGCAGACATCTCACCAGAAAAGATGCTCTACATAATATGTCATCGGGGAAATGCAAACTAAAAAATCAGTGAGATACCACTATATACTTATTAGAATGCCCCAAATCTGGAACACTAGCAACACCAAATACTGGTAAGAATGTGGAGCAAAATGTACTCTCATTCATTATTGGTGGAATGCAAAATGGCTGTGCCATTAGACAGTTTGGAGATCTAAAAAAATGAAGCATGCTCTTCCCATATGATCCAACAATTTCATTCCTTGGTATTTACCTGAAGGAGTTTATAAATGGTGTTCATATAAACACAGATATTCATGGGAGCTTTATTTATAATTCCCCAAACTTGGAAGCAACCAAGAAGTCCTTCAGTAAGTAAAGGGTAAATATACTGTGGTAATCCAGACAATAGAATATTATTCACCCCTAAAAAAGAAATGAGCTAACAAGCCATAAAAAGTGCATTTTACTAAGTGAAAGAAGCCAATATGAAAAGGCTACATATTATGTGATTTCATTATATTGCATTCTGGAAAAGGCAAAACTATGGAAAGAGTAAAAAGATCAGTGGTTGCCAGTAATTGGTGGGGGAAAGGGATAAATAAATGAATTACAGAGGATTTTTAGGACAGTGAAAATAGCGTATGACACCATAATGATAACACATGTCATGACATTTGCCCCAACTCATAAAATATACAACATCAAGAGTGAAACATAAGGTAAACTGTGGACTTGGTTGATTGTGATGTATAGGTTGAGATTCATTAGTTGTAACACATGTACCAGTCTGGTGCAGGATTTTGATAGTGGAGGAGGCTATAGATACATGGAGAAAGGTGTACACAAGAAATCTCTGTACCTTCCCCTCAATTTTGTTGTGAACCTAAAACTGCTCTAAAAATTTAAGGACTTATTTTTTTTTAATCTAGGTAAAAGCAGATTTTAGATACTAAACATTACAATAGAATACTTGGAATGAGATTTTCTAAGTAAAGAAACTGATGGGCACTCTAATGTATTAATATCAATCATGGAGATGACACGATTGAGTGGTTCTCTGAGAATATAAAAAAGAACAAAGAGAAAATAAAAGTTGATAGAGATGAAGAGTCAACAGATATCCAGTATTTATGTTCCTGACAATACCAGAAAGAATGAAAAATAAGCAAGATTTGAAAGGATAGCATAAGTAACACTTCATGGGCTGAAAATAAGATGAAATATCAAATTGAAAAGATGGATAGTGATAAAGAGAAGCTCAGAATAATGATAATGATAATAATAATGATGATAGTGGCAGTCATATCTAATATCTATTGGGTGATTAAATATGCAGAACCAAGTGATGAGAGTTTGCTCCTTATATATTACCGTTTAACTCTTACAACCATGCTGTAAGGTAGATATTTTGACAAGGAAGACACGGACTTAGATATCTTGCCTAATATCACACAACCAATACAGTAAATGCAGAGATTTGAACATAGATATCTATCCATTTCTGGATCACAGATTTTTATTTACAACATGTACTGGATTGATAAAGTTACATAAATTTTTAAAGACTGTTTAATTTGAAAGTAGAGAAAATGAGTAAAAAAAAAAATCACACAGTTTTTAAAAAGAGAGAAAAATCCAGATTTCTCTACATTAGTACGATGAGAGGATGTGTCTATTTTTTTTTTTTTGAGAGGATGTGTCTATTGTGTGGATAGTGCAATTTTTAAATGAAAAGATTTTCATTTAAAATTTATAAAATAAATAAAAAATATGATAGTACTATATCATACACTTGAAACTGTTTCTATGTTGTATGTTAAAGTAGAAATTAAACAAAAACTGTAAAATGAAATAGAGCTCTCAATTATGTGGAATATTTCATCCACTTATTATAAATGGGACTTATTCCCTATGTTTTTTTAAAGATCCTTGATAGAAAAAAGTATTTCAATCCTAAAAAAAAATAATAATGCTATTTTTATCCCTCTTTTAACTCTTACTCATTTTATTTTCCTTTTTCACTTTGGTATTTTTTATAACTTGTTTGAAGACAACAGGAAAGGCTGGCAAATTAAAATTCTTAATATGGAATCAATATAAAATATTGTAAGAGGCTTCTATGCTCCTAAGAGTAGTATGAGCAAGGGAAAAGGTGAGTTTAAAGGAGCAAAGTTAATAAAGCATGGATTTTAAGTATTGGGAAATAATGTATTGGTTTCTTCTTACTGCTGTAAAAAATCAGCAGAGATTTGATATCTTAACGCAAATTTATTATTTTACAGTTCAGAGTGTCAGAAGTTCGAACTGGTTTCACTGGGCTGAAGTCATCGTGTTGTCAGAGCTGAGTTCCTTCTGAAAGCTCTAGGAGAGACCCTATTCCTCTGCTTTTTCTAGCTTCTAGAGACTGCTGGCATCCCTTGAAGTCCCATTCCTCTGAACAGGGAGCTCAATCCCAGGACCTTTTGGCCTGAGTCAAAGGCAGATGCTTAACTGACTGAGCCACCTGGGTGCCCCTGGTTAGAGACTTTAAAAAAAATAGTATGTAAATTAAGTTTGAAGTAACTAGGGCTATTTATTTCAAGGACAAAGAGAATTTTGAGATAACACAAAGGCGGTATGGAAATGTTTAAGACCTAACATTTGGAATAAGGATTAAACTAATTTTATTTACTTCATCAATTATTCATTAAACAAATATTTACTGAATAGCTAATTATCAGGTGTCTGATAGAATCAAATACACACTGGAAAGAAAAAAAAACAGGAGCAATTGCAGGCTTGCATCCTTATTTATTTATTTAATGAAGTTTGAGTTTTTAAGAGGAGATATAGAAAATGTTAATGTAAGTGTGGCATTTTTGCCATAATATGGACCATAAATATAGGCAGGTCATATTTTGCTATAAGAGTATATGGAAAGGATACTGCCCTACAAAAATCAGGAAAATTCACTCATCTAGGACTTACAGAGAGGGGGAAAAGTTCCAAGCAAAGAAAACATGTTGAACGGCTTTGGAGAACAGGTGAATTTAGTTGAAGAGAGTGAAACATACCAATGCAACTTAAAATCCTGATGAAAAGTACCATTCTAGGAGATAAAGCTTGGCTTAATGTAAAAAACAAACCCTCAAAAAACAAGAAAAAAACCTTCGTAAAAATTATAGCTATTCACTAATCTCTATGGGATTTCGTGAATGCTGATTTCTTTTCAATGAAAGTGTTAAGCAGATATTGTGGCAAGGCTTGCTTTGGAGTGATTGGTTAGCTCTTTAGCTGGTACCATATATTTTCACTTACAGTTTGAGGTTTTTTTTTTTCTATTTTTCAATTCACGTTGAATTTAAAAATTTTCAACATTGGAAGGAAGGAATCTTTGAGAATGGTTTGCAATTAAAGATACCAAAATTATATTTTTTTTTTCTGACAGTAAATATGGTCACAGTGTGGAGTGCTCTGTTTTAGTCTTCCTAAAGAACATATCTTTACTATAACTATGGTTACACTAATGAGTATACTTTCATTTGTAGGATCTTGCTTTGGTTAGTTAGTTATTTAAAATCCATATCCTTAAAAAAATCCATATTCTTTTCTTACAAGATGCTGTTTCAATATTTATAATTTGCTTATGGGTGAAATATGAAAGCATGACACTATATTTAATCAAAGATAATACTAAATTTACATAAACTTCTAGAAATTAAAGGGGGAGTGGCCTATGTCCAAAGCATTCTATGTGATCAGTGTAATTCTAATACTAAAACCTAGCAAAGGTGATGCAAGAAAGATCTTTGATGAACAAAATATAAAAATTCATGAGGAGATATTAACCAATCAAGTCTAGAGGTATACAGAAAAGGAAGATACATTGCAGTGTAGTGTTTTACATATAGAGTGCAAGAATTTAGAGAGGTTCAAGGAAAGACAATTATATTAGTGGAGCACAACAGAGTCAAGAAATAGACCATCATATATAATGTCAATTAAATTTTAGTCCTAAAAAAAATCCAAAATCACAGTTTTATTGAGATATAATTCATGTATCATATGTCCTAATACCTATAAATAGGTTACTTTATTGGCAAAAGAGATCTTGCTGACCTAAATTTAGATCTTGAGATGGATTATCCTTGTGAGCCCAGTGCAATCACAACGATCCTTAAAGGAGGGAGGCTAATGTCAAAGAGAAGAACATATGACAATGGAAGCAGAGATGGGAGTGATGTACCCCAAAGATGGAGATAGTGTCCACAAGGTAAAAGAGACAGGTAGCTTCTAAATCCTAAGAAACAGGGATGCCTGGGTGGCTCAGCTGGTTAACCATTGAACTCTTGGTTTGGGCTTAGGGCATGATCTCTGTCTGGGTTGTGAGATTGAGCCCCAGTTCCGTTCTGTGCTCAACAGCGTATGCTTAGGATTCTCTCCCTTTCCCTGTCCCTTCCCCTCAGCCCCTGTTCCCTCCCTCTCTCTCTTAAAAAAAAAAAAATTAGATTTTTCTGTAGAATCTATAGAAGAAACAAGTCTTGTCTAAACTTTGAAATTAGCCAAGTGAAACTGAATTTGGACCTTTAGACTCCACAACCATAAGAGAAAAAAATGTGTGTTTTTTTAAGCCAGTATATTTATGGAGAGTTTGTTGTACCACCATAGTAAAATAATGCAGTGTGTAGTTCATCTATTAAAGGATACAATTCATTGTTTTTTAATATACTCATATAGCACTGTTCTCATTACCACAATCAATTTGGGAACATTTTCCTTATCCCCCAAAGAAGTTTTATTCCCTTAGCTATCACCTACAATTACCCTATCCTCCCTAAACAACTACTTATTTATTAAATAACTACTAATTTACTTCCTATCTTTATAATTTTGCCTATTCCATTTACACTATATAGGTGAAGTCATACCATCTGTAATTCTTTGGGAATGACTTCTTTCCCTTAGAATATTGTTTTCAAGATTCATTCATGGGTGTAGGATGGAACAATATTTTTTTTTGATTACTGAGTAATATTTTGTAATATGGATAAACCATGCTGTATTTGTTTATTTATTTATCAGTTGATGGACATTAAGGTTGTTTCCAATTTTGGTCTGTTATAACAATGCAGTTGTGGGCATCCCTGTATATTTTTTTTTGTGGAAATGTCTTTATTTTTCTTGAGTCTACTTAGTAATTGAATTGCTAGGTCATGTGGTAAGTCTATGTTTAATAATTCGATGGATTGCAGATTTTTTTCCAAAGTGGCTACACTGTTTTACTTTCCCACCCACTATGTATGAGGGTTCTCATTTCTGCACATCCTCACCAAGATTTCTTATTTTCTTTTTTTTTTTTTTTTAGTTATCCTGTGGGTAACTATGAAAATGGCATGAAATGGTGTTGTGAATTTGATATATATTTCCCTGATTGCTAAATATGTTTGAGTATATTTTCCTGTTCTTATATTCAATTTCTGTATCTTTTTTAGGGAAACTGTCTGGTCATATCCTTTTTCTATTTTAAATTGTATTTCTTTTTATTATTGAGTCATAATAGTACTTTATATATTCTAAGTATAAGCCCTTATCAGGTATATGATTTGTAAATATTTCCTCTCATTCTAGTGTCTTTTCACTATGTTGATGGTGTTCTTTGAAACACAAAAGTTTTAATTTTGATGATGCTCAGTTTACCTTTTATCCCCCTTTGCTGCATGCATATACATTTGTTGTCTTCCTAATCCAAGGACATGAAGACAAATGCTTATGTTTTCTTCTGTAAGCTTTAGAGTTTTCACTTATACATTTATATCATTGGTCCATTTTGTGCTAAATTTTATACATGGTAAAAGATAGGGTTCTGGCTTCATTCTGTTGCATATGGATATCCAGTTGTCCCAGCCCCATTTATTGAAAGCCTCTTTATTCCCTATTGAATTGTCTTGGCACCCTTGTTAAATATCAGTTGACCATAAGCATGAGGTTGTTTAAGCTTTAATAAAGGTGTGGGGGATATTCAATGGGGAAGTAAAATCCTTTTAACAAATGGCACAGGTAAAATAGATAAATATTTGGGAAAAAAAATGAATAAATCTTGAAGCTTATCTCATGCCACAGACAAGTATTTATCTGAAAGATCTAGAACCAAACAAAGAAAACATTCTTAGGATAAACAAATACATATACAGGACAGTTAAATTTTTTTAAAAAAGGAAGGAAAATGTTATGAAATTGAAATTTGTTGATGTAAAATGTTTTGCTCAGGATAATACATCTGCCCATAATGTAATCTGTGTGAGTGGGCTGTCTTTTTAATCACAGACAACTATAAACCTGGAGTCATTATAGAAGGAAATTATTTTCAATGCTTCAATAGCAGGCAACATAAGATAGCAAGCCTTGGAAGAATAAACCTATCAGTGAAACAAAGAGCTAGTTCTTCAAAAAAAGATGCAAGAAATATGCATACTTATTCCAGGACTGACAAAGAAAAAAACTAAAAAAGATAAAACAGATTATCAATATCAGGGATGAATCCCCAGGTATCACTATAGACCCTGCACATCTCAAAAGGATGGTAAAGGCATACTACAAATAACTCTATACACACATGGACTTGACAACCGAGATGAAATGGATCAATTCCTTGAAAAACACAAACTATCACAACTTACCTTGTGTGAAATAAAAATTTGAATAGCCCTATACTGCTTAGGAGCTTGAATTCATAATTTAAAGACTCTCATGAAAGAAAACTTTGCCTAGATGGCTTCACTGCAGAGTGCTACACAATGTTTTAAGAATTAATACCGATTCTACAGATTTTACACAGGCTTTTTAGACTATATAGGGAACACTTTCAATCCATTTTACCATGCTATTATTACCCTGAAAAAAGATAATGCAGAGAAGCTACAGTATAAAACAAAACAAAATGAAATCTACAGGCCAGTATTTTTTCTCATGAATATAAATAAAAATTCATAACAAAGTAATAGAAGATAGAATTTAGCAATATATAAGTGAATTATACCCCATGATCAAGAGGGGTTTATTTTAGAGGCACAAGGTTAGAAAGTCAACCTATTCACTATATTAATAGGAAAAGAAAAAAAAAATCACATGATGATATCAATCAATACAGAATAAATATTTGACAAAATTCAATACCCATTTATGTTTGAGAAATAAATAAAAATAGAGAAGAAACTTGCTCAATTTGGTAAAAAAAAGTCTAAAAAATTGTAACTAAAGTAAAAAAAAACCTTACTTTATGGTGAAAATTGAATACTCTTTCTTTAAGATCTGAAACAAAGCAGTCTTCTCTCTCTTATTCATCACAGTGCTTCTAAGTGTTAGCAGTGCAATAAGGCAACAAACAAATATAATTGAAGTTATACTTTCAGCAGCCCCTGGAAAACACAGGTTGGAGGACTATGAAATTTTCTTAAGGTTACCACTGAACTAAATTTACATGGGAATTGATTAAGGATCATCATTTTCAGAGTATAAATAAGAACAAAATTTTCCTTTTGGTAATAGGCTCACCAACAAGTACTTTGCAGCAACACAGGTGTCCAACGCAAATGAGAATACATAGACCTTTTAAAGAAATGTAATAGGGTGCACCCAAAGCAATACCCAACTTCATGCAAAACTCAAAACAAAGATTGTAAAACACATTAATATATTGTAGGTATAAATGATCATTGAAAATGACATCAAAGTTTGAGATGAAATCAGCATGATATTTGAAAAATTGAGCCTTGCTGATATTCACAATTATTTTACTTGATTTTATGAAGATGTAGTCTGTGTTGCTTCTATAATCCTAACATCCCTCAGGGGTAACTTACACATTGGAAGAAAATTGTGTGAACATTTAAAATAACCAAAAATGTAACTATGGCAGTGTTGATTTTTCCATTTAAGAACCCTTTGGGGAGGAAAATAAAGCTAGCTTATTGAATTTGTAGTTTACTTCCTTGACATAAATATTTGACTGTTAGAGTCTGAGTTTAAAAGATTATTAGAAATGATTACTTCTAGCAAGTAGCTGTTAGTAAAATATTCCATTCTTTACACAAATACACACAATAGTTACAGTGGAAGGGGGGTATTTTTCTACCTATTGGGATACAGAAATATCTATTAGAAATGATATTGGTTAGGATTCATTCAAGCTACAAAGCACTGAAAACCTTAACCAGGAGACCTGTTTCTCTCACAGAAAAGTCCAGGTAAAGTTTATGTCTGGGGCTATGACTGAGTTTCATGCTTTCTGACCTAAGGTTGCTTCTAGCTTTGTTCTGCTGGGCACGTCCCATTCACAAGTTATTCTCATGTCCAAGAAGGCTGCCCCAGCTCCAGCAATGATCTCTGAATTGCAGCCATCTGGAAGGAGAAAGCAAATCACCTCCTTTACCATATTTAATGGAAGTTGCTGCACAGACCATTTTCATTTCTATTTCATTGACGAGAGTTTGTTCAAATGTACGCACCCAAATGTACACCCTGTAGTCTGGGAATATAAATTTTATATGTTCTTTTTTCCCCTGCTAAAATTCAGGGGGTTCTAATTTTGACAGGAGGTAAAGATTTTAGGGTTCACAGTCTTAGTCATAGAAGAATACAATAAAATGCTTTATATGAATACTTTACAGCAACTATATGTCGTGACAAATACAGATGAAAAAATAATCAGCGTGACACAGGACAGTGTTTCCTAAACTTTGTTCTATGTAACACTGGCATGAGGTTCAAAAAACAAAACAAACAAACAAACAAACAAAAAACGTGCTGAATCTCAGGTTAGAAGAGGGATGCCCGCATAACAGAGACAAGAAACAAATTACTTATATTCGTTTTTTATTTTTTATTTTTTTATTGGAGTTCAATTTGCCAACATATAGCATAACACCCAGTGCTCATCCCGCAGTGCCCCCGTCATTGCCCATCACCCAGTCACCCCAACTCCCCCACTTCCCCTTCCATTACCCCGTGTTCATTTCCCAGAGTTAGGTGTCTCTCATGTTTTGTCACCCTCACTGATATTTTCATTCATTTTCTCTCCTTTCCCTTTATTTCCTTTTACTAATTTTTATATTCCCCAAATGAATGAGACCATATAACGTTTGTCCTTTTCCGATTGACTTACTTCACTCAGCATAATACCCTCCAGTTCCATCCACGTTGAAGCAAATGGTGGGTATTTGTCGTTTCTAATGGCTCAGGAATATTCCATTGTATACATAACCACATCTTCTTTATCCATCATCTTTCGATGGACACCGAGGCTCCTTCCACAGTTTGGCTATTGTGGACATTGCTGCTAGAAACATCGGGGTGCAGGTGTCTCGGCGTTTCATTGCATCTGTATCTTTGGGGTAAATCCCCAACAGTGCAATTGCTGGGTTGTAGGGCAGGTCTATTTTTAACTCTTTGTATTTGAATCCTAAATCTGTCCCTTATTAGCTATACTACTTTCCATGAGGAAATTATTTAACTTCTTTCTGCCTAAATTTCCATGTCTATAAAAAGAGTCATGTTCTTGGTGTTACAATTTTTTTAAAGATATCTATCTATCTATC
Source organism: Canis lupus familiaris (assembly GCF_011100685.1). Lineage (NCBI taxonomy): Eukaryota > Metazoa > Chordata > Mammalia > Carnivora > Canidae > Canis > Canis lupus. Next base: position 31,103,177 of record NC_049239.1, on the reverse strand, counting down.
TATCATCTATCTATCTATCTATCTATCTATCTATCTATCTATCTATCTATCTATCTATTAAGACAGAGGGCGAGAGAGCACCAGCAGGGGGAGGGGCAGAAGGAGAGGGAGAAGCAGGCTTCCCACTTAGCAGGGAGCCCCATGAAGAGTTCAATCCAGGGCCCTGGGATCATCACCTGAGCTGAAGGCAGATGCTTAACTGAGTGAGCCACCCAGGGGCCCCTGTGTTATAATTATATCGAACATTGGCTGTCAGCTCTGTGCCACTTTCCTGGAGCTAAGGATGGAGCAATAGACCACAGGAAATTTTGGGTCTCAAAGAATGCACACATAATAGGAGTGGATGGGGTGAATATATATAACACACACAAAGAGTAAAATGTGGGTTTTTGTTGTTGTTGTTGTTGTTGTTATATGAGAGGAAGTGCTAAGCAGAAAATAAAGGGGACAAGGAGTGGGGATCGTGTGAACAGGGAGGATGCCTTATTTTGCACATGGCGAATACAGAGTGCTCTCTGGGAAACTAATGTTTGAGTAACGACTGCTTGGCCTTGCGGAAGGGCCCACGAAGATGGAGGAGCAGATGCTCTTGATTCTACCAAATGAACATGACTGACAACTAACCAGTAATAATATCTGTCACTTGTTGAGCACTTACTAAAGATCAGATACTCTGAGTAGGCAATGTTATCCCTGTTTTTTGTATGCAGAAACTAGATGTCAGAGATAATTTGCCCCAAGTGATACAACTGGAATGTAGCAGACAATTCCAAACCCAGGCTAGAGTCTTGTCCCTTCTGTTTCTTCAGAGACTAAGAATGATAATGTCAGTAGTTTAACCAATATTCATTGAGCATTAAACCAGGATTTATCAGTAAACAAAACAAAGAATCTGCTTTTTTTTTAGCCTACAAGTCTTCAGTGAAAGGAAATTAGAAAACGAACAGTATGTATAAGTAATTAAGTAAATATATACAGACACTATAATTAGAAAGTTATTACTGTTTTGGAAAAGATAAAGGAATTGGGGGTTATTTGCTGGGGTTACAATTATAAATAACTTTTTTTAAAGATTTTATTTATTTATTTGAGAGAGAGAGAGTGAACAAGAGAGAATAAGCCAGGGAGGAGAGAGAAGCAGACTCCTTTCTGAGCAGGGAGCCCAATTAGGGCTCCATCCTAAGATCCTGGTTTAACCACTGAGCTGCCCAGGCGCCCCTAACTATAAATAACTTTTAAATTTGATAAATGTCCATTTAATATATCTTGACTAAGGTTAGTTACTCTTAATAATCAGCATAGAATAACCTTCACAAAATAAGGAGAATTCTCACCACATGAGGAAGAGTTTTCTAGAGTAGTAGGTTATCATCATGTATTTTTACAATTCTGAGAAATATTTAAAGGAAATCCAGATTTCTGATTAGTCAGTGAGGTCTATGGTCCTTAGCGGAGGGGGGGCGGGAGAAATCTACCTTTGGAAATAGCACAACTAATTGCGTGTGCATATGTGTATACAAATACATACATACATACACACATATCCGTATACATGTAAGTATGCTCATACATGTACATACACACATATATGTATATATATACACAAAATGGAAACCTATAAATATAAGAAGTATATTAAGGTAGGCAAATGTTTTACATAAATATTTATTTCATCATATTTAACAAGTGACACCTGTCTCCTCCACAGTACTTAAAAAAATATCACTTCAAAGTGAGTAAGGAATGTTCATCTGAAGTTAAGTCATACTGGGGGAAACTGCAATGCATGAAAGAAAAAAAAAAATGAACCGCTCTGAAAGTCACCAGTTAAATGATAACTTTCTGGCTTTTAGAATTTAAATAATAGGTTTCTTCCTCAAATAGAAAAACCTCAATTTAAAAGAATTTTCCCCTAGTTAACATTTACCTTTCTTAAACAGAATAGAATGTGTCAATGACAAAATGGTATAAATACAGTCTCAAAGAATATGGTATAACGTCAAAGCCTATTTAAAAAAATAATTTAAAAGGGAAGAAAAAGGCAGTAACATTAATGATCAAAAAAGCAAGGCTAGCGTTCAGTTCTTTCTTTGTCCTTTGGTTTTCTCCTAATTGTGGCCTCTTCACCTGCCTCAAAATAATGTGTTCAGAAGCTCTTGCTTACGCTAAGCACAGCGCTAGTTATTCACAGAACTTTGGAGAAAATGGTAATGCATTCTTCAGCTCCTTTTACTAATGCCAAATGCCAAGGGTCTTTGAGCAAAGCTTTCCAAATCAAGCCAGTTACGAGAATTTATTTAAATGAATAGGCCCATGGTTGTTAGGAATAACCTATATATTCCAAAAACTCAAATGAAGGCGGGTAAGAAGCATGAGGAAGAAGGTAGTTAGGCTCCACGAAGTGTTGGGATGAAGAACTGCATCTCCATCCTTCCTAAGTCTGTAAGAAATGAATCTTCTTAGAGCACTCCCTGGTAGCTTGAGACCATTCTCCTTAAAGCCCCCTGCATTTTATGTCTTTTTTCTGCCCAATTGTTTGTCTTTTTTTTAACGGTTAATTAATATTTATATATTTTGGTTATTCTAAAATAAATTTCATAACTTATTGGGCATTTGTGTTTCTTCTGTGTAATGTCAGCTCCTATTTTTTTTTATTTTTATTTTTTTAATTTATTTATGATAGTCACAGAGAGAGAGAGAGAGGCAGAGACACAGGCAGAGGGAGAAGCAGGCTCCATGCACTGGGAGCCCGATGTGGGATTCGATCCCGGGTCTCCAGGATCGCGCCCTGGGCCAAAGGCAGGCGCCAAACCGCTGCGCCACCCAGGGATCCCCAGCTCCTATATTTTGCCCACATTTTCCGTTAGGTTGTTTATTTTCTTTCTTTCTTTTTTTTTTTTTTTTGTTTATTTTTGTTTGTTTTTTTGTTTATTTTCTTATTGATTCAAAAGATGTGTATAAATTTGGCTTTTATCATGTTCTACAAATATTTTCTATCAATCTATGGCTTGTGATTTGACTCTTTTAAAGGAGTTGAATTTATTAGTTTTTTATCTCATGTGTTTTCTCTTTTTCATTGTTGCTGTTTAAGTAGTATCTGCCTGTATGTTTATATATGCTACTTAAAAATCAGGGAAATTTAAAGCACAAAGAGATGCTATTTATCACTGATACAGTTGGCACAAATATGAATTTTCACCCTACCAAGTGTTGGCTTAGATATGGATGAACAGCATTTCTTCTATTGATCTATGAACATGTAAATTTATGCAATTTCACTGGAGAATATTTTAACATTACCTAGTAAAAGAGAACATTGAAAACCTTAAGAAATAGCAATTACATTTTTTTTTTTTTTTTTTTAGCAATTACATTCTTGATGAATACCTAAGAGAAATTCTTGGCCATGTTTTTCCAGTGACATAGATACGTATGTTCATAGCAACATCGTTTGTAATAACAAAAATCAAAGTCACTAAAATGCTCATTATAAGGAGGATGGGAAAATAAATAGTATTTTATATAAAAAAAACAGGATATTATAGTACAATGAAAATATGCAATGGCATATTTAAGTCTTATGTAGCATAATATTGTGTAAAAAATGTTTAAGAAACTACCCAAATTAATTTTAGAAATTCAGAAACAAGAAACACAATTGGTGTTTGATAAAACCATATTATTATAAAATCAAAGAATATGCAACATAAAATTCAGAATGGTGGTCTGGAATGTTGAGGGTTCAGTTAGGGATACACATAAGTGGAGGCAATCTTTGAGTAACATTCTATTACTGTAGTTGGTTCTGTATTCACTACATTTGAAAATAGATTAATAAATACTATAGGCCATTATGGACCAATTATAATAGCATGTGATGAACCAAGTAGCATGATAAAGACAATGTAAGGCTCAAAGAAAAAATAAATATAGAACACCTTCCAATATAAAAACAATATGTAAAAAAAGTTGAAGAGCAATATGTAAAAGTTCTTTACTTATCTTGCTTACTGGCTACTTCCTAGAGGTATTCCACTATTTCTTCAGAATGTTGAATACATAAACATGTATGTCATGCTATGCCATGACCATTCCAGAGACTACTTGAAAAAAGTAAAAATTAAAACCTTACAATTTAGAATGTATGTTTCTCTTTTTAATAGCTATCTATCTATATATCCTGTGTCTACATTGTGTAGGTATCCATAGCTTTATTAGACAGAGAGAGTAGGAGAGGGTGTGCACACGTGTGGTGACTATACCACATACTGTTGAACTGTTTGCAATTGCCAATCCCTCACTAATCTATTATTCAGAGAACCAGTCTGTTGAAATATTCTGCTCACTCTCACAGAAATTCAAAATAACTATATTCATTTCATAGGAGAACAATTTTAGAGAAACTACATTAATCGGTTCCAATGATTATGTAAATATTTCTGCAAAATGGGATTCCAGTATATTCTTAAATTTTATATATCTAAGTAGACAAATATAGGTATAAATGGGTATAGATACAGCTATAGATCTTGGGACAGATATATATATATAAAATGACTGAGTTAGATAGAAGGATACACTCTATGATATTAATAACAGTAACTTCTGAGTGATAAGATTATGGAAGGTTTAATTATTTTTGCTATAATTCTCTATATCTTCAAATGTTCTCTCACTAATGTATATTGAATTTATAATAAAAATGAACTATAAATATTACTTAAGAAAACAATCTTACAAGCAATCAAATAAATTGGGAGGTACTGTTTTTCATCTATCAAATTAACAAAGATTAATACCCCCAGCTGGAAAAGGTGCTGAAAAATTCAATATTTGTTATTACTAATGGCTGTATCAATTGGCCCAATTAAGAGAGAAAGCAATTTCTCAATATAGTAAGTTGCCATCAAAAATGTCATATCCTTTGGCCCTGGATAACAACTTTCAGCAGGTAGTCCCCTATCTCCAAATAATATACGACAGAATAGCCAACTACAAATAAAAACATAATCTTAGAATACATGAAGTATTTATTATGGGCAATGAATTGGAAAATATTATTTGTTCATATAAGGAGGAAAGTGTTTAGTGTAGGACAATTATGTAATGGATTATACAATCATTAAAAATGGTAATGAAGCCATTAATATCTTAAAAGCTCATGATCTGTTAAGTTTAAAAAGCAGAATGTAGCATTGCAGTTAAATGATTGCTTATGTAAAAATGTGTGAGGGAGATACAAACTGATAAGACATAATCTTTATTGTTAAGGGGTTTAAAATCTAATGTGGCTGGCAATAAATAAAATTTGGGAGTTTCTCAAATTTCATTCCATTTTGATTTTTTTATATGATGAGTTGGGAAACAGGATTTGTGACATTTATATCATGACTGAATCTGCACTGAACTTTCTAGTAATGACCTTTAGAGACCAATTGAAAATCCTTTAGGAGATCATTTAATGCAAATTGGAATAATAACGGTATAATTTTTTTAGTTACATAGCTGATTCTTAATGCTGTCTCTCCAAACTGCACAAAATAGAACAATGCTAATTCCAGTAATTTGTTCTTCAAGGAAATGACATTAAGTCAAAATAAAAAGGCACACTTACCACTTATTATTGTATGTCCTTGAGCAAGTCATGTAAATGTCCTGAGCTCAGTTTTATGTGAGTGCATTTGTGGGTGTATGTGCACACACACACGTGTGCATCTCCATGTAAAAGGGAGAGAGCTTAAATTATTCATATAAAGCCTTGGGTCTGGTACAGAATAAAAGTAGTTCATATCATATGTACTATGGGGAATATAAAAACAATTTTGGGAAAGTATTTTAAAAATTTTATGGTCTATAACCTGAGCTTAGATTTTTAACCTAAACAAAATTTAGGGTGAATGGGATTTTGCTCTTTTTCTGATTATATTTAAAATCATGGATTTGTGGGATCCTTGGGTGGCGCAGCGGTTTGGCGCCTGCCTTTGGCCCGGGGCGCGATCCTGGAGACCCGGGATCGAATCCCACGTCGGGCTCCCGGTGCATGGAGCCTGCTTCTCCCTCTGCCTGTGTCTCTGCCTCTCTCTCTCTCTCTCTGTGACTATAATAAATAAATAAATAAATTAAAAAAAAATCATGGATTTGTCTCTCATATCAGTGTGATTAAGTATTTTTATAGTAACTGTTTCTAATGTTAATTGTAAAAGTTTTTAAGCCTGAAAAGAAAAAAACTAAAAAGTCCAAGGACCCATACCATATTTTCTTTCTCCGAATCATGGTGGTTTTATGTTTTTGTTTTTGTTTTGAGAGCAATCTGTGTATTGATGTACTTGGCCAGAACTCCTTAAAACAGCATGTTGTTTTGTTGTGTGAACTGGTGTTTTTCTGTCATACCAAACAAAACAATCTAAATGTTAAACTCTATCACAAAACTTAAAACAACCCATTTTGAACCACTTACTGAAAGACTTGCAAAGCTCTGCAAGAGATGTAGCTTTTTTTTAAGGATTTAATTTTTCATATGACAAAAGTCAAAGTGTCGGCAAAGTTCTTTGGCTTCTAAAGCTTCAGAGAGTAGTCCTTTTCCTTACTTTTTTTTTTTTTTTTTTTTTTTTTTTTTAGCTGCTAGGGGCTGCTTGCATTCATTGGTTCCTGGTCCCGTCCTTCATCACTTAGAGGATGGAACCTCTTCCATCGTCACGTCTACTTTTGGGAACTCGAACCTTCTTTTCACCTTCTTATAAGGACAGAGGTGATTAACATTAAGACCACACAGCTAATCCAGAATGATCTCTTCATTTCAAGATCTTTACGTAATCACATCTGTAAAGTCCTTTTACCAATTAAGGTAATATATTCACAGGTTCTGGGTAAGAATTAGGACATGGCCATCTTTGAGCAGCCCATTATTCAGTTTACCACATAGTTTATTGATAATCATGTTTAATAACCTGTGTAGTCCCATTTATTGAGGGACTTAAGCTTTAATAAAGGAGAAATTAAATGGACCATCCTAATGTTGCATGTTTGTTGCATAGCAGGTACCAGGATGTTGTAGGATATAAGTTCTATGTTTAGACAGGTATAGACTTGAATCTCAGCTGTAGCAGTTTTTAATTGTGGGAGGTTGGGGCACTTTCTTAACCTTTCTGCATTTGCTTTTTCATATGTAAAATGGGGATATGAATTAATAATACCTACATCAAAGGTGTACTCAAATAATAAAATAAAATCATAAATCTCAGGTTTAATCAAGTGTTTGGTAAGTACTAAGAGCTCAGTAAGTGTTATCCATAATTACTTCTTATCATCTTCATTAATTTAATTATTAGATTGGGGAAGTGCAGGCCAACACTAGTGCACAGATGATGGACTTGTCAAAGGTTGGGTTGTCAAAAAATACTCTATAGAAGAAATAGATCCAGAATGGGTTGTCTGATATCCAATTATACTCCATATATAGCCACACAGAAAATTTGAATTTTGTCGTAGATCACAAAATCAATTTTTACGAAAATAGAACAGGGTAAAAATAAAAAGAAAGAAAATCAAAGAAAAATAAAAGAGGTTTCTTAAGTGGTTGGCAGTTATTCTTTGAAGTAGATTGAATCATTAGCGTGTATTCTTTTTCACCTTTTCTTGTTTCTATGCCCTTTGTCATGTTATTTTTTCTTCCTTCTAGAGGCTGACTGTGCTTTCCTATCCTTTTAGTCTGGGCTCAGCTAAAGCGTGCCATTCTGAGCCCAGGTCCTAATAAGCAACACATTTTTCTCACTTGCTTTCTTTTGCCTCTGTTTATACCATGAGAAGAACGTGTTGATTTAAGAAGAGAAAACACATGACACAGACAAAGAGGCAAACTGCATCTTAGAGCCACCCAGCTGAGCCCCCTCTAAATTGAATAAATGCCCATTATATTATGATACTGAGGTTTTTGTTTTTGTTTTTGTTTTTGTTTTTTTTGTATTGCTTGTTACACAGCAGTAATTCACTGATACTCTTCTTAAAGTCACAATAAAGAACTTTTTACTTTCCTGAGCCTATTCTAGTATGTTTGGGTCACGAGAATTACGGCACAATTTATACAACTACTGTTTTATTAAGGAGTCAACACACCCCTCCTTCCCCAGTGATACACTCAACTAAGTTTATCTCTAGTGTAAAACACAGCTATCTCAGAATGAAAGAATTTTAGTGATATAATTTGACTCTGCCCTCTTCCAATGTTACAAAACTGATAGTTACTAATTACCTGTCATAAACAAGTGGGTAAAGAAAAGACTACTTTTCAGAAGTGAAAGGAATGAGAAATTCAGGTCACAAAAATATAATAGAATTCACTTCATCAGCCTCCTTCTCTGCAGAGCATACCTTTCATTATGATAATTTCCAGCAAACACTTTTGGGAAGGCTCAGTGCAGCGTCATGGCAATAAACGAGGGCAAAGTAGACACCTGATGTTGACTGTAGCTGATTCACTGTGGTTCGCAGATGTAAGTTGGTATGTGCAGGTGAAAAACAAAATATTTCCATATATACAATGAAAGGTGTTTTGTTTTATGTTGTTGTAATAAAGACAGAATCTAGAGCACCTTCAATAGTTGTCTAAAGATAAATATTGAACTTTATCTGAATTAGCAATATATGTTTTCAGAATTTGAAAGAGGAAAGCACAATAACTGAATCACAGCATAATGGTATTGTCTTTGGTCTAGTTTAAGATGTAGTCTTTTCTAATTCTTCCTTTAAATTGCTTTTGATATTGCTGCTATGCTTCAAAATGATCTAGAATTAGTTAATGTATTATTTATCCATTCAAGTTGAGTGGGTTTCCAAGTTGAAGGAGGGAAAATAGGAAGTGGAGAGAAAGAGACCAGGTATTTAAATATTTTCCTCTAGGTGTTATCCACAGTACTGGGCATATAGAATGTTGGTGATGGTGATGATGATAATAATAGGTAATATTTATTTTTTATATATGCCAAATGCTTGAATTTTACATCAATATACTAATGCTCATAATGATGAGGATCTACATTAATATAGAAAGCCAACATCTGTTTGAACAGATGTTGTAGGATGTAGATCCTTATTCTAAGGATTGGATTGGATAATTAATTGCTTTATATCTTTTTTTTAAGATTTTATTTATTTATTTGAGAGAGAATGAGAGAGAGAGAGAGAGAGAACGAGAGAGAGAGATAGAGAGAATGAGAGTATGGGATTAGGGGCAGAGGGAGAGGAAGAAGCAGACTCCTCACTGAGCAGGGAGCCCAAAGTGGGGCTCGATCCCATGACCCTGAGATCATGACCTGAGCTAGAGGAAGATGCTTAAATGACTCAGCCATCCAGGGACCCCTATGTTCTATATCTTTTAATTTTGACAATATTTTTGAGACCTAGATATTAATGCTGTGTGCATGTGTGTATAAAGTGGGCTAAGCTGGTTGCAAAAATATGAAGTAGATGATTGAAAAACCTAGTCTCGACTGAGGAGGGTTGGAAGAAAACACAACAAAACAAAACAAAAAAAGAAAATCCACAAAATTCTTCCGCTGTTCAGTTACTAGTTTAGTAAAAAAATTATTGTACTGTGCATAATACTGAAAATTAGTATCTCATGTAGAACAGACTGGACACATACTGATGAGATTAACATAAGAAATAGGAAGGTTACTCTCTCTCTTTGTTTCTCATGAATAAATAAATAAAATATTTTTTAAAAGGAGATGGGGGTAGCCTGGGTGGCTCAGTGGTTTAGCGCTGCCTTTGACCCAGGGCGTGATCCTGGAGACCCAGGGTCGAGTCCCACATCGGGGTCCCTGCATGGAGCCTGCTTCTCCCTCTGCCTGCGTCTCTGCCTCTGTGTGTGTGTGTGTGTGTGTGTGTGTGTGTGTGTGTCTCTCATGAATAAATAAATAAAATGGTTAAAAATATGCCTCACTTGAACCCTTGGTGTGAAGATTAAACTAGCTAGGTAGGTCAATAATTTGGAATAATATTTATTTTATAATTTATACCCAGTAAATATGCTATTATTGTTATTAAAAGGGTTCAAAATGAAAGTTTAAATGTGACATATAATATATGCAGCAAATTCTATTATGTATCATCTCCCTATAATCTAGTGAACCATCTTAAGAACCTCTTGAATATATGTGCCTCAGTTTGAAAGCTTACTGTCCTATGGCATACAGTCAGAAGTGTTTGTGGATTTAGTAAGAATAGGACTTCATTCTAGAACATAGCGGTCTGAGAAAATTTATGGCTGGAGGGAAAATTCATATAAGTCATCTCAGCCTTGTGGAAGCTAAGTTGTTAAATCAATAATCACCACAATTATTTGACATCATTCTGGAAGCACTAGACAAATGGAGAAGAATAAATAAGAGATATAAATATTGGCAAAAGTGAAATAAAACTTTCATTATTTACTGATAAGTTCATATGTTTGGATGTCAGAATCCACTGAAAGTATGAGAGGGAAAAAAATCTTCTGAAGGTTGCTTGTAAAAGAAAATATAATACAAATATCAATAATCTTAGTCTATAACAGCAACAAGGTAAAAAACAAAATGTACAAAGAAAGTTCCATTCATAAAAGCAATGAATACCTAAAATCACCAGGGACAAACAAGAATTTCATATTACCTGTATAAAGAAAGCATCTGAATTCTAAGAAAGGATATAGGAACATTGCAAATAAATGTAATATATGCTTGTTCTTGGAAAATTCAATACTATTAAGATACCAATATTTCACAAATTGCTATTTAATTGTACTGCAATCCCATTTGAAAGCCTATTGGATATTTTAAACATTTTAGACTTGATAAAAACATTTGTCTGATATCTGTATGCAAAAATATGAAAGAAAAATAGAAAATCTTATAGAAAGAAAAATAATGGGAGATTATTTCTCAACAAGACTAAAACATTTTTATGAAGCAACAGCAATTTACACTATGTTGTAATTATGCACAAAGGGACAGTTTAATGAAGTAGAACCGGTAGTTCAAAAATATACCCAGCATGTCTGAAAATTTAGTATTATGTGAAAAAAAAGTTCATTTATGTTGGTTGGGATAGGATAGGCTCAAAGACATTTATTTCTAACATAAAAGTGCAAAGAACAGTTGTTTGTTTATCAACAGAGGGCTTTCTTCCATGAACTTTCATACTGCTACATTTTTTTTTTTTTTTAAGAGATCAAGGGTGGGGAGGAGCAGAGGCAAAGAGACAGAGAGAGAATCCTAATAAGGTCCGGGTCCAGCGTGGTGCCCAATGCACAGCTCAATCTCACAACCCTGAGATCATGACCGGAGCCAATATCAAGAGTTGGAACCTTAACAGACTGAGGCATCCAGGTGCCCTTACTGTTATCTCTTTTTATTTTGGGCCACAAATCAAAAATCTCATAGTCTGGCACCAGAATGGCACTGCCAGCACCACCAGTGGACTTGTTAGAAATGAAAATATTGGGCATCATCTCAGACTTATTGAAACTGGGTAGTGGGAGCCAGCATTCTTTTTGTTTTGATTAATTCTCCAGGTGATTCTGAGGCATAATAAAGTTTTAGGTCTAGCCCAGGAAGTTATTAACTATATTACCTTTGAATGGGGAAAGGCAACATTGCGAAGACATGGTTGTCATAGCAGGTTGAGTAGTGTCCTCTCAAATGTGTGTCCACCTGGAACTTTAGAATATGACCTTCCTTGGAAAAGGTCTTTGCAAATGTGATTTGTTAAGGATCTCAAGATGAAATTACTTTGGCTTTAGGGTAGGCATTCGATCCAAAAACTGGTATTCTTCTAAGAAGACTACTGAGAAGAGAAATACTGAGAAGAATGCTTTCAGGAGTGAAATGGAGATGGGATTGACACCACCACAAACCAGACAATGCCAGGGATTGTGCTTGTCAGGAGAAGTTAGGAAGAGGCAAGGGAAAATTCTTCCTATATCCTTCTCTGCCTTCATTTCAGTCTTCTAGGCTCCAGAACTGTGAGAGAATAAGTTTCTTTTGCTTTAGGCCCCTAAATTTATGATTATTTGTTATGGCAGCCCTAGTAAAGGAACACAGCTATTAAAAATTCTGGACCAGGCCTGGCATACATCACTTCCCCATACAAGCCTTCGGCTAGAACTCAATCACATAATTTTCTCTAACTGTAGGAGACTAGGAAACGTAGCCTAGCTATGTGTTCAGGATGAAGAGAAGAACACAGCTTTTGGGAGATATTTACCAGACTGCCAAAAATATTTCAAATTACTGAAAAAATAATATTGAAAGAATTGTTAAGCAATTTAAATTACCATAATAATAATAAACACTTTAGTAGGACTTAGAAGGACACATTCCTCATGGACAAATTTAAAAGGATTGAGGAAACCTGGTATTTGTGAGAATTAGGCAAAATGAGAACGTTCACATTTTCTTGGTAGAAGTGCAAACACAACTCTTCTGGTGAGAAATCTTGCAGTATATGTTAAAATGTACTCTAGAATATTTATTTTCTGAACAATCTCAGAGAATCTTTACCCTAAGAAGATGAAGGAGTGTATGCATTACATGTCCAAAGTTATTATCAATCTCGACTGGTGGTTCACTTGTAAATGGCATTTGAACTACCCCAGAATAGAGCTGCCCATTGGTGCATCACAAATGTGAGTTATGCACCAAAATTCAGAGTTTCCCCAGACTTTGGGCTAACTAGGGGAGGCCTCACTTTGGTTGTCGGTGGGCACTAGCCCAGTCATATTAGGCTGACTTCCTTCATCAGAAACTCTTAAAGAGCAACTCAAACAACATTAGGTAAAGGCGTGCCCTGAAGTCTTCTCAGGAAGGTTAAGTCAGCACATGACGCTCAACTACCATATGCTAAAGATAGGGAAGAGTCTTATCTGATATGGGCTTTTTTTTTCCAGCAGTTAATTATAAAACACAACTTGGTTGGAAAGGGATCCTTGGAGATATTAGATCAGTTCCATTTCACATACCCAAAGAGTATAGGTAATCAGTAATCATCCCAAAGGAACTTGGACATGGGGTCTTGTTGGGTAACGTTTAGAAGTTAGCTCAAATGACTGTCTTCTACTACATCAGATACACCTATCCATTCTGCGTTTGACATGCCATCCTAGTGGTGTGGAAGACAGCTTCAAGGTGTCTTTGTAATAGTATATACATGTTATGCAAATTGTAACTTCATTAACTGTTTGATATATTTAATATAAAAATTTCAATTGAATTTGAAATCAATTTGCATTATCACAAGAACTTCTGACAGTATATGCACCTGGAAAGAAAAGGCAGCGCTGTTAGATTTTTGAAGAATAATTTTTAATGATCTAAATTTTTCAGTGATTATGAAAAGGGTATTCAATAATTTATCACCTTTCTGTTTGAGCAGAGTTTCTCCTTGATGGTAACTTTCAAGAATTGGAGGAGATCATCATTAACAATTTTGATTAGAAACTTCCTGTGAACATTTCAAGTATAACACCCTATGTAAAAATTTTATGTGAACAGAGGTATGCTCAAATTTTTTATTTAAATATTTTATTTGTAAGCTTTGTAAAATATTTTAGTATTTTCCAATATTCATGATGATTTTCTTGCCATAATTAATTGATATAACTGTAACTTACTTTTGCAAATCCCATATGAAAGTTGTCTATTATCTTTAGTTTTCCCTGTATCTTTACAAATATTATCAATTTCTCTGAGTGTTATGGTAGTAGACAGATGCACCATGAAGTGACACCCAGTGATCCTTATCTTTGGTATTCATATTCTTATGTAATCCCATCCCCTGGGATGTAGGTAGGACCTATGAGTAGCTACTAACCAATGGAATATGGCAAACGATGCTACTTTCAAGGCTATGTTCCATTATATGGCAAGAGTGATAGGATGTTACTTCTGTTCTGTAAGTGGACTTGCTACTAGTTCTTGCTAGTGGACTTGCTCTAGAGATTTTTCTTTTCTGCCTTGATGAAGTAAGAAGTAATGTTGAGGAAGCTCATAAGGCAAGTTACTGCAGGTAGCTTCTGGGAACTGTAAATAATCTGTGAGAAATGCAGGTGTTCTCTAGAAAATGTCTAGGAGCTGAGGGTGGTGTCTAGTTGATAGCCAGAGAGAATCCAGGCCTTCAGGCCTGCAGACACAGGAAAATGAATTCTGTCAATAGCATTGAAAGCAGATCCTTCTACAGTTGAACCTCCAGATGAGAATGCAGTACGTGAGAAGCTGAGCAGAGCCCCTAGCTAAGCTAACTGTGAAGTAAGGCTGTTATGTTTTAAATCCTATGTGTGTGGTAAATTTTTATCTAGCAATAGAAAATGAATGCAGTCATAGAGTAAATATGGTTGGGAAGATTTGCACTAGAGAAATCTTAGTTGTCTATACACAAACCATGTTCATTAATATCAATGAAATCCATTGAGTAAAATCACTTGCACAAGTGTTCTGTCCTTACTTCCTTATTATATAAAAACTTCAGCAGTTTACAAACAATGTCGTCTATCAACTGGTATTTGTTGACATTTCTTTGAATTTTGTCTCAATAGCCTATGGATCAGTCCTGGCTGTTCTTTTTCACTGATTCCTATTGCCCAGAGTTCTAGCACTCTTTCTGCTTCCAAATCATCCTCTGGTCTAAATACTTCTGTGTCATCTCAACTGTTCGTTACTGATCTGAGCAATCCAGTTCTGTAACCAGTAGTCTTTGCTGCTCCAACATGAATATCACTGAAGATTATGGCACATTTCGATGCATGTTTTCTAACTGGAGATATAAAAAACAAGCAATCTCTTATTAACTATGAAGAAGTAGGATGACTCTGTGTCTTTATAGTTAATTAAGGAAATCCCATATGCTAGCTTCCTTGGCCTTTTAGTTTCAAGAAATAATCATATACTTTAACTTATAATTATTTATATATTTTTTGTCTTTGTGCACAGGCTATGGGTGGGATTGTTGGGATAGAACCAGAATCTAGCTGCCATGGGGTTGAACTGTGGTTCCAAACATGCAGATTAGGGACTATGGGGAATTCATGGAAACCTTTCCAGGGTCCACATGGTTAAAACAATTTTACGATAATACTCATGACTTACTTACATTTATTCTCTTGTGAATTCACAATATTTTTGTGCTTTGAAATTCCTCAGTTTACTCTCTAATATATGAAGTACAGACAACCATAACCAGTGATATGTTTGTGAGCTGGCTCTCAAAACAAGTCCCAAATTTTAACATTTTCAATTCAATTTCCATATGAGAATATTCCCCCGAAAGCTGATTTTAAGCTACCAAGTAGCTTAACCGAATAAAACAGCATATCTGAATAAAAATTTGAGAACTTGAGAGGCAATCAATGATTGCTAGGATGGGTCAGTATGAGCTGGCTCCAGCATTCCACTGACTATGAACCTCTTAAACTGAGGATCTCTGGGGCCCTGAGTAATTTTTACAAGTTTAAAGTAGTCCTGAGAAGACAAAGTTTGAGCAGCACTGCCTTAAAGTTTCTGTTGGAAGCAACATATCAGACTCCTTCATCCCTAATACTCTCAGAGACTTTCCATTTCTGTAAACTTCTCCACAGATTTCCAAATGTACTCATATCTGTTAACATCCCAGTTTGGGTTTGAAATATTTTTTGATTGAATACCCACAATGAAGATCAGTGAATGGGAAATGTCAGAGCAGAGGAATTACCAAACTTCAGTTCTGATATATACTTAGACCTTACTTTCAGCTAAGAAGCATCCTATAAAATATTCTTGAATATGAAATTTTAATAAGCTCTTAACAAATATTTGCAAAGCTGTGTAATAATTCCTTCTCATAGAATAGAAAACTGAACATATTCAGTAATTTTTTATTGAACGATTACTGTGAGATAGGCATTATATCCTGGAGACACAACAGATAACAAAATATACAAAGTCTATGACCTCTTTTAACTTACATTCTAGTGAGGGAAACACAAAGTGGATAAATACACAGATAGAATAAGGGATATATTCTGATGGTGATGAATGCTATAAATGAATACATAGCTGGATAAGAGGCTAGAGGATGAGGATAAATAAGGGATACTTCATGTATCTGACTCCAGAGGAGGATGTAGATAGTGTGACAGGTGAACAGAGACTTGAAAGAAGCAATGGCACAAATTATCTACCAAGTGGATAGAAGAACCGACACAGCACCTCTGAGATGGGAGCATGTTTTTTGGATCTAAGCATGGATCATACCAGGCAGTGCCCAAACAAGGAGATCATGTAAATCTAAGGAAGGGGTCATTATGTTTAGGTATTTAGGTCATTTATATGTGGATGCCAGGAAATTGGCCTTCAGGGAAACATAGAAACAAACAGCACCAGGGCAGTATGGTCTGAGGTCTGCATCGCACAGATAAGCACTGGTTGCCATAGCATTGCTGGGCAAGGCATGATGATGGATCCCCACACCCAAGCCTCTTCCAGATCCCATTGCATCGATCCACGCATATTCCAGATTCCACTGGGATCTTATATGTGTTAAATCTGAGATGCTGAAAAGCTGGGTGGATTATTCCTGCTTATAATACCCCTAGAGCTATATAAATGAACTGGACACTGATTCCAATTCTGGTTATGAAATTCACACATATGCTTCCATATATGGTCTTTGCAGTGCTATTATCTTGACTGGGATGCTCTCTCTCCTTCATCTGGTTATTTCCTATTGTCCTCCTGGTCTCATTTCAGAAAGTGTATCCTCCATGCTTAAGGGGTAGGTGCTTATTATATATTTAATCATCATGTGTCATGATTTATGATTTTAGAAATAAACAGACACTACATTTTATTCAATCCATTATAGGCCTTAGAAATCGAGCTTTGAGAGATAAAGGGATTTTGTCCTAGGTCACTCCTTGAATTTGTTTAAAACACTTGGAAAGTGACCAAGATCGTGGGACCAACCTGTATCCAATGTGTTTCCACTTTTTATCACGCTGTCTCATATCAATACAGGCATAGTATAAACATATTTTAATCTCTTGGTACTGGCCTTGTTTTTCCAATAATGTAAATTAAACTATTTGTGAATAAAATAACAAATGCATCTTTTTATCATTAGGCTTTTAACAGAGAAGGAAAATGCAATATGCTTTCATAAAATGATTTGAGATTCTTTATTAAAAGATGCTACTGACACATTTATTTTAATTGCTTTATTCTACTTATAAAGTAAATAAAGCAATAAGGGAAACTATTTTGAATATGTATTTGTCTACAAGTATTTTTTTCTAGCTCAAATTTTTGATTTTTAACATACTGCTTTATTTAGCTACATTACTTTCCTTCTATTAGCTATCATTTCATCTCTTCAAAGTATTCCCCTATTTACTACTCAATACCCTAGTCAAAGCTTTTTCATATCTGAATCACAAAACCCTACTTTGTATTCATAACTCTATGAAATCATTATCTGTCAAATTGATAAATTCACACATAATACCACATTCTTCCTTTAGCAGATATTGCTAAAGACAACTCAAATATATCTAGGAATATAGCTAGGAATCATGAAATGTGTTAATTACAACAGTTTTGTTCCCTTTTTTCAGGTCAACTTTCAGTTATATTTTATTTTGACACAAATGGATTGATTCTACTCCTTTACACTAATATGTAAAACCATTAATTACATGTTACCATTATATTTGAATATACTTCAATACTCCCAGCACAGACCCATTGCCAGCCAATATTGTGACGGAATTTTATACATTTCTTATCAGCCTGCTCAGTGAGGGCCTTTCTATGCTATCAAATAAATTAATTTTTTGCTTGCAATATGTATAGAATTGATAACTACAGTGATTAATATGGAGTTACCCAATCATTAGACCGCTGAATTGGTATTCAGGATTGACTGGGTAAATCATTTTCCTCTCTCCAGATCTCACACCACTCACAAACTTTGAATCTCATTACCAAATGAGATAACATGGGCAAGAAAGTTAATGTCCTGAGAAAGGTAGAGGAGCAGTAGGGAAAAAAAAAAAAAAAACAAAACAAAAAAAACTATTATATGTATGAGAGTGAGTTGATTGAATAAAAAACCGGTAACCACTTTTTCTATAATCTGAGACTATTCCTATCTCCTAAAAAAATTGTAAACTATCGTGCCTGGAAGTTTTTCATTTCTGCTTCCCATAAAAAAAACAGTATCTGGGAAGATCCCTGGGCGGCTCAGTGGTTTAGCACCTGCCTTCGGCCCAGAGCATGACCTGGAGACCTGGGATTGAGTCCCATGTCAGGCTCCCTGCATGGAGCCTGCTTCTCCCTCTCTCTCTCTCTCTCCCTCTGTGTCTCTCATGAATAAGTAAATAAAATCTTTTAAAAAATAGTATCTAGAAGCTTATGTGCAAGGATTAATTCATATTTGGATTTGATCTATAACATTTATGGACTTTCTAGGATACATGATACATACAATATTAATGATAAGCAAGCTATTATTCACCTAACCTAATAAGGGAAATAAAACATGACCATTTAAAACCATTCATAACCAGACTCTATTTGAGGAGAGCTCTTGGAGTGAACAAAGGAAAATCCTGTTGAACACAGGAGCAAGAGACTTCATCATGTTGGGTAGTTGCATAAAAAATTCTGGAGTGATAGAACCATACTATAAATGGACTGGTTATTTTACAAAAAAAGGTAGGTACTCAGAAACCATTTTAAGGTGAATGGTATAAATGAGAAGTCCCAGTAAGATAGTGCGGGCAAACTCAAATAATTATTAATTGTTAAAGTTTAATAAAGTCATGACTATTAAGAATAGAAAGTAATGTTAGAGAAAGATCAAATAGAGCCTAAAATTACCCACTAAGGAATTTGGATGCTAATTGGTAAGCAAATAGACATAATGAAAGATGTGCTTTATGTAGTGGAGAGTTCTACAAGTAACATAATTATGACTGACATTAGGAATCCTGGATTACAGAATAAATTTCACTCTAATTAGATGAGTAAAATTAGATAAGTCATATAATGGTTCCGTGCACTTAATGCATTGTAATTACCCTATGCCTAAGAGTTGAGTTGTATAAAATAAGGCAATGAAGACATTATTTTTCAACAGGGCTATCTGTATACACCAGAAGTCAGATTAAATAGCTATTTTAATGGAAATACCTTAAGAACATAGTAGTGGATCTATCACCTTTGCTATGAAAGTCAGAATCCAGGGCACCGGGTGGCTCAGTCGGTTAAGTGGCTGCCTTCAGCTCAGGTCATGATCTCAGGGTTCTGAGACCGAGCCCCACATCGAGCTCCCTGCTCAGTTGGGAATCTGCTTTTCCCTCTGTTCTCCTCCCTGCTCATTTATTCTCTTTTTATCTCTCAAATGAATAAATAAAATCTTTTTTAAAAAGTCAGAATCCTAAGTGTGACTTTCCCCTAGCCAAAGATTACTGAACCTGTCCTCCTCTCCCTGCATAAATTGCCATCACTCTTGTCTAGATTTTATTTTCACTCCCTCAACAAGCATAATTGGAACCTCCAAACTGCTCTCCCAGTATCTACGCTCTATCATCTAATCCACTTATATTTCATTCCCTTATTTAAACATTTGAGTGAAGAAAAATAAATAAACACTTGAGTGATTTAATATTTTACTTGGGATACATTACAAAATGCATCATATGGCCCCAAAGTCCTTCAGATTGTGCTCTCAGCCTACTTTGCTAGATTCATCTTCCATCACGAAGTTCCTTCTCCAGACCCAGTGGCCTTCATTTATCTACTTAAATATAGTGTGTTCCTTCTTGGCTTTTATTTATTTTTTTAAAGATTTTATTTATTTATTCTTGAGAGACAGAGAGAGGCAGAGACACAGGCAGAGGGAGAAGCAGGCTCCATTCAGGGAAGCCGATGCAGGACTAGATCCTGGGACTCCAGGATCATGCCTTGGGCCGAAGGCAGACGCTCAACCGCTGAGCCACCCAGGCATTCCCCTTCTTGGCTTTTAGTATTTACAAATACTCTTTCTTCTGACTGTCAGACACACATTTTCTCTCTTCCTGTCACTGTGTTTGAAACCAAGTTGGATAGATAAAGGCACCTGGCAGAGGTTTTAAAAGCATAGCAATTTATAAGAAACTTTACTTTTTGCAAAAAAAAAAAAAAAAAAAAAAAAAGAAATAAAAGAGGTGATGGATGACATCTCAAGAACTCTGGACTAAATGGACCACTTCTCTGCCTCTCACAAGTAGACAGTTTGAGCCACTGAGGTGCAGGCAGATTGGTCAACCTGAGTGCTTTCTCTCTATCACCACCCTGGGAGGACAGGCTGCTCTAGAAGCTATGATCCAGTAGAACAGAACATACTGCTTCCCACAAGGAGGCAAATATCTCTTAAAAACAAAAGAAGGAGAATAGAAAAGTGTTGAATCATAGACCGTTATCACAGAGACAGGATCCCTTTTCTCCCATTGGTTGGGTTGTGTAAATAACTGAGTAGACATCAACAAGATGATTTCAATGCAGCATTTCCCCTGAGGGCTCTTTCAGAGCTCAGTTCTATGCCACATCCTCAGGGAAGTGTCCTCATAGTCCTCCAGGGTATGGCAATACCTTTATGTAAAAATCCCAGGAATCCTTAATATGCCCATTTGTGCTGTGTATTTCTAATCAGGTGATGCAGATGTGCTGTTTCTCACACTCTATGATAGTCAAACAATTTGTTCACAGATAATTCTATGTAATTAATGATACAAGAAATATAGACTGAGAAATACTGCTTTATGATAACCGGATACCTGAGCATATTTGTCAGTGCGATCTTTCTGGAATCATCAGGCAATAATATTGCACATGCTTGTCATTTGATGTATTAGTCTGGATAGGCCAAGAAACAATGAGCCTCAACATTTTTTTCTTTTTTTTTTCTTCTTTTAAAGATTTTATTTATTCATGAGAGACAGAGGCAGAGACACAGGCAGAGGGAGAAGCAGGCTCCCTGCAGGGAGCCCGGTGCGGGACTCGATCCCAGAACTGTGGGATCATGACCTGAGTCGAAGACAGACACTCAACCACTGAGCCACCCAGGTGTCCTAAGCCCCAACATTTCTGTGTTTCAATCACATGGGTTCTGGTGAGAGCCTGAGCATCTCTCCAAGGTACCTGACTTCTTTGGAGTGGTTGGGTGATTCAGTCTTTGCCATGACAGTGTGGACACGTCCCCATAAATACCATGGAAGATGAAGAGAGAGGAGAGGTAACAATGCCACAATTAAATGTTTGGCCCTAAAAAAAAAAATAAAAAAAAAATAAAAAAAAAATTAAAAAAAAAAATGTTTGGCCCTAGAAGTGACACAGACCTCTTTTATTCATGGGCCATTTGGCAGATCAATCCATGGTCTTTTCTACTTTTAAGAAATATAAGAAATGTGTTTTTCTGTGGCTGCAAGAGGTAGATGAGACAGGATAGTGGTGGTATCATGTAGGGAATTTTAATGATCAACTGTTACCTAACAGTGTGTTTCAAACTGTTAAATTCAGACGATAAAGACCAGATCCATATTTGATCCTGTATCATTCTTGATGTTTTGCAACTGAAGATGTCTCAACTTTATTATCATTTTTTAAAAGATTTTATTTATTTATTCATTAGAGACAGAGAGAGAGAGAGAGAGAGGTGGAGACACGGGCAGAGGGAGAAGCAGGCCCCCTGCAAGGAGCCCATTGTGGGACTCCATCCTGGATCTCCAGATCACACCCTGAGCAGAAGGTAGATGCTCAATGGCTGAGCCACCAGGCATCCTGAAGATGTCTCAATTTTAATGCCTAATTTTTTTTTTTTTCCATTCAGGGTGTAGGATAGTATTAGAGATCGTCTAAAATTGCTTCCAATCTATAACCTTCTCCTGGCCCTGTTTATTACACTGAGCAGCATCTGCATTCTTAACTTTCACTAGGACATAGGTGCTTTGATATTTGAATGGGTCACCCCACTCCAGATGATTGGGTCAATTCTGAAGTAGTTAATTTTTGATTATATATAAATATATATATAATCAAATTATATATATAAATATAAATTTATATATATATCAAATTTATATATATATATAACATAACTGTGTGATTACAACTGCATTCTAAGTACAGTATTTCCTTTATTCTATGATACCATTGTTCTACAGTTCATCATATATGTAACAGTGATTTGCAAAAAGAAACAACTCACATTAAGCATATTTATAAAAAGCACAGTGATTTCAGAAAATTTCAGATGCAGAAATATTGTAAGTATTAGAACACAGAAAGCATAGTCATCTGAATTTTAATTTCCCATGCAAAATAGTTTTAGTTGTATTATATTTTTTATGCATTTTTGAACCATTGAAGCCAATAAGATGAGAAAAAGAAAATCAGCATATACTGCCTCTATAAGCCAGTAGGTTTCCATCAATTTGATTTTCACATTTATTTTAAAAGAACAGTGTCATTAATAATCTCATTTAACAGATGAAGTTATAAGTTTGGAGAAGATGAATCATTTGCTCAAATTCAAATAATCTGTAAGTGGCAGGACCAGGGCTTTCACTTGATTGGGCCTAATTCTATAAACTGCTCTGTCATCTGCCCATTAACTAGATGAAATAATGGCAATTTGAAAGAAATATCCTATGTGTGATTTCTTGCATATTTGTTAGTACCCCACATACCACTGTCCTCTCTCTTAGGGATTCTGTGTGCGTGTGCATGCACACGTGTGCGTGCATGTGTTTATATATTCAATCAGAAAGGTAAGAATAATAAGATTTTGTTCTTATTCAAACCAATTTGTCTGACAAAAGTTCTAGGGTGAAAATGTTAAAATCTTACAGTATCTTTAGGTCAAAGGATAATTATAGTGAGAGATTAGTTTAGTCACATCAGAGGGAGTTCACTTCAGACATTTTTCTAGTGTCAGCTACAATATTTTCTACTCACTAATGGGAATCCAAGCTTTCTTAAGGAATAAAGAGATACCAAATAACATTACATCAAAGGAAAAGAACAATCTTCTTTTTGGTATGAGTGGATTTATAATTTACTTCTTTCCATCGTCAGAGTAATATCTAAAATGCTTTTTCCTATTTCTTTAAAAAATAATTTCTTTACTAATTCTAGCTGCTTATGCACTGTCATCTAATTCAGACAAGCTCTACAGAAATACTCTGCTGGGTGGGGATGCCATCCAAAATGAGAAAGTGGTTACTTTTTTTTTTTTTCTCTCTCTCTCTCTGCTTTTCTCATTAAGATAATGGTTCAGGAGTATTGCTAGTGTCATGATGATGGTAATGATTACTATTTATGAATTTCTCCATGTTTGTTAATTTCACCTTGGATCAAGTTAAAATAACACAATCTATGTATTTGAACCACACCGTTTTGGTACTAATTGATATTAAAAGGAGTGGTGTTGTACAATTGTCTTACAATGAGGTGTGTTGCGAGAAACATTTGTATTAAAATAATCCATGGAAAGAGGTTTTCTAGAGTATCATTTAGTATCCTACTTACAAGGACCCAAGGGAGACATTTTTCACATCACATTGTGGAAGGGGAAAAACTTTTGTGGACAAAACAGATTGGACTATTTTTGATCTTTTGGACTCTATCCATAGGAAATTTTTAAAATTGTATTTATTTTCATGAATTGATGTAACTGACAATGGCTCCTTCTTTTGGGACCACTCAAGTGTTATCTTGATGCTATGCTCAAGTGCCAGCTTGTAAGAAAGATCTTTCTTGGTCACTCATATGAAGTTTTACCTCTAGCCACTTGGTCCTAGACTCCTTATTTTTCTTATTCTACTATTTTTCTCTTTAATATATATAATCAATTAAATGTCATATGTATTTGCTTATTATCTCTCTTCTTCCACTACACATAAGCTCCATGGAACCAAGGACTTTCTCAATGTGTTCAATATGGGAAGCATAGTTTCTGGGAGGTGGTAACAGCCTATTGAATGAATGAATGCATGAGTAAGCATCTGTGATTTTTTTTTTTTTTTTTTTTTACCTGCCTGTAGTTTCTAACCTAGCTCAGACCACACTTCCTAAATCTAACAGTGACTTTTTTTTTTTTTCAACAATTTCCATTCTACTATACTCTTGCCCAATGCACTGGAATACCATGGATCAAACTGTAACTCTTTGGCCCTTATCCTTTCCTTGTATGTGGTATATTTTTAAAACAGTTTCCTATGCCCACTTGTCAGGCAACTTGCCTCAAAAAGCAGAAGCTTCTCCAAAACATATTCTCAGATCATCTTTTTGTCATTCTGATTTTGCTTTGAGTTGGTTTTTCCTGCCTTGCTACCTACTCTTCTTTGTCTCTATCTTCTGCTCTCTTTGGCAGAAGCCTTGCTTTTTAGCTCGTTGCTTCAGACACTGATGGAAAAGGAAAATAGAGTGCAAAAGATTTTAGAGCTGTGAAAACTCTGGATGGTGCCATAATGATGGACACATGCCATTGTACATTTGTCCAAACTCATAGAATGTGCATCAGGAAGTATGAACTACAGTGTAAACTATTGATTTTGAATGATTATGATGTGTCGGTGTAGGTTCATCAATTGTACCACTGTGACAGGGGGATGTTGATAATGGGGAAGGCTATACAAGTGTGGCAGTAGGAAAATCTCTAAAATACCTCCCCATCAATTATTCTGTGAACCTTAAACTACCCTAAAAATAAACTCTTAAAAACCGCAGTTGGGTGAGTAATCATAAAATTATGTACAGCAAAGCAAAGATGTAAAGAAAAAAATAGCACCCAAGATGTTTTCAGAAGACAGGTTGCTAATGAGTTTCAAAGTAATGATAAAGAAAAATGAATTGGATGGAAAAGGAAAATTAATGACAGGAAAGCAACTGTGAGAAAAAAAAGAAATAATAGTTATCAGCATTCAATGCAGCACATTGAGAATTCAGCACTTCGTAATCACATTTACCTTATTTGTTGATGTACGTGATAGAAGTTAAAAGTTTTGAAATGAGGAAAGTAAGTGAGATCTTAGGGAAACAGAAAAGAAGAATCATAAAGAACAAACACCCACCAAAAGCAATTCTCTAAGTTATATTACAGTTATCACATTTAATGCTTTCAATCATATTGTGTAACAATTTATTTTATTGGCAGTGACTCTATATTAGTATAGTCAATTCTTTTTATATTTGTGAAGTTGTCTGGAGTCATTAAGATTTTGCATGAACCTAGACATTTTGAATGTCTATTAGGACAATTTCATCCATCTTAGCTCAATGAAGGGCACAAATTCATCATTCTGTCCTAGATTCTCTTCCTTTATGACTCCACGTGTACTTCTTGGGTAAGTTCATCGACTCCCAAGGTTCTGAACCACATGTATATGCATAAGAAACTAACCTAGACCTCTCTCCTGAAATCTAGAAATATGGTATATCTGTCTACCGAACATCTCTCTTTATCTCCCAGATATCTGAAATCCAGTGGTTCCTAATCCAGTGTCCTTTACATTTCTCCCTCTCTCCTTATGTTCTCCCCCCATCTTCTATTTGAGTAAATGGAGACACCATCACCTAATTGTTCAAGTTAAAAATGTGAATATTTTTCTTGAACCACCATCTCTGCCTTATAACCACATCTCATGAACTATAAACTTCTATCCATTCCTTGCCTTTCATGTATCTCAAATAACAATTTTCTCTCCATTTTATTAACCTTTTCCTTTTTATGTCAACCTCTTAGTTAAAACTCTTGGAAATCCTCCTTGGAAATTCTAGTGTCCTTTGTATATTTCCCTCCCCTTTTTCCCTTTTTGTCTCCTGTATAAAACCCACCAATGGCTATTTTCTTACCTCAGGGTAAAGTATATAGTTTTCTATGCCCATTTTTTTAAATTAAGGTAATTATAAATTCATATGCAGCCACAAGAAATAACAGAGATCCTGTGTGCCTTTTACTCAGTTTCTACGAATGATGACTTGCTGAACAACTATAACACCATCACAATGAGCAAATTGATATTGATACAGTCCACAGACCTTATTATTTTTTTATCATGGTTTATTAAGCTCTGTATGATGTGGACTCTGCTTGACACCTCCATCATTATCTTCCACTAAGCCAACTCTTAAGTGTTTGCTTATGACAAATAATAATTGTATCCACACTTCAAGATTATTTTTATAACTTTCATAAAGCTTTCATATATGTGATCTTATTAGACTCTTAAAGGAACCCCATTACATGGGAAAAGTATATATCCTCAGAGACAGCATTTTCCAGATTGATCTAAGTAGGAGAAATACAATGTTTAGTTTAAGATCATAATAAACCAAGTTGATGGCACCTGAGTAAAGTAGTAAAATACAGAGAATTGAATATTTGTTATGTACCTAGAACTGTACTTGCATCATATTATCTAACCTATAAAACTACTTGATGGAGGAACCACCATATGATATGAATTATATCATCTGATTTGCAAAACCACTTATTTTACAGATGAGATTCAGTGAGATTATGAAATTTACATAAGATCACATTACTATTAATTAATGGTATCTGCTTTGGCTACCATCTGCATTTCAAACTCTGTGAAAGCTTTAGCCCACTTATGAATCAGTTGCAGAAGGCTGGAATTATTCCTTAGAAGTTTCTGTAAGAAGTTAATTCTTATTACAAAATAGTCTTTTTAGAACATCCAAGAAAGTCATTGAGAACCTGAAATTTGGAGAAGTTTGATGTTTTATGAGCCTACTTGGTGTTCTGCCCCAGTCATACACATGGTCATTTGGAGTACATATAAGTGCTTGAGACCAATTTAATTTTAAGATCTCATTTTCAATCTCACGGAAAGATGATGGTCCTAAAGTCCCCATTTGCTTAGTAAGAAGTGGTTTTAAGAAAGCAAGAATACACCAAAGCATCAATTAAAAAGGTATGTCAAGATGTAAGCTGTGGATTCCTTCCTTCTAACTGCATTTTTACTTCTACAGATTCCTCACAGAGCTGTAAAACTGCTTACTTATGTTGGAAACTGTCGTCTTTTGTGTAGGAGGCAGATGGCATTTTCTTGGCATAGTGCAGAGTGGATTTGCAGAACTAGCAGAAAAGGGGAGTCAGCAGAGGAGGAGAGAGAAAATGTTTTCTCGTGACACTTCCTTCAGCAGCAGCTGCTATGGTGTGCACTTGACTTGGCCAGGCAGAGGTCTCCAGGGGCTCCATTAAAACTTAGAGCTAACCCACAAAAAGAGACACCCATCCATTCCCCATCTGAAAACTCTATGGCATTCAGGCTTATTTCTAAGAAGGTAAAGGTCTGTCCTGCCTGCAGCCCAGGGCTGAAGTGGGAATTAAATATAACAACCTATAAAAATAATAATACAGATCTCTCCTATTTTGTATCATACCTTCATTGTTTTAAACAAACTTGATCTAAAACAGGCTGGAAATCTTAGGATTGCCATCTAGGTTCTAGAATATGTTTTGTTTGCGCCAGATAGAATCTTAAAAATAAGTAATGATTTGTCAGTACTTAAAAATTAGGAGATTTCATATAAGCACCTCAAAAAATCAAAAAGTTTAGACTACTTCACTGTTAAGTCCCAATGTGCGGAGTTGAGGAGATGGAACAAATGTTTTGTGGACAGTCTCTCTTTTGTCTTTTTCCCCCTCATGTGTTCCAATTGAATTTTCATCTTAAGTCAGATAATATATGACCACTTACAAACTATTTTAAGTAAAAAATATCAGTCTAGTCTAAGTTCATTCTTGTTCTGGAGAATACGAAAGAGTTTCTGGACTTCAATGTGGAATTATATGGTTGTTTAGTGTATTTCCTATAACTGAAAGTGACCTTAGGGATCGAATGACTTAGAAAATGTGGCCCACAGAATCCTTGGTATTTGTGGAAATGACTCCATCACTTCCTAAATCCCTTTTCCAATCAGAAGAATATCACCTGTATACGTGTGTTCCATGTGGCAAAGTTTCGCAAAACTTAAAGATTTCACGCTTAGAAAAAAGAAAATAATCATAAGGGCTGTTTTAAGCATAATCAACCTGCTTTGGAGAAGAAAGCACATAAACCAAATATCTATATTTATTTGTCCGAAGTCATCTGGTTTACAAGGAATTAGTATAGAGGCCTGGGGTTCTGTCCTATAACCAGGAACCAAGATTATTTTTGCATTCATTTGAAACAAATCCCCTGAAGCTGTGCTCTCCAACCAGACTTTGGGAGCTGGAGTTCGTGGGTCAGTGGTTCTCAGTTGGAAGGATGAAGCACTGATGGTGTTGCTCTACCCCAGAATCATTCAGAAATATCAAAATGGGGGATGGGGAGGACCTTCCATGCCCCATCCCATGCCCAAAGCACACACATGCACATAAATGTCTCTGTTGAACATTCTTCTGCCCCCTTCCATGGAGACTACTGAAGGTTCCCCATTAACTAGAGACTATTTGGAGTTTTCTCCATATCAGTGCATTCAACATTTCTTTTTTTTTTTAATTTTTATTTATTTATGATAGTCACAGAGAGAGAAAGAGAGAGAGGCGGAGACATAGGCAGAGGGAGAAGCAGGCTCCATGCACCGGGAGCCCGATGTGGGATTCGATCCCGGGTCTCCAGGATCACGCCCTGGGCCAAAGGCAGGCGCCAAACCGCTGCGCCACCCAGGGATCTCGCACTCAACATTTCTTAATGCCCGCAGCTGTGCTACCAGTAGAACATAGTGGCCCCAATTATTTTTCCCAAGTACAATGTGAAAGAGGCAAAGGAGTGAAAAGAATTGTTTGGACTCAAAATGACTCATTTCAATTAGTCTACTAGCTGCACAAATTTGAACACGTCGTTCAAGCTTACTGAGCCTCAGTTTCCTCATACTTGGAATGGAAATAATACCAGGTGCTCTCTATATGCATTGCTCAAATTCAAGAAAAATACCTTTAAGAGTTTCTAACAAACTGTATGATACTCAGAGGTTAACACATATCATATCTGCTACCAAGAGATCAGCAAATCAATGTGAAATATCCTTCTCCAAAGATATTTATATTTTAGTAATGGCCTTTCGTGTCTTAAGTCACGGGACTAAGTGTATGAGAATTTGTCACTGCCAAAGAATGAGATGGAGGAAGATTAAAAAAAAAAAAAAAAAAAAGCGGAAAAAAAAAAACCTATATTGTTTTCTCTGAAATTGTGCCCGAGCAGAACCTTAACTTTAGTTATTGAGCAATATCTGCAAAATAATGTCTCCCCTTCTTGCACCAAACTGAAATCAAACTATTTGCATCTGTCCATAATTGTCTATAGGGTATATTCAAAGCAATTTCCAAATACTTGATTCATTCTTTTCCCCCATATACGATTACATGAAGAAGCGGGTAGAGCCACCTAGGTAGCTTAGAGAAGCAATTGATTTTGGAAACGCTATTTTTCGGTTGTTGTTTTCTTCTCCAAGATCAACCCAGCAAGAGGAAGAATTTTAAGATTCTTTAGTGTCTTACTCTGTCCCTTTCCTGTGGGGTTGTTCTACAGGAGGTCCAGCATCAGGGCTGCTAAAAAGACACGTGTCCCAGGGAGTAAATGTGAACTAAATAAAAACACAGCAACAGGGAGGCTGGCTTCATTTGAGCTCCTTTGAAATATAAAAATAACACCCAGCATAGTCAGGATCCCTGACTGCCGATCACAATGCAAAAAGTAAAAAGGCACAGTCCAAATGAAAAGCATATCCTTCCCAGGGACATACTTCTTAGGGTTTGGTGTTACAGTCTGAACAGTTACTAAATGTGGCGCCTCCTACTCCCCCCGCCCCAGTCCTCCAGGGGTAACAGAGTGCTCCAAATACAACTTTAATTGGCCTGCTCTGGCTTAACAGGGCCATCTGCTGTGACTTCTGAGACTGTCCCTTGGGTCTCTTTCTCTTCCCTGAGCATAGCAGGGGTCCTTCACTGTGTCTTGCATCAGCTGCATGCTAAATTTCTATATATGTTCATTTCATTTTAAGGACATTTTCTCTAAAAGAAAGAGTTTTTTTTTTTTTTTTTTTAAGTCACTTAGGTCTTCTTGAAAACATTTGTGTTTAACTTTTCTATTGGCAATGTGGAACAAAATCATTAAAAAAAAAAAAAAAAGCAAACAAGCAAAAAAAAAAAAAAAAAAAAAAAAAAAAATCAAGAGACATACAGGCCCTAAGCAAAAAGTCCTCTTTATATTTGTGAATAAAGCAGGATACGATAGATACTTAGCTCAGAATGGATTTTGTATGCATTAAGGAAATGGGTTTATGATAGGTTCATCTCCTCACCAAACGCACTGGTGCCAAAATGAATATTGTGACTCTCAGTGCCTGGCTCCCACTTAGGAATTGGTATTTTATAATAATCCATTTCACTATCTGTTATTTTGTCTGAAGGATGTCTAATCTCACTTTCCTTCCAAAGTCAGTAATATTGTCAAAGTAATCACAGGGCATTCTGCAGAGTGTACCTGCGAATATTCACGTTCTATAAAATGTTGAACACATGCAAATTACTGAGAGTCAGAACTCACTTATTCACGAATTGAAACCTGCATAAAGCTGTAGTGCTGTCTGTACGTGTTGCTCTGGCATAAGGGGACTTATGGAATCATAGGTACCACACATATGAAGCTTTCACTATATTCCAGACATTGTTCAAAATGCTCTGAGTGAATGAATTCATTGTGTCTTTGTTTTAATACTACTTTTTAAATAATCATAGTTAGGAAGAAGAGAACCCACAGTAGGATATATGTCAGGCTCAGAAAACATTGATTCAGCTACAGATTCATTTTGGTTATATTTATTATAACCTCCAGACAGTCAGAAGGTATTATCTTGTCTCTGTGTCGTTTAAAAGATGTCCTTACGCTTATCCCTTTGATGACAGGGATATCGCTATGATTAGCTAATTCTCATTAGTGTATCCATATTTTAAGAATGTGCTTAATAATCTTCCCATGGAGCTTGCCCAGGGCACAGGGAGAGATTGTGCCTGCCTAGCATGTCCAGGCAAGCCTTTTCACCTGAGGCATATGTGATGTGAACATGGATGGTGTGGCTTCATCCTCAGGAGACAGGAACATTATCAATGAATTGAAAAAATTAAGTCCATGTGATATTGGGAAATTCGGGAACTGTCAAATCCCTCTCAAAGTCATGTAATGAGTATAATATTCTTGTTGTTTTGATCAATGGATAATGCATGATTATACATATTTTAAAGTTTGCATAAAATTCCTCTTAGATTTTTGGCCAGATTCATGCCTTCTCATTTGAAACACGTGACTTTGGGTTGTAATTGGTGGCAAACTAACTTGCAGACTCCATGTCTTAGAAAGGAAATGGAATGCTTTTGGTATTTCAGATGATAAACCTGAAGTTATAATTGAGAGTAACTTCTGTTTTCCTAGGAGGAGACAAAATGTAGAAGTAGAGAAGTAGAAGGCAGTCATTAGGAGGAGAATTTGAAATCTCCTGTTAGCCATGCTTTTGTTACTTTTATTCCTCTGACTGGAATTCAGTAAGTCATGCTCTTGTTCAGAGATAGACAGTTCCACTCCTTCTTCCAAACCATTTTTGAAATTCACGTTTTCCACCACCATGGGGAAAAATAACCCACCAGGTTCCACCTGCTTTTCCACATGCTGATCTGGTGTGTAAAAAAATTGTTGGCGCTTGTTTATTGTTTTGGAGAAGTTACAGTTGACAGCTAGATAAATTGTTTATTTGTTGCATGGATAGAATCCGAAAATTCGAGACTCCAAGTATTTTGATAAGGAGAGAATTTTTTATAGGGTGAGGGGCAGAGAGTGAGAGAGAGGAAGAGACTCTTAAGCAGACTCCACCCAGTATAGAACCTGCTGCAGGGCTCCATCTCACAACTCTGAGATCATGACCTTGAAAGGACTACAGACACTTAACTGCCTGAGCCACCCAGGCACCCCTAACTAGCAGAAAATCTTAAGCAAGAGGAGGAAAGACTACTCTGGTCGAAAAGCCAGAAAGTGTTAGTCAAGCCTTCAGATTTCCATTTCACTGAGAATTCCATAGAACATGAAGATAGAATTTCATATATACAAACATAAGATGAAAAGAAAAAAAAAGACAGAATTGGTCTATTGTGGAGTAAAAGCCAAGGATCTTGTGAATAGTGCCATTTTAATTGTTTCATAAAAGTTTCCCACCTTTTGAAGTTATTTTAGGTACTGTATTTCAAGTGACCAAATGAATGATACTGAACAATGGATGCTGTTTGCTTTGCCTACCTTTAGGGATAGACTGGAGGCAATAAAAGTGCAAAACTAATTGGTGGAAATCTATCATAGTGACATTTTAAGAAAAACACCAAATAACTATTTGTTTAGGATTTTTTTTCATTCACAAATTTACCTTGAAATAGTCCATTTTATTTTTCATGAGATTCAGATCCCAGTTAAACCTCTCTATTTAGCAGAACACTATTTATTATCTGTCTCTCTTATCTCAATTTAAGTGTGCCTGCAGAACTGATTACACCACAAATAACAAAGATCTGCAATTATTAGTGTTTTCCTTCCCCAGTAGGTGCCAGTTTGCTCTTTTTCGTAGCAAAACAATGAAAGATAGTTTTAAATAAAATACCTGTTTCAGAAGCTTTTGAGTCTATCAGGTTCATATTTAAATCATCAATAAACCATCATGATTTCATTCTCTAGCATTCAATTTAACATTTACTCATAAACTATGGCTGTAATGCATGATGCTATATCACAGCCAAGGATGAAAACATGAGGCTTTGGGTTTCTCATTTGATTTTGTTCTCCATTTATTTAGCAGGGGCTGCTCTTCAAATAGTAAATGTTGTGGCTAAAGAAGACAAGGGATGACTAAGTAAAAATCTAATTAAAATGAAAATATGGGAGTTCTATTACTCTTCTAACTTCATCATTAGCTATTTTTAACTCGATTACTCTAGGCAGTGACAAAGAGTTGATTTCAAATCTGTCAAACGCCATACAGTCTTGAGAAAAGACACATCTAAATTTGTACAAGAATAATTTTTTATTCCATAGCCTTGAATAAATTTGGAGAGTAAAAACACTAGTATTAATTATGTTATTTTAAGTATCTCTCTGAGTGAAGAATTGATTGGTTTAGATATAGTATCCAAGTTACTTGTTCAAAAGTTTTAAAGCTCGTATGTTACTGTTCCTTTACCATTATAGTTGGGTCTCTGTCAGAGTTCATGTGTCGTTTTTTCATAATCTTGAAAAAAAGTTAAGGATCTATATGCAGGGAGGGTAGGTACCTTTACCTGAAGAATGTTGTTAGAACCCTGCTATTTACTTGCAGAAGAAGAGTTTTCCTTAAAATAGAAAATTAGAACTGAATAA
The DNA here is from genome assembly GCF_011100685.1 of Canis lupus familiaris. NCBI lineage: Eukaryota > Metazoa > Chordata > Mammalia > Carnivora > Canidae > Canis > Canis lupus. The sequence continues at coordinate 31,069,729 of NC_049239.1, read as the reverse complement.
CTAAATGGTCACAGTGTAGGGCTGGCATTGTGTCACAGGTACAAATGGGATCTATAGTGACACATGTTTGTCACTCTCTGTTTTAAATTTGTGTTTTGATTTTTTTTTCTTTATAGGAAAAACTATTAATAGGATAATTTCAAGAGTTTTCAGGCAAATTGCAGGACAATTAATAAAATAATCATAGGGACAAGCTGGAAAAGGAGGCTCTTATAATCTCCAGCTGTTCCTTGATATTCACAGGCAGAAAAAAAAAAAAGAATCATCAGAGAACATCAAGATAATAAGTCTCATCAATAGCAAGGCATTTTGGGGAACAGCAAGGAAATCTAATGAGACCTATTAATTCAATCAATCATCAAGGAAAAATAGAGAGAGAGAGAGAGAGAGAGAACGATGAAGGAGATATACGAAGAAAATAGAGAGGATAAGTGCTATCAGCGTCCTTAGAAAATAGATCAAAGTGTATACCTTAGTTCCTCAGAGCATTCCAGGGACTGATACTCATCTATTTTACAGATGACAAAGCTCTATCTGCCTTTGGTTCCAAGAGAAGTTTCTATATCTATTCATATTTCAGCTTATGCTTGACCAAATGAGCATAAACAGAATCTTGAATAATCCAAATAGAATTTGCCTTTCCATATAATTAAATAATTCCAAACATCCTAATCATAGTGTTCTATATTTATTATATTCTATAGTTTTCTAACATGATATTATTAGGGGAGGCTAATAAAAGGTATGCAGGACCTTACTTTTACATTTTCTTGTGAGTTCATAAATACCTCAAAAAAATTTTTTTAAAAAACCATAAGAGATTATTTAGCACTCAGGTCTTGGTTTCCAATACTATTCTCCAGTAATACAGTTCTGAACTCCTTAGATTAATGGCTGATCAAAAAGTTTCACAGGATGAGGATATGCTAAAAGGACACAGAAGCCAACTGAAAGAGCTCCTAATGCCCAAAACCAGGAAAAATAAGCAACATGATAAATAAAGTAGTATTGGATTATAACACAAAGTCTAAATATCCACGAGTCTATAATGATATAAATAAATAATTGAATAACTAAGCAGGGAAGAGTAGAAAAATCTCCCATGCCAGAGAACTCCAAATAATGTATATAGATACTTTGCCTTCAATGGAGTAGAACATAATTCCTCACTCCTCAAGTGTGGGCTGCTCATATTGAATTCTTTCAGAAGAGTATATTCTATGAAAAGGTAGAAAAAAAAAAAGAGTAACTCCCCAGTGGAGAGTCTTGACAAGTACTGTCATAGTCAGCTGAGTGGGGTTAACATCAAGAATTATAAGTCATGTTACAGGATGTACCCTGGATATGATGTGATTGAAAATGGCACTTTGCCACTGTGGTCTTCCTCGCAAAAACTCATAACTCTAATTCAATCATGAGAGAAATATCAGATTGATTCAAATTAAAAGACATACCACAGAATATCTGAGCAGTAATAATCAAATCTGTCAAGATCATCAAAGCAAAGAAAGTCTGAGGAAATTATCACAGCCAGGAAGAGCTTAAGGTGACAGGATGACTGGCTGGGATTCAACCCTGGATACGATCTTGGAAGATACGAAGAACATCAAGCAAAAACTAGAAGCATATATGTAAAGTGTAGACTTTAGTTCATAATCCTTTATATTACATGATTCATTAATTGTGACAAATGTTCCACACCAATATAAGATATTAAATGTAAGAATAACTGGCTGTGGAGTCTATGGGATGTCTATGTACTGCTTTCAACAATTTTCTGTAAATTTACAACTATTTTTAAATTAAAAGTTTACTAAAAAATACTGATAATAATTTTCATGCAGATTGATTAGTAAGTTAAATTCATAGCTTTATTTATTAAATAAAACTATCTTCATTTAGACTTCTCTCCCCGCCCCCTCCCTCTCTCTCTTGTAAAATTTGTTTGGGTACAACCTTGGCTATTGTCTTGATCTATCTGCACCAATATGACATTTTCATTTGTTCAACTTTGCCATACATTTTACTCTCTGATTGTGTATCAGTTTTCTCATTTTAAAAATCAGGACATTAATATCAACTCGCTGGATTGCAGTAAAAATATAGTCAAATTATATTCATAAGGCACTCACTGACATTTCTGGCCACAGAATAAATTTTACATGAGTATCTAAATTTAACTTTCGAAAGGTGGGCTGCATATCATGATTAGAATGCATCTTCTCTAGAAATGTTGGTATAAAATTGATATTCTGCCTTTAGACTTCATCATCTTAAAATCAAAGAAGTAAGTCCCCTTCCTAATATTATTCCTAATATTATTCCTAGTATTATTTTTAATTTGATTTCATGTTCATTAACATTATATATCTGTAGGAGATTGTATTGTTCAAAGGTAGCGTGGGCAGTATTTCCCATCTCAGACATTCTTCTGCAATCAACCTTATCCTTTCCCTTTCAAGAAGTGGAGCCTTATTTTCCTCGCCTTGAAACCGGGCTGGACTTGGTACAATGGGTCAGATGTGAAATTGTGTGACTTCCTAAGTTGGCTCAGAGAAGGACATGCAGTTTCCACCTTGGGACTCTTGCTTTCGGATGCAGCCTCTCCTCTAGGGATGATAATTCTTGGGACCCTGCCACTGGGAAGCCTAAGTTACATGAAAAAGTCATGTAGATGTGCTTTGGTTGGTAGTCCCAAATTTGCCTAAACCTGGAGTCATTCCAGCCCAGGCACTAAACATGTGACAGACATATAAATGAATAAACCTTCAGATGACTTTAGCCCCCGTCTTCTTGGCATACCCTGACATTTTGAGCTTTTCTAGCTGAGGCTCCAGATATCATGGACCAAAGATAAGCTAAATCCTAACCCACAGAATCTGTGGTTATTGTTAAGCCACTGAATTTAAAGTGGTTTATTTTGCAGCAATTAATCAATCATGTCAAACCTTCTATTCTTCTTCATATAAAGTGGAAGAAGAAAGCAAATGCTTTTAGGCCCTACAATTTTCTTAAATGAAATGAAATTCTAAGTGTTCTCCATAAATTCTTGACCATAGAGGGTGCATTTATGACCTGGACTTTATCTATGGATCTCACTAAGCTTAGAATGCTCCTAAACAGAATTCTTCTTATACATGTACCATTAGCCTGAGCATGAAATCACTTACTTGTCTGAGTCTGATATCTGGCTGTCAGACGCTCTAGTTATTGCTGACACTTCCCTCTGGTTGAGGTCACATAAAACCAGAAAGCCAATATCCCATGACTGATATGGTCTGAGAAGATGATCCAACTGCTCATACTGACCTGGAGTAACTGAATCATTCTCCTCACCATCTTCATCATTTAGTGTAACCCCTTTACCTCATTTCAATGCCACGATGCAAATTAACTCAGTGGCTTCTGGTTAGCTTCTGATGTTTGCAAAGGAGTCCTCCAGCAGCATTGATTATCTCTGAGGCAAAAATATCTGGCGAAGGTAGAGGAAAGGAGAGGGGAAAACAAAATGCTATTGATAGTTATTAGCATAATATTATATTTTTATGCTTGTCTTTTAGAGCCCAAAGAGAACCACAACACATCTCTGTAATCTTTCCTTTTCTTGGAACAGGTACCTTGAAGTTAAAACTGTTTTAAATATTCGTATTTAACTGGCAAAGCACTCCTAGATGTTATAGAAAAATTAAAGGAGTAAGAAGTTCTTCCACCTGCAATAAATACCAAAACGTAAATGCTTTGTCGATGGGCAAAAACTGGGGAAAGCTTATTAAGTATTCACCTATTGATGGACATATTCTTAGAGTGGTATCCTCAGAATTCTTGTTTCTTTTCCGTCCACTTTCTCATTCCTGCCCCCTCTCTCTTTGCCAGATAATGATGCATTCTATACTGTATTTGTCTTTTTTTCATATCATTTACCATGCATGTGTGTGTATCTATGAAGCTTTTTCCGGGAATTTTATTATTGCATTGCTATAAAAATGCTGTATTTAGTTTGTAATATTTTACATTTTATAACACATAAAAGTTATAACTGCTTGTGTATTTTGTCACGAGTCATATAGTTACCTGTTTAGTACACATAATAGATTTAAATCCATTTTCTTTAGATTTTCAGTTCAATAAGTAGTCTACAAATAATGATGCTAGTTTATACTATTTTAAGTCTTTAAATCATTTTTATTATCTTATTATCCAGAACTGCCCTAAGATTTTTGAAAGAGTGGTGATTACACTATGCATTTTCATCTTTTCCTTCATATCTGTACAAATGCTTCTAGTTAATTTCACTGTTAAAAACCATAGAATTATGAGTTCGAAATACATTTCATATTAGCTTTTAACATTTTTAAATTCTTACAGTGCTCTAATAGCTTCCAGCATCTCTTTAAATACCTCCAGTAAAATAAATAAATAAATAAATAAATAAATAAATAAATAAATAAATAAATAAAAAACAAATAAATACCTCCAGTGTTCTTTCTTAAGCAATTATTCTCTGATTTTCTATTTTCTTTGAGTTCTATGAGAACAAAGTGTACATCGCTCCAGCTAATCATAATTGTATTGCCAACTTAGCATATTATTATATTTGTTGACTGATAGAATTAATAAAAAAAATAAGTAAAATGCAATTCATTTATTCATTTTGCTCTTGCAAAGGATTGATCTTAACTGGGTTTACAGCTTAAATCTCTAGTAATTAGAGTAAAACATCGCAGAGATTGGTAAATCCTTGCCAGCATTCTTAGTTTTCTGGCTTTTATGGTTAAGACTCTACACTGTTTCCTTAGGCATTTCAAATGGAAATTAAGAAAAGACAACTGGCTGGGCATAACCACAAACTAGAAGGACACTTTAAATATCTTGTAACTGCCCAAGTTGGTGGATGTTAACCGGACTTCTTATGGTGGTCATTTTGCAATATATACAAATATCAAATTATTATGTTGTACACCTGAAACTCATATAATGTCATGTCAGCTATACCTCAGTTAAAAAAAAAAAAAAAATGTTACCCATTGGAGATGTAACCATGAGAGAAAACAAAACCTCAAACAAATACTGTTTCTTTTTAATTCTCATAATCTTATCAAAGATCGTACAACCAACTCCATGCTCAAAATCATTGATTCTTTCTCCCTTGTATATTTAAAATATATTCCACATACTGACCAACTATTTTGTGCTTGTGACTGGGCTAAGTGCCAGCCAAGCATGCAAGGTTATTATAACTGAGTAAATTATTGCCCTTAGTCTATGTCAGATATAACAGACTTACTGAATGTGTTTTTTAATATAAAACAATGAGATATCTCATAAAACTGTGAGATGGCTTGCGTGTGCATGCTATGCTGTTTTGTTCTCCAAAATATTGGAACTCTTCAGACAATATTAGTTTTTCTGTTTGTTTTGTTTTGATCCCAGTTTGAGCCCCTTTGGTGATTCTTGCAACTTGACCTAAAACATATTGCTCATTGATCCTAAAGCTTCATATTTCATTGACAATGTATTGCAGATCAGGTCTAAATTGAATTGTAGTCTTTTAAACTGTTACTGGATAGTGACAAGCCCGACATCTTTCTTCTTGACCTTTGTGCAATAATAAAATATCCTGTCTTCCTGGCACTTTCACTTTTATAGTTTTCTCTTCTTTTAGCTCCTTGGGGCACTTTTCCAGACCACCTCAAGTTTCCAAATAGAATTGCATGATTTGGGCATAATAGCACCTGACAGCAGTAGAGAAACAGTCTTTCTTAAAGAATTTATGGATTTTTCAGAATGCTATCTGGGATGCCACCTCTGCCCACATCACTGATTCATGAGTTCATCTTTAGCAAGACAGCCACAGAATTACTTTTCTGCAGAGAACTGATAACTTCTTGGGGGAGAAGAGGGTCAGCCCGTCACTGGGTGAATATCATACGACATAAAGCCCAAATGCTATAACGCTATAAAAAGTCATCAAGTATTTTACAAAATGAGGTTCTTGCTGCTTGGATTCCATCAGGCAGCAATTTTTACTCTGATTACCTAAAGTCGCTTCATCTGTCTCTCAGCATTTCCCTGCCTGTAGCTTATGACTTTTCCTCTAAGAGGGATTTGATGTTCTGTCAATTTTCCCATTGTTTATGGCACTGTTTTGTGCAGATAGTATCTTAAAACAAACAAAAAAACCCGAACAACAAAAACAATGTCAATCTGTCTTTGCCTCTGCAGAGTTTCCTAAGGTCTGTAAAACCTTCTAGCAATTGATGACATCAGGACAGATTCAGATCTCTGTGCCTCATACTTTCGTAAACTCTATCTTTACTGAAGCTCTTAAAAAATAGTTTCCTTTTTGTTTAGAACTTGAGTCACAGGTAGTAAAAATTCTTCCTGACATTTGTATTTCTACTTAAGTCTTAATTCTTGACATAGGTCAACTTGTTTGTGAGAGCTAAAATACACTACTGAGAGTAATGGACAAGTAGTATAAAAATGGAGGTATTTGTTATTATCTGTATAGAATGAGAATATTCTGGTCTGTCTAGAAAGCAGTTATTATACAAGTAAAATGGATACTACTTCCTGGGGACCTTCTAGGACTTTGCTCCTCAAGGGGCAATCTGAGGACTGTCAGACAGCTTTTCAAAAATGAAGACTCTTGGATCCCACCTTGGACCTACTGAATTAAAACCTACATTTTACCAAAATTCCCAGATGGTTTGAGTGCATATTAAAGTTTGAAGTTTGAGGAATACTGTTTGAGAAATCATAATGAACTTTAGCTATTTTGTTTTCTATTATCCTATATATAACATTTGAATGCACATAAGTATTTTTAATACCATTGTAAAGATTAAAATCTGGCTCTGAAATTTTAAGTCACTAAAAAATTTCTCAAAATCACACAGCAAGTAAATTAGGAAAAAATGTGGGAAAGAATTTAACAGAATTTGAACCCAGATATACCTGAACAAAGCTTGAACAAAGAATCTGTTCTTCACTTTGTGTTTTTTTTTTTTTAATATATTGACCTTTGTTAAATCTGATATAAGTGCTGTCAGCATTTTTGAATGTCTTCAGGAGATTAATCTGAGGCTGATATATCATAACTAGAAATACAGAAACTTTTAACTTCCTCCAATGAGTTACAAGTTTGATAAGAAAGTTGTATAATATAAAACTAATACCACTAGCACTAAAATGTGTTCAACAGAATTTAGAACTTGCATGTCCTACAAACTTCATTTTAAGTGTGTACATATGATTTCATGCTTTCATTTATTTGCTACTCAAGGCAATATTAATGAAGGTAGTTTTTCTAAAATAGCACAGTGAGGCCTCAGAATAAATAAGAATTTCAGTAATCTAATTATATAAGTACATGGGAGAAAAATATGAAAAGATTAATACTAAACTGAAGCATCTCCCCATTTCTTTGTAAAGATTTTAAAAATGCTTTAAAACTTGCAAACTATTACTGCATGCTGGGGTGTGAAGCACTGTATATCTTTTAAAATGAAAATAACAAAATCTTTTAGAAAAATAGGCAAGAAAAAGTCTGTGCTCATGACTAATGCAATGATTATGCTGATTGTTAATACAGGGCAGAAAACTAAAGGTGTGCTCTGTAGGTACCACTCAACATATGAGTGAATTACTGATATAGGGAGTATGTATTAACAAATGAACAATCAGGTGATCTAAGAAAGATTTTAGCAAAAGATTCAGGTTGCAGCTGTAGTTAGAATGTGAAAATATTTCAATTTCCAGGACACTTTGAGTGGTTTCTTAGGACAACAAAAGCAGTCTCAAAAATAAAAGATGCATGCCTCCTTTATTTGTTAGCTATTTCTCATTTTAAAAAGTGCCAGAGCTACTTATAGAAAACAAAAACAAAAACAAAAACACCTCAGAAATAATGAGCTAAGGGGGATTCAATACAGGTTCAATGATTTTCAATTTCTTAGGAGACCCACAAAAGAGATGAATCTTCAGTTCTAAGCATTTGTCTTTTAGACTCTTTGTTTGTAAAACATGGCTAAAATTGTTAATCTTTCTACAATAAAGTCATGGTTTCATCTCAGTATCCATATATAAATAACAAGTTTCAATTCTTTTGCTTTTCAATGATGAATAGTAAGATGTTTTGTTCTTTGATGAGCAGTCTTTATCAATGACTTATATTTCATTCATAAGAACCCATTGTAGCTGGTGATTATCAAGGGATCCATTGAACTGGAATGTCTGCAAGAAGAGACCTTGTGTAATATTGATGACCTTATGTTATTTACATGTTAACTGAATGTTAAAAAGAAGCTATTTTGATATCTTGGTTTGGGCTAAAGTTGCCAAATTAAGTACAGTACATTATCAATATGCCTTGTTGTTAAAGTAGACACGTTTGACTATTTGTGCAGGACTTGCCACCAGGGTGACTCTTGGCTTTCCAGACCTCTGACCCTTAACCCAGACTGAAGACAAAGAGGTGGTGGGACAGGGGCAAGACTGATTATGAGGAGGGCCCATGTTGAAGATTTCTTGAGAGAGAATTATTGAGTGATTGTTGAGTTCTCCCTTCTCTGTTGGATGTAAACGGGTAGTTCATCTTCAGCCAAGGAAGGGCCCTTCAGGTTATCTATTTTAAAAGACTTTCATGTGTCAACGAGGGTATAGAGGAAAGAAAAACAAGCTTATATATGTTGCTTGTGAAAGTCCAAAGGTGGAGGGCTTGTCAAGACTGAACTGCATGTTCACTGATAGTCTGGCAAAGTAAATGTGTCTTTTTTTTTTTTTTTTCCCCAGAATAGACTCCACAAAAGATGACCAAAATTGCTTCCCCATGAAGGGACTCTCAACAAGAATTCTGCCCAGGGACCCCAACTGAATAAATCTGCATGTGATATAGGGCCAGAAACAACATGGGATGGGGGAGTCTTATGTTATCCTAAAAAAAAACATTTCAGGTAATTTAGTTTTAACCCATTTCAAACAATGTTAAATCAATGGGAAAGATCTCTGCTAAACAACTTCAAAGATTCAGTGTTAGTGGAGTCATTTAATGAAAAAAAAAAGAGAAGTGTAAGACAGTAACTGCTTAAAACAAAATGCTGTCTCATTAAAGTCACTAACCTTCAGTGACAATCAGTTGATTTTCATTGCATTAGTAGGGGCAGAGGAGTGACTAACTAGATTCCCAGAATAAGCCTTAATTCCAACAAAGTTCATCAGAAAATCGTTGAAGCATTTTGCCACAAGTAATAATATTCCAAAAGGAGGTGTAGAAAATTAAATCTCTCTCAGACAAGATTTTGGTTTGAAACAATTTTTCTTCCATCCAGAGATCATATTTTCCACACCCAAAAAGAGTGTAAAGAGAGAGTCCATACTGGGACTGCAGGTGTAAAGTACTTTACTCATTATGTGAGTGTGAATGGTGCCCGAAGGACGCTGGGAAGGGATCTAAGTAAATAGCAGCCCCTGAGAAAAAGGGCCAGCATGTAGGCATCTTTCAAAACCAATAGGTGCCAATACCAGATGAATCATACTACCAGTCTCTTTTTTGCATCTTCCATAATATTTGCCCTTTGTAAAGAGGCAAAGCTGAGGATGGTCTAGTGAGTGGGAGAGGAGTGGAGGCTGATAAGACATAACGAAGCTAATGGTGAAGTATTAGAATAAAATTGTTTTTCTCATTTGGCCCCTTTTTAGTGTGGGCCTTAAAACCCAGTAATCTAGTTATACACATAAAGCAGAGAGCATGAAGAATTGAAACACTTAGAGTTCTCAAATTATACAATTTTTATAAAATATGGGAAACATGATTAACTAATCATGCTTTAAATATTCCCTTTTTTTGGGCTTTCTTTTTCTTTCCTTTTTTCCTTTTTAAAAGACATTTACATAAAACATTTCATATGCCAAGCGATTTTCTAAATGCTTTACAAATGTTAACTTATTTAATGATTAATAGATCTTTTTTTTTACATGGCAAAATAAAATTCTGTGGGACTATTTTGGTGTACCTCTCTTATTTTAAATTTATTGCAAAGAAATTAGAATAAAAGATTACAATAAACACAGACATACACACATGTTTGCACTGCTACTGTCACTATTTGCATTTTGAATAACCTTAAAAATACCTTTGCAAAAATCACTGTACCTAATGCTTTAAATTGGGATTATGGCCAATTATTATAAAAACCTAGGAAAGTTTTAGCCTATAGTAGAAATTCACTTCTTTAAGGATTAAAAGTGTGCAAATAGCAGTTATTAGGACCCAATTATACTTAAATATTTATTGGACCCTTTTTAACACTTTTCTAAAATGCTAATTAAATTTATGCATGGCTAGTAGCTGATGAGAGTCAAAACATCTATAAATTTTATGCCTTTCTGATCCTTAGGAAGATCTTGTATAAAAATAGTGGAGTCAAAAGCAATTTATTAAATAGTATAAATTGTGAAAACAGCTAAACATTTAAGCCCAGCCCCAGATTATTTGGAGAAACTAAAGAAACAAGCCTTTCTCTACTCACAAACTACTTTCTATTTAAAATATAATGACTGATTCATGTGAGCAATACACTGTCCATTCTTATCACAAGATACACAAAATAAAACTTTAACTAAATGCAAAATTTGTAAGTGACCTCTTTCAAAATGGCAATTGAATGAACATTTTCTCCATTTTTACTAGCTTGAGGTGTGATATATTGTAAATTGCATGTATGTAAAATGTACATTTTGACAAATTTTGATATATAGACATATCAAAACATCAAATTACCAAATATACATTCATACATAACTTATAAAGCATGTAAACACATACATATATAATTCATCAACTATATAACATAAAATATGTAATATAAAATAATACAAATATATGAATAAACATAAAATATATAAATATATAGCTTATCAAATATGTGCATTTGTGTATTTTTGCAACCATAACCAAATCAACATAATGAACATATCAATCATCTGCAAAAGTTTTCTCTTGACCTTTTTTTTTTTTTTTTTTTTTTTTTTTCTGTAACTCTCTTGACCTTTTGTAATCTTTCCTTATGACATTTCCTCACAGGCTTTTGTACCCAAGCAAAGGCTTTGTGTTACTATAGATTGTATTTACTAGAAATTTACATAGATAAAATCATACACCGTGTACTCTTATTCTTTGGTTCTTTGTACTCATAACTAGTATTATTTTGAGATTCACCCATTTTTTTCCATCAGTAGTTTTTGCTGTCTTATTATAGAGTAATATCACATTGAATGGACACACTAAAATTTATCTACTCATCTATGGTTATCATTTAGGTTATATCCAGTTGTTAGCTATTACAAATAAAGCTTTCAGGAGTATTTGTGTACTAGTCTGCATGACTATATAGATTTATTTTCATGTGCATATAACTAGGGGTATAATGACTGGTCATATGATCAATATATTTTTTAACTTTTTTAACTTTTTACTTTGAGATAATTTTAGATTTAAAGAAGAATTACGAAGTTTGCACAAAGAATTCTAGTACATCCATAACCCAGTATTCTTTAATGGTAACAACTTATGCAACTTATGCTTAACCGTTGTTTTTGGGTTTTTTTGTTTTTTTTAATATACTTTATCGTTTAGAGCAGTTTAGCTTCACAGCAAAATTAAGGACAAAGTACAGAGAGATCCCATATACCCCCTGCCCCCAAACATGAACAGCCTCCCTAACTATCAACATCCCTCATCAGCGTGGTACTTTTATTACCATTGATGAACCTCTATTGACATACCATAATCAGCCCTAATCTATGGTTTATATTAGGATTCACTTTTGGTGTTGTACATTCTGTGGGTTTGAGCAGATGTATAATGACACGTACTCACCATTTATAGTGTCATATATTTTCACAATTTCACTGTCCTAAAAATCTTCCATGTGTTGCCTATTCATCCTCCCTACCTTCTAACTCCTGATCTTTTTCCTGTCTTTATAGTTTTCCTTTTGTAGAATGCCCTATAGTTGGAATAATACAATATGTAGCCTTTTTAAATTGGCTTCCTTCACTTAGCAATATGCACTTAAGATTCTACTCTGTATTTTCAAGACTTATTAGCCCATTTCTTTTTAGAAGTAGGGCAGCCCTGGTGGCCCAGTGTTTTAGCGCCACCTTCAGCCCAGGGTGTGATCCTGGAGATCGGGGATCGAATCCCACGTCGGGCTCCCTGCATGGAGTCTGCTTCTCCCTCTGCCTGTGTCTCTGCCTCTCTCTCTCTCTCTATGTCTTTCATGAATAAATAAATAAAATCTTAAAAAAAAAAGAAGTGACGGATATTTCATTGTCCTCATGTACCACAATCTGTCCACTCATCTAGCGAATATAGGTTGCTCCCAAGTTAAAGAACAAAGAGAAAAAATGAGAAAAAGGCTAGATTTCAAAAACTAACAAAAGAAGTCATAAAGGGAGTGAAATTTCTTATAAATAGAAATGCTCAAGCTGAACTTCTATAACTCATTTAATAGAGTTATAGAAGAAGAGGAGGTAATGATAGCTAACATCTTTGAGCACTTTATATGTGCCAGTCTCTTTCAAAGTGCTTTGTGTATTTTATATAATCTTCATAACATTCTTACGAAAGGGATGATGTCAGGAAAATATATTGACTCTTCTGTGGGCCAGGCATTGAACTAATTATTTTATATATTATCCATAATTTCTTATAACAGCTCTCATGGCAGTTGGATTATTATTCTAATTTTTTATTTTTTTTATTTTTATTTTTTTAAAGATTTTATTTATTTATTCATGATAGTCACAGAGAGAGAGAGAGAGGCAGAGACACAGGCAGAGGGAGAAGCAGGCTCCATGCACCGGGAGCCCGATGTGGGATTCGATCCCGGGTCTCCAGGATCGTGCCCTGGGCCAAAGGCAGGCGCCAAACCGCTGCGCCACCCAGGGATCCCTATTCTAATTTTTTAAATGAGAAAAGTGAGACCCAGAGAAATTTAGTAACTTGCTCATTGGCATATGTCAAGTAAGATTGGAGCCACGATTGACCAGCATGCATGATTCCCAAACTCTAGCTCTCTATCACCCACTACACCAAAACTCTGAATGCTTTTTCCTCTCTGCAGTGGCTCAGGTTTTTTTTTTTTTTTTTAACGCATTTATTGAGTAATCTACCACATGGAATATAACTTCTGGAGATATAATACACATCTTCTGGAGGAGTCCAAAAACACATTTAATGTATCAGGCATGCAGAAACCCACCCTTAAAGAAAAATTCTTAACTTTGTTTAATCCAACGTTTTTAATTTTTATTTTTTCAAGTATGCTACTTTGTTCACAATATCTATTAATATGATATAGATATAGGACGTAAAATAGAGGAGGTGCATATTTGAGGAAGAAGACAAGGTTTAGTAGTATCTTTTGCTCAGAACAAGAGGCACTTCAATCTGGGGCCCTGTCTTCTCTTCAGGGTACCTCCTTCCAAGTATTTAAGTCCCCTCTGGTGCCTGGGACTCACTGGGGCTGGCAGTGTAGTCTGGGCACAGACAAAAACCCTTTGGACGCTGGTCTGGATTCACTCTTTCAGGGTGCTTTTTAACCTTTTACATCCCTTGCCATAAGTCAAGTTGACCAAATGTGTTGAGGAAACACAAAAGTTGTGTCTGCAAGTGTTGTCTTATCTCTTAGATTAGTCTTAAACCTATCTAGAAATGATAGAGACAGAATTTGTGCATAGGGAAGTGCTCTCTCTGCTCATGTCCACGTGTAGAAGGTGACTGTCATCAACATCAAAAAAATCATGTTGTAGAATTGCAATGACTATGGCCTAAAGAGTTCAAGAAGGGGCACTGTTGGAAGGTGTGCTATTTTAGATTTATAGTATAAAATTTCAAACAGAAAATGTTAACTTGACTAGAAAATGAATTTTCATTCCTGTTCTCTTTGCATATTCTATGTGACATATGCATTTATGTTCAGTCTCAACAAAGCACAGTTAGAAATTCTGAGAGAGTTATCAGAAGTTTGCATTCCTGACAAATGTTGCCATGTCATGAGTATCAGCATTAAATAAATGTGTACTTAGGCAACTGCAGAGGCAAAAGATCTTGGTTGTTTTAATAGAAAGAGGTGCTAAAGTGCCACGGCACTGTGAGAAATGACAGCATTTCTGCCTTTTTTCCATGGTGATGGGTTTACAATCAGCTAGGAATAATGCATGTGGTCATAGAGAACACAAAGAGATACTTCCTGGCCCTGAACAGAAAGAGATGGTGCTTGGAATCTGTGAAGAATCTTCCAATGCACTTAATAAGGCCATAAACAATTGTGTTAGCACCTCTCCCTTCCCATTTTTTTTCTAAATCTTCACTGATAGATCACTAAGCCTCACATGGGCCAGTGTATTTTGGAAAAACTTTTTAAATCAAATTGTTTATTGAGCAGTTGGGCCCTGAAAAAAAACTTTTGTTCAGGGTCCTGCCTACTGTAGAGGTGACTCTGATACAATTTCCAATGCTTTGAACTATTTACAGAAAAAAATCTTGTGCCTATTATTTTCTCATTGCTTATCTGAAAGAAATATTAAGACATGCACTACATTTAGTGACTCTTGTTCGTTAAGACATAATTTCTAACTTCAAATGGCAGATTTGCATTTATGCTTTCATATGTATTGCCCACTGAACAATTATCCTTGCCTTTCAATGACTCTTAGGAACTTTATATCTTATATTTAAGCAATATATCCTGCTTGTCTGCTTCATGATAAGGACAGTTAGGCATATGCACATTTGTTATCATATTTTGCTTAAAGTCAAAAGTTAAGTTTGCAGAAACTTACATGGAGAGCTTACGCTAAACAGATCGCTTACGCCTATTTAAGTTATTCATGTTTCACCTGGTCTGTGACTGGACTCAGCCAGGAGCTTCCAGTCTGTGACTTTTGTAACCTGACACTTGTTCCATATCCCCAGACCACTGGTCACTTCTTCTGACATCAGTAGCATTTGTACCCATTCTTCATTACAGCATTCATGGAATTGCAGGGAACATACCTGTTCTCTTGTCGGCCTCCATTTATTCTACCTAATTTTCTAAGAAATGGAAGTGTTCAGGTTCACCTCTTTAGGATGAATACCTAATATAATCCTTGGCACATAAAAGTACTCAAATATATCGTCCTCTTTGTTTAATAAGGAATGTAGTTCCAAGTTTGACATTATGTCACATAAAATTGTTCATGTCAGCTAACTATATAGATAGGTGGGATCCTGAAGAAGTGTAAGATCCCTGATGGAACAAAGGAGGAGAGTTAAGGTGAATTTGAGATTTCTATGTTACTGGAAAAAAAAATTAGGACGAAAACTACCAGGAAAGAAGCCATTAGTATCTCAGCCTGATACTGAGACACTAGGGAATATTGCCTTAAACTTGAGTCTATCAGGATATAATCTGCTGTTTATAGCAGCAATGTCCACAATAGCCAAACTGTGGAAGAAGCCTCGGGGTCCATTGACAGATGAATGGATAGAGAAGATGTGGTCTATGTATACAATGGAATATTCCTCAGCCATTAGAAACGACAAATACCCACCATTTGCTTCAATGTGGATGGAACTGGAGGGTATTATGCTGAGTAAAATAAGTCAATTGGAGAAGGACAAACATTATATGGTCTCATTCATTTGGGGAATATAAAAAATAGTGACAGGGACTAAAGGAGAACGGAGAAAAAATGAGTGGGAAATATCAGGGAGGGAGACAGAACATGAGAGACCCCTAACTCTGGGAAACGAACTAGGGGTGGCAGAAAGGGAGGTGGGTGGGTGGGGTAACTGGGTGACGGGCACTGAGGGGTGCACTGGATGGGATGAACACTGGGTGTTATTCTATATGTTGGCAAATTGAACACCAATAAAAACAAATTTATTAAAAAAAAAAAAAAGGATATAATCTGCTTCTTAGAGCAGTAGTTGTCCAGCAAGCCCCACAGGACATGGCCCAGCCTACTACAAGGATGCTGCTTTGATGCTGAAAATACATTCATTCAGATCATTACTTCTTTACCCTGCTTTGCACTTCTTAGGTGATACTAGAAAGTGAAACATAAGGATACTGGTAAAAATAATACCTCACATTTTTAGGCTTACTTCTTAAATGGCGGTCATTGTGGTAACATGTGATGTGGCTCAGTCGTCATGAGAACCTTATAAAATAGGCACCAGGAGAACCTTCATTTAATCAGTGAGGAGAATGAGGCACAGGGCTGTGTCATACTGCTGATTGATCAAGGGATGGCTAACTCAACCTCTGGTGTTCTGGGCTCTGGATTTAGGATCCCAAGTCCCAGATTTTAGTCTCATATCTATCCTCTTTTGTGAGCTTTAACAAGTTTTTTTTTTTTTTTTTAATTCTGAACATCATATTTCTCATTGGTAAAATAAAAAATAAATTTGTTATTAAAAAACAAAACAAAAACAAAAACAAAAAGCCAGGAGGCAGCTCTTCCTTTTGGCTTTTCACAACCACCAGGGTAATTTATCTTTTTGAGTTTGGGTTCTTGCCCAGCTGGGTTGGATTCCATTTGTGGTAGCTATAGAGAATATGTCCAGCACGAATGCCTCCATGAGCCAGACAAGTACCATAAATAAATGAAAAGGCAGGAAGTTGGGATGGATGAGGGGTAGTGGGGACTGTGGGAAACTGGCAAATTTAAACCTATATAAAGGGGCACAGGAGTGAATCAACTCTAACTGACAATTGCCTGGTGGGAATGCAGACTCAATGTTACATAAACGTTGTAATATCTCCTAACTTTAAATGTTGACTCAATATTTTTGTTAAAGATAACATGGCCCCAGGATGCCTGAGTGGCTCAGTAGTTAAGAGTCTGCCTTTGGTTCAGGTCATGATCCTGGGGCCCTGGGATGGAGTACCACATCAAGGTTCTTGCATGGAGCCTGCTTCTCCCTCTGCCTGTGTCTCTGCCTCTTTCTCTCTGTGTCTCTCATGAATAAATAAATAAAATTTTGAAAAAAGAAAAAAAATAAAATAAAAGCATATTATCTACTTCCTAAGTCTTCCATGAGAATCAAATGAGATTTAGCATAAAATAGCTATGGAAACCTTAAAGCACTCTGCAGACTCATACTGTTATTGTTAATACCCATCAGACTCCCTTTACCCACAGCTTTCTGAAGAAGTGTCAGACCCATTATATATGTATTCTATCATTTTCTAAGGAAAAATTATAATACTTTTATATGTTAGAATATTTCATTCCAGCCATTACATGACATGTAATTTTTCAGAATGGATATGAAGCACCCTCCTCTTCTCCCTCCACCTCATGGTAATACTCTCCTTTTGATCTGATTAGTCTTTTTTTTTTTTTTTTTTTACAAAATAGCACTAGATAGATTACAAATATTCAGCTTAAACATACGGAAGACCCCAGAGACATTAACAGAATCCTAAAAAGGTAGAGAACAAAGTGATACTAGACACCATTTAAATATTAATATAAGATTTTTAGAAAAAAAGAAAAAGTATCCTCTTCCCCTTTTCCCATTCTGGCAAACTTTTAAAATCACTTCTGTGTATCAAGAAGCAAATGTTTACAGTTGAAACCCTGTTTCTCTTGGTTCTCATTCTGTGTAAAGTTAAATGCTGCATACTTGTCATTTTTTTACCAAATAATAACAACCATAATTTACAGAGAATCAGTGTTTTGCTGAATGCTGTGTGATGCACTTCAAATTTATTTTCTCATTGAATTGTGACCATAAAGCTTCAAAGTGGATGCCATCCCTAAATTAGCAATCAGGAAATGGAGGCTAGAGAAGTGAGGTGACTTTTCCAACTTTACAGAGCTATTAATTAATAATTTTTCACACCTAGGTTTTACTCTAAAATCAGTATTCACAAAAAATACAATAAAATCAGTATTCACTTACATGTTTGACTAATGAATCATATTTAATAATAATGTATAATGTTGTCTAATAATAGCTTTTCATGGGGTAGGAGAGTAAGAGTTGTAGGATATGTCAAAATTCCCTTCCCTTTTAAGGTTGCATGATATTCCAATGCATTGAAATGCTTATCCATCATCAATTGGTAGATCCTTTAGTTGCATCTACATCTTAGCTATATATGAGTACACATATCTTTCTGAGATCCAGCTTTCATTTCCTTTGGGTACATACCCAGTGGTAGATTTGCTAAATCACATGGGAATTCTATTTTTAATTTTTTGAGGAACTATGCCTCTAATCAGAAGCAACAATTGGCTATCAGAGCACAGATTTCTGAAATTTGGAGGGCAGGATCCTTATGGCCCACCCTAGCTCTTGTAAGCTGTGTACAGGCTGCTCCAGGAATAGGTACACAGCTGCCTGCCATGGGGCTGAGGGATAGGTAGCTACTATTCTGCTAAGAGCTGAAATTGATTGAGTGTTGAAATTGACTGAAATTAGGCACAATTTACCATCTAATGCTTCCTCTGGATGTTGCAAGCCTTCAATAACCTCCAGAGTTACAACATAATCAGACAGATTGTGCTAGTGAAATTGTTTGGGAAGAGAGAAATTTCTCCCTTCCTCCTCTACCATCTACCTCAAATCCCCATCCGAGTTCCTTTTTAAGGTGATTTCCTTCTTAGCTGGGTCATCAATCTGAGGTTTAAACTAATTTGTCATCAGAAGTACCTCTGGATGACCTTCTCAGCTGTGTTTTCTCTCCATTTCATTTGTGTGTACTCTTAAAATGAGTGGAAAAAAATCTAATTCTCTAGTTTTCAAATCAATAAGAAGCCTTCGCTTAGCAATGTGTTTCTCCTATGTTTCTTCTACATACAATTCATAAGATAACCTATATCAGTTATAATCAGTGACAAGCTGATTCTTTCCATCCAAATTTTAGAAACAACTCACTTGCTTGCCTATACAGGCCAGTTCATTGGTTGTGAATAAACAAATTCATTTGAATATATTTGGTAAGTCTAAATATAAAACACATTCTTTTATAAGAGATTTAGCTACTCTGGGACATAAGAATATAAATTACTTCTGAATATCATCTATCTTCACACCTGAAAGATCTACAGTTCTTCCCCAAGAGTGTTATTAAATAATTCATTTAAAAAAACCAAAACACTTAAGGTTTATGAAAAGATATTTTTAAGTGTTTTATTATACTGTTATATAAATCAACTTTTTTATGAAATATTTTTGAGCATTTTTGAGAACATTCTCCTGAAGTCTTCTACACAGAAAACCATTTTATTGATTTTAAATTGTTATGTATCTAAAATGCTTTCCCTCAAGTATTTTGCCTATGAAATGCAATAATGATATGTCTATATTTTACCACTGTGCACATTTTCATATCTCAGAGCTCCAAATGGAACATTGTATCTCTTGGAAAAAAAACAAAAAACCATCATATTGAATGATATGGAAACTAATTGGTTTCTAAGTGAATTATGGTGTTAAAGTGCCCCTTTATGTAAGATATCAAGACAAGCAAAAACTTAATTAAAATTAGAGCAATTTATTTATAGGTTTATAAATATGTGAATGTATACATATGCACACATACATAAGCAAATGTGTATATATATGAAAATGATCTACCTTAACATTCACAAATTCTTATTATATTGGTATAGTCATATTATTTTATATTTTATGTAAATAGTAGTACTATATATTGAGTAATATATATGCATAACAATATTTAATTATCTCTATACCTCTATATCTGCAATAACATCTCTGGATACAGAAATCTATCTTCAGGTGTTCTCTCTGGCTCATTTTTGACAGGAGATTCAGATCTGTAGCTTCTGTGTGCTAGAGACTATCTTCGCAATTTCTTAGGATGCAGTCTTTCTGAGTTAGGCATCTTGGGTCTAGTAAGCAGAAATCTGCATTGATAATAAGCCGGATGATCCTGCCATCTTAATAATTCTGAAACTTAAACAACGGTTAGCAATTTTTTTATATAAGGTTTCTGTGATTTTTGTATTAAGAAACAAAAAGTTATGGCATTTCATCTCAATGGGTAAATACTGTGATAAGATTTATGTTTATATTTCTATCTTTATCAATTAAGTTATTGATAGAAAATACAACTTCATTCTGAAAATAAGAGCAAGGAGAAATATGTTGAGGTTTATAGTCCTCCTCCACACAGCTGACTCAAAATAGAAATAGGCATCTCACAGGAATAGTTTGAGATGAGAAGTTTTAGAAATGCTGAAATAAACTATTTTCAGTTATTTATCTTATTCCCTTTCCAGTGTATTCTAAATTTTGTACAGATAAACCCTGTCAGCTAAATTCCCAAATGAGCCCACAATCAAAAGGGAAGAGAAATCTGATTTGTTTGGGTATGAAATAATAGCTATTTTGCATCTACTCTAAGTCATTTTATTTACTACTCTGAAACAAATTTTACCTTTGCATACCCTCTAAGCAGAAAGGGAAGATAAAATTCAGAAGAAACAGGACAGTGGGGTTTTACAGAGAGGAGTCAAATCCAAGTTAAAAAATATATAACTTGTTAACTAAAATTTCAGAAGGTATGTCTGGGGATGTACTCAGAGGTAAAATGAATTCTGGAAAATGTTGAGTAGAAAGGAAATGCAGATGTGTGCCAAAAGACAACTGACAGAAGGAGAGAAACAGATTCTCATGATTGACACAGAAAAAAGAAAGATGACTGACAACAAATCTGATAACTACAAGTAGGTAAACAGCTGTTTACAGAGCAAATTACTTTTATCATTTGAATTGGTCTCTTTGAAAAGTAACTATTTTAACAGAAAAAAATAATAGGTAGCAGAAATTGTACTGGCACTTGAATATGAGAGAGCATATCTCTCCTCATTTATTTATTCCATTAGTCACTTAATAAACATAGACTGAGTATTCCAAATGTGTCAATCACTATTGTAAGTGTACCAGAAACAAAGTTGAGTAAGAACCAACCTTTATTCTCAAGGAGCATATAGACACATAAACAGAAGAGCATGATGCATTGGTCAGAGGCAGGGATACAAAAAGGTGCAGGCAATTAAGATTGTAGAGAATTTAAGAGGTGTTTATGTGTTCAGAGAAAATAATCCTGGAGGAAGTGGAAATTGTATTTCTCTTAGCTAAGCGAGAAGAGAAGCACATTTCATAAAAGTGTAGCAGTAATAACGCACAGAAGAGGAACAACACAGACTGTAGAGCACTTCAGAGATTTCACTTAGAAGGAAGTGGAGAGGGTGAAATGTTGACCTAGAGAGAGAAACGTACGTGTAGAGAGCGCTGTAGGACATGCTGCAGGATGTAGAGTTTATCCTATATGTGAGAAGTCAAAACAGGGAGTTTATTTTAACTAGAACCCTTTATGAAGAAGGTATTTGAAGATGGCAGGACTAAAGATATGTTTTTCAGGAAACTTTTGTTATCCCAAGAAAGACATAATAAAAGTCTGAATTAGAGCAGCAGCGGTAGCAGTAGTAAATATTGTGGGAAATCAGATGAGTTACTTGAGAAGAAGCCAGACAAGAGGTGAGTGGGATGCAAGTGAAACTAATAAAGGCAATTAAAAGGTACAAACTTCCAGTTATAAAATAAATAAATCATGGAGATGAAAAGTACAGCATAAGGAATATAGTCAGTAATAACTGTAATAATGTTGTAGGGTGACTACTCTTACTGTGGTAAGCATTGAGTAATGCACAGACTTGTCAAATTAGTAGGTCGTACACCTGAAATGAATATAACATTGTATGTCAATTATATTTCAATTAAAAAAGTGCTGTATGATAGATTTAATGCAATCCAACTCAAAATCCCAGCAAGCAATTTTATGGATATGACATTCCAGTTCTGAAGTTTATATGGAGAAGCCGTCAACCCACAATAGCCATCAAAATACTGAAGAAGAACAAAGGTAGAAGATTGGCGCTCCTTGACTTCAAGACTAACTATAAAGCGAAGGCCATCACGTCAGGGTGATAGTGGTGAAAGAATCTGCACAGAGCTCAGTGGAACAGAATATAGCCCCAAAGTAGACCCATTCAAATGCAGTCAACTCCTCTTTCACAGAGGAACAAAGGTAATTCACTGGAGAAAGGATAGTTGTTCCCTTCTTCTTCTACAATAAGAGAACTTGTAGCTGGTGTTGTGAACATGCAATTAAGATTACATTTCCCAGCTCTCCTGGGTTTTTATTTTGGTTATGTGATTGGGTCCCAGTGAAAACGCTACCAAAAGTGTTGTGTTTAACTTCTTCACAGCACCTTAAAAATAAAAGACATTCGCTTTCACCTTCTACTTTCTGTCTAAACACTGGCTGCAGTAGGGATGTGCTACAGGATGACTAAATAGCCATCTTAGGTACATTTTTGAAAGCCCTGTGTTTAGGAATACAAAACTGTAAGAACAAATGGTCTAGCAACTTTGCATCATGGAACTTGCATGCTGTTTCTCAAGAGCTTAAGCTTAGACTTTCAAAAGAGAGACAAATACCCTTCTATTCTGCTCAAGTGACTGTTAAAATCTAGTCCTTATTATAGCAGGTAAAATATCCATCCTAACTTTTATATCCTACAAAGCTGACATGATCTCCGTGTTTCCACATCTCTGAACTCAGCTCATCATATTCTCCTCGTTGCTCACTCTGCCTCAGCCACACTGGTCTCCTTGCTATTTCTAGGATGCATCAGGCATACTTCCAACTGAGCTTTTTATTTTTACTATTTTTTTAAAGATTTATTTATTTACTTGAGAGAGAGACAGAGAGTGAATGTGCAGGGTGGTGGGGAGGGGTAGAGGCTGAGGGAGAGAATAGGGGGGCTCAATCCCAGGACCCTGAGATCATGATGACCTGAGCCGAAACCAAGAGTCAGATGCTTAACCCACTGAGCTACCCAGACATCCTCCAACTTGAATTTTTAAAATTGTCGTTCCTTTTATCTAAAATGTTATTCCCTTAGAAAATGTCTGTTAATTTTCCTCATTTTACTCATGTTATTGTCAAAATGTCACCTAACCAAATGGTTTGCTCTATCAGTTTTAATCCCTCTGCCCTGCTTTTTTCCTTGATATAAAAATAATTAGTACCTGACAAAGTATTTTTAACTATTTATGTGTACATTTTGTGTGCTGACTAGAATCTTAGCACAATGCAGGCAGAGCTTTTGTTCAGTTCTTCATTCTATAACCAGAATCTGGAATACTGCTAAGTACTACCAAAAGTAGTAATATAAATATTTGTTAATATAAATATATATAAATATTTGGTATTTATAAATATATAAATATATTTATATATATATTTATAAATATAAATATATAAATATATTTATATTTATTCAACCAATATAAATATTTGTTGAATAAGTAATATAAATATTTGTTGAATAAGTGATTGAAGGAATGAAATAATGCAAGAATATAGCATTATCTCGAGGGGTTGTATAGAGTGAGGGCTGAGAGCCGAGGGCTGAGGGCAGGAAGAGTAAGCATGCTCACAGAGGCAGTCCTAGACAAACAGGTAACAAAGAGAGAGTGGTACCTTGACAATCACAGAAATGAGAGCTTCCTTAAGTGTGACTTGTAAATACGTCAGACAGTCAGAAGGGTATTGGTTTCAAAGTGGTCAATTGATTATGGAAACCAGAACACCATTACTGAGCTTGATGAGAGTGGTCATGCCACAGTAGTGAAAGCAGAGAGCATAACGTAGTGATTGAGAAGTGGATGGATTGAAAATTGTGAAATATAGATAAGCTACTTCTTTTAGGATTTAAAAAAAAGGAAAAGAAACAGGGAGAGAGGAAGAAAAAGAGAGAAGAAACAATTGATGGGAAAAATGACCTATAAGAAGGACAGGAGATGTATCAAGGTAACATTTGGTAGTTTCATGATGAAAAGAGCAACAGCTCATCCTCTGAGACTTACAGAAAGTAACTGAAGCAATGAGTATCGTGTAAATACATGTGGGCAACATAAAAAAGTCTGAGGGACTTTAAGATTAGAAATAGTAACTAGAACATCAATTGGAGGGAAGGCTCAAGAGAATGAGGAAAATTTCCAAGAGTTGTTGAAGTAAACGAATGAACTTTTTGGCCAAGAATGAATAAAAGGTTTCCCAGTTGTTACTAAAGACCTCTATGAAATTAGGACTACAGCTTTCAGTTGATTTTCCAAAAGGAAGATTCTGGTACTTTCTAGGATCAGACTTCCTGAAATACTAGTGACATGTTAGCAAACCCAGATTCCACTCTCTGGCTCTTCTCTTTGGTGTGTGTGTGTGTGTGTGTGTGTGTGTGTGTAGGGAGAACTACTTAACCTTCTAATCCTGATATGCTATCTTCTAAAACAGAAATACCTAACAAAGTCCTACCTAATTCAGAAGGATATTATTTAGTTTAAATTTTAAGTATTTTTAGTAGAGGAATTAAATGTATTATTAAAAGAGACTTGGATCTCCAAACTCTGGGTCATCATTCTGGAGCTGAAGAGATGTTTTAAAACTTCCAGATACTCTGAGTTTTCACAGGAGCTCGAGCACTTGGGACGGTACAGTGAGAAATGAACAATAGAATTGACCTCTCAGTATTATTTGTACCATGTCATAAAAAATTGGTGTTTTACACAGAAACATGGTATAGAGGAAAGAACATGGCTTCGGGGTTTGCCAGACCTGGTTTCAAATAAGACTGAAAAATACGAGCTGCATCAAGATGGGACAGTTTATTGTATTATACTAATTGACCTTCATGTAACAAACTAGTTAAATCAGTGCTTTGCTCATGGTACATCTCAATAGATGGAGACAGCATAGCATTGTGGTAGACGCATCATGCTTCATTTAAAGACTGTAGTTTCAATGCAAGCTTCTTTCTAGCTCTTCTACTTTCTAGATGTTTATTTAACCTAGGCATGGTATTTAACCTCTCTGTAAACCTCACTTACGTATTAACAATACACCTAACGTGGTCATAAGAATTTAGTAGGCATGAGCACTTAGGCCAATGTTTGACACACAGAAGATGCTTGCTAAGAGTTAGCTGCTATCATTATTATTATGTAGTGATTATTACTATAATCATCAATGAAGGCAGCAAGAACAGCCTTTTTTTTTTACACATGCAAAGCCCAAAGTGGTCACATTATGCAAAGTGGCATAATTTTGCTTGGGTAAACCTAAAGTATACCCTCACCTCCACTACATAAAACTTAGTAATTGCAGTTCCCTTTAGCCTATAACCCCTAATTCAGAGCAGCCAGCATTTGTGGATCATTTACTGTGGCTAGGCCTCTCACACTGTGCCTTTTTGAAAGTAGAAAGGGCGGGGGGGGCGGGGGATATGGTGTATTTCTTTCTAAGCTCTCAAGCACTACAAAGGCTTATTAGTAGGAAGCTGTGTCCATGCTCTGATCCATTTCATCCACATTTATTTCCTCTCATATTAACTTTACCGTACTATCATTAGCCGGGGTCTACTGTCCACTCATCTAGTAAACAGATATTAAGACGCTAATTAGGTAGCAGCCATCTCACTGATGTCCAAGACCAGCTTCATTATCTCAATTAGGGTTTGATTTATCAATTAGCTGTACAACTGATAGTTTCAGAGTCACTGTGCATGGCAATGTGGCAAAATTTAATTATAGGAGAGGCTATTAAAAGCACTTGGAAAAATGTGGTGGGGTTAAATAATACTAAAATATCTTGAAATTTAACTATTGTGAAGCCTTTAGCATTAATTTTTAACAGTGTCAAAGCAGCAGAATCATCCGTATTTAGGAAGAATGGGCCACTTGATGCAGAGTCTCCCAACTCTTTTGCAATCAATTCCTATGGCATTGTTGGGTTGCTTCTGATAATGACATAAAGAGAAATTACAGAACAAAGAGCCATTCTCCATGTGGAGTTCTCAGTTATAAAGCTATTCTATGAAAAACTTAATTTATCTTTTTTTTTTTTTTTTTTTTTTTTTAAGAGGGAGAGGAGGGCGAAGAGAGAGGGAGAGAGAGAATCTTAAGCAGGCTCCCTGCCCACCACAGGGCACAATGTGAGGATGGATCTTAGAACCCTGAGATCATGACCTGAGCCAACATCAAGAGTAGGGCACTTAACCAATTGAGCTACTCAGGCACCTCAAAATTTAATTTATCTTAGAAAAAAAATCTGATTAAAAAAAAGGGAAGTCTGCTTTGCAGATAAACAGATGGACTACATCTTCCTCTGAAAATGATGTTGTAAGGTAATGATGTTGCTTTTTATAGTGGGATGTGGCAAATACTGTTTCTCTTAGAAGTAGTAAATTATGTTGGTTATTTGCACCAGTAGATTGTCACTATTGTGCATAAATAGAAAATTCTGGGGACTATCTCTGAATGTTGGGAAAGGATGGCCTGGGAGAAAAGGGTTGGGGTAGTCCTGTAACATTTGTCCTCTGAGTATTTCAGCACATTGGTGTTTCCATATTGAACAAGGAACCAAATCTCTGATGGCTTCCACAAAGTTGAAGCTGGTCTGAGTTATTCTCTTATGCTTCTTATCAAATGATACAACTGACATCGCATTTTGTGACTAATTTGTCTTTAGGGAATAAGCTTACAAGTTATAAAGCATTTAATCAAATTAAGACTGATTTCAGGAGACAAAAATATTTCATCAGTCTGCCTGGTATCACAGCCACTTCCCTCTACAACCATGTAAGTTAAACATTAAGATTTTTATCAGCAGTTTCACAGTGGATCTACCCAGTGTTGCTTGATTTCTACAAACCTCGATCCACAACTACGTGGAGGCCTCATAAGTAATGACAGTCCTTGAGAAAGTCTGAGAAATCCAGGAATGGGTGATTAAAATGATTATTTTATATTATCTGCTCATTGTACCTTTAAAACTATAGCTTCAGGACACTAAAACATGCCGTGCTATACTGTTCATATAAAGCGGCTATAATTCTGATGTCTATTCATTGTAAATGGATTAAGTGTCATTTGTAAGCATTTCACAGTTGCCTTATATCTTTATATTTCTTTCTCCCCATATTTAATTGGTTCTTAGGCTTTGTTAATTCTATTCCTGAAATGTTGCTTCATATCAGCTGTATCTGTTCACTCTTGCTTATAACTCCCTAAACCAAATATCTTCTTTTGTTTGTATTGCTATATCTCCCAGCCCATGTGTTTCCAACATTTTTTTTAAGATTTTATTTATTTATTCATGAGAAACAGAGAGAGAGAGAGGTAGAGACACAGGCAGAGGGAGAGGGAGAAGCAGGCTCCATGCAGGGAGCCGGATATGGGAACTCGATCCCGGGTCTCCAGGATCAGGCCCTGGGCTGAAGACAGTGCTAAACTGGTGAGCCACCTGGGCTTCCCTGTTCCCAACTATTAATCATGTTACCAAAGTACCAACTCTGCCTTCAGAAACTTATACAAAATGCTAAGATTGGCGAACAAAAAAAAAATTTTATATAAAGGAAAGCCTTAGTATATTTTACAAAGAGAGGTGTTAGGGAAATAGCTACCTGGTCTTCAAGTGTTTTCTTAGGCCTTAGGCTCACTATGATGTCTTTCTTGATGTCTTGGTACAAATAGATTTTCACTTCTGAACTTGTGTAGCTTTACCAGTCCTCTCCTAGACTGAATGTTTGTGTTCCTTCAAAAAATCATATCTTGAAGCTCCAACATGATAGTACTTAGAGGTAGAACCTTTGGAGGTAAGTAGCTTTAGATGAGGTCATGAAGGTGGGGTCTTCATTATGCGATTAGTCTCCTTATAAGAAGAAGAAGAGACCAGAATGCTCTTTTTCTCTGTACCACATGAGTACAGAGTGAAAAAAATGGCCATCTGCAAATCAGAATGTCTTCATCAGAACCCAACCGTGCTTGTTTGGGGCTTCTAGCTTCCATATCTGTGAGAAATGAAATATCTGTTGTTGAAACTACCTAGTTTATGTATGGTATTTTGATTTGACAGTTTGAATTAACTAAGATACATGACATTTATAGTCTTTCTTAGGAATGGATATACACATGTCATTTCTT
This sequence comes from Canis lupus familiaris, assembly GCF_011100685.1. Taxonomy (NCBI): domain Eukaryota; kingdom Metazoa; phylum Chordata; class Mammalia; order Carnivora; family Canidae; genus Canis; species Canis lupus. The sequence continues at coordinate 31,041,651 of NC_049239.1, read as the reverse complement.
TCCATCTCCAGAGCTTTGAAGAAAGAGACTCTATAAAACACGCATCATATCCACAGACCATATTAGGGATTCCATTATTACGAAGCAATTGATAACAAGTATATCTTTCCTGTACTGAGCTCTATTGGGGTATTCAGGCTTAACTATCTATTGCAGAGTAGTATTTGACTATTTATCATGGGGTGGCAGTGGGAGCCAAGATAAATTATTGGAGACTCTTGTAGTGTATGATAGTCACACCAATTGCAGTAGCATGGATAAGAACCTCATAGTTTGTAGAGGTGAGCCTAGAACTTGTCCTTTATGAAGACAATGGAATCTGTACCAGCCCTCCTGCCTGAATACAGAAACAGCCTTTATTTTTATTTATTTTTATTTTTTTTAAGAATTTCAATAAAGGCATGGCTGGGGACTCTATCATGAGGCAAAAATACAATAATGATGAGATCAAGGAATAGATAAGTTAAGAACCTGGGTAAGAACAGATTATCATGATTTCAACAAAAACTTATGTCCTTTTCAATGTCTGTAACTGATACTAGCCTGTAAAATCTCTGAAGGAATATACATTTACTATGTACTTACCACCTCCTATGGGCAACCCTCCTGCCTATTTGATGAATGAGTGAACGAATATGTGATTGAATGAGTAATGAGTAGGACCACAAACAGATAACACTGAAGTTCAAATCCTGGAGTGATTGAGTTAAAGCCAGAACAATGAATCCAAAACAAGCTATCAGTGAAGATGGTCTAAATCAGTGTTACTTAATATGTGCTGCATATCAGAGATACCTGGAGAGCTTTTAAAAATGTCTATGCCCAGGTCCACCTTGTAACAATTACATCAGAAGTTCAGGGCTGAGACTCAGGCATCGGGATTTCAGTGCACATCCAAGACTGAGGACCAGACAGATGAGAATCAAAGAGTCAAGGAGCACATTCACATGAAGGTGTCTGAGAAACCAGAGAAGCCAAAGTGAAGGACAATCGGATTAGGTACACAAGAGCTTGTCTGAATTAATTCATCTACCTTTAATATGGATCTTGCAGAAGTGATGAGCTGAACTCACCGCTTTGTTGACCACCAAGGAAGGCAGATTGGGCATCGTGTCTCATGTAGGCCTTTCTATTTTATATTAGAGAATGGTATATTTTGGTATGAGAATCAAGCCTGGATGTTTAATGTTGCAAAGATGGAGAGTGGGTCCAGAATGTGTTTTTTACCATCAACTAAATTCCAATTTTTATAATATCTCTTAGAAGCATTCCCTATTAACAGTAGAAAAAATGAGCCCCATTCATCTTGGTAATTAATAGGGATGAACTGTTTAGAACTGGGCTGGCAAGGGAAACATACCAAAAAAAGGTGTTTATGAATTCATGCTTCTCTGACTCTAATTATTTATTGCATCTTTTTTTTTTCTTAAAGTAAGAAAATTTGGGGCAGTTTGGGATGGCTGTTAATAAAATAAGCAAGAGAGAGAAAAAAAGAAAAGTCTCTGAGACTTGTACCTAATGCACAAAACCATTAATGAGAATAGTTTAAGTTTAGACTCTTCCAGCTTTGTATTGGTTACGTGAGGTCTAATAAAAGTAACCCTGGAACATTAATCCAGCCTCTTCTCTCCTTGATATTAGAATCAAGAGATCAGCAGTAAGAGCAGTAAGATTTCTATCCCCCAGATACTCAATTCTTTTGTAATTGGTTGTCCAGGTTGATCTATTCTTTAACAGAAATGAAATAAATCAGTGGTTCATATTTGGACATTGCCTTTTGCCCCAAAATAGAGTCAAAGCATTCTGTCCACCTTACTTTCTAGTTTTCCTCATTTACAACTTGAAGTTTGAGAAAACAATTAGATATACAATTATATATCAGGCATTAAATATATTTTGTTTCCTTTTCTCACCCCTTTTCAGAGAGGCTGCTTCCAACATCCCTTATGTAGAGATACTGGATCTGGGGACTGGGCTCCTCTGGTCCCAAATTGTTGAATAAAAGTTACTACCATGGCTTAATTAACCCACCTATGTTTTCTACTCAGAAAAAAAGATTGTTCTAGTGCGTCTCTGTTGAACTCTTGAACTGAGAAACGATGTTAAGTGTGGGCTGAGGTAGTCAATTTTGGCCATATATAAATGATGCAGACAAAGAAACAGAAGAATGAAGTAGACAGTGACAGTCCTTGTGTCTCGGAGAGAATGAGATGGAGAAAATCATTCTCTGAATCCTTTATTGATTCTAGTCTTTAATATGGTCACGATACACTTCCTGCCGAGTTTTATGACAGACTCTTGTTTTTTTCTAACACATTTAGTTTTATCAAAGTCATTTTTGTTGGTTGAAGTGTCACAAGCCGAATTTTATTTCATATAGATATCTTTACCATGAAGATTTTAATTATCCTACAGGAATGGAATTAAATAATCTGATTCATGTTCAGTTAAGATGTCTTCAACAATTTTTTTTTTGAAACTGATGAGATAGGAAGCACTGCCTTTTCTATAGACAAATGAAGACACATTTCAATACTGATAAAAGCCCCAGAGTGGGACAATGATTATTTAAGCCACTGGATTGAATGCCATGCAGCATGAGAGCTACATTATAACATTAAAAATGTTTGGAATAACATGGAATTAAATGCATAGTTCATTAAAATGGATAGAAATAAATAGCCTTGAAAATAAACTCATTTCAGTGAACAACATAAAAAGCATCAATTTATGTGTTTTACCTAATGTAGTCAACTACTATTTTGATAAAAACCTATTCAGTCTCCATTCAACAGAAGAGGAATCTGAGGTCAAAGAGGATAAATATTTTGCTCATGGTTAGGGCTCATAAGTAAGCATGGTGGGAGCTTCTACATCCCACCAAAAATAATTTCAGATAAAACACAATGAGAAACACTGTAGATTAAAATGGTGATTTAAATAAAAAAATAAAAATTTGAAACCATGATTTCTCTCTCTTTTAAAAAAATTTTCACTGCAATTTTATCACTGTCATAAAAAAAGCATAGTAAAAATTAAAAATGTTTCCAGCAATGCAGACTCTTTCCTATATTTAAAAATGAAAATAGAATTCATAACTTAAGAAATCATGAAAGATTTAGAATAAAATGTTAAGACTTTGAGGATAAAAATTATGCATAGTTTATCATTTCTGCAAATCAAAGGACTGTCACAGCCATTGCTTCTATCTAGTGCCGTTCCTATTCCACCAAGTGTATGACTGTACAAGTTAGTGGGGCCACACCAGTCTCCCCTAATCCTCTTTCATAAATGCCAGAGCGCTCCCTGCTGAAAGAGGCCAGCTCCCTTCTGGGTGGCTGCATCCTTACTGCTGCTCCCTAAACTACATAATCAGGAGTCAATTTAACTTAACCTCCCCTGATCAAAGATGGACCCCTGGGAGGATTATTGATGCCCTTTAAGGAAGTTTAAGTAAATGGCTAGTCAATTATCTGGTCTTCAGAAACGAAATGATTAGATTTAGCCTGGGAGAAAAGTAAGGTTAAATCCAAAGAGAGAGAGAATCCATCTTCCTCTCAGTTTCCTTCTGCTGTTAGCAAGTCTTCATAAGCTGATTAATCATAAATTATTAATGTCAGTGGGACTGAGATACTTTCTGTCTCCGTTTATTGAAATGTATCTCCCAGGCATCCTGGCGGTGGGTTTGACTGATAAGCCAATAGGGCTGGTATTTGCATAATCACGTTGGCACCTTGCTGCCAAGCTAACTTGCTATTTTGTTGACAGAGCAGCTCATGATGTATTTGCACTTGGCATAATCTTGATGGCCCAATCAGTATCTTTGGCTGAGAAGAGTATAAATAAATCATTTTTTAAGTTGTGATATTTCATCTAATTAATGCATATGTCTAATGATAAATAGTTTGGGGAGAAAATACTATGTCGCTAGTTGGTGGAACTGGGGACTGGACAGAGATTTGCTTTAAGATAGAGAAAGTTGGGTTATGGCATTTCTGGAAACTACCAGATATCTTGAAAAAACTAGGTCATTCCCTGGAGACAGCTGCTTTTGTGCATGAAATTCTAGATTATATTTCTTTAATATCACCCTCTTTCAGAATCCAGAATAATTTTATGATGTTCAATGTTTGGTATGTAATGCTTAATCAGTAAGCAAAAATTAATACAGAGAGAAAAAAAAGAAAGAAAAAAAAAAGCCAAGTTTCACTGGGTCAGAACAACCTAAAACTCTAGAATTTGATGGAATTGTAACCTGGTGACATTTGAGGGACAGTCTGACATGAAGTAACCAGAACTTTCAATAACTGGCTTGTTAATGCACTGCAAGCTAAAGTAGACTTAATGGATCCACCAAATGGTCACTGATATTGATTTCAAAGATGATTTAAAGAAAACATAATTGACATAAACTGGGAAATTCATTATGTCTTACTTTATTTTTTAGAATACTTACTTCATATGTAATGCATGAAATGGTTTATTGGGCCACCATCATTTTATAAATAAGGATATTGAATCTCAAAAAGGTTAATTGCTCAAGCTCTTGAGCTTGTAGTTGGTTAATACCAGAGCTAGGAAGTATCTGGACAAAGATCAGACAACTTCAGTTCTTCCATAAATATCAGAAATTGAAAATCTAATATAAGGCATTGGAACCATATGTGTCCCAGATTGAATTATTGATATCACTCCTGGGAAATCTGATTCTTCCCATTTCCCCATCTTATTTAATATCACTAGACTCCACCAGGATAAGTTATCTTGATTCCTCCTCTCTTTATCACCAACCTCACACCCAATACATCGAAAGTTAGAACTTTTCCTGACCACCCCATCTAAAATAGCACTTGGCATCAGTCTTTAGCTTCCTACTTTATTTTGTATGACACTTATCGGTACCAAAATTATATTATAGATCTAGTTACTCTTTTTCTTTTTCTATCTTTACCAACTGAAAATTAGTATCTATCAAACCCTGAGGGCAGATAATTTTGTTTCATTTTGTTAACTATTTTTATTGAATTGCCTAGGATCATGCCTGGTTAATAGACATAAACAAACATTTCTTGGGTCAGGCAGTAATTAAGCAGCAAATAAGTGAACGCTATACCTTACCTTATTTCATACAGTAATCATACCTTGATCATACAGGATGATCGTCATCATCTTCAGAAACATATTGTTTTCCTTTATTTCCCTAATAATAATATCTCCAAGGAGTAATATTTGTACTATGCTTTACAGATTCTAAAGAGATTTTAAATGTATTGCTTAGCTGAAAACTCAAAATGAAGCCTTTTTTTTTTTTTTTTTCTGGCTAACTCCTCAGCCCTTAGGTCTCGGTTTGAATATCAGCTTTTTCATGACCAACCTAACTGAAGTGTATACTCCAACATTATTCCTTTCCTCTGAGCCATGCCTGTATTTTATCCTTCTCAATAATCATCATGACATATAGTTGTTTATTGTAACCATATCTGCTTGTTTGTTTCCCTTCTGATTCCTGAAGCCATAAATTGGATTTTTCTTATTTAATGCTTTTTGCCCAGTGTTCAAACAACACTTGGCAGATAGTAGGTGCTCAACACTTATTTATAAAATATAATCATGAATATGCCCTCAAAGAGATATAGAACAGTGTGAGACATTGGTTCCAAATGGGTGATAACCCATTTGTAGGCATTACGAGCAATGCCCTTGTGGAAAGGCTTTTTAGAAGGGATTGAGTGTGAGATGACTTGAGTTCATTTCAGAGAAAGTGGAATAGGGCATCATGTTCAGGAAGAATGTGTTCTGATGAGCAAAAGTATGCCAGTTGGAGATCACGGCTGGATGGCTAAATCCTAGGGGGCAAGTCCGGAAATATTTAACTCACTCCATGCCCAAAGTGCTGTATTGTCTGTTACCTTCTGCTATCTACCACCAAGGTTTCAATCTATTTATATGAAACAGCCGTGAATTAACAATGCAACTGAAGTACTAGCTCTCTTTCCTAAGTTATATGAATCACTGAGCCACGCCACTGGTCATGTTGGGACCTGTTTCCTCAAATTTAAAATGAGAATAATAATACCAACTCTGCCTAACTCAAGAGACTGGGGTAAGAAATTAATCAATTTTTAAAATTTATTCTTCCGGGTAAACAAATATTGACCTAGAACAAAACACTATCCTGGTCAAACTAATGAAAAAAAAAAAAAAAAAAAAGTAAAATCCCCTAACCACATGGAATTTTGCAGACCCAGATAGGCAAACAAATTAGCCTAATTAAATGTGGTATTGTATTAGTCTGGGTTATCTGTAGAAACAAAATAAATAGGATATACATGTGTCTGTGCTCATAGAGAGGGAAGTTATTTTAAGGACTTAGCTTATGTGATTGTAGAAGCTGGTTATTGCAAAATCTACAGGGTAGGTAAGCAGGCTAGATGCCAGGGATGAGTTGCAGTCTGGGTTCAAGATTAGTCTGCTGATAGAATTCCTTCGTGCTCTAGGAGGTGACAAAGACTGCCTGACCAAACTTTAGTCATGCTCCCTTGAACTCTCTCATCAATAAGGTCTATCTGTGTATTTCCTTGTAGGATCCAGTTTTACCAAGAACGGTGCTATGTCCGTTTAGTGAGAATTCTTCATTCTTGATAATCTGATCAAACTCTTCATACCTGCTGTTTCTGCAGGAGATATCTGATCACACTGTCCTGTCGTCAGCAAGAATCCTTTTAGAGTGGTCCAACCAGAACCCCCTAGGCTTGCTATCTCCTCTTTGCAATTTTCTAATGATGAATGCCCTTTCTCCTAAGCTTGTTCCTTGGCTGTAAATCCACACTTAACTCTGGTTGTATCCAGGATTGATCCCAGGTCTATATTGGAATCTTTCTTCCTCTATTGCAATAGTTTTTATTTGAATCAATATGAATTCTTAGCTAAAAAAAAAAAAAAAAGGAACAAAACTTCACAGAAAAATCTAGAATACTGTTTGACCAAACGTGTATTCTAGCCTAGTCAAGTTGACACATAAAATGAGTCATCAGAGATATTTATTTTGCAAATAAATAAATAAATAAATGCTAAGAATATCTATAAATCAGGGAAGGGAGAGAAAAAGTCATAGGAAATGGGCTTAAATTATTAAGTAGAATCACCGGGAAGATTTCACTAGAAGGGAAACATTAAATAATTGCTGGAAGGAGGCAAAAGACCATGGGGCTGTGTGGTGGAAGGACCAGCAAGTGCAAAACCTGTACAGCAGGAGTCTGCCTAGCATAGCGTATGTCAAAAAGAACAAGGAGGTCAGAGTTTTTGGAGCAAAGTGAGTGGGGGTAACCTGAAGAGGTTCTGGGAAAGGTGAGGCAAGGCCAACCCCCTCAGGCATGTGTAGCCTTTTGTGAGGACTTTACCTTTTATTCCAATGAGCTACAAAGCGGAAGAGTGCCATGATCTAACTTATTTTTCAATAGGCTCTCTCTAACAAAGTTGTTGCTGTTAAGCTAAAGGTTAACAAAGCTGGAAATAGGGAGACCTACTAGGAGGCTATTTATAAGAATCCATCTCAGAAATAATATTAGCTCTGAGCAGTATAGAAATGGTAGCGTGGTAAAAGAAATCATTGTACTCTGGATACATTTTTGAAGATAGAATTTAAATTTGTAATTGCCTACAAATTAATTGTATGGTGAGAGAGTAGTAAAATAATTAAGCCAAATTTGAACCTAAGTAATTGGAAGAATAGAGTTGCCATTAACTAACGTAAAGAAGTCTGGGGACACCTGGGTGGCTCAGTAGTTAAGTGTCCTGAACCCAGGGTCAGGGGATCGAGTCCCACATCAGGCTCCCTGCAGGGAGCCTGCTTCTCCCTCTGCCTGTGTCTCTGCCTCTCTCTCTCTCTCTCTCTCTCTCTCTGTGTGACTATCATAAATAAATAAAAATTAAAATAAAGTCTTTAAAAAAAAGTCTGAAGGAGAATATGTTGTCTTGTTGGGAGGATCTAGAGTGTGCTTGTCAACATGTTAAGTTTGAGAGATATATTAAAATTAATAATGCACAAATAATATTGAATTAATTTATGTGAATATGCTTGGTGGTTTATTAAGTGCTGTATAAATTTAGAAGAATGGACTTACCCATTGAAATTCTACATTATACCATAGACCATGTAGAAGAGATGCATCTAGTTTTATATATTATTTTGACATTTCTATCTCATTAAGTTTTTTGTTTGTATAATAGCTCAGATTTTACCTGTATTTGTCCCTTATCCACACTTGCTTTTCAGACAGTACAGAGAATTAATTAACTACTGCATAATTTAGTATAGGTATATTTGGCTCATTTTTACGGCTTTTGGTCATTATGATCCAAGAAGTGATCCAAGTAAGTTAATTATGGCAGCATCTTTTGAAGAATTAAGTAATCTTAAAAAGGAAAATTGGTTTCTAAAAATCTCAGAGCCAGAAATGTAGACATAAAGACAAATTTGAACTCAGTTGGTAATCTGTTTTGATGTTTTCCACTTGGGAAAACTCAAAAACATTCCACTTAGAAAAAGCATTGTCTAGCCAATGAAAATTAGTGTAGATTAATAAAGTTTATTAGATCAAGCAGTACACTTATTTATTTAATTTTGTTATATTGAGTATCGTTTACACATAGTGTTACATTAGTTTCAGGTGTACAACATAGTCATTCGCCTTCTCTATACATTATGCTCACTGCAAGTGTAGCCTCCCATCTGTCACCATACACTGTTATTACAATATCATTGACTATATTCCCTATGCTGTGACTTTTATTCCTGTGATGTACTTATTCCGTAACTGGAAGTTTATATCTCCTACTCCCCTTCACCCATTTTGCCCATCCCTCTATCCCCTTCCCTCTGGCTACATGCAAAAGAATGAAACTGGACTACTTTCTAATACCATACACAAAAATAAACTCAAAATGGTTTAAAGACCTAAATGTGAGACTTGAAATCATGAAAATTCTAGGGGAGAACATAGAAGGTAATTTCTCTGACATGTGCCATAGCAACTTTTCCTAGACCTGTCTCCTAAGACAAAAGGAATAAAAGCAATAATAAACTATTGGGACTACATCAAAATAAAATGTTTCTGTGCAGAAAAGGAAACCATCAACAAAATGATAAGGCAACCTATTGAATGGGAGAAGATATTTGTAAATGATATATCTGATAAGGGGTTAATATCTAAAATATATAAAGAACTTATACAAGTCAACACCAAGAAGACAAATAATCCAATTTAAAAATGGTCAGAGGACCTGAATAGATCAAGCATTTTGGATCAAGAAAAACTGATTGTAGAAGGTAAGAGAGGATTGTATATTTGAGAAAGTTGGAAAACACACACTGGGTATTTAAACAGATGGAAATGAGTGGTTGGAAGTACAACTCAAACAAGCTTTGGAATATTTTGGAATAATATAAGAAGTTGTTGTTGGGACGCCTGGTGGTTCAGTGGTTGAGCATCTGGTTGAGCATTTGGTTCAGGGTGTGACCCTGGAGTCCTGGGATTGAGTCCCACATTGGGGTCCCTGCATGGAGCTTACTTCTCCCTCTACCTATGTCTCTGCTTCTCTCTGTGTGCACCTCTAATGAATAAATAAATAAAATCTTAAAAAAAAAAAAAAAGTTGTTGTCTGACCAGAATAAAAGCCAGTGGAATTCACTTCAATCTATGCAGGAAAAATAACATGAAAAATAATAGAATTTAATGAAAATATTATTAATATAGAAAAGGGATCATTTTAGGATTTATTTAATAAAGATATGGGGACAAATACTGTATCTTATAACAAAAAGGCATTAGAACTTCATTAAGTAGTTTTTGAGTGATTCTCATTAATTAAAATTATCTGCCATTCTTCTTTTCCTTTTTGAGTGACTTTTCCTTGGCTTTTGGTCATTAACACAAGAATAAAGAATTACTATGCATTTAAATTTTTGCCAAGAGAAAATTTTTCCCCCTGTACACAACCTTCATTTGCCATCAAACAATGAGGCTTTTTGGGTGCATATTGCATGCCAAGTTATATATTATTCCTATTAGATATGTCAAAATTGAGTAACTGAGTACATTTTTTTAATGTAGGGTTTATTTAAGTTGTTCAGAAAATGGAATTTTTAAAATATTATTAATTAAATACCTATGTACTTTTTCATAGCCATTTTATTCCCTTTGTATTTTCGTGAAAATACCCTAACTCCATAATTTTGATATGTGATATTGTATAACATGAATGATATCAAAAGCAGTATATCCAACTGAAGATCTTGGAGTGAGAGCAATGATTCTCATATTTTAGCTCACACTACAATCACTTGAGGGACTTGTTAAAACTCAGATTATTGGTCTCATCCTCCAGAGTTTCCAATTTTGTAGGGCTGAAGCTGAGCCTGGAAATTAGCATTTCTAACAAGATGATACTGATCCTGTTGTTCTAGAGATGGCAGTTTGAGAGCCATTGAACCAGAGGAAGGAAAGGAATTTAACAGAAATCTGTAGTTGTCTTGATTTATTATCACACATAATTATCACATATGAACTCTCATATCTATTGTTCTGTATGTACACGCATAAAGAGTTATTTGCTTTCAGGTAGCAGATTTGTTTTAAGTGGTAGCTTGAGTCAATGCCTGATTTAAAGCCATATTGATGAACTTTAAAGAGTTAAATATTTTTAAATTGCAAGTTAAATATTTCTAAACTGCAGCTTTAATCTCTTGCAGTTTAGTGTAGTGGCTTGGTGGTTAGGAGGAACTCTGATCATGAAAATGAGAGAGGAACATATGCTTGTGACTGCTTTGACGATATACTCACTGAATATACATGGGTCATCCCAGGGGCATCCTCGTAGAGCATCAAGAATTCAGGATTAGGGGATTATGAAAGGATCATTTCAGGAGATGTGAAGGCCCTAAATCTCATGCCTATGGTAGACTCTGGAAGACTTGGGACCTTTGGGAATGCTATACTGCTTTGTTGGGGGAACATTAGCTTTATATGAAGCTTTTTCTTCTGATACTGCAAAAAGGCATCTGGGACAGAACCCAACCCTAGTTCTTAACAATTTATTTAAATTTAGTTTTGATTTTTCTTTAGCTATAATTCTAAACATATCAACGTATCCGCATAAATAGTCATAGAAATCACCTTAAATTATCATAATTCTCATCTATAATGTTTAACTGCTATGTGCAAAATGATTATAATATATAATTAATATCTCTTGACCCTTAACATCTCATGGGTTTCTCTTAGATATGAATGTAAAAAAGGTACCTTCTCTGTGCTGTCACTCCTGTATGTGAATTGAGTAAATGATAAAATCTTTCATTTCATAGGAAAAATCAGGATCTGGACCCATACTATAAAATATTTAGCATAAAGGCATAATCTTTATAAGCCACATTTTCTAAATATATGTTTTATTACAATGAGAAGTCACTTTCTAAGTGTAAGGAAACATTAGGAACAAATAGGTAGATAATTTTGTCATGGATTTGCATGTTTTATCTATAATCAGAGAGAGTTATGACACTCAGGTTTTATAAACAAACTGTATATTTCCAGAGAGATGTAGTTACAAAGGAATACAGAGTCATAGAACTTTACGGCTAAAATACAAATACTAACCAAAAGCAGGTTTCCAGTTTTATAAATGATCCATATTTTAGAGCTTCCGGGTGACTGCTCTATGGCTGGGCTTTCCAACATCTATCCCAATCTTATTTCCACTCACAGTGCTTCATACCTTCTACTAAATGTGATGGCAGCATTATTTCATGAAGATACATGCATATATTTTAATTTCTAAAGTAATTGATTAATAAATCTGAAAAAATTAGGAAACATAATATAGACTTTCATTTTTAGGCAGCATGGCACCCTAGATAATGTGAAAAGCCCTCCTGATATAACAGCTAAAAGTCTGGATTAAACAACAAATTTAAAATTTGCTTGTAAATGTTGAGCTGGCACACACAAAAAAGGAAGAAATCTGCAGAGGAAGAATTCATAGTCAAGGAAGACCATGCTAACAAACCAGTCTTTGCCTCTAGGATTTCCACTGTGTTCAGAGCAAGTCAAGTCATGTTTTGATGAGTGCATGGGGTATACTGACCAGGAGTAAAAGTCAGAACCCAGTGAATGTGGGAGTCCAGTAAGAAACCTGCACATAAATCAATAGGGCTACGTGATGCCTTTTTTATAAAGGATGAAAGAGAAATAAATTATCCAGGAAAAAACGGACTGTAAGAAAACCTGTCTGTGTCTAAATTAGACTAGGGTTGGCGGACTTTTTCTGTATAGGGGCAGAGAGTGAATATTTTAGGTTTGGTGTCTGTCATAATGACTCAACTCTGCTGGTGTGATGCTAACACAGCCATAGGCAATATGTAAATGACTGGGCTTGCTGTGTTCCAATAAAATTGCATTGATAGACACTAAAATTTAAATGTTATATAATTTTTACTTGCAATAAAATATTATCATTCCTTTGAATTTTTAACCATTTAAAAATATAAACCCATTATAAGCTCACAGGTTGAACAAGAACAGATGTCCTGTGTTCGACACACTAGCCATAGTTTGCCAAAACCTAATTTGTACAGTGTGATATTAGTACACAGACACCAGAATTGACAAATGAAATGGTATATAAAACTCATTAATGGACCCACACATAATGAAAATTATTTATAATAAAACGGCCTTTGCGTATCTGTGAAGCAGGATAGGCTATTTTACAGGAGAACTCTTAATTTATATGGAAAAAAGAACATAAAACACCTGAAATTAAATCTCTACTTCACACTATAAAGAAGAAAGCAAATACTATATAGGTGAAAGGATTATCAGTGAAATGAAACATTTTAGAATTAATATAAGAAAATATTATCATGTAGCTTTAAGTTAAGGAATAGTCTTTTTTTTTTTTTTAAGATTTTATTTATTTATTCATGAGAAAGACAGAGAGAGGGAGTGGCAGAGACACAGGCAGAGAGAGAAGCAGGCTCCATGCAGGGAGTCTAATATGGGACTTGATCCCGAATCTCCAGGATCATGCCCTAGGCCAAAGGCAGACGCTCAGCTGCTGAGCCACCCAGATGTCCCAGTTGAGGAATAGTCTTAAACAGGACATAAAATGTGCAACTACAAAGCTGAACGTCAGTACGTTTAGTGATGATGACATTTCTATTAGTAACTTCTGTATGGCAAAAATCAAGAAAAGAGTAAAAATAGAAGTCATTAAGGGATGAAGATATCATATATTTTCAGCAAAGAGTTAATGCCCTAAATACAAAATGTAATCTACAATTTAATATAGAAAGAAAAAAAACAATGAATAGAAAAATGGGAAACATAATAGGAATTTCATATGAACATGGAAGAGATATTAAACCTCATTAGTAATTAGATAAGTGCAAGTTAAAGTTCATGAGGTGCCATTTTGAAACCACAATATTTACAACATATAAAGGTCTGTTGGGAAAACAAATTGATATCTCTGGGTAAATGAAGTATGGGGTAAATGGATTAATGAAGTATGTGCTTAAGCTGTAAGCCTCTCCATCTATAGAAATGCAACTGATTTCTGTGCATTGATTTTATATCCTGCCATGTTACTGAATTCCTGTATGAGATTCAGCAATTTTTGGGTGTAGCCTTTTGGGTTTTCCAGATAAAGTATCAAGTCATCTGCAAAGAGTGAGAGTTTGATTTTTTCTTTGTTAATTTGATGACTTTTATTTCTTTTTTGTGGTCTGATTGCTGAGACTAAGACTTCTAGTACTATGTTGAACAACAGAGGTGAGAGTGGACATCCCTGTCATGTTCCTGACCTTAGGGGCAGAGCTCTCAGTTTTTCTGACTGATAATGATATTTGCTGTGGGGTTTCCTATGTGGCTTTGATTATATTGAGGTATGTTTCCTCTATCCCGACACAGTGGAGAGTTTTAATCAAGAAAGGATGCAGGATTTTGTCAAATGCTTTTTCTGCATCTATTGAGAGGATCATATGGCTCTTACCCTTTCTTTTGTTAATGTGATGTATCACATTGTTTGATTTGTGGATGTTGAACCACCCTTGTCTCTCAGGAACATAGTCTCAGTCACTAACAGTTGGTCATGGTGAATAATCCTGTTAACATACTGCTGGATCCTGTTGGATAGTATCTTGGTGAGAATTCTGGTATCAGTGTTCATCAGGGATATTGTTCTGTAATTCTCCTTTTTGGTAGGATCTTTGTCTGGTTTGGGGATCAAGGATGGAATATTACTCAGCCATCAAAAAGGATGAGATCTTACCATTTGCAAGGACATAGATAGAACTAGAAGGTATTATGCTGAGTGAAAAGAGTCAATCAGAGAAAGACAATTATCATACAGTTTCACTCATATGTGGAATATAAGAAACAAAACAGAGGATCGTAGGGGAAGGGAGGGAAAAATAAACTAAGATGAAATTGGAGAGAGAGACAAACCATAAGAGAGTCTTAACTATAGGAAACAAACTGAGGGTTGCTGGAGGAGAGGGGTTGGGGAGATGGGGTAACTGGGTAATGGACATTAAGTAGGGCACCTGATATAATGAGGACTGGGTGTTACATGTAACTGATGAATGACTGAACCCTACCTCTGCAACTAATGATACATTATATGTTAATTAATTGAATTTAAATAAAATAATAGTTTTAAAAAGTCTATCAGTCTACTCCCCATTGCACCAAAGGTTGTGGAACAAGACTATTCATGGCAGTATTATAAATAAACATTCAAACACACTCTCTCACACAAGCAAACACATACTCAAACCTCAAAAACAATTTTTAAAAATCAAGAACCCCCTCAAATATACATTAATTATAAAGCATGATTTATTCAAACAATGAAATATAAATCAGTGGTGAGTAATAAATGAACAAATACTTCATGGATGTGTAGCTCCATGTAGCTGCAAAATGTATTTTTGAGAAAATTAAGCATGTTCCAATACAATATATAGATTGCAGTTTTATAAAGTTTAAAGGTGGGCAAAAATCACAATGCGTGTAATTAGGGATATATATGATAAAAATTTAAAGAGAAACATTGAAGTGATTTTCATGAAATGAAGTACTTACTTTGTGTGGCTGAAAGAGATGTAATCCAGTAGGCCTTTCTTGGCGGAGTGACAAATATATCGGGGTTTTCTTGTAAAATTCATTTCATTTTTAGTACTGTTTAGTATGTATGCAGAGTTCATAGGAAAAATGATATAATGTTATATTTAGTCAGTGAAATGAAAATTATTTATTAGGCTACTGTAGAACCTAAAACATGAGTTCAGAGTGCAAAGGCCAAGAATTTTAAGACATATTGCCCATTATGGGTGAGCAGGTCTTCATATAAAAGTTGTCTACCTAGACACTTCATCATTATTTGTTATAGATTGTCATGTGTTCCTGCTTTGTCTCTTGCTTTAATTTTCAAATTCTCAATTTCCTAATGCACATAATATTAAGGCAAATCTCTAAAAATATATATCTTCTAAAAGTCCAATATCTTGTATTTATCCACTTCTCTGCTTTATTTTTAAAGATGTATTTTCAGAGCCCCTAGACATTTATTCAAACAGCTCAATGTCTTCCAGATTCAATAAACATACTACTATTGGTTCCAAGTGTATTTTAAACAGTTTGGATCTTACACATTATGAAAGTTGGCTGGATCAAAGATAACACGGTTCACATCCAAGAAGCAAAGTGGTTAGATCAAGATAACTATAAAATAGATTGACCATCTCGACATGAAACATTTTGAAAGGGAATTTTCTATCATGGCAAAATGTCTCGGTCACTAATACCCGCACAGTAGCAAACACAAATCCTCACAACCACACACACACACACACACACACACACAAACACACACGCAAAATTAACTGAGTTTATACTTGACGGTGCTTCAAATGATGCCTATGACTTAGTATATGCTCTGTGAGTGCTTGCTAAATAGATAAGTCCACACGTGAAAAACTTATTTGGTAGTAAGATCCAAATCCCAAAGGCCTAGCAGGAGGTTTGCACCAATGGTTTCCACTTCGTGGAGAGATGTACTTCAAACAACTTCATAACCAACTTCATCCATTGTTCGTTCCACAAGACTAAAGAAAATAAGAATACTGATATTTCACTTGTCAACCAACAGAAGCAGAAATAGCTTAGTAAAATGATTTACACATAGATAAAGAGAACGCTTGCAATGAAGCAGGTGTTAGAATATTGTTCCAGAGACTAAAATTTAGTGGCGTATTTGAGGACTCATCTGATTACTTTGACAGCTTTGGAGAATGTAAAAATTCTGGCAGATAGTGCATAGGAAAAAGCGCAGGCCAAGTTTTACAAAGATTAATGAAATTATGTGACAAATTTGATCAATGTACTCTTAAAATTAAGGAAGTTCATGTCAAACCTTTCCTTTTATTTTCCTGCTGCCTATATCTACTCACCTATAATTTTGTTGCCAGAAGAAACAAAAACAAAATGCAAGTGAATTTATGCATAAGTTATTGAGATAAGTTATTTCATTTTCCCTCCTCATAGCCAGATAATATTGGAGAAAATAAAAAAAAAAGGTTAAATGCATATTGAAAAGAATTCAACACTTGATTCCTATCTCTCATCTTTCCAAATGTGACTGCATCATTGAATTCAGGCTCTCTCCTGGGGAAGCTGTTCAAACGGTAACTTAAATGTGTTAGGTTGTTTCCTTCCGAAAGAATGTATTAGTTGATAAATACTTATGTGCTGTTACACCTCAACAACACCAAAAAATAAGATAAATTCACAGAATCTTAATTTTCTGCCTGGAAATTATTTGATCTTTAGGAGATATTTAAACCATTTAAGCAAATAATTTCAAATAAAGACGTTGACAAATATTACATACTGATGAAGTCTCCTGAAAACCTATAAAAATCTTTTTTATTGTTGTTCAAAAATAATAATAAAAGAAGAAAGCACCCATAATCATTGTAGGGAAAATACAGTGATGAATTCTAAAGTTGGTAGGTGTTATGGAGAAAGAAGATGTCCCCATAGCCTCTGGGTATCTCTCCCTCCTCCACCAATACACTAATGATTCGGGTGGTTTTAAAACAAGGCCACAGATTCTTTACCTGGCTCCAGTAGATACAGTTTAGTGCACTTCCTGAGTGGGGTTGGGGTATGTGAATGGCTTCTAATGAACAGATTGTAGAAGAGGAAAAACAACTTTATGGGAAGAAAACTAACAGACAGCACCTTAATCAAGATTAATGTCATCAATAATAAGTCATTTTGAGGCCATAGGTCCCCTGATAAGATGTAACAAGTGGGGCTTACCATCTCTAGAGTATATGTCCCCAAAATCTATAACCCCAAGCTATTAACAGAAAATATAAGCCAAACATTGAAAGATTTTATAGAAAATACCCAAACAGTATTTTATAAATTGTCAAGATTATGTAAAGCAAATTCCTTAGCAGAGAACTGTCATAGATTAGAGGAGACTAAAGAGGACTAATAATCAAATGCAGTGTACTATCCTAAATTGTTTACTGGAACAGATAAATAGCAGATTGTGGGGAAAAAAAACTGAGGAAATTAGAATAAACTCTGTATTTTAATTAAAGTAGTATAACAACGTTAATTTCCTAGTTTTGATATGTATACCACCATTACATAAGATGTTAATATTTGAGGGTGCTGGGTGAGGGATATTTGAGAACTCTTTTCAAAGTTTCTACAAATCTAAAATTATTTCAATTATTCTCAGTGAAAAGTTTGCTTAAAAAACTTTTTTTTTTATTTTTGAAGATTTTATTCATTTATTAATGAGAGACACAGAGAGAGATGCAGAGACATAGACAGAGGGAGAAGCAGGCTCTCCTGTAAGGAGCCTGACGTGGGACTCGATCCCAGGACCCTGGGATCAGGCTCTTAGACAAAGGCAGACACTCAACCACTGAGCCACCCAGGCATCCCTTAAAAAAAACTTTTAATACACTCATTGATATGCACCTGAAACGAATGTTATATGGCAATTATACCTCAATAAACAAGACAAAACACATTTGTGTCGGTCTGCTTGTGCTGCTATTACAAAATACCATACCGTTGACTGAATGGCTTAACAGCAGAAATTTATTTCTTGGAATTCTAGAGCTGGGAAGTCTAAGATCAGGGTGATTGGGTTCTTAGTAAAGACTCTCTTCCTGGCTTGCAGATGGCCCCAGTCTCTGTGTTCTCACAAGGTGGAGAGAGGACAATCTCTCCCTCTTCCTCTTTTTATAAAGACACTAATTCAATCAGGAAGCCACACTAATTGAGGCCCCACCCTCAAGACCTCATCTAACCCTAAATACCTCCTCCAAAGCTCTGTCTCCAAGTATCATCACATTGGGGGTTGGGCTTCAACATATTAATTTGGAGGTGGGAGACACAAGTCAGCCTATGGCAGTGCTCCCATCCAAATTTCTAAGAGTAGAAGTATTCTTTCTCAATTGAAAATGAAGACTTGTCGGGGCACCTGGGTGGCTCAGTGGTTGAGCATCTGCCTTCAGCTCAGAGCATGATCCCAGGGTTCTGGGATCGAATCCTGCTCCCTACAGGGAGCCTGCTTCTCCTTCTGCCTGTGTCTCTGCCTCTCTCTCTGTGTGTCTCTCATGAAAAAATAAGTAAAATCTTAAGGAAAAAAAAAAAGAAAACAAAGACTTGTCTGTAGGAAATCTTATGACTTGACCACCTATATATGCATATATATGTATATAATAGGTATATATAATATATAATATTAATTATAATATAATTATATAATACACATATATATTTAATGTATATTTGTTTATCAAGCATCCATTACTCCCTCCCCAGACCTCTTTCCAAACCCAGATCTTCTTCTTAAGAGTCCCCCTTCTATAACTTGACTCCTCAATCCACGTTGTTCAAGTTGAGTGGCTAAGAGGAACAAGAGCTTACCTAGGTTTCATAATTTGAAAATGATGGTCACATCACTCCACCAAAGCCAATGAAATGAAATGAGACTTTTACTGAGGTTTGTGATAGGCAGTTACCCTTTCCTACTAGACTTGAATTTGCAAAGAGTGAGGAACTGCTGTAGCCAACATGTAGGAAGTGGAACAGAGAGACAAAGATGTCCTAGTGATGTTATTTACATGTCTGATCAAGCTGTACCATACGTTCACTCTATTCCTAGTCTTTCCAGTTATATAAAACAAATAAGTCACTCTCTTGTTTAAGCCATTTTGGATCTGGTTTTCTGACATGTGCAACTAGTGAATAAAAACACCAAATACAATTAACATAAGTAAAAAATTCTCAAGATGTTTATTCAAACAAAAGGAAGAGATAGAATATAGTCATAGCATTTGGACCTAGTTGGACAGACTTGAGCTTTTACATAGTATTAATTTCCATCCTTATTATCATTACTATTAATAACATTGCTGTCAATAGAAATGTGGTTAACAAACTGTATGTACCCTGAGAAGTAATGCTCTTCTGTTACTACAGATTTCTTGTCTATCAAATAGGCATTAATGGAGAATTAATCCCCAAGGGTTCTTATGAATATTATTTGAGATTGTAGAAATACATATATATGGCTCAATAGATAGTCATAAAAACAATAAGTAACCAAAAATAGTGTCTCATATTCTATCATCTTTTTACAGAAAAACTAAAATATTTAACTTTCTTTCTACCACTGATGCATTTTCTTGCCGTGTTTACCCTTCAAAATGCCTATATCTGAGAGTTAGTCAACTTTCACAGAGGCACATATGAAAGTAATGTGGTTCCAAATGATCATTTATATTACAAGTTTCTGCTGTCTCAAAGCAGCCAGTGAATAGATATGTTGGAGTGGTACTGTCCAATTTGGTAGCCACTACCAAATTATATTGAATATTTGTATTAGGTTAAAATTTATGTTGAATATTTATATTAAGTTAAAATTAAGGAATATTATAATTTCAATTCCTTGGTCACATTAGCCACATTTCAAATGATCAATAGCCATAATACTAGTAGCCATGACATTGGATAGCAGGTTTATAACATTCTACCACTATCAGCATAGAAAATTTTGGTGGGAAGTGCTAAGCTGGAGAAGAAAAAAGAAAAAAGAGAAGAAAGAAAGAAAGAAAGAAAGAAGAAAGAAAGAAAGAAAGAAAGAAAGAAGAAAGAGAGAAAGAAAGAAAGAAAGAAAGAAAAGAAAGAAGAAAGAAAGAAAGAAAGAAAGAAAGAAAGAAAGAAAGAAAGAAAGAAAGAAAGAAAGAAAGAAAGAAAGAAAGAAAGAAAGAAAGAAAAGAAAGAAAAGAAAGAAAGAAAGAAAAGAAGAAAAGAAAAGAAAAGAAAAGAAAAGAAAAGAAAAGAAAAGAAAAGAAAAAGAAAAGTGAAGCAGAAACAGACACACTCTAAAGGTCCAAAAGTCAAAATTTAACTGAGTTTTAAGAAATGGTTGCATAATGACTGCCAATATAATCAGTCTTCTGTAAGAAATTCCCTGAGGCTAATTTCTTGAGAACTCCCCATTATGTCCGGAGCAGAGATTTATGGCTCTGCAGAGAACACATCTAATCATCAGATTTCATGTGCAGTGATTCCACATTCTGATGAAATCTAAGCTCTTAATGTCATATCCATTGTCCACTAAAGGTCAATATTTCTGCCTTGGCCATCTGCAAAGTAATATGCATCAGATATTAATTACATTTTTATGGTGTCCAATATGGATAACTATTTTCTTTGAGGTTTCCCTGTTCTAGTTCACTATCCGAAGCACTGGAAGAGTTATCTTTCTAAAAGCAATTTTGATGACATAATCCCCCTGCTTAAAAAGCTTCGATAATCCTCACTTCCTAGGCAGTCTATATACCTTAGCAGATTTACAAAGCCCTTCTCGATATTTGCTTAACCTATTTGTTTAGCTGCCTTTGCCATTTCCTTCCTGTCTTCCCTCTGGCGACATAAGCATTCTTCTGTATGCATTTACTTTATTTAGCTCCCTAATCTTTTCCTGGAATGCCTTTCTATCTCTTCTCTGCTTAGTGTCTTCTCTCTTTCCAGACACAGCTGAGCCACCCCATTTGGTGTTATATCCTTAGCATCTATTAACTGCTTCACCGTAATGCTCCCAAGGATTTATTATACACCTCCATAAGAATATTGTTTTATTCTACTCAAAGCATTTCTGTGTGGTCCTGTCTCCCCCACTAGACTTTGAACCCTTAATGGACAGACACCATATATTATGCCAGGGGATTCCTCACCTGCTATATATCCAGCACATGTAGGTGTTTGGTAACTATTGGCTAAATATCCCTTTATACTTATACTATCAATTGTCTAAATTTTGTTTAGTTTGGAAATGGAATATTTAGCCTCAGCTGATTATATTACAGATGAGGAAACTGACATTGACAGACCGTCGTTTTCCTCAAGGTCACATTACTAACAGAGCTGAAGTAGCTAAGGGAAATTAGAGAAATTGCATGATGATTAAGTATTTAATAGAGTTAATAACTTACTAGCACCAGCTAAACAAACAAAATAGAAGAAAAGAATGATCTGGAGGTGTCTGGGTGGTACAGTTGGTTAAGCGTCCGATTCTTGGTTTTGGTTCAGGTCATGATCTCAGGGTCATGAGATGGAGCCTCACCTCAGGCTCTGCACTCTGTGCGGAGTCTGCTTGGGATTCTCCTTCCCTCTCTCATTGCCCCTCCCAATGGGCACCCTTGGGTTCTCTGTCTCTCTCTAAAATAAAAAAAGTAAATCTTAAAAAAAAAGTTTAAATATAAACAAAAAAGAAGGGAATTATCTGTTCTAAATTATAAAGGGAATTAAAAATGAAAAAGATGTTGGATTTTGCAGTCTGAGAGGTAAAGTACTACAAACCATTCCTTTTCAATAGTCCACATGAAGGGGTGGAGGTGATAGGAAGGGTAAGCTGTTGGAAAAATGGACTAATGCAGGAATGGCAACTGATTACTATGTGGGTATCATTTTTTTCAACTCATTTCTTTTTCAAACATCTTTCGGGGTAATGTTTTTTAAATATGGGGCTAAGAATATCATCCACCTTCAAATGTACCAACACTAACACAAAGGAAAAAAACATAAAAGAATCAGAAACATGGCAATGATGGCATCAGTCCATTGTTCTTTACCAAATACTATGAGAAGGTAAGCAAATATTTAAAAATAATTAATATTATTTCAATTCAGGAGTGTGTAATAAGGACTGTGATCATCATGAAAACATGAATTCAAAGAGTACTTAAGTTATTTATCAGACGAGAAAAATGAGATTAAGAGAAGGTAGATAGCCCCTTGATTCACCATGTGGACTGTTGATATCCATCCAATGTTATAATATTATATTACTTGACATTTTATCAAAGAATAGTGTTAAATACATCATGGGAGAATTACAAGTTATTTGGATCTTCTGAGACATTAGTTTCCGCATTTTTCAAACTACAGCCTGTTTTAGCAAAATTCCCTATAAATAGACCAACTACAAATTCTTTTGGGGAAAAATACAAAACAAGAAACTCTTCATTAAGATTTATTAAAAATGGGGATCCCTGGGTGGCGCAGTGGTTTGGCGCCTGCCTTTGGCCCAGGGCGCGATCCTGGAAACCCCGGATCGAATCCCACGTCAGGCTCCCGGTGCATGGAGCCTGCTTCTCCCTCTGCCTATGTCTCTGCCTCTCTCTCTCTCTCTCTCTCTCTCTATGTGACTATCATAAATAAATAAAATTAAAAAAAAAATTTAAAAAAAAAAAAAAAAAAAAAAAAAAGATTTATTAAAAATGTTGACAGTTTTGAATCATAGAAATAATGAATCACATACAGTAATTTACTGCCAGAAAGAAAAATCTAGATATTGTCATATAGTGTCCACCTGTAAGTAGCATTGTAACGTACCCTGCACATTACAAATCTCTACGACAGACTGTTTCTCCTTCAGTACAAATGAGAGATATATACAAGATGACATGTAATATATTTCAATTCACAGGTTATATTTATTATTATGTTTTTTAATCATTAGGGAAAAGTGTTAATTTATACTTAATTGAGTGGATGTTTGATTTATCTGACAATAGGAAGATAAATTGAGCTTATTTCGAATCATGATTTTGATTATTGCTTCCTTAAGAATGCATTAGTCTATTCAATATACACATATTGAGAGCAATCTATATAGGTAGTAAAAAGTAGAAGGACCATGAAATTTGTAATCTAATAGATCTGAGTTTTATAGCTTGTTCTGCAGTTTATTAGCTCTGTAACCTTTAAAAACTCATATAAAATTTTCTTAGCTGTAGTTGTTTTGTTTGAAAGAACTTTCCTCACAAGATTGTGGTGAGTTTTAAATAATATGTTGGGTATAAAGCTGTTCGATAGTGGTAATTACTATTATTTGTCATTGAATTTTAAATATGAGCAGGAAGACATGCTAAAAGCTCAGTTGCTAGTGGTAGGAATAAAATCATGTAAATCAGAATTCAATATCAATGCAGTACAGGCCCAAAAAGTGAGCCTGTTTCTAAATTACCATTGTGAAAGTTGAAAACTTTTTTTTCCTGGGGATTTTCCGGTTTGGGATCTGATCTTCTATCTAGTTACAAACCCTGAAACCATGTCTGCAGCTGGTATGCATTTTAATACCAAACAGCTTTTATTTGTATCTCTGGAATACACAGATAAATGAAACAAAAATATTATTAAAGAAATTGCTTATTACAAAATTTAGAGGGGATAGACAAAAATGTGTTTAGGCTGCTGTTACTTCCTGGACAAGATAAAGTTAAAAAAAAAAAAAAACTAGTTTGTCTATATTTTACTGTAAGAATCCTTGGTTTTTTTTGTTTTTTTTTTTTTTTTTTAGTTCTTGACTGGCTAAATGTTAATTTAAAATTATATGATATTTGTTTTTCATGAGTCATGTAGTTTATTTCCACAGCTGGACTCTAACAATGCAATGAGGATAAATATAACCTAAATAAAAGGCCTCGTTTTTGGCTGTGATGCCTGAGTTAGCACTTGTAAATCCTCAGAAACCTCTTTTCCAAATATTATTAAAGAAAAAACACAATGATTGAGAATTGTTTTATTTGTATTTTTATTCAAATATAAACCTCAGACTTGTGGGATTAGAGTCCATTTTTATGAACAATAAAGCAACGTTTGAAGGGAAAAAAAAAACCCAAAAGATACTTGAGTTGACCTTGAATAATAAATGACCACAAATGAAAAGAACACTTCTTTATAAATTTGAAACATACTTAGTTTTCATATGTGGATTTTCCAGGGAAAAATCCAGGCCAAAGACAAATAACAATTGATCACTTTGGAATCTGTAACTCATGTGTGATATTACAAGACACCAAATTGCAGCTTTTAGTTGAACTAACTAGAAATATGTTTACCATATAAACATATTTTTTCTTATTTTTTAAAAGATTCATTTGTTTATTTGAGAGAGAGAGAGAGAGAAAGAGAGAGGGGGAGAACTTGAGTAGGGTGAGGGCCAGAGGGAGAGGGAGAGTATCTCAAGCAGACTCCATGCTGAATGTGGAACATGATGTGGACTCTATTTTATAACCCTGAGCTCATGACCTGAACAAAAATCAAGAGTCAGACACTTAACTGACTGAGCCAACCAGGGACCCCCATCTTTTTCTTCTTAAACCTCATTATATGAGGAGATATATATTGCATATGTAAATATTGTACGCATCACCTACTTCTCTCCATAACCACAGTGTAAGAGGAGAACTATTTTATATTCCCTATTTTAAAATAAGGTCAAGTAACTTCCCCCAAATCATATAGCTAGTAGAATGTTAGATCTGGGATTTGAACTCAAGCATAGTGGCTGAAGTATCTGTGTTCTGGTCTTAGCCCCTATATATGACCACTCCTAATTATAATTTGGAGTAAATTACATGACTTCTCTACATGTCATTTGCCTCGTCCTTAAAAATTGGAATGTAGTAGTACCTTCTTCAGAGGGTTCTATCTGGAATATAGGAAAACTATACAGTCCAGGTGTTAGTCATTATTGTGTTCTGTGTAATACCAAAAGCAAGACCTTTAACAACTCAATTATGTGTTTTTAATGCTTCTGGTTCTACCCTAAATGCATGTGTGCATGGGAGTAAATCTGACAATAGCTCTAAGTGTCTAGTATGGCCATATCGTTCAGGAAATTTCTATGTGTAGGACACACAAAGAGAATATACAGCTAATTCTCCTACCATTAATTACTCAGCCACTCTAAGTCAATATAAGGGTGGTAGAAGAGGCTATTAACAAGGACTTCTTTGAAGAATTTTCTGTGAGCTATACCTGTATCCCCTGGGACTTGAGACATGCAGGTAGTAGTGTCTGAAATTTGCTGCATATGATGGTTAATTTATTGTGTCCTTTTGACTGGCCACTTGGTACCCAGGTTAACTTTGTTTCTGGTTGTCTCTATAAGGGTACTTCAGATGAAATGAGCATTTGAATTGGTAGACTCAGTAAAGTTGACCTTCTAGGGTGGGTGGGCATCTTTCAATCTCTTGAGGGCTGAATAGAACAAAAGGAAGACAAAGAGGAGATATTTACCCCTTTTTCCTAACTCACAGATTGATCTGGAACAGCTCATCTCTTATTCTCCTCCTCTCAACTGGGATTTATACCATCAGCTCCCCTGGTAATGGAATCTTTGAACTTAGACTGAATTATACCACTAGCTTTTCTGGGTCTTTAATTTGCAGCTTCTGAGCCTCCATAGTCCAGTGAGCCAGTTCCTTATGCAGAATTTGGTACTGACAGTGGTTTAGAAGAATAGAATGTTAAGGATTGAGTTTTCTGAATTGGTTCTAGGGTTCCTGAAATTGGTCTGATTAGATTTTAAGACTCCAATAACTCCATCTGCAGTATTATAGAGAGCACTGATAGTACATGTTGTGATCTTTTTATTAGAGATACACGAATTATATGTATTGGATATTTCCTTTTTCTTTTAAAGGTTTTATTTATTTATTCATGACAGACACACAGAGAGAGAAAGGCAGAGATAAAGGCAGAGGGAGAAGCAGGTTCCACGCCGGAAGCCTGATGTGGGATTCGATCCCGGGTCTCCAGGATCATACCTGGAGTTGAAAGTGGCACTAAACTGCTGAGCCACCAGGACTGCCCTATATTGGATATTTCTAATTGACTTCTTATAAGAAGCCAGGAGCTAGGTGACTCTCTATTTCCATATGATTCTTTTGAACATTTTTGGAAAACTAATGATTATGATGACATTGGTTGATTGTACCTAATGTTGCTGGACAAAGCAGTGGGGAAAAAAAAAAAAAAAAAAAAAAGATGAGTTCAGCTATTTGAATTCCTAGCTCTAGGCAGTGTAAATGACCTAAGAGCTTCTAGGTATATCGGAAGAAGAGCCTTACTTACTCTTATCACTGGGCTGAGACTGTTGAAATCAATCAGTGTAGAACCTCATCCTGTGGCTGAATGACAACACAAGTTGAACTCTCAGCTTCACAGAGTGTCTACTGTTCAAGTGAGGGCACTGACAGGGAAAGAATGAGATCCTATAAGTTGGGTGGCTCAGCAGTTCAGAGCCTGCCTTTGGCCTGGGGTGTGATCCTGGAGACCTGGGATTGAGTCCTGTGTCAGGCTCCCTGCATGGAGCCTGCTTCTCCCTCTGCCTGTGTCTCTGCCTCTCTCTGTGTGTTTGTCATGAATAAATAAATAAATTTTTTTAAAAAAGAGAAATATCTAATACATAAAATTTGTGTATCTCTAATGAAAAGACAGGGGCTGGGGCTTTGGGCCTCTAGATTCTGATGAGTCTTCTTTACCAGTGGAACATGTTTCCCCATCCCTCATAGAAGCATACGTTGGAACGCATACAAATATATACAGGTGGCTCCACCTGGCAGAGCCAAAAGAGAAAAAGAAAGGGAAGGGGTGGAAGAGAGGAGAAGGGTGAAGAGAAAGAGAGAGGAAAATAGATAGGTTGGAGGAGCAGTCTATATCTTCATAGAAGACGAGGTAGGAGTATGATTTTTTTTTTGTAGCCAGACCTGGATTTTACAAAAGGGGATCAGCCTGGAGTCTTTAAAAGAAATCCATTCCAAAAGACCACTTGTAATGATGTGCTGATGAATTGTTTCCTTGAAAACTGAAAAAAAAAAAAAAAAAAAAAAAAAAAAAAAAAAAAAGGAATAACAATTCTTAGCATTTTCCAATCTCTGTGGTATAAATAATTCCACCATGGCCAATTTCAAGCTACCAATATAAGATGGGAGGGAGAATGGCCTAGAGAAGAGATGCATACAATTAGCTCTCTAGCAGGTATGAGCTAGATCCAGCATGACACCAAGGTATGATGGGAGATTTGAAAAGCATCCTACCAGTGAAGACATTGCCTTTGTCAGAGGAATTGCTATTAGAGACCCACTCCTAGGGACCTCAGAGGAGCTAAGAAAAGGCCAGCTGTTGTGCATTCACTATACCTAGATAGCACCAAAACTAGACTACACTTGTAGTCTAGGCTAGGAACTCCCTTTCTTCCCCACCCCACTTCCTGTTCCACTTGAGCTCTGATGAGTCACAGTGACTGAGGAGTAGATAGAGGAGCTCCAGAGAGGAACTGAAGACTGACTATTACCTCTGTGCATCCCCTGCTCCCACTCCCCACCCCCACCTTGGTTTCCCAACCTGAAGAAAGACAAAAATGTTGGAGACTGGAAGACTCCTTGTTAGATAGAGAATCAGGTTTCATTTTCTACTTGGGGGAGCGGGGACTTTTAAATTACTAAACAACTGAGAGGTGACAAGGAAAGCTATGTGAACTGCATGGGATTTCATCTCGGGAAGTTATAAGAAAAAATACAGTTTGTTTTTAATTGCACCTGCCAAATCAGTTACATCCTCACTGAATCTTCTGTTCCTGATCAATGCCACATGAGATTACGTGAAGAGTTCTGGATTGTTTCTGCTCTCATTTGTAGATAATATGATTCCTTTTAATAATGAAGAATTACAGAAAGGTAGGCAAATCAAATTAGGACTGTGATTTATGTAAATGTGTCAAAATGAAGAGAGCTCGTCTGTAGGAAAGTAGGGACATCTTTATGAATGTGTGTAATTGTATTTGCTCCCAAATTGCTCTGTAAAGTTTCTATCCTATTTCTATAACTCAATCCTAGTTTTCATGAGAAATTACAGATAACTATTTATAGAATAAAATATTTTATTTATTTTAAAGGCTTAATTTATTTATTCATGAGAGACACACAGAGAGAAGCAGAGACACAGGCAGAGAGAGAGAAGCAGGATCCATGCAGGGAACCTGATGTGGGACTCAATCCCTAGACTCCAGGATCACGCCCTGGGCCAGAGACTGAGCCACCCAGGCGTCCCCAGAATAAAATGTTTTCTAAAAAAGATTGCATATCTAATTTGGTGTCACTGTATTCTATATTCAGCAAATATAGAAGGGGATTTGATTGGACTAGAGGGGTATCTTGTGAAACATCTCAAATTTATTCATAAAATCATATACACATGAAGATTCTCAGCAGAGCCAGTATATCTGTAATCCTCTCCTTCAAGGTGTGAAAATCCAGGGTCTCTTCCCAGCTCAGCCATAGCTGTCATATGACTTAGGCAGCTCTCTGGGCCACTGTGAGCTTTCTACATAAAATGTTCCCTACTTCACAGAATTCCAATTTGTACACAAGTGCTCTAAAGGCCTTCTTCTCAAATGTTGCTGTAAACCATTTTATCATATCTAATCTTGTCACTACGACCCATACCAAATGGTCAAAAGTTTAATTCTTCAATCAACTGGCTACCTGCCAACCTTCAAACGTAATTAGAATACTTGTATTCTTAGGTCTCCGATCATTGACTTGCAGCATTTAATACTTCTATAACTGGAGAGGGAATATAATGTGCATGAAAATAATTATGTTTGAGCCTTAAAAAAGTAACAATAACTTTGAAAGTGTTAAAGGCAATGAGGATTTTGTATCTCTACAATATCACTCAACCAGTTTAACTTTCTTTCTTGGGGGGATGCGGGGGATTGGCGGGAGGTAATGCGGGGAGGAGGGAGGTATGGAGGGAGGATGGAAGGATGTGAGGAGGGAGGAGGAGTATTGGAGGAGATGCTGAGGATGGCATGTATGTGAGGGCTTCTGAGAGGATTCTTTGCGTGTGTAGGTGATGTTATTATTTCTTGTTTTTTATGTCTTTCGTCTTTCTTTACTTCTTTTTGTTCTTTTTTCTTCTTTTTCTTTCTTTCTTTTTCTTTCTTTCTTTCTTTTTCTGAAATGATTGTTTTCAAAAATTGATTATCAGAATTGACCTGTTGTTTTGATGTTAAAAAAGTACAATCTATGTTACTCTGAGGGGAACTGTTTCCTATTAAGGACCATTGATCCACAGAAAATAAATCAACTGAAAGCTGCACACATATAAACATAGCTTATGAACAGTCCATTTCTCTTCTAAATTAAAAAAAAAGCAAATGGAATGGTTATTTATACAAAAAATACATATCATCTTTAAAATATCTTATTTTAATAACATGCCAAAGAAAGAAGGGTAAGAGAAAATACTAGAGACAGAAAAAGAAAAAAAATTAACATATATGCCAAAGAACCCTACATAAATGCCAGAGGAGAGAATCATATATCTATACATAAATGTAAAGGGGAAAAGAGAATTGCAGATACCAAAAAGGACACACAGTTTGGTATTTGGGTGTAGGTGTAGGTGTGTGTGCCCACAGACTTAGAATATAAAAAAGGAGAAATAGATTTGTATAAAGCAACATTATTTCCTAGAATAATAGCTCCTTACTATAGTTCTTATAAAAGGCATGTTTTATTCTCATTCTTATAGGAATAGTAATAATAAAAAAGACTATTTTTTGACCTATGTATTATGGACTTTATTAAATTAAGTTCTGGGCTAACATCTTCCAGCCACCACCCACACTTGTACAAGTAAGCCAAATTTTACTTCTTTCACTAATGTGAATCTTCATGGCTTTCAGAGCTGTTCCTGGAGCAACTGTATAACAGCTAATAACATTTCTAAGCAGGAACACTTTCACAGGTATTTCCTTTTAGATATGGCTTGTCCCAATTACCATGTTTAGGAAACTACTGGTCCAGGATCATTACCTAGTGACATTGTCTGTGGATGGTCATCTGAAGTTACAAGTTCACAAGTCAAATTTATTTAGAGAGACAGGAAAGAAGTTGGAGTTTGGGCTTAGGTACATAGAGCCTAAAATTTAAGGTCTGTTACTTAATAAACATTTAATTTTATGTATACTTCTTAAGTATTCCAGTTTATTTTCCTGTCATTAAAAATGAAGATATTGGTACAATTTCAGGTGGGTCATTGTGAGGATTAGAGCTGATATATATATATAATTCCCGCAACATAAATGTGCTCTGTAAAAGGTAGTAATAATCTTGTCATTGTTACAGTTTGCATAAAATGGAGCACAGGAATTTTTTTTTTCATTTTCTTATTTTGAAAA